>NC_062283.1:45459954-50459954 GCF_902655055.1 Lutra lutra | reverse complement strand
TGAGAAATATAATTTTAAATGATTTGAAAGTCCAGATTTGGATTTAAACTTTTTGGACTCTTTGAGTGATCAAAGGACAGCAATCTCTGAATAAACTGGCCTTGCTTCCCTGGCCTCCTGCTGGAATGTGCAAAGACCCCTTTCACCACAGTCTTTGCCCATTCTCTTCCATTTGTCTGAAATGCCTGCCCCTGACTTTTTCCCCCAATCACGTCTTCCTGATCTTTAAGACTGTAGTTCAGACTCATTCACAGTTCTACACTTGTAAATCCACTGGGCTCATCTCAGTAGGCAGTATCACCCATTCACTAATATGACTAAGTGATCACTACTCGAGACTCACTCAACTGAAAATCTCAGGGGGCTGTTTCTGCACTTGCTTACCATTTTATCTCCAGCATCTAGCCAAGCACACCACACACAGGTGCTCAATGAATACTTGTGAGCACAGGAATAATTTCTGGAGTGTCTTCAAAATGAAGATTTCCTAAAAACCCTTCTACCCCACAGGTGATTCTGGAGCTGTTGTCTTAGACCCAATATTGGAATATGTTAAGACCTAACAATGATATTTTCTGCAGGATTTTGTGCCTCTTTCTATCTCCATCTTCCCTTCTCCCCTTGTATTATTAGTAGCTCCTTTTCCTGTTTCCCTAGCACCACTATATAATACTATATATAATATATTATATATATAAAGCTGTGTTCAATAATATATATATTATATATAACTGTTATTTTTAGTTATTTTGAGATATCTTTTACACATAATAATATTTATTCCAATGCACAGCTTATAAATTCTTACAAACTACATAGTTGTATAACTACCATCACAATCAGGACATAGATTCATAGCCCTTTGTATATAGCTTTCTTTTGGAGCTACTATATTACTGTAGTCCTACTTGTTTGTGCACAGGTCTTCAATACTAGATTAAAAACTTATTTCCTTGAGAGCGAGAAACAATATCTAATTCTTCTTTACTCCTCTGTGCCTACTACAAAGTCTTAAAATAAACGTGTGTCGGGAAAATACGCTTGTAAATCAATTAACTAATTAATATATTGCACTATTCTATGGCAGGTGCTACCTTGCCCATCGTAAGTATAAAACAATCTATTCTATCTTGGTCAAATTGTATGGAAAGCTATAACTCTCAATGTGTCAAAACTAGTGTCACAAAAAATATTTGAAATTCATTGCTTACCATCTCCTGTTTCTGCACAGAGTTGTAAACCCAAGTTATTCTGTGGATTAATTACCCAATGATTGCTGGTCACAGTGATATCGAAGACAAGCCAACCCACATCTAAAGCTTGGGCCTTTCTTGTGTCTAACAGGAACAGATCTGCATCCCTACGGAGAAAAAGAACAACAAAAAAAGTTACGAGTGTGAATGAAGATGATCATTTCCTATACTTAAGTGAAAACATTCCAAAGGCACTCTTTAAAATAACAAAAGTTAAAAAAAGTAACAAAAGTTAATTAAAGAACAAGAGGAACAAGTGACTCAAGTGATGAGTAGTAAGATACAGAATGTTTTATTGTTGGGCCCACAACCCAAGTCTGGTGCAAATTAGTAATATCTGAAAGTAATTCCATTTTCCTACTCTTCACTGGCCCTTACAAACTGACTTAGTGATCTAGATTTGGGCTCTGATAATCAGTGTTCCCTGAAACTCCTGTCTGTAAGCAGCCCTTCCTGGCAAGTTCACTAGCAAGGATCAAACTGAGTGGAAATGGATGAGAAAGTGGCTACTCTAATTTCGATGAATGTGGACAGTCAAAGCAATGGAGCAAGGGCAGGCAAGCATCTGCTTTAGAGATAATTTTCCCTTATTTTTCATTTTCATTATACTTGTTTTTTTTTCCCATTATATAATGTATATCTTTATTTTTCATTTCATTTTCCATTTTGATTATAAAGTTACTTTACGGATAGCAGAGGCCAAGAGAGGCTCTCAAACCACACCATTGTACTAAAGGATGAATCAATCCCACGAATTGAGCAGCAGATACACCCTGACTTGCTTTAACATCAGCTATAATTACCAACGCGTATGTTTGAGAATAGTCTCCACAGGGTCACTGTGATTAACATTTATCAATCTTAACTATAGCATTAAATTTCCAAATGTATGAATATTTGTTGAGTTATAGTGAACTGTTTAATTTATGATATCCTTACTACAGGCAGCCTCTGATCTAAAAGTTACATATGTCCAACATTTAATCCTTACAGCAGCTCTTCTTCAAAGGAGCATAGACATATACTATTACGTATTTTTCTGACTTTGATACTGTGCTGAATCTGTTTAAGGACATATTACTTATACGAGGAAAGGCAAAGCTATGTCATAATCACCCATGTTAAATACTATTCTGCATTGCCATCTAGCTGCATCACACAAGTCACTTCAAAGGTGGCTTACAAAATGTAAAAAGCAAATTTTGAGTAAAAACAAATTATGTATATATATATATGTACATATATATGATTTAAGAAGAAAACTCTATTATCATTGAAAGTTTAACTGTTTTAACAGAGTGAAGATTCTTAATATTTTAGAAGCTGCATCTTCATTCTCTTTATTTCAACTTAATTTATTCATTCTTTCACTAACCTAGAGAAGTTAAAATAAAGGCATTATGATTATTTAAATCATCTAGGTACTCTAATCCCATTGATGCAAATTTCATTCTCCTTCACAGCTTTAATCACAATGTTTACCAAAAGAGGGGTACAGACATCTTTTCATATCTAACATGGGACTTAGTTTGAGATACCAAAGACATATGGCAAGCATAAACTACAACGCAATGAAAATATTCCATTAGTTCTGACTTGAATTTTCAGGACCCATTCTATTCATATTATGAAGGGATATCAGTCAAACTGTCCCTCTTCTTCCTAAGGTGGAAAACTCATCAAGTAAACAAAACTTGAGAAATACAAATTATCCTTAAATTCTTGAGATATTTGGTAAATATCTTTTGAAACTATAATATTGGAATAATTTAATCACATTATCGGGTTCTGAAACAGGAGTCACCCTGTAGCTTGGGAAATACTCAAGTGCTACCCTGCTGTCAAGCCTGCTTTCAATTTGAAATATGGCATCAATGTTCTACTGAAGTCTGCAGAGTTTATAATGCCACACTTGGCCTGAAATAAACAAACACTTGAAGAACAAAAAAGAACAAAGAGGTAAAATTTGAGAACAATTTTCACTAAGTAACAAGTATCTTTAAGTAGTTATCCAGGTAATATTTTCTATTATTTTGAGATTGTGGTATTTTTCCAGAAAAAAAAAATCCCCAAATTATCGACATCCAGGTACCCAAATTTTCAAGCACATTTGTGAAGAAAATGGTTTCAGTTTTAATGGATATATTTAGAAAAAGCGTCAGCCAAAGGATTCAAGCAAGCCCTAAATATCTGAATTTCAGAGATACAACTTGCAATTCATCGGAAGATTAATCTAGGCAGACAGTGTAGTTTGAAAAATCCATACATTTCTAGGTCCCCCTCTGAAAAGTTTTGAAGTTTCGATTGCTTTCATAAGCTCCATGGTTTCTATTTCTGACCAAAGCTATTTTATTTTTGACTGGTAAATTCTTTTCTTTAATTTTTCCTCTCTCCTCTTCTAGAAGTTCTTCTGTATTACCCACAAGCAACAGAATACACTTTGGAAGAATGAAGTCTATTATTAATCAACACAACGGTAACAATTCTGCAATTTTCACTCATGTAGTTCCTTTCATAGAAGTCTCTTAAAAATAAATCCCTACCCATTCTGTAGAAATTTAGATGTGATTTCTTTTGAAGTACAAAATTACTCCACTAAAAATGGAACTTACATCACTAGAAATAGTAGAAATACTATGTCCAATGAACAGTATAAAATAAACCCGTTAAAGTTGTCTCATCTTACTATTTTTACCTGATGTTTTTATAGAAATTCTGGAAATACCTAATAAAAGATATTTTAAAATATTAATTCATTTAAAAGGAATGCAGTAGAGAAAAAATAGATATGTAGCAAAATATATTTACTTGTAGGAGAAATAAATCCATAATAAAATTTCTGTATATTGTTTATAATCATAACAATGAAACTAAAATTAAAATCTACATTCTAGCAAAGGCAATAGAGTCCATTTACATGGATGTGTATAAGCAAATGTTTCATAGTGGTATTGTATTAGTTTTCTAAGGCTGCCATCACAAAGTAACATAGACTGAGTGGCTTAAATAACAGAAATTTATTGTCTCACAATTCTGGGGGCTGGAAGTCTAAATCAAGGTGTAGGTAGGGCTGGTTCTTTTGAAAGTGATGAGGGAAGTATCTGTTCTAGACCTGTCACTGTCTCTTGTAGCTGTTCATCTTTTCCTTGTGTCTTCATATCATCTTCCCTCCGTGTGTCTCTGGGTCCAAATTTTCCCTTTCTATTAGGATGCCCTAACTGCCTTGTTTTAATTTAATTATCTCTTTAAAGACCCTATCTCCAAATAAGGTCACAAGCTGAGGTCCTGGAGGCTCAGACTTCAATATATGATTTGAGGGAGAGATGGAGCACAGTTCAACCCATAAGACTATTTTAGAATATTTCTTTACAAGCAGAAATTATCCTAGATGTGAATGTTCCATGTTTATGTTACAACAATTATCAACATTGAAATGTTTTCAAAAACAAATATGTCAAAGTAAACTTATGCTGATTAAAATAATTCATCATTACTAAAATTTGTGTTTTTTCTTTTTCAGAAAGAATTTGAACACTTGTCTAGACTATGATATAAATCAGCATAACAATTTCTTATATAGCTAAATGAAGTCATCATGCAAGTGTTAAGTACAGAGTTATACTTAACAGATTAAGGATTTATAGCATGCATATAGACTTCTTACATGTGAAATATATAAATATATTAAAAATAGTTACTCAAAGGTGAATAATATGTATGTGTATGTGTATACACACACACACACACACACACACACACACACACACACACATTTACAGTTTGGTACACATTTGCATGGAACTTACTTTAATCATGTCCAAAGGCTTAAACATGTTTAGTAATGGGAATTGGTGGACTGTATATATTGATTAGCAAGGGTGCTTTTCATTTTACTGAGAGAGGAAAGAGTTTTGCATATGTGCCTTGGGAATCTGAAAATACCAGAAGGGTAGGAAGCATAGGTACTTTACTAAGGACTGAACAGCAGGAGCCAAAATTTAATAAGCTTTGAATTGTCATCATACTTACAACTCAAAAACATAGATTGATGGAATGAGAAAATGAAGGTTATATATTTAAGAATGTGACAACAGAAGAGCTAAAATTTATCTTACCATCATTATGTAGATATCAGTGTAACATAAAGATAAAAAAGGATCTGGGGATCAGACAGAGCTTGAACAATTAAGGAATTCCTGTCTCAGTTTCTACAATGTTTAAAATATACTATGGTAACCCCTCCTTAAAAAACCAAATGTAATATAATCTGAATATCTTTTTTAAATCTAATTTTATTTTTTTCAGTGTTCCAAAATTCATTGTTTATGCACAAGAGGAAAATTACAGGTGAAGTTTTACTTGGTGTGTCATAACACAGATGGCTCTGAATTGCTTAATTTTGACCTGTGAAATTTGGGAAAGTTTTATTTGTGGAGTTACATTACCATCAAATGACCTGAGTCAAGGTTATTTGGGGGTTCTTTGAGATGGTAGCAATAGAATTGGTTACAACCAAAGAAGAAAGGAGGAAGAACAATGATAAGGGAAGGAGCAGAAAGAATGAGGGTGGGAGCAAGAAGGAGAGGATAAGAAGGAGGCAGAGAAAAAGAAGACACACAAGGAAATTCAGTAACTCTTCCTGGGTGTGTTGTCTTGAAAAATCCAGTAATTGCCTTTGTAAGTCACTCTCTTAAAAATCACTTATATACTCAAAATGTTGAAAATAGAACTACCCTATGACCCAGCAATTGCACTGCTGGGTATTTACCCTAAAGATACAAACGTAGTGATCCGAAGGGGCACGTGCACCCGAATGTTTATAGCAGCAATGTCTACAATAGCCAAACTATGGAAAGAACCTAGATGTCCATCAACAGACGAATGGATAAAGAAGATGTGGTATATATACACAATGGAATACTATGCAGCCATCAAAAGAAATGAAATCTTGCCATTTGCGATGACGTGGATGGAACTAGAGGGTGTCATGCTTAGCGAAATAAGTCAATCGGAGAAAGACAACTACCATATGATCTCCCTGATATGAGGGAGAGGAGATGCAACATGTGGGGTTAAGGGGGTAGGAGAAGAGTAAATGAAACAAGATGGAATTGGGAGGGAGACAAACCATAAGTGACTCTTAATCTCACAAAACAAACTGAGGGTTGATGGGGGGAGGGGGTTGGGAGGGGGGTGGGATTATGGACACTGGGGAGGGTATGTGCTATGGTGAGTGCTGTGAAGTGTGTAAACCTGGCGATTCACAGACCTGTACCCCTGGGGATAAAAATATATTATATGTTTATAAAAAATAAAATTTAAAAAAAATCACTTATATAAGCATAGAGTCAGAAGTTGTTTTGTGGATATAATATCTGTCCTTCTAGAAAAGCCTAAAAATAAACAGTAATAACAATAAATGTGTATGTACTGGTGCTTTTGATAACATACTACTTCCAATGCCAGCATCATACACACATTGAAAAAAATGCTATTTTTCAGACAATACAGATGGACCTGAAGATGATGTGGTTTGTAGTATTGTGATACATGACCTAAAATACTATGATAGACATGATGTCAAACTGCATGTAAAAAGTTTAAAAGCTTTCACATATATATTTTGAGAGTAAACAAGGAATATGACTATATAAATATTTTACACATAATTATATGAGTAAACTTTTTTGTATTATTTAATTGCATTCATTATATAGCTGTGTTTAAAATAAATCCATTATATAAATATTCAATCTCTCTGATTTTTTGGATCTTTTACTTGGGTAAAACAGATATCATCTTTATATGATCATATCATGATTATATGTTCTCTGTATGATCAGGCATATATAGTATGCAGACATGCCCAGTATGTATGCAGTTTTGATCATTGGAAATGTTAACTTTCTCTACTGTCTAAATAGCTGACTAAAGGGAGTAGTCTTATTTTAAAACTAAATAAAAAATTATGATGAAAAATGTCTGATGTGAAATTAGCTAGTCTGAGATTCTACCTCTGAAGGTAATAAAAATTGATCAAAGAATACTAAAACTAAGTGGGATATAAATTACTGAGCCAAACTGTTATTTTATTGATGAGAAAATTTAAAGAGAGATCAAATTATTTCTTATGGTTACTCAGCCAAATGGGAGAGCAGATCTCAGTTCTCCATATTTCATTTTCAGAACACTTTGTTTTATATAATGGCAGCTCTCTTTAGTCCCAACTATATTTTGACTATTTTCCTTATACCAAAAGATAAGTGGTTTTTGGACTAGAATACCAAAAGTTTGAGTGGAGCCACCAACCCAAAACAAGATGGTAGAATTTGAGCCAAGGAGTGACCTGAGACATTTTGTAAAGCTATTCATCCATCCACTCACTAACTCACTCTTTCAGTTTAACATATATTGACTCCCAATGTGGATTTTATATTGTATCAGTTTAACTAAACTGTAACTACCTTGTAAGGTTCTGGAGTAGGGTTGGCCACAAAAGAAATTTAGGTAAGATTTGGAAAGTGAAAGTGAAGTAGTAGCCATATTTATGCTTGGAAGACTTCCACACGTTCAAGTGTTATTACAGTTTAGGCACACTGTCGAGATATGCTTGTTAACCTTTTTGGTGTGGGGCAGCAGGTAAGCCTGCAGCTCCTTCAGATTCCAGTGAATCTTCTTGTTCAATTTCTCTGAATCCAGGGTCAGACATGAGGACATATCTATGAGGAAAGATTTGATAGCAAGGAAATCATCTGCATCATTGAAATTGGAGGCTGGAAGATTGGTTCCAATTTGTCCTCATGCCTTCCAGATCATTGTTTCAGGTTCTACTTTGTCCTTCCTTTCCCCAACTCACCCATCTTTTCTTCCAGCCTTCTCTGAGGATCTTAGGCCCAGCATCAAATGTAGAGCAACCACCTTACGTAGACTGTTAACTAACTTCCACAGTTGCATAAGGTCAAATCACTATAATAAATCCTTATGGTATCATTCCCCAGAGGGATTAAACAGCTACCTTGTATTTGGTCAATTATATTGAGTCACTTACATCATAGAAGAGCAGTACTGATTCTCACTGGAATAGGTACTGTGGATACAAATTTTCTTTCTCTGCCTATAAGGTCTCTGCCAATATCACTATCCATGAAATTACAGAATACCCTATTTACTATCATGGAATTTCAAAGCTGCTTCTGACCAAAAAGCTCATTTAACAGCAAATGAAGTGCAGAATGGATGCATGCTCATGGAATTCTTTGGCCTTACTATGTTACCCATTGCCTTGTAGCAGATGGCCTGATAGGACAAGGAAATGGCCTCTTTGAAGACTGAAGCCTCCAGTTGGTCGTCAGTGTCTTATACAACTGGACTAATATCCTCAGGAAGATTTATATGCTCTATATCAGCAACCAGTATATGACTATTTCTCTCACAGCCCTCTCTCTTGAGTCTAGAAACCAAGGGGTAGACACAGGAGTAGCTCCTCTTACTCACTCTTCCTGATCCAATGAGCAAAAATGTTGTTGCTTGGCCCCAAAATGTTGGACCAGAGTTCTTAGTTCCCAATAGTAGAATGGTATCATTAATAGCTTAGCAGTGGTTCCATTAAGTTAGAAATTGAGACATCCATGTGGTCACTTTGGGCTCTTCAGGCCAGTGAATCAACAAGCTGATAAAGTGCTGCTATAGTATGCGGGTTGATCAACCCTAAGTATCAAAGAGGAAACTAGGTTGATTCTACCACAGTATGAGAAAGGAGCATGTCTGAAATATAAGACCTCACCTGAAACACACTTGATAAAAGTCAGTGGAAAACTAGAGCTCAATGCAGGCATTACTACTAATGACCCAGACACTTCTAGAATGAGTATTTCTTTTACCTCACTAGATAAGGACCAATGACTGGCAGTAGTGGTTGGTGAAAACAAAAAGGATATGGATTACATAGCAGAAAAAGGAAATTATAAATACCAACTACCACCATGTGACCAGGTACAGAGTGAGGGTTGTAACAGTTGTGAGTATTCCTTTCTTATTTTGATATTAATGTATTTGTACCCTATGAACCAATTCTTTTTTTCCCTTCCCATCTAGTATAAGTAGTTTTGATGGTAGCTAACTTCATATTTTGTATTGAAGAGACAGGATATCAAATGGGCAATATGACCTAGCTAGAAAAGTATTGAATAACATCCAAAGATGGATAAAAAAATCAGAGAATGATTTGCCTATTATATTTTTGGAAAGTATGAATGGTTATAGAATGTATGTGTTGGTGTCAGTTTGACAAAGATGGACTGCTGTGGTTTTATACTTTGTCAAATCAGCTAAACTGAAACTCAGGCTCCCAAAATTCTCTTTCCTGTTTGTGTCTATGTTAAGGTTAGAAGAAATCTTCTAACCTTGTGTTAAGGCACAAGAAATCTGTGCAGGAGTTGAAGGGAAGCAGCAGCCAAGTTTATGCTTGGAAGATTGGTAAAGTGCCAGGTTTCCTCCTGTTCACATGCATTGCTGCTGATCTGCTGGCTCACCTTATTGTGGGGAGCAGCTGGGTCTGGTGCTTTTCCATCTTCCATTGGATCTCAGTAACATCACTTTCTCCAAATCCTGGCCCACAGTTCATCCTGCCAGGTCATCCCCTTCACTTTTTCCACATCCTAAACAAAGGGTATGTGGAGCTCATGGTGAAGTTTACCAGCTTACCCTACAGCTCACTCACATCATTGAAGTTGAGTCTTTCTGAGAAGTAGAATGGTTTCCAATATGTCCTTGGAGTTCCAGCTTATCCCCCCAGGTGTTAGTTCTCTTCATGCTCTCCTACCCTACATCCATTTCCCTTCCCAGTTGCCTATACTACAAACTTCAGATCCATCACCAGAAGCAGAAGCAACAGCCTCACATGAACTCTTTAACCAGGTCCCACAATGGTAAGTCCTTTATTCTTTATCACATATATGATTCTATTGCTCTTACCCAACACTAGTTGACATACTCCCTGCTATGCATTGAATTGTGTCCTTCAAAATGATAGGTTGAAGTCTTAATCCCAGGCACCTAGAAATATGATCTTATTTGAAAATAGGGTCCTTACAGTGTAATCAAGTTGAGATTTGGTCATCAGGTGGGGCTAATCCAGTATGGCTGCTCTCTTTATAAGAGGAGACACAGATAGACACACTCAGAAGGAAGATAGCTAAAGAAAGACAAAAGCAGAGATGGAAATTATGCTGACACAAGCCAAAGAATATCTGGGGCTACCAGGAAAGGATCCTTTCTTAGAGGTTTTGGAAGGAATGTGGCCCTTGCAGAACCTTGCCTTTGGACTTCAGGCCTCCAAAACTGTTAGAAAACAAATTTCTGTTGTATTAAGCCATTCAAATTTTTGATAAGTTGTTACAGTAGCTTTTGCAAACTAATACAGTTCTCTAGTTGGGATGTTTCACATATTAAATAGGAGGTGGTATGCAGTATCAAAGAATGAAAAAGTGTCTGTAAGATTTGGTAACCAGGAGGCTGTTTGTGGCTGATGTTGATGGATAATCAGTAGAATGGGATTATGAGAATCAAATCGCAGGAGTTGAGGGATGAATAAATATAAGAAAGTGAGAGGAACTCACTTTAAACTTTATAGCAAGTTATATCACTTATAACTTTAAAGCAAAGTTATAATGATCTTCTTTATAAGTATACCTTTATAAAGCAAAGAATCATAGTTGTAGGTGGAATTGGTATCTGCTTAATTTCAACAATGACTTGCTATACATTGGCTTTGCTTAGAACAATTATGCCCTTTAAGTCATCTTTCTGAACTTGTTTTTTCTTCTTTAAGTAAAGATTAAAATAATACCTATCTCAAAAATATATTGCAGAGGTGAAAGGATGCAGAAATAAGAAATGCTTTGCAAACTAAAATTGTTATTTTCTTTTTTTTATAATTACTATTTTCTTACCAAAGCACATTTATCACATGTAAGTATATATATTAATAAGTAGTATATATTATGCTTGGTGGCATAATTAGAATCATAAGTGATTTATGCAATTATTACTGCAAAAGTTCTTTAATAACCTATAATTATAAATTTTAGATATAGGTATTCATTCATTCTCTTTAACTTTAGTAACATTTATTGATGCATATAATCCATAATGGATCTTTGTCCCTAAATCAGAGGGAAAAAAATTAAGTTGAGAACTTATCAAAAGGAAGTAAAATTATTTATATAATCAATAATAAGAGAAAACAAAAGAGAAATATTCTTCAGTTCAATATGTTTTCAGTTAGATTTATTTATGCATGTGTATGTGTGTATATACATATACACATACATTATATATTATATAATATATAGAGAGAAGAAGTAGTTAACCAAGAGTGTAATCTAACCACCAAGCACTAAACTTGGTCAAGAAAAGCTTTCAGAAATTGACTGGAAGATACACAGATAAACTTTGGAGGAAAAGTGGCATTCCTCTATTTCTATAAGACATGAACCTTACAGTCTGCAGGACTTCTCCAGTCTTTACAAAATTTCTACTGTTACAAATATTTCACCTCCTTCCATCACCCTTTGCCTTTGAATAGCTTATCAAGTCTAAAAAAATGCAATGACAGCCACCCAAGGACCGAGCATATGTCTTTCTCTGGGCATTTGACATATATATCACAACAACATTTAAGGAGCCCAATGTACAACTCTAGTATGGAACATGTTAACAGGGGACAATTTAATAAATTATATTCTCTGGAATTTTTGTCAAGAGTTTCTTTCAGGAACAACATTAGCTTAAAAGTGTTAGAATTTGACTCTGTCAGCTGACTGATATTTTCAGCTGATTTTTTTTCTACCAAAACAAATGTGAAATAATAAAATTCTATGAATCTCACAGAGCATCAATTTTCAGAATATCTAACTCAATATTGTATTTACATTTCAAGGGTACAGATGTAAACTGGTAAAATAATAATATTAGATGAAGTTGAATGACAAGCATGGGAAAATAGAAAAACAAGTTGAATTCTCACTATGAAAATTCAGTTTTCTTTCTGCAGAATTTTTTTTTTAATTGCTAAGATATTGTTAATGTTTAACAGGTTTCCTGGCATTATATCATCCCATATTTTTCCCCTGCAGAGAATCTAAACATGTGCTACTAGAGATATATATATACACACAGGAGGCCCCCTCATGCAACAAGAAACAAAGAAGTAAGACTCTTACAGATCATCCAACCACTTTTAATGCCTCCTAATCAATAAGCCATGCACCGAGAGCTCTTAGGACTTGAAAAGCTATTCCGTGCTATGAGTCTTAGGATGCAAAATATGAAATTAGTCAAAGAAAAAATTGATGGACTAGCACTTATGCCCATTTTTTAAATTTATAGCTTAAACTCTTAAATAGAACAGGATTTCTCAACCTCAGCATTGTGGACATCAAGGGCACTCTCTATTGGGTAGAGGAGAAGTCCATTGTAGAAGGTTTACTTGCATCTCCCACTATCCCAGCATTTCTACCCACCAGACTCCACTAGTGCTCCATCCTCCCACCCTCATCCACTGCGACCGTCAAAAATGTCTCCAGACATTGCAAAATGTTCCCTGGAGCCCACATTGTCCTCGCTGAGAACCAGGGAAAGGGAGCACGAATCCCTGCACACCGAAGAGACGCAAGCTGTGCTTGTGTGCTGGCCTGTATAGAGAAAATGGCACCAGCCATGGAGCGTCCTGCTCTGCTTTCCTGCTCTCAAGAGCCCATGAAGTCTTCCTGAGTGGAAATTGTCAGTGTACATTCTGAAGCATGTCCACAGAAGAATCACAAATCTTAGCGAAACAGGATGGGGAAGATGATGTAAATATGAAGCTGACTGTGAACTGGAATGATGACAGCTCAACTAAATATATCCAAGTAGTGAAGGTGGCTAATGACATCGAGCAGGCTAGCTTAAAATGTTTTTACAATCGAGTACAAAAATTTATATTCATAGCAGAACATTAGGAAAAGGTTGAGTTCTGCATAGCACATTTATACATACATAAGCACGTGTGTGCATATATGTGCACAGACACATGCACATACATGTACATACACAGGCACATGCATACATATACATGTGCATGTGTGTGTGAAGAAATTAATTCAAGTACAGCACTCAGCACAGTGCCAGACCCATGGTGAGTGCCCATTAAATGGATAATTGCCAGCTGCTATTCTTAGTAACAGTGATATTGGCACTGATAGTTTTACTTGAATTATTTAATTCTCTATACATTTAAACATTTTAATACTCAGGGATATTTCTCCTAGGACACACCCCTCTCTCTGTTTCTGTCTCTTGGTCCCTCCCTCTCCCTCTCCCTCTCAAGTCTCTTTCCCTCCAACTATAGAAAATTCTACTCATCTTGAAAAGCCCAGCTCAAGGGTGCACTCCTCTCAGTGGCTTCCCTTAAAGTCCCTCACCTTCCCACATGAAGAATTAATTTCCCCTTCATTTGTGTTTCCACAACACTTAGTGCATACTTACATCATAGTGCTTAGCACATTGTATTATAGTTATTAAAGTCTGTGTGCGGCAGGCCCACCACAGCCCCTAGCCCCCAGGCTATGAGCTTTGGAGATTTTATTTACTCGGCTTTATGTCCCTTGTGCTTGCTACATGGTAGGCGCTCAGCAAAAGCATGCCGACCTCAGCTGAATTATCTGGAAAATTCAATCATGTGGAAACCTCATTTCCCAATAATGCCAGATATATGAGGTGTGACCGAAGAGCAAGGCCTTCTATATAGAATCTGGGGCTGTCAGCCTTATATGAAAAGGCTAAATAAGTGAAATGATGCAAAGTGTGTTAACTTTTTACCAAGAAAAATAAAAATCTGGATAAATATCAGAACGCTCCTTTAAATTGCACACATTTAAATATGAGTAGGAACAAATGGGAGAGGTGGGAGATGGTAGAACTAGAACATATTATTTTAAGACTTTTAAGTCTCGCTAAGATAAATACATGTGAAAGAGATGACATAATGGGTCTTTTAAAAATTTTTCATTGCCTAACACTGTCAAAAAAAGTCATATATTAGATGGTTAATAGATTAGACAATGTTTTGAATATAAAACATAGCTACAAAACATCAGTCTGAGTTACCTCAAGCATCCCCACCACAACACTCCTCAATAATAACATTAGGGAAAGTGAGTTTTATGTATGTGAAATTTACAGATGCATTGTTGAATGCACTGTATTGAAGAACAGTCTGCACTGACAGTTCAATTGTTTCTGAGTTTAATTCAAAACACTAAGCAAAATAAAACCCACAAATCTGAAGATAGAAGTTTTACATAGAAATTTTAAGAGGTGACCCTAGCTTTGAAAATGGCCAGAAGTATTAGCTTCTTTTTCTTTTCCTACTTCCCTTTTAGTTCTTGACTTAAAAAATATATGAAGCCATAGATAAGTAATACTAAACAAAATATAATAATAATTGGATTTCAAAAGTACCTTTTTTTTAAGTTTTTATTTAAAGTCTAGATAGTTAACATATAGTGTAATATTGGTTTCAGGAGTAGAATTTTGTGATTCATCATGTACATATAACACCCAGTTCAGAAGTACTTTTTAAAATTAAATGTTTTTTCTGTTTGAACTGTGATAACATGATGTATAAATGAAGTACTTTTAATCTGTTCCTCCTCACTTTGAGAGACTTAAAGTCAAGGTTCCCAGTTGGTACAATAACTTCCCATTAGTGGAAAGGAAAGATATAGATTTACTTAGCTATCTTCATTTTCTGTGGGGGAAAAGTGACTTCTGCAGCTTAATTAAAAGTAAGAGAAATTACTGCTAAATGCTAGTGTTTTGTTCAGTTTTGTTTTGGCTTTTGCCCACCTCTACCTCTGGCAAGAGTACCTTGGGAAGGCTATTTTGTAAAGAAATCTGTAGCATGAGCTTGTTTCATTATTGTCTTTGTCTCAACTATAATTAAACTTGTTTCTGATTATAAAAACAATGTTGGCTATAAAAATTTAGAAAGTACACAAAAGGGTAAGAATTAAAATTTCAAACCCACAAGACTGCAATAAACAGTGCTTCCTTCTGATCTGTTTTCCATATGAATTTATTTAAAATAGTATAGTTATGGTGCGCGCGAGAGCGGGGAGCGGGCGGCGGCGGGCGGCGGTGGTGGCCGGCGCTGCGCCAGGAGGGAATTTTTTTATAATAATAAAAAAAAAATAGTATAGTTATGCCCCATATGTTAATCAATTAATGTTATAGTCTGAGAACCTTCTAGTGTTATCAAATATTTTTTAAAACACAATTTCTACTTGTTATATAAAGTATAGTACCTCCATTTTCCATAAAATGAAGTATGACATTTTCTGTTTAACGAGTTATGTGATTGCAAATAATAATACTGTAGTAAACATTTATATGTGAATCCAGTTTGTCTACATCTCTGATATTTCTGTGTAATTCATAAATAACTAGTATCCCATCTCCATCACTCTTCAACTATATTTCAAAGAAGAGTTTGATTATTTGTTTAACATATGCTTTCAGGGGCAAGTTCAGAGATAGCTCCCATGATGTTGCTGTTAAGTTGGGTGATACTCATTTCATTAATAAACTTAGAAATGTACCAATTGCTTTTTTATGAATCAAAGATCTGGTGGTTTTTTATTAAGTAAAGGCACCTGGTATCATGTTACTTACTTGATCTGTACATAAAAACAGGTATCCATAAATGGTAGTTATTGTTACTGTAATAACCACCTACTTTTGGCTCCCCTATGGATATAATCCTCTAAACCCTTACAAAATAGCTACTCCTACTGAGCTATATGATGGCCAATGTATTTATAAAGTATCAACTGTAGTCTTTGTACTGTGATAAGCACTCGTTCTTCTCAAATCATCTGCAATACTTCTACTGTTCTGAAATACTTATTATTGTTTTTATTCTTTTCATATTTGTAAACTTGAGATCCTAAGATATACAGCAGCTTCCCCCCTAGAGGAATTCCAAAGTCCATGCTCTTATTGGTATACATCACTATTTTCTAGGTGGCTGAAATCCCACATGGAAACCTGAAATATTCTAAGAGGCACATGTGCTGTTTCCATATCAGCCATCCCTTACATAGATATATTTTGAACAAAGAGAGGAGTACAAAAAGTGAGTCCTGGATGTATGACAAAGACAAGGCATTTTCTTACACTGGATGAACGAGGCTCTAGTAATGGCTGAATGCCTATTTCAGACAAGGAAAGCATTTTGCCAGAGATTCTTTCGCTGATCAATAGTATATAAAACTGAAATGTAGGGTATATGTGTGTGAGTTTGCATGTTTCAGAGATTGAAAAAGATAACTGGGAAAAAGCCTATATATATTAGCAAAAACAAAACCCACAGAAAACAGTAAGTAGAGCATAAACCTACAGGACAATTCAGCAACAATACGTGATAGTAGATTTCAAGAATGTCAACTTAAGTGAATTGAATTGACATGGAATTTAATTGACTGAACTGAACTTTTATAAATGCTATTCAGTAAATTGGACGGAAACCTTTGCAATCTATACTATCTTAGAGTTTAGAATGGCAAGTCAAGAGAGTATCAATCAAATATATACATGTACTTTAGATTTTAGAAATCATTTCTCAAAGATTTAGGGAAAATATCAAGGATATTAGGAAATCTCGGATCTTAGAATAGCGCTAAACACATGTCTAAACACATGTTAAAATAAGTAAAGACTTAGCCAAATTATACTCAAATTATACTGAAAAAACATGCAGATGCCGTTGTAGAAACACTGAGAGCAATGTTTTTCAAACCAGGTATTATTAGAGAATTAGCAAAATTTCAAGATAAATGTTTCGTTGTTTGAAGAAATTAAAATTCTCAAAACTGTGAAATCTGATAAGCTAAGCATCAACACCCATAAATATTCCCACATGTATTATTCATAAAAATCAGCATGGATTGATCAGGAATCAACCTATAAATTATTATCAATGGTATCTTCTAGTAGTCCTTTTTTTAATCATGTTTATTATGTCTTAAGTTATGCAGTTCACATACTTAAAAAATAGAGGTGAAAGAAAGTGAAATGGATGGCTAGTTCAGTGGATAACATTTAAAAATATCCTGAGCAGGGGCACCTGGGTGACTTAGTCAGTTAGCATCTGCCTTCGGCTCAGGTCATGATCTCCCGGTCCTGGGATCAAGTCCTAATTCAAGCTCCTTTCTCAGCGGGGAGCCTGCTTCTCCCTCTACCTGCTCTGCCTGTTCTACCTACAGCTCTCCAAGCTTCTGCTTTCTTTCTGACAAATAAAAAAAATCTTTTTTTTTTTAAAGATTTTATTTATTTTTATTGGACAGACAGAAAGAGAGACCACAAGTAGGCAGAGAGGCAGGCAGAGAGAGAGGGGGAAGCAGGTTCCCCGCTGAGCAGAGAGCTCGATTCGGGGCTCGATCCCAGGACCCTGAGATCAGGACCTGAGCTGAAGGCAGAGGCTTAACCCACTGAGCCACCCAGGCACCCCCAAATTTAAAAAAATCTTAAAAAAAAAATCCTGGGGCACCTGGGTGGCTCAGTGGGTTAAAGCCTCTGCCTTTGGCTCAGGTCATAATCCCAGGATCCTGGGATCGAGCCCTGCATCGGGCTCTCTGCTCAGCGGGGAGCCTGATTCCTCCTCTCTCTCTCTCTCTCTCTCTGCCTGCCTCTCTGCCTACTTGTGATCTCTTTCTGTCAAATAAATCAATAAAATCTTTTAAAAAATAATATCCTGAACATATACAACAATAGACTCAAATAAAAGCTGACACTGGGCTGGATCCCTGGACTCTGGGATAATGAAATGAGCTGAAGGCCGACACTTAACCAAGGGAGCCACCCAGGTGCCTTCTCATCACTTAATCTTATTTTTTTAACTTTATCTATTTATTTGAGAGAGAGAGAGAGAGAGCATAAGCAGGGGGAGGGGCAGAAGGAGAGGGAGAAGCAGACTCCTCTCTAAGAACCCAACTACATAGGTCCCCAGGACCCGAAGGCAGATGCTCAACAGACTAAGCCACACAGGCACCCCCTCTCATCACTTAATTTTTATTTATTTTTTTTTAAGATTTTATTTATTTATTTGACAGAGAGATCACAAGCAGGCAGAGAGGCAGGCAGAGAGAAAGGAGGAAGCAGGCTCCCTGCTGAGCAGAGAGCCCGATGCGGGGCTCGATCCCAGGACTCTGAGATCATGACCCGAGCTGAAGGCAGCAGCTTAACCCACTGAGCCACCCAGGCGCCCCATCATCACTTAATTTTTAAAGACACCATCATTATTTAGTATTAAAATATCAATATATTTAGTATTTTAGTATTAAAAAAACAATGTGATATGCCAGGTTCTTTCTCTGACAAAAACAACCCCCCCCCAAATTTAGTATACTTATTTTACAAATGAAACCACTGGACTGAGATTTAAACAAACAAAAATCCACCCATAGACAAATAGCTAGTAAACATTTAAGCTAAGAAACAAACACAAGATTTATCTACCTTGGAATTACTGCTCTTAAAATAAGATCAGCAATTATTAAAATCTATCTGGCTGAAACAGTGTTTCATGGGTATTAAGTATTATAACCCAAAGAAAAAGATTTCATAGTCAAATAATTTTGAGGAAGACAAGGTTTCTTTACTCTAAACCTTTTCTAAGAATTTAATATTCTTTTTTTTTAGGATTTTATTTATTTATTTAGCAGAGAGAGAGAAACACAGTGAGAGGGAACACAAGCGAGGGGAGTGGGAGAGGGAGAAGCAGGCCTCCCGCTGAGCAGGGAGCCTAATGCGGGACTCGATCCCAGGACCCTGGGATCATGTCCTGAGCCCAAGGCAGACGCTTAATGACTGAGCCACCCAGGTGCCCCTAAGAATTTAATATTCTAATGTGCATTGTGAACTTCCTAAAGAATGGTTTAACAGGTAGGATTTTCAAATAGATTTGATCTCAGAAGCTTTTTATTCTTTTTTCTTCATTGAGCATTATGAGGGGCTCTTGTCCCATTGAGTACCCACTGGGAACTCTGGCATTCTTAAAGACCAAGAAAAATCTTAACATCAGAGACTAGAAATATTCAACAAGGAGAGGGAGGAGCATTGGAGGGGAAAAGATAGCTGTCTTTAAATATCTATCTCATCAAAGAATGACATACCATTTCACCAAAGGATAGATCTAGATCTAATGATTACAAGCTACTGGAGAAAGATTTCACCTGAATATGACATATCAATTAAGAGTTAAAAAAAAGGGGCACCTGGGTGGCTCAGTGGGTTAAGCCGCTGCCTTCAGCTCAGGTCATGATCTCAGGGTCCTGGGATCGAGTCCCACATCGGGCTCTCTGCTCTGCAGGGAGCCTGCTTCCTCCTCTCTCTCTCTCT
This sequence comes from Lutra lutra, assembly GCF_902655055.1. Taxonomy (NCBI): domain Eukaryota; kingdom Metazoa; phylum Chordata; class Mammalia; order Carnivora; family Mustelidae; genus Lutra; species Lutra lutra. The sequence continues at coordinate 50,440,263 of NC_062283.1, read as the reverse complement.
GCTTGCCTCTCTGCCCACTTGTGATCTCTCTCTGTCAAATAAATAAAATCTTAAAAAAAAAAAGAGTTAAAAAAAAAAAAACCAGGGGCGCCTGGGTGGCTCAGTGGGTTAAAACCTCTGCCTTCAGCTCAGGTCATGATCTCAGGGTCTTGGGATACAGCCCCGCATCAGGCTCTCTGCTCAGCAGGGAGCCTACTTCCCTTCCTCTCTCTCTGCCTGCCTCTCTGCCTGCTTGTGATCTCTGCCTGTCAAATAAAAAATAAAATCTTTCAAAAAAAAAAAAGAGTTAAAAAAAAAAACAACGATAACAGAAGAACTGTCCAACAAAGGTAGCTTATCACCTATAAAGGTGTTACCCAAGAGACTTCTTCACTGGGGGAAAGGTCAGAGAATTCTACTAAGTTTTTTTTTTTCAACTCTTCTGTTTGACAGTTCATTTGCGGTAATTATCAACTGAAGTTTCCATATATTTAGTACTTCAGGTTATCTGTTCATTTTTGCACCATTTTGAATTAAGCATTTTACAGACAGAAGACATAAAGGTTAATGGTCAGAACCTGCTACAAAGGTAATGCCTTATATCAAAATACACATAAATACACACAGGCAATTTACATTCATGCCAGGGAGCAATAACGCTATTCTTCTCTAACTTACAAAACACCTAGTTATTTAAATCATTTTAATTATCGATTTTATGTGTGCATACTAAAATGGAAGTTTTCTCATCTACAAAATGAAACAAGGGGCCTGGGAAGCATGAGACCATCTAGTATACAGATTGGTGTCAAGAGGAAGGAATATCTAGGGAATGTGGAAGGCACATTTCAGATCAATCACTCTTACTTTCAATGTGTCTATACCAGGTTTTCAATGTCTTTACATCCAAAGAAAAGATGATTTGATAGATCACATGGGTTATCAGTGATTTTTACTACAATTAGCCTGTGTTTGCATAGTAAGTTAGATATAAAGTCATTACCTATTGCTGTATTCCTTGATGATCTGATATATGCTAATCTTAATTGTTTCATTTTCAAATCGACTATTGCTCTGGTCCTTGTATATTCGGAATTCAGCCGCTGTCACTGCTTCCCCATGAGGAATTTGAGTCAGATCAAACCGGAATTCTTTGTAATGCCTTCGCTGGTGAGAAAAATCTTTGTCTCTTTCAACTGAAGAAGGAAAAAAAAAAGGAAGGAAAAAAGTTAGTCCTTTATAAAATATGGAAATTAATAGTAAATGCTCCAGCTTTGAAAATGAAAACAAACAAGTAGGATATTATAAAACTGGGAAAACACTAGAGCCACAGACCCATACATGTTTCCAGTGGAAGGAAATTCCACAAACCAACAACCTTTAGTTCAGAAGCAATATAACCTCAGTGGTTTCATACAAATTCCTGGATCTTAAATAGAAAGGCTATCCAAAAATATTTTAAAAAGCAAAGGTTGTAAAATGATTACTAACATGTATCAGGTACCAGAACACAGAAGGGTTCATACAGGAATTAGAAATAAGTTATAGAAACCCCCAGGGATCCAGGTGAAGTCAGTGATGAGATTTAGCACACCTGAGGGAGGAAAATAGGAAGGACTGAGAAACTGCAGGCACATAAGGACCATGTTTATGACATTATAAAGGTCAAGTAAATAAAACAAATTCATGTTCACAAGAAAGAGTATTCCAAAAATGCCTTCCCCAGAAATTTTCTTCTCCTTTTAGGAAATAAAACGTTCTTTTATTTAAAAGAAAATAGCACTTTTATTACTTCTTATAGATTGTTTAGTACAACCTCCTTACCCATAGTGCAGCATAAAGCCGTCCAAAGACCTCTGTCTGTTCTTACTCAAAATACAGGGAAACATATTTTCCCCCTTCAACAACCTTCCTGCTATATGAAGTCAGAGAACTTTTCCTCTTGGGAACATGATGGAATGTTGAAGAATTCAGGACAGTAAGTGTCAAGCATATTATTATATAACCTGGCTTTGTAAAATAGAGTGTCATTTCATACAGTCTATAGCCACTGGGCACCAAACGCCTTCTTAAGGAATTATCTATTCAAAGGACTCATTTTTTTTAGTACTGCACTATCATTTGATGGAGTTATGTTTCTCAAGATTGGTAGCTTTCTCAAAATCTCCGTTATCTAGGATACTGTAAGACAGGATCACAAAAATCTCACTGCAAAACACTATGCACGAGGTATCTCATAATTACAGCCTGTAATAGCACTTGTGCATGTTCTCAGTGATGTTTCATTGCCAAAAATTTGTTACAAGAAGATAAAAATGTTTAAGTTCTATAAATGAATTCACAAGTTGAAAAAATTGCATGAAGATATGAAAATATCTTGAGAGGGTTCATTAAAATCATATCAACACTGCTATAAATATCTGAAACCTGGGGTCTTAAACTAGGGGAAAGATTAATATTAAGGAAGAGAGAAGAGGGTCATGACCATCCAGGAATGACTGTGGAAGCCAAGGAAGCTAGAACTCTGTGTTCCACAGCCAGATGGGTTCCATGTCTGTGAGGAAGCTTGTGACAAAGAAATGCATGATTTGTTGCCTTATATACTTCAAAAAAATCTTCAGTTTATTTTGCCCAGGAGTAGGAGGTTGTTTAGGAGAGCAAGGAGCTCATCTCCATCTCTACCTCCCATAACTAAGCCAGCAAAGAAAAATATAAGTTACGCCTGGGGGCATTTTTGTCCTGTTGAGCTTGGCAAGGATGGTGCTCTTGGGCTCTCTGGCTGACATCACCTCATATGAGTCATGTTTTTTTTTTTTGTTTTTTTGTTTTTTTTTAAATATCACTATCTCGGTCCTAAGAGAGGTCCACTGCCAGAGAGATCATCCACCAACTTTTCCCTAAATAAGGAAGATAATCTCATTTTTAGGATGCTATTTTAGTCCATAATTTAAACCTCTTTTCTGTCTAAACTTCTATTGCCAATAGAAGAGACTGGTACGAACACCTCTCCCATGGCTCTATTTGCCCATTCTCCCAACTTGGCTGTGTGAGAGGGAAAGTGCAAGGGTAGAAAATGCCTACAAACTGGATATCTACTAACGGAAAGTGCCTTAAAACTTGTCGTGTTAAAACTTGACACAGCTTTTGTTTACAGTGGACTGAATTTAATCCACTGCAAACCTGTTCTTTTCTGATCCTGATTCAAATGAAGTAGATGATATTATAAAACAGTATTTAAATAGCCCCCATTATATTCTGGTCCTGTTTTAATCATTGTATTAAGAGTAACATATTATAATTTGTAACAACCAGTGAGGTAGTTTCTACTATTATCTTCACATTGAAGATGAGTAACTGAGGAGACAGAATAAATACCCAAGAATATGAATCAAGAATTTATGGCCACCAAGGAATGAAATCTGAAATCCCAGATATACAAGCTGAAAATTCAAAAAGCTCCGAAAAATGAATGTTTGGCTTCAAGTTAATTTGGCAGGAGAACTGGAAATTAGCTGATCTGAGGCAACTTAAAGTCTCTATTTATCCTACTTTATATAAATATTTATTGCTTTGCTGCAGAAACGTTCATGTGTTTGACTAGATTGCCCTGTTCCAGACTCTGCTTGAGGAGTTGCATATTTTTTCATAAATGCACCAACCAGCCATTCAAAAATACATTTTTTCTGTTCTGAAAATCAATATTTAAAATTCTAAATAGGGGCACCTGGGTGGCTCAGTGGGTTAAGCCTCTGCCTTAGGCTCAGGTCATGATCTCGGGGTCCTGGGATCGAGTTCCACATCGGGCTCTCCGCTCAGTGGAGAACCTGCTTCCTCCTCTATCTCTCTCTCTGCCTGCCTCTCTGCCTCCTTGTGATCTCTCTCTGTGAAAGAAATAAATAAAATCTTTTAAAAAAAAATTCTAAATAACAGTTGCCGTGTGATTTTTCATTATCAATTTTATATTTGAAATTTAGACAACCCCCCCAAAAAACCCAAACTTACAGTCCTCAAAATAAAGCCTGAGACATGAGTTTGTTAGGATCCAATCTAAAGCATGCACCTGCATAATGCAAATAAGTATTGAATTCATATTATGTAAAGTCATCTACTGTTCTGGAATCCCCCATGAGATGTTAATATAATAAGGTGGAAAGCTAGAATTTCGGCTGTTATTCTAAAATTTCAGTTTTTTAATCCAGGCTATTTAACCTAACCCCTTAAGGGGGCAAATTTTCAAAGAGTTTAATAAAATTCTATATTAAATATACCACACAAAATAAAGTTGCAGTGCAGATTTGTCCAGTGACTCAAATTCCTATATCCTATTGCTTTGAATTATAATTGCACTAGGAAATTTCATGGGACATGTTGGAGTGAATAATGGAATAAAATGTGTATTTATATATATAGCCTTGCACTCCTAATGACGCTCACCAATATTCACAAGGTAATCTCAGTTACCTCAAAGAGCAAAGCTAGGGAAGTGTCAAATATTAATACCCCTAATTTAAGAATAAGAAATTGGGTGATGACAGCTAGGTGGTAACAGATGTCTGTCTTCTAAAGCTTATTATAAATCTTTGCTCAATGTCCATACCACCTATGTAATGACATCCTACTGTTCTGTACTTAGAGACTAGTTCATAGCTACTATATTTATACAATGTTTCTCAAGCAGTACGCAAAAAGGTGGAGAATAGGCTGGAGAATAAGGACTTGATCAATAATGGTTAATTAGCATCTAACACAAATAACACTTGACCCAAAGAAGTCTAAGAAATATTGAACCGAAGACTGACTGGATGAAAATCTGATTCTATCTCTTCACTAAGTGCCGTCCTGCCGCATTACCTATTGAGGAAAGGCATGATAATTTCTCTAACTCTCATTTGTTTGGCACGTGCTTCGTTTAATCTCAGACCTTACTTATGTCTCTAAGTTTCTATAACTTGCCCAAAAGCCCACTATGAATAATTGGGAGAGAGCAAATTTCATTTCACAGTCAAGAATTCAATTCCCAGGGTGCCTGAGTGACTCAGTCAGTTAAGCATCTGCTTTCAGCTTAGGTCACGATCCCAGGGTCCTGGGATCGAGCTCCACATCAGGCTCCCTACTCAATGGGGAGCCTGCTGCTCCCTCTCCCTCTAGTGCTCCCCCTCCTTGTGTATGCTCTTTCACTCTCTCTCTCTCTGTCAAATAAACAAATAAAATTAAAAAAAAGATTCAGTTCCCAAGTCCTCAACAACATAACACTGTTTGTTTGTTTGTTTTTCTTGGATGTAGTTTTGTTTGTTTTATCTCATTATCACTCAGCAAAGTTGATCTTTTGAAGCTTTCATTCTCCTCTATGTTGCTCCTACTCCATAGAAGATGTCATACTTTCTGGATTCTGCTCATTCTTCTAGAACTCAGTTCCTCCAATCTTTATTGTAGTAAATGTCATGTTATATTCACTTATTTAATATTGATGCCATTTCTTACCTAAGGAAATTTTTATGAATAAGCATGTGATTGTAATTATAATGTGAATTAATATTATATAACATCTGTATTAGTATGCAAGATCTTCCTTTTACTACAACCATATTTAAAATTAAATGTAACTGACCAACTGGATCTTTCTATATTCCAATATTTTCTCCACCAGACCTACTACTAAAACTATCCTCCCAAAATAGATGAAAAAGAATATACAGACATGTTTTATATTTAAGTGTAAGATTTTTATAGGTGCTATCCCTGCTGTGTTTATATCTGATGATTTGGGTACATATTAAGCATTGTTTCGCCATATATGCAGTGTATTATAACCCACTGCAGTTATAAATGACTTGGAAAGCTTAAAAGATAAACAAATAAACAAGAAAAAAATCAGAAACATAAGATTTTTGTTTTTTTAATTCATATTGTATTAACTATTTGGTTCTTTCAAATCACTCTTTAAGTTGAATGTTAAACCCACTAAATGCCATAAGATTCCTCAATCATTTTTATCATCATTTCTAACAAAATCTGTATTGCCAGGTTAAAATATGTGATTCCATAAAATCATAATTACATTCCTATTGCATTCTAGAAAAGACTCTCTTAATCACTGGACAAACAAGAAACAAACAAAAAAACAAAAACGAAGGCAGGAGGTTTCACTCATTGAATGCAGATCCAGATTGGTCAAGGGAATAGAATTACACATGTTAAAGCATACTGAGGTCAGGAGGTTGACCCTTTTCTGTAGTGAAGACCATTCCTTTATCCCATACCACAGACGCCATTTCTCTGCTAGGAAGTGGAAAGGAGAGTTTGGGAACACACATAAGTAGATTAAAAATGCACATCTGTATCAATCAATTCACTTATGAAAATTGCATTTAAAAAGAGAACACAGTGACCTGCCCAGACTGCTTTTTTCATATCTGCCTACATATCCAGCAAGGTCCATAGGCCATGTTTTGCTAATGGTCATACAGTAGTACACGAGTGCCACCCACTCTTCTCCCACTGCCAGTTAGGATACATGCTTGTTTGGAAGATTGCTAGGTGTACGCCAATGAATGTCACCATAAAGGTTAAAAAAATCTCCCAACATAGGATTGTTTACTTATGTGACATGATGGCTGTCAATAGTGTGTTCTGCAAAAATTAAAAGCAGTTGCTTTCCTGCATATATATGTGTGTGTATATATATATATATATATATATATATATATATATGCATACTCAGAGAAACCACCAAAAATTCAGCAAAATTGATAGTTTACCATTCAAAATACAGTCACAACAATGGTGGTGAATATTCTCTTCTAGGAAGCAGGGTGTCGTCTATTCCAAACACTTGCATCTACCTGAACTGCCTGGAGCAACCAGAAGCTCCCCTATGCTGACAGAACCAAAGAATTTATTATTATTATTATTTGGTTCTAAAAAGTGGCCACATCAAAGCATCCAAGAGGTAAAATATGAATCAAAAGATTCACATTCCATGATTCATGGGCTGACAGTACAAAGAAACAGTTAAAAGAAACAGAAGCACCAAACTACATTCTAAATGCTCTAAATCGCCAACGTTTAGCAAAGATTAAGCTTCTCGTGTTTAAAGACAGACACAGGACCCTTTTATTGCTGAGGTATGACTTAACAGAAGTTCATGACTGATTGCAGTCCCTCTCACTCCCAGACAGACACCTCTCTGATTGTCTTTATCATTAGTAGAGATTGGATGGAAATGTCCCGATTAAACATTTTCATGTCTACCATATCTGAAGAGTAGAATTAATTGTCAGAGGATTGCAGTTTTATCTCTGTAGTGATTTATCTGCCCTCTTCAAGAGACGCATTCACGGGCAATCAATCTCAATCTCCCACACAAGGGCTATAACACGGAAGACACAAATAGAATCAGTAGCTGCAGGGCAAAGATAGCATCGTCCCAGGAGCCTCGCCAGCTGTTGAAAGAGTACAGATTATGGTTTGCTGCTGAGTGCAAAAAATCATTAAGCGATTACTCATAGAATTATTACTTATCTGCGTTGCATTTTAAAGTAAAAGGGGGAAAAAAGGCAAAGATAACATGTGACTACCTAGAAGTATCACTTCACAAGACATCCTTCACAGACTAGTCCAGTGAGAAACATAAACTGGTCCTAGAATGGCCTATTCATTGATTGGTGAGCCCACACACACATGCTCCTTTGAAGGAATAACCATTCCAGAGAGTGTGGTAAACTCCAGATTCCAGAAACCCTAAGAGCCTCTTAACATCACAGTCAGGTTTGACCTGAGGGAGAGAAAACTGTCTCCCTGAACGTATTGTTTCAAAGAACAATTCAATTGGCTTTCACATGTTCTGTAGTTAAAATGCTCTTACTTGTTTTCATAAATGCTTCCTGAATTCAGTTTTATAGAGAAGGAAATCTCAAAAGAAAGGTGAGATGGCTAAATACTTTAAATATTTTAATGAAATGGCTGAACAGATTGGTTTCCTGAATCAATTTTGAATACATGTAATTTTGAAATTTATAAAATTTAATTAAGCATCCAATATCTAAATGTTATTTTGCTTTAACAAACATAAGCGACTTAGGAACACAAAGAATTCAATCTTGTACAAAGAGAGCTTGGAACTGGGGTAAATTGATGTGTGTGTTCTACTTGCCCTCGGCCTGGAGGAACCCAGCACTCAGCCCTCAGTAGTTATCTAGATTACTATAATGATAGCTTTACAGATTGAGCATTGGCATGAAAATGGACATATTGTATAATAATAAACTATGATATCAATAAGTTAATCATTTTTATTTGATAAAATTAATACATTTCAATTTTTTTTTCCTTCTCCCTTATTGGATGCAGTCCATCCCCTGGCTGTCAGAGGACTGCTTTTCTTTTTCTTGTCTTCCACATATATTCATCTTGGTTATCCTAAAAATAGCTACTGGGTTACTTTTCCATTTATTCAATCCCAAAATATTTATTGGATACATGCTATGGGCCAAATCCTAAAAGCTAAGGAGATATAAGAAGAAAAGAGATAGGAGGTCAGGATGAGAAAGAAAGACATGGAAAAGTACAATTTTGATACAATTGTGTTGAGGCTACCAGGGATGTGTGTAATATAAGGCAGTATAAAAAAGTAAAGAACAACACGTTGCATGTAGGAGGCTGCAGGAGGAGATCATTTTGAGCTGTGTCTCAAAGAAGTTTCATCAAGTAAAGGGTTCATTTCAATGGAAAGAGATTTGAAGGCCATAGCCAAAGTTGTGAATAATAAATAGCTCATTGTCATTGCACAATATGGAGTCTAGGAGGTCAGCAGTGGGATCTGAGGAATAGTAACAGTTTCCTGAGAACGGATCAGTGTTTTCCACTCTTCCCATCCCTTTGGGTGCATTATGTCTTCTAATAATTAAAGACAGGAACTTATATTTTTATAATCGATATCACAGGCAAGTATATAGTCAACACTCAATTTTGAAAGAAAGTTGGAAGAGTTAATGATGCCTTAATAATCCTCTCCCTGTCCTAACTTGATGGTTTTCTTCACCTTGTTCTCTAAGATGCTCTCCCCATTTTCAGAACTTCAAATCCACCTTTACTTAACATCCCCAGTTCCAGGGCACCTGGGTGGCATCTATCTTTGGCTCAGGTCATGATCCCAGGGTCCTGGGATGGAGCCCCATGTCTGGCTCCCTGCTCAGTGGGGAGTCTGCTTCTCTCCCTACTTATACTCTTTATCTCCCGCAAATTAATAAATAAAATCTTTTTTAAAAATCTCCAGTTCTAATACCACAAACACTACTTCAAAAATTTCTGTCCATGTTAATTTCTCCTGCTGAGGACCCCATAACACTTTTTCCGTACTTCCCTTTAGATAATGGACATGACATGATTAAGAGTGCTGGATGTGAAGTAAGAAAACCTTGAATTCAATATTATTTACCTAACTTAGTAAAGAGTGTGATATTAGGAAAGTGATTCAACATCCCTATGCTTTTATTTATCCATCTTTAAAATGGAGATAGATAATTAAAAGGCCTACTCCAGTGTGTAGTAAAAGTTAAATGATATTTGAGAGAGTCTTAGTGTAAGTGTCCAGAATACAGCAAATTCTCAAAAAGCGGTAGCTATCCTATTAATCACTTTCCACTTGCATTGTATTATTATGTCACCCATGGTTAAGACATTTTAGAGAAATATCCATGTTTTCTTCTTGTTTTGCTTCTTATCTTTATATTCCTGCATAAAAGCCAAACAGAACTTTGTATATGGGAAATGGTAGATAAAATTTAAGCATAGAAAATTTGCTACCTGTCCTAAAAAACACAGCCTTTTTGATTATCAAAATGTCACTGGATCTGGAATATAGGTATCTTAATAAAGGGGATTAATATTATGGGTTTTTTAAATTCATTATAGTGGAGTTAAAAACTTTCAGGCTAGAGCTAGATTTTTACAAGAGTGGATAGAAAATAATTGTATTTACTTGATAACTTGCTTGGCTATTTCACATGTGTAAAGTAGAGAACACCGTTGTGCATATTTTGACATTCACATATTACCCATAATCTAATCAAATTTACTGATTCTGACACCTCTCTTTTAAGGGAGTCTGAGTGTCACTTAGTTATTTTTCCCCCTGAGGACAACAATGCATCATAAAGCACAGAAAATATTTTGTTATTGATTTTTATAAGAAGATTCTTTTTGCTTTTTGTTTTTTTTTAAGATTTTATTTATTCATTGACAGAGAGAGATCACAAGTAGGCAGAGAGGCAGGCAGAGAGGGGCGGGGAAGCAGGCTCCCCACTGAGCAGAGAGCCCAATGCGGGGCTCAATCCCAGGACCCTGAGATCATGACCTGAGCCGAAGGCAGAGGCTTAACCCACTGAGCCACCCAGGTGCCCCATTTATAAGAAGTTTTTTATACAAGAAATTATGAGTTGGAATTTAAAACAAATGTTCATCTTTTGTGGATTGAATATTAATATTTAACTTCAAAAATTGTTTAGGGTAAATACAGAATACCTGTCTAATTCACTTTGTGTAATAAATGATTATTTAGTGATGAGTGTGTATATTTAGTATATAAATAATGGATTTCCATCACACTGTGTACAAATATTTGAGAAAAGTTTGTGTTTGTCTATAAGAACTCAACAGAAAAGCACAGCTGTCTGATAATCACCTCTTGGTAAATATTTAGTTCTCATGTTTTCTTTAGTAGAAAAATCTGTGGGTTTTATAGATTGCCTGGCAGCTAGAGGTCAACCATTCTAATCTCACCAGATTTCACTGAATGACCTCGTGAATTCTTCTGTTCCTTCAGTAAAATAAAACAGTTGATTTTTAGCCATCCGAAGGTGACAGAGGTTACAGTAAGTTGGGATATGGCAAAGAACCTTCCTTTACATCTTGACTACAACGCTATGATAGTTTATCTACAGTGAATGCTTGTGGTTATCTGACAAAAACAGGTCAAAGGTTTCGTGAGTTTTCTTCTGAAATTGCTCAGTGCCTTCTCTAATGACTGATAATTGAAAACAGAGACTGGAACTATACAATGTGGTGGGTGACAGATAAGCAGTAGATTAATGTCAATACTTGGTTAGGAGACACTAAAAGGTCAGGAGTCACAGGAATTAGCTATTGTGCTACTGTGACAAGACAGACATCAAAAGTCTATTATCCCTTCAACAGCCCTTCCCCAAGCCTGAAATCTATTCTCACTTCCTTTGGTTATAATTAAGAGATAATTTTGATCTCATTGTACACATGATGTCAAACTGAAGGACCTCGTCCTAAGTGAAGCAATTGTCAGGGTTTTCATAGCTTTATTTATATAATAAAGATTTTTTTTTCATATCACAATTTTAATGTACTCATTGCTCCTTTTGGAGAATTTTAGAAACCTTGTATCCAGCAAAAAAGAATTATATTTAATGGGAAGAAAGAAAAACCAGAATAAATTTGTTTGGAATTTCTCTATGGGGGTAAAATGAAGTTTAAAGCAGAGTTTACAGAGTATGAAGGACATGAGAATTTTTATAGCTGAACATATAAATGTCTTTCTCAAATTTAGTGCTTCAGATTTTAAATTGATACAATACCTTTAATAGAGTTCACTCAAGTTCAATCTGCAGTTCAGTCTGTCATTTCGAAACAAAAGCAAATTGAATTGCTGCCACCAAATGGGTTGCATCAGTGAATTTTGGTAGATGGAAAGAGGTCACAGAGAAATGTGATTGTGTTTAATGACATATAAGGTTATTAGAGACATAACTACATAGTTTACAGGTTTTTAAGAAAAGGAATAGAATGATATATAGACTATATTACACATGTACTCTAGGTAATATAAGGGTAGCTTATCTATCTGTCTGCTTAGGAAAGGACCATAAGGAGCCTTGGTAGCGTCTGTTTCCTAAGAAGTGTTTATTTGCTCTCTGTCTCCCACACGAGATTTTAAACTTGAGAACAGCAACACTTTTGCTTGGCTCATTGCCGTACATTCGATTCCTACCTCAATCTCTGACACATAGTACGTGTTCAATATACTTGTGGAATGAATGAATATAGGAATATATAGTCAACCTCTGGTTCTCTTTTTGGTTTGTTGGTTGTTTCAGGAGGGAGCGTATGTAGACCTGTTACTCCAACTTAGCCAAAAGTAGAATCCTTCAACCATTTATTCTTAAATGAGTCCTGCCAATATTACAATGTACTATTATTCCTAACAATATATTCCTTTTTTCTCCTTTCTTCTTTGAAAGGAATTCAAATAAACAATGATAACTTAGAATCTCAATGCCATATATTTGTTTTTCAGTTTTCACTATCTTAAAACTTAAAAATATATGCTAGACTAGTAGAATCTCTATGATTCTTAAATGGACATATTATTCTTGGGGAAGGAGAAAAAGGTAATAGAAAAATTAAATAGCATTGTTTTCATTTTATGGTTATTAATAAAATTGTATTGAAAATAATTTCCAGGGGCGCCTGGGTGGCTCAGTGGGTTAAAGCCTCTGCCTTGGCTCAGGTCATGATCTCAGGGTCCTGGGATCGAGCCCCACATCAGGCTCTCTGCTCAGCAAGGAGCCTGTTTCCTTCTCTCTCTGCCTGCCTCTCTGCCTACTTGTGATCTCTCTCTCTTTGTGTCAAATAAATAAATAAAATCTTAAAAAAAAAAAAAGAATTTCCAGAATTACTCATGTGCTTTATAAGGTAATATTTATGTAGTTTTTGAATATAATTCATATATTCTCATTGATTTTTCTCTCTATAAAAATGCTTAAGAATTTCATTCTTCCACTGTATATATATAAAATATATAACCAAGTCTTTGGTAACATGTTCATAATTGTTTAATCTTATTCCGAAATTACTGAAAATAGTTGCTCCCTTTGAAAATTTGTTTTGTTTTTGTTAGTTACTTCTCAGTTCAAAAAATAAATACTATAACTGCTTTTATTTGTTATGTTTGTCTAACATCTTCCTTGAAAGTTAAAGTTTATTCCATCCGTCTGTACATTGACAGATAGTACACAACTAGCTTAACATTTCTTTATAGCACATTATTAAAATGGTGTTAGATGAATCTATACATTGAACTAAAAGATGTTTTCTGTAATTGGACACCTACTTCAGAACATGTGTTAGATTTAATAAAGATGTAACAGGTGCCAAAATCAATAAAGAAATTATACGATCTTCCCACATTTATTGAAGGAGACCACACTGGAACTAGAGCCGAGGGACCATTAGCGGTCTCAGAGTGTTCATAGGAACAGTCTCAGATTTTTGTCGATCTGGTTTCACACTCCTGGGCTTCTCCTTTGTATTGGGATTTGGGGTCAACCACAAAACTCAGAGCAAAATTCATCATTGAGCAATATCTGGTTTTGAGTTCAAACTATACAAACCTTCCAAGTTTCTTAAGATGCACACCTGGAAGAAACAATAAGTCTTCTGAGATCCAAGGTGGACTATCTCATTTTAGGTTCAAATTTAACAACTTCCTGAGTCTCCAACCCAATTTTATATCAATTATCAGAAGGTCTGTATCCTAATATTTTTGTTGCTAAAACTTTGACATGTTCCTCATTATTTAATAATCCATCCAACTAACTCATATGTACTGTCTCATAAAGAACCAAATTCAGCAATAGGAAAAGCTAAAGGCCAACCTTATTTAAACCACATATTACTCTAAAAGGTCAGGAACTGATACTATCTAGTACCTCCAGAAATGGGTAGGATGAGTTTGGGGTTAAAATAAGGACACCTGAGTACTAGATGTTTAAGAAGGAGGTGGACTCTTAGATTGCTCTCCACATCTGTGCTGCTCAGTGACTGCTCTTCCCCATTGAGTCTCCGTTTGGAAATTTTCTGGCAAGAGGAAATGTTGGCATCTGCAGACACAGTGAGAGTTTGGTAGTATAGTGAGAGTGTGATAGTATACTGAAAACAGAGAAACCAGACAAACTTAAGAATACTGAATGCTGAGTTCCCAGGCCTCTTTCCCCTATTTGGTTCCCATAATGTTTGACAGCCAGGCTTTTAACTTGCAGACAAGAGAATTGAAGAGTCCTCTCATTTGAAATCTGGCCATTCCAGAAGAAGGACTCAGTCTCCACAAAATGGCAAAGCAAGAATATCATAAAGAGAAAATGATATTGACAAGTTCCACCCATATGTGAAAATCTTCTAATCAGTTTTTTAATCTCTCACTATTGACTAAAAGCAGAGAAACAAAAAGATCACTAGGTATTTGAGAAAATTCTCTACCTTCAAATAGAGAGACAAAGTAGCTCTCTAAAAGAGGAATTTGAAGGAACTTAAAAAAAAAAAAACACTACTAAGAAGCTACCATAATATCCTTTGAGAGCTAAGAGAAGATATTATATTCATGAAACAAGAAGATGCTGTAAAACAAACAAACACATAGTCATTGCTAAAATATCTCTTTAAATAAGGCTAAAATCAATCTCAGTTTAAAATATTAAGTTGAAAAATTCTTCAGAAAGGAGAGCAATTAGTCAAAATCAAAGGAGTGCAAAACAGAACAGGAGAGGAAGACTAAACAAAGAAAGAAGGAGGAAGAAAATGATGAGTCCAGAACTGGTCCCAATAGTCATGATTACATAAAGAGAGATGCGGGGAAGGGAGGAAATTATTGAAGAATTAATTCAGTTCACTGATCAAAAGCGTAACAGTTTCGGGACTGAAAGTGTCTGCTTTGTGAAGAAAGATTCTCCGAGCTCCCAGAGACAAAATACAAATCACATATGTAGGATCCCATGAATCAAAATGGATGCAAGCTGCTCAAAAACAACACTGTAATCTAGAAGACAAAGGGGCAAATGCCTTCAAAATCATGATGAAAAGTTATTTATACCCTACAATACCAGACTCAACTAAATTAGCCATCAAATATGAAGGCATAATAAGGATACTTTAAGCCATGGAAGATATTAAAAATCTGACTCCCAAAAGAATTTCTTTGGAATGTCCTATACAAGTTGTACCACCAAAATGAGGAAGCAAGCCAGAAAGAAAATGAAAGCATGGGCCATAGGAAAAAGGAGGTTTAACACAAGAGAACAAAAGATAATTTCCAGAATGATTTTGAAGGGAGATCTCAGGATGACAGTTGTGCTCCAGGCACTAGGCTAACAGCCCATCTTGGGTGTGACTCTACATGAAGGCTAACATTGCAAAGATGGCATTTCCCATTAATACTGTTCTTTGAACCTGACAAAATCTAGGTGAGCCCAAACCAGACTAGTACCTATAAGTTGCTTTCTTGACATATATTTATAAAGTTCCTACTCTCTCCTGAAAGTCCCACTGCCTGGGTCCTCTGAGAATAGTCACTTCCTCTCACAGTAATCTTTTTTTGTCTTTTGTTTTCTTTTTTTTACTTAGTTCTCAGAGCTGGTTGCTGACCATGGTGGGCCTAGATATTGAGACTATGGAAAAGCTCATAGCTTCTCACTATGTTTCAGTTGACCTGACCTTGCTACACTCCAACCACCCCCCCCCCAACAAATTCCTAGGGCACTATCTCCTCAAAAAGGGGCCTTTAAAACTGTCAAACAAACTAAACCACAATTTTATTCAGAGGCTATGTTTAGCTCAACTTCCGGAAACATTTACCTAAACATTTACTTAAATAGCTAGCATGGTGCTTTGTTTTAGTTTTTATAGCAGTTGGCTTTATGTTTACTTATATGTGAAATACAGCTGATAAAATACAAAATATGCAATCAAGGAAACAATAATGTATCTAAGTTCATGCATACAGTAGTAATCCATAGAGCAGTTTCAAATCCAGATCTGACCCCATCAGGGTACCTCTTAGGAAACATTCCAAGAAGCTACAAAATTTCTTTTTGAAATTTTATATTTATGCTCTGCCTCAGTGTTCTTACTAATTTCAAAATTCTACTGTCTCTCACTTTTCCTGTGGATGTCTTTCCTTTACAAATAAATCATAGTGATTTGCAATATTTAAAGCTAGGGAGCATTTTCAGTAATCCTCATGGTATTGAGTACTGTACGGGATATTTAGACTCTGCAAAATGCTAGTGTTATTTCTACAATCATATCTAAGTATACCATGAATTCCTCTTGTTTAGAAACAGAAAATACCCTTCAAGTTCCATTTTATTTTCTCACCCCCTGATATGTGATCACAAGGGAAAATCAAGCATAACCCTGAAAGCATATGAACATCACTGAGTGGTCTGCTCCACATTGCTCCTAATACACAGTGACAATAAAAGCCATCTCATCACGAAGATATGGTTCGCATATTTCCAGTTATAGCGAGATTTGTTCCTTTTTGCTTTTGAAGGAAATGTGCTAAAGCTGAAAACAGTGATATGACTCTTCATTAAACAGGTGAGAGCTAACAATGATAATGGAAACAGTTAACAGGATTCATTTGAAAAAGACACTGAAGGCATCTGAGAGAGTAAGGAATTGGCAAACTCATTAATATTCATTTCTTAATGAATTCGAGTAAGGGATGTCACAGAACATGTAGGCAAAAGAGCAACCTCAGAAGAATAAAGCAAAGTCTGTGGTGTTAAATATATTAATGATGGTGTAGAAATTAGAACCTACAGTGTATCTCCTTCTTACTCAAAGTCATATGGGATATTCTATATTTAGTCATAAAATCCTAATGAATTTATGAAGCTTAGATATTTAATAATACTAGAATGTTTGGAGAATCAATGATAATGATTACGAGATTGTAATAATTAACACAAAACAGTTGGTGACATTATGCTAAGTGTATAATGTCTTGTTTAATGTAGTATGTATTTTGTGAAAGAAGGAAGAGAAATTCAGCTAGCATTTATTGACTGTTTATCATCCAGCCACCACTTTAGGTAGAGAATAGTGGTGGGAACAGAGGGGAGACAGGGGAAGTAAAGAAAGTTCTTTTCCTATAGGCAACTGGCTAATTGCTCTCTGAGGTGTTTGGATTCTAGAAAAAAGTAAAGATTGCAGAAAGTAATATGAAATTAGAGTTAATTAAATTAGAGCATTTTTTTCATCAATGATTAACATCTTGCTTGTTAAAATATGAAATTGTCGGGGTGCCTGGGTGGCTCAGTGGATTAAGCCTCTGCCTCTGCCTTCGGCTCAGGTCATGATCTCAGGGTCCTGGGATCAAGCCCCGCATCAGGCTCTCTGCTCAGCAGGGAGCCTGCTTCCCCTCTCTCTCTCTCTCTGCCTGCCTCTCTGCCTACTTGGGATCTCTGTCAAATAAATAAATAAAATCTTTTTTAAAAATTAAAAAAATAGGGGCACCTGGATGACTCAGTGGGTTAAAGCCTCTGCCTTCGGCTCAGGTCATGGTCCCAGTGTCCTGGGATCGAGCCCCACATCGGGCTCTCTGCTCTGCAGGGAGCCTGCTTCCACCTCTCTCTCTATTTGTCTGCCTCTCTGCCTACTTGTGATCTCTGTCTGCCAAATAAATAAATAAAATCTTAAAAAAAAAATAAAAAAATAAAATGTGAAATTTTGGTTCTCTTAAAGCCATTTTAAAATGGCTAGATTTTGGGCGCCTGGGTGGCTCAGTGGGTTAAGCCGCTGCCTTCGGCTCAGGTCATGATCTCAGGGTCCTGGGATCGAGTCCGCATCGGGCTCTCTGCTCGGCAGGGAGCCTGCTTCCCTCTCTCTCTCTCTCTCTCTCTCTCTCTGCCTGCCTCTCTGTCTACTTGTGATCTCTCTCTGTCAAATAAATAAATAAATAATCTTAAAAAATAAAATAAAATAAAATGGCTAGATTTCAAGAACAGGTACTTCCTTTCCCCTCTCCTTGAATCCCGCCTTTCATTTACTCCTATTTATATTCTGAGAAAAGAATGAAATAAAAGTATGTGTTATCTACATCAGTCTGATAAGTAAAATGACATACTCAGATGTTTAACATTGCTTGCCTCTTGTCTCTAACATGGAAGGCTGCCTTTATCTTTTTAAGATTCTGAATTGTCTCAGAGGAAAATTTACACTCAGCTGGTCCATGTATTTCTTTTTTTTCAGGTCTATATTCCATTCACTGAGATTATGGCTATAAAAATGCAAGCAACTACCATGTTGTTGAAACTTTGCATGTGGTAGATATTATACTGTGTGTTATGGGGAATGCAACTCTCCAAGAAAAGTAAAATTCACAATTTATATACCCTCATTGATACATTTTTAAAATAAAAGACCATGTGAAATTGACAGCACAGATGAGATTTCAGAAACAGATTCATAATATACCAAACAAATGGTGTAAAATTCAGGATGCAGTTTGTTTGAGGTAACTTTCTTTGTGACTAGAAATCTCTATTTAGTATTTTTTTTTTTTTTTTTTGATAGAGATCACAAGTAGGCAGCGAGGCAGGCAGAGAAAGAGGGGAAAGCAGGCTCCCCACTGAGCAGAGAGCCTGATATGGGGCTTGATCCTACCACCCTAGGATCATGACCTGAGCAGAAGGCAGAGGCTTTAACCCACTGAGCCACCCAGGCGCCCCTCTATTTAGTATTTTTGACACAACTCCATTTTCAGGGAAACATTTACTTTATACTTAATATACCATCTAAAATATAATTGCAGGAGAACCAAGACCCATTCCGCAAATCCCCCCCGACCCCATCCCACCAAACTCCCTACAGTAAAAAGCTAAGAAAATTCAAGATTTCATCAAAACCTTACAAAAGCAAGTAACATGGATGGGACAAAACTTCCTAACTGATTTAAAATGCACATGTACAGGAAAACATTGACTTGGTTAAGCAATGTTGCTTTAACCTTTACACAACATACTATCTTGCAAATAAACTCAAATTGCAAATCTTCGTATTTAGTGGCACTTATTTTATACAAAGTGATCAGCTTGCAGTTGTGAAGGGAGAACAGAATACATATTGTAGACACTATTTTTTGTGCTTAAGACTAAACTGCATTGTTCAGGGCTCAGGGTTATATAGTTCTATTTTTCCATCTCTCTGTTTGAGGCTTGGATTCTGTCCAACTTCTAGTAACCCATTTTTCCCTTCTAGAATCCCAACTGTAGCCTTCATTGTGTTCAAGAGGAAAGGCAACAGATAGAGCAGATTTGTAACACTTGAAAAACACTTCAGTGGCAGGGGACTAAGAAAGGAATTTTCTGTCAGAAACTATTTGGGGGAAAGTGTTACAAACAGTTTCAATTTAAATTTAAAACCAAAGTGAGAGGTAAATTTGAAGTTAAACAGCACTGGTTTAGAACTAAAGAATTGGCATATAACCTACACTACTGTTGGTATGTTTTCACTAGATCTTAGCACCATTAAATACTTAATTTGTTCTTTTCTTTAGTAAATGTTAAATAGATGTATAAGACCATTTCATTATCAGGACCCCTGGGTGGCTCAGTCCTTGGGCGTCTGCCTTCTGCTCAGGTCATGGTCCCAGGGTCCTGGGATTGAGTCCCCCACTGGGCCCTGCATCAGGCAGCCTGCTTCTCCCTCTCCCAAACCCCCTGCTTGTCTTTCCTCTCTCGCTGTCTCTCTGTCAAATAAGTAAATAAAATCTTTTTAAAAAAAACAAAAAACATTTCTTTATCTAATGACATGTAAGATACATGGCTCAATTTTAAGACAAAACAAAATAAAATTAATACAGGTGTGAACTTGATCAAGATTCTAAAAACACTCATAAAAACAGCAGAGAATAAACAATTATTAATAAATAATTACAGGTGGTATTTATTGAGCTTTAAAGTTAGCCATATAATGAATTAAGGGCTACAAATGCATTTTTAAATTCAGTACTAAATAAATTCCATAACCAAAATTCAAAATAATTTTAAAAGTGATGGTTACTGAATTTTTACAACAAAATTATTAACATCAAGAAGGAGTAAACATTAACCAAATCCTGGAACATGTACACACAGAGAATTATTTTTCAAAGAATAGAGAGCCTATCTCAAAAACAAAAACAAACAAAAACCTTCCCCCACCACTCTAAAGGGATTGAGGGCTAGAAGTAATAGTCTCATTGTCTGGCATAACAATCTGACTTGATAGTCTGAGTGAATCTAGTTTGTGATGAATAGTAGTAAGAATAAGATTTTTATCTACTGACTTTGTAGACTCCCAGTTGATCGTCACTAAGATGTAGAGATATTAATCCCCCTTCATACACACACCTAAGTAGGTATCACGGGAAGACCTCCCAGATTATCTAGTTTGCCCTCCCACCCCCAGACTGGGGTTTGCCAACTAACACATTCCAGAGAGTGCTGACAATTCTGGACTCACCCGGCTGTACCTCTGTAATTTCTTGGTCCAGTGTGAAATATCAATATTAGGAAGTTCATAGATCTATCTTAAATACCTACTCACAGTACAATTTAAACACACTTCTTATATGGAACTTGGGGGATATAAAAAATAAAATCAGAAGAAATACTGTGTTTATTAATTAAACACAATAATCAATTAATAGTTAATCAACTATAATTAATTAATTAATTAAAATTAAATTTTTAATGGAAGTTAATTAATTTTAGTCAATTAGTTTTATTTTTAGTCAATTAGTTTTTAGTCAATTAGTTTTAGTTAATTTTAATTAAAATTTTAATTAATTTTAATAAATTTTAATTTAAAATTTTAATTAAAATTAACTAAAACTAATTGACTAAAATAGTTAATTAATTTTAATTAATTGATTAACTAAAATTAATTAATTATAAACAAAGTTCTTCACATTTCTATGGTATAGTTCTATCCGATGTGCTTTTTTGGTATTGAAAGCATGGGAAGAACTCCTTAAAATTGTCTAACTACAAGTGTTAAAATAACCCTTTATCTTACAAAATACAACTATTTTAGAGAGATGATGGATGGATAGAGAGAGAAAGATGGATATTTAATTTGGGCTAAATCATTCCAGTCTTTTTAAGTTGTCTCATTAAAAGCTACTTTGTAAACTTCTGTGGGTGTTCTCCAGAACAGGGCCATCTCCAAGTTATTTATATCTTTTAAAAATATTTTCTGTCCTATTATTATCCCACAGAACCTCTATAAAATCACATATTTTCATGGTGCTTTTGCTATTACACCTCTGTCAAACTGTATAAATTATGAATATATACATATTCCCCTTAATCCTTTTTCCTTCTAATTGCATTTTGAAATTTCACACAACTCAAAATAAGCTTTAACAAATAGGTATATACTAACAATGAAAATACAGAAAGGGAAATTAGAGAATCAATTCCATTTACTATAGCACCAAGAACCATAAGATACCTGGGAATAAACCTAACCAAAGAGGTAAAGGATCTGTACTCTAGGAACTACAGAACACTCATGAAAGAAATTGAAGAAGACACAAAAAGATGGAAGACCATTCCATGCTCTTAGATCGGAAGAATAAACATTGTTAAAATGTCTATACTGCCTAGAGCAATCTATACTTTTAATGCCATTCCAATCAAAATTCCACCGGTATTTTTCAAAGAGCTGGAGCAAATAATCCAAAAATTTGTATGGAACCAGAAGAGACCCCGAATCGCTAAGGAAATGTTGAAAAACAAAAATAAAACTGGGGGCATCATGTTACCTGATTTCAAGCTTTACTACAAAGCTGTGATCACCAAGACAGCATGGTACTGGCATAAAAACAGACACATAGACCAGTGGAACAGAGTAGAGAGCCCAGATATGGACCCTCAACTCTATGGTCAGTTAATCTTTGACAAAACAGGAAAAAATATACAGTGGAAAAAAGACAGTCTCTTCAATAAATGGTGCTGGGAAAACTGGGCAGCTATATGTAGAAGAATGAAACTCGACTATTCTCTTACACCGTACACAAAGATAAACTCAAAATGGATAAAAGGCCTCAACGTGAGACAGGAATCCATCAGAATCCTAGAGGAGAACAAAGGCAGTAACCTCTTCGATATCAGCCACAGCAACTTCTTTCAAGATATGTCTCCAAAGGCAAAGGAAACAAAAGCCAAAATAAACTTTTGGGACTTTATCAAAATCAAAAGCTTCTGCACAGCAAAGGAAACAGTCAAGAAAACAAAGAGGCAACCCACGGAATGGGAGAAGATATTTGCAAATGACAGTACAGACAAAAGATTGATATCCAGGATCTATAAAGAACTCCTCAAACTCAACACACACAAAACAGATAATCATATCAAAAAATGGGCAGAAGATATGAACAGACACTTCTCCAATGAAGACAACAAATGGCTATCAGACACATGAAAAATGTTCATCATCACTAGCCATCAAGGGAGATTCAAATTAAAACCACATTGAGATATCACCTTACACCAGTTAGAATGGCCAAAATTAGCAAGACAGGAAACAACATGTGTTGGAGGGGATGTGGAGAAAGGGGAACCCTCTTACACTGTTGGTGGGAATGCAAGTTGGTGCAGCCTCTTTCGAGAACAGTGTGGAGATTCTTCAAGAAATTAAAAATAGAGCTTCCCTATGACCCTGCAATTGCACTACTGGGTATTTACCCCAAAGATACAGATGTAGTGAAAAGAAGGGCCATCTGTACACCAATGTTTATAGCAGCAATGGCCACGGTTGCCAAACTGTGGAAAGAACCAAAATGCCTGCCCTTCAACGGACGAATGGATAAGGAAGATGTGGTCCATATACACTATGGAGTATTATGCCTCCATCAGAAAGGATGAATATCATGCTTGCTTCGGCAGCACATATACTAAAAAAACAGAAAGGATGAATACCCAACTTTTGTAGCAACATGGATGGGACTGGAGGAGATTATGCTGAGTGAAATAAGTCAAGCAGAGAGAGTCAATTATCATATGGTTTCACTTATTTGTGGAACATAACAAATAGCATGGAGGACATGGGGAGTTAGGATAAGGAAGTTGGGGGAAATTGGAAGGGGAGGTGAACAATGAGAGACTATGGACTCTGAAAAACAATCTGAAGGGTTTGAAGAGGTGGGGGGGTGGGAGGTTGGGGGAACCAGGTGGTGGGTATAGGAGAGGGCACGGATTGCATGGAACACTGGGTGTGGTACAAAAACAATGAATACTGTTATGCTGAAAATAAATTAAAAAATGATTAATTAAAAATAATTTTAAATTAAAAAAAATAGGTATATAGAAACCACAGAGAGGGCAAATATTAGAGTGCTATTACATTGAACTATTTTGAAAAAAAAATGCACCAATAGATGAAGTGTTAGGAATCTTTTTCTAGTAGTAGATCTTACTAATATCATGGTATTTATGGCAATAAAATTTGAATTCTCCCTGTATAATCTGTTCACCAGAGATACTTTAATAATTATTCATCTGATTTTTAAACTTACTCTCTAAATTAGATGGTTTTAAATATTTTCTAAAATAAATAACATGGAAAATATTAAACCATGGAGAGAAACCATTTGCTTTCATACTTAATCACTGATATATATTCAATCTTCTGTCTAACTCCTAGATGGCTTTTAGGACACATTGAATATCCCACATCACATAAGGTATTTCTTCATTTTTTAAATTTCTTGTGGCA
Source organism: Lutra lutra (assembly GCF_902655055.1). Taxonomy (NCBI): domain Eukaryota; kingdom Metazoa; phylum Chordata; class Mammalia; order Carnivora; family Mustelidae; genus Lutra; species Lutra lutra. The sequence goes on along the minus strand of NC_062283.1, from coordinate 50,416,716 downwards.
GTTTTCTAAGTCTCTTTCTAACACTTTCTAACACTTCATAAACAACTGAAATGTTGGCAGGGGCTAAGAACTAGAAGTGATATTGGGTAAAGTTTGCTAATATTCCAGCAAACTCAGAATATAGTAAAATGACAACCTCCTAATTGCTGCTATAGGCCATCCACACCCTAAAAATACTACTCCCCTCATTCCTTTCTCCCCCACCCCCACCCCACACACAGAGCAGGCTCACTTTCTATGGTACCACATTGCCTGAAATTTGTACATATTGGAATGTGTCCTTACTTTGTCTTATTCTGCCATGGTCTCAGATGTCACAGAAGCCAGAAGCTTACAAAGCAAGGACACAGTTGACAGACACAAATTTCAGTTAACCCAGCACAGTGCAAAAGCAAGGATCATCTGTATGTGTGTGTGTGTGCATACATGACACATATATACTGTACACACACATACATCAACACTGATACAGTACACATGCATGAAGTATGTTCTGGCATACTTTGCCTATACCAAAGCATTTTGCAACCAGAAGGTCATTTTTGCATTGATGTAAAAAAATGTGGAGTTAATTGCCTAAATTCATATATTTAAGTTTTTTTTAATGGAATTTTTTTATTTTGAGAGAGAGTAAGCAAGTGTGCGTATGAGCACACACACACACAAGTGTGGGGGCAGAGGGACAGAGGGAAAGAATCCTCTGTGGGACTCAATCTCATGACCATGTGGGGCCCATGTGGGGTTCAATCTCATGACCCTGAGATCATGACCTCAGCTGAAATCAAGAGCTGGACGCTTAGCCAACATAGCCACCCAGATGCCCCAATGGAACTGTTTGTCAAATGAGATATAATTGCTGTACAGTGAGATGCACAGATCTTGAGGTCTGCAGTTGCATAATTTGATGAATCCCGACAAATGAATATACTCATAGAGCCAACATTCCAATCAAAATATAAATTACCTCAAAAAACATATACATAAATTACTTTACTTTAGACAGTTCCCTCATGTCCCTTTCCAGTCAATCCCCATCACCATAGATAACTACTTTTAATTTTACCTTAAAAATCTTATCTTAAAAACTTAGTTTTGCTTAAATGTCTGGCTTCTTTAACTCAACAAAATGTCTTGGAGATTCATTCATTCATTCATGTTTTTGTATCTATTCATGTTTTGTATCTGTTCATTCTCTAAGTATACAAAGAATTATTCAAGTATTATTCAATGTTTCAAATATATCTTAACCTACCTAGAATGGATAAATCTATTGATCGACAGATACTTGGGTCATTTCAAATAAGATATTATGAATAAAACTCCTATATATATTCTAGTAGAAGTCTTTTTGTGAACATAGATTTTTTTAAATGTCTCTTAAATAAATACCTAAAAGCAGGGGTGCTGGATATTGCATGTATTTTTAGTTTTCTGAAAAACTGCCAGAAAGTGTACTGAAGTAGTTGTACCATTTTGTACTCCCACTCATGAGTGTTCAGCTGCTCTGCATCTTTACCAACATCAGCTGCTTTTTTAAAATTATGCTATTTTGGTCAGTGTGTATTTTGTTTACATTTCCTTAATAGCAAATGATATTCCATACTTTCTCGTTTCTCCCATTTATATATATTTTCATAAACATTTCTAATACATGCATAAACATATTCATGTTTTTTGCTATCATTGTTTTTGAGGTGTCTATTCGGTCTTCTCATCAATATACTATTGGATATTGGGTTAGCTTGTTACTAACTGTTTGTAGGAATACAATATTCATTTTAAATGCAAGTCCTTGGCTGGATGTGTAAACTGATAATATTTACTCTGGGGTACGACTTTACTTTTCATTTTCTTAGTGGTGTGTTATGAAGAGAGGTTTTTCATGTTGGTGAAGTTTGATTTATCTATTTATCTAGAGAGAGAAAGAGAAAAGGAGGGAGAGAGTGTTACAAGTTATTTAGTTCTTTCAGGGTCATAAAGATATTGTCCTATATTGGTGTAAAAGCATTATAATTTTTTTTTCATTTAATTCTGTGATCCATCTGTATGGATTCTATGAATTCATTCATGCTATGAATCTATACGATGCCTCACAGGTTACATGTAGAGTGTGAGGTAGGAGTTAAGGTTCATTTTTTCAGTACATTCATCCAGTTGTTTCAGCACCATATGTGGGGAAAACTTTCCTTTCCCATTGAATTTCCTTTCCTCCTTGGCACTTGAGTCAACAATTCTTTGAGTGTAATTCTGCAGGTTTATGTCAGAACTCTCCATACCCTTCCATTGCTCTATCTGCCTGTTCTTACTCTAATAGCGCATTGTCTTGATCATCGTAACTTTATACTAAATCCTGAAACTAGACAGCACAAGTCTTCCATCTTTGCTCTTCTTTTTCCAAGATTACTTTGGCTATTCCAGGTCTTTTTCATATCCACATGCATTTTAAAGGCAGTTTATCAATTTAGATCTTTTTAAAAGATGGTTGGTTTTTTAATTGGCTTAGCATTATATGTATAAATTAGCTGCTTTCCAAATCATGAAAGCAATCTATCCCTCCCTTTGTTTAAATCTCTTTCATTTATTCCAGCTATGTTTTTTAGTTTTTAGTATAAAGGTCTTGTATATATTTTGTTAAATTTATTTTTGATGCTATAGTAAACAGCGTTTTAAAATTTTAATTTCCAATCATTTGATACCAAGATATAAAAATACAATTATTATTTTATATTGACTTTGTATGCTGTGACTTTGCTAAATCCACTAATTTTTATTAGTGATTGTGTAGAACTTTTTAAAGGATTTTATACATATACATGTTGTCTGCAAATAAAGTATTTTACTTCTCCTTTATAAGTCTTTGTATCTTTTATTATTTTCCTGACATATTTTACTGGTTAAGTACTCTAATACAATAATAAGCATAGATATTCTTATCTTATTCTTTTTTTTCCTTTTTAAAGATTTTATTTTTAAGTAATCACTATACCTAAAGTGGTGCTTAAACCCACAACCCAGAGATTAAGGGTTGTGTGCTCTACCAACCAAGCCAGCCAGGTGGCCCTACCTTATTCTTTATCTCAGAGGGAAATGACTCAATATTTCATCTCCCAGTATAATGTTAACTGGAGATTTTATGTAGATGTCCTTTGTAATGTGAATATCATTTGCCTGACCTTGAATATTTTCTTCTAGAGTTTCTTAGAATGCAAGTCGCCTTGCTTTGAAATATCTCCACTTTCATTCCTCTAGAGTACATCATTATTTTAGCCATGATTATGAATGCTATATTGTAGAGAGTTCATACATTTTCATTCTTTAAAATCTGTTGAGATTTGTTTTGAGAGACAATTACATTTCTGATTAATCCTTTTAATCCTGTCAGCCTTCATTAATATAAAATTATTCTTTTTAAGATTTTTATTTATTCATTTGAGGAGAGAAAGATAGACACACAGAGCATGAGCAGGGGGTGGGGCAGAGGCCAAGGGAGTAGCAGACTTCCCTCTGAGCAAGGACCTTGGCACTGGGCTCTATCCCAGGACACTGAGATCATGACCTGAACTGAAGGAAAATGCTTGACCGACTGAGCCACCCACACACCTATAAATTACGATATTTTTTCAAAGTAGAACTGTTTTAGTTTATCTTTACTTCTAGTTATAAGCCCTATCTTATGTATCCTTGCTTCTAAAGTATGGCCTCTCTGGGTTGCTAGCTGCATGTCCAAAGACAGCAATGTCTCCACACTCTTACCGGACTAGAGTAGGGTGGGTCTCTTGCATGTCCCATCACTTGACCATCTGTTTGTCATCCTTGGAGCCGATGTTCTCTGCTAGGCCTCACAGAGTCTCAATCTGTACATGCAGAGCCAACCCTTAACCAACTTCATGAGGGCAGAAGTGCCTTCCCAAAGTTCCCTCATCTATAGGAAGTTTCCCAACTGCCTCAGGAGCCCCAGACTCCAATCAGCTACTTCTTCAACTCAGCAGCTGCTGCTCTTAGCTTAGGCTTTATCTTCGTCTATATGATTCCCCAGAATGCCTCCATGTAGAAAACCTGAGCCAGTATGGGTCTCACATCACATGTATTCATTCACTGAAGATTGTAAGCCTCCACTGCCCAGAAATGATGCCTAGAAAAACTGCCTTGTACATGTTTTTCCAGATTCATAGGTTATTTTGCTTGGTTTTGTTCTGTTTTTTAATATTGAAAATTCAAGACCAAGACTGTTAGTCTGTCACGGTCAGAGGTAAAAATATTATTTATCATTTTTTGTTTGAGCCAAAATAATATATATCAACTTTAAAGAATTATTTTTCCTCACTCATCTAATTTTTGTTGTGAAACTAAAAAGAAAATAATTGCTTGCTTGTAACAGAGACAATCTCTTAAGAATTGACATCATTAAATCTATTTTCTAGCTATTGACATTGATTCTTATGAAAACTTAAAGGCCAAAAATAAAATAATAAAAATAAAGTAAGACTTGTCTAGATTTTCTTTTTTTATAAGCCTATCAAATAAGAAATACATAACGTCCATGGTTACATTCCACCATATAAAAAGCATTTTACTTTCTGTGTAACCCCTGTTAGGATAAATGATTTTTAGCCTTAACTGATAAACGTTTAGCTTTTAAAGCAGACTGGCTGGTTCATTAGATTGCCTGATGCAGGTATAAAATTTAAAAATTGTTTCCATCAGGTATTTAAGTACTTGGAGCAAAAACCTAAAAAACTTGCATGTTGTCTTAACCATTTGATAATATTTGATTTAATGTTTTTTTTTTCCTCCAAGTTCAGTTCCCTAACATATAGGCCCTTAGATTTCACATTGATCAGCCTGCCTTTATCTCTCTTTTTTTTTTAAGATTTTATTGACTTATTTGAGAAAGAGAGAGAGCATGAGCTGGGGGAAGGGGAAGAGGGAGAGAGAAAGAGAGAGAGACAGACTCGATGATGAGTGTGGAGATAGGCCCTGGGCTCATGGGGGCTCCTTGGAGGGCTCATAGCAGGAGGAGGGGGCTTGACACCATGACCCCAAGGTCATGACCTGTGCCAAAGCCAGAGCTTAACCAGTTGAGCCACCCAGGCTCCCCTGCCTCTATCTCTTTAAAGAATTAGATGGCTCTTCTGCAAGCACAATCATTAGGAATAGTGAAAGCCAAATAAGCTGTAAATACTTTTAGATAAAAGGATCTGTAATAAGTTAAGTTACTACCTAAAGGTAATTTGAGCACACTGATGAATTTGTTACATTTGTTTTTTGGGTTTTATTATTTCAACTTTAATAACTGAAAAACTGAAATAAGTAATAGCCTAGATTCTACATTGGTGGAATTCTTTTCTTCTATTGATAAGAAAAATTAAATACTAGCTTTGAAGTGAAACTTTATATAACCATTTTATAGGATGGAGGAATTATTACACTGTACAGTGGAGTAGTCTGAATTAACTAATCTGAAACAGCAGAAATTATTTATCTGGCACAGTATCATATCAAATGCAATCTCTGGCCCATGGTATTCACTTAATAAATGAATATTGAATGAGTTAACCAGGGTTTCCATTACTGTCTGAGCCAAGATGCAAAGTCAGGTTTGCTTGACTCCAGAATTGGTACTCTTAATTATCCTGCCCTAAATAACAGCCTTAAAATCCTGCAAAGAAACTTGAATTCTCTGAATAATTTTAAAATTCAGATTATGGCACTTTTGTTTGACTACAAAGGAATTGTTCTTAAATTTTAAATAAGTATCAGTCCCGGGGTTCTCACAAAAAGTCAGACTTGACCATGAATAGCTCCCTTCACATCTCTACCAACATATACACTGAGGGAAAGGGACTGAGGGAGAAGCCCACAATTAATCAGTTTTGGTGCTACAGGATGAGTTGCTTTGAGTTTAATGAAGCTTCCACCACCCTTTGGATAAAGCATCTGAACACGGCAAGAGCCTGGAAGTTGATTGTTCCATCCATTCCATTAAGCTATCTCCCCCAGAAAGATTTTTGCAGCCAGAAAAGGAAAAGCAGCAGAATTTGGAGATGGCCCACTGGTAATCTATCAATTCTTTTAACTGTGCTGCTGTCATCATGCCTCATTAATCAAATTTTGATGTGGAAAATGGAATAAAAACCTTGTCAGGTTTTCTTTCCTATAATATCAATCTAAAGACAGCAAGGTTTTTTGGTTTTTTTTTTTCAATTAAAAAAAACTATAGCAGAGGGAAGATATAGGATCATGAAGTTATGCCATGTGATAGCTATAACAGCTTATGCATATTTGTGAACTCGCTTTTAATGTCATGTATTTAAACTGGAAGAAATTTCCTTTTTAGAATAGGCTTTTTCCTTTAGGGTTATTTTGTGAGATCTACACATGAGCAGATTACACTATTTTCACCCCAAACTTCAGACTCCAAAATAGGTCACAGCAGATCACTAAAATTCAATGTGTATCCGATAAATAGAATACCAATGCTTTCATTTATAATTTTATAAATTACACAATCTACTGAAAATTTGTTTTCTTGCCCTTTAAAATCTAGCAAACATACAGTTTAACTCTAGTATAATTTTGAAATTATACAGAAAAGTACTTACGATTTCATAACAAGTAAAATATTCAAGACAAAAACCTATGTAAGAAAAAAGTAACTATGCTGTTTAACACCTACCAAAATATTTTCTAAAAGACTTAGATGTTTAGCTAAAAAAATGCACATTTTGAAATATTGATTTTGACACATTAAATTCATTTTAAGTACATTTCAAAAGCAAAAAACTGACACCTTATATATATCATATAGCTTCAGTTTAATTCACCATGTACATGACTGTCAATTGTATTTATTATTTCCTATACACATGAAAAACTATAAACAAATACTATTCTCCAAGTTATTTAAAACATACTAAAATCTGAAATCCCCTAGAGGACATTCACCAAATTTTATGGCTAATATCTTTACACCGCACATGCACATAATAAGAAACAGAGCTGTCATATTTACTTCAATGGATATTTATAATGAGATTTATATTTTTGCCAAGAAACTTGAGTTTCACAACAAATCAGATATGCTGAGACAATAAAAAATAAACATGGAAATTTATGAATTATTCCAAGCTATGATTTTACCATACAAATTACTTGACATCTGCAAGTAACTAAATCACTCTGCAGAAAATTCACCTTAAACCTAAAATGGGTCTGTGGAGCAACTCTTGAAACAAAATTATGGTCTGGAAGCTTTGATACAGTGATATAATCAAAAGGTGGTGAGATTTCCATGGAATATGTGAATATGCAACACTTCATCTACTATAAAGATGAGTGTCTCCCACTAGCTTTAAGATTTTTTTTTTATTTACTAGGCAGATCTATGGGTGATAGTAATAGTGTTCTTTAAAATTACTTAAATAGCCAATATATTTACCTGGATTAAAATATGAGGTTGAGCTATCATAAAACCACAGCAAGAAGACTTTCAGAGAAACACAGGGAAGCAAGAACTGGTCTTCTGTCATTCACAGAGCAAGGTGTGGTGCTTCTGTCCCACCCGGACTTGGAAGAGAAGCTATGAAGCCTTTAGGCTCCGTTTATCAAATTTTCCCAAGTCAGTCTTCTTGGAAAACATATATTGTACCATTAAGCAGCTATTTTAATTCCTCATGCCCTTACCTTTATAGAACAATGTATTTGGGAAGAAGGACAGCAAATCCAGTTTCCTCTCCTCCCCAACTCCACTCCCGATCCCCAATGTTCTAATGTACAGAAAAATCTCAGAGGAAGCAATGCTGTTCCTACAGAGAGCTTGAGAAATGTACAGAGCATAGACATTTAGCAGAAAGAGCAAGCCAAGAGTTTCTCGTAGGGAAGGATTTTTTCAGGCCCCACATTGCCTTTGAATGGCCACCAAGCTAAACCTTCATAAATATAGACTGGCCATTCTTTAGTACATAATAATACTAAAAGTTTTCACAAGAACTTACATGAAAGTATGAGTAATTCAACAAAAGTTCAACATAGAGAGGGAAGCATAAGGGGAATAAAGGTGCTGACTTGAAATTATTGAATCATTTATTTGATACTCTATCCTGTAGCCAATGTATAATTTAAATGTGATATGTCCATAGTAAATAAAATGGGAAGGGCAATACCAGTACTGATTGGGTAACTTTCGTTTTGTTAATATTTTGTTGAATGTTATCAAAGACACACAATAGTTGTTTGGGTTGGTCCTCATTATATTATTAGAGAAAAATGTTGCCCAAAGTGAGATTAGAAAGATGGCAACCTGAAAGTCTCATAACATCATTATACCCTAACTTACTACTCTCGTTACTTACCCTAACACAAGTTTATATGCTCAGATTCCCCTGAATGTCAGCTCTCTTATTTCAGTGTGTTTTTTTACTACAATGGCTTTTGATATTACGTGTCTTAAATTCAATATTCCATTCCTAGCAGGTACAAGCTTCTATTTTATTATTTCATCTACTGAAGTAAACCCCAAGTCATTACATATTTAACTATATAATATTTAAGAATAAATTATGTTTTATTCTTCCATTATATTACATTTAAGCCTTAGCTGATGTTATAATTAGGTGTGGGTAGATTATATTGTTTTGATAATATTCACATCAGGAAAGTAAATATTTGTAGTTAAGTGGTAGTTCCAAGGTGAAATCCCTTGCCTAAAGCAGGGAAAGAAAAAGCAATCCCCAGGGCCTAACTCTGGACCAGATCTGTCCCAAGCTCTGTATAGCTACAATTCTACTTTCTCACTTAGTGAGAATTGCAATTCCTATTTTATAGATGCGAACTATGAGGCCCCAAGAGATTTACTTGCCCAAGTTTGCATAGCAAGAAAATACAGGAACTGGGTTCAGTCAACACATTCTAAGAGGCACCTGAGCCCCTGTAGTCTTCTATAGGGGGCCCAGGGTTTACGTGCGTGACTGCCCAGGCAGACCCAACATTTCATTTCATGCTAAATATGTTGTAATGTTCAAGATAGAAAAGGTTCTATCTTGAAATAAAACTCTTAGGTATTGTATCCTACCTACCTTCATAGTTTCCAAAACATCAATATAAAGTCATTATGATACAGTAATCGATCTATCCAGTAGAATCTGTCAGAAGGGCACATCACCAGGCATGCAACAGCTTCGAATGTATGCACTGCCATCAGCCCTGGTATTTATCAAAATAGAACATTTTGTAATGTTTGGAACATTTGGAACCCAACAAAGACAAGCAAATACAATCATTCTTTGATATGAAAAATAAATATACTAATGAAGAAGCCAATCTATGTAAAAATGTAAAAGTATTTTGTATTTTGATGTCAAATGGGGTTAGAATCTAGGTTTGAGTTTTTCATCTACAGGACATGTCTGATAGGAGATCAGAAATTTGTGTTAAGACGCAGAAATTTCTTCATTGTATGAAATGTTTATTGAGTGTCTCACACTCCACTCACAAAATATCAGTGATACGTCTCAATATTGTGAATGTGTGGATGCCTGGGTGGCTCAGTCCTTTAAGCATCTGCCTTCGGCTCAGGTGATGATCCCAGGGTCTTGGGATTGAGTTCCACATCAGGCTCCTTGCTCAATAGGGAGCCTGCTTCTCCCTCTGTCTGCTGCTCCCCCTGTTTGTGCTCTCTCTGACAAATAAATAAATAAAATCTTCTAAAAAATGTTATCAAACTAAAGACTACACTCCAAAATTTGAAAAGGACTCCTAGGGCAAATCACATCACTATTACAGTGTTTTTGTAGAGATCATTAATATTTCCAATGAAAAGTGCTTTTAATTGTATTCCAGTTAAGATTTTTTATAAAGATAAATGATTTGAACATAGCCAGTTTGACTCTTAAGCCATTATTTTTAAAGCAACTTTCTAAAGACTCCTATTTACTTTCTTGGTCAAAACTGCTACATTTAGACATCCCTGTGTAAGGCCAAAAGTTTCTACTTTCAACCAGAATGCTTCTTTGTGTATATTTCTATAACACTGCTTGTAAAACGTTCTGTTTGTTGTTCTGTTTCCTGGAAGACCACCCTAATGTATGAATAAATATCCTGCAAAAATTCGGCTGACTCCTGGTTTCTGGTTGACCAACTGCTGTCACTTTGGTATAATCATTCAAAGGCCAAAAGAATGTGAATTTGTAAACAAAGAAAACCCTGCGTCCCAGTCACTACATTTTATCCTCTATCTCTGTCATTAAGGAATACACAAAGTTTAGCTGATTGGCACACTAATCTTGGTCCAATATATTCATACTATTCATAAATTCAATATATACACACATACATTCATACACATATACATAAGTGTAGCTACCAGATGGCAGATGGCATCACAGTGAGAAGAAAGTCCTTGTTTATCTCATTTCCTGCTATGACCCCAGGGTTGAAAACAGTGCCTGGTATGTAGTTGGAGCTTAATAAATATTTTGCTGATGACTGAGGAGCTGGGACTTCATGCTGTGGTCTGTGGATGACTACAGAGGGCTTGTTGCAGGGGGATAATATCATTGCCTAGTTTTCAACTTCATTTTCTATAAGATCTCTAGTGTCTGTCAACCCCAAAATGTTATGATTCTAAATATGGGCCACACATAAAGTGGGACAAAGGATGCTGCTGGAGTCATTTTTCTCTTCTTTTTTGGTCATGAAAGAATATGGAGTTAAACCTGCTCTTAAAATGTGTCTAGTCGGGGCGCCTGGGTGGCTCAGTGGGTTAAAGCCTCTGCTTTCGGCTTAGGTCATGATCCCAGGGTCCTGGGATCGAGCCCCATGTCAGGCTTTCTGCTCAGCAGGGAGCCTGCTTCCCCCTCTCTCTCTCTGCCTGCCTCTCTGCCTACTTGTGATCTCTCTCTGTCAAATAAATAAATAAAATCTTTAAAAAAAAAAATGTGTCTAGTCTGGGGCACCTGGGTGGCTCAGTGGGTTGGGCCACTGTCTTCGGCTCGGGTCATGATCTCAGGATCCTGGGATTGAGCCCCATATCGGGCTTTCTGCTCAGCGGGGAGCCTGCATCCCCCTCTCTCTCTGCCTGCCTCTCTGCCTACTTGTGATCTCTCTCTCTCTCTCTGTCAAATAAATAAATAAATAAATCTTTAAAAAAAAATGTGTCTAGTCTGCCCACAATCCCCTCTCAATCTTAACTCAGAAATTACATAGACACTATTTGAGTACCTTTGGTAGCAGGGAATGAACATTACCTGTAAGAGCCTATTTTATCTTTGCACGGTTGGGATATTTACAAAATGCTTCCTCATCTTGAGCTCGAATGTGATAACCAATTATTCAGGGCTCTTCCAGATTATGTCTAACCACACTTCTATGCAAACTCAGCTCAAATCTGTGATGATAATAATTAACCTCACTGCATTTTCCCTTCTCCAGGCTAAATGGTCATCATTTATTCCCTCAATAAATATCTATTATGAGCCCACTATGGGCCAGACACAGTTCTGGGGATTGGGTGTATGGCAAGAAACAAAACTGACAAAGTTCCTGTCCTTATGGAGTTCATATTCTAGTGGTGAAAACTGCAATAACAATGACTAGAAGTGATGGATGGATAACGACCCTCACAACCTACACTCACCCCACGTGAACTTACTGAATTTTCCCTACCTGTCTTTTAAATCATGGGGACTAGAAATTAATGAAAACAATCCTAGATTGATCTGATCAACAATAAGAATAGAATTATTTCCACCTTACTTAAAAAAATATATTTTAGAGAGAGAGACAGAGAGAGCAAGCGAGCAAGCAGGGGGAGGGGCAAAGGGCGAGGGAGAGAATCTCAAGCAGACTCCACATTGATTGTGGAGCCCATCACAGGGCTTGATCCCAGGACGCTGAGATCATGACCTGAGCCAAAAATCAAGAGCTGGCAGCTTAACCGACTGGGCTACCCAGCTGCCCCACCCTACTTTTGATGATCTATTAATAAAGTCTAAACTTGCAATACATTTTCCGGTGGGCCTATCAACTTGTTTTCTCCCGAACTTAAGGCCAAAGAACATCTTGGAGTCTCTCATGGTACAAAAAGTAATTGTCAAAATCTGCCGGGACTGTATTTTTATTCTAGATTTTGACCTAGAGCTAAACGTCAGGTTTATCTCTAATACATCACCATGTTTTGGATAACCTGGATTTAAATCCCATCTGCCCTTTACTAATTGTACAACCTTGACCAATTATTTAACTTTTGTATATTTTATTTTATTTATTCATAAAATGGGATTTATAATAGCACTTAAAATATTTTTTGTTAAAGATTAAATGAGATAACAGATAGAAATTGCTTAGAACATGCCTGATGAATGGCAAGCAGTATATAAAAGTTAGGTATTTTACATAACATAATTAATCAGAAATTCAACTAAGAGAGTGAATGCCTATAAAGAAAAAAATATTTGGCTGCTCACAGATTAAGGATATTTGTTAAAAACAAAAAATAAAAAATAAAATATTCATTAATGGCAAAAAGAGTTAACTGTTTTCACTTTACAGAAAATATCTATACACACATACACTCATACATACACATATATACATATATACATTCAGGCATACGTATATTCATTTATAGATTATATATATGCATTATTTACTTTATATACGCATTTCCAACATTCCTCCTCACAACTCCATAACCAGAAGCTCTGGACCCCAATCATACATGCATGCTCCTATATCCTCACACTACTCAAGCCATTACTCGATGCCACAGAGATCTGCAGTCCCAAATTCTAGACAATATAAACCTGATCCAGTGTGACCCTTATTCTGTGCATGTTTCTCATCACCCCTTGTCTCTCTGCTCACAGTGATCATGCTGTTTTCCAACAAAAACCCTCACAACAATAATTTATTTTTTTGACTGCAGCACTGCCATATAAGCTACATATCTGTTATCACAAATTCTTTCATTAACTATCCATGCTCAATACTTATTTAGCGTCTACTAATGCTGAAAACTGTCTGATATGGTGGTTGATAGAATAAGTTCCAAGTTCATCTTCTTATTAGTTATGCGACTTTGCACATTTATTTAACCTCTCCAAGCTCTGACTTCTTCATCCCCAGATGGGGAGTCAAAAAAAGGACTCACCTGACAGAGTGCAGAGTGGTTTAAATGATAAAATGTACACACAGCCCTCCAGCATTTTGTGAAATGCATGTAGGTACATAGTATTAGGTGGTTATTACCAGAGTTATTATTTTAACCTTTCTAACAGGCTATAAACTCCTTAAGGAGGTTTGTGTCCCATACTTCTGTATATTCCATAGAACGCGTAGTGGCACGAATTGTTAGTGTTGTGGTTTGTTGCATCTTTGACTAGTTTTAATAGAGTAAGGAAAAAGAAAGCTGTTTATAATTTTCTACTTAATTCTCCTTTCCCAGTTCCAAACAGCCAGATAGGTCTTTGCACTATCTTTTCTTTCAGGGGATGATTGTGCTCTATGATAGAAAACAGAGGTGGCCTGTAGGCAACCTCCCATTCTGTTTTTTTGTTGTTGTTTGTTTGTTTGTTTTGGGGAAAATAGATAGGAGAAACAAGATGGAACAGAAAGATTTCCCAAGACTATGGAGGGGATCCAAAACCAGTTCCTCCTTGAAGGTATGGGGTGGTAATACTTCTGGAAGGGGTATGGAAAGCAGGCTTCCAACCCCAGGGAATATTATTAGAATATTTCTGGAGAGGAATATGGGTAGCAAAGCCATCAAACTTTAAAGTAATCTGTGGGCTTGGAAAATAGAGAGTACTTCTTATTTTTCTTAACAAATCTTCATGTCATGATTTAAAATATATGCATGTATAATTTTGATAAAAATAAAAATCAACATAAAAGGATCAAGTACTACAAAAAGTACTTGTTAATTTTAAACACTAGTTATGGCTGTTCATACTCTGATCAGATGTCATAGAAAGCATCTGATAGAAGAATTCTACCTGTTTCCTCTAGTAAATCATAAGGAAATGTGGCTTTAAAAAAACGAAAAGCCTTCTTTGTTTAAGTTTGGGCTATATCAGATCCTTAAGAAGCATATTTCATTGCAAAAATATCTTGCGCATATAAGAGCAAAACACCATATTGAGCAAAAATACCTTGAGCATAAGTCTACAAGAGAGTTGGAGATTCTATTAACTTTCCAGTAAATGCAGAAAAAAAAAGGCACTGACCCAGATTTTCATACCTCCTACTACCAAAAAAAAAAGTCTTTAAGGATAAACTTTTTTTTAATTTATCAAGCACTTCCTAAGAAAATTCAGCAAATTTTTCTGTTTATTTATCTATCTACCCTCACTCTACTGAAGTTGATCCAATTCAGGAAGCCGGCTACATAAAAAATCTTGATCTGCAAATAATAGGTGCTCAATAAGAAAGAGTGGAAGGCATGCAGAAAATTCTGGACCCTATATAAAATACAGACAGTAAAGAAATTTTGGTATAGGTATTTTAATAAGATATATTTCTGATGATAAAAATACATAATCATTATATGCCCTTTTGAAAACCGGTAGCAAATACAAGAAAGAAAACTAGAAAATCACTACCAATTAAATTCCCACAGAAAAAGTTCTCTGGAGGAAACTGGTCATTTCCTCCTGGGAATTCTGTGATAGATTTTCAAAACACATGCATAAGTGGTTGTTTATTCCTTAACAGTACTTTGATCCGTATCTCTATTATATTCCCTGCTATTTTATTTATTAGAGTCTTGTGCTTGTGCTAATTTATATAAGCTCATTATACATTTAATTTGTAACATTTATATTTTATTTATTGTTTTTTACAATTTTTTAATCAATTGATATTGATCTTCTAATTCTATTCTTCTTAGGTGAAAAAAATGCTCATTTGTGATATAGTAAAAACTATCTCCTTTTTCCAAGATTTTTTCCATTCCCATTAAATGTAGAAGTTTTCCCCTAATGAATATTTCAAAATAAACATTAGCCTGCACCACATGATGACTATAGTTGAAATACTCTATTGTATATTTGAAACTTGCTAATAGAGTAGATCTTAAAAGCTCTTAGCACATACACAAAAATGAGTAACTCTATGTGGTGACAGAGGTTAACCAAGTAGACTATGGCAATCATTCCACAATATTTACATATATGAAAATCATGCTACACAACTAAAATGAATATGATATCATCTGTCAAAATAAAGTTAACTAAATGAATATTAATGCCACTTTTATTTGTAAGTACACATTTATTGTATACTATATTATTGTGCATAGTAATGATTCTTTCTTAGCTATTCTGTTTCATGGATATATATGTCGTTATATACAAATATTGCATTGCTTCTATGATTACCTCATTATAATGTGTTGTAATACTTGATAAGGCCTTACAATGGAAATTGGAAGGGAAGGTGAATCATGAGAGACTATGGACTCTGAGAAACAACCTGAGGGTTTTGAAGGGGCAGGGGGTGCGAGGTTGGGAGAACCAGGTGGTGGGTATTGGGGAGGGCACGTATTGCGTGGAGCACTGGGTATGGTGCAAAAACAATGAATACTATTACGCTGAAAAGAAATAAAAAATTAAAAAAAAAAGAAAAATGCAGAGGAACCAAAGAAAAAAGGGGGGCCTTACAATGTATGTTAAGATTTCATAAGAAGATTCCTAGACTTCCTTTTCAACTAGATCTTAGCTAATTTTCATTTCAAGATGAACTTGAGTATGTTTGGTCAAAATCCAAGAAAGATTCAGTTAAGAGTTTTAATCAGAATAATAGTAAATCCATATTCATTTACAAAGACAATATTTTCCATCTCTCTTCTCACTTGGAAAATGGTTTGCTTCTGAATTTATTTAAAGTTTTTTGATTTATGTAAAGTTTTAGTCATAAAGGTTGTACATGTTCTTGCTAAGGGTTCCAATTAAACTTTTATGCCTTTATGTTAGTTTTTCCACTGTCATCGGGATGTAATTTTCTCATCAGATTTTTAATTGGTTGTTTATATTCAAGAACTGTGTGTTTTTAGTTTTAGAATTATGTATGCTCATATAGCCAAACCGATCTATTTTAGTACAATTTCAGTAGATTCCCAAAGTAAACAAAAAGATTAACTGTATATGGTTGGACTTGTTGCAATTTTCAGGACTTCCAGACCTGTTAATTACTGGTGGGATGCTGTCATCTTGTTTAGTTTTTTTTTTTTTAATAGGTCTTTAGTGTTGAAATGTGTACTGTCAATTTGTGATAGACTTTGCCATGTGAGTAAAATCTTTCCATTCCTAGCTTTCTCTCTCCAGCAAAATCAAGGATTGACTTTTTATTGTGTGCCATTAACTTTCTATTAAGACCACTGGTGTCCCAAGAGTAGGCAGTTGAAGCAATCCACACCAGGCCCAGGAAAGAAAGGGATTCATTAAAGACAATAAGACAACCAACCCTAAGTCACTCTGCTTCTTATTATCACCAGAACTCCGCAACTCTAAACAGTGTGAGTGATAAAATATTCCTCCCAGAAATAATTTTGTGTTGATCAAAGTTCAAAAAAGTTGCTATTGTTACTGTTGTATTTTCCTAATATGTATGTAAACTTTAAATTAGCACATTTTTTATTATTTATCCCTTAATAAACACTGTATTATGTAGAGGTTAATATGGAGAACTGTTGCTTAGATAGTCGACCCCGATGCACATGGGTAAGAACTTAAGTTCAGTTATATTTTTCCTTTACAATCACTGTGCTTCCATTATTTATACTTAATCTGTTTAAATGCAGAAATACGTAGTGCCACATGACTTGGTGACATAAATAGCACCCAGAGCAAGCTCAAACAATTCTGAACCATTATGAACTTCAGAAGTTTTTACCAAATAACAGAATTTTATTATGAATTTTCTGGGGAAGATATTTCAGCAGAAATATTTTAAACATGACAACACTTGAAAGCCAATAGAAGTAATCCAAGGAAACACAGATGGATAGAGTTGTAATTTCTAGAAAAGTGAAATAGGATTTTTGTGAATCTCAAATAGATTTAACCATATGTTTATGACTTTCCTTAACTATTTGCATGTCTGTTGTTGTATGAAATGGAACTTCTCAAAATTAAAATTTATAGAAATTATTCTTCAATCAAGTGGGAGTGAAAACAAATTGACAAAAATAACTATACTGCTGCCAAACATAACTAAGATAGTTTTTAAAAAAAATCATTTGCTGATGGGGCGCCTGGGTGGCTCAGTGGGTTAAAGCCTCTGGCTTCGGCTCAGGTCATGGTCCCAGGGTCCTGGGATCGAGCCCTGCATCGGGCTCTCTGCTCAGTAGGGAGGCTGTTTCCCCCTCTCTCTCTGCCTGCCTCTCTGCCTACTTGTCATCTCTCTTCTCTCTCTCTGTCAAGTAAATAGAAATCTTTAAAAAAAAAAAAATCATTTGCAGAAAGCTTGAAAACAGAAACTCTAATGTTATTTTTTGTGTCTTTGACCAACATGTTGATATTGGTCAGTATTTTTCTCTATTTTTCTTCCAAAAAATACATTAATAGGATTTATAAATGTTAATTTAGTATCTCTTTTCTTATACTGTAATTTTTAAATCATTTTATTGGCAAACATACATATATACGAATATGTATGTATGTGTGTGTGTGTGTGCGCGTATATATATACATATATATGTCATTCAATAAAAAACGTTTTACTGTATTTTTGTGGTTTTATTTTACTGGATTCATTTCACAATTATTACTGAAAATAATCCGTCATAGAGAGAAGCAAGATGTTAAAATGATCTATTCTGAGTGTCTAGCCTTCTAGGTATGCCATCAACTAAGATCATATAATTTATTGAATTCGCAGATTCCCTGATACTAAATCATCCTTTCATTTCTAGGATCAAGCTAAACTGGTAAAGTTAAATGACTATTTGAAGTTACACTTACTTTCATGTTGCAAGTACTTTAAGATTTTGTCACAGGATTTTTTTAATTTGATTTGCAAGTAATTTTAATTAAGATTTCTGCTATACAGTAAAGGAGCTCTCTCTTTTTCCTATCTTCTTATCCAAGTATGCTGATTTATTAAAAATTTCTAGGTAGCCATATTTTTAGCATTCTGGGCCAGTTTATGCGGCATTCACTTTCTGTTTCATTTTTTTTTTCCACCCATCCACGAATGACAAAGCTTCAAACCTTTGAAAAATAATGTTTTGGGCAAACTTTTAATAATTACCAATGTTGTTCACTTATTCATGTTTCTCAATTGCTGAGGTAACTCATTAAGATTTTCAGCTGATTAGCATAGAGTTAATGTAGTAATCTATAAAGTGTTAAATCAATATTTATAATTATATATTATTTCTCTTTGTATTATTTTTCTTTTCTATTTTGCTAATATTTGCCAGAAGCTTGTTGATTATTTGGTCTTCTGAATTAACAGCTCTTAGATGAATTACTGCTACAGTTTTCTCATTCAGTACATTTTGTCTTTATTTCTATGTCACTCTTTTAGGATTTATGGGGTAAATTGAATAGATGCTTAATTATTTTTTTTTAGATTTTATTTGTTTATTTGAGAGAAAGTGAGCAAGAGAGAGAGAGCAGGAACAGGGGCAAAGGGAGAGGGAGAAGCAGACTCCCCACTGACCAGGGAGCTTGACGTGGGGCTCCATCTCAGAGCCCTGGGATCATGACTGAGCCAGCCTAGAATACTTAATTTATTTATCTACATATATATTTCCATTTTTCCTTTTAGGACACAAGCTCTGAAGGCATGAATTTATCACAGAGTTTAGTTTTGGCAACCACTGTTGTTTTGATACATTTTCATGTATTTTCTAAATCTTATTCTTTAAACATTTAACTTCTCTCTTAATTTAGCCAAAAGATCTATTTTTTTAAAAAGATAATCTATATTTTATGAATATGTAATTATAAATATGACATATGAAATACCTATCTCTTTGTAATTTTGTTTTAAGTAAGCTCTACACCTAACATGAGGCTTGAACTCAGGACCCTGAGATCAAGAGTCTCATGGTCTATAGACTAAGCCAGCCAGGCTCTCCCTGTAATTTACTTTTACAAATAAAACATGTTAGTTGATCTATGGCTTTTGACAAATGCAGAGTTCTGTGACCACCACCACAATCAAAATACAGAATGGTTCCGTCACCGCCTTAAAGCTCCATTAGTAGTCAATTCCTTGCCTACATTTAATCCATGGCAAACACTCATCTGTTCCCCATCTATAGAGTTTTGTTTTATCCAGAATTTAATATAAGGAAACCATACAATATGTAGCCTTTTGGGTCTGATATATCTCACTTAGCAAAATGTGTTTTAGATTTATCTGTTTTAGATAAACAGATAGAACTATTTATTACTGGTTCTCTCCTTTATAGTTGAGAACTTCATTGAATGGATGCACTATTATTTGTTTAACCATTCAGTTATTAAAGGACAATTAATTCTTCCTGCTTTGGGGTAATGATGAAGAGAGTTTCTATTGGCATTTATGTATAGGTTTTTCTGTGACCTAGGATAATATCGCTCTAGAGTAAATATCTACAAGTGAGATTTCTGGATCACAATGACAAGCGTATGTGTAATATATAAGAAACTCACTATTTTTAAAAAATAGTCCTATCATTTTGCATTCCTGCCAACAATTTTTGAGAGTTCTATATCCTTGCCAACACTGGTTGGTGTTTTTATTTTTTATTTTTTTTCATTTTTCCATCTTAGCCATTTCTAGGACACATAGCGGCATCTTACTACAGTTTTAATTAATATTTTCCTAAGACTGATGATGCTAAACATGGTTTTAGGTGCCTCTGGATATCCATAACTTTTATATTTTAGAATTTGTATGTCATAGGATTAGTGATTTATCTAAACATCCCATGGATTCTCAAAAAATGTGTATCTTTATGCCATCTGACACATATCAATATATTTCAAAGTGCAATCCTTGAAATGTGTCAATTAATGTAACTTTATTACATTATTCAAGTATATCATTACTTTATATTTGTATATGTGCTCTACTATGTAGTTTTAAATGTGTGGTAAGAGTTCATATAACAATTTTGTTTCTACCAACTTGTACTCATCCTTCCAGAATTGGATGTTTTATGCATTTTGATTTCTCACTTTCCTTATAAAGAACAGTGCTGAAGCTTGGTTGAGTTTTATATGGTTTGTGATCATAGTGACTGGTTCTGCTTCACGTTATTTATTTTCCTTGGAATTCTAGGCTTGCTATCATAAAATTCCGACCCCTGCTTTCTTCTACTTGCATAGCCCTGAGACATTGTCTGCATCCCTTGATTCAGAATTTATCTAATTATTTGATTGTCACTTCAGTCCAATTACTATTGTAGTTAGCACACTACCATATCTAAATTTGGATCTCTGTTTCTGAAATGTCTTTTCAAAACTATACCACGTTACAGTGTCAAAACTCAAAAAGTTACTATGTATGACGGAAAACTTTTCAAAGCTAAGAGAGGTGGATAAAATGACGAATGTGTATAATGAAGAAATATGAATTAAGAGACCATATTTTACTCTAACAAATACACAGATGTACCCTGGGATTTTTCCATAACCTCAGATATCCCTCTCAACCTAGAAGGTGCAAAAGAGGTCAAGGTGTTGAAATTGGATTGTGAATATTCCACAATTATTGGGATCATCTCAATAACTGCAGATGACCAAAAAAAAAAAAAAAAAAAAAGTGATTCTGAAATATCTTGGGCTTCTTATAAGCAATGAAGACTCAGACTCAAAAATCAAACTTGGATACTGAACTGGGGGATGTAATTTGTGGCCAAATGTTGGTAATTGTTTGTGCATTAAAACATAATACATGCATGTATTTAGTACTCCTTCTCTGCAATCCCAAAATGAGTCTTTAAAGTAGTATAATCTATGAAATACTTGGGACACTTCAGCATTCCAATTGTTCTTAGGTCATATGTGTCTGCATGTTTTATAATTAAATTACAGAGCATTTGGGCAGAAGTTTATTTAGAGCAAATCCATTTGCTCAGCTGATTTTAATTCTCAAACTGGGTCTCCTCAAAGACCATGAATTCCCCATTTTTCTTAATTTCTATTTCAGTAATCTGCCACGGCATGCCTTCAAGCAATTCTTTCTCAAATGGAATGTGGGAGATAGATTTTACTAACTCTTAAGTATTTGAAAATGTTTTTATGTGACTGTTATATGCAAATGACAAGTTAGGGGAAAAGTAAAAATCAAGCATAAAAATGGGAAAAAGGTGAATAATTATTAAATATTTAGTCACAGGAGGGATTTCTAAGCATAAGCAACCATGAAATAAGGCAAATTAAAAAATGAACAAAAATAACATAGAACTTCCCAAAGAGAAAATATAAGTGGATAACAGACATGTAAAAAAAATCAATCTTAGAAGAAATATAAACTTTTTTAAAAACATGAGTTTTAGATTATTAAAAATGTAAATATATCATATAATTTAGGTTTCAGTTTGATAAAAATAGCATTAGCATTTACTTGCTGTTGCATGTATAAAAGAAACAAATTTACTAAAACAATTTAGTAATATATTTCAGGAGATTTAAAAAAACAATGATTGAATGATTCATTTTCTAAGAACAGACTTTAAGAAAATGATCAGAAAGTGTCAGCGATGTTTACAAAACTTACAGATACAGATAAACATTGTAACAGAGTATATGATAGTAAAAACTGGAAAAACTGCATGTCCTGTAATGAAAGAATGTCTATATAAATGCTGAATTATTGAGGTGAAATATTTGCCATCAAAATATGCTCATAAAGAACAAATAAATAAACAAGAAAAATCATATACTAAAAAATTAAGAAAAACTAAGCACCCAGAAATAAATCCATGCTTATGGGCAAAAAGACAAAAGAGGCAAGAATATATAATGTGAAAAAGACAGTCTGTTCAATAAATGGCTCTGGGAAAACTGGACAGCTACATGCAAAAGAATGAAACTGGACCATTTTCTTATACTATACACAAAAATAAACTCAAAATGAATTAAATACCTAAAAGGTGAGACCTGAAACCATAAAACTCCTAAAAGAAAACATTCGCAGTAGTCTCTTGGACATAGGCCTTAACAAAGTATTTACAAATATGTTTCCTCAGGCAAGGGAAAAAAATGAAAAATAGACTATGGGGACTTCACCAAAATAAAAAGGTTTACACAGCTACAGAAACCATCCAGAAAACAAAAAGGCAACTTACAAAAGGGGAGAAGAGATTCACAAATGATTTATCCAATAAGAGGTTAACATTTAAAATATGTAACTGAACATAATAAAAAATAAAATATGTAAAGAATTTATACAACTTGACACACACACACACACACACACACACTCATCTAAATAAAAATGGGCAGACAACTTGAAAAGACGTTTATCCAAAGAAGACCTACAGATGGCCAACAGACACATGAAAAGATGCTCAACATCACTCATCATCAGGGAAATGCAAATCAAAACATCAATGAGGTATTACCTCACACCTGTCAGAATGGCTAGTATCAAAAAGACGAGGAATAAAACTTATTGGTGAGGATGTGGAGAAAAGGGAACCCCGCTGCACTGTTGGTGGGAATGTAAATTCCCTATGTAAATCCACCTACTATGGAAAACAGTATGGAGGTTCCCCAAAAAATTAGAAATGGAAACACCGTATGATCCAGTAATTCCACACGGGGTACTCATTCAAAGAAAATGCAAACACTAATTCAAAAAGATATATGCACCCTTATGTTCATTGCAGCATTATTTACAATAGCCAAGATATAGAAGCAACCTAAGTGTCCATTGACAATGAATGATAAAGAAGATGTGGTGTGTTACTCAGCCACACAAAAGAATGAAATCTTGCTATTTATGACAACATGGAGAGACCTAGAGGGTATTATGCTAAGTGAAATAAGACAGAGGAAGACAAATACCATATGGTTTTGCTTATATGTGGAATCTACAAAACAAAACAAACAGATTCAGAGATATAGAAAACAAATAGTTGGTTGCCAAAGGGGTGAGGTGTGGGGGGATAGGTGAAATAGGTGAGGGGATTAAGAGGTACAAGCTACCAGTTATAAAATAACTAAGTCAAGGGAGATGAGAAATATAGCATAGGGAACACAGTCAATAATATTGTAATAACTTTGTATGTTGACAGAAAGTAACTGCATTTATTGTAGTGAGCATTGCATAATGTATAGAATTGTAAATCACCATATCCTGTACCTGAAACTAATATAACATTGTATATTCGTGATACTTAAATGGTTAAAAAAAAAGCCTTTTAAAGAACAAAGGGTAT
Organism: Lutra lutra; assembly: GCF_902655055.1. Lineage (NCBI taxonomy): Eukaryota > Metazoa > Chordata > Mammalia > Carnivora > Mustelidae > Lutra > Lutra lutra. The sequence continues at coordinate 50,393,339 of NC_062283.1, read as the reverse complement.
AATAAATTATACAAATATTGTTCAACCTGATGAAAAAGTTGTATTTTTTAAAGTATAGAAGAAAATATATAAAAGTTTGAAGAATGGTTTGTTCTAGACAGTGGAATTAAAATGTTTCTCCTGCTTCATTTTAATCTGGATATAAAGTAACCACAGAATCAACAAATATATGATCTTAATGCCCTGCTTGCCCTATCTCCAAAATGGCTTTTATGAACTGGTATTTCCACATGCAAGAACATTTCTCGGAATGAGTTCCCCATTACACTAGGCACCATGGTGCTCTGTTAGGCGAGTCCCAGAGCGTAAAGTGCTTGTGAAACCATGCGAGCATCCCTCCTTGCGGAGATTCACAATGCTCATCAGCACAATAAAGATACTAAGAAGTCTCCTCTTGGAAATATCGAAATTGATTTAATTACCATTTCTCAGCAAAGTCCACGCTGATTTGACTATCACATTTCAGATAACAACTCTTAAGAAGACATGGCAATGCTTTCAAAGAAACACACTTTAGGAAGGCCATCTGTATGGCTCAGTCAGTTAAGCAGCAGACTCTTGATTTTGGCTCGGGTCATGATCTCACAGGTGGTGAGAAACAACCCTGCGTGGGGCTCTGTGCACAGTGGCGAGTCTGCTTAAGGATTCTCCCCCCTGCTCCTCCCCCCACTGGTTCACACTCTGTCTCAAATAACTAAATCTTAAAAAAAAAAAAAAAAAAGTACATTTAAGAAAATGACAAAGAGTTTGATTGTGATTGAAGTGCCCAAGAGATTTAAATAATTATGAGTCAACATGGGCCTTAGTTATTTAGTCACCGTCAATGAAGATGAATTAAAATTAAACATGATTTTTGACCTCTTCCTGAGCAATCACTTTATCACATGTCTTCCTAAGTACATCTCAGTTTGAATAATTAAAAATCAAATACTGAGACCATTGATACTTTTTATGTTATAATCTATAGGTTGTGTAGGTGTGGTCAGGTAAAGCCAAATAGAGAAAGAGATAAAGAGACAGAATTGTTAACAGACTAGCAGGTGACATCCTAAGTGCTCATCTTTACTCTGCAGCTATCACTTGGCTTGCTTTGCAAAGCAGAGATTAATGGTCAGGAGTTTTGATACAGGTTGACAAGTTAGCTATGATACTTGCTTTTTATAATTCCTCTTGATTGCTGAGGAGAGCTAAAAATGAATCATCTTCATGAGCTTCATCACTTTGTTTTGAGAAATGTTGTCAACCCAAAATGCTTCCTTTTGGAAAAAAAAAATTAATTATCTCAAGGCCTTAGCCTCTAATTCATAATACACCCGAGGAGGAGAAAGAATGTATTTAGCGTTCATGTGGTTTGGGGAAATGAGTGAGCTCATTTTACACACGCAAGTTGTAGCTGCTACACAGATTAAGAGATATGTATTAAACATGGAGGGCTCAGTGTTGGATAGAACACAGAGGAGATGTCAGCCATAACTAGTAGGACAAAGCCAAGTTTACCTACAGCAAGAGGAATTCCTAATCTGTAGGTTGTAGGGGGTCCTGAAGCCCAAACATTCACTCAGCAGGCTTCTCATGAGATTCTCTGGCCAATACAGGCTTGGGTCAGAAAAGGTAGGCCAAGGACATTTATCCAAGGCTGGACACCATGCTCCAGGGGCCTTCATACTGGCCAGCAGACTGGTAGTTGCCCAGCATCCAAATGAACCCACTATTGGTTTGTGCCAGTCTCCGACGACAGCTTTTGAGGTCTTTTACTGTTTGTAATTTTGATATTCTGCCTCTCTTCCATTTTGCTAAGCATTACTCCTCTTCATGCCAAGTCTATCCTCTGAAGTTGGGAATCAACACAGATCACATTTCCTTTCCTCAGTTGGTTGCAGGGCTCCAGGGTCGGTACCACTGGTGTCTGCAGAGTGCTGCCTGTCCCTCTGCCTGTGAGTATTGTGAGTATTTGCCTCTTTCCAAAGGCCACAGCATCCCAGTTCGGAGGAAGGCCTGGAAGAGCCCACCTCCAGGGATAAGACTCTTAGCAATCTCACTATTTCACAATTTTTCCCTAAAACATAAAACATGACCAATGAAGTGAAAATATCCCAGTACTTGAAATGATGGGGAAATATATAGAACTTTACAAGGAGGTTAAACAATGTCCCAGTGACAGCATTCCCCATTGCATTCACAAAGACGACCCAGCACAGCAGTGAAGAGCTTGGACTCTGAATCCAGTTCCTCCTCTTACGAGATGTGGGACTTGGGACAAATGACTTAACATCACTGGGTCTCACTTTCCTCATCTCTGATTGGGCTCATGTTGTGAGAGTTAATTGAGTGAACACTTGAAATGCTGTTAGCGCCCTGTCTGGCACCTCCCAAGCCCTGGATAAGGGCTAGCTGGAGGACACGAATTTCAAGGAGAGCAGACATCATGACCTGCCTTGAGCTCTTCTCTTCTTCTTAGTATTTCACTTGGGGAATCTGGTGTTTTGTAGCTATGATGATTATTCCCGTGATGGCGGGCCAGCAGATTTGGATCTGTGTTTTGCTGCAATATTTACTCCACGGACCCAGCAGCCTGATGGTGAAGAGTAACCCACTAGTAAAATATTAATCCATTTTCCCTCATAATCCCATCATATGTGAAGCAATAATTGCCTAATGCCTAATATCCTGAGTAAATTCAAAGCAATGGAAGCAAAGAGGTCTTTATACCAATTCTTGGAACTCTCTACCCATTTTGACTTTAGAAAATGTGTCTCCACTGACTCAGAGTATCACTTGAATCCACATCATGTTCAGTGTGTACAGGAACAAAGTAAACACTGGACACAACCTTGTTAGCACACAAACAAAGAAGTAAGTGAAGGTCAGGGGTCAAGATGTAGCCCGGATCAAACAACTTCTTTTTGAAAAACTCTATGACATTTTGCCCTTCTTTCCTCAGTACAACACACACACACACAAAAAAAACCATGAGTGCTTAAGCCCAATGTATGCTTCTGGAATGTGCAGGAAGCAAACAGTGCTTTTAGATACTACCTTTAAAATCACCAGAGCCTCCGTATAAGTAAAAAAAAAACCCACAGCTTAAAAAATACAGGTTTCTGAAAGAGCCCCCAAGCTTTGCTGAAGCTGGGTTCTACCTGTGTTCTATGCCTTTTGGACAAATAGTCTTCCCAATGTTCTGTTTGCTGGTAACAGGCTTTTATTTTTTTTTAATTTGTTTGTTTATTTATTTTAAATTAATGTAAAGGGATTGAGATTTGAAAAAATATTTTCCCTATACCCAGAAGGTTCATTATACATGGTTATTTAAATAACAAAACACATTCTTGCAGATAATGTCAGTGAGTGCTTTTAATTGTACAGGGTGCTGGAATTTTTGTGTGGATTTTTTCAAAGTATGTGACATTGAGCAAAAAAATCCTGGTACAAGAACCAGGGATTCTGTGCCTAGACCTCGCTCCTCTCGCCTTGTGATGTTGGCAGTGAAAGAGGCACAGTCTTTCGCACAGTGCCTGACCCCATAGTAGGTAATCAGCTTCTATTTGTCAAACGACTGAATGAATGACCTTTCAGAGCTCTTGTTTCCAGAGCTGTCAACTGTGGAATCGTATCTACTTCCGCGAGGGCTAGACAATGCAGATAAAACCACATAAGGTACATAATGACGCTTTCCAGAAGTATAAACCATTATCGTCATTGCGATTAAAAATTACACCTTTTTCAAAAGTAGGTTACCGAGCTAAATCCCAGTAGTCAGACAGATCACATTGCCAGTATGGATTCTGCCATTTATCAGTTGGGTGACCTTTGTAAATTATTGAATCTCTGCTCATGTCTCAATTTTCACATCAACAAAATAGGAGAAGAAAAATATTTAGTGTGGTGCAAAAAATAATGAATACTGTTATGCTGAAAAAATAAAAAAAAATTAAAAAAAAAAATATTTATGCATACAATTGAGATGCAAATTAATTGACATAATGTATGCAAATCACTCAGTCCAGTTTCTGGCATAAGAATTATATTTATTGTTGTTTTTGTTGCTTTAATTACTACTGCTACAACTATACTATAATTTAAATGATATGGATGTGACAATGTCCTATACTTTAAATGTATCACATGCACACATGCTGGAATGATAATGGTTTGCTTAATTTGGATAAATTCTTCCTCAAAGTAACTGTTACCAGTAGAATGATAACTGTTTTGACACAGCAATATGGAAGAGAAAAATCTTACATGTTGATTTGAATAGATCAAAAAATATATATATAGTTAGAATCCATATTTTATTTTAAGAACATTACTCATCACAATGAAATATTAGATCATCTTTCAGCATGCTATCAAATAATGAAAAAAAAAACCAGTAAATTCAGGTTTCCCCACTCAATGTATTATAAAATATCAAAAGTCAATGTGATGACTTTACAATATGTATATTTTAAAATGTATGCCGTTTGTTCAACTTTTCTGATTAAACCCATAAGTTCCCATCCTGCTTCAAAATATTATAACAGAAAGCAACTCAAGAAAAGTAATAAAAAGATGTGACTGTCATCTGAACACAAAACAAAACAGCCCAGTCTAGGAAAGTCAAAATACTTAAAGCTAAATGGTATTAAATAGAAACAAAATTATGATAATACAAATAGTAATAAGAACTGCCTCAAATTAGAAAAACATAAATTCAAACATGATTTGAGTTACATACAATATGAAAATTTCCTGGATTGAGTAATCATTTGAACAGAGTGGCTTTTCTATTTACAGTTAGGAGTTTATTCACCGAGATTTTCATCATAAATCAACTTTTTAAAAAACTAAAACTAAAAAAAAAGTTGACTTATGAAAATTAGCATTAAAACTCAAGACATTTTTTCCTCTTTCAAAGGGTCTTTTAGAGAGTGCCCATGCCTTCACAACCAAATATTTTCAAATTGTATAATATCCCTTTGGCCGCAATCAGTTTCCCCTTCCCATAACAAACAAATAGGACAGATAGTATCTGGAACTAAGGTAAAACCATGGGTTCATTCGAAGAATCCGAGCAAAGATAACATGAAAAGCCCCTCTCAGTGGTACATCACAGAAACTGTTGCCTTTGGGAGCTCAAAGGGAAGGCCCGCAGTTACCTATAGGCTCTGTCGAGGACTGGCCTCTTTTTCCAGGATACCCAGATGAGGGAATGCAATCTACCAACAGTCCAACTCCAAGACAGAGTCAAGGAAATTCAAGGGTTCATTTTCTTTTCTTTTGGGTAGAGGAAAAGTCATGGGCATAATATTCCACAATTCCAGCAAGGATTTATTTGTCAGTCTGGCGGCCTGGGTGTCGATCTCCTCTGACACTAGAACACCATAGACTCAATTCTAGTACAAGTAGTTGTAGCAAGAGTGGTTGCTATGCATTGAGTACTTCTCTCACGAGGCTTACAGGCCTATAACCTCACCTAAGTACAATTCTGTATTAGGATCTCCACTTGACAGAGAAGGCAACAGTCCCAGTAAAGCGACATAGTTTGCTCAAGGATATGCAGCTATGTGCAAAACTGGTATCCCAAAACCCCTACACTTACACCCTATGGAGACAGTTAAAGAACTAAATGATCCCTGTTCCCTCTGAGCAAAGAAGACATCTATAAGACAGGAACCATAAAGCCTAATTGACGACCTTCCTTCTTCCTCACTAAGTAAGTCTTCAGTGTCTGCATCAAGGTTATTTGTAGAAGAGCCTACACAGTTTCCAAGTTGAACCCTCTCTTCCACGGCTTGTGGTAATTACAGATGTAAAATCGGGTTAAAATTGCCATCCTTAGCACTTAGAAGGGGAACGTAGACAATACGGGAAAGGCACCTTTCTCCTGTGCACTTGTGTGTGATTCAAGGATAGGGGCGAGGGGGGTGTATGGCTTTGAGTCCCAAGAAAGCTGCCAGAGATTGAGGGTAGCAAAGAACAACAATAATCCCAATTTGCCTCATCCTGACATTTCTTCCCGTTACATTACCTGGGGAGGAGATCATCTGATTGTACCCGGAATTCAAAATGCTATAACACACAGTCATGGGTCACTTCAGGAAGGAAGACATAAGATTGAGAACGAGCAGACCTAAAGATTGAAAAAATCATCTGTTTTTGGTATTTGCTCTGTGTATTTGCATGAACTGGTGCTTTCTATTCAGAGTTTTCTGGTTGGCGTTTGCAGTCCGCCGTTTGTCATGGGATCTGCAAGTGCTACTTCTCCCGGGATTTTTGGTTTTTGTTGTTAATTTCAGTTTGTTCTAAAATAGTTTTAATATATCGTGTGATCCTGCTGATCTCTATACAATTAAGAGTTTTTCAACACATCATGTCTATTCTGCCATTTCACCAACTGGTGAAGTTAATAACTCCTACACGAAATCATGATTTTATCTTGAATTTTATAATAAATTAGTAGGGCAAAGGTTAACATATGTGTGCACAAATATATGCACACACACAGACATATAACTAACTTGCACTGAAACTGAGGTAATTCTGGAACTTCCATTGACTAAACACTTAATATTCATTTACCGATTTGTGCCGAAGATTTTCAGTTCGTGCCTCAAGAACCACTCTCCACTTTTCTCTCCTCTGCTCTCAGCACCAGGAAGCTGACTGCCATGAGCTCCACCAGGAGGCTCCAGGGCTCTGTGGATTTTGGTGCCGAAGAGAACATGGCAGAAAAGTAGGGGTTGAGTATTTAGTCCTTGGTTTCCCTCCCTGCTGAGTATTTCAGGATTGGCTGCATGGCATTCCTCTCACAAAGGCCACAATTCCTGGAAGGATATCTTCCCCACGTAGCTCTCCTCTGAGTTTTCTGGTAATGGTTTCTGCTCCCTGCCCAGAAGGACTGACGGAAGGCTCCTCTGCTGTTCTGGAGCTGCATTATCCCCTATTTTGCCAGAAAGCTCTACCCACAGCATGATCAACATTACAGCATTAGGTAAACTCTCCTCAGATGATTCAGCTTGCACATACTCTCTCTTTCCTTCTGGGACACTGATCCACCCCTGAGGATAAGAAAGGATGAATAGGACATGGTTCCTGCCGTCACAACACGTAATCAAATACGCAGGGCTGGCTTCTCTGGAAGGTCACCTGGGCAGTTGCACAGGCCCCACACTCAGAAGGACCTCATGCCTGAGCTTATGATCTGCTGCCACTAGGCTGGAATGCTCGATAATTTTTGAACAAGAGGCCCCAGATTTTGATTTTGCACTGGGCTCCACAGACTACTTAGCCACTCTTGCAGATGCCGGAGCAGACTTGGGATAAGTGCAAGACTGGTAACAGTTTAACAGCTCTTGGCTGAGGGCTCACTATGTCCCAACTGCTATTCTTAAAATTACATGTGTATTCATTCATTTCATCCTCTCCACCCGCAATGAGGAAGGCATGCTCATTATTGGCATGTTTTAGGTAAGGAACCAAGGACGCAGAGAGGATTTAAGTAACATGCCCAAGGTCACACTGCTAGAAGGTGTAGAATATGGGATTCCAATCCAGGCATTGGAGCTTCTTCTTTGCTACTCTACTTCTGTGATAGAAACACCTAAAGGAACACAATCACGTTTAACCCTGAAGCCATGCGAGCCGTAATAGGCCCCGCACTTAAGACTGGCAATAACAGTGTCTCCTACATAGGAAGGCTAATCACAAAGTCACAATAGGGAAGGAACACCTGTGCATAGCAAGCAATATTGAGTTTTTCATATCATACAGCATAAGAAGAGCTGAACAGGTTTGTAAATGTTAAGAAATCCTCTCATTTTTTACCTCTTAGTTCTGAATAAAATCTAGATGAGACTTAAATCTGCTTATCTTGCCTTTCTCCATCTTTTTTCTTTATTCCTAACAACTCGAGGAAAGCTGGGAAACAACAAGAACAATAAAAGTTATTTACTTCCAGAAAGAAGTAAACACACTAAGAGATAGTTTAATTCGATTCACATATTTCTAAAATACAGGGTTGTTTCTTCTCCTGCAAGCACCAATATTTTGTGGCTTATAAAAAGAAAAACGAAAGGCCACATCATCATGAAGACAGGGATCCTCAGTGTTTAGAAATTATAAAACAGCGCACACCCTAGTTTAGTCTCTATACCAAATTATTTAGAACCAGACAAGGTCTTGCTTTTTAAGTTTTGTAATGGAATGTTTACGCAACTCACTACCTTCCTTTCCTTGGTTATGGGGGGTTGTTGTCATTTTCCTTCTCCCCAAAACCTCTAGAGATCCTTCTGACTAATCAGAGATCTTTTCCCTTCATATTAAACGTCGCACACTTCAATAGATTTTGTTTTCACTTTCTTAGATTATAATTTTACCATTTTAACTCATTTAGACATTATAATTGTACTAATTTAGACAAGACTCCTACCAGTCAAGAGTGACTACCTGATTATGTGGACTCTTACAGAAATCTCGGAGAACGGCAGGTAACTACTCCAGTTATTATTTTTATCTTACTGTCACCATTTTAAGATCCACAACTGGACCTTACACATTCCTATCAGACATAAAAAAAAAAAAAAAAAATCACACCATCCCCTTTTCCCCAAATAAATGAGCCATTTGTCAGAGCTGACTGGTGCATTTTAAAGGAGATCTCAGCCAAGGGTATTATTTTAAGAGATGAGCAAATGGGGAAACCCCACAGCCCAGCCAATAAAATATGAACTTAAGGTGCAAAGAAGCACTCATAAATATGGTTTCGAACAAGGGATTCATTGTTTGGCTCCAACCCTTTCAGTGGCTCCTCTGATCTCAGCCCCTCTCCGTGCGTCAGGGAAGCCTCTTCCCTTAACCTGTGGTTTTTTCAAGCTGAGCCACTACATTATTTATGACTGTAAATGTGAGTAGCTCGTCTGTATGCTCCTTGTACACACACACACACAGGGCCCCCTCCTTTTTCCCCACTTTGGTATTTTAGTGTGGAAGGATGAAAGGGTTTTCCCCTGGAGCTGATGTGGTTGGGATGTGGAATTAGCTGCTGTGTCAGTGTGAGTTGGACTGAGGATTTCCCAACACGCCCTCCACCTGCACACCCCAAGACCAGCCTCTGATGACTCATTTCATTCATTTTCTTTCTCCCAAGGGCTTTTTAAGAAAATTTGTATTTTATTTCTTTCTCTGTCTCATCCTCATTGTTCTCTGCTCTTGATCATTTTATCCTACCTTGTCCTCCTATCTTCTCAACTTAAAGAAAGGAATTAATCTCTTCATGGATGTGCCATGAGTGTGAAATAAAAATGACGTAAGCTAAAGCATTTCATAAACTAACAGAATTGCATTTTTTGTGTGTCATCTTTGTTCAGCGCTGCAGTCTTTTCTCATTTTTTTCTAACTTTCCCTTACATTTCCCCTTTTAAATTTTAATTATGTAATAAAATAGGGAAGGCAAAAACAATTAAGTTCTGTCAATGGGATCCTCAGGGAGAGGTGAGGAGGCAAAGAAGAATGGGTTGGTGGAGAAATAGTTGCAGGGATGGCAGAAGTTCTGATGCCCTGGGGAGCTTTTCTCCTGATGGGTGGAGGCTGCGATTCGCACATCAGAACCTTTTCCTTCTCAACTCCAGAGAAACAGGAGACTGTACCTAAATGATCAAGCTGTAACTAATTGATTTTCAGCTAATCTCAGCCTCCAGCTATGAAGAAACAAGGACCAAAAGCGGCCCCCAGGAAGGGGTGGGGACAGAATGAGAAGAGTGCCAAGAAAGCCTGGAGGCAGAGACCATCGAACTAAAGAGGAAAGGCCAAGTAATGTGAGGGGAGGGGGTGAGAGAGGGAGGCAATACTGAAAAAATGGATGAAAGGAGGGAACTGGAAGTAGTGGGTGAGGCCACCCCATGCCCTCTGAATTTATGTTATCATACCTTCACAGTTCCAGCTGTTAATTCTGAATAAACTTTTACAACTGGCTATTTGTGAGTGGCTATTAACAGGAGGAAAAACCTTTTAATTAAACTATATGATTATACCTATCACTGCAGCCATGCCTGTCATTTGACAATAATATGGCCTTAAAGAACAAGAATCCCTTGTGTCACGATCATGAATGCAAAAGGTTGTTAAAGAAGAGAGTAGAAAGATTTCCACCCTCCCAAGCCTCTTCTCTCTTCAAAAGTTAAAGGTGTAAAAGAAGTATTGTTTCACCCAATATTAGCATTTGTTATTCCAGGCGGATCTATGAATATGTACTATAATGGTTTTAGACCATCTTGTCAACATTCCCATCACTGCCCCCTCCCCCCAAAAAATCTTGCATGTGTTTATAGGTAAGTTTATGTTACACAAGTGTTAATAACCCTGTTGGAGAGACTACACAGATAGGCATCTTTAGGTAGATCTGTGTATAAATTCCTCTCCACTGGGCACTTGAGTCAGCCAAAAGCAACAATAAATATCAATGATGTCTTTCAAACCTGTCAAATGAGAACATAAGCATTTTTTTTCTTCCAATACCGGGAGAGTTTAATGATTTGGGGAAGTAAGAGGAGAAGGGTTTAACTCAAAGTTTTGAAAGTATTTTTTTTTTCTATTTCATATCTTAACATGCTAAATATGTTGTTATAAAATATGAAAAAATCCAAGCAACACATTCATGTACTTTCATCCCTTAGAATTAATACATGTTCTTAAAATATATCTAAGAAGTTTTTGACTCCAAGTCAACTGACCAGAAACCATTAAAAAACAAAACAAAAAAAAAAACAAAAAAAAAAACGCTCCATCTTTATCAGAGAAATACATGTAGACAGGGAACACCATGAAAGTAAATTTCCTGTGTTCACTGTTTTTTGTGCTTTCCTCTAAAACATCCACGTGTTGTATCATTTTAATTGTACTATTGCCAAGTAATCAAATAAAATTGTAAAAGATCTTAGAAATACACTACATGTTTATCTTAATATAAACAGATTTATTTAAAAATTGCAAAAAAGTTCCCTAATCTTTTCTTTTATTTGCGTAGATATCTGATATATAAACTGATCCTTAATATTTTTGAAAAAGATGGTTAAAAAAGAAAAGATTTACCAGAAAGATATTTTTGTTCTCAACGAAATGCCATGGTATTGACTGAGCAAGGATGCCTGGAATGATCAACAGTTTTAGGGACAAAGCAGAAGAGTCAACCTGTAAAAGCTGAACACTAGAGACTGACAAAAATTGGCCTAAAAATAATGAATCCAATAGAGTGGAAAGTTTCTCTTCACACAATAATTAATATTTTTCTCTTCAGAGTACCCAAATCACTTAAACAAATTAAAGGTCAAAATAAGGTGCTTGTTTTCATGTTCAGTTGTTTATATCAGCCTTAAGGCAATTTATTCACATTTTATTTTTTCTTTTAGGAAATTCTCATCTATTTTTCATTTATGAAAAAAATTTAATCTCATCTGGAATTTTTAAAAATAGATTATTTTGTTAAGTGATTCAGAGTTTAATTGATCTTGATGAGCAAAACTAACGTTAGAAAAAATGTCTTTCTGAATGACAAGATAATTCTAGAAAATCCATCATTTGACTTGAAAATGACACAGATTTGTGTTTATATAAAGGACATATCTTTTTAGTGTAATTCAGCTTATTATGGGAACTGTCAACAGATTGTTTTCACATATTTAAATATCCAGGTGACTTCCTCAATACAAATCCCTTGCTTATGGCTAATTTGATCATTTGCCCTTAGTTTCCACAATATGCATATCTTTTAAGATACTAACATAAATAAATGAACAAAATCCTCCTGAGTCTTCTAAGAACATAAAAAAAATACTATTTGTTAATGAATGTTACATTAAGAACCACTGACATTCTTAGTGCAATTAATCATGATATTACACTTTAACCTTTTCTAAGTCTGCTTTGACCTATTTTATTATGGAAGAAATACAGAAGTTAAAACCTTTTACTAAGTAGTGTTTGATTGTAAGCTTTGGATATATTAGAAGGCACAGTCTAAGGTTAAAATAAAGTTGTGGTTCAATTTTCCTCAGAGGCTACTAGGAAAAACTCAGTACCAGAATCAATTTGTCAGTAATTTCACATGAGACATTTAGTTTTGTATTATTAAATAGAGAAAAAGCAATACAATTCATTATTGAGGATAAATCACTATTCAGCAGTTCAAGCATGATAAAAATAAATATCTTCTGAAGTTTATATCTAATATTGTTTCTCTAGAGTAAGATAAATAATTGTGTTTCATGGTATAGTTAGTAAACTGCTTTGTTGTTATAATCCAAACAATACAACCAAAATTTCATTGATTTAAAAATATAAGTATACTTTAATGGTAAAAATGGCCCTAAAAGTCACTGACTAAAACTGTTTATTATTGTTTTTGGCTTTCTTATTCTGTGTAAATGTATAAAAAGTAATGGCATACCGATTCAAAAATCCTACTTAATTCCTTCCTAAAACAAATATATTTCTTTTGTGAATGATCAAAATATTTGATTTCAACAAAATATATATCTTAGAACAGATTCATGACTGAGCTATTTTTTTTTTAAATACATGACACAGTCTGCCCTGTCAGATTTTAGGTGACCGGAACTAATTTTTTCAGTGATATGTTTTATGCATATGTAAATCATGCTAAATTGAAATTCTTCTATTAGAATATTAAAACTCCTTTAAATTACTGAATAATACTTTAGAAATTGCAACAAAGTAAAACATCCCATGAGCCACATTGCATATCACTTATACTAGGAAAAAGCAATCAAACTAATTTAAAATTAAGCCATATTTCAATGGCTTGAAGGTTCCAAATGAAACCTGTTAATTATATGTAGAAGAAAAGGCCTCCAGGACACCTGATTAGGGCAACCAATGATGACTTACTGAAACTTATAATAATGAGACCTCTGTCTCTAGCAACACGAAACTTGATTTATTAAGCACCTTATCCTTCATGCTAGGATTGCGAAGAGCAAATGAACAGAGCATATGAAGCAACATGTTTTATAAAAACATTCATGTATTTGAATTTGTTGCTATCTGACTTTTCAAAGACTGTTTTCTTTGAGATGTTATACAAGGAAGTTTTTAATTAAGTATAATAAAACATGTCAATTTTAAGTCAAAGCAGATTACAGTTTTCAAACCAAGTTTCGAAAGTTCTTACATTAAAATGTTTCTAATTCTTTCAAGTTGATTACATTTGTTCATAAAATTTTGTCTTCAAAACTGACTATATACCACGTTATTTTTTTGAATGTCTGAAGATAGCGAATTTTCATCTTTAGTCTCTACTAAAACATTTTTAAAAATACAGCCCTGTGAAATCACTCTAAATTGGTAACTCCTTAATATTTTTAAGAGATGAAATACTGGGCACTAATTTACCATTTGATATTGTCAATATTTTAAATCTGCCACAAAAATACCAGCTTTGAGAAAAACATAATTTTTTTTAAAAGTATTCTCTAATAATGCTGCTAATCAAAGAAGTTTTTGATTCATTTTTTATCCTAAAGGAAAGGGAAGATTTGCATAAGTAGAGATCATCATAGCATGTTTTATATTTCTCTTCCTTCTGGAAACAATCAAATGGGTATGATACCGTTTCATCATTAAGAAGTTAAGAAATGTTAGTTTGAAGCTTCTTTTCCAAAGTATTTTTCACACTTTCAGAATCTCTCCCTGAAAATCTTTGATAGTAATCTTTTTCAGAATTATTTGATCTTAGTTAATTGTATGTTGATATTTTCACAATAACTGACTCGGCCAAATGAGAGTTTTTAGGTGGCAAATAAATGTATACTTACATGTTTGTTAAATTGCTAATAAAAAAATGTTCCAAAAAGACACTTTAGTTTTCAATCTACAAACGCTTCTTTTTTATTTGTATTATTATTTTTTTGCCCATAGCACAGCTATCCTCATAAATTTTCCTTTTTTGTAGACTACTGCCTTATTTATTCACACATTAAAGCATGACTGAAATTTTAACAAGATTTCAAGGACCTAAATCTACCTGACTATAAGTGTTTAATTTTAGCTTTTCATATTTAAAAAATTAAATATATGTACCTGTGTGTATGACTTTGTTGCCTAAAGCAAAATCTTACATTGTATCAATGAAAGAGAGGAAACAGAAGCTGGAGAAGAGAGTTACAGAAAATGACTTTATATAAACATGACCACCTACCAGGCTGCTACTTTACTATTAGAAAAACTTCCACTTAGTAATAACATCGTTTAACAAATAAAAGAACAACATACCTAAATTGACAAAGCTCATGACCATGTCAGCATCATTCAGAAAGTTGGTATCATGTAGGCTGGCTAGAGGTGGGCTCTGGGTGGTCAGAGGAGTCGTTCGAGATAACTGTATACGACGAGGGTACCCATTGGGAGAAGCTGCATATCCTTTTCTTGTTCCTCTGGTCTCTCCTGCCAGGGATGCCCTCACTGAGTATTCCGATTCTTCGGGATTTTCTTCATTGGCCATAGCATTGTATAGGTCCAGCATAAAGAGAGGTGCAGAGGAAGCTTGTTTTCCAGGTGAAAATGGTCTGGGTCTATGAGGCAAACCCAAGATAGAGAGAATTTCCCTCTGTATTTCCCGTCTTTCGTGGTTCCGTAGTCTTCTATAAATAAAACTGGAGTGAACATGATTGTCTCCCAAACCTCCTTTTGCATAACCCACTAGAACCCAGCAGCTCCAGAGGAAACCCACAATACTCCTAAGTAGAAATACAGTCAGATGCATTTTTGTCCAAAAGCAAAAGTTGATATTTTTAGTCCTTCTTGTCCTCTTTAAAAAAAAAAAAAAAAAAAAAAATCTAAGTTCCTAGGAGGTGCGTTTCCCAGTAGCTGAAAAAACAAATTTACCTATTCTTCATGACAGTGACATTTCAGAACATAACATCCTCACTGATTTTCCTGTCCTATTTTAAATATTTTGGAATATGTCAAGAATAGTTATTTCTAAGAAAGCTGAAACTTGGATTTCCAATTATCCACAGTTGTTAAGAGTTTTTGCTGCATTGATGTAGCAGAAGACGGATAAAATTATTTGATCAGATGACCTATGCATTCCTATAGGAATTTATGGTAATCAGGCCTTTGGTATTTGAATCAAGGAAAGTTGATCTTCTGATAAACTGTAGTTCCCAAAGTTATCTTCACTTGCTCTTGAGTTCTTCTCAACCCTTGAGCTCTTTCCAAGACAAATCCTGATTTCTGAATCACAGATCTATGCTGATCTGCACCTTGGTCTTGGAATATATATTTGTCCGGCAGCTTGGTGATAACTTTAACATCTTTTGTGTCGTCTTAGTGTAAAATAAGACTCAAGGTTGTACTATTCAAGTAAATGTGTTTCCCTGAATTTACTTGAAAACCTTCCTGTAAGTCCATTCAATCCCTTTCTCCTTCTAACTGTTAATTCCACCTCCAGCAGGCACAAATATACCAGCCCTCTTCAAGGGAGATCTAAAGAGTAATGTAAGCACAACCCTGCTGGGAAAGAAGAGGCTTCTCATTGTAATTTGAAACTGGTAAAGCAAAAGAACTTAACCCTTTTGCTACCAGAAAAGTCTTCATTTTCACAATTTTATAGCCACGCATGTAACACAGCACAGTGATACATGTGGCATAGATATCCTGGGGTGGGGGCAAAGCCAGTTTTAAGTAGCACACTGAAAATTCTGCCACCAGTTTTATAGAGTACTCTTTTATATCTTTCTTTTCATAGTACACATTTAATACACTCTTATATTAAGTCTCAGGTTGTGGCTAAATTAACATAAATCTCAGTTCTATATTTGAGGTTATTTCTAGTTTTTATGAGTTATTAAAATTTACTTCTTAAAAAATAAAAGGAAGAGTGGTAAATTGAGGTTAATTTGTTGTTTCTTAATGACAGTCAGATCTTTTTAGAATAAAATACAGTAAAGAACTAATCAGCAGTAAATATATTCTAGCTCCCAAAGCAGTAGTTATAGTAATTTAATAATGGTGATGAGATAGCCCAGCTTTAATGATCTTTAAATACAAAAATTTTAAACAGAAAAATATATTTCCATTTCCCTTATTAAGTCAGTTACGGTTGAAAGACAAATACCCCAAGATACAGTGTCATGATTCTTAACTCCTAAGACATTTCAGTTGAAATGTAAACAGACTTACAAATTAGATTTTTCCCATAAGTTATACTCAGTACTTTGGTTTGTTTTAAACCCATGCAAATAAACACAAGTCAAATATTCTCTATGACTACATGCAGATTGAAATTTGCGTTTTCAAAATTTGATGGGTATAATGGGGAAAGTGCACACCTTTCTAAAATACCATACTTAATCCAAGGAAATGAGCAAAGTACGTGTTTATCCTTTATGTGTAATGCCTTTAAAATTTAGAAGTCTACAATGTTTTCGTGCAGCTATAATTTTCCTTACAAGCTCTCACTTAACCTTAGGGCTCACAGTACTTTCATTGTCTGGGACATTATTCTGATACCAGTGTAGATTTATCGAGCAAATTCTAGAACTATTATGAAATTTTAATGTTTTTCTTTTACTCTACCTAGAGGCACCTGGTTTCTTGTTTAATCTCTTTTTAAATATTTCCTCTGAGTGTCTAAAGCAAAGGCATATTTTTCACAACTCTTCAGTTTGTTGGTGAAGGCAAGATATCTGAAAGAGCTGGCAGAATCTTACTGTGTGCCTCATTTTTCTTATACAAACCCACTGCCCCAAAACTTGACAATGCTGTTTCATATTTGCCCTACTGAAGATTCCTTATTAGCAGCCATGTCGGACACACAGTGGCAGACCCAAGAACCAACATACATGAAGCACCTTTATAAAATCGATACCACATGAAGAGCGATAGTGCAGGTTGTTAGCAAGTGATGGGATACTATTTCAATAAGAAAGGGTTTAAACCACTACAATTCTTGAAGTTGTTTATTTCCTATCCAAATCAACCTAAGAATTTTTGGTCATTGCTGTGGATTTAAATCAAATACGTCGAGACCAAAAAAAAAGAACAAAACAAAAACAAAAAACTTTTCCTCTGTGTTTAGAAAACAAATCCCAACTAAAGCCTACAGTTTCTCTCTACATTTTTAAATAAATGATCAAGGTTCTGAATACGCTTCATGTCTCTAGAGTACAGCATAAAGTTACAAGTAAAAATTGGCCAAACTAGAGGAAGAAACAACGTTTATTATCTTCCACACATGCTTTTTTTTTTTTTTTCCTAAGATACAAATGAAAAATAAAAGTGAGTTTAGGTGTCACGAGTCACAAAAACTCATTTTCCCAAAGCATGATTTATAATAACAATCAGTGTCATTGTGATTTAACCACTTAACCAGGCATATATAGCCTACCTCTGTGTTGGAAATCAGACGCCAATATTTCTGGTCAGAATCTTTAGTATCCACCCTCCCCCCACCTTCCCTTCCAACTCAAACTAGATTTGGCAAACATTCATTTTTCAAAAGGATCAACATGTGCAATGAGAGAAAGAAAATAAAGAAGAAAAAAACTTGCCAGGAATAAAGGGGAAATGCTAACCACCAAATGAAAAGCCAGATTCATTTTCAATTAAATGTATTTTACTACATAATTTGGATTTCCAGGTAGATGTGTATGTATATACATGAGAGCAATTTGAAAGATAAAGTATCTGTAACTGCAAAGTATAAACATTCCAAATTTCAGAGTATGTATTTAAAAGTTGTATAAGTCATTGAACATACTGAATAAATATATGCTGAGAAAGAAGTTGGGACTGGAGAAACACCTAAAGCATCTCAAGAATTGTTCCTAAAGATAATTACATTTCAAGAAGAGGAGCCTGCGTAGAAACCTACCTCTCATAATGTAATATTTGCCTGGGCTATATACTAATGGGAGTGACCTTCTGGTGGGGTACAGAGACAATTGAATCCAGCTAAGAGGTACTTCTCTACTGTCATTCTTTCTGTTCATTTTCTCTTTCCTTCACCAAAATTTGACGCATTTAGTCCACGAATATGTAAACAACCTACATCCAATAGACAACCTTTCAGAAGAAACTTGTTCAAAAGAAAGTTGAAACATTTGTAAATCTGTTTTGTCTGGAAGGGTCTTTATATTTCACTTCTGGTTTCGTTGCTGGTCTCTCCTTGAAACAAAAGTTCCTCAGTGAAAGACATGACTGCAGTTAAAGACAGATACCTACTATACATGATATCTGCATTCCTAAATTATCTTTCAAGTTTGGAAAATAGTCCAAAATAAAGTTAATGCAATCATAAAATCCTTAAGCAGCAGCTATCTTGGATCGTGTTAGAGGGCATGAGGAGAAAGGGTGGAAAGGAGACTGCTGAGGAGACTGGAAAGACTGCCAGTAATGGGAGACTTTGGGGAAAACATCTCCTAGAATCTTCTTGGTGAATATACATGCACAGGCAGAACACAGCAGCTTCTGTGATATTAAACTGCCTTCAGCTCACTCTTTTTGAGCCAAAATCATAGCACATGTAAAAGAGAGAATATGGGGTACATAGCAGTGGTCCTGAGTGGTGCTATGCCACCACCCACCCACCCACCCACCCTGCCCCGCCTTAGATTTGCCTGCAGTAACTGAAAGGGGTTGCAATCATGGGCAGCCTACGCTTTTTTGTCTAAGGAATATCTTTTAAGGAAAACTTGGAAATTAATAATAAAATACAGTCACCAGAAACATTCAACGTTTAGTATTATTTTTAATAAATGATGAAATTAGTGAATATTTTGACATGAAAAGAGGATTTTTTCAATATGCTTTGTATGATTATACATTCCTAAGGTTGTTTTGCATCATTTCATGAGAGTAGGCTTCCTAATAGTTACTTAAGGGAGAACAAACTAACATTTAACTATTCTGAATCAAACACTACTAATGAAAGGCCTAAGGACTGTATCTGACAAATGGACTCCCAATTGACTGACTTGAGAACAACTGGTCAAGATATTAGATTAGATGTTTTATCCTTCAACCAAATGACAGAATATTTTAAGTAGTTAGGGGACAATTAAGCAGTTAGTTACATAGTTAGCCACGAAAGAATGTCTTCACTGGCAGAGCAATTTAGAATTTAAAAACTCCATCACAATACCCCACCATTTGGAATTATTTATTCATTTGATGAATATTTACTAAAT
The DNA here is from genome assembly GCF_902655055.1 of Lutra lutra. Taxonomy (NCBI): domain Eukaryota; kingdom Metazoa; phylum Chordata; class Mammalia; order Carnivora; family Mustelidae; genus Lutra; species Lutra lutra. Next base: position 50,374,152 of record NC_062283.1, on the reverse strand, counting down.
GATTACTATGTGACTACTGTGTGCTCTATCTTTAGATATATCAAAAACTTCAAACAAAGCTCTTGTCCCCTCAGAGTTTATAATCATACATTATCATTTCAATTGATTTAATAGCATAAAATTATTTAAATATGGCTATTAATCAAGCTATTTCTACCTTTTTTGAGAGATTAACTAGAATGAATGTTGTGTAAAAGTAGGGGGTTGGTTTACTTGGTTCATCAATGTCAAATAGTACATACTAACAACTCAATTAATAGAGGTCACACAACATATTTTTCAACAAAGATGAACAATATTCCAGAGATTTTTTTTTTTTTAAACAGTGCTCTCTGGAAACATAGGAATAAGGATTCATTAGGCATATAAGTTGAGCAATCACTGTATCTCTTAGTAGGTAGGCTCGCCTGATACACTAAAGGTTACTACTTTCATGAAGAAATTGGTTTATTAGGAGCCTCCTCCCAGTTACAAATTGAAGTACAAACTTCTGTCAATACTAGACAATCAAAATGACTTAGGAGGAAAAGCATCATTACATTAACAATTGCAAAATGCCTCAGTCTATCATTACAAGAAGAGCTGGTTAGGTTATATCTATTGAATTAATGTCATCCTTGACCCAAAAGAGCAACTTCTGTCAATTAATACCTCATTCTTTTGAATTGCAATGGCTTATTTGTTTTGTTTTAGGGTTGTTTTGTTTTTTTGTGTGTGTGTGTGTGCTGTTTTTATGGCCTATATTGTAATGCAGGAGACCCTGAAAGTGACCATTAACCATTAACACCACCCCTGCTAAGCCTTAAACAGGTATATACAGAGTTGAGAAACCCAGGAGACTCTGGGATGAGGTGAGATCTGAAAAGGCCTGGACATGGGGAAAGGTACTAGATAAGACAAGTTGGAGAATACCAAAATAAATTTTCTAAATTCATGTTTTTTTTTAAAAAAAGATTTTATTTATTTATTTGTCAGAGAGATGGAGAGCCCAAGCAGAGACAGCAGAGGGAGAAGCAGGCTGCCCCCTGAGCAAGGGAGACTCGATCCCAGGACCCTGGGACCCTGGGACCCTGACCTGAGCCGAAGACAGACTCTTAACCGACCAAACCACCCAAGCATCCCTAAATTCATACTTTCTACAGCTTACACTTTTGCAGATCAAAAACTTTACCAGCATACTGACAGACGCAAAATCTGTGGGAGTGTTAAAGTTCAAGGAAGAGCACACCTGTCAGTTTACCCCAATAATTCTCATGAAAAGCAAATTAACCCTCAGTGGAAAATAAAATACATAAATGGTGCTAGTCATGATATGTCCAATAAAACAATCTGAAGGAAATTTAAAAATTACCTAATGCAAAATTGCCTCAATAGCATATTTACTATTATCTGCAATGCTTTTAAATAAATGACTCTACTTATCCATAACATCTTTTTTTTCCCCACAAAACAGACAATATTTCACAGAATCCACATCCAAAGGTTAGGATAAATTTAGAGCCTAATAAATTAACTCCGACTGTATTACAAAAAATTGTCCATTAGCAACAGAAAAAAAAATTTGTGCATCTGTCACCTAAAACCCATTAATATTCTGTAACATGAGAGGGTATGAACTCTTTTTCCTAAGACATAACATGCTGAGGAAATATAACTGATAATGAGGAGGACAGATAACCATTATCAATATTCAAGTTAAAAACATATAAAATTCCTCTAACGCAAAGTTTCTCAAATCAAGTTGCACATTACAATCACAAAGGGGAACGGGTAGAATTTTTAAGAAATACTAATGACTGGGCCACAACAAAGACTAATTAAAATCATAACTCGAGGACAGTCCCAGATGCCAGTATTTTTTAGTACTTATTAGTATGTAGGCAGAGTTAAGAACCACTAATAAATAGTCTTAGAAACATCTAAACCATTACACACATAATAAGAGTATGTTTCAGTGTCATAATAGTGTTTCCAAATTAGAACAAGACCTTTGATTTTTCCTTGATTGCTGCTAAGCAATAAATTCCTTAAACAAATACACAAAAAACACAAAAACATTTGCACCCATTAGACACTAAGTACAGCTTATTCAGCACCTACTACAATAATAAAACGCCATCCCTCCTCTTGCCAATTTAGAGGTCAGTTGTTTCTAGAACAACCTCCTTAGATATTTGTATTTGGACACCGAGCTTAAAATTCCATTTCTAATACAGAAAATGCTATTGTATTACAGAAGGAATAAGAATATATTCTTCAAAGTGACATCTGTGATCATAGGGTCCTCTTGGCTCTTCTATGCATGCACCTCTTTCTTTCTTTCTTCCTTTCTTTCTTTCTCTTTAAAGATTTTGTTTATTTATTTGACAGTCAGAGATCACAAGTAGGCAGAGAGAGAGAGAGAAGAAGGGAAGCAGGCTCCCCACGGAGCAGAGAGCCCAATGTGGGGCTCAATCCCAGGACCCTGGGATCATGACCTGAGCAAAAGGCAGAGGCTTTAACCCACTGAGCCACCCAGGCGCCCCTGAATGCAGCTCTTTCTTGGGTTGTAACATAGGGTGAACCACAACAACATAACTCTTTAAATTCAACTAAAACAGTCACCTGAGCTCACATAACAGGTGTCTTTCCTGCCTACACTGGAAATGTTCAGTTAGGAAACTTTCCTACCTCCTTGATTTTTAGAAGCGCCTCTGTGTTTGTGTGCATGCGTGTGCGTGCTGGGACGCACCTCGTGTGTGCATGTGTACCTCTGAAGTTCCCTCTTGCACTGAATCTCCTTTCCATTTTTGTTCCCCAGTTACTTTCTATATTTAAATGCTATTGATTTTCACTTCTGAAACCTGGCATTCTCTTGATATCTTTGTTCCTCCATTTTACAATAAACTCTTTATCTGTGTCTCCATTTTCAAAAGCCTATCCTCCTAGGTCTCTTATCTAGAACTCTCTTCAAGTGTGTAACTGTTTTCTTTATCTCTCACCTTTCACCAGCTCTCTCTTCCTTCAGGGTAAGCCTACCTCCCCCTCCTAATCTCCAGTTCTTTCCTCCTCCTTCTGGAACAGTTGCATTTTCTATCACTGCATGTTTATTAGCAAGGCATTGATAACATCAAAATTTCAGTACAATAATACTTTTCCCATCGATAAATGCATTTAATGTTTAAACTGCTTCTGTAGAAATGGATGCAAATATGTAGCTTATCAACTCAACACTATATTGGTGTTTTCAGATGCATATATAAATCCTTTTGAAACATTCACTTTTTAACATTCATGGCCAAAAAATAACAACATTAATGAATATTTAATGAAATATTAAATGAACAAATTTTAATGAAATATTAAAATTCAGCCTTACATTGACAGTACAAAAAATAAATAAATAAATAACCTAACCTGTAACTGAAATTATATCCAGGTGCTAGTCCACACCCAGCATACTGGATTATTACCTTGATTCCAAAGTATGAACTATTTTACTCTCAACATTTTTATATTCTTAGCATGAAACACAGTTCTCTAAATAGGAGGCTCTAATCCAACATGCAGTACCACTCAATACAGTCTTCTAAAATGTCTTTTAAGACTTCTAGAAAATTCTCTAGAAATAATGCTTATCAATTATATGTTATCCTCTGACCATTTTTAAGTAAATAAAATTAAGTGAAATCATCTATAATTTCTAATGTAATTCAGGAATTCCTTATATGTGGATATGCTACTCATTTCCATAATTTTCAAACATGCTTCTTAAATCATTGAAAAAGACTCATTGGACAAAGACCAATCTGATAATGTCCCTCAAACAGAATGATACAGATGTCAACATTCACAACTGGTCAAGTTTTCAAGCACTCTCTAGGTGGTAAAACTTAACTTCCATGGAACTCTGGAACAGTTTGGCAAGTCTGAGCTTTTTCTGTTCTAAATCTATAGATATCAATGGGGTGCTTGATTCTATAACTATAAGCCCCAAAAATATATGGGTGTGATTCCTCTACCAAACATTATTATTGAATCATCTAAATATACTGAATCAGAATCACTTATAAGGATAAATTCAGTAAAATCATGGGGTATCAGCTTTTAACTCATTGCCCTATAACATGTGTACTATTTTCCTTGCAAGTAACCTTGTCATTGGATGCTTGAATCTTCTAGTAGGTACTGACTACACCTTATCACTTAACATGTACTCGAAGAATGTCAGCCAGGAAACTAGATTCATATCTTGATTTTGCCACTTACTGTCTGAATAACCTTGGAAAAGTCACTTGCAATCATGTGACTAAGAGTATCAGGATGGAGTTAATTTTCTTAATCTAAGTTTCTTCGCCTGTGAATGGGAAAAATACCTCACCATGGGATTGTTGAACCCATTAAAATGACAGACTGAGGGGCACCTGGGTGGCTCAGTGGGTTAAGCCTCTGCCTTCAGCTCAGGTCATGATCTCAGGGTCCTGGGATCGAGCCCCACATCAGGCTCTCTGCTGAGCAGAGAGCCTGCTTTCCCCTATATCTCTGCCTGCCTCTCTGCCTACTTGTGATCTCTCTTTCTGTCAAATAAATAATGAAAATCTTTTTTAAAAAAATGACAGACTGTATGAGAAACTGTTTCATAAAAATCAGTGTGTTTTGTAGCTTATTATCATAAGCACATGGCACAGTAGAATTTGGATTCCTGTAAGCTTCTCCAGAGGTTGGTCCTCACTGATACACTGAGATTCAGTGTTTATATTCCTGTTTAGTTTCTTGATGGGAAGAAAAACACTTAAAAATCATCATGAAAATATTATTCCCTAGTGTTATGTCTACAGATGTTATGTCTACAGATAGACAAGTTAGACAAAGCCAGGAATTTCATGCTGTTATCTTTATGCACAATCTATTAACATCTTGAGGATCATAAAGCATGTCTCTCTGTAGTGATATTGCCTCCTTATATATCAGTCCATCTCAAATCTGTTCTTGTGGTAGACCACTGCAGTGGCAGAAGAATAAGTTTGATTAACTAACTATTCCTCCACTGTACAAGAAAGAACACTTTATTATTTTTTTTTAAGGAAGAACATTTTAAACACACATCTACCCTGAGGTCTTTCATTAGTGTTAATCAGGTAGTCCACATCTGAACTTGGTAAGTGAAAAGAGAGGAAGAGTTAGATTGCTAAGCTTTGACTCGAATAAGCAACATATGAAAAGGAAAAAGGATGGTCCAAAGCATATAGTCATGCCTATAAAAATGTATTCCACTATGGGGACATTGACTTTTCACAATGTACAGCATTAGATTTGGATCAGAGTGGTTTCAAGCAGTAATGCTGGTTCTGCCTACTTTGTTACATGTAAGAAAGGACACTCAACACCTCCACTTCAGTTTCTTCATCTTAAAAAAGTAGGAGTGGGTGCCTGGGTCGCTCAGTCAGTTGAGCGTCTGCCTTAGGCTCATGTCATGAGATCAAGCCCCCCATCAGGCTCAGTGCTAGACATGGAGGCTGCTTAAGGTTCTCTCTTTCCCTCTCCCCCACCAGTGCCCCTCTTAAAAAACAAAACAAAACAAAACTGGGATAATAATAACAATATGTATTCTAGAATATTGTTATGATTCTTTAATGACAAAGTACATGAATATTCTTCCATAAATGCAAAGCAATTGTTATGATAGCATTTGGCAAGTTTAATATTTAGAATAAATATTGTCCACTGAGAGGAATACTAAACAATTTTTATAAGACTGTCCAAAGAAATTGCTTGCTGGTACACATTTAGAATAAATAAAGATATTTTAATGGCAGTGGTGGTAGTACACAGTATTTTCCAAGCAAATTTTATCATGGAGTCACTTATTTAAGGAAATGATTGGTATTTGGTAAAACACATCCTAGGACTGATCTTCAACTAGAACATTTTGGAAAAGAATTAATCGGTATGTTTTAATTGGAGAGGCAAGATAAAACAGTGACTAAGAGCCTATGCTCAGGAACCAGACTGAACGTAAATGCTGGCTTCCCTATCTCGTAGCTATGTAACCGCACTCAACCTCAGTTTTCCAATCTTTAAAATGGGGACAATAACAGTTCCTACCACACAGGGTTTTATGAGGTTAAATGAGTTAATAAATGTGAAAAGACTTAGCATAGGACCCGGCACATAACAAATGCCAGGTACCATTAGATTTCACTATTTAGTGACCAATTCCTAGAGGACAGGACTTTTTTTTATGTATCCTTATATCCCCCTGCCTAGTACAGTGTTTGGCAGATAGATGTCCAAGAGAGTTAATGCGCATTCATTTATTTAAAACATATTTACTAAGCATTTACCTGTAGCTAAACAACACCCACTTTTAAAGAAACATTAGTAAATATTCACATATCTTATCACTTTACCAATATAGTATTAAAGTCTAAGAAATGTAGTCACGGTTGCTGGTCCACACAGACTGCTATTACATTGATAACACAACTCAACAAAACGCATCCTGCAATTTAAAACACAAAAGGTCAAAATGCTGATCTCCTGGAGGACATTTTCTCATGCCGATGTGACCAATTAACAACACTAGCCAAGCTCACCAGATGAACTGTAATACATATGAATTTAGAAGTATGTGCTTTTAACAGTAGTTTTCTGGAAATGACGAGATACAGTTTTACTTTTTCACATTATTACAGATGTCTTGAGAATACTATGCGGAAGTAAACAACCGTAATATGAGCCCAAGATAAAACAATCAGTTCGTGACTCTTTCTCTTCCTCTCACTGACCAAAGGGAGGGCTTCACTGTCATTTGCATTCGTTCCATTGGATGGCGAGGGAATAGAAAAGATGAAATTAAAACTAGTCAAACCTGTTCTATACACGACATTTTTCCTAGGTTAGGTGGTAAAGGAGATTTAAAGGAATGAATAAACCCCTTTAAGAAGTCCTTGCCACTAACACAGATAACCAAAAAATGAGTTTTTATTCATTTTGATAAAATCAGTCATAAAAACAAATTTTGGTTCAGCAGCTAAAAATAGCTATCATTCAAACACATAAAGACTTTCTGTAAAAGTTGTTTTAAAATTTAAAGTGCCATGAACAGTCCACTAATTTGTATTTAGTGTTATTTGCCAAATAGAGCCAGTTCTAACTTTTATATACAGTAGGCAGATGGAGATTAAATCCCCAAGTCCAAAAATGTAACCATAATAAATGGAAGAGTTTATTTTATCCCACACTTATGAGAATAAAAATGAAACTTTTTCGGCGTTCAGACCAAACTCAAAACAAAATCCCTCAACTTCTGTTTTAGAATTTTGATGCCAATTTTGAGCTAATGAAGTAACAATCCACAGCACTGTTGCAAAGCTGAAAAAAAAAAAAGAAAAAAGAAAAAAAAATGGGGTTTTATACAAACACTGACAGGCCCTGACCATCAGTGGCACTAGAAGGCGCCACCATAATTGCAGTCTCCTCAAGACATAACTTCTTTCAGGCTAAGCAGGCGAGCCAGTATTTTGTATTTTAATTAAGAAACCTGGACTTTGTTTATAATAATTGACTGTTAGGTCAGTTGTTGCCAGGATACACTTGTAAAAGAGAATTTTTGCCTCAAGTAAGCTTTCATTTAAGATTTTGGACCAGATTTAAAATTGGGGATTGAAATCTTTTTCAGCCATTTATTTTAGCTTTCATTGTCACACTAACACGATGAAATTATATATTTGTGTAGATCTCTAACCTACTCATCAATGGCCATAAATATTTATTTGTTCCGTGAAGAAAACTTGTAGTTGTACTGATAAAAATGTATTATCCTATGAACACAAAACCCACATTGTTTCTCTCATTAATTACTTAGAGCTGAACATAATTCAATGCCTGCATAGTGTTATGAAACATATCAATCAGTAGTCAAGACAGAGTAGAACACTAAAGAGATAATCTAACACCAGATGAAATATTTTAAGGTGTGAAACACCCATATACTGATTTTGGAAATGTCTCTTTTGGGGCTGGTCAAATTAAAGTGTTTGATACAATTAATTCTTTCAAACTCCTATTGCCAAAAATATTTGTCTTCTTAATCATAATTATTTTTTTGGCACATGTGATAATAGCAGTATTACTTAATATTGTTTTAAAGCAAATTAGAGGTAGAGTACATGTCTAAATTCATACCTCTAGCAAATGAGGTTCCAAAGGAAACCAAATGGAACACTGCCACCTTTTGGTTACATAAATTGTAAAGTTGCAGACATTTACTGTAGGGTTTTTCAATGAAAATATCTAGACATACTTGCAGCTTTTAGAAATAGTAATCCTATCTTTGTTGATATGAAAGTATCCATCTTTAAATTTTTGTTTCTCAGTTGTCATCTTTAAGTGTCTCAGTTTTCATTTTGCAAGTTTTTCCCCAAACTTTTGAACTTTAGTACCCGGAAATAATTCTTCCTGTTTATTTTGTAAAGAAGGGCGAATAATGACCTCAAAATGAAAAACACAAAGGGACTTTTATATCCGAGGGCTCTGTCGTGAACATTTCTATTACTTCTCTTTATACCAAACCATACCACTACCTTACAGAACAGGATTTTGCAGTGACACACTCAAATTCCCCAAAGCACTAATTGCATTTCTTTCAGCTAGAAGGATTTATGCCTTCTCACCCCAGAAGTGTCCTATGTATACAGTTTTAAATTATAGGATAAAAAAACAATGATACAGGGACGCCTGGGTGGCTCAGTTAGTTGGGCAGCTGCCTTCGGCTCGGGTTATGATCCCAGCGTCCTGGGATCGAGTCCCACATCGGGCTCCTTGCTTGGCGGGGAGCCTGCTTCTCCCTCTGCCTCTGCCTGCCACTCTGCCTGTGCTCGCTCTCGCTTCTCTCTCTATGACAAATAAATAAATAAAATCTTTAAAAAAAAAAAAAAAACAATGATACAGTAGGTGCCTAGACACATATAAGGAGTAATTGGTGGGTGAGAAGAAATGAAGGGCTATATATAGACATAGATTTCATTTAGGGCAAGATCTGAAGTTATGATGTCTAAGTTTGGGGACAAAAAAAAAAAAAACAAGGAGAATTAAGGGTGGGAGAATAAACAGCACCTTAATAAATAAGGTAAATAGAGGAACTAGTTGAACAGCAAATTATACAATTTTTTTTTCAGTCCAGTTCCTACAACCTGGTTGACTCTACTGATAAACAGCCCCTCGGCTATAAAAGTAGAATAATAGTAAATAACATATAGTCAAGATAATAAGAAATATATATATATATATATATATATATATATATATATATATATATACGTGAGTTTAAATAAAAGATGCAGAAAACCTTAGGTGTCAACAAGAAAGAAGAAATGTAAAATCAGAGATCTGTAAAGTGACACAGTGAATGCTCAAGGGTTTATCAGGTTCAGGAAAAGCCTCATTTCTCGGGGTTGAAGATTAAATGTCCATTTGGGATATGAATATGACTTTGGGACTTATATGAGGTTATATATAGAACCTGAACTCCCCATAAAAAGCTAAAGACTCGAAGAGTGACTCCTGAATGGTAGAGGGGAGGAATAGCATCACTACACCTAGGGAAGTCTGGAGAAGTAATAAGGATATTTAATTTAGCCTGAGGATCTAAGGGGGAAAAATAAAATTCTCCTCTAAAGATGAAAACCAAAGATTTCATGGTAGCCTTTCAGGGTGGTAGTAGACTCCTCAAGTCAACAAATTAAAAACTAGTCCTAAACCAACTGAACATGACCACATGCTATGAGTACATAGCATCCCTTCAACAACTTACAGTCCACAGTATTCCAACAGGCAGTAAAATCCTTATTGAAGAGAACTTCAAAATCAAAACTACAAACCATATAAAGAAATGATCTAACATAAGCAGGAGTCATCAAATAAAACAGCATGTAGTATAACATACCCCAAAACTGGAGGCAATGAAATCATCTGAAATAGACTATTTTAAAAACTATGCTTAAAGGGCGCCTGGGTGGCTCAGTGGGTTAAAGCCTCTGCCTTCAGCTTAGGTCATGATCTCAGGGTCCTGGGATCGAGGCTCCACATCGGGTTCTCTGCTCAGCGGAGAGCCTGCTTCCTCCTCTCTCTCTGCCTGCCTCTCTGCCTACTTGTGATCTCTGTCTGTCAAATAAATAAAATCTTTAAAAAAAAAAACACAACTATGCTTAAAATAAAGAGACAACAAAAGAACCAGAAACCACAATTTAAACACATACACACCAGGACATTAGGGGGAAAAAGGAGGATTTGAAAAATAAATTAATAGAAACAAAAAATATAAAAAATTTAAACAAATTTTAAAAATTTAAACAAAATTAAAAAAAAAATCAATGAGTGATTTTAAATGACCAAATGGACACAGCTGAAAGAAAAATTTAACTAGACGATCTAGGAAGCTTACCCATCTATACTACCAAAAAAAAAAAAAAGAAGAAGAAGAAGAAGAAGATATATAAAAATGAAGCAGTGGATATCTCTGCAAAACATAATGGCAGCTTTCTCTTCAACAAACTTAGGGTGTTTGTCTCAGTGTAATATTTATGAACCAATTTCAAGACAAACTATCCTAGTACCCACTACTATTATACTCTCAAATATTGCTTGAAATAATCGTAGAAAAACTTTTATGTTCAAGTTGTCAAATAGTAAACATGGATTTCAAACTACTAAAGTTAAGAATTTTCACACATTCTACAATGGAGAAACTTGAATTGTTTGTGAAAATTCTAGCTTCTGCTAGGTCATCATGAGTATGATAGACAGCCTCAGAAATAACTTCCTGATATCCATGCCTTGAATAAGCACCACCTTCAGTGTGGGTTGAACTTATGGACTTGCTTCTAAGGAATAAAATGCAGAAGTAATGGGATCTTCCTTCCAAAATTAGGTTTAAAAAGGATTTTAGCTTCCATCTGGGTTACTCTCTCTTCTCACTGTCTAGCTCTCTTGTGAAACACCAACCATCCATTGTGAGGACGTTCACACAGGCTGCATGAGTGAACTTGGAAGTAGATCTTCTGAGGCCTATCCACATCACATCAATGATCTTGGAAGTAAATCTCTCCCCTCCATCCATCCCCGTCAAACCACTGGATGATACCTCAGGTACCACCAACAGGTACCACCAACAGCTGCAGCCTCATGATAGACCTTGAGCCACGGGAATCTCCTTATGCTGGGATCACATTCTTGACCCACAGAAAGTGTAAAATAATAAATGTTTGTTGTCTTAAGCTTCTAAATTTGGGTGTTATTATGTAGCAATGGATAGTTTCTTCTTTTTTTATTATTTTTATTCCAGTATAATTAATGTGTTAATTTTATATAGTAGTTAATACATTAGTTTAGATACATTAAATTATATATTAGTTACATACAATGTAATCAGTTTCAGGTGTACAACATAGTGATTCAACTTCTTTTATGTTATGCTATGCTTACCATAAGTGTAGCTATCATCTATCACCATATTACAATACCATTGACTTATGCTATGTCTTTTATTCTTGTGACATATTCATTCCATACTCAAATCTTACACCTCTCATTCCCCTTCCCCCATTTTGTCCATCCTTTGTCTCTCTGGCAACCATCAGTTTTTTCTCTGTATTTATAGATTTGATTCTGCTTGCTTGTTATTTCATTTGTTTTTGTTTTTGTTTTTGTTTTAGATTCTATGTATGAATGAAATCATAGGCTATTTGTCTTTCTTAGTTTGACTTACTTCCCCTAGTATAATACCTCTAAGTCCATCCATGCTGTCATAATGGTATGATCTCATCCTTTTAATGGTTATAGTATACTCTAGTATAGATATGTGTGCATTTATGTGTGCATGTGTGTTTATACACATACGTACATATACACACACAAGCATCACATCTTCCTTATCCATTCATCTATTGAACACTATTATAAGTAATGCTACAATAACATAGCAGCCCATATATCTTTTTGAAATAATGTTTTCAATTTCTTTGGGTAAATACCCAATAGTAGAATTACTGGATCACATGATATTTCTATTTTTGATTTTTTGAGGAACCTCCATACTGTTTTCCACAACGACTATACCAATTTATATTCCCAATAGTGCACAAGGGTTCCTTTTTTTCACTTCTTCACCAACACTTGCTATTTTTTGTGGTTTTTATTTTAACATTTTGAGAGGTGTGAGGTGGTATCTTACTGTGGTTTTCATTTTCATTTCTCTGATGTTAAGTGATGTTGAACACTTTTCATGTGTCTATTGGCTAACTCTATATCTTCTTTGGAAAAATGCCCATTTAAGTTCTCTGCCCATTTTTTAATCAGATTATTTATTTGGTGTTGAGTTGTATAAGTTCCTTATATATTCTAAGTATTAACCAATTACTGGATTCATCATTTGCAAATATCTTTTCCCATTCAATGGGTTGCCTTTTTGTTTTGTTGATTGCTTCTTTTGCATTGTAAAAGCTTTTTATTTTGATATATTCCCAATAGTTTATTTTTGCTTTTGTTTTCCTTATTTTGGCAGACATATCCAGAAAAATGTTGTGATGACCAATGTCAGAGGAATTCCTGCCTGTGCTCTCTTCTAGGATTTTTATTGTTTCAGGTCTCATATTAGATCTTTAATTTTGAGTTTATTTTTGTGTATGGTATAAGACAGTGATCCAATTTCATTCTTTTTCATGTAACCAGCCAGTTTTCTCAAAACCATGTATTGAAGAGATTGTCTTTGCCCCTTTGTGTATTCTTGCCTCCTTTGTCATAAATTGACCATATAAGCATAGGTTTATTGCTGGGCTCTTTATTCTGTTCCATTGATCTATGCACCTATTTTTGTGCCAGTTATCATAATGTTTTGATTACTATGGCTTTGTGGTCTTGAAATCTGAAATTGTGATACCTCCAGCTTTGGTTTTTTGCTGTCGTTTTTTGTTGTGTTGTTGTTGTTGTTTTCTCAAGGTTGCTTTGGCCACTCAGGGTCTTTTGCGGTTCCATACACGTTTTTGTTTTGTTTGTTCTAGGTCTCTGAAAAATGTTCTTGGTATTTTGATACAGATTGCATTTAAATTGATTCTTACATGAGTAATACTTCCTTTAACTTAGGAAAATTATTGGTATCAGTATCTCAACATTTATATTAGAATATTAAGTAACAATACTTGATAATCCAGTCTCTCAAGAATATCAGTCTGCCATCTATCAGCTCTAGAGATATTAACAATTTTTTCAACTGAAGCATCTTATGTGCATGTATTAAATTCCTAGAAAAAGAATCCCGAGATTTTTCCCTCCTGTGTGTTTTTGTTTTGTTTCCTCATGATCCATGATGCCAGTGAGGTTGTCAGGAATGAAAACCTAACTGGCAGGACAGGAGCAGATTATTCTGCCATTTTTCTAAATCTTTGACTTGTGCATCAAATCAGGGGCTGAACAGTCCACACTTGTTTAACCTGTCCATGAGGTTCACAATAATTTTCCCAGCTAGTGATCATTGACAATTTCAAATTCACCCATGTAACCAAGATTCAACGTCACAGTTAGAAACTGGACTATGGCCTAATAAGAATCTGGCACCTGCCTCTCTTTATGGCATTGTTAATGCTCGGGAGAGCACCTGCCAGCACATTTATGCACACTAGTACGGTGGTGCAGAAAGACCGTGGAAAGAGCTACAGATATCAACATTTTTTACTCATCGAAGAAATTAGTACCAAAATCTGTTTTCTCTATTAAAAAATGGCTAAGAAACAAACTATTTAAAACAGATAATCTAAGGGACATGCCATCCATATATTCCTTTAGAAAATTTAATCTAGAGTGCTGTGAAATGTGTAAGCCTGACGATTCACAGGCCTCTACCCCTGGGGCAAATAATACATTATATGTTAATAAAATTTTAAAAAATTAATCTAAAGATATGGTATGAAGTAAGCTTAGAATGTTAGCTTAGAAATTCCATAATGCTAATGCTGAAAACACTGTTCCATCTAAATATGTCCCTATTTAAAACATCACATAACATTTTTATTTTTAAAATTTAGTACCAGGAAGGCACCTGGGTGGCTCAGTCAGTTAAGCATCTGACTCTTGGTTTCACTCAGATCACGATCTCATGCATCATGGGATGGAGCCCCAGGACAGGCTCCACACTCAGCAGGGAGTCTACCTAAAGATTCTCTCCTTCTGCCCCTGTCCCTACTCACACACACTCTCTTTCTCTCTCTAAAATAAATAAATATTTTTTTAAAATAAAAACAAAATAAAATAAAATTTAGTACCAGGGAAATATGTTTATTCCATAATTGCATTCATTCATTCATACCATAAAAAATTTATTTATTGTCCTATCATAAGGTAAGCTTTTAGGTTGGTACTGAGAATACACTTGTTAGAAAAAAAGTGTCTGCTCACACAGAAGTAGCTGTCTAAGGAACAAACAAACATTAAACATGGATCAAAAGGGAAAAAAAATACTAAGGTGGAAGTTTTAACCAACACCTTAAGATGGCAGATATCAGACATCAACAAGAAGTGCTAAATATAAAAATTCTCAAAGGAGGTTTATAAAAACAAGTTAAACATCCCATAAGTCTCTTACCTTAGGAATCAACAAGGATCAAAAGTTGAAAAAAATTAAAAAAAAAACCTGCTGGTGTGTTGTGAATTTCTCCTCCTTTTTGGGAAAGAGAATTGCGGAGGGTATCTGCCTCTAACATCAAACTTAATTACAAGAATTTCAGGGAGTCCCCTCAGAGAACATAGTCCTGTATGCCTTAGGACTGAGAGTTACAGTTGCTGGTCTTCTACTGTTGGGTCCCCAGTGTTGCGTCCCCCAATAATGGGTCCATGGTCAAAGGAGCGAGACTGATATAAAGCGAAGGTCAAGCAAAGCTTTATTTTGCGCCAAGCATCAAGAATCAAACCGACCGTCAAAGACCCGTCGGGGCCGCCTCTTACAGAAAGCGCAACCCCTCCCTGCCTCACAGACTAACTTTTATAGAGCAAAGGCCATGTGGTTGAGCCTGGCCACACACAGGTGGCCAATGAAATTGAAATACACAGAGAAAGCTACAGTCATGCTAGGCCATACATGGGTGGCCAATTGAACTACAATTCAACCCACAGTAGACATTTGCACTAGCCTATCACCTTGGTGAGAATTGGCCCCCAAAAGGCAGGCCCCACACTCCTTGGTAGCTAGGGAGACAGTATGCACGCTTTACTGATTGGATGTCTCCACCTGACCCGACTCATCCCTGCATTCGGGCTGTTATCTCTACCTGACCTGACCCATTCTTGTATTTGGGCTTTGTAACCTGGGACTGGTTTTCCAACTTGCTTTTAAAAAGTTCCCCTTGGGGGTGGGCGGGGCAGGGTCAATTTAAGTTTTACTGCATAAACAACAAAATGGCTCTTCAGTCGAGGTGGGGCCTCTCTGGCTAAATAGGCCCTTACACTACTATGATCTAGAAAACATAAAAGCAGGAAACTGCAGGCTAACCCCTCTGAGGATGGGCAAAGGGAGGTGGCTGAGTTGAGATGGGCCTGTATTCCCAGAAGTTGATAGAAAGCAAAAGATATTTTGTGGGTTTTCTGTAGACCAGATCTGGGCCATAGAGCAGGGAGAGTCAGGGTGCTGAGCTGTGTTAGAGCCCAGACCACAAAGGCTACCTAAGGAATGATCTGGCTACAGTCAGTGGAACTTAAAAGCCACCCCAGGCTTCTTAGAGCCTACAAAAGAAAGAAACCACAGGTGAAAGCACCACTTACATCAAGATAGTAAGTGAGAGGCCCCTGGTGATGGACAATAGCAGCAGGCCTAAATAATCCACAAATGTGCTTTTCAAAAATAAAGGGTCCATGTTGAACATCTGTAGACCCAGAGAATAGGAAGCAAGCACATGGAAACTTGCAACCTACTGCTCTTAGTTTCCTACATTAGGTACCTAAGGCTGCCGTAACAGATTACCTCAAACCGGGTGGTTTATAACAATGTACACAACACAGTCCTGAAGTCTAGAGATCTAAAATCAAGGCCATTACTCTCTCTAAAGTCTGTAGGGGGAGGATCCTTCTTTGCCTCTTCCAGCTTCTCCTGGTTGTCAGTAATCCTCAGCATTCCTTGGTCTGTACATGTATCCCTCCAATATCTCCCTCCCTCCTCACACAGCTTTCTCCCTCATGTATCTTCTCTCTTTTTCTAATAAGGATACTAGTCATATCAGATTTATCCAGTATGACCTCATTATGATGAAATACTCCTACAAAGACCTTATTTCCAACTAAAGAGGCATTCTGAGGTCCTGGGTGAACATGAATTTTGGAGGACACTACTGAACCCCCTACACTCTCCTACTTCCCACCATTTAAATTCCCAGAGTGGTCAGAGAAGGTAGCTAGTGGTGCAGGAGGTGAGCAGTCAATGAGAAGAAAACATTCTGGTCACTTCCCCTTCAACCTCTCCCCCGACTCCTCGCTCTCCTTTCTGGCTTGGTTCTACATTTTCATCTTATGCCAGCCTTGGCCTTTCAGTCATGTCCCATGCTTTCAGCTCCTCAAACTGGCCATACTCTCTCTTGCCACAAGACGTTTACTCTGCTGATCCTTCTACTTGGATTCCTTTTCTGGAATATACCTCTACACTGAAATTATACCCATTCCCTCAGAATTTGTATGAAATACCACTTTCAAGAAACCCAGGGTTTCTGGTTATCAGTCTAGAACCAGTCCATAGCAAGGATTTTATGACAAAATAAGACAATAGCTAAGGAGCTATGGTAATCATGATACAAAAATATAAATTGATAGATGGATAGATGCATATGCATGTGTATATAAATTTAAGCATAGGCATTACTGTAACTGCAAGATGTGCTTTCTTGAGAAAGACCGCTTTTATTTTTTTATTCTGAGATTTTGCCTTTTTTGCATTTTTATAATATGAAAGTACACTTTATGTTAACACATTATAGTGTTAGCAGATGACAGGGATTTTTTAATTGTCCTTAACTGTCAAAAATACATAAAAATTTTGAAAGCTGGCAAATTTATATCAGTACAATTAGAAATTTTATTGGCTTATGAAATCGAAAAGTCTAGGAATCACACAGAATCTAATGATAACACTTCCATACAGGCCACTAGAGGAGTGAAAAACATGAAAAAATACTCATTAAACAACAAAAGTACTCTCCTTTCACTACTATTGCCTGTTAACCTGGGTGTTTTGCTGTTACCCTCACAGCTACTAAACCTATTATTCCAACGTTAACCTTTGATCCTATACTGTATTTCTCAATCCATTCGCTCACTGTCGTCTTACTCATCACAGTCCAAATGAGCACGTGCTTCTGAGCTATCCTTCGTAAAGTCTCTGAATTCCTCATCTCCTTCCACTTTTAATGTTCTCATCTCACAAATTTCTTTCTTTGGATCCTGCCAAGTGAATGTGCTCCCTGCTTCTGTTCACAGAGTCACGCCGCAGCAGTTGGGCCATCCTCACTACACCCCATGGCATTTATTACTATTACCAGGTTGTTGACAGTACCATCTTTACAGTGGCTTTGCCAGGCTAACCTGATAACCTCAACTCCCATCCCAATAAGACCTTCTTCAGCTGATGTCATAATTTACTGAGAACTCTTCACAAACCTGAAATTAATTCCCTTTCTATCTTAAAATGATTCTGTAACCTCATCCATTTTGTCTTTACTCTGTCATGCAAAAAGTTGCCTTGAACCTCTCCCATCTCCTACACTTGGAATGATTCCATACCATATCCTACTTTGCCTAAGATCATCTTCTACCACCAATTCCCTTTTTAATATTTTCCACCATCTGCCTTTGTCAACTGTTGGAGAAATAGACATTCCTTCCAAATACACGTTGGTCTCAATATAATACAAACTCTTGTGTTCACCTATCAATCCCTCAAATTATCATTCACTCTCTTTCCTATCGAAACTTCCACTTAGTTATCATTATGCATTTTGCCAAGTGCTAGTATTAAAATTTTGTTCCCACCACCTAGAGCTGAAACTCTTTCTTTACATGTCAACTCTGATATCCTATTTACACTATAGAATGGATTTCCTCTACTCTTGGCTTTTCTGATATATCCCAACAGCATTTGACACTGTAATTACAGTATTTAACATCAACCCATTATTTCACCATGATACTTTTTCATCTGTTCGATTATATGCCACTGATTCTGCTTCCCTTTGTATATTTCTGAAAGCTTCTGATGTGTTTTTTTCATCTTCTACTGACCCCCTAAATATATATGTATGTGTACATATATGTAATATTTATAATTTCTATAATATATGTATAAATAATATATACATATATATGTCTATATATATTCCTCCAGACTTTTGTGATTTGTCCTCTTTTAGACTCACTTTTCTCAAACAGATAATGTCTATTTTCACAGTTTCAACTAATATCATCCTGAAGATTATTACCAAACTAACAGTTTTATTTCTGACTTATTTCTCACTTCAAGACCCACATTTCTAGTTGGTTGTTGAGTATTTAAAACTCAATAAACTCATGGCACCTTGGTCTCAATATATGCAAAATAAAATTTATTTGTTCTCCTTCAAGACCCGAATCCCCTTTATTCCATAAACAGTCACAATCTGTTAAGTGTTCTACATTATAGTCATTATCTGTTAAGTGTTCTCTACTCTGATACTATTGAAAACCTGGTAATACCAAGATATAAGATATAGCTTCTACCCCTAGCAAATAACATAGTTTCTACCCTTAGGTCTAGTGGAGAAGATAGAAGTACACAATTTTGTGTATTTTGATAGAGCTTAGCCCAAATTGCTGTGGGTGCCTATATTAGAATTAAGACAATCCTAGAAGAATTTCTGAAAAGATGGTCTCTAAGCTGCTGTGTTCTAAACAAAATGCAAATGACTAAAAGAGCTCCTGTTCATTTTTCTTTGAGATTATTTAACAATAGTATTTGACCTTGTATGTATCACTATGACCTCTAGAACTGTTTTTTGAAATCAAAGTGCCTGGACTCCAACTGAAGATCTTGATTCAGCAGGGCCACAGTGGAGCTCAAAGCATTTTATCTTTCCAAATTTCTCTACTTTAAACCTCTATACTCATTTAGAATATTATTGATACCTCCTTCATTGGAAAGAACCAGGGTCAACTACAGAAGGGAAAATTTTTTCTAAACCTAGGAAAGCAATTCCTGACCATTAAAAATTAGGAGACTACCATGGGCTGTTCTCATATGCTCACTTCTTAGGAAAAGCCTTCCCAAACTTTTCCCTCAATTCCAGGGATACCACCTGTGATATATTTCTATCAGTATCCCTACTATCAATACCCTTACCTCTTGTGCCTGCCTCCTCCAATAGATAAGGAGCTCCTTGAAAGTAGGGATTTTTTGCTTTTTTATTTTGGGGACTTCAGTGCTAGATAATGCTATGTAAATGGTTAGCTGTTTGGTGAATATTTATGAATTAATTAATTAATGAGAATCAAATGGACCCTGGTTGAAGAATGTTCTAGGAAAATGTAAGAGCAAATATAGGTCCTAGAGGTCAAAAAAAGCATGCATATTGAAGGGTAGGATGCAAAGACGATTGTAGCCAAGGATAAAGCTGGAGAGGTAAGTATGACCCAGATCTGAAAAGGTCTTGAATTTCATGCTATAGTTTTGAGCCTTTATCTTAAAGGTTACAAGGAACCTCTTGAAAAATATGAAGAAGTATATTGAATTTGAACAAATTTAAGTCCTAATGTTAAGCCATACACTCAGGTGGGCAAAACTTTAACATTTATTTTCTACAATTCACTTCAGTCTTGATTTTTGATCGCTAGTATGCCATTTCTAGTACAATGGAAACACAGTAATTTCTCATTTAAATGCTTTCTAGTCAAAATTTTCCTTCCTTGAACTCCCATTTCTGCAGAGGGTACTTAATTCTATGTCATGAAAGGAAGGCATCTGGTCTCTGGCCTTTGGTTTCTCTCCATACTATCATTTACTGAAATGCAGAGTCAGGCAGAGTTCCCAGGATTCTAATTGGGTTAACTGGGTGGATGATATCACCATTCACAAGAAAAAAGATAGAGGAATAAGAGCAGGTCTGTGGAAGGATCAGAGTGGAGAACACTATCTTTGAAGAGCCTGGGAGACAATCAAGAGATTAACTCAAGCAGGCAGACAGGCATCTGGGATCTGGAGCTCAGAAGAAAGGGCTGAGCTACAGATGGAGATGTGGATTTGGGATTCATCAACAGAATGCCTGTGAAAGATAGGTGCTCAATAAATTCTCATCTAAAAAGCACTGGAAGTGAGTGAAACCAGGGACATGCAAGTATAGAGTAATAAGACATAAGGTCTGAAAATAGAAGATTAGAAGCACAAAAGTTTATGAAACAGGTTGAGGAAGCACTGCTCTTTAAACAGCCACATATGTGGGAAAAGAAACAAAGAGATAGTGGTGTCACAGAACCCAAGATACCAGAAGGTTCAAAAGCATGGATTAATTACCATTCTCAAATAGCTCAGTGAGGTCAAGTAAGATAAGGAATAGAAATTGCCTGTTGTATTAAGCCATGGATTGATCTTCAAAGACCTTTACCTACAAAATTTTGGTGGGGTGGCCTTGATGGAAAACAGATTTCAGAGTGTATAGAAAATGAAATAGTGCATGAAGGCAACTATTTTACAAAAAATCTGAAGTGCAAAAGAAGGGGAAAGATAGGTTTGCTACTGAAGGAAATG
This sequence comes from Lutra lutra, assembly GCF_902655055.1. Taxonomy (NCBI): domain Eukaryota; kingdom Metazoa; phylum Chordata; class Mammalia; order Carnivora; family Mustelidae; genus Lutra; species Lutra lutra. The sequence continues at coordinate 50,353,370 of NC_062283.1, read as the reverse complement.
TTAAGATAAAAAAAAGTTGGAGCGTTCTGGTTGCATTTAGAATTGCAAAATGTCATTTTTTTCCACTAGTCAACATATTAGTTTCAGATCTCTGGTTATCATCCCTTCATTCTCTACATTACCTATATCACTACCATTTGCTAAATTCTGTCTGGGAAACAGTTTTTGCATTGCTTATTTCATTGTCCTATTAACACTCTTCTGAAGTGGAATACCTTCTTAACCTTCCTTAAATCACCCTACACAACAAGTTTACATTATCTTACTAAAGTACTGCTTTGATCATCTCACACAACTTCACATTTTTTTTTCAGTACTTTCCTATTGCCTATCACATAAAACAAACACAACACCTACTTATGGAGAAAAAAAAAAAAACCTCCAAATTATTGCTCAGCTCATACAGTGAAACTTCATTTTTTACAAGATTCTGCCATTTGTCATGCTGTTCCCTCTGCCTAGAGATAATATCCTCCCCACTTTTCCAAATCCCACTCACCATCTAAGACCCAGTCCAGACATCATCTCAACAATGATATTTGCTTTTGATCTCCTCAAGTGGAAGAGATCCCTCTTTCCCAATCTGACAGTCTTGAATTCTGACAGCTCCTTTCACACTTTTCACACAAAGTTATTGGTGTGTTTAACTCCCTTGTGAGATAGTAAACAGTTTAAATAAAGATAGAGAACATGGCTAAGGTATCTCGCAGCCCTAACTGAGCTTTCCTTATACAGTACATGTTCAAAAACACCAGTAAATATGTAGGTCCATTTGTTAGCAGTATGAGTGCAAGAAAAGTAGAGAAAAAAGCAGTTGCAAAAAAAAAAAAAAATTAGTTTACTATCTATTCAGTAACTGAGACATTCCAATGCCATTATGATGATGATGATAATGATGATGATGATGGAATTTCATAGATCACTTACACAAAGCCTTCTTAATTAGAACCATAAAAATCAGTTTAAAAACATGAATTCAATAAACACGAATAATAATGATATTAACAGTAGGCTCTGCAACATACATTAAGAACACCATGGACCTGTGCACTGTGAAGGGATTCTGTTCCCTCTGGGAAATGCAGACCTAAAGAAAGCATCCTTGCTTATCATCCTGAGACGCATAGTAGTGAATGAGAAGATTAAGAATAGTGGCCCTATGGAAAGTTTTGAACTAAGAAATAATTTGACTTTGATTCAGAAATAAGTTTGGAGTGTATTTTATGTCTGAAGTGTTTTGTGTTTACACAGTGTGCAACAGACAGATGGTAAGGCAGAAGACCTCTTCAGGAATTGTAGAGTTTAATGAGAGAGACAGGAAGTTATTAATAGCAGGACACTTATCACTCCCGCCTCAAAGGCCTGGCACCAAACATAAGATGTTCATGGCAGTCACCAAAGATGACAGTCGTGGCCACACTACAGTCTCCAGCTGGCTGCAATCTGAGGCAGCCAAGGTGGCACCAAATCAGCAACCCAGGTAGGAACCAGAAGTCTCCCATTGGACAACTCCTGCATCCCCAGCTCTGTCTTCTCTTTGTAGAGCTGGGGGCCTCCCAGGTGGGATGGCTGCTGCCATCACAGGGAGAGCAGGGCTGTTCCTCCATCCTGCCAGCATTTCTCCAATCTCCACCCCTGCATCACTCAATTTGGATTTATTCTAGGCCAGAGCTGTCCACTAGCAACATAATGCAACTCTGTGACCTGCAAACATAATTTCAGATTTCCTAGCAGCTACAATTTTAAAAGGCACAATGAAAGGAGTAAAATTAATTTTAATGATATATCCAACATGTTAGCATTTCATGTCATTAAAAAATTCCTAGTGGGGCACCTGGGTGGCTCAGTGGGTTAAGGCCTCTGCCTTCGGCTCAGGTCATGGTCCCGGTGTCCTGGGATCGAGCCCCACATCGGGCTCTCTGCTCTGCAGGGAGCCTGCTTCCACCTCTCTCTCTATCTGTCTGCCTCTCTGCCTACTTGTGATCTCTGTCTGTCAAATAAATAAATAAAATCTTTAAAAAAAAAAATTCCTAGTAAGGTATTTTGCATTTTTTACATTCTTTGAAATATAGTGTTTTATTTTACACTTACAGTACATGTCTGTGCATACTAACCACATTTAAGTGCTGAACAGCCATGTTCATGAAAGCTGCCACAGTGCACAGCACAGTGCTAGACATCTGATACCCATGGGGAAACCGAAGTAGGAAAAGATACTCAATACAGCGCAGTTGGGCTTGTCTGGTTTTCCACCCTAGAACACCTCAGTTACCAGATCCTGGGAGGGACATGTGGTCCTCTAAGTGGGAATTATCATGTACAATTAGATTTACAACCTAGAGATTTTAAACAATGTTGAATATAAACAGTGACATTGGGCATTCCTTAGTCCTGATTCAAAAACAAATGTGTCTAACGTTTTTCCATTAAATATAGTATTTGTTCTACACTGTCAGGTATATACTATCTTCTACTCCCAATTTGCTAAGGTCTTTTTTTTTTTAAATCATCAATGGGGTTTTGATTCTTATCAAATAATTTATGTACTTCTATTGAGAAATGCATCTAGATTTTTCCCTTTCTTAATCTGGTAAGCACCAAGTTCATTAATAGACTTTCTAATATCAAGGCAAATTGAATTTCTGGAATATAAGTATTTCAGTTTATACTTTTTGCATATCATCTGAATTCAGTTTGCCAGTATTTTGCTAAGGACTTTTTTGTATGTATGTTCAGGAGTAGATTTGTCCGTAATTAACTTTTCTTTGTTGTCTACATCTAATCTTGATATCAAGGTTATTTATACAATGAGTAGAGGAGTATCCCCTGGTTTTCCTTTGTCTGAAAATGTTATACAACTGAAACGATCCATTCCTTTGAAAGTTTAGAGAATTCACTCATAAAATTGCCTGTATCTGATGTTTTATTTGTAGAGAGAATAACTAATAATTTAATTTCTGTCAAGGTGATAAACTACTCAGATTTTCTATTTTTAAAATATCATAAGGGGGCACCTGGATGGCTCAGTCAGTTAAGCATCTGCCTTCAGCTCAGGTCATGATCCCAGCCAGGGTCCTGGGATTGAGTCCTACATCAGGCTCTTTGCTCAGCAGGGAGACATCTTCCCCCTCTGCCCTTCCACTTACTTGTACTCTCTTCTCTGTCTCTCTGACAAATAAATAAAGAAAATCTTTTTAAAAAAATTAAAAATCGTAAGAAAAGAGAGACTCAAGTAAATGCTATGCTAGAGATACTGACAAAACTACTGTGGAAACATGAAGATTAGGATTGCTGAGGAGAAAAGAAAAAGCAGAGATTGCAACCCTGACTTAAGATTTGAAAGATGAGTGGACTGTTGATAAAGGACAACTGGGGTGGGGAGGGGGATAGTAAGAGAGAAGGTGATAGTCTTAACCCAATGACTCACATAAGCAAAGTTTCAAAAGCATCAACTTTTATAGTATGTTCCTGGAGAAGCAAGAGGTCCCACACCTGGGTGTGTTGTGTAGAAAAAAAAAAAAAAAGAAAGAAAGAAAAAAAAAGAAAGCAGGCTGGAAATTTGAACTCAGTGCTAAGAATTTAGACCAAATCTTAATAATTACATGTAGGATGTCTAAAATAATAGAACTGCTTCCTTATCTTTGTTCCTTGACAGATTAGGGCTTCCTGATATCATTATAATATTCTGATTTATAATGATTGTACTCTCTTAGGCTACTTTTCTCAAAATTTTCTAAGCTTATAATGCCCTTCTTCTGTTGTGTTCTAAAAATATCAGCACTCTGAGGGACTAGCCAGGATCTCTGCTACATCTTGAATGCCTTTGCCTTTTAAATTTTATTGGAAAGGAGAGAATCGGATCCATGATTAACCACTTACTTCATCAGATAAAATAATGATTTTATCTGAAAAATAAAAAATGAAATGAAAAAGTATAAACATTTGGACATTGCTTTAAGACTAATTGAATATATATATGAATTATTTTTTTTATCATTTTATTATAACTTTCTATTTTTTTCTATCCCAGGCAGTTTAATGCTAGACGTTTTGATAAAATACTGTGATGCACAAAGAATGAGATTCTGGCAGTTTCCTGACCTCAGGAATTTAGCAGTTTGAGAACTGCCAGGGTAGGGGGAGGTAACTATAGTTTATGGACTACTGCTGTGTGCCAGCACTAAGCTACATGTTTTACGTGTATAATCTTACTCACTCTCCATAATATCTCTATGAATTAGATATTAACATTTCTTTGGATTAATGATGTAGCTTAAGTTCTGAAACTTAAACATTCAACAAGCAACTTTAAATTTTAAGTTAAGTTATGGGACGCCTGGGTGGCTCAGTGGGTTAAACATCTGCCTTTGACTCAGGTCATGATTCCAGGGGACAGTCCTGTTCCTTCCTCCTTGCTCAGTGGGGAGCCTGCTTCTCCCCTCCCTCCCTCTGCCTGCCACTCTCCCTGCTTGTGCTTTCTCACTCTCTGACAAATCTTTAAAAAAAAATGTTTAAGGTAATTTAAAAATAAATAATGGCATGTATATTTTCAAAAATATTTGTTGGATCAAACTGTTAAATAGTTTATGCAAGGTCACACACCTACTCCTTGGCAGACAAAGAATTGAACCCAGGTCTCTAATCCGAGGGCCCCTATCCTAAACATGTTTTTTTGACTGTCTGCAGCAGGATTCATAACACACAGTATTGTCTAATTGAAGAAGGGATTATTATTTGGTAAATCTAGATTTCTTATAAAACTACTCTGTAAACCACTTAGCTCAGCACCAGGCACATTAAAAACAAACAAACAAAAAAGGATCAGTTGATAGTGATCATTGTTACTAATGTAATTAACAATATTGATCTATAAAATAGGCCCAGCCGACCTTTGAAGCAGTCAAATTTCTATGTAACAATTGAATTACTATGTTGGAATTCATCAGATGACTATAAATTCTTCACTTCACTTTGGAATAAAAGAGCTCCAGGGAGAAGGATCTGGGTGAAATGGATATGGAGGCTTTGTGTCAGCTGCAGAGACGCAGAAAGGGTAAGAGACCAGGCATTCTTAGGAAAAGTGCAGCATATTTGTTTTTCTTTTCCCCAGGCTCAGATTTCCAGAGGCCCCAAACATAAGCAGAAAAAGAAGGTGGAGGGGGGTGGTAAGAGTTGAAAGGTAAGGTTTAGATAAATGTGACTCATTTGTTCAGAGAAAGAGGTTGAATTCCAAAGAGATAACGGAAAGGAGCCCCCTAAGGAGGAGGCCAGCCAAAGCCCAGGTTTCGGGCTGGGTCAGGTTTTTTAAGAGCCACAAAGACTAGTGTCTCTTAGATTAGAAAAGCCAAATAGAGATTTTGATGGTAGAGGGAGCTTACAAACCAAGGAATAATTCAGAACTGGTCAGGAAGCCTGTGACAGCAGAGACTGATACAGCCTCATTTCCTAACCAGATAACAGCCAAACTTGAGCATTCAATGTTCTGGCAAAAGATATCATGACAGAGGTTTTAAAAGTGCACAAACTGAAATAAACAGTATTTAAGATAAAAAATCTTGTCATCTCATGAGGTGTTTTTTTTTTTTTCCCCCCCCAAAAGAAACACCAAAGGACACAAGCAAATCTCTGTCTGGGCCCTATTCTCTAAGTGTCTGTCTGCAGAAATGAGAGGTACAAAAAATCATAAGTAATGAGTGAGGGATGATCCCAACGCCTTTGATTTCAGGAAAAACTTACTTTAATGCCTAATTCAAAAGGAATTGTGGTAAATACAAACAGTGAAAACATGTTATCCAGAAGAACATTATTACTGTTAAAAGCACTGAGGAGTAAGAAACTATTATGTAACAAAGTATCTGAAAAGAATTAAGTTTTAGAAGCAATTTATTAAGGGACCTAAGGAAAAGCATCTCTTTTTTAATTCATCTTGCTCCAAATGAAATTTGAAACAGAACATTTCCCACAGATTTAGAAATAATCTATTTTAAAATTAAGCATCTTACAAATGTAAAGTATGTATTTTTTCCCCCACTTAGAAAACTTCCAGGCAGTGGGTTCAATTAGCATTAGTCTCCACGGACTAATGAAGGGCAATGACCCTGGGTGCAACCCAAGACTTCAAGGTCATGGCCAATATGAGGAAGTGGATACATTTAAACTTTTCTCAAGACACTCAAATTTTTCCATTTTTTTTTTTTTTTTGAGAGGGGCGTGGGGGTTGAATTTGGAGAGGAACACTTTCTGAGTAGCATTTTATGCATATGTTAACTTACTAAAGCCAATACCACAGTAATAACTGTTGGAGCACAAATGTATCATTAATAATTTTTCCTAGTCTCAGGATGCCAGAGAATAAAAAGAGAGGTAGGTGCTATTTCCTGTTTCCTTACTTAAAAATCTTTGTCTCTGCCTCCTCCCAGAACTCAAAAGTCTTTTCCTTTACGAGTTACACTTTAAATATTATTTCATTCATTTGAATTGTTACTAAAACACACAGAAGGATTCGTCTCCAGATCAATGAGTAGGAATGGAATTTGTGACCAGTACAACTGAATAATGTTACCTGTCCACCACGGGTGTCCACATGACTGGGAGGAAAATACATGGGCAAGAACGTAAATATGCATGCAGCCACAGGATGAAAAGGAGAACTTGTGACAATTTCAGTGATGTTTGATCTGAGTCCTCAAGGAAGACTTCATTCTTTATTACAGACTGGTCTTCCTTTAGCTGAAAAGGCCAGTCATTTCAACCTTGTGCTTCAGCACAAGATTCAGGAGGAAAATCAGGAAACCTACGTACCTGTTAGAGAAAAGAATTACCATTAGATAAATGAAAAGGTACAACAGACTTTAGAGATTAGTTTTTCTACCTATCAATAAGAATTTGAGAAGGCTAAGAGGGTATGGGGAAGAAGTTTCCAGCACTTGCACAGTATGCAGAAGGCAAGAGAATTCACTTGGAGGGCATGTTTTGAAACATATAAAGAAATGAAATCGGGAAGATGGGATGGGGTCGAAATGTAGATGATATTGCTTTCCAGGCAAAACTTTAGTCTTTCAGGAGTTGGGGCGGTGAAGATTTTTTTAGCCAAGACTTTACATACGCAACTGCTTGAAGCGGCAATGTGAAAGAGACTGACGTAAGAAAATACCGAGAGGAGGAAGACCAGGTGAGGCAATAATTCAGGGGGAAAAAGTTAGTGCTTGAACTAGTGTTTCAGGATTTCTTTTCCTTTAGTGCCCATGGTTCTTGGTCACGCCACTCGGCAGAATGAAGAGGTAGACCAGAGAAAGAATGATAGACAGCAAACCAAAGTTTATTGGATGATAGTTCAAAGCTTCAGAGGAGGGAGGGGACCCCAGAGGGTTGCCCTCAGAGTTTCTAAGTCTAGGGATTTTTGAGATTGTTGGTTGGCTGTTTTAATTTGATGAAACCTCCATGCACCTGTCACCCAATCAGGTTTTGGTCCATGTGCTTACCTACCTATCAGGGAGCTGTTCGTGTGGGGGAAAGGTGGTGGGCTCCTTTCAGGGTGGTGTTGAATAACAGGAGGGGGTCTTTTTCCTTTTAAGAGCAGTTTCTTCTTAGGTCAGGACCCCTTCCTCACCTGCTTTTCTTCCATTACTAGTAGGAGAATGGAGAAGATTGGGTGCATTTTAACTACATTGCAGAGATAAACTCTAATCATTTCAGAAATACTTATTTATTTATCTATTTAAATGGGGGAGAGGGAGAGAGATAACCATAAGCATGCTCCATCCCCAGCAAGGATCCCACACAGGGCTCCATCCCAGGACCCTGAGATCATGACCTGAGCCAAAATCAAGAGTTGGACACTTAATTGACTGAGCCACCCAAGCACCCCTAGAAATACACATTTATTTTTTTTATTTCACTTTTGATTGGTTTAGATTTGTGAACAATATCCTACCTGTGAAATTGAAACACCTCAGCTAATAGGATTTGTTAAATTCTTATAGGATCCATAAATACATTAGATAAATTCCCATATTATTATGACCAATAAGACTTTTGTTCCTAAAAAAATTAGTGTTGGGAGTTTTAAAAAAATCTAAACTTCAAATTGGCAAAATAAAGATCAAAGAATTTGTTATTCAAAGTTTGCCTTGAAAGGTGATATATTAGGGAAATGTTAGTGACAAGATTTTTATTGAACTGTAGAATTAAAACACCCTCTGAAGTGCCTTGTTTATAGATATTGACCAATAGAATCATTACTTAATTACACAATATATATTTTCAAAATGCATAGCCTACCCAATCTATATGGGATTTCTAATATCTGATAAATATAATCATACCAATAGTATGAGGGGTTGGGGAAGAGTAAGTTTAACCCCATAAAGGAAAGAGGCTGATAATTACTGCCAAAATAGATGCTTATACCATTCTTTTAACTAAGCATTTAAAATTTAGTACAGGGACGCCTGGGCGGCTCAGTTAGTAAAGCGTTTTTGACTCAGGTCACTATCTGAGTCCTGGGATGGAGTCTTGCATGGGGCTCCTTGCTCAGTGGGGGGAGCCTGCTTCTCCCTCTGCCTGCCATTCCCCCTGCTTGTGCTCTCGTGTGCACTTTCTTGCTCTCTCTCTCTCTCTGGCAAATAAATAAATAAAATCTTTAAACAAAAAAAATAAATAATAAAATTTAGTAGGAAAGTTCCTGGAAACACATTGGAAAAAGTTTTGACATCAGCCACTTCATCTTAAATGCTCTACAGTGAGACTCTTTCTAACTGAGATTCAGATATATCCAATTGTATTTTCAAACACGTCCCACACAGCATCTAAGTTCATCAGATTCCCCCACTAAACCAGTAGCAGATACTGGCTTCTTTGAAGCACCTATTAACTGCTTTATCACTTTTCTAAAACATGATGATCCATGTGCATTCTCAAAATATAAGGCAATAGAAAAAAATATGCTGATATAAGCATTGTTATATTACCTATTTTTTCAAATATATTTTATATACGCATATTATTATTTTTAATGGTATAATATTTTCCAATACTATTCTGCAACCTACTTTATTACTTAGACTATAATTTATATCTTCATTTTTGGTGGTTCCCTTTGATTTTACAGAATAAATACATAGATTTTTTTCTAATTTGCTACCTCAGAAACAAAGATACAGTGAAAACTTTTGTTCATACACTTTTACAGGCTTGTCTCCATAGTTCCTTAGTTATTATTAAAGGTGGAATTGTTGGAGAAAGGCATACTGTTGTACTTTTGTTTTCATAGTTTCTGGTATATATTATCATATTCTCTACCTAGAGAATTGGCTGATTTATATTGGCATCAATAATGAATGAAAGTGCCTCTTTACAAAGATGTGGGTTTTGACCCAGTGGTATTTTTTATTATTTTCATTTCTATTAAACTGATGTTTTCTGTAACTACATATTGTCTGTGAGTCATTGTATCCTTTCTTACCACCACTATTATTGTACCTGTCTATTCTACCCCTCACCTGTATGATTGCAATAAGATCCTAACGTCCCCAGCTTCCAACTATGTATCCCTAACTTCAAACTATCTATCCAAATTGTTCTGTCTCTCTCTGTCTCTCTTTTTAATATCAAAAATCTAACTATGTTATTCTCACATTTAAACTCCTCAGTGTCTCCCATTGTTTAGCAAGTTGAGTACAAATTCCAGTCTATCACACCAGTTATAAGAAATGAATTTAATGTAGCCTAAATTGTTAAACTGAAGATTCACAGACCTATACCCTTGAAGCAAATAATACATTATATGTTAATAAAATTTTTTAAAAAATAGGCACATGGGAGGGGAAAAATTCAGTTCTCAGTAGCAAAGGACAACCTCAACCAAGATTTATCCCCCTCTTGCCTCTACCCCACCCCTCCCAAACACAAGTATGTCAAGAAACCACGGGAGAGAATTTGCAAAAGGGAAAAAAAAAAAAAAAAAAGTAGATTTGATTTCAGGAAATTTCAAATATTGATGTCCTGAATACAAAACATTAACATTTTCCAATGCTTAAATAGAGAATAAATTTAAAAATATAAAGAAATTAAGTCTACCAAAAATGGGTTAAGTATATTTGGAAAGAACTGACCATTTTGTCTAGAAATACAAAAACACATAGTAATTGAAATTACAAACTCAGTACATGGGAGAAAATATTTGCAACTGGGTTCCTGAGTGGCTCAGTTTTAAGTGTCTGCCTTCAGCTTAGGTCATGATCACAGGGTTCTGGGATCGAGCCCCATGTCAGGTTCCCTGGTCAGCAGGGCATCTGCTTCTTCCTCTCCCTCTGCTCCTCCCCCTGCTCATGCTCTCTGTCTCTATCTCTCTGTTTCTCTCTCTCAAATAAATAAATAAAATCTTTAAAGAAATATTTGCAACTTATATTACTTACAAAGATCATCTATATGAAAACTATGAATATCTCCACAAATCAATAGGAGACAGGCCAACAACCAAATAGAAAGATGATAGAGAGAGCTCAACAAACATTTGGCCAAAGGTGACATTCAAATGGCTAGTAAACACATGAAAGTCATGTGGAATGAAAATCATAACTTGAAGGCTATTTCTTACCCACCTAACTATAATGACTAGTGTTGACGATGGAAACTCTCATTCCACCAATTGTGGAAGTAGAGTTGATATAATACTTTGGAAAAGAGTTTAGCATTATCTACTAAAATTGAAGAGGCTTATAATCTGTTGATTCTACAACTAGGTGTGAGTTAAAAAGAAATACCTACACACACACACGGAGAGACACAATAGAAATGGTGATAGTGGCATTATTTGTAAGATTTTTAAACTAAAAACAACTCAGATTTACATCAATGGAAGAATGTGGTTTGTTCACATGATGTCATGCTATAGAGAAAATTAACAAATAATAGCTGTATGCAACAATATAGGTGAATCTCACCAAAATACGGTCCAGTATTTTGGGAAGCCAAAAACAAAAACAAAAAATATTTGCTGTACAATTCCGTTTATATAAAGTCAAGACAAATTCAGAATAATGGTTACCTCTAGGGAGGATATAACTTTGAAGAGGGTAGAGATTGGACAGAGGTAGATTTACAGTAAAGCTGCAGAAGAGTACATTTTGGGCTCCTTGCTTGCATAAGCCCATTTCAAGGTCCCAAGGAAATCGGAGCTATGAAGTCCCATGATCATGTGTTTTGGTAAAATGTTTAAAAGAAAAACACTGAACTGCAATTGTTTAAGACTGATGGCTTGTTCTTGTCCAAATTCCCTTTTGTCACACTTCCCCTTTTATTGGCTGCCTTAAGAGAGGTAATAGGCATTCAAGGGATCAATCTAAAATGAAATTGAGTTAGTTATTCATTTAGTTTGACTCCAGTGGGATATATTTATTTGGTTAACAATCACTCTTGTGTATAGTTAAGCTCTTGCTACCATTCCAGAGTAGGACTGGCTTCTAGGAATAATTCTACCACTTGCTGTGTTGATTCCTTAGCTTCCCAACATAAAGGAATAGAGCCAGAGGACACATGGCAATGTAAGTGTATCCTATAGTGGTAGGCACTGGAAATATTTGGTCATGGAAAAGAAACAAGGTAAAACGAACAGAAACAGAACCTATCCATGGAAATTCTTCCAATCATGCTGTATAAAACTTTAAGTAGAGAATTTATTTCTCAGTGATATATAGTCAATATAGGAGACATTTTATGACAGGACTACACTAGATAATGCAATATAAACAACTATAAATGCACCAAAAATATGTTTTGGTTTCTCTGTTGGGAATTAAGAAATACAATTTATCAAAATTCTCAGAGTTGGGAGACTGAATAAATCTCAAACAAAATTAAAAAAAAAAATTCACGGGGCGCTTGGGTGGCTCAGTGGGTTGAGCCTCTGCCTTCAGCTCAGGTCATGATCCCAGGGTGCTGGGATCGAGCCCCACATCCTCCTCTCTCTCTCTGCCCGCCTCTCTGCCTACTTGTGATCTCTCTGTCCAATAAATAAAATCGTTAAAAAAAAAATTCACCATGGGGAACATTGTGGAAAAAATAAGGAGAAATTCATAACAGTTAGAAAGAAATGAAAGATTATTTACAAAAGAACACTAACTAAGCTCAGCCGAAATGCTCAAGAGCAGCACAGGAAATAAGATAGTGAACGTCGTCAAATTCAAAGAGAAATGTCTCTCAGTATCTTAGCGAAAACAATGTTTCTCAACAAAACTATCTTTCAAGAACAACGAAAAAAATAAAGCCATGATTATAGAAACAGAGTTTCATGAAAAAAATTCTTAAGCATGATTTAAAAGGCAAGGAAAAGATTCCAAGAGGAAGGCTTGAGATACAGGGAGGAATGAGCAGAGAAACTGGTATCTGAATGAGCCTTGCCTATAACGATTAAAAAAAATAGTAAGATTGCACTAGCACTAGATAAGAAATGCCTGTGAGCCAGAAATAGGCTCAAGGCAGTTAAAGCAGTCTCAGAAAAAGATGTTGATTCACTTTAGAATTCTTCAAGTTTATGTTGCATGTTATAATTTCTAGGATACTAATTAAAAGAATACAGAGCAAATAAATAAATCCTTCAACGGAAAGAGAAAAGGGTAAAGTGAGGGGAAAATTTTTAATCTAAAAAAACAGAAAAAAGAAAGAAAAGATATCAGAAAGTAAAAATAAATTCAAGTATATCAGTATTTACAATACTTTTAAATGGATTGATTTCATAAATAAAAACTAAAAATACCATATTGGTTAGATTAAAAATCACACAAAATGGTATTTATAGGAGATATTCTGAAATTTAATGAACTGCAAGGAGTAATGGTAAAAGAATAAAATAAGCATGCAAATATTTGATGAATGAAAGCTGCTGATGTTCTATTATTCACAAAGTTTAGAGCTAAAGCTGTGATAAGTAGATTTCCTATATAATAAATGTTTTAATTAACAAGGGAGTTAAAATAGTTCTAAAATTCTATGCACTTAATAAAGTCACAAAGTAGATAAGGCAACCCCTCTCCCCCAAAAAAAGGGAGAGCATGAGAAAGAGAACTGGAAAAATAACCAAAGTAGGGGGAGCTTTTAACATATACGTCTGAGTAACTGATAGATCAATCAAACCAAAAAAAAAAAAAAAAAAAAAAAAAAAAGAACATCTGAACAGCACAATTAACAAGACTGAACTAATGAGATTTTTTTTGGAACTTTAAAACAGAAATTAAGGAATATACATTCTACTAAATTAAACACAGAAAATAGATCATGTAAGAAATCAACTACATGATCAATTTTCAGTAAATTTCGAAGAATTGGGTTAGTGCAGAATCCATCCTCTGATCAGAATGTAATTAAGTTAGAAATCATTGTTGATAAAATAAAATGTTTTATACTTTTAAGAATTTTTTAAAACACAACCTAACCCATGAGCCATGAAGAAATTATAATGAAAATAATTATATAACTTAAAACTGACATATAATGCAAATACAACATGTAAAACTTGTTAAATACAAATGAAGAGAATTCAGAGAAAAATGTAGAGCCAAATGTTTATGTTATAAAAGAAGAAAGGCTGGGGGCGCCTGGGTGGCTCAGTGGGTTAAAGCCTCTGCCTTCAGCTCTGGTCATGATCCCAGGATCCTGGGATAGATCCCCGCATCAGGCTCTCTGCTCAGCAGGGAGCCTGCCCCCACCCCCACCCCCACCTGCATCTCTGCCTACTTGTGATCTCTGTCTGTCAAATAAATAAATAAAAATCTTTATAAAAAAAGAAAAAGAAAAAGAAAGGCTGATAACTAATGCTTTAATTATACAACTTAAGGAATTAGATAAAATAACAGAACTAAAGAAAACAACAACAAAAAGGAAATGACAATAGGATAAGAAATAACCAAAGTCTAAACCTAAGATAAGAGAGCTGTTACCAAGCCATTATGAAAGTTAAAATAGATATGCCCCTTGATGGAGACAGAGGGTGGGAAGAGAAGGGGAGGGGAGGGGAGTTGAGTTGTTCAAGGACGGGGAAGGATATAAGTCACATAGGAAATCTGCTGCATTTCAGAAATCCCTTCAGATTGGAAGTTAGAGACAAAAATATTTCAGCTGGCTGATACCAAGGACTGACTTCACAATGAGGCAAAAGCTACCTGAGAGAAGGATGTCACAATAAAATCAGTCAGGCAAAAAAAAACAAAAAAAAAATGCTGTTTATAAAAATTCTTTTTTCTCTACTTTTCTCATGATTTTTATTGTTTCTCTTATCGTAAAAATATTTATAAAAAAGTTTTTTGAGTCTTCTCTGCTGCCAGTTGACATACTAGTCTCCTGATTACTGACAGTGCTCTCCAGGACTGACCTTGGAGTCATCCTGGGGTCACGGTTTTTGGAACATTCTTGGAATATTCTCATAGTCCCCTCATGGTCACCCACTGATGATACTTGCTCTCCAACAAAATCTCAGATCTTACATTTAACCTATCAAGCACAACAGTAACTCTACAGACCTCAGTTTCCACTGATCCAAATCTTTGCATCACATGGGATTTGATGTCAAAATAAAAAGATTATTTTGAAAAATGGGAGGCAATTTCTTGAAATAGTTTAAGAGAAAAACATACCTTTATAAAGATCCAAATTAGAGAAGTAAACAAAGCTGGAAAGTGTTATTTTCTTATCTTCATTTCTCATCTTCTGTATTAAAAGAGAGACAGACAAAAAGTTGGTATTTTTTATTTGAGATTTGAGGTCAAATTTCTGAGCTTTTGAGAGAATACATTGGCAAAATACATCTGAAACAAATAATCAAATATCATACTAAGGGATTTTTAAATCTGTATATATACATATATATGAATATACATGCACACCTCAAAGAAAAATATATAAATGATAAAAGAAATTTATAATAGAAACCCAGATGGGCACTAAACATGAAAAATCCTATTTTTTTTAAAGATTTTATTTATTTATTTGACAGAGAGAAAGATCACAAGTAGGCAGAGAGGCAAGCAGAGAGAGAGGGGGAAGCAGGCTCCCTGCCGAGCAGAGAGCTGGATTTGGGGCTCGATCCCAGGACCCTGAGATCATCACCTGAGCTGAAGGCAGAGGCTTAACCCACTGAGCCACCCAGGCACCCTGAAAAATCCTATTTTTAATAGTAACTGAAGAAGTGCAATCTAAAATGGGATATCATTCTTGAGGATCACATTTGATTAATAGAAACATCCAATATGGGGCGCCTGGGTGGCTCAGTGGGTTAAAGCCTCTGCCTTCGGCTCAGGTCATGATCCCAGGGTCCTGGGATCGAGCCCCACATTGGGCTCTCTGCTCCACAGGGAGCCTGCTTCCTCCTCTCTCTCTCTCTGCCTGCCTCTCTGCCTGCTTGTGATCTCTGTCTGTCAAATAAATAAATAAAAAATCTTAAAAAAAAAAAAACATCCAATATTATTCAGATTCTATTTCTGATAGTTGCAGTTTTGCTATATAGAGTATTTTTTAATTTTCTTTTATTTACACTCAATTTAATTAACATATACTGTATTATTAGTTGCAGAGGTAGAATTCAATATTCCATCAGTGGCATACATAGAGTATTTTTTCAAGTTTCTGTGATAAAAATAAATAGTACAATTGAATTACATGATTTAACAATTTTAAACACTTTGAAACTAGGCTCATATCCAACTGCTTACTCAACACCTGAAATTCAACATATCCAAAACTAAATTCATCTTTCCACCAAACCTCCTCCACCCACAACTTTCCCCATCTCAGTGATAGATACACTATCCTCCCAGTTGCTCAGGTCAAAAACCTTGGTATCAACTTTTTATTTCACTCCCATATCTAATATGAAAATACATTTTGCTGGCTCTACTTTCAAAATCTATCTGGAGGCTGACAATCATCGCCACTGAAGGTGGACGGTTCCAAGCCATGGTTGTTTTTTTGTTAGAGTTATTGCTTCAGCCTCTTACCTGATCTCTCTGTTTCTACTCTGGCACCTTTACAGGATACTACCAACAGAGCAGCCAGAGAGAAAGTCTTAAAATGTAAGGTCAAATCACTCCTCTACTCAAAACACTGTCTCTCCATTTCACTCAAATGAAAAGGCAAAGTTCTTGTAATTGTTCCAGCATCAGTCAGTATAAGTAACAATAGTTTCCTACTTAAACAAAACAACAAGAACAAAAAAGAAACCTTGATGGCTTAACACAATGTCACAGTGTGATGAAGGATGAGTGGCACCTGAGTATCTCCCCTCCCAAGGGAGACTCAGGAATTGAAACTCCCTAGATTCCTTTCAGCTATGGCTCTGCTGTTCCCTAAGGCCATGTTGGAGTGCTCTGCCCACATCTCCTCCATCAAAAGGACCAACAATGAGAGAGAAAGATAAAGAGCAAAAACAGAGAGAAGATAGCCAGAGAAAGAGGAGACAAAGGGGAAAAGTAAATAAGAGTGAGCTAGCCAGAATGCAGGTTTTAGGGGCCACTTCTACAAGAGGCATCAATCACTTCTGCCCACATTCTACTGGCAAGATTTCAGTTCACATCCCCTCCCAGACTGTAGGGAAGAATAACCTAACTGTGTATCCAGGAGGAAATTATGTGGCACTAGCTCCTTCTCCTGCCAGGATCTCCCTTCGTTGAAATATCAATGATGGCATTTTTCATCTTCTTTAAGTGTTTGTCCAAATACCACTTTGCTACTGAGAGCTTTCAGACCAAACTATCCAACTGATAGTTGCATTCCATAACTCCAATCACCTTTTCACCTACTTTTAATATTTTCCTGAATATATTATCATTTCTTAATATAATTTATTATGGTTATAGCTTCTTATCTCTTCCCCCTATTGCCAGATGTAGAACATTGATATATCTTTTATTTCTAGAACAGTGCTTGGCACAAAATATGTACTCATTAACTAGTTTGCAATAAAAATTATAAAATTGTCCTGATCCTATGGCTATTATCTTTTATTTTAGTTTTAAGCTCCTGATGTCAGTTCTCAGAGGTATAATCTTTTCAACTTGATTAATTAAGATTTTATATATTTTTATATGGTAAATAATTTCCTTTACCTATAATTTTCTCACTTTTATGATTTCTGGTTATTCATATCTGCTTTATGCTTATTAAAATTGACATATTTTCTCATTTTTTATTTTTTTCTAAATTTTGAATTTAATATTTAGTCATTTATTTTCATGACTGTATAATTCCTTCATATATTACTTCTTCCAATTCCATGTGATGCTATCAGTAATACCATCTGACAGTTTTGATGCAGTTAATTGTTATTTTTCAGTGTATTTCATATTTTTTAGTACCCTCATGACATTAGCATTTTGTACATTTTTATAAGCATTTATACTTCATTTTACTTTTTTGTTTCAATTTTCACTAACATTTTTATAAAAAGATATATTTATTCATGCAAATGAATACCAATTTAGCTGATAAAGAAGTTCTAGACCACAAATTTTCCTTTAAAAATACAAATGTTTCCCTGTTATCTCCATGTATTTAATGCATTGTTTGGAGATTCTGCTGGTTTCACTTTCTTTAAAGCTGGTAGTTCATCTTCTGAGCAAATTTTATAGAATTATTTCTCTGATTTCCAAATTCAAATATTTAGCTAGATTTTGTCTTGATGTTAGTCTATTTTTATTAATGTTTCCCTTGTTCCACGGGAGACCTAGCAATGTGTAGTTTCAAGTTTATCTTTAGCCAAGAAAGTGTGTTTTTCCTTTATTTCTTTAACTATTGTTTATTGTCTTTTTTATTATTTTTTTATGAGAGCAACGATCTGTTTTCAAGTTCTGCTCTTAGTTCTTCAAATTTTTTAATCCCCAGCTACAAGACCATCCATGGAAATTCAAATTGCCTTCATTAGATTGACTTCAGACTATAATCTTTGTAGTTTATAATGCAAATTTTAATTATGTTCTTGCATACTTAACTTTCTTAGCTCACCCAGCTAATTTAATTTCCTTTTTGTTTCTAGGCTGGTTCTCTTTTCTTCTCCATTTGTTTTATTAGCATTTTGCTTTGCATTACTTTTCAAATTATCTTATTAGCATAAAGCTGTCAAATAAATTTCCCATCTGACTTCTGGGTCTGTAGTTAGCTCGGTCTCATGGGTCCTTGGATGCAGGTCCTTTTAAGTGCCTTACATTTCAGAGGTACAAGTGAGTCCAAGTGGAATGTTTCTTCCTCCCCCGAGCACTCTCAAAATTGTCCAGAAATTCTCAGTGCTAACCCACTTCACCAAAAGGAAAGTTTCAAATTTGGCTTTTAGAGATCCCATCAATCTACACCATATCGAGCACAAATTCCTGAAATTTTATGACAAATTTACAGCATTTTTCCCTAGATGCCAGCATTAATTCTGGGTTTCTTTATTATTGTGTCATTGCCACTGGAATGTAAGAGGCAAAGCAAGAAGTTAGTGTTCAGGTAATCATTTTATCTGAAACGCCTTCGAACAGATTTTCAATTAAATGTTTTAAGAAGAAAGGAAGAGTAAAGTTAACTTTACAGGGATTTCGTGTCACTGACATTGGTCTATTTTTCTTAGTATTGTAACTCTAGCTTCCAAAAAGGCCAATGTCACCAAGGATTTGTTATTTTTAGGAGTATCAGATCTCTCTTGGCAAAAGTTCTCAGAAAATTTGGGAAATCAGCCCATCTAAACAAGCTCAATGTCTACCGTTTGTCATGATGATAACAATAAATATTTGCTTGGCTCATTCTTAATTGACAAGCAAGTCTCCCTGCTTTTACTGGTAACAAGCAACCTCCTCCAAGTCAAGCACAGTTGTTGCCTGTGGAATCTTCACTCATAGCCTCACTTCACCTAACTTCTGTTACACGCTTTTCAGAGGTGCTTACGCTGCTGTTTTGGAAGCTGATCCTACAAAAGACATCCATAGCTCTCTCCTGGAGACTTAAGATCATCTTAAACCTTTACTTGATTAATTAGCTGTTTTTCCTTCTATTCAAACATTTCCTGACATAATCCATAGAAGCCGCTCCTGACTGAGGGAAGCTCAAATTTCAGTGGTGTCAATCATCTTCAGAGCCAAAGGATACAAAAGGGCAACTGTAAACTCCTCACACTTAGGTGGCTTTTTCTTCTATGTCACTCCAGAATCTAGTATAATGAATGTCAGACTCCTTCCAAGCACTCAGTAAATGTCCAGCATCCACACAATCACACTGGCTTTCTTGTCACTAATTCTGTGTAAGGCATCGTTAATTCCATTCTTCTTTACAGTTCTAGCCTCTTAGGGGCCTTAAATACTGTTAAAGAGAGGTCAGAAAGTTTCCCCCTATGAGAACTAAAATTAATTCTACGAAAACCAAGCCATTTTTATTTTTCTTCAGTTTATACCCATATGGCATATTGAAATATAATAGGAAAAATAAAGGTTAACTTTGGCTTGAATCAGAACAAATCTAAGTATCATTAACTATAAAAAGAAAGGTCAAGAGCTTATTAAAATCCTTTCTACCAACGTACATACAATTGTTTAAAAAGGCTAATATTAGAATAATTTTCATTGTGATGTAAACTGAAAATATTTATATTCATGCAAATAAACTGCCTCAGTTGCTAAAGATTTTTTTTGCCTCTAAAGATATTTTTAATTCCAATAGAACATGGTAATATTTATGATGTGTGGATGGTAGAAAAAAGTCTGTATCATATTACAACTACACAGTATCCTTATTTTTAGAGAGCTTTTTTTTTAAAAGATTTTATTTATTTATTTCACAGACAGAAATCACAAGTAGGCAGAGAAGCAGGCAGAGAGAGAGGGGGAAGCAGGCTCCCTGCCAAGCAGAGAGCCTGATGCAGGGCTTGATCCCAGGACTCTGGAATCATGACCTGAAGTGAAGGCAGAGGCTTTAACCCACTGAGCCACCCAGGCGCCCTTTAGAGATCTTTAAATATAAAATTGGGTCAGAATGGAGACAATAGATTATTAATAAATGTGGCATTCTTGAATAGGAACATACAAATAGGTTTACTGATATAAGTAGACTCATAGTACCAGCTGTTACTTTAATTTTTCACATTTGTTTCTTTTTTTTTTTTAAGATCTTATTTATTTATTTGACAGAGAGAGAGATCACAAGTAGGCAGAGAGGCAGGCAGAGAGAGGAGGAAGCAGGCTCACTGCTGAGCAGAGAGCCCGATGCGGGGCTCGATCCCAGGACCCTGAGATCATGACCCGAGCCGAAGGCAGAGGCTTAACCCACTGAGCCACCCAGGTGCCCCTCACATTTGTTTCTTAATATATCATGCAAGGGTGAGGTTAACTGTGCTTTAATTTTTTAGGAATCTTTACCAAAAAATAACAAAAGGAATACCTTTGTATCTGTCAGCATCAAATCTCTCATGAACATTTTAATCTTATAATCTTCAAAAATTCATATCTTATTTTATACTTTTATTTACATATTGCCTATCCTGTGCCAGATAGGAAGGATACTGTAGATTGAGTCAATGTTTCAGTGATGGGCTAATAAACGTTTTAAAAACCCAAGTTCTGGGGAAGATGGGGAGAGAAGCTCTCCTGTGTACTATTTGCCAATGTTTGTGGTGGAACGCTGCTGTGATCTTTCAACTCGGGTTCTGGATGCAGATTAGAGGTCACCAAATAGAAATACTTGCACAAATCTTAGAATGAGAAAAGTGAGCCAGATGCAATTTCCTCTGCCAGAAAGCAGAGCTGTAAGGACATGAGATGTTCCTGCAAATCAGTGCGCTTGTCCCCTCTCCAAGTTGCTCAGTGCCCAGAGTCGACAAGGGCAGCAGCAAAGGCAGCTCTCTCTTCCCTGGATACCAGCTCCTTGGGGGCGTCCTTAACCATAATAGTGCCCAGCAAGATCTTAGAGGAAGCATGGGAAGATTCTGATGAGTCAATCTTGTGATGTTCTGGGAATTCTTCCTGCACTTAGGGACAGTTTAAGGCCCACTCCATCAGTCCTGCCATACATTGCATGAGTCTTTAATTCCCTAAGCTAAGTCCTTGATGCTTAAACTTTATCTCACCAACTGGATTTTTTTGTTGTTGTTGTTCATTCTCATTTACAACTTGCAGTTTCATAACTCTGCATATCTGGCCATATCCTCTCCTCAACTCTTCAGATATCAGCTTAAATATTAATTTATGAAATGTTTTTAGACAAAGCCTTTCTTTCTTTTCCCAGAAGTCCTATAACTCCTTATCCCTTCATTCTTTTGGCACAGGATCCTGGCTAGAATTGTGCCAGTTTTAGGATTTAGGCAAGTACAGGACAGATGAGGTGGGCACAAATCATCTATCTGCATAAAGACAATTAACTGTAGGAAAGACTTAAAGGGAATTAAGGGTAGACACATGAGACTGAGCCGGTAACACCCTTCTTCTTAATAGAGGACTTCTTTCTCAATCCCAGGGACAGTGGGGGCTATCAGCAAGCAAAAGAAAAAAAAACAAACAAACAACTAAAACTCTGAATATTATTGGTATACACACCATAAAGGTAGAAAGAAAGACTGTTCCATAGTTTAGGTCACACACCATAATTACAGAGCCTGAGGACTATCAGCTCTCCTAGCACATGAAGGGTGCCCACACAGTTCACAGAGCAGCTTTAGCTGTGACATTCTGAGGGCACTAAATTTTCAGTAGTAGTTAAACAGTATACTTGGCAAACCCAGGAAAACCGTGGTAACAACAGCATTGCCACTTTGGGAGGCAGAGGACAAAGTAAAGTCATGTCAGGGTAGAAAATGAGGCTGGCATCTTTGATTATGAGAAAAGGCAACAAGGTACACACACGCGCGCACACGTGTACACACACACACACACACACACACACACAGTGTTTGATAGCATTCAGTAATTCAGGTAAGTTTTCTACCAGCTATTTTTTGAGCACATATAACCAAATCAGAAGAAAAAGAATAAATGGAAAAAGAAAAAATGGCAGGTAGCTATTAAAACTAGAATACCCCAATCTAAAAACGTCTAAGCACCATCTGAGAAACCTTAGAAACATCCAGGGAAAAAAGTTTTAATGATGGAGACTATAGTTAAAAGAATAAAGTTGGTTATTAAAGATATGATCTTATTTATTTCCAGGCTTATATGCCTGGCATTAAGATTGGATGACTCAGAGTTCCTGGGTGGCTCAGTCAGTTGAGCACCTGACTCTTGATTTCAGCTCAGGTCCTGATCTCAGGGTTGTCAGATCAAGCCCCACCTTGGGCCCTGTGCTGGGCATGAAGCCCTCTTGAGATCCACCACCGTACCACACACAGACACTCTCTCTCTCTCTCTCTTAAAAAAAAAAAAAAAAAGATTGTACAAGTAATGGGTGGCATACAGTGATACGTATTTATGTTATCTTCGCATCTGATCCAGCCTATAAATTTCCTAAGCATCAGTTATGAATTCCTCACAATCCATAGCACAGTGCCTGATACACAACAGGTGAGCAAGGTAGGTCTTAAATGAACATACATCTTTTCTTACAAGTGTTTTCTTCTCTACCAAACACTCCACACATGTGCAAACTCTGCCAATACTATAAACTATGTTAATTCACGTTCTGCTAATATAGAATTGCAATAACAGGCTTTCATAAAACTTTGTCCTGAAAAAAAGCACTTTCAAATTTATATTCTTCTTTCTTTTTTTTTTTTTTAAAGATTTTATTTATTTATTTGACAGACAGAGATCACAAGTAGGCAGAGAGGCAGGCAGAGAGAGAGAGGAGGAAGCAGGCTCCCTGCTGAGCAGAGAGCCCTATGCGGGGCTCGATCCCGGACACTGGGCTCATGACCTGAGCCGAAGGCAGAGGCTTTAACCCGCTGAGCCACCCAGGTGCCCCTATATTCTTATTTCTAATCACAATACTTTTCTCAGGCAGCAAAAGTAGCAATAGTTAATTTTATATTACAAATGACAATGTGATATCAATAATTTAAATTACTTCTGTTGATGTATAGTTATTTATTTCCCTACTGAAATAGAAGTAGAGAAAAAAATTAAACAACTTGACAGTAATTTTGTGCCAATTTCTCTAAAATATGCTGTATTTTTGAATGTCCACAATAACTCTGATTATATTTTTTAAGACATTTTTTTAATCTTGGGGGCACCTGCGTGGCTCAGTTGGTTGAATATCTGACTCTTGGTTTTAGGTCATGATCTGTTTGTGAGTTCAAGCCCCGAGTTGGGTTCTGTGCTCAGCAGGCAGTCTGCTTGGGATTCTCTCTCTCCTTCTCTCTCTACCCCTCCCTCCATTCACTCTTTCTCGCTCAAATAAATACATCTTTTAGTGTTTTGTTTTGTTTTGTTTTCTAATTTTTAAGTAATCTCTACACCCAACGTGGGGCTCAAACTCACAACCCTGAGATCAAGAGTCATTTGCTCAGACTGAACCAGCCAAGCGCCCTGATTATACTTTCTTTTTGAAAATTATTTAGATGGGTCAAAATGATTTTAAAATACATATGTATGGATGTAGTAGAAGGCCTTTTTTTCCTTTGTAGGGTAATTAGAGTTCCCTTTTGGAAAATAAAAAGCAAGTAAATATGCTGGCAATTCCAATGAGTATCTTTAAATATTAGCTCTGCTAATTTCAAAAGAAGCCAATTGCGGCCATATTATTCCTTTATTCTCTCAAGAGAGAGAAATCTTGTATAAGACATGTCTACCTTGAAGACCACCTAATGTTTTACAAGTACAATTTCTAAAGAAAAACATGACAAAAATATGGGCTAAGGCAGTACCACCAAATGAACAAATGTTTTAAGCCACAAAGAAAATCCTATACCTGACCAAATTTGCATGTTTTTTATATTTGCCCTTAACAGTAACTACTTAATACTCTGGGAAAATGTATATGCATATATCAACAAATTTCCCCATAAAATCATATCCTGAGAAGTTTAAAAAATAATATTCTCCAAAGAGGGAGTTCTGATGTGGGTTGAGTCAGAGTGACAGAAAAATCTGCTAATCTCCTATCAGGCAGAGAGCTAAATAACAGTGCTATTAGAGACTTTGATGATTTTGGAGGCAAATTTAATAATGATATAAATCAAATGTTAAAATAATCCTCTAAGGAAACTTACTTCATTTGGGAGAAAAATAAAGTTTCACCAGTAACCATAGTGAGTTGATATTATTGTAGTTGTTTTCATAAGTAGTTGCCATGACTTTTTTGACTTTGGGGCTAGATTTTACTTCAAATACAACAGATGGCAACAATTACACTTCTGTAACTTTTTTTTTTTCTTGAATAACTAAACAGAGCACAATAAAATAAACAGGCTTATACACTAGAGAGTTTTGTCTTGTTTCATTTTTTATTAAAACTAAAAGTGAACAAAGTAACTCAAACCAAATATAAAATGAGACCTCCATGTGTCCCAAACTTTACCCACAAATTCTAAAATATTAAATATTCAAATTTTTACCTTATTCATGGTTTCAAGGGGAGTGAAATAAAATGAAACAAAAATAATGTAATGAAGAAAGTTGCCATGCTGACAGCTCAAATCCCAAGCAAATGTTAAAAGCCTAGGAGAAAGTTCCTCTGTATCTGTCTCACTTGTTACAAAATTTGAGAAACCAGACTTAAATGGAATTAACATTATCTGGGGGAAAAAAAAATAATGGGATTTTTAGTCAAACATTTTCAAATTTATTTCTTAGTATTATATGGTATATCCCCTTAATCTGACTTTCTTTTCTCATGACCTCTCCAAAAAAAGGATTTGGGTAATTTTCAAAACTCAAAGTAAAATATACAAATAAAGCCAAATTGTGATTACTGTTCAAAGAGCACATTTTAAGAAAGTTAAGTTAACCTCATAAGGATTATTTAATGAAAATGGCACAGTTGGTGGGAGATAGGCTCTAATGAATAGAAGACTTAATAAGATGTCAGGGACCAGAGTTCCATTTCCAGATATTTAAAACGATGATGTATGTCCTTGGGTATGTCACTTAACTTTATTTTTCCCATTCTGGTAAATGAAGACGATAAATTCTCTGATAAGGTAGAATTGGTAAATCATGCTCAAATGTTGAAATATTATTTAATTAAGAACTTTAAAGCATCATAATGATATCAGTTTTAGAACGATTAGTCATCATGATTTCATTGGCATAGATAAGAGCCTTTCCTAAATAGTGTGTGGAATGACTTCTAAAGTGCCAAATTGCCTTTTTAATGATCTCATCATGACTTCATTCTTTGGTTAACAGCTTGAGAATTTGGTGGAATACAGTGTTCTGATTGAGCAATACCCAAAGTATTTGCCTATAAAATTTTTATTTTAAAAACAAACCCTGCAAAACTTCAGCAAAATGACTAGTTAAAGAAGACCAGCCAAACAAATCTTAGTAGTGGTTGAAGATGTAATCCTTCTAATCATTACCGATACTACAAAATCAATTAATTCCTTGGCATTGCTCAGACTGGAGGCCACCAATCTTAGTACAAATATATATTATTCACAATATGTTTCCTGACTGTAAGAATAGTACCTATTCTTTAAATTCAGAAAAACAGAAAGAGTAAAACAAAGAAAACAGTAAGTATATAGAATGCTCAGAAACAAAGTTACATTTTTACTATACAACCTTTCAGACTTGTTTTGTCTGTTTATTTCTTTCCCCCTCTGCATATTCAGAAAGTCCTCCATTTACTTATGTTTGCTTTCCTGGAAATGCATCTAAAAGTTAGTAGCCTAAAATAATCAGACTTCATATTCTACATGCAAATGGAGCAGGTTATATTCGCAAAGAATTTAATTCACAGATGCACAAGTGCGCACCACACAATTACGATGTCTAGTTATTACGGTTCACATGGGCCCAGGCTTATCCACAAGGGAGGTGAGAACAACACAGGCACACAGAAACCTCTGACAAGAAGACCTGCTGGCCATGCCTTCTTGCCCAGAGCTGGTTTCATCCTCCTCTCAATTCTTGTGCACAGAAGCAGCATTGCCTCAGCCCCTCCCAGCTGCACGTCTGGATGATGCTGGGGAGAAGGGGCTGTTCTTACCTCGCACACACTCTGACCTAATGGTCTCAGCCATCCCTGCTGAGTATAACCCATCTGAGGGGCCCAACGTGACTGCTAATACACACATCCACAAAACACCACCACCGGCCACTCAGCTTACCCGCCCCTTGCCCTGTATCTGCCACACAGGAGGGGAGTACAATAGAAGCAAAGCTTGAGTTACATTTCTGTGGATAGTCATGAGGCCTAAGAGTCATGGGCTTCATGGAGGTCCCTCTGCAAACTGGACAGGAGTGTCAGAAGTGCAGGGTAAGCTGGTAGTCTGGGTAGGGGCTTTGCCTAAAAGGCATGGGGCCAGGAAGACTACAGACCAGCTGAAACACTGTCAAGATATGGCCACCTGCCCTTTTCTGCTGCTTTACCTTGTGAGGCCACAAGAACATTCTGCCAAAGACTGACTTTATATGAAATGTTCATTAATCATAGAAACATGTAAGCTGTAGAAAATTCCCCACAATGGGTCTATATATCAATATAGTTTATGCACACACATCTGTATACATATGTGTATATATCTATGTATATGTTTGTTTGTAACTTTGGGTGATGTGAGCTTATCTATTAATACTTGTTACCTATGCTGCCATTTTTTTAAAAGTTACTCTCACTTATACTGAGAATTTTATATTTGAAGCATCATGGTATCCAGAGTAAATTTTATTTCTTCAGGTGATAATAAATAGCACATTAAAAGAGAGAGTGAGTTATTGAGGAATGATGAAAGCACCCACTTAAATATCCCTCACATTACATCCTCGTACGTTGTGGGGTGGAATGGTTCCAAAACCATTTTCAGAAGGCTTACAGAGGAATATTGGGTGGGATTTGGAGTGAGGACCTCTAGGGTGCGTTCAGGATCTTTCTAGCTCTTACTCAACAGGAGATCCTGGAAATGATACTTAGCTTCTCCTTTCTAGGATTTGTTTATGCATTAAATCAATTTCTAACCCATTCCTTCCACAATACGTTTAACACACATGTGGGAGTAGAAGTCACAGACGAAGACAAAATAGGCCAGCGAAAAAACGAGAGAGAACAGGGTAGAGAACAATGGAGGAGGAGAAGCCCACAAATGACCTCTGAGGTGGGGAAGCATCTCTGACATGGAGAAAAGGGTTTCAGGAAGAAAGAGGTGGTCAATTGTCAGATGTCTCAGAGAAGTCAAGAAAGTGAAGTATAAAGAAAGTTGTTGTCATTTTAGTTCAGTGAAGAGAGTAGAAGCCTGACCTCAGGGAATGGGATCCTGCAGTATTCTCCTCAGAGTCGACAGTGAAGGAAAGGGGTGTGACATCGACCAGCCAACTGATATCCATACTTCTCTCATGAAGACTGGAAGAAGATCTGGGATCTTTACTTAATTCATTAGTAATTTCCTCCTCATTTAGTGTCCCCAACAGAATCCATAAGAGCCTGCCCTACCTCTGTGAAGCTCCACTGTAAGCAACAGTGTCAATCCCTTGCAGAGCTCTAAGTACATAAAAGGATGATAGCAAACTCCTCAAAGGTATGTGACTTATGTGTCTCTGTAACTCTGTAAACTGTTGTAGTGCCAGACTCTGGGTGTTTAATAAATATTTAGAACTCAACATGATCATAGATGCTCTATGTCAGTAACTGTGCTAAGAAAAGCTCAAGGACAGACTTGGGTTTTTCCATGGCGGGCGGGACTGGGGCCAGGGGGGCATGTTTGCTTGGTTTTTATTTTAGGCAGATAGAAATGACAGAAATTTCACTTGCTTACATACAGAGCCAAATAAAGCAACAGAAATAAACATACAGAAGAAAATGAGGGATTAGTGATGGCCTAAAGACCAACAAGGAGGTGACAGGGGCAGGGAGCTGAGATACAGATGGAAAGACAGTACTTTCCACTGACTTGAAGGGGGTGTGATGGAGATAAAGATATGTGCAGATGCAGATAAATGTCTATGTGACTGGGAATGGAAAGAGTGGAGGACTGCCATAGGATGGAGTTGGAAAATGTTTGGGTCTACAGAGCAAGTAGGTTATCTGCTGAGTGTGAGGAGAGGAAATGGTGGAGTCTGGCTTGAGTCGAGCTGTGATGGTTTGGAGTAGCTGTTGGGGGTGACAGGCTGTCAGAGATAAGGATATGAAAGTATTTGCTCCCTTATGAAGACCAGCACAAAACTGAGGTTCCTAATGCGACACACATACTGTGCTTATACAATGGCTTGTAAATACAAGTACAGTGACAAACCAAGCTTACTAACTTAAATATATGAAGACTTCTAAATTCCCTAAGTAAGATAAAAGCTAAAATAATAAGTTGGTAAAAATCCGTGAGCAGACAAAGCACAAAAGGGAAAATAAAAACGAAACATACTGGAGGAAATTCTTCAACTACATCAGCAATCAAGTCAGTTAACAATGTCACCAGCTCTGGCTTTCAAAACAGCAAGTTGTGTTCTTCTATAAAAATTACAGCATGATCGCGCTCCTTGCTCAGTGGGGAGCCTGCTTCCCTCTCTGCCTCTGTCTGCCACTCTGCCTGTTCGTGCACGCTCTTGCTCTCTGACAAATAAATAAACAAAATATTATTTAAAAAATTACTGCATGCATAATACATGTTCATCTCATAAAAGAAAGATTAAAAATAAAAATGCCCCACAGAAAAAAAGTGATGTAAACTCCCTTGAAATTCAAACATGCAGAGATAGTCACTATTTACATGTTGCCTTATCTGCTTTCAGACTTTTTCCTAAGCACATGTATGCATAAAAGTGAGAATTACATAGAAATTTAGAAATCCATGGAAGTTATCACCTGCTTTTTTCACTGAGTATGCCATGAATATCTTTTCATGCTGATAAATATCCACACAATTATTGTTCGTGGCTATTCGCCATCCCAATGTAACAACAAAATGAATTTAAGGAAATCTCTTTTGGATATTTTCACTGATTATAATTGTTGCAGTTTGTTCCTATCACAAAGAATTCTTTAAAGAACGGTTTTTAACATTTTAGTACATCTGTCTAATTATTTTCCTACAGGAAAAAAGATTTTAAGTGAAATTTCTGAGTCAAAGTCAACCGATGCAACCCTTTGAAACAAGTGCCCTCTGAAAAGTTAAGCCAAGTTTTACTTCTAAGATCAGTGTGGTGGAGTTTTTATCCTGAACCCATGCCAACATTTGGTACCACCCATTAATCTTTGCCAAGCTAATACACAAAATATGCTGTCACTTATCTGCATTTTTTAAAATACATGTGAGAAGGTAACTTTTTAAAAACTGTCTTTAATGGTCATGTATATTTCTTATTTTCTAAATTCCTTATGAATATGATTTGTCTACACACAGTAAGCACTTCTTTAAAGATTTTATTTATTTATCAGAGAGAGAGAGAGAGAGCACAAGCAGGGGGAGTGGCAGGCAGAGGGAGAAGCAGGATCCCGGTTGAGCAAGGAGTCCAATGCAGGACTTGATTCCAAGACCATGGGATCATGACATGATAAATATTTTTAATAGTGATATTTAATGTTAGCATCATCTACAATTGGTAAAGTTCCAAGTTCATTGATTCTTTCCTTAGCTGTGTCTTGTATGTTATTTAGCCCATTCATCAAATTTTTGATTTCTAAATGTTCTCTGATTCTTTTTAATTTCTGCTCATTATTTTACAATATTTTTAAATTTTCTATCATAGCTTTTGTTTCTTCAACTATTTCATATATAGTCATTTTAGATTATTGGCCCTTGCGAATCTAATTGATATTTTTGCTTACTTTCAGTGTTGGTAGTTTATTTTTTATTTGGTGACATTTTAATGTGAGTCTCTCTTGATTAGAGAAGCTACAGAGCCTTTGCAAAGAACTTGGATTCAGGAAAGAGAGATAAATGACCATTTTGTAATATTCCCTAAGAATAATGTCACTATACTTTGTTAGGAATTTTCTTAGGCCTGAGAAACCTATTTGAGAAGACACTTACTGCTCTACCTTTATTTCAACTGAAGAATCACCTTCAGCAGATACGTGAACTATTGATGCCTGTGCCCCAAGGGACAATGAGATTTTGTACTGCTGCCACATGTTTCTCAAGATGCTGCATTCCCTCTACTTTCAAATTCTAGAATTCTGTCTCTTTTGGATATAAATTTCTTTAAAAAAATTCTATAAATTCCTCCAGAAGGTTTCCTCCGCATGAAGACAATGCCTCCATGTTGAGTAGTAATTTCATTAGTATATTTCTTGAGTCTTGTGAGCAAGCCATATGAATTCAGATTTCATGCCTCCAAATTGTTCCCCATGACCCTGAATTGAGCCTCAAAAGGTTGGAAAATCATCTGTTTTGGGACCTCAAGTAGTAAGAGATAAGACTGAAAGAAGCTTTGAGGAAAAAAGTCTTTACCAATTAATCTTTAAGTCTGTGATAACAATCATATTACAATCATATTGTGACTTCCCTACAAATACAATGTTTGAGACCGTCTCAAGCAAGCACCCGAAACAAAGAAATAAATCAGCTTGAAAATCACGTATAGAGAAGAACTTCAAGTATGATGATTGCCAAATGGAAATGTCCGGAAACAAAGAGTTCAGAAACCCACTTAAGTCTTTACGAAAAATGTATTATCTAAATGACCAAGAGTCCAAATGAAATAAAATAATAGTAACAAGTTGATTGATCCAGACTTGAGAGTTCCCATGGTCCCCTACACATTCCCTTGTAAGAGGCGGGTTTTAAAGGGGTAGAGCCACCAACAGCCATTTAAGATATGGCCAAGGAGAATATGGATAAGAAAATCCTCTCAGAAGGCAAAGTAAAGAGGATCAAGTGATACCAGATAAGACATTCCTTCCTAGAGAACAAAACAGAAGGCCAACCAAGAGCTTTCCTCATCACCCCAAACAGACTTTACAGTGCTCTGTTGCACAGATCCCAGTATGGTCATAGACCTGTGACTTCTAAGGGTCTTCTTCCTTCCCTTTTCCCAATAAGAATGCTACTGAGTTTATCCTATCCTGCTCAATACTGTATATAAGGGATGAAGGTTGAGGGGAGAGAGGGGTGACTCGTTATTTGAGTTTGTTGATGAAAGGACCAAGAAGAGGGGCACCTGGGTGGCTCAGTCGGTTAGCCATTGGACTTGTGATTTCTGTTTAGGTCACAATCTCATGGGTCATGGGATGGAGTCTGAAGACAGGCTCCATGCTTAGTGGAATATCTGCTTGAGATTCTCTCCCTCTGCCCATCCTCCCAGTCTCTCTAGAGTAAATAAATCTTCAAAAAAAATAAAAAAAAAAAAAAATTGGGGAGGGTATGTGCTATGGTGAGTGCTGTGAAGTATGTAAACCTGTGATTCAAAGACCTGTATCCCTGGGGCTAATAATACATTATATGTTGATAAAAAATTTTTAAAAATAAAAAAAAAATAAAAAGAAAGAATGAATGAATTAAAGGAAGAAAAGAAAAAAGGAAAGAAAGGAAAAGGAAAGAAAAAGAAAGAAAGAAAAGAAAAAAGTAAATGACCAAAGAAGGTATATTTGGGCTTGATGGAGAGGACGACAGAACCCTGATGTCCAGAGCTTTGAGGAGGTTGCAGTGACTGCTTGAGTTTCCTGTTGTCTCCCTTGAGAGGTAGAAGCACAGAGACAGAAGCCACCTGATCTTCTATGTCCAGAAGACAAACAATAACAGGCAAGTGTACACCCACCCACACATTGTTATATATTTCTCAGCCCCTCTTCAGACATGCACTTTATTTAAAGAGTTATATCATCTTTTGTGAGAGAAAGTAAGTCTGTGCACATGTAGATGGGATTGATGTATGCTGTTCTAAATATTTTTTTTAAAGATTTTTTTTATTTATTTGAGAGAGAGTGAGCAGGAGGAAGAAGGAGAGAGAATCTGAAGTGAACTCCATACCGAGCACAGAGCCCAACGTGGGGCTAGATCTCACAATTGCAAATCACGACCTGAGCCAAAACCAAGAGCCAGATGTTCAACTGACTGAGCCACCCAGGCAACCCTGATGCACACTGCTTCTAGACCTAACCCCCAAAATATCTCTTAAGTACTCCTTCCTTCATCTACGTGAGTGGGACCAAAGAATTCTGAGATGGTTATCACACTGACAGAAAGAGATGGAATTCTTAAGTGATTGCTTTCCAGGGAGTCATTAAACTAGTTTCAGACTCCAATATAAAATAAACCACAAAGATTTTCTCCAGCTATACAATCTGCTTTGTATTATTCAGAGTAAATACCATTAGCTTTGAAAGGGAAGCTAGGTCCATGGATAATATACTAATACTATATACCATAGTTGGGACAGGTTCAAGATATGCAGGAGGCCTCCTCAAGAACCTAGACTGCTGAGGTGGGCAGACACTAGAGAAGTAAGGCAACCAAGAAGATGCTACTAAATTCTAGAAACTAAAGGATTTACAAAGATGCATTAGGGGTACCCTGGGAGGAATTCCAACCAGAAATTGACCATACAATGATGGAAGTAGAAATTTCCAAAGACATAAAAATAAAGAAGAGTTGTTGAAATTTCTTAAGTGTCCTCTATTCAGGATTATTTGTGGTTTAGAAGCTACAAATTCATCATTTTGGGCTCATGGAAACTTGTATGCCTTACGATAAGTCTTTTACTGTGTAGTATGCCAAATATACTAATGCGGCAAGAGTTGAAATTTGCACACTATAACTCAAATGTACAAAAAATGCTCTTTTAAAATCCAAAGATGATGTCATCTGTCTCAAGTTTCCAT
Source organism: Lutra lutra (assembly GCF_902655055.1). Classification (NCBI taxonomy): domain Eukaryota; kingdom Metazoa; phylum Chordata; class Mammalia; order Carnivora; family Mustelidae; genus Lutra; species Lutra lutra. Next base: position 50,320,514 of record NC_062283.1, on the reverse strand, counting down.
TTCTACTCAGTAGATTAAAAAAAAAAAATCTTTTAAATACTTTCAAGGGATCCTGGTCCTTTCAGGTTCAATAGTTTCTTTTGGGTATTAGTAACTCAAATTTGTCATGTATAAACTGACAAAATTTTTTATTTTTCCCTTCTTCATTCTTCCTGCTTTCCTCCCAAGGGAACCTACAGTCTCAGGGAGTTAAGCTACCTTCCCCTACAATCAAGTTTAACTGAATTAGTTACTGAGAATTCTCTGCCCGGATCTGCTGAAATGTCCTTTACCTCACCTGGTTCATTGTTTTATGTGCTAGCATCAGCTGCTGAAGTCCACTGCCCCTCCACTGCTCTGAGGCACGCTCTACCCCCTTATATAATCTGGTTCTTTTAAGCACTTCTAGGTCAGCCAGCAGGGCACAGGAAACTTCTGGTTGCCTAGACTCATACTCAGACGACTACCTCAATCCTACTTACCTAGACATTTGCCTCAACCAATTTTAACTTATTATCCTGCCTTATCATCCTCAAACCACACTGAGTACAATGCTTGGAATTTCCCAAGCTATATCCAGAGATGAACAGCAAACTTGTTTTTTCAAGTTTCTCCTGTACCACGTCTCCTTCTCCCAGGGAAACCTCAATTCTTATCCCTCACTCTTACTTTCTTTCTCTCCAGCAACACCCCCTAGTAAGAAAAGGGATTTCCATTTTCCATGCCAGTAAGATAGGAATTTCCCTGATGATAAACTCTTAGATCAAAGTGAGCTTCAGTCTCAGAATAACTTCAGGGGTTACAGAAGAAATTAGGTCATGAACAACAAGGGCTCACTCTCTCTGTATGAAGTTCCCATAGTGAATTCTCATGGTTCCACAGTGACTTTGGAAACAATCTGAACACTAGTAGTATCTTCCTAAAGAAAACAAATACAAACTTTCTGAGGAAAATAGATACCTCCCACCCTCCACCAGGTAGAGTGAACAATTTGAAAAGTCCCAGTGCTGAGATGCTACTCTGAGCAAATAAGCGAAGATTTAGTAATAGGGGTCAAACAAAGGCCTATCATAGAATGAAGACAAATTAAAGTAGAAATAAAGAAGAAAAACTTAACCAAAGAAATTATTTTCTTTTTCATCATATCTAAGGATAATAAATCCTTTCTAGGGAAAAAGAAACCCACTAGACACCATTTTATAACTTGGAAGGACTTAGCATTATTTATATAAATCTGTTTATAGGGTATAAGTTACGTCACTGTCAAAATATCTAGAAGTCCTTGGAGGGTCTAAGTTAAATCTCCCCTATATTAGGGGAGATTTAATTTATATATATATATATATATATATATATATATATATATATATATACACACATACATACACACACACATACTTGAATTGGGTGGATATTTCTGAAAATTAGAGTCAAACTTCTGGTGGCCAGCAACAGCAATATGAGGTAAACAGTCCCCTTTAACAATGTTGTCTTAACCTATAGTCCTTTTGAACCATTTCAGACTTATTAGTTTTTCATGGAGACCCCTGTCTCGGGGCCTTTTCCCATCCTGCTCCCACTGCCAAAAATGCCCCACACCCTGCATGTCACAAAATTTATACTCTCCATTCACTCAGGTTTATTCTCAAATATTAGCCCATCAGAAAACTATTTCTCGACCACATTTTATAAAATTGAACCTGCCTTCACTCTGTACCTTCTGATCTCCTTTATTTTTCTTAAAGCACCAATCATTACTTAATAAATATTACATATTAACTTAATATTAGCAAAATAAATATACCTGCATACTATTTTATCTACCAGAACATAAGTTCCACAAAGGCAGAAACATGGTCTTTCTCCTTCTGCATCCCTAGAAGACAAGATATACTTACTGAATACATGAACTACACTATATCTTCCTGCATATGCTATATATTACAAACACATCTGATTAAAAACTTGGAAAGCATAAAATACATGGGAATAGTTGTAATGTAGTGGTATTATAGATGGGTTCTTTTTTATTAAAGTTGCAAATTATTAATGATAATTACATGCATATCATAATTAGCCATACAGGACTAACAGTTTTTCCCCAGGCTTCAAAAGTGTCTTTGTGAGCATCAAATAAAGTAAGAAACATAAAACTGTGAAAATAATAAGAAGATTTTGATTAATGGAGGATATTGCATTAATGTGATGTTATACCTAAAGACATATGATAAAAATGGGTTATAAAGATAATTAACAGCTAATAAATGATATAGAATACTTTATAACTCATTTTTAGTTATTAACTAAGCTGAACTATAACTTATTAGTCCATATTATCTTTCCAAATTTACCAGATTATCTATTTTTTAAATTTATTAGGATATAACCTTCACTAATATCTTCCAGTTCCTTCTGTTTCTCAATATGTCAGATTTTTATATTGCTTCCCAGATTATATATTCTCCAAACTACTTCCATAAAAACATGTCTCATATATAAAGGCAAACCAGAAATATATTCTACTATATATCATGACATCTAAGTTTAATTGAATCCTATTGGAGCAAGAGGAAATCCTTTTAAAGAATGTATTTAAGGGAAGAAAACCCTACTTTTATAACTAATGACAAAATATTGCTACAAATATTAACAATGATATTGACCTATAGTGCATTGAAAAAAAGAAAAGACTAAAATATCAGTTATGACAATATATTAGAGTGACATAACACTTTACCTCATATATGATTACCCAGGATATAAGAAACCCCTAAAGACTGAGTTACTTTTCTAAAATCTTCTGCAGCTTCACATCACCTTAACACTTCTTATTTTACATTTAGGTAAATATTTTTCCTCCTCCAGTTTCCCCCATCTTTTGAACACACTGGCCTCTTCCCAGAATACTTAACTAACACCTGTAGAATTCATTATAGTATCATTTATGGCTTTGAATTCAAGCCTGCAAAGCCCAAAACCTAAAAGTAGACTCTTACTTAATCAGAAATAGAAGCTTAACCAAAAGCTAGCATGAGTAGCACAGTCTTGTAGGCAAATAATATACGCCAATGGTCTAAAGAAACAACAGTGACTATTTTGCGCCAGTCTTGTTTTTATAACAAGTACCTGGTATTCTAGTTAAGGACTATTGGGCCAATCAGGAAGGTGTTTAATGGGCTTAGCGAAGTGCCAATTAAGTGATAAAGTGCACCCGGTGGAGAAGCATGCTCCAGGCCCTCCTTCCTCCAAGGCTGACAAACCTTGATCTCATGGATTTGGATACAATATTATTTACTGAATGACTGAATTACCTTTTGTTTATTTTTCTCTTTATGAATTTAACTCACACTTATTGTAGAAAATACAAACACAAAAAGTACTGAGATTCAATACAACAGAAAAAGATGAGTGTCTTCATCTCTAAAATAAGGGTCATCATGGTTCATTCTTTGGATGGTAGCCCAGAAAATTCAGCGAGTTGAAACATGTACCTAGTTTTTAGTAAAACTTCAGTAAATGCTGGGTGCCTGGGTGGCTCAGTGGTTAAGCATCTGCCTTGGGCTCAGGTCATGATCCTGGGTCCTGGGATTGAGCCCCCACATCCGGCTCCCTGCTTGGCGGGAAGCCTGTTTCTCCTTCTTCCACTCCCCCTGCTTGAGTCTTGCATTCCCTCTCTTGCTATCTCTCTCTCTGTCAAATAAATAAGCAAAATCTAAAAAAAAAAAAGTTCAATAAATGCTAACTGTAATAAATATTGTCAATATTGCTGTGATTAATAGAGTACATAGGACAGTTTCTGAATCAAATAGGCACTTAAATGTCCAATGGATTCATGGTTGGGTGATGAGATGGGTTGGTCATGAGTCCTTCGGTTTTTTCTCAATAAGAAAAATTCCTGACAGTGTCAGGATGGCTGTCACCTTCATCCAGAATTTCAAAACTTTAGAGGTCAAGTTTTAGCAACCCAGTTTCTGGTTTTTTACATTTGTGTTCCAGGATGCCTTGAGTGGTTCTCAAGGCATCCAGGAAACTCAGGTGGAACTTGAATCCTGTTTGCCCACAGTGCAATTGAGAATGAACAAGACTTAGTAAAGGACATACTCTGCCTGTCATTCCTGCTCTGTGACTTCATAGCCACATAGCCTCTGTGACTTCTAACTCACTTATATATGATAAATCTGTTTCTTTATTTATCAAATATTTGAGGTAATATAAGTATTCAAAGTGCTGAGAATATATATAGTGGATATTCATCCTTTTTAAATGCACCATATAAATTAAAAACTCATCCTTAAATGGGGAGGGAGGAGGAGCAGAGAGAGACAGAATGGGCCTGTTCAGAATCACACTCTGCTAAGCTCCTCAACCACGAATCAAGGGAAAATATCTAGCTTAGCCCAATCACAAGAACATTTGATTGAACCAAGCCTCCAATGCTAGGAGGGAAGTCTGCAGTGCCAAGACATCAAGGTCCACACTGCTAAAGTCACAACACACTCAACTCCACCTAAGCCTGGACATGCCCAGGAGCACCTTCATGTCAGACTTCTACTTACAGCCTAGGTTACCATCGAATGACCACCTCTCCACCATCTCTCTTCTTCCCATATGCTGCTATGTTATGTTTCCAAAATCCGTTTGTCAACTTCTCTTAACACTTAACTATTTCTGTTTGCTGGAGAGCTTCATTCTCTTTAAATTAAACTCATCTTCATCATCAGACTTTCCCGGCATGCTCCAAGTAAAACTTGGCTCTCCTCAGAGATAGTTCCTGCCATAGCCTTCTTGGGTGGTGACTTCTCTCTCACACCCTAGTCCTTTGTCTCTCCACGTTCATGTCTCTGCTCCTTGAGGTTTATAGCTGCTATTCTCATAACACTTGGATTTTTTTTTAAAGATTTTATTTATTTATTTGACAGACAGAGATCACAAGTAGGCTGAGAGGCAGGCAGAGAGAGGAGGAGGCAGGCTCAATGCTGAGCAGAGAACCCAATGCGGGGCTCGATCCCAGGACCCTGGGATCACAACCCAAGCTGAAGGCAGAGGCCTCAACCCACTGAGCCACCCATAGCAATCTCATAGTGTCCACCCCACCCGCCAAGTGCAAATTCATCACAGGGTAAATGTTGCTGCTTCTAAATCTGTTGTCTTTAGTTTACCATCACCTTGCTCCACACCTCTGTCCTGCATGCTACCATGTAACACCAGGTCTCCATGATTAATCTGTATTATCTAACCTATCTAATCTATATTATGGCTCCTAAATCCCCCTATTCCATGTTTTTTTGAGCTCCACACCCTAAAGATATTTCCATTTAAACATTCTACAGTCAGCCCACACTCAAAGATTGAGAAGTGAATGCAGGCATCCCAACCCAGTACCTTTTGTTACTTATCTCAGTGACTGGTCTCATTGCCACACAGTTAATGTAATCTAGCCAGTGAAAGTCATTCTCAAGCATCCCCTCTTTCCCCATCTTCCAAATCCGAGCAGCCACAGAGTTCTGAGAACTATATTCCTGATCCTATCCATTTCATTCAACTCGCTGATACTGCCCTAGCTGGGACTCTAGCTTCTCGTGTCCTTACATCCACCCTCGTTACTCTCAGTTGTAGCACTTTCAAATCTGTTCTATATAGATCTATATAGGAAGACGCTACATCAGTGCCTTCCAGTCTCCTGCCTAAAATCTCTAATGTCTCTTCAGGGTGCCTGGGTGGCTCAGTGGGTTAAGCCTCTACCTTCAGCTCAGGTCATGATATTAGGGTCCTGGGATCCAGTTCCGCATTAGGCTCTCTGCTCTGCAGGGAGCCTGCTTCCTCCTCCTCTCTCTCTCTGCCTGCCTCTCTGCCTACTTGTGATCTCTCTGTCAAATAAATAAATAAAATCTGTTTTAAAATCTCTAATGTCTCTTCAAAGTTTTTGAGAAAATTCCAATTTTTTTAGCATGGATGACCCAGTCCCTTACAAGATGGCCCCCTCCATTCCTCAGGAGAATCTGACACATCACTGATACACCTGCATCTTTGAAATATACCAAACTTTTTTTCACCTCTAGATTCTTCAACTGAATGAATGCTGAAATGCATCTCCCTATACCATGTCTTCCTTCATCTCTGTTGCCTCACCATCTGTGTCTCTTCCATCCAAGCCTGGTTAATTCCTATTCATTGTTCAAGACCCAGGCTAAATCAGATTTTATCTCTCCAGGAAACGTTCCCCAAGCCTCTCTCTTCTCCTCCAGACCACGGTCCTACTTTGGGTTCGATGCCCTCATAGCAGTTCATCTAGAACCCTGTGCTAAATTCCCACATAGCAATACAAAGTGATACTGAAATTGTCTATTTACTTGGATCTATGCCCCAAATTGTATTCCCTCTTCAGAGTAAACTGTCAGTTCATTGAAATCAGGATTTGGCTTTACTAATCTCTGTAACTTCCGTGTAATCCCTAAAATTTGGTATATAAATAATTGATAATGAAGGGAAGAAGAGAGGAAAAAGTGAAGGACAGAGGGAGGGAAGGAGGCTGGATTTTTGGAGCAACTGGGGTCTATAGATACTCCCCAAAGGTCTGTGCAAACCATATCAGACCTGCACAGGCTCTGATCATCAAGAAAGCTCAGGAGCACCATATATATTTAGAACACAAAAAAAAGTCTGCTAGGATGGCTAATCATAGGTACCTTATATGGCGGACGATGCTAGCTATCACTTTAACCAGGCTCACGATAGGATATATATTACTATAAGTTCCTTATGTGTGCTCATTGATTCAATTCTTAGAAGCATCCCAGGCAGCCATACTGTTTTTACACTCAATTTTGCTGAGGAGAAACCCAAGGCAAGGAGAAATGACATCACCTGCTCGAGATGACACCAGCAGGGCCAGGCTTTGAACCCAGGCAGCCTGACTCAGAGCCTGCGCTCCAATCCACTACGCAGCACAAATTTGAATGAAATCTATTTATGTTGACTCATGACCCATTACTGAGCTTCACAACTCTCTATGGAAATTCTTCTTTATTCACATGGGTTTTATAAGAGGGGCCAAATAAAAATAATCAGACCAAAAAAAATCCCTACAAACTACACACACACACACACACACACAATCAGGAAACAGTTTGGAACTGCAGTGGTGGTGAAATGGGTTTTCATATTTAGAGCAGCCAGGATTGAAGGCCAGGAGTGTCTGAGAAGCTTGGATCAGGTATTCAACCAGGAGCTGGGGTTAGGCCTGTAAGTGTCCTACCAGGCAGCACACTATATGAGTGTATGTTATTATTTAGGGCTACTCAAGAACAGTGCTCAAATGAATGCTCACCCTTCTCTGCTTACGAGCCAATGTGTAAGAAATCATTCCTCTTTGAAAGCCAATGAGTATGGACAGTCTTTCCAAGCAGCTAGTCCAACCTCTAAGATTTCCACGTTCATCTATCTCTAATTCAAGTCTCTTTCCGTGCTGCTATGAATGATGAAGGGGTGCCACTTCACAGAAATGGCATTGGATCAATTTTTCCCCTCCCAATATAAGAAGGCTAATCCAATTTTTTCCAGACCCACATTAAAAGGTGAATCTTGGAAGATTCTTCATTTCTATCACAGATGTGTAAAACCAGCATTGCATTAATAAGTAGCCTTTAAATAGTCTTTCTATAGTTCATGGAAAATGTTATATTCCTCAAATGCTTGTTGCTGTGCTACAGTTTTGTAGGCAAAGCCACTAAAGATTTTGGTGATTAGAAAGCACTTCTTATAACTTCCCAGGGTCACCTTACACAGCTTAGTGGCTCCCTTAGTATATAAACTCTACCAACCACCTGACCCATTAATGATTTTAGGAGTAAGGTACATGGCGTGTTGCATAGAGTTATTTTTGAGAAAACCCTAGAAAGCCAAAAACAAATCTTGGAAAATAAATACTTAAACATTAGATACACAAACAGATTAACAACAAAACTGATTTTAACTGGAAAATGTCTATCATATGGCAAGTATTAAGTGATTTTGTCAGCCTTCTCTTCAGAAAATATTTTTCTTTTTTTTCAATTACCCTTTGGTTTTCCAAAGATTTGGACTTCTCTCTCACTGCATGCACTGTTAGGATCCTGTGGAGACTCGTAAAAACATTTTCTTGTATCCCAGATGGCCCTCTTCTTTTGTGTTTCATTTTTTAAAGGCAGCACTACTTAAGAACTGATGGTTAGCAGTGCCTCTACAGAGTGGGCTGTTTTTGGTGTTTAACAGAGAATACAGTTCTCTAAGGACCCATGCTTAAAGAGAAACACAATAGCTACCTCCATGCCTACTTTTAGGGGCAAACTCACTCCCTATAAGCTCAAGTCTGAAGGGTACTTAGTAATGAACATCCAAGAAATACTTAACCTAGAAAGTGGCATGCTAACACATACACACTTTAACCCATGACATTAGTTAAGTTTGTCAATAATTTCTTACACATGAAGGGATTAAGAAAAATGTTTACACCACGGTCTAAAACAGGGCCAGATCCCAGAAAACCACTATCGCCAAACAGCTTCTAAGCCAGAGTCCAGGCCTGGGCACCCCCTAGTCTACTTGTCTGCCTCTCTTTTTTACATAGCAGTGGAATGGGTCTGGTTCCCAGGATTTGTATCCCCAGGCACATTATATGACATGTCTCATTAGCCTGATTCCTCTTCATCGCCCACGTGCTAATCATCTGTAGATGGCAATATTGTTAAGTGCCAGTTATAAACTGAATCACGTCCCTCATTCATATGTTGAAGTCCTAATCTCCTGTACCTCAGAAAGTGATGGGATTGGAAGGCAATTAAAATAAAGTTGGGGGGTGCCTGGGTGGCTCAGTGGGTTAAGCTTCTGCCTTCGGCTCAGGTCATGATCTCAGGGACCTGGGATCGAGTCCTACCATCGGGCTCTCTGCCCAGCAGGGAGCCTGCTTCCCTTTCTCTCTCTCTGCCTGACTCTCTGCCTACTTGTGATCTGTTTCTGTCAAATAAATAAATAAAATCTTTTAAAAAAATAAATAAAGTGGGGTCATATGGGTGAGTCTTAATCCAGTATGACTGGTATCCTTATCAGAAGACAAGATTAGGGTACAGACACCAGACAGGCACCATGCAAAGACCATGTGAAGACACAGGGAGGAGTTGGCCATCTTTACCTCAGGGAGAAAAAAGAAACCAACAGAAGAAACGGAAGAAGAAACCAACCCTGCCAAAACCTTGATCTCAGACCTCTGGCCTCAAGAGCCATGGGAAAAAAAAAATAAATAAAATAAAGAAATCTCTGTTGTATAATCCGCCCAGTGGGAATACTTTGTGATGGTAGTCCAAACAGACTACTACAGATAAAGGTCTACTTCACCGGTACCTAGCCCAGGGCCTATCACCTGACCAGTCTCATTAACTTATTTCTTAAAAGAAATACGTCATCTACCCAGGTAATAACCTACAGAGGGCAATAAAGTGAAGCAGCTTCAGACAGCAAGAACTGAATAAGAGAAATCAGCAAGATATTTTTGAAAACTAAGAGCTAAACTATCTTCTCGCTGGTTATGAATTTCACACAGAAGGGGAAAAAATTCATCCCATATCCAGTAAGAATATTGCCAACAGGAAAACAGGCAGCATTTTCATTTTCATCTATGTTTTCTATTTCTGACAGATTGTGTGTCCTTCAGTCCTGATGTATATGGAAGAACCTCATGTGGGAGAGTCTCTTATCTTATAGTGCCTTCTAGCAGCCTGTGAGTATACTGCAGTCCCATCTCTAACCAGGAAGACAATTGCTCTGATGATAATTCCGTGTTTGAAATTGAAACGTCAACACTCGAATTACTAAGAAAATATTTTCAGATTTGGAGGGGATTGTAAAAGCTGCTTTAGCACTATAAAGTCAAATCCTTCTCATTTGCTCATATATAAATGCTTAGTATAACTTACTTCCAAGATCACGAAAGGAAAGGGTGTAAGTCTGTTAACACTTGGTGCTTTGGTAAGTCATTGTGAAGACCGGTTCAGTGAATCATGAGAGACCCCTATTGACCTTTCTAGGTATTATGAGAAATCCATCACTAGTTAAGACAGTAGTGCATTCCCCTGTGCTGCTGAGCATTTGTGTAAATCAGGGGTGCTTGAGATCAGTGTCCAGGTCTCATTTATCTTCGTTTCCCAGCACCTACTGGGACTCCAGTAACTATTTGCAGTCCAATAATATCCACTTGGTAATACTGAATTGTATTGGCTAGATGTCAATTGCTTACAAATAAGAGGTTCCCTACGAAGAGTAGATTAAATGCAAGGGAATTTATGGAAAGGATCCTAGAACCTTACACCATTCTAAAGCAGGTCTAGACTTAGGTCTCAGATGTATCTGAGACTGGATCCTGAATGCAGTTGGGCTCTTTGTCCATTTTTTTTTTCTTAGTCAGATCTCTTTAACTTCTTCTCTGTCCATTTCTCTAGTTCATACAAAAGTACACAGGGATACCAGCAGGAACAAAATTCAAAATGTTGCAGTTTTTCACTAGATGTAGCAAGCCTGCTTTAGTTGTTTCCTAGTCCAGATTGGCTGGTAGAGTTTGGGCAAGGAAGGCAGCAACTTTTAGAAAAAAACAATGAGCAGACATTCCCATTGGAATCTGGTCTGTAGAAGAATGAATGAATAAATGAAGAGCTAGTTGTTCATATTGTCTGGAACAAGAACGTTAAGATAGCTTGAGAATACAGGAGCATATAAAAGGTTGGATTTCTATATTATTGTACTGATTCTCTATGTCAGATGGCTGTAAAAAGTTAATATATTCAATTAATTTGGCAAATGATATAGCATCAGTGTAGTGGGAAATGTTGTTAGTAATGGGAAAAGCCAAAAATATTAAATCAATTAAAATCCCTAAAATTCATAAATACCAATTATGATGAAGCTGAATGAATTTTATAAAAATTCTTCAAGTGTGAACATTAACTTTTCCTTAAAAAAAAAAAAAGGCTGACATATTTATTTAAAATGTGGACTGGTTAGACTACAATATTGGAATACTACAAAAGAGGAAAGCCCTCTTTTTGTTGGACTTCTGGTAAGTTACACTAATTTCAGAGACATTGTTACTCCTGCTCCCCCAAAACAGAGTTAGCCAGATTAGGTGTGGGTTTAATGACTCTTACACAAAATTCTTCCCTCTGTCACAAATCTCTGAGGCATTGCTAGAGGTTTTATGAAGAATTAAAACATTCCAGCACCATCCTGTCAAAATCAGGGAACTTCATGTTAAAATTCTAAGTGGTTATGTGGTAGATGTCTGATCTGCACTTTAGTTCAAATAAGGTGTTCAGGGAAGCGTTGACTTCACAGAACTGAGACCACCTAGGCTTGAACGCTCTAAAGCAGCTGAACGATTCCCCATTGTCCCCACACATCACCTAGAACTAGCAAGTGTTCAAGCCACAGAATTGTGTTAGCAGGAAATCAATCTGAGAGCAGCAAAAAATTAAATAAATACATTCAGTTCTTTGGGGCACTTGGGTGGCTCAGTTGGTTGAGCATCCCACTTCTGGTTTTGGCTTGGGTCATGATCTCAGGGTGATGGAATCAAGCCCCATACTGGGCTCTGTGCTCCGTGGGGTCTGCTTGAGATTCTCCTGCTCTCCCTCTCCCCCTGCCCTCGGCCCCATTTGCATGTGCATGAGAGTGTTCTCTAAAATAAATAAATAATGATCGTACAATCCCTGGATCGAGTCCCACATCGGACTCCCTGCACAGTCGGGAGCCTGCTTCTCCCTCTGCCTCTCCCTGCCACTCTGCCTGCCTGTGTGCTCTCTCTCTGACAAATAAATAAAAGTAAAATCTTTAAATAAATTAATTAATTAATTAATTAAGATAAAATTAAATAAATAAATAAATCTTTTTAAAAAATAGCTCAGTTCTTTATAAAATCTCCAATAGCCTGATAATTTCCAAGAATTTCTAGAAAATTTAGATAGATAGATGACAGATAGATACTCTATATAGTAATGAAACAACCCCTGGAAAGCATCCTAAAACGAACATGCTAATTCTTTGTCATCCTAATGAAAGGAGGTGAGATGTCCACAGGGTTGACAAGAAAAGTACCATTGCTGTGTCTGTGTTCCTCACTTTTCCCCTGTATTTCTATTATTAAATGTGACAAGGTACAAATGATCTCTTCCTACTCTCTTGGAGTTCTTGTTCAGCATTTCCATTTCTTCTTCTCATCTTACACACAAAGATCCGTTTAACCAAATAATCTCTTCTTTAGCCAAATAAAATCTGGATTACGATTTGCATTTTCTTTTGATTTTACTGAGTAATAGGATTGAGGTATTATAAATCCTACTAGTTGGTCCTATATAGCCAAAGCATTATTAATAAGGGGCAGGATTATTTATGTAAAGATAAATTTCGCTCTATTTCCTGTCTCTATTTCATCTGGAAACTGGGAGTTAAATCACCCTTTGGGCTAAAATTTACATGGTTCTACCAACACAATTCAAAGCAAGAATTAGGTTTAAAGATCCTATATAATAAATTTTAGTTCTCAGTTTCCAAATCCCATGAACCATCCAAATAAACTTTAGATGATTTGTTTAAATGTTCCCTTTTACTGTATTTATTTAAAACACACAAGAGCTAATGTGCTATGTTATACTTGATTAATGCCCAATTAAATGTTGTAAATTGTAAACCTGGCATATTTACCGAGGAGTTAATTCTCCTTATAAAGTAGAGTGTTTGTTCTTTATTTTATTTAACACTTTTCATGGATTTTATATTTGAATATTATCAAATTGCTCATTACTGAGAATGCCACTAAGCTGTTAAATTTCCATCATCAAAGATGAAATCATTGTACTCAACCTAAACTCTGACCTTCAGTAGAAATTACTAATTACTCATTTTAATTTTGCATTCTCCCAGTAAGTTTCTGATTCATTCATCTTTGAAGGGGATTTTAAACTATTTTCATTCCATTCACCATATTCATGCAATACCCACAATATTTTACTGATATTTTAACAGGCCAAGTCTTTACTTGTTTTGTTTTCCTATGTAAACATAAGAATTCTGTACATATTAATTTATTTGATAATATATTTTAGTACCTTAATAATTTTAGCTTCTGATTTTTCACTTCATTTAGAACTACTCTCAAATAAATTAGGTTAACATTCATGTCACATATTAGGACTCAGGAAAAGTGTTATTTAAGGAAACCAACACTATCTTTTATCATGATAACAACAACAAAAAAGGTAAATAATATTCATGAATGATGCAATTAAATCTTTTGAATTTAGGTTTAAATTAAAATTTTCGACAATGGGGCACCGTGATGGCTTAGCTGGTTAAGCATCTGACCATTGATCTCAGCTCAGGTCTTGATCTCAGAGTCCTGAGATCAAGCTCTGCCTTGGACTCCATGCTGGGTATGGAGCTTGCTTTAAAAAAACAATAAATAACATTTAAAAATAAAAAATAATGTTTCTATGATGCCTTGGGTTATTTATTATTGGTTTTAGATTTCTTCTAACTATTAAAATTAAAGCTAAACTCACTAGTTTATAAAGCTCACAAATTTATAAAGTCATGCAATTTAATTACTCAATTAGGAACTTTAACAATTATAATTTCTTACAAAAGTGTCTAAAATTTTATTAATGTAGATTCTTTAAAAACTCATTTCTTACTGTTAAAAAAAAAAACTTTTACCCTTCTAATAAACATGTGCTGTCAGTTGGCTTCTGAGGTAGTTTTGTCATTTAAATCTAGCCCGTTTTAATTTTCCACAGTCCACTTACATGTTTTAATAAAGCAATCTTCCCACGGGGGACTATGAGAAAAAGGCCATGGACAAAGTCCATTTATTTGGATGCAGCTGAAAACAGAGGAAAGAAAATGGGACCAATTGTCTTATTCTCTAATATTTCACTTCTAGACACAAGAGAAGAAATTCTCCAAATATTTGTATTACTTTTCAGATTATAAGTGGTTGCCCTACTTTGGACTATGGAGGACTTTTCTAATACACTGAGAATTTATGGGAGTCACAGGATAATCACTATACATTTGATAGTACGAGGTTTGAGGACTTGCATTAATTAAATTTTATTTCCAAGCACAGATCTTCCCATATGAAAATTGGAAAAAGAAAGAAAGAAATGAAATAACTTCTAACAAGCGACACTTGGGTAGAAATAATACGGACAAGGACACTGCATCTCAGTCTATGGGACACATGTAAAGCAGTGATCAGAGAAAAATGTATAGCACTGAACACTTTTATCAGTAAAAATGAAATAATAAAAAATAGATGAATTTATGTCCCATTTTTAAAAACTAGAAAAAGAATAGAACAAAGTAAGCCAAAGAAAATACGAAGGAAAGAATTTTCAAAAACTAAAACTGAGTTACACTATAGAAAATAGTATATGTGCTTTGTAAGTTAAAATCCTGTTTTTCTTTTTTTTTTTAAAGATTTTATTTATTTATTTGTCAGAGAGAGAGAGGGAGAGAGAGCAAGCACAGGCAGACAGAATGGCAGGCAGAGGTAGAGGGAGAAGCAGGCTCCCCGATGAGCAAGGAGCCCGATGTGGGACTCGATCCCAGGACGCTGGGATCATGACCTGAGCCGAAGGCAGCTGCTTAACCAACTGAGCCACCCAGGCGTCCCTAAAATCCTGTTTTTGTGAAAAAATTAAAAATATAGCTATCATTAGCAGAGTTGATCAATAACAAAAAAGTATAAACACAAAAAATAATGTCATGAAAAAAACACTGAAACAGAAGAAAAAACATTAAATCACAGATAATAATATACAGATATCTATGCAAATACATTTAAAAATTTAGGTAAAATGAATCAATCTCCTAGGGAAACGCAGACTACCAGATTTGATCCCATTAGCATTAGAATGCTTTAAAAGACCATCTCCATAAAAATAGTGAATTTATTAAGGAACTGTATTTGCTTTCCTGGTCTGCTGTAACAAATGATCACAAATTTGGTTTGAAACAAGAGAAATTAATTTTCACACAGTTCTGAAGACCACAAATCTGAAATCAAAGCATCATCAGGGCCACATTCCCTCTGAAGTTTCTAGGATAGAATCTATTGTTGCCTTTTGCAGCCTCTGGTGGCTCCTGACATTCCTTAGCTTATGGTAGTGTAACACCATTCTCTACTTCTGTCTTCACATGGCCTTCTCCTCTGTGTCTGTGTGTCTTCTCCTTTTCCCTTTCTTGAAAGGGCACCCACAGTTGGATTTAGAGTCCATTCTAACCTGGGGAGGATTCTCATCTTGAGATCTTTAATTTTATCTGCAAAGACCCAAAGACTCTTTTTCCAAACAAGGTCACCACCACAGGTTCTGAAGATCAGGACTAGAACACAGTATTTGAGGGGCCACTATTCCACTCAATACAGCAACTAGTCTGAGAAAAGTACAAACCTCAGATGTTTTCACAGGAGAATTCTACCAAACTTCAAAGACCAGATAGACCCAATGATCTCTAAATTATTCCAGAAAAAAGGAAGGAAATGTTCAAATCCTTTTATGACACAAATATTACATTGATACCTGAACCTGATAAAGACAGTAAAAATACAGAAAATTAAAGACCATTATCACTAGTGTATATACATACAAAAACATTAAATTAAATCCTACCAAACAGAACCCAACACCAGATTAAGAAGATAATAATCAACAACTGGATTTATTTTAAAAATGCAAGTTGGTTCAATCTTAGGAAATCCATTAATAACATATACTACATTAATAAGTCAAAGGGGAAAAATCATAGAATTGTTGCCATTGATAAGAAGAGAGCCTTTGACAAAACTGAAATCCATCCATGATTAAAAAAAAAAAAACCTCAAAAATAAGAACTGCGGAATACTTTCTTAATATTAGAAATACTATACCTTAGTCTTAAAGCTAGTATCTAATTTAGTGGAGAAACAATGGAGACATTTCTTTAAAAACAGGAACAACAGAGAGGAGTCAAGATGGCGGAGAAGTTGCAGGCTGAGACTACTTCGGGTAGCAGGAAATCAGCTAAATAGCTATCTAAAGATTGCAAACACCTACAAATCCAACGGGAGATTGAAGAGAAGAAGAACAGCAATTCCAGAAACAGAAAATCAACCACTTTCTGCAAGGTAGGACTGGCGGAGAAGTGAATCCAAAGCGACGGGAAGATAGACCGCGGGGGAGGGGCCGGCTCCCAGCGAGCGGCGGAAAAACGGAGCAAAATCAGGACTTTTAAAAGTCTGTTCCGCTGAGGGACATCGCTCCAGAGGCTTAACTGGGGTGAAGCCCAGGCGGGGTAAGCGTGGCCTCAGGTCCCGCAGGGTCGCAGAAGGATCGGGGGTGTCTCAGTGTCGCAGAGCTTACCGGTATTAGAACGGGGAAGCCGGCTACAGAGACAGAGCCGAGGAGTGACTCTCAGCTCGGGGTTGCCTTGAACCGGTCGCAGGCTCGGTCAGCTCGGAGCGCGGCCGGAGGCCAGGGTGACGGGAGTCATTTGGCGCTGTTCTCGAGGGCGCACTGAGGAGTGGGGCCCCGGGCTCTCGGCTCCTCCGGGCCGGAGACCGGGAGGCCGCCATCTTTATTCCCATCCTCCGGACTCTACGGAAAGCGCTCAGGGAACAAAAGCTCCTGAAAGCGAACCCGAGCGGATGACTCAGCGCGGCCCCGGGTAAGGGCGGTGCAACTCCGCCTGGGGCAAAGATGCTTGAGAATCACTACAACGGGCCCCTCCCCCAGAAGATCTACGGGAAACCCAGCCAGGACCAAGTTCACCTACCAAGGAGAACGGCGGAATTCCAGAGGAGAAGAAAGCAAAGCACGGAACTCATGGCTTTCTCCCCATGATTTTTTAGCCTTGCAGTTAATTTAATTTTTTTTTCTTTTTCAATTTTTTTTTCTTTTTCTCTTCTTCTGCTAAATTTTTTTTAACTTCTACCATTTTCTTTTTTTTAACGTTTTTTAAATAGTTTATCTAATATATATATATTTTTCCTCTTTTATATTTTTTCTTATCGGCTTTCTTTTTTTTAATAGTTTTTTTTTTCTTTCTTTCTGAACCCCTTTTTATCCCCTTTCTCCCCCCTCACAATTCAGGATCTCTTCTGATTTGGCTAAAGCATATTTTCCTGGGGTTGTTGCCACCCTTTTAGTATTTTACTTGCTCCTTCATAAACTCTTATCTGGACAAAATGACAAGGCGGAAAAATTCACAACAAAAAAAAGAACAAGAGGCAATACCAAAGGCTAGGGACCTAATCAATACAGACATTGGTAATATGTCAGATATAGAGTTCAGAATGATGATTCTCAAGGTTCTAGCCGGGCTTGAAAAAGGCATGGAAGATATTAAAGCAACCCTCTCGGGAGATATAAAAGCCCTTTCTGGAGAAATAAAAGAACTAAAATCTAACCAAGTTGAAATCAAAAAGCTATTAATGAGGTGCAATCAAAAAATGGAGGCTCTCACTGCTAGGATAAATGAGGCAGAAGAAAGAATTAGCGATATAGAAGACCAAATGACAGAGAATAAAGAAGCGGAGCAAAAGAGGGACAAACAGTTACTGGACCACGAGGGGAGAATTCGAGAGATAAGTGACACCATAAGACGAAACAACATTAGAATAATTGGGATTCCAGAAGAAGAGGAAACAGAGAAGGAGCAGAGAAGGTATACTGGATGAGATTATTGGAGAGAATTTCCCCAATATGGCAAAGGGAACAAGCATCAAAATCCAGGAGGTTCAGAGAACCCCCCTCAAAATCAATAGAATAGGTCTACACCCCGTCACCTAATAGTAAAATTGACAAGTCTTAGTGACAAAGAAAAGATCCTGAAAGCAGCCCGGGAAAAGAAGTCTGTAACGTACAATGGTAAAAATATTAGATTGGGCAGCAGACTTATCCACAGAGACCTGCAGGGCCAGAAAGAGCTGGCATGATATATTCAGAGTACTAAATGAGAAAAACATGCAGCCAAGAATACTATATCCAGCTAGGCTATCATTGAAAATAGACGGAGAGATTAAAAGCTTCCAGGACAAAACAAAAACTGAAAGCATTTGCAAATACCAAACCAGCTCTACAGGAAATATTGAAAGGGGTCCTCTAAGCAAAGAGAGACCCTCAAAGTAGTAGATCAGAAAGAAACAGAGGACAATATACAATAACAGTCACCTTACAGGCAATACAATGGCACTAAATTCATATCTCTCAATACTTACCCTGAATGTTAATGGGCTAAATGCCCCAATCAAAAGACACAGGGTATCAGAATGGATAAAAAACAAAAACCATCTATATGTTGCCTACAAGAAACTCATCTTACACCCGAAGACACCTCCAGGTTTAAAGTGAGGGGGTGGAAAAGAATTTACCATGCTAATGGACATCAGAAGAAAGCAGGAGTGGCAATCCTTATATCAGATCAATTAGATTTTAAGCCAAAGATTATAATAAGAGATGAGGAAGGACACTATATCATACTCAAAGGAACTGTCCAACAAGAAGATCTAACAATTTTAAATATCTATGCCCCTAACGTGGGAGCAGCCAACTATATAAACCAATTAATAACAAAATCAAAGAAACACATCGACAAGATACAATAATAGTAGGGGATTTTAACACTCCCCTCACTGAAATGGACAGATCATCCAAGCAAAAGATCAACAAGGAAATCAAGGCCTTAAATGACACACTGGACCAGATGGACATCACAGATATATTCAGAACATTTCATCCCAAAGCAACAGAATACACATTCTTCTTTGTGCACATGGAACGTTCTCCAGAATAGATCACATTCTTGGTCCTAAATCAAGTCTCAACCGGTATCAAAAGATTGGGATCATACCCTGCATATTTTCAGACCACAATGCTCTAAAGCTAGAACTCAATAACAAGAGGAAATTTGGAAAGAACCCAAATACATGGAGACTAAACAGCATCCTTCTAAAGAATGAATGGGTCAACCAGGAAATCAAAGAAGAATTGAAAAAATTTATGGAAACAAATGATAATGAAAACACAACAGTTCAGAATCTGTGGGACACAACAAAGGCAGTCCTGAGAGGAAAATATATAGCGGTACAAGCCTTTCTCAAGAAACAAGAAAGGTCTCAGGTACACAACCTAACCCTACACCTAAAGGAGCTGGAGAAAGAACAAGAAAGAAACCCTAAACCCAGCAGGAGAAGAGAAATCATAAAGATCAGAGCAGAAATCAATGAAATAGAAACCAAAAAAACAATAGAACAAATCAACGAAACTAGGAGCTGGTTCTTTGAAAGAATTAATAAGATTGATAAACCCCTGGCCAGACTTCTCAAAAAGAAAAGAGAAAGGACCCAAATAAATAAAATCATGAATGAAAGAGGAGAGATCACAATGAACACCAAAGAAATACAGACAATTATAAGAACATACTATGAGCAACTCTACGCCAACAAATTTGACAATCTGGAAGAAATTGATGCATTCCTAGAGACATATAAACTACCACAACTGAACCAGGAAGAAATAGAAAGCCTGAACAGACCCATAACCAGTAAGGAGATTGAAACAGTCATCAAAAATCTCCAAACAAACAAAAGCCCAGGGCCAGACGGCTTCCCGGGGGAATTCTACCAAACATTTAAAGAAGAACTAATTCCTATTCTCCTGAAACTGTTCCAAAAAATAGCAATAGAAGGAAAACTTCCAAACTCATTTTATGAGGCCAGCATCACCTTGATCCCAAAACCAGACAAGGATCCCAACAAAAAGAGAACTACAGACCAATATCCTTGATGAACACAGATGCAAAAATTCTCGCCAAAATACTAGCCAATAGGATTCAACAGTACGTTTAAAAGGATTATTCACCACGACCAAGTGGGATTTATTCCAGGGCTGCAAGGCTGGTTCAACATCCGCAAATCAATCAATGTGATACAAACACATTAATAAAAGAAAGAACAAGAACCATATGATACTCTCCATAGATGCTGAAAAAGCATTTGACAAAGTACAGCATCCCTTCCTGATCAAAACTCTCAAAGTGTAGGGATAGACGGCACATACCTCATATTATCAAAGCCATCTATGAAAAAACCCACCGCAATATTATTCTCAATGGAGAAAACTGAAAGCTTTTCCGCTAAGGTCAGGAACACGCAGGGATGTCCGTATCACCACTGCTATTCAACATAGTACTAGAAGTCCTAGCCTCAGCAATCAGACAACAAAAGGAAATTAAAGGCATCCAAATCGGCAAAGAAGAAGTCAATTATCACTCTTCGCAGATGATATGATACTCTATGTGGAAAACCCAAAGACTCCACTCCAAAACTGCTAGAACTTGTACAGGAATTCAGTAAAGTGTCAGGATATAAAATCAATGCACAGAAATCAGTTGCATTTCTCTAACACCAACAACAAAGACCGAAGAAAGAGAAATTAAGGAGTCCATCCCATTTACAATTGCACCCAAAACTATAAAGATACCTAGGAATAAACCTAACCAAAGAGACTAAGAAATCTATACTCAGAAAACTATAAAGTACTCATGAAAGAAATTGAGGAAGGACACAAAGAAATGGAAAAATGTTTCCATGCTCCTGGATTGGAAGAATAAATATTGTGAAAATGTCTATGCTACCTAAAGCAATCTACACATTTAATGCAATTCCTATCAAAGTACCATCCATTTTTTTCAAAGGAAATGGAACAAATAATCCTAAAATTTATATGGAACCAGAAAAGACCTCGAATAAGCCAAAGGAATATTGAAAAAGAAAGCCAAAGTTGGTGGCATCACAATTCCGGACTTCAAGCTCTATTACAAAGCTGTCATCATCAAGACAGCATGGTACTGGCACAAAAACAGACACATAGATCAATGGAACAGAATAGAGAGCCCAGAAATGGACCCTCAACTCTATGGTCAACATCATCTTCGACAAAGCAGGAAAGAATGTCCAATGGAAAAAATGACAGCCTCTTCAATAAATGGTGTTGGGGAAAATTGGACAGCCACATGACAGAAAATGAAATTGGAACATTTCCTTACACCACACACGAAAATAGACTCAAAATGGATGAAGGATCTCAATGTGAGAAAGGAATCCATCAAATCCTCGAGGAGAACACAGCAGCAACCTCTTCGACGTCAGCCGCAGCAACATCTTCCTAGGAACATCACCACAGGCAAGGAAGCAAAGGCAAAATGAACTTTTGGGATTTTATCAAGATCAAAGCTTTTGCACAGCAAAGGAAACAGTTAAAAAAAAACCAAAAGACAACTGACAGAATGGGAGAGGGATATTTGCAAATGACATATCAGATAAAGGGCTAGTGTCCCAAAATCTATAAAGAACTTAGCAACTCAACACCCAAAGAACAAATAATCCAATCAAGAAATGGGCAGAGGACATGAACAGACATTTCTGCAAAGAAGACATCCAGATGGCAACAGACACATGAAAAAGTGCTCCATATCACTCGGCATCAGGGAAATACAAATCAAAACCACCATGAGATATCACCTCACACCAGTCAGAATGGCTAAAATTAACAAGTCAAGAAATGACAGATGCTGGCGAGGATGCGGAGGAAATGGGGAACCCTCCTACACTGTTGGTGGGAATGCAAAGCTGGTGCAACCACTCTGGAAACAGCATGGAGGTTCCTCAAAATGTTTGAAAATAGAACTACCCTATGACCCTGCAATTGCACTGCTGGGTATTTACCTAAAGATACAAACATAGTGATCCGAAGGGGCCAATGCACCCGAATGTTTATAGCCAGCAATGTCTACAATAGCCAAACTATGGAAAGAACCTAGATGTCCATCTACAGACGAATGGATAAAAGATGTGGATATATACACAATGGAATACTATGCCAGCCATCAAAAGAAATGAAATCTGCCATTTGCGACGACGTGGATGGAACTAGAGGGTATCATGCTTAGCGAAATAAGTCAATCGGCAGAAGACAACTATCAATGATCTCCCTGTATGAGGGAGAGGAGATGCAACAGGGGGGGTTGAGGGGTAGGAGAGAGTAAATGACACAAGATGGGATTGGGAAGGGAGACAACCATAAGTGACTCTTAATCTCACAAAACAACTAGGGTGATGGAGGGAGGGGGTTGGGAGAGGGGGTGGGGTTATGGAGATTGGGATGGTATGTGCTATGGTGAGTGTGTGAAGTGTGTAAACCTGGCGATTCGCAGACCTGTACCCTGGGGATAAAAATATATGTTTATAAAGCTGTAAAAAAAAAAAAAAAGAAAAAAAAAGAAAGAGAGAAAGGATGAATCCCCAAGTTTTGTAGCAACATGGACGGGACTGGAAGAGATTATGCTGAGTGAAATAAGTCAAGCAGAGAGAGTCAATTATCATATGGTTTCACTTATTTGTGGAGCATAAAAAATAGCATGGAGGACAGGGGAGTGGAGAGGAGAAGGGAGTTGAGGGAAATTGGAAGGGGAGGTGAACCATGAGAGACTATGGACCTCTGAAAAACGATCTGAGAATTTTTGAAGGGGTGGGGGGGGGAGTTGGGGTACAACCAGGTGGTGGGTATTGTAGAGGGCACGGATTGCATGGAGCACTGGGTGTGGTGCAAAAATAATGAATACTGTTATGCTGAAAAAAATAAAAAAAATTTAAAAAAAAAAATAATTACATAAAAACAGGAACAACAAAAGTATCCCATTAACCCATAACTATTCTACACTGTACTAGAAGTATTAGCTGATAAAATCAAAATAAATTAAAGGTATAAGAATGGGTTGAAAAACAAGTGAAACTATTTCTATTTATAGATGACAATAATATATCCAGGATATCTTAGAATCAATCATAAAACTACCTCAAAAATAATTCAGTTAAGGTAGTAGGATATGAAATTGACATAAAAACTTAATGGCCTTTAAATATACAAACAATAACCAAGTGGAGATACATGTTAGATAAATCATCTATAATAGCAGAAGAGAAGATTAAATACTTGGGAATAAACTTAAAAAAGAAATGTGCCCAACCTTTTCGATTTTATGACAAAAATCTTTCAAAGCCCTTAGAAGACACAAAAGTAAAATTTTAACAAATGGGAAAACATCATTTGTTCTTAAATAGGATAATGCAGCATTATAAAGATGTCAGTGCTCCCTAATTTATAAATGTAGTACAATCCCAATAAAAACACTAACAAGTGGGTTTTTTCCTCAATTAAATTAGAAAATTGATGATATAATTCATGTTTAAATGTAAAAATATTCAGGGCAACACTGAAGAAGAAAAATTATGAGGTGGAATTAACCCAACCAGATATTTAAAGAGAACAGAGTGTCTATAATTAAAACAGTTTAGTACTGGCTCATGAAGACCCATATACCAGTGAAATAAATAAAAAGCCCAGAAGTAGAATAGATCCAAATATATGGAGATACACACACAGAAATTTAGCATATGATAAAGGTGTCTTCTTGAATCATTAGGGAAAAGATAGATATTTTAATAAGCTTTGCTAGAACAACATGATAGTCATTTGGGAAAAGAGAAAATCACATGCATATTTTGTACCATATACCGGAATAAACTGTAAATAGTTTAGAGATCTACATGTAAAATGTGAAGCCATGCAAGTAGTATAGGTAAGCATGAAAGAATCCTCTTGAACTACAAGCTAAGAAAAAGTTTTTAATGTCAACTCCAAATCCAGGGACAATTAAAAAAAAAAGGATAGATTTGACTACATAACAATTTAAAAAGAAAATATGCATTTTATTGCAAAGAATACCATGATTAAAGTCCAAAAGCAACTGAAAATATTTTCAACATACATTACAAAGGGCTAAAATTCTCAATATATAAACAATTCTTTAAAATGGAAGGATAGATCCAATCAGGCAGAAAAATGAGAAAATAACATATAAACAGACAATTCATAAGAAATAAATAGGACTAATCCTGAAGTTATGAAAAAAATGTCCAAACTCATTCATAAGTAAGGATATGTAAATTAAAACAACACTGAGATATTTCAGAATGGCAAAACTTTGAAAGTGTCCAAACACAACCTGTTAGCAAGGCTGGGTAAACAGGCACATTCATACATTGCTGTTGGTAATACACTGCTATATTATTTTGAAAATTTTTTGTAAATCTAAAATATTTAAATCAAATTTGGAAGCAAGACATAACCAAAACAAACAAACAAACAAACAAAAACAAAAAACAAAACAAAACAAAAAGTCTAAGAACTACAGGATGATCTAAGCTCACATGTAAGATGGAAATAATTATTTGTGTTATAAAGCTCAGAAAGAGGTAATGTATGTGAAACTACAATGAAAAATCATGAAGTGTTACATAATTTCAGTATTTGTGCAGAAAATCTGAATCAGGTACTTAAAACAGAGAGAGATTTTTTTTTTCAATTGTATTTCAGGACTACAAATTCAACTTTGGGAAGGATAGGAAATCTTTAACACATCCCACTTTGGAGCTACTTATTGTCTTTCAGAAACCAGTCCAACCTTCTGTGTACTGTTCTGAGATGGTAGAGATGAAATTCTCCAAAGTACATTTCCTAAGCTTCCTTGCCAGTTGGCTTCCTATTAAGATCTGTCAGTGGAGAAAAATTGCATTAGAAGAAAAATGTAGGTAATTCTTCAGTGGAGAACTGTAAGCAAGAGGAAGAAAGAAAAGACTGCCTTCCTGTCTCCACCTCCTCTGGGCATTAGCTGTAGACTGTTGACCCATCCTTCCTTCCTTCAACACTCCTAGGCCCAGCTTCTCCAAGTACCAACAATAGCCAGCAATCCTATCTTAGTAGTTGGAGAGCCAAGCCATGTGCTTACCAACTGGGCCATGGTCTGAGACAATTCAACACCTACCTGTCTTTCCACATTAGCAATCTGAGTGCCCACTAGGCAACACTGTCTTCAGAGGTCTGACTCTCACTAGACCACACCCCCTGTTCAGAGATCCCAGTACAAATTGTAGTGTCCCTTCAGTTCCAAAGCACCAGGCCCATTGAGTCCTTCCATCAAACTTCTAGGTACCATAATCCTGGTCTCTCCTGGTATTGCTCTAACATCTTACAACCATCTGACTTAGATATATACCACCTTTTTACTCATTGAGCCTTCCTACACCTGTGTAACCAAGTCCCTAATCCACTCAGTTTCAAGTACCCTGTGAGGTTTCTATTTTCTACCCTTGAAAGACAGCAATTTATGGGTGCGCCTACAGGGGAAGTAGATTTTATTTACACTTCATTTATTCATTAATTTAATATTATTAAGCAAATACTTGGTCACAGTCACAGATAATGATGCATGAAGATAAAAAACGACATAGCTCTTGCCTTTAGGTGTTTACAATAAATGGATGAGGTAAATATTTGAACTAGCTATCACCAGGTAAATAAGCTGTATAACACAAGAACACTCAAAGTGCTGTAAGAGCCCGTGAAAAGGCACAAGAGCACAGGTGAGGGCTTTCTGGAAGTGTGAAAAGAACATCCTGTCAGAGGAAAGAATATCTGTGAGGACATAACAGCTTCAAAGAAATGAACAAATCCTGTGACCAGAGGATAGGAGAGGTCCACAAAGTAAAGCCAAACAGGAAGAACATTTGTGGTCATGAAAGGTCTTGAATGATAAAATTAATTTCAAATTCACCCAAAAGCAATGGAGAACCACTGAAAGATTCTAGAGGTATTTCCTTTTTAATGGTACTTGTGTGGTAGGTTTAAAAAAAAAAAAAAAAAAGACATCCCTTAGCCCCTACACCATCTTCCAAAATTGTTTCTTACACACCCTTCTGGTAAAAAGTTGACTAATGTATTAATCCACGATGAACACTAAATGGAGATCTTATAATGTATCAGATGGTATTCAAAGTAAGTTATATTTATTAATTCATTCAATCCTCACAACAGGGCTATTAGGTACACTACTTCCCTTTCCATTTTACAAAGAGGAAATTGAGGCTCAGAAAGACTCACTAACTCGCTCAGGGTCATAGAACGAGTAAGTGGCAAAGTTAGGCTTTGAACCCAGAGGCAATGGCTCCATGATCTATGCTATTTGCCACTACGCTCTGGGGCTTCACACACATACGTGGGTTTGTGGGATACATGGAAAAAACATGAAGTAAATATTCTACCACAAATGACTCATCCTCTTCATTTTACTCTGCACCTTGCTCTTTCAAGTAGTCATTCACCTTGAAGATGGTTCCCTATCAACACATTTTGATCCACTTTATCCTGACTACACAGTATTCCATTATGTAAACATTCCAGACTAAAACATTTCTATATTGATTATTGGTAAGGCTCTTGATAGGCTTGGGTCTTAGAAATAATGTTGCAACAGAATTAATAGCAGAGGAATTGTTCAAAGGAAATATTTATTTTTAATATTAAAAATATTGGGGTGCCTGGGTGGCTCAGCAGCTTAAAGCCTCTGCCTTTGGCTCAGGTCATGATCCCGGGGTCCTCAGATTGAGCCCTGCATCGGGCTCTCTGCTCATCGGGGAGCCTGCTTCCCTTCTTCTCTCTCTGCCTAATTATGATCTCTGTCTGTCGAGTAAATAAAGTCTTTAAAAAATATATATATAGGGGCACCTGGGTGGCTCAGTGGGTTAAAGCCTCTGCCTTTGGCCCGGGTCATGATGCCAGGGTCCTGGGATCGAGCCCCACATTGGGCTCTCTGCTCAACAGGGAGCCTGCTTCCCCCTCTCTCTCTACCTGCCTCTCTGCCTACTTGTGATCTCTGTCAAATAAATAAATAAAATCTTAAAAAAAAATATATATATATATATATGTATATATATGGTACAATGGCCTGTCACAAACAGAAATGCTGGGTGGCCTCTCATCAGTGTAAGGAGAATGCCTAGTATCCTTATGGCTGGATTTGGGTACTATGCCAATGGGAGTTTTTATGAAATTTTGTTGTTGTTTTTTTTTTAAAGACTTTATTTATTTATTTATTTGACAGAGATCATGAGTAGGCAGAGAGGCAGGCAGAGAGAGAGGAGGAAGCAGGCTCCCCGCTGAGCAGAGAGCCCGATGCGGGGCTTGATCCCAGGTCCCTGGGATCATGACCTGAGCCGAAGGCAGAGGCTTTAACCCACTGAACCATCCAGGCGCCCCTCAAATTTTGTTTTTTTAAATTTTCTGCCTATTTGATAGGTAAAAAGTGATTCCTACAGTATTTTATTTTTTTATTTCATTTTATTGCTTTTCAGTGTTCCAGTATTCATTGTTTATGCACCACACCCAGTGCTCCAGTATTATGGAGGGCAAGTATTTTATTTTTTTAAAGATTTATTTATTTATTCGAGAGAAAGTGAGAGGGGAGGGGCAGAGGGAGAGAGAGAGAATCTCAAGCAGACTCCTGCTGAGTGCGGGGCCCAACGGGGACTCAATCTCACAACCCTCTGAGATCATGACCTGAGCTAAGAATCAAGAGTCAGATGCTTATCCAACTGAGCCACCCAGGCGCCCCAGGCCGCAGTTTTTTAAAAAGAGCCTGATGCCATGAAATTTGTGTTTTAGAAAGATCATGCTGAGCTAGTATCACACCAGGACTCAAGGCAGAGAAGACAGGTAGAAAACAGCTAATAGCAGCCTGTGTGGAAAAAGGAGAATGGCTTACTCAGAGCAGTGCCTTGAATGTATTAGGAGGAAAAACTAAGTGTGGGGGGGTTGGGAGGTGGGACATATCACAAAAGCCAGCTGTTGACCTTTGTTTATGTAATTTATATTGTTAAAGGTGGGCAAGAAAGAGAAAGGATGCAAGAATATTTCCCAGGTTTATGAGTTAGGAAGCCAAGAGAATTATAATGAAAACAACTGTCTTAGGAAACACCGAAGAAGGCACAGGTCTAGGGGCATGCCAGAGGAAACAAGGATGATAAAAAGTTCACCACAAATCTAAGATTCTATTATTTATTTATGGAAACCACCTTCATCTGTGGCAGGAGATATTTCAGAGTCTTCATATATATTTAATGTCACCGAAGAATGAGTCATTGAATTTCGCAGTGACACGGAGGCCCTTAAATCAAATTACCCAACACATTTATGAAACCAGATACACTGTGCCAGAGTTTTCCATTAGTATTCTGCCATCTAGTGAATAACAATTATTTGTGCAACTTGGCCTTTAGAAAAAAGAACCACAAATTTTTGGCCTTCTCATCATGTATGTTTTCAGTTTCCAACTCATAGAAAAATAACCTGAAAACACCTCACATTTTTGGCAAAATCCAATCTCATAATTATGAAATTTTTAAACATAGAGGAAAGAATGAAAGCATAGATCCTACCAGATGAATCCCAAAATTTGACCGTGGGCTCATCCTGAAAATTGATAAAACCAAAGTCACAGGGAAAGTTCTTGAGAGTTTCCTTTATGCCAGGCTACCCACTTCCATCATTAAAAACCACCACAACAAAAAAAAACACACACAAAAATCTACTCATTTCTTTGTTGTAATAAAATATCTTGAAGTAAATAGCCTTCGTCCATTCAATGAGCTGTGCTTAATATTATCAAAACTTTATCATCTGAAAAATTATCTTGCAACGACACACTAGAGATTGTATTCAAAAGTTATGAAAGTATATCATGAAAAATGTGTTTTCTCTATATTTCTGTGAACGCTTCATTGATCTCCCCTGAGCTGACTACTTGCTTCATACAGCTAATGAACTAGTGTACCTCTGCATTGCTAATGCATGGTATTACTTCTCATACCTTATAAACATACAGATTTTAATTATTAATTTGCAAGCCTGTCTCCTAAAAGACCTATGAATTTCCTGATTAAAGACACACAATGTCATATTCAGTTTTATATCTCTCTTGTAACTTAAGAGGTACAGCACTTCTATTTTCAATCAATGTTAATGAATAAATTATTTAAAGTGATTGAATTGAATTAATGGCAAATATTTGCAATTTCATTAAAGCTAATTCAAATTAAATTAACATACAACTTAAAATAAGCAATCACTGCACTCATCTTTCTTTATTAAGCCTAGAAGAAACAAGACTGAACGTATTGCCCGAGCACCCACAGGGCCCTAAAATATAGATGTATGCTCATTAAAATTATTGAAGATAGGTAGACAAAATTCCTCCTTTGAAATTTGTCCTTATAGGTAATGGCAATATTCCCAGCCTTGTCAACTTCTTTCCCTTGGCAGATCTCTGCAGTCCATCTGTTGAACTTGAATGCTGAAGTGATCTCAAAGAGAGCATGCCTATGGGTATCTTTATCCTGCATGATTGTACGCCAGCAGAAAGCATAAACTCAATCTCTTTCAGATTGTCAAGTGCAATTGGTCCCAAGAGAGTATTTCATTGCCTTATGGATGATTACGAACAAAAACTCAAAATCATAAAGTTTACCCTAAAAGTTCAATTGATGAGCACTATATAATAGTTGCAAGGCCTCTTAATCTATGTACAAGTCTAACCTCTTTAATTTTACTGTATCCAAGCTCATTCTAAGGAGTTCAAAGAACCTCATTGATTTTGTGGGGTTTTGCAAGTATCCTTACCAAATTATGTTCCCTTGTGTAGCTGTTTTTATTTTTGATTTAGCACCTCTGCTTTTTTTTTTTTTTCCTTTAAGATTTATTTATTGAGAGAGAAAGCGAGAGCACGCAAGCACATGAGTTGGGGAAGGGGCAGAGGGAGAGGAGAGAGAAAATCTGCACTGAGCACAGAGTCTGACACAGGGCTCCATCCCATGACCTGAGCCGAAATCAAGAGGCAGACTCTTAACCAACTAAGCTGCCCCAGCACCTCTGCTTTTAAAAAACAATCCTGAGTACTTTTTTGTATCCTTAAACACATTTGTATGTTGCACAGAGCATTATCCCCATCTATCTTGTGATACTAAAAATGCAAGAAGAGGAAAAAAAGCATTATTTATCTTAAGAAATTTAATTTTACGATTTATGTCTGGCCTCTATGATATACATTTGCTATACCTACCGTCTCTTAAGACATCTGTGTATCTCAGGGGTGCCTGGGTGGCTCAGTGGGTTAAGGCCTCTGCCTTCGGCTCAGGTCATGATCCCAGGGTCCTGGGATCGAGCCCCACATCGGGCTCTCTGCTCAGAGGGGAGCCTGCTTCCTCCTCTCTCTCTGCCTGCCTCTCCACCTACTTGTGATCTCTGTCTGTCAAATAAATAAATAAAATCTAAAAAAAAAAAGACATCTGTGTATCTCAGAAAATTTAGATAGAAGTAATCTTCCTGTTCAGATAGAATCCCATCAGTTTATCTTGATTAGGGAACTCAGGAGAAGGAATTAAGCATACTGTACTTTCCCCCTTCCAGGGACTTCTTTCTAATTGTCTTTCATAATGGCTTTTCCTCAAGAAATACGTTTTCTCCTCCATCAAGCTGTGAGTTTATAGGGGCATGCTCTGTCACCAAAGCTGGAGCGTGTGGGAAATGGAACTATGGTCATCCAATCTTGGCTATGGATAGTAATTTAAATTTAGAATGAAATTAGAATAATCCATTTGGCCCCAGATCCCAACCATAGTTCCTATTAAATCTTGTCTATAACAAGCCGATATACTGATAATACTGAGGCATTTGCCAATGCTTCTTAGTTCTCAATAAATTCCAGAATTTGGAGGTAAAGAAAATAGTGTGACTTAATATTAGCCCCCTCAAATATCATCATATATGATTAATAATGATTTCTTTTTTTCTAACTATTGACACTGACCTGGCTTTATTTTCATAATTATCATGAGATACATGATCTGCGGAATACAGTGCTTCTGTTAATGATCTTCAGTGGAAAAGGTTTGAAAAGTTGCCAACAGAACCAATCAATATGTAACAGAAAAAGAAGCCTCACAGTCTTAAAAAGAATAGCTTAAAAATTATATTAAAAGAGTTAAAAATAAATTTTAAGAATATTTGTACTTAATACTTAGGTAAAGAGAGTTATAATAAGGTGAGAGGAAAGGAAGGAAGAAAAAGGAGAATAAAGGAAGAAAGAAATGGAGGAAAAGGAAGGGAAGGAGAGGAAGGGAAGGAGAGAGAAAGGAAAGAAGAAAGGAAGGAGGAAGAAAGGAAACCTAGAATAAAAGAACTCTCCTAGGGGATCCCAAGAACATGGGAGAATTCACAGATTTAAGGAATCAACTAGTGCTAAGGACATGAACGTCTACCTGGCAATCCAACTCCCAGAAGCTCGGGCACAGGGAAGACGCTGCTTCCAGGCCTTCTGGATGAGACCAGGGAGCAGTACAGCCATTTCCTGTGGAATGCAGATTTCTCCAAAGAGAAGACCCCTGTGTGCCGTGGAGTCACACTTCATAACTGATTCAGTAAGTGAGCCCACACAAGACACTTTCCTCTTTCAAGCCTCATATAGTGGAGTTAATAGAGAAAATGCTAGATGCCAGAGTGGCTGGGAATCCAAACCTGGGAATTAAGGAGCTCATCTCTAAGTCGGCTAAAGAGGCGCCATTTGGGGATGTTGTTTAATCCTTAAGCCCTGCCTGTTTTTGTCAATTACCATAGTTCTTCCGTGGAAGGAGGTATCTCATTGGCCACAGCTGAGCCTGTGAGAGAAAGCTGTGTGGTACCCAGTTAAGACTATAAAGCCAACACAAAGGATGTCAGGACATCAGACCAGTACCATAGAGAAGGGGAAAATAGTTTTCCACTAGGCCAACAGGTTAAACACAAAAGTAAACTTCTGAATGGAAAATGCTTGAAGAGGATAATGTCAAGCTTAAAGATGCCAGTCCTTTAACTTTAGATCAGAGACATCAGTGCCAAGTCATCTAAGTCACCCAGGAACTAAGTATTGCGAAAGGTTTGGCCCTAAGTATACCTGTAAACAAAGATACCCCTACAGATGCAGAGCTGGAGTTCCAAACAAACAGGACCCAAGCCCAGAGCCTTTGATTGTGCATTTCTTCCAGACGTCGTCAGCTGTCCTTAGAGATCAACACCAGCTGATCAGATTTTCGTGAAGAATCCTGAGAGTCAAAAACATCTGCTCTGGGAAAAGGAATTGGGATATTCAAGGAAGGTCAGGAACCTCTCTTATTTATCTCTGAGTTGTAATGAGCTTTTAGATACAGCCTTACATAGAAAACATCAGATTTTAAAACTTAGGAAATGGAGAGCATTGATAAAAATTTAAAATTAATTGAAAAAATACCTAAAAAAAATTTTTTAACAGAATCCTTACATTAGCACAGATCCATGGAATGCAGTGTCAGTAACACCTGGGAAAAGTCAGAAATGCAAATTCTTCTGCTCCATCCCAGATCTAGTGGATAAGTCTCTCTAGGGTGGGGCCCAGCAGTCTTGGGGGCAACAAGCTCTCCAGGTGATTCTGATAAATGCTGAAGATTGAAAACCACTGGTGAAGACTATGAAGAAATGAAATAAAAACTGGAAATTTAAAGTAAAAGAAATAAAAATCTTGCATGGTCACATGGTAATGCTGATACCTTTGATATTAATTAAAGATGAGAGTTGAAAGGTTAAAACCCAACAAGGGATTTTTATGAAGCTGGAATTTAAAAAAAAATTTTTAATGTGTTCTAACTAGGAAATAATAGAACCTATTATATTGTCTACACTCTAATGTATTATTTATTATTTCTTTTTATCTACTCTTATAAGAAAGTCCGTAAAATTTTCAAAAGTAGCAAGTTCCCCTTATGAAACTAAATATATGAGAAAATTAAATACAAACTCTTGTTTAATAAGAAAATATCAGGCTTAGGAAGCACATAGAACAGGAAGCGGACAGCTGGACTGAGCAACATACTGAGTTCAGTGAACAAACCAAATTAAATCAGAAGTCTCAGACATCCCACCTCTAGCTTAGAAAATGAATGAAATTAAAGTGTGAATAATTGCACGTTACTGATGACAGGGCTTGCTACTGCCTTGAATCTAAGGTCATATCTAATAAGAAAGGAGATGGCTGGAGATGGAATAAATTCAGCCAACTAGCAGACCACTGGTGTGAGAAAATTGAAAATGATGGATGTCTCACAGATAAAAAACTGTAGTAACCAGAGTGGAAGACAGAGGCTATTGACAACCCGGGCTGAATCATGAGCTGTCATTTAGAGAGGACCTGAAAAACAGAAAAATCTTTTGGTAAATGATAATTTTCCCCTTTTGGTGAAAAAAATGCAAAACCTTGCTACAAGAAGTGGGGTTTCTTAAGGAAATCCATGAGCAAACAGGCATGACTCTGAAATAACTTGAATCGAGAAGGGCATATGCTGGGCCAGGAGGGGGGCAGGTCCTGAGACATCGAGTCAAGCAGATAATGGCAGAGAATTTGAGAAACAGAGGGTGAATTTCAGAAGACAAAGAGATTCTGCTGAAACCCTGTGGTTTCAGTAGATTGTCCTCCACGGACAATCCATGCCAATGGCTCACTGCTTTTCATACTTCTAGAACTGTATAGCACAGAAGACTGGACTCTTTTCGTTCCAGCTCATATAACTTGATTAATTAACACATGATATAAAGTCAAGTGCCATGAAAAGACAATGCTTTTTAATACATTTTAAACAAAAAGAAAAGAACTATCCCCATACATTTTTCACCTACATGCTATTAGCCTATTACTAAGGACACCAATTTAGGGGGTGAGCCTGTGGATAAATCTGATATATTTTAAAATCAATATTTGATGATAATGATAAAAAAGGGGGGCCCAAAGGAAGGAAGGGAGTAAGTAAAAGGCAGAGAAAGAGAGAAGCAAATATATTTAGATATAGTGAAAGGAAGAAAACATCTGTACCAAGGAACAACAGGAGATCTGGGAGTAGCTCTTCCTTTTATCACCAAATCTAAAGGACCTGGACCAGGACGGGACAACCAGACCTTCCCTTCCCGCCAAGGGGGACCGCCGTAAAACACGTACCACTATTTGAACAGAGACTTCGAAAATTTCGTACAAAAGTTGAAAAAACCAAAAGATAAATAAAAAATTTTTAAATCACATGTAGCCTTATTCAGCAAGGTACCACTTTTGTGCATTTTGCTATCTTTAATTCCAGTATTTTTCTAAGCATAACCACAGTGGAACAACGCTATGTTTACATGTATGGAGTAGCAGTGACATACCTGGAAAATTCTCCCAGATGGTGGTTGTTTCTTCTTGAGTCCATCTTACTGGCCGGCTCTTTTTCAGCTTACCTGGAACCAGATTGTTTTGCTGCAATGAGGATGGTAAGTAGTCAAGTGATGATGGAAGCTCTTTTGATTCTTTTAATTAACTCACCTCATCTGAAAACAGCATGAGTAATTTTTGAACTCTTTGTTCATTTCCCTTTAGCCATCTTATTTTCAGATTCCAGTAAAATAGTTTTAGCTTCTGCCAAATTATAAAATATTTTAATATCTAGTTGGCACTTGTGTACTTTTATTATCCATTCTTTTAGAAATTGCCCTGTGTATTTTTGCATGCTAATTTATTTTCAAATAAATTTTAGTATCATTTTATCTCCAAATAAAAATTATCTCTTTTCATGTTATTGGTTATTGCATTACGGAGATTTATTAAGAGAGCTATAAAGACTGAATATTCTTTTCTAGGAACAAGGCATGTTTTTGTCTTTGCTTTCATCTGAGTGTCTTGTATTCCCTTCATTGGGGTTTTACAGTTATCCCTATCTTGGTAATTCACAATTACTGCTAGATGTATTTGGAGGTAAGTTATTTTTGTTTTTATTGTGACAATTTTTCATTCAATTTTTTTTCCAGTTACTTATTTACATAAAGAATGCTATTTTGGGGTGGGGGAGGCAACCAGGTGACTCAGTCAGTTGAGCATCTGGCTCTTGTTTTTGGCTCAGGTCATGATCTGGGGGGTCCTGGAATCGAACCCCTCGCCTTGCTCTCCCTGAGCAGGGAGTCCGTTCTTCTCCCTCTCACTCTGCCCCTACCCCCACTCATGTTTTTTTTTCTCTCTTAAATAAATAAATCTTTTTAAAAAAGAATGCCAATTTTTTGCAAATAACTCCTCAATTCTGTAATCCTTTTACTATTTCTACATTTCAGAAAACATGCTCCTACATTTTTCAGGTGTGCAATGGTAATATCTGCAAAAACTGATGACTTGCATTCCTGCCTTGCATCTTGTGCACCTTTCTAAATGCATAAGCAAATAATTTGGCAACAGCCCTGACCAATAATGGTGATAACAGCAGCTCTCCATTCAGTAAAATTGAAGGCAGTCATGCTGACCGACCTTTCATTTGAAACATCCATTTTACTACCACATTTAAAGTGACTACCTATTCCTATGTTGTTAGGATTGTTGGATTTTATTAAGAATTCCATGTGGTTTTCCTCCTTTGTGGTTCTCAAGAGTCTCACCAAAATTAGATTGCAGATTTCAACTTAGGAACTATTTGATGCCAGATGCAGACCAGTTCATACCCGTTGGAAGCTCCAGTTCTGAATCAAAACTTCTGGACAGCACCCAAAAAACCCTCCTGATTTCTCTGAGTTTCACTGTGCCAATGAAGAGTCAACTCTACATCCTTAATGAGAAGGGAACCAAGTTCTGAAGTAACCAGGTGATATCTTTTGCACAGATATGTTGCAAAGGAATCCATGGCTTGGCCCGTGTAATGATGGATATATATTTGTTAACAAAATGACTTGATTTATAGATTTATTACATGACTCTCACCAAGCCCATTAATCACACCTGATCTGTACCCAGAAGCAACAGGTCTCAAAGTTTTACCAATGACAGTGCGACAAAAGCACAACCAGTCAGAAGACAAAACTTTGGAGGAACCCCATTAGTAATTGTCACTAATTTCAGTTTCACAGATTCTTCAATCCATTTAGATTAGAAAACAAAGATGTTTAAGGCAGAAATCTCCCACAATGGAAAACTTAAGCATTCCTTTTGCAAACACCAGCAAATGAGGTAAATGTAACACAAATGCCTGTTGTGACAAGGCCCTGTATGTAAGTCTAGCTCTAATCATACCCAGGAATTGCATCTGTGGGAAGAGCTATCCATTCCAGGAAGTTTTTCAATAAGCAAAACTCAACAGTCCTACTTTAAGGCTGAGTAATGTCAAATGAAGTAAACAGAGAATTTTTTTTTCTTTTTTCTTGTACTATGATCAATTATTTATCCCAAAATACAGATAGAGTGAAAAGAAGGGCCATAGGCAACCCAATGTTCTTAACAGCAATGTACACAATCACCAAACTGCAGAAAGAGCTGAGATGCCCTTCAACAGACAAATGGATAAAGAAGATGTAGTCCGTATATACAATGGAGTATTACTCATCAGAGTAATACAATATTGGCTCATCAGAATATTACTCATCAGAAAAGACGCATACCCACCATTTGCATAGACATGGATGGAACTGGAGGGGATTATACTAAGTGAAATAAGTCAAGCAGAGCATTTTTTTCAAAGCACATTTCATCCAGGGATTCCACATACTGAAAGAGTTTTGCATTTTTGTTTTGTTTTAAGATTTTATTTATTTGACAGACAGAGATCACAAGTAGGCAGAGAGGAAAGCAGAGAGGGGGGAAGCAGGCTCCCTGCTGAGCAGAGAGCCTGATGCAGGACTCGATCCCACGACCCTGGAATCATGACTTGAGATGAAGGCAGAGGCTTAACCCACTGAGCCACCCAGGTGCCCCTTAAAGAGTTTTTTAACTTTCATCCTAAGGGGGAAAAAAGCCAAAAAGGTTAAGTGACTTTCCTTGTTGGCTGTGTGTTACTAAAAACTAGATGTCAAGTCACCAAGTTTAGATCTACAGCATCATTGTTAAAGCTTTATTTGATGGAAGATAAAGAGGAGAATAAGAAAACAAAAAAGGTACATACAAATTTATAATAATAAAATGATCAATTTTTTACTATAATATATAAAACAGATTATTGTTATCCCTCTGTGATTCATAGTTTTGCAGGTTTTATTATATAACTTCTTACGGGTTGCCATATATGCTTTGTAGAAAGGGCTGAAATGTATTAACATGCAGAATTGTTTTTGACTCATTAAAACCATGAAACTGATAGAAGATAATAACTAGACTTTGGTATTCAGGATGTTTCGCACACTATACATGCTATGGTTTACTCTTCAATATTTTCAAGTTTTTATTTTTGAAGATCATGAACCTTAATAATAATCATGAGTAATAAAAAATAAGCTTAGTAAAATTTTCCAATAATAGGAAAATTAATCATTGATAGCAAGCTATTATGTGGCAAATTAAATCAGACTTCCTAGGAAAAAAGAATCAGAAGTATCACTCTTTTAGTAAGAGGCTAATAAGAATATATATTTTAGGGACGCCTGGGTGCCTGGGTGGCTCAGTTGGTTAAGCGGGTGCCTTCGGCTCAGGTCATGATCCCAGCGTCTGGGATCGAGTCCCACATCGGGCTCCTTGCTCAGCAGGGAGCCTGCTTCTCCTCTGCCTCTGCCTGCCACTCTGCCTATGCTCACTCTCTCTGACAAATAAATAAATAAAATTAAAAAACAAAAGAATATATATTTTATGCATACTTATCTAAGGACATTTTCAGAATAATTTTACATAGTAATTAGCAGGTTGCATTTAGCACTCACAACTCCTTTCATTTTTGTTGTTGTTTTTTAAGATTTTATTTATTTATTTTACAGAGAGAGAGGAGAGAGAGAGTGAGAGAGAGAGAACACAAGCAGGAGGAGAGGGAGAAGCAGGCTCCCTGCTAAGCAGGGAGCCTGACTCCGGGTTTGATCCCAAGATGCTGGGATCTTCACCTGAGCTGAAGGCAGAGGCTTAAGGACTGAGCAACCCAGGCACCCCTCCTTTTGAAACAGCTTACTCAAATCAATATCCTTTCTTAACTATAATTAGCACAGCATTGGAGA
Organism: Lutra lutra; assembly: GCF_902655055.1. NCBI lineage: Eukaryota > Metazoa > Chordata > Mammalia > Carnivora > Mustelidae > Lutra > Lutra lutra. Next base: position 50,282,547 of record NC_062283.1, on the reverse strand, counting down.
CATAGTAGGCACTTGATCTATTTTAATTAGATTTTAAAGCTGGTTTTCAAATTCCCTTGTGTTTTGTAATTTTGTTTTATAACTAGATGGCTCGACAGCAGAATGGCCTTCAATTAATATTTTAATTGAGTTCATTGAGTTCACTATCAATCTGATCATATCTGAGTAAAATGATAAAATTTAGATTTTAAGCTACCCAGGCCTAGAAGTAGATCCTATGACAATTCATCAGTAGATATCCAGCCCTTGAAGTCCTGCCCCACACAGCAGGCTGAACATATCCACTCCTTCAGCAAAACAGTAAAGTCCTATACACTTTCACTGGGGGCTTTCCACACTCTTTGAAGAAGTAATGGCATTTGATAGGAGCACTTTTTCGCTTGTTGGCCTTCCTTCCTTCCTTCCTCTTTCATCTTTCTTTCTTCCCTTTTCTTCCTTCTCTCTGGACAACAAAACATATTAAAACAAGTGAAGATAAAAAAAGAAAGTGAAGATAATGGAGACCATGTTCTAGTTCAAACTGAAAAAAATGAGCAGCAAGTAGGAAAAACAAATAAAGACAAGGCACCATGAGCCTTCTTCACTGAAACTGGCCAAAACTCCAATGGAAACTTTTTTTTTTTTAAGATTTCATTTATTTATTTGACATAGAGAGATCACAAGTAGGCAAAGAGAGAGGAGGAAGCAGGCTCCCCGCTGAGCAGAGAGCCCAATGCAGGGCTCGATCCCAGGACCCTGAGATCATGACCTGAGCCGAAGGCAGAGGTTTTAACCTACTGAGCCACCCAGGCACCCCTCCAGTGGATACTTAAGGCAAAACCCTCAGGACAAAGTGGAAAGTGTTAAGGACAACTTTCAGTCAACACGTAATTCTGCAACAGAAATTTACTCATGAAAATTGTGACCTGGAAGGAAACAAGCAGAAGTTGATGAATATAGACATGTAGGCTAACACAACTTTCAAGAAGTAAACTGTAAACTTCAGAATAGAAGGAAAGCATAAGATACTTATTTATTGTTAATCAGAAAGTCCATGTCAACTGGCCCAATATTTCTGCTGAAGAAAGATTTTGACAGAATAAACAAACTACCTTCCCAAAACCAAAAAGAATATGATGCTTTCAAGATTAATAAATGTAAAGCTAATTCTAAAAATATCTGGTTACCAGACCCTTCCATAGAAAGATGCACAAAAGATCATTTGGCTTCGTTGCCCAAAACTGTTGGATTATATTACCTATGCCTGACAATTAAGCCAACAACTTTCTCTTCTAAACTTGACAAAGGAAGTACCTAAAATAAACTTGTGCCTCTGGATAATCACCCGTTTGCTTCTAGTACAGCAGCTGAGTTTTCTGGAAGTACATCTGTCTTTGATCTGAACTCCAGTATAAATCATTATAATGTGATCAAGATGACCCTTCTTTTTGGCCCTTTTCCTGCGAATGGTGCAACACATAATTACCTCTTGATCAAAGAGATGTGGCAACAAGTTGTCTTGTCTGAAGAGTTCAGACCTGCCGCCTCTGGTACTATGGGACTGAGAGATAAAGAAAAATATATCTCCCATCTGGATACTAGAGCCACTTCATTGATGCATAGTGGCTAAAACATTTCTTCACTCACTCCGTGTGAGTGACAAATGTCTAATCTCCTACTGAAAAAGGAGTAGAGACCAACTGCCCTGATTTTTCTGGGACTACCGAAGGTTTAGCACTGAAAGTCCCACACCTCGGGAAACTCCCAGACAAGCCAATCAAATGGTCAACATCTCTCACTATCCAAGATAGGTATCTCTACTCCGCCTGTAAAGGACATGCCTCAGCATTAACATGAGACTTTAAATGGGGTTCCACGTAGGTGCAGGTGAGTACCAACAGGGATAGGATAAATTTCTGGACACAAATCCAGATTCCCTCGTCCTGAAAACTCCAAAAGTACAAAACTTTGCCCTCTGCCCCAAGAAATAACATATCATTTTAGTAATTCTATTTTTTCTTCCAAATCTAAGAAGTCTGACCTTAGATAATGATAAGAATACTCCTGATCCAGAGAATCCCACTATTTATTTCGACCAACACGTACATCTTATCTGGACCCTGACATACCTCTCTGCTGCACCCTTGGAGTGAAATTTACTCACTCATTTTTCCCTGATTATTATGTGTCCGCTCCTCAATAGAATGTATTTCTCAATGCCCCAGCATGTACATTTCTAAAGCAAACAATTAAACTCTGATCATATATTTTTAAATGAAGACCACTGTTTAAGTAACTGCCTACAGTACTTGCAACACAAAAACACTTTTAGTTTATCTCAGTTAATGAAGTTCAGGTAAGTGACCAATTACTTAAATGTCATTAAAGCAGTATTATTTTAAATCTATTTTAAATCATAAAAGTAAGATCTTCCCTTCAATTAATTGATTTCTTATTTTTGAAACCTGTAGATTATACAAGACTCTGGATTAATATGATTCTTTAAAAAATTAGGTAATGAAAGATTGAAGTAATGTTAATTCTAAAATGTTTTCCAATAAAAATTACAAACAAAACAAAATACAAAAGCAGGTTTGGAGACTTTGGAAAACTTCTCTGCAAATAACTAAGAATGGGAAACCTAATTTAGTTCTTCATATTATTGCAACAGCAAGACAGGGTTCAGAATGTACATTTATACCCTGAGGTTTCCCAGCCCAGAGGGAAGATGCAGTTTGTATGCTTAAACTGTATTTAATTTTTAATAACACATTTTCTGGTTTTTTAAAGCACTGAATATTATCAGAAATTTATGAAAGAAACTTAGGTTTTCAAAAGGAAACTATTAAAATCACCTACAATCTGTGTCATCATTGTTTTATTTCTGTCCAGCGTTTTTGCAATACGTTTTATGTCATATTATGAAATGCATATTTAAAAGAAAAACAAAGAAGAATTAGTTCTATATTGCTCTTTCTTGGGAGTGGGGGACTCTGGGCATAGTTTTACAAGAGCCCTATTCTCTGGAGTAGATCAGAGTGAATCATGCTCCAGGAATGAAGATGGCCAGTAGTGCCAGGTTGGCTACAGTCTACTCTGCCTTCTATCCCAGAATTGTTCACAAAGCCACTTCTGTTTTGAAACCCTCACCAGGGAAGGGTGTTCTATCTTTCTCTGAATAGAGGTCACTGTTTTTCAATTTCAATGTTTGATTAGACTCCATGGAACTTTTCTTTGCTGCCTGGCTTTTCTTTTGTTGTCCCATGTGAATAATTCTTTTTCTTGAGACAGAGTGGAAAGAAAAGTAGAAAGTAAAGAAAAAAATGATATAAATAAATATACATGCTGAGAGAAAAAGGAAAAATGTACATCTAAAGATGCATTCTGTAGGGAGGAAAATATTCAGATAAAATCTAGCTAGATCCATTAGAGCTCAAACACTGGGTTAAAATATCTGAACTCATGAGGAAGATACATTTTCTAAAATATCCTCAAAGGAATTTGTATTAAATTTATCTTTTCTTTCTTTTGGTGGGGAGGGTGCCATTATTTGGATACTAGAAATGAATATTCAATAACACCTCCAAAAAGGAAGAGGAAAAGAGGAAAGAGTCCCTTAATGAAGAGATCACGGTGATGAAGAACAAAGTGAGTTGTAATGAGCACTGGGTACTATGTAAGAATGATGAATCACAGACCTGTACCCCTGAAACAAACAATGCATTATATACTAGTAATTGAATTTAAATATTTTTTTTTAAAAAAGAAGAAAGTGGGTTTTAAACAAGGGCCTCTATAACTAATCTCTTTTGATGGCACACATAATTATTCTAAAAATAAAATGAGACTTCTTAATAATGGCTATAAATCTTTATGTATAAAATGTAACTTCAAGATGCAAAATATACTATTTACTGCTATTTCATGAAAATATTACACCCCTATTTGTTTCTGGTTTATATTCTGTTTGTTACAACCAAGCATTAACAAAATGAAAATCATTGTTGAATTCCACAGTTCTCTGTGTTCTATTATTTCAACATGCAGAACCTCTTTTTTGTGTGTGTTCTTCTCGATTTTGTACTTATTTCTCTACTTAGTAACATACAGAGTTCATATTTCCTAACTTTTTAAATTAGGATTTAAAAATTAAAACTTTCCTAATTTTTAAAAAAAGATTTTACTTATTTATTTAACAAAGAGGGAGAGAGAGAGAACACAAGCAGGGGGAACAGCAGGCAGAGGGAGAAGCAGGCTCCCCGCCGAGCGGGGAGCCTGATGTGGGACTCGATCCCAGGACTCTAGGATCATGACCTGAGCTGAAGGCAACCACTTAACCGACTGAGCCACCCAGGCATCCCTTTCCTAGAATTTTTTATTAATTTTTTTAACAGAGTAGGGGTCATCCACGGGAGAATGTTCTATGTAATGCTGTAGAACTTCTGATCCCCGAATCCTAAATTTCTAAGAAGGGTCCACTCTCGGGGCACCTGGGTGGCTCAGTGGGTTAAGCCGCTGCCTTCGGCTCAGGTCATGATCCCAGGTCCTGGGTTCGAGTCCCACATCGGGCTTTCTGCTCAGCAGGGAACCTGCTTCCTCCTCTCTCTCTGCCTGCCTCTCTGCCTACTTGTGATTTCTCTCTGTCAAATAAATAAATAAAATCTTTAAAAAAAAAAAAAAAAAAGGGTCCACTCTCCAGGTTTCTTGCCAGTTCCTCCTCCATATTCTGCCCCATTTGGCCAAAGTGATAAACATACCCTGGATGCAGTAGAAAAGGGAAGAAAAGGAAAGGGAAATGTTTTAAGGGGATGTAGAGACCACAGTTCTCATTTTCAGCAACTTGTCTAAATATGACTGATACTGATTTCCTATTTCCCTTTCCTTTAGCCAGGACCTCTGCTGATTAAACTTCTCCCCCTGGGGGCTTGGGGAGGGGGTGGTGATTTAAACCTTAATTCGTTATAAGAGATCAATGTAGGATGCAATGGTCCTGCGTCAAGTCCTACTACAGAATACACTTGTAGAATAAAGAACTCCTGGACACCTCCATCCCCACCCCCCAACCCCACACTCCCACCAGGGTCTCCAGCCATCCATTCGGTTGCAACAATCTGTGAGAGATCCAACAAGACAAGGAAGTAGTCTCAGACTTTAATTTTGAGTTGATGGGGAACATGGGATCCCCACGCTTCCCTTTGCCTTGATGGGAAGGACTTTTACTACCCAGGAGGGATATTCTTTGCCTCTCTCTCTTCTTTCTGGACTGGGAAATTTGAGAAAAGGAGTCTATGATGCTTTGCTCAACCATTGGAACTCTTTCTATTAAAGCAGCACATCTTCAGGAACAGCAGCTCTCCCTATCACAGGGGAAAGCACCTGCCCCTGTCAGGGGTGCCTGTGCTGGCTCAGGGGTGCCAGCCCCTGGATGGACAAGCCTGTTTAATCAGAAGTCAAGGTTTACAAAGCCCTTATGACCACACCCCTGCACCAAGTCTTCTTACCCAGTTTACTCACCACTAAAATTTATAGTTTAGTCTCCTTCTGTCTGACCCATGCTTACCTCTCAATTAGCTCCAAATTTGGAGTGGAGGGTGTCATTGTGGTTAACCTCTTCTAAAACTCTACACTATCAATTGAAAGGACAGGATTATGCCCAAAGCAGAGATTTGATTTTCCTTATAGTTAATGATCTAGAAACTTTCCCAAACTGGTTCTACCCTTAGATCCTTATGTGCCATACAAAACTAAGGATAAGGAAAAAACTTCATTGAAGAATTCCATAATCCTAGAATTTAAGCTAGTCTATAAGGCGAAACATCTGTAGCTTTGTTCTATTTAACATATACTAATTCCCACACCTTTAGAGATACAACATGACAGCTATATTGAACCACAGCTGTTTTTCTTTAAGTTTTAAATTATTATTTTGTAGGTTGTACAGAAACTCTTTCTTGGTGGCCATGTCTGATAAATGGAGAAAAAGTAATCTTCATTCAGAATACAGATGATAATAACTTTAAGTATCAGTCCTAAAGTTTTGAAATCCTGGAGTTCTTAAAATTATTTTCTAAAATTGATTATCATGTTAAAATGTGGGTGTGTATTGGTTTATATTGTACAGATGAATGAAAACTGAAGAGCTATCTTAAATTAATTATCAAAACTATACTGTAGTCCCTTTTTCAGGGTAATGATATTTTCTAATTCATTTTGCTAAACAAAAAATTAACTGAATATATGTTAACAATTGCCTGGAAAAATGGGTATTTATTATCGATTATTATGCTTATTATATAAGCATAAGCCATTAGCATGGTTGATTTCCTTCTGTAGTGTTTAGACCCCTGAAATTCAGATAAGAAGGTTGACCTGAAGAAATTCAGGCTTAAAATATACCACTTTGATTTAGAATGAGTTCACCGAAAATTAGATAATATCCAAGCTATATAAACTGCTGAAGTAGTTACCACATTGGACATAAGGCCGTTAAACGTCACTTTTAAAATAAAAAGTCATTAAAATGGATAACTTCCATAAGTGCTTGACCCAAGTATTTATATTCCAAGAGATTGTACAAGTTATGGCTAAGCATGTTATTAATATCTTCTCAGTCTTAGATAGATGGGTTTTGAATTTATCAGTATGTACATCACCCTTTATTTTCAGTTTTCTGATGACATTTTTATTGATGAACTTTCTCCTGATTTTAAATTGTGGTATTTTAAACATTTGTTGTTCTAGAAGGAAGATCAAATTCCACTCTGATCAAGTAATAGCTCTTTAATAATGAAACGGATACATAAACTAGATCCTTTGGTCTCTAGCTATGAAAATGACTGATGAACCAAAGGCCTAAAGAAAGCTTTGCTAGCAGTCAGAGAGACTGTTCCAATGAAGGTAGAGAAGAATGAAGGGTGAAGGATAAAGTCTATACCTTTATTCTTTTTCTTGTTAAACAGTGTGATGGCGGGGCAAACACATGAGGAAATACACTAGAGTTCAAGTTTTATGCCTTTAGGACAAGCAGTTGCTCACTTTTAGCAGTTTATTAATTTATCTAAATTTAATCTTCAAAAAATACTTAAATTTTAGTAGGTCCTTTTTAAATTTTAATCACTTTTTAAATTGCATCTGTTAGTTTTGGATGCAGTAAAAGTTGATTGCAGTTCTGGGGCAATAACAAGAACAATTTTTACATGATCCATGTTTTTCCTAATTTACTGTGGTGGTGGAAAATGTTGTTTGTAATAGTAAGAAAGACTTGCTTTATGTTATTGTTTCCTGTAGACACAACTCTCCAAGCACCAAACCAAAATCTGAGTTAGAACACACACAAATTTGTATGGGACAGCAGTAGAGTGAGAAGAGACAAAAGGGCATGGAAAGAAAAAACCAACTCGGAGTCAAGACAGAACGACAATCAAATCCGAGATCTTCCACCTGCTATCCTGGTTTCCATCTGACTTTGGGCAAGATATTTCACATCTGTGAGCCTCACATTCAAGAGCCCTAAGATGGAATCCTACCTACCAACAGGATTGTTCTAAGGGCTAAGCACTTAACATACCTGGGGCTTACAAAGGATTTCATACGTATTAGAATACTCCTTCCTCCTTCTCTCTCCAAAATATTTTTTATTAATAAGGACATTTTCAGTAAACTATTGATGTCAGCAAAGACAAAAAAAAATAAGGTATAGAGAATTATAATAATTTTTTCTAATTTATTTTAAAGTAAGAAGTAAATACCTATTACATCCAAGCCAAAGTCAGTTTTTGCTGAGTGTTTTTTTTTCCCATCTGAGAAAACATATCTCATAACACTTTACTTCATTAGCCAACTTAACAGTGTATCGCTTCCCTAATCCTCCTGTGAACTGTGATTATTAAAATTCTTGGCAGCTTGATGTGCTGGAGATGAGAACATATTAACTCAATTATAGCCAGTGAGGCATGCTTTATTAGAATACTACCTTGCCTCTTATGACTTGGGTTTAGCTTGTCAAAAGTAACAAATGAAAGACTTAACTTTCCATAACTTTTTCTTCCCACTCCATCCATTATACCCTTCAATATCCTCCAAAGTGCTTTTTATACTCCAAAGAAACCTGGACTTAGATATTCTTTGAATTTGAATGTGGAAATATCCATAATATATTAATTTTGTCAGACAAAGCTTGAGTTAAAAAGTTAATCTTTTGTTAGCTCTCTATCAGAAGCAAGTTCTGCTTAATAATTTTAATTTTTTTTATAAAGATTTTCCATGAGCAACATTTGACTCTTTCCCACCAACTGGGGAGACACAAAGTCAACTCTAATGTCTAACCAACTGCCTCAGTGCTCCTTCTTCTTAAAATCTCAAATATTAAATAATTTCTTTGAGTCTGATTTATTTAAAGTGATTTCTAAGTTTCCATACAGAATTCTAAAATTCTGTGTAACTATGAGTTGTGTAAGTACTTACTAGGCACTCTCATGGGTTTGCCCTATTAAGTACAAAATACACACCAAATAAAATCACATTACTTTTCGAGAAGCTTAAAATCCAAGTCTTCCTTTAATCTTGGTCCTTAACTAGTAATAAGTGGGTCCACTTGCTCAAAGAAACAAAGCAAGTGAATTCTCTTGGGATTTTTAGTTAATATGTACATTATGCACTAGGAACTAAGGTTGTAAGATAAACAGAATACCATGGTCTCTATTGTATCTGAATTTAAAGTCTAGAGTGGGTGTCTTATTCTATTCAGGCTGCTGTAACAGTACACCACAGACAGTAGCTTATAAACACTAGAAATGTATTCTCACAGTTATGGCGGCCATGGTGCCAGCATTGTCTGTGGAGAATCCTCTTCTGGGCTGCCATTTTCTCATTATACCCTCACTTGATGAGGAGGAGGAGAGAGTTGTGTAGAGTCTCTTTTATAAGAGCACCAATCTCAGCCATGAGGGCTCCACTTTCATGATTAATCTCCTTCCAAAGACACCAGCTCCTAATACTATCATACTGGGGGTTAGCATTTCAATTTATGAATTCTGGAGGGACATAAACATTTGTCCATAGTAGACATAGGCAGATAATTAAAGACAGCATATGGCCTTTGATGGGGCAAGCGTTTAAATGCTTCTGGCTTCTGGCTTGAACAACTAAATGGATGCTAACTGCTGTCAGGCTTTAGAGAGAGCACACTGTACTTCACGAGATTAGAAGAAAAATAATTATTTCAGTTTGGGATACTCAGCCTGTGACACTTAGTTGAGTTTTAAATGTGTTTCACAGCCAAAGCTTTCAAAAATATATACTGTTTCTCCAATTCTAATATTGGTGATAAACGAAAACCATTTCACCCAGAAGCAAAAACAACTGGAACTTCCTATGAGTATTCTTTTCAGATTTCAATAAATCTTCAGCCTTATAAGAAAGATGGTGACCATGTTCTCCTGCTAGCCAAGAAAGAAAAGTTCCAGCAGTCAAGTTCTTTTTGATAAGACATGGAACATAGAACGTAATTACAATTACAAAGATGATGTGGGGGCTTAAGATATATGTTTCACTCTTTTAAGGAATAAAGTTGGGAATTACTTCCTATGATTGGAAAGAATCTAACCACAGAATTTTTTTAAGTTTACTTAATTAAATTATGTCTATCTCCAATATAGGGCTCGAACCCATAGTCACGAGTTCAAGAGTCTCATGTTCTTGGACTGAGTCAGCCAGGCACCCCCAGTCATAGAACTTTTAAGCTCAGTCTTCTGTGGACTTGTCTCTTCATTTCTTCTTTAGTCTTATGGATTGAAATACTTGGGTTGTAGGCTGTAATGTAGATCCTCAGCAGTGCTGGGAGAGCAAATTTAAGAGATTTTTTTTTTATTATTAGGTTTGAAATAAAGGATCTCAAAAGGAGAGTAAAAAAAAAAGGCATTGCTGAGCGAAATGAGCCCAAAGCTCAGAGAAGGGCTTTTGGTGGCCACCTAAAATTCGAGTTGACTTAACACAGTAAAAATTGAAGACACTATTTTTCATTGATCCTAAGTTCAAATTTCTTCTAAAATGGCATCTGATCTCTGAAATCAGTACTTTAATCAGTCATCTTAAAGCTTCATCATTCTGGTAGCATTAGTGATTAAATTATGCCTAAGCATGCACAAACTTGGACGTATGTATTTTTGTTGTCATAGGTTTAATAATTCTATGCACTTGGAGTACGCATGTTGCATTTAACTACAATAGAATGCCCTCAAAAGATTGTTATGATTCAGTCCTGAATAAAAAGTTACCATATATCCAGAAAAGCATGGAAACAGAGCAGTGTAATATAATACAAATCTGTATCTAACAATTACAAATGACCTTTTTTTCAATGGTTATAAAAATAATTATTTGGGGGTGAGAAATTTAAGTTCCACTCTCAGCAAATTTCAATTATGTAATGCCATGTTATTAACTATAGTCACCAGGTTATTTATTAGATCCAAACAAAAAAAATGAATATGATAATTACATGGAAACAAGGGAATCCTGTCACAATGTATATATACATCAAATCATTACAATGTACTCTTTATATATCTTTCAATTTTCTTTATCAATTATACCTCAATAAAGCTGAAAACTATTCTAAATGATAAGAAAGCATTATGTTAATGTTTAATTGGCAATATCTTTTTCTTCTTAGAGGTATATAAAAGAATGGTGCCAGTTAAAATCAAAGACATCTTGGGATCAATAAAATGTGGCAAATGAGCAAATCCCAAAGTTTTCCGTTGTCTTTTCAAATATCTTTAATTAGACATCTGTTTAGCGTTATTTAAGCTTAGTTGATAATTTAAAGTTATTTTGAAAACTAGAGTCTGGATCTCAAAGAAGACTTTTTTTTTCTTTTTTAAGGTATTATATTTGTTAGTGCTACCTGATGGCAGGAAATCCTAATTATTGGGAAAGTATTTAAAAGGGAAAACAATTTCTAAAGTGCTGAAACTTTACATTTTAAAGTAATACATTCTGGCAAATGTCCCAGACACTTTTATGGACCCGGAAGAATAGTTGCACTGGACTGTACAAAGGAAGTGACATGGTAGATTTAGATTCTGATTAACTTTTCCCAGGGATTTCAGTGAAACATTCTCCAAGTCAAAGTTTTGCAGTGGGGGTGGGGGAAATGTAAATTTCAGAAGTTTAAGTTTCCTGGGCTGGTAGAAGATCGTTTATGCATGCTGTAAATGCTGAGCACCTGTTTGTGTAAGGAACTACACAGGATTCCATGGTGAATGCAAGAATAAATACAGTCCCTGTCTTCAAGAACCTTATAGTCTCCACAAGGAGCTAAAATACGTATACAAATTATTATAATTCAGAATGATAAAGAGCTTCCAGGGAGATGCGGGCTGAGGACACTGGCAACAAGAAGTTCACACCCCTCTATTTTGAGTGAAAGTGGGAGGGAGTCTGGAAATCGGACAATTAAATAGAGTTGTGTGATGTCAGCTGCTTTAATGAGCCACGCTTGAAAATGTAAAGTTGCATCTAATATTCTTCAAATTCAACTTAAGGATTTGTTCACTTTAAGATGGTTGTTCTAAATTCTGGGGGGATAAAAAGGAAAATAAAAAGTATTCACACTGTTTTTCCTTATGATGACACAGTATTGGATTTTAAAACTATCATTTGAATTTGTGTCATTTTTTAATGATATCTTCTTTTTTAAAAACAGCATTCCAAGATTCAAGTAGAAGTGGTTCAGTTTTATAATTTTCATTAATGATTTCAAGGCTCTTGTTCCAATAAAAAAAAACTTTGTATTAATGGGTTAATAAAGTGATTTAATGCTTTCTCTTTTTATGTACCTGTATTAAATACATTCTTGTCTCTAGGTCTTTTTTTTTTTTATTATTTTTTTGCTACTACTTTTGTGGCGACTTATTTCACTTTCCACCATAACCACTTACTTATAGGATTGTCTTTTTAGAAAGACCATGAATATTTGAAGGCAGAGTCTATATCCTACTCACTCTCCCTCCCACATCACCTAGTAGAGTGCCAGGAAATTAGCAACAATTCAATAAATATATCACGAGCGAATGTATGCATGAAAAATGTCTATAACAATTAAAATAAATTTTAAAACATAAAGACAGCATATTAAAAATATCTTGGTTCTCATGCTATATATGCCACATTTCAATTCCAGAAGACTATTTTAACTTACATCAAATATTTTTAATTTTATAAAATACTTATTTAAATGGAACAGCTTGTTGTTATGTAGAAGACCACTAAGCAGACAGGATGGTGTATGTGACTTTGGAGCAACATGGATTTGAACAGCTCAGGTCCACTTACACACACTTTTTTTTTTTTATACAATACTGCAAATGTACTTTCCCTTCCTTATGATTTTCTTCATAACATTTTCTTTCCTCTAGCATACTCTATTGTAGGGGTATAATATATAATACATATAACTTACACAATTTGTGTTAGTTGACTGTTTATGTTATCTGTAAGTGTTCTGTCCACAACAAGCTATTAGTAGTTAAGTCTTAGGGGAGTCAAAAGTTATATGAGAATCTTTGACTGCTCGAGGATTAGTGCCCCTAACTCCCCAACCCCCCATTGTTTGAGGGCCAACTGTATTTACCATTCCTCTGACTGAAGCAAACTCGGAACTGCAAACCGTAATTTAATTATTTCACCAATGATCTAGTGAAAAAAAAGCCATGAATGATACCTAAGTGCTCTTCGACGTGCTTACTGCAAATTAAACTTAGATGAAATAAAGTTCATTCTATGACTCCAGAATTCTTGCTGTTGCTATCAAAAACTGATTATTGGTTGGTTATACAGATAAATACCCAGATAAATAACTATTATTCAGATAAAGAACTCGTAATTTATCCTAAAAATGGTGAAGTAGTTGGAATATTAACAGACTAGGAAATACTAACCGTAAAGCAATCTAGAGGTAAGTTCAGTATGCTAGGTTTTTGTTTCTTATAGGCACAAGAAACATCCAAGAAACCAAAGTAGTTGCTAATCTCAGATGCAAAAAGAAAATGGATTTAAGGTTTATTTTATTTAATATCATAAAGAAAAATTATTTTGAATTGCGATATGTAAAAAAGATATCACTTTCCCTCTTGCTACCAAACAACATGAATGATCAGAAATAGTGATGTTTAAAAAAAAAAAAAGGAACACTGTTCAGATTATAAATAGGTCTTTGTTTTTACAGTTCCACATGAACTAGATGCAGGTCTTTAAAATCATGGGCTATTTTTTTCATCTCCAGGACCTCTTCTGTTTGTCACTTAATTGATGAATGAACAGATATATTACTAGCAAGAGCTGCAATCATGATGCATTACAGTAATTCATAATTAAATAATTTATTTATAATGGACTCATTTGTAATTAAAAGACATATTAAGTCAATTTGTATATTACAACCTATTTACATGAATCAGAACCGAATAAAGTAGGTTATGAATACTTGCCTCCCAATCTTTCTTCCTTCCTTCCCAGAGGAAAACCATTAACAGTTTACTGAATATGTGTGACCCTATATTTTCTATGCTTACTTAAATACATATGCACATATTGAAACAAAACAGGTACAAATATTTAAACACAATGATATATATGTGCTCTTAAACAAAACTTGAGTCCTACATAATGTTTTTTAACAACCTAATTGGGGGGACGCCTGGGTGGCTCAGTTGGTTAAGCAGCTGCCTTCGGCTCAGGTCATGATCCCGGCGTCCTGGGATCGAGTCCCACATCGGGCTCCTTGCTTGGCGGGGAGCCTGCTTCTCCCTCTGCCTCTGCCTGCCATTCTGTCTGCCTGTGCTCGCTCGCTCTCCTCTCTCTCTGACAAATAAATAAAATCTTTAAAAAAAAAAAAAAACCTAATTGGGAGAAAATTTACATACCACAACACAACCTGTGGTCTCCTGTGTCTCACTTCTTTCACTCAGGATAAGGTTGTGGAAGTTTATCCACATTGTTACATGTATTTGATCTCTTTTTGTTGACAGATTTCTACTGTGTGGATTTAACGTATTTGGTTTATCCATTCATCAGTGGATGGACATTTGGGTTGATACCACTTTTCGGCTCTGATGAATAATGTTAACATGAATATTCATGTGCACGTCTTCTGTAGACATATGGTTTGGTTTTTCTTGGGTAGACACCTAGAAGCAGAATTGTTGGGCCCTGTTGTAATTCTATGTTTAACATTTTGATAAACTGCCTAAATATTTTCTAGAGTGACCGTATCCTTTTACATTCCCACCAGCAATATATGCGTGTTCTAACAATCCCTTATTCTCATCAATTCTTGCTATTGCTTTTTGACTATAGCCTAGTAGTTATAAAGCAATATTTCATTATGGTTTTTAATATACATTTCACTGATGACTCGTGACATGCTTCATCACTGTGTGTGTGTGTGTGTCGATCATTCTTATATTATCTTTAAAGAAATTTCTATTCAAATCCTTTGACAATTTTTAATTGGATTATTTGTTTTCTTGTTACAAGAATTCTTTATGCGTTCTGGATACAAGTCTCTATTTAGATATATGATGTGCAGATATTTTCTCGCCATCTGTTGGTTGTCTTTTCACTTTGTAGATGGTGCTGTTTGAAGCAGAAGTTTTTAATTCTGATGAAGTCCAACTTATTTTTTTCTTTTCTGGCTTGTGCTTTTGGTTTCATATCTAAGACATCATCCACTAACACAAGATCATCAAGATTTGCTCTTATATTTTCTTCTAAGAGTTGTATGTTTTAGCTCTTGCACTTTGCTCATTGATTCATCTTGAGTTTACATTTTGCATATGGCGTAAGAATAGGATCCAAATTCATTCTTCTGAATGTGGATATCTAATTGCCCAACACCATTTATAGAAAAAGGGTATTGTCCCCCATTGAACCATGTTGGTACCTTGTTGAAAATCAATTGACTATTAATGCAAGGGTTTACTCCTGGGCTCTCAATCATATCCTATTGATCTAGATGTCTATATTATAGTACTGCACTGTCTTCATTCTTGAGCTCTGTATAAGTTACAAAATCAGAAAGTGTGAGTTCTCCAACTTTATTTCCTCTGTCAAGACTTTCTGGCTTTTCTGGGTTCCTTATATTTCTACACGAACTTTACGATCATACCAATTTCTGCAAAAGAAAAAAGGCATTAACTGGGATTTTGATAGTGATTGTATTGACTCTGTAGAACAATTTGAGAAATACTGCTGTTTTAACAATATTGAGTCTTCCAATCTGTGAACATGGATGCTTTTCCATTTACTTAGGTATTCTTTCACTTTTTTCAGCTATATATTGTAGTTTTTCAGGTACTGGCCTTGAAATTTTTTTTTTTTTTGTAAATATATTCCCAAGTATTTTTATTCTTTTAGATTATGTTGTAGTGGGATTGCTTTCTTAATTTCATTTTCAGGTTAATTATTGATAATGTATAGAAATGTGGTTGATTTTTGTATACTGATCTTGCACATACCTGCAATCTTGCTAAACTCATTTTTATTAGGTCTAGTAGTTTTTTAAGAGGATATATATAATTTTTAGAATCCCTTTTTCACTTCACAGCCTACCAATATGGATAGCTTTTCTAGTCAGTTATATATACCTCTGTAATTCCCATTTTAAGAGTACATGGTATTTCACATTATGATATAACAAAATATGCTTATCCATCCCCCTCTCCATTGCATTTATATTAATTTCTCTTATTTTGCTATCACAAAAATACTAAAATAAAAACCCTTGATCATGTGTAACTACTCGCACGTGTTCATATTTTATGTCAGAATCCTAAACACAGAATGACCAGTCATAATACATATTTATCTATAATTCTAGCAAATAATGAAAAATTGTCCCTCATAGAAGTTCCATATGTTTCCATCATTAAAAGAAAAAGATAGATTAATTAAGGATATCGAAACAACTAACAGTTCCTGGTCATAGTCTTATGACTTGGGTAAAAAGAATTCCTCGCCAATAAAGCAACAAGATTCTTCCTGTGATAGTCAATTTTAACCAGAAAAAAAACAGAGAGGAACTAAGAGGATTTACTGTAGTTCAGTCAATCAATCATAGATGCTGTGAAGCTTTCTGACGTTTTTGCTTCCTGATTCCCAGAAGAACATGGTTCACTAGGTCTCAGAATAGGAAGCACATGTTCAGAATGCAGAAACACATGCAGGCTGGGTAGAGCTATTTATTCAACAAGTACTTCCCCAAATAAGTGATTCCTCTTGTTTGTATACACCTATGCATTGATACACAGATATACACATGTCCTCCGTATACATTTTGGCATGAAATTGTTAATCAGGAACCCCCTTGCCGATGCCTTAGGAGTATATTATAATCATATTCCAAAGGAAGGGTGATGGTGGTGCTCCCTACCAGGAGATCCTTCTTAGGATATATCCCAACTTCTAAAGAGAGTTTTAAAGTATTCCTCTGTTGCCTCTGAATGTAAGGGCCGTTGACTATAAATCAATGAAAGGTTAAAGACCAGAGCCCTCCCATCCCTTGGAGCATCACAACTTCATTCTCTCTATATTATAAAACTGTCAACCAGTATTGTGCAGAGAAAACAGAATGGAAGCAAAACCTTCAATAGAAATGGCTTAGCCAAACAGTTCTTTAAGTAAGTATATTGGCAAAGACTAAAATCTTTCTGCCTCATGAACATGTGCTCAGAAGCAAGATGTTGATTGTAAATGTGAATTCTTTGTAAGATGACCAGCAGAACCTGGGAAAAGAAAACTACAGGCCATCTCAGGTCATAAGTTATAAACTTACCCACAAGATTCATGTTTATTAAGGGTTTTTTAAAAATTATTATGTTCAATTAGCCAACATATAGTACATCATGAGTTTTTGATGTAGGTGTTCAACAATTCATTAGTTGAGTATAAACACCCAGTGCTCATCACAATGGGTTTTGGGGGGGTGTTTTTTGTGTTTTGTTGTTGTTGTTGTTGCTTTGTTTGTTTTTTACAGAGAAAGAGCTCATTGACAGCAGAATCCAGGGTATAGGATTTCTGGTTGATGGCTATGTGTTTGGAGCTAAGTTAACACGAGAATAAAATCTGAATTGTTATTTGTCAAGATTCTTTTGCTCTTCAATCAAAATGTTTTAGCTCAGATTTTATCTCACCCCCAAAGCACATATCTACCAAGAAATTCCTATGTGAAAACTCTGGGTAAGGTAATGACAATTGTTAATTCCTTAAAGGGGAGAAAGAGGCATCCATATATGTAATCATGACACGAAATCCTATAAAAGTCTACTGACCATGGTTTGCAGAGACTCTTCATGCTTTATAAGTTTAATAGTACCAATATTCTACAAACAACATAGGTGTCATCAACCCTATAGAGCTATTTGCCAAAGTAAGTTTAAGTATTTAGATAGCCTTTTTTTAATTTTTAAAATAATAAAGGAAGTTTTGACCCTTCAAAGGCAGGAGCTGTGTTTGTCTTGTTCACTGTATCCCCAGAATTTATCACAATGCTTAATATACAGCAGACACTCAATAAGGATTTGTTGAAATAATAAAGGCATTCAGATTAATGCACAAAAATATTAAAAAAGAAAAAACACAATTTGGCCAATTTTATAAACTCCACAGAAATATGTATTTTTGTTCAGTTCTGTGACTGTCTTCTTACAAAGCTGCTTTAGTAAGAATTGTTGTGTTTAAAGTATGTTCACATTTTACATTGTAATGCACAATGACTGCAATCCTCCACAACGTTTACATCATTTTCTACTTCATCACTATGAGATGAGTTCCCATTTCCAAAACATGCCTCAGCATTTTGTCAATTCCTCCTCCTTGGTCATTCTGGTATGTGACAAATAATCTTGCAGTGCTGTTTTCATTGGTATTTTTAAAAGATTTTATTTATTTATTTGACATAGAGAGAGCACAAGCAGGGGGAGCGGGAGGCAGAGAGTGAGGGAGAAGGTTCCCTGCTGAGCAAGGAGCCCCTTGTGGGGCTAGATCCCCAGGACCCAGGGATCATGACCTGAGCCAAAGGCAGATGCTTAACTGACTGAGCTACCGAGGCATCTCTATTGGCATTCTTTTAATTACAAAATAGAAAGAACATTTCTTGTTCATTTACTTTTAATCTTTCTTTATGAATTGGCTTTCCAACTTTTTATGAATATGAGAGTTCTTTATATAGCACCGTTATATAGCAGCTGTTTCTACTATATGTTGCCTTTTTTCTGTTTTTATGTTTGTTTGTTAATGCCACAAAAAATTTCCTTTTGATTTCTGACTTTGGTGTCACACCAAAGGCCATCAGCAAAACTAAGATTGTGTAATTATTTATCCATACGTTTTCTAGTTGCATTTTTTCATTGAAATTTCAATATATCAAGAAAGTGCTCTCATCTAAGCTGTGAGGTGTAAGTTTAATTTTTTTTTTCTTTTTTTAAGATTTTATTTATTTATTTGACAGACAGAGATCACAAGTAGGCAAAGAGAGAGGAAGGGAAGCAGGTTCCCTGCCGAGCAGAGAGCCCGATGTGGGGCTCGATCCCAGGACCCTGGGATCATGACCTGGGCCGAAGGCAGAGGCTTTAACCCACTGAGCCACCCAGGTGCCCCTAAATTTGTTTTTCCAATGAGCTAGTTATTCTAATATCATGATATGTAGACTTGTAGACTTGAAATGTGGCATTTGTAAAACCAAAAAAAAAAAAAATATGATTATATCTAGATTTTTTGATTCTGTGTCAATTGTCTTTCTATTTTAGTGATAGTACTGCCTTTTTAGAACTATAGTATCTTTATAATACCTTTTGTGCTATAATAATTTTTGTATTTGTATTTTATCAAGAAATTCCCCTTTTTAGGTAGACTATTCCAGTTTCTGGACCATTCTTTAACGTTTATTTTTTTCTGATAAATTTTAAAATCCTTTAATCAGGTTTTTATCCAAAAATCTCACTGGAATTGGTTCTGGGATTCACAGAATATTGTTTAAAACTCTCCAGAAGGTAAGTTTGTTTGTTTTTTTTTTTTATGATTTTCACATAATTTCAAACATGATAGATTTTTTCAAGAAAACAGTAATAAAAAAATAAATAAAACTGATGGTTACCAGAATAGTGGTGGGTAGGGGAATGGGTTTAAACAAGTGATGGGGATGAAGGAGTGCCCCTGTGATGAGCCCTGGGTGTTGTACGGAATTGTTGAGTGACTATATTGTACATCTGAAACTAATACTACACTGTATGTTAACTAACTTGAATTTAAATAAAAATTTAAATAAATAAATATTAATGAGAAAATTAAGAATATCAAAAAATCTCATCATAAAGAAAAGACCCATCGGGCTTTTCAGGGAACCTAGGGTAAACTTTGGGGGGGGGGAAATGCTATACTTTCGCCACTAGAGGGCAGTGCGCTCTAAAAAATGGACCCCATGGCCTTAAGCCCAGTTTCACTTGAAAATCAAGTTGCCTAAGAATAACAATAGACTACAAATTTACTTTAAACTCGATAAAAATTACGAAATTTTATTCTGATATTAGCAGTATAACATTTATTTAGAATAGTCATAGAAATATAGTCAACACTGAATGATCCATGTTAATATGGCAGTTGCTGCCTGCACAGCCACATTGGGAAGACCTGCATGAAAACAGATGATACCTTGTATGAACGAGAACTCCCTGAAAACAGAAACTGTGTCTTGTTCACCAGTTGATTCTTCAATACATGCATAGGATCTAGTTTATAGCAACATCAAATATTTCATATTTCAAGAAATATTTCTTGAAAAATAAAATTTCTTGGAAAATATTTCAAGAAATATTTCAAGAAAAAAGAAGGTCTAGAGTCTCAGCCCTGCCCAAATCTGAATTAATTCACATGAAACTTGGTACTACACTAGGAACTAGTACTGTTCTTAAGCAAGAGCTTCTCCTGTCCTAAGCCCTGCACTTCTGCAGGCCCCACTGGTCTCCTCTAGCTGCACTATCAGGCTAGAACTACCCTCTCTCCCTTCCATGGTCAACACAGCATGACCACCTGAAATCTATGATCACCCTTTCACATCATGCTCCGTGAGACACAGAATTAACTGGAATCCACATTCAGAGACTGTGTAGTCTCTCTGAGCCCATCTTACCTGAGCTGATCATGCTGTGAGTGTGGATACCACTAGCCCCAAAGGCTAGCCAAAGGGAAGCAATTTTTTGGAAGGTAGACAGAGTTTCAATGTGCAGGCTGAGATTTCACTTGATCTTAGCCAAAAGGCCGAGAAGCGATTGCAGGCTGAGATTTATGGACAAGAGAAATGGAAGGAGGATTTTATCTTTTTATTCCTTGTATTTCCAAAGTGTGTCATTTGTAATAACTAGTATGTATTAATTGTACAATTTTTTTAAATACAGAAGAAAAGATACAGAAAGAATCAACATGATATGGTGACAGATTGGATGCAGAAAGTGAAAGGGAATGAGTGGTCTGTCCCTATCTTTCAGGCTTGGGAACTGGTTGTATAATAGTATCAGCAAATGAAATTAGGAATTCAAGAAGGGGAATAGGTTTAGGGATGTGGTATAAAGATGATAAATTCTATGAAGAAAAGTTGTATAGACAACCTATGCTATATTGAGGTACAAATATCTCAAAAGCAGTCAGAAATTCCAGTGGAGATCTCAGGAGGAACATTCAGACTAGACCATGCATTCAGAGGCATCTATGTATAGTTGACAATACAAGCAACGAGCCCATCCAGGAAAAGTATACAGAGTACAAAGAGAATAAGGCCAAAGTCATTACCTTGGGAAACAACAACATTTTAACATAAGAGGAAAGAAGGTGACTGAGAAAGAGTGATCAAAGAAGTGGGAGAAGAATACAGAGTAGAAACCAAGGAAAACTTTGAATAAGCACAGAGCTCTTGATTATGAAACAAAGCTGAAAAGAATGCAATATATTCTTATAAGCACTGTTTGGATTTGATCTTCAAGAAGTCATATGTGACCTCAGAGACAGTCCTGTCAGTCAGTGGTCAGGGTGACAGCAGAGTGCTGCAGGCTGAACAGTGATGGGAGCGTGGGGAGTAGAGTTTGTGGTGGTGTTCACATGTTCACCTTCTTTTGGGAAGATAAGGAAAAAGAGAGTGCAAATACTTTTAGGTTTGGTGGGAGAGACTAATCCCAAGAGAAGCTGTGGGTTAGTAATAAGAAAAATCTGAAAATTTGTCCTCTGGGAGGCTACCCCCATTGGAAACCCAAACGTGACCTCTAGCTCTTGTCTTTTCTTGTTCCTTCTTGACTCCCACCTGACAGTATCCATCTTTGAGTGGTGTCAGTTAGAAGCCAAACACTGAACAAAAGGAGAATTTTCTACCCATTGGTGTAGGTTCTCTTCTATGAAGATTAATGTTAAGTACTGTTTTTATTAATCAACACCAACCACTTTCTTAGAATGTATATCAAGTAAATAAAGTCTCAATTTAGACAACTTTATGTTCTAAGCAGTAAGTACTACACTGATAGGCAAATTTGGTAATGTAGAGTTAAAAGCTAATATAAGAATCTTTTTAGAAGTAAAAAAAAAAAAATTGTAGGTTACCCAAAGCTTCTTTGTTTCATTTGGCATGCTCATTTTGGCTTTAATTTCTATTCTTATGATTAGAATTATAAATAATAAAGGTTTAGTATTAATTTATGCCAATTTGGACTTTAATAGATTCATTATTGGCCTAGTTCAAACATCACTTCCCACTCTTCACAGAGTTACTTTCTGTGGGCACCTAGTGCAAACTCCCCTGTCTTGCTCCTCTTTGTTCTCTTCTTTTCATACCCATCTCCAGCCATGAACCATTATTGGTTGAGCTCTTTGTATCCTGTCACCCCCACCCAAAGTCCCATGAGTAGGCACTGTGGTCTTTATGTGGGACCCAAAGGAAACAAGATGGCAAACTACATATACTTTTATAGTCCAAGGGGAGAATTCTAAAAAATTAAGCCCTACTCTCTTCCTCATTTTTTTGGTGTACTCTCCAAAATAACTCCTTCTTGGCTCCCCTATGAGATTCTCCATCATATTTTTCAAAACACCCAATTTCCTATTCACTATATCTTACCACTCTCCCTACCAATTCTCAACCTAGTAGCACAGGGCCCTAAGTCTGATTCATTCTATCTGCGTAATACTCAAGGAAGGACAGGAATATGGCTGGTGAGAAGCATGGCTCTTCTTTCCCAAATATGGCGCTTATGTGAGTTGGAGCCAAAGGCCAGGTGGTACCCCAAGTCCCACAGGGCCCTTATGTCCCAGGCAGACTGTTGGAAAAAGGACAATCCTCTCCAGTGCAAAGACAAATTCTCGGACTTCTTTTCAGATAGCTTGAATTCATAAAGTAGGTACAAAAGTTTCCCAACTACCTCCTAACTGCTTTATAATTTGCATGGTACTTCTGCCCCTTCTGATAGTGACATTATCAAATTATCATATAGAGCATATCACATTATTAAATAGAGCAGTAACTTCTTTGCCAAATACCCTTGTTCTCAACTTCCATCTAGGGGAGAGGAAGAGGGTGGTTTACTCTGCAGTTACTTCTGCTTATTTCATTTTGGAAGAAGACTAAAATCCATTGTAATACCAACCCCAGGATACCAACCAACCCATTCATTAGCCTTACGGAACTATCTATTTTTATAACCAAAATTGTCTCATCACAGCATTTCCCAGTGAGCAAGAATAAGTTTTTCGAAGTTATTCTTGTGTATTTCTGTAGCACTGTGATTCAAGGTTTCCTAAAAGAATTAGCAACATCCATTCAGGTATTCATTCAGCAAAGCTATTCTAGTGTCTTGGGGCAGGTTCAGGCATTGGGACTGACAATGGGAATGGAAATGGGAACAAGATGAGTCCCTGCCCTTAAGGAGCTTACAGACCATAAGTTGTCAGCCCCAGTAGAATATGACTAGTGCTATGATCCAAGAGGCACAAGCTACTATGAGGGAAGTGGGAACCCACTCCAGTCTGAGGAAATCACAGATGGCTTCCTGGAGGAAGTATCACAAAAAGCCGAGCCTTTAAAGATGAGTAGGGTTATTGTGGCCCAGAAAAGACAAAAATGTGTTGGCGTAGAGGGATGAACCGAGGATAATAAGAGCCTAAGATAGCCTGGCACAGTGAGAGAAACTGAAAACAGTTTACCATTACTGTGCTAAAATACAAGCTTTATTTATTTTTTTAAAGATTTTATTTATCTATTTGACAGACAGAGATCACAAGTAGGCAGATAGGCAGGCAGAGGCGGGGGGGAAAGCAGGCTCCCTACTGAGCAGAGAGCCTGACGTGGGACTTGATCCCAGGACCCCAGGATCCTGACCTGAGCCGAAAACAGAGGCTTAACCCACTGAGCCACCCAGGCACCCTAGAATACAAGGTTGAAAGTAAGGAATTTTACTTGAATAAGTCAAAATGTGTAGCAAAGGTTTTAGTTTGTTCACATCCTCACATTAATATATTTGTTAAAATTAACGAATACCGATACATTATTATCCAAAGTCTATATAGTTTATTCAGATTTCCTCAGTTTTTACCTTAATGTCCTTTTTCAGTCCCAGGATCCCATCCAGGATACCATTTTACAGTTCTCTGTTATATCCCCTTAAGCTCCTCTTGGCTCTGACAGTTTCTTAGACTTCATTCGTTTTTGAAGACCTGTGAGCAGCACAGCTGTGATGGGTCACAGTTGTTGAATAGTACTTCTTAGTTATTTTTAGAATGTCACTCAATTTGGTTTTGTTTGGTATTTTTCTCATGATTAGACTGAGGTTATGTGTCTGGGGAGGATGTATAAAATTTGTAATAGAAAATCTAGTGGATATAAGGTCAAGGCTGACCTCAAATAAAATTGAAAAGTTTTGATCCATTTCCCCACTACACGTACACACGTTTCCACCCCACATCCCCAGATTCAGCAATCAGTGGGATCTCTCCTCCAGTTCTTCCAGCCTCCTAGGTTCTTCCTGAAAGGAAGCTCCCTCTTCCTCCCTCTCCCTGTCTGCTCACACTGCCGTCATAGCCTGCATCTCCTTCGCTCCCCAAAAACACTGCACATGTTATTCTCTGTCCGGAAATTTCTCCACACTCTCCGCAGCCCTTGATGCCATCTCACCCCATTCTACACTGCATCCGCCTAATACCTCCCATCTGTACATCTCAGGCAGCTTCCTCAGCAAGGTCGTCTGCCAACCTTGGCCATACCTGGCCTCACAGAAGATTAAATTCTTTCACTCTGAGAGCAGCCTGAGCTGTTCCCTCCCATCATGTGTCTCTGATTGTAGCCAGCGGTTCATGTGCTTCTGTGATAAACACCTACTTCCCCCTATCTGGAAGCTACCTGAGGGCAGAAAATAATTCTGTGTCTTCTCACTCAATATTGTCAGTGCCTGGCATGAGCCCTGAAAGGCTGGTAGATACAGAAGAAGTCTCCAGATCAACATCCTCTCCATATCTTAAGCTATTTCAAGCACTGTTACTTACCTAACCAGGTTCATGGAAACCAAAATATATTAAAGATGCCTATTGTGATGATAACATTTTCTGATTATCAGAAGCCATTATATACAACTCTCAGCTCCGCCTCTAACCAATGAATTCCCAATTGATGTTCCGCCAGAAATCGTAAACTTGAACTCACGCACACCTACAGATGTGTGGGGATGGAGGGGGGCTATCTCCGAGGGAAATGATAGCAGCAGGAACCAGCATTAAAGCCTCTTTTAATATCAAGAAGGATATAAGTAAACAATTAAATAGTAGGGACTAGAATTCAGTTTTAATATTAAAATGTTAACAACCAATAGGACATAAACAAGATTGCCCAGGAAAGAAGTGAATAGCATCTAAATGCTACATATATATTGCTACATATATATATGTACATACATATATATATGTACATACATATATATATGCTACAACCATATATTCTATTATGGCTGCTCTCTAGAATATGTGCCAATGCAAGGACTGCATCATTCTTTTCATGTTTTTCTGTTTTGGGAACAAAATGCCTGAGTTGACCAACAACTCACACCCTCAAAATCATGCATTTTTTCCTTACACGTGCACACCTTCCTAATTGCTGATTGACAAAGGACATTTTCTGGAACCGAATCACTTAGTGATTGTTTGTTTGCTCACAACTGATACAAACGTGGAAAATGTGACTGCCCCACAGAAGGGAAGATTATTCATTAGCCATAAAGTAGCAACTTAGATCATTTCATGCATGTCATGAAAAATCTAGCAGGCAAGCCTCTTATATACTTTTTTTCTTTTTAAGTCCTATTTCTCTCCCTTTTCTCCTCCCAACTGCAGCAGAATGGTTCTCAAATAGGTCAACTGACATAATTTTATCCTTCATTTCTCAGTCAACAAACTTTTGTTGAAAGCTTGTTAGGTCCTTTTCACTATACTAGCAACAAAGAGACAGATGAATACAGACACAATTCCTGCTCTCAGGGAGCTTACACTTTAGAGGCAGAAGACAGACTAAGAGAAAATACACAAATATACACCATTACAATTTCAAATTGGAAGAGCCTCTTTAAGCTGGAAGTGATCTTCAATAATATGAAAAATCCAGCCCTGAAATAGCCCAAGGTAAACATATTCAAAGGGAGAGGAGAAAGGACATGAGGCCCTAAGTCGGCACCAAGTGAAACTCGTTCAGGAAATGAACCAAAAGCTAGTGTAGCTGGAGCATCCTGAGTGGAGGGAAGAATTGTAGAAGATAAAGTTAAGACGAAGTCAGGGCGCAGACCTCACAGAGATTTCCAGGCAGCAAAAGGAAATCAGATTTTTATTCTAAGCAAAGTGAAAGGCTATTGGAAATATTTAAGCAAAAAAGTAGAATCAACAACAATAGCTAAACTATGGAAAGAGCCCAGATGTCCACTTACAGATGAATGGATAAAGAAGATGTGGTATATATATGCAACAAAATATTACACAGCTATCAAAAATTGAAATCTTGCCATTTGCAAGGATGTAGATAGAACTAGAGGGTATTATGCTAAGCGAAATAAGTCAATCAGAGAAAGACTATTATCATATGATCTCACTGATATGTGGCATTTAAGAAACAAAATGGAGGATAGAGGGGAAGAAAGAAAAAAATAAACCAGAGAGGGAGACAAACCATAACAGACTCTTAATCATAGGAAGCAAACTGAGAGTTCCTAGAGGGGAGGGGAGTCGGGAGTTGGGGAGACAGGGTGATGGACACTGGGGAGGGTATGCATTGTCATGAGCACTCGATATTATATAAGACTGATGAATCACATACCTCTACCCCTGAAATGAATAATAAATTACATCTTAATTGAATTTAAATTTTAAAAGTTTAAAAAAATAAAAAATAATAAAAACAAAAAAAGTGGAACCAAGCTATGATTGGCATTTTTAAAATATGATTCTAACCCAATGTGGTGAATGGATTATAAGGGTAAAATTAGAATCAGAGAGGATAATTAGGAAGCTGTTGCAGTAATCCAAATAAGAGGTGAGGATCCCATGTACTGGGATTCTAATAGTGGAAACAAAGAGAAATTGATAAACCAGAGGTATCATTGGGACAGTCAGCTAGGGAGACATGGTGAGGCCCAGATGTGGAAGACAAGGAAGGCAGGAATGAGTGCATGACTGGGCTTCCAGAGGCTTGAAGGTGACACTGTTCGCTAAAAAGAGGCAATGACTGGAAGCACAGGGAGGAGAAGGGAGAAGGAATTGAGTGTTCCTTGTGAAGCATATTAAGTATGGAATGCCTCATCAAGTGATAAGTTACAGACAAGGAACCCAAAGCCAATGTTTAAGTAACTTGCCCAAGATCACACAAGATACACAGCTGGTCCATGTCCATTTGAAGTTCAGTCCTTCCTATTCCAAAGTGAGTTCAGATTTGGAGGGGACCTCCAAGATTGTGTTATTCATCTTGTACCCACATACAGACTCAACCTACTGACAAGCCAAATACAGAGTCCATCTTCTCTGTGTCATTCTGGATACTTGCCGAATGGTATTCCAGACAGTAAACACAAAATAATGAAAGCATTATCATAGGAAGTTCTTTCTCAAATCTGCTTAATGTTAAAAATCACTTAACACTTTGCATGTTCATGACTGACTTAGGCAAGTGAAATTTGATTGCAAGAATTTGCAGATCTTCAGAGAGAAATTCACTAACAAGGATAAATGGTCTAAATATAACTTTGATTGGATCCTGGAACAGAAAAACAACATTAATGGAAAAACTGTTGAAACCCAAAAAGAGTCTGTAATTTAGGTAATAGTACTGTACCAATGTTTATTTCTGAGTTCTGACAAATGGAGCATAGTTTTGTGAGATGTTGATGTGAGGGAGAGAAGGCTGAAGGGCATACAGGAACTCTCTGCAATATCTTTGCAACTTTTGGGCAAATTGAAAATCATTCCAAAGTAAAAGAGTAAAACAGACAAAAGGAGATGATGTATCTTATTGATTCCATCCATATTGATGGAATCTGAGTGTTTGGAATGCCACATAAGATATTAAAACCGTAAAAGAAGAATTAAATAATTCTGATGACTGGGTGCCTGGCTGGCTCAGTGGGTTAAGCCTCTGCCTTCGGCTCAGGTCATGATCTCAGGGTCCTGGAATCAAGCCCCACATCCAGCTCCCTGCTCAGCGGGAAGCCCTCTTCCCTCCTCCCCCACTTGCCTCTCTGCCTACTTGTGGTCTCTGTCAAATAAATAAAAATCTTTAAATAAATAAATAAATAGTGCTAATGATCATAAGCAAAATGTTCAACTTCACTAGCAGTTGAAGAAACACAAATCAACAGGAGACATAATGAGCTTCCACTGAAATCAGTAGAATTAATAATTAATAATGACAACCAATGTTGAATGGATTTGGGGAAAATTACCCCCTTATATACTGTGAGGAATATTCATTGTATCAGGATCTTAATATTATAGCTAATAGAAAACTTACCTCATTATGGAATAGGAAAGAATTTGTCAGCTCACAGTAGGCCCAGCTTCAAGTAAGAACTAGACCCATTGTACAAAAATCAGATTCATTCTGACTTGTCTTTGCTTTCTGTGCTGTTAGCTTTACCTTAAAGCTGACTCCCCATACACAATTCCCATAGCTGTATTCTTCCTCTTTCCATCAGGAAGCCAAGAAACGATTTTCTCAATAGTCCTGAAAATGTAAATATTTCTCACCTCAGTGGCCTGAATTAAGCTGTAAGTCCATTCCTAGGTCATTCAATGTGGCCCAGAAGAAGCACTTCACAGATGGGGCCAATCCCTCCAACACCTTCTGGATGAGAATATCAGAGGGAAGGTCCACTAAAGGAAATGAAAAATACTACTTCCATGACGAAGGGGTATTAGTCAAGAAGATTTTTAAAATAGAGGATTTTAAGGTGCCTGGTTAGTTCAGTTATTGGGCATCTGCCTTCAGCTCTGGTTGTGACCTGGGAGTCCTGGGATCAATTCTCCTTTTGGGCTCCCTGCTCAGCAGGGAGTCTGCTTCTCCCTCTGACCCTGCCCCTGTTCTCTCTCTCTCAAATAAATATATAAAATCTTTAAAAATAAATAAAATAGAGAATTTCAAATAATTCAGTTTTTAAAATTTATTTCAAATAATACAAGAAAAGGAGTCATGAACAAAAGATGTCCTGGCAATTTTATGCATCAAAAATTTGAAAAAAATCTAAGTTCCCAGCAACAGTATGCTTGCTACAGTTACAATACACGATCACACTGCCTTAAATATGATATTTTCAAAGAATATTTAATTTGAATAAAAAAAGAATATTTACATGAATGAAAGTCATACCATACCAGTGAGTTCAACAAATAATTGTTGATGGCTACTATGTGTCAGTCACTGGCATATATCAGGGAGCAAAACAAAAGATACCTGATCTCCTGGAATTAAGCAAAAAAAAAAAAAAAAATAATAATAATAATAATAATATTACAAAAAGAATATAGGTCAATTTTTAAAAGAGCAACATTCTCAAATGCATGCACGCACAAGTATCTCCAAAGTACCAACATTTTCATATGCTTACACACACAAATATCTGCAAAGTGATACATCAGTATGTTAATAGAAGTTTTCTCTGGCTGGTGGGTTAAATGAGATATTTTTATACCCTTCAGTTGTCTAACATAAACAAATTGTCTATCACAAATATGTGCTTCCTGTTAAACCAGAAAAGAAGTAACAAATTTGTTTTGTTTTTTTTTTTTAAAGAGTGGATACTGGCTTCTGTTGATATCTTGGCATTTGCAGAACAACTTACTAAAAGTTTAATTCATTTCCTTTTACTCCTACATAGTTGGGGGTTGGGTAATGAGAAAGGAAGAAAAAGGAGAATGTTGAACTTATTTTTCTACAGAGATCTAATTCTATCTAATTGGTTTAAATTAAACCCTTCTTGTAGCAAATCTCAAACATTTTAGTAAATGTTGATGCTGAATTTCTTTTTCCCAAGACAGAATTGCTATTTTTAGACTTGTGAAAAATCAAGATTGGATATAAGGAATGGACTTTACCTATTTTTATTATCTAAGATATGATTACAGAGAGAATTATTATTTCACATTTCAGAATTCCCACAGCATGACTTCTGTCATGTGTTAAAAATAATTCTAATACTGTCCAAGACATTCTGTATTAACCCTGATGTGTGAATTCCTAAGCCATTCCCAGAACAGAGATGTTTTTAAAGAAATTTCCCATGAGAAAACATAGCATCCGACTTTTGGTGATATGAAAAAAATAAAATGTCTACTCAACCAACTTTTCCATTTTAACTACCTACTACCATATCATCAGTGGTAACAACCTCCTTGGCATGTATGGGCTAAAAGTAGTTCTTTGAGGAAGTTTGTTCTATAGAATTAGCTCCTATACACAGTTCCTATGACATATGAAGCTGAATGTGCTCAACCTTGACCTTTCAGGGTTGAACAGTTGGTCAAACAAGACTACAAAGCTTCCTTGAAATTTGTTGAGTGAGTGATGAGTGAATTCGAATGGATTCTCAGGAGTGTCATAATTAAGTTACTATTCATTCACATTCTGAACAAAAAAGTCTCTGAAACCCCTGTATAATCAGGAAAATTTAAAGAAGTCTCATGCATGTGAGGTGTTCTCTGAACATGCTGACATCCTGGTCTGAGGAAGAAATGACTCCTTCCTAATTCCCAGAAGAGTCTTTGCAAAAGTGATCTAAGATTTATCCCAGAAAGAAACAAGAACAATTTTCTCAGTAGATCTTTGGTACTTGTCCTTACATTATTTTTTTGAATACCATTTCAAGAATCTTGATTCATCAGAAGTACTGTATCAGGTATGTCAATTATTTTCATGGAGAGGCCCTCAATGAAGTTATACAAGTAACAGATACTTCTCATTTCAAAATGTCTTTGTAGATCTTTGGTAATAACAGATTATTGATCTATAACATATCCATAATAATTTAGTATAGGTGACTACTCAAAATACATAGACTGAACCCACCACTTTCCAGAAAGTTGAAGTATTCATTTATAACAAATCAAAGAAGTCTGATTTTTCCCTAAGAGAAGTAGCCTCTTTTGATGCAAAGAATTATTAAGTGACAGAGGCCAATCACAGCCCATTATCTGTTTGATAGCTGGTATGTTCTGAAAAGAAAAGAGAAGAGATAAGAGAAGAGAAAAAAAGAAAAGGAAAGGGAAGGGAAGGAAAAAGAAAAGAGAAGGGAAGGAAAGGGAAGGAAAAAGGAAGGAAAGAAAGAAAGAAACTGAAAGATAAAGAAGGAGGGAGTGGGAAGAAGGAAGGAAGGGAAAGCAAAGCTAGGGAAGGGACAAGAAGGGAAAGGAAGGGAATCGAGGGAGGGAGAGAGGAATGAATTAGAAATAATATCAGGTATTAACAGATTAAAATTATTCCTAGCCAGATTAATATCTTATAAATTTTATTAATATATTTTATGATTTTCTCAAAAATTTTAAATTTTTAGTAAGCAATAACCTCAAACGAGATTTGGAGAACAAATTTAAAGACTCTTGAGCACTTTCCAAAATCAAAGTCCATAGAACAAGAGCAGTAAAAACATCTTAAATGTAGTTTTTAAATTCTTCTGCAAAATACCCTAACGATACTGCTCAACTGTTTCATCTACAGGTAAACATAGAAATACAGAGTTGACATTCATGACTCAGTATTAAGAAATACATTCTGCAGAAAACCATGAAGAGCTTCTAACGTCTAACACAAATCACAGCACACAAATGGACAATAAACCTGGAAAACAAACAAACAAACAAAAAAGTGTACTTTGGCAGTAAAAAATCACAAATCCTCCTTTTACTCCTGTAACAGAATATGTTATTTGACAACAAAATGTACAACTGTTTGGCTTTGAGATCAAGAAATAGAATAAACTAATTAAAATAATAATATTAGGTAAATAC
Organism: Lutra lutra; assembly: GCF_902655055.1. Taxonomy (NCBI): domain Eukaryota; kingdom Metazoa; phylum Chordata; class Mammalia; order Carnivora; family Mustelidae; genus Lutra; species Lutra lutra. The sequence goes on along the minus strand of NC_062283.1, from coordinate 50,251,014 downwards.
TTGCTAAGTACCCACCAGAATGAGTACTGTTCCTGTCACTGGCCAGGTTCTTCAGGAAATCACACTCTGGGGCAGTTCATGTTAATCTGCATTTTGTACCTGGAATTCTCAAATTCTGCTATTTATAGCTCCCTACCCCAAAATATATTTAATATAACACAGTAAACCTTAAACTTCAGGATCTTTCCTGTACAGGGCCCCTTTCAAGGCCCCTGCAGGGACTCCAGTAACGTACTTACATGGTATATGGTTTTGATAATTTAACTGCAACCAGATAACTCCCCTTTCATCCCGCACAGACTCCTCTCCATCGTATTTCTCTTCACAGTGAGCATTTTGTGGATCTGGCTAGAAGGATTTGCCCTTGGGGATCCTTTTAGTTTTGCTTTGGTGGGCTCTATTCTTATAGTTGCAGTTACTCTCATGTAGCGTTAAATACTTGCTAACTATCTCAGTATACCAATGATGTGTCCAGGAACTACCCTACGGCTCCAACTCACCCAGCCTTGAGGCATAAAGATCAAGACACAGAAGTTAACGATACAAAATGACTTATGGCATCTTGCCCTGGAGGTATGTGAATAATGCAGGAGAAACAGAATTACTCAGTTTACCTGTGATCTGATAAATGGATTTCAGATGGATTCATCCACATCATCTAATCTAATGAAATGGTCATATGGTTTTAAATTATTCCTGCCAAAAAATGTCAAAAGATATACCTTACTAATGCAAACCCAGAAGAACAATAGGAAAGCGTACAGTTCTGTTCCTAGTATGAATTCACAGTCAGCCACATTAAAGGGTAAAATAATGATGCTCTAATGGTGTGTGCCAAGAAGCTATCTACCGTAACAGGTTTACAAACTTGTCCTTGAGTATACGTTATGCCTTCAGATATTAACTAACACTACTTAAGAGACATTCTTCACAACAGGCAAAATACTTAAAAGCAAACATGCAGAATAAGAAGATAAAACTCTACTTCTAAGGGTATGAATATTTTATGACATTAATAAATTTTAAAATATTTTAGACTATCTTAATGTACTACATTATATGTTTATAAAGCACATAGTATGTTAATATTTGTAGCTTACATTTACATTATACCAGGCACTATTCTAAGTATTTTATATAAATATAAATATAATTAATTAATTAATTCTCAAAGCAAATCTATGAATTTGTATTATTATCTCATTTTAAAGGAGAGGAAATTGAGTAACTTACCTTGCCCAACATCATCTAGCTAGTACAAGATGGACTTGAATTTGAACACAACTCCTTTCCTTACTGGCATTCACCTTCCCCATTCCTATCCACTCTCTCCTTCCACAGCACTTCTCACTTCACAATGTAAGAAACAAAAGTAATAAAGATAAGTCATAAAATCAGTAAAAAGTATTCTGACATTGAAAAGGATGGATTTTTTTAATGAATCAAATATAATTTATTTCTCAATGCCAACAATAAAATAATAGAGCCATAGGAAGAGATTTAATGTGAAAAATATTTTAATTTGTCTTTTTATGAAATTTGGGGGGTTTTATTGAATAATTGATATCCAATATTGTGAAAAGAAATTTTTAATTTAATAAAATTAGATCACCCATGGTCTATACTGCTATAGACAAACTTCTTTGCCATCTTTTACCCAGTGTGTAAATTTCTTCTTTCTAAGGAATTTGGCTTATATTGAGATTTTAGTTTCAGCTCCACGCTTGGCATGACCATGATCTCCCATCCTCTCATAGATATAATGACCTAAGCTAGGGAAGGGCAGAATGGCTAATAGGCAACACGAATTTGGAGGGAGCATAATGAAAAAACACTGCTTTAAAAATGTTAAAATTGTATTCTTTGTGGTAGAGGCTGACTAGATGCTCTCTGATCCTGCTGCCGCTTCCTAGGCAGTGAAGAAAATGACACTTCCCAGTCATCCTTTGCATTAGGCTGAGACCATCTGAGTCATTTCCAGGGAATGAGATGTGGAAGGAGGAGGAGAACTAGACTGCCAGGCCTGGACCTAAAACCTCCAGGGCCCAATGGAAGAAGGCTGGACTCCTCAATTACTATCTGAAGGAAACCAACAAAAGTGCTACTTGACCCTCATGATATTGGATTTCAGCAGGGAATTAACTTTGTGCTTGTGCTAAGTTACTAAGTTTTGAGGGTCGCTAGCATGAATTATCCAGATAAATATAATCTTATTTTTTAAATAAAATATTTATTTATTTATTTGGGCGGGATGGAGGGAGAGGGAAAGAGAATCCTAAGCAGACTCTGTGCTGAGTGCAGAGCCCAAAGTAGGGCTCTATCTCAGGAGCCTGAGATTACAACCTGAGCCAAAACCAAGAGTTGGATGCTTAACCAACTGCGCCACCTAGATACTTCAAGCATATTCTCTTTATAGATATTTGACACCTATGGTTGTAGGGTGAAATGTGACCTCACCAGAGTAAAAATATGGTCATGATTAAACTGAAAACTAATTTTTCAGTTTAATTTATTGTAGCTTTGTGTACCAATTTTTAATTACCTGATGGTTTATTCTAAGATGTCAAAATATTGATTGTAATGATTCTGGAAGCTATACATTTATTCATGCATTAGCAATCCCAACATGTTCATTGTTAAAAAGTAAGGCTTTTTTGAATCTGAAGTAAATGCTGAAATCCCTGAATCAATACCAAAGAAAGCAGAGAAGTGAATGCCCACCAATTCCCAACTGGATTTTATGCAGCCCAAGGTATGTGGATACGTAGACACTCTCCTTACATTCTTTAGAGAAAAACTGATATAAATGCTGTTGACTGCATACAAATAAGCTCTATTATCTGACTAATGTTTCTAACTAATGTTTATTATCTGTGAATTTACAAATTGAATTGCTGTGTGTTTTTAACAAAATGTTTAAAACTGAATTCATCCTTCATTAGCATTTTTATATATTACAATATCTAGAATTTATTAGTTCTGGAAATATTTATTCATGGGAAATTTATTTATTTAAGTTTCAATTCAAAACGAAGACTATAAACTTCTCATTTTGGTTTTCTCACATATCACCATGACATGGTAATTGTTTGAAAGTTGTGTAACATTTTGACATTGTTGACAGCTATGTTTTATTCCTTTGCAAGACTTTCTTTTTCATAATGTTATAGAATTTTCTAACTGGGAGAGAATTCAAAAGTTATCATTTTAAGAATGTAGAAACAAAGGCACAGCTAAATTAATGGCCTTACTCCCAAGCCAGTGACAAATCTGGGAAGAGAATCTCCCATTTCTCTCCTGATTGAACTCTCCTTATAGATATCTTCTTATTCCAAAAGAAGTGTTAACCTTTTTAAGTTTCAACAATTATAAAATAATTTTGTATTCTGCTTTTTGAAACTTACACATAATCATCATGTTTGAGAGCAACTTTACACATCAAAATGTCTAGGGGTTTTCCTAAATAAAAATACCCACTAATATTTCCCTTAAATGTATACTTGTAGAAAGCTACAAGTATCATTTCCTAATGGAATCCCAGAATCATGAAGTCTTTAATTCAGTGAGAGAGTTCCTGATCTAGCCCTTTCCACAACAAAAGTGTCATGATTTAATACTAAGATGAAATGTGAGTTTCCAAATGCAATGCTCATTGTAACAAGAAACAAGCTGGATTTTGTAAGCCAACTCCTGTGGAAATTCTTTTCAAAGGGTTTCAAGTTAGAGTCCTCAAAGATCACTCACACTCAGAAGCTGTTTAATTGTCATCTGAATGTAATTTCTTTCTACAGTTCAGTAAACTGCATGTTGTTTGGCTGCCAAATGGGTGACTTCCACTGTTTTATCATTAAATCAACATACATTTTAATGACTACCTAGTGGTTATTGATGAGGCTACCCAAGAAATGAAAATACACTCAATATTAAAGGAAAAAAATGTGTTGGGGTTTGAATTTATTATTTCAAGGGCTAAACTAATTTGCAGCTTCAAATATTAATAGTTTAAGAAATCAGTTGAAGGCCTTTTCTCAGATAGGATACACCTCATCTCTTTTCTATCTCTTGGATCATTGCCTTTTATTGCCTCTTATCTATGATCTTGAAAATCATTGTTTCATATATTTTGTCTGTAACTTGTTGCTTTGGGGGAGGACAAATATGATCTCTATTCCTTCTTCTAGACTAGAAGCAAAGTGTTTGAACTGATTTTAACAAGAAAGGATTTGTGAAAAGTTTTTGGAAGAGTGAAAGTTCTGTTGAGACAATCATAGAAAATGACATACCAGCCACTGTGGAACAGCATGGAAAATAATGAATAAAAATTTAATTGATTAACTGTTTAACCCAAGCACAGGGAAACTAATTTAGTCTACTCCAGAAAATATATGGAAATTGACCATCTTAATTTTGGTCAACACAGGGTAATGTTTCCTGCAGAAACAAAGAAATCCCTCAATATTTTAGGTATTGCTCCATCATAGGACCTGGGCTGGTGGAGCAGCCTGCATCTGGGCTTTCTAGTTTGATGGCAGAGGTTAACCCAGTAAGTGCTGAAACCTCAAAATGTTTTATAGCTTCTGCTTAGATATGGCATATATCACATTCACCCATATTTTGGGGGGGTCACATGCTTATGCTTGTCTGGAGAGAGAGGGCCCTATAAGAAAGGCCCTACATGTAAGGTTCTTGAATATTTTCAGCAATAGTAAAATCTACAATGATCAATAAAAATTAAAAATTAGTGGTTAACTTCCTTTGAATTCTTAATACGGTCTCCCAGAAAAATACAAATATGTAACAAATACGGATATTTTTCATATAGTAATATCCTAGGCTCTGTGAACTCCTATGGTTTACCCAAGGACCAGACTCCATAGACTCTAGGTTAAAAACTTCTGATTATATAGCTTTGATGTTCTAAATATTTGGGGCCAGGAGAAATCTTAGGCTATTATAAATTTTACAGAGTGGAAAGGTCATATGTTGAGAAAACCAGAATGGACTCCAATTTTATTGATTATAAATTCAAATCTGCCTATAAAAATATTCCACAGAATATAAATTAATATATTCAATATTATCATACATGAGAATTAGAAGGTCATTTAATATCCCAGGACTTACGCCTTATTTTCAGAAGTACTCGTTGAACCTCTTAACAAAAATATTCTTTAGACTGAAAAAGGTTTGCTAAAGTTCATTTGAACTTTTAACTCCCTCACGTGATTGGGCCTGTGAGAGTAACAAAACACCTGTTGGTCAAGCAGAGTTACTTCTGTTTAAGAAGTCTTGCCAGATTTGTCAGGCTGTGAGACTACACATGCTCCATTAAAAGTCAGAGAATACCATAATAACATTGAAATAAGAAATAAAAGAAGTATTGTTTCATTTCTGTTTTAAAGAATGGAAAAGGAATAAATCACGAACAAGAAATACCAACAAGGACAAAGAGTGAAGTATTTCTGTTTAGGGCACAATTTTACTCCATCTCATTTTGTATGTGAGATCTGTATTTTTGTTTATACTGCTATAGTTATAAAACATATGAAAATAGATCAGAAAATATTTATTGGTTTAAGGAAAGCATATTATTTTTATGTTTGTTATATTTACTTAAATTCCAATTATTTGAAAATTATAATTGTATATCTAAAAATAGTAAACACAAGCCACAAATTATTTAGGTGTCTTTTTTTTTAGAACAAGTCAAAAGCAAATAAATAATTTTATTAATAAATAAAACACAATAGGGTGACTGAACACTATAATAATCAGGGTCCCAATACTCAAAATAGAAAAATTCTAGGCACATTTATTTACAAACTAATTTCAAAAGTATAGGCAGAGTGTTGGATAGACCACAGGAACACTGCAGCACTTAGTGTAACACTAAAGCCTGAATAGATGGGAACTCAAAAGACAGAGATGAGAGCACATGATGGAACCCAGCATCAGGGTCTTGAAGAGAAACCCACCTAGAGACGAGCAGTGACTTTTGGTGGAAGGGCACCATCATCCCAAGATGATCACCTAAGGGGAAGGAATCAATGCACTGACTACTTTTCTGCCTCCTTCTGATCTGCTCGGCCTTCCCTTTGGTAAAACCCAGCTGGAAAGGCCAGAAATCAAGGAAACCATTTGACGCTGGCAATGGGTCTTGAGGGGCAAATGGAAGGGCTTTGGCCCAAATATATAAATACAAAATTGGATGATTTTGAGAAAATTAAATAATATGATCGCGAGTGGATTATACTCCAGATATATCTTTTAATTGCCAAACACCATTAAATTTTGCTTTATCATTATTTTCCTCTACTGCTCCCATAGGGCAGAGGGAGGGATGAAGAGGCAGAACAAGTCTCCTTAGAAAATTATTGTCTCAATGTCTACAAATTGCCACACTTATAAATCTTTTTATCCTAAATGCCTAGCACATATTTAGCACACAATAAGTATTTATTGAATTAATGTAATGAGTAAGTGAATGAATCATGTTTAAATGGGAAGGAACTGATGTAAGTAAGTCCCAACAGTAAAAATGGAAATCTGTATAACACAGATTGTTAATTCTAAATGTAACTCCAACTGTGGTTTCTCTTAAATCTATGTGAAACCCAGATACTTTAATTCTCTAACACCCTGGTCTAGGTTTCAAAATTATTCCTTTAGGTATTCTCATACAAGTCTCTGTGTATCTAAACATTTAACGGGCCCTATGTTTTCAATTTATTTTATGGCGCAATGGCTCTTGAAATATATCATTACTAATTCCTCCAGTTTTTTGGGGGGTGTTATATGGTAACATATTAATCTCTAAATGAAAACAGGATGATTTGTTGGAATGAATCAGTACTCACTTAGGCCACCCCAGAGAAATAAATCTCAACACTTTCAGGAGAGGCAGGGGAGTTTTGTTCTTTTGGCCTCAACTTGGCTCACCCAGAGAGCGATCCTCTTTAAATAGCGTAAGTAAAATCAAAGTCCCTTAGAGACCTAAAACGTGTAGCTTAATCTATTTTCAAGTCAGTTTTCACTTGACTGAAACACTGTGCCTATGTAATTCACATTCAGAAAGGCTATATCCTCAAGCTAATTATGAAGTCATTCTACTCTTTCCTTTACTTTCCTTCTCTCTTCTTCTATCCCAGGTGTAAAACATTCCCAAGGGACATAAACAATTATATAGAAAAAGAAGGAGGGCCAAAGTATATGCCTAATTTGCCAACTTCTTTATTGACTTTATGATAAAACCTGATGGGCTTTTTGTTCAAATTTTATGCATTCTACCTTGAACATAGATGACAAAAAAAAAAAAAATTCTCCTGTAGGTGGAGGAAAAAACTGAAGAAATAGGAAAAGAGTAAAAGGAAATAGGAAGGGAAGGAAGGAGAGAGGAGGAGAGAGAAAAATAATTTTCTTCTGCTTAGTCATTTGTAATTCTTGAATCAGATGCTTCAGATCACAGTAAGTAACAAAGAAAAAAAATGGAAAAAATGTGTAAAAGAAACAATACATGTCACTTCTAGTTTTTCAGAACCTTAAATAGATCATGGTCACAATTTGATGGACTATAAACTAGAAAAGAAAAGGAGCTATTATAATCCAGAAAGATCTCATTGACTCAGGTGAACTTGGAGATAAAGACAAAGGAATTCAGGGGAGAAGACATAAACTCCGAATAAAGAAAGACCATCGGTTTTTGAGTTGGAGTATGTTGGTTTCAGTGTGTCTATGACTTCATATGTGTCTTTCGACAAAGAAAAAAGGATTCTGATAAGTAAGTAGCCATGACATGAGCTAAAAACAAGCTAAAATCAAGAGAACTTCTGTGGTTGCTTTGTAAGAAGACATTATGTGATACAGGAAAGAAAAACACTGAACAATAAATGATATTGGTAAATATAACCTATAAGGATCCTTCCAACTCTTGCACAGTATCCCCAGGACTTTGAGGTCTAGCTAAGTTACTTCTGGAAATCAAAACATTCATCTGTGGAAAGCTGTGTTCAGCAATCAACCAGTGTATAGCTAACAGTCTCATAAAACAATTCAGTGCAGTTCATTATCAAAGGGTACATTTTGACAACTAGTTTATCTTAGTGGTCAAAATATGAAATTATATTGTTTAAAGCTAGACATTCTTTGTATGATTGAGGTTTTAATGGTGGGAATTCAATGACATAATTTTTTTAAGTTTTTTCTAAGTGTTTTCAAACATACACGTGTCCTAGGATTTGTCAGATGCTAATGTGGGTAGAACATAGTGGAAAAGTGGAAGAAACACAAGACGAGGATGTTAAAGCAGCTGAGGGCTAGATAATACAGGATATGCTGAGGTTTGATGAGAAGTTGTATTTTAGGGCGCTTGGGTGGCTCAGTGGGTTAAAGCCTCTGCCTTCAGCTCAGGTCATGATCCCTGGGTCCTGGGATCGAGCACCACATCGGGCTCTCTGCTCAGCAGGGAGCCTGTTTCCTCCTCTCTCTCTGCCTGCCTCTCTGCCTACTTGTGATCTCTGTCTGTCAAATAAATAAATAAAATCTTTAAAAAAAAAAGTTGTATTTTAGCTTAGAGCAACATGAAGCATATAAAAAGGCCTAAGAAGAGGAAAATACGGTCTGAACTATTATTTCTATGTTGTTTCTATATTGTTTTGAGTTTATTGACTAAAGTGGTAGACTACAGATTTTATAATGGCCAAGGGAAGAATCTTGTCTTTTCCTTAAATCACCAGTCATTTAACACAGTGCCTCATGTGAGAGATACAGCACTTACTGATCTAACTAAAATGTCTTTATGGTTGATTAGAAATGCTTGTCGTAGACAACACTTTCAGTAATCCCTCCTTGCATAATCCTTTCCCTTTGAGCATAGACAGAACCTGTGACTTGTATCTAACCAACAAAATAAGCCAAATGTGATGGAATATCATTTCCATGATTAAGTTAGATAAGATTATGGTATCCATCTTGTTAGCAGACACTTTATGTTGCCCTCTTGGCTTGTACACTGTGATAAAGCAAGAGACCATGTTGGAGAGATCCACATGGTGAGTTATAGCCAACAGCCAGCTAGGAACTGAGACTTTCAATCTAACAGCTCTTCTAAAAAGTAAATTCTGTCAGTTTTTCCATCTGGAAGTAAGCCCTCCCTCAGTCAGGCTTTCAGATGAGACCTTGACCCTGCCTGACATCTTGACTGCTGCCTCATGAGAGACCCTAAAGCAGAGAAGCCAGAGAAGCCATGCCCAGACTCTTTAGCCACAGAAGATATACAATAATAAATGTTGTTTAACTTACTGCATTTGTAGCAATCATTTACAGAGCAATACATAAATAGTATTATGAGGAGGAGATACTCAATTCACATTAACTCATTCTTTTCTGAGCATGATTTTTGCATACAAGTGTAGGTGTTTGGTCTAAAAGACCAGGCACTCTGGTCACACTATTAATTAATTCATAGGTAGTTTCCTGTCTTGAACCAGGCCATTTGGAATCTTTCTCTCAAGAATTTAACACTTAGAAAAGAGAGATAACGGGGTAGAGGTAAGTTACATTACTAGTGCCACTCTAGAAAAAAGGCTGAGGAACTCCTAATGCTGAGGGTGCAATTCAAAAAACCATGTTTATGCCAATGACAATGGCAAAATAGGTAGATTCTAAAGAATCTCCTGCAGACTTAGGTTAAAAAAAAACTAGAATTTATCTATTCAAGCTTTTAAGATCATAACACAGGTTTTGAGAAAATAAGTTCAGAAATTTATAATCCTAAAGCCATAGGCCTTCATTTTATATTAGGGGAAGACTGAACTACATTTGTGGACACCATTTTTTGTGTGTATCAGCCATTTTCATTGTGGACAATGAAACTTAGGAATACACGATGTACATCCCTAATCATGGCATTGTGGTTAAAAAAAAAACTAATTGGTGATAAGAACTTGAGCTGGAAGTGGAGAATGAATGAAATTATTTGTAATTTTGAGAAGGTAATATGCAAAATGCAGAGGTACCATTTTTCTTTCAGCATAGGGAATTATTTTCCCTAGGGAAGGATAACATGTGATAAAATCCGTATCTCTATTGGTAAAGCAAATACTTAGACAGAATGTATCCTAACCTCCCTTAAAGTTATAAATTTTATGACCCTACGAAGAACTCACTGTAAGAGGGCAGTAAAAACAAGTGAGAGAATTACCACATGTATATTGCTGCCATTCCAACCTCTTCCAGAAGAGGGCAGTACAAAGGAAGAGATGGAACACAACACCGTAAGGCCTTTTAAGGTCCTGGGAACTAAGTTACATTGACTATCATAAATAAACCAAGTTAAAAGAAAGAGATGCTTTGATGCTTTGATGCAGATAAAACATTTATAAATATGGTGGCATAACAAAAAGGAATAAGCTTTAATTATTATTTACCATGATTGATAATTAATACTACATCATCCATCAACACAATTACTAATACACAAAAATCAACAATCTAATGGGAACTTAAATTAATATCAGTTTCCTTTATAAAAGAAGCAGTATTTTTGGTTCATACGCATAAAATGATAACTCAAAATGTCAATGTTAATTCAAGGCACCAGGAGGCAGCAGGCTCTTGAAATCTAGAAACTGTAATCTAATTAGCATGGCATTCCTCATTGGGTGGTGAGTGCATGGAAATTTGAATAGCTACTTTCCTTGTCTTAGATGTGTATGCATGATCACAAGAGATGGAGAAACTGACTTGTAAAGTTTGAATAAGATGCAAGATTGTTTTTTTGTGTGGTCTCTCTTCTTGAAGTCTAATTTAAACTATTTACAAAGTCTACCAAAACATAGCAAAAAACAATAGTGGAACTCTGAATTATTCCAAATGCCTTCTGTTTTCACCCCTCAGGCTGTATACAGGCATAACCACTAAGATCTAAATTCTGCCCTTAACTGCAAAGGGGATGCCTTACAGAAAATCTCATGTGTGGATTTATGATAGAATTTGGCCCAAAATCTTGTGCTAGGCAGATCCAGTTTTGTTTGTCACACTTACCTGGTTCAAGAGCCATTAGCCATTATTTGTTAATCTGCCTGTTAGCATGTTCTGAAAAAGACTAAAATTACAGAAAGCATTTTGAAATAGGAAATATTAAGAATTTATACAGTTTGAGGACATTTTTCTATTGTGTAATGGGTATGTATGTATTTAGCCATCTCATGTTATACAAATCCATTACAAATGGGTAAATGTTTTAGGATATGCACTTATTTAAGCGATCTATTGCTAAAATAACCCAAGAAGAGAAAAATAATTGAAGAACAAAGTAATTCAAGTGTAATATAATTTAAGTATAAAAAGTATGAGGCAGAATTCTGAACATGATGACTCCTACCTAAGAAAAAAAGGAGAATTTTTATCAATGAAATGATTATGCTTTGGAAAAGTGTGAACGGTTGACTCTATGGATATAACAAAAGTAGTTTGACTTACATAAAAATTCATTTAGTCTGCTCTAAAATAAAATATCTAAATTATTGGTAGAACAGTGAAAATAGAAGCATAGTAAATATAAAGATACAGGACTAGAATTCAAGAGACAAAGAATTAGACTAGGGCTGGCAAATAATTTCAACTCAAGTATCAATTCCAAATTACATCATCCACTTAAAACACTTTGTTGAGAATGAGTTATGGGCCACTGCTGGGTTCAGCAGGAAAAAATGCTTATTAACAATTTTTAGCATAGGTAGGTATGGAAGGAAGTGTGTTTGGGGGTGGAGGGAATGGTGAATGTGTGGGATCTCTGTCCTCGGCAATACTGCTGAAATTATGACTCCAATTTTTTAGCCCCAACTTATTTATAGAATGGGGTTGAGGGGAGGGGTGTGCCTCTATCACTTTGATCTCTCTCTTTTTCTCCCCTTAGTTCTTTTATCTCTGAAAAGAGAAGAGTATGTGGAAACACCACATTTTTCTACTTAAAAACTGTTTTATTCAAAATTGTTTTAATATTCAGAGGGATGACCACAAATATTGAAAGAGAAAAATCTGTGCTGCACAAACTAATTTGTAGAACAGCTGGAATTTTGCTTCAGCAAACCCTTGCCTTTATTTAAGCATGGACAGAAATTAGGATTAGTTAGTTGGGGGGCGAGGGAGAGACACACTGTTGCCATGGTAACCTTTCCCTACTTCTGAGAAGATCTTCACAAGTTCTAACAAATACAAAGGAAATAATTTTCTCCTCAATCTTTGCTATGAGAAGACAAGTGAGAACATGTAATTGAAAGATGAATTCAAAACCAAGCCAAACAAACAAAAAACAAAAGAAAACCAAGCCAGAGGAGAGAAGGCATTTGTGCAGTGGACCATGAAGTTTTCTCCTGGAGAGCTTTGGTCAATAATGGCAAGAGATGCAATGAAGAGACTTATGAAAGCTCTTAATCCTTTTTCTTTGAAGTAGACTGTTACTCACATGAAGTCCTTAAGCCCACTAGGAGCCAGACACACATACTCTCTGGAGTTGTTCTGTCTCAGATGCAGAATTTACCTCTGAGGTAAGATTAAATGGAAGCCAATAACATTTGTAGATTTGTGAAAAGGAAGAAAATTGCACTTAGGTCTTATTAATTTTTAATTAATTTAATTTAAATTAAATTTAAATTAAATTTAATTTAATAATATTTTATTTTTCGTACACAGCACTCCTAAAGTCCCTTTCAAAAAAGACTGCTAGTTTTTCATCAAAATGCATTCCTCCTTTCTTTCACGGCAAGAAAAGTTGTAACTGGGCACCTCACCTGTCTAGGAAGTGCTTAGAGCCTGGTCTGACAATAGACATCAGTGCTTTCTACCAGTAAGTTAGTAGAGGTAATGTGAGCCACTTCCTGGTCTTGGCCTTATTATAACCTTGCACATCCTTGCTCCCTTCCTCCCTTCCCCACACACACCTGTGACCCAGTTTTTACCATGCAAATGAGGATAATATTCCAGGGGGAAGATAGAGTAATAAGGGAGGAAGGGACTTGAGTCACTGAATGACAATATGGAGCAGATCTACTCCCAAAACCTGGATTGTCTCTCTAAGGATTCTTATGTGAGGGAGGAGTAAATAAATATTCTTCCTGGAGCTTGACTATTTGGGAAGCTCTGTTGTAGCAGGTTAAGTAAGCACTAAATGATTTTCTGTAGGTATTTTTACACTTATTAAGCAATGTCATATATATACATACACATATATATGTATATATACACACACATATATACATAATAAAACAGTGACTATCCTTGTACCCTTCAGTCATGATAAACAAAACATTGCCATATGGTTTTGGTCCTGTGTGCTCTTCACCTAGCAAAATTCTTCCTTTCCCCAACCTCTAAAGTAAATATCAGGTAATCTTGAATTTGATGCTTATTATTCCTCAACATATTTTTGTATTTTACTAAATATGTATGTTTCCTTAAACAATATATAGTTTTATAACATTTATATAAATTTTGTCTTTAGCAGCTGGGGATCTTAGTTGCAAATATGAAAGAATCTATTTTGATGAGTTTAAACAGAAAAGGATTTTATTACAGAATACTAAATGGTACACAGAATCTCCTGGATTCTCAAAAAAGCAATCTGAAGCTACACAGTCCAACCACATCACAAAAGTTTCTCTAATGAAAACACCAAGGCTTCTAACCAGCAACTGTGATGCGGTGGGATGCAGAGAAAATAGTTCTGTGTTTCTGTACTGTCTGGGCCTTCTGAATGAATTTTTCTGAAAACTTGGGATCCTAGGGTAACGTGCTTAGAGAATTCCAGAGAGATTTACCTAATTCTAGAGGTATGTGTTTACATTTCAAAAGAAAATGAGGCCTGTGCCCTTGGAGACATCCGTAGGTCATAAAAAGCCAGAAAGCTAAAGGAGGCCCATATGGTTCCTGGAGACAGGGATGTATATTGCAAAAGGCTCCATTGAGAACACAGCTTCCTTTGCATCCCATCTCCACAGAGCAGAGGTTTCTCTTCTTCCATTCATGGGAGGAGAGGGAAGAGAAGAAGGAAGAGAAGTATCCTTTGTATAAGGATAGAATCCATTTTCCCCTCTCTCTCAGCAGGGCTTTCTTACCTGGCTTTCATCACATCACCTCAGGGGTAAGAACTCAGGTAAGGAGGAGTCATATGCTTATTAGTTATAAAGTCACAAATACAAAATCTGTTACTGATCCAGATCACCTCATATACACATTCAGAATAAAATAAAGATGACTATTAAATCCCAACAAGTGCCTGGGCTTAAATGTTAGACATTCCAACACACCGCTTCCCCCCAAAACACTGTACATCACCACTGTACTAACTAGAGGCCCTGGTCAGAGGGTTGGGAAACAGCCTCTGAGGCAGAGTTTTCTGTAGAGTATATTTATTGGGAATATTCTTAGGAACAATGTCTATAAGAATTAGTGAGAGAAGTAACGTTAGGTAGACAGAGAAATACACTGAACCGTAATACACTTGTAACAGAGGCCTCAGTCAATGACGTAGAGAGCTCTGAACATTTAGTTGTCCTAAATTTAGACTAAGAGTTTAGATCACTAGAAGTGACCAGTCACTTCACAGAAGCTGTCTCTAGGGAAAGAGCTACCCTCCAAGAGCAATTCGTGGAAAAAGACAGCTGACAGCTATCAGTAGCAACATCCTGGCAACTTCAAAATGACTCCTTTAACCTTAAAGGGAAGATCTGAGCAGTGAGCCCTCCAACACCTAGTACCAGATCACTTCCTCCAAATACAGCTGGCTCTTCAGAGAGCTCACCTCTGAATCTAAGACCTGAATGGATATATCTGATGGGAGAAAACTTTCAGAAGTATGATGCTCAGGAAAGACATACCTACATCCAAGTATGTATTCCATTAAGGACAAAGAGCTTCCCTGTCCATGAGAGAAGGTGTCCACTGTATACTCAACCTGACATCGGTTGGCGGCCAGTTCTTTATGGTATGCGATTCCATTTTCACAGGGCAGAGATGGGGGAGCAAGTAAGGGGCAGAGAGAGTTATGTCAGGGTGCTGCTGCTAGAAACCTAAGCACTTAGCAATAGCAGTAGCCTGGTGAGGTTTCATGAAGACACATGCATGTTGAGCTATGAAACCACCACATTAACAATGACCAGTAGTCATTTCAGCAGAAGCAGACACAAACACAGTATTGGTATGTAAAATAAAATTTACTTATCTGAGTAATGTATACTTATCTTACTATAGAAAGAAGTTAGAGGGATCAGCATACTGCAAATCAGAACGTAGGATTCAGAATATTACAAAGATCAGCAACATGATCCTTGAACAGATTTTGTATGAGTTTTCATGTTCTCCTGGAAAAGGGAACAAATACAGGTGAAACATCTTATTGAAAGTTATATCAAACTTTCTGGAAGCTCAAATGCTCCCCTTCCAGCCCAATGTCCTTTATTTAAACCTGGAAAAGTTCTTCACATGGGCTCATCTGGCTCTGTGCCAGAAGTAGCTTCCTATAAGGCAGGTTGACTTCATCAATCTAGGTGCTATACAACATAAAAATATAATAATATACTTCAGTCATAAAGGCCATTATTAAGGGTTCATTGATCACCCCTGGCCTCCCTGGTTTAAGTGCTCTCCTGAAATGAAAGCTAAGAAACTGGAGCAATGATTCTATCTGGGATCATGCTAACAGATCCTATTCCTGTTGAATATGAAGGTGCACAGTCATCTCCACACGGTAAAAGCCAACTCTTTAAGATCCAATTACTGAAGTGAGGGGGAGGCGGGATGTGTGTTCCAGATCAATAGCACCCTATCAAGCACCAGGGGCTGTGTTGATTGGCTCTAGTAAAAAAAAAATCTACATCTTCAATGTAGTCATCACTTTATTAATCTGATATTCATAACCCTTATTCTCCAAGAACCCAGTACAACAGGTACCATAAGTGAGCCTGTAATAAGGTTAACCATACCTGCATCTTCCAAGTTTTCCATAGAACTAACCTCTGATTTCTTAGGGATACAGTATTTCTATGGCTTATACTTTGGTAGGGAACTAGAATTACACATCCACCATCTGGCTCTTCTTCCTTGACAGTCTTCATACCATTTTGGAAATTGCTAAGTATGTATAATCCAATAATATATTCAGGAAATAAGACAAATAATGGGAAGACTGTGTTTTCATGTCTGATAGACCCACTGAGATATTGTCTTGAGCCAAAATTCCATGTATCACCTGACCCCAACTCTCCTCAGGCCCACCATAACCAGTGAACCACAAAAATGTTCTGGCTGGCAGCACTGGTTTTTTCTTGGTGATGTAACCAAAAAGAAAACAACAACAACAACAACAACAACAAAAAAAACCACCCCCACATATTTAGAGGCTTAAAATAATGCATTATCTCACAAGCGGTAGGTTAGAATTCTAAGGGTCTCCTCAGGCTAAAATCAAGATGTTGTTTCAAGGATGAACCCAGTTCTTGGCAGATTTTAGTTTAATAGATTTGTTGGACTGAGGTCCCCATTTCTTCATTGGCTTTCATCCAGGGGTCATTCCCAGCTTCTAGTGGCCACCAGCATTCTCTGGCTCATGACCTCCTCACCTTCAAACCCAGCAATGGCTGATCATCTCCTGATGCTTTGAATCTTTCTGATTGCCCCTTCTGATACAGCTCTCTCTATCTTCCTTTTGTGGTAGCATTGACGTGTACTTTCTCAAGGATTCCTGATGTTTTCTCATTTAAGATGGTCTGGGTTTGTAAACCATGGGTTGGGAAATTGGTAAGATGACTTATATGGCCCAAAAGAAGTTAGACTATTGGAAAATGGCTTCATATATACTTGGTTAAAAGAAATCCCTGATCCTAATGAAGTTTTCAAACACCAGTTTCCTGTCATAAAGTAATATTTCAAGTGGTGTTTATAATTTGTAGCAATTTAATTGCACACTTCGATGGTCTTAAATGGGCATTGTATGCATAATAGAGATAAAACTATATATAGGCTATTTTACATTTTCATGCATATGTGTGTGATAACTGCATGATATGTATGTGAGGGTTAATATATAATTAACAAGTCAAAGGTATGAGAGTGCACACACAAAATATGTTTAGTGTTATATGCAAACTAAATAATGACCTATGTTTAAAAATGCACACATATTATTGTCATTCTTGTAAAAAATACTATGGTTCACATAAAAGAATAAGCACTATTATTTGTGTATTGACAAACCAAATACTTTGGTAGTTAATCTGGCATTTATCAGATAGAAATAGATTCAGTAGTATATAATAGATTTCTAAACTAAGTTAGAAAGTTATTTCTCTGTCTTGTAAGAGGCTAGCCATGAATGGTCCAGAGCTGCTATGAAGAATCTCTTCCACAAGTCACCTTATCTGATGTCCCTAGCATACTTCCCTTCTCTACATAGTCTAAGAGGACTTGCTACTGTGTCCACATTCCAAGAGGCAGGATGGGGAAAGGGACAAGAGAGGACAGCTTCCCTCCTTTTATAGACCAACCCATAAATGGCCCACATCACTCTGACCACATTCCATGGGGCAGAACTGTGTCACATGGCCACACCGAGCTGCAAGGCAGATGTGAAATATAATCAACACTGACATAGTTTGCATTTATTAAGCACCTACTTAGTGACTGTAATAAATCCTGGATGCAGAGTTTTGTTTTTTCATTCAATCTTTACAACTATCATTAGGCCCATATTATAACTGACTTGTCTGAAGTCACAAATTTGGAAAATTAGGACTAGAAGTCAAGTTTCACAATTCCTAGATCTTTTCCCTTTTCACTATATTATGCATTAGTGATAGCCTGATGACTTTGCAGCCTAGGGCAGAAGGGTCATACACATGTAATATGATGTAATCTTAAGTAACAGAAAAGCCAAAAAGAAATCATGTCTTTTCTACCAAGTGCTTTAGGCAGAACACAATTTTAGATGTTTTTAGACTCTTGGAGAAGAATAAAAGTGGGAGGTCTTTTGATGGGAGGTCATCTATAAATGACACTGCTCAGTATGAAGATTTTTGCAACTGAATTCCACACAGGAGAATGAGCATCTCTAAATTTCATGACCCAATGTAGACATGAAGCCAGCTGCAATTGCCCCTGTGGTGGTATCATTTACCCGGAAGATTTCCCTCCTCCGTGCAAAACAAGCTTCCACTTAATCAGCTCCATTTTGGTGGTAGATTAGCGTATCATAATATAGAAAGAACTACGGTGCAGAAAGATGGTTTATGGAATTAATGGT
This sequence comes from Lutra lutra, assembly GCF_902655055.1. Classification (NCBI taxonomy): domain Eukaryota; kingdom Metazoa; phylum Chordata; class Mammalia; order Carnivora; family Mustelidae; genus Lutra; species Lutra lutra. The sequence goes on along the minus strand of NC_062283.1, from coordinate 50,232,722 downwards.
ATAGTACAGGAGTTGAAACAGTTGACAGTTTATAAAAATAATCATAGATTTTTAAGTACCTACAACAAAAATATGGGATCCCTGGGTGGCTCAGTCAGTTAAGCATCAGACCCTTGATCTCAGCTCAGGTCTTAATCTCAGAGTCATGAGTTCAAGTCCCACACTGGCTCCACTGGCTCCACACTGGGTATAGAGCCCACTTAAAAAAAAAAAAAAATCTAAAACAACAAACAAAAAAACCCACCGTGAGCAACAGCACTTTGTCACTTTTGTATCTTTTATAATAAGAACAGGAAATTTAGCTAAACATCAGAATTCACCCAGGAAAACTCAGTAAAATGGAAATGGAAAACTCATGGCTCTGTGTAGGGAGCTGATGTTAGAACTACATGCAAAAGCCCATCTTCCTATTTCTTTCTTTCTTTATTTTTTAAGATTTTTATTTATTTATTTGACAGAGAGAGAGAGATCACAGTAGGCAGAGCAGCAAGCAGAGAGAGTGGGGAAACAGGCACCCTGCTGAGCACAGAATCTGATGTGGGGCTTGATCCAGGACCCTGAGATCATCTTAAAGGCACAGGCTTTAACCCACTGAGCCACCCAGACACCCCGCCCACTCTCCTCTTAACAGAACTCTATCACTTTAGATGCCTTTAGCTATAGAAATGATTCCACATTTCCAAGTGGCTCCTTCTTCAACTTTAAAAAGAGAAGACAGAGAGGAATAGCAGACTGGGACAAATTATGTTCGAAGGAAGGAACTGTTGCCATGTGACATATGTACTTTGGTAGCCCTTAACTCTCATGGCAGAAGGGAACATAACTAGAAGCAAAAATAAGATCTCTCATAACTCCATTTCATGGGAGCATTTCCTTCTTTTACAAACACCTTACCCTCAAATAGTAATTATCAAAAGTGGTGAATGGGGTTAAAAATTCATCCAGGGACACAAAAGCCTTCTAGAATGAAATGGAAGATGGAACATTTCATGAGCCTGACTTCTCAGAGTTTATTGGCTTCTTGTGTGAGAGGCAGAAAAAGACCAAAGAAATTTTGTGGTCTCTTAACACAAGGTCCAAAAGTGTTTTTTTAAAGAGAAAGAGAAAAACAAATGATTCTGTCATGAGCAGAGCATGCTGGAAAGCTTTAGATACACAAAGGGCTACTCAAAAGCCTTGTGTATTCTGGTTTTACATCTTGAATTAAAATGTAAGTTCAGAATTCATCTTCAGAGGACTGACATGGTCTTCATCACATAAATGCTTCCATGCCAAAGGCTCTTTAATGGAGAGCAGCTGTGTCAGCAAATGGTAAAGTGGTAGAAACCTAGATGCTGTGACATTATCTTATCTCCGTGCCTCCTTTCTTCTAAGGAAATAGGAGACCCTTTTTTTCTCCATGAACCATTTATAGTCTAGGGCAAATACAGATGAGGGAGAGGGAGACTAGAGAAAGGAAGTGCCCCAAGGTGAACAAACCAGTTTAGTCTCCACGATTTTGCCTAAGTGGGGGTAAAGTGGCCAGCGTGCATGCAGCTAGGGCCAGCCAGCCCCTCCCCTTGCCTTGAGGCCACTCTGGGCAGCCTTATAAAGCTTAAGTTCTTGGTTATTTTGGAAGCAATGCTTGTGAAGGCTGTAACAATGCCAATACTTACTTAAACTGAACTGTGTTGAGAGCTCCATGGTAGTTTGCACACCTCTGTCTTCCACTGCCGGAGGTCATCATGGTCCCACCAGCTGTGCATGCCTGTTCTTGTTTCAGCTTACATAGGCCAATCTCCCTCATCAGCTGCTTATACCCCATGACATGGAGATCTCCATATTCCATGGAAGGTGTGGTAAACAACGTTAGCCTCTGTAAAGCCATCCATCTGTCATCCATCTATCCATCCATCCTTCCATCTTCCCAACTTCTATCCCTCCTTCCTTCCCCCCTTCTTTTCATTACTATCTCAGCTGCCCACCACATGAGTTTGGAGCATCTCCAATTCATCTGTGCTTTCAGGTTCATTTAGGTTCCTTCTGGTAAACCTGGAACATATATTTCTATATCTAAACTTGAAGCTGTGTTTGTTGAAGAAGGTTCCAATGGCCTCTGGCATTAAGGAAATTTTAAACATACACATAATTAGAAGAGTATAAAGAGTCTCCCTCACATATCTATTATCTATCCATCAATAATTATCAGCATTTATATAATCCATTTTTATTTCATTCATAAATATTTCAGTCTGTATCGTTAAGTACTATTTTAAAAACACAGATGCCATACCATCATCGAAATTAACAAATTAACAGTATTATATAATACCAATCCATATTTAAATTTCCCAGTTGCCCCAAAGGTATTTTGTTTCAGTCAATATGTCTGAACGAAAGTCCAAAAGGTTTGAAGAAGTGATAATTATTGATTTACCTTTTATCCTAGCCTTCGACCTTAATTTTATTTAAAAAACCTAATGAATTATAAGAATTTCAGAGGAATTATGAATGCATGTTCTATGAAAGCAAGAAGCTGAAGTAAAATTAGTTCCAAATATGATCTTCTTACAATATCATGATTATTCAGACTATTTATTGGAATACAGAACTATAGATGATGTGCCAAGATTCTCATATCTTGAAAATCCAAGTAAAAAAATAGTTATAATCCCCAGAGTGGGGAACTTCACAGTTCATACAAATGTGGTACATCATCAAAAAATGTCAATAAAAATAATCAAATATGCTGTGCTACTCATATTAAAAAAGAATATAATGAAGTCCACAATTGAGAAACAAGATTATTTCAAGAAACCAACTCATATACCTAAAATAAACAAATTCTTATTGCTCAAATCCAGTGACACCAATATGTGCTGCAGCAATTCAAAGGCTATTAAAACTACCATGTTTATTGATACTACCTTAGACTCCAACATCAACATAGATTTAAGCAGAATTTGCTGTTATTTTGCATGGTACAGAGTGAAGCAACAGAGTTGAGCAAAAAATATATTGCCCTGAGAATTAAGAGGTAAGAGTTCTGGTATATTTTTTATTCTCAATTAGATACTTGATATTAGGGAAGTCAATAATTATTTTCCTCAGTGTCTTTCTCTAAAATGAGATAAAAAAAAATACTTGTTCTACTTAGTACACAGGGTTGTGAGCATTCTGTGTGCAGTAAGACTTCTCTAAAGATACCAATAATATTTTCCTCCCAAACATACCATCCTTTCTTTTGACAGGCTGTTTAAAACAAATGTGTCTTAAAGCTTACTCCTTTCCTCTCCTTTGTAAAAATGGAAGGCATACACATTTCATTTTGAACTTAAAATAGAATAATTGTATTCTGAAGCTCATATGGTCAAGTTTTCAAGACATGATGAATTTGGTGGATATAAACATTGAGGGAACCGTGGCCTTCTACAATGGACTAAGGTCATTCTTTCCAGTCACAGCCACATCGAGTGGATTTCACCGCTCTGTCCACACACTGATTGAAATACAGTGGTACAGTACTTGTAGCAACTTGAGAGACACCACTGTCCTCGTTTCAAAGTTCAGCCTACTTCTCTGTTCCTAACTGAAGTCCACAAATAGGATGGTAGTTAACTTGACTTTTAAAAGTACTTCCACATACATGTTATTCTTTTCCCTTTTTCTTTCACAATCAACTTTCTCTTCTCTCTTTTCTTCCCTTCTCTTCTCTTTCCTTCTCTTTTCTCTTTTCTTCCCTCCCTTTCACTTTCCTCCCCTCCCTCCACTCCTCTCCTCTCTCTCTACCTCCCCTCCCCTGCTTCCTTTCTTTCTCTCTCTCTCTCTCCCCCCTCTCCTCCAATTTTCTCAAAAAACCTGTAGAAGAACAAGCAGCTGGCTCTTATACAGCTCCCTTAGAAGCAGTCCTGAAGAACACTGTTAGAATGAGATGACAGTATCTGACAATCCCAGTGTCCCTTTACAAATCAATCTTTCTCTGAAATTTTGTTTTAGTCATGTACCATCATCTGGGATTATACCGTTTGTACATTTATAACCTGCTAGGCAATGTAGTATTGCATTTGTCTTCATACAGCTCAAAACTATCTCTTTTCAACAGTACAAGATGAGATTTGCTGTAAATGAACACAGAAACTATCAGAATATATCCAGGCTTTAATTTGGGGAAGATGAACCCAATGCATGCTGGGCTAGAAATAGGATGCAGATTCAAGGGAAAGACAGCAACTGAAAATTCAGCTTCCACTGCTGGCTAATTTGGTGTGAGACTAAAATCTACTCATACAACAAATCCAGGGATTCTTTCAAAAGAAAATCAGAGAACTTTCCTTCACATTTTTCAAAAAGTCAGACACAAAGTCTCAACTGAGTCTCTCTGTTAGTTTTGTTTTTTTTTTTTTTTTTAATTATTCCTGACTTCTCATTTTATAAACATGATCATGATCACCAAGTAGTTTTACTGGATTTGGTATCATATTTCTCATTTTGATACATATAGGTCAAGTTTTCATTATGATCTCTCTAATCTAAGAGAATCTTCTTCCTCATTTCTTTAATTTAGGATTATAACAGCCTTATGCTTTGTGGTGTTCTCTAACCCTTATTAATATAATCTGCTAGTCATTTAAAGATTCTTTTCATTACTTTTTCATTGTTGCTTTGCTATATATAAAATTTAGAGACCAATTGTGAATATTCAATAACATTTGCAAATAATCTGTAAGCTTGCTGTAGTTTTTTTTTCAAATATCTACTTTTTAAATTTTCTAAATTAAGTAACTATAAAATGAATTTGGCCTTTTTAATAAACTTTAAGTAAGCCAAGACTATTAATTTTTAAAAGAGGTAATACATATACAGAACAAATACATTCTTTAAGAAGTACAGATGATTGGATAGATAGATAGATATAGATAGATACAGTAGGCTTTTCTCTGGCTTACCAAAAGAGAAATAGATAGATAGGTAGATAGCTAGAAAAAAAGAAAGAAAGAAAAAAAAAAGAAAGATCCATGTTCTAAACCCTAGAGGTACTACTACAATAATAAATTACATAATAACTATAGCCAGTAATTCAATAATGGAGATAATATGGAACACAAAAGTATGCTAAATCCTCTAGAAGACAAAAATAAAGAAAAATGTAATAAAGAATAGGTGAAACAGACTGAAAACAAAAAGAGGGTAACTATACACCCATCCAGATGAATAATAACGTTAAATTGAAATAGTCAAAATCAGGGGTCAGCAAACCAGGGCCTATGTGCTAAATTCAGCTTGCTATTTGTTTTGTAAACAAAGTTTTACTGGAACACAGTACTCCTCATTTATTTATGCATTGTCTATGCATTCTTCTGCACTGCAATGATAAAGTTAAGTAGATGCAAGGAAAAAATGTATGACCTGCAAAGCTTAAAATATTTACTATCTGGCTCTTTATAAAGAAAGTTTGCTGAGGGGACCCTGGGTGGTTCAGTTGGTTAGGCATCTGACTTTGGCTCAGGTCATATCTCAGGGTCCTGGTACAGAGTCCTACAACCATGGCAGCAGGGAGTCTGCTTCTCCCTCTCTCTCTCTGCCCTTCCTCTATTTATGCTCTCTCTCTCAAATAAAATAAATAAATAAAATAAAATTTACTGACCTCTGATCTAAACACTCTAACTGAAAATAGACTGGATACAAAGCAAGTTCCAATTATATACTGCCTATAGGACATCTTTACATCTCTGATGCAAAGATAAAGATAAAAGTCAAAAGAAGAAAAAGATATCATTATGCAAATTATTTTCCAAAGAGTGCTGAGGGTCTGTATTAACATCAAAGTATATTTTATAACAAGACTATTACCATGAATAAAGAGAAGAATTTATAATAAAAAAGAATCAATGCATCAAGAAAACATAATATTCCTAAATGTGTATGCACTATGTAAGAGAGCTACAAAATACATAAAGCAAAAACTGACAGAACTACAAGGAAAGAAAACCACAGTGGTAGCTGGAAATTTCTAAACTCCTCTTTTAGCACTGAGAGAACAAGTATGCAGAAAATCATTAAAAATAGAGAAAACTTGACCAATGCTATTACCCAATATGGTTTAATTTATGGAATACTCCATCTGAGGACAGCAGAATGCATATACTTTTCAGGATAGATGGTGTATTTCCAGAATAGACCACATGCTGCTCCATAAAATAACTCATTAAATTTAAGTAATCAAAATTTTCTTCTGAAAATTAAATTCAATTAGAAATCAGTAAGAAACTGAAAAACACCCAAATATGTGGAAACTAAATAACACAATTTTAAATAATCCCTCTATCAAAAAAGGGATCACAAGAAGAATTAAAAAATATTTTTATTTTGGCCATTCTAACTAGTGTAAGGTATCTCAATGTGGTTTTGATTTGAAATCTCCCTAATGGCTAACGATGATGAACATTTTTTCATGTGTCTGTTAGCCATTTGTATGTCTTCTTTGGAGAAGTGTCTGTTTATGTCTTCTGCCCATTTTTTGATGTGATTATCTGTTTTCTGAGTGTTGAGTTTGAGGAATTCTCTATAGATCTTGGATATCAGTTCTTTTTCTCTAGTATCATTTGTGAATATCCTCTCCCATTCCATGAGTTGCCTCTCAAAATTAACAAGATAGTAAACAACAAGTGTTAGAGAGGATATGGAGAAAGGGGAACCTTCTTACACTGTTGGTGGGAATGCAAGTTGGTACAGCCACTTTGGAAAACAGTGTGGAGAGCCCTTAAATTGAAAATAGAGCTACCCTATGACCCTGCAATTGCACTACTGGGTATTTACCCCAAAGATACAGATGTAGTGAAGAGAAGGGCCATCTGTACCCCAATGTTCATAGTAGCAATGGCCACAGTGGCCAAACTGTGGAAAGAGCCACGATGCCCTTCAACAGACAAATGGATAAAGAAGATATGGTCCTTATATACAATGGAGTATTATACTCCATCAGAAAGGATGAATACCTAACTTTTGTATCAACATGGACAGGACTGGAGGAGATTATGCTGAGTGAAATAAGTGAAGCAGAGAGAGTCAATCATCATATAGTTTCACTTACTTGTAGAACATAACGAATAACATGGAAGACATTGGGTGAAGGAGAGGAGAAGTGAGTTGGAGGAAATCGAGGGGGAGACAAACCATGAGAGACTGTGGACTCTGAGAAACAAAGTGAGGGTTTTGGAGGGGAGAAGGGTGGAGTGTTGGGAGAGCCTCATGGTGGGTATTAAGGAGGGCACGTATTACATGGAGCAATGGGTGTGGTGCATAAACAATGAATCTTGGAACACTGAAAAAAATAAAATAAAACTTAAAAAATATTTTGAACTTAATTAAAATGAAAAACAGCATATCAAAATTTTATGATGCCCTTAAAGCAATGCTTAGAGGGAAACTGATAGCTTTTAATGCTTATGGTAGAAAATAAGAAATATCTAAAACTGATTAAACAGTATCTACCTTAAGCAACTAATAAACAGAGAGCAAACTGAGTCCAAGGTAAGTCATGGCAAGAAACAATAAAGAGCAGAAATTAATGAAGTATAAAGTGGAAAAATATATAGAAAATTTATGCAACCTACATCTGAGTTTTTGAAATTCTAACATATTTTCAAAAAAGCTACTTGAACAAATAATAAAAGTACATTTCAAGGGTCCCAGAATAAAAGGTCAATTTAAGAAAAAATCAACAGTATTTCTATAAATTGTATTAGCAAGGAACAAAGAAAATTGAAGTTTAAAACAATATATTTACAAAAGCATCTGAAAACATGAATTACTTAATGATAAATTTTGCTAAATAATATGTACAAGACCTATATAATGAAAACTACCAAAAAAAATCTCTGAGAGACATAAAAGATAAATGAATGAAGAAATATATATGCTCAGGGATGGGAGGATGACTTATTTTTTAAATGTCAGTTTTCCCCAAAATAGCCAATAGATTCACTTAATCCCAGTTACAGTTTCAGCAGGTCTGTTTTTGTAGAAATTGACAAGTTGGTTCTAAAATTTTATGGAAATGCAAAGCGCTTAAAACAGCCGAAACAGGGGCTCCTGCATGGCTCAGTGGTTAAGCTTCTGCCTTCCACTCAGGTCATGATCTCGGGGTCCTGGGATGAAGTCTACATCAGGCTCTCTGCTCAGCAGGGAACCTGTCCCCCTGTTCCCTCTCCCTGCCTCTCTGCCTACTTGTGATCTCTGTCAAATAAATAAATAAAATCTTAAAAAAAAAATAGCTGAAACAACTTTGGAAAAGAAAAATAAAGTTGGAAGACTCAACTACCTGATCTCAACTCTCACTTAGAAGTAATAAAGGTAGTGTGGTATTGGCATAAGGATAAACATGTTCACTCAAACAGGGAAATAGCCTATGTTTATGATAAACTGATTTTTGACAAAAGTGCCAAAGTAATTCATTGGGAAAATGAGAGTCTTTTCAACATACAGGACTTAATAGCTCTTCTGGGGAAAAATGTATCTTGAACCTTACTTCCCATTTTTTTACACAATTTAACTCAAAATAGATGGTAGACCTGCCTGAACACAAAAGCTAAAAAATAAAAACTTCTAGACCTATGTTGACCAATATAGTAGCACTAGATATATGGTGGTTATTTAAATTTAAATGAATTCAAATTCATTTAAAAATTCAGTTCCTGGGGTGCCTGTGTGGCTCAGTGGGCTAAGTCTCTGCCTTCGGCTCAGGTCATGATCTCAAGGTCCTGGGATCAAGGCCCCCATCAGGCTCACTGCTCAGCGAGGGACCTGCTTCCCCCTCCCCCTCTGCCTTCTTGTGATTTCTCTCTTTCTGTCAAATAAATTTAAAAAAAAAAATCAGTTCCTCAGTTGCACTAGGCACATGACTCGGTAGCTAAATGTGGTCAGTGGCTGCAGTATAGATACAGAAGTTTTCCAATACCAGAAATATCTATCAGACAACGCTATTCTAGCAGAAAACAAAGGAAAAAAACTTCATGATCTCAGGAAAGATTTCTTAGATGAACACAAAAAGTGCAAACTATATAAGAACAAATTATACATCATAAACATTTTAAAATTCTACTCTTTGAAGGACTTACTAAGAAAATAAAAGTACAAGCCATAGACTTGAAGAAAATATGTGCGTTAGAGAACAAAGGACTTGTGTCCACAAAATACAGTTGCTTATAAAGTTAAGAATATACTTATAATTCAATAATGCTATACCTAACATTCAAGAGAAATGAAAATGCTTCTCCACATAGACTTGCAAATAGGTGTCCATTGCAATGTTACTCACAACTGTCCCATACCAGAAATAATCCAACTTTCTGTAAACAGGTGAATGAAAAATTGAAATGAAATTGAATCATACCAAGGAATTCTATTCAGCAACAAAAAAGGAATAAATAATTGACAGAGATAAAAGTGAGATGGATCTCAAAGACATGCTAAATCAAAGAAGCCAAAAACGAAGGATTACATAATGTGATCCTATGATCTGTTTATACAAACTCTAGAAAATAAAATTTTAATCTTAGAGTGACAGAAAGCAGATCAGGGGTTTCCTAGGAAGAGGAGTAAATTATCTGGGGAAAGGCATAAGAAAACTTTACAGGGATGATAGCAATGTCCTATATATCCTAACTGTAGTGATAATTTCTTGAGCACATACATTTGTCAAAACGCATCAAAATATACACTTAAAAATGGATGTATTATATTATATGCAATTTACACTTCAATAAAGTATCTTCTAAAGATAGCCTATTATATTTATTAAATATACACATTAAAAATCAAATTTTAGATTATATTTTGGATTTTATGTAAGCAAAAAGGAAGAAAAGGATAGAAAAGAGAAAGGCAGAAGATAGAAAAAATAAAATACAGATCAATTTTAGGCAATTTCAAAACTGTGAAAAGAGGAGAGGAGAATGGTTATTTGATTTGTTTATTTATTTTCATCTTTTGTGTAATCAGCAATACAAAACTGTTGCAATTATTTTTGCCCTCAGAATATTCTTTCCCCTGAGTAACATGATGCACAGATTTCATTTCATAGGTATTTATACAGATATTCATGTAAATAACATTATTGGGAAAGAATGTTTCCTTGCCAATTTCCAATGCAGAAATTAGATAATTCTAGGCAAAAAAAAAAAAAAAATTCTAGGCTGAATAATTTTCTTTAATTTCCATGACAAAAGACCAGAATCCCTAATATTCAACCAGTTCTTCTAATTTCATCGGCAGTTAGCCTTGTGGAATGCAGAATTTGGCACCAGAAAACCACATTATTCCACTGACAATTGGATAATGTGGTCATGTCCTTAGAAAGCACCAATATTAAATTAGTGGAACATCAGAAAAAAATGAAACCGTGAATTATGATTTTCTTTAGCAATATATGTATTTTTTCCTATTGTCTCCTCCTCCTACTTTTCCCCCTAATTTTCTATCCTGTGTTCAGTATTTTCAAAGCATTAAATTAGACTGAATGCTTAAAATTCTTCAAAGCCTCATTTTCCCTATTGCTATAAAATGACATGGGATTTGGGGATGTGAAAAAAAGACAACACAGTGCTTGTTTTCTACATATCTGAAAATGGAAAAATATGTTGAGTACATTATTTATTATATAAAGTAAACTTCATTCAAATAATAAAAGTCAGTTTTGCCAGAATCACAGAAGAAGGTAAATACTTTCATTTACTTTCAAAGAGTCAGTGATTGAATTTAATGCATGAGTAGATGAAACAGGAGCAATAATTTACAAAGGATACCTTAAAAAGTCCTGAAAATTCAATTAGTTGCAATTCTCTGCAAAAATGAGGCCTGATTACATAGTATCTTTGTCAGATGAATTTATTCAAGAAAAAGATGGTAGGGTATTCCAATGAAGAGGCTTCACTAATTCTAATATAATCTCTAATAATATTCTCCTAATATAGAAGACTAGAAAAAGATTTAGGATCAAAGTTTGAGGTGAGATCTGGTAACTGTCTACATGGGCCAAATTTATTAGTACTTTGTGGTGATTAACCACACACAACAAGGTAGTAGCTAGCCTGAGAACACCAGCCCCACTGGTAATCATGGTAACAGCTCACCTCTACAGGGTGCCTACTAGGTGTTGGGTACTTGCTGGGTATTTTAAAGTTAATGATCACATTTAAAAACAAACCTGTGAGATCTCATTGCCCTTCTCATTTCAAAGATGAGACTGCTGGTGCTTATCATGACTAGATTTAAGACCACACAGCCAGGAAATCACATTTCTGTCCAAAACCTGTGCAGCAAAAGAAGTTCCTGGTTCCCCTGTGTTTTCCTTGTCATCACTGCAGAAGTTTAAAAGAATAAGCCAATCATCAGAAAGTTCTAATAATGATAACTAGTAGTTATGGAGTAGTGTGTCCCAGATACTCTTCTAAGAATTTTACTCAACTCACCAACATTCTAGGCTTCTAGATACCACCATTACCCTTCCTTATATGATCGTGATACTAGCAAATATGGTTCAAAAAGAATTTCAAATCAAGCCTTGGCAAGAGGTGTACTTGAAAACATATTTTCAAACAGTGCAGGAAGCTTGCCTTTAACAAGCCCACATACTCATGGGGGAGAGTGACAAAGAAAAGTAGCAAAACAGGGTTAAAAACAAACATGCCACCATGAGGAAATGCGCAGAATATTAGTGGAACACCTGGGAGAGGTCCCAAAATTGACCTAGGACTGTCACTCTGAAAGAAACCTGCAAATGACAGTCCAAAGGACAGAATAAAAGCAGTGCAACATCTTCCAACTGAACGAGATAAATTGTAAGGCTGTGCAAACCTGTGCCAGACAAACACTGTTGTAGAATGATTAGATGGCCTCCAGTCACCAACGAAATATTGTATTGCAACACGGACTATATAGAGAACACATTTTAGTTATACCCAGACTGAAAACATGAGCCTTGGAGCCTGGCAGATCTGGACTTAATCTTGGATTCATCACTGTCTATTCATATGAAGCTCAGCATTTTTATTTATAAAATGAAAATCATATTACCTAGTCCTAAGGAAGCTATAAATACTAAAGGATGGACGTTTTGAAGTCAATGAATCAATAGTAGCTGTTGTTATTAATGTCTCTCTTCTGGCTTCCTAATGTAACTGTCCTTGACAGAACCCAAGAACTCAACAGATCCCTGTTTCTTCTTCTTTTGGCTTCCAGAACTCTAAAACATGCCTGGGGCCATTAACATTTCATGGAGACAGACAATAGCATTCATCTTTACTCTCTGGGTGTTATTGGAGACAATGATCATTCCTTATGTGAGCTAATGCCTCTAAAATTTTAACTAGTTTGCTTTAAAATGAACAATGGAATCATGGTATGATGTGGCATAAAATTCATCAGAGTCAAATGTCTTTTTTCCTCCCCTTTTTCCTACATGGATGCAACTTATTCCTATGAAGGCTTGAAAAGATCTTCCCCACTTCCCATTTCCTTTTTTCTTTTAATATTTTATTTATTTACTTGAGAGAAAGAGAGAGCAAGAGAGAGCAGGAGCAGGGGAGATGGGCAGAGGGAGAGGGGAAGTAGGCTCTCAGCTAAACAGGGAGGCTGACATAGGGCTCGATCTCAGGACCATGACCTGAGCTGAAGGCAGAAGCCTAACTGACTGAGCTAGCCAGGCACCCTGCACACCCCCCACATCCCTCACCCCTGCCATCTCCCATTTCTTGGTAAGGTGTGCAGGAGTGTTTGTTAATTAAATGAAACCAGGACAGCTGCTGATACTTAAGTTCAGAGAATCTTTTAAAAAGGAAAAGTTTTCTTAAGTGGAGATAAATATATTAATATCAAAAAAATCCCTGGACAAATAGATGAAAGAATCTTAGTTGTTTCTGAAATTTTAAAGAAAATAAATTTTAAAAATGTCTGCTTGATTCTTACCATTCTTTCCTTTTATCCTCACAAACACCGTCTTTAACCATAGACTTCCTTTCTCTTCTGCATTCCTCATTTGCATATACAAAATGCTAATTAGCATTAACATTTTGCATCTAAAAACAGTAAGTTAACTCACAAGATGTATGATCAAAGCAATCCCTCAACATTATACTCTGTTCTTTACCCTTTTCTTAGTCTCCTCGTTTTTTAGAAGATTTTATTTATTTATTTGTCAGAGAGAGAGAGTGTGAGCACAAGCAGGGGAGGCAGAAGGCAGAGGGGAAAGCAGGCTCCCTGCTAAGCAGGGAGCTCGATGCAGGACTCAATCCCAGGACCCTGGGATCATGACCTGAGCCCAAGGCAGCAGCTTAACCAACTGAGCCACCTAGGCGTCCCTCCCAATTTTTTCTTAACTAAACCTTTTGTTTCCCTGGAGCCACACAGAAACACAACATGGGGGAATATTAACTATCTTTCAGTCTTTTCACTTAATGTGGTATAAAGGGTTTTGTCCTATGAATACATGTGCAACCACTGCTATGATGAAAACCTATTCTCCACGGCAAGGCCATCTCAGCCCCAATCGCTAACACTCTGTGTCCTCACTGTTCCTTTCTGAATAATTTGAATAATTTGAAGTGAACACTCCCTGGCTATGGTTGATCCTTGCCCAAGCTCCCTGGGAGAATACGCTCTTCCCACTGAGCCACGTGCTACCCCTGCCATACTGTGTCTCAGTTGTATAAGGTCCAGTCCCTTTTTTTTGTTTTCGCAAAGCCCTGAGCAATCCTCAAAGGCTCAACTGTCCAATAAATTCTTTCTATTACAAAATGTAATGAGTCCTGAAAAAAGGGAATAGATTTCTGACAGCATTTTTGAACTATATCTAATATTCCTGATTTTCTTAGTTTCTATCACTTTTTCATTTGTCATTTAGACTGAGTTATTAAATTCATTTCTTAATCTCTGGATGTGGAAATATTTGTTTGAACTATGGCCAGAGAAAGAAGTTTCCATTAGGAGCCTTATGGGTTAGCCACTGTTAAATTAATTAGACAAAGAGACCATTAGATTGAGATCTAATGGTTTTGTAGCCCACATAAGCAAATAAAAACCTAAAAGTGAAAAAAAGCCTTCAAGATTAAGAAATTGAAACCTAAGGACAACCAATCACAAAGAGCCAACTAACCTTTCCCAAATAACGCACCTGAGTCAGCTATAGCCATTCAAATACTTTTCTTGCTTTGCTTCCACCTCTGTCTATAAGTCTTCCCCCAGCTCCTGTCCAGTGGAGAACCACTAACAACTTTCAGTTAGTTACAGATTACAACCTATTTTTGTTCAAGTCTTCTCATTTTTACTATGCCTCAATTTACCTTTTAACACACCAAAGACTTGCCCAGTCTCCGCCTCTTTTTAATAATTCTTAAGGAAATATAGAGATAAATTTTATTTTAACTATTTCTGTTACCACTAAATTCATCATGAGGAGAATAGGGGAAATCAGTTAAAGTAAACAGGTGAGTAAAACACTTCTAACAATTTAGTTTTTAATTCTCATAGGAGTGGACAATGTGATGGAACATGGCCTTGTCTTTGGAGACAGAAGGATTTAGGTTTGAGTCCTTACTGTTCTCCTAAATCCTATGTAACTGCGAAAAATCTGCACCTGAGTTTAATATGTAGAAAGTATAAAATTCATAGTTCCTACAGTTAATTCTAAGATTAATAAAGGTATTATTCAAGTTTACAGAATTCAAATTTGTTTCTGAAAAGTCCCTAAGAGAGGTCAGAGATGGAAAAACAAAAAACAAAAAACCACAGTTTCAAATTGATTTCCCTCTAAATCCAACCCACATGCTCAGATACTCCTTTCTGTCTACTCCCCAACTCCCTTGACCTTACCACTTCAGCCGAAGGCAAGGAAAATCACATCTAAATTAGATTTTGCTTTCCTCCAGGCAATCATTAACAATTGCTGGGATTTGGCTCTAAAAACTTCCATTTCCCATTTCTGGTTTCAGGGCTTTTTCCTCTGCAAGGTGTTTCCTTCTAGAATTTAGGCTGACTGCAGATGACCTGGGGAGACTGGAGTACAACATTTTATCTAATCAGCTACATTGATTTATGGAGCATTTCCAGACAAGATGACATCCATTTCATAGACTTTCAGCTCCTCATCAAATAGGCCCCTCTACCTTAGCATCCACATGTTTTGCTTTGGAGCAGCAAATTAATTCTGAGACTGAGTTTGTCTTTGCCAGCAGTTTATTTAACACAAGTTCACTGCAGAAATTTCACAGCCCAGAGCATATAGGGTAATGTCTCTTCAAGAGCCAATGAAGAAATAACCTACTTCAAACCAATGACAGGTTAATGACACTGTTGTCCCACGTAAGGGGAGGTGAAAAGAATAAAGCCTACATTTAGTTGAGGTCTACCCTTGTAGGAGTTAGTGCTTGAGCGAGTCGGCTTAGCCGAGAGCTTATGTCCAGCTGTCAGCTCAAAAAGTTGCTAGAGCACATTGCTAGGCAATGATGACGCCAGTGTTGATGGGCAAAAGAAGTACTCTATGGTTTTCTGCACTACTAAGACAGTCATCTTTACAGCAGTGGTAGCTAATGGCCCCAAGCTCTTGGGAGAATGGTCACCTTGCCTGGACTAAATGCTCTCAGAAAGTCCTCACAAACACTTTTTATAGTCTACAAGTCCCTTGGCCACAAACACCTTCATATGTTTTTTATTGGTAAACCCCAGGGGGACCCTCAGCAACTGAGCTCCTGAATGTTTATCAACGACAACAGATGAGATGAAACACCCTGACCCAGTCTACTTCATCAAAACTTTACTTGTAAAATCAACTGCATTTTCTTTTGGTCTTTGTCATCAACACATGGATTTGAAATTATATCAAACCAGTACACACCATGTTATAACAAATGAAAAGCTTACCCATTACGTTCCTACACTAGTGCAGATGACCAATGCCACAGCAGTTATAACATCAGATGTTCCTAAAGGGTCACAGCACAAGTCATCTTTCCTGGAATCCTGAGGCATCAGAGAGAAAAGAAAAACAGAGAGCTTTTACTCCTGTTATCGGTGAAAGGCTGGTGTGAATAACACATAAGTGTGGAGACTTCTTGTCACAATCAGAGCCAGTATCAGAAACAGGCTGGCATATTTTGCCCCAGTAGAAGCCTGAAACAAATACCTTTCCATTCACATTCTAGACCATGGTTCTCATTCTAACCCTGCCAACGTTTGCAAGAGAGGCCCCTAGAAGATGCAGCTTGAGCCCTACAAACAAGCTTGGCCTATGTCAACAGCCAAGTGGAAGTCTGGAAAGTTTGGTTCATACCCTAACTCGCACTGTACCAGCAACACCTCACTTTCCTGGTGTTACTGGGTGCATTCTGGAAGTTATCCGTGATTACCGTAGAATAAATTATTGGCCTTTTATTTTCCTATCCCCTCTGCTTCTGTCTTATCCTCTTTTATCTTCACCTTTATCCTCAGTGCCATGATGATGGCATTTAATTAGCCTCTCCACTTCCAATCCTGCCTGGTTTCATCTACTCTTACTCTTTTTTTTTTTTAAAGATTTTATTTATGTACTTGACAGACAGAGATCACAAGTAGGCAGAGAGGCAGGCAGAGAGAGAGAGAGGAGGAAGCAGGCTCCCTGCGGAGCAGAGAGCCCAATGAGAGCCTTGATCCCAGGACACTGGGATCATGACCCGAGCCGAAGGCAGAGGCTTTAACCCACTGAACCACCCAGGCGCCCCTACTCTTACTCTTATTAGAGTGATCCTTCTGCAATGCAAATCTCTTGCCTCTATTTCCTCCTTAAAATCCTGCAAGACGCTGTAATATCTTCTCCTTCCCTCTCCATTCCCTTTTCCCACTCCCAATATCTCCACTTTATCTTTTGCCACCTTCTATCATCAGCCTTCTAAAACCCACAAATAGAGAATTACTTCTACTTCCATTGAGTCTCTGGCCCAGGGCCTCTGTACAGCTCCTGCCTCTGCCTGGAAGACAAACCAATTACACCAGAATCTCTCCATAGAGCCCAAGTAAGGGAATTTTTTTAAAGTTTCCTAGGTGATTGTGATGTATAGCCCAGGTCGAAAAAACACAGTAATTTAAACCCTTTGTTTCAGAGACAAGAAAACAAATTCAGGGAAATTATCAGATCCGTCCAACATCACATGTCACAAGGCCTTATTGTTGTCAAAATGCCTTATTTCAAAATTTCACTTTGAATTTCACTCTGTAAGAGCCATGGACACTTTTCAAATTTGATATTTTTCATATTGTTTTGAAATGTTAACCAAACTGGGGACATGATGGAAAAACACTATCATTGTGTTTCAGTTCTCCAGATAGGATCAGCGATTTCAAAAGGGTCCTTTTCATCTAGGATACCGATATGGGACTTTTAAACTCTGCTTATTCAAAGTTCCTTTGTGAAAACCTACTTTTAGAAAGGTGGAGCCCAAAAATAATTTAATGAATAGAAACAGCGATGTTATTTCAAATGTGTTCTTTGAAGCAAGATACAATTTTTCTACATACCTTTTAAGATAAGGTTTTGTTAAGACATTCTGGAAAAACATTTACAGCTCAATTTAACTAAATTATGGGCTTATTTCTGGTCTTTTCCCTTACTTTTTTTTAAATTAATGCAAAATATATTATTTGTTTCAGGGGTACAGGTCTGTGAATCATCAGTCTTACACAATTCACAGCACTCCCCATAGCACATACCCTCCCCAATGTCCATCACCCAGCCACCCCAAAGTTACTTTTAATTGGACAAACTTTTAATTGAAGTTTCCCTTTCATGCTCCCCATCATGTCCCACAGTCCTTGGAGAGTAGGTTCTTAATGCTTTAGCCACAGTACTGATCATCTCTTGTGCTGACATTTTATAAAATCTACTGTTCCAGGATTCTGGGATGTGTGGCTTACTCACCTGTAAACTCTAGATAGTGCTAAGGGCAGCTTTCTGTCTGTCCTGGGCACAAAAAAGCTAAAACACCAGCCAGTGGCCAGATCTGTAACTGAGGAATACCAAGTCTGAGCTTCAAGCCTCTCCTTTGACAACAGAGTTATCAGACTGAAGTTATAATCAAAGCTCCAAGCCAGAGCACTTTAATTAGATGACCTGTATCATACAAAGATAAAACAGATAAGCAATATATCAGATATAAAGAGCTTCATTAACTAGTTTAGGTGTTCAATTTACAGAAATGTTATGATTTTTTTCTTCTTCTTTGGAATCATAGTTTTGAGAATATAAATCTAACCAAGCTTGCAAAACTGAGAAAATTTTCATGTTAAATATATGTAGTGATTGTTTATCATGGCTTGGTTCTGTATGAGCAGATATATGTATTTTGCTGCCCTCTACTGGGGATTAAAGAAGGATTTTTTTCAGTTCCACCTCAATTAAAAATTTCCTCATGATGAAAATTAAATAATTACCTGGTGAAGTTCTAAGAACTAGGGAAAAAAGAGCTAATAAAAATACAGAGTTAATAAAATACAGATAAAAAACCCCAAAACTATAACCCCCAGGGTTTGTAGGGGTTTTCCCCTCAATTGTTCCCACTTTACATTTTTGACCAAGAAGACCAAAATCTGGTGGACAGCTTTTACTGAGAATTATTTTTACCCTTCAGACTGAGAGTTTCATTCTGAATTGCAATGAGGCAGATTAATCAGTTTTAACAGTCTGAATTACACAAATACAAAATCTTTTGACTAGCTAAAATTTCATCAAAAGATTGCTAACCTCACATTGTTTGTATGGTTCTGGTAAATTAGCAGACTTTATTCCATGAAGTAATTTTTCATTTCATCTCTTTTAATCCTCAAAATACTCATTCTTACTATTAGATAAGTATTATTATTATTCCCCATTTAACATATGAAGAAATCTTGGCATGAAAAACTAGATAAATTTTCTGAAGACTCACTGGAAAACGAAAGTGGGGGTTTGAACACGGGCAAACCCACTACAGAAGCCATGCTCCTGTAACGACAATAAAAGGGCTTTGCCTGTAACACGGTGCTGACACACCATTACAATGCAGAACATCCCTGCAGGACAAACTCATTCACCTACTCATTTGTGAAAGTCAGTGTAAAACAGTTAATCTCAAATTTGTCCAAGGGATAAATATATTAGGACAAAACATATACCATGATATATTACAGAAATATTTCACCTTGCAATATTAAATGTAGGAAAAGTAGGGATACTAAAAGTAACATGGTTTATTTTTCACAGGTTTTACTCTCAGAATTCTCCATGTTTTTCTAACTCCCCCAGCCTTTGCTTGTTTTCATTATCTTGACATGACTTGGTTATGCTAATGCCTCCTAGCCTTTCAAATCTCAGTTTCTAATCTTTGCTTGCTTTAGGGAAGTTTTCCCTACCCTCACATCTTTCCTATGAGCTTGGGCAGCAAATAACAAAATACTATTTTGTTATGGCAGCATAAGACTGGCAGGCTTAAACAACAGAAAGTGATTTTCTCACAATTCTGGAGACTGGAAGTCCGAGATCAAGGTGGGCCTCCTTCCTGGCTTGTTGACGGTCATCCTATCTCTGTGTGCTCACAGGACCCTTCCTGTCTGCATGCAGAGAGATTTCCCTCTTCCTCTTCTTATAAGGCCATCAGTCCTATAGGATTAGTACCCTACCCTTATGACCTCATTTAATCTGCATTGCCACCCATAAACCCTGTTTCCAAATATGGTCACAGGGGAGTTAGGGTTTCTACATATGAATTTAGGAGATATACAATGTAGTCCATAGCATTTTCTCCTTTCTTAGAATGACTGTGTTGGAATTACCTGTTTACTTACCTGCACCTCATTACACAAGAGCAACCTCCGGCCAAAAGGTACCACTATATTACCATTGTATCCTTGGCACCCTACCTGCCACTTAATGTCCACATAGTGGTTGAATGAATGGTGATATTTACTACCCTGTTCCGCTCCTTTACCACTGTCTTAACAGATATTGCCATAATTAGCTGGGGGTTAGGCTTAAGCAGATACCCAGGGCTTTGCTGGAGACAGAACAACAAAACCAGCCTTAGGCTATGGCTGGAACATAAAAGTCAAAAAACCAAACCATTACAAACAAACAAAAGAAAAAAAATGTGTTGGCAAGAATGTGGAGAAAAGGTACCCCTGTATACTGTTGGTGGGAATGTATACTGGTGCAGCCATTGTACAAAATAGTATGGAGATTCCTAAAAAATTAAAAATAGAAATACTGTATGATCCAATGATTTCACTATTGGATATTCACCCAAGGAAAACAAAAACACTAATTCAAAAAGACATATGCACCCCTATGTTTACTGTAGCATTATTTACAATGACAAAATTATGGAAGCAGCCCAAACATCCACTGACAAATGAAGGGATCAAGAAGTTGTGGTGTACATATATACAATGGAATATTATCCAGCCATGAAAAGATTGAAAGCTTGTCATCTGCAACAACATGGATGGGCCTAGAGCATATTATGCTAAGTGAACAGACAGAGAACAGAGAACAACAAATACCATATGATTTCACTTACGTGTGGCATCTAAAAAACAAACAGAAAGCAGAAACATACCCATAATTAGAGAGAACAAGCTGATAGTTGCGAGAGGGGAGATGGATGGGAGGATGGGAAGAATGGGTGAAGGAAAGTAGGAGATACAGGCTTCCAGTTATGGAATGAGTAAGTCATGCCAATTAAAGGCTCAGCATAGGGAATATAGCCAATGGTACTGTAATAGCATCGTAGGGTGACCAATGGGAGCACCCCTTGTGGTGAGCACAGCATAATGTATCGACCTGCTGAATCATGATGTTGTACACCTGAAACTAATGGAACACTGGGTGTCAACTCTACTTCAACAACAAAAGCAAAACAACACAAAACAAGCCTTGCACTAACTCTGCTACTGAACGTTATGAACATCAGTCTCCCCTGAGGTCCTCACCAGAGTGGTAGAATGACATGTCAGTTAAGCTAAACACTGATCAACAGCCATTCCTGGGCCAGGAAGCAGGTTCTGCCCCTCTTTATGTGAGTAGCACAGCAACTGAATTTCTAAGTTCTTATTTCAGATGAACAAGTTTGTAAAGAATAAAGTAAATAACTCAATAAAGTATATCTATTGAATAAATGACCATGGGACATGATACTATACTCAACTCTCAGTTAAAATTATGTATAAAAAAGAAACCACTGCAAGCAGGCCTGTACAAAACTTTATTGTACTTTGAATAACAAGCATGTAACAAAATATAGAGCATGATTAGGATTAAATATCTCAAATATGTTCCTTACAAAAGCAGTAAGTACAGTACACAAAGACTGTCCATAATATTTTAAAGTCTGCTAAAAATATCAAGACATACTAGGAGCTGTGGGGTTACCTTCCCTTTCAACTAGAGCATTTATTCCCATTAGCTTTGCTACAAATGAAAGTTAACATATAGGAACATACACATAAAATAAGTGAAATGGAAAATGAAGGCATACAACAGACGTTCCAATTACTAAGCAAATGTGAAGAATGAAGTCTTTTTAGAATTCCAAAAACTGCATTTCCTTGGAACATACTGACCAGGTACAATGAAACTTTTTTCTGACGTTGTGTTTTTAACATGTTTTTAACAACAATTTTGACCATGCCCAATGTAATCAATACTCTTTCTTAGCATAATTCGAGGATTTGCAAATGTACTTAAGAAACACATTCGCCTCATTCAGAGGTGATATTCAAAACCCTGAATGTCCACCAGTCAGTCCACTGTCCCTCCCCAGTAAGCATGGACACTGGAGTAAATGACTGGTGTGGCAACATGGTCTGTCCTAGCTGAGTATCAGCCCAATGTTCTTTCCAGCGACACCAGACACGTGTTTTGGCTAATGGACAAGCATGTGCTAGGAAATATGAAACATGAAATTCACACAGACATGAAATTGAACTCAATTACTCTGCTGCATGGAAGCTGAATGTGAAATATTTCACAGTGACTGAAATTGACTGGCTAACAGGCAATGGTGGTTTTTTAATATTCAACTTTGATTAAAATAAATGGACTTACAAGAAACCCTTGAGATTTAGTTAATGCTACTAATCTAAAGGCTCTGAATTACTGCAGAGCCTTTAAAATCAGTATATGTGACCTTTTATATAGTTTTCCTTAAGAAAAAAAAAATAATAAAAACACCGAGGTACTTTAGTTTCTTTCAAGGGATTACTGTTGTTATCTTCCTGAGATGCAAAAGACCATAAGAGAAAAGCACCATGCCTAGGTTGCTGAATGAGGCATCAGACACTAATAGTTTGGTCCTTTTCTAAATGGGTCTCTTCCGACAATTACACTAAAACATAGTGATGGATCGCAGATGCCCGGGGGTCCTGGTTGGCCTTGGATTCCGGGTTTTCCATGATCTCCATCTTTGCCTGGGAGACCTGGGTCTCCTGGAGGACCTTCTTTGCTTATTCCAGGAGGGCCCTCTGGACCTAAGGTGGGACATGAGCAATATATGAACAGAGGAGTTTGGTTTTTGATGATGACAGAGCTGATTCTGTAAGAAACTTAAACCGGAAAAAAAAAAATTTAAGTTTTACATATTTGCACATATGTGAAAAGAGGAGGGACTCTTTTGCTAATCCTGTATACCTTCCATGTGGAAAAGAACTATCCAAAAATAATCAGCAATTTTTATAAAACTGGGCTAAGCTATATTAATACAGCAGTCATGCTGCTAATTGAGACACAAAGCTAACATTCTAACATTTCAAATGGTGGGTTGCCCAAACCCATTTCTTCCTTCCAGCTATCTTCTGCCAATATTATTATAAATTAGCAAGTGGATAGATCAGTAAGCTAAAACTTTACTGATGTTACTTTTGTGCCATATTTGCAGTGAAATGACTATTTCCATTAGACACATTTCTAGGTTTCCGCATTTAAATACATTGTCATTACCATGCAAAAGCTGTGATCAACAGACACACAAAGGTGTTACACCTCTCATTTGTGAACCACTGCAGAATTAGTTCAATGAGCATGCTCAAAGGAAGGAGAGTTAACTTAGGGTTTTGGCCTTCTAAGAAGTTGATGACTCTGGGTGCCTGGGTGGCTCAGTTGTTAAGCGGCTTCCTTAGGCTCAGGTCATGATCCCAGGGTCCCTGCTCTGCGGAGAGTCTGCTTCTCCCTTGGCCCCCTGAACCCCATGTGCTGATGTGCGTGCTCTCTCTCTCTCTCTCTCAAGTAACTAAATAAAATCTTTTAAAAATATATATATATAAAATAAAATAAAAAGTTGATGACTCAAAAGAACAAAATAATTCAGCTTTTGAAATGGAACTGAAATGGGGAATTTTGAAATGGGTCTGAGGTACTTTCTATGAGTAATTATTCCTGCTGCTACTACTAAGAAACATTTATTTAATACTAACTACAACTGTGGATATACTTCCAAGTATTTTACACAAAGACTGTTGAATCCTTTGACCCACCCAAAAGCTTCTTGAGGTAATAACATCTAGAATGATAACAGGGGCCACCTGGGTGGCTCAGTCAGTTGAACGTCTGACACTGGCTCAGGTCATGATTTCAGGCTCCTGTGATCGAGCCCTGCATCAGGCTTCTTGCTCACCGGGGAGTCTGCTCTCTCAACCTCTATCTCTCTCTCTCAAATAAAGAAAGTCTTTGAAAATAATAGTACACATTTAATTGAAAACATGATTGTTATGCACTATCCCAAACACACTACACGTATTAACTCAGATCATTTTCCAATGTCATGATGCACGTACCATCTCACCACCATTTCACAAATGAGGAAACGGAGGCCTCACAAAGTTAAATCACACAGTAGCAGAGAGTGACTTAAAGAGTCCACTGTTTCAGTTACTTTGCTTCCTTGAGAATCATAAAGATGGAACAGTGATATACACCAGATAAAAATGGGTGACTAAGACCAGTCAAAAACTACTTTATGGACTCGTCTTCTAAGGATTGCCAAATGAAAAACAAGAGAAAATCCCAAGTGAGTCGTGAATATGACAGAGGAAGAAAAGTCTAGGAATTAGAGCTCAATGTGTTGAATGTGATTCATTCAAAAAAGTAAACAAATGTCTTGATTTTCAATTTTTTGACATAGGTTGGTGATGATTATCTTAAAGCCAAATGTGCAGGTACACTTATGAGCATATAGTAAGTCTTACCTGGGGGACCAGGAGGACCTTGATCTCCGGGGTACCCAAACCCTTGGTTCCCCTTTGCCCCATTTCTTCCTGGTAGACCTGCAGAGTGTCAAAGATGGGAACATGCTTACTTTTCCTATAAAATCACTTCCTCCTAGATTACTTCTTTCAAAGCTGTTAATACACACATTGAAAGAAAAATCTTTTAAAATAGCTTGCCATTTATTATTTCTCATGGGAAACAGAATTTTTGAAGGAAAAATTTCCAAAATTATCACTGATCTAGAAAGATGTAACAAGGATTAAATATTAAAAAGGAAAATGGTTTGGGATTATTAGCCCTTTCTGTTAATCACAGTTATTTATTTATCACTGTGATTGAACATCTAAATTGTTCATATAATAGTAAATAAAAAGGAAAGTATTATCAAATGACATTTCATATAAACATTCAAAGAGAAGTAAGTTGTGGGCCATTAGTAAGTTTGGTTGCAAAACATAATTTTTCCTATAAGAGAAAAAAACCTTTCCAATAAGGTAACAGAAGTTACTGAAGTCAAAACAAAGGAAATAGTGTCTGTGACTACTTAAAGACCTTCTTATTAATAACTCAGTCCAAATCTCTAAGTACAATGTCAATGTTTTCTAATTTGTCTTTTCACAAGCTTCAGACTTCAACCTTGCTTTAGTTTAGAGTATTGCTTTAAGATAATAGAAAACGTGTTTTTTTTTTTAAAGATTTTATTTATTTATTTGACAGAGAGAGATCACAAGTAGACAGAGAGGCAGGCAGAGAGAGAGAGAGAGGGAAGCAGGCTCCCTGCCGAGCAGAGAGCCCGATGCAGGGTTCGATCCCAGGACCCTGAGATCATGACCTGAGCCGAAGGCAGCGGCCCAACCCACTGAGCCACCCAGGCGCCCAGAAAACGTTTTTTTTAACTAGTTGACAAATTATTTAAAGACTTAGGTATACAAGAGCTTTTTGTCATCCTAAAAACAAAGATGAACCCATGCCTATTAAATCAATTTAGAGGATGAACACAAAACATACCCTTTTTTATCATTTGTTTATGCACATAAAGTGAAGTACCTTTTAATCCTCTGGCACCTGGACGTCCAGGAGCACCCACTAACCCAGGAACACCATCTCTTCCTGGCAAACCAGGAAATCCTCGAGGACCCTCTGGGCCTATGGGACCAGGCGGTCCAGGAATGCCAGGGGAACCGTGTTGAGACTGGCAATGATCACAACTTTGAATTCTTCCACTCTGAAGTAAGACTGGTAGCTGAGCTTAAAAACAAAGAAATCCCACCCCTTATATTTAAATGGCAAATGAGTATTAGTAACATCTTACTCATTTTTTATAACATACAGATGCCAATCTGTTGACCAATAATTTTGCTTCTAGGAATTTAACTCTGTAGATATTCATTGGTCTGTGTCATCATTTTATTGTAGCAATTGCTTAAAATGGGAAGGAAAAGTGAAAGCAAACCCCAAAAAAGAAACTGGTAAATTATAGACATCTGTATTTATGAATTAAGTTTTCAGAGTTATGTCAGAAAAGAAAATTTAATTCGTGGTGAAATAATGATAAACTGCTTTATTAAAAAGATTACAAAAGCGTACATATAACTTTCATCTTCATAAACATACTCACCTGGACAAAAACAGGGATTTATAAATGTCCTTTATTTTCTTATCTTACTTATGTCTTTCATAATTTCTACCAAGAATCTGTATCACTTTAGTAATTTTAAAGTTATTAAAATCTGTTTGAGACTTACCTCTTAATACATCGGTGCAAACTTGTCGAATATACTGTTCTGAAAATTCTCTCCCCTGCATCAAATTATTAGGGGTTATAACATGTACATACCAAGTAAAAAGCAAAGAAAACACAAGAACTAAGGAATAAGCAGAATACGTACGGGCTTCCCATCCAGTCCTGGAGGTCCCTGAGGACCTGCTTCCCCACGCTGCCCCTGGGGACCCACAGGCCCCATTAGGCCGTCCACCCCAGACTCTCCTTTTGGTCCCATGGCACCTCTGA
Organism: Lutra lutra; assembly: GCF_902655055.1. Taxonomy (NCBI): domain Eukaryota; kingdom Metazoa; phylum Chordata; class Mammalia; order Carnivora; family Mustelidae; genus Lutra; species Lutra lutra. The sequence goes on along the minus strand of NC_062283.1, from coordinate 50,206,476 downwards.
CACCAGGCTCTCCCTTTTCACCTCTCTAAAATCAGAAGAAATCCTTAAAAGTTCTATTTAAATATTTCAGAAGGCAAAATTGCATCAAAGACTTCCTTACAAATATGCATATGACTATATACATACATGTATATATAATGTACATTATACAAGGAAACTTCATGTCATATTCAAGGCCTACTCATCCATCCATCCACCCATCCACCAATCCACCCAACTCCACAAATATCCTCTCTTCGTTGAGCGTATTGTGTAGGTAATACATCTAGTGCCAGGGAAACAGCAAACATGACACAGTCCTGTTCCCAGAGAGTTTACATTCTAGAGAGACAAATACAGAAACACCGTGTTCTTTGTTGAAATACAGGTAGAAAAAAAATTAGCTCTTAATCTAGAAGGAGAACCATTAACATTCACAAATATGTAACATTTCATAACTAATTCAATGAGTCCGCATATTACGAAAATCACTATTTAAGAACTGAAGAACATGAAAGGCATTTTCTGTTTGTGATGCCCATAGCTAGATTTATACATATATATACTGAAAACTCAAGCAATAAGGACTGAAAAGAGAGCATACGACATACCTCTCCTTTTGCACCCTCATGGCCTTGAATTCCCTTTGAAAATTAATAGGAGAAAAAACTATAATAACTGTGCAAGGTATAACTACTAGAAATGTGGCATGCATCTTTTGCTACATATTTAATTAGACTTTAGTTTTTTTTTTCCAAAGATTTATTTATTTATTTGATAGAGAGAGAGAGAGCATACAAGTAGGCAGAGAGGCAGGCAGAGAGAGAGAGGGGGAAGCAGGCTCCCCGCCAAGCAGAGAGCCCAATGTGGGACTCAATCCCAGGATCCTTAGATCATGACCTGAGCTGAAGGCAGACGCTTAACCCACTGAGCCACCCAGGCAATACCAAACATCAGTTTTTAATTTGAAAAGTACTGACAGAATCAGTGAAAGAATTATTCTTGATACATTTTTTTGCCATTTCAAAGGAGACTAATGACAATGCAATATGTTAACTAGATAATAGAAAAATGTGAATTTATGTAACTGTGTCATTCTTAGATATGAGTATTTTTACATGCAGTTCAAATATGTAGGTTAGAAAGGGATTCCAGTTGAATTCTATTTAAATTCTATTCTGAATTTTATTTTATTTTTTTTAATATTTTATTTATTTATTTGACAGAGAGAGATCACAAGTAGACAGAGAGGCAGGCAGAGAGAGAGAGAGAGAGAGGGAAGCAGGCTCCCTGCTGAGCAGAGAGCCTGATGCGGGACTCGATCCCAGAACCCTGAGATCATGACCCGAGCCGAAGGCAGCAGCTTAACCCACTGAGCCACCCAGGCGCCCCTCTATTCTGAATTTTAAATACACTACTATTTTAATGGAAATTAAGCTCAAATTAGGTAAGATATATTTAGTCTTTTATTGGGGTGATTAAATACTCTATTTTCCCAAGTTTATGTCTTTAAAATTAAATTTCAATTGAGTGCTACTTATAAAAGATGAGTTAAAACAATGATGCCATTCAAAGTGATTAACAGAGAAGAAAATACTCATCTGTCCTATGCCTAAATCACTCACAGGTGGTAATTCAGAGATTAGAAAAGCAGTATGAGGTATAAATGGTATTTTTCCCAAGTGGTACACACACTGGGGAGCCCACACAGGGAATTCACTCACCATTAAAATCATTGAGTGCCTCTGGATGGCTATATTAAATTATTTCCCACTCATCTCTCATGTATTCATTCCAATGACAAATTACAGGTGATAAGAACTTTCAGGAAAGGCATTAAAATTTCCCATTTTTGAAATTCCTCATACACTCACCCAGTACCAGTTCAGGTATCAGGGTAAAGCTTGTACGCACACAGGCAGGATTTCATGATTCAACTTTATAATTAGCAACTGGTATTCCAAAATTCAACACAAAATTTAGTGCAAAACACTTCACACTATGAATTTTGAGTTTGAATATTTATTTGGCATCATCTCTAGGTTTCTTGGACATGGATACCCAGATTAGACAAAAGGGAAGATAAGTTAGGTAAAATTCATGTATGGCACAGAGAAAGGACGATTCTCAGATTAAAATGAGAGCATAAAAACATTAAGTTTTCATACAAAAATATATTAGCGAGTAAAACACTATAAGACTATTTTTTAAATATTAAGGTTTCTGAAGAAAGGCAGAGGTGTTCCCTACCAGACATAAGCCTACAACTAGAGCTCATATAAGAGGAAAGACAGAGGAGTTAAGTTCTCAGGACTAGAACTGAATTAGAGCTGAAACTGAAAACAGCTGTCATCTGAGAATCCACCAGGATGATTTCATGAGCGAAACACAACACGAAGGCCAAGAAATCACACACTTGCAGTCCTTGGTAGGATGACAGGTAAACTAGGACGGTTTATTTAAAGAGCTTGGGACAACTATTCAGCTGCTGAAAAGCAATAGTTGCTTTGACCCCCAGGTGCTCCCTAAGGGCTCAGAGTTCCTGGTGGTGAGAAATGCAGCATCTGACAAATTTAGGGCAGAGGCTTTCTAGGGAACTCAAACCCTGCCTGGGGAGCTGATCATTATTTTCCTTGAGAAGTGTGGGGGGAAAAAAACACGTTAAGGGCACTGTGTAAGCCAGTGACTTGGCAAGGTTGTGAGCTCAGACTCCACAGGAAATAGCCTTCTTTTCAGACAGTTATTGTAAGAATTGGGGGGTAAGGCCGGGGTTGCAGAGGTTGAATGGATGAAGAGGTGAAGGTCCTCCTATGAGAACAGCTGTTTATATATTTGTGTGATTAACTTAGGGAAATCAAGGGGGTCGGTCTGTGCTGCCAGTGAGAAGAATGGGGACAGGGCTGGCTGTGTCATCAAGAGTATTGGAGTCAAGCAGAGGAGCACTAAAATTAAAAGACACAATTTACTGAACATACTTGTATGCAGGCAAACTCAGGCCATATCTCATTTTAGTTACTTTTGCTCTTCATGTTAGCTTCTAAATTCTCAACTCTTCCTAATTCCAGCACTGACCTTCCACCCTCTATTATAAACAACCTTTTGACCATATGCTTTCAGACCTCACCCCCATGGTCTCACAGATTTCTCCAGGTGAGGACAGAGACCCCTGTCCTCAAAGACATCACTCACGGTTTTATCCCCCTCTCTCCAGAACCAGTATAATTACCGAATCTCTCTTGAATGTCACGTTTGAAAGAGGTCTACCCCACCAAGGGACTCCCTGTACAGTCTGCCCTTCCAAGGGTGGACCGAGTTGGATCTGAGCTTAATTATTGGCAAAGAAGCAGCACACAAGCTACATTAGGTACAAATCACTTGCATGCCTCTTTTGGTCCAGTTCAGCTCTGACTGAACTTGCAGGCCATATGGCAATCTCACTGGAACACTACATAATGAGGAGAGTTTAGTCAGGAAAGAAGCAAAACAATTTTATTATGAATCTATTCTATAACACAGTCCCTCCAGATAGCATTTAATGAATCTCTAGTGTAGTAAATTCTATCTCTGAACACATAAGAGGGAAACAAGTACATTTCTCCACACCTAATAGGCTTCACCTACCCATGTTTAGAAAAAAAAAAAAAAACAAGACTGATCAGTAGATAAGGAGATACTCCACTGTATGGCTGCCTTTGGCTAATAACTATTCTAAGATATAGGTGGAGTTGCCTACCTTCAGCCATTCATTTGACCAGAAAAAAAAGCATGGGAAAGGAAGTTTCATGGTGTAGAAAAATGAAAACATAAGGCAAAAGATTAAGGCAAATCATTATCAGAAAAATGAAAACGTAAGGCAAAAGATTAAAACAACCCATTATCACCACCACCACCTGACGTTTTCTTCCTCAGGTGCTTAGAATGCGTGCTGTATCTGCCCTTCTTCCCTCTCTTTTCCAGGTGCAGGTAACCCCCTCCCAACACCATCCAGTTATGTGATTCATTACTTCATTGACCATCAGAGAAAACAAAAATACCTGTTGCCCTGGGATCCCCTGTCTTCCATTTTCTCCCTTTTGGCCCTTTAAAATTTAATAAAAATTACCGATTAGCTTGCACACATATAATACCACCACATACAAGACACAAGCGATGTATTAACCTATGGTGAAGAAGAAATGTCACCAAAGCAATGACGCAAATATATAAATGATGTAAGAAAGAAGTTAGTCTCTCAGAGGAAGAAAAAAGAGTCAACCCTCACATTAACAACATGAAAATAATTTAAAAATCCAATGGCTGTGGACATTTGATTAATTTCAGTGACATAACCATGTTCAGGGCTAGCTAGACACATGCAAAGACAAGAAGACATCTTTAAAGGAATTTTTAAAAATTAAAAATACACTACAAAAGTGGAATATTACTCATACATTTTGAAAAATGGAATCTTGCCATTTGTGACAGACAACATGGATGGAACTCGAGGGCATGACACTAAGTGAAATAAGTCAGAGAAAGACAAATATTGTATGATTTCACTTATACATGGAGTCTAACAAAATCAAACAAACAAACCAAACAAAAAAACTTAAGATCATAGATAGAATAATGGTTTCCAGAAACCATAGGGGGTGGGTAAAATAGGTGAAGGGGGTCAAAAGATATAAACTTCCTGTTATAAAATAAAGAGGTCCAGGGGATGGGTGTATAGAAATGGCTACTACAGTGGTAGTATGGTAATACTGTATATTTGAAGTTGCTAAGAGAGTGATTCTTAAAAGTTCTCCTCAAAAGAAAAAAATTTCTAATTATGTACGGTGAAAGATGGTAACTAGACTTATTGTGGTGATTGTTTCACAGTGTATACAAATTCTGAAGAAATTATGCATAACAAATTTGTACACCTACAATATAGTTGACTCTTGAACAACACAGACGTTGAGGGCACCAACCTCCCTCAAAGTCCAAAATCAATATATAACTTTTGACTCCCCCCAGATTTAACTACTAATAGATCATGGTTGACTAGAAGCCTTACTTACAATATAAACTATCAATTAACCCATATTTTGTATGTTACATGTAATATATTCTATATTCTCATAAATAATCTAGAGAAAAGTAAATGTTAAGAAAGTCATAAAGAAGCAAAATACATTTATGATACTGTACCATATTTATTGAAAAAAAACTGCATATAAGTGGAACTGGGGAGTTCAAGCTGACATTGTATAAGGGTCAACTATATACTGTTATATGCCAGTTATACTTCAACAAAAGAAGTACCATAAAAACATTTTTCATGAAGACATTTAAGTCAGGAAAAATAAGAAGAGAGGAAAAATAGTAAAGACATAAACACATTTGTCCATTTAATAAATATTTTTGGATGTCCATCATATATAATGCATGGTCCTAGCCCCTAAAGCCCTACTTCATCCCTATGTTGGACAAGATAATTAGCAATTTATAGGAAAACCAATACCTAGATAATATAATCAATGATCTAGTGACTTAAAGTTTGAATCACTTTTGCATCATGATTTATTCATTAATTTACTTAAGTGGACTCCCAACATTTATTGAATGACACCTATTTGCTATCCCATAGAGACACTGAAACAAAGATATGGTTACCTTCAAGTTGCTTACTGTGTGGTGGGAAAGATAAGCCATTAAATCAAGAATGATGAAAATGCATACTGAAACATCTGGGCTGGATACCACCAAAACTGAGAGAAAGGGGTCCTACAGGGTGGGGAAAATAACTCTACCATAAATAACCAAAAAGAGTTAGTCAAACAAGGAAGGATTTTCCAGGACAGACTTTATCTTGAAACATGTGGGACACCACGGAAGAATTCCTGAGTGGGTCTATAGCTTCCTTATTGCATGCTGGTAGGAGCATGGGAGGAAGAGAGGAGAGTGCACTCAAGGGGAACAGGGAGGAGGACACTGCAGTAATTTGAGACCCATGACAAGAAATGATCAGGACACTGTGAATAGGAAGAAGGGCCCAAGTTCCAGACAGACTTAGAAGCGAAACTGCAGGTGATGAGAGAAGAGAATGAGTTTTAAGATAACTTTCTAGACTTTTTCCTTTGGTTATTACATAGTGCTAACAATTACTATGACAAAGAACAGAGTAGGAGATGGTTTATGGGGAAAGGTGACAAGTTCTGTTTTGGACACACTGACGTGCACATGAGACATCCAGACTCGGTATGAAGAAGGAAATTGGAATATGTGGGTCTAGAGCTCACAGATACTTCCTTAAAATTCACCTCACTCCTCATTTCAAAATTAACTTAAAGAATCATAATAATGCCTGAGTATCTCAAGTAAAACAAATGGAATCAACAGTAGAAAAGCAATTTTTGAGACTCTAACCTTAATAGATTCTAATTCCACTCTTACTTCAATTTGTAATTTCTTTTTATACCTCCAGAAATTCTAGAGCTCTTCACCATTGTTTCTAAGACTCCCAAATGAAACGTCCTTCTAAATCATTAGATGTCCTCAGCCTGATTTCATTTTTTGGTATAATTCTCCTTCCATCAGTTAGTTTGAACATGTCTTACAATTGGTGTTAATGGTTTCTTATCAAATTTATTTTTGTCATAAGCCATTTCAAATCATTTCTGGAAACATACATACTTTTCAGAAATATATAAAGATATTAGACGTATGTAGTAAAATCTGTATCTGTCTTGTTGAACCGTTTGGTTCCCAAGTTTTCTACAATACTGGAGTGGAGAAGAATCTTAAAATGAGATTTGACATTGACCAAAGAGTTTAGAAGACAAGAAGAGAGCTGGGACTTAACAATTAGAGACTGATGGCAAAACTGGAAGGAGCTGGAAAAGCCACATAAGAACTCAAAAGAGCAAAGCCCTGATTTTATTGCCAAGCAAAAATAAAAAAGCCAGCAACATACCTGAATGCCCCTTTCACCTTGATTTCCTTTGTCCCCCTGCAAAAAGGCAGTTAAATATCTGTCATAATCCAGGATTTCCTGTATCCTTTCAAATAAACATTTTTCCACAGGGGAAAAAAAAAAATATTTGGTCTCATACAAATTCCACAAGTGCTATATAAGCAGCAGCTGAGTCCAAAACAGTATTTGGGAAAAGAGTAAAATCATATTATGTCAAAATGATGTTCTAAATGAACTCTGTCTTGTGCTTTTACATTTGAGAGGAAAATTGACTACAATTTCTATTTTACCAGGAATAAGGCAACTTTTCTTTATCAATCACCATCTGACAGTAAACAAACATGAGAAAACTCATTTTGACAACTGTAGTTTTATGAAATCAAAGTGAAAATCTTCCATTGAGCCGGTAGTAGCCATGCATTTATAGGATACAGTGAAGTAGAACATAATGTTAAAATAGTATTTTAGAAAACATATGCTTCAAAAATGAATTTTGGGGGAAAAATCCATATTCCAGGATAAAAACGTTCCTAGGATTTTTCAGCTAGAAGAGACATTCCTGACCAACTCCTTCAATGCTCTGGTTCTTACAAGGACATGAATATAAATATGAATGACTATAATGAATCTGCAAATCAAGGAAGATAAGCACTTGCCCTGAGATGAACTTGGACACTGTTTCCAAATTTCTTTTCTACCTTACCATGCTCTCTAAACACAGAGAGTTTTGTGTTTACAGCAAACAATATATAGGTGATCTTTAAAGGGGCAACTTTTGGGGCACCTAGGTGGCTCAGTGGGTTTAAAGCCTCTGCCTTTGGCTCAGGTCATGATCCCAGGGTCCTGGGATCAAGCCCCACATCCGGCTGTCTGCTCAGCAGGAAGCCTGCTACCTCCTCTCTCTCTGCCTGCTTCTTTGCCTACTTGCGATCTCTGTCAAATAAATAAATAAAATCTTAAAAAAGGGGGGGCAACTTTTGCATAAGAAATTTCTCCAATTCCAAACATATATTCACAGGTTTACTTCATGTGCACTAAGTTTCTAATACTTCATTGCTGCTATGAGGGTCATTCCTGTCTCCACAAGTGTTACCAGCTACTCAGTGGAACAAAAAGGTCAAGGATCATACCGGTTCTAATAACCTAGGGAACAAGTATATAACACATGAGAAACAGAAAAATGAAATGGTAGAAAAACTAAAACAGCAAGGGATGTGAAGATGAAGACATATCTTCTATCTATCTATCTATCTTCTATCTATCCTTTTCAGAATAAAAGCCAGTGTATTTACTTTTAGCCTGAAATGTGTGTATTTGCAGTGGCATTGGCTTCTTTGATGAACAAGCAGTCAGTTGTGACTTAGGATCCCACCCAAAATAATATTTATATAGATACAACTTCAGGGTTCCTTTACTTGAGGAGAAAGAGAGAGAGAATATGAATCTTAAGTGTTGCTCTCTTCTCTCACCAAAACATTTTCTATCAGTATCCTGATTTGTATTTTAAACTCAAATTCATTTTAAATGAAATTCTATGTAATATCATCTTTCATAAATAGAAACTTCATGGTCAAATTTTTACCTTTTTTAGACTTTTGCCCCAGTTTTGATAAGAGTTATATTCACATTTTGGTAAGAGTGCCTGACATGGAAGACTCTTCCTATAAAATTCCTGTGGAATTTAATCCACTCGTGTGGACTGACTACAAAACAATCTGAATTTATAGGATATTACTTGAGGCTGTTTACATTTTCTGAGCTGCATGCTTCATCCAAGACCTTCATCTAGGAGACCACACCCATGTAGGGACCACGGCTATGGACATGGAGTAGATCAGATCATATATAAGCCAAATATAAAAGTCAGCTTATCCTTAAAAATATAATCAGTCCTACTATAATGCTTTCACAAAAGGAAGACTTACATGCTAAAAGATGATTAAAAGTCAATTATACCTCCTAAAAAATGCATACCTTTTTTCCTTGAATTCCAGGTAAACCCAGGTATCCTGGTTCTCCTGGGGGACCTACTGCTCCTTGTTCTCCCTAGGTAACATAGAAATTACATAAGATTGCAGACTTATTGCTTATGAAAAACATCACTGTTTTCCTCTACATATATCTCCAATTTATAATCCATGGTTTCAAAATTAGTTGACATTTAGAATTATTACTTCAGATACAAAAGAATGAAAAATTTACCAGAGTCCTGATAAAACTTCTAATATTTTTCCTATCTTTGGTAGTTAAACTATTCTGATAGCATATGTTTTAAAATTTTATAAATATTTATCATTTTTATTTTATTTTATAGCTTCAACAATAAAGTAGATAGTAAGGTAGTGACAATAATAAACATAAGTATCTTCTGTTTTCTTTACTAACTTTCCCTTCCTCCTTGAAACTGCTTATTCTTATACTGCTACCTTAAAGAACTTACTTTATTGTTAAAAACTGATGAGTAAATAGAACTAAAATCACTGACAATCTCCTTACTCACTGTTTTTACTTTGTTACAGATCTTCTCTCTACCTCTAATAAGCACACAATAAACAATTCAGTTACTAAGATTTACTCAGTATGCATGCATCATTTTAGAATGTCTTTTACCACAAAATCTATTAGTACTATGATGTTCTTCACATGCTGTTTTGTTTTTAAAACGTAATTTTAAATTACAGAATAGTACTTAACTGTATTGATTTACCATATTTGTTTTAATAAAATGCCAATTGTTAAACATTCGTTTTCATAGTTTTTACTTTTATCAACAATATTGGGGTGAACATGTTTGTAGCCAAATAGTATACACATATGGGTTTTTTTTTTCCTTATACAAATGGAATACTGTTGTCTTAAAAGTAAATTCTTGAGCTATTTCCAGTACAGGTAATATTCCATGACTTAATTCCTCTGCTCTCCATCATCCCATAGAGATTATTCCCTTAATGAAATAAAGATTTCTTAAAAGTCTTACATAAGGAAATTTCTGAAAGTTACAGTGATATGGGATGGAATCCTGAACTTGCTTCATGTTTTTTGATTTGAGTTTTACCTTTAGTCCCAGACTCTACCACATTAACTAAAGCCTACTCTCTTTTGTAGAAATAGTTTTGTCCTCTTTCCTTACTACGCCCATTCCTGAGCTATGGAATATTACTGCAGATTGTTAAAGACTTGAAGAGAATTGAAAATCCTATTGAAATAAGCATCCTCCATTTGGTTTGGAGGAAAAAAATACAAAGGGCTGTGAGAGCCCAGGCTAAAGTCCCATCAATCGGCAAACAGAGGAATAGCACTACTTGTGTGGGAGCCACACACACTTTCCCTCAGTTACGGAAGACAGCGATATTCTCCGGACCAAGGAGGAGGTTCATGTTGGCATGTGGTTTCTACCATTTCCAGAAAAATCAAGCCAGAGGATATTTTATATCTGTTACCCAAACTATGATAAAGTATCCAAAAAAACAAATGAAACCTTGCATTAGGCATTTTCTTACGTGTTTGTTGTATCTATTTTATAGATCATCCTTCATTTCATGTAACTTCTCTTAAGGGATGCAAAACAGTAATCTTAACAAACAACGAAGGAGACTTATAATTCTTTGAATATATTTCCAAATGCCTCAAATGATAATTACCTTTAGTCCAGAAGCCCCAGGCATCCCTTGTAGTCCAGGTTCACCTTTATTTCCCTGTCAATGCATCAAACCATTAAATTTTTTAAAAACGCAGTCACAATATATCTGATATAGACACTTAAGGGAATAAACTTAAAATGATTTTTACATTTTCAACTCTCCAACTGTATCAAACATAGACTCTGTATGTTAAGCCTACTTATTCAGAAAGAATGAATCCTCATATTCATAAAGCTTTCTGAAAGCATGTTTTAAAGCTAGCAGCTACAAGTAAGGGACGAGACTTGAAACCTCAGAAACAAGTGCTAATTGGCTGGGTCTCCATATTCTATAGGCTAGAGCCATGTATTGTAACAACATCCCATATACCGAGAATCATCATCTTTGCCCTGTTTCATTTTCTCAGGATGACTCAGTTTCAGCATGCAAGGAAAGAAAATTACCTTCAAATGTATAGTGGCTTTTAAAAATATATATATATGAATCAGAAAATGTTTACTTTGTGCTCTTTTTCAGAATTTGAGTGCTGTCCTTTCTAACAAAAGCTTGGAGGGCAAAACCAACTTGACAGGGCAAAGAATATAAAAGTATAAAAGGGGTCAGGCATATAGCGAGAGAGCACGTCTGCTGGCTAATAAGGAGTGACTGTCAAAGACAGTGCTGGTTTTCAGAACTAGAGGGTATTATGCTAAGTGAAATAAGTCAATCAGACAAAGACAATTATCATATGATCTCACTGATATGTAGAATTTGAGAAATAAGACAAGAGGATCATAGGGGAAGGGAGGAGAAAATGAGACAAGACCTAACCAGAGGGGGAGACAAACCATAAGAGACTCTTAATCTCAGGAAAAAGAGGGTTGCTGGAGGGGAGGTGTGTGAGAGGGATGGGGTTGCTGGGAGATGGACATTGGGGAGGATATGTACTATGGGGAGTGTGGTGAATTGTGTAAGACTGATGAATCACAAACCTATACCCCTGAAACAAATAATACATTATATGTTAATAAAATAAATAAAAATAAAATTAAAAAGACAGTGCTCCTTTTTTTTTTCGCAACGGGTTTGCCGCCGGAAAACAGGTGTCGTGAAAACCACCGCTCAGCCTAAGCCAGAATGGGGAAGGAAAAGACTCATATCAACATTGTTGTCATCGGACACGTAGATTCGGGCAAGTCTACCACTCCTGGTCATCTGATCTACAAATGTGGTGGGATCGACAAAAGAACTATCGAAAAATTCGAGAAGGAGGCTGCTGAGATGGGAAAAGGCTCCTTCAAGTATGCCTGGGTCTTGGATAAACTGAAAGCTGAACGTGAACGTGGTATCACCATTGATATCTCCCTGTGGAAATTCGAGACCTGCAAGTATTACGTGACCATCATCGATGCTCCAGGACACAGAGACTTTATTAAAAACATGATTACAGGCACATCTCAGGCTGATTGTGCTGTCCTGATTGTTGCTGCTGGTGTTGGTGAATTTGAAGCCGGTATCTCCAAGAATGGGCAGACCCGTGAGCATGCCCTTCTGGCTTACACACTGGGTGTAAAACAACTAATTGTTGGTGTTAACAAAATGGATTCCACTGAGCCACCCTACAGCCAGAAGAGATACGAGGAAATCGTTAAGGAAGTCAGCACCTACATTAAGAAAATGGGCTACAACCCCGACACAGTAGCATTTGTGCCAATTTCTGGTTGGAATGGTGACAACATGCTGGAGCCAAGTGCTAACATGCCTTGGTTCAAGGGATGGAGAGTCACCCGTAAAGATGGGAATGCCAGTGGAACCACACTGCTTGAAGCTCTGGATTGCATTCTGCCACCAACTCGTCCAACTGACAAGCTCTTGCGTCTGCCTCTCCAGGACGTCTACAAAATTGGTGGTATTGGCACTGTCCCTGTGGGCCGAGTGGAGACTGGTGTTCTTAAACCTGGCATGGTGGTCACCTTTGCTCCAGTCAATGTTACAACTAAAGTCAAGTCTGTTGAAATGCACCATGAAGGTTTGAGTGAGGCTCTTCCTGGGGACAATGTGGCCTTCAATGTCAAGAACGTATCTGTCAAAGATGTTCGTCGTGGCAATGTGGCTGGTGACAGCAAAAATGACCCACCAATGGAAGCAGCTGGCTTCACAGCTCAGGTGATTATCCTGAACCATCCAGGCCAAATTAGTGCTGGATATGCACCTGTGCTGGATTGTCACACAGCTCACATTGCTTGCAAGTTTGCTGAGCTGAAGGAGAAGACAGATCATCGTTCTGGAAAAAAGCTGGAAGATGGTCCCAAGTTCTTGAAATCTGGTGATGCTGCCATTGTTGATATGGTTCCTGGCAAGCCTATGTGTGTTGAGAGCTTCTCTGACTATCCTCCTCTGGGCCGTTTTGCTGTTCGTGACATGAGACAGACGGTTGCTGTGGGTGTCATCAAAGCAGTAGACAAGAAGGCAGCTGGAGCTGGCAAGGTCACCAAGTCTGCCCAGAAAGCTCAGAAGGCTAAATGAATATTATCCCCAATACCTGCCACCCCAGTCTTAATCAGTGGTGGAAGAACGGTCTCAGAACTGTTTGTGTCAATTGGCCATTTAAGTTTAATAGTAAAAGACTGGTTAATGATAACAATGCATCGTAAAACCTTCAGAAGGAAAGGAGAATGTTTTGTGGACCATTTGTTTTTTTTTGTGTGTGTGGCAGTTTTAAGTTATTAGTTTTTAAAATCAGTACTTTTTAATGGAAACAACGTGACCAAAAATCTGTCACAGAATTTTGAGACCCATTAAAACAAAAGTTTAATGAGAAAAAAAAAAAAAAAAAGACAGTGCTGGTTTTCAAATATACCTTGATACCTAAAATCCCAATCTAGTCAGTATCAGACAAAAGCAAGGGCTGAACTGGGTGTACTAATAAGTAAAGGTAACCAACCTCATTTTCAGCTTTTGAAAAGTTTTCTAGGTTACCCATGTTGAGAAACATATGAACACGATACTTGTACATAATTAAAGCATTCAGCACATAACAACATTATTAAGCCATAGAACAATGGTTCTTTAAAATTTTTAATTTTGTGGGGCGCCTGGGTGGTTCAGTGGGTTAAAGCCTCTGCCTTCGGCTCAGGTCATGATCCCAGGGTCCTGGGATGGAGTCCCACATAGGGCTCAGCAGGGAGCCTGCTTCCTCCTCTCCCCTCTCTCTCTCTGACTGCCTCTCCGCCTACTTGTGATATCTCTCTCTGTCAAATAAATAAATAAAATCTTTAAAAAATAATAATAATAAATAAATTTTTTAATTCTGTAAGTGACTAAGTGGAAATTCACAAAGGTGACAAAACTTGCTGCAAGTTACTTGATTATGTTAACATATCCTAATGTCATTTAGATAATTTTTAAAACTGCAATCTAGTATGGTTTAATGGCTTTAAAAAAAAAAAAAAGGGTATCATAAACCAAGTTAGAAGTTTTCTGAAGATCCACCACAGAGTTTCAGCCTCACCCTTGCCCTATTTAATACAGCTTTTTTTTGTCCCACCCTAAAATTCATACTAATTGATATTGAAAGCATAGTTCACAAACTTATCACAGTTGACAAAACAGGCAGAGAGGGCACCTGGGTAGCTCAGTGGGTTAAGCCTCTGCCTTTGGCTCAGGTCATGATCTCAGGGTCCTGGGATCGAGTCCCACATCGGGCTCTCCGCTAGGCAGGGAGCCTGCTTCCTCCTCTCTCTCTCTCTCTCTCTCTACCTGCCTCTCTGCCTACCTGTGATCTCTCTCTGCCAAATAAATAAATAAAATCTTTAAAAGAAAGAAAAAAAAACAGGCAGAGAGAAATTAACATAGAGCTAGGTAAACCAAGGCTCACGAGCTAAATGCAGCCCAGTGCAGAGTCTTGTAAATCAACTTTTGTCAGAACACAGGCACATTCCACACAGTCCATGGCTGCTTTTGCAATATAATAGCAGACTGAGGAGCTGCAACAGAAGCTACATGGCCCTCTAAGACTGAAATATTTACTATATGGCCATGTGTAGAACACCTGAGCTAATATACTACATGAGAAAATAGTTGAAGTGTCTAACTGAAAAGATTACATTCAAGAGGTATAATTTCAACACTCTGAATCAACTATTAACAAAACAATTGCACAAGTACAGGATAAGAGAAAACAAACTTTACAGTAATTCATGTAAAAATAAACTGATCCTGGAAACAGCCACCTGCTTTCCCAGCTCTAACAATAGAAACTACTCTACTGGTGGATGCCATAAGGGATTGTTCTAAAACCTTTTATGGAAATTCCAGCAGATTTAATGACCCCCCAGCTCAGTGTGAGCTAAGGATGTGAAGCAGCTGGTAAAAACAAGGTGAGGAAATCTTAGGCTGAATTCTTAAGAATTAGAACATCCAGAACATCGTGGGGGGAGTCCACTGTACCCCAGTTCCTTAGGAGTATATGACTACTCGGTATCTTCTCAGAAAATGACTTTGAGGGGCACCTGCGTGGCTCAGTTGGTTAAGCGTCTGCCTTCAGCTCAGGTCATGATCCCAGGGTCCTGGGATCTAGCCCCGAATCAGGGGCTGCTCTGATTGATCCCTGCTCAATTGAGAACCTACTCTGCCCCTCACTCCAGCTCATGTTCTCTCTCATTCTATCTCAAGTAAATGAATCGAAAGAAAGAAAGAAAGAAAGAAAGAAAGAAAGAAAGAAAGAAAGAAAGAAAGAAAGAAAGAAAATAAATGAGAAATTATGCAGAATCTCTACTTGGTAAAGGTTTTACACCAATTCAGTACACACTTACTACTGTAGGACACACAATACTCCAACAATTCACAAGGGTTCACCACTGATGGAAGGGCAGTAGCTACTTTTCCCTGAACACTGGGCTCCCATGATGTTTTATCCTATTTCTTTCTCTAAATAGTTTTGAAATTGAAAGTAGAATAGATTAAGTCATCTCCTCATACACTAATTTTGTATGCCAGAGTCTATTCCCATGGGACAATGTCTAGTTAAAGGTTTAATTCTTTCAAACAGGAATTGCATCATTTCCTTTTGGAAGGTTGTCCTACATTCTACTCATTAAATAGTTGAGAATAGTCTGAGTCTAGCCAGAACGTACTTGAGCCTCTAATAAACCAAGAAAAAAAAAAAAACACAATAGTTTTCTTAGCACAGGATTCCATCACCTAGAATATGGTCAAACCATGGTATTCGGAGTTTCAGTTCTATCTTGAGAATAACCTAACCTGACATTCTAAACATATTTGTCAGGCTTGCCTGACATTTCTTAAAAATGAAAGTAAAGATAAAGTACCATCTTACCCTCAGTCCTGAAGGAGAAAACACCTACTAAAACTCACGACAAGGCATTTTACAATAAAAATTCCATATACATACTACCAAATAATATCAAGATGATGACTTAGGAACCAGTAAAAAGTTATCCTCAATCCTAACTACTAACCCACTCCATAGGTGGGGTTTGGAACCAAACCCCATGCAACTCTACACAGTCCTGGGATGACAAGAGAGGAAGAGGGGGTCAAGTAATCAGAGATTCTGGACACTTTCCAGCTCAAACCAGACCCACTCTACATCATCCTGTTTTTATATGTTTAGTTTCTAACATTTCATTCTTACAAATGATCATCCATAGAATTAAAACCACATTTTAAATAAAATCAGTAGAATTAGGTTTTACTGAGTACATAAGTGGTCATTTTCCACAAAGTTTTATATCTTATTAATTTCATTTTATTTACCTTAGATCCTGGTGTCCCAGGCTGACCGGGCGAGCCATCACGTCCCATCAAACCCTACATTTTTAAGTGGAAGTTTCGAGAGTAACTTAGAAAACATTATTTAAAAAATATTAAATCCATTTCCAAAGCACACGTTCTCATAATAATTAATCTGCTAAAAAATAATACAATATGAGGAAAAGTTCCCCACAGACATCCAAATAAAGGATAGTGAAAAAAGCAAAGCCCTCCTAACATGTTTGCTCAAATAACTTACAAATAGCAAAAATTCCTGGAATGCTAGTAAAAGACAAATGTAAACAAAAGTTGGTTTTCTTTCCTACATTCTTACTTTCTCCCTTTTGTCAAGATGGCTAAGAATTAGGTTTCTTCACAGATGTCATCCTGGTCAACTTTACATTCAATTTCTGTTTTCTTAAATGATATTTTGAAAGAGTTACAACCTAATAAATTCCCTGAATATAACAATCTCTCTTCAAGTTACTAAATGGTCATATTTGTAACTAACCATATAATTCAAAATATGATAGTAATTACTCTAGCAACAAGGAACTAATTTAATTTAGATTCTACTTTAAATATCACTACATACATTGAAAACATTTGCTTTCTCTTAAACATAGCCAAGAAAACATGATGAGCAAAAACTATGCAATTAATATCATCAGAAAACATTATCTCAGTAGGATCATCCTGAAGATTCTATGTCATCACTACTATGCTTTGCTATTAATTTAGGATATTGTTGCAACTATAAAATGTAAAATATACTGGTTCACTGAATCATGTATGAAATATTAGATATAATAAGTGTACATATTCTCAAAGTTCAGTGAAGCTCTAGCTAACATAGATCCTGGTAAATAACCAAGTATATTATTTCAATGAACAAATGATGTGATAGTGATAGTGGAGACAGATTACTCCATTTTAAAGGGAAGAATCTTCTTTTAAACCTCCCCTAAAGTCAAGTTCATATCTCATGCACAATATTTTTCTTTCTTACTCTTATGTGCAAAATTCACCAACTCTTTCACCAATGAATAAAATATCTGTGTTTTTAATTGACATAAAGCCTTTAACTGTTAAACATTAAAGATAACCATTTTACTTAAAGTTATTATAGGCAATTTGATTCATAGGTTAAAATCAACATCACTTCTAGCAATTTTTATACAATCTTGCACACATACAATAGGATTTTCATAATTTCTAATACCAAACTCATATGTCCCTTCCACTCTCAAAACTTCCTAAAATTATTTGTTCACTAATTTAGGATCTTGCTATACTATGTGTTCTGAATATATTCTCCATCATTAGTATAAAAATGTGTAATTTTTTTAAAAAGTAAAAAAAATTATTAAGTTTCAGACTTTTTTATGGTATGTAGTTTTTTAATGAATAGATAGAATATTTGTTTTCTGGTTTATCTACATTATGAATTCTTGATCTTAATTTGGAAGAAATATGGAATCCTCTAGAAAAATGGATATAATTATTTTCATACAAATGGATTTGTGGATCCCCCAAATCTCACTGCTGAATTCCACCCACCCCAAGTTTTATAAACTCCAAAATAAGAACTCCTGGTACATTGAAACTGTATTTCAAACACCCTGATAATAATGACATTAACATACAGGAATTCCTGGAGCTCCTTTTTTTCCTAGTGGTCCTGGAGGTCCAGTTTCTCCCTAAAAATCAAATACAGATCAAATTTAAAATTTTGAATTATAAATCCATTTCCAGGAATTCCCTACTGAAGCATTATGGAGTGAAAATCCACTACCAATCAGCCCAGTCTGCCTTCTCTTTCTCTACTGTAAACCAGAAGCAACATAGGATAGAAAAATCAGGAATAAAACACCTTAAAGATTTGGGCGTATGGTCTGTGAAATCACTAAGTCCTATATCTTTATGAGAAAATCAGGAGTGATACTATCATTGTTTCAAACCAAGACCTGGAAGTTCACACAGAGTTGGTGAGGTGAGACAACAGTTGGGGGGAGGTGGGGAGTCACATGAAAAATTTTCTTATTTATCATAGATTAAGAAACATGATAGTAAACATAAATTAAGAAAATACAGGACGTAGAAAATAGCATTTATACTTCAATTTCTTGGACTGTGGCTAACTAGGTATTCCAAGTGAGTCTTTGAATCCTTAACAACAAGAACAAAAACCTGGAAAGAACATCCTCTGGGATAGAGTGTTGGTCTTATAAGAAGTTGGAGAGGTCTTCAAAGATCCCTCATTTTAATAAAATATACTCTGGGTTGACACTGTGATTATGAAAATTTGGATCTATGCAGAAACCTTGCCAGAGGTAGAGATGCAGGAGCCAAGAAGGCTGGAGGTGTCTAGAGTGCATTGGAAAGTGAATGGTGGACTAGCCATGGGAAGAGGGTGGGAATCCTTAATCCCTATGAAGACCCAGGACTCTTAGAGGGGGCTGACCTGATATCCATGGCTACTAGTAGGAGGCAGCTCTCCATGGACTGATTAGGCTGCCAGAACTCACACCAATTAACATGAAGCAATGAGCTCATATTTTTCAAGAAAGAAAGAGGGAGCAAGCCACAAGACTGAGAGTTAACAGAAATAACAAATTGCAGATATTGGAATTGTTAGAAAGAGAATTTAGAACAATATAGGAGGTCTTTACGTATTAAAGAATAGAATCATGAAAGATGATTAGGACTGTAAATGGAACAAGATGATATCAAGAATAAAAAGATGTAAAAAAAAAGAATAAAGATGTTATTAAAAAGTTGAACTTTTAGAAATGAAAAGTATGATTGGTTTGTTTTATGATTTTTTTATTTTTATGATTGTTTTGCTAGTTTAAAAAGCAGAGCAGACACAGTAAAGGAAGAATAAGTACAATGGGAAATATATCTAAAAAATTTAACCAGAATGTTAGAATCAAGAATATGAAAATAAGAAGCTCTTCAGAAACATGGAGGACAAAATGAGAAGGAATAAAATTCATCTAACTGTAATTCCAATCTTTGTTCCAAAGATTGGAAGAGATGTAATTTGGAAATAATGAGTGATATCTTCCAGAATTAATGGAAATAATTCCACAGAGTCAGGAAGGAAAGTGAATTCTCCTCAGGGTGAATAAAGAGAAATGCACATATAGATACACAGTAATGACTTTCAGAACATGAAAGACAAATAAAATACCTTAGAAGAATCCCAAAGAAAGGGACAGACCACTTACAAAAGAATAATAATTAGAATGAGAGCAGATATTTCATAGTTAATAATGGAACCCTGAGGACAACAGAAGAAAATCCTCAACATGTTTCAGTGTAATAATCGTCAACCTTGAGCTATATACCCTACAAAATGATCCCTCAAAACCAAGAGTAAAATATCTAAAATTAGATAAAATCTGGAAACTTGTTACCTAGATATGTGTAATAAGAACTGATAAAGAGGGGCACCTGGGTAACTCAGTGGGTTAAAGCCTCTGCCTTCAGCTCAGGTCAAGATCTCAGGGTCTTGGGATCAAGTCCCACATCGGGCTCTCTGCTCAGTGGGAAGCCTGCTTCCCTTCCTCTCTCTCTGCCTGCCTCTCTGCCTACTTGTGATCTCTGTCAAATAAATAAATAAAAATCTTTAAAACAAACAAACAAAAAAAAAGAACTGATAAAGATATAGTTCAGGAAGTAGTAAAATTATCCCAAAAGGATAGTCAAAGAGCATTAGAAAAGTAACCACGTAGGGACGCCTGGGTGGCTCAGTTGGTTAAGTAGCTGCCTTCGGCTCAGGTCATGATCCCAGCGTCCTGGGATCGAGTCCCACATCGGGCTCCTTGCTTGGCAGGGAGCCTGCTTCTCCCTCTGCCTCTGCCTGCCACTCTGTCTGCCTGTGCTCACTCTCGCTTCTCTATGACAAATAAATAAATAAAATCTTTAAAAAAAAAAAAAAGTAACCACGTAAAACAGAAAGCACATGTATAAATTCAAATAAATATTATCTGTATAAAACAACAAAACAAAAGCTAATTATAAGGATAAAATAATAGCTTCTGAAATTATATCATATTTGAGCAATTAACTGTTGCTACGAAAGTGGGAAGAATGTTCTATGTGAAGTCATCACCACTTCGCCCTTTTAATAAATAGATCTAGCCCCAAATCTTTCAAGTTTCATTAATACTCACCTTTTGTCCCATTAATCCTTGGTTTCCAGGAAATCCTGGCATTCCCTAAAAAGTAATAAAGTAAAATTTCAATTTTTAAAAGTGTGGACTGTATCATAAGGAAGAATAAGTCCTAATAGGATTTTTTACTTGTAAATAATGCGTAATTTCAAACTTCTGTCATCCACTTATAATATAACACTACTACTGATAATCCAATTTGGAAAAGAGAAAATTTATGGGAGTCAATATTATATGAACATCTACTGAGAGTTCAAATTTTAAATACAGTCTTCCAAAAAGAAAAACTTATGAAATATTAACCTGGTTCTTCTTTCAAACCAACATAAGTGATAAAAAAAAAAGAAGGATATTTCATTTGAATATATTCCTTTACTATTTAAAATGAGTAATGCAAGAAAACCTGTAAAGTCAGAGGAGTTCAGATTTAGTACAATTCCAAAGGGCCCCACTGCCTCACAACCATAATTAAAAACTAATAAGATTAACCAACATCCTCCAAACTGAGCCATGAAACACCCAGGAACGAACTTCCTTATATAAAATCAATCATTCTCCTAATGATTCCCTTATTGATAAAACCACGAAGAATATGCAGGTCACAGTTTCAGGACAGAAGGAGAGAGAACTCTTTCACTTGGTTCAACCTAGATGTACAAGTTCTCCAGCAAGATTCAGAGAATATTAATTTTCATTGTATAAATTTGAGAATAATATTAGCACATTCATTAATGGGCAAGCAGTTCTACTGTTGGTCCTTCAATCCATTTACCAAAATAATCTTTTACCAGCCAAAGTAAACAGTGATGGTACTAATCAATTTTCATTTTTTATTCATTCTTCTTGGTTTCTTTCTCGATGGCACTTCAGTTAAAATAAGTAACATTGGAAATAAGCAACATAGACAGATGGCAGAAAGAGGAAATTGAAAGATGAGGAAATAGGCCCCATCAGTATTTCTTTGAAAGCCCTCTGCACTATCATGGCACTCAAAGAACAGCAGCACTCCTGAGTAAATCAAGGCAGGTGGTAGAGAGGCCACTGACAATGAGATCAAGTTATCTTCTATTACAGGGAGAGTAGGCCATTATTTTGATTTTCACATCTTGACTTTATTAACACAATACTGGTCAATGTGTTAGCCACAATTATAATGCAAGACACATGCATATAGTTCTGGTTTTAAAATCTGAACTTGAATCATAAATTGGATTTCATGTTGATTTTATTTGGCTCCATTCATTTCACCATGGCACTACACCCTTTTCAGAGAACAAAGGTTATGTGTGAGCAATGACTATCAACGGTGGAATTGTAGTCCAGTTGAAAACACAAGCGTTCATAAACATATGAATTAGAAAATAATAAAAAACCATGTAAATTTTAAAGTAATATTATAAAACATAGCATAGTTTTCTTTAAAACATACAGGAAAATTAAAATAACTGAGTTCTACATAGAAAGAACACAGAATGATATAAATTGCATCCTTCCAAGGCAGAAAATGCATATTCTCAATGCAATCAATTAAGATCAATAATGTTCCAAATAAAGCCCTCCAGTTCATAGACCATAACTTGGCATGAAACCATCTGTAATCAGCTCCCATTCAAACACACATATACACAAACTCACTAAAGGTTTACATTAAGTCCGGAATTTAAATAAGACCTGACTATAAAATCTTAGCAGATACAAGACAGACATACATTGTTCTATGCTGAAAGTGGTGCTAGACACTGGACACAAGTGGACACTAGACACTGCTGTGGCCATGCAGTGTCCCTTGGGCCCAAGAATCTCTAAAAGGGGTCATAGAGTTGCCCATGATACCGTCAGACCTGAGAAGCTTGATTTCTTGCTGCATTCTGTCTTTTATTGCTTAGAGTTTCATCACGATTCAAGTCTCTATGCCTTCACACAATCTGTGACATTAGTACAAACCAGTTAACAGACATCCTGCCTCTACTTCTGTTTCTGAAGCCGATTCCAGTGTCAGATAGGCAATGTCTTCACTGTGGGGGCAAATGGAATTATGCCCAGGCACCCTGACGTCCACCTCCCAGGAGCCCTTGAGAGCCCCCACAGTTCACTCCCAGGATCTGATCTGATGTCCTATTATTTAAATAATTATAATACTGAGCTTGGTCTATATTAGGACATAGCCCAAATCTTATGTTATTTCAGCATATCAGATACTGAGAGTATTTGGGGGGAAATTTCAGATTTGAAAAAAAAAAAAAAAAGATTCCTTTTCTTATCATCTTAACATGTTAGTAAAACATGAAAATGTATTTCAGAGATATGAAATCATATATTCTATGTCTAATTATGCCAAGAACTATTGCTTATTTTATAAATATCAAACACAAATATACAAAACTACATTATATTTAAAAAGAAGGTGTAAAACTGAATTATAAAAGCAATTCTTGGCAAAACTAACATGATACCATGGGTATGCCTGGAATAAAAGACTGTTGAGAAAGAAATTAACCAGAACTGAAGTCAGTCAGAGCTATATTAGTTAATAAAATTCTCCTAGATTTTATTTTTCTGGGCTCCCATTTATTCAAATTCACTAAACTTTGCCAATTTTACACTAGCAGAAGTCTTATTCAAAACCATTTGAAATTTACCAGTTTGTCGATCCAAAGTATTTAGTGACAATTACTTCATACAGCAAATGTTTTCCAAGCAAACTATTTTATATTTCACTTTGGCCTGTGTGGTTTTGGATTCAGTCAACTGTGAGAATGTGAAATAAAGAAAGAAACAAGCATTTTATTTGGTAAGAGTAAAGGGGTATATTTCCCCCACTTCTGTGATTTCAGTTTGGGTTTGAGAAAGAGCAGAAAGTCAACTGGAAAATCCTGCATAATGTTGTGGTAAAAAAATGTTGACATAAAAACTGTTCTAGAATTTTCTCTGTAACCATTAAATCATTGATGTGTAACAAAAAGTCATTAAGAATAGAAATACATAATTTGGCATAAGGGGTTTGGCCTCTATTTCCTAAAGTCCACTTTGCGATGAAGGAAATGTGCCCATGATACATTACTTAGAATACACAAAAAATATCACTTGATACTTTCTCATGTCCAAAGAATTCAGTTATCTTATCCCTGAAATCAGAGCATCTTGGAGCCAATCTGCCTGTAAGTAATGCACTATTTTCAATGTACTAAAAACAAATCTAACCCATTAATGGTATTTTTATATCAAAATTTTTAACCTTTCCATACAGTGGTATAGATATTTAATATACAGTTATCAAAATATCAGAAGAATGTTACGTTTTCTATTGTATCAAGAAGTGATTTGTTTGTTCCTAAAGATTCATGAAGAAAAAGCACCTATACGTTTGTAGTACTGTTCTTATTAGCTACAAAAATTACAACTGTTATTATAGTGATTATTAATAAAAGCCCAAAGGAAGCAGTTACAGGTTTAGACAGTGAAGTCAGCCATCTCATTATCCAGGGGCTGATGGACTCCAAGCCTGATATTTAAACTGTGGAATCTTAGTATCTCCATTTTATACGGGGCAAATAATAAAATCTACCTCAGAGAGTTGGTACATTTTATCAATGAACTCACAAGTGCTTAGCTCAGTGCTGGCACTTTAGTGAACAAATTTTCATGACTGTCTTTTCACAGCTCCTCCCTGACCTTTGAAAGTTGTGAAATAGATGAAGTCAATTTTCCCCCCATCTCAAAATGTGTCCTCCTCCTCAGTTTTAAGGATTTTTTTTTTTTTTTTTTTTTTGGTGGTTGGGGGTGGGGGGAGGGGCGGGGTCTTTCTACCTTGCATCTCTCTACCCTTGCTTCCAAAACATCCCCTTGCACCCAAGAGGACTCCAGCAATCTAAGTCTTCCCACTAGGCGGCATCATATTGGCATTGCCCTCATCCACTACCTTTGTTTGTTCCCATTTGGCTAACTTTGACTACAATGATTTTTGCTTTTTAAACATTCACATGTATTCCATCACAATTCTTTCAGGAAAATATAACCAAAAGTTTCAAATGTACTTTCAGTTGAACCCCACGATGTTTTTCAATCCTTTTTTAAAATTCCACACTAACTGACAGATCATTATGAATGATGTAAAAAGATTACGCTGTGGTAAGAGAATGCTAAAGAGAAGTAACTCACAACCACAGCTGCCAAACCTAAACAAACCAATATATAAGTACTTGCAATAAACCCATAATAAGGAAATCACCAGCTTTACTATTCCCTTTAATACTTTAACACAGTTTTACTACTCCCTTTAATCTTCAAGGGGGAAAAAAGTAATCTGAGTAACACTGGATGAATTTCTTCTTCCCTAGGCTACAGATGAGGACCCACATGGGACTGGACCCCAAAGTACACAAAGGTAAGTAATTTCAATAGAAAATACTTTGGTAAATATTTCTGTGCTACTTATGTTTATACACAATAGAAAATGTCACCAGTTTGACATAATAAGTTACAGAGAGAGATCAGGAATGGCATCAAAAGGAAAAGCTACCTGCGTGCGAGCCCTTATAAAGTTGCTTCAAGTTACTGGCATTTCTCTTCAGCATCTAAAAGCATTTCAACATTTTTTAAAGGCCAAAAAGATACTCTATAAACAATTTTTCTGTTGTAAAAGTATCTTTTTCAGGACAAAACAAAAAAAGACAAATGTTTAGCAAATTAAAATAACATACCTGAAAACCCAAAAGAGGAGGGGAGGACAAAATTTCAACCACGGATGGTCTCTGCACTACCACATCATGGGAAAGTCATGGACTCACCGAGAACCCAGGAATCCAGAAAATAACCTGTCCCTCTACATTAACAAGTGAGATCATGCACAAGAAATATATTAGGGAGTTAAAAAAATCTTTTTTTAATAGAGAGAGACACACCTGGAGAGGGAACACAAGCAGGGGGAGTGGGAGAAAGAGAAGCAGGCTTCCCGTGGAGCAGAGAGCTTGATGGGGGGGCTCTATCCCAAGATCCTGGTATTGTGACCTAAACCTAAGGCAGATGCTTAACAACTGAGCCACCTAGGCTCCCCATCAAGGTCAATAATTTTAACCATGTCTGCAAAGTCCCTTTACATTGTGAGGTAAATAGTTGATGTTCTGGGAACTAGGATGTGGATCTCTTACAGGGCAAGAGAGGAATCATTATTTTGCCTACCACAGAAATATTACCTAATATCCAAGGACCAGATAGTTTCTTTGTTATTTAAACATCTCTAGGGCATTAAAGATGGAGATGATTTAAATTCACATTATGAGGCCATGATACCCTAATAACAAATTCAGTCAACAATAATACCTAAAATGAAATCTACAAACTAATCTGTCAACACAAATGCAAACGGCTTTACCATAATGTTAGTAAATCAAATATTGCTGTGCATTAGAACAGTAGAGCATGATTAAGAGGACTTGCTTCAGGGTGCAATAAGTGTTCAATGTTAAGAAATATACCCATATAATATGTCTACACAAGTTATTAACAGTTTAGAGGAGGAACTATACAAAGTCTTCTCAAAAAATACTAAAAATGCATTTTGCAGAATTTATCAGGCGTTATTAAAAACTCATACGATTCTAAGTCTAGAACCTTGTAAACCTGAATCTGAAACCATCAGAAACCAACTGTAAACATAGTTGGTGAAACACTAGACATTTTTGCTTAAAATCAGGAATAAAGCATAAGCTGGATTCTGAAGCAGTAATTTCACTTAGAGGAAAACATCCTTCCCTCCAAATATTGCATAATACATGGAAATATATGTAACATCAACAGGGGAAGTTAGATGAAATATATCCATGCTATAAATAAAATGAAATGAGATAGAGGTTATATTCTTTCTTATAACCAGATATGATAAAACATCTGTAATACTGTAAAGTTAAATAAAATTTCAATGGACAAGACTTTTTACTTTAAAAATGTGTATGTGTTCTGTTCATGTATTTGTATATTCAAGAATATGCTTGGAAAGAATCTTATTAAATGAATAATTATTATCTCTAGGGATGGGATTGGGATTCAGGTAAATGAAGGCAGATTTTGAAATTTACAGCACAACTTCTACTTTTGTCTATTTGAGCGAAGTTAAATAAAATGTATAATAAATGAATACATGAAGTAATATAATAAAATATAATTAAAATGTACATAAATAATACATTAAAAACTCGGCCCATGTAGTTTTAGATTTCAAAACTTTCTCAGAAAAAAAATCTTAAGATTTTTCTCCCCACATTTTAGTCATTCAAGAAACTACTGCTAAGTACCTGTCTTTCAAAATAAAAAAAGTAAAGATATTAATGGTTGTGGCTATTATTTCACTAAAAAAATAAAACAACCCTAAGGGGCGTGTGGATGGCTCAGCTCATTAAGCATCTGACTCTTGATTTTGACTGAGGTCACGATCTCAAGGTTGTGAGATCAAGCCCCACATTGGGCTCCCAGCTCCGCAGGGAGTCTGCTTGAGAGTCTCTCTCCATCTCTCCCTCTGTCCCTCCCCTCATTCTCTCTCTAAAATAAATAACGAAATCTTAAACACACACACACACACACACACAACTAAATCAAGAAAGAAATATACTGCAACCTCACGGCTGTGACCTCAGAGGGTTTTGCTTAGTTTTCATGCCTTGGTAGGTTATTCTCACAGATAATTTTTTACACATTGCTAAGGATATACTGTTAGACAAAGGCATCAGTCTTTCCATCTAGAGAAGAACAATACTGTGTTTAAGAACCAATTTCTTTGATAAAACAGCCAGGAATTTGTCATTTGACAAGATTTGCCATACCATTTCCCTGTAGCAGAAGAAAAAGAATAATTTTATTTCTAAAATAAAAATGGTAATAGATCAGATCTAAAAATTGATTTAAAAAAATACCAAAATATTTTCAAAGTATATTTCTAGGAAAATTAATAACCTAAAAAATTCAATGAAAATGTAACAAAACAAATAAATTTCAGTGACCAAATTCCTATCTTTGTGAGGATTTATCAATCTTCATATAAACAACTTAGTTTTGTTCAACTGTAGATGCACCTTTGTTTTCCACAATAGGTTTGCTTCCAAATGTTGTCAAAAAATAATACAGTATTTCAAATACACCAAGAACATTGCCTCTATTTGGAAATATAATTTCTTATCATTCATGGCAATATTGAAGTTCATTTAGACAGAGAAAGATACTAAAGCACATACAGTCTTAAAGAATAAGGTAGCTAATAAGATGATAATTCTATTTTCATTTACCAATGTCACTAAAATTAATTGTTCTCAAATAGGTAACTTTATCTTTCTCCTACCTTCATATTCCTCTATTTTGATCAACCTGTATCACAGTCTCTATGTCACTGGTTATCAAATTTTATATCAGACACATATAAGGGCAGCCATTAAAAATACAGTTTCCTGGGCTTCAGGCCCTAATTCTGATACATTAGGACTGGGATGGACCAGGAAACTGAATTTTTATAACCATCTCTGGTGATTCTGGTAAAGGTACTCCGGATCAGAGTTGGAGAAACACTGTTCTATATATAGTAAACCAACCAAGCAAGCAACTAACTCTTGAACATTATTTGCATTGGGGTGTTAAGCTAGAAAAGTCATCAAGAAGTTTTTATGATTATCTACCAATTAAATTTTCATATAATCCATTTTAAGTCTCTTTACTCAAAAACAACTATAGATTATTTCCCCACCAATTTTTTTTAAGATTTTATTTATTTATTTGACAGACAGAGATCACAAGTAGGCTGAGAGGCAGACAGAGAGAGAGAGGTGGAAGCAGGCTCCCCACTGAGCAGAGAGCCGATGCGGGGCTCGATCCCAGGACCCTGGGATCATGACCTGAGCCGAAGGCAGAGGCTTTAACCCACTGAGCCACCCAGGCGTCCCTCCCCACCAATTTTTAACCCTTCACCAAAAGTCTTAATACTCAGCTTCTCATGATTAACTTCACTTTGATGGCATTTAAGAATTTCGACCTACCATAGGTTTTTTATATAAACCTTTGTACAATATGTTTTTTGAGTAAATGTTCTATTTTTTCTAACTGCAGAGAAACTATTCTATCTAAAACCACCTGGTACAATATCGTATGTTCTAGGATTGCTTGGCAAATATAGCACCTGATTCCACATCTCAGTAAGAATCTGCAACAATCCTAAAGCTCTCTCATGGTAGTTTCTCCGTTTGTCTCATTAGTAATTCCATTCTTAAAATACATTGGTCATAAGTTCTTCATACTTTACCTAAATCCATCAAGTAAGTGCACTTTTTTTATGCAGACATCATAAAATTCCTTTGCCCTTATTTTAGTATTAGTTCATCAAATCACTATACTTCACTTGCAAGAAAGAGATCTTCATTGAAAATACCTAGGCCCTATGTTCTAAAAAAATTATTAAAAGAAAGTTATATGCCAATCTCACTTGATCATTTCCAGTAGATTAAATTCATTGTGAACCATTAGAGTCGTACATGACTTTTAGAACATTCTCAATACTAGTCTACTCATGATTAATAAACTCTTTTGTTAAAAGAGTTAACCTCAACCTACAACTTCAGAAGTGTGAATCTATGCTGAAAGAGTTTCAAAGCCACAATCTTTTAAAGAAACCAAAGTTAAAACAGCAAAGCAGCTATGACTTAAAGTATATCTGTTTCAAATAACAGTTCAGTATTCAAAATTACAAAAGTCATTTTTACAAACCATCTGACACTATTGACAATTACCTATTAGGTATTTACCTGATTATCAAAAATAAAAATGCATATTGGTATAAACAAATATTTTCAAGTGCTCTTTCTCAGATATTACCCATCTGTATGTACCCATCTGTAACAAACCCTAACATACGGAGAACATAAATGATTTTCTGATGTTCTCAGAGGCATAAAACATTTGTCTAGTGTTCAATGTGGTAACCACACTCAAGCATCTTGGAAATATTTTTTAAAGACAACAAAAAAAAAGCTCATCAGAATGAAAAAATCTTGTTATCAAAGTGTGCACTCCAGATCACATAAAAAATATATTAGTTTCCACACTTATGAAAATAGAATGAATGAAAAACATTCTCATTTCATATGCTAAAATAGCATTTTTATGGATCATGAACCCAGTATTAAAATAAATATGCCTTGTCTTGAATAACACTGTTAATTCCATATTTTCATGCTCTGAAAATGGAGAATGTATTTGGACTAATTCAAAATGATCATATGATACCTTACAACAAAGATAAAAAGTACACAAAACAACCCCAGCCTCTGTATGACTAAAGAACATAATGTGAAAGTCAAAGTCTTGAAATCTTTGAAATCTAAATATCCTGTATAGATGGTGATGCAAGTTTCCTCTCACCCCTTCTCTTCAAAACTGAGGTGGATGTAATCAATCTGTATGTCAATGAGAATACTGAGCCTCTATAAGCAACACGAGATTCTCTTTACCCACAGGTTGTGCTACCCATTCTGAGAACTAATCATGCAGCATTTCATAGTTCAATTACATTCATTGCTCTTGTCATTTCAGAGTTCAATAAAGCCTTTTTTGAATTATAAGGAATGAATAAATGAGAAAAATGGAAATAAGTACATTTTGATGCTTATCAATAACTTTACAATGAACATATTTAAGAGATTTCTTCAGAACAATAAGAAAAATGATCAGTACCATAGACACAGAGCCTCTAAATTTAAAATCTACAATGTGATAAAGGTGTTTGATGGTGGTCTTGTTTACTATGCCAGCGAAATCATTTGTAAGGAAAGAATTAAACAGATGCTTTGTTAAATCTGGTGGGATTTTATTAACTAACTTATACAGATAATGGGCCGACATTTGCTTTTCATGTGTAAAGAAAAAGATACAATAGTTTCATAGTCATTACAAAACCAAAGCCCTATTTGGGGAAACCAAAGTGTTGCACGTATTGCTTATAAATTCAGTCACTCCTGCAGACAAATCAGATGTGTACATGATTTAATTTAGATAAAACCTATTTCAAAATGTATTCTAAGGATTACTCTCAATCAGGTTTTAAAACATAACCTTAGAATTTAAATAATAAATACAAGTGTTTCAAACATTCTAAGTTGTTTGATGTGAGTTGCTTTCACACTGAGAAATGCCATGGGAAATTCTTAGGAGACATCAGGTTAAGGTTGTTTCACTCAACACATACCAAGGATGTGCCACTTTTCATGCCTAAAAGAGGAGTGGGGGAAAAAAAAATGTTACAAATCTGTACAGAAGACCTGTAAAAAAAGCTTGCCGTTCAATTGCAAATCAAATAGGAACAATAATAGAATTCAGGTTTTTCCCCTCTTAACCTTTCTTCTTGATATAAATAAAAAATATAATCAAGTAGGTAAATAAAGATCTCACCACATTATGAAGATAATGAAGCGAAACCACCATAGCCTTTCAACATGAAATTTTCCCAAGAATTTTATGGATGCCTTTGGCTTTATAAGCATAAAAATGACACGTCAAACAATCAGCCCAGAGAGAAGTTGATGAAACAAAAGACCTACTTGTCTCTTAAGAACATGATGACTTGGACCAGTTCACCAGCTAACATTACACCATAGACACAAGCACGACATGTGGTTTAGCAAGAATTCGAAAGACTTGAGGAAAGGAAACTAAAACCTCCCTGAGCCAATGTCCTCAAATATAGTACAGTGACCCCCACATCTTCACCCCTATAAAAATGATACAATAAACACATGCTCACCTCCATAGGTCCAGGAAATGTATCATCCTTTCTCTCATCCTCATGGAGCTCCAGGAATCTTGGCTCAAGTAATGGAATCCAGGCGCTGCCTACCCATCTTTGCCCTGAGCCACCTGGGGCTGGTCAATCAGGAGAGAACTAGCGAGCAAATGGCTCAGACTGAGCAAAAGTGTAACACTAGATACAGCAGGTCATCAGGATTGAGCACCAGGACAAGAACAGCTATGACAAAGAAGCAGTGGAAACATGGATACTACAGATAGTTTGGCCAGCAACAACTGGTTATGGCGAAGTACTGGGTCAACATAATTTGATCTACAAATTCATTTGGTCAAATATGAATGTTCCAGTTTTCGTTTTTCAACTGCTGGTGAATTCTGGTGTGCAGCTGCCCTGTCACCCCACTTGCCTCAACTGCCCAAGATAAAAGCAAAGTTATTGGTGAGAAGTTCAGAAAACACACTTCCAACAACTGAGGATTCCTTGAAGCAATCAGACTATTCTTTATTCCTTGATACAAAACCGAAAATGTAGTCTGACAAGCTTAAGATCTTTTTATTAAAAAAAGGACCACTGTAAAACACTCCAAATCCACCCCTTTGTTTGTTTGTTTTATAATGGATTACAAAACAATGGTATGCTTAGGGGAGAAAATAAAGTACTGATAAGCAAAAATGGAACATAACAGACATCAAAAACCACCCTGGAGAAAAAATAAGCAGTGATCCAAAACAGGATTAAACCATATGTTTACCATGTAGATTATTTATTATACATACACATTTATAAAGTATCTCATTTTAAACTATGCTTAGGTATGTATACATTTTGTACAGTTTATATACATAATACATTTAGTATCAGACATTAAATCTGTTCCAACTTTGCAAGACAATGAAGACTACAGAGAAGACATATGGGCTAAAAGTTACTAAATGGAATGATGCAAAAATGCAGAAAAATAAGAAGTGGATGAAGTAAGTTTTTAAAAACACTGGAGAGGTTAACAAAAGTTATGAATCAGAAAATAAGGGTGGCTGAAGAGCCTTGCTTTTAACCAAATTGTCATTTAAACTTGCTGACTTGCTTTAATCCCAAATATGTTTAATCACTACAGGTGCTGGCTAGTGTTTGCGAGGTATCAGTATGTGCTTCCATGGCCTTTTTACATGGGTCCATTGCTAAATAAAATAGCACTAGATTAAAGCCTCAGTGTACTAGTTTCCTGTGACAGTTGTTAAAAAAAAAAAATTTTTTTTTCACCACAAACCTGGTTGTTTAAAACAATGCCATTTTATTTTCTCATGGTTCTGGAAGTTAGAAGTCTGAAGTCTGGGTCTTAATAGCACTGCACTCCCCACAGAAGCTCTAGGGGAGAATCCATTCCCTGTCTCCCATCTTGGAGCTGCCAGCATTCCCTGACTTGGGGCTGTGTTGCTCCAGTAGCAGCCACCATGTTCTCAGGGATGCCTCTGAGACACTTCAGTTGGGCTCTTAGGGCCTTTCAACTGGGATCAGCCCCGCTCCTCAGATAACCCAGAATAATTTCCTCATCACAATATCATAATCACATCTGCAAAGACCCTTTATTCATATGAGATAACATTTACAGGTTGCAGGCATTAGGGTCTGATGATCTGGCGTGGGGGGGGGGTGTAGTATTTTTCAACCTACTACCCACAGTATTTGCAAAATTCTAAAATGTCCTTGAATCTGACCCACAATTTCTTATTAGAATTTCATTAGCGGTGTCTATCCTTTGCTCATTACCCAAAGCACAGGCCACTTATTTAAATGCTTCTGTTATTATCTCAATAGGTTCCATTTGAAAATACCTTAGGATCACCTCCCCAGGCCAAACTAATGCTTCTTGCTCTCTTTCCTGTTTATTGCCTGGTCTTCTGTGTCATCGTCCATGCAGTAGGACTTCGAAAATCAACCTTTTTCATCCTAAGTGCCACATCCAAACCATCCTTGAGCTCTGCTGGTCCTGCTTCAGTTCATTTCAGATCAGTCCCACTCACCCTGCCCCGTCTCCCATCGGTCCCGTCCTGGTTGTAACTGCAGGGGACAGAACTCAGCTAGAAGGCTGCCAGGCTCTGTCCTCTACCTTGGCTCACCTCTATCCATTCTCTATTCTGCTGTCAGAGTGATCTTTCTCCAACTTTCTGAATCTGATCAACTCACTCATCTACTTGCAACCTTTGAAAAGGTCCCACTATTCTTGGATATAAGTTCGAGCGGCACAGACCGGCTGCTATCTACACCCACAACTTCATTGCATATTTCTACCCCATTCCTTTCATGTCTCTTAAGCAGCCTGAATTCGAGTCAGCTTTTTCTAAAATATCATGACTTTGTTTTTACTTCTACATTTGGGAACATACTCCAGGTTCCTGCCTTGCCAGGCCAGACAACCAGCCAACTCCGATTTATCTTCCAGAATCTGGCCAAGAGAGTACCTTGTTTAGGAAAGTATCTCTATACACTTTAAACAAGTGAACCGTACAGTGTACTATAGCTCAATAAGGCTATTACTAAAAAGAAAAGAAGAACGAATCGGGCTCAGTGATGGTCCCGAGTGCATTTAGTGTTATACACATCTTCTCCAAGACCCCCTGTGCCTACCTAACATTTCTACTATGTTGTCATCTCCTGGCTCGTGTGACTGCTTCAGGGCACGGCCGTGACAAATTAACCTCCACATTCTCCTGGAGTAGGATCGTGTCTGGCAGAATGTGGACACTCTGTAAATGTTTGCTGAGTTAGTGACAAGATTATATAATCCTTCAACAGAGCATTACAGGCTTGAAACCAATCATAGTAAGTCCAGCACGTGTTAGAAAGGAGTCTACAGTCACCTGGATGGAAGTTAGTTATATATAATTCGCCACTTCGAAAATAAATCACCTTTGGGGCTAAATTCCTACTAGAAATGACCAATACTAAAATTCAAAGTATAGCCATTAGAATGTAATCGTACTTTAGACAATATAACCCTTTCCCAAAGAAATACAGTCTTTGTCCTCAATTTGCGTTCCAGGCATTAGTGTTCATATTTACCAATCTGCTTACAGGGATGAGTCATCAACCAGCTGCTATAAGCTGTGTTTAATTATCTTTAAAGCATTTTTCTAAGAGCTTCTGTCCTTTCAACTTAAGCTCCATTAATTTTCTTGGCTGCCACATTATGGAACAAACAAAGTGAACATGTCCTTTTTCGTGGGGCCAAATCATTCATTATAAATACTTATATGCAGTATCCACACTATAATGGAAGAGTAGTCATTTCTTTGCATCACCAAATACAAAAACTTTCATTTTTTTCCTGTTTCCAAAGCTTTATCTACACATGGTAAAGACCAATCCTCACAGGATATTACTTTTAATAACCAAGTTTTCATTAATGGCCAAAAGAAGAGAATCATTCGCAATTCCGTTCTTCACTATAAAAGAATACAGACCATAAGAATTCTATCCAGATAATGTGGGCCAATTTTAGATGCTCAATCTATTAACTGCTTTCCTAAGAGAGTATGTCTTCTGACATAGGAAACTTGGCCTCCTCTCCAGCGGCTGGCAGGAAAGAGAGACAGAGAGACAGAAAAGGGCAAGGGACCATTCTTGCCTTCCTTGATCGGGTGGGATGGAGTAGGAAAGAGTCTGAAGAGTTTCTCTTGGTAACTCCCACTTTTCTACCTGACTGGTTTAGAAGAGATTATATTCTAAATACCCCCACTATCCCACTACAATTTGGTGCCCCAGAACCTTGCTTGCCTTTTTTAGAACTCTGTGATTAGCTTTTGCCTCTTTATCCTTTCACTGTCTCTCTCCACTGCGAGGGTGTAAGCCTCCATGTCCAGTCCCTCTCACTAAACTCAATGCCTTACGCATTCTGGGAATGCGGTGAATGTTGGAAGGGAGCAGAGAGAGTAAAGTCTGAAATCAGGAGGGCCTGAGATGGAAATTTATACTAGTGAGAAAGTTCTAGACAGAGGTCAATCTTGAGTAAAGTGGGGGCAGGCAGGGTAGAAGAAAACACAAATCAGCCTCTGCTTCTGGCTGCCGTGAGGAACAGGCAGCCTTGGGAGAGAAACACGGCCCCTTGAGCGCTCCTAATTCCCTACTTATTCTATTTGGTTTCATTAACAGGACAGCAACAGTCTTATTTTTCAAGTAAATATATGCTGCTCCTGTCACATTATGGTTCATGTAGACTTGCTGGTCAGTCGGCCTTTTCTAACATTGTTTCTGTGGGAAAATGAGCTACAAATTCCAAATAACTGACTCACCAAGATTTATAATATAACCAGTTCAAATTATAACCTGGTTTTCATTTTAGCTGTCCCCTATTTCCCTCTTCTCTTTCTTTTCATGTTTCTCATTCTCTCAGCTGTCTTCCCTCCCCCGCCCCCCCCACGCTCATGTACCTGCACGCCCATGTGCTTACGTGCACACACCTTATATTCTCTCGAAATAAGAACATAAACAAACATACCCGGTCTCATATCCAGTTACCAGGTCTCGGAATTCTTCCTTAATCGTGAAAATTATGAGTCAGATATATGGAGCTCACACTCCAGTCCAATTCACATGCTCGTTGAGGCCTCATCAAATAGCCAGCTGGTTAGTGTCCTGATTCCAGTCTCTTCTCCTTTCAGTCTATCCTGAATATACCAGTAGCTCCTAACTGCCTCTAAAGCACTATTCCGCATCATGTTAGGTTTTTTTTCTTCTCACATCGCTTCCATGCCAAGTGAAGAGAGTTTCCTCCCCGAATTCAGTTGAGGATTGCTGTATCACAATCCTATCCCACCTTCCCAACTTCACTTTCTATCACTGCAGCCCCAGGACTGCATTTAGATCATTTCTTTATTTCTTAAGCACACACTTAACCATCCTACCTGTGTGTCTTCACTCATGTTCCTTCTCCCTCTGGTCTTCCTTTCTTTCCCCGTCATCCTTTTATGATCAAATCAAGCCCCAGATCCTTCGTAAAAATTTCCCAATCACCCCATGATACAAGGTTCCCTTTCTATATTCTTTCTGTGTTTAGGAGAACTCCATGCATTTGTGCAACATTTTCATAGCTTTTTTCCCATATGTTTCCTAAGACAGCCTCACAACAACACAGTGAAGTGGGTACTTTAAGTATGTACAATTCACAGATAAGGAGAAAGGTTTTCAGAGATGCGAACTGATTTACCTCAGCTTGCAGAGCTAGAATGTGGCAGGAAATTATCTTTAAACCCTGGTCTTCTGATTTCATGTTAAATCCCCCATTTGGCACTTACTATAAACTGCCTTGGGTTGGTAATTATTTGCGTCATTTTTGCGGTCTTCCAAACTAGATTATAAGCTCCATGAAGGCAGTAGCTATGTAGAGAACTTGTCCCGGTGCATTATAATACACAAGATGAGAATTCAATAAATATTTGACTGAATGATTCTATGAGTAGGTCAATCCACTCATTCACCCCACTTAAGAAGCTTCTGTGATTCCGCTCTCTGTCTTTTGTCCAATATTTGGATTCTGAGTGCTCACCTGAACACTCTATGAAAAAATGCAATATATCTTGGCTATTTTCAAACTTCTTAACGTACTCATCCCCAAAACAGGCTGCAAACTCCCCTACATTTAAATTCCCCATAAGTTCCTTTGATGAATAAAATGAGACCAGCAGTTATTTCAATCTTGGCCAATGTTGGCCACAAGTTGTAGGAATAAAAGGTGGGGAAAACGGTAAGTGAAGTTGAGTCATCTGGCACACTTGCTGAAAACACATATATCCAGGATTCAGATCCAGCACTTTTTCAATCATGTTTCCTTACCCCAAGTTATATTGAACATACGACCCCAGGGAGCATATTACCCAACGAGCCATTGGCAAAGTGACGCTTGCTGAAGGCTCAGCAACAGACTAGGCTGTTTGTATTCACCATTTGTTTGTGTGGGCACGAGTACTCATGATTGTAATTCATACTGCAGGTGAATTTTCTGCTAGTGACATTCTCCCTGTTTTATAAAAAAAGGATTAAATATTTCAATATCCTATAATGTTCCGCAAAGAGCTGTTGTAGCATGCAAGTCTGGAAGTCACTGAACAACAACAGGGTACCTGACAGGTGTATTTAAATAGAGGATTTTAGGAGAAGAAAAGAACTTCAGTATTGAGAGCTGCATTCAGAAGGTACTCACAGGCTCTCCCCGTGATCCATCCTGCCCTGGAGCACCTGGAGGTCCTGCTTCTCCCTTTTGATGATTAAAAAAAAATAAATAAATAAAACAGAAAATTACAATTTCAGGCATGTTTATAAAATAGTGATATATAACACTGAGTATTAAAGTACCTTAGATACAAACATAAACATTACTTCTAGATTATTATTATTAATAATGTTATATGGCGACAGAGAGTAACTATACTTATGAGTACAGCATAACATATAGAATTGTTGAATCACTATGTTGTATACCAGAGATTGTCTACAGCACTTTAACAAAAAAATGTAACACCGTATGTCAACCATACTTCAATAAAAAGTAAATATTCAAAATTTTGTTTGCTATTTTATCATTTACTTAATATTGAAGAAAAATTCTAGTAAGTGTACAGGATTTTTTAGGTATAATTATAGATTCTATTAACAAGTTAGGTAAAAGGCCTAAATAAAAGGAGATATATTATCCTATTTATGGGCAGAAAAACTCATTCATAGTCATAAAGCTATAAAGTCTTCGTAGCATAAAGATGTTAGATGTCTCCAAATTAATCAAAATTTAATGCAATTTCAAAAGAAATCCCAAGAAAATATTTGTTGTAATGTGGAAAAATTATTATAGGATTTAAGTAGAAGAAGAAATTACCAAATGGCCAAGACATTTTAGGAGAAGACCAAAAGGGTGAAATGAATTTGTTCCTGAACACACATCCAGCTATGGGAGTTAAGAGTATATACCACCAACCCAGGGAGAGATAAAAGATCACTGGGACAGAAAACGGAGTCCAAAACTGCCTTTGATAAGTTCAGTATCTGGAAAGGAACCAAAACTGCAACAAATGGTACTTGGACTATTAAATATCATTTAAAAAATTAAAACTGAATAATCACATACATGCACACATAGAGGAAATAATACCAAGGTATGAAAAGTAGAATTTTAAATACTTTTGAAGGAAACAGAAGAAATTATAAGTTGGGGGCAGAGAAGAATTTTTAAAGTAAAATGTAATAAAACAAACCGTAATAAATTTTGATTATCTGACTGCACTAAAAACATAATGGCTTATCAAAAGATATTTCAAAAGTCTAAAGACAGACTACAGAGTAGAATAATAAACTTGCATGTAATAACAAAGGGTTAGCAAATTAGTACCTAGAATGTGAAAGCCTTCTAATACTCAATAAGAGAAATAAAAAAAAACAGATTATATAAAATAGATATGAAATTTAAAAATTCCTTCTGTATTACTGATTTTAACCCTTCCTGACATCAAAAAACTTATTATGAAATTCATGAAGTGACTATATAAATATCTAATCTATTATGGCAGCAGATAATTGAGTTAATTTATAAAATAACTCTGATACTGTACACTCATGAGAGTAGGACATTACATTTATTGCCAAGGTAAATGTGACCACGGTTTATATCAATCATTTCATCTTTACTTTTATTTAACTTTTTACTTTAAAGTTGATCATTCTGTTGGAATGGAGCCACTGGATTGGATCATTCTTCTGGATCTATTTGAACTGATCATTCTAATTTGACCTTGCCTCCCAACAGTTACGTTTTAAAACCAAAATAAAGCTTTCATTAAAAATGGAGTTACTTATAAGTTATTACTTGAAATTATTTGAAACTTTAACTTAGTATCCACCTAGTTAAAATTAACACCTAAAATGTTTATTCTTAGGTGACTATAATAACTAGTGTAGTTTTTAGTTATATGCCTTTAAAATCCTATGCTTAAATGATTTAAGCATCTTATTTTGTATCCACCCTTTCGC
Organism: Lutra lutra; assembly: GCF_902655055.1. Lineage (NCBI taxonomy): Eukaryota > Metazoa > Chordata > Mammalia > Carnivora > Mustelidae > Lutra > Lutra lutra. Next base: position 50,167,197 of record NC_062283.1, on the reverse strand, counting down.
ATCCTCAAAACATTTCCCAAATTTCCAGTGTATATAATAGTATCTGATACTACTTTACAATAAATATTAGCGGAATTTATTCCTAAAATGTGTAATATTCACAGGTCAGTACAGCTTTAAACTACCAGAGACAGTGTCATAAAGGGCAGGGGTGGGAAGAAGCCTCTTAAAATACACACACAGACACACCCCCTAGGCTTTTTGAAGCCTTCTAGTCATCAGGAGCCATGATTTTGTTTTCTATTCAGCAAAGTGTTGCATCCTAACCATGTTCTCTGCAATGATGCCACACTTTGTTTCATACCAGAGAAAACACTTCATTCTACATGAGAGCAAGAAAGCAAAGCAAAAAGCATTTTTCTTGTAAATACTTCAAATGCCTGGGTTGAAATCGGTCTAAGGGTGAAAGAGTCTCAGAATACACGTACTGATGCACATGCCAACGTGGTTTTCCACAGTTTCATATTCCAATGAATTTCCCAAAATTGTAGAAAAGGAATCACAGAAGGAAGAACCAATAAAACCTGGCTAACATAATCAACACTTGGAAAAAAAAATTCAACCGTATCACATTATGGAAACACAGATTCTCTCACTTTCATGAATTCTTGCATTTCATAAGGACAGTGAAATACCAACTCAAGCCAAATAGTTCATCTGGTCCAATTTTATTTACAAACACTTGCTGACAAGTTGACAGCGGACAACAGAGGGAGCAAAGCACAATGTTTTCCTGTAAGTTAACCAAATTGGGAGGTGCTGCTGGCCCAACGGTTCTACAGAAAAGCTTATGAAAACACCAAAGAGAAACAAAGATATATGTAGGATTCACTAAGTCTAAAAGCTCTAGGTCAAAAAGTCTGAAAAATTAAAGGGATGTGTCAGGACCTAACACAACAGGGAAATACTGCAATGACTATACCTAAACTTAACATTCATATTAACAGTCAGGAGGATTCACCCAAGCCATTGGTGCTCATGGACAGCCCCCACATCAGCCAGCTCAGCTTCAGTTCATGTGGGAACTTCAAAGGGCAAAATTTCGGGCCCTCCTGCAGACCTAATGAATCAGACACACCGGATGGGGGAGCCCAGCATTTGGCCCTTAACAGCTGTCCAGCTGATTCTGACAATCTGAGGACCATGGCATATCTATAAGTCCTCAGGTCACTGACCTTCCCATACCTCCAGGTATTGTCATATGTGACTTGCAAACAAATCTGCAGTTTAGCTCTTCTATATATAAAAGGAGGAGGGCAATTGTCAAATAGTAAAGTAAATGCTATTTACTATAAATAAATAGTATTTATTTATCCCAATAAATCTGGGATTACCTAACTACTCTGCCTGGTAAAAATTTCTCCATTTACTTCTCTGATGACCCAATCTTATTTTTTTCTAATTAGCAGGATGTTTTTTAAAACGTAACTAATCATCATCAAGGATTATCAATAACAAAGTCCCCAAATTATTTGAAGATTTATTTTTATTCCTACTTCATGGACATGATAATACTTAATTATATGAATAAAATATCATCTAGTCTTTATCAACTACAGCAGTGGTTCTTATACTAGCTGCATCAGAATCTTTGGGAGAATTTGTTAGACTACAAATTGTGGACTCCACTCCAGAGTTTCTGAGGTATGGGGCAGATGCTAGGAATTAGCATTTCCAATGGGTTCCTGAAAAGTGCTAATACAGTAGCTTTTGGGACCACTGCCCTAGCCCAGATCTCCAGATGCTTATACATCCTTTCTGCTCTTACCAACACCTCTCTACAATGACACTGTATATTTAGCTTCACACTTGGCACCGAGTTTTAGGATGGCCAAGTTATTCAACAGGTATGTTGTTTATATAGGTGCTGTTTTCCTGACACGCACGTTCTTTAAAGGCAAGAAATATTTTTTGTTTTGCTTTTTTTTTTCATTACCTAGAACACTTACAGTAATGCTGAGCAGAATGTAAAACTATATATAAGGTTATATGTCCCCTTCTTCATAAACACTAAAACATATCAAGGAAGGAGGAATGAGTTGTTTATTCTTAAATGTTTAATTTCAAGGGGATAAAGGAAATGGGGAAAAACACTGACAGATAAGGTGACAGCATTTGCTGTTGTAAAATTATGCACACTGGTTATGAAAAGATGATGGTAAATCATCTCTACCTCGAAGTGTCCTCTTGATAGCCTGAATAATGTTTCACAGGGAAATGAAGAATGGTTTCTTTTGGGTCATTTTCCATAAAATAATTAAATGCAATACACAACCTGTGAAGTTCAGTATTATGATCAGAACCTAATCTGACTATTTGATTGCTTTCATGGTCTGGAGAACCTGGTGTATATATATCTGTTTGGCTGGTAGATAAAGGCACACAGCATGCCCCTGGCTCTAATTTATCATTTTGCTATCCTATTATTAATTTCTTTTTTGATATAAAAGAATTGAAAAAAATGGTATGCTAAACATTATTTCTAAATCCAGTTTCTACAGCTAATGTCAAAGATGATTTACTCCACAAAAAGCAGCTATTTTTAAGAAGGAAATTTAACCAAAAACAGACATGTAAAACTTGCATTGCATGTGTATTTCCTTTCATGCTATGGTCTCTGGTACTTACCCACAAGAAACTAAAGAACGGAGAGTAATTTAGTTTGTGGCCATAGCAACCCTCAAAGTCAGGTGGGTGACCATTAAAACATAATTTAATTTTGAAGAGGTTCTTTATTTTATTGTTAAATACTTTATATTGACTTTGATCTTATTACATGGTTTATTCTTAGTTTGTAAACAAACCTCTAGCATGCCAAAGGATATACTGAAGATCTAAGATGTAGGGAAGCTTGCTTACCAAATAAACAGACAAGAAGTTTGGGAGGAATCATCAGAGGGGAATCACGCAGACTAGGCCTCAAATTCTAGCTCTGCCAAGTAACTGAATGCACTTCTGGATAAATTAATTCATCTGTCTTAATCTGACCTTCCTGTTTAAGTGACATTAATACTCCCAATGTCATGGCTTTTTTTTAAACAAAATAAGAGGCTTCATGAAAGTGCCTTGCACATCTCTAGGCACAGAAGGGAAGATTCATAAAATTAGCTCTCCACTGCCACCAAAAAGTTGGGGTCTCAAAAAATCTTTTGTCTTATGATTTGTTTTAGGCTGCATTCTTTCAAATAATACAGTATTTTTTTATTTCTACTGCTATGGTTTAGCATTGTTATTTAGAAAAAATGAGTAAAAAATACAGTTAATATTTTAATATTTTAAAATGTCATAAAAACAGTAGAGTCCATAGTTTCATCATCATTTTCTATAATTGAGAATGATCATTTGGGTGTAACCTGATTTTTCAACAATTTGGTGAAAGAAATTTTCATTGGTTATCAAATTATGTCTATGTGATCTTAGACAAGTTATTAATTTTCTCCATTCCTTAGTTTCTTCATCTGTAAAAGGATAATTTTTTTTAAAGATTTTATTTATTTATTTGACAGACAGAGAACACAAGTAGGCAGAGAGGCAGGCAGAGAGAGAGAGAGAGAGAAGCAGGCTCTGCACTTAGCAGAGAGCCTGATGCGGGGCTCGATCCCAGGACCCTGGGATCATGACCTGAGCCTATGGCAGAGGCTTTAACCCACTGAGCCACCCAGGCGCCCCAAGGATAATTTTTTTTTTTTTTACTTATAGTTCAGTGATTTAAGAGATATAATGTGAGAATGCATATGAAGTGCTGGGAAAAGAGCCAGGCCTGTAGTAAGTATCCAATAAATTATGTCTCTTGCTATCATGTGTCCTATCCTGTGTTCACTTCTCGTCATACCCAGTTTAAACACCATTTTACAGTATTTTAACTGCTAACTGGAATTCTTATCCCTTTACCTCACTGTTATCTGCCGCACTTGCCTAGGCAAACCTCAATATTCAGTAAATCAAACTGAAAGTTTCCTCGGACCCACACTTAGGCTTTGAAGTATAGCCACAGGAGGGGGAATACAGTACTACAGTCACAGAGACTAACTTTCAGCTTCAGTGCGACATCAACGCATCTTCTCTATTTCCTCAATCTCCTCTGGGCCACATTTTCCACACAGCTAAATAAGAGGTTCTCCAATCAACAAAAACTACCTCTTCCCTGTCTCTTTCCTGTCTCTCAACTGGTGACAACTTCACTTCATAAGAGAAAACAGAAGTCAACCATCTTGTCACCAAACCAACACACTAACCTGAATTTTCATCCACCCACTTTTTTTTTTTAACCTTTCTCTCTGTCTTCAACAATTTTATTCATTTGGCAGAGAAAGAGAGAACATGTGCATGAAAGCACAAGCAAGGGGAGCGGCAGGCAGAGGGAGAAGCAGGCTCTGCACCATGCAGGACCCTGGGATCCTGATCTTAGCCCAAGGTAGAAGCTTAAGGGACTGAGACACCCAGGTGCCACCCCACTTTTGCTTTTAACAGTGAAATAGGTATCCCTCCTCCAACTTAAGATAATCCTTTCCAGTTTTGTTCATTCTCCCATTCCTTCCCCTCTCTAAATGAGACAGAGCTCCTTATCAGGATTTAACTACTTGCTGGACATCTACTCTTAAATGTGCCACAGAAATCTTACATGCACACACTGTACTTCTCATTTCTCCACCTCTGAACAGAAGACATACTTAATGTTATGCCCCAATAATGGGTCCGTGATTAAAGGAGCGAGACTGATACAAAGCGAAGGTCATGCAAAGCTTTATTTCACGCCAAGCATCAAGAATCTAACCGAACGTTCGGGGCCGCACCTCTTACAAGAGAGAGCGACCCTTCTCTGTTTCACAAACTAGCTTTTAAGGGCAAAGGCCATGCTGTTGGGCCTGGCCGCCCAAGGTGGCCAATGAGATTGTAATACACACAGGAAACTCCACAGTGATGCTAGGTGACCAGTTGAGTTACAATTTACCCTAGTAGACATTTGAACCAGCCTATTACACCTTGATTGGGATTGGCACCCAAAAGGCTCCCAAAGAGCAGGGTCCATACTCCTTGGTAACCAGGGAGACAGTATGCATCCCCTCACTGATCGGATGTCTCCACCTGGCCTCACCCACCTTTGCATCTGGGCTTTGTTACCTGAAGCTGGTTTCCGGGACTTGTCTCCAAGTAAATCCCCTGGGGGAAGGGGAGCAGGGACAGTTTCTAAATAGGTCCTTACACTTAACCCATCCCAACAAATAATTCCATTAAATAAACATCAAACTTCACTATACATAAAAAGGAGATGCTCAAGAAATTAGAAGCCTAGTAAGCCACTCCAACTTTTATACTCCTATTAGTAGAGGTCTAAATACATATAAAACATTTCAAATTGAGAAAATTTGCAGACAATATCCAAACAAAACTACTAAATGAAAAACATAAAATGAGAATCCAAACATTTCAGTAAATTTCCCTTACACAAAAACAAACATGAAGCAGGAAAAAAAAGGAAAAACTGCAACAAAATGTCATAACCTGGATGAATATTATATAAGCATTTTTAGATGTAAACAAGGAAGATTAAAAAATAATACAGGAATTCAGGAAATAAATTGAAAATATAAAATAATCTCAGATATTACAATTAAATCACTAGAAACTAAGAGAGAAAACATTTAACTTTAAATTTTTAAAGCCACTGAGGAAAAAAACTAAACACAGCCAATAAAAATGACATTTTTAAAAAGATAAAAAGGATCAGAAAAGTGGTAGAAGATAGTCAAAGAAGTTGCAACGGATCTAAAATTAGAGTCCTCAGATATAAATTAAATCAATGCGACAGAACTTTTTTATTTTTTATTTTTTTTATTTAATTTTATTTTTTCTCAGTGTTCCAACATTCATTGTTTATGCACCACACCCAGTGCTCCTATTTATAACTATATTCCAAGGGGCACCTGAATGGCTCAGTCAGTTAAGCAGCCAGCTCTTGGTTTCGGCTCAGTGATCTCAGGGTTATGAGATCGAGTCCAGAATCAGGCATCATGCTCAGCATGGAAATTCTCTCTCCCTCTCCTTCTGCCCCTTCCACTCATGTTTTTTCTCTCTCTAAAATAAATCAATAAAAGATTTTAAAATATATATATATTTTAAAAACTATAATCCAAGATAATACTCCAGAATTACAAGAAGCCTTGAATCTACTTATTCAAAGGATTCTGGGATAAGTGGAATTCTTAAATCTGAGACATAAGTTGTGCTCTTAGACTTCCCACAGAAAGGTTTTTGTTTTGTTCTGTTTTAACTCTTCAGGCTTCCATACAAAAAGACAAAGCCATTTACAAAGGAAAGACAATCAGGTTGACATCAGCAGCACATATGAGAGCCCTACAGCAACATCTCAAAGAAATTCAAAGAAAAACAGTGACAAGACAAGAAGTCTTAATGCTATAATGACAGCAACAAGACAGTGACAGCCAAATTGTCATTCAAGTACCAAGAACAAAGAAAACATGCTAAAACACAAGAATTCAGAGAATACTGTATTCACAAGCACTTCCTAAGCAATTCCTAAGCAAAAAAAAAAAAGCAAAAAAAAAAATAGAAGTTTCATAAACCAAAATGATGGCTACGAATTATTGGTAAAGGGACTGATGAGAAACACCATACTTAACTGCAAATTTGAAACAAAGGTGGAGAAAGAGTAGAAAATAGTTTATAAATATTACATAATCTGACAAAGTAGAAGTAATAGCATTAAACAAACAAGAAGAAAAGGAGGAAGGAAAGGGAAAAATAGAATAAATTCATTAACTGACACAGAAATGATAAAGTATCATTTGAAGTTGGCAATGCAAAGCATATGTCTAAGGGAGGCAAAGGGTTGCTAAAGAAATTCTAAACTGTATTTGTATAGACTACTAGAGGTATTTGTATAAAGACCCTTAGTTGTTAACACTGCTATATTATGTATTTGAAAGTTGCTGAGAGCTAGAGATCCTGAGTTCTCATAACAAGAAAAAAATTTTTGGACCTATATGAGATGATGGATGTTAACTAGAGTTTTTTGTGGTAATCATTTCACAATAAAAGTAGGTCAAATCATTACAATGTACAACTTAAATTTATACAGTGCTGTATGTCAATTATCTCAATAAAACTGGAAGGAAAAAGAGCACTGGAAAAACATAAACTTTCCTAAGTCCTAAAGAAAGTAAAAGCAGAAAGAAATTAAAAACTGACCACAATGAAAAAAAAAAAAAGCATAGTAAATAGAACATAATGCACATAGTAATATAACAAAATTATAACATAAGTATTATGATAAATGTAAGACCAAACCTACTAGTGAATAAAAACAGACTCAATCTCTTAAAAGTAAAAAAATTCATATTGCCTTTAAAAGCAAAGACCAACTCTATGCCTCAGATAAAAGAAACAACTAAAAATTTTTGAAAAAGCAAACAACAGAAGAATGTGCAAAGGTTTGGCAAGCAAATAAGAATAATCAAAATGAAGAAATGCAATTCTTCTAAATAAGGCAAAGCAAACTTCCAGCTAAAAATTATTAGGGAAGACAAAAAAGTGATAGTTGATAATGTCAAAAGCCACAATTCAAAATGAAGATGTAACAGTTATGAATATCCACACAACAAATTAAAACCACATTCATGAAACAGAGAATAGAAGAAGCATAGATGAAAATGACTAGACTTCACAAGATAGGTAAAACAAAACAAAAATTAAGTATATAGAATATTTAAAGAAGATATTCAATAAGAAAATTTTACAAATGTATATTGAGTTTCACATTCTCAAAATAGAAATTTACCTTCTTACAGGACGGGAAACATTTCTGACAGTTGAACAAATAATAAGTATAAGAAAAAATTTCAACAAATCCCATTAAGAAATGAAACAAGATGGGATCAGGTGGGAGACAAACCATAAGAGACTCTTAATTTCAGGAAACAAATGGAGAGTTGCCGGGTGGCTGGGTAATGGACATAGGAGAAGATATGTGCTATGGTGAGTGTTGTGAAATGTGTAACCCTGATGATTCACAGACCTGTACCCTTGGGGCAAATAATATATTATATGTTAATTAAAATTATAAATAAATAATAAATTATACAAATAATATTTTCTGATACAGTATAATAAAGCCAGAAATTGACAACAGAATTAAAATAAAAGGATTTTCAACCTAAATTTTTTTAAAATTTCAAACAATTTCTAGGAAAAAGAAAAATATAATAAAAAATTACAGAATTTCTAAAAAGTAATAGTTTAAAAATATTGCACATTAAAATCAAGGTGACACAATTGAAGCAATAATTTAAAAATATATATAATTTGGGCGCCTGGGTGGCTCAGTGGGTTAAGCCGCTGCCTTCGGCTCAGGTCATGATCTCAGGGTCCTGGGATCGAGTCCCGCATCGGGCTCTCTGCTCAGCAGGGAGCCTGCTCCCTCCTCTCCCTCCGCCTGCCTCTCTCTCTACTTGTGATCTCTCTCTGTCAAATAAATAAATAAAATCTTTAAAAAAAAATATATATATATATATATAATTTAAATACTAAAAGCAAAAAATAGTAATGCGCAAAAATAATGAATACTGTTATGCTGAAAAAAATAAAAAAATTAAAAAAAGAAAAAAAAAAAAAAAAAATAGTAATGCAATGAAAATAAATGAATTCACTTCCCAATTGTAAAATCTAGAAAAATGTGAGAAAAAAGGAAGGAAATAGTACAGACAAAAATAAAAACAAAACAAAACCCAGAAATGGAAAAAAAAATAAAGTTAATAATTAACTTACAATATTGGATCTTTGGGAAAAAAAATAAAAAGAACATAATAGAGAAGCCAAAACCTCATTTATAATCAAGGGGAAAAAAAAAAAGTAGAAAGCAAAAGCATAAATAGTCTAAGAAATAACAAAGGGAGAATAATCACTGAAACCAAGAAAACTTTTTAAAAAACACAAAAGGACGGGCACCTGAGTGGCTCAGCTCTGCCATCCAATCAGGTCATGCATGATCCCAGGGTCCTGGGATGGAGCCCTGCATCAGGCTCCCTGCTCAGTGGGGAGCCTGCTTCTCCCTCTCCCCCTGCTTGTGCTTTCTCTCACTCTCCCACTCTCTATCAAATAAATAAATAAAGTCTTTAAAAAAAAAAAGAAAGGAATTTGCACAATTCTGTACAAGTCATTTGAAAAATCTAGATGGAATGACTGATCTCCTAAGAGAACGAAGTATACTATTATTGACCCCGTGAGAGACAGACTGCTTCAGCCAACCAATTTCCATGTAAGAAATAAAAGTTATCAAGAAGCTTTTCAACACAAAGAATATCAGGCCCAGATGATAATGGAGAAGAGAAGGAAAAACCCCGTGGTGCATGAATTCAATTGTAACCACCAATAATAAATGATTTTTATGTAATATATAAAATCAAAAATGAAAAACATTAAAATTGCACATTAAAAAGACAAGAATACAGCATACAAATAGGCAAGAGATCAATGTAATAGAACAGAAAGCCCAGGGGCGCCTGGGTGGTTCAGTGGGTTAAAGCCTCTGCCTTCGGCTCAGGTCATGGTCTCAGGGTCCTGGGATCGAGGCCCACATCGGGCTCTCTGCTCGGCAGGGAGCTTGCTTCCCTTCCTCTCTCTCTGCCTGCCTCTCTGCCTACTTGTGACCTGTCTGTCAAATAAATAAATAAAATCTTTAAAAAAAAAAAAAAAAGAACAGAAAGCCCAGAAATAAACCCACATGTATATGGTCAATTAATCTTTGACAAAGCAGTAAAGAATAGCCAATGGGAAAATGACAATATTTTCAACAAACGGTGTTGGGAAAACTGGACATGCAAAAGAAGAAAACTGGACTGCTGGCATACACCAAACACAAAGATAAATTCAAAATGGATTAAGGACTTAACTGTGAGACCTGAAACTATAAAAATCCTAGAAGAGAGCACAGGCAGTAATTTCTCCCACATTAGCCATGACAACTTTTTCCTAGATATGTTTCCTGAAGCAAGGGAAACAAAAGCCAAAATAAATGATTGGGACCACATCAAAGTAAAAAGCTTCTGCACAGCAAAGGAAACAATCAACAAAACTAAAAGATAACCTTCTGAGTGGGAGAATGTATTTGCAAATGACATCTCTGATAAAGGGTTAGTATCCAAAATAAAGAATTTATACAACTCAACAACCAAAGAACAAATAATCCAACTTTAAAAATGGGCAGAAGACATGAACAGAAATTTTCCAAAGAAGACATACAGATAGCCAACATACCCATGAAAAGATGCTCATCATCATTTATCATCAGGGAATGCAAATCAAAACTACAATTAGATATCTCCTCACACTTGTCAAAGTGGCTAAAATATAAAACACAAGAAACAAATGTTGGAGAGGATGTGCATAAAAAGGAATACTTCTGCACTTTTGGTGGGAGTGCAAACTGGGACAACCACTGTGGAAAACAGTATGGAGGCTCCTCAGTAAGTCAGAAATGGAACTACCGTATGATCCATAATTGCACTACTAGGTATTTACCCCCAAAATACAAAAATACTAAGTCAAAGGGATACATGCACCCCTCTGTTTATTGCAACACTATTTACAATAGCTAAATTATGAAAGCAGCCCAAGTGCCCATCAATAGATGAATGGATAAAGATGTGGCATATATATACAATTGATTATTATTCAGCCAAAAAATGAAATCTTGCTATTTGCAACAACATGGATGGAGCCAGAGAGTATAATGCTAAGCGAAATCGTCAGAAACAGACAAATACCACATGATTTCATTCATATGTGGAATTTAAGAAACAAAAACAAAAAAAGAATAGGGAGAAACAAACCAAGAAACAGACTCTTAACAATAGAGAACAAACTGATGGTTACCAGAGGAGAGGTGCATGGGGGGAATGGGTGAGCTAAGTAAAGAGGATTAACGAGTACACTATTCATATGTACACTATTCACAGTGAGCACTGAGTAATGGATAGAATTCTTGAATCACTATACTGAATAACTAAAATTAATATAACACTATATGTTAACTACATTGGAAATTAAAATTTAAAACAATAAAATTAATAAATAATTTTAAAAGGACAAGAAAAATGCAATGTTATAAATAAAATATGCCAACAAACTGAAAATGAAATGAATAAATCCCTGCAAATGCACAAATTACCAAAATGTACTCAAGAAGAAAGAGAAACACTAAAGAGCCCAAAATTTAGTAAAATAATTTAAATAGTAATTAGAATTTTCCTTACACTTACAAAACTCAAGTCCAGATGGTTTCACTGGTAAATTCTACCAAACAAGGAAAAAATGATACCAAGTCTACACAAACTCTTTCAGAAAAGCTAGTATTACCTTGATACAAAAGCCACACACATACACAAAAAATCACAAGAGAACTACTGACCATTATCTCTTGTGAACACAGACACAAAAGTCCTTAATAAAACATTTCCAAATTGAATCTAGCAGTATATAAAAAGAATAATATTAATGGCTAATTGGCATTTATCCAAATAAAGCATGATTAGTGTAATCATGATTAGTGTACAAAAAGTCAATGTTATACAACATATTAATTAAATAAAAGAGGAAAACAATATAAATCAAAAAATGCTGAAATTTTTTTTATAAATTCAACACCTAATCATAATTAAAGAGAAAAACTCTCAAGAGACTACAAATAAAAAGGAATTTCCTCAACCTAATGAAGGAGTTTCAACTAATAGTTACTGGTAAAAGACTACCTATGGTTAGAAACAAGACAAGAAATGTCACTACTTCTATTTGAGATTGTACTGGAGGGCCTGTACAGTGCAATAAAATTATTACAATAAATTTAAGTCATATCGATTAGTATAGAAGAAGAAATCAGACTTTATCGCCAAATAATATGATGATCTATGCAGAAAAATCTAGGGAATTTACAAAGAAAGTTGCAGGAATCAATAAGCGAGTCTAGCAATATTGCAGGATATATGATAAACCAAACTAGTTCTTTTTTTTAGTTTTTTTTTAAGTTTACTTGACAAAAACAGAGAGATCACAAGTGGCAGAGAGATCAAAAGTGGCAGAGAGGCAGACAGAGGAGAGAGGGGGAAGCAGGCTTCCCGCTGAGCAGAGAGCCAGATATGAACCTCAATCCCAGGACACTGAGATCATGACCTGAGCCAGAGACAGAAGCTTAACCCACTTAGCCACCCAGGTGCCCCAAACCAAACTAGCTCTATTTTCACAGGTTAGTAACAAAAAATAAATAAATCTTTAAAAATCTCTTCACAAGAGTATTTTTAAAAACATAATATTTGGGTATGAATTTTACAAAAGACATAAAAGATCTGTACACTGAAAACTACAAAACATTGCTGAGATAATTTAAAGAAAAACTATTAGTGGAACATTATACCATATTCATGGATTGGAAGATTCATTGTTACAACCATAACTCTCCTCAAATAAAGGTAAAGATATGTATATACTCTCCTGTCTAAAAGTTTACGCTTAATCTCAGCCCTTCTGCCCCATCTTGAATAGGAGCTGAACTTGGTAACTCAGTTCCAAAAAAAAATGTGCAAAGAAAAAAACAGTAACTTCACAGTGAAGAAACATGACAAATATTACCATAACCAAATCATAAAATTTGATATAATCAGTGATTAGTCATATGGATAGTATATAATCTGATATGTTATCCTTCCCTCCCCACCAAACAAACAAAAAAACAAAAAACAAAAACAAAAACAAAACCCAAACCTGTAATTCCAACCTAATCATGAGGAAAACATCAGAAAAACCCACACCAAGTGACATTCTACAAAATACCTAACCAAAGCTCTTTAAAACTGTGAAAGTCATGAAAAACAAGAAAAGAATGAAATTATCATAGATTACAAGAGATTAACGAGGCATAACAAAATAATGCTATGTGGTATCCTCAATTAGGTCATAGAACAGAAAAAGGACAGTCCTGATAAACTAATAAAACCCAAATACAGTATGGAGTTCAATTTACAACAATGTATTGCTACTGATTTCTTAGTTTCGACAAATGTGCCATAGTAATATGTTAACATCAGGAGAAACTGGGTAAAGTGTGTAAGGGAACTCTGTATACTGTATCTGCAACTTTCCTATAAATCTAAAATTATTACCAACTAAAAAGTATACTTAATAAAACTCGGGAGGCTTTTCTGTAAAATTTTTCAAGCTGACATTTATGCTTATATGGAATTTGCTACACTTAGTATATCCATTACAATTTTAAAATGAAAAACAAATTTAGACATGCTGTCAGATTTCAAGACTTTACAGCTATGATAATCAAGACAGTGCATTGTTTACAAAAGGACAGAGGTATAGATTACTGGGACAGAATCAAGAGTCCAAAAATAGTTTCACATGTATCAGTGAAATCTTATTTGGCAAAAATGCTCATATAATTTGGTGGGAAATGATAGTCTTCTTAATAAATGATGCTAAAAGAATTGGGTGTACTAATGGAAAAAAAATCAATCTTGACTTTTTCCTCATTCCATACATAGAAATTAAAATAATCAAAAATGGATTATAGGCCTAAATTGATAGGCTAAGATGATAAAGTTTTAGAAAATATAGTGTTCTAAATGTAAGTATTTAGAAAAATTGACTTTTTTTTTCTTTTAGAAGAAAAGACAAGAGAAAATCTTATAACCTTAAGTTAGGTAAATATTCTTAAATATAACACAAAAGGCATAAACCACAAAAGAATTTAAGAAGTTGGACTTCATCTAGATTAAAAACTTTTCTTATCAAAGGTACAGTAAGTGGAAAAGCAACCCAAAGATGGCAAGAAAGTATTTTCAAACATAGATCTGATCAGTGATTATTGAATAACTATGTAAATATACTCAAAACCACTGAATTGTGTATACAATAAATTAAATAGGTAAACTGTATAATGTATGGCTTATTTATGAATAAAGCTGTTAAAAAGTAAAGTAAGGTTTACACTTATAGGTATGTCCGTGCAAACATACTACCCAGATTAATATCAAAAAGGGAAATAAAAGGGCGCCTGGGTGGCTCAGTGGGTTAAAGCCTCTGCGTTCGGCTCAGGTCATGATCCCAGGGTTCTGGGATTGAGCCCCACGTCGGGCTCTCTGCTCAGCAGGGATCCTGCTTCCTCCTCTCTCTGACTGTCTCTCTGCCTACTTGTGATCTCTGTCTGTCAAATAAATAAATAAAATCTTTAAAAAATAATTAAAAAAATAAAAATTAATTTTTAAAAAAAGGGGGAAATAAACTAGAAATGCCTGGGTGGCTCAGTCAGTTAAGTACCTGCATTGGGCTCAGGTCGTGACCCCAGGATCCTGGGATCAAGCTCTGAGTAGGGCTCCTTGCTCAGTGGTGAGTCTGCTTCTCCTTCTCCCTCTGCCTCTCCCCACTCCCGTGTGCTTTCTCTCTCTCTCTCTCAAATAAATTTTTAAAAAATCTTTTTTTTTCAATAAAAAGGGGGGCAAAAATTAGAAAAAGAAAAACTAAGCCCAAAGTGAGGTGGAGGAAGGATATAATTAAGATTAGAACAAGAATAAATGACATACAGAATATAGAAACAAAAGAAAAAATAATTAAAGCTAGAGTTGAACTAAAAAATTTTGGATTTTTTTTAAAGATCTAAAATATGGACAAATCCTTAGCTCAACTAAGGAAAAAAAGGTAAGACTCAAATAAAATCATAAACAAAAGAAGAGACATTACAATTTATGCCACTAAAATAAAAAAAAAAAAACCACAAGGGACCATTATGAATAATTACATGCCAACAAATTGGACAAACTAGAAGAAATGGATAAATTCCTAGAAACATAAAACCTAACAAGACTGAATTAAGATGAAAGAGAAAGCCTAAACAGATCAATAACAAGTAAGGAGACTGAATCAGTAATCAAAAATTTCCTAGAATAAAGAAAGTCCCAGGACAGGCAGACTTCACAGGTAAATTCCACTAATTGTTTAAAGAATTAATATGGATCCTTAAAATCTTCCAAAAAATAAAAGAGGGAACAGTCACCAGATCATTCTATGAGGCTAATATTAGCCTGATACTAGAGCCAAATAAAACACTACAAGGAAAGAAAACGACAGGCCAACATCCTTGATGAACATACATGTAAAAGTCCTGAACAAATAGTATCAAACTGAATTTAACAGTACATTGAAAGGATCATCCACCACAATCAAATGGGGTTTATCCCTGGGATGCAAAGATGGCAGTATATGCAAATCAATGTGATATACCAGATTAACAAAAAAAGATAAAAATCATATGACCATCTCAAGAAATGTAGAAAAAAAATTTAACAAAACTCAATGCCATTTCATGATTAAAACTCTCAAAAACTAGGTATAGAAGGGATTAAACACAACACAATAAAGACCATATATATATATATATACATATATATATACGTATATATACGTATATATATATACATATATATGAACATATTTAATGATGAAAACTGAAAGCTTTTCCTTTCAGATCAAGAACAAGACAAAGATGCCCTGTCTTGCCACTTCTTTTCAATAAAGTACTAGAAGTACTAGCCAGATAAATTAGGCAAGAAAAGGAAATAAATAATATTCAAATTGTAAAAGAAGTAAAACTGTCTCTGTAGATAACATGATCTCACATATGGAAAAACCTAAGAACTCCATCAAAAAACTGTCAAAAATAATAAATTCAGCAAAGTTGCAGGATACAAAATCAACATATGAAAATCAGTTGCATTTTTATACTCTAACAGCAAACTATACAAAACAGAAATTAAGAAAGCAAACATATTTATAATAGCATCAAAATAATAAAATACTTTGAAATAAACTAAACCAAGGAAGAGAAAGACTTATACACTAAAAACTAAAAAACACTGATGAAAGAAATTAATGAAGACTCAGATAAATGAAAAGCCACCCCTAATCTCTAGGTTTATGGATTGGAACATTTTTTATTGTTAAAATATCCACACTACCACAAATGACCTATACATTCAATGTGATCCCTAGGAACATGATGACATCTCTAAATCAAATGTTTGACCAAGTGACCTCACTGGTTGATGGATTACACAAATCCTCTCCTTAGGTATTCAAAAAACTTACAGCAGAACAATTACATGGGCTGCTGGCACATTCCAGATAGACTGACAATATATACATAGTATTGATACCCATTTATTTAACAAGCTACAGCAGAGAAAGTCCATTTCTACTTGAAAATTAATGAAAAAAGTTTCTCTAGGTAAGAATATGATGGTGCAAACCCATCATCATAAGGGCATGTGCCTTTGAGTTTTTTAGGGCTGGTGAATGACAGGCACCCTGCAGTTCCTCTTGCTCTAATTCTCTCATACTAATACCACCACACAACTGATAAAGAAGTTGTTGAGATTAAGGATGAAGTCCCCCTACCTCCCACCCAAGTACCTACCTTATTGGGAGATAAGAGCAGGGTACCTCTGCTTCTAACCCACCAAACAAATCCATTTGAATGACTTATCAAAGAAGTTCAACCTTCTGATATCCACGGATTTTATTTCTAACACCTAAGAATTCTCAATAGACTCAAAAGAACTTCACTACCATTTTTAAATTACAGTAAAACAACTTTCAGCTCATTATTTTATGCCATTGTCATAGTGTAAAAAAAAAAGTCATATATCAGTACATTTTTCTAATGTTCACTCACAAGTTACAGAAATCTTTTGAGTTTTTTATGTAAATACCTTGTAACCAGGACTACCCATTAATCCATCTTTTCCATGTCTTCCTGGTTCACCCTAAAAAATAAATACAGATATTGTAATACATTTTTGTACTACTTTTTCTTTCTAAAAGAAGACAGTACAAGATAATTTTTATTTAGTATAAAATACTCAAAAGCTTTTTCTGTCAAACTCACAGCACGTCCAGGAAGGCCAGGAAAACCAGCATTCCCTTTTTCACCTTTTGCACCCTATATTAAAAACAAACACTTAGAAAACAATCCATGCAATAATTTAAATTTTTGTTTTTATTACCCAAGAAGAGCTTCATTTTTTGTTTGTTTAACTTTCTCTGTGTTTGTGCCTTCGACACTTCCACAATGATTTTCTGCTCAATAAATAAAGCGTGCTTGACCTTGGCAAGGGCATATTTAGCACACATGGAACCACCAGGGGCCCTGCTGACATGTTTTTCCATTTTAGGCAAATTCCTAAGACTTTAGGTCTCACAGCACAAATTCTTTGAAGTTGGCTTGGGCACACACATGCGGATCTTGGTGGTTTCTCAACTTTCTTGGTATAAATGTAAACAATTCTTTTACCAGAGTTTCTGGACAGCCTAGTTTTGCTAGAGAGTTTTGTAGGCTAGCCTGTGATGATAGCTAGACCATTGAGAATGCCCCAGATACCATCCCTAGAGGAAGTACAACAAGGATTTTAAAATTCCAACTCAAACTTCTGTTAAAAAGTAAGTCAACCTTTTTATGTAGTGACAGAATTCATGAAATGACGGCTAGTGTTGGCTCTACAACTCCTGGCAAAACATTATTTTACCAGGCCAGCCGACACAAAGACATTAAAAAAAATGGTGAATGCAGGATTATTACAAGTGTCTAAACACAAAAAAACCACATCTTGGCAAAATTAAAAGGCAGAGAAGATATAATCTTCCTATAATGTGAAGAAATTGGAAGGCCCAGAACAGTGATTCTCCATGGACATGATGTCAAGCAGCTCCCACTTCCTCCCAAGGAATCTCTATCTACAAATACTTTAAAAAATCAGAATGATCAATAACATGATGCTTTCTTATCAAATACCACATTCCAGGTATTATTTTATATTTTCATTATTCTAAATAAATTTCCTGAGAAAGGTAGGTAAAGCTAATTGCTGTAATAGTGAGTCAACTGGGACTGAAACATGAGTTTTCTACTTCCATGACATTCAAAGTTCCATACGGATACTTTGTTTTATAACTCATACTTCCCTTTTTGCCATAAAATCCAGTTGATCCTTTATCTCCTTTGGGGCCCATTTCACCCTAAAAGAGAAAATATAAACACTGAATTTTATTTTTATTTATTTTTTAAAATCTTTACTTCAATTCCAGTATTTGTTATATCTCTTTTTATGTGATTTAAGCAGGGAATTCTGTGTGTACCTGAAGAACATGTCTATTCTATTTCTCATGTTTTATATATACCTTTTCAAACCATGTATTCTGAAGTATGCTTCAAGTAAAAAATGTTCTTGTTGAAAAAAAAAAGACAACTTTAACTGAGGGTATTCATTTAAAATAAAGTCTAAGAGGGGAGGTGGGGGATGGATGAAATAGGCGAAGGGAATTAAGAGTAAAGTTTTGATGAGAACCAAGTAATGAGGTATAGAATTGCTGAATCACTGTATTGTACACCTGAAACTAATATAACACTGTATGTCCAGTAACTGGAATTAAAATAATTGACTTTTAGAGAAATATGAAAATGTCCCTTTAAGTTTAAAGGAAAAAAAACCACCAATTATAAACAAGGTTTAATTGCCAATATAAAATAGGAATGAAATAATTTAAATTTTATTTACAAAAGCCCTACATTTGAGGCTTTATGAAGAAAAACAAGGAAAAATAAGGATAGTTGGAACCATCACAGGGCCTAAAGTACAGGGCTTAGAGTTAAAAGAATTTCCATATATTAAAACGTACTCATCAGTGTTTAATTACCATAAAATTTGTGACTGGAAATTTTAAAGAAAATTTGTAAAAAGCTTTATGTAACTATGTAGCAATCCAATCATTTACTTTAATATACTTTGTATTTGAGCACTTACTTATAACACATTTATAACATAAAGGACTTCTAATTTGAAATAAAATCCAACATTTGTGAATATTAAAAGACTAGATTTTTTTTTCAACCTTTAATCCTGGCACTCCATGAAGCCCAGGAAAACCAGGAAGTCCACGGTCACCCTGAAAATGAAACTAAAATTAATGGAAGAAAATATATTTCAGCCTAAAAAATAACATAAATTCTTTAGCTTCACCTTTGTCAAAATCTACTGGAAAAAAATCTTCGAACAGTTAAACACATATCTACATTAAAACCTTATCTCTATGGAAGATCAATCCTCATTTATCAGGGTTTCCTTTATGATTAGAAAAGGAAAGTATTTTTGAGACTTAGGTGAAGTTTTTCCAGTTCTGTAAAAAATATTGTTTGTGTATATATATTTATATTTATATATTACTTATATATAAATATATTTATATATTTATTTATATATCATTTATTTATTTATTTTGCTGTGCTAGGGGAGTGCAAGCATGAGCAGGAGGGAGAAGGGTGGAATGAGAGAGAGAGAGAATCTTAAGCAGGCTCCAGGCTCAGTCTGGAGCGTAATGCAGAGCTCCATCTCAGGACCCTGAGATCATGATCTGAGTGATCATGATCAAAATCAAGAGTTAATTGCTTAACCAACTGAGGTACCCAGGTGCCCCAAATGCTGTTGGTATTTTAAGGGATTGTATTGAACCTGTAGATTGCTTTGGGTAATGTGGGCATTTTAACATTAATTCTTCTAGTCCTTGACTATAAAATATCTTTCCATTGTGTCATTATCAATTTCTTTTACCAGTGTCTTATAGTTTTCAGAGTAAAGGTCTTTCACTTCCTTGGTTAAATCAAAAAACATGAAGACAAATGAAAATGAAAACACAATGATCCAAAATTTTGGAGATGCAGCAAAAAAACTATTAGTAGTACATGAACTCAATAGAGTTGTAGAATATAAAATTAATACCCAGAAATCAGTAGCATTTCTATGAACTAATAATGAAATAATAGGAAGGGAATTAAGAAAAGAATCACATTCATAGTTGTACCAAAAAGAATCAAAAACCTAGGGATAAACTTAACCAAGGAAGTAAAAAATCTATTGTAATTCAATGTAAATTGTAATTCAATGTAATCCCTATCAAAATTGTAATTCAATGTAATCAAAATTGTAATTCAATGTAATCCCTATCAAAATACCATCAGCACTTTTTCAGAACTAGAAGAAATAATGCTAAAATTTGTATGAAACCACAAAGACCCCAAAGATCCAAAGAAACCTTGAGAAAGAAGAAAAAAGCTGAAGGTATCATACTTCCAGATTTCAAGATACACTACAAAGTTACAGTAATCAAAACTGTACAGTACTGGCACAAAAATAAACACATAGATCAATAAAACAAAATAGAGAGCCAAGAAATAAACCCATGCTTATATGGTCAATTTATCTATAACAAAGAAAGCAAGAATATACAATGGGGAAAAGAGAGTTTCTTTAATAAATGGGGAAACTGAACAATTAACATGCAAAATAATGAAACTGAACACTTTTCAACACCATACACAAAAAATAAACTCAAAGGATTAAAGACCTAAATGTGAAACCTGAAACCAGAAAAATTCTAGAAGAGAGCACAGGCAATAGCATCTCTGGCACTGGTCATCACAACATTTTTCTGGATATGTCTGCTAAAGCAAAGGACAAAAAAACAAAAATAAACTATTGGGACTACATCAAAATAAAAAGGTTCTGCACAGCAAAGGAATTATCAATAAAACAAAAAGGCAACCTACTGAATGGGAAAAGATATTTGCAAATGATATATCCAATAAGGGGTTAATACTTAAAAAATATAAAGAACTTCTACAACTCAACACCAAAAAAAAATCTGATTTTAAAATAGGTAGAGGACTTGAACATACACTTTTCCAAAGACATCCAGATGGCCAATAGACACATGAAAAGATGCTAAATATCACTCATCATCAAGGAAATGCAAATCAAAACCACAATGAGGTATCACCACATACCTGTCAAAATGGCTAAAATCAAAAAGGTAAGAAATTAAAAGTATTGGCAAGGATTTAGAAAAAGGGGGGGCAGAAATTGGCACAGCCACTGTGAAAAGCTTCCTCAAAAATTTAAAAAGAGAAATACAATATGATCCAAAATTCCACTACTAGGTATTTGCACAAAGAAAACAAAAATGTAAACTCAAAAAGATATATGGACCCTATGTTTATTTCAGCATAATTTATAACACCCAGTATAGGGAAACAGCCCAAGTGTCCATCAATTGATGAATAGATGAAAAAAATATGGTAGGTACGTATATATGTACATGCAATGGGATATTATACAGCCATAAAAAGAATGATATCTTGCCCTTTGCAAAAATATGGATGGACCCAGAGAGTATTATGCTAAGTGAAATAAATAAGACTGAGAAAGACAGATACCCTATGATTTCACTCATATGTGGAATCTAAAAAAAACAAAACAAATCAACAAAAAGATGAAACAGACCTATAAATTATAGAGAACAAACTAATGGCTGCCAGAGGAAAGAGGGGTGAAGAGATGGTCAAAGTGGGTGAAAGGCAGTTGTAGAGATAGGATTCTGGTTATGGAATGAAAATGTCAAGGGAATAAAAGGCACAGCATAGGGAACAGAGTCAATGATATAATAATAACACTGCATGGTGACGGATGAGAGTTATGCTTGTGGTGAGCACAGCATATCGTACAGAGACACCAAATTACTCTATTGTACACCTGAAATTACTGTACCAGGTGTCAGCTACTCTTAAGTGAAAATTTTTTAAATCTAAAATATTATTTTTTTTAATTATTCACATATTTTAAAGAATGACAGAGTTATTGAATGGATAAAATCCTCCAAAGGCAGCTTTTTTCGTTCTAAGCTTCCATATCTCTATAAACTCAAATCACCAGACCCCATGGTTACATTGCTACTGCATTTTCAGTTTCCAGCATTATCTACTGACCTCCCACTGTGAAAGAAAGGATCGACCTTTAAAACCAACCAGCACCCTCTCCCCATCTCCACTTCTAGGAAACACAAATTCTCTTAGCTTTCTATGACAACATTGATTAAATCAATTGTCATCATTTCTGATACTAAGATTCACAACTAAAGCATAAATATGCTGATTGCTTGCCCTTTCTTTCCCTACAGTTAAAAATTGCCTGTTTTGGAAGGGGCAGGAGGTTGACTACTTATTTTCTTATAAATTTATTACAACGTTGAACTCCAATCTCCAACTGTCAAAATCACTAATATACTCATAAACGTTGAAACTTTGATATTCTTTGTCTTTTCTAGAGCCTTCTCATTTGTTTCAGTATACATTTGTTCTCCTGTTTATTCCCTTGTTAGGGTAATACATCATCCCATAGCTTCCTGAAAACAAATTCATGGGAGACAACTTTCTGAAACTTAAATTTCTGAAAACATCTTTATTCTATTCACTTATGTAATTAATAATTCATAGACCTTTAAAGGCTCTGCTCGATTCCCTTCTTGACTTTAGTGACACTAGTGAGATATCTGAAGCCCTTCTGATTCTGATTTGTATATGACATTTTCTTTTGGTGGTTGTAGGGTTCTTCCCTCTCAGAAAGCATGTAGGATCTTCTGTTTTTAGTGTCTTACAATGTAAAATTGTACAATATTAAGCATAGATATGGTCATAATCATCCACTATGCTAAACACTATGGAAGACTTTTCATCTACAATGACCCCATGCTTACACATGTAGACTCTGACCACACACCCAAACTCCATCCACATTTCATATACACAGCCTTCCCTCAGCTACCTCTAAGCATACTGTGTTAAAAGGCACTCACCAGAACCAAGAGAGTAAAGAGGCCTGCAGACCCTGGAAATGGAAATCAGGACCCAGGATCTGGAATGTGATCTACAAGGGGGTCATGTGCTACAGGAGTGCCTCTTTATTGGCTCTGAAGTCCCATCACTTCCTACCAACAAACACAGCGGAAGCACCATCTATCAGGGGTTCTCCCTCCCTGAGGGCACTAATGACACTTTGTCCAAGTCTTCTGCTCAGGTCTTTTACCAGTTTCTTCTGAGATTTTTTGCTGATCTTTAATTTTCCTAAGATTATTTTCTGGTTCCTGATGATCAGTTCATATGAAAGCTCATGATAAACTCTCAGCGAGTACAGTTCAATGACTGAAATTCTCCATATATGGTGTGGCTGGGTAATTTACCTAAATAGCTCTGGCTATCAGTGGATTCCCCATAAAAGGATCTTCTTTGCCTATAGTTGTAGTACAACTCCACCTTTTCTTTCCAGTCTAGAGACCTTCAGTTTTACCCTCTCCAGATAGTAAACTTGTGTATCTTGCTAGGGTAGAAGAAAAGAGACTGACTTAGGAAGGAATAGCAGGATCTCACTATTCTTAAAGAAATATTCAACCATTTTTAATTTTTTTTAAAGCTTTTATTTATTTATTTGTCAGAGAGAGAGAGAGAGAGTGAACACACAAGCAGAGGGAGTGACAGGCAGAGGGAGAAGCAGGCTCCCTGCTAGGCAGGGAGCCTGATGCTGGAGTAGATCCCAGGATTCTGGAATCATGAACTGAGACAAAGGCAGATGCTTAACTGACTGAACCACCCAGATATCCCCATGCTTCCATTTTTAGTTCTACCTTCTAGTCACTTCCATTTTCAGAAATACTTGTATTACCATTTCCTAAGCTTTAGGAATGTGTGCACGTGTGCACACATGCAAAAGGGATTCTCTCTCATATGAGTTATATCACTTTTTATTTTAAGATCGAGCTTCCTTGGGTCCTTTCAGATTCTAAAAATGTAGAGCTATTATCTTCTTTTTTTAATTCTCTGTGTCATTTTAGGTTTTATTATTATAATTACTATTCCATGATTGTGGCTTTATGGACGTTTTAAGAGCAGAGAAAGTTAATGTGTATATTCTACCCTTTACCTTCATCAAGAAGCCATAGTGATTTATTGATGCTTAAACAGTAATATCCAGAGCACCTTCCACTGGGAGGCTTTAAACCTCCTGGACCGGGTTATTTCTATGACCTCTTGTGTAGGAGCGCTAATATTCATTCACTTATTCTGTTTTATCCTAAACCAATTTCATTCTTTATACACTCTGGTTAATTGTAGGAAAATCTGGAAAGGTACTTATCTAACTAGACCAATATATTATTGACCTTCTTAATTTAAAAAAAAAAAACTTAATTTTAACAACTGATCTATTCCACATTGAGATATTCCTCTCCATTAGTGAAAGAATGGGAGTTATTATAAAATAAATTTTTACAGAGAGGGAACTGGGGCTGAGAGCCCAGGAATTCCCTCATCTTCTCCCATGATAACTGATGTCAAATAAGGAATAAAATGACATTATATTTTAGATTTATCTGTATTATGTTTGGTTCCTTTAACTTATCTATAGGTGTATGTGATATAAAAAGTATGCTAGGCTCACGGTTATATCAAAAAATCTGTTCACCTTTTACTACCACAGAGATTTTTTTCTGGGCAAACAGCTTCCCAAGTAGAGACTCTACTTCCCAGCCTACTTTGCAGTTAAACATGGCCACCTAACCAAGTCCTTGCTAACAGAATGTATAGAGGACTGCAGCCTACAACTTCCACAGAATTTATTAAAAGGAGAGTTACTGCTACGACTTCTCTTTCCTCCTTCCCATCAGATTAGAATGGAAGAGAACACTCTAAGGGAGATCAGACCAACAAAAAGGAAAAACGGGAGTCTTTGGATAAGTATGTAAATAACATGACAGGAGAAATATACACTTCTTTCTCATTTACACCAGTGAGTTTTGGGGTTTGTTTCTGGTCTAAATAGGAAGAGTATGTTTTGTCTTGTAAAGAATGTCCTTCTCGTGGGTAATAGCTTTCCCTTGACCATCTTAATTTTCCACTAAGGATTAAAAACAATCTGTGTATATATGAGGGAGAAAGACAGACAGAAGATCCACTAAAAGCCCTTACATTCTAGAGTTTATTAATCCCAAAATTCAGTAGTTTAACCCAAGAAGAAAAGAAAAAAAAATAAAATGCAGGGGGAGACCAAGAGGCGCAATAAGAAAACTGAATGATATTCTTTTCCCTACATGTAGACTCCTAATATGAGAACAAAAACCACTTCTTGATTTTTTTTTTCTTTTTGCTTGGGGCAGGAAGGAGTGGTAACAGTTTCTATAGAGAGAAAAGATTAAGTTAAGAAGAATACCTGAGCTAACTTTTTAGGAGCTGTGCTAAAATAACCTGTTGATGGCGGGGCTAGACAAAGATATACTCTTAATAAAATGGAATGTAGCTGGACAGTAAATACTTGATAGAAATACAGAAGAGGACAAATCAGTATTCCCTATTAAGGCTGAACAAAGTCTAAGAACTCCACTTTCTGGGTACAGAGTACAGAAAACATAATCTTCACATTTTAATTTACCAGAGATAACAAACAAATCTCAGATGAAGTGAGAAGACTGGGAGCATTCACTCACACTGGAACAGAAAAATAAAAATCTGGACAAAGCTATCCTTATGTGCATAAGCAAGATTTTTAAGTAAAATACAAAAGCATGGCATAGATATTAACATGGAGAAAAATTTAGTGAGAAAATTTTTGAGGAATCTTGAAACAATATTTACAAAATACAGAACACAAGATAGTGTTACCCAAATACAGTAAACCTCTGAAGAATTCAGGGGTTAGGGGGCTGACCTCCATGCAGTTGAAAATCCACATGTAACTTCTCCATCTCCAAAAACTTAATTACTAATACTCTACTGTTAACTAGAAGCCTTATGAATAACACAAATGATTAACACATAATTTTTATGATATGTGTATTATATTGTCTTCTTATAATGAAGGAAGCTAAAGAAAAGAAAATGTTATTAGGAAAGTAAAGAAAATATGTTTACAGTATTATGCTATATTTTGTTGAAAAAAATCCAGATATAAGTGGACCTGTGCAGTTCAAACTCATGTTGTTTACCCAAATTATATCCAAGGTTTAAAACAAAGAAGTGGTAAAGTTAAGCCAAAATCTCCACAATGAGTATATAAGGCAAAAGGCAAATAAACGCTCTTGTGTTGGTCATCTGCTACTGTAATATAGCTTCAACTATGTTAATTAACACAAAAACTGGTATGCTAGAAAAAGGAGGCTGCCAAAACAACAATATTAAAAATTATATATGGCAGTGGCTTTGGGGCTAGGTAGTGGACAGGGAAAACAATAATTAGGTGTTTGAAAATGGTGATTCATTGAATAAATGGTAAATATCTGATAAAAAAAAAAAACTTTGCTGGTAATACTTGCAAAGGCAAATAATGCATCAAATGAACTTAGAGCTAAAGGTAAAGAACTGAGAAAACAGAATGTTGGTATCATGAATTGGTTGCTATCATGAATTGATTGGTATTGGCTGCTTGCAAAAGGTACTGTAAAAGAAAGAAGCTCAGGGACGCCTGGGTGGCTCAGTTGGTTAAGCAGCTGCCTTCGGCTCAGGTCATGATCCCGGCGTTCTGGGATCGAGTCCCGCATCGGGCTCCTTGCTCATCATGGAGCCTGCTTCTCCCTCTGCCTCTGCCTGCCATTCTGTCTGCCTGTGCTTGCTCTCTCTCCCTCTCTCTCTCTGACAAATAAATAAATAAAATCTTTAGAAAAAAAAAAAAAAAAAAGAAAGAAGCTCAGAAAAGAATCGTCTGATTTGCAAGTAGTAACTAAAAGGAACAGACGAAGTACAAAAGTCCTGGGATTGGAAGATACAACTTTTTTTTTCTCATCTTTAACAGATAAATGATGAAACTGGAGAAGACATTAAAAGAAGTTCAATTAAAACAGCCTCTGGGAAGAACCAAATCAAGGATGTGGCCACAAACACTATTCTTAAATCCTCTGAATCAATGAAGGTCGGTCCAAAAATCCTTTCAAGATGGACAGAATGGCTCAAGGGGAAAAAAAAAACACACAACAACAACAACTAAGAGTGCAATGGATGCCTGATAAGTTTAAGTCACCTATCATTAATTATTAGTAGTTAATAAATTAGTATATAGAGGGCCATAACTGAAGCAAGGGCTATGGGTGCTGCTATTGGCCGGAATCAAAAGTCAAAGATCCAAAATCACAAATATCCATCTGCTATTGAGAGAGTTGTACTACCAAAGCAGCCATAAACCTGGACTACAAGAGACTGTGCTTGAAACTTATTAAAAAAAAAAAAAGTCACCCAACAGCACCACTGTGTTTTTCATGTTTCTCTAGCCAGTTTTGACTAGCCAATGAATTTAGACAAAATGAAGAAATAAGAAGTTAAAAACTAGAAGGAAGAAAAAGGACAATCTTATGTATGTTCATACATCTACTATGCCAAATACCTAATACCCTAAATCATAGAATATGTAGTTAATTCCTGCTTTAAAAAGATAATATGCAAAAATGTTTTTATATATAAATAATAACCAATATGAAAATATATTTTTAAAAGTTTCCATTTATAATAGAAACAAAGGAGATAAAAATTCCAAGATATAAACTTAGGTAATATTAGAAGACTAATGTGAAAAAAAAAATCAATGTTATTTCACTGAGTTTCAAGATTGAAATAAGGTAAATAAATCATAATCTTAAATGGAAAAACTCAGTATTGAAATTATGTCAATGATTCTATAACGAATCCATAAAAGGAATCCTAATCAAAATATGAGTAGGCATTTCTTAAAAACTGAAGAAAAGATACTGAGCTTTATCTGGAAAAGTAAGCATATAAGAATAGCCAGGAAAATTTTGATTATAAAGAATAATGAGGAACTACTAGGCCTGCCAACATTAAATCATATTATGAAGTGACAACAATTAAGAACAATTTGGTGTTGGAGAAGATGTAGACAGATAAATGGAACAAAATGGAAAGCCAAAAATACAAACCCATATGAAAATGGAAATTTAGGAGTAACAAGGAGATTCCAAATAAATGGAGAAAAAAGTGATGATTCCATAAATATTGTTGTGGCAACTGGCTATCCATTTGGGAAAACAGGGAAAAATATGAATGCCCATATAACTTTACTCCAAATACCAAAGTTATGAAGATTAAAACATAAAATAACAAAAGTCTAAAAGTAGAGTTATTACCTACAAAATGTTGGAATGTGGAATCCTTTCATATAGACATCAAAGAGAAAAAAAGAAAAAATCTACACATACATAAAAATTTAAACCTTATGTATGGCTAAAATTTCCAAGACCAAGTCAAAACACATAATAAAAACCAGGAAAAAATATTTTCATACAATATGTGAAATGTCTATAAAAATCAATTTTTAAAAAGATCAATAGCCCAATACAAAGCCAAAAAAAGATATGACTAAAAAGGAAATGACAGAGAATTAACAAAATGCCCAAAAATCACATGACAAGGTACTTTACCTTACTAATAAAGAAATGCAAACCAAACCAATACATTTTTAACTTGTACTGGTGAAAATTAGAAACTTTAATGAAACTCAGTGCTGATAAGAGTGTGAGGAAAGATATTTTCACATACTTGCTGGGAGAGTACAAACTTACTGGAAGTTAAATAGGCAATTTTTATCAGAGTTTAATTATGTATTTTACCCTTTGATCCTATAATCAATTCCAGTTCCAGGAAATATTCCTATGGATATACTCAGAAAAATTTACTAACACACACACACACACACACACACACACACACAGTGCAACATCTTAAGAACCACAGCATCCCTAAATTAGAGATTTCTTAAATTGGTTAGGGACAGCCCATATAGTATATAGATGTGATTAACCTGCTGAAGGTTACTTTCTTGAGGCCTCTTTCAATTTTGCACAGCCCTAGAGCTTAGAGAGAATTTTATTCAACTTCCTTGGTACTTAACAGCTATGTTTCTTTTTGTTGTTGTTGTTTTTAAGATTTATTTATTTATTTGACAGAGAGAGAAAGAGAGAGCACAAGTAGGCAGAGCAGCAGGCAGAGGGAGAAGCAGACTCTCCACTGAGCAGGGAACCCGACAAGGGGCTCGATTCCAGGACCCTGGGATGGTGACCTGCGCCGAAGGCAGCCACTTAATGGACTGAGCAACCTAGGCACCCTAACAACTATCTTGACAACACTGTGTACGTGTTATGTGTTTTATTAGATCCCAACCTCTTGGAGGAAAAATCCATTCTGATTTTTTTCCAATTTTTATTTAGTAGATATGACCATCACTTACCAATATCCCAATTCTCTCCACTTCCAAGCATATGGGGGAATCATACGTTGCTGACTCTTGAACTTGGTATGGTTTATAAAATTTGCCCTGGCTAATTAAAGATGAATAGAAGTAGTTTAAAAACCACTGTCTGATTCTCCACATACCTGCTCCTATAAGTAGTTATGATCTAGATGGTGGAACTTGTATCAGCCTAAGTCTCCATGTGAGGAAAAGAGGGACCTGTCACTGCTGCTAATAAATGGTAGCCTGATGAGCAATAAACCTTTCTTTATTTTGAGTTACAGGCATTTGGAATTTACTTGTTACTGCAGAATATGCTACTCTATCTTCAGCTGGTGACTTGCTTGTGATTAATGATAATTTGCTGAATATGCAAAATATTTTCATTTTCTAAATCACAGTAAACACTTTTGAGTCTTCCAAAATATTTCAACTAAACAGTTATTTTGAGGAGTCACACTCCTGGATCCATCTGACCTCACAAGAGATTAGAAGCAAAAATAATCCAAGATTTATAGGGAGACGGTTCCATTTCCACAGATGTCTCCAAAGCTTTCATGACTGATGAATATCCTTTACCAGCTTATCTACCCCATAATTTGGTCTAGAATCATAGTCTCCAAAGTAAGGTCAGGGCAGTTGGGTGGCTCAGTTGGTTGAACGACTGACTCTTGACTTCGGCTCAGGTCATGATCTCAGGATCATGAGATCAAGCCCTGCATGGGGCTCCCCACTCAGCAAAGAGTCTGCTTGAGATTCTCCCTCTCCTTCTGCTCCTCCCCTTAACTGGTGCATGTATGCGCTCTCTCTCTTCTCTCTCTAAAATAAATAAATCTCTGAGAAGCAAACTGGGGGTTTTGGAGGGGAGGTGGGGGTTGGGTAAGCCTGGTGGTGGGTACTATGGAGGGCATGTATTGCATGGAGCACTGGGTGTGCTGCATAAACAATGAATGCTGGAACACTGAAAAGAAAATCAAATGGAAAAAATAAATACACACCTAGAAGACTTTTACTACAAAGATTCTATAATTCAAATTCACCTAACACATCTTGGTTGTTCTTTCCCCTCTCATTTTGAAACAAATATTAAGTCTTTTAAGGCTCAGGCAATGACTTATTGGGAATTATTTCAATTTACTAAAATGTTTCCTCTCTTTAATGCAATGATGGGCAATCCCCTTGGGTTTGGAGATCATCGCTGCGCTATTCAGGCCTAGAAAACAGGTAGATTCCTGAGCTTCCACAACAGGGTCACTCCCATAGCTTCTTAGTGACCACAGAATCTACCCAAAGTGAAGAGGAGAAGAGGAATTTAGAACCAACAAAATATGAAGCACTCTATAAAAATTCAATGAAAGGTTTTAAGTTTCCCAGTGATGCCAGTAGAGAAAAAGAGAACAGGACAGAAAAAGGCACAGCAGCCAACAAATGAGACAGGACATGGAATTAATGATTCTTTTCCATAAGCTGAGATGCTGAATCCATTACAGAGCCTTAAAAGAAAAGAAGTTGAAAGATCAGAAAAACATCAAGACATTGTGAAAGTACTCACCGAAGTAATAAGCACTTGGGTACACACAGGTCAGCACCCCATGAACAGAAGACACACTTAACAAAACTTGACTTCAGAGACTATTCAGGGAAGGCACAATTAGTGCTGCTTTGGAAGAAAAGCCTCTGAGAAAAGGGTAGAGGAAAGAAGGAAAATGTGGTACTACCCCTTCCATAAAAAGTAGAAGTTCTTCTGAAAATTCCTGGTTTAACAACAAATTCCACAGTTTCTTCAGATTCAAATGCAGCTAAATATTTCATCAGAAAACAGAATGTATATGTATGTGTGTGTATTTAATATTTTTATTCTATTAACTATAACTGGTTATATCAATATACTAATATTTTTAAAGATGCATTTTATTTGTTTGTGAGAGAGAGAGAGCATGTGCACACGCATGTGCGAGCCAGCAGAAATGGAGGGAGAAGCAGAGGGAAAGGATCCCAAGCAGAGTCTGTGCTGAGGAGGCGCAGAGCCAACATAGGGCTGAGGCAGGGCTCGATCACATGACCATGAGATCATGACCTGAGCTCAAACCAAGAGTCCGATGCTTAACAGACTGAGCCACCCAGGTGCCCCTCAATATATTAATAAGCTTAACACCAATATTTGTATTTATATATTTAACACATAAATTTATATTCATGTAAGTTTATATTTAATAATATAACAGACAGACTCTATTATGGAAGGAAAAGAAGGCATAGGACTGACTGAACCCTGAAATACTCCAACATTTAGAGAACGGATAAAGATATAAGTAAAAGGTGAATTCAAAGCCCAACCAATAACCTGTAACTTCATTAAGTCTCCCTTTCTTGTCCCCCTTCAACTCCAAGCACACCCACACCAGCATTTGGGCCTTTGGGCCGTGGTGTTATCAGAAAACTACATTACCCTCCCTTTTTGAGAAAGAAGATAAAAGTGGCCACTTTACCAAGCCAATTCTATTTCTTCCTCCCATGTCATTCTTGGCTTTAATTTTTTAAGGTTGTTTTTTTGTTGTTGTTGTTTATTTGTTCTTGTCTTCAGGCACTATGGAAATAAAACCACTGATACTAAGTTTAATAAGTTAATAAGTTAATACTAATAAGTTAATACTAATATATATAACATAATATATATAATTTTATGTATAAGTTAATACTAATATATATAAAATATATATGTTATATATAATATATAAGTTAATACTAATACATATAATATAATATATATAGTTATATATAAGTGAATACTAATATACTAAGTTTTAGCATATTCCCTAATAAAAATTTTAGCTTGGTCCTTTATTACTGTTCTCTCAGCATGTACACTGGAGTCCCCTAATTATAACTGACTATATAAATCACTGTCATACCACTTAATCTTTTGACTTTAGAAGTGCAACAATGAAAGTAAAGGATTTACTTCAGTGAGGAAGCCTCATTTATCACACCATACTCTTGTATGGATGCCAAAGACAATGGGAAACAGATCTTGAAGAGACAATTTAAATGGTAAATGATCTAATGAGGAAAGTAAACAAAATGTGTAGTTTGTTCCATAATGAGACCTTGGATATATTAGCGTATTTTATTTCTTAATCCCCGAAAAACCAAGTGTTAAATTTGTACAAAGTCTAAAAAAAAAATTATTACTACCTCCCATGTGTTGATAATTGAATTTGCTATAAAAAAGTTTTCATAACCAACTCAAAAACCCATAAATGCATGCCAGTTATTCAACTCAGCCTAAGTAAATTTTAACAAAATGTATTTCTTCCAGTGATTTAAATATATGGGTTTCCTTAAAGCTGAAGAAGTGTTTTGAAATACTTTTTCTTAAATTCCAAATAGCTTTAAAACATATTATAAAATGAGTTACCAACTGAAGACCATTTGGTGAATAAGTGCTCCTTTTTAATTTTGTAAATTCAGGAGGGGGAAAAAAAACCTGCAAAATCTATACACATTCTATTGTCTGATATGTAGGAACAAATGTTGAAGTCAGCAAGAAAGTGCATGTAGTTTCAATTATCTTAAGTGGAAACTCCTACAATGGGAGTGTTCAGAAGAAATCCACAAGATGGAAATGATTCTGGGAAAAGATCCTAATGGAGAACAGCGTTGTGTGGAACCATCTCTGAGAGGCCACTGTGTGATGCCTGGAAAAAATGTCCTGCACTGCCCCAAGTCAAAGTCTCCTCAGGGGTCTACTTTTCAACCCTCCCATTTCTGAGTATTAAGAAACTATATCCTAGAGGAAGAACTGAGGAAACGTCTCTAACTTATTCAGTGATTGCAATCCAGGTAAGGAACGCTCTAAAGCCACACGGAATGTGAGGAAGAAATGTAGATGGCACAGTGCATGGTGATTTGGGGCTCACAGTGACTCTGCCAGATCAGACTTTATGCCCTAAGAACAAATTTCAGAGAACAAGCAACTCTGGGTGAAACTATTACTAGACTGAAAACAGAGACCTTCATAGAAACATACACTTTATTTTATTCAACAAAATGTATGCCTTTGTAAAACTCGGACACTTCTGTTCTGAAGAGAGTACAAAGACCCCAAACAAGAAAGCAATTAAAGATGTGACTAACCAAATTGCTGTTATTCCTTTACTTTCAAAGAGACACTTTATTCTTATTCTTTTTAAGGTGAATAAAAACCCTCCTTTTTATAACTGGTCTCTAAAACCCAAGTAAAAGGGAAAAATAGATAAATGTATTCATTCATCCATTCATAGATATATTCACTCATATACACATACTTTTATGAAACCCCTGCCATCCCCAAATCAGGCTAAGTGAGAATGTTAAAGAAACAGCAGTGATCCAGGGTGCCTGGGTGGCTCAGTCAGTTAAGTATCTGCCTTTGGCTCAAGATGCAAGGGTCCTGGCATGCCCACATCAGGCTCCCTGTGCAGGGCGGGGAGCCTGCTTCCCCCTCTTCCTCTGTGTCTCCCCCTGCTCATGCTCTCCTCTCCTGTCTTTCTTGCTCTGCACTCTCTCTCTCCAATAACTAAATAAAATCTTCAAAAGAAAGAAAGAAAAAGAAAAGAGCAGTGGTCCCGTAGACTAGAATTTAGGTGAGGTGTCTGACACGTGGTCTCCTCAGGACAGATACCCTCATGCTCCCAGGGACATCCCCAGTTCACCTGGCAGAGGTCAGGCAATCTCTCTCAACATCCCCACAGCATGAAAATATAAGACGTCTGCCATTCCTGCACGTGCAGCATGCTCCCTATCACCTCTCAAGAGGTATCTCCATCATTTAAAATAGGCAGATTTCTCTGTGGCTAAAAAGACTCCCTCACAAGAAACCTGTGAAGGAATCACCATTGTGTCGATGAAAAAAAATAAGACTCAAAGACATTAAGCAACATGCCCAAGATCAAGTAACTTGAAAGTGGCAGATACATCATTAGATCTGCCAGAGATCCATCCTTCCAGAGATTACTTAACCAGCTACAATTTTCTGCAACCAACATAAGCTACCACAAAAACCTAAAATGGATACAGGTTAGGATCAGAATTTCTCAGATGTGAATGTGGTACACACTATTTTAAAAAGGCAATACTTAGTAAGGATTAGTTAGAAAATTAGTACAAGCTTTTATCAGGAGCAAACACCAGAATGCCTTCACAGACCTTATAAACACAACTGTGCTTTAAGCTAACAAATCAACGTGGGATCCAAGCAAACACAGTTGGGCATCTTGGATGAGGACCAGCTACCAGGGCCAGTAGATCTTGATGGCTCTGGATCCTTGGGGAGGTACTGATACATTGAACATATTTAAAGATCATGTACTTCAATAGGAAGCTTGCCAAATCTCAAAGTTGTGAAAAAGGAGAGTCAGCAGTAAATGTACCCACTGAAGCCCTAAGGAAAAAGCGCAGTAAGACTAAGCCGATAGACCACCTGCCAGATAGGTATCCATTATGGAGAAGGACACGTGGGTATGGGGCTACCTGTGGCTAATAGGAACACATTTCATCCACATAGTTTTCTCCCCTCTAAGAAAGTAACCCCCCTCGGAGCTTAACCACAGGGAGAGAACATGGCATCAGAGCAATGCCAATACCTATTCCGTGTCACGGTGGTCATCCAGTGACAACCAATTTCATCTAGTGATAAAAGCCCAGCTATGAGCTTTATTGGCCAGTGACCACCAACCATGAGCCCACAAATCTCAGAATTCTCCAAGGTGAATGCTACTGAATGGGAGTCACCATAGGTGACATTCTTGGTTTTCCTTGAGTGAACCAAAGCCAACTGGACACATTTTTGTTTGTATGCATTTACCTTTTCACCATCTCTCCCTGGTTCTCCTTTGTAACCTGGTGGTCCTGGAACTCCCTAAATCAAGCACAGAATAAAACTCTGTTAATTATGTTTTTTTGGTTCACTAGAAATGGTGATTCTTTAGTGTGTATCTATGAATCACATACTTGTATTCCTGGAGATCCTGGAACACCTGGTGATCCTGCGACTCCCTGATATCCCTAAAGAAAAGCAAACACAAAATAATTAGTATTTCAACATACAAAAAGTAGTCCTCCATTTCAGGATTCACTCTTGAGTGTCTTACACTTAAGACTTCACTGGGTGACTGCTTAAGAAACAAAAATAACAAAGTTTCAAATGCTGAATGTGGAATTAATATCTTCAGTCTTTAGGAAAAGGTCTTAAATGTCTCCAGATTAGTAAAAATATCCAGATATGTTTCAGTCACAAGGAGGGCTCTGGGATGCAAATATAGAGCCAATATTCGCAGCTCCTAAAAAAATGTTTTGCACATAGAAACATATTCAACATAGTCAAGAGAAAAATATGTAAGATTGGAGGATTACACTAATGTAATCCATTTTTAAACTACCAGATTAATGGCCATTTGAGTTAATCTCTGGAATAAATTAAAACTTGATAAATGTTATTCTTCAGGGTAAGTCTATAACAGCCTTTGGGACTGCTCATTTTGGAAAGCAGCTGCTGTTAACTCCACGAGCATGGCTTGACATGTCTCCCCCACCTCCCAAGGCTGAGCTGTCTGCTGAAGCGAGGGTCCCTTTCAACTTCACTGCTTCTTACATATCCCTCCAGACAGTGGAGCTGTGGTACAATAGCACGGCTTCTTCCGACAAGGCAAGCTATTCATTCTTCACTCAGCATATGACAATTAAACTCCCAAACAAACTTGCAGGCCCAGAACATTTGTCTAGGTTTCTCTGGGTCAATGTCAAGTTGACTTGGACCACCTAGCACCTGCAAATATATTTCTCTCTCTTATTTAGATTCCCCTCCCCCGCCACCATCTCAGATCTTACTGTTTGGATATGGCTTTCTATTGTCAGCCATATAAAAAAGATCTTGTTAGTGTTTCCAATTACATCTTCATTGTTAAATCCAAAAGCTTAATTTCCATGTGGCTATTTATGGCTGGTTTTTGTATTCACCCACTCGCTTGTCAGCACATTTTAGCTGTCATTTTAGACATAGCACAACTCCCTGCTTTCCCACTCCCATTTTGAAATACTCCTTTTACTATTCTTTGCTAGCTCTAATAACACCAATAACAATAATCATGGTTGTCTCTGCAACAGCAGTCCTAGATTGTTTTTCTCCTTTTACATGCACTCGTATTTCTTATTCTGTAAAATGTTCCCAGTTACTCTCCAAATGATAGATTATATAAGTTCCAGCACCAACTACGATGCTTTCCTTCATATCCCATTCAGTTCTTCACAGAGTGTATCATTACACTTTCTCCAGGATTTCTCACACAAATTCTCCTGAGTCCATGCACAAATGTTAAACATTTCATCAGTGAATGGAGTCTCAAAACAAACCTCTCCATATACCACATGCCATACAAAACCACCGGCAGTATCCAGACCCAACATATGTCTCTGGTCAGCCACTGTCTCTGTGTCCTGAGATTAGGTGCCCCCTTGATAGGAGAAACCCAGTCCAATTCATTTCTATATTTCCAACATTGAGCAGGGCATTCGGCAATTTTTTGTTAATCAAACTTTGGACGAATTTACCTTTGAGTCATCCACACTGCGCTAAGTGAGAACAATCTCTTTCCCCAAGGAACCAGGTTATGTTTATGCTGCTACCAGTAGCAAACTGAAGCTTTTAGTAATGCCATGTGGTTCCTGTTCTCAAGATCAAAGTCAACATAATTTGCTCAGCCTTTTATCTCTATGACTCCAGTAACCACTGAATCTCTTTTCTTTACCCACTTCGCAATCAGATAGGTCTGGAATTAAATTTCAACTCTGTCACTGCTAGGATATTGCCCAAATGGAGTTAGGTTACTTATAACTGCCACCACTTAGGATGATGCTGGTCTTTTGAAACCCTGTAGGCACTCTCTTGATAGTCTGACATGATACACAACAGGCTGTTGCAATTGGGAGAAACAATAAAAGCAATGATTTATACAGTATTTGTCATGTTCCAGATTAAGTACTTCACATATATTAATTCACTTAACCCTCACAACCACCCTAATGTAGGGTCTAGATTATCCCTATTTTCAGATGAGAAGTTACTTAATCATATAAGATTAAGTAACTTGCCCAAAGATAGATAGGAAGTTGACAGAGCCAATGGGAATACCCTCTATCAGAAAATGCTTCATGGTAGATCCTATCTTATGATTCTAGAATAATTAATGAAATCTTTCAAAGCACATATTGCAAGGCCCCTTTTAAATTGCTTAGAATCCTGAGTGCCCAAAGAAAAGGAATGTTCATCTAATTCCTCAAAAGAAAGTTACCATGGAGATTGGCTATTTACCAAAATGACTGGTCATCTGCAAAGTTCACTGTAATGAATCGTTCTTTTTCACAATTTTTCAAAAGTTAAGCCAAATGTCATATCAGCTTTATTACTTTTTTCACAAAACGAATCTTTTGTAGAAGATCAAAAACTGTTCCCTTCTTCAAAGAAGTTAATATAATCCATTTGTTAGAGAGGACACATCACATTTCAATGGATTAAAGCAACATGGAGATACCCCAGACTGTGTTCCCAGCTCACCTCTGACTCATAATGTGACCTCAGGCAGAGTGATCCTGGGAGGCAACTCAATAAAGTGGAAAGACAATGAATTTTGAAATTGGAAGACCCTGGGCTGAATTTTTGCTCCTCCCTTTACTTTCTACGGAATTTTGGCTAAGTGACTTTGCCTAGCTAAGCCTCAGTTTCTTACCATAAACCAGGATAACAGTGCCCACTTCACTTCTGAAAAGAAACAAATGGGAGTCACAGGTGAAAATGCCTGTCACATGCTAAGAACTCATATGTGAGTTTCTTTTTATCTTCTTCAGATTCAATGACTTTCGTACAACCATGAGAACTCTCTTGCAAATTGTTATTCTGTAGCCTTCATGGGCACCATTAGTACATGAGGAATGGCAGATCCAGTCATCATCATTTTAATTGAACCCTTTTTCAACATTCATATAGATCTAATGGCGTATATGTGAACAAGGCTTCAGTGTGCTTTACAAAGGCCATATTTGTTTCGTCTTTGGAAGAACTGCAAAAATAAATGTTTCTCACAATATGAGAACCAGGTTGATTTTTTTTTTTAACTTACAATGAGATGCATTCTTGAAAACTTAGTTGTATATAGAAATTCAAAGATTTTTTTAGAAGCTAGGGGAAGCATGATTAGCCACAAAATAAAGAAAAACCAAAACCACATCCAAGCTGGGGGATCCCAGGGCAAATCACCAGAAGAAACTGGATGAAATTCAGAAAAACAAATTTTGGACTAAAAATCAGGAAAATAAAGGTTAATAGGGAGGAATATTACAACACAGAACAATTTCCAAGAGGTGCAAAGACTAAACACTGGCTGACTCATAGCAGGGTACACTTAAACAAGAAAAATGCCCCGAAAGAGGAAAAAAGATAAGCTTTCCTTACAACTTACTGAGTTTTTATTTTTCTTAATACACATACTTCTGTGTTTTCTGGTAGGAGTGCCATTTTCACATGATCTTTGATCAATACTAACACTGATTTTGCTATTTTGCAATTAGCAGATCCAAATATCCACCCTACCCCCATGTGCAAGACTTCTGACAGTAAAGTCTTTTCCATGTTCACAGAAAGTCTCTTTGTAAATGAGTCATTTTTTAGGAAAAAAATATTCTCACTGCCAAATTGTAGGGTTGAAGAATACAGAATCAATTTAATTTTCCTCCATGATTCATAGTTACAATGCTCCAGGAAAGATGTATAGCACTGAAATGGAAATTAAAGAAATAAAAATTATCCTGTGAGCAAGAGTCACAGTCTCTTCTGAGCCCAATTCTAATCAGACCATAAATTATCCTGCCAACCTCAATATATAGATCTTCTTAAGTAGCAAGGAAGATAAAGTAATCGATTTCCTTTAAGTATTCTAAACTCTAAAAATGAGAATAAAATGCAGAGAAATCAGTTTGGATGTCACTTTTCTTTTTGAAATTTAAGAATGTGATTCGAAGTTTATTCTATTACATAATTTTCTTCTAAGTTTTCCAAAATTCCCACAGACCCCCTTCATACACAGCCAGGGTAACTAAGTAACCAAAATCTAGTATATATTTTTAATGTTCACTGTGGATTCTTCTTGCCATTGGCACTCTTTAGAGCCCCACACAACTAAATCCCAAAAATATTCTTAAATCTCAGTCTTTTCATGTATAGCTAATATAGAAACTAGTTTATTTACCACCTAACCCAACTGTTAGTCAAGTAGTATGTGTGTCTGAACTGACTGCTCAAATTACTTGACTAATAATAGATCCCAGTAACAGAGGTAAAATTACACCTGAGCTAAGTTCTAAGAAAGACGCTATGGGAGGCAAAGAGCAGACAGGGAAGCTTTCTGAAGCGACAAGCTCAAAGGAACACTCAAGGAAGCACAGTGCAGAACAATTCCTTGAAGAATTTAATGTATAAATAGTACTATGTAATATCTACACACACACCATTATTATATATACTATCCATACTATATTTTAAAAAATAAGCAGTCTATTTAAGAGGCCCATGAGGAAAACATGGAGAGATTCATACATGAGATTTACACATGGGGAGGGTTGGGGGAAAAAATTAGTCAACAACTAAGCTTTGTCTAGGAAAGCTTTACAGAAAAGTTTTAAATTACACTTTGTTATAGAAAAGATAAACTGCCCAAGTGTAAGATAATTCATTTGAGGCAAATGGCCCATATTTCAGTCTACCAGTGAGCCTCTCATGAGGGATGTATGCGTGCATTTGTGTAAGTTTTATGGTACTGGGAGACAGTAAGACAATGAAGCTTTCTGCTAAAGGAATCCAAAATGAGGTGAAGTGAGAGTTCAGGTAGAAACTGTTTTCTCTAGACAAATGTTTCATACACTTCATCATTAAGCCACCTCTTATAATTCTATTTTCCAAGCTAAATAACAGCCATTCCTTTGGCTTGTAACCTCATGTACCCCATTTTCCAGGTTTTAATCTTCATGGCACTCAGCCCCAAACTCCCCACAGCTCTTAAACTGTTGAGTCCACAACTGGCACCATATTCAGTTAAGAGTCTGAAGGAGGAAAACATAAAAACTTGTCCCATGAGTCCTATTGTTCTACTATTAATTATTCACCTCCTGTCAAGCTTACTCTGCAAGCCTAAATTCTAGTTTTCTTCCCCTTCTTCCTTTTCTCTACCATCATTCTCAACCATTTTGAAACAGCATCTTTTACTTGGCTTACACCTAAGATTTAGTCAATTCTCCCCCCACAGACATTCTTCAGAGTTCTTACTCTTGTCCCCATTTCTCTCTTCTAAATGAGATCCAAGTCCTACAAATCCCTAAAGTATAGCAGGCTAAACCAAATCTAAAACTTCAGAAGCACGACTGTCATCTTGCTTAATATAGATGTTATATATTTACTAACAATGCCAAAAATTGCATCAGCCCTTCAGGCAGCCCCATTACAAATGCTGATCCCTTTTCACCAAGGTTAAACTTAAATAACATGTCCCAGACAAGTAAGAACCATACGTTCATTTGGGTTGAATTTCACTATATTAGAGTAGCCATTCTCCAAGTTTGCCAAATCCATTTGGATCTCCATGTCACCCCAAATGCCAAAATAAATTTCAGAAGTGAAATCGAGAATTAAAAATCCTTAAAAATCATATTAAAGTAAATGAAGAAAGTAATAGTAAAAAAAAAAAACCACTAGAACTAATAACCAAGCATTTAACTGTAAGAAAATTTTACATTGCTACAAGTTAAAAACTATAAACCAAATAAATAATTAGAAGAAACATTAACAACATATATGTCAAAAGATTAATTCTTTTAATCCTTTAGTATAGGAAGCTCTTACTAATCAACTGATTAACATTCAAAATACTATCACTTATATAGAAAATGGGTAAAGGACAAGAAAGGACACTTTACAAAAAAGGAACTCACCCTGAATGTCAGACTTCTATATTAAACTACCACCTAAAATTTCTACCTGAACAGGGGCACTGGGCTGGCTCAGTGAGTGGAGCATGCAACTCTTGATCTTAGGGATGTGGATTTGAGTCCCACATGGGTGTAGAAATTATATTTAAAAAAAAAAAATCTTGAAAAAAAATTGTCTACTTAGCCATCTGACAAAAATTTAACATATCCTAAACCAAACTCTTGATTTCCCTTGCCCAAGTTTTTCTATTCTTCCTTCCACAACTCACTGAGTCTCCTTTGACTTCTCTCCTATAAACTCATGCATTACATCATCAAATCCTGTCAGATCTAACTTCAAAATACCCTCAGGAAATCAGCAGTTCTCTTTACCTCACTACTTACCATCCTGATGCTAGCTGCAATCATCTTGTTCCTGGATTATTTCAAGAGCTTCTGGACTCATCTCTCTGGTTTTTGTCCTCATCCGCCCTAAAATCTATTCTCAACTAAGAAGTCAGAGTAATCTTTTAAAAATATAAGTTACATCACTTTAATTCAGACCCTCCAGTGGCTCCTGAGTTCACTCCAACTAAAAGCCAAAGTCATCACAATGGCCTAAAGAATTCTACTCAATCTCCCTTCCTTTCTCCCTCTTACCTACCCAACTTCACCTCCTACTAACTTGCCCCACCCCTCTCTCTTTGTGTTTGATAAAATCATGTACCTTTGAAATTCCCCATCTGTATTGACTACC
Source organism: Lutra lutra (assembly GCF_902655055.1). Lineage (NCBI taxonomy): Eukaryota > Metazoa > Chordata > Mammalia > Carnivora > Mustelidae > Lutra > Lutra lutra. Next base: position 50,125,278 of record NC_062283.1, on the reverse strand, counting down.
ACTTTTGTAAGTTTTAACCATCCATAGAGAAAGCTAGCCACTTTCTGGAATCTCTAGACTAGACAGGGTACACAGAGGGGTGTGGGGACAAAGAGAGTCACTGCATTCACGGAGTGTGGCCCACTAACCAATCTACACTTCTATCTATCCTATCAGTAGCAGTGTGGTATCAGTCTTCCAGAATCACTTAAGGGCAATAAGATGAAAATTCACCTCCAGAATCTGACAGTTTTAATCTAGCTTACCTTTCTCCCTTAGCAAATATGATGGCTTTAATGGAATCTTAGAAAATTAGCACTGGAGAGAACATGGGCCTCATCTGGCACCATCTTCTCATTTCCCAGACAAAGAAACTGAGACCCTTGAAAACAAAGCAACTTTTAAAAGCAAAGCAGAAGGCAAAACAACCCCTGATCTCTCTAACAACCAGTGAGGCCTTGGTTTGAGAAAAGTAAATTAGTTCATGAAGACTAATTAATAATGACATAAAACAGAAATAAGCACTACAAAGATATAATCTTCTACAAAATCATAAAATAGTTCTAGTATATGTTTTCATATATGGCCTTTTTAAAAAAATCAATGCCATAACAGTACAATGCTTTTACTAATAGTACTTTCTCCAAATTACCTGCGGGATATATGAATATTTCCCCTGCCTCTCTCTGTATAACGATATAATAGCAAAACAGTAATATTCTCAGACAGTGCTGCTAGAAATCATTTCACTGATAAAGAAATGAGAAAGGATGGGAAGAATTTGAAACTAGCTCTTTAATTTTGTTTGAAGGCATTTTCCTTGTGAAAATTAATATTTCTCCAGAATGGAATAATTTCCTATTTAAAGCTTCAGTTGACTTGGCCTGGTTATAATGTGAAAGAGATTCAAACTGCTTATTGAAGGGGATTGCACAGAACCAAATCCAAACAAAGCAGAATTCCCTTCGAATTGTTCCATCCAAGTTTCCCTGGTCCAGATGGCTTAAATCGCCAGCCAGAGACTCCACCCACACCTTCCCACTCCCGCTGTGCACTGGCCCTGGACACACACTAATGACCCTCAGCTGTTCTGGCTCCCAGACTCATTTTCTTTTCCTGCCTGGCCACCCAACCTCCTATCTCCTACAGAGACAAAGGAAAGAGGGAAAAGGAGACACTTAGGAAAAATCATACCTTTGGGTAAATAGGATTTGCACTAATGAATCAGTTCCTTATTGCTGCTGTAAGAAATTATCCCAAACATAATGGCTTAAAATGACACACACTTACATTCTGGCAGTCAGGAAGCCAACACGGTCTTAGGGAGCTAAACTCATGATGTCAATGGGACTGCATTCCTTCTGAAGGTTCTAGAAGAAGATGTGTTACCAGCTTCTGGATACTTCGGACATTCCTTGGATCATGGTCACCTCATCCTGATCCCTGCTTCTGTCATTACATCTCCTCTGACTCTGATGCTCCTGTCTCCCTCTTATAAGGATCCTTGTGATTATACCGGGCCACTCAGCTAAATTTCTACACAGTAATTTCTGTATCTCAAGATCCTTGATTTTATCATATATGCAAAGTTCCTAGTCTAACATATTCACAGGTGTTAAGATTAGGAGGTGGACATTCTCTTTGTTCTTTCTCTCACATCAGGTATGCCTAATATCATCTAACATCTAATATCAGGTACTACAAAGCTATACCTATGTCAACAGGTAAAATCATATACACAAACACATATACATGTAGTGAATATGATGAGATAACAAGTCTATTATAGATGAAATAAAAGTCATAGAGTAATATCCATGATTATTGTATCACGCTTATTACAACTAAATTCCAGTACTTTGTTCATGGCAAAATATTTAAAGAGGAAAAAAAAAAAAAACACACTAGAGCCAATGGCCTATGAAGGGCTTGCTCAATACTCACCACCATATACTGCCCAGGACTTTTCACCACCAAGACACCCAAAGCCTAAATAATTTAGTAGTGCTGTCAGAGGAGCTCTTCAGGCAGGCAAGGGCTCACACTCATAAAACTCCTCCCACCCAGAGTGATTAGGGGAGAACCCACACAGGGCCTCAGGCAGTATCTTCAGTGGGAGGAAAGAGGTGCAGTGAGAGAGTGCAACCAAGTCACATGACACTTCGAGTTAAAGTGAGAAAAGGATGAGATATAAGGAATCACAAGGAAAATGCTGGCAGGAACAGGAAATTAAGGATAAAGGCAAAGAGGAGATATTAGTTTAGAACCTATTTGTTTCATTCAATTCAAATAGAAGTAGTCTGATAATAAATTTTTCATCTTCTTTCCTGCAAATCACTACCTGGCCACTTCCACCCTTATCCACTTGGCCTTCTACCCCACATAAAGGTCCATATTATACCAATGCCCTCCCACCTGCCCAAGGATTTTCTTCCTGAAAATGCCCCTAATCTCCCAAATTACTGATTTTTTCCCTTCTGCCTCATTGTCATCATCATAAAACCATGTTATAACATCTCCCATCTTTTAAAAGACCCTCCTTTATCCCACATCCAAACCATGCAACTACTCCATATAGCTGATCCACATTCTACCCCTCAGAAAAAGCTTCCATATTCACAGTCATCATTTTATCTCACACTCTTCCTTGAACCTATTTCAATCTGGTTTTTGTACCCACCCTCCCTACCCCATTTGTCAATGGCTTCAATACCTCCATAAAGCAAATCCAGTGGTTTAGGCATAGAGCTCATTTTTCTCAATGTCTTGGCAACAATGACACAACCGAGCACTCCCTTCTTGAAATGCGTACTTTACCTGGCTTCAGGGATGCCGCTCTCTGCTGGTTTTCCTCCTACTTCACTGGTCTTTCTTTCCCAGGTTTTTTTGGCTGCATTCTCACCCTATTTTTCTCTTTTTCCTCTGAAGACAGCCTGAGATTCAGTCCACTGCCCCCTTCTCTTCTCCACTTTTCTGCAGTTGCTCTCTAAATGATCTCATTCACTCTGGTGGCTCAGATAGAATGATCTACATGCTAGGAAGTCCCAACTATGTATTTTCATTCTCAAACGTATTCCTGAACTCAAGATTCCTTTCTCTAGCATCCCAGGAGACACCAGGGGCACTCCAGGAAACAACAAGGCATTCTCCCCCACTGCTGTCTAGCTCAGTAAGCTGTTCACACAGAGATCCTCTGAGTCTTCCCTGACTCTTTCTCTCATGCCTCACATCTAATTTGACAGTAACTCTGGCCAGCTTTACATTAAAAAAATAATCCAGAATACTACCTCCTATTTTCCCTTTCATATCACTGTAGTCCAAGCCACTTTTACTTCTCCCTTAGAATCCTAAAATAACCTGCTTCCACACTTGCCCTACATAATCTACTCTCTGATATTTATATGTATCTTTCTAAAACATAACCCAGGTCAAGTCCCTTCCTATCCCCAAATTCCCAAAAGTACTGCCATCATACGTAGACTGCACTGTCTCAGGGACTAACAAGCTCCTGTATCATGATGGTTAGGGTACTGATGGTTTAACATTAGTCTGTGGTTCCTTCATTCCTTAAATATTACTGCCTCAGAATACAAACCTTTCCATATTTTATAGCAAGAGGTTAAATGTCTCATGATAAAGAAAATTCCTTAGTGGTGCCTGGGTGGTTCAGTCAGTTAAGCATCCAACTCTTGATTTTGCCTCAGGTTATGAGTCCAGAGTTGTGAGATCAAGCCCTGCATCTGTCTCCACACTGGGCATGGAGCCTGCTTAAGATTCTCTCTGCCCCTCCCCACTTTCTCTCTTGAAAAAAAGTATCTTAGGAGATACTTTTGTGGTGACCATTATTTAGCATTTAAAGGCAAACTCCTAATGTTTATTTACTGTTATAAACATGTAGAGAGCTAACCTGAAAATATTCACCTAGAAAGCCTTAAAGTGTATTTGCTTTATGTTTCCTTAATTCAAAACTATTCCTAAAGTTCTCTTGAAACTTAGAGGATACTATTTTTGTTCAGATTATAAGCATATATGTCCTCACGAAATATCTTTTAAAAAGATTTTTTTGAAAACTTCCATAGACATGAAGGGAAAAGGGAAAAGATTCCTGAACCTAGCTATTCAGCAATACTCACTGGACAATTTTTAAATGTAACAAAGATGTATGCAATTTTGGAGTAACTCACCTTTTAAGTGACTAGAACACTGATTCTATTGACCAAGCTAGGCTTAATGTTCCTTCTGCTTAACTAAACTTCGAACAGTCTTCTTCCTGATTCTAGGTGCCTGATTTCCCTTCCTTAGAACATTTACTCTAAAAAATTTCTAATTATAAATTCTTTCTCTGACCCTTTGAGTGGCAAACCTTTTTAAAAGCTTGTCAGTTTTACAACTAGCAAGGCATGTCTTTCTCCAGGACCTAGGAGCCATCCCTTTGAAATAATCATCCAGAAAAATAAGTACCCAGACCTTCCAGGTTCTGTGGGATGGTAGTGCCCTATCTGTCATGAGTGCCAATTAGCAAATACAGATGGCCTAATCACAGAGGACAACATGTGTCAAACTCAGGATAACTCAAATTTGCTCCATCCCATTGATCAACCACCCAAGTCCTCCAGTACGTTTCCACTAGCTCCATTTCTGTTTCAGTGAGTGGAGTTTAATCTCTCTCCCTATTACAGTAGTCTTAAAGTCTTTCTTGCCTGTTTAACTTTGCCCAGTGCAATTTCAACTTTGACACCATAATCCCAGTACTGGAGATGACTAAGCTTTCAGTACTCACAGGCTTACCATCTTGACCAGATTGTCCAGGATAGCCAGGGTTCCCAGGCTGTCCAGGTTCACCCTAGAAAGGGAAAAAAAAAAACCAAAAAACTTCTCAGTACAAAACAACCAACCACACTGTTGCTATCAGAGACCTTCAAGGTTCAAGCCAATTCCATGATTTGTAGCTCTTTGTATATTTTTTTAAAATAAGAAAAACAACAACAGACATCTCAAAACAAGGTTAGAAAAACAATGGCATATTTTAAATGACGACTTTACCAAATAAAGACTTTTTATTACATAAATTTTTCAGTGATTTATTTCTATGATCACACCAGGTATAACAACTAAAGTACTCTTCACCAATGTAAAATGTCAATATTTATGTCAGGATACATTTTTAGAATTCTGAACAAACTGAACTGTCATAGCAATATGGTCTCAATGATAGCCATCTTTCTTTCATAATTCTATTTAGACTTAATTCTATTCTCAGTATTACACTACAGATATCAATGACCTATGATGTAATAATTTGATTTGCAATTATTTATTAAAAAAAAAAAGTCTGGGGCACCTGGGTGACTCAGTGGGTTAAAGCCTCTGCCTTTGGCTTGGGTCATGATCCCAGGGTCCTGGGATCGAGCCCTGCATCGGGCTCTCTGCTCAGCAGGGAGCCTGCTTCCCCACCTCTCTCTCTGCCTGTCTCTCTGCCTGCTTGTGATCTCTGTCAAATAAATGAATAAAAATCTTTAGAAAAAAAAATTTTTTTTAATAAAAAATGTTTTTAAAAGTCCACAGGCTATACAATCTTTCACACAAGATTCAAGTTTAAAGCAGCATGACAATCATTTCTTTTATTCTAGTCAATGTGTTTCTTTGCCTATATTTGTAACTTCATTTTAACATAATGTTAAAATTTTTACATCTGAATATTTACATGAGAGCGAGGCCCAAGCCAAACAACTCTACCCAACCCCCATAGTCCTTGAACACAAGGACTAATAAATGAAGAAATGACCTTTGCCCCCACAAACCAAGGATCTCCAAAGAACATTATTCCATACAATATGACAATGAGCCCAGGCACATTCTAAGGAAACTCTAGTATGTTGTCCAATGGCCAGTACTGACCATTTGATTAGTCACCACCCATGAAAAAAACCAATGAGAGCAACACTTTTTGTGAGGTGAGGATGTTGCATAATCTAATTCTAAAAAAGACTTCAAAATTAGTATCATATTAATCTATTGCTGAGTCCATGAGAGCCACATGGGCCATCTTACTTAAAAACATGAAGTCTCAACAATCAGTACCAGTAAACTCCTGCACAGAGGCAAGGCAGCTGATTTCAGTTCATTAAGTCATTATTTACATTAAGAACTCATTCACACAGGACTCCAATAATTTTACATTAACTAAATACCAATACTAAGTTACTTTCACAGAGCCAAATCTGCAGATCTGAAATACTACTTCAGGCTACTGGCTACAGAGAGCTGTTCCTAAAACATAACAGGAAAAATGGAAAGAACTATGTGAACCCTATTAAGTGGCCAATGGAGAAGGGTTGGGCTTTTCACTTAGGAGCTGCCCAAGAGACATAGCATAAGGAAGGGTTGAGAAGAATGGAAATGTTATTTTTAAAAGAGAGAAAGAGAAAGAATAACTGTAAATACAGGGAGAAACATGTCCTGTCTTGCTGAAGAGACAGAATTTATAATTCTAACCCAAAGACTTCCAGTGTTAGCTGGGCATTAAGGAGTAACATTCTGGTTCTCTAGGGAGTTAGTTTTTCTCTTCTTATTTTGAGAGGATCCACATTAATCTCTAGCCTCTCTGCCATCCTTTAACCCTGTTCAAACTGAACTTGTTATCCTTTCAACAAATTACATCTTTTCTTCCCCTGACAAGAAGTTTTTCTTCCTTTTCCACTTAAGAATCCATCATTCCTTTTTTCCTTACTGTCTTTTTCTATTGAAAGGCTAAGCAGCTTCTATCACTTATCCCTTACTCATAAGCAGAGTTTTTTCTCAGTCTTCCCTTGATTAGTCTTCATTTATCATTTGGATTGAAAACAGAGTCTTTATTTTCTCCTTTTTTTTGAATGGTTGAGAGGGTTGATAATGCTGGGTATCAAGCAGAACTTCAATAACTATTTGCGGATTTACTATAAATCTTGTTTCCTATTAATGATCCCCAGAGTATTATTATCAGCAAAATCTAGGATATCAAAAGGACCTGGGATTTATCCTCTACTGTGATAAAGCTGGAATACAGCTTTGATAAAAGAATAAATGAAATTTGTTTTTAGCACTGTGTCAAAGCATAAAACATATTAACAACATTTTATTTTTTTTATAATTTTTTATTTTTCAGCATAACAGTATAACAACATTTTAAATAAATAAAAACTAAGTTTCCAAGACAAAAAAAAAAAAAAAATCACAAGATAAATCCAATGAGACTTTAAAAGGACCATAACATTGGTAAAGAGCCCCAAGAGAGAAAATAACCTTTTGCAGGTTCTATTATTGCTGGTAAATTTTACTGGTTATTTTGACTATTGCCCTATTGATTTATTTGCAAAAACCAGGAAGGTTTGGTGGTGTTTCCATTAAGTTGGGAAAATAAAGACAGACACTAATTTTGGAAAGAAAACCAATCAGAATAAAAATTCAATTGTATTACTGTAATAAAAGCTGATGCTCTACCTGGATTGTTTATTATATGCTAAGCACGGCTGTAAGAGATTTACATATGCTAAATTACTTAATCCTCATAATAATCCCATGAAGCAAGTAATTTTATTATTCTCATTTTTTATATAGGAAAACTGAGGCCCCGAAAGGTTAAGTCACTTGCTAAGGTCACACAGCCCTAGTGGAGATGACACTTGAACTCAGCCAATTCAGCTCCAGAGTCCATGCTCCTAAACACTACTATCCCTGCCCATAATTAACATGTTAATTAGAACCAGACCTGGGGACTGCTAGTAAACTTAACAAAGGAACAATTTCCAAATACATTAAATGAGACATAGGAGCTATTATTATACAAATGTGACTAAATTCCCAATCCACTTTCTTCTAATTTAGTTGAAACATTTGCACATTTCGAATTTTAAAAACTATGTGTTCAGCTGAAAAGCAGGACTTACTTATGTTCAACTGAACGTGTGCCACAGGATTTTTGAGTTGTTGACAGGAGTGGAAATGTCATGGACTAAGCTGAAACATCTCTGAATATGGCCTCTCAAGTAGTATAAATATGAATAATCAAAGTAAGAAACAGTTGTGCTTGCAAAAGCAAGCTAGTATTTTCAGTTGCTCATCTAAAACAAATGTCTTTGGAACTCTTCACCTAGGCCCAAATCCTATATGTTCAAGCCCTCTTCTCAAAACTCCTTGTGGCTTCATGCAACCCTCCAGACTCCACAGGAGTATCTGACCTAAAACCTATACACTTTTCCTAAACCAACCTCTTCCCTCCCTCAAAACTCAAACACCCACACTCTCAGGCTAGAAGGAATCCACTTAGTCTGGGAAAATTAACATAAAAATGTGAATGCCCAGTGGCCCCTGAAATTTTCCAAAGGCTTTTGTATTTTAAACAGAGGACACTTTGATAGCCTGAATGAATCTCTAATGGTGGTATCTGGAGGGTGAAACAAAGGAAATCAACAGAAATACAGTGGTATAGAGGGTGGTATTTCAGAGAAAAGGATTAGTAAGAAAATGTTCCTTCCTCAAAAGAAAAAATGCCTTCTTTCCACTTCTGAAACAAAAGACCTAACATCAAGGTTAGATCAAACATGGGGAGTTTGTCCTCACAAATGTTCTTACTACTGAAGTGGGGGAAGAAGTTGCCATTTACATGGAAAGGTCTTTTGAAAAGGGGGGTTGTAAGTTGGGGATTGCCTGGATCTTTCATATCACAACAAAGCCATCCCATATAGGTTAACTGGGAAGAGGGGTGAATCTTATTTTTTCAACGACTTCCTAACTCATTAAATAAAAACTATTACCATTAAGCACTGTGTTAGACACTAGAACTCCAAGGGAGAATTTATTTGTATTAACCTTCATTATGAAGTGTTGCATATAAAAAGTATTCCAACAGATTTATTAATTTGATCACTCCCTATGTTTGACATTAGGAATACAAAAATGAATTAGCTATTCTTCAAGGAACTCATACTCCAGTAACATAAATATATGTCTATGATTATAGAGTTATAATGCCATGGTGAGTCTAAGATAACATAGTTAATTTGACCTGATTTTCCCAATAGGGTTGTCATGTCTTTTGGAAACTCAGACAATTTGAACAGATGAGTTTACCTTTGAATAAGCACTGACCTACCTATCCACACAAGAATTTCTCCTGTTTCAGTATGAGAACTCAACTTCTGGCTAACAGGAAGACAAGATCTGTTCTTCACAGGTAACTCTGTTTGATGGACATCTGCAAAACCTTCCAGAGAACATCTAACAAAAATGGCCAATAAGTCTCAGTTGGAGCTACAGGAAAATGGCTTCCTCTATTTTAGTTCCAGTTCTGTTAATCTAATTAAAACCCTCTTAATTCCCCAAGCCAGAAATTCTCTGAAGGAAATACAACTCAGAGTGTTGCTAGGGATTCTGTTTTTCACATACAGGTCCCTGATGTGGGTAAGGAACCACCTCCAGGGGAAAGAGCCCTAAAAGTATGGAAGAGTGTGTGTGTGTTCCTGTCCTCTGGCCAGATTTTCTGAAGAAAATGGAAAGCAGATCAAGAAGGCACGCCAACTTAAAAGACTGGTGGAAAACTGCAATTTCACTTAAAGAAGTAGGTGGCAATAGCACGAGATTATGACTTAAGAAAAGAAAATGAAAATGAGGAGCACATGAAACTTGGAAATACTCCGGTATAAGAGGCTTGACCAGATAAGACAAAGGGTGTACTAAAAATCTGCTGCAGAAACATACACGAATAAGAATTGATGTCACTTCAAGACACCTAACAGACCTCTAGTAAAGATTCAGAAAACATCAGAGATATCTGATGCCTCCCCAAAAGTAGACAGCCCTTTTAGAGATCCTGAGGGTGGCCTGAACCTCCCTGGGAGTCAGAAAAGCACACGAGGTTTTGAGAGGTCAGACATTATACACATCTGATTTCCATATTTTATCTCTTACAGATCAAATCACTTTTATGTGTAATATTCCAAGTTGAATAAACTACATGTATATGTACATGTGTGTGTGTGTGTGTATTTATGTGCATATATAAATATAAATGCTTTAAAAGAAGTCTGCTGGTAGGTCACACTAAGTTGTCTTACAAGTTATATTCTCCCAGGAATATCCTATAGGCATTTCTTCTTTATGTCAAGGAACCCTAAATAACATACAGCTGCTTTAACTAAAGAACAAAGAACACCTGGATTAACTTTCCTAAATGAAATCTAAAAATAGCTTTGTGCAGTGGCAGTATCGTAGCCAATGAGGTTTATCCGAGGCGCGATTATTGCTAATTGAAATCTAAAAATAGTTTATGTTTATAATAGTTTATAATAAACTAAAGTCAAATTCCAAGCCAAACAGTTTACTGTGAATGAAATAGTGAATGTATACTTTTACTTCTTAAATTACATTTCTTTCTTGATTTTAATGTGAGGTCCGAAGTAGGCCATGAGCTACCAAATAAAAATGTGATGAGCACTGGGTGTTACAAGCAACTGATGAGTCACTGAACACTACATTAGAAACTAATAGTGTACTATATGTTGGCTAATTGAATTTAAATTTAAAAAGTGGATGGGAGAAACATGCATAAAAGATGGTAGGAAACAAATTAGATGAGCAGTTTAAAAGCTAAAATTTTCAGTCATGGTGACTGAAACACTAAGGAAATTCCATCTAAATAAATGTTACAATTCATATTCAACAAAAGTTAATAAATGTTGCGTGGACACCTAAAGCAATAAAAGATCAATACTCTTTTTGGCAAGGGAGCCATATCCAATTTCAAGTTAGGCATTATTTTTATTTAAGTGGTATCTTAAGATAATATTAAATGAGCAAGATTTAGTGGTGCCTGGGTGGCTCAGCTGGTTAACTGAACAACTCTTGATTCTGGCTCAGGTCATGATCTCAGGGTCGTGAGATCAAGCCCTGTGTTGGGCTAAGTACTTGGCACAGAGCCTGCTTAAGATTCTCACTCTCCCTCTGCCCCTCCCCCCACACTCATTTGCAGGCTCTCTAAAATAAATAATTAAATAAATCCTAAAAAAAATTAGCAAGATTTATATATAGTAGACAAACCACTTAATATCTTGGTATCAAGCTAAGTCTAAGTGATCCCACAGTAAGTATTAACTTAAAAACAGTCATTCATACTTAATAGCACAGAAGCATATTCAGACTTTTTAGTTATATAAAAAGTAGCTGGTTAGAAAATGGTATGCACATCATGGCCCCAATCATATAAAGATGTATACACAGACAAATATGTAAACGTACACACAAACTCTATTCACACACAAATCAATAGATGGAAGCAGAACATGTGCGTATATGAACATGACTAACAGAACATACACCCCGAAAGCAATTACTGCATGATTAAGTAAAATTAATATATATGCCTCAGTTTTTAGAATTAGACATCAAACATAACACTGAAATCAACTCTAACACTTCTACTCTTATTTTCTACCTGGAAATCATTTTGAGAAAATAAGGATTCAGAAACATAACTCAACAAATGCCATTTCTTCATTTTTTATGAGGTTGTAAGGAGATACCATACTGGGAATCTGGCAGCAGTGTTTGGGAAAAAAACAGACAGACCAGCAAATAAACTACTAATACTCCCTCACTGTACTGTGGCTAGGTGGTATCAGTTCTAGGTTCAAAGGCAGTATATAGTCTGGAATACACTCTTTAAAAAAATCACTAAAACTCAGGTTTTAAACCGTTCTAAAGCATTAGGTAGAAATTTCACAACAGCGTCAGTGGTAACTAGGAATTTTGTGCATTTGCTCACCTCTAGTTTGTGTGTATTAACAAAAAAAGCAAGTTCAGTATCACTCACTTTGGGGCCTTGCAGTCCTGGTTTTCCCGGAGGACAAACACAGGGAGCTGGAGTTGAACCTACATCACTGGGACCATTGAGGCACTACAGAGACAAAAATAGAAATCAACAACAAACATGGAAAGACATCTGTACGTACGTTAGTATGTGTAGGTGTCTGCACATATGTGTGAAGCTGGAAAGATATCTTACATCTACTTTCCAATATTATTTAGCACAATCCATTAAGAAATTCTGAATCACAAAAAGCTATGAAAACTAAATGCACTCAAAATACATAAAAATAAGTTCTATTTGTCTAATATACTTACAGTTGATAGAAGGAAGCAAAACAGTCCCACAATACAAATATTACCTTAAGGAGAATAATAGCTTCCAGGCCTACCTCACCATTCTGAAAGAAAAAACAACAATGAATGTGTTTTAAAGGACACTTTTAAATTTCTAAATTATCATCCTAATTTATAGTTATTTCTTTGTCCAGGTTCTAGATACATGCAGTATCAAAACCAGCAAAACCTAAAACATGTCGTGCAACTCCCCTAAAGAAAATGACATTAATATATGTTATGATGACATTTACAGTAGGATAAAGGACAGACTCGAACAACAATGAAGAGTGGAAGAAGAAAATGGAAATGCCAAAGCTGCTTGGTATAATGGCCACACAGGAGCAAAAATACTCCAGGGTGAGATTTATATGTTCTCTTGAACTTTCTGGAAGTCATTTGAAAACCAAAGGAAAAAGTCAAAACACATCTAAGAAAGTCACAAATCTTGTGCATTACATTTTTTGCATTTTATTTTAGGAGACCTCCTCACCAAAAAATCTGCTTCTTACTGAATAATACACAACTTTAAAAAGGTTAATAATCTTTCCAGACAATAACAAATTAGATCAAAAAAGGAGAAAATGGGAATAAAGATGCAAAAGGTAAGCTACATGAAGTCACACCCGAGAGTAAGAAAGGAGACATAAAAACTCAGAAAAGTGAATGTAAGAACTCAAAATCTACCATCTATCCCTGTGCTTTTATGATGTAGGAGGGAAATGGTCATAACATCGATGCAGAAATACCAATAAATAGAGTATATAAAATGGACTCTCAGAATGTAATCATGTATTAATACTTTTAGGAGAGACTAGAGGTCTGTATTTCAAGTTATAAGTATCTAATATAAAAGTTACAGTGTTTAAACAATTACCTCTCTAAAAAACCAAGAATGAATCATTTCTAAAAGGTTACATGGTTGATATTATTAGCCTTTAAATGCACTATTCTACATCCTCAAGTTTTCAGAACATGTGGATTTGTAGGATATCCAGTTTGTTAGGAAAAAAAGATAATGGTAGCATGACTCTACAAAATAAAAGAACTATGACATGAGCTCAAATGTTACTGCAAATCCTCACTGCGAAAAGTTTAAAACATTCTTATTTGCATTACAAAAATATGGCTTTTTATTTTTTTGCCCAAGGGAAAAAGGATTACATACACACAAACACCACAAGCACACATATGTCATCAGACTCTAACATTTTAGCTTATAATTTTTGCCTCCTAATACAGTAATGAAAATAACCACGTAAAGAAAAGTTACTTATATCCTCAAAAGACAAGAAAATCTTCCTTAGGTAACAACAAAAAGAAACGTGTATATTCATTATGGTTTGAGAAAACATGCTGGTGAACCGGAAAATTCATCACTTCCTATTCTTTAGAACTGTGTTGTGTAGGATATTCTGTCCACGCATTTAATTAAGTATAGAAATGTATTTTACGCTCTGGATAGTCAAAGAATCCTAGATTTTCCTAGAGCAGGTCTAGCCCTGTTTCACTTGAGTGCCGGAAACATCACACTCCGAGGGGTGAAAAAAACATTTCCTTGTGCTCTTCCATTTACACTTGCACAGTGATACATTATCATTTCACTTCAATTATGAACCTCAAAATATGTTTTAATCAATGTGACTTTAACTGCACTGACAACAAACAAATTAACTCTGTAATTAAATTAAGGCTCACATATTATCTTTTATTTACTGCTCTGAAAGTACTGAAGGGACACGGGAAAAAGGAATTCACCCTACTCACAAATCCAGGAATCTCACATGCTGTCTCCCGGTTGTTCTGTTCTGGGTCACAGTAGATTCGCAACTTCTGGACATCAAACTAGGAACATAAACCCCATCATGTTAAAATTGAGACCCAAGTTAACTGCTTCATAAGAGTGACCCAACTACATGAGCAGTCACGGAAGGCTTACATCACAGCACTTAGCTAAAAAATAACAATACGGAATTTAAATACCTATAATACAGTTTTAAAATGTGATAAAACATAATTCATAAGGAAAACTCTAGCACCAAAAACAAATGTCTAATTTCCTTCAGGAACCCACTGGAGCTTTTTTAGTATCTCTATACTAAGAGCTAGCCTAGAGAGCATTTCCTGGGACACTTAAAAGCTTTCTCAGGCCTTCTGTGTTTATCCTAAATCTTTACATTTCTGATTACAAGAGTGGGCTTAAGAAGTCATCTTTGGTTTCAGAGATTTAGTTACTGGCGTTGTTGGTTGTGAAATGAGTAGTCCAAGCACCTGTTGCTGTTAAAATACTTACTATACTCTGACAGGTAACATGAATGTATAGAGAGCATGGTGTAATTTGAATATGACAGTCTTCCCTTCATAGAAACAGAGCGGGAAAGTATAACTTTTCAAATAAGGACTGTCCAAGACATGGCTATCCTTTTATATACACATTTCTCAACCCACACAGATACTCCAGTTTTTTAAAAAAAATCAAAAAAATAACAGTTTTGTTTAAGAAGAAAGCGTCTTGAAACACATTAATCTGATTGTAACCTCACAGCTGCAGGGAAATTTTATAGTTCCCAACTCACAGCTCTAATCACAGTCTCTTTTCCAAGTTGTTATTTAATCTATGCTTCTCCTGGGAAATATGAAATTAATGTTTCATAAGAATGCAGAATTCTACCCTGAACCCAGGGGAACAGTTTTCTAAGAATTCTTATAAAATCTATTAAGCCTAATTTTGCATTTTCATCCACACACTCAAACACACAACTCCACTAATAAACTGACCACATTTTGTTTAAGTGTCTTAAAGGAACTAATAATTAAGTTAAATACAGTTAAATGTGAGAAATACTACCACAAAGGACCGCAAAAGCTCGCTTTATACAATGCAAAAAGCAAATGATTTTTTATCAACCTGAACAGTTTCTTCTTTCCCAGAATACTTTCCAATTTGAGTTTGCCCGCTGATGAAGATCCCTAAAACTGGATGTAAGGGCTTGTTTTCAATTTGTTGATCATCGATATACAGAGTTATATCTTGTTCTGTTACTAAGAGACGAATTTGATGCCAGCCTTCATCAAATAATGTCTATAGGAAGAAAGTATGAAAGATTTCATAAATAAAATTCCTAACAATCTTTCATTTTCTTTGTTTCCATTCCTTTGCCACCAGCCATAAATCCACACCACACAGACATTATATACTAATTCACCCTGACCCAAGTTGGGTCTCAAGTTCTACCTACCAATTAATTTATGAAGCCCTAAATTTTACCCACCAATTAATTTAACTACTTACACATTACAAGTGAGTAGATGTATCAAACAATTTACTGAAGCAACTCCCTCAAGGTCACAAACTCCTAATCTCTGAATCCTAATGGCTTCTCCCATTCCTCATCCTATTTACTTCATTGCAACTTTAGATCTTTACCAGTTCATCTTCCTTCAATTTATCCTCATAAAACTTCCATAACTCAAACCATCTTGATCATCTTCATTTCTTCTTCTACAATTGCTCATTCTCTATTTCTTTGAGGGCTTCTCTTCCTCACCTGTCTTTTAATAAGTTCATTAACCCAGAGATCTGTTATTGACCTTTCTCATTCTCCCCTTTGATTATCTATTCCTACAGGTCAGTCATTACATGTATGGAATAACTCCCATATCTACAATAGCCTGGACCTCTTTCCTATTATATGGGATCTGTAATTCTAATATTGGCTAGTACAGTTTTACCAGGATATTTCACAATCAGCCTGAGGGAGGGTATAGCAAAATGAATTTGAACTATCCCCAAAACTTTCTTCCTCTCAGTTTCCCTTGGATAATAATATCCTTAGTTTCTAAACTGCAACAAGTGTCTTTACCTCTTGCCCTTCCCTCAGTTGCAATAATCACCAGATGCAAAGCTCTACTAAATATGTCTCTTAAATATGACTCAAATTCACTTCACCGTTTCCACTTTCATTGCCATAGTTTATGTTTATGCACAACTTGCTTTATCTGAATAATTTTCAAACATATCTCTAACTCTTCCCTTTCTAAGCCATCCTCCACTATAATTAATTTCTCTCACTATAATGCTGTCAGAAAAGATGCCATATCTTATTAATTTCTGGATTCCCAGCACCTAGCCCAATTCCAGAACATGGAAGAAAAAAATTTTTTGAAAGAAGAAGACAGAGCTGCTTTGACCACGACACACCTATGACTCAAGACCTTTTGATGAAATCCTGTAACCCACTGGATGAAGCCCAAAACACTTTGTGTGATTTCCAGATCCCCACAAATTGAATTCACACCTTAATGTAATCTTTCATGTATCTTATACTCCAAACATAGGGGACACCACTTTCTCTTCTCAAAATAAAAACCTTGCATTTTACTATACGTGAGTACTCAACACTGAACCACTGACGCATATACCCTTAGCTCTCTTCACCAAAATCCTGTATGTTCTTCAAGGTCCAGTCCAAAAAGTATCTCATTAATAAGACTTGCCCACATTTTGTTTTAGAATCTACTTTTCCCTCTACACTCCATTAATACCTTGTACTTCTATTAGATACCAGAGGCCTTTAACCTTCCATTATAAATAAGTTCCTTGAAAGTGTGAAACATGCCTTATTTGTGATTTCTTACAGAACCCAGCACATTGACTTTAATAAAAATGGCAGCCCAAATTTCAAGAAATTTAATCTGCTTACCAAATGAAGAAATTGTATAGGTGGCATAATATTATATACAACCTTGTACATTTCCTAAAATTAACACAATATTCTCTTAGATTATAATTATAATAATGATCAAAACATAACTGTGTCTATCATTCCATCTGTATTCTGACCACATTTGACTTGGAAAATACACTTTTATTTTTAGTTTACCAATTTTATTAAATATAGGTTCCTTTGGGGAAAACAAAGCCTTCTCTTAATAAATATGAATTCTGTACCTATTATCTACCTGTATTTAAGTTTCTAACAAATGTCTTTTTCTCAGTATCTTGTCGGACATGGCAGTGTGAGATGAACCAACATGACTTTGAAACAGATGAGACTTGACTTCAATTCCTGATGTCACCATTTATTAGCTGTGTTAATTTGAGATGGAACCTAATATACTTGAAACTTTTTTTTCTTCTATATAGAGACAGCAATAGCTTCTGCATTGAGTGATATAATTAAATGTTCCTGGCATCTAGGAGCAGGCACTCAAAAAATGTGAGTTCCCTCCACTCTGTAATCCCATCTAAGAAACAATTTTCCTTCATTTGTTGCTTTTATTCAGTAAACCAACACTAAAACTAGGAAGTCAGTATCTTTTCCGCCATGTTAAAATTATGACTCTCTTTCTCCAACACACACAAACCTGGTGGTAACTCCCATGAATACCATCATAATCATACCTAGGAATCTTTACCTTAACTTGAGAGTCAGCAAAAGTGACCACTTGTGAGCCATTAATTATGCTGGTTGTTGTAAATAGTAATGTTTTATCCACACCATTTAAGGTAACTGCAATTTGTGGCCTTCCATCAATGGTTAAAATTCTCCATAGATCCCACATTTTCTTGACCTTAAATCTCTGAGTGGAGACAAATACATATGATGGAGGAAGACCTTCTGGGAAAACATTGCTAGAAAAAGGAAAATACACATAAGCTTAAAGAATTCTCAATACATCTATAAACACATCAAAAACAAAAAGGTTGTATCAACACATAACATATACCTTGTGAATTCTGATAAGTCAACTTTTGATGTTACTTCATATCCTTTTATTTTTGTTGGTGAAAGTGGGATTCTTTTCTTAACCTTTTTCTTTACACCCAAGCCTAAAAGAATATCAAACCCTTTCTCATCGCGAGCTGCCACTGGAATTCGTGTTGGACAGACAGATTCTATAAATCCAAACCAAAAGCAGTAAACATTGATTAATCATGGATTACTTCAACAAGAAAATGAGAAATATTAGAGAAAATAATTATAAAATCTGTAAATGCACACAAATATACATAAATGGATGTAAATGCATTTTCTGAGAAAACATGCAAGAGTCTCAAATGTCGTTTTTTCCCCTAAGAGGGGAAAAAAGTAAAACAGAAATAGGAGAGAAACATTTGTTAATAGATTGCCTTAATAACACTATGCTGACATTTATAAATCACTATTTTGAATGCAGGGCAACCTAATACCTGGGGGGTAGCATACTGGAATGGCATTGATGATTCTCATCCAGGATTTGCTATTAACTAGTCACATGACTTTTCAAAACTCTTAAATTTCTTGGATCTGGGAGGTGAACTCCAAGATTCCTTTCTTTCATTCCCAGCATTTGAGGAGTAAAAAAATAAAAGTGTCATTCTTGACATTCTTTCCAGTTTCAGCAATTGATAACTCTATAGTTCAAATATCATTGGTTCTATTACTCTGGAAAAAAACTGTAGGTCTTTTCTTTCATGAAAGTTCTTGAAATGGGCTGATTATCTAATCTATGATTAAAAATATTATTATATTAATCATATTTATAAATAAAGACTATTTCCTTAAGAAGAATCATTAAAGGTGCCTGGGTGGCTCACATGGTTAAGTATTTGCCTTCAACTCAGGTCATAATCTCAGGGTCCTGAGATTGAGCCCCACATCAAGCTCTCTGCTCAGAGAGGAGTCTGCTTCTCTCTCTCACTCTACCTCTGTGTTCTCTCTCTTGCTACCTCTCTCTCAAATAAATAAGTAAAAGTCTTTTAAAAAGAATCATTAAGATTTGTATTATACGGTCATCTGTATAAATTATAAAAATATGGCATGCTTTTCACTTGCTGGGAAACTAGTATCTGAAATTATGTGGAAAATTTTATATGGCTGAAATGCTATAAAGCTGTTATATTGTAGAAATGTTGCAATATTTTCAGATTCTTCCAAGGCCCTCATAATATATACTTTGAGCATGACTGCTTATATTTTATAGAGCAGCTAAGAAAATAAAACAAGAACAAACTCACTGAACTTCTTTAAGATAATCACTCTCTTACACAACATTAAGAAGAAGGAAAAGTATATTTATGATACAATAAAAAGTAATGAGATGGATTTTATTAGCCCAACATGTACAGTCATAACTCATACTACAGAATATTGGAAATAAAATAAAGGTTTGATATAAATAAAATTACAAAAATTCCTGGAAAAGGAGGGGCATTTTTCTCTGCAGGTCTTAAATCTTAAGTTTTGAAGTAACCCAGTGAATTACATCCTTCTCTGGTAAGTCTGGAACCAAGTGAGGAGGAGATATAGGAATGAGGTAAACAGGTGTTGATTAGACACATGATCTAGTGAGTTTCGTGAGATGCACACCATAACGAAACCCCTCACACCATCCCAACAGCACAGGGCTGAGTTATTCCCCTATCCCACCTTAGAAGCAGGCCCTGCCCCCTAAGCTCACACCTGGTCTACAGAGAAAACCAGAACACCCTAGCTCCACAGACACACTGAGCCAAGGAGAAGAAACCCTTGCCAACCAAGACCAGCTACTTTTATCAAACTCACTCATCTGAAAACTGATTTTCTCATTCAGTGATAAGAAGCTAAAAAAAAGGGTGGGAGAGGGATCAGAAGAGCTAGCCTAGCTGAAATCCCTCCACGTGAAAACACGAGAAGCAGAATGTAAGAGTTTCTAATAACACTATGTTATACAGTTTAAATCATAAATCAATTAATAAAACTAAATATTTCCTGTCATGAAGCAGGGTTTCTTTTTTGGCAGGTGGGGAGGAGGGAAGTATGCAGACCAATACATGAAGCCTCATGTTAGATGCCTTTGATTTAAAACTGCAAAAGTTCAGCTGAAAGGAAAATATTACATCATAAAAATATTCAGATTTGAACTGCTCCTTTGATTTGCTTTACAAATGAGAAATTATAAATATTGGATTAAGATCTCAGAATTAAGAACAGAAGGTTTAGACTTAAGCCTTTCTCTTAACCTCTCCTGAACCTCTGGATTCTCATCTGTGAAGGGAAAATAAGAATCTCCTTCACAGGGTTTGTCTGAGGATCAAATGTAATGATGTATGTGAAAGTGCTTTGTAACTCCAATATGGAATGGAAGCGCAGGGGATAAAGCAAGTATTGTGTCCATCATTTTGCTCTAACAATGTCCTTTACACTGCCTTGTAATACCCCAGATTTTATGGGGAAACAGTGTGGCACAGCTTGTGAAATCAAGAATGAACAATATAGCCACGTTTTCTTTACTACCTAGTACATCTAATTAAGAAGTATAGATTTAAATAATTATGTTTTCTTGAAGGTCATTTTTCTTTCCAGTTCATTCACTTGCAAGAACAGTATCTTAATACATGAAAAGTGAAAAAAAAAATGTAGGGAAAATGCTCAAATACAGTTTTTATGTTTGTATATATGTAGTTATAGGAAACAGGTAAAAGAAGTTTCCATATGTAAAATGTTACTTTGATAACCAACCAACAATTTCTGCACAAAAGAGAGATAAATAATTTCCCCATTGTGTAGAAAAAAGAAATCCATGTTTAAGTATATAAAGCACATCCAGACCAAAGTATGGAAACTCAAAATAAAAACTAAAATGTGGAATTTATAATTTTAAGTACCAGAAAAATCAAATG
Organism: Lutra lutra; assembly: GCF_902655055.1. NCBI lineage: Eukaryota > Metazoa > Chordata > Mammalia > Carnivora > Mustelidae > Lutra > Lutra lutra. The sequence goes on along the minus strand of NC_062283.1, from coordinate 50,104,481 downwards.
TTAAGAGAGACACAGTTGGAAGCTTGCTATAATCCTTACAACAGGTAATTAGAAAAATCTAGATAAATAATTTATTTTAAAGGAATGCATTCAGGAGGAAAAGTAAACAAAATAGAAGACCGAAGTTCACAAAGATTTCTATACCAACTACACAGTTCTAATTTCATTCTACTCCAATATGTTCAGAGTATTCAGGGTAGGAATGCTTTCTCAGATGAGCAAAGATAACTCTATTTTAAACCTCTGGGGGGGCGCCTGAGTGGCTCAGTTGGTTGGGCAACTGCCTTCGGCTCAGGTCATGATTCTGGAGTCCCAGGATCGAGTCCCACATGGAGCTCCCTGCTCAGCAGGGAGTCTGCTTCTCCCACTGACCTCTCTCCTCTTGTGCTCTCTCTCATGCTCTCTCTCTCAAATAATTAAATAAAATCTTTAAAAAATAAAAATAAAAAAATAAAAAAAAACCTCTAGGGCCAGTAATACCTGCCTTTCAGTATGGATGATTTATTTTTGCTTTTGTTTCCCTTCCTTGCCTTTGGAGGTAAGAAATATCTAGAAAAATTCTCCCATGGCTAAAATCACTGCCTATATTCTCTTCTAGGATGTTTATGATTTCAAGTTCCACATTCAGTGTGGAAATCCACTTTCAGTTTAATGTGAAATGGGAGAAGATATTTGCAAATGATATATACAATAAAAGGGGTTAATATCCAAAATATATAAAGAACTTAAAACTCAATACCAAAGAAACAAATAATCCAATTAAAAAGTAGAGAATATGAATAGACATTTTCCAAAGAAGATATAGACATATGGAAAGATGCTCAATATTACTAGTCATCAGAGACAAATCAAAACCACAATGAGAATGTAGTGATCTGAAGGGGCACATGCACCTGAATGTTTATACCAGCAATGTCCACAATAGCCAAACTATGGATAGAACCTAGATATCCATCAACAGATGAATGGATAAAGAAGATGTGGTATATATACACAATGGAATACTATGCAGCTATCAAAAGAAATGAAATCTTGCCATTAGCAATGACATGGATGGAACTAGAGGGTATTATGCTGAGTGAAATAAATCAATCAGATAAAGATAATTATCATACAATCTCTCTGACATGAGGATTTTCAGAGGCAGGGTGGGTGGTTTGTGGGGTAGGGAAGTTAAAAATGAAACAAGATGGGATCGATGGGGAGACACACCATAAGAGACTCTTAATCTCACAAACAAACTGAGGGTTGCTGGGGAGTGGGGGGAGGGAGAGGGTAGTTGGGTTATGGACATTGGGGAGGGTATGTGCTATGGTGAGTTCTGTGAAATGTGTAAGCCTGATGATTCACAGACCTGTACCCCTGGGGCAAATAATATATGTTAATATAAATAATTTTTAAGAAAACATAATGAGATATCACCTTACACCTATTAGAAAGACTAAAACCAAAAAGACAAGAAAGAACAAGTGTTGGCAAGGATGTGGAGAAAAAGGAACCCTTATGCACTGCTGGTAGGAATGTAAATTGGTGCAGCCACTGTGGAAAACGGTATGGAGGATCCTCAAAAAATTAAAAATAAATATTCCATATGATCTAATAGTTCCACTACTAGGTAGTTACCCAAAAAAACCCGAAAGCACTAATTTAAAAAGATATATATACCCCTATGTTTGTTGCATCATTGTTTATAATAGCCAAGATACAAAAGCAACCTAAACATCCACTGAAAGACAATGGATATACACATGCACAACAGAATCTTAAACTGCCATAAAAAAGGATGAGATTTAAAAAGAAAAAAAAAAAGGATGCAATCATGCCATTTGCAACAACATAGATAGACCTAAAAGGTAGTATGCTAAGTAAACTAAGACAAAGAAAGACAAATACCACATGATTTCACTCACATGTGGAACCAAAAAAAAAAAAAAAAACCAGGAAAAAAAAAAGGAATAAACAAACAAAAAGCAGAAACACACCTGTAAATATGGAGGACAAACTGATGATTGCCAGAGGACAGGGAGATAGGGAGATGGGTAATATAGGTGAAGGAGAGTGGGAGATAAAGTTAATGAAACTTCAATAGTTTAGTATGATGGTAGATGATAGTACACTTGTGGTGAGCATAGCATAACGTATAAACTTGTTCAATCACATGTTTTACACCTGAAATTAATGTAACATTGTATGTTAACTATATTCAAAATTGTCTGAATTAGCTTTTCTATTAAGTAATCCAGTATTACCAAAGTAATAAAAACATGTTTTATTTAAAATTCTGCCATGGACATGGACACAAAATCTGTATAAATCTCTAGCTTAACTAGAGCAACCAAATTCCAACTACACCATTCCAGCTCTAAGTTAACATCACAGGAAAACTGATGAACACATTATTCCAGAACATATCTAGCCTACTTTATAAGTGCCTATTTAATTCAATTCCACATGCCATATGGTTCGAATGTCACCCTTCTCTAGATGTCACTTTTTTTTTTTTTTTTCAGATCAAGGGAATTCTATCAAGGAGATCTGTGGTCAGAAACCAAAAGTAATTTTACTGATCCAGACCTGATAGTCCAATAAAACAGAGCTGTCTAGTGCCAACCTGTGCAAGCCAGCTTCTTCAAACTTTCCTGGATTGAACTTGGTTTTGATGGTAAGGCAAACATGAGTGTATATCCAACTGATACATACTCCTCAATGGTATTCAGTGGCAATTTAATACATCTGCCTTTCTGAAGGTCTATTATATCATCATGTACTTTAAAGTCAGTACAAGTTCATCAAAGAAGGAACAGTCACCATTGTTTCAACTTAGTACCAAGGTTGTGATAACTTGGACTTCATCATAACATACTGAAAATACAATAAAATAACAAAACGAAAATAAATTATGAGAAAGCGATCCTCTTACCAAAGATTAGTTAAGTAACAAAGAAGGTAGCCCCAACTTCATACAATTTATTTTCTCATTACAGACTGAATGACCTCATCCTCCTTTACCCCAAGGAATCCCACTGTCTTGAAATCTAGGTTGATTTAGAGTTAACAGTCTTTCATCTGAGGAAGATGTCTACCAGATGCATGACTGACAGACAATGGGACACAGTAAGCATAGATTTTAATGGTAAGTCAAGGGGAAAAAGAGACTCCTATTACTCTTTAGTACAACTTGTGCACAAAACAGAAAAGTCAAAATCTCTTGCACTATTAAGTAGCCTCACTGATCATAGAATATATTCTTTTAAAAAAGAAGAAAAAAATATAAGAAATAACTATCATCTTTGGCCTAAGGAACAGTAAAGGAAAACACAATTCTAAAGGCTTACAAAATTACAAAAATAATTCATCTGGTTTTGCCATTTTTCATTTTAATAAAACTGATTATCTAATAAATTTTTTTGTTATTCCTGCTTGAATACTATAGATGGAGAAAAGGTAATGTGTTTTGCCTTTACACATACCCAGACAATAGTATGTATTTTTTACTTCATTCTTCACTCCTTTTCATTTTCATTTTTAATTTCACAGAGCTTTTGTCAGATATTACAGTTATATTTCATTTTAATATAAAAACTATTTATTTTTAACTAAATTGTCCAGGCATCTTCACATGTCCATAGCTTTCTCCAGCACACTGATATTAACGTTCATAAAATGTGGTTTGATCACCAAAGTTGGAGTCAGTCACTTAGCCCAAGATCACACTTCAAGAAAGTGATATTGACAAAGATAAGAATCAAACTGGATCTTGATCGGTTTCCAGAGACTGGGCTGGACCACCTTATAATGATGTAGCCTTAGGTTTATAGAAAAAAAAAATCAGGAGATAGTGCTTTACTTTAACAGATGTTGTGTTGTTTTTTAAAACATTTTTATTAAGGTACAAACTACATTCAATAAAATGCCCTATTTCACATCACCTGGCACACACTCGTGTTTATAAACACCCAGACAAGACAAAGAACACATCTAACACCTTAGAAAGTTACTTCATGTAATAATAACCACTACTATCAGAGGCCACCACTATAATGATTTCTACCATCACTGTTTTGTCTATTCCTGAACTTAATACAAATGAAACATACAGTATACTCTCTTCCTTGAAATTTTCTTGCTCAACATAGTATCTGTGGGATTATCCATGTTGTTGCACATACAGTGACTTGTTCTTGCTTATTGCTGTGTAGTATTCCACTCTATGAATTAGATTATGAAATATTTGTCCATTTTTATGTGGGCAATCATTTGAGTTGTTTGCAGTTTTTGACTATTTTTAATAAAGTTGCTATGGCATTCCTGCATATGTCTTTTGGTAAACGTATGAACTTATTTCTGATAATCAAGTATCTGGAGTAGAACTGCTGTTTCATGTGCACTTTGCCTTAGTAGATAGTGCCAAAAACTTTTCCCAAGTGGTTGTGCCAATTTTCACCTCTATAAGCATGTCTATTATGACTTGAAAAGGTCAGAGGTGTTATGAAAATAAAATATGAAACAGGTGATAGACATTATACATAATATTTCAGAGAAAGAGAAAAGAGGGGAGAATGGGCTATCCATACAAGCTTTAAACATTCCTAATGAAAATTATTCTCAATATTTTCTTGTTCATTTCTTTCTTAGGCATAATTAATTATAACAACTGCACCTATAGCCAATCATAAACACTGACAGCAAGGTCTATATGCTGTAATTTCTATATTTTCTAAATCATGCCATAATCATTCTACTTTTCCAATGAATACTCGCACATCACTTTTCACATAAAATACAAGCATATTGTGTGTATTTGGCAGAAACATAGCTCTAGCCTCTCTAATTAAATGGAAAGTTCTTATTCTTAGATATACATTGTCCTTCATAATGTAAATTGCCTTCAATTCAGATTAGATTCAAAACCTTCTTCATAGATTATAAAGTGATTCTCCTGAATCTTTGATGAGATTTTATGGAATACTATACTCAATCCTATCCTATCCTATCCACCAAACTTTACCCTACCTCCTACCTCTCATTTCCCTCTGCCCTATCCTGATGGTTGGAGATTCATGCGTGTGTGTGTGTGTGTGTGTGTGTGTGTATCAACAACAGTAAAGAGGAAGAATGGAAGGGAATCAGTTTTATATGAGGACAGAAAAGTTCATCACATGTATGTTATGAAATCATGGAACCTAAAATACTGGTCATCTCCAAAAACACCTCAGTTGTCCTCGCCATGATTGCTCATATGTGTACCCTTACCCTCTGTGACTCCTAATGAAAAACAGATGGTATTATATGAGGGTAGGGTAGGGTAATGTACTAAGTCATTATTACAAAGCATTGTAAAGCTTGAATTAGATAATAATCCAGCAATCTCTAAGCAAAGAATAGTATACAAAGTATGAGTGACTTTTTTTTAAGATTTTTATTTATTTTTGAGAGAGAAGCAGAGAGAGAGAATGAGCATGAGCAGGAGAGGGACAGAAAAAGAAGAAGACTCCTTGATGAGCAGGAGCCCAATGGGGGACTGGATCCCAGGACCCTGGGATCATGACCTTAGCAGAAGGCAGATGCTTAGCTGACTGAGCTACCCAAGTGCCCAAAGTATGAGTCGTTTTTTATGGGAGAAAAAGAAACTCAGGAGAAGTCCTAAATATTATTCCAAGTTAAAGTGCGTCATTGTAGAAAACACTAGAAGGAAAAAGGCCTCAAAGTTTTATAGGATGAAAGATACCAAAGTTACACTCAAGCATCAATCTCTCTCTCTCTCTCTCTCTAAGAAGATAAGGCTGAGGACAAACAGCTAACTGCCTTCTAACCTCTAGCCTTTGGCCCCATTTGAGCAAGTCAACATCATATACTTTTTTTAAAAAAACAGATAAATTTCCTGCCTCATCTAAAAGTCAAGATGGTGGAAATTAAACAATAAGATTACACAGGCAGTTTTCTAGAGCCTGCTCTTTACCCACACCTGTGTATAGCAAGCTCAACATACCTGAATTAAAATATGGGTCCTAAAGCCCAGTAATTCAAGCCATTGGCTGCTGCAAGCCCTTAAAGACCCCTAAGGATAATATCTTCCAGGGCACAAGGGGAGATTTCTTTCTCCCTCCTTTCTCTTCTCTTTGCTGTGTTAATCCCATTCCAATTTACTCAAAAAAGAAACATAAGAATGATGTCAGCAAGATAGTGGAATAGAAAGTCACAGGCCACATTCTCTCACTGAAACACTAATTTAACAATAATAAATGGACCAAAATACCTTTATGAAAATTCCAGATTTGGATTAGGAAGTTGAAGTACCCTAGGTGAGCACAAAGCCAAGAAGAGCCTCACTGAAACAAGTAATAAGAGTAATTTCACTTTATCCACATCATTCCCTCCCCCAAGCCTGTACAAGTAAGTGCCAGGAGAGGACATCCTCGTTTGTGATACTGCCCTTGAGTGGAAAAAAGAAGAGTGGAGCACATATCCACGGGACTGCCCAAGAGACTGGTTTCAGTCTCACCTCATTTGGAGCACTAAAGGAACTGGAATCATTTGGATTCCTGGGAACTGCTGAAAACAAAGAGTCTTAGAGCTGGGGGAAGGAGCTTGTTGTGGCTGGCAACAAGTGGCTCAGCATGATCAAGAGAAGACACATAACTTCAGCCTTCTCCCTCTGGAGGAAGAGAAAAGAATGGAATATGTATCCAGCATTCTAGCTTTCCCAAGGGCTACCTGAGGAAATAATATTGGTCCCACCTGACTAAGGATCCTGACAGGGAACCAGAATACTTTTGATGCCTAATGCCCACTAAGAACAAGGTGAGGAAGCTTACAGCTAAGACTTTGGCTAGACAAAACTAGAGAACTTAAAAAGCCACTGACAGATACCAAAGGGACTGAGAGATTATGAGTTCCCCGGGATGGGGTGGGGGGGTGGTATGAGTTCCTGCAGGGGCGGGGGAGGGGGAACCAAGCAAACCTCTCTAATTAAGAAATTGCGCACTCAGGCCCACAGAAATTGCATCCTTCCATAAAAAGGCTTCAAAGGCCCCCAGAATATTTAGACAGACTAAGAGATGTGACTGTTTTTTCAAATGTGTGGATCCCAAAAAAAAAGCTGTAGGGTACACAAAGAAACAAGGAAACATGACCCAATCAAAGGAATAGAATAAGTCTCCAGGCACCAACCCTAAAGAAAGGTAGGTATATTATCTGAAAAAGAATTTAAAACAGCCATAATAATGATGCCCTGTGAGCTTAAGAAAATGATGGTATAAACAAAATGAGAGTATCAATAGGGATATAAAATATGAAATATTTTATATAAAATATGAAAGAGAACCAAAAAGAAATTTTGTACCTGAAGAACATAATAACTCAAATGGGGGGGAGGAGACTGGAGGGGCTCCAAATCATACTTGAAGAAAAAATCAACAAACTTAAAGAAGGTGATTTGAAATATCTGGGCAGAAGAACAAAAATTTAAAGGAATGAGAAAGACTGAAGAAAGCCTAAATGACTTATGAGACACCATGATGTATACCAATATACGTATTATAGGCATTTCAGGAGAGAAAGAGACAGTTTAGTTAAAGTAATATCCCAAAACTTCTCAAATCTAGGAAAGGAAATGTATATCCAAATTAAAGAACCCAAAGAAATCCACATCAAGACGTATTATAATCAACTTATTGGGAAAAAAAAGAGAGAGAGAGAGAGTTTTGAAACCAACAAAAGAAAAGCCACTCATTATGCACAAAAGAATCCCCCCACCCCCACCATATGACTATTGGCAGATTATCTCAATAGAAACCTTGCAGGCCACAAGGGAATGGGAATGGGATGATATACTCAAAGCGCTTGCTGAAAGAAAAAGATTGTCAACTGAAAAAAATAACTGGTAAAAATATTTTTCAGAAATGGAAGAGAAATAAACACTTTCCCAGATTAGAACATCCTGAGGGCATCCATCACTGTGCCTTATAAGAAATACTGAGGGAGTCCTTTAGGTTGAAATTAAAGGACATTAAACAACAACACAAAAGCACTCAAAGTATAAAACTCTGTGGTTAGGGACACCTGGGTGGTGCAGTCAGTTAGGCATCCAATTCCTGGTTTCAGCTCAGATCATGATCTCAGGGTTGTGAGACTAAGCAGGCTCTGTGCTCAGCATGGAGTCTGCTTAAGACTCTCCTCCTCTCCTTCTACCCCTCCCCATCATGCATGCACAAACTCTCCACTGTCTCACTCTAAAATAAAAATAAATAAATCTTAAAGAAAAAACTCACTGGTTAAATATATAGACAAGTTCAGAATACTATAATACTTTAACAATGGTGTGTAAATCACTTTTAATCCTTATAGAGAAGTTAGAAGAAATTATAAACAATAACTATAACTGTAAAAATATGGTAATGAATACCCAATGTAAGACAATGTAATTTGTAACATTAATAACAAAATGTGAGGGGACAGGGAGAAGCAAAACTATAGAGTATTTGTATGTGATTGAAATTAACTATTCAGCTTAAAATAGGCTGCTATAACTATATGATGTTTTATGTAACCCTCATAGTAACCACAAAGGAAATACCTATAAAAGATATACAAAAGCAAATGAGAAGAAAATGAAAACATGTCCAAAAAAATGTTAATGAAACACAAAGGAAAAAAACACAAAGCAAGAGAGAAAAGAGGAACCAAAAAAGGCATAAGGCAGACAGAAAACAATTAACAAAATGGTGATATTAAATCCTTCCCTATTGCTATTTCAGATATAAATGGATTAACCTCCCAAATAAATACACACAGAGTGACTAAATGGACAAAAAAAAAACAAAAAGAAAGAAAGAAAGAAAAAAAAGAAAAGAAAACAAGATCCAAGTACATATTGTCTATAAGATATATACTCTAGGATTACAGACACACACAGGCTAAAAGTAAGGGGACAGAAAAAAACACTTCATGCAGATGGTAACCAAAATAGAGCAAAGGTGGTACTGCTTAGACAAAATAGACAAGTCAAAAACTCAATGGAGACAAAGAAGGACATTATATGATGATAAAAGGGTCAATTCACCAGCAAGACATAACAATTATAAATACATATGCACCCAACATCATAGCACCCAATTATATGAAGCAAATGCTGACAGAATTGAGTGGAGAAATAGTAGACATAGAAACAGAATACACAATTATAGTAAGAGATTTCAATATTCTACTTCTAATAATGAATAGGATATCCAGACAAAAGACAAAAAAGGGAATGCAGAACTTGAACAACACTGTAGACCAAACAGAGCTAAGAGATATACAGAACATTCCACCACACAGCAGCAGAATACACGTTCTTTTAAGTGCAAATGAAACATTCTCCAGGATAGATCACATGTTAGGTCAAAAAATAAGTCTTAATAAATTTAAGAAGACTGAAGTCATACCAAATACATCTCCCAACCACAACATAATGAAACTAGAAATTAATGGTAGGAGGAAAAGTGGAAAACTCACAAATATGTGGAAATTGAACATGCTCTTGAACAACCATTTGTTCAACAATCGACTCAAAAAAATTAAAAGAGAAATTAGAAAATATCTTGAGGTAAACAAAAACTAAAATACAACATACCAAAATTTATGAGTTGTAGCAAAATACTAAGTATTTTGGAACAAAGGATATCAAATAAACAACCTAACTTTATTCATTAAAAAACTAGAAAAAGAACAAACTGAGCCCAAAACTAATAGGAACAAGAGAATAATTTTAATTTCAATAATCTTTAAGATAATTAAGATTATCTTTATTTCTTATATCTTAATCTAAATTCATAAATAAATGAAATAAAGAAGAGTAAAACAAAAAAATCAAGAAATTAAGAGTTGATTTTTTAAAAAATCAACAAAACTGAAATAACTTCAGCTAGATTAACTAAGAAAAAAAAGAAGATTGAAATAAATAAACTAGAAATTAAAGAGGAGACATTACAACTAATATCACAAAAATATAATCATAAGAGACTGTAATATTTATACAACAATTTTGATAACCTAGAAGAAATGGATAAATTTCTACACTATAAAACCTACCAAGACTGAATCATGAAGAAATAGAAAATGTAAACAGATTCATAAGGATATTGAATCAGGAATCAAAAACATCTCAACAAGGAAAAGCCCAGGACCAGGTATCTTCACCAGTGAATTTTACAAAACACTTAAAAAATTAATGTCAATCCTTCTCAAACTCCTACAAAAATCTGAAGAGTAGGGAATACTTCCAAACTCTTTTTATAAGGCCAGCATTGCCCTGATACAGAGGCCAGAAAAAGACACTACAGGAAAAGAAAACTGATGCAAAATCCTCCACAAATTACTAACAAATTGAATTCAACAGCATTATAAAAAGAATCCCAAAAAATCAAACATCACGATCCAGTGGAATTTATCCTTGAGATGCAAAGATGGTTAAACCTATGAGATTAATCAATGCAATACACCACATTAAGAGAATAAAGAATAAAAGTCACATGATCATCTCAATATTTGCAGAAAAACATTTTGACACAATTTAATATTATTTCATAATAAAAACACTCATCAAATTAAAGAAGGAATTTACCTCAACATAATCGAGGTCATATATGAAAAGCCCACAGTTAATGGTGAAAAACAAAAAGCTCTTCCTTTAAGATCAGGAAGAAGACAAGGATGCCCACTCTTGCCACTTCTATTCAACATAATATTGGAAGTACTAGCCAGAGCATCCAAAGTAATAAAATACAAAGGAATAAACTTAACCAAGGAGGTGAAACACTGAAATGCTGAAAACTACAAAACACCACTTAAAAAAGGAAAAAAAGCCTAAAGATATCACCAGCAAGTAGATACATCTCATATTAATAGACTGGAAAATTCAATAATGCAAAAATTTCTCTAGCACCCAAAGTGACCTACAGTTTCAATGCAATCCCTATCAAAATCCCAACAGCCAAGTCACAGAAGGACAAATACTGCATGATTCCACCTTTATGAAATATGTAAAGTAGTCAAACTCATAACAACAGAAAGCAGAATGATGGCTGCCAGAGTGGGAGGGAGAGGGATATAGGGAGTAGCTATTCAATGGGCCCAAAGTTTCTGTCAGGCAACATGAGGAAGTTCTAGGTATCTACAGTACAACACTGTGCTTGCAGTTAACTATACTGTACTGTACACTTAAAATATTTAAGAGGTTAGCTCTCATGTGTTTTTTACAAAAAAAGAATAGAAAGAAAAGAAAAAAAAAAACAACTCTCAAACAGATAAGTAAAGAAACCATTGTCCATCACAAAAAGATCATCCTGAAATAAGAAATGTACTGCAGAATACTCCTTTAAGCAAATGGTAGGTCTATTAAGTTGAAATAATCCATGTGGGACCAAAGAAGTAAATAATATTTTGTTCACTGTGGATCAATCACAACAGGAATATAAAAGTGAACATGATAAGCAATTCAAGGTAGAATTTAACCATTTATCAAAACAATAAAAAATAGGAACTTTGTCAAACAATGCAAATACAAATTGCATGATTTGAGGCTTCTGCAAAACAACAATGCAAAAATCATAATCTAATAGTTATTAAAAAGTCAAGTGCAAAAAAGCCCTTATATTCCCCTAAGTACAATTTCAAAAACTACATTTTAAAAGATAGCTATTGTACCGCATATTTGTGAACTGAATAGACACAGACATTACTTACATTCTTTCTTTGAGTGTGCATGAAGAAATATTTGGCAAGCTTTCAAATTTAATTTTTTTTACAGACTGGACATTTTTGCTAAAAGAATTTTTTATCCTTTTAAACAAATCTTTCACGTGTAATTAGAATTTTTTAAATAGAATGCATTTACCAAAATACGTATCTACACAAAGTCTCTGAAACAAGTACTGCCCAGACATACTTTATCAAATTTATATTTTAGGATATAAAAGAATGGTAGGTAAAACATCACCATGAAAAGTGTTTTAATAATGAAATATATCTAGCTACAAAACCAAAGAATTCTAATTCTAATCTTATAATATATTTAAAAATCTATGTATGTCAATTATTTTTCAATAAAATTGGAAAATAAATATAAATTCTCTGATCAAGATGAGAAAAGTCAACACAGTCTTACTGTTAGGAACATGAAAAGAATAATTGTGATAATCATTTGTACTGGCTATAGTGCCTTTTTAAAAGTTTGATTAAAGAAAATGCTTAATTTTTTTAAGATCTTATTTATTTATTTGACAGAGAGAAGATCACAAGTAGGCAGAGAGGCAGGCAGAGACAGAGAGGGGGAAGCAGACTCCCCACTGAGCAGAGAGCCCAATGCCGGGCTCGATCCCAGGGTCCTGGGATCATGACCTGAGCTGAAGGCAGAGGCTTAACCCACTGAGCCACCCAGGTGCCCCAGAAAATGCTCAATTTCCATCCCTTCTTAAATAATCTAAAAATAAATTTAAATGTTTTTCTGTACTATAGCTCTCAAACAAATATGAAGAAAAATAGATTTATAGAGAAATAAATAAAATAAATAAAAAATAAATAAAATAATAAATAAAATAATAAATTAAATAAATAAATAAATAAATAAAAGATTTATAGAGAAATAAATCTTTTTTCCTAGGCCACACTTAGAAATGTTCCTTTTTTTTTTTTTTAAGATTTATTTGAGACAGAGAGAGAGAGAGAGAGAGAGAGCGCATGCACAAAGAGTAAGAGGAGAAGCAGACTCCCCGCTGAGCAGGAAGCCTGATGCGGGCTTGATCCCAGGACCCTGAGATCATGACCTCAGATGTTTAATCAACTGAGCCACCCAGGCACCCCAGAAATGTTTCTATCAAATGTGAACCAACATATTTTTGGAGTTTTAGGCAAATTAGAAAAAAAAAGTCTTTGATTTTACATAAATTTTATTTTTTAGATATATTATAGTATTAAATGCTTGTAGTATTACAAACAAATTACTCTCTCCAAAAAAATGTGAATGTCTATATCCTAATACAATTAATATTTGCCAAAAAATGGAGCTTTTCCATACCATGGACTTATCATAAACACAAAGTTAGATTTCATGGAATGATGTAAAAACGATTGACTAATAAATACTATATTTTCAAATATTCTCTCACTGATGGTACAAATTTAAGTCTCTCAAGTGCAATTTTTAACATTTTTCCAGAGCTCTAACAACTTTAGTAATTTGACCTATGTTTTTGAAAAAAATCAGACATTCCCATTCAGAATTCTGTATAAGAATATTTTATAGCAGAAAAACTTAGAAATGAACAAAAAACATCAACTGATGGATGGATAAAAAAGATACACAAACACATGAAGACAATGGAGTATTAGTCATCAAAAAGAATGAAATCTTGCCATTTCCAATGACATGGATGGAGCTAGAGTGTATTATGCTAGGCAAAATAAGTCAGAAAAGAAAAAATACTATATGATTTCACTCATACATGGAATTTAAAAAACAGACGAACAGAAGGGGAGAAAAAGAGAGAGGCAAACCATAAAACAGACTCTACTATAGAGATCAAATTGAGGGTTGATGGAGGGAAGATGGGTGGGGGATGGACTAAGTGGGTGATGGGTATTAAGGAGGGCACTTGTGATAAGCACTAGGTATTATGTGTAAGTGAAGAATCATTAAATTCTACAAGTGAAACCAATACTACACTATATGTAAACTAACTAGAATTTAGATAAAAATTTAAAAAAAGAAAAAGAAACTAAACACACACCAAAAAAGGGGAATTATTAAATGAATTATCTTAGGAGACTGAGACTGTCTGCTATTACGTTAATAGAGGATGAAAATTATACATAAAAATAATAGAATATACAATAGTATGAAAATAGAGGATGAAATTATATATACAATGTTATACTTATTTAGGCACATGAATAAGCTCTCAGACACAATGAAATAAAAAAAGAAAGACTGGAATGAAAAAGACAAAAAAATCGTTAACAAGAGTGATCATGTGTAGTATATATAATCTTATGTTTTACGTGCCTTTATTTTCTTCCATCTCCACAATGGACATGCTGCAATTGAAAAAAAAAAAAAAGGATACTTTCTAACTATAGATTTTCTTAAGTGGTTGTTTCTAAAAACAAAATTTATCCAGAATAAATGAAACACAAAAATACATGTACACCTCAATTCTAACATGATAGATAACTTGACACTAAATATAACTACATGGTATAAATAAGCAGGTTATACCAAAGTGTGAGAAAATGCAATTATTAATTGTTTCCAAATTCCATTAAGGCTTACCTTCACAAAGTTTCTGCTTCATCACCTCCCTTATTTTGGATATCGCAATATAGTCTTCCACATAAAACACATAAGTAGATGAAGGCTTATTGGCAATGGCTCTAAGTTCTGCATCTTCTGTTTCTGAACCAACGCCAATAGCAAATAATGTTATTTTACTGTCTCTTGCTGCTTCTGCTGCATCTTTTACTTCATCTTGGGATTTACCATCTGTGAGTACTACTGCTATCTTTGTCAGAAACCGTGAGGACTTGGCAAAAAGGTAATCAAGTGCAAACTGGATGGCCTTTCCAGTCCTTGTGTTTCCACCCAGGTAATGTATGGATTCCATTGCTGCAATCAAATTCTCTCCAGAATCATGACTTCCAAGAGGAATCTCCAATACAGGGTAGTCACTATACTGGACCACTCCAACCTGAATAAACTTCGGTCCTATGTCAAAGTTTTTCGTGATATTAACAAGCCACTTTTTCACTATTTCAAAGTTTTCTGGGCCAACACTGTAAGAGCCATCTAAGATGAAAACTAAATCTGTTGGAGCAGTACGACAACCTAAATGAAGAAGAAAACCATCAGAACACATTTGTAGTATAAAAAGCAAATATGGTAGGTTTTTACTGCACAATCTTTAAGTAAGCAGATGCAGGGGATGCTTTCACAACATACATGGGTATCAAATCACCGTGAGGCACACATTAAATATAATACAATTTATATGTCCATTATATCTCAATAAAGCTAAAATTTTAAAATGTAACCAGTTCATAGGACCTTTGTGAAGGTTAAATAAGATAAATTGCCTAACTCATGAAAATTCTTTCTAAATCAGAGCTATTATTTTTGTTAACATTTTTAAATTCTGTTGTCTTAATTTAAGGATTAATGATTCAGCTTTAAAAGTAGGGAATAAAAAAAAGGATACTATATTTGACATGATATCTAGATAGTTCTGTGTAGGGGCAAGTATTGCCATAAAGCAACATTTAATTCCTTTTCCCCACTGACTAAATGAAAACACAAAAATAAATAAATGATTTTCAGATATATGCTAAAAGCATTCTTTTAAGTTATCCCTGAAATACGTTTAGTTTAATGTTAATCTAAAGTATTTACAAAAATATCCATAAGTCAATGAATGGGAGAAAAATTTAAAAAGAAAAAAGCTTTCTGCCAACTTCAGGATTCAACTAGCATATTCTTTGATAGAGTTGATAAAAGTTTAACGAACCAAGATCACCAATGTAATATCTACTCTTGCACTACACACAAGATCAATGTTTAAAGATCTGATCTCTCATTTTCAGCCAGCAAGAGACTTGTGCTAAGTGAATCTTTGTTCACGAGTATAAAGCTATTTTTTCTCCACAGAGATAAAGATTCTTGTTTCAACATGCCAGGAAACACGTGATCAGCACACCTGAGAGTTCTACTGGAGAACAAAAACCGTCTTTGGTGCAAGTTACACCTAGACAAGTTCTAAGCACTCGTGGAAAGAAAAAATCATTAAGATTTTTAAGATTTTTCTCTTTTCCACAGTACCCAGCATGCCTCCAACCCTATTTTTAGCCTTTCAGTATATGTATATTGAATACCTACTCTGTGCTTGACTATCATACTAGGTACCAGCTTCAAAGATGCATAAGATATCTCAAACAGATATCACAGTCTATTAAGACAGACGACTGGCTGGTTAGGCAAAGTACAAAATATTATGAGAACATTTAGGAGAAGGTAAAAACTAATTGTGCAAAGTCAGAATAGATCCTGTGGAAAAGCTGACAGGGAACCTGAGATCTAAAAGAAGAGCTTTAGCCAGGTGAAGAGGAGGACCTTCTAATCAGAGGGAATAGTAAATACAAAGGTCCAGAGGTAAGAATCAAACAGAGCCCAAATGACAAAATGGTTGGAGTAATTCCAACAGTGCAAAACAGCCAATAGAGTACACTGAAAGGAATGGCTACACTTCCTGTTTCTCTCAATTCTGCACTCAAAGCAGTAAAAATACTACCATTTATGGCCCATACGATAAAGATCACATGTCCTTGGAGACAGTAAGTTTAAAGAGGGTGAGATGAGTCAAGGTAATATGGTAACAAATTTTAAGTTCTGTGTTTTTACACATATTAATAGTCTCTCTTAGTAGTTATCAGATGCCCAATATAATGATTTATTTTCTGTAGACATTACAAATAAGATATCATAACTACAAAGGACCGTCCTGGAGGAAAAAACAAAGTTCAGTGACTATTAGCATTTGTATTTCTGTATTTGTATTTCTGCATTTCCTTACATGTAAAATCAATTTATCAATCAATCTCTCTTTCTCTTTCTCTTTCCCTCTCCTTTCCTTTCCATTCTTTTCCTCATATTTGTCTATTTCCATATCTGGGACGATGACAAGTTCACACAAAGATGCCTCAATTTTAAAGGTAATTCACTCACAGTAACCGGTAAAAATAAACTACTGTCAGGTGAACATATAGTCCAGAAGTTACCCAAAAAAATTTTTTTTAACTGCCAAAACATGGATTTACCTCAAAAATGTAACTGTCATTATGATGTCACTCTTAAGATGGTATGAAGTCCAAAAAATCATGAGGAACACTATTCCAACATCCTTTGGCATGGTAAACACTGCCAGAGTTCAGGCCAGGGACAAAAGAAATGGAATTCTGCCTCAGAGGCAAATGTTCTAATGCAAGGGAATGTAGTTCTGGGTTTTTCTGGAAGCTGGACTGGGATTAGAGACATATGCTTTTGTTGAGCTTTTGTGGGAGAGACAAAAGGATAGGCAAGTCATGTTTGCAGAGTTCTTCAGGGTTGTCCTTCCTCAGTACTATGAGACTCATTGTCTAGACCTGCTAGTGTTTGTGTGCCACTTGATTCAGTATTTATAAACTCTTACAACGTTATTCTTGGCCCTTCCTATCCCTTTCCAGAGCCATGGACCATATATTTCATAACTGCAAAGTTAGCCAAGAGCATGGGTACAAAAGCAAGAATTGCCATTTATAAAAACTAGACAAAATACCACTCCAAGAGGCCTCTTCCTTAGAAAGATGAATCACCAGTGTCATAGAAAAAAAAATGGACTGAAGATCAAAGGCATAGTTCAAATACTAGTTATACCTCTAAACAGCTGTATGATATTAGGTAAGCCCCTTAAATTTTGTGAATTTCTTTCCTACTCAAAAAAACAGAGAAAATAATATGTACTTTGTATAGTACATGAGTGGATTAAACTCAGAGTATTATACAAACATTAAATTCACTACTAATAAATTCTAATCAAGCTGAATCAAGTTGTCAAACCATATGATTTAAGTGCTGTAGAAACCATAATTTATAGTAGGGTGTATATGAGTTTCAAAATATGATTATAAGCCAACTTTTTTATAAGACGCATGGTATCTGTAAATAATGGCCTGGATAGTACAAATGCAATTAATATAGCTCTCTTTCTCTAATGCAAGCTCTCCTATACACAATCAGAATAATAGTCACCATCTACTGAGATGTCACTGAGCTAAGTCATTGATAGGAGTTACCCTGTTTACATGAATTATCTCATTATCTCTATGAGATAACCTCATAAAATGATCCTAATAACCCAATGAGGTAGGTACTTTATCTCCCTATCACTAAGTTCTAAATGGCTGAGTATAAACTGAATACCATACCATTTATCCCAAAGCCTAATGGGTAAAAGAGAATAAACAATTACCATGGAATTTTCTCAAAATTACCTCCGATAAAAGCTTTCCCCTCAGTTAATATGTAACATAGCAATTCATTTCATTTTAGGGAGTTACAGCATCAAAAACAGTAAGAATAATGTCCTAAAAAGAATTGCTTGAGCTCCCCAATTGTATTTCCACAATCAATTTGTTGATAACAAAAATGCTGATAATTCTTACTTGATCTTATTTCCCCATCTTCAGCTAATACAGAATTCTGAAGAGGCAAGACCAAAATTATCCAAAGTAATGAAATATGGTGAGTCATGTTTCTGTTTCGTTCTACTATTTTGGTTTTAGGATTCCTAAAGAGAAAAAAGAAAAAAAAAAGTTAAACACATTAGAAAAATAAAGACAAATACCTAGCCATTGTAAGTTCAAATTTTTTCATTTTAATACTCAGAGTAGTTCTTACTAGCCTTAAAATAATTTATCTGTCTAAAATAGCCACATTTTATTTATTTATTTATTTGACAGAGAGAGAGATCATAAGCATGCAGAGAGGCTGGCAGAGAGAGAGATGGGGAAGCAGGCTCCACATTGAGCAGAGAGCCCGATGCAGGGCTTGATCCCAGGACCCTGAGATCATGACCTGAGCTGAAGGCAGAGGCTTAACCCACTGAGCCACCCAGATGCCCCCTAAAATAGCCATATTTTAATAAAAGAAAGGATAAGAACCATATGATCCTCTCAACTGATAAAGAAAAAGCATTGACAAAATACAGTATCCTTTCTTAATTAAAACACTCCACAGTGTAAGGATAGAGGGAACACCCCTCAATATCATAAAAGCCATATACGGAAAACCCAGAGAGAATATCATTCTCAAGCTATTCTTGGGAATGAGAGCTTTTCCCCTAAGGTCAGGAACACAACAGGGATGTCCACTCCCACCACTGCTGCTCAACATAGTACTAGAAGTCCTAGCTTCAGCAATCAGACAACAACAACAAAAAATAAAAGGCAACCAAATTGGTAAAGAAGTAAAGCTTTCACTCTTTGCAGATGACATAATACTTTATATGGAAAACCCAAAAGACTCTACCCCAAAATTCCTAGATCTTATACAGAAATTCAGCCAAGTGGCAGGATATAAAATCAATACACACAAATCATTTGCATTTCTATATACGAACAATGAGACAGAAGAAAGAGAAATTTAAAAATTGATCCCATTTACAATTTTACCAAAAACCATAAGATAGGGGCGTCTGGGTGGCTCAGTAGGTTAAAGCCTCTGCCTTCAGCTCAGGTCATGATCCCAGGGTCCTGGGATCGAGCCCCGCATCGGACTCTCTGCTCAGGAGGGAGCCTGCTTCCTCCTCTCTCTCTGCCTGCTTTTCTGTCTACTTGTGATCTCTGTCTGTCAAATAAATAAATAAAATCTTAAAAAAAAAAAATAAAGATACCTAGAAATAAACCTAACCAAAGAGGTAAAGGATCTGTACTCTGAAAACTATAAAACATTCAGGAAAGAAATTGAGGAAGACACAAAGAAATGGAAAAACATTCTATGCTCACAAATCAGAAGAACAAATATTGTTAAAATGTCTATACTACCCAGAGAAATATACACATTCAATGCAATCCCTATCACAATACCACTGGTATTTTTCACAAAGCCAGAACAAGTAACCCTAAAATTTGTATGGAACCAGACAACACCCCAAGTAGCCAGTAGAAAGAAATGTTGAAAAAGAAAACCAAAGCCAGTGGCATCACAATTCTGGACATCAAGGTATATTACAAAGCTGTGATCATCAAGATAGCATGGTTCTGGCACAAAAACAAACACACAGATCAATGGAACAGAATAGAGAACCATAAATGGATCCCCAACTCTATGGTTAACTAATATTCAACAAAGCAGGAAAGAATATTCAGTGGAAAAAAGACAGCCTCAACAAATGTTATTGGGAAAATTGGACAGCCACAGGCAGAAGAATGAAACTGGAGCAATTTCTTACACCATACATAAAGATAAAATCAAAATGGATGAAAGAACTAAAAGTGAGACAGTAATCTATCAAAATCCTAGAGGAAAACACAGGCACAACCTATTGAAATTTAGCCACAGCAACTTCTTGCTAGATACTGTCTCCAAAGACAAGGGAAACAAAGGCAAAAATGAATTTTGGGACTTCATCAAGATAAAAACTTTTGCATAGCAAAGGAAACAATCAACAAAACTAAAAGGCAACCTATAGAAAGTGAGAAAATATTTGCAAATGACATATCAGATAAAGGGCTAGTATCTAAGAGCTATAAAGAACCTGTCAAACTCAAAACCCAAAAAAAACAAATAATCCAGTCAAGAAATGGGCAGAAGACATGAACAGATATTTCTCCAAAGAAGACATATAAATGGCCAAGAGACACATGAAAAAATGCTCCATGTCACTTGGCATCGGGGAAATACAAATCAAAACCACAATAAGATACCACTTTACACCAGTAAGAATGGCTAAAATTAACAAGCAGGAAACAAATTTTGGTAAGGATATGGAGAAAGGGGAACCCTCTTACACTGTTGGTGGAAATGCAAGTTGGTGCAGCCACTTTGGAAAACAATATGGAGGTTCCTCAAGACATTAAAATAGAGCTACCTTATAACTCAGCAATTTACTACTAGGTATCTACTCCAAAGATACAAATGTAGTGATCCAAAGGGGCATCAATGTTTATAGTAGCAATGTCCACAACAGCCAAACTCTGGGAAGAGCCCAGATATCCACTGACACAGGAATGGATAAAGAAGATGTGATATATACATACAATGAAATATTACTCAGCCATCAGAAAGGATGAAATCTTACCAGTTTACACTGACATGGATGGAACTGGAGGATATTACACTGAGTGAAATGAGTCAATCAGAGAAAGACAATTATCACATGGCTTTGCTCAAAGCAGAAGATCATAGGGGAAGGGAGGGAAAAATAAAATAAGATGAAATAAGAGAGGGAGACAAGCCATAAAAGACTCATAACTATAGGAAACTGAGGGTTGCTGGAAGAAAAGTGGGGGGATGGGGCAAATGGGTAATGGATATTAAAAAGGGCACATGATGAGGCACCTGGGTGGCTCAGTCAGTTAAGTGTCTCTCTTTGGCTTGGTCATGATTCCATGGTGCTGGGATTGGGCCCTACATCAGGCTTCTTGATCCGTGGAGAGCCTACTTCTCCCTCTCCCTCTGCTGCTCCCCTTACTTGTGGTCTCTCTCTCTCCATCAGATAAATTGATAAAATCTTTAAATAAATAAATAAATAAAGTTTAAAAAAAAAGAGGGAACATGATGTAATGAACACTGGGTATTATATGCAACTGATGAATTACTGAACTCTACCTGTAAAACTAATGATACACCATATGTTAACAAACTGAATTGAAATAAGTAAAAAATAAAAATAAAATAAAATAGCTGTATTTTAAATATATTAATGTAAGAGAATGATGAATAGGAGTTGAAGAAAACTGTAAGTTTTTTAATTCATAATTATCTTGGAAAAATACAAGCTTTTCTAGAACTTTGGGCTTTGCTCAAATTACTTACTAGAATTCCTTCTTCAAGCATGGCCTGTAGAGTTTTATCACATTCTTTTCATTATCTCAATAGTAGCAAACATTTTTCTCTTAAAAATAGATTTGCATTTTAAGAAACACTTAAAGGGTATCTGGTTTAAATATTTATATAATAAAGCTAAGTGATAAGATTTAATTTTTTTTTTAATTTTATTTTTTATAAACATATATTTTTATCCCCAGGGGTACAGGTCTGCGAATCGCCAGGCTTACACGCTTCACAGCACTCACCATAGCACATAACATACCCAATATCCATAACCCCACCCCCCTTCTCCCAACCCCCTTCCCCCCATCAACCCTCAGTTTGTTTTGTGAGATTAAGAGTCACTTATGGTTTGTCTCCCTCCCAATCCCATCTTATTTCATTTATTCTTCTCCTACCCCCTTAGCCCCCATGTTGCATCTCCTCTCCCTCATATCAGGGAGATCATATGATAGTTGTCTTTCTCCGATTGACTTATTTCGCTAAGCATGATACCCTCTAGTTCCATCCACGTCGTCGCAAATGGCAAGATTTCATTTCTTTTGATGGCTGCATAGTATTCCATTGTTATATATACCACTTCTTCTTTATCCATTCGTCTGTTGATGGACATCTAGGTTCTTTCCATAGTTTGGCTATTGTAGACATTGCTGCTATAAACATTCGGGTGCACGTGCCCCTTCGGATCACTACGTTTGTATCTTTAGGGTAAATACCCAGTAGTGCAATTGCCGGGTCATAGGGTAGTTCTATTTTCAACATTTTGAGGAACCTCCATGCTGTTTTCCAGAGTGGTTGCACCAGCTTGCATTCCCACCAACAGTGGAGGAGGGTTCCCCTTTCTCCGCATCCTCGCCAGCATCTGTCATTTCCTGACTTGTTAATTTTAGCCATTCTGACTGGTGTGAGGTGATATCTCATGGTGGTTTTGATTTGTATTTCCCTGATGCCAAGTGATATGGAGCACTTTTTCATGTGTCTGTTGGCCATCTGGATGACTTCTTTGCAGAAATGTCTGTTCATGTCTTCTGCCCATTTCTTGCTTGGATTATTTGTTCTTTGGGTGTTGAGTTTGCTAAGTTCTTTATAGGTTTTGGACACTAGCCCTTTATCTGATATGTCATTTGCAAATATCTTCTCCCATTCTGTCAGTTGTCTTTTGGTTTTGTTAACTGTTTCCTTTGCTGTGCAAAAGCTTTTGATCTTGATGAAATCCCAATAGTTCATTTTTGCCCTTGCTTCCCTTGCCTTTGGCGATGTTCCTAGGAAGATGTTGCTGTGGCTGAGGTCAAAGAGGTTGCTGCCTGTGTTCTCCTCAAGGATTTTGATGGATTCCTTTCTCACATTGAGATCTTTCATCCATTTTGAGTCTATTTTCGTGTGTGGTGCAAGGAAATGATCCAATTTCATTTTTCTGCATGTGGCTGTCCAACTTTCCCAACACCATTTATTGAAGAGGCTGTCTTTGTTCCATTGGACATTCTTTCCTGCTTTGGCGAAGATGAGTTGACCATAGAGTTGAGGGTCTATTTCTGGGCTCTCCATTCTGTTCCATTAATCTATGTGTCTGTTTTTGTGCCAGTACCATGCTGTCTTGATGATGACAGCTTTGTAATAGAGCTTGAAGTCCGGAATTGTGATGCCACCAACTTTGGCTTTCTTTTTCAATATTCCTTTGGCTATTCAAGGTCTTTTCCGGTTCTATATAAATTTTAGGATTATTTGTTCCATTTCTTTGAAAAAAATGGATGGTGCTTTGATAGGAATCGCATTAAATGTGTAGATTGCTTTAGGTAGCATAGACATTTTCACAATATTTATTCTTCCAATCCAGGAGCATGGAACATTTTTCCATTTCTTTGTGTCTTCCTCAATTTCTTTCTTGAGTACTTCATAGTTTTCTGAGTATAGATTCTTAGCCTCTTTGGTTAGGTTTATTCCTAGGTATCTTATAGTTTTGGGTGCAATTGTAAATGGGATTGACTCCTTAATTTCTCTTTCTTCTGTCTTGTTGTTGGTGTAGAGAAATGCAACTGATTTCTGTGCATTGATTTTATATCCTGACACTTTACTGAATTCCTGTACAAGTTCTAGCAGTTTTGGAGTGGAGTCTTTTGGGTTTTCCACATAGAGTATCATATCATCTGCGAAGAGTGATAGTTTGACTTCTTCTTTGCCGATTTGGATGCCTTTAATTTCCTTTTGTTGTCTGATTGCTGAGGCTAGGACTTCTAGTACTATGTTGAATAGCAGTGGTGATAACGGACATCCCTGCCGTGTTCCTGACCTTAGCGGAAAAGCTTTCAGTTTTTCTCCATTGAGAATGATATTTGCCGTGGGTTTTTCATAGATGGCTTTGATAATATTGAGGTATGTGCCGTCTATCCCTACACTTTGAACAGTTTTGATCAGGAAGGGATGCTGTACTTTGTCAAATGCTTTTTCAGCATCTATGGAGAGTATCATATGGTTCTTGTTCTTTCTTTTATTAATGTGTTGTATCACATTGATTGATTTGTGGATGTTGAACCAACCTTGCAGCCCTGGAATAAATCCCACTTGGTCGTGGTGAATAATCCTTTTAATGTACTGTTGAATCCTATTGGCTAGTATTTTGGCGAGAATTTTTGCATCTGTGTTCATCAAGGATATTGGTCTGTAGTTCTCTTTTTTGATGGGATCCTTGTCTGGTTTTGGGATCAAGGTGATGCTGGCCTCATAAAATGAGTTTGGAAGTTTTCCTTCTATTTCTATTTTTTGGAACAGTTTCAGGAGAATAGGAATTAGTTCTTCCTTAAATGTTTGGTAGAATTTCCCCAGGAAGCCATCTGGCCCTGGGCTTTTGTTTGTTTGGAGATTTTTGATGACTGTTTCAATCTCCTTACTGGTTATGGGTCTGTTGAGGCTTTCTATTTCTTCCTGGTTCAGTTGTGGTAGTTTATATGTCTCTAGGAATGCATCCATTTCTTCCAGATTGTCAAATTTGTTGGCGTAGAGTTGCTCATAGTATGTTCTTATAGTTGTCTGTATTTCTTTGGTGTTCGTTGTGATCTCTCCTCTTTTATTCATGATTTTATTTATTTGGGTCCTTTCTCTTTTCTTTTTGAGATGTCTGGCCAGGGGTTTATCAATCTTATTAATTCTTTCAAAGAACCAGCTCCTAGTTTCGTTGATTTGTTCTATTGTTTTTTTGGTTTCTATTTCATTGATTTCTGCTCTGATCTTTATGATTTCTCTTCTCCTGCTGGGTTTAGGGTTTCTTTCTTGTTCTTTCTCCAGCTCCTTTAGGTGTAGGGTTAGGTTGTGGACCTGAGACCTTTCTTGTTTCTTGAGAAAGGCTTGTACCGCTATATATTTTCCTCTCAGGACTGCCTTCGCTGTGTCCCACAGATTCTGAACCATTGTGTTTTCATTATCATTTGTTTCCATAAATTTTTTCAATTCTTCTTTAATTTCCTGGTTGACCCATTCATTCTTTAGAAGGATGCTGTTTAGTCTCCATGTATTTGGGTTCTTTCCAAATTTCCTCTTGTTATTGAGTTCTAGCTTTAGAGCATTGTGGTCTGAAAATATGCAGGGAATGATCCCAATCTTTTGATACTGGTTGAGACTTGATTTAGGACTGATGTGACACACTACAGTCCTGCACACAGAGTGAGTATGCCTGCATCCAGTAATTCTTCCCAATGAGTCTTAACAAAGTACATGGAACAGAGAAGTAACACAGAGAAAGCTGAGAGCAATATAGAATAGCAAGAGAGATCTACCTTCCTCCCGCTGTTCAGGTAGCCAGAGAATTGCTCAAATACAAATCTTTGGCTTGCTGAAGCCTAGGGAAGAGGCAACAGAACTGAGTAAAGTCCCTCTAAGGCACTCCAGTCCTTCACTACTGTGGAGAGAGATATCTCAAAAAGCAGAAAGGCAAATGAAGGAAAAGAGAGAAAAATAAAATTTGGAAATACAAAAAGGTAGAAACCATATTGACAAGCTGAAACAAATCTCCCAAGGTTCTCTCAAGGTATGAGAAGAAGCAAGAAAAATCTGATATCTGATCAGATTAAAATATTCAGCATAAGGAGATCCAGAGATGGTCTAAATATAAGAAATATCAAATAGGGTCTGTAAAATGATTATCATATACAAAGGATCTAGTGACTAAGATAGAGAATGGGCAAATAAATGAAAAATTTCACAAGAGAGATGGAAAACTTAAAGATACAAGCTGAAATGATTGCCGTCAAAAATATTTCAAACATATAATTCAGACAATGGTTATCTCCATACATCAGAGGAAAAGATTAGTAAACTTAAAGATGTCAGCAGAAATTACCCAAAATGAAACTTAAAAGGGGGTCGGGAGAGAATGATAAAAGGAAGAGAGCATCTGAAATCTATGGAACAATATCAAGTGGTCTTGATTTAGCATACAAGCAATTAGCTTTTCAGATGGAAAGGAGAAAGTAAATATTTGAAATACTTGAAAATATAGCAGCCAAAGATTTTTCTAAATTGTCAAAAGCTACCAACAATCAGATCAAAGAAGTTCAGCAAACCCCAAGCAAAATAAAAGTGAGCCAGACCTAGGTACTTTACATTCAATTAGTATCAAAATAAAAGAAAATTCTTAAGGCCAGCCAGAAGAAAAAGACATTGCATACAGAGGGACAACAATTCGAATTTTAGGTGGAAATTTCATAGTAATAGAAAAGGCAGATCAGAAAGATACAAAAATTCTAAATGTGTACACATCTAATAATAAAGCTACAGAATACATGAAGCAAAAAATGGGAACTTAAAAAAATTTCAAATCAAAACACTACATTTTAACACCCACGTTTCAGTAGTTACTGAATTAGACAAAAAAATTAGTAAAGGTATAGGTTTTAAAAATATCAACCAACTTCAACATTTATAGAACATTCCATTTAACAACAGAATATACATTCTTTTTGTAGTGTAAATGAAATAGACACCAACATAGACCATATGCTGAAGAAAAAATAAGCCTCAAATTCCAAAGAAATGAAATTATACTAATTATTTTCTTTGACCAAGTGGTATTAAATTAGAAAAGGAAAAAGGAAAAAATCCCAAAGTACTGGTAAATTTAGGAACATATTTCTATATAATTCTTAAGTTTAAAAAATCAGAAGGGAAACTTTAAAATATTTCAAATTGATCAATAACTTTTTTTAAAAAAATGAAAATTTTATGATGCAGCTAAAGCACTGTTTATGGAGAACATTTAGCTTAAAAAAAGTATATATTAGAAAAGAATAAAAATTAAAAAATCAGTATCTAAACTTCCATTTTAAGAAACTAGGGAAAGTAGAGGTACCTGGCTGGCTGAGTCAGAGGAGCATTCAACTCTTAATCTCAGAATTGTGAGTTCAAGTCCCCCCTGGGGCACAAAGATTACTAAACAAAAGCTTTTAAAAAGTCTATTTTAAAGAATGTAGGGACCATAAAACAAAGCCAAAAGAAAAAAAATAATTCATGAAATAGAAAATTGAAAAATAAAAAAGAGTTAATTCTTTGAACAAATGAACATTCTTAGAAATCCTAGCAAGAATAACCAAGAAATAAAACAGAAAACATAAATTACATGAGTCGATATTGAGATAGGGGATGCCACTACAGACCCTACAGACATTAAAAAAAATAGACAGATGAAATAAACAAAATTCCAGAACATACTACCTATAGAAACTGGTCTAAATTGAAATTCGCTATTAGAGAAATCAATGTTTAAACAAAAAATTTCCCACAAAACAAAACAAAACTCCAGATCCGGATAGTTTCACCAGTAATTTCTACCAAATATTTAAGGGAAAAAAATAATACTAATCAAATTATTTCATGAAATGAAATGAAATAAAAATAGAGGTGAAATGAACTTTGCCCAACTTTTTGTATCAGGCAAACGTAACCCTAATAGAAAATTAGACAAAGATATTACAAGTTAAGAAAACTGTAGTCCATCATCCTTAACAAGGATGTAAAAATGCACAAAATATTAACAAATCAAATCTAGTAATATACAAAAAAGATCATGACAAGTAATGTTTATCCAGAAATTGCAAGATGGGTTTAATGTTCGAAACACAGCCAATGCAACCTACTATAAGAGACTGAAAAAGAAAAATAAATGAACATCTCAATTTAAACAACAAAGGCATTTAACAAAATTTAACACCCATTCATGATAAAATTCTCAGAAAACTAAAAAAAGAAAACTTTTTCAACCTAATGGATGCCATGTATGAAAAATCAACACCTAACATCATAACCAAATGGTGAAAATTTTCCCCCGTATAGGTAAGAAGTTAGACATATTCTCACATCACTATTCAAAAATGTATGGGGAGTTCTAGCCACTGTCATATTCAAAATGAAAAATAAAAGATATAAAGCCTATAAAGGAAGAAATAAAACTATAATTATTTATAGACAAGATTTTAGAGATCTCATGTTCTCTAAATAAATATCAATCAATAAATAAATAATCGCTCAATCTTTGTCAGGGGGAAGACTCTGTATTGGTTACATGTTCTTCCTTATCAAATTGATCTATAAATTCAACAAAATCCCAATCAAAATCCTAGCATATTTTTAAAAAGAGAGTGATGAATTTATTCTAAAATTATATAAAATCCAAATGATTTTGAATTAGAAAAACAATCTTAAATGAAGAACAGTCTTCAATATAAGACAATCTTGATTAAGAAGAAGTAAACTGAAGAATTTACACTATCTGATTTTGCCTTACTATAAAGATCCAATAATCAAGAAAGTATGTTATTGGTGAAGGGATAAACAAAGAATAAAACCCAAAAGAATTCAGAAATAGACCCACACTTACATGGTCAATTGATTTTCAATAAAAGTGTCAAAATAATTGAATAGGAAAGTCTTTCCAATAAATGGTGCTAGATCGAGTGGATAAACACAATAAAATGATCCTTGACCCTACCTCATTCCACATACAAAAATTAGATAAAGTATAGATCTAAATGTAAAAGCTGAAACTATTAAGCCTCTAAAAGAAAATTTAAGAGAATATCTTCATGACCTTGGGAGTAGGCAAAAACCACTAGCAATTTTAAAGATGGATACATCAGATTTCACCAAAATTAAAGATTTCTGTTCCTCAAAAAAAAAAAAAAACAAAAAAACAAAAAAACATTAAAAATACAAGCCAATAGGGACTCCTGGATGGCTCAGCTGGTTAAGCGGCTGCCTTTAGCTCAGGTCATGATCCTGAGGCCCCGGGATGCAACCAGGCTCCTTGCTCAGGGGGTAGCCTGCTTCTCCCTTCGCTTGCCACTCCCCCTGCTTGTGCTCACTCTCCAATTAAAAACAAAACAAAAAAACAAACAAACAAAAAGAATACAAGCCAATATTCACAACAAAATACTTATAAAAAATGACCCACACCAGAATATATATATATATTTTTATTCTTACAATAGTACTCAGCCATAAAAAAAATAAAATAAAATCTTCCATTTATGATAACATGGATGGACCTACAGGGTATTATGCTAAGGGAAATAAGTCAGTCAGAGAAAGACAAATACCATATATTCCATTTATATGTGGAATCTAAAAAACAAAACAGAAACAGACTCATAGATACAGGAAATAAACTGCTGATAACCAGATGAGGATGGGGTTGAGGGCCAGATGAAATGGGAGGAGATTAAGAGGTACAAACTTCCAGTTACAAAATAAGTAAGTCACAGGATGTAACAGCATAGGGAATATAGTCAATAATAAAGTAATCACTGTGTATGATGATGGATGGTAACTATACTTATCATGGAGATCATTTTATAATGTATAAAAATGTTGAATTACTGTGATATATACGTAAAACTAATAGGATATTTATGTCAATTATAGTTTAATAAAATAAAAATATTTTTAAAAAATAAATATTTTTTTAAAAAGTAAAATAATTCTTGACAAAAAAAACTTCCTAAAAATCAACAATTAAAAAGAATCCAATTTTTTTTTAAATGGGTGAAAGTCGTGGACACACACAGGAAGATACAGAAATGCCCAATAAACATTTTAAATAGCACTCATCGTTAGTCATCAGAGAAATGAATGTTAAGACCACGATAAGATAACATTTCACATCCACTAAAATAGCTAAAATTGAAAAACTGACAATATCAAATGCTTTTGAGACTATGTGGAAAAATTGTAACTCATATATTGCTGGTGAGAGTGGGAAAATGATATAACCACTTTAGAGAATTGTTAGATTCAGTCTCTTAGAAAGTTAAACTATGTCCAGGAATTCTCCTGCGAGGTATATAACCTAGAGAAATGAAAACTTGTGCCTATAAAAAGGTTTTAATGATGTTTGTAGTAGTTCTATTCATAATCATCCCAAATTAAAAATGACTCAAATGCTAACAACAGGGGAACAGATAAGTTGTGTGTCATATTCACATAATGAAATAACACATAGCAACTACAACAACAATAAAATGAACTGTTACACCCAACACATGAACAAATTTTAGATATGTTATACCTTAATGAAAGGAGCCAAACACAAAAAAAACACATAAAACATGATTCCAGTTTCATAAAGTACCAAATCACAAAACAAATCTGTGGTGGAAGAAATCAGGAAATGTTTGCCTCAGATGAAAGAATTCAACTACAAAGTAGCAAAAGTAAATTGGCTGGGTCAGAGAAAGAGACTACATTTGCAGTGATGATGTTCAGGTATCTAAATTTGTCTAAGATCATTAAACTTAAGTCTTGATAACTATACAATTTGTTGTATATAAATTATACCCCAAGTTTAAAAAAAAAATCTCGTATCTTCACTGTCATTTTTCAAATTAGGCTGTCCCCTATGACAAAATGCTATAAAGGCCAAAAATGTCAGTGAGAGGCATTCTTGGTGAGTCATCACCAGGATGTGCTGTTTTATGGCAATAATGTGTGCTAATAAATATTGGCTAACTTCCTTCCCAAAAGCCTCAAAGTTATTCTGCCCCTCTACCGTAGTCATCCTCATTATTTCTATGTAGTATCTAATTCCTTCAGAATTCTTGGCTTAGAGTTAGTTGTCTAATTTTATTAAATTCTATGTCAGCAACCATAAAAGTAGACTACAGGAAAAGGGCATTATTTACTGTCATGTTATTTAACCTTGGAAACATAACTGGTATGTTTCATAAATATATGTTATAACTATTTCATTGTACCTATGCTTAAGTGCAATGCATATAAACTGAGGCATAACAAACTTTAACATTCACTTCAATCACCCGGGGAATCTAAACATATGGATGCCCCTAGCCCTACCCAATAGCTTCAGGTTGTAGAGCAAGAGACCAAATATTTTAAAAAATAATAAAAATTAAAAGCTTCCCATATCCATATGCTGATGTATACCAAAGTTCTAGAAATCTGGTATAAGGTAATGCAAAAGTGATACATAAGGAAAAAAGCTGTAAAGTTCCTAGGGTTCCTATTCTCCTGGCAGAGAAATAAATTAGCAATCCCCAATAGGAACGCATGATTCAAACAATCTCTATAAGCAAAAATGTGTAAAGATGTGCTACTCAAAGAGTGGCTCATATGCCATCTTTACACATGGAAAATTCTGCCTTAGAAAATGTAACCTTTTAATTCTATATAAATAATTCTCAATGGATAAAGAGAAAAGCAGGAATTACTTTTTTTAAAGATTTTATTTATTTATTTGATGGACAGAGATCACAAGTAGGCAGAGAGGCAGGCAGAGAGAGAGGGGGAAGCAGGCTCCCCATTGAGCAGAGAGCCTGATGTGGGGCTCGATCCCAGGACCCTGAGATCATGACCTGAGCCGAAGGCAGAGGCTTAAACCACTGAGCCACCCAGGTGTGCCAAAAGTGGGAATCACTCTTAACAGAATGTAGGAATGTAGGAATTTAAACTGTACTCCTCTGTTAACATGGATATACCCAGCTAAATGCACACCAAGCAATCTAGCTTATAGATTCAACACTGCCACTAATGACAACATAGTGTCTTCCTTATAATATTAAAAAAAAAATCAACTACAGAAAAAAATGATCCATATTCTCTGACCTCCCATGATTGTGATAAGGAAAATATAGAGTTTGCAGTGTTGAGACACTTCATTTCATCTCGGGAAGTGGTGAAGAGAGCAAGGCTTGCTTAGATAACATGGCTTGTCTACCACATGCACTCCAATAAGCCGCAGACCCAAAGGTTCTGGGAATTCAGAAGTGACCAAACTAGTTAAGGAATCCGTTTTCATGTAATTCCTGTTCCAGACACTAAATAACCAAATGAGAAAATTTCATATAATGTTAAGTGCTAGGAAGAAATACAAACAGTAATGTAGAACTTGGGGCCAGGAGAGGAAGGGCTCCTTTAGATCTTGAAGTCAAAACAGGCCTATGAAAAGATGCCCTTAGAGCTGACAGTTAAGTCCCATGAAGAGCCATCCTTGCCCTGAACGGAAGACAAAGTTTCCCTTCCGTGGAGGGAGTAAGTTTGGCTAGTTGTATGAACAGAAGAGAGCTTGGGGAAGCATGAGTGTAAGAGCACGAGAAAAAGACAGCAGGAGCTAAAATGAAGTATCAAGGACTACACGTGGTATGTTAACTTTAGAACTGTCTGCCCTAAATGGAAAGTGAATCCAACAGAGGGTTTTAAACTTGGGTGCCTCATGATCAAACTTTTCACATTTAGTGTGTTTCATCCCACTTCCCAAATCAAAGAGCTCTATAGACTTTCAAGAGTTGATTCTTCAGAGAAAGCAGGAGAGAGATCAATTGTTCAATCATTACTCTTTTTTACTTTTCATAGCTCTTCCATTTCTTTACCCTTTGTGTTGTATCATATCCTACTACCACAGTCTCTGATATTTTACTAAAATCAAAGTAACTACTTGGGGGTGGGGGGCACATGGGTGGCTCAGTGTGTTAAAGCCTCTGCCTTCGGCTCAGGTCATGATCCCAGGGTGCTGGGGTCGAGCCCCGGCATAGGACTTTCTGCTCAGCGGGGAGACTGCTTCCTCCTCTCTCTGCCTGCCTCTCTGCCTACTTGTGATCTCTGTCAAATAAATTAAAAAATAATAATAACTACTGGGGAGCCTGGGCGGCTCAGTGGGTTAAGCATCAGACTCTTGATTTTAGCTCAGGTCATGATCTCAAGTCACCCAGTGAGGAGTCTGCTTAAGATTCTCTCTTTCCGGGGCGCCTGGGTGGCTCAGTGGGTTAAGCCGCTGCCTTCGGCTCAGGTCATGATCCCAGGTCCTGGGTTCGAGCCCCACGTCAGGCTTTCTGCTCAGCAGGGAGCCTGCTTCCTCCTCTCTCTCTGCCTGCCTCTCTGCTTACTTGTGATTTCTCTCTGTCAAATAAATAAATAAAATCTTTAAAAAAAAAATTTTAAAAAAAAAGATTCCCTCTTTCCCTCTGTCTCTGCCCCTCTCCCCCTAAAAAATAAATAAATAAATAAATAAAAATAAAAATAACTTATAGTACATTTCTGTAAGCAGTGGATACAAATGAAAGCAAATTCCTTGTCTCCTGCCTCCTTGCAATTAATGTCCCTTGCAGTGGGTCAGTGGTAAAGGCATGGAAATCAGCATGAGGAGCCATCAGGAATGTAATAAAAACTTTCAAAATAAGGGACTATGAGGAAAGATGCCATCTCAAAATTTGGTTGCTGTGCTTGGCTATAAAACCTTCAGATGACACTGAAGACTAAAAATAGTTGCCCCCTGAGACACTAACACTCATGCTTATTTATAGGCTCTGTCTTTTAACTAAATTGTAAGACAGGAAAAGGGGGAGAAACAAACTCAGGTCCTCACACTTTTATGCACACAAACACATACACATCTATTGTGTTCTATATTTCTGACATTATGATAGAAGGAAACA
Source organism: Lutra lutra (assembly GCF_902655055.1). Taxonomy (NCBI): domain Eukaryota; kingdom Metazoa; phylum Chordata; class Mammalia; order Carnivora; family Mustelidae; genus Lutra; species Lutra lutra. Next base: position 50,070,941 of record NC_062283.1, on the reverse strand, counting down.
TTAAGTGGGACAGATAAAATTTAGAAGAGCAAACTGCTGGCAACCCAGAAAAAGAATTAAGAATTAATTTATGTATATATGTAAGCATGTAGAGTTTGGCTTGAGTTATCATTAAAATAACAGAACTATAGTTATAATTTTTGGAATTTCATAGGTCCAATCAAGCCCCCCCCCAAAAAATATATAATTAATCAATGCCGCCTTGATTGTATGTAACAATTTGTGGATGTCTAAACAAATGACATTTGTTATATTTCTCTAAACGACCATCTGGAGTGGTAGGGCAGACAGGTAACCATAAATCCCCATCTTATAAACAGGCTAAGAGATTCAAAGATGCTATTAGTATATACATGGCAGAGTTTACTTTCACACTGCAGAGTGGGTGACTACTTTCTTTTTTTTTTTTTTTAAGATTTTATTTATTCATTCATCTGACAGGCAGAGATCACAAGTAGGCAGAGTGGCAGGCAGAGAGAGAGAGAGAGAGAGAGAGAGGGAAGCAGGCTCCCCGTGAGCAGAGAACCCGATGCGGGACTCGATCCCAGGACCCTGAGATCATGACCTGAGCCGAAGGCAGCAGCCTAACCCACTCAGCCACCCAGGCGCCCTACTTTCTTGATTCATGTGTATAGTACATTGCATAGCATCCACTAAAGCCACACAAGACAAAACGAAGGGCAGTAACTTGGTTGTCAGTGGTAGAATGGTTTAAAATCCCATCTGAATACTTAAGCAACAAAATATATGGTTTGTGTGATCATTCAAAATGAGACCAGTAAAAGATAGACAAGGAACATGGAGAACAGTATATTTTATTTGCCTATTACAATAAATCCACGGAAATCAGGCCACAGGATTCTGTTGGTAATTTAAGCTGTGCTTAAAATGTAACCCTCTTTTCTATCCCTAAATTCCTCTTGTATTACATATATTGGCCTAATTTTTATTTATTTAATTCACCTCTAAAACACAGTATTAGAAAATTAAAGACATCAGTTCCCAAAGAGATAGTTAATAAGATGTTTTAAAAGATTTTATTTATTTATTTATTTATCTGGGGGAGGGGTCAGGTAGGAGAAGCATGCTGCCTGATGAGCAAGGAGCCTGATGTGGGACTCCATCCCAGGGCCCTGGGATCATGACCTGAGCCAAAGGCAGACACTTAGCTGACTGAGCCACCCAGGCAACCCAGTTAATAATATTTTTAACATCTACCTCAGGTCAAATTGTTCTCCTGCCACTTAATCTTCCAATTCATCCACAATACACCAAAAAGAATGATGTAAAACAAGTCATGAGGTGTGAATTCTAGTTCTGGATGTCCCATTTGCCTCCTTAGAAAATAAAACACAAGCATATGCAAAGTTCAATAGCAATACAGGATAATAAATACAAAATAAATGGCATAAACAAAAGAGGAGCCAGGGTAAAGGAAATAGGTGGAAATGAGCATTTTATGTTCATCCTAATTGTGGTTTCTAAATACCATTTTCCATTAAAGGGAACCAGGGCTCTTTGGGAAAACAGCAGGTTCTGAACTGGGGTACCTGAGACTTAAGACAGAAATCTTGTCATTTAATACAAAGAAAAATCTCAAAAACTACTGGTATTAGAGCAAAAGGACTGACAAGCTGAACTGAGAGCTCCTTTCAGGTAACAATGAAACCATCTGGTCTTTAAAAATAGTAACAACTACAATGGACTAAAGTTAACAAATCGCTAAATCTAGGAGTTCATAATGATAAATGCAAAAAAACACCATGGATCACTTTTGGAGGTTGCCAGTATACAAATAAGAAGAATCAAGCATTTTCTTACTTTTCCTACATGTATGGTATTTCAGAGTAAGAAAACAGTTGATGAAGCAACCATTACTAAATGCCAGAAGAATGAGAGAAAGAGAAAATCATATCTTGCAACCCCTAATGAAATAATAGATCTAGGCAAGGATCACCAGGGCTACTAATATTATTAGGTAAAAAGTCAGAGAGAAAATCAGGACAGATGCCTTAGGCTTGACTACACCTGAACCCACTCAACTACCTTAGCATCATTACAGCAGAGTTAAGACATGCTCCCATGACATAACAAACAGCAGAAGCACATTTATTTTCACTTGTGAATTATTTTTTTGGCCAATAAAAAGTAAAACCTGAATCTATTCAACTCTCTATATCTACTCAATTCTAAGAAATATGGGACTATGTTAAATGTGTTAGGATAAAAGCAGCAAAATCTATAAAGTAACAGGCTGTATAACCAACAAATAAGTAGTATGAACACAAAAGTAAGAGGACTTTAGAGATACATCAATTACAATGCAGTTGCAGACTTTGTTGGACTCGTGATACAAGCAAACTGTGTGCATTTTTGAGACAATCAGAGAAAATTGAAGATGGTCTGAATTTTAGAAGATATTCACCATTTTAAGAAATACATTGGGTGTGATAGTAGCATGGTAATTATGTTTGCTCCTCCTTAAATATTCAAAGAAAAAAATATATAAAAATAATAAAAGTACAAGCCATGCAGTTGGCCAACATATTTGTAACACATAATCAACAGAGGCCAGTTTCCGTAGTGTAGTGATTATCATGTTCACCTCACACATAATCAAAAGAGAATTTGTATCCAGAACATACATTAAACTAATTTAAAGCTGCTTATGTAATAAAATACCTCACTCTATGCCACTTTTATCAAAACCCAATGAATGCTTATGCCTATATCAGCTATTCCAAATATGATGTTATATGAGCAGTTTTCTGAGTTTTCTAACCAAGTTTGAAGCATTTCGAAGATTGTGGAATAGTCAAGTGGGCACTGTTTAAAAAGATGGCACCAATTCAAATTTCCTGGAGAACTTAAGAGACTTGGTCTAACCTGAGTAATTTACCCCTAAATAAGTATCAATCCTAAGAGAGCAAATAAAATTAGCACTAAGCATATCATTAACATTTCTTACATTCAAACTATAGCTATGAAATCCTAGAGGGTTTCCTAGAAATGCTTTATAATACCTTGGAGCCTCATATAATTGATACGTACTGCATACTTGGGTCCATTTTTAAAGGTGTAGATCATTATTCTTTTGTTTTGAAGTATCATTGTGATAGTTATCTGTGATTGCTTTCAGAGATAACCACTGATTCTAATCTTAATTGCAAGTCAGAAACATAGCTCCTCCTCAAATATTATTCCTTTAGTTAATATGAACTTAATAAGACATTTTATAGCATAGTTTTGCTAAAAATACAATAACTGTTCCTATTCTAAGACTTTCCAGGTTTATAGGAAAAACTCTAGATTTATTAGACTAGTGATACATCGATAAAGACTTAACATTTAAGTGGAATAATGATAATCATCTTTCCAAACCTGTAACTTTTCCCTTTCAAGAACTAATCCCAGAAAAGAAATGCATGGTGCTTATGGAACCCAAGAGAAGACCTGGGGAAAAAGTAAAATTTGGAGTCATTGACGAAGAAACAAAATACCATCAAGGAAAAGTCACCAAAAAATAATCAAAGGATAGATGCAAAGTATCATTATCACCTAATTTAATAATATCCTTAAAGTTCTCAGTAATCTCTAAGAATATTTGGTATAAGGATGTGAAATACCTGGTTTCCATAGTAAAATGTTTTTCTAATAGCTTAGTGAAGCATTAGAAAATGATATATATTCAAAAATTAGAATTCTTTCTATGCATTAATGATGTGTACCTATCTGATAAAAATCAAAGAGCACAAGCATTATGTGGCTTAGAAAATAGTACACTGGGTTTTGCAAAATTGTATTTAGCCTGATTCTACTATCATGTGAATTTAAGCATGAGAGAAATAAAGAAATCAGCTGGGACTTCTCCATGGGACTTGGTTTTCTTTTCCATAAAAAGACTGTTCCAGTCATACAGTCTGTGTATCTATGATAATCAGCAAAATCAATTTACATGAAGTCTTCTCTTTTTTTTAAACAAAAGTGTAATTAACCATTGTGTAATCTACTTTTAAAAAATCATAGACATTAAAGAAACAAGTCTAAGAACCAAGATATTTTATTCCACTGTATAAAAAGCCAAACATATAGTGTTGGACAGATTTACTATATAGAGCTCATCATGTAATAAATAGTGCTTTCATTTACATTATTGCTCTCATCCACATAACCATTCCTTGTCTGAACTCCTCACAACCAATAACATCTACTACTTCACTACTGATTTATGTTTAGAAGAATCATCTCCCCAACCTGTAAGTGTACTTGTCCATGCAGGATTGGTATTCAAACTCTGGTCAGCAATCACTAGCCTGGGCAAGTTCTCCAACACTGCTGAAACCTAGTTTTTTAATCTGAAAAATTAGTATAATACCACAGTCCTTCTAGGACTATTAGAAAGATTAAATAAGATAGTTAAAGGTCTGATTTTTGTGAGGTTAAACAGTAGTAGGCACTGACATTTCAATTTTTACCCTCACTAAATCCTTAATCACAAACAGGAAAGTATCTTATATATGTCTTTTGTATTCCACAGAGCCCTTAATGACTCTAAGCCCACAGAAGGCAATGCAATACCTGTGCCATCAACTGACTCAATAAACACTTATGGAGAACCTGTTTATAACAGGTTTTGGGGTAGGCATGGGAGAAAATAAAAATGAAGAAGAATGTCACAACTCTTTCACTGAAGATTTCTAACTCAGCTTGACTCTCAATACTAAGGATATTAGAAGTATGAAGTAATTTTAACAAAACTTGGAATAATTGTGGCTGGACATTGACCAAAGTATTTAAAAATACAAAACACAAATAACAAAAATGCATAGTCATTGTCATAACTAAACAGGAAAGAGTTGAGACTATGGCCATTGTTTATCTCCTTAAATAAAAATGTCCCTTGGGGTTACATTTTAATGGGCAAATATGAATATTTGTCTAACTGGAAACCTGTTTTCTTTTTCTTGGAGCAGGAATCACAGGAAAAACATTGCAGAGATTCAAGTTCCATGATAAAGAAGAAAAAACAAAATGGGTTTTCATAGATGGGATGAAATCATGTTTCCATGGAAACCCTGAACTGGTTTGTTGCAGCCCAACTTAAGTTGGCAGTTTTGGCTAATTTCAACTATAAAAATGAATTTGGCAACTTGAAAAATTTACCCATACTATCCAAAGAGAATTTTCAAATGATAGCTAAATATATAGACAGCATCTCACTGTATTAAAGACATATTTTTTAATTTATTTAATCATTACCAACTTCACCTGGCAAAGATATCATTTAAATTGGAAACAAATCCAATGAACTAAGTGGTGCCAGAATAAACAGAATCTAGAATATGGTTGTCCTTTGATTCTAATGTTGGAACAAGAACAGGGACAAGAACTTCCTCTACTACAGACTAGCAGAGTCTATGGGATTAATAGTTTTACTGAATCATGATAACCGAAATAGACCCAACATCCGATCCCAAATAGGCAAGGCTACTTTTTTTGCATTTAGATTTTTTTTTCTCCATATTAGAGATCTAGTTGATCACTCGCACATGTTGGGCCAAATAAGACATCAAAGTGTTTGTTTTATTGTAATAATTTTTAAAGTATTTTTGTCCTATGTTTTACATTTACTAAAAGTTTTACCCTTATTTACAGACCTCAGTGTTATACAGGGATTGGCTCTAGCCCCTGAATTTGTTTCATATGAATTTCCTTTGCACGATCTGGAGTCTTTGGATAAACCAAGTAAGAGCCAAAAGGCAGGCAAACATAGACCTGATCAACTCTGAACTAAAACTATCCAGTCACACAACCTTGATCGGCTCTTCCCCACAGCCAGTAACTATCTCACAACCACATTTAAGTGAAATGTAACCTCCTATGTTTCATCCATGTGACAATTTCAACACTGGGAAACCTACGACTAATTCTTTTTTTTTTAAAGATTTTTTATTTATTTATTTGACAGACAGAGATCACAAGTAGGCAGAGAGGCAGGCAGAGAGAGAGAGGGAAGCAGGCTCCCTGCTGAGCAGAGAGCCCGATGTGGGACTCAATCCCAGGACCCAGAGATCATGACCTGAGCCGAAGGCAGCAGCTTAACCCACTGAGCCACCCAGGCGCCCCCTTACGACTAATTCTTAATGGATTATTCTTCTCTTCATTCTTTTACTTGCATGTTCCTCTCTCTCCTTGCTTTCACTGCCAAGCTTCCTTGAGAGGTCGGTCTTCATTTTTCCCCTCCAATCCCTCCCTTCCTGCTGAAGCTTCATCCCACAGCAATCCAGTGTTTGACTCCCACACTCCTGTTAAAAGCACCAGTGATTTCCTAATTGCCAAATTAGGTCAACTTTTTTTTTTAAGATTTTATTTATTTATTTGACAGACAGATCAAAAGTAGGTGGAGAGGCAGGCAGAGAGAGAGAGAAGAGGAAGCAGGCTCCCCGCTGAGCAGAGAGCCCAGGGATCCTGGGATCATGACCTGAGCCGAAGGCAGAGGCTTTAACCCACTAAGCCACCCAAGCACCCCTGGTCAACTTTTTTTTAAATTTTATTTCTTTTCAGTGTTCCAAAATTCACTGTTTATGCACCACACCCAGTGCTCCATGCAATACGTGCCCTCCATAATACCCACCATCAGGCTCACCCAACCCCCCCACCCCCCTCCCCTCCAAAACCCTCAGTCTGTTTCTCAGAGTCCACAGTCTCTCATGGTTTGTCTCCCCCCTCTGATTTCCCCCATCTCACTTCTCTCCTTCTCCCATGTCCTCCATGTTATTCCTTATGCTCCACAAGTAAGTGAAACCATATAATTGACTCTCTCTGTTTGACTTATTTCACTCAGCATAATCTCCTCCAGTCCCATCCATGTTGATACAAAAGCTGGGTATTCATCCTTTTTGATGAAGGCATAATACTCCATTGTATAAATGGATTGTATCTTCTTTATCCATTCGTCTGTTGAAGGGAATCTTGGCTCTTTCCACAGTTTGGCGACTGTGGCTATTGCTGCTATGAACATTGGGGTACAGATGGCTCTTCTTTTCACTACATCTGTATCTTTAGGTAAATACCCAGTACTGCAATGACAGGGTCATAGGGTAGCTCTATTTTTAATTTCTTAAGGAATCTCTACACTGTTTCCCAAAATGGCTGTACCAACTTGCATTCTCACCTACAGTGTAAGAGAGATCCCCTTTCTCCACATCCTCTCCAACACTTGTTTACTGTCTTGTTGATTTTGGCCATTCTGATTGGTATAAGGTAGTATCTCAATGTGGTTTTGATTTGAATCTTCCTGATGGCTAATGATGATGAACATTTTTTCATGTGTCTCTTAGCCATTTGTATGTCTTCATTGGAGAAGTGTCTGTTCATGTCTTCTGCCCATATTTTGATGTGATTATCTGTTTTGTGTGTGTTGAGTTTGAGAAGTTCTTTATAGATATTGGCTATCAGCTCTTTGTCTGCAGTGTCATTTGAGAATATCTTCTCTCATTCTGTGGGTTGCCTCTTTGTTTTGTTGACTGTTTCCCTTGCTGTGAGAAACTTTTGATATTGATGAAGTCCCAAAAGTTCATTTTCGCTTTTGTTTGTCTTTGGAGACATGTCTTGAAAGAAGTTGTTGTGACCGATGTTGAAGAGGTTACTGCTCATGTTCTTCTCTAGGATTTTGATAGATTCCTGCATCACATTTAGGTCTTTTATCCATTTCAAGTTTATCTTTGTGTATGGTGTAAGAGAATGGTCAAGTTTCATTCTTCTATACATAGGTGTCCAATTTTCCCAGCACCATTTATTGAAGAGACTGTCTTTTTTCCACTGGATATTTTTTCCTGTTTTGTTGAAGATTATTTGATCACAGCATTGAGGGTCCATATCTGGGCTCTCTACTCTGTTCTACTGGTCTATGTGTCTGTTTTTGTGCCAGTACCATGCTGTCTTGGTGATCACAGCTTTGTAGTAAAGCTTGAAATCAGAAAACGTGATGCCCCCAGTTTTTTTCTTTTTCAACATTTCCTTAGCAATTCAGGGTCTCTTCTGGTTCCATACAAATTTTAGGATTATTTGTTCCAGCTCTTTGGAAAATGCCAGTGAAATTTTGATCGGGGTGGCATCAAAAGTATAGATTGCTCTAGGCAAGGTCAACTCTTTCTAACCATCTTTCTTTACTTGTCTGCATTTGGCTCATATACATGGGTTTTCGTTTTGTTTTGTTTTGTTTTCACTGAAACCTTTCCCTTATCCTTCCTTGACATCACACTCCCTAGGACTGACTTAATTTCAGACTTCTCTGAGAGTCCCTCCTATACCGTCCTTTATACATTTAGGTTCCTGGGGTTTAAACAGAACCTCTACTTTTCTGATTCTTCAAACTCTCACTTCATTCTCCCCTACAGCTTTAACTACCACTTTGATATCAACAAATCACATTTTTTTTTATCTCCAGAGCATACTTATTTTTAAATAAGAGTCCATTTTTTAATAATTATATTCAAAATTCTGAACGTCAACTTTTCAACAACCAAAATATATCTCCTTTTCAACAAATCTTGAAATAAGCTCAAAGCCTACTCCTAAAAAAATTGCTATTCTCTTTATATTCCCTATTCAAGAAATGACCCTACCATTTACCCCGCCTACCTAAGTCAGCATCATGAGTGTCTTTCAAAAGTTATTTTCTGTCCATCTGCTCTCACAACTAATAACAAAGTCCTCAAGATTCTATTTGCTCTATATCCACTACCATAGTCAGAGGCTAGGACTTCTATAATTTCATATCCATCCATGCTATTGAGATAGATGCAGAAGAAACATTTGATAATTTCAATACTCATTCATTATCTTGCAATACGACACACCCATTTACTACTTCAAAGTAAAAAGACAAGTTTTTTAATATGATAAAACCAAAGACTTTCAAGAAACAAAAATTAATGGTAAAATGGGTTAGAATGATTATCTTTGAATAAAGCCAGAAATAATACAAGGATGCCTGCAATCACTTCTACTTGGCACTGTAAGAGACATTATCTAAGAAGACAACAAAAATAGGCATAAGATCAAGAAAGGGATAAAATTATCAATATTCTTAGGGAAAATATCTAAATTTTTAAAAACCACACAAAAAATAACAATAACAGATTTCAGGAAAGTTATTACATATAAAATTATACTTTTAAAAATCAAATACCATTCCCTTACTTTAGCAGCAAGAAATTTTAAAAAATGTTTCTGGAGCTCCTAGGTGGCTCAGTCAGTTAAGCCTTTGACTACTGATCTTGGCTCAGGTCATATCTCAAGATTGTCAGATCAAGCCCTCCCTTGGCTCCATGCTCAACTGGGAGTCTGTTTGTTCCTCCCCCTCTGTGTCTTTACATGCATGCTCTATCAAATAATAAAATATTTTTTGAAAAATTAACTTCTGATGATATCATCACAATGGCAGTAAAAACAACAGCATGTCTAGGGTGACTAGAACACAATTATAATTGAAGGACAAAAATTTCTAAATTTAAGGAAAATAAATGTATTCATATGACAAGACTTTATTTACATCATAAAGGTAATAGAATTTCCCTCAAATTAATCTATACAGTACTGAAATGCTCATCAAAACCCAGGTGCTTTTTGTTTGAGTGTGTGTGTAGAATTTGACAAGCTGATTAAAAAAAAAAAAAAAAAACTCATGTGAAAGAAAGGCACAAAATTGGCCAATTTTGAGAAAGAAAAATAAGGAGGAATAGATTTATATACCAGATAGCAAATCTCTTTTTTAAACTACAGTAATAAGAAGTAGTTCATCTGGTTAAGTGTCAGAATCTTGATTTCACCTCAGTTCATGATCTCAGGGTCATGAGTCAGCCTCGAGTCAGCCTCCACACTAAGCAGCAAGGCTGCATGAGTTTCTCTCTCCTTTTCCCTCTGCCTATCCCCTCACCCCCTACTCCACTCTCTCCCTTTCTCTCTCTCTCTCTCTCTCTCTCTCAAATAAATAAATAAACATTAAAACTGCAATAATTATAAAGATTCAGTATTGAACGAAGTTTAGTCCAGAACAGTGGGTCTCAGTAAAGGTCCTAGAAACAAATCCACCTACATATGGGAAACTGTTATGAGAAAGAAGTGGCATAACAAATGAGTTCTGAAGAGACAGCTATTGAATAAATGTCCTTTGATAACTGGGAATCATAGGGGAAGGGGAATTATAGATAAAATTGTACCCCTATTCACACCATATATCAAAACCAAGTACTGATGGATTAAAGATGTAAATGTATAAAACAAAACTTCAAAACTCTTAGAATAGTATAAAGTATATTTTTTAACAACAAATAAGGAAGAAATTTATATTTTTATAACAAAAGACAACATAAAGTTAAAAGACAAATTTAACCTGGAATAAAATATCTTCCATGTGCTTTCTAATAAAGACTGATGGCTTGGCTATACAAAAAAGGCCTACATTCAGTAAGGAAAATAGAAATAATCCAATAAAACAATAGGTAGGCAGAGGAGTCAAGATGGCTGAGAAGTAGCAGGCTGAAACTACTTCAGGTAGAGGGAGATCAGCTAGATAGCTTATCTAAAGATTGCAAACACCTACAAATCCAACAGGAGATCGAAGAGAAGAAGAACAGCAACTCTAGAAACAGAAAATCAACCACTTTCTGAAAGGTAAGACCGGCGGAGAAGTGAATCCAAAGCAACGGGAAGATAGACCGCGGGGGAGGGGCCGGCTCCCGACAGGCGGCGGAGCAACGGAGCACAAAATCAGGACTTTTAAAAGTCTGTTCCGCTGAGGGACATCGCTCCAGAGGCTTAACTGGGGTGAAGCCCAGGCAGGGTCAGTGTGGCCTCAGGTCCCTCAGGGTCACAGAAGGATCGGGGATGTCTGAGTGTCGCAGAGCTTACAGGTATTAGAACGGGGAAGCCAACTACAGAGACAGAGCCGAGGATTAAGCTCTAAGCTCGGGGTTACCTTGAACCGGTCGCAGGCTCAGTCAGCTCGGAGAGAGGCCAGAGGCCAGGGTGACAGGAGTAATTGGGCGCTGTTCTCTGAGGGCGCACTGAGGAGTGGGGCCCCGGGCTCTCGGTTCCTCTGGGCCGGAGACCGGGAGGCCGCCATCTTCATTCCCGTCCTCCGGAACTCTACAGAAAGCGCTCAGGGAACAAAAGCTCCTGAAAGCAAACCCGAGCAGATTACTCAGCCCGGCCCCGGGTAAGGGCGGTGCAACTCCGCCTGGGGCAAAGACACTTGAGAATCACTACAACAGGCCCCTCCCCCAGAAGATCAACAAGAAACCCAGCCAGGACCAAGTTCACCTACCAAGGAGTGCACTTTCAATACCAACGAGAGAAGCAGAATTCCAGAGGAGGAGAAAGCAAAGCACGGAACAAATGGCTTTCTCCCCATGATTTTTTTTTTTTTAAAGATTTTATTTATTTATCCAACAGAGAGAGATCACAAGCAGGCAGAGAGGCAGGCAGAGAGAGGAGGAAGCAGGCTCCCTGCTGAGCAGAGAGCCCGATGCGGGGCTCGATCCCAGGACCCTGAGATCATGACCTGAGCCGAAGGAGCGGCTTAACCCACTGAGCCACCCAGGCGCCCCATCTCCCCATGATTCTTTAGCCTTGCAGTTATTCTAGATTGTATTTTCCTATTATGAAGTTTGCTCATATTTTTATAATGGACATTTAGGATTCCTCTTATTTGAATTCCTGTTCATAATTTTTTTTTTTTAATTTTTTTATTTTTTCAGCATAACAGTATTCATTATTTTTGCACCACACCCAGTGCTCCATGCAATCTGTGCCCTCCACAATACCCACCACCTGGTGCCCCAACCTCCCACCCCCCACCCCTTCAAAATTCCCAGATCGTTTTTCAGAGTCCATAGTCTCTCATGGTTCACCTCCCCTTCCAATTTCCCTCAACTCCCCTCTCCATCTCCCCTTGTCCTCCATGCTATTTGTTATGCTCCACAAATAAGTGAAACCATATGATAATTGACTCTCTCTGCTTGACTTATTTCACTCAGCATAATCTCTTCCAGTCCCGTCCATGTTGTTACAAAACTTGGGTATTCATCCTTTCTTTCTTTCTTTCTTTTTTTTTTTTTTTACAGCTTTATAAACATATATTTTTATCCCCAGGGGTACAGGTATGCGAATCGCCAGGTTTACACACTTCACAACCATAGCACATACCCTCCCCAATATCCATAACCCCACGCCCTCTCCCAACCCCCTCCCCCCATCAACCCTCAGTTTGTTTTGTGAGATTAAGAGTCACTTATGGTTTGTCTCCCTCCCAATCCCATCTTGTTTCATTTACTCTTCTCCTACCCCCTCAACCCCCCATGTTTCATCTCCTCTCCCTCATATCAGGGAGATCATATGATAGTTGTCTTTCTCCGATTGACTTATTTCGCTAAGCATGATACCCTCTAGTTCCATCCACGTCGTCGCAAATGGCAAGATTTCATTTCTTTTGATGGCTGCATAGTATTCCATTGTGTATATATACCACATCTTCTTTATCCATTCGTCTGTAGATGGACATCTAGGTTCTTTCCATAGTTTGGCTATTGTAGACATTGCTGCTATAAACATTCGGGTGCATGTACCCCTTCGGATCACTATGTTTGTATCTTTAGGGTAAATACCCAGCAGTGCAATTGCAGGGTCATAGGGTAGTTCTATTTTCAACATTTTGAGGAACCTCCATGCTGTTTTCCAGAGTGGTTGCACCAGCTTGCATTCCCACCAACAGTGTAGGAGGGTTCCCCTTTCTCCGCATCCTCGCCAGCATCTGTCATTTCCTGACTTGTTAATTTTAGCCATTCTGACTGGTGTGAGGTGATATCTCATGGTGGTTTTGATCTGTATTTCCCTGATGCCGAGTGATATGGAGCACTTTTTCATGTGTCTGTTGGCCATCTGGATGTCTTCTTTGCAGAAATGTCTGTTCATGTCCTCTGCCCATTTCTTGATTGGATTCTTTGTTCTTTGGGTGTTGAGTTTGCTAAGTTCTTTATAGATTTTGGACACTAGCCCTTTATCTGATATGTCATTTGCAAATATCTTCTCCCATTCTGTCAGTTGTCTTTTGGTTTTGTTCACTGTTTCCTTTGCTGTGCAAAAGCTTTTGATCTTGATAAAATCCCAAAAGTTCATTTTTGCCCTTGCTTCCCTTGCCTTTGGTGATGTTCCTAGGAAGATGTTGCTGCGGCTGACGTCGAAGAGGTTGCTGCCTGTGTTCTCCTCGAGGATTTTGATGGATTCCTTTCTCACATTGAGATCCTTCATCCATTTTGAGTCTATTTTCGTGTGTGGTGTAAGGAAATGATCCAATTTCATTTTTCTGCATGTGGCTGTCCAATTTTCCCAACACCATTTATTGAAGAGGCTGTCTTTGTTCCATTGGACATTCTTTCCTGCTTTGTCGAAGATGAGTTGACCATAGAGTTGAGGGTCCATTTCTGGGCTCTCTATTCTGTTCCATTGATCTATGTGTCTGTTTTTGTGCCAGTACCATGCTGTCTTGATGATGACAGCTTTGTAATAGAGCTTGAAGTCCGGAATTGTGATGCCACCAACTTTGGCTTTCTTTTTCAATATTCCTTTGGCTATTCGAGGTCTTTTCTGGTTCCATATAAATTTTAGGATTATTTGTTCCATTTCTTTGAAAAAAATGGATGTTACTTTGATAGGAATTGCATTAAATGTGTAGATTGCTTTAGGTAGCATAGACATTTTCACAATATTTATTCTTCCAATCCAGGAGCATGGAACATTTTTCCATTTCTTTGTGTCTTCCTCAATTTCTTTCATGAGTACTTTATAGTTTTCTGAGTATAGATTCTTAGTCTCTTTGGTTAGGTTTATTCCTAAGTATCTTATAGTTTTGGGTGCAATTGTAAATGGGATGGACTCCTTAATTTCTCTTTCTTCTGTCTTGTTGTTGGTGTAGAGAAATGCAACTGATTTCTGTGCATTGATTTTATATCCTGACACTTTACTGAATTCCTGAACAAGTTCTAGCAGTTTTGGAGTGGAGTCTTTTGGGTTTTCCACATAGAGTATCATATCATCTGCGAAGAGTGATAGTTTGACTTCTTCTTTGCCGATTTGGATGCCTTTAATTTCCTTTTGTTGTCTGATTGCTGAGGCTAGGACTTCTAGTACTATGTTGAATAGCAGTGGTGATAACGGACATCCCTGCCGTGTTCCTGACCTTAGCGGAAAAGCTTTCAGTTTTTCTCCATTGAGAATGATATTTGCGGTGGGTTTTTCATAGATGGCTTTGATAATATTGAGGTATGTGCCGTCTATCCCTACACTTTGAAGAGTTTTGATCAGGAAGGGATGCTGTACTTTGTCAAATGCTTTTTCAGCATCTATGGAGAGTATCATATGGTTCTTGTTCTTTCTTTTATTAATGTGTTGTATCACATTGATTGATTTGCGGATGTTGAACCAGCCTTGCAGCCCTGGAATAAATCCCACTTGGTCGTGGTGAATAATCCTTTTAATGTACTGTTGAATCCTATTGGCTAGTATTTTGGCGAGAATTTTTGCATCTGTGTTCATCAAGGATATTGGTCTGTAGTTCTCTTTTTTGTTGGGATCCTTGTCTGGTTTTGGGATCAAGGTGATGCTGGCCTCATAAAATGAGTTTGGAAGTTTTCCTTCTATTTCTATTTTGTGGAACAGTTTCAGGAGAATAGGAATTAATTCTTCTTTAAATGTTTGGTAGAATTCCCCCGGGAAGCCGTCTGGCCCTGGGCTTTTGTTTGTTTGGAGATTTTTGATGACTGTTTCAATCTCCTTACTGCTTATGGGTCTGTTCAGGCTTTCTATTTCTTCCTGGTTCAGTTGTGGTAGTTTATATGTCTCTAGGAATGCATCCATTTCTTCCAGATTGTCAAATTTGTTGGCGTAGAGTTGCTCATAGTATGTTCTTATTATTGTCTGTATTTCTTTGGTGTTCGTTGTGATCTCTCCTCTTTGATTCATGATTTTATTTATTTGGGTCCTTTCTCTTTTCTTTTTGATAAGTCTGGCCAGGGGTTTATCAATCTTATTAATTCTTTCAAAGAACCAGCTCCTCGTTTCGTTGATTTGTTCTATTGTTTTTTTGGTTTCTATTTCATTGATTTCTGCTCTGATCTTTATGATTTCTCTTCTCCTGCTGGGTTTAGGGTTTCTTTCTTGTTCTTTCTCCAACTCCTTTAGGTGTAGGGTTAGGTTGTGTACCTGAGATCTTTCTTGTTTCTTGAGAAAGGCTTGTACCGCTATATATTTTCCTCTCAGGACTGCCTTTGTTGTGTCCCACAGATTTTGAACCGTTGTGTTTTCATTATCATTTGTTTCCATAAATTTTTTCAATTCTTCTTTAATTTCCTGGTTGACCCATTCATTCTTTAGAAGGATGCTGTTTAGTCTCCATGTATTTGGGTTCTTTCCAAATTTCCTCTTGTGATTGAGTTCTAGCTTCAGAGCATTGTGGTCTGAAAATATGCAGGGAATGATCCCAATCTTTTGATACCGGTTGAGACTTGATTTAGGACCAAGAATGTGATCTATTCTGGAGAATGTTCCATGTGCACTAGAGAAGAATGTGTATTCTGTTGCTTTGGGATGAAATGTTCTGAATATATCTGTGATGTCCATCTGGTCCAGTGTGTCATTTAAGGCCTTGATTTCCTTGTTGATCTTTTGCTTGGATGATCTGTCCATTTCAGTGAGGGGAGTGTTAAAATCCCCTACTATTATTGTATTCTTGTCGATGTGTTTCTTTGATTTTGTTATTAATTGGTTTATATAGTTGGCTGCTCCCACGTTAGGGGCATAGATATTTAAAATTGTTAGATCTTCTTGTTGGACAGTTCCTTTGAGTATGATATAGTGTCCTTCCTCATCTCTTATTATAGTCTTTGGCTTAAAATCTAATTGATCTGCTATAAGGATTGCCACTCCTGCTTTCTTCTGATGTCCATTAGCATGGTAAATTCTTTTCCACCCCCTCACTTTAAACCTGGAGGTGTCTTCGGGTTTAAGATGAGTTTCTTGTAGGCAACATATAGATGGTTTTTGTTTTTTTATCCATTCTGATACCCTGTGTCTTTTGATTGGGGCATTTAGCCCATTAACATTCAGGGTAAGTATTGAGAGATATGAATTTAGTGCCATTGTATTGCCTGTAAGGTGACTGTTATTGTATATTGTCTCTGTTTCTTTCTGATCTACTACTTTGAGGGTCTCTCTTTGCTTAGAGGACCCCTTTCAATATTTCCTGTAGAGCTGGTTTGGTATTTGCAAATTCTTTCAGTTTTTGTTTGTCCTGGAAGCTTTTAATCTCTCCGTCTATTTTCAATGATAGCCTAGCTGGATATAGTATTCTTGGCTGCATGTTTTTCTCATTTAGTACTCTGAATATATCATGCCAGCTCTTTCTGGCCTGCCAGGTCTCTGTAGATAAGTCTGCTGCCAATCTAATATTTTTACCATTGTACGTTACAGACTTCTTTTCCCGGGCTGCTTTCAGGATCTTTTCTTTGTCACTAAGACTTGTCAATTTTACTATTAGGTGACGGGGTGTGGACCTATTCGTATTGATTTTGAGGGGGGTTCTCTGAACCTCCTGAATTTGGATGCTTGTTCCCTTTGCCATATTGGGGAAATTCTCTCTAATAATTCTCTCCAATATACCTTCTGCTCCCCTCTCTGTTTCCTCTTCTTCTGGAATCCCAATTATTCTAATGTTGTTTCGTCTTATGGTGTCACTTATCTCTCGAATTCTCCCCTCGTGGTCCAGTAGCTGTTTGTCCCTCTTTTGCTCAGCTTCTTTATTCTCTGTCATTTGGTCTTCTATATCGCTAATTCTTTCTTCTGCCTCATTTATCCTAGCAGTGAGAGCCTCCATTTTTGATTGCACCTCATTAATAGCTTTTTTGATTTCAACTTGGTTAGATTTTAGTTCTTTTATTTCTCCAGAAAGGGCTTTTATATCTCCCGAGAGGGTTGCTTTAATATCTTCCATGCCTTTTTCAAGCCCGGCTAGAACCTTGAGAATCGTCATTCTGAACTCTATATCTGACATATTACCAATGTCTGTATTGATTAGGTCCCTAGCCTTTGGTACTGCCTCTTGTTCTTTTTTTTGTTGTGAATTTTTCCGCCTTGTCATTTTGTCCAGATAAGAGTTTATGAAGGAGCAAGTAAAATACTAAAAGGGTGGCAACAACCCCAGGAAAATATGCTTTAGCGAAATCAGAAGAGATCCCGAATTGTGAGGGGGGAGAAAGGGGAAAAAAGGGGTTCAGAAAGAAAGAAGAAAAAAAAAAAAAAAAGAAACTATTAAAAAAAAGAAAGCCGATAAAGAAAAAATATAAAAAGAGGAAAAAAATATATATATATTAGATAAACTATTTAAAAAACATTAAAAAAAGAAAACGGTAAAAGTTAAAAAAAATTCAGCAGAAGAAGAGAAAAAGAAAAAAAATTGAAAAAGAAAAAAAAATTAAATTAACTGCAAGGCTAAAAAATCATGGGGAGAAAGCCATGAGTTCTGTGCTTTGCTTTCTTCTCCTCTGGAATTCCGCCGCTCTCCTTGGTAGGTGAACTTGGTCCTGGCTGGGTTTCCCGTAGATCTTCTGGGGGAGGGGCCCGTTGTAGTGATTCTCAAGCGTCTTTGCCCCAGGCGGAGTTGCACCGCCCTTACCCGGGGCCGCTCTGAGTCATATGCTGGGGTTCGCTTTCGGGAGCTTTTGTTCCCTGAGCGCTTTCCGTAGAGTCCGGTGGACGGGAATAAAGATGGCGGCCTCCCGGTCTCCGGCCCGGAGGAGCCGAGAGCCCGGGGCCCCACTCCTCAGTGCGCCCTCAGAGAACAGCGCCCAAAGACTCCCGCCACCCTGGCCTCCGGCCACGCTCCGAGCTGACCGAGCCTGAGACCGGTTCAAGGCAACCCCGAGCTGAGAGTCACTCCTCGGCTCTGTCTCTGCAGCCGGCTTCCCCGTTCTAATACCGGTAAGCTCTGTGACACTGAGACACCCCCGGTCCTTCTGCGACCCTGCGGGAACTGAGGCCGCGCTGACCCGGCCTGGGCTTCCAGTTAAGCCTCTGGAGCGATGTCCCTCAGCGGAACAGACTTTTAAAAGTCCTGATTTTGCTCCGTTGCTCCGCCGCTCGCCGGGAGCCGGCCCCTCCCCCCGCGGTCTATCTTCCCGTCGCTTTGGATTCACTTCTCCGCCAGTCCTACCTTGCAGAAAGTGGTTGATTTTCTGTTTCTGGAATTGCTGTTCTTCTTCTCTTCAATCTCCCGTTGGATTTGTAGGTGTTTGCAATCTTTAGATAAGCTATTTAGCTGATCTCCCGCTACCCGAAGTAGTCTCAGCCTGCTACTTCTCCGCCATCTTGACCAACAATCCTGTTCATAATTTTTATGTTTTCTTTTTTTTTAATTTTATTTTTTATAAACATATATTTTTATCCCCAGGGGTACAGCCTGTGAATCGCCAGGCTTACACACTTCAAAGCACTCAACTTAGCGCATACCCTACCCAATATCCATAACCCCACCCCCCCACCCCCCCCTCCCCCCATCAACCCTCAGTTTGTTTTGTGAGATTAAGAGTCACTTATGGTTTGTCTCCCTACCAATCCCATCTTGTTTCATTTACTCTTCTCCTACCCCCTTAACCCCCATGTTGCATCTCCTCTACCTCATATCAGGGAGATCATATGATAGTTGTCTTTCTCCAATTGACTTATTTCGCTAAGCATGATACCCTCTAGTTCCATCCACGTCGTTGCAAATGGCAAGATTTCATTTCTTTTGATGGCTGCATAGTATTCCATTGTGTATATATACCACTTCTTCTTTATCCATTCGTCTGTTGATGGACATCTAGGTTCTTTCCATAGTTTGGCTATTGTAGACATTGCTGCTATAAACATTCGGGTGCACATGCCCCTTCCAATGACTACGTTTGTATCTTTAGGGTAAATACCCAGCAGTGCAATGGCTGGGTCATAGGGTAGTTCTATTTTCAACATTTTGAGGAACCTCCATGCTGTTTTCCAGAGTGGTTGCACCAGCTTGCATTCCCACCAACAGTGTAGGAGGGTTCCCCTTTCTCTGCATCCTCGCCAGCATCTGTCATTTCCTGACTTGTTAATTTTAGCCATTCTGACTGGTGTGAGGTGATATCTCATTGTGGTTTTGATTTGTATTTCCCTGATGCCAAGTGATGTGGAGCACTTTTTCATGTGTCTGTTGGCCATCTGGATGACTTCTTTGCAGAAATGTCTGTTCATGTCCTCTGCCCATTTCTTGATTGGATTATTTGTTCTTTGGTTGTTGAGTTTGCTAAGTTCTTTATAGGTTTTGGACACTAGCCCTTTATCTGATATGTCATTTGCAAATATCTTCTCCCATTCTGTCAGTTGTCTTTTGGTTTTGTTAACTGTTTCCTTTGCTGTGCAAAAGCTTTTGATCTTGATGAAATCCCAATAGTTCATTTTTGCCCTTGCTTCCCTTGCCTTTGGCGATGTTCCTAGGAAGATGTTGCTGCAGCTGAGGTCGAAGAGGTTGCTGCCTGTGTTCTCCTCAAGGATTTTGATGGATTCCTTTCTCACATTGAGGTCCTTCATCCATTTTGAGTCTATTTTCGTGTGTGGTGCAAGGAAATGATCCAATTTCATTTTTCTGCCTGTGGCTGTCCAATTTTCCCAACACCATTTATTGAAGAGGCTGTCTTTTTTCCATTGGACATTCTTTCCTGCTTTGGCGAAGATGAGTTGACCATGGAGTTGAGGGTCTATTTCTGGGCTCTCTATTCTGTTCCATTGATCTATGTGTCTGTTTTTGTGCCAGTACCATGCTGTCTTGATGATGACAGCTTTGTAATAGAGCTTGAAGTCCGGAATTGTGATGCCACCAACTTTGGCTTTCTTTTCCAATATTCCTTTGGCTATTCGAGGTCTTTTCTGGTTCCATATAAATTTTAGGATTATTTGTTCCATTTCTTTGAAAAAAATGGATGGTGCTTTGATAGGAATCGCATTAAATGTGTAGATTGCTTTAGGTAGCATAGACATTTTCACAATATTTATTCTTCCAATCCAGGAGCATGGAACATTTTTCCATTTCTTTGTGTCTTCCTCAATTTCTTTCTTGAGTACTTCATAGTTTTCTGAGTATAGATTCTTAGCCTCTTTGGTTAGGTTTATTCCTAGGTATATATATATATATATATAATATATATATATATTGGGTGCAATTGTAAATGGGATGGACTCCTTAATTTCTCTTTCTTCTGTCTTGTTGTTGGTGTAGAGAAATGCAACTGATTTCTGTGCATTGATTTATATCCTGACACTTTACTGAATTCCTGTACAAGTTCTAGCAGTTTTGGAGTGGAGTCTTTTGGGTTTTCCACATAGAGTATCATATCATCTGTGAAGAGTGATAGTTTGACTTCTTCTTTGCCGATTTGGATGCCTTTAATTTCCTTTTGTTGTCTGATTGCTGAGGCTAGGACTTCTAGTACTATGTTGAATAGCAGCAGTGATAACGGACATCCCTGCCGTGTTCCTGACCTTAGCGGAAAAGCTTTCAGTTTTTCTCCATTGAGAATGATATCTGCACTGGGTTTTTCATAGATGGCTTTGATAATATTGAGGTATGTGCCCTCTATCCCTACACTTTGATGAGTTTTGATCAGGAAGGGATGCTGTACTTTGTCAAATGCTTTTTCAGCATCTATGGAGAGTATCATATGGTTCTTGTTCCTTTTTTTATTAATGTGTAGTATCACACTGATTGATTTGTGGATGTTGAACCAACCTTGCAGCCCTGGAATAAATCCCACTTGGTCGTGGTGAATAATCCTTTTAATGTACTGTTGGATCCTATTGGCTAGTATTTTGGTGAGAATTTTTGCATCTGTGTTCATCAAGGATATTGGTCTGTAGTTCTCTTTTTTGATGGGATCCTTGTCTTGTTTTGGGATCAAGGTGATGCTGGCCTCATAAAATGAGTTTGGAAGTTTTCCTTCCATTTCCTATTTTTGGAACAGTTTCAGGAGAATAGGAATTAGTTCTTCTTTAAATGTTTGGTAGAATTCCCCCGGGAAGCCTTCTGGCTCTGGGCTCTTGTTTGTTTGGAGATTTTTGATGACTGTTTCAATCTCCTTACTGGTTATGGGTCTGTTCAGGCTTTCTATTTCTTCCTGGTTCAGTTGTGGTAGTTTATATGTCTCTAGGAATGCATCCATTTCTTCCAGATTGTCAAATTTGTTGGCGTAGAGTTGCTCATAGTATGTTCTTATAATTGTATTTCTTTGGTGTTAGTTGTGATCTCTCCTCTTTCATTCATGATTTTATTTATTTGGGTCCTTTCTCTTTTCTTTTTGAGAAGTCTGGCCAGGGGTTTATCAATCTTATTAATTCTTTCAAAGAACGAGCTCCTAGTTTCCTTGATTTGCTCTATTGTTTTTTTGTTTATATTTCATTGATTTCTGCTCTGATCTTTATGGTTTCTCTTCTCCTGCTGGGTTTAGGGTTTCTTTCTTGTTCTTTCTCCAGCTCCTTTAGGTGTAGGGTTAGGTTGTGGACCTGAGACCTTTCTTGTTTCTTGAGAAAGGCTGGTACCGCTATATATTTTCCTCTCAGGACTGCCTTTGTTGTGTCCCACAGATTTTGAACCGTTGTGTTTTCATTATCATTTGTTTTCATGAATTTTTTTCAATTCTTCTTTAATTTCCTGGTTGACCCATTCATTCCTTAGAAGGATGCTGTTTAGTCTCCATGTATTTGGGTTCTTTCCAAATTTCCTCTTGTGATTGAGTTCCAGCTTCAGAGCATCGTAGTCGGGAAATATGCAGGGAATGATCCCAATCTTTTGATACTGGTTGAGACCTGATTTAGGACCAAGGATGTGATCTATTCTGTAGAATGTTCCATGTGCACTAGAGAAGAATGTGTATTCTGTTGCTTTGGGATGAAATGTTCTGAATATATCTGTGATGTCCATCTGGTCCAGTGTGTCATTTAAGGCCTTGATTTCCTTGTTGACCTTTTGCTTGGATGATCTGTCCATTTCAGTGAGGGGAGTGTTAAAGTCCCCTACAATTATTGTATTATTGTCGATGTGTTTCTTTGATTTTGTTATTAATTGGTTTATATAGTTGGCTGCTCCCACGTTAGGGGCATAGATATTTAAAATTGTTAGATCTTCTTGTTGGACAGTTCCTTTGAGTATGATATAGTGTCCTTCCTCATCTCTTATTATAGTCTTTGGCTTAAAATCTAATTGATCTGATATATGGATTGCCACTCCTGCTTTCTTCTGATGTCCATTAGCATGGTAAATTCTTTTCCACCCCCTCACTTTAAACCTGGAGGTGTCTTCGGGTTTAAGATGAGTTTCTTGTAGGCAACATATAGATGGGTTTTGTTTTTTTATCCATTCTGATACCCTGTGTCTTTTGATTGGGGCATTTAGCCCATTAACATTCAGGGTAAGTATTGAGAGATATGAATTTAGTGCCATTGTATTGCCTGTAAGGTGACTGTTACTGTATATTGTCTCTGTTTCTTTCTGATCTACTACTTTTAGGGTCTCTCTTTGCTTAGAGGACCCCTTTCAATATTTCCTGTAGAGCTGGTTTGGTATTTGCAAATTCTTTCAGTTTTTGTTTGTCCTGGAAGCTTTTAATCTCTCCTTCTATTTTCAATGATAGCCTAGCTGGATATAGTATTCTTGGCTGCATGTTTTTCTCATTTAGTACTCTGAATATATCATGCCAGCTCTTTCTGGCCTGCCAGGTCTCTGTGGATAAGTCTGCTGCCAATCTAATATTTTTACCACTCTACGTTACAGACTTCTTCTCCCGGGCTGCTTTCAGGATCTTTTCTTTGTCACTAAGACTTGTCAATTTTACTATTAGGTGACGGGCTGTGGACCTATTCTTATTGATTTTGAGGGGGGTTCTCTGAACCTCCTGGATTTTGATGCTTGTTCCCTTTGCCATATTGGGGAAATTCTCTCCAATAATTCTCTCCAACATACCTTCTGCTCCCCTCTCTGTTTCCTCTTCTTCTGGAATCCCAATTATTCTAATGTTGTTTCGTCTTATGGTGTCACTTATCTCTCGAATTCTCCCCTCGTGGTCCAGTAGCTGTTTGTCCCTCTTTTGCTCAGCTTCTTTATTCTCTGTCATTTGATCTTCTGTATCGCTAATTCTTTCTTCTGCCTCATTTATCCTAGCAGTGAGAGCCTCCATTTTTTATTGCACCTCATTAATAGCTTTTTTGATTTCAACTTGGTTAGATTTTAGTTCTTTTATTTCTCCAGAAAGGGCTTTTATATCTTCCGAGAGGGTTTTTCTAATAACTTCCATGCCTTTTTCGAGCCCAGCTAGAACCTTGAGCATCGTCATTCTAAACTCTAGATCTGACATATTACCAATGTTTGTATTGATTAGGTCCCTAACCTTTCGTACTGCCTCTTGTTCTTTTTTTTGTTGTGAATTTTTCTGCCTTGTCATTTTGTCCAGATAAGAGTATATGAAGGAGCAAGTAAAGTACTAAAAGGGTGGCAACAACCCCAGGAAAATATGCTTTAACCAAATCAGAAGAGATCCCAAATCGTGAGGGGGGAGAAAGGGGATAAAAAGAGATTCAGAAAGAAAAGGAAAAAAAGAAAAGAAATAAACAATTAAAAAAAAGAAAACGAATAAAGAAAAAATATAAAAAAGAAAAAATATATATATTAGATAAACTAGTTAAAAAACGTTTAAAAAGAAAAGGGTAAAAGTTAAAAAAAATTGGCAGAAGAAGAGAAAAAAAATTGAAAAAGAAAAAAAAATTGAATTAACTTCAAGGCTGAAGAATCATGGGTAGAAAGCTATGAGTTCCATGCTTTGCTTTCTCCTCCTCTGGAATTCCGCTGCTCTCCTTGGTATTGAAACTGCACTCCTTCGTAGATGAACTTGGTCCTGGCTGGATTTCTTGTTGATCTTCTGGGGGAGGGGCCTGTTGTAGTGATTCTCAAGTGTCTTTGCCCGAGGTGGAATTGCACCACCCTTACCAGGGGCCGGACTGAGTAATCTGCTCAGGTTTGCTTTCGGGAGCTTTTGTTCCCTGAGCGCTTTCCGTAGAGTTCCAGAGGACAGGAATGAAGATGGCGGCCTCCCGGTCTCCGGCCCAGAGGAGCCGAAAGCCCAGGGCCCCACTCCTCAGTGCACCCTCAGAGAACAGCGCCCAATTACTCCTGTCACCCTGGCCTCTGGCCACGCTCCGAGCTGACCGAGCCTGCGACCGGTTCAAGGTAACCCGGAGCTGAGAGTCACTCCTCGGCTCTGTCTCCGTAGTCGGCTTCCCCATTCTAATACCCGTAAGCTCTGCGACACTCAGACACCCCCGATCCTTCTGTGACCCTGCGGGACCTGAGGCCACGCTGACCCCGTGTGGGCTTCACCCCGGTTAAGCCTCTGGAGCGATGTCCCTCAGCGGAACAGACTTTTAAAAGTCCTGATTTTGTGCTCCGTTGCTCCGCCGCTTGCCGGGAGCCGGCCCCTCCCCCGCGGTCTATCTTCCCATCGCTTTGGATTCACTTCTCCACCAGTCCTACCTTTGAAAGTGGTTGATTTTGTTTCTAGAATTGCTGTTCTTCTTCTCTTCGATCTCCCGTTGGATTTGTAGGTGTTTACAATCTTTAGATAAGCTATCTAACCGATCTCCTGCTACCTGAAGTAGTCTCAGCCTGCTACTTCCCCGCCATCTTGACTCCTCTCTGCCAGTCCTTATTTTTAAGAGGTATAGAGTTTAGTGCAAATTCTTAAGGTGTAGAGTTTAGTGCTAATTATAAAATATATTAAGTTTCAAAATAAGAAATAGTGTTTGAGAGTAATACTCTCAAATGTCATGGGTGTATGATGTTAATTTTTTAATTAAAATAAGATTTCTATGAAAGGACAATTTATGAGTTTCACTGAATGTCCTCTGCCTGAATAATTGGGCCAGTATACAGAGGGGATTTCATTTTATAGAGTCCAACTGCTGGCTCATCTGAAGCCAAACTACCAATAAAGTCAAGGCTTTCTCTCAGTTAACACTCAACCACTGAAGTAGAACAGAAATTCAGCCCAACTATGGAACCCACAGCATTGACAACTAAGGACTGGCTTTTCTAGGAGACTCAGAATAGCATGGATTAAATACATTGAACGAGCAAGAAACTCCCTATTAAGAGAAAAGTAAAGGGAATAGCCCTTAAGGTTAATGAACCAAATGACCGAAAGGTACCAGAAAGACCTTCCAACCAGTTTCATTGTTTAGCAGATAAGAAGCTGGAGCTCATTAAGGTTAAATATTCTAACCAGTATCAAATGCAGTCACAGAGCCAATATTGGAACCATGGCCCACTGTTTCCCAAAACAGTGCTCTCCCCACTGCCTCCCTTACCTGG
Organism: Lutra lutra; assembly: GCF_902655055.1. NCBI lineage: Eukaryota > Metazoa > Chordata > Mammalia > Carnivora > Mustelidae > Lutra > Lutra lutra. The sequence continues at coordinate 50,045,461 of NC_062283.1, read as the reverse complement.
GTAAAGGTTTAATGTTACTGCCCTAGAAGTAACCTGCAGATATCAGCCCATGGTTTGAACACAAAGAAGGCTTCTATCTACAGGCAGTATCCCAGGTGCCTCAAAACTACTCTATCTGCTCTTTAGTGTTAAAGATTGTTAAAACAATCCCACTCCAATCAGGCTCTACAAAGCAGCAGATGCATGATTCTCCTGGTCACTGGACTCCTCTGAGAGAGTTGGAGGTCACAGTATGTGTACAGAGATGGGAAGCCAATTCTGTTCCATCTCACTGTCAGGAGCACTAAATGTGATCATGAAAGCTCACGAATGTTACTGTGACATGCAATACAAGTATTAAAAATTCTATGTCCCCAAACAAGAAGCTAACCCATTCCCTGAACTACAGAATTATCTGAACATAATTTACCACTTCTCTCTTTAAAGCAGAATGCATGAAAAACATTTATACAACACTAGCTTGATACAAAATATGAGGAAGGTCCTCAAACTTTAAAGTACCTTGCTTTCAAAGTAGAGAACACCTACTTGATGAATATGAATATTCAATAGTCTCATACTCCTAATTGTCCTCCAACATTACTCTTAGGCATAGAAGGAGTTTACTTTGCAAAAAAAACAAAAAACAAAAAAAAAAAACTGTAAGAAACACATCATGAGTAACTTCATGAAAGTTGTTTATTATATCATTATTTTGTTCTTAGCATACGTCACAACACTTAAGATCAAAGGCTCTTCCTTAACTGTGTAAAAGAGTCACCACATGGTTTACCACTATGCTATATCCACAGGCAACAGCTCCCTCTTAGATGGAAATAAAACACATCCCTCATTCATTTCAGTTACAGAGAAAACACCTGATACCCAGTAGTGTATAGTTCCTACCCCATGAGCACTTTAAAATAACACCTGTTTTCCTTGTGTGAAATGAGGGCTACTGCATAACTTCCTAAAATGCCTTTTAATTCTGGAAGTTTTATGTCTCCTCTCTTTACGTTGAATACATTATAAAATACTGAACACATCTGTTTGAGGTTTTTGAACTAGTATTTACTATTTCATACTTTTTTAAATCTTGGAATCATTTTATATTCTGAAGCAAAATTAAAGGTTCTTTGTCTCGTATCTAATTTTAGCACTTCTACCTGCCCACAGAAAGCAGGAAGAAAATAATTAAACTGGTTAGTATGTATTTTAAGTGCATGGAGTGACTGAGTTAGTGCCAGGATCATAAAACTGACACTTCACTTGCAGAGAAAAATTATTCTAGAGGAAGGAAGGCTGTCTCCATTATAATTCTGCACTGAAAAGCCAATTTACATGGGACGAGTAATGCAAAACCAAAGTGGTGAAACCTGTTACAAATTCAAATTATTTAAAACAAAGAAACCTGATACAGTTTACAGAAAAGTAATTAGCAAAAATTACATCTATGACATCTATTGCTCTAGTGAAGCATACCTATCTTTTGTGGTATCCTCAAGATAAATTCCATTTACACAGTTAATATAGCATTTTGTCAAACAGTTGACTTCTGCTGATATTAAAATTTTGCTGCTGTAGTCACTCAACGTAATCCACTAAAACAGTGACTTTTTAAAGCAAATATGTATTAAGTACCTGAGTTATTGCATGCCTGATATTTATTGAATGCCTGATAAGCACTGAAGCATTATGAAGATGTTGTAATCAAAGCACTTAACTGTGTAGAAGTTTATTATATATATATATATATATATATATATATATATATACACACACATATATATATATATCTTGTTTCTTCAACAAAACTATGAGCTTTTACAGGGTATGTGCTTTTTTTATTTTTAACAAAAAGTATATCACTACAAAATACATAGTAGAAGCTCAATTAATATTACTTCTACGGTTAATATATTTGTTCATTTATTCATTCAGTGGATACTTATGACCTGTCAAATGCTATAATACATGCACAGCACATTGCATGGTACCTGGTATACAGGAGGTACTTAATAAATGTCACATTCGATGGAGAGATAAATAGCTAGCCAGTCATGACTCATATCAGGTAATGAGCACACAATGGATGTACAAAGAATTCTGTTATTACAGAAACACAGAAAATAGCCAAGGGGAATCCAAGCAATTAGCTAATACCGGTTAGCAGAGAGATCTAAGAGAATATTATGCAAAAAAAAAAGTACAATCAACATCTCAGTATTAAAATACAAGGCAAGTTTAGTATCACTTGAAGATATCAACACTACCTATGTTTACCTGATGTCAACCTAACCTAAAATTTTTTATTTACTAAAGACTCAAGAAAAACCATCAGTCATTATATGTTTTATTTAGGAATTTTTTTTTTATAACTAAGGAAGATAGAAGGCCATTTAAACACTTAAAGAGTCAGAAGAAAACCAAGATGTTATCCACACTCTGCTTGAACTCATCAAAGAAAAGGAAATTTGCTACCTCCTAAATGCTACAAGGTTCTTCCTGATAGTACTCTGAATAACAGCTAATTTCTATTGCAATCCTATATGGACCAGACAATGGAGTAAACAATTACATACATTATTTTATTCAATCCTATGAGCCCTTACAGTGGCAACTCTACTATTAATTCTATTTTATAATAGCACCGTGAGGTTCAGAGAGATTTAAAGGAAGGTAGTCACCCAAAGGCAGAGCCGGAAGTCTTCACAAAGTCCCTCTGAGGCCATATGACCTCTGCTTTCTACTACAATTCAATGATACTCTTGAGGCAAAAATCTGTCTCTTATTAACTGATATTCCATAGTTCTAGGTCTTTTTGCATTAAATGCATTACTATGTATTTAGTCCAGACTTTGTCAACTTAGGTTGAAATTTGGGACCAGTTAAGTCTTTACCTTGGGGTCTAGCCTGTGCATTTTAGGATGTTTGCAGCATCCCTGACATACACCATACTAGATGTCAGTAGTTCTCCCTTCTAGTTGTGACAATCAAAAATTTTCCCAGATGTGACTGGGGAACAAAATCAAGCCCATTGAAAATCACCAATGTAGTCAAAAGAGACTTGTCTCAAGGATTAGCAACTAGAGGCCTTGATAAAACTGTTTTTGGTCTCAGCTTTCATATTAGAAATCAACCATGTTTATACTCCTTCACCCAAAGAATAAGGCATTGTGGTAAAAAAGCATCAGTTTGTTTAAAATATTAAAAAGACTTCAATTTGTTGGTTAGCCTTTCAGTTTCAGACTTGACATAAGTTCTATTCTCATACTATCAGTGTTTTGGGATTTTCCTTCTATCAGAAGCAAATGTTTTTATAAGACCAGATATTTCATCCAAAAAAAAAAAATCAGGCAAATAAAGAAAGTCACCACACACAATTCATGGCTTGTACTTGCTTTTTACTTTTGTTGTTGTTGTTGTTGTTTTGTTTTATCTGATAGAGAGAGAGAGGCCACAAGTAGCCAGAGGCGGGGGGGGGGAGGCTCCCTGCTGAGCAGAGAGCCCCAGGACCCTGAGATCATGACCTGAGTTGAAGGCAGAGGCTCAACCCACTGAGCCACCCAGACACCCATGCTTTTTGTTTTTTTAAAGTAACCTCTACCCTCAACATGGGGAACAAACTCACAACCTCAAGATAGTCACGTGCTCTACCAACGGAACCAGCCAGGTATCCCTGCTTTTTACTTTGGCCATGAACAGAATCCTTCTAAAATTGGGAATGTTTTTCTTCTATTTTATTCTGGGTTCACATACAACTAACTCTAAAATAGCATAATAATGTTGCCCGTAAGAATTTTTATTAAACTCCACTCACTCACATGGTAAAGGTGATTATATTTTTCATGTTTTTCAATCCATACAACTACAAAGCTCAAAATCTCATACCTATGAAACTGTTATACAATCTGAGTCTTTAGTGCATTCAAAGAACATAATACAAAAGAAATACTGTTTCTCTAGGGACTAAAGTTTAAGGCATGTAATCCATCTCTCTGATGAAATGCAGATTTCCTACTAGAAGACAAATCATTCATTTAAATCAGTTGAGTAGGATAGTACAAAAAGAAAATCCATCTGGTTACATTTAAGGCTCAGAAAAAATCATGTACAAAAAAGATTCTTTGGCTTTCAGCCTAGAGGATCTTTGTGTGATTGTCAATTGGATATATTTTCATTCATTTTAAGATCATACTCTTCAAAAACAGGGACTCCCCAGGAGGTAGTAGGAGAATTTCAAAGTGGAACACACAGATAAGAACTCCCAGATTCCAAAAACACTAAACCTCCTTGATGACTTTGACAAAGGTAGGTAAGTAGCCTAATTCTATGTCCTTTATTTTTCTCCCATCCTTTACATTCTTGTTCACACCAAAGAGATTGCATGTGAGTGGTTCATATATTTATTTTTTATTAAATGCTGAGAAGGTACATATTGGGAAGAGGGAAGAGATATCCTTGGTCTATTTGGAATAAAACTTTTGCAATCCCTGGCTAAACTACAGCTGGGCTGCTCACTTCTGAGATAAACAGCACACCTACCAATACTGCTTTCATGATTATCAGTCCATGAATTAGCTGCATTCATTTGAAGAAAGGCTGCCAGTGACTGACAGTAATATCAGTAGAATGGAGGAACATGTTTTGTTCCTATATTCTTTGCTTCTTTAATTATCGTCTAGATTTTATCTGTTCCTTTCCACTGAAGAGTACAAGTGTCCTCTATGAAGGCAATGTGAAGGAAAAGGTCTGTATTCTCTTTTTTTTTTTTAAGATTTTATTTATTTGACAGAGATCACAAGTAGGCAGAGAGGCAGGTAGAGAGAGAGGAAGGGAAGCAGGCTCCCCGCTGAGCAGAGAGCCTTATGCGGGGCTCGATCCCAGGACCCTGAGATCATGACCTGAACCGAAGGCAGAGGCTTTCACCCACTGAGCCACCCAGGCGCCACAGGTCTGTACTCTTTTATCACACTTTTCCATTCATGCTTTATTTGGATGCCTAAGCAATATTCATTCATAACATGCCTTGCAGAAACAGCAATTTTTTTTTGCTTTTCCAGATAACCATTGAATTTTAAAAATAAAAAAAATATATGAAATTCTTCTAAAAATTTAGGTGCTAGGTTTATGTCATTTTTCCATATATGGAGACAAACAAAGTACATTAAAATTTCCTGGAGGCCGCCAGTAAATGGTTTCTGATAAGTAAAGTTATTAACTGGCCTTTCAACCATGAAGGAATAATTCTAAGTTAAAAAACTATATAAAAATTTTAATCAGGAGGGAGGAGTCAAGATGGCGGAGAAGTAGCAGGCTGAGACTACTTCGGGTAGCGGGAGATCAGCTAAATAGCTTATCTAAAGATTGCAAACACCTACAAATCCAACGGGAGATTGAAGAGAAGAAGAACAGCAATTCCAGAAACAGAAAATCAACCACTTTCTGCAAGGTAGGACTGGCGGAGAAGTGAATCCAAAGCGACGGGAAGATAGACCGCGGGGGGAGGGGCCGGCTCCCGGCGAGCGGCGGAGCAACGGAGCAAAATCAGGACTTTTAAAAGTCTGTTCCGCTGAGGGACATCGCTCCAGAGGCTTAACCGGGGTGAAGCCCAGGCCGGGTAAGCGCGGCCTCAGGTCCCGCAGGGTCGCAGAAGGATCGGGGGTGTCTCAGTGTCGAAGAGCTTACCGGTATTAGAACGGGGAAGCCGGCTGCAGAGACAGAGCCGAGGAGTGACTCTCAGCTCAGGGTTGCCTTGAACCGGTCGCAGGCTCGGTTGGCTCGGAGCGCGGCCGGAGGCCAGGGTGACGGGAGACATTTGGCGCTGTTCTCTGAGGGCGCACTGAGGAGTGGGGCCCCGGGCTCTCGGCTCCTCCGGGCCGGAGACCGGGAGGCCGCCATCTTCATTCCCGTCCTCCGGACTCTACGGAAAGCGCTCAGGGAACAAAGCTCCCGAAAGCGAACCCGAGCAGATGACTCAGCGCGGCCCCGGGTAAGGGCGGTGCAACTCCGCCTGGGGCAAAGACGCTTGAGAATCACTACAACGGGCCCCTCCCCCAGAAGATCTACGGGAAACCCAGCCAGGACCAAGTTCACCTACCAAGGAGAACGGCGGAATTCCAGAGGAGAAGAAAGCAAAGCACAGAACTCATGGCTTTCTCCCCATGATTTTTTAGCCTTGCAGTTAATTTAATTTTTATTTTCTTTTTCAATTTTTTTTTCTTTTTCTCTTCTTCTGCTAAATTTTTTTTAACTTTTACCGTTTTCTTTTTTTTAACGTTTTTTAAATAGTTTATCTAATATATATATATATTTTCCTCTTTTTATATTTTTTCTTTATCGGCTTTCTTTTTTTTAATAGTTTTTTTTTTCTTTTTTTTTTCTTTTTTTTTCTTTTTTTCTTTTTTCTTTTTTTCTTTCTTTCTTTCTGAACCCCTTTTTATCCCCTTTCTCCCCCCTCACAATTCAGGATCTCTTCTGATTTGGCTAAAGCATATTTTCCTGTGGTTGTTGCCACCCTTTTAGTATTTTACTTGCTCCTTCATAAACTCTTATCTGGACAAAATGACAAGGCGGAAAAATTCACAACAAAAAAAAGAACAAGAGGCAATACCAAAGGCTAGGGACCTAATCAATACAGACATTGGTAATATGTCAGATATAGAGTTCAGAATGATGATTCTCAAGGTTCTAGCCGGGCTTGAAAAAGGCATGGAAGATATTAAAGCAACCCTCTCGGGAGATATAAAAGCCCTTTCTGGAGAAATAAAAGAACTAAAATCTAACCAAGTTGAAATCAAAAAAGCTATTAATGAGGTGCAATCAAAAATGGAGGCTCTCACTGCTAGGATAAATGAGGCAGAAGAAAGAATTAGCGATATAGAAGACCAAATGACAGAGAATAAAGAAGCTGAGCAAAAGAGGGACAAACAGCTACTGGACCACGAGGGGAGAATTCGAGAGATAAGTGACACCATAAGACGAAACAACATTAGAATAATTGGGATTCCAGAAGAAGAGGAAACAGAGAGGGGAGCAGAAGGTATATTGGAGAGAATTATTGGAGAGAATTTCCCCAATATGGCAAAGGGAACAAGCATCAAAATCCAGGAGGTTCAGAGAACCCCCCTCAAAATCAATAAGAATAGGTCTACACCCCGTCACCTAATAGTAAAATTGACAAGTCTTAGTGACAAAGAAAAGATCCTGAAAGCAGCCCGGGAGAAGAAGTCTGTAACGTACAATGGTAAAAATATTAGATTGGCAGCAGACTTATCCACAGAGACCTGGCAGGCCAGAAAGAGCTGGCATGATATATTCAGAGTACTAAACGAGAAAAACATGCAGCCAAGAATACTATATCCAGCTAGGCTATCATTGAAAATAGATGGAGAGATTAAAAGCTTCCAGGACAAACAAAAACTGAAAGAATTTGCAAATACCAAACCAGCTCTACAGGAAATATTGAAAGGGGTCCTCTAAGCAAAGAGAGACCCTCAAAGTAGTAGATCAGAAAGAAACAGAGACAATATACAGTAACAGTCACCTTACAGGCAATACAATGGCACTAAATTCATATCTCTCAATACTTACCCTGAATGTTAATGGGCTAAATGCCCCAATCAAAAGACACAGGGTATCAGAATGGATAAAAAAACAAAAACCATCTATATGTTGCCTACAAGAAACTCATCTTACACCCGAAGACACCTCCAGGTTTAAAGTGAGGGGGTGGAAAAGAATTTACCATGCTAATGGACATCAGAAGAAAGCAGGAGTGGCAATCCTTATATCAGATCAATTAGATTTTAAGCCAAAGATTATAATAAGATATGAGGAGGGACACTATATCATACTCAAAGGAACTGTCCAACAAGAAGATCTAACAATTTTAAATATCTATGCCCCTAACGTGGGAGCAGCCAACTATATAAACCAATTAATAACAAAATCAAAGAAACACATCGACAAGAATACAATAATAGTAGGGGATTTTAACACTCCCCTCACTGAAATGGACAGATCATCCAAGCAAAAGATCAACAAGGAAATCAAGGCCTTAAATGACACACTGGACCAGATGGACATCACAGATATATTCAGAACATTTCATCCCAAAGCAACAGAATACACATTCTTCTCTAGTGCACATGGAACATTCTCCAGAATAGATCACATTCTTAGTCCTAAATCAAGTCTCAACCGGTATCAAAAGATTGGGATCATTCCCTGCATATTTTCAGACCACAATGCTCTAAAGCTAGAACTCAATAACAAGAGGAAATTTGGAAAGAACCCAAATACATGGAGACTAAACAGCATCCTTCTAAAGAATGAATGGGTCAACCAGGAAATCAAAGAAGAATTGAAAAAATTTATGGAAACAAATGATAATGAAAACACAACAGTTCAGAATCTGTGGGACACAACAAAGGCAGTCCTGAGAGGAAAATATATAGCGGTACAAGCCTTTCTCAAGAAACAAGAAAGGTCTCAGGTACACAACCTAACCCTACACCTAAAGGAGCTGGAGAAAGAACAAGAAAGAAACCCTAAACCCAGCAGGAGAAGAGATATCATAAAGATCAGAGCAGAAATCAATGAAATAGAAACCAAAAAAACAATAGAACAAATCAACGAAACTAGGAGCTGGTTCTTTGAAAGAATTAATAAGATTGATAAACCCCTGGCCAGACTTATCAAAAAGAAAAGAGAGAGGACCCAAATAAATAAAATCATGAATGAAAGAGGAGAGATCACAACGAACACCAAAGAAATACAGACAATTATAAGAACATACTATGAGCAACTCTACGCCAACAAATTTGACAATCTGGAAGAAATGGATGCATTCCTAGAGACATATAAACTACCACAACTGAACCAGGAAGAAATAGAAAGCCTGAACAGACCCATAACCAGTAAGGAGATTGAAACAGTCATCAAAAATCTCCAAACAAACAAAAGCCCAGGGCCAGATGGCTTCCCGGGGGAATTCTACCAAACATTTAAAGAAGAACTAATTCCTATTCTCCTGAAACTGTTCCAAAAAATAGCAATAGAAGGAAAACTTCCAAACTCATTTTATGAGGCCAGCATCACCTTGATCCCAAAACCAGACAAGGATCCCAACAAAAAAGAGAACTACAGACCAATATCCTTGATGAACACAGATGCAAAATTCTCGCCAAAATACTAGCCAATAGGATTCAACAGTACGTTAAAAGGATTATTCACCACGACCAAGTGGGATTTATTCCAGGGCTGCAAGGCTGGTTCAACATCCGCAAATCAATCAATGTGATACAACACATTAATAAAAGAAAGAACAAGAACCATATGATACTCTCCATAGATGCTGAAAAAGCATTTGACAAAGTACAGCATCCCTTCCTGATCAAAACTCTTCAAAGTGTAGGGATAGAGGGCACATACCTCAATATTATCAAAGCCATCTATGAAAAACCCACCGCAAATATCATTCTCAATGGAGAAAAACTGAAAGCTTTTCCGCTAAGGTCAGGAACACGGCAGGGATGTCCGTTATCACCACTGCTATTCAACATAGTACTAGAAGTCCTAGCCTCAGCAATCAGACAACAAAAGGAAATTAAAGGCATCCAAATCGGCAAAGAAGAAGTCAAACTATCACTCTTTGCAGATGATATGATACTCTATGTGGAAAACCCAAAAGACTCCACTCCAAAACTGCTAGAACTTGTACAGGAATTCAGTAAAGTGTCAGGATATAAAATCAATGCACAGAAATCAGTTGCATTTCTCTACACCAACAACAAGACAGAAGAAAGAGAAATTAAGGAGTCCATCCCATTTACAATTGCACCCAAAACTATAAGATACCTAGGAATAAACCTAACCAAAGAGACCAAGAATCTATACTCAGAAAACTATAAAGTACTCATGAAAGAAATTGAGGAAGACACAAAGAAATGGAAAAATGTTCCATGCTCTTGGATTGGAAGAATAAATATTGTGAAAATGTCTATGCTACCTAAAGCAATCTACACATTTAATGCAATTCCTATCAAAGTACCATCCATTTTTTTCAAAGAAATGGAACAAATAATCCTAAAATTTATATGGAACCAGAAAAGACCTCGAATAGCCAAAGGAATATTGAAAAAGAAAGCCAAAGTTGGTGGCATCACAATTCCGGACTTCAAGCTCTATTACAAAGCTGTCATCATCAAGACAGCATGGTACTGGCACAAAAACAGACACATAGATCAATGGAACAGAATAGAGAGCCCAGAAATGGACCCTCAACTCTATGGTCAACTCATCTTCGACAAAGTAGGAAAGAATGTCCAATGGAACAAAGACAGCCTCTTCAATAAATGGTGTTGGGAAAATTGGACAGCCACATGCAGAAAAATGAAATTGGATCATTTCCTTACACCACACACGAAAATAGACTCAAAATGGATGAAGGATCTCAATGTGAGAAAGGAATCCATCAAAATCCTCGAGGAGAACACAGGCAGCAACCTCTTTGACGTCAGCCGCAGCAACATCTTCCTAGGAACATCACCAAAGGCAAGGGAAGCAAGGGCAAAAATGAACTTTTGGGATTTTATCAAGATCAAAAGCTTTTGCACAGCAAAGGAAACAGTTAATAAAAACAAAAGACAACTGACAGAATGGGAGAAGATATTTGCAAATGACATATCAGATAAAGGGCTAGTGTCCAAAATCTATAAAGAACTTAGCAAACTCAACACCCAAAGAACAAATAATCCAATCAAGAAATGGGCAGAGGACATGAACAGACATTTCTGCAAAGAAGTCATCCAGATGGCCAACAGACACATGAAAAAGTGCTCCATATCACTCGGCATCAGGGAAATACAAATCAAAACCACCATGAGATATCACCTCACACCAGTCAGAATGGCTAAAATTAACAAGTCAGGAAATGACAGATGCTGGCGAGGATGCGGAGAAAGGGGAACCCTCCTACACTGTTGGTGGGAATGCAAGCTGGTGCAACCACTCTGGAAAACAGCATGGAGGTTCCTCAAAATGTTGAAAATAGAACTACTCTATGACCCAGCAATTGCACTGCTGGGTATTTACCCTAAAGATACAAACGTAGTGATCCGAAGGGGCACGTGCACCCGAATGTTTATAGCAGCAATGTCTACAATAGCCAAACTATGGAAAGAACCTAGATGTCCATCTACAGACGAATGGATAAAGAAGATGTGGTATATATACACAATGGAATACTATGCAGCCATCAAAAGAAATGAAATCTTGCCATTTGCGACGACGTGGATGGAACTAGAGGGTATCATGCTTAGCGAAATAAGTCAATCGGAGAAAGACAACTATCATATGATCTCCCTGATATGAGGGAGAGGAGATGCAACATGGGGGGTTGAGGGGGTAGGAGAAGAGTAAATGAAACAAGATGGGATTGGGAGGGAGACAAACCATAAGTGACTCTTAATCTCACAAAACAAACTGAGGGTTGATGGGGGGAGGGGGTTGGGAGAGGGGGTGGCGTTATGGATATCGGGGAGGGTATGTGCTATGGTGAGTGTTGTGAAGTGTGTAAACCTGGCGATTCGCAGACCTGTACCCCTGGGGATAAAAATATATGTTTATAAAGCTGTAAAAAAAAAAAAAAAGAAAGAAAGAAAGAAAGGATGAATCCCCAAGTTTTGTAGCAACATGGACGGGACTGGAAGAGATTATGCTGAGTGAAATAAGTCAAGCAGAGAGAGTCAATTCTCATATGGTTTCACTTATTTGTGGAGCATAACAAATAGCATGAAGGACAAGGGGAGATGGAGAGGAGAAGGGAGTTGAGGGAAATTGGAAGGGGAGGTGAACCATGAGAGACTATGGACTCTGAAAAACGATCTGAGAATTTTGAAGGGGTGGGGGGTGGGAGGTTGGGGGCACCAGGTGGTGGGTATTGTAGAGGGCACGGATTGCATGGAGCACTGGGTGTGGTGCAAAAATAATGAATACTGTTATGCTGAAAAAAATTAAAAAATTTAAAAAAAAAAAATTTTAATCGGTATAAAACTATATTTGCACAATGCATTTATGGCAAACTACCCTTAAATCAAAGATGCTCGGGAATGTGATATCATTAGCTATTGCCAGAGTAACAAAATGCACCATAGCTCCTCTTGACAATCACCGAAAACATTTCCACCTGATAAGAACTAAATTAACTGAAATGTGAAAAAATATTAAAATCTTGCATCTTAACTGATTTTTCCACTGTAAAGTGTTGGAAGACAATTCTGCATGGTATTTCTGCACCTTTTGAACCATCTTTTGTTCTGAACTATTTCCAAGGATGGTGGGAGAGCTCCCCAACAGCCTTGGGAAATAGTGTCTCCCTCCTGGGATGAAGCCAGAATTTGTTTCCTGACTAATATAATAACTATGAGTTCCCCTCCAGTACAAATGCTGGACACGTCTGCTAGCACCCTTTTTATAACAGGGATTTCTTAAGCTCAGAATTCCTCAGCTGTGACATTAACCTCCATGTATGCTAGTAGCCACCTGCGTCCCTCCACACTCGCTGTGAGACTTGAGGGGCAAGAAGAACCAGTGCAGATATGGAATTCATGCTGTCTGCTGTATTGTAATAAAATGCTTTACCTCTGACCCAAGAGTCTCCTCTCTTCCAACCTAAAACTGTAGCAGACTAGCTTGTTAAGATTGCACTTAGGGTAAAATCTCAGACTCTTCACAGTTGGTTTTTTTTTCTGTTTTTTTTTTTTTTAAGATTTTTATTTATTTATTTGACAGAAAGAGAGATCACAAGCAGGCAGAGAGGAAGGCAAAGAGAGAGGGGGAAGCAGGCTCCCTGCTGAGCAGAAAGCCCAATGCAGGGCTTGATCCCAGAACCCTGAGATCATGACCTGAGCCAAAGGCAGAGACTTTAACCCACTGAGCCACCCAGGCAACCCTCTTCACAGTTCTTGATAAACATAGTAGATGCACAATAATTACAAATGTTAAATGAAGAGCACAAATCACTATGTATAACTAAACTCCATGATTATATAGATTTATAATTTTCTTTAACAAAAGTGTACATTACAGTCTATACTTTGTATTAGACATTATTAACACAAAAAATGCTGATTATTTTAATATTTTCCATTCTGATAGCTATACCTTATTTCAGTAGGTGACTACTGCTTAACAAGTCCCAATCTCTTTGGAACATGGTAGACATAAAAAAATCATATTTATATATCCAAAAAATAGGATTGTTTCCAAGAATCAACAGATTTGACCAAATCAAAACATAATAACAGTGACACTATGGGACTGTTGTTTTCCTGACATTGCTCTATTTTACCATTACTGGAAAAAACACATCAATATGAGCCATTTGATTAAAATAATGACAGATTTCATTTGGTCAGCCTGAAATATTATGGTTGGACAGTATCCCTTTCTATGTTACTGTATTATATAAATGTATTTAACAAAAAGTACTGCTTTAACTATCACAGCCAGTGAATCAAATCATACCAACCACTTTTCCTAACTTTCTCAAAACTGATGATGATGAAGAACAGTAAGGCCCTTAAGATACCATGCAAAGTAAATCTCAACATTTAAAAAAAAAAAAAAAACACTTAATAAACAGGGAAAGACATAATCCCAACCCTTCGGGGGAATAAAAAATCAGGAAGAGATTTCCCTTTTGTCAAATACTAAAAATAAAATCACTCTAACCACTAAATTAGTCTAAACATCACTGACTCCTTCGAAGCCACAATTTAAATTTTCCCCCCAACAAAACCCTTAAAATATTCCATTTTCCTTTAACATCATGCAAATTACAATAAGGCATCTATTAAAGCAAACGACCTCCTCTGTATGAAATGCCCATTTCTTTAAATCATTTTGAGACCCAGAGTTCCCAAGAAACTAAGCACTAGACCAAACCATCCTCATTGGTTCAGAACACCTGCTGCTGAGTGAGGCAAGGACTCAACAACTCAACCGTCTGAAACACTTTACAGAGCTTCCCTTGTCCTGGTTGCCACTGGTTCATAGTAAAGAAACTTGAAAATGTTAAGTTAGCCAGGCTTTCTGCTCAAGTACAGCAGGAACCTACCATAACAGGTGAAATGAGAGCAAACAAAACCTACTCTGATAGTGGTGACCTGGCATTTGGCGGCCTAAAGGTTGCCACTTGAGTGAATTCTCAGCTTGTCCCTGGCCAAAGGAGGTGTGGTTTTTAGAGACTCAATGAAAAGAAACCACAGCGGGGCACCTGGGTGGCTCAGATGGTTAAGCATCTGCCTTTGGCTCAGGTCATGATCCCAGGGTCCTGGGATTGAGCCCCACGTCGGGCTCCTTGATCAGCGGGGAATCAGCTTCTCCCTCTGCCTCTCTCCCTGCTCATGCTCTCTCTGTATCTCTCTGTATCAAATGATTTTTTAAAAAAGAAAGAAAGAAAGAAAGAAAGAAACCACATCGTAAAAGAATCTGGTTAGGGCCTTGACACTAGAAGATCATTTTAATGGAAAGGACCTCAAAGGGTAAGAATGCGTCACTGATAGGATCACAAGTAAAATTTTGAAATTTAATTATGGCCTTTACCTTTTCAATATATTAATCACTAAGAGAGTGTCTTATATTGGAAGATGGAGAGGAGAAGGGAGTTGGGAGAAATCGGAGGGGGAGACAAACCATGAGAGACTGTGGAATCTGAGAAATAAACTAAGGGTTTTGGAGGGGAGGAGCGTGGAGGGGTTGGGTGAGCCTGTTGGCGGGTATTAAGGAGGGCACTTATTGCATAGAGCGCTGGGTGTGGTGCATTAAGAATGAATTCTAGAACACTGAAAAAATAAAATTTTTTAAAAAGTGTCTTATCTTTTTTTAATTTTAAATCTCTAAAACATACTTTTTAGAAGTTATAAGTATTATGCCTGCTATTTTGTGATCTTTTTTCTACTTATTTCAAATAGCCTTCCCAAGAATCAACAAAGTACAAATACTAAACAGAACTGTTTACAGAATACAAATACTAAATGGAATTGCTTAAAGAATCCATAGGTCTTGAATTTTACTTTTCATTTTCTTTATTTATTTTAATTTAAACTTTATTTTATTTTTTCAGTGTTCCAAGATTTGTTGTTTATGCATCACTCCCAGGGCTCCATGCAATACGTCTCCTCCTTAATACACACCACTCACTCACCCAACCCTCTACACCCCTCCCCTCCAAAACCCTCAGTTTGTTTCTCAGAGTCCACAGTCTCTCACAGTTCATCTCACCCTCTGATTTCCCCCAATTCCCTACTCCTCTCTTCCCAATGTCCTCCATGTTATTCCTTATTCTCCACAAGTAAGTGAAACCATACGATAATTGACTTTCTCTGCTTGACTTATTTCATTCAGCATAATCTCCTCCAGCCCCATCTATGTTGAATTTTACTTTTTAAACCCTAGATCAGAAATGTTACCAATGGTTAATTCATTCATGAAACTACCAGGCATAGAGACCCTAACCTGGTATCTTTTACAGTCAACAGTGTACCAAGATAAGTCACTTTGATTTCCTCACCTAGAATAACAGGAATTTAATATTATTTCTTTTTTGGAACCAGAGAAAGGTAACCTTTTACCAAATGCCCCATTACATAGTTCTTCAACTATATTAATGTTACCTGGCTTTTTAGGACAGAATTCATTGGGGATGTTGACCATATAAACACACCAAAATGTCAGACTTCCAGTCTTAACTGGCAAACTTGCTAACTAGCTGGTCTGGTTTGAGTCACATTGTATTCAGGAAACCCCATTTTCCTAACTTAATTTAAGTTGAATTGTTTTTGTGATGGTGTTCTTTGGTTTGCTTTGCTTTTATGGGACAGTATACTGCTCAGTAACTCCAGTATTGCAGTTTATATGAAAGTCAGATGCTCCTCACTTCCACAAACAGAAAAAGGTGACACAACTAAATTAGGCAAGATTTAAGTTAGTTTGAGAATGAAACTTTGGATGAGACTTATAAGACATGATCATGAGTCACTGAGAAACACTGGGGAATACTTTCTGTGGAGATTTTTTTTTTTTTAAGTATATAAGATTCTCATCCCTGTGGGATGGCTTCTGTAGGGGGAGCCCACCAACAGTTGAATGGACTTGGATTCACCCAAGTGCTTTTCCAAGCTTACAACAGTGACACGGAGGGTCTTCAAAGGGACAAAAAGAGTAACTCTTTCTCGATAACTAAAAGCAGAATGCAGTTCCAGACCACCAAAACTCTGCAAAGCTGGTTTGTGACCTTGACTCAGAGTCATTGGGATGCACTAGGAAACCACAGTTCTTGGCAGATGTCCATTTTATGTGCAAAGGCTTACCAGATGTGAAGTTCTATGTGCAATAGAAACAAAAATGAATCTGCCGTGTAATCTGGCATGCCAATTTATTCCGTGAACCAGCAGGTAAGAGGCTTGGTCTCATGTTTAAGCAGAGCCTATGGAATTTGAACTTGAGCAGGAAAAAACTTCTTAAGCCCCATGCCCACCCCCCCAAATTAAAGCCAATCCTATATGCTTGTTAAACCTGAAATCCCACCAAGATTTATTTCTTTCAATTAAGAATTCCATCCCTGTTAAAATGGAAATTCCCTTGGGAGACATAAACTGTTATCAGTTATTTATACTTCAGTGTAAATGAATTTCAAATCCTGTCTTGACAGCTGGTTTTGATAAAAAGAATACATGAAGCTTGGTTGTTTAGATTATAAAAGAGGGGGGGGAAATCTTCAAGAGATAAAAGTTAACAAATGAGGGGCACCTGGGTGGCTCAATGGGTTAAGCCGCTGCCTTCGGCTCAGGTCATGATCTCAGGGTCCTGGGATCGAGTCCCACATCGGGTTCTCTGCTCAGCGGAGATCCTGCTTCCCTCTCTCTCTCTCTCTGCCTGCCTCTCCATCTACTTGTGATCTCTCTCTGTCAAATAAATAAATAAAATCTTAAAAAAAAAGAGTTAACAAATGAATAACTACTACTATTATTTGTCTATTCATTCACCAATATTTATGAGCACCTAATACTTTTCAGGCAATGTGCTAAGCATGGAGGATCCAAAGATGAAAAAGCATAGTTAAGGGCCTCAAAAAATATAGGGTTTGGAGGAAAGACATCAAATATGCAGTTACCATAGAAGAGCAAGGAAGTTAATGAAGGTGTGGGCAAGATGTAAGGGGAGGCTCTGAGAAATAAATACTAAATCTGCCTGGCAGAGAGGAGATGGGAAAGTCTTCCAGGAAGAGCTAGAGTTTGCCCTGTGACTGGAAGGAGAACCAGGATGGTACCTGGAAACATTAAGGAGCAAGGTGCACTCAGTGAAACAGCATTCCTGAAATAAAGGTGTTTGGAGTGAGGTACCAGTGAGGGGTGGGAGGCAGTGTCTTAGTATTCTCAGGCTGCCCTAACAAAATACCATAGCCTAGGTGGCCTAAACAACAGCCATTTATTTTCTCACAGTTCTGGAGACTGAAAGTCTGAGATCCAGACGCCAGCATGCTTGGATTCTGGTGAGACCTTGCTACAGCTGGGTGCCATCTTGCTGGCTGTGTCTTCACTAGGCCTCTGCTTTGTGGGGGAAGAAGGGAGGTAGTAGGGTAAGTTCTCTGGTGTCTCTTCCTATAAGAACACTATTCCTATCATATCAAAGTCCCACCCTTAAGACACAATTCAGACCATAGCAGGAGGTGAGGGAAATGAATCACAATATGGGGAGGGTACTCAGGAACCAAATCATGAAGGGCCTTTTAAATCAAGTAAAGAAGAATCAATTTTGTCTGTAAATCTCATTCTAGGATTCCAAAAGGATTTTAAGCAGGGAGTGACATAATCTGGTTCACTTTTAGAAAGCTCACTATGGCAGCAAAAGGGAAATCAGAAGGGACAGAGAGAGGCAGTGAGTGCCTGATGCACAACAGAGGGAGCAAGAAGAGGGGTGAGAGATACTCAGGAGTAAAAAACAGGCCTTTTGACTGATTTATATCAGTGTGATCAATGTGGAGAGGAGAAATGAGAATGACCCTAGCCTCTGGCTTATGCATCTAGCAGACTGCAGCGTGCTTTCCTGAAAGAAAGACCTCAAAAGGAAAACGGAATTTGTTTGCTGGGAGATCTAGGAGAGAAAATTAAAAAGCTTATAAAATATATAAGTATTTTTAAAAAATAAAGTATAAGCTTCATACACAGCATGTATGCTGTTTACTTGGCAGCGGAGGACACTAACTCACCGTGTCCCAGGAGTGCAGTTATGGGAGATACACTGATGCTCAACAGAGTGAATGGATATGGACCCACGCTGACTTACTACTTGCTTATGAGTGCAACAGGCTGAGATTTTTGTCCTTTAAAATTCTTTAGATTGAACAAAACTTAAACATGTAACAGTACAAGACTAATTTTTAAAATACTGGTTCATCTTTATGATGAAGTATTATAGAGGCATGAAATTCATTTGTTCCAAGAATATTTAATGACATGAAAAAATAAGAAAAAAAACGAAATATAAAACTATATTTACTAAGCTAATTGTGTAAAACTATTTTACATAGAAATGTCAAAAATTCATCCCTCCAGATAGTAGCATTATAAATATGTAATTTTTTTCATTGTTTTCCCAATTTTTCTATGAATAACATAGGTTTTAAAATCAGAAATAATAAACTTGTTTTTAATCTTATATATGTTTTTGGGCAAAGCTAATATTTTGGAAAAGAGGCTCTCTCCCACCACTAGCAGACACATAATTATCCTCTACCAAACAGGAGATGTTAGGCTATGCTAAATAGCAAGTATTTCCAAAAACTGTAATGCCTTGTAACAACAAAGGTTTATTTTTTGCTCGTACTATATGTCCACTATGGGCTGGCTGGGGGCTCTGCTCCACATTCCTCGTTTTAGGATCCATTCTGAGGAGCATGGTCACTTGCCATGGCAGAGGTAAAGAGTTCCTAGAATGTCTCTGACTGGCAATTATATGCTCCAGTCCAGAAACACATGTCAATTTCCACTGAACTCACTGGCCAGAAGGAACATGGGGCCAGGAAATGTAAACCTACTATGTACCTGAAATATATTTGGCCAACAGAGATTATGATGATCACATATAATTATAAATTCAGCAGTCCTGCCCCCAGGAAAAATTATGGAGTGATTTCTAGAGTAGTGTTCAAAACTGAAAACCATGACCCCCATGAGTAGATTGCAAAATCGATTTAGTGGTCATGAGCAGTGTTTTTTAATATAATGGAATTTAAGGGGAATTGTCAGAACATAACACATGTAGAAAGGGTAGATATTTACCATGAAACAATATTTGGTACACATCCATCAAATAAATACAGATGTGTCACAATGTGAAATATCTTCCTGTGGGTTCTGTGAAAATATGTGGGAAACTATCATTCTGTGGGTGCACTTAACTCAGCGAGATAGACAGAAACATAATAATTTCCATATTGGGCTCTTCAAAGCTAATGTTTCAAGTCTGAAACTGCAAAAGATTGGGGAAACCTGATATTCTTCCATGGTATAGGTCTCAAAGAACCATCCAATTTTTACTCTTTAGTATAATGCTCTCTCAGTAATAACTCAATTGAGAAATATCATGAAGTAACGTATTTTTACCACCTTCCAAATATTAGTTTCATTATTTTTTATTTCTCCTAACAGATTTCAAGCTTCAAAACCTTTCCCTTAACTATACAGATCCTCACTGTATTGGTTAAGAAGACACACAATTCTTATATTAATTTAAAGGGCATCCTTGACCAAGATGAATGGTAATAAAACTTTTTTCACTTTGTATTGCTATTAACTTATAAAACATTGTCATGAATGATTTTAACAGGCTTATGTTTTGATGTTTAAGAATGCATTTTAAAACTGCAAAATACCTATTGTATCTAACTCTCCTCACAGACTTAATATTCCCAATTTTCCATATCCCACTTTTTATTTTCAAATAAGAAAATACAAATTCAAACTATGCACTCTAGCTCTCTATGTTTGTTTATGGAGAAAGTACAATGTCTATCAATTTAATTTCAAATTTCTCATTTCCAAAATGAATTCTCAATCTTACTTTCTGTCATCCATGTGAAATGTTTTTAAGTGCTTAAATGCAAGAGTTTCAACCAATTTCAGTATTTTCAGCCCTGCCCCCACATACCCTCCCATAATTGTTCCT
Source organism: Lutra lutra (assembly GCF_902655055.1). NCBI lineage: Eukaryota > Metazoa > Chordata > Mammalia > Carnivora > Mustelidae > Lutra > Lutra lutra. The sequence goes on along the minus strand of NC_062283.1, from coordinate 50,025,250 downwards.
AGCTACCCTCCACATAGCACTGCCAGTTAGTTCAAAAGCCAGCCTTTGTTTCTACAGGGAAAATACTGGTTAAACTGCCAAGAACAACACAATGCCTCATGTGGTACAATCTTCTTTTACCTCCCAGGTGGCTCCACTGCCACTCACTAGGTATGCCAGAGAGATTTCCTGAGGAAAAAAGGAGTCAATGTGAACTAATATCATCTACCATCCTGACATTCAAAGACACCAAAAAAAACATGACTAAGTGCATTTTAAAGAATGGAAATTGGAAAGACCATCCTCAAAAATAAACTAGTGGGCAATTTTTGTAGCATATAAGAGGAAGCTCTGGTATGGAAAAATGATGAACATCCTGTGTTTGTTAATTAAGGAAGCACTATATTCAGTTCAGTAACAGTAACTAGTTTAGAAGTGATGAGTCACAATATTCTTTTCCTTCCTGGCCTGATTCAGCAAGGTGTGGGGAAAAGAGGATCCTACTGGCAGCGGGACCATCTATACCCCAACAAGGACTCTAAGACACTGCAAGAATCTGAGCAAGGAAACGAGGCTGACAGGATTTCAGCATCTCCTCTAAAAAAATCCATGGAGTAAGGAGACGAGTGAGTTGGAGGCTCTCCTCCATTTCAAATGTGCTGTGGTTCCATTCTCTTAAATAATTTACCTAATTATTCCATTACGTGCAATGTTAATAATTAGCTTCTTTAAACAAACTAAAAAAGGTCATTTCTTTTCATTATTCCAAACTGGATACACTATGATGAATTGTCTATCAATTAACTTCTTATAAACAAAATTACCACCCCCAGAATATTTCTATTACATCCAAAGAGCTCCAAAAATATGCACAGTATCATTCTGGTCATTCTCATTTTTCATGGGAGCTTCTCTTTTTATTGCTATCAGACAAAAACAATTCCCTGAAAATCCTCCTCCTTTTTAACAAATGAAAACCACTGTATAAATCCAACTAAATGCTGATGGTATGGTTTTGAATCCTAAAATGTGGAATTTCTTAAACTAACATTGTTCTCCCCAATACACACATACACAGACACACACACAATGTCAACAAATAAATACCAGTCAAATTTGGATCATCTGCCAACTGGATGGCAAGAAACAACTAGTACAGATATTCTTAAGTGGTGGAGAGCTGGGGAAAATACACAGTTGGGCACTGGAATGTGTTTTATTCTTCTACTTGAATAAAACAATTCCTGGCACTCTGGAAATTGGCAATAATGTACTTCAAACTGAGTAGACAATGAAACTTTCCTAGGGGTAAAAAAACAAACTCAAGAGAACTAGAAAACATTTTTGTTTGTAAATACTTTGGTTCATACCTTAGCAAATGAGAAGACTATGTTTTGTTTAAAACAGCATTTTTAAATTCCTGCTATATAAGACTAGTGTGAAAAAGAGAATGAATTATAGGAGGGGACAATGTCATTAAATATTTATAAAAATTCTTGCAGAAAGGAGGCCTAAAAGGGCTCACAATACACAAACTCAAGATTGTATTATTATTATCAAATTTGCCATCTACAATGCAAGAAATTCATGAGGTAGGAAACTCTCATAACTCACTGCTCCCTCCAAAGTTGGTTGGTTACACTCTCTTATAGAGATTTTTCAAATTCAATGGTCTAAAGCAGAAACAACTGCACTGGACTTGGTTCATGCTGGAAAACTGACATTTCTCTAGCAAGTGCCAAGTGTAGTCTCAGAATTACAATATGTCAGACTTTATCCAAATGGAGATGCTCTTATTTTCTTACATCATCCAAATGCTGCTCAGAAGAAATTACAAACAAGATCCCTAAAGCCTTATTACCCAGTGGCCCTAAGGAACAATTATGGCTATCCACATACTGCCTAGTGCAAAATGCTCATTTCATAGCAGAAGTAATAGAGCAGGTACCAAAATGACTTCTGCTCCCAATTACAGGTGTTTTCAAATATTATCGGATTAACACTGAACATGATGCCTTCACAACTCCATGCCCTCTATTTCTGGGAAGGTCAGAAGAACCATATTACTCAGAGCTAGAAGAAAAAGTATTCTCAGAGCAGGAGTAAGGAAAGTTCCAAGAAAGAGATAGAGCAGGAAGTGGTTTGCACAAATGAGGAAGAACAAGTGGCCTCTTAGAGATTCTGCAACTCTTTTCCATTTGTAGCTACAGGAAGCCATGAGTATGTGCTCTTAGACTCGTTTAGCTAAGCAAGTTTCAGGTAGGTGTGCCACTAGAAAACCCAAAAGAAACAGCAAATAGCCATGTCCAGAAGACATTAGACACTACCCAACTTCACAGTCATTAGGGGCAAGCTATGGGAAACAGGGAAAAAAATACATTTGGCAGTAAACATGAAATTGCAAACACAAAGATATGAACAAATATTCAATAAAAACTACCATCATGGAAGAAGACACAAAAATAGCAAATACAGGGGCACCTGGGTGGCTCAATGGGTTAGACCTCTGCCTTCAGCTCAGGTCATGATCTCAGGGTCCTGGGATCAAGCCCCACATGGAGCTCCCTGCTCAGTGGGGAGCCTGCTTCCCCATCTCTCTCTGCCTGTCTCTCTGCCTACTTGTGATCTGTCAAGTAAGTAAATAAAATCTTAAAAAAAAATAGCAAATACAGTAACTAACATCAACAGAAACAGAGTTAATTCAATAAAAAGATAAGCGGCTTAAAGGTACTTAATATATTCAGAGATACATTTGAGAATATTTGAATAAGTACATTAACCTATTGAGAGACATATGAGAATAATTGAAGAGGGAAGTAGTGAGATGGAAAATCAAGTTGAAGAATTCTATCAGATTACAATGCAAAAGGATACTAATCTTACGAAATATTTAAAAAGTTTTCAGAAGGAAAAATATTAAGACATATGAGGAAATAATGGAAGAAAAGCATTCAAAGCTAAATAAAGATCTGAATCTTCAGACTGAAAGGGTCTCCCAAGTTACAAACTGCTTGAATGGGGGAAGAATATACATGTCTTTTAGATACATATTGGTGAAAAAATACTAATTCAAAGGATAAAGAAAAAAAAAATCCTAAGTGTTTCCAGAGGGTGGAAGGAGAGAGGAAATAGAAAGGATACCAATTAGTCTCTCCAAAAAAATTACCCTAAGATACACAAAACTAAGAGTTAGTTGTGGGATAGAATTTTTTTTAATTAACAAAACCTTCCACCTACCCTTAACATTCCTCCAAAATAAACTTCCCTCTACTGGAGGGATGCCTGGGTGGCTCAGTCGGTTAAGTGACTGCTTCAGCTCGGGTCATAATCCTGATGTCCTGGGATCAAATCCCGTATGGGGCTCCTTGCTCAGCGGGGAGCCTACTTCTCCCTCTGCCTGTTCTGCCTGTCGCTCCCCCTGCTTGTGTTCTCCCTCTGACAAATAAAATCTTAAAATAATAAAAAATAAAAGTGTTATTGGAAAAAAGTTAATAACATTCTAGAAATAAAACACAAGCTCTCAAACTGGAAGCTGATGGGAAGAGAGAGATGGAGGGTGGTAAGGGTGATAAAAATCATGTAAATAGGACAAATTATCTGGGAAGGGGAATAGTTACCAACTAGCTATTACTAGGAAACTAGGTTTTAATTTATATACAGAAATATGATGACGGCTATCATTATGTAAACAGGAATATAATTTCCAGGGAAACTGGTACAAGAAGAAAAGGAAACAATTCCAAACAAAGATAGAAAACCTAACAGTAATAGTTATAATTGTAATGAAGAACAAGAAAGCATGATAAAAAGAGAAAACAATGCAAAGAAAGAGTCCAAACATATTAGCAATCATAATAAAGTTTTCTGGTCTTTAGAATTTAGAAATTTCAAATTGTAGGGTTTTGTTTTAAGCTTTTATTTATTTATTTGAGAGAGAGAGAGAGAGCAAGAAAGGGAACACAAGCAGGATGAGTGGGAGAGGGAGAAGCAGGCTCCCCGCTGAGCAAGGAGCCCACTATGGGGTTCGATCCCAGGACCCAGGGATCATGACTTGAGCCGAAGGCAGATATTTAACAACTGAACTACCCAGGCACCCTGTAGGGTTGTTTGTTTGTTTTTTAAGATTTTATTTATTTAGTGGGACGCCTGGGTGGCTCAGTTGGTTGGACGACTGCCTTCGGCTCAGGTCATGATCCCGGAGTCCCAGGATCGAGTCCCGCATCGGGCTCCCAGCATCTCGGGGAGTCTGCTTCTCTCTCTGACCTTCTCCTCGCTCATGCTCTCTCTCACTGTCTCTCTTTCAAATAAATAAATAAAATCTTTAAAATAAATAAATAAATAATTTTAAAAATTTAAAAAGAAAAAAAAAGATTTTATTTATTTAGAGAGAGAGTGCAATCAGACGGAGGTACAGAGAAAGAGAATCTCAGGCAGACTCCAAGCTGAAAGCTGAGTGCAGAGCCTGAGGTTGGGGCTTGATCCCAGGACCTTAAGACCATGACCCGAGCAGAAGCCAAAAGTCTGACACTCAACTACCTGAGTTACTCAGGTGCCCCAGTGTGGGGTTGTTTTTTTTTTGGGGGGGGGTGTATTTTTTTATTGTTTTTTAAGTCTACCCACATGCTGCTTACAAGAAACCCACCTACAACACTTGTTAAGTGCCAAGAATAAGTCATATCAGACTGACCTGGACTTCTCTGATGGGTGTACTAAGAGGTCATCGGATGAATACTCTGCTCAAGAGATTTCAAAATGAGAACAGATGAAACGTAAGCTTAATATAAAACTAAATGGCTCCCCAGTGGAAAGTTAAGACCTGATGCCAACATGGTGGGAGATTTCTAGTGATGTTTTTAGAGTACTGACACTTGCCCAGCCCAGTTAACTGGTTACTCTTCATTTGGGTAAGGGCAACCATGACCTGCAAATCACAACTCCACACAAAGCAGAGCTAAGAATGATCTCTGACTGAATGAAAGACCTTACTGAAAGATCTCACCTGGATAAATAATGGGCCAATTGCCACAAGATAAAATTCAATAGAAACATACAAAAGTCCTGGGAGCCCAAATCTGGATGGTAGAATGCTCAATAGGAAGCTGCTGGCTTCACAGCAGGAGATCTGAGGAGACTACAAGGTCTTAGCTAACGGTAAACTGCAGTCATTATTGTCAACTGGATGCCAACAATTAGTTTGCTCTTGGGCTACACCCTCTCTATTCAGCAATGCTGTGATCAGGAAGAATCAAACCTCAGTGGATCTAGAGAAGGCTGACCAGACTGGAGACATAACTGCAAACCACTGCAAAAAAAGCAGCAGTTTTAGAATATGATGTCCCACTTGTCTTCAAATACTGGCAAGACTGCCACGTGGAAAAGACATTAGGCTTCTCCCCATCACTCCCAGAGTACAGAATTAGGACCAATGCCTGGAAACTCCAGGAAGGAAGTTTTCAGTTTAATTTCATTTTAAAGAGGTTTTAATAGATGGGGATGTCCCTCAAACTGAAAGTTTCCCATCACTGGAGGTGTCTGGAATAGGGCAGTATGTTCATTAAGTACACTATCGGGATAAGCATTATTGGTATCAACAATATTTATACTGTAAACAATAATTATTCATAAAATAACTTCCAGCCCTGTGACTTAGGTTGACTAGAGTGTCTAAAGCAATCATTTGTCCAAACTGAACCATGCTTCAAGAAGCAGGTTTAGGTCACCTGGTGGCTCAGTAGTCAAGCATCTGCCTTCGGCTCAGGTCAGGATCCCAGGGTCCTGGGGTGGAGCCCCTCATTGGGCTCCCTGCTCAGTGGGAATCCTGCTTCTCTTGCTCCCACTCCCCCTGCTTGTGATCCCTCTCTGACCACCTCTCTGTCAAATAAATAAATAAATTTTTAAAAAAGCAAGTTTAATCCCCACCTCTTCTACAAAGCATATCATGACAAAAAACAAGACCACACCTTCTACAGTGCCTATCTCCAGTATTAGACCATTTAGAGCTCCATTACATTCTTATTTTGCCTCCTAAAAATTATATTTGAAATAGTTCATCTCCCAATGGTACCACAAGCAACCTGGGGTCATAACCAACCTCAATCTGTCAGGCACCCTGGTAGACACTGAAATGAAACTTGCTGACTCATCATTTCTTCCCCACCCCCCCCCCCCTTCATATAGCAGACGGCCAATGTTTTTGTAATCACCAACATCTGCTCATTGTGAAAATAATGAAATACACAGTAATGCCTTCCTTGGGAGAATATCTCCCTTCCTGCTTGATATACCAAAATTATTGCATTTTTTGCATTTAAAACTTCCCAACTCCTTAGTAAGAACAATGCTAGAAACTAACTGATATCAGGGCACCTGGGTGACTCAGTAGGTCTGACTCAATCTCCCTTTGATTCAGGTTATAATCCCAGAGTCCTGGAATTGAGCCCTCTTTGCTCCACAGGGAGTCTGCTCCCTCTCCCTGCCACTCAGCCTGCTTGTGCTCCCACTCACTCCCTCTCTGTCAAATAAATAAAAATCTTAAAAAAAAAATTAAGAAACTGACTGAAACCTATTCCTGCATATTTTGAAGGTAATAAAACATGCCTTCTTCCTTTCCCCTTTTTTTTTTAAAGATTTTATTTATTTATTTGACAGAGAGAGATCATAAGTAGGCAGAGAGACAGGCAGAGAGAGAGAGGAGGAAGCAGGCTGCTTGCCAAGCAGAGAGCCCGATGTGGGGCTCGATCCCAGGATCCTGAGATCATGACCTGAGCCGAAGGCAGCGGCTTAACCCACTGAGCCACCCAGGTGCCCCTTCCTTTCCCCTTTTAGCACATAACATATATCAATAGATGCCTCTAGGAAAACAGAAATCCCAGATTTTGAAGGAGAAAAGTCAAAATATGAAATTATCTGCAGAGTAATAAAGATTAGCAAAGTCTTACACTGTAGACAAGCAAGGCTACATGTTCCTCTTCACTGCAGCTTGAAAATACTATATCTCTGTACAAGTGCATTCCTTGAGGATACTGGGTTGGGTGAAACGGTCCAGCCTTGTCGAAGGACTGGCAGACTAAGACAGTGAAAGAAAGGAAGAGAAGAAAAAAAAATTTCTTCTCCAGCTCACTTTATGATAAATGCTCATCTTTGAGGATAAACTGGAAGAGGGGATAAAACAGAAAGCGTACATGTAGTTATTTTTTTAATTTAAGTTGTTAGAATTTAAGTTAAATTCGAAAATGTGAAATTATCATTGCTTCTCTAGTCTTATGCTGCTTTAGGCTCAAGGTCCAAAAAGATGGCAGGTTACTAGAAGGGAAATTTCAAATTCAACTTGGCAGCCATATCCAAGATGATGCAGAAACATTTAAAATGCATAAACTTGTTGCATTACTCAGGCTTAGCATTTAATAATGGGATAAGTCTGGCCAAAAGTTGTCCAATGTGAAATTACACTACCCAGCTAAAAATTAAAAATATTTAGAGGCATAGCTAAGGAAACACAGATGCACAAATGGCTCTAACTATCCTATATCGGTAATTGGCCAGACATTCATTTAACTAACTTAGAATGAAACAGAGATCAAATATAATCACATTTTTTCCCAGGGTTCTGACAGGTGTAGTCTAAAAATAGATTCTGATTTCCCGGTGCCTCCATAACTTCCCTCTGTCAAGTGTCAGTCAATTGGATTCAATTCAACATAGTTTTTGTTTGGTTCAGTTCTTTATTTAACAGACTATGTACTAAGTCCAAACACGCTGTAGGAACTTACTTACATACGTCATGTATGTGGAACTCACCACAATTTTGAGAACACAGATCCAACCACAGATACAAATAATAGACCTTCAGACTAGTAGATGTGGGGGCAACTGACCAGATTACAAACACAACAACCTCCTTAAAGCACCTACTACACCTAGCAATAAAAGAGGTTTCGGACCTACATGGTAGTGCAACGGACCCTGACATGGGGAGCATCCACGGAGAAATTTGCTAAGCGATTATGAGTCCTTGAGGACAAGGATCATAATTTATCGCTGCATCGCAGGATCTAGTTTAAACTACAGAAAGAGCTAAGACATATTAGCAGAATGGGTGGATTAATGCATACCCTATACAAATGCACCCAAGTGCAGGCTGCAACAGCACGGGGAAACCCAGCTGATGAAGCAAATCAATACCGAAACCCAGGGCTGCATCTGCCCATTGACACGGCTATCTTCTAATTTTCGCAAAGCTGTGCTAATGGGCCATCCATGGCCCTGACCAAAGAGATCTCTGCAATTGCTCAACCCAGAAGCTCAAGACAAACCGCTGATAGCTGCAAACAAGGCTGGAAGATACCCTCAATCCCACCAAACCATCATCACAGTGACCTTCTGGGACTGTGCCATATGGCAGAGGAGGATCATCTTGCAGACTCCACATCAACACTTACAGTCACAAGGTGTTCCTCCCAAAGGCCAATGTTACTGCCAGCTCTAAGAGACACCATCCCCAGCATCCATACTTTCTTCTCCCTCAGCCCTGTGTGAACAATGGTGAAAATCTGGATGTGGCTCTTCATGACACAGGCTGTACGGAGGATACCTCATCTAAAGTAGTAAGGTGGGGCACAGGGGTGGCTCAGTCAGATAAACATCTGACTCTTCATTTCAGCTCAGGTCATGATCTCAGGGTTGGGGGATCAAGCCCCATGTGGGGCTCCAGGCTCAGCACAGAGTCTCCTTACTACTCTCTCTCTCTCCTTCTCCCTCTGCCCCCACCCCTGCTCACATGTGTGTGCTCTCTCTCCCTCTAAATAAATCCAAAAAATAAAGTAGTGATGTGTTTTCCAAAAGACAGACATCCAAGTCTCAAGTGTAAAAAAGCTTAGAAGTAGGGAGAATATTATACTTATGATAATAACAAAATTTAAGCTAAGTGGAGTACTTTTTATCTGCCAGGGACTATGCTGAGAGGTTTGAGTTATTCTACTTAACCTTCCTGACCACACAAAGAAGTAGGTCCTATGATCCCCACTTGACAGATGGACAAACTAAGCTTTAAAGAGTTAAATACTAGGCACAAAAATCATACAGGTGCTAAGTGTCAGGGCCATGACTACGAAATATCCATGATCGTAGTTAGCTATCATCGTACATGGCCTCAAGGTCTTAGAGTACAGAATATTCTTTTGGCATTCACAAGGAGTAATAAACTGATTTTCTGCTTTTACAAAAATATTTTGTATCATTTTAGCCATATTTTATTATCTGTAATTAGTGTCTGGTATTTAAAAGCACATCTGGTACAATAAGTACTTGAAGAATTAAATGAAGATAAATTAATTACACTGTAACATCATTATCTCTCATTGGAATGGAATTCAAAATTAAAATTTCAAATGTTTCCATCTACATAGCATGTAGTTAGGCATTCACTTTTGCATTATGAAAGTAAAACATGTATATTAAAAAACAGACAAAACAAAGAAAAGCAGAAAGAAAATATCTATCATTCTACAAACCAAAGACAACCGTTAACATTTTGAGAAACATGCAATTCAGAGCTCAAAAATATAATTTGATTACTCATATAAGCCTGATTTCTACCACAAAAGCCATAATTCAGAATCAGAAAAAAAATTTTTCAAGTGTTGAAAAGACCAATGAACATTTTTTTATGTAATTTCCACATGGAGGCCAAAGAAAATTTTGTTTAACCATCATGAAAAGATATTTACAATTTTCTTAAGATAAAAAGATCTGTTATTTCATTATTCTTCATTCACTACTGACCATTTTCAGTGAACATTCAAAAAGGATATTAATAGGAATTTAAGAAATGTGTCCTACATTTCCCAGTAGACTAATTTCCTAAAGGGTTTTACCCTTTATTGACCTAAACTGTCTGTATATATGTTCTAAGCTGCAATTCTTTACACGGCCCACAATGGCTCCAAACAGTGCTTGCAACCAAGGAAAAGAAAACAAACAGCAAAATGAAAAAGGACTTTACAATCACACCTGCCCAGCTGTCCCTTACTGCAGGCTTTTCTAAGCTACTAATTTTCATTCAGCTGGTGGCAGGCTGGGGTGAGAATCCAAGTTTCTTATTTCCTAGTCCAGAGCCTTTTGGGAAACAATGAGAGCATCTATTTATTTAGTATTTGACATATATTATTATTATTACTATTTAAATGGTAGTTTGGAAATGACACACAGACAGTAGGGACCTACTCGGTCACACTGCACACATCACTGGCTTGCCGCCACTAAATATACACAGAGTTTGAAGAAGGTTCCATGTACTTCCACTTCCTGGAGGGAGGATGAACGTCACCTTCTCTTTTCATTCCCACCCCCACCCCCATTCCAAAGGAAGCCAAGTAGGAGCTCTGCTTATAGCATTCTGGAGAAGACAGTTAGCATGTCATCCCTGCCGCCCACATTGTTGATTTCACTCTCTCTCATTTCAAACCTCAGTCCAGAGGTGTTAGCTCACAAGTGATCTGAACAGGAAGGGGACAGTAAAAGGGGAGCTGTAAAATGATGAAAAGGCAGACTGCCCAAGGCAAAGCAAATTTCTCCAGGGAAGTGGTGGAGTTTCCTGCGTTCTCAGGAACCTGGGTGTTTGTTTACCTTCTCCACACTGCCTCTCTCTGGAATAAACGCTCCACTTCTTGCTAAGATCTGCCTTCAAATCATACTCAACCCTTTCTAAAGATGGATCCATGGTCATGGTCGTTATGTCAAAGGAGAGTCAAAAATGGAGAAGAAATTAAGTGACGCATCAGGCTTTGCTTGATTTTTCTAAATTTAAATCAGAATTATGTTTGCCTTATATACTTTTTTCACTTAAAGATATTTACAGAATGTTATTTTCACATAATAAATTGAAGGGAGTTTTCCATTAAAAAAAAAGGGAAAGAAAACTGCCAACTGGCTATTAATAGACTTACTAAACTGAACTTAGCAACTTCTCTGAATCCCCATAGGGTACCCAAGCTCATGGTTGGCACTTAAGCACTATTTGGTGAATGGCTGAACACTTACAAAGAATGTTCTGGTCTTATCTCTAACATTCTACCTAATTCTGGATACTACCGGAAATCACAGGCCTAGACACACCCCATGAGGTGGAATAAAACTCTCTCTCCCTAATAAAGTAGCAAAATTCAGATATAACAAGGTTTAGAATTTTTGAAAATATGTATTTCGAAAAGTTGTTTCAATCACTGAACGACCTTTGGGTTTGAAAGTTACCGTGGAAATATAATACCCATGTTCTGAGTGTTTGTATTTGTCCCTATAACACTTTAAAAACTAAATTTCCAAAGAATATTCTTAAAAGTACAAAATTTCTCTAAAGCTCAAACTTCACTGGAACCTCTTTTTCTTTGAATTTTAAAAGAAAATTTTATTGGTCCTTTATCTTTTCTTGACACCAATAACTGTAAAAACAAAGTTAACAAACAGCATAACATTGCAATCATGGCTAAATTGACCTAGATCAAAACAACACAAGTCAAAACCAAAACTAAACACTGAATCAAACACAAGCAACTGGCAGGATTCCCAGAAGGTCACTAAACTTGGACTTGAGAAAACTATCAACGTTTCCTGAAATTTTTAGAGATATCCCTAAGTTTTTTCATTAGTAAAAACCAAAATGCCAAAGAAACAACAAAGAGAAAAAACTAAACTGAATCCTTAGAAAAGACAAACCTAGTAGGAAAAAATATCCCTTTCAAAATTGACAGCTATAAATTTATTTTCTTGGCATGGTGGACATATTGTTGGCAGTGGTTCTCCATTAAGGAAATCTTTTGAATAGATAACTCTGAAAGCAAACCGGGTTAAGCAGGATGGGTAGATCTATAGCATTCCAATAGCACTGTCTTTGATTATGCACCTCCCTCATATTATCTGATTTTCCAGAGGGCAAGGTAGTTGAATGAAAAATATTGAGTTGAACACAGGAACCCTGATTGGTCATCCAGTCCTACAACTAACTCTGCATAAGCCTTTAGCCCAGAATGATGCCTGTAAGCCTCTGTCTCCTCATTTATATTAGATCAATTATAATATCCCTTAGCACTCTAGAAATTCTAGGAGTACATGGGAATCCCACAGATAATAATGTATAGTGTTACAGGGCCTCTCTTTATAAAGGACATGATTACTCCTTTTCACAATAAATTAACCAAATTGATTACTTTTTTAATCAGCTTGGGTATCAACATTCTAAAGAACTGTGCTGGGTGTCTGGGTGGCTCAGTCGTTAAGCACCTGCTTTTGGCTCACATCATGATCCCAGGGTCCTGGAATCAAGCCCCACATTGGGCTCCCTGCTCAGCAGGGAGTCTGCTTCTCCTGCTACCACCCCCCCAACCCCTGTCTCCCGTTTGCTGTGACCACCCCCACCCCCATCCACTCTCTCTGTCTCTGTCTCTCTCTCAGATAAACAAATAAAATCTTTTTTAAAAAATAATAAAGAAAGAAAGAACTGTGCTCAGTGATAACTGATGTTCAGTCAAGTTTGAGAACCAGTAGGTCAAAGCAGGGATTCTCAAAGTGTGGTCTCTGGCCAGCGGCAGCAGCAGCATCTGGGAACTTTTATAAATGGTATTCAAAATGTTGTATTATTTTCTGAGAAACTTGAAATACTTCACTTATTCTGAAACAAATTCTCCCACTATCTAAAACAGAAAAACCATCAAATGAACATAGCCTAAGCTACTTTTTTTAGGATTCCATTTTTAAGAGGTGAAAACAGAAAAGAGAGCCTCAGCTTAAACCATTCATTAAGTCCAAAGTAAAATAACAGCAAATTCTTATTAAGCATTTACTATGAGTCAGGCAGTGTTAAAAGAACTTTATGTACATTAACACATTTACTCCATATAACAACCCTGCTGAGATAGGTACTGTTTTCCCAATTTTCTAATGAGGAAACAGAAGTAAAAAAATATATGCAACTTGTCCAACTTCAAACAATTCAAATACAAAACAAGACTAGGCAGTCTGGGGGCATCTGGGTGGCTCAGTGGGTTAAAGCCTCTGCCTTCAGCTCAGGTCATGATTCCGGGGTCCTGGAATCAAGTCCTGGGATCGAGCCCCTGCATCGGACTCTCTGCTCAGCAGGGAGCCTGCTTCCCTTCCCCTCTCTGCCTGCCTCTCTGCCTACTTGTGATCTCTGTCAAATAAATAAAATCTTTAAAAAAAAAAAAAAGACTAGGCAGTCTGACTATAGAGTGTCCCCAACCATAATATGGAAAAGAAAGTTAGGGAATTTGGCATCCATGGCTGATCTTGTTTGCATGAGACTAGACTACACGCCAAAAATAAACATTTCTACTTTGTTTCTCTCAAGAATGTAATGAATCTAGCTAAGGAATTACTATTGCATGCTAAGAAATATAATCCAAAGACAATAAATACAAAATAAAAACATGTATCCATTTCCACTGATGTGTTTTACTCACAAGACTTCCAAGATTGGCCTTAATAGTAAAACCATCCACTTTGGAACAACCTAGGGCCCTCAAAATGAACTAAATGAATGCCAGGTAATGCTCATCAAAACCTTTCTAAGTGAGCCAGGTTATGTAAATCAAGTGCAATTAGGCTAGCTTCTCTAAGACTATCTCTGCTCCAATGCTTATGCATGTAAGTGGAGAATTATAAATTCATTTTTTATTTTATGCATTGCAGTACTGATCATTCCTAATTGGCCATTCACTGCAACAGTGCTGCCACATCCTGTCACTGACAATTGCGACATTGCGGACTCTCTTAGCTCTTCAGATAAATTATCCAGAACACGTGATTTGATTCCTGAGAGTTTGAATTTGCTTCCACATGCCTTCATTTTTCCCATCAAGAGATGTACCTCTGATCTTTCCTTTTCATCCCCAAAGCTACTCTTCATTTCATACATAGTGAGTTAAAGAGAAAACCCTACTCAAATTAAATTGTAACGGCATTTAGTAACATTAAACTCTAATCATATTCATTTTAATAACATTCACTTGTAATGTCAAAAGTATCCTAATAGAGACTGATTGCCCGAATGAAGGAGTTTATATGCTGGAAGCTGCATTAAGTTTAGTCTCCAGGAAGTAACAGAAGATTAGTAATAGGCAGGTGTAACATCTTGAATTCCAAGAGTCAAGATGAGTTATAAAAAGGTGCTCTAAGTTAGAAATCTAATATTCAACTTATCATTGAAATCAAAGGATAATCAAGACTACATTCAAAATTACAGAATAATTTGGCATCCTTTTTGAAATTGATACCATGTTTTTTCACCAGAACTATTTGGTCCTAAGATGATCATCCAGATAAGTTCCAATCAAATGATATGCAAAGAATTGTTTTTTGGGTATGTGGTTTGAAGCATTTTGAAATTATCACAGTTAAGGAGAAAAAGAACTCTTAAATTACCTCACCTAACCCTTTTTGCCAGTTTAGGCCTATCCTTGCTCTGTATCCTCATTTTCCCTTCTCTTATATCCTCTTCAACAAACCGTCATGTAGCTGGATAAGGTTTCATTCTGTGCTCACTCTCAAGAACCTAAGAAATACCAGATGGTACTTCCCAAGTGGCTCTCTTGGATACCACAGCATGCCACCTTTAGATGCTCTCTTCCCATCTGAATTGTCTAAGGACTGATATTAAGGAGAACCAGATTTTAAGACTATTTAAATGTGAATGTTAATGGATTATAAAATCCACCATATAGTGAATGAAATACTTTACCACAGAGAGTGAATAAAGATCAAGTGATTTGAAGCTAATCAAGTAAAAAAAAATTCTAGAAAGTTCCATATAAAATATGCAATAAAATTATGAAGAGAATTTGAAAATATTCTTATGTTCACATTCTGGTAAGAAGCAAAAGCTATAAATCCTAAGGGTTAGATTTAATACAAAATCTGACCATGTTATCAACATACTTTTCATTTCAAGGCATTTGGGGATTAGAGATTTTTGTTCTTAGTGTGAGTGTGGTGTGTGTATATTTAATTTACTATTTTAAACACTTTAGAAGCATTATTTCACTTTACTCTGACAACAATGTGAGAACTATGAAGGATGCATTGTATTACTACAGTCCTCCTTTTACAGATGGGGAAACTGAGGCTCGGAGAAGTTATGCAACTCTCCCAGAGCAAATTTTGAATATGTTCCCATAGCATATTTTGAACCTGAGTCTTGACCCCCAACAAAGGCTCCTGTTCCTTAACCCTACCTGTATTTTCCCCAGTTCTCTAAACACAAGCTTAGTACCTGCCCCTCAAGAAGTCTATATATTGCAATCACAAACTGGCACAGAAAATGCCAGTTTGGGAAATAAACGTTTCCTGTACAGAAAGTCTTGCTACGGGTAGCACTGTGTTCACCAGGCACACATGGGGTGGGACTGGAGTCATGCCTATTCTAGCTTTTTATCCAACATCAGATTTTCTAATCCATTTAAGCCTGTTTGCAAAGTCATTCTATTTCTGTACTAATGACTTAGAAACAGCTGGAATTTTTTTTAGCCAAAATTTTCAAATCTCAGATCTCTATTAAAAGAAAGGAAAAAAAAAAAAAAAAAGGAGTCACTTCAGATAATCCAGAGACCTGCAATGCTGAATTTCCCTTTCACTCTGGAGAATTGGCATGAATCCCTTAAACCTCTAATTTAAAAAAAAAAAAAAAAAAAAAAGTCCTGTAATGTACACTGATGACAGGGATGATCCGGTATCATCTCATTGGGAGCCAAAGACTCATGTTATTACAACTAGAAGACTTATGTACATTTCTTCTTCGGCTTCAACTCCTAAAAAAAAAAAAAAAACCTAAATTCCTATTCTCTCCTAAAGTACACAGATTCTACCATGTAAAAATTGCTCAAGATGATAGCTAAGTCTCTACCCTTTACAGGATCCTCCAAAGTTCCCAGTGTGGTTTTTTTTTTGGGGGGGGGGGTTGTTTTGTTTTGGATAGGGTAAAACCCTACTGATGAACACCTAGGATTTTCTGAAAAGTGTTCCCTTTACTCCTGCCCCTGTGGAGGGGAATTTGCAGGTGTTTGCCCTTACCTTCACTGAGATCCAACCCAGTAGTTCTCAAAAGTAGGTAAACACAACCATCACCTGGAGGGTTCATGGAAACACAGCTAAACCTTACTCCCAGAGTTGTGGCCTGGGCTCTAGATCCTCCCTTAAAGTTCCCAGGTGATGCTCATACCGCTGGCCAGAGATGACATTCTGAGAACCACTCCTTTAACTCACTGGTTCCCAAGCTGTTCTGCATGGAAATCACCCGAGAAGAGCTGTTTTTTCAAACGTGGATGCCCCCAAGTCCCATTCCTACAGATTTCTCATTTAATTGGTTTAGGGTGCTGCTCAAGTACCGAGTTTTTTAAAGTTCCCCCAAGCTTCTGTCCTGTGCAGCACCACTAAAGAACCTTCTGGGCCAAATACATCGCCCACCGCCCTGTGCGCTCGCCCACGCTCCCGGCGCGCCACGTGTGGAAGCCACTGCCCCTTCCAAGGGGACGATGGGTTCAGGGGCGTACATTGCCACGCAATAAGAATTCCCGGGGCCAAAGACCCCGCGGCACAAACCAGCTCCCAACGAACCTCCCATGATTCAGGAACACCCAGTAACTTTGTAGGACAAATCCTGTCATCCCAGCCTCCAGCCTGGATGCAGAGTTGATTTCTGGGTTCACCAAGCGCTTCAGCGCGGGGAGAAAATGTCAAACTGCAGCCCCGGGACGGCTAGCCTTGAAACCCCTATTTGTTACTCTAGCAGAGAGAGGGGAGAAGGCGCTGTCACCTTACCTGGCGCGGCGTCCAGGGTCAGGGTGGCGGTCGCAGCCAGCAGCGTCTTGTACCAGGGCTTCGGGGGGCGTCCCAGGCAGCGACCAGCCCCAACCCGGGCAGAATCTGGGCTGAAGAGGGTTTGCTACCCTCCGTCCGGAGCCCGGTTGCCCCGTCGCCCCGTTCGCCGGCAGTGGCCAGTGCAGAGCGCCTCGGCTCCGAAGCTCGCTCTCGGCCCCCCTGGAGGCGGAGCCCGGGAGATAAGGTTAGCACTCCCGCCCCCTTTCCGGTGCGCAAGGCCAGAGGGTGGGTTTTGGATCGCGATCTGCCAGTGCGAACTGCTAATTAACCCTGGTGAAAACACGCTCAGCTCGAATCCTGCCAGGACCAGAGGCTGAGCGACGGGAGAGGCGGCTGAGGAGCTACCCCGGAAGCGGGAAAGATATAGGGGCGCGGAGGGTGAAAGGGAGAGCACCGGAGGAGGCGAGCACCTGCGGCGCGTTGCAGCACCGATGAGAGGTGCTACCTTCCTTAGCCCGTGAGAACGGCCCCCAGAGGGCGCCAGGGTCTGCCACCCTGGTCCGCCCAGCCGCTGACTGTTGTACCTGCCCTTAACCTAAGGTAATAGCTGCCCGAAAACCTGAGAGGAGTTCACTTTCAAATAGGTAGGCAGTTACCTTTGAGGACCTGGAAGTTACAGGAAGTTCTGGAATAAGGCGACGGCCTATGAAATAAAGGAGTACTCTGTTGCTCTGCCCATTACTAACAGAGCACCAGAAAGTTCCTTAACCTTCACGTGCTTAGACCTCCCATGTGCACTGGACTCCCCTCTTACCCCCCTCACCTGTCACTTTCTCCACTTCTCACTCTGCTTTATCCCCTTACCCCCTCCCCCGTATGGCCTGCTTGTCCTTCCTTATACACCCCAGTATGTTGTTCTCTCCCTACTTCATCTACCTCCAAAGCTCTGTCTCACACCTTATCACAGTTGCCTGCTTCCCTTTATTCAGGTCTCAAACGCCCCTTCCAGAGTCCTTCCCGCATACTCCATCCAAAGGGAACTCCCACAACCATTCACATCCCCAAACCCCACTTCATTTTCAACACATTACTTATCATTCCTTGAAAGTGTATTTGTTCTATTGCTTTGCATCCATCTCAAGAGAAGCGTCCCGAGAAAAAAGAATTGGTCTTATGCCTAGCTTTACTTTCTGCATCTAGAACACTACCTGGAATATAGTAGGTGCTCAATAAATATGGGCTGAGTGAATGCGTGACTCAATTTCTCCCCAGGGGAGAGCCTTCACAAAGAAATGCCTGCCTGCCTTCAACAACTAAATCCTACTAAGTTCAGGTCAAATACAATCATCTTGGGATGATTATCATTTTCTGCATTTCCTCATTCATTTCCTCATTCATTCATTCATTTCTGCATTTCCTTATTGGTTCATGTTATAGTCCATTAGTATTCAGAAATGTTTCTTCCTGATCATATCAATGAAAATATGACAACTTCCCAATATGGAGATATAGATAGCAGCCATATATATACAGTACTTTTCTGGGGAGAGAGGTACCATGACTTTTTAGTTTCTCAGACATGACCCTCTTCTTTTCATGTACTAAGAGGTTAAAAGCCACTCATGTATTCCCATGTCTATATCTCCAACCCAGGTCTCTTTCCCTAACTTTTAGCCAGTATCCAAAGTGTCTGCTGAACATCTTCATTTGTATGAATGGCAAACACTTCAAATATAATGTGGTCAAGCCTGAGTTATTATTTATTTATTTATTTTTATTATTTATTTATTTACTTATTTTTATTATTTTTCTGTTCTCCCTCTTAAAAACCTGCTCCTCCTCTCTGAATTCCCTGCTTTTCTCAAATTCACTACCATTCAACCAATTGCTTAAGATGGGACTTTGCCTCATTCTTCACTCTAAAATAAATACGACCCTCTCCTAATTAAAATGCTAACATGGTTTTCCATTGCTCTTAAAATAAGCTCCGAACTCCTTAAAATGTCTCCAAGTCTCTTTCTTCTCCACCCTCAGGATTTGCCACTTCCTCCCCACCTCCTCCCCCTCTTATCCTCTAAACCCTAGCCATACCTCAACTTCTGCTGCCTCAGACCCGCCATGCTCAGACTTCTGACCTACAGAAACTCAGACATAATTCATTTATGTCATTTTAAGCTGCTAAGTTTATTCCTCAATAATAGTTATTATATATAACACTGTATATGTGTATATGTGTGTGTGTGTGTGTGTGTGTGTGTACACACATTTAAATGTTAAAACTTTTAATTTAAATTAAAAATATCCAAACCCAGGCTATGGATATAGAAGGAGCTGTGTTACAAAAGGATTGCCCATAATTGATATACTTCTTTCTTAGAAATGTCTTCTGCCCTGACTATTCAGGGCTTCCTCCTGCTCAAGATAATAATTCTTCCTATTCTTCAGGAGAATAAGTCTATATTATTGCTATATTATTGCATTTTAAGTCTCCAATTCTCAACAACTAAAGCATATTTAACCAATGTACTACAGCTGACCCAAACAGATGAACAGTTAAAAGTCAGTATCACTGGAAAACAAGTGTCATATCTGTATTGCTCACTATTATATTCCCATGTGAACAATAAACAAATATTTATTGAATGAACAAATTTGCTAATGTGACAAGACCAAAGGAGAACCACCTTAGTGTATATATACTGAATGTACTGATGCTGTTCCAGGCAGCAGGCTAGACTTTGGGGACAGAGCTGTGAACAAAACAAGCCCCTGTCCTCCCTCACAAGTAGCTAACATCATCCTCAAATAATACACTATTCACAAAGGCAGTCAGTTCTCAAATGCTCTCTCTAGGATTGTGGGCAGAATCATCCCATGCCAATCTTATTATGTCCTTCCTCACCCTTTAAATCAAGGGTATGTGTGAAGGGAATGAGAAGTTTCAAAAGTACAGTAGGAAGCCTGGAAAAGGAAAGGGTGCATTACCTGATGGTCTTGGGGCTCCAAGTCACAGAAACCAACTCTGGTTGAGTTCAACAGCAAAAGAAATTTATTAGAAAGATACTGGCCGTAGAAATGATAGGAAGGCTGGGAAACCAGGCTTAGAGAAAGATAGTCTGTGTAGGACCAGATTCTGTGTAGCGATTATTGCTCAACAGTCTTGTAAAGGCAACACAGCTTGAGAAAATAGACTGCATCTGTTTTTCCTGCCCTTGCTGCACTCTGTCCAAGACCAAAGTCCAGAGAAAGAGTCCATTTAACTTGGCTTAGTTTACATGCACACTTCCTTAGCTAGAGGACTGACAGACCCAAAGCCACTGGTGGGGAAACATCTAAACCTTGTATACCAGCTGACAACCAGGAATTAGGTATTATTTCATCAATCTGACCATAAAATCAGCTCTGTGCTAGTGGCACTCTTTAAAATACAGAGTGGACTTATGTAGTTCTCAAAGTTATAAGGACATTGCTTTACTAGGTGGCCAACTTTGAAGCAGTCAGCACCATGGATATTCCTCACATGGGAACTGCTGATCAGGAACTCACTTCTCTTCCATGGAACAGTCTTGGCTCTTTCTGTTTTGCAGGATAGAGTGACAAACATGGTGGGATGCATGAAAGGATGGTCAGCCCACTGGTAGCCCCTAAATCTGCCCTCTAGGAGGATGTCCTTTGACCACTGAGCATAGGACATTGTTGTCAAGTTTGAGGTCTACCTGGGAAGACTTTTAAACTCTAGGAGGCTTCTGGTCAATTTCAGAGACTAGAAACTAAAGGTCAGTAATGTAACTAGTCATGTCCTTCAATCTAAACAGCTACTGAGGAGTCTGGTTTCCAGGCAGTAGCTTCAGTGTTCTGACCATCTCCCTAGCCTCCACCTAAAGCATTTATAAACAGGGATGTGGGATGGAGAGACTTGCCCATTCTGACCTTGGACCCCAAACTATAGCCCAAATGCATTTTTGCAGTAAATGTCATTATCTCCTCTGACAATCAGACACTTCATAACAAGAGGTGTATGCACGGGTCCCAGAGAGCCAGCTTCTTATTTCCTTCTGTGGTTCTTACCTTCCTCCTAGTATTGATCATACTAGCTTTATTACTAGGCAGAGAACTTGGCTTTTCCAACTATCCGAGGCTCCAGAACACCAGAGCACCAGAGTATCAGGCTTTCTGCCATTTCATTTTGCAGGCTGCAACCAGTCTGGAAACAGGAACTGTTTCCAATCTACATGGAAAACGAATCCTTTGGAAATATACGAGTAGCTCACAGAAGGGCTGGAAAACTACTTCTGGGAAAAGAAAACCAGATAAAGTTGCAGAGATAACAGGAACTATTCAGCATTTTTAAAAGGATATCACCAGTTGTAGAAATGAACAACATTTTTTTCACATTCATATATTAATCTACTCAGTGTATAAGGATAGTGAGTTTCACTGGCCTAGCTAGCATGGGTCACCAGCCAAGACCTTAGATTAGGAGAGAACAAGGCATCTAATTGTACTGGCCTACTGAAACACATTTGACAAAGCCTTTAAGTCTGAATTCAAGAAGCCTAAAGAAGAAGAAACCCTCAAAGGAAATCAGGATGCTGTTACCATAAAAAGAAGGAATGAGTGCTAGGTGGAACAAAATAAAACAGCTACTACAGAGAAAGGAAAGTGATGCCATTTCCTTAGGATTTCTTCAGAACCAACTATGGAGGCCACTTCCTGTTCCTTTCAACACCTACATTCTTGGATTGTAGACACACTTCCAGTTTGATGGTTAAATCCAAAGGGTTAATATATACTAACTGTATTCTATCTAAAAAGATATGGCTTATGATAGCCCTACTGTGGAAATAATTGGAAAATACTTCACAGGCCTGAGGTCCATGATTTTTCAGTAGTGATTCTAATAGTCCCTGGTGATGGCTCCCATGATAACATCCCTGGACCAAAGAATCCACAGAAAGAATCATTCACACGGACTGGTTTAGGATGGGCAAATGACCCAAATTAGGCCAGTCAGAGATCTTTCTGGAACTTTGGAAAGGTGGGAAAGAGGAGTTTTTGTTGTTGTTGTTTTTTCTTGGATTTTGAACCCGAAAGACCATGTAAGCCTAAATCTACTTAGAAGAAGCTGACTGAAAATGAAGCCAACACAGAAAATGGCAGAACTATAGGAAAACGAGAACAAGCAACAGACACCAGCTGAATATCTACATCCAGCCACTACTGAAACAAGGCCTCCTTCTGGATGTTTTTTCCTTTGGTCAATAAATCCCTTTTTTGTCTAAGCTAATTTGAATTGGGTTTCTGTTCCTTTCAATGAGAAGGGCCCTAACTTGAACACCCAAAATCAATTTCAAAGCTGAAAGAAACTTAAGAAAACAGAATGTCAATATAAAATCATTTTGTGTCTTAAATCGTTCTTAAATTTATAGCTTGAAATGCTAAACAGCAAATCATTTCTTAATATCAGAGTTTGACATCAATAATGAATATTTTTATAAGTCCCCTTAAAAGTCCAAAAGTCTAAGACAAAATGACTCATTCTTATGTGGTTGGATAATCTTTAGTTCTTATTTCTGAGGGCATGTCCTTAAATCCAAATGTGAGACACCCAAATTAGCAGGTAAAGATGCAAAAAAAAAAAAAAAAAAAACCAAAAATATCCAAATGTGAAGTCAGAAAAAGTTTAGAGATAATTCTTCCATTTCATAGTTCTTTTTCTCACTATCAGAGTCCCAATTTCTTCTGGCCAAGAGAATACTGAATGAATTCACATTCCCCAGGGTTTGGGTCACATTTCTTACATTTTTTTATGGGGCTGAAAGGCAAATTCAACTTTCCTAGCCTTGAACCCCCCATAACATAGAAATGAGGAACTACCCTATTTCTAACCAGCTATAGCAATGGTTTCTTGTTAGGCTCCTACCTACAGAAACTCTCCAAAAGATGCTTCATTATGGTTGGAGTGGAGTGAGGAGGGAAGAGGCAACTGGCCTTTGTGTTGAAGTCATTTATATACAGGCATCATTAAAAGTAAAAGGAAAATAAATTCTTTGTTGGTTAATTCATTTATGATTGAAATGTTGTATCTAAAGTGAAAACACATATTCAGTACTGGTTTTCCTTTGATTTACAGTTAAAAATTGGAAAGAGAGACCTGTCAACAAGGATTTTCCAAGTCCCTGAATTCTTTTTAGACATGGTTAGTAATGGACTGGGATAGATTAAAAAAAAAAAAAGTCCAAGTCCCATTAACTTCAAAGTTAACAAATATATATATATAAAAAGCTAATTACTTCAAGTTCCAATGGATCTGTGTGCATGTATGCACATGCATGTAGGGAGGGGGGAAAATGAAAAATATTTGAAGATATTGAAGTTATTTAATATAGTTTTCTAAAATCTATAACAATCCCAGTTCCTTAACTTTTCTTAAAGGTCATATTTCATTCCTCTAAGAGCTTTCTTAACACTTCAAGATTGCTTCAAGTGCAGTATAATTCCCTGGATAATGGTTCATGTAGGATATTATCAGTGATGACCACTTGGAGAAGACATCCCACAGTGTGCTGCCTACATTAAAAAAGGAAAGACAATCCTGTATTTTTGGCTTCCCAATTCATGGTAGTAATCCTAGATTTTTTCTGTCATAGTAAGTCACTTGTTATCCAATGCATGTTTTCCCAAGGTAAATGATTCAGCACTCATTCCCTTCTATTTCAATTCTGTTTAATTCCCAATACTTTGGTTTTATAAAAGTTGCTTTGACCTGATTTAAGAGATAGTTCACCATATATCATATGAAAAATTGGGATGGTTGCTGAAATTATGTCCGTGGTCCCTTTCCAGATGTAAAGTGCTTGAACCTCTGTGGGACAGGCAAGCCACAGTTACTGTCATACATTATAACCTGCATTTTGTTTTCTTACTTTCTATATTCTGTAAATCAGAGCTAATTGAATCAAGTGTCCTCTAGATTCATCGCCTTCTTTTTCAATTCTGGGTATAAAATCTTTCCTTTTGAACCTTCTAGATTGATCATGGTTCCTAAAAGGGAGAGTGTGTGTGTACTTAGTGTTTTCTATGGATTTTTTCCCCCCGGTCTAACTGCAGGAAGCCTTATAAAACTAATCTTTTCTTAAGGATATACATGCCTCTTTTTTTATTAGAGGCTATCTCTAGAACCTGCCATCATAAATTGGGCCACCTGCCTGCATGACATCTTGTTGTAAGGAAGAGGAAGAGAAATATCTCCCCGGCTCTGCCAAGGTTTTTCCCAGCCAAAAGCATACTCGGGAATCCTCAGTGCAGCAGTAAAGGGTGGGGATGAATGCCTTGGCTTGCTACATGCCGACCTCGCAGAGATGCCAAGTTATTCAAAAGAGCAGTCCCTTAGCTGTAACAGAGTCATCTGCTAGAATCTGTGTACAGGAGAGATGTGGTTTTCCCCTCAGCCTCTGGGAGCTCACATTGGATAAAGTCCTTAAGCCTGAATTCAAGAACCCCACAATACACCTGATTTTAAAAAAAAAAAAAAAAAAAAAAAAAAAAGGTGTATAGCGAGAATACCAGCCTACCTCTCACCATAGCTGATCTCTGGGAGAAGGGCAGCACAGAGTAATCATTGCACTCTTCCAAATGTGAACAGGGACCATTCTGGGAGGTCTGCTTGGCTCAGCTGAAGATCCTCACCCAAGGTTCTCTTCTAGTGACTGATGAGTTCTAAAGATGGAAGGACTATAGAATCTCTCTACTAGTTTTTCTGATTTTTTTTTCCTAAAAAAAAAAAAAAAACAGATTCTAGAGTATTTTTTAGACCTTTTTTTTTTTTTAAATAGAGAAAGAGAGAGAGCACAAGCAGGGGGTGGGGGGGTGCAGAGAGAGAGAGGAACAAGCAGACTCCGCATTGAGCATGGAGCCCCACACAGGGCTCAGTCCCGGGACTCTGAGATCAAGACCTGAGCTGAGATCAAGAGTCAGAGGCTTAACTGACTGAGCCACCCAGGCGCCCCTAGAATATTTCAGGTGGGACTTTAACCCATTAAATGGTTGCAGAATAAAAGCATGAAGTTTTCTAGATGCCAAGTAACCTAACACCAGGCTAAATTAAAAGTAATTCAACATTCTCATATCACTTTTCTGCCCCAGTCCTTCTCACCTTGCTCTTCCTTAAGGATCTGGAAAGCTTAGACTGAGGATGACTTACAGGGCTTCAGATCCAGCCCTTTTATTTCTGGCGGAGGCAGGAACGTGGACAGAGATGGGAAGTACTCATAAGCAACCACTGTATTTTCCCTTAAACCCTAATCAAATGAAACTTACTTCTTGCACTTTCAAGTTTAGTGTCAGGAAAAGTTTCTTACTTTAAAAAAATGTATTTTCCCTATGAATAGAAAAAAAATGAAAAGTTTAAGCGTCCAATTAGATCTTTGAAAACTTAACAAACAAATATTCAGAATCAGAACCAAGACATCGTTTTGGTGCAGTGTCAGAAGTAAAGCCTCAAACAGGAAGAGATTCAAAAAGATATCCTCCCTAACATAAATTCGTTTCACACTAGGGAGGAGCAAAATCTAGACTTAAGATTTTGAAGCCTTAAATATCTATTTTCCAACTCCACCAACCAAATAACATTAAAACAACAGTTTCAAGGCTCTTTTGAAGTGCAAATCTTACCCTTTTTAGTCTCACATGGAACTGAAACCAACAATGCTTCCCCATTCAGGAGGAAAATATATTGATTAGCTGATGGTGAAATGAGTGTGACGGGTTCAATTAGAATTTGTAAAGTCTAAAATCGGACATTCAAAATACAACTCATGTAGGTAAGCAAGTGAGCCCTATTCTCAGATTTATACAGAATCAGGTACAAACTCTGATGAATCTTCTATTTCTCATACTAAAGGAGGGTATTTCTCCATGACATACTCCTATTTACAATGACTGAGGAGCAGGCATGTTCTACGAGGTCTCACGACAGGAGGGGTCAAGAACAGAAGCTGTAAGAATCAGGGCAGTTTTTAAAGGACAGATAAAAATTATAGAGCGTATGAAACTTACTGCCCCAGCAAATCCTTATTACTAGCAAGGTTGGATTTGATTAACACTGTTTTATTATTGAATTTAAAATAGTTAAGGCAGGGTAGTATAGAGATTGTATTGCCAAAAAGAAAATCTCTGTAGTTCTTGTATGCTTGTGGGGGAGTAGAACTTAGTTTGAACTTTCTGGAAAGAAATTTGGCATTATGAATCAGAGGCCTTAAAATATTCACGCCCTTTGACACAGCAATTTTAGTTTTAGGAAAATACCCAAATAGAATAATCTGAAAAGTAGGCAAAGATTTATGACCAAAGTTACCAGTTAAAACATTATTTAAAATGGATAAAAACAACAACAACAAAAATGCTCCAAAACTGTGGATTTGTTAAATAAGAAGTCACCAAACATTTTCTGCAAAAGTCCCAATAGTAACTATTTTAGGCTTTGTAGACCATGCTTTCTCTGTCACAAGTACTGTTCTGCATTGTCGATGTGAAAGCAACACAAACAATAGTTAAGTAAGTGGGTGCGGCTGGGTTCCAATAAAACTTTATTAATCAACATTGAAATTTGAATTCATATAATTTTCAGATGTCATGCAATATTATTGCTTTGATTCTTTTCAAATATTTAAAAATGTCAAAAACATTCTTAGCTCATGGGTTTTACAAAAACAGGTGACAGACCAGATTTTCCAACCCCTGGCTTTAATTATAGTATCCTCATTAAAATTTTATGTTCAGTATTTACTATCAGTCAAAATTACACAATTTGGGAAAAAATTACACAATTTGGGAGGGATTGGAAGAGGAAGGAATAAGGGGAGGCCAGGGAGACTGGAAGATAATATGCTAAAATAGACATAGTAGTTATTTCTAGACTGAGAAATTGTGGGTGATATGGATGATTTTTCTTTCACTCTTTATTTTGTATTTTTTTGGATTTTCCACAATAAGTATATGTTATTCCATGATTAAAATGATATCTTAAGAATAACTTTACTGGCTAAGGGATTCATATCTTTCTCATTCTTTAAACATTCCTGAGAAATTTTGGACTTTCTGAGATTCTTGACAAAGCTCACCCTGGTTTTCAGCAATAACATTTAAAAAGCACTGTTTTTGCAAACAGAAGCTCTCAAGCATTTATTTTTAAGGGCATATAATTTTTAAACTTAAGTACTTAGATCTTAGCCTCAAAGTCAGAATCTTGTCTCCCCTACTTTTTCATTCCCCTCCCACCTGGGTGCACCCTTCAGCTCTTCTCTGCTATTTAGCAAGTGCAGGCTGCCCCAGCTCTCCATACTGATGTGGTAATACCTCCAACCACTTCCCCCTACCTGCGTCTCAAATACATCTCCTCTAATCTCAGAGGCTCACCACTTCAAGTCCACATGCATGCATCCCATTCCCTTATCTCTTGCTCACCTGCTATTGTCTCCTGGTCAGTTAACAAGCAACCCATCGGGTGCCTGGGTGGCTCAGTGGGTTAAAGCCTCTGCCTTCAGCTCAGGTCATGATCTCAGGGTTCTGGGACCGAGTCCCACATCGGGATACCTCCTCAGCAGGGAGGCTGCTTCCCCCTCTCTCTGCCTACTTGTGATCTCTCTCTCTCTCTCTCTGTCAAATAAAAAATAAAATCTTAAAAAAAAAAAAAACGATCACCTGCTGTGTCAGTGTTGCAGCATATGTACTAGATAATGGCTCACACTGTAGGACCTCCAAAAATATCTTTATATTTATTTTAAAAGTGGGGTTCATATCTTAATATCTTTTTTTTTTTATTTGTCAGAGAGAGAGTGAGAGAGAGCGAGCACAGGCAGACAGAATGGCAGGCAGAGGCAGAGGGAGAAGCAGGCTCCCCGCCAAGCAAGGAGCCCGATGTGGGACTCGATCCCAGGACGCTGGGATCATGACCTGAGCCGAAGGCAGCTGCTTAACCAACTGAGCCACCCAGGCGTCCCTCATATCTTAATATCTTAACTCAACTGAATAATTAGCTGACAGACAAATTTCAGGAATCCCCAGCCAACATTTCCCAAGCGTATTTTACAAATACTTGTCTTATGAGAGATTGCAAAGGGAAAAATAAGATGTGTGTTCAGGTCATTTTGAGAGTTGCTGTTTTCCCCTTATGAGACTTCCAATTCCTATTAGCATGTGTGTATTAAAAGCTTTACAAAGTCTGAAAGTAAAGACAACCCATTTAACTTGTTTAATTCATTGTATCCCAAACTTTACCTGCAGCTTCCCTCTTTATCACCTCCTCCCTGTCTTTGCACCTTGTTTTAATAGAAACGCATAAATATCAAAAACATTGAGCAGAAGCAGTGTTCCCAAGGAACACTCTTGGAAGCCAATGGAAGAGCTGAAAAGTGGGGGCAGGGAGAGTGATGTGCTCTAGTGTCCCTCAAATCATTTTGCATTGGAAGGTAATGGTCTCAGACTCTGAATCTGGTACCTTCTGGCCAATGTTCCACCACATTCTCTCAGCTGCTACAGCACGGCCAACATGTGCATTTCTTCTCAGACTTCTGAGGGTCTTCAACTCCCTCCTTTGCCACTTGCTGCTCCTCTCTCTCTCAATCTCCCTGACTCCACACCACATGCACTATCACTCTAGTGCATTCCCATCATTGCTGAGTGCTCACTCACCAACTGTGTATTTAAATTTAAATTAAAAGCACCATAGCTTCCCTTGGCTGCTGCCAAAAATTAGCATATGTTTTCAGTATCTATGAGACACACACAGCTGACATTTTTAGAAAATTACATTCCATTTGCAAAAACATATGTATCCAACTGTGATGAGATTAGATGTTCCCACATTTATTTTTCTAAGAATTGAGCACATCCAATATACAATCTTCTCTGAATGCATCTCATTGTTTCTCTTTTGGCAATATCTTTCAAATATCCAATCACCACGGACAGTTATGCATTAAATTTCCGTTCATCTAATAGCTTCTTAGAAAAACATGTACTTTTTCCAAAAGCAAATTTCTACAGCCAGTCTACAAAGGATACAGAATAGGATATTGCTGCTGGTTAGGACGCCCTTCATGAAACCTATTATTTCAGATTATAGATACGTGCCCCTTATAACTGGAGCTTAAAGAAACACAAGGCCAGTTCAGCATTTATTGGTTTCCAAACCGCATTATGGTATTCTGGATTTGTTCTGGCCATTTTCAGAGAAGTCATTTTATCAAGGAAGAAAAGCATGACATTCCTTTTCACATTACAATTTGGATTCTAACCCAGTAGGAGCAACACACTGCCACTCCACCACGTACACACATAGCGTGTTTCAATTCAACAGCAGTGTGAAAAGACAGAGTTCGAACCAAATAAGAAGCCTAGTTTAACAAGAGACTATTATTTAGGAACCTAAGCTTAAGCTGAATTATTTTTTATTCTCCCTCAAGAAATGACTCTAAACCCAATAGAGTGATCTTTCTGTAACCATGGATTTCACTCAAAAGAAAGTCTCAGGGGTGTGCCGAGGTGGCTCAGTCTGTTTAAGCTTCTGCCTCAGCTCCTGGGATCTGGCCCTGCATCAGGCACCACTCAGTAGGCAGTCTGCTTGTTCCTCTCTCTCTTCCCCTCCCCCCCTTCCCATGCTCTCTCTCTCTCTCTCAAATAAATAAATAAAATCTTTAAAAAAAAGAAAAAGAAAAAGAAAAAAAGGGATACCTGGGTGGCTCAGTCAGTTAAGTGTCTGCCTTTGTCTCAGGTCATGATCCCAGGGTTTTTGGTGCACAATTTTGTCTTAAATAATGAAAGCCAGTTTTCATTGTCTAAATGAATTCCTCTATCTTTTGGTTTTCTTGAAATTTCCTTGCCTTATTTTATAGAAAATAAGGAGTTAACCATAATTCCACTATAGGGAGCATCTCTCTTCTTGCTAGATAAGATGCTGCCTGATTCATGAATCATTTAATGAAGCCAATTAGATTTTTGAAGGAAAAAAAAATAACTCCACTACATATCCAAAGATATTCCAATGGTCTTCAAAGCCACAACCTCTCAGACCTTCTCTCTTACCACTCTCCCTCCCACTCATCCTGCTTTGTTCATAATGTCGTCACTTGCATAAACCTAAAAGTGAGTGCCTCTTTCAACTTTGTACCTCTGGCATCTCTCTTGCCTAACCCTGGTCATGGCCCTAATCCAGGGCCATTGTAGTTAGGAAGATTAACATTGTAGTCAGGAAGATTAACATTGTAGTTAACATTGTATTCAGGAAGATTAATCGCTGTATTAGCCAGGTTAAACTAAGTTATGCTGCAATAACAAACCAATCCCAAGTTCCGGTGGGCTTAGCCCAACAAAGAATTACTTCTTGCTCTCACTACAGGCAGGTCAGCAGGAACCTCTGCTTTGCCTGGGAATTACTCAGGGAACTGAGTGATGGCAGCTTTATCATGTTGTATTCCATCTATCTAGAACATGTGGTCTCTGATCACTGTAGCAGAGGAAGAATGTAGACTTTACCCTGGCTCAGTCCTGGAGTGACTCATGTCACTTCCTTCACATTTCATTATCCAGAACTGCAAGAGGACTGGGAAATATAGGGAAGAGAATAGAATATTCGATAAATTTTACTGTTTCCACCAAACACACACACACACACACACACACACACACACACACACACACACACACACACACATATGTAGTTACAACTGAATGCAACAGATATGAATTTTAGTTACCAATGCATGCAATCCTTTAAACCTGTGCTCTTCTTATTTTTAGGATTCAAAACATTAGGTCCCCTCTGCCTGGCATATTCACCACAAATACACCCTACTGTCAAATCCTACACTTGGCTGCTCAACCTCCAGGTTTTGGCTTAAATAGCATTTCTTCCAAGAATCCAAGAGAGATAACCTTCCCTCTCTTAACCTAGACCCCTCTCTGTGCTCTCATTTACTTTTATCACATTAATAATGGCTAGCATTTTATTATCTACTCTGATCCAGGTACTGTCCTGAGCACTTTCCACTTAATCCTCACAATAAGCCAATGAGGTAGTGTCATAGTCCAAGCTCCCTAGAAAATAGAGCCTGAACCAATAGCATACACACTAGCTCTGTATTTGGTGGGCAATCCCAGGGAAGGTGGAGGGCAAGAAGAGGGCAATCAGGCAGGAAAGAAGGGGAACCTGGGTAAGGAACTGAGATATAGAGCTGGCCACAGGTTTGTGACATACTAGCTGCTCACAGGAAATCAAGAGGTAGAGAGGCAGAAAAGCACTAGTCTCTGAAAAGTTCATCCCATCTCCAATTAGACCAAACACAGCTGTTCTATAGACAGTGGGTCTGTTGTAGGAGGTACAGCCTGGTTTCATGACCAAGAGAAGAAGACAAGGACTGCTCCAGCTAGAAAGAAAGGGAAAAACATTGGTCTGGGGTGATCTACAAATCCAAGCCAAAAACATTTGGTTCAGGTAGTTATGTTTTATTTCCAGCTTTTAGTTGGAGCTCTTAATGCTCAGAAACATAACAATTAAACAAGTTTACACAGCTAGAAAGTAATATAACCAGGATGTAAACCCAGGAAAACTAGCCCCAGAATATGTGGTCTCAACCACTATACTGCTACAAGAATGCAAATTCCATAAAAACAAGAAATGCCTTATTCCCAGCACCTATCACAAATATAGAGTCTGACACACAGTAAACACTCAATAAATATTTATTGAATGAATAAGTTTATTTTAAATAAGTGGCATTTCATGAAGAGCTAAAGAAATCAGTAGGAAAGACATTGTATTTTATTGGAGTGCTGTGGAAGGTTCCATGATAGAAGTGACATCTGAGCTGGATTTTTTAAAGATTTAGAGAAAAACTGACCCAGTAGCAAAAAGGCCATATTTAGAGACTATAGTTTTACTGAAATGGAGAGTCAAAATAAGGGAGTGGTGGGAAATAAGGCTTAAAAAGTACACTGGTATCAAATTGTGAAAGCTTTGTCATATTCAATCACAAGATGCTTCAATCAGAGAGAAATTGAAAACTGTACATTCCAAAAGACATTTCCACTTGTAGCAATGCCCACGACCAAGGAAGCCAAGACCATGCCCCAGAATATCTCCAACTCATGGTTCACTTAAGCCAGTTTTAGTCTGTTCTCTAGGAACCAACCATTGTTCATTCTTTTTTTTTTTTTTAATTTTTTATTTTTTTCAGCATAACAGTATTCATTATTTTTGCACCACACCCAGTGCTCCATGCAATCCGTGCCCTCTATAATACCCACCACCTGGTGCCCCCAACCTCCCACCCCCACACCCCTTCAAAATTCTCAGATCGTTTTTCAGAGTCCATAGTCTCTCATGGTTCACCTCCCCTTCCAATTTCCCTCAACTCCCTTCTCCTCTCCATCTCCCCTTGTCCTCCATGCTATTTGTTATGCTCCACAAATAAGTGAAACCATATGATAATTGACTCTCTCTGCTTGACTTATTTCACTCAGCATAATCTCTTCCAGTCCCATCCATGTTGCTACAAAACTTGGGGATTCATCCTTTCTTTCTTTCTTTTTTTTTTTTTTTTACAGCTTTATAAACATATATTTTTATCCCCAGGGGTACAGGTCTGCGAATCGCCAGGTTTACACACTTCACAACACTCACCATAGCACATACCCTCCCCGATATCCATAACCCCACCCCCTCTCACAACCCCCTCCCCCCATCAACCCTCAGTCCATTGTTCATTCTTTACAGGCAGAAGTTCCATTTTGTTGTTACCCACATCTCAATGGCTAAAGATGAAGCAGTGTTCTTGTTTTCTATCATGATAAATGGAAAACAGCTGTGTAACATTCTCTTTATAATAAGCTTCATATAATTCAAGCAGTTATTTAAACATTTTCCTATACTTGAGCATTAACCTAGCATACAGCATAAGAGATATTATAAGAAGTTGTAGAAGAAAAAACAGATAATAACATTGCCTTTAGACACAAACCCTTAAAAATCTGTAAGGAATGAAATTATATTCCTTTATGGGAAACCTTTAGTTTATAATGTTTTCCTTGCGATATATAAAGCATTGCCTTTATGATAAATGAAGTCTCTCTGGAACGGATTATAACACACATGGGAAGCAAATTACCGAGATAAATTTTTATTTAGCAACATGAACATTCCAAATCCATCTACGAGAGTTTCATAATGCTTCCATTTGCATTCGCATTTCCATTTGGTTAATGTCTTCATGCATCAGTAGGAGCAACATAAATAGAATAACCCACAAGTCACCCTTCTGCCACTCACTCGTTATCTCATCACTTCCCTTGGACTTAAGCATTTTATGCACTTCAGAAACCACCTCTTTGTTTTCCTTTTACTTCTATGGCTGCTGCTTCTCAGCAGTCCTTGGAATGTGTATTCCTATCCACCCTACCATTAAACATCAGCATTCCTCAAAGATCAATTCTAAACACCTCCTTCTTTTCATCCTCCACTATCTCCCTACAAGATTTTATTCAGAAGACTCACAAATTTAGAGGTGCCTGGGTGGCTCATTGGTTAAGTGTCTGCCTTCGGCTCAGGTCATGACCCCGGGGTCCTGGGAGGGAGTCTCCAAGGGAGCCTGCTTCTCTCTCCCCCTCTTCCTGCCACTTTGCCTACTTGTGCTTTCTCTCTGTCAAATAAATAAATAAAAATAAAAAATCTTAAAAAAAAAAAAAAAGACTCACAAATTTACACCTGTTTCAAGACCTGGCTGTTGAAGCACAGCTGGCCCTTGAATAATGTTGGGGTTCAGGATGTCAATCCACACACACACAGTTGAAAATCTGTTTATAACTTTTGACTCCTCAAAAACATAACTATTAATGGCCTCCTGTTGACCAGAAGAATTACTATTGTATATAGTCATTTAAAATACACCGTGTATGATATATGTGTGTGTGTATGTGTGTGTGTATATAAAATATACTACTTTCTTATAAAGTAAGCTAGATGAAAGAAAATGTTTAAAAAATTTAAGAAAATGCATTTATAGTACTCTACTGTTTTTATTGAAAAAAAAATCCACATATAAGTGGACCCACATAGTTCAAACCCATGTTGTTCAAGGGTCCACTGTACATGTAACTCATTTCTCATGGGACATTGACATCTGAATAGCATCTAGAACTCAACTTACTAAAAACTGAATTTGTGATACATGAACTCCCAAACTGATTCTACTCTAATGTTTTTCTTGCATCTTTTTTTTCCCTTTAATCCCTGTATCCAATCAAATATAATCAAATTGCCAAGTCCTGTAAATAGTATCTCCTCAATATTTCTAATCTCTCTACATTTATCCTTCACCATCACCACTTGCCTAGCACAAGATCTTAAAGCAGGATGTTGATTGGGACTTTTTTGCTGCCCAGAAGCCATCAGTGGTTCTTGATGGAACCTTTTCCCTTCTCTACCCACAGGAAAGAAAAGGTGCCTCTTAGAATCCGATGATGGAGAAACTATAAAAGAGTCGTTCAGAGGATTGAGGTGCCTACAGAAAGGGGAGACTGGCGTCTCAGTCTACAGTGGCTATCTGCTCACTTAGAGGTCTTATGGATTTGCCCACTGTGCTTACTTGAGCAAGCGGAGAGGGTAGCTGGAGTGAGATGGCAGGGCTGAGACAGGGCTGGCAGTGAAGCAGTCCATTTGCTACTTGGAAAAATCAGGAATGTGTGCCTTTGCCATGCATCAAGATAATGTCCCACAACTCTTGATGGGGATCCCAGGCACAAGAGCCTCTGGAGGAGACTGTCAGTGCAGATGCTAAGTGGGGAGTTGAAAGAGGTGATGCAAATTCTTCTTGAAGAGCCAGAATTTGGATGCCTTTTGCATATGCATCACCAAAGGTTAGTCAGTGTTAGTCCGAAAAAAAGCAGGAACTAGCAACTCAAGGACTGTAACAGAGCCAACCAAGAAAGAGACACTGTCCTTTTCCCTTCTTCCCTCCCTACCCCACCTACCAGAAGGGCCTGATCCAAGGACAAACAATTACACTCCCCACCCCCAGTGCAAAGGAAGTCTAAATCCTACTTCAAAAACACTTGTTTCATAGATAAATGCAGGAGGTATCATCACTCCAAATCCTTGTACTTAAAGAAGACTCTACATCTCATGGTTCCCATATGTGACACATCACATCTTAATTCAGTGAACAGGAGGCCTGCTTCCCTCCCTATCACTTAATTAGGTCTCCTTATGTGCTTCTGCTTGGTACTTAGGATTGCTGTTTATATTTGCACTCTACTTGCTAATGACATTTTAGGAAACAATCCTCTCCTAGTTTAAAAATGCTAAGTACAATTATTTATGCTAGTTGGAGTCTCATAGTGCAAAGCTTTTGAGGTACAAAAATTAAATTCCATCTACTGAGAAGAAAAATTAAGGAAATACACACAACAGAACTTTCATTAAAGACAAAGGCCTTATGAATTCTTTTTTTGCAGTCGCCAAAGCCTGTCTCCAAGTGCTTTTAATGAAGCAGTTTGGGGGGGGGGGGGGTTGTTGTTGTTGTTGTTTTCCCTGGGTCACTAATAGCTTTCATAGGCCCGTTGTCTAACAAAATATGCCAACGCAATTATGATTTATAGCTTCATTCATGCTGACGACAAAAGACATAGTGAATTTAGTTAATGATATCTTAGGTCACAGTTACTCTTCCCACCGAAAATTAAACTGAAAGTAAAATTTCAAACTCTGTAGAGAGAAATCAGCTTCATAAATATCACAAACACCTAATATAAAATTAGAGAATGTACCCTTTTTAGAAGGTACTGAACATTCTAGACTGGGAGTCAGAAAAATATAGCCCTTGGACCAAATCCAGGCTGCTGCCTGTGTTTGTAAATAAAGTTTTATGGAAGACAACGTCATTCTGTCAACAGGGGACTTCACACCAAAAAAGCACAATTGAGTAGTTGTGACAGAGACTGTATAGCATACAAAGGCTAAAATATTTGCTACCTGGCATTTTACAGAAAACATGTGCTAACTCCTGCTCTAGTGGCAATGCATTACCTCTAGTTATGCTAGAAAGGCTGCTCTTCTTTGAAAGAAAAGTACCTGAGTACCTGAACCCTTTCTGGTAGGATTCACTTAGATGATGATGATGATGATGATGATGATAAATAACGATAGATGATAGAGAAGTTTTACTTACATGTAATATTTTCAATCATAGCATCTAAAGGAAATGGAAAAAAAAAGGACACTGAAAATGCTTTCCTAATCTTACTTTAAGAATTATCTTCCTCTTTAGAGAACATATTTGACAAAGATTATCTACTTCAAACTATGCTTAAGAAAAGGAAATAATTTTACCATTCTTTTCCTTTGTTCAGCTAATTATTAATAGCACATATTGACCCTGTCACATCTATATATTTTCCTTAGCATTTGGTTCAGGCCGAATGTACATAGTATCTTTAAAATTCAGTTAATTTAAGCTTAAGTCTGAGGAACAGATTATAAACATCTTCTTTGGCTTCACTTCCAAATAGGGGTCTATGGGTCTAGATTACTAATCTTGAGTCTCAATACAACACACATTAACAAAAAAAAAAAAAAAATACCTTTCATATCACCTAAAATACAAAAGGGTTATGAGAGCTGTATATTGACATTCAATATGATAATATTAATAGCCAATGCTTATTGAGGGCTAACTATGTGCTAGTGTAGCCAAGCCTGTCTGGCTCTTCATCAACCCTGCTTCTTTTCTAAGGACATGGGCTGAGGTTCAACTAATGCATTGTTCCTGGTGCACCATCCTCCATTCTCTTTCCCTTTTCATTGATTTGAAGCAGATGAGCCAGCAACCTGAAAAACCACTGTTAAGGAGGGGAAGATGGACAATGGAAGAAATGTGGGTCCCCAATCGCAGTTTGCAGGAGACCCTGCAGTCAATCAATATTCCCCGTTTTGGACTTTGTATGAGTGAGAAATTAACCTCCATAATTCTTGCTCCATTATACATTGGAGACTTGCTTGTTAGCACAGCTAGCATGACTCTAACGGGCATTGTTATTTAATCAAAAGGTATTTGTATTGGTACTACTATGTATATGTAATGCCTACCATACGCACTGTAATTTTAAGATCAGCACATTAGGACGCCTGCGTGGCTCAGTGGGTTAAGCCTCTGCCTTCAGCTCAGGTCATGATCTCAGGGTCCTGGGATTGAGTCCCACGACGGGCTCTCTGCTTGGCAGGGAGCCTGCTTCCTCCTCTCTCTCTGCCTGACTCTCTGCCTACTTGTGATCTCTCTCTGTCAAATAAATAAATAAAATCTTAAAAAAAAAAAAGATCAGCACATTAATTTATAAAAATATGCTAACCCAGGTAGATATTTTATAAATGTGTAAGAGATTCTTAAGAATGTCCTGAAACTCCTTGATCTTAGAAATCCCCATAAAATTTTTTATCA
Source organism: Lutra lutra (assembly GCF_902655055.1). Lineage (NCBI taxonomy): Eukaryota > Metazoa > Chordata > Mammalia > Carnivora > Mustelidae > Lutra > Lutra lutra. The sequence goes on along the minus strand of NC_062283.1, from coordinate 49,987,964 downwards.
CATTTTAGGTAAGTCATTTCAGATAGTAAACATTCTTGTTAAAACCAGAGGATACTGGGGGCACCTGGGTGGTACAGTCAGTTATGCACCAAACTCTTGGTTTGGGCTCAGGTCATGATTTCAGGGTCACGAGATCAAGCCCTACGCTGGGCTTAGCAGTCAGCATGGAGTCTGCTTGAGGTTCTCTCTCTCTCTCTTTGTCCCTCCCACGCGTGTGCTCGTTCTTTCTCTCTCTCTCACCCAAATAAATAAATCTAAAAATATATATAAAATAAAAACCAAAGAATATGGAATAAGTTACAGATAAGCATATGAACTATAATAATGCCAGTAATGGTTTGTGAATTCAGATGAGATGTGAAGTGTTAATAAGCCACAGATTTCTATTTCTACTCCTGACAGAAAAGTGATCAAAAAGTGGTATGTGCACTAATTATACAAAGGCAACGACATCCTACTCAATCTATTATTTGTTAATTTCCATAAGCTTTTAAAAATTCTGGTCAAAATTAAAGACCTCTGGGCATCTTTTATTTGTTGGAACATGAAATAATAATGTTGTTGAAAGTGGCAAATTATGTCCTTCAAATCTGGACTTTATTTCCAAAACAATTTTGGATATTGTGTGCCACTTACGTTGCAATTTTCTTTTGTATATTTTCTACTTGGCAAGCACAGAATTAAACAAGCACTAGAAACTTTCATCTTCTCTTCCCCATAAGAATTCCCACCACCACTATCCTCTCCCTTGAGCATTAAATAGGCCTTATTTAGTTTATGGAACTAGGCTAAAATACAACGGTGGAATGTTTGAGAAACTGTGAAATGACTGCCTGGGGGTTACACTTAATGATCTCAACAAGTATTCCAGCTGACACATCCCTACATAAAAGCCAAAAGAGAGCAGGAGGTTTGATAGCAGGGGGTTGGAGATGGGGAGGAAAAGCAGCTCCTTTTTCTAAGAATGTCATTCTTTGTCCTCTCGTTCTCTCCATATGTGGCTGTTGAGGAGTCTATAAACACTGCAATGCCCACCATTCCCCATAGGGAGCCAAACTCCTGATAACAGGCTGAAAGGCTCCCCTCTCCCCTTTCCCTTTTCCTCTTCCTTCGGATAGCCACAATATAAACCATACATTTGTGCATGCATACAACACTGTTCAGTTTACAAAGTCTGCCCAAATCACTTTTCCCTGATCTCTAGTGCAACAAGACCCTCTCCCTGCTGGCTGACTAGGAGCATGGTCACAACCCGAATGAAGAAACTGAGGCTCAGTTAGGAGTGATAGCAATCACACTCCACACCAAACCTGGCGCCTAACTCAGCCTGCCTCTAATCTCCACCAGGGGTCCTTAAACCCCTCCTTCTGCACCTTCTCTCTCTCTTTTCTTTTCTTTCTTTCTCTGGAAATAGTCATCAACTACTTTAACCTCCTAGTCCTGAAATAAATGATGCTCATGCCTGAGAAGGAAGTTGCCCAGCCCCGAGCTAGGAATTAGTGGCGGTAGAATGAGGCTGACATGGACTCAGTAACTTGCTTGTAGCCTTGGGTGGCTCCTTTGTCTTTGCCTGGGCCCCCTGCCGGTCCTGGATCACAGCAGCAGAGGCCAGGAGTGTCTTTTTCCTTGGCAACAAAGCTGAGACCACTCCTTTCTGATGCAGCTCTCTGGAGAACCATCCTGTTCCTATTCCCAGATTTGATAAATCCAGGGTTGTGCAGGAAAATTACTGGAAACACTCAAGGGTGACTCACACACCTCAGGTGCAAGATAAAGCTATGTTCATGTAACTGCTTAAAAAAAAAAAAACCAAAGGAGGTTCTTTTCTGAGTCTTAGAGTATGCTAGTGAACAATACAGTCTGCAAATGAGAAGTGAACCAGCAGAAGGTATGAGCCAGGACACCAAGATGCCCTTGGCTCCAGCAAAGTCAAATAGCCTTATATTTTGCCTATATGAGTCAGATGAGAATTTCCCTTCTATCTCTAAGACCGCCAAACTCCTCCACTAATTAATGTTTAATAGCAATGAAAGGAAACTAAGCCTGATAAACCACTCAATCCCTCAGATGTTCATTTGAACACACTTTATTTTCCCTCCTCTTCCCTCCCCTTCTTCTTCTCAACCTTTCCCTCTGTCCCTCCTTCTCTCTGTGTCTTTTGTGGACATATGCACACACCCAAACACACATGCATAATGTAGATGGCATCCAAATGGTTACCACCTTCCATTACGTTCGTTACCTTTCAAATACTCTATCTTACTTAACTAGCATCTATGAGTTACCATCCATGCATGTCTTCTTTCACTTGATCACTTTTTTCATTGATTCAGTGAATTCTTATTCAATGTCCAGTACGTACCAAGTTCTTGGCTAGGTCAGCTCATCTCAATCCACATACCTTCCCTGTGGGGTTCACTTACAAATGCTCTCATTAGTATCATTCGTTGAATAGGTATTGACTAAGCCCCAACATCAAGAGATAAGTTTAAGTAGGTGGCACAGGATGAGGCTTTTATTAGTTCATTCTACTTCCTTCCAAGTTTCTCAGCTCTTCTCCAAACTCCTGGTGTTATAGTGGATTCTTTTACAGGGCTGAATGCAGCTCAGCATGACCGCCACTCATGGAGCCTCCAGTCTCCAAGGCACTTAAGACCTACGATCTTGCCTCTGCACAAGATTTTATGATCACCATTCTATGGGTAAGGAAACGGAGGCTCGGAAGGGTGAAAGAACTTACCCAAGTGTGTCTGACCATAAGGCCCATGTTCATTCCTCTGCACTGGACTTTCCCATGGTCCTTGTGCCTCAACATCCCTGTTTCTCTAGTCCCTGAGGTTTCAGATTCCAGGCACTCCTGGCTGGGGAGACTTCAGACACGGGACCACATGCTGTCACATTAGTTTTGACAGGAAGAAAGAAAATGGGAGCTTTCATACATCTTGGAAGATAGTTACCTTTGTAAGGATAATCACAAGATCAAATCACAGTGACAAAGTTACAGTTTATATGGTTATTTATCATTTAAAGCACACATGGTGAATACTATGGGAGTATACTTAGAAATTCTGATTTTTGTGGGGGCTGCCTGGGTGGCTCAGTCAATTAAGCAACTGCCTTCAGCTCAGGTCATGATCCCAGGGTCCTAGGATCAAGCCCGTAGTCGGGATCTTTGCTCAGCAGGGAGTCTGCTTCTCCCTCTACCTCACTTGTTCTCCCTCTCTCTCTCTCTCTCTATCCCCTCCCAAGAAAATAAATAAATAAATAAAATCTTTGAAAGAGAGAAGCTCTTTATGAGAGAAAAAGAAACTTCACCCCCAAACATCACCAATGTTATCATCATCAACCTAAACAAGCATCCATCATGTGACCTTTAGACTTCAAGAATACTTTCAGAATTTTATAAAAATAAAATGTCCAAGTCTGCTAATATTCTTCTTCCTTATGGGCCAAGAGAAGGTTTTACCACTGCTCTATTAACTGACCTGTCTCCTTCTTTATCACTGTTACCTTCATGCAGCTAATCTGAAGTAGCCCCTCCAGGGCCTGTGAGTTGACTGGTGGTCTCCAGATTGAAAAGTGAAGAAACAAAATCTGTACCCAGTCCTTGTATTTATTGATCACGAACATCTGGGAGGCTGAGCACAGGTGTGTCGATGGCACCTAGACTTGACAGATAAAGCCTCTAATTAAATAACTCCAATACTCCAAGAAAGAGTCAATTGTCATTAAGAAGGAGGGGGTAAAAATAATAATAACAATCTGGGAGTTCAATAAGGAGAGATATTGAATTTAGAGACTCTTAGAAAATCTTTAAAACTGAATAACTTCACTGTTGTTTTGGAAGATGACGTGAGTGGGTTTTTAGAATTGCTGTTTTCTAAGTGGTAAGTTTCCATTCTAAGTATTTTTGGAGGAATTCTAAAAGCCCTGGTGCCTTCAAATTACAGTTCCAGGCATGCCAAATAAGCAACTGTTGATTGGGATCACACACAAAAAGTCTGTGTTCCCAGATTAGAGAAGCACCTCAGAAAGCCTTCATATCGGTTACCCTAGAGATTGTATTACAATTATAGGGATCAATGAAGATTTTGATGGGACCCTGAAGGAAAGAAGAAAAAAAAATGGAAAATTTTTGGCTGGAAAGGGTAAACAAGACATTAGCTCCTACTGGGGGGTTGGTGGTAAATTTCATTTTAAAATAGGATTTTACCATCTCTTACACACATGGTTTTTCCATAATAAGAGAAAATAATTTTAGAACAAGTATTCCCAGAGAAAAAAAGAAAATTACAAAGGTACAAAGATTAGAGCCATTTTTCTACTCTTCTATTATTATGAAACATGTGCAGAGAGAAGGGCCCTGGATGCCAGATACATGATCTAAATGGTTCAAAGTGTGTCCAGCACAAACTTAGGATGGGAAAGATCCTCTGTGGTCAGACCAGCATGCAGAACATTGCACAGCATGAAGCCTTCTTCCAGATGCATTGATTGTGTGTTGAATTAAATAAATCAAATCCAGAAACTTGTTTAACCTCACACAATGCTCCACAGAGAAAGGCTTCCCAGGAAATGTATAGGTTGGTTTTAATTATCTTGCAAAGAAGGTTATTGTCTGTGCACAAGCTACCTGGGTGATAATGTTCCTCCAACAAAAATGATCATTCCTTACTCAGTGAATAATAAGACTCCTTGCCACCTAAAATCATATTGCAGACCTACTCCAGGGCCACTGAGCTCATGAATTCTGGTTCTTAAAAATTATTTATATCAATGATCTCCTTCATTACTATAAAAAACAAGAATATGCTGTAACCACTTAGCAGTCTACATAATAGCCTATTCATGTGAACTTTCTTCCCATGGCTTTCTCTGTAAAGATATACTTTTTTGAATAAACCCTTCTTATTTAAAAAACTTTCCGCGTAGGTCAAGAGAAACTCCTATTTCGACCAATTGTAAGTTAAACAATTTATTTTACGCTCAATGAATATACTCAAAATTTTTATAGCAATCTGCATAAAGTAATAAATAATATATGTATTACAAAAAAATAATTTAGCAATCTACATAAAAGATTTTCAAAGATAAAAGATTTGAGCCTGGTAAAATCTTCCTCCTAAGTATCTATCCCAGGGAAGTCAAAATGTACATAAAGATTTATGGGCAAGGTTCTCAGCATTGCATCATTTATGAAAGTGAAAAAAACAAAGTCCACAGGACCATAGTCAAAAAGTTATTATCAATCCATTTGTTGGAACAATACATGGTCATTAGAATGGTTTTTAACAAATAATTTAATCATGTGGAGAAATTCTTATAATCCAAGATTATGAGAAAAAAACTTAAGAGGAAGAATAAAAACACTGGTAAGCCACCTCCTAATTTCATAAGTAAGTATAGGCATGAACCAAATGCATCCTTGAAATATACCAAGATACTAATAATGTAAGAACTCTATTATGAAAAATTCTTAATTTCTCCTTCAACTTTCCTATATTTTACAAGTATTTACAATGAACATGTATGATTTTTTAAAGGAAGACGTGGACCAAAATTGTTTCTGTCATTCTTGCTCAGTGATAGGAAAAGAGGCATGATTGTTGGTGGTGTGTGAGGGGACCACAAATAAGGAAAGAAGTCCAGTCTCCAAAAGACAAATGAAAACCATACAAAAATATGAGTAGCCATTTGTAGCAGGAACCAATGTTTTAAATAAAGAAGGCTTGCTGAACAGTGTGCCGAAATTCAAAAATTCCAATAAGAGATCTAGTCTCAGGAAGGCAGAGCAGGGACACACACACATACAGGACCTCTCCAGCTAGGAAGAGAGAGGGAGAGAGATCAAACAGTAAAAAGAACAAGAGTGGCCCTAATTCCTTAGCTTTCAATGGTTACAGAATAAAACCCATCTCATGACTCTGGCAACCCAGGTCTTTCAGGAACTGAACGCCACCAACCTATTTATATTCTATCCAAAATTTCCATCTTCTGGCTAAGATCAGTTTACCCTACATTTTAACATTCCAAAACACTTACCCTTTTCCATAGTATGCCCTACTTTTCCAAGGTCTGTGGTCCAAGGGCAGGGTGTTCTCTCCTCCCCCTTTTCTTTGCCTTCGAAGCAAGTCAGACTCACTTACAGTGGCATCTGGTCATTAGAATTGTTTCAAGTCCCCAGGCGATTTGAATGTGCTGCACATGTTGAAACCATTTATCTCGCCTCTGTTCATTTCTATTTTTGTGGCTCTCCCCCTAGAACCACCCCTCACCATCTCCAACAAACTGAATTGATAAATAGCAGGGACTTGTCCATTCATTCATTCCTTCATCCAGTGGATGTTTACTATGTGTCTTCCTGTGCCAGGCATTCTTAATTTTTATATCTGACCTCCTCCTTCTTCTTCCTGCCCACCCAGCGCCTAGCATATACCCTGGCACAGGATAAAAACTCAATAAAAATATGTTATAGTTCACTGAAATCACCACAAGTGTTTTCCAGCTCTTATTCATGATCTTAAATAGCTTCTTCTTCAAGAGCATCAATTAGCTAAGGTGTCAAGCTCTTCTTTTTAGCATGACACTAAGTTTGCATTTTTAGATCTGGAAAGGATCTTAAGATTCAGCTGTCTTTAGGACACAACTCTGAGGATAAAGTTTCTTTTGAGCAGTCTATCTCATACAACACAAGGAATCCATAGTTTGTTTTTTTTTAAGATTTTATTTATTTATTTGACAGAGAGAGAGATCACAAGTAGGCAGAGAGGGAGACAGAGAGAGAGGAAGGGAAGCAGGTTCCCCGCCTAGCAGAGAGCCGGATGTGGGGCTCGATCCCAGGACCCCGGGATAATGACCTGAGCCGAAGGTAGAGGCTTTAAACCACTGAGCCACCCAGGTGCCCCAAGGAATCCATAGTTTTAAAATGTAAGTACAACATTTCCTTCAAAGAAGGAAAAAAAATTATATATATATATGGAGAAAATCTTCTCATTTCTGTTAAAACAAGAAGGAAACACATGCTAAAAAAGTAACATCTATTAAATTAGTGTAAAGTCTTTTCAAGTACTCATGTGATGTGGTATTTAACTGAAAACTCCTGAAGTTTCCTATTCTCTATTGCACAAACCCAAGCACTCTTCCTACCCTTTAAACCTTCCCTCCACAGCCATGCTTCCCCGCAACCCCACTCTCCTCCTCAGCCCACCTTCTCCCAAAAGCACTATTTGCAATAAAGTTTGTTAATCTCCCAAACACAGTTTGCTTACTCTTTCTTCCTGTCAAACACATTGTTCCCTTCCTGACTCTCACATAAGAAGGGAACAGCAATGCTGATTTTGGGGAGGGGGGACTTTCCCTAAGGCTTTTATATTGACAGCTAATTAAATGTGGATTTCCACTAGCTCAGTCTGTTTCAGGAAACAGAAAAGTCAAAAAGAGCAAAGGACTTAAAGTCTCCCTTGATAAGTCCTAATTACTTGGCCAATCAGAAATTATCCTAGTGTTTATGCTAATAACCATGCCAAGGTATGATTTCATGCTAAGTTTAAACTGGACTTATTCAAAACAAGTGAGAGATGAGGATATCCATAAAAGATTAATTGAAGAGAGGTTAATTTGATTCAAAGATGCATGCATTTGAGCACTCTGCTACCACTGAAGGTCAGTCACATGCACACACATGCACACACACTAGCATGTGCACACACAAACGCATGTGCACACATGCATACACATGCCCATACACATGGAGGCACATAGACATGTACTTGCACACACTTGCAAAGACACACACACAGCTATACTACTCATATATAACTGCACATGCCCATACACACACGACATGCACACACATGCACACATTTGCACACTCACATCTTACCACCCAAACAAAATTCGAAGTTCCATGAGGCTGGCACTCTGTCCTCTATGCATGTTCTTCCCCAGTACTTGGCACTGGGCTAAGCCCATATTACATACTAAACAGATAACCAGTTAATTCAAAATGTTTACATAATTTTCTACATTGGTATGTCTAAATTTACTAATCATTTGGCCTACTTTATACAAGTTAATATTTTGTTTTTCCTAAATGAAAACTGCAAATAACCCCTACTTTTCTCATAGAGTTACAGGGGTGCTCAAGTCTGATAATCCTTGAGCTCATGCACTTTTGTAAAGGGAAAGGCAAATCTGATAAGTGTTCACAATCTTTACGTAAAATAAGACGGGAGATGAGAACGATGTTCATGGAGAGAGATGGAACAATCTCAGAAGCAGGAAGTTTAGATTTTCTTTTCTGAAAAGATTAGGCTTTCTTCATTTCTTTTTTGGCTTTTATGTGTTTAAAGATGATGCTGACTTGACTTTACTGTTCCGTGTTACAGTATCATGTTAATTGTTCTTAGGGAAAGAATAAATAGTAAGTGGCAGAATTATTGCAGACATTTCAAGTCTGTGAATGGATTTCCATGTTAATAGGAACCAAAAAACGATCCTCAGACGGAGGCCTAAAGACATGGGAGACACGCCATTAAACCTGATCTGCCACCACATGTAAGCTCTTCGAGGCTACTTGATCTATTTGAAGCAGAATGTTTTAACATAAAGCTGCATTTTTCAAACTCTTTTCCATTATGGCCCCATTGTAGGAAGAATAATGCCCCCACCCAACGTCTGCACTCTAACATTCAGACCCTGGATACATGAAGCTAAAAATTCAGGACTTATAGTGACAAACAAAACATACATCTTTACCCAAAAAGCACATTATAGGACTATCTTCTCTAAGGTTCTCCTAATAGTCTCCCTGAGAATATGTGGCTCTCAAATCTTTCTGTAGTCTCCACACCCAGGTAAGCCCACAGTAGATGCTCAATAAATATATATGAATGAATAAATGAATGAGTAAACAGATAAAGAGAGATGAACTGGGTTGACCTTGTCACACACTTTTGATCAGGATTTTTTTTTTTCAACCCTACTGATATCTTGGGTGAATAATCCTTTCTTGTAGGGGACTGTGTGTGCAGTCTCTCCCCACCAGATCCCAGTCGCACCCATCAATTGCGAAAATCAAAAATGTCTCCTAAAAGGGGGGGGTGGGGTGTGCAAAATTGCCTCTGGTTAAGAACCACCACTCTGGAACAAAGGTCCTCAATTCTGGTTGCACTTTAGAATAACTTAGGAAGACTTTTAAAAACTCAGTGGTCAAGCAGAGAAAGTTAATTATCATATGGTTTCACTTATTTGTGGAACATAAGGAACAGCATGGAGGACATTGCGAGAAGGAAGGGAAAAGGCAGGGGGATTGGAGGGTGGATGAACCATAAGAGACTATGGACTCCAAGAAACAAACCGAGGGTGTTAGAGGGGAGGGGGGCAGGGGGATGGGTTAGCCCAGTGATGGGTATTAAGGAAGGCACGGATTGCATGGAGCACTGGGTGTTATATGCAAACAACAAATCATGGAACGCTACATCAAAAACTAATGATGTACTGTATGGTGACTAACATAACACAATAAATATTAATAATAAATAAATAAAAAATAAATACCCAATGGTTAGGCCACATCATTGATGAACTAAGTCAGACTCACTCAGGGTGGCTATTTAGTCATTGGTAGTTTCCCAAAGCTCTCAGGTGATTTGAATATGCAGCCAAATGTTGAGAATCACTTCTCTAGCTGCTTGCTATTAAAACTGTGGTCCAGGGAGCCTGGGTGGCTCAGTTGGTTAAGCGACTGCCTTCAGCTCAGGTCATGATCCTGGAGTCCCGGGATCGAGTCCCGCATCGGGCTCCCAGCTCCACGGGGAGTCTGCTTCTCCCTCTGACCTTCTCCTTGCTCATGCTCTCTCTCACTGTCTCTCTCTCTCTCAAATAAATAAAAAATAAAAAAACTGTGGTCCATGGATAAGCAACTGGGCATTATCTTGAACTTTGTCAGAAATGCAAAATCTTGGGCTCTATCCCAGACATACTGTACTGGTCAAAGTCCAGGCAGGAGACAGAAACCACACCAATTACTGAAACAGAATTTCCTGTAAAGAATTGTTAACTAGCGACCAGGTGAGGATGGCCGAGTTGAAAGGTCCTGAGCTCACCTCCTCCCACAGACAAACCAGAACTACAAGTACATACAAAACAGCTATCTCTGAAAACTGAAGATCAACAGAAAAGATTTCACACAACTCAGGATATAAAGAAAATTCCCACTGAGATGGGCAGGAGAGGCAGAGACACAGTCTAATCAGGACCCACACCGCTGGCACAGCAACATACAAATGAGGGGCCATCACAATGGTAGAGGCCATCCCTGACAAACAAGAGGTCTGAGCCCGACTCGGGGTTCTCCAGCTCAGGGAAGCTGCACCGGGAAGATGAGACCCCATGATGTCTGGCTTTGAAGACTAGCAGGGCTTATGTCCAGGAGAGCTAGAGAGTAGTGGGAAACCAAGACTCTGCTCTGCAAGGGCACATGCGCAATTTCACTCAGTCCAAGTCCCAGTGCAGAGGCAGTGGTTTGAAAAGCACCTGGGATACACATGAAGGAGAATCACTGACAAATTTTAGGGCACATGCCAAAGAGGCAGGGATCTGTTCTAACATTTTCTGGGGATAGAAGGTCTGCTAGGTACCTTTTTTTTTTTTTTTTTTAAACTCCCCTTCCATCTACCTGACCTGGCACCAGTGTGCTGGTAGAAGCCATGTCTGACACTCTCCATGTGCCCTTCTAGCATCTCTGGCTCCGCCCCCAAGTTCCCCAGCCCACTCACCCTGCCCAACCCACCTGCTCCAGTCAGAGCCCTTCTCCAGCAGCTCCCTGCCTCATCACGCCTGGAAGAAATAAATGAAATAAAGACTAAATGAATAAATAAAAAGATCAAGGAAACTAAGAGTTGGTTCTTAGAAAAGATATGCAAAACAGATAAACCTTTAGCCAGAGTCATTAAGAAAAAAAGAGAAAGGCCCCCAAATAAACAAAATCAGAAATGAAAGAGAAATTACAATGTATACCACAGAAATACAAATGATCATCAGAGACTACTACAAATAATTATATACCAACAATTAAGACAACCCAAAAGAAATGGAAAGATTCCCAGAACCATACAGTTTACTAAGACTGAATCAGGAATAGAAAATGTGAATAAATTGATCACTATTAATAAAGTTGAATCCATAATCAAAAACTCCCAACAAACAGGAGATTAGCACCAGACAGCTTGACAAGTGAATTCTACCAAATATTTAAAGAGTTAATAACTATCCTTCTCAAACTACTCCAAAAAATTGAAAAGGAAGGACTGCTTTTGAAGTCATTCTTTGAGGCCAGCATTATCCTGATATCAAACGCAGACAAAAACTCCACAATAAAAGAAAATTATAGGCCAATATTTCTGATGAACACAGATGCAAAATCCTCAACAAAATATTAGCAAACCATACTCAACAATACATTAAAAGGATCATACACCACAATCACGATGGGTTTATTCCAGGGATGCAAGGATGGTTTGATATCTGCAAATGAACCAACATGATGTTCCACATGGACAAAAAGAAGGGTGAAAATCATAAATCATAGGACCATCTCAATAGCTGTAGAAAAGGTATTTGATAAAATGCAATATTTATGATACAAACTCATAAAGGCCATATATGACAAACCCTCAGCTAACATCAGACTCAATAACAAAAAGCTAAAAGTTTTTCCTCTAAAATCAGGAACAAAACAAGGATGCCCACTCTCACAACTTTTATTCAACATGGTGTGGGAAGTCCAAGCCCAGCAAGCAGATAAGGAAAAGAAACAAGGCAACCAAATTGGAAAAGAAGAAGCAAAACTGTCACTATTTGCAGATGACATGATACTATATATAGAAATATCCCCACCAAAAAACTACTTGGACTAATAAATGAATTCAGTAAAATCACAGGATGCAAAATTAGTATATAGAAATCTGTTGCATTTCTGTATACTGATAACAAACTACCAGAAAGAGAAATTGAGAAAATAATCCCATTTATAATTTATTAAAGAATAAAATATCTAAGAATAAATTTAAACAAGGAAGTGAAAGACTTAAACTCTGAAAACTTGGTAAGATATTAATGAAAAAAATTAAAGACACACAAATAAATGGAAAGATACACTGTGCTCATGGCTTGGAAGAATTAATATTGTTAAAATATTGCAATCTATAGAATCAGCATAATCCCTATCAAAGTACCAGTGGCATTTTGGGGGTCACCTGGGTGGCACAGTTGGTTAAGCATCCAATTCTTGGTTTCAGCTCAGGTTGTGATCTCAGGGTTGTGAGACTGAACTCCATGTCTGGCTCTGTGCTCAGCATGGAGTCTGCTTAAGACTCTCTCTCCTGCTTCCTTTGCCCCTCCCTCTGTACTTGTGCACTCACTCTCTCCCTCTCTCTCCAAAATAAATAAATCTTTAAAAAAAAAAAATACCAGGGGCATTTTTCAGGGAACTACAGCAAATAATCTAAAACTTCATACAGAACCACAAAAAAACTGTGAATAGCCAAAACAGTCTTGAGAAGGAAAAACAGAAGCTGGAAGCATCACACACCTGATTTCAAACTATATTACAAAGCTGTAGCAATCAAAATAGTATGGTACGGGCTCAGACACAGACACATAGATCAATAGAATGGAAAAGAGAAAAAAAAAGAATGGAAAAGAGAACCCAGAGAGAAATGCATGCTTATATAGTCAACTAATTTTCAACAAAGGAGGCAAGAATATACAATGGGGAAAAGACAATCTCTTTAATAAATGATGCTGGGAAACCTGAACAAATACATGCAAAGCAATAGAACTGAACCACTTTCTTACACCAAAATGAATTTTGAATTTATTTTTGTATATGGTACAAGATATTTGCACCCCTGTGTTCATTACTAACAATAGCCAAGATATGGAAGTAACCTAAGAACCCACCAGTGGATGGGTGGACCAAGAAACTATGACACATACACATACACACACACCACGGAATATTACTCAGCCATAAAAAGAAGAATAAAATCTTGCCATTTGCAACAACATGGATTTATCTAGAGGGTATTCTGCTAAGTGAAATAAATCAGACAGAAAAAAAAATACCATATGACTTCACTTAAATGCAGAACCTAAAAAACAAAACAAGTCAACAAACAAAACAAAATAGAAACAGACTCGTAGATACAGATAATCTGGAGATCATCAGAGAGTAGGGGATTATGGGGGTGGAATGGGCAAAATAGGCAAAAAGGAGATTAAAAGGTACAAACTTCCAGTCAGAAAATAATTAAACTGCAGGAACATACTGTACAGCAGTAGGGATACAGTTACTATTGTAGCAACTTTGTATGATGACGCGTAACAGCTAGACTTAGTGGTGATCCCTTCATGATGTATATAAATGTTGAAGCACTGGGTTATAAACCTGAGACTGACATAATAGTGTATGTCAACTACACTTCAATTAAAAATGTTTGAGGTACCTGGGTGGCTCAGTGAGTTAAAGCCTCTGCCTTCAGCTCAGGTCATGATCCCACGCTCCTGGGATCGAGCCCCGCATCGGGCATCAGGCTCTCTGCTCAGCGGGGAGCCTGCTTCTTCCTCTCTCTCTGCCTGCCTCTCTGTCTATTTGTGATCACTGTCTATCAAATAAATAAATAAAAATCTTTTTTAAAAAAAAAGTCACTAAAAATGTTTTAAAATTACTGGGGATAAAAATACATTATATGTTTATTTAAAAAATTAAAAATTTAATAAAAAATGTTTTTAAATTAGTAACCAAGTAAAGTTATTAAAGTAATCAACTAGGTCATTGAAAGAGTAAAAATAAAGCTCTACTATATTAGGGTGATAACAATGGCAGAGAGCAGCTCCCACCATTGGGGTCAGGAAAGAAAGGAAAGAGGTTGGAATCCCTGACAGGGGCGTTGCTTGGCCCGGGGTGTTCTGAGGGGCATAATGAAGTTCATCTTGACAGTGTTGGAAAAGCTGAAAACTGGAAGTTGCCTCAAGTGGAAAGTACTGCTGTTGGGGGATGGAAGGAGCATTGCAGGGGGGATGCCCATCGGGGCCGCAAGCGGGCGGGTCGTCCTCTGTCCTCCGGCTTCGCAGTCGCCCCCTAGCGCCCCATCGGGGAAAGCCTAGCGCGGAGCCCGCCGGCAAAGCACAAAGGCGGTTGCAGAGTCCTTCAGCGCCCTTCAGCGCCCAGCAGAGCTTGAAAGGGTGGGTTTGGAGCTGAAAGCCGGTGACAGTTTAACCACAGACACGGCACGTCTGATGGAGAATCTGCATTTTAGCAGGACCCCCAGGGGATTCCCATGCACGTTGCCGTGTAGGAAGCCCTGCTTTCGAGCCGGTCGCGTCTTTGATCCATCCCGACTTCTAAAGAAGCCCGCAGCTTGGCAGCACCCTCCACTTGAGATACCCCCAGTCCGCTCCCGAATGCCAGTGACACAAACCACTGCTTTATTGTGGTTTGTCGCCTTAGATGTCAAGGGAGAAAGAAATGAATCCGGTCTCTGTGTTCTCTTCAAAGTTAAGTATTTCCTCGTCTGTTGCCCGTCCCCCCCTTCTGTTTCAAAGGATTACAAACAAAAGCAAATTGGCATTCTTTTGTTTCCTAATACTTCCTTAAATGGCTAAGTAGAATCCAAAACTTCCACTGTGCAATTAATACCAACAAAACAGGACCCCTCGAGGAGACTCTGGACGCTTTCACTCTCCAGGGGACCAGTAATTCTGAGAACTGAGTATTTCTTTCCCACACGGCCGCCTCAGCCTCCCTCAGAGAAAGCCCTAGTAGCCGGAGAGGCTGGCATAGGAGCCTCTCACTCCAGCAGGCATCTGGCAAATGTGCCTTGCTCACCACCAGAGAGAGCAGGTGGGAGAGCACGGCGGCGCGGTGCCCACCCATGGACACAGCTGAAGAAAATAACTGGTCAGCAAATGTCCTCCTTCAGAGCATCAGCATGTTCTGCTCGCCAGCATCACCTTGGCATTGCGGGCACAGTCCCAGGGCGAGGGGCCGGGTTCGGGGAGGAGGGCTGTTTGTGAACGTTCCTGGTACGCTCCTGCCACTCAGTGGACGTTCCTAACTCCTACGCTTAGAATCCAAAAGTCCAGCATTTGAAATTTATTCAAAGCTTAAGCACAATTGTTTCTTAAAACTGCCAATCCTTTTAATAAACGTATTAGAAACTCGCTTAAAATGGAATATGTGGGCAAGTGTAAACTACATGTGAATACATATTCAACTTTACATAAATGGAAATGTGTCGTATGCTTTTATAATAAGATCTCAGCTCATAGGAAAGTGTACACACACAAAATGACCTGTTTTCACATGTGGGAAGATTCTTCATAGTTTAAAAATATTCTAAGAGGATCACAGTTCCATATATATGTACCTGCTCAGTTTTTAGTTCCAAACATTATAAATTCTTTTTTGAGAATTTCACATGAAATTAAAAAAAAATTAGTAACACAGAAAGTGTCAATTATTTTGATTCAAAGGTTCACATGTGTGTTACAGGACTGCCAAAACAACTTTATTTTATAAGATTGCTTTGGTTTATGTATAGGGTGGTTTGTCTCACATGCTTTATCAACCATGGATTCTAAGTTTTTTAAGTTCTTTAAAACAACCCATGACATGTGACATTTAGGGATTACTCTATTTGAGTGTGGATGAGTAAATTGATGAGTAAATAGGTTGATAAAAGTATTATAGGACATTCTTCAAAGAACAACAAAGAAGTGTAACTCCTAAGAATCATATATTTACTATGTAGAAACTAAAAGACCAGATTCCTATATTAAAAGGGAAACAAAAATCCCAGTGTTGAATGACTGAATTTTATGAATTTATTATTGATTTTGATGATTAATGAAATAAAACATGATATCATAAGGACTCTCTGAAAATCTCATTTTCTTAGGCAGCTCTGACTCAATTGCTAGCAAACATATGATAGAAATTCTGCTCTTGATTAAAAAACCTATCTCTAGAAATCTAAGAATCATTGAGAGAAGTTTCAGAAGATAGAGAAGACATGTGAAAACTGGCTATTTGGATTCTCTAAATTTCATTAAAATAAACGAGAAGTTACATGACAATTTCCAAATGGCTGGCTAATTATAACAAAATGCATACAGGCATTAGAAACAATTATGAAAAGATGGAAAGCTTATTATTGTGTGTGTTTCAACTGAACTTGAACTATAACAGCTGAGATGCACCAGCTCCTTTTGGTATTTATCGTGGTTCATTGCAAAGTGCATACAGCAAAAACTGCATGTGGTGAGTCAAACTCAATTAAAGTAAGACTAGAAAATTGATTTGAAATGGCAATTTAGTTGAACCAGAACTGGACCCGAATTGTTTTTGTTACTCTCCCAATCAAGATCATTCCAAACTCCTATCTTCACTTTACTAAACTAAATAAGGCTATCATTACAATTGCATTTTGATGTTGAATCCTATAAAAAGGCATGATTGAATTAGGTAGTGATCCTCTGCTACTTTTTTGAGCTCACTACAATGTTTGAGGGCTTTTTTGGCTATTTCAGTCAAAAGGAAAAATCAATCAATAAGCCACAGAACAAGATTTTGTAAAGGGTCTGATGCATATCTGATATATGGTTTGTGAATATTTTTTCCCATTCCATAGGTTCCATTTGTTTTGTTCTGTGCTGTTTTTGCTGTGGAGTTGTAGGAGTTCCTGATATATTTTGGACAACAACGGGGCACAGTTCCACGGTATAAAGTTTCAGTTATGTTAAATGAATAAGTTCCAGGGATGCCTGGGTGGCTCAGTCGGTTAAGCCACTGCCTTCGGCTCAGGCCATGATCCCAGGGTCCTGGGATCAAGTCCCGCATTGGGCTCCTTGCCCCCCAGGGAGCCTGCCTCTGCCTCTGCCTGCCACTCTGCCTGCTTATGTGTGCACTCTCTCTCTCTCTCTGACAAATAAATAAAAAACCTTTTAAAAAATTTTTTTAAATAAATAAATGAATAAGTTCCGGAAACCTGCTGTACATCACAGTGCCCAATGTAGTTAACAATATGGTACTGTGCACTTCAAAACCTAGTAAGAAGGTAGATTTCATGTCACGTGTTCTTACTGTACACACACAAAAATTTAGAACACAAGGAAGATCTGGGAAGCATTGGATAGGTCTATTACTTTGCCCATGGTGATGGTATCATGGGTGTTTGATATGTCCAAACTCATCAGATTATACCCGTTAAGCATTGCACGTCAATTGCACCTCAATAAAGTTGTTTTTAAAAAAAGAAACAATATATAATATTCAAAAATTACATTATGCATCTTCAAATAAAAAGTAATTTCACACTCTTTCTTTTTAGGTTAATAGGAAATTGAGCAGAAAGTAGTTTCCCCTGTTATTAATATCTTCCATTAGTGTGCTACATTTGGTACAATTGATGCATTATTCATACATCCTTACTAACTGAAGTCCAAAGTTTATATTAGCATTCACTCCTTGTGTTGTACATTCTATGGGTTTGGAAAAGTATTTAAAGAACATATATCCACCAATACAGTATCACACAGATGAGTTTCACTGCCCTAAAAATCCCCTGTACTCTGCCTATTCATCCCACCCTCCCTCTCTTTGAGCCCCTAAAATACCATGATCCTTGTTCTGTCTGTGTAGCTTTTCCTTTTCCAGAATGTCTTACAGTTGTAATCATGCAGTTCGCAAATTTTTAAATTGGTTTCTTTTTCTTACGATATGCATTTTTATATCTTTTGTAGCCGGATAGCTCATTTCTTCCTATCACTACACAATATTTTATTACCTGGATATACCCGTTTATTTATACATTCACCTACTAAAGGATCTTAGCACTTCTAAGTTCTCGCAACTATGAAAAAAGCTGCTATAAGTATTCATGTGCAGGCTTATATGTAGACATAAATTTTCAACTCCTTTGTGTAAATACTGAAAAGCACAATTGCTGAATCATATGATTAACACTATGTTTAGTTTTCTAAGGAACTGCTGAACTATCTTCCAAGGAGATTGTATTATTTTGCATCCCCATCACCTGTTCTCCACATCCTCACCAGCATTTGATGTTAATGTGTTTTGGATTTTAACCATTCTGATAGGTAGATGGTGGTAGCTCATTGTTTTAATTTAAAATTCCCTAAATGACAAATGACGTTGGTAATCTCCCTGTTTATCTTCTTTAGTGAAGTGTTTGCTCAGATCTTCTGCTCATTTTAAAAATTAAACTGTTGGTTTTCTTATTATTGATTTTAAAATTCTTTGTATATTTTGGATACCAGCCCTTTATCAAATATATGTTTTGCGAAGAATTTTTCCCAGTTGGTGATTTATCTTTGAATTCTCTTAAAATATCTTTTACAGAGCAGAAGTTTTTAATGTTCATGAAGTCCAACTTCTGTCTGTATTTTTTTCTTTTATGGACCATGCCTTGGTGCAATATTTAAAAAGTCATCACCAAAGCTATGATCACCTAGATTTCTCCTACGTTATCTTCTCGAGGTTTTATAGCTTTTCCTTTTACATCTAGTTCTATGATCTATTTTGATTTAATTTTTGTGAAGCTCTGTGTCTAAAACCTTTTTTTTTCTTACATGTAGATATCCAATTATTCCAGCACCATTTGTTGAAAATCTTAAAGTTCATTGTGTTAATCCTCCAACTTTGTATTTCTCCTTCAATATTTTACTGGCATTCTGGGCCTTTAGCCTTTTTACATAAACTTTAGCATCAGTTTGTCAATATCTACAAAATAACAGATTTCAACTGATCTTGCATTGGATCTATAGATCAACTCAGGAAAAACAGACAGTAATATTGAGTTTTCCAATCTATCTACACGGAATATCTATTTATTTATTTAAATCTTTGATTTTGGGACACCTGGGTGGCTCAGTCATTTAGATCTGCCTTTAGCTCAAGTCATGATCCCAGAATCCTGGGATGGAGTCCCATATTGGGCTCCTTGCTCAGTGGGGAGCCTGCTTCTCTGCCTGCCATTCCCCCTGCTTGTGCTCTCTCTCTCTTTCTGACAAGCAAATAAATAAAATCTTTTTAAAAAATCTTATTCAGTTTTGTTCATCACAATTTTCTAGTTATCTTCATATGGATCTTAGATACATTTTGTTACACCTATTTTCCTTTTCTTTTTCTGTGCTAATGTAAATGGTATTGTGTTTTCAGCTTCAAATTCCAATTGTTCATTGTTGGTATATATGAAAGTAAATGCCTTTTGTTTATTAACCTTGCATCTTGTAACCTTTCTATAATTGCTAATTAATTCTGGGAAATTTTCTGTTATTCTTTAGGATTTTCTACATAGACAACCCTGTCATCTATGGACAACGAGTTTTATTTCTTCCCTCTTAAATGGTATACCTTTGACGTCCTTTTTTTAAATTATTTTTTGATTTTTTTTTTTTATTTTTAACAAGGACTCACAGCACAATGTTGAATAGGAGTAGTGAGAAGGACATCCTTGCCTTGCACCTGAGCTTAGTGGGAAAACATCTACTTTCTCACCACCAAGTACAATGTTAGCTATAGGCTTTTTGTAGATTTTTTTTATCAAGTTGAACATGTTCTTTTCTATTCCCAGTTTGCTAAGATCTTGATTTATGTTAATGTAAATTTTAGTATGCTTCAGGATCAAACTAAGTAAAAAAAAGTCGGCCTTAAAGCAACAGTGGGTAATATGTCATCTCTTCTTTTCTAACCTAAAACTTCTAAAATAAGAGTATATCCAACATAATCATATTCTCAAATGAAGATAAAAACAATCAATCCAAGTAACTTCCAGTGAGTGTAGATAAATAGCAATGGCATTTTCCAGTCTTGAATCAAAACTGTATTTAAACAAAATAACCCTCCAATCCTCTTGGTCAAAATCACTTCTTTAAACCATTATGGAAAAAAAAGAGAGAGAGAGAGAAAGAAAGAAAATAAACCATTATGTATACTAATGATTTCACAATTTTGTCTGTGACACCAGCTATGTCTCCAATTACCTCAACACATATAATGGTATTTTAAAACTATTATTATGTTCCCTCTAATTTTCTTGATACAATCATAGGTGCCATGGGCAATAAACATCCAAAGGCAGTTTTGTAATTTGTGTCACTGGCTCTGGATTGTTTATAGATACACTGTACATTACGCCAAACTTCTCCTTGAGACAATATCTGGACTGTTTCTATTATGGTAAACCAACATTTGGGAAAGAATATACCAACACATGGATGGTCAGAATGAAAATTTCATGTGAAAGTCGCACAATACTAACCACCAAGAGGAACTCTTTAGAACAATAAGCCACTTTTACATTTTATTCTCACAGAAGTATTCATAAGTATCTGTAGAACACTTGAGAAATGCTTTACTGCAGGCACTAAATATAGGAAACATTTTATGGGAATGAAAATATGGCACATTTTATCAAATTGTGGATAGGTTTCCAAAATTACTATCCTTAGGTTCTTGGTCACTGATATGTCTAGAAACTTGAATAAGGCTCAGTGTAGGCTGTTATCATCCATGAGATATCTGAGACCCCCTTTGACCATGAACTCACTTCTTGAATTTTCACAGTCAACCGAGCTCTCCAGGCAGCTTTGCAACATAGCCTACTGCTATATTAAATTGCTATTCTCCCATAGAGATCCAATATGGAGCCCAGGTATTTTCTAATTTTTAAAGAGAGTGGGGCATTAAAAATAAGTCAAAATGATAATATATATTGATAGAAAAATGACTGAATACAGATCAAGTTACAAGAAACCTGCATTACGCAGAATGAAAACAACCTTGGACAAGTGAAAACTAGTTTCTGTCATTCTCTACCCTTCAAAGTCATCTCAGTAAATCCCTCCTCCAAACCTTCATATTTCAGAGTTTCCTTCTACTTACTCATTGTTCTGTTTATTCTCTGCAGCTTAAGTCAGGTGAAACTTGAGATTACTCTCCACTGACCTTAAAATGTGATCAGTAGCCATCTGGGCTTACAAAGACGGGCAGGGCCCAGTATGTGAGCCAATATACATATTTTTTTTTACTTTGCTTAACATTTTTACTTTGCTTAACATTCTTTCATATTGTGAAATGATTCTAATCTTGGGAAAGAGTAATCAAGCATAGTTAAGATATTTACTATGCTCTTTCATTGACTATAATTTCTTTTTATTTGACTTCATGGGCCACTGGTTGTTATAACTCCAAAAAATAGGTCCTTTTTGTTGTTGTTCTTTTTTTTATGGCAACCTGAAAGTTAAAGTCCTCAAAAAATGCACATGATTTATAATGATAATAAAATGAGATGTTGGAAAGTAGGAACAAGTTACACACAATAAAGCTATGGTTCTCAAAAGGTTACAACGCAGTAGACTGATGGTCTCCAAATGCCATTATTATGACTCAGAATGTGTCCTTTGAACAGCAGAACATTATGTTACAGTTAGGGCTTACAAGCTGAGAGCCTTCTATTATTTTACCCTTGAGGAGGCCTCAGTTCTGCACTGCGTGTTCTGCAGAAGTGTACACATCTCCAGACCTGCAAAAGGAGCACCCGGAAGTTAGTAAGACCCTACCTGGTAAGGAGCCAGAGTATCTGGTTCTAACACTCGAGAGTTGTGCTTGTGTGAACCAACTGTTCGGTTTTCCTGAGGTTCGGTTTCTGTCCTGGAGGCAATATGAATGCTGACAGAAAAAAAATACCTTACACACAGTTGTCATCAAGCACAAACAGATCAGAAGGGGCCGAGTCTAACAAGGGAGGCTGTGACCACAATTCAGGAAGGAGATGATGGTGAGTAGAACTACTGTTAAGTCAACAGGTTTGGAGAACAGCAAATAGACTGGAGATGTATTTAACGGGTAACATCAACCGAAACTGACTTTTAACTGGGGAAAGTATGGAGGGGTCCAATGTTGTTCCCAGGTGTCTGTCTTGGGCAGTTGTAAACTTAAGGTGTCTTTCTGTGGGACAGTGAGCATAGGACATGGAGGAGACTTGGCAGTAGGGTGGTGGAGGGATGGGAGTCTAGAGCAGTTGGCTTTGTATGCCTGTAGAAACCTATGTGCAATCAGATGCTGGAGATATGACCTGAGGAAGAAGGGGAAATACTCTGAAAACAGTAGTGAGGAGTGAGAAGGATACCACCCCTGAGGCTAGGGGTTGGTGAGTAGGTGATAATAGTCCAAGGTAGAACCAAGTTTGAACTAAGAAAAGGAGGTAAAGAAAGTTTTCAGAGAAGAAGTTGAGGATGCGGGACGGTGACTGTTATTAGAACTCTTTTGCTGCAGCACATCTATGAACAGAACATCACCCTCACTAACATCAACAACAGACAGAAGTGGGCACCTAACCCTTTCTTCTTTGCATTTATATTTGTTTTTTGAAATACTTGGCATCATTTTATAACATTAGTTTATGCAAAAATATAGTACTCAATTTAAAAAATGCAAACCAGAGCCTCTTCTTAGAAATCCATCATCTTAGAGCTTGACGAAACCTTAAAAATCACATACCTCCTTGAAAGGACTTGTATTCATGGTCATAGTAGTAAAGTACAGGATTCTATAACATCGTTAAGTAAAAGAATCAAAAAATTTTCTTCATTTGTCACTGGAGATAAAAACTCTCATCTTTTGTAATCTCTGGGAGGGGGACACCAACCTAGAAGGTAAGAATGTTGCTTTCTTATCTCTGAATTGGCACTTTTTTTTCGTGGAATCCTCCACAGATTGGCATGTCATCTTTGTGCAGAAGCCATGCTAATCTTCTCTGCACAGTTCCCATTTCAGTATTTGTGCTGCTGAAGAGAGTCTTGAACTGACACTTTTTAGTTATGTGACCCTTGGCAGTTCATCTGATCCACAGACCTCCAGCCCCAAACATGGGGCTGAATTAGATCATTTCAATAGATTCTAGTCTGCTAAAAATCTTTATGAGTCTATGAAGTTTTCTGCTTTGGAACAACAGTTTAACAGGGAATTTCAACTTGATAAATTTTAGAATGCTAAATTTGGATTTGAAAAATTAGAAATCTGGGGGCGCCTGGGTGGCTCAGTGGGTTAATAAGCCTCTGCCTTCGGCTCAGGTCATGATCTCAGGGTCCTGGGATCGAGTCCCGCATTGGGCTCTCTGCTTGGCAGGGAGCCTGCTTTCTCCTCTCTCTCTCTCTGTCTGCCTCTCTGCCTACTTGTGATCTCTCTCTGTCAAATAAATAAATAAAAAATAAAAAAAAATTAAAAAAAAATTAGAAATCTGTTTTATGTATTCCTCCAAATATTTAACTTGTATATTTATGAAGAAAGTACCATGAGTCAGATGCACTGAATGAATAAATTAGCTCTGGTTCTCAGTGAAGACCAAAAAAAAAAAAAAAAAAAAAAAGGCAGAAAGAAATAAAGATAGAGGCAACTGTTAATGATATGTGATTTTTAAATAATAAAATTATCATCCTCCTCCAGCCCAGTCAACCCTGACGATGTGTCCTTTTAATATATACCATGTACTGAGGAAGCCCACTTAAAATCACTGTATACAGACATATATGGAAAGATAGTACTTTTTTCCCAAAAGAAACATTTCAAATTTTTATATTTTATAAACCATATTTTATGTGACTTAATACTTTCTGATCAGACTTTCATCTTCAACAATATCTTATTTCTCAGTTCCGGTGTGGGCTGCACCTAATTATTCCCATGAAAGATTTTCCCTCAGAATGTCCCCTAATCCTGGACTTTCTCTAAGCTCCTCTCAAACTAGGGCATATATGTCTTACCTTAACATTATTTAATATGTTCTTAAAATAAGAGGAGTAGAGCTTGGAAGTTCTTAACTCATATTTCCCTTGTGGTTAAGAGCTCCCCTTTCTTTAAAAAAAATGCAAATACTGTTTTAATTTTGCTTGCAATTTCATATATTTCCACATTGTATGCTATTTCCTAAAATATGAATCAAAGTAATAGGAAAATTAAACAAGTCTGGCCAGCTTAGCATTTTCCATATTTAGTTGTTATATTTTGTCCTTCAGAACAAACTTCCACATAGGGTAAAGAAAAGACAGTAAATGTCAGAAAGATTATGGAGCCGCCAAAGCATGCAGGAAGCCAACATGAATACGAGGAAATTCATTAACAGACCTGCCCAGATGTGTTTATGCATGATTAAATTATGGATAATATGATATGATTCTAGAAGTTGCTTGAAAATAATGAGGGTTGGGGGTGGAGGTGGGGATAGGGGGTGGGGAATAGAGTACTGATTAAAACAATACTCCAAATCAGGGGATGATTGTTGTTTAAGTTGGGTGATGGGTACATGGGGTCTGCTACATGATCCTCTCTATTTTTGTGTATGTGTAAATTTTGTAGAATAAAATATTATTCTGTTATACTAAATGCCTAATTTCTAAATAATTAAACTGGATCTCTTTTAACCCGGAATGTCTTTTTTTAAAAACCCAAACAAGAAAATTTTTCACCCATTTGATACAAATGCTTAATAACCATTGATTTTCATACACTAACTTCCCGTACCAAATAATGCATTAATCTTAAAATATTCTGGTGATGTTTTGGAGTGCATTTATCAGACATAAGCCAATAATTGTCATTCCACTTTTTTTTTGCTTTTATTTCCTACAGAATCATGCACACAGGCTTTGGCCTCCCATTGCTTTCTCATTAGCCCAAAACACATTGAGCTAAAATGAACAGACCAGGGTACAATTATTCAGTCTATAGTTGGTTGGTGATTGATAACACTGCTCCAAAATCTATTCTATGGGTTGATGGATTGGTGAATGTTCAATCCGTGCAGATGCTCAAAATTAATTTGCTAGCTTAGGACCCCCCCCCCCTTGATGCTTTATTCACTCAGTCAACACCTATCAAATACTCTCTCTTCGTTTTTTTAACCTTAATCAACTCATTCCAACAAATATATTTTGAGCACATATAGTGTGAAAGCTACAGTTTTAACATAGGGATTAAAATTACTAAGACTCGGGATGCCTGGGTGGCTCAGTAGGTTAAGCAGCTGCCTTTGGCTCGAGTCATGATTCCACCCCACATTGGGCTCCTTGCTCAACAGGGAGTCTGCTTCTCTGTCTCCCGCTCCCCCTGCTTGTGCTCACTCTCTCTCTCATCTGACTAAAAAAGAAAAAAAATTTCAAATAAAATAAAATCTGGTTCTTTAAAAAATAAATTACTAAGACTCATTTGCTGCTCATAGAAAAGCACATGGAAAACTATAAGATAAGCCAGAACAAGTACCATAGTAGAGGGGGCTGAATAGTGGTTCCCCCAAAATGTTCACATCTTAATCCCCAGAACCTCTTAATATATTACCTTACATGACTAAAGGTACTTTGAAGGTGAGATTAGATTTAGGATTTTGAGGGGTTATAAAAAATGCAATTACGGGACACCTGGGTGGCTCAGTCAGTGAAGGGTCTGCCTTCACCTCAGGTCATGATCCAGGGTCCTAGGATGGAGCCTCCCATCAGACTCTGTGTTTGGAGGGGAGCCTGCTTCTTCCTCTGCCCCTCCCCCTGCTCATGCACTCGCTCTCTCTCTCTTTCTTTCTCTCTCCCCTTCACAAAATAAATGAATAAATAAAAATCTTTAGAAAAATTAAAAAAATAACAAATTAAGGATTTTGAGATGAGGAGAGTATTTGGATCATCCAGGTTAACCCACTGCAATAAAATAAGAAAAAAAAATGTTTAAAAAAAAAGGTCCTTGTAAGTGGAAGAGTGATACAGGAAGTCAGAGGCAGAGATTTGAAGATGCTGTGCTGGTGCCTTTG
The DNA here is from genome assembly GCF_902655055.1 of Lutra lutra. Classification (NCBI taxonomy): domain Eukaryota; kingdom Metazoa; phylum Chordata; class Mammalia; order Carnivora; family Mustelidae; genus Lutra; species Lutra lutra. Next base: position 49,962,087 of record NC_062283.1, on the reverse strand, counting down.
AGATGGAAGGAGCCACAAGGCAAAGCATGCAGGTGACTTCTGGAAGCTGCATTATTAGCAAGGACACAGATTCATTCCTAGAGCCTCCAGAAGGAGTACAGCCTTGCTAATGCTTTGGTTTTAGCCTTTTAAGACCCATTTTGGACTCCTGACCTCCAGAACTTAATTTGTGTTCATTTAAGCCACTTTGTGTTTTTAAGTCACTAAGTTTGGGGTGATCTGTTACAGCAGCTATAGGAAACATACAGACAGGAACAAGATTACTTTTGCCCAGAGACATCAGCAACAGTTTTCTGAAGAAGATTAAATGGAACTATGACAGAGGTCTCAATTTTGCACCCTTTCACAATTTTGCACCTTGTATAGTAACCACGAAACAGATGAGACTCAATTGAAAGTAGAACTAAAAACAAAATTTTATATTCAGTTTCTCAGTTGCACCAGCCACATGTCAAGAGCTTAATAGCCACACCTGGCTACTGGGTACACTATCTGACAGGTAGATTTCAAACATTACCCTCATTCTGGGAATTCTGTTGGGCAGCCTGACTTTAGATCCCTAAGAATCCCACTAACCGGGGCAGCTGGGTGGCTCAGTCCTTAAGCACCAGGATCCTGGGATCGAGCACCGCATCAGGCTCCCTGCTCAGCGGGAAGCCTGCTTCTCCCTCTCCCACCGTCTCTCTCTGTCAAATAAATAAAATCTTTAAAAAAAAAAAAAAAGAATGGCATTAACTTCTGTCATTCCCCTGGAATATGATATGCCAGGGTGGAGGGCACAGGAATGGGGCAAACCCAGAGGTTTCCATCTCAACTTCAATTGCTGATTAATCATGCTCAATTTTTCATTATCAATCTTGGCTGCAAAACAGAATACACTGGGGAGTTTTTAAAGATACTGATGCCCAAGCCCATCCCAATCAACTGAACAGGAATCTCTAGGAGAGTCTGAGGATCAGTATTCTTAATGTTCTCCAGAAAACTCTTTAATTAGGACTATGACTGAGCAATAACTTTATTTAAGTGTAAGTACTTGTATTGGAAAGGTCTTTCTTTTTTATTCTCATCGAAGTTACTTGGAGGCCACTTACAATACATAATTGGTGCCAAATAACTTGTCTAACTAGTTAAGTAAGTCTCAGGGCACAATGCTTACCATCTAATGCCAAAGGATACGTCCAGAACAAATGAAGAAATATGTATTCATTAGTATAGTTACATATTTAACATTACTAATGTTTATTATAGTCTAGAATATTTAAAATATACTATATAAATATATTTATATTATATATATGTTAATTTTCTTTTCTTTCACCAGAAATCTATTTGACTATTTGGTCCATGAACATACTTTGGGAATAGACATTTAAAACATGGGTTCTAGGGCACCTGGGTGGCTCAGCTGGTTAAGTGTCTATCTTTGGCTCAGGTCATGATGCCAGAGTCCTGGGATCGAGCCCTGCATCAGGCTCCCTGCTCAATAGGGAGCCTGCTTCACTTTCTCCTGCTCCCCCTGCTTGTATGCTCTTTTTGTCAAATAAATAAATAAATCTTTAAAAAAATAAAAATAAAATATGAATTCTCTTACCTGGCATAGATGTTACAAATTAAGAAAGATTTAACTTACAAAATCCAGGAATCATACACAACTATCACTTATGGGGTTCTTATATATATTTATATATATATATAACATATATATGTTATAGGTATAATAGGTATATAACGTATATATGTTATAGGTATAATATATATATAATTATATAAGTTAACATATAATAGAAATTATATGTTAGATTAATCATGCTTATGTTCCAGACAAGAGGAGATGAAAGGAGTCAAATCCGAATTTAGTTGTTGTGCACCTTTATTGGACTCGGTACTTGGGACTTGTGGCTTAGCCAAATGAGAACTGATGTCCCACTCCAGCGTCAAAGTCAAAGTCTCACATTGCTGGACCATGTTGCTAGAGAACAAGGTGATAGGGCTGATGGGCAACAGGATATTTCTGGAGGGGCTGGCTGCATGGCTTTAACCACTGTCCAGCTATCAGTTTTTGAAAGATAGAATGTGGGTTTAGCAGTGACATGCCAATGCATTTCCTTTAATTTATTGGGGTATAACTGACATATAATATTCAATTAGTTCCAGGTGTACAACATAATGATTCAACATTTGTTGAACCTTGTGAAATGGTCACCACAGTAAGTCTAATTACTATCTGTTACCTTACAAAGTTACTACAGCGGCACCTGGGAGGCTCAGCTGGTTAAGCATCCAACTCTTGATTTCAGCTCAGTTCATGGTCTCAGGCTGGAAGATCGAGCCCCACCTCTGGCTCCGAGCTGGGTGTGAGCCTGCTTAAGGTTCTCTGTCTCCCTCTGCCCCTACCCTCCTCTAAAATAAATAAAAGTTAATATGATATTATTGATTGTATCAATATTAATAATATTGATTATATTTAAATATATTTTAGAATTAAAAGCACCATTTCCATAAGGAGAAAATTTCCAAAACTCTTAGTGCCAGCACATCAAACACTAGCTCTACAGAATACAAAGACTTTTCCTGGCCAAGACAAAAGTACAAAGATTGTAAGTAAAAAGAATAAACCAGAGATTACAATTCTTGGAGGAGTGAGCTGAGACCAGTTCCAGGATATGAGTTGTTACATTAGAACATTTGTTTGGAAACATGTGTTCCTGGCATAATGATGGGAGCGGTCCAGATCAGAGCCCCTTGGCAGGGACTCACTTGGGCCCCTGCAGTGCCACCCTGCTTATTTTTATGCCTTCTCTAGCCCCTTATCAGATAAACAATGAAAAGGAGAAAGAACATCGAGAAGAATGCTGCTAGAACCCTTCACAGTCAGAGTTAAGAAAAATTACAATCCTTATTTTCATGAGACGGTTAGATCTCAACAAGATAATTTTCCTTCGAATGGACCCACCGTACAGCTCTAAAAATTTATGAGGACATTTTACTCTACTTTTGAAGATAAAAGCTGATCGACATGGCTATAGCTGTGTAAATACATACATTATAATATATACATACATATACATGTGTGTATGTATAAATTAATCATCTTATATAATCAATAATTATAATTAAAATAACATATGCATATCTGTTTATAAGTGTCTATAAAATAAAATGTGTCTATAAAAATAATTAGTGAACCACAAGATATTGACACTGAAGGCTCTGACTAAAAAAAAAAACTTGCCCTTAAAAAATTTCAGTGTAACAAACACTTGGGAAGACTCATTAAACGCTGACTCCTGAGTCTACTGAGAAGCAAATAAGGAAGACAGCATGTAAGTGCAGTAGTAGATCCAATGGCAGAGGAAGTTCAGGACTCTATGTGAGCACAGAGAAGAATCGCCAAGTCTAGTGGGATATCAGGATGGCTTCTTAGTGGGAGTGACAGCTCAACTGTGTCTTGAAAAAAACAAGTCATGATAGACATTATTCTTTCTGAGTGAGGATGAGGGCTAAGAGGTGGGAAGAGTAATGGGTTTTGCACAGAGGAAAGACTATAATGAACCAATAGCAAAATTATGTGAACAGGCAACTAGACCAAACTTAGCAAACCTGGAATATGATGTGTGTTGTGATGGTGATGGTAGATGAGGCTGGAAGGAAAGGCGGCATCTAGATTATGAGGACCAGAGGCACCTTGTTTTAGAGACAACTTTCTCTTTTGCAACGGGTCATATTTGCCTTTTAGATTATTCAGTCTATCTGCTGTATGGAAGATGTACGTGGGTAAACAACGGAAGCAAAAAAAATGAGTTACAAGGTTAATGCAAGCAAGCAATGAGCCCTTGAACTAGAATAATGGCAGTAGGGGAAAGAGAAGGGTTGGAGTCTGTGATCATTGAGGTGATAAAACACAGAATTTAATGATTGATTAGATTACAGAAGAGGGGGTAGAAGAAAGAATTGAGACTGACTCCCAGCTTTCTTGCTTGGATGACTGAAAGGATGTTGGTATTTGTTAGGGAATGATGAGTTTGAGCAAGTGTATTCATTGAATGAAAACGTCTAAGTTCAAATGTATAATTTGTTTTGAAGTACCTGTCAAAGATTCAGATAGAAATATCCAGCTTGATATATGGAATTGAAGTTCAGGAGAGATTTCAGGACTGAAAAGAAAGAAAGAGAAAGCTACTTGGACAATCAAAGAATATGAGTGGCACTAAATAAAATAAAATAATACATAGGACATGAGATTACCCCCCAAGAAACAGCAATACTATTTGGGGCACATCAATGCCACTAAGGTACATAAAGGGACAAAAGAGTTGCCCTTGAGGGAAAAGGAAGGAAGAGTTATGTAGGAAAAAAGATACCCAGTATAAATGGGTTCCAAAGAAACAAAGGGAAGAGAGGTTTACAAGGAAGTCATGGTCCACAAGTGGCAAAAGCATCAGAGAAGTCAGTAAGGACGTTGAATTCACAGCCTCCCACACTGGGAAGATTTGGGGTTCCAGAATCACGCAAAACTTGATTTGTTATTCCACCACTTACAAGGATGGCGAGTTACCCTCTGAGCCTTAGTTTCCAAAATTTGCAAAATTAAAATGAAATACTAATAGCAAGGTGCCAGCATGCTTGGGTTCTAGTGAGAATTCTTTCAGAATTGTAGATAGTGTCTTTGGGCTGTGTCCTCACATAATGGGGAGACAGATATCTCGCTCTCTCTTTCTTTTTCTATTCATATAAGAAGAGAATCTTATCAGATTACACTCCCACCCTGTGACCTCACTTAACCTTAATTACCTCCTTATAGGTCCTGTCTCTAAATATAGACATGCTGGGGGTTAGGGCTTCAATGTGTGAATTTGGAGAGGGGTGCAATTCAGTGCATAGCATAGCCATTCAGATCGCTGATAAAATGGGAATGGCTACCCCAGCTTAGTCACCCACATAACCTATTCTTTGGATAAGAATGAGCATCTAAGGTCAGAAACATGGATAGAGGCATTCCTGTATATCCTCCCCCACCTACCTCTGCCTTATCCAGCCTATTTTCTCTTCTCTCTTGCTTTGCCCAGAAATACTGCTATGCAATTAGTAAAAAGAATTAAGTTTTAAAATTGTATTCTTTTCCCAAAATAGAAAGAATATATAGCCTCCCCTTCTTTCAAGTAAATCATGCATTAATTTTCATTTTTAAGATATCACACCTTTTTTTTTGGACTTTAATACCTCACTTTAATACTTCTTTTTTCTATTTTTTTAATTTATTTTCAGTGTAACAGTATTCATCGTTTTTGCACCACACCCAGTGCTCCATGCAATCCATGCCCTCTCCAATACCCGCCACCTTGTTCCCCCAACCTCCCACCCCCCGCCCCTTCAAAATCCTCAGATTGTTTTTCAGAGTCCATAGTCTCATGGTTCACCTCCCCTTCCAATTTCACACCTTTTTTTGACAACAGCTCAGACCTTGGGCCCTCTCCACATTGGATAAATGTAAATAATATGTGGGTTTTATGAAAGAAAGATTGTCTGCCTGGGAGGCAGGAAACATGGATTCTAGGCTCAATCCTACTTTAAACTATCTGCAGCACTTTGGCTAATATATTTAAATCTTAAAGCTTGTTTTCTCAAATGTGAAATGACTGGGTTGGATTTAACAGTTTTAAACTTCCTTCCATTCTTAACATTATATAATTCTAACAATACAAAAAACTTTCTAAGGTTTAAAACACTCCACTTCCATAGTCTCCAACTTGAGATCTTCTATTAGAGTTTGATGAGGCTAGTTTGTGATTCCCCAAGGTAAAAAATAGACAGATTCTGTGATATTATGGCTTGTACTCGGCTCTAAATGGAATAGAAACAAAATTTTCCCTTATAACTTTGAATTAGTGCACAAAGTTGCTTTCTACATATGGTAATACAATAACTGTAAACCCAAGAGTACACCAGTAGAGGGCAGTACAGTAACATAGATTCTAACCATTTTATCCTATAGTGATCTCCTATAAACGTGATGTAAGAACTTCTGAGCACTGCCAGTATTACGGGATGTTACTGCAAACACAGAATACAAACTAAAACCAAACAAAAATAAATAAATAAAAATAAACACACAACAACAACAACAAAAACAGTGCAACTGGGAATTATTTAATGCCAGCATGATGATTAATGTAGACATTTTAACTGATTATAAACAAGGCAGATGCATGAAGATAAATTCAAATAATGGACTCTTGCCCTTTTTATCCAGATATCAGACTATACAATACAAGACAGCTACATTCAGTTCCTTTTAAAGGATACAGCCTCATGAAGGGGCCCTGACCTATTCCTTGAATAGGGTGCCAGTGTCTTCCACCTGTGACAGCCCCCCCAAACCTTGGCAGGCCTACCTTCCTCCCCTTGATTGCATATCACAAAAGGAGGTAACCCATAGCCTGACCAGCCAACTATGAGGTAGTGTAATATAAAAGTTCTGCACAAACGCGGCCAGGGCTTACTGGTTGCACCAATAAGATTCTCTCATTCTGAAATTTAAATTTACACCCTTGGAGAGAATCCGTCTGTTGATTACGGGAATATATGTAGGAAACTAAAGAGTGATGATCTTGGATGCCTGCTGGTGGGGGCTGGAGGGGGGAGGGGGCGTTAGAAAGGACTATCTTTAAACCTGGGTTGAATCTTGAATCTTTCCCATTTCCAAACTACAGTTCCTGTTTTTCAGAAGTTTTTCCTAGCTTCCTTTGAGATTTCTCTCCCCTTCTTTCTCCCTCTCTCCCTCCTCTCTCTCCTCCTCTTTCCCTTCTCTTCTCTCTGACTTCATCTTTCTCTATTTTTGCACATAGAACTTTTCAATTACCTGAATTAGGCTAATTGGATCGTTTTTCCTTCCCCTGAAAAATGAGCTTAAAAGCACACCCACAATAACTGCTATGTCATTGCTAACCAATTTTCTTTTTGCACATGATACTCGAAATGTTACTATCTTACAATTTCATGAGCAGATCCTTGAACTGCAAAGAGGGTCATAAGTTTGTTACATGCTTGCTAAGAAAAACTTCAATTAAAAATACACATTTTCAAATAGATTATTCTTATTTAAAAAAAAAGAATTATAGCATTATACAAATACAGACATTAAAAATTGACATTAAAAATTTTGAGCAGCACACTATGCTGCAGGGTACCCATATTAGAAGTCTATTCTAGGGGCACCTGGATGGCTCAGTGGTTGAGCCTCTGCCTTCGGCTCAGGTCATGATCTCAGGGTCCTGGGATTAAGTCCCGCATCGGGCTTTCCCGTCTGCGGGGAGCCTGCTTCCTCCTCTCTCTCTCTCTCTCTGCTTGCCTCTCTGCCTGCTTGTGATCTCTCTCGGTCAAATAAATAAAATCTTTTAAAAAAAAAAAAGTTTATTTAAAAAAAAAAAAAGAAGTCTATTCTAGTTACTGAGGCACATGACTTCTCCAGAAGAGTCATGTAGGATTTGAAGACTGCAGCCCCCCCGGAGTTTCTCACTGTCATACTAGTCCACACTCAACCTCCAGCAATTCATCAAAATGAGCATCTAAGTGTTCCTACCAGTTTATGGCTTTAGAGGCTTCTGCTCTAGTTCAGCTGATCTCAGCTGTGACTGTCAGAAAGCAACTGTATCAATTCCCTTGTGAATGTCTGAATTCACCTCTCTCTATATCTCAGGCTGTCTCTTTTGCCCCAAAAGCTCAGTTCTCTGATGAATCATGAAAAGTCATTGATTTTCAGTTTGTTTAGCTTTTTCTTGTTGTAAAGATGGGAGTGATGACTTCCAAGCTCTTTCCATGTCAGAACTAAGACTACAAGTTCAAAGATGACTTACTGAGCTTTACCATGAGCCTGACACCATGCAAACTATTTTTATAAGCATCCATGTCTTTAATTCTCCCAATAACACTATGGCTTTCTGCTGCCGTCCCCAACACGCCTCTTTGTTGCCACCAGATTGCAAAATCCTGGGTGAGTCCTCCTCATTGTGTGAGGATTTTAGCTCCTTGTACATCAGTTTCTCCCATCATAACTTCTAGAAATCTCAAAATCTATGTAGATGACTCTTGCAATATTCCAGACACTCAACCTCTCGACTTCTGTTCTCTCCATAATTGACCACAATCCTCCATGTGATCTCAATTCCCTACCCCCATGGTAATATCAATGGCTTATTTGTCATCACAAATAGGAATCTCTCCATGATCTCGATTTCAAAATTGCATTTTGGACCACCACCACCTATCGCTCCAGCTCAATCCCTCTAGCTCTTCTGCACCCCCAAAACACTTCAATGACAACAGATACACAATCCCTTAATTCTAGCTTCCACTGTTCCTTGCTGCCTTCATCATCCACCTTCTTCGATATCCATGTTCCATCATTTGTTTCAACATGGACGGGACTGGAGGAGATTAGGCTGAGTGAGTAAGTCAAGCAGAAAGAGTCAATTGTCATATCGTTTCACTTACTTGTGGAGCATAAGGAATAACACAGAGAACACTGGGAGATGGAGAGGAGAAGTGAGTTGGGGGAAATCGGAGGGGGAGAAGAACCATGAGAGACTGTGGGCTCTGAGAAACAAGCTGAGGGTTTTGGGGGGGGGGGGTGTTGGGTGAGCCTAGTGGTGGGTGTTAAGGGAGGGCACATATTGCATGGAGAACTGGGTGCGGTGCATAAACAATGAATTTTGGAACACACACACACACACAAAATTAAATTAAATTAAAAAAACAAGTGCAAAAAAAAATTACACCTTGCATGGAGCCTTAAGTCTCATACCTTCTTCATTATACTCTCTTTGTACAACTCTCACTCTGATTAAATCTAGCTCTGCCTAATCCTAACCCCATACCTGTGAATCCAAACATGACTAAATATTCAGTCACCCTAATGGCTCTTAAATTAAGTATGTGTCCACTAGTACTTAGTGTTACCTGGAAATCCAAGTATGCTCGCTAGCACATTTTCTCTCCCATTCCCCCAAACTCTTCCTCATCAGTGTTTGGTCCTCAAACCTTCAACATCTTCCCCTGCCTCCTTACTCTCAGTTGAGGACAACACTTCCAATTTCCCTTTCAGAGGAAAAGAGAAGATAAATCAGGAGAAAACTTCCATGCTCTCTCACAACCACCACCACCCATCTAACCTGCACCAGTGCCCACACTCTCTGCCTTCATTCCTGTTACCGCCGGTCTTGTATCTAACTAGCAACCTTCCCCTGTGTACACGAGATCCTTTCTCTCTTACCTTCTCAGCCATTTCTTTTCTGACATCATTGATTTTTCCTTCTCTAATGGATTAGAAAAGACAAACATACAAACATGCTGTAAATTTTGCTCCCATCTTTAAAAGGTATATATTTAGTACTGACCCCTCTAGCTATTATCCTATTTCTTGCCCTATTTTCAATAAAACTTCTGAAGTTGTCTATACTTATATCTGAAATTACACACACCCACATGTGCGCGCACACACACGCATACATGTGCACACATGTACACACAACATACACATGTGTACATACATACACATGCATACACACATGTACATACACACACACACACACACACCTCCCAAACATTATCTCCTATTCCTTCCTCCTCTCCCTCCACCCCAGCCACACCTCCTCTTTGCTATTTCTGCACCTCACCAATCAGGACCCATCTCAGGGTCTCCTTTACCTGGAAATCTCTTTCCTTTAATATCCACATGGCTTGTACCTTCACCTCTTCTAGACTTCTATTCAATTGTCACCTTATCAGAAAAGCCTAACAAACTTTTCTAAAAGAACAATGCATTCTCTCCCATCGCTCCACCCAGGGTTCTCTTTCCCCCTTCTCTGCTTTGTTTTCTTTTTTTTCCCAGAGCATCGACATCTTCTGGATTTTTAAAACCATGGCTACACACTAGCAAAATGTACACTCCACAGGAGAGGGACTTGCATCTGATTTACTGCTTTATGCCAAGTGCTTAGAATGTGCCTGGACACAGGGAGCATTCAATACATATTAGCTGAATGAATACTAAATGTTGCACCAAGGAAACCAAATTTTACAGACAGTACATTAGTTGGCTCATCGCCTCGGAGTACAGAAATAATAGAAATTGCAAAACTTCAAATTAAACAGGAACTTCGGGGCACCTGGCTGGCTTAGTCAGGGGAACATGAGACTCTTGATCTCCGGGATGTAGGTTTGAGCCCATGTTAGGTATCAAGATTACTTTAAAAACAAATAAATCTTAAACACACACACACACACAAAAACCACCAGCTTCATAACAGCATAGTTAAGAATCAATTCTCCATGGGTCTCTCATGTTTCTACACATCTTATGAGCAGAGACACCAACTGCCTTTGTTCCAGACTATATTTTCATGAGTATTTATATATTGATCAGTCCTAGAAATTAGAGATGGTACCTCCCTCCAAAACAAAGGGTAGATGTGCTTGCTGCCCATTTTCTGAAAAGCGGATTTTCTAAGTTCAGGGTTTCTCTCCTGTAATGAAACTTACCACATGTCCAGGCACCAATCTGGACCCTACACACTGGCCCAAGGGAAATTTGGGCAAAGCGAACTAACACAAACATACTGTTTGCTGTGCTCTGAGTAATAAATTCCTTTGTCTCTGACCTAGAAGTGCCTTCTGCCGTCACCGAAATTGTGGCAGGCTAACTTGTGAGCTTGAAGGAGATAAGAGCTCAGACCCCTCTGTGTTCTTCACAGATACTATACTACTGTTCCCAGGTGCACCAAGTGAATTCTAGAAGTTTCTGTCTCTGATTCTTAGAATCCCTAAATTTACCAGAGATATTCCATTTAGTTATCCCTTAATTCTCTGTATAACTTAGGTAGTTGGCAACAGATGAAAGACTTAATCCTTTGCCCATGTTTATATTTAACCCAAGATGCCAGGTAAACCCCAAGCAATGTGATGAGACACAGAGGAGTGTCATGCTACTGGACAAACCAAGGTGACACTCAGGCTGCTCCCTGGACTACAGTGGAAAAGGTAACTGGGCACTGATTTGGTGCTTATGCCTGTAGTGATAAAGACCTCTTGTCCTTTCTCTTCTCCAGTGGCTTCCCCCCTCTACTAGCCTGTGATCTCTTTTATCTAGTCTAGGGACAGGAAAAGCTTGCTTTGCCACTTGGAAACTGAATCCCTTTACCATATGATGCTTGGAACTCTGTTGACTGCTTTATACTTTCCTCAAAGTGGTAGAGACTGAACACTATGTCGAAGAGAAATGCTCAAGGATCAGATAATTATGAACTTAGCCCAAACAGTCATCTCCAGTTCCTACAGCTAATACATCACGTAGCACTCCCCTAGGAGGACAATCTCTCCATTCACTGGACCTGAACATGGCATGGCCTTAGACACTTGGACAGGTAAATGACAGTAGTATGGAAAACAGACCCAACCTTATACCTGATCAAGGGAAAATGAGGCAGAACCGGATGTCCCACCACATCTGGACAACCATGGAATGGTACCCTACCCACCTCTATCATATTAATATAATATATCATATAATATAGTAACTGAGATATTCTATATGACTTTGTCATTCTCCTAACAAATATTCAGTTACCATTAGTTATGAAAACTGATTAAGAATTTTAACATAAGTCAAGGGCAATCTGGGGAAACACATGATTGTATTTTAATGTCATATTTTATTAGATATGTTATCTTTCATTATCAAAGTTCCTCACACATTTTAATTAAGTACATATATATCAAAATGAAAAGATAATTAAGTTCTGAAACTCTTTTGATCTTTCTGAAAGTAATCAATGGCAGTATTTTTAATAACTGATTCTTCAGTTAGCTTAAATTTATTATATTAAAAATATAAGTTACAATTCATATATATTAATTCAAACCTGGGAAATTATAGAAATGTATTGAGTTAGAAGCAACAGGATAATCACAATTCCCCAACTCAGGAAGTAGCTGCAACATGGGCTCTAGCATAACCAATCTTTTTCCCTTACATAAAACTACCTTCTTCCTCATTTTACTAGGCTCTTGAATCTTGCCCGAGGAAAGATTATAAAAACTAATTTAATTGTAATTTAGTGATATTGCATCACAAATCAAAATGACAGCCCTGTCTTTCTCTCTGGTTAACAATCTCACATGGTGATCAGTTGAAACAATTCTAAGAATTCTTCAAAATCTTATTGTATCAACATGTATTGCTAGCAAAGTAACTATTTTGATTAAGTTGGACAGGAAATTTTGAAAAACATTTCATAAAATGACTATTAATGCAACTCATCTAAGGCACCTGGGTGGCTCAGTTGGTTAAGCATCTGCCTTCTGCTTGGGTCATGATCTCAGGGTCCTGGGATGGAACCCCATGTCTGTTGGGCTTCTCCCTTCACTCTCCGCCCCTGCTTGTGTTCTCTCTCTCTCTCTCAAATAAATAAATACAATCTTTTTTTTAAAATGCAACTCATCTGTCCAGTTAAAAACACATATTTCTATCTTGACTTGATCAGGAACAATGATAATCAATACACAAGTGATTTAATTTTAATTGAGACTAGACAGGCACATCTAGAACTACCCCTAAAACTTACTCCTACTGGACACTTGGGATTGAGAGAGGAAGATCTTAACAGAATATGGGAAATTCTTCCATTCTAATTACATATTTAGAAAATGATTTGTGGATACACATGTATCTTTAGAATGAAATTTTGTCCTTTTTATATAAACCAATATGATCAAGTTAAACATCCTAATTTGCAGTAGATGATATAAAACTTCCTTACTTTGATTTTATTTTTGTGAACCTCTTCATATTACATCTTTTCTTTAAATGTTCTAAAGTTGTATAAATATTTAAAACTCTGACAGCTTTAGATGACCTCAGGGTTTCAGAAATTTGGGCATATGTATGAGCAGAAATAAAAAATTATTATCCCATTTCATTAAAAGTAAGTGAAAATGAGAATCTCGTGTGACATGGTCTGCAGTGAATTTCAATAATAGAATAAAACAGTTTGTATATGTGCTGCCAAAACAAGTACTAGAATAAAACAGTTTGTCCTCAGGGATGAAAGAAGCCAAAGTAAGGAATTCAAAAACAAGGGAACGGGTATTTTTCCAGAAGCCAACCCATGGTGAAGAAAAAACATCAGGTAACAGGTCAGCAGCAAAAGCCCCTAGGTCAGGAGTCCCAGGCAAGACAGGGGTGGTCTGAAGTCAATGAGGCCCTTGGAAAATTTCAGAGAATTATGGCCATCTTGGAATGGTGGTTGAGGGTGAACTCAACAAATCCAACAGGCCCATGCTCAAATCCTGCCTTCACCAGCTAGTAACTAGATACTCTTGGGCCAGTTACTGTCCTAAGAGCTTCCGTTTCTTCAAAATGTCAATGGAAATGATCACATTACTTAACTCCCAGGACCTTTGTGAGGAAACAACCATAATACACTTAGCACAAGGCCTGGCCTCAATCCAGCACAGGCAGCTGGGAAGGGTCAGGTGAAGAAGAGGGAAATTGGTCATCGGGAACCAACTTACTATCTTAGAGAATATAAAGAAGACAGAGTACAATCTCATAAATGTGGGGTCAGGCTGCCCACTGGGCACTTAGGAGTTGGGTTATTTGCTACTTGCTTAAAAATAAAAAACCACGTTTTCCCATTTAACAGGCAAAAGTGACTTGGAAATACAACCCAGTAGTTGTTACAATATATAAATTTGTCCAACCTACTTTCTGGTTATAGTCAAACCATTACTCCAATAATTCATTTTCTATGACTCATAATCACATGGTTTCTAGAAAGTGACTGAAAAATTAGTATGAGTCATCTTTTCTAACAGCCCTAACTATATAATGTCTTTAAATCCTGCTCTAAGTTAAGCAGACATGCTTCCCAAAGGTCACAACCTCCTCCTCTGCCAAAGGCCTGAACATCTCATTAGATCCCTAATTCTCTGTGAACTGCCCAGCATGACAACAAGGTTTATTAACTTCTCATCTAGAAAGACAGCCGCATACCTTTCTCAACACAGATTCAACATAGCTCGGGCATCCCACTTGGCAAAATGCTCCTCTTTATCTTCTACCAGTGAAAACTCCCCTTTCGTCTCTTATCCTCCAACTTTCAACATTAAATATGAAAAATAATTAATTAAATTAATTAGCTGCAGACACTTGACATTCTGAAAAAAAAGTGTGCCTCGTGTTTTCCCTTTAGGAACATTTTAAATGTTTGTATTTTAAAAGGCTTCCAATTTACTTCCTCCCCCCACCCCTAATTCTTTAATTTCTCAGATCTTTAATTACATGAGTCAAAACAAATTGATAGCTACAAACACCAAGTATATAAACTTGTCTTCACAGTGACAGCTTCAAATACTTCTAAGGTCAACTATTTTTAAAATATGAGTCCTTCTCAGTTAAAGACTCTTAAATATTTCAAAATCTATCCCATAGGATATCAAATTTGATATCCTACTATGCATACTGAATTCTAAGTACAGCACAGAATAGCTTTTGTGCTACCAAAGCCAGTGTTAACTGTCTCTTTATTTGCTGTTAATTTTAAAACATATTCCCAATCTCAAGAGAGGTAATTACACTGGAAGAAAAATCAATTAGAGACTCTGCTTATCATGTTTCTCACCAAATCCCCAAAGCCCAAGAAATATTGTAGAATTAAGAAGTCACCAGTGAAGCAATAACGTGAGTCACAGAAAGACCAACCCTCTTTCAATTTTATGAAAGCTATACATTTGCAATCATGTCAAAGGCAGAAACACTTTAGAGCCTATCTAAGAAAATCCCCTTGCAGAACTGATAACTATAAAGGCTCACAATTATTTTCTTTTTTTTGTTTTTTTTTTGTTTTTTTTTTGTTTTTTTTTTTTTAGATTTTATTTATTTATTTGACAGAGAGATCACAAGTAGACAGAGAGGCAGGCAGAGAGAGAGGAAGGGAAGCAGGCTCCCTGCTGAGCAGAAAGCCCGACGTGGGGCTCGAACCCAGGACCTGGGATCATGACCTGAGCTGAAGACAGCGGCCTAACCCACTGAGCCACCCAGGTGCCCCTCACAATTATTTTCTTAAAAAAAAAATAAAATAAACCCTCAAATTCTTCCAAGAAGTTCTCTGTAATTCTTTAAGATTGAACTCTATCATTCCTGTATGTTTTCCCACCTACTATTTTGCAATATATAAATGAGAAGCATACTATTGAATGGTAAGGAGGGAGAACAATACTAACCAGCAAACTCTGCTCACTGAGCTCACAGTCCGCTACTGCATAATCACTTGGGTGGATGAATCCAAATCCTCCACCAACAACAAGACTCCTGCTTCGTGGACCCAGTTCTGAAAAGAAAAGACCGTCTAGTTCTGGGCCTGGGCTCAAGACCAGTACGAACCTGGGGTTTGAACCCCAGCTTGACTGCCTACTAGCTGTACAACCTAGAGCAAGTGATCTAACCTCTCTAATCTCATCTTCAAAATGATAAAAGCAATAGCTGTTTACCAACAGCTTATCACATTGTGAGGCACACAGTATCACTCAAAAACAATAGCTATTATAGCAACCATCATTACAGGACTCCCATCTACTGCCACTTCAAGTTCAAGGAATCTTTCACTGTGAGGACTCACTTAATCTTTCACTGTAAGGACTAACTTCTTAATATTTTTGTGTGCATAAAATCATACACACGCACACACGTCTGATAATGACGAACCCAGATCCCTGGCTCTGTGAGCCCCAACCGAGTTGCAAAGCCGTAGGGGCGGAGACAGGGAAACCAGGAAGTCTGCGTGGAGGAAGTGAGGAAATGTCGTTCACATTAGTAGCTAGTCAAAGCCAAATCTGGACAACCACACTGGACCATTTCCTATCTTAATTTTTATTATTACTGCCTGAATAATATAGGGCAGCTGATTTTTTTTTTCTCTATCTCGACAACCGTTTAGTGAGAGGAAATGAAAACGGTGGTTTGTCAGGAAGTAAGTTCTCTTTATGCAGCTGAGAACGTGCACCCAACAAAAGCTATTTATGGAGAGATCTGCTTAACTAGTTCCAGGAACTTAAGTCTCAGGTCTAGGTAACGCTGTCACAAACTCAGAACGTGTAAAACTCTTGGCTGAATCTCAGAGAGTCTCCTGGTTATCATAAGTGGGGTATGGGGGTGGGGGGGGGCTCAGACTCCTGAGCTAAGTTTAATAAAAGCTGTGCAATATGCATATCCAGTGTTTCTTAGGATAGTCTAGACCACTGTCATTTCAGCATGGTATGAATAAACACCACAAAGCAAATTTTTTCGCGGATAGAACCTTAAAACCACTGGAAGTCGAGAAGGATATTTGGTTTGCTATACTGTAAAAAGTCAATTCTTTGAATATATGCATATATTGATTTCAAAATATTCATTTTTAAGAAAATGTAATTTATTGATTTAAATTGAAAATGTTAATGTTAAAAATTAAAATTATTTGGAAAAAATTTGGAAATTATTAAGCTGGATTTTTAGAAGAAACCAAATTAACTGCAGCATTATGAAAATAAAACTATTTGCAAAATGGACACAGAGAAAATATAGGGTTAACATTTCTTTTAAAAAAAAGCATCAGTTAACAGTAATAGCAAATACATTCTTTATCTAACTATGTAAAATCATCAAGAAACATAACATTTGATAGCAATTACTCCTTAAATTTGACAATACAAGTTCTTAGCTGGGAAGAACAATCTCAGACAATTAACAATATGGTAGGATATTCAGAAGAATCCTCAAAAAATCATTAATTTATCAAACTTAGCTGTGAATTGGTAAAACACTTTTTCCTATACAGGAATTATTTTCTTAGGATATATTACTTGTGTGGAATTTTTAGCCCAAAAGATTGCACCTTGTAATACCTGCCACCAAACTGCCCTCCAAAGGTGTCTCTTTCTCTATCACCATTCTCAACACCAGGTTATATTAGTTTTTGAAAGTTTCTGTTAATTCACTAGGTAGAGAGTGACATCATCACCCTGCTCAGTTTTAATTTGAATTAATGGGATTAGGAAAACATTTCTAGATGTTTCTTAACCATTTGTATTTCTCCTTTTACAAATTGCCTATTCATGCCCTTTGCTCATTAATCAATTGGTATGTTCTCAGTTCTCTAATTTCTCTGTAAAAACTCTTTATACTTTAAAAATCTTAAGGACGTGTATCTAGACATACTGATCGATATTTTACCAATTTGCCATTTGGCCTTTAATTTTCTTCTGTTGTGTTTTCCTTAATAGGTTTTAAATTTTCATATAAGTTAAACTTTTAAACTTTTCTTCATTTTATGGTACTTCTTCTGCACTTATGTATAAGAAGGTCTTCCCACTCTGAGATCAGAAATTGCCATGTTTTCCTCCAACTTATGGTTTCATTTTTTAATTTTTCAGAAGAGTTTTATGGAGGCATAACTGACATACAATCAACTGCAAGTTTAAAGTGTGCAATTTAATAAATTTTTACAAACACATAAACCTATGAAACCAACACCCCATCAAGATAACGAACTTAACACTGGGCACCTGGTTGGCTCAGTCGGTTAAGCATCTCAGCTTAGGTCTTGATCTCAGAGTCAAGTGTTGGGCTCCATGCTTGGGTATGGAGCCTACTTACAAAATAATATTAAAAATAATAATAATAATAACAAACATAACTATCACCCACTTGTGGCATTGTGATTTGTTTAGTCTTCATCCCATTTGGCATGGAGCTTCTAAAATCTTGGAATTTCCCAAGTAATAAGAGAACTATAGGTGCTTTTTTTTATTTTATTTATTTATTTGACAGACAGAGATCACAAGTAGGCGGAGAGGCAGGCAGAGAGAGAGGAGGAAGCAGGCTCCCCACTGAGCAGAGAGCCCAATATGGGGCTTTACCCCAGGACTCTAAGATCATGACCTGAGCATAAGGCAGAGGCTTAACCCACTGAGCCACCCAGGTGCCCCTATAGGTGTCTTTTGTAACATTAATGAGGTAGCTTTTGGAAAGCACCTAAGGAGGGGGCTGGTTGCTAGGAGAACCAACCACGTGATTAGAGATTAAAGGGTCAGAATTTTCAACCTCACCCCTCTGAGGTTCAGGGAGTATAAAGGGGCTGGAGATTGAGTCAATCGCCAATGGCCAATGATTTAATCAATCATGCCTGTGTAATTAGGCCTCCATAAAAACTCAAAATGAGGGCACCTGGGTGGCTCAGTGGGTTAAGCCTCTGCCTTCTGCTCAGGTCATGATCTCAGGGTCCTGGGATCAAGCCCCATATTGGGCTCTCCGCTTGGCAGGGAGCCTGCTTCGCCCTCTCTCTGCCTGCTTCTCTGCCTACTTGTGATCTCTCTTTCTCTGTCAAATAAATAAATAAAATCTTAAAAAAAAAAAAAAGACTCAAAATGAGGGTGTTTGGAGCACTTTCAGGATGATGAAGACACAGAGATACTGGGGAGCAGTGTGTTTATAAAGGACATGAGAGATCTCTGCCCCTTCCCCTTACTTCAGCCTATGCATCTCTTCCATCCGGCTGTTCCTGAGTTACACCCTTTTTAATAAACCAGTGATCTAGTAAGTAAAATGTTTCTGAGTTCTGTGAGATACTTTAGCAAATGAATAGAATCCAAGGAGGGAGTCATGGGAACCTCAGATTTATAGCCAGTCAGAAGTATGGGTAATGGCCTGGGTTTGTGACTAACATCTGAAGCTTGCGGGTGGGGAGGAAGTCTTGTAGGACTGACCTCTTACCCCGTGGGATATGACATTATCATGGAGTAGATAGAGTCAGAATTGAGTGAAATTGTTAGGCACCAGCCGGTGTCCCTAGAATTATCTGTTGGTGTGGGGGAAACCCATCCCCACACACTTGTTGGAAATGAGCAATTGAATCACTTACCGCCTTACAGCATCGCTATAGAGATTAAGTGAAATGACATATGGAAAGCGCTTTTGTACACTTTAGTCTGACACACAAAACACAATAATTTTGAGTTACAATTGTCATCATTATTTCTAGACCCTGGTGCGGTGGCTTAAAGGTGCTGTACAGAGTAAAATAGGCACAAGTTAGACATAAATTACGATGAAGTTGAGTTGTTGCCCATGAAAGAATGGCTGCATGGCCAACAAGAAGCTTGTTAAGTGGCATTAGCTGATAATTTAGTAAATTATAGAATCTACTCCTTGGTTTTGCCAAGCCTTGATTTGCTAGTATGCTAAGAGACCAACACTAACCAGGCTTCCAAGTAACTGAGGTAGAAGTGAGCCAGTGTGTGAGCTGTAATAAAGATCCTAAGCACCACATGGGTTAGATCACTAGTCAACGTAGTCAGAACCTCCTCTCCCTGCAGGTTGTCCCTGCACTGTGAGAGACAGAACGTAAAAATAGACAACAGCCAGACCATATGTAAAAACTGAACTTTGACTCACGACATGCCCTAATCGACACAGGAAACCAATCTCCTTATCTGCAATAAACAACCCCGGAAACCAGCCCAGCTGTAAGTCAAAAGTGCAGGGAGCCAGATTGCTATCTCTGGTGACAATCCAGGGAGCTGAACAATAACTCTGTGATAATCAGCCCCAAACTATCAGGATTTGATTAATAACTGACAGCTTCAAGCTTAGGACCAACCAGAAAAAGCCAAATACCCACCCTAACCAATCACCCAAAATGCCCTACTTCTACTTAGGCAGCCTCCAGCTTTCCCCTGCCAACAGCCAATCCCAGCAGACCTGAAGCCTTTCTTTTTTCCTTTTTGCCTCTGAGTCTGCCAAAACACAAGTGGTGAATAAACAGACTTCGCTTTTCTCGTGATTGGTCTTGGTTTATTTCCACAGCTGTATGGATAAGCCAGGCTGAGCTGCCCACAGGGAGGCCTGCCATAGATACTGGTTTAGTTTCTTCCTTAGTAATTGCTCAGGAATGCTGAAAAATGCCTCCATTGTGTGTAAATTTTATTATTTTAACTGGGAGAGTTTTGGGACTGCCTTGTTATTGATTCATGGCGCTATCATATATTCGATGACAGTGGTAATGATGACAATGATGGGGATGAGGACGAGGAGGACAATAGGAATAATAACACCTAGCATTTATTGAATACGTGCCAGGTCCTTTGATAAACACTTTGATCACAAAATCAACTCATGGAATATGCTAGAATTCTCAGAGTGCATCAGCCTCACCTGAGGACTTAGTAGAACTGAAAATTCTCTGTCCTGTCACCCACGTACTGATTGGCCCTCCAGGGGATTCTGATGCTGCCAAAGTTTGAGAGCCACTGGAATACCTATGAATTCATTTTAATTCACATCATTTTAAGATAAGAACGTTGAGGGGCACCTGGGTGGCTCAGTCCATTATGGTTCTGCCTTCGCGTGAGGTCATGATCTCAGTGTCCTGGGATCGAGTTCCCCATCGGGCTCCCTGCTCAGCAAGAAACCTGATTCTCCCTCTTCTGCTCTCCCTCCTTGTGTTTCCTCTCTTGCTGTCTCTATCTCTTTTTATTGAATAAATAAATAAAATCATAAAAAAAAAAAAGATAAGAACATTGAGGCACAGGACAGCTAAGTAACTTGTCCAAATTCACACATCTAGAAAGGAAGTAAAGGTTGGGTTGAAACCTGAGCAGTCTGATTCTCTATACTGCCTCTCTAGTTATGAGAGAAGATGTGACAAGTTTCCAGAGGGGTACCTGTGTGGTGTAGTTGGTTAAGCATCCAAATTCAAGACCAGTGGTGATCTCAGGGTCCTAGGGTCAAACCCCCAATTGGACTCTGCACTCAGTAAGGAGTCTGCCTGAGATTTTCTTTTTCCTCTGCCCTTCCCCACCTCTTTCTCTTTCTCTCAAATAAGTAAATAAAATCTTTTTTTTTTTAATTTCCACTTTAAGCCCAGGTGGTGATGTCAGGGTCCTAGGATCGAGCCCCACATTGGGCTCTGTACTCAGTGAGGAGTCTGCCTGAGATTCTCTTTTTCCTCTGCACCTCCCCACCTCTCTCTCTCTCTCAAATAAGTAAATAAAATCTTTTTTAAAAAAGTTTCCAATTTTCATTATCTAATTAGTCTATATGGACACATTCACTTTATGAGATGTTAAATAATTAAAATGGAGTAAGGAAAAGCAAATGAGAAGAAAATATTCTGATATTAAAGACTTTACCCACCAGAGCCCGGGGTGGGGGGGGGGGGGGCGCCAGACTAAGGGATTGAATACATTTCCAAGACCAGCTATTTTTCCCAGTAACCACTTTTTCCTTAAGGCTATGTAGCAGTAAATTACCAAAAAACACAAACTGAGATCAGTCTCAAACAAATGAGATCACTTATGTGAAAATACTTTTTAAGGAATTGCACAAATTCAAGTTACTGCCATTATTGTTAGCTACAATCAATAAGAGTACCTGTAAGGCAATCCCCCTGGCACCTCTCCCTGCCCTCTGATTTAAGTTGTGTCCACTCCATGCCAAAATTTTGGTCAGTGTAGTGGGAGAAAGAGATGTATCACACCAGCTATTTGGTACCATCTAGTCCAAAACAATGGGTAGATCATTTTCCATCCAGTTATTTTGGCAAAACCAGTATGGCCTCAGCTGCTTTGTTTGGACTAAGTAAATACTTTCTATGTCTTTCTCCACATTTAAGTCCCCATGAATTCTCCTTTGCCACCCTTGTTTCATGGAACTGTTCCTAGCTAGACCTTAGCTTATTCTTCCAAATTATCATCTCGTTTCTTTCTCTCTTTCAAACATGCTCTACAAACTCACTTTTCCTGGATCTTTTTCTCCACCTATGTACATTGGTACATAACTATGATGAGCAGACATGACAATATTGTATAACCTGAGTTTTAAAAGTTTCCTACACAGTCATCCTCTTCGTTATTTACAGTGGGTTTCTCAAGGGTTCCACTACATAATAACAAAAATAACAATAGCAATAACAACTACTACTTTTAATGAAGGCCTGAGATTTTCCAAGGTCCTAGAGCCCTCATATCCACCCTGCAAGGCTGGAGGATGAAAGGATTTTTCCTCTGAAATCAAATAATCTCTGTAAGGAGTCCTGCCCATAAACTATGCTTGGCTTATGTGAAAGTGTTATACCACACTGAGAACCTTTACCTTTGTGATTCTTAATTCTTGCTCTCAACCACCAACCACCTAACCAGAGCTGGTCAGGGCCTCAGCTCTGGAATCACACATTCCACTCCCTGCCATGTGATCTTGGGTCTGTTGGGCTTCAGGTTTAATGTCTGTGGAATGTAGTGAAGATAAATGCACATGTAACCAGCTAACTGATATGTCTAAACTCAGCGGAATACAAACATGAAAGAGTTTTCCTTTTTTCTGTGTGCTGCCTTCATAATATGCTACAGCAAATCCCTTTAACTTCATTTTGGAGATATCCCATTAATTTGAGGTCATTTGCACTTAAAATTGCAAAGTCCCATCTAAAAAGATATTTGCAAGTGACATGTCCAATAAAGTGTCAGTATCCAAAATACAAAAAGAACTTTGACAACTCAAAACAAAAACAAAAATAATAATGCAATTAAAAATGAGCAGAAGACATGAACAGATATCTCTCCAAAGAAGACATACAGATGGCCAACATACATATGGAAAGATCAACATCACTCATCATCGAGGAAATGCAAATCAAAGCACAGTAAGATGTCACCTCACTTCTGTCAGAATGGCTAAAATCAAAAATATAAGAAACAACAAGTGTTGACCAGGATGTGGAGAAAAGGGAACCCTCATACACTCTAAGGGGGGATGCAAACTGTGCAGTCACCATGGAAAACAGTATGGAGTTTCCTCAAAAAAATTAAATATAGAATCACCATGTGATCCAGTAATTCCACTACTGAGTATTACCCAAAGAATATGAAAACACTAATTTGAAAAAATATTTGCACCTCAACACTTATTGCAGCATTATTTACAATAGCCAAATTACAGAAGCAGCCTAAGTTTCCACCAATAGATGAGTGGATAAAGAAGATGCTGTATATATACACTAGAATATTATTCAGCTATAAAAATGAATGAAATCTTACATTTGCAACAACATAGATGGATCCAGAGGGTATAATGCTAAATTAAATAAGTCAGAGAAAGACAAATACATGTGGAATTTAAAAAACAAAACAAAGAAAGAGAAAAGTGACAAACAAAAAAACAGACTCTTAAGTATAGAGAACACACTGATGGTCACCAGAGGGTGGGGGGGGGGGGAGAAGATAGGTGAAAAAGATGAAGGGGATTGCAAGCACACATGTGATGAGCACTGAATAACATATAGAATTCTTGAATCACTATACTGTACACCTGAAACAAATATAGTGCATGTTAATTATACTGGAATTTTTTTTAAGTTCTCTCTAGTCCAGACTAACACAAAATTAGTCTCCGGGGTGCCTGGGTAGCTCAGTTGGTTAAGCATCCACCTCTTGATTTCGGCTCAGGTCATGATCTCAGGGTCATGAGACTGAGCCCCGTGTTGAAGTCCACACTCAGTACGGAGTCTGCTTGGGATTCTCTCTCTCACTCTGTCCCTACCACTTCATACTCTAAATTAATTAATTAATTAAAATTCGTTCACATTCACTTTAATGATCATTTCTTCCCTTGAAGTGTCATTAACAGTTACTCAGTTTTAAAATGGTCATTTTCCCTTCCCGTTCCAAATATTCTATGACTGAGTTCCAAACAGTAAACAACTGCATATTCAATGCTAAACCAAGTTCCGCTGGACTCTGGCTTAGAAGTTCTGCATTTACATTCTAATCTGTGGTTCTAGGGTTTGAAAATGAGAAAAGGAGTAACAGGGGTTTGCTGTACCGTGGGGAAGGAGAGGATAAGTCAGGAGCAAGCAAACTTTGGGAAAAATAAATGTTTGATTCCAGACAGGCATATACATAGTTTGTCTTAGAAAACCATGCCATAAACATCCTAGATTATCATTACAGCTTAACTGACTTCCATCTAGACCACCTAAGCATTCATCATTTCCCTTCAGGTCCTTCTAACGTCCACATTATTTCTTCTTGCACTAATCCCATTGACCCAGGAGGAAGCTCAGTCATGTGCACTGCCGTTAGCTCCAACTTCACAGGAGTGAGCAAAAGAATCCCCTGGGAAGACGGCAGCGGACTTGTGCTGACCACCTGGATACACTGACTAGACAAAACCAATGTGTGCACCTAACTTTGCACCGTAGAACGTGCTTTCACATATATTAGAATTTTACCATCTAGCTTATATGTCATTTCTACTTCTATTTTACAGATGGGAAAACACTCAAACGTGTTTTACCCAAAGTGGCTTGGCTACTACATACTGGAACTGGAAAACAGACATTTAAAATTAATATTATCTCCTTTTTTCTTTTTTTTTTTTTTAAAGATTTTATTTATTTATTTGTCAGAGAGAGCGAGGGAGAGAGAGCGAGCACAGGCAGACAGAATGGCAGGCAGAGGCAGAGGGAGAAGCAGGTTCCCTGACGAGCAAGGAGCCCGATGCGGGACTCGATCCCAGGACACTGGGATCATGACCTGAGCCGAAGGCAGCTGCTTAACCAACTGAGCCACCCAGGCGTCCCAATATTATCTCCTTTTAATGGAAAGAGAAATGGAGACATAGAAACCATAAAGCTCAAGTCACTGTGCAAATTAACAAGACTAGTGGAAGCAAAGTCAGAAGCTCCTTTCTTGCACATGCATACTTTTGCCAACATATCACACCGAAAGTTTTGTGCTGATGGGGTCTTCCATTTTCAGTTCTCAGCCCTTCGGAGGGGTGGGAATCCTGCAGAATGTATCTTACCGGAACTTTCCTGGGCCCCCAGCAGGAAGAGACTCTCGGTTAGCTCAGCACTGTAGGACCCAAGGCTAACGACTCATAGCTGATCAAGTCAAATGAAATTTTAAGGTGGAAGCTGCTAAAGGAAGGACTCCATTGCCAGTTTATAAACAGAACTTTGAGATGTTTCTCAAAATAGTTCCAGGAAAGTGATATTCCCAAATTCCTATGGACTCACCTATGAAACATCCCCAGGGCTGACAGGAAGGATTTCCTTTAAAAATAATCCACCATAGGGGCCACTCAAAAAGACAAAGCAGACCTTCTGATAAGCAACTAAACGTCAATACCTGATGTTTGAAAAGACCCACAATATATTTTGCTTTCTGCCTTACAGAGCAGCTGTTCACCAGCCCACATTAAGGCTTGCCACTCTCGTCCCATTGCCTGAAGAGCTACCCTCTACCTTCCTAGCCTGTCATTATAATAACCTCCAGGAACCCTAATCATAATTCATGCCAAGCTTTTAAAAATTGCATTTTTTTCTTGCATATGGAAGCAAAACCTGTCAGCGTCCATCACAACTTAAATGTTGAAACTTAACTCTTTGACATGTTTTTTCTGGTTAGGGGAGCCTTGTTTATCTGCTTTTGCCCATGGCTCTTTACACATTGACTGGAATGGGGCTGGAGGTTACTTCAGCCTGTCTCAGATGCCTCCCTCTATTTTAGGAGCAAATCACCTTCACAATAACAACTGATGGTAAACCAGTGGGAAGTTCAGAGTATGGTAGATAATGGTATTTGACTGTTGATTTTAGTCAGTTTTTATTGTGAAGAGCAATTCCAATTTCAGAGTTCAATTTGCCTTCAGAGTTTTCCTACATTCTATTTTTGTGGCTAGTTATTAAAATAAAATATATTTCTCAATATCACAGAGATCCAAGCAAAAATTATTTTTCCTGTGGTCATTGACACAGAAAAACTGAATTCACTATTCACTATTATAGTCAAAATATAAATACTTGATTTCTGGAATTAATGTTTCCAATAGAATTACAATTTCCTTATTTCCCTATTTCCTTTCATGACGATATACAAATAAAAAGAAGAGAGATGTTTCAGAAGAAAAGATCATTTACAATAATTTTATAAAACTGAATTTTTTAGGGGCACCTGGGTGGCTCAGTGGGTTAAGCCTCTGCCTTCAGCTCAGGTCATGATCTCAGGGTCCTGGGATCGAGTCCCACATCGGGCTCTCTGCTCCACAGGGAGCCTGCTTCCTCCTCTCTCTCTCTCTGCTTGCCTATCTGCCCACTTGTGATCTCTCTCTGCCAAATAAATAAAATCTTTAAAAAAAAACTGAATTTTTTAGCTATTTAAGTAAAAATTTAAGTAATACTCATCAAACTATAAAATGACCTTTTCTGAACATTAATAACTAAGAATGTCTTATCATATGTATATTTACATAATAAACTAAGGTCCCTACAGTTTGTTTATAATAAGTTGTACTAGAGATCGATTACTTTTTAAAGATCTATTTATTTGAGAGAGAAAAAGAGAGAGAGTGCAGCGGGTGGAGAGGTGGGAGACAGACAGAGAGGGCAGAGAGAATCTCAACCAGACTTCCTGCTGAACATGGAGCCCAACACAGGGCTCGATCTCATGACCCTGAGATCATGACCTGAGCCAAAATCAAGAGTTAGACACTTAACCCACTGAGCCACGCGGGTCCCATCGAGATTGATTATTAAACAGATTTCAAACTCATGCATTTATTTATCGCATGTATATATTTTGAGCATTGGTCATATGTCAGGCACTGTTCTGAATTTGGGGATACAGTTGTGAACAAGTAGGATAAAATCCCTCCTCAGGAAGCTTGCTCCATAAGCAGGTATTTTCTGATGTCATCCTTTGCTTTTCTAAATTTCTAGTCCCCTTATTCTAGTCCAAAAAGTCTCTCCAAAACTGGCTTTCTAGTGGGCTAGATGGGCTTTCTAGTGGGCTGCTTTGTTTTCCAACTCAAGAGCACACACAGATCAAATGCCAACAACACCTCCATAGCTGCACAACACAGCAGTCCTGTGAGTGGAGTCAAATGTAGTACAACCCACCATCCCGCAGGAAGCAAGTGGAATGAGTTTTACCTAATCTCTAGTGCCAGAATATGGTACTTACTTCCAAAATGGCGCCAACATTCCTCACTTCATGATATTCATGCCCTTGCATGGTCTGCTTTCACACTGAATCAGGGTAGGTTTTGTTACCAATAAAATATGGCAGAAGTCACATTGCCTAACTTCCAAGGCTGAGCCACAAAGGCATTGCAAGTTCTGCTTGGTTTCTTAAATTATGCCTTCTGGACAGTCAGTGGCCATGCTGTGAGGACATTACGAGAGGAAAGGAGGTCTCCTGCCAACATCCAGGACAAACTTGACAGCCATGACCACCTTGAAGTAGAACCTTCAGCCCCAGTCAAGCTTTCAAATGACTGTGGCCCCATCTGACACCTACCTGCAATTTCATGGGGAACCTCAAGTTGGAACCACTCAGCCATACTGCTCCTAAATTCTTGACTCTCATTGCATGTGAGACATAATAAATGATTTATCATTGTGTTAAGTCACTGAGTTTCAGGGAGATTTGTACACAGCAATAGGTAATTATTACATAGGTTTATTATCAGCCAAACTCTTAAAAGTGCCTAGACACTACCATCTTGTCCCATAAAGTACTTGTTGTAATATCCTCTTCCTAACCTCAGGAAATGCACTCTGGGAGTTCATAAGCAGTTGATATGATAAACTGATAGAGGTTACTATGTAAAATACTGCAGATACATCAATAGTATGTATTTTCTCTGCTAAAACATTTGTATTTTAAAAGGATTCTTCAGGTTAACAAACATTAGGTGTTTTCCTATGTAAATCACTGTGCTGGCCCCTCTGTGAAGTGTATGGGTGAAGAAAGGAGAGACTCTTCCTTTAAGTACCTTATAAGGTAACAAAGGAGACAAAAAGGCAGAATATGAATTAAGGCAGATAGCATCTGAGTTGAGATTAGAAAGAGGAAGAGAATTGGAAAAGAACACAAGTGTGTGAACTAAGGTCCATTATTGATGAGGATAATGTCTGGGTAGGTGACTTTTGGCAATTCTTTCATAACAATAATAATGAGCACTCATTTGTTGGGAGCCTATCTTATGCCAATCACCGATATATGATCAAATTTAATCTTCATTGCACAATCTGTGAAGGAGCTATTATCTCCTTTTCACGGGTGAAGAAACAAAGGTTCTAAAAGATTAAGCCACTTTCCCAAGATCACCCAGATGGGAAATGGTGAAGCTGGGTGCTGACCTCACATCTTTTTGATGTCGAAATCAACACAAAATCTCCCCACTACACCACAATGAAAACAAGGGACATTCCTAAGTACTCTGAACACATGCATGATCCCTGCATCTTCAGGCCATTTATGCCACCAATCTTCCCTCCCAAAAAGTGCCATTAGGATGTGTTGACAGCTTAGTTTTGATTTTAAAGAAGCCAGTGGGTCTCTAGACAAATCAATTCCAGAAGGAGAGTTTTGGAAAAATGCTGTGGTAACATAATGCATCTAAAAATTTCCAAGGGAGAAAAAGAAACTGTCAGAGGAAGGCCAGGGGCTTTTTGGTAAAAACACATTTTCTTCTTTGCTCATGTCTAAACCTTCTGTCCTCTCTATAGTATTCCAGGAGCCTGACTGACTCAACCTCTGGCAAATTTAAGCACCACATATATTTTTATATGGCACCATGCACTTTTCAACACTTGGCTTTGCATTCTGACAATTTAGCTCAAGTATTTGGATGAAAAATGAGTAGGACTGTTTTCTTCATTTACTCCCCTATCTTTTTCTAGTACTTTTAAATTTATAATTTACATACAATAAAATATACAACTTTTATGTGGACAACTCAATGGCATTTTACTTATGTATACATCTTTAAGTCTACTACCCAGATCAAAATGGAGAACATACCCATCACCCCAAAATTTCCCTCATGCCTTTCTGGTCAATAACCACTATTATGACTATTCTGACTTCCATCACCATCAACTGTGTTTCCCATTCCTCAAATTCATATTAATGGATTAATATGTACTCTTTGGGGTCTGCCTCCTTTTGTTCACCATTTTTGCATTTCTTTCATATTATTGCATGTATCGGCAGTTTCTTTGTTATTGCTGAGTACTATTCCATTGTACTTTATGTGAAATACTACTGAAAAATTATTAGATCTACTTGGTCAATACCTGAGCTCATACTTTATATTTTTTGTGTCATCTCAAAAATGTAGATACAACCACCCAGACATACAAGATACATAATAACACATAATATTATCTATAACCATTTTCATCTTTCCCTGTTGTTCCTACTTTCTCTGGTAGCAGAAGAACAACATATGTATGACAATTAAATATAACCCATTGTTTTCTGGCTGAAAACAATGTATGTTGGTCCAAATTGACTTGGAGTGAATATTAATTCAACTCAAGTTTCCAACCCCCAATGAGGGCTATTTCTGTCTTCCCAGATTCACATCTGGATGGAGGGGAAGATGTTCCTACCTTCAAGGCAGCAGAAGGTGGGGTTTCAGACAAAAACCACCCTCAAGGTCTTTGCTGTCTGTTGCCCACTGAAAGTCAAGTCCCTTGTGTATTAGGATGCCACTCACTGTAGCACTCACCAGTCCCCACCAGCACCTTCTGCCAGAGATTTTAATACTCAGCAGTCTCCCCATCTCAACCAGATCTGACACTACATCTGCATCCTTCTTGGGTTCCCAAAATTCTCAACTGCCTTTGCCACACCCAACTGGAGGTTGATGGGCTCCAGGGGACTTCTGGCCACCAACTTAGATCCCTCAGATATTCCTAAAATACCACCTGAGCAGCCCATGCTCAGCACCATGATTAACACAAGACCTACCTACAGGGCTTGGGATTCTCCTGTGAAACATTTGAGAAGTTAGGACTAAGTCCCACACCAGGTATTTCCCAACCTTTCTGGATTTTCCTTGCCAACCCTTGCCCACCCACAAGCCAGAGTTCAGCGCTCACGAGGGAGCCAAATCATTCCTGTCTGATCTCTTTGTCCTGTTCTCCCACTTCTCCCTCTCCTTTGTGATGGGGTCTTCCCATAGTCATTCCATCTGCCTTCAAAAACTATGGTTTACAGAAGTGTTCTCAACTAGCACTGCACATTAAAATTGCTAAGAAATGTTTTTTTAAAAACAGCAGTACCTGAACTTTATCTTAAACAAAATAATTGAATTGAGTCTCTAGAAATAGAATATAGGCATTAGTATTTTTTTAAGGTGCCCCAAGTGATTCTGATAAGCGACCAGGGTCAGAACCCACTGGTGACAATAAATCTCTGATTTGAGTCAGCGAGGCTTAACTCTTGATAGGTAAAGAGAAACTTTTGGGATTTAGAAAATCTCTTTTTGATGGTAAGACATTGTGTTGCTAAAGACTCAAGAATGTCAGCTCTGAGAACCAAAGCCAACAAATGACTTCTTTGCTTGGGACTGAGAGTACCTATTATTTCCCGGAAATAACAAAACCCATCCATTCCAGGTGTGGAGAGATGAGGGATATTATCGATTAAGGGAATTTTTTAAAAATCAGTTTAATATTTTCAAAATATCATCCCCATATTCTTTTCATTTTTTTTCATTTATCCATGCATTCACTTACTATGGTCCACATGACTCCACAAAGGAGTGTTTGGGACCAGCGCCATAGCACTATATAGAGGATGAATCAACAGTCACTTGCACATCATGACTGGAGTAACAAGAGAGGATTCTCTTCATTTACTGAACAAATATTTACTAACTGTTTACTTAGGGTCATGTGCTTTTAGCGTATAAGAAGGGCAGGTGGAGAAACCTGATCTCTTCTCATAATCTGAGTCTAGAAGAGAAGGCAGTGATATTGAACTAGGGACCTAAGGCACATAAGTGTGAGGGGCAATGTGTGTAAGGACACTCTGTGAGAGTTCTAAGATGAGATGTGAGGTCCAGCTCAGGGCAGACCCCACTTTCTATCTCCCTTATTAATATTTCACTTTCCCCAACACCCCCAATCCTGCTTCCACAGACACTTTTCACATGACCATGCACAGGAGCCATTGCCTCAGTCATGGGAAATTCTTCCAGCCAAGGTAAGGTCTGAGGAAGAATGAAGATAAGGAGGGAGAGGTTGGCTCATAGAATGGGCAGGTGTGCTGAGTAGGACCCTAGGGTAGTAAGAGAGGCCAGTAGGGAAGGACAACTTGCTAGGAGACCAGAAAGAGTTGAGCACTGAAAATAACCAAGAAACTCGGTCAGAAAGTTGAAAGAGGGGGTGCCTGGGTGGCTCAGTCAGTTAAGTGTCTGCCTCTGGCTCAGAACTTGGGAGTCCTGAGTTAGAAGGCCTCATCGTCCAGGCTTTCTGCTCAGCTCCCCCTGTTCATGCTCTCTCTCTCAAACAAATAAATAAAATCTTTAAAAAAGAGAGAGAAAGAAAAAAAGAAAGAAAGAAATGTGAGGGAGGCAGAAAAAAACAATTTGTTCTTTACAATTCAGACCGGGCCAGTCTCCCTCTAGACACTTTGAGACTGGAAAACAGGGAAACTGCTGTCCTTTGGGAAGGCAGGAAAGTGGTTTTTTACAACCCTATAGTTTCTCCTGTTGTGGACTTTTCTTTTGTTGTTTGTTGTTGTTGCTATTGATGTGGACTTTCTTGCCAGGATTTAAAAATTCTCATGTCATCTATGAAACACCGAGAGACAAAAGGATTGGGAGTTTTCACTCAATTTGCAGCAGGTAGAGCAAGGCAGGAGATAAAAAACCAATGTGAAAGTTTAGACTGGTTATGTCAGAAGTTAAAGAGGCTACACCTGTCCCTGTCACTCAAAGAGGAAAGGAAAATAGACTTTCACTTTCCGGAATGTTCCCTCAGGGGGGATATGTTCCTAAAGCAGAGAAAAAATTGGAGAATTGATTCTGATGAAGAGAAATTAAAAAGGCGTTCTTTTAATCCTTGTCTAGGGCACTAAGAAAACGATCCTTGAAAATAATCCACTACACTAGTAATTACCAGTTAAATGAGACAGATGCTTTCTTATTGGACACCTTCATACCAAACACCCCAGAGACAGCAAAATGAACTGAGGTAAGAAACAAACTAGAGTTCCTTAAGTTTCACGCTTTTTGCAGACAGATTTTGGGAATCCATGAAGACCTCTACCCCATCCAAAAAAGTTAACCACATAGACTGAGGGGTTGAGTCACCATAAATCAAAATAACCTTTAAAAAACACACTCAGCACAAAAGCCATAATTATCTCAAGTTGCATCCTTGCCAGCAAGTGGTTTTTGACCAAAGAAATTAGAGATGCTAAGGCTATCACCAAAGTGATAAACTTCTAAAAATCATCAATCAGAAATAAAATAATTAAAATTTCAGGACATCAACTTTCACTTTTATTCTTAGGCATGTGGGGATGAGGAGTATAGCAATAATTTAGTGGAGACATGGAATAATATACCTATCTTTTGAATTAATCAGCCAGAATTATTTGCTATTTCTTCTTTTCCATTATTGTGTATTATTTAGCTTGTATCTCATTTCATTTTTTAAATTTTAATCAAGAAGCATTTTGTTAAAAGAAAACAATCCAGAAATCCTCTTGAGTTGGTACTACAAGGAGTTTTATCCTAAGGAATCAGGGCATCTTCTGGACTCCAAGGGCAGCGATACAGCTGGCCTTGGGGGTCTTGGGACACCATTAGGAGCCAAGCAGGATTCTGTCTCCATGTTTCTCACATGCTGACATGGATTCTTTGGTCGGATCCTCTCTACACTCACCCTTTCTTTCCACAGTCTACGTCAATATACTTCCTTAGTCACGTGGCCCCAAAGGTCTGCTTAAGATGGTGGTTTCCCATCTGAGTCCACACTAGCATGAAAGCCTAGCCAATTCAAAAATGGCTCCCAATTCAAAATTATCAGGAGAAGGAATCTAACTGGCCAGCGAGGATCAAGTATGCACTTTGGGTCCACTCCAAACCTGGGGTGTGGAGTATGTGCTGAGGATCACATGACCTTCCACCAGCTCAGCAGGGTTGGGACTCCCTGAGATGAGAGTCTGGCCAGGTAGAAAGAGCAATGAGAAGGACAGGCAGGGATGACTGGGGGAGGACTGGCAAACTCCAAGAGCACTTGTGTTATAATCAGTGCTTAGATGTTTTGTCCTCCAGGAGAATGTCAACTGGTAGGGAGAAGAGAGAGCAGAGCAAGGCCTTTTCATCTTTTCTATTTATTTCCTTATTTATTTTTTGAGACTGAGTGCAAGGGGAGTAGGGCAGAGGGATAGGGAGAATCTTAAGTAGGCTCCACACCCAACCCAAGCCCAACATGGGCCTCATGACCCTGAGATCATGACCTGAGCCAAATTTAAGAGTCCAATGATGCTTAACTCACTGAGCCACCCAGGTGTCCCATCTCTTTAGCTTTTTAAATAAGAGCTTCTCTTCCTCTATCCACATGTATTATATGTTGTCTCTCACAAAATGAGCATTAAACAATGGGTCACTAAATGATTAAACAAAGGCAAGCTAAAATATATTTCAGGGAAATATCATCCAAGAATATCTGTGATTTCATTTTAGTTGGTTTTCTGAGCCTTTGTCAAAGAACTTGAAGTTCTCATAGCTCTCTTCCAGATGACTTAATTTAATTAGTAATCTAGCAGTAGAGGATATAAATATTGCTGGGGATATACTAGAACTGTATTCTCAGATGCATGACCAGTCGGGTCCTCTTGCCCCAAGTTGTTGCCCTGGGGCTATGGATTAGAAAGGGCACAGCAGGGCCAGGCCAGGAGTTACTGCTGAATCCCCACACCCAAGGACATACCCCAGCCTCAGGGCAATCTGTTCCTATAGTAACCCAGCCACAGAGGCCCCAGCCTTCAGTCTTGGACAGCAGAGACACTTACCTAATGTGATATTGGCTCATTCATTATTTTAAAAGCTTGGAAATACAATTTTCTGTAGTCAAACTTCGAATAGTTATGTGAAGCCTGTCACTGGACCACTTAGTATTTATTGAATACCCACTCTGCACCCAGCCCTGTCTGTGCCCTGGGTTAGAACGCCGTCTTGCCAGGCACAAAGCTGACAACCTAGCAGGGACTATGGATTTTACACATTAGAATCTCTAATTAGATGCCCAATTTGATGTAAAGAGCTTATGCTCTCTGTGACTTTGGTAGCTCTGCTAAATTCCCTTTGGGTTCTTTATTGTAATCCCTGGAGGCCCCTGCAGAAGAAAGTGATAAATGTAAGTATTTTTGCTCTACGGTGATCAGTGCTAGGAGAGATACAAGAAGAGGGGTCCTTATTATGAAAAGAGAATGGGGGAAATACACATTATTTTTCCCTTTCTCTTGCTTCTTACAGGTTCTTCTGAGGCAGGAACATTCACTTGTAAATGCACAGGAGGCTGAAACTCAGAGGAAACCTCATCATTCTAGAGAAAGGAACCAACAACCAGGACCTAGAGTTGGGGAGGATGGCTAAAATCTCAGAAAGCGGTCCCCTAATTCTATGTATGAACTGACATGAGTCCTGGGATCTCCCTCACCGGCACGTGCATTTGTTATACCCGCAGGAGCAGAGCAAAGGCCTTGAGAACTGAGCTACAACACAGGCCATAACCCAGTCCCAAAAAAACCCTGTGTGGCCAGATGCAGACCCCACAGCATAGCAAAGCCTTTGAAATCTGCATCACTGAAAGAAGGTGAGACGAACTGGCAGTCTGAACCCCATAGGCTGGTCACGTGGTAAAACAAAATAAAGGGGAAAAAAATCAATATTCTCCAGATGATTTTAACAGGACATGGAGTCTTGCCACCAAGTATTCTGAATGGCAGTAATGGGATTCGGATGAAGTAAATGAAACACTTGCTTTGGGTGCAAAATTTAAAGGAGAGAGGGGGACCAAAAGACTCAGTAACAAGATAAATGATATTTTATCACAAGGTCTAAAAGAGTCAGAATGGATGCAAAAAAATTCTACGATGAACAAAATATCAGAATTTAAAATAAAGACAGGATCAATATTGCTGATTTTTCCTCTTGTATCAAGCTCTAATATGGCTCACCATAGCACCATTACTGATGCTGGAAGGCAGTGGAAAGGAGCTCCCTAAGGTACTCTATATGGTCAGTGTCCCAAAGTTCCCAAGAGAACAGAGAGGGATGGAAAGCAAATCCAGAGAGGCAAAGAGAAGCTATCCAGGAACCCGAGGAAAACTCAAGTATGGCAGACACCATGTATCACAAAGGTAGACAGGTATAAATCTGAAAACGAGGATGGGTTGAAAAGGTTTACAAGGAGCAGTAAGACTCCCCGGCTCTCCCCAGCAGACCAGAGCTCCTAGGGAAACTGAATTAAGAAACTGGGGGTAAGAAAAAAAATACAATTGGTGAAGGGAGGGTGAGATGAAAATCTGCATGCTGAACCAGGGGCACCCCCACCAGCAAACTGCAATCTCCTTCCTGCACCCTGTTCTAAGAATACCGACAGAGGGGCTTACCCAGCACTGACTTACCTCCCTTCCTCACAGTAGCCTAGATAATTCATCTTAGGAAGAACCCAAGAATCCTAAAGAAAAGACATGCAGATATTAACATCAGTGGTTATAAAACAGGTCTACAAATTATTTAGCATCTATCCCATCAAGAAGCAGAGTCTAATTTCCTTCCCTGGGACTATGGACTGTCTTAGGACCTCACTTATAGTGACTCCAGTGCTCCAGGAGGGATGCTGCATGACTTCCTGGGCTAGGTTAAAAGAGGCCATTCCTATGGCTCTCATCTCACTCTACCTTGAGACACATGCCTTTGGAACCCTGAGCTGCCATGTAAAATGTCCAGCTACTCTGTAGCTGCCACACCAGAGAGACCACAGTAAGATAAATGCCCTGAGAGTCCCAGGAGTTCTAGCCTCCAACTATTGGAGTCTTCCTGGCCCAGGAGCCAGATATATGAGTGCAGAAGCTCCCAGAAGACCTCAGACTCACACACTTGGACAGCAACCTTATGAAAGCCCCCAGATGAGATCACATATTTGAGACCACTTAATCCCCCAAATCACCAGAGATAGTAACAATATGAGCATTGCTGGGTTTTGCCCTTGAGGTTGGAGTGGCTTCTTATGAAGCAATTAAGGTAATCAGGACCATGACATTTGGAGTTCTCCCAAGTAAAACTGTGGTTTCCCATCAGTTATCCCACAGTTGCTTCCAAATGGCTATTTAGTCTTCACATCTAAATATGAATAACCAGGGATGCTTGTGTGACTCAGTCAGTTAAGCTGCTGCTTTTGGCTCAGGTCAAGATCCCAGGGTCCTGGGACGAGTACCGCATCGGGCTCCTTGCTTGGCAGGGAGCCTGCTTCTCTCTCCACCTCTGCCTGCCACTCTGCCTGCTCGTGCATGCTCGCTCGCTCTCTCTCTCTGACAAATAAATAAATAAATAAAATCCATCTTAAATAAATAAATAAATGTGACTAACCAGTCACAAATCATCTCAGGAAAGCTATTTAATAAAAGGCAAAGACCAACACAATCAGAAAAAAAGGAACCTTGAACAAAAAGAGACAATGTTGGGTGAGCCTGGTGGTGGGTATTAAGGAGGGCACGTATTGCATGGAGCACTGGGTGTGGTGCATAAACAATGAATTTTGGAACACTGAAAAAAAAATAAAGTTTAAAAAAAAGAGAGAGAGACAATGCAGGGAACAGAAGAAAACCTGAACACAAGTCTGAGAAAATATACCAAAAAGTAGAACACAAAAATTTTTAATGTTCGAGGGAAAAAGAATTAAAAAGGTAGAAAATCAATCCAAGAGGCTCTACATCTGATGACAGAGAATGAAGAAACTATCACCATGCAAAAGAACATGGATGCTTTTCACAAAAGTTGAATAAAAGACAACAAATACAAAAGAACATACTGTAGGAGCTCCTGGGTGGCTCAGTGGTTGGGCATCTGACCTCGGCTCAGGTCATGATCCCAGAGTCCTGGGGTCGAGCCCCATATTGGGCTGCTTAGCCAGAAACCTGCTTCTCCGTCTCCCACTTCACCTGCTTGTGTTCCTTCTCTCGCTGTGTCTTTCTATCAAATATATAAAATCTTTAGAAGAAAAAGAAAAAGAGAGAGAACATACTGTATGATTTCATTACACAAAGTCAAAAACAGGCAAAATGAATCTCTGGAGCTAAGAGTCAGGCGGTGGATGTCTTTGAAGGGGGAAAGACCAGGAAGGGCCAAGACATGCTGCTCATTTCCTGTTTCTTAGTGTAGGCACTAGGCTCACAGGTGCCTTCGCCTCAAGAAAATTTGAGCTATTACACTCAGGAATTATGCATTTTTCTGCATATATGTTCTATGCCAATTAAAAGCTCATTTAAAAAATTAAGGGATTAAAATCAGTCCCTGTATTTATATCATAAGGCAAGACTTAAAAATGGTTCAGGACCTAACTTGTATAGATTCTTTTTTTTTTTTTTAATTTTTTTATTTTTTCAGCATAACAGTATTCATTATTTTTGCACCACACCCAGTGCTCCATGCAATCCGTGCCCTCTACAATACCCACCACCTGGTGCCCCCAACCTCCCACCCCCCACCCCTTCAAAATTCTCAGATCGTTTTTCAGAGTCCATAGTCTCTCATGGTTCACCTCCCCTTCCAATTTCCCTCAACTCCCTTCTCTCCATCTCCCCTTGTCCTCCATGCTATTTGTTATGCTCCACAAATAAGTGAAACCATATGATAATTGACTCTCTCTGCTTGACTTATTTCACTCAGCATAATCTCTTCCAGTCCCGTCCATGTTGCTACAAAACTTGGGTATTCATCCTTTCTTTCTTTTTTTTTTTTTTTTTTTACAGCTTTATAAACATATATTTTTATCCCCAGGGGTACAGGTCTGCGAATCGCCAGGTTTACACACTTCACAACACTCACCATAGCACATACCCTCCCCAAACATAGTGATCCGAAGGGGCACGTGCACCCGAATGTTTATAGCAGCAATGTCTACAATAGCCAAACTATGGAAAGAACCTAGATGTCCATCTACAGACGAATGGATAAAGAAGATGTGGTATATATACACAATGGAATACTATGCAGCCATCCAAAGAAATGAAATCTTGCCATTTGCGACGACGTGGATGGAACTAGAGGGTATCATGCTTAGCAAAATAAGTCAATCGGAGAAAGACAACTATCATATGATCTCCCTGATATGAGGGAGAGGAGATGCAACATGGGGGGTTGAGGGGCTAGGAGAAGAGTAATTGAAACAAGATGGGATTGGGAGGGAGACAAACCATAAGTGACTCTTAATCTCACAAAAGAAACTGAGGGTTGATGGGGGGAGGGGGTTGGGAGAGGGGGTGGGGTTATGGATATTGGGGAGGGTATGTGCTAACTTGTATAGATTCTTAGTGGCCACCTATAGGACAACCTAAATTGAGTGCTAAGAATAATAAATGCAATAAATAAAACATATCTAACATGTTTAAGTCCATGATAATAAAAAGCAGTCCCCATTGATTACCCTAGACACTGATGGGAAACCAATTAATTACTTTAAGATAAGGGAAAGAATCAGGGCTTTATTATACCATTCCTGTACAAATTAAACCTCAAAGGAACTGAGGAGTTGGTGAAGGGATTTCTCTTTATAGATCATTCTAGTTAAACAAATTGAAAGGATGATAGCACTAAAAGATCATCACTTTGCAATCCCTTATACTTTGGATGGCACTGTGGATATTAAGATCATAAAAAAGAGACAAGCAGTCATCACACACCTCACGATGGGAGCATTCACCACTACCTACAGAATGGTCCTGCTCAGGGGATTGAACCCAAATGTGACCAAACCTTTAAACACAGCTGCCAATCTCCAGATACATAGCAGAGAAGCTCATTAAACACCACCCCAGGGAGTCAGTCAGCAAAATCCAGATGATGGGACCATTCTACAGGAAAAATAACCAGTTTTTCAATGAAAAATAAAAGCCAAAAAGGAGAAAAAGAGGGATAAAAGGGAAGCCTATGGATTAAAAGAGTCTTAAGAATCATATCCACCAGTTATAATGTCTGGATGTTAGTGGAATCATAATTCCTCCCTCAAAAAATGTAAAAGATAGACAAATTAATAATATAAATAAATGAATGAGACAATCAGAGAAATGTAAACCTTGTGTAGCTATTCAATGTTATTTAAAAATTATTGTTCTTCTTTTAACATTGATTTGATTTGATTTGAGAAAGAGATGGAGTGATAGAGCGAGTTGGGGGAGGGGCAGAGGTAGAGGGAATCTCAAGAAGACTCCCTGCTGAGCAAGGAGCGCAAAGCAGAGCTCAGTCTCAGGACCCTGAGACCATGACCTGAGCCAAAATCAAGAGTTGGATGCTTAACTAACTGAGCCACACAGGTGCCCCTAAAAAATTTATTACTCTTTTTTTTAGGTATGATATTTTCTTTGTGATTTTTTAAAAAGTCCTTATCTCTAGGAGACACACATGAAGTTCAGGTAAAATTTGCTTTAGAGTGATTGGTAGACGGGCAAAGTGGGCACCAGTATGATGAAGGAGTAAAATCCAGGAGCTGATGGCTGTTGAGCAGGATGATGGGTCTCAAGGGTCCATTATACGACTCTCTCTGCTCTTGCTTGCAATTTTCTATTTAATATAAAGGCCTTTTCTCATCTCATGTATTATAGTTATTTAAAAAACAAAAACAAAAACAAAACAAACAAACAAAAAACACTGCTGATGCTCCTAAACCTACAATACCTCAACTTGAGGGCTTTGGCACCAAGTAGGAGTTGTCAAAGAGTGGAGGAGGAAAGGCACAGAAGCAGAGGAAGAGAGAGGATGCATGGGGTTTTGTGTAATGGTCCATCTCCCTCCTCTCCTGGCCTATTAGCACCAGGTGCCATTATCTTGAAAAAGAATGTCAAAGCCAAAACTATTGGCAATTAATTGTGTGAGACTAAGCATTTACTAACTAAAATGTTTTCAATTTTATTCTTATGATTCATGTTTAATAAGCAGTCTTTATTTTTATTTTAATAAGTAATAGCCTCAGACTTATTAGGTTTCTTTCTCCAAAGTCCTGTGAGTGAAAAACAGCAGAGCAATGCAGTGAACTGTAATAGCCTACCTTTGTCTTTCTAGCATGCCTTCTAGCACCTTTAAGAGACTCCTCCTTGACTCCATGTGGCTCCTGGTGAGCTGTCATTCACATACTCAGTCTATATCAACAAGTGGTCATGAGACATGCACATACTAGTTAGACATCCCTATGCACCTACCCATAGGAATTGATCAATATTGGGCCTAACCCCCCCCCCCAAAAAAAATTGGGCCTAAAACACAAAAAGATCACTTGGAACCTTTTCAAATATTGACATATGAGACAATTCTCTTTTTCATGGCTAAATTGGGAAGATGTGAGTCTAGAGATTTCTGTGACTCTCTTTTCCAAAATATGAATAGAATCTGCATACAGAATTAGACCAAGCAAAGAGAGAGTATAGCTTGCTCAAGATCTGGAATCTAATCATGCCCGTAAGTTTGAGCTACCCCCAGAATTCAGAGTTACGTGAGCCAAAATTTTCTGGTATGGATAAGCTAACTAAAGTCAGATTTTAGCCATTTGGGGCTAAAGAACACAAACTAATGGAAGCCTTCCCTCCATTGCAGGCTTCCCAAGCAACCATGCTACCTCCTATCAGAAATTTCATTTCGGAGGAGGAAGCAAGATGGCGGAGGAGTAGCAGACTGAAATATCATTAGATCCCAGGATTTCAGCTAGATAGCTATCAAACCATTCCGAACACCTACAAACTCAACAGAGATAAAACAAAAGAAGACCAGCAATTCTAGGAACAGAAAATTGACCACTTTCGGGAAGATAGGACATGCGGAGAAGTGAATCTGAAGTAACAGGAAGATAGACCATGGGGGGAGGGGCTGGCTCCAGGCAAGCAGTAGAGCAGCGGAACACAAAAGCAGAACTTTTAGAAGTCTCCTCCACTGAGGGACATCGCTCCAGAGGCTCTGAGGGGGTGGAGCCCTCAGGGGGATAGTGTGGTCTCAGGACCTGTGGGGTCACAGAAACACTGGGAGTGTCTGAGTATGGCAGAGCTTCTAGGTATCAGAGAGAGGAAGTCAGGTACAGAGACAGAGCCAAGGGGTGAGCTCTCAGCTTGGGGTTACCTTAAATCATTATCCTCTTTGAGCAGGGACTCCACAAGTGGCAGATCAGGGAAGACCCCTCCCCTCCTTCCTCCTCCGGGAGGAGAGGCACAGGAACACCTGTATTTGGAGACTCCAAAGGGGGCAGTGTGCCAGAGGTAGAAACACTCGTTCACAGGCCAGGTGAGCTCGGAGTGCAGCTGGAGACCAGGGAGACAGGAAGGATTGACTGCTTTTCTCTGAGGGCACACTGAAGAGTGGGGCCCTGAGCTCTTGGCTCCTCCAGGCCAGAGATTGGGAGGCCGCCATTTTTCATTCCCATCCTCCAAAGTTCTACAGAAAGCATTCAGGGAACAAAAGCTCCTGAGAGTGAAGGCGAACAGATTACTTAGCCTGGCCCCTGGCAAGAGCAGTACAATTTCGCCTCAGGCAAAGACATTTAAGAATGACTGCAACAGGCTCTTCCCCCAGAAGATCACAAAGAACATCCAGCCAAGACCAAGTTCACCAGTCAACGAGAACAGTAGAACTCCAGAGCTAGGAGAAAGCAACGCATAAGATTCATGGCTTTTTTCCCATGATCCTTTAGTCTAAAACTAAAAACTAAATTTTTTTAATTTTATTTTTTTCTTATTCTATTTTTTAAATTTTTCCTCTTTCCTCTTTTAATGTTTTTAACTATTTTATCTCAACAATACCTTTTTTAAAAAAAAATCTTTTTAAATGTTCATTGTTATAGTCACATTTTATCCCTTTGTTGTATTTAACCTTATTTTTTGTATACATATAGGTTTTTTTTCTTTAAAATTTTGGGATACACTTTCTTCCAATAGATCAAAATATACCCTAAATCTAGCACATGGCTTTATTCTACTCTCCAGCCTGAGCACATTCACTCCTTTTTTATTTTTCCTTTTTCCAACCAACTAATCTTATCAATTCCCTTTTTAGAATCTCTTTTTAATTTTCATCTTTACAGTCATAGTCTATCCCTTCATCATTGTGTGTGTGTGTGTGTGTGTGTGTGTGTGTGTGTGTGTGTGTGTGTGTTTTTCTTTCTTTAAAATCTTGGGAGGTAGTTTCCTCTAAGAGAC
This sequence comes from Lutra lutra, assembly GCF_902655055.1. NCBI lineage: Eukaryota > Metazoa > Chordata > Mammalia > Carnivora > Mustelidae > Lutra > Lutra lutra. Next base: position 49,919,796 of record NC_062283.1, on the reverse strand, counting down.
TAGAATACACCAAAATCAAGTGGCTGGCTCTGTTCTATTCACCAGTCTAAAATATATATACATATATTTTTTTTCTTTTTTTTTTTTAATTTTCCCCCCCTTTCTTCTCCCTCCAGTTTCGGTTCTCTTCTGATATGGTTACCATATATTTTTCTGGGGTCTTTTCAACCCTTTTAGTATTTTATTCTCTTGTTCATATATTCTTATCTGGATAAAATGACAAGGGGAAACAACTTACCACAAAAAAAGAACAAGAGGCAGTACCAACAACTAGGGACATAATCAATATGGACATTGGTCATCTGTCAGAACTAGAGTTCAGTATGACGATTCTCAAGGTGCTAGCTGGGCTCAAAAAAGGCATGGAAGATATTAGAGAATCTCTTTCTGGAGAAATAAAATACCTTTCTGGAGAAATAACAGAACTAAAATCTAACGAAGTTGAAATTAAAAAAGCTATTAACGAGGTGCAAACAAAATAGAGGTTCTTACTGCTAGGATAAATGAGGCAGAAGAGAGAATTAGTGACATAGAAGACCAAATGACAGAGAATAAAGAAGCTGGGCAAAAGAGAGACAAACAACTACTAAACCACGAGGGGAGAATTCAAGAGGTAAGTCATACCATAAGACAAAACAATATTAGAATAATTGGGATTCCAGAAGAAGAAGAAAGAGAGAGAGGGTCAGACAATATATTGAGCATTATTATAGTAGAGAATTTCCCTAATATAGCAAAAGGAACAAGCATCAAAATCCAGGAGACACAAAGAAACCCCCCCAAAATCAATAAAAATAGGTCCACACCCCATCATCTAATAGTAAAACTTACAAGTCTCAGTGACAAAGAGAAAATCCTGAAAGCAGTATGGGACAACAGGTCTATAACATACAATGGTAAAAATATTAGATTGGCAGCAGACCTATCCACACAGACCTGGAAAGACAGAAAGGACTGTCATGATATGTTCAGAGCACTAAATGAGAAAAATGTGCAGCCAAGAATATTATATCCAGCTAGGCTGTCATTGAAAATACAAGGAGAGATAAAAAGCTTTCACAACAAACAAAAATTAAAAGAATTTGCAAACACCAAACCAGCCCTACAGGAAATATTGAAAGGGGTCCTCTAAGCAAAGAGAGAGCCTAAAAGTAGTAGACCAGAAAGGAATAGAGACAATATACAGTAACAGTCACCTTACAGGCAATACAATGACACTAAATTCATATCTTTCAATAGTTACCCTAAATGTAAATGGGCTAACTGCCCCAATCAGAATGGATTAAAAAAAAAAAAAAAAAAGACCCATTAATATACTGTCTACAAGAAACTCATTTTAGACCCAAAGACTCCTCCAGATTTAAAGTGACGGGGTGGAAAATGATTTACCATGCTAATGGATATCAAAAGAAAGCTGGGGTGGCAATCTTTATATCAGATCAATTAGATTTTAAGCCAAGACCATAATAAGAGATGAGGAAGAACACTACATCACACTTAAAGGGTCTGTCCAACAAGAAGAGCTAACAATTTTAAATATCTATGTCCCTAACGTGGGAGCAGCCAATTATATAAACCAATTAATAACAAAATCAAAGAAACAACTTGACTATAATACAATAATACTAGGGGACTTTAACATCCCCCTCACTGAAATGGACAGATCATCTAAGCAAAAGATCAACAAGGAAATATTTGCTTTAAATGACACACTGGACCAGAGGGACATTACAGATATATTCAGAACATTCCATCCCTTAATCTCACAAACAAACTGAGGGTTGCTGGGGGGTGGCGGGGGGGTTGGAGAGAGGGTGATTGGGTTATGGGCATTGGGGAGGGTATGTACTCTGGTGAATGCTGTGAAATGTGTAAGCCTGATGATTCACAGACCTGTACCCCTGGGGCAAATAATACATTATATGTTAATAAAAATAATTTTTAAAAAGAGATTTCATTTCATATCAAAATTAGAGGTTCCTGGATGTTATTATAAGTAGATTAGCACATATTATATTCCTCTGAGCTTTTCAGTAGTCAGTCACTGAACAAATAATTGCTGAGTGTCTACCATTTCCAGAATAGTAGATACCTAGGTTTTGTCTGTCCAGGAGTCCTCTTTTTCTAGAAACTGCCCCTGCTCTTGACTTGATCCTCAACTGAATAGTTCAGGGTGGACAGCTGACCCAAGGTACCCAATGAAGGAAACCTAGAAAGAAGAAAAACCTCAGACTTTTTTGACTAGAGACACAAAAAATAGCCCTATTTTTTTTTTTTTTTGGTGCCTCCTCTTTAAGGGAGGCAGCCATAAGACTAAAATCTCAGCAACTATCCATGGCCCCATTTCCCCATGCGAGGGACTAAAGGTCACATAGGAAGTGGAGCATAGACAAGAAACAGGGAAAGAGCCTTGCCAACGTTTAGTGTTCCTGATCTCCAGCTATATCCCTGGTCCTTGCGTAAGTTGGCTTTTTCAGCTATTCCAGGATTCTGTATTTTGTGTAAACCAAGTCTGATTGAGAGTTATTCACTTGGAACAATTTCATATACTTGGGCACAAGGCCATGGTCTAAGGACATTATATAACCACACCATAGTCCCCACACTCAAGGAGCTTAAAGTACAATGTGAAGACAGGGACGAAAATGTGGTTGATTTCAGAACAGAGTGATAAGCTCTGTGAAGGGAGTGACCACAAGACACTCTACAGCCCACAGAAGACGCACCCAGAAAAGCTTCCCAGAAGACATGCTACTTGTGGGAACTGAAGAACCACAAGGGACTAGACCAGAGCATCTCAACCTCACCGCTATTGACATTTGTGGGCTGATAATTCTCTGTGGAGGAGGGGGCCTGTCCTGTGACGTGTAGGTTATTTAACAACATCCCTGGCTTCTAGATGCTAGTTGTACCACCAGCCATGGAAGTCAAAAATGTCTGCAGACACTGCCAAATGTCCCCCAGGGGGGGCACAAAATGATCCCGTCTACCCAATGTCTTCATAATAACAGTAGAGGGGTGTGCTGCCTGAAATGCAGCCAACATAGAATAATGACTGCCTTATGGAATAACAATGTGATTTCCTCATAAAAGGTACCCTTGGTGGCCACATGTTGACAGCTCACTAGCAACTTAAATTCCTCAAGCAGTGCCTTGGAGCACGCCTTGGGAAATATGTTGACACATTCTTGTTTCAGGAGGATGAATCCCTTGGCCACCAAGTCCTGCTGGGGGCCACTTCCTTCTGAAGAGGCTTTTGTGTCTTTGCTGTAGATGATTAAAATTTCTCCACAGAGGAGTCTTGCTGCCCATTTACAAAACTAACATCAACAGCCCAATTTTCATGATCCCAAAACAATCATGGCGGCATCCATGATTTGGGTTTGGGATAGGGTGCAAAAAATGTTATGGAAAGCCTCTTTATTTGTTTCTCAGAAATCGCAAGCAAAGGCCACTTACTGCAAACCCTACAGGATGCTGGGAAGTCTTTCCTGGGTTTTCTGAACATGCCAGACATAATAAACCTGTTTCTTTACAAATGGGGTACCTGAAGCCAAGTAACGTGAACCGGTACAATCACTTTTCATTCCTTTCAGTTACTTATGAAAGGAGTAACCTTACTTCTTATGAGGTCTGTTTTCTGTACTCTTGAATTTTCCTTCAAGGCTGTAGTATCACTGATTGATCTGTAAATCAAAGAAAAACAACAGCTTCCCTCATAGGGTAATAACAAAGATTAAAGGGTAATGCACCATACCTCACTGATTTGAAAAAGCATGCAGTTCCCCCACCTTTGAGCATCTGCAGAATGGGAATGTATCTGGCAATCTACGGCCTCTTAACTCTCCACCGGTCAGGGAGCAGTCACAATCCCGCTGTCCTCACCTACCCACATGCTAACTTTTTGGCCTTGTGGCATGATGGGCGACTACCCAACTGTCGGTAAACAGACCACTTCAGAACTTGAGGAAGGAGCATGGGTCTTGGTTATTGTCTGAAAACCTTCTGCTGACACTTCAACAAAGCACCACACCAAACCTTGTAAATCAGGGGTCAGCACTGTGGAGGGAAACCCCAGAAGTACAAGGGAGCCCCTTCAAAGAAATGCTGTGTCTCCTCCATTCTCATAGGTAAAGAAGAAGGTGTTGTGTAGAGAAACAACAACCTCAACAGTCCTGAGTCAAAAAGTGATTCAAAAGAGTCTGAATGCAAAGCGAACAAACAAAAAAACCTAAAAAACAAACAATAATAGCAACAAAAATCCTTCAGGAATTCCTTAACCAATTGAATTTGCTCAGACTTTCCTTCTATATGCACAAAATGATATATGATGAAAAAAAAATTTAGCTAAGCCCAAAAGAGCCCTTTCAACAGGTATACAACAAAAATTCTACAATTAATTGCACACTTTTTTCCTTAGTGATACATAAAATGATAGCATACATCATAGTTGTTTTAGATTTGAGGAAACACAATAACAGAGAAGGCCGATAGCCTGGTTCACATCTAGTTGGTTATCAACAAACAGTAGACGTTGTTGTTTCTAGGACTTTATAGTTGTCAAATCTGGCCCAATCGAGAGACAATATTTGAGAATAAACAAATTTATTCTATGAAAAAAATCCCCCAGATCAGGTACATAGAGACGATTCTATAAAATAGCTTAAACATCGAGGTCCTTTCTAAGCTATGATTTCATTGGTGAATTTACATCCTCAAATAACAATTGCAGAGTATAATTTCAATCCTCTCCTCCTTTACACTCTTTTTCTAGTTATCTTGTCCATGTGGCAGAGAGCCCAACACATCAGAGGGCAGGCAGAGTGAGAGAACTCAAAATCAAGCCACACTTACCCACTGGCTTGCACACCCATAACAATCCTGCACATTGTTAAGCTTCTCGTACTTTTGATTAAATTTCATGGGAATTTAAAGGAATTAAAGAAAGGAATGGTTTCTGAGTGTGGAATTTCCCCAAACATGGACCTAAGTCAGGAAAGATATTGAAAGAATATAAATGAAAGAAGAAAAGATCTAAAAATCTCCAAATATCCTAGGAAAAGAAGTCACATTTGTTAATATTTTAGTTGTATATAAATACCTGTTATGGGCAAATGGATAAACAGATGTAGGTATGTATAATGGAAACTTTGTTTTATACAAACAGTAAAATGTGAAATATTCTTTCATATAAATGACAAGACTTCCATTCAATAGATGTTTGCCTGAAGCAAATTATCAGTGTTAAGGTTTCTACCTATAACACACTAAATAATTTTTCTCAAAACTTCCATAATATTTAATAAGAATTTTGATTATTAATTCAAATCCAAAATGTAACTTTCTGTCAAAAGTTATCTTAGAATATGTCAGCTCATTCTGCATCAAAATTATTCTGTGGAAGAACTTTTCTGGTAACAGGTGTTTTCCAAAAGCTAGTTCAAATGTATGAATATATATATATATGATATATAATATCATATCATAATGTACACTACAATATATGTATCAAAATGTCCAGTAACCTTATCACAAATATCTCCAATTACACCCCTGTGGGATTTTGTTTCATGTAGTCTGGACCAGTCACAGGAACCCACGTGCTGGTTTCACCCTACAAAGCTTGCAAAATGAACCAGAGCCAGGTCTGTGTTGTTGAGATGATCAACCACCAGAGGGCAGCAAAGCACCTCATAATACCTTACCTTAGGTTTTTTTTTTTGTTTTGTTTTGTTTTGTTTTGTTTTGTTTTGTTTTGTTTTGTTTTTGTTTTTGTTTTCGTTTGTTTTGTTTTGTTTTTTTTTAGCTCACCAAATCGGATCATGGAATTAGGGTGTTGGTTTGTATCTTGTAAGTCTTGTAAGTCTTGTAAGTCTTTCATCATATTAATATTAACGAAGTTACTTTTTTTAAACCCGAAAATAAGAACTATTAGGACATTTGTCATTGATTTTCCTTAAAGATCTATCCAGGCACACCCCCAAATTTCTCCTTATAAGTAATATTCCCATTTTTCAGTAGTGTTTAGGATTGACATATTAATGCAGAATGAAAGATAAAGACTTCCAGTTTTAACCAAGTAGCATATTAAATTAAACTGGGTGATTTGGGCAGAAGGATTCTTTGCAAGATTGATGTTCTATTATGTGAGTCTGAAAAGCAAGACAAAGGAGAATTGCTGGCGCCTCTCAAGTCTCATCCGAGTCTTACATCAAAGGAAATGAAATGTATTCCTTAATCTAATTTGTGGCTCTCTTTAAGTATAAAGTCAGAGCAAACGGAGGAACAATAAACTAGTGAGATATGATGTGTCTGGAACACCGCTGAATAATAATTTTATTTGCACTGCAAATAAATAACCACAAAATAAAGAATGCCTATTGATTATCCTAAAGAGAATGACAAACAGTGGGATTGTAGCACTGATTCTTTTTCATAGGATTTTAAATCATGCTCCTGGAATTAGAAGTCCCTCTAAATACAATGGTGATGTGAAAGCAGACAGCAGAGACTAATAAAAGCGGCAGGGGAGGGTTGGGAGGGTGTGTGTTACATGCACGAAAAGGGAATATAAAGCCAGTTGCATTGTGCCACAGCATCTGTTTCAGCTTCACACTGCTGTGCCGACGTGGACCACTTTGAAGGTGACAATAGCAGAATTCAAAATTGCAACGTCAGGGGGAACAGATGCCACAGGCTAGAGACATGCATGGGATTATGGCAAAACTGATGAAAGACAGGACAAGGGCCTTTTATTTAAAAAAAAGAAAGAAATCCCTGTCACAATAAGGGTTGTGAACCTGAGAGCTAACGGAGGTGATGTGGCGGCAAGAGTTCACAGAGATCGAAACTAAAATAGCAGGGGATAAAACCACACAATAGCAACAGGTAAAAATGTCTTGGCAAAAAGCTGGCAGTGTGAACCCAAAAGGCATTGAAAGGGTTTTAAATAAAAATGGAGAGCAAAAAGCCACAGTACCTTATCAGGGCACCATTCCTGGGAAACAAATAGAAATACATTTGGATAACAAATACATACTTCTAGAAGCTTTAGGTGGAGAGAATGCTGGAATTACTAGCAGCAACCCCTACCTTTTCTTTTCTTAATTTTTAATTCTAAGAATATGAACTTAGGGTTTCCCTGGGTGGCTCGGTCAGTTAAGCACCTGCCTTTGGTTCAGGTCATGACCCCAGAGTTCTGGAATGGAGTCTGCTCAGTGAGGAGTCTGCGTCTCCCTCTGCTACCCCCACCTTGTGCTCTCTCTCGCTCTCTTTCTCTCTCTCTCAGGTAAATAAATAAAATCCTTTTAAAAAGAAGAAAGAAAAAGAGAGAGAGAGAGAGAAAAGGAAGGAGAGGAAAGGAGAGAAGAGAAAAAAGAAAAGAAAAGGAAAAAGGGAAGGAAGAAAGGTAGGCAGGGAGGGAGGGAGGAAGGAAATGAACTTAAATCTTAGCGAGATAAAGGATACAAGGCAGGAAGTCAGAACCCTGTCATTTCTATTATTTGCCTGTTCTGTGATTCAGACAGGTAGTTTGGTTTTGCTGACTCACGGTTCCCACAGGGTAAAACAACAGGTCAGACTATACTGCATCCCTCAAAAACAGAGCCAGGCAAATGTCTGTCTATCTCCTGAGTTTCTTCCAGTTCCTGCTCTGTCTTCTACATGAATAACCACAGCATTGATTAGTCATGATTTTGACTGCATGTTACACAATTATTTGCCTAACTTTATTTTTAATATGATAAACATTATGTGAAAACAAGTCTAAAGTTGGAAATAAGCTAAATGCTCCTTGGAAGGATATTTTCATTATTTATGATACATCAACAGCCTCTGAGGTATCTGTTTGGAATGATGTAGCTCATCCATCCAGCGATTTGCAGGAAATGCTCATACTAGCTTATCACAGGGAGAAAAGGACGCTGTGAAACAAACTGATCACACTTTTTAAAAAATGACACTGAAGTGTTAACAATGTACATCTCTGGCTGGCAGGATTCATCTACATTAAGAACGAAAGACTAAAAAATAAAAAATTTGACAGCAGTTGCAGATCTGTAGGACTGTGATTTTTTGTATCGTGTGTGTGTGTCTGTGTGTCTGTGTCTATGCATGCTTTTCTACAACATAAATAACGCAAAGACAACTGATATCTTTTTGGAGATTCCACAAGTCTTAGCTCTACTGAAGCCATGCAAAGAACCTAAACTCAGAGTGCTCCCAGGTCATTTGCAAGGATACTGGGTATTGTTTTCAAGCAGACATCACCTTTTCCTTTGGCTCACTGGCCATTTGGCCTCCCAGCAAGAAAAACCACCTTCCTGATCTCTGAGAGGATATGAATCAGGTCTCCAGGTTAATGGAACACAATGACTGCTTGCCCCTGGAAACCCTGGCCAGGCTGTCCCCTTGACCTGTCCCCCACCTCACACCAGCAGAGGCCCCATCTGATTTTACCAGACGAGGAACCACTGCCAAGTAGCAAAGTCAGCCAAACTAGAAAACTAGTCTTGCAAGTGAAAAAAGAAAAAAGTTTGTAAAGCATGATCCCAGTTTTTTAGTTTAAAAATTATAACAGCAATAACACAACAAGGAAATTCACCAGAATGTCAGTTGTGATGATCTCCATGTGGTGGGACTACAAGTGCCTTCAATTTTCTTATTTTGCTGATCTCTGTTTTCTAAATATTTTGTAATAAATATGTATTATTTTGTAATTTTAAACAAAATGATTAAGAGTTATTTTGTCAATTTCATCAAGCCAACAACTAAGGATCCCATAGCTATAAATACACCCATATTAGAACCCATATTCATAAGTTTTTATAAATAAGTGTAAATTTATAAATAATAGCTTTCTAAAGGATCGAATGGTTAAAATATTGGGATTTTTACTAAACTTACTGAGGTGCCCCTGTGTATTTTTCTTCTCCTTTTCTTTTCTTTCTTTTTTTTTTTTTTTTTTTTTTTTTTTTAGAGAAAGAGAGAGAGACCACATCTGCTAGCAGGGATGTGAGGACAGAGAGGGAGAGAACATTTTAAGCAGGCTCCACAGCAACACAGGGCTTGATCCCACGACCCTGACATCATGACCTGAGCCCAAACCAAGAGTTAGATGCTCACTGACTGAGCCACCAAGGTGCCCCCACGTGGCCCTGTGTTTAATGGCGGCCAGCTTTGGCATTCACTCCACTAGCATCGCATCTAGGGTCTTTCCTTAAAGGAATGTTCTTCTTCCCATCATCTACTATCAAAACACTTTTCTCTACTTTCCATTTGGGGCCTGCTTCTCCCATTCCTGCTGACTTTTATAAGCAAGGATCCACCTTCACCATATCCTACCTCTCAGTCCCCCAGCTTCCTAACCCCTTCACAAAGGACCCAGCAGCCTCCCCTGGTTTCTGTGCAAGTGTCCAGGAGTTTGTATGTTGCATAAAGCTCCCAGATCAATGCTTTTGGGGAAGTTTTTTGATTCTTCCTCAAGACGGAATAGGCTTGACCCTCACCCTGCCCTACATTACCCCTTGAGTCCCAGGGGCTCATTCAGCTCATTTCAACTTCTTTTGACATGTTTCTACTCTGAATCTCTATTAGGGCCAGGCCTGACCAAAGGCCAAAGGAGATCAACGGCCACTCAGTAACTTCTCTGGGACATTCGTTCATGAAATATGAATGGCTGGACCCTGTTATATGTTACCCTGAAAGGAGAAACAAATTGTCATCCCTAAACGAATAAATGAATGCGTGCTTTGGGAGACCAAGAACTCACTTCCTTGACCTTCTGGGAACAAGGCTTCAGTCTCTTTTTCCTAAGTCCATGTCCCAGACAGCAGAAGCACCAGGTGTAGAGACACAACAGGTATCTTGTGATCACATGGTCACCAACTATTTTAATGCTGACAGCTGTGTGAGGTAGGTATTTATTTATTTATTTATTTATTTATTTATTTATTTATTTTTAAGATTTTATTTATTTACCCGACAGACAGAAATTACAAGTAGGCAGAGAGGCAGGCAGAGAGAGAGGAGGAAGCAGGCTCCCCGCTGAGCAGAGGGCCTGATGCGGGGCTCCATCCCAGGACCCTGGGACCATGACCTGAGCCGAAGGCAGAGGCTTAACCCACTGAGCCACCCAGGCGCCCCGAGGTAGTTTTTATAACCCTCATTTTACTGATTCAGAAACTGAGGCTTGCGCAGGTTAAGACATTCAGCACCAGTAACATCGCTGGCAAGTGTTAGAGACGGACTGAAATACAAGTCATTTGACTCCATTCCACAGAGTCTCTGCTGTATCACAGTTCACCAAGGGACTCGTTTTGAGTTTGGTCACCTGTTTCAGGAGATTTGCTTCAGATGGAAAAAAGGAATCCTAGGAGAATCCAACCTGGGTCTGAAAGGTAGAGGTCAAGCAATATTTCTCAGTTTGTACTCACCTTGCACATTTTGCATGAGGCAGTCCTGTATGCTTCAGGGTGTTTTGCCTTCTTGATCGCTGCCCACTAAAATCTGATTGAGACCATCCAAAATGCCTGCACACATTTTCAAACACTCCTGGAGGGACTCTGCCTTCCCAGGATGAGAACGCAGGAGTCTGAGAACGTCTGATTTAAAAGCAGGGTCCATATCGCTAATAGGTGACAACTGGAAACAATAATTATATCGGTAGGAAAATAATTACTAGACAGGCCAGATAATTTGAACTGCGCTGACCTAGACTAAGTCGGAATTTGTACTGAACATCAGATTTGATGGCTGATGTCATCAACAAGCACTCAATGGGTTGGCTGCCAAGATAAATGCATTATGAGCATAATGAGTGTGGTGTGACTTCATTAGAATGGAAAAAACCAATATCTACATCTTTAACAGAGTTTGCGTCTCTCTCAGTAGTCCCTTGAGTTGGCGATGATAAGTCCTTTGGTGTCCCAGACCCTCATTAATGCTACATTCTTTCTAATTGGCAGAGGGAGCCATTGAGAGAGTACTAATGGACCCTGGCAGAAGTAGCAGCGTCAGGTGCTGTAAGTGAGAAAAGCTAAGCAGTGACCTTACAGAAAAGAGACAGAGAAGAATTAGAAGCCTCTATGATTCCCCCACCGCCATGGAAACAAGTCGTTTCTTTTACCAGCACACAATGCTTTTACAGAGATACCATCTTCAAGGGTCATTTTCTCCTGGATGTTGTTAACAGATGAATGAGCTTTCCTGTATGACTAGGAGAGGGGATTGTGTGCTAGAGCCTGTGGGAGACCCCTCCCATAAATCCAGCTTATCTCCATCCATAGCGAACCATCAGAATCGCACAAGCAGCTGGTGAAAAGGGCTTTGTGCTGCGCTGTTTTTCCCATCAGGAGCCTTGCCTGGTTCTCAGGCGGCTGAAGTAGGTGCCTTTCATTTTCTCTTGGATGGCTTCAGGGCTACAATTTGCTTGGCCTAGAGTAACGATTCCATGGCAAGAGCAACTCTGATCTTATTCTACCCAATTTGCTAGATGTTATCTCACTCTTTAAAGAGCCCGGAAAGAAAGATTCAGAAATGCAAGCGGTCTGCTCTCTCTCACAGATGGCACAATCATTTACCACAGCTGTGACTGGGCACTTTTCAGGCTTATACAAGGGGGACTATACAGGTTTCAAGAAAGTATTTTTGGTTCCATTTTTGTTTCTGAGTCACTGGAGAATTGGATTATCTAAAAGTGCCGTGGTGTTGTGTAAAAGTCTTTGCCCAAGAGAGGATGCCAGGATGCTCATATTCTCTCTCTAGAACTCTGTTTCATAGGTAACGATTCCAGAAAACATATTTATTGAGATAACTAAAATAGATTCAGGTACCTCCTTTAATCTCGGGAATCTTAAACAGTCAAGAGTCAAATTTATCGGGAAAAAAACAGTTACAGCTCATCAAAACCTTTCCCCAACCTTCTCAAATCTCCAATAATTGTAAGTAGCTATCTACACCTGGCCAAAATGACTCAGTAATAAATCATCTTATCTTCTTTATTGTCCAATGTTCCCCATATAAAAGTCCACATGATAGTTTCCTTCCTGAGTTGAGAGCTAGGATTTTTTTTCTCTGTTTCCTACTGGTTGGACAAGGAAGATAATGAGATTGGTACCCCTCAACTGTCTCTTGAGTCTAAGGTCAATGCTAACTTCTTTATGCTCCTAAGAATAGTTTAACATAAAAATCAAATAGTTTAATATTAAAACCACTCTTACCCTTTAACTTCTTGGTTCTTGAATCTTCTTTTCTCCCCCTTGTTTTAATGGTTTTGCTAGCTCATTGCTTAAGATGTGTTAAAGCAAGCCGCCTCCCCTCTGCTTTGGCTATTGGTACAATATAGTGTTTAGGATTTTCTAAAATATTCCTAATCTCATATTTATTCCCAGTAGTCTATCCAGTTCACTAAAGCTAGACCACCACCCAAGGTCATAAAACCATGAGTTTTAACATGGTGGTAAAATGTTCTCACAATCCTTGTATGCCAAAGCCTCACAGATGGAGAGGGGGGTGAGCTGCTTAGCAAATTGAATCATTCATTCATCTGATGGATTTGACTCTGAACTTTTACATCCTCTGTAACAGATATTTCTTTCAAGGTCTGTTTTCATTTCACAACATCCCTCTCTTAATATAGGAAGCTGCCTCAGCACATGGGGGGAATTTTAAAGTCCCCAGGAAGAATTCCAACAGCCCCTCTAAAAAAAGAAAACAGGGGCGCCTGGGTGGCTCAGTGGGTTAAAGCCTCTGCCTTCGGCTCAGGTCGTGATCCCAGGGTCCTCGGATGGAGCCCCGCATCGGGCTCTCTGCTCGGCAGAGAGCCTGCTTCCTCCTATCTCTCTCTGCCTGCTTCTCTGCCTGCTTGTGATCTCTGTCAAATGAATAAATAAAATCTTTAAAAAAAATAAAAAAAAGAAAAAAAGAAAAAAGAAAACAAAAATAGAAGAGAACCTTTCTTACTGGCTTTTGCTAAAGACTGAAATGTCACAATTAGAGATGCATCCTTTGATTTAGAGATTTGTATCACTTGAAAATTTAAGGAAAGGATGAATACAAATGTGTCTCTATCCTTATGGCATTTACTCTGTATACTATTGAGTTTATTGGGTTCCTTTTCTGAGATCACATTTTGATAGAAGGAAAGGGATTTAAAAAAAAAAAAAAAAAAAAGGCTGAAGATACAAAAGCTGCGGCAGAAAGGATCATGGAAGTGCAAACATGACCCGATTGTGAGACAGTATGGCTCAACAGACAAAACCTTGGTGATGGCACAGCCTTGCCAAGGCTGAGCCTGTGCGGTGCTCACATTCCTCCCATGACATGTCTCTCTACAAATTGGAGAGGCACCGGAGCTGTGTGCGGGCAGGCTTTTAGCTTCGATGGCCAAGTCTTACAACAGGAAAATCTTACGAGCGTCTGGTTGAGATCATGTCAATTCTCAGAAGCTGAGTATCAGGAATGAAAACAGGCTGCTCCCATTTGAAAAGAAGTATATTGGGGTGTGTGTGTGTGTGTGTGTGTGTGTGTGTGTGTGTGTGTGTGTGTGTGTTTTAATGCAGCAATATCCAAATGTATAACCAAGGAGAGCCAAAAAAAAGCAACTAACTGGGAGGAGGATGTTATGTAAAGTCATATTTCTCTCTCTTCTTGCAAGTTATATATTTTTGTGGAACTCTGCCCCTCTGTCAGGCTGTGAACAAAGGCAGAATTCTTCACTCCTGAGGCTGTGTGGTAGGAGCAATTAGGTTGATGGGATTTGGTTTGAACTCTAAGCCAACACCTCTCAACAGGACAAATGCAGGTTTCTTCCAGATGAGTGTTCCCACAGTACCCTGAGTGGAAAATTGTTTTATGGCGGGAAAAAGCACAGTGCTTTTAGGAACTGATGAAGCAATGGCTTATAAGAGATTTCATTCCCACTGGGCCAATTTGTGTTTAGAGGGAGAACTGGTCAACCATGGAAGACTAACAGCACCTGTAAGGTTTTGGGGGTATTCTTTTTCTTATTTAGAACATATCTGTATACACGCTACCTTCATCTACTCAACAAAAATATAATTGCCTCAAAGTTACATCGACATGAGAAGTTTAAAATTTCAAGACTATATGATGTCTCTGTGATTTTACAAATAAATACAAAGTTTAATGGCACATCAGGAATATGAAAATTTAGTAGCTTTTCCCTTTTAGTTGAATCAATATTAAAATATTTAGAACTGATTCAAAATGCCATTATTCATTGGTTATATGTGTGATAGATGGGGAAACCAATCTCTAATGCCTATTTCTTCATTCTTGCTGGTAGAATCCCAATTTTGTTTGTTCATCCCTTCCCCATCTAATTCAGAGTATAAATCTGATTAGCTTAAATTCACAATGGTTATTTTATTTCCCTTGCCAGTGATTAGTTTAGGAGTGGGCATGTGGTCCACATCTGGCCAATGAAATGGGAAGGGAAGTCTTCTGGGGACTTCTGGAAAAAAAGTCCTCCCTCTAAAAAAACAACAACCAAAAAAAAAAAAGAAAAGAAAAGAAATAAGAAAAAACAGTCACATTTTTCTATAGGACAATGCTGTGTCTGGAAATGATGTTTTGAGATGAAGAGGAGAGGTAATCAGTCTCTCACAATACCCTGAGAATACCAGAGCCAAGAGAAAGAATCTAGATGATGGCGCCAATAAATTGGCTGGCTTTAGAGTGTCTACTTCTGCACTTCTTGTTACATGAACTAATAAATAAACTCATTGTTTAAGCCCATTTATCCAGTTTTCTATTACTTGGAAGTGAAATAATTTTTTAAAGTTCCTTGTAAATACTCATAAGCATTTGAGTATGATTGCTTTAGTTCAAAAAACTATGCTGCGAAATCAAGCATCTCAAATTTGTACTAATCTCAATGCTCTACTCAGGAATTATTCAACAATCTCTCTTTTGACTCAATAAGGCAGGAATCAGGAATGGTATCTGCAGCATATTTGCATGTCCATATTATACAAATAATTCTAAAAATTAAGACAAATAAATCATTCTAGAAGAACCTCAGCCTTTTAAGTTATTCTTTCATTTGTTGATCTATGATCTTGATTCATGACTAGACAAAAATAAAATTTTAAAGCTCTACATCTCTAGACATTGTAGGTATTTGGAATAATCTCAAAAAGAGAAAATGACATTTTTTTCCCCATAGTGATTTTAGATTAATGAGGAAATACAAAACCTGACTCTTTGCAGTGGAGAAAACAAAATATTGAACAGTTTGGTTTCTCTGTAGCTGAAGGGAAGCTTGGCGAAGCGTACAAAAGTGAACATGAAAGGCAGTGGCTACTTTGTGGTTTGATGCAAATTCCGGTTGGTATTGTATAGTTGGAAACTGGTCCTCACTCCACACTCACTTCTTCTCTCTCCCATTAAAATTAATTTACACTTCCCTTGTTTCAGAATTATCTGCCTTTAGCTGCCAGGGAAAGTCCGTTTATATTTCTTGGGAGCCAAGCTTCAAGGTCACTTCCTACCATTAATTCCCTGTCAGCAAGTGTCACTTGGGGCATTTCCTGTTCCTGTTCTCATTAGTCCTGAGGAAGAGAAACTCTCAGTGGTCTCTGACTTTCAGTCCTCCACAGCAGTTGTCAAGTAAGTGCCGGTATACCATTCATTTCATTTAACCGGGACTATTTTTGTAGAAAAATGTTAACAGGATTTCTCAAGTATAAATCTAGTATGTTCCTTGCTGAGACTCTATCTGTAGCATGGGCATCACAGTTTTTTCTCTGGAAACAAACTAGGTGGATTACGTCGCCAATAAGTACTTAAAAGTCATTGCAAATAAGTCCTAGGTATGAATCCAGAATATCTACCTTTAGCTTTAGAATATCGAAATACAGTTGCTCTGGTCATCTTTACTAATTAAAATCAGTAGACCCTTGGTTCAATTGAAAACATTCAATTAAGCAAAGAAGGTATTTTAATCATCGATGACTTTGTAAAGAAGGACTAATTAGTTAATAGAATGATTGTTTTCACTTTCTGGTAGACAAGATCATAGGTTAAAATCTTTTGAAATTTTCCAGTAGAAACATATCAAATTATAGAATGCTTTTTTTTTTAAGATTTTATTTATTTATTTGAGAGAGAATGAGTGAGAGAGCGCATGAGAGAGGAGAAGTTCAGAGGGAGAAGTTCAGAGGGAGAAGCAGCTCCCATTGAGCTGGGAGCCCAATGTGGGACTTGATCCTGGAAGTCCGGGATCATGACCTGAGCCGAAGGCAGTCACTCAACCAACTGAGCCACCCAGGTGTCCTACAGAATGCTTTTAACATATCCTCTTATTGAACATATTTGATAAAGGGAGAAATCTTTTATAACTTTGGATTTGATATTATTCAGATATTTAAAATAATTCTCTCTTCTACAAGTGCTCAGAATATCTCAATAAGGCATGAGTGGCAAGCAGAATAAGAAGTTACCAGCCAGTGTGTTTTATTTTCATCCAAAGCTGATTTTTTTAAATACTAAATTGAGAAAATTTTCCCCCACAAACTACCTGTGTTAAGATTGAGCGAGGAAGGGGCGCCTGGGTGGCTCAGTGGGTTAAAGCCTCTGCCTCTGGCTCAGGTCATGATCCCAGGTTCCTGGGATCAAGCCCCGCATCAGGCTCTCTGCTCAGCGGGGAGCCTGCTTCCTCCTCTCTCTCTGCCTGCCTCTCTGCCTACTTGTGATCTCCGTCTGTCAAATAAATAAATAAAATCTTTAAAAAAAAAAAAAGATTGAGTGAGGAAAACAACAAATTATCACAGAAGAATATAAAAGTGTATTTAAGTAAATAGAAACATTATGTTCCTGAACGGGAACATTTTCCAAAGGCAATTGGACAAAATGAGCCTAAGATTTATCCAAAAAAACTAAACTGGCACAAATAGCCAAGCAAATTCTGAAGCAATGGTGAAAAAGAAGGAAGTCTTACCCTTACATCTGAAGTCATATAATGAAGTTACAATAGTGGAATCACTGTGGCAATGTTATGAGAAGAGACAAAGGAATTCAAAACAGAAAAGAAGACTCGACAAATGCAAGCACCATCAGAAACCATCCTGCACATCACACAGCAAAAGAAATACCAGATGTAAGAGGGAGTTAAATGTAAAATTGCATCCGTGAAAGAACTGGAGGGAAACATGGGTGAAAAGTATTTGATCTTGGGGCCCAGAGGCTTTTCTGGGCATAAAAGCAGCAGAAGAAAACACAAAGAAAAAAAAAAAAACTTGGTGTATGTGACTGCATAAGTATATAAATCTTTCCATTAAAAAGAAAATCTCGAACAAAGTAAGAAGGCAAACAACTGAAATCTTTTTGCAATGTTTGATAAAAGGAGTTGTAGGTTTAACAGAGAGAGATCCTTCAAATCATTTAGGATGAATTCCATGCTCCCACCCTATAGAAATATGGGAAGACACCAGAATTACCCAAATGGCTATAAATCTGGAAAATAAAGCTCCACCTCACTGATAAATAAACACAAGTTAAAACAACCACAATATCAATTCACAGAAAACCGTCTAATATCCACAGTGATCATACCACTGCTAAATGCAATCTTAGCCAGTTACAAAAATATGTTCCCTTGGAATTAAAAGCAAGAAAAATGCTCAGGAAAAAGTATATTACAAAGCAGTTTATGGCGAATATTTGTAATTAGAGCACCCCCTCACTCGCAGGGGATACTTCCGAGACCCTCAGTGGATGCCTGAATCCATGGATAGTCCTGAAATGTCCCTATATGATATCTTTTTCTTTTCTTTTTTTTTTTAAGATTTTATTTATTTATTTGACAGACAGAGATCACAAGTAGGCAGAGAGGCAGGCAGAGAGAGAGGAGGAAGCAGGCTCTCAGCGGAGCAGAGAGCCCGATGCAGAGCTCCATCCCAGGACTCTGGGATCATGACCTGAGCCGAAGGCAGAGGCTTTAGCCCACTGAGCCACCCAGGTGCCCCAATACCTTTTTCTATACATATGTACCTGTGATAACATTTAATTCTAAATTAGTAAGAGATTAACAACAATAACTGATAATAGAACAAGTGTAACAATACACTGTGAGAAGAGCTAGCTATATGAATGTGGTCTCTCTCAAAATATTTGATGGTTCTGCACTCAGCCTTCTTGTGATGATGTGAGAGAATAACGTGCCCCCAGGATGAGATGATGTGAGGTGAATGACGTGGGCCTTGTGACGTAGCAGTAGCAAGAACCACGGAAAGTGAAACCACCGATAAGGAGGGGGCATTGGCACTTTCACATATATATGCTTATGTGTAAATATATGCCTAGAAAATGACTTCAAGTCTCACAGGATTTTATCCCTAGGTTATGGGGTCCTAGGCTATTTCCAATTTCTTTTTATGCCTTTCTATATTCATCTTTTACTTTATTAATCAAAAGACAGAAACCACAAATGCCTGCTTTTTCCCCTGTGGAGTCTGATTTCACTCTCCCAGGAGCAGCCCCTTGAGGATACTTCTGTTCAGAACTGCCTGATTCAGATCCAGATCTGGGGAAAAACAAAAACAAAAAAAGACCCAACTCTCCGTTCCCAGCCTTCCTCAGGGTTCAAGTTCCCCTGGCTTTAGGTCCCTCCATGAGCACATACAGTGAGAACTAATCAGAGCCTCTCTGTAAAATGTGAGATTTGTCAAATATACGAAAACTAAACAGTAAGATGTGACACGGCCGCTAACTCTAACTGTAGGAAGAGCTCATCACGTCCAGTTTAAAATAACTTTGGTCCCCAGGATGAGGGCACTGCACACGGTTAACACATACTTTACCCGATGGCTGATGTTATTCCCACATTTTTCAAATGCTTTTACTTGGACCTTTTCAAAATAAACCATAGAATTGGACTTTATGTGCTTATATGGCAAGGTTGCTCCCTGTGATACCGTCGCAAGGCTGAAGCATAAAATCGAGTTGAGTTCTTGCCAAAACATGAATCAGTTGCAGCAGAATATTCTGAGCTCTGTTCTTCTTTTTTTCCATTCTCTAATATTTCTTCACATCGCAGCCCAAACAATCGCTCATAATTAAACGGAGCGAAGGAGCAGCGCTGGCAGGAAATGGACTTGGCCAGGATCACACAGCCCCTCATTGTCTTCCCCACAGAACAATTACATCAGTTCCTTCCATTTCCAGAGGAAGAATGGATTTTGCAAAGCAGCAGATGAAAATAAGAGGAAGGAGGCAGCTTATTTACATATTCCAAATCAGGTTAATGTATAATTCTTTTTTAATGGAAAAGGAAATGCCTGAAAGCATTGAACAGTCGTTTAAAAATCCTGCCTTCACTTCCTCCGGGATCTCCAGCTCACGCTGACCCCCGGCTCTGCTCACCAGTTACTCAGGTCTGCGAAAACCTCCAGTTCAGAGGGAGATCCAGCCCACAACCATGACCTATTCCAGAGTCTGGAAGCTTCAAGAGAGGTGAAATGCCAACCGTGTTTGAAAAGTTAAAAACATCTCACCGCCGAGTTCTTCGGTATCTGCTATTTACTCAGTAGATTCCCTGTAAATCCTAGTGCCGAAGAGGATTTAGAGGGTAAATGTGCACACCTAGATAGTGTAAGATGAGGCACGGCTTAAGAGTTGTTTGGCATTGGCTTGGCTGGATGATGAGGCATCGTGGTCAACCTGCTGCCTCCTGGGGACAATGCCTTCTCAGCTCACAGGCATGTCAGGGTCCAAGCGCCCCATCTGTTCAAGAACTCCCAGGTGACAAGAGATAAGCTCCAATCTAGACCTACCCGTCCGCCCTGATCATCCTTGCCTCAATCCACTGCTCTGCTCCCCCCACCTTGGTAGCCTGGAATTCATCATGGTTCCCTAGGTTGAGGGGCCAGTTCTCACAAACCCAAGAAGTTCTAGAGACATGCAAAATCTCCAGTCCAGCCTCCCAGAGAAGTCAGCTCAGAGAACCACATTCTCCATAGGAGCGTCTCAGTCATTCAGGAACAAGGAGCACCTTTTTGGATGCCAGGAAGACAGGAGACTTCCCTTTTTTCCATTTCTTAAGTTCCTGACCTCTCACTCTTTTCTGCTGGGCTAAAGCCCTTAGGGCCTTAGCCTACCCCCGGACCATCAGAGAAAGAGAGATATCAGGCAGGCAGGCAGGAGTATCCAGCACCCATCCCCAAACCCCTGCTCTGTGAAGCTGAGGTGAGTCCCTTGTGACCAGGGTGAGCCTATGAGATAGGTGAGAGGATGAAGAGGGGAAGTTTACAAGTGTTTTATTCTGAAGACTGTGGGGACAGTCCCAAGTCCCACAGACTTACCATTCCCCCAAACGATAAGTCCTCAGGGTGTGTTCTATACCAGAAAACTAATTCCACAGGGCCCCAGGTACACCAGCTTCCGGAAGGGGAAGATTCATCCCTCGGCATGCTTACAAATGGATCGCTGTACAAAGCCACAAATCGTAGAGAGAATCAAAGCAGACACCTGGACCCTGTAGCTGGACACTAGCTCTCAGTCTCTTCAGCTGGAAACAATATTTTTTAAAATACAGGAGACAGATGTAAAATTAGAGAAATGCTGGGGAACTTTGGGGGTTTTTTTAAGATTTTATTTATCTGAGAGAGATTGAGCACAAGCAGAGGGAGGGGCAGATGGAGAGGAGAAAGCAGACTCTCCTCCAAGCAGGGAGGCATAGGAGAGGCTCGATTCCAGTGCCCTGGGATCATGACCTGAGCCAAAGACAGGCAATTAACCAACTTGAGCCACTCGGACGCCCCTAAGCTGGGGAGTTTTATCTGAGGGAGCATGGAAACAGGATAAGGCCCAGTCTATAAGGTTGGCTGACGGGCATGGGGATTCTCTCTCTCCTCACCCTGGTTGATCCCTGTCCCAACACGCCAAGAGTATTCAGCAAGTATTGGCAGAAGAAACTCAGTAAAAATGCCCAATAAAGAACAAGAATATGATTTCAACATTAATAACGAAAGCAGCACCATAAAAGGCAGAAGTCTCTTGTTTACAAGTGACAGATGCTCAACTAAAAGGGAGTTTTTAACTTAAGCCAAAAAGGAGAATTTATCAGCTCACATAAATAGGCCAGGGTTTTGTTGTGTGTGTGTGTGTGTTGTTTTTTCTTTTAAGTCTCAGGCACATCTAGATTCAGAGGCTTCAATATTATCATCTGGGTTTTGTCTGTTTCTTCATTTCTTGCCTTCTCTTCCTTCCCTACCTTGGCTTACTTCTGCAGACCTGTCCTTCCATGACTGACCAAGGTGGTTACTGTAATGTCTTGGTCTTTCTTCTATTCCACAGCATCTGGAACTCCTCTCTCAGTTTAGGGAATTTCCCACCTCATAAGTCTTGGTGGGACACGTGCTCTCCCATTGTGGAAGCTGCAAATGTCAAATGCTTGTCTTCCCAAACTGCTTTGCAGCTGGGGTTCAGGCGTGTAACCCAGACAACACCAATCAAACACAGCTATCCTAAATTTGGAACCAGATGCAGCTAAACCAAAGAAAGAGCAAAGGAAAAAAAGAAAAAAAAAAAAAAAAAGAGCAAAAACTCCAAGGTCTCCCTGACAAGTTCGTGTTCCTGGGACAGTGGTGGCTTCACTGTGACAGTTTCCAGGGTCCTGTTCGCACAGTGTCAGCTCTGGAACCTGGAGAGTTTTGTGCTCTACCACAATGGTGATGCTGTCCTCGCTGGACCCATCCTGAGGCATAAGTTAGGGCCATATTCCTGGTTGTTGAACATAGTCCCTGATTCTCTGGCCATTCCAGAGATTCCTTCTGTTACCCAGGAACCTATTTCTATTTAAATCATCCAGAATGGTTTTCTATTGCTTGCATATAAGAACAGGACTGCAAACAGCTGCCCCAAATTCACACCATCTCAGTTTAACAACTCCAGTTGAAAAAGAGCTTCTCTAAGTGTGTATATCAGTGCAGGCAGGGATTCTTAACAGTCTTTTGGGGAGCACATACACAACTCTCCCCAAGCATGTTGCTAGAGGAATGGGACTCTTTGATTGGCCCAGCTGTGTGAAATGTCCATTTCTGTGGCCAAGGACAGTGAACCTCATGAAAGAAACTCACAAGGATCTTACAGAATGGAAGAGGTGACATTTCCCAAAGAACATATATGTCCATGATAAATACTTTCCTGTTATATAGAATTTTCCCTACTTATTCACCAGTCTTTTAAAACTCACAAATAGGGGCACCTGGGTGGCTCAGTGGGTTAAAGCCTCTGCCTTCGGCTCAGGTCATGGTCCCGGGGTCCTGGGATGGAGCCCCGCATCGGGCTCCCTGCTCAGCGAGGAGCCTGCTTCCTCCTCTCTCTCTCTCTCTGCCTGCCTCTATGCCTACTTGTGATCTGTCAAACAAATAAATAAAATTTTAAAACTCATAAATACAATGGGGCTCCTGGTTAACTGGCCAACTTTGATTTCAGCTCAGGTGATGATCTCAGGGTTAGGGCCCCATGTCAGGCCCTGCTGTGGGGCTCTGTGCAGGGCATGGAGCCTACTTAAGATTCTCTCTCTTCCTCTGCCCTTCCTCCTTCCCTCTCTAAGACAAACAAACAAACAACCAAACAAAACCAACTCACAGACACCAAACCTCAAAAAATTGAGAGAACAAGTCTTATTTCCCTCCTCAGAAGAATAAAATAGGACACCTTAAAGTAAAAAAGCCAGGGAATAGGATAAGTAGGGAGTATCTTGTGTGTGGACGTTCTCAAAATAAGACACACTATGTTTTCTTGTCTCCAAACCTTGGGAAGTTTGTAGAAAAGATGTTTAGTAACATCTAGACAACATTAGGAAATAATTTCTCCTAAACAAAGTCCCCAGCCTGCTCTCTTTTAATTATCTCTCCATTTCTGGCACCTAGAACATGGGGAGGTTCTTCAGTCTATGGGAAGATGATTTTTCCTGGTGGAGGTTTGCCAGGAAACCAGTCTTTGCTGAGGGGAAAAAAACCAGCTTCGATCATTACATAGTGTCGCTGCATCCCAGAGAGCAGGAGACCCACCCCGTGCTGAGGAGTCTCACATATTGCCAAAACTCTTGGGAAGTAGGGCTCAGCTGGAGGCAGAAAGCCAGTTTAGAAGAAAAGTGAGGAAACAGCAGTGCCAGAGGGAACAGGATAGAAAGAATGTCAGAGAATGAGAGGGGGAACATGTATGAAATTGCATCAAGGTCAGCAAAACCCTAATATAAATAGTAACAGCTGTACGCTGAGTCCCTGCAGAAAGAGTCTGTGTGGAATATTTTCCATTTGGCTTTCCAGGTCCACCCTCCATGCCTCTCCACTTTGTTCACTGACGGAGACGGCCGAGCCGTGCGGACTACACTGATGGTCCCTCTGCTTGCTCCTAGCTGGGTTCAGCCAGCAGGAGGCACCGGCAGAAGACAGAAACATAGGAAGAAAGTGAGGTCTGAAATTTTACTTTTCTGCTTTTCTCCACAGAAGACCACAGCCCCCATCAGGCAATCTTCTCTCTAGGCCACTCACTCCAGTTCTGCTCACTGCCCCTTCCCCAGGCCCTCTCAGGACAAGGGTGGGAAGCAATCTGTTCTGCCCTAGTCCCAGCACACTGACCCATCCCTTGTTGGTTTTCCTAAACCAACCCACATGTTGTAAATGGTCCCTTTACACAGCGGTTTTCATACCTCTTAGTCACGTCAGATGAGTATGCCCTCAGTTTCCTGCTGGGACTGTGACCAATGCAAAATCAAAACATTCTTGGAAAGACTCCACGCTTAACCACAGCAGCTTGGGGTAGGTGGTAGGGAGAGAAAATGGATAAATTCAAAGGCAAGGAGAGAACAAGCAGAATTGGAATGAGGGTAGTGAATGTGTTGCATTCAGTTCAGACACATTCCTACACTGGATCCAAGCAGAGATGTCAAGTATGTGAATGAGAGTGCAGGGTGCATTTTTTGGGATGGAGATTTAAGAATTATTCACATGGAGTAGTAAATAAAACAATAGAAGTACATGAAGTGGTTCAGGAAACAACAACAGGGTGAGAAAGGATGATTGTCATTTAAAAAAAAAAAAAACTAATGAGAGTCTCAAAGAGCTAAAATGGAACAGATAGAAAGCCCTACATTTCATTTATCAACTTTTATAACTGAAGTCCCTGTAAATATTATGTAGTGATTCTTTGAACCAAGAAAATGCCTTGTGAGAAGATTTTTGCTCCAACCTCTTGTATAACTCAAATGTAGACTTCTCCAGAGACCTTATCACTGCTGCTGTCAAAGTGCCAAAATGGCCCACAGACAAAAATGACCTCTGGAGGAAAAGTATATCCTTGATTATACACAATTGCCTTTGGAAAGAAATCATTAAGAATTCAAAACTTCAAAAAAAAATCCTAGATAAGTTCACTTACATATACATGTCCTTTATAAACTTTTAATCATAGATTGGTTTTCTTGTAGTGTATAAAGAAACTATATATCCACCTAGCATATAAACAACAAAAGATGAATGAAACTTAGGTTGAAGGGCATGAAACTATTACCAGGTGGCCCTATGAACAAGATTTGGTGAAAAAAAAAATCAAAATAGGGTTTGGAAAACGTGAATGGATCAAGAAAATATGATCTATTTTGAACCACAACAAAGTAGTTCTCGGTGATAAAAAGAAACCAACTACTGATACACTCAGAAACATTATGAATCAAAACATTATGCTGAGTGAAAGTAGCCAGAAACAAAAGAGTTCATAGTGTATGTTTCTATTTATATAAAGTTTTAGAAATGGCAAACTAATCTGTAGTGACAAAACAAAGATTTCATTGGTTGCTGGAGTCAGGAAGCAGACGAAGGGATAAACAGAAAAGGAAAACTTGGGAATGGTGGAATTATTCTGTGTCTGGTTTGTAGTAGTAGATTCATGAGTGGATACATTTGTCAAAATTCATCAAATTGGGCACTTTAAGAGGACATTACTTATTGGACAAAACTTATACCTCCACAAAAGTGATTAAATTAAAAAAAAAAAGGCAAGAAATGCTGCCAGCGACTGATGTGCTCCCCAGTACGTGAGTGTTTAATGGATAAAAGGGAGAGTGGCCAGTGACAAGGAGCCGTCAGGAAGGGGGGATAAGCCAGGAGAGGGAGGTCACTCAAGTGTCCAGAGCAAGGCTGTTAAAGGGAAAGAATTGAATTATCAGTGATTCTAAGAAAAGATCTGTAGGATAGTGACTGAAATTTATGCATTGGCTGCAACATTTGAGGAGACAGTTATAACCTTCGACAGAGTAATTTCCAGAGTGGGACTGTGGACACCAGCTCCCTGGGAATCCCCAGTGAAGAGGAAGGAGAGGACATGGAGGCAGAACATAGAGACTTGGAGGAGTAAACAAAGTAGTGTAAGATATGACAGTCACCAGAGATGGAAGAAGGTAAGGGGGGATTTTTTTTTTTTTTAATGGAAGAAACATGAGAACCTTTATCCGCAGGGGGAACTAAATCAGTAGAGAGGGAGAGTTTCACCCTACAAGGGGCCAAGGAGAGGCAGGCTCCAGAAGGTTGAACTTAAATATCAAGGCCTTCAGCCTTCATGGAGAGCAGGGAAAATCAGGATGAGTGGATGTATAGGTAAATCTCTTAGGGAGAACAAGTTGAGACATTATATACTTTATGGCCTCAGTTTTCTCAGTAAATTAAAAGGCATGTGAGACACTGAAGTAGGATGGGGTCTCAGGAGATTTTGAATAGTTTGAGAAAAAAAAAATGGAGGGGTACATGGAAATCTTCTGAGGCTGGAGGCGGACGATGAATGACCTAAATTTTTTATAATCAAAGACCTGTGGGAAGGAGTGTGTGGTGTCCACCAGCAGGAAGAAAATTAAATATAGATTTGATGTAGATGAAGTTAGGTAATATATAGAAAAGTAGGCTAAGGCAGGATAATGTGTACTCCTCAGTTTCCTACTTTCTCCCCACCAACTCTCCTCCCTAGAAATTTAAATTCATTTAAAAAACTATTAAGTTTAGGGGAGGAGGGGATGGGGGAACACTCCAGTATCCTCAAGTACCCAAATGTGACCTTGGCTAACATAAAATCAACTGGAAGTTAGAAGAATGCTAAACCTTGAATGCCATTTGGATGGTAGAAACACACACACACATAGTGATAACATACTGCATACCGTTTTAATTCAATATATCTCAGTGAGCTGTCTCATTCTTTTGTAAAGCCGTATAATATTTCATAATCTTCATATATCATTATTTCTTTAACAAAGACTTACTGATACACATTTAGTTTGTTCTCAAGACTCATGCTTTTATAAACAGTGTTGCAGTAAATAACATTGTATATACGTCATTTTATGTAAAAACAATTTTATCTATAGAATAAATTCCTGGAGGTGGAATTGCTAAGTGAAAGGGCATGAGACTTAGTATTTAATATCACTCCCACAGGCAAAATATGAGCACCTACTTCCTCACAACCTCACCAGCACAGCACTTTAATAAAATTTTCTATCTTCATGAATCTGATAGGTTTTAAATGACATCTCAATCTAATTTTAAATTAACTTGCATTTTCTTAATATGAGGAGACTGAGCATCTTTGTGCAAATTCAGGAGTCATTTCTCATTCTGAGATCTGCCTAATCATTGCCTTTGTCCATTCATTTTCCAACTGGGAAGTTGTGTTTTTTTCTTACTGATTTTAATACACTCTTTTATTAAAGAGTGTAGATCCTCATTATTCAGGGGTTTCATATTTGTCAATTCACCTACTTACTAAAATGTATTTGTAATTCCCAAATCAATATTCACAGTGCTTTCGTGATCATCCCCAGAGACATAGAGAGGCAAAAATCTGAGTCATCCCGCACACGTGTTCCCAGCATAGGTCAAACAAGGTCATATTCTGCCTTCTTGTTCCAGCTCCCATTCTGTAAACCAAGTGTCTTTTCATGGTCTACTTCACACCATATTTTTCACATTTTTGAGTTTTTATTGGTTATTTGGCTATTTTATTTCTCTTTTTTTTTAAGTTTTTAAAAATTTACTTAAGTGATGGCTACACCCAACATGGGACTCAAAGTCACAGCCTGGAGATCAAGAATCATATGCTCTTCCAATGGAGCCAGCCAGGCACCCTTATTTGGCTATTTTAAATACACCCTATCCCCAACCGTCGTGCTAAAGTGCTCTGTTGTGTTCCTAGGAGCAAGAAGGCTAGGATGTGTTTTACTGAGAAATACATATGTTTGATTAGCTTCTTTCAGGCATGTGTTGATGGTGCTGTTGGCTATATGACATAAGGCATCTTACAGAAACATGCATAAAAAAGCATCACGTATGGATTGGCTGACAAAAATGTTGTGACCAAAGTTAAGAGGAAACTACTCCTGCATTTCCCCTAGAAGCAATGATTCTGTATTTGCTCATTCAGTGTTCACAGTGACTTTAGAGAACATAACTAATGAAAATAGTGACAACCATTGGGGACATTAACTCTCTGAGATACAAGTTGCAATTACTGTGCCCAGCCTGCCATTTCTCTTTTAACTTTGATTTTTTAGCAAGGATATATATATTTTTTTAATGTGGTCATATTTATGAAGTGATGTTTACTCTACATCTCCAGCTATTGTGATTTAGTTAGAAAAGAGAAAAAAAGAATGAGTGGAATAAACACCTGAATCGGGGGGTGACCTGCCAGCTGGTCTGTGGAGCTCTGCCCGAGCAGAAACAAGCTATCTCTCCATCCACTCATATAAGCCTATCTGATAGAGAGGAAAAGAGAGATGATATGTCTGTTACTTCAAAGGGAAGCAATTAGATTTCCAGGGATGCCATTTCACTTTATCCTTGAAATATTTATATGAGGATGACATGAACCCATGGCTTCAGTTACAAAGATGCATGAACATGGTCACTTCCGTTTCTACAAAATTCGCAGTAGGAATATTATTATACTTTTGGTGTCACATTCTCCTTTCCCCAACATAAGCTATAAAAGTTGCTTTGGGCAATTATAATAAAGCTTTCCCTTTAGTCAATTTGGCCTGGAATCATCTCCAAAAGAATGAAGACTTACCTTCTAGCGAAATGAGGAATATTTGGTCAATTACCACCAAAGAAAGTCCCCAAGTTGTATTTAAAAGAACCTGAAAGTGACACACTGATTCTAAATTGGAAGTCACACTTCTAGCACCTCAGCTTGTCAAATCTCAGGTAACAGCTGATTTTCAGATGCTGATACCAACACCCTCCCACAATGGCTCCATGAAAAAGCTTTTCCTTGCCCACAGTCCTCTCTGCTAGTAATTTGGCTTCAGCAATAGGTATGAATCTGTGACCTACTTGCAAATTATTCCTGGTGACATGCATATAGAAATGTAAAAAGGAGACTAACAAAAGCACCTGATTTGATAAGTGGTCAAGTTTACCACCACTAGGGATGTCAGAGCTGATGAACTTTACCATGCATGACCTGGAAGAATGGCACCACTGAATGTTTGTGTTGGTAATTTAATCCTGCAATTATAGAGCCCTGGAACTGGGAATGCTCACATCCTCCCTCCTAATTAACCACTGGTTATTCCAAAGTACACTTGTCTTTCATACAAAAGAACTGTATTGTCCCCACAGCCCCATAATTATATAGAAAAATCACATGAATTTGTTGTTGTCTTAAAGAAGACCACTTTAGGAAGAAGCAAGTATCATCAGGAGTAGGCTCTCTGCTCCCCCAACCCCCTCCTCTCTCTCTACCTGCAAAAGAACGAACTGTCTGCTCTCCCTTTCCACCTGACACAAAATCCATATATTGAGACGCTAACCCCCAATGTAAGTATATTTGGAGATGGAACTGTTAAGAACTAATTAAGGTTAAATGAGGTCATAAGGGTGGGGGCCTAATCCAATAGGCTTGGTGGCTTTATAAGAAGAGAAATAGCTCTTCATTCTGACTCTCTCTCTATGCATATGCACCCCAAAAAGGCTGCATACCCTCCCACCCCCCCACATCCGCCCATGGAGATGGTGACCAGCCATAAGCCAGGAGGAGAGCTCTCATCAGAAACCAGCTACACTGGCATCCTGATCTTGGACTTCAGAACTCTGGGAATATAAATACCTGTATTTTTACCTGGGATGTTTCATTGTGGCAGCCCAAGCTAAGACACTCCTTATCCTTGATTTGGGGCCCGCTGCTTCCATGTCGGTTCTCAATAGCCTGTGTGCAGTCACACAGGTCCCCACACTGTCCCCCATCCCCACCTCAATGGCACCCACAGTCCTAACCTCCTAACCTTTCCACCAACTTGCTCCTCCCCCCAGTTAGTCAACACCTTGCTTCTGACATCTGTTCCCTTGGAGTCCTGTCTTCATATGTAGGTGACTGACTGATCCAATAAACTGCTTCATGCTATGGAGTCAATGTCTGATAGTGATTTGATATCACTTTCATGTCTCCCTTAGGTTCCTACAAGCAGAGCAGGTTTCCTGAAACCTGTCCATATCTACCTTGCAGATTTTGATAAGGGCAGAACAAACTTGACAATCCTTCTGAAACTGAGCAGAAGAAGGAGGGCCACAGAAGCACCCCCCAAAAGTTAACACTGAAGGCCATCTACCTACCTCCTTCACAGTCTCACCCAGTACTCGTGGGAAACAGTCAGGGTCTTTGGCTTCCTATGAAGGAGTCCTTCCAGCATACCCCGTTCCTCTTCCAGTAACTTCACCGCAATAAAAATTTTTTAAAATTTTAAAAACTTTAAAAAACTTTAAATTTTTTTTTTAATTTAAAAAATGTGGGGCACCTGGGCGGCTCAGTCAGGTAAGCAGCTGTCTTTGGCCAGGGTCATGATCCTGGGGTCCTGGGATCGAGCCCCATGTAGAGCTCCCTGCTCTGCAGGGAGCCTGCTTCTCCCTCTCCTCCCTGCTTGGACTCTCTCTTGCTATCTCTCACTCAAATACATAAATAAATAAAAGGAAAAAAAAGAAACATTAAAAAAAAAAAGTTAAAATGTGATCATCTCAGATACCGAAGCAGGTTGCCAGAACTGAGATCTTAGAGAGTAAGGGAATCTTTTAGACCACCTCCCTGTAGCTTGATGCTTTATTCCATTTATCCATTTTTAAATGAGTATCAACGTGAGAAATACCTATTTTAAAATACTTTTCTTAAACTAAATACAACTTTCAGCCCCTTTTGTGCTAATCTGGGTGGCATCCATCTCTCCAGAGCTCCTTCTCAGCTTGCACTCACCCCAGAATCGAAAAGGCTAGGTGGTGCTTGAAAACTGGGGAAAAGCCCCTTAGTGATCAGCTTCCCCCCAAGCTCCCCTCCCCCACGGCCTCATGGTCAGGCCCACACTGCCTTCCTAAGCAGACATCTCTGCTTCTGCACCACCCATGTACCCACTTCTCATTTTTTGACCTTCTGACTTGATCTATGGCAGGAAAGAAAAAAATCTTTCCTCCGCTGATTGTCCTTTAAAGGAGTTTAGCATAAACTTGTCAAAGCTGAGGCTTTAGAAAAACAAAAGCCAGGAAGAGTACTATCTCACTGACTTCTGCTTCCCACCCAATAACAAAAACTTTCTCTACGCCAAAAGAACATCAAAAGGCAAGGTTACACTTGGGGAAATGGGAAAGGGAAAGTAGAGAGAGAAAAAGCAATATTTTACTCAGTTATCCTGGTCCCCAAACAACAGATCCTAAATAGAAGGATCTGGTGCAATGACAGACAAGTTCTCCTTGCTGGGTCTTACCAGGCAGCTGCTAACAACACCAGCCTGGGAAGAAGACTCACTCCCCTGCACTGTTAATAATTTCCTATAAGTCACTTGCCTCTCTGGAAATAATTTTGTCTGTTTATGCAGTCAACAAACTCTCACAGGCCTACTCTCTGCAGGAATTTGGGATGAGTGCGGTATAAGTCTTGGGGCTTGAAGATAGGCCTTGACCTCGAGTTGCACATAGTCAGCACATAAACCAAAAAGATGCAACTGCAAGGACAGAGACATGCCTGAGATGCTAGGGGAATGCCAAAAAAGGGAGCCTAACACGACCTGGGAGTGGGGGAGCAGTATGAGCCGAGTCCTGCAGGAGGAGATGATATGCAGGCCAAGGGGTGCTTGAAATGCTGCACTAAGGAGGCAGTGATGTATGAGGATCATGGAGAGCTTGGCAGGGATCAAACCCCAGTGCAGCTTGTATTGTCTCCTAATAGCCATGAAGGCTCCTGGGAAGCTTTGGGGGAAGAGGTGGTATGCTAAGATTTGCTTCTTTTTTTGTTAAGCAACTTAACACAATTTTATTATCTTAAAGTTCCACAGGTCAGAGACACAGGTCTCACTGGACTAAATTCAAGGTATGGGTAGGCCTGAGTTCCGTTCTGGAAGCTCTAGTGGAGGAGAATCCATTTCCTTGCCTTTCCCGCCTCTAGAAGCTGGCCACATTCTTTAGTTTATGACCTCCTTCCTCCATCTTCAAAGCTAGCGAAAGCAAGCCAAGCCCGAGCTCCTGGCAACCACTAATCTGCTTTCTGTCTCTATAGATTTACTTGTTCTGGAGAGTTCGTATAAAAGGAATCATTGGATATGTGACCTTTTGTGTTTGGCTTCTTTTGCTCAGCAGGCTTCCCAGCTTCATCCATGCTGTGGCATCTATCAGTACTTTATTCCTTTTTATGGCCGAACAACATTCCATTACATGAATATGCCACATTTTGTCTATCCGCTCACCCTTCCATGCGCATCTGAGTTGTTTCCTCTTTTAACTAATATGAATAGTGCTGCTATAAACCTTTGTGTACAAATGTTTGTTTGAGTGCCTGTTCTCAGTTCTTTTGCATACATAGTTGGGAGTGGAACGAATGGCTCACATGATAACTCTATGCTTAAGTTTTTAAGAAACCGCCAACCTCTTTTCCATATAGCGTCACCATGTCACATAAACACCAACAAAAAATACGAGGGTTCCAATCTCTCCACATCCTTGGCAACACTTGCAATTTTCTGTTTTGTGTCTGTGTGTGTGTGTGTGTGTGTGTGTGTGTGTGTGTGTATGTGTGTGTGTGTGTGTATGCATATAGCTAACCTACGGGTGTGAGGTGGTGTTATTGTGGTTTTGGTTTGCATTTCCTTAATGACTGCTCATACTAAGTATCTTTTCGAGATTTGTTTTTCAAATAACTGAACTGGAAAGTTGTGTGAAAGACCGATTTAAAAGAAAGTGAAAGGAAGTCAGTAAAGTGAGTTTTCCAAACTAAATCTGATGGGGTCAGAAATAAAAAATGGGAGTAGGGAAAGAGAAGGAGAAATAAATTGGAGAAATACTTAGAAAGTAAAAATGTCAGAATTTAGGGACCAGTTAAGTGGCAGTTCAAGGACAAGTAGAAGTCAAAATGCCCCCATCATCCTTATCCATAAAATGAGAGGGTGGGCTATATGACCCAAAGTGCTTCCCTGCATGAACATTCTTTCTCAGAGTGATTTTACCTTGCAAATATCAAAGAGGTTTATGAGGTGAAATTTACTCAGGGCTTCTCAAAATTGTTGATGCACACATATATTAACTGCTTCTAAAAATAAGCCCTTCTCCACTGCAGGGACAGATAAGAAAGGATAAAATTTAAATGGAAACAATTTAATTATTTAAACTTAATTGTTGATTAATTTAGGTAATTAATCTAAGCCAATGTAGCCTCTAAATATCAGTCATTGATCTCACATAACAACCCACAAATGCCAAGGCCTTGTCACTCTGAGTAAGGCTTTGTCCTATCAAAAGGGGAATATAGGGGGCGCCTGGGTGGCTCAGTTGGTTAAGCGACTGCCTTCCGCTCAGATCATGATCCTGGAGTCCCGGGATCAAGTCCCACATCGGGCTCGGCAGGGAGTCTGCTTCTCCTGCTGACCTCTCTCCTCTCATGCTCTCTCTCTCTCTCCCTCAAATAAATAAACAAAATCTTTTTAAAAAAAAGGGGGGGGGGGGCGGGGGCATATGGATTCTAATGGAAATTATTTTTTGAGATCTACACAATGGAAATAAGTCAATGCTCCAATTCCCAAATAAAGGCATAAAAGTTTTATTTTAAAATAGCATAATTCTCTGACAAGAAGGGCACGGTTACATTTGGATGAAGAGATTTTATAATTTACAATTCTCTCAACTTTAGGATCTGGTTTTGTCTATTCTTACAGAAAAAAACCAGATTTGGCATATTTTAAAATTTAGACCTGATTTGATTAGACCCAAAACAGATTTATTAAGAATACTTCTTCAAAGCTATAAATGGATCAAAAGAAAATTGTTCATTATACAAGTCCTCTCTTAAAAATTTAGGAATGGATCAAAAGAAAATTGTTCATTATACAAGCCTTCTCTTAAAAATTTAGGAATGAATCTAATTCATAAATAAATGTAAGTGGTATAATCCCAATAAGCAAGAACAGTACTCACTTGTAAAAGATAAAAGTGATAATTTTATCATGTGTGTTAACGCTAAACAAAAACACCTTGGGCTATGATGGCCACCTGAGATTTTACGCAAAACCTGCCCGGTCACTGTTAAACTGTCTTTTTTAAAAGATGGATGAATCCTTGGCTTTTATTATCACTAGGTCATTAAAATAGCAAAAGAATGGGAGAATTTTGCCCTTCCTAAGCTATATTAAAACATCTTTCATTTTCCCAAGTGCTTTTCTCCCATTTGTTCACAATTATTCATCACTTCTTTCCCTTAACTGAGTCCCCTTCAAGGCACACATTCCATTCAACCATTAAATTGAATCACCATCCTGCCAAGTAATTTATATTCTCTCAGTCTTACTCCTAATAAGATAGAAAATGTACATTTTTCTAGGACTCAACCTGATCATAAAATCGTTTCCACTGAGGGTTCGTAGAGAGGCCATGACCAAAGTTAAAGGTTAAACTGCGAGGTCCGTGAGGAAAGGAATTAGAGAAAATGTCTTCTTGTCCTGATCTCTTCTGGCACAGCTAATATACCTAGAACTTTTTTACCCTAATGGGCCCTGCTCGTATTAAGGCCCACCACAGCTCCCAAACCTATCCTATAGGGGGAAGCAAGCCTTATAACTTCTGATCCTCCTTTTCTTCCCATCCACCAATTCCCCATTGGATGATATTAGGGGATTATACAATGTTGCTCTTTGTCTCTAGCAATATTTTTCATCTTCAAGTCTATTTTTTCTCATCTTACTATAAATACGCCATTTCTCTTATGGTTGCTGTTTACTTTGAATATGTTTTTCCATCTGTGGTGTAATAAAAAATAAATATTTGGTCTTCATCCCAGGTCCCTGGCACAGAGCTCCTAAAACCTTTGGAATTTACTGTCTTTAGGTGGATAGTGATTCAGGTGGGGAGGGGGGCATAAATAGCTTCAGAATGAGGCCTAGTTGGCAGGAAAACAACCATTGAGGAGAGTGTTAGAACTTTCAAGCCCTAACCTCCAACCTCTGGGGAGCAGAGAGGAGCTGGAGATTGAGTTCAATTATCTGATGACCAACGATTTAATCAGGCATATCTACATAATGAAACCTCCATTAAAAAAAAACCCTAACTGATGGGGCATGGAGAGCGCCTGAGCTGGTGCGCACATCCATGTGCCAGAAGGGTGGCACACTCTGCCTCCATGGGGGACAGAGGCTCCTAAGCTTAGGACCCTTCCAGACCCTCTCTATGTACCTCTTCATCTGATTGTCTTGTGGGACTAAGTCCTTTAAGTTGTGAGGTCTGATGTTAACACCGGGTAGATAGTGTCAGAATAGGACCGGGTCGTACATCCAGTTGATGTGAGAGAACTGAACTGGTGTGGGAAAAACACAGATTTGGTGTCCAAAAAATGCACACCATCTTTTCATTTCAACCTGCCTACATCTTTGAAACTAAAGCATGAATCTTATAGATGGTAGATAGCTGGATCTTGTTTTCTATCAGTCTGACAGTCACCACCTTTTAAATGGATTATTTTATTCCTTCACACTTAATATTATTATTGATATAGTTGGATTTATGTCTCATTTTATCTTATAGTTCTTTTTAAAAAAAGATTTTATTTATTTATTTGAGAGAGAGAGTGAGAGAGAGCACGAATGGGGAAGAGAGGGAAAAGGGAGCCTGACGTGGGGTACAATCTCAGGACCCTGAGATCATGACTTGAATCAAAGGCAGATATTTAACTGCCTGAGCCACCCAGGAGCCTCATTTTACTCTATAGTTTCTATATGTCTGTCATTGTGTTTTTCTGTTTTTTCATTTTTCGCATCTTTCATTTGTGTTCTGTGTTTCTGTGTATTAAACAGACATTTTCTTGTGTATGATTTTAGTCTTTAACAATTTTTGCGTTATTTTTGAGTGATTTTACTCATGTTTGCTCTAAGGTCATAATAACTTATTAGAATCTACTTCAGATTTATACTAACTCATTTTCTATAAGATATAAAGATTTAGAATATAGTGCTGTAGTTATTATTTTATATAATCATATCTAAGAGATAAAAGGGAAAAAAACCTATATACAGAGGTTTTTCTGTATTAATTGTCTTATTTACCATTTCTGATTTTTTTATATCTTCCTAGGGATTTGAGTTACCATCTGATTTCATTTTCTTACTCTAATACAGTTTCATTTCCTCCCCTGCTCCTTCGTACTGTTCTTGTCAAATATATTACACCTAGGTGTTATAGGTCCACCAGTATAATTTCATAGATATTCTTCAATGCAATATTTAAATCAGTTAAGAAATATGTACTACTTTCTTTTATAGTTACCTGCATAATTACCTTTACTAGCACACTATGTTTTTTTAATATATGAATTCAAATTCCTTTCTGGTTTAATTTCTTTTCCGCATCAAGAATTTCCTTTAATATTTTTTGTAAGCTAAGTCTGCTAGCAATGCACGTTTTATCTGCCTCTTCTCTCTTCTTTCCTTTTAGTATCCCCATTATATCAATCCCATAATTTAACATTATTTTTCAACTAATGCTATCTCACATTTTTCTGATGAATTTTCTCCCATTCTTTAGATTGCACTGTCTTTACTGATCTAGATTTAAGTCTGCTGATTTTTTTCCTCCAACCAGCAAAAATATCCTATTGAATCCCTCTAGTGGGTTTATATAATAGTTCTTACATCACTTCCTGCCAGATTCTTTTCCTAAACCCAGCAATTCTGTTCTGCCTTTCAGAGGTCCCAAGCCTGAGCCCCAGTGAGATTTCCTGAGAATCCTGAGAGATTTCTGGACCTTGTCTCTACCAACGTTCATGGACGGTCAGTCAGCATCTTTAGATTCATACTACAACTATTATCTTTAAGGCAAATGCCATTATTCCTGTTTTAAATAAACATAAAAATTTAAAGCCAGAATTCAGCAGTAATTTGTCTAGAAAATAAAGGACTAGAAGGCAGAGCTTCTGAATTTTAACCAAACCAATTACAGAGTCTCTATCAGAGTCACCTAGAAATTTCTTAAAAATTCAGATTCCTGACTCTAATCATTCTGATTCAAAACAATTGAGGTAAAACTCAGAAAACTGAATTTCTAACAGTGCTGCAGCTGATTCTAGTAGAGGGACTCTGAGAACAGTAATACAATTGAAAACCAATTACACCCTCAAAAGCAGTAAGGAAAGAACAACAACCTAGCCAGGCAGATTCAAGCGTGGGAAATAAAAAGAAGAGAAAGTATCTTCATATTCTAACAGAGACATTGTTGCTAGTCTAAAATCAAGAGCAAGGACTCCAAGCTAGGACTTAGTGGCCAAATAGTTCTTACCATGAGTAAGAACTAAGTAAGAACATTATCTTAGTAAAAACATTGTCCTGAATATGACTAACTTTCCCAATGCCAAATAATTTTAAAGAAAATTCTAACATTTCCAATATTTTAAGCCTTTAGAAGAAATGAGAGTTTCAAAGCAGTATTTACAGATACTGCATCTGGAGTGGGATGATTTCCCAGATTATTAGCTTTTTAAAATATTACACCCTATCTTATTCCAATAAGGTGTGATATTATTTCTGTAACTTATTTTGGTATGTAAATGTACCAAGTGTCTATTACAATAGGCTCTTTTATATAAGTATATAGAGCAAGGTCCTGCCTTCAATGACTCAAACAGAAAGATGAATTCGTTGATTCAAACACAGTCTGTGGATTCAGGCAACCCTCGGTCTACGTCCCAGCAACTTTCCTTATTAAGGTAAATCTCGGACTGATTATTTGATTTCTTCTATTCTCAGGCTCTTTGTATAACAGAGAAAACAACATTGTCTACTTCATTGGATTTTGTGGGAGTTAAACAGTGTAATTCTCAAGATGTTAAAGACATGACTATCCTCCAAACTTACAGTGAACTTGAGACAAAGAGCTATTTATCTCATTCATGAGTAAGCCAGCAGAATCACAAAGGAGAACAGGAGAAGTTGGTACACATAATAAAATGAAAAAGTGTTGGAAAAGGATGGTTACATTATTTCTAAAACTGGTTACTATCTTGTAGGATCTTAAGTGATCTTTTCCACAGAAATTATTTGCATCCCCACCATTTACAAATTATTTGTAATGTAATTTGCAATCTGCTAGAAATTTTCATCTAATGCCATCTGGGCCTGAATCAGGAGTACACAGAAATTCAAAGATGTATTCCTAGACAATTAGATAATGCTTGAATTGTCCTGTCAGACAATATTCCAGCATGGTAAGACATGCAGTCATCATTTTGCCCTATTTCCAAGTTTGGGATAATTTTTCTTAATACACATAAAGCGTTTAGCACAGAGCCTGCTACATAATTAGTGCTGAAAATCTGATAGCATATTTATTATTTCTCTGTATAATCTCAGCTCTGCTGTATACTAGCTGGCTGATCTTGGGTAGGGTTCTCTCTTTCCTTTAGTTTTCTCAACTACAAAATGAGGATGATACCTCACAGGGCTATCATGAGAATAAGTAAGGATTTAATACGTGCATAACACTTCATGCCTGGCACATACTAATCACTAAATAAGTGAAAGTGAATGCTTTCATTCCCCAAGGCATTTGATGTCACACTATAGCCAACATTTTCACAATATAAGGAAATAAAAGGGGGGAAAACCACTGCTGTGATGTCAAAAGGGTGGGCACAGCTGGCCAAAGGATGCCCAAAGACCTTTTGCAGCTTGAACTTGGACCAAAAAGCAAGTTATTTATAGCTGGGCTGGGAAACCAGCTCATTCTTACCTCAAATATTATTAAAATGAACACATTCCTAGGTTCTGAAAGTAAAGATAAATTTGTTCGTTTGTCTGGTCTTTGCTCTCATCCTAACACAGTAATAAGGCACAACACACTTTCTCAGGTTACCACATTAACTGCCTGACGTTTTTAGACCAAATGGAGGCCTAGGTGTCCACGACATCTTTCCCTGGGCATGAAAATGTTAATTATTTTTTACTAAGCACAGCTTCCTCAGCATGTTTGACAGCCGCGTTCGATGTGGAAATAGAATGCAAATGTCATCACCTACCAAACACTGCACACAGTCAAAGCCTGACCAGCGATTCCCACATTTTCCCCTCTATACAAGGAGCACCTGAAATGTGTATAGGTAACACTAATTATTATCTTCCCAGCAATCTTCTCCTGCCATTGGTATGCTGGGAGCTCACTTTCGACCAATGATCAGCCTATGCTGGTGTCAAGACATGCATCTGAGCTTTGTGGACGTCGTCTCCCTGAGTCATTATATGAAGGATATATCTAGAACCCAGAGACAATCTGGATACAAATCACTGGGCAGCCACCTGGAGTTGTGTCTCTCTCCTTCCAGGTCATGTTTCCTAAGTTGTGAATGAACGCAGCCTCTATGAAGCCAGATGGCTCAGCACACTGAGAAGGTCACAGAACATGTACATTTTAATAAGCACATAATGAGAATGAGATGGGATATAATGTGTCATCCCATAGCCAATGATTAGTGTTCAAAAAAATTGTCATGACCCTTCCAGAAGTGATTTGTTCTTCCCTACTCATTTATTCAGCTATTCATGTATTGATTTACTCTCTAACCATAGAAGGAAAACCTCAATTATCAATTTTGGATAATTATATAATTCTATATTTTTATATAGAATATATATTTTTATATATTATATATTTTATATTTATATTATATATTATTTTTATATATTATTTATATATTTATATATTATATATATTATTTTTATATATATAATTATAATTATATAATTATATAATATTATAGAAAAGAACAAAGGAAGAGCCAAAAGCTCTGTGTAATTCCACCACCCAAATATTATCCTATCGGTATGTTTTTGGTTGAGGTACTTCTGGTGTCTTTTCATGAGGGACAGAGAGAGAACCCCTACTTTTATACCTTTGTACACGTGTTTTTAACCTGGCTGGCAGGTGGGGATACATTCCAGTTATCCAAGTCTGCACAACAAAACACCTCCCAACTTAGTGACTTTAAAAACAGCAGCATTGATTTTGCTCACAAATCTAGGAGCTCACAATTTGGGCAGCATTTGATGGGGACCACTCTGTGTCCACCAGGCAGCTCAAAGGCAGGGGCTGGCATCACCTGAAGGTTCTCTCATCTGTGTGCCTGGGGCCTCACCTGGAGGAACTGAGTGGACAGATGGGTGTCCTTGAGCACCTTTTGTTTTCTGTGATCTCTGTCCTCTCCTCATGGTGTCTCCAGCATAGTAACCTTGGGTGAGCTGGACTTCATATATGTCAACTTAGGGTTCCCAATGCTTGTGCACAGCTGGGAGCAGAGGAGACAAGGGGATAATATTATCTTTTATGATTTTTTAAAAATTTTTATTCATTTATTTGACAGAGATCACAAGTAGGCAGAGAGGCAGGCAGAGAGAGAGGGGGAAGCAGGCTCCCTGCTGAGCAGAGAGCCCGATGTGGGGCTTGATCTCAGGACCCTGAGATCATGACCTGGGCCGAAGGCAGAGGCTCAACCCACTGAGCCACCCAGGCGCCCCCATCTTTTATGATTTTGAAGCATGCAGCTTGGAAGCATGCAGCCTCGCTTCCACCACATTCTATTTCTTTAAAACAAGTCACTAGAACCAGCCCAGACCCATGGGGAACACAAACAAATCCACCTTCTTGGAGGAAGTATCCAGGAGTTTCTGAACATGTTTTAAACCCCCTGGGGAACTTAGTAAAATGGATAGTTGAGTAAATAAATAGGGAAGGCTGAATCACTTCTGAGAAAGGTTGTAAAAATCTTTTAACACTAATCATCTGTTTCCTCTGTGTGACATTATAGCTCATCTCATTCGTGAAATATGCCTATTAAAGAAAATGCATACTTTCTGTGGCAATAAACATTTGCTGGCTGAATAAATTAAGCAAGGCGTAAGTATTTTTTATACCAGTGGATATTTTTACAGTATAATTTTAAAGGTTGCACTGTGACATATAATTTATGCAACTAATTTCCAGTTACCAATTGATAAATAGTAGACTTTTTACTTTGTTGTATAAATAACTCTATGACTAACATCCTAGGACAGAAGTCTCTACTTGCTTTTGATAAATTCATGAACATAGAATTTCTGGATGAAAAGGATATATATTTTTAAGGTTTTGAGCAGTTACTACACAAATGTCCTAGGTTTGTTTGTTTAGGAGGCTTTCATTTTGAGAAGAGTTTTAGGTTCATAACAAAATTCAGCAGAAGATACAAAGATATACCCCCAGTCCCCACATATGATAACCTCCAGCATGGTCAGCATCCCCTACAAGAGTTGTACCCTTATTACAATCCGTGTACCTACATTAACACATCATTATCAGGTCTACAGTTTATGTTAGAGTTCACTCTTGCTGTACAACCTAAGGGTTTGGACGAATGTATAATAATATATATCATTATAATAACAGAGTATTTTCAGAGTGAAATGACATATATTCACCATTATAGTATCAAAAACAGTAGTTTTTCTGCCCTAAAAGTTATCTGTACTCTGCCTGTTCTCCTTTCCTCCCTAGTAGCCCCTGGGAAACACTGATCTTTTTACTGTCTCCATAGGTTTGCCTTTTCCAGAATGTCCCATAGTTGTAATCACAGAGTATATAGAATTTTCAGATGGGTTTCTTTCACTTAGTAATATATACTGAAGTTTCCTCCATGTCTTTTTATGGCGTGATAGCTCATTTCTTTCTAGCACTGAATAACATTCCATTGTCTAGATGTGCCACAGTTCATTTATCCTTCACCTACTGAAAGACATCTTGGTTGCTACCAAGTTTTGGCAATGAATAAAGCTGCTATAAATTTCTGTGTGCAGGTTTTTGTGTGAACATAAATTCTCATCTTCTTTGGCTAGATCCCACAAAACATGATTGCTATATAATAGGCCTATGTTTAAGTTTGTAAAATACCATCAAACTATCTTTCAAACTGGTTGTATAATTTTGCATTTCCACTAGCAATGAATAAGAAGAGTTCCTGCTGTTCTGCCTCCTCCTAAGCATTTGGTGTTGGCAGTGTTCTGGATTTGGGACATTCTAATACATGTGTTATAGCATCCCCTTGTTCTATTTTGCACATCTCTGGTGATATATAATGTGAGGTCATCTTTTTATGTGCTTTTCTGCCATCTGCATATCTTCTTTGACCCAGGTTAAATAAGTTTTGGTTTTTTTTTATGGTTGAGTTTGAGGAGTTCTTTTCACATTTTGGGTAACAATCCTTTGTCAAATGGGTCTTTCGCAAATATTTTTTCCCAGTCTGTGACTTGTCTTTTCATTCAACAGTGTCTTTTGCAAATCAGAAATATGCAATTTTAATGAAATCTAGCTTATTGATTATTTCTTTCATGAATTGTACCTTTGGTATTGTATCTAAATAGTCTTTGCCAAACCCAAGGTCACCCAGATTTTCTGTTACCTTCTAAATGTTTTATAGTTTTGCATTTTATATTTAGGTCTGCAGCTCATTTTGAGTTCATGTTGGTGAAGTGTATCTCTTCAGTGTCTGGTTAATGTGACTTCCAGTTGTTCTAGCTCCAATTTCTGAGAAGACAATTTTTTTTCTCCATCATATTTCAGTTGCTCCTTTGCAAAAGATCAGTTGGCTATATTTATGTGGGTCTATTTCTGAGCTTTCTATTCTTTTTCCTACCTTTTTAAAGCATTTGGTGTTGGCAGCTGAGCATGGAACCCAATGTGGGACTTGACTTCACAACCCTGAGATCAAGAGTTAGACACTTAACTGACTGAGCCACCCAAGTACCCCCACTGAGCTTTCTATCCTATTTCATTAATCTACCTGTTTATTCTTTCACCAATACTATACTGTCTAGATCACTGTAGCTTTTTACAAAGTTTTAAAATCAGTAGTGTCAGCCCTCCAACTTGGTTGGTTCCTATCCCTCAATATTGTGTTGGTTATTTTGAATTTTTTGTCATCCATGTGAACTTTAGAATAAATTTATTGATCTCTACATAATAATTTGGCAGAATTTTGATTAGCAACATATTGATTCTACAGATCAAGTTGGAATGATTGGACACTTTGTTAATATTGAGATTTCCTATCCATGAATGTGCAATATATCTCCATTTATTTAGTTCTCTGATTTCTTTACTCAAAGTTTTATGGTTTTTCTCATATAAATCTTGTAAATATTTTGTTAGATTTATACCAAAGTATCTTACATTTTGGATTGTTAGTGTAAATGGTACTGTGTTTTTAATTTTAAATTTTACTTGTTCATTGCTGGTATGTAGGAAAGTTATTAACTTTTGTACACTAGCTGTATAACTTGCCATAATCACTTATTAGTTTCAGGATTTTTGTTGTCATTTCTTTCAGATTTTCTCCACAATTGTGTCATCACAAACAGGTTCATTTCCTCTTTCCTAGTCTGTATACCTTTTATATCCTTTCCTTATCTTATTGTATTAGCTAACATTTCAGTGTGCTATTGAAAAGCAATGGTAAAAGCAGACATCCTTGACTTATTCTCTGTCTTGCACAGAAAGCTTTGAGTTTTTCACCCTTAAGTGTGATAGTCACTGTAGGTCTTTTATAGACAATCTTTATCAAGTTGATAAAATTCCCTTCTATTCCCAATTTACTGAGCATTTTTATCATGAATGGGTGTTGAATTTTGTCATATGTCTTTCCTAAATCTATTGATATAAACATGTGATTTTTCTTAGTCTGTTGATATGATGGAGTGCATTAACTGATTTTTGAATGTTCAACCAGCCTTTAATACCTGGGATAAACCCCACTTGGTTTTGGCATACAAGTCTTTATATATGTTGCTGGGTTTGATTTACTAATATTTTCTGAGGATATTTGCTTCTATGTTCATGAGAGATATTGGCCCATCGTCTTCTTTTCTTGTAATTCCTTTGTCTGGTTTTGATATGAGAGTAATGTTGGCCTCATGGAATGAGTTAAGAAGTATGTCCTCTGCTTATATCTTCTGAAAGAAATTGTAGAGAATTGGTATAATTTGTTCCTTCAGTGTTAGGTAGAATTCACCAGTTAATCCACCTAAGACTAGTGCTTTCTGTTTTAGAAGATTATTAACTATTGATTCAATTTCTTTAGTAGATATAGTTTTATTCAGATAGTCTATTTCTACTTGTATGACTTTTGGCAGCTTGTGTTTAAAGATTTGGTTCATTTAGGTTATCAAAAATGTGGACATAGAGTTGTTCATAGTATTCCTTTATTATCTTTTAATGTGCATAGGATCTGTAGTTATGTCCCCTCTTTCATTTCTGATATTAGTAATTTGTATTGTCTCTCTCTTTTTTTCTTGGTTAGGCTGACTAGAGGTATATCAATTTTATTGATCTTTTCAAAGAACAAGTTTCTGATTTCATTGTCACTATTATTTAGAAATAAAACAACAACAAAACAAAAACAAAACAAACAAAAATCTATTATCTGTTAGATCATTTAAGAGTAAGAATAATAAGGTTTTAGTTTATATTCACTTATTCCTTCTTTGAATCTCTTCCTTATTTTATGTAGATCCAAGTTTTTGATGTATATTATTTTTCTTCTTTCTGAAGAACTTTTAACATTTCTTGCAAGGCAAGTCCATGGGCAATAAATTCCCTCAATTTTTGTTTGTCCAAGGAAATCTTTATTTCTCTTTCACTCTTAAAGGATAATTCCACAGGGTA
Source organism: Lutra lutra (assembly GCF_902655055.1). Lineage (NCBI taxonomy): Eukaryota > Metazoa > Chordata > Mammalia > Carnivora > Mustelidae > Lutra > Lutra lutra. The sequence goes on along the minus strand of NC_062283.1, from coordinate 49,875,589 downwards.
CATAATTTTAAATTGGTGGGGTTTTTTTCTCTCAGCAATTTACATATTTCACTCCAGTCTCTTCTTGTTTGTAACATTTCTGAGAAGTCAGATGTGATTTTTATCTTTGCTGCTCTATAGATAAAATATTCCCCTACCCCTGGCTTTTTTCAGGATTTTTCCTTAATCTTTGATTTTCTTTAACTTGAAAATAATATGTCTAGTTATAGTTTGGGGGTTATTTACTTGTGGCTTTTTGTTTGTTTATTTTGTATTTATCCTGCTTGGCATTCCTTGAGTCTCCCGTATCTGTAGTTTGGTGTCTGACCTTTTGGGCAAATTCTCAGTCATGACTATTTCAAATATTCTGTTTCTTTCTCTCTGCTCCTTCTGGCATTCCCTTCACACACATATTATACCTTGTGGAGTTGTTCCACAGTACTTGGATATGCTGTTCTGTTTTTCTTAGTCCTTGTTCTCTTTGCTTTTGGGTTTTTAGGCATTCTGTTGATATAGCCTCAAGCTCTGAGATTCTTTACTTAGCTATATCCTGCCTAGTAATAAGCCTGTTAAATGTATTCTTTGCTTCTATTATAGTGTTTTTTATCACTGTTATTTCTTTTTGGTCCATTCTTAGACTTTACATATCTCGGGGTGCTTGGGTGGCTCAGTTGCTTCAGCATCTGACTCTTGATTTCAGTTCATATAATGATCTCAGTGTTGTGAGACTGAGCCTAGCATCGAGCTCCACGCTCAGCACACAGTCCGCTTGAGATTCTTTCTTCTGCCCCTGCCTTTGGCTTGTGTGCATGCATACGCATGTGCTCTCTCTCTCTCTCTCTCTCAAATAAATAAATAAATAAAATCTTTAATAATAAAAAAAGAATTTCCACATCTCTGCTTACATTGCCCTCTGATCTTACATGCTGTCTACTTTACCCATTAGATCTCTGAGCATATTAATCATACTTTTTTTTTAAATTCCCAGTGTGATAATTCCAACATCTATTGCCATATATGAGTCTGCTTTGGATGCTTGTTCTGTCTCCTTAAACTGTATTTTGCCTTTTGGAAGTCTTAAAATATTTTCTGCCAGCCTAGCATGACTTACAGGATAAAAGGAACTGTTGTAAATCAGCCTTTGGTATTGTATGGGGGAAGCGGAAGTTTTCTAGAGTCCTACAATTAGGTCTCAGTGTTATGTTTGCTAGGATTATGATTCTAGGCTGATATTTAATGCAAAAGCTAAAAAAAATGTAGTTAAAAAGTAACTTAAGAACACAGAGTCACATCAAAATGATGTGTATTATATAGTATTTTATATCAGTTGTACTTCTCAGTCTAGCATTATTTCATTCCTTTCCCCATTAATTACTTTGCTATGGACAATTTTAAAAAATGTATATAATAATTTCTCTTACTTACATTTGAATAATTACCAAATATATAGCATTTTATCCTGTGTCTCTCAATCTGCTTCCATTCTCTGGAATGGATTCCTTCCTATTGATTTATTTCTGATTTTGTTTAAAATTATGGCCTATTTTTCATATGCAGTGTAAATGGCTTTTGTTGGAACTGAAAATTGTGCTTCCCAACCCCAGCTTTCCTCTAGCTCTGCTTTCAATTAAAGTTCAATTTCATTCCATTGTTGGCCATATTATGAGATACATTATATAAAATCTAATTTGCATATACTGAAACATTAGAGGCACACCAGAGGCACTTTTTAGTTATTTAAATTCTAAAATTATTCTTTTATCCCACATCTGGTGGAATCATGTAATGTTCACTTTGTCTTAACCTCTGAAGTGCCCCTATGAGCTGTTAGCATTAGATGAAATCATCCTCAAAGGCTTTGAAAGGAACTTTTTCAAGGAGTTATACCTCTAGCATCATGCTTTCTTGTTTTCTTCACACATAAAATGTCCATATTCACATGAGCAACTTAGCTTTACTTATTTCTATAAGCGCAATGGCATCATACTTATATTTAAGAAAGTGAGAAGGGTCCACGATTTCTTTTGATTTCTCTCTCTCTCTCTCTCTCTCTTTCTTTTCCTTCTCCCTCTCTCTCACACATACACATATAGCACATCTAAGACATTATAAATATTATTCTATGGTTATGGCCTCTGTGGTTGTACAAAGCAGAAACCCAACACAATCTAGTTTAAACCCAAGAGCTCTAGCAATAAGCAACCTCATTAGGCTTCAGTCTCAATCTCTCCTCTCCTATCCTTCATTCTTGCACAAGCATTTGCCTAGGGTAGGATGGTCAGGAGGTCAGGATGGCCAGCAACACCTTTGACCATAAATCATGCCATCTCAATGAACACAGTGAGAAAGACCATTTCTTCCTGAAGAGTTACAGTGAAATTTCTAGATTGTACCACAGTATACTGATTTGAATCACGTGATCTCTCTGAACCACCCACTATGGCCAGAGAGTGTACTCATTGAACAAGCCAGGTTATGTGTATCTCCCAGATCCAGGCCCATCCAAAAACTTAGACGGAGAGTTGGAGAGGGGTATTTCCCAGAGGAAAAATCAAATTAATTGCCAGAAAATGGTGGTGTATAATGGGCCAATACACAAAATAAATATCCATTACACTCCCTAGGTAGTGTGCAGAATAAAACATCCTCCCAAACCAGATCTGCCTCTTAATCTTCTTACTCATCTACTGCACTCAAATAAACCAAATGATTTGGTCAGCAAATCAGATCAGTGAAAAACATTTGAAAACTTGCCTTGTGTTGAAATATAGACTCCAAACATTTCTCTGTCCAAACAGTATGTTGTCATCATTGTCATCATATACACCAATGCAGGAGCTCACTATAGTCATCACTATGACAAGACCAGCACCAATGAAACACAAGGGTTAATAATTTCAGTTAAAATTAGTGTTCTTATATCATCTTCCAAAGTCTACTAGAGTTACATTGAAAATATTTTTTAAGCATAAACTTGCTAGCACAAAGAGAATCATAGAAGAGATGACAGGAAAAAGATTTGGAAGTTAGAAAGCAGATGGACAAGATTTTTGAAAGGTGAAAACTGGGCCAGCAGTGACTGTGGGACCCAGAAGCAAATCAGATCAAAGCAGAATAGATGAGAGGTTAGGGGTGCCCAGTGGAATTCATGTGGGGCTGAAAGCAGAAGAATATGATAAAAGTTAGGCAGAGGAGTACATAGATGTCCAGACCTGCCTGCCAAGCTAGAGTAGTCTGGAGACTAAACTTACAGCATTCAGGTAGAAGACTAGAGGTATAGTCACTGAAGAGATAGAAGGAAGGAGCCTGAATATGGGGACCCTAGGCATGGCTGAGTATAGGGATATAGTTCTGGAAAAAAGTGGGCCTTAGTAGAGATCTATACTCAAGGTGATTTCCTGGGCACCTTTCCCCATAGGTTTCTAAATTTTATTTTTAAAAAAATTCAGATATAGTTGATATATAACATCGTGTGAGCATTAAAGTGTACAAGATATCGATTTGCTACATTTATATATTATAATATGATTACTGCCAAAAATTTAACCCTGGATTTCCAGGTTATTATGAAGGTGATAGTTGTTGAAGTAAAATAACTGAACATACTTTATTGACATTTTGTTAGCTTTACTTATAATTTTTATGTTTACAGAGATACATTATGTGTATCTCCATTTGTATTCTTGCCTCAGGTCCAACAAACAGAATTTAAAACAAACAGGAAAAAATTAATCTTGAGGAACACAGACAGTATAGGGAACAGTTAAAAACAAAGAACAAAACCACATTGTAAATAATATTCTTTGAGGAGAAAGAGATAGGAGGAGATATTGCCAAGAGATCTAACAGAGCTCATCCCCTCCCAGTAACTCTTCTCTCCTGACGTACATAGCACCATTGGCTTGAATAAAAGTGCTCCCTCAGAGTTCCTTGTGTTCCTTGTAATAACATCTCTATCTCATTTCAAGAGATTCCACATGCCCCATTAATACCACTTTTCATACTGCCATAGGTGATTTCCACAAAGTTCTGTGTGCTCATGGCAGAAACTGCTACCCATATTCCACCATTAGGCCTGAACCTGTGTTGCTTTGTGACTGAGAAAAACAAGACCAGAATCTCCACCCAATGGTTCTGTATTCTCTTAACCTAGCCCAACTGCTCTCTTCCCACGCCCTGTCTACTGTGACCTCTAGAATATAGAATCAAATACAAACTCAATCAAAAGCAAAACTCCTCCACTCTCAAATTCTTTTCTGAAAATTCTCATCACTTTCTGGTCCCCCAAAAGAGAAATCCTTTAAAGCCATAGCTTCCTTTGTGCCCCATGCAAGTAGTGGCTCTTTGTCTCCCACACCCCACACACCAAAGAACCTGGAGGAAAGAGGGTTCACCCCTCTGCTTCTCATCACCATTTCCATTTCTATCTGTTCCTCCTCCAAAACCCTCAGTTCTTCTGAAGCTCAATTATATTCACTCTATTATCCACCATCTTTATTAGATTTCTCTGTATCTGTGGATCACTTCTCATTCCATGAAGATCCTGGCATCTAGTTTGTATGCTGCTTCAGTTGTAACACTTGGCAACATCAACATGCACATGATCAATCCAATATCCTGGCGCTCAGTTCCTTGAATTGCCCTCCTCCAGTGATCTTTTCTGGAGCCCACCAGCTCCCAGAGTCCTTCATTACTACATTGTACGCGTGATCAGCTCTTCCATTTTGCCAAACCCTCTTAGCCAAGCCCAGTTCCTCCCACTCCACACATGCACCTTTGCAGCTGAACATGACTGGAAAAAAAATCAGGCAATCATGCTGACTGACCTTACTTTAAATTTGTGCTCAATAATCCCACATGAGCCTTCAGTGCTGATCTGCCACACCAAACATTTTCCTCTTCCTTTTCCCTTCTACTTTCCTAGATTAATATTTTATAGCTTCTCCTTTCTCAAGAATAACATCTCAAGAATACCTGGAACATAATAATTGGTGCTCCATATTGTTGAATGCATGGTTGAGTGAAAATAAGTTGAGAAAGAAGAACAGAAGGTTATAAAGGAGAGGAGTTAGGAAACAAAACTAAAATGCTCTTGAAAATTAAAATATGACAGCTGGAATTAGAATCTATTAGACAAGTTTGACGTTAAAGTAGAAAAAATTCTCCCAGAAAATATAAGGGAAAGCCAAAGAGATGAAAATAGGAGACAAAAGATAACAAAATTGAATGATTAGAATAAAAGGGAAAATACCCCAATTCTGGGAATTCTGGGAAGATAAAAGAAATAATTTTTAAAGGAATTCAGTAGGTTTCCTGGGACAAAAGGACATGTGTTTCCAGATTAATGTTTGCACAAAGACAGTCCAAAATTACACAACACTCATGTAAAGATATTGGGCTGTATCAGATAAAATATATATGTATTTACCATCAGACCAAGAAATCCTACTCTAGGACTCTATCCAAAAGAGATACTTGCAAATATGCCAAATGACATATGCACAAGGATATTTATTATAGACTTATTTATTATAATAACAAAATACTGAAAATAATCCAGATGTCTATCAATAGGAGAATGATTGAATAAACTATGTTATCCAGTTATAAGTAACACTTTTGAGCAATGGAAGAAATGTGACCATGAATGAAAAATTGGGTAATATTAAGGTATTATTTATTTTTACCAAGGTAATAATGACATCATAAGTATGTTTAAAAAACTTATCTCTTAGAGATATGTATTGAAAGATTTATGGGTGAAATAATAGATGCCTTGTATTATCTTTAACATATTTTAGCAAAAAAAATTTTAAAAAAAGAAATGGATGAAGTAAAGCTGGAAAATATAATTGTTTAATCTATATGGTTAAACATGATTATATGCAAGTATTCATTACAGTATTCTCTTTACTTTTTATTATATTTGGAAACTACTATAATAAAACATTTATTCCAAACACAATGGATTTTTATCACTATCATTAATGTACAATATCCAGAAATTAGTATATATCAGAGACAAAATGAGAGTCCTAAAAGCTGAGAGAGAGAGAAAATAGGTCATGTGAAAAAGGACCAAGAATTCTAATGGTGCTGGAGCACTCAATAACAAACCTGACCACAAGACAATGAAAAAGTACTTTCAAATTTCCATGGAAATGACTCAAAAAATGGGAGAAAGTATCTGAAATCATATAACTAATTAGACTTTTTCCAAAATATTAAAAGAATTTTTATAAATCAATAATAAAAAGCCAAATGCTCAAATAAAATATCAGCAAAAGAATTTGAATAGGCATTTCCCCCCCAAAAAAATATTTCCAATAAGCACATGAAAAGACACCCAACATCATTAGCCACTAAGGGATTCAAATCAAAACAACACTGAGATACCACTTCACATTCACAAGGATGGCTGTAATAAATAAAAACAAAAAACAAAAAATAGATACTAACAAGTGTTCACAAGGCTATGGTGAAATTGGAACCTGTATACATCACTGAAAGGATTGTAAAATAGGGTAGCCCTTTTGGAAAAGAGATGGTAGTTCCTCAAACTATTAAATATAGTTACCATATGACCCATAATTCTACTCGTAGGTCTATACCTAAGAGAACTAAAGACAAAAAAAAAAAAAGAACTGAAGACATATATCCACATAAAAATGTGTAGGCAAATGTCCGTAGTAGCAACATTTGTAATAGCCAAAAAGTAGAAATAATCCAATGTTCATTAACTGATAAATGAATAAGCAAAACTGTTATATCCTTACATAAAGATGATTAGTGATCACTAGGGACTCAGGGAATGGGAGATGACTACAAATGGTTTAAGGTTCCTTTTTTTTTTTTTTTAAGATTTTATTTATTTATTTATTAGAGAAAGAGTATGAGTGAGGGGAGGAGCAGAAAGAGAGAGGGACAAGCAGACTCCATGCTTGCTGCGGTGCTTGATCCTACAACCCTGAGATCATTAACTGAACTGAAACTTAACCCACTGAGCCACCCAAGTACCCCAAGTTTTCTTTTGAGGGTAATGAAAACATTCAGGAATTAGATAGTGGTCATGATTGCACAACTCTGTGAATATACTAAAAACCACTTTACTGTATAGTTTAAATGGGTTAATTTTATGGTGTTTGAATTATACCTCAATAAAGTTGTTTTTTAAAATACTGTGAAGAGGTGACCACAGGTCATGATGCTGGGTGAGGTCTATGACACTTTCACTTGACATCTGTTCTTTGTCTTGTTTGTTGATTGACCAAATATTGTTAAAGATGTCCAAGCAGCCTGCTCAATTTACTAATCCAGAAATTCTTGGCTATTTTGGATTGACAAATATTCCTAATTAAATCCAGTGAAATGATTTCTGAGTTCATGGTATGACTGAAAACCCAAATACATAGATAGTCTATTTTTGACTGATCTATGTAAAATTATTTTGAGTTGGAGAACAGATAATATTGAAAAAAAAAACTGTCCAAATTGATGCTCTAAGGGTTAAGATTAAAGCAAGTCAAACTGATTTTTAGCAGTGGTTACACCAAGATGTGGTGACCAATCAGCCACAGAGTTTGTTTTGGTATCTCCCACATGTCCATTAGGATGATCTCTGCATGATAAAAGTGGTTTGAATAAGTGGTCATATCACAGAGAACACAGGGCAGTATTGTTTTTATTCTACTTCACTTTTTGAGCATGAATTTGAATCCTTAGAAGATAAGTTTAAAACGGTGATCCATATTAAGATGAATTATTGTACCTATCACTACAAAAGCTAACAACCTCATTTGGAAAAAATGACAGCAATTGAAGAAACAGAATATTGATGAAATCGAAAAATGTAACATCAACCTTTGTCACTGTTTCTAAAAGTTTATCACTTACCTGAATCAGAAGCAGGTCACTGTTTCTAAAAGTTTATCACTTACCTGAATCAGAAGCAGATGAAGATGGTAAGGAGTTTAAAGATCACACTGTGCTCTCTCAAGTCTAGGGCTCTAGTTTTTGAGGTAGGATCCAGTGGATTGATGCAAGTCAGTGGCAAGTCTCCATCACTCTCTACAGGGCTTTGTGGGCATAAAGACTCTAGAACAAAATGACCATGGCTGAGAGCAGCACTCATCACTCACCTGCAAAGCTTGAGGGGTAATCCTGGACTTCCACTATGAAAATGTTCATATGGAAACAACAGAAAAGTGAAAAGTAAGGATGTGAAAAAAGACTGAACCTGGCCAGAAATGCTTGTCATACACAAGAGATGAATACCATGAACTACATGCATTCAAGCATGGATGCCGAGGTAGGGCAGACATGGCAATGGCCCTGTCTGTGAGCACGTGCAAGAGAAAACATGCCAGAGCAAGAACTTGGTTGTATGTTTTTTTCCTGAGATTGTTGGGAGAATGCCCACCCTAAGCTCCTATGGAATATTATTTTGGTTTTATCTTCATCTTGTGTTGTAACTTTTCCTAAAAAGGACTTCAAATTATTTGTCGTTTTTGTGGCTTTTATTTGTGCTGTAAATGGCTTATTTTCATTCTCCTTCCGTTTTAACCAGGAATGTTGGAATTGGTTTTCAAAGTCTGCTTAGCAAGTATGACTAACAATAAATTTCTCTGAGATCAATAGGCCTAATTAGCTAATCATTGAATTGATTCATATCAAGGAAAAATTCACTTTTACCTAAGATGCTTTTGAGTGGTAGATCTCCTATCTACTGGGGTATCTACAGGAAGAAGAGTTAATGGAGGCAACAATGAGCTCATTACTTAGTAAGTAGTCCCTCTTCAAGTCTCTTACTTCATTGTTCTTGGTTTATATATATTAGCACAGCACCGAAAACTAGTTTTTGCTACTATTCAATACAGATAATTCACCTATACATTTATCTCCTCACCAAGTAGAACAGTGGAGAACAATATAGTGAGACACATGGTCATATTTAAAGAGCTTTGAAAAAAACAAGAGAGGGTGTTACAAGAGATAAATGATTGAATACTACATTTGAAACTAATGATGTACTATATGTTGGCTAATTGAATTTAAATAAAAACTTTTTTTTAAAGAAATAAACAAAAGAATTCTGGGGGTAATTTTTTAAAGTCCTCTAGATTCTGATGCCAAATAACTAAAAGTTAAAGTAATTGCAGTGAACGCATTATAAGCCATTTTTATTTGTAGTTTTCTAAAATGTCTATCCCTAGAAAGTTAATCTTGGTTATACTATGTTACAGAGAAAAACAGCCTGTAAGGTCCAGCAGTTGGATTTTAAGTTAGGATTCTTACCTACAAAATGAGAGTCAGTAAGATTATTATTATTTTTTTTTTTTTTACTAAATTGGAAAATAACCTCTCTTTTTAAAGACATTTTTTGAAGTCTGAATTAGACTGTTCAAAAGCCATTTTAAGGATCAGCCTGGGGGTGCATGGGTGGCTCAGTCAGTTAAGCGCCCATTGATTCCAGCTCAGGTCATGATCTCGGAGTCCTGAGAGAAAGTCGGGCTCTGCAAGGGGTATGGAGCCTGCTTAAGATTTTCTCTCCCGCTTCCTCTGCCTCTTTCCTCTTTCCCCACTTTTCCCCCACACAAGTGCTCTCTATTAAAAAGAAAAAAAAAAAAAGAAAAGCAAGCTCAGCCTCAGCTACAGACATCAGTTTCGTCTGGGATGAGACTCTGAGATTTCAGACACTGTGGTGTTGGCCAAATGGAGCCCTCATTCTGGCTAGGCCTTTCAAACTTCAACTGTTTCCTTTGGGAATAGCTTTCTGATAGAATATGATTAGTAGGGGCACCTGAGTGGCTCAGTGAGTTAGGCCTTTGCCTTTGGCTCAGGTCATGATCTCAGGGTCCTGAGCCCCACATCAGGCTCTCTGTTCAGTTGAGAGCCTGCTCCTCTCTCTCTCTCTCTGCCTGCCTCCCTGCCTATTTGCGATCTCTCTCTGTCAAATAGATAAATAAAATCTTTAAAAAAAAGAATATGATTAGTAACGATGGTTGTGCTGTGTTTAGATCATCTCATCCATTGTCACCCATTGTCATTCCCTTCAGTTTGAGTAACACATTTCTCATATGATGTACAAGAATGTATTTGAAATCCATGCCAGATCACATTGATAGTCAATGGGTTCCAAGGGTCAAAGTTACTTATTCTTATCCATTTTGTGCAAAGTGTGGCCTTAATCTTCATTTTTACCTTTGTAATGTCTTACTATAGTACATTAATAAGGGAGTTGTTCAAAATGTTTGCTTTTTCTCAACACTTCTACAGACTCAAAATCAGAATTGATATATTAAAAAAAATGAGTGGAGTAAAGACAGCAGGGGGTGTTGGTTTATTTAGATTTTCACTTTCATTGGGGGGAGGTGTAGGAATTGAAAAAAATTGATTTAAGGATGAGGTGAGATTTTTGTTTTGTATTTGGTCAGAACAGGGAAAAATAATTAAAAATATTAGTTTTGAAGGTATAATATTTCAAAAATATTCAAGTTTCTCACTAACACTGTGTCTTTACCACTAAATAACTATAAATGGTCAAATGGGACACTGTTTGCTTTTAAGCAACATTTTATCATTTGCCTTTAGGAACACTATTAAAATATTTTATTTGTGTTCTTCACATTCTTACCAAGCAAAGGTATCCTATGATTTCAGCACACTACATAGAAGATCAGTTATTCTCATTATTTTGACATCTGTTAATTATATTAGAGAAAAATGTTTTAAAAGAGTATTTATAAATTACCACGTATACACTAACCCCTGTGACATTTGAATAAAATTGTTACTCAGAAAAAGTTAACATTTAATAATGTTTATGGGGATATGGGAACCTACATATTTTAAATTACTTTTTGCTTTGCTTCCTAAAACTAGAAAAATGATTTTGCTAATTATATTTTGTATGTTATTTTACCAAGATATTACTAATTTCTACCTATAAAAATGTACTATGGGAACACTGTTTTACATAATAATCTTATAGCCATCAAACTAATTTTTTCCAGTAAAAAATAAAAAAAAAACTACTATTTAGATATTTTCAATAATTCTGTGAGAAAATAATTTCCAATTTGGAATTCTATAATAAGCCAAGCTATTAGTCAGTTGTGAGGGTAGGATGAAGACATTTTGGAACATATAAGCTCTCAAAACATTTATTATTCAAGCAGCTTTTCTTGGGAAGTTATCAAAGAATATGTTCTAAGAAAAGGAGGGAGCAAACCAAGAAAAAGGGAAGTGTAAATCCATCAAGCATGTGATCCAACCAGAAGAGAAATGAAAGAATCCATGGTGATGTTGAAAGCAAGCCCAGGGGCTACATGCCCAAAGAACAGCCACTGGGACAGAAGACTCTAGGAGCTATCCTCCAAGAAATGGTGATAATGATGGACAGTTTGATAGGTAAGGATATTTTAAGAGAAGATCTATGCTTCTGGAGGACAGTCTGTGAATAAATAAGAAGAAAAACAGCAAAAAAAAAAAAAAGATTTTTGGAGTGTTTTTCTAGAACACTAGAAAAATATTATAAATATTATTATGTGGAATCCAAAAACAAAATTTTTAAAAAATGACTCTTAAAAACGAGAACAAACTGGTGGTTTCCAGAGGGGAGGGGCAAAATAGATAAAGTGATTAAGATGTACAAACTTATAGTCATAAAATAAATGAGTTCCAGAGAAGAAAAATACAGCTTAGGGATACTACTGTAATAATGTATGGTGACTATACTTACGTGGTGAGCACTGAGTAGCATATAGAAATGTCAAATTGCTATGTTGTACATGTGAAACCAATATAATATTCTATTAACATACCATACTTCAATTTAAAAAAATTTTTAGCTCCAAGAGAAACCAAAGTTATACAAAATAAGAAATGTAATCATAACATATTACGTGACTATGTGACTTAGCTGTGGATACATTTTACATGAGAGTAGTCATATATGCAACGAGTACTGAGCTATTATTATAGTATATAAATATATGGAAGGAATAGGGGAGAAGAAGTTGTGTGAATGCATATATACTTACATGTGTAGCACTTGTGGTGTCCTAGTTTCTATTTGAGAGGGAGCTAAGAGGGATACATCCTCTCTGTAAATGGGAAATCAATAGCAAATACCTAACACTTCAAAAACCAAACTCTCAGTATACTTAGGTTCTTTAGAAATATGGAGGGAAACTCTAAAAGAAATAGCTAAGAATTGAAATGGTAAGTTGGAGGGAGTAGCAAGATGGCAGAGGAGTAGGAGACTTAAATATCATCAGATTCTAGGAGTTAAGCTAGATAGTTATCAAACCATTCTGAACACCTACAAAATCAACAGGAGATCAAAGAGAAGAAGAACAGCAATTCTAGGAACAGAAAAGTGACCACTTTCTGGAAGGTAGGACATGTGGAGAAGTGAATCTGAGGTGATATATGGGAAGATAGACCTCGGGGGGGTAGGACTGGCTCCCAGCAAGTGGTAGAGTGAGGGACATCACTCCAAAGGCTAATCCTTGTGGGAACAGTGTGGTCTCAGGACCTGTAGGTTCACAAAAAGACCAAGGGTGTCTGAGGGTGGCAGAGCTTCCAAGTGTCAGAGTGGGGAAGCCAGCTGCAGAGAGGGAGCCGAGCAGTGGGCTCTCAGCTTAGGGTAACCTTAAACTGTAATGTGAGGCACAGTTGGGCCACTGCTCTGTGAGCAGGAACCCCACAAAGAGGCAGGTCCAGGGAGACTCACCTTCCTTCTTTGGGAGGAGTGGCATAGGAGCATGCTGCAGAAATTGGCTGGGTTGGGAGACTCCAAATGGGGCTGTGCACCAGAGACAGAAATGCTTGGTCACAGGATGGAGTGCAGCCAGAGTGCAGGGAGACAGGAGCAATTCACCGCTTTTCTCTGAGGGCGCACTGAGGAGTGGGGCCCTGAGCTCTCAGCTCCTCTGGGCCAGAGACAGGGAGGCTGCCATCTTCATTCTCCTCCTCCAAAGCTGTACAGAAAGCGTTCAGAGAATAAAAGATACTGAGAGTGAACCCGAGCAGATTCATTCTCCAAACCAGGCCACTTAGCCTGGCCCCTGGCAAGGGCGGTGCAATTCCACCTCTAGCAAAGATATTTAAGAATCAGTACAATAGGCCCCTCCCCCAGAAGATCAACAAGAACATCCAGCCAAAACCAAGTTTACCGATCAATGAGAACTGCAATACTTCAGAACTACAGGAATACAGTACATAGTATTCATGGCTTTTTTCCCATGATTGTTTAATCTTTCAAAGTTAATTTTTTTTATTTTTTTCTTATTCTATTTCTTTATTTTTCCTCATTCTTATTTTAACATTTTTAACTATTTTATCTCATCAACATCTTTTTAAAAATCTTTTTAAATTTTCATCATTATAATCATATTCTATCCCTTCATTGTATTTGACCTCATTTTTTATACACATGTAGGTTTTTCTTTCTTTAAAATTTTGGGATACAGTTTCTTCTAACAGATCAAAATACACCCTAAATCTAGTGCATGGCTTTGTTCTAGTCTCCAGCCTCATCATATTCTTTTCTTTTTTTTTTTCTTTTTCAACCAAATTCTTATTTATCAATAACTTTTTTAGAACCTTTTTAAATTTTCATCTTTACAGTCATATTCCATCCCTTCATCATATTTACCCTTACTTTTGTATATATATGTTTTTCTTTCTTTAAAATTTTAGGAGGCAGTTTCTTCTAACAGACCAAAATACACCCAAAATCAAGCATATGGCTCTGTTCTATTCACCAGTATTTTACATACATATATTTTTTTTCTTTTTTCTTTTTTTTCCCTCCTTTCTTCTCCACCCAGTTTCAGGTCCCTTCTGATTTGGTTAGTGTATATTTTTCTGGGGCCGTTGTTACCCTTTTAGTATTTTGTTCTGTCGTTCATCTATTCTTATCTGGATAAAATGACAAGGCAAAAAAACTCACCACAAAAAAAAAAAGACCAAGAGGCAGTACTGATGACTAGGGACTAATCAATACAGACATTGGTAATATGTCAGAACTAGAGTTTAGAATGACAATTATCAAGATGCTAGCTGGGCTGGAAAAAAGCATGGAAGATATTAGAGAATCCCTTTCTGGAGAAATAACACCCTTTTCTGGAGAAATAAAAGAACAAAAATCTAACCAAGTTGATATAAAAAAAAGTTATTAATGAGGTGCAATAAAAAATGGAAGCTCTTACTGGTAGGATAAATGAGGCAGAAGAGAGAATTAGTGATATAGAAGACCAAATGATGGAGAACAAAGAAGCTGAGAGAAAGAGAGATAAACCACTACTGAACCACGAGGGGAGAATTCAAAAGGTAAGTCATACCATTAGACAAAACAATATTAGAATAATTGGGCTCCCAAAAGAAGAAAGAGAGAGAGGAGAAGGTATATTGGAGAAAATTCTAATAGAGAATTTCCCTAATTTGGCAAAGGAATCAAACATCAAAATCCAGGAGGCACAGAGAACCCCAAAATCAATAAAAATAGGTCCATTCCCCATCATCTAATAATAAAACTTATGGGTCTCAGTGACAAAGAGAAAATCCTGAAAGTAGCTTGGGACAATAGGTCTATAACATACAATGGTAGAAATATTAGATTGGCAGCAGACCTATCCACACAGACCTGGAAAGACAGAAAGGACTGTCATGATATATTCAGAGCACTAAATGAGAAAAATGTGCAGCCAAGAATACTATATCCAGCCAGGCTGTCATTGAAAATATAAGGAGAGATAAAAGCCTCTGGGACAAATAAAAATTAAAAGAATTTACAAACATCAAACCAGCCCTACAGGAAATACTGAAAGGGGTCCTCTAAGCAAAGAGAGAGCCTAAAAGTAGTAGACCAGAAAGGAACAGAGACAATATACAGTAACAGTCACCTTACAGGCAATACAATGACACTAAATTCATATCTTTCAATAGTTACCCTGAAGTAAATGGGCTAAATGCTCCAATCAAAAGACACACCGTATCAGAATGGATAAAAAAAAAAACAAGACCCATTGATATACTCTCTACAAGAAACTCACTTTAGGCCCAAAGACTCCTCCAGATTTAAAGTGAGGGGGTGGAAAACAATTTACCATGCTAATGGACATCAAAAGAAAGTTGGGTGGCAATCCTTATATCAGATCAATTAGATTTTAAGCCAAAGACTATAATAAGAGATGAGGAAGAACACTATATCATACTTAAAGGGTCTGTCCAACAAGAAGAGCTAACAATTTTAAATATCTATGCCCCTAACATGGGAGCAGCCAATTTTATAAACCAATTAATAACAAAATCAAAGTAACACCTCAACTATAATACAATAATACTAGGGGACTTTAACATCCCCCTCACTGAACTGGACAGATCATCTAAGCAAAAGATCAACAAGGAAATAAAGGCTTTAAATGACACACTGGACCAGAGGGACATCACAGATATATTCAGAACATTCCATCCCAAAGCAACAGAATACACATTCTTCTCTAGTGCACATGGAACATTCCCCAGAAGAGATCGCATCCTGGGTCACAAATCAGGTCTCAACCAGTACCAAAAGACTGGGATCATTCCTTGCATATGTTCAGACCACAATGATCTGAAGCTAGAACTCAATCACAAGAGGAAAGTTGGAAAGAACTCAAATACATGGAGGCTAAAGAGAATCCTACTAAAGAATGAATGGGTCAACCAGGAAATTATGGAACAATTTTAAAAATTTAAGGAAACAAATGCAAATGAAAACACAACTGTTCAAAATCTTTGGGACACAGCAAAGGTGGTCCTGAGAGGAAACTGCATAGCAATACAAGTCTTTCTCAAGAAACAAGAAAGGTCTTGAGTACACAACCTAAGCCTATACCTACAGGAGCTGGAGAAAGAACAGCAAAGAAACCCTTAACCCAGCAGGAGAAGAAATATAATAAATATCAGAGCAGAAACCAATGAAATAGGAACCAAAGGAACAGTAAAACAAATCAATGAAACTATAAGCTTGTTCTTTGAAAGAATTAATAATATTGATAAACCCCTTGCCAGACTTATCAAAATGAAAAGAGAAAGGACCCAAATTAATAAAATCATGAATTAAAGAGGAGAGATCATGACCAACAACAAAGAAACATAAACAATTAAAACAACATATCATGAGCAACTGTATGCCAGCAAATTTGACAATCTGGAAGAAATGGATGCATTCCTAGGGATGTATAAACCACCAAAACTGAACCAAGAAGACATGGAAAACCTGAACAAAACCATAACCAGTAAGGAGATTGAAGCAGTCATAAAAAACATCTCCCAAACAAACAAAATTTCCCAGGGGAATTCTACCAAACATCTAAAGAAATAATACCTATTCTCCTGAAACTGTTCCCAAAAATAGAAATGGAAGGAAAATTTCCGAACTCATTTTATGAGGCCAGCATTATCTTGATCCCAAAACCAGACAAAGACCCCATCAAAAAGGAGAATTACAGACCAATTCCTTGACAAACATGGATGCAAAAATTCTCACCAATAGGATCTATTCTAGCCAATAGGATCCAAAGTACATTAAATGGATATTCACCATGACCAAATGGGATTTATTCCTGGGCTGCAAGGTTGGTCAACACCCTCAAATCAATCAATGTGATACAACACATTAATAAAAGAAAGAACAAGAACCATATGATACTCTCAATAGATGCTGAAAAAGCATTTGACCAAGTACAGTGTCCTTTCCTGATCAAAAGTCTACAAAGTGGAGGGATAGAGGATAGCATACTACAATATCATCAAAGCCATCTATGAAAAACCCACAGCGAATATCATTCTCAATGGGGAAAAACTGAGAGCTTTTCCCCTAAGGTCAGGAACATGGCAGGGCTGTCCACTATCACCACCGCTGTTCAACATAGCACTAGAAGTCCTAGCCTCAGCAATCAGACAACAAAAAGAAATTAAAGGCATCCAAATTGGCAAAGAAGAAATCAAACTCTCACTCTTTGTAGATGATATGATACTTTATTTGGAAAACCCAAAGACTCCACTCCAAAACTGCCAGAACTCATACAGGAATTCAGTAAAATGTCGGGATATAAAATCAATGCACAGAAATCAGTTGCATTTCTATACACCAACAGCAAGACAGAAGAAAGAGAAATTAAGGAGTCACTCCTATTTACAATTGCACCCAAAACCGTAAGATACCTAGGAATAAACCTAACCAAAGAGGCAAAGAATCCGTACTCAGAAAACTATAAAGTACTCATGAAAGAAACTGAGGAAGACTCAAAGAAATGGAAAAATGTTCCATGCTCATGGATAGGAAGAACAAATACTGTGAAAATATCTATGCTACCTAAAGCAATCTACACATTTAATGCAATCCCTCTCAAAATACCAACAATTTTTTTCAAAAAATGGAACAAATAATCCTAAAATTTATATGGAACCAGAAAAGACCCAAATAGCCAAAGGAATGTTGAAAATGAAAACCAAAGTTGGTGGCATTACAATTCCAGACTTCAAGCTCTATTACAAAGCTGTAATCATTAAGATAGTAGGGTACTGGCACAGAAACAGACACATAAATCAATGGAACAGAATTGAGAGCCCAGAAATGGACCCTTAACTCTATGGTCAACTAATCTTCGACAAAGCAGGAAAGAATGTCCAATGGAAAAAAGACCGTCTCTTCAACAAATGGTGTTGGGAAAATTGGACAGCCACATGCAGAAAAATGAAACTGGACCATTTCCTTACACCATACACAAAAATACACTCAAAATGGAGCAAAGGCCTCAGTGTGAGACAGGAGTCCATCAAAAGCCTTGAGGAGAACACAGGCAGAAACCTCTTCCACCTCAGCCACAGCAACTTCTTCCTAGAAACATCGCCAAAGGCAAGGGAAGCAAGGGCAAAAATGAACTATTGGGACTTCATCAAGATCAAAAGCTTTTGCACAGCAAAGGAAACAGTCAACAAAACCAAAAGACAACTGACAGAATGGGAGAAGATATTCGCAAATGACATATCAGATAAAGGCTTCATATAAAATCTATAATGAATGAACTTGCCAAGTCAACACCCAAAGAACAAATAATCCAATCAAGAAATGGGCAGAAAACATGAATAGATATTTCTGTAAAGAAGACATCCAAATGGGCAACAGACACATGAAAATGTGCTCCACATCACTCAGCATCAGGGAAATACAAATCAAAACCACAATGAGATACCACCTCACACCAGTCAGAACGGCTAAAATTAACAAGTCAGGAAACAACAGATCTTGACATGGATGTGTCAAGAAATGGGACCCCTCCTACACTGTTGGTAGGAATGGAAGCTAGTGCAGCCACTCTGGAAAACAGTATGGAGGTTCCTCAAAAAGTCGAAAATAGAGCTACCCTATGACCCAGCAATTGCGCTACTGGGTATTTACCCTAAAGATACGGATGCAGTGATCCGAAGGGGCACGTGCACCCAAATGTTTATAGCAGTTTGTCCACAAGAGCCAAACTATGGAAAGAACCGAGATGTCCATCAACAGATGAATGGATAAAGAAGATGTGGTATATATACAATGGGATACTATGCAGCCATCAAAAACAAAAAACAAAAACCCTCGAAATCCTGCCACATTTTGCAACAATGTAAATGGAACTAGAGGGTATTATGCTAAGTGAAATAAGTCAATCAGAGAAAGACAATTATCGTATGATATATGAGGAATTTGAGGTGCAGGGCAGGGGGTTATGGGGGCAGGGAAGGAAAAACTGAAACAAGATGGATCTGGGGAGGGAGACAAACCCTAAAAGACTCTTAATCTCAGGAAACAAACTGAGGATTGTGGGGTGTTGGTGGGGGAGGGATAGGGTGGCTAGGTGATGGACATTGGGGAGGGTATGTGCTATGGCGATTGCTGTGAATTGTGTAAGACCAATGATTCACAGACCTGTACCCTGAAGCAAATAATACATCATGTGTTAAAAAAAAAAAAAAAGAAAAAAGAAAGAAAGAAAGTTGAAATGGTTTCCTATGGGAAGCAGAAATCAGGTGAGTCATGCTATATTTTTATAATAAATATTGTGGAACCATCTGACTCTGAAAATGTATAGAACTTAAATAAAAATATAATTTTTATAAGAGAAATGTAGAAGTATACTTATATAGTCAGAATTCACTTAATTCTAGCTGTTATTCAGTATTCAAATCTTTACAAGGAAAGAGAAATCTTTTTTTTTTAAGATTTTATTTATTTATTTGTCAGATAGAGAACACAAGCACAAGCAAGGGGATTGGCAGGCAGGGGGAGAAGCAGGCTCCCTGCTGAGCAAGAAGCCAGATGCAGGACTCGATCCCAGGAGTGTGGGATCATGACCTGAGCCAAAGGCAGATGCTTAACCAACTGAGCAACTCAGACATCCCAGGAAAGAGAAATATTAAAACATAGCCTCAAAATATCATGAATAAAACTCTTTAAAAAGTTGTATCTAACTTTTGAGGGTGATCAGTGACTCCTTTCAGAATCCGACGTAAATTAAGATCTCTCTACGAGAAAAGTGAGCTCAAGACACCAGAGAGTTCAAACTTCCTGAATTCATCCATAGATCTTCTGGATATCCACATATCACAATTGAAGGACCCTTATTCTGGAGAAAATAATAAATATACAGATAAAATGTCAAAGTCTTGAAATGGGCCACACGAAAAGGGTTTCTTTACTCACCTGAGTAGCATTCATAAAAGCAGCTGTAATCACAGGCAAAGGGTGGGCCATTGCACTGTCCACACGGGTCTCCTATTCCAAGTGGATTTCAAATAACGCTGGGCTTCAGACCTCTGAGATTATTTCCTGCTCTCAGTGGTTTTAAGACTAGAGGACAGTGTTTTTCTTGTATGTTAAATAGATCTCTTTGTTTCAAAACTAAAAGAAAGCCTTCTTGGGAGATTTGATTGCATAGCGTCTCCACACATTTCCTGTCTACTAGCAAAGCTTTGTTTAGTTGGAAAACGTAGGGCCACAGTTTCATCTTCTGGACCCAATTTGGCCGTAAAAGATTAAAGAAACCAAAACCAGATTCTTTTCACATTAAAAATGATGAAGGCCCCATGGAATTTGGTATATGAATGTTTGCACTTAGCATAGAAAGTCTTCAAAACACTACTGAGGCAAACTAGAATTGGCCAGGGAAGCATATTTTCCAGATTTCGAGTCATTTGGAGGGGTCCATTTTAGGGTTTTTGAGACGTATTATAGAAGACATGCACAGAAACGAAACAAAAAACTGAACAACTAAACGAAGAAGCCTCAGGTAAAGTTTTAGTTTGTAGGGGCTTTGAACCAGTGAGTTTTCACAAGTTGTACAATGACTGTCTGTTGAGTAAGACCTCCACCAATCCCTCCATTCAGTAATCTGTGATTCACATGCAGCTGCCAAATTACAAGGGTGCCAAATAGCATTAGTTACAAAATGCAGAAGAAAATTTAAGTTGCTCTTTTCTTCATGTTGGCAGGCCTCCTACCCAAAAGAAATTAGTAAGAGTTTGTCAGATGTTCACACAAAAGAAAAGACACTTTTTCTTTTTCGGCCTTTTTAGAGCTGGTCAATTGCAAAGCTATCCTCTCCCCAACCCCTCGTAAAAGCTACCTCAGAGAGTACTTACTTATTTTCCATATTTGGGCCTTTGTTCAATTGACTTCACCAAAGTCCTCTCAGTTTCTTTGCTCTTTCCAAAAAAGGCCCTCGTGAACAGGAAAATTTAATACAATTAGTTTTCGCTATCAGTTATGGGGCTGGTCTTATACGTTTTCCACATGAAATGAAAATAAACAAAGACTCTAAAAGAGATTTTTTAAATGAGAATTAAGAATAAAATTTGAAAAAAAAAATATTAATCACATGCAACGAATCCTATGGATACAATCAAAGACATAGCAAGTATCCAGCACTTAGGAGCTGATACCTCTAATGGCAGTTTAGAGGAGAGGACTTTAAGAGGCCCATTCCCTGTAATCACCAGGATCTTCGGAATTTATGAGTCTCTACCCAAACATGCCATCTCCCTAGCCCACCTCACCAGCCCACTTGGCCTTAATCGAATGCAAACTAGAAGTGCATTTTTAATTCTATCCATTTCTTTTCTTTTCTTTTTTTTCTACTGACCTACCTCACTACCTATTGGACAGGACAATTTGCAAAGAGATGTTTAACAATACTTTTTAAATAATGAGGAATGGCAATTAGACAAGTAGATGAAATCTTTCACTAACTCAGAAGCTCTCTTTGTGGCCCCGCAGAAGGCAGTATATTACAGGGGCGCCTGGGTCGCTCAGTGGGTTAAGCCTCTGCCTTCAGGTCAGGTCAAGGTCTCAGGGTCCTGGGATCGAGGCTGGGATCAAGGCCCACATCAGGCTCTCTGCTCAGCAGGGAGCCTGCTTCCCCCTTTCCTTCTGCCTGCCTCTCTGCCTGCTTGTGATCTCTCTCTCTGTCAAATAAATAAATAAAATCTTTAAAAAGGGAAAAAGAAGTTCTCTTTGCATTCCTATCATTAACACTCCCTAACCACCCAAGTTTCCCCCTGCTTGTCTTATTCACGGGGCTGCTAACTGGAAGATAGATGGGCCTATCACACCTTAGAGTTAGAGCTCTCTCCTGGATGGCATGACCAAATATATGAATCTACTTTAGCTCTGTAACCCCGGTGCTCCAAAGTCTTTCCTAATTCCTCTTTACTTCAAATATTTAAGAGACCGCTTTGTGCCTTTTGGACCCATATACAAACACCTACAATGAGTCGAGAACCCCGTATTTACATTTTTTTTGTCTTTCAAGAATCTTTTCGACTGCCCTACAAGGGCACAGCTGAAGCTCTTGGTTGCCTGCCCTAAACCCTGATTACATCTGAATAACTTGCTTCCTCCAAAAAGCCAAAGGCTTCACCATGCTCTTCTACCACAAGACCTCTCCCTTTCTATCAACTGGTAGGACTAGTTCTGTAATGCAGTTTTGGCCACTCACTCACCAAGGGAGGTCCACTGGGAGTCACGTGGGAAAGATGTGCGCCTAAAAAGACAAGCAGAAAAAAGAAAAAAAAGACCCATACTTTCTCAGGGAACGTTGTAATGTCTGGAGGTGATACTGAGGATTATTGTCATTTCTCATGACCAGATCAAAGATAAAGCCAACCTTCGGTGGGCGGTAGGGACGAGGGGGTCACGCAGAAGCAAAGACAGTGTAACAGATTATGCCTGAAACCTGCCTAACCTCAAGACATCCTGCAATTTGAATTAATGGATCCCTTACTGTTCCAGAGAGTCAGGTCGGGGGTTTCTGATCCTTTCCACAGACTGCAGCCTAACATATTCAGAGGGTAAATCCAGAGGACCTTCACCAAGTGACTATTTCTTTTTATTTTTTTCTTTAAGATTTTTAAAAAATTTATTTGACAGAGAGAAAGCAAGAGAGCATAAGCAGGGGGAACAGCAAAGGCAGAGGGAAAAGCAGGCTCCCCACTGAGCCGAGAGCCCTATGGGGGCTCGATCCCAGGACCCTGGCATCAGGACCTGAGCCTAAGACAGATGCTTAACCAGCTGAGTTACCCAGGTGCCCCAAGAATATTCCTTTTGGTCTCTACTCTTTTATTTGCTAATATTCTCACAACTCCCACTCTCAGGTTATAATAAATAGTTAAATAAATCAAAGAGAGAAACATTCATAGACCAGAACACTCATAAAATTCCCCTTAATATCATTTAAAATAGGCCACGTTTCCTGAAAAGATCTCAAGATATACCTTTGGGTAAAGTTTGGAAACTAAGTTATAATAATTGCTGATAATACAGAGTAGCATGGGGGCAGAGTGAACCTGTGGGCGGTAACCCAAAAACCATTTGATCTTGGGGGTTTAAAGAAAAAAGTGACAACTAATTCCTAAATAAACAAAGCACTCTGCAGAAGTCATAGAAATAAGGATAAAGTAGGGAGGTATAAACTGGGGTCGGACAGGGCGGGGGGAAGCAAATGTAACATAAGACAAGTTTTTCTCAGCCAAGAGAACTTCATATACTTTGCTTGAAATATTTCACTTCTAAATAAATCATATTTTAAAATTACCAATGGATGTGGGCAAATAACAAATTCATCACTGGTGGTATATCATCAGCATGAAAATCTATGATTAATACTTGTATAAATAGGCCACTGGACATTGGAGAGATGCTTGCAGAGAGCAGGATCTCCTCAATTTACATGGACAACAAGGTTTTATTAAATGAACTCTGAACAGGGAATAGAGGCCCCACAGTTCCAGTTCCATGGGCTTTAGCTAGTCAAGAGGGTAACACTCAACACATTGAGTTAGTAATAGAGGACCGTGATCCAAGGAGCTCCCTGCACTTCCCTGCGACATCTGGGTGAACGGCCTTCTGCTTTGTTTTCTAAACAGAACTGACTCTTCAGATGGAACCGATAGAAAGTGAAAGACTGAGTCTAATGTGGTAAGAAGCTGTTAAAAGATTAGTATTGGCTTTCGGTGGAAAAACAATTATGCTGAATTACATACACATCTGCCACACACTCAGCAAACTATCAGAGAAGCCAGATTTCCCTCATGTTTTACTTCTTGGACCCGTTTCAGTTTTCAAATAGAATACAGCACTCTAGTTATTGCTTACATGCATTTTCTTTAAATAAACTTCGAGCAAACTTAGAAAGCCTGTTATTGTTTCCTAAAGAAACTCTTCTTCCCAAAAACTTACCCAGCAAGAAACAAGAGTATTTACGCCCTCAACCTCTGAAAACTGCTTTATAGCTTTCAAAATTATTTAATGGGCATTCATTTGATTAAGAGCATTCATTCATTTGCATTATTTCATTTGATTAAAAAAAAACAACAACAACAAGCCTAAGCTTCTTACAAGTCTGCTTAGAACAATTCTACAAGAATACAGGGGTATGCATTCATGTTTGCTGTCCTGTTCATTCATTCATTCAATAAGTATTCATTGTCTACAATGTGCCAGGTGCTGTTCTAAACACTGGGGATAGAGCAACGGGAAAAAGAAAGGGACAAAATCCCTGTCTATGTGGTACTTAAATCCTCAGAAACACGTTGTAACTGTTTTTCATATTTCCATTGAGTTACGGGCCCATCAATAGCGAATAGCTTAGTTTTTCCATGTTGCATTAGGGAAGGTGATTTAAATAATTACTGAAAGGAGTTCAGACCCCAAATCTAATACACTGAGATAGGTGACTGCTTAACAGCATGGGGAAAGTTTATTAATTCATGAAGGGAAAAAAATTAGTCTACTTTGATGTATTTCTCAAGTGAGGGAGTGGATTTTCCATTTACCATAAATCCAGAAAAGAACAATGAACATCACAGAACTCCTTATATCCATTTATCACACACAGATTCACTATGTGCAGGGCATATTCCATTTGTTTTCACTTGAATACTTACATCAACTCTTAGAGTTGTTAAAATTATATTTTCCAGATTAAAACACACACACACACACATCTTGGGAAAATGAAGTACAAAGCCTGAAGCTAAATTTGTTTGAGGTTTCAGTAAGTTAATAGATATGACATGCTTACAACAGTGTCTGACAAAGACTATTAGATAAAGATTACATATTACTATTACTTCAACAAATTTAAAGATGAGAAAACTGGGGCCCTGAGGAGTAACTGGTCCAAGGTGCAAAGCTGGTTAGTAATCACCTCCCTCCCCAGAGTGACTGAAGAGGGATCCAGGCTGATCTCCCCGCCTAGCAGTTGGTCATATCCAGGGCATCGTACATACTAGGACATTAGAGAACCACCATTAGTGTGCTATTTTTTGTATCATCTTAGAATGTGTTTGATTTGGGTAACAAATCCAAATAGGTAATTTAACACCAACTAGTCATAAGCCTAGCCACTTGTTATTTTAGAAATGGGGAGAGAGTGCTCACTTCGGCAGCATGTATACTAAAAAAAAAAAAAAAGAAATGAAGAGAGAGTGTTCGGATAATATGGGACATAGGATGCTCCTTTTGGGAGGGAGGGACAAGATTGCAATGACAGACAGTCCTGGGTAGAGTGAAGTTCTCCCCCTGGGGAGGCAGCATCAGGCTGAGGGCCCCCAGAGACTTGGAAACACCAAAGACAAACATGGCTGCTCTGTCATTTGCCTGGTGTTTTCCCTTCTCTTTAACTTACCACACATATTTCCTGGGCAGGAGGTGAGGGTGAGAAGAAAACCTCACAGCTATGAATCTCCTGATGGTTCTGGCCCATGTTGGTCCACACATACCTGAATCCTATATAAGGAAGGGTCAGTGGTGAGGGGACACAGCTGAGGCAGAGGGAGAAAGGAAAAGAAGCGGGAGTCCTCTCCTCAGGAGGAAGACCTGTCCTTACCTAGGTCAATTCAGGTAAGTAATCTAAAAAAAATTACTCTTCCCGCTCTTCCCACCCCTGTACTTTGCCCCCCTGCAGACTTTTGTCCAGACTGCTGATCCTGTTATGCCTTCCATTCTCCGAGGTTCTTTAGTTACTAAAACATTTACCCAGGGTGATGGAGTCGTGGTTAGTTAGCACTGTTACTTCTTTAGACTGACTGCTGGATAACATAAAGGAGGTTTTTAGGGAAGCGTTGTAGTCTAAAAGCATCTCTTTCAAGGGTTGGTGAGAAGCTTTTCACAGCACGCTCCAAGAACAAACATGCCTACATCCACAGAAGTCTCTGCTAGAACTGTCCCTTCCATAAGGTCGTGGAGGTGAACGTTCTTCCTTAGCTATAGCTGGTTCTGATGGTTACAGATGGAAATGATGGTAAACTGAACAGAGTTCTGCACCGGAGGGGAAGTTCAAGCTGTCAGCTGGCCTCCTGGAGGTCACTCTAGATTGGGGGTCAAAGTTCTACCTTTCTACCTATTGCAAAACAAAGTTCTACCTATTGTCCCTTTGTATCTTCAGTCTCTCATCCTCACGCTGCAGACTCAGACCCTCTCTTACTTCTGGTGCCGGCAAGCTCTCTGTGATTTCCCCCTAAGAGCTGCATGCTAGAGGAGCTCCAGCTTTAGTTACAAACCCCAAGGGGCCCTAGGAAGCCAAGGATGTGTGTCAAGCGTCTCTGACCTGCAGTATTATTCATCAAGGAACTGCTTGTGACTGCAATCCTTACAGTTTTAGAAAGGAATCTCACTAAGAGCCAGAGAGAATCATCTGGTGTCACATGGGATAGATTTATCGGTAAAAAAGCTAATGAGGAGAGAATTATTAAATCTTCTTGGACTGTTATTTAAAAGATACAAAAGTATTAGGCATCCTCTAAATGTTAAAAACATATAAAAACTTTAAAATACTCCATTGCCCTCTGCCTTGAAAGTATACCCATGAGTCCAGGGAACTTTTGAACCCTTGAGAGGACAA
Source organism: Lutra lutra (assembly GCF_902655055.1). Classification (NCBI taxonomy): domain Eukaryota; kingdom Metazoa; phylum Chordata; class Mammalia; order Carnivora; family Mustelidae; genus Lutra; species Lutra lutra. Next base: position 49,849,175 of record NC_062283.1, on the reverse strand, counting down.
GATCTGGCTAAAAATTCCCTGGGGATATGAGGTGACAGACGCCCAAGACCCCCTCAAGAACCATTTTCCTCCAACAGCCAGAAGTCTCAGAATAGCAGAGCTGTGCAGGGTAACCTTGGCAAAGACACGCAATGCACACTGGACAATGAGTTCAAGAGGAGGTCAAGAGCCATGCAGTGCACACCACTCAATTACAGTCTATTTGTGGAAAGCATAATGTGTATTTTTGTTAAAGGACGACTATAGGCTGAGGAGAATCGTGTTGGCAGTCCTGGTGTTTAAAGGATCCATGACACCCTACAAAGTATTTACAGAAGGAAAATTTTACAAATAAGTATTTGACTCAGAAGGAGATGGGCTGAGATGACAGATGAAAATGAACTTTGTGTAGCTCTGAGTTAGGTCAGAGTCCCCAAGGTGACAGAGAAGTCACACAGCTTCTGCAAATGGAGGAGCCCTGAAAAACAAGCCCCTGCTCAAGCAATTCATTTACTTTCCAGTCGACCACAAACTTACCCAGTAAGCCATGAAATTGTGTCTGGAGGCAAACTGCAGCCAGGCCCAGGAAGACAATTTATCACTTTCTGGAAAGGCTCTTAAAAATTAAAAATAGGAAAAATATTCCATGAAAAACCAGATACTTTATTGTGTGGTGAGTCTCATTAGACTAAGAAAATAGCACCACTTAACTTTCTATTTACAGGACAAGTGTTGAAATAAGGATTATCTAAAAGGACCTCCAAAAACATTAATTAAAAGACTCTTCTCTGTGATGGAGTTGATGGCTTTGTGTAGCAAAGGGCTAGTTGCTGGAAGTGACCAGAGTCTTGAGCAGTGGTTTCCATGCCTCCTAGACAGGAATTATACCTAATCAGAGAATTACCTCTGCTTCCTGACGGCATCTAATCCAGAATAAAACCCTGCTTCCTTCAACCCTCATCAAAGTCATCTACCACAAGTGCAAATCCAGCAATAAGTCTTTCTAACTCCTTCTTACTGAGATACCCCACAATTCCCTGAGGAGTGAGGTTGCCATCACAGGAACAAATTGATAAGCCCAAACTTTCTTCTGCCACAGGTGGATTCCTGGTGGTCTGTCACAGGAAGGCACTGTCAATGTAACAACAGACCAAAGTGCCAGTATGATCTCCCAGTTCAAATGAAGGCAGGCAGCTCCCTTGCCTGTGTACACACATCACAAAAAAGTTAGCTAATGTGAGAAACTCCATCAAATTTCTCTCTTTCAAGATTCAATCCTAATCATTCTCTAAAACAGGATCCAAAACCATTACTCAATGCATATGTGTAAGCTCTTTCCCTGTATCAATCCCTAAGGAGGATTCTAGGCCATTCTTCTACTCTCCTTATCCCACACTCTCAAGTAGGAATGATGTTGACTGGCTTGATGAGCTCTGGGCTGTTCATCGTACAGAATCTGGAGAGTGGGAGAGCCAATAGCAATTGAAAGATACATGGAAGGTGAAATCAACATTACATGAGAGTTAACCCAGGGTAGATGAGGGAGGGAAGAGGGAGTCTGCATCAACTGGGTTGAGAGGAGCCAATTTTGGAGATAAGTCTGGAGTGAGAAAAGAGAAGACTTTGAACCAGCTGCAGTAGTAAAGAACTTGGATGTGAATAAGATGAAGAAAAAGAAGTTCCAAGAAGTTTCCCTGTGCTTTATGAAAGTACCACAAATTCCTCAACCCTCATTTTCCTGTTTGTTTTCTTCAAACAAAACCAAAACAACTCAATCTTTTGGGAGAGATAGCAGGAAAGAATTCAGTTTCTTTTTATTATGTGTTGTTGTTGTTGCTAGTCTGTTCTTTTATGCCCTCCTCCCATGACTGTGCCATCTGACAGTGGAGCATTATACAAGTTCTATTTAGAAGTCAGATCGAGCACGCTTGGAAAGATGGCGGAGGAGTAGCTGACTGAGATGACATCAGGTCACAGCAGTTCAGCTAGCTAGGTATCAAACCATTCCAAACACCTACAAACTCAACAGGAGATAGAGAGAAGAAGAGCAGCAATTCTAGGAATAGAAAATCAACCATTTTCTGAAAGGACATGTGGAGAAGTGAATCCAAAGTGACAGGAAGACAAACCATGGAGGGAGGGGCTAGCTCCTGGCAATTGGCAGAGCAACAGAGCACAAAATTGGAACTTTTAGAAATCTGTTCCACTGAGGGACATTGCTCCAGAGGCTAAGTGGAAGTGGAGCCCTCAGGGGGACATTGTGGTCTTAGGTCCCAAGGGGCCACAGAAAGATTGGAGGTGTCTGAGTGTGGTAGAGCTCCCAGGTATTAAGGCGGGGAAGCCGGCTACAGAGACAGAGCCAAGGAGTGAACACTCAGCTTGGGGTTACATTAAACCAAGAACCAAGGCACACTAGGGCCACTGTTCTTTGAGCAGGTACCCCAGAAGTAGAAGATCAGGGAAGACTCACCTTCCTGCTCTGGGAAGAGCAGCATGGCAGGAATCTTCTGGGTTTGGAGACTCCAGATGAGACTGTGTGCCAGAGACAGAAATGCGCGGTCACAAGCTGCGTGAGCACAGAGTGCAGCCAGAGACCAGGGACACAGGAGCAATTGAGCGCTTTTCTCCAAAGGCGCACTGAAGAGTGGAACCTCAAGCTCTCCACTCCTCTAGGCCAGAGATTGGGAGGCCACCATTTTCATTCCCGTCCTCCAGAGCTCTACGGAAAGCATTCAGGGAAAAAAAGCTCCTGAGAGCAAATGGAAGCAGATTACTTAGCCAGGCCCCTGGTAAGGGCCTCGCAATTCCTCCTCGGGCAAAAACACTCGAGAATTACTGCAACAGGGCCCTCCCCCAGGAGATGAGCAAGAAATCCAGTCAAAACCAAGCTCACTGATCAAGAACAGTGAAACTCCAGAGAAGGGGAAAACAAAGCATAGAATTCACTGCTTTCTCCCCATGATTCTTTAGTCTTGCAAAGTTAATTAAATTTTTTAATTTTATTTTTTTCTTATTCTAATTTTTTTAACTTCTCCTCTTTCCTCTTTTAACATTTTTTAACTACTTTATCTAAACAATACATTTCTAAAAAAAAATCTTTTTAAACCTTCATTGTTATAGTCCTATTTTATCCCTTCATTGTATTTAACCTTATTTTTTGTATACATATAGGGTTTGGGGGTTTTTTTTTCTAAAAAATTTTGGGATACAATTTCTTCTAATAGATCAAAATATACCCTAATCTAGCACATGGCTTTGTTCTAGTCTCCAGCCTGACCACATTCCCTCCTCTTTTTTTTTTTTCTTTTTCCAACCAACTTATCAATTCCTTTTTTAGAATTCTTTTTAAATTTTCATCTTTATAGTCATATTCCATCCCTTCATTGTGTTTACCCATATATATATATATATATATATATATATATATATATATATATAAGTTTTTCTTTATTTAAACTTTTGGGAGGTAGTTTCTTCTAAGAGACCAAAATACACCCAAAATCAAGTGGGTGGCCCTGTTCTATTCACCAGTCTAATACATACATATATTTTTTTTTTCCTTTTTTCCCCCTTTCTTCTCCCCCTGGTTTTGGATCTCTTCAGATTTGGTTAGCATACATTTTTCTGGGGTCTTTGCCACCCATTTAGTATTTTATTCTCTCATTCAAATGATAAGGCAGAAAACTCACCACAAAAAAAAAAAAAAAAAAAAAAAGAACTAGAGGTAGTACCAAAGGCTAGGGACTTAATCAATATGGACATTGGTAATATATCAGAACTAGAGTTCAGAATGATGACTCCCAAGGTGCTAGCTGGACTGGAAAAAGGCATGGAAGATATTAGAGAATCCCTTTCTGGAAAAATAAAAGCACTTTCTGGAGAAATAAAACAACTAAAATCTAACAAAGTTGAAATTAAAAAGCTATTAATGAGGTGAAATAAAAATGGAGGCTCCTACTGTTAGGATAAATGAGGCAGAAGAGATAATTAGTGATATAGAAAACCAAAAGATGGAGAATAAAGAAGCTGAGAAAAAGAGAGACAAACAACTACTGGACCATGAGGGGAGAATCCAAGAGATAAGTCATTCCATAAGACAAAACAATATTAGAATAATTGGGATCCCAGAAGAAGAAGAAAGGGGGGGGGCAGAAGGGACACTGGAGTGAATTATTATAGAGAATTTCCCTAATATGGCAAAGGGTACAAGCATCAAAATCCAGGAAGCACAGAGAAAACCCCCAAAATCAATAAAAATGGGTCCACACCCCATCATCTAATAGTAAAACTTACAAGTCTTAGTGACAAAGAGAAAATCCTGAAAGCAGTATGGGACAACAGGTCTATAACATACAATGGTAGAAATATTAGATTGGCAGCAGACCTATCCACACAGACCTGGAAAGACAGAAAGGACTGTCATGATATATTCAGCGCACTAAATGAGAAAAATGTGCAGCCAAGAATATTATATCCAGCTAGGCTGTCATTGAAAATACAAGGAGAGATAAAAGCTTTCAGGACAAACAAAAATTAAAAGAATTTACAAACACCAAACCAGCCCTACAGGAAATACTGAAAGGGGTCCTCTAAGCAAAGAGAGAGCCTAAAAGTAGTAGACCAGAAAGGAACAGAGACAATATACAGTAACAGTCACCTTACAGGCAATACAATGACACTAAATTCATATCTTTCAATAGTTACCCTGAATGTAAATGGGCTAAATGCCCCCAATCAAAAGACACAGGGTATCAGAATGCATAAAAAAACAAGACCCATTGATATACTCTCTACAAGAAACTCATTTTAGACCCAAAGACTCCTCCAGATTTAAAGTGAGGGGGTGGAAATAATTTACCATGCTAATGGACATCAAAAGAAAGCTGGGTGGCAATCTTTATATCAGATCAATTAGATTTTAAGCCAAAGACTATAATAATAAAGAGATGAGGAAGGATACTATATCTTACCTAAAGGGTCTGTCCAACAAGAAGAACTAACAATTTTAAATATCTATGCCCCTAACATGGAAGCAGCCAATTATATAAACCAATTAATAACAAAATCAAAGAAACACATCAACTATAATATAATAATAGTAGGGGAGGTTAACACCCCCTCACTGAAATGGACAGATCATCTAAGCAAAAGATCAACAAGGAAATAAAGGTCTTAAATGACACACTGGACCAGATGGACATTACAGATATATTCAGAACATTCCATCCCAAAGCAACAGAATACACATTCTTCTCTAGTGCACATGGAACATTCTCCAGAATAGATCACAACCTGGGTCACAAATCAGGTCTCAACTGGTACCAAAAGTATTTGGCTTACTTGACATCCAGTTGCCTCAAATTTATAACATTAAGAAATTTGCTGCAGTCATCACTGACTTTTTTCATTTATCCGGCAAACATTTTCTGTAGGATATGGGTCAGCCCAGGGCTAGAAGCTACCTGAACCTGGGCCTTGAGAACTCACAGTGAGCCAGTGACAGGAGCTTACAGTGTCTCCTTACATATGAAATATCTGGAACTTTCTAACTGACTGTACTTGGCTTTCTTGCTGTTGTAAACCGTGGACTAAAGCAGTGGTTCAAACTAGGTTGATTCTCTCTTCCCCATACAGCAATGTCTGGAGACAGTTTTGGTGTCACAGTTGGGGGTGGGGATGGTACCAGTATCAGGTGAGTGGCATCCATGGATGCTGCCATGCACAAGACAGGACAGCCCACCCCCCCCAACCAAGAGCTATATTGCCCACAATATTGAGAGTGCTGAGACTGAGAAACCCTGTTATCAAAAATGTGAAGAAAAAAACCCTGTACAAAAAAAAAAAAAAAAAAATCAAAGGGGCATCTAGCAGATAAATAAGTCCTGGAAACCCAATACACAGTACAGTGATTACAGACAACACAAATGAACTATACACATTTGACTTGCTAAGAGACTAGGTCTTAATTTTTCTCAGCACTAGAGGAAATAATAATTATATGACATGATAGACATGTTAGGTAATGCTACATTGGCGATCATCTTGCAACATAAATGTATCATATCTATGTGTCATACACCTCAGACTTATACAATGTTTTATACCAAATATAACTCAATTTTTAAAAATCAGAGATGAATAGAAACTCTTTAAGGCAAGAGTCTGTGTCAGACTCTTCAAGGAAAATGCCTGTGTAAAATTGAAAAAAAAAATAAATTAAACCACAACACTGATAAGGAAATAAAGTATACACAGCAAAATGAAATCAAGTTGAAAATACCCCTTTAATCTGCAGTGTTGGCAAATTAATCTAATTACCAGGTATTTTGCAAATGCTCTCAGTAGTGCTGGTGTGCTGGAAGGAAGAAGATTCAATTTCCAGCCTCCCCCAGAAATTCTCTAAGGAAAATTTGTTAGTTAGCCCTCTTTGCGTGCTACGGAGCTGAGGTTCTAGAATGAGATACTGCTCCATCTAAGATAAAACATGACTTCTAAATCTGGGGCAGACAGGTTGCCTGGTTCAGGAATACCCATTCTATTTTAGAGATTAAATATGGATGTGGAGACTACCTCCTGCAGACCAGGCTTCCAGAGGACTGCGATGGTGACCCCTTTCCTGGTTGCACAGGCCCTGGCATGGAGTTCTCTTGGGCTTTCAAGGACCCAAAGAGGGGTTCTTTCCCAAAATACTCCTACCTAACCCTAAAGGGGAAGAAAAATTCGTTCTCACATAGGACCAAGGGAATACATGGAATAGCACAAGAATGCCTGTGTTCAAATCCAGCTCTGCCATTTATTAGCTCTGTGACCTTGGATAAATTACTTAACCTCTCAGTGCTTCAGTTTTGTCATCTGGAAAATGAGGGGCAACCCACCTCACTGGATTCTTGGGGGAATGAAATATATTAATTTGCAGGTTAACGTACTTAGAATAATTCCTTCTACACAAGAAGAGCTATATAAACTTTAGTTATTCTTATTTGAGTGAGCCCATAGGAGAAAGAAGCTGCATCCATTTTTATGGATTTCCCTGGGCCCAGTGTAGCGCCTGTGCTACTCCTGGAATACGTGACAGTGATTATACTTCTAAGAGGTTTTGCTTTGGTTTGATGTCAGTATTTTACTCAAGGAACTCCTTCATCAGTGTTGATATAATTTTGAGCTTTTGAAAAGTCACTAGATAATCTGAGATTTTTTTTTTAGTTTATTTAGAGTTATAATATAGAGGAAGTCTCGCAAAAACTCACATTTAGTACTGAAATGCTTTTTTAAATTAAATAAATTTTTTTTGAGAGAGACTACATGGTCACGTGAGCAGGGGGAGGGGCAGAGGGAGAGACAGAGAGCAGGCTTCACACTCAGAGTCAGAATGGGAAGCAGGACTTGATCTCATGATCATAAGGTCATTACAGGAGCTGAAGTCAAGAGTCAGATACTCAACTGACTGAGCCACCCAAGCACCCCAGTACTTCAAATATTTTTAGAAGTGTTTTGGTCAATATGGAGAAAAGTAGCTGACAAATGTCCACATGGGCTTGGGGCGCAGGAATGGGAGGTAGGATAGAACAAACACCAAAATGTGTTCTCATTTCCACTGGGATTTCTTTTTTTGATGCATTTATTAATTTTATTTCTACTTTTTATTGAATAGAGTGCCCTAATCCAAGTATACAGCATGACACATTTTACATATGCATAACTGCTCATAACCACCAGATTCAGAGCTGGAAGGAACATTCTAGCATCCCAGAGGGTCCCCTTGTCTCTTCTTAATCCCATAAAGGGGACTAAGCTCCTCTCCAACCTCCATCACTATCAAGTAGTTTTATGAGTTCTTACACTTGGTAAAAAGATATTTTTCTATGTTTTGTTTTGGGTTTTTTTTTTCTGAGAGTTCTATTGTTTTACTTTTTATGCTTACGTCTATGATTCATGTCAAATACATTTCTGTGTGTGTATGGAATGAACTATGAGACCAGCTATTTTTTTCTATATATACATCCACTTGCTTCATTACTATTTATTGAAAAGACTATCATTTCCCCATTGAGTTGCAAAGGTAAGTTTATTATAAACCAGTTGTCCTGTACATGAGTATCTGTTTCTGGACTTTGTAATAGTCCCTCTGTGTTCCTTTGCTATATTTGATTATCCTTTGTCACTACCATACTGAATTAATTATGATAGTTTTATAGTTTCATAAATTTTAAAGTTTGGTAGTATACAAGTCCTCCAATTCTGTTCTTCAAATTGTCTTAGGATTCTAGGACTTTTGCATTTCCATATAAATTTTAAATTCAATTTATACATTTCTACTAAAGGAAAAAAAAACCCTTTGTTGGGATTTTTAAAAAATTTTTTAAAGATTTTATTTATTTATTTGACAGACAGAGATCACAAGTAGGCAGAGAGGCAGGCAGAGGGCGGGCGGGGGGCGGGGGGGAAGCAGGCTCCCTGCTGAGCAGGGAGCCCAATGCGGGGCTCTATCCCAGGACTCCGAGATCTTGACCTGAGCCAAAGGCAGAGGCTCAACCCACTGAGCCACCCAGGCGCCCCTGTTGGGATTTTTAATATGACTGTACTGAGTCTCTAGATGAGTTGAGCAGAACTGGCAGAACGGCCATGTTTCCCTTAATGTATGAGCATGGTAGATATCTCCATTTACACATGACTTTCTGGAATTTTTCTCAGTGGTGTTTAGTAGTTTTTAGTGTGGAGATCTTTCAAATCTTTCATAAGGGTTATTCCTAAGTAGTTAATGTTTTTTGATGCTATTGTAAAAGATACTTTTATTTAATACTTGATTTTCCTTTAGTTTGTTTCTAGTACATAGAAAGGCAATGCAACAAATATGCTAACTGTGTTGATTAAATCTAACAATGTATACACTCTTCTGAATTCTCTATACAATCACATTATACATGAATTATATGAATGCTATTTCTTGCTTTCCAATTTTTATCTTTTCTTTCCTTTCCTCACCTTTTTCCCTGGATAAAGCCTAAAGAACAATGTTGAATGGCAGTGGGAATAGAGGTCCTCTCTTTCTTGTTCCTAACTTCTAGACGAAAGCATTCACTATTTCACCATTAAATTGGATACTTGCTGTTGGGTTCTTGTAAATATATAAGTTCCAGGTTTTATCCCAGACTTGCTAAGTGTCTTTACTGTGAACAGGTATTGAATTTTATCATATGATTTTTTTACATTTACTAAGATGTTCATGTGTTTTTTCTCCTTTTAGTTGTTAATGTAGTAGATTACCTTGATTCATACTTTTGAAGAGTAAAACCACCTTTCTCTCTCTCTCCTAGAATACACACCACTTAGTCATAATTCCTTATCAGGGGTTCCATTTGCTAATTATTCTGTTTAAGATTTTTATGTTTCTGAGCTGTATGGGTCTATAATTTTCCTTTCTTTTATTTCTTTTGTCAGATTTTGTCCTCACTGTTATACTATCCTCATAGGGTAAGTTGGAAAGTGTTCCCTCTTACTCTGTTTTCTAAAAAATTATGCTTAAAATTGGTATGATTTCTTCCTTAAATATTTTTGAAGAATTCATCAGCAAAGCTGTCTAAGGCTGGAGTTTTCCTTGTGGGAATATTTTTTTTTAATTTTATTTATTTATTTTGACAGAGAGAAATCACAAGTAGGCAGAGAGGCAGGCAGAGAGAGAGAGAGAGAAGGGGAAGCAGGCTTCCCACTGAGCAGAAAGCCCGATGTGGGCCCGATCCCAGGACCCTGAGACCATAACCTGAGTGAAGGCAGAGGCTTTAACACACTGAGCCACCCAGGTACCCCAGAATATTTTAAACTACAGATTTAATTTCTTTAATATATGTAGGATTATTCTGATTGGCCATTTCTTTTGGGGGCAGTTTTGGTAAATTGTGTCTCCTTCCTCCTTTGCCCCCTTTCTCCCTCCCTCCCTTCCTTCCTTTTTTCCTTGATTAATCATGCATCAGTGTTCATCAATTTTATCACTTGTTTCAGAGAAACAAACTTTTATTTTGTTGATCTTCTCTGTTTACAACTGCTTTACATTTGACTGATTCTACTTTTATCTGTATGATTTTGTTACTTTTACTTTCTTTGGCTTTAATTTGTTGTTCTTTATCAAATATTTTTGATAAACAGAAGCTTAGATTGTTAATTTTCAACCTTTCTTTTTTTCTAATATTTTATTTTAGCTATAAATCTAAGCACTATAGCTATAAATCTAAGCACGATTTTAGCTGCATAAACATGCCATATTTTTGCTATCATTCACTTCATGATATTTTCTAATTTTTACTGTGATTTCTTCTTCAACTCATGAGCTAATTAGAAATCTGTTGCCCAATTTCTAGACAATTAGAGGTTTTCATTCTGCTGAAATCTAGCTTTCTGTTTTTAAAGAAAGAATCTATAGTTCTGTTTTTGCTTTTAGTTCAGTTCCACTCTGGCCAGAGAATATACTGTATGTTATTTCAATCCTTTATAATTGGTTGGAACTTGAGTTTTGTTCCAACACATGTTCTATTTTGGTAACATGTACCCTGCAGTTTGGAAATGCTGACTTTTTTTCTTATTTTATCAGCTACTGAGAGAGGTACTTTAATTTATTTTTTTTTTTAATTTTTTTCAGTGTTCCAATATTCACTGTTAAATCTACATCTATGGTTATACATTTATATAGTTATTTTTGTTTTATATATTTTAAGTATATATTAGATACATACACATTTAGAATTATATTTTCCTGTTGAATTGATCCTTGCATGATTATGAACTATCCCTCTTTCCATCTCCAGTTCCCTTGTCTTAAAGTGTGCTTTGATAGCCACAGTCTTACCAGCTATCCCTTTGTTAGTGTTAGCACGGCATATCATAGTGAACATCCTTTTACTTTCAGCCTATCTGCATCCTTATATTTAATGTGTGAATTACAGACAAGAAATGTTTGGGATAATTTTTTTTTAAGATTTTAAATACTTATTTGGCAGACAGAGATCACAAGTAGGCAGAGAGGCAAGAAGAGAGAGAGGAGGGGAAGCAGACTCCCTGCTGAGCAGAGAGCCTGTTGTGGGGCTTGATCCCAGGACCCTGGGATCATGACCTGAGCCAAAGGTAGAGGCTTTAACCCACTGAGCCACCCAGGTGCCCTGTTTGGGATAATTTGGTCTCTTAATCATAGTATTTAGTCCATTAATGTTTAATGTAACTACTAACATATTTGGGTATAAGTCTCTCTTGCTTTTTGTTTCTGTTTAACCTTCTGGGGTTTTGTTCCTTTGTTCCTGCTTTCTAAATTTCTGTTCAACTAATCAAGTATTTTTCAGTATTCCATTTTATCTTTTCTGTTGGCTTTTTATTTTTATTTATTTTTATTTATTTTTATTTTTTTTAAGATTTTTTATTTTATTTACTTGACAGAGAGACACACAGAGAGTGAGGGGGAACACAAGTAATGGGAGTGGGAGAGGGAGAAGAAGGCTTCCCGCTGAGCAGGGAGCCTGATGCGGGGCTCGATCCTAGAACCCTGGGATCATGACCTAAGCCAAAGGCAGATATTTAATGACCAAGCCACCCAGGCATCCCTCCTGTCATCTCTTTAAAAAATATATTTTATTTATTTATTTGAGAGAGATAGTGAGAATGAGAAAGAGCACAAGCAGGGAGAGGGAGAAGCAGGTTCTGCAGTGAGTGGGGAGCCCAACGTGGGGATCTATCCCAGGATCCTGGAATCATGACCTGGGCTGAAGCAGACACTTAACTGACAGAGCCACCCAGGCACCCTTCTGTCAGCTTTTATTTAATCATTTTCATATTATTATTTTAGTGGTTACTCTAAAGGTTATAATATGCTTCTCATTCTTGGCTAAATACAATCTACCTTAAATTAGTACTTTCACCACTTCATCAGTAAAGCAAAAACAGTTGAATTCCATTTATCCTCCTCCTGTTTTTGTGCCATTGCTTTTGAGTATTTTTCTCTCACAAATGTTACAATCCCCATGAAGCATTACTATTGTTGTTGCTTTAATTCACAAATATTTTTCCATATTTATCCCCCAGTTATCCTTCCTGGGGATTTTCCTTCCCTCCTGCAGATTCTTGGGATCATTTTCTTTTACCCTGAAGAACTTCTTTTAGGATTTCTCATATTGAAGTCCTGCTGGTTACAACCTTGCTCAGCTTTTAATTGTCTGAAAATGTCCATAATTTGACATAATTTTTGAAAGTTTTTTTTTTTTTCCAGAAGACAGAATTCTAGATCGGCAGGGTTTTGTTTTGTTTTGTTTTGTTTTGCTTTTCCTTCAGCACTTTAAAAATATCATTCCACTGACTCCTACTTCCACAATTGTTGAAAAGTTAACTATCTGTGTTAATATTGTTCTTTGAAGATGATCTAGTCTAAAGTATATGTTTCTTATTCATCTGTATTTCCATATCCCTTTAGCACATAATATAAGCTTCTTGATGGCAGGGACCATTTCTGACTTGTTCATACTCAGCATCTAGAATTGTACCTTGTGCATTATTTAATATTTACTTAATGCCTAATTTTAAAAAGAATTTATAAATGAATGACTGAATTATTTAAATACAGTGCAATGCCTAACAAAAGTAGCAGCTTAACAGAGTGAATGAATGAAGCCGTTGTCCCTTGACAAAATCCACACTCTTAGAAATTTCTAAGAGCCATTCAGACTGTTGCACAGACCTCCTGCTTAAATTAAATTTCACCATTGCATAAATAATTTACCTACATTAATAGCTTTGATAAACTTGGCTTGCATATTATATCTCCAGATAATAACATCTGAAAATAAGATATTAGTAGAGGTAAGATTCCTTTTAGGTTATTTACTATATTAAAGATGAGCCAAACCAAAATGTGTTCTATGGCAATTAGCTTTTAGAAAAATTGATTTCGTAATGTAATTTCCAAAGGATGGAGATTTATTACACACAGAGATTAAAGGAGGTTACAGTGATTTTAAGCAAATAAAGATGATGCTTATTCTCAGAAAGCATCAGGCTTAACAACCAGCAGAGCCAGACTTAGAAATAGATGAAACTTCTCGTTGCCAAAGTAAAGGAAACAATTTTAAACAAATTGGCTTTGCATATTACTCTCAGCTAATTTTTGTAAACAAGAACATTCAGCCTTCTTGTCCCTTAACAAATGTTGCAAAATCGACATAAGTTTCACCTAAGTTATTACTTCAAGACTTTTGGAATTCCTTCATATCACTTTACAACACAGGAGGCAAGCCTTTGAAGCTCAGATGCTTATCCAGCCTCTAGTTCATTAATGGAAGGAGAAAACAGGCTGTGTATTAATCAGAGCGAACAACTGCTGAGCCATAGCCAGTAGAAGTAAAGAAAAGAATGAGGAAATGAAGATCTGACCATTTATCTCTGAACCACTTATGTGATCTCTGGCTAATTCACGCCAGGAACTTCTCTCACAATGGGAAGATTTGAGACCTGGCTATCTCTATTTTGAAACATCCATCTGGGACCAAGCTTTCTTGAAATCAGGAATAGCGGTGGATATGTAATTTGTTTGTTCAACGAATATTTGCGGTACACCTCTTATGTGCTTTGGAGATTCTTGTGAATAAAATGTCACAATCCTGATGGTCAAGCAGCTCATGTTCAGTAGAGAGTGAGAAGAGTGGCGGAGGGAGAGAGAGAGTGCTGTGATCAGGAGGGAGCAGGATGCAAGGCTGCAGAGAGTGGGGCACCCAGGAGCTGCCTGGATGATGGGGCAGATAGTGGGGGTGGAAGTGGGGAACTCAGAGCATTCATAATGAGGCAAGAGAATTCTAGAAACTAGGAACAGGGAGCTATCAGGACTTTTTGACTGTGAACACATTTCCCAGTGTAATGGATGCCAAGTGAGATGACAAGCAGCCGTAAAGAGAACTGTTCTAGTCAAGGCGTTCAGGAAATTCCCCTAGAGCTACTGTTAGCGATAATTATTTATTAGTGCCTATTAATATGATAATAGCTGCAACCATTTGTGGCATGCTTTCTCTGTACCAGGCATGATGCTGAGGGCTGTAGACACTGCTTCACATCACCCTCTGCTAACCCAACGGTGTGGGCACATTTTAATCCATACTATAGATACGGCCACAAGGACGTGGAGAAGATCATTGGCTCAAGTTCACGGAACTAACAAATTGTGGAACCACAGTATTAACATGAGTCTGCCAGATGGCAGAACCCTTGTGCTTGGTAGAGGTCAGAATATGTGGCTGAATATCCAGAATTATTTAACAGATATTTATCAGGTACCCATCATGGACCCGAAACTTCACCAAAATTATGAAGCAGAGGGGCCTGGCATACATCTAATCCTCTCATTTTAGGCATGAGAAAACTGAGGCTTACAGAAGTTGAGGGAATTTATAATAAAGTGATGTCCTGCCTTTGTCACCTATGAAGGGGAGACAAGGGCTGAAAAGAGAGAAAGAAATGATAGCTCAATGGATTTTTATTCTAAAACATTTAGGTGGTTACATCACCATGATGGTGCAGTAGGAGACCTCAGCCTCTGCGTCCCCCACCCCCGCAAAGATCAACAATTCCATGTCTCTCCACAAACCAAAATAAGTCAGGGTGGGGATGGGTGGGGGTTCTGGAGTGCACTTCAGCAACCTCAGCAACACAGGAGAAAAAAAATTGGAGCACAACGGCAGGTAAAGGGAAGGAAGAACAGTTTCATGTGGCCTCCATCGTTTCACGCTCCCAGGCCAGCATTCTTCTAGGCCCAGAGGGAGCGCCTTAGCTTGAGAAAGTTCTCTTCCTGCGAAAGGGAAAGCCCATGATTGACCAGTTTCTGGAGCCTTTCCAGAAACTTGCTTCCGTGTCACTCCACCTAAAGCAGCAAAGCTGAGATACAGGGAGATGGTCAGTGACAAGATAGAAGAGTAGGGGTGACCAGACGGGGCCAGGCAGCGGGGAGTTCCCAGTAACTCCCAGTAATGCTCTGAGAGGAGCCCGGCAGTTCTTCCCACTAAAAAAAAGCGATGGCAAGTGCGGTCATCACACAGCCCCAGAGCAGATTTTCCTGGGTTTTCACCCCACGGGCATTTGCCCGCCCTCTGAATTCTTCTCCACTTCCTAGCCTGCTCCACACCCACCAGAGCCCAGGATCCCCATGGGCAACCCCCAAGCCTCTATCGCTGCATAAATACAAAATGCAAGGTCACAGCCCCCATGGTGGACCTTCACTCACAAGTGCGTGCTTGAGGCTAGCAACTCTAGCTGTGCGCCTGCACGCCCTTGCCCTGCCTCCCAACACCAGCCTCCCTGCTGTACACAGGTCTGCAGCTGCTCCTGGGCCCAGCCTTAGCCCTGTCTTGTCACTTGCCTCCACTCCTGGGCCCGCGTGCAGCTAGCCGTGCGCCTGCGCCCTGCTAACCAAGTCCAGTGGCCAGCCTGGATGCCAGCGTGCATGCCCAGGGCCAAGAACTAGAGGCCAGGACTATGTGCCTCCAGCTTTCACTGTGCCCGAAGCAGAAAAAGAAAGGAAGAAGTAAAATCATCTTCATTTGCTGATGACATAAAAGGTCCCAACAATTCCACCAAAAGATAACCTGTTAGAATAAATGAATTTAGTACAGTTTCAAGAGATAATATGAACCTACAAAAGTCAGTTGCATTTCCATTCCCTAACAGTGAACTCTCTGAAAAAGAAATGAAGAAAACAATCTCACAAGAGCACCAAAAACAACACAACACTTGGGAATAAATTTAACCAAGGAACTGTAAGACAAAAACTGTAAGACATTAATGAAAGGAATTAAAGAAGACACAAATAAATGGAAAGATATCTCATGTTCATGGATCAGGGAATTAATATTGTTGAAATGGCCATACTACCAAAAGTGATCTATAGATTCAGGGTGATCCCTATGGAGATTCCAAAGGCAGTTTTCACGGAAATAGAATTAATGATCTTAAAGTATGTTTGGAACGACCAAAGACCCCAAGTTGTCAAAGCAATCCTGAGAAAGAAGAATGAAGCTGGGGGCATCATATTTCCTGATTTCAAACCATACTGCAAAGCTATAGTAATCAAAATAATATGGCACAGGCATATAACCAGATACACAGACAACCCAAAAAAGAAACAGAACTGAGAGCCCAGAAATATACCTGTACAGTTATGGTCAACTAGCACTTGATAAGGGAAGCAAGAACATACAATGGAGAAAGGCTAGTTTCTTCAGTAAATGGTGCTGGAAAAATTGAGTGTTCACAGGCAAAACAATGCAATTGGACCCCTATCTTACACAACTCATGGAAATTACACAGAAGACGGTAAACTGTATCACCCAGAAAAAGAAAAGAAAAGAAAAGGAAAAAAAAAAAAAAAACCAGGAAAAAAGCTCCTTGACGTTGGCTTTGGCAGTAATTATTTTGAGATTTTTCCAAAAGCACAAGCAACAAAAACAAAACCAAGTAGGACTACACCAAGCTAAAAAGTGTCTGCACAACAGAAGAAATAACAAAATGAAACAGCAGCCTACAGAGGGTCAGAAAAAACTCAGAAAATACTTGTCAATCTTATATCTGATATATGTAAGGAACTCAACCAACTCAAAAGAAAAAAAAAAAAACGAAAACATAAACAAAACCCAAACTGATTAAAAAACAGTCAAGGACCCAGTCACAGAGCTGCAGCCCACAGAGGACTCAGCAGCCTCCCCCTGGCGCTCCCGGCTGCCCACAGCTCCATCTCCAGGCCCTCCTTCTCCCACCACGTTCCTCCATTTCCGCTGAGGAACAGGAACCCTGCAGTATGTCCACTCTCCAGAAATTGCACTCTTTTGATCCCTTTGCTGATGCAAGTAAGGGTAATGCTCTGCTTTCTGCTGGCATTGAAGGTTATATCCATGGAGGAATTCAACAGAGAAATGGCAGAAGACCCTTACTACTGTCCAGAGACTTGCTGATGATTACACAGAAAAGAAATTAGTGAAGGTGCTTAAAAAGAAGTTTGCCTGCCATGGTGTTGTGCTTGAGCTTCCAGAACAGGGAGGCGTAATTCACAGGACAACTAGCACAAGAATATAGGCCAGCTCCTCCCTCGCAGAGACTGGACTGGCTAAGGACGAGCAGCTGGAAGTTCATGCGCTTTAAGTACTTTGGCTCACCGAAGCTTAAGTGAGGATTTCCTTCCCATGAGTAGAATTCCCATTCTGTCCTTTGTCACCAGTTTAAATACCCCACAGCTTGTATAATGGAACCATTTCAGGGCTGCTTTTCATTTGGACGAATGTAACTGCTTCATGCAATAAACTGGAAAGAGTCATGCTGTCTAGTCTTGAAGTCCGTCATTTAAACAGAGGTCAAGCAATAGGCGCCTGGCAGTGTCTGGCCTGAAACCAAGAGTAGCGAGATGTTTCAGTCGAGCCCAGAGCCCCAAGATCGCAGCCAGCTGTGTCTGTCCACAAGTTCCTCAGCTCTCCCTCCTCAGAGTCCCCTGCCCTAAGAGAATGTCACCACCTGAAGAGCCCACGTGAAGCTGAGAGGAAAGGATGGGGTCAGACAACACCCGCGGGTGTGCTGCTAGAGGTCAAGGAAGATCCCTGGTATCTCCAACGTGACCCAGGGGGCAGAGCTCAGAGCGGCCACCTTCCCTCTAGTGAGGAGTGATGGAACATCTGGCTTGCCATCAAAGACTTTTCGACCAAACATAACCCTAGCTACTGGTGTCCAAACACCAGAATGTGAAGCCAACCTTCTGTCAGAGTGAAACTTTTGTCAGGGGAGCAAACTTCCAACTGATAGATCAGCCACATAGCTCCCTGGAGGGCTTGCCACTTCCTAGGATCAGTGGCCCAATGGCATGGGAAGTAACAGACTGGTTTTCAGTTTATTTTTTCTTTCAGTTTTAATGTTACATAATGTCTTCAAACCCTTATTTAAATAAAATTTGTTGTCAGAAACTAATCATCCCACTGAGTACCTCCAACTTATACAATTTTCTATGTCAATGAATAAATTCTGGAAATCTAAAGTACAACATGATTATAATTAACAATATGTAGTTTTTAATGAGGGTTACTGAGAGAGGAAATCTTAAATGTTCTCACCACACATACACACACACACACACACAGAAACACACAAACACACACACACGCACACAAACATGCACACACATACACGCATACAAACACACACACAGGGGCACAAAGACAATTATGGGAAGTGATGGAGATGTCAACCACCCCCACTGTGGTAATTATCTTGCAAAATAGAAGTATATCAAATCATCACTCTGTACGCCTTAAACTTGCACGATGTTAGTGTGTAAATTATATCTCGGTAAACTTGGGGGTGGGGGGTTGAAAAGAACAGGGGTGTAAACATTCCTTAGAAGTCACTGCTCTTCTGTTCAGTCAGTCATTGAGGATGACTGAATCAAGAAAAAGTTAATTGGCATTAACTTTCCCTCCCTATCCAAAACTGCTTTCAGGGTGAAGTCTGTGGCTTATAGGCCTTTTTTGTCTGTGCGTTTTCGCAGTATGCTGTGAGGTACCTCTCCTGGAATTATCCTTCCGTGTGTTTATATAGACTGTTAATAGACTGCTCAGAGACTGCTCTAATTAAATACGGCAACTGAAAGAAGTAGGACCTGCCCAGCAAAGGACATGTGGCTTTTAACTGGAGTCAGGCAGACTGTAAAGGTTTCCCACCTTGGCCCACCAAAAGCTTGGACCCGGCCATTACAATGGCACCACATGAGATGCATTCACTGAATTAACATCTGGGCCTGGTTATCAGTTTGTTTTCATCTGGAATATTCATTTTTAAAGTCTGGCCCATGCTTCCCATTTATTTTTTAGAAGGTGTATTAGGTTCCGGATGCTTGAAGCAACCCGTGGCAGGCGTCAACCTGGTTCAGCTCTTGGAAAGGACTTACAACAGCAAAGCCCCTATGAGCTAAGTCACATTCACATAATTTGGGTAGATTGCAGTGGGGAGGGAGATCAGACAGATATAAATTACTTAGCAAGAGCATTCTTTATAGAACCCACAAAGGAAAACTTTAATCCAGTTCCAGGAGTTCTCGTTGATTTGTGTCATTTAGCCTGACTAATGAGCCCTGATTTTATGTGAGGGGTATGGCCATGATGATTCTCATCTTCAGCCAGTAAGAAACCTATGCTTACGAGAATGAGGTGCCATCTTCAAAGTATATTCCACGGAAAGTTGATTGGAAATCAATATAGAAAAAAGTAACCTTAAAAAAATGTTGTTGGAGGCAAATTGGGTTGGCAAATGCCAACCAACTTAAATGAACTTTAATGAGCCAACTTAAATGAAATTTAAGGTAAATGAGATTGTCTATGACGATGTTTTAGAATGTTCAAGGGTCTGTTGTGCCTCTCCAAACTTACCTGAAAAAGGCCTTTTGTTTGTTTGTTTGGCAGAGTATCCTGGCTTGCTCTTTTCTTTGCAATGTGTCCCCCTGTTTAAGGGCTATCACTATCCACTCTAATGGTCAGCTTTCTCATTTTCAAAATAGAGTAGCACTTATTTTGATGGGATTAATCTGAGGATTGAGTAGAAGTTTATATACATATAAATTGCCTGGTACATGACAAAGCATACAAATGGTTATTTCCAGGCAAGGGCATGACTCTGGTGAATCAGACTCATAATGTACATGTCTCTTCACACCTTCCGCTCTTTTAAAACACATGTGCAGCCCTTACAGCTTAAAAGCCTGAACTTTTTCTCTTTCTTGGGCAATCTCATCTCTGATTATGCTACTTTGACCTCTGTTTCTTGTATAGGCCCAACCCTATACTAATACATACATGTTCACTGTATTCTCCAAAATGTGAAATTTGGAGAAAACATGGGATTAAACAATGTTCAACAGATGTTACACATTTCATTTCAGCAGGATGTCTCAGACCCTTAGTTACGTATGGCATTGTGCCCCTCTAAGAGGGAACTTTAACTGAGAGCATATTTTCCAAATTTATTTTACAATGGAACTCCACTTTTCTTGGAGTGTCTGTGGGTCCCAGTGGTCTACGGAACACAGATTTAGAAATGCTACTGTAGAGGCTTGCTGGAAAGGAAAATGGCCCCACTGTTAAAGTCCAGGAGAACCTCTGAGACTATATACCCAGTAAGTGGACACTGTTTTCTGATACTGATCAGAGGTTAAGAGTGACACATACCTATAGTGCCCAGCTTACTTACATTATCATAAAAAACATTTTGATAATGCCACAGCTAAAAAAAACTTCACAGACAGCAAAATCTTGAGTAGCTTAAATTGCCCAGGGTACAAAGTACCAGAACATATTGAGTTTTCTGGTTAATTTAGGCTAAAAATGTTTATAACATTGATAGGTACGCTTTTTGGACTTTGTCAATTCAGTAAATAAACATAATTGAACATGTCTGGGTGATTTGAGTTCTTTATTTGTGGTATTAGGAGGCAGGGCCTTTGGGAGGTAATTAGGTCATGAGGGACAACCCTCATGCTTGCCCTTCTTAGAACGGGCATGAGAGCTTACTTCTCCGTTCTCCATCAGGCGAAGACACAAGGACCTGCTGTTTGCGAACCAAGAGCAGGCCTTCATCAGGAACCCTTCCTGGCCTTCAGAATTGTGAGAAGTGTCTGCTGTCTGTGGCACCCAGTCTATGGTAAATTGTTACAGCAGCCCAAGCCACCTAAGACAAGGGCCTCACGAAGTCATGGCAGACACTGCCAATGAGACAATCCTTCACCCCTTCTCGGGAAAGGAAGGGCTCCAGCTGGCATGTTAGTTGCATCCTGACAGATTGCAGGTTTTTGCTGAACACATTGACCTGACTCCTGAGAGAGGTCTGTCCCAATGACTCGTTGCCTAGAGGCATGCCTATTGTGACACCTTCTGTCTTTGCAGGGCTCAAACAGCATGAAAACAGTGCTGCTGTTGGGAATTAAAGCAAGGAGGACTTCCACAAAGCAGCTCGTATGATTGGCATTGGAGAAAAGGTCCTCCCCCAGGCTCTTACCTGTAAGCAGACAACACACACCCTAATTAATACCAAAGAAAAATGAATAATGTGCTTACCTCTTCATAGTAGAATAATTGGATGACTTTCAGTGACATCTTGACTTTAAAGAATGAACGTTCCACCAGTCACAGATTCTACAGGTGGCACACCTCAGAGTAATCACATGACTTGACCTAAGAGCAAAAAAAATCCTGAAGTTTCCAAAGAGAGATAAATTGACTTGATTTCAACGCATTCAGATGGCCAATCTTCCTCATGTATTATTTCTACCATTTTCCTGCTAGACGCGAAAGTTTCTTGCCTTTGTATCTTGTTCTCGCCTTGCATATGTATTCTCTAACATAACAGAGGCCAGCTGGGTATAGTCAGAAATAAGTAGCTTTTAGCAGAATTCTAGAATCGTAGAAACAGGCTCCCAAGGTTTTCCAACAGGTCTTGAAACTAATATTTGCTACTGTGCCTTCCTGCCTGTAGAAGGGGTTCTGGGGTGGGTTAGAGAAGATATTTACTTCTACTCTGTTCCTGACAGGCAGTTCCATTCATAAGTGGAATTAAGAAAGGGGGCTTGTGATTAGATCATAGAGGAAGCCTAGGATATGGCAGATAATTAAGAGGGTGAAACCCCTGAGAGCTAACCAAGACAACTTCCGCTGGGAGAGCCCAACCTAGGATACTACCCAGAGACAGAGAGCTCTTAAAATTTATTAATAACATTCATTAGTAAGATTGTTTATAAAATGTAAATCAGTAGCTCCCAACTTTGACTCTGCCTATTAGCATCCCAATACCCAGGCTGCAACTGAGCCAATTAAGTATAAGCCTCTGGGCGGTGGGAACCAGACATCAGTTCTTTGAAAAGCTCCCCAGCTGATTCCAGTGTGCAGCCAACATTGAGAACCCCTGATCTAGGCAGGTTTGAGAAGGAAAACTGGAGGAGATCAGCACAGGTGAGTCTGCGCACTATTTGGTGAGTTTCATATTCAAGCTTTAGTTGGGGAGGGCGAAATACCCGTTATCTCCAAGGGAATGTGCCAGGTACAGGTGAGAGCTGGCAGGCGGGAAGCAGCAGAAAAGACAAATGAGCTAGGCCCCAGGAGCAACTATCCCTGCAGTCCACAGGGTTTGTTTAAACTGTGGAGGTTGTCAGCGAACCCAGAATTTGTTGACTTCATCTCTCCCTGGCTGCGGCGCCCGCAAAAGGCGGAATCCGGAAGAGCGTGTCTGACGGAATGGAAGGAGTTGAAGCAATAAAAACCCCGCGACTGGGACGCCTGGGTGGCTCAGTTGGTTGAGCAGCTGCCTTCAGCTCAGGTCATGATCCTAGCGTCCTGGGATCGAGTCCCACATCGGGCTCCTTGCTCGGCGGGGAGCCTGCTTCTCCCTCTGCCTGCCTTTCTGTCTGCCTGTGCTCGCTCTCTCTCCCTCTCTCTCTGACAAATAAATAAAATCTTTAAAAAAAAAAAAAACAAACCCGCGACTCAGCGTGTGGTTACAACTAGCAGAGAAGGGCGAGGGCTAACCTCAGAAGCAGAGGACGATTTCAAACATTCGGCTGAAAGGAATAGGGAAATGAAACATTATGGGATATCCCACAACTGCACAGAAACAGGTGGCCCAAAGAAGGGCGCCCCAGTGTTTCTGAGGCTATGAAAGCTGGTAAGTTGTTCAAGGTCTAAAAGACTCAAAAGTTGACACAAAATGGCCAATAAGACCATGAAAAGATGCTGAAAGTCACTAATCATTAGGGAAATGCAAATCAAAACTGTAAGATTTCCCCTCATACCTATTAAGATGGCTACTATCAAAAACAAAACAAAACAAAACAAAACAAAAGGATGTGGAGAAGCCGTAATTCATGGGCCCTGCAGGTGGGAATGTGGAAGGTGCTGCTGCCATGGGGAACAGTATGGAATTTCTCAGACAATTCAAACTAGAACTACTATATAATCCAGCAATTCTACTTCTGCATATATATTTTTTAAAAATCAAAACAACAACATGGATGAGCCTTGAGGACGTTATGCTCAGTGAAATAACCCAGTCATAAAAAAGACCGATCTTGTATGATTCTGCTGACCTGATAAAAATGGTAACTTTTAGGATATATGTATTTCGCCACAGTTAAAAATAAAAATACATATAACCAGTTACTTTTAGGTTAGAAAAAGCAAGGTACAGTGTAGTTTCTATAATATGCATATACTTTTGGCTAAAGAATAAGAATCAAAGGGGGCAGGCATCTGGGTGGCTCAGTGGGTTAAGGCCTCTGCCTTCAGCTCAGGTCATGATCTCAGGGTCCTGGGATCGAGCCCTGCATCGGGCTCTCTGCTCAGCAGGGAGCCTGCTTCCTGCTCTCTCTCTGCCTGCCTCTCTGCCTACTTGTGATCTCTGTCAAATAAATAAAATCTTTAAAAAAAAAGAATCAAAATATTTTCTCTTATTTCTTGCTTTACTTGTGTGTATATGTATTTATGTATGTACATGTTTGTGTGTCTGTGTGTGTACATATATGTATATATTTATATATACACCTATATTCATACCAAGAACCAGTGGAAGAATATGTAGGAAACTAATAAAATGGGGTGGAGGGAAGTGGGACTCAGACTTCTTGTGACACCTTTTTAATGGTTTTGACTTTTGAATCAAGTAAATGCATTGTCTATTAAAATTAAACTGTCCAAGTCATCCAAGCCCAGGCAAAGCCGAGGACATGGAAAAGGAGCGCGGGTGGATCCTCGGTGGGCCTCTTGGGGCCTAGTCTTTAATAGACACATCAATAGTGGCTTTATTCCAAGTGTCTGCGGGACACATTTGTCTTGGGCTGAGACAAGTGGGAGAATAAAGGGAACTCTGCTAGGAGACAGGGAGCAAAGGCCTAAGAATTCTGGAGTGAGAGGCAGGGGACGCCCCTGCGGCGACTGCAGAAGGCCCAGCATCTTACTGGAGAAGGAGGAACCAGGGAATTGAGGACCTGGAAATGCCACCACCAACCCCCACAACAAAGCTGTATATTATATACACAGGGACCCAGAGTCCTAGGAGGGCTGGAAGGCCGTGTCACCCTGGAGAAATAAGGAACATTGGGCTCAAAAGGGAAAGAGCAAAAAATAAGCTTTATATATTGGGCAGAATTCACAGAAGAAGAATCCTGGAATGTCTCAAATGCCACTTTTCCGGGGGAAGTTGATGTACCTTGGGGTCCTCTCTCCCTATAAGCAAATAGGGTGCCTCAGCTTGAGGCCTTAGTTCTCTCAGTGGAAACTCAGTTTACACACTGTACACTCACTCTGGACCCCAGCGGAGCTTGACCAGCGTCCTGGCAGGCTTGAAACCCAGGATATCTTCTCTTTGTGTTTCCCTCTCCTTCTTCCACCAACCACCCGCCCACCCCTCGCCCCCACCTGGCCCCCCCCATGGGGCAATGCTAATTCACCCCTTTGATCTCCAGGCTGGCCAAGCAAAGCAGGTTTGGTAAAGGGAGTATTCTTTTTCCTGGAAAACTGCTCTGGGGCAGCCCTCATTCTTGTTGGGTACGTTTCCAGAACATACATGTTCGGTGGAAGCGTATGTGCATGTAAGGGTCTGAGACATATCGCCAAATTGTCTCCTAAAGGGGCTGTTCCATTTTCACTCTGGGCGGCAGCGCGCATTGAGGCCCGGCTCTACCATGTTCTCGCCAGCATTGTGCACAGACTTCTCTGCGCTTGCCAAACTACTGGGGTCGAATGTGATCTCATAACTCTTAAATTTAAGTAGAGTTAGCTATTTGCATTCTTTTACTGTGAATTGTATTTTTCATGTCCTTTACGAACATTTTAGGGGTGCCTGGGCCCCTCCGTGGGTTAAGGGTCCACTTTCGATTTGGGCTCAAGTCATGATCTCAGGGTCCTGGGATCGAGCCCTGCATTGGGCTCCCTGCTCAGCAGGGAGTCATCTTGTCCCTCTGCCCCTCCCCGGCTCATGCTCTCTCTTTCCTCTCTCAAATAAAATCTTAAAAAAATAATAAAGTAAATTTTGATTTTGTGTAGCTTTTTGATGGGTGGGGATTTATCCGCCTTTCTTCACGGTTCCTGTGATTTGGAGTCTTGCTTAGAAAGGCTTCCCCAACTCTAAAATTATATATTTTTTTTAAAATGCTCTTTCATATTGTCAGGCTTTTTCTGTTTGGGTTTTGGTAGGGTACCTTAACAGAATCTTAGTTTGAGGAAAGGTAGGTTTCTACCAGTTAAAATAAAGAAAACATTTCATAAAACTGGGCATTTTTTTTGGATATCTGTCCTCCCCCCACCCCAAGACGTTATGGCTCTGGTTTCTGCCTCTCTACGGGCATTTGCAAGTATTTTTCATAATTGTAACCTAAAAATACATCT
Organism: Lutra lutra; assembly: GCF_902655055.1. Lineage (NCBI taxonomy): Eukaryota > Metazoa > Chordata > Mammalia > Carnivora > Mustelidae > Lutra > Lutra lutra. The sequence continues at coordinate 49,823,784 of NC_062283.1, read as the reverse complement.
ATAGAAATGTTGCTACCGCCGAGCATACTCACAAGCAAGTTTCTGTGCCGTGGGCAGCCTGCGTTCTGTTCTGGAAGCCGGACAGAGATTGTTTTGCAGTCTTAACAACAGTTTCCAGTAAACAGATTACACCGTGTGGGAGAATCAAATGTGAAAGGGGCCTCAGTTGAACTTTCATTATTTGTCAATTATCGGCATGAAGCTACTTAAAGATTTCACGAGACAGGTCGTTAATACCATGGGCCAGAAGATGTCCGTTAAGGAAGAATCCTCCTAAAGGGTTTCATTCAGAAACGTTAAGAAAGGTTTCCAAAGCAATGGTTTCATCGACTTCAAAATAGGGCCAACTTTTAACTTATCTTCTTATGTGATTTGGGGAGTCTGCCAGAAATTATTTATTCTAATCCCCACCTCTAGGAAGAATACTCCCAGTGCCTTATTCTTGGGTAGAACGAAACACCAAATATACTGGATAGACTGCATCTTGGACATGAAAATTCCAGAATTCCTGGTAGGAACCCAACCCTCCATATAAATCTATTTCCAAGGATCTCCACCACCAATACATTCAAGAAATATTAATAAGGAGCAAAATGTTGTTCTCTTTTGCATTCTCCATTGTTCCCTGTACCTACCAGGGGCTGGATGGCAGTGAGATGAACCTGCCAAAGGAATGAGAAACAGAGAAAATGGAAAGGCCATAAAAAGCCATTGTTCCTTGGGGGCATTGAGGTGGTAACTCCAGTTAAGTGGCCTACTCTGGTTTTGGCTCAGGTCTGATCTCAGGGTCATGAGATAGAGCCCCACGTTGGGCTCTGTGCTCAGCACTGAGTCTGCTTCAGATTCTCTTTCCCTCTGCCCCCCCTGCTCATGCGTGCATGCTCTTTCTCTCAAATAAATAAATAATTTTTTAAAAGATTTTTTTTATTTATTTGACAGAGAGAGATCACAAGCAGGCAGAGACGCAAGCAGAGAGAGAGACGGAGAAGCAGGCTCCCTGCAGAGCAGAGAGCCCAATTCGGGGCTTGATCCCAGGACCCTGAGATCATGACCTGAGCCGAAGGCAGAGGCTTAACCCACTGAGCCACCCAGGCACCCAAATAAATTTTTTATTTAAAAAAAAAATGCCATCATTCCTCCAAGGCATGAACTACAGAGTCCTTTGGTTCTTCTCCAGCTGACAGCCCGTGGAGATGATGACATCTGGACTCCACTCTCCGTACCACCCCAGTTCCTTCTGACCCTCAGATCCTCAATATTGCATCTACAGGGGATCAGTAGTGTTTTTAATCACCAGCACCTGGAAATAGAACCTTTCCCAGGCAGGGTAGCCAGATTCAGCAAATAAGAATATGGGATGCTCTGTTAAGTTTGAATTTCAGATAAACAATGAGGAATATTTAATAAAAGAATATCCTATGCCATGTTTGGGACTTTGACTAGCAATTTTCATTGTTATCTGAAATTCAAATTTAGCTGATGTCCTATATTTCATATGACAACCCTACTCCCAAGGCAGCCTCCTTAGAACAGCTGTAATGAAGAAGACCTCTTTCTCATAATAATAAAAATCTGTCTACTACCCATTGGTGGTCCTTCAGATATTTAAAGAAAGCTATAGAAGCACCAAAGTCAGACAGACTTGGGTTTACTTTTGTTACTTTGTGCCCTTGGGCAGTTTCTTTAAACTCTCTGTTTTCTCATCTCTACAGGGAAACCATTATTATTATAGCTCTTAGAAGCCCCAAGTAATGTTGTTCAGCCTAGTCAGAGTGGTGGTTGAAATCAGCCACAATTCTGAGTAATGTTAACGGAAATTTAGAGAAGACTGTTTTCACAAGGATACAGCATGAAGATTGCTGTTACCCCTTTCCTGGGAGATGAAGGGGAATATCTGTTAGAGAACGTTTAGAGTGGTCAGAGAATGCCTATCCGCTGATAACATATTGTCTGTATCCAGTCATCATGAAGATGGGCTCCTGAGTCTGTTGTCTCAAAAGTCCGAAAAGCATTTCTAAGGTATTCACAGGTTTTAGTAGTTATTTCTCAACTACAGTAACTGTATCTATGATTCATTATATAGACTATGTTCATTATAGAGAATGAATGATAGTTGTGGAAAATAATTGTTGTTGTTCCATTGAATAGTTTAAGTTGTGATAAGTCACCTATTAACTGTGATTTCACTGATCTATTATAATTAAAGTCCAGGGCTCCTGGTGACTCAGTCAGTTAAGCATCAGCCTTGGACTCAGGTCGTAATCCTGGGGTCCTGGGATTGAGCTGGGCATCAATCATCACATGAGGCTCCTTGCTGGGCGAGCAGCCTGCTTCTCCTTCTCCCTCTCCCTTTGCCCCTCCCCCCAATTCATGCTCTATCTCTCAAAAAAATAAATAAAATATTTTAAAAAATAATTAAAGTAAGAAGGATACAAACTGCAGATTCTCTTGTAAAAATAAATTTCTTTGAATTAATTAACTCGTAGGCATTTATACTAAATACATACCATACAATCTTATTCTTCCATATTATTATAATGATTTCCAATATAGTTCTGAGCTGCTTCCTGGTCCCTCACCTGTAGAAATCAGCCAATTGCCCACATCTTATGATGAGGTACCACAGTGGAGCAGGATTTTCTCCTCTCTTGTGCTGGACACTGTATTTTTAGTAACAAAGCACAAGTTCATTTGGCACATCACCAACTGACTTCCACTAAGCTGTCAACTACAACGACTTTTTGTTCTTAGATATGCGGTGGATCAATTTCTTATACTTTGCCTTTGGTTTCCTCATTCCCGAATTTACAAAACCTGTTAAAATTTAGCTTTTATTTGTAGGTTGCAAATCTAGCATATCCAGATTCTTTTTGTACTCTTCTCAGTCTTTACCATTTACTTATTTTTTTGTTGATGGTGGTCACAGGCAACACGTTTTGTTGTTTTTTTTTTTTGTAACCTTGTATTTGTTTTTAAAATACTTTTTGATTTAGAAACTCAAGCTTTGAGACAAGATGACAGAAGAATCTTAGGTTTAAAAATTAAAAAGACTCCTTCTGTGTAGCATTATATCAAAGGGAAGAGGTTTTTCTCACAACCAATTTCTTGGTAACCATCGTTCAGGCCAGTTAACAGACATGGGTGACCAGATAGCTAATCACTCTAAGGTATGTATCTAACAGAAAGGCCATGAAAGGAAGGTAATTAAAAAGATGATGGCAGGTCTTCGCAATATTCTGAGCTTAACAGAAAGTAGATAAACTTTATTTTGCATTTTTATTTTATTATATATTTTTAAGATTTTTATTTATTTATTTGACAGAGATCACAAGTAGGCAGAGAGGCAGGCAGAGAGAGAGGGAGAGAGGAGGAAGCAGGCTCCCTGCGGAGCAGAGAGCCCGATGTAGGGCTCCATCCCAGGACCCTGGGATCCTGACCTGAGCTGAAGGCAGAGGCTTTAACCCACTGAGCCACCCAGGCACCCCTATTTTGCATTTTTAAACATGTGTTCTAGAATCAGGTGTTTGAGGTGCCTGGGTGGCTCAGTCAGTTGAGTTTGTGGCTCTTGATCAGGGCTCAGGTCTTGATCTCAGGGTCGAGTTTAATCCCTGCATTGGGCCCCATGCAGAAGCCCACTGAAGAAAAAAAGAATCAGGTGATCATTTTTCCTTAATATTTTCCCACAAACCTATTGGTAGATACAGATCACATAATTTAGTTTTGTCATTTAAAGTTCTGTATCTAGGTTGGGAACAGCTTTCTATCTGGTAGTGGGCTTCTCTCTAAAGCCCATCCTTGATCTTAAGAGACATAAGCACCACATACCAGAGATAAGAGGCAGCTAAACATACGCCAAGATCACTGATTCTTGGCGCAAAAGATGGACCCCTCCATCCAGTTGGAGCCATAATTTAGCTTAATCCTAAACAATGTTTACATATTATCCTCTAAAGCTAAGGATTTCCTTCCAAAGCTGAGCACAAACCAATGGTGCATTTTGAATATACATCACAATGTGAAAGAACCACATTTCTTGTTGCTTTCCAATTGTCATTTTAAACCCACCAGCCTATCTCTCTCTACTCTTTTCCCTACACTTAGCTCTCCGGTAAGTAATGTTTGTATAAACGTTTGTATAATGTTTGTTATACAAATGTTTGTATAAATGAATTCTATTTTTGTAATATGCGCTTTATTTCACCTTGATGTTGGCAAGAGAAGCAGAATGGGGGAGAATATTTTTTGTTTCTTTTTTTTTTTAAAGTTGCTGAAACACTCAAATTAGGAACAGATAAGCAAGAGACTGATGAATAAGATGTGGGTGAGGACACCAAAAAATAACTCTGAACAATAACCGCTCACACAAATAGCATGGTATAGTAGAGAGACAATAGATAGGCTTTGGGTTCAGGAAGAACTGGCTCCTAAACATGGATTCCTCTACTTATTAACTAGGGGACTTTGAGCATGTAATTCTCACAGCCTCAGCTTCACCAAATTCCTTACCAGCAGTTTGGGATAACTGCCCTTTCCTTCCTTCCTTCCTTCCTTCCTTCCTTCCTTCCATCCTTCCATCCTTCCTTTCTCACTCTCTCTCTTTCTTTATTTCTCTCTTTCTTTTTGAGAGAGAGGGAGAGAGAATGCACAGAGGGGGTTGGGGGGTGGGTGGAGGAAGAGGGAGAAAATCTGAACTCTTAAGCAGACTCCATGCTGAGTGGGGGAGCCATCACAGGGCTTGATCTAGATTGTTTCTGGGTTGTTTAACAATGACTGAAAGGCAAGTTGGCTCATGCCTGCTGCAAAAAACTCTAAATAGTGTTGCTTCCTTATATATAACATTCCTTGGATAAACTTTAGTTCAAAGTCCACAAAACAGTGCCTCCTCATGAGGTGTTTTGTGCACTTCATTTTTCTAGAGAATGCTATGAAGCCATTCCTTGACTACAAAAGTGATCTTACTGACACCAACCAAAATGTCAAACCACACTGAGATGTGTGTACAAAGGAGGGAAGGACCATAAAAATATGTTTTATTTGTTGCCAAACTTTCCCCCCTGCTTCACAAAAGAGTATAGGTCTTTCACAATTCATGCACTGCAAATGCGAGTTCCCTTGGAAAAAAAATTTGAATGAGATACTAACTCTGCCCAGCTTGTTAATTCCTTGAAGCTCCTAGACCAGAAAGAAGCATTTGGGGCCAGTGACAAGTATATGTTCACAGCCATGAAAATTAGGAGTTCTCTAGTAAAATTCTAATGTTTCCATATAACAGCAACCTAGAGCCTCCAGGGTTACAAAGGAAAGGGAATGAAAAAGAAGGAAATTGAGGCAAGGCTACATTTAACCAAGAAGAAGTGAGGTAGGTTCTAGTGAACTCCCAGCCTAGAATCATTACCTCATCAGCCCTCTCATCCTATTTAAAAAATGTTTGTTCATTAACTTCCTTTAACCTCTCTTGTACCTATTAGGGAAACATCAGTACTCATTGTACTCTGTTTTTGTTGTTGTTGCTAATGTCAGACAACACTCTGGAGGCCTGGAGTAGACAATCTTTGCTTGGATGTCTTTGTTGTTTGTTTCCCAATATTACAAATAGCTTTTTAGTAAAGTGAAGTTTTGAAGAAACATTCCTCCTCCAATCTAGATAATGCTGAACCAGCAACTGGATTTTGATGTGTCATACTCTTCGTGTGTGATTAAAAAGGATTTTGAGACTTTTAGAGATTTTTAAAACACTTTCTTCATTACATAAAGAAACTAAGGGATTAGGATACAACTATTATGATGTAGTATAGTGGTAGGCAGCCTTCAGAGATGGCCTTCAGTGACCCCTGTCTCTTGGTAGTCACACCCTTGAGTATGGGTTAGACCTAGTGATTGGCTTCTCATAGAAAATGGCAAAAGTGATAGAATGTCATTTCTGTGTTTAGGTTATGAAGACTATGACTTCATCTTGTTGGACTCTACTGTCATGTTGGAGGTGCCCATGTGGTAAGAAAATGAGACCCTTAGTCCCAAGCCTATGAGGGATGGAATCTTGACAACCAACCAACCAACCAACCAACCCACCAATGAGTGAAACTGAAAGTGGATCATGTCCCAGATGAACTGTGACACAGATGACTGAGGGCCCAGTGGGAACCCTGATTGCAGCCTCGTAAGATATCTGAAGCAGAAGACCCAGCTAAGGCTTGCCCAGATTCTTGAACACAGAAACTCTGAGATAGGTTGTTTGAAATCACCAAGATTTAGGGCAATTGTTGTCCAGAAATGGAAAGCAATGCAAGTGTCATCTTATTTCTGGTTTTAAAGACTAAAATAACTACAGATAAAAAATATACAGTGTCTCTGGCCTTTTTCAGTTTAAATATGTAACTGGGGATACCAACAAGGAAGTACATACAATATAACTTTGAAAAATTTTTAAAAAGTAACAATCACCCACAAAATTTATCAGTGATTTATTCTGAGTACTGGGGTGATGAGTGATGCTATTTTTCTCTTTGTACTTTTATGCATTTACTAAAGTTTCTACAGTTAACAAGTGTAATTTTATAATAGAAATTGATAATGAAATGTATCACTGAATGTTAAGAATCCCACTTGCAAAATGCAGTCAATATAAATCAAAGGAATATACTAAATAAATGTGCTTCACTGAATTAACTACCTTTTAAACATGGTTTGACAAAAGCAAAGGATTCTGACACTGATATATTAAACTAACATTTAAGAGGTACATTTTCAGCAGTGCCTGCATGGCTCAGTCAGTTAAGCATCTGCCTTTGGCTAGGGTCATGCTCTCAAGGTCCTGGGACCAGCCCGCATTGGGCTCACTGCTCAGCACAGAGTCTGCTCGATGTTCTCTCTTTCCCCCTTCCTCTGCCCCTCCCTATCCCTGCTCATGCTCTCTCTCTCTCAAATAAATAAAATCTTTAAAAATAAGTATAATAAAAGATACATTCTCAGGGATGCCTGGGTGGCTCAGTTGGTTAAGCATCTGACTCTTGGTTTTAGCATAGGTCATGATCTTAGGGTTGTGAGATCCAGCCCTGCACAGGGCTCAGGGAGGTGTCTGCTCAGGACAACATTCTCTCCCCCTCCCCTTCTGCCCCTTTCCCTGCTCACTCACTCTTTCTCTAAAATAAATAAATAAATCTAAGAAATATTTTCAAGGTAGTGTGAGAGTAAGAGTGAGCAAAAGAACATATGCATGAAAGTATGAACATAATTTGAAATACATCGGAGTGATAGAATCAGGATAAATGCCTTAGACCACCTTGTAAAGCCCTATAGCCAAACTAGGCAAAAAAGAAACAGGAAATCTGAATGCATGTCATTCCTTACATATCTTTATTAGGTATTTTTTGGTTAGGTCACATGATTTAGTTTCCACACCTGAAATTAATTTTTGAATAACACTTGATTTGAAATACCACACCATGACATGGTCAGAGAAGAGTTCCAACATCTATCCATATACATTGTCAATGGACTTAAGCAAATGCAGAATATTTAGGTTCAATTCAAGTAATTCACTTAGGATACTTATTTGGTATCAGGAGGAATCAGGACTCTGGTAGCTAAGAGATGAGTCAACTTTATAGGGGAACTCATTACGCATCTTGTAATGATTGGAGGGAAAAGAGATGTTAAATATCAGCTGTCTCAAAACAGACCATCTTACTCAGCAAACTGATTTTAAAAGGTTGCTACTTTTTTGGAACCAGATAATTTGATGAGACATGAAACAATGGAAAATTAGCCTAGTTATGGAACGTAAGGCATTTCCAACACTCCAATTATCTTAAGATGAAGTTTACTGCTCTGGAAAGTCCAGATGGTATGGCTTCCTGAGAGAGGTCATGATCATGTGTTCTTTATGAAGGTACCATCTTGAGAAAAGAATGTGTAGACCCTGACATAATGGTGATGTGTAGTGGAGTAACTATTGGTCTCAGCATAAAAAGATTTTTTTTTAAGATTTTATTTATTTATTTGACAGAGATCAAAAGTTGGCAGAGAGACAGGCAGAGAGAGGGGGGTAGGGGGAAGCAGGCTCCCCACTGAGCAGAATGCCTGATGCAGGGCTCGATCCCAGGACCCCAAGATCACGACCTAAGCCAAAGGCAGAGGCCTCAACCCCCTGAGCCACCCAGGCGCCCCCAGCATAAAAAGATTTATCTACTCTGTCACTTTTCAGCTGTGTAAGCTTGGACAAACAACCACCCCTCTAGTTTCACTTAAATTCTTCACTAAGTGCAAATAATACTTTACTATTTCAGCGACTGGTTGGGAACCTCGATAGCATATATATTTGTGTGAAGAGCTTTATAAATCCAAATTGACACACAAATATTAAAACTAAAACATCAATATGGACATAATCAAGTACCTAAAGGAGCAAAAGTTTTCCCAGGAGAAACAACTCCAAATTAATCTATGACCAGACATTGTAGAGTTTAGATCTGAAGACATTGCTTCAAACCTGTTCTATTTCTCTGAATTCCCTGGTTAATTCCCACATAGGTATACTGGGACTAACTTGTTGACCAGAACATATTTCCACAATTGCTTATTTTTGAAACAAACCTTTCTGTGCTACTAATTAAAAACATAGCCATGTTATGTCTTTCTACCATCATTGGTCCCCCTTTAAAAAATGTAGTCTTTATGGCAACCCATTTTTAACCCACAGCCAGATCTACTAAGTGTATATCAACATACTATACTCCTGAGGCCAGAGACTTCTCCCTTCTTGACAAGTGAGAGCTACACACACACACACACACACACACACACACACACACACACACCCAAGCCTACTTGGGACTTCGACGCACAGCCTACCCGAGCTGAAATGCAGCAGCTTCCAATCTTCCATCTGTTCCTTGAATCTAGGAGGTGACTATCATTGCTTTCTCCATGCAGATACTTCTATAAACAGCAATAAAAATCAATGAAGACATAGGACAGCTGAGAGTTATTAACAAAATGCTGAGGCCACCAAAATTCACATTCTTGCAACCCTTAGACAATGTCCCAAATATAAGTCCTTCTCAGTCATATATCTGCTCCTGTGTTTTCATACTGTTCTAGCCTTCCACTGCCCTGATCCAAACACCACTCACAGTGTGCCTTCCTCCGAAACCCTTTCTTCTAGGGAGCCTAAAACCCAATTCTGAAGTTAAAAAACAAAAACAAAAACAAAAAACAAAAAACCATCCTTTGTCCTCTGCTTCCTTCCAGTGCTCTAACCCTTTGCTCTTCCTGTTGAACTTGACTGGATGAAGCCCAGCTGTAGATCAATTAACTTTCTGTCTCCTCTGTTCCTACAGTAGGTCACATCCCACAGATCAGGGTAACTATAAACCCATGCATGGTCTCAGATATTTCAAACCTTCTTTGCTCAACTCCAAAATCTTAACCTATAAATTTTTCCTTAAGGGAGGACACTATATCTTCTAATGTGTTGAGAGAAGTCAGTGCAGAGTAACGCCCTTAACATCTCTTGTCCCATCTCAATCATTCTTTCTTCACCTCAAAAAGGTATGTCTCTACCCATGAGGCCAACTCCTCCAACATCAGGATGTCAGTAAGAAGTAAGTAAGTAAGAAGATAAACACGTGACGGCTGTAGGAGGACAGGTGAGATAACAAGGGCCAGAAGAAAACTGTGGCTTTGGGAATATTGATATATTCCCCCAAACCCCTAACCCCAAATTTTTGGAGAATAGCTAACCGGGCTATAATTACACATAACCACTAGCAAAGGAGTGCAACCTTGCATAACTAGGAGCTGACGGGAAAGGAACTTCATAGCATACTTCTACCCTGCTGAAAAGATGGCTGAGAAGTGGCAGAAGAAAACAGTGGAGAACAGTGGAGAACACCTTGATCTCACAAGGTGATCACATAGGATATGGGAAAATAAGATGTCTACTTATAATTATTTTGTCTAAAAGAAGAGGAGGAAATTAACCTTCATGAACATTTACTACAGACTGACAGTTGTGCCTGCCTTCCCATCACTCAGTGTCCTCTTATGATCTGTGTCTGAGGTGATATGAGGACAGGGCGGGAGTCCCAACAGCTCCCAAACTCCTCAGTTTGCTTTCAGCATGTAGAGTGGAGAGCAGTTTACCTATGCCAAGCTGGGTGAATTTACAGAGATTATCTCTTTTCTACAAAATGTGGCTTACGTGGATCCCTGCAAAGAAACCATGAATTTAAGATACTTAAGATGCAATAAACAAACAAGGAAGTGGCAGGGATGGAGCTTCTGGAACAAGCCCTTTCATCAGCCACATCATGAGATGCGTTCAGGAGGCTCTCCTCAGACTTGACAAAAATTTGCCCAAAAAAGGTGTCAAGACTATTTAAAATATGTACCTATACCCACATCGATGTTGTAAAGATCTCACTCTAACATTGTATGGAGCCTTGGGAAATTAGCTAATGGTAAAATACACGCAAATAAAAGACATAAGAAATTAATAGGGTATACATTGGATAGGTTTGCTCAACAATCTCTTATTGATGGAAATATGCCCCGGAAGAGGTCTGGGGAACTCTGGCATAGAAGTTAGATTGTAAGGTCGTGGGAACTAAATATCCTAGCCTTTGCCCTAGGGTAAAAGCAGTTATGCTTTAAGATTAGTAGCATTCTAAAAGAATGGTTTGTTTTTGAGGATAGTTTTTTTTAATTTTTAATTTTTTATTAACATGTGATGTATTATTAGCCCCAGGGGTACAGGTCTGTGAATTGCCAGGTTTACACACTTCACAGCACTCACCATAGCACATACCTTCCCCAGTGTCCATAACCCAATCACCCTCTCCCTACTACACTCCCCCCAGCAATCCTCAGTTTGTTTTGTGAGATTAAGAGTATCTTATGGTTTGTCTCCCTCCCTCCCTCCCATCTTTTTGAGGATAATTTTTGAAAGCTTCTTAATCTCTATTTTATTCTCATATCCTATGCAATCTTTAATTGCAAATAATGGAGTATAATAGTAGTATGGGTAAACTAAGACAAATTTCCTTTCAACCTATTTTGCTTTGCATATATTCTTAGCACATTCGAGGCAGAAGGATGAAAAAGTCCCTATTTTTGTTGTTCTTCACCCTAACTAGATATTCAGTATTACCAGAGACTCTGAAATTATATAAAATCAACCAAAGTTGTACAATTCAGTAAGGTAAGTCAGACTTTAGTCATATGAACTATTGCACAAACAAGTCACTCATGACACCATTCTCTTTCCAGTAGATTTTGGTGACCATTAAGTCAATCCCTAACACGACTGCAGTATCTATCCTTGCCTCCTTTGTGGGACCCCAAAGGTAAGTTCATGGCGAGTGGCAGTGTTGTCAGACACACACATGGCAGCCTGGGCACTGGGGCATGTACTGTTGGATGGTTATCGGGTCACACATTTGGCAATAAAGCACACACATTTCAAAACACCTGTCAAAAAAGGAGTAAATCACCACACTCATTAGTTTCCCTTCTTGCAAACATTTAAAACCACTCTTTTTTTTTTTTCTAAGATTTTATTTATTTATTTGACCGACAGAGATCACAAGTAGGCAGAGAGGCAGGCAGAGAGAATGGGGGGAAGCAGGCTCCCTTCTGAGCAGAGAACCCAATGCAGGGCTTGATCCCAGGACCCGGGGATCATGACCTGAGCCGAAGGCAGAGGCTTAACCACTGAGCCACCCAGATGCCCCCTAAAACAAGTCTTAAAGTGATTAAAAAAAAAAAAAAGGGGAACAAGATCCTTTCCCAGGTTCTTGTCCTTGGGAGGACAGCACCTCCACCCAGAGCACGCCCCAAGCCCTTCCACCAGAATTCACCATGGAAAGAACCAGATCTGAGATTTGCCCAAACCCATCTACTTCTGCACCGCCATCAAAGAGGATGTGCCATTATTTCAAAATATAATAGTAAACGTACATGAAAACTGGTAGTGTTGATTTTTAAGACAAAAAATCTACTCCATAATACCCTAATGTTTAAGAACTGTGATTTTAACACTTTGGTGTTCTACCTTAGCAACCAAAACCTAAGTCTGTAAACACTTCCACGTTAAAAATCAAAATGCCAAGGACAACCAATCACAAATAGCCAACTAGGCCTTAAGCTTAGCCAATCAATCACTCCCTTATGTTGCTTCTGCTTACTCTCGGTCTCTTTCCCTGAGCTCCTCCTGTCCATGGAGGGCACCCAGCCACTTCCGGTTTGGTGCTGCCTGCTTCCAATAGATTTTGCTCAAATAAACTCCTAAAAATGTTAATAAAATTCCTTAGTTTATCTTTTAACAGAAACAAGCTTTAAGATTTTTGGAGTTGAGATTCATTTCAATATTCTGTTTTTTAAAGAAAAAGAAGGAAAGGAAAAGGTAGGAGTGTGGGGGGGTGGGAAGAGGTGTGTGTGCCACATTCCCTGAAACTTCTTGGAGGACTCTTTAGAAGTCAGCCTGAGGCTCAAGGACTAGTTTGGGAGGAAACAAGTATCCGGCATCAAAGTCTGAAAAGCTCCTCATGAGGGCAACTGCTGATAACTGGGAGCAGTTCCTTAGGAATTCTCTGAAATATCTTAAACCACTTATCTTTCTTCAAAGGCTTATTTAACTACTTAAAAAAAAAAAAAAAAGAAAAAAAAGAGCAAAATCCCTAGGTCTTTAATGGGGGTGGCTTTCAAATAGGCTGAGATAAAATCATTCTCTTTAAATTTGTCTTTGAAGTGGAAATGTGATCATACAAAAAGCGCCAAAGGAGTAACAACCATTTCAACTGCTTTCTCAGGTGACACATTTATAATCAAATGCATGAATTATAACGTGATCTATTAGGTTAGAATTACCCCTTCTATCAATGGCTCCCACCTGAGATCCATGCTTTGAGAAAAAAGGAACCATCTCTGAGAAAAAAGGACCATCACTTAAAAGTGGCCCCTAATTCCTGTCCATGGAGACTCTGGGCTTTTCACTGCTTGCTTGTCTCCATGAAAAAAGGCCAAGCAGGGAAAACATAATACTATCCCCTTGAGCCTGAATACCACAACTGCCATTGGCTAAAATACATTTACAGAGTTACGGGAAAAGTTATGACCTGTCATGCCCAAAATAACAATCTGACATTCTTCTAATTATACATTTTAAAGATTCATTTATTTATTTTAGAGAAAGAGTGCACAAGTGAGGGGAAGGGCAGAGGGAGAGAGAGAAGCAGACTCCCCGCTGAGCACGAAGATCAACAGAGGGGCTCCAACCCCGGGGTCCCAAGATCTTGACCTGAGCTGAAACCAAGGGTCGGCTGCTTAACTCGAATGAGCCACTCAGCTCCCACTTCTAGTTATATTTGATGCCATTCCTGTATTTGGGAAAATTCGATCATTTGATTTTTTTTTTTTAAGATTTTATTTGACAGAGAGAGAGAGATCACAAGTAGAGAGAGAGAGAGAGAGGAGGAGGCAGGCTCCCTGCCTAGCAGAGAGCCCGATGTGGGACTTGATCCCAGGACCCCAGGACCATCACCTGAGATCAGGACCTGAGCTGAAGGCAGAGGCTTAACCCACCGAGCCACCCAGGCAGCCCCTGATTTTTTTTTTTTTTTAAGATTTTATTTATTTGACAGAGATCACAAATAGGCAGAGAGGCAGGCAGAGAGAGAGGAGGAAGCAGGCTCTCTGCTGAGCAGAGAGCCTGATGTGGGGCTCCATCCCAGAACCCTGGGATCATGACCTGAATTGAAGGCAAAGGCTTAACCCACTGAGCCACCCAGGTGCCCCCGATCATTTGATTTTTAAATGCACACAGGCCAGAAGAATATCACTAGATTACCTTAATAAGAGTAGTCACCTCATCACACATCCCCTGGTTTTATGTCATGTTTTTTTAGCGATTTGCTTATTAATTTATTAACTGTTTCTCCCTTGAATATAAGATGGCAAAGAACCTGCAGCCTCAGGGTAAAATAGTGGCTGGCACATAGTTGGTACTAAAAATATTTTGTAGAATATTAAATATTTGTTAACGTCATTCTTAGTACATACTTATTCTATTTTATATCCCTGTGTTGTGATGTCCCCCAAACTCAGCCTGTCACTCTATTAGTAAAAATACATCATACATACAACCTTTATTCAAAGCAAACAAACGATAGAAAAAGTTCTTTAAATAATCAGGTATTCCATATGTTCAAGTGAATATGTTTTATTAAATGCATACTAATATCTTTCTATAGTATGTGAGTATACATAATAAATTAAAATGTATATATTTATTAAATATAGATATAATACCAGAACATGATTATTTCAGATGAGAAATCAAAATAAACCCATTTGTAAGTATCTTTTGGTCACTCCAAATTGATATTGCTCATAAAAAAATACACGGATTTTCCCTGGGGAAAAAAATTAATTCCATAGCAATGTAGTTAAGGGACATGTTTTATTTCATAGCTTTCTGCAAGCAAAATTGCTCTGATACAAAATGAGTTCAATGATACAGGTGCTACTGTCCACTCAAGCAAAAGAAAACCTCACATTTCTATGAATGCACTTTATAATTATATTCTTACAGTAAAATAGGTCTAGTATCCAGGATGCCTCTTGGCCTCTCGGGAAGCCGCTGCTCGGGATCCCGGCCGGGCTCTCGAACGTCCCAGCGCCGGCCGGAGCGGCGGGGCCTAAAAGAACTTCCTGGGCGCGTCGGTCAGATACTGCTTAAACGACTGTGTGTGTGTGTGTGTGTAGACGTGCTGTCTGCCCTCCATCTTTTCTTTACAGTGAAGTCATCTCAAAATGTATCCCGGGTGTGTGTCTTTTGGCTTTTCAGAGTTTCTACAGAAGCAGGAAGATGTCATGAGGTATCCGTGGGCCGCGGCCGCAGTGCACCGGTGGACTTACCTGCGGGGACGCTCACGGGCTCTAGTGTGGGCTCCGCACGACTGTGTGGACGTGTCCGTGCCGCGGGACCGCCTTCCTCCCCCCTCACATTCCATGTGACTTTGACCCCAGAATAGCTGACAAAACATTTTACAGATAAAATAAAAAGACAAATACACAAATAAGGCCATCTGCAGAATTTTAAACTCACTTCTCGTAATTATTTCACAATAATTTCTACATCATATTTTACATCTTTCAAGCTTAAATAATAAATGCTCAAGGAAGGGCCGTGGTGGAACCAAGTGCACTATCTCTTGTTGGACTTGTCCAATTTGCTGGCAGGTGATTTCCTCTGGGGCGTGGGGATTTTGGAAGGCTTGGCTGTGGCTGGCCGAGAACCTGCTCGGGGGGTAGGCCTGTGTGTCTGGGGCACAGTCTCCACGTCGGAGCACACGGACTGGATTTCTGAAATGTCAAAGTCGGATGCGTCGCTGCCTCGGCGGCTGCTGGCCCTGCTGCCAGCTTTGCTTCCGGCTCGGCTTCCGGGTCGGCTGGGAGTCTTCTTGGGGTCTGAGGAGACAGGACGGACAGGGTTGAACCACACTTTATTAGTACTGGGTCCACGGGCAACACATTCTTAAAACAAATGCCACCTTTAATCTCCACAACTTTTCTTGTTGCCTGGTAGGTGCTCAAGAGACCTGGGGATTCATGGCCTTTTTACATTCCACTAGGGAAGGTAGCCTCACTCTGAGTAGAGATAGGTTCACAAACTAAAAGTACATTTGGGCTGAGTGACTGAAAACAGGATTCCACTGACTACAAACAAATATGAGGAAGATCCCTACAGTTTAAAATTATGCTTTCTGAAGTTCAGCGTGTGTACCTAGGGCTGAGCAAACACAGAGCAAACCCCTAGGTGTAAGTTTTGCCTGAGGATAAGTGATTCAAAACACATGGGAATTTAAAAGAGAAGACTTGAAACTTGAAAGATGCTTCCTGCTAGCTGAGCCCACAACCCCAGGGACTGGGTTCACTATTCTGTGAAGAAGTAGAAGTGCCATGGGCATAAGGCCCAGCATGGTTGGGTTTTTCCAACCACCCAAGAACAGAGACCAGGGCAACTTCTGAGCAGGCAGAAGGGCCCAGACCTTCCAGCACAGGACATGGGAAGGACATGGCTGTGGTGCTTCCCATGTTCACCTTTCTTTGGTACTTTCCAAAATTGATTTTCCTGTCCCTTAGTCTCATGACTCATTCAACCCCTACCACAGCGGGAGGACTGGACTAAGTGTCATTTCAAAAGAATACAGAATCATCAATTCATTATTTCATCCCCAAGGAAGAAGAGCAGAGGCTCGAGTCTGCCGAGCCAACTGCCAGAAGCCCTTAGAGACGGACCTGCGCCACACTCACCAGCAAACTGTGTTCGGACTCTGGCTGCTGCTGTGGTTATCAAGCCACTGTCGTCCCCAGAGTGGAAACCTTTCCCTGATAAATAGCCGGGGAGCCGAAGCTTGCTTCCTTGGATTGGTGTGCCCTGTATTTAATCAGTGAAAGGACATTTCAAGAAATTGCTCCTGCTGTGTGATCTTCCACTAACAGCCTGTTACGGATGGGCAGAAACCCTCTTCGGGAGGGGGAGTGGGAGAGGGGGAAGCATTTATTGATTAAGTGCCACCTGGGGTTCTCACTGCTCACTTTCCTCATTTCTTATTCTCTCCCTGAATTCAAAAGGAATTCATGTTGAAGAGAAAACACAAAAATAGAGATCCCCAAATGACAGCAAGGGAAAAAAAAAAGCGAATTAAACCGTGAGCACATTAGTATCTTCCAGGTTGTCAGCGAATATTACAGAGTTAGGAGAGTCCTGCCAGAAGGATGGGGAGCACACGGTAGAGAGAGAGTGAGGGACTCCAAAAAGTTGTGCTTGGATAGTCTGTGGCCTCCAAAGCTTTTAGGTAACCAAGCAGAAAAGAACAGACAGAATTAGGACAATAAGTAAACAAGGCCTAATCAGTCACCATTTAAACAAACTTAGCTGAAAAATACATGCAGTGACATTTTCTAACTTGGTACCATGCTACTGTACCTACTTCCAATACCTTCTGTGGTCCTTCCACATGAAACATGGAGGTGATGCTTAGGAAGAACACTTAAAAAATTCTTAAGGAGTTCAGAGAATGCCTAAAGCAATCACGACTATGAGATTTTATTATAAGTCTAAAATCACTGCATTTTTTCCAGATCACTACACCATTCTGAAAAATCTCCTGAAGTTAAAAAAATAAACAGAAATCCCAAGAAATAGAAGGGATGCCATTTTGCCTCAATAACTTACCGAGAGCTGTTTGGTGGAAAGGAATCTACACACATTGTGTGTGTGTGTGTTTTAATTAGTTTTTCCCTTATTAGTTGTGAATGTTTAATAGAGCATATATACAACCTTTTGATACTTCAGAGTTGCAATTTAATATAAATGTCATATTTGAAATTCATTTACATATGTATTCTAGCATACATTTAAGAATGGAATTTGTATGTGATTTGTAGACATATAAAACTTAAGTTTTCAAAATACTTTTCAAACATATCAGGATAATGTGTGTGTGAACACTTACCTAATCACATCTTTTTTACAAATGGGAAAGATGAGGGCCTGAAAAGGGCTGTGATTTGCCCAAGATCTGGCAACTGTGATCAAGCTAAATTCCTAGCTTTAAAAGAATCTTAACAATCCATGAAAAGAGTGAGGACCCCCAAATTATGACATATATCATTCAAGGTGCCAGAATTCACTGCCATGTGAGACCCAAATCATTCTTCTCAGAAAGCCCTGACTGGGGGCGCCTGGGTGGCTCAGTGGGTTAAGCCGCTGCCTTCGGCTCAGGTCATGATCCCAGGTCCTGGGTTCGAGCCCCACATCGGGCTTTCTGCTCAGCAGGGAGCCTGCTTCCTCCTCTCTCTCTGCCTGCCTCTCTGCTTACGTGTGATTTCTCTCTGTCAAATAAATAAAAATCTTAAAAAAAAAAAAAAAAAAAAAAAAGAAAGCCCTGACTGTTATTTTTTTTTTTTTAAGATTTTTATTTATTTATTTGACAGAGAGAGAGAGAGATCACAAGTAGGCAGAGAGGCAGGCAGAGAGAGGAGGAAGCAGGCTCACTGCCAAGCAGAGAGCCCGATGCGGGGCTCGATCCCAGGACCCTGAGATCATGACCTGAGCTGAAGGCAGAGGCTTAATCCACTGAGCCACCCAGGCGCCCCGCCCTGACTGTTCTTATTTTATTGTCATAAACCCTACCTAGTTCTCTTACAGACCCCTCCACAGAAGTATACTATTGTTTTCTCTGTTTGGCTATTTTGTCTATGAGGCTACTGGAAATGAAACATAATTTTATAGTAGTTAAAGTAACATACTTAAACTCTAATCCGGGGGAGTCTCTTGAACTAACGCAATAGCAGAATCCCAAAATTTAAAACACACATGCCACTTGAGGTTCCTTAAATTGTTCTCAGTTTTCACAGGGGAAGGGAAGGAAAAATAAAATAAGATGGTATCAAAGGGGGAGGTAAACCATGAGAGACTCTTAAGTCTAGGTATCAAGCTGAGGGTTGCTGGAGTGGAGGTGGTAGAGGGATGGGGTGACTGGGTGATGGGCATTAAGGAGGGCATGTGATAGAATGAGCCCTGGTATTAGATGCAACTGATGAGTCACTGCCCTCTACCTCTGAAACTAACAATATAGTATATGTTAACTAGATTGAATTTAAATAAAAGTTTTAAAAACCTTCTCAGTTTTTGCTACAACAGATCCATCATAAGTGGCAGGTGTCTCCAGATAACACATGATACTAACCCCTTTCACTGGAGGGAAGGGGTGGACATGAGGGGTTAGGGAAGGAGGAAGAGACGATGAAGGCGTTGTTTCTGCCTCAATTCTACCATCTCCAGCAAGGATTCTTTGCATCATTTCCATCTGAATCATGAGAGTAATAAAATTTTCTCTGCTTACCTCTTATTATTCATCCAAGGATTAAATAATAGATTAGAAAAGCAAAGTTTTTGAAAAGCATAAAAGGCTTTTTAAAGGTACTATAGCATTTTCATAAAAGGATCCTGGCCTTTAACATGAAATCCCCCCTTCATTTCCAGACAAATCATTGAGGGACTCCCCCCCACCCCATCCCATTATTGTGATTCTAATCAAATATGTGATTATTTGATACCTATGTGTATCATTTTACAGAGAACTTTCTTTCAAATCTGTGTGGTGGACTTCCAATTGAATGTAGATGATCTGATAGATGAGCTAGCTTGGCAAATTTTATATGACCTAGATATCTCATCCCCATCAATCAGGCCATATTAAAAAGCTGAAGCATATTTAAACAGTAAACTTTAAGGTCTAATAAAGACACACACCTATTGAAAATGGCAGAGAACATCTTGCATACCTCAGCCCCCCAACCATGGTACTGATAACTAAAAGGCTTATGGCTTACCCACCCAGTGTTCTCCAACAGAAACAAATGTAACAAACATTTGGAAGGACGGTGTTCATAAGAAACACTCAATAAACATTCTTTCAATGTAAGTGAATTTCTCTTGCAAATGACAGTGCCTCTCACCCTACTTAAAGGGGGATTATTGCATTTCTTGCCCAAATTATGGTTAGAAGCATGAGCATACTAGGGGCTTTAAAAGAAATTTCACTTAGGCCTAAATATAATCTTCTGTGGGTCACTCTCCCAAGGGAGAAAAGTCAAGTTAAGTATGAGGAAGAGAACAACAACAACAACAACAAAACAAAAGAGGCACACGGAGCCTGCAAAGTGGTGTCACTATGCTCAGCTGACACCATTCAAAAAGCTATGAATTCCTATTCTATGAACCCCTTACTCTGATGTCTTTCCAGAAATGCTGAGTTGATACTTGTCTTACAGAAGTCTATAAAAAGAAAAGGTATTGTCAGAAGTACGTGTGTTAAGGGAGAGGTAAAGCAATGTTAGTGCGTGACAGTTTCAATGAAAGAAGACTGTTAGACTAGGATCTGGGGCCTTACGATACCTCTGCAGATGGCACGGAAAAGTCTGAGCACTCTGCTGGTTTACAAGGAGTTGACATTTTGCTGTTTGTCAACCATGGTTTACCATAATTGCGTGTTAAAGGATGGAGAATCTGTATGAAACAATGGCAAATCAAATGTAAAAGATAGCAGATAAAAAACAACCACAGAAAGAGATACTCATAGCCAAGAGTAACATTTCACAGTAAAAATGATAATAATTAAAAATAAATGGAAAGATCTGATGGCAAATCATATACACCAAATAAATAAATAAATAAATAAATAAATAAAGCTTTATTTAAAAGGGAAAAAGAAAACCACTCTGAAAGGTAACTAAAGCTCCTAAGCAGATAGTCTCCATATGGGCCACAAGACAAACGTGTGTGTGTCTATGTGCATATACATCTCTATATACATCCATATATACATCTATATATACACATAGGCACAACACATATTTAATCCTTCATCTGTCATATTTGAGAAGGGATACACATGGAGAAGACTGGCCCCACAAATTCTCGGGTCCTCAAACACTCCAAAGCACCCTCGAGACAGTGATCACATAGGAGAAGGACAACACTTCCTATCTGAGTCCTACCTTGGGTGTGCTGGCGGCAGGGACCTGTGGCGAGGCTGCCTGGCCAGCCTGACTGGATACAGAAGTTGATCGGTTGGGTGACGCTCCTCGTGATGAAGGCCGTGATCTTCGGCCCCGGGGTCGGAAGGCAGCCATACCCTGACTGGCACCATCTGCTAAAATGAACTTCTCCCGGAGCTCCATGTTTGTCCTTCCTTTAGCTGGATTATGTGACACACACAGCAAGGCACGCAAACAGAAGAGGAGGGGACAAAAAGAGGCGCTCAATCACTTACGGGAAGAACAACAGCTTGGCACCACAGACCATGTTGAGGAGTTCAAGAAAAGCTTTTTGCCATGCCAACTCCAACGCAGCATAACAAAAAGTTAAATGCATTCCTTTACAATGCATTCCTTTTGGATACAAGTAAGTTTGGGAAAGAAAAAAAAAAGTGTGTTTATTCTAACACTAGACACCAGCAAGAATAACCACTATTAAAGAAAGAGTCAGCATGAAAATGGAAAGCTCATGCTAAAATATTGTTAATCCACCAGCTACTGATGCCCACATGGTTCGTCACCCCTCCCCCACACTGAGAAGACAAGCCAGTAAGGCAGGGACTGTGGCTTTTGCATGTACTACTGAGGTAAGGAGAATGCCAGTATTTTAACACTGGAATTAACCAAACAACAGGATTACACAGAATGAGAGATGGCTCGTTAATCATGAGGACAACATATAAACTCTCAGGTTTTTCACTTAAATGAGGCAACCGGTATTCTTATTTTATGCCTTGGAAAACTCGGTTTAACCGACATGCAGTAACAAACATCAGACCCAAGGATATGAGGTAATCAGTGATGCAACACTCATACAAACACATATGCACACGGAGAACACTGCACAAGAACCCGATGAGCAACGTGTTAGCATGTGTCCGATCACTTAGAGAGCACCTATGTTTGTGGCACACTGGCAGTGTGCCAACGGTTCTGCATTTAAATTTGGAAGCACCAGCTCAGTTGGATATGAGTTAAGCCATACGCGATGGATGAAGCGTGTTATCTTAAAACAAATGATTAAAGCAAGAATGTAAAGTAGGAAAGAGAAAAGGCAAGAGGGGAGAGGTAAAGACGGGGGTTGCCAACCTATAGTAGGCTGAGTAGTAGTAATTGAAGAGTTTGATTCCGAACGTAACATTTTACTCCCATGATGATGAACTAGAAAAAATGACACAGGATACCAATCACATTAAAGAATACTGTTAGCAAGAGAAGAAACAAAGTACAGTAGTTGAATATGCAAAGGGGTGCTCAGATCCGGCTTTTAGCACACATTTTAGAAGAAAAGTTGCATCAGGGAAAGAAGCACTCAAAGATTTGACTCAGCAAGAAAAACGTATTTGGAAGACTTGGCCACAGTCACACTAACTTTCCTAAGCAGCAAGTCAACAGGATACTACATATTCTATTTGCTTTGGCTCCTAAGTGGAACTATAGCATTGGAGGCTGCGGTATTTCCAAAATATTAAAAGAAGGAGTCATCGCAATTATACCCTTTGGCGGGTGTATCTTTGACCTGCAGAGAGCAGAGCTACTGAGTAGGGTCGTAGGACGATCCCGGGTGTCCTTAGCAGAGCGGCCTGCTGACCCATAGAAACTCACTCTGATGTACCTGCACAGTCAGATGCCCGCATCAAATTAACAGAGGCCCCGTTGGAAGAACCCCGGCCTCCCACTTGGTAACCGAAATACTATCAGCATGGACATTTGCTGTTGTTCATTTAAGGGGATTGAAATGAGCTCACAGGTTAAAGAAAATCACAAAAATGTTATTGCTTTTTTTGTTTTTGTTTTTGTTTTTTTTTCCCTAAGGAAAAATGGGCCAACTAAAGTAAATGGGACCTAACTAGACACTGCAATCAAATGGCCACTTGTAAGGTCAATAATTAAGAATTCCACAATTAACTAGAGGATCTGAAAAATAAGGAAAATTGAAAGATAATCAAGGATTCTTTGGCTGGTAGGTATGGTGTGAGCTATAGTATCATTTGTTTCTATTTTCAACATGCGCATCTATAGCTTTGAAGTAAGAGTCAAGTTGGCAGTTAATGATGATTTTCAAAACTTTTAGGTATTAACTTTCCTTACCTCCCCCCAATATGAAAAACTTCCACTTTTAAACCTTTATTGTCCAGCATGCTCAGTCTCCTTTACCTCAATCTGCTTTCATTTTATGTTGCTATGTAATGACAGGTGACATCCTTCCCCTAGCTGGTGTAATTACTCATTTTGAAAATTTCAGATGGGAGCATTTCCCTAAAGATAAAAAAATCTATTCTCGTATTTCCTGCCTATCAGTCTCATATTTATCCAGAAGATGTAAGGAAAAAAAATGAGAAGAACATGGTTTACATGACTGCCACAAGTTCTTTGGGAACTTCAGGCTGACAGAGACCAATGTGAAACATTCATTATTGTAATAAATGACCAAAATTATACCCAGCATGTTTTTGATGCTGGAAAATAGTACACAATTGATACACTTTCATGGTGTTACTATCTTAACATAGCATCTCCTTACCCCTGCAAGGATCATTTTTCACTAAGAACTCATCAAGTGCCATCCATCCACCTCCGACACGAACCATCACAGTACTTCGTAGGATCCGAACAAGTCGCAGCTGCTGGGAGTCTCCAAACTGTGAAGACGAAGGAAGAAAGAACCTCTAATTGTCAACGGCAAGTCTATGCTAAAGGATGATGTACAGTCTGCAGTAGCTTAAGCAACCAACTTAAATTTCTTGCTTAGTTCACAGCGATTAGTAAAATCTCAGGAAAGGGGGTTTGAAATGATCTGCGTTAGACTGCTGCATGCTGATTTAGCCCAAAGGAAACAGTATGGAAAAAGCTAACAAAGGTTATCATGTATGATACTGAAGCTCTGTTCAAAAAACGATTTTTCTTTATGATAGAAACAACATTAGTAAGGCAGTAATTGACAAATATTTCTAGAAATCAAACACAGACATGAAAATAAGTAAAGGAGTACTAGCCCAGGGCTTATACAAGATAAGATCCTAAAGAAAATCTAATAAACTCTAATTCTTCTTCATTAAAACTTCCTCTTCTACTAAAGCTGTTTTCCACAGAAATCTGTGAGAGAAATCTCCATAAACTCATTTTGTTTTCTCTAAGAGCAGTTTTGATTTAGAGAGATTAAATGTAGTAAATGAACATGACCAACAAAAATTTCACAGTCAACTAAAATTTCTGCATCACTAATGATCTGGTAAACCAATTTGTTAAAGGCTGGATTAATGTGCCATTTTGGATTACTGTAACATTAGAACAGCCAGTGACACATTACTAATGATACAGCTTTCAAATCTAAAAGGCTTTCTCTTAAAGTGTTTGTACCATAATTATTGACACTAATAAGCAGTCGTGTTCTTACCCTTTCAATGGATCTCCAATCACTTGGATATGCTATAAATTCTGCAAGTTCTGAATAAATGTCTAGACTACATAGTTTCTGATCGTAAAATTTATTTTGGAAGCCCATGAGAAATAATTTTGTACTTTTGAATCATTTCTAATAGGCTCATGTTCAGCTTGTAAAAATCACCAAACCCAAATTTCATGCCTGCCAACCCAGCAGATACCAAGCAAAATCAAAAGTCAAGTAAACATAAATAAAGCTTCTTTTAAAGGCAGGTAAGATACAGTTGTGACTTTGACTATTTGTGCTGGCTCATGATGGATAATCAGAAAGCTTTATTTTAAGTAGAAACAAAATTTGCCACTTTTCAATATACTTTAACACTGAGTTTCAGGAAAGGAACCCTAAAACAAAGCCAACCATTCAAGACCCTGAAACTCAAAAGGACCTGGATGAAAAGCATGTAAAATGCACCAGCAGGAATTCATGTGTTTTACATCAACCCTTTTTTTATTGCTATTTTTAAGTCCATTTTCAAGTCTTGAGATTTAAACTTTCTTATAAATTGAACCAGTTCCTGAAATGTAAATTAAAATTTAAAAATCAAAATATATATTTATTTTGTTAGAAAAAAATTGGTGCTGCTAATAAGCGAAGGAAAAGGAAGGGATTTAAAGAAAATTACCCTTAAGAAACCAGATAATTAGACCAGATACTTTCGGTCCAAGATTATGTTCAAAGCAAAACTTTTCAGGAGATGATGTATTTTATAGAGATATTTCAATTGTAATAAATATGATTTAAATTTTTATTTTGAGGGTATTCCCTAGACAACTAACATTGTCTTCAGAATTCCCCTAATTTTCCTAACAGCCAAATCGTGAGACAAGAAAAAGAGACTAATGTTTGCTTTTAGTGTTTTGAGTGAATAAAATCTTTTAAAGTTAGCATTTTTCTCATCCTTTCCACAAATAAAAAATACTATCCCAAATGTTGACTCAGAAAATAACAAGAAGGGATCAGAACAGTAACTTTTTATATATTATAACTAATGCCAAGTTTTTAAAGACATCTTTTTTTATTATAACTAATGCCAAGTTTTGAAGACATCTATTCAAAGGAGCTGAAAATTTCTATTTGAAAAAAGTTATGTGCTTGCAATGAATGGGGATAACAGGGAATTTGAAACCTAAGAGGTAATATGGCTTAAAAACCGAGCAGCAGAGTGAGATCTGACATGATATGTATGATCAGGTGTTAAAAATAGTACAGTTCTTTCCAAAAGCATACAGTGAAAATCCCTTCTCCTTTGTTTAAATCAAAACACAATTTTCCTTATCTTTAGTTCTAAAAATTGTGATCATGACACAGGGCCACTGGACAGTTTATACTGACTTCAGTGTAAAGCCAAATGAGTTAAAGTATGATTTTAAGATTTCACAGAAGTTATCAGAGATACATTTCCTCAAAAGAAATTGATACCAGTTAAGACCTGCAGAGTTAAAATTCCTGCTCAGAAGATAGAAAGCCCTGAATCAGTGGTTTAGGACAAATGCAACAATCTCTGCTTTGGAGAGAACGCATCACTTGTGGCTGAGTGCCAGAGAGACTTCTCACTACTCTGTCTTCCCACATCACTGCCCAGTGCAGATCCTTCTCTAGCTACTGCTGACCTGAGGACCTCAGAGTTTGTTTGTTTTTTAACCTCAATAGTTAAACACAGCAAAGAGATGTGTGCAGAATCAAATCTGTGTTCCAATAAGTATTTGCATAAAACACATGCTAGCAGTGTTATTAAACCGGAACTAAAAATGGCATTTCTAACACTGTGACCAGTCAAGCTGCAATTTATTATCTGGTTTGCTTAAAAGTAATCTCCTCATTTGAGACACACAGCAAAAAGGAATCCTGGATCAAGGACCCTTACAGCGTTTACAGAAACACCACGCCAACCAACAATGTAGTAGCTAGGGCAACAGCATGGGAAAGATTGGCCATGGCAAGCTTTAATGACTATGAATTAAAGTTAAAAAAAAAAAAAAATCATTGGGAACTTGAGAATACATTCCACTGGTTTATACCTGATTTCCCAGGAAGAACTGATAAAAAAAAAAAATGAAAAATGGAAGAAAGACACAATTAGTTCAATAGGAAACTTTCTGTATGACTCTAGAACACACACATACAATCTGTCACACTCTGGGCTCCTGGATATAGTATCTAGTTTAGAGATGTGCAGGTACCTGCTGGTCCAAACGTAAACCATATAATCAGTAAATTTTCTATAAAAGTTTTTTTTTTAATCTTTGGGTTTCATATTTAGGTTAGAAATTCAAATATGCTGATGAATATTTTCCAATATGGAAATACAAAAACTAAAATCAAAAAGAAATTTTGCTTGTAAGTAACACACTGTATTAGGGAAACTCAGCACATTTCCGATCTAGCTACTACATGTAAGAGATATTCCAAAAAAGAGAAAACAAGATAGAGGAGTAACAAAGTCACACTGGTGTTCAAATAACTGTTTAGAAGAAGGTGAACTGAGCTTTTAAGATTTTGAACAAAAAGAAAAATAACTACACAAGTGGAAAACATTGCCTCTCCGTATTTCTAAAAATGATTCAACATTTTTAACTTTGTTGTTCTGGCTTGGAATAGCTTTGTTATTAGAAATATAAAAACTTACCTGTAATCATAATAAAATACATTTTAAAGTCACAGGAAGCAACCTAAGTATGTGGGATGTGTTTTCCTCCTCAAAGTAAAATGCGTGTCAGAGATATATCCTAGTTTACAAAATGCAGGCTATCTCTACATCATTTAAAATGACAAAAGCTGGGACGCCTGGGTGGCTCAGTTGGTTGGACGACTGCCTTCGGCTCAGGTCATGATCTTGGAGTCCCAGGATCGAGTCCCGCATCGGGCTCCCGGCTCCGCGGGGAGTCCGCTTCTCTCTCTGACCTTCTCCTCGCTCATGCTCTCTCTCACTGTCTCTCTCTCAAATAAATAAATAAAATCTTTAAAAAAAAATAAATAAAATGACAAAAGCTGGAATTTCATATACCATTCTATTGTGATGTCAGGTAAAAAATAAATAATTAGCATTCCTGGAAAGCAATGCAGTTCAAATTGTATACAAATTCCCATTGTTATCCTTCAAGAGAACTAAATAGTTAACTTTTGAAAACTCACCCTATATTTGTTGTCTCCAATCTGTTCAACTTGAAATCGTTTTGCACATTTACACTTCGCTACCTGCCTTGTCACCTGCCAAAAACAATGATGAAATGTCCATTTCAAGGTTAACATGACATTGCAGAGTCCACAAACACCTCAACACAACTCAAGATGGAAATAAAATGGCGGCGTGAATCTGTGCATGGTGTCCGGGCAGCGCCCGCTGCTGCTGTTGCAGGGGGTCGGGGTATGGAGTACCTCGTCTTCGATTTTGTCCGCATCGGTGACGGGTTTATATGCATCTTTATTTGGGTGAAGAGCTGCTACAAATTCATAGTAGTCAATATATCCATCACCATCTCGGTCGAAGATGTCTGCCACCGCGCTCATCTCCAGGCGGCTGGTTGGAAACTCTAAAATTTTCGAAATAATAGTAAGTATGATTACTGAGGTACATCTGAAAAATAAAATTGTAAAATAATGAACAGTATACATCGTGATGATCTGATCCTTGTACATATTATGATTATGAAAGGAGTCCTTACATCCAGTTAATTGACACACCCACCACCTCACAGTTATCTTTTTGTTTTTTTCCTGAATATTTAAGTTCTACTCAGAAAATTTCAACTACATAATATCCAGTGTTATCAACAGTAGCCATCACATTGTACTTTAGATCCTCAGACCTTACTCATCTTACAGTTTGTACCCTTTTCCAGGCTGTCGCCATCTCCCCCACCTCCCAGCCCATGGCAACCTCTTTTCTACACTGTGAGTTTCACTGTGTATAGATTCCACGTATAAATGCGAATTAAGATACTCTCAGAATAAGCCATACTATATTCTCAAAGTTTTTAAGACCTGTAGTTTATAATAACATTTTACAAAAAGATTTAATCTCAAAAAAAAAAAAATGTTAAGTAGTATACCTTGCTAATTCTGACTCAGTTGTATTATTTCTATCTAAATGTAGCCAGTTAAATTATCAGGGCCATCAAATATATTAAAATCCTCTTAAAAACTGATTTATATTATAACAAATGAAACCACAATATACAGGACCTACATTTATCTTTAATTACTACCAGGATGAATCATTTAAAATTGCTGTTTTTCTTGGTTGAAAACTTTAAAATTAGCAAATTTCATATGGTTCAACTACCACTTTATTTAAGGAATATATGAATTTTATGTATATGAATTCATATCATATATACACTCATAGGATTATATTAAATTTACTTTAAGCATTATTTCCAGTAACATCTTCCCAAGAAATCACATCCAGGGGCGCCTGGGTGGCTCAGTGGGTTAAGCCACTGCCTTCGGCTCAGGTCATGATCCCAGGGTTCTGGGATCGAGTCCCGCATCGGGCTCTCTGCTCAGCAGGGAGCCTGCTTCCTTTCCCCTCTCTCTGCCTGCCTCTCTGTCTACTTGTGATCTTTGTCTGTCAAATAAATAAACAAAATCTTAAAAAAAAAAAAAAAAAGAAATCACATCCATATGACTCAACCAACAAACAAGGTGACACATACCTTAAGAATTTTCATAGAGTTCTAATTTCCCGCTAATGACAATGATCAGGTGTCAATGAGAACAAAAAAGGGAAGAGGCTGACTTGAACTTACTGATTTCACATTACAGGTCGGACAAAACAATCTAAGAATCAAATATTATTAACTTTATTATACTAATGAGGACACAGCTTCAGGGAGCAAGGAATATACCAACTGTGGTTACAGGAGTATGAAATAAGCCTGACCCCAAAACCACGCATTTCACCAAGGACACTTCCCTGAAGGTATGACTTCATAGCCAAGTTTAAAGGCGATGCCTTATTAGTAACACAAGTTTAAAGTGTGCTTATTTTCTTTAAAAATGACATCATTTACAGTCACTTCTCTTGGGACTTACTTGAGGAAAGAATTCCATCAATAAATTCTTGTCGGGTTATTTTCCCATCTTGATCTTTATCAATTCTCCTGAAGAAGTCCATCACTCGAGATTTCTTATGATTCATCCATCTCATGTATTTTTTACGCCAGATATCAAAATCAAAGTTAGCAAATTCCCTCAGCTGGAAAGGACAAAAGGTATTTTTGGTTCATACGGTGCACAAACGATATCTCCTACTTTATGAATAAAGCTATTTTTAATGACCTTCCAGATAATGCACAGATCTTTCCCACTTCAAAAAAATAAGGTCTCATTTTGCAAAGGGAGCACAGAAACATCTTTCCTATGATTTCACTACTGTCACTGGTTGTTCTTTTCAAATAAAAGAAACATACAAAGCTCCTCAAAAAGTCAAACTAACAATTTCTGATAGTGCCAATGTGACAAAGGTGAACTGCCCCAAAGAAACAATACTGGTAAGTTCTGTGCCTACTGGACAGCAGGCCCATCTCAGCAGCTCTCACCTCTGCTCTCTCTCTCTCTCTGCTCTTTGCCATTCTACCATCTCGAGGCTTCTAAAAATTTCCCAGTTTCAGAATCTGAAACTCTAAATCTCAGACCACAGAATATATATGTAATGAAAAAACCTGAATTATCAGTGGTTATATTGCCCAGGTAATACCAAGCAAACATACATCAAGCTGCATCTTCTCTTATGGAGTCAGGTTCTGATTATGTTAGAACATATTATAGTGGACCCTTGAACAACACTGGGTTTGAACCGTGTGGGTCTACTTCCATGCAGGTTTTTTACAAAATTTTAAAAAAGACGTGTTTTCTCTTCCTTGTGATTTTCTTAATAACATTTCCTTTTCTCTAGCTTACTTTATTATAAGAATATAGTATATAACACATACAACTTTGTTAATTGCTTCTTATAGGTAGGGCAATAAGGCTTCTGGTCAATAATAGGCTATTAACAGTTCAGTTTTGAGGGAGTCGAACGTTATACGTGGATTTTTGACTATGTGGTATGTGTGTGGGGGGGGGCGCTGTTAGTGCCCCTAACTCCATGTTGTTCAGGGGTCAACTGTAGTTTACTTTATTGATTCCCTAAACCCACATCCCATATTATCAGGAGTGCTGAACACAGGAGTTCTCTGACCTCCTCCAGTCTGTCCAAGGCGTCATTAAGCTTCCTCCTCCTTTCCAATGCAAGGAGCCAAACTTGCTGCCATTTGCTCACCAATAAATTGACCCTCGGATTCTTGGTTTCGATTTGTGTCTGTGATCCAGAGGGATATAAGCTTGACGCCGGAAAGCGTTTTCCTGTTAAAATGCAACTTTAGTTAGGAGGGTGGTTTCCAGGGTTCTGAAATATGTTAAGGCGTGGCCTTTATTGTTCCTAGCTAAAACTGAATCAACTTAATTATTTAGAAAGATCTTACTTAGATCTTATAATGTTCAAGTTCAAATCTGTTTTACTTACCAAGGATCACATACTTTTCTTTTTCATATAAAACAGAGAAACATACCCAATGGGCATTTAAATACTGAAAAGCTCTCTTTATAAAATTATGTTTAAAACATTTTCCAGCTTAAAATCCATGCCATTTCAATGACAAAGAAGTACCTTGTGAGCCTCTCTTTTGTTAAGGCATGATAAAATAAATCTCTCAGGGCAGTGAGACTTATCTTAGAATCAGCTACCCAAACCCAGCTGCCCTTCTTAGAAAAGAAGGCTGGAAGGAGGGCAGGTGAGGGCAGGAGACAGTGGCCATTCATTTGAGTCACAGTAAGATACTTCACAAATTCTGATCAAATAAGGACGTGTGTGTATGACTCCAGCTTTCATCCAAGTTTGTTTTCCACAGAGACTGCACATTTCCTGTGCATAGTCTCATAACCCAATTTACTTCCTTTACTAATTTTTTCTCCCTCTTTTCTGGCTATTTTTCACAAGTTTCTATAACATCACAGAACAGTTGTCTCAATGCATTTTTCTCATCTAACTAAATGAGTGAGCATGGCCTGGAAAAACTACTGGCCTAAAGTCACGTAGGAAGAGTGTCCAAGCTGGGATTTGCCCAGAATTCCTCACTCCTACGAGGCTCTACAAAAATATTTACTGAGCATTTAACTACCAGCCAGGAAGTATGCTAAGCACTTTGTTCACATTAGCTTATCTAATCCTCACCAAAATCCAGTGAGGTTATAATTATCCCCTTTACAAATGTGTAAATTGAGGCTCAGAGAGAGTTTAAGTAACTTGTCCCAGGTTATATTTCCAAGGTGGTAAGGAGTCTGCCTCCAGAGTTCTTAACCACCACTTTGTTACCTTGCCCCCTTGGGTAATACAGCAACTACAAAAGATCTGAAATCATTTTTTTTAAATTAAGGCACCTCTAAGAAATGTATCAAATTACCACTATTCAGATATAAATTGGGCTTCTTTTAAATCTTCTCCAAGCCTGCTTTATTGTTTTTAATGCCACTTTGTGACTTCCTTTCGTGGAGTCAAAGTAGACTAAGAATAGAGCCTGAAGTCATATGAACATGGGCAAAATCTATCAGACTGCCAGTCACTAATGAACAGTTAGGTCATGAACTATATCCAGGTCATGGTCATTTCTGCTATATCCCATAAGGTTATTCATATAACAGAAGCAAAGGGGATGATGGTTTCTGTTCTTGTACATTTTTGCCAATTTCTTCTAGCTAATCTAAAAGATACCCTTCAAGCAAATAAAATTACATAGAGAGGCCTGGATATATTTTTTTCTTTATTTTTAAATAAGCTGCTACAATATTTGAGCCCAGGTATTCTTTCAAGGAAAACTTTTATGATAGAGAGAGCTCACAGAATCACCAATTGCTCTGAAATTTCAAGCGACAACTCAGAACTAACTTCCTTGGCTTTAGCCATGTGCATTTTAAAGAAATTGGCCACTGCTTACTTCCTGCTCGCCCCTTATCAGGACCGGAATGTGGGACTGTAAGGAGGAAGGATCAGCCGCTCTCCTCTTGTAGGTCTTGGTAACTTTGTCCACATCAGGTTGTTTTCTGGTCATTTCCTCCATGAAGGTCTGAAAGGTCAAAGTCAATTAAATCTAAGTACGCCACAGAAAACTACCTTTAGAAAGGAACTAAAAGCAAAGGATAAAAGGACCATGCTATTATTTCTGAAATTCATTCTGGGGGGAAAAAAAAAACATGAACCAACTTGTTATATCTTTAGTGGCCAAAAAATTGTAAGCCACTATAACACAGCATTTACTCACAACTAAACAATATAAAATGTTATATATACCTAGTAAGTAATTAGAGCATTGTAACAGTAATTTGTTTTAGCTTGATGACCATGCATGGGAGCAGTTGTATAATTAATATAACCTATCTGTGCATCAACCAGGATCTTCCAGAGCTTCTAAGCTCTTCCTGAAGAATCTTAAAGTGAGTATTTATCTGCAAAGCAATAAATGGGCTGGTCTTTCGGATGTCTCTGCAGCACGTTTCACTAATGTATTTGAAATACTTCAGATGGCTTTGCTATACAGTGACATACGGCATACATTTTAAATATGTATGTATTTTAAATATTTCTGTTTATACAATACTATGCCAAGGGAGATAAAAATTATTCAGGTTAAAGTTCCCAGTTTAAGAGGTCTGACTATCTTGCTACTTCTTGTCTTGTCTCCTTAGGCTTATTATTGTGACTTAGAGATCCTCTATCTGGAATATGCAGCAAAGACAGAGACTGTGGTGAAAAGGGATGGAAAAAGAGGAGGCGGATAAAAGTGAAAAATAGAGAAACACATGTCTGGAATATCTGCCACACTGGAGAACTCTGATCACAGAGAACACGACGTGAGGCACTTCAGGGCCGTTATGGACATGAATGGCTCATACATTTATTAAAAAATAATTGCAGTGCTAGCTGCTTAGTCAACTAAGCTGCCATTTTAATGCTTCCCTTTATAAATGTGTATCAAAGTGACAAACAAACAAATAAATCAGAGTCAGTGGGAGGCCCATCATTTCAGAGTTTAAAACAGGCAGGACAGAGAAGTCATTTGTTTTTTTGGAGCAAGACGATGAGTTCCCTTGTAGACAGGGTGTGTCTGAAGTACTGATGGTCATCGTGGGAGATGCATGGCAGCAGACAGTAGAATATGCAAGCATGGAGGCATAAAGCCCGGCAGAGTGAGGTCGCCAGAAGACGGAGCAGAATGATGGGGTCAAACGGACAAAAAATGTAAGGAAGGACTTGAGGAGTGGTGTTTCAGGAAGTGACGGTAACCAGCACAAAGCAATCTCTTGAGAAGTATGTCAGTGAAATAAAAACAGTATCTGAGGAAGACGGGGTTAGGATGATATTTATATTACCTGGTGTTCTGCGATGAGGGCTTTCACCTCTTCGATTTCCTGGGGGATGACTTCTTTGTCCTTGTCGCTTAGTGTAGTTTCAGCCCCACTGCAACCAAGCCAGCAAAGCTTCCAGCAATTCCTGTTTCGCAATGAGCCCAGCCAGAGCACTTGCTAATCTCTGTTGATGCTGCTTCGACCAGGCCAGCACCTGTTGGGGAAACAAATGTCTCTCAATTTCATCTATCCTAGTTAATAACTGATGTAAAAATACACAACATTTTAAATGTAAATTCAGATCATCCTGGCCTGGGATCATAACACTGCCAGTCTTTCTAGATTCCATCAGTGGTACCGAGACCCAGATTGCAGAGGACATGAAAGCCCTTCTGATGTTTGCCCCCATAGTTACAGACGGGGTGTCAAAACACCCAGGCTTCCTTTAGATTTCTAATCTGAGTTCAAACACACATTCTCTGAAGGCTCAAGAATGCTTATTCCATGAAGCACTGAGTGGAATAGAAATAGATAAATCTTAAAATGCAGAATCCAGTTCATGTATGCAATCCATTCCCCAAGCATATACTTCTCTGAAGTACAGTTTGGGTGCTGGGTTATTCAACAATGTGGAAATGGGACAAAAAGTCATACAGGGAACCGAATATTTGCTTTTTCATGCTTCAGGGACATAGCTGCAAAATGGCTTTACATTTTTAAATAAAAGTGGACTGCAGAGACAGGTCATGCACAGAGGAAGGTTGCAGAGGCCTCCTGTTCCCTGGGTCATAAATGTATCTCAGTTCTGTTACTGCTCTAATGATGACTTGAGACCCACTGACCTCCTCAAACCTGGCCCGGATGATGGTCATCCAGTGTTTGATGGTGGTGATGGAGTCAGGGTGGCAGATGGCCAGGACGGCATCTCCCATACTGGTAGCTTTATTCAGCGCGGCCCGTTTTTCTTCCAGTTTCTTCATGAACTCCTAGAGCAGAAACAAAGACCTCGATCAGCTGCTGGCACTAGTTGAAAATAAAACTCCAGTGACGTGCCTGTGACCGTCAGAGCTAGACAAGTACACAAGAACTTCACCGGCACTATTCACTGCTGGAAACAATTCACTAATTGGGGAATTAAGAGAGGAGAAGGGACAACAATGGGAAATGAGGCACTTTCTAACAGGTATTTTTCTGAATACATGTATTAGGTAACACTTCACGCTTTACAAGATACGTTACACAAAAAAACACACTTTTCTGTATCTGGATAGAGTGTACATATAGTAATGGAAAACAGGACTAGGAGAGATAGTACCACCAGAGACAAAAATAATATTGATTGAAAAAAAAATGTCCTCACAAGACTAGGAGGTTGTATATTTAAAACAGCATGAACTGTGTGCCAGGAATGAGAGGAATATGTACTGAAAAGGAAGATAGAAGGCTGGGCAGGGAACTATAAATGTTTGGGGCTGAGGGAGAGAGGGCTCAAATGTCCAGCAGGAAAGAGTTGGGGAGAGCATGAAGGGGATGGGCCTGACAGCCAGAAACTGGCATCCCCTGCTCTGGTGGGATGAAGAAGCCCTGACGGGCTCTAAAATGCTTTCAAATCAACTTTTCTGCAAATGTCTCACATACATAACTGTACTTTCTACCATCAGAACTGTATTCATAGATACATGAGTCACAGAACTCTGAAAGCGTGGCCACAAATGAGGACCTCTGCCTTAAAAAAGGTCTTGTGCTTCCAGAACCTCAGAGTGAATTTCACCCCAGTCTGGACCCCAGCACTAAGAGGGAGGGATTCCTTAGTAACATGGACAAAGGCTGCAAAGGCTGCAGACTGAGCTGACACCCCATACTATCCATGCCATGTGATCAGGGTGATCATCTGAGAATGTGTTTCCTAGAATGTCTAGTGACCTTTTCTTTTCGGGTTCTGTGCCGCAGCTCTGTCCTAGACCTCCTATTCTGGCATGTTGCCATGTTTCCTTACATACCTACTGGACGTTAAGGTCCACAAGATCAAAAGACCGTGTGTCTTTGTGATTGAATAAGTGCTTTTTAACTCTCATTTACACATTTTTACTGCCGTCATGTCAAGGTTTGATTAATAGTATACTCCACTAACATGACTATTTTAAAATATCATCACCTACTTTTAAAAATTATTTTCATTTCCCCCAATACAGATCTGCTTAACTGAAAGGGGCGGGGGGGAGCTTTACTAGGAAGAGAAAACCAGAGGTCAGTAACAGCTGTGCTTTCCCAAGGACAGGGGATTTGACCGTATACTTTTAATCACCCCTAACCAAACAGTGCCGGAGTCCTGCCCAGAATGCCATGGGCTGGATGGTCAACTCCCTGCTTGCATTCTATGCTCACCTGGGAAAGCTTGCCATTTTTGAAAGTGGACTATACTGAGAAGTCTCTGGTCCTGGGGCTAAGAAATTAAATATTTTGTTTTACTTTTATTTGCTCAGTGTGTGAAGAAAGCAGAGGAAATAAGAAAGAACAGATGATGTTATGGCAAATTATTAGTACTAAGCAGCCTGTATGAAATTACATGTAATTTTACACAACTTAAAAATATTTAAAGGTAATTTGTTGTAAAAACAAAAACCAAAACAAAAAGACCCCACAACACTACCACTGCTCTGGATACCCTGCTTCCTGATGCTTCTGGGGGTTTCCTGCTCCTGCTCTGAGGGTGCTGATACCCTAAGTGGGCACCTTACCGTAAGATGTTTGATATCTAAGAAGCTCCTCTGAGACCCAACTCTATCAGTGGAACTCAATGCTGGCTGATGGGTCAGCCAACAGTAATATAATAGCTCTTCAAAACACTGAGCTGAATCAAAATTTATAATAAATTTGATGTCATTTTCCTCCTCTTACATTCTAACTTCAACTTTAAATGGTTTATGGAGCATTCCGCTCCTCCAGATAATGTTAGACAAGCTCATATCACTTTTATTAAGGACAAGGCAGTATTTCATTGCTATAAGTTAAGCAGCCCATCATTGAGAGAGCACAGTCATCACAAATAAGAAGTCTCCATAGATGATGTAATCCATGCCACAATGGAACTACTGACATCCTTCCAACCTGAACCTGGAAGATGAGCTTCTTTAGTGGCGTTAAACAGATCTTTTAAATAGCAATGTTGGATACTGCATTGAGTGTTAGCATTGTAAATTTCTTATTTTTTAAAGACAAAGGTTTAAAAAACAAACAAACAAACAAACAAACAAGTGTTAAGAGGTATCCAGACCACTCTCCTAAGGGTTTTGCTAGTTCTAGGTACTGTTGCAAAATAGATATTGACTCAGTAGCCAGATTTTTATTTGGTTAACTATCCAA
Source organism: Lutra lutra (assembly GCF_902655055.1). NCBI lineage: Eukaryota > Metazoa > Chordata > Mammalia > Carnivora > Mustelidae > Lutra > Lutra lutra. Next base: position 49,786,988 of record NC_062283.1, on the reverse strand, counting down.
CAGTATATTTACTTACAAAATTCATTTTTAATTTATAATTTATACTACGAGCTACTTCTCATAAGAATTTAAGGTGGATCTTGATTAAAACCAGAATTGCGGGGCGCCTGGGTGACTCAGTCATTAAGGGTCCTGGGATCAAGCCCCACAGCAAGTCCCACATTGGACTCCTTGCTCAGCAGGGAGCCTACTTCTCCCTCTCCCACACCTCCTGCCTGTATTCCCTCTCTCACTGGGTCTCTCTCTGTTAAATAAATAAATAAAATCTAAAAAAAATAATAATAATAAAATAAAACCATAACTGGCAGATATTGAAAAATAAAATTTGAAGACCAGTTATTAAATTACTTGTTTGTCTTGTTTACTAAGACCAAACTTATTAATTTACAATTCTAATGATATAAGTTTATAATTGCCAAAGGCTCATGAAGGAAATTTCATCTTTGAAATGCACAAGAAAGTACAATGAAGTTGACCAGTTTTGGTCAGAAGCCAGATAACCTCCTAGAAAAATCAATGTTTTGATCAATCCAAAAGAGAGGAGATGGTGACTCACTTTAGAATAACCACCTTCTTCACAAAGCAATCATGGAGAGATGACTCCACTTATTTGGGGGCGTGGGGACACACCAAAGTAAGCAAAGAGGACAAAGGCAATTCTCAAATGTGCTAGATCTTTAATTACTTCTCAGAAAGGGAAATATGCATGCAGTTGATATCTACAATCATGAACCTATTGGATTTTCTCATTTAGTTTACTTAGCATTTAGACAACTCACTTTATGCTGATCAATGAGTGTCCGAAGGGCATCCTCATCATCTGGGAGAGCACCATGGAAACGAAGGGTTTGCTCGGCCTCTGCCAGCCACTCCAGAAGGGCATGCACCACTGAGTGAAATTCCTCTGCCTAACAGTTCACACACACACACACACACACACACACACACACACACACACACCGCACAAAGAAGATCCCCAAAGATGCTTGTTAGTATAGAGTCCTCCTCTCAACGAAAAAAAAAGTCTTAAATTTACATTGATTAATGATACGCATTATGCCCACTAAAAGATAAAGATACATGTTGCTACACTTTATAAATGTTAAGACCTCTAATATATCAAAAAGGCCAATATGAAGACTACTTCACCATTTTAACAATCTGATGTTAGAGCCATGACAGCCCATTACACGTCTGAGGTGAAAAATTTCGAGAGTGGCACTTTTGTGTGACGATGAGAAAACTTCCCTCTGTGAGTAATTTAAAACTCCTGGGGGGAGGAGCAAGGCAAGGATCCTCTAAGAATCTCCCTCTCCATCACCGTCCCAGTTAAGAAAGGAGGAGTGAAACAGTTCTCCACCAGAGCAGCTCTGGGCTTTGATACCTTTCTCATTACCCCCAGCTGCAATTTACAAGACTGTCACCTGCCGCAGGGCTGCTTCCAAGCGGGTCTGCTTGGATATGGACAGTGCACACACGGTCTCCCAGCGTGTGCTCAGTTCCTGCATCTGGACCTTGACCCAGGAGGAGTCGTCTCGGCTGCCCTCGATGAGCTCTCGTGCCGAGCGCTTCAGGGCCTGCACGCTGCTGGTCCTCTTCCCCAGTTCTTTCTGGAAAACCTAGAAAGACCATATTTTCATAAAAAATTGATTTTTCACTACAAAATGAAACCGTAAAACACAGTGTGGAATATATGTGTACATGACCTCATGCACCAGTCTCTAAGACTTACAGTTTAATGAGCCATACTTCTCACAGAATCTTCAGGAGCTCAGTCATGACATGCTTGCTCCTAACAGAGCTGTAAAGCTGTTCAATCTTCTAGCATCCTCCTGAGCAATAAAACCTTAATTTTTAAACGACGCCTTGGATTTAAATAATGGTGGCTACTCAAATGCAATTCCACAAGTGAAAACGTCACGTTTTCTTTTTTCCTACAATTCTTTACTATGGCGTTCCAATTCCTCTCAAATCCTCAGTGTAAGTGCCAAGAATGTGCTGGCTACCTCATTCCTCTTCATTAATAGACAAACAGACTAATGAAGAACTAAGCAATCCTGGGGTCTGCATGACGGTACTGGGAATGGCAGGGGAGCCCACAGGGAGGGGGCCTGCAGTCTTTTTCCCTGCAACATGGCTTCAGCTTTCACAGTATCCTGAGAACTAACCTCTAATGTCAAATTTTAGAGGCTTACATCCTTATCTGTTCTTTTGCAAGAAAAGCTTTTTTTCCCCCTCTTGCCTAATTTTGATAAACTTGGATGTGCCAGGAGTTAGACTGGCTTCCTTTGGCCACAGACCTAATCCCAAAAAATGAGCCCAGGGTACTTCATTTCTGATCCAAGAGTCAGGGTGTGCAACTACATCTTTCAAATTAACCAAGCTTATGGATAGAATAAGATTACCTTATTTTTCTAAAAGATGATTACAAATGAATATTACTAAGCACATCTTATCATTTTGGCTCTATCGATGAATTTCTGTTCTGATAATCAAATCCTTCATAAAAGTGAGCCCATCAAAAACAGTCCAAACATAGTGCAATAAATTCTTTGTTTGCTTTCACTCTAGCGGTGTTAAATGAGTTGTGCCTGCAGACACACACACACAGGCATCAAAAATACAGCATCTGTTTAATCTGTTTGTGATAGGACTTGCCCGATAGTCCTGAGCTGACTTTCCAATGTACTTGGTGAACTTAAACTTTCTGAGCCTTCCAATTGTATTACTAATGCTGAATGATTAACTCATTCTTGATAACCTTTAATATATAAAAAAAACCTGGCAAGTGCTGAAGGGAGTAAATATTTAGACAGTGAGTTTATACAAATGGCATTTATGTAAAAAGTAACATTACACTATTCATTACTCATTGAATGAATGCCAAGGAATGAAAAAGTGTACCAATCATGCACAAAACATTTGTTTCAATACAGGCAAAGCAACAAAACTCAAATTTTTTTCTTTTTGTAGGCCCAGTCACGGTTCTTCATCTATTCTTTGATTTGTAAATAATACTTAAATGTAACAAACTCTCTTTCATAATCAGATAACAGAACTAAAAAAGGGGAAATAAATATGCAAAAGCACCAACTATTTAAAAAGGAACAGGTTAAGATCAAAACAGCATAACGAGACAAATATGAAGAAAACATTTTAAAATGAAATAAATTTTCTAATTCAAACATAAGAGAGGAGAAATAAAACAGTGCTGTAAAATACAGTGCTGTAAAATATTTGTATATAAAGTCTACTCTGGTACAACCAACCCACATTACTACTGTGCCTCAGGTTGTTTTTGAGGTTCTTTAAGTTGTAACATAACATTTTATCATAATTTCGGACCTTGCACTCAATATCAGTGGGATGTCTTGAATATTCCCTTTGATTGGCACAAAAAATTTAAATCCATCTCAGGAGTTTCCCAGGAAACCACTTGACTAAAGTAATAATCGAATCCCTCAGAGCCTATGCTGATATCTCACAAATTGCTAGAGTTCAAGGGGCAAGGATAAAATGGTCTTTAAAAACAGAAAAGTAGCCTATCTTCACTCCTGTAGATAATGTCAAAAATCCATACACTTATGGAATGATCAAGTTCCAGGTCACTGAGGGAGTGATTTTAAATTACATAATTATTTATATGAATAATAAACACTATAAACATTCTTGGAACATGTTTTTAAAGCACCAGAGAACTCTAAAAGATTTTAGATCTGGATATTGTTTAAAAAAAAAAAAAAGTATCTCATTGATACTAATTTTCCTGTATCACTTTTAAAGTTGGCTTCCTGATTCTGCTCAAAGCACACATATATCAGTACTAAAGACTGTTACATATTATGATATATAGTCTCTAGATTTTAAAAGGCTAAGATAAGGGGTTACAGTTTCCTCTAAATTCAGGATAATCAAATGAGATCAATAAAATGTCCCAGTTAATAATACCTTGTGATTATCGATCAAATTCATCACTAAATCAATGTCTCCGTGGACAGGCTGGTCTTCTGCCAGCTGGGGTTCAACTCTATACAGCCAATCAATGAGGGCCTGCAAGGCATCTGTGAATTGTCCAGAAAATAACAGGGCTTCCTCCAATTTATTTTGTCTGGGGAAAAAGGTGGAAAAATCAGACTGAGTAACAGAAAAGCCACCCAAATACCCGAATATCTAAATTCCATTTATAAAGGCTGGGCAGTGGTCAAAGAAAAAAATAATATACAGGTATATTCAGTGCGTTTCTTTGCCTTCTTTAGAAAATAACAAAACTTTTCTCAAATTTTCCTTTTTAGTCCTTAAGTAGATCGTATCTGTTCTTGGAAAATTCCTTCATTATCACCTCTAGAAATCAGTGATCTTTCAGTTTCTTCATTAAAAAAAAAAAGCCATAAATTTTTTTGGTTTAAATTATCATACAGTAAACTTGACTTTTTTGAGTGTGCAGTTCCATGAATTGTAACACATGTAGAGATTTATGTAACCATCTCATAATTAAGAAAGAGCAGTTTCGTCATCCCCAAACCTCCCACATGCTATCTGTAATCACAACCTGCCCCATCTCCAACCTCTGGCATTTGGGTGTCTGCCTGCCATGAAATCATTTATAGGACATTGTAAAAAGCATATAACCTTTTGAAATGGAAGGTTTTAAGGATTTTTAAAAACAGCAAAATTCCTATATTCTTCCTATGTATTCTGTAGACTATATTCTAATTTTCTATTCTAATATAATTTTATTATTAGAATATTCTATTTAATCTTGATACTGACAAAAGTAATTAAACCAAGGATCTATGAATTGTTTGAAAACATTTCTAAGATATTTGAACTCTTCTACTACAATGGTACTTTCTAAATCCTTAAAGACTTAGAAATTAGTTTTGGGTCTTTATGGTTCAAGTATAATGAGAAAGAAGACTAGAAAGGGATGGATGTTCGTTGGAAGGGAAGACCAGGGTCAGATTGGGAGGACCTTGCCCGTCACACTAAGGAGCCTGTGTTCTGGTTCACACTCAGTATTAAGTTCCTAAAAAGTATGAGGCAGGACAATGACAAGACCCCATTCATATTTTAAAAAGACCGTCCTCCTACTTATGGGAAAACTGGATTAAGGAGGACAAGAGCAGACCTGGGGAGACCTGAGAGAAGTCAGGTATGAGATGACAGGCTCGGAGAGTAATACCACTTTTGAGTGAATCAAGTAATTAAAAATAAATAATAATGAACAACCAAGCCTTCTGGGCGCAGGCACTGTGTAAGTTGGGTATTACAGATGACCAGAAGTTCCCAGGCAAAGGAGGTATTTAAGGTTCCTAGAATGTTCCTACAAAGCATCACTATTGTACACTTGAAAGAAACCTACAAGGTAACCAGACTACCCTACAGGACATGTTACCTTTCCACAGATTTTCCACAGATGGTATCCCATTTGTCTCTGAGTTCACTCAGCATGTCATCCAGTTTCAGGTTGTCATCAGCCAGGGTGGTTTTCTCCTTCAGGGAACGTCCAGTTCTGTTGGTGGTGTCGTAGACAGAATGCTTGGCTCCAAGTGATTTCTGAAACTCCTATACATTTAACAAGAAAACAGTGTGCATTTCTACTTGGGGCTAAGAAATAGTTAAGAGAGTCGCCCCTAATAAATGGAGTCTTAATAGAGGAAGACATCAGCAAATGATCAAGTCAGACAGTGGAATGCACCAGGGTGGAAAAGAATCCTTATAAACTGAAGAGTTTACTTTTCTCAGAAGCCACGTGGCTTTGAAAGTACCTATTATTATGAAGACAGTAATTTTAAAGCAAAACAAATCTTGAATCTTTTATAGCTATAAACCACAAACAGTACACGAGTTATAATACAATGAAATTGCTAATCGCCTATTAAAAAACCCAGGAGTTTGGAAAGGAAAAAGTAGTTAACACTCAATGAGTAACTGAAGGCCCTATGGTGGACACAGAGTGACTCATAATCTGTGAATTTACTAGAGTTTTGGTTTTTGGTCAGAGAGATCTGTTGTCACACATTGGATGTTCACAATGATGGTACATATAATTTCATCTGTGAGCCAGGATGAGGGACAAAGAAGAACCACATCTCAAGATTCCTGCATTCTGACCTACTGCTCATTCCAGTCACACCCCTTGGCAAGTCTACCCCTCTCCTCCTCGCCTCTATGATGCCTTCCAAAAGTCTCACAGGATCTACAGATTACTTCTCCAGTACCAAATAGCCATGTTGCCAATGTGACATCTATACTTTGCCATTTTTACACTGTTAATCTGCATGTTTGTGCATGTAAATGTGTATGTGTGGGAGGGATGGATTATATTCTGTACACAACTCAGGTACAAACTTTTCTAGGGCAGGGACATTGTCTTTGCAGGCATCTCATTATCACCTTATGTTTCATGTGTGTTTGTAAGTGTCTAATAGCAAGAATGAGACAGCTGCTATTGAATATACAATTTCAGGGATGGGAAGGAAGGAAGGTCAGCCTAACAAGCTCATAATATATCAGGGAAACACCACCACAGTGATTCTAAACCCTGATAAGCACATGAGAATCACCTTAAACAATAAAATGCTATGCAAATGTATAATTTTCCAAAATAACCTTGGTTATAATTACCTAACAAGCTTTTATTTCCCTTAAAAGCTAAACACTCTAAGTTTCTTAACAGAACTAAGATATTTAGTTTGTCTTATAATAGGAAGCCACTTCATCTGGGAATTTTTAAGCAATAAACACCATTACAATACCACACTATTTCTGTAGTTTGTTTTCTGTAATTATTTTTTTCTTGTTATCCAATAACAGGATGTTAGTTTTAGAATCATTGTACTGAAAGATTTTTTCCAAAAGAACAGATACATAAATAATGTTATAGCTGAATACAAGGCAGATCAAACTTATTTAAAAACAGAAAAATACCTAAAAGATGAACAGAAAAGATGTTTAAAATTGGCTTAATGTACCTTGTACCTTTGTCTCAGACAAAAGTTGACTTTGGCAACAAGTCACACTAGGAACAACAGACAATCTACCAGGGTTCTTCACATATTCTTATTTCTAGGATTCTCCAACTTGAATACACAATACACTTTCATAAGACTACATGACATGACAACTATGTTCAAGTTCAAACAGGCATTGTATTTTGAGAGGGAGCCTCTCTTTTTTCCATCCGAAGGGAAGAAAAGATGCTGCTCACTGTCATTGTGCTGTCAATATTGAATGCGGCAGCTCAAGGGCAGAGAGTACCAGCAGAACAAGCCACTCAGTTGTCCTCATCTAGTCAGAGAACAGGTGCTCAATGTCTCCTTCTGTGCTCCTAGGATCATGACTTCCTGAGTTCTGTTAGAACCACCCAGAGAAGCAACCAACCTTTATGAAGAGGATGGCTAGAATTCTCTGTGGATGATAAGCCCCACATCACCCCAATTTTTCTCAGCTTTTAAAATGATCACGTTTTCAAGCAATAAAATATATGTAGACACTTAAAATGATAAACGTGTTTTTGCAGGACCCACTCTCTTTTACCCATATCCTTACCCTGAGGGCTGATATCACTTTATAACCAGAATGACAGACCCAAATTCAAAGAGTTGAGGAGAATGAGAATGTTCTTTGAATGCCATGTGGTATGAATAAAAAAGGTAGAAAATATAAAATACTATGCTTCTATACCTTCTAGTCTACATAAGGAAGCCACCAAGTCTTTGAGGATAAGGATGGACTTTCATATACCACATATATATAATAAAATATCAGTTTATGTAGAGGCAACCAATTTACCCCACTAAATTGTTTGAGAGAACCTAATGGCAAAAATTACAGTACTTTCTGCTATAAAATTATCTTCTACATGGCATTTGACCTACGAAAGAAATTACAAGACAGACATGTGAAAAACTAAAATGCCAACATTTGAACTCCTATAAATCTTTTATGTTATAGGTTATAAAACACTTCCAGTTTTAATTTTCTATATTTTATTTTAACAATTGACACTAGAATCATAGGGGAATGGTCAGCAGAGAGAAAAGATACTACTGCCACTTGACCAATGTGAACAGCAATCGGTTTTAAATTTAATGGAGGTCCATATTGGATGGCCTTTTCTTCGCCCTAGTGATGAATAAATACACAACCAAATAAGAATTTAAAAGTGATCTTGAGATAAAGAATGGCATATATGCTTTTCTTAATTACAGACCCACCTTATGCTGTGCAAGTTGTGTTTTTATCTTGTCTGGATCATTGGCAATTTCCAGCTCAGAATCCAAAGACTGTTCTGATTCCTCTAGCCATTCCATAAGTTTACTCCATGCTTCATGAAACTGTAAAAGAAATGTACATTTCTGTCCAGAAAATTTTCTGGTATGCTTACAATATATAGAAATTAATGAAAATGTTAAAATTAATTCAAATTTCCCCTAAAAAAGAAGAAAACAGTACCTTCATCGGTTTACAAATGTCTTATTAACTCTTGACTTCTGTGATTGTGACCCCACCATGGTCACTTTGTTGTAACTCATCCAAACACATAAACTTTAACAAAAACAGAAATGAGCAAACACCAGGGAGAACTTACCTCCCTTTCCTTTTGCTTAGTAATTAACATAAACTGTCAAGAGAATTTTATTTGTCCATTGCCCTCACTGACAGATTTGGGTCTACTTCTAAGGTATTTCACTCCCATGTTAAGGAAAAGGAACAAAAAGGGAGGGACGAAAGATAAAGTTTATAAATCGGTCCTAAAAAGTAACAAGAACAACAACAACAAAGGCCTTACCATTCCTACTTAATACAAAGGGAGTTCAGTACCTTTACTGCTGCTATCAGAATCCTCAAATTCATGCCTGTGCCTCATGTACTGGTTTATATGTAAGAGCACCCACCGTACGTGAATTCTAAGAAAACGTAATTCTCCTTGGCATCTATGACCTTGCACTATTCTGGGGCTACGTATACTTGATTTTAGCCATGGTCTCTTTTCTGTTTATCACAGAGAACTAGTGAATACTATTTTGGGATACCAAATTGTGAGACTGGTCATAAGTAATTTCTCATAATAAACTTAAGTGGACAGATACATAACAAAAACTGATGTCATCAAAATAAAGTCTGTTTTATATCAAAGCACATTAATAATGGAATAACAAAAAGAGACACAGCAATAAAGAAAAAGAGCACAGGATCACAAGGCTGACAGGGCCCGTGAGGTCACCTCCCTGCAAACCTATCCCCCGACACATCCTTCCGACAACTCCGATCAACTTAAAAATGAAAATACAGAGGCCAGAAGAGGCACAGAAACTGCCAAAGTCAGAGGACTATGATCCACATCCGAACCCAAACTAAGATGTTAGAATGATAAAAAATAAAGAAATAGTCACAGTGTTTGGTAGTCTTGCTATCACAGATGGCAAGTTTAATGGTACAAAGGCACAGATTCTAAGGCTGGTCCTCCTTTAAAAACTATTTTTAAGCCACAGAAATAGAGGAAATGCTATACTTTTGCACCCAAAAAGGAGCAGAAAAAACTTACAGACTAAACAAAATGAGGAAACAGAACTGACAGCATGGAGAAAGGACACTTTTATAAACTAGATGTTTGTAAGTCAAGCAATGCCCCCATCACAGAGGATACTGCTATGTTGGTGGAGAGGAGGATGTCAGGCTTATCATTAATACTGTCTTAAAAAACACAGTAAGGCACTGATTCTATTCCAGACTCACTGATAACACTGAACACATCATATATCCCCCTCAAAAAGAAGCAATACAGCATGTAATCCTACAACAATGCCATTTGTCATTTCTAAAGCTTTTAACAAATTTGTGTGCTGAGAGCTTTAAACACTGAAACATGTGACTCCCATGACATCTTCTATATCACCCGACGGAGCCTGGCTCCCCAGAAAAATGGAGTGAAATGCCAATTACAGAAAAATGCAACTAAATGGGGCAAAAAGAGTCATTAGAAAATTCAGCCTCAACATTATACTGAGTTTCTAGCAAAATTCAAAGATCTATGCCAACCAAGGCAGGCGCATCTCTCTCTTCCCTGGAGCACAGAGACACGGAATTTTACCTCTTCTCTGTATTTAGTCTAGGAATGGAATATTAATAACAGGGGAAGATAGGAAGGGGCGTTTCTTGTGAGATTTTCCAGATTGTCTAGCTTAAGCAAAAAAGGAAAAATAAAACAGCCCTAAAAGTTTCAGACAATTAAATTAAAAGCAGTGTGGAACTGCACCAAAATACTAGAGAAGAAACGATAGCCTGTCAACAAGGGTACAGATTCAGAGAGGTGAGGAGAACCTGCCAGCTCAGACACAGAATCTGCCCTTTCAGGAAGCTGCCTAGAGGGTCAAGCGTCCCCCTCTCGGCCCTGAGAGTCTGTGGACAAAGTCTGGCTGAGAAGCTAAACATAAGGTAGCAATTTAATAAAGTATAATGATTTAGTCTGAGTATGAGAGTAGAGATTGCAAGAACAAAGGGAAAAACCAACAGACCGAACTCACAGCAAAAAATATGAGCCTCTTTTTGGACCTTAATGATAACAGTTAGTCTATGAAGCCAAGCTATAATCAGTCTTTTCAAGATCAGTCCTCAGGACCGGAAGGTGCTGCCAGGGCAAAGAGTGACGTCACCATTGAAACTCAGGCCACAGCCCTTTTAGGAAATAAACGCCTTGGCCTTGTGCCACAATTGTTACAACGAATACAGCTTGCAACAAAAGTACTTTTAACAACATGATATGTATTTCAACACCTAGAACTGATTGATTGCCAAGTTCAGAGAGTTTTATAAAAGTTTACCTGCTTGGCTCTCTTCCTTGCCTCATCCAAAGATCTTCCTCTTTCTACTAACCGTTGAACCACTTTTTCCCATCGACTCTGGACACTGATCAATAGATTCTTAATTAGGACAACATCTTGTTTCTGACTGAAATATTTCAGGTGGGTTCCAGTTTTGTCCAGCTCTATTATCTGCTCACGGTGAGAATTTACTTCATTGGCAAAGACCTTTACCAAAGGGAAAAAAAAAAGGTAGAATTAGAAACAAATGAAAAACTATTCTATCTTGGGGTGCCTGAGTGGCTCTTTGCCTTTGGCTCAGGTCATGATCTCGGGGTGTTGGGATCAAGCCCCGAATCGGCCTCTCTGCCAGTGGGGAGCCTGCTTCCTCCTCTCTCTCTCTGCCTGCCTCTCTGCCTACTTGTGATCTCTGTCTGTCAAATAAATAAATAAAATCTTTAAAAAAACAAAACAAAACTGTTTATCTTAAAAATGCTTTTGGTGTCAAACCAAAAGCTCAAACCATTTTAAAGGATAAAATAAAGTTTTCAAACCACCAAGTTCATGCTTCTGACATTAAAACAGTGTGTTGTCCAAAAAGGCCTGAAATGAGAATGCTAGCCGTGTGAGTACAACATACCTTGTGTTCATCGATTTGAAACAAGACGGTGTCCAAGATAAGACTTGGCCGAGAAGCTACATTTAGGGTCTGCTCTGCCTGGGTTAGCCAGTTGATGAAGTCTTGGAGAGAATTGTGGAACTCCATTGCCAAGTTGAGGGCCTCTTCCAGTTTAGTCTGCGAAGACAGATTATTTAGTATTTGGTGATATTTAATTCCCCCTCCCTTGCCCCAGTTTAACCACTCTCTGGCAGATTTCCTTCCCATCCACACTTTATTTGTACTTAATCTGTATTTCTGTATTACTTAAACAGTTTATGAATGTAATGGGCTTTCACTAAAATACTGTCAAACCAAACTCCCTTCAGTATAGTGAGAAGATCTCACTGCAGCTAAAAAAAAAAATCTAATACAAACTAAAATTGTGATTTGGGGGCAATTAACCACAGAATATCACAGAACATAATTACTAAACAGAATCTGTAGAAAGAAAACTTGACATTCACATGATTAATGTTGGGGGTCAAAGTACTAAGAAATATATGCACATTATGCTCTGTCAGTGAGGGCACACAATCTAGTATTCCTAGCCTATCATTTCTCTGATAGCATTAAACACTGATAATTTTAATCCCTTTACATGACTTTTATTATGGAAGTGCTTATTATATATACAATCAAATCGCTCTCTTGCCCTCCTTTTTTCTCTTCCCACTACATACCTAAATAAGTGTGATTAGAATTATTTAACTATCCAGAATCAGTGTGGTTCACAAATTTAAAAATATACCTAGTAACACTTGATATATGATCTGTTTGACTAGACTGCTTTAACTCTGTTCTCCCACGTTAAAAGAGAATATTATTTCCAACTGACCCCATGAAACCTCCATATGTATACAAAGAAAATTTAAACACGGATCATTAAAAGTTCCACTGATAATTCTACTCAGAGATAAAGTAAAGCCCACAAAATAAAACAACTAAAATGATCATTCTAGGACATTAATTAAAGCACATACTTTCCTTTCATTGAGCTTGGTTTCCACCAATTCCCATTTTTCTTTCAAGTTATTTAAGTCTTGGTCAATTGTCTCTGCAGATTTGGGGCATCTTGCAAGCATCTGCTGGCCTTTCTGCATCAGACTTTTGTATGTTTCTTCTTTAACATCAAAGGCAGCACAGATTTCCTAAATTGAGATATCCCCCCAAGTTATATCACTTTTAAGAGAATAAAATCCAAGAGTTCCTTTTTCGAGGTCATCAATCCCAAGCCCCTTATCCTATATTCACCTCTATCCAACCCAGAATAACCCTGACATTCAAATTTTTCACTGTACTGAAACAACACCTAAACCTGTAGACATAATCCTGTCTGCCAGAAAGCTCAGAAATGGTGCTATCATTATCGGCCCATTCCAGCATGCTAAAGTTTATGAAGTAATGTTTTAAATGTTTTCCAGAAAGATTTCACTGCACTGTAACCAATCAGGTCTGTGACCCTGAGTGGGTAATTTAACCTCTCTGGGCCTCAGTTTCCTCCTCTGTAAAATGGATTTTCTAAGTCTCTCCTCAGACTGTGATACAATGGCTGTAATAATTTTTAGTATAAGTTAATTCTGTGCTCAGAAGACAAACAATGAATAGAAAATAGAGACCCAATACAGTAAGAGATTTGAAGCCGGTTATTCAGACTTTGGAATTAAAAAAGACAAACTTGTGGTACTATGGATACTACTCTCATTTATAGAATTTTTAAAGCTTTCAATTGCAATGCAGTTGTGTTACTTCTACAGAGAATATTAAAAAATTATGGAGGCAAATTCAGAATTTAGTATCAATAACACAAAAGAGTTACATTCATGTAAAAACCTAAGACCAGCTCTCTTTCGTTAGTTCAATTATAACATGGGTCAAATTACAGCTCCTATTAAAAAATACATCCTGTGTCTAATATTTTCAACATTTTCAACTAACATAGTTCAATAATTTTTAAAGCTGAGATATAATTCATAAAATTCATTATTTTAAAGTACATAATTCAGTGTTTTTTAATGTATTCACAAAGATGTGCAAGCATTACTACTAATTCCAAAACATTTTTATTTTCTCAAAACTTTGTAATTTCTTAAGCCCTAAAAAAAGAAAAACCCAAAAAACTTTCTAAACATAGTTATAATATCACCTACCAAAAGCCTTTAATCCTAAAGCAAAACTTTTAAATACAGCTAAATCTCAGGAAACTGTAATATTCCAGGTTTTCTAGTTTCCTTCATTTCTAACACAACCAAATCAAAAGAGTATTACTAAAATGATATCAACAAGTACCTGTAAATGTTTAGAATTCCTTAAATCATGGAATTTACAACTCTATTGGGTTAAGCAAACTCATTTTCAATACCTCACTCAAACCAAATAAGTGGATATGTACAGTAATATTTTTCTAAAAGTAAAGTATTTCTAAGATAAGCTCTTTGCTTTCCACCTTTTTACTATATTCTTCTAAATCAACATTAAAAAACTATTTGTTATTAGAGAATAATCCCAAGTATGTTAGTTTAAGAAGTCATTAAACGTCTACTTAATGGACATTGTCCCTGATTAACTATGAAGGTAGTTCCAGGAATGTAAGAAGTATCTGAAAGTCAGTTAGGTTTTATGGAAAAGGAAAACACAAGCACTGCCAAGTTACTAGTCAATTATTTTTTCAATGAAACAAATGGGTCCCCTGTGGCACCAAAAAAATGACAGTAACAACAACAAAACCACATACACAGTAATTTTCTAGAACAATGAATATACATTAAAGGTTTCTAGGAAACTCTATACTGGATTGATAGAATTGATTTTAACTGCTCATAGCAACTGAGTAAGATGCTACCTCTGTCGCATTTCTTCACAATACCTACAAGGACGGTTACTTCCTCTCCAAAGCACCAAATTCAAAATTATTTACAACCAAGTGCCTTTTCAATAAGCTCTTACAACAACACTCTACATCCAATAAAGACGACAGGCTTTAATGTATAATGGCCCATTTCTTATGCCCGATTCCTAAGTACCTGTACTTTATTTCCCAAATACTAATTATTAGCATTCGAATATTAAAAAATTTTTCTGATGCAAATTCACAAGTACATAAAACGATTAGTTTTCAAAATCTGAAATAGACTCCTTTCTCTCAGAACTTCTAAAGCTGAGTTACAATGTAAATGAATAGGAAATGTCAATAAATTGAAGTCTAAATTTAATTTGTCAGTCCACATTTCTGTGAAAGAAAGCCAGAGTCCCGAGTTTCATTATTTTTTTCATCCTTATCTTTAAGAATTGACAGTGCCATAGAATCTGGGTGGGAACAGCCCACAGGCACAATGCTTCCAATTGGATAATTAGCAGAAGCCTCCTGTTGGTCCATAGCTACTATAGGTGTGAAGTTGAAGATACAGTGTGAACACCATTACAACAAATAAGTAACTCTTGAATAGAACAAGAACATACTTTCCTGCCTTCCAGACAATGAAGTGGGAGTATAATTATTACAGCAGTAGCTTTAAAGTTAATTCTAATTACTTTAGGAATTCTTCTTTTCACTCAAGATACAACAGTTTAGATTTACACTATGTTGTGTTACTATCCATACAAGCTCATCATTTTATGGGGAAAAGCTTGCTTCTAAAAAAATGTCTAGACTTCGAAAACCTTTCTTCATATACTGACGCACTAACCTCTGATATAAAGAATAGTTTCTGACTTGAAAATTTTAATCAGTAAATGGTTTTTCTAGCACTTACACACAAAGATTTCTGCTATAAAACTGTATATCCTTTAAACCTTCTCCCACAATTTATTTAGCACCAGGGCCCACACCAACTGGTCAGGGTCTTAATTGGAGGCCACAGCTGTAGGAAATAATAGACTTACCATGTGGGCATTAAGCTGCTCCCTGGCTGTTTCCGGTAAACCTCCCAGGGGCTTGGATGCTAACAGATGACGCTCTGTGTCCTTTAGCCACTGCTGCAAATCCTCAATCTCACCATGGAACCCTTTGGCCTGGAGTGATAGAGAGTTTTAAGTCTGGGCCGTAAACACATTGTCACTTTCTAGCAGAAAACAAGGTTTAAACAATCCCGGCCTGCTAAGCCTCTCCACTCATTCTTAAGAACAGGCAGGTGCAAATGGATTTGTCTGCCTTTCCTCATGAGAGCCCTAGCAGATAAGACTATTACACTAAGAACCAGAGGGCTGTCTTCTCATCTGCTCTGTTCTTTATCCCACTTATTTTTACTCCTCTCCTTGAGGGATAAAAATCAAATGAGGGTCTGCAAACCAATCAAAGAATTCCAGGCTACTTTTTATAAAGACTTATTTATTTATTTTAAAGACAGAAAGAGAGAGAGAAAGAGAGCGAAATCATGGGGGGTGGGGGAGGGGCAAAGAGAGAGGGAGAGAGAGAATCTCAAGCAGACTCCTCACTGAATGCACAGCCTGATGCAGGGTTCCATTCCAAGACATTGAGATCACCACCTGAGCCGAAATCAAGAGTGGATGCTTAAACAACTGAGCCACCCAGGAGCCCCAGAATTCCATGCTATTTTGGTCCTGCAGGACAATGAACGTTTGAGAATTTACTCTTACTCACCTGGCGCAAGGCACCGTCCAGCTGCTGCTTCCTTTGTTCTGTTTTTTCCAAAACATTTTTCCAGCGTTGATTTAAAACCTCTAGCTTGTTCTGAAGGCTGCTTGCTTCTTCTCCTGCACTTGATTCTATTAGGTCATTTCCTGCTTTATTAACGGCTTCCACTGTGGACTGATGGGCTAATACATCATTTTGAAGCACCTGAAAATATTAAGATAACACTATGTTTACTAGCTCATCACATGTTAACATCGCTTTTCATGCAACTTTAATTTGCTGAGTATAAAACATTCTGAAGCAAAAACATATGCAGAGAATTTTAATACAAGAAAGTGTTAAAATGGTGGCCTTCTTTTCCCTTAATTTTGCAGCTTTCCTGGATATACCCTTAGTCTAGCAATAGCTCCTGAAATGATTATGTAAGAACATTTTGTTAGTTCTTTGCATTAGGATAACCTTGCAAATTGAGGACATTAAATATCTGGAGATTATAATTAAAAGGTTCTATATGTTTTCATTTGATTCATAGTCATTCTAATTGAACTTATTTTTCATGTCTTAATAATTTTTAAAAAGGAGGGATCTTTATAAAAAGCATGTACTTTGATAGGTTAACAATACTAATCACTTTCAGAGCTAAGAGTTAAATATTCCTGTGGTCAAAGTATAAAGGTAGATCTATAAAATTCATTCTTCTGAATGGTCAAACTCCTGCTACATAAGGCAGAGCCTAGGCACCAGAGAAGCAAGAAGGAGAGGGATGGAAACATTCCTTCCCTTCTTCCTGCAACTGGGCTGGTGATTTTAAGCCCTTTCACTTCTGACCTTTAAGAAATGGAAGGAGAAGGGAGAAGGAGACCTTTCTAACTCCTCACAGATAGATAAACAGAACTAAAAGATCCCTACTTATACCTTGCCAAAATAACTGCATCAGGGTCTGTCATGTCCCCACTGCTACTATATTCTAGAAAATTCCTGTCACCGATATACGTTGCTTTTAATGA
Organism: Lutra lutra; assembly: GCF_902655055.1. Taxonomy (NCBI): domain Eukaryota; kingdom Metazoa; phylum Chordata; class Mammalia; order Carnivora; family Mustelidae; genus Lutra; species Lutra lutra. Next base: position 49,769,924 of record NC_062283.1, on the reverse strand, counting down.
CAACTGCTAAGTTTATGAAAATGTAAATCCTATATAAACTCACACCATGGGAATAAACACATTTTCATGCAGGACAGTCTGACTAGTCATTACTGCTTTTAACAAAGGTTTAAGACAGACATTAAATAATTAAGAAAAAATTAATGATTCAAAATAAGTCCTAACTGCCTAATCAGATATGGTTGGGCAATGACTATATAGACTATATATGACCATATAGACCGCATAGAGAGAAATGTTTTTTAAAGATTTATTTATTTTAGAGATGTAGGAAGAGAGAGTGTGTGAGGCTAAGGGGCAGAGGCAGAGGGAGACGCAGGAGCCCTGCTGAGCACAGAGCCCTGACATGGGGCGTGATCCCAGGACCCCGGGACCATGACCTGAACTGAAACCAAGCTGATGCTTAACTGACTGAGCCACCCAAGCACCCCAAGCAGGAGAGAAATTTAAATTAGAGTACAATTACTATAGGGAGATGTATGAAAGAAGGAACACTGAACCAAGAATACTAAAAAACTGTTTATCGTGACACTAAAGTGTCAAAAACCTTTCATTTTAATATAATAAACATGTAAAATTATTAAACATTTACTATTTGATAATCAAGGAAAACTTATATATGGTCAGAATTTAGGACCTAACCTTAGATAAGATGCTTCTATTAATGTGAATGCTAAAGTTCTATGAAAGACTGTTGACTGTCAGGATAAACTCTACTGAGCATAACCTGTTATTCATTAAGCCTACTGACTTAAGAGATAGAAAAATTTTTTTTCTTTTTTCTTTTTTTTCTCTGAAAAAAAAAAAATTATGTATCTCACTTTTCTTGGCCAAGTCAATAGCTTTGGTCATTTGCACAAAGATTCTAACAACTGGGTCTCAGGATTTATTTTTCTAGACAAATGAACTTTATCATAATAAGGTAGAGATCAGCCTTCAACCCCTGTGAGGTCTGCTCTGATGACCTAGGCTGGAGATCATCTAAAGCCCAAAAGATGCCTCCTGCTTTCAGTTCGGGGCCCACTGTGGTCAGCTCCATGCTTTCTTGTTCCCTAAACCCCTCAGGCTCTAAGGAGATAGGGAATTTTCTTTATTAAGAACTGTCAACCAAATGTCACAAAGATGACAATATAAAGTTGTTCTGAATGTATCTCAAGATTAAAATTTTTAATTTAAAGCTTTAAACAAGTGCAGACATATAAAAACCCTTGTAAACATAATAAATATTATTAAAGACTGATTCAGAAAGAAAAAGATTAAAGACACAGGAAGCCAGTGGGAATTAAGGGAGACATGGAGACTATGGAGCAAACTCCCACCTAGTGAGAGACATATAGGCAAACAGAAAAGATGTCCAATGTGCCAAACAAGCAGCAGGTGAGATACACGGAGATAAGGGTGACCAGAGGGAAAACACACACACAGCCTGCAGTGGAACATTTCAAGGCTATGACTTGTAGGCTTTCCCCAACAACCTTTAAAACTAGCCCATGTCAATCCAGTGACAAGGACGGTCAGGGATTTAAACCAATGTTTGCCATGCAGCCTTAAAACTTCATCAGAAATTTCCCACCCTTGCTGTTCTTGACGACTGCCTTGAACCACAGAGAAAAAATTTTGATCATGATCTTTTAAAAAGTGTGTTTTAAGTAGCTTAATTGTCCGTTACAAACGTCAAATGTGAACTGTGCTAAAATCATAAACTTGAAAAATCCATCAAGAGGAAACCTACCAGAAACAATCTGATGGCACTAAAAATGCATAGAGAAACACGACACGCAGCTACATACGTGATGCTTGGCAAGTTCAATTTCAATGGCCTTAGGATCTCCTCCCACAGGTTTCTGCTCACTGAGCAGGCCCTCGGTGTGCGTCAGCCAGGTCAACAGCTCATCCAGGGCGTGCTGGAACTGGCCCAGGGCTAACAGAGCCCCCTCCAGCTTATGCTACAAAGAAAGTGAAGAGGAAAGAAAAGCCATATGAATTCGATATTATGAATGACATACCTTTATAAAAGTAACAAAGGCAAAAAAATCAATTGAAAGCATATCCAATGAAGCCCAATCAACATATCCAGTTTGAAATCCCTTGTGGTTAAAAAAGTCAGGTGAGAAACAGGAAGAATTCTAATAAAATAAGACTTTAGGGGCTTTGAAAGTTTAGGTACTTAATTATCTAATTTCTTTTAATAACGATTTTACCTTAATATATGAACTTGAACTTTTCTAACTTCTTAATGAAAGTGTCAGGGTTTACCTGTCTGTTGATAATTCTTTCATCCAGACTATCCCATATCAATTTCAGCTCCATTAATGGGTCTTGAACAGTGTGTTTGTCACTCTCTTCTGTTACTTTCTTCAGCAAAAGCTCTGCTTGATGGTTCAGTCTCTCCATTTCTATCTGCTGTTGGTAGGCCTCAGACTTAAATTGCTATTATAAAAAAAAAGATATAAAGGAAATTTGTTTTAAATCAAAACTTCAAACAAAAAAATTGTATGGATTCAATATTTATTCTAATTCGTACTTCTTATACTCAGGGAGGTGAAGAGAAATAAAAATCTAACACAAAAGAATTATAAATTGAAAAAGATGAGAAGTCTTTTTTCTTTATTCAATGTTTTATGATGGAAAGGTATTTCTATTTATAATTTTGATATTTCACACTTTTGTCCCCTACGGTAAAAAAAAAAAAAAAAAAAAAAAAAGTAAGAAATTACAAGGTTAATCTTATTTCTAATGTCTACATATACTCAATATGTAAGCTTTGAAATTATAGAAAATAAAATAAAAAATAAAAACTCCCCCAAAATATCTCTAAGAAACCCAGGTTAACATTGCTTGCTCAAAAACATATACACATCTTGTATCCACTGAACATTTTATGTTTTCCATAGCTGTGCTGTGTTAATAGTTATTCCTACACCTCATCCACTGCTGACTCAGAATAACATTATTTTCTCTCCCAGCACTCACTAAACGTGTATTTAATAATTTTGGCATTGCCAACCAACACAGGTTAGCAAATGGTTGTTTGTAGGAGATTGTCCTTTCATAAAATATTTATTTTTAATCTATAATAGTAAATAATTAAATAGTAAGTCATTAATGGCTAAACAGTCCCTTAATTCCTTTCAAGCATAAAAATAATAATTACAAAATACTAACTAAGGTATCATGAATACGTGCTTTCTTTTCACCAAGCCTGTAAAGAAAATAATTTTATTCTCAATTTAAGCTAAGGGCATAAAAGTGAGACCAGTTAGAGAACTGTCCCAAGGGTATCTGGCTAAGTGGAAGCACTGGGATGTAATGTCAGACAATCTAATTTCAGAGAAAGCACTCTTAAGCAGCCTGCTGTATGAAAACTATTGAGATATATGTAAATATCCAAAAGTGTACACCTGTGAAAGTACACAAAGTATATCATATGTTTACTACATGATCACATATAGTTAAAAAAACTGCAATCTAATGATGGCAACCATAATAATTTCTAAATGAAATATTCTAAATTTTACTCAGAGATGAAAATGCTATAATTTTAAACCCAGGTAATAACTATATAAAAAAAATCTAGCAGAGTTCATTGAAAATGGTGTGATGTCTCTGTGGATGGAAACTTGAAATTAGGAAGGAAACAGCTGATCCCACTTGGATAAATCATCACCAGCACAGAGGAATTCAAAGAGGAAACAGTCCAGCCATTTTCACAGCTGGAGATCAAGAACCACAAAAGCAAAAATTACAGAGGAAAGCAGATAGAAAACAACAAACATTTTTACAAAACAAACATTTTGGGAAATACTATTAGACCACGGATGTTTCTTTAGCCTGTTAGACTAAATGGATTACTCTGACCCCCTGAAGAAAACAAAAATGGTGCTATATGGGTACTGAGGGCAATGAAACACTCCTGAATAATGAAGTTATGAAAATCCCTATAGTCTGAGCTACATATGCATAAAACACACCCCCCACACCCTACCCGCACCTCCCCCTCCTCACTGCATTTCCAACAGGAGGATATCTGAAAGGCTAGAAATCAGATCTTTTTTTTTTTTTTTTTTAAGATTTTATTTATTTGACAGAGAGAGATCACAAGTAGACGGAGAGGAAGGCAGAGAGAGAGAGAGAGAGGGAAGCAGGCTTCTTGCTGAGCAGAGAGCCCGATGTGGGACTCGATCCCAGGACCCTGAGATCATGACCTGAGCCGAAGGCAGCGGCTTAACCCACTGAGCCACCCAGGCGCCCTAGAAATCAGATCTTAAGAGTAGTTGCCTCTGGGTACATAACATTTTGGGTGGCTTTAAAAAAGCCACTTTTTTTTTTTTTTCTCATTTGTATTTTCTGACTTTTCTATAATGGACAGGGACTGATTTAATAATAAGACTGGTATTTTCTATCATTTAATGAGCATTTACATGCTGCTCATTTTGTACAAGCACCTTATTAAACCAGTTTCACAATCAAAATGTTAACTAATTACGTAAAATAAATTTGCATAAAGAATCTTATGAATAAAGAACATAAAATGCAGTCTTTGAAATTAATGAAGTCCACACATACCTTTAGCTCCTCAATCTGCTGCTTGACAGTTTCAAGATCTGTTCCAATTGGTGACATTGAAGCTAATTTACCACCCGCAATATCTACCCAGTCAAACACGGCCTGAAAAACACATTAGTCCACGAGTTATCAATACGTCTGAAATTGTTATAACATCCCAAGTGTTACAGAAAAGTACAATCATAAATCTATACAGGTATTAAGAATTGAGCCCATTTTACCAATTAAGATGGTTCACCTAAATAAAAGCAACAATATGCTGAAAAAGTTGTCCCAAATATGCAATAGACATAACCTCCAATTCTGCATCCAAGTTTGCAAAGGAAATTCTTTTCTGAATAGAATCTTAGAATACTAAGAACTTTCAAACACATGCATCTGAAAAAAAAGTTTTAGAAATTCCAACACATGAGATAGAATTCTCCATGCTTTCTTATGTCTAAGAGGCAGATGATATAAAAATACTGAAAGAAAAAGATTCAAATCCATCTGCTTATTCAAATTAGCAAAAAGGTTATTGTTTAGCACTTGAGCGAAATAGTTGGCCCAACTAAAGCCTGACATGTTATTTAGATTAGCATTAAAATCCTGTGCCTACAGAGATTAATATTATGACCATTACTCTGAATTACAGCACAGACTGCACAATCTATTTTTCCTGTTCTTGTTAGGTAATACAAACATTTCAGAAAGGCACAACTAACATTTCTTTCAGATACTGAACACACAAAATCATAATAGACTTTAACAACATTGCCAGACCATATAGAAGGAAACTATCTGGTATTTTTGGTTATCATTAATAAACCCAAGAACTTAAGCAGCAAACCAGGAAATAAAATTTATTTTACTTCACAATCAAACCCTGAAATGTCTAGAGCTTCTGGACCTTTAAGATCTAGCTCTAGCTAGCCCCAGTTATTTAATAAATCAAGTGGCCCTTCATTTCCCACAGGTGATGCTACTAACCTCCAGTGGGTCTTATTTTTCTAGCAGGGATAAGGACAGAGTATGAATCCTGGTGCCTAGCCAGACCCCTCTGGCTAATGGCTCCGGAGGCCAACAGTCTGCAAATGGCAGCAGTGCCATCTCTTAGCCATGGAGAGGGCACAACTCAGTCACTTACCAGTAGGTCAGGAAAATTATGACCTGGTCTCACAAACTGAGGGCTGGAGCCTGATTAGTTACTGGCCTTTGAAACCTAACCAATAAATTATCTCTCTGGTTAAAAAGTGGGGGAAGGAGTAAAGTTATATAAGATATTATTTGTAGTGAATTTTTTCATACATTTCCAAAGTTCAAAACACTTTCAGCTGGCATAAAGCCTGGCTTGTGATATTTATTTTTACAAATATAGAAATGAAATGGCACAAGAAAAAGGAAAAGATGTTCTCATCTGAGCTTTAAAAATAATATTCACTTGGTTATGGAAATACGCAGAAGGGCTTTTTCCATACGGTAGGAGAACTGACAGACTCAGCGTTGGCCAGCCTATTAGGAAATGGAATAAGACTGAAGAAGGTAGGGAGAGACATGCCCCTGAGCTGGCCTCATCTGACAAGGCGATTTTTCATTAAAAAAAAAAAGAAAAAAGAAAAAAGAAAAAACTTTAAAAATGGTTAATAAACTGAAGGAGAGCCCTTACAGGATGTGAACAACAACTATGGAAAGGAATTATGTATATGGAAAGGAAGAATAGCATTTTACATTTTACACAACAGATTATGAGCTAATAAAACAGAAATCTATTTTAGTTCATGGGGAACACTGGCTTCAAATCAAATTTCTTTACTTCTGACTTTAGTTAAACTTAGTGATATTTTTAGATAGTGTTTACTCCTTTCATCTTACTCCACTCAACTTCAGAACAGAACTCTGACGCGGTTCCATCTCACTGTCTGGGTGCTAAACCATTACAATGTTTTAAACAGTAAAATTTTTCTTTTCAAAGCAAATTTCGCCATGTGTATAAACATGCTTAGATGTCTCTGTACATCTACACAGATCTCAAGAACTACCTTCTAGAAGGCAAACCACGAATGACAGTAGACGAGGCAGTTGCCTGCACACACTGGCAGCCCTAGGGCAGTGTCTATGTGGGCCGCTGCAGACCTCAGTCACAGGCCTCCTCCCACCAGCAGCCCCGCCTTGACCCCCTTACCTGCAGTCCGTCCTGGTACTGGACGGCAGCCTGCATCGCCTCCTCGAGCTTGTCCACTCGGTCTTTCCAAGCCTTATTTAGAGAATCCCAGGCTGAATTTAACTAAAACATAAATATTAGAACTCTTTTAGTATCATTTGTTAAGTTTTCAACAACTTCTATCAAATATGCTTTAGTTATACAAGATCTCTTTAAAAATGCATTCTAGCAAGAGAAGGAAATATGCTAGTTGTACCTCATCTATACTCTTCTTGACAATGGGTTTATCGGGTTCCCCACATGCAGCAATGAGTTCAGAACCCAAGTTAATAACTATATCCAGCTCTTCCTGTAGTCCATCTATTTCTTCCTTTATGGCCTACAATAAAAAATAATTTTTTAAGCAAAAACACACTGGAACTAAAAAGATACACACAGACATTAATTAGACTTATTTCTAGGAGGTGGGGTTATGATCAATTTTCTTCTTTCTCTCTTCCAAGCTTCTGCAATATATTTTTTTCAATAAGGAGAAATATTTTAAAGAAAAAAGTGTCCTTTGTAACAGACATCAAATGTTTGTCATGAAAACATTTAAAGAATTAATTCTATGTAACAAATACCACAAACCAGCTCCTTTAAATATTAATAACAATGAAAAGTGTAGAAACATATTTTGTTTTTCAAACAGAGCAGTTTGGCAGTATTCATTTAACATGGAGGTTAAGTGATCAAAAAAAAGAAAAATCTAAAAAAACCCTACCTCTTCCCCATACAGCAAAACCAAGCTTACAGATACAGAGAACAGACTGGTGGTTGCTGGAGTCAGAGGACAGGAGAAGGAGAAATTGGCAAAGGGGGTCAAAATGTACAAATTTCCAGTTTTTGAGAAAGAAGTCATGGAAATATAATGGTGACTGTAGTTAATACTACTGTGCTGTATACGTGAAAGTTGCAAAGAGTAAATCATAAAGAATAAAATAAAATCACAGAACAAAATAGATATAAGTAAAGTATGAGTTTGAAAACTTCATACAAATTAACATACTCATTAGTAGATTTAGGATAATCTAGCTCTGGATTAAATTTTACGTCATTTCCCTAGGACTTGTAAGCTACAAAAAAAAGAAAGGAAAATGCAGTGTTTTACTTTTGCCTTCATTTTCTTGGTTAAATATATTTATTTGTTTGAGAAACACTTAAGAAGCATAAACAGGCCCTAAACTGGGCATTGGGTGTACAAATAAAAATGGATAGGGCCATTCCACTCAAGGAAACGAATATGCAAAGGTACAGAGACCAGAAGGTGCACACCCCAGTGCTGGGGGAGCCCCTTTCTAATGAAGGAGCAGCAGGACAAAACAGCTTCGGAAACACAGGCTGGCCCACGCGAGGATGCGAGAGGCCAGTCCACTGTTGCAAGAGGCCGCGGAGGTCTCTGAGGGTTTTGAAGCAGCGATCCGGTGAGAGTGGATCTGGAGAGAAGACTGATGGCAAGCCTGCAGGCCTGGCAAGGAAAGAGCTCCGCAGGTAGGGCCACAACTCTGGAGGACTTCAGAAGCCAAAGATGGAGCTAAAAAGGCCCTGAAATAAGGCAGAGGCAGTGGGGATGAAGAGAAACTTCAAAAATATGTACTAAGTGAAATCTGTGGGTATAACCTATATCCTACTACATCACCAAGCATTCCACTTTCAGAATGAAATATAAATTTGAATAGAGCAATTCTGAATATTTATCAGAGGAATCCAGGTTTCATTACACCACAACTTATTTTATTTTTAAAGGAGATCTGCTTACCTCTGCTGCTTCTTGTTGCTGTTTAACTACTGAAGGATCAATTCCAGGATCCTCTAGATCCCGGATGAAATCTTGTGTATCTTTAGTGGTTACTACCAATGACATGTGATCACACCAGAACTTTTCTGCTAATTCCATTACATCCAGTAGTTTGGCCTCCCTTTCTTCCACCAGTGTGTGTATGTTCTCCCAAATGAAAACCATTTGGTCAAGCTTATCCTGAACAGCTATAACAAAACATAGTATCAAAAAGGCATCATGTTAGTGCCATATAAGCAACAAAGTCAAATGTTTTAGTTCACATGGCAACAGTGATTCAATCTCCTAAGTATCCAAAACTGTATCCAATTTTGGTTGACCCCAGTCTATTGGGTAATGCTAGGCCCAACACAACATATTCCAAATGAAAGACCTCAGGGTATCCTACCCCTCCCGAACCAAGGCTCTTTTTGACAAAAGCAGATGCTCAAAGTCAAGTGAGCTCAGAGTAGACCAAAGTTTACCAAGTTTCAAGTTCACCAAGGCTGACCTTAATTCCAAAGAAAATGACATAACCATCTAAGCTCTCCAAATCAGGAATAACAATGTCTGTTCAATTCTAGGAATATAACAATGTAGGATATGTATTTTGGGCTTGTTTCTAGAGTACTCTTATCATAAACTTCCACTAATCTATGTGTACGCCTTTCCTTCGACCCACCCAGCTCCTATCTTTAAGATGGCTGGCTAAGGTCGTGGTTGCCATTTCTGCAGCTATGAGACTACCCATTCTGGGGTACCCATTCTGTAACATAGTGTGTGATTAGTAGTGAGGGAAAAAAAAACCCTAGATTTGGTGTTATTAGCACCATCCTTTAAACATCTGGTTTAAAAGTCCCAGAGAACACATGGCTTTTGCATAACGGCACGTTGTATCTGTAACTGATTCCACGAACACAGGAAAACACAAACGAGGGATTTATGTACACAGCCCTTCAACCCCACGGGTAATACCCTTTCTAAAATTATTATGCAACTTACTGTCAGTAAACAGCATGAACATTTAAATTTATTTTAAAAGTAAAGCTCAATTGTTTCCTTATTCTGAAATTATTACCTCTGGCAGATATGTCTTTGTCAGTGCCCTCTGATCTTGCGATCATTTCTTCTCCCCGCTTTTTAAGAGTTTCATACAATGGCTGTAGCTTCTCCATGTCCACTGACACATTCTTATTCTCACTGATCTGCTCCTTAATCTTCTCCACCTCAGCTGAGATCGAAGGTGGCTGCCTCAAACGCTCCACGATGCGTTCCAGGCTCTCAAGGATCTGGTCTATCTTGTCATGGAACTAGAAGTAAATCAAAGGGATCACTTATGGGGAAAAGACTTGTGCTATCAAAAATGAAATTTAAATGGAAAAAAAACCATCTATTTAATGTCTCAATCATGAGTTAGATCTTCGATCCTCTGTTAACACACCTACCCAGTTGAGTGTATTTGTTACCGAACAGGATGGGTTAATGTATAATTGGACAACCTGATATCAGTGTCTTACCCATCACTTCATTTTATTATATTCAAATGAATTTTAAAAATTAAGTTCAATAAACTGTGTGTTTTTCTATCAAAACTGTTTTGTTTTTTACTTATTACTTGATATCCTAAAAAGTTATATTATTAAGTATAAGATTCATGAACATTTTTGATGAGAATAAAGCTATTTCTTAAGTTATAAATTTCCTGTATTGAAAAACGTTGAAAAACGAAACAGAAACAAAAGCCTCCCTGATACTGTAAAAGAAGTTTGAACTTCATTCATGTTCAAACACATGATCAAATTCATGAAAGCATTTTAAAGATCTGTCTGCGAAGGTACCACAGACAATAAAGCAAAGTTATAAAAACTCACTCAGGTTCTACACTACCTTCAATATTAAAGGAATCATCACTCAGGATTCCATAAAACAGACCACTCTAATGTTAGTGCATCTAACGATTAAAGCCCAACTCTGAAAAGGGAAAATCTGTTGGTAATTTCAAATTCAACTTCTTGAAAAAAAGTATTTTCAAAAGGGAAAAATACCAGTTTCCAACTTCATATTTTTTCCTTCTTACTCAGTACACACAGTCTTTCTTCTTATTGCCTTCTTGAGAGTGTCTCGTTAATAATGATAATAACATTTTCTTTTAGCTCTCCCAGAGGCATCTACTGTGGATGGACACTTCTTTAAATATCTGGGCAATGACGACGACTGTATGTTTCTTAAGTCATTGAGAATTATTTTGTATTGTATCTACAAGCAGGCAAAGAAATATAAGGACTGGACCAACCAAATACCACCTTTGAGGAGCGAGAACATCCATACTCAGATTTAAGTGAAATAATTTTGTTTGAACTTTAATCAGAAGATCCAAGAAAATGTGTTTCCATGCTCTTCTGTTTGGAAGAGCTCAATCATCTTTCTGGTGCAAATGATTACCTGAGTAGACTGAGAAATAGCTTCATCCAACGCCACGGCCCGCTTTTTGACATCCTCTTTAATTTGACTGTAAAGGGTGTCAGCTGCCACGTACTTCTCTTGGATAGAAAAGCCTTCGCCTGGGCTCAATTCCAGTAACTGTGGCCCAGTTTTGTTCATCTTATCTATATGAGGCTTGTGTTCGGCTATCAGCTCTCGCAGTTGCTATAACAAACCAAACAGCTTCTCAGTATCTCAGGGTCACGCCTCCATATTACAGCTGTCTACATGCCCAATGCATCCAGCTGGCAAGAAACACCAAACACCCTCCCCATCACAAGGCATTTAACACAGGATGCCTCATACTGCTCTTGGCCCCAAGAGATGCCCTGACAGAAAGAATAAACAACAGTCTGGTCATGTCAAAGTCTCTTTAAGGATAACATACAAAAATGCTGGTTGACTGAATCGCAGTTCATTTTGCCTTTCCCATGAAGAGCAGTACACTTGGTCAAGAGTCATATTACATAAAAGAATTATGAAATCACTATGTCCCCAACCTATAGTGACCAAGCCATAATTCTTGGTAGTCCCTTTCTATACACTCAGGATAAATGCAAAAATTTAAAGTGGAGGAAGGAAGAAAGAGAAGGAAGGAAAAGGAAAGAAGTTCAGCAGAGGGTAGACATAATGCAGGGAGAAAAAAACTATACATAAAGCTAAGTTAAGGGGATATAAGCCCACAGGGCATTGTAATTATATATAGTTAAACTAATACAAGATGTACACATATGCATTACATTATATATACCTAAGTATAAATCTATTCTATGTACATATATGATATGTATGATATATACATACGAATGAATCTATCTGTATTTATTTTAAAATGCTAAAGGCTACAGGGTAATCAATCTATCAGATACACAGCTATATAATGAGCATTATTTGTAAAGCGCATTTAAAGAAAAATACATGACACGTTTTGCATGATGTCATCTAATTAAGAGATACAATGATATTTACACTAGTGAGTGTGTGTAATCCAGGTGGAGCCCCCATTTCTTATAGGGAGACAAATAAATCTGGAATAAATAAACTCCATAGAACTTGGGGCCTCCACTGAGTAGTTTCTCTTGGGCCAAATCCAAAGCCACATCCATCTTTGCTTCCAGGTTTCCCTGTGGCACTGAGGAACCTTCCATTTGTACCATGTTAGTGATTAGGTTCCATAAGCAGAAATTTCTTACCCTCACCAGAAGGTGTATCTCCTTCTATTTTGCTACTCAGACCCCACCAAAAATTTCTCTGAGAGAAATTATATTCAGGAGAGATAGCCTAGAAAAAAGCTACCAATCTTCTCCTGCAAATAGTTTCATTTTTATGATTCATCAAAAAGAATCACCAAGATGGCCACATAACTCTAGATTTTTATTTAAAGTGTTCACTAAAATCAGTCATATAAATTATTTTGAAAATCCCTATGGAAATTGGTACATTACATCACCAACAATCCCCAATACTATTTTTGAAGTTTTTCTGAAGGCTGTCTCAAAACTCTTGAAAAAAGGCTAAATAAACATAAATTCAATTAAAAAAAAAAAAGGGAACAGGGGTGGTCCAAATCTAACCTGCTGCCCATGAGAATGTGGGAGGGTCATGTCTGCGATCTAGCTCCCGAGGGGTCCAGGCTGAGATGTTCTTATTTTTGTTTTCTGTTATTAGACCATCTAGTCATGCTGCCTTAAAGAATGGAGGTGGTAAGGGTAGTATCAGCCAATAGACAGTCCCACAAAAAAGGAATGTGTACACATGTTCTGGTTTCAATACTCAGCAAGGCATCGTTGGATGGTGCAAATGATTATGCTTGGAGTTATCAAGAGACTCTTGGGTAAAATGAGAGATCTCTGCTCATTTGAGATCTTTAATGAGATATTTCCTGAGTTTCCCAGCATCTAGGGAGGTCTCATTTGTGCAGCACCACCAAAGGACACCTTAGTTTGGGACTTACTGAGATGACCCATTTTTAGGCCATTCCTTTTCTAGATGTGTAGTAGTACTAGATGTCTACCTGGGTGTGCGCGTGGAGAAAGAGCCCAGTAGGAGATGTCTTTTGCCTCATATGTAACAAAATGATTCTTGGCAACATCGTTCCGTAACGTGCCAGTCACGTTCACGTTACACGTACTTAGTGTGGCCTCAATACACCTACCATAGAGTAACTGGCTCTTGGAGCCATTTTTTATTCCTGATTAGAATGAAGCTCAAGATGAAGCTGTGGAGCTACAGAAGAAATGCTGTTCTAGAAGGCTGTAAATATTAGGAATAATTTTGCTGAATAATTTGAAGACTTGGCTACAAAGTTTTGTAGTTCCTTTATATAAGAAACTGTAAATTTGACAGCTGAAAGGTTATGCTAAAAAGGGAAAGTAAACTCAATTTTGAAATTTAATAATAATTCAGTAATAACCTTTCCATTATCTGATATTACAGAGAAGCATAGCTACTCAAATCCCCCTTCAGAATAGAAGGAATCTGCAGAACATTTTATATTAGAAGTTATTCAGTGGATAGGCATCAGGATTTCTGCCACAAATAAACCTCTATATCAAAATTAAATTCAATTCTTCATAATTTTTAAGCCTTTCTCCTGCTGATGTAGATAGAACTCAGTAAAATTTCCATTTTACATTAAAGTGTTGACTAAAGCTCTTGTAAACAAATAGTTAGAGATATTCTTCAATGGCAGTAGATTAAAAAAGTCAATAAACAAAATTAATAAGAAGCGTGTCATGTCCTTCAAACAATGATGTAATATACCAAGTTAAACTTTCCGCACGCACACACACACACGAACAGTCTCAGAGTACAATTTGTATAGATCTGGGAGACAGCAACTAGGTTCCTAAGTCTATAAACAGCAAGAACTCCAGATTTTTTCTGATAGTCTTGAGCCCTCTCTCAAACCCTTCCCAAATTTCAAGCGATGTTAATATTTAAGTAACTGCTAAAATGAGGGCTTCGTAATGCCATTTTATTTATGTTTAAAACATGAGGCATTTATAGATGTAAATACACTCTCTAGTTTACTCATATATACTTATAGGAGCAAAAACCATCAAAACAGTGAGAAAAAAGGGGAAACAACTTGTCTTCATACTTCAGCATTTTTCCTTTTCATTGAGCTAGCTTTTACATTATTTGTGCTTTGACATATTGTTACATTGTTCATCTCCTCCGAGCTCAGTGGTCTAGTCTGTATGATGCTGCTTTGATATATTCCTACTCTTTGCTTATATTCTAGATGGCTCCAACCAATACATATGAAGTATAAAACTAAGCCAACATATGTAAATTAAAAACAATTCAACACGCATAAATGGGAAGTACTTCAAAAGCATATTTCTCTAACATTTTAAAACGGGAAATTAGTTTGTACCAGAATGGTTTATACTTCATACCACTCACTCTAGGAAAGCTGTGATACAATTAATGACATACACAATGAGTCTCCTCACTGTAACCCTGGAAAACAATAGGTAAGCAACTCTGAGGAAAACAACTGTGCAGACCCAGAATAGGATATTGCTAAAATCTCCATCGAACTGCATTAAAAATGACCATGACAGTTCTCCCTTTGGCAGCACATGTACTGAAAAACACCATCATAGTCACGATTCTCTTCTAATGGGGATTACAACAACCTTCTAATATCAAGCTTACCCGATGCTCTTCCTGCTGTTGTCTTAGAGTCTCATATTCAAGGGCTGGGGCAGGAAGTTGAGAGATGATTCTTTGTGTTTCTGTCAGCCACGGCCAAAGCTCTTCATAGGTTTCCCAGAACTGGTTAACCAGGGACTGTGCCCGTTCTAGCTGTAGATACCTCTCTGAGTTTACCTGGCAGATGGCATCATAGTTCTTCAACACTTTGTCCAGTTTTTTCTAGAAAATAAGAGAATGAAATGTGTTCAGCTGGCCAAGACCTCAGGAACTCCAGAATGCTTTTTCTAGCATTAAATGCTTTTTCTAGCATTAAATGCCTAGTGCAAAGCAGGTACTCAATAAATGTATGTTTAGTGAATAAATCATTAAAGCCTGTTTAGATTGTAATCAGTTCTGTGTATAAAATTTCATTTTAATTAGAATTAAAAAGACCCTTCAAGGGGCACCTGGCTGGCTTAGTCAGTAAAGCATGTGACTCTTGATCTCAGGTTTGTAAGTTTGAGCCCCATGTTGAGTGTAGAGATGACTTAAAAATAAAACCTTAAAAAAAAAAAAAGATCCTTCAGGTTCATCCATATTGTTGTACATGGCAGGATTTCCTTCCTTTTCATGGTTGAATAATATTCTACTAAATGCTAATGTTGTGTTCTTGCCACAATTTAAAAAAAATTTCCTATATGTAAAAATAGCAAAAACGTGGAAAACATCTTAAAATACAACAATTGGAGATTAAGCTAATAAATTATGGTATCTTCATACAATGGATTTTTATGTCATCATCAAAAATCATGGGATTTAATGACAGAGAACCACCCCCACCTCCAAACACTAGGTGACAAAACTCAAGATATAAACAAATAAATAGCCTCAAGTTTATGAATAAGACACTGAGCTTCCCAAACATAATTAACAAAATTCTTCAACTATCCTTCTAGGTCTTGTTGGTCCTTTAAGGTTGGAAAACAGGTCTCATATGAGTCTAGCAACATTAACATTACTTTGTAGCCAAAAATAAGGACTATCTTTCACAAATGAAATTGTAAGAGGAACTACTAATCAACAAAATTAATTACATATATTAGAATCAGAGTAGAACATTATATTATACACTATGTTTTGTGGGCTGGTCACAGTGATCTAGATTATGGCATAAATTCACATCATAAACCAAGAGCAGAAGATAGAGCACAATAGTAATCTAATAAACTCCAGAATGACACAGAAATTATTTCATCATGACCAGCATTTTTCATGTCAAGATCTTTGTAAAAATAATAAAGGAAAGGTTAAATTACAAATAAGCAAATTTCCAGAAGAAACAGAAGAAGTACCAGTATACAGTTACATTCTATTCCTTTGTCTATGCTATACCTTAAAAGCAACACCTACTCTGAAATGTGATCTTAGGCACAGACTTTTGTGTAATTTTTTTTACTGTGGGATATTTTCCTACCAGAAGCATTCATACACATTAATTTCTTTAGTCTGCTCAGATGTCTGAATTTGAATGGAACTAAACATTTTTACTTGTGGCTGGTTTTTCATCAATTTAAAAGATTATTAAAAATGCATAAAGTAGATGCTTTCTTAATTATTCAGCTCATTGTTTTTCCTATACAACTTACTGAAATTTTATACAGAATGGATCTCAGCGAAACGAGGTATTCTGAAGCATATAAACAAGAGTTGACATATCTAGTAACAGTTTATACTGATAGTAATGTAAGTAATACAGCCAACATTAATCGAATGTCTAATGTGTGCCAGTCATGCAAGGACACAAACCTTAATATTAGCACCTATTTAAAAAAAAAAAAGTCCCCATGGTGATTCTCTTAAGGAATATTCCTTTTACTGTCACTCTGTAAGCTTGAAAAATGCCTTATTTAAAACTAATGATTTAGCTGTCTAAATGGCAGCTGTGGATAAAGGAAATGTGCTTCTCTAGGACTGAGAGCTTAACGCAGGCCATTTACTCAAGAGTCTCACCACCAGTCACACAGACAAGATTATACCTTCATTGATTGCTTTTCCTCTTCACTGCATGTGGCCATGATTTTATGTCCAGATTTAACAAGTTCATCAATAATATCCTTGTGTCGCAAAATCTCCATGGTGAATGTCTGTGATTTACCAAAATAAAGATTAAGAAGAGAGAGAGTGTATGGCTAAAATGAAAACAATCAGGCAAAGTTGTTAAAAATACCAAGCTACGCTAGAGGGGTCTTGCAAAGTAAATCATACAAGCACATTGTCTAGACTTGGGGCCACGCTAACAAATAATTCTGATATAATTGGAAATTCACCTTTTGAAGCTGCAGCTGAGCAGAGGTCTGCTCTTGCTCAAGCCTGATGTCACCCAGAGACATCAATTTCTTTTCAGTCTCAGCAATCCAGGATAACTCGGCACCAGCTGCCTGGTCAAACTAAATAAGAGATAAATACTTAGGTCAGTAAGTTCCTGTAACTGGTGCCGGAAAAATACCTCTCTACATGTCTTTCAAATATCCTAATTCTGACACAAGCAGAAAATTTGAGCTTCTCTCTTCGTGGCATCCTGAAACAGTTTGTGAGGATGACTGAAGTCATAAAGAAAGGCGAACTTCCAGCAGAGTAATGAAACACAAGCTCTTCAAAGGCACTGGATGCAAACACAGCGTTAATGACTTTAGGAGCGCTCTCTGTTGCCTTCTTTTTGGTAACCAGGACTCTTCTCCTTAAGAGTGCTACCCAAATTGAACGGCTCCAGAAGTCAATAGCTGCATCAAGCACGGCGCCCATCACTTTAATCCACAGGACACGCAGGCGGCATCCTGCTCTCCACATACAGGACTCCTAGCAAAACTCATGAAATATTCGCATGTATTTACCATATTATGTGTGCGTAAATGTACGTGCAAAGTATGTTCCTTTATGTACAGTAAACCCCCAAATATCTCACGTATAATTTTTTTTTACCTCTCATTTAAGAACAGCAAAAACCACTTCCAAGAGTATTCTTAAATTATCTAAGAGGTTTCATTTTCCTGATCTTACCAATTCATGGCAGAAATTCATAAAGTACAGAAAAATATACAGAAGAAAATTAAGACCTGGAGTTAATACTGTTGGAATTTTAGTGAATTTCATTCCAAAAGTTGAAAAAGATTTATGAAAGTCTGGGATAAGACTGTATAAACAGTTTCATATCCTGCTATTTCATTTATTATGAACACTTGCCATGCCATAGTCTTTTAAATGTGAATTTTAAGTAATATCATTGTATTCTAGCATACTTGGATATTTTTATCTAGGCTCACTGTATTTTCTGCTATTACATAAACAAACCTGTAATAAATAGAAATCTCTGACAGCATCTCCAATTAGTTCCTTAGGATAGATTCCTAGAAGTTGAGTACCAAGTCAGAGAGCATGAACATTTTTGATACCTGCATCAGATAGAAGCCAGTGCCTCCCAGGCAAGAAGTTATCATAAATGAGCAAAGTGGGTGAGTGCCCCCACAAGCACCAGTGGGAAATGGTAACTAACGGTGGCATCAGTTGGAGGATTTCATGGGAAACAGACATCATGAGCTTTCAATTCTCTAATATGTCAAGAGAACCTGGAAATCTAGACAGGGGTAGGGGGTAACTAAGTGAGGAGAGAGAAGGGTAGAGATAAGATACTAGACTGGAAAATAATCCATACTTTTAAAACACTCTGCGACACTATGCAGACTCCTGGGCAGATGGAGTAGATGTACTTTTCCTGTTCCTTGTAAGTATACCTAAAAATCCTGGGCATTACACACATGTGTACACTGCATACGAAACATACATGAGAAGACTGAAAGGAAAGAGAAGAGAGCAGAACTGCTGTGGCCTTGTTGCTCAAGGAACAACACAGTGGTTAGTTCTCTCGGTTTTTTTTTTTTCTTGCCTCACATATCCTGCACTGGATACTGGAGAAAGTGCAACCCAGAAACACTGAGAGGCACAGACAAAAACCCCAAGAAAAGACTGCTCTCTCAGCCAAATGACCAGGAAAGGGGCACCCCAGCAAGAGAACATTTAAACAATAGCCACTCTGTCTAAACACCACAGAACAGAAGCTGTGGTCCCACCCACAATCAAGCCAAGAAAGGCCTAGATTTTCACCCTCACGAGCAACAGGACAAGCTGTGGACACTGCTGGTGATGTCAAGAGAGGGCCAAGTAGGGAGCCAGAACTTTAGTTCCCACTGGCAATTGACAAGGTTCCTGCCCTGACTATCCATTGAAAGGATGTCGGGAGCCCCCACGCAGTAATGAGTTGCCCCTCTCCGTCTCCTCTGGTGTGGTGTCGGGGAAGGCCTAGTGGAGAGTCAGGACTCTCACCACCACTTAGTGGTTAACGTAGTCACCCCCACTGAGGTGTGGGAAAGGCTGCTCAGAGAACTGAAGTCCAACTCCCACTCCCAGCCAGCAGATATGAGGAACACCCCCATTAGGTATCATGAGGGGCTGAGTGAGGAACCTGGAGCACTTCCACCTGGTAGCACCCCTGCCTTCTTCTGCCAGAGTGGTGCCAGAGGAAGTCAGTCAAAACAGAAAGTTTAATCAGTCAAAACAGAAAGTTTAATTAAGACCCAAAATTCATGACTTCACAGCAAGAACTAAAAAGACCTACAACGGAACTAAAGAGAGATAATCAATGGACACCAGTAAAGAGAGGACAGAAATGTTAGCACTGTCTGACAACAATGTGAAAGCAGCCATGATAAAAATGCCTCACTGAGCACTTTCAAACACAGCTGAAATGAATGAAAAATTAGAGAAGACCTTAACAACAAAACAGTCTCAGCAAAGAAAAGAGGCAATGTAAAGAACCAAATGGAAATTTTAGAACTTAAATTTAAAATAACAAATAAGCTTGGTGGGTGAGATCAATGAAGGGCATGGAGGAAAGAGTCAGTGAAGCAGAAGACAGAACAGAAATTACCCAATCTAAGTAAGAGAAAATAGACTGGAGAAAAAAAAAAATCAACAGAACCTCAGAGACCTGTGGAACTACAATAAAAGATCTAACATTCCTGTCACTGGAGTCCCAGAAGGAGAGGAGAAAGAAGTTGTCCCAAAAAGTACTCAACCATTCTAGAAATGAAGTGCAGAAAGTCTGTGGTTGCCAGGAGTAAGGAGAGGGTAGAGGTGGGAGCCTATAAAAGAGCAGCATGAGGTAGTCCTGTGGTGATGAAATCTTTTGTATCTTGACTGCATCAATGTCAACATCCTGCTTGTGATCCTGTGCTATAATTTTGCAAAATACTACCCTTGAGGAAAATAGGTAAAGGGTACAATGGGATCATCTCTACATTATTTCTTATAATTACATGTGAATCTATAATTATCTTTAAAAAAGTTAATTAAAAACAACAACAACAATTCTGTGTGGTGAACCTCTCATCTGTGAGTTCTTATTCGCATTTTCTTTTAGATTTATACTACACCAAACAGCCCTTCAGATGGGATGTGTCAATTTATAATCCCACAAGGAGAGTTTTGCTGTACCCTCATCACCATGGGGTATAATTTATTTTTTAATAATATTTGCCAAGCTTATCAGTGGACTTCCCTTCATTATAAGGAAATAACCCGCCAGCCATGAACTGGCACAAACATGAATAGCACTGATTAAGAGTACTATTATGCTTTCAATCTTATAAGAAAAAATAACAAATTATACAAGTAAAGAATACATAATAATAATAATAATATGTTATTATTACAGTTTTTTTTCTATATGCCATGGACCCACTTGTTTTCACCTTTGCGACATGAGTTAAATAAATTTGCAAATAAGTAAATAAATACTGAAGCTATTTGCAGGTCAGTTTCTTTTAGTCAACAATTCAGAATAGAAAAAAATTTCAGATAACCATTTGAATAATGGGCCCAAGCCAGACATTTAATAGGGGTAAAAATAAGTCTTACATTTACCTTAAAAACTCAACTGCATAAGGATATGAAAGGGAAAATAGGGCTTAACAGACCTTTCCCAATCTCTATACATGCTACCAGCACAAAATCTGAATATAAACCAACATCTCCCAAAAAAATAATGCAGAGTCAGGCTGCTTTAAGACAAATATAGTATCTTGGCAGCAGTCACACTATCATACCTGCTGATCAGAATTCTCCTTCAAGTGTCACACACTGAAGAGGATCACTGACACGCTAACGTTGCTCCAGATAGAAATTCAGAGTTTTAGCCTTCAGAGTAAGCTCCCTTAAAAGGGCAGTACTTCTGAAACGACTGTGTACATGTGTATGTTCCAATAGAATTATTTATTTTTCCTGTATTTCCCATAATATTATGCAATTTTTTTTTTTAGCAAAGCCACATTTTCCATAAAATTTATTGAAGGGGCTCATGGTTTTGTAGACAGTAGTGTTAAGATACGTTTTTTCATTGATTCATTACTTTTTCTGCTACTGGGACAAATCAGAACAACGTAGATTCCAGAAAGAATCTTGAAAAACACCTGAAAAATTCTATCTTGGGGTGCTTTGGTGGCTCAGTTGATTAAGTATCCGACTCTTGATTTGGCTCAGGTTACGATCTCAGGGATGCTGGGCATGGAGCTTGCTTATGATTCTCTCTCTCTCTTCCTTTGTCTTTGCCCCACCTCTCCCTCTTTAAAAAATTCTATCTTCATCACTAATTTTTACAATGCTGCTTAGTTTCAAATGGAACTACTCATTAGTTAGCAATAATATATCAATGTGAAAAAGAAAAAAATTTGAGGGGTACCTGCCTGGCTCTGTCAGTGGAGCACATAACTCCTGGTCTTAAGGTTGTGAGTTCAAGCCCCACACTGAGGGTAGAAATTACATAAAAATAAAATCGTAAAAAAAAATAAAAATAAAAAAATAAAAGAATAGGGGCGCCTGGGTAGCTCAGTCAGTTAAGCAGCTGCCTTCGGCTCAGGTCATGATCCCAGGGTCCTGGGATCCAGCCCCGAATCGGGCTCCCTGCTCAGCGGAGAGCCTGCTTCTCCCTCTCCCTCATGTCCCATGAGGGAGTCCCTCGTGCTCTCTATCTCTCTGTCAAATAAATAAATAAAATCTTAAAAAAGAAGAAGAAGAAGAAAAATGTCCACTAATTTGGAAGCTTCAGATGCAGAAAAAGAAATCCTCATGAAAAACAAGTACAAGGGTCTTCTATGAATGGTTCACTAGCTTTCAAGCCATACACGATGAAACTTCAAAATAAAAGTTTATTATGTGATTCACTTAAAGAGTACAAAACTGAGCAAAATAGTACAGGCCTTTGTACCTGAGTGCAAGTGCTGCAAAATAACCTGAATAAAATTTAACAGTAAGGAGTTTTTTTTCTCTACTGACCCCTAAAAAAATAAAGTGACACACCACCCTGCTTGTTTGTAATCAGGCTATTTTTAGCACTTATACGACAGTCCTAAGAAATAAAGTCAGGCTGTTAGTGTCAATATTAGTTTAAATCTATTTTTCTCTCTCTCTCCTTAAAAAAGGGGGGATCCAGTGAAAAACAGTGTGATGATACACTCTAAGTTGCCAAAATGGAAAGCTGAAACTCAAACACTGTTTCTTCGACCAAGGCAAATATTTGCTCTGCTAAAAGAAAACAAGACTTCAAGCAGAGATTTCCCTTCTGTCATTTGAGAATTTTTTTCATTAAATTAGCAAATATTTATTGTCCAGCAACAAACAGAACAGCCACAGGGTCTTCACGAAGCAATCTGCAGTAAAGCAAGGCATTTTATTTAGGCCTATGAATCTTTCAAATGACTCTCTGTGTGCTTTTCTAATAGACCATAAAAGCTGTTTATTTTACAATGTGAGCAATATGGAGAGCAAGTTTACTAGACCAAATTTTAATAAATTTGTTCACAGCTTACTCAAATAGCAAAAATTAACTTCAAATACATTAGGGATAATCTTACCATCCATAATTGCATTCTGGGAAATATTTTATTAGGTATTATTAGTGGAGTCTAACCACTAACGTACTCTAACTCCTATTACAGTTGAACTAGTAGTTCAGGAATTTCCAACAAGATAATGAAAAACAATTTTTAAGAGATTTTTATTTTTTAAGTAATCTCTATATCCATTGTGGGGCTTGGACGCACAACCCCAAGATCAGTAGCTGTATGCACCCCTCACTGAGCCAGTCAGGTGCCCTGATAGTAAGAGATATTTTAATTGGCTATCTCTAAATATTCCTGAAAAACAGTCTAAAGCAATAATGGCCAGCATTTTACCGAACACGCTAAGTGCTTCACACTCAATATCCTCTTTATTTTTTTTTTTTTAAATATCCAACTCTTTTTTTTTTTTTTTTTTAAAGATTTTATTTATTTATTTGACAGAGAGAGATCACAAGTAGACGGAGAGGCAGGCAGAGAGAGAGAGAGGGAAGCAGGCACCCTGCTGAACAGAGAGCCCGATGCGGGACTCGATCCCAGGACCCTGAGATCATGACCTGAGCCGAAGGCAGCGGCTTAATCCACTGAGCCACCCAGGCGCCCTCAATATCCTCTTTAATCCTGACACAATGGCATAAGCTGGGCATTACCATTAACCCCATCCACAGTTGAGAAAACTGAGGCAGAGAGAAGCTATCTGACTTTCCAGAGATTATCCAGCTAGTTAATGTTGGATCTGGGACTCAAAGCAAGGTGGCCTGACCCCAGGGACTGTGCTTCTAGTTGCCATGTTATGTATAGCACTTGTGCTTGTCTACAGTCTGGGCTTCGTGAACTCAAAATATTCATGTGATTTCACCAAAAATGGCCCAAATACCCTAAGTCAATAGTACGTTTTAACTTCTTCTTTAAATATTTCTCCAATCTCTGACAAACTGCTTTTGTATTTATCTAGAAACTTTCTCTAAAGTGGGAAGAGGTTTAAGAAAGGCAAAATGTAAGTGAACCTTAACTCCCAGGACATCTTCTACTCCCTTCTCCTGGCTGAGGATCTGATCACTTTCTTTTCATTAGCATTTCCTTTCATTTTGCTCTGCATTATTCATAACACAGCCCAGATTTTCCCATCCCCAACACCTGGAGGGTCAAAACAAATCTCACTTCCGTGGGGGAGGTTTCCTTCTAGTTCTTTAGAAGAAATAAACAGGTGTTATTTTTCTCCAAGGCTGATTCCTAATAAACCAATGACCTGCTTATTTTAACTGCCCCCAAATCACAAACCTACGTGTCTTTAATATAAAGGGGTCACTGCAGCCACTAAAATAAGACGAGCAATCAGAACTGTTGAAGAATGCCTGGGATTCCCAGACCCGGTGAAATGCACCCATTTTAGCAACTTCTGACAACTGTGCATATTGATAAGAGGCAAAGGACAATGAACTGCTCTGAGGTTTGAACAATGATAAGGGTCTGACTTCAGGCTACAGGTCTGTATATCTTTTAAATGAAAGTGCCTTTTCCCTTTACCACCTCGCTCATTTGGTTCAGTTTGCATATCAGAGAAAAAAAAGCAACAAAAATATGTTACTATACACAGGTTTAACATGCAAAACCACATACAGGTGCTAACTCAGTTGACCTTATGTATTATGAGAAGGATGCAGATGTTCCGCTTTGTTTATAAAGTTCACCACCACTATTCACTAAGCTGCCTCGTTCTGCTCAGACTTTTCCTAAAAATAATGAATGGGCCTAATTCTTATAAAAAAAGAATACTCTCGGGGTGCCTGGGTGGCTCTGTTAGTTGGGCATCTAACCTTTGGTTTCCCTTCAGGTCGAGATCTCAGGGTCTCAGGGGCATGAGATGGAGCTCTGTACTGGGCTCCATACTCAGCAGGGAGTCTGCCTCTCCCTCTGTTCCTCCCTCCCCACCCATTTGCATACCCCCTCTCTCTCAAATAAATAAATGAAATTGTAAAAAAAAAAAAAAAAAAAAGACTGTTCTCTTCAGAAGGTCAATGCCTGCCAATCTGTAGAGTCAGATGGATACAGTCCTTGCTCCTTAGCCCATAATTGAGGCAGTTTGATTACTTCTCAAATAGCAATAAATACTACTCACATTTACACAGAGTTCTACCATCAGGCGCTAAGATTTCAAAATTCAGTGACAAATGTTTTCAAAACTTACCATGATATAGGAGTAACATTAAAAAAAAAAAAAACAACTAACCACATCAAATCAGAACTTTTCTTAAAAACTATATTAATAGAGGGCTGTTACAAAGTCATGCTAATTAGCAGGTATCTGTATGTATCCTTCCCTTTCCTTTTCAAGCTAATTCTTTCCATGTTTTCCTGGACATCTTTCTTGTGGGTGTCTGGAAGTCAATATACTCTGCAATAGTGGCCTGATACCTCACAAAGTCTTCATATTTCTGCTGAATTCCAAAAAGCAGGTGATAATGTTATAAAGGAGGTAGATCTGAACATAAACAGCCTTAATGCCTGGGGAGGGTGAAACACCTTAATAGAAATTTGCCTGGAAACAAAACATTCAGTTATTTAAAATCTAGTTAATCTAGCCAGCTTATTATGAAGCAAAGCATTAAATATATACATTTAAAAATGAACAAGTCATGCTCAAGACACATATCCTTACCCCATTAACCTGTGGGTGTGGGTATGTTGAGGGTAGGGACATGGAAAGGATTAGCTATTACTAAAACCAATTGTATGTGACTATGGGTATGTCCGAAAAGATGGACGGTGGTTAGATTATGTCCAGGGTTTCAGAGGAGGAGAAACATAGAACAGTACATGATTTTGTATACGCCATAAAACAGTACAAAATATGTGGCTAACATCCAGGTCTCAAGATGTTTTTGCATCATCTCTTATATTGCATGGATGTATTATCATTGCGTAAACAGAAAAGAAATATTTTAGTATCAACTGTACTCTGGTCCTAATTCCAAACATTTATAAATGGGCAAAGTCACGAAAGGACTTCAGTGATTTATTAGCTCCTTTATAAACTTGAAAATTATAAGTTTAGAAACCATTCTTTTGGGTACAAAACTAAACCTTCGCCAAACCAGAAAAACAGGTACCAAATTTGTTTTTAAATTCTCCCAGAGAATGGTAATTTCATATCCTGTCAGCACTGTACTCTCCTGGCTCTCGGTCCTTGTAGGCGGAGATGTTCTCATTGCATACTTCCATTTTGCTGTGATAATGGCACCTTTCTTCAGATTATTGGAGGAGGATAGAAAAAAATTACACCACCCCTCAGGATTTCTCCTCTCTATATAATTTGTTAGGAGGCACCACAGTGAGTAGAATGAGATCTGGATCAAATCTGGGTCCAACTCCAGCATGTACCAGCTTTTGGGATCACAGGCAAGTCCTTTCACTGCACATGTTCTTCCCACTCAAAAAGCATGTCTCTTCAGCATAGCGGGAGGATTTCAATTTTTTTTTTTTTTTTGATGGCTTAAGTACATTTTACAGATTTTCTTTACTGCTGGAGGTATTCCATTGGACAGACTTGCAGGCATTTCAAAGGAATGCACATATGAATACAGAATAAATACGTGCGAACAATGAGAAAACAGCATTAACTTTAGCTGTGTGACCTACCTTACTACTACACACATTCTCTCTCTCTCTCAGAAGGAAGACTAGAAAGCTAGTGATCATATTATTTACACACATTCTTCCTTCCAAGAGTTTTCTGTATTCTTTCAGAAAATTTTTAAATTTTCTATAGCAAATGATTTTATCAGAAAAAGAAAAAAACAAACAGTAACTGTTTTTTTCCCAAATGATATATGTTTGGGACATATACTGACTTGGTTACTTCAGAAAATACCTGCTAACCTTGAAAAGAATTGAACTACAGTTGATGACATTGGCACATCACCAAGATTACTAACCAATAAAGCTCCACCTGCCATCTTGCCCTCATTACGGTCTTACTTCAAAGAACTGACCAGCCATAGTCAACTTCTCAAGAAAAATCATACTCCAGGTGTACAGAATATTTGTCTTGCTATTTAGGAAATCTTCAGTGCCAATCCTGAAATACTGATATCAGTTTTGGTGAAAAAAAATTCAGTATTTTCCTATAGCTGAATAACTTCACAAATAAATGCATTTATTTTCCTGTCATAAGGAGGCACAGAAACTATGCCAAACTTGGAAAACAGAAGTCATGCAGATACATTCCTCAGGCATGAATGCTCTCCCTCACAAAAACTTTTTTAGGCAGGCCTTTTGCTGTCATGGTTTTTCATCAGCTTTTGTGACTCCAGAGCATGGCACGAACAGGAGGAGGGAAGCATTGTGCCACATAAATTATGATATATAACAATATATAAGTTACACCTTTACAGCAACCTTCAGAAATTAATTCCGGACGCTCCCACACAATCTGCATGATTTGCATTTCTTGCTTCTGGCACGCATTAGGAGAAGCTTAGTTACGGACCTTCCACAGCTCTGCTCTACAGTACAATGTAAGAGTGCACTAACACTGCCACAGCAAGTCCGCAGTGAGATTCTGATGACTTAAGGTCAACAGTCTGGATACTCCATAGAAGTTCATCAAACCATGTCTTCTAAACTTCTGTCTCCAGGACCCCACTCATTGCCCACAGGTTTCCGAGGGAGCTGGGGTGAGGGCCGGGTGCCCATAAAACTCTCCAGAACTACAGACTCTGCATGAGTCACACACAGGTCAGAAACTGTTGTTTTCCCCCTCCAGTCATCTCCAAAAAACACACATCACCAACACACCACTGCTTCCTTTGCAGAAAGAATGTAGCCTTTCTCTGCCATAGCTGTATGGAAATGAGCAGCTAATACTGACTTAGATGAAAACTCAAAATATTTACTCACAGACAGATCAGACTTAGTCAAGGCATAAAATTAGCATTAGCAACTCACATACATGGAGGCAAAAAGCACTCTGTTTGGAAAGCGGGGCTGGTCTTCCCAGCGAGTGATTTGGTAAAGGCTAAGTCTGGGATACAGTGAGGCAGATGGCTGTTAACAATGTACAGATTAGCAGTGCCCTGCCTGGCACTCACAGGTCCAAGGGACCTGAATTCTTTTCAAACCCCTCCTTTCATTTTTGAAGCAGAACAAATGAGTGGGAAGACTGTGAACAGTAATCTTTGTTCAGGTAAAGGCTCGGAGAACAACTAGGGAGAATTTATTGCCGGGACAACAAACTATGCGTCCCTACCTGCTGGGATCTCAGAATGGCGGCATCGATCTCCTCCACCTTTTGAGTGATGGTATCGCTCACTAACCGGTAGCGCTCATTGTCCTCGGCCACCATTTTTTCAAGTCCTTCCCTTGCCCTCCATGGTACCAGCTCCAGTAAAGCACTGCTCACTTCGTTAAGGGAGTCCAACAAGGCTTTGCTGTTCTTTGCTTCCTTTTTCAGTTCCTGAAAACAGAATTAAGAAAACATACAAATCTGGGGGTACTGCTCAAGAGTGAACAGGCTTTTCCTTTCCCTGTCATTGGCCCTAAAGTCCTTTGCAAGCCAATAGGGCCAGGCCCTGGTTGCCCAGATAAGTTCTAGAAACCTTTGTTATTTAAAGCTATTCTGTAAAAAGGAAAGTGTTTCCTGAGGAGTTCCAAAGAACAATTCACTGGTCAACATGGCAAAGATTTTATCTTTGAACTTTAATATAAATGTTTAAAATTTGGGAAACAAAACCAAGTAAGATGGCATGTATTATTCTTTGCCTTCTGGTAACTTCTCAGTAATCAGGTACCAGAAAAGTAAAATAAAGAGGAAAGTCCAAGCCAGAAGTGAAGTGACCCTCAAGATGAGAACATACTGGCTTTACATCATTCCAGCTGAATCACGACAGGCTCTGTGAGCCTGACCTCCACAACTCCCTTTCACCCCACGTGATCACACTTCCTTTATCAACTTCAGGGTTGATAAAAACAGAGGTTCTCGGGGCGCCTGGGTGGCTCAGTGGGTTAAGCCTCTGCCTTCGGCTCGGGTCATGATCTCAGGGTCCTGGGATCGAGCCCCGCATCGGGCTCTCTGCTCAGCAGGGAGCCTGCTTCTCCCCCTCTCTCTCTGCCTGCCTGCCTGCTTGTGATCTCTCTCTCTCCGTCAAATAAAATAATAAATAAATCTTTAAAAAAAAAAAAAACAAAAAACAGATGTTCTCTCTGAAGAGAAGAACCATTACCATGACAGAACACAACCTCTGCAGTACAAGGAGAAAAGCTACTTCATGTTATGGATCTATCTTAGAAAAATATGGTTACTCTAAGCAATTACGTGTATGTCTAAAACAATCATTTTCCTTCTTTTTTTTCTTCCTCTCTGTTTTCATCATTCTGTCTCTTGTGTAATAAACTATACTCCCAACCATAAGACTTGAAACAAATTACGATGCACTGTGATCCTCTCTGGTTTCCTGAAAGTTCTAAACCATTGATTTGCTACCAGTTTCTCTTGGGTCCTCACCCGTGGAGGCATCCTCCAGTCTGTTAGGAATGACCCAAGACTATCTCCCCAAAAGAGAACCCACAGATCAAAACGCATAGATGAGAGCGTACTTTCTGCCTCGCTTGTGCTTGGCTTGCTGCGTCTCCCGTCAGGACCTGCGTCTCATAGGAAAGTAATTCCACCTCCACTCTGTCCAGCCAGGTGCAGAGCTCCTCACGCGTGGAGTGCAGCTGCCTCGCGAGCTGCAGGGCCTGTTCCAGAGTCTTGGCTACATCCGTGCTCAATTTCGTAATGTCTTTGTACCTCACTTTAATGGCTTCCAATTTATCTTGAATTATTAAAACTTCATCACCTAAAATTTCAAAGGCATGTTAGATCTCCAGAAAGAAAAGGTAGAGAGAGAGTTTCCTCAGATATTACTGTACACTGATGAGATTTTTCTAGGGAGGGAAAAAAAAAAGGCAGGATATCTTCCCAAAGATGATCTGACCCAAAAGAAACCTTTTTCCAGGTTTTAATCTTTTTCCCAGGACTTTTGGCAAATCTCAACAGCTCTGAAAACACAACTATAAAGTTGGAAAGGGCTACAGCACCTCAGTTACATGAAGGCATCATCTTTGCATCTAACTACATGGAATTTTTGGTTTTCAAGCAGAGGGGCTAAACACTGCTTGGGTTCAAACACTGGCTCTGTAGCTTGTTACCATGTGTAAGAACCTCTCTGTTCCCTTGGTTATGCATCATTACATAGGGGTAAGAACAGAAATCCACCTCATAAGGTCATGATAAAAATTCAATGAGCTTATTTGCAAAGTGTTTAGAGCGGTGCCTGGACTATGTGTACGTATGCATGCATGTGTGTGTGTATGTGGGACATATGCGTGGTGTGTGCATGTTTATACATGTTAAAAATAATAAACTCATCTGCACTGTCTCAGTAGGTCCTCACTCGACTCTACTTCATGTTCAGATAGAGAAATTGTGTCCCGGATTTCAGACTCCTAGTCCAAGATCCTAGATACCAGAATACTGGTCTAGATACTAGATACTAGAATAATCTAGATAAGATTCTAGATACTATATTGAATCCTCCAACTCATAGTGAGTGATACTTGCCCATACCACAGTACCGACGCTCAGCGACATGGGTAGAGCGGAACTTTCCTATGGCCAAAGGAATGACCAACACAAGTCAGTCTGTATCTGTTTTGTTTTGTTTTGTTGGTGGGTTTAAGGATGAGAAACAAAGCCTGGGGGTAGCCACGGGTGGGTGTTTGTGTGTGTGTGTGTATCATGGAACGCAAACTAGCTTAACACTGGAAAAATGTGTCTACCACCTATGCACTCATGTAGTACAAACCGCCTCCCGCAAGTGGAAAACCCACGTAACTCTGCTTCCCAGACCATCCCCTATGCCACAGTGCTTTGTGTGAGTAATACGCACAACTTCCATTAAGAACGCAAATGAGATCATGAGAAAAAAAGTGAGATCATATTCCAAACCCCCTTGGGTTTCAGCCTTCAAAAGAATTCTGCAGAATGAAGTCTTGGAGTGGCCCCAAAATTACAAAATACTGTTTTTCCCCCTCTCCCTAAAATATTTAGAAAGCAATGCAAAAATGCTAACTGCATGATGAGTTGATTTGAAAGATTCTCACCTGTTGTTTGTTTTAGTAGTTCTAAGCCATTTAGTAATGCCTGATCTACATTTTGTTTTCTGAGTAGGATGTCCTCTTGCAGAACCTAAAAACACAGGTATCATTTTTATGTGGGGGGGGGATTTAAATAACAATTAGCTTTGGTTAATCTTAGAGAACTCTGTGTTTCATAGAGATTTAACTATACGCCTCCCATTTTCAACTAGTCATTCCTGTTCCCCCGTCTCTCCCTCCTCTCTAAACCATCTGGCCCAGGTCTCATGTTCAGCTACCCTAATTCACACACTCTGTTTCATAAAACAGCTTCTGTGAAAATACTGGACTACTAGTTAATTACGAGTCTTTGTATACAACCCTAAAACAACAAAAGAAAAGTGAAAAATCTGGCTAGTGGATAAATTCAATCTTTTCTGAAGGTGACTTCATCAGAAGTAATCTGTATACACAGACAAAGTCTTTTTGGGGTATAGCAATTCACCTAAATCATAAGAACATAAAATAATACAGAAATAAGGAAGACTGAGAAAACAATGACAACTGAAAAGAAAAAAGAACATAAATAAAAATACCCGAAGTTCAGACTGCTGCTTCCACAGCCCCTCAGTGCTGTAGTCCTGGACTGAGAGCTTGCTGAGTTTGTCATGCACTTCGTTCAGCCAAGTCATCAGCTCAACTTCATCTTCCCCAAAAATCTTAGCATTACATAAGGCCTGCTGGAGGAGCTCAGACCTGCTGTGACTTTTCTCTTGAATCTCAATGTACCACACTTGAGAGGAGTCTAATTTATTTTGCACCATATCTTTATCCTCCCTGGAGCTCAAAACCTTTAAGGACTGGCCAATGCTAACAGCCTGGTGTAAATGTTTATTATGATGGATGATGTCATCTTCTAAGGCCTAAAATAAAGTTTAAAAAAAAAGAGAGAAACAAAAAGGATGTGCAAATAAAAATGAAAACATAAATAGAACGAAAGAATGACACCTGAAATGGGCTGCTGCAATCATGCGTAACACAACAGTATATAACTCAAATTTATGACATAAAACCACAAAGGAGATGGAAAATGGAATCTTACTAATGTGCAATGGGTATCTTACTTTGTGCTGTGCAATTTGTTCCTCAAGTTTTGACGCTTGGGTTCCTATGGGCTCACAATTCGCCAGCCTCTTTTCTATGGTTGTAAGCCACTCATTCAATGGTTCTAGGGTTTCATGAAATTGCTGTGCTACCACCGAGATACCTTCCAACTGACGATTCCTACACAAGTGCCAAGATAAAGGTCATTTAGGGATGAAGAATGTGTGAAATATTCAACAAAAGCCTTTACTCATGCTCTTGCATTTGAAACATTTTTTGTGGAAAACATCTAAGGTTAAAGTTAAGATCTCTCACATTTAAAGGACACGCTAAAATAGTTCTCCTACTAAATAAAATTAAAAGTAAACCACAGACCAATCCCAAGTGCCTAAATCTTAAGAAACTCTGAAGAAATTTGGTTGCAATACTTATAATAATAGCTGGATAATAATAAGAGCAAATGTTTTAATAACAACAGCAGCAATAATAATGACAGTAAAAAAAAATTTACTTAACACATAGTCTGCACCAAACCCTGTTCTAAGTGTTTTACATATTAATTAACTTCGATCAGAGCACTAGTTACTGCGATTGCCTTAATCAACTGGTCAAAATTGGATTCACATGTTGAAGACCACCTATAGCTATCCCGCATGGAATGAATAGGGATTCCTACTAGAGTAGTGTGTCAGGTGTATTTCCACCCCCCACCCCAAGTACAGCATCAGGTATATTTCCCAAAAGCAACAGTTAATATTTATGGATTAAGATACCACAAAAGAAGAGAAATATTCTTCAGACTTTGACTTATTTGAAATACACTTTAATTTGAAATGCTTCTAGAAAACCTATTGTTTCCTCCGTGTAAAAAGTACCATGGAAGTGAAAACTCACTTCCCTCGTCCTCAGTTTTCACCTAGGGCCAGAGACTGTGCTGGTCTCTATACTGAGAACCTGATTCAGTATCAAATCCTGGGACGAAGGATTGTTGTCATAACTTTTTATCCTGTTTAATTCTAAGGGAATCATGTGATTTAAGAAATTCGCTTCCTACAGAGACCAAAGGATTTCTAGAAAATTGGCACGTGCGACTGAACACAATTTCTGTATCATTTTATCATAAACTACATATTCCTATATGTCTTAAAACTTTCAGATGAAATATATTTGATCTTTAAAAAATGAATAAAATGACAAAACTATTTTTGACTTCTGACTTATCACTAAATTCAAATATCCAATCATCTAGAATCAGTGAAAATAAATTATTTTGTGACTAAGTTCAGTTTACTGTGACTTAAATTGTGAGTGACTTTATTAAACTGTGTAGGAATCCTAATACGACCAGTACCCTTCCACTTAATACCATTGTGAGGAAGGTTTAGGACAAGAAAGCTATGTGGTAGCAAATCAGGGACCTAGACATTCACTAATTTATTTTTTAAAAAGTACTAAGAGTATCCCCATGGCAGCCAGGGCACAATGTCCTAGGCATTACACAGAAGGAATGATCTCCTAAAACATATTAAAGGTTATGAAGCTTTTAGCCTCCTTAGGAGCATCTTATTCTATGGTCCTACAACTATAATTAATTCTACCTCAATATTCAAGATGAGACAAATCCTTCTCTTCACCATTGTAGTTCCAAAGAACGGAGCAATTTATGGAAATAATCATTCTGTTCAGGGGTTCGTCTATTTTCAAACAGTCTATGTGGCTATGGTTACACTTCAGTGTGGCTACTATTCAGCACTGGTTAATGTGATGCCAACATGGACAATGAAAAAATACAACTAAAAAACAGGTTGACTGCATGCCCAGCATACATGCTCCAGACCTCTTAGCCTTCATAAACATCACCGCATCCTACCATCTACTTCGTGTCTCAGCTAACCCTACTCCTTTAAAAACAAAACTGTCATTTCCCTGCCCCCAGGCTCCATTCTTCCTATTATATGTTCCCACAACACCCTATGTTTTTGCTGTGGAACATTACACTTGTCATTACTTTCCATTGGCTATGAAACTCTACTAGACTGTTCTTTGAGGAGAGCTCACCTCTACAACCCAAGGCCTTGCTCTGTGCCTGACGCCCAGCAGGCAGGCAGTCACTAGGCCATAGATATAAATAACTTACTCCTAAGGGAATTAATTCTGTTAAAATAAAGAGTTGAAATTATTTATGACTCTAAGACCTTACCATTAGAGGAACGAAGAGAGAGGCCCCACAGCCCTTGCTCCCTGTTCACGTACACGGTAAACACAGGAAAATGATGATTTGAAGAAAAGCATTATCAACATGCAAACTATCAGTACGAAAGCCTTTGCTACTCTTCCAAAAGACTGGAAGTATTTAAGTTACCTCGTTTCAGCTTTATTAAGCAATGCCTCCCATCTACTATCCAAGAGACTCAGCTGTTTCAAAATCTTCACTTTATCTGCAGGCTCTGCTGTTGCAGCAATTTTTTCTCCTTCTCGTTTGATTACCTCCACTGTAGATTTGCGGTCATCCAACAATCTTTGGAGAAGCTTCAGACGGAACATTAAATACCAAGAGCAAAAGGGGTGGGGTGGGGTAAAGGAATAATTGTAATTGTAATTTGTATGGAGTCATATAAAAAAGAGGTAGGATTTTAAAAATAACTCATTTTGTTTGGTGATTCATTGCTATTGTGTCAGACACTGACTGCGGCTTTTCATAGCAGACAAAACTAATATCGATAAGACCATTAAGCCCATTCATTATTAATTTTTTAATATAAAATAATGGGGTAGAAGGTGCTGCTGAAGGGTAACTCCACAACACTGAAAGCACAAAATCCCCATTATTGTAACGAAATGGGAATACCATACACCTTCAACAATCACCTGTTTTACTGAGACAAGATAATAAGAAGTCATCACTGTCTTCAATACCTTTCCCCATGCTAAACAAACCATTCTAGACAGGGAAACAAGCTAGTGGGGCTAAAACTGGAGGCTCCTGCCTCTCTTTACTAGGTGGAACTAGCCCCTAAAATCCCTTCATGAGGCCAGAAACTAAAAAAGGGCCTCTAAATATCATTTCCAAAAGGAACAGAGGATGGAATAAGAAATCCCCAAAGCTAGCTAAATAAGACCAGCATTTCAGGACTTAGCAGCAGAATAAAATCCAATTTAATTCTAAGCAAACATTTCAAAAAGCCTAGGATGGAATGTTTGACAGAAGTAGCCAGAACTCAGGATTACCTTGCTCTAATCTAATCAGAACGATTATTTCATGAGCAAGTGCTAAGCACTGGGACTGTGTTAATAAAAGTGAGGAAGGCACAGGTATAAGAAAAGCTAAATACTTCTTCACTGCTTCCTTAATATGATCCTGACTGATAGTTAAGGATTAAAAAAATGCACAGTTACCTCTAGGTAAGAAGCTAAAAGAGTATCCTCTCCCTTTCACTTTGGGACCACCAAATCAGGCAGTAAGAAGAACACGTTTAAAAAAAGAAGGGAGAAACATGCAAACTCTCTTGATACAGGGTACAGTCATTATAAAATCAAGGTACAACAGGTGGTTAGGCAGTAAAGAGAAGTAATTAGATGGATTACTTCTGATAAACTTTAATAGCAAAGCCTCTAGCAATTAAGAAAGCAAAATCAATAAATACATTTTGTTGGCTAAACATAGTTCATTGACTTTGGGAGTGTAAGAAAGGTTTAATTAAATACTGAATGGGAGCAATTATATTATTGTATACAACATCATATTATACTTATTAAATATTAATAAGTATTTAACAATATTAAATATTAACATTATTACATCTTATATATTACATATATATTGTTTAAAAATCATGCAAATGCAATGTTTCCTGTTATGTTTCTGTAATCCTTATCTCTAAATCTATTTCTAATAGGTTAATTCCCAATACCCTAGAGTCTTCAAAGAATTTTTAAAGATAGTATTGAATGTCAAAACTAAATTAAACTTCTTTATCCATTCTCATCTTTTTAAAGTTCCATACAGGAAAAAAACCTTACCAACGTGCTGTGTGCTAGGCCCCTCCCATATGCAATTGTAAGTCATGGCTAACAAATTGTCTGAAAATGCACTAAATGCTTCCTAACTGACCACCACCCTCGGGAGCACAACATTTTTTTGCATGTTATCATCCCTTTAACAAGTGTGTCTTTCTTTCCAACTTGGTCTTGTACTGGTAGTGTCAAAACACACAACCACATATTCCTTGGCATATACGAATCAAATATTTGCTTCCTTAGCACATAGGCTGAGTCACAAAAAATATTTGTGACATAGGCTGAGTCACAAAAAATATTTAATCTATAAATAAGGAGTGAGACATACTGGCTTCCAGTTATGGAGTGAACAAGTTATGGGGATGAAAGGCACAGCATAGGGAATATAGTCAATAGTATTGTAACAGTGCCATAGGGTGACCGATGGGAGCTACAATTGTGGGGAACGTAGCATAACATGTAGACTTGTTGAATCACGCTATATTGTACATCTGAAATTAATGGAACTTTGGGTGTCAACTATACTTAAAAAAAAAAAAAAAGCCAATTTCAAATAGATCGATCTAATATATAAGGGAATGGAATTTCTGCCAAAGTCACCTTCTCAGTGAGTGAGGTTTACCTTAACTACCCTATTGGAAACCGCACACACACAACCCCAACTCCACCCCACCACTTCCTGCCTTCCTTCCTGGCTCTGGCATTTCCTAATTCTTATCTCCCACCCCTGCTTTATCACTTGCTAACTTATCACAATTTACTTACTTTTACTGTCTCTCCCTCTTCCTTCCCGCCCACTAAACCTTCCAACTCAATGAGGAGCTTTCCTCTTCAGCACCTGAAACAATGTCAGACCCATGCCAGATATCCAATTAATCCCTGTTGAATGACTGAAAACTAAGGTTTAGAGCACCAATAACCAGTCAACTAGAACATTTCGTTAATACAAAGAGAGTCACGAAGAAATGTTTTACTCTCCTTATGATATGACATGACGCATGACACAACAGTATCCCTGACTTACCTTCTGCTCTTGTATCTGGGCCTTCACCACCTTGAACTCGGCTGACGGGGGCTTCTGATTGGCCACCAGCTCCTCAGTGTCCAGCATCCAGCTGAGCAGGGACTCCAGGGCGTCCTGGAACCGCCCACAGTGCAGCAGGGCCTCCTGCAGCTGGGCTGCTCGCTGAGCCACCTGCAAAGTTGCCGTTGAATCAACTTGTTTCCATGAAAAATGAAATTGGCCCACCAGCCACCATGTTTCATGCTCATCTTCCCATCTGGTCACAGATTTTCTTTTTCTTGTCACTTAAAATCTGCCCAAAGCCTTGACAGTGGGCAGGACTGTGGTGGAAAGGAGTCAAAGTCTAGCAAGCCAAGCCAAGAAGAAAAGGTTTCCATTCCAAACAATAATGTAAAAGATGAAATCTTTGAGATTTTGGAGATACCAAACATAGTTATGATTAGCCATGAATAATTCGAGTACTATAAGGTTACTGAAACAATGCCTAATTCATTTTTATCAGTATACTTCTGATTCATTTTTTTATTTCCTACTTTTAGCTTTAGACAAAGCTAAAAAAAAAAATTGATAGTAGAGAGAAACAGATTTCCATTTTGCTAGGCAAAATACCTGTAAAGTATCTGATTAAATTCTGCCAACTCCAAGTCCTAGAGTCCTTTTTTTGACAAACCAGGGCCTTTGTATTCTAGTAAATGGAGTCTCTGTGTCCTACAGAGAGATATCCTATTGCCCTTCTCACAGATCTTTTCCTTCAGGACTGAAAAAGTAGTTGGCAAGATATTTCAAGTACCATGGAATACATTTACACCTGACACTACATTCCAACTGTGTTTGAAGGGCACTACAATACGAGTCAGGCTTTAAAGGATGATAAATGTACTTCTGAGATCAGGCAACAATTGCTTAAGATTTCAGAGCAGAGAAAACAGCAAGAACAAAAACCACCAGCACCAGACAAGCACAGCCATCCCACAGCAATGTTCTGGTGATTTACATCATGTGAAGGGCTGCCATTGTGTCTCAGCATTATCTCCTTAAGGTATCAGTGCATTATTTTCCAGGGTTTTCCCTCATGGATATTTAGAAAGAGGTGGGATCTACATCTCGTAAGTAAAATAATATTTAGAGTTAAAAGAGTCTACAGCGAGGGTGGCAAACCCTTTAGTCCAAGGCTGACAGAGAGACAGAGCTGCTTTTACCTGCACAGTGTGACCTATTACACAGTGGGGAGTTAGTTGCCAACATCTGAAAATTAGGTTTCATGAAAAAAGGAGAGATTTTCCAGGTTTCTTTGAAAGAAAGTAGACCATATGACAACAGTAAACCTAGAGTCTGTACACGCAATGATTTCCTGGAGGCTAAGAACCGACTGTACCTTTGAAGTGTGTGTGCTCCCTCAACACGAGCTCATGGATCATGGGCCCCCTGCCATCACACGGGCACGACAGGATCTCTGTCGAAGTCGAGAATGGCTGGAGGAGACCCAATTTCACCCAGCTAGCTTCTTTCATTTATGCTGCCCACGGACCACCTGCGAGCATCTGAGTTTGAGCCATCCAGTTTACAGCAATATAAAAAGGTGGGCATGTGTAGGGAAGCTTAGCTACTAAAAATATGATTAATCGTCACAACAAATGCTAGAGAATAATAGTCAACAGAAACCACAACGAAAAAGATGAAGAAATTACCTTCTTATTGAGAGTCTTCCAGCGGGCATTGACATCGTCCAGGTCATGCTCCAAACCCTGTGTGCTGGTGCTTTTAGCCGCACTCTGAATAAGGCCTTGACCTAACCAGTTTACGTCTTGCTGTTTAACCTGCAAAGGTTCAATCTCTTCTTTTTGGAATACCTGCAGTCAGAAGAGCAATCATTTACACAAATTATCTAACAACACCAAATACATCATTTGCTCAATTATCAGCTTTCCAGTATTAAAGGTAAAAATTGTTTTTGTCACTCCTCCTACATCACAGCTACCTTATGAGTAATGGTAAGAAACTAAGTACAAATTCATAATATTATCAAAACCACTCAAATTTTAAAGAATGATATTCTAAGTACCTTTAATCAGATTACCTCTAAAACCAAAAAAAAAGAGTTTATCTGTCCTCTCTCTATTGCTTCATTAGCATAACACTAGATAGTTTCTATCATTTTAGTTTTAAGTCTTTAACCCACTGAGTCACCCAGGTGCCCCAGAATTGTTTTTGTCACTCCTCCTACGTCACAGCTACCTTATGAGTAATGGTAAGAAACTAAACTAAGTACAAATTCATAATATTATCAAAACCACTCAAATTTTAAAGAATGATATTCTAAGTACCTTTAATCAGATTACCTCTAAAACCAAAAAAAGAGTTTATCTGTCCTCTCTCTATTGCTTCATTAGCATAACACTAGATAGTTTCTATCATTTTAGTTTTAAGTCTTGTAGAAAAAAGTATGGAAAATGTAAAAAAGGGAAAGGATAAGATGGGCCCCAAAAGAGCCTTACTAGGCTTTATGAGCTCCTCCAGGGACACCCGCTGTTAGCTGGCAA
Organism: Lutra lutra; assembly: GCF_902655055.1. Taxonomy (NCBI): domain Eukaryota; kingdom Metazoa; phylum Chordata; class Mammalia; order Carnivora; family Mustelidae; genus Lutra; species Lutra lutra. The sequence continues at coordinate 49,730,530 of NC_062283.1, read as the reverse complement.
ACGCTGAAGTTTGAGACTCAAATTGGAAGTGAAGGTAAAGAGCAAGGTGCTGAGAGGAGCCAAGAGGCCAATCTATAGCTTGCCAGCTGGGCCAAAATACAGAGCCAGGAAAAGAGAAGGGATGTTGGCAGGCATGGTAATAGAATGGGTCCCACCCTGCCCAGCCCCCTCCACACCTGTCAAGGTGCCGACGACCTTGCAAGAGCACGGAGCCCTCACCCTGCGATGTGCTCACACATTGTCTCTGGCACAGCAAGTCTGGGTACTCTCTGGTCACTGCATGCAACGCCAGCCATTTGCCAGAACTCTCCCCCCAACTCTCAGTCCCATCCAATTTATGGTCCCCGAATGCCTATAACTGGCAAAAAAATCTCATGAGCTAGCGTAAAATGCCAGTTCCACAAAAGCAGAAATTTCTGTTTTCCTTAAGTGGTTCTACATCCCGGAGCTACCACAGTACCTAGCATGTAATACGTACCCCATAATTATCTGCCGATGAGTATCAGTCCAGAAAAATTATATTTACATCTTGGCGTGGACGACATTAACCTCGCAAAGGGATTATGCTGATAATTATCAACTCTTTTTACAGAGATACAAATGTTTTAAATATAGGGCCTAATGGATGCCATAACAAAAATTAACGTAACCAAGGAAGGAAAGTTTCGCTAGATATTCAGACAAGACGAGGTTTGGGGTGTGGGTCATTATACTACAGGACACTATATATCAATAGTCCAAGTAAATGAACAATTAACAGACTATATGAAAACATTAAAAAGAAAAATAAATTAGGACTTAAAAAATTACAGACATCTTATGGAAAGTAATTTTTAAAGATGTAGAGGCTACAAGAGAAACTCTTCAAACTCTGGCCTGGGACAACAAGGTACTCAAGATAGTTCTGTGTTACTGCATGAATGAGTAAGTTTAGAAATAGCAAACAAATAAATGATCATTTCCCTTAAAAGTCTCCTCTCAGCTAAAAGCCCAAGTTTCTTCTTCTACATAAAATCCTTACAGACAATTTCCACACTGGCTCGTTGCTTCTATATAACAGTACAAAAATATAAACAGTCAATTACACATAACCAAAGAAATGAGAACACAAATCACTGAGAAAAAAAAATAAGCTTTCATAATTTTTTAAAAGGTTATTAAGTTACCTAATAAGTCAATACAAAGTTGCAGCAAGGTGGTGAAAACAGAAGTTGTTACTACCATTCTACTTCTTTTCCTTAAGATTTCTAGGAACTAACTGCTATGGATATGTTTTACTACTTACAGAAAAGAAGGGGGACTGGTAAGAAAACTGCTCCTTCATAATTCCAGGAATGTGCCAGGGAAAAATTCTACTCTCCCTTCTCAGATAACATTCAGGACAAAAAAATTTTAATATAATGTTCTAATAAATTGCCTTCACCTCTGATCTTGGTTTTAAAGAAATTAATTTTAGGGTTGCACATCAGAGTAGGTCTGGGTGAGTCTGGTAATTTTCTAAAGTGCTACAAAAAAAAAATGGGCTATGGGCTAAAAAAGAGAACTATATATTCCTAAGAGCTTAATTACTTTCTACAAATAAAGTGCAAAACCCTTTACATTAAAAAGTACTTTTAAAGCTTTTAACCTAGTATGCCATTTAACATGTGCCCAAGGAAAGGGTAACGCTGATGGGAGCAATTATTTCGTAGACTGGGAAGAGGACCTTTCCTGATACTGTCTAAATTCCTTATCTCTCAGTGGCAACAAATACCTAGGAAAAGAGACTTTCCCCCCTAATCTAACCCATAAGCACACAGACGCGAAGTTTAAAATAAAATAAAATTACCTCTGAGGCAAAGTTTACCAGAAGAGCTTAGTAAAAATACCAAAATAGCTGAACTTCAATCTGAGTGGGAAGAAAATAATCACAGGCTTGACAAACAACCCCTACTTAGGACAAGGCTGCACCCTTCACTTTCTTACCCCATTCACCGCTCACAAGAAGTTAGGAGCTTCTAATGACTGTAAAACACAGCACAACTTCTCTACTTCCACATTCAGAGCAACTGAGAGAAGATTTTCAGCACGTTTAAAATGTCCTTAATTTGAGCAGACTACTTCGCAGACCACAACAATAAAATACTATGTGTTTGTACCTTTGTGACGAGGCCTGTTCAACCTTAACAAATCCAAAATAACTCCCCTTAAATGGCAGTGTCTTAAATCACAATTTGTGGAAAAGCCTAAGAATGTTAACATAAACTCCCAGGGGTAGCATTCTAAATGCAGGGAACAGGTACTATGTCCACAATCAACAGGACTCTAACCAGCTGGGAATAATTATTCTTCTTATAAAAAAGGTCCTAATTAATTTGTTATAATGATAGATTTATCCCTACCTGGCATCTTGGAGGGTACTGGGCACATCCCCAAAATAAAAGACTGGATTTGAGCCTTACTAGAAACACTAGTGACCACTTTAAAACAGACCCACAAACTAGGGGTTGGCACTGCAGAATTTCACATTCCCATTAATTACCTGAACTGCCTGAAAGCCATTACAGACTGGGTCCAATAGTCCTGCCTGGGCCCTTGCTTTTCGGGGAGCTGCTTGCTTTCTTACTGGTGTGAACTTTGGGAACACTTCCTGTGGACCATCTCCGTCTCCTGGGCAGAAAGGGGTGCTTCCACTTCCTCTTTAGATGCTATGTTGGATTCTTCCAGATCGTATGGTGTCAACAGAGTCCCATTTTTTACTAAACTTGTGCCACCGCAACCTGTATCATTTCCCTCCAGATCTGTGAGAGAGAGATGTAAAACCTCAGAAGACTCTTCCACCAGTTCCCTACTTGGCGCTGTGACTGGAGATCCTCCTGGTCCGTATGTCTTCCCTTCCTCTCCAGGATTAGAAATACACTGGTTTTCTCCATCTCTTGGGGTCATTAAGGGATCACACTTAACCGCGCCCTCTTTCAAACCCTTCTGCAGGCAGCAATTTCCCCACGGATTTCCCTTTGACCTCTTACACATTTTGTTTCTTCTAGTGGAGAAACATCATGTAAAATCATTCTGAAATTTTCATCAGGGTGGGCGCTTCTACATGAAAGCAATGGGATTTTCTGTTCACTAATGGAATAAACAGAAAAGAATGGTCTGTATTGCTCTGCTATATGAATATCTTCAGCAGAAGACAAGCTTCTAATTCGTGACTGGTCTTCAGTTAAAATGCCCTGTTTTTCTTCCCTCTCTGCTGGAGGGCTACATAACCCAGAGTCATCCTCCTCCGACGTTAGAGAATTAGTACCCCACCTGCACTTGCTGTCCTTGGTAACGACATCTGACATATCAGTAGGTTCAACAAAAGAGCTTTCACTTTTGTTTGCATAATCCATAAAATTGGCCGGGACAAACATACGCCAGGACCGTCTATGTTCTTTCTTTTCTGCATGGGATTTGGCTTTGGGTAATCCTGTGGTTCGAACGATATCACTATTTAGTTTGAGCGCATCAAAGATCATCTTTTCATCTAGTTTGTTAGCTTCACGACCTCTCAGCTCAAATACACTGGAAGAAGCAAGGGCACCGTTAGAGCATAAAGAACTAACATCCAGTGTTCTGTGACTGTAGGGTAAAGTCCGATCTGTAAAATGCCTGGAAGACAGGCTACCCTTTGAACCAGAGTCTATCTGTTCATTTAGTCTGACAGTGTCATAGATTGACCGCTGTGGGACATAACAGTCTTCGATATTTAGGTCCTCTTCTTCTTCACCTTTCCCTACACATGGGGGATTCTGACGTAAACAGTCTGGTCTGCTGAGTGGCTTCCCCATTTTGTAGATAGTTAAAACAAATATTGCAGCTCTTGACACAGAAAATAAGAAAGAAGGTAAAGCATCTTTCAAAAAAGTGTACTTCCGACCAGAGTTATAAAATGTCCTCAGCATAAAGACATATGCTCAAATAATAACAGGTTGTGATCTATGAGGTGTTAAGGTCATCATCATCAGTGCATCACTCTAAATGCAACTATCCTTTTACCTGGTTCTTTTTGAAATGAGTCTAAAAAATAAAGTGCATCAAGAACACAGAACAGAAATCTCCTTCCTCCCCCTTCCCCAGTTCCCCAAGTTCCCTAATACACACTCCAAAACACAGAACAAAACAAAACAAAACAAACACACACTTAACAGTGGCTCAATCAAAACATTCCATTATCAGTCCGTTTCCCTTTTTAGTCTAATTTTGCATCTGAGATTTCCAGGTTAAAATTTCCAAATGAGCAAGCATTTTTAACAGGCTGAATGTTAATATCCGCAGAACTCTGTTTAACTGTAATCCACTTAAGGATGGCTTGCAAAACTTCATCTCCTTTATAAATAAACCATGCTTCAGAAACTTAAAAGACAAACACAGGGGCCATGTATTTTTCAGATCAAGGCACAAATCAAATCTTCAGAGAAAAATAAGTTGTCTAATGCTGTTACGAAAGTTAAAATCTTCTTTTACTTTTTTTGGGTGTAGCTATAAATAATCTTGATTCAAAAGGCAGTTTTTCTTCCCATATTAAGCTTCTTCGAGGCTACCCAAAAGAAAAAAAAATAGACTTTTGGACAGCCAAGCCAGGACAATCCATCAACCGTTTAAAGTAAACAGTAAGCAAGGTGTACTATAAACTCCCCTTTACAAAAAAAAAAAAAAAAAAAAAAGCCATTTCCAAAGAGTCTTATCTGATCTTCCTTAAGGCTTATTCCACCTGAGGAAACTGCGGCAGAGAAGAGCTCCGGGTTTCCTCTAAGGCACAAGCAGCGCAATTCACACTCAGCTGAAAACCGAGACTACTCTAGCCTTTGAAACTGACCCACTGTGGCCGCGGTTTGGTTTTCATTTTAGCTACAGCTGGAGAGAGGCAGAGGTGGCCGGTGGGGGAGGCAGAGAGACAAGGAACTCCAGCAGGGACGTCCTGCGCTCTCCCCAACTCCTCCGGGCAGTGCGGTCCCCGGCAGGCATCCTCCCGAGCCAGGGCGCCGCCAGCAACGCCCTCTCTCTTCCGGCAGCCCCGGCTAGTCCCTTCTCTGAGCCACGCTCCCGGCCGGCAGCTCCAGCGCTTCGCTGCTACGCCCTCCCGCGACTTAACTTCGCAGTCATCTTTTTCTTTGACTCCTGGCCTCCTCTCGGGAGCCGGCTTGCTGTTTCAGGGGGAGGTACCTAGAGGCCGGGAGGCTGCAGTCCAACAGCTTGGTGGTGACATCAGTGTCCATCAGACCCGCTCCCGGCACCGGGGAGAGGGGCAGTTCCGGTTCAGAGATCCCCGAAATCCCACCAACTACGTGGTTCAACTTGGGGAGGGATCCGAAGGCTTGCAGAGGTAGAGCCTGACTCCAGGGACTCCCTGAGGAAAGCCTTTGGTGAACGCCCGTAGCCGTGCTCATTTGAATATTAAATGGAGGGGGAAAGGGCTACTCAGGTCCCTACCCTCCAGATGAAACCACACCCTCAAACCACACCTCAGGCGCTGCCGTTGCAGACTCTGTTTCAGTAGCATTTGCAATGCAAAGTGCGGACCACTTTGAGTCCGTGGGTGAATCATTGCTTTTTAAAGCCCAAGTTCAAGTCTGACTGTTCTCCAGAGTAAATTATTCCTGTGGGCACAGCCCTGAGCGCTGCTGACATGAATATCGGTAGTTACTAATAACCACACAGGCCCCTGGAGCTTAAAGCAAGGCCCAGGCAAAGATCAAGGGCAGCCAGTGACTGGATATTTAATAAACAAAATCACATCCGCAGATGGTTATCGATGGAACACTCTTTAAAAACACTGAAAATAAATTCAGCAAGACAAACCTTAACCTTTGCAGGAAAAATTAATAATTTTGTTTAGATAAATAAAATCTATCCATTTTTTATTTTATGAAATAAGCAACACTATTAGAGTAGCAGACAGACCTACAAATTAAGGCGGATTGTTTTTTTCTCAATCTCACAAAATAATCATTTGAACGTAAACAAAACTGTGTTGACCCAAAGAAGGCAGTTATGGTAAAAACAAACAAACAAACAAACAAACAAAAAAAAAAACCAAGAATAAGAATAATAACCTTATATACATTCTCTGGTAATTTTACAGAAAAGATGTGGCTGGGAACTTTTGTACTTTTAGTGAGAAAACATTATTCCAAAATTATTCTTATAAACTTAAGAACTGAACCTTTAAAAAAAAAACAAACCTTATTTCTAACCAGAACTCTATAGGTAATAACACCCATTCAACAATTATTTGATGCAATTCAGTATGTGGCCACCATTAAGTTGGGAAAAGAAAAATATATACATATATAGCCATCTATAAAGAAAAATGTGGGGGCGCCTGGGTGGCTCAGTGGATTAAGCCGCTGCCTTCGGCTCAGGTCATGATCTCAGGGTCCTGGGATCGAGTCCCGCATCGGGCTCTCTGCTCAGCAGGGTGCCTGCTTCCCTCTCTCTCTCTCTCTCTGCCTGCCTCTCCATCTACTTGTGATCTCTCTCTGTCAAATAAATAAATAAAATCTTTAAAAAAATGTGTATAAAAGTACCTATTAATATCACAGTATCAATGCCCATTTTTCATAGTCAAGTAGTGAAATATTTCAATAAGCCCTTGATCTTCTGGTGCTTGAGCACAGAGGTTGTTCTGGGGCACTAATAGTAAGAAAAAGAAAAAAGTGCACACAGTTACCATGTTTGAATAGTAGACTGGGCACTAGACTGAGAATTATGAGAGACCAAGGGTTTTATTCCCAACTGCCCCCATCCTGATATGTTTAAGACTGAAAAGTACTTATTCATGGCAATATTAATATTCAAGTTTCCGTGAATATGGATGAGTACCTTTCCCTAAACATCCTGAGATTCTCATAGAACTTTTCATAAGAATGGCCCTTATTCTCCTTAGAATCTTACTCTGAATCATTATCACAATATTATTTGGGCTTTATGCAAACCTAAGAAGAGCAACATGTAACTTTCACATTTGAGGTGGATAGTGTATTTTTAAAATTAAAATTTTAAACTACATATATAATTCACTTATAAATTCAAGCATTCATAAAAAAAGTACTATCTACCAAACACCACAGTAAGCACTGGCAAAACACTGGTGCAAAGAGATTCAGTACCACTGTCCTTATACAACTTAGAGTACAGAGGAGAATATGGGTGAGAAAATGGGCACAATACACAGTCTGGAACTAAGGAGTGTTAAGGAAAAATGCCCTCTGGTGATTATGTTTAAGTATATGCCATTTATTTAATAACTGAATTCCTATTTTATTAAACTAATTTCAACTAAGTCTACAAATGATAATCCTAATAATTCTGATTCAGGTTAAAATCTGAGCTATTGATATTATATTAGTATTTATGATAATTATAGTGTGTGTATATATGTATGTATGTATACATGATGCATGTATGTATATATCTTTGTTACTTAAAATCACATTCCAGGGGTGCCTGCGTGGCTTAGTCAGTTAAGCATGCGATTCTTGATTTCAGTTCAGGTCACGGTCTCAGAGTTGTGACTTTGAGTCCAGTGTCTGGCTCCATGCTGAATGTGGAGCCTAAGATTCTCTCTCTCCCTCTCCCTCTGCCCCTCCCCACCCTCAAAAAAAAAAAAAAAAAAAAAAAAAATCACACTCCAAAGGTGTATCTGGATAACTAAAGAACTCATACATTTTTAGAGCAAAACTAGACTGGTTTATCTTCCCTTCCCAAATTTTATTTATAAAGCTACTTTAAATGTTATAGTCTCTAATGTTAATAAAATCAAGATATATTATATAATATATAATAAAGATATGTTAAACTGTTAAATATTAATCATTATATCTAGACCTCTCACATTTTCATAATACACATGAATAAAATGAGCAAAGTTCTTCTGAAAAACAGTCAACCCTATTATTTCATACATACAGAAATCAAAATGTTAAATGTTCCCAAAATGTGACTTTGCTTACTTGATGTTGCCTACTAGGTATTCGTGAGCTAAAGTATCTCCTAAAGGCAGATGATTTTGGAAAAGTAAACAAATTCTAACTGCATAATAGCAAACTAGTACAACTTTCTCATTTTCTATTTCTAAAGTGAAATTAAGTCATTGAAAAATAAAGTTCTTCAAAAGTGTTACCACCAAGTGCAACAATCCATTTCATAGAAAAGCTAAAGGCTACTTTTACCAACTAAAACATGCAGTTTTTAGGTCTGAAGGATTGGTAATATTGAGAAAGTCAATGTACAGTAAGCAGAGAATGTGTATTATCCACGAAAACGGACAAGAGTATTTTCCTGGCCCAACAGCTAGCTACTGAAATCTGGATCAGAAGCCAAAAAAGAGATATATGGTTTGTGGGGGAGGGGAGAATATGGTCTGCTATGACACAAAAATAAGCCTTTGGAGCAACAATTTCTGTTTTTCTCTAAAACATAAACACTACTAGATAATGAAAACTGAAAGAATCCCATGTTTTTAGTTCCAAAAATAATAAACATCTTCACATAAATAAAGGATTTTCAAGGATACTTATCAGATCAATATGCAATAGCTATTTATTTTAATAGAAATAGTTTATATTTTAAAAAAAAGTAGGATATGATAACCCACCACAAAAGCAAACAACTTCAAAAACACTTAACAGACTTACTGTCTGATCTTGATGGGAATTTATGTTGATGTGAATGCTAAGTTAATAGTTTTAATAGGCATTTGCTATTTTTCCTGTAAGTAACTACAATATTATTTTTCCTCTATCTTCGATATGGTTTTCAGATGATAGCAGATAAAAAATACTCTGTGTAACAGAAAGTGATTCTATATATAACACTGCTAATTGAAATATAGGCATATGTGCATATATAACTTCTGAAAGTTAAAGTTTTTTTTTAAACTTTTAAACTTAAAAAAGTTTTTGCAAGTTAAGCAAAACCAATGTCTCAATGTTCAACTTCCCTCAGAAAACCAAAAACCAAACAAAACCTGAAAACACTTTTCATACTAAGACACTACTAAAAGAAACGAAGTAGTCTTGAAATTAAGGCAATTAATAAGTGAGCAACAGGATTATGTGAGCACAGACATTTTCTCAGGGTATCCTGGTTCCTGCACAGCTCCAAAAGCTTTTCAGTTAACTTTATAACCACAGCATGCCCCTGAGACATTACTTAATGATTACAGTCCTAGGCAAGCACTTAAAAAACATTTATAGGTCAAATTTTCTTAACAAGAGACCAATGTATAATTCCATAACCACAAACCAAATTCTCTCTCTCACACACACAGACACACCCACACCTTTAAGCAACTTTCCACATTAATAAATTATGTAGACCACCTTTTATCTATGGGAGGTCTATATGATAATGACAATAGATGTGATAATCTGGCACTGGGGGAGGGTGGAAAATCCCTTTAAAATGGTGATACAGTTTTATCCCATTAACAACAAAATCAAAAAAAATAAGGAGAGAGAGAGAGAAGAAAAAAAAAAATCCTTCCCTCCTCCCCCCACACCTGGCACATAAAATCTCTGGCTAAAACTGCCCTCTGAAAAACCTACTTTAATTCTCAATCTTAAAGCAATAGAAGAGAGAACCATGCAGCCTAGAGACTGACAGCGTTACTTAGCAAAAGCAGAAAGAGATCGCACGTTGCCAAGTTCTCTTCAGAGGACCCTTCCAGGGTAGCAGATCCTTGTGTTTGACGTAGGAGAGAGGGCACCCATGTTCTGCTGGTTTTTGAATGAGAATTACGAGGTTTTACTGACACCACACAGCAGATCAGTGTCAGCTCTCTGTAGCTTGGAGTCCTGGTCTCTGCTTGGGTGGGACTTCTGTCTTGCCCAGCATGTATGATATTTTTTTCTTCCTAAAATCTTAAGTGCCACACTGATGCTAGCTGATTAAATGATGTGACCTTCCCATAAGGCCCATGCATCAAGTTGTGGTTTCTAAAGTGAAAATATTTTCACTTTTTAAAAATACCAGAGGAAGATATCGTGCAACTGCCTTGCTAATAAAGTCACGTGAACAGAAATCCAGTCAAGTAAGGTAAGAAATGTTTTCCCTAAGAAAAACCTCTTCTACAACAGCTTCATTTCATGTCCTCCTGTTCTCAACTAAAATGGGGAACAATTCGCCACAGGCCTCTATATAACAATATGGGCACACTTAAAACCCACTATGTTAAAGCATTCTCTGGACAGTTCAATTTTATCTTTAAAAATATGGTGACATCACAGAGGTTGTTTTAGGATCATATCATAAATACCTTAGGAAAGTATTTGGAAAGTGATTTATTTCAGCAATACTATTTACAAATAGGGCTCCAACTGCCTGGTTTCTGCAGCCTCAAGATACCTGGCATTTTAGCTGACCACTATTCAAATGAAGACACCTGGGTTACACAATGCCTTCACATGGACCAGAGAACATGTATCCCAGTGTATGAGGCAGGTGTACTGGTCTCAGTCTATGGTTTTGGTTTGGCTTAAACATTTTCTGCTCTATGTAATTCTATTTCAATTTTGAAAATAAAAACAAATCAGTTTAGAGAGACTTTGTACTAGAGATACATTATTTGTGGGGACAAACTGAATTACAACTTGGGGCAGCAACAGAAATAAACAGTAAAGCGGTTCTGAGGTAAGCCTTTTTACCATGGCCTCTACAGAGGTGGGAAGGGTACATGTTTAGCTAGGATGTGACTGTATATGTTCACTAAAACATCAGGTTTCTTTGATCTTCACTGAAATTAAATCAATTCAATATGGTGATAGTGATTACTTCATGATGATCAGAAGATCTGACTGGCTGTTGATGACATCACAGAACTGCTGGGACATGTTCCTTGTATACAGTTGGTTACATGTGTCTTTGATAAATAAAAATGTGGAAATATTAATATCACTTAATAATGCAGTTTAGATTTGAAGATAATGTTACACTAGAAATCTTTAGCAGGAGGCAGGGATGGGGGAACACCAAAGGGAATTTTTTCTTTTCTGCCTAGGAATTTACGATGATGTGCATAGAATTTAATGTAATATAGACAATTTAAGTAGAAAAATGATACTTTAAATTATCATCAGTAAGAGAAAACACCTCACGTTTCATACATTTTAGTCCAGTGACTAATATTTAAAAGTCAGAAAATATATGGTAAACAGAACTCATGCAAATAATTTTAAAACTTTAAGCTAACACAAAAGGTAATACCAACCTATTTTCAAAAATTTGGAATAGCTTTCACAGACAGTGAATGAGGACTTTTGGTTCAGAATAGCATATGTATTTAATCATTATGTTTTGGTCAGTATCTTAAACATGAATTAATTTTGAACTTTCAAGGATATTAACTGCCATTTCTTAGGTTAATTTTTAGAAAAAAAAAAATGGAAGCAGAGAAGTCTTACCTAATTTAAATAATCCATTACCCTTCCAGTGACTACAAGGCACACTTTACTGAATGGCTAAGAAATAGCTAAGTTTCAGTCCTACTCTGAATTTTATATTATGAAAAATGGTTATAAGATTCTATCCATGATATTAGGTTAAACTAAAGCTACCTGATAGAGTAATGTCAAACTGGATTACATCTCAAAGTCTAATAAAAAATAGACCCAGTACTTCAGTGCTCCTTCTGTTTTATATTTAGAAATTATAAAAATAGCTATTATTAGCAGACTATTATTATTATATTAATAATACAGATTATTCTACTTAATATTTTAGGAAGATTTAAAAATTTTTTTATATTAAAACTAAATGTCCAACAAAAGCCTGCCCAACAAAAACCAAATTAAGATCTGAGTGGTTCACAAATTGATCTGCCACTTGAATCAAGAAAGACAGTCTCACTTAGACAATGACATGTTTGGTCTACGTTGGCCGCAGAGGCAGTGGTATCAACATCATCACCATCAACATTACAGCATCTACACACACATTTATCTCATTTTTCTCATAGCAGCCGGTTTTATAGGACACTTAGGGTATTGCTAGTCTTTGGATTCAAATGAACAATGGCTTGTTAATTAGGCCACCCAAATTTGGCTACAGCAGAGATTTTTTTTTTAAGAGTTTTTATTTATTTATTTGACAGACAAGAGATCACAAGTAGGCAGAGAGGCAGGCAGAGAGAGGAGGAAGCAGGCTCCCCACCAAGCAAAGAGCCCAACGCGGGGCTCGATCCCAGGACCCCGGGATCATGACCTGAGCCGAAGGCAGAGGCTTTAACCCACTTAGCCACCCAGGGGCCCCTAGAACAGAGATGTTTTAAAATTTCCCAGAGAAAATACCAGATGTGCATCATGATGAATCAACTTGACACAAAAGGCTGTATTATTTCCAACAAAACATCCAAGCTGGGACACTCACTACCTGTGTGACCTTGGGCAAGTCACCTACCTAACTCCTGGCTCTCAGCTTCCTTGCACTAAGATGGGGATAATAATAGCATCCATGTCTCAGGACTGTTAACAGGATTAAAGACAGAGTTTAGAGTAATGCTTGACAGGTAGTAAGCCCTCCATAAATATTAACTGTTGTAATTGCTTTTTTTAGAACATACACCCACACCCACCCACCCACCCACCCACACACACACACACATAAATAGAATTAGTGATTGTCTACACTACCATCTTTATTTACCATAATAACATTCTTATTATTTTCCCCCTCTGGTCCTGGAATATATTAAATGTAGACGACTTGTCCACTTGGAAACTTTTATTTTAGTCACTGGGTCTCAAGACACTGAAGTTATGTCAAGATATTCTTTATTACTAAATTTCATTAAAATCAATCAACTCCTTCCAAAGTAATCAGAAAAGAGACAACACAGCATGATAAGTGGTTTATTTTAGAAGAAATGACCACTTTATTTCTCTTCACAATCAAATAAAACAATCTCTGCAGCCATTAATGGTAATGATGCCTTAGTGCTTTTGAGTTTACAAAACACTTTCAATGCACTGGTGAGAGAGTTCCACCTACCTTTGCTTTTTCTTACTTTCAAAAGAACTTTCTCTAGAGAGAGCCACATTTTTCAATGTACTCATGACTGGGAACACAGAGAGGGAGGCATCTACAAGCAGCAGCACCAATATTATTACTTTGGCCCATTTTCTTATAAGTAGTTGAAGTAGTTTTTTTTTTTTTTTTTTCCCCTACACAAATTCACAGAAAATCCAGAGAAATAATAATGTTTCACAAAGGCACTGGACATGCTTCAATTTCACTAGGAAGAAGGCAACTTGATTACTGTCATTCAAGTACTCAAAATTTGCCAGGGTTCTACAGAAAACTCCAGAGACTCACTCATCAAGCTCTCCCCAAGTCTCTGAGGCAGCCATTGCCAGAGAACTTTGTTTTTCTAATAGCAAATCCTCTTATGTGAAATCTCAACTTTGCAAACCAAAAACAGGAAAGTCTGACAGACCAATTAAGGAAGTAAAATCAACAGTATGATAGCCTTCCCTTAATTAATTAAGGGAAACCTCCCTAAAATGGGTCTGGGAAGTTCAGGAGGGGAAGCTCTCATTGCCTACCACTCAGTCCTCAACTGAAATCCAAGCGGAAGAGACAGAGCTTGCGAGTGGACACTAATACTTCATTGCTGCACAGACAGGAGCAAGAAAGGTTTACCTCCTCCTCCCTAAGGCCCATGACAGTCCAGCCAAGGAGAGACGGTCACAACTCAGCCAGTGAGAAGCCACTATCCTTTCAAATCCCAGTTTACTCCAATGGACATTTTGTTTATAACGGCCTTCCCAAATTCTAGCTTTCCTCTTTCAAAGAATGTTCCTCTCCTTTGTTCTCCAGACTTGTCTATGGTTCTGCCCCAGCTTGCTCGTCCCACCCTGCAATTCTCTAATAAGTCAATCTTTTGCTGGTAAAATAATTGGCAGTTTTACTTTTTAAGGTTAACACTTTCTTCACCTTCAAAAATCAGTGTCGATATAGATTCAGAGATTTTTAAGCCCTGAAGGAACTGGGACTTAAAGGTATCTTATAATCCACAAATAACCATAATAGTAATAAGAAAAAGAAGTTATTTTTCAAAACTCAGTCCCCTAAGTAATGCTATTAAAGCTGAACAAAAGAGATACTATGTCAAATATAACAGCACAGAATTTGATAGCACATCTGATTCTTATTCATTTCTCATGGGAAACAATTCACAGTTTTGCAAATGCTACTTTTATTTGGTCTTATTTTTATCCTTTATGTGCAAATGGTGGGACTAATTGTCATACCGGTCTTTACTGCAAAGTAAAATGCACCTCATGAATAGAACAAGACCCATCCAGATTCATATTGGTCCCATGCAGTAAATTTTTGATATGCAGGAGCCCCTCTGTACAGGGTTAAACCTGTCTTTGTCCATTGTGGTGATGCAATTTCTGCCCTTACTATCATAAATGAAGTCAAATCCAGTGACATTGCACATGGTCCCACCATTTTTATCTAATGTTCTATTTATTAAGCTCACTCCAAGCTATCAAGTGGCAGACATTTCTAGCACTGAGGAACTTACCGTTCATCAAAAATATTTTATTCCTAATCCTCTGGAGCATGAGCCCAATATTTGTTTTTATAAAACCAGGATTATGACATGGAACTCCACTCTGCCTTTCAAAATATGAACTTTTGGAAGAAAAAGTTTACAAAAGAAATTAAATTAAAAAGGATAAGAAGACTATAAGAAGGAAAAGAGGAAAAGACTATAATTCACCATTTAAATAAAATGATGGGAGACAAACATGAAGAGAACAAGCTTTTTATGTTATAGTTAGGCCTCTGCAGGAGAGTTTAAAACATGGCTCTGGTCACTCCAGGTGTCAGTTGTGAATGACATCAGAGACAGACCCTACAATGTTAGTTTCAGGCTCACCTAAAACTTTTCAAGCACCCTTTGACCTCTTGATATTATCTCAGGTCTAACCCTACAAGGGCCCAAATCCCTAGAAGGCTTGGAAATCTCCACATGCCTGGAAATTACCTCCACATGTGTGCATTCAGGCTCAAAGACTGTATGATAGCTATATTAGAAGGCTCTACAAAACAGGCAATCTGGGGCGCCTGGGTGGCTCAGTGGGTTAAAGCCTCTGCCTTCAGCTCAGGTCATGATCCCAGGGTTCAGGGTCCTAGGATCGAACCCCGCATCAGGCTCTCTCCTCAGCAAGGAGCCTGCTTCCTCCTCTCTCTGCCTGCTTCTCTGCCTACTTGTGATCTCTGTCAAATAAATAAATCTTAAAAAAAAAAAAAAAAGGCAATCTCCTTTCTGTACCAGTTACAAATTTCTTTTAAAAATAAAAAAGAAATTGTTTTTCTAATAAAACACAATGAAAATATGAAATAAAAAAATTTTTTTTTAAAAAACAGTAAAAATGGAGAATTCCTACCTTGAACACGTCAAGCTGTTGGTTAATTGTCTCTGTTTCCATACCAACAGGGCCTTGAGACTCTTCATGTTCTTCAGCCTTCTGAAGCAGAGAAGAAAATTCCTTCAGTTTGCTATAGAATTCTTCAAGACGTCCAATTGTCCCTTCAACCTGCTCTTCCCGGGCTTGGGCTCGATCCAGTAACTTGTTGCATTGTTTGCTTAAAGCTTCCAAGTCCCTTTTGATTCCAACAAGATCAGGTGAGGTCTCTTCCATGGCCAGCATCATCTTGCAGGTTTTATTAGCATTGTCGTTGCTGGCTATGAGGGCTTCTAGTTTCTTCAGAAAGGCTTGAATAGCCTCCTTCTGCTTTTGCAAGGTGTCTACATCTCTTCCCACCGGGGCCATGCTATCCAATTCATCATCGAACTCTGCAAACTGAGAAAACATCTCTCGGATGGTATTCTGGAAATGCCCAATGCCCTGAAGTTTTGTTTCCAAGAATGAACACCTTTCATCAACCTGCTGATTCAGTGCACTATGGTCTTGAGCTAAGGTTTCTGCTTGTAATAAAATATCAGAGGTTCCCTTTGAGTCTGAGGCTTCTACCACGAGGTCCTGGGCAAGTCCTCTGACCAAATCTACCTGATGCTTTACAGTCTGAAGTGCCTTCTGCTGGGTCTGCAACACGGTCAGGTACTTGTTACTGTAGGCCTGGGGTCCTAGGGAGTCATGGGCATCCAGCTGTTCCTTTACACACTCAAGCTGCCTTTTAGTTTCTTTGGAAACTTCCTGAAATTCTTTCAACTTTTGAGCCATGCTTTCCAGACAGAGTTTCTTACTGTGAAGTTGTTCAGTGACCATCTCTACCTTCTGGATCAGTGATTTATTCTCATCTGTAACAACCTCTTTATCTACCTCACAGACACTGAGCAAGCTGTTGGCTGCGTTGTTGAGCAGTTCAACCATCCCCAAGTGTTGGTTCATTTCCTTCTGCAAAGACTTTAACTTGGCCATAGCATTCTCAGTTTCAGCAGGATCCAAGCAAAATTTTATTTCCTCCAGGTTATTCTGACATTCGTCTACCCATGGCCGGAGAGTCTCTACATGTTCTTTATACTTGCGGGCTTTTCCCAGTGAATCTTTTACCTTGTCTTCTCGTTCTCTCACCTGCTTATTAAATCCATCCCAATTGGTTTTAATTGTGTTAAGTTGTGACTGTAAGGCCGCCTTCTCAGACCCTTGTGTTTTTAATAAGAGATTTTCACCTTCTGCAATGGTTTTTTCATAAATATTAGATTGAG
Organism: Lutra lutra; assembly: GCF_902655055.1. NCBI lineage: Eukaryota > Metazoa > Chordata > Mammalia > Carnivora > Mustelidae > Lutra > Lutra lutra. The sequence goes on along the minus strand of NC_062283.1, from coordinate 49,713,825 downwards.
CAGAGAGAGTTTTACTAAAGTCTTCCTGGTCTTTAATTAATGACTCCAAGACATCAAGTCTGGCTGATATTGGGGGAGAACGGTTTTGCTCCTCTTTCTTCGTATCCAGCCAAACCTGGAAATCTTGGGACATTTGCTGAAATTGGTGAGAGCTTGCACAGGCTGCCTGAAGGTGCTGAACATGATTCTCTAAAAATGAAATCACAGATATGTTTATTTCACATCAAAATGTAATCTAATCTATGAAAAGCCAAGAGAAAAACCACCAAATAAGGACAGAACCGTCTAAAAGGGAAATGACTTGTTCATTGGTGCGGTTTTTACATATCATGAAGGCCCCACGCAGCAGCACAGAGGGACTGCATGGGTCTGGGTTCTGGCTTAACCCCTCAAGAGCTGTTAGACCCTGGGTGGATGATTAAACCTCTGAGCCTCATCTCCCCAAGTATAAACTGGCAAAATTAATAGAAGCTGCTATGGCAATTAAATGATAATACATGTAAAGTTCTCAGCTTCATGCCTGTCATGGGAACGTGGTTGCAATCATCTCATCATCATCATAGCTAACATCACCAGTATCCCATCAAAATAAAGGAGTAGGTCTGAGACAGTTGCTACAATCAATAAGCAAATCCAATCAATTAAAAAATATATAAACTGAGTATTTACTAGCTGCAAGGCACTTAGTGTTACTTTTCAATCAGAACAAACACAGTAGCCAACTGTGCTCTCTTCAGGAACTCACTCCTGCTGCCTCTGAGCCCCATGGGCACATCTGTCACATAATCAGGGCCATGGTAGGTGAGAGAAGAACCTAGTGCCCAATGCTTCTCTTTCACACATTTCTCTAGAAAAGCTTTCTGTGACAGGACGGAACAGAGTCACCACAGGTAAGAAAAGGACTCGAAGCATTTTTAATAAGTGTATTCATCTGTTCCTCTGGTGCAATGAAACTGTCATGCAGCAAAAACATTAACGGACATCTTTTAAAGACCGGTTTGAAATACCTGACATTTCCACGGTTAAGTGACTTTGCCTATTGTTTGTGCGTTTCCCCCACAGCTGTGTCTGCGCTCAGCAGAGCAGCCCCTCCTTCCTCTGCGCTCTCAAGAAGGGCAGAGGCCCCTCAGGGTCCTAGATTTGGGGCCACCTCCTGGAAAGAGGCACGGCACTAATCTCCGTTTCCGGGAAATCCATGTATTCAAAGATGGACAAACCTGCTTTTTGTTCAACATCCTTAAATAATTTTAAGATGCCTTCCAGTTGCCTACTAAGCTCTGCTTTCAAGTACTCTTCCTTCACCAGTGCTGACAAATCCTCACAGAGGGCCTGGGCCACTTTTATCTGCTTCATTTCCTGCTCTAGTTCCTGCTTCATTTTTTGGGCTGCTTCCAACTGCTGGTTCATAGCCTCAGGGTGTGTGCTCACAGCCACACTGCTGCTGACTTTATTATCCAAGTCACTCAGTTTATCAGAAAGGCTTCTCAGCAGGCTTTGATACTGCGTGCTTTTAACAATGGCTTGGTCAATCCAGCTGCATCTGTCGCTCAATTGTCCCGTGAGGCTGTCCCACTTTTGGGTCACAGCTGCCAGTTGCTCTTTCACGATCCCATGGAAAGAAGGGTGTTCACCAGGTCTGCTCAAGATGCCCCGGCCAGCGGCTGTTAGCTGTTCGTACTGAGGCTTCCGAGTATCAAATTCTTGCAGCAGAATCTAAGGCAAAGAGGTAACGAGGGCAAATAAACACCCAAGTTATTGGATGATTGATTATGGAAAACGGAACTTTACATTTCTAGACAGACAGAAATGGTATTTATCTATCCAGTTTTTGCTTTTGTTTTTTAGTTACTGTTGTCCTAGTTTTTATTTCAAGGGCAGGGCAATGATGTTAAATTAATCCAAAGAGGAGTGGTCTCTATTATAAAAATTTTAGCCAATAAATCACGTTGCTCAGAATGTAGGCTCAGCTCTGACTCTCATTATACAATGAGTGATCCAGAAATTTCCCTTTGTTAGTACATTTCATCTCTCTCAGGGAGACTACCAAGACTAGGGGCAATGATTTCTCCCCAGATACTTAAATATTTTGCTTCCATTCTCTTCAGATTAAGAACATACATGAGCTAGGACATGTTGACTCTCAATGAACAAGATTGCTTCATATTTTCAATACACAGGACTGGCCACACGGCTCTGAGACCATAGTAGACGCAGGGAAATCCGCCTAGCACCACGATGGAGCTTTTGCTTCTACCTCTGACTTATATCTCAGGGATTTTTTTTTTTCCTCCTCGTGGGTTCATCCACTTTATAATTAGACCAGTCTAACCCATGTGTGGTTCAAGCTTCCCTCTTTGTTTTTCTTCTTCTTTCTCCCCTTTTTATTCTGTCTCTCCACCCCCTCAGGGGCATACTGCAGGAGTTTTACAAGTTTCATTATCTTCTACCACAATCAAAATGAATAAAACCTCAAAGGAGTAATTTCTAAACAATAAAAAGCACATACCAACTCCTCATAAAAATGTTATTACTTACACAATCACATTAATATTTCAAAGAAGGCCCTTTTTAACAGGGTCTGCACAAACCACAAGATGACTGAAATGCTCAAGAGACTTGACCCACTCATGGGCTCAGGAGACTGTTCTGGGATGCCTCCTGGCTTTGGTACTCTGGGGGTTTCCCTCTAACCTCAGGACGGTATCTTATGGGTATCTGAAGCATTACAAATACACTTCCAGGCAGTTTAAGCACAAACCCATCCAAAGCTAACGTAATGAAATGAATGTAATGAAATGAAAACATTTGTCTTGTTAAGTCACATAACACTCACCTGCACCTGCTGCCTCTGTGTGTTCAACATATTTGGGTCAATTGACAAGGGCCCAAGAACACTGACCATCAGTTCTTTTTCCACAAGCCACTGTTTTAACTGAGCTTCTACAGTCTGGAACTGGGTTAGATTATTAGAGGATTCTTCCAGTTTTTGTTGTCTATCAACTGTTAACTGATTGAGTTCTTGCCACTTAGAATCTAAAAGAAAAAGATAAAAGATGAAACTGGTGTTTGGTATTTATACATCTGACACCACTGTCTATGTGAATACCGTAGGATATGACTCAAAATGATACATAATGGCTATCATTCGGTCTTTGTAACGCTTCTTACATAGTTGATTAAAGCCTAATCTAAGAGTTAATTGCATTTAATGATACAGATTTTATGGTCCTGGAGCTGTGCGTCAACTGAAGTAAAGAAAAATTTGAATCTGACCTTAGAAGAGTATGTAGAATATGGAATATTCCTTTAGGCAAACAGGATCCAGAGATCCCGCATTTCTTCTAGAAGTCCTATAGAGTCTCTCTGTTCAACTGTAACTGACCTACTAGAACAGGGAACATTAATCCTTTCTTTGAATAGCAAATCTTCAATGATCAGTGCTGGACAAATGACTCCCACATTTGTATATCTACACCAATTCTCTTTTATTCAAATCACACAATGACAACCAGCTGCTTGGAAGTCACAACACTAGGAAATCTCATCAACCCTTTAAACACTAAAAAACAACTTTTTCTTCCTATCAAAACTGGTGGATTCTTCTGATTTTTAGAGTTCTTTGAAAGGTTATTCTCTCTTCCATATCACTGAAGTTCAATAATTCAGAATGTTCTTTCATGATTCTCTTAACTCCTGTCTTCTTGATCATAAAACCTTAAACCTATCCCTTACATTCCTAGTGCCCTAACTCCATTTTGGTCCTCCTCATGTTTTGCCTAGACTAGTGGTTCTCAAACTTCAGCTGCACTAGAATCACTAGGAGGGATTAACACAGGTTGCTGGGCCCCATCTCCCAAATTTCTGACTCAATAGGGCTGAAGAGGGGCCTGAAATTTTGGCATTTCTAGAAAGTTCCCAAGCAATACTGATGCTGTTGCTCCCCAGAGCACACCTTTGAGAACTATCATCCTAGACCACTAGCCTTCTCACTGGTTTCCTTGTAATTAATTAGTGGTTCTCAGCTGCAACCCATCTGGTTCTAAAATAACTTCCTTAAAACAATCACATAAATATGTCACTTCTGTGATATCCTTTAATAACTAAGTTGTCACCACGTAGATGATAAAATATGAAGACTTCTGCCTCACATTCAAGACCTCCCACAAAACTGACCCTAGTCTAGTAATATTAGAGGGTCTGGATCCTGAGATGAAAACTCTTGAGTCCTATTGATCTTACAATTATCATCCAAACAGGCTTCTGCTTACACCAGCCCTTACCTAACACACTCTACTCCCTGTGTATCCCAGCTCAATCTTTCTGTCACAATTCCACTAGACCTTACGCCTCTGCTAGGAATCCTTTCCTGCTGTTCCCACCCTTAAGACAGTTTGTTTCCTGAAGCCAAGAGTTACTGACCAGCATTTGAACGTATTAGTCACTCAATAAATAGTCACTGATGAGCGTGATTAGTTGATGAGACAGATTTTGTTCATGTAGCACAATACAATAAATGGCTGCTCTTAATACAACCAATCTGTTAAAACGTACCTAATGACATCATTCTATATGGTATGTTAAACACAATCTAACAACAACAACAACACAATCAAACACAATCTAACAACAAAAATAATGCAATTCAAAAAGTGAACTGAGAGGGAGAAATACCAAAATCTTATCAGGAAGCTTTTTTGAAATACTCTTTACTCTCAACTCCTATTTTAAAATGCCTTGATAATACTGTCCCCCAAGTAATTCTGATTATCCCAGGTGAGAGCCACTGAATTAGGGACAAATAAATTATAATGCAACAGGAGTCTATGGTTGGATTAACTATACCTTTGAACATTAAGTTTCCTTAGGATAACCTTTTTTCAAACTAAAACATACTTACTGATTTTTAAATTTATCATAGCATATCTGACTCTAATGGAAGGACAATATTTAGCTCAACATAATGGAACAATTGATAGTAAAATAACCATTATAATCATAGTGAACATGCAGCACCTATTATGTGCCAGGTACAGTCTGTCTGAGCTGTACACACATTAACTCGTTGAATTTTCCAAACAATATTATGAAGTAGGGAAAATTACTACCATTGTCTTACATGCATTTCCCTTATCATCATAATGGGAAGGGGTGATAAACTAAAAGGACTTGTGAAGAGAATTCCGTGTTTATGAGAAACAGTTTCTACAGGGACAGGATGGAGATGAGAGGATAACTCTGGATGAAGAATGGAAACTAGCAGACTTCTGTGGGGAGCTACTTTTTAACCCTTTCCCTGACTGGGGAAGAGAAGAACATAAAGCAGGGGCCAAATGAGTCCCCTGAAGGAACTCCAGGGAGGAGAAGGGAGCTTACCTTTTCCAGACAAAAAAAAATACATTTAAAAGGAATATTTAAATTTATATAATATTTATACATATATAAATATAATAAATATAATAGTATATATAAATATATATAAATATAATAAAATATAATAAAGCATAAAAAATAGAAACACTAAAAATCAAGTAAAAAAAATGACAAAAACATGGTACTTGATGCACAGCATTTTATTCACTAGTATCTACACTCTTCATAAAAATAAATTTTGTTATGGTGTTTAGCAAGATAAATACAGGATATGCCCAGTTCCAGCATACTATAATTTGAAACGGCATTTTAAAATTTGCAACATCTTAAACATGAAACATTAAAGCAAATTCAAAATAAATGAGGCTGGTGGATATACTTTTTTCTGATAAAGTCTATGATTTAAAAATGATTGTGCTCCTCATTCACAGACTCTGGGATAAGTGACGTGACATACCAATTTCCGTCAGCATCTGTTTCCACTTGGGGGCCTCAGGAGTGTCTGGGTTCTCCTCCAAGAGCTCTGACAATTTGTCTTTCAATTCCTGTACCTTGTTTACATTTTGCTTCAGTTCAGCTTCAAATGTCTAAACAAGGGGAAGAAAACTCTGTTACAGTATGTCAACATCAGAAGACAAAAACACAATTGTAATAGATGAAAATATCCACTGTGAGTGCTGAAGTGGGTGAGGGACCAGAATTCAGCAGTTAACTATTCTCCTCTCCTTTTCTGAAGCAGCCTTCAACCATCTGATAAAGGAATCCGAAAGAGGAACGCTACAGCTAGGGAGAAAATGACTCTAGTCCCCAGGAGCTGGGAAGAACTTCCTGTTATTCTTAAACAAATCCCTCTGGAAAAAAGGAAGATGACATCAATAATATTGTAACTGATAAGAAAATCAGTCTTGATAAAGGCTGCCAGCTTTGAGAATCTACTAGTGAAACAACACTGTCCTCGGTAACATGCTATAGAATTCAAACATAGACATTTTTGCCACTGATGTCACAGTGTAAAATCATTTCCCCAATCCTGACAGATGGAGAAAGAAATGCCACCTATTAAACAAAGGGAAAGTGTGAGCTATCCTATTTTATGTTGGACAGAACAAATCCCTAATATACCTAAATAAATATTTTCCAATAGCTGACTGGTTAAAATCCAAGACTTAACCTGATTTAAAGGTGGCAAAGTTGGGACGCCTGGCTGGCTCAGCTGGTGGAGCATGCGACTCTGGAACTCAGAGTTGTGGGTTCAAGCCCCACATCGGGTGTAGAGATTACTTAAAAATAAAACTGTTTAAAAAATAAAGGTGGCAAAGGTGCTTATGCCCCAATAGTTCACTCATCTTATAATCTATGTATGTGTAAAACAGGTGACTGTGATCACCACTTTCTACAGAAAGGCACATTAAACAAAACTGGCAAGTTATTTGCTGAAGGTTATAGACTGGGAATCAAAACATGGGTCCTGATGCCCAGGACTCCAATCTGGATGCTGGTCTGTTCTCTTTCGGGTCTTCAGGAAATGTATCTGCAGGATGTACCTTATTCTGCTCCACCTGCATCTTCACAGCCTCTGTGTCTGTCGGTGTCGGTGCCTGGTGCCACTTGGCCGCAGTCTTGTTCATCTTCTGGAGCCACTGCATCATGGCGCTGGATTCTTCCTGAGCCTTTTGCAATTTGGAGAGTTTAGTATTCAGTTCAGCTATTTTGTCCTTAAGTAAAAGGCCAAGATCTTCATAACCATGGCTTATGTCAGTCATATCCTTTTTAATGGACGTCAATCCTTAAAGTAATAAAATAAAATAAGATAAAATCAGACACATACATTTTCAAGATGTTTAGAGGAAAGCTCTAGAAATATAAGTTTGCTTTACATGATATTCCCTTCTATTTTGTCCATATTAAGCCTACTATGATAAAGTCCTAGATTTTTTAGAACTAAAGGGTTAAAAACCCTAAAAGAATTTTTAGAACTACCTTATAATGCTATTTAATAACTAACGATTTAGGTACATTGCATAATACAAGTGAAATGAAAAAGAGATTTTTCAATGGAATGGGAAACCAAAGCCATAAAATGCTATGTATTAAGTCCTTAGGAATCAAACTCAAGAAAATACCTCAAAGAATATTATTCCAAGTGACAAAATATCTTAGATTATTTAAAGAAAAAGAAGAAAAACACAACCAAATACCAAACTAAACTACCAGATTTCACTAACTTGAGATGAACAAAATTACATGGAATGTTATATAAATATACTTATAAGGAAATGACTATGATATAAAATAATATCATTTTAGGGGCCCCTGGGTGGCTCAGTCAGTTAAGTGTCTGATTCTCAATTTCAGCTCACTTGGGGTCATGGGATCAAGCCCCGAGACAGGCTCCACAGTTTGTGCAGACTCTGCCTGAGATTCTCCCTTCCCCCAATCACACTTTCTCTCCTTCTCTTTTAAAAAATAAGTATCGGGGCGCCTGGGTGGCTCAGTGGGTTAAGCCGCTGCCTTCGGCTCAGGTCATGATCTCAGGGTCCTGGGATCGAGTCCCGCATCGGGTTCTCTGCTCGGCGGAGATCCTGCTCCCCCCCGCCCTGCCTGCCTCTCCATCTACTTGTGATCTCTCTCTGTCAAATAAATAAATAAAATCTTAAAAAAAAAAAAAAAAGTATCATTTTAATTCAAAGTTGACATTTCAATATAACTACTGTTCATCTCTAAAAAGATTTTCTCTCAAAAAAAAAAATCAAAGCAAAACCAAAGTTACTGTAATCGTAAGCACTTAAGTTACTATTCACCTTTATTTGACAAAATATCTTGAGTATCTGTGGCTGTTCCTTCACCATTTAATATTACTCCACCTGTAAAAATAGTAACACTGAAGAAGTCATAGATTTCTATAGTATTTCTACACATTAATAGTAAGTAGATGGCATTAAGTCAAACCCCATAAACAGTAATCATTTAAAAATGTTATTACTATTTGAAAATATAAAATATTGATTCAATGTCTAAATCAAACAAAGGTCCATTATTTATAGATCCTTTCTGGTATATAACATTCATTCTTTTTTTTTTTAACTTACTTCCCAGTTTAATACACTTATACACAGCACTGATACACTGTGGGACTGTGAAAAAACTTAATTTGAATTATATAAAATGGCTATATATGACTCATTTATATAGATTTTAGGCAGCAAATTTAGCATTATGTATTTAGTTCCATGAATACTTTTGAGGGTTTCCTCTATCTTAAGCACTCTATTACCACAGGGAATTCAAAGATGAAAAAAGAACCTAAAGGACATAACATTCATTCTTAAAGTGGTTATGTGATCACCTTAAACATTAGAGTTTAATAAGTTTAGATTATATACATTCATCATTAAGTATTAAACAATTTTGTGAGAGCATTGTTTTACTGCTACTTTTAATAATAAAGTCCTTGAAGCTCAAAAGTTGCTCACTGTGCATGTTGCATGAAGCATAAATGACTGACAAACCCTTACTTAAGGATTTGAAAATTGTCTGGTACAGTTACACAGTGTTATTATGGGTTTAATGGAAGCAGAAAGAGGTACAAAGACATGAAAAGTTAAAAGGAAAACAAACAAACAAATCCTATTACTAAAACCCACATTCTGTCAACACAGAGAGAGAAGAGCACAATGGTTAGGAATGCATGGACTTTGGTCTATGACTCACCTGAATTTAAATCCCAGCCCCACTAATTACTAGCTGAGTGACTGGACAAATTAATCACCACCCCACCACACTGGTGGGGATAATAATACCTAACTTTTGAGGCCACCATGGTGTATTAAAGACAGTTAACTGATGGCCTAGCAAATAGGAACTACTCAGTAAGTAGTAATTAGTACTTCTCTTTAATTATATAAACATCTAGCCTTGGCTCCTTTTTCATAAGCAGAATATTAAAATACTCAATTAGACTTTATCAGGCAAGTATGCATTGGCTGCTGATCTACAAAACACAAAGACATTTCCTAAAACTAGCCACAGGAGGACAAGTTTAAAACAGGAATATTTAAATATCTGAATCTTAATCTGAGTTTTGTCTCTTAAAAAAAAAAAATCACAGACATTGGCATTTCAGTTGAAAGTGAAAATATCCTGAGTCAAGACTGATTCCTACTGTGCTTGGTAGTTATCAAGAGTAGGAGGAGGGGCGCCTGGGTGGCTCAGTGGGTTAAGCCTCTGCCTTCGGTTCAGGTCATGATCTCGGGGTCCTGGGATCGAGCCCTGCATTGAGCTCTCTGCTCAGCGGGAAGCCTGCTTCCTCCCCCCTTCTCTCTGTGCCTGCCTCTCTGCCTACTTGTGACCTCTGTGTCAAATAAATGAATAAAATCTTAAAAAAAAAAGGGTAGGAGGAAAAACAGAAACAAAAACCTTACTTATTGCAAATATATAGTGGACATGAAGAACTAAAAACACAATAGAATTCCTTTTCTTTAAAAAACAAAACACTTGACATTTCAGGAAATCTGATTAGAAGAGAAAGGAGAGATCATCACGCCATATAACTATAAGTACGCTCTGAAATGGGGTTAATAGAGCGGAATAAACGGTTGCAAGAGGCCCAGCTGCAACACCAGTCTCACAATAGGGGCAGATGGAGGGCTGGGCAGAGCAGAAAAACCACAGAGGGTACTCAGAGACTCTCAGAATAAAGATATGTGATCTGCCTCCATCTATTCTTGGGGAAAAAAAACCCCTGATATTAACAATATAAATGTTTTAAACTTAAAAACATATCCACATCTTAAATTAATTTTAAAGAATCATTACTAATTCCCCACTTCTGTTGAGTGGCTCAATCGTGCCAATTTAGATACGCTGGCTAACCCATTACATAATTTTCTTTGGGAACACTGTAGAAAATAAGATAGATGGCGATTTTTCAAAATACAGAGATCTACTCTACAGAAAAGAGCTGCTTCCTTCCCTCACCTCTCTTTTCCCAGGAAACTATACTCATTGATCAAATATTTCAAGTAGAATTTGAGTTATCCCCATTAATTAAAGTAGAAAACAAATTGGAATCTGATCTTTCCTCTTCCCCAATACAATCCTCCTTATTCTTACTCATTAATCTGGCTACATTTTAACTGTAGTCTCTATGAAAATGAACCATAAGAGGGATTTGAAATTTGATTAGTACAGATACTATTCCATGTGCAGAACATACTTTTAGGGCATGTATAGATGCCATCTTTCTTGTCACTCTCCCTTTTATTTCTGAGCTTATTTTATGCATTAGTTTAAAAATTAAGGGAAACAGAAGTAACATGGGTGGACCCAGTTCTTAGAGGGTCTGCCATGGATATAAACAAAACACATACCTGATTTCACCGCTGCTATTGCCTTCGCGGGGGTAGTCACAGCGCTGATTAGGTTACATAGTGAGATCCCACTGTTGTTTACTTTCTGAATCTCTGGTGTTTTTAAACTCCACTTTTCTTGTAATTTCTTGAGATATAAAAACACAGTATATTTCAATCTTCATAATATTTTCAAAGCTACACATTATAATTCAATTTCTTAAACATATCTTAAAGCAATGATGACTGTGGGTCCTGATTTGTGGGGGAGTGGATAGAAAAAAAGGCACCATGCCTAGGTGTTCCAACAGCCCAGGTGACTGTTAACACTGTTAGCGGTGAGAAGTGAGGTATGGTCCATTCGACATTCTGCTCCTAGCCACAATGCAAGTCAGGCTATTTCTAGCTGCCATGGGTTCCAAACTAACTGTCAACTGTCAGTCTGAAAACTGCACTTGGTACCAGCCAAGTTACAAGAAGAAATGTGCCAGAAATGATTTACAAAAAAAAAAAAAAAAAAAGGGAATTCAGAATTCTATTTAATAGTGAGTTTTAATCCCCAAAACTTCAATGAATTTTTAACAGCATGCATCTCCATAAGGTTAGAGTGGGAGAACTACCATAACTGGTCATAAGTTTTATGACTTGGATCAGATGACAAAAGACTTGTGCAGTATCTGTACTAGAGAGTCAAACAACTTCTATCTTCAAATACTAGTTCCAGGGATATACTGGAGCTAGAGTTAAACACTGACTTGAAGAGCAAGATCCTTTACATAACACTATGAGAAGCGGTATTAAAAAACTCACTGAAAGTAAGTAGAGATTTGGTGGGGAAGAAAACTTGGGTACTGAAACAGTCAGCAACTCACTAACACATCTCTTTTAAAAAGCAGATTAACTCAAAATGTGTGCTCTTCCTCCAAAGGATTAAAGCTATGTCATGATTTCCAAATATAACCAAAATATACCAAAGATAAAATGGGGATCTAACTTGTTAGATAAAGGGAAAGAACTAATAGTCTTTTCACCTCCCATTACTCACACGGACAAAGAAGAAATTAGTAGTAGATAACAATTCACCTTAGTTTCTTCTAAAGATTTTCCTAAATCCTCTGAACCAAAAGAAGGCTGCACAATGGGAACTCTTTCCGTTGTTTCTTTTATCCATGACTTCAGTGACTTAACAAGGACTTGGAAAGCATCCATCTGTTCTTGACAAGAAGATACCGCTTCTTTTCTAGATAACAAAAATTATTGAAGAATTTAAGCCATGGAAAGAAAATACTCCAAAAGAATAATTACTAATAAATAAATTTATTATTCCTGTATCAGGCCCTACAATTAAGGGGAAAAAAACTCCCCCCATGCAAACTCTAACCCTGGATAAAAGGAGGAGATGTCTCATAGGAACCAAGTGAAATCAACTACTTTATTCCTTAGGCACAATCCATAGACAAAGATAGGAGCAGTTAAGAAATCCATAACCCATACAGTAATGGCACTTTATAATGCTACATAAACTCTAGGGCTATATAAACAGTTTTAACGTTATTTAGATTCAGCAAGCTTTGATCTGTCCACTTTACATGGTACTTAATGCCAGCAGGCACAGAACCAGCAGGGAAACACTTACAAATCACCAATCTGAGGAAACAATGCCGCCACCTAGTGGTTTCTACACGACACTACAGTCACTTTAGCAGATGGATAAACCAGGTGCTTCAGAGAGTCCAGACTGAACTCTTCAAACGTGAGGTGAGACCAAGGGACTAAAGAATGTTAATGACTGCCTCCCCGACAGATACTCAGAAAACTCCACAGTGAACCATATGGATCTTTCTGCATATTAAGCACCATGGAGGGAGGGCACATGCCCAGCACATGAACAGCTATGAGGACAGATCCATTTGGTAGGTGGGTGGCATGTGAGTGGCATGTGGATGGCGTGTGCCCAAGTGCACGTGTGTGGAATACTGGCACAGAAGGGTCCACTGCAGCTGGACTAATTACTGATGACTATGTGGTTTTAAAACTGGACCCTTCTGGAAAAAGAAACCACCCAGAGTTCACCTCAAAAAACCAAGAATATACTTTCCATGTGATGTGAGTTAAATATTATGTGACAAGATGAAAAACGTAGCTCTGGAAATAGTAGTAGAGAGTGCTCAAAAGTTTTAGGCAGAGCATTCTGAAGAAATAAAGAAGAGTTAAAAGATAACTATTTTCTATCTTTGTGGGGTCTATAGAAAAATCAGAGGTATACTCTACACTAATATGAGATCAGAAAGAGAGAAGTCTAGTTACAAGATTTATCCCTGTACTGCTTTTTAGCTCAACTTAGGTGCATTCTCTTGTTTCTTATCTTGCTTGTTCATGGAGTCATTTCTTACCTACAATTCTTTAAAAATAAACTACTTTACCAAAAAAAGAAAAAAGCCATCAGAAACTATATTGAAATTGAGCAGTTTCTGAATTAAGCCCCAAAAGCAATGAACCATGAGCTATCTCTCAAGGTTATTTCTGCTTTTGCAAATAAAATTGTGGTATTTGCCAAAGGCTTCAGAGACCACATTGATTTTAAATTATTTTCAGTAATACACGACCACCACTATTTTCTACATAATGCTTTCTACTTTAAGGTTAGACTTATCAAATTCCCATCCTAAATATTCTAACAAAAATGCACTCAATTTTAAATAGGAAAATAATATAAAAGCACTTACAAAGTAGCCCTATGCTTATTCCCAAGTTTTGTCTCAGGTTTCTACATAAGCAAATAAAAATATTTCATTCTTTAAGTTTTAAGTAGATTAAAATCCAATTTCTTAAGTGGTGCTTACTTTTCTTTGATGGTATCCTCCATTTCCTTGAACTTCTTTGACAAATTATTTGTTTTTTCAAAAACCAGAGCCTTATCACCTGGCAAGCCATGGCTAGATATCTCCTTCAAAACATTGTGTAAAACTTCAAGATCTTTCTTGTGTTCTAAGAATTCAGCAGTTGATTCCTACAAAGCATATGGATATTTAATCAATTTAAGATGTTGTTAGATCTCCGGATGGCATTCTATCAAGAGGTACGTATAGGACTGGAATGGCTCTACTCAGAATTTCACAGAATGATCCTGCCTATGGTCAGTACTCTAAATATAAATAGACAGGCAGTTAGGCTGTCTGGAAGAGAACACAAGTAAATTTATTTAATTTAAAAATCCATTATAGTCTGTCTCTTTGTGGGTTCTGGCATATGATACTTACATCATCTTTAATATGTGGGAAGTATATGTATGAGAAACAGTGTTCATTTCTAATCAATGAGCAAAGGCTTTAAGGAGAAGATGGGGTTTGGGATTTTTGAAGTAGACAGGACAGATTGGTAAGGACAGATCCTTACCAATCCATCAGCAATGAAAATGATGACTGCTAATTTCATGTTGCTAATATATGTGTGAGCTGGTCTGAAGTGTTCACACGCTTATCAACCTCGTGAATATTAAGGAAGACATACCTGCATATACTGAGACAATTCAGTAACATCTTTTCCTGGCACATCAGCCTCAGTGAGAGCCTGAGTTTTTGTTTCTAAAAATGTCTGGAGCTTTTCTGAGAGGTTCTCAAAGAGTTCTACTTTGGTTTTTAGCTCCTCCATTTTGGCAAGTTTTTCTTTCTGTTTACGACTTGCTTCTGAAAATCGGACGGACAAGTCCTTCATCTTGGCTTGCAGTGAGGAGGCAGTGGATGGATCTGTGGTTTCCATGAATTTCTTCAGTTTTTCATTCATGGCATTTATGCTGCTCTGACGACCTGCGATATCCTGTTCCAACATCTGAAATGAACCAAATATTGCGTATGTTTTATCATGATGTTTACAAACAATGTCAGACAGTGTTAAAAAATGACCATACATAACCACATGAGCTTGAACAACCTGTGACTAAGGAAAGTTAAGTGTCGGGGCTGACTGACAAGTTTGATCTGTCCCTTGAGGAACACCATCCCAAATCTCTTCAAGACAGAGTGGCGAACAGCTGTTGAGTTGCCCAGGCAAGGCAGGAGACGGCTGCTACTCCGCAACCCTTGGGATTTAACGGAGCCTAGGGATTATCCAAAGTCCTAATTTTTAAAAGGCTAGACAACACCAGGATTGATCTGATTAACCTCGTGTGCAGCTGGCTGAAGCTGTGATAAACAAGATAGGCCTCGGGTATGTGTAAGCCCCTGTAATGAGTTACATTTGTGAGAAAGTATACGAAGCACTCTCTCTACTTCTTGAGAAAAAAACTGTTTCACACATGTGTCTCAGAGCAACCACTGCTTTTCACAGTTATATTCAGGAAACTTTCTTTTCTTTATCCTTAAGTTTTTTTATCTTTAATTTACCCATCCTTGGGACTATTTAAGTGGGTTGTTTTTTTTTTTCCCATCTTAGTTTTTTTTTCTTGTCAAATGTCACTTACAATGTTTTTACTGATGACATCCTGGAGAGCAGCAGAGTTCAAGGGCACTTGACCTTGCTCTTTCAGAGAACTTTCCACACTTCCCATCCAGTCCAGCATTTCATCCAGGCCATCCTGCACACTCAGTGAGCGGGTCAAGGTTATCTGCAGTTTTTCATTTCGTTCGTTAACAGACTTGGATAGATCATCATATCTCCCAACAATGTCATCTAGCCCAGAAAGATCAGAAAGTGTTAACCACAAAGCTCTCTTTGCCCTATTCCTTTTCAAAAATACACTATGGTGGTTCACACAATTTCCACACCGAAAATGGAAAAGAAAAGAGGTTTAAATGATAAATTCAAAATGTGAAATCAGGGCACCATCTAAAACCTTAACAAAAGAAGAAAAAGATCTCAGTGAAATATAAAAAAACTGAAGTATTTTTTTAAGAAAATAGTTGATATATATGTCATCTGCATTCAAAAAGAGCTTTTGGGATGCACAAACATTTGAAGTGCCCCAGAAAAATGTTAACAGTCTAAATAGCCAATCTTTGGTTCTCAATCTGAAATTTTCAAATTAGCCATACTATTAGATAACTACATGGAAAAAAGAAAAAGGTGACACTCATACACAGCTATTCTCAAGGACAATACACAGCTATAAAAAAATTTATCAAGAATTAACCTTTACATATAAAAATTATCTCTCCCTTGTGCATAGCATACATTCTCCCTTCCTTCCTCTCTCTCTCCCACACACACACACACACTTAAGCTTTTGTCAACCTTCACAGTCTAAGTAAAGTACTTGAAAGCACAGAAACTGACAGATGCACACATGAGAAAACAGATATATACAATGCGAAAAGAGATCAGGAAAATCCACTGAAAATAAGAAAGGTTGAGATTACGATTCTAAAATATAAGTCGAATTTATGTGAAAAGTTTAACAGTAGACCAAAGGGAAAAATAAGTAAGGTTAATAGGTTGACCTATCTCAGATGAGCTTAACCTTATTTTCAATTCTGAAGACTTAAGATGTTAAACATGCTGTTCTAGCCTAGTTTTCACTCAAACACAAAGTTCTATACTTTAACATCCCACATTTTATACTGCAGACCTATGAGAAGTTCAAAGAACAGTGATTTTTCATGTATTAATCTCTCTCTGGAATAAATCATCAATTTATTACTTATTGTCCAATAATTTGAAAAACATTTTAATTATTTATGAATGCTTTAGTTGGATATATTGTATGTTCAGTTAGAAAAGTCTTGACGGCAAAGACCTGAGAATGAAAACATTTTACATGCTGTGTTTGGCCCATGGAACACAATCTATAGAAGCAGTATTGTCTTTGATTATTTTAGTGTATCATGAAAAAACACTTTGACAAATTTTCACTGAATTGAGAGGTTAAGATAAGCTAATTTAAGGCAATAGTCAATGGTCCTGTCAGAGAACAGGATGAAGCCCGGGAAAGTGCAGAGCAGGGCGGGGGGCAGGGGGTCTCAGGGGGATGCACTGAATATGCTATCAGCAGACAAAACAAGAAGCAAGTTCAAACATAAGCCCTTCTTTGGAAGTCACAGAGAAAATACTCTGAATTACAGGAGGTGACGGATTAGCAGGTGAGCTGCCTCTCAGGTGGGCAATTCTGCTGTGTCGGAGGGTAAATCAGCAATCTAGTTAGCCTTGAGCAGTGCTTTCCCAAGCAAAGTCAACTATTGTATTGAATGGGCACGTTTTGAGTGTTATTATTTTTGTATTTCTTAGTGATGAAATATTGTCACTGAAATGAATTCTTGCTTTTACTAAGTAATTATTATTTTAGAAGAAAAAGGTACAAAATGAAATCTACTCTAAGACTTATTTTTTTAAGTGGTTGATTTTCTTAGAGGTCAGATAGAGCTTAGAGAAATTCCTTTATATCTTAAATGTATTTTCACATAGTCCTAGAAACTTATGCCAGATAGAAGTTTTAAAGTCTTAATGTATAACATGTGGATTTTTAAGCTAATAAAAACCAAACTCTGTACCCTTAACAATGGGGAAAATGCCTCTTCAAATAACAGAAGCACATATATATAATAGTCTTTCTTTTCCTCCAAATCTCCATGCCCAAGTCCTTATAGCAGTGGTTGCCAATGTGGGATGACAAGATGGTGCTCTGGGATGAGGAACAAAATACTAGAACTTCCATTCATATTTTTATCTTATGCTTTTAAATGATATGTTCTTGTGCTTTATAATTATAACACACATAATGTGATAAGATAGTGTATCTTATAAATACACAGGTATACATGGGGTATATGCTGAAATTCTTTTGACAGGGATGCATGCTCAAAAAGTTAAGCCATCTTTAAGAATGAAAAAAAAGTTTTCCTTCCATAGACTGGTTTTAGAAAAGGAAAGCTTCATCCTTCTCCTCATCTAAAATTTCTGCTCAGATTTTAACTCACACATGCTTTGGTGTGAAACACAGGTCCAATCATCTTACAAAACTTATGCTTTTCATTTCATGCACAGAAATATGTAACAACCTTGAACTACACATTAGCAAATCAACACAGAAAATACAATAAGGCAGCAAACATTTATTGATACCCCACTGTGCATTTAATCTAAACTAAATACAATCACGCAATAGCTCTTCTCTCAAGAGATAGCGACTCTAACGTGAGAGGGCACAGAAGCGCCAGTATGAATGGGTACAAGTTTTTAATATCAAAGGAGAAAACGGGGGTAATCAGAGTCCTGTGAGACCACTCAAAGGCTTCCAGAAAATGGAGAGGTGGAAACACTGTTTTAAAGCACATCTTTTAATGCCAGCCATGCTTCTGCTTTCTATAAAGAGCCCTCAGTGAGTCTCTTTTGGCCATAGGTTTAGAGTCTAACTCTGCCCAATGCCTTCCATCAAAAGAATCTCATGTCCTGCTTTCTGTGGTGAGTATTACATAAAGGAAGAGTTTTTGTTACATTTTCTAAATATAACAATAAACTTTAAACAAACTCTTCTCAAAATATACAACCCCCATTCCCAATATACCTGCCCCAAAAGGCACGCCTCCTCCGAGACGGGGAAGCGCCATTTCGCAGGGAAAGGGCAGAAGCAACACCATACGCACCCATGAATGTGTTCTCCGTATCAGAACACCTTCATGGAGAATCTACCTGTGAGAAAGCAAGCAGGGAAATAAACACTTACCCAGTGTTTTCTGGATGTCATTCTTGGCTGGAAGCAGAGATCCTCTAGCATCTAAAAGCACTTCAGCTGTTTTTTTCAGTTTCTCTACAGCAACCTGCTGACTTGATATCTGTCCTTGCAGAGCCTGGAGGATCGAATGCTTCAGTTATACTCAATAGTACTAAATGATGTATTTCTAATAAAAAAATTATTTTTAGTACAATAAGGTAATATTGGACATAGAAATCTTTTCATCATTATCAACTCACTCCAGAGTCCTTAGAAAAAGGCCAGTTATAAAGTGGTGTTAGCAAAGTCATCAACCAGTGAGGACAATATAAATTCAGTCTTGAAATAAACCACTGAGCATACGTTCATGACTCGTGGCCTGGTTCTTAATCTTGCAACCCTCTCCCCGTAACCTGAGATCTCCCTTCATCCCCCTTTCAGGGTATCATCCTGGATGAGACCCTGAGTAACCACCAGAAAACAAAAACAAAAACCAATCTAACGCCAAAAACAAAACAAAACCACCTTTAGGACTATTTCTGACTCCAGGTAAGGAAATAAGGATTTCGTTTCTATACAAAGTCATATTTATTTGCTTATTCAACAAGAGTTACTTAACATCTAACAAATTCAAAAAAATCTTGCTGCATTTGTGAAAATACAAAAGCAAACAGATACAAAGCTCACCCATAGGGATCATATGGTCTATATCAGGAACTCGTTAAGTGCTATTGGAAGCCGAGAGGGGGCTAAGTGCAGAGGGAAATGAGGACCGTTCTCCATGCTGGTGGTACTGGGCTGGGTCCTGAGGAAAGTATGGAAGGTAGAAGTAGGGAGGACATGTCCCTGCAGAGTGGACAAAGATAGGGACTGAAATATCACAGGACAGGGGAGGGTCCCAACCAGGTAGAAAATGTGTCTGGGTGAATAAAGAGCAACAGGACTGCCCAGCTAAAGAGGCTACATTTCATCCTGCAGCAATGGAGAGTTATTCAAGGATTCTGAGTATGGGTTGACAAGCTCAGAGCTGTGTTAAGAGAAGGCTAAATTAGTAGCACTGTGCGGGATATATGACATGAGTAAGAAATGAAGCAGAGAAGCCAGCTGGAGCAATTTCAGCAGGAACAAAGGAGAGAGCCCCTTCTGGGCTGGGAAGACAAAACTGGTTACAAAGTTAGGGAGGGTCTCTTGATAACTGGTTATCTAAAGCTGTGCTTTGAGATACAGTAGTCACAAACTACATGGAACTTTCAAAATTTAAAATTAATTGAAATCTAATAAAATTCAAAATTCAATTCTTCAGTTGTCCTAACCATATTTCAAGTCCTAAGTAGCCAAGGGTAATGAGTGGTTACCATGTTGGGAGACATTACAGAACATTTCCATGGTCACAGAATGTTCTACGGGATATCACTGCTTAAGGAGGCAGGAATAAGGAAAAAGAAGAGACAAGAGAAGCATCCAGTGTTTTTGAGCCTAGGCAATAAATGGAATTCATAAGCAAAAGTGGGAGCAAGTTTAGGAGCAAAGGAGAGTTTAGGAATTTATGACTTCAAAGAGCTCTTAGGATCCTCACATAGAAAGAAAAAAACAAACAAAAAAAAACCAGTGAAGCTGGAAGTGGAATGACTCTGAACACAGGCTAGAACTAGACATAAAGCTCTGGAAGCCAAGCCCCACAGCAAGACCGCCAGAGCTGCAGGCACTAGAGGAGGAGGCCAGGCGGAATCACGAACAGGATCTTAGATGTATGTGCTGAGAAGGAAAAAAGAACAGATGTCATCAAGGAGGTGGAAATGGGACTGGAATAATTCTGTCCCCAGAGGTTACAGGAAGAGAGAAAATGGAAAAGGTTAACAATGCTGTTTGCTTCAGAAAGGATACCGGAACTCTGGATTTGCTGAATTGAGGCCCCCACTTCTCTAAGTACATGTGGCTCAACAGTTGCAACAAAGAGACAAGAGGTAGAGGCAAGAACCACAGAGTCTTCCAGAAGTCTGGCCCCGCATTCCTAACACCTCTGACGCATCTATGTCCAAAAGGGCTGTCCAGCCAGGCCCCGTGCCTGGCTTTCACTTCACTGGAGCTACTCAAGCTCCTCTTTCAGTCTCACACTCGGATTTCAAATTCAAATTCCCATATGCCCAACTGTAGATGAACTCATCCCTGGCCATGGGCCCAGGTTTCCAACTGCCTCTTGATCATTTCCATCTGGGTGTAAACAGTCACCTCCAACTCAAAACACTGAATCTGAACTCATTATCTCACCCCTACACCTGCACTCTTCCTGCTATTGCAGCTCATGACCCAAGCAGTAACTCTGAGCTTCCTTCGGGACACCCCCTCAACCCTCCTTTCCACATGCAAATCCACCACCGGGCCCTGACAATTTTACCTGCTTAACGTGTTTTTAAAAGCAGGCTGCTGCTCTGTATTTCTGGATCATTGCACTCAACTGAGAAAAGCATCCTACCAAGCCCCCTGCCTCCAATCTCTTCCCCAACGTAGCTTCCCCCAGTGTGTTCTACCTACAATACATTCCTGGACCATATCGCTCCCCTCTTTAAAATCTTTCAGTAGCTTCCCATTGCTGTTATAAAAACAACAGATTTGAGCCTACAATGACATCTATCCCTTAATTCTACCTTCAATCTCATCATCTTCCACCTCCTGTTCCAAAAATGTCCAAAAACACAGTTGTTTCGTAACTATTTGCTCAAGCTAGACCCAACATTTAACATCTCTATATGTTAACCTTCTCACGCTACCTATCCCCCCATCATCCTGAGCCTGGCTCTTGTTCACCCATTAACAGTCAGCTGGGAAACCCCCTAACTTTCTCTTTACCCCTAGTTTGCAAAAACTCCCCCCAGGGGCTCCCATAAGTACCCTGTGAATAATACTGGATTTGTCTCTTAAACTAACTTCTTTGAGAACAAGGAATTTATTCTACTCCACTTCCTTTTCACTGCCCTGCACAGTGCTTGGGACACTGAAAAAGTTTCTAAAAGAAGTAAATGGATGAAAAGTAAATAAGTAAAAACATCAGATGTAAGATCCCAAAAGATCCTCTTCTATTTCTGCCTTCATTTCAGACTAAAACAAATGCCTACAGCCAATGGCAAATATTTCCTCAACTAATTTTCAGATTCAAGTAATTTAAATGACGTACAGGCAGCCCATATATGTCAAAAGGCCCAGCAAGCTATGGCCGAAGTGGGATTTGTGATCTGTGTACCAGATCCTAAAACTGTCCCAAGAGGCCAAAGACTCTGTATCAGAGTGGATCTGTCTAGGAAAATCTTTTACAGGTTTAGTTACAGGACAATTCCTCATGACAGGAACTCTACCTAGAACCAGGCTGAAGTGGGACTTCAGCCACAGACACAGTTTGCTGGCACTGCATACTTATTTAAGAGATGAAATAAGGTTATGAATACCTCCAAAAAATTTTTTTTTAGAATATGAGTTCTCCAAGGGAAGAGGCAGAGTTTTAACACCTTTGTGTCTTCACAAAGCCTAACAGTAGGCCTAGCACATAAACGTCTACAGGATAGATACATGTGAAAGTCAGCGTGGTTCTACAAAATGTTCAGTACCAACGTCGGCCCGACCTATCATCCTAAAACTTAGAAATGGATCACAAGAGAAGCACTTTTTTCTTCAACTCTTCTTTTCAAAACATCCCATGCCTTTTTCTCTCCATAATTACATTCAAGTCAACAATTATTAATCCCTAACATGTATCAGGTTATAATTTAATGAGGGCAGAGGTTTACAACAGAGCTTCAGAATAAAATTGCAAATTGAAATATGTACCATATGTAGTTTTTAATGGATTTCAATGAAATCAAAACATAAAGAAGCATCTACGACAAGGGGCTACTGAGAGATTATGACCTTGGTCTCCTCCCCTGGACCAGAAAAGTGTGAAACTTATAAAGGGCACTTGTCCAAGACACAGGAGACACCTGGCTTACAACATCCCTGAGCTCAGTGCAAATGTTGACACTGTCAGTCAACATGACCTAGCTCCACGCCTAGTCCCGAACCTAGGCCTCTAAACTGGTCCCCAAATCCTGTCTTTCTGTGCCTGGTATGGAACCACAATGTTTTTTGTCCATGGATCTTTCTGGAAGCAGAGCTTAGAGTCATTACAGTTCAGTTCAGTGGTATCAGAGTGCTGACAACACAGCTACCAGTCCTTTGAATAATAACGCTAATAACAATGTGCTATTGGACAGTAATGTGTCAAATGAACCAACTTGGATACCCCCCGAGTTACATTTATTATCCAACAGAATATGCTAGTTTTGTAAGTGTAGAGAAAACTGAATTTTCTGTGGTAGTCTTATGTGTTTATATTACTGCTGAAGAAAAATAATTTTTAAATGTTAATAAAAATGAAAGAAATGAAAAGTGCCCAATCCTCCTAAAAATGTATCCTTGCTACACACTGAGATCATCTGTGAGGAAAATAAGAACATATGCCAAGAACAATTTTAATTGCACATTTAATTTTTAAAATTACGCTGTGGCTTAGTTAGAATTAATTCTCTTTTGAGATGTTGCTCTCCTCTTCAATGTTCCTTTGGCTGCCTGATGACTAGAAGAGTCTTCTTCCCGCGGCCCATACCAAAAAAGTTTTCCTCTGTTTGACAATTAATCCAGGTATTGGTTTAACTTTAAACTACAGCATCCTTTTGGGTTCTTCTTTTTCTTTTAGCTCTAGTTATAGAAAAATTACTTTCATATAAGGTGGACTCAGTTTCCTGATAAAGACCTTAACTTAAAATGTGTTGTTTTTAGAGTATACACCTTCCTGTATTAAAAATACCTGACTTCTTAACTAAATGTCATGTAGACAATCTTAATAATTATTTTAAGCTATTGGCAATTTCTACCAAAATTTTGGCCTTTATGCCACAGTCTGTCCTCTGCCCCTACCACATACTCTGTTCTTGGACACGTAATCAAGTGGGACCGGGAAACTTAATTAAGACAGACTTGTTCTTGTGCTTGTGGAAAGAATATACACAAACAAAAAGGCCCAGGACTGGTAACACACACCCAAAGGAAGGAAGCCACCCCGGGAGCCCGCGCCCCCACTGGGGTGCCCACCTACAGCAGGACCTCTCCCTGGAGCCTTAGGTGACACTGGGTAAACGCTGCAGCCCAGGAGAGAAGCAGTACCCTCCATTCTAGGCTACGACTTCGCTTTCTTCCAACCACAGGCGGCCAGTCTCAGGCAATACCTAATGTTAAGCTCCCTTGACAAGGCACCTGTTTTCCCTAGTAACAGCATGAGAATGGTTTCTGATTCTGTAACTCGCAGATGCAGCTGAATTCTGGAAGGCAGCTGTCTAACTGGCAATAATGTGATGACCTCCTAGCAATGGCAGCAATGACTGCTACCCACCTGCTAAAAGGAGACACAGAACTGATTTATGAAATGAAACTTCCAAACTCAAAATCATTGGTCATATGGAACAGGAGCAAAATACTTCAAAAATGATCTCCCACCACATTAAGATTCTAAAATGTGCTTTAAATTAAGATAGACTCTCTCTGCCATTGTGGGTGTGCTGAGAGTTCCTCAATTATTCAAGTCTGACATCAAGCCTGCACTTCTGAAGGAGCGGGCAGACTTCTTGAGAACTGTGCCAGGCAATAACGGCAGTTTATGCCTCTAAGAATCATGGGGACCCTCAACAGAAACACCAGTCCTGGTCCTCAGAATGGAACAATGACATCCCTTCCTCCTTTCCACATGTTCATTCTTGAACACACCCTTATTCAGTACCACCTTTGGACCACACACAGTCTTGTAGGTGCTGGAGAGATAGCAAAGAACAAAAGAGAGAAAACACCTGCCTTCATGGAACTTACTTCCAATGGAGGAGAAAGACAATGAACAAAATAAGTAAGTATAAAGATACTTATTTGGTCAGGGCAATACAGATTTTTCTTTAGAGAGGAGGGAGTGGTGGGATGCAAGCCATAACAGCAGTGTCAAACCCATTCACAACAGTGGAAAACACAACCTCATTAGAAAGAGAAATTAATGGACTGTGAATTAGAAAGAGAAGTATGTTTCCCATCCTCTGTTCCATTTCCAAAGTAAAACAATCACAAAAGTGTGGGGGAGCAGAATGCTTTCAAGACAACCGAAGGGCTGGATCGCTCACTTTTCTCTCTCTGTCTCTCCTTCTCGGTCTCTTTCTCTTACCTTGGTCTCCTCTAACTGCCTTTGCAGATTTTTAGGGTCCACAGCGATGGGTTCAGATAAGTGTTTGCTCGCTGTGACCTCACAGGCCTGGAGCCCAGAAAGGAGTCCACATGAAGCTTCTTCATAGTGTTGATATTTATCCACCAGGTCTTTAAGGTTATTCCCAAGGACATTGCACTAAAAAACAATAAAAATGAAAACTCAGAAGAAATGAAGGGTGGGGGATTAAAATCCTACTGTATATGTGTTAAAAACCATAGGACCTACGAGTTAGGCAATTTGGAAAACACCAGAGTTCAACCAAAGTTAGGGAAAAATGATAGGACTAAGATATTTTTCTTCATGTGAAGAACCATCTTCAAAAAGTAACCATAAAAACAAAGAGATAGTCCTAGATTTATACCAGTGCAAAAACACGTTTACAGGGCTGGGTCTCATCACCGAATGGAGAATTCGGGTATCAATCGCCAAGGGAACTAACCTACCAGACACATTCCAAGTTTTATATACCACATGGATAGCTATGTATTTGATGGAAAAGTTTTCAAAGTACTTTATAAATCACTTCTATGTCACCCAAGACTGAAGTTGCACAAGCAGGGCAAATAATCTAAAGCAGAATGGAGCAAAGGCCAATAATCAATGATGCTCCTCAAACCATTTGTGCGACTTGGTTAGTCTGTTCAGCTTATACTGTGAGGAAGGAAATGTCTTAGTTTTGTGGGTTTTTTTTTTTTTTAAACAAAAGCCTTCTGCTTATGCACAAGGAGAAGCTGAAACAGTCTGTTAACTGGGAAGCATTACAATAACGTACTGATCAACCACACCTGCAAAACAAACAAGTGTGAAGGGAAAATGATCTGACGTGAAAGTTTGGTTCCAAGGCTGAGAGGCTGCAAATCAGCAAGCCACGCTTCAGGTCCGGAACTAAAACACAAACGCCACCTGGTGGTCAGATCGGATATTGGCGTTTTAGAGTTAAGGCCGTCTGGAAACCACTCGCAAAAAAACCTAAATCGATACCTTGAGGCTCCTAACTTTCAAACATGTTTGCTGAGGTAAAGCAGATGAGTAAGAAAGAGGGAATGAAGATGAAACCACCTCATGTCCTCTGCTTCAGTTCTTCGATTTCTCGCTTCTAATTCCAAAAACCAAAGTGGAGAGGACAGAGCGAAACTATAGTCACAGGCTAATCTCCCCTTAAAAATAAAATTACCTTCGAGTAGAGAGACCTGAACCGATCGGTGGCATGATCCAGTTTGCCCTGGACTTCTCTGTGGGTCGCCGAAGTATCGATGCTTTCCTGGGCAGCCTTGCCACTGCCGCTTCTCCTGCTGCAAGATTTGGCCGCTTCTAACACTCTGTTTCCAGAAATCGTGATGTACCTCAAGTCCCCTTTGTGAGAAATGACATCCTCTGAGAAACTCTTCTGCCGCTTCAGCTTGGTCAGCAAGCCGCCGAGGTCGTCTGCGCCTGCCTCCAGGTTTTCCAGCTCCTGCTCTGACTGCTGCAGCCAGTGCTCGAACTCGCTGTAGTCGGTGTCAAACTTCTCCAGTTCCTCCTGCAGAGAGTGAGTCAACTTCATCTTCCTCTCCGACTCGGCCAGCGCGGCTTCATAATGTGCTTTCAGTTCCTTCATGTTCTTCTGCAGTTTCTCTTTCTCCTCGGGAGACAGATGGTGGCCCTGTGTATCAAGCAAGGCTTGTGCAGCCTGCGTGGCCACGAGGACGGCCTGGTGCTGAGAGGCGATCTTCTCGTGTCGGGCCTGCGTGAGAACACATCAGCCGGGAGGTCAGAGCTGTGACAGGGTTACACAGAGGAGGCTGTTGGGGTCCCCCCAACCCCAGTAACCTCAGGATGGACAGACTTAAATGAGCCACAGGCCAGTGATTGGATTCTCATTGACCTCATCAAGGTGCAAAGTATTTCCCTCATGTGGGCGCATTTCAGAAGAGCAGACTTGACCATTCTAATTTCATTTTTATGGAGATTTTCTAATCTTTTCTAAAACAGCCCTTAGATAGTCACAGAAGATAAGTACTGATTTTCAGAAGTTTGGGGAAAACGTGATGAATATCTCTTCCAATTGAAAGACAAGCACCTACAGTCTGATCTCATTCTAGTCATTGCTTCCTGACAACCATCCCGAAGGGACTGCTCCTGTCTTAAGCTAATTACTGAGCAAAGAAATACAACATTTTTATTAAGAAATGATCCTGAGAAGACACTTAAGGAAAAAGAGAATTTGTTAATTTGAAGGCTATAAAAAACACTAGGACAACAATTAAGCAAGAACAATACACCTTCGGAGAAGCCCAGAGAAAGTTAGAGGAACATACACAATCAAAGGGAATACTGGAGCTACAGGGCTTCACTGGGCCTCAGCTTCCTACATGAGGAAAAGGGAGACAATAAGCCCTACACATCCTAGGTTTGCCGACACAAGTACATGAGATCATGCGTGCAGACTACTTCCTGGCAAGCCCGGCACATGCCAGGGATTAAAATCCACTCTGAAAGCAGAGAACAGGTGCGCAGAGCTACTGCGTCCTCAACATTCAGGGCAGCTGGGCGGTGTCAGGTAGCTGGAGTCTCTTTCTCTCCAGCCACAGCAGCTGCTTCCATTCACACCAATATCCATACAACTATGGCAAAAAAGGTAAGAATCCTTTTAGGTAATTTCCAAAACTTCTCATAATGGTTTACAGGGAGCCAAGGTAATGATAACATTACTTACCTCAGAGCTCTCTATTTGGTCCACTCCCAACCCCACTCCAGGAACTCCAGTGTCTCAAACCACTACCTCCACCCCCACCTCGTGAGGCACATTAGGGGCTTTTTTCCCCAGGTCTTCTCATCTGGTAACAGCTCTTCCCTCAGGTATCTCTCGCACACATCCCCTCTAAGTCTTCACACAAATCTCATCGTCTCAGGGAGACCTGCTCAGAGATGGTCCTATTTAATGCTGATAAGTGGTTCCTGACCCCATGCTCACCCACCCACACCAACTCAACTTCTTTCTTTTTTTTTTTTTTAAAGATTTTATTTATTTATTTGACAGAGAGAGATCACAAGTAGGCAGAGAGGCAGGCAGAGAGACAGGAGGAAGCAGGCTCCCTGCTGAGCAGAGAGCCCGATGCGGGACTCGATCCCAGGACTCCGAGATCATGACCTGAGCCGAAGGCAGTGGCTTAACCCACTGAGCCACCCAGGCGCCCCTCAACTTATTTCTTTTAGCAAAAGATCATCACCTTCTAACATCCCATATTGTATAAAATTTGGTTATTAATAAATAACTATCATCCTCACTATCCTCACAGGCAAGCACCATGGCAGGCAATGTATTTTGCTCACTGGGAAATCCCAAGCACCTAG
Organism: Lutra lutra; assembly: GCF_902655055.1. Classification (NCBI taxonomy): domain Eukaryota; kingdom Metazoa; phylum Chordata; class Mammalia; order Carnivora; family Mustelidae; genus Lutra; species Lutra lutra. The sequence goes on along the minus strand of NC_062283.1, from coordinate 49,685,861 downwards.
AACAGTGTTAGCACCAAGGGCTAATAAGAATAACTATGCTATGAAATAAACAGGACTGAGAAGCATTGTTGTAGGATACTGTTCACTTACAAGTCTGATCCCCATCAGTCAGCTGAGAACAGACTCATGAATATTTGTATTCTGTCTATAACAATGCCTGCCACATCATGGACACATGATATTTTTGTCCAAAGAACTTTTCTCCCACAGACTATGTCTTTGACATTTGAGCTATAACCATAGACTGCCCTCCAGTGGGTCCTCTGCACATGGGAGGTTAGACAGACATATGGAACACCTTATAAATGATCTGATCCATCCCCTTCCTTTTATAAATGAGGAAATCTGGGTTGAGGGAAGAAACCATGTGGCCTAGGACATGTGGCACAACTAGAAAGTACTGGAAACAGAAGCTCTGGCCAGGCCCTTGGGCTGTCTCTGCACTCGGTCAGGACATTAGGAATTCCTAAAGCACTTTCAGAGACCCATATCCTTAGAAGCAAAAAGATCAGAAGGCAAACATCATGCTGTGGCTAAAAACAAGAGCTTTCCTACAAGGCCTCTTTATGTTTGAATCCACCCACTGGTATTTTCACTCGTTGGGTCAAGTTGCTAACCTTTCCTGACTTCTTTGTAGCTGACTCATTCCTAAAGGAATTCATTAAATTTTTCATTTTAAGAGATAATTACGATAAGGTTCTGGAATAGCCCCCTGGAAACTATGAATACAATAAATACTTCCACTCTTCTTCTGGTTTGACTTATATTTCCTAGACTATAAAAACCTTCTATTCCAAGGACTCCAAAGACAAAGACATGGAGGAAAACTCCCAAAACTGCAAAGGGGCCTCCAGTCCAGTCATCTGATTTTGTGACAACAAAAGCCACATGCTGAAATAAATTGATCAGTTATGTGACACTCTGAAAAAGGTTTTCAAAAGTTGCCTCTGCTCCGGCACTAGATGTGTACACTTGGACAAGTGACTTCACTTCTGTACGTTCCAGTTTCCCCACCTGTGAAATGAGAATGTAGCCCCCGGCTTCCGAGGGAGCGGGGGGCCAGGGGGACTCAGGGTGTTCAGATGGGAAGAGCTGAGAAAGGAGCCTGCAGGGTCCACCATAACTGTTATCTATTTGCTATTAATTAATACCAGCTATCATTATTTCTATTAATTCCTCACAAATTTGCTCCCATTAGAAGAATGCCACATCTCGTGACTTAGTTCTCATTGTTTCTTGCTTAGAGTTCTCACAGCAACTTATATCTGACACAATGATGCACCTAGAAAGTGGGACTTTATTGTCAGTGGTCATTAAGGTTTCAAGAGAGAACTCAGGTGCCCCATTTCCACAGACCTAAGATACAGAATTTGACAATATCACTCTGTTTAAAACAACAAACCTTAACTTTCTGGTACTGCTGGTTCAGATTCTCCTCAGTGGTTCCAACTTGTCCATCAACAACAGTTTCCAACAGGTTACCATTAACCTCATCCTCCTCTTCCATCACCAACGTGCCATCGCCTTCTTGAAAATGAGTTCCGTTCTGTTCGATGACCTGTCTCTGTTTGACCTCTGCTCTGTCAGAGTCTTTGTCCACGTTGGACAGCCAGTCCAGAAGGTTTTCTATTTTGGTTTTGCTCTCTTCCAGTTGCTTCGCAGCCGCCACCTGAAGAGATGAAGTTCACAGGAGGTATTCTATATGCTGGCTGAGGCACTAGTTTTAAGACATTCCAAAAGTAAATATTTAAAATCATTTAAAATTAGAGTGGGGATACTAAAAATGGACACACACTGAAAACTGAACACAGTGAAATTAAACCTTAGAGTCACAGGTAGTTACTGGGCATTCTGAAATTTTAACTACAATTGATGTCCTTAAAAAGACATTCTGAGGGGCGCCTGGGTGGCTCAGTGGGTTAAAGCCTCTGCCTTCAACTCAGGTCATGATCCCAGGGTCCTGGGATCGAGCCCCTCATCGGGCTCTCTGGGCAGCGGGGAGCCTGCTTCCCCCTTCTCTCTCTCTCTGCCTGCCTCTCTGCCTACTTGTGATCTCTGTCTGTCAAATAAATAAATAAAATCTTTAAAAAAAAAAAGACATTCTGAAATTTTAACTACAATTGATCAAGTCTCATGCATTTCCCAAGTAGAAAGCCTGACAATCCCACTTAAAAAAATTTATTTTAAAGTTAAAACGAGTTTTTCAAACTTTCTATAATATTTGGCCAATTATATGACTGGAAACCCATCATTCTCGTCTCTGGTACTAATCATTGCTTACTGGCACCTGATACCACTTAAAACTTCAAGTAGCTATTACACTAATCATCTTCAACAAAGCAACAGTGTACCACATATTGGAATGAGGACCTTTTCAGTTTCTTCTTTGATTGCTGTTGTCACAACTTTATCCAGCTCCTTTTTGGATTGTTCTGCCTTTAGATTAAGCTGTTCACACTTAAACTTGGCTTCATTGAGTTTTTGCTCAATCAAAGCTTTATCTTCTCGTGATAGCTTTTCGCCATTCTCTTTTAAGAATTTCTCCGTATTTTTCACTATTTCTGCCAAAGCCTGTGCACTTCCTCGCATATCTTTCTGTAATTCCTTATAACACAAAAGAAAAAAAAAACTCTTATTAAATATTACCTATTTAATTCTTTGAGAGCTGTAATTCTAAAACGGAGTGAGCAGAGAAGAATCGAACACTTATTTATAGGTTGAAAACGCATAGTCAATCTGAGTTGGTTTACTTAAATCACAATATTTAATTTAATGTGAACTCTCAAACAGCATTAAAGAAAGAAAGTGTGAGATTTTCATGTTTCCAAAACATAAAAATTTATGTTTCAGAACATGAACTTAAGAAGCATGTAGGTGGCTCAATTGGTTAAGTGGCTAACTCTTGGTTTCAGCTTCGGTCATGATCTCACGGTCCTGGGATCAAGCCCGGCATTGGGCTCCACACTCAGCGGGGAGTCTGCTTGAGGATTTCTCTCCCTCTGCCCCTCCTCCTGCTCTGTCTAAAATAAATAAATAAATCTTCAAAAAGAAGAGAAAATAATGAATTTAATAATATAATCTATACAAATTTGCACACACCAGATATTATCACACTATATGAACACATTTATAGGAGCTTTTAAAGACATGACACTACTATTTATTCAGTTTCTAAACATTTATTTTTTTTTAATTTTATTTTTTATAAACATATTATTTTTATCCCCAGGGGTACAGGTCTGTGAATCACCAGGTTTACACACTTCACAGCACTCACCATAGCACATACCCTCCCCAATGTCCATAATCCCACCCCCCCAACCCCCTTCCCCCCATCAACCCTCAGTTGTTTTGTGAGATTAAGAGTCACTTATGGTTTGTCTCCCTCCCAATTCCATCTTGTTTCATTTACTCTTCTCCTACCCCCTTAACCCCCCATGTTGCATCTCCTCTCCCTCATATCAGGGAGATCATAAGATAGTTGTATTTCGCTAAGCATGATACCCTCTAGTTCCATCCACGTCGTCACAAATGGCAAGATTTCATTTCTTTTGATGGCTGCATAGTATTCCATTGTGTATATATACCACCTCTTCTTTATCCATTCGTCTGTTGATGGACATCTAGGTTCTTTCCATAGTTTGGCTATTGTAGACATTGCTGCTATAAACATTCGGGTGCACGTGCCCCTTCCGATCACTACGTTTGTATCTTTAGGGTAAATACCCAGCAGTGCAATTGCTGGGTCATAGGGTAGTTCTATTTTCAACATTTTGAGGAACCTCCATGCTGTTTTCCAGAGTGGTTGCACCAGCTTGCATTCCCACCAACAGTGTAGGAGGGTTCCCCTTTCTCTGCATCCTTGCCAGCATCTGTCATTTCCCGACTTGTTCATTTTAGCCATTCTGACTGGTGTGAGGTGATATCTCATGGTGGTTTTGATTTGTATTTCCCTGATGCCGAGTGATATGGGGCACTTTTTCATGTGTCTGTTGGCCATCTGGATGTCTTCTTTGCAGAAATGTCTGTTCATGTCCTCTGCCCATTTCTTGATTGGATTATTTGTTCTTTGGGTGTTGAGTTTGCTAAGTTCTTTATAGATTTTGGACACTAGCCCTTTATCTGATATGTCATTTGCAAATATCTTCTCCCATTCTGTCAGTTGTCTTTTGGTTTTGTTAACTGTTTCCTTTGCTGTGCAAAAGCTTTTGATCTTGATAAAATCCCAGTAGTTCATTTTGCCCTTGCTTCCCTTGCTTTTGGCGATGTTCCTAGGAAGATGTTGCTGCGGCTGAGGTCGAAGAGGTTGCTGCCTGTGTTCTCCTCAAGGATTTTGATGGATTCCTTTCTCACATTGAGATCCTTCATCCATTTTGAGTCTATTTTCATGTGTGGTGTAAGGAAATGATCCAATTTCATTTTTCTGCATGTGGCTGTCCAATTTTCCCAACACCATTTATTGAAGAGGCTGTCTTTGTTCCATTGGACATTCTTTCCTGCTTTGTCGAAGATGAGTTGACCATAGAGTTGAGGGTCTATTTCTGGGCTCTCTATTCTGTTCCATTGATCTATGTGTCTGTTTTTGTGCCAGTACCATGCTGTCTTGATGATGACAGCTTTGTAATAGAGCTTGAAGTCCGGAATTGTGATGCCACCAACTTTGGCTTTCTTTTTCAATATTGCTTTGGCTATTCGAGGTCTTTTCTGGTTCCATATAAATTTTAGGATTATTTGTTCCATTTCTTTGAAAAAAATGGATGGTACTTTGATAGGAATTGCATTAAATGTGTAGATTGCTTTAGGTAGCATAGACATCTTCACAATATTTATTCTTCCAATCCAGGAGCATGGAACATTTTTCCATTTCTTTGTGTCTTCCTCAATTTCTTTCATGAGTACTTTATAGTTTTCTGTGTATAGATTCTTAGTCTCTTTGGTTAGGTTTATTCCTAGGTATCTTATAGTTTTGGGTGCAATTGTAAATGGGATGGACTCCTTAATTTCTCTTTCTTCTGTCTTGTCGTTGGTGTAGAGAAATGCAACTGATTTCTGTGCATTGATTTTATATCCTGACAGTTTACTGAATTCCTGTACAAGTTCTAGCAGTTTTGGAGTGGAGTCTTTTGGGTTTTCCACATATAGTATCATATCATCTGCGAAGAGTGATAGTTTGACTTCTTCTTTGCCAATTTGGATGCCTTTAATTTCCTTGTGTTGTCTGATTGCTGAGGCTAGGACTTCTAGTACTATGTTGAATAGCAGGGGTGATAACGGACATCCCTGCCGTGTTCCTGACCTTAGCGGAAAAGCTTTCAGTTTTTCTCCATTGAGAATGATATTGGCGGTGGGTTTTTCATAGATGGCTTTGATAATATTGAGGTATGTGCCGTCTATCCCTACACTTTGAAGAGTTTTGATCAGGAAGGGATGCTGTACTTTGTCAAATGCTTTTTCAGCATCTATGGAGAGTATCATATGGTTCTTGTTCTTTCTTTTATTAATGTGTTGTATCACATTGATTGATTTGCAGATGTTGAACCAACCTTGCAGCCCTGGAATAAATCCCACTTGGTCGTGGTGAATAATCCTTTTAATCTACTGTTGAATCCTATTGGCTAGTATTTTGGTGAGAATTTTTGCATCTGTGTTCATCAAGGATATTGGTCTGTAGTTCTCTTTTTTGGGATCCTTGTCTGGTTTTGGGATCAAGGTGATGCTGGCCTCATAAAATGAGTTTGGAAGTTTTCCTTCTATTTCTATTTTTTGGAACAGTTTCAGGAGAATAGGAATTAGTTCTTCTTTAAATGTTTGGTAGAATTCCCCCAGGAAGCCATCTGGCCCTGGGCTTTTGTTTGTTTGGAGATTTTTGATGACTGTCAATCTCCTTACTGCTTATGGGTCTGTTGAGGCTTTCTATTTCTTCCTGGTTCAGTTGTGGTAGTTCATATGTCTCTAGGAATGCATCCATTTCTTCCAGATTGTCAAATTTGTTGGCATAGAGTTGCTCATAGTATGTTCTTATAATTCTCTGTATTTCTTTGGTGTTAGTTGTGATCTCTCCTCTTTCATTCATGATTTTATTTATTTGGGTCCTTTCTCTTTTCTTTTTGATAAGTCTGGCCAGGGGTTTATCGATCTTATTAATTCTTCCAAAGAACCAGCTCCTAGTTTCGTTGATTTGTTCTATTGTTTTTTTGGTTTCTATTTCATTGATTTCTGCTCTGATCTTTATGATTTCTCCTCTCCTGCTGGGTTTAGGCTTTCTTTCTTGTTCTTTCTCCAGGGTTAGGTTGTGTACCTGAGACCTTTCCTGTTTCTTGAGAAAGGCTTGTACCACTATATATTTTCCTCTCAGGACTGCCTTTGTTGTGTCCCACAGATTTTGAACCGTTGTGTTTTCATTATCATTTGTTTTCATGAATTTTTTCAAATCTTCTTTAATTTCCTGGTTGACCCATTCATTCTTTAGAAGGATGCTGTTTAGTCTCCATGTGTTTGGGTTCTTTCCAAATTTCCTCTTGTGATTGAGTTCTAGCTTCAGAGCATTGTGGTCTGAAAATATGCAGGGAATGATTCCAATCTTTTGATAACGGTTAAGACCTGATTTAGGACCAAGAAGGTGATCTATTCTGGAGAATGTTCCATGTGCACTAGAGAAGAATGTGTATGTATTCTGTTGCTTTGGGATGAAATGTTCTGAATATATCTGTGATATCCATCTGGTCCAGTGTGTCATTTAAGGCCTTGATTTCCTTGTTGATCTTTTGCTTGGATGATCTGTCCATTTCAGTGAGGGGAGTTTAAAGTCCCCTACTATTATTGTATTATTGTCGATATGTTTCTTTGATTTTGTTATTAATTGGTTTATATAGTTGGCTGCTCCCACGTTAGGGGCATAGATATTTAAAATTGTTAGATCTTCTTGTTGGACAGTTCCTTTGAGTATGATATAGTGTCCTTCCTCATCTCTTATTATAGTCTTTGGCTTAAAATCTAATTGATCTGATATAAGGATTGCCACTCCTGCTTTCTTCTGATGTCCATTAGCATGGTAAATTCTTTTCCACCCCCTCACTTTAAATCTGGAGGTGTCTTCGGGTTTAAGATGAGTTTCTTGTAGGCAACATATAGATGGGTTTTGTTTTTTTATCCATTCTGATACCCTGTGTCTTTTGGTTGGGGCATTTAGCCCATTAACATTCCGGGTAAGTATTGAGAGATATGAATTTAGTGCCATTGTATTGCCTGTAAGGTGACTGTTATTGATTATTGTCTCTGTTTCTTTCTGATCTACTACTTTTAGGGTCTCTCTTTGCTTAGAGGACCCCTTTCAATATTTCCTGTAGAGCTGGTTTGGTATTTGCAAATTCTTTCAGTTTTTGTTTGTCCTGGAAGCTTTTAATCTCTCCTTCTATTTTCAATGATAGCCTAGCTGGATATAGTATTCTTGGCTGCATGTTTTTCTCGTTTAGTACTCTGAATATATCATGCCAGCTCTTTCTGGCCTGCCAGGTCTCTGTGGATAAGTCTGCTGCCAATCTAATATTTTTACCATTGTACGTTACAGACTTCTTTTCCCGGGCTGCTTTCAGGATCTTTTCTTTGTCACTAAGACTTATAAATTTTACTATTAGGTGATGGGGTGTGGACCTATTCTTATTGATTTTGAGGGGGGTTCTCTGAACCTCCTGGATTTTGATGCTTGTTCCCTTTGCCATATTGGGGAAATTCTCTCCAATAATTCTCTCCAATATACCTTCTGCTCCCCTCTCTGTTTCCTCTTCTTCTGGAATCCCAATTATTCTAATGTTGTTTCGTCTTATGGTGTCACTTATCTCTCGAATTCTCCCCTTGTGGTCCAGTAGCTGTTTGTCCCTCTTTTGCTCAGCTTCTTTATTCTCTGTCATTTGGTCTTCTATATCGCTAATTCTTTCTTCTGCCTCATTTATCCTAGCAGTGAGAGCCTCCATTTTTGATTGCACCTCATTAATAGCTTTTTTGATTTCAACTTGCTTAGATTTTAGTTCTTTTATTTCTCCAGAAAGGGCTTTTATATCTCCCGAGAGGGTTTCTCTAATATCTTCCATGCCTTTTTCGAGCCTGGCTAGAACCTTGAGAATCGTCATTCTGAACTCTGGATCTGACATATTACCAATGTCTGTATTGATTAGGTCCCTAGCCTTTGGTACTGCCTCTTGTTCTTTTTTTTGTGGTGAATTTTTCCGCCTTGTCATTTTGTCCAGATAAGAGTATATGAAGGAGCAAGTAAAATACTAAAAGGGTGGCAACAACCCCAGGAAAATATGCTTTAGCCAAATCAGAAGAGATCCCAAATCATGAGGGGGGAGAAAGGGGATAAAAAGAGGTTCAGAAAGAAAAAGAAAAAAAAAAAATCAATTAAAAAAATAATACCAATAAAGAAAAAAATATAAAAAGGAATATATATATATATGTATATACATATATATATGTATATATATATATATATATATTAGATAAACTAGTTAAAAAACGTTAAAAAAGAAAAGGGTAAAAGTTAAAAAAATTTAGCAGAAGAAGAAAAAAAATTGAAAAAGAAAAAAAAATTAAATTAACTGCAAGGCTAAAGAATCATGGGGAGAAAGCCATGAGTTCCGTGCTTTGCTTTCTCCTCCTCTGGAATTCTGCTGCTCTCCTTGGTATTGAAACTACACTCCTTGGTAGGTGAACTTGGTCCTGGCTGGGTTTCCCATTGATCTTCTGGGGGAGGGGCCTGTTGTAGTGATTCTCAAGTGTCTTTGCCTCAGGCAGAGTTGCACCGCCCTTACCCAGGGTGGTCTGAGTAATCAGATTGGGTTTGCTTTTGGGAGCTTTTGTTCCCTGAGCGCTTTCCGCTTTCAGTAGAGTTCCGGAGGGTGGGAATGAAGATGGTGGCCTCCCGGTCTCCGGCCCGGAGGAGCCGAGAGCCCGGGGCCCCACTCCTCAGTGCGCCCTCAGAGAACAGCGCCCAATTACTCCCGTCACCCTGGCCTCCGGCCACGCTCCGAGCTGACCGAGCCTGCGACCGGTTCAAAGTAACCCTGAGATTAGAGCTCACTCCTTGGCTCTGTCTCTGTAGCTGGCTTCCCCGTTCTAATACCTGTAAGCTCTGCGACACTCAGACACCCCCGATCCTTCTGTGATCCTGCGGGACCTGAGGCCACGCTGACCCTGCGTGGGCTTCACCCCAGTTAAGCCTCTGGAGCGATGTCCCTCAGCGGAGCAGACTTTTAAAAGTCCTGATTTTGTGCTCTGTTGCTCCCGTGCTTGCCGGGAGCTGGCCCCTCCCACCGTGGTCTATCTTCCCGTCGCTTTGGATTCACTTCTCCGCCAGTCCTACCTTTCAGAAAGTGGTTGATTTTCTGTTTCTAGAGTTGCTGTTCTTCTCTTCGATCTCCCGTTGGATTTGTAGGTGTTTGCAATCTTTAGATAAACTATCTAGCTGATCTCCTGCTACCTGAAGTAGTCTCAGCCTGCTACTTCTCCGCCATCTTGCCTCCTCCTCCAACATTTATTTTTTAATATATATCTATTTACTCAGGATAAAAACAAATTCTCCCAGTGAACTAAGATAACTTCTTCTAAACCCCAAGGCTCTCTAATATGCAATGTTTGCTTCTTTGCCACAGTTGCTAGGAAGCTCAAGATTAAGATGTCTCCTCAGCAGTTATAGCTTCCCTCCATCTAGATTTCTCTATGGAATTTTTCTCTTCTTTTCCTCCTTTATTTTGTGTTTTCATTCTCCAAATTATACTGTGTTTGAACTTTCGCAATATTTTTCTGTATTTTTAATTTAAGCTTTATCAAATCATTCTAAGTATTTGAATGGAAAGAGATACTACTTATTGAGCCACTACTCTGTGCCATTAACTGTGCTAGTCACTTAATTAACACACAGCATTTGCTTAACTCCTACAATCAGTGAGGTATGACCAACAAAGAAACTAAGGCTTGAAGAGGTTCTTTATAAAGCTAACAGTGTGGAGTATCTTGGATTTGAACCAAGAGCTATCTAGTTATCATGAGAATGTCCTTTCTCCTGACACCAAAATCAGGCTATCTTTACCTCTCTTTACTCTTTGTTCATTTGATGAAGAGGGACAAATTGTGGAGAAAAATGAAAGGAATAGGAAATTAAGAAAGAGAAAGAACCCAGACAAATGGCTATTATACAACTGAGTGAACTGGCCTTAAGGGGAGACAAGTTTTAACTCCTCACACAAGGTATTTCCATTAGCAACCTCCTTTATGGCGCCTTCCCTCAATATCTCACCAACACCAGTCAAGAAAATTATTGGCTTTCTTGAAGCTGGAAATGTAACTCTTAGTATCAAGTTGAAAGCTCACCTTGGCTCAGAATAGCTGACATGATTTGCTAATAATACTATTAGTATCAACAGAAAGCTGCTGATGCAAAACCAAATTTTACCTCCTGCTTGGACTGATACTTCTTTAACTCAATTGTGCCATCTCCAATCACGAAGGCTTCCTGGTGACCAATGAGGCGGTTTTCAGTCTGGGTGAGGAGATCGCATATTCCTTGGAGTTTCTCTTTGTACTCTTGCTGACGTTCTGCCACGATCTAAACAGGGCAAAATCAAAGCACCTTAGATGTGTGGTCATAAACTCACTATTGTGATTCCTCCTTATGAGAACACATTTTGCAAGTTCTGCACATTTTACGAGTTCTAACTGCAAAATCAGAACATATATTGCAAGTTTTTCTGTGTATGCTGTAAACATGATAGCAGTGGGGTACATATGGAGCAAGGTGACACAGAAAGTAAGAGCATGTCCCGTATACAAAGAAGGAGCTCATATTCGGATGAAACTGCTCAGGAGAATACTGGCCATGCATATAGGTAAGAGATGGAGCTTCTGACCCACAGGAAGGAACATTCCATGTTCTTAAGCTCTCGAAACCTGCGACACACACAATTAATTCTGCAAAAGGATACCAAAACAGAAGTTAGTTGTGGTTTGTCTGTTAATGTATCTGCTATGTGTACTTAGGTTATCATGCGAAAGACAATGCCTAGGGGCTTCAAGAAATAATAAAAGGAGCACTGCATGCAATGTTTTTACTTAATCACTATGCCTAATTCCACTGCCACCCCTCTGCTCATTATTGCTATTAGATGTAGCACTCTAATATAATTCACTCTATTAAGAGATTAATTTGGTAAATCAGTACTAATACTTGCACCTTTCCTTTTCCTACTATTTATACACTAGTTATGCATCTTATAGCCACTGATCATGTTTTCCTAGAAGCCTAACACATGCCAGGCAAGTAAAGTACTATGTGTTCTATAGTCATTCTTTTTTTAGTGCTCACAATACTACCAGGTAAGCACAGTTACTATTTCATATTTACCACTGAGAAAACCATGATTGAGCGATGTGCCCTAGGTCACACATGACTGAGAGTAGCTAGGAGGTGAGCTCAGCCACTCTGACTCCAGAGCCCATGCTCCATGCTGCTGTGCCCTCCTTCCTCCCAGTGGGAAAAGATACCTTACCCTTCTTTGTCCATATGTTCTTCAATTTATCGAAATCTGAGTGCATCCATATTTCCTACTCCCCCCCAAAAATCAAGACTCCCACTTGAAAACGGTGGTTTCAGGGAGTCATAAAAATTAAAATAAACTATAGCATTCTTGTGGAAAACAATATTCTTATATATTCCAGCATCTCTCCATTATACCCTGTCCACTAACTGCCTTTCCAGATCCTGGGGTATCCACATAACAGGTTTCACACAAAAGAACTAAAAACGAAGAATTCCAGCTCCACAAAGAAAGGCAAACCTTCTGATCATCAAAATCTTGTTCTAGTTGTAACAGAGCCTCTAGGTGCTCTACCCGGGCAGTTACTGATTCCTGCACATCAAGAAAACACTTCTGAGTGGTATTTAGGAGCCTCAGGAGTTGTTTGCTTTGGCTGGGAGACAGGTCTTGCGCACACTCAGAAATGAAGAACTGCACATCAAGGGCAGTACCCTCCAGCTGCACTTTGGTGTGTCCAAGGTCTTTTAACACGTTCTGTGAACAAAATAGTGCAAGTTATAAAATGGGAAGTAAGCCATAATATAAAACTTGCATTGACAATATTTAAAAACAAGGTTTTACTGACATGTTTTCATGATTCGGTTAGTCAAAAATCTATTCAGCACCTGATAGTGGATGGTAATGATGAAATTATTTAAATACTATGGTACTTAATATTATATGGGAAGACAATTTCTCTAAGAATTTTTTTTAAATTTCTCTAACTTACTAGTCTTCACTCTTACTCGAACTTTCTAGTCTAATATCTTTTTTAGAGAGAGTGTGCAGGAGGAGGGACAGACGGAGAAGGAGAGCATCTCAAGCAGACTCCCTGCTGAGTGCAGGGCCCAAAGAGGGGCTCGATCTCACAACCCTGAGATCATGACCTGAGCCGAAATCAAGAGTCGGATACTTAACCGACTGAGCCACCCAGGTGCCCCTCCTCTAAGAATATTTTATTCTTTTTATATTTAATATTTTAATACTTTAATCTTGCCTCCATATCACATTTAAAATGTAACTCTAACAAAAGATAAAAACCCAAACTTACATAGATTTGGCATGTTAAAGGGGAAAATAAGCATTAAAATATTACTTGTTAATATTTACAATATCCATGTAATTGTGGTTTCACATAAATAAGCCAATGGGGAATCTGAAACATAAATTCAATGAACTACAATTTCAGTTTTCTGACTCAGGCCAGGAGCCTAAACATCATTCATGAGGCATGCTATTCAAGTTAAGAACTATGATGTGCTTTTAAGACTAATTTAACAATTACATATTTATGTGACTAATACATGAATATAAATCTTAAGATGTCAGTGGTGGTAAGACACTGATAAGGCAGGCGCCTGGGTGGCTCAGTGGGTTAGGCCGCTGCCTTCGGCTCAGGTCATGATCTCGGGGTCCTGGGATCGAGTCCCGCATCAGGCTCTCTGCTCAGCAGGGAGCCTGCTTCCCTTCCTCTCTCTCTGCCTGCCTCTCTGCCTACTTGTGCTCTCGGTCAAATAAATAATTTAAAAAAAGACACTGATAAGGCAGTTGGGAAACATCAGAATGATAACCATAAGTTGTGATTATTTTATGGTTGTGTTAGTTATGAACAAACATCTCTTAGAGACAAGGAAAGAAATAATCCTTTCAGATTTAGCAGTCATGATTGTTCTTGTAAATAGTTGTTATATTAAACCTGGAGGTTTTTAAATGTACTTTATCTCATTTATTTTGATACTTGCCTTGAGAAATTCCAAACTTCTCTTCACATGTTCAGCGTCTTGTACATTCACAGTCTCAATATCCTTCATAGACTTGCTCTTCTCGGATATCCAATGTGAGAAAGACTCCAGTTTCTGTAGAAATTCTTCATGGGAAACTGCTAGTTTAGACTAGAAAATAAAATCATGTGTTCATTTCAATTACCAAATTTCAAATTCCTACAGAAACTGGCTCTGTTTCAAGGCCCTAGAAGTATTAATACAAAAAAGACTTCATCTCATGACTAAATTTTCAAATAATCAAATTTTCTTCAAAACTCAAATTCTGACTTGGCGTGAAATGCTTCGATGCCTACCATTTCGGAGTCAATCGCAAGCATGACGTGTTTCATTCTTTCTGAAGACACACTGCTGAGGGAAGAGAAAGCAGTCTGCAAATTTTGGTGGCTAGTCCTCAATTCCTCCAGCTGTCCGCTGGGGAAGTCACTGGGAAGAGACTCTAAAAACTCTTCTGCCAACTTCATGTCTTTTCTTAAAAGAACAGCAATTGGAGCCAATCCCAATTCAAATGTCTGCGAAAAACAGATATCCCAGAACCATTCAGTGAAAATACCAATCACAATCCATTCTAAATGTACGAGTAAAGCCCAATGCTCATTTTTCCAAATTAACACCAGCTGACAATCATTCGTAACAGGCAGTGGATAGTTCTTACCTCTAACTGTTTAAGTTGGTTCCTCAAAGCTTCCAGATTATTATCCAGAGACTCCTGGCTGTCTAAAGGGGGCTTCATATCTTGAAGTAAAGCCAAATACTCATGCATTTTGATGTGTGCTGTGAACACTGCTGTAATTCAGTGGAAAACTAAACACAAATTTGGACATTTTAATTCAATAGCCTTTACATTGTTTTTTAAAGCAAATAAAATATATGGGGTTATTCCCAAATGTTTCATGCAGCTACTGCCATATAAAAATGTAAAATCAACTTACTTGTTCCATTGAGCTATCTCCAGACGTCATTCCTTTTGACCCTGAAATACTTTCCAAATGGTCTGGGGTATCACTGCATAGCTCCCCCAGCTTCTCATCGCTTGGCAATGCTGATGTACACACAGTCGAACTTTCTAGTCTAATATCTTTTATATTTTGTGAACTAAGGGAACAGTGGTTTCCTTCTTTGCTTTTAAGATCATCAAGAATGTGTGACTTTTCATCCACCATCTCAGGAGTAGTGGGTAATTTTTGATTCAAGTCACTGACCTGTTCTATCTTCTCTGAGTACGTGTCAGCCAGCAGCTTGTAGAAAATATTTTCAAGTTGCAATGGAGCTACTTTAGAGGTTATACCTCTTTTCTCTAGCTCATACTCCATCTGGGTTAATTCTTTTATCAATTCAAATGCTCCAGTAATTTTCTGCCTATGCTGATTTTGCTTAAGTATATCAAGGAGAAGCTCAGACTTCAGATTTGCAATATAGAACAGATCATCGCTGCTCTCTGCTTTCAGCTCTGGTGAGTTATTCACAGGGGAAACCCCAGAACAGACACCAACTTCAAAGTCACTGGGCACACCAGATGCTTCATTTGCCAACTGTGATGTGCTAACTCTTTTAATTAAGTTTTGAAGTAAAGTTTTGGCGTCTGCACAGACTGAAGATTCTTCAACCTCTTGAGGATTCATAGGGCCTTCTTCCAGTATACTTTTTAAGATATCCTTTACATCCTCAACAAATACCTGAGATAACTCAGGAAACTGAACCTCCTTTTCTTGGAGTCCTAGAGACAAGGCGTGTTGCTTTTGCTGCTGTTGCTCAATTATTTCCACCTTACTGTTAATTTCTGATAATGAGCAGGCTGTGCTTAAAGGGCTCCTGGAGTTACCATTTCTTATTCCATTTGTGCAGAGTTCTGGTGGCACAAAATTGTTATTTTCCCCCTGGTCTTCCACATTTCTAAGAGGTAAGATTGACAGTGTGCTTTCCTTCCTTTCTGGTGTGAACTGAGCAATTCCTGTTCCCCCTTCTGAGGCACTTTCTTTAGTACAAGGACCACTCTGTCGGGCCATCTCATTTAGAGGTGAGATTTCCTGGATAAGAGCTATCTTCTCTTTTGCATCATTTACTCCAAACTCTACGTGCCCCTTCACAGCAGGGGAAGCTATAAGAACACAGCTTGGGATACCTTCACTGGGTTTCGAGACACCTTTTGCTTTTACATCTTTTGCACAATCTTTTAAATAAGTGAACAGGTCAGAGTCTTTCTCAGGCCCATCAGTGAATGAATCTCTCTCAGTACTTGTATCCCCTTCGGACAACAGAATGTCTGAAGTCATGTCAGCACCAATCACTCTGGAAACTGAGGAGTCAAATATTTCTTCAAGATTCTCAAACTGAACAGGACTTTCACGTACCACTGTCTGTAGGTTCTCTGGTTCATCTCTAAGAGTTACAGTTACTTTTTTCAGGCCTCCTTTCTGATTATGTTCTTCACTGTCTGTGATTTGTGGAAATGGACACTGATCATTACCTAAAGCAAGACTCCCCATAGTACTTTCATTAGACAAAAGTCCAAGATACCTATTATCTTCTTGTAGACCTTCTCCTCGCACCTCTCCTTTCCCTGAGCACACTTTATGAACTGATATTTCATCTTCTGTTAGTATACTGCTTTGGTTGCCTTCCTTTACAGTTAGACCTCTTTCATTTCCTTGATGCTCCTTGGCAGTTACAGAGGCTATGGATGACAAATGGCTTTCCTCAGCAGGCTTTCCTATTAAATTGGGCTCAGAACAAATGACAGCATCAAAAGATGAGCAGACTGCAAGGGTCACATTCTCAGAGTCAGTAGATTCTGGCCCTTCGTTCAACTTAATCTTCAGGTTCATTAGATCGTTATCTACTTCAGAAGTTGAACAGGTATCAGTATTATGTAAAATAGCTACCGAGCCAAAGATGTCTTCTGATTCAGCGTCTTTAGTAATCGGCAACAATATATCCTTAAGGGCCCGCTCATGATTCAACAGATTTTCTGGGCTTTTTCCAACAACCTCAGTTGTATATTCTTGAAGGTTGCTTCTTTCCATAACCAAGCTCCTTTTACTAGTTGATTCTAGCTGTAAAGCATTTACACCTTGCTGGTTTTCTAAAGAACTGCAGTTGTGCATTCTATCCAGGAGAATTCTTTCATTAACATTCTGACTGTCCTGAGTGTTTTCCTTTTCACCTACTGCAGCGGCATGCAACTGGCTATCTGTATCTGCAGGCTTATCCTGGCACCAGGGCTCCTCACTGTCACCTTCTACTCCTTCTTCATCATTGCCATCATCATCGTCATCATCGTCATCATCACTGTCATATACATAATCCCCATAACTTTCTTCACTTTGCATAGAATCTAACTGCTCAGTCTCAGATGTAAATTCTTGTCCAGTTATATGTTCTTCTATTCTCCCTCTCCAACACCCAGTGTCATCAAATTTTAACAAGGCACTAAAGCTCTCTTTTCTTTCTCCAATTTCATAATCAGTCGATGAGTCAGACTCATCACCTTCAAGGCTGTTTGAGCTTTCCCTTTCTGATACAGTTTCCAGCAATGGTCTGTTGCCCTCGTGTGAGCCAACTGAACCTGAATGGATTCTCTCACCAAGATCGACTCCAGCATTCTCGGTAGCCATGAGAACACCCTGGGGAGACTCTGGGCTTCCCCTCACACTTAGGCTGTCGACCAGTGCCCCCTGGGCTATCACAGAACTTCCATTCTCTCTTGAAATATCATAAAACCCATCCCCAGAGGGAGCAGCCCCATCAGTTTCCTCTTGCAGTGTGGCATAGTCCTCAGGCTGTAAACAATCATGATCGTCCCCTTCCAGAAGCAGAGAATCATGGTCGTCATCTTCAAACAAGGGAGTATCATAAAAATCATCTTCACTGTCAGTGTCTGTTTCTGTCACACTTGGCTGATCATCCAGGAGTGATGTTTCATAGTCGCCAGCACCGACGGTTCCTTCAAGCAGCAGTGGGCTGCAGACAGGAGATGCGCCCTGTGGGGTCATGGCACAGGTGTCCTCTTCCATTTTGGACCCAGATGGCTTGTCTTCAGGTTTCTGTGAAGAAGCAGCACACAATTTTTCCTCTTCGCCATAAGTTTCTGAAATACATTTATCATTGCGAGACTGGTCCTGAGGAGGACTGTCACCTATATTCACAGGTTTCTGTTGAGAGCGTTCTCCCTGTAAACTGATATTGATCGCTGCAATTCCCAGAAACTGCTCTTGAAAAGTCTCTCCCATTTGTTGACCTGACAGCTTGGTTTGGTCACTGAGGGGCGATGTGGAGTCTTCACATTTATTTCCATTGCTCTCTAGGGTAGGTATGTCATTTAGGCTTTCCTGGTCATTCCTCAATTTATCATGACTTAGCAAGGCACTCAGCCTGGGAGAATAGTCAAAGATTGTCAAATCCCTGCTTATATTACCTTCATTCTCTTTTTCATTCAAGTCACAGATCCTACTAGTTTTTGATTTCATAATAGGATTTGTTATCGAATCACTTGCAAAGTTTTGAATATTTTTAGAATGACTATATTCACCAACATGTTCACTTGTTCCAACTTGACCTTGATTTTCACTGTTTTTAAGTATGTCTTCAGAGTCTTGTCTAAGCATGCCAACTGCTACAAGTTCAGGCTGTGTTGAATAGGATGCAGAATTGGAAACACACACACTGGATGAAGTCTTGACTATATGATCAGTTGCTATTCTATTTGCCAGGTTTTCTGACTCACAGAATTCACTACTGGTAATGTTATTTCCCATTTCATTAAACTCTTCATCTATGGCATGCTTTCTATCTTCAGGGATTTCTTTATGCTTAGGTTCTCTACAATGACATGTACCAAAACTATTCAGCGAAGCTATCCTGTCATTCTTTTCTTCACTTGGAGCATTATTCAGAAAAACACCAGGGAGTCTTAAGGTATCAAGACATTCTTTGATGGGTGTGCCCTCAAATTCTGCACTACAGCCTTCCAGCAGCATCCCAACAGCCTCATTCAAGTCTCCATCATACAGCAAGAGCCTCTGCCCTGTGTTTGCATCCATATAGCTATTTATCATCAAATAAGACAGAAATAATTTTTTAGTTTGTTCTGAGCTCTGAGTTGCCACCGGCTCTTCTCCATCAAAAACATCCTCTTCTTGCCTGTAATCATGGACTGTGGATGGTTGGAATTTACAGAAAGAGAGCCATCTTCTGGCATTTTTACAAGCTTCTAAACCCCCCAAATCTGGCATTTTGTCAGGCAGCATTATATTTTTCAAAATCGATGCTGTGTTATTATCTATAATTCCCAGCTGCTTAGCAACATCCAAACCAATGACTTGAGAAGTTTCTGGAATATAAAGAGCTGCTATCTTCTGCCTGCCATTCAGGATTTTGTAGGCCAATTCATTTGTAATCAATTCTTGCTGCAAGGAAGACGACGTTGGAAATATTTCACCAGAGTGAGGCCAAATGAGTCCAACATAGCCTCGCTGAGCCTCTAGGACCAAAAGAGCACTGCTTGAAGTAATTAGATCACACTGGACCGCTTCGTCCACCGTCAAACGTTTAGGAGGGTCTGAGTGGATGATTCCACCTGTTTGAACCTGATATGTGAGAATACTGTTAGCCATGTCTCTGTCAATCACCCCTTCTGCCACAGCTTCTTCAACGGTCATTCTCTGACCAGAGCTGCAACTGATGAGACCCCCAGAAAGAAGCTGTGCACCTAATAACCTAAACATGGTTTCACGGTCTATGAGACCTTCATGAGCTGCCCTTAAAATGCTTATGTTTCTTCCACATTTTAATGTTATTCTGCCTCCTTCTTGCGGTCTCACAGGTAGAAGCCGCAACCCAGTGTTTTCCTGTAAAATACTTCTTTGTATAATATCTGCTAAAGACACCTTCTCAGCGGTGCAGGGGTCAATAAGATCTTTACATGTGTTTTGCCTTTCCAGGACTTTAGAAAATAGTGCTGAGGAAACCAGGTTCTGTTGGAAAGCCTTCTGCAGGGTCAACTGTTCTCCTGTGGCTGGAGTGACTAGAAAGCCTGTGGAAAGCAGTATCTCGAGAACTCTGATGGCCATGGATTCTGATATCATGCCTTGAGCCAAAGCCTCCAGCACTGGAATTGTGGGAGAAGACATAGTAAAAATGATCTCCTTCGCTTGATTTAGTTCTTTGAGTTGGCACAAAACTTGTTCATCAATAAGGCCATGACTTGCAGCATCTTGGAGGTCAAAACATTTTCTTAATTCTGGTGAAATGAGACCAGAAATCATTAGCTGTGTCTCAAGCAACCTGATTCCTGTGTCATAGTCAAGAAGGCCTCTTAAAACAGCCTGAAAGATGGAAAGTACTTCTCCAGTTGTCTGATCAACGGTGCCACCAATCACTTTATCCAGCTGAAAAGAGAACAGAAAATTCTCAGGTCAGTCGGTGACGCAAGGGTGGGCAGAATTTCATGAAACTTAGTTTGCATTTTTTAAGAAATAAATACACTTCAACATAAAAATCCTCTACTTACCAAGGCGCAGCAATGCTGTGAATGTTAGGCAGCTCAAATGCACAAGTGATCTATGTCAGTGATCTATTCAACAGCACAGGATGTGATAAAAGCTTTGAAAACAACATGCATCTGTGAATTGAAAACTTAATATTGTGTACATTAACAAGGTTAGTGAGGACACAACAGAGTAAATGATGATAGTGAGAAAAACAGAACACATACCTAAGAAGGCAAATCATGCTCTCTGCAATTGGGTGAGATTAGTTGACTGACATGAAAGAGAGTACCAAACCCCATGCTATTGATGTTTACAGCATACAGACTTCTTTGCAGACAGCAAAAAACCAATGAACCAGAAAAATTGTTACATACCCCCAAAATGTGACAAATACTGTGTATAGTATTCCAGGGAGTAAGGGAATTGAATACAAAGATAACTTTTTCAACACCGAATATTATGTTGAATATTGTGAATATGTATTGTCGAGTTTCAAAAGTTTAAAGACAGGCCAAATTTTAAGTGATTCCTGTTACATTTTAAGAAGATGCTAGGGCATCCTCACTATAACAAATGGCCCAGCATTCCCCCAGTAAATCTCACGGTTATCTCTGAAAATGAAACTAGTGCATAACACTCTAGTGTCATCTTTAAAGATGAGTCGAGGCTATTTTATAACATCATATTTATATAGTAAAATACCTAATACAGCAGTAGAAGAATGGCTTTTAAAGAGAAGAGTTAGAAAAATGAATGATTCTTTTCTTTTACCATGCAAGGCAGAGATTAAGATGTCACAGAAATTGATGACAGCAAGTGTAAGACTGCATTTAATAAACAACACTGAAATCTCTAAATACTTAGATAAACTCCATCCATGTTTTTTCCAGGTACACAAATTCAAGGGCATTTATCACTGACATACATTTCTACAACCATGCGATAAAACTAAGACTCTTGAAACAGCTTCATGTTTTAAATAAATTATATTACCTTCTCCTCTACCTTTTTATCTCCTAAGGTTTGTGATTCTTGTAGTTGTTTCAGAGATTCACTGAAGAAAGAATTATAACTTTCTTGAAGAGATTTCACTTGTTTTTCCAATTCATTTCTTTCTTCATCTGTCATTCTAAAGTAACCAGAAAACATGAAAAGAGGAATGCAAGTCTTCCAAGTGATACGGACAACACATTAGGCTCAATGATTTTGTAAAGTAAAATCCTTTTCCAAACAAGCACATGATCATAAAGTAAAACAAAACTTCATTTACAGATTGCTCAAGTCTCAGAATGTGTATAAAATTTAAGGATGGCCCTTACACATCCAGGAATCCTTCCCTCGCCTGAGAAAGAGACGGAGAGAAGGTCGTAAACTAACACATGAGCACTTCTCCAGCATACACACACATTTCTAAAATAACAACACTGTTATCCAACAGGAGGAAATATTCTATTGTTAGGTCCAACATGGAAGTGGGAACAGAATGATAGCATGACTCAAGATGAAACTTGTTCAAACTGAAGCATGAATAAAGACGAAATTAACAAGGAAATTAACCTGATTCTCTAAGGTACAATACAAAGTCATTGTGGCATAATCTTGGGGACAGCCCCAAAAAGGATTTAAGAAAAGGATAGATTTCTTCCTGCCTGAGGCACTGGCTGAAATACATGAAGTACCTTGTTGGAAAAAGTAAGACCAAAATATGAGAAACCAGGTTATCGTAAGTCTCAGCAAAGAAAATGAAGATATTCATACATATTTTCCAAAAACTAAAGTCATAGAGAGTCATAGAAAGTACTACTTAGAATTAAAACTTGGCTTCGAATCTTTACCACTCACTAGCTATCCACTCTTAGCCTCTTGGAGCCTGTTTTTTTTATCACTAATATATGCGTATAATAGGTACATTTTAGGATTTTGGTAAAGACTATAAGTGACTAAAAGTAACTATTAAATTGCTAAGTTTATAACTGTATATTAAATAAATTTCTGAGTTTGATTTTTAAAATCTCAATTAAAATTTACCAGCTTTTGCTCTGCTTAACATGAAGACAACTTCTCTACTTTGAATAAAAGAGCTAATGAAAACCAACATACTTGTCTCCATGTTTTGCCAAAAATAGCTGCATGGTTTGAAGTGCTTCAGATAATTGCTCCTTTTTGGTTGATATTTCTTCACTGGAAATCTGCAAGGTTAAGAAAACGTACTCAAACTCTCCCCTCATAAAGACTAGAAAATAGTAATTATTAAAAACTAATCAGGTTTTAATTAAGATCCAAGTGATGGGTCTACTTCTGGGTGGCCCAAGTTAATAACCAATCAGTTATTATCAGTGTACAAGCCTAAATAAGAAGAGTTTATCTAGAATAAAGATTAAGAGAAGTCTCTCTCTCTCTCTCTCTCTCTCTAACCATAATTCCCCCCATTTCCATTAGGAAGTGGTAATACAGCAGTACGTGGTTCTTGCATTTGTCACAGCCCAACTGTGAATAAAGGCTGCCCTAACTACCCCGCATGTCCAGAGGTTCTTCACTGGCCCAGTGTCATTCTTGTGTGGTGCAGCACTCAAAAACCCATGAACATGGGCCACTGCTCCATAAGAGTTATCTGGCCTCCCCCAAGCTCCTGCATGCCCTGCTCCTTTTGAAAAAATTATGGTGAAAGCATGAATCTGTAGATCTGCAGACCAAGGTTAAATCATTTCTAAAATTTGCAAAATTCATTGGTGACATGGGAATGAAATTGATCTGAGGAAAAGCAAGAAGTTGTAACATTTTCTCCTAATGTCTCAACGTATCAGTTCTGAATACTCTATTTCAGAAACTGACTGCCACCCTTTTAGAGGAGCAGAAATGAGAGGAAGTGATAGGCAAATGAAAAGGTATATTTTCCCCCAAAGGACTTCATTTAGAACAGAGTCAACTTAAAGTCTGTTTTTCGTGGTTATAGGTAATCATAAGGCCATACTGATTTTTAACACACATTATTCTATCAAAGTACCTTAAATTTCACTTAATAGAAAGGCCATCAAGCATTTATTAGAGATTTATAATTTAGGTGATGATCTGCATTTTAAAAGTGTCTGTCTACTTTTAGGTCTCCTAGATTTAAAGTGGATTTAGTAAAGTTTTGGGAAATTTATAAAACTGCAGAATAAGAAAATACCAAGCTTTGTAATCTAGATCTCTCAAAAGAAACTTGTTCTCCCAAGAAATCCTTGCTAAAGTTTGTATCCCTATTTTAGTTCTTGCCTTATCTGATGGGGTGGGGGTAAGACGGATAGGGTATTTTAAACTAAATACTGGCACAAAGTTACTTTGAAGGTTTGGAGTTTAAAACACCAAATGTAATTGCTTTCCAACTTCTGATTTCTTCCACACTAATAGGAAATATAGTATATAGGACTATGAGCTAATATGGCTTTATTTCAACTGAATACTAATTCAAGTATACACTCAGGTCTATGAACTTCTCCAATGGGGAGCCCAGATCAGTTACATCTGCCTGATATCACAGCCCAAATTAGACAAGACATTGAAGTTTCCCCCTATTTAATTATGTCAACAATGTCTGTTTCAACTGATGACACGTGAACATTGATGCAGAGCGAGAAAAGGAAGCTAATGATGACCCCATTATTTCCAAAAGTCAGGGCAGAGGCAGGGGGGCAAGTGTAGGAAAAGTATTTGAGGAAAAATATTGCTTAATTTAGTGGAAACTTATTGTTTTTTAGTACAGCCTCAATTCCAGTGCTGTTACTGGTGAGCATCAACACTGGACCTTAGCTCAACAACGCCCAAAGACCTTCACACGGTACTGTCCAATGGACATCACGGGGCACAAACATCTCACAAGCTGGCTACCCAATGGCGGCCAGAAAGCTGGGGAACAGAAGAGAGCCCACAGCGTGAAAGAATTCACTTAGGTAAGGGAAAGAATCTAGAATTTCCAGTGATTGACTTTTTGTAAAAGACAAAGACCCCGGAAAGTACATGAAATCCTCAAAAATGTTAATAACCCCGTTTTGTATTTCTTTTGTTCTTGAACATTTTTGTTTACCTTTTTAAGAATGAGACCACATAGTTTTACTATAAAGAGTGCATGGGTTTACTCTGGGCACAAAACAGAACGACTCAGTGCCTTAGCAACTCTCTTCGCTATAATCAAGAAGCAGATCTAACCACTAGGAGCAGCAACAGTTAAGACTAATAGAGTTTAGGCTCCGGAAGCAGAGATACTTCCTTCTGCTACAAACTGTGATTCCTTGGACAGGTTACTTAACCTCTCTGACCCTCATTATAACTGCCTACAATTTTTTTAGGTTGTGTCAATTCAGTAAATTCTACCCACTATTATTATTATTTAACCAGAACCTCAGTGAATACCTTTTGTTTAGAGAAGGTAGATTTTCCACCCTTCTCACCATCTTTCAATGTCTTGCTGATATTTGATACCCATTTCTGCAATTCTTTGGCTTTTTCAACATGTTCTTTCTTTTCTTCTTCCAATGACCTCTGACAAGTGTGAGTGGTTTAAAAAAAAAAAAAAAGATATATTCCGGTAAATGCTTGAGCTGTTAAATGGACCTTTCCACAGAAAATAAGAATGTAAAAGTATGTTTTAATCACACACAGTATACTGAGCATTTTATTCATTCACTGAACCATGTTTATCACATCACATGGCAGATGTACTTCCACAATGTTTATGGTAGCAAAGAAAGCTGTGACACTCCAGAATGATCAGTCTAACCTCCCAGCTGGTCTATCAATATAGACAAATAAAAAAACCTCAATTTTATTCATGAAGCACTAGAAGTTCTTGGAATTGCTGCCTTTGCATTAGCATTACAATCACAGTGGTCTAGACAGAGAAGTATCAAAATGGAAATCGGAAAGAACCATGAATGTGTACACACATATGAAAAATATACAGAATGAAGAAATATCTCTCCCCTTCTTCTAACACACAATAATGCTACTTTTAATTATAGACTCTATGAGGAAATGGGAGATTGTGGTAAACATTTATTATGTAAAGGTTATAATGCAAGAAAAACTGGAAACTTCTTCCCTTTTCAAGGAGAAAAACACTGTAGCTTCATAGATGAGGTGGGCGAAGGGGACAAATTTACATCCTTCTCTTTGATTCCATGGTGCCCTCTGAAGTACTCTTTCAGCAAATGTAATGGATCATTTTAAAAATGTGAGCCCTAACGTCTGGCTGGATCTATTCCGCAATGAAGAATTCTGAAGAAAGGATGCTATAAACTTGCTGGAGTTCATCAAGCTTACTCCATATTCTAGGTAAAATACCTTTATTTTAGTGTAGGCAAGATCAAGACAAAACCAAAACAAAACCACTAACCTAAAAGCTAAAGGAAACCATTTTGAAGAACAGTAAATAATTTGTTACTTTCAATTTAAAAATTATTCTCTCTCCTAAACAGTCACCTATTTCCAGGCCTCAAGAAATTAACAGTGCTCTGAGTAGGTGACATAATCGCTAGGCTGTGTATTTAACTGATATTGTCATGCTCTGGACAGATCACATGAAGGGGAGAGCATCACCCCTGCGCAAAGTTATTTAAACACGTCCTTTTATGAAGAATAGTAGAGGCTAGAAATCCCAGTCATCAAAGGTTCGGATACCTCTAAGAGTTTAAGACCTGTGTGGAAATCAAAATCAGCTTTCTCTAAAGCTTCTTTGTATGTCAATTTTCTTTTCGTTTGAGGGCATATTATATTTCTGACATACGACTTCTGATCTTTGAGTTTCGTAGCAATGAAAACATCTATGATGCCCACTTGGAGAGCCTCTTCAATTGACAACCGGGAATGAACCTGTGGCTCCATCAACCCCCCTGTCAAGTACTGAAATTCCAAACATCTGATCCCCATTTCCTTACTTATGATATTTGCATTGACAGCCTCCACCACTGACATCACTTTGTTAGTGACAGGATGGCCAATCCCTGTGATTACTACCTCACACTGTCGCAGCTGCTGGGCAAACCCCTCGTCCACGAGGCCTCTATGCAAAGCTTCTGCCACCCGGTATTTTTTGCCAGTGAGAGGATCAATTATCCCCCCTGTGCTGACTTGGGCTTCAAGGCATCTGAGGGCAGTGATCCGGTCAACCAAATTCCTGCGGGAGGCCTTTAGGACAGAGATCCTTTCCCCACTGGTGGTCAGCCAGTAGCCGGCAATAGGACTGTGCAAATCCTTCTTGGGAACCAGCCGGCTCAGCAAGGAATCAGCGAGTTCTGTAAGTGTGATGAGTCCTTCCTGATACTTTCTGACCCAGGTTTTGTCCACAGTTCCCTGCTCTACAGCTTCATTAATATTGAACTGTAACCCCGTTTTAGTATCAGTCAGCATATGAGAAGGATGCCCGTAGGATTCAAAAAACGTGGCTTCCTTCCACTGATACTGTTGCCCTGAAAGCTCTAGGTAGGTACTTTTTTCAATTAGGTTTCTCTGGAAAGCCTCATATGCAGTCAGTTCTGCTCCTGTTTTAGTATCTACTACAGAAATCCTATGGGTTTTGCCTACATTGAGATTGGAAATGTTCCTCTCCCCAAAGGGAAACAGAAAGCACTGGCAATCTACATCAAATACACACATTTGCAGTAATTCGGAGTAATAGAGAGCTTGCTTGTTGTTGGGATTAGGAAAGACTCTTGAGTTGCTGGATGGCTCGTGTAAAAATTGTAGGATGGCATTATTTAACAAGCCTTGCTGCACAGCAACTTCTGGAGGAATGCGGATGCCCCTCACAGGGTCAATGACTCCCCCACTGGCAATCTGGGCTTCCAACATGTGTTTACCTCTTTGTCTGTCAAGCATTCTATTTTCCATAGCTTGGAACACTGACAACGTCTTAGAAGAATATGAATATCCCAGGGCTGCCTTCTCTGCCTCAAGAAGCCTAATTTTGAATTCGGGGTCAATAACTCCATTCAGGATTGCATCTTCAACAGAGTATGTCTGACCTGAATTGGGGTCAATTATAAAACCTGTTGCAGCCTGAGCTTCTAAAAATGCTAAAGCCATCATTTTGTCTATTATGATTTTCTTGGCTGCTGAGGCAAAGGAAATCTTTTCTTTTGTGGATTCTAGGTAAAGCCCCGCGATGGAGGTGGCTTTTGTCAAAAACTTGCTAAGCGTTTTCTGAACTTCGTCAACAGTCTTGAGACCAAGTCGCAGCTGCTCAACCGTTTTTGCATCCAGAAGCTTGGCTTCAACCAACTGCCTACCAGTCACAGTGCGCCGGAGCCCCTGGAATTTAAATTCATCATCCCTAACTGAACACGTGTGATCGCCATCCACGTTCTGGAAGGTCTCTGGTTCTGAGCCTTTCTTAAGCAAATCTCTCTGGAGTCCACCAGGTGCTCTGCACCCTCCAAGCATCCATTCCTCGGCACTGGGGCCTGGGCTCTTCTCTTGTTTTAATGTGGTGACTTCTGTGTGCATATCATATTGCTTGTTCTGAGCTATCTGTAACAGGAATTTATGAGACATTACAAATCATCTAAAAAACATTACCTCACTTTACCCATCCTTAATCCAAATGTAATTCCTACAATAATGAAAGTTAAGTAGAAAGAGGAAAATTTTCAAACCAAAGAGGGGTCAGAGACAAGTAATGGTATTTTGAGAGTCTGAAGTCTACTTTAGATGACAATTAAGATACTAAAATGGTACATTTAGGGGCGCATGGGTGGCTCAGTGGGTAGGGCATGTGTAAATTAATCTCCGGGTTGTAAGTTCAAGCCCCACATTGGGTACAGGGATTATTTAAAAATAAAATCTTTTTTTTTTTTAAAGGTACATTTTAAAAAGACTTGAGATGAAGTTTCTCCAAAGAAACTTTAGAAATTAAAGTGAACTGCTTAGCTTCTCTAGCTTTGAAAAAAAAAAATTCTTCAGAACATAATACCATAAATATAACTGTAACACCATTACATCTATGTATTTAATCTCAGCCATTTAAAAACTAAAGAATGAGAATTTGTAGTAAAGATTCAAGCCAATCACTAGGAAACTACAGCATAATTTTCTGTCAGAACTACAAAGAGCCAATCTCTTAAACATGGTTAAAAAAGTTTTAGTCTAGCTGAGAAAGGAAATAAGAGAGGAAACTTGGCATGAGGTAGCCAATAAGGTCTCAGAATCCAGAGTATACCTCCAAGGGGGCCAAAAGTTTCGCCAGGTCCATTTCACACTTGCCATCTTGATACCTAACCGGTGGTCTGGAACTGTACAGAGCTTGATCTCTTATCTTCTCAATTTCTGAGAGTTTTGTAATAGGGTTTGTCTCATCAAAAGTTATCTGTAATTCGGTGCTTGTCTGAGAAAAATACTCAGAGTAACACTGCTGGCTTTTCTCTTTCTCAAGTGGACCCCCTGATGGCCAGAACTGGACTTCCTTTGGTATTTGCTCAACACCCCGATGCTGCCATTTTTCTTCCGATTGCTGTGGGTCTTGATTCCGTCTCAGCAGAGGAGACCGGGTCGCAGGGTGAAGCTGCCCTGTGGTCCTAGAGGGCACGTCTGTAGAGTGCTGGCACTCATTTACTGTCATCTCAAAATCTGGTTTGAAGGGACAGTCTTTGGCTGGGTTCCTTTTCTGGATTTCACACTGGAGCAAAACTAATTGATGTTCGTGTTCCTTTATCTGTTGATCCATCTTTTGCTTCAGACGTTCGACTTCACGTTTCTGGGCTACCAGCTCATCTTCAAGTTTCCGACATTTCTGATAATGATTTGCTTCCACATTCTGCCCTTGTTGCATTTGCTCGCGATACTGCTGAAGCTGTCTTTCAAGGTCTCTGATATTTGTCTCACAGAGCTTAGCGTTCTCCTGAGCTCTGCAGTTCTCTCGCTGAAGAGACACGAAGTCAAGCTTAATGCCTGAAATATCGTTTTCAGTGATAACTTTGGAGTCCATTAACTTTTCCATCTTTTTCCGAAACTCCTCCGCCGAGCGCTTGAACTTGTCCGATTCCTCCTGAAACAGAACCATCTTTCTGTGGGTCATCTGCTCCTCTATCGTCTTTAAGTGCAGTTCGTCTTGCACTTTTTTCAGCCTGTTATTTAACTCCTGCACCTGAGCTTGCTGTAGCTGTACCTTCTGCTCCCCTAGTCGCTTTTCCTCTTTGGAGGCGCTGAGCTCCGCACTCAGATTCCGAACTTCCTTCTCAGTGTTCTGGATGATGATGTTCTGCTGGTCACACTTTTGCTTAAACTCACTGACTAAATTTTGGCTTTTGGCCAGGTCTTCCTCTAGGCATTTAATTTTTCTATGGAAATCCTGTTCTGTCTTTGTCTGTTTATGCAAGTGTTCGTTGGTGTTGCGTAGCTGATCTTTAAAACCATCCGCTTGAATTTTCAGGGTTTCGCATCTTTGCTGGATAGCTTGTTTCTCCAAAACTACGTTCGCTGATTCAGTTTGAATTCTCTGCATCATTAACTTGGTTTCATTATTCTGCCTAGTAAGCTCATCTACTTTTTGTTTTAGCATTTCTGCACACTCATTACTTTTCTTCAATTCTTCATTAAGCTTCTGGATTTTTTCATTATTTTCTTTTTCAGCTTTAATATTTTGAAGCAGCTGTGCATGGCTTTTCTCAAATTGTTCTTTGAGATGATCTGACTTTCTCTGGCAGAATCGTATTCTTTCATTAGAGGATTCCTTCTCAGCCTGGAAAGAATTAACTTGTGAATTTAAATGCTGAATATTCCTCTCAGATATAGCATGGGTTTTAGTGATCCTGTCTACTTCTCTTTGCAGTTTCCCTTTCTCCTGTTGAAGAGATTCTAATTCCACTTCATAATTGTGCTTTATTTTCCGAAGGTCATTAGCTTCTTGCATGACTTCCTCAGCTTTGTCTGTGGTTTGGTTCAACTGCCTACCCAGTTCTCTGAGCTGCTGGGAATACCCTTCCTCTACCTGATCCTTCCTTTCCAACTCTAACTTGAGGCACTTCAGCGTGTTATTGGTTTCATCCAATTTTTCTTTCAACAAACGTGCCTTTTCCTCAGATGAAGTTTTTTCAAGCTGAAGGGCACTGAGTTCATACTTCAGGTCTCTCATGTCTTTTTCAGCCTTTCTATTGGCGACTGTTAGCTCATCGACCTGCTGCTTGAGTTCCTCTGTTTTCTGTCTGTCCTGCTCTCTCTGAAGATCTGCGACTCCTCTGTATGACATGGCCTGTGGCAACGCACTTTCTCTACACGAATACTGAATTTCACTTATTTTTCTTCTTGCTTCCGATTCGATCTTCTGCTTTTCTTTTAACTGCTCCTCTGCTATCTGTTTTTGAAACGTTAGGTCTTTTTCCATCTGCTTTATCAGCTTCAAGAGTTCCTCCTCATTGTCTCTCTTTCTCTTCAATTCTTCCATTAACTTATTTTTTTGTTGCTCCAAGTCATTGAGACTGGAATCTTTTCTTTTGAGATGATCTTCCAGGGTTCTTCTTGTAAAGGTGTTCTCCTCTAACTGGTTCTGGAAGTTCAGAAGGTTTTCTTCCACCGCCGCTCTTTTGGCCTCGGCCTCCAAAGTGAGCTTTCTCACCCGCTCCAGCTCCTGCTCTGCAGCCTCCTTCTCCCTCACGATGGTCTCCAGCTCCCTGCGGTACTGCTTGGCTTCACTCTCGGCCCGGATTTTCTGCAGAGCAATGTCTTCTACATTTCTCTGCTGCTTTCTCAATTCATTTTCTGCAGCCTGCTTGACCTTTGGAAGTTCCTCCTCTACTCGAGACTTTTGTTTCTTTAGTTCAGCCACCATTTTCTCCAACTCACTTATTTTTCCCGTCAGTTTGCTATTCTCAATCATTGTCGCCTTCTGACGCTGAAGCAGATCTGAATATGCCCCATGTTCAGAAGTCTCCTTACATCTTTTAATCTACAAGAGATGTTTACAAGCATCAAACCTGTCCTGTTCAAATTTATCTTTAAAAACCTGAAACAATGCTCATGAAAATGCTTATAAAAACAAGGGAAACCAAAAGCAGAACAAATACGATCACCACTCCCATCACCAGCACTGCCACCAGCACCACCACCTTCTTCAGAAATGAAGCTTCAGAAATTCAGCAGTGGGAGAGGACAAACAGAACAAAACAAAACAAAACAAAACAAAAACCCCTTTTGTGTCATGTTGGCTAAGCCAAATGATCTTTTTTTTTTTTTTTTTGGTGTCTCAGGAATAATTTTGTTTTAAGAATTAGCTAGCTCAGAATTTGACAGCAAGAAATAAGGGATCTTACAAAAGATACAGCAGGACCCCAACCTGTTATGGATGAGGAAACTGAGGTACAGAGAGGTCAAATAGTTTTGAAATCTCACATAATGGGTGAGGGACCAATGGGGAATAAAACTCACAGCAGCTCCCTTCCTGCCTTCCCACACAACTCAGTCTTACAAGCTAAAAACATATAGGAACCGAATGACACTTACAAATTCAATTTTCAATACTTAGCCCAACAGAGATATTTATCTAAGATAAATAAATAAATCTTTGAAAAGGGGGGGCGCACCTCAGTGGCATAGTCATTTGAGCACTCTACTCTTGGTTTCAGCTCAGGTCGTGATCTCAGGGTGGTGAGATCCAGCCCTGCTTTCAGGTAGGTGCTCGGTGGGAAGGCAGCTTGAGGAATCTCTCTCCCTCTATCCCTCCCACTCATGCTCACTCTCTCGCTCTCTAAAATAAATATTTTAAAAAAATATATAAAAATAAAATGATACATCTCTTTCATTTAGTTAAAGAAACAAAATATAGAATTTTGGTACCACTTTAAAGAGTCAAATCAAGAAATAATACCTCATATGGGTAAGGAGGGAAATTATATAAAAATGTGTAATTTCTAGGGGCGCCTGGGTGGCTCAGTGGGTTAAGCCGCTGCCTTCGGCTCAGGTCATGATCCCAGGTCCTGGGTTCGAGCCCCACATCGGGCTTTCTGCTCAGCAGGGAGCCTGCTTCCTCCTCTCTCTCTGCCTGCCTCTCTGCCTACTTGTGATTTCTCTCTGTTAAATAAATAAATAAAATCTTTAAAAAAAAAAAAAAGTGTAATTTCTAAAGTTGAATTCCTTATTTATTTATACTTGCCATATTGTAACAATTATAATAATCAGAGTTGCTAATGCAAAGGCAGTTATAGTCCCTGGGCACTTTAGAAAAGATGTGCTTCATATACTCAAAGATCTTGTTGTTGTTGTTGTTAATGATATGCCTCATACAAATCCACTTTGACAAGTACCTTTAAATACTCCATAAATATAAAGATATTTGTTAAACATGAATCTTTGTAAAAATATACTTAAGGAGTCAACTCCAATGTACAGAATAAAATATAAGAAAAAATTTTTTTCAACTGATAGAAGAATCAATCTCAGCTGGGAGGACTACACACTGCATTGACTAGAGGATTACATGATCAGGGCTAGTACAGAATTCCAATATAATTTCTTTATTAATACCGTAAGATTATTAGTTTCATAACACCAACTCAAGATCATCATAATTAGAACCATGTAAACAGGAGTAGAGAAATTATTCTAGATAGCAGATTTTTTTTTTTTCATTGAGAGGTTCTGGTGAATTTCAAGAACTTAATTTATACTACAGACTATATACCTTACTTTGCTCCTTCTAACTTTTTGATCCCCAATAATTTCAGTATGAATTTCAGTTGTTTCCTTTGCTAACCTAAATATGGTTTCCCATAATAAGAGTTCATATAAAAACAAATTTCATCACAACCTGCAATAATTAGTGCTCTATTTTATTTTGTTATCAGGGTGAACTCCTGGTGACACTGAAGCATTTTACCTGCTTAAACATTATATTTTCAGTTTTTTTTTTTAAATAACTTCTAATTGGGTCTTTCTCAATTGCTTATCAAAACTCCCTTAAAACTTAGCTGTCACTAAGGTTTTGAGTCCTCTTTTTCTCTTTCATGTTGTGAGGTTAGAAAAATGAAAATTCTCTCAGGAAAAAATTTTTGTTACTGAACCCTCAGTACTTAATTACAGTCATTTTAGTGATTGTTAATAATCACATTGTCTAGGTAAATCTGAATGTTTTAGCAAATACCACACAAATTACTAGAAGTAATTTAATCCTATTGCTGATTTTCTCTCTTAGATCTCAAATTTACTCATATAAAAATAACTTTCTCAAGTTTTCTCTAACTATTCCCCCAGAAAAACACCCTGTCCTTTAATCTCATCAATTAATTTTTGATGTACTTTTCTCTCATCACAGATTAGAAAATCTATCCATCTAACAGCCATTACAGATACTCTACTACCATTTTTATAATTGTTTCCTCTTCTCAAATTAATTTGTATCCCTCTTTGATTTTATGTTTATAATTAAAAATTCTGCTCTCAGACCAAGATTTCCAATATAAGTCTTCACAAACTCAGTTTCAGGAATACCACTCTCGAGTCTGAAAACTGAGCTATGTATCTTTATATGAGACATTCCATTAATATGATCTTTTAGTGGTGAATTTCCAATCAGTAATGTTTTCTTATATATTTTAAGTTATAGTCTCTGCATGGTCTTGTTTTGAGTTTCAATTCAGTATAAATCTTTTATATTTCAAAGGATGAAAAGCATAATTTTTATATATACCAGGCTTTTTAAAAAAGCTCTTGGTTCCATCAATTTTAGTATATTACCTCATCAGATAAACTAAGGGAAGTGGCTCATTTATGTGCAACCAGAGATACACTATAAGAGAGGGAAAGGACTTAGCTTATATTTAACTAAATATACAATTGAAAATGCATATTTTTAAATACAGAATTTAAAAGACCTATATAGCATTTTAAGTGGAATCATATATCTCAGAAACTAAAAATATTTTTAAAATTACAGATGCTCTTTTACAGGTGGAAGATGTATAGCAATTATTTGATCACAGATACTCTGGTTCTCCTTTCTAAGCACAAAGGAATCTTGTTATAAAGACTTGCAATTAGCTTGGTTAGTGATTTCATTGCAGGAAACTATTAATTCTGAACAGACTAAAATAGTGACTCAGGTAGAAAATAAGAAAGCTAACACCTTTTAGATACCACTACTGTTTTAGTTCTCTCGTTATATGAAGTTACTCTAAGTATAATCATCTTCAGAAGTTCACGAACAGTCTAATTTAAAGTGGCTAATGCCTCACAATCTACTTATTTTAGCATTCTGTCTACTATTTTTGTCTGTTCTGAGGTTAGGAATAGAAACATTTCAAGATAATAAAGCACAGTATGACCTCTTCAAAATTAGATACAACAGCCTTTTATGACAATATATTTTTATAAATAACTATTTCTAAACATATTTTTAAAATATAGACTTAAAGCACAGAAATCCTCCAAATTATAATGGTACTTAAACAGTCTTTTACCATACAGCATACCTTTTGGGAAACAATAAAAACAAAACAAAAAACTCCACAATTCTAAAAGTACTATCATTTTGTACAAAACCCTGCCTCTTCTAAATTAATGGCTTTTATGTTTTAAATCCTTGGAAATGTAAATTACTTTAAAATGTATAAAACCAATGTGTTTAAGTAGTATTTCTGTAGTCATCTTAATAGTAGTAACTATACTACTCAAAAGAAGTATATTTCTCAAATATAGGAAAACTGAAAAAAATCCTGCCAAACTGCCAACATTTCATGATTTAAATAGAGCCATTTCAGACATTAACTTTAATAATATCTGCATCTTAGAGTGAAAATAAACAATGTTCTTCTGCTGGAGAGAATCAAAAATACACGGAACAATCCTAGGCCTCTACTCTTTTTCACTGTAATTGTCTAATTAAATAATAACTTATCATCCATGTAAATTTGTCATGAAAACTTTTTTTGTTTTCCCAAACACACTGTAGTTCCTTTAAGTTAGTGGTTCATAGTTAACTGTTACCTCCTCCTCTTCCAGCCTCTTTAATGAATCACCAGCAAATTTAACATATTGTGTCATGAGGGTGACCAGAGCAGTGTATCGGGTCCTTAGGTCCATGAACTGCAAATAATGAAATAAACAATAAAAACATAATCTCCAGTGGCTCTAAATGAGTTTAATGAACGTTGATTAATAATCGTAACATTAACTAGCCTTTGTGATGGTAAAAGGTAGGAATGGGCTTTTTACTTACTGCTGTGCAAACCATATTAAATAACAATTCTCCTCTAAATTTAATTGAAAAAGTACATTTGTTATTCTCTGCAGTTAATAATTAATCTTTTTTAATTTTTTTTTCAGTGTTCCAAAATTCATTGTTTATGCACCACACCCAGTGCTCCATGCAACATGTGCCCTCCACAATACCCACCACCAGGCTCGCCCCCCAGTCCCTCAATAATTAATCTTGAATAAAGCTCTTCCAAGGATTTTTTTACAACCCTCAATAAAATGCACTGTTTAGGTAAGGGTTTCTTTTTTGGGACAAGGAAGAAAGTTCTGGAAATGGACAGCAGTCAGGTTTGCACAACACTGTAAAGTCACCAAGTGCCACTGAACTGCACACTTAAACATGGTTAAAATGGTACATTTCCTATTATGTGTACTCTACCACAATACAAATATATAAATATAATATTTTAGGTATTGTTCCTCTCTTCTATATCCCCTCTCTTCTCCCCTGCACTTTAACTACCTCTTGAATAATGAGATCTGCTGAGCTCTGCATTCTTCGGCGTTTCACTGGAGATTTCTGCTGTGAATCTACCATGGCCCGGTAGGTCATTGTTTGTAACTCATAGTCCTGTATAACAGAGTTGGTGAAATTAAATTAATTAAAGCAAAGCATTAATGCTTCATTCTACAGTGGCTTGATGCACAGAAACTGAACCTGATTTCACTAAGTAACTTTTTTTTTCCTTAAAGATTTTATTTATTTATTTGTTGGATAGAGAGTGAGCGAGCAAGCACAAGCAGGCAGGGTGGCACCAGGCAGAGAGAGAGAGAGAGAGAGAGAGAGAAGCAGGCTCCCCGCTGAGCAAGGAGCCCCATGCTCCTTGCCGTGACACCCAAGTGTCACTGACTAAGTAACTTTTCTTTTCACTTCATTTTTTTTCAAATTTCAGATATTGTGTTTTGTCAGTTCTAGAATTTCCAGTTGGTGTTTTTAAATTGAAATATAATTAATATACAGTGTTATTTTAGTTTTAGGTGTACAACATAATGATTCAATAATTTGATACATTTTTCAGTGCACTCATCATAAGTGTACTCTTAATCCCCTTTATCTTTTTTTTTTTTAAAGATTTTATTTATTTATTTGACAGAGAGAAATCACAAGTAAGCAGAGAGGCAGGCAGAGAGAGAGGAGGAAGCAGGCTCCCTGCTGAGCAGAAAGCTCGATGTGGGGCTCGAACCCAGGACCTGGGATCATGACCTGAGCCGAAGGCAGCGGCTTAACCCACAGAGCCACCCAGGCGCCCCCCCTTTATCTTTTTCACCATCCCCTCCCCACCTCCCCTCTGGCAGCCACCAGTTTGTTCTTTATGTGTTTTTTTAATTTTTTTTTCAGTGTTCCAAAATTCATTGTCACTAAGTAACTTTTAAAAATTACTACAAAACTACATTCTTAGAAAACTATCTAATCCTGGGATGTTTCCAAGGTGGCAATAAAAATCAGAAACATCTAGGGTGGTCAGAAAAGTTTCCTAAGTCTCTTTAGAAGCTCACAGAAACATTTAGTTACAATATGCTAGTTATATTCAGCCTCCTTTTTGCCGGGCTAGACAACGGAATGGCTAAGGCCCAACCAATGGCCAACAGCTTTAGACATGTGAACGGTCTCCTAAGAAAGTCAAGTTCTTCCAGGGACTACTCTAGCGATGCTAAAGGAGAGAGAGAGAGATACACAAGCACACACGAAGTGGTAAGAAACCAATTTCAGAGCTACGCATCTCTTCTGACGTGTGTGCGTGTGCGGCTGCGCACGTCTGTGATGGAGAGAGATGAATGAAGCAGAGGCTGACGTGTGACTCACATGTCACAGAGAATTAGGAGGTAAGTGTCACAGGGCTCTCAGGAAGATTCTCTGTTTTCACTGTTTCACAGAGTCAAGTGACTTGCAGAAACTTCCTTTTTTCTAAGTATGTTGTCAAATCACATATCTGAATATTAAATTTGATGGAAGTAACTGAATCTTCTTACCTTCACTGTAGTTGAATACTGTTCTGCATATTTTTGACACTCATCCATTTTGCTCTGTTTCATTTCTATTTCGGACACCAGCATCTACAAACACATAAAGTTTGGAAGAAAAAGAACAAAGGAACTCTATGCTTTTTAGTCACTTAAGGTACTCAGGAACTAAGAAATAGCCACGCCCTTTAACAGTAAAGCTCCTTAGCCTTTTGCACTTAATATGTAATAAGGCAAATGACAAACTTCTGAATTAAGCCACATAAGTGACCCACCCTCAGGTGGCTTCCAACACAGAAATTACTAAACTCCACAGGAATTATCCAAAAGTAGATTTGAAGGCCTTGGCCCCCACCCACTCCTGATCAAAGCAAAACTAGACACTACTGTCTCGTTAGGATGGAATAAAAATCTCAAAGAATTCAATTCTTTGTCAAATGTGGCTGTCCAATTTTCTACCACTACTGTTTTTATTTATTTGAGATCCTGCAAAACTATTGTGGCCAGCAAAGTACTAAAAAGATTTCCATATCTATGATTAAATGACCATTAGAAATTTGAACACTGTCCCAACATGCTATTTTCTTATTTCTTATACTTTCAAAACTGACTTCCAAGAAATCGAAGTATGTGATGAATTTGAATTACAGGATTTTAATATTTATGATTTACTCTTTACCTTCTTCTAAATAGTTGCAGACTTTTTCTTTTAACGAGGTGAAGGCAGATAAGGATGATGACTGACCACATGCAGACAAAACCTGAATATAAGAAACCGTTTTTACTTACCTTCTGTTGATTCAACTGTGTGGCTAGAGTTTTACTATTTTCAGGCTGATTTTCCTGAATCTTCCTTTGGGTAGTTTCAACTTGCTGAATCCAATCATCTAAAGGATGGTAAGTATCTCTGTAGTACTTCAGTGATTTGCCAATGCCTTCTAAGTCCCGTAACCTTAGAGAATAAAAACAAGAGAGCCACAATTTCCAACAGTATCCATTAAGAGGAAAGACAAGATGACTGTATTGCAAGGGACTCAATGTAACAACAGGGATAAGTGAAAGAATTCTAGGCTTAAGCTCCCTGAGGCCCAAGGGCACTCCATACTGGCTGAAGTTGCATATAAATACTCTGCTCCTGGATTTATGCAATTTAGTGATACTGATTATTCCAGGTTCAAGCCTAAGAGACTAGCTAAAAATCAGGAAAATTGGAAATTTGACCATAATTATGATCTATCAGCATGCCTTAAATACCCAAAGCTTGTATCAAATGGCAGTTTACTTTTGAAATAATGACAACGTAGTTCAACAGAGGGTCCAATGCGGACTCAGAGACTACTTCCTGGAACTGTGATTAAATGAAAATATCTCAGTTTCTGTGATTTTAAAACCACTACATTAAATCTACATAACGTGTATTTGACAGAGATTTAATAACATATATTTGAACATAATTTTACTTCTTAAGAATGGCACTATATTAGAAAAGCATTTTATTTGCATTAAAATAAACATTAAAATGAGTAAGATGAGCACAAAAAATCCCATTTCCTTTTGCTTTTCTATTTTGGTCACTGGATGAATGATTTCAACCCTCTTGTATCCTCAATTAAAATGAACATCAGGTCATTTCAATTGTTTCACAATTCTTAGGTCTAGTACAGATTGCTCTAAACAGCCCTCTCAAACACAGGATCCATGCTCTTACTAAATCTTGGTTAGTTAAATATTTTAAGTTGGTTACAATTTTCCGCAGAAAAGGCAAGTAGACTTACTATACAAATGTCAGACTACATCAATAGTTTGAACAACACAGAGTTGAAAAATAATTATTTTGAAGTTTACTGTCTTGCTAAAGTCCACCTTTATCAGAAAGAAATATAATTAGGTAAAGCTCTTGCAATATAAGGTAACTATATCTTGCAATATAAGGTATATATATATATATATATATATATATATATATATATAAACTGTATATGGGAGTTTTTATAAAACCTAGTAAGTTTAGATTTTACCTAGAATACAAGGATAAACATTAACAACTCTCTGCTGAAACTGAACAAAAAAGGATACTAACCTGTTGTCAATCTGAACATGAATATTTTGCCACCTTTCAACTAATTGATCTGCTTTTTCTTTGTGCCAGTCAAAATCAAGGTCCCGTTCTTTATATGTTTTAAACATTTCATCACTGATGGCTTTAGCTTTCTGCAACTCATCCTCTAATGCATGGAATACCTCTCTCTTTTCATCTACTTCAGATCTCCATTGCTAAAATACATTAATTGGTGAATGTTATAAAATGCATCAACCACTCACTATGTAAACACATGATTTATTTACCTAATTTTACAATTTATTTACAAATAACTGATATAAAATCAGATAAAGGAAAGACTATCTTTCATATACAAAAACAATATATTAGGCTGAACCATATGAAACTGTCAACTTTTGACTGCGCTTTGATCTTAAAAAAACAATTTTATAAAGTTCAGCCTAATAGAATTTTCATAACAATAAAACAAAATATATTCATGAGCAAGTTTGCTACCTCAGTCTTTTTAATTGCCTATTTCTTAAACATCTACTAATCTCATTGTTTAAAAATGAATACATGAATTAAAAATCAATGAGATAATTTCTCAACTTTGCAATAATTTCATACTTAATGCTTTATATGTAGAAATGTTAATAAAGATGAGTACAACTACCAGACTTTTTCCTTTCCTGAATTAACTCCTCTACTTACTTCCTTGATGTCTTAAAATAACCACCTCATTCAGTGAGAGAATCCATTAAAAGAAACTTTGAGCTTCAGCTCCTTTTGCTGACATGAATTGATTATAAAAAGCTACTATCTACAAAGAGATGCAGATTTCAAATAAGGAGAACTGTCCTAAAAATGACTTATTTACACTGAGCTATGGCTATGTAGAGATATGAAATGAAACGGATATAAATGTATTCAAATTAAGATATTTGCTAGTTCATGTCTAAAGATCTAGGTGTTAGAGAAATACTACTAGAGTATGATCTGAGCAACTGCCACCGCCGTAAGGGAGGGACATACCTTTAAAGTACTTATCAGATTCTCGATATTATTCTTATCGGCTATAACTGCTTCTTCTTCACACAGTTTAGTTTCATAGAGTTTTACAAGGGCTTCTGCTGCCTGAGTGTTTTTTAACACCAAATTAACAGTTTTCAGTCTAAAAAAGAGAATGCAACAATAGTCTCCTATTAGTTTAACTGTTTATCTTCCAGTAATGCAGTCCTGAAGCACATCACTAAGCATGATATAGCCCTTTCTTGGTTTTGGAACACAGACACATTTACTCCCAGATTAACATTCAGCTAAGTCTCTTCTTAATCCACACCCTGCCCGGCAGATTCTGCAAGAGATTCAGGGTAAGGTGTTCTTTTTTCAACCCTTTTTTAGACCAATCCACCAGGCTACAACAGCTGAGGGACTAACACCACAGGCAAAATGTGGGAAGATCATACAGATGCCCTAATCTCTGACACCCATTTCCTTTCAACATGAAGCATAATAACTCCATGGAAATAATATTATTAATACAAAAAAGGGAAAATTACATTCACTTTTATGAATGTTTTTAAATGAACAGCATATCTATATTTATATGGACACATGAATGTGACAGTTGCATGAAGCAAATTTATACTACGACAGAGGTAGCATACTTCTCTATGTAAGTAGAAGACATAGAATAGACTTGGTTCATGTTCTGAATGACCACACCGAGCTCAGATCGTAAGGTGGGAACTGATGCAGAGGTTGCTGCTTGACTGAAAAATTCTTCACATTTATTTGTGATTGTTCCCAAATCATCCTTAAGTCGCTCCAATTCTTTCTTCAGTTTCTATAAAGTAAAGAATAAACAGGTATTAGGCTATAGTTCCAGATGGGGTATCTTTCTTAAAACAGTTTAAAAAAAAAACAATCTATATTATAATCGCTGACTTAAAAAGCTATATATTCTTTACTTTCTGTTTATCAAGAAGCTAAGCCACAGCATTCCAGTTTTATAATCAGTAATTCTTTTACTGCCCATGTCCTCGGGCACAAACATGTAACTTAGGGCTTCTGCATTCAGTAGATGATCAACAAACATACCCGCTTTCACTGTGAGAAACCTCAAGAGTCTCCATCACAGTGGGTGAAAGGGTGCACATTTCTGCGTTTACTTGAGTCAAAGGCAGAACTGAATTATGTATGTATTGAATTATGTATGTATTGCATATAAGGTAAGGTATACCTTACCTTATATTGCAATTATGTATGTATTATGTATGTATTATGCATTGAATTATGTATGTATTATGAATGTATGAATTATGTATGTATTTATTGCTTATCATGATAAGCAATAAATACATAACCAGAACTCATAAAGTGACCACTAGGCAAAGCTGAGCACATGAGAAGTCACTGGAGTTAACAATGAAGGTCACTGAGACAGTCATTTACCTTCAGTTAATGCTGTCCCAACCCATTTACAAATCTCACCTCCTGCTCCGTGATTCTGAACACGCTTTCATGCAAATCATCTCTTTCCAGTGGAGTGCGGATCTGTCTAATCAACCGATCTTCACAACTCTCTAACCGAAGTCTAATGTTTCGGACCTCAGAGATGTAGAGATTATACACGGATTCCTCTTGCTCCTCTGTCAAAGTAAATAGAATGTTGAGAAAACATTGTTTTCTGTCTTCTGGACATTGCTGTCAAACTAAGGTTACCTGTCATCACCACAATCCCACCCTAAGGACATGAACCTTAATAGAGTTGACCTTACAATTTATTAACATTTAATAAAATTTCCCAAATACTATTCTAAGTGTCAATTTCTGATTTATGATGTCCAAGGAGAGTAATACATTATGCTGTTATATGTTCACAAAAATTTGAATTACATTAGCTGCAGATTAATCTTTAAAATTTAAAAAAATGCTTAGAAATGAAATGTAAGGAATTTGTTAATGTTCAAGAGTTTTTTAAAATAGATTACTAATGAAATTTTTATTCCTGAATAATATCAAAAGAGTCTAGAATAAACTATAATTTAACAAAAGTTAACTAGACAAAATATTCTCCTTTAACTTAACCTCTGTAAAAAATCCAGGTTTGGTCATGGGAAATCTCTGTACCTTCCTCTCAATTTTGCTGTGAATCTAAAACTGCTCTAAAAAATCAAGTGTTTTTAAAAAAAAAAAAAAAAACCCAGGTTTGGTACATGGAAAAATAACTGAATCTTTTCAAAAACTAAAAGATCATTCTGAACATTACATTGCAAAACAGTGAAAATATTGAAAAGGAGATGTGTTGAGAATTCACAGCTTGTCACATAATATTTAGTTGGCATCTTTTTATTAATTGATCATTTAGAAATAAATGAACCCCTCCTTGCAGCTTCCTACCTCACAAGTGCTTCTAATGTTCTAGCACCCATGTCCTCCTATCATAGGCAGAGTAACATAACACACCAAAGACTGATGCTCACTGAGCAGAAAAGAGCCTAGACTAAACACCTATGGGGGAAAAAAACGCAAGGATTCTCATGCTTTACCTCTTTCTGCTGATTTAAGAAGTTCCTGATAATACTGTTTACATACATTAACTTCCTTCTCCAGTTGTGTTATATCTGAGCCCGAAAATATTTGAGATTCCTGGCTATCTTCCAGGAAATCTTCAAAACGAGATTGTAGGTTACTGAGAACTTGCTGATGTTCACCAGGTAACATTGTCTTTATCTAAAGAAGATCAAGGATCCATGTAAGCAAGTGATTATAGTACTAAGAGCTAAATGTAAATGGGACAGATCTTAAGTTAGAGTCTTCTGATGTATGTTAGTTCATATTAGTAGTCATATATAGAAGAAAGATTTGAAATTGTTATTTTTATTAACAATTGCAAGTTTTAATAGATAAGGAAAAATGAGACTATAAAACACCAAAAAATGAAATCAAACTATATCCATCCCTGTAAGTCCAAACACTATATCCTGTCTCCCTACCAAAATGTAATAAGCACTGAA
Source organism: Lutra lutra (assembly GCF_902655055.1). Classification (NCBI taxonomy): domain Eukaryota; kingdom Metazoa; phylum Chordata; class Mammalia; order Carnivora; family Mustelidae; genus Lutra; species Lutra lutra. The sequence continues at coordinate 49,642,787 of NC_062283.1, read as the reverse complement.
TTAAATATGGGATATCCAGATTTCCCCCATTCTTGGAAAGTGCCTTATATATAGCAGGTATGTAACAAATATTTATTAAATGGATAAATATTAGCATGGATCTGCTGGACTCCATCCTATTCTGGAACAAATACAAACTGCACCCACAGAGTGCCCCACATTCTTGGACAGATTAGGCTGATGTGTAGATTCATACTTACTGAGGCCACATTGCTAGCTCGAATTCTGTCAATTTCTTTGATGAGATAATGCCAGGACACTACACTCTTCATGTTTATGTGAGACTCGTGCCAAAGAGTCAGGACACTCTGATACTGTTGCTCAATTCTGAAATACATGAAAAAAGCAAACAAACCAAACACTTGATTAAGCCTTTTCACTCCCTCTGAAAACATGCTATAATTTTTCTTCCTGTTTGTAAACTACCCTGAGTTTACTAGTTCCAGATCCTTCTGATCCTATGGGCCTTGACAAAGTACTGATTGTTTCTTTAACCTTCAGAGAGCCTCCAAACCCAGCTCTATGTGTTTAGTGAATGCATACAAACCTGTTGGCAAAGTCAACTGCTTCTTTGTTTGGTGGAGGAACTGTGAAGCACACGGATGGGACCATAGCCTCATTCCCAGTAGGGCTAATGACCTTCCATTTAGCACGATGAGAGTTGTTGGCCAAAACACACTCATCGTCTTTGTAAATGGTTATCTGGTTTTAAAATGGAGAAAAGAATAACAAATGAGATCACTGTTGACAAACCCTTTACCATACCCAGTCTTGGGATTTTGTTTTGTTTTGTTTTTTTGAGGTAGAAAACTTTACCACTGGTCAGCAATATGACTTCATTTTTAAAAAGCTAAGAATAATGACAGAAACTGGTTTATTTCTAGAATACCTCAATTTGTCTGTAGTCACAGATAGCTTTGATCGGAATAGAAGTTTTGAGTGGACAGTCAGGATTCCTTGGCTTCAGCTGAATTATTGTTTTTGCTCTCCCCATCAGGCTTGCTATTGTGCTTTTATACTGTAAAAGTTCTTCTTTCTCTTCCTAAGAAATAAATAAGACAGATTTTTAAAAGTAAAGACTTCTCTCTTCTTTTAGGGCTTTACACAAATAAAATTTCATCATAAAATTCTTCCCTGACAACCTAGCTGGTCTATACATTCAATTCCCCTCTTCCTTCTCTTGGATTTCTTTTCCCTTGTTTTGTTTGGATGGTTTTTTTCCCTCATTAGCATTTACCACTATACTACATATTTAACTAATTTATGTTTATAATCTGCTCCCCCTTTAGCATGTAAGCACCAGGAAGGTAGGGATTCTTGTCTGTCTTCCTCACTGCTCTATCTCCAGTACTTAAAACAGTGTCTAGGATATAAAAGTGCTTTCAGTTATTTGTGAAGTGAATGACTAAACTCAAACACACACACACACACCACTGTCAAAATATTTAAAATATTGAGGCAATCACATAAAAAACACTTTTGTGGTACTTGGTACCAAAAAATACTAAAACTGCATGTTTAATTGAATGAGATGGAAATATCAGGAATACCAAAAAAACACAAAGTTCTGCACACATGTAAGTATAAAGAAATACTAATCTAATCCTGATTATACACAGCTGATGAAATGCATGGGTTTCTGTACTAGTACCATTGACTCCTGAACAAGGTCTTCCAGCTTGTGAATGCTGCTTGATCGATCACAGCTGTACTTCCGCTGAATGGCATCCTTTAGATTCCTTAAGTAATCAGAAGCTTCTTTGGCATCATTGAAAAACTGTAAGAAGATGAAAACTGACAGTTAGCGTATATCAAATGCCAGTAAAGCAGACAGTTGTCCAGTTGGAGTACCAGAGTCCTACGTACCCCTCATGAGAGAGAAGAGAATAACATCAAAAGACCACGTAACAGTCACATTACTCCTTTACCCAAACAGCTCTTAAATCTGGGTGAGTATCAGTAAACACTAAGCATCTAAATTTTATATCTATATTGTGTTTTGGCCCTATAATATTTTGGGTGAAGTTCTATTTTACTTAAGGGTCCAAATAATTTTTAAGCAGGAGAGAAATTCCAACAATTTTTTAAAACTTCTAAAAATTAAAAAAAAGAGCTCTCTGGAATGAAACATTTCTTTATAAAAGACATTTATAGGGGCGCCTGGGTGGTTCAGTGGGTTAAAGCTCTGCCTTCGGCTCAGGTCATGATCCCAGAGTCCTGGGATCAAGCCCCACACTGGGCTCTCTGCTCAGCAGGGAGCCTGCTTCCTCCTCTCTCTCTCTGCCTGCCTCTCTGCCTACTTGTGATCTCTGTCAAATAAATAAATAAAATCTTAAAAAAAAAAGACATCTATAAAATCAAGATTTTCTGACATTTTTAAAGGTTTTGAAAGGATTTCCCCCTGAAAAGATGGCTTCAATTGATCCTATAGGACCTATGTCCCATACATGCTACAAAGAAAATACTTCAGTTTATTTCCCCCACACGTTACATACATGTCCTTAATAAACAGGAAGACACTTTCTGTAAATAGACCAAAATCACAATACCAACAGCGGACATTGTGATTCTGTTCGTATACCTCGAAATATGCGGTGTTCTCCTTTACGTGCTGCTCCACACACTGGCACAGCTGCAAGATCCAGCTCCACTGCGTCTGCATGGCCGCTCGGTATGCCTTCAGGATGAAACACAGCCACTGTAACCAGCTGAAGAGTGATGACGTACATACACAGCAAAGCTTTTAAAGGCTTAAAAACTCTGCTATCTGAACAGATGATGAGATTATTGTAACAGTAAGATGTGAAAATTAGGGTAGCAAAGTGCCCCTTCTATGTAAGAGTTCTTACTTGCACAAAGCCAGTCCTAAAAGTTTAAATATAAATTTAAAATAAAAATAAAAATGTAAAAATACAGACCAAAATAAATGGTTCTGTAGTTTTCTCTTTGTTTTTGTTTTTAAAACTAGAAATAAAACTAGAAATTCTTGCGGGGAGGTGGGGTGACTTAGATGTTTGTTTTTGCCAGGGGCAGGTTTGGGGAGGGTGGAGAAGAGAGGGTGCAATTCCTTATCACTGTAATTCTGGAATTGTAATTCTCATAGTACTAAGAATTTTTATTTAAAATATTTTCACTTGAATTTTTAATACAATGTAAATCTCTCACAAGAGCAAAACGTAACAGAAAGAACATCTACTTCCTAAAGAAAACGTAAGACACGCTTTTATATTTAAGATGCAATTCACGGACTTCCAGAAGAGGGAGATCTAGATGCTTTAATGACTATCTTAAGTAAGCCTGTCATTCTTCCCCTTCTGGAAAATCTCACTCATGTGGAGCTACGCTCAAGCAGGCTTTTGGAATGGAATATACAATGCAGCACTGGAAACCTGGCAACATATCACAGTCATATTACCTTGGCCTCAAATTAAGCTACTTCCAGCAAATTGGCTATAAAAGACATATCACTGTGTGTTGTTAGATTATTAGTTTCTTTTTTCATATAACATATGAAATAGTGTTGATAATTAACTAAATATTATCCGCGTACCCACAAGACACTGGATAGGCCAATGGAATAGTAAAGATGACTCGGGCTTAATTTTATCCCTCAAGAAACTTTTAGTTAATTAGATTAACATCTCTACATAAAAGTAATCAGGTTCACATTCACATTACCCAGTCCCATTAAAATACTTAGCCTATAATCATATTCCCTAATAGTTTTCATCTCCACCTTGAAGAAGACTATTTTTAGTTTCTCATCATACAAAAGTATATACACCTTTCAGTATTCTAATTTGCTTTCCCTACTGTTCCCCCTACTCTTCTGTCTTTAACTTCCCATATGGCATTTCATGGGCATGCAAGATTATAGTTATCTATGAAGAAGGTCAAGTATAACATTCCCAAAACTTTCTGTGGAGGTCTAGAATTTCAGTCATCTTTTGTATTATGGCAGTGTCAGTGAACAAAGACTATCAGATGCCTCTCCTACACTGTGAGAGCTTGAAGCAGCTCACACTGTAAGCATAGCCCCATTTATTCCCTCTGGCAATCTACCATGAGTTTAACATTTCTCTCGCTCCTATATAACCCCCTTTACATTTAGAAAGTTACTCACTCTACTTAGTATATAACAGGACTAAAAAGTAAATAGACTACCACTACCACATGGGAGACCTGGTAAATCCCACTCCAGTTCTCCACTTCTGGATTTGCAATGTGTCCGCTATGCCACAAGGCTTTGCCAGGTTGTTGTTTCAATATACTCCACAAAACCAGCCATGAATAAAATTATTAAGTAATAGTAACAAATATTTCCTGGGAACATGTGTACCAAGAATTGTACTAAGTAAGAGTATGTTATTTGTCCCATTCTTCACACAGCTCTATGGCTTAGAAGGACTGCCCCCATTTTGGACAGGTGAGGGAAGCAAGTAGGATACATCAGGTACACAATATCACAGTCAGGAATAAAATAAAGGTTTTTAAGTCAAGAGCCTTCATAGTTACTGTAATAGATCTCTTTAGCCATGGGAGTTAGCAAAGGTACCTTTAGGGGAAGAGATGGGTGGGTGACACACTTAGAGAAAGCGATAGTTAAAGGCAAGAATCATGATGATTTGTCGGAAATGTGATTTTTGAGCCATGCTGTAATAAAAGTTTGTTTGTATTTTTCAATTTATCAGCAGTAAAAGAATCTGAAGAGTAATCATCAAATGTCAATATTCAACCATGACCATTATACTTTCTGGCTTACCTCAATCGTCAGTCGGGCTGGGTGATTTTCCAAAAGTAGCTGCTCTGCAATCTCCTGAACTGATTTAATATTTTCTTCCTTTTGATCCAATTCTCTCATTAATTCCTAATGTAAGAAAAGAATAAAGAAGCAAGGTTAGAAAAAAGGCCTAAACTTGAGATACAACTTTGGCATTCAATGACAAAGACTATACTTACAGCGTGGTAATCTTTTTTCCGAGCTATGTTGGTATTTCTTTCGCTCCAGTCATAAGCAACTTCCTCTTCTTCTTTTTCATTCAGCCAAATAAGTTCATTAGTTGCACGAGTTACAAAATTATGGAGCGTATCAAGGTGCCGTTCCTGATTCCGGGATGTATTCTTTGTAAGAAAAATCATTGTAAGAATCATGTTTTAACCAAGGAGAGTTAAGGGAAATTCTTAGTAAAAGTAAAAAAATGAAGTTTAAAAAACAAAAAACAAAAAGCCTTACCAAGAGTTTTGCATACTGACTCTCTAATCGGTGTAACTTTTCAGCATAAGTTAGTTTCAGAGGTGCCGTCATTTGAATCTATAATATGGGATAAAAAGACATCGAGTTTAGGGATCTCAAGGAATTCTGACTCATGCTCACTGCATCTATTATTTTGTTACAGGATCTTTATTTAAAAAGAGCAAAACAACAGCAAGCTAAAATGAAATACATACAGATTTTAAATTCATATACCTCACTGATTTTAGCTTCTTTAAGGCTAGATTCAAATTCTTCAATAGCTCGGTGAACATTTTTATGATTTTCTAAATGGCTTTCAACACTTGGCAAATCCGATCCCCACTCAGTGCGGTCCAGCTGCACCTTTAAACAGAAAGATACCAGAGTTAGAAAACAAACTGGCAGCAGTAAAGACTGAAGCTTTCGGGTAGAATAAACATTCTTTTACCTGCATCTCATCAACCCAATTCAAAAGATCCTGAACAAATTTCATGTTGACTTCCTCTTCTGTTAAATTCTGATCCAGCAAAGACGACTTTAGAAGGGGCTTTCGGATCTGCATCAACTTCAGAGTTTGCAATGAATTGGTCTCTACTCCTGAACTGAAACTTGGAACTAATCCGCCTGATGGGAAACCAGGTGTATAAGCCGGAGTGACAGATGGAGTCAGGCGGGAAGTCAGACCTGATGACAGGCCTGATGTCAAACTAGAAGGGGTCAGGGAGGGCGTTAAACCCTGGGTCAGCCCTGAGTTCAGACTGGGGTTTAAGGTCTGTGCAAATCCTGAGTTTAAACTTTGAGTAATTCCTGATATCATGAGTTTCGTCTGTTCCATTGTCAGCATGCGTCCTTTGCTGTACACGGAGGAACATTCATTCCTTAAGGCCATAATTTCATCACGCAGTTTTGCCACCCTGAAAAGAAAAACCAAAAGGGATAAACTATAATATAAAATGCATTTTTCACAAAGAGTGAACACTAATGGCAACTATGGACGTTAGTTAGTTAACAATAATGTACCAATATTGGCTCAATTTTTTTTTTGAAGATCTTATTTATTTGACAGACAGAGATCAGAAGTAGGCAGAGAGGGGCGCCTGGGTGGCTCAGGGGGTTAAAGCCTCTGCCTTCAGCTCAGTCATGATCCCAGTGTCCTGGGATCGAGCCCCGCATCAGCTCTCTGCTCGGTGGGAAGCCTGCTTCCTCCTCTCTCTGTGCCTGCCTCTCTGCCTACTTGTGATTTCTGTCTGTCAAATAAATAAATAAAATCTTTAAAAAAAAAAAAAAAAGAAGTAGGCAGAGAGGCAGACAGAGAGAGAGAGAGGACAAAGCAGGCTCCCTGCTGAGCAGAGAGCCCAATGTGGGGCTTGATCCCAGGAACCTGGGATCATGACCTGAGCCAAAGGTAGAGGCTTTAACCCACTGAGCCACCCAGGCACCCCAATTTTGGCTCAATTTTTAACAAATGGATCACACTAATGCAAGATGGTTGATAACTGGGGAGGGGGGTAAAAAGGGGCATATGGGAACCCTGTATTTTCCTATCAATTTTTCTGTAAACCTGAACTATTCAAAAAAACAGTCTACTAAAAAAAAATCACTACAATCATATTAATAAAATTTTGCATCACAATTTTTTTCGCTGAACTTTGTGCTGTAAGCACTTTCCATATTATCACAAAGTCTTTATAACTATCACTTATAATGAACATAATTATTATACTATAATGAACATAATTACTACACTTTATAACTATCACTTATAATGAATATAATTACTACACAATTCTACTGCTTGACATGTAGGATATTTCCAAATTTTATTATTATAAAATATCTCTGACATGAACAAAACTTTTTTCTATATTTATTCATAAGTTTACTATATTTAAAATTATTATAAATTCCTAAATGTGAAATTACTAGATCAAAGCATCATTTAGAATTTTTGCTTTATATATATCTGATATATATATTTATGATATATATAGTCTACAACCTGAGAAGGTTCCATGTCTACCTTCAAACCCACTTCTCTGAGATAGACAATTTCATAGATACAATTTGTTCCAACATTTTGTTATAAACATTTTCAGGATAGGATAAATAGAAAACTTAAAAGTTGAGTTATAACTTCATATTTTCCCTTTTTCAAATGTCATAACAAATATTTTAACTCGAAGTATGTTAGTTACTAGTGTTAAATATTATATGTACAATAAAATATTGTTCCTATTACTTTTGAAGAATACCTATTTAATATATCAAAATATATCAGAATTAAGGTGACACACATTTTCAACTAAAAAGAGCCTAAGAAATATATTTTATAAAACTGCCACAGTCTACATTCCCATCACAAGTGTCCATGAAGCAATTCCACAGAAGGATAGAGCACGAATAAGCAGGAATCTTACCTCTGCACCAACTGATCTGCCTGGTAGTATTTTCCATCAATGAGAATCTGTACATCAATTACATGCTGGTGTAAAAGGTTCTCACATTCAAGTATATACCCAGCAATTTCTGCTTCATTCTGAAACTGCACCCCTGATTCTAATCTTTTAGAATCCTGTGTTTTAAAAGAACTCAACATTAATTCCATGAAACAAGTTTCAAAAGTAAACTCAAATATAAAACTCAAAATACTGTAATGAAAAAACTACTTGGGTCTTTTCTGTTTTCCCTTTTGGTTCAAAAATGGGTTTTCTCTTTGCACACCGTTCCGCAAGAGAGCAAACAGTGATCACAATCTTTAAAAAGCTTCAAGTTTCCACAGAAGACAATACCAAGAATCGACCACCAAATGGCACACAGAAGTTTTAGTTCATCCAAAGGTACAATCCCTCCACCACAATCCCAATGGCTCCTAAAATTAACTTACAGACTGGAGAGCATTTCGGGCAAGTATCAGTTTGTCTTCACAGATGACACTGTCCCTTTGAACTCGGTTGGCAATCTGCTGCAACATTTCCAACCTAAAAGAAGAGACAGAATAAAGCAAAGCCTCTCCCTTTGAAGTCACAGAGTTTACCACCCCTGAAAAAAACGTCTCCCTGCCAAAAGACAAAACAATCCTACAACAAGGATTCGATACCTGTGTCCATCAAGGGACTCATTGCCGAAGGTAATGCAGGAGTTGATTAGTGTTGGGCCACAATTAACCGAGAGAAAGTTTTCATTTGAATCCAGACTGGTCCGGGTGCTAGTAGTGTTACTAAACACGGAATCGCTGCTTCGGTAGCTGTAACTACTACTGTGCATTTTTAGTCCTGAAATGATGTTCCTTCTCTGACCATTCCAAGCAGATAAAAAAGCAGGTCTGCTGAAAGCTCTACTTCTAACGGTGAAAAGCAGCAGCTAAATGTCACTGCCGTAACGGCTCCTTAAATATGCTCCAACCTGCATATTTAACACGCAGCAAATAATATGCTGATAACTATTCAAAAGAATCTTGCCTAAAGGCAGGCGTTTGCTAGCTGAGGTTTGCCTTTTGTAGCCCGCATTAAAACTCTACAAGTACGGACAAGGCAGGCTGATCAGGGCGTCACTGGAAAAGATTTGCCAAATATTTTCATCCAGAGTCATCCCATCACAGCCACCTAAAAAACAACTCAGATGCCTCCCTGAAGCCCAGGTACAATTAGTAAAGGCTACTCAGGCAATACCAATCATCAGCTTAAAAACACAGCCTGACTTTTGTAAAGAGCCAGGTCTGTCCCGACTAACACAAGGCTAAAAACTGGTACTCAGAAGCATCTATAAACAAATGACTTTGATGTGAAAGAAAGGACATTTCCATTTTAACCACCATGTCATTTATCAGGTTAAGTTAACTGGAAAAGTGGCCTTTCTCTGTATGCTATGTTCTCAGGAATGTTACCTCTAATCTTACTATAGTCATTCTACATTTTTTTTTGTAACAACAGGAATTGCAGTTTATTAAAATTTCATCTCTGCTTAACTGGAATGTACTAATAATGGAATAGAGTTAGTTTCAGTCAGGGTTAGATAGTCCAGAAGGAAATCAAGGGTCCTCTGACTGGCAACATGAGAAAGACCAACATCCTTGCAGTCACTTTAGATTCTTAAAAGCCAACGTGTTAAGTAGACTATCGATGCAATGCTCGCAAATTCAACTTGTCTGTGCTTGTTTTTCCTTTCAATAGATTATTACATGGCAAAAGAACATTGGTTCTTTCTCATTTATCTTTTACCCATTCCCATGCCACACAGTTATTATTTGCAATTAATCGTTAATGCCAAAACACTTGTTGCGTCAAGAAAAATGAAGGCCTTTATCCAACCAAGTTCGTAGGACATTTTTGTACTCCCAACACTACGAAGCCAAACTGTTGCTTCTCCACTCTAAAGGTAGGTATTTTTCTTTTTAGATAGCAAGAAAGGGGAAATTTTTGAATATCGTGTTAGTAAATAGAGAAGTGTCAAATAGTAACAGCAGCACTAGCATTTAGTAAGCAATTATTATGCGCCAGGAAATAATCATTTTACATGTATGACCTCTTCTCATATTCAACTACCAAATGTAGTAGGTACTATTACAGCCTGTTTACAAATGAGGAAACTGAGGTTTGGGAGGTCAATGAACTTGCCTAAGAATACCTGACTAGCAAGTTGAGCTAAAAATCCTATTCAGGATTCACTAGCTCCTGGACCTTGAACTCTTGACCACTGCCTTAAAATCCAGCTACTATTCTGACAGCTAAAAATCTACTCCCTATCCTTTCTCAGACATACTTTTCCATTACTTCCGATAATTAGCTTAGTGTATCATTTTAATCACCCAAAATTATCTCCTCCATAAAAGGTCCATCCTAGGTATTTCAAGCTTATTCTGGATCTAGATCCAGTTATGCAGACAGAATCTTACACTGTAACAGGAATGTAATCAGTAATTTCATAAACAACTGACAAGTTAGGACTTGCTCTTATATCTTCAATGCACTATTTCCTATTTCAACAGTGTGGAAAGTCATGTGTGGAACACAAAGAACATGAGCGTACTAAGTGCCTCTCTGTGTCCCAGGCAATGCACTCAACATTGGCAACACGAAAGACAGCAAAAACAAGTCTATCTCCACATTCTCAGAACTCATAACTGTGAACAGGCAGCCCTTAACTAAATGATCACAGAAATAAATCAAAATCACAACTGAGATATGAAAGAACAATACATGTAAATAGGAGAGTTAAAGCCAAGACATCTGAATGAGCCTGGGAGACCACAGGAAGTTTCTTGGCAAAGTAACACTGGAACCGGGATCTGAGCTTGATCAGGAGTGAAGAGACAGTGAGGATGAAGACTTCCCTGCCAAAGGAACAGATAGTGCAAAGATCCTGTGTATGGAGGAAGGCGGGACCTTGGCACATCAGGGCTCCTGAGAGGCAGTCAGTGTGGCTACACCACTGAGAGCAAGGACGGTGTCGAGTAAGGCGGCGAGAGAGCCACACCTGACCACACAGGCTTTCTATTGGGAGGCCTGGAAGCTCATGAGGAATAGAGATCACAGTTCCCTTCCCAAGTGCCAAAGTCAGGCTGTGAGGTAAGTACTATAATGGAGACAAATCCACTCAACAAATGTCTCCTCATGTCTAAGCAGTGCTTTCCCGGGCAACCAGGTATAGTGGGAGAGAGAATGGTAACAGTCAGTGATGATTTCATGCAATAAAGGCATCTGTAGAAGTGAGAATTTGAACCAACATTTCCCGAGTGTTTTCTAGATGCCATTTCACTGCCCTCTAAGGGGAGACAGACTGGAGTCTTATTCTCATTGTCCCACGGAAAAAGGGCCATAACAAAAATACTAAGAAACAAAGTAAGTTAACTGCTAACTACATATCAGCTTCTGAATCCAGGCCCTATATTCTCAGTATGGGAAATTCTCACAGGTAATTTAGATTATTAGATGAGACTTCACACATCAACCCAGTCTATCAGGTCCCTATTTAAACATTACTTCACTCATTACTCCTCAAACCTCTTGGAAGAGTTTCCAGATAAAAAAATGAAGAATCAGAAAGACTAAGTGACTTATCCAGGGTCACACAGCCAAGGACATGAAAAATATAAATGATAGTCCTAGGTCTGCCTGGCTCCAAAACTGAAGTTCCTTCCAAGAGAACAAAAAGTCACCTCCCCACACCCAGCCTGATACCTACAGCAGAAAACACCTCCAGCCTACCTTTCTACTTCTGGGCGAAGGGCCTTCTCCCTCTCAAGCATGGCAATAATGAGTTTCCCCCACTCTTTCTCAATGTCATTTGGATGATAACCTTGCAGTAGTTTGATACGTCCAAATTCTATCCAAATCTTGAGAAAACAAAAAAAAAATTTAAATGAAGCAAGGATATAAAAAAAATAATAAAAATAAAGATTGTGCCTGACAATACAACAGAAATTTCTGCTTACCTCTAATAACTTATATAGGCGTTTAATTTTTGATTTTTCTGTCTCCTTTGGTGGAATTTCTGTTTCTTTAAACTGTAAATACTGATTATAAAGTGCCTAAAATGAAAGGAAAAAATAAATGAAGGCCCAAACTTCAAAGACCTATTTTCATTACCGCATAACATTACCACTTCAAATGATATTTACCGTGTCTTATGCATTCAGGGGAATTCCTTTATGAAACTGACACTCAAGGACAATACCAATTCCCAGTTAATCAGTGACTAGCTTACAGTTTGCAAGATTTGACAAGGGTGTAATTACTGCCGTGAACCGTGCATCAACATATGCCATGAGGGGATCTGGGTAATAATAAACTGTGGCAGTGCTTGGCAGGGCTCTACTAAACATCTCTCTTCATACAAACAAGAAAACATAGACTTTAAAAGATGTTCTTTCCAAATGCTGCACTTTAGCTTTTAGTTTTTGGAAAAATAATCTGATGCAATTCCTATAAAGGAAAAAACTATTCTCTTTTGTATCATAGATCTATCCTTGAAAATAGAATTCTATCACACAGAATTCTCACCACATAGCTAAGCCTTGGTTTCAACGTCCCACTGGCCAAGTTAAACAGATCTTTTAATAAACAAATACAGATGTTATTGGCTGCTGTTATTGTTATAAAAGTTTCAATCATATAATTAAATTATCTGGTTTATAGAAACTATTTGAAAATCTCCTAAATACAACCTATTATATTAAAAAGGACCTTTGTAAAAATTATGTAGATAAAACTTATCCAAGTTTAATAAGCATGTTCTAATTATTTCATTTTAATTCATGCTGTTTAAAAAAAAAATTCCCCCCCCCAAAAAAATTCCCTGTCAAACCTCAGACAGCTACATTTATGAAGGATTCCCATCCATGTTTCATTGGCTAATGAAATTATTGGCATTTCCTATGACGTTTTCTTCTGTGTATTATGTGCTATCCTAGGCACCAGCAAGTAATCTGTATAGTCCTCAAAATTCTTCCAAATCCTTAAGGATCTACATTCATCAGAAGCCAGTACAAATTTACCCAAATGTCTTGACAATAGGAATCCATCTGGAAGTAAGCTGAACTTGAAATCTGAAAATTGCTTTGAACTCAAAATGCAATGTTTCAGGAAGTCCATTAGAAAATAAGTTCATGATGCCATTATATGCTACACACCATGCATGGTGGCTGGCGTGAGAGAAGGGGGAAATCTTTCTGGCCCTGGAAAGGTTTGCATCCACATAGGGAGACATCACACAAACAACTTTAGAACACTTAAAAATCATCACAGCAACACATGCCAAGTAACTTCGTGCCAAGGACCAACTCCCCATGGCAATGTGAATAAAAACTGTTCGACAGATGCTTTGCACTGATGCATGAACACAACGAATAACTTCAACAGGATCCACCCTGGGTTATTACAATTTTTGCAATTCTAGTTTGATTAAAAAAAAAAAAAAAGCCTATGACTTAAGGAATTAGACTTTGTTGTTAATATTCACATTATCAGTTTCTTGAAATAAAGCAGACTACTTTGTTATTAAAATTCCAAATATATAAAATGAGACAATATTCTTCAGTAAGTGTACATGTCTATAATTCTTTTATATTTCTATAATGTCTTTGCATCAAAGAGGTGGACCTGTTTTTAGGCAGTAGCAAATGTTTTTATTAAACGATTTCATTTATAATGGAAGTCACATTCATACTTTTACTCCATGGTGAAATAAAGTTTATATCTCTTGCTACACAAAATGAAGCCTGTGAAGCAGTTTTTAACAGGGTTCAACCACAGGCACATTCCCAACCACTGTTAAACTTGTCCCAGCTTCCCAGAGAACCCCCCCACCTCCGCCACAGCCGTCTATCTGGTTGGGTTCCAGCCCTCCCCATGCACCAAGAACACTTTGGCAATGTCAGTTTCAGGGTCTCTCAAATTGTATCTTATCACTCTCAACAATTCAAAGCTAAGGGACTATAAATCTCTAAGATGTTTTTGCTGCTATTAAATTTGATTATTAACATTTACCTCTGTTTTCTCTGAGTAGGAGATGAATAAATTTAAAAATTGCTTATTTACTAGTGGCTTGCCAAGGGCAATTTCTCTTGAACTCCTGGAATTATTGAATTATGATAACATTATTTAGAAGTTTAATAATCAGGGCACCTGGGTGCCCCAGTTGGTTAAGCATCTGACTCCTGATTTTGGCTCGGGTTATGATGTCAGGGTCATGGGATCGAGCCCCACATCCAACTCCATGCTTAGTGCAGAGTCTGCTTAAAATTTTCTCTTTCCCTCTGCTCCCCTTCCCACTCACATGCTCTCTCTCCCTCTAAAAGAAAATAAATAAAATAAAGTAAAATAAAAATATTTTTTTAAAAAAGTTTAATAATCAACTCAATCCTTTGTAACTTCTACAGTGACACAGACCTTTAGTTCCACAGGATTATTAGGAAATGTTCTCTCAGACATTGTGGTCACATGGTGTCTAATCCACTGAATGAGGTAGTTCACCATATTCTGGTATTCAATCCATTTGACTTCAACATCCTAAAACAACAAAATGACAGAAAAGATCCATATCTGCAGATAATAACAGTCATATCTAACACAACTTAGTCAGAGGTCATTCTGTGAATTTCTATGTCTTTCAGCAGAACAGTCAGAACCAGCTCAACGTCTTCTCACTCTCTACCCAGTCCCACATAAACAGCTTTAAAAACATGCTAGCAAACATTTGACAATGAAGAGTAGCCTAATGAGTGCTACTTCTGATCCAGAGATAATGGCTGACTGGGGCATTGTGTTAAGAAGGCTTCTGAAGCTGCATCCAAATGCATCAGGGAAGAACACTGCGATCATTTTGGGGTGTTTTCTGGGCACCCAGGAAGAGGGAGTAATAGTGTGGACAAGCCAGGTTAGCTGCCATTGTCTAGATCTAAATCCACTATCTGAAACCCAAAGATCTATATAGAATGTAGGAAAGTAGGTAGGAATGAAAACTATAGGAAATGTATATGATAGGATTACTCATTAAACAAACTTTAAAAATGGAGTAAACTTGGAAGGCTGTCACCTGCTATGTTCAATTAAGTATCTGATGAGTGTTTATTATATTCAAAGCATTGTGCTAAGTGTTACAATAAGAATTTAATACTTTAAGAAATAATACCTTTTACCAAAGAGTCACTGTCTAGATGGGGAGGCAAGAGAGTCGTAATATAAACAGCTAATCAAAATGAAAAGCAGTATTTAATTAAGTGTTGAAATACCTGAAAGAGGTAATATACACTAAGGGTTGAGATAATAATTGGGTAAGCATAAATGTGCCTCAAAAAGGTCACCAAAGGATTCTCAGGAAAGGCAGTCCCTGAGCAGTTCTGTAACAACCACTAAGTAATTCTTTGGTGGGCAGGGGGTGGGGTAGAGGAGGGCGGATAAAAGATAGGGAGTCCCGAGTGAGTCACGAGTCACGACTCTGAACTAGATAGAAATGCCCTGACTAAAATAAAAAAATTTAAAAAAAAAAAAAAAAAAAGAAATGCCCTGACTACAAGCAGTCTGTGTTGAAAGACTACAGCTAAAAAAGTAGGTAAGCAAATTAATATATACAGAATTTTTTTTAAAGATTTTATTTATTTGACAGAGAGAGAAAGAAAGAGACCACGAGCAGGGGCAGGCAGAGGGAGAAGCAGGCTCCCTCTGAGCAGGGAGCCCGATGCAGAACTCAATCCCAGGCCCCTGGGATCATGACCTGAGCTGAAGGCAGAGGCTTAACTGACTGTGCCACCCAGGCATCCCAGCATACGCAGAATTTTAAATGTCAGAATGACTAGACTGGATTTCACCTTACAAGCCAATATATAATCATTGAAAATTTCCAAGATAAAGACAAAACGTTTCAGGAAGATCAATTTGATGACTATGTGCAGTACTGTTGGGAATGGGAAGAGATGGAGATGTAAAAGTCTCAAAGAGCTGTCGTCCTAGTCCAAGTGTGAAGGGGTAAGAGTTAGGAACAGGGTGAAGGGAATGAGAAGGTAAGACAAGGAACGGCCGCAAGAAACCCTCTCAAGCAACACTTGACACTGACTTGTTGGCAGACATCACAGCAGGGGATGAGCATGGGAGCAGGTTACTCAGGGATCAGGAGAGGATAAAGCCCTGAGAGGAAGAAGAAGATGAAGAGAATGGAAATAAATTTAGAAACAAGAGTACACAGAGGTGAGAAAGAGACTGAAAAGAGAGCTCACCAAGATGAATTCCAGAATCTTCAAAGTAAAATAGGAAAAAAAAAAAAGAAGAAGAAGAAGAAGAAGAAGAAATCTGAGAGAAGGGGAGAAGCTCAGGGTAAAGGGGTTCATCCTCAAATTCATAACCCCTACAGGGTTTCCTGTTCTCTTCCAAAAATGCCTAAGTACATGTTCATAAAACCACTACAACACACATGGTTGAGCTGAATCACACAAATCTTTGGGAAACAGTAGACATATAAGGAGCCCGAAACTCCCTATACTGGCCATCCCACCCTGCTTACTAAGTAGCTCTGGTAGTTTGGCAAAGACAAATAATCTTCCTCTAAATATCGCCTTTAAATCAGAGAAAGAATTCCTAGCCAAGTTATTTCATGAGATTATGAGAGTCGATAACATTAAAAGTGATTTCAGAAGTTGAGAAATTCTGCATACACAGAAGGATATCAAACACTGCCAATGTAAAACAGCAGCAGGTTAAAAATGAAAAACTCCAGGTTTAGAGCTTTCATTTATAAAAGAATATGTATGGCCTACTTTATTTATGACAAAGAACAAATTTTGTTTTGGAGTTATGCTTTAATTAAAATGGTGGAATAGTGTCATGAAAATGCAAACAGGGCTGGCTTATTAAATAGCATCTTAACTCAAATTCTTTAAAGAGTATTTGATATTGGAGTACCTGGGTAGCTCAGTTGGTGAAGTGTCTGCCTTTGGCTCAAGTCATAATCCCAAGGGCCTGGGATTGAGTCCCATGTGGGGCTCCCTGCTCAGAACGGAGCCTGTTTCTCCCTCTGCCCCTCCCCCTGCTTGTGCTCCCTCCCCCTCTCTCTCTCAAATAAATAAATAAATTTTTTTTTAAAAAAGAATACTTGATATTTAAATACTGTAAAAAGCTTTATCAAATAACTCAGTCAACTGGTCATTACTGAATCAGCAGCTTCTAGGATGGAAAAACCAATACTCACATTTGCACCAATACCTTCGCCACCTTCAGGGACTTTGGGAAATGCATCATAGAGAGATGACACGTAAGTTATTACTGATTTTTCATCAGGTGAGGAGACATCAACATCTATAAGCAGCAACATAAAATTATTTCAAATGTTGATAGATTCCTTTTAATCAGACTCTCATGCCAGTCTATACCTAGTCAGGACAACAGCTCACCTTCAGGATCCAGAAGTCTTATAACACCAATTTTTTCTGCTACATAAAAAGCGTGCTCTAAATTTGCAAGGTTGCTTTGAACAGCAACAGTATTCATGTCTATCAGGTCCGGCCTAGAAAAAAATTCACCATAATTAATTAAGTTTTCTCACATGCGAATTCAACATTACACTTACATGTTGACCTATTTACATAACATTTCCGCAAATACTAATATTAAGCTTGGGTTGAAATACAGAGATTTTCATCAAATATTTAACATTGCTGACTTCTCTCAGAAACTCGTGGATGCCAAAACCAAGTACAGGGAGGAAACTGTAAAAATTAGAATGTGTATGATTTTTTACAAAGTCTATGAATTCCTCATCATCAAATATATATGAGTATCTGTCCCATTCAACCTATGTAAGCTCCACTATTCCAAGAGCATCCTTCCAATCCAACTAGCATCCTATGTTTCTCCCCAAACACGAAGGTTTATGCTTTAGTTCAATGCCACATCAGTGGCATCCACCATCCAATGGACAGGATGCCCTTTCCTGTCACTGTTGTCCTCTCACTATTCACTCATCTTTAGAAGCAGAGATCAAGCTCCACCTCCTTCATGAAGCCCTCACTAATCTTCCCCAACCTCATTTTTCTTTCTGTTCCTTGAATTCCTTACACTCTTGGGCCGATGCTCATCGATTTGACATTTAGAAGAATCACATACTTCCTTGCCCTATTAATTCACTGTTTAATGTACATGCATATCTTGCTTTTCACCTCTCAGTCAGCAAGAACTACGTAATAATAAACTTTCGTATTTTATCCTTCTGCTGAGACAGAGTGGCACAGAATTAGTAGACAGTATATATCTATAGATAAGTTGGTAAGCAGGTTGGTTAATTCTGAGTCATAAATGAAAGACTAAAATAAGCACTAGTTTGTATTTTCCCCAGACTGCATATGAGCACGCCTGTGTACACGCATGTGTGCATGCGCACACACACATTCTCATATGCCAGACTTCAACTCTTTCTAATTTGTGAGACTCCCGTGATACTCTAAACTACAGGGATACTTTAAAGCTAGCTCTGTTTATATACAAGATTGGAAAAGACTTCCCGAGTACTCCTTGTAGAGAAAGAGGCAAAGCAGTTGGTTGGAAAATTAACACAAGGCCAAAAGCCAGTCAGAAAACATTCCTCTCAAAGACAAAGCATTAAAAGATGCAAAAACAGATGTAGAAATTGTAAAACTCAAAAAGAGTGGTCCCCACCCCAAAATCACTGACTAAGAACCAGCTCATCAAGTTCTAAGGATAGCTCTCAACAAAGTCCACAGACATTCTGGTTTGCTCAAAATAATCATTTGGGAACTGCACAGGAGTGGGAGGACTCTGAGATCGTGGGGGAGGACTGACATGTAAATTATTTTGAATACTACTTGGAAAGCTGTTCACAGAAAAAAACTCTTTGAAAATATATTGTCAATTTTAGGAAGGTAAGCAGCAAGTTGTAGTCTTCTATTATCTGCTGAGAAAGCAGACCTCCAAAGAAATCTACTTATAGTTTTATAGCACTTTGAAAACTGTGCATACCCTTGAGACCTAACTACCATGATCTACCTACCTATTTCCTGGGAAATTATTAGGAAATTCGTTAATGTTTTTCACAGGCACCAATATGATCACTTAAAAGTGATCCTACATTTATTATAGGACCAGTAAATCTACTGACAGCAATAGAGGTAAATGACATATCTCTAAAAACAATGTTTTTTATTCACACAGAAGCATTCTGAAGAATCTGCCCACCTCAAGATTACTAAACAGGTGAATATAAGTCTAGACAAAAACAAATACCTGAAGTTCAAAAAACTGTTTTGCTTCCGTAAAATTCACACATTTTGAATAAATAAAATCCAGCCTTTCTGAGTTTATCAAACCTCCCAACAAGAAAGGGCTCGTTGTTATAAGAACCCTGCCATTAGCAAGAACGTAAACACTGAGTAATCCCAGAGGGAATGAATAAAGTAATTGAAGAATCAAGTTTTTGACTAAGAGAATAAAACATAAAACTTCCTTCAGCATGACATAGTCCTTTCAGCACAAAGGCAGTTGTATAATACACTGAGTATGGATAAGTCACCTCTTTTATCGTGACATTTAACACTTTAATGCAGCAAAAACCGAAGTGGTGTTCCTCTGTGACACAGGAGACAAAAGTCAGCAAAAGGGAAAAAAAACCAAAAAACTGTAAAACCACCATGAAAAACTAACAGCCTGAAAGCTCTCAAAATTCTGTCCCTCCTTGAGCTCACATCCTAGGCCTTCAGTCATGTTCAGTCTTCCAATCTGCCTTTCCACTCTGTGTCCGGAGCTTCTGGGAGAGGCTTGTGCTATGACATGTCTCTACGTTCCTTCCTCCTTACCGTCTCACTGGGATCATATCACCTTTAAAAACTTCAGCTACTTTCCACCTACAGAAGGTTTGTATTTTCTTTGAAAAGCTTTTATTTCAGTTTAAGATCTCCTTTTTGTGGAGCCTTAATAGGAAATTAATAGGACACTGATAAAAGTTAGCTAAGAGAAGAATGCATTAGTGCAGATACAAGAGTAACAAATTCTGAACCAAAAATGTGATAATGGCTGAAAGGACCATTTACTACAATTTGTTACAACTATGCACGTGTCTGCCTCTCACAATGAACAGTGGACTGCCTGAAGGCATAGTCTGTGTTCTATCCATGTTTATAGCTTTAATATCTAGTATAATGCTCAGCACATGAATGTTTGAGAAATGGTTATATAATAAAGAAATGAAAGAGCTTTGAGAGCTGGAAGGTACCATCTGATACCACTGATTCAAATTCCTGGAGATATTTTCCATCCCAGGTTTGTACCTTTCCTTTCCTTTCCTTTTCATTAATTTCTACAGACAAAGCTACCACCTATAGCTTCCAATCAGGATTCCAAATCCTTGTAAAAATCCACAAAGAATAGGACACGATGTCATAGCTTCTCCATGAACTAAACACACATCTTCCTGAGGTTTCCTAAAGGCCTTTCTCTGCTGAAAACAATCTGGAAAACAGGCATGCACTGAAAACAACCAGCAAGGGATATATCATAAAATTTCAAAAAGCGTACGTTACTGCTTCTAGGTGTGAGTCCTCCCTTCTAATGCTCCCATATGCCCTCAGCTTCAGCAACTGGTAAAGTTGCCAGTTGGAATGACTAATAAAATAACAATAAACAACTGGGATTAATATGTAACAATAACTACTATGTGGCAGGCAATGCAGTGAAGCCTTCAAAGGCATTATCTCACTCTTCTCAACAAGGAGATGATACAACTTAAATAGGAACACAATCTGATAAGGGACAGTCGGGATTCAAACCCCGGTGTGTCTCAACACAAAGCCTGGGCAATTCACTACACTATGCTGGCATTATAAACTGAAAACATGCACCCTGAAGCTGCAAATTCAAGATAAAGGAAACACCGAAGGATGTATGCTTCTACTGGTGGGGAGGATGATCCTGATCATGGTAATATAACCACAAGGGAGTGTGTATGTGTGTCAGTGTGTACCCACATACTCTGGAAAACAAACTGTGAGGAATGGGATATAGTTCCAGACTGTTAACACAACAGTACTCATCCATATATATGACACCAATGTTTCCCAAACTTGGCGTGGTTTTAGGTCCCTAATCTAGACTGAGAGAATATAGGGAGAGGCCTGGTCATCCATACTTTAACAAGGTTCTCCCCTCCCCCAGGTGATTTTTTTCAGACAAGTCTGGGAACTAAATCATCTTAAAATTCCTCTTGTCTCTAATATATCTTTCATTTTCTTTCAAAATTATCCATATTCTGCTCTGGCAAAAAAGAAAGAAAAGAAAGAAAGGAAAAGAAAAATCCACCATACTATCAGATAATTATGTATCAAGACCAAGACAAAGCAGACACAAACACAAACATGCCTACTGCCTTAGACTCTCACTACAATACAGCAAACCTTTTCCCTCTTGTCCTGTACTGATTCTTATTGCTTAAATCTAGAGGAAAAAACCTATTTAGGATTAGGGGAGGATGGAGACACATTTCACAGCGGCCTAACTCTGGAATACACTGTAAAATGATGAAGTTTAGAAAAGACTGCATTTGGTATCAGATTTTTTTAATCAAAATCAAAACCATGTAAACTTTGTGATTTGAGATAACTGATCATTTGAAAGGACACTGAGCAACAATTTTATTTCTCAAGTGAAAAAAAAAGAGAGAGAGAGAGAAAGTAGAACGATGGCTGCCAGCAGCTTGGGAAAAGGGGAAGAGTTCTGAGGATGGATGGTGGTGATGGTTTAACAATGTATTAACATACCAAATGGTAAATGTTATGTTTTGCATTATTTTCCCACAGTTTTTTAGACGTTAAAAAATTTTAGAAGACAATTTTTACATAGTTGAGAGAAAAGGCTCTACTGAGGTAGAAAAAAGTGGCAGGGCTGTGATTCAGGTGTCTGGTAATTAAGTCCTAACTTCCTCTCTGAACTGTGAACACACATCCAGAAACCTATGTCTCAATTCTCTTCTACAAAAAGTGAAAATAAGGAATCAGAGAAAATCAGGAACTACAAGAATCATCTAGAATTCCAGTTATCCCTTAGGGAGTATCTTGAGGTGTGTGGGGGTGAAGGGAGGGCATTTGGGCTGCCATAGCCATGAGCTCTTAAGAAGCCACCTGATTTGCCCAAAGTCTCAAGAGAAGATTCATGTGAAAGTACTTGTGAAATGAATACACATACACGGGTGGTTAAAAAGCATTCACTGGCATGTAAAGAGCAATGCAATAAAAATGTCAGAAAAGGCCTCACTTGGTGCTCTGGTATGCTATTATAAGTAATTCTTTCCAGTCAAGAAACTAGCAAGTTCATTCATTCACTCAATATTTAATAAGGATCTACTATGCGCTGGGAAGTGAGGCATTAAGAATTTAAACACTGTGTCTACGGACAGCTCAGAATTCCAGAGGGAGTTCAGGAGTAAACCAGGAGAAAACCTGGCAGAAAGAGCACCCAGGCAGAGGGAAAAAGTGTGCATGTGCTCATGCCTGAAGGGTGTGTGAGAACAGGACCACTGCAGGGGAAGGGAGCCCATAGCAGGAGGACACATGGTAAGAGACAGCGGGATGGATGAGGGGCCAAGATGATGCAGAATCTCATGAACTTGTTCAAAGATGCTGAATGTTTTTCTGGGAACTAGGGAAAACCAGTGAAATGCATTAAGGAGGAATACAGGAAACTAAACGATCAGATCTGAGGTGGAAGAAATCTCAAGGGGTGAAAGTATTCCCAGAGAATCCAGGTAGGGAAACCAGAGTGGCTTGCTAAAGAATGGGGCAGCGGCAGAGTGAAGTTCACAGGCCAGGTGCTATCTAGGAGGTCAAATCCACAGACCCGATGGGTGAGGGCACAAATGAGAGTCAACTCAGAGAACATAGAAGGTCAGCAGGCAACCCTGAAAAACTCCCGACACGTACTGGCCTTGTGGCTGAGTCTGCAGACGGAGCTGAGCGGAACAGCCCATGAGACAGGAAGGATACCAGGCCAGTGAAGGGTCATAAAAGCTGAAGAAAAAGAATGGGGTTTCAAGAAGAAAAGAATGGATGGTAGGGTCAAAGACTGAGAAGAAAAAGGAGGCCTGAGAAATGTCCACTGGATTTAACCACATGGAAGTCATCCATGACCTCAGAAGAGTTTGGGTGAATTATGGGGCCAGGGGCCACATTAGAGTTGGGTGAGGAATAAACACGGAGTGAAGAAATGAATATGGAAGTACAGACAACTCTTTCAAGAAGTCTGGCCTTTAAGGAAAGAAATGATGCAAGGCAGTAGATGGAAAAAAGCACAGAGTTAAAAGAGAAGCTTTGTTTGTTGTCTTATGAGCAAAGAGGCTTTGGGGTGCTTAAAATCGAAGGAGAAAGATTTGTGGAGACAGAACAGCTTAATGTAACAAGAAAGAAGGTGTCTGAGGCAATGGCACAGCTGGGATCCAGAGCACAGGAGGAGGGGTACAGGCCTTGGATGGGGGAGAGGGGATTCATTGCTTTATCAAACAGGAGCAAAAAAGGGCCAGGAAAGATGCAAATGAAGGCAGCTTGGTGTCTTTGGCAGCAAAAAGAAAGACATCTCACTAGCTGGCTTCAGTACTGCCTGAGAGCTGGAGTACAGATCACCAGTTGCCAGTGAGGGAGGAAAAGGCAGTGTGAGGGAGAGTAGGAGTGAGTTAACATGAGTAGAAAAAGACTGCTGGTCGGAACCATTAGAAGCCGGTCATCATGGAGTCACAGTGAAACGAATCTTTTCTGATTATATGACTAGTATATCCTCGGCAGCATGCAAGAACTGAAAGGGATTCTGTGGAAATTAAAGTAAAATAAAATAAAAACTAAAACAAAAAAAACCCTCCATTTACCTAGAAATCAGTCTTAGAACAACCTCTGTACTCCAGAACACCACGCACCTCCTCACACACCAAGCAAGAAGCCAGGTGTGTCACTCAACATTTGTTCTTTGATAGATCACCCAGTAACAATACGCATTAAAATGCCTCACTGATCCTATGACAGCAGAGCAGTTGCCATAACAAATTCCTGTAGATGACTGTTGGGATTAATCATGTTCAGGCTTAGCACGTTCTTACTGTTCTTATTGGTGCAAAAAGCCTCTCACCTTGGCCCCCTCCCCTCGGTAGAAAAAAAAGACCTGTAATATGGCCTTCGCCTCTCCTCAGCAAATAAATGTGAGCGTGTAAGAGATCCACCCACAGTTTCGTATGTGGGTGTAGATATTCCTTTATGCTCATATTTGGGCACATATTGTTCAAAGAAACAAAGCCAGGAAGGTAATTTTCCCTTTTCTCAAAACTAGATGCCTCAATTTATTTCTAATTTTCTTCGTATTTTTTTCTACAGAATGAATCTCTACCAACAAGACAGACAGCAAAGAATGAAAAACACCATGATACAGCAAGCTTCGTTAGTACTTCAAGACTGGACTCTAACATTGGAAATTAAAAGATCCCTAATGAATTACAAGTCTCAGTTAACAGAGAACAATTAACACCATAACAGCCTCATACACTTTAACAAATACAGAGAACAGTACTGATACTGATAGACAAGTAATTTTTTCTATACCTATATTTTAGTGAACTTCAGTAAACCTTAGTCACTAGGGGATAAATACTCCCCCAAAAGGGGATAGCAAACAGATAGACCTCTCAAAGAAAAAGAGATGGATAGCAGACATGTTGGCTACTCCTACAACATAAGGGAAATCTGAGTGTTAGAGAAGGGTAAGAGAATGCCGACAGGAGCCCAGAGAAAAAGTATATGTCAGGTTTCCAAGGAAAGGGAGTCTTCCATCAAAGCCCAGTTCCTCTTGCACTGTATGGTCATGTGTCCTGTTCTGAGTGGGTCAGCAGCAGCACACAGGAAGGAAAGGAACCTGACATTTATTACACACGTCCTAAATCTCTGACATTGTGACAGGCATCTTTTCCTATGTTATGTGATATGTTCTGATATGTTATCTCAAGACAACCCTCACTGCTGGCATTCTAACTTCTTAAATAATCATATCACTCTGAAATCTGCCAACTTATTTGATCATTTTCCCCCTAAATTCCTAACACATACATGCTTAGACAAATAGCTCACATACCAAACAAACAAACCTAAGTGGCACATAGCTGAAAATCTAAAAAATAAAATAAAATAAAATAAAAAACAATTTTATGCTTAAAAGCTTAAAAAATTATGAATAAAATGATAAATGTTAAAAGAACAGAAAAAAAATGAATGGGATTTAGATCTGCTAGACTGCAATTAAACAAGAAAGGGAATGCTTCTCAAAGGCATCATGGAGGTGAATCAGTGCAGAAGGAGTAGTTCCAATGCTGTTCTTCTCGCAGACAATTCAGATATGGGTCTTAAAATTTTAAATGCATTATCCTTTGACCTAGAAATTCTACTTCTAGGATCTTATCAAAACAACACATTCACACACCTACACAAAGAAACATACAAAGCCCAACACTTTTTAATAGCAAAAAACATAATGTCCATCAATACGATGCTATTAAATAAATTATGTTACAGCCATACATTAGAATACACTGCAGTATTTTAAAAGAATAAGGGAAACCTATTTCTGCTGGTATGGAAAGATATCTAAAATAAATTAAGGAGAAAGAAAAATGCAAAATAACATATATGCCATTATCTCAACTGTGTTTTAGAGAAGATTATGGTAATGCTCAAGATTAGGTACTTATGTAAGTCATACCTCAGCAGAGTTGACCCTTCCCTCCCACCGCCACCAAAAAAAAAGTGATTATATATGCGCAGAAAATTTCTGTAAGAATATGAAAGAAACTGAACAGCTGCCTCTAGGGAATGGGACTGGGAATCTGGGGAAAGAAATCAAATTTCAATGCATACCCTTTTATTTTATTTGAATTTTTTATTATGTTAATGTACTACATTTTCTGTTAGTTGCTTTTTTTTATTTTTAATCACAGATACAACAAAAAGAAGGGCTGTGGCAAGGAATACTTATTGTAGAAATTGCTATAAAATGTACCAGCCTTTCAGAGTAAGCTCTGAGAATTCAACTGTTTTGAGTTTCTTTGATAAGGTAATAAGCAATTTTATTTTGCCTCACAAGGTGAAATACTTGTGATTGTTCAAAAAATTAGTAACTTTCAGGGCTCTGTGTCTATGCCTAGCCCATGGTCACACACAAAGCACCGCCCATACCTGTGTGGTGTTTGCACAAACACATACACACCCTCATACCTTGGGGTTCTGCAGCCTAAGGGCAGACCTGGTTCTGAAGGGAAAAAAAAAAAATCACCTCATCACCACTAATCCAACTTCCTATGGGAACATTTCAGGCCCTAAAGGGCCTCCTCCCAGTATTAAACCAGTCCAATCCAGTTTAGCTTGTAAGGTGTGACTGAATCCAAGCCTGTGGCTGAATCACAGGCCTCCAGGTCAGACTATTAAACAAGACTCCCACCAGGGCCTTAAGTTGAATCTTCCCAATTACAGCATTTTGAAACATTTCCTGTAACAAAATATGATGGTCCCAATAAATTCTAATTCAAAATGCAAACAATGAACAAAATCACTGCTATCCAACTATAATCAGACAGGTGAAAAATATCTGGCTGCCTAATTAGAAAGTCTTTAAATGGTGTGCTCCTGATACCATCTATTTCAGAGAAGTTGAGTCTTACCTGAGTGATATACTTAAAACTTGCTTGTGAAAAGGCAGCCAGAGGTCTCAAAAGGAAATTTACATGAATGAACAGCAGCATAATTTAAAAACAAGATTAGGACTAACAGATGCTAGCAAGGAGAAACAGTCTCTCTGCAAAACACATCCCCCCACCCCAACACACACGCATTTCAGTCCTGACATACTTAGCATCTTTCTCTACCACACTTCAGGCTCGCCTGGCTCTACCACACATTTTGCACTGTTCTTTCTGGCCTGTGGGCCCACGTTCGTGTTCATGCCTGCTCAGGCAGACGTGTTTTCACAGTGAGCGATGCTGTTTTGGAACTTGGCTTTCATCAATGTTCTAGGGCAAATATCTATGTGCGGTGACTGATAAATTAAGAAAAGCTGGGGGCTGAATTTCAAGCTAGAAGTCAGAGCTTTATTTCTTTCAAAAAAAAAAAAAGGAAAAAAATCAATTGTACTATGATACTTGAGCACATTCTTAGATCAGAACACAGAAAAATCAGTTGAACCCTCTGTTTGGAACACCTGCTGTGAAGAATGTGTTCTACTGACGGGAATTTAAGTCCTCTATATCCAGACTCTACCAGAGTGATTAATCCATGAGAGCTTAGAATCCCGTGGCTGTGGATTCTCAGTTAATTCTACTTCTCGTGTTTTTAAGCTACTTAGTCATCGAATGCTTTTGTGACATCCTTTTGATCCAAGTCCATCAAATCCAGTCTTCCTTATTATTCTTTTCAATGAAAATTAAGGCTAGGGTCAAGAGTGAGGCTTATTTACCCAAGATCTCTTACCAGTTGTGGTTTTCAGTGGAAAGATTTTAATATGCTTTAAAGAAACTTAAACTATACAAACAAGTACAAACTAGTACAACTATATGGCAGTTTAATTATTTGAATTCTTTGCATTAAAAACTGAACATAACAGACAGACATTCCTAGAAGGAATTAGGAACAGGTTCCTAAGACAGAATTAATAGAAAACCACGGTTTTTGCATCATTAACCTATATATTTATTTTTAATTAAAGTATAGTTGACATACAATGTTATATTAGTTTCAGACATACAACATAGTGATTCTACAATTCTATATATTACACCATCCTCATAATAAGCACAGTTATCTTCTGAATCATTGACCTATTTAAGTAGATCAAATAGGGGTGTCTGGGTGGCTCAGTTGGTTAAGTGTCCAACTCAATTTAAGCTCAGGTCATGATCTCAGGGTCATGAGACTGAGTCCTCCATTGGGCTCTGCGCTGAGCATGGAGCCTGCTTATGATTCTCTCCTCTCCCTATGCCCGTCCCCTCACTTGCAAACGCTCCCTCGTTCTCTCTCAAAACAAAACAAAACAAAACAAAACAAAAACTACAGAACTATTCTTCATAATCTATTCCACTAAATCATAGTACTTTATCATTCTTATTAGCCATTGCATAATCCATGCTCTCCAATTCCTTAGGATAATATGACACACCAAAACTATAGAACAGTTCACTTGTGGTTTTGCTCTTACTTATGCTAAGTGTTTTCATGTTCTCTTATTATCTCAGTACTTTGAGTTGTTGCAATGCTACTTTCATTGATGGCTAATTCCAAGTTATGCAATTAAATGTTGTTTCTCATTAATTTCCTTCTTTTTTACTTCACATTAGTAAAGTACTGCTTACTGGTATAAACGAACATTCTCTCCACTTCAAAAGTCATAATATTCTTATATGGGAGCACTAATAAAAATATATGCTGGACATATACTTTTGACAGTATTTATAGTAATACAAAATCTGAAGGATTCTCTCTGTTTCCACTTTAGATCAATATTTCTAAATCTTCAGAATATACATAAAAATCTGATGAGATCACTTACTAAAAATGGTATTGGTTTATTTTTCAATGACAAACAGTATCCATTTTCCTTCTAATCTCCAGAGAAATCTTTCATATTCTCTCGAGGACATGCAAACTTGTTCCCTCAGGAGCCCCACATCCCTCCTTCCAGCCACCACAACAACAATCTGAAGGTTCTTTCCTGCTAAGCCTTCACATCCTCTTAAGCTCCTTATTGACCAAGTATTCGATACAGTCAGACCTGGTATTTCAGTAGAAACCAAACACATGTGTTCTACCTCAGATAATTTTTATTACATAAGTCAAATTGAACTCATATAAAAAAGTCTTTTTATCCAAAAACTATATCCAAAACTCAATTAAGTGGAAATGTTCCTACAGCAAATCCAAATATATCACAAAATTTGTGGAAATAATTATTAAGTAAAAACAACTATAAATTAGACACTACTAATTGTGCTTACTATTGTCTAATATCTAAAAATTTGCTTATAGGGATTTTACAATTGTTTGTAACTTTCTCATTTCCCTTTAGTATGTTAAGGCATTCAATGGTGAAAATTATGTGTAGTTCAAACCTATCCATTTAATTCCTACACATGCTAGAAGAAAAAAACTTGATTGTTTTCTAAGTAAAAAGAGAAGTCTGAGGACCTTAGCTCAAAATACGGTTCCACACATGAAAGATTTCTTCCAGTGAAAAAGGCCACTGTCTTCTAAACCGAATTTAACTGATTTAGTATCACTTAAATCCACCAAATTACAAGTTCAAAACAAATAACATTCATGAGATCCAAATTCTCTCCTAAAGCAATATGAGCTCTAAATCATTAAACTTTCCTAGGAAATTTGACCATCTCTGACAGATAGTGACTTATTTAAGTACTTAAGAGAAAAACACATAGCATGGGTATACTAATTTGTACTTCTACTCCTGCACAAGTATTGAAGAGACAATGTCTTGAAACCACTGGTTTTTTTGTTTATTTTTTTAAATTCTAATAACACAAGATTAACTTGTTTTCAATAGTCTTTTTTAAATTTTTTTAATTTTTTTTATTTTTAAAGATTTTATTTATTTATTTGACAGGCAGAGATCACAAGTAGGCAGAGAGAGAGAGGAGGAAGCAGGCTCCCTGCTGAGCAGAGAGCCTGATGCGGGGCTTGATCCCAGAACCCTGGGATCATGACCGGAGCCACAGGCAGAAGCTTTAACCCACTGAGCCACCCAGGTGCCCCGAGACCATTGTTTTTAAAAGTCAATTATTTTAGAAGAATAGCTGGCTTCTAAATGCTTTGTTTCTACTTAAAACATTTCAAAGAGAGAAGAGCACACCCTCAAAGATCCATCATGACATAAATCCTTCAGGTATAACAATCCAGATATTTTTATTCAAAGGCCAAGAAGATCTTATCATCCTGGGTATAGAATGTGCCCAACTACACAGGCCTTCTGATGGCCTCCTGTTTTAAGTCACTTGAGAAGTACATTGTGATCACTGAAATGTCTATAACTACTAAACCCTCTTGGCATTGTGTTACTCAAGGAGATCAGATACTTTATTTTCAGCATGTGTAGGCAAGTTGATTCTGGCTTTTCCTTTTAATCAGGCAGACTGTACCTACCTCTACTAAAATGTTGTTCCATAAAGGAAGCGGACTACTGGGTGTTTTAAAAGGGGCTTGGCATGTGGATGCTTGGGATATCTGTTATAGTGTTACCAATGTTGAAATTTCCAAAATAAAAATGAGAAAAGAGAAGAAGGGGAGAGAAAAGGGGAATGAATGGAAAAACAGAAAGAAAAGGGAGAGAGACAAGGAGAACGGGATTTTTAAATCATGCAGACCTGGATTAAAATCTCAGCTCTACAATGTATTAGCAGCATAACCTTGGCAAACCCAAGGTTCCTCCTCTGTGAAAATGGGAGAACAACAGTCCCTGTTTTGTTGGACTGCTGGGAGACCTGAATGAAATAAGATATGGAAAGCAATGAACAGAATGTCTCACATATAGACAGGTAACAAAATAGTAACTACTCTATATAATTATTGTTTTTATCAAATAAGTTTGTTAGTTTAATGAGTTATAGCTTCAGCTTACTCCATCTAGGAAGGCAGTTCTTTGACAACATGATGTAATCTTTGCAAAACTAAGAAAAGTAACTAAGAAAAGATCAAGAAATACACTGTTTTCAGTAAATATTTTCTGGGGATCTAGCTCCTTATAAGACAATAAAAGCAAGGAGTCAAAAACCAGAGGCCCCAGGTCTGAATCTCAAAGCTGCCTCTTGCTGGCTATGTGGCTAAAAGCAAGTTTTACTCTGTGCCTCAGTTTTTGTCTGTCAACTGGGGATGATTATATTCCTATAGGAATGTTGTGAGGACTAAATAAGTTAATACATGTAAAAACTGCATAGGATAGCGTCTGACACTTAGTAAGTGCTATGTCAGTATTAACTAGGATTTAGTTGTTAATAATTCTCAGCAGATGGGGTGCCTGGCTGGCTCAGTCAGAAGAGCACCGACTTTTGATCTTGGGATTGTAAGTTCGAGCCCCATGTTGGGTGTAGAGATGAATAAATAAAACAAATAAGCTTAAAAAAATAATAACAATTCTTACCAGAAAACTTTTAACCACCCCAAAGTTGGTCACTTCTGAACCCTGCTACTCACTAGAGTAATGAGCCTAAGAGACTATAATTTGGATATGTGTGAGCGCTAAATGAGAACCACACCCTCACCCTCCCATTCATCAGTCCTCTGCATGCACAACTGTGCTCATCCACCTAAAGATTCTGTATTATCAGACCTTATTGTCTTCCAAGTTACCAGCAAAATCCAAAGGCGTGTTATAGCTATGAGAGTCTGTGTGTGTGCACAAGCTTAGAGTGATGATCTCGTAGCAGTGGAAATGTGATGTTTCTACTTAGGCCTCGTCTGTATTTTCTAACTTTCTGCCATGCACATGTATTGCTTCTGAAATAATAAAAGGTTCTTTTGAAATTTGGAAATCAAAAGAAACACTTCTCATATTTGTCTAAGGAAACCCCCCCAATTTCATACCTGTATTTATGAATGATGGCATTAAATAGTTTTCCATCTCTCCAGCAGGTAGTGAAATTCTCACACCGTATTCCAGCATAACCCTCTGTTGCCTGCTGTGTCCACAGGAGCAATCTCTCCTTAGCAGACATGTCCTCTGACTCTCCAGTAACATGGATATCAGATATCTAAACATAATAGAAAGTATTAAAACATTAGGAGGAAAGCTAGCTCAGACAGAGAACTACTATGCGCCAAGAACTTTGCCAAGTGTTATTTTACTTGATCCTCCTAATTCTCATGGGAAAGCTAAGTATATTTTTCCCATTTTACATATAGGGAAACTGAGTTTCAAAGAAGTTCACAGATAGAAAATTAGGATTTAACCCACACATCTAGTTTTTTTAATATGCCAAAATGTCACAGCATTGAAAATTCTAATTTTCAGTGAGATTCTTCTTTATTGACCAGATCCGTTAAAACAATTCAACCAAGTGTTTTTCCAAATTCAAGATCAAAAATATAAACTACAGATTAATCTAGATTACCACCCCCAGAGGAGGATTTTATCCAACAGGTATTCTGTGTAAAGATCAAAAATGTTTCCAATTCACTACATTACATGACAATTTGATCTAAAGTCTCTTTAACTTTCTCACAAGTCCTTGGCTCAGCTTACTCAACAAGAAATCTGTATTAACTGACTTTTCCCTATACTTTATTTGTTTTCATTAAATTTTCTAAAAGTTTCTTCCACTAAATAAAACAGGTCTTCAGTTCACATGATTTACATTTTCTCAAGCACCTCTCTAATAGGGTCCTACTTAATCTGCTGATAATGGCATTAAGGCACAGAGTGACTCTACCAGGGGTCACACAGTGATTCCAAAGCTGGGATTAACACCAACAAACAACTGTTCCCTCCATCAGTGCAGGAGGCAAAGCCAAGGGATCAAGGAGACAGGCAGGAAGCCAGGATCAGGATGAGTAAATAAGGAATTGGAAGCAATTCGTAGGGAGTCACAAATCATTTTGTAACAGGAAAAACATCAGTAAAGTCATGAGATTGGCTTCTAGTCTTGGCCACTAGTCCCATAGCTTTGAATAATTCATTTCATGTCCATGAGTCAACTTCCTCATCTATAAAATGAGGAGGTAGGAGGAGAAGCAGATCATGTTTAAAACTTTCTTCAGTCTAAAGTCCTCCTCAGAGACTGTAAATACAACCCAGAAGTCAGAGGTCAAAACAGGCAGAGTCAAGTAACTGAAAGTAGAAAATTTTAAAAACCCAGACTGAAGAAAGCCTTTTATGCGCAGCAGTGCTTGGCTCAAACAGGAAGCCCTTTATCCTTCCCAGCTGCCAGGAAAGCCAGAGGCATGGCCAACCCGGGACCCTGTGCAGGGTGCGGCAGTCAAAGCCCACACCAGGCCTGGCAGCTCCTAAGAACACCGGCAGGGGCCACACACACCCTTTCTCTGCTATTCAGCACAGACCGCTATGCCCTGTGGTGCTCTCTCCCAGCCTCAATCTGAAACATGCTCCTTGACAGATCATTGGAAAGTAGAGGACAGCGTCTCAATTTATTTTTTTAAAGATTTTTATTTATTTATTTGAGAGAGAGAGAGAGAGCAGGAGTTGGGGGGGAGGGACAGAGGCAGAGGGAGAAGCAGACTCCCCCACTGAGCAGGAAGCCTGACATGGGGCTCAATCCCAGGACCTGGAGATCATGACCTGAGCTGAACACAGATGCTTCACCGACTGAGCCACCCAGGCATCCCCACAATGTCACAATTTAATCATCTTTCCTGAGAATCTGTGCTAATCTCCACAACATGATAAGAACTATGCATATACATGAACACATTATATAGAATATACATACAGAAAGAATTCTTTTTTCTTTTTTAATGTGGAAAAAGAGACCAGAAAAGTCACAATATTCTTTCACCTAACTTCTAACTGATACTCTAAAATTAGGCTAGAGAAGTTAAGCTCCGTCAGTTAAGCTTCCAGCTTGTGATTATGTTCAGGTCATGATCTCAGCGTCCTGAGATCAAGCCCCACCACAGCTCTGCATTCAGCACAGAGTCTGCTTGGGATGCTCTCTCTCCCTCTTCCTCTGCCCCTCCCCCCACCTTGTACACTCTCTCTCATCTTCTAAATAGATTAATAAATAAGATCTTTAAAAATCAATAAATAAAATAAAATTATGCTAGAGAGCCTCTCTAGCACATCCCGGGAGTTTAAACTCCATCTCCACTATTGATGTTCCAGCTTGTAAAATAATGATGGTAATTGTTATTACACTGCATTGTGAGAATTTGAACACGAACCCAGCGTAATGTCAGCGATTTTATTATTGTGGTTTTTATTATTCATTTTGACAAAGGTGGAAGCAAAACTTTGGTTTTATTATTCTCCCAATTCTCCTACTATAAAGTGAAGTAAAAAACAAAGTTTTTAAAATTTGCTGCCTCAAACAAATCAAAATCTATAAAAACAAGGGTTCAGAAAAACGAATCTAGGAAACAGTGAATGAGAAAGTTAAACCTCCAGGTAAAATCTGACAACAGTTTCCTCTTAGCCTTTACAAATTATAAGATCAACTGCTTCTGGAAACCCTTACACCACAGGAGCTACATGGGTGGTAATTACAACTATATAAAGAAAAAAGGAGGTAGCTAAAGAGAGCGGGGACTATTTTCCATGGGTCAAGAACCACACCAGTCTAGTCACTGAATTACCTATTCACAAGGGAAGTCTGTAAATTTCAAGTACAAAGTAAGTTTAACAGGTTCGAGCACAGCACAGCATTTTACCCAAGGAAGGATATTAAAGCAAGGGGGAGTTTAGAGGATGAAAACGGTCTAAATATCAACCAGGAGAAAGTAATATAGTCTTATTAAATAAGGTTCCAATGGATGAATTTCAGATTATTACTCCTACACACACTATTTCAGACTGTTACATGTGTATACACTACTTAAAAACCTGTGATTTTCAAATGTTACAAACCAAACTTTAACATATCAAAGACTGCTTAACACACTGACTTGTTTTCAGCTTTTCCTGCTATTTCCAATTACTTGAGTATTATTCCGACAGGGAAACTCATGGTGTTTTTTTAAAGGTCCCGTTACCATTAACCACTACCTCTGAGTATATCAAACTTTTCATGATACTGTGCAACCAAAACCAAAATGAAAAATACGTTAAACTCTAAAAATTAAGTCTGTAGTCGTCACAGATGGCCCCTAATTTAAAATCTGTGCATTCAGCAAATCAGCCCGAATCCTCCTTCAGTGACAGGTCAGGTCTGATTCCAAGAGGTAACTGAGTTTCCTTCCTTCAAATCCTGGTGGCAATACGGAGATCAGAGAAGGTGTACATTCACGCTGCCTGGGCTCAGATTCCAACTCTAAGAGTTAACGGGATTATGACCAAGGGCCATTTGCATGATCACTCTAAAATCCTTTTTCCTCATTTTGAAAACTTAAATGATGACCTCATCATTTCTACCTCCTTGAGTGGTTCTACAGATTCCATAAAATAAATCCACATCAAACATTTCACACAGCGCCCGGCATGTAGAAAACACTATAAATGTTAGCTTCTCCTGCCACAATTTTATTAGCCGTGCTTGCCGCTCAATGTTTCTTCCCAACAATCTGTCAGCTAGCCCCCAAAACAAACAAAATCCTTTCTCACTGCGCTCCTTCGGGTAACTCGAAACCCTCATGCCGCACCTCCAGGTCATTGCTGGCTTCCACCCAACTGCAGGCTCTTCCTGTCGCTGAGCCATCCATGCCTGTATTTCATCCCTGCCTCGTCTCTCCTGACCCGGCTTGACACCATTCTCAAGATTTTCAGAAATGTCTATTCTGTGGAAAACAAAGTCTCTGATCTCTTCAGGACCTTACACTGCTTCTACCATTTTACTAAACCAGGTCTGCCCCTCTTGCTCCAGGTCAAGTCCCACCCACCCCCTGGCCCGTGTAGACAGGTGAAGTGTATTCTAACTCCCCTAGTGATGCACAATCAACAGTCTTCCAACCATGACCCATATGTCCCACCAATCCATTTTTATACTACCGGCCACTCTTGTACTACCACTTTCTTCTCCTTTAAAATGTTCCCTGCATGGTTACCTACCCCCTACCCCCACAAAGATCCGACACGCAGCTCAGCCTGTACCCGTCTCCCTCGTAGTCTACCTTCTCTCCACACCTGCTGCTACATTCTTGATCACAGCGTCTTACGCCAGAACTAGCCCACCTCAGCCCTTTAAGTTTTGAGAGTGAGTTCCTGTTCTTCTTCTAACTTTCATTCTCTATCCCCTGCTAAACCACTTACCTGGCTTCATCAACATCTCACATGCCTTGACCTGTCCAGTTGTGTCCCACTCCGTGAGCCCTTTTCGATCTTCACCTCCTTCTCCATCTGGCCTGTACGACATGATCCACCACTTCATATAATTTCCTCAACTCCCTCACGAACTTCTCCTTGTCCTGAAATTCCCAGGCCAAAGCCTAATCCTGATCAAGTCAGCTATATGTCTCCTCTACTCGCCACCTATGCTATATGCTCCACTGGAAAACCACAGTCCCATGTGGGCTGCTGCTACCACAAATTCCGGCTCTGTAATTCAGCTAAGTGCTCTAAGAAATCTGGCACTTCTTCTTGGTGTCCCAATTGCCCAGTTTTTCCATCCCTCACAGTATCTCTTGCAATATTCTTTACCATTTGCAAGAAACTCCCTAACCTACCACCCCCTTATGTTTCACAATCACTTTTTTTTTTT
Source organism: Lutra lutra (assembly GCF_902655055.1). Lineage (NCBI taxonomy): Eukaryota > Metazoa > Chordata > Mammalia > Carnivora > Mustelidae > Lutra > Lutra lutra. Next base: position 49,606,678 of record NC_062283.1, on the reverse strand, counting down.
ATCTCCTTCTTTGTAAAGAAAATAGCAACATGAGTAAGAACTCCCTCCCTTCCCTGCCCTGCTACACACAAACTTGGCTTCCATATGACCTGCTTTTCTCCTATGCTCAGAATCCTTCCTCCTCCTGCCTCCTGGGAGTCTCACTCTACCAATCATTCCTTCCTCATCTGGGTCTTTGCTCTTAGTACTTAAAATACCCACGTCTCTTCCATCCTAAAATAAATAAAAATAAACAAAGCTTCAGGGGCGCCTGGGTGGCTCAGTGGGTTAAGCCACTGCCTTCGGCTCGGGTCATGATCTCAGGGTCCTGGGATTGAGCCCTGCATTGGGCTCCTTGTTCAGTGGGGAGCCTGCTTCTCTCTCTGCCTCTGCCTGCCTCCCTGCCTGCTTGTGCTCTCTCTCTCTCTGTCAAATAAATAAATAAATAAATAAATAAAATCTTTAAAAAAAAATTTTTAATAAATAAATAAATAAAGCTTCATTAACTCAATTCCCTCTTTACTTATCACTGTTTCTCTCTCTGCCCAGTAAAACAACTGAAAAAAAAAAAAACCTGTTATTTTGTATGTTTTTTTAAAAATTGATTTTATTTTTGTATTTTTTACCTTTATTATCTTTACCTGTCAACCTGTTGTGATTTGGCTTCCATCCCAACCACTCAACTAAAAGTAGCTGTGACCAGACAAGAAAGTGAGGGAGGTTCCTGTTCATGACATGATTTTCTCAATGAAAAAAGGAAATCAGACAGTGAAATGTAACAGAGGAAGTGGTGGGCACAAAAGGAGGGAGGTCATATGGCGCCTGAAGAGCTCAAAGATACTGTGAGCAATCATCTACTACCTTCTCTTCCACAGGCTTGCTTATGCACGAAGCACTCACAAATGGCTGCTCAAACCACTACTGGGAATTGATCTTACAACCATCCTCATGGAGCCTGCAGTCTAATGACAGAAAAACACCCTGCAGAAGAGCTCAAGTGTTGCTTTCCAATCTATTTTCTTTTTCTTTATTTTAAATATTTTTTAAGATTTCATTTATTTGAGAGAGAGCAAGCATGAGCAGGGATGGGGGAGAGGGACAAGCAGACTCCCTGCTGAGCAGAGAGCCTAATATGGAACTTGATCCCAGAACCCTGAGATCATGACCTGACCTGATGGCAGACACAACCGAATGAGCCACCCAGGCGCCCCTCAATCCATCCATTTCCTAATCCTGATCTCTCTGAGGCATCTGTTCCTGTCATTCTCTCTTCCCTGACTTCCCTGATGTCATTCCCTCCTGGTTTTCCTCCTGCCTCTCTGGCCTTTCCTTCTCAGTTTTCTGCTACCCTTCCTTTAGTGCCGTTCCTCAGGCTCGGACTTCAGCCCCCTTCTCTTCTCACTCTCCCTGTACAGTCTAATCTTCTACAGTGGTTTCAACTGCCCCCCCATACTGATGACTCTGGGATCCCTAAGTTACATCCAAACCTCACCCCTGAACTCAAGACCTAGAAATCCCACCTCCCTAATGAACACTTCTGTCAATACAGTAACACTAACCATATAATGAGCACTTCAATGAGCCAGACCATGAGCTCAAGCGCTTCCCAAGTATTCTCTCATGATCATCCCAACATACAATCTCATTTTACACAGGATAACGAAGCATGTTATGTGACTTGCTCAAGTGCTCACACTACTAACAGGTAGCAGTAAAATCTGGACTTGAATCTGCCTGGCTCCACTGTGCTTTATCCCACAACCTCTTCAAACTCACTACAGAGAAAAATTAATCACTCTTCCTCCAACCTGTTCTTGTTTCTGTGTTTGTAGCTCAGAGGATGGCCCCATCAGTTACCCCATTTACAGTGTCTTACTCATTACAGTGTCTAACTCAGTCACTGCTCGGCACATAATAGACAGTAAATACCCTGTGAACTATGTCTTTGTGACTGAGTTTGGCACCTGTGGAATATGAATTATTTCACTCAGGCAACCAGGATATGCTGGATCATTCTGCTTCATCATATACTTCAAGGTCCCACACAGGAACGAGAGGCTTAATTACAAACTCCAGCCAGCAACACTGAGGCACCCATAAAAATGTCACTTGGCCAAGTAGGTTTTTGTCTGCTTACTACTGACACAAGAGAAATGACACATTTCACAACATTTTTCAAAAAACTTATTTTGGCACTATATAAAAACAACCTAAATCTAGTATTCTCCAAGTTCAAGAAAAATGTGATGAGATGAGGTCAAAATGTTTGAATTAAAATGTCTTTATATTGTAAGTCCAAATGAACGCCAAGGTCAATCTCACAGTAACTTTTAAGACACAATTATGATAGGTCATTAGAATGGTACTGGGCTCAGCAAAGCTTCCATCTTCTTCTAGAACTGAGTCTCACTACTGGGAATCTCAAGTTCATATGAACTGTCTGTCATGTCTGGTCTGCATCTGAGGAGCTATTTTACTTACAATTGAAATTATTGTTTTGGATTATTTTCTTTAATTTTTCAACTAAGCATTGACCTTTTTTCCAGTATATCCGCTTTAAATGTGAAATTTCAGTGAAGAGTTTATCACAGATTCTGCTTAAATTTACTTTTAGTATTAGCAGATAGAATTGGTTCAATTCCCACATGAAAATGGTACTGAATTGGTTGAAGTCAATTAATAGAAAAATACCCAATCTTCATACATTTTTTTTGCTAACTATACATACATTGTGTAGGCCAAATCTTTATTTCACTTGAACTGCACAGAAATATTATTTCCTTCCCATAAAGCCCAGAAGGTAGTGGTGACACTACCAGGCTAGAGCAAGAAAGGGCAATTTGCCTTTTACCACCATTCTATTTACGTGTATTCTTCTTCCAAGATAGTTCAAACCGAAATTAGAAAGAGGAATCTACAAAAATTTTATGTGAAGTGCAAGTGTTTTCCACAGCCCTGACAAAAGCTGGTTTACAGAGAACAGTTCCAGGTTTAACAATATGTGACAGTAAGGCATGCTCAAAAACTGCATGGTCCCATTATTAGAAAGTGGGTTCTCCAATAGGGATTCTAAAAGCATTGTTCCTACTGGAAATAGAACAAATGCTCAGAAAAATCTAACCATTTAGGTAAGAAGTCCTCAAACTCATTTGAATTAGGAAAATGGCTGCAGGCTATATATTTTAGCAAAATTATTTTGAGCCCTGTAGGGCATAAAAAAAAAAAAAGACCAGATGCCAAGTATATGAAATCATTTTCATAGTTCAGGATCCAGAGTCTTGAGAATAAAAAAGTCACCATTTCTGTCTTATCTTTTCACTCTACAAAAGCAAGATCAAAACCTAAATTAAAAAACAAACAAACAAAAACCAAAAACCTCAGCCTAAAAAAAAAATTGCTATCAAAGGGCGCCTGGGTGGCTCAGTGGGTTGGGCCGCTGCCTTCGGCTCAGGTCATGATCCCAGAGTCCTGGGATCGAGTCCCGCATCGGGCTCGCTGCTCAGCAGGAAGCCTGCTTCCCTTCCTCTCTCTCTGCCTGCCTCTCTGCCTACTTGTGATCTCTCTCTGTCAAATAAATAAATAAAAATCTTAAAAAAAAAAAATTGCTATCAAAAAAACAAAGCTCTCCTACTTTCTCCTACCTTCAAGTTTCTTTTCCCATGTTACCTCTGCCCTTAGACACAACACTGATACTTTACTACCTAATTTCCCTTCTCCCTCTTGGCAGAGCAGAGACAACATACGATAATCAGAACTTAATAATCAGAACTAACAGAAGGTGTTGGCAGCTATAGGGGAGTCTCTGGAGGGAGATGGTAATGAGGTCCAGGTGGAGGAAATTCAAACACAAGAAATCAAGACTAACCCAAATGCACAGAGTCTAAACTGTGGTCGAACCAGGCATGTGCCTGCTCAGGGATGAGCTTCATAGTGCCCATTGGACCCAATGCCTCATAGAGCACCATCAGGCAATGTGAACCACAGACTCAAGAAACAGCTCAGAAGACACAATAAACACCTGAAAACAGACTGTTTCTGCTTCTGCGATCTAGGAGCCAAAGAAACCAGAGCTGGAACCCTCAAAAAATAAAAGCATGAGTTGCTCCAACTCTTCTGAAACCCAGTCATGTGTACTGACTCATCCTGCCACTCATGCTCAGTCATCCCTAGGGAAGACATGAGCACTTAATAACAGTGATATATTAGTGTTCCCACAACTGTGTTTAGGAGAGAAGAGGGTCTTCTATTACCTGTTATCTCTTTTTTCCCCACTATCAACTACTGAGTTGCAGTAACTACTAACCTTGGTCTGGACCATCACCTCTAGTCTCCAATGTCAATACCAATGACATCTTAAGACACAGTCATGAGACACCTGGAATAATATTGGGCTCAAGAGAGCTTTCACCTTCTTCTGGGACTAAGCTTCAGTGTCTGGATTAGTAATAGTGTCCTAACCAGACTCATTGCACCAAGGCTTGGGCTATACTCAAATGCCAGTTTAGGATGTCCTGGACTATGCCACCACAGTACTCCAACTCAGTCTTGGCTGATCCCCCTAGACTCAAGCCATTCCCTTTCTACTCTATGATCAAACCATATGAAATTCAAACCATATAGACCACATCCTCCCTCTCTCTTAGGGTCCTCCAAACAAGCTACTTCTCCCCTTGAAACGGTCTCCTCATACTCTGCCCAACATGACACAGATTAGGTGCTCAATATCTGTTGAATAAGAAGGGGGCAGGGAAGGAAGAAAGTGGGGAAGGAAGGAAGGAAGGAAGGAAGAAGGAAGGAAGGAAGGAAGGAAGGAAGATCAGAAACACGGTTCATGTTTTCATTTGATATGAATGAGTTTTAAACTATCATGTCATGTAAAACTTGTCATTTTAGAAAAGTAAATGGTTTCCAATGAGCCTCACTTTCCAGTTAATAATACAGCGCCCTGACCGCTGAACAGAAGTACCCAGCAACAAGCACAGGCCCATGGACCACTCAGCGAGAGCCCAACATTAAGCAGTGAAACTAAGCTTCATCCACATCGTTTCTCTAAAGCAGTTTCAGAAATCTGACAAAACAGATAACCTCAGAGTGTCTTCCAATGAAAGAAAACAAGCCACCATATGCCATCTCAGAGCTCACTCTGCTTTCATTCACAGCTTACTGCTAGATGACCTACTTACTGCTAGGTGAATTGCAACTGCCTCACTATGTTGGTCAGCTGAGGCTGTAAATGTGAAAGTCCTTTGAGCAAAGTCAAAGCCACCAGACAACTGGGCGACAGGAACACCCTATTTTTACAGATGTTGTCATGGTTCTGGCATGCACTGAGAACACAAGAACAGCCAACTTGCAAAGTTGAATCAGATATTTCCTAAAAGATTCAATTTATTTCTGTAAAGAATGCTTGGATTTCATTCTTCTATACAAGGCAAATAATGCAACTTTTATTTTTTTAACTTTTAAAATAGTTGTAATTTGATGAAAAGATTAAAAAGTTTAATCAAAGTTGCTACTTAAATAATCTACGATGCGTAACACTGGAAAAGGCAACATCTCTGAAGTTAAGAGAACTAAGATATTTAGCTTACAGAAAGCTATAAAAATACTTAAGGATTAAGGAATTGGGAGAACTCAAACTGAAAATATGCAGAGCCATTTGGGGGACCCCTCATTTCACTGGTGAGCAAGCTGAGGCTACAGGAAGTGAAGTGACTTGTCCAGGGTCTCACAGTGTGCTAGCAGAAGGCCTAGGGTGTGGATTTAGGTCTCTTGAATTTCAGACCAGAATCAGCAAGAAGTTTCTCCTTCACATTTAGAAAAGAAATCCTGGGGCGCCTGGGTAACTCAGTGGGTTAAAGCCTCTGCCTTCGGCTCAGGTCATGATCCCAGGGTCCTGGGATCGAGCCCCGCATCAGGCTCTCTGCGCGGCAGGGAGCCTGTTTCCTCCCCCCCCCCTCTCTCTCTCTCTCTGCCTGCCTCTCTGCCTACCTGTGATCTCTATCTGTCAAATAAATAAATAAAATCTTAAAAAAGAAGAAAAAAGAAAAAAGAAAAGAAATCCTTACAATTCACACTCATTTTTCCCTCAGGTCAGTAGCCCATAGCGGGGTGATTCCTTTCAGGGCTCCATTTGCAAAATAATCCTCACTAGACCAAACATAACACCTCAAACAACAGCCTACACCCCACAGAACAGCCACTTTGCCTCCAGCATTATGTCCTTTTATCATCTCATACCAGAGCTACTATCAACAATGTCTCTGAAATGGACTTGTACTAAGGTGTAAATAACCAATACAAGCTCTAAGAATAGGTTATTCCCAGGGGTTGTCTATGGTCTAAAAGGTTGACAAAACTGTAAGCTAATCATGGAGTTAGAGGAATATACTGTCTGATAAATAATAAGTATTCAGGAAGTATGTGCTGAAGATATAGTGAGAAGATGAGTGGAGTTGGGGAGACAGACGGGGACAGCATACTCCACTTAGGCAGAATGCTTTCTGTCCAAAGGAAAGAAAGAAATGTCCTGCTACAAATTTTGAGAACATATAGCTCTTCTACTTAGCAGATGGTTACAAAGTATTTCCACCTTTCCATAGCAGCAGGAGATAGTAATAAGATAGATAGAAGGTATCAAGTACTTAGAGTCTAGTAAGTCCTTTTCAAGCACATTACTTCTTTTTTTTTTTAATTTTATTTTTTATAAACATATAGTTTTATCCCCAGGGGTAAAGGTCTGCGAATCGCCAGGTTTACACACTTCACAGCACTCACCATAGCACATACCCTCCCCAGTGTCCATAATCCCACCCCCCTCCCAACCCCCCTCCCCCCATCAACCCTCAGTTTGTTTTGTGAGATTAAGAGTCACTTATGGTTTGTCTCCCTCCCAATTCCATCTTGTTTCATTTACTCTTCTCCTACCCTCTTAACCCCCCATGTTGCATCTCCTATCCCTCATATCAGGGAGATCATATGATAGTTGTCTTTCTCCGATTGACTTATTTCGCTAAGCATGATACCCTCTAGTTCCATCCACGTCGTCGCAAATGGCAAGATTTCATTTCTTTTGATGGCTGCATAGTATTCCATTGTGTATATATACCACCTCTTCTTTATCCATTCGTCTGTTGATGGACATCTAGGTTCTTTCCATAGTTTGGCTATTGTAGACATTGCTGCTATAAACATTCGGGTGCACGTGCCCCTTCCGATCACTACGTTTGTATCTTTAGGGTAAATACCCAGCAGTGCAATTGCTGGGTCATAGGGTAGTTCTATTTTCAACATTTTGAGGAACCTCCATGCTGTTTTCCAGAGTGGTTGCACCAGCTTGCATTCCCACCAACAGTGTAGGAGGGTTCCCCTTTCTCCGCATCCTCGCCAACATCTGTCATTTCCTGACTTGTTCATTTTAGCCATTCTGACTGGTGTGAGGTGATATCTCATTGTGGTTTTGATTTGTATTTCCCTGAGAGCAATTTTTCATGTGTCTGTCGGCCATCTGGATGTCTTCTTTGCAGAAATGTCTGTTCATGTCCTCTGCCCATTTCTTGATTGGATTATTTGTTCTTTGGATGTTGAGTTTGCTAAGTTCTTTATAGATTTTGGACACTAGCCCTTTATCTGATATGTCATTTGCAAATATCTTCTCCCATTCTGTCAGTTGTCTTTTGGTTTTGTTAACTGTTTCCTTTGCTGTGCAAAAGCTTTTGATCTTGATAAAATCCCAATAGTTCATTTTTGCCCTTGCTTCCCTTGCTTTTGGCGATGTTCCTAGGAAGATGTTGCTGCGGCTGAGGTCGAAGAGGTTGCTGCCTGTGTTCTCCTCAAGGATTTTGATGGATTCCTTTCTCACATTGAGATCCTTCATCCTGTTTGGAGATTTTTGATGACTGTTTCAATCTCCTTACTGCTTATGGGTCTGTTCAGGCTTTCCATTTCTTCCTGGTTCAGTTGTGGTAGTTTATATGTTCTCTAGGAATGCATCCATTTCTTCCAGATTGTCAAATTTGTTGGCGTAGAGTTGCTCATAGTATGTTCTTATAATGGTCTGTATTTCTTTGGTGTTTGTTGTGATCTCTCCTCTTTCATTCATGATTTTATTTATTTGGGTCCTTTCTCTTTTCTTTTTGATAAGTCTGGCCAGGGGTTTATCGATCTTATTAATTCTTTCAAAGAACCAGCTCCTAGTTTTGTTGATTTGTTCTATTGTTTTTTTGGTTTCTATTTCATTGATTTCTGCTCTGATCTTTATAATTTCTCTTCTCCTGCTGGGTTTAGGCTTTCTTTCTTGTTCTTTCTCCAGCTCCTTTAGGTGTAGGGTTAGGTTGTGTACCTGAGACCTTTCTTGTTTCTTGAGAAAGGCTTGTACCGCTATATATTTTCCTCTCAGGACTGCTTTTGTTGTGTCCCACAGATTCTGAACCGTTGTGTTTTCATTATCATTTGTTTTCATGAATTTTTTCAATTCTTCTTTAATTTCCTGGTTGACCCATTCATTCTTTAGAAGGATGCTGTTTAGTCTCCATGTATTTGGGTTCTTTCCAAATTTCCTCTTGTGATTGAGTTCTAGCTTCAGAGCATTGTGGTCTGAAAATATGCAGGGAATGATCCCAATCTTTTGATACCGGTTGAGACTTGATTTAGGACCAAGAATGTGATCTATTCTGGAGAATGTTCCATGTGCACTAGAGAAGAATGTGTATTCTGTTGCTTTGGGATGAAATGTTCTGAATAGATCTGTGATGTCCATCTGGTCCAGTGTGTCATTTAAGGCCTTTATTTCCTTGTTGATTTTTTGCTTGGATGATCTGTCCATTTCAGTGAGGGGAGTGTTAAAATCCCCTACTATTATTGTATTATGTCGATGTGTTTCTTTGATTTTGTTATTAATTGGTTTATATAGTTGGCTGCTCCCACGTTAGGGGCATAGATATTTAAAATTGTTAGATCTTCTTGTTGGACAGTTCCTTTGAGTATGATATAGTGTCCTTCCTCATCTCTTATTATAGTCTTTGGCTTAAAATCTAATTGATCTGATATAAGGATTGCCACTCCTGCTTTCTTCTGATGTCCATTAGCATGGTAAATTCTTTTCCACCCCCTCACTTTAAATCTGGAGGTGTCTTCAGGTTTAAGATGAGTTTCTTGTAGGCAACATATAGATGGGTTTTGTTTTTTTATCCATTCTGATACCCTGTGTCTTTTGATTGGGGCATTTAGCCCATTCACATTCAGGGTAAGTATTGAGAGATATGAATTTAGTGCCATTGTATTGCCTGTAAGGTGACTGTTATTGTATATTGTCTCTGTTTCTTTCTGATCTACTACTTTTAGGGTCTCTCTTTGCTTAGAGGACCCCTTTCAATATTTCCTGTAGAGCTGGTTTGGTATTTGCAAATTCTTTCAGTTTTTGTTTGTCCTGGAAGCTTTTAATCTCTCCTTCTATTTTCAATGATAGCCTAGCTGGATATAGTATTCTTGGCTGCATGTTTTTCTCGTTTAGTACTCTGAATATATCATGCCAGCTCTTTCTGGCCTGCCAGGTCTCTGTGGATAAGTCTGCTGCCAATCTAATATTTTTACCATTGTACGTTACAGACTTCTTTCCCCGGGCTGCTTTCAGGATCTTTTCTTTGTCACTAAGACTTATAAATTTTACTATTAGGTGACGGGGTGTGGACCTATTCTTATTGATTTTGAGGGGGGTTCTCTGAACCTCCTGGATTTTGATGCTTGTTCCCTTTGCCATATTGGGGAAATTCTCTCCAATAATTCTCTCCAATATACCTTCTGCTCCCCTCTCTGTTTCCTCTTCTTCTGGAATCCCAATTATTCTAATGTGGTTTCATCTTATGGTGTCACTTATCTCTCGAATTCTCCCCTCGTGGTCCAGTAGCTGTTTGTCCCTCTTTTGCTCAGCTTCTTTATTCTCTGTCATTTGGTCTTCTATATCGCTAATTCTTTCTTCTGCCTCATTTATCCTAGCAGTCACAGCCTCCATTTTTGATTGCACCTCATTAATAGCTTTTTTGATTTCAACTTGCTTAGATTTTAGTTCTTTTATTTCTCCAGAAAGGGCTTTTATATCTCCCGAGAGGGTTGCTTTAATATCTTCCATGCCTTTTTCAAGCCCGGCTAGAACCTTGAGAATCGTCATTCTGAACTCTATATCTGACATATTACCAATGTCTGTATTGATTAGGTCCCTAGCCTTTGGTACTGCTTCTTGTTCTTTTTTTTGTTGTGAATTTTTCCGCCTTGTCATTTTGTCCAGATAAGAGTATATGAAGGAGCAAGTAAAATACTAAAAGGGTGGCAACAACCCCAGGAAAATATGCTTTAGCCAAATCAGAAGAGATCCCAAATCGTGAGGGGGGAGAAATGGGACAAAAAGGGGTTCAGAAAGAAAAAAAAAAAAAGAAAGGAAGAAACTATTAAAAAAAAAGAAAGCCAATAAAAAATATAAAAAGGAAAAAAAGTATATATATTAGATAAACTATTTAAAAAAGTTAAAAAAAAGAAAACGGTAAAAGTTAAAAAATTTAGCAGAAGAAGAGAAAAAAAATTGAAAAAGAAAAAAAAAATTAAATTAACTGCAAGGCTAAAGAATCACGGGGAGAAAGCCATGAGTTCCATGCTTTGCTTTCTTCTCCTCTGGAATTCCGCCGCTCTCCTTGGTATTGAAACTGCACTCCTTGGTAGGTGAACTTGGTCCTGGCTGGGTTTCTCGTTGATCTTCTGGGGGAGGGGCCTGTTGTAGTGATTCTCAAGCGTCTTTGCCCCAGGCAGAGTTGCACCGCCCTTACCCGGGGCCGGGCTGAGTAATCCACTCGGGTTTGCTGGGTTTCCTTTCGGGAGCTTTAGTTCCCTGAGCGCTTTCTGTAGAGTTCTGGAAGACGGGAATGAAGATGGCGGCCTCCAGGTCTCCGGCCCAGAGGAGCCGAGAGCCCGGGGCCCCACTCCTCAGTGCGCCCTCAGAGAACAGCGCCCAATGACTCCCGTCACCCTGGCCTCCGGCCGCGCTCCAAGCTGACCGAGCCTGCGACCGGTTCAAGGTAACCCCGAGCTTAGAGCTCACTCCTCAGCTCTGTCTCTGTAGCCGGCTTCCCTGTTCTAATACCGGTAAGCTCTGCGACACTCAGACACCCCCGATCCTTCTGTGACCCTGTGGGACCTGAGGCTGCGCTGACCCCGCCTGGGCTTCACCCTGGTTAAGCCTCTGGAGCGATGTCCATCAACGGAACAGACTTTTAAAAGTCCTGATTTTGTGCTCCGTTGCTCCGCCACTCGCCGGGAGCCGGCCCCTCCCCCCGCGGTCTATCTTCCAGTCGCTTTGGATTCACTTCTCCGCCAGTCCTACCTTTCAGATAGTGGTTGATTTTCTGTTTCTAGAATTGCTGTTCTTCTTCTCTTCAATCTCCCATTGGATTTGTAGGTGTTTGCAATCTTTAGATAAGCTATTTATCTCCCACTACCTGAAGTAGTCTCAGCCTGCTACTTCTCCGCCATCTTGACTCCTCCCCCACATTACTTCTTTTAATGCTCAAAACACACAAATCTGTTTCACAGATGCAGTGAGACCTGGGTTAAATTTCATTCTTCTGACGTAAGCTCTTTTAAGTTCTCTTTCCTCTGCTACACCAAATTTATATGGACTTCCTGCACCATTCCAGAAAGAGCTTTACCTATCAGTGAACCATCTCATTTTATAGAAGCAAAATCTGATTTTTAAAAAGATTTATTTCTTTATTTTAAAGGGGAGGGCAGAAGGAAAGCGAGAATCTCAAAAAGACTACAAGCTGACCATGGAACCCAATGTGGGGCTCAATCTCACAACCCTGAGATCATCACCAGAGCCAAAACCAAGAGTTGGACACTTAGCTAACGGAGCCACACAGGCACTCTGAAGCAAAAACTGATTTAAGGGACACACAGTAAATATAGAAATGATACTAGTCAAACATTCTTCCTTGCAGAACACAAAATAACTATTGGTTCAGAGTGGTAGACACAAGAGTGTTATCAAAGGAAATTCAATTCTTTCATATATCTCTTATTAACATATATTATTTGTTTCCACAGTAGAGGTCTGTGATTCACAGTGCTCACCAAAGCGCATACCCTTCCCGATGTCCATCGCCTAGCCAGCCCAACCCTCCCACTCCCCTTCCCTTCAGCAACCCTCAATTTGCTACCTGAGATTGAGTCCCTTATGGTTTGTCTCCCTCTCTGGTTTCATCTTGTGTCATTTTTCCCTCCCTTCCCCCATGATCCTCTGTCTTGTTCCTTAAATTCCTCATATCAATGAGATCATATGATAATTGTCTTTCTCTGATTGACTTATTTCGCCTAGCATAATACCCTCTAGTTCCATACACATCATTGTGAATAGCAAGATTTCCCTTTTTGATGGCTGCATAGTATTCCATTATATATATGTACCACATCTTCTTTACCTATTCACCTGTTGATGGACATCAAGGCTCCTTCCACAGTTTGGCTATTGTGGACATTGCTGCTATAAACACTGAGGTGCAGGTGCCCTTTCGGATCACTACATTTGTATCTTTAGGGTAAATACCCAGTAGTGCAATTGCTGGGTCGTAGGGTAACTCTATTTTCAGCTTCATAAGGAACCTCCATACTGTTTTCCAGAGTGGCTGCACAAGCTTACATTCTCACCAACAGTTCAGGTATGAATAAGAATGAAAGCTGCAGGCTAGAAAAGATGGATCTCAAAATTCTTCTACTTCCAGAGTCTCTTAATGTAATTACTGCACAAGTAAAAGTATAACATTGGGAGGAAGACTGGCACAGAGTTCTGGAAGGTGGTGACCTGTGTTCAATTCCTGACCTCATCACATACTAGCCCTGTGGTCTTTCTGGGCCTCTGTTTCCTCTCATGTAAAGTACCTCTTCACAGAGGTGCTGAGAGACTAAAATGACACATGCACATGGTATGGAATAGCACCTGTCCTACAGTGAACCATGGTGAGGACTATCCCTTAAACTCTTTTATTCACACTACTTGACATTGCAGTCAGGCAAAAGAAAATCCCATATTGAGTTTGTCAACACAGACAAATATTTCCAAGCCAAGATGTTTGCTTCCAAAGACAACCTCTTCAAAGATGTTTTAACTATTTTGGCAGAAACTAATGTAATCAACACATTTTTAGTTAGTGCTTCCAAGTTTCACAAATGTGTGAAAATGCTCCACAAAATATTTTTAACAGCAAAGATGGCACAAATATTTTGAAAATTCTAACTGGCTAAAACTGCCTCCCTAAAAAGAAGAGTTAAATAGAGGATAAAAGCAAAAAGCTGATAAAGTTCAAGTGCTAATCCTCTAAATTAACAGCTACCTAGCAAATGCTCATTTATTTCTTATTCAAATATGGGGGGAAATATAAAATAACTATTTTTTCTTGTACAGCAACAGTTTCAAACTTTCACATATCCTTCATTTAACTGAAATGACCAAGGCATTGATAGAGATGCCTTAAGCAACTTTTTTATAACTAAATTTTCACAGACTGGTTATGAAATCCAAAAAACTAGCAATGGTAAAATTTTTTTAAAAATTAGTAAGGCACTTCCATTTAAAAAGATGAAACTGTTCAGAAAAGAATGCGCTGGTCAACTGTAAACCAAAAGACCTTTGTTTTCAAAATCTGTAGACCAAACCTATCATATAAAAGGAAAAACAGGGGTGCCTGGGTGCCTCAGTGGGTTAAGCCTCTGCTTTGGCTCATGTCATGATCTCAGGGTCCTGGGATGGAGCCCCGCGTCGGGCTCTCTGCTCAGCAAGGAGCCTCCTTCTCCATGCCCCCCCCCACTGCCTACCTCTCTGCCTACTGTGATCTTTCTCTCTGTCAAGTAAATAAATAAAATCTTAAAAAAAAATAAAAGAAAAAGAAAAACATTCAGGTTTTATCCCAGTGCTTAAATTATTTTTATTATTTTTTAAGATTTTATTTATTTATTTTGAGACAGAATGAGAGAGTGCATGAGCAGAGGGGGCGGACAGAGGGAAAGAAATAAGTACACTCCCCGCTGGGCAGAGAGCCTACCGTGGGACCTGAACCCAGGACTCTGCGGTCATGACCCAAGCCGAAGGCAGACGCTTAACCAACTGAGCCACCCTAGTACCCTATCCTAGTGTTTGAATCCTAAGAGTTCAGTAGCCTAAGATTCAGAAAAGATTTGGTTAAAGAAAAAAATATCAATTATATTTCAGTGAGTTTGAATATTAATGTAGTCTAACATTTTGAGATGGTTCTCAATTTTTTTAAATTTTTATAATATAAAAGTCAATTAAAAAATTAAACTCTTCATTATGTAGAGATTAACTTAATTTGTACAATATCCACACACCTTATTTATCATCCTTCTCTCCTTGGCTTCCTTCTTGGGTTCTTGCACCATACACTGCAATTCACCAGGGGATTAAAGGGAACAAAGGAATAGTTCCGTTTTCATTAGTTAATATGGCTACATAGTGTAGTGGGAATTTAACGTTATTCATAATTATCATCTTAGAGGTCTAACTTTAAGGTGACTAAGTTTAAAGTCATGGTCCCTGTCATTTGTTTTAAATAAACAATGGGATATACTGTACGCAGAAAAGAGCTATATTATATTTCTCTCAGAGTGCCTTGTTTTGGTTCAATATATATCAGGTATATCATAAGTGCCTGGTAGAGAAATAAAAGAAGAAAGAGATGGAGGAAGAGGTGAAAAGACTAAACAAACAAAATGGTATGCAGTTCTGCACATGAATTCATAGAAATTTAAAAGTGAAAAAGATGTATATGGGGAAAAGTGCGTAACTTGTAACGGGTAAGAGTTCAGTTTGGTTGATAACTGGGTGACATCCAAACTCTTCCACTTAAACAAGTTATTTACCCTTCCTGAGGATCAGTATCCTCCTCTGTAAAATGGAGCAAAAAATAAAACCATTTCATAAGTTTGCTCCAAAGATTAAATATCATAATGGTGGCATGTCTGGCATGCAGTAGGACTCAACAAATACCATCATTATTAATAGTAGTATTGTGATCTAGTCCAATACCCTCTTTTCCTAGAGAATGAAACGGAGACTTAAAGAAATGAAAAGAGCTGTTTAAGTCATACAGCTCTCTGGGGCAATACCTCCTGCCTTCCGGGCCTATAACCCACACTGCTTATCAGAAAAACTACCTTGGGGCACCTGGGTGGCTCAGTTGGCTGAGCATCTGCCTTCGGCTCAGGTCATGATCCCGGGGTCCTGGGATGGAGCCCCGCATCAGGCTCCCTGCTTCTCCCTCTCCCTCTGCTGCTCCCCTGCTTGTGCTCTCTCTCTCTCTCAAATGAATACATAAAATCTTTAAAAAAAAAAAAAAGAAAGAAAGAAAAAAGAAAATATAAACTACCTTGAGAATGAGACACAAATGCTAAGCTAAGCTGATACTGGTTCCCAAAACGTAGTGTTTTTAAGAAACATGTGAGAGGGCGCCTAAAACATGATGCCATGTTCTTATGCTCCATAGCATACTCTGATCAAGATAAACAGGGGTAAGGCGTTTCCAGTAAGCAATCCAGATAATTCTACTGCAGGGACTCTGGAGTCCCCCTTGAAAAACACCACTGTAGGTGAGGAAGAGTAACAAGTTCCCTAGTCTTGGCCATCAGAATCACCTGTGGAACTCCTCCCTAATCTATTACATTAGAATCACTGGGGTGACTTTTAGGCACCTGTATTTTGTAGAAAGCTCCTCAGGTGACACCTACATGTGGTCAGTTAGAGAACCAATGGCCTATATACACAGAGGAAACAACCAGCTTGGTTGATATCAATGTAACAAGACTAGAAAGAGGTGGGATTGTGAAACTAAAGAAGTAAAGGAGTGCTTCGTGGGAAAAGCTCAAGGGCAAAGGTAGGAAACCTTATCACAAGGTACAGGAAGCACATGAGTCTTAGACAAGTAAGAAATCTCTCAAGAAGGGGGCTGCAGTGAGCTCATTATTCCCTGTCCCCAAACATGCCTTGCTTTACCAACTCTGTTTATAATGCTCATCCTTCACAGATGAACATCAACTCCTATAAACATGAGCCCTGCTCTGACCTCACAGCAACAGCCTTCAGAACTCTGACAATTCATCAAAGTAGGTTGCTGAGTAGTTCAGCTCAGTTAATGCCATTTACTGTGTTGCTATAAGGGCATGCTTTAACCTCAGTTTTGAGTTCTTCATTCTATAAAAGAAGAACTATTTTGCATATTCATATGGTTCTTAAGATACAAGACACAATGTGTCTGACATTTTTTTTTTCCAATTCCAATACAATACACAAATCTAAGATACTCTTTTTTTTTTTTAACAACTCCTGACCCTAGTCAAAATTAATGTGATTATGAGATTTTATTCGGTGGGCACTCAAGGAGGGCTCGCTAGGTAACCTCCACAGGGCTCTGTGGCTGGAAGGGCTCTCTCGGTCGGCGCAGGAATGCAAGCATTTAAGGAGGAGGTAGGCTGGTCACTTATACCAAAAATGATAAACTTCACAGGCCCAGGGAAGTTTAAGTAGAGGACTGTACTAATTCAAAAGTTAAGAAAAGCACAGAGAACTGTACCCTTTTCTGCTCAGAAGTTAACTCAAAGTCTTCAACCCCAAACCTGCAGACAACTGATCAAGAGAAAGAAAGGATGTGACAGGGAAGACATAAAAAAGATCCTGCAGGAACAAATAAGGAAGGAATGTTGGCTAACAGGTCATTTCTGAGACATAATGCTAATGAAGGGGCTGAGCACCCCCATCTGCATTTAATTCTCCAATAAAAAATGCAGAAGCCAATGCAAGATAAAGAGTTCTGTGCACAATTCTAACCAAAGGTAATTAAGCAAACAGAATCAAACACCTGCAAGGTTAACCAGGAGAATGTCCCATGGAGAGTTCCCAAGCTGTTGGTTCTCTTTGTAAGCTCCAGAATGAAGAGTCTTTGTCTGGACTGCAAGGAAGTAAGATGTCCAACTCCTCAGATAAATAATGACGCTACCCCATTTGGCTTTTACCCTAGAAGATACGAGGCTTTGTGAAGTACCCCATATCACAATTATTCAACAAATGTAACTGGCAGGTTTGTGCCTTCTTTTCATCATTGAAGTTTCAAAAATCTATACCAATTAGAAGGGTAAAATCCTTGGCATGAGAATAAAACAAGTGTGTGTGTCGGGGGGGGCGGTTATGTAGCACTTAGGAAAAAGATTTTAAGAATTTCCATTATTGAAAAAATGTAAGGCTTACAAGAAGCCATATTATATACAAAAAACAGCTGGAGAACATGGAGCAAAACAAGTGGTTTCATTCCTAAACACGGAACAGCTTAGTAGTTTCCTTTTGCACTGACACAGAGGCTATGCTTTCTTTTTAAAATGTAACCCCTGGAAAATGTAAATCTAAGGGCTGACATACTATTGGCAAGGCGGGGTAGTGTGTCTATACAGAAGAGCTTCCCAGAGCTCTGCAGCTAAGGTCCACGAGGATCACGCACACTGACCCTGACAAAACCTCATTCTATTGCTGTGCGGATGACCCTTGCTGACCTCGCCAGGACTGTTTAACATCACATACCCCATTTACGTCCAGAGTTTTTGTTGAAAGACAAAGTGAAAAAGAGCTTAAAGAAAAAGCCCTCCACTCCCACCTAGTTACATGTAGAGGTTGTCTGGGTAATGCATGTCTCAACCAAGTAAATAAATACTCACTTCTATTTCAGAAGACAAGTGAAAACTCCAGAGAAGTCACTTGTCTAAAGCTAACTATCGGTGTTAGGAATAAAGATCTCAACTTTCTGGCAGTCAGCGTCATACTGAAATACCTAGGACATGCCACCCAAATGATGTCTGATTTTAGAAAGGGGCTGGGGAATAACTCACATAACAAAGAGACAAAAGAGATTTGGGTGATTTCATCTGTGATAATCACCCCAACACACACACACACACACACACACACACACACACACACACAGAATTAAAAGCAATTATGTGAGTGTTCCTGTGCATGAAAACTGGTAGAGAACTGGAATTGGCTTTCCAAACTTATGGACCAGCAAGTCAGTATTGACTGATAACTGTACTGTATCCTCCCAACATCAATCATGAAGCTATTATCTTCTCGTGACTGTTTTCTGATGCAATTTTTGCCTACACTGCACCCTGTTTCCAAAGGCTCTTCCATAGGAAAAGTCAAGAAACGTGAACTAGAGAACTTCAAAAGATGTGCATTCTCTTAAAGTGATGCTTTTCTAAGTTTTCCAACAATAACAAAAATATACAGGGGTTTAAATTTAAGTGCGATCAAAGAA
Organism: Lutra lutra; assembly: GCF_902655055.1. Taxonomy (NCBI): domain Eukaryota; kingdom Metazoa; phylum Chordata; class Mammalia; order Carnivora; family Mustelidae; genus Lutra; species Lutra lutra. The sequence goes on along the minus strand of NC_062283.1, from coordinate 49,588,343 downwards.
TGTGGATATCACAGAAAATAAAAATCATAGTAATTGAACTTAAGGTTACAAATAACAAAATGCACCAAGAACTCTCCAACTTTCACATAAACTAATATGAATACAACTTTTAAAATAGACAAATTACAGAATCTCAGTCAGATAGGAGTACCCGAGTCCTTATTTACACCTTAAGCTCAGACTCCACATTTCACTTACCTCATTTCCGTCTGTGTCCCTGGAAGCAGAGGACACAATGGTACAGAGGGAATGACATCTCTTTTTTTCAAAGTGAAAATGGTATATTTCACGAGGGCAAAATCTCTCAATGTTTTGCTTCCCTTGAACACTGCTATTATTTTTTGATGGGTCTTCAGAAGACCCACTTTTTTCAAATGATCTCTCCGTACCATAGTGAACAGAACTTAAGCTGGCTGCCTTTGGTAACATTAAAACATCAGTTTTTCTTTGGAATGTTATCTCTCTCCTGCTGGCATCATCTAAATGTTCCTTCCTCTTTACACAACATGGAGTGCTGTCCGTTTCTGGAATCCTTTCCTCCAGGTCACTAACTTTTACTTCTCTGTCACCATCATTAGCAGAAGTGTCCCCATAGTGAGACAGACCGCCTGCAGCACTCGGCACCAGTTTCTGTTTCACACTGTCAACTACAACTTGTGTCTTCCCTTGCAGATGCGGAATCCCACCTTCCAGCGTGGGGTCTGGGACAACGGCGTCCTCCCGTACCAGTCCCCTGGGTAAAAGAGCTGGCTGTTCCTCTGAGAGCTGAACACCACTCTTCTTCTTGCCTTCATTTTGCTTGTTTGGCTCTACTGACTCTGTGTCACCTACAATTGTCTTGATCGGCTTTCTCCTGACATATTTTCTTCTGGGAGAGTATTTTTCAGGGCTCAAAGGAGTTTTGGCAGGATCTAAATACTGTTCTTCTTTCTCGGCTCTGACACATCCGCAGACATTCCCCATTTGATTTGTAGGAAATCACAGTTCCACAGATTCACTCATTTCAAAATCCAGGGCTTCCTTCGATCTTTTGCAGTAAGTCTGAAAATTCCACTCTGACCTCTAATTCCTCGGACTTTGTGACCATCCTCTTCAGCCTGAGGCCATTTTGCTTATGAGAAAAGCACACGCAAGAAATGCCATGGCATCTTGCCCAGCTGGGTCCCTGTGTCTCATTAGACACCGTGGCTTATTTCTGGCCACCAATCCTCTTAGACAAACATTACTGCTCACTGTAAAATTATAACGCTGATGAGCTTTCAAGGCAAACCCTTAGCTTTATCGTATAAGCAGACTCTGACCCTCCCTTTAACTTTCAGTTTTCTGAAATGCAGTTACACTACCAAAGTTTGCATTAACCTTTGAAACTACTGGTGGTTCAACAAATCTGAGAGCAAACAGAAAGCAAATACCAGTCAGGAGTCATTTAGCAAAATGCCTTTCAAATGTTGTTTCAAAGAGTCTCTAACATATAATTTTTTTCTTAAGAAACACCAACTAATTCTGGTACTTGCAAAAAAAGAGGGGAGCTCAAAAATTTCTGTAAATTATACTAAGATTTTTTTCAAAACATCAGCCATTAAAAAACAAAAACAGGATGATTCGCTAGCTGTAGAAGAGATAATAAATGCTAAATTCCTAAATACTCAATAAAAATTATTTCTAAAATCAATCTCATAGCAGCGCCTGTGTGGCTCAGTTGGTTAAGCATCTGCCTTTGGCTCAGGTCATGATCCCAGGGTCCTGGGATCGAGCCCCCCATCAGGCTCCCTGATCAAGAGGGAGTCTGCTTCTCCCTCTCTCTCTGTCCCTCCCCTGCCTCTCATGCTCTCACTTTCTCTCTTAAATAAATAAAGTCTTTAAAAAATAATAATATAATAAACCCCATAAAATAGTTTATAGTATTTTTCATATTACATATCAATAGAACTTTTCATATTTCATATTACATTTTTATGTGCCATTATATTTTCCAAGCCATTTTCCCTATATGGTTATTAGGATTTTTACATAAGCAAACTGATTAATTTTATGATTTGAAGTATGAAATGCTTCGCCAGAAGAAACACATAGATGTGTTTCTTATACATGAATGAAGGTAGCTGAACTTTGTAGGTAACACAATTGTACCCTAGTTAAATATTATGTAATTTTACTAGGGCCTTGCTATAAAAATAGTAAATCAATATGGAGCCTGATTACTTAAGGTGTGCATATTTCTAAAACTGAGTCATAGATACGGTAAAAAGAAAATCAGTATAGCATGACTGGACTTACACGTAAGCAGGTATCATTTGACTAAGTAGAAAAACATGATAATCACCATTCTCTAGGTAGTCTTTAGACTGATCGCAAGATGGAACTCATTATACTTTTCTAAATAAGAATATTCAATTAAACAGTCAAGTTAGCGATGTTGCCAATACTTGTTAATGATAGGCCTGCATGATGATTAATCACTGAAAGAGAAAATTAAACCATCTCTAATGGCAAAACTGAATATCCTAGTAGACAAGCGGCAAAAATAAAGTCTTGGATTTGGGTTCATTTTTAATTTTATTTTCAACGTCTTCATTGGCGATGGAACATTACTGACGAGAACATAAAAGCATAATGGCTGGTATTTGTACTGGTGAGATAAAGGCCCAACCGCTGATGTGCACCCCATCCACCCCTCCCTGAAGCTCTGCCAAACTCACCAACTACCCATTCCCAGGCCATTACACACTGCTCCCTCTCCCAGAAATGGCCCAACTTTAAGTCTCCGCCTGGTAGCTGGCATTCATCCTGCAAAGTCTATCTCTAGTATCAGTGAAAATTTCTCTAATACCTTCCTAATACCACAACACTCCTCCTCTATATCCCTTATTTATACTGCAATGGATTCATCACAAGTAGATTATATTTATGAACATTCTCCTAATAGACGCAACAACATCCTCCATTTCCCTAGCATCTCTGGATCTAGCATATGGTAGTTACTGATAGAGAACTATTGTGTTGATAATGCTTACCTTCAGAAAGCCTGACTGGAAAAGAGATTCAATTTGTGATGCTCAAAACAAATATTTAAATTTGTTTTATTTTATTTAAATTTAAATAATAATTTAAATAATTTTAAATTTTAAATTAAAAAATAAATTTAAATAATAAATTGATCTTATGAAATTACTTTCCTTATTTATATAAAGACAAAACAAACAACAAAAAAAAGCCCAGTCACTTTGAGTGAGAATGATTACCACTGCTATAAGTAGCCTTCTATTTTGGCATAACCAGTAAAATCATTCTAATCTGAAATTATCATACTACTAAGAAATTATCATACTCCAGCCCCTGTTACTGGATCTCCCTGATAGCAAAAGCCCAGCTGAGGGAACATTTACCTCTTTTAGCTACCCTGCAGTCTGGCTGGTGACACCTGGTTATTTCATTTAAATAAGAAGGAACATTTTTATTTTACCAAAACTATTGTGTTCCACTTTAAACAGATCTGGATCTAATTTCTAAATACTGGTGATAAATCAACAGTCACAGTATCTCATCATCTGGGTCCTAAAATACACTGGATTCCATACTATATGCCATAGGATCATTAGGATTCTATTAGAAGTAGTTCTGTGGCTGGTCTTCTTTCTTCCTCCAGTGACAAAATGCAACGAGTTTCTTAATACATAATTCTTTTTGAATGACCTTTGGCTTTAAATTTCTTCAAACTTAGGATCGAATTCCCAACCATTTACTCACATTTTGGTCTGTCATTTCCTGGTTTCTGCTCCGACTCGCCTGGTAGTATTTCTTCCAAGGTCTCCAATGTCCTCCTTCTAGGTAAAACTAGTTGTTGGTCTTCATTTTCTCACGCGCTTCAGTGCCATTTTGTAGTGCTCACCATTCCTTTCTACTTGACATTCTCTTCCCCCTAGATTCAGCAACACTGCATTTTCTTGTCATACCATCCATCTCTCCAAATATTTTGTTCTTTCCTGTTTCCCCAGGTGGATCTTCTTCCTCCTGCACCCCAAATCATGGGCCTTCCCCAGACGTCTGTCCTTAGCTCTCAGCTCTTCTCCATGCATGCTCTTTTCTTGACTTCTCTGAAGATCCATTCTCTCCGAAGTGCTCAATGACCACTTTTATACTGATAACTCTAAGTGCATTACCTATAGCTGACACCCCATCTATGCTCATGTATCTCCAAGAGTTCAGCACACAGATGCACAGAACACCTGGCAGGCCATCAGACCCACTTGGTTGGTCCTTCTTTATTCTTTTTCCCCTGACCATCACCCTGTCTCAGTCATCTCCTAGTTTGTTGTTTGTTTTATATCCCAGGTTGAACAGTTCAGAGTCATCTTTAATCCCATTCCTTCATCCTCTGTGCCCTGTTGCCAAGTCCATTCCTTTCTTCTTCAAAATGTCATCCCTTGGATTCAGTTTTTCATCCCCATCTGAGTCCTGGCCTTTATCACCCCACTCGGAAATTACTACCTCAGCTTCCTGGCTTCTATCTCCCTAACTTCAGACCTGGCTCATTTAATCTATTTTACGTAAAATTGATAGATGCAGTTTCCTAAAACATTATTTTTCAAGTTCAGATTGGTTAAGTGATGTACCCAATGTCATCAACTGCCATAAGAGTCAATGGTAACACTTAGCTCTGCCTCCTGCCACAGCCTGGGTGCTTTCCTCAGCCCCACAGTCCTCAAAGTCCAGACATAGCCTGTCTCACAGCTATGTTAGAAATGATGGGACTAGCTCCTTGCTCCAATAGGCCTTTAATCTTCCCATGTGGAGTTCCTGCAATTTCAACCCTGCTCAAGGTTCTGGGACCTAATCCACTGAGGACTGATTAAAGGATCCCTGAGAATGCTGCTGAGGATCTCCACATGAAATCTGCTTTCAGTCAGTTCTACTTAGTCTTTACCCAATTCTAGAAAAAGGGTCTGGATTCATGCCCAAATCCCTGCCTTGGTTTAGTGCTCAGTCCCCTAGTTCCCTGAGGAAGAGGTGCTCTACTAATGGGGCCTCTCAGATCTTTAGGTTCCTGCCTCTAGTCCCTATTATTGGATCTCTCTGATAGCAAAAACCCAGCTGAGGGAACATTTACTTGTATTAGCTACCCCAAAGTCTGGCTGGTACACCTGGTTGCCAGCATCTCCTCCAATTTCCTACTACTGCAATTTTGATCAGCTGCCTGTTCAGGTCCTGGAAACTACCTAGACTCTAATTCCTACAGCTCTCCATACCTGTCAGATTTATCCTGTTCCCAAATGAGCTCCAGGTACACTATTTTCCATCATTCCCTTATAAACCTTAAATCCCAGAACATTTTTACAAATTAAGAAATAAGTCTTACTCCCCTCATGATTTGGTTTAAAACCTCAGCTCCTTTCTGAAGCTGGTAAGTTACCTCTTCCTCCTTCAAGATCTAACTGAACAGCAGTAAATGAGTAGGGTTTCCTGCATGCCTACTATGGGTCAGGCTCTGGGTTGCACACAGAACACTACTTAAGCAGGAAAATGGGTAATGAACTAAAGCACATTCTCGAGTTAGAATTCACCTTAAATCAAGTAAAGATGATTTGTTTCAAAATGCATCATTTTATAAAAAAAAAAAAGTAAAAATCCAAATCAGCTCTCAATGAGCATAGATGTATTAGAGAGATTATAGTAAATTAACCTGAATTTACTCAAGGCACCTGGGTGGCTCATAGGGTTAAGCCTCAAACTCTGGGTACCTGATCTACCAGCAGTGGGACTAAAGCCCTTCCGGGCTCCACACTCAATATGGAGTCCGCTTCAGATTCTTTCCCCCTCACCCTCTGCCCCTCCCTGCTCTTGCGCACATGCCCTCTCTCTCTCTCTCTCTCAAATAAATAAATTAAATCCTTTAAAAAAAATCTGCATTAATCTCCTCAAATCTTGTTTGAGAAAGCTCTACACAAAATACGGCTACTTCTAATTCAGGAGATCCCTTTATGAAAATTATACTGCCATCTAGCGTCTATCAACAGGAAAAAGTAGTTCTCACTGAGAAACTAGAATGCCAACAAAAACCATTCTAATTAAGGAATGAGTCATAGAATGTTCATGTATCTAAGTCAAGTAACACTGTCCAATAAACAAAAGAAATGTGTCTGCATTCAGTAAAAAGAAATCTTTGTCTTCCAACACTGAGACTGAAACCGCTTAAGCTGAAGCTGAACAAAAACCAAAATGGCTGCATTAATGCCTCAACGAGGCCTGATTTTAACGAATGAGCCACCTAAGCGCCCCAACAAGGCCTGATTTTAAACTAAGTAACTTTTTTACTCTCTTCCACAAACCTCCCCACCTCCCCTCTTAGCCTTTGTTTCAGGAACCAGGAACCCTCCTGAAAACGTGATGTGTGTGGCAGGCTACATGTACCAATAACTCCCATGGAAACCAGCAAGATTCTGCTTTTCCCTATAAAACGCCGGAGCCCCTTCCTCCAGGTAGCCTGCTGCTGCGTCCTTTGCCCAGCAAAGTGATAAAGCTATTGTTTATCTCTATAATCAAACTTTTGTCTTCGCATTACATATTTCAGCTCCTGAGCACAAAGGTCCGTTTTCGACAAGATTACAAACATCATCTTATATGCTCATGGATAACAGGGGGAAAAGGGTACCAGGTTCACAGGTAGTAAGTTACTTGAAAGGAAACATTCAAATATACTGTTTAAGGAAAGAAGCCTGAATTTTACTTTCTTCCATACGATATAAATGGCATAATTAATTCTTTGTATCAACCACTTGAAAATCAGCAATGAGAGACTAAAAGAAATTACAATGAAGAAAAATTAAGCTTACCTGAAAGTGCAAAATTATTGTCCATATTAATCCCAAAGTCAATTTGGGATTTCCATCTGTTATGTCATCATTTCTAATATTCACTAATTTCACCTGTGTTACATGAAAAGAAGAGATAAAGCCAACTTTTTCAAACCAGCACACAAAATATCTTTACCTACATAAAAGTGATTCTAAATTACACAAAGAAAAAAAATCGAAGTGATCTAAACACCAGTAATCCTTAAATTAATGTTACTCCCTATATCCATTCATTTTATACTGCAAATTACAGAGTAACCAAAACGGAAAAAACAAGTGTTACTTTGGCTTTTCTTTTAGAACAAGTATTAAAAGCATTCACTTCTCAAAAGGAAAATGCAACTCAGGTTGAGAATTCTTAAATACTTGAGAATTTAAAATTAGATATAATTTTGTCACTTGAAAATAAGCTTTATTTTACTCTTACCATTAAGAAACTGTTCTGAACCATAAAATAGTTCAGTAATTTTCTCATACTTCTGTTACAAAATGGGGGGAAAAAACTAGCATCATTTTTCTATTTATCTACCATAAAGTGTTATCAAGATAAATAAACACTTCACTGGATATTTGGGAGACTGCTCAAATATAAAAAATAATAATAACACAGGGACTTAAAGCTTATTAACTATCAAATTATGTATTTTAGGTAACCAAAGGCAGTAATGATACCTATCATTTATATCCTGGATAAAAATAATTAAATATCATGAATTAAATACGATAATAACTAACATCTTACTTCCTGGACAAAACAGTGCCAAAAACATTTCAGACAAGGAAACATAATTAACCATCAGAACTCCTGGAAACTTCCACTAGAACTAAGAATAAGAAGGTAAATAAAAGTAACATTTAACCTTATTTAAGTACTGTTAATCAAAGTTTAAAAATAAAAGCATTTTAATGTTCATAATAAACTAAATAAATCAATAATAAAAAACAATGTTTACCTGTCCCTATTTCCCTCCCTTCCTTTTTCCCTTACTTCATTAACAAGCAAAAAGTTGCCACCTCTGATTTCTCATTGTTTTCAGTAATTTTCCTTTCTCCTGATTTGCCTTTTTCTCCTTTTTTCTACTAATTGAAAAATTACCAATACTTTGACTTATACCTCTACAATACCACAATGCCACCAAATCATCCAATATAGTGTTCATTCCTTAACATGATTTCTTCTAAAACCTCAAGCTACTTGGAAACTGTTGTCAGAAATATTGCTTTATGTTTAACTACTTTTGATTACCAATATTATCTACTATTACAAAAAATATTTTTAAAATTGCCTTACCACTACTAAGTATTAAAAATGTTTACACTAAGTTTTTTCAAGTATTATATAAACTATTTTTTATAAAAATAATTTTATAGACTAAGTATAAATAATAAAGAATTGCCCCACTACTAAGAACTGTTCATAGGCATTCTTAACATTCTGTTGCTACTAAAATATCATTAACTACCTAGGCAAAGCATTCCAATTCTAGCAGAAGGAAAATCAGTAGCTCTTATTCAGATGGAAATGCAGCCACTTATAATTCCTCTGGGCTTACACCTACTATTAACTTCCTTTTCTTTGGAGCAAATGTTTGAACATATTTTTAAATATTTGTCTCACAAAACCACAAACTCAACCATTATAATTCACAAATTTAACCTTTTCATTCCCTGACATGTTTCTATGTAGATTTACTCCGTCATATATGTTTATAAGATTATAGTCTTTGAGAAACATCATACCTGGCGTCTTTTCAAATAGTCAAGTGCAATTTGTACATTCTGTAGTCTGTGAAAACGCATCCGACCCTTTTCTCTGGGCTAAGAATAGAAAAATGCAGGGTATAAAAAACATTATAGTTTCTGATACCACTGACCATGCTAAAGACACTTATGATAAATATACCCTATAAATATACTTTATATTCATCTTAACATGTCAAAACAGTATTTACTATTCAGGTAAAACCATCAGATATCTTTAAAGATACTTTTATGATTTTGTATTGTCTGAAACTGAATTTAACAACTAGGTATTTCTTTGAATATGTTTTATTTAAACATATGATTTATTCTATATGCTTTATTTAAACAAAAGGAAAAGAGAATATACCACAGAACATATAGACTTTTTATAGTTACTATACTACAATTCTAGCCTACAGTTTTATTAGCTTTGGATGCACAGAAAGACCTAAACACCGTTCCCCATTTTGCCTTCTTAATAAACTCTATTGTTAAGCGGATTTTTATAATTACATATGTATGGCATGTTAATGAAAATGAGGTAAAGTAGCATGCAATTAGTATAAAATCACCAAGAGGGAGAAAGACAGAGTTTTACTTAGCAAGATAGAGGAAGAAAGAAAAGCAATTAAAACCATATACTATATTTCCTCTTTATTTTAGCTTTTTTACAAAATCATTTGGACTCTAATAATTAGTTTCGCAATGCTTAGGGATGGACATGATTATTTACTGTCTCAGGAAAACCAACAATAAATAATTCTTTTTTTTGATGCTGTTTTCCTTGAGAAATGCTACAAGTTTTCAGAAGAAAAACATAAGGAGATAGAGCTGAGAAGATGCTTAACAAAAATACAAAGAATGGAGTTGAAATTTACCACATAAAATCTTCCAAAAGGAAGAAAAAAAACTGACAGCTTATCTTCTCAAATATGAATAGGTTATTACAGCCAAAGTCACCATAATGAAACAGACAGCAGACTACAGAATGGAAAAAAGGTTCTATGTAACAGGTAGAAATATTGTTGGTGAATTCATCCATTGGATCCAAAAAAGGCACAATTTCCAATGGAATCAGGGGCACTTGGGATGTGGATGACAAAAGAAGCATATCTGTCTTGCAAAGGTGGGCTGAAGTCAACTAAGTGTCATGAAGATGAAACAGCTCTGTGGGTTCTACCAGGACTCCAAATTTTAACACCTTCCCCCCTTCTAAATAAGACATGTAGAAAATACATAATGTCCATCAAATGCCTATTGCCAGTATGAGTTAAAGCATAAACTTAAATAGTAAAAAAATTTTCATAAGTTTATGTTCAAATAAGGCAACAGTGGCCACATTTGAAATATAAATTGCAGAAGTGAAACAAATTTGCATAAAAATTAGCAGGCTAGTTGTCAAGATTTCCATATTTATATAAAAGGTGTATAAAATTTTTTAGCTAAAATGCCATCATATAATTTAAGCACCTATGTTCAATTACTATGCACTGCACAGTAATGTAAATAAATTTAAAGAGAAAATATTTCTTTCTCCAGTTTTCTGGTACACGCACATCCACCTCACTATGGGTTTTGGTCCTTTCTGTAATTTTCTAAAAAGGAGCCCAAACCCGTGGGTTACTTCTCTACCACATTAGCGCTCACCGCACTGTAATGGCTAGGTTAGTCGAGTTATGGGGGCCGACACCTACCCCCTTATCCTCATCCTCCACATCCTCATGCTGTTCATATTCGCATGCTTCTGTTGCACTCACCAATCGTAAGGTCTTCAAAAAATCTCGCTCCCTTGGCTAATGAATATAACAGACAGAAGATAGAACAGCAAAGACACAAGACAGACCAGAAATGAAAAGAAGAGCATGAACAGAACATAATGAAGGAGAACAGGTAACCAAGAAGGGGAAGTAATGTTCACAAAAAAGAAAATGACACCTGTGGAATGGATTAGACCATTTTTTGGAAAGCAATGTTTATTTCTTTGTTATATGTCAGTCTTTTAATATTTGGTTATATTATGCATCCAACCTTTGCTAAGCAAAAACAAAAACAAAAAAACAACCCCAAAGATAAAAAAGAAGCAAAAACAAGAATAGTAGTTTAATTATAGAACTGATTATATAAGCAAAGTAATCAAAGTGCTTCAATCTCCCAAATTCACATCATTTGAAGTCTGAAAATGATTCGGAAGCTAACCAGAACTCGTTTTCAGGCAGAATTCACAGTGCAAAAAAGGTGAATGTGTCACATATCTGAACAGTGTCTACTGACAACACACTGGTCCCATGTGGACAGGATTATATGTTCTTCAAACTAAATTAAGAAATTTTAAACTTACCAAGGTATCTCCTGAAAGAACCTCTAAAAGAGAGATTAAATTGTGTCCATCCCTTAAGTCTTCATAGAGATCATTCACATGTTTTCGAACCTACAGAGAGAAAAGCAGTTTAAACTTTCGGTCCTGAACTTGGGTCATCTTTAACACTCAAATAAGAACAGGGACAAGTAGGGCGCCTGGGTGGCTCAGTGGGTTAAATCCTCTGCCTTCGGCTCAGGTCATGATCTCAGGGTCCTAGGATCGAGCCCCACATCGGGCTCTCTGCTCGGCGGGGAGCCTGCTTCCTCCTCTCTCTCTGCCTGCCTCTCTGCCAACTTGTGATCTCTGTCTGTCAAATAAATAAATAAAATCTTTAAAAAAAAAAAAGAAGAACAGGGACAAGTAGAAAACATTCCTCATATGGTGTTCATTTTCACAGTGATATTTTCATTTTAATTCTCTCATTACTTAAAAACTAAATTTAAATTTAAAAACCAAAAACTAAAAAAGAGTAAACTTCCAATTAATAATTCCTAAAGACAAACAGAATTGTTATATTTTTAACATACTACAATTAATACAGGCTTGGCCAACCACATGGGGTTACAATTTTTTAGATACAAGGCAATGGCAATGACCTTCATAATTCCTGATATAACAGCCAGGGCAACCCTCGCAGGAAGAGCACCCCTTCCCCCAACCTGAGTTGGTCTTCTTTTCTCTGTGCCATAAGATCCAGGATGTCAGAGACACACACTCTATACTTTGAAAATCTAGAAATACAAGCTAGGTGAAGGGTCCATGAGATTCTACATACTTACTGTTTTTGAAACTTCCCTGTGAATCTACACTTATTTCAAAATAAAAAGTTTTTAAAAATTCACGTGTCAACTTGGAAGACCTCTGCCCAAATTTTCCTCTGCACATTAATCTTCTTGTGACCGAGGGTCTTTATAACCATGTTAACACCAACACAAAGTTAACACTTAACCTATAATAGCTTCTTCCTCCACTCCACAGGCCTGATTGAAGCCTGTGATTTTAAGAGCACAAACCAACAAAGATTTCCCAAAAGCTTTCAGTCTGACAAGTAGGGTATCTCCTATAAGTACTTGGCCTACTGTAAGGTTTGTGCTAGAGAGACGAATGTCAGAGCAGACTATTAAGATGGCTGTTCTACAGGGGGTTGGCATGGTACCATTTTCTCACCTTTTAGTGATTCTAGGCTGCATTACTTTGTGCTGCTCTCATGAAAGGAGACAAGGAAGTGGTCTAGAGGCAGAGAGCAGAAATCTACCTACATCACACAAAGGGCACACGCCCTACGTGCTTGCCAGTTGGTGTAGTAAACCCTTAAAGGTTTTGTACATATGAGTCAAACTTCTTTGCACTTCCAAAATGTCAAGTGAGTATACAGCACAAAATAATACAAAGATCTAAAATATGAATACATAACAAGCAAGAAAAGCCTAATGGAAAGTGGAAGGACACTTTTGATGGTTGAGTTTTCATCTTAAAAAAACTTTAAATTTGTATTATCTTAGTTGCCTATATACATGTTTTGCAGTTTTACTAGTACCAGAAAATATTTTTGATTAATGAAGAGAAAATTCCCTTAAGAGTTTCGTATCATATTTACTAGTTCCTATGTGTTTTTGCCCGAATCACAGAACTTTTCAATGTTCAGTTAACTACCTATATACACACATTATTAAGTAAAAATAACGTTAAGTATTAAACTTAGGCTCAATAGCTCTAAATAACTGCTAATATCAACAGTACCTATAAAAGTGGCCAGTAACACTGAAAGTGAGTCAAATTATTAAAACAAGTGTTCCCATCTTCACAGACTGACATTTTATTTTGATTTCTTAATTCCCAAGAATATCAGTTGAATCTTTGACATCATAAGATGATACAACAGTAAAATAAGATTTAAAAAAATACTTTATTTCCCTTAAAAAACAAAAACAAACAAAAAAAGAAGAGTATGTCATAACACATTTTAGGCAGTCCTAATTTAGAAAACCTATGAATATCAAAAAAAGTTATGAAGTGATTATCCCTTCCATTAGAGTATTCACCCTGGGATACCATTAAATGACAAACCCCTCAAGTCCTTAATTATATTTCAGAGATTAATTAATTTTCAAGGATCTTCATAAGAACACATCTACTACATACATAGGACACATATGTATGCAGATAAGCATCTTAGTGAAATGAATACTAACGCACACTTTTCTACTCACATATTAGAACTCCGTAAGAATTCCCTTAGTCCCATTCCAAAGCATGAGTTTAATTTATAAGGCTAAGGGCCTACTTAAAAGCAAGGCAGAGGAGCTATACTTATAAATTTATGTACATCACTACATCTAAATCTATGTACTTCTCTATGTATCTCCACTATAACCAGAAAGCTGCCTAGCTCTAAAAGAGCCTGAACCTAAAAGGGATCACATTCACATAAGCAATATTATATAGTTCCTGATCCTGGCTTAATTTCACAAAATAAATTACTTTACTGTATAGGTCTGACATCCTCCACACACAATCAGGATGAGGCCTCCAGCAACAGTAACTAACACACAGCGCTGAGAATTCTGGGCTCTCCAGTCCACCATACCCACCCACGTCCTGCCAAAGCCACATTTCAATCCACATCCACTTCCTATGTCAGTCTCACTCCCAGACAGTTAAAGATGAGGTGTGATTCTGAACACTTATTTCATAGGAAGGCAATCTCACAACTTGCTTCTGCCAGACAGAACTAGAACTCCATTCTAACATCAAGGAAGCCTTCCAAAACCAGGTGTCATTTTTCATCATCGTATTTATGCAACAGTTAAGAAAAATTGAATTAGGCATGTGTAGAGAAAGATAATGATAATATTATGCTATGAAAGGGGCCTAGGTGGCTCAGTTGGTTAAGCGACTGCCTTCGGCTCACGTCATGATCCTGGAGTCCTGGGATCGAATCCCACATCTGGCTCCCAGCTATATGGGGAGTCTATTTATCCATCCGATCTCCCTTCTCAGGCTCTCTCTCACTCTGTCTCTCTCTCTCTCTCAAATAAAAAAATAAAGTCTTTAAAAAAACATAATATTATTCCATGCAAAACCAAGTTAGGGAAAAGGAAAACATGTAATAAGGGAAAAATAATTAAGAGCCCTGCATTTTAGTCTAGCTTCTGCCACAGGTCTCATGAACTAGCACCCACACCCTAAACTCTCTAGATCTCAGTCATCTCATCTGCAAAATAAAACTTTAAACACAAGGCCTCTAGTTCAAACTAGAGAAAAAAATTCTATTATCTGAAAACAAAATTACCATTTTTAAGAAGCAATGTGTCAACTGAAAAAAATGTAAAATGGAAAGCTGTTTTCTAAGTCTTAGGGCTTAATTTCTTAAGAATTTTAGGGGAGAAGGGGCGCCTGGGTGGCTCAGTGGGTTAAAGCCTCTGCCTTCAGCTCAGGTCATTATGCCAGGGTCCTGGGATTGAGCCCCTAATCGGGCTCTCTGCTCGGCAGGGAGCCGGCTTCCCTTCCTCTCTCTGCCTGACTCTCTGCCTACTTGTGGTCTCTATCTGTCAAATAAATAAACAAAATCTTAAAAAAAAAAAAAAAAAAAGAATCTTAGGGGAGGAGCACCTGGGTGGTGCAATTCGTTGGGCATCTAACTCTTGGTTTCACTTGGGTTGTGATCTTGGGGTCGTGGAATCAAGCCCCACACTGGGCTCTGCTCAGTGCAGTCAGCTTGGGATCCTCTCTGCCCCTCCCCCATCCTCTAAAATAGATAAAGTTTTTAAAAAAAGAATTTTAGGAGAAAATACAGAAATAGAATCACTTAACTTCTGTAATGCCTGAAAAAAATCCTGAGGCTTTATCATGTAATACTGCCTATTTTCCCTGTCTCTAGTGATTATTCTGAGAGTTCAAAGAAATTCTGTGTATTAAAAAAATGCTACGTAACTGCAAGATAGCATTATCATCATCTTTATCATCCTATGTCAAATAAATGTTACCATTATTAACAATAAATACAGTGGTGCCTGGCTGGCTCAGTCGGAAGAACATCCGGCCCTTGATCTCAGGGTTGTCAGTTCAAGCCCCAAGCTGAGTGTAGAGATTACTTAGAAATTTAAAAAAAAAAGGGGGGGGGGGTGGCTACAAAACAAACAAACAATGAAAAATACAAATACATACACAATGAACTATATTACTAAGTACCTGACCCTGTCTGTGTTCAAAGGCTTTTATAAATATTGGCTCATTTTCCTCACCACAAAAGAGTGGGATGAAAGAAAAGTGAATTAACAATTAAAAAATCAGCAAATTAACATTATGGGGAACAAGTGGTAGTGGATGAAATGAGTGGAAATGACTGGGATTCTATAGAAATATCTGATCAAGCAACCAATTTATGAAGAAAAAAAAGAAATTAGAGAGTTAAACTGACACAGAAAAGCTTTTTATTTTGCCCTAAGCCTGAGTCATAGACATTTAGCCTGGTAACTTTCCTTCGCAGATGACTATGGTAACTGCCAGTAGTCTTAACCTTCCGCTTCAATTTTTAATAAAACACTCTTTCTTCTCATTTTGGAAATTTTCTCCCTGTGGAACAAAACTCTGTCTGAATAAATAGTGCCGGCGGGAAGAGATGAGCAAAGTAAAAGCACTCTGATATACTCTGGGGTTAAATTACATAACCTGAATTACATAATAAGGATGAAGCATCATTTTCTGTATTTCATACAATTCTCCCAGAATTTTGCAGGGCTTTTTAAAATGTGTGCACTACACTGCATTTGCAATGCACCCCTAGAGGGCGCTAATCCTTTGCTTAAGAAGTCTCCTTAAGAGAGAAACTACAAAATGGTGGGGAGGGCACACAGGGAGAGAGACTGTAAACAAGATGCTGGTGATGATGACATAGGCAATTTGCCATTCATTTTTGGGAGAGAATAGATTATGCCAAGTCTATAGTAGCATCCAAATGGTTCAACTGGTCAAAAACACTACTGTTAAAAATTTTATTTTGTTAACTTAGAAGTGTTTGGTTTTTCATTGACTAAATCAAATTCAACTCTGAAGATAAGATGATCACATAGCTGCTTATTTAAATAAATACGTCTAAGACTGCCTTTTTCAAAAGCCTGATTTTGTACTGACTGATGTGAATCTAGACAAATTCCACAAAACTGGTACTCCCCATATTTAAACTTATAGTTACCACGTAGCTACAGTTTAGTCCAGGTCACTAAAGGTTTATTGAGCATCCATTATATGCCACAGTATCATTTAACCTCTAAGAGTACAAAAAGGAATAATAAGGGGCACCTAGGTGGCTCAGTGGGTTAAAGCCTCTGCCTTCGGCTCAGGTCATGATCTCAGGGTCCTGGGATCAAGCCCCACATCAGGCTCTCTGCTCAGCGGGGAGCCTGCTTCCCTCTCTCTCTCTGCCTGCCTCTCTGTCTACTTGTGATCTCTGCCTGTCAAATAAATAAATAAAATCTTAAAAAAAAAAAAAAAGGAATAATAGGAGAGCACCACCTCTTAAAGCCTGCAGACTGAGTTGACAGCAATGTAGAAAAGAGCTTAATGTTCCAAGAGGAGGGAAGAACAGGAACAAAGAAAAACAGGCAAGCCTGCACGCAAGGGTGCATGAGATCCATGGAAGGAAAGCAGCCCTTTCTGAGGGAAATCAGTGAAACGTGAGGCAGAAGGTGAGGCAGGAAAAGGTGGGTTGGGAGACATGGCGGCTTTACATGCCACTAGAGGAAGCTAGGAACTTTCCTAAGCAGAGAGAACCACTGAAGGCTTTTAAGCAGAACAAGGACCCAGTATTTCTGACCAATATAAAAGCTTCTTTGTAAAGTATTATCTTGAACAAAAATAAATAGTTACCATGAGCAAACCCAAATCAAAGATAAAGCCGCTGAGGGTTTAATCTATACACCATAGTGGAGGAAAGGTCTCTCAGAGAAAACAGAGACAGCATGCTATCAGAAAATCTTGGGTAAAATGCACACATGCTAGCACAGCAAGGAGCAAAACACCAGCCACAAGAAGCATTCACTGTTCTCTCTTAAAGAAGTCCTACATCTAAAGGATACAGTATTCTGGAAAACAACTAGCTATCTTTAGAAAGGAACATAAATAATAAAAGAAGGCTTGTCCCAAATAGGATCGCCTCACAGCCTACTAATTGGGTGAAGAGAGAAGGGGACAGTCAGCTTCAGTGAAAACTATGAATTAAAATGTTTTACAATGCATTTATTTTTTTCTACAAGCAAATACACTCATAAAAATAAGCTACCACATTCTCCTGGGAGAGAGCCTTAGAAATCTTAGTTCAAAGAAATAAAAATAAAAATAATCTATCAAAATATTACCTTATCAATTACTGATGAGTGATGCTTTTTAAATATACAGAAATACTTAAAAACAATGTAATCTCTTAGGATAGTTATGAGAGAGGGAAACAAAAGGGACCATATTAAAGAAAAAGCTGTTTCTTTCTTTTGCTTCTTTTCCTGTTTCTATTCTCCCTAAGACCTACTTGCCCGCCTTACACATGCTTTAATGCATGTCTTCCTTATAAAAGTCAAGGAGTTAATGTTTCTTTCAAGTCTTCCAGCCCAACAGATCACATCTAAGGTCATCATGAACATTCTCCAGGACTAATGACTTCAAATAGCTTGACACCAAAACCCAAAGCTACAGGGCATAAGTGACTTACATAAGACACTTGAGCACTCATCCTTGTTGGACAAGTTCCTGGGTGCCTACGAGGACACATACACCAGACCAGACGACCCACCTCAATAAGAACTACAGACCACCCCTCCACAGCGGGGAGCCTGGCTGATCAGTCAGTGCAGCCTGCCACTCTTGATCTCAGGTTTGTATTTTTGAGCCCCAACTTGGGTAAAGAGATTACTTAAAAATAAAATCTTTAAAAACAAAAAAACTCCAGACCCCCAAGCAAAGACAAGATTCATGCTCATTTTCCTTTCAGAGTTTCCCAGACATTCTTGTCTGTAGCTGCTCTAGGACTTCAATAAACTCTGCTCTTACTTCCTCTCAACTCATGTTTGACTTCCATCCTGTGAGAAGCTGAAGACCCCCTTTGCTGGTCCCACAGGACCCCTCTAGGTCCTCAGACCAACCTGACTGCATCAATCAGTTGCTTTATCTGAATAGGTTTGTTTACTTCAGTACTATTTCTTCAAGAGTTGTGAAAGAATAAAGCTACAGTTACAGCATGGATTCTATCAAAATTACTATAAATTCTAAATTCGTGCAAATAAGTATAATGGGATGGTCATGCTTTTTTGTAGTCAGTGATAGGTCAACATCAAGGCCATACATAATTCATCTCCTTTGCTGTTTTATAAAACTATAAAATAAAGATATCTGCCATACATCTTAAGGTATTAAT
This sequence comes from Lutra lutra, assembly GCF_902655055.1. Lineage (NCBI taxonomy): Eukaryota > Metazoa > Chordata > Mammalia > Carnivora > Mustelidae > Lutra > Lutra lutra. The sequence goes on along the minus strand of NC_062283.1, from coordinate 49,569,985 downwards.
GAATAAAATAAGGAAGAGTTTAAAACAAATCACTGTTGGTTCTGGGCAGTACAAATAATCTGTTCTTTGAAAAAGTTCTTTGACAAAGAAGATTTCTCTTTTAAGCTTTCAGGTTGATAGAACTATCAGTTATAAAAACAAAAGCAAAAGATCTTTTCTAGCCTTTCACTACAAGGTAGTACATCAGGTGGTTAAATAAAATAAAAGCATGTTATTTTAGTAATAAATGCTTTAAGATCTGGGAACAGTTTAGCCCTCACCTATGTATTCTTTAGTCTCTTTTGTACAGTTTCACTGTTGTCATAGGAACCTTTTTAAAAAACTCTTTCGATTTTAAAAATGTTTAAAGCACATAACTATTTTCTGTAACAATCTGTTTTAGCTTTGGGACAGTTGGTTCTGGTTTGGTTTGTTTTGGTTTGGGTTTGAGTCCTCTACATTTCCTTCCAGTTCTTCCCTCTAAGGGAAGATGGAGGAAAAAAAATCCATTTTTGCGTGTGTTTCCCCATCAGCCTGCAGATTTTGATCGCTTGCAGAACTATTTAATTCTTTTTTTTTTTAAGATTTTATTTATTCATTTGACAGACAGAGATCACAAGTAGGCAGAGAAGCAGGCAGAGAGAGGGGGGGGAAGCAGGCTCCCTGCTGAACAGAGAGCCCGATGCGGGGCTCAATCCCAGGACCCTGGGATCATGACCTGAGCTGAAAGCAGAGGCTTTAACCCACTGAGCCACCCAGGCGCCCCGAGAACTATTTAATTCTTATGCTAAGCAATTATAAATATCACTTGAAAGAGAAAAAATTATTTCAAAAATCAATTATTTGCATATTTTTTTCCATCTGTCCACTGTTTTTTGGATTTTTATTAAAGATGTGGTCTGGGGTGCTGGGTGGCTCAGTGGGTTAAAGCCTCTGCCTTTGGCTCAGGTCATGATCCCACGGTCCTGGGATCAAGCCCCCACATCAGGCTCTCTGCTCTGCAGGGAGCCTGCTTTCCCCTCTCTCTCTGCTGCCTCTCGGCCTACTTGGGATCTCTGCCAAATAAATAAATAAAATCTTTAAAAAAAAAAAAAGATGTGTTCTAAATAACCTCCATATTGCAACGTCAGACAAATGAGCACTGACTTATAAAGACATCAGCATTATCCACTCCATGTAGTTCTTTAAATGGGGTGGGAGTTCTTTAAACCAATATGACTTGAAAAAAAATCATGGTAAGAGCTATTAAGAGCAGCTTTCAATAATAACAGAGAAGAGGAAGAACCAATCACTGGCATTTTTCTTTTAAATTCTACACCCAACATGGGGCTCGAACTCACAACCCCAAGATTAAGAGTTGTGTGGTCTACGTACTAAGTCAGCAAGGCGCCCCTAATAACTGGCATTTTTATGCTTACCTCTTTCCCATTCACCTTCTCAAAATTTGGACAAAAGAAAGAAAAAGCTGAGAAAACTAGGGATTAGGGGGTCATAATCACTTAACACTTCTAATGAATAATTAAGAAGCTAGTCAATGAGACTAAATTTTTTCATTAGAAACTAAATTTTGAATAAATGTAAATATGTAACTATAATAATTTAGTAAGACAAATAATGACAACTGAGTAGAATAGGTATATAGTAGTACAGTAGTATAATAGGTGTGCTACATGAGTTCATATATGCCAAGTCCTAAAAAAAAAAAAAAATAATTAGACATAAAATAAGCCTGTTTAATCTAGGTAGTCTGAAACTACAGCATCAAAGTTCTATACTTTACCACCAACATTTTTAACAGATTCCACTGTATTTTCAAATTCTAGCATCTATTAAAAAAGTCTCTTTTTATAAGATTTTCTTAATTTGAGAGATAGAGAGACAGAAAGAGCAGGGAGGATGGCAGGTAGAGGGAGAAGCAGGCTCCCCACTGAGCAGGGAGGCTGATGTGGAGCTCCATCCCAGGACCCTGGGATCAAAACCTGAGCAGAAGGTAGACACTTAACCAAGTGAGCCATCCAGGCAACCCCTTGAAAAAGTCTTGAAGCAGAATTGTGCATATTTTCCAGTAAAAATCTTATAAAATTACTTTTAAAAATCTGTAATTAGTTTTATCTAAATTACAGTCATTACCAAAATTTACAACTTACTCAAAAAAATGTGTATTTCCTCAGTAAATCCCCACTTAATGACTTTGGTAAGGTTACACAAAGGTCTTAAATCAGGTTCAGATTAATTACTAGAAATTAGTGATGCATTCAGGTAAATACATTCAGTTCCCATGGAAAAATAAGGACAGCTCCAGGGATAAAGAAACCTATCAGTCATTTGCCCCTTAACACCAAGTCACTTCATCTGACTGATTTTAACACCTAATATCAATTTCAAAGAAACCTTTATCATTATTGGTGATTAGATGGAATAAGTTTGGGGGGCGGGTGTAGTCTGAAGGAAGCACTGCAGTTTGGGGCATTGCAGGATTCCAGAGTAAGAGCTTTTAACACTGAGAAGGCAGCAGGAGAACTCTGGGCAGCTGGTGAGTGGGGAGAGAAGAGTCCAGGAAAGATACAGGGAAGTGACAAATAAAAATGTCAACTGCTTCACAATTCTGATTAAAGTACTGGTTGTGGCACCTGCTTCCTGAATACTTTTGAATTGAATCATCTCTTTTGGAGCATTTGTCAAATGCCCTATAGGGTGTCAATGGCTGACTTGTTAGAAAGTGTTTCAACAATTAAGTAGATAGTTCCCCAAAAAAAGAATTGTCCTCTTTTCCCTCTGGAACCATTTAAAATACCTTTTACAACAGGTCCTTGTTCTTACACCATACACAAAAATAAATTCAAAATGGATTAAGGATTTAAATATGAGAGCTTGAAACCATAAATATCCTACAAGAGAGTACAGACAGTGATTTCTCTGACATCAGCTGTAGCAACATTTTTCTAGTATGCCTCCTCGGTCGGGCAAGGTAAAGAAAAGCAAAAATAAACTACTGGGACTACATCAAAATTAAAAGCTTCTGCACAGCAAAGGAAACATCAACAAAACTAAGAGGCAACCTACTGAATGGGAGAAGACATCTGCAAATGGCATATCTGATAAAGAGTTAGTATCCAAAAATACATCAAGAAATTATACAACTCAATGCCAAAAAACCCCACAAATAATCCAATAAAAATGGGTAAAAGACATGAACAGACATTTTCCTAAAGAAGACATACAGATGGCCAAGAGACATATGAAAAGATATTCAACATCACTCATGAGGGAAATGCAAGTCAAAACCATAAGATATGACTATACACCTGTCAGAATGGCTAAAATCAAAAACACAAGAAACAACAACTATTAGCGAGGATGTGGAGAAGAAGGAAGCCATGTGCAGAGTTAGTAAAGATGCAAGCTGATGCAGCCACTGTGGAAAACAATATGGAGATTCCTCAAAAATTAAAAGCAGAAATACCATATGATCCAGTAATTCCACTACTAGGTATCTACCCAAAGAATATGAAAACACTAATTCAAAAGGACATATGCACCTCTATGTTTACTGCAGCTTTATTTACAATAGCCAAATTATGGAAGCAGCCCAAATATCCATCAATCAATTGACAAATGGATAAAGAAAATGTGGTGTAAATGTACATACATGCACACACACGTGTGCATACAAACACACATGACAGGGAAAAAACAAACACACATGATGGAACATAACAAAGCCATAAAAAAGAATGGAATCTTGCCATTTGCAACAACATGGATGGAGCTAGAGAGCATTAATGCTAAGTGAAATAAGTCAGTCAGAGAAGGAAAATACCATATGATTTCACTCATATTTGGAATTTAAGAAACAAAGAAAAAAAAAAAGAGACAAACCAAAAAACAGACTCTTAACTACAGAGAACAGATGGTTACCAGAGGGAGTTGGGTGGAGGGATGGGTGAAATAGGTGATGGGGAGTAAAGAGTACACTTTCCATGATGAGCACTGAGTAATGTACAGAACTGCTGAATCACTATACGGTACTCCTTAAACTAACATAACACTGCATGTTAACTATCCTGGGATTAAAAAACTAATTAAAAATAGAAATAAAAAATTTAAAAAGTACTTTTTACAACTCAGCTATTTATAGAAAAAAATCTGGTACTACCTCAGCATACACACACATACAAAAAAACAGAGAAACTCCTGAGCCTCCAAAATCTAACTTTGTCTACTTCACAGATGATGTCTAGGTAGCATGGTTCTGCCAGTCCTCAACCAAACAGGGAGCCACTGGCTGGAATGCTTGTAATATGAGTCTGGCTCCAGGCTGGGAGGAAGCAAGGCCCTCACAGGGAAGGGTGAGTGCTGGCCATGTAAGAAAATCCACCTGAGACTAAGGATCCAAGGGAGTTGGAGCTGGCAAGGGCAGATATCTCCTGGTCACACCATCATGCGCACTTCCTGGTGTCCTTTTCAGAGCCCTAGGCAAGAGATACCAAGGGAGGGAAGGACACAAGCGCTTGCTTCATCTCTTTTTTAAGTATCAAGGGCTGGAAAAACCTAAGGGGTCTCTCAGTAGCATATTTTATAGTTTTAAGGTCTTTACAATACTCTTACACTCCGTATGTAAACTAAGTCACTCTTCTTTAAACATAAGCCCATTTCCTCAAGTCCTTACAAACAATCCACTGAGAACAACTGGTTGTATCCTCCTCATTAAACTGCTGAAATAACCCCGGATTATGATTAAGACAACTGTCACAGGGAGAGGAACACTGAAACTATTTTTAAAGACACCCCCAGCTGATGAGATTGCACCACCTTTGCTACAAACCATGCTAATGCTTAACTCCTCTTCCCTGTTTAAAAAAAAAAAGTTTCCTTAAATCCAGATGAAACTCTAACTCCCCAGTACAATGATAGACATTTTCCAAAATAAAGCCACTATAAAACACATTTAGGAAACTAATAAATTTGGATAGTTATAAACACAGGTTTATTCTATGAATTACCTAACAAAAAAATTGACACATATTTTATCAGCTATTGTTAAACTCAATCTCTGCAACAGAATTATATCTTCTCCAGGAAGATTAAAGGTTTCAAAGATACTCTTAATTTCTTCAAATTGATCACTTCCTAAATGACATTACAGTTTTGCCAAATTTCCAGATTCCATTTATTTACCTAAGGCTGTGGACCACAAATACTCAACAGCTAGTCCCCTCAGCTGTTCATGACCAGAGGAGAAGCTGTATTGCTGCATTTCGGTCTCACACTGAAGCCTGAAACCTAAGTATTAGTGATTTTCTCCCCCACCTCAGTTCTGAGCACTCATGCGCTGTCTGTCTCTCTCTCTCTCTCTCTTTTTTCTGAGTGCACACACTCTCTCTCCCTGTGGAACCATCGCAGGGCTTGAACTCATAGCCCTGAGATCAAGACCTGTGCTGAGATCAAGAGTCAGATGCTTAACAACTGAGCTACCCAGGAAGCCCCAGAACCCTTGCTTTTAAATTAACAAGCTTCACCAAGAGTAGGCTTGAGCCAAGTCACTCTAGCAAATGAGAGGCCACATTTCTCAAGGTGAACCACGGGACACAGCTGTGCATGTACTGCAAGTCATACAGGTCCCAGTACCTGAAGAGTAGAGCTTCACTTCTAACCCCAAAGGCTAAGAGAATTTGAAAAGAAAGCTGAATACTTGAGGTCCCATTCTCAAAACTGCCACTGTCATATCTCTCTGCTTGTATTCACGGTATTCCCTCTACCCCAAAAACGCTGCTCTATTCCCACTCCTCTGGCTCTCCAAATCTCACTTTTCCTCCAGGGTCAAGCTCCAGTTCCACCCAGACTGAAAAGGCCTTTCTTCTGCACTCATATAGTCCTTGGCTTATTCCAGAATGGCAATCATCGTTTTTCTTATAGAATAGTTTTATGCATATAATGTACTTAAATATAAGCCTCTAAAAAGGACAGGGCCTGGTCTTAGGTCCTCCTCATTGTAAAAGTGTCATGCTTTGTACAGTACTTTTCATATAGTTAATATTAAAGAAGGTTTGTTCAATAATAAAAGATTAGTCATTTGCACTTGCCTGTGAACATAGCCATGCCTTGAATGCCTGCCCAGTTACAGGAAGAAAAGAGAAATTCAGAAAACAGATTCAAGAACTCCATCGGGCCACTTCCTAGCAAGGAATCTGTCCCTGCCCCAGGGGCCTACCATGGCATCTATTAGAGTCTGTACCTGGCATCATGTCTTATCACAAAGCCGGAGCTAAATAAAAGCTGAAGGATTAACACACGGAGGAAAAACGTCCCTTTCAGCATGGCAGCCTTCTAAGTATTTTCCCATACCCATCTAAATTAGTGTTGTGTTCAGATAAATCAAATTTCAAGACTTAATTAATCTTATAATAAAATGTTTCTAATAAAAATAGACATATAGGTCAGTGAAACATAATAGAGCGTCCTGAGCGAGACCCACATATTTATGGCTTTTGACAAAAGGACAAAAGCAATTCAGTGCTGAATATTTTCAAACCAATACTGGGGAATTCAATACCCATATGCAAAAGCAACCTTTTCCTCAAAATTAATCAGAGACCTAAATAATGGAAGAGCTAAAACTATACAATTGTTAGATGAAAACATAGGAGTAAATCTTTGTGACGTCAGGTTAGGCAAAAATTACTTATAGCACCAAGAGCATAAGTGGTAAAAGAAAACCCAGTAATAAAAGAACATTAACCCAAACTAAAAATAGGCAAAATCTGAACAGACATTTTTACAAAAAAAGATACACAAATAGGCAATAAGCACATGAGAGGCTCAACATCATTAAAGAAATACAAATCACTATTCTATGACACAGCATTTCACAGCCATTAGGATAGCTAAAATCAAAAAGAAAGAATAAGTACTAGAAAAGATTTAGAGAAATCAGAACCCTCTCCAAGGGTAGGGGAAATATTTAGTGGTGCAACCTCTCTGGAAAACAGCTTGGCATTCCCTAAAATGTCACACTGTGTTTACCATATGACCCAGCAATTCCATTCCTAAATAAATATCCAAGAGAAATGAAAATATATGTCCATACAAAGACTTGTATGCTCATGTTTACAGCAGCATTATTCACTAATAGCCAAACATGGAAGCAACCCAAAAGCCACGCAACTGTTAGATGCATAAACACAGTGTGATATATCCACAGGATGGAAACACTACTTGCCAATAAAAAGAAGTGAAGATGTGTGCTACAACACAGATGAACCTCCAACACAGCATGCTAACTGGAAGAAGCCAAACTAAAGAACACGTTCTATTTGACTCCTGTTTTTGTGAAATATCCAGAAAACGTAAATCTTGTTGAAATAGAAGCTGTATCAGTGGCTGCTGAGGGCTGGAGTGATGGAAATGTTCCAAAAATTTTGATTGTGGTAATAACTGCATAATTCCATAAATTTACTAAAAATCAATTATACAATTAAAACCAATGAATTTTGTATGTAAATATATTTCAAGAAAACTTGTTCTTAAAAATACTTTAATTTCGGGGCACTGGGTGGCTCAGCTGGTTAAGCATCTGCCCTTGGCTCAGGTCATGATCCCAGCATCCTGGTATCAAGCACCACGTGGAGCTCTCGGCTCAGTGGGGAGCCTGCTTTTTCCTCCCGTTCTACCTGCCGCTCCCCGTTTGTGCTCTCTCTGTGTCAAATAAATAAATAAAATCTTAAAAAGTACATTTTAATCACACTCCCTTTGAGTTATTGAATGGGAGCAATGTTTGCACGTGAGAAATGTTTACACTCATCACAATTCAACAAGAATTCATAATAGTGCACAGAATATAGGGCAGGATGTTAAGATTGTTCTATTATGTCAGCTGAGATACATTTTTAAAACACCTATGATTTGTACTTACTAAAAAACAGTTCTAAATATAATCAATTAACACTTAAACAAAAGGCCTGATTGTAATACTAATAAAGCTGGAAAAGCTGGTAACATCAGTGACTACAAACCTTTAAACCAAAAATGAGGTATATATTAAGAGAGCAAAAAGCAAATGCAACTGATAAGGGAAAAACTGTACTCTAAGATGGCCAACCAAATCAAGGGAATTCCAGTCCCTGTCTCAAAGTGCTTCCGGGTTCTTCTTTCCTTATCCTGATTCCCACAACGGCCAGAAGTACGAACTATGCAGAAGTAAAAGGGTATAAATTACCCTCCCTGCTTGTGCTTGGGTCTCAGACCCTTGGAGAACAGTCTCCTCTGAGCCCACCAGTGTTACATAAACCTCTGATCCCCCAAAGTCTCCGAGTGCTGCTTGGTTCTTCACCCAGGATCCAGTCCAGGTTCCGTAACACAATAGCCATAAAGGACTACCTACTGATCTAGTTAGGAAACCTCTAATTTGAGTGACAGAAGTAACATTTCATCCACGTCATTTTATTTATTTTTTTAAGTAGACTCCATGCCCAGCAAGGGGCTTGAACTCACAACCTTGAGATTGTGAGTGGGTCTGCTCCACCCACTGAGCCAGCCACGCGCCCCATCATCTACTTTATATCAGCATTACTCACTGAACTTTTAACTGAAGTGGCATTTGCAATGGGTACATCTTTCATGATGATCTTGACTTAAAGAGGATTATCACAGAAATAAAATTTTGCCTTAGTAAAGCAATATACTGATCTGGCCTTTTCAATACCATTTTATAAATAAATCAAAGAGAGACGCTCATTTAGAAAAGTAGCTGTGTGTGAAGTGTGTAAACCTGGCGATTCACAGACCTGTATCCCTGGGGCTAAGAATACATTATATGTTTACAAAAAAATTATTTTAAAAAAAATTACATTCATAGAGCCACAGTTGGCCTTACATATAGGAAAGGAAAGCTACTTTCATATATGGATTCACAGGAAGCAAAAGTGGCCATACTGTAGAGGCCACTTTTAGGCAAACAGGCTTAAGTGATAGAATGTACAAAGGGCCCGTATCAACACCCCTGGCTGAATACAGACAGGACCATGAGGGGACCTCAAAATATCCATAGGCCCCCAATGACCAATGGGTTACTCACACAAGGTATATTTACCAAAAAAGGAAGAATTCAATATGGTGGTCATACTTCCTCATCTTCCCCTTTAAAAACAGCCTTTACCCACTGCCTCCTGCAAACACCCTGTCCTCTGCTGTCCTGCCCACCACAGTGTATTCGATACACTTGCAGTATATTTGATACACTTGCAGTATATTCAATAAACCTCTATCTCCTTTGTTCTGCCTCAAGTGAATTCCTTCACCTCCCTCCACCAGCTTCTACCGGCTTACGACTCCACATTTGGGGGTCCCCATCCAATCAAGAGACATCCCATTTAGACAGTACACACATCTCACCACTAAATGTATATACACAAAAGTCGATCCAAAATACATATAAAATTTTAGTCTCAGACAGAATCAAGAAACTTTTTCTACAAAAGCTAGATAGTAAATATTTTTTGTTTTAAGGATCATATGATGTGGGCGCCTGGGTGGCTCAGTGGGTTGGGCCGCTGCCTTCGGCTCAGGTCATGATCTCAGGGTCCTGGGATCGAGTCCCGCATCGGGTTCTCTGCTCGGCAGAGATCCTGCTTCCCTCTCTCTCTCTGCCTGCCTCTCCATCTACTTGTGATCTCTCTCTGTCAAATAAATAAATAAAATCTTTAAAAAAAAAAAAAAAAGGATCATATGATGTGACAACACATAGGTGAATCAGAACAGCTGGTTTCAATACAATTTTATTTATAAACACCAAATTTTGTATTTCATATAATGTGTCCCAAAATACTATTCTTTTGATTTGCTTTCAATTCTTTAAAAATGTAAAAAATAATAATAATTATTTTTTTAAGATTTTATTTATTTATTTGACAGACAGAGATCACAAGCAGGCAGAGAGGCAGGCAGAGACAAAGAGAGGGGGAAGCAGGCTCTCCACCCTATGCGGGGCTTCATGCCGGGAGCCTGGGATCATGACCTGAGCAGAAGGCAGAGGCCTTAACCCACTGAGCCACCCAGGCACCCCTAAAAAATAATTTTTACCTCACTAGTTGTACCAAAAAATAGGCTATGGCCAGATTTGGCCCTGAGGAAATAGATGGTTTGCAGACCTCTATGTCTTCCCCCACCAGGAGTTCCAGGTTGAGATGCAAATGCCCTTAGCACTATGGGCCCATTAATCATTATGGGTCCTTCACTCTTGGAAAGGAGATGAATTATACAACACTTTCTCTTTTTATAGAGAATTAAGAGTGGAAAAGGCAGTTTTTACAAAATAACATTATCTTGGTCCTTTCTAATAAAAGCAATAACGTGTCTTTGTGGGAAAACAGTTAAGACTAAAGGAGCAATCTTACAGTAGAGAAAGAAAAAAAGGAAAGGTAAATAAAAAGGTAAATAAACAGGCAAACAGCTCAATATGTACTAAGGTGGGGAGGTGAAAAGGAAGTAGACAATAAAAACAGAGTTGAGTTCTGTGGATAACAGCAGCTTGTGCTCTTACTATATAACTGATGACCTGGTAGAATTCCTTCAACTCATTTTCTGCTTTCAACTCAAGAGTCTCAAAACTTTCAAATGGGGGACGCCTGGGTGGCTCAGTTGGTTAAGCAGCTGCCTTCAGCTCAGGTCATGATCCCAGCGTCCTGGGATCGAGTCCCACATCAGGCTCCTTGCTTGGCGGGGAGCCTGCTTCTCCCTCTGTCTCTGCCTGCCATTCTGTCTGCCTGTGCTTGCTCTCTCTCCCTCTCTCTCTGACAAAAAAAAAAAAAAAAAAAAAACTTTCAAATGGGAAAACTGAAAGAGAATATTCTAAAAAAGGAAACGTAGGCCATAAACATTGCATCACATAAAAACGAAATAAAGGAAAAGGGAGTATTTGACAAGAAAAGGACGTAACAGTTCCTTCAGATAGTTAAGAACTGCTATATATGGGTTCTATGGGGGTGGGGGGAGGGAGGGCTGGACCAAGACAAGTGGGTGGAATTACAGTGAGCAAATTTCAGGCAATGAAAGAAACAGCTCAGTTACAATTCAAATGGACCAAAAGTATAAGTTGTCCGTAAATTCGAAAATCAGTGACCCATAAGAAAGGCTGTGAGAAAATATTCCTGCAATGACAACCGAATTAACTAGATCCTGTCCAAATCTGGGATTCTAATTAATACAAGATTAATTATATTTGCTTAAAAGCAGTCACTTTAAAACTCTCCAGCAGGAATTCCCAAAGGGATGTTAACAGATACTCTTTGATAAAAAGAATCCATGACCAAGTGAATTTGTGAAACACTGAATTAAACGGGTTCTTTATCACAGACATTCTCAGTCTTTAATATGCTAATATATACCGTAAATCTCTTCAACTAGTGAATACTGCTTTCCAAACTCTCCCGGCCATGGAAACTTTCTCTTTCTTTTTTTTTTTTTTTTTTTTTTTTTTAAAGATTTTTATTTATTTATTTGACAGAGAGAAATCACAAGTAGGCAGAGAGGCAGGCAGAGAGAGAGGAGGAAGCAGGCTCCCTGCTGAGCGGAAAGCCCGACGTGGGGCTCGAACCCAGGACCTGGGATCATGACCTGAGCCGAAGGCAGCGGCTCAACCCACTGAGCCACCCAGGCACCCCGAAACTTTCTCTTTCCACCAGGACATCTCACAACACCATCACACTGGTGTTCCTGAGGACCTGATTTGAAAAATATTGCTTTTCTACAAAAAAAGTATGTTTTTAGTTGATCTTGTCAACTCTGGAAAATTAGTCTTTTTTAAATCCAGCAAGTAAAGTATTAATCAGAAATTAAGTTGAAAAGACAAAAGTCTAGAATTTAATAACCCAGATTAAACATTAAAACTTCACTACTAAATACAATGCTCAGTGTTAAAAAGAAAACCCATAGAGTCACTTATGCCTGGCCAAGTCACAAAATTGGGGCTTTAATACCTAACCTAAATGCAGTTTCAACTTCCCCCACAAATGAAAATTTAAATTACCTGGCGTTTTCTGGTCAGCACCAACAAAGTAATCTATCACAGGAGCCCTCTCTATCTCCTCCCCACCCCTCGAAGGAGGATGAGGTAACCTACCTGATAAGACCCTCCCACACACACTTTTGTCCCTAAAGTAAAGTGACCTTGCCTGGAACACTCTACTTTTCTTTTGCTAATAATTTCCTTGCACTCTCCTTCCTATAAAAATTGCATTTTGGGGGGCACCTGGGTGGCTCAGTGGGTTAAAGCCTCTGCATTTGGTTCCGGTCATGATCCCAGAGTCCTGGGATCCAGCCCCGCATCCAGCTCTCTGCTCAGTGGGGAGGCTGCTTCCTCCTCTCTCTCTCTCTGCCTGCCTCTCTGTCTACTTGTGATCTCTGTCTGTCAAATACGTAAATAAAATCTTTAAAAAAAAAAAAAAAACTGCATTTTTTACAAGTCCTCAGAACTCCCCTCTACTTGCCACATAGCATGCTGCCAATTCATGAACTGCTTAATAAAGGCAATTAGATCTTCAAATTTAATCAGTTGAATTTTTCTTCCTTAACATCAGTAAAATCAAAGTGTCTGCAAACATGGCTTCTTAAGTTTATATAAAATAAACGTTAAACATTTAAAACATTTAGACTGCGAAAATTAATGTAAGGAAACCTCGTGAAAATGGCGTTGAGAGACCAAAAAGGGGAGCTCTCACATCCTAATACTCAGAATCAACTGCAGACGCAACAGAAGAGGCACGCCTCACAAGTCAACACTACCTTAGCTGCTGCTTCACCACCCCAGCCCCCCAGCCCCCCAGCTGGGGGAAGAAAAGGGTCTCTTCTTCCCACAGCCACAAGCAACAGCCCAGCCAATGGGAAACTGTCATAACTCAGCCAATGAACAGCCATTGGACTTGGACCTCCCAGGTTACTACAGGGGACTTGGTTTTTAACAGCCCCACCAACTCCCTCCTTTCCGCTATAAAATAGTGTTCCTCTCCTTTGCTCTCTGGACTTGCCCAAGATTTTCCCTTCGGTTTTTCAAGTGGCTTATTATACCATACTTCAAGTCTCTGGTCTTCCTCAGTAAAGCCATTTTTGCTGGTAAAATAGCTGGCAGTTTTAGTTTCTAAGATTAAGAGGAACAATAGCGAACTGTGAAATAAAAGGATCAGACCAAAATTCATGCACTCAGGACACCAGATCTATAAGAAACAGGTCTACTTTTAGAATTTGTCAGGACAAGTATATTCTCTCTGTCTGGTGTAACTGTAACTACATCTAAGAAATGAGATTTACATACTGTTCTGCAATAATTCAGTAAGCAGTATGGCTTTCTGGGGGTTTTGACATCCTGGGGGGGTTTCGGTTGTTTAAGAACTACTAGAAAGCTGCTCGTGGTCTCCCGGAAGACTTAAGTGCCAAAATCTCCACTCAGCACAAGCTGAGCTGTGTTTGTGGCACGATGGGGCTGTTGCTCTGTGAAGTACTTTATCTAGGCAAACGCAAACAGTGATGTGACGGCTCACAAATCATACGGTTAACTGCCAAACGCTCGCAGCATCTCACCTCAAACTGTCAGGCCCATGGAGGAAAAAAAAGGTGTTAGTGTGGGCCCTGGCCAGACCATGAAAAACACATTCCTTTATTTAGAATTCACCATTTAACTGGCATCCATTACTACCATATTACTATAAAACCACTATCGCTGTACATTTTGGGCAGTGTCCTCTTTGCAATATGCAGGCAACAGCAGGACTCAATCCCATAAAAATGCAAACATCGGGACCACATCTATCATTGCTGTGGGAGATAGGGCAAACTGTAAGCTTTGTGATGATCTTCAACGTCTATAGACAGGAAGAGAGCACTATCTGTTTTACAGATGAGGCCAAGAAAGGCTTAGAAAAAGTCAAGGTCACATCTCCAGTAGTCAAGGGACGATGTGAGTCCAAGTGGCTCAGCCCAAACAAAGCCTGTGCTCTCAACCCCCACACTATACCTTCCCTGGGTTCTAAAGAGACAAAGTAATGAAGGATGCTGTAAAAAGTAGGTATCGTTAGAAAAAGTAACCAAGGCAGACTCCAGGCATGACCAACTTACTTCCATGCTGGTCTTCCTACTCACAACTTTTTTTCTTGAATTGTCTGAAATTCCACCAGAGATTTCCCTTCCAGCAGGAAGGCCAGAATGCTCTATCATTCACGGGCTGCAGTGAATCAGGTTTCCATCAGTCCTTCCTCCTAACCCTCGCTGAGACCAACTGACCTGGGAGTCCAAGATGGAACATGAACACTCTGGAACATAGGGCCTTAGGAGGATATGGACATGCACTGGGCCCTTGGGTAAAAAAGAGGGTAATTCTAAGGAATGAACAAAGATCCAGAGTGAGGTTGAATCTTGAACCTATTAAACTTTGTCCTCTAGTGTATTCCATCTCCTTGATATTGGGACTTGAGCTCTTAAACATCTGTAAAATAGGATATGCATCAGATAAGGTCTAGGGGCTAGCCTAAGACCAAGACCGGCATAACCACCTATTTCAACCACAGAGTGAAACTCAGGCCTCCAAAAATGACTTCTAAGAGTCCCCCTTCAGATGTTAAGGACTCTGTACAGATAAAGCATCAAAAACTGATCTTCTAATGAATGCCATGGTCTCCCTAAACTTTATTTGAAAACCAGCAATGTATTTCCATAAGAGTTTTATTAAATGACAAAGAAGAGCATCTGAACAATTTTGATAAGAAATTCTTGAAGCAAACATGGATGTCAGAATATATCAACACCATAAATCAATAGTCCGGTACCAGCAGACACTTACTGCAGCATCTGTAGAAGTATGCAACATTCTTCCCAGCTCTAACAATTTCCCTCTGAAGTCACCCTTCTTATCCTTTTTCACAAAAGAGACATTTTGTCTATATTAGATTAAGATCAAATGACTCTAATGTATGGAACAGTTTCCAAACCCCAAGGCAAGCCCAACTTGACCCACTGTTACCTCTGACACCCTGACCACTTCCATTATCAAGTTCTCTCAGGTTCTCATCCCTCTCTGATTACTGGCTTCTACCTCCTTTGCTACTTGTCTTGTCCTGTCAGCCCCTTTTAGTTTCTGAATTCTCCCTCAGATTCGCAGTCACAGCAAACACTGACTAGGTCCTGGAAACAGGGTTTTCTATGTGATTCTATGGAAAGGAATATCTCAGACTTACAGAGAAACCTAACTATATCTGCATGGTGGGTTCAGGACACACAACCCCAAAATACAGCACCTTGGTATACTGAATATGTTAACCTGAAGGGATTTGAAAAATAGCAAGTGCTGGAAGGATTCTCTGACTCCATATCTCCTCACTCCTGATGCAGGTGATAAGACCTTCACATGAGAGGTGCCCTCCCTCTACCTGGAGGAAAAGAGCATCTTTATCTCTAAAGACAAAGGGACGCTGAAAAAAACTGAACAAGTAAGCCTTACTAAGTCTCCTTTCAATTACCCTTAGATTATACCCTTTTATCCTATCACATTTTCCTATGACTTTCCACTCTTCATCAAATCTCATATAAAAATACTCAGGTTTCAGGGGCACCTGGGTGGCTCAGTGGGTTAAGCCTCTGCCTTCTGCTCAGGTCATGATCTCAGGGTCCTAGGATCAAGCCCCACATCGGGCTCTCTGCTCAGTGGGGAGCCTCTTCCCCCCCCATCTCTGCCTGCCTCTTGGCCTACTTGTGATCGATCTCTCTCTCTCTCTGTCAAATAAATAAATAAAATCTTAAAAAAAAAAACAAAAACCAACACACTCAGGTTTAACCATTTCTTCTGGTCTTCATTTCCTTATGAAGCCTTGTTTCCCAAAACTTTTATTAAATACATTTGTATGTTTTAGTCTTATTAATCTGTTTTCTGTTATACAGACCAACTAAGAACCTAGAAGGATAGAAGGAAAAGGGTTTTTTTGCCCTCCCACATGCAATAAGACAAGAGAATCTACCAATTTTATTAACATATTAGAGAATTCCCAAGGTATCTAGCTCCAGCCAATATTCTTTTTTTTTTAATTATTTATTTATTTGACAGAGAGAGAGAGATCACAAGTAGGCAGAGAGAGGAAGGGGAAGCAGGCTCCCTGCTGAGTGGGGAGCCCAATGTGGGGCTTGATCCCAGGACCCTGGGACCATGACCTGAGCCGAAGGCAGAGGCTTAACCCACTGAGCCACCCAGGTGCCCCTCCAGCCAATATTCTTAACTAATGAAAACAGTGGATAAGTAGAGCAAAGCTAATTAGTATTTTAGATAAATAAATTACCCTCATCTATGAAAATGGGTAAACTTCCTACCCAGCCATAAGTGGAAAAACTGAATTACACAGGCGAAATAACATGAAAAGGGATCAAAACATGGAAAGTCTGGCTCTGCTAATCATGACCTGTTTGCGACCTGGTTATACCTTATTTCCAGCTTCAAAAGGAAGCTAAAAGGAAGGAAGTGATTATAAATTATAAATTATAAATTTCTTTTTCCTCTAGGTAACTTTTATCTCAAAGCAATCCTTTCACTTCCCCTACCATAGTAGTTATAAATCTATATTACAAACTGTGCAAACTGCAGGGGGGGTGAGGGGGGGTGGGGGGGTTCATTTAGTTTTATATTCATTCATTAAGCAACAAATTCCTCAGTAAGGTCTGAAGAAAACGGTCCTGTGTCAGACACCATGCTTGGTTCCAGGGATGCACTGTTTAATCAGACAGACACAACTCTGTCCTCACGTCGCTTAGAGTCTAGTATCAAACAATAAACCAAGTCTTTTGCCTTCATTTACCTACTACAGAATGCATATACTTTTTCTGATGTCAAGGCCTATACAATTTGGTTTAAAATGTCAGCACCACTGATTCAAGTGTAATTTTTTTCTTCTTCAAAAATGCCTTCATCAAATAAGTCAATCAGAGAAAGACAATTATCATATGATCTCCCTGATATGAGGAAGTGGAGATGCAACATGGGGGGGTTGGGAGGTAGGAAAAGAATAAATGAAACAAGATGGGATCGGGAGGGAGACATACCATAAGAGACTCTTAATCTCACAAAACAAACTAAGGGTTGCTGAGGGGAGCGGGGGGAAGGAGAGGGTAGTGGGGTTATGTGCTAAGGTGAGTGCTGTGAAGTGTGTAAACCTGGCGATTCACAGACCTGTACCCCTGGTGCTAATAATACATTATATGTTTATAAAAAAAATTTAAAAATTATTTTAAAAAGGAAAAAAAAAATTAATCCAGGTAGAATTCATTTAATGTATGTTATAAAGTATTTAGCTAACTTCATTTTTTCCTAAATAGCTAGTTGCCTAAACTCGATAACCCGTACTTTGGGTAAACATTAAGTATTTTAAAAATAAAATTTAAAAAAAAAAATGCCTTCATCAATGCCCTTCCTCTAGCTAAAACAAGCACCTTCAGGAATGCTGCTTGGCTTCTTTGTATACTTTTATCTATATCTCTTAATTCTTACAAAGTATATTGATTAGAGAAGAGTGCAAACAGAAATTCATGGTCATATAAAGAGGTCCAGCCATAACGGCAAAGACTTAGAGTATGTAGGGAAATGGCTAAGAGAAATCAGAGCCGAGTAAAGTGGCAGTGTAACTCAACATATTGCTTTTTTGTCCTACGTCTCTGTCTTCATTTTTTCTTGATCATTCCTTAATTCTGTGTCTTTCTCTTGTGGCATGATGTGGTAGTATGACATCATTTTTCTGTAGAGCCAGAAGGAGGCAGGACTAAAATGCCCAGTCCTGACACATTCTAACTACTCCATGCTCAGCAGATAACTTAGCCTCCCTCAGCCTCTGTTTCCTCACTGGTAAAAACAAGAGTTAAATCAGACCATTTATGTTCCGTATCTAGTCCAGGATGTGACACATGTTAAGTATTCAATAAAAGGTAGTGACAGTGATGGAATAATGATAATAATAAATGAAGAAATCAAAAAGAATTAAAATTACAATTGATCACAAGATGGGAATTAAAATTAAAATTACCTAGTGAAATCACTGAGTAAAATTTTGGTGTTCTTCATTTGAAAAGGTAGTTCAGTTTATTCTTTTTTTTTTTTTTAAGATTTTATTTATTTATTTGACAGAAAGAGACACAGCAAGAGAGGGAACACAAAAAGAGGGAGAGGAAGAAGCAGGCTTCCCACCAAGCAGGGAGCCCAATGCAGGGCCCAATCCAGGACCCTGGGATCATGACCTGAGCCAAAGGCAGACGCCCAATGACTGAGCCACCCAGGCACCCCGGTAGTTCAGCATATTCTTGACAAACACTAAAATCACGTGTGATTGCTTAAATGACTCTCATGGGAGGAAAAAATGTTTGTCTTCTTGTCGTAAGATAACTTCAAGTTCAAAAGGCATTTTGCTATTAATTCATCTTCCATTCTATACAAATAAACCCCTGATGTGTATCCTCCAAAATTTAATGTCATCAAAGTCTGTGAAATGGCTATAAACTGTCCCCAGGGCAGATTAAAGAGACAGGACAACTAAATGCACACTGGATCCTGCCTCGGAATTCACAATACACTCACATAACATTCCTTCATGCCTGTGCATAAAATGCAAGACTCTTCCTAAAATCCAGTTACATAATGTCACTCTCGTCCTCAAAAACTTTTAAAACCTCGTTGACTAACCAATTGCATCTGTTTCTTGCACCTGGCTTCACCTTCTATCCATTGTCTACCCAATCTCATCTTCCAGCAAAGGCTAGCAATCCAGTCCACCAGACTCATGGTGCCCCTCCCCACGGCACCATCCCCTCCTTCTCCATACAGGGCCTAAGCTAATTTCCTTACCCTGGCACAGTCCCTAACTACTCAGAAGCCCCCAAGCCTCCCAAATCCCATCTCTTAAAACCCTTGTTGGTTGTCACACTTGGCATTTATCCTAGGCTGTCCTGCCTAATGCTAATGGCTTAAATGTTTCATGGTTTTACATATATGTATTTAGTATCTCCAACAAAATGGCTGCATGGGGATGCCTGGCTGGCTCTGTTGGTAGAGCATGTGACTCTTGATTTCAGGGTGCTGAGTTCAAGCCTCACGTTGGGTATAGAGTTCACTTTAAAAACTTTAAACAAAGGGGGTGCCTGGGTGGCTCAGTGGGTTAAGCCTCTGCCTTTAGCTCAGGTCATGATCTCAGGGTCCTGGGATCAAGCCCCACATCGGGCTCTCTGCTCAGCAGGGAGCCTGCTTCCCCCTCTCTCTCTGACTGCCTCTCTGCCTACTTTTGATATATCTCTCTCTCTGTGTGTGTCAAATAAATAAATAAAATCTAAAAAAAATTTTTTTAAATAGCTGCATGAAAACAGAGTAGTTCCTAAACTGTATTTCAGATAAAGTCCTGATTATACTAAAGTTCAATAAGGCACTGTTGAAAGTAAACAGTGTTACTGTGGACTTTTTTTCTTGATGAGGAATTTATCACAAAGGTATCATTATTATTCATGATGAGAAGACATTCAGAATTTCTCAGTCCCAAGCTACTATTCATCTACATGGAGACATTTCATACTCACGTATCTCTTACTATCTTGAAATCATCCATTTCTTCACATTTTTAAACCCTGATTTGCTTTTAAATTCTACACAGTGGGTCTTTAAACCAGATATTTCCCCAGAATGCTTTCAACCCTTCCTCTACTACATACACTATTATATCACAACAGAAATGACTTAAATGTCAAGTCATATTAGTAGAGAAATCAGACCAATGTCTAAATGTCAAGCTCAGCTTCTCCTTCAGCTTTAATCACTGGGCTCTAGGGCACGTGGGTGGCTCAGTGGGTTAAAGCCTCTGCCTTCAGCTGAGGTCATGATCCTGGGGTCCTGGGATCAAGCCCCACAGCAGGCTCCCTGCTCAGCAGGGAGTCTACTTCTTCTGCTCCCTCCAACCATGCCCCCTTCTTGTGCATTCACTGGCTCTATCTCCCTCTCAAACGAAAAAATAAAAATTTAAAAAAAAAATTTTTTTTTAAAGATTGTATTTATTTATTTGATCTTGTGATCTTGTGATCTCTATCACAAGTAGGCAGAGAGGCAGGCAGAGAGAGGAAGGGAAGCAGGCTCCCTGCTGAGCAGAGAGCCTGATTCGGGGCTCGATCCCAGGACCCTGAGATCATGACCTGAGCCAAAGCCAGAGGCCAAACCCACTGAGCCACCCAGGTGCCCTAAAAAAATTTTTTTTAATTAAAAATAAATTTTAAAAAATAAACTAAGACATGACAGTGACAGATCCTAGCACATGGTTACCTCTCAAGTACTATTAGCAGCTATTATTAATATTGTAAAGTACCTAGCATATAGGCTCAATAAAACATATTAAAATATTTTTGGTTATATCAAATGAAACTGATTGTTAATTATAATATCCATCCATTTATCCATGATAGGGGTTCTCAAAATGTGGCCTCAGCTTAGCAACTTCAGCATTTTGTTAGAAACACAAATTCCTGGAACTTGCTAGAAATGGACATTTCCAGGCCTCATCCCTGATCTAGTGTATCAGAAGCTCTTGGGGTAAGGCCTGCAATCTATTTTAACAAGCCCTCTAAGTGAGTTTGATGCAGCTAAAGTTTAAGAACCACTCAAATAAACCAAAGGTCTTTTAAATACATATATATTATTTGCAGATTTTAAGAACCAAACCACTGCCTTATACTCTCAGAAGATATATTCTTCGTTAGCCCTTCATGAAGTCAATGCTGCACATACTCTCCCATCTTATCTATGCCCATAGATGTAAAATCACTCAAGAAGTATACAATGGTCAAGAACATAGAGCAAATTAAAACTTTTTCTCTACTCTTTAAAAGTTATCACTCTGCTCTCAGCTTGGGGATATACATTTCCTTCCAGCCACCAAATCAGAAAATAAAGAATAATGTGATTGATTCACTAGAGCCATGAAGTTATTGACTTTAAAATGTGGGCAAAAGATATCCAGGCTATGAATAAATGAAGCTTTCCAAAGACCAGATGGAACAGAGTCAGTTGGGTGTCCCCTGTGTGATAACCAAGCAGTAACCACCACATAGGGTATAGTGCAATATTGGAATCCAGGGTCCCTTCCTCTCCAAATGCATTTATGCACCAATAAATTAAAATTCAGACCAAATATCCTACTATATAATGTTAAGGGATAGATTTACTTATAGCAACTGGTACAAAGGAATTTATTTCCACCATAATTTGCCAGTTAGATGGACTCAAGGTAAGGAAAGCCCATTATATGGACTTCTTTAGACTCTAACGTTGTCCTAAAAACTGTTCATCCCCTTAAATTATTCCTCTTAAATACAGCCTCTCAGTCACAGTTCAAGTTCTAATTCTAGGTCTAAATAAACAATTATACAAGGAATTTTCTAATCTTTGGTAACTATTGAAGTACTTCAGAAAACAAAGGGCTTCCTTCCTTCTTGTTTTTCCCAGAGTAAGGGAAAAGCTAAATCATAGGTACTTAAATCTTAGGTGCCATTTCTTATACTACCATCTTGCTGATTTCTAAATAGCCAGACAGAATTGCATGTGATCAGTAACAACAAAAACTAAATAATAATATAAGACCCTCTAGTTTATAAAGTTCCAGGAGTAGAATGGACATTAAAAAATTACTGTAGGGGGGCGCCTGGGTGGCTCAGTGGGTTGGGCCGCTGCCTTCAGCTCAGGTCGTGATCTCAGGGTCCTGGGATCGAGTCCCGCATCGGGCTCTCTGCTCAGCGGTGAGCCTGCTTCCCTCTCTCTCTCCCTCTCTCTGCCTGCCTCTCTGTCTACTTGTGATCTCTCTCTGTCAAATAAATAAATAAAATCTTTAAAAAAAAAAAAAATTACTGTAGGGGCGCCTGGGTGGCTCAGTGGGTTAAGCCTCTGCCTTCGGCTCAGGTCGTGGTCTCGGGGTCCTGGGATTGGGCCCCGCGTCGGGCTCTCTGTTCGGCAGGGAGCCTGCCTCCCCTGCTCTCTCTCTGCCTGCCTCTCTGGCTGCTTGTAATCTCTGTCTGTCAAATAAATAAATATTTTTTTTTAATTCTGTAAATAATTAAAGACTATCATCAATTTTATGTCTTAGAACAATTCTCTGGATAAAATTACCTAACTGAAGTCATGAACATTTTTGAGAACAACCAGATCATGGTTTTTAATCCTGTAATTAAAATTATGCTAAAGACTAATACATAAATGTTACCAACACGGATAGTTTACCTAAATATCCAATCTGCAAGGTAAACAACCCAGTCTATTCAGTGTGTGAAGAGACGTGCAGAGGGAGCAGCCTTTGATGTGTCAACTGGACTTTATTCTCAAAAGTATTCTGAAGAATAATGCACCAAAAGGAAAACACTCCTGCTGGAACAATCAGTGTAAGGGCAGGCTTAGTCCTACAGCTGAAATATGAGAACACTGATATTTAAGTACATTTAGAAAAATGCTAGAGGCCTCCGTTCACCACCAAATGTAAGTTTTAATTAAGTATCTGTTTACTTTAAACAAATGTAATTTAAGCTCTGTGAATATGAAATGAGGCTATATTATTTTTAATACAGTTTTTCTCCCCCCAAAAAAATACTCTATCCAAATATTCTAAGGAAAAAAATGTTTAGACGTATGGATATAATAGTAATTTAAGCCGTCACTTAAAAACTCCACAATGTTTACTTTTCTCAGTCATATAAACTTGTAAAAACTGACAATGCTAAAATCATGCCCTAAGCACTGGTCTACGCTATTCTACAGCTGCATAAACTGTAACTTCCTAAAGCACGGGGAGTAATTGGTGAGCAGTTAACAGTGCAGGTAGAGAAAAATAAACACAGCCTATTAGCCAAGGGGACCCTGATGGCAGATCTGCAACCCATCCCAGTGCATGAGGAAACCAAACTTTGGACACAGTCCCTGTTCTAACTTATATTCCCATTTCAGGACGTGTACTACAGTTCTGCCAGTAAAGTTCTCCCTTCTGTAAAGGAAGGAAGCAAATTGGAGAATGTGGACTATGCCCTCCAGCTGTGAATCTAAGTGCAATCACAACTGAGGAATAAAAATGGCCAACCTTTCAGAAGTCTGGTGGGCCTGCACTGACTCCCTTTCTGCAAAGAGAGTGTGTGGGAGAAGAGGGAAAAGAGGAGCCAGAAAGACTTTTGGGCCCCAAAGTCAACTCATAAATGACTGCGGAGCAATGCATACAGAGGAGAGGAGGGTATGGCCAACAGGATTACCTCAAATAAATAATTCTTCTGTGTCCCAGTAGGACACGAAGGCAAGAAGGCAATAGGCCAATCTACTACCTCTACAGATTCTGAACCTAAATCTCAGCTTTTTCTACTAAAAGGGAAAGTACTGGGGCACCAGGCTGGGCGGGGGGGAGAGACACAGTTCTTTAAGACTCTGCCTTTGGCTCAGGTCATGATCTCAAGGTCCTGGGATCAAGCCCCAGGTCAAGCTTCCTGCTCGCAAGGAACCTGCTTCTCCCTCTCCCGCCAGCTGGTGCTCTCTCCTGCTATCTCTCTCTCTCTCTCTCCCCCTCCTTTTCAAATAAATAAATAAAATCTTTTTAAAAAAAAATAAATAAAAGGGAAAGTACCTGAGGTAAGAAAAGGGATTTGGATGAGAGAGGAGAAGGGTTCCTGAGGCAACATACACAATGTGCCAATTAACATATTTTATGTTTAACTGGATTATCTCTTTTGTATCCTCACACTAACCTATCACTGCCACTGTTTTACAGATGAGAGCCTAAGAAGATTAAGGTCTCACGAATAATAAACTGTAAAGCCTGGACACAAGGCTGTCTGACCTCATGTTGCCTCCCATCTTTGGTTCACATGCCACAGACTAATAACTTTGGGAGCCATTCTTCTTTCAAAGACAATTTGCTCTAACTTAGCAAAATATATAATTTGTAAAATGAAAAGAAAAAATTCAGCAAAGTTATATCTGTTCCAGGACTAAACTTCTCAATGGCCTCATTGCCCAAAGCAGCAGAATTACTAAGATCAGTTCTCCCTGGAGACAAAACTGTGCTGGAAAAAATAGGGTAAAATACTTATATAATATTATTTTAAAATAAATAAAATAATAATTTAGAAAGGGCAAAATTTGTAAGAAGATGAGAAACACATCCCTAGCTGGGGTCAGCACTCCTTGGAAGCTGAGCCAAGAGCAGAGTCTCTAGACCCTAAACCCCATGGGGCCATCCTAAGGCACAATTGTGGGGCTGTGTAAGAGCACCCTTAGTGTACAAGACAACCATTCCTCCCATATTTTCCCCTTTAACCTCCTCTCTCACCTCTTTACTCTCTTCTATTAGATTTCCCCTTTAACCCCCTCCTTTCCCCATGGGTTAAAGACTACTTGTCACTATAGTTAAAATGGATAAAACATAAAGAAAACACACAGAATTATCCAATTATCTAAATGATTTCATTCTCATTTTTTTCTCTCTTTACTCATTTTCATTTTATTGACTTATTTGTCATAGCCATCCTCTCCTATGATCCCATTTTATTAAAAACTCTTCAAGGGGCGCCTGGGTGGCTCAGTGGGTTAAGCCACTGCCTTCGGCTCAGGTCATGATCCCAGGTCCTGGGTTCGAGCCCCACACCGGGCTTTCTGCTCAGCAGAGAGCCTGCTCCCTCCTCTCTCTCTGCCTGCCTCTCTGCCTACTTGTGATTTCTCTCTGTCAAATAAATAAATAAAATCTTTAAAAAAAAAAAAAAAAACTCTTCAAATAACATAACTCTCATTCACTAAAAAGGAATATGGTGGGGCACCTGGGTGGCTCAGTTGGTTAAGTGACTACCTTCAGCTCAGGTCACGATCCTGGAACCCTGGGATCGAGTCCCGCATCGGGCTCCCAGCTCCATGAGGAGTCTGCCTCTCCCTCTGACCCTCTCCCCTGTCATTCTCTTTCTCACTCTCTATCAAATAAATATATAAAACCTTTAAAAAAAAAAAAACTTTTAAAAAGGAATATGGTAAGGTAAAAAAGACATGGGACCCACTTCTCTCCTTTCTCTGTTTCTCCCTTGAAGATGTTCAACATTTCAATGAAGAACATAAGAAAATCAATACAGAAAAAAATATTACTTTCTAATATTAAAAATTTTTATTTAAAATTCACATATTTATATTGTATTTCCCACTAATGGGATTATGACCAATGGCCACCTGGGGCAAAAGAGTCCAGCACTTTTTTTAGTGAAAGGAAAGAGGCTGACTACATAGTACCACATTCCTTTTTCTATCACTTGAGCAAAACATTGAAAAGATCACATGAAGCCTGCCCTTTCTCTGGTTAACTAATAACAACATAAACCTTAACAGCCTGGGGCCTCTAAATGTTTGAGGTTAAAGCTATAACTTCCAGACATAAAAGAATGAAAGATTTAAAAATTATGTTCTCACATATTTGAGTTTTGTGCCAGAGATTTCGGTGCACAATTTTTAAGATTATAAGGGAAGACAACTTTGAGCTGACACTAGAGCAAAACAGAACAAGAATGTAAGCAAACCGACAGTGGGAGTTAGCCAAGACTCTACTGTCTAGCTTTCCTCCACTCCCTCCAGTGACTCCTCATTTAATAAGACTTAACTTTAAACTCTGACACTGTAAAATACTTCAAGAAACAAATAAGCCAATTTGATTACAACCCTAAGCAGTTGAATTGGTATCTAATGGCTGTTCTGCATAAAATAACATATTTTCCCAATTCTTACTGCGCTGCAGCAGAAGTAAGCCTTAAATCTTGAGATCTGTCATTTTATAAAAAAAAAAAAAAAGTAGTCACATAGTCCAGGTAAATCAAGCTTTGAATGCTTGCTGTCTGACTTTGAACCACTAAATTAAACCACCTTGGGTAGTTGCTAAAAGAATTAAATGACTTAATGTATGCAATGTATATTACACACAGTGAGAATACTCTTGCCAGGCACTGTATAAATAATATAGCTTTTGTCCTCAAGCAGCTCAAATAGTGTTTTGACATTTTTAGCAAAGGAAGTCTCCTTTTACTCGACCATTCAATTTATGAACTACTCAAAAGATGAACAGTCCAGTCCAACATGCCTGGCACATAGTAGGCCCCCAATAAATAGCCAGTGATACAGTTCCTATGGGGGTCACCCTCACTTCTGCTTCTACTTCTCTCTGGTATTCACTGGCAACAGTTGGAACCATAGCAGTTACGCTCCAGAAGACATGGGGCAATTCTTCATGTCCCCTAACATGCCCCACCAAGAGAGCCACAGTTACAAAGATTGCTAGGGCATCAGCTACCAAAGGGGAAACTCTGCATCACAAACTCTGCTTCCCTTGGATTCACCTCAGAAATGGGGAACTCCTGTCAGAGACTCCAACTCCAAAGTTTCATACCACAACCCTCACATCAACCCATCATCTCTGCCCCATCCTGTGGAAGAGTCCTACTCACAATATTGTGTGATGAGACAGAAGATTGGAAGAGGGTAGTAGGTAAACTGTTGGTATCCTTCATTAGTATTCACAATATATTTCCTCACAAAATCACCACAAAGCACTGTGTCTCAACCTTTTATCTCTTGCCAAAATACAAAGGATTCAGCTCCCAGCAGTACCAGACGCTCCCTACAGAAATGATTCTCAGTTGGAGAGTGGGTGACATCGCCTGCCTGAAGGATACATCAGAATTTGGGAAAAGGATTTTGTCAATGGGTAGAGAAAGCGAGAGGACTAAAACATCTCTCAGGTGATATTGATATGCCCCTTGAAATGAGAACCACTTTTATAGAAGGCTATTACATGCTTTATTGTACTTTATTGGCACATTATTGGTACTCCTTTGTTACATGATGCTTTAAATAGGATTTGTGAGTAGCTTAAGAATATAACCTCATTTAAAATAATGTTTCTTTATGAGAAAATTCTTTCTAAGTCCCAAACAGCAGACTTAAAACGTTACCTGTCTCCAACTTGAGGACTATCCATAAGAGGGAGAAAAAAAAACTGATTAATAGTTCATTGTGAAGTCATATAGGTGCTTTAGCTAAGATTTATAGAAGGGCTTCAGTGGGAACCAATAACTCCATGAAATTGTATGCAAATTTTATGCGTATGTGTATTTTTCTGGAGAGCTTATCAGAGATCTTCAAAGTGTCCCAGAGCACACAAAGAAATATTAATTTCAGAACCACGACTATTTACTACACAGAGAAATGTACACCTAAGCACCAATATCTAGGTCATACCAAATACAAGAAGTTAAAGAACTCTAGACATCTGTCTCTATAATCCACCTTTTTCCCATATAACCCTCGGCCATCCACATATATATCTGATACCAGAAATTGGTTTCAATCTTAAGAGAGAAAAAATCTTACTGAGAACTGAAGTCTTTCCATGCCCTAATACATAAATATTTACATACTTCTTATATGCTAAGACTTTTTACTGAGTCCAGTAATAATGGGTTTTAACTAAGTCACAGAGTGCACTATAATCACCACGTACTTATCTTCTCGCCTTCATCATTACCCAGAGGCCACACACCAGATAATTATAGATAACTAAAATGCATGTCAAATGCTCTAGAATTTAAAATTTCAACTTGCTGTTGAAAAGCTATGCTTCAGAGCCATACAATCAATTCTTGCACAATAAATTAAAAGTATGCTAAACAATTCCATGATGTGAAAATAATATTAACCGACCTTCATGAGATGCTGATTTATCCATTTTGTAAACGTTTTCTTTTGAACTTTGTCCCGTTCATCTGTAAGGGGAAGAAAAGACATAACATGAGGTTGGTAAAATCTGTGAAGAGGAGACTTTAATCATGATTGTACATATAAATAAAAATACGGTCTTCAAAAAATACTGTTTAGTACATTTGGATTTTCCTGTTAAGTTTTGGCAGCTTACAGCTAGCCATAAGAAAGTTAGAAAGCCATCTGTCAAGCTGGTCTCTTTGCAGGGTTGTATTTGCCAATGTTACTCCATTAAACAAACCCCTTTGCGCATTCCACTGGCATAAACTCCGTCACAGGTACCACTCCGAGGAAGCTGTCTGACAAAAACCTTTCTAGCTTCAGGTGAGCCCTTACCCTGAACTTCCCTAAGCACTCGACCATATATTACTACCTACCTTCCCTCTTTTAGCTGGAAGACCAAATGGCATCCCATTTGACCAAATGCCATTTGGTCTTCCAGCTAAAAGAGGGAAGGTAGGTAGTGCCATTCTCATCTTGTAGAAGGAGAAACCAAGACTTAGAGGGGTTAAATGGTTGTCCACAACTATTTAGCAAAACATTTAATCGCTGTGATAAAAGGCAGGACTCACATTCAGGTCCTTTGGTTGAAGTAAACGCTGGTTTAATGACTAACCATGTTTCTTCTTTTCTAGATACCCGGTTTTGAACTGTCTGGTAAAAAAGAAACATCCCAACTAGATCCTCACTACAGAGAACTACGACTGCCATGGTTACCACAGACATGGTACACAGAAGAGTGAGGGAAGGCTTCTTGTGATTTAAGGAGAAAGAGTACTAGAAAGTTTGGTTCATCACATCATTATTACAAAAGAAAACCATAACGTTCCAACATCTAGAAGTGACATTCGAAACTATACTACCTTCCTCCTCCCTGGTTCTAGGCAGCAATTCTCTATGTAATTGTTTCACTTCTTCCTCCTTTCTGTATCTAGGATAGTGCTTTCTTCTTTGGTGGTCTTGTTCCTTCTCTACCACAGTTTGAAATTCTCCATCCATTCCCTAGGGATAGGCTATATCTCACTCTCTTCCTCCTCATTCTTCATCCCTGAGTGCCCTTAAACTATTTTAATGGAAATGAAGTTCCTTTGAAAATGCTTTTCTATTTATTAAAAGTATTTATGGACACGGTTAAGGGGATTGAATTCAGATGGCTGCACAGCAATACTCTGAACTCACCTTCTATAAACACACCCAATCTATAGCCACTGTGAGTGAATTCCCTCTGATAAAGACCTGAAAACTAGCCAAACATCTCCTCCACGACAAAGGACAATGACAACAACCAAAAACAAAACAAAACAAAACAAAAAACAAAAAAACAACAAAACACTGAGATAGGTAGGAGATGGTCTCATCAAAAACCCTACCCCCAATGTAGGGACCCACAATAACTGTGGCAGGGATCTCACGAATGTAGAGCATCTCCCTGAGGAATGTATTTGTGCCCTACACCAGGCATCACAACCCTTGGACCTGCACCAGAGAAATGGGCCCCCCAAATACCTGACTTTGAAAAACAACAGGGTTTACATCCAAGAGAACCAAAAGGCTGTGTGGGAGCCTGTGTGGGAGAGAGAATGTTCACTCTTAAAGGGCTCACACACAGACTCACTCAACCATGGAACCAGCACAAAAGCAACAGTTTAAAAAGCACTTAGACCACATGAGAAGGAGATTCATTAGCTAATCTTAAAGCTTCTGCTGGACCTGCCACGGCACCACCACCCCCTTCTCCCAAAGTCCCACTTCAGCCAGTAGGCAGCCCTGTTCCACCCTGGACTGCCCCAAAGCACTATTGAAGGTGGTGGGATTCCCCAGTCCTAGGCTTCACATGGAGTCAACTGAAGCCAGTAGGCACATGCAGTCCACACACGGGTGACCCCTTAAGCCCTTATCTCTGGTGGCCAGGGCAGACTCTGTTGCTAGGCTCCATGGAACTAGAATAGGTGAGATAGTTCTTGGCAGGCTACAGCTCCCAGGGCAAAGCACAAACATGAGACTGAAACACACCCCCAGTGTTCCTATGGAAAAGGTGCATTTACTTGTCTTGGAGCATTAGCCAGAGGGGCAGGCTTCAGGTTTACCATACATCGACAAACCACAGAGGAGCTCTCAGAAAACATGGGCCAGAGGCGGCCACCTTTGTACTCTCCCTTAGCCTCACTACGGCTTGCAGGTACTTCCCAGAAAGAGCTTATTCACTCATCTGGAGCCCTGATTTTTCAACTATTGCCAAGAAGACATCTCTAAATCACTTGGTCTGCAGACCCAGGAAAGGTTATGACTATGGTCCCACAGGACTGTATATATTTGCATACTTTAAAAGGGACTGAGGGCCTGGTTTCCAGTCAGCCAGAAAATAAATGCTGACTGAGTTCCCTTCCTTTGGAACACTGTCAGGGTTTGAAACAATCCCAACAACTGGGACCAAGGATAAAGCAGCCTGCTTAAACAATCACAAAAGTTTGAGAGACAACCAAGAGCTAGGGTAAGGTTGAATGATAAGGTCCATCGCCTACACAAAATCACTCCTTCAAGATGAGGAGAGGTAGGTGATTTGCCTGGTACACAGAAATGAACGTAGAGAGACAAGCAAAATGAGGGAACCCAGAAATATGTTCCAAGCAAACGAACAAGATAACACCCCAGGAAAAAATTTAATGAACTGGTGGTAAGTAACTTACCCGATAAAGAGTTCAAGCAATGGTCATTAAGATACAGAACTTGAGGGGCACCTGGGTAGCTCAGTAGATTAAGCTCAGGTCATGATCTCGGGGTCCTGGGATCAAGCCCTGCATCTGCCTCAGCATCCCTGCTGAGAGGAGAGCCTGCTTCCCACCCTCTCTCTGCCTGACTCTCTGCCTACTTATGATCTCTCTCTCTGTCAAATAAATGAATAGAATCTTAAAAAAAAAAAAAAAAGATACAGAACTTGAAAGAAGAATGGATGAACTTCAAAAGATAGAAAATATTAAGAAAGTACTAAACAGAAGTCACAGAGCTGAAGAATATCATAACTGAACTTAAAAATACATCAGAGTAGTTCAACAACAAACTAGATGAAGCAGAAGAACAGATCATCCTGGAAGACAAGGCAATGGAACCCAGCCAAACACAGGAACAAAAAGAATAAAAAGTATTTTAAAAAGTGGAGATAATTTAAGAGACTCATAAAACAACATCACACAGGATAACATTTACATCCCAGAAAGAGAAGAGAAAGAATGAGAAAAGGGGCAAAAACTTTTTTGAAGAAATAATGGCTGAACATTTCCCTAACCTAAGGAAGGAAGGAGACATCCAGGTCCATGAAGCATAGAAAGCCCCAAATAAGAAGAACTCAGAGACCCACACCAAGATACACTGTAATTAAATTGTCAAAAGTTAAAAGAAAAAGAGAGAATCTTAAAAGCAGCAAGAGAAAAACCATTTGCTACATAAAAGGGAAGCCCCATAAGACTATAAGCTGATTTTTCAGAAGAAACTTTATAGGCCAGAAGAAAGTGGCATGATATATTCCAAATACTGAAAGGGGGAAAAAAAAACTTCCAACCAAGAATACTCTACGCAGGAAGTTTATCATTCAGAACTGAAAGAAAGAAAAAAAGTTTTCCAGACAAGTAAAAGCTAAAGGTATTCATCACCACTAAACTGGCCTTCCAACAAATGTTACAGAAATTCTTCAAGCTGAAAAGAAGAAGCACGAACTAATAACAAGAAAATATGTATTTATAGAAGTAAAAACTGTGCTGGGAAAGCAAATATAAAGGTAGTAGATTAGTCCCTTGTAAATCTACTGTGAAGTTTAAAAGACGAAAGTAGTAAAATCAACTGTAACTATAATAGTAAATTAAGGGGTAAACAAAAATATTTAAGATACTTCAAAAACACAAAACACAGGGTGGAAGCAAAGAAAAAAGTTACAGTTTTTAGAATGTGCTCAAACTCAACTTAATACCAACTTAAAATAGACTTCTATGTATATAGAATGAGACAGGTGAATCTCACAGTAACCACAAAGGAAAAATTTACAGTAGATACATAAAAGATAATGAGAAAAGAAATAAAACACAACACTTAAAAAAGTTATCAAATTACAATGGAAGGAAGCAAAAGAAGAAAGGAACAGAGAGGAGCTACAAAAATAACCAGAAAACAATTAACAAAATGACATTAAGTACATACCTATCAAAAATTGCTTTATTTTTTTAAAGATTTCATTTTTAAAGATTTTATTTTAAAGATTTAAGCCCCAACAAGGGGCTCGAACTCACAACCACAAGATCAAGTTGCATGCTCTACCAACTGAGCCAGCCAGATACCCCAATAATTGCTTTCAATGTAAATGGACTAAATTCTTTAATCAAAAGACACAGATTGGCTCAATGGATTTAAAAACAAGACATCTATATACTGCAAATAAAAGACTCACTTCAGATCTAAGGATACACACAGACTGAAAATGAAGGGGCGGAAAACATACCGTATGCAAACAGAAAAGAAAAGAAAGCTGCTATAGCTACACTTATATCAGACAAACTAGACTGTAAAACAAAGACTGTGTAAGAGACAAAGGACATTACATAATGATAAAAAGGACAATCCAACAAGACGATTTAACCCTTGTAAATATTTATGCACTCTAAATATATGAAGCAAATATTAACAAGACCTAAAGGGAGAAATTGACAGCAATGCAATAATAATATGGAACTTTAACAACCCATTTATATCAATGGATAGATCATCCAGAAAGTAAATTAATATGGAAACATTGGCCTTAAATGATACACCAGACCAGATGGATTTAATACATATATATGGAATATTATGGAATATTCTATCCAAAGGCAGTAGAATACACATTCTTCTCAAGTACATGGAACATTCTCTAGGACAGATCAAATATTAGAGCAAAAAACAAGTCTCAACAAACTTAAGAAGATAAAAATCGTATCAAGCATCTTCTTTGACCATAATGGTATGAAACTAGAAACTAATTACAGCAACAGAAGTCACAAATACATAGAGATTAAACAACAAGCTAGTGAACAACTAATAGGTCAACAACAACAAAAAAAAAATCAAAGAGATAGTTAAAAAATACCTTGGGACAAATGAAAATGTAAATACAATATTCTAAAATCTATGGGATATAGCAAAAGCAGTTCTAAGCAAAAAGTTCACAGCAATGAGGTTCACAGGCCTACCTTAGAAAACATGGAAAATTTTAAATAAACAATCCCACTTTCCACCTAAAGGAACTAAAAAATAAGAGTAAACAAAGCCCAAAGTTAGAAAAAGGAAGGAAATAATAAAGATCAGAGTGGAAAATTCTTCCTTAACTTATAATGGGGTTATATCCCAAAAACCCCATCAGAAACTGCAGTCAAATGCTCTACCCCTGAGCTATACTCCCCAATAACCCCATCAGAGATTTAATATATCATTGACTGATAATGTATATGTTACACCAAACCTACAGAACATCACAGCTTAGCCTAGCCTACCTTAAATATGCTCAGAACGCTTACACTGGCCTACAGGTGTGCAAAATCATCTAACACAAAGCCTATTTTATAATAAAGTTCTGATTCACCACGTAATTTATCAACTGCTGAATTATGGAATATTGAATGTTTTATAGGTATAGAATGGTTGTAACTACAGCAGTTATTTATCTGTGTCATCACATGCCTGACTGGGAGCTGCAGCTGATACTGCCTAGCATCATGAGACAGTCTTATACCACATATCAGGAGCCAAAAAAAAAAAAAAAAAAATCAAAATTCAAAGTATAGTTCCTACTGAATGTATATCACTTTCACACTAGAGTAAGTCAAAAAATCTAACTTGAATCGCCATAAATTAGGGACCATCTGTAAATGAAATAGAGACAAAAACAACAAAAAAGATCAATGAAGCTAAGAGTTGGTTCTTTGAAAAGATAAAATTGACAAGCTTTTACCTAGACTCACAAAGAAAAAGAGAACTCAAATAAATAAAATTGGAAATGAAAGAGAAGCTATAACTGATTACACAGAAATACAGAGGATTATGAAGAGGCTGCTACGAACAAATTATACCCTCAACAAATTAAACCTAGGATGGGTAAATTCCCAGAAACATACAATTTTCCAATATCAAATCATGAAATAGAAAATCTGAATAGATCAATCACTAGTAAGGAGACTGAATCAGTAAATAACTCTAAACAAACAAAAGTTCAAGAGCACACAGTGTTTTACTGTTGAGTATGGTGTTAGCTATGGGTTTAATGTATGGCCTTTATTATGTTGAGCTATGTTGCCTTTACACCCACTTTATTGAGTTTTTATCATAATGGATGTTGAAATTTATCAA
Organism: Lutra lutra; assembly: GCF_902655055.1. NCBI lineage: Eukaryota > Metazoa > Chordata > Mammalia > Carnivora > Mustelidae > Lutra > Lutra lutra. The sequence continues at coordinate 49,535,844 of NC_062283.1, read as the reverse complement.
CATCCATTATGATAAAAAACACTTTTTCACCTATTGAGATAATATAATTTTCATCCTTCATTTTGTTAATGTGGTGTATCATTTTGATTGATTTGTGAATGTCAGATCACCCAGAACAAATCCCACTTGATTATGATGTATGACTCTTTTAATCTATTGTTGAATTTGGTTTGCTAATATTTTGTTGAAGATTCTTGCATCTATGTTCATCAGGAATATGGGGCTATAATTTTTTTTTTGTGGTGTCATGGTCTGGTTTTGTTATCGAGGTAATGCTAGCCTCGTAAAATGAATTTGGAAATATTCCCTCCTCTTTATTTTTGAAACAATTTGAGGACAGATGTTAAATCTTTGAATGTCTGGTAGAATTCCAGATGGCCAAAAGCGTATGAAAAGATGTTCAACATCACTAATTATCTGGGAAATGCAAATCAAAACCACAATGAGATATCACTGCACACCTATTAAAATGGCTGTTATCAAAAAGTCAAGAAATAGCAAGTGCTGGAGAAAACGTGGATAAAAGGGAACCCTTGTACCCTGTCGGTGGGGATATAGATTGGTACAGCCACTATAGAAAACAGTATGGAGGGACGCCTGGGTGGCTCAGTGGGTTGAAGCCTCTGCCTTCAGCTCAGGTCACAATCCCAGAGTCCTGGGATAGAGCCCCCCCCGCGTTGGGCTCTCTACTAGGTGGGGAGCCTGCTTCCCTTCCTCTCTCTGCCTGACTCTCTGCCTACTTGTGATCTCTGTCAAATAAATAAATAAATAAATAAATAAATAAATAAATAAATAAAACAGTATGGATGTTCCTCAAAAAATTAAAAATAGAATGACCATAGGGTAGTTGATCCAACTATTTGACCTCTGGCTATTTATCCAGAGAAAACAAAAACACTAATTCCCAATGTAAAATCTCTAGGCACAACTCTCCCCAAGAACAATGAAATCAAGTAATTGTTAACCAATATTATCATCCACAAAATATGTATTAATTCCTCTCTTGGCCCCTTTAGGGTATCATCTATAACTTAGTCACCTTTGTCTATCCCAGAGAAGATGTTAGAGTGCTTTTATGCACTTACCAAATAAAAATACCCCAAATGTGAATTAATTATGCCTCAAAAAGGACAACTGAAATCTATACAGGTAGATATACTACTATATCTCTTAAAGCAAAGGCATCTTAGACATTTTTGAGCCTTGTTCCTAAAGAGTTCAGAATGAACCTAAATTACTAGTACATAAGGCAAGAACAAAGAATAAGAAGCAACTACTTGTCCTACTTACTGATAAAATATAGATTCTATACATCCCTCATTTAGTCATTCATTCCAACATCTATCAAGCCATATGATGAGCCCAGTGCCACAGTGGTACTGGAATCACCATGCTGACAGAAAGTGCACTGGCCCTTGCTCTCCGGAGTTCATCATCTAGAGAGGGCACCTGACATGAAAGCAGTGTAATAAGCATGCCAACAGAGCAAACGATGCAGCATTCACCATGTAAGCAAGCACAAATGAGAGAAAGACCAATCCGGCTCAGGGCAGTCAAATGGGACTCGGAGGAAAAGAAGTAGATTAGCAAGACAGAAGCCAGCCCTGTGTTAAAACCCAAGTGTTAGAGTGCCTTGGGTGGCTCAGTTGGTTAAGTGTCTGCCTTCAGCTCAGATTGTGATCCCAGGGTCCTGGAATGGAGCCCTGCATTGTGCTCCCTGCTCAGTGGGGAGACTGCTTCTCCTCCCTTGTACTCTCTGGCTCTATCTATCAAATAAACAAATAAAATCTTTAAAAAAAATAAGAAGTGTTGTGATTCCCTCCAGAGCTGCCTCCTCTACACCAAGAGACAGTCATCTTTCAAATGGAAGTGCTGAACACATCTCAGTCACAGACAATGGTGCGGAAGAACCTAGCTCTGCGGTGCCATGTGAACTTTGGACAAGCGAGTGCAAACAATCAAACCTCTGCACCAAAGTCTAGGACTTATACCACCTTTCCAGCACTGCTTTTCCAAGCCTCCAGCAAAAAATAAACTGAGTAGGGGAATAAAAAAAAGATTACCTCTTAGGCAATACCCACATTATTCCCATCCAATTAATAACCCAGGACCCTAATCTTAAATCATCAAGAAAAAAATTAAAATGTATTATTTATTAAAAATCTTCATAATTCAAGGATAGACAGCTTTCATATCATGTTACAGAATACGAGATTAAGGAATTCCTGTAAACTATTCTCCAAAATTCTATTAAATTTTTGGATTATCATGCAATATAAACTGAACAAATTTATTCTGTCTCATTAAATTTAATATATGTATATGTTATATATAATTATATATGTTATATACAATATATAATTATGTACATAATTATGTATATTATACAAATTCTTCTCCTTTTGGCACATAATGGCTAGTAAAATATATTTCTTATTTTCTAAATTAACAAAAAATGGTCCTCTATTTTAAGGAATATGAAGAAATAGAATATATGTTCTTAAAAAATCACTTATTGATTAATTTCTTACCCACATGATATATAAAGAATGGTGATTTAATCAAATAAGTTTCCTCCTGGTACAGATGACAGATTCAGTTAAATGATACAACTCTAAAAAGGTTATTTTGATCACTGAGTTTTGGCTGTGGTGGTTTCTGCTAGAGGCTCAAAAGCCCTGCTGAAAATATAAGGTGGGAGTTAAATATTTGTGAGGTAATACTGAGGTAATGCCGAGGAAATATAGCTCGGAATTATGATCCACAACTAAAGTACATGAGTAAGGTACCAAGAGCAAGCTAACTAAGTAACACACACATTTCATAAATTCTGATACTGTTTTCTAACAGTTAACACCTAAACCTTTTCGTTTAAACCCTGATGAACCTAGCTGACTCCCATTCAAGTATACCAAGGCAGTTTCTTAAACACTAGAAGCCTCCCACAGCACCACAACAATGAGGAAAGAGGTATGGTGAACTTGAAGGGCTTCAGCTTCCTTCAGGAAAGCAGCTTAAGATCAGGGAATAATTTAGGTCTAGGGAGACAGTGATGTGCCACTTTCCAGAAGCATTATTTCAAAAGGGAGTTATTTCAAAATGGAGTATTCCAGATTACACCATCTAATTTTCCAATTACAAGTCTCATGATGGTTCTTTATTTCATTTCAGTAAGGGATGTCTAACACTGAGATTTATATTTAGGGCAACGTTGCTATGACAACAAATAGGGAAAAACCACTCCTGAGATTTTAACCGATTTTACTGGTTTTACAGATTTTACAGGTTTTCCAGTTATTTTTCTGAATGAAGCTTTAGAACATTCCTCTATTGGAAAATTATTTCATTTACAGAGTAAGTTCCAAGTAAAAATATACATCTATGATCATTTTGTAAAGTACAACCTGGCTGAAAATATGTAATGACACAGAATGCAAAGAATAACAGAATTTGGAAAAAAATATATGCGCAAAAACAGCACTGATTATTATTACAACCTACACTGACTGGTTTTCAGTAAAATCCAATCAAAATTAAATCAACTTAGTAATCATACGTAAAATAAATATGAGAATTGTTTAAACACATACCCTATGTACAGCGAGAGGGTTAAAGTTCTCTCCAGTGAGGCTGAGAAGTTACTATGTGAGCCTCTCCAGATTTCTGAAGGGTGCCCCACGGACTGCTAAACTCCCGCCACACAAACCAACACCACAGGTAATGCAACTTTCCCTTCTCGGTACTGAAAACATAAAAGTGATATTACAGGTCGAACTACTAACCCATACAGCACATCAGCCCCACCAGCTTTGCGTTCCAGTCTTGATCATTCCTCATGAGCTGCCCCATCATTCTGCGAGAAATGTGTCCAAGAGTCCCCTAAACTTTCCGTACAAACTCTGATGTGTCAGAGTCCTGTTAACTTTCTATGCAGAAAGAACAACACTGACTAGACACTCCCACTTACAAGCTGAAAACTAGTCAACTCCCCCTTTTAAACAAACATTAGCAAAACCAGCCTCCTGCACTATTTTGCACAGGGTATATACAACTATTGCTTTTAAAAAAACAAAGCAAAAAACCCAAATAAGTTATCTTTATCCTTTTAACTTTAAGCTGTTCATAGGAAATCCCTTAAAAAGAGAGTTTTGATTTCCTAACTTTTTTTGCAGTGAGGCAAACCAATAGGATGTCCCATTTCACTGCTGAACTAGCTCATCACATTCTCTAACACCCCAGGCAGTATTCCCCTGGAATAAAAAACAATACCCAGCCTAACTCGTTTAACTCATCCCTGATATGCATGCTATGAAGGTGACTTAGAAAGCCCTGCGGTATGTGCTATACACACAGACACACACCCTTCGGGAGCAATTCCACCAGCAAGTGTTTATGTACACTTCACAAAAAATTTCACTTCAATCACAGTTCTTTGAGCTGGATGGTACCTCTTCATTTTAAAAATAGAAAAAAAGATTTGGGGAGATTAAGAAACTAGCCTAAGATTCCACAGCCTAAGTGGGATCTTTAATCTGATTTGAAAACCCACAGCTTTTCAATGTCATCCAACAATTGGCCCCCTCATCAAATAATACAGGGGAAAAAAGGGGTCTCCAATATACAAGACCTTCGCTTGAGCATGAATGAAAAAATGTCAAAAAATGAGAACCCCTGGGATACCTGGCTGGTCCTGAGTTTGAGCCTCACATTGGGTGTAGAGACTACTTGAATGAATGAATGAATGAAATTTTAAAAGGAAGGAAGACAGGGAGGGAGGGAAGAAAGGGGAACCACTGTTCTAAAGAAGCAACAGACTGAGCACCTTCAGAATGCCCATGTTGTCTGAAACATCAGACAGACCTCCTTTCTGAATAGAAATGGTATGAACTGTAACTTCAAAATGACAAAAAACAACAAAAAGATCACTAGGTATTTTCAGCTATAAGGAACCAGCACACTCGATCATGCCAAGGGAGAAGACCCTGCTAGATTAGTAGTTGCCAATATGCTTTGAAATATCCACAAATGCTCTTTAACTCTATTCTAAATATACCATAAATGAAAAAAATATATATCGACTTCTGCAGAGAAGTTTAAAGTATGTGCTCAGTAAGTACCCTTCACTTCCTTTCTCCATCTTTCTAATTGTCTTTGTTTTATTAGAGTCCCTGCCTCTGCCACAGAATAGCCTGAGCTTACCCATTTCACTGAAGGAGGATAATAACAGTGGCAAACAACATGGGAGCACTTACTATTTGCCAGGTATTGTTCTCAGCAACATAAATACAACACACATATATTGCATATTATCCTCACAACAATCCTGTGAGATTATGTCTATTAATGACAGAAGAAACAGAGGCACTTATAGGTCAAACAACTTGCCCAGGGTTTTACAGCTACAAAGGCACAGGGTAGGGAGAGGATGCAGTTTGTAAAAGCATAGTTGATATTATAAATTTCATACCTGGAAAACAAAATGCTAACTTCTTAATAAGGTAACTAACAAAAAAAGTAAAAAGTGAGGCTTGGACAAATCAGTGGTGAGGATACACAAAAGACAAAATTCACCTTCTGCAGATCAGTCGTTCTCAAGAATACGGGAAGGCTAATTGCAAAGCTTTACCAAGAGGTCACAACAGAATTTAGGGCAAGCATGAGATTTCTGTTTTATTAATAAGGTTCAGATGTGAATTTCAAAAGACTGGACAACATTTTACAAAAGACTCTATCAAAAGAAAGAAAGAAGCAGAAAGAAAAAAGAAGGAAGGAAGGTAGGAGGGAGGGAAGGAAAGGAAAGTATGGGAAGGAAAGGAAAGGAAGGGAAGGGAAGGGAAGAAAAAAGAAAAGAAAGTGTTGGAGTCCTGTGGAAAAAAAGATATAGGTGGTAGAGATTATGGGGATGGATCTGGTCAGTCTCCCCACCACTGCCCAGAAATAGCTCTGTAGTATAATACAGTAAAAACTGCAAGGGAAAAGTTCTTAAGATTTCTACCATTATAGAAGGAGAACTGGCGGGATGAAATAGTTGGGATCAAGAAAAGACCAGCTCCTGAAACTGATGACATTGTACAGCTGATGAGCAGGGAGCTGGGTAAGAATGGTTCAGACCTGACACACATCACCTCCCCTCTCCCTCCCCTGCCTAGTCCCACCTCTGGCCACCTGTGAGCTGGCAGCTTGTACCCAATCACCACCTAGAGGCTCTGCCCTTCATCCTAGTAACAGCTCCCTTGCCCACCTGATGTGACCCTCACCAACTGTGGTCCTAGACAACATCATCTGTGACTGGAGGTTGTAGGTATAATGGTAAGAGCAAGGGAGTCCCTGCTCCCATTCTAGTTGAAAAATCTTGCCAAATAGTCCTACAAAAATATCATTATGGTTTGTTTCTGTAAGTGTAGAGCTACAACTAATCCATCTTTCCCCCGCTGATCCATGTGACCCAACTGTGGGACTACAGACCTAAAAGAAGATACTTAACATCTCTGAGCCTTTGCCCCAACATCTACCCCCTGCCCCTGTTTTTTTTTTTTTTTAAGATTTTATTTATTTATTTGACAGAGAGAGACACACTGAGAGAGGAAACACAAGCAGAGGCAGTGGCAGAGGAAGAAGCAGAATCCCCTCTGAGCAAGGAGCCCAAAGCAGGGCTCCATCCCAAGACCCTCAGATCATGACCTGACCAAAGGCAAATGATTAAAGACTGAGCCACCCAGGCGCCCGCCCCTGTTTTATTAAAAGCAGGATTCTTATTAGGAAAATTCCACCAAAATCATGCCACTGAATTATTCATTATAAAAAAGAGAATATGCAACACAGTTGAAGACTCCATGGGTGAAAGTATACGAATGTTATTTCCCAGTAATTTATTAGCTTAGTCACTACTGCAAAGTCCCATATACTTCAAGCTTATACCAGATCTCCCAATCAGGAGTATTGTTCAGCCTCTGTTCTAATTACTTTTGGTAACAGGAGATTCTCATGCTGTTGCATGATACAAAGAAGTATTTTAGGACTATAGATGAGACAGCCTCTCTTCCTTCATTTTCAAGGTTCAATTCCACACAACTTAAAAAGAATTCTTCCTCCTCTACAAGAAACAACAGGATAAAAAAAGAAATTCTGGAGTCGCCCCTTTCTTATTACTGGCTTAATCAATTTAAATTCCCAATGTTGATGAATCTCAGCTTTTGTTTCTTATGACCATTATTTGTTAACATCTGAAGCTAAATGAAATTGACATTACTTTCTTTTGTAGTCCCTCCTTGCTGAGAGCAAAGCCAGTCTACTGCTTCTGTGCTAGATAGTATGATTAAAAACCACATTTAAAAAAGAGCTACTGGCATATCTTCATAAAGAAGCTCTTTATATTTTTAAAAATCCTTAATCCTTTTGCCAAGAAAATGAAAATAACTTATAAAGGAGATATTTCAAGATAAGCATGGAACTGACAACACATTTCAAACATAGAGCTTTAATAAAATCTTCAGATTTTTACTATCTGGCAGTACATGAAGAAATTATACAATATTAGAAATGAGAATGAGAAAAAAAATTTTTAAGACTTTTTTTTTAAGTAATGGGTGCTCAAACTTACAGGCCCAAAGATCAAGAGTCACATGCTCCACCAACTGAGCCAGCCAGGCCCTCTGAGAATGAAAGAATTTTTTAAATAAATGAAACCATTAGAAGGAAATACACAGAAAATTGTGTTTTAAAAATAGTTGGGTAGGAAGGGTGTTTCAAAACGACTTACAAAACCTTCAAAAAACATGAACATACAAAGGCAGACAAAAAATTTTTTAAAGGCAAACAAATTGGAGGCTTCTAGGTGGCCAGTCAGTTAAGTGTCTGACTTTTGATTCTGGCTCAGGTCCTGGGATGGAGCCCCATGTCAGGCTCCACACTAGGCATAGAGCCTACCTGGGGTTCTCTCTCTCCCTCTTTCTCTGCCCCTCTCCCTACTCCCTCACCTCACACCCCTGCTAATGTGTGCTCTAGCTCTCTCCCTCTCAAAATTTATTTATTTATTTATTTATTTATTTATTAAATGCAGACAAATTTGACAAAGGACGGATATAACAGTAACACTATAAATGAAGTTAAAAATAAAGCATGAGTAAGTGAAAGGAGATATATGCTAGATATATAATACACACTAAGAACATCCAAAATATAACTCCTATTAGTCAGCAGGAAAAAAGACAGCCCTTTCCCAATTATGAATGATTTGAGCACACAAGCCTACAAGTCAAAAAGAAGGAATGCAAATGCCCAGCAGAGACATGGGGAAATACGTCACCCATCCTACAGAATATCAGTAATAGAAACCTTATACACAGTGACATGAAAAAGATTCAAGATATATATAGTTAAGTGAAAAAAAAGCAAATAATATACATATAAGATGCAGGTCAAATTGGAAAGAGCAGTTTCATCAGAAGAGGGTAGAAGCTGGAAAGAGGGAGGATCAGTGTGATATAATGTATATTTCATTCTTCGTATTTCTGTACTGAGTGTCTGAATCTCTTATAAAGAAGATGCCTTTGTGTACTACATGAATAATAACTGTGCGAAAAAAACGGGTCTCAAGTTCTTTTATTCATTTATATATTCAATACTCTGACAGACTCTATAGAAGACACAGAAAAAAGACTAAGTCACAGGTCAGAGTACCCCCACTCAGATCCAAAGACAGAGCTAAACACTTCAGGTATGGTTAGGCTGCCCTGAGGCTGCTGGCTGCAGGAGAAAAGGAAGAGCAGGGAAGAAAGGGGTAGGAGAGAGGGAATAAGAGGGTGGGAGAAGGGGAGGCTCAGCTGGTGACCTTTTCAGAGGATGATTGCCCAGGCTGGGATACAAAATGATGAAGCTATAGAGAGTCTCTGAAAGTCTCTGAATCAATAACTGAGAATATATTCAGAAATACCCTGCTCAGAGGGCACCCTTGTTTGAAGTTTAATTGTCACAGGACAAAATACAGTCATGGTTCTGCTCTCCTCTACTGGGAATCCAGAAGCAGGCCAAGGATAAAATGTGCTAAGTAAGCTGAGGCAGAGATGATGGAGAACACTAGAGCTGTAAATCTCTCCATACAAATGCTTTTTTGTACAGCTCCTCCCCTGCTGCCACCACTCCCCACAATCCATGATCAGATCTGGTACTTTCCTGCCACTTTCCTGCCAGGGCAGGGGCTGTGTGGCTGAGGACCTGAAGTCTGGGATACACGGGAGGGGGGCCTGGGAACAAAGGAGTACTTACTGGGTTCTGCTCTGAAGAATTTACTGGTATCTGTCCTCACAATTGGCCAAGATCTGTAATATAAAACACCTAAACTCTGATTTTAACCTACTTTCTCCAACAGAGCACACTAAAAACATATGAACATGAAGTTCTGATGACAGTTACTCTGCTACAACACTGAAGAACTGTTTATGATCTAACTGCTGTCGTTCTGAATCACTGTTAAGGATAGAAAGTTTCCACAATTCTTTGTGTTCAAGAAATTGAACTTCAAGAAATTGCAGTTCTTTTAGAGTTTTCAATCCTTGCCTTTCTTTCAAATTCAAAGGGCTGGTTAAGAATATATCCTAGAGGGCGCCTGGGTGGCTCAGTGGGTTAAGCCGCTGCCTTCGGCTCAGGTCATGATCCCAGGTCCTGGGTTCGAGCCCCGCATCGGGCTTTCTGCTCAGCAGGGAGCCTGCTTCCTCCTCTCTCTCTGCCTGCCTCTCTGCCTACTTGTGATTTCTCTCTGTCAAATAAATAAATAAAATCTTTAAAAATATATATATATATCCTAGAGGGCATAGTTATTATAGATAGTCGGTGAAAACAAAGTAAATAAACATCATTTCCACACTATTCATATATGAGATAAATCCACAAAGATTCTGGGTACCTGAGATCATGTGAGGTTTTAAAGTCTTTAGTTTTGAAAACTTTTACAATTATTACTACCATGTGGAAGGAAAATAGAACCACTTACTTTAAAATACAAAGCAATCCAAGTTAACCTCAAAAATTAAGACCTCCATTTAGCTCAGAGAAAAATATAAACAACAAATTATAATGAATGCATATTGTGTTCTCAGATTTCTTTCAATTTGTATGACTTGTTGGTTTCTGAAAGAGTATTTCCTCTTTTCCTTATTTATTTTCTGTCCCAACCAATACCTTAATTAGATAATATATGCTTATGTAAGTTTGTTAAGTAATCAGGCGCCTTCAGGCTTTAAAACATAAAAAAATTAAAATAAAAGGAATGTCCCTCTATATAGTTCACTGTCTATGTGCTCCACTTGGTAGGCTATGAAGGTAGCTGTGGGAAGAAGAGAGAACACACTTCGGAGATGGGGCAAAGGTAAGGGACCTACACAAACATGAGTCCAGATCCTGGCATCAACAGGAACAAACAATTTCAGCTTGGGAAAATGACTTAACTTCTGTTAACTCAAATCACCTCATCTGTAAAACTGATTATCATCATCAGGTACCTTTCTAGATACCTAATACATGTATTAAAATAAGCACTAATAATTGCCTTAATTTCTCATCATACCAATTCCAGAAAAAGAAAAACCAAATTAAGATGTCCTCAGCTACTGAGGAAACTATCCCTTCTTCAGTAAATAAGCAGCATAAAATCTCTCTATATGGTGAACTAGAAAAAGAGAAAAAAATCCTTAATTCTTCTCAAGGTGATAGAGTAAATCAATACAAAGGACAAAAATAAGAACTTGGGAGTTCTGGATTATTGCACAATAGAACGTTCTTATTCTGTTTACCTTGAATATAATCAGTCTTTCTTGATAAGTATTGACTGGTACCATGAATCTGTCAGAGTGGTCCACGGAACAAAACCAAAAGTAACTTAATACATGGTCTAATATTTATCTAACAAATTTCATTCTTCATGAAAGAGAATGACCTAGAATTCTTTAACAGAGGTATAATTGGTATCTAGAAGTCTCAATAACTTCTTTTATATGGTTGTGATCTCTTACTTTGACCAAGGATTTGAGTATATTTTCAGGTTCAGCAGGTACATTTCTCAAGTCTAAGGAACTACAGGATGATTCACAAGCACAGCACTTTTCCCTCCTTTAACACAGACCAGTCATGGAGTGAGTCAACAGCAGGGATAAAGGGTGGGGAACACCCAAGACAACTGCTCTGAACCACCGGAAAAATATTTCAGCCTGGGCTTGTTTTATAATGAGATTACCTCCCACCCAAAATTTCGCGTTGGAGTGTAGTTTACAGCTTGTGGGGCAACTGCTTCAGTGACAGCATTACCACCCATACCCCCCCCCAGTGGGCTTCAGAAGCCACACAGCACATGACCTCAATTCATCCCAGAAAGGCTCTGGCACCACGTGGCACCCCCTTCCCGCGGTCACACCCATGAGCGCTGATGAGCAAAAGGAAAGACACACAGAGTACGGTGTCTGGAGTTCCAGGAGACCTCTCTCTGAGGCTTCATTTCCTCTCAGGGCGAAAAGATCTTCAAACTTGTTTCAGCCAGAGATACACTTTCCCAACTGGAGCTCACCCAGAACACAATGGGTGGAACAGATGGGGATGAGAGGGCTTTGACCCAAGTGAGAGGGGAAGAGAGCTTCTCCCGAAGCTACTCCCTAGAACATCACCTTTCCATGCCTCAACTGTCTACAGAACTCTTGCCTTGTCCACCTGCTTTTTTTCCCTTGAACACAAAAGGAAATCTTGAAGAACTCGATACTCTTCTCAGATATCCTTCCAGGCATTTTATTTTATTTTTTTTTTTTAAAGATTTCATTTATTTATTTATTTGACAGAGAGAGATCACAAGTAGACGGAGAGGCAGGCAGAGAGAGAGAGAGAGGGAAGCAGGCCTCTCGCCGAGCAGAGAGCCCGATGTGGGACTCGATCCCAGGACCCTGAGATCATGACCTGAGCCGAAGGCAATGGCTTAACCCACTGAGCCACCCAGGCGCCCTCCTTCCAGGCATTTTAAAAACACTCTATGCACCTTTATTTCTCCTGTTACAACAGCGGTCTCAAACTTTCACATGACCCTACCTATCTTCATGAGAAAATTACATGGAACACTCTAGTCCCCCAAAAACAAAAGAAAGAAAAAAAAAGATGTATGCAGGGAAAGAATAGTCAGTGCAGTTTTTTGTTTTTTGTTTGTTTGTTTGTTTTTTAAAGATTTTATTTATTTATTTGACAGATAGAGATCACAAGTAGGCAGAGAGGCAGGCAGAGAGAGAGGAAGGGAAGCAGGCTCCCTGCTGAGCAGAGAGCCCGATGCGGGACTCGATCCCAGGACCCTGAGATCATGACCTGAGCTGAAGGCAGCGGCTTAACCCACTGAGCCACCCAGGCACCCGTCAGTGCAGTTTTTTTTAGTTTGTTTGTTTCCATACTTTCATTAGTGAGTAGATAAATGATAAAATGAAGATTAGGGCTGGCAGAACAAAGAAGAAAAACTGAATATCAAGGACATGACAATAGTAGCAAATGCATACAAGGAAGTTTTGCTAACAGCTAATTCTGTGTGGTAAAAATCGGCAGCCTGAGGTAATGCTGATGGGAAACTCTAGTGGAAATTTGGAAAGACTGATAAAGAAGCTTTTAAAATGTTTATAATATTCATGTGTCCTGACATAGTAAATATAACGCTTGACATCTCTATAACACTAACTGTGTGGCCCTGTCCCACACATTTTATATCGTCACGGTCAGAGGTCTGTTTTTATTCTTAATTTACAGAGGAGAAAACTGAGGCACTGGGAAGCAATCTGTTCAGGCTCTGAAAATTGATAAATGGAGAATCTGGGATTCAAACCAAGGCAGTCAGCCCCACAATCCACACTCCTAACTCCTGATACTACACTGCCTCTGAAATATAGTTTGTAGAAACTCCAAAATTCAGACTACAACTTATAATACAAGAAAATATTCATTTCAATGTTAAATACAATCATTGTCTGATAATAAGCTCAATGCTTACCAAGGCATTATTAGTTACCTAGTAAGAGAAAAATGTGAAATAATCTAAATACCCAATGATAGAAAAATAATCAAGTCAGTTATGGTATAGCCACAAAATGATTATGCATTCATTTAATAAATACTTAAAAGTCTCAGTGGCATGAATATGCCAATTATAACATCAGTATTGTCTTCTAATTTTTTCAAGAATTTTATTTTTCAAGAACTTTCAAGAATTTTTCAAGAATTTCATTATATATACACACATATATATATATATAAAATAAAAAATTTTTTTATAATTGAAAGGGAGGGTTGTACAGCAGACACTCTTGTAAGATTTTCGTTTTTAAAACCCCTCAATTCGTACAAAAAAAAAATTTTTTTAAGTCTTACACCTTATCTTTCCCAACTGCTACTGGTGTCATTTTGAACACATGTAGCCAACTTTGAACTACCAGACTCATGCAGCCATTTAAAATACTGAGGAATTTTTTCCAAGAGAAAAGCTACCAAGCTCCCTCAGAGAACAGGGCACCACCACGTGGCCCATTAGCTATAAACCAACTGAGCATTCAGCAACCTCTGCCTGGATATTTTAAATGACCTTGGTAACTAAAATGTATTTCAAAAATGAAGTATTTGTAAGGTCCCTAAGGCCTGAGGTGTGACTCAGGGATCTGCTCCAGTCCAAACTTATTCCAAAAGAAAAAGTGGAGGGAGGGTACTGAGAAATTCTTGAACTGCAGAGGCATCTGGGTGGCTCGGCTCGTTTCATGTCCTACTCTTGATTTAGGTTCAGGTCGCAATCTCGGGGTCCCTGGGTCGAGCCCTGAGTCTGGCTCTGTGCTTAGCACAGAGTCTGCTTCTCCCTCTCCCTCTGCTCCTCCCCTACTCACTCATACTCTCTCTCTCCAATAAATAAATAAATCTTTAAAAATAAAATAAACTTCAGACATCACCTGTTACCTAATGACCAAAAGACTCAAACCACTAAAAATATACAAATTCAAACTCCATTTTTTTAATTATAGAAATATCTGTGACTAAATGAGTAATGGCTTGAACTGCCTCTCTTAAAAAGCTAAGATTTACATGCCTCTATGTATTAAACATCTCGGTGACACCCCTACTATTTCCAAATCCAATCTTTTTTTTTTTTTTTTAATGAGCCAGGCTTTTTCAGAAGGTAGCAGTCCATTGATTCAACAAGCATCTCTTGAGAACCAACTAAGTGCCATGCAAGTGCTAAACACGAGCAATACAAAATGGAATGAGTCATGCAGCTTGCCTCAGTCCAGGGGGAAGAGACCACGAAAGCAAACGGCAAAACTTTGTGACCAACTATGGCAGAACTGTGTGAAAGGAGCCTGATTTTTTTTTTTTTTAGTTGCGGTTTAATTAACAAAATATAACAAGTAAATGCTGAACTGTTCAGTTCAGAGTCTTGACAATCATTTGCATCCCATACCCAGCACCCAAAACAAGTTATGTAACATTTCCATCCCCCTTGTGGCCCTCTGTGACCCATCCCTACATCCCCCCACCCGCATTCTATCACTACCGATTAATTTTGCTTATTCTAAAGTTTCACATAAACAGATTCTATTTGAGTCTAGTTTCTTTCTCACAGCACAGTATTTCTTAGACTCCCCCATGTTGCGGCATGGATCAAGGATTTGTTCCTTTTGATTCCAGAGAGGTATTTCATTAATTGGATGTTCATTCCCTCACCTGATGATGAATGTTGGATACTCTCCAATATAATAGCAATTTATGCTACTATGAATCAAGCTGACTCTCCTCTGTTTTGTTTCAACTCTTTGATTTATATTTGTGTGTGTTTTTAGTGAGGGAGCAGGAAGGGTAGAGAGTATAAAGGAAGAATGAATAGGATAGGCAAAGAAAACAGATGAGGGAAAGAAGCTAAAATGAGCAGAGAATTAAAGGTGACTGGGCGTGGATAAAGCACGTGACGCACACAGAAGAATCACAGATGGTTAGGCCAGAACAAAAAGGTCTGTAGAGACATGCCGCGCTAAGGAAAGGGGGACTCCGACAGCAATGCAACAGAGAAGAGGAAACAGAACCCTGAAAGGGATACACAGAAGTGCTTGGCTTACGATCTCACTGAGGCGGTTTAGAGCACACCAGCTTTGAAGGCAGAAAGACCTGGCCTCATCCCCACTGGGCTACTAACCCTGTGGACAGGAGCAAGTTAGTAAAACTCCTTAAGATTTATTTTCTTCATCTGTAAAATGGAGAAAATACCAGCCATTTCAAACACTTGTAGAGAGGCTAGGGGGGAAAAAATGAAAGTTATGCAACTAAGAGAATGGTCAGCATAAAACGGTAGTCCCTCGTAATGCCGTGTGATGGATTTCAACGCACTCATCTCCAACATTTACTGGAATCTAAGTGATGGCAACATCGGAAGCACCCGTGATGGTTTCTGTTAATCTCACACTACTTCAGTGACTGCAGATTTCTCAATAAGATCTCCAGTAACCTTTTTTTTTTTTGCTTTGTTTTTAAAGAATTATTTATTTTAGAGAGTGAGAGCATGAGGAGGAGGAGGGGCAGACGGAGAGGGAGAGAACCACAAGCAGACTCCATGCTGACCACAGAGCCGATCTCACATCCCTGAGCTCATGATCTGAGCCAAACCCAGGAGTCAGATGCTTAGCCAACTGCAGCACCCAGATGCCCCTCCAGTAACCCATTTTTGAGTTAACAGATTTTCTCAGGAGAAGATCTGTAAGGAAGATATGAAAAGAGTGAAAGTCTGGAAGTAACAGAACATGTATCATGGCGACTCGTTCAACTAGATACTGTTCACAGGTTATTGCTACCCTAAAAAAACCAAGTCTGACTATCCAGTTACAGTTATGATCCAACAGCATGGCCCACTGAACGCCCATAGCTCCAAAACGTGCCCTGGGCAAAGAAGATAATAATGCTTCCTAAAACAGAACTTTCTGTTTACATGAACCATTTCAGAAATCCACCTAATACTACTGATAATGTAATTTCCAGTTATAAAAGAAATAAGACTTTCTTTTTAACAGTGGGGATGAGAAAGAAACTAAAGTGTTACATAGTGACATAGGCCAATTCAACTGATCTCCAGTGGAAGCAAAACAACTTTTATGAAGTGAAACCTTTTAAGGGAAATTAATTCAACAGAAGTATTTTTTTAAAAATGTAAGTAAAATACACTTACTTTACTTTTCATACTAAAAGTAAATTTTAATCTGACTTTGCACAATTTTTTTTTTAATTCTATTTCTACGGATGGGGTCTGCACAACACATTCTTTTTAGGGTCTGTGCTCTTAACTGAGAGATCCCGACTTAATTTACTTTAGCAGGTCATCTACCACAGGGCCCTGAGTATAAATGCACTTGGTGGATTCTGAATACAGACCATCTCCTTTATCACTGGTTTCATGCTCCTGGCAGCCTCATGAATATTTGTGAGCTAACTGTATGTGAAATCTGAGATGGCTTAATTACAGTAACTGAAGATACAGCCCTTATTCACCAAAATCAAAATGTCACATATACTTGTTCTGGATTCAAACAAACTGAGACATGAATATTTTAGTATAATAAAAGAAATGACATCATAGTTCCAAGAAAAATTTCTAAGACTTAAAAATATTTTCTAAGACTTAAAAATTTTTTCTAACAGTCAAACTACACATGGATAAAGTCTTTAAGTTAAAACACATGTTCTTTATTTCATAAGTCCTGGATAATTTCAGCTAATTACAAGTTATGCAGACGTTAGGTACTTCCCGGAATCAGAAATGGATCAGACAGGAAATAGGATTATAAAGTAAATATAATTAGATTATCTTTTCTATTTCACTGGCTTATAGTAATACAAACATGCTTATTTTTTTCAGCTCCAAAGTGTGCCCCAAGGCTATAGAAAATACCTAAAACAGCATGAAATATATAAGTAGACAGAACTGCGAAAAGGAACACATGATATAGGGATATTATGGGGTATGACAGAAGTTATATAAAATACAGCTTCTGCCATCAAAGCATTTCAAATCTGTGTCACTTGGATGGCCCAGTAAGATGGATGTCTGACTCTTGGTTTCAGCTCAGGTGGTGATCTCAGCATTGTGAGATCAGCCCCGTATGAGGTTCCACACTGACTGCAGGAGCCTGCTTGAGATTCCCTCTCCCTCTCCCTCTCCCTCTGGCCCTCCTGTTTGTGCGCTCTCTCTCTCTCTCTCCCTCTCTCTCTCTAAAATAAATGGGTACGTTTAAAAGAAAAAAAAGGCATCTCAAATTTAACAGAGGAAATAAAACAAAAAATAGATATTTGACCCAAAATGGAAGCTTACTGACCACATGTAGAATGGGAACTGAGAGCAGCAGGGCCAGGGTAATCTTGAGTACTCATGAGAGACTTTTGGACAGGTAGGAGGAGCTGCACACACTTGGGAGAAGGAACAATAGCAGAAGTACACAAATGGGAATGAGGACAATGTGAGATGAGGAAACTAGTATCCAGAAAATCACACTGCACTCCAGAGTCTATAGAGGGCTTTCACATAATCATTCCACTTTATTCCACATAGATCTGTGAGGTAGATACTTATTCACATTTAAAAATGAAAAACCTAAAGCACTAATAGATGAGAGTAATTTATCCAACATCACTTAGTTAGTAACTAGGACTTGAACACAGGTCTTTGGATTACGAAGTCCCACATTCCTGCTAAACACTACCAGCAAAGAGACTGATTTCAATGATGTCAGATCTAAAAAGACTAAAATTTTCATACACCTGAAAAAGCAAGTGTAGTAGGGTAACATTTCAAAAATGATGTAATTACTCATACATCGTCTTTTGCCTTCTGACACAAAGTATTCAACGGCTTAAGAAAAAAAAGATTACAGAAATGCTACCAAAAAAGATGAATAATCACTTCTGACTTGCAAAATAGGATCACTCAGCAACACTATATGCTAGCCATGCTACAGGTTTATCTAAAGAAAGTTTGACAAATTGTTTCATTCCTTTCCCGCATCCCCATCTCCTTTTAATCGGGGACCCCATGGAGCTCACAGAATTCTCCTCTGGCATGGAAAAGATAGTCCCCTTCCAACTGTAACAGCAGAGCCACAGGACTAGTTAAAAGGAACACTAAGGTATACTGTGGGAGAGAGATAAAGTCAAGAGGTTGGACCAATTTCTACCGTCCAGGTTTTGGCCCTGAGAGGAAGAGGTGCATTCAAGAACAAGTGATGTAATGGACATTGGGGAGGGTATGGGCTATGGTGAGTGCTGTGAAGTGTGTAAACCTGGCAATTCACAGACCTGTACCCCTGGGGCTAATAATACATTATATGTTTATTAAAAAATTATTAAAAAAAAAAAAAAAAGAACAAGTGATGTAGAAGGCAGAGGGGGCTCTTGGCCCTACTCTGTACTGAGTACCCTGTGAATGGGGCCATCCTTGGTTCTACTTGGAACAAACCACCAGACACAGAAGTCCCTCTGAGTCTGTCTGGGGCACTGGCCAGAGGGATCATCCTAGCAAGAAGGGACTCTGTAGCAAGGGCTGGAGAGCAGAGCACTTGAGCCAGGAACAACGGCGCATCCCAGCCAGAGTGCAGACAGTTTGCAGCACCAGCAGAACCAAGGGGAAGCCAAGCAAATGCGGGGCCTGGCCTAAGCCACAAGAATGGGCCCAGTGCTGACTGGTTGCTGACTTGAGAATCAGTGGTGTCAGGCATCAGGCAGGCAAAAGGCATCACCCAGGAGGCAGAGGTACTAAAAAGGAAGAGAAAGATGCTAGTAAGTGAGAGTATCTTGTTTCCCTACCAAAGTCGGATTGCAGAAGCCACGTCTCTAATTCTAGATGCCCAGAGAAAAAGAAGGGAGAGAGGCTATCTACCAGAACTAAGCCTTTTTATGAAGCAGAGTCAGAAGAACAGAAAGACTATTCAAATTACCACATCTAAGCATTACCACAGACTAAGCTTTAAAACAGATTCAACTCTAGTAATTTTCTCAACTAGTCAGAAAACAAAGAATTCATGAAGATGGCCAGAGCAGTTATAAAATTAAAGAAAATATTTTCTTTGCATTTTCAAGTTTAATCATGAATCAAATCTTTCAACCCTACCATGACAGGGCAGAAAAGCTGCTTTGTACAGAGCACAACAAAGAGTCATAGTATTTTCTCAAGAGAGGTATTAAGATAAAAGGTCTATAACCAAACGTATGTGGTACGGGGATGAATCATTGCCTCACGATTAGTTGTACAAGAAATGGCTAAAATAATCATTCAGACTATTTCAATTTTAAAACGGGGGAGGGGGATCCCTTGTGGGGGGGGAATTACCTATACCTTTAGAAAAGTGGAACTGCAAACAATGCAATTTTGAACTCCCAAGAATTGGTGACAGCCCTATTATGTCTATACTAGAAATGGGATTGTTCTTTTTCAGGAAAGGCTTTGAGAATTTAAACTAAGACAGTGACCATCTGCACACAGCCATGTGCAGTCTGCTAATAAACATCAGATGTCCCTAAAAACCCAAGTGTTTATAATAATAAGGAAGGAGTGGCTGAAAGTTCTATGCAAACACAGATGTCAATCAAAACATTCTTAAAATTACTGTGAATATTCTAACCATTTTCTGTCTATGTTGCAACATTTAATGTGGCCCAACCTCTGTCAGACCAAACGGTTATTTTCAAATTGACAGTGTGGAGCAGAGACTGTTGACCACTCTCTCCGTAATCCCTAGTAAGAGAAATCCCGATTTTGATGAGGTCACATGGTTACCTAGAATAAGAACGACACCTCCCCAGCTTCACTTTCGGCAAGCACGGCCAACTGACAAAAAAAAAAAATCTCTGGTCAACGAAGTCAAAGCAGAAGTATCATCGAATAGTAAATTTAAGGAATTTTCTATGAAAGACATGTGGTGAACCCCTTATCCCTTTTTCCCTCTTTCTTCCTTCCTCCTGGCTGGGAGGCCAACCAGATGGATAAAGTTCATGCACTCATCTCGCACCACAAGGCAGCACCTAAGGCTGGTGCAGGAGCAAGGTAAAAGGAGTCTAAGTTGTTGGCAATGGTGGTATTCATGAGCATTTGTATAAATGAGCATTAATGCGACCAAGAATAGCCAGTCCTGGACTGCCTCCTGCTGTACTTCTTTTACAGGACAGAGAAGGAAACTTCATTCTAAGTCAGTGTTGTTTTAATTTGCAAAACAGGAATATTATTGATAAACTATATCTAATCCTAACGAAGCTCACCTAACCTAACCTGTTTTCCAGCAAACCTGCTACTGAGAGTTCTTTTAAAAAGAAAATTTCCTAGAAGAGAAACAGCATTTATAAAGTACAAAGTAAAGAATTAGGTCTAATCAGGGTACTATGTATGTATCCTTCTCTCTTAAATAAGCAGATGCCCTCCTTTTTAGCTAGATTCATGGTCAGCAGGAATAAATACTACATCTCCCAGTTTTCCATGAGTTAGATGAGGCCATGCTCTGGCTAAGTTCTGGCGGATGAGATGTGAGCAGAAGTGACCGTGCTACTTCCGGGGACTGTATTTCCTCTGTCCAGATGGCTGGAATGCAGACACGCTGGCCAAACATCTCGGAACACAGTGAGGGTAACAGTCTAGGATGGCAAAGCAACATGACTGAAGGACCCTTGTTCCAGTTACTATGGCTGTGTAACAAACCACTCCAATACTTAACTATGTAAAATCACCATTTCATTATGCTCATGAATTCTATGGGTCAGAAATTCAAAACCAGTCCAAGGGGATATCTTGTCTTTGTTCCACAATGTCTGAGCCTCACCTGGTAAAACTCAACAGATCAAATGGCTGGTATCGGGAGGCGAGACTCATTTGGCAGCATCTTCACATCTAGTGGTTGATGCTAGCTGTGGAGACCTTGTTTGGGGTAGTCAGCCAGATCACTCACGGATGACCTCTACACTTGTCTCACAGAATAGTGACCTCAGGGTAGTCAAACTGCTTTCCTAGTAATTCAGGGCTCCAAAAGCAAGTGTTCTGGAGGACAAGCCAGAAGCTGTATCACCTCTCCTGACCTAACTCTGGGAAGTTAGGTAGCATCACTAAGCCACATTCCACTGGTTACAGGTAAGTCAACCAGAGAGAAGCTTTAGAGACTCTAACAGTTTTACAAGCTAACAGTTTACAAGCATCCAGATCAAGACGAGAAAAGATTCTAGAGCCTTTCGAAGGGAAAAGCAGCTAAGTAACTAAAGACGTTTTAAAACCACCACGGTCTGAGTGGTGGTCATACTAGCCCTGACCACCTCACAGAGCTGAGCAGCATACCATCCTGGACTCTCCACCTCTAGAGTGTTACCTAAGTGGAAATAAAAGCGATCATTTTTAAGCCACTGTTATTGTGGATCTCTACAATAAATTTTTAAAAGAATACTATGAACCCCAATATTCAGCAATAGATCATCAAACACAAGTAGCAATAATGTCTGTCTCAAAAAACTAATTTTATAACTACTAGAATGAACTTGTAGTCATAATTTATTTTATTTTTTTATTTTTTTATTTTTTTATTTTTTAAAGATTTTATTTATTTATTTGACAGAGAGATCACAAGCAGGCAGAGAGGCAGGCAGAGAGAGAGGAGGAAGCAGGCTCCCCGCTGAGCAGAGAGCCCGATGCGGGGCTCGATTCCAGGACTCTGAGATCATGACCTGAGCCGAAGGCAGCGGTTTAACCCACTGAGCCACCCAGGCGCCCCCATAATTTATTTTATATTATCAGCTGCTGGCATATTTTCTCCAGTCAGCATTATTAACAAATACCAGAAACCCCTAATACACTACAATCCTTTTATCATTTGCATGCCGCCGATTTCCCTTCCTGGTTCGATGCATTGTGGGGTTTCTGAGCCCAGACAAAAAAGATGCT
Source organism: Lutra lutra (assembly GCF_902655055.1). NCBI lineage: Eukaryota > Metazoa > Chordata > Mammalia > Carnivora > Mustelidae > Lutra > Lutra lutra. Next base: position 49,513,904 of record NC_062283.1, on the reverse strand, counting down.
GACACAACCAAGAAACTGTAGCCTGAAAGACAATGAGTTCCAGATGCGCGGTGCAGATGTGACTGAACCGGCCCTAAAGCCTTTCCTATCACAGCTACTCCCACCAAAACCCTATTCTAGGCCAAGTAAAGTACTCCTTCCACCTGCCCTTCTTGTCATGCATTTATAAGTCAGCAAAGAGAAGCTTTAGAGGATCTAAGAGTTTTACAGGAGCATTTCATATTCTAATCATTTGCTATACACTGGATATAGCATTATCCTTTTATTTTTTTTTTTTAATTAACAAAAAATGGGATTTCCACCTCCTCAAATCCACTCAAAAGAAGCATGTAAAAGGATCACTGGTTCCTTCATTCCCCTCAAAACAAAAAGAAAATAAACTTTGAGAGCATACTAATTAATAAAAAAAAAAAACCTGTTGCAAGTCTTATCATTTCAAAATACATTTAAAACCACATATTACTCATGGTCTCGGGGTCCTGGGATCGAGCCCCAGGGATCGAGCCCCATGTCGGGCTCTCTGTTCAGCAGGGAGCCTGCTTTCTCTCTCTCTCTGCCTGCATCTCTGCCTACTTGCCATCACTGTCTATCAAATAAATAAAATCTTTAAAAAAAAAAACATATTACTTTGAAATACCTACCTAGAGGAAAACATTTTGATATCAAAATCTATGAATGTAGGATTCAGAAAAATAAAGTCTTTTTAAAACAGATTAAGTTAAAATCAAGTCCCACAACTTAACCAGCTGTGTGACCTCATGAAATTACTTACCCTCCCTGAGCCTCAGTCACAAAAGTCTATAAAATGGAGCCAAATGCCAAGAAACACCACAAGGATTAAACACAGTGCCTGGCACAAAGCAGATATTCAGTGTGTGTTAGATCCGCTTAGATTCGGGGACCCCTAACTCACTAACTGACCATGCATACCACCTAGTGTCTCCACATTCTTTTCCAACTCACAAAATATTCTGTCTCACCCTCAAAAGATAGTATAAGACTGTGTAGGGCTTCAGTGAATGGAAAATGCAGAGATTGACTTAGAGAGAAAAATCACAGGTCCCCTTTGCTAGAATGGCACCATGACTAGAGCATTTCTGTGCTGCTGGTGCTGGATGACACAGACTACATCCCCAAGAGAAGGATGACAGATTTGTGTTCTCTATACTGTCTTTGTCTGTCAGTCCCAGGCAGGACCAACAGAACACTGTTTCATCTGGACACGGGCATGGTCCCTAGCAGGTCTGTGTCAGGGCTGTCCACTGGAGCAGACTGGGGACAGCATAGCAGCCAGCAATGCGAGCAGTGTTTCTTCCAACAGGGCTTGGGGTTCATCTTTCTCACAGGTTTCCACCTATATTTAGCAAGTGATATTAAGAGTTGTGTTTGTGGTTTATGAAACATATGTCTATTACTAATTTAAAGGAGACTTCACCTGCAACATGGATCCTGCAACATGGATATATTTAGCTGCATAGGAAAGGTCTGAACATCACTTGCTTAGAGAAGCTTATATTACAGAAAAAGTCTAAAAAGATGTTGAGAAGAATAGAATAAACTGCCATATATACATCACAGAACTAAAACAATCATCAGCTCACAGACAGCCTCAGTTCATCGATATCCATTTGTAGATCTATAACCCACTCCTTCCTGCCATGAATTATTTTGAAGTATCTCTCACACAGTATATCATGTTATCCATGAATATTTCAGCATGTGCCTCAAACAGTAAAATCGTCCTTCATATCATGAAATAAAGAGTTTAGATTTCCCCAGGAATCTGTTAAATTTCTTTTCATGACTTCTTTATTTGATGTAGGATCTCAATGAGTTAAATACATTGCCGCGGCTGGGACACTAGGGTGGTTCAGTCCCCTAAGTGGCTGACTCTTGGTTTTGGCTCAGGTCATGATCTTGCATGGAGCCCCACATGGGGCTTCCTGCTCAGCAGGCAGCCTGCTTCTCCCTCTGCCTGCTGCTCCCCTGCTTGTGCTCAATAATTTAATTAACTAATTAATTAAATTTTTTTTAAAAAAGGAAAGAAAGTATTTCATGGCTATTAATCTAAATGGCTCAACCAGAAAAGCAAACATTACTGGCTTTGAATTTCTAAAGTAGTTAGAGAAGATGAAGGAAAAGATGACAATAAGGAAGCCAGAAGCCACTGCAAGAGAGGTCACACTAGCCCCCAGCCATCCTTCTGGCTCGGTATCTAGAAGGAAGTGGAAAATACCTAAAGACTAGAGCCTCGACTATTCCTTTCGGTTGTGACAGAATGGGTTCCAAAAGGAACTTTATTCTCACAGAAGAACTCAAATGAATAGTAATTGAGAAACTTTAAACCTAAAAACTTTAAATCAAAATGCACCACATAGACACTCTGAATACAAACATAGCAGAAATAGAATTCAAATACAGATTAATCCAAAATCTACCTACCAGGTAAATAAATGCCAGTATAATACAAACTACTAACTACCTTTTTAAGGAAAAAAAAAGAATCAGTTATAATGATACCAAGATGACTAATGAAGTCACAAGCTGGTTCTACAAACAGGGAGCATCACATCAGATGTCACCCATCAGTCAGGCCGTTCCTGGATCCTTGGTCTTTCCATCACATTAACAGTCTTTCACTGAAGGACCAACCCTTCTAAGAAGCCACAGTGATAACAGCTGGGTCTTCAGAAACCAATCTGCTGCCTTTCCCATAGAAAACAAAGGTAGAAGAAATAAAGACATAAGCCAGTTACATAATATCACAGATTACAGGATTCCATTTATATGAAATGTCCAGAAAAGGCAAATCCATAAGGACAGAAAGTATATTAGTGGTTGCCTAGGGCCAGGGCAAATAGGGAAAATAGGGAGTAACTGCTAAGGGGTACAGGGTTTCTTTCCAAGCTGATAAAAATATTCTGAATTTGATTTGGTTGCACAATTCTGTGAATACTCTAAAAATCCACTTTAAAGGGATAAGTTGCATAGTATGTGAATTATATCTTTTCAATAAAGCTATTACCAAAAAAATAAATAAATAAAAGAACTACGGGGTAGTTAATTCTCTACAAACATGTTCCTTACAGAAATGAAGATACGGAATAATCATGGTTAAAATGAGATTTCTGACTACAGAAAGATGATACTTCCAAATAAGATGGCAGAGAAAGGACTTATTGATGATGAGTTCAGTACATATAGGAAATCCAACTCGGTCCTAATTTCTCATATAGGAAAAGTGACAGACTCTCATTTTTAAAACATGATAGGGCTACCTGGGTGGCTGGTGAGTTGGGCAGCTGAGTCTTGACTTTGGCTCAGGTTATGATCTCCAATAGTGGGACTGAGCCCCCCATATCAGGCTCCTCACTCAGCGCAGAGTCTGCTTGGGATTCTCTCTCTTCCTATCCTTCTGCCACTCCCCAGCATGTGCTCACATGTACTCACGCTTACTCTCTCTAAAATAAATAAATATTTTTTAAAATAATAAAGGGCGCCTGAGTGGCTAAGTGGGTTAAGCCTCTGCCTTCAGCTCAGGTCCTGGTCTCAGGGTCCTGGGATCAAGCCCCCATCAGGCTCTCTGCTCAGGAGGGAACCTGCTTTCCCCTTCCTCTCTGCCTACTTGTGATCTCTCTCTCTCTCTGTCAAATAAATAAATAAAGTCTTTAAAATAATAATAATAATAATGATAAATTTTTCTAAAAAACACTGTAAAATGGTTGCACAACTATTTTCTCCTTATGTCTTTTTTTTTTAACCTCTTACATATTTTTAGATTAAAACAAAAAAGTTTTCTTCTTCTTGATTAGTTTATTATATTCATTCAACAAGCACTAATTTTGGGGTGCCTGGGTGTCTCAGATCGTTAAGCATCTGCCTTCAGCTCATGTCATGGTCCCAGGGTTCTGGGATCAAGCCCTGCACTGGGTTCCCTGATCAGTGGGGAGCCTACTTCTCCGTCTACTGCTCCCCCTGCTTGTGCTCTCTCACTCTCTGTTAAATTAATAAATATAATCTTAAAAAAAAAAAAAACAAACAAACAAGCAGTTATTTTAACACCCTCTATGTACTGTATCATGGTTAAAACAAATTAATGAAAGTAGTTTCTCCTTGTTTATCCTTACAGATTTGGCATCTGTGGCCATATGTTCTAATTTTCTCCTTAAATATGCCAGGCATATTCACATAAACATTAATTCATGCCTCATTTTTCTGATCATTTGCCTAATATGTGAAAGGGTGTCTTCTCTCTGCCTAAATCAAGTCAACATGTCCTAGCTTTTCTCTATGATCAATTAATTGAGAAAGAGAGAAAGAAAGGGGGAGAAGAGAAGCAGAAAGCAAAGGATTTGTCTTGCAAACTACCACTGACCTCCAGAAATACTGGTCCGACCTAACAAGGAACTCCAACGCTTTATCACCTATATTTTTTACCTTCAAAAATATGTACTCAGATTAAGTACACAGTTAGCTGAAGGTATGGAAATATTTTTGTACCCAGCATGGAAGCTCCCCTCTTATATAGCCAAACAGCACAAATATATAGGTTAATAATAATCCAACCTAACAGTAGTTACAGTTGACTAAGTCTCTGGCCAAAATCTCACTACCTGCTCCTGATCACCAAACCTCCTGCCAGCCTGTGTGCATGCAAGCTCACGTGCCACACACACAGTCCCAGATGCCTCAAGAAAAAGATACCTGGGCCGTTGGTCCACTCCTACCTGGGCAGGAACCTCTGAACATCACTGCCCAGTTTTCCTGCGCTCTCCAGTGGCAAAACTGAAAAATGCAAGTCACCAAACCGCAAAGCAACAAGCAGTTTCCAAGACTATTTTTGGTCAAACCACTCTAACAGCAACTAACATTTGCCGTTCTGTTTGGCTGGCAGCCTTTTCTTCTACCTCCTTCGGTCACTGTCAATATTCTATAACTTCTAGTGTCCCATTCACATGCTGCTTGGCCTTAGATGTTGAACTTGCACTAGTGAGACCCCACCCCCACCACCCACTAAGCTGCAAAGTCAGGTCCCTGTTTACAAGTCCAGCTACCTCACTACTCGTGGTACTATATGGGAGCAATGACCTTGTTTCATTTATCTCTGTATTCCCAGCAACCAGCAACTGCCTAGCAGAGAGAGGATATTCAAATACTTATGTAAAGAAGGAAGGAAGTTAGGAACAGTGTCAAAAAGGGGGTAGGCAAAGGACCCTGCAAATCTGTATATGGCTGCCTGCGACTAGCCGGCTCTATGAGCATGGACAGTGTATTCACTGGGCCCAGTTTCACCACGTGTAAGATCACTGGACTACAGTCTATGATCTCTAAGACTCTGTGACCTGTACATTCTACTATTTTACTATCTTATATGAATGATCATCATGCTAGTGAAGGTCACCACAAGAAATACCCACTTTCAATGAAATTCTTAAAAGCAAAGCTTCTACCTCCCTTACTATTTTCACATCTCTGTGGGTGCCATTTCGCCCCAACTTTATGTTTCAAAATATTTTTAGTTTCACCATAGGTGTAGACATAGAAATCAGTAATTTAGAACTTGCATTATCTTCAAATTATGAATTTCTTAAGAATTATGGTAGATTATTTATAGAATTATGGTTAAGAAGTCACTGCAGGAAGATGTTAGGTAGGAACTAGAACTACCCACAAAAGGAACAAATTCTGGCCAACCATTTGGTAGAAATAACATAGGAAACCTATGCATGCCAGGACATCATAACAGGGAAGTTTAGAGAATAAATATACATGCAGAAGTCAAGACATGCAAGACTGATCTCAGGTCTGAGTCTTGAGGCAGAGATAATGAGAGGCAGCAGAAACCAATCTGCTCAGAGACTGGGCATATGGGGATAGTGGAGAAATATGAATTACAACATCTGACAGAGAGCTTAACCCAAGTTAAAGAACTACTAGTGTCGGGGCATCTGGGTGGTTCAATGCGTAAAGCGTCTGCCTTCAGCTCAGGTCATGATCCCAGGGTCCTAGAGTGGAGTTTTCTGTCAGGCTCCAAGCTCAGCATGGAGTCTGCTTCTCCCTCTCCCTCTGCCCCTTATCTGGCTTATGCTCCCATTCTCTCTCTCAAATAAATAAATAAAATCTTTAAAATAAAAAACAAAAACAAACAAACAAAAAAAAAACAGAAGAATTACTAGTGTCTGGGAGAAGCCTCCAAAGATTTGAGTGAGACTTTAATTCTTAGTTCCTGACAACTACCAGCAGCAAACTTTTCAGGAGTGGAGCCACGACAGCCTCCTCTTCAATATTCCTGAGGAGGAAAAAGCCATCAGTTCCTTCAAAAATCACTTACACTCTAAACATTCTAAAAACACCTGAATAACATTTCCTCTCAAGACTTGCCAAGTTTGATTTGGGGTTCGTTATGTTTACATGAACTGTATGTGGGCAAAGAAAATCTGAGCAAAACTATTTATCTTACTCAACTAGGCACAGGCACAACGTAGCATTCTTACACTACAATTTCATGGGACCAAAACCCCAATCCATCTATGCTTGCTGTGACAACTGAACCTCATTTCCCAAAATATGGCTGCACATTTTGTTAAAACTTACCTGCTTGAGTCTTTAAGTCAAAAACAACTTAATACAGGGGCACCTGGGTGGCTCAGTCAGTTAAGCATCTGCCTTCGGCTCACGTCACGATCCCAGGGTCCTGGGATGGAGTCCTGCATTGGGCTCCCTGCTCAACAGAGAATCTGCTTTCCCCTCTCCCCCTGCTCCTGCTCTCTCTAGCTATCTCTCTCTCTCAAATAAATTAAAACAAACTAATACAATTTCTATGTTAAGTATGAAAAGCATTTTCTTCTAAAAATTGCATGGTTCTCATTACCCCCATGTTTTGTGACATTACCACATCACAAATGTCACTCACTCACTGACAATGTCTCTTACAATCATCCTTTCCACAAACACTTACTGACCACCTACTATGTGACAGGCCAGATACTGGGATACAAAGGAGGGTAAAAGAGATCTATCTGGCTTTGAAATCCTGGCTGTCATGCTATTTAGAAAGACAACATTGCTGGCTTTCTAAAGCTTGCAGTCTCTCATCTCAGACACAGAAGGCCTTTCCCTGCAATTGTTGTAGTACCTTTAATAGTCCAGATTATATAAGGAAATCCCAATTCTCTTAATCAAGAAACACAAGTGGGCTGTTCGTGTTTTATAAATCCACTGAGTCAGTGGTTTTTCTTCCATTTTGACTTGGGTGATTACCTTAAGTGACTCATAAATACCACAGTAAGGAAAATCTATTATTACCACAAACAGCTGTACCTTGTCAGGAATCAGTAAATTTTCTCAAACGTCATCTTGGTTCGGTTTCAATTTTGACTTTATCTTCTAAGTTCACAAGTTTGAGAATCAGGTAAGATCAACTAAATGGGCACCTAGTGTCCTTTCACACAACTAATGCCCTATCAGTCACCAAATCATTCTTTCATTCATTCATTCATTCATTCATTGTTGAAAATTAATATTTACTGAAAACCGGTTGCATTTTATGATCTGGAGACACAAAGAGCCCTACCATCTGGAACTAAATTGCAGCAGAAAAAGAGAGACAATGAGCAATGACAATAAACATAACCAAGTAAGTGCGTATATCAGATGGTAAAAGTGGTGATGGTTCTGAACCAAGTACAGCAGTCAAAAGAGATTAAGAGTGTACAGGATCTGAGGGAAGAGGGAAGGAAGTTCAAGTTCAAATAAAATGACCTGAAAGTCCTCATTGGGAAGATGACATTTAAATAAGCCTTGACTTTTTTTTTTATTATGTTATGTCTGTCACCACATAGTAGTACTTCATTAGTTTTTTTTTTTTTTTAAGATTTTTATTTATTTATTTCAGAGAGAGAGAGACACAGCGAGAGAGGGAATACAAGCAGGGGGAATGGGAGAGAGAGAAGCAGGCTTCCCACAGAGCAGGGAGCCCGATGCGGGGCTCAATCCCAGGACTCTGGGATCATGACCTGAGCCGAAGGCCCACGCTTAACGACTGGGCCACCCAGGCGCCCCCTTCATTAGTTTTAGATTTGTGTTCCATGAGTCACTGTTTGTGTATAACACCCAGTGCTCCATGCAATACATGCCCTCCTTAATACCCATCACCAAGCTAACCCATCCCCCTACCCCCCCTCCTCTAAAACCCTCAGTGTGTTTCCCAGAGTCCATAGTGTCTCATGGTCCGTCTCCCCCTCTGATTACCCCTCTTCATTTTTCCCTTCCTTTTCCTAATGTCCTCTATGTTATCCCTTATGTTCCACATATAAGTGAAACTATATAATAATTGTCTTTCTCTACTTGACTTATTTCACTTAGCATAATCCCCTCAGTCCCATCAATGTCAATGCAAATGGTGGGTATTGATCCTTTCTGAAGGCTGATATACTGGGGGGTGGGGGGTTAACTGGGTGATGGTCACTGGAGAGGGTATGTGTTGTATTGAGCACTGGGTATTATATAAGCCTGATGAATCGCAGATCTATACCCCTGAAACAAAAAGTACATTATATGTTAGTTTTTAAAAAGTCATTCATCCAATTAAAAAAAAAGAATGAAAATAAATAAATAGGCCTTGAAAGGGATGAAGTCGGACAGGCAGATATCTGAGAGAAATGACATTCAAGGCAGAGGCAATAGCCACCACAAAGGCCCTATACGAAGTGTGCCTGGCGTATTCAAGTAAGACCAAGGAGGCCACTGTGTCTAGAAGGACAAGATTCAGAGGGGAGAGCATTAAGAGAGAAAGTCAGGTAAAAGAAGAGCTGAGTACTGAGGACTATGTAAGTCATTTCAAAGACCTTCAGTTTGACTCCTACTAAAATGAAAAGCCCCTAGAGGGATGTTGGAAGAAGAATAACAGATCTGACTTAGTTTTAAAAGATCCCTATAGCTTTTATACTGGGGGGGAAAAAAAGATTTCCAAGACAGAATATTCACCAAGTGCTTATTCCCTGAGGCATAAAATATTAATCCCATTCAGAATAGCCAACACTGAAGAATAACAAAGTCGGAGGACTGACATTATTCAACTTCAAGATTTACTACAAAGCTACAGTAATCAAGACAGTGTGGTATTGGCAAAAGAACAGACAAAGAGATCAATGGAAAAGAGTAGAGAGCCCAGAAATAGACTAACACAAATATAGCCAAATGATCTTGACAAAGAAGCAAAGGCAATTCAACAGAGAAAGGATAATCTTTTCAACAAATGGTGCTGGAACAACTGGACATTCACATGTAAAACAAAATGAACCTAGGCACAGGCCTTTCACAGAAATTAACTCAAAATGGATCACAGAGTGAAATATAAAATATATACCTATAAAATTTCTGCAAGATAACACAGGGAAAAATCTAGGCGACCTTGTATTTGATGATGACTTTTTAAAATACAATAGCAGTAACAGAATCCTTCAAAGATAAGTGATAAATTGGACTCCACTTAAATTTAAAACTTCTGCTCAGGAAATGAAAACACGAACCAGAGATTGAGAGAAAATACTTGCAGAACACAGATCTGAAAAAGGACTACTATCCAAACTATACAAAGAACATGTAAAACTCAGCAATAAGGAAACAACCTAACTGAAAGTGGGCAAAAGATCTGAACAGACACCTCATCAAAAAAGATTAACAAAAGGCAGCTAAGCATAAGAAAAGATGTTCCACATTGCATGTCATTAGGGAGCTGCACAGTGAAAACAACAATAATGCCTAAATGGGTAAAATCCAAAACAACTGACAACATCAAATGCTGAGAAGGATGTGGAGAAACAGAAACCCTCATTCATTGCTGAGAGACATGCAAATAGTAAAGCCACTCTGGAAGTCAGTTGAGCAGTTTCTTACAAAGCTAAACACAGACTTACCATCCAATCCATTAACACCCTCATAGATGGTTTACTCAAATGAGTTGAAAACTTTTGTCCACACAGCAAACTGCAAATGGATGTTTATAGCAGCTTTTACTCATAATTGACAAAAATAGGAGGCAACTAAGATGTACTTTAATAGATGAAGGAATGAACTACAATTCATACAATGGAATATTCAGCAATAATAAAAAAATGGGTTGAGGGTATAAATTCATTTTTAAATTTTTAAATGTTAACAAAAAATTAAGAAAAACAAAATATGAGCTATTAAGCCATAAAAAGATATGGAGGAACCTTAATGACATACTGCTAAGCAAAATAAAGTAGTCTGAAAAGGCTATATATACTGTATGATTCCAAGTATTAGACACTTTGGAAAAGGCAAAACTGCAGTGACAGAAAAAGATCAGTAGTTTTCAGGAGGCATAGAGAAGGGAGGAAGAGAGGGACAAACAAGTGGATCAGAGTATTTTTAGAGCAGAAGTTCATCTGTATGATACTGTAAGGGCAGTTATTAAACATTACGCATTTGTCAAAAACCACAGAACTGTACAACACCCCATGTACAACTGTAAGACAACACTAGAGTTTAACTATGGGTTTTAGTTAACAATAATGTATCAATATTGGTTCATCAATTATAATCAATGAAGCACACTAAGGCAAAATGTTAATTTAACAAGAAGGGAAACTATGAGAGAGAAGGGGTATATGGGAATTCTTTGTACTTTATGCCCAATAGTTTGTAAACTTAAAACTGTTCTAAAAGTCTATTCATAAGAAATGTTTTCCTATCCTCAAAGTCCTTATTGTCATTACTTTATTGCACATATTCCTGACCACTTCCAAAATAGAGTTAAGATGACACATAGAAAATGGAAAGTATGAGTAGAAATAAAATATCAAAAACTATGTGTAAGGAAAACAATACAACTATACCAAAAACTTAAGCTAGAGTTACTTTTCAATATTCCTTTGCTTACTTCCTCTCCATCAATATCCATTATATTCTCTCACTGCCTCATGGATCTGCCCTTTACACAGCACCTACCCCAATTATAATTTATAGATATCATTTCCTCAGTGTCTGCTCTCATGTGAGATTTCCTCAAAAGCTGATAAAGAAGGTGAGAAATGCAACAGTAACCAGGCAGCTATAAATTTGATAAAGAAACTGAGGGTCAGAGAAGTTAAATGAAAGGTCCCAGCTTAAAAGTGACATAGCCAGGATTTCAAAACCTGACGGTTTGACTTCAAGGCCCCATGTTCTTGTCACTACACCATAAAGTATGATATACTTTTTGTACTGTACATTATCGTCAGGCTGTCAAATGTAGTGATTCAATAATATAACTCAGTGGTTCAGCTGGAAACCTGCCTAACTTACTCAAAAAGATCACAATTGCTCCTAATTGGAAACCCTGTTTAGAGATTAAAACCCAGAGTGATATCTCTATTTCACTCTACACATGTGCCTAGAGCTGGGGGCTCAGGTCCACTGCCCATAGAACATAACTCTGCCATGCTCACTTTGAATCCTGCAAAGTAATAAGCATTTCAAAAAATGAACTAAACTCTTCCCCAGACTTGTTTTTGCTACACCCTTAACATGTGACTCACAATAAAACCTGCTGCCTTTAAAATGTAAACAAATACCACCCAGGAAACTAAATTATCAAGGTGTAAGGTAGGAGTTGGAGAAAGGAAAAGCTCTATTTATAAAAGTATCTCTTCTGGACAATTTATACACAGATCTTACAGCTACCACATCCTAAAATAGCTTATCATTTAAAATAACTCTGACCATACAATTATCAGGAGATATCTTAACTACATTCCTGTTGGATAATAGAAACTGTCCAAAGGGGAAAAGAATTATAAACATTACCTAAGAAAACTGGGTATTAACTTCAGAAGTTCATAAATTCTTTTACACAGGGCCCCCAATTTAGGCTAATGCTAATCCTCACACTGGTATGTGACTAAAATTGTCTGCAAAGAGCAGTTGTCCAACTGACATTCTGGCTCTGTCTGTAATGTAATAGTTAAAGAATGTGGTGTCATTTAAGGAGACACTATCATTTTCTGTATTGAATTAGAGTATTAAAATGTTTCTAAAGCATTAAACAATAAAAAATTATTACTTCTAACAATTCTAAATGCACAAATAATCACAAAACAAGCACAAAAACATGGATCAAAACAGTCAGGTATATGTTTTGGTTTTGAGTACTTATGGGCAAAATGCTAAGATTCCATTTTCCCACCCCCAAAATTAGAAATATCTGCATACTGTTTGCCATAAACACAAACTGCACATACCAATCACACCTACAGGACAAAACTGCAACAAGTAAATAGGAGTCATTAATAGTTTGGATCACAGGTCCCTTTAAGAACCTGGTAATATGGCAATACACAGACCTGCCCCTGGGGCTAATGATACATTATACGTTAATTTAAAAATTGAAAAATTAAAAAAAAAAAAAAAGAACCTGGTAATACCCATGGAATTTCTTCCAAATGTACACAGTACATGCATATGAAGGCAAAATTTTACCTACAAATGTAGGGAGTACCTAACTTTCAACCTCAGTTTAAAAACTTCTAACATGGAGAAAAACCCCACTGCAAGACTGCTAGACTTGCACAATGGCTTGTGAGACACTGGGATAGTGACTTCTATGCAAAGTGCTAATACTGCAGTGAGAAAAGAAAATATTCATAGTGCTGCCGACAAAATTCACTCTGCCATGAAAATAGTGAAGACTTACACCCTACCCTGTGGGGCCCAGGCTGTTTTAAACGTTAAGACTCAGTAACATGAAGAAAGCTAACCTATCAAAATCTCAATTTTTAAAGTAGGCATAATTTCAGACTTTCTAAAGAGAATTTGTTACATAAGCCTTTATCATTTGGTAAAAACAAATGTCAAAGTTGTGCAATAAAAAATACAGAGCAGGAGCACCTGGGTGGCTCAGTCAGTTAAGCCTCCAACTCTCAACTTTGACTGAGGTCATGATCTCAGGATCCTGAGATCAAGCCCCCTATCAGGCTCCACACTCAGCGGGGAGTCTGCAGGATATTCTCTCTCTCCTCTCTCCCTCTGCCCCTCCCCCTGCACTCTCTCTCTAAATAAATAAATCTTAAAAAAAAATACAGAGCAAATTTTCAATAGAACATCTGAATTATTTCATGTGATAGAAAATAAGAATAAAAAATACATAAGTTACTTATTAGCTGAACCAGGAGAAGAAGTTTCTTCAACTGACATTTTTACTGCAGTGATATTCTCTGTAGTACAGTAGTACAGGGCAGGAGCCTGAGCAGCAGAAACAGTACTCCAGGACTCCATGAGGAGTCAAGTATCTTCAATCTATTCCTTGAACTGCAACTGATTAGCCATGGGACTCTGATCAAGGCATTACCTTTCAGCATCTCATTTTCTTAGGAGAAAACTGTAAAATTAAGGGAACGAACTATATGGTCTTTAACAACCTTAATTATACTTGATTATATATACTCTGAATTTATGAGTCTATCCAAAGTAAACAATGAGTCAGGGCCAATTAGGACAGAAGTGATTAGAATTATAGGCTGCCCTAAAATAACATTTCATGTATGAAGTAGGTCCCTCAGAAAGGCTGGCCCACAAACAGGTCCCTCAGAGCCACTGTGGTAACCAGCCTCCAGGATGCCCCCTGATAATCCACACCTTCTGTTATTCACACCCTTATGTATCTGGACTGTACAAAGATGTAAGGATGTATCTCCCTGTACCAGCATTATCTGTGTGACCAAATGCATACGGCAGAAACAATATGTCACTTCCAAGACTAGTCATAAACAAGGGAGTCTTTCTCTTGGGTGCCCACTCTCTCCCCCTTGCTCTTAGATCTCTGGCTCTGAGGAAAACAAGCAGCCATGTTGTGAGTATGTTGTGGCTTCTGGCCAAAAGCAAGCAAAGAACCGAAGCCAAAAAGGGCGTGCATGCAAGAACCTGGAAGCACATTCTCTCCGGCCCCTACTGAGCCTTGAGATGACTACAACAGCTTGTCTGCCACCTACTGGGAGACCCTGGGCCAGAAACACCCAGCAAAGCCATTCCTCGATTCCTGACCTCAGGAATTATGTGACAGTAACATTTGTTGTTTTAAACTACTAGGTTTTGGGGTAAGCTGCTCCAGAGCTACAGAAAACTACCATAGTATTCTTTTATTTTTTGAGCCTCCTAGCCCTTCTATGTGATGGGTCACCATTTATTTATTCTTCTTTCACCCTTTTATATAATCAACGCCCATACATTTACTTTTCTCTTTCTTCTACAACCACCCAGATGTGGATCCCTTATATCTTACTATTACAAACACCATAAAAGCCTATACACCTATACACTATAACCTATACACTAATGCCTACGGTTTATACACCTCTGAATCAGGGATCCCACATTTCAATAAAAACAAGAGACATTCAGACAATGTCAATGAAATAGTTAGAGTGGACCAAGTATGAGGTAATAGGGATGTGGGAAATAGTGGATGTTAGGATGTGTGAGCCTTCTCAAGGAGGCAGTCTTCCACTCAGCTCCTGCCAACCGTTGCCATTTGAGGATGTGGGCCTAGTGTTACAAAATGGCCTCTTTTTCAAGAGAGGCCTAAACTCTGGATTTTTAAGTGAAATTTCCCAATTCTGAAATAGTGATTTAAAAATTTTACTAAAGTACATGGGATAAAACATACCTATAATCTGGATTCAGCCTGTGAACCACCAATTTCCAACCTCTACTCTAGATTTACCTCTCTAGAATTTCTCTTTGATCTTGGTTCCCCTGCTCAAAACCTCCAATGGACACCCATGACCTATTTAATTGAGACCAAACTATTTAACCTGGCATTTACATACCTCTTCAGTAAGACTGCCACCTACCTTTCCAGCCTTTTGGCTCTATTAAAACATTCTTTGACAATGACTAGCCTAGCCAACACCCTCAGGAAAAGCCTTGGATGTCCCACTCATGATACTCCAGTCAACTGCCCCATCCACACTTTACGCATATCATAAAACCAAACCAAACGTCACTTCCTCTGGTGAAGCTGCTCTTATTGCTATGCCACCCTCTGAAGTCCTGCAACAAGGAACTCTCAAAATATCCATTTACTTGTTAGTTACATATCAATTCAGTGACTCTTTTACTATGATTGAGAATATTTATTTAAACTTGATGTATTTATTTAGCTTTCCAACATTTATACTGCTCACTAACTATTCTGTAATGCTCTGTGATACACTGAATTCAGTTAACCCAAAAACTGTAACACCAGAAAGCCGTCATTTATTGTACTGTGCTAAAGATCAAAGGTGAGATTTATTCCCTGACTTCAAGGAGTTTACGGATTCGTGGAAAAGCAAGGTGCAAACAGTTTCCATTGTACAGTGTGATAAGTAACAAGTGGAAAAAAGAGGCAATGGTAACTGAGCTGTTCCACAAAGGACAGAAAGAACTACAGGGACTAGGTTATATCTGAGCCAGACTAGGAAGATTAAGTGGTTCACCAAAGTGAAGAACCTCTCTCGACCCTCTTTAACCAAGAGGGGTCCTCTAAATGACTCTGGTCGTCACGGGAACCGTGCATAACTGCATTCACCACCAACATAATCTGAAACTGCTTTGTTTATTTAACCTTACATGTCTCACCTCAAAGGAGAAGTGTGGCCATCATAATTATGCACAGAATGGGTGCCAATTAGTATTTCACTTATTAACTGAAAACAGGGATAAAGCTTTGTAGGATATGTTTCCAAAATAGCTGCATTACTCTTAAAAACAGATGACAATGGGGCGCCTCGGTGGCACAGTCAGTTAAGTATCCAGCTCCTGGTTTTGGCTCAGGTCATGATCCTGGGGTCATGAGACTGAACCCCATGTCAGGTTCTACACTCAGTGCAGAGTCTGCTTGAGATTCTCTCTCCCTCTTTCTCTGCCCCTCCACCCCCCTCTCTTAAATAAATAAATAAATCTTTTTAAAAAAATAGATGACAAAATATTTCAAAGGACCAGTGCTCAGATCTTGGCCTCTAATACCAGTCTCTGATCAAAGGAACCAAGGCTCCTTGGAGAAATGGTTGATTCTAGGGCTGGGGAAAGGAACATGCAAAAGGAACCTGGAACATCTTGTAATGTCAGAAGAGTAAGGAAGTGTTCAAAAAAGCAAGGCGGGGGGGGGGAAGGGGGGGCGCCTGTCAAAGGCCCACAGGAATCAGTCTGAAAGAGCTCCTAATGGCCAGTGCTGGAATAACTGGAGCAACAAAACAAATAACATAGTATCGGATTATAATCCAAAGTATAAACTAAATATCCCCAAGTCTATACTAATATAAATGACTGAAGGAATAAAAAGATAAATGGGGTGGGGCGCCTGGGTGGCTCGGTGGGTTAAGCCTCTGCCTTTGGCTCAGGTCATGATCTCAGGGTCCTGGGATCGAGCCCTGCATCGGGCTCCATGCTCAGTGGGGAGCCTGCTTCCCCCTCTCTCTCTGCCTGCTTCTGCCTACTTGTGATCTCTCTGTCAAGTAAATAAAATCTTTAAAAAAAAAAAAAAGATAAATGGGGGAGAAGATACAAACTTCCCTCACAGAAGTACCCCAAACAATTGATGTAGATACTCCCCTCTCCAGTATGCTAAGCTTAACTCCTCATCCCTTGGGTATGGGCTACACTTAGTAACTTGCTTCCAATGAACAGAGTATGGAAAGATGAAGGAAGAAACCTGGCAAATACAACCTCAGTGAGGTACTCAAGGTTAACACACAGCAAATCACGTTGAAAGTGTGTGCCCTTGAGATGATGGGTTAAGAATGGCACTTCACCTCTCTGGTCCTTTTTGCAAAAACCTGTAATTCCAGTCTGACCATGAGAAAGACATCAGACAAACCCAAACTGAAGGACATTTTACAAAATACCCAAACAGCATTCCTCCAGCTGCCAAGGTCATCAAAAACACATAAAGACCAAAGGAAACTAATGAAACAGGACAACTAATTGTAATGTGTTATCCTGGATGGGATCCTGGAATGGAAAAAAAGATATTAAGGAAAAACTAATGAAATGCAAGTCAAATATGGAGTTTAATTAAAGGTATTATGTACCACTGTCAATTAGTTGTGCAAATGTATATACTAAAGTAAAAAGTTAACAACAGAGAAGACTGGGCACAAGGTATTCAGGAACTATCTTGCAACTTTCCTACAAATTAAAAACTTTTTAAAAGTTCAATTAAAATTCTTAAAAATTTCAAGGGGTTTCCATATTTTGAAAAATGTTCTTAGTAAAAACAAGATTACTCTGGACCTAAGCTTTATGCTAAAAAAAATATTTTTTTTAACAGACAGGTACTATACCAAAATTATTCATGTTTATTTTTTAGATCTTAAAAAAAAATTCTTGCTCACCAAACCTCCCTTATCACATCTAGAGATTTTATTGGGTATAACATTACAAAACAAACTGTGTACGTAAAAGCCACAGTCAGATTAAGACTTGAAGGTCTTCGACAATCCAAGGAGAAAGTGAGTTTGAGGAGACAGATACCGTGACAGCTTGATTTGAAATTTTAATAATCACAGTAGTAGAGTACATATACAAATACTGTTTGGGCACCCCAGCAGAGCTCATTAGGCCTTGCAAATTAATTTACTAGAAATTAAGAATGAATATTACTCATCTCTATGCCAAGATGAAAATACCTATCTTTATTGCTGACTGTTCTTTACTTGGTAGTGGTTCCTAACACTTCACTTGAATTAACCCTGGTTTCTCTATGCAAATAAAAAATGTCATGTAATTAAACTCAGAAACACAAGGAAGGACAAAGACATAAAAACATTTATGTCTTAAGGAGATCCAACAAATCAAAAGCCCTGCTCCCTGACTAAACTCCCAACCAATTGAGAAATGAGATAAAATGGATAAAAGAGGTAAGTTTTAAAAGAAATAATTTAGATTGATGGATAAGATAGGAGAAGTAAGAAAGCAAATAAAAGACCAAAATGTCACCTTTATTACCAATAAAACCTAAATTAGAGAACATTACTTACTATAGACAAGGAGGTAATGTCCAAATACTGAGCCCCATAATTAAACAGACTTGCATCCCAGTCACGGGTAGATGGTACCCTGGAGATGGGGCAGTGTGTCCCTACAAAACTTAAAACATGGTGCCATGGGCTAAGCCATAGGCAGCTTGTTCATAGGAGAGAGAGGAAGAAGTAGGGGGCTGCATATGCCTGCTTTCTCTTTTCAAACTCACCAATCAGATTAAATCACTTCTACTCCCCTGAAAAGGTACAAGAAGGCATAAGTTCCTCACTAAGGGAATCTCCATCACAGAAATAATAAGCATTCCCCGCACACACAAGAAAAGAGTGAAATAACCAACGTTTATTTAGTTGCATCATATTAGGTATTATAAAAAATACAAAAGAAAACTTAATAAAATTTAAATATGCATATTCCTTAACTTCGTTATTCCATTGTTGTACATTTATTCTATGTATACAAGCACAAAGCTTGAGTAAATCTAAAAAGTACTTGAATTTCAAGGAATTGGATTCCAAGGAACTTATCTCTGCCTCCCTTATGCCACACCGAGAATTATGAACACAAAAATAAAACAAAATCGTCCAGGGCAGTATCACTGCGCAGAGAATTGAGGCAGGAACATAACAAAAGGATTATAGATCTGAGAGCCTGCTGAAGCCCAAAGTCTTGCTTATTTTTTTTTTTGTTCTTAACTTAATTTTCTTACACTCAAAAGAAGCCAAGCAGTATGAGCCCTTCATCTATCTATATTCCCATATCAACATTATCATTCTAGAACCCTACCACTGTATTATAGCTGACTCTGAAAAATCACCTTCTCATCCTTGGCACCCATCTCAGGAACTGTCATACATGAGTTAAAGTAAGTAAGTATGTGTGCATGTAAATTAATTTTGTAAAAACAAAACAAAACAAGAGCCTGCTTCCAGGACATGATCCATTCTCCCACCTCTAAAACTTAGATTGTGACAAGATGTAGCCTTTATAACTTTCATGTTCACCCCATTTTTTTAAAGATTCCTTACATTTCACAAATGCATGCTTTTCCTACTAGCAGATAGGAAATCTGACGTCAAAATTTAATACCAATCTCAGCTGATCTTCTTGCAGTATTTAAGTTCCTGATCCATCCATAACAAGAGCCAAAGTCCTACTTGCTGGTTTCTATGTGTTTATCACCAAGCCCTATAGTTCCTGATTATTCCTCCCCTTAACATCAAGCTTCCAGCATTCCAGTCCCATACGTTTTTAACCCAAGATGTACCCAAGAATAATGAAGTATCCTATGTACTGACAGCAAAGGTCCATCAATAATGGGACAGAAAATCATTCATTCCTTGAAGGTGGGCCATGCGCTGGCCTTTTTAACATTCCTGTACTAGTGGAGTAGATAGCAATTGCCATAACCACAGAAGACTGAGAAAATGGGTTCAGAAACATTGTATGGATACCAGAATATTCATAAGAAAATAGCCTAAATTCTTAACACCAAGGTTGGAGATAATCCTGATTATTAGGAGTCTTGTACTTCCTATGATCTTAGCCTACTACAATGGGAAATTAGTTCTCTGGAAAAGCAGAATCTAAACTGATCACTAGGCAGAGTGCAATTTCCCTGAAACCATGACTTGATGCATAGTTTAAAAAAAAAAATCTACTAATTTGTAGATTTTTATTTCTTGAAACACTGAGTTTTGAATTACAAAATGCCATCACAGACTTAACAAAGACAGTAGCAGCAACACATCACTTTACAGAGTTCCCATGTGCCAGGCAGTATTCCAAGCAATCTACATGTAAAACTCATTTCATCTCACAGTAACTCTATGAAGTAGGTACAATTACTCCTTCCATTTTATAAATGAGGGACGCGAGGCACCAAGATCTTTAAACTATCAGAGTATGAGACAGTACAAGGGAACCTGCATCTGGGCATATATCTTAAAACTTGCCTAAAGTAAGTGCACCTGGAACATACAACATTCTGTTGATAAAAATTAAGTATGTGCCCACTTACTATCATCTTTGCTTTTATTTCAGATGAGTAAATTGATGCTCAGCGAGATAAAATAACTTACCCAAGGCCACTTAAACCAAGACTTGACTTGGAAGTACAAGATCTCTAAAACAAACTAGACTAAATATTTTGCATTCCTAGACACTGGAGAAATGATACAAAATAGCTTGAGGTATTTTATGAACAGAAGTACTTCATTACCTAAGATAGGCTGCAATTCTCACCAGGGTTAGCATGGAAAAATATGAAACACTGTAACACACACCACAAAAGGTAACATTAGACTTCCAACATTTTGGAATTAAAATCAAAGCTTACAGAGAAAAATACTAACGCCTGATGGATTTTTTTTTTTTTTTTTGGTCATCATATTTGGGGACTATTAATGACCCAATGAATGCTAGACTTTGCTTTAAAAAAAAAAAAAAGAAGCATGGCTATTAAGAGATTCTAACTTAGAACAGTGTAATAACTTTCTCTGTACTAGTCAGTACTGTAATGTTAACTTGACAAAATGGGTATCAGGAAAGAAAAAAGATACAACTTTCATGAAATAAACACCCTTAAAAATCAGACTCTAGGGGCTCCTGGGTGGTTCAGTGGGTTAAAGCCTCTGCCTTCAGCTCAGGTCATGATCCCAGGGTCCTGGGATTGAGCCCCACATCGGGCTCTCTGCTGGGCAGGGAGCCTGCTTCCCCACCTCTCTCTGTCTGCCTCTCTGCCTACTTGTGATCTCTGTCAAATAAATAAATAAAATCTTAAAAAAAAAATCAGACTCTAAACACTTAAATTTAATTATGGCAGTTACAAAGAAAAATGCTCTATTAAATTCTTCTCATCAAATATTTTGAGAAGCAAAAGTATATGAAATAATGGTATAAGATACACTATTTTTTGTTATCCAGCTTTTGAAAAAAGGATCGAGATTATTTTCAGTCAAGAGAAACCCTGTGTTATAGTGACAATGGAACAATAGGCAGAGTTAAGATATTTGAGTTGTCATTTCTGCATGTAATCTATATTTTTTCAAGTATTAACAGAGTCAAGGTATTTTTCAATGTCAAGATACATTTCTGCAACGCTCTGTTCCAATGAAATTATGGATCCACCATAAACTATTTAACCAATTTCCCAATATTAAACAATTACGACTGCTTCCAACTCTTTATTATTATAAATAATGCTATAAGCAATATCCTCGTTAGCCCTTTGTATATACTTATTTTTCCCTTATAATAAATTCTTAAAAGTGAAATTTCAGTCAACATGAATACAGACATTGTCTTCCAAAAAGGCTGTGTCATTTTTATATTAGCAGAAATACTGTTTGAAATAGCATAATATGAAATACATTTAAATATAATTTTAAGAATTTGTATTTTATAACCATACATATATAGATGTGTATATATCTGTGTGTGTATGTGTATACATACATATACAAACGCATACACACAGCACACATATACACCCCTATTATATAAACAGTATCTGTTAAAATACTGTGCTTATTTTACTTATTTTTACTGTGGTAGAAAACTGTATAACATAAAGTTTGCCATCTTAACCATTTTTAAGTATAAGTTCATTAGTATTAAGTATATTCCCATTTTTGCACAACCAACCTCCAGAACTTTTTCATCTTGCAAAACTGAAATTCTGTACCCATTAAACAACTCTTCTGTTCCTGCCCCCACCCACCCACAATAACTCGCCAACCCTGGCAACCACCATTCTGTTTTCTATTCCTATGAATTTGACTAATCTAGATACCACATATAAGTGGAATCATACAGGATTTGTCTTCTTGTGTCTGGTTTATTTCACTTAGTATCATGTCCTCAAGATCCACCCAGGTTGCGGCATGTGTCAGAATTTCCTACCTTTTTAAGGATGAGTAATATTCTTCGGCATGTATAGACCACATTTTGTTTATTCACTCACCCATGAATGGACATCTGGGTTGCTTCCACCTCTTGGCTATTATGACTAGTGCCACTATGTAAATTACTGTGCCTATCTACAAATATTTATAAACATAGTAAAACCCTTCATCAGGAGTCCTTGACACAAAGAATTCCAATTATTTCATTAAGAAGAGAGGATAATTCCACTTTATATGGCTTACAAACATCACACTATGCGGGCAGAGGGTGAAGGAGGGTGTGGAGACTGGAAAGTCTACCCCTTCCACCTCGCAGCCCCCAGAGTTCTCATATTGAGCATGGAATCACTGAGTCACTACCGGGAACAGGAACTCTTCTTTGCCTGAGCTCCAGAGGTATCAGGCTCCAGCCTCCACCAGATAGAGTTCTAGCAGTCCACCTCCAACAGGAGATACTCCCTCACTTCTCTGTATGCACAGGCTGCTCTGTGGGTGTTCAGATCACACTTCTTAGAGACTGTCCCTCTGTTATTCTTCCTTGGCCATGCTCTCACTTACTAACACTGGAATCCATTATTTCTCTAGAGCTGGTATTTCTGACTTGCCAGAAAGTTTAAAAAAAAATTTTGTCCAATCCTCTAAGATTTCTCAATTAGAGTTACTGTCTAAAATGGCAGATATTAGGTGCTATGATGCCCATTTTACAAAAGAGAAAACTGAGGCTCAGAATGCATTAGTCATTTACCCAATGTCACAAAATATGAATGAGCCATGCCAAATTTGGGAGTTAAGTCTGTAAAATTTGAAGCTTATATTCTCTTCACTATTTTATGCTACACTTTACAAATTCTCTTGGTAATTCTGTCACTAACACCTATTGCAAATAAAAACCACTATTCTTCTCAGAACAAGAGGTTTACACACTTTGGGCACTTTCTCATTCAGAAATCTACAGACAACACATGCCTTCTTCCTCCTTTTGGGTTCCCTCTAAGAATACATCATCAGTAACTAAATATATCTGCCCTATGTTTGACTTTCATTTGTTCAGAAAGAAATTACCGTGTGCTAGTTAGCAAGCTGGAAACAAAACATGTTTCATTACCTTATATTCTAAATTACTCATGAGCTTAAAACACAGCATGAACCACACTTCTGGGTGAAGGAATCTGTAACACAACTAAAAAGACAAATAAATAAAAATAACAATGGGTTTGTACTAGGCCAAGAAACCTAAAAGCACCCAGTGATTACAAAGACCAAATAAAAGAAAGCAGCCAGACACTTTCAACAAAAGAAATGGCCATTTCCCTGCCCTTGGCCAACAGTACCAAAGGTACTTTGTCAGAAGCTGCCCAACAGGAATGCTATTTATTAGAGAGCAAATAATCAACCTAACAAATTCTACCACACTTGGTAAAGTTGAAGGTGAGAGATGAGAAGCAGAGACACCTGGCATGACAAAGAAAAACCAATCAAGGCCAAGAGAGCAGGTGGACTGAAGTAGCAAATGCCAAAAGTTGCCTTAGATCCAAGGCCACAATGTATCCTTGTACTAAATCCTTTATCCTTTTATCCTATTACAGCAGCCTGAGTGAAGTCTCTCTACCCTGAAACCAAGTAAGACTGGTAAGAATAAGGTGCAGACACTGAGGTACTGTTTCATACATATCACAGGAGAGAGCAATTAAGGGAAACATGAGTGTTGCTGGGATGGAGAAAGAATAGGAGAGGACAAAGAGCCCCATGATAGCAGATTTGAATAATGAATATCAGTAATAAACTTAAGATTTTTAAAATAGATATCTATTTCCTAGCTATTTCTTTTACAAGGACCCAGAAACAGATAAAACCAGGTAGCAGTAAGCACAATCTAGTGTCCAGATCTTGATTTTGAAATACAAAGCCCCGCTGAAATAAAGTAGGACTCCTTAGAGAAAAAACTGATTCTAGATGTGGAGCAGGGAAAGCACAAAGTGAGCTTGAAACGTCTTCTCATTCAGAAAGCAAAGAAATGCTTAAAGATTAGTAAAAACATAGTAAAAAGACACAGAAGCCAGCTTCAAGGAGCTCCCACTAGCCGAACTTTGGACAATTTAAACATCAAAAGAAGAGCAATGGCAATGAATTCTAATACACTGAACAAAAAAAGAATCCATGAGTCAACAGTAAATTTTAAAAAAGAAAACGGGGAGTTGGGGGGGAGGGCAGTGAAAGAAAGCTATTCTTTACAGAAGAACGCCAGCTAATAAATGGGTGGGGGGGTGATCACCAGGTTTACTATTAAATGAATCAGGCAAGGGTCAAGGATCCTAATCACTGGGTAAAAAGCTATTGGGGAAGAGGATATGCATTAATTACTCACAGATAATGCATTTATTACAAGAGAGAAAAGTACCCAAAAAAGGTACTTCTGCCACGGAGAGATCTAGCAGATACCACTGTAACTAAGTGGTCAGATTTACCACCATTAATGAGATACACTGGCATGTGCCTCCTGATATAATGCAATAAGAAATACACACTATCATATTTGTAGCATTTTTACCAAAAATGTTTAACCTGAATCCAATCATGAGGAAATGGTAAGAAAAATCCAGATTGTGAAACATCCTATTTAAAAAACTGGTAAGCAAGGGGCTTTTCCAGAATAAATGAGATGAAAGATATATACTAACCATGGAACACATGATCCTTATTTGGATGTTGGGACTCCTAGGGAGTGGAAGAGAATGGAGGCTAAAGGTTGGAGAAACTCAGGGAATAACATTATAGATAAGTTTCTTAGGGATGAAAATGGTATCACGATTATGTAAGAGAATGTCCTTATTCTGAGGACATATATAATTATTTGGAGACAAAGTAACATGATGCGCAAACTTAATTTTTAATGGTTCAGTTAAAATCAAAAATAAAGAGAGCACCAAAATGTTAGCGACTATTGAAACTGGTGAAGGGTATAAACAGTATCCATTCCTTCAATTTTTTCTATAAATGTTAAGTTTTTCAAAAATAAAACAATAGAGGGAAAGCAACCCAGCTGCAAAGAATTCTAACAACCAAAAGAGGTTCTGACATAGAACACTGTGCTTTGAAGAGGAGAAAAATATTTACAAAAAGAAAAAGAAAGTTTCTGGCTAGTGTAACATTAAAAATCTGGCTTATTCTCATTTCAGCAAATACATCCTAATTTCAGATGAGCTTTCTAAATTTAAATGAATATGCAGTGAAGAATGTACACACTGTCCCTGATGTATAAGTAATCATAAGTAATACTGAGTAAAATTTTAAAAACCCATTATTTTTATTAATAGTTCCTTAAAATAACTATTACCAATTCCCTAAAGAATAAAGTCTTAATATGAAACATTACATTACAGAGTTTATATTTTAAATGTACAATGAAAAAAATCGGTATGAGTTGTAATTTCTGTTTCCTTTGTGACATCTGGTTGAGGTACACATGATATTGAGAAAAGAGAATGTTTAAATGCTAATATAGTCACTGCCTGATTTAAGGAATAAAATTCAAGCTCTTTTGGTTGTAACCAACACAGTGTTTTTAAGGTTTCTAAACTAAACATTTTATTTTAATACAGGCTGTCAACCTGCATTGCAGCAGAAGACTTTAAATAACTTTTCCAAATTTAACTTTCAGTCCAACTAATTACAGCATGATCCACCACCAAAGAACACCAAACACGCACTATTGCCAGATCTCTGCAGACACTACATATACCAAGAAAGCGGACTGAAATTCAGAGCTGACTTGCAAGGTGGAACCAAGACAGTCTGAGGCCTTTTACTATCTCTTTATATTTCACTTACAATCACATTATTTGGTTCTGATTAAATAGATCAAATTGAACAACCTACCTCTACTCTCTCCTCATTACACTGACAGTAATTGGAGTTGGTTTTAGGATACACCACAAAAACAAAGAGAAAGGAAAAGCAGTGATAAAAACCCAACATTTGGGAGCTAGAAGGCAAAAGAACTTGTGGTGCCTGACACAACAGAGAGCTGAATCCTAAACCATGTGTGGAAAGCTGAGAAGAAACCTGATTCACACCTTGAAACCCCTAAAAACCATACCAGAAATTCACGGTACCAGGCAACTCTGGA
Organism: Lutra lutra; assembly: GCF_902655055.1. Classification (NCBI taxonomy): domain Eukaryota; kingdom Metazoa; phylum Chordata; class Mammalia; order Carnivora; family Mustelidae; genus Lutra; species Lutra lutra. The sequence goes on along the minus strand of NC_062283.1, from coordinate 49,487,852 downwards.
AATGAGGGTAGAGATAAGCCTTGAAAGGCAAGGTCTAGGAAGCAGATTTCCCTCCCTCAAATGATCTCTCAACCCCCAAAAGGCGAGGGTTTATTCTCTGGAGAGAGTGAAACAGAGACAGGGTCTCTAATCTGCATGACAAGAGACACAGATAAGACAGGAGGCTAAGTATGAGTTCATATACTAAAAATGAACATCCTCCAACCATCTTCTGTCCAGTTCCCTCAGCTGGAGTTGAAAACATTATTCTCAGGACGCCTTGGTGGCTGAGTTAAGTGTCTGCCTTCAGCTCAGGTCATGATCCCAGAGTCCTGGGATCAAGCCTCAAGTAAGGCTCCTTGCTCAGCAGGAACCTGCTTCCCTCACCCCGCTGCTCCCCCTACTTGTACTCTGTGTGTGGGTGGGTATGTGTGGGTGTCAAATAAATTAAAAAGTCTTTAAAAAAATTAAAAATAGAACTACCATTTATGATCCAGCAATCTCACTTCTGGGAAATACCATCATTATCTTGAAGAGGTATCTGCACTCCCATGTTCACTGCAGCATTATTCACGATAGCCAAGACATGGAAACAACATAAGTGTCCATCGACAGGCGAATGGATAAAGAAAATGTGATATGTATTTATAGAATGGAATATTACTTTACTGTAAAAGGGAAGGAAAGGCCATTTGCAACAACATGAATGAACTCTGAGAGCATTATGCCAAGTAAAATAAGACAGAGGAAGACAAACACTACATGATCTTACTTATATGTGGAATCTAAAATAACCTAACTCATAGAAACAAGAGAGCAGACTGCTGGTTGTCGGGGCTAGGGGGATGGGGACATACTGGTCAAAAGGTTACAAACCTTCAGTTATAAAACAGCTAAGTTCTAGGGATCTAATGTACAACACAGGTGCCATAGCTAATGCTGTATTGCATACTCGAAGATTTTAAGAGAGTAAATTTTAAATGTAACCTTGAAAAAGAAAGTGCTATGTGAACTGAAGGATGTGTTAACTAACCTTATTGTGGTAATCACAATGTATACGTATATCAAATCATCACACTGTATATACCTTAAATTTACATAAAGAGATATGTTATCTTCATCTCAATAAAGATGCGGGGAAGTGAATTCTTGGAAAATAAAAATAGAAAAGAAAGATTCAGTGGAAGGATTAGAAGGTCAAACTGAGGAAATCACTTAGAAACCAAAACAAAAGGAAAAAATTATAGAAAACAGAAGAGACAAGCAGAGAGCCTGCAAACAACAGAAGAACTTGAGGAAAGGAAATCAAAAACTTCCCCAAATTCCTTTTGCCTCGCTGCAAAAGACAGCAAGGGGTCAGCAGCAGCTCCGCTGGTGCCATACAAGGAACCCTGCAGCCAGGGTTCTTGTTCTTGCCACATCCGCTCAAACTGGCATGGTCTGATCCAGAAATATGGCCTCAAAATGTGCAGCCAGTGTTTCCATCAGTATGTGAAGGACAGAGGCTTCAGTAAGGTGAACTAAGTGAACTTCCTTGAATGGGTCATCCAAGAGACCTATCTTAACTGCAGATATCCAAGACACCTACCATAATGCTAACTCGTACATAAAATAAAAATACCTCAATTATAAGTGCTTTAGTGTGGAAAAACAAACTTCCCAGAATTAAAGGACCTAAATCTTCACATTAATGGGACAAGCAAGTGCCTAGCTTGATGGATGAAGAGTTGCACATCACAGCATAGCATCATGAAATTTAAGTGTTTGGAGACAAAAGATCTTGAAACAGCAGTTTTCAACCTTGACTGCATATCTGAACTACCTAGGGAGCTTTTCAGAAATACCATGTTTTGGCTCCCCTCCAGACCAACTATTTCAAAATCTCTCATACTAGGATTTGGCTGAAGTTCCCAGCTGATTTTAAAGATCAGCCAGGTTGAGAATCGTTGTCCTAAATTTGCCCAGAAACTAAGGAAAAAGAGAGAGGAGGAGGGAGAATGATTTTGGTTTTTCTTTTTTTTTTTTTTTTTAAGATTTTATTTATTTATTTGTCAGAGAGAGAGGAGGGAGAGTGAGCACAGGCAGACAGAGTGGCAGGCAGAGGCAGAGGGAGAAGCAGGCTCCCTGCCAAGCAAGGAGCCCGATGTGGGACTCGATCCCAGGATGCTGGGATCATGACCTGAGCCGAAGGCAGCTGCTTAACCAACTGAGCCACCCAGGTGTCCCCGATTTTGGTTTTTCTTAATGGCAACAGGGAAAGCCCAGAAGACACCAGATCAGCACTTTCAAAATTCTGAAGGAAAATTTATTCTCAATGTAGAGATGAGCAACTAAGGGTAAGCACATACTAAAAACTTTTCCAGAACACTGAGGTCTTACACAGACAATCTGGGGATGGATTTGTGATAAGTAACTAGAAAACTAATAAGCAAAGAAACAAGATCATTATTAACTCCAGAGAATACAAAAAGTTGCACAACAAAGGAAAAGTCGTCATATTTACCATGTCTCAGTGTGAAATAGCATTTACTTAAACACAATAATGTGAGTACAGAACACTGATCTATACAAATGAATGGCACAACTACAGTGGGGGGTGGGGGGGTGGTTAGGATAGGGATTATGACATGCCTGATGGTAGAAGAGGATAAAGCAGGCTAAATGCTCACCTTCCACCACACAATACGCAAAACAGAAAAATCAGTAAGTCAATCGAAAAATAGGTTATGTAATGATGCAATTCAAATACCAAAACAAACAGATAAAAATCTAAAGTACTTTTCTCTGGGTGCAAATAATAGTTGGGGTGGTGGGCATAAATGGTATGGAAGGGACTGCTGTTTTTTGTAATGAGTTTTTTTTTTTTTTAAAGATTTTATTTATTTGTCAGAGAGAGAGGGAGAGAGAGCGAGCACAGGCAGACAGAATGGCAGGCAGAGGCAGAGGGAGAAGCAGGCTCCCTGCTGAGCAAGGAGCCCGACGCGGGACTCGATCCCAGTACCCTGGGATCATGACCTGAGCCGAAGGCAGCTGCTTAACCAACTGAGCCACCCAGGCGTCCCTGTAATGAGTTTTAAAGAACTATTTCACTTTTAAATTATGCAAGTGATTTAAAAATGAATCCAATAAAAAATAAAACTAAATTGTAAAAAAGGCATTCTATAAGTAGCATACATTTTCATCAGTTGTAACAGGAATAGAACATGTCTACAGACAACATATTTTTTAAAGTAACAATATATACATTTTATTTAGAGACATGTAAGTAACCACCAGAAAAATAAAAGCAAGATTCTAAATGGCATTCAAGGACAAGGAAAAGAAAAGAGCTCCAGATCTGAAACTATTTATTTTCATTACAAATCCTTCTGCTTCATTACAAATCCTATTTGATTTTGTAACCATGCTCATATATTATAATGTTTAAATAAAGACTGTGTTTAAAAACTTACTCAGGAGTGCCTAGGTGCTCAGTCAGTTAAGCCTCTGCCCTCAGCTCAGGTAATGATCTCAGTGTCCTGGGATCGAGCCCTGCATCAGGCTCCCTGCTCAGCGGAATAATGATATAAAAGGGCCCTAAAAACTTTGCTTTCTACATTGGGAGTATGTATTTGCTTAATATGTATTATTCACAAGCTAGACAAGGATCACAAATGTTCTCCTCTTACAAAATATTCAGATAAAAATTAAAACCCTCCTTTTCCCCCAGAATATGCAACTTCACCTTCATAATTACATGGAGAAAACAAAGACTCTTGACATGTTCATAAGGACTTGTACATATAAAAATTTTTTAGAAACTCTTGGGGAAAAAGAATCATAACAATAAGTCAAAAGAAATTACATAAAACTTGCTAAATGTTCTCATCTTAATGGCACATTACATAATAAACCTTAAGGGAGAAACTAAAGCTGATTTCTAATTTTTTTTTTTTAAGATTTTATTTATTTATTTGTCAGAGAGAGAGAGGGAGAGAGAGCAAGCACAGGCAGACAGAATGGCAGGCAGAGGCAGAGGGAGAAGCAGGTTCCCTGACGAGCAAGGAGACCGATGTGGGACTCGATCCCAGGACGCTGGGATCATGACCTGAGCCGAAGGCAGCTGCTTAACCAACTGAGCCACCCAGGCGTCCCAACTGATTTCTAATTTCTTAATACTACTTTCATTTCTACTTATTTATTTTTTTATTAATCTATTATATTTTATCTTTAAGGAATAATCAGAAGATGGATTTGAAAACTGAGCATTTCAAGTACAATGAATCATGACATAAATTAAATGACATAATGAGAAATATATTTAAATTTCAGAATTCTATAACTAATTAGGATTACATTTTCTGATTTCCATGGACAGTGTGCAAAAAGGTTCTTAACTTTACGGACTCAAGTACCACTTGCCTTACAACTCTTGGGAAAAAATATTTAAACCAATCTTTTAAATTTGGTAAGAAGAATAAACTCAGCAAATATCACTTTAACAAAGTATAGGCATGTAAAATTTTAATGAATATTTTTAACAAATATTTTTGTTTGGACTTTTAATACCACTAGATTTTTTACAAACTCAGAACATCCTAGTAACATTCAACCACTGAGAAATATACCCAATATTGACACTTTACTGCTAGCTAGACTCTGAGGACCTCAAGACAAAGACTTCTTTTAGGACAAACATGAGCTCATGAGAACATACTAACTTATCTCATATAGCACATTGCCCTAGTTTTTAGGAGCAAGACCTTTCCCTTGCTCCACACACATAACACCCATTGATACCCATGGGAGCCTGATGCAGGGAAAGAGCACCATGTGGCTTCTTCTAATGGGAAAAATTTATGTCTGCTTTTGAACGTTATTTGCCACCTGGACCCCAGCCAAGCCAATATAAACATCACCATTCATGGAGTCCTGGATAATTCCTTGTCTTCAGTGAATTCCAGACTTTTGAAAAGGTCAAAACTCAATTTGAAAAGAGGAAAATCATTATACTTCAGAAGGTCCAAGGCATAGAAAGAATATCATACAGTACAATACTGACAAATGATCCAAAATCCTGTAGCTGGCGTGAAAATCTATGCAGTAGCAGCTGCCATTTGGGGATGTTTATTATGTGCTAAGAACTCAACTACATGCTTTACATATATCATCCCATTTCACTTCCAAAAAATCCTATAAGTGGATACTATCTGTATTTTGCAGGTAAGGAAAGTAAAACTTAAGTAAACGGCAGAGCCAAGTTTAAAATGTCACTTTTAAAATTCATCCTACAATCTTATTTGATACTTTGCTTTTCAAAGGAGGCTTTTTCTATTAATTATTTTTATTAATAAATAATGTATAATTTGCCCCAGGGGTACAGGTCTGTGAATCGCCAGGTTTACATACTTCATAGCACTCACCATATCACATATCCTCCCCCAAAGTCCATAACCCAGGCACCCTATCCCTACTCCCCTACCCCCAGCAGCCCTCGATTTGTTTGGTGAGATTAAGAGTCTCTTATAATTTGTCTCCCTCCCGATCCCATATTGTTTCATTTTTCGAAGGAAGCTTTTTAAAAATTTCCTTAATCTCTGTAATAGGGACACTACTGCTTAAATATACCTTCAGTCTGAAGCATTCAGGAGTCTGCAAAATATAATAAAGAATATCTAGGAGAGTCTTGAACTGAATCTGAGTGCGAACACCTCTTATTTAAATTCACCACCGCCATTTTCTTTCTAGATAATTATTGTCTACCAACCGTCTTCCCAACTACCAGAGGCAGAACTCCCTTTCAACAAGAAAGCCCTAGGAAGAGAATCCTCTCCTATAGCCCCTAGTAGGAACCTTACAAGCAGACCAAGCTGGCCAGCAAGTCAACACTCATTCTAACAGAGCAAGAGCTCAAATGCTGCTTAACAGTATTCCAAGATGTCACCTTCCTTTCGTTAGAGTTGTAAGACAACTCCTAGCATGCAGTGCCACAGAATTTCTGTGGTTCATGGGGAATCTGGACAGCACTGGTACAATTTCTTTGTAACCCATTCTCCTGAACTGGGGATCATGGTACAGGAAACAAAGGCAAAGTTTTCCCATCACACAAATGCAAAGAACAAAAGCCAGGTCCATGACCCCATTTCACTGAATCTCCTACAGTACTGAATATCAAACATATGACCAAATTCAGTCTTCAAATTATTACAATTAAGTTGTTTTCTTCACAGCATGAGTCTGAACACATTTAAATTAGATTTCACTCATGAAATCAAGCTATCAAGATACAGGCTACCCTAATGTATATATAATGAATTAAGTAGCAAAATATGCCAAGGGCTGTAACTACAATTATTTTTTATCTTAAAGATTAAATGGATGGTAATCAGATATAGATCATCTATGACTCTGCAATCTGAAGGATTTAGACAATTTCTAAATTTTCAACACCAGGTTACTACAATTATTATTTTTTAAGATTTGTATTTATTTATTTGACAGAGAGAAAGATCACAAGTAGACAAAGGTGGGGGTGGGAAGCAGGCTCCCTGCTGAGCAGAGAGCCCCATGTGGGGCTCGATCCCAGGAGCCTGAGATCATGACCTGAGCGGAAGGCAGAGGCTTAACCCACTGAGCCACCCAGGCACCCCTGCAATTATTTTTTTAAGAGAGAGAAAGCGCATAGGCATGTGTGTGCGGGTAGTTGAGGGGGAGGGGCAGAGGGTAAGGGAGAGAAAGAATCCCAAGCTCGCCCAGCATAGAGCCCAGTGCAGAGCTCATCCCACATCCCCAAGATCACGACCTGAGCCAAAACCTAGAGTCAGGATACCTGACTGACTGCGCTCCCCATCACAATTACTTTTAAGTCCAATTCTGGGAAAATGTGTCATTAAACAAGCTGAAAAGTAAATGCTTATAAAAAAAAAAAAAAAAAAACTTTAAGGTACTTTAAGGTAGTTATGGCTCTAGTTACACAGAGATAAATGCTTCGGCACCACTGAAATTTCCCATTAATTTACCAATTTAAGGACAAGATACATGAAATATTATATTGCTTACCCCCCCCCCAAAAAGTCTCAATATCCTGGGGCTTTAAAATATATCATCAGTCTCTTTTGACAATTAAAATTTGAAAAGGTAAAATACTGATTTTCCTAAAATTCCACTGCAATAGTACATTTCTCAAGAAACATAACGCAGAAGACATAGTGCCCAAATGACCACACTGAAGTAGCTCCATTAAACACATTTTCACAAAGGAGATGATCATAACTGTATTAAACCAAACAGATCCTCCACAGATCTTGTTAGAGCAAGCCTTCTAAACTCATAATAATAATCAGTGATTCCCCCCCCAAGAAAAAATTATCAGTGATCCCTTACAAATAAAAATACTATTTCCCCATGGCTGATTCATAAAGTAGAATAAGCAACTTTTGCTACTGTATTTTTGCATGTGAAAATTAAATTTTGGTTTCTACCTTAATGTGTTCTATATTCCCTTTTGACTTTTCCTTTGTGCAATATTTTTTCCCAGCAATATTTAATGTTGTTAACTTTTTTCCAAATGTGTGATCCTGAAAATCTTTATTATCTTGGGTTAGGCAAAAACTTCTTAAATAGGACATCAAAAGCATGCACCACAAAAGAAAAAAAAAAAAAGAATAAGCTACACTTCATCAAAATAAAAAAATTTTTCCTCTTCAAAATGGTCTGTTATCCCCACTTCCATACATACCATGGCTTCTCCTGCAGCTTTTCTGGTGGAGAATGCACTAGTCCTCCATCCAGCACAAATATCTAATCCATGTGGCAACTGCATTCTTTTAAGGAGATATTAAGAAACTGCTGTTCCGGTTTATACATCAGTGTCCCAAGAGTTTATATTACCTGGAACAGGTCAATCTTCCTGAGTGGAGACAAGACTTTAGTCTTTTTACACCTTCGAAAACTAAAACCTAAACCCTGAGCTATAATGACTTCATCTAAGTAACATCCCACTAACTGCTGGGCCACCCACCCAAACTCCGGTAAAGTTTCTTATCTGTTTTTTTTACCTATAACAAACAATATTTTTGAAAACCAGCACTCTCTTTAAGAAATTAACTGAACTAATAAATAAAATCTTAAAAAAAAAAAAGAAAGAAAGAAATTAACTGAACTCTCTCACACTGATTCCCCCCCCCCCAAAGATACAAAACGTTAACTTCAGCCTATTGGAATAGTTAACTTTTTTAAATTGTACACAATTTTATTTATTCTTTTTAAGATTTTATTTATTTATTTGAGAGAGAGAGAGCATGAGAAGGGGAGAGCGGCAGGAGGAGAGGGAGAAGCAGGCTCCTCACTGAGCAGGAAGCCCAAGGCAGGGCTCAATCCCAAGACTCTGAGATCATGACTTTGGCCAAAGGCAGATGCTTAACCAACTGAGCTACCCACGTGCCCCTAGAACTTTATTTAAAAAAAAAAAACAAAAAAACTTTATTTTCATAGAATACATTTTCACATTAGAGATTCCTACAATGGAAAAATAACTATTACTTATACTTTTATATTTGTAGACAAGTAAAATTAATTTTAAAATTACTTCATACTTACAGAAAAGTTACAAAAATACCAAAAGAATTTCTGTATACTTTTCACTCACATTCCTTGAGGTGTTAACATTTTACCATATTTGCTTCATTTCCTCCTATCTACATCTATCTACCTAATCATTATATATTACACATAATTATAAAATTTTTAAATCATTTGTGGAAAGGAATTTGCATGCATGATTCCCTGCTACTTTTTTTTTTTTAACATATAATGTATTATTTGCTTCAGGGGTACAGGTCTGTGAATCACCAGTCTTACACAATTCACAGAACTCACCATTGCACATACCCTCCCCAATGTCCATCACCCAGCCACCGGGGTCATCCCTCCCCTTCCACCCTCCAGCAACCCTTAGTTTGTCTCCTGAGATCAAGAGTCTCTTTTGGTTTGTCTTCTCCCCTCCAGTCCCAACTTACTTCATTTCCCCCATGACCGCCTCAAATTCCTCATACCAGAGAGATCATATAATTGTCTTTCCCTGATTGACTCAGCATAATACCCTCTAGTCTTCTTTACTCTTAAATACTTCAGTGTTAATAGCCTAAGAAAAAAGACATGTAATAATTAACTTTTGATACTAAATGCTCCGGCAAGCCTGAAAAACAAAAAGGACAAAGAGAAATGAATGATTTAAAATGAAAACAAAGAAAACCAGAGTCATGAATTAACAAAATCTGATACAGTTGAAGAAAAAAAAACCCTTAAAATGCATGTTTGCCATTATTATAGAGAAAAAAATAATAAGGAAGTAGGAAATGGTCTATCATTTACCTAGTATCTTCTGATCATTTACTAAATTAAACAATGAAATTATACACAAATACATCTAAGCAACATTTCTTAATAAAGAAAACTATGAACTATGGACTACTGAATACTAGAATTAGCATGAAACATCATTCTGTTTACTAACTACAGGACACCTGGGTGGCTCAGTCGGTTAAGTGGCTGCCTTCCGCTCAGGTCATGATCCTAAGGTCCTGGAATCAAGTCCTGTATCAGGTTCCTTGCTTAGTAGGGAGCCTGCTACTCCCTCTGCCACTCCCCCTGCTTGTGCTCATTCTCTTCCTGACTTAAAACATAAATATATACATATATACACACACACATATATATATATGTGTATATATATATACATATATAGTAAAAATTTTTTACTTATTGCTACTCAAATTAAGCTTATTTCACATAAGTAGTAAGGAATATTCTACACTACATTTTCCCTTAGTATGCTTCATTCAAGAGGTCAAAAAAATGAACCACTGATATTTTTATAATTAGCAGATGGAGCACAATCTAATAATAGAAACTGGACATTTTCTACCACCTGCTGGTAGTCTGTGTTTATTAGTCAGTGACCAGGATTTCAATAATTTCTGAATAATGGTCAGTTGGCAAATTTGTTACATGAGGCCTAGCATGATGGCAGATGCCAGACTGTGTGGTGTGGAACCCATGGGGGGCAGAGCCTTCTCTACCACCCACCGCCCTCTGTGGCTGCCTGCAGTGTCAAATCACTCAGCATGTGATGGCAAAGGGAACAGCTGGGAGGCAGGATTGTGTGAGGACTACCTACGCCATTGGCTCACTCCTCCCAAATCTCCCCACCCTCTCTTGAAAGACACTAATCCCTCTTTTGCCCCCAGATTTGCTCCTTTATGCTCTCCCTTAAGCTCCATGATACCACCCCACCCCAAATTCCTTGAGTCTCTCCCCCTCCAAGTCAGTGCCATCAGTCACAAGTATTCATGGAATGGGGCTGGCCTCAGGGAACAAACCTCAACCACCCCTCCCTGAGTAAAGAATAACTTCTGGATGGTTCCTAGCATCTTTTCCCACTGAGGTATGAAGATGCTATCTGAAAGGAGTGCACGTACTTCAAATTGTGTATTAAACAAGCCTGTTGTAGAACCTAGTCATTTGGATGGCAGCATAAATTAAATTTTAAAATATTGCCCCCTTGAAGCACCTGGGTAGCTCAGTCGCCATCTCAGGGACATCTCAGTGGGAAGTCTGCTTGACACTCTCGCCCTCTCTCTCTCTGCTCCTCCCTCTGTCCCTCCCCACACTTACATACTCTCTCTCTCTAATAAATAAATCTTTAAAAAAGTACTGTCCCCTTATAATTATCATGTAATAAAACATGAGAAGCCTGACAAATTAGAGTCTTCAATATACTATCTTTCATAGCTCTACTTGAAAGAAAAACTATAAATAATATAAATTAATTGTTGGTTGCTGTCGGCACACAGTTAATGTAAGCTCCCATCTTCCACTTGGACAGCTGGTAAAATCATAGTAAATGTTCCCACAGATGACTCACTCTGTGGCAACATACTTAAAGCATCAGTTGTGCCTACCACCCTGAACTAAGACTGGAAAAGAGACCGATTTTAGATAGACTTTCAACCACATAAGTATAACTTTTAAAAATCTTTTTTCAGCTTCCTTTTCACATCACAAATTCCAAGAACCATTCAATTTTGCAAGTTTTTAGGAATTTTAAATATGGCATTTTTATTTATCAATATTGCTTTACTTTCTTATATATATGGCTCCCAATTAATGTTAGGTTGTAAAATAAAATAAAAGAATGACAATCTTTATATTCAGTAAACAGCTAAAATGTGTGTACCTGCTAAAAACAGATATAATGTTAACATCGCATTTCTATACAACATGATTTACCCCCACCAGACACCATGGCATTTCTTTAGTAATAGACTGAGATTATAATGTCAGTTATTCCTAATATATGCAACTCTACATCTTAATTTGTGTTCAATGATGGGTAAAAAGTTGGTGTGGTAAAAAATCCTATTTTGCTATCTTTTAAGAACCTAATCATTTGTAATCCCCATTCAGAAATACATGATTGTTGGGTATAATGTTAAAGCAGAAAAGAACTTTAAAAGTAACCTAATACAACCCACTCACCAGATACACCAAACTACCACCACATTCAACAACAACAAAAAAGCTAAATGATTTGCCCAAGATGTCATAGTGAAGAAATAGGCCCGGCTCCGCATGTTTCATTCTTCCTGCTACATCATGTTGTCATCATTAATCAGAAAAAGAGGCAATCCCCTCTCCCAGGCTGGAAAGCCTCAGGCTCACAAGAGACCCTGCCCAGCCTTCCCCTGCAGCTGTTGTGGCAGGGCAGAGCTGATGTCCTGGAGGGAAGCAGGATGGAGGGTGCATTCCCAGGCCAACCCAGGAGACCAGCAGAAAGCATTAAGCTCCTGGTAGGGTATAAGACAGGAAGCCAAGAGTCTCAGCTGACACCAAGGAGGGATCCAGAGGAAAGCCAGCTCTTCTCCCCATGCTACCCGATGGAAATGTGTTGGCTAAGGTGAAAGAAGGGTCATGCATCCAGGTGTTTCATTTTTCTGAAGGAACTAGGGATAGACTCTTCCCAAAGGAAACCACAGGATGTTGAGGCCACCAATATGAGGCCTTGGCTTCCTAACATAGCAGTTAGGGAAACATGCTATGAGGTACTGAAACCCAATTTACAAAGAAACTTTGAAACAAATCTGTTTGTTAATTAGCTACTGACTGTTGTTCTTTTAGATTTTTATTTGTTTTAGAGCGAGCGAGCATGCACAGGCATATGAATGGGGGAAGGGGCAGAGGGGCAAGAGAGAGAATCTCAAGCAGATTCCACACTGAGCAGATACAGGCTCCATCTCAGACCCAGAGATCATGACCTGAACAAACCAAGAGTTGGACGCTTAACTGACTGAGCCACCCACATGACCCTTGTTCTTTTAAAATGGGGCTAGGGGGTAATGTGATCTACAAGCTGATAATGAAACTATGTGTCAACTTCATTTTTCCACTTTCCAGGGAAACCATAACCTGTCAAACGTCTTCCTCATCTTCAGCAAGCCAGAATCTGATGTCTTGTTGAAAACAGAAGAAAGCACCTGCTTGTCTACTAAGAGATGTAATAAGGAATATCAACTCCTTGACAAGCAAAAACAAACATGCTGTATTTCTTAATGATTATGGTAACTGATACAAGTCTAACAATAATTCTCAGCAGATATGGGAGGCATATCTTTTTAACAGCTTATTTAATTTTAAATTAGGCTTTTCAACTGCTTGTTCGATACTATTATTCATTTTAAAAAATTTACTTTTTTAATTCTTTACCTGCTTAAGACAAAGTGGATTATAACTAATTCTAATTATGATGAGAATTTACTAAGTCTACACTAAAAATGTTTCAGAAAAAAAGTGTAAAAGAAGAAAATGTAAACCTGAAACATAAACAATATTCCACAAAAGAAGAAAATATCCTTAGGTGTGTCTTATAACAGGTGAAATTTATCAAAGGGCAGATCTAAACTAATATCTATTTGCCAAAAAACAACCTTTAATATTCTAAGATATTTATGTTAAAGTGGATTAATGTTTTATTTCTTTTAAGATTTTATTTATTTATTTAATAGAGAAACAGAGAGAGAGAGAGAACATGAGCAAAGGGAGAGGCAAAGGCAGCGGGAACAGCAGACTCCACGCTAAGCAGGGAGCCCGACATGGGACTTGACCCCAGGACCTTGGGATCACAATCTGAGCTGAAGGCAGGTGCTTAACTGAATGAGCTACCTAGGCACTCCAGATTAATGTTTTAAATATTACACATCAAAAACCTCAAATTCTACCATAAATACTGGATTTAAAGAATCACACGTTCACCTTCAAATCTCAGAATAATAGATATTTACACAATCCTTGATGCAACTATACTCATTTCATATGAGCCATTCATTTATGAAGCAAATATTTTTAAAATTCTATTTTAATATATTTAATTCTTATGCTGCTTAATATATTTGTCTAAATGAACTACAAATAATAAAAATATTCCTGTTCTTTTATCCTCCATCAACCAATCTTTTACCAGATTACAAGCAGAATAAATGGAATCAGCACCTTTCATTACTCATTTTTAAAAATTACTGAGCCTAAATATGCTTTTTGTATCATTTATTCAAAATAAGTTGATTCCCAAAGAGAAAGCAATTAAGAATATGAATGCAATAATATGGTACCAACACACAAATGAAATTACTCATTATATTTATAATTACATTTATTATATAAATAAGTTTATATGGGGAAAGTGTGCTCCTATACAACTTCCTTTTTAAAGTATAAAATTCAAGTATGGGAAAAATAAGCAAAGAAAATGAGCTATTTTACTTTGCTAAATTTTATTTTTACTATTACACAAGGTATTTCTATATGAAATACAATGCTGTTGTTTCACTAAAAAAATAAGAAGCAAAAAGGCACTCTTTGATCAAAATCCTGCCACAAATGGCAGGATTGAGAGAATGACAGAATGCTTCTATTTGGGGATGTCAGTGCATTAAAAATTAGCAGAGACCATCCTGGTGACAGAAATTGCACCTGCCACTAACAATTCTTCAGAGCAGGATTTGACCTCCTATCAAATCTATGACACACCAGAGAAAACACTTAATTGGAGCCCATCTCCTCAACCCTGTTCTCCAATAGAGCAGTTTCCTCTAACAGCCATTTGTCACAACAATAGTTACAGCTGTGCCTTCAGAGAAAGAAAACCTAATCGCACCACACAACAGAACTATCAAAAGCAAACCCTGAAAAACAGAAAACAAATTCTCTACTCTTAAGACATTTGCCAGACGATGAGATGACTCCTAAGCTGAATCTAGAAGTATATTTCGGTCAAGGTATCATATATATAATATCTTAGAAGTCCAACTGGCTCAATCAAAATATTATTGAACAAAAATAGAGCAAAGCATATACTGAGGGGTTTTATCAATTTGTTCATTGCTACATTCACCGTGTTCCAAAGAGGATCTGAGGTTACGTACACATTACAGCAAGATATCGTAAATCAAGAAATGGGACTGTGGTAAAGACAGCATGTTGTCGGCGGAATGCAGGGACAGACTCCACAGCCTAACTGCCTGCACTTAATCACAACTCCACCACTCACTATAATCCCTGTGTCATCCTGAGCAAGTCACTTATCCCCTCTGCACACCCATCTCCTCGTCTGTAAAATGAAGATGACACGTACCTCCTGGAGTTGTTATGCAGATTAACCTAACACATATAAAACACTTATAACAGTGCCTGTCAAGTAGGAATGTTGGTCTAAAAGGGAAAGGTGGGAGGGGAATAAAACAGGAATAGAAAATGGATCCATAAAGAAGGCCAGAGCACATAGCCCCTTTAACATATATGACTTGATTTTATCTTAGCCGTAGTTACCCATTACACCAAGGTATAAAAATTCAAAGTTAAAATCTGGGCATTTATACCCATGACATTTTTACAGGACAAGCTGCCTTTAGTATATGGTGTCTACTCTGGCCAAATTAATTAAGTACTGTATTTAGCTGGCATGAGTTTGCCACATCTTTCTAAAAAGGAGTTTGACCGATTCAGGAAATGCTTATAGCACAGTGGAAGTGTTCCACTTTTAGAACTGGGTGAAAGGTCTGTGCATATGCCTTTAAAAACGATCACCACAAAGGGGACTGGAAGATACCCCTGCAGCCCAAATCCCAGCACCTTTGCTCTCCCAAGTTTTGGGCTTGAGGCCATTTCAGAAGACAGCAGGAGTGCAAATGAGGTTAAACTGAACACCTAACCCTGAAAGTAAATTATAAGGTACTGTAAACATCTGATTTCCTGCTTTTTCTAATTTAAGTATTTTAGCCAATGGTGACCTAAAAATATTATTATATTTAAATAAAAAGCTCTGCAAAATTATATTAAATGTATTACAATTTATTGACTAACGTCTAAGTAGATACAGCCATTTAGGACACAACAATTATTCCATACAATTTAGATAAATTTGATAATAAAATGATGGAAGTTTATGGCCACATAGCCCAGATCTGAACAAAGTTACAACTGAGTAATTTATTTAATTTCTCTTTCTTCCTCTGTCTTCCATGAGAACTGAGAGTTCTAAATTATAAAATGTCTATACAGGAAATCCCTGAGTTTTGACCAAAGGGCAAATTTAGGTTAGAAAAATAAATATTCCAAAAGGAGTATGTTCCCAGTCTCATTAATGTCATCGTCCCACTCTCTTCTGCCTAAAACTGCCTGCTGACTTAGCTTAGTTTTATACCCCAATTTAATGAATTCAATTCCATAACCTGAGGTGAACCTAAAGTTATAGGGTGTGATGTGTTAATGAACTGATGAAAATTTATAAACCTTAGGAAACTGCTTACTTGATATTTTTCAGCTTCCTGTAAAAATCAAACTAATGCAAAAAGTCATTTGTTACTCCGTCAGGAGAACAGTGAGTCCTGATTCTAGAGCCCCTTTCGTGTACATATCCCACTTTGTAAGGGGAGGAGGCTGCAACCACCTTATAGACTCAGGCCAGTACGCTGAGTTAGCAGGGCACCCAAGAGCTATGGCATGTGTAGGGACACTTATCTCTGTCCCCAAAGTATTATTATAGGCCTATGGTTCAGCTGCATAGCAACGGCACTCTATTGTAATTGCTCAGCTTGCTCCTTATAGGCATCCTGGCAGTTTATTAACACGCCTTATCTACGGAAAAAAAAAATGTAGGGCAAGATTCCCCTATTCTCCCACAGGGCTGTTGTGGAGGTAGTCAGCAGAAAACAGTGAGTTGAGAAAACTCAACAAGCCTCAAAGGTCCAAGTCTGATCAATCTATGCCTCCCTTAATTTCAAATTTCATATATTTTAAATAGAAAGATAAACTTTTAAACAGACTTTTTTTTTTTTTTTTTGCTTTTTATCTACTTTCTAGGTTCTCTCCACCATATATAAAGTATGGCTTGTTAGCAATTATATTCATATTTAATTTTGAAAGTCTCTCCTACCAAGATCTTTGTGGTCTTTGCTCAATTATAATTCTACACTGCTCTAAAAACCAAGTATAAATGCAGACTTGTAAGATCCTGCACAGGGACTCATCACCAACCAATGCCCAGCCTCTAGAGCCATGGAAACTGAAGTAATAAACAGGTGTTGTTTCAAGCCACTTTAAAAAAAAAAAAAAGAAAGAAAGAAAGAAAGAAAGAAAGCCTAAAAAGAACTTAAAAGAAAAATTTTTTTGAAATTTTATTTATTTATTTATTTGACAGAGAGAGAGATCACAAGCAGGCAGAGAGGAAGGCAGAGAGAGGGGGAAGCAGACTCCCTGATGAGCAGAGAGGCCAATGCAGGGCTCGATCCCAGGACCCTGAGATCATGACCTGAGCCGAAGGCAGAGGCTTGACCCACTGAGCCGCCCAGGCTCCCCAAAAGAAAATTTCAATGAGGGGGTGCGTGGGTGGCTCAGTTGGTTGGGCGCTTGCCTTCAGCTCAGGTCATGATCCCTGGGTCCACGGGATCAATCCCAGTTCGGCCAGAAGCCTGCTTCTCCCTACCCACTCCCCCTGCCTCTCTCCTTCACCTGTTCTCTCTCTCAAATAAATAAATAAATTCTTTAAAAAAAGAAAAGAAAAGAAAAGAAAATTTCAATGAGGACTATTACTTTTCACTTTGGCATTTCCCTTTCTAAAGATACTTCACTTAGATAACCTTACTGATCTAATCATCTCCTTGGATGAAGAATTTATTTTTTAAAGGCAACTTCACAGTTTAAACCAACTGAGAAAATAAAATAACCTTTCCAAGAAAATCCAAGAGCCATTTGATTTTATTTTCCTTCTCAGATGAAGACAAATGATATATATTGTTTATGTATGCAGGTTGGATATTTGAAAAACAATTTGAGAAAATAAGACTTTTCATGGGGAACTGTGAGATAAATATTGATTTGGGTTTTTTTTAATAGTGATAATATTTTATCACTAAACTCTATAGCAAGAAATGAAGTCATATTTCCTTTGACTATTTCCCCCATTTTTATTCAAAACAGAGTAGTACAAATTAGCCAAACTTGTCATATTTTACTTTTTATTAAGTCATATTTATGTGTTAAAGGAAATCATGATGGAGGTGCCTGAGTGGCTCACTCAGCTAAGCGACTAACTCTTGGTTTTGCTCAGGTCATGATCTCATGGATCATGGGTCAGACCACACTCAGAATGGAGTCTACTTGAAAATTCTCTCCCTCTGTGCCTCCCCCTACTTGGGTGCATAAGCCTGCTCACTCTCTCAAAAAAACAAATAAATCTTTTTTAAAAAGGGGAGAGGGGAATCATGATGACTTTTCTAAAGGTTAGTGGACATTATCTCTGGTCTCCATTATGATCAACTAATATAGGGAAAGTTGTGCTATCTGGTATTTTACCAGAAAGTTCTAAAAATTTCTGTGGCACCATTATAAAAGTCCCCCAGTAATCACAACATCCTAATCTTACAGAACATATAAATACATTACCTTACAAAACAAAAGGGACTATACCCCTCTGATTAAGTTAAGGATTCTGGGGTGAGACATCTTGGATCATCCAGGTGGATCTAATATAATCAAAAGACTCCTCAAAATAAGGAAGCAAGAAGAAGGAAAAAAAAGCAGGAGGAGGAAAAGCAGGGGGATCAGAATGAGAGATGTGACAAAGAAGCAGAAGTGGAAGTGACGTGGCCATGAGTCAAGGAATAAGGGTAATTTCTAGAAACCAAAAAGGGCAAGGAAACACATTCTCTCCCCTACAGTGTCTAGAAGGAAGACTTTTGTTGACACCCTGATTTTAGCCCCTAAGACCCATTCTGGTCTTCTGACCTCTAGAACTTTAAGATACTAAATCTGTTTTTTTTTTTAAGCTACTATACTTGTGCTAATGTATTATAGCACAGTAGGAAACTCATACAACTTCTTTCTAGGACAATCTGTCAATTTTTTTTTTTTTTTATAGCAAGAACCATGCTATCACGAAAGGAAGGGCCTAAGGGAGGAAAGAGTAGGAAGGAAAAGTTTCTGCCTCCTAAAGGTTAAGCAAAGGATACATTTACATGAATGTTTTTATCTTTTTTTTAATACTTTTTATTTATTTGACAGACAGAAATCACAAGTAGGCAGAGAGGCAGGTAGAGAGAGATGCAGAAGCAGGCTCCCTGCTGAGCAGAGAGCCTGATGCATGGCTCGATCCCAGGACCCCGAGATCATGACCTGAGCCAAAGGCAGAGGCTTTAACCCACTGAGCCACCCAGGTCCCCTGAGTGTTTTTATCTTTTAATGGATATATCTGCAGCACCATGAGAAGTCATAAGACAAACCAAATGGAGCAACAATAATTAACCTTTTCAATATTAAATGCCCCTTTATTCCATGTGCCTCACCTTTCATGAGTCCCAGGGTCTGAAGAGTGTGTCATCTCCCAAATGAATTACATTTAATAAATAATAATTTTCCTTTTTAATTAGACATGGTGTATAGTAAAGCAGGTTTGGCGATCAACATAAAATTGAGAGTAAGTTAATATAAGTTCTGCCAAAAACAAAGGAACTTGATCATCTGGCCAACCTTATTTGGGATGTTTTTGTAATAGAGAGAAGGGTCCTAATCCCAAGGGCTTCAAGTACTCTGATATATAACCACCAAGACAGAGCAACATCACCACCTTTTAGTGAATTGCATATTTTCTAAAAGAACCAGTTCCCTACCACCTCCCCCAACCTCTTTTTCCCAACTGCTACATAAGAAAGCTTTTATATTAATGATAATGCATGTACACACAGGACTGGATCTGATCCTGGGTCATCATTCTACTTCCCCCTTACTGTCTTTTCCATCTCCAGAATGAAATATCACAGAAAATCCTAGATGACAAGTATATTAACAAAAACATTTCTTTCAAACCCATTCACAAATCTCAAATTCCTCATCTTCAGAATTCAGATGTTAGCACCAAAAACATTGTTCTGATATGTTTCATCATTTCTCAAAACATTTCACAATGTCCACCAGAAGTATAAGTGAGCTCTGAAATGGCCAAAATAACATTGACCAGAGAGAAGAAAGTGATGGAAAACTGGGGAAACCACAAAGTGAAACATTAGTTGCTAAGCAGTCCAAGGGAGACTGTACATTCCTGTACATTCGAAGAAAAGGTTTGCAGAAGAAAGAGCTCAATGAATTAAAACACTACTACTTGTAACTTAAAGGTTCTATAAATCACATAGCAAGTTCTCACAATTCCACTAGGTCTCATAAATTTAGGAAATATCAGTTTTACTTACCAAAGTTATATAAAACAGCTTACATTGATTCTTAATATTAATTAAGAAAAAAAAATTTGTTAGGCCTCTTCATCCTTATTCGAACTTAGGGTTTTTCAATAATGTTTCTAACAATACAATCAGAAGTCCCCTTTTAAAAAATTTCAATTCTTGGAACGCCTGGGTGGCTCAGTCAGTGAAGCATCTGCCTTTGGTTCAGATCATGATCCCAAGGTCCTGAGATCGAGTCCCACATCAGGCTCCTTGCTCAGAGGAAGCCTGCTTCTCCCTCTGCCTGCCGCTCCCCTTGCTTGTGCTCTCTCGCTCTCTGACAAACAAAATCTTTTAAAAATAAATATAAATAAAAATAAAATACGTCAACTCCTTAACACAACATTAGGAAATAGCTTTATATAAGCAAAAGGTCAAGAAATTTTTATATATGCTTCATTAAGACATGTACAAATTAACAGGTACGGCAAGAGTATTTATGGAGCCTCCAGGTTGTGCTGTGAGTCAGGCACTATGCAAGGGCTGGATTAATATAGCAAGGAACAAAATGTATTCTGTCCTTGCCTTCAATGTTTACAAGCCATTGTTAGTCTTTTTTTTTCTAATGATTTTATTTATTTATTTGACAGAGAGAGAAAGATCACAAGCAGGCAGAGAGACAGGCAGAGAGAGAGAGGGAAGCAGGCTCCCCGCTGAGCAGAGAGCCCGATGCAGGGCTCAATCCCAGGACCCTGAGATCATGACCTGAGCCGAAGGCAGAGGCTTAACCCACTGAGCCACCCAGGCACCCCAAGCCATTTTTAATCTTTATGAACTGCCTATCTAAGTCTCTGGTCTGTTTTTCTATTGGAGAGAGTATCTCTTTTCTTGTCAATTTATGTAAACATTTCATACAGTAAGAATATTAACAGTTGTCATAAATAAAGTCTAAGCAATTACTTAAACAAGTCATAAGATAATTCTGAAGCATGAGTAATTTACTTAAAATTTATCATACCTACTACTGCCTCACATTCAAGAATATCTTTCACCTCAAGAGACATTTTAAGAGCACAGGCTTTTTGAGAGCTGCTTTTTGAAAGCACAGGCTTTCAGAACCAGGTGGCCTGGTTCTGAATCCCAGCTCTGCCTCATTTGCCAACTTCCATTCGGGCATATTACTTAACCTCTATTGGCCTCAACTTTATTCACTGCAAAACAGAGATAATTTAAGCACTTGATCCATATGATTACTTCAAGGATGATGAAATCATATCTAGCAGATACTACATGCTCAATAAATGTTACCTATTTTCAGTGGTACGTTAGTGCTGGCTAATAAAAGCTTCAGTGAGAGTTGACTGTTGATTCAGGACTGTGTTTGCCAATTTTTAAACAGAGACTTCATTAAAAATTAAATTAGATAAATTAGATAAAACTACAATTATATAAACTACATTAAAAATAATAAATATCCAAAACTCATCACTAATTGTTTTATTACATTTTACTGTTATCTATGATCATGCATTTATTTGCATCTATTGCATCATTGTATGTATATAAGAGTGTGCTACTTCTCAATCTGCAGTGAATGATGCCAAGTTGGTAGCCTGAAATTGACCATGGTGAAAGTATTTACACCACAGAAAAGAGCAAATGCTATAAATCAAGACTCCTCCCCCCAACCCCCGCACTGGGTCAAATATTTGTCAATGCACCCCTGCCTGTTATTTGAGCAATTATTACAGGAAGTCATCTTTAATTTCTTGTTAAAAGGAAAAAAAAGAAATGTTGGCAAATCAATATATTAGTTATCTCTTGTCTACTTCTTATCCCTCTTTTTACTATATATGCAAACTTGACTGTCAAGCTCCGGTTCCTTTTCAACACTGTGTCCCTAAAGGACCACATAACTTTGTCTGCAACTGCACCAGACAGGAACCTTGCCTTTTTTGTGCTGCCAAAGCCAGAGAGATTCAGTATTCTTCAAAAATAACAAGGCTAATCTACCATGGTTAACTATGAAGGCCACCTTAAGGAGATAAAAGCTAAGTGCCAAACTGTCATCAGATACAGTCCACACATCTCTTAAAATTGTGTTGACCTTCTGACATTACTTAGCAACTCAAGTCAATATCAAACAGGCCCACAGTCAAACTGAAACACAAATATTAACTTCCAAAATAACGGTCAAGCACACAACCACCTTCCAACAGCTCACTGCATGTCATGCATTAGGACCTAATGCAATAGAAACATAATGTGTTCAAAGGGACCAACTAAATGTTTCGATTTATGTTAAAAATGTGGTAATGTTTACATTGCATAGAATGAAGCTTGCCAAGGAAACAGGTTGGCTGACCCTTGAGACTTACTCTACTTGATCAGGACCAAGTACAGCGCACACATCTATCTGGGTGCTTAAGTAGCACAAGGGCTTTTGTCCTTACCCTAGCACAAGGGCAGCATGATTAAGTGGAAAAAACATTAAACTAGAAATCAGAATATGGGCTCTAGTTCCAACTCTGGTGCTAACTAGTTCTATGAGCTTAGTATTTCTGAACTTAAGTATTTCTGAACTCAGACATAAAATGCAGGAGCTAAATTACACAATCTCAGTTCTATGATTCTGCTCTATTATTCTGAATAAATGTGCTGTCACTATAAAAAGAATCTTTCCTCCATGCCTAGCCTACTATGGCAACATAGTTTTATTAAGCTGACTCAAATTTAAATATCACATAAATAGAAACATTTACATTTGATGTGAAGATATAGAAATCTTATGTATGTCTTAATGCTCCAGTTACACAACAACTTTTAAATTTTTAGGGTTATACCAGTACAAAGACAAATGCATGAACAGGGACAATGCTTTTTTCCCTTCTATACCCTTCACCAAGCTCAGTCCAGAACTTCCAACAAACAGAAAGAACTTAATAAAACTTGTGGATAAACTGTATTAGGGATGTTGAGGATTTAAGTCTACAACATTTCTATAGTCCATCTCATTGTAATTTTTTTAAATTAAAGAGAAAAGAATGGCCTTCTACCTCTGGATATGATAAATTAACAGGGGCTGGATTTATTCCTCCACTTTACAAAACAATTTTTGTCTTTAGAAAGAAAGATAAAATTTATGAAACCAGTTTTTAGACATGAGACAATGGGCAGAACAGATAATAATGACCTCTGAGAAAAGGGAAACAAATGAGGTGAGCTGAGGTGAGCTCTACTGTCACCTCAGCATACTGCCTGTGGTGAGTTTCCAGGCTACAGAGAGTGTGTGTGTGTGTGTGTGTGTGTGTGTGTGTGTATTTGTGTAGGAGAGGTAGGTGCAGCCAAAGATGGGAAAAGGGAGGGGAGAAGGCCACCAGTCTCCTTCAGTTGAAGAGACAGAGCTAATCTGAGAAGGTTAAGACAACTAGAATTTGAAGGGCAGAAAACCAGAAAAAACTTCACAGAACACACTCTAAACATATGCAAGAGATTGCATCTTCATCTAAATACTGTGTACATCATACATAAGGAAACGAACAGAAGTCAGGTAAAGAACCACCAGAATGCTACAGGCAGAACACAAAAGGCTGCTGCCTCCGTAGTGGGGAAAATCAGCCCTACACTAAAGTCTGCTCTGGTTCTATCTACCAAAACCTAAAAAACAACCCTTGACATGATCAATCTATTCGAAGTACTTAACTATATCAACTCAGAAACACTGAAAACAACCCATTAAAAAAATTTCAGAACCCAACTAAATATAATTAACAATTTATTTACTTGTCACCAGACATGTAATGAAGCTAGAAAATAAAACCAATAATGGGAGTAAAAGTAATCAAAAGAACAGACCCAGAAGAACAAATAATAGAAGTAGTAGGCAAAGATATTAAAACAGCTATTACTAACATACCCACTATGTTCAAAAAGATAGAGGAAACCATATTAAGGAAAGACCTGGAAGACACAAGAAATTTAAAAGACCCAAAGTAAACTTCTAGGGATGAAAAATACACTGGGCTGGATTCTCAGCAGATTGGACACCTGAAAGAAAAGGTTAACGAATCTGAAGATAGTAACTCTAGTTAGGTTAAGAAACTGAATTCAGAAAAACCTAAAGCTCAAAATCCTCAGTAGAAATTAATTCATCCAACCACTTATAAAACAAAATAATTAAGGGCATCTGGGTGGCTCAGTCAGTCAAGTGTCTGACTCTTTGTTGAGGCTCACATTGTGATCTCAGGGTCGTAAGATCAAGCCCCATGTCAGGCTCCATGTTCAGAGGTGAGTCGGCTTGAGATTCTCTCCCTCTCCCTCTGCTCCTTACCCTCCTCACATGCTCTCCACCTCTCTCCTCTCCCTCTAATAAATAAATAAATCTTTACACAAATTAGTGTCTACAATATGCCAAACATAATAAACATGGAAAGATTTAAAACACTTAAAAAATGTTTCCTACAGTTTCCCAACTTAGTTTTGCAAGCCTCAGAAGTATTCAATATTCCCTTATTTGATGATCTTATAAACAAATATGCAGTGTGTTTTCCTTTATCTCCCCAGTGTATTTCCATATCATCTTTTACTATTAGGTACTAAAGTAAGTATACTTTAAGTATGGGGTTAGTTTATAATCTAATACAAAGAAAAAGAAATTGTACTGTAATAGGGCTCTACCATAATTTCTTTATTCCTACTTGTTAGAGAAATAAGACTATATGAAACAAACAAAGAGATATAGGGCGCATTGGCCTTTGTATATGACATGAGTACCCAATAAATTTGTATATAATTCATTAAAATGAATGAAAATATTAACCCAGATAAGAAACAAAACAAACAGGAACTCTGGTTAAGGACAGCACTTCTTAGAGACCATTATTACATTTCTCTGCCCTATTTATGTCAGTGCCTTCTCGCCCCAGTGGATTTTGCCCAAGAAGACAGCCTACAAGTGTACAATCAAATCAGATGCTGAAAATGATAGCTGAGGTCATAATCAACCACCTCAGCCATAAACAACCACACAAACTGAAGGTCTGTGAATCGTTTATGAAAGTGGCAGATGGTCTGTTAAGGCAATGTCACTTAATAACCACAATGTTGCTTATACATTATACCTGTCAGAATCATATGGAGGAAGTTTTTCTCAAAAAACCAACAGTTTCATCATATACATGCGAATATTTAAGAATTCTCTTCTTTTAAACTTCCTACTTTATTTGCAGTGGTATTTATATTTACTACAGAATTAATAGATACTTTATAGTACTAACAAAATTAATAGATACAGAATAGACAACAGATTTAACATAATTAACAGATAATTAACAGAATTAATAGATACAGAATTAATACTTTTTTAAACTGTTAATTATAGAGACTGAAAAACAAAATCTCACCCCCTAGAGCTGACCATTATTAACAGTTTGGTTTCTATCTTTCATATTTCTATGTTTTAATACGGGGGGGGGTGTTTTTTTAAGATTTTATTTATTTATTTGACAGACAGAGATCACAAATAGGCAGAGGCAGGCACAGAGAGATAGGTGGAAGCAGGCTCCCTGATGAGCAGAGAGCCAGATGCGGGGCTTGATCCCAGGACCTTGAGATCATGACCTGAGCCAAAGGCAGAGACTTAACCCACTGACCACCCAGGCGCCCCAATACAGGGTTTTTAATAAAAAATATCATACATCTTAGTCTTCTGTCTTTTCATTTTCCTTAAAAATATATCAGAGAAATATTATAGTTAAATACTTAGAGATCTCACTCATTCTTTGTTTAACATGGAAGTATCAAACTTTATTCAACTACCCCCTACTAAGAGTCATTCAGGTTCTCCAATATTTTGCTATTATAAATAATGTCACAAAAATATCTTGAATTCTAATTGTTGCAAAGATTCTAAAATTTTGGTGGGTCAGAGAGTAAATGTGCCTTCAGCAGCAACTTCCCTTCCCCAAAGAGGGTAACAAATCACATGTCACGAGCAATGCACAAGAGTAGTGTTTCCCTATATTCCTGCCAGTACTGGTTATACTAAATGCTTTTGGAAGATAAGAGTACAAGTGGTTACTGACTTTAAAAATACATACTATTTCTAGCTTTTTTTTTTTTAAAGATTTTATTTATTTATTTGACAGAGAGAGATCACAAGCAGGCAGAGAGGCAGGCAGAGAGACAGGAGGAAGCAGGCTCCCTGCTGAGCAGAGAGCCCGATGCGCGACTCGATCCCAGGACTCCGAGATCATGACCCGAGCCGAAGGCAGCGGCTTAACCCACTGAGCCACCCAGGCGCCCCTATTTCTAGCTTTTTGCTAAAATCTTTGAAATTTCTCCACAGACTTGCCCACTGTCAAAAATTTGTCGGTTGTCTTCAATTAACCAATGAGCAGTGCTACAGAAATCTACTTAAAAGTTCCAAACAACCAACTTATAACTCATTTTCTCTTACAAATGTTGTTTAAATAAACATTATATAATCTGGACTAATACAAAGCTGTATTTTTTAATTTAAAAAATGGTAAAAAAAATTATTGATAGACAATATACACTGACAATTTGTAGTTAATCTAGAATAATTAAAATATCTAACATTGGATCAATTTTTTAAGTTTAATAAATACATACAACAGGAGCATTCCTATTGGAAATACACTTTCCAAATCACATCCTTCCCAATTATATACTTAGCTGCTATTATCATAGAGGGAACTGAGACCACTGGGACATCCAGAAGGAATATATATGAGCAGGGAAGGAGCTGGAGAGAGGTAAAATATATGTAAGGAAACTCAAAGGATGAGGAGTAGAGTCAGGCCACCATTCATCTAAAACCTCTATCTCCCAACTCCCCAGAAATACCAAGTGATAAGCTTCCTGTCCTTTTTTTCTCTATTCTTTTCCTTCTCTCACACATTTGTTATGTGTACCTTGCACACATACGATATGCCTATTTGAGGTGGGAGCAAACTTTCCATCCCTTCCACTGCCATTCCTACCTACTCTCTAAATGTATTAGAATTGAGGTCGCATAGCATCATATTCTCCTCTTTTCAACCCTGGTCCACAGCAGAAGGGAAGGATCCAGATTCCAGCCAATCCTCAGAATGCAGGTTATGGGGAAGGGGTAAATAATGGGGGTGCTCTGTGGCCCCAATCCACCAGGAAACAGCCAAATATCCACATGCTGATAAAAAAGCTGCAGCCAAATTGGCAATGGACCTTTCAAGATGGAGGAATATTGTAATTGCATATTATAATTTCAATTTACATTAACCCAAATCTATTTCTTAAAGCCTCAGAACACTGATGAGCCCACTGCACACAATTCACCATCACTGACATAACACTGGTCCCTCAAATATATAACCATAAGGGGTGCCTGGCTGGCTCAGTCAGAAAAACATGCAACTCTTAATCTCAGGGTTGTGAGTTCAAACCCCATGTTGGGTGTAGAGATTAAATATATAAAAACTTTAAAAAAAATCAAATCTAACACTGAAAATTCAGCATTCTTTCTGCATGTCTAGAATGCCATTATGGTTTCTGCTATTGCTTCACTTCCTCCACTCATTCCTTCTGTATTATTTTCCTTACTAATTCTCTAGCAAGCCAAGGCTTTTCCATTATGTGACTTAGGTTCATCCACTGAAAGCATCTCTTCTATCTACCAGAAAATAAAAAAGGAGACCAAGGAACGTGGAGAATGGGAAAGCAGGAGAGCTCAGCTTCAATCTTGCTTCTCCGTGTGCTGGTCCTACTTCTCTGGACATAAGTTTTCTCGAGGAGAAAATGAGAGGACAGAAAATCAGCCACTTAGTGTTTCTACCTTTTCCATTCCAATTCTCAAAGATGGGCACATAAGAAAGTAGAATTCAGGTTAGATGCAGAACTATCCAGTATTTCTGGTACCTTGGGAGGCAGGGAAGAACAAGGTAAGGGAAAAAACAAATCTAAGCAGCTTAAGCAATCCCCCAGAATGAAGATGCTTCAAAACTGAACACCACAGGGGCGCCTGGGTGGCTCAGTGGGTTAAGCTGCTGCCTTCGGCTCAGGTCATGATCTCAGAGTCCTGGGATCGAGCCCCGCATCGGGCTCTCTGCTCGGCGGGGAGCCTGCTTCCCTTCCTCTCTCTCTCTCTGCCTGCCTCTCTGCCTGCTTGTGATCTCTCTGTCAAATAAATAAATAAAATCTTTAAAAAAAAAAAAAAACAAAAACTGAACACCACAATCCTTAGTCCTAAGGCTGCAGCTCCACCTCAGACCCAAAATATGGCCAACCAGGACCTGTTTGTTCACATTCATTACTAAAGTGAAGCATTAAAAGTACCATGAAAGAAATTTTCCATTTAACCAGAGATGGAAGGAGGAGGCTCAAAGGACACAACATTTAGTCCTTTCCTCAAAATTAGATATGGGGGGGGCACCTAGGTGGCTCAAACAGTTGAGCATCTGCCTTAGGCTCAGGTCATGATCCCAGAGTCCTAGCATCAAGCCCCACATCAGGCTCCCTGCTCAACAGGGAGTTTGCTTCTCACTCTCCCTCTGCCCTCCCCCTGCTCAAGCTCCCTCTCCCTTTCTCTCTCTAATAAAATCTTTTTAAAAATAATATGTGATTATCATTTAACTAAAAATAAAAGAAACACGACCTAGCCAAACAAGAACAACACAGTGACACGACAGATAACAATTTAAAAATGTCCAAAAAGAGCTCATTTGTACACATCTGAAGATACCAAGTTTACATATTAATGCATATGATGAGAATGAAAAAAACTTGTAAAAATATGAATTTCTTCCAAAAGTTCTACTTCAAACATTACAGATAAACCTAATCCTCCAAAGTACTGCTTAATTCGGTACCATTAATAAACAATAGTCATGGAGATTAACACAAGTAATGAAATACAAATGCAATCAATTTCAACCTATATCAGAAGCCCTGAAGGCATTTAAAAAAGGTTTGCAGGGATACCTGACCAGTTCATTCGATAGGGCATGTGATTCTTAATCTCAGAGTTGTGAGTTTAAGCCCCATGTTGGACCAAGAGCCTACTTAAAAAACAAACAAACAAACAAAAAAAGGTTTCAAAGGAATCAATAATGGGTTTTGAAAAAAAATTAAAACTATGATTATGGTGATAATTTCAAAAATTAAAAATGAGACCAATGCCATAAACAGTAAATGGAAAATATGTCAGAAAGTGATGTCAAGGATAAACATATCATATCAGTACAAAGAGATATATTCCAACTCAACAAAAACACAGAAGACAGTGCTCAAAAGCTCCTCAGGGCTATCAATATAGGCTGAAATTGACTGCATTTGTATTTCATTACTTGTGCTAATCTTCAAGACTACTGTTTATTAATGTGTCTATTACCTTAAGGATCTAACATGCTTGTTGGCACACAAAAGCACTCAATAAATGTTTTCTAAATGAATAAATGATGAATTAATTCATTAAAGCCAGTATTATAGGATGAAAAGAAATCTTGGTGACCATTCATGTTAATTTATAAATCCATCCAAGTCTAGTTAGTTAGCAAGAGTCAAGAATGGAAACCAGATTTCTGATTATTAGTCCTTGCTTCCTTTACTACTGTTAAATTTCTAAAATTCAGAGTGACTGGAATTTTTAAGTTAGAGATAGATAGATAAATAGATATAGATATATAGAGCCATATAGATAGATAGATAGATAGATACCTCAAGAATCCACTCAATCATTAATCAGGCAGTACCTTAGAAACAGTTAATTGGTAAGTGACTTAAATAGTCCATGATTTCTTTCTTATCTTGAAAACTTTTATTTCTCAAGTTTGTAACATCAAAAGATATCAGTGTAATAATAATCACCAAGACCCACCAGGATACAAAACTGGTTAAAAAGTTTCATGACATTGTTTATTCCACTACTCAATGGAATACATGCATCAATCATTAAAAATGTTTTGAAGTAATATTTAATGGCATTAGAACATGCCATGATATATTAAATGAACAAGCAGGATATATAACTTTACAGTGATCCAAATTTTTAAATGTTCTGTATTAAGGAAAAAAGAGAAATGGAAAAAGATAAGGAAATATGTCTGAAGATTAAATATTTGGATAACAGAACTACCTATTATTTTTTATTCATATTTTGCACATTTCTTTATTTTCCAAAAATGTTAGTGAGTTTGTATCAAATTTTTCATTCACATTCCCCCAAGTACTTACACAGTTCTTCCTTTTCCACTGAGTACTACAGAAATTACACCTTTAGTCAATAGGATAGTTCTTCTGTTGAAATGTTAAACCCTGTAATTTTAAAAGCTGCTTCTATTCACAATGGAAATAAAGGATAACGGAAGTTTTCCCTCAAGTAACCAAATTCTCAAAAGCCAGCAATAGAATTTCTCACTAAAGTTTATGGATTCTGCACAGCCCAAAACCATGTTAAACAGAAAGTTTATGGATTATGGATAGCCCAAACTTACATTAAATAAAAGGTAAACCAAAATATGAACATCTACCAATCCCAGAATATATTCAGTGGCTATCCTAAAAATGAAATTTGTCTGGTTAACATTAAAGTACTGATTAAATCAGTATGATAATACTTTCCCTACAATGCAGAGTGAATGAAACATGTGGTCATATTGCCCAGACGAAATGGTAAAGCAAAGAAAACCCTCCGCTGACACCATCCACCCCACTTATAAACACCCCTATTGAAATTCTGCTTTCCTTCAAATAGCCCACACCATGCTAATAAAACCCTTGGATGCTCAGATCCTCCTTTCTTGTAGCACTACTTATAATGAATAGAGCTGGTCCACCTTCTTCACCAAACTGTGCTCTTTGGGAGGCTATAGTCCTATAGCTCTATGTTCCTCTTCCTTCTGCAGGTCCTAGTTCCTCTGCACATTTTTTAATCATATGATCAATAGATATTTAGAACTAGGGGCTCCTGGGTGGCTCAGTGAAGTGGCTGCCTTCAGATCAGGTCTTGGTCCCAGGGTCCTGGGTTTGAGCCCCAAGTCTGCCTCCCTGCTCAGCGGGAAGCCTGGTTCTCCCTTTGCTCTCACCACCACAGCCCCACCCCCACCCCCGGCCCTGGCTCATGTTCTCTCTCTCTCTCTCAAATAAATAAATAAAATCTTTAAACATAAATAAATACTTAGAATTCAGCCACATATTCCAATTTGGTAACTTCCAATTTCTCCTGGCCCCAAGCGCTTCATGCCTTCCCAGTTCTTCTAGGCATAAACACTGATTACAAAATGTGATGAAGATGGGGGAGACTGTATGTTAATGGTGATTTGGTCACTTCAAGCATGGAATCAATTAATTCCTGATTAGAAATATGAGGATGGAAACAATGCAGCTCGAATGTTCTCAAAGAAATGTTAATAACAAAAGTATTTCATTCTATTTATTACTTTAATTCTACTGAGGCCAAATTTAAATTTCTACATAGTGTTCTAAATGGAAAATGATGGAGACTAAGTTAAGTACATCTGTTTTTCCACAAGGAAAGCACAGTATCCTTGCATTTTGCTTTCTGTAACTTAAAATTCTTCAATCCTTCCTTCCCTCCCTCCAAAATTTTTCAAAGAAAAAATATAAAGACTACAAATTATATGTAGTAGCTAAATTGTTATTGCTTCTGAGATTGCCTTAAAGATAAAGTCACATTGCAAATACCTTCATAACCATAAGCCCTCACTTGATGGGGATTATAAAATCCACACTGTACACAAAATCAAACTCTGAACTTCACTCAATTTTTTTCCTACTATTTTCTTTTTTTTTAAAGATTTTATTTATTTATTTGACAGAGAGAAATCACAAGTAAGCAGAGAGGCAGGCAGAGAGAGAGGAGGAAGCAGGCTCCCTGCTGAGCAGAAAGCCCGATGTGGGGCTCGAACCCAGGACCTGGGATCATGACCTGAGCCGAAGGCAGCGGCTTAACCCACTGAGCCACCCAGGCGCCCCTCCTACTATTTTCAATATTCTCTAGTTTCTGTTATGTAGATCACAGAAGGAACCACCAAATACTTTCATCATTCACTTTTTTACCCTAACAAAGGTAGTCAGTGGCGTTCCAACAATCATAAATGTTCAGTGTGTGGCTCTTCTAAAATGAGCCGAAGGAAAAATCAGGTAATCTTGTTCTCCCTCTTAACTCATGTGATTTTAAAACTCAAACATGATCACTTTGGTAAAAGCATTGTCTTCAGTCTAAGAGACAAAAGTAAAACTTTATGTTCTTAGATACATATACCATCATACCCAGGCCATAATCAAATTGCCGTAACAAAAACTCACTTAAAAAAAAGATTAAAACCAACAACTAGCTAGCTAACCCTACTTCTGATTACATTTTAAATAAGTAATCCAATATCCTAAGAGTTTAACTTTCACATGTTTTGCAGGACATGGATTACTAATTTCAGTTTATCCTTAGAATAGTTCAACTAATTTTAGACTCAAGTGCTATAAGGCATCATAGCTGCCAATGAGCTGGAACCCTGAATCGCAGCGGCAGCACATGTAGAGAGACTAAGCAAACTGTCAGAGAGCTGAACCCTGAGCTACTGCGTGCAATCCCACGAAGCAGCTACAAGAGTCAATCCATGTACCCAAAACAAAGCAGTACTTAAAAACAGTATGACCAGATGAAAGAAAATAATCAAGGCCTTGGGGCACCTGGGTGGCTCAGTGGGTTAAGCCTCTGCCTTTGGCTCGGGTCATGGTCTCAGGGTCCTGGGATTAAGCCCTGCATCAGGCTCTCTGTTCAGCGGGGAGCCTGCTTCCCCCTCTCTCTGACTGCCTCTCTGCCTACTTGTGATCTCTCTGTCAAATAAATGGATAAAATCTTTAAAAATAATAATAATAATCAGGGCCTTATTTAAATAACATAATATGCAATGGTTTAAAAGTATCAAAAGGAGGTACCAGTATAAAAAATTAACCATTTGCAAAACACATATCTGATAAAAGACTATTACCTGAAACATAAAAAGAATTCTTAAAACTCAACAATAAGAAAACAAACAATCCAGTTAAAAAGTGGGCAATGGGCACCTGGGTGGCTCCTCTGATTAAGTGTACAACTCTTGTTTCCGCTCAGGTCATGATCTCAGCGTTGTGGGATCAAGCCCCGTGTTGGGCTCTGTGTTCAGTGGACGGTCTGCTTGAGATTCTCCCCCTCTCCCTCTCCATCTGCCCCTCCCTGATCGCATTCACTCAGTCTGTCTCAAATTAATTAATTAATTTTAAAAATGTGGCCAAAAGATCTGCATAGACACCCCACCAAAAGAGAGATACAGATGGCAAATAAGCATATAAAAAGATGTTCCATGTCATGTTGTTACACTACACACCTATTAAAATGATTAAAATCCAAAACACTGCCAATACCCACTGCTCATGAGGATGCATCATTTTTATGCACCACTCTCACTCATCGCTGGTGGGAATGCAAAATGGTACAGCCACTTTGGAAGACAGTTTAGCAGTTTATTACAAGATAAGCAAAGCCTTACCATATGATCCAACAGTTGTACTTCTAGATATTTACCCAAATGAGCTGGAAACGTATGTCCATACAAAACCTTGCACACAACTATTTATAGCAGTTATATTCATAACTGAAAAAACTGAATGCAAGCAAGATGTCCCTGAAGGACATCAATAGATGAGTGGATAAACAGAATGTGGTACATCCAAACAATGGAATATTATTCAGCAATAAAAAGAAATGAGCTATGAGGCCATGAAGAGACCCAGGGGAACCTTAAATGCCTATTATCAAGTGAAAGAATCCAGTGTGAAAAGGCTGCAAACGGTATGATGCCAACTATATAACATTCTGGAAAAGGCAAAACTATGGAGACAGTAAAAAGAACAGTGGTTGCCAGAGGTTCAGGGGTTGTAGGGGATGAATAGGTAGAATGCAGAGGATTTGGGGGCAGAGATACAATTCTGTATGATACTGTAATGGTAAACCCATGATATATGCGTTTGTCAAATCCCATAGAATTCTACAACACAGTGAACCCTAATGTAAACTATGGATATGAGTTAGTAGTAAAATATCAATATTGGTTTATCAATTATGACAAACATACCACACCAATGCAAGATCAAAAGGGGAAACTGTGAAGGGAAGGGAGAGAGTATATGGGAACTCTGTACTTTCTGCCCAATTTTTCTATGAACCTAAAACTACTCTCATAGTCTATTCACTCAAAAAAGTAAAAATAAAAAAGACTACTGGCCTAAGAGGAGCCAGAGGATTTGAGTTCTTGGGTCTACCTCATTCACTGATGGTCCATGCAATCCCTACTGCTCAAAATACTTCCTATGCAGTACTCTATCCTACCATCATGTACCCAGAGGTCGACCTGATGCATCATACCTCACTGGCTTAATAAAGGTAGTAAAAGAAGGCGCCAAGTAATAGTATTTCATACCAAGAATTAAGAATACAAATTGTTACACTGGCATGGCCAGATGGGAAACTCTGACACTGAAAATAAGGGCATGTTTTAATTCACTGGGACAATAGTATCTTTGTATAATGACTTTAATACCCAGGATTCACTGAGAAATATTTTCACCCACTAGAGAAAAATCAGGACTTTGTCAATTCCCTTTGACGATTCTTTCCAGGAAACATTTCAGGCATGTATCAAAGTGGCCACATTCACTGGTGACATTTACAAAACTTAATTCTTCTCAAAAACTCCTCGACCAAAATATACACTGAAAATGTTCACACTAAAATTTTATTTTCCTTTCATGGATATCTAATAATTAGAATTTATACTCCAGCTAAGATATAAAAGTTCAAGCTCCAAAGTCTATTTAACACTTGAATTGAAATAAATCCCTATACATTTTTAAACTATTAATCTTAATTTCATGAATCCATTTAACACATCTCAAGCAGTCATTGTATTAATCAAAAATCATAATCCTAATAAAAAACATTCATAAAAGCAATTTCTGCAACATTTACCAGTCAGTGTAACAAAATTCAAAATATATAGTTTATGTCAAAAAATTATATATAGTTTATGTCAAATATACACTTTCTGTTCAAATGCCACAGACACCACTTATAGCTATATGATCTCAGGAAAATTAATCTCTCTAAGATTCAATTTTCATATTAGTAAAATGGTAGTAGTTGTAGCCAAGATAAAGAGTTATGAGGGTTAGAAATGATACATACATAATTCATTCGCAATACCCAGCACTGTCCAGTATATAAGTAGGTGTATAAAAGCTGAACCCATAAACAAAGATGGCTTAGAATTTACATGATCATATAACCACTGAACTCCTTATCTACCAAACAAAACTGGCTCTACAAATCTCAAGTTTATGTAGGGGAAAAAAAGAGGCAAATGAAAAAAATTACTGAAATACACTGAAAAATTTGTTTTTTAGTCATTTACAGTTCCTTCTCAAAGGATCTTAAACTAGTAATTTTATTTGCTTAAAGAAAACAAAATCTCTGCTCTAAGATACTACAAATCCTGTTCAGAGGATTCCCAATAAGGTTGATAAGCTGTTACTTAAGGAGCCCTACATTAACTAGAACATTCTAGTTTTCTAGGTCATACTACTTGCCATATTTCCAATGTCAAGCAAAACAGCATTCATTCTATTTCATTACCAAAGAAGGTCTAATAATGGTTAATATTAAAAGTTTATTTCAAAAACATTTTCTAATGAGTACACTACAAATCTTTTTACACAAATTAAAAAGAAAATACTTAAAACTTCTTCAATATAACTTCAACAATGGAAGTCACTGCACCCCTTCCTGCCCCACACTCAAAACCAACCAATTAGCCATCCTGTCAATTCCTACCATTTCTCCTGAATCGGCCTTCTATTCCAAGCACCATAATTTTACAGTGGCCTCTTAACCTGTCTCCCTGCTTCCTGAATCTTCCTTTCCACTCAGTACTCCATACCTTTACCAGAGTTATCTCTCTAAACACTATTTTCATTGGTAACACCCCACTGAAGATCATCAGGGGTCCCTTCCCTACCTACAGAATAAAGCCCAAATTTGACTTGACAGACAGAGATCACAAGTAGGCAGAAAGAGCGAGAGAGAGGAGGAAGCAGGCTCCCTGCTGAGCAGAGAGCCCGATGCGGGGCTCGATCCCAGGACCCTGGGATCATGACCTGAGCCAAAGGCAGAGGCTTTAACCCACTGAGCCACCCAGGCGCCCCCTAAAGCCCAAATTTGATCCTCAGTGTGGCATTCAAGGCCCTTTTCCATCTGGTCCAACATTACCCTCCATATTTACCCATTTCCATCTTCCTACAACCTCTATGCACTGCCATCTCTAAAACTTACTATGCAACTTTAGCCAAACATTCAAACTGGATTCTCTGGTTATGCTAATGAAATGGTACAGTCACACTAGTCTCTTCTCTTAAGCTTTCCTCCCTGGGACCTTCACCTTCTCACAGGGTAAAATCCCATTTGACCCCAAGTACGTAACTTTACACAACACCCAAACCAAACAGAATTATTTGCTTCCTCTTCCGAAAGTGATTAAGAATAGGTTGAAAAATAATAGCAAATAAAATTGCATTAAGGAAATAAACCAATAAATAAATAAAATCCTTGTTTGATCTCTAACAGAAATAATGATGTACTTCAGCAGATATCTGCCTAAAATTACTCTTTGGAAACAAGTAGCCTTGACCCCTAACTTAGTAAGAGCTGAGAAATGGACACCAAAGTCTTTCTTTTTCAAAAGCCATTAGAGACAGAAAAGTCCTATGTAATAGAATCACCCGACTTTCTTTGTAATGAATAAGAAATACTAAACATTCTAAACTATGAATCTTCTCACTTAATTTTTTCATCAGACATAGACAGCCAGGTATCTTATACATTTTTATACTTAGTTGTGGAACTAAAACAGAAAGGAACACATGACAGCTTGGATACTCCATCTTTTTGTCACATCTATAGCTTTGGATGTTTTTACAGGCTCCAATTTCATGAAGACACTTTGGGCAAACAGTCCAGCTCCCCAAAGAGCCAGGCTCCTGGGCTCACATGACCCAAACACAAAAACACAGGCGTTTCTTTGCCTGACTACAGAATAGCCATAGAACAATAAATTGTTCCCACTGCCTCTCCTTCCATGTCATTTATTGCCTACAATCGTTACTGAGCCAGATAATAAGAGCCTCCAAATTGCTCAAATAAAAAATTTTCAAAAGCATAAAGCTTTTTTAAAGTCCCTGAGCAAATAAATGTTGAGATAACTACAAAAGTAGTTATCAAAAGAAACTAAAGAAGCACCAGTCTGCTCTTTGGGTTCAAAGTTAAATTCACTAACAATATCTAGCAACTGCTTACATTCCTAGACGGATATGTGTTCCTTACAGTGTGAAGCAACGAGTAAATTCTTTGGCCAATTTAAATCCTAATTATTTGGGAAGAAATGACTTTTAAACCCATGGTGTAACATTATAAAACATCCAACCGTGTCATTTTGAAAATCCTCATAGATTTCCACGGATCTTTCAGATATTCTCTTACACTTTAGCAAAGTCAAATATACTGTGTTAGGGATGTTAATATGTGTCCAAACTTTAACCTTCTACTTTCAGGGCAGATACTTTACCCTCTGTGTGCTAGACACTGCTGGTTGCAAATAACCATTTTGCCTGACTCTTTAACCAACAGAACTTCAACCCTGTTCAAATGTTCGTAGTTGCTGTGTAGACAGCAGTGGCCCCTTTAACAGTTCTGGCCAATGAGATATTAGCAAGAATTGCTAAGTGGGCTTCTAAAAAACCTCTTTAAAAGGAGGCTAACTCAACTAGTTTTCACCTTCTGTCCTTTGTCCTTGCAATTCTCCTTCTTCTCTCTCTCTCTCTCTCTCTCTCTTTTTCTTAATATTTTATTTACTGGGGCTCCTGGGTGGCTCAGTCATTAAGCATCTGCCTTCAGCTCAGGTCATGATCCCAGGGTCCTGGGCTGGAGCCCCGCATAGTCCTCCCTGCTCTGTGGGGAGCCTGCTTCTCCTTCTTCCACTCCTCCTGCTTGTGTTCCCTCCCTCACTGTGTCTTTCTCGGTCAAATAAATAAATTAAATATTAAAACTTAATAATAATAAAGATTTTATTTATCTATTTATTTATGGAGGGGAGGGGAGCAGAGGGAGAAAAACAGGCAGATTCCACTCTCAGTGCAGAGCACCAGGCAGGACTCCATCCCACACCCCTGAGATCATGATCTGAGCTGAAATCAAGAGTTGGATACTTAACCAACGGAGCCACCCAGGCACCCCTGCAATTCTCCTTCTTCCATCTGGAAGTAAAACACAATGGCTGGAAGAGGAACAGCCATCTTGTGATGAGATAAAGACATCTCAGTGGCTAAGCAGCCACTGAGAATCGGCTAAACAGCAATACAGAAGTTCGGGTCCCACTGGCAAATAGAAGTACCCTGCAACCCTGGTCTGCCTACCTGCCTACCACAGCTTCTCAGTACCTGAGACAAAGAAACACTATCATCTGTTTTCTGTTACAAACAACCAAATACAACCTTAGCTAACACTCATTACCAGATTAAGCCCACTTCATTTGTTAAAAGAAAAAGCCCAAACGAATGCTGTTATAACTTGCTGCACTATAGTCCTATCATGATGCCGCCATTAGCAAGTTAAAGTTCACTTATTACACAACTGACTAGTACATTAAGCCATGAGCAGAGCATGAGCAGATAAAATCTGAAATCAAGTTTTTGTAGAATCCTGGAAGCCAAGTGAAAACCACTGAGCAAGATCTTCCAAGACTACACAGTATGAAGTGGGGGGAAGTTCCAGAAAACTTTACACTCCAACTTTCAATCCAAATGGCACCAGAGTCGGCTCACACAGCAAAAGGACAGGATTTTTTCCAACCACACATCTATGCAGGCCATAAAATTGAAGTGAAGATGAAAACTACAGGTGTAGTCGTTCTCAGTCCCTTCGGTCACCAAGCACATAAGCAGAATTACATAGCCCTGAGAGAAGGGATTAAAGCAATTACTCAAAGTTTCCATGAAAAACAAACAAACAAGCAAAAAACAAAAATTTTTTTTGCCTTTCTTCCAAAATAATCAAAGAGGATTTTTCAGTGATGTTCTAGATAAGTAAAAAATCTGCCACTCACCTTTCACAGAGAATGATAGTGAAACATTTTTTACAGCTGTCTGGGGACAACTGCTTAATTTCCAGATCAATAGGAAAAGACCCAGTTTTTTGGGCTGAAATAATTTGCCTTCTTTCTAAATTAGGCTAAAATGTATAAAATAAAATTTATTGGGTTCACATTAATGATGTCATTTTCACACTTAACAACCTTTTCAAAAAGTGCTGAGAAAATTAAATCTTCCAATGACAGAATTAAATAGCAGAATTTCAGATTCAAGTGAGAGCTAATATTAATATAAAAATGTATAATTAATTAAGATAACAGTATACAGATGAGTTTCCTTATACTGCCCCCCCCAAAAAACCAAGAGGGATCATTCTGTCCTTTATGCTAAGCTAAACATGTTTCATATTACATAGTAAATACACTGGATAATCTAATATATATAAAAGAAAGCCATTGACATGGGCAGTTTCTAGCATAAACAATAAGTAAATATGTGTTATTTATAAATAAATGCCTTTATTCACCCTGACTGTGCTATTAGCTGAAGCAATGTGATTTTTTTTTTAATCAGATATCCTGAATATTCCAGCTATGAGTATATCTTATAAGCAAGAGAACTACAATATGAATCAGAGCACCACACTCTTCTCTGCAGCAAACAGCTCTTTCTGTGTTGTTCATCGATGATGGGCACATCATCGAACGCCTATTCACTCAGAAGTAAAGGACCAAAGCAAGACACAAGAACAGACCACATCATAAACAACTGGGGCTCACTAACTTGGTACTACTCAGTTTTCTACAAAGGACTGGGTTGTAAGTCCTCGCACAGGCCATCTGAGGACTAAGCCTAACAAAACTCTCAGCTTCTAAATCCAATACTCATAACTGCTGACAGTATAGATTATTATAATTCTACATTTCTGACAACAGACAAATTTTGAATTTGTTCCAGCTGACTCCACCACTTACATTATTCAACAGCTGGGGCATATGATAACTTAGCAACCTGATAATACTCTAGCTGAATGCAAACTCATTCTGTAACCAAGGAACTTTGTCAGAAATAAAAATCCAAATAACCTCTCTTAAGTTCAAATGGGAATGTGAAATGTTTGAACAATGCATGATTTCAGAAAATGAGTGACTGTACTTTGAAAGTTTAGTGAACTGACACTCCCTATTCAAAGCCTACAATTCTTTCCTGATTAGATCAGCCCCCATAGCAAGTCATCACGGCTAATAAGCACTATAGTGAAGTCATCGTATTGGATACTGATGGGAAATCATAACTGGCTTCAAAACACACTGGGAAACAATGAGTTTTCCAGGTCCCCAGCTTTACGTATAATACACTGGCCAATACTCTTACTTTCCTTTCCAAAACTAAATGAAACATAGGACATCTATAAAGCCAACTACAAACTGATGACCTAAGCATTTTAAGGCCACAAAGAAAATGAAGGTAACATTGCTCACTTTTTCAGTGAAATCTGGGACTATAGGTTTGAAAGAGTATATTTAACTGCAATGATGATCATTAGGCTATAATTAAAATGAAGTGTAGTGAGAAATGCAATGGCCTTCGGATCTTTTCCTTTTATTTCCAAAGGCAAACAGAAACAAGCTTCTAAAGAATGCTTGCTTCCTCAAGACAAGTCAAAGCAACAATTATCGTTTCCAAAGTCACCTTAAATCACCCATACATCACTGAGGTAAAACTTGATGAGACAAAAATTCACACAGCACTAATTTTTTTCAAAAGTATGAAAAAACTTCCAGACTTTTTTGCTTTTGGATTTTAAACAGCACAGGTGTGTAGTCTTCAATAAGGTTTGCTAATCTGTATTGCAATATTTTTCATTTTTCACGTTCTGAGGAAAACTGATTAAAAACCTTATTTTAAAATGTAAAGACAGAAATAAACATGAATGTATTACACACGCACACATAAATGCTACCGATGTGCTTTAGCCTAAAATATCAATGCACTTGCTCAGTGGCAACGTTATACACAATAGAGTCTTGGCACAAAGGAATTCTGATTGCACTGTTTACAAATTCAACATGGATTAAAAGAATGTCAATAACAAAACATGTTCTAGAAAGAGATAAAATACATTCCTGGGTAGACTGTGAGCCTTTTGGAAATTTGGAATTTAGTTGTTCAATTCAGGATTTTATATTTCTACTTTCTGCTAATAGAAAACTAACAATGCATGCCATTTTTAACTATATAACCCTCCATTCAATTTGCAGATATAGTTTCTTAAGACCAAAGCAAATATTCAAAAGATACTAAACCCTCTGGATCCAAGTTATGAATCCGGCCACTCTTCACTATTAATATATTAAGGGTCCGTGAGTAGTCCTGGGTGGGGAGTGTTTTGGTCTCCTTACTGTGTCTCTTGTCTGTACACACTGAAAAATGATTTCCAGAGACAAAAAGACTCTTTAAGATGAGAGGATGCACTTTGTCTAACACTATATTTAACTATAAAGTCAAAGTAAACAATATTAAAATATAAAAAAATTTATCAGGTTGGCACAGAATTTCCCAAACATAAAGAATAGGCAGAAAAGCATTTCAAAATATACTGCTTTACATTTAAATTTACAACAGACTCACTGACTTAAGGCTTTCATCCATCACACAATCAAGTAATTT
The DNA here is from genome assembly GCF_902655055.1 of Lutra lutra. Taxonomy (NCBI): domain Eukaryota; kingdom Metazoa; phylum Chordata; class Mammalia; order Carnivora; family Mustelidae; genus Lutra; species Lutra lutra. Next base: position 49,446,270 of record NC_062283.1, on the reverse strand, counting down.
TTATGATGCATAAGAATAGGTATATACTCACAAACCACAAACTTTTTTCAAATAAAATCATTCTAAGAAAAATGATTTGGTGATGCTCTCGGTGGTGAAACCCAAGAACCTTTTTTTTTTTTTTTTAATTTAAGAACCCAAGAACCTTTTTTTGTTGGGTTAACCAACACCCCATGCAAAGCAAGAGCAGCAATGCCTTAGTAATCCCATGGAGAATTAACCGGTAACCACCCTCCCAGGAAGAATTATGATTCTTAGTATTCATAGTACTTAAAAGAGCTTCTACAAGGGAGAGAAAATGCAATGTGCTTGAAACCCAAACCCCTTCCCCCCACTCCACAGCCTATCCAAGGGCGTCTCCGGACCATCGCCCACCCCCACCACTCTCTCTGAGTTGAGGTCACTAAATCCCATCCAAAAAACCCTGGTCCATTCCCAAGACTGGCCCAGACACCTGTTTACCTGTACCCAAGCAGTAGTGGCTCTGATTAAGCAAAGATAACGGTTACCGGGCTGGTGCGGCTAAGCCCCGCCGCCGGAGCCCGGGGGACCACATACCTTTGTACCTCTCCAGAACATCCTCGTAGGCCTGGAGGTACTCCTGCTCTTCCACGTACAGGTAAGCAGCTGGCGAGAGGTACCCCGCCATACCGAAGTTTATCTAAGCGATGACTGGCCAATTCCCCTTTCCCCCTCCTAACCCGAGAGAGTATCGTAGTCAGCAAGACGCAGCCTTGAGAACTGGAAAAGCGGAAGGAGCGGCGGGCTGGGGGAGAGCGCTGAAGCCGGAGACTCAGAGCCAGGGGCGCGAAGGGGCGGTGGGCGCCGGAGCCAGCAGAGGAAACGCCCAGGCCCCCTGGCGGGCTGCGGGTGCTGGGCCGCTGCTCCGGGGAGCCAGAGTCCCTCTCAGGTTTCAGCAGCAGCAAATCTCGGCTAGCCCGGGGGCGGCGACAAGCAGCGCCACGCCACGCGGAGGAGCCTGGAGCCCAGTGGTGATGGGCGAAGGGTGGCGGGCGACGGGACCCTCTGCGGGCAGCACGGCCGTCACCCTGGCCCTGCGCTGGGCGCCTGCTGCGGGCCCGGCTGAGGCCGCGGCGGCGGTGCGGGAGGACAGGCGCGCTGCCTCCGCCCGGGATGCTGCGCGGCGCATCTGCGGCATTTCCTGGCCGCCGCGCCGCAGACACTCGCCCGCGCCCCCGGAGAGAGGGAGAGGGGGAGGGCGGAGGGCGGAAGGGAGGGGGCAAGCGCGGCGGTCAGCGCCCCGGCTGGCTCGGTTCCGACCCTGGCGCGGCTCGGCCCCTCCCTCTCCAGGCAGGGCCGGGCGCCCCGAGGCCCCCTCTCCGGCCCGCCCACCCGGGTCGATCTCACAGCCAAGCACGCCCACCCCCGGACGCTGGCCGGCCGGCCCGGATCCCCAAGGGTGAGGTTTCTATTTGGGACCCACAACAGGTGCCTGGGAAACAAAGCCGCAGATCGCGGTCACCGACGAGCGCAGCAGCCACCCTCCCCCGCGTCCCCCCGACCCCCCCCCTCCCCCCACCAAATGGGTTGAGCAGTCGGAGGTCTCCCCCGGGAAAGGATGACAGGGGCAGGAGTGGAAAATACTCTTCGACCCAGCTTAAGGCACAGAGGGACTCCGGTCACTCAGTGCCGCACGGGGCGGGGAGGGACCAGGGTCCCTTCCCGGGGCACATCTCGGGGGCGGGGCGGCGCGGCCTCTGCAGGTGGCCCTGCGCGTCAGGGCCTGACAGCCTGGAAGCCACTGCGGCTGCGCGCCCGGCGGACCAGCCCTCAGTCCCTCCCTTCCGCCCCCCAGAGCCGGCCCGAGCATCTGCCGCTGCGCTCCTGGGAGGCGGTCACAGCCGGTTTGCTCTCAGTGCCTCCAGCTTACTTTGTCCCTTCCCTCCTTCTCTTTACCCATTATTCATTCCACACAGTACTGGTATCTTCTGAATTTGAACAAAATGGACACAATTCCCTTAACTTTGGAATGTCATATACTAAAGGGGTGAGTTTTAAGAATCCAAGAACCATTTGGTACTCAGACGCGTACATAGATGTGTTTAAGAGTACTTAACTGAAGTCAGCATCCTGCCTCCTTACTAACTGTGTGACATGGCCAAGTTACTTACCCTCTCTGGCCTCTCTTCTTCAGTAAAATGGGGTTAATAGTGCCTACCTTATAAGTTTGTGGCTTTATACATGTTAGCTAGAATTATTAATAGATAAATCAATGCGTTGTTGACCATCTGACTTGACAGCTTCACCTTTTGCCCACATCTTCCCTCCCTATTTCTTCCTTTCATATGTACTGACCTTTTGTCCTTGATGAGTTTTTTTTCCCCTTTCAATGTTGTGAATCTGGACCATTTTTCATTAACTCTTAGATGGGGATGAGTACTCCTAAAAACTGTACACTCCTGGAAAAAATCTTAATTGAGTTAGAACTGGAAATCTTTACTTCTCCTGAGCAACTGGTCTACTTTTGTTATCCCAAAGCAAAACCGAATCTCTCTTTGCTGTCCTGACCACTGGTTTATAATCTGAGTTTGAGTCCGTGTCCCACCAAGCTCCTAGGATCAATGGTTTTCTCGCAACTTGGTATGCATTTATGTACACATTGGTTCATGAAGTAACAAGCATGCATCATCTGTGACACCTTCTTGAAATGAAAGAGTTAACAATTAGATCCCTAAAAGTCATTCCATTTATAGACCACACACGTACATGAATCTCTCTCAAAATTCTTTTGTCTCCTTTACAATGACTACGGTCATTGAGGGCACAGTCTGAGCCTCCATCAGATACTGAAACCCAGCAGCATCCAGTTTTTTGAATATAATCAATGCACTCTTAATTGATTTTAACTCTCCTTTTAAGGAGACAGTCAAAATGAACAGCAGCAGCATTGGGGTTTTCTATAAAGATAGCCTTTGCCCCATGCATTCTTGGAATGGTAATATTGGGTCAACCTGCTAATAATAATAGTCTATTCCATAGGGAAGCAGAAGCAGTTAAGAGGCTACCCTCTGGCGCTAAGAATGCCTGAATTCAGATCAAGATCCACCACTTGCTAGTTGTATGACCTTGGGAAGAGTCTCTCCCTCTCAGCAGATTTCTGGACTAAAAAATGGAGAAAATAATTATACCTACTTCATAAGGTTGTTCAGAGACTAAATGAGATAACACAGTAAATGCTTATAAGAACATCTGACCATGGAGCGCCTGGCGACTCAGTCAGTTAAGGATTCGACCCTTGGTTTCAGCTTGGGTCATGATCTCAGGGTCGTGAGATCAAGCCCCATTTTGGGCTCCGTGCTTAGCACAAAATCTGGTTGAAATCCTCTCTCTCCCTCTGCCTTTCCCCCTGCTCATGATCTCTCTCTCTCTCTCTCTCTTTCTCAAATAAATAAATCTTTCTAAAAAATAAGAGCATCTGACCATTTGCAAACTATCATTTATACAGCATTTACCATATACCAAAGAATTTGCAAAATGTTTTGCACTCACTACTTTATTTACTTGCCACAGCCATGACCCTTTAATAGAGAAAATGAAGCTGAGAAAAATTCAGTAAGTTGCCAAAGAAAATACAACTAGCTTGTGATAGAGGGAGAATTAAAATCCAAGTTTGCCTGAGTCCAAAGTCTGACTCTGCTTAGACCCTTCAATTCCAACTTTAAAGAATTTACATGGGACAAAAATCCATATTTTAAAATAGCACTGTTCCCAACAAACCGTGTATCTTTACGGGCATTTCAAGAATAAAAAACTCAGCCTACCATATCCAGTAACTAAGAACAGCAGATCTATAGTTCTTATATAAAAGTCATTTATACAATGTATATCATAAAGCCCCATTCCTTACACTTGGTCATCTTTTTCTCACATTGACCCTGAGACATAGGAAAGGCGTACAGTCTCCGACTTTAAAGTGAGAACACTACAGTAAGTGCAAAAGCACTTTTAAAATCGTCAAGTGTCAGACATGTGACATAAGACTCTCTAAAATGTAAACCTGATTATATCACTGCATTGCCGAAAAATCTTTCAATAATTCCTCACCACTTACAGCATGAATGGTCCAATCTCCTCAGTATTACACATAGGCACATTTCCATTCTGCTATTCTCTACCAAATCCCATGTTCTACTATGCATTGCACTTGAAATTTCCATATAAACACATCTCCCTACCTTTGTTCTTATGGTTCCATCCCTCTGAAGTGGCCTTCCCTTTCCCCCTATTCCCATCAAGCTCTTTAATTCTCACTTCAAGTGGCACCTCCCCTCAGAAGCTTTCAGGCTCCATTCTCTGTCCATGTTAATTAGACTCTCCTCTGGATTCTTTTCATATTAGGTACTTATACAGCCATAACAACTAATCTCTCACACCATGTTGTAACAGTCTAACAACATATCCAGTTATATTGGACTATAACTTCTTTAAAAGCAGAACTATGTGCTTTTTCTTCATTTTATTCCAGGGATTCGATCAATATTTATTAAATGTGAATGAATTTAGTTATCCCACACACCATAAGGTCTTTTTGACTCTAGGCATTTTCATGTTCAATTTTATTTTTATGACCTTAAAAACAAATAAAAATATTGGACTTTCAACTCCTTTATTACTAAGTAATGAACACAATGGACATCCTCATACCACTTCTGAACCTCACCCCATCTCTTACTAGGGATGAATTTCAAAGATGGGTGAGTTTCAGGCAGAGTGTGAAAATGTCTAATAAAGTTAAAAGTTGAAATATTTTCATAGTATATTTTCAAACTACCCACAGCATCGAAATCGCTCAGATGCCCTGTTGCTTTATCTTCCATTGGGTGATCAGTGGTGAACAAATAACGTATTTGAATTTCATATTTTAGCTACATTATTTTTAAACAGATATCGGAAGACTGGCCTCCAAGTCTTTGCTCCCAAGATATGATTATTATGATTTGTGTAGAAAAAAGCCAACTTACCAATACTTATTTTAAAAACAGTAGCACATAGGGCGCCTGAGTGGCTCAGTTGGTTAAAAACAGTAGCACATTTCCATACTAGGGCTGCTTATTCTGTTTGTAGTTTTGTTTTGTTTTTGATTAATCTCTTTAAAGTATGTGACTTTGAGGTCTCAAGTTCACTAACAACCACTAACTTTATAGCTATCCCCACTCAGCGAACGTTTTAGAACAAATAAAACATGGCCCCTGCCCTCAGTGAGTTTACCATCTACCAATATCTTCTTGTCCACTGCACCCCATCAGAACCCCCAGTTCTTCCATTTCTTCCCCAACTACAGTGTACACAGATGATTAGTCCCCCCAACTTCTCTGGACTTCTGGCCTAGTCATTTTCCTCAATTTAAATAATCTCATTCCCCCTCACAAATACCTGACCGATCCTTCTCTCATAACCCCTTCCTGCACTATCAAAAAGCAAATTATCCACTTCTGTCAACATCAACAAAAACCTCAAGCCAGAAGCACCTTCTTCCTTCCACAAAATGGACGGAACACAGGCATCCTGTTCTGATGGGCTAGAGCTCCAAATTCTCTCAGCACCCTCCTTTCACCTGTCTTTCCTTTCTGCTGAGCCGAAGATACTGTGCACATACTGGCTCCTCCTCTCCATGCCTCACACCTGCTCATGGAGGGGCAGGGTGGGGAATGAAGCAGTGTCTCCACCAGGCAAGGAGTCAGGCCTCAGTGACTAAACACTTTTTAATACTTGAGGAGGGCGGTGAGAGCTAGGTCTGCTCCAGCTCCCCCAAACCACCCCTGCTTGGTCTCACTGGCTCCCAAACAGTCTCCCTCCAGGACCCTCCCTCCTTCCACCCTTTCACTGCTCCACCCCTCCCCTCAAGGCCTGGAAGAGAACAGGCAGCATCTCACAAACAGCAGCCAGAAGAAGCTCAAGGCTGTTGCCCCAGAAACCCAGACTAGAGAATGGCTGTCTGCACGCTGTTTGTTTTTCCTGTGATCAGAAAATCCTACTAGGGGGACTGTAGGGGGAGTCTCTGCTGCTGTGGTGCCTGGGCTCTGGACTAGTCCTCACCAGCCCCTCAGAGGAATATAAAGTACCAACTTTGCATTACAGTGGGAGGCAAAAGAAACTGAGTGGGCACACACCCACCACCCCAGAGTGAATGTCCGAGAGTGGAGAAGAAAGGAGGCCAGATCCACTGGCTGCAGAAATCAGCTGGGGACAAAACCTGACCTTTGGCCTTTGCAAAAGCACCCCCCCCCCAAAAGACTTAGTCCATCCTACCCATTACCATTCTGAAAGAGAAAATTGTGGAGGGAACTGAGGACCAATCACCCCAGAAAGCAAGTCTCGTGCACAGAACACATATGAAGAAACCACACAGGCACTGTGAGGTTGGAGGATTGGTTTCTTCAGTGTTCTCAGCTTTCAGCTGGGTAAAACAAGTCATCCCTTCTGGTTCGACTTCTACACCCAGTGCAAGGGAACACCGGTAACAGAACAGAAACATTGGCACCTCCCCTATATTAATTAATCAGGAATGCATGATGGCTAAACCTTCAAAAGCACCAGGGACGGATAGCTGCTATGGACACATGACTCTGACAAAGATGCTACAATTAAAAAAAAAAAAAAAAAAAAAAAAAAATGGCATCCAAGTTGCTGGAATTCCCTCTGCAATCCCGGATACCAAACACCAGGAATCCACCCCAGTTAAACCTGCGAAGCTCAGTGTCCCTGGGCAAAAAATGGAAATGAAGGGAGCTTTCTCACAGATTCTAGCAAATACACTAGGAATCACAGAGTTAATACTTTCAGAATGTCACAGCAGCTAGGGCATGTAAATAGGGAAAGTTTAATGCAGATGTCTGTAAATATCCCCCTTGCAATTCGAAGGTATCAATCCGTCCAACCAGAAGACAGGGCCAAACAGCTTAGTCACCAGCAGGCTGGGCAAACTGCTTTCTCGATGGAAATCAAGCATAAAGTAAACATGGTCATCCTCCTCCCCCCACCTTGAGCACAGACCTCTGCCCAGTGCATCAGCTCCCAGCTCTGGCTCCCGGGGGCACAGATGGGTGAATTTCCGCAACTCCCGTCAGCGTTCCGTCCCCTCCCCGACGCGCTTACCTGCTATCCTAAGCACTGCCCTCTCAGCGGGGTCCAGCACTGAGCCCCCATGAATCTTTCTTTTTGATCTCTCATGTTTAGGCAAATTCCAGGGTAAGGTGTCTCCCGGAGCTGGAGATGCGGAGCCAGATTTCTGGCTGAAATCATCCTCATCAGAAAAATCCGCAGAGGAAGACATAGAGCAGCGATAGGATGCGTTCCCGGAACTCTACAGAGGATGACACAGGGAAAAAAAAAGCATTAACAGCATAACACTCACATATGCTCATCGATTTCAACAGCCCCCTCCCTGCCCCCGAACGGAGTCTGGCATCCTGTACCATCCTCAATGCTGAAGGGATACACAAACAAGAAATGAAACCCAGGGCTCACCATCTTTTCTCCACGGCGCCTCCGACAGCAGAAACAAAACCCAGGCAGTCCCAATACATGGAAGATGTGCACAGAAGTGTGTGGCCTGCGGTCCGGCCACCAGCTCACAAATGACTGGCCCAACAATGAAGCCAGAATCAACAGCCTTCCTGTTACAAATCTATAGTATTTGGCTCCCCCACCAGGACAGGAGAAACATTTTCCATTAGGCTGCTGGTTAATTCATTAAGGCAACCAACTCGAAGTTTCAAAAACAAAGCACAAATGCAGGATGTTGAGTCCCAATTCCTTTCCGTTTCGGGTCGCCTCACCGCTGGAGTCTCCTTTCTGACGAGCTTTAAGCCCCTTGTCCTCTTTATTTAATTTGCTTCATGAGATTGAAGCAGGTTCCCAGAAAAGAGCAAGGAGGGAGGAAGGACAGATTCTGAGAAGAGCTTTTCTTAAGGCTGGGAGAACACAAAAGACTGTTTTCAGAAGCCTAGGACAGCACCAATAAACAAACATCTGAACTCAGTTGAGAGTTCTTCAGATAATTTAAACTTCTAACAAAGTAACAGCTGCCAATAATGTAAATGGGGATGATGGCAGCACAGTGACAGGAAACAGAGCCCTTCTCAGCTCCTGGTCATCCCACAGGGAAGGGAGAAACAGGATGTTTCCACCAAAGCACTTTGCCTGAAGGTTAGTCCTCCCTTCATCAAGTAGGAACAAATCTGCGGGATCATATCTTGCTAAAAGGATTCTATCTTCCATTCAGGGAAAGGGCACAAGGGATCAGTCCTGCCTTCTTGATGGAGTTGGATTTGTGATCCTGTAGAGAGCCACCAGCTTACTGTGGAAATCAGGATGTGATGGGCTCTGGGAACAGAGTTATAAAGTATCAAAGGGAAGTCTTCACTTTCCCATTTAGAATTCCACTTGGCTAAGTGAGGCACATCGTGAAGATGGCAAAACTGGTACAACTCGAATTCCTGAAACGTATCTTGCAGTCACCGATTCCTCAGAAGCAAGTTGCAGACAGGAATCAGTGAGGCATACTCCAATTTGAGCAAAAACACTGGGCTGCTCACAAAAGCGGTGGTGGCTACTGCAGCAAAACAGGCTGTGTGAGCAACATCCCAAAGCACTCACCCACAGCCTGTGAAACAAACTATAAGTGAATCAGGACTATTAATCTTGCCTCGCTCTATTCAGGCATGTTGTTACACACGGTCAACACCACCATTTTAACAGTACACATAATATCTCCCACAAAGTAAAGTGTCTAAGGGTTATCTTTAGCTCTATTCTTCACCGAAAAAGTGGTCTTCCATTTTATTTTACCTGCCATTTCATCACCTTGGCTAATTTATTTATTCAGATTTTGTGTGTTCTCCTCATAAACATTAAGTAAATAAATAAAATTGATTTTTCTGTATTGTAGCTAGAGTCCACAGAGAGTTGTGAGTGGTATTAAGTCAGTCACAGAATGCTATTATCAACCTAATTTATTTTCCACGCTTTTCAGAAAATTCATCTTGAGCTCTCTGAGGTGATGTTGTCAGCTGGATCCATGAAAAAGGGGGACATTCTTAAAGACTTTCAAAAGGGTTTTGGGTTTCTTTGGTTGCCTTGTCTTCCTTAAAATGGCTTCCAACCTGTCCTTACTTAAGGTCATCCTTTATCTGCGAGATTATATTTCTTGTTGCCTGCACAATTTCAGTGACTATAGTAATTTGATTGTTTATTTTTACAGACAGACTTAGGGAATAACTGTTAAAGAACTGCTCCATTCCAAAAACCACAGGTTATTGATTTTTATAGATAGAGTAATTTTTTTTAATGACCAGAGTCTCAGCTGATTGAACAGCAAGACGTGATTTATGCCATGACATAAACACCATTAATCACACACAGCCAGATGGGAACAGTTACTACCCCAGGACCCAAGGGTGTTGACTAGGGCAGCCTCTAATCTGGTAGTGTCAGTGGTAAACAGATAAGAGAGAAAAGGAAAAAAAGACAATCAGCAACACCTCTTTCAGCAATATATCATATGAAAATATAGACACAGACACAGAAACCCAGGGAAATCATACATATTTATATTTTGGTCAAGTCTCCCAGGTTACACGATTCAAGCATTTTAAGAAAGTATTCGGGGTTTTGGTTTGTTTTTTTTTTTCCATAATAATTTTCATAAACACTTTTAAAAATGTAAGTAAACTATACAAAATTAGGCCCATTTGAATCTTGAAAATTGAGAACAGATTTAAAAGAAGCTGCTCTGAAGGCGATTGATCCTATAAGACTATTATATGCTTTACTGATTTGAGATGACTTGCCAATTCATGTCACTATCTTGGGGGCTAGAGAGAGGCATGTAAGAGTACGGTTCTCATTTTTTGGGAAAAAACAAACATGTTCTCTGGCCCAAAATCCAGAGCCTCGTCTTTGATGTGGGGCTAGCAAGGATAAGACAAAGAGGGCTCTTGCAACCAGCAAAAGCTCCAAGATCTCCCTTGTTCAAACCTTGCCTGAGGTTTGATTCCTATTAAAATATAAACATCTATGTCCATAAATAGGAGATGGGATAATTACAGTATATCTATATAATGAGCTACAATGCAACAATTAAAGAAAAGTGTTATCAATCTACACTTAGAAAAGTATAAAGAGTTCATACAGAATGATTCCTTTAAAAAATGTGTGTGTGTGTGTGTGTGTGTGTGTGTAGATGGATAAACAGATACATGATTGATAAATAGGTAGACAGATGATAGGTAGGTAGATAACCATTTACCAGTATGTAAACAATGGTTATCTCTGGGTGTTGACTAATACTATAAATAGATTTAATTTTATTTCTTGTAATATTTTAATCCAGAACAAACACACAAAAAGATTACTAAAAAGAAAGATACTATACCAACAGCCAGACAGAATAGCAAAGGCCCTAGTAGGAAGTAACTATTTAACGAGTGCCTTTAACCACTTGGGGCTCACAGGCACCCCTGAAAAGTTGAAGCAATCTATGGAAAAAACATCTCTCCAGAACAGAACACATGGGCAAATATACACAGATGTTGCATATGATTTTCTTGGGTTCACTGACCCATGGACTTCAGGTTAAGGACCCCAATTTACACTATCATCTATCATCACCATTTAGCATTTGTGTTAAGACAAGAAAAATAAGAAAGCACTGTGAGTATGCAGGAAGAGAGGTAAAGGTAATTAGAAGAGTAAAGACAAAGTTGACCTAGGTCATAATATTTTTTTTTAAAGATTTTATTTATTTGACAGACAGAGATGACAAGTGGGCAGAGAGGCAGTCAGAGAGAGAGGAGGAAGCAGGCTCCCTGCTGAGCAGAGAGCCTGATGCGGGACTCGATCCCAAGACCCTGGGATCGTGACCTGAGCTGAAGGCAGAGACTTTAACCTACTGAACCATCCAGGCGTCCCAGGTCATAATATTTTTAACATTTGGCCTTTTCTTTTTTTTTTTTTTTTTTTTAATAAAGAACTCTGAACCACCTCTGGATCGATGCTGGGTCTCTACAGCCCAAAACACCAGGTTGTGAGGAACCTGTATACACTCTATTGTGTCTTATCACAACCTAATTATTAAGGCAGTTTTAACAATTGAATTAGATCACCCAAATTTTAAAGTGTCTTTCCTAATAGCCAGTGCATTCACATAGTATAAAAACAACCCAAATGCCTTAAAGCCAAGATAATTAGAGAATGCAACATTTTTAGAAGGGGAACTAAACAATAACTTCTCTAATTGAAACCCCGGTGGGGGATCCGAGATAAATACAATGGAACTGCCTAAATTGGAAGCCGCCCAGCCTTAGTACCCTGATCTGCAGGAAAGTGCCAGGAAATTGTCTCTGCACTAGACATTCTCTAACTGCAATGGAGAAACAAGTGCAGAGATAAGGGTTTATAAAAGAGCCAGACTTTTAGGACCCCAGAGACTGGAAAGGTAACTTCCACAAACCTTCCTATCTATATTTTATGCACACGTCTGTAAATATATTTCCAAAAGGTTAAAAACTAAAAAGCACGTAAAGAAACAATTAGGCAGGGGTGCCTGGGTGGTTCAGTCAGTTAAGCATCTGACTCTTGGTTGAGGCTCAGGTCACGGTCTCAGGGTCATGAGATGGAGCCAAGTGCTGAGATGGCTCCACTCTGCACAGAGCCTGCTGGAAATTCTTTTCCCCCCCTCTCTGTTCCTCCCCCACTCACACTCTTTTTCTCTCTTAAATAAATAAATAAAATATTTAAATTTTTAGAAAGAAAAGAATAATTAGACAATCTAGATTGTGGGGCATTCGATAAAATAACTATCCTGGACTCTTCATAAACGTCAGTGTCAAGAAATATACATACCCAAAAAACAGAGAATGTTCTAAATTTAAAAGACAAGTGAAACATAACAGCAAATTCATGAACCTTGATGAGATTCTATACTTTTTTTTTTTTAAGCCAAAAAGACATGTTAGAAACAACTGGGAACAGCTGAACATAGATCATGGATTGCTTATTAGATATTATTAGGAAATTATTAATTATCTAAGGTATGATAATGATACTGTAGTTGTGTAAGAAAGAGTCTTATCTTGGGACACTTTATTCTTACCTTCCAGGCTGGAGAAATTCATGACATCTGTACTTATTTTCAATTGTTTTAATAAAACAGAAGGACTGGTAAATATAGCAATAGGTTAATAATAAGTATCCACTATACTACTCTTTCAACTTTTCTATACATTTGAATATTGTCAAAATGAAGAATTGGGGGAAACACATAAGCACGACCTTTCTCAGTTTCTCTAAGTGTTGCTTAGTCTAGGCCTGTTCTCACAAAACCAAAATCCCATGTTGTAAGTACACAGTGATAGTATCCATCTGAGTGATTTCTTGTAACATTTCTTGGTATACACGTAGAGAATTAGATAAGCACCAAAGCAGTGGCCTAGGTCAACAAGACCCCTGAGAAAGGTGATGTGCTTGCCTCAATCCCAAGCAGAGTTTTAGATGGAAGGATATAAAATAGGCTCCATTGTTATTCATTTAAATATAGCCCAGTAAACCTAGTTGGTTCAGTATCACTTTTTTTATATTTTACATAAACAAAAAGAAAGATGTCAAAACTTTAAAAACATAGATTCCAATTTTGTTTAAAATCCTATTGACTAGGCAAGTACAAATACTAGCTTCTTGCATGTTATGTAAAAATGCAAAGTATGGCGCAAAAAAACACTTATATCCTAGTTTTTTACTGGGAAGTAAGTAAAAAAAGCAAGGGCCCACTATCTAATAAATAATACAATAATAATAAATAAATAATACTAAATAATAATAAAGAAGACAATCTTTACCACAAATAAACAGATGCTGAAGAAAACAATTAATAAAAATGTAAGAAAGTGCATTTAACCCCTTGAAGAGAAAATGAGTTACAGTAAACTGTGGGGACTATGTGCTTGTTTTTAAATTTTTTTCAAAACCAGCTGAACAATTCAAGTACTCTCTCATCATATAAATAACTTTTAATTAGCGTCCCATTGGAAACCACCTCTATTTTTTTTAAGATTTTATTTATTTATTTGACAGTCAGCAAGAGAGAGAGAGAGAACGAGCCCACAAGTGGAGGAAACAGCAGAGGGAGCAAGAGAAGCAGACTCCCTGCTGAGCAGGGACACTGACACAGGACTTGATCCCAAGACCCTGGGATCATGATCTGAGCCGAAGGCAGACGCTTAACCAAATAAGCCACCCAGGAGCCCCTGGAAACCACCTTTAAACAGTAAGAGGGAAGGGCCTTCTTGTTTGGCAAGACATCAGCTGTCCCTCACTCTCTCCTTTTAGGGGAGAGAGGAAGAAGAGCTTAGGAGGAGTTAGGGGGAAAGAGAGGTCAGAAGGAAAGGAAGCTGGAAGGTTCTTGGATCTCACTCAAGCAGGAGGCTTTGGGCAAAGAATTACGGAAGTCAAAGGTTTCTTTCTAGGTGGAGAGCCCCAGTTCATAAGCCTGTGAAGGAAGACCACTGGAATTCTGGACACAGACTCTTCCTAGAGTAGAAAGATTATGCATTAGTTAAGAGTGTTCCTTGGTCTTATGTTTCTGGGGAAACTAAGATCACACAACATAATTTTCCTCTAGCTGTATAAGGAGGTCCCCAAGATAAGCATCAAACACTCATTTCTGGGAGGAGCATGGCTTCAGATTCGAGGCAGTCTTGGCTTAGCATTAAAACATTCTGCAAGACTTCCTTCCTTTCAGTTTAACCAGCATGTTCTAACTATACACATCATTTACTGAATGACCATCGTCAGGGACTGTACTGAGCATTTTCATTCACTATCTTATTTAATACTCACTGCAACCCAAGAAGGAGCTTTGGAGAGGTTAAGTAACTTGTCCATAGTCATTCTATCAGAAGAGCCAGGATTTCCATCTGGGTCCTTTGACCTCAAAGCCTGTGCTCTCAACCACATGCCATTAAATGCCCTAAAATGTGCCTAAAATGTGAGGCACTAGAGGAACGTCTTAACATATTGCCCTCAAAGATCTTACCATGTATTTGGGGAGCCCAAAAGGAGTAGACTTGTTCTGTGCTCAGTACTAGGCTCAAAGGATGGAAATGATGAGAGACAGCTATCAGTTCACAATGAAGAAAAACCATACAAAAATATACAACCACTTAAAAGTGGAAAGGACTGCCTCATATGGTAGTAAGCATCTTCCCACTGCAAGAGACCAAGGCTTCACTGAGTGGAACATTGATTTTATTATCCTCTCCCAACTCTAATATGCTTTGGTCCTATGTGTTCTGAAACCTCTGCAAATCTTCTCCCCAAAAAGATCACAAATAAAAGAAAAATTATATTAGGTATCAAAATACCATTTTTTAATTGTAAAAATCTTACAAGTAGACTTTTTTTTGCAAGTCCAGCTTCATTTAATCATATTAAAATTATAAAAACAGAGACAAGAACTAGTCTACATTTGAGGATCTTCAGAAAGTCTCTCAAAACTGAGGAAGAACATTTCAAATAATTTGCCTTGAAGAAAAGCAAACACAACACTGAAAATAGCCCCACAAAACAGAAACACATTAGGAAGACAAACTTGAATACCAAAAACATCTCTCTAACTAGAGAATACCTCATCTTATATTTTAAATGGATATTTATTTATATCAACAATTAAAAATATGTCTTCTGCACACATAGTCTTCTGCCTTAGAGGAGGTTAAAGTCTAACTGGAAGAGTAGAGGAGATAAAACAGCCAACTTATATTCAAATATTATCATCTTAATGGGTTAGGCTGAAAAAACCTCTTCCAGTACGATAATGCAAATATATACATAAAGATGTGATTAAGGGGTGACTGGGTGGCTCAGGAGGTTAAGTGCCTGCCTACAGCTCAGGTCATGATCCCGGGGCCTGTGATTGAGTCTCACATCAGGCTACCTGCTCAGCGGGGAGCCTGCTTCTCCCTCTCCCCCTGCCCCTCCCCCTGCTCATGTTCTCTCTCTTGCTCACTTTCTCTCAAATAAATAAATAAAATATTTTTTAAAATAAATAATAAAGATGTGATTAATAATATAAAGCCAGGGGTGCCTGGGTGGCTCAGTGGGTTGGCGCTTCTGCCTTCGGCTTGGGTCATGATCCCAGGGTCCTGGGATCGAGCCCCACATCAGGCTCTCTGCTCGGCGGGGAGCCTACTCCCCCATCTCACTGCCTGCCTCTCTGCCTAATTGTGATCTCTGTCTGTCAAATAAATAAATAAAATCTTAAAAAAAAAATAAAAATAGGGACGCCTGGGTGGCTCAGTTGGTTGGACGACTGCCTTCGGCTCAGGTCATGATCCTGGAGTCCCGGGATCGAGTCCCGCATCGGGCTCCCAGCTCCACGGGGAGTCTGCTTCTCTCTCTGACCTTCTCCTAGCTCATGCTCTCTCTCACTGTCTCTCTCTCAAATAAATAATAAATAAAATCTTAAAAAATAAATAAATAAATAAATAAAAAATAAAAATAATATAAAGCCAATTAGTAGAGAGATGCTGACTCAGAAAACAGACTAGAACATCTACAGTCCCTGTAGAAGCCAGGATGGAGATTCAAGTGTTCCCCACCTCCCTCATTCCTCCAACAGTATCATGTCCAAAACTGCCAACTGCTGATAGAGTCATCCCACAGATGCTTTGTGATGAGCCTACTCATTTTTAAAAACTGACTAATGATAAACATTTAAAAAATTGGAAATTTTACATGAAAATGTGGATGTGAAGCATTGAGACTAGCAGTATTTTCCCTTTTTGGAAAGGACATGGGCTTTCCATTCTGACACAGTCCTTACCTGGCTCACTTCATTTATCTATCTATAATACCTGGCCTATGAGTTTGTGGCCCTAGCATAAATTAAGCCATAAAGGAAGGGACAGGCAACACTGTTGCATTCAGAAAGTAAAGGAGGTGAGAAAAGTAAGGGATAATGGTAAATCAATAGGCTGACAGTTTAAAAAAGGAAACTGGAGAGGAAGAGACAAAACAAAAGGAGAGGGTTATCAAAATATGTCAGTTAAATTAGTGTTAAATAGGAATCGGTGATTCCATGTTCCTGCTGGCATCCAAGTGCTAATCTCATTCTGCTCCATCCCCAAGAACCCTAGTTAACATTTCCAATATCCAGGAAATGGAACCAAACTGTATGAACTTCCGTAAATGCTGGCTCATTATCTCCATTAATCTGGTGGGCCCACCCACCCATCAGCTCACCCCCTGCCCGTGGTCAAATCTGCTACCAAATGTTTCTCCTACCTTTGAGTAAGTCATGGAGGGTGTTTTGATACCAAATACTTTCAACAGCCAGGTTATAGCTCTGATTTCTGTTTGAAAAAAAGATGTAGGCTATGATCACATATATGGGGCCCTAAGATAGAAACACAGGACATTTGCAAAGACCAAATCCCAACTACTATCTATATTGTCTTGTTAAAAAGTTAAAGATACGTGCATACTGTGCCAAAGACTGAATGTTGGGAGAAAGCTGTATGACCTTGGGGTAACTGCCTGGCCTCTCTGGGCTTTGGTTTTCTCATCTGAGAAATGGGAAACATAATAGTGCATAAGACATAAGGCTATTGTAGAAGAATAAACAATACATGAAAAGTGCTTTAGCAATGCCCAACATGGAGAAAGCATTAAGTAAATTTAAGCATTAAGTGATGTTACCTATTCACCTTGGGATGATCTAAGGGTAGGTGACTTAGTCCAGCTGAGCCAATATGATTATCAGTCCAGGGAATTTGAAGCAAAAAACAGAGACACAGTGACTAGAAGTTATTGGAATGAGGTCACATTAATAACAGCTCTCAGCAGACAAGGTCCATGTAGTTTGGTATCTCCTTCCTATCTTTCCCAAGAGTATTAGTTGAACATTTCAGTTCTTTGGGATATCCTTGTATCTTTCCAATACAGTCCTCTTCTGTTTCTTTTAAATTCATTATCTCCATTGTTGAAAACAACAACCAAAACTTAGAACAAACACATCAGTATTTTTTAAAAAAAGGCAATTATAGGTACTCAATTCTTCCCTATAGAAACATAAGCAGGGTTATGTCTTTATACCTTCATTTTCATTACCTATCTTCATTAATACGACTTCAGAAAATTGCTTTTGATAATAGCTTTTACATAGTTATTCGCTCACTTCAAACAGTTACTACTTAAATTAAGTGGAAAAATTACTTTTTCATTTAAAAAAAATTCCTTATTATTGCACTGAAGCCAAGTACATGAAATTTTAAGTGCTTGGCACTTCCACGGTCCCTTTCTGAGGAAAACAGTGCTTGTTCCCAGGTGTGTTGTGTGAAAACAAGCCTGCCACCATCAGCCACAACTGACTGGAATCATGAGTCACTGCCTGAACATGAAGAAGCCCGCTGCCCCTGGGCTGATTTGGTGGAAAAATGCCCAGCTGAGATTCTTCATACTGGATGGTGGTAGCCCAATCCAATCATAGCCTCTCCACTGGGGAATAAATGCAAAGTACACTCCAAAGGCCCTTAACTAATATTTGGGTTTTCCTGAAGATGTGCTATACATCCCACGCTTGGAACACTTGAGATCCATCTGGAACAACTGTGTGGTTCAGCAGACCCACATATACACTAAAGGCTCCCTCAGATTTCATTGCCTCTTTGTGATGGAACTCTCTTTCAGAAGGTAATCTGGCTCTGCCCCTTCCTTGCTTTATCCCTAGGGGAAGCTATGTGTCAGGGCAGGAAGCAGAAACAGACTGCAAGAACACTTGGCTTTTGTTTTCCACAAACCTAATCTGTTGAGACAGGGTTGTAGAAAGGAGCAGAGGGTTCTGGGGAAAAGGACTTTGCCCAGCCTTAAAAGAGGCCCTCTTGGGCTACAGGGAGCATCTGTGGATCCTGGAGCAGGGAACTTCTTAAATCCTAGAAAATGACTCATAAAGAGATGGCTGTCTGATATGGCTAGGGGGACCAACCCTGTGGTTCACGTTTCAAGATCCCTGTGTCCTGAGAGTAGCCCAGAAACAGCCTAAAGGGCCCAATGGGGCCATCACAGGGGGTGTGTCAGCACAACCTGGGGGCACAAATATTCCCCCCATTCAATGACACTTTGGCATCTTATAAGAACCCAGAACATTAACACAACTCCAAGATGGAGGAAGCAAAGAACATCCAACCCAGCATAATGGGAGCCTGGGAGTCAGAACCTAAGTTGACAGGAAAAAAGAGAGAGAGAGAAAGTGATATGTTATACTAGAGTTTATAGCCTAAGATTCAAACTCACTGTGTGGGCAGTAACTGTGTCATATTTACTTTAGAATCCCAATTCTTGGGAGTGGGCCCCTCGTGACTATCTATTGAATGAATCTACTGGCTCAAAGCTTGGCTTCAGCAGGTGGGTCCCACAGGAGTAGAGGTTCAAAGAGGAAGCTCTGCCAACTAGGGCTACAGATGTACTGAGTGTCTGTCTGTCTGTCTCAAAAACACACAGAACCCATCAACAAAATCACCACAGCAGCTATCTCCTCCTACATCTTCTTCCTCCAGCATCATTTTTCTTTTTAAGACTGTCTTGAATTACTCTAGAACCAAAGTAGAAGGAAATATACTTGCTTGCTTGCTTGCTTACTTGCTTACTGCCGCCTTATTTCAAAGTGGGTATTAAAGGGGCACCTGGGTGGTTAAGTATCTGCCTTCAGCTCAGGTCATGATCTCAGGGCCCTGGAATTGAGTCCAACGTCAGGCTCCCTGCTTGGCAGGAAATCTGTTTCTCCCTCTCCCTCCACCCCTCCCTCTGCTTGTGCTCTCTCTCTCTCAAACAAATGATATCTTTTTTTAAAAGTGAGTATTAAGGTAACTAATAAAATAGTGGGGAAGGGGGCGCCTGGGTGGCTCAGTGGGTTAAGGCCTCTGCCTTCAGTTCAGGTCATGGTCCTGGGGTCCTGGGGTCCTGGGATAGAGCCCCAAGTCAGGCTCTCTGCTCAGCGGGGAGCCTGCTTCCTCCTCTCTCTCTCTGCCTGCCTCTCTGCCTACTTGTGATCTCTGTCTGTCAAATAAATAAAATCTTTTTAAAAAAAAATAATGGGGAAAGAGGAAAAGGAATTTGATGTCTACAAGTTATCTAACCAATACTCCAGAATGAGACATAGGCAAAGCATGAATGCTTTGGGAAGCTTACAGTGAGACGGAGCAGATGAGGCTGGAGACGCAGGTGATAAATGGAGATCACAGAGGGCCTTGCATGAGTGCTAGAGCCTGGACTTGACCTTGCTGGAGCCAGAGTGTTGCTGAAGGTTTGTAAGTAGTTTGTCCTTCTAGATGGATGACTCTGACAGCCATAGAGAGTGGACTGTCTAGGGGGCAACCTCAGACAAGACTAGTTGGCAATTATTGTTACAGTCCAACAAATGATGACAGCCTGAGCTAAATCACTAACATTAGCGATGGAAGGAGAATGAATGTGAGAAATATTTGGAGACTGGAAAAGAGAAAGTGAGAGAAAGGTTGGGATGTGGTGGTAAGGTAGTTTACGTAGAAGGAGCTGACAAGTTACACAGAAGTGTAACAGTGGGGAGCCGGAGAAGGGCGGCAGAAAAATGAGTGGGCCCCAGGCAAGTCATACAAGGAGGCTCAAGATGTGGGGTCTCTCTGATAAGTTCCCAAGTTCATGGTGACTCAGACTGGTTTCAAGGAAAAGGCTGGCTAGTCACCGATCTCCAAGAGACCTGCATTTCCCTCCAGCTACAGCCCGGGTCCCTCAGGTGCTAGTAAGTGATATGGGAATCCCTCCCCTTAAGAGAAGCTGCAGCTGGTCAGGGTCACACAAGGGTCTGCTAAGATAGTAGCATGCCAGTGTACCAAAGCCCTACTGAACCATTCATTCCTTCGTTTGTCCTTTTGCTCATGCACACGGAGAATAAGAGTGTACAAGCGAGCTTGTTCACTGTCCCCTTTCACACAGGAATTGGATAGGATACTATAGTAAACATACCCATTTCCCATAACAGTTTCAGAACAGTGATACTATGCTACTTAAAACATAAAAATGGAAATACCCATATTTTTCTGACTTTTAATTGTCTACAGCAAGCAAATATGGTATAATATTCCCACTGTGCTTGTAAGCAATTTCACCCATTCTTTTCCAGTGTTCACTGCAGGGTCTCTCAGCAGTTACAATCCCGTGCCCTGGTTTTCCAGCCTACCCCTCCCCTCCCTAATCATATTGCACACTAGGATTTGTGTGAGTTCCAACCCACTGACCTTTCTCCTTCCTTCAGGAGGTTTTCTCCTCCCTTTCTCAACTGGGCCTTCAACCCAGCCAGTCCAATAGCTTCCTCCAAAAATAACTTAAAGCCTAAAAGAGTTTTTAAAAATGTATATCCACGTCCAGAAAACAATATGATGTATTCCATCAGAAACACACACATACTGTGGAATAACCAAAGAGCATTCCCTTCTGCCCTCCTGTATTATTACTTCCTGAACTGGTCCTGTATCTGTATCCACGCACAGGAACCAGCTGGAAAGTTGGCCGGTGAAGAATCCAGGTACCTTCAAAAATATCTTCAGTGAAAATCAGCGTTTATGTATGTGATGGTTAATTTTATGTGTCAACTTAGCTAGACCCTGGGTGTGAGTTGGCTTCAGCCAAGCAGCTGAAGGCCTTAGGAGCAAAGACTAAGATTTCCTATCATTGAAGGAGTTTTTTCCTCAAAACTACAACAGAGGAAACGTGCCTGATTTTCCAGCCTGTAATAGCAACTCTTTTTTTTTTCTTTTTAACTTTTTTTAGAGGGGTGGGCAATGGGAAAGGGCAGAGGGAGAGGAAGCAAAAGAGTCTTAAGAAGGCTCCATACCCAGCGAGGAGACTGACACAGGGCTCCATCCCACAATGCTGAGCTCATGACTTGGGCCAAAATCAAGAGTCAGACACTTAACCAACAGAGCCACTCAGGTGTCCCTGTAACATCAACTCTTACCTGAATTTCTGTCCTGCCAACCTGCCCTTCAGATTTTGGATTTGCCAGCCCCACAATCTCATGAGCCAATTCCTTAAAATAAACCTGTGTATCTGTTCTATCGGTCTGTTTTTCTGAAAAATCCTAACTAACACAATTGGCTTCAATATTACTTTATAAGAGTTTTATAAACCACCTTTACTGCATTTCAGGGAACTAGAAACTCATGGCTATAATTCACATTTCACACTTTAATGGAAAGAAAGACTGTATGGAACTTTTATCAGGCCAAGTTAGGAGGCTACCGCGGTTTCTCCACCTTCATTATTCACCACTGATACTACCATAAGAAAGTTATTTAACCACCCCAACTTTCCCATATGCCAAATGTAGATGATCGTACTTTCTTCACCAATGTTAGCATAAAATCAGATAATGTATGTAAAGCACCTAATATGAGGCCCGCCTAGGACATAACAGCCAATATATTTTATAGCATTTCTTTCCAAGATGAAAAATAAAATGAAAACCAGGTTTAAAAAAGTACATAGACTATGGGCGACTGGGTGGCTCAGTGGGTTAAAGCCTCTGCCTTCAGCTCAGGTCATGGCCCCAGGGTCCTGGGATCGAGCCCCACATCGGGCTCTCTGCTCAACAGGGAGCCTGCTTCCTCCTCTCTCTCTCTGCCTGCCTCTCTGCCTACTTGTGATCTCTGTCTGTCAAATAAATAAATAAAATCTTTTTTTAAAAAAGTACATAGACTAGCAAGGATTACAGTTACATTACCAGAAAGTGTATTGTTTTTAGGACTCGAAAAAATCTTTCCAGCTTTATTGAGAAATAATTGACATACATCATGGCATATGTTTAAGGTATACAACATGAAGCACTGATTATTACATAGTGTGAAATGACTACCACAATAGGTTCAGCCAACATCCATCTCCTCCCACAGATACAATAAAAAGGAAAAAAAGAATAAAGAGGGGCCCCCGTTGCTCCCTTTCCCCTGGCTGGCAGCGCGGAGGCCACACGATGCCTGGAGTTACTGTAAAAGACGTGAACCAGCAGGAGTTCGTCAGAGCTCTGGCAGCTTTCCTCAAAAAGTCTGGGAAGCTGAAAGTCCCTGAATGGGTGGACACCGTCAAGCTGGCCAAGCATAAAGAGCTTGCTCCCTACGATGAGAACTGGTTCTACACACGAGCTGCTTCCACAGCACGGCACCTGTACCTCCGGGGCAGCGCTGGGGTTGGCTCCATGACCAAGATCTACGGGGGACGCCAGAGAAACGGGGTCATGCCTAGCCACTTCAGTAGAGGCTCCAAGAGCGTGGCCCGCAGGGTCCTGCAAGCCCTAGAGGGGCTGAAAATGGTGGAAAAGGACCAAGATGGGGGCCGCAAACTGACACCTCAGGGACAGAGAGATCTGGACAGAATAGCCGGACAGGTGGCAGATGCCAACAAGAAGCATTAGAACAAATGCTGGGTTAATAAATTGCCTCATTCATAAAAAAAAAAAAAAAGAATAAAGAGGGAATAATTGCTTCCTTCTGATGAGAACTCTTGGGCTTTACTCTCTTAACTTTTCTGTACACCATTACAGTACATTATAGTATTAGCTATAGTCATCATGTTGCACATGGCATCCCTAGTGCTTATTTATCTTATAACTGAAATTTGTTACTTCTTTTAAGATTTTATTTATTTATTTGAGAGAGAGAGAGAGACAGCATGAGCGGGAACACAAGCAGGGGGAGTGGGAGAGGGAGAAGCAGGCTTCCCGCTGAGCAGGGAGCCTGATGTGGGGCTCAATCCCAGGAACCTGCGATCATAACCTGAGCTGAAGGCAGATGCTTAATGACTGAACCACTCAGGCGCCCCTGAAATTTGTAACTTTTGACCATCTTCCCCCAATTCACCCACCCTCCACCCACCACCCCTGGTAACCATAAGCCTGATCTATTTTTCTGAGTTTGGGTTTTTTGGGTGTGTGTGTGTGTGTGTGTGTGTGTGTGTGTGTGTGTGTGTTTGTGTTTAGATTCCACAGATAAGTGAGACCATGCAGTATTTCTTTTTCTTCAACTTATTTCACTTAACATAATGTCTTCAAGGTCCATCTTTGTTGTCACAAATGGTGGGATGTCCTCATTTTTATGGCTGAATGATATTCCATTGTATATACATACCGTCAGTTTGTTATCCATTCATCCATCAATGGACATTTAGTTTGTTTCCACGACTTAACTATTAGAAATAGCACTGCTATGAACAAAAAGATACCTTTTTGCTGAGTTAGTGTTTTCATTACTTTTGAATATATTCCCAGAAATGGAATTGATGGCTCATAAGATAGTTCTGTTTTTCATTTTTTGAGGATCCCTCGCACTGTTTTCCATAGTGACTGCACCAATTTACAATCCCACCAATAGCATACAAGTATTCCCTTTCCTCGGCATCCACATCAGCACTTATTATCTCTTATCTTTTTGATGATGGCCATTCTAACAAGCCTGAGGTGACATCTCATTGTGGCTTTAATTAGCATTTCCCTCAACATGTTTTCATGTATCTGGTGCCCTTTGTATGTCTTCTTTGGAGAAATATCTATTCAGGTCCTTTGCCCATTTCTTAATTGGATTATATAGGAAAGGGGGTTGGTTTTTGTTTTTTCTTTTTTGTGTGTGTGTTGTCAGTTTTGTTTTGTTTTGTTTTGTTTTAACTTAGGAGGTGGTTTTGAGGGTTTTTGTTTTTGTTGTGGGGGTTGTTTGTTTTTGCTATTGAGTTGTAGTTCTTTATATGTTTTGGATATTTACTTTTTATGAGATATTAGGCTTGCAAATAGTCTTTCCCATTCCATAGGTCGTTCTCACTTTGTTGATGGTTTCTTTCGCTGTGCAGAAATCTAGTTGGATGTAGTCCCACTTGTTTATTTTTTATTTTGTTGCTTGTACTTTGGTGTCATATCCAAAAATTCAGTACCAAGGAGCTTTATTCCTCTGTTTTCTTCTAGGAGTTTCAGGTCTTACACTTAAGTATTTAATGCATTTTGCATTGTTTTTTGTGAGTGGTGCAAAATATGGCTCCAGTTTCATTCTCTTGTATGTATATGTATCCAATTATCTCAGCACAGTTTATTAAAGAGACCATCTTTCCTCCCCTGAGTATTCTTCACTCCCTTGTAAAATATTATTTGACTGTACATGCTTGGGTTTACTTATAAGCTCTCAATGATGTCCCATTTATCTATTTGCTTTTATGCCAGTACCATACTGTTTTGGTAACCGTAGCTTAATAGTATAGCCTGAAAGCAGGAAGGGTGATATATCCTATTTTGCTCTTCTTTCTCAGGATTTCTTTGGGTATTTGGGATCTTTTGTGGTTCCATATAAATTTCAGCAGTATTTTTTCTACTTCTGTAAAAACACTACTGACGTTTTAACAATATTCATTCTTCCAATCCATGAACAAAAGATACCTTTCCATTTATTTGTGTCTTTTTTGATTTCTTTCATCAATGTCTTGTGGTTTTCAATGTAGAAATCATTCACCTCCTTAAATTTTTTTTTTTAAGATTTTATTTATTTATTTGACAGAGAGAGATCACAAGCAGGCAGAGAGGCAGGCAGAGAGACAGGAGGAAGCAGGCTCCCTGCTGAGCAGAGAGCCCGATGCGGGGCTCGATCCCAGGACTCCGAGATCATGACCTGAGCCGAAGGCAGCGGCTTAACCCACTGAGCCACCCAGGCGCCCCAACACCTCCTTAAATTTATTCCTATCTTGTTTTTTATGCTATTGTAAATGGGGTCAATTTCTTTATTTCTTTTTCTATTTCTTTTTCTTTTTCAATTTCTTTATTTCTATTTTTGTTGTTAGTATATAGAAATGCCACTGATTTCTGCACATTAATTTTGCATCCTGCAACTTTACTGAATTCAGTGATTAGATCTAACAGTTTTTTGCCTGAGTCTTTAGGATTTTCTATATATAAAATTATGTTGCCTGCCAATAAAGACAATTTTAATTCTTCTTGAGTCTAATACCTTTTTTTTTCTTTTCTAATACCTTTTTTTTTTCCCTTGAGTAATTGTTCTAGCGAGGATTTACAGTATTCTATTGAATGGGAGTGGTGAGTAGCCACCCTTGCCTTGTTCCTGATCTTAAAGGAAAAACTTCCATCCTTTCACCAGTATGTTAGCTATGGTCTTATCATACATGGCCTTTATTATGTTGAGATATCTTCTCCTTCTATGCCTAATTTGTTAAGAGCTTTTTATCATGAAGAGATGTTGAAATTTATCAACTGCTTTTTCTGCATCTCTTGAGATGATCATATAGTTCTTTTCTTTCATCCAATGCACGTGATTTATCACCTTGATTCATTTGTGTCTGTTGAGCCATCCTTGCATCCCAGGGATAAATCCCACTTGATCATGCTGAATGATCCTTGTAATATGCTATATTCAGTTAACTACCATTTTATGGGAAATTTTTGCAGTTATATTCATCAGGGATGCTGGCTTGTAGTTCTCTTTTCTAATAGCATCTTTTTCTGGTATTGGTATCTGGATAATGCAGACCTTGTAAATGAGTTTGGGATTGTTTTCCACTACCCGCCCCCCTTCAATTTTTTGGAAAAGTTTAAGATAGATTTGTGTTACTCCTCCTTTAAATTTCTGCTGAAATTCAGCAGTGATGGCATATGGAACTGAGCTTCCCTTCATTGGGAGATTTTTTTGTTACTGATTTAATCTTCTTACTAGTATTTGGTTTATTCATATTTTCTATTTTTTCTTGATTGAGCCTTAGTAAGTTGTATGTTTCTAAGAATTTTCCACTTATTATATGTTGTCCACTTCACTGCATATAGTTGTTCATAGTAGCATTTCCTAACCCTTTGAATTTCTGAGGTATCAATTGTAGTGTCTACTTTTTCACTTATAATTTTGTTGATTTAGGTCCTCTTTTTTCTTTGGTAAATCTGGTTAAAGGTTTGTCAGTTTCGTTTACCTTTTCAAAGAACCAACCCTTAATTTGGTAAATTTTTCCTACTGTTTTTCTATCCTCTGTGTCATTTATTTTTGCTCTACTCTTTATTACTTCCTTTCTTCTGCTAATTTGGGGATCAGTTTGTTCTTTTTCTAGCTTGTTATGGGGTAAAGTTAGATTATTTAGGAGCTTTCTTGCTTCTTAATGCAGGCTTTTATTGCTATGGACCTCCCTCTTATTTTTCTTTTTATTTATTTGACAGAGAGATAGATAGCACAAGTAGGCAGAGCAGCAAGAGGGAGAAGGAGAAGCAAGCTCTCCACTGAGCAGAGAGCCCAATGTGGGGCTCGATCCCAGGACCCTGGGATCATGATCTGAGCTGAAGGCAGAGGCTTTAACCCATTGAGCAATCCAGGTGCCCCTGGACCTCCCTCTTATAACCACTTTCGCTGGATCCCATAAATTCTGATATGCTGTGTTTCCATTTTGGTTAGTGTCAAGAAACTTTTTTTGTAAACAGGAAGAGGTTTATTACAAATATTTAGGTGAGGACACAAAACTGGGTAAAAAATTTCATCTAGCTGCCCCTGAAGAACCAGGGTCATAGCCATTGCACTCTCCCCCAAATCTGTTCTCCCTGCCTACACCACTTCCTCCAGGCATGCAGTTGCACCTGGAAGCTCCACCATGGGCACGTATCTAAGTCACAAGGAAGTCTAGAAAAGGCTTTCAGCTTCACAAAAGTACTAGAGACACTAGAACAGAAGCCAGAGGAGCCAGATTCAGCATCTGCCACATCAGGTTAAGAAGTTTTTCCTCTCCCTCATTTATTCAGAGTCCTGCTGCCCACCCGCTTGAGTGGCTGTGAACCCTTGACCCGGCCCAGGGGGCAGAGCTCACAATCTTAGTCTCATCCCATCGGCTGGAACTTAGGGACATCAGGCATGTTGGAGGATGCCCTTGCAAGATGGCGAGTGAGACTCCTGGTCTCAGCTGGAAGTTCTGTTACCTCAAGGAAGGTGGGGATGCCTGCCCTCTTAAGTGGAGTGTGTTAACTTTGCCCAGTTTTGTCTTGAGGATCCTCTCTACTGATCCTTGGGATTCTGTTTCCTTATTCCTGCTCTTTATTATTTCCTTCCTTCTGCTTCCTTCAGATTCATTTTATTTCTCTTTCTTGGGCTGAGCACTTAAGTCATTTTATTTTACATCTATTTTGTTTTTAAATATGTGTGGAGCAAGGAAGTTCCATCTAGCCAGGGAGATATGCCAAATATTTAACAAGTGGTGCAATGGGAATACCAGCCACAGCAGATCCTGGCAGAGGGAGAGGGTTCTATTGTTTACCAGCTGGTTTGGAAATGCAGCAGCAGCACTGCCCCTATGTGTCTGCCACATCTCACGCTGGCCTTTCAGCAGCACTCTCACTGCTGCCCATGAGAGCTTGGGGTTGTTCGGGTCCAAATATTTCACAAACTGCATTAGATTGTTTCTCTAACCCATGAGTCCATTAGGGTACACCCTCCATCTCCATCATCTGAGGGGCATTCAGTCTTTTTAGTGCTGATTTCTACAGCACCTGCCCTGTGTTCAGAGAACAAGGGCTGTACCACTCTGATTCTGTTACATTTGCTGCCATTTTCCTTATCCCTGAACATGTGGTCAACGCTGTGAGGGTTCCACAATGGAAATCCTGGGTGGAGAGCACAAATGCTCGGTCTTCAAGAAACTTTTCAATTCCCCTTTAATTTCTTCCTTGATCCACTGATTGTTCAGAAGAGTGTTGTTTAGTTTCCATGTGTTTGTGAAATTTCCAGTTTTCCTCTTGTTACTGACTTCCTGTTATTGAAATCTATAGATTTCATCCCATTTAGGTCAGACAAGATATTTAGTATGACCTCAATCTTCTCAAATTTGTTAAGACTTGTTTTGTGACCTAACATATGGTCTACACTAGAAAATGTTCCATATGTGATTCAGATGAGTGGGTATTTGGGTGTCATTGAATAAAAGTTCCCCTATATGTTTGCTGAGTCCATTTGGTATGTAGCATTATTCAAATCTGCTGGTTTTTTATTGGTTCTCTGTCTGGATGATCTATCCATTATTAAGGGTAGGGTATTAAAGTCCCCAACTATTGCTGTATGACTGTTTACTTCTCCTTTCAGCTCTGTTAGTTTTTGCTTTATATATTTAGGTGTTTTTATGTTGAGCACATATATATTTACAATTGTTATATCTTTTTGATGTATTGATCCTTTTATCGTTATTAAATGACGTTGTCTCTTCTTACCATTTTTAGTTCAACGTGTATTTTGTCTGATATAAGTATAGCTACCCTGTTTGGTTTTTGGGGGCGGGAGGGCTACCATTTGCTTGAAATGACTTTTTCCATATCTTTACTCTTTGTCTATCTGTGTCTTTAGAGCGAAAGTGATTCCCTTATTGGCAGCTTATTATTGGATCTTATTTTATTTATACATTCAGCCACTCTCTGTCTCTTGATTAAAGAAGTTAATCCATTTACATTTTAGGTAATTACTGATAGGTAAGGACTTATTATTGCCATTTTACTAGTTGTTTTCTGGTTGTTTTATAGACCCATTGCTCCTTGTTTCTTACTCTGCTGTCTTGTTTTGTATTCGATGTCTTTAATATCAGTATGTTTGACTTTATCACATTCTTTTGTATAATTACTATAAAATTTTCCCTTGTAGTTACCATAAGGCTGACATAAAATATCTTACATTTGTAAAACCCTATTTTAAACTGATGACAACTTAACTTCAATAGAATTCATATACTTAACACTTTTCTTTTCCCCCTCACATTTTAAGTTATTGCTTTTACAACTGATCTTTTTTTACATCATGTAACTAATAACAGATTATTGTATTTACAGATACTTTTGCTATATTCATTTTTCTTACTTTTAAGCTAGAGCTGTAAATTATGCACCATTATTACCAAATTGCAGACTCTAACTATGACTCTCTGTATTTACCATTATAATGAGATTTATACTACCTTTTAGTGTTTTCATATTAATTAGTGTTCTTTTAGAGCCCAATGGTTAGGGCTCTCCTTACCATTTCTTATAAGGCAGCTTTAGCAGCTACAAACCTCTTCAGCTTTTGTAAGTTTAGGAAAGTCCTTATCCCTTCTTTGTTTCTGAAGGACAGCTTCACCAGGTATAGAAATCTTGGTTGACCATTATTTTCTTTCAATATTTTGAATATGTCATCCCATTCTTTCCTAGCCTAAAAAGTTTCTGTTGAAAAATCCACCAATCATCTTATGGGAGCTCCCTTGTATATAACTTCTCTTTTTTCTGCTCATAAAATTATTTGTCTTTAACTTTTGGCAATTCGATTATGATGTGTCTCAGTGTAGCCCTATTCAGGTTCAATCTATTTGGGGTCCTTTGGGCCTCATAGATCTGGACATTCATTGCTCTCCCCAGGTTTGGGAAGGTTTCAGCCATTACTGCTTTTTTTTTTTTTTTAAGATTTTATTTATTCATTTGACAGACAGAGATCACAAGTAGGCAGAGAGGCAGACAGACAGAGAGAGAGGAGGAAGCAGGCTCCCTGACGAGCAAAGAGCCCGATGTGGGGCTCGATCCCAGGACCCTGAGATCAGGACCAGAACCAAAGGCAGAGGCGTTAACCCACTGAGTCACCCAGGCACCCCAGCTATTACTACTTTAAATATATTTTCTGTCCCTTTCCCTTTCTCTTCTTCTGGAATTCCCATAAGGCAAATATTTTTTTCTTTTCATTGTGTCCTGTAATTCTAGTAGGCTTTCTTCACGTTTTTCTTTTTGCTCCTCTGACTGGATAACTTCTAGTGTTCTATCTTCCAAGTCACTAATTATTTTTTCTGCATGGTCTGTGTCTACTTTTGAAACTCTACTGAATTCTTCTGTTCAGTCTTTTTTTATTTTTCAGCTTTAAAATTTGTTTGGTTTTTTATTTTTTGTTTTGTTGGTGATTTCCATCCACTTACTTTGTTGGCACATTGTTTTCCTTATTTCATGTAGTTATCTGTGTTTTCTTGTAACTCGCTAAACTTCCTTACGAGGATTATTCTGAATTCTTTGACAGTTCATAAATCTCCATTTTTTAAAATTCTTATTTACTTTTTAAGTAAGATCTATGCCCAACATGGGGCTTGAACTCAGAACCCTGAGTTCAACAGTCCCATGCTCTACTGGTTGAGCCAGCAAGGTGTCCCATAAATCTCCATTTCTTTTTTTTTTTTTTAGATTTTATTTATTTATTTGACAGACAGAGATCACAGGTAGGCAGAGAGGCAGGCAGAGAGAGGAAGGGAAGCAGGCTCCCTGCTGAGCAGAGAGCCCGATGCGGGGCTCGATCCCAGGACCCTGGGATCATGACCTGAGCCGAAGGCAGAGGCTTTAACCCACTGAGCCACCCAGGCGCCCCTAAATCTCCATTTCTTAGGATCAGTTATTGGAGCTTTATTGGTTTCTATTGGTGGTGTCTTATTTACCTGATTTTTCATGACCCTTCATCCCTTACATTGGTCTCCGCACATTTGAGTAATGGAGCTCTTCTTTCAGACTCTATAGATCTGCTTTGGGAGAGACAGTTCTACACCAGTCAGCTCAGTTTGGGTTTCTGGGTGTGTCTGCTACTAATGTCTTTGGACAAAAGAGACCTAAGATTATGGTCTATTTTTAGGCAAGGCATCTATTCAAGCTCTGAGGATGGGAATGGGAAACTGTACCACTGCCTGAGAACAGTTGGATAGGACTGCTGGTTTGGTTCCCTACCCAAGTGAGGCTGTAGGATGGGTTCCACAGTTGCCTGAATTCTCTGGTGAGGCTTGCTAGATCATCAGAACTGGAGACTACATTCAGTAATAGATGAGACTAGGAATCAATTTCCTTTCCCTAGCAGGGCAATAGGGCAGAACCCAGGGCATTGCTGCTTGTTGTTTAGGGGCCTGAATCAGGTCTGGGTGGGCACTGAATTCTGTGGTCAGGTGAGACCACTGGTTTCACTCTGCAGACAAGGAAAGCCATGGGCTGTGCCCTCTGTCACTCTATATGGGACTGTTGAATGGGCTTCACAGCTTCTCAAGTGCTCTGGTTAGGTTCCCTGGTCCCACAGGCTAAAGGCTGTATTTGGCATTGAATGGGATTACGAATTTGATTCCCTGCCCAAGCACTGTAGGAGAAGCTGCTGAAAAATAGTAAAGTTTTTTGTTATCTTAATTCATGCTGACCTGCACCCCCAAGTTCCCTAGCTAAACAAGGTCACTGGCTTTGTTCTGTAAACTCTTGGCTCTGTATGCCTTCTTCTCAGCTCAAGTGGCACTGGGCCACAGAGCTTCCAGGAGTTGTCTCCAGCCCTTAGAGGTTCAGATGAGGCAGAAAAACAGAAAGATACTCTCCAAGTGGGTAAAGCTGTGATTCAGCACCTTGTCTGCATGTGTGCAAACCAGGCTCTAGAGCCAACAAAATTTTTCATTTGAGAATCTGAATCAGGCAGATCTGGGGCCCTGTCTCAGCTCCCTTGTGTGGACAGGAGGGGATAGGGCTGCTTCCAGCTACTCTCAATTTCGCAAATAAGCTCTTTAGTTGGGAGGGGCTGAGAGCTATCTTCATTCTTGGCCATGAATCAATCCCCCTACCTGCGCAGTAGCACAAGAAGGCTCCACAACCAGTACTGGCTTTGCTCTGGGAACGATCTGCTCTGCTCACCCACCTCTTGGCTTGAATACCACTAGGCTACACAGCTTCCAGGAATTGTGCTAGGCCTTCTGGTCAGATGGAGCTGGAAGGCATTCTCCACAGCAGGTGGGGTGGCTGAGCACCTTGCCTGGCCATGTGCAAACTGAGCTCTAGGGCTCAGTTCCTTGTTTGGGGATCTCAATCAAGCAGCTCTGCAAATGCCAAGTTCCCTGGTCAGAGTGCACGTCCAGCTTGGTGCTGCAGATGAGCAAAACTGCTGACTGAGATTACTACTTGGGCAATACAGGTATTAAGTCAGTCGGCTAAGATCTGTGTGCAGATTGAGACAAGCCCCTCCCCTTTCTCCATTAGTCAGATTCCCAGTGACTGCAGATTTTCCTGCAGTCCCCATGGTGAGAGATCAGAGTAGGCACTCCTAAAAAATGACCCTCAGTATTAAGAGAAGCTGGTTATCCCCACTGAGTTCTATTTTCCCACCGGAGGGACTAGAAGCTCAGGGCAGACCTGTCCATGTGGTACTTCACTGACCTAGGGGAAGGCAATGTGGTCACTTCTCTTACTCTTCTAATGTGTCTGTCTTGGTCTCTGAGGTGTAGTGGGGACTTCAACCTCACCCCTATGTTCTAGGATTGTCTCAGAGGTGTCTTGTTCTGAAATATATGTTAACTGTTCTTCTTATGATGGGGAGCAAAGTCAGGAATGACCTATGTCACCATCTTGGTGACATTATCCTGAAAAAAATTTTAACCTCCCTTCATATCATCTGCACACTGATGCCTAAAATTCTAGTGATAATGATTCACTCTTTATATTTAAAGATTTTATTTATAATTAAGCTTCTCAGGGGTAGAGAACAGTAAGTGATATCAGCCATTTATACTTTAGTGTGAAGAAGGTCATCAGACTACATCCTGAAGAATAAATAAACAGAAGAAGGAACATTGGCACTTTTAGCAGTAATGCAAGTTAAGTTTTGCCTACATCACAATTTTTCCTAGAGCTAGTTCTGCCTGTCACAGGATAGAAATGCAAGGAGCCAAATGAGTCTCAGTACTAACAGAAACACAGCCTGGCCCTAATTCACAATACTTCTCAAGAGAAATATTGGAGTATATGCTTTTAATTTAAATGCAACAGTCCACTCCTCTGTTTCCCTAGTTCAGAGTCCAGTCTCTTCATCACCACTCTGCTGAGTCAAACAGACAGATGATGGCCTTATCTTCTCACCTGCCTTCCTGATTCTCCAGGGAGAACATAATCTTTCATGTGATCTGATGGAGTCAAAAGATCTACCAGTAAGTGGTGCCATGATGTCTGAAATCTGCCCACTGGAGATTTACTCTTCAGCGTTCCTTTCCCTGTGACAGTCTTGTAAGCTACACATACTTCTGGAGGGAAAATGAAGAAAGGAGGTCTGGAGTATGACAGAGCAACATGCCTCCCGGTCCAGCTTCACCACTTCTTAACTATATGTAACTGTGGACAAGCGATTTAACCTTTTTAAAGTTTGGTTCTCTAATGTATACAGAAAACCTACTTCTTAGGGTTGTTAGGAATAAGTGAGCTATTGCCCATTGCCTAGCACAGTGCCTGGCTCACAGGAAGTGCTTAGGAAATGCTAGCCACTTTTACTGTCATTAATTAGCAACAATAAAAATGCTGTCATCAGGGGCGCCTGGGTGGCTCAGTGGGTTAAAGCCTCTGCCTTCGGCTCAGGTCATGATTCCAGGGTCCTGGGATCGAGCCCCGCATCGGGCTCTCTGCTCGGCGGGGAGCCTACTTCCTCCTCTTTCTCTGCCTGCCTCTCTGCCTACTTGTGATCTCTGTCTGTCAAATAAATAAATAAAACCTTTAAAAAAAAATGCTGTCATCATAAAATGTTTATGTCTTTATCACCTCTTTTCTTGTACAGTTTCACTTATTTATGGTTATCTCTGGAACTACAGAGCTGATGATGTTTCCAAACAGTTTTTAATAGGATTTAAAAACAGGAAACAATGGTAGTTATTTGTTTATAAAAAGCAGCATTCTTGTTTCAGAAGAAGTTATTTTTCACTTCCCTAGTATCCTTAAATGTCTGCATTTCAGACTTCCTGATTCTTTTGCTCTAATAAACAGACAAGATTGCCTGGAGTCATGGTGATTACCCGTACTCTAGAAATAAGCTTAAGAAATCCACGTTGCCTGCTTAATACTCCCATAAATCCCAAAGATTAGTAGGGTTTTTTTTAATGTCAAATATCTAGGTTTTCTAAATTAATTTTAATCATGGGGAGGGAGTCAGTTCATTTTACAAAATGTATACGTCTTTTAAATTTACGGAAATAAAAAACTTGAAAAACTTAGCAAAACATGGCATATAAACAGGGAAACAATACAGCATATTCCAGATGTGACTCTGAAGGTTTTGGGACATATGATGTGGGAATCTTGGGTCATTTTTCTGGTCTTTGCTTCCTCAAAGTGATAACCCAAGCTGGATGACTTGAGATTTCTAAATTGTCTGTGAGTCCATCTCTGAAGTCTTTTTAATGCCCAAACTCCAATATCTTTAATGTTTTGCCTTCAAACTCACACAGAGCCTGCTTATAAATAAATTTATAAATTTATTTATCCTGAACTATAAATTTATCCTGAACTAAGTTTAAAATCTAATGGATTAGACCTAGTATATACTGTGTATCACATTTAAGGAAGAAAACAAACAAAGAAACAAATTCTTTCCTAATCCCATAACTCATCCTTCCCTCTAAAAAGTATATTCTGTATTATAACATTTTCTTAGAAAGTTGTTAGTTACCAAAAACAATTAAAAATTAATAAATAAAATAACCTGACAACCACAATTGCTAGTTCATAATTTATCTGGATTTGCTTGTGATTTAAAAAATTACATCAATATTTTCTCATTTGAGATTTTATGTTCAATTATAACAAAATATTATGCAGTTAAAAAGTTGACTTGGCGTCATATGTACTGAAATTTCACCCTTAAAAATAAGTGAGTCACTAGAGTATTTCTCAATACCCTACATGCACATGAATTCTACTGTCTGCGGGAAATGAAGGTGCTGTGTCATCAGCTTTAAGTCTAAGAGATGAGAAGCAGCTGGCTCCGTGCACTGCACAGCCCTCTGTAGAAATGAAATCATACTAGAGATGCTTGAAGTCATGTCTTGATCTCCTAGCTAGAGCAGGGAGAGTATAATGATCAGATTTTTTAACTTTTGATGGCTCTAGGGATGGAACCTAGAACTTTGGGATACACATAGCTCTGACCTGAGAAAACCCACTTGGGGGAACCTCTTTAGTGACAAAAATAAGACAAGGGTTTCTCAGCTATATTGTAAATTTGGCATCCTCATCCTTCCTCTTATACAATATATAAAAATGCTGGATGAAATAACAACATATATTTTAAATGCATCAGTAAGGTGGCAAGAGAGTGCTAAGGAAATCCTCAGAAACCAGGCAGATGAAGAAGCAAAAACACAAATACAGAGATGACTTGCTGATCCCTGAGACCTAACGGTTCACGTTGATGGCCAAGCACCTGGGCAAGGACGGAAGACAAAGAGGAGCCCGTGTGGTTAGAACACTGACAAATAAAGCCAGGGAAAGCATGAATTAGAAAAACAAAGTAAAATACCCTGAGAGAGCAAGAGCACTTACCTGTCTGAGGCCTGAGGCTGGACCTAGTAGGAAAAACATTTTATAACCGCAAGCTGACTCTCATGTGTGTTTTGTGGCCAATTACACTACCTGTGCAGTATGTAAAGCTCTGATGCTGAGAATTTATTTTGAGATTTCCCACAGTTAATAAGGCCTGGCAAAAATAAAAGAAGATCCTCTCTGGAAAAATGAACCTTCAATCCATGCCTCAAAAACTTCCACAAAATTCCAGCTAAGGAAAGCTCATGATAAAAATTTGCAAAACAGGGATTGGGAGGAGGAGTGTGAAATGGGAGAACAGAGTCAAAAGGCACAAACTTTCAGTTATAAAGTAAGTCAATGGTGATGTAATATACAGCATAGCAACTATAGTTAATAATACTGTATTGCATATTTGAAAGCCGCTAAGAAAAAACCTTAAAATTTCTCAGACACAAAAAAATTCTGTTAACTATGTAAATAGGTGATGGATGTTAAATAGACTTATTGTGGTGACCATTTTGCAATAAGCAGAAATACTGACTCTTTTGTTGTACAACTAAACTAGTATATTATATGTCAATTACACCTCAATTTTTTAAAAAGTTGCAAAACATAATGAGACAAGGCCTCACTGGTGGGACTACCAAAACAACACACAGACACAAACCCAAGACAAAAACCCATAGACAAAAAAAAAAAAAATCATCAAAAATAACAAAGCAATGAAAAATACAATAATTTAAATTAAAGCCTGGAGAACAGAAATATATAAAGAGCTCCCACAAATCAATAAGAGAAAGAGTAGCAACCAGGTAACAACCAAGGAAAAAGGCAAATGAAATGCACACTTTGCAAGAGAGGAAGCACATGTGGTTAATAAATATACGAAAAGATGTTTGGCCTCATTAGTGATCAAAGTAAAGCAAACCAAACCCACAATGAGAAAACATATTACATGAATTTGATTGGCAAAAACGTTTAAAGTCTAAAGTCACTACATGCAGAAAAGAACATGGCTCCACATACTTGTTTATCCATGGCCGATGGAAATATAATTGGTACAAGTACTTCGAAAAACAGTTTGGCATTATTTTCTACAGTTTTACTTTCATGCACGATTGTAGTAATTCTGCTAAGCATATACCCAAGAAAAACTTACACATACAGAGCAAATGGATTATGCAAGAAACACGGAGTAGCGCTGGAACAAGGAAAAGCCTAGAAACAAATGCCCATCTACAAGAGTGTGAATGAATGAATAAACTGGTACAGTCACAGTTAAGTCAAATGAACATACTACAGTAGCATCCAGCAGCATGGTTGAATAGTAGCAATGCAATATGAACTGAAAGTGAGTTCTAAATAATTAAATAAGGTGTGATCATCTTTCTTATTAAGTAAAAAAAAAAAAAAAAAAACCTAAAAAATTTAAAATATGGACTTCCTAAGAATGCACAGAGATGTAATAAACTGTGAAAAGGTAAGCAAGAGAACGATATAAATGTTCAGAATGGTGGTTACCTTGAGTATTGAGAATCAGGTGTCTGAAGAGACCATATGGTCAGACAGAGATGAAATCCTAGGTAATCCTAGCTTTTGTTTTGAACGGTAGGTTGTGGGTGCTTGGTAGGTAGGTAGATAGAACAACCAGCCAGGCGAGGCATGGAGCCAACAATGAGAGTGTCCGGTATTAAATATCTTACTTTCTTTTCATCCCTCTTTATCACCATCATGTCACCTAAAACCTCTG
The DNA here is from genome assembly GCF_902655055.1 of Lutra lutra. Lineage (NCBI taxonomy): Eukaryota > Metazoa > Chordata > Mammalia > Carnivora > Mustelidae > Lutra > Lutra lutra. The sequence continues at coordinate 49,409,176 of NC_062283.1, read as the reverse complement.
TCAATCATAACTACAGTTTTGGGACATTTTAGAGCTCCTAAAACCTTGTCAAAATATTATCTTGTTTCATCCTACAGTTCTATGAGATATAGATGGCTATTATTCTCATTCTACATCAAAGACAACTATAGCTCAAAGAGATGAAGTGATTGTTCCAGCTTAAACTGAGGTCTTAAAACTCCCAGTTCTGGATCCTTTCCAACATGAGCCTGAAGAAAACCTGTCCTTCCTAATCCTTCTCACCCTCCATGACAAATCACATGACATTTAAAAGATCCCAAAGAGGGGAGCCTGGGTGTCTCAGTGGGTTAAAGCCTCTGCCTTCGGTTCAGGTCATGATCCCAGGGTCCTGGGATCGAGCCCCGCATCGGACTCTCTGCTCAGTGGGGAGCCTGCTTCCCTTCCTCTCTCTGCCTACTTATGTTCTCTCTCTGTCAAATAAATAAATAAAATCTTTTAAAAAAATCCCAAAGAAATAATAAATTAGTTCTCCAATCAACAAAGGCAGATTCTAAAGCTAACACCATTGAGAGAGGATCCTCAGAATGATGGACGCCCTCCCAGCCACCTGAAGAAGGCCATATGAACAGCCTTGTCATTCTTTATTAACCTTCTGCACAATTCCTCCTGAGCTAATATTTGGAACCTAAGCCAGAGATGTTTTGAGACATTCAGAATCCTGTTTTAGAGGTTCTGCCCGTATCACATCAGACTTATGATCAGATACATTTAACACATTTTTCATTAAATAGTTGAAAGAGCTTCATTATGTCAATAAATGCTGTTAAAACAACTTCTTGAATTGATTTTAAACTTCATTTATGTATAATTATATAAAAGTTGAATTACAACAACCCAGCTGAAATAATGATACATTTTGTAGTCATTTTATGAAAGACTGTTTAAGTTCAAGCTCCCAACTTTTTATTTTAGAATCAATAATATATTTAGGTCTGTCATTCCAAAAGACTTTGAGGAGCTCATACTCTACAAAGAGACTGGGGTCTAATGGACACACCTCCTGGTCTGCACTGTGTGGATGTAGAAGGCTGCCTCTGGCTCCTCTGAGGTCCATCCCTAAAGCGGCTGAGACCCCTGCCATCCTCAGCTACTGCCCCAAATCCAAGCCCCATAAGAAACTGTTCTCTCAAAGACTATCATCCTGCTATCTATACCTCCTCTACCACTACCTTCCCTGCCAACTTTTTCCAGGTGCCCTTTGGAACGTCCATTTCACAGTCAACAAGCTCTACCCTCTCACAGAAAGTGACAACTCCACTGCTTATCTTACCTTAATCATTTATTAAGTGCCCATTCTCGGCACCCCTGTACCCCACCACAAGTGGCTGCTCCTTCTCCCGTGTGTCCCATCAAAAGCTTGCCCCTCTCTTACATCCACGGCATCATCCAATGCCACAGGTCTCCTTTCTGAATTGTCTGACCTTTGGCCACACTCCCTCCTTCACTGAGGACTTTGGCATCTGACACACTGCTTCTTCTCCACACTGAGTGTCATCATCATCCCGGAAGATTTCCACACCATTTGGATGAGCCATCTAACACCTCAATCATAAAAGTTCCTAACCTCCTGAACTCAACCTTTTCTCCTCTTCTGACCCATGGCCTCATTCTGGATGACACCACCACTTGGAACTGAACCAACTATGAAACTTCTCATTCTACTCCAACAAGATGACTTCAAATTTCTGGTTAATTCTCTCACCCTTTTTCAAGTTAATCACACCTCCAACCCTTATTTGTTGTTGTCAGATGTATTCCTGCCCTTGTGATTTCCTCTTCTTCCTCAGCTGGTCTCATGCTTTGTCATTTTAAGCATTCTCTTGACATCAATATCCCAGCCACCTTGTCTAGAGCTCTCAATTCCATCCTCCATCTTAAATCAGCCAAAATATTCACCTTAACTCCTGAGCTTAAATTGCTGAAGCCTGCTTTCAAAATATCATTCAACCAGTCAGTTTGATTCCCCAACAAATGTAAAAATATCAAATACCAACTCACAGTGCCCACAGCACTGTTCCTATTTAACCAACTCTACCAATCCCAAAATGTATCTGTTTCTCCTCTTACCCCACCTTCATTTTGTGCAGGTCCAGGGAAGTCCTCCCTCTCTTCTCACCGAAACATCTCAAATGCTTCCCACGTTAAGAAAACCATGTCTTGGTGTAGCTGTGTGGCTTACTTGGTTGAGCATCAGACTTGATTTCAGCTCAGGTCATGATCTCGTGGGTCGTGAGATCAAGCCCCACGTTGGACTCCATGCTGGGCATGGAGTGTGCTTAGGATTCTCTCTCTCCCTCTCTCTCTCTGCCCCTCCTCACCTTCTTAAAAGAGAGAAGAAAAGAAGAGAAGAGAAGAGAAGAGAAATGAAAAGAAAAGAAGAGAAAAGAAAAAAGAAAGACTTTTTTGAATCCCACATCCTCCCTAATTTACTGCCTAATTTCCTCATTCCCTTCTTAGGTAATCTACAAATGCTCTCTCCATGTCCTCATCTCCCATTCATTTTCCCCCATTCATTTTTAAATTTACTTTTATTTTTTATCAAAGTAAGACAGACTCATAAGCTAAGGAGCAAATAATGCTCAAAAGCATTTGGCCTAAAAGCCTTTTATGCAGATAGATGGTTCTGTCCCCGATACAGATCTCTGACGAAATGTTACTTTATCAAAAAAATATTCTCGAGGGGGCGCCTGGGTGGCTCAGTGGGTTAAAGCCTCTGCCTTCAGCTCAGGTGATGATCTCAGGGTCCTGGGATCTCAGAGTCCTGGGATCGAGCCCCGCATCAGGCTTTCTGCTCAGCAGGAAGCCTGCTACCTCCTCTCTCTCTGCCTGCCTCTCTGCCTACTTGTGATCTCTGTCAAATAAATAAATAAAATCTTTAAAAAAAATATTCTCGGAGTATGCTACATAAAATTACAGCCCATTATTCCACTCCCACCTTTCCTTCCCCCTTACTTCAAGTATTTTTTCATATCATTTATCATTTCCTAACATAGTATATATTTAGTTATATTTTTACTATGTCTCTCCCTTTTTTAGAATACCCATTCTGTTTTTATAGGCTCTGTCAGAGCAGACGTAATAAATATGTTTATGTAATATAATAAATATATTTAGTGGAACTAGTCAAGACATAACTATAATAGGATATTAAACTATAATATACAAAAAATACATATATTTTTTGGTCTGTTTTGGCTAATGCCCCAAAGGCCAGGAATGATATTAAGTCCTCCTTTCTTTCAATTCTGAAGGGATCCTAAGGGAAAATGCTAGAACAGCACAACTAAAAATATGCCCATGGAATGCTGCCAGCCTGACAACTGTTTTACTAGTTTGCTACAAGGTAAATATGGAAATTTAGAGTAATTAGCAACTTTTTGAATGATTTGACATTGCTCTGGAAATAGAAATGGTCAGTAGACTCGCCTTGTTGAACAGACCATTTCAGACACTGCTGAGCTCATGTGTTAAGTCACCCATGACATGAGATGAAAAGACCAGTCATGCATTAAAGGACCATATGTAGATCTTCAATGGATCAAAAATTTAAAAAAAAATCTTCCCCACAAATGTGTGAAAAGTATTGTACTGGAGCATCTATGAAGGCCATGTTAAGCTGTAACTGTAATAATAATTGGAGCAACTAGAGTCCATCATCTACTCAAGAGAGGCAAACAAGGCCAGAAACCAAGAGAGATTGTTTGGCAGAAAGCTACTGATGCCTTATACATTTTCCTCCTAGAAGAGAGGCCGGTGTGCTTGCCCTATACCTTGTAACAAGAAAGAGCGTACAAGCAGATCTCCTGAAGGGTTAAGCATGTATCCCTGAGGTTGGAGCACATATGACTAGAATATGACTCTCACTAAGAGAATCTAATGGTGGAGAATGTGGTTGGAGGAAAAGAATTGACTGGGACTGAGCTACCCACCCCGACAGGCAAAGGTACAAGCCCTTTGGGTACCTAACATGGGTCCCAGGAGAGAGGGAGCTAACTTAGGTGCCTATTCAAAGGGATCCTATTCAAAAGAACTTTGTGGATGGAAGAAGGGACAAACTAGAGCGGGGGGATCATCAGAAGCTCGGGGCCAAGGCAGAACACACAAAGATTTTTCCCACATGAAGGGAAATGCAACACACGAAGAGGGCACAGATGCCAGATCTTAACTACATGGGCTCCCATCTTCTCCTTGGGCCAACCTAGAGCAGTCAGAAGCAACAACTGGACAGTATGGAAGAAAACAAAGAAGGAAAAGAGAAGTCAACCATGTCCTTCACCTCTTCCCCAACTCTGGCTCAGGCTGAGAGAAAAGAGGAATATTAACTTCAAATACGGAGTTGTGATCAGACATAAGATCAGCCTGAAGTAATGCTATTACTAGACTGTGCCAAAATCTTTAATGTTTGGAAAAAAAAACCAGAGACTTCCCATTTTTACAGAAAAGTTGTGAAACCTATTTTATATTTTTCCTTAGACACAGAGAGTGATTTAACTAGAGATTGGTAAGGAGTAAGTTTGAGTTCTCATTGCATCCTAATCAATAAACAGACGGTGGGCACCCGGGTGGCTCAGTGGGTTAAAGCCTCTGCCTTCAGCTCAGGTCATGATCTCAAGGTCCTGGGATCGAGCCCCGCATCAGGCTCTCTGCTCAGCAGGGAGCCTGCTTCCCTCTCTCTCTCTCTGCCTGCCTCTCTGCCTACTTGTGATTTCTCTCTGTCGAATAAATAAAATCTTTAAAAAAAAATAATAAATAAACAGGGAGTACACAAAAATGGTTGTCTTGGGCTTTCCTCCCTCTCTTCCCAGATGCAACTATGTTCACATCCTTGTTTCCTACCACTTTGACTTTCATGGCTCTACATAAAATGCACATAGTGTATCTCTAGATTCATTAATTTTAGATATTATCTATTGAGTTTCTATTATGGTAGACAAAGATTATACCTTTCTTACATAAATTTTGCTTAAATCCACATTCAGTGATTTCATGATTAAGTCTATGACAATAACATTCCCTGTTAAATCAAGCATATATCCCGATTAAATTTCCTTGCTTATTCAAACTTCCAGTTAATAATTGCCTCATTTCTTTGTATTTTCTTTCTTTTAATCTCTATGGTTCCTGGCTTATTTGAAAGACTCACCCCAAGGCCCCAACTCCAAGGAGCTGGAGTACGAAGGCTGGCTGGGGAGGGAAGGATCTGGCCCAACCAGACCCCAGAAGGCTCAGGGGACCTACTGGGGTACTGGCGAGGATGTAAGAGCAGACCTGTCCCATCTGTGCCAGAGGATAGTATCCAGAGGGACTCCGTTGGACCTGATGACCCTAATTCTTCCGCCATCCAGGAAAGCAGTGGCTGCACTGATGGAGGGAAGTGGTCAGTGCCCTAAGTCTGCAGTTCTCCTCTGTTGCTGCACTGGCTTTGGACTCTGTGCCAGGTCTCCACCTGAAGTGCCATCCTCAACACCCATTCCAGGAAAATGAGGTTCACCTGCCACTCTGACTACTTCTCTCAATGTAAATAGTCGATATGGCCAATGTGTCCTTCTGTTAGTCCTGTAGAAATCTCTTCAGGAGCCTTCCCAGCCTCCCGTCTCTGCCGGCTATTAGCTAGCTCTGTTGCACAGACAGGAGTTCAGGACCATCTTGCAGATCGTCCTCCAGATTCTCTTTACCTCTTTCCTGTGTTAATCCTCAGTTTCTTGGATCTCACATCTTCTTCCATTTTGTTTCATTACATCGTTTGAAAGAAATGTCTCCTACCAGTCAAGGAAGAAAAGGTTCACTTGATGGAAATTGTGTGAATCCCTGCATGACAGTGTCATTATCCTCACACTTCACTGACAGTTTGGGCTTAACATTCTGTATTGGAAGTCATTGTCCTTCAGAATTTCAAGAGCAATTCTCCATTGTCTTAAAGTTTCTAGTATTTTTCTAAAGTCCAACAACACTCTATTTTCTCATTCCTTCTTTTTTTTTTTTTAAAGTAGGTTCCCCACCCAGCCCAAAGACAAATGTAGGGCTTGAACTCACAATCCTGAGGTCAAGACCTGATCTGAGATCAAGAATCAGATGCTCAACCAACTGAGCCACCCAGGCACCCTCTATTTTCTCATATTTTGTCTTTTTCTAAATCAGTTCTACTAAGGAATTGTTCACATACCATAAATATACCCATTTTAAGTCATTATGCTGATGTCTTCCCTTCCACCCTCCATCCCTCCACCGTTCCCTCCTTTCTCCTTCCCTCATCCCCTCCTCTTTTGCCCCTCCCTCTCCCTCTTTCTCAGCTTCTAGGATCATCTTATTCATCTTATTATCCCTAGTGTCCTGCTCACACACTAATGTGTCTTAGCATACATCTTTTATTCATTCATTGTGTTAGGCACTCAGTAGGTCTTCTCGTTGTTTTTAAAGATTATTTGTTTAGTTATTTATTTATTTAAGTGATTTCTATGCCCAACATGGAGCTCAGACTCATGGCCTTGAGATCAAGAGTTGCATGGTCTTCCAACTGAGCCAGCCAGGCACCCCCAATCAGTAGGTCTTTTTAATCTAAAGACTTGCTTCAGTTTTGAGATCTTTTGTTTTTGTTTTATCTCTGACAATTTCTTTTTTGAAATATGGGGCCACTTGGATCCATTCTACAATATTCTTATCTTTTCTCTCCAATTGTCTTCTACTTTCTGAAAGATTTCATCAACTATAAATTTCAGGAAGGGAGTGGGTATGCTGTCATTTTTAATTTCTAAGAATTCTTTTTTTATGTTTTGCTCATTATTTTTTAATTTCACATTGCTTTTGTTTCATGGGTGTGTCGGAAAAAAACTGCCCAAGACTTGGAAATGGGCAAAAGAGAATATTGGGCATTCTTTCAAAGGAGTGTTAAAGAACCCCATTGAAACCCTCTGGGGATTATCTAATTCTGTAGAGGTGGGCAACTTTGATTGAGTTTCTATTGACTAAATCAAAAAAAATTTTTAAAAAGAAAACAAAACCAAACCAGGGGGAGCAGGAGGCTCCTGACTGTATCAGTTCATAAAGAATGCAACTCTTTGATCTTTCAGTCATGAATTCAAACCCGTGTCAGGCATGGATCCTACTTAATAAAAAAAAAAAAAAAAAATTGAAAATCAAAAACAAAAGAAGATGACTCAATCAGTAGTTGTCCGGCTTTATTAAGCATCTATCAGTAGCAATCGGAGGGCTTGCTAAAATACAGACTGCTGGACTTGGCTTCCAGAATTTCTGATTCATTTAATCAGAACAAAGAACAAGCTCCCAGGTGATTCTGATGCTGGTAGATCAGGAACCATACTTTGAGAACCCCTAGACCAGGCTATTTATAAACCTGTAAGAGTAAAGGTAACTTGTAATAAAGCAAACGATTCTTGTCCTTAGCAATGCAAATGAATTTTGTCCAGTGATCCAATTGATTTCCACCCATCAAAAATGACAACCCCGATATTACATATTATTCATCCATAAGATGTTAACAAGTTTTGCCTCTATTAGCAAATTCGCTTTGGCATTCCTGACTATATCTCCTTCAGACTCTCCTTTGAATTGATCTTATCATCTGACAGGCTACCCATTAATTAATGAGTTGAATAAAATCTTTAATATATGCTCAACTTATATTTATAGAAGGTCCTGTTTTTTAATTTTTTAATTATATTTAAATACATATTTCGGGGGCATCTGGGTAGCTCAGTGGGTTAAAGCATCTGCTTTCAGCTCAGGTCATGATCCCAGGGTCCCAGGATCAAGCCCCGAATCGGGCTCTCTGTTCAGTGGGGAGCCTGCTTCCTCCTCTCTCTCTCTCTCTGCCTATCTCTCAGCCTACTTGTGATCTCTGTCTGTCAAATAAATAAAAATAAAATCTTTTTTAAAAAAATTTTAAAAAATAAATATTTCATCTTCTCTTACCCTTTTGAGGATGTTGGGAATTTTCATCTCTCCATACTGTCACTATTTCCTCTGAGTTCCTCTTATTACCCCTTTACTCTGGGATTTTTGTTTTCTCTCCTTCATGTTGGAAGCTTTCTTCAGTATCTGGTGATGTTTAGCCAGCATCCATTCACATTCAGGACTGAGATACTAAAAAGCTCACTACAAAAATTGGGAATACAATTTAGGTTTGTCCAATTAGTGGGCTTTGCCAAAGCATGACGGATGAAGTATGTCAACTGGTGGGATTCATTACCAAGCAATAAGGTAGCAGTTCACTTTTTCATACGATCCCCGCTAAAATCTGTCTTCCTCAGGGTGGTTCAGTTTCCTCAGAAAAGAGTCTTCTGTTGAACTATCTGGGAAGCATAAGCCTGGATGCTGGCATTCTGGAGCTGGGGGTGTGGTAGTGGGATGAGGGTGCTGAGGTGTAGATGTCTTATCAGATTTACTCACCCCCATACCTCATCCCTGCCTTCTTCAAAGTCTGTTGTTCCTAAGTCCACAGTCTCTTTGATTTAATTTCTTCAGAAAGTATAAGTTTTTTAAATATTTTATTTTTAAGCAATCTCTCCACCCAACGTGAGGCTCAAATTCACAACCCTGAGATCAAGAGTTGCATGCTCTACCCAGCCAGGTGCCCCAGAAATTATACTTTTCATTTCCTATAGGAGCAAGGAAGAAAATGTCTGAATAGTTACAAAGGTGCCTAGTCAAAATGCTCCTCATAGAGCTTTTCAAACAATTCCTACTTGCAATCCTCACCTCATTTTCACCTGCAACAAAACAAGGTGATTCCTATTCCTGTCCGTGTAGACTCTAGGGTGCTGGAAAGGGGGCGATGGCTAGATTCTCTGTACATATTTTCTCTTCTTAGCTAAGTCATTTACCTTTCTCCATTTGCTTTCATCTTCATGTACTATGGTTTAAGGTTACAAATGTCTCTCACTTTCATCAAAGACTGACTTTGCCTTTCCGTTTCTTGTTCTCCTTGTTGTTTTGGAGTGATTTGGCAAAGAGAATCAGGAATTGAAAGCTACCTACTTGCCACCTAGGTACTCCTGAATACACTGAAATCTGGTTCCTGCCCAACATCATACATCTAAAATGTCCTCCCACTACTTATGTCCTCTTTGTTGCTACTTAAAATTCAGAGTATAGATTCAGCCTTCATCCCTCTTGACTTCTTGTACTATTTTATATCCTTTCCACTCCTTTCTTGGAATTCAGTCTTCTCTTGGCTTCTGTGACACCATTCTCCCCTAGTTTTCCTCTCTGGTTGTATCTTCTGTTTGTTTCATCCTGATAGCTTTCTATTCCACCATTTAGCCCTCAAACACACATACAAAATCCAACGTATCTTCCCACTCCCCCACATCACACCATATTCCTCTCATCTTGCTTTACTCCCATTTTAGTAATACTCCAGAATCTACCTATTTTCTAAAGCTAGAAACCAACTATATACATCTATAATTGTGGAGGGGTTTTTTTTCCTTTTTACTCATCCCACATAGTATTTGTTACCAAGTTACATTTATTATAATCTTTTATGGCTCTCAAATTAATTTCTCTTTGCATCCACATTATTAACTATCTTAATTTAAGTCCTAATCATTTCTTACTTGGACCAAAGCATTAGTGTTTTTTACTCTAACCCTGTACTTTTCTAATTCAACTCGTACACTAGCACTAGACTAATCTTTCCAAACTGTAATCATCTTCCCAACCCTCTATTACTCACTGTCCTCAGGGGTCCCAAGTACCAATAGATGAAGGACCACATTTTTTTAGCATGGCAAACAAAGCCCTTTGTGACCTTACCCATTCCCAGCCTTGAACTCTCCACCAGCTTCATCGGCAACTATTTCTACTTCCCCAGAAGGAACAAAGCTCTCTCTCACACTGCTCCTTCAAGACATTTTGCTCCCCTCCTTGAAAGGCTTTTCCCTATTTCTTCAACAGTCCTTCAATACTCAGCTCAGCACAGCACTTCCTCCAGCAAGCCTTCTCTGAACTTCCTATTTTGAGATAAGTCATTCTCTAATATTCTCTTAGAACACCCTCTATAACACTATGTTGGAACCATCTGTTTGTCCCCTTCCACAAGACTTTAAAGCCAGAGACCTTATATTATTCACCTCCATATCACCATATCTCTAGAACCCTGTCCCATACCTAGGTTGTGTATAAGTAATAATAATAGACAGATAAAGCATTCACTGTATACCAAGTGCTGTTTTGAGCACCTTAAAAAGATGAATCTGCATAACGACATAATATGGTTATGACCCCCATTCACCAGTTGAGGATTCTGAGCCCCAGTGGAGCTAAACGACTTACAGGACCCAAAGGCCATATGAGGAAATATGTGTGAAAGCCAGAATTTACTCTTCCTAGGCAGTGTGGTTCCAAAATACACTCTCTTAGCCACTCCATCATACTGTTTATTATATTTGCGGAGAGGTTGAGGTTTTTTTTAAGAATTTATCTATTTATTTGATAGAGAGACAGCGAGAGAGGGAAGACAAGCAGGGGGAGTGGGAGAGGGAAAAGCAGTCTTCCCAGCAGAGCAGGGAGCCCGATGCAGGGCTTGATCCCAGGATCTGGGATCATGACCTGAGCAGAAGGCAGACACTTAACAACTGAGACACACACCCAGGTGACCCAAGGTTAAGTCTTAACAAAACTAAACTGGGCCCAACCCATTAATAAACCAGGTGCTTTTACAGCATGTGATATAAAAAGTTAATTTTCTGTCCCCATGATAAATAACTCTTTAAAGAGTAACAAGAAAAGTTGTTTTGAATTTATAAAATACAGTCTAACTTGGCAATTTGCTACAATAACTGAACCTATGAATTCCCTTTCCTGTATTCCTTCTCAGTCTGACTTCTCACCTTACAACTTTCTCCTAGTCTGTGATGGCTAAACAACAGCTACTTGGGCAGAAAAAAAGTAGACCAGAGATTCATTATTAAAAATTTATTGCAATTCCTCAATGCCCTAGGGCTAAGGGTTAGAACACAAAGCACAGTCTCTTTCTTCTCAGGGGGACATAATTCTTCTCATTATTAAAGTCAGAACATGAGACAGAACTACTATGAAGAAATGACTTTGGAAAAATAATTTTAGTACGTTTCTAAGAAAGCAGTGCTAGTCTGTTTTTCAACTTATTTGGCTCCACAATTAGAGATGTTTTAAAACACCAACTAATGAAATTCTCCTACAGTGCCTTATAATATAAAACACTCTCTTACTCAAAGTTATAGATGCCTAGGGAAATAAAAAGAACCAGTGAAAATAACTGAGAATATAAAGCAAACACTAAGTAACCGTCAAAAGTATCAGAGAATGCCTGATACCCAATTTACTCATCTTCCCACCCCAGCTCCCACCTTCAAACCACAGGTTCATTCCTATATTACAAAACAAACCATCTATGGGTTTTGTTTTTTTTTTTAAGATTTTATTTCTTTGTCAGAGAGAGAGAGAGCACAAGGATGGGGAGCGGCAGGCAGAAGGAAAAGCAGGCTCCCCACTAAGCAAGGAACCCAATGTAGGACTCGATCCCAGGACCCCAGGATCATGATCTGAGCCAAAGGCAGATGCTTAACTAACTGAGCCACCCAGGCGTCCCAAAAGGAACTGTCTAAATTTTTAGGAGCAGGCCATGAGCCCCAGAATTCTAAAACTCTCCTACTGTACTCAGTAATTTACTCCTGAAAATAGTATCACAACTCAAAAACAGATCAACAATTAGATATTGAATCCAAGTGGTTTCCATTATTGGTAAAAATCACAAATTTGTCTAATTTGTCATCAGTGGAAGAAATCAAATCTGACTATAGCTCACACTTTATTAAACGGGAGTCTAATTGTCTGATTCACGGACACCAAAAAAAAAAAAAAAAAAAGGACCAAACAGATAGAACAAGGTGCCAAGAATCCTGGCTAGTGACTTCTTAGCATCTCTTCTTCAAACTCCAAAGAGCTGAATGAACACATGGCGCTGTACTTTAAAGTATACGTGCAGCCTGAATGTATAATTTTTGCCCTTCTGAACTCTTGGGACAAAGAGTCATACTAAATAATGTTTAACCTTCTTGGAATGCAGGAGGAGGAGAAAAGGCTGAAATTGATATGTCACAACTGATTATAATCACAGTTCAAGGGATGTGGTTATCTTGATAGCTAAGAAAAAGGAGCTCATTTTCAACACTTATGCTGGCTATTTAAAAATAATTTTTCTACAGCTGCAAGTTGTAAAAATTAATAGCACAAAAGCACATGTCCTGTAAGGACCCCATGGCTTCTTAAAGACCCATGTCTCGCTATCCAGTTTTTGCAAAAGTGAACAGAGTTTTTGGTAGGGGTTTTGTTCTTGCATTTGGCAAAGCAGCAAAATAAATTTATTTTCAATTATCCATGTCTATTTCTCTTTTTTTTTTTAAGATTTATTTCTTTATTTACTGAGTGAGAGAGAGGAGAGTGGGGAGGAAAGGCAGAGGGAAAGGGAGAGAATCTCAAGGAGACTCTCCACTGAGCGTGGAGCCCAACATGGGATTTGATCTCAAAACTCCAAGATCATGACCCAAGCCAAAACCAAGAGACGGATTCTCAAACAACTGAACCACCAAGGTGCCCCTATCCATTGCCTGTTTCTAATAGAGCTAACGTAAAAGTAAAATTCACTTTTTAAAATAATTTAATTAATTTAAATAATTTTTTAAAAATTAAAAATTTTAAATAATTTTAAAGTACACTACTAGTTTCAAGCTTTCTTAAGTAAGCTTTAAATAGAGCTAGAAATGTGTAAATCGTTAGCTCGCCTTTCTAAGCAAAGAAAAATGGACGTCTGAGCAGCAAAATGAAAGCAAAGAATCTACCTCAGGAAAACCATCTCCTGAATAGAGAGTCACATAATGGAATGTGATGTCAATATTAAAGATTAACTAAAATCGATTAGGCAGTTCAATAGCTTGCATTTCCACCATCATCAAAATTTCATGAGCTCTGTAAGAAGATACAAGTATAATCTGCTGGAATAAAGTAACACTGCAGTGGAAGAATTCTATTTACCATGAAAAAAGTTTAAGACTAGGAATCCTTGAGTTTCACCAAGACAAAGTCAAGCATTGTGGTGACATGCTGCCTTTTGGGTCCGTTTGTTTTAATTATGGTTCTATTTTCATATCAATAAATCTACAAAGAACAAAAATAGCAATCTCAGTGAAAATCAGTTTTTAGATATTAAAATGAAAGAATATGCCTATATAATTTTCACCTGTTTTACATCATTTGTTAAATTTTAAATAACAGCACACTTTTTACACCATCCACTAACATGTTATTATAAAATGTTCTCAGTAAAAAGCTGACAAATAAGCAACAGTCCTTTATTAAAGAAATCAAAAGCATAAAAAGATAGCCATGGGAATATTGCCCCCTTGTATCTTTCTAAAACCCTTCTATCAGTAAATATCTGAAATCTGGAAGTATTATTAACAAAGATTTAGGCTCACTCCCTGGAAAACAAAAGCCAAAAGAGGGACTTAATGAAGCAAAGTATCGATGATATAGATTTCACCACAAATATGTGTTTCACTTTTCAAAATGTCTAAAACCTTTTGTTATGGGATATCTCAGGCTTATACAATAACAAAGTTTAAGGAACTACCATTTACACATTGCTCACCTTCAACAATTACCAAGTCTCGGTCAGTGTAGTAGGGACTATATTCCTTCCCACATTTGCTCCTCCACCTCTTTGGATTCCCAGTGGATCCCAGAGATCTTAATATTTCATTACTAAATAATTTAGTACATCTCTCTAAAAGATATGGACGACTTTTAACAAAATCACAACACCATTAACAACCTCAAGCATTACTATCAATTTCCTAATATCATCAAATATCTGGTTAGTCCCACGTTTTCTCAAAAATTCTTCTTTTTTGCATCCTGTCTGTTCATCCAAACAAGGACTACACATTACACTTAATCAATAGGTCTCCTCAATCTCTTTTATAATCTATAAATTATCCCCCCGCCCCGTTTTTTTGTTTCTTATAATGTGTTTGTTGAAGAAACTGGACTGTTTGTCCAAAGGTTTCCCCTAGTCTGGATTTTACTAACTGTATCTTCAGGAAATCTTTCAACATATTCCTCTGTCCTCTGTGTTTTGTATAAATCTGTAATTAGAACTAGTGGTTTGATCTGATGTAGGTTCAATGTGTTTTGCAAGAATATTTCTCAAGTGTTATATATAAAGCACATAATGTGTGGCTGCCTCTCTTGAGGGGTAAGAAGTCACTGATGATGACTGGCTTGGTTCATTCCTTCGCTACAGTCTGCCAAGTGGTGACATTCCAATCTCATCATGCTTTCTTCCCTCAACAGCTATTCGATTACCATAAAGAATAATTCTTATAGCAAAGACAGGATAATGCTTGATTCCTTTCCCTTTGCTATTTTTTCAGAAAAGTGACTTGGTTCATTTAGCATTCTCCAAAGGGCACTCTAATCCGGTGGTTTGTTGGTTTTTTTAATTATCATAAATTCATGGATTCTTAATATATTGATGTATGTTGATCCATTGTGATCATTATTCTTACTGATCAGGCAGTAGGAACCTCTCCAAGTTTACTCCTCGTCTTTCTGACAAAACCTCAGTAATCTTTGATGCGTCCTTGCTTTCTGGTTTGACAGGATACGCCAGGTTCATTCTATATTTCTTGTTTCAAATCTGGATCAGCCATTTTTCCTAGAAATATATGATGGCTGCTGCAGATGTCCCAACTGGATGCCCCACGCATCCCCCATCCCTCCCACCCCCAGCCAGTGCACTCCCAGCAGCTGCTAGTGTTGACTGTTAATGGCTCACATCTGCCCCTTCTTCAAAAAAACTCCCCTGGGCTAAATCCAGCTTCCTCACACCCCCATCTCAGTAGCCCATGGCCAGTGATGAACTGAACTGAGAGACTAAAGGGTCGCTTCAAGTTGAAACTAACTCTAGAGTGCAATTCATGCACCACAGCCCAGTGTAAGTACAGGCTGAAACTAGTCTCCAGCCAATCTTTGTCCTTGCTTATTAGCTTTTGCCCCCTGCCTTGTCCTGCTTCCCTTATTCTCTTCCTGAGAGCTCTCCTTCAAAAAATCACTTTCACAAGAATGTCCCTTCCTCAGGCTCTGTTTGAAAACCCCACCAAAGACACAGCATTAGTTTGTTTCCGTAAGAAATGATATAAAGATACTGTAATATGGGCATTACTACTGGATTGGTCCTTGTTCCTAGACCTATTTAGTGGACAGAACAAGGAAATATTTCTTTCAGTGAAAATATTCATAGGGCACCTGGATGGCTCAGTGGGTTAAGCCTCTGCCTTCAGCTCGGGTCATGATCCCGGGGTCCTGGGATCGAGCCCCGAATCGGGCTCTCTGCTTGGCGGGGAACCTGCTTCCTCCTCTCTCTCTCTGCCTGCCTCTCTGCCTACTTATAATCTCTGCCTGTCAGGTAAATAAATAAAATCTTTAAAAAAAAAAAAAGAAAGAAAGAAAACATTCTTTATGAGTTACAACTGATATCCCCTTTTTTAAGATTTTATTTATTTATTTAACAGAGAGTGAAACGATGAGAGAGGGAACACAAGCAGGGGGAGTCATGCCCACACTGTGCACACAAGGACATGTCCTCCCATTAACAATTAAGTCCTTTTCTTGGCATTTGCTACTTGTAAGTACCTCTTATTTACCTTGTGCCTTTCATACTTCATGATAGTTTCATTTAAAATAAGCTAAATAGGGCGCCTGGGTGGCTCAGTGGGTTAAGCCGCTGCCTTCGGCTCAGGTCATGATCTCAGGGTCCTGGGATCGAGTCCCACATCGGGTTCTCTGCTCAGCGGAGATCCTGCTTCCCTCTCTCTCTCTCTGCCTGCCTCTCCATCTACTTGTGATCTCTCTCTGTCAAATAAATAAATAAAATCTTTAAAAAAAATAAAATAAAATAAAATAAAATAAGCTAAATAGGGGCAGCTGGGTCGCTCAGTAGGTTAAGCATCCAACTCTTGGTTTCAGCTCAAGTCGTAATCTCAGGGTCGTGAGATAGAGTCCTGCAGCAGGCTCCATGATCTGAGGGGGAGTCTGCTGGAGATTCTCTCTTACTCTCCTTCTCCCTTTGCCCCCTCCCCCTCCTCTCTCTCAAATAAATAAATAAATATTTTAAAAAATAAATAAAATAAGATAAGCTCAATGTATATCTCCTCTGATGTTTTTATCATTGGAGCCCTTATTCCATTCACCTTTATTGTTGTTCTTCTGTCTCTTTGCCTACAGTTGTTTCAACTCAATTTTTTTTTTAATTGTGGTAAAATACAGAAAACACAAAATGTATCATCTTAACCCTTTCTTAGTGGACAGTTTAATAGTTATAAGTACCTTCACACTGTTGTATCACCATCACCATCATCTACCTCCAAAACTCTTTTCATCTTGCAAAACTAAAACCGTTCTCTCTTCCCATCAGCCCCCTAGCAACCACCAATCTACTTTCTGTCACTATGATTGTGCTACTCTAGGTATTTTGTAGAAGAATAATCATGCAGGATGGATTCTTTATTTGTGACTGGCTTGTTTCACTTAGTATGATGCCCAAAAGCTTCATCTATATTGTAACATGTGTCAGAATTTCCTTCCTTTTTAAGGCTGAGTGATATTCCTTTGTACTGTTAACCCTTGAACAACACAGCAGTTAGAAGCACTGTCCTCCCATGCAGTCGACATCCATGCATAACCTTGACTCCCCCAAAAACTCAACTGTTAATAGCCTACTGTTGACTGGAAGTCTTACTAATAAGAAACAGTTTATTAGCATATATTTTGTACGTTATATTTATTATATGTTGTATTCAATAATACCTAATTTTTCTTAATTCTTTTCAGTATTTCTAAGCAATAAGTTTGTCTGCAAGTTTTTTCAAATCATTGCAAATCTCCAAAAAAATGTTCCACTATATTTATAGAAAAAAATCCACATGTAAGTGGACCTGTGCAGTTCAAGCCCATGTTGTTCAAGGGTCAACTGTATGTTTATATCAAATTTTGTTTATTTTTTCATGTCAATGGACACTTGGGTTGCTTCTACCTTTTGACTAGTATAAATAACGCTACCATGAACACAGAAGTACACATATCTTTTTGAGACCCTGCTTTAATTCTTTTGGCTATGTTTCCAAAAGTAGGACTGCTGGATCCTATGGTAATTCTATTTTAAATTTTTTGAGGAACTGCCATACTATTTTCCTCAGAAGCTGCACCATTCTACATTCTCAGTAACAACGCACAATAATATTTCAACCTAATTTTAACACCAGATTAAATCAGGTATCTAATTTTCCTTTATCATAGTGATGCTGAGCTGCACATAGTGGGAATTGACGCTAGTAAGTCAGTTATGTTTCCCAGCATCAGAGTCAATTACTTATTTGACCATTTGATCAGTGGGCAGGATGTGTGCAGGCTGTGGCATGAGCCAGGTGGTCTTAGACCAAAGCAGACTCGCCAATATACTGGTACCCTAGGGCGGCCAATATAGACAATGCACACTGAGGAGGTTCGTGAAGATATACAACTAATACTCCTGGGAATGAATCAGGTTTGGAAGATGAATAATTCCTACAGTCTACTGGAATCTATATTCTTGTCCCTGAAATTTCTCACTGAATTCCCCAAATGTTATCTGAGTTTGAGCTCATCCAAGAGATTACAGGGATAAGGGATGTCTGTCTCTATCTAGACCGATGACCTGGGGTCAGTCTCTTACTCCCTGTGAGACTCAGCTTTGTCAGATTGGGGTATATGCCCTACCCAGTGCACAAGTTGGTTGTGCAGATTCAATGAGATAATGAATACGAACATGCTTTTAAAAAATAGAAGTACTGAGGCGCCTGGGTGGCTCAGTGGGTTAAGGCCTCTGCCTTCGGCTCAGGTCATGATCCCAGGATTCTGGGATCGGGCCCCGCATCGGGCTCTCTGCTCAGCGGGGAGCCTGCTTCCTCCAATCTCTCTCTCTGCTTGCCTCTCTGCCTACTTGTGATCTCTGTCTGTCAAATAAATAAATAAATAAATAAATAAATAAAATATTTTAAAAATAGAAGTACTATTTAACTACAAAATGCCACCGCAAAGCAATACTGTTCCTGAAATACTATTGTCATTTCCAGAACTGACCTCTCTTCTCCCGAGACACAAACTAAGCTCCCTTTGGATATGTTCAATTTCCAGAGTTTGATTTTCTTGAACCATACTCATCACCTGACAATCAGGGGGCAGTGGGAAAAGGGAGGAGCTACTGAAAGAAATCAGATCCTTACACTCACCAGGAGGTGGTTTGGGGGAGTGCAACGAAGGTGATATGTAGAAAGGTTGAGAAACCGATCTAGAAGAAAAGGTCCAGAGAGACGGAACCATAAGCCCAGAAAACAAACAGCTTTTTTATTCCAAGTACAATTAACTTGCTACTTTAGAGCTACCTAACAATGGGTGATCTTATCACTCAAAGGACTGGAGCAAAGGAGAATCTTATTTTAGAAGGACCTCTGAATCAGATAAGCTCTAAGAGCCCCTCAAACTTGATCATTTTGATTTCTCAAGGACTGAAAGGAACACAGCAGCAGGTGGGCGAAGCTACACCCTCTTCACAGAGGATACAACAGAGAAGGGTCTTCTATTGTAACCCATGGTATTGAGGACAAAGATCAAGGAGTCACCTCAGACAAAGATGGCTGTTAAATGCCAAACAGATTTCCAAAGGAAGCTACCAGTGTGTCCTACTTTAAAATAAAGGAATTTATACCCACCCACATTTCCCTCACCATTTAAAGACCACTGTTGAATGGGCTTTCTTTTCAGTCCTTTGATCCACGGTTGTTCATGAAAACTTTGGAGGGATAAGTGGCTATCTAATAGAGTCTCTCCAAGGCTTGAGTTTTCTTCAAGCTTCCTTTGCTTGGAGCTGAAAGAATTAAAAGTTTTTAAGACAACAGGTAACCTGGAGTACAAGAAAGACTTAAAAGGAATGGCAACAGGTCTTGCTGTAGTCAAAATGCTGACGCAGGAAGTTAGAAAGATGGGCTTCTTTTTCTCCAAGCAATGCGCATGAGTCCTTTCACCAAACTAATCTTGGTTCCATGAACTGTTTGCGAAATTAAATTCTACCTGTATTAGCACTACTCATTTAACGCAATCCACCTACCTTGCGTGCTGTGCACCAATTATTCTTATACCTACTGTTCACAAATTTATAATAAGTGAAATCTTTTGTAAGATTATGTAAGGGAGGCATAGCAATGCATAGCAGACTCGGTAAGTTGCAGGGGTATAATTCAATAAATCCTTCTAAGGCAGTTAGTAAAAGAAATCTGACTTTATTAATTCAGTTCACTCTCTAGGATTCCAAAGAGAAAAAGAAAACAAACATTTCCTTTAGAAGCTTTGTATTTGCTGATTAATTAAGCCAGAGTAAGACTGTACAGTCAAGGCTTCAACAGAAAGGGAAGTGTCCTAAGGTTATGCAAATAAAGCTGCCTGGTCCCACATATTTCAAAAGGAAAGGGAACACCATTTAATAATCTAAGCAGGAAAGGAACAGAGACACATCCTAGTATATTTTCAATGAGATCAAGGGTGTGTAGTTAGCTTTTCCACACTGCAGCAAGTTCCCAACTACAAAGATGACCTGAAATCCTGCTAATACTAATTTAAAAAAAAAAAAAAAAGAAAACTATGCAATGTTCCAAAATATCCTGCAGCCTTACAATGAGTCAAGTTGCAATCCGAAAAGCAGACAATTATGAACATTGGGGAGGGTGTGTGCTATGGTGAGTGCTGTGACGTGTGTAAACCTGGCAATCCACAGACCGGTACCCCTGGGGCTAATAGTACATGATATGTTAATAAAAAAAACTTAAAAATTTTTAAAAAAGAAAAGCAGATATATTCCCCAAGACTGGAAACCCAAATTTAGCAGCATAAGGCAAAGAAGGGTGACGTCAAGGAATTGGTGTAGTAGGAGAAGGAGCAGGAAAGAGTAAGGAGTGGGTTTGGGAAATCCTTTTCTGCTTTCTCTAGTTTCTACCTCAGTTTGCCTTTTCTTGGCCTAAGATGAATACCCTTAAATGAAACTTAAGGGCCCTAAACCCATCTCTCAAGGCATCTGTATTTCGTGTGCGTGTGTGTATGTGTGTGTTTATGTAGGGTTTATTTTTCTCTGTCACTGAGAACACCACTTGCATTCAGATGTGTGCACTTTTTATTCTCACATCCCTACTCCAGCAACCACCAAATCGGTTTTCTCCATCTGTATTTCTAAGGGGAGAGTTGGAAGTTATAAGGGAGCTTTATTGCTCTTTCTAACCTCCCAATATTGCAGGACCCCAAGGCTCAGTCCTCAAGTCTCCTCTCTATTAACATTCGCTTCCTGAATCATTCCTTCCAGTCTCATGAATTTGGTACATTTCTGTACTAATGACCACTAATCCAGACTCATGTTTTCCAAGAAATTGAGACATTAGGATATCTAACAGATAGTTCTTTCTTTTAAAAAAAAAAGATTTATTTATTTATGTGTGTGAGAGAGAGAGAGCGTGCGCACATGCATGTCTGCTTGCACATATGATTGGAAAAGGGACAGGGGAAAGAATCTTCATGCAGACTCCACCTCCCATACCCGGAGTGGGAGCCTGATGCAGGGCTTACTCTCATGACCCAGGAGATCATGACCCAGGACTTCACCCACCTAAGACAAAACCAAGAGTCAGATGCTTAACAGACAAGCCACTCAGGCACCCCTCTAGCAGATAATTCTAATGTAACATATCCAAATTGGAAATTTGATTTCCATCCTCAACCCAGATCTGCTTCTTCCTCAGCTTTCGCCATTTCAGAAAGCAGGACTACCAATTATCTGTGCTAAACCAGGGGCTAACGCCTGAGTCAAAATTATCAGGCTCAGTAATCCAGTTAATAGGGGTGGTGGCTTCCGGGGCCAAAGTTTTGCCCACAGGGGGTGCGAGCTATAGCTTGGGCTGTGACCTGGGAGCACCAGCAATTTTTTTTTTTTTTTAAGATTTTATTTATTTGTCAGAGAGAGAGAGAGAGCAAGCACAGGCAGACAGAGTGGCGGGCGGAGACAGAGAGAGAAGCAGGCTCCCTGCTGAGCAAGGAGCCTGGTATGGGACTCAATTCCAGGACGCTGGGATCATGACCTGAGCCGAAGGCAGCCGCTTAACCAACTGAGCCACCCAGGCGCCCCCGCACCAGCAATTTTTAATCAGATATTCTTGTACGTCCATGAGAAAATCTCGGGAATTCTAAGTCACAAGGGAAGGTAGGGTATAAAGTGGGATCAGCGAAATGTAACAGGAATGGACTCAGTATGCCTGATTATTCGCAAGTGCTCTAAAATTTTAATTTCCCCTCATCCCACTCCCGACACAAACATAAATACCTGCTGGGGCTTAGTGTTGGTATACGTTAACAGGTTCATGTGGGAGGGCAAGAGATAGAAAGGCTCTTACCTCTCCCTACCACGAAAAGAGAGGGTCAGTAAAATGCATGGCAAAAATGAGGTTTGAAGCTTATCTATGGTTTTTTTCTTTTTTTTAAGATCTTATTTATTTATTTGACAGACAGAGATCACAAGTAGGCAGAGAGGCGGGCAGAGAGAAAGGGAGAAGCAGGCTCCCTGCAGAGAGCCTGATGTGGGGCTCGATCCCAGGACCCCAAGATCATGACCTGAGCCAAAGGCAGAGGCTTAACCCACTGAGCCACCCAGGCACCCCTTATCTATGGTTTTCAATACCATTTCTACCATCTATGCAGGCAGGAAAACTTGAGACTCAACATGATTAAAATGCATTAGGAGGGTTTATTAAGATAAACATCTAGCACTAAAAATACGATCATGTGAACTTCTCCATTCTCAAAATGCTCCAGTCAAGCTGCTTGGGTTTAAATCTTAGTGCTGTTATCTACCAGCTGCATGACAAGCTTCCCCTTCCAGAAAGTGAGCACCTACCCCAGAGAAGCGCTGGGGAGATGAAATGAGAAAAAAACAGGGAAACACAGGAGAACAATGCGCACGCGTTGCCCACATGGTAAGCAAGCAGTAAATGTGAGAGATCTTGTTTATTATGTGTTATTGTGATGTTGAGAAGGTTTAAAAACTCTAGGATTCTGGTACTCACCCAAAAAAGGCTTTGTACTGTCAAAATACTAAAGAACAAATGGAGATCGGGAATTAAGTATCTTTTCTGCTCCAAGGTGGTGGAAAATTCCTTAAGTGTTCCAGTGACATGTCATAACAAAAGTCCCAAGGCAAATTTACTAAGAGAAAAATCAGGATTAATTTTTTTAGCTAACTCACCTTCAGAAACATTCCAAAGGAGTGAAATAAAATGCACATACATTATTAATTAAGTTTATAATAGTGATCTCTATTATGAATGCATCTAGGCACATTTGAGTATAAATTATGGATTGAGAAAAAGTACACAGGTTAGAGCAGCCCAAGATCCTGAGGTATAATGCATTCCATGTGGCCCGTGGCCTGCTTCATCAAGAGGCCAGTCCCACTGAAAGCTGACTGAAACAGTGCTTTCACAGCTTCTGACTACTAGAAGTCAGAAGGCTACATCCTAGTTCAGTCTTTCTCAGTCTCAGGCCTGTTTATTATTCAGATTGAGATTTGACATGTCTGGACAGGTGCCTGGGTGGCTCAGTCAGTTAAGCCTCTGACTGCTGACTTCAGCTGTGGTCATGATCTCAGGGTCATGGGATCAAGCCCTGTATCCAACTCTGTGCTCAGTGCCGAGTCTGCTTGTCCCTCTCCTCTTTCTTTCGCAAATAAATAAATTAAGTATTCAAAAAAAAAATGTCTGGAGTGCTTCATATAAAGTCATTCAAATAATCCTGAATCACCAGAGCTGATTTAGTTTTATTTAGTCTCCAAGACACCATCAGAGTTGACCTCATAGCAACCCGTGGCAACACTGATTTTCTCCAAAGGTATATGTCAGGAAAGGCACAGGCTTTAGGTGTGTGTCTTCTGGACTTGGTGAGGCACTACCGACGGCACCTAACCAAATACAGAAGAGGAAGGCGCAAGGCCTGGACTCAAGTCCACATATAGCATAAACACAGGAATGTGTCAGCAGAGGCCATAAGATTCCAGGAGGCTGCACAGGAATTATGTGAGATAAGGTACCAACAGCTTCCTCACCGACTCTGACAACTTCCTAACAGATGCAGACAGATGGAGGAGGTGAGCTTTACCTGCCCCAAAGAACACTCTCCAGAATTTTTGCCCTAAGCAACAGAGTAGCCTCCCCTGCCAGTTCCTGCCTCTACTCTCTCCCTTCCAATTCCTTCCCAAGAAGTCAGAACAAAGGTCATCCTTTGATTCCTCAGAAGTAGTGATCACGAGACGACAGCACGGTGTCACCTCTTAGGGTCAAATTCCAGCCGTAATTACCTCCCACCCACATTGCTGCCCTAGTTATTACCCGACCCCTGTCCTGCTCCTCCCTGACTCGACCTGCTCACGTTTAAGCTTCCTAAAATTGTGCTTTGATCATGCTCATCTAGAACCCCACGATGCACAGACAATGAAGTTCAAACACAGGGGTTGCCCAGAATGTATTTTGGCCCCATCTCTCTTTCCAGCTCTGGTACTTCTCTCTCATGGAAATCCCCACATCCAGTCAAGTGATTCTCAGTACTTCTGTTTATTCCACTTGTCATACCTAACTTCTGCTGCCTATTGCATTCCTGCCAGCCTTTTATTTTATTTTATTAAGATTTTTAACATGTATCCACTTGAGACAGAGAGAGACAGAGCATGAGCAGGGGGAAAGGCAGAGGGAGAAGCAGACTCACCGCTGAGCAGGGAGCACAGCGCCCAACGCAGGGCTCTATCCCAGGACCCTGATATCATGACCTAAGCAGATAGAAGATGCTTACCTGACTGAGCCACCCAGATGCCGCATTCTGGCCAGAATATTAAAGACCAACCCAAACCCATCTTTTCTGTGAAGCAGTTATCCCCCATCCACCCTATGGGGATTCAGGGAGGGAGGTGCAGGGAGGAAGGGTAACACTCTCTGTTCTCTAAATCCCTATAATGCATAAGCTATATGTCATCTGTAAATATCATTCATTCTTTTACTCAATAAAATACATTCAGATGTCATGGGCCAGGAGCTATTCTAGACCAGCTGATAGAGCCCCCAAATAAGTCAAGGTACAGGAAGGAAAGGAAAGGAAGAGAAGGAATTACCACTTATTGTTGGTTCTAAGCA
This sequence comes from Lutra lutra, assembly GCF_902655055.1. Classification (NCBI taxonomy): domain Eukaryota; kingdom Metazoa; phylum Chordata; class Mammalia; order Carnivora; family Mustelidae; genus Lutra; species Lutra lutra. The sequence continues at coordinate 49,384,850 of NC_062283.1, read as the reverse complement.
GATGACTGTCCCATCTACTTCCATGTCAGTTTAATTCACCCTCCCAGCTCCACAGGTAGCTACTATTATTGTCACTTTTCAGTAAGAAATTGGAGTCTCAGAGAGAGAGTTACACCATCTGGCAAAGATGACCTGGTATGTTCTCTTTTATTTTCTACTGTCCCTATCCCCTCTCATACTCTCTGCCCACCTCTCCCTTGCTCTGTCCTTGGGAGGCTGATCTTTGCAATGTGCGTCTCCCAAGCCCCTGCCCAAGCCCAGCGGAGCTAAGAGAGCACTCCCCCCACTCCCTTCCTGCCTCCGAAGGTTCTGGCTGTGGCCGCACGCCTCAGTCACAATTCCTATGAAAGTTTCTTTCATGGCCCCAGTAGTTCTCACCAGGATCCAGTAGGACCAGTGCCGTCTGCTGCCTGTTCAGGGCAGGAGTGGGTAGGTGGGTAGGCTCCGCCTAAAGGTTAGCGAAGCATCTTAGCCCTGTCCACACCTCTGTAAATAGTCCTTTCATTAAACTCTCCTCAGTTAAACTCTCTTAGCATGCCACCTGTTTCTAGCCAGACACACAGAGCCAAACTTGAACCCATGTCCATTTTCTTACAGAGCCTGATTTTTTTCTCTTGGATAACTGCTATATAGGAGATCTATACAAAGTTCTGAAGATCAAACCAAAAAAGGTATCTCACTATGATAGGACAGACCAGACAAGACTTTTCTGAACAAGTTGCTTGATCATGAGTCAGTCTTAAGAAGTCAATTGTAATTCACCAGGCAGACAAAGAGAGAAGCTAGGCTGGGGCACCTGGGTAGCTCAGTGGATTAAGCCTCTGCCTTCAGCTCAGGTCATGGTCTCAGGGTCCTGGGATCGAGCTCCGCATCCGGCTCTCTGCTCAGCAGGGAGCCTGCTTCCCCTGCCCCCTGCCTGCCTCTCTGCCCACTTGTGATCTCTGCCTGTCAAATACATAAATAAAATCTTAAAAAAAAAAAAAAGAGAGAGAGAGAGAGAGAAGCTAGGCATTCAAGGACAAACTGGATACCAATTTCAAAGTCAAATAGGAATACATCTTATTACCCAAGGTGCTCACATACAGTGCTCACGAGAGAGTAATGGTGGTTGATGGTTTCTAAAGTGTGATGATAACCACTTATCCAACCTGAACCCCGTGGGGAGATTAGAAGCAGCAAAGAGTTAGCTAGCTTCTGAGTGAGAAAACCAACGTGCCTATTCACCCTACCCTCAGCGGATCCCCACCCCAGAAGGTAAAGCCAACTCTTCAGCATAACATACAATCCCTTGGTGATCTAGCCCTGCCTGACCCAGCTGGCCTCATCTACAAGTACCACCTCCAGTTCTTGCTGAGTACGCCAGACCTTCCACATCTCTGTGCTCTTGTACACGATCTTCTCATCAGAGATACCTACCTCCACTTTCCACCTGATAAACTCATCTTTCAGGACTCATCCTTGGCGTCTGCTTCTCTATAAATCTTTCTGGCCCTCTATAGTGCTTCCCCGGCGCCTTGTTCATAACTGTATAATAGCATTTTCAGAACACAGACATGCATCTCATGTACTTCTTTGCATGTCGGTCCACGGACTCAGCTGTCCTAGAGGCCATGTACTACAGGAAGGTAGCAGAATGGACAGCCAAGAAGCTAGAAGCAAGCTGCCTAGATCCAAACCCTAGAGTCTGCCTCTAACAGCTAGGTAAACCTAGGACTGTTATTTATACTCTCTGAGCCACTGTTTCATCATTCAAAAAATGGGAATAATACCATTTACCTCATAGGGTTGTTAAGGGGGTCCTGTTATACAGTGAGCTCTCAAGAATCATCAGTTATGAATATGTATCTGTGTATCCCTTATTTCCTATATAAAAAAGCTTATTATGTTTGTTGAATGAATAACTTTTCCTACCACCTCATAGTAGATACCACATAGATACCAAATTCTACATAGCTTGTTTCCTTAAATTGTGAAAAGAAGACTCTCATCTTGAAATATGAGTTTATTCTACAATTGGTCAAAAACATGTAGGACCTTTCCTGTAAGGGAATTTAGCTTCTTGCCATTGTCTCTGGCCAGTGCACCAAGTTAGACGTTCTCTTGGCCTTCTAGCAATCTCCACTGTGCCTGGGGCACAGTTACGTCCACAGAAGGGCAGTTCTGTTGTAATAATTTACAAAAACCTATTATCAAGCCAAATAATAATGGTTCCCCTAGGTTAGCATGAGAAATGCTCCCCAAAACATAGCAATGAACCACAGGGAAACCTCCTTTTAATGCTAAATCAATGTAACATTATTGCAGTTACAAAATGCTTTTGAGAATGTTTTACAGTGGCATTTCCTAAGCCCCAAATCCTTAACAATCACAACCTTGCATAAGAAGTCCATGGGGGAGGAACCAAACCAAGAAAAAATATCAGAGCACGTAGAACAATGTGGTCAGGCAGTGGAGACCAGGGAGCCCGACTTTCCCAGGTAAGGCAGCACTGCAGCCTACAGCAACACCAAGCACTTGGGCAGAAAAGGGCAACGCTGCTTGCTGCCCTGGTCCAGAACAAAGGCCACAGCCAAGAAGGCTAGCACCCTTGTCACCCTGGAGGGCTATAGACCACAGCACTGGCCTCGGGAGCCCGAGAGCCACATCCCAGCAGGGCTCAGCTACTGGCCCAGACCTCAGCCTTAACCTTCCCTCCTCTGCTTCTCTTCTGTCTTGTTAACCCTCTTGACCAACTCTGATCTCACCATTCTGGCCCCTCAGCTTGCGGACTCTGCAGCCCCTGCTCTAATCCTCAACCCTGCCTCTAACGGGGCTCAGAATTCACCCGTTTTTAAATCACCCCACCTGCAGCGACAGCTCTAGCCTCTTGGACAACTCTCTGGCCCGGCGCTTTCTATGGAATCACACTCCTTCCTGGGATGTGTATGGGTTCAGAGCACTGGCCCGAGGATAAGGACAGAACAACCTGACGATCTCATCTGACAATTTTCTAGAACGAAATGAACTACGCCATGGATTTAACATTCTTATAAAAGTTCTGTACTCACAGGCCTTCTGGTTGAGGCACCTTGGACGGAGTGATAGAATTCTGGCTGGACTCGGCTGTTTTTCTTGATTCTTCGTTTCCTCACGGAAATCTCTTGCTCACTCTGGTGGTGAACCTCCACCACAGGCTTGGCTTCTTCCAGGCGAGCAGCCGCAGCCGCTGCAGCTCGTCTTCTGAGATGCCGAGGGCTCGCTCTGAATCCCTGTGGTGGAAAACAAACCCACACAAATCCAGATTTGTATTGAGTTCGTTTCTGGTGAGTCTGTGGCGCTAATTCTACAAAGAGCTCCGAAAGTCACCCAGCTCAGTGAGATCATTTACATTCCTGAAGGGAGCATGGATGTAGAAGAAGGATCAAGATTAAAAAATGCTTTTAATTCAGTAACAATATTTAAAAAAAAAAAACAGCAGGTGAGCACATTGCTTTACTTATGTGTATATACATCAGACCACATGTGAAGGAGGGTATTTCCAATTCGGCATGAAGCATGGTATAGGAGCAGGGCTGAATATTGTGACGTGGCAAAGTGTCACTCTATGTTCCTGAGAGCAGACTCTGAAGGCAGGAAAGCAGGAAGGTAAAGCAACATTATAAAACACCAAAAAGTGAAGATTCAAAACTAAATGGAGGCAATGCCATAAAGAGAAGAGTACAAGTTCGGTTAAACCATATTACACAGAGTGCCTGGGTGGCTCAGGGGGTTAAGCATCTGCCTTCAGCTCAGGTCATTATCCCAATGTCCTGGGATCAATCGAGCCCCGCAGTGTGCTCTCTGCTCAGCCTGCTTCTCCCTCTCCCTCTGCCCCTCCCCCTGCTGGTGCTCTCTCTCTGTGCCAAATAAATAAAATCTTTAAATAAGTAAGCCATATTACACATTTGGGAATATATGATTTTGGAAAATCTTGAAGAATCACATAAAATAGTCTCTGTCCTCAGGTAGCTTACAATTTCCCAAAGAGCAGCAGTTCTTGTATACACTGACCTGTGTGATTAAGAGTTAAAGTGGGCAGTTGAGGACACAGTGCCCGCAGATCTCAGAGAGGGAATCAATGAATGTAACCGAAAATAGTCTATATTTGGCTTCGATGTGTGGGTGGCATTTGAAGAATGAATAGAATTTATATTCCAGTCAAGGGAAACAACATAAGGAATGAATGAATAAGTAAAATAATGGATGGGGGATAACATATCCAATATATCCAATATATCCAACATCCCCAATAGGAAACATTATTTTGTGACATACTAGGATAAGCATATAAGCTATGCATGAGGTACAGTGGGAAATCAGAGGGTATAGGGTGTTAAAGACTCCAAGGGGGGTTTCAGTGTGGTTGCGGGTCTTCTGACCCTTTTTTAAAGTAGACTCCACGCCCAGGATGCATCCTAAAGTGGGGCTTGAAGTCATGACCTTGAGATCAAGACCTGAGCTGAGATCAAGAGTCAGAAGCTTAACCAACTGAGCCACCCAGGGGCCCCAAGGGTCTTCAGACTTTAAAAGATATCTGAAAAAATTTTTAGACTGCGTAAAAGCATAAAAAATGAAGAGAAAGAAATTCAGGGGGAGAAGCAGTATGAGATACTGAGAGAGTAATGTGCACACGGGAATTCCCACCGAGGGACATGGAAGAAGGTCTGGAGTCTGATAATGGAGACCCCAAATACCAGGCTGAAGGACAAGAAGAAGGAGAAAAAAGACAAAAATAGGGTGTGACCCACAGAGTCAAAAGAGCACTGAGGTCAACAGAAATCAGTAAGGAGGAAATGCAAATGGACGTGGCAAAACTGAGGTCACTCTTCGGTGCTTTTCTCTCATCCCCAAACACAGGGGCCTGTTCCCATCCCTCCTCTGGGTGCAAACTCAGCTGGAACCTCTTCACCCAGAATAGTGTCAGAAGATCCCCACCATTCCCACATAATCAAGAGATACTACAGCAGCTGCCGGAGAAGAGGATTAGGAAGAGGGAGCTGGGCCAATCCCTAAAATGCCTTCTAAGTGGAGTTAGGACCAAACCATCAGAACCAACACCACGTGGGGCTGCCTTTTAAACACACACATTCCTGGACACCCTTCCTGAACACACACGCGGCGCACACTCTCTCTCTACTCTGCTTCCTTCTGAATTAGACTCTCTAGCTGTGAGGCCAAGAGGGTCAGTTTTTGGCTTGGGTTTGGGGATTTCGGGGGGGAGGTTGTTCTCCTTTTTCCCTTTTACTATTTATTTATTTGTTTATTTTAAAGATTTTTTTTTTTAATTTAGAAACAGAGAAAGTGCATGAGCGGAAGTGGCAGAGGAAGGAGGATAGTGGGAATCTCAAGCCGACTCCATGTCAGCGCAGGCTCCATGTTCAAGCTCACAACCCCGAGATTATGACCTGAGCTGAAACCAAGAGTCCAACGCTCAACTGACTTCACCACCTCTTTAATTTTTTTATTTTTGTCGTGGTATAGTTGACACACAATGTCACATTAGTTTCAAGTGTGCAAAGAACCTCTTTTTAACAAGCTCCTCTGGTATTCCTGTGCTGCGAAGATTCAGAACCTCCAGGAGTCAGAGCTCAGTCTTACCACTAGGTGGCACTAACTTCCACATCCCCTACATTCTTTCCAGCTCGGAAAGTGTGCACTGGTAGAATTAACCAAGTATTTGCTGGTATACTAGCTCCTGTCATGCTGGGGTGAGGTGAGTACATGTCTTTGGTAAGAAGTAGATCCTCCTTCTCTTGTGTTCCTATGAGTAATAGGCAACGGAATTTTGTTTAACTTATATTATTACCTATATTTCTTACTGGCCTACAAATTCTAAAAACATTTGGGGGAGGGGGAGACTCCATAAAACTCCCTTAATGAGATGCCCTCAAAAAAAGATCAAGACCCAAACAGGTTGGTGCAGTCCTTCTGGACAGCAATAGCTCAGGAAACCTGCATCCTGAGAGTAGAGAGTATCTACTCTCAACAGATTCTACCAAGTGTGGAGGTACTTAAGGTACTACATTACTTGTGATAATAAAAATTAGAAACAGTTTAAACCATCCTTCTTTCCCTAAATTTCAGTCACTTTCTTTACGCTTTCTTTACACGTTCACATTTTTTTAAAGATCTGAGCAGCACCATGTAAGCCTCTGTGGTTTCTATTATAGCTAAATACACTGGCACTATTTTTAAACAACTGTTTATAAACATTACAGTATATAGTACACAGACCGCAGCCAAACTATCTGGGATCGACTACTGCCTCTGTCACTTCTTAGCTGTATGGTCTTGAATAGTTACTTCATTTCCTCATCTGTACTATGGTGATGGAAACTAGGACTACTTTCAAAGGGCTACGGAGATGAATAAATGGGTTACCGTATACACTTAGAAGTGCATCTGGCGTGGAGTGATACATATGTGTTGGCTAGGGTTATTATGTATTTCACCTGTATGAATAAAAGATATTCTTTTTTTAAGGATTTCATTTATTTATTTGAGAGAGAGAGAGACATGCAGGCACGCAGAGGGAGGGGCAGATGGAGAGGAAGAACAAGCAGCCTCCCCGCTGAGCCCGGAGGCTGATGCGGGTCTCAATCCCAGCACCCTGAGATCACGGCCTGAACTGAAGTCAGGTGCTTAACAGACTGAGCCACTGGTGCCCCATAAAAGCTATTCTTTTTTTTTTTTTTTTTTCAAGGATTCTATCTATCTACTTGACAGACAGAGATCACAAGTAGGCAGAGAGGCAGGCAGAGAGAGAGGAGGAAGCAGGCTCCCCGCTGAGCAGAGAGCCCGATGCGGGGCTCGATCCCAGGACCCTGGGATCATGACCTGAGCCAAAGGCAGAGGCTTAACCCACTGAGCCACCCAGGCACCCCCCATAAAAGCCATTCTTAGAGACAAAAGCATGTTATTAATCAGATATAAAAGGAAAATGTGCCACGCCACAGGTGTGCCTTACTGACAGATACACATGAGTACTGTTGAGATACCAGCAACCCTTGACCATCAGGAAAGAGAATTCTTTGCTCCAGAGAATTCGGAGCATTTACTCTCTAAAGACTGAATCTAACCTGGGCTCGAACACAAGCTCTATCATGGAGTAGGAAAGCAAATTACTTCTCTGTGCCTAAGTTTCCTCATCGGTCAAATACATATACTAATACCTCTCTCATGGAGTTATGATGGTGTTTAAATGAGATAATCCACATTAGGTACTCACAACAGTACAAATATAACAATAAGTAATCAACAAATTATCACCGTTATCATCACTATTTCATTTCCTAGATGTTGCAGCAGCAATTCACCCGTCAGGGGTCGTAGAATTATGATTACAGACACATCAGCCACATGGAGTCATCACTGGGCAGCCACCTGCTTATTTTCCTAAACTATGTACAGAATTATAGGCCCTAGTTTTGTTGTATTTGCTTGTCTTAAATGCTATATTTAAAAAGCCTTTGGGGTACCTGGGTGGGTCAGTTGGATAAGCGACTGCCTTCAGCTCAGGTCATGATCCTGGAGTCCCAGGATCCAGTCTTTCGTCAGGTTCCCTGCTCATCGTGGAGGGTCTGCTTCTCCCTCTGACCCTCCCCCTCTCATGCTCTCTCTCTCTCTCTCTCATTCTCTTGCTCAAATAAATAAAATCTTTTTAAAAATAAGAATTAAAAAAATATGAAAAAGCCACAACCTGATAGAAGAAAATTTTATTTTAAAACAGTAGGTTCTTACAGATGTTAACAGGACCTGATCGTGTCAGTATAATGTCCATTTCTCTATTCACTTGATCTTGCCTGGATCCCCTTTAACCAATAGATGATTAACACCTGGAGGTCTCTCAGCAGTGAACTTCTGCCATTTTTAGGCTACCCCATTTTATCAGTGCCTTTGGGGTAATAACTTCTCAAGATATGCAGTCTTGAGACAGAGTGCACCATATCGCACTCTAGATCTTGCCTCTTAGTGACCTGTACACTTAATGGGTAGACACATGGCCAAGGCTCAACCAATTGAAGTTTCTCTGCTTGAACACTGAATACTACCTGGAGGGATGTAAAGACTGAAAAAAATCAGCAGGAATTCATCAGTCTAGTGGCTACACCAAAGACCTTCTGAAGCTACCTAGTTTTGCCTGTTCTAACCAGATAGTCTTGATTGTGAATTCTATCATATATTTCTAATAAATTCTCTTTGGGTTTGTGACAGATTCTGTGGCCTGCAAACAAAAAACCCCAATGTATACTCTTCTGTGATGCTTTTAGATGCTTAGCTATTTTCCTATAGGTTGAGTACTCAGATTTAACCAGGCTGGTTGTGTCGATTAGCATAAAAAGGGAAGAGACATTAACTGCAATTAATTTCCTAAGCACTACTTAGGTGCTAAGCCTATTATATCCACTTCTTAAGGGAGCAAACTGAGACTTAACAGGGCTAAGTAATCTACATAAGGCAAAAACTTGCACTTAGAAAAGTCCCGATCAGAACTCGGGTCTACCTAATCCAAGCCAAGACCAATGCCCTTATCACTCTGCCATGAGGCAGAGATTATATATAGGGCACTAATGCATTCAGAGATAGTGCTCCACATATATTTGCAGGACTGGGCACCAAGAAAGTGCCTAGAAAACTATGCAGTTGATTAAAACAAGAAAAGGTCTATAAACAATTTAGGTAAGCAAAGAAGAATTTGAAAAGTTAACATTTCCAGGTAAGAATTATTGTTAGAAAAGATCAAGCTACCATCCAGCTTACTGATCAAGCACCTGAACAAATGGAAACTTTTGTTCTTTTAACACATTGAGTCATTGAGCATTTAAATAGAATTGCTTTTGTGTATTGCTGTACCTGAGAACACCAAGGTTGATAGGTATATAAGATACAAATTTACCATATACAAATATTATGATACTCAATAAGCTGATATTTTCATAATAATATAATATGATAATTGATAATAATACCTCATAAAACCTCTATGATTTTCTTCATCCAAGGCCAGAATTAAAGAATACAGAGGAAGTTTTTGGGTCCATGGATAAAATTCAAAGCAGATGAAGAGGATAACCAATTAATTTGGATGGGGAAAAATTATGTCTTTTTTGTCACTGACATCTACTTGAAATTTAGCATATCACTCAATTATGAAAGTAGGCTATAAACCTGATGTTATTAGCAGTATCAGTGACTTTTGCCACCAAAAGGAATCAAATACATATATATATTTAATTAGAGTGGCTGCAGGCATCTTGAAGTACTATTTATAATCATCATTACTTCAGAATCACAGTAGTTAACAAACCTGCCACTAGAACTTATTATTTAATTCATTAATAAAGAAGTACATATATTGCTCTGTCCAAAATGTTTTTAATAATTTATACTGATCTTTCAATATAATTGACTTCCTTTATAATTATACACACACACACACATTATAAGATTATGCATTTTAAAACATTCTAAGGGGCACCTGGATGGCTCAGTTGTTAAGCGTCTGCCTTTGACTCAGGTCATGATCCCAGGGTCCTGGGATGGAGCCCCACATCGGGCTCTCTGCTTCTCTGTCTCCCACTCCCCCTGCTTGTGTTCCCTCTCTTGCTGTGTCTGTCTCGTCAAATAAATAAATAACATCTCTAAAAAAACAAAACAAAACATTCTGAGGCTGAATCCATGGGCTTCACTAGACTGCCAAAGAGGGTTATGGCATAAAATGGGTCCCCATTTCAGAAAACCTCAGAAATGAGTTTATGACTGAGACTGTTAGCTGCTCACCAAAAACCATGCTTGCCTCTTCCTCTTGGGCACAAGCTAGACTAGACATTTCCCAGCCTCCCTTGCACTTAGATAGGGCCATTAGGTAGAACTGAGTCCTAGCCAATGGAATATGGACACAAGAAGCGTATGCCATTCCTGGATCTAGCCCATGAATACTTCCCATCGCCACTTCTCCATGCTCTTTCTTTTGGTTGGGATGACCTTCAGAGCAAACTTGAAAGTCACATACTGAAGATGGTTGTGACTTTATCAGCCTGGATCCCTGAATAACTGCATGGAGGAAGCTACTCTGCCAACCTGTCACCCACTACACCCTTAAGTGACTGACAAGTATATTTCTATGTTGTTTGAGCCATTAAAGTCTGTGTTTGCTATGGGAGCTACCCTAATCCAGTGGTTCTCAAACTCAATCAAGAATTAGAGCCACCAGGAAGGCTGATTAAAACAGACTGCTGGGCTCCACCCTTAGAGCTTCTAATTCAGTAAATCTGGGACGGGGCTGAGCGCTAGCAATCCTCAGATAACGCTGATGCTGCCATCCCAAGGCTGCACTGAGAATCCCTGCTGTAATGCCAGCTCCTGCCCCTTGCTAGGTCATTAGTCAGTAATTCTGGTCATAATAACACTGTTCCCTATTGCACTATGTGCAGAGGGATCTTCAAGATTAAAGCGACTTTGTCACTTGTGATTTTAATAATCCTGTATTAAAAGAATGGCCACGGAAGCCACTCTTTCAGCTGGATAAGAAATACTCTATCTGGAGCTACATTTTTGTTTTCAGAGAGGAGGTATTCTCTGACAAATAAGGGATAATGGGACAAAATATTACCTTTTCAAAGTCTTATTTTCTAATAATCATTCTTTGGTATAGATCACTGGTTCCTAGCAGTGTGATGATAGCAAGAAGTCACTTTTTAATCTTTAAAACATCTAAGGAATTGTATACTTTTTTTTTTTAAGATTTTATTTATTTGACAGACAGAGAGACAGTGAGAGAGGGAACACAAGCAGTGGGAGTGGGAGAGGGAGAAGCAGGCTTCCCACTGAGCAGGGAGCCAGATGCAGGGCTCCATCCCAGGATCCTAGGATCATGACCTGAGCTGAAGGCAGACACTTAACGACTGAATCACCCAGGCACTTCTTTTAGATATGCTTATTTTAGACAAGTTTTCATAGGTTAGTATTATCGTGTTTCTTTTATACTGACTTATAGTCTATTAACTGGTTACTAGTTTCTGCTGATCAGAAGCTTTGGTTGGTGACAGCCTCCAAATCTCAATTGTATTGTAACTTAAATGCAGTTTTATAAACAGAAATCTTTTAAAATCTCTTATTGATGTCAATCATTCCCTTCTTGACATATGTCCCACCTACGGTTCCTGATAGCTGGGAAAGCATGGTTTGTACCATGGCACCCCACCCCTCTGGGTCACACTTGCTGGGTCCTGATATTTGGGCTGTGTTCCTCTCTTGACAGTTTTATGGAGAAATACCAAGAGCCTGGGTCACTTGGCACAGAAGTTAAAACTGGGGGCGGGGGAGAATAGTCATTCTGTATACCAGAGCTTCTCAAACTTTAATATGTATACACAAAGCCAAGGATTCTAATTAAAATGCAGGTTGTGGGACCTGAGATTCTGAATTTCTAACAAACTCCCAAGCTTCCGATGCCGCTGATCTATAGATCAGTCTATGGGTAACAAGGATAGAGAAGGCCTGATAGAAGTTCTGTGGCTCCTGCATAGGCTAACAGTAACAAGGCACAGAAACCATGGTGAGGAGAGAACAGGTTGATAGCAGGAAGAAAAGCAGCAGCCAGTGAACAGTGAAGTAGTTCTGAGTTACACCTCAGGCATTTCACTACAGCGAGGAGTGAGGCCTTGAATCCACAACCAGCTCTCCATTCATCTCTGTGAAACCAGACCTTACTATGGGTCTTTCTTAAATTCCATTAGGGGACACATATATCCTTAAAACACAGTCAGTCCCTGATACTGCACCCAAATGAGCCTAAGACGCAAAACATGACCTCCGCGGTTGGGGCAGGGAGAAGAATAAAAGGGGACGTTGAGGCTGAAACCACTGGAGATACATCTCCTTTAAGAAGCTTAAAGGGTGAGGTGCCTGGGCGGCTCAGGGAGTTAAGCCTCTGCCTTGGGCTCAGGTCAGGGTCCCGGGGTCCTCAGATCGAGCCCTGCAACAGGGTTTCCGCTGGGTGGGGAGCCTGCTTCCCGGTCTCTTGCTGCCTGCCTCTCTGCCTGCATGTGATCTATTTACCTCTCTCTCTCTCTCTCTCTCTCTCTCTCTCTCTCTCTCTCTGTGTCAAATAAATAAAATTTTAAAGAAAGAAGAAGTTTAAAAGGCTTTTAAATTATAACTGTTAGATAACCTAAGCAGGGATCCTAAGGGTACACGCAGAAAACAACTATATTCTCTCTCCTTACTGTCCTTCAAAGCCGCGATGAGGAGCTCATTTTCTCCCACTGCTACAGAAAATTTTGAGTGGACTCTATAGTTTTTCTGGTCCTTCTCTGATAATTAAGAAGCCTTCTAGCCACTTCTAGTCACAAAACCAGGGCCACTTCAGTGAGCTCCTATCACTCTTCCTGGTTTCCTCTTACACAGAGCTTTAAAGTGACTCCAGGCTCTTTCTCCCAAGAGATCCATAAGAAATGTTCATGCGTCCTTTGTCCCAACACATTCTGGGAAAGCAGGCTCTTTCCCATGCAGCCAACTCTGCTCGCTCCTCCATTAGAACAGCAGGCCAGTCCTCTGAAATTATCCCACGTGGTCCTGCACCCGCCTTGGCACATGGACTCTGAGAACACAAGTCAAGCTTTCCCAGGGGTCTCCCTAAGGTCACTCTCGCAAGGCTTAAGAGGGCTTAGGGTGAGCCTCGAGGACACTGCTAAGTCACTTTCCAGATTCTAATCCTGAACTATCCAATAGGGTAGCTACTAGCCACAGGTGGCTGTTTGCACTTAAATTTTAATTAAAATTAAACTGCAGATTCAGTTCCTCAGGCATACTAGCCACTTTCCAATTGTTCAGTATCCCATGTAGCTAGTAGTATTAGATGATGCAAATAGAACTTTTCCATTTTCACGGAAGGTTCTATTAATAGTACGGCTCTAATCTCTCATAACTTGATCCTCAGCCTTTATCCATTTAGCCTAAAATTGGTGATGGGTGATTATAAATGGCAGCATAGGCTAAGTGCTGAGGCAAGCAACACCAAAATCTCAGTACGTCAGCACAATAAAAGTTCATGTCTCGATCATGGATCAGCAAAGAGGAGAGGTACTCTGCTCCATGGAGTCATTTAGGGCGCAAGGCACCTTCCATCTTGTGCCTCTGAATCAGCAACATCCTCTCCACTCTACTAGTTTAGGGAGAAAGAGACAGGAATACGTGAGAGGTTTTCCAAAGGCCAGGCCTATAGATGGCAGACATCATTTCTCCTTACATTTCCTTAACTAGAACTCACTTACATGGCCATCTCCTAACTGCAAGGGAAGGTAAAAAACGTATTTCAGTCCTGTGCCCAGAAAAAAGAGAGCATAGATATCGGTAAGCAATAGCAAAACTGCCACAGAGCTATTGGCAAAATCAATTTTATAGCTACCCCCTCAGCAAGGAGGGGACTAGATCTTCTCACTGACAACACGAGCCTTACCAACCACAATACTTGGGGGCCTCTGGCCAGACTCAGACAAAAAGAGTTCCATTTACACAACATACTACGTAGCTAAACATAATTTGAGTTCCGTTTATCTCATGTTTTCCCAACGTCGTTCAGCTGTTAACTACATTCAATTTTAATTCTTTATAGGTGCATAAATAATGTTCATTTCTAGTTATCGAACACTTCCTATGTATCAAACACCGTGCATGCTTGATCTCATTATTTCTTATAATATGTCTGGGAGGCAAATACTATTTTGATGTCCACTTTACAGATGAGAAAATGGACATTTCCCTGGGATTGAAACTCAGGCAACCTGACCCATACTCTCTATCAGGGGTCAGCAACTATGGCCAAACCTGACTCACTATTTTTCCAAGTTTTATTGGAATACCCCCAAGCCCACTCATGTACGTATTATCTATGGCCGCTTCTGTGCCACAAAAGCAGAGATGAATAGCTGCAAAAGATTCACATGGCCTCCAAGTCAAAAATTATTATGACTTGGGCTTTAACAGAAAAACTCTGCCAACCCCTGCTCTAGAGGATTCTATAGGGCCTTGAGCACTCTGCTTCCATCATAGACTAAAAAGTAACTCTGACTTGGTGTTTTGGTCTACAATCCGTGCTCTCCCTCAACAACCTAGTCTATGAAATATAAGGTCAGTCTAACTTCCCTCCAGCAGCCAGGTCTACCCCATCTGCTTGTGGTTTCATATGCAGATTAAACAACATCTGTTCTGCTGTTTCATCAACCACATAAACAATATTACTAAAGGATGCACTTGCATTATTTTTCTAAAAAGATTATGCCTACTCCCTGATATTTTTTATATTCGGACTGTCACACCAAACAAAAGGTTTGTACAAATTTATCACGCTGCTTTTGGCACAACTGGTTTCCATCCTTCACCCTTCCCACCTCCCACTTTAGTTTTTAGAGATAAAGCCATCAGCACAGAGTGACAGTGAATTTTGTAGGCAGTGGCTGTCCAGGAAGGCAAGGCTTTTTCTGTTGAAACTGACCTGCACTCATCTTTCTCTTAGATAGGACTCATCAACACCACGTTTTTGACCAAAATAAGCCATAAAAAGAAAATATGTATCTCAACTTTGAAGAGACCCTCAAGAGTCTGGAACTCACGTTGCATTGGTATTAAAATCAAGCCAAAAGTAGGGTAGAAACTGCATCCACAGTAGCAGAACCAGAACAAGAACATCTTAGTGGTCACTGTGGGGTACCACCCGAATCCTGCATTCATGAGCAGGTACTTATTTCCCCAGCTGCTAGGAGTGATGGCAGCTCCTGGCTTTCACCAGAGTCCCTTGTGAGAACTGCCCTCAGCTAGAGAGCTAGCTGCTTAGCCTACAGTCAACCCCCTTCCCCAGGGCCAATCCTGGTCAATGGAAGGCTGAGTGCTTGCCTCAGTGAGGGACTTTTCTGAAGGGACTCTCAGCTCTGGAACTTGTGGGATCAAGTTGTGGAAACAAGAGGCCTCAGCTGAGGCCTCTGCTGCGAGCGCATACATCACAATTCCACTTCTCTGTCTGGCCATCCTGCTTCCCTCCTTCCATTTAGGTGTTGTTCTCAAGGGCAGGCCCCCCCAATACAATCCCTTGCACATAATCTCCACCTCAAAGTCTTTTCTTAGGAAGCTGACGTGCCACAAACATGAGACTGATTTCCTAAACAGGGCCATCAATCGCTTATGAGCCATATTTAACATTCACTGACAAGAAAGAATCAGCAGTAAAGAGCTTCCCGAAGACAGCAAATCAATCGTTACAAAAAATTAGAGTAACAGCAAAATACTGGGCAGTGTATCCATCAAAAACAGGTAGCAAGAGGATGTGGAAGCAGCTGTCATTGGGAAGTCCAGTGGGGAGCAGACAGAGTCCTAGAGGGAAGCTGAAGCTCCACTCGCAGCTAAGGAGGCCAAGAGAGGAAGGCTGCCTGGGAAACCGGAGCAGTCAGTGCAACCTGCTCTCGCTGCAGCCTGAGCTCAGCTCAGCGCCTCTTGGCAACCGGGCCCCAGCCCGGGGCACAGACGGTCATGCGCAATGACAGGCTCTATAAATAGCAGAGCAACCAACAAATCAGAACTCAGCCTTCATAATTGCAGATCAAGGGGTCCTATAGATGATTCCTTAAATGTGAGCACAATCTGTTTGCATGCAGCTCTTTCCGAGCTACCCACTCATAGACATTATCACCAACAGCCATGTCTACAAAATAAAAAGAGTCACAGTTTAAAATATGAATATGTCAGACAATGTCCTTTGCAAAATAAGAAGCAAGGAAATATGAAATAAGGAATCATGTCTTATGAGGTGTTTACAACTTCTCAGTTGCAAATGCTAAGAAGCCAAATACCACCCAAACAGCAAGATTTCTAAAGTTGTAAATAGTCACACTATGCAAAAGCCATTAGCCTCAGTAAGCAAAAGTGGCAAGGCCAGTCATAAGAAAGCAGCACACAGGGGTATGAGGAGAGAAAAAGGAGCCACAGGAAAAGTACAGCACGAAAGGCACAGGAGACTGCTGAGGCTGTGCAAGAGAAAATGTGGGAGTGGGAAAGGGTGAAGACAGGGAAGGAAAGAAAGGAAATGAAAGGAAAATATGGGGGGAGGGGGAGGATGTGCTAATTTGCAACAGGTCAGAGCCAAGTGCTAACATGGTCGCAAAGTCTTCAAAGGCATCCTGAATACCCTTACAAAATCAAAGCCTTTAAGAAGATCAAATCAATTTATCAGGGAATGCATGAAAAACAACTCAAGACACAAGAGAGGACAAAATAAAGATCCAACTGTGTATGCAAACTGAACAGCTAATGCTCTATACCAAGGAAGAATGCAATATCAATAGCATCCCGATCCAGCTATTTATTCTCCAGTAGTAGGTTATTCTTGAATTCCAACAACAATCGCAATAAAGTATGGTTTCTATGAGAAATTCCTCAATTGATGCTGACTCTATC
Organism: Lutra lutra; assembly: GCF_902655055.1. NCBI lineage: Eukaryota > Metazoa > Chordata > Mammalia > Carnivora > Mustelidae > Lutra > Lutra lutra. The sequence continues at coordinate 49,368,386 of NC_062283.1, read as the reverse complement.
ATCACTCAGGCTGATTGCACCACATGACGAAGGAGGGCTCATTAGCGGAGCGGCTGACAGCTAATGGGGAGAAGGAACAAGTGGGCCAGGTAAGGGTCCCGAGCATGTCCCGGGCAGGAGGCAGCGGGTTGGCACAACCGTGAGAGCGTCAGGCATCCAATACTCAAAGCCAGGCAGGTACTTGTTGATAGTTCAGGCATAGCAGAACCTGGGCAGCCAAAAGGGGTAAAGGCCCCAGGACCCCTAAGTGTCCTCACTGTTGCCTGCCTCCCTTCCACTCTGAATTCTTGACCTTCCCCAGGATCTAGCAAATAAAAGGCATTAGGCCTTCAGCTGTCAAACGTTCTGATTACTCAGGGCCCACTTTCTACTGGTTGGTAAGTATTGTGAATTTTGAACAACAATCCCGCGTATGTATAAAGTTAACAAAAGCTATTCAGGCTTTTGGGCTGGAGTTTAGGGCAGGATTTCAGTCCTAAAGGTGAGCTGTGGACTAAAGCAGGAAAGCAGGGTAGTCATTTACAGAGCCCCAGGCCAGGAGTCATGAGAGGAATGCTTGTCAAGCTCACCATCATGTCCCCAGGCACAAAGCCTTTGAAGCAAACCTAAAAACAACACTGGCAGAGGCTTCCAGCAACTACTGCTCTGATCGGAAATGTCTCCAAAACTTGGATGGCCCCCACTGAGGATGCACAGAGCAGAAGGACTGGCCATTTCTGCCCACGGTCTGAAAGCTGACCCTTCGGCCTGAGGATACTAATTGAATGTGTATTTGATCCATGTTCAAGTCTTAAATGCTTTTCTGGCAGCACATGCCCTTCAAAATCTGCTTACTCTCAAGACATACTTATCAGCAAGAAGGAAAAAGAAAATGTTTTCATGACCTAAAATCTTATGATAATTTATACCAAGTAAATAGAAAGAAAAAAAGGAGCGGAGAGAGCAAACAGGACCAAGGTCCAAACAAAGACAGTTCCTCAGAGGACTGAGAGAAATGTTTGTGGTTAGTGGATTCAGAGGGTGGCGATGACCTCCTTTACTGCTCATGTCTGCTCTGTCTTTGGCATATGTCACACGGACATCAGCAAAATCTCTGCTTTAGCGGTCACCTTGTACTGACTCTTTCCCAAGGTGATGCAGCAGCTAAAAGCTTTAAAGAGATTGTGTTATCCTCACTTGCAGCTATTTGAGCAAGAGCTATGAACTTTTTAACCTAGATCATATGATCCTGTCGACTTTTCCCATACAATTGATTTAAGTGGTGTTTATTTCAATGTGGCTTTTTCACAGTATATATCACAGTTTGACTTATCCTAAATGCATTCCTCGATATGAAGGCAAGTGACATGCTTCACTTCCCTTTCTGTCCTTCGTTTCCTACACATATATGGCACAAGCAGCTTCTCAATGTGTGCTGGGTTTGATTTTTTCTTTTTGAAAGATTTGTCTAAAAATTTCAGAAAAGAACAAATTAGAAACTTAAACCCACCGAACAGTATATACCACATTCTTTCCGAACTATATAAATGAACATGTCTCTTTTATGCATCCTTCACTGTAATAACTGCAAAGTCAGTAAATTGCATCCTGTCTCTTCCCCTACGCTTGCATATAAATAAAAATTTTTAACAAAAATAGCACCTTGCTGTAGATATTGTTTTGTACTTTGCTCTTCTCATCTAACAATAATATATAAATAGATTTAAAATTAGATAGTACATTCTTTTTAAAGACTGATCAATTTTCTAGTATCTGAGTATGCCCTGCTTTAGCCAACTATTCTCCTACAAATTAAAATTTGGGATATTTCTATTTCTTTCTACTGTAAACAGTGCAATAAATAAGATACATATGTATCTTTAACAAATCTCTACTTAGAAGGAATTGCCAGGCCACAGGAAATCACATTGCAAAGATACTTCCAGCTTTGTCTCTAAAAATGTAGAACCAAATTACATTTCTAGCAACACTAGGAAAGTGCCTGTTTAATCCTATCCCTATCAACACTGGATAGTATCAACCTTTTTGTTTGTTGCCAGTCTGATAGGCAAAAAAACTACTCTTAATTTGAATTTTTTATTCATAAGGTTGGAAATCCTTTCAGGTTTTTTATAAGCCTTTTTTTTTTTTTTTGCTCTTTTCTTTGAATTATCTGTTCACATCTTTTGCTAATTTTTCTATAAGTTATATGTATTTGCCATATTGATTTTGTGGAAGCTTTTTATAGAATATGACTCTAACTCTTTGCTATATATTCAGCAAGTACGTTTATGTAGGTTGCAACCTGTCTTTTAATCTTATTGTACAGAAGTATAAAACTGACAATCTTCTCCTTTATGACTTCTAAATTTTTTTCCTAGAAAATTTCTCCCAATTGCTAGATTTATAAAGTGTTCCCCCAAATCTTCTTTTCCTTAAGTCCCTTAAGTGTACATTTATAATCTATCTAGAATCAATATATTTTTAAGCCATCTGAAATTAACTTTTGACTACAGTGTGAGGTATAGACTAATTTTATTTCCACCCAAGTGGATAACATCCACTGAAATATTCCTTCTAAAGAGTTTATTTTATTCATTTTTAATTTTTTTTAAATGTGTTTACTCTTTATTATAGAAAATTTTAAAATATAAAAAAGAAAGTAAAAGAAAAGTATAAAAGAACTCTAAGTACCTACCACCCAGCTTCAAGAACTATCAATCCATTTCTATTGATTTCAAATGTTATTTTTTTTTATTTTATTTATTTATTTGACAGATAGAAATCACAAGTAGGTAGAGGCAGGCAGAGAGAGAGGGGAAAGCAGGCTCCCTGCCAAGCAGAAAGCCCGATGTGGGGCTCAATCCCAGAACCCTGAGATCATGACCTGAGCCAAAGGCAGAGGCTTAATCCACTGAGCCACCCAGGTGCCCCTCAAATGTCATTTTTATCATTTATTAAATCTCTACATATATTTGAATATGTATCTGAACACTGCTATACTTTAATTGGTGTGGTTATTTTTAAAATAATATATAAACACACAAAATTTTTGACAAAAACAATAGAAATATACTCCATACTGCATTCTTTTTTTTTTTTTAAGATTTTATTTATTTATTTGACAGACAGAGATCACAGGTAGGCAGAGAGGCAGGCAGAGAGAGGAAGGGAAGCAGGCTCCCTGCTGAGCAGAGAGCCCGACTCGGGGCTCGATCCCAGGACCCTGGGATCACGACCTGAGCCGAAGGCAGAGGCTTTAACCCGCTGAGCCACCCAGGCGCCCCTCCATACTGCATTCTAATGAAATGAAAAGCATAGTAAAATACAGGCCAACTACTATCACAAATAGATCCAAAAATACGGTGACTCAAACAAGATAGAAATTCATTTTTCTTGTGGCTAGTTCTCAGTTGACAGGTGGCTCTGATCCATGAGGTCATCCAATGAGCCAGGATCCTACTCTATCACTACTCTGCCTTCCCCTCAGGTATTCCTTGTTCACACATTTGAAACTGGCTCACCACCACCACAGCTGCTTTCCAAGCACGAAAGAAAGAAAGGGACTGTGGGAGACAAGCAGTTCTGTTTTAAGGACTTGACCTAAATGTGCATGCATCAGTTTCACTTATATCCAATTGGCCAGAACTTAACAGAACTGCAAGAGAGGCTGAGAAATGGAGGCTCTAGCTGTTTCGCCATATGCCCACTCATAAGCATAGAGTATCCGTATTACAAAACTAGGGGAAGATTGAATTTTGAGGAAAAATTCATAGTTCTTACTATGAAAATGAATGTAAAAAAATTTTGTATCATAGAATTTTATCTTTAAGATTTTACTTATTCTTTCTTTTTAAGATTTTGTTTATTTATTTGACAGACAGCAAGAGAGAGCAGAGGGAGCAACCCTGCGGAGGGAGAAGCAGGCTCCCCAATGAGCAGGGAGCCCGATGTGGGGCTCAATCCCAGGACCGCGGGATCATGACCTGAGCCAAAGGCAGACACCTAACCAACTGAGCCACCCAGGCGCACCTTATTTATTCATTTGAGAGAGTGAGAGAGAGAGAAAGGGAAGGAGAATCACAAGCAGACTCCATGCTCAAAATGGGGTGGATATTGGGCTCGACCTCAAAACCCTGAGATCATGACCTGAGCCAAAATCAAGAGTTAGATGTTTAACTGACTGAGCCACTCAGGTGCCCCCAGAGTTCAATTACCTTTAAAGTCACTTAAATGAGTTGTCAAAATTAGAAATAAATTATGCTGTTTTATGTTACAGAAAGATAAGAATTCCAAAGTTCCAAAATTGCTAACTTCCAGTAATAACAAGAAACTCACAGTAGCAGGTATTTTCAAACAAACCAAGCAAATAAAGGTGATATTTGAATAATGAATAAAAAAGTAATTGCTCTTTTAAATTTGTAGTATAAAAAGGGTGTTTTGAAAATGGATATTTTATTTTATTTTATTTTATTTTATTTAAAAATTGTATTTATTTATTTGACAGACAGATATCACAAGTAGGCAGAGAGGCAGAGAGAGAGGAGGAAGCAGGCTCCCCGAGGAGCAGAGAGCCCGATGTGGGGCTTGATCCCAGGACTCCGGGATCATGACCTGAGCCGAAGGCAGAGGCTTTAACCCACTGAGCCATCCAGGTGCCCTGAAAATGGATATTTTAATATATTTCTACTAACATGATTTTGTTCTCCTAAAAATACTAAATTTATTATCTAGAAAAGCTCTAATTTTATAGATTTTTTAGATTGAAAATAGAATTCTTTAATTAGTTTAAAAATCACCCAAATGAAGATTTTCAGTGAGTTTTGGAACCATTTGTTTAAAAGTATAAAAATCAATTCCTTCGGATTAGTTCATAAAAAAACCACTGACATTAGGAAAAATTATTTATCTTATATATATATATCTCCCCTTCTATATATTAGATAAATAGATATGTATGTGTGTATTTATATATATATATGCATCTATTATATAAATAAAACATACATTATAACAATATATAATACATATTACATTATATATTACATAATACAACTATATCATATTACATTTAATATATATTACATATTAGTTATATATTATATATAACATACATATACACACATATCCCTTTATATACGTATATACATATATACATAAAGAATTATATGTGTATGTATATATTTAATGAAATTATTATATATTATATTTATATATATATATCCCTTTAAAAATATACATGTAAGTTGCTATCATCATTAACAATTAAAATTTTGTGCTTCCCACATGCTATATGCCAGCGCAGCTCTCAGGCAGGAGAATGATTGCCAACATACACTGGCAGGAAACACATCCCAAGAGCACTGACACAGTTAGCACTCCCATTTCCAGGAAGTAGAAAGGGCTATGCCTGTTCTAAGTTCTATCTAAGCTTACAACAGATCATTATTACTCAAAGTATCCCAAGAAATATATAAAGATACAATATGTCTTAATTCATTTTAAGATGCTAACACAGCCTAAAAATAAACTTTGATAAATTCAAGAGAAGTAACTATAGACCAATCTAACATATGAAGATAAACAGATCCCAGAAAAAATCCTACCAAAACTATAGCAGTGAGTTAAAATACTAATATTCCAAGACTAAATAAAGCTTATTCCAATAAATAGAGGCTGATTCAACAACAGGAAACTGATGTTCCCTGGACTAAGTCCAAACTATGAGCCATAGTGAAAGATTTCCCAAAGTAACTGATGATCCCCACAGATTTGCTGAGGAATTCGATAGTCATTCAGACTTATCCACCAGGCTTTTCAGATTTCTGCTAATTCACATCCTTGTTGGTGAAGGGCAAGCCCACCAGTGGATGAAAGCTAACTGGGATGATCCTGAAAAATCTCTAGAAGTGAGGATAGGAACCCAATTCCTTGCCCTGTTACAGGATCAGGCTCTGGCAATCACTAAGCCACTTCATCCGGCAATCCCTAGGGCTTTCTCCAAACCTGTTCATTGAAAGAAGAGTCAGGGGCACCTGGGTGGCTCAGTGGGTTAAAGCCTCTGCCTTCTGCTCCAGTCATGATCTCAGGGTCCTGGAATCGAGCCCCGAATCAGGCTCTCTGCTCGGCAGGGAGCCTGCTTCCCTTCCTCTCTCTCTGCCTGCCTCTCTGCCTACTTGTGATCTCTGTCTGTCAAATGAATAAATAAAAATCTTTAAAAAAAAAAAAAAAGAAAGAAAGAAGAGTCAATGAGCCCTTGCATTACTATTTGCCTACTTGTGATCTCTGTCTGTCAAATGAATAAATAAAAATCTTAAAAAAAAAAAAGAAGAGTCAATGAGCCCTTGCATTACTATTATTATAGCTGTTATTTTTAAGAAAATTGTTTTCAAGAAAAATTCTGGCCTTCCTATGGATGTCGAATCCACTCAGGTAGCCTTCAATTCTGTTCAGGACCTTCCCCTTCTGGTTAAAAGGAAAAGGATGGAATAGTAAACCATGTCCTCCAGCTTTAGTTGATCTAGGAAATCAGCTCATTCACAGTCTAGATGAAGACCACTAAAATCCTTAATTTTCAGCTCTAATGAATGCAGCCGCCCTAAATAAAACCAAACCCCTCCTGGTCTTTGTCATTGCAAAAAGCCAGGACACTGGAAATAGGACTGTTAACAAAACTCAAGCATGGCAGATCCCTTCAGCCCTCTATCCAGCCTTTCCAATGCCCTTTCAGTGATGGGACTCCAAGCAACTAGAGAGGCTTTTACTGATACTTCCTCTATCCATCTTGGAGAAACAACTCTCCAAATTTAGAATGAAACTTTTTTTAAGTATTTTATTTTATTTAAGTAATTTCTACACCCAATGTGGGGCTTGAACTCACGATCCCCAGATCAAGAGTCACACATTCCTTTAACTGAGCCAGCCAGACGTCCCCAGATTGGGAATTAATTCATATCAATGCCAGAACTACACTCTAGATGCTCCACCTCACTGTTATTAAATAGCCCAATGGCTCCTGCCTCTGAGTACTAAAGGGTCCTTAGCTTCTCTGCCCTTGGTCATTTTTTAGGCCAAGATTTCTTTTTTTTTTTTTTTAAAGATTTTATTTTATTTATTTGACAGAGAGAGATCACAAGCAGGCAGAGAGGCAGGCAGAGAGAGAGGAGGAAGCAGGCTCCCTGCTGAGCAGAGAGCCCGACGCGGGGCTCGATCCCAGGACCCTGAGATCATGACCTGAGCCGAAGGCAGCGGCTTAACCCACTGAGCCACCCAGGCGCCCCTAGGCCAAGATTTCTTAGAGAAATATGATGCCAGAATTTCTTCCTCCTAAAAAGGGGAAATAATTCTAGAATTTGATAGCAACCAAAATAGCCAAGCAGCTGAATCAAAGGACGCTTCAACATCTTTTGTTTGTTCCATCTCTGACAACACTAGACCTAATTTTAAAGATATTAACCATTTGTCCCTACTGGATCGACCATAAAGCATCAAGCCCACAAGAGATTATAAGGCTCAATGCCTCACTGTCCTCTGCACTAATATCCCTTGTCACCCTGCTTTTCCAAATCCCCATACTTAGCCTCCATCTCCAATGAAACCTATTTTTCACTGTGATTAATTTAGGTACACCTCCTTTACTATCCCCATGGATAAAACAAGCCAGTATCTCTGCCTTTATCTGGGGAGAGAAAAAGTCTTTCCTCTTTCTTCCAAATTTAAAGGCTGACCTTGACACTGAGACCTCTTCGCAAGAAGACAGCATCTACCTGTTAAAACTTTTAATCTTACAGGGACACAAAGTCTCTGATGAACACCTGCAGTGTGTTCAGACTCAGGTTTGATATGTGTGGTGCGTCATCTCAGAACAAGGGCTACACTTAGATCATGGCATCATGAACCTCCCAAAACCCAAAATGAAGAAAAAAATAAGCCTGTCCCTTTTATTTGGGAAGACCAGGATGACTTAGCCCACAAAGTCCTAAAGGAGAGCATTATGATTCCCCCTGCCCAAGGACATTAACTTTCTTCTTTTCCCTCCTGAAAACCCTGCCCCTCTTCTTTCCTCTTTTGCCATAATACTCCTCATGACTGGCCTGACTCTATGACAGATCACCTCCAGATAATGCTGACTTTTCGTGGCTCACCAAAAGTTCTTTTTTTTTTTTAAGATTTTATTTATTTATTTGACAGAGAGGCAGGCAGAGAAAGAGGGGGAAGCAGGCCCCCTGCTGAACAGAGAGCCCAACTCGGGGCTCGATCCCAGGACCCTGAGATCATGACCTGAGCCGAAGGCAGAAGCTTTAACCCACTGAGCCACCCAGGTGCCTCTCACCACAAGTTCTTATTTAAAAGATGAAAATGATAAATATTTGCTGGGTATACTACTGCAATTCCTTTTGAAACAGGTATGCTTTTGGAGTAGCTCAGGACTTTGGAATACTATGGAGACAGTGAGGCTCCCTCACTTCCACTGGGGAAAAGTTCAAAGTGGTCTTCATGTCCAGCAATTATTATCAAAGTCCCTGAGCATTCCAAATTTGACTCTCTGGAGGTAAAAGGAAACAATCTCATAAATATTTCTACAAAGAACACTGCTCTCAAAGGAATCAATGACCAAATCTCCATCACAGTTTAAAGGGATGCTCTCCCAAAGGATAATCTAGAAGAACTGACTTACAGATGTCCAAAAATCAGCCCAGAGAAAGACGAACAATATTGGAAATCTAATTCTTAGTTTGATAAAAAAGAAAACTCTGGCTTGGGCCAAATAATAATCCAGGCCCATCAGAGACTCTAAAATTTCCATTACTGACTACTGAACATCATTGAATCATTGGTCTACTGAAAAAATGATCATCTTTATGAACTAAAATATAAGGCCACAAAGAGTGTTGACTTTGCTTGCCCCACTTGCCTGAAACACAATTCAAGAAGACCTCTCTTCACTGCTCCTACACACTTTAAGCTGCCCAGTAAACCATTTGAGGTTTGGCAGATGGATTTTATACAGTTTACCCTGTCTTGTGGGTATAAACATGTCTTGGCAAAGGTTTGTGTGTTTTAAAATATCATTCCTACTTGGGAATGCCCCTTACACTTCATAACCAGGGAACTCACTTCACCAGTCAAGTGCTTCAACAAGCCTATGCTGTTTGGCCAGTCTTACCTTCACCCGCAATCCTCAGGGTTAGCAGAAGACATTCTAGCATTAAGACTCAGCTGGCAATATCTGTATGCTAGCCAAAAGCACTGCCATTGGTCGTTCTGAACCTCAGGTCTCCCTTTTTGGAACCCATAAACTCTCACCTCTTGAGATAAAACACGATGTCCAGTGTGCTTGGGCCATGCTTCTTTCCATCCGTACATAGCTGGTTAAGGAGGATATACTTCAATATTGTAAAGGCCTATTTGCTTCTAATGAGAATAACCATGCTTTAGTAGAACAACCTCTTCAAAGTATGTTTCCAGGGCACAAAGACCTTAAACATCACAGGTTGCAGATTCCATCTATTGGAAATAGATTTCATCTATTGGAAAAGATATGTCCAGAAAGACACTTTTTAACCACATTGGAAAGGAACCAACCCTTGTGCTGCCAAACCCCAAGGAAAACATTCTTGGATTCCTGTGTCACATCTGAAGAAAGCACCAAATCCTGACAGGATCTGCACACCAACTGGGGACCTGAAAATAAAGATTTCTAGGAATTGAAGCCACAGACAACTGAAGGAGCTGAGACCACTTATTAAAGATGAGTGGACCAAGCCTATATACTTTTTTCTCACTATTGCATCTTACTGTATTTCTTCCCTCTCTTTCTTAGCACAATCTATCACAATCTATCACTTTCTGACTGTTGAATCTGCCACCAGGAACTGTAATCTGTTCATGGTGCAGGAGATACCTTGGTCTTCAGTCTGTTCGCCTGCATCCAAGGCAAATATAAACAAGCTAACTCCTCTTTGCAAGGCTTTCAGAAAAGACTCCTTTAAGCTGGGATGGTTCCCTGCAGAATGTCTCCTCCTCATCTCGTTCTGTATTACCATTTCTTAAAGATTTTATTTCTTTATCTGAGCAAGAGAGAGAGAAAGAAACAGTGCACAAGCCAGGGGAGAGGCAGAGGGAGAGGGAAAATCAGGCTCCCTGCTGAGCAGGGAGCCCGATGTGAGGCTGGATCCCAGGACCCTGAGATCATGACCTGAGCCAAAGGCAGACACTTAGCCAACTGAGCTACCGAGGTGCCCCTTGTATTATCATTCTAAAGCCTTATACCTGTTGCCTGTCAAGCTTTTGCAGAAATGACATGCCCAGCAGGGTGATGTTAGCTTAGCGCTTCAAGATAATGAAGCGATCTTAATTATCAATGAATTAAGATACAATGCTTAAGATACAAACCTCAGATGGGAAATGCCTGAGAAGTCTCCCTTCTACCCTTCCTTGTTACTCACATGTGACCTCAGTGGTTTCAACCTGCACAATTTTCTTCCAACTGAGACATGACAATCAAGAAAGGTCCTTCCTGGCACTAAAGGATGAAATCACTTTAGTGTATGAAACCACTAAATACAAAATACTAACTCTTGATTAGCAATGCTTTCAAGCAAAGATCTTGATCAAGGGGAGTATGGAGAATGTGAAAAATAAACAAAGGACAGCTCATTAAAAAGGAGTCAAGAGGGCGCCTGGGTGGCTCAGTGGGTTAAAGCCTTTGCCTTCGGCTCAGGTTGTGATCTCAGGGTCCTGGGATCGAGTCCCACATCGGGCTCTCTGCTCGGCAGGGAGCCTGCTTCCTCCTCTCTCTCTCTGCCTGCCTCTCTGCCTACTTGTGATCTGTCTGTCAAATAAATAAATAAATAAATAAATAAATCTTAAAAAAAAAAAAAAAAAGGAGTCAAGAAACCCTGGAAGGAGAGCTCTTGTGCACTACCACCCACCTTAAGAAGCATACCTCACACACCCCAAAAGGAAGAAGCTTACTTAACATATCCCAGCAGGAAGAAGGAAAAACTTCTTGCCCAGCAACAGCTTAGCCAATGAGAAACTGCCACATTCAGCCAGTGAGAAGCTGTAATAGCCCCTTTCAGCTTCCTCCTTTCCCCTCTAAAAGCAAGCCCCTCTCTCCTGTTCTCCAGACTTGCTATGTTTTTTTTTGTGCTGAATTGCCATTCTCTGCTATTCCCAAATAAGCTTATTTTGCTGGCAGAATAGCTGGCTCTTTTTTCTAAAGTCAACATGCTTAAACAAGAAAATCTGAGAGGATGACTGACACAATTTATATTGTTTTATCTCAGCTTTGGTCATCTTAGGTTTCTACTAATGTCCTTTTATGGTGAAGGAAATTTGATAAAAGCAATAAATGAAACATATCTAGAGAATGAGACATTTTTAGCAATGAATGTACAAAATCATCTAGTTTTTAAACATGTCGCTTATTTTAACCATCAGAAGTACAAGCTACTTCCACAGTACAAGAAAGATCTCTCGTTTTACCTTACATACCCTAAAATGTTCCTAAATAACTTCTCATTTATAGTATAAAAAACTTTTTTAATAAAAGGTAAGCTAACATGAGAGTCTGCATTCTTGCATGATGGAAAGAGACTTGATTCTGCTTACCCCCTTTTGCGGTTAGAACACCTCCAGCAAAGGAGAGAAAACTACATTTCCAGGAGCATTGTAGGAAACGTATGCAAAGGAGCTACCAAGTTCTATATGCAGTTTTAAATGCAATCCTGGGGCGCCTGGATGGCTCAGTTGGCTAAGCATCTGCCTTCAGCTCAGGTCATGATCCCAGAGTCGCAGGATCAAGCCCTACATCAGGCTCCCCGTTCAGAAGGGAGTCTGTTTCTCCCACTGCCCTTCACCCTGCTCACATTCTCTCTCTCCTTCTCTCTCTCTCTTGCTCTTGAATAAATAAAATCTTTAAAAAGAAAAAAAAGAAAGAAAGAAAAGAAAAAAGAAAAATCCAAAGTACAAATAGTTGCTTTTTAAAAAAATTGCTTATTTAATTTTATGAGGTAAGGGAAGATACAGATTAAAACATTCCATTTCAGGGGCACCTGGGTGGCTCAGTGGGTTAAAGCCTCTGCATTCATCTCAGGTCATGATCCCAGGGTCCTGGGATGAAGCCCCGAGTTGGGCTCTCTGCTCCATGGGGAGCCTGCTTCCTCCTCTCTCTCTGCCTACTTGTGATCTATCTCTCTGTCAAATAAATAAATAAATCTTCTAAATAAATAAATAAATAAACATTCCATTTCAGGCCCAACTTTGATTGAACTAACATATGTGTGTCTGCTTTTTTTCAAAGGGGTTAAGGAACACTGATTTGGACACCTTAATGCCTGGCTAATTTAAAAAGCTGTCTTAGCATAGTAATGCTGGGCCAACAGGTCACAAAAAAAACATATTGCCAGAATAGCATTTAATAGAAAGAGTATTACTTTTTCATCTAGACTTTGAAGAGCCCGGCAAAACCAGCAATCACGAATCCAAGTTCACTCTACCCTTCTCAGAGATGGCAGAAAAGGAGAAAAGCACTGACCTTCACAGGATGCCTAGTGGTGGGGGCTGGGAAGGGATGGGGTGCAAAGTCTAGGACAGAGAAACAAGAGGAGAAAACTCCTCCCCTTAGGATGTGGAGAGATCAAGGAAAAAAGAAAAGAGAGAGAGAGAGATAAAGAATAAAAGAGATAGAAAAGCCTGGGCCAAGAGGTCTGGCCTGACCCTTGACAGAGCCCTGGCCTCCCCAGAGTTTGGGGGCATTCAGCTAAACCCTACACTTCTAGAACTTTTACTGGGATCCAGTGTGCATTTATTCTAAGTAAAGGCGGCAGCAATGGTTTCCACATCGTGTAGCTTTTGGAAAGGAGGCACATCTCCCTGGGAAAGACACTCCAGCTGGAGAAACCATAAGATATATTCCCCTCAGTTTCTATCCTCCACCCACATTCCCCACTCCCTAAAGGGAAACAGAAACTAACTCTGTGGGATAGGAATAAAGACACTCATACTGATTTACAGGTAAGAATCAGTCTTCTTATTTCACAGTTGATAAAACCAAATTGTCTTGCCAAAAGAAGTAACACTTCTGAAGTAAGATTATAAGTCAGCAAATTTATACTGTCACTTTCAAACAATTTTTCCTTATTTTGGGGTAATGTCAAACCCTTTAAAGTGGTTAATTTTAACTATTAATGTAATTCAATAAAAAGCATAGATATATTTGTAATTTTTCTCCAAAATGGTCCCACTGTCTCTACACAATTCAATACAACTAAATATAATTTAGTACACTGTGAAAAAAGAGAAAACTAAAACTTACTCTCTACCTAGAGAGTACAGAATAAAGAGTACATAAATATGTTAATGCATTAAGGTATACCTTGGGCAGGTTACATCAGTGGAGCAGTAAGATAAGGATAACAATATTTCTATGTGCCTGAATAACTTTTGTGGCTAAAGAGGGTCCAAAGAATTCTAAATCCTCCCGCTGTCATCCAAACACAGATTGCCAATTAAAATTTTTCTAGCAGCTCAAGATGGGAAAATATTCAAGCTAAACATAATCCCATGCTCTATATTTATACTTTCTAGGTGGATGCACCATGGAAAGAGCTTTAATTTCGTTCAAATCCCTCAACGTAATCCTCTGCTTTCAGGTCATCTCCTCTCCCAACGGAGATATTTTTAGCAGCTCTTATTATTCCCACTCATTGTCTTATCTCTACTATCATCATTTCCTGAAGCAGGACAGAATTTCCTGATGCAGGAAAAACAAACACAAGCGTCCTGATACAAAAGGTGGATTATTATAAAGCTACCAGAGAACTGTAGACTTTCAAAGCCTTGAAAACTTTCTGATTTATTCTGATATACATCTTCTGAGTAAGCATATTGAAAAAGGTGTGTTGCCAGAAAAGCATCTGCACTGTAGACATAAATCAAATATAAATTAAATTCACTCTGAATGAAACATTACGTTTACTTTCATACAGTGTAAGTGGATTGTTCAAAACCCACCTTTTAGCATTTGGTACCTGATACTGAAGTCCCTTTAGAGTCCATTTAGCCGTTTGTCATTCGTCTTTCTTTTTCATCACTTTTCCTTGGGTTTTATTTATTGAATAATTGAACCAGTATTTTTTAAGGTCTCCTATCTCTGCAGCACTGTACTAAGCACTGAAAACAGAAATGAAGACCCAATGCACCCTCAGGAACAACACAGACTTAAAAGCAAGTGAAGCAATGAAGGAAAGATAAAGAAGTGTTCTCAGGAGACATTATCGGGGAGGTGGTCTGTGTGTGGTGGTGGGAGGGGGGCTCCACTGTAAGAAAAGCCAGAGTCACTGCTTCAAAAATGAGTGAGGATTCCATAAGGTCAAGGGCAAGAGAAGACCCACTGGTCAGAAAGAGGAGGATGCATGAAAGCCCTGAAAATAATTGATGAGCTAGGAGACTAGAGATGAGATCAGAAACTTGAACAATGCATTCTTCCAGTTTTCCTTTACTTCCTCCAAGGTAGCTGGTGATCCTGATGTTTTGGGGTAGTTTTTAAAGGAAGGCAGGAGATCCTCTCAGGTTCCTGAGTGGAAAGCTTATTAAACCTGTTTGACTGAGTCGGTGGAAGGATGCAGTCTTCTCAACCTAGTACAGTTATGCCTCACCTCAGATGTAAGCGTACTTGGAGAACAGACGACACAAGAGACACAAAACATAACATACCAGAACCCAAGATCCTGTCATGACCATATTCATGATTCCACTATTAAAATGCAAATATGTGATACATGAAAGGTCATATATCCAAAACTGTATCAGTTCAGAGTAGGTAATCTCAGCAGGGACTGGCATCAGAATAGGATGAAAAAGAGGAGCGGCTAAGAGGGAGAATTACTTAAAGACACAGTAAGAGGGGCGCCTGGGTGGCTCAGTGGGTTAAGCCGCTGCCTTCGACTCAGGTCATGATCTCAGGTTTCCTGGGATCGAGCCGCATCAGGCTCTCTGCTCAGCAGGGAGCCTGCTTCCCTCAATCTCTCTCTGCCTGCCTCTCTGCCTACTTGTGATCTATCTCTGTCAAATAAATAAATAAAATCTTTTAAAAAAAAAAAAGACACAGTAAGATAATTATGGGACTAAAAGGCACCAGAGATACCCTACCTATTTCAGTTTGCTTTGGACCACCTTTTCTCAACTAGCCCAGCTAATGCAGCATCAAACATTTTTTGAGCCATTCTGGATGCATTTAATAAAATAATCTCCCACTATATGATACCAAACTAGCACCAGACCCAGAAAATCTCATAAAGGGGATGCCACCAAACCTTAAGAAGCGAAAACCACATAAAACAACAAGAGAAACCAAGAAAGCCTGATGTAAAAGGCTATATGAACTGTTCCAGAGTTTAGAAGAAACATGGGAAACCCAAAAATGTTATGAAGCAAATAACAGCACTGAAATAGAACCCTGATTACCTGAGAAGAGATTCCTGAAAACAGGTAATCTGAAATAATCTGAAAACAGATTACCTGAAAAGAGAAAACTTCAGACCAATCTCAAGTATAAAGATTAATACAAAAATCGTAATGAAAATATTAACAAGAAGAATTGGCAGCCAATTAAAAGAACACGTGATGAAGGGGGATTTTTTTTTTTTAAGATTTTATTGATTTGAGAGAGAGAGAGACAGCAACAGAGAGCATAAGCAGGGAGGAGAGGGAGGAGCAAGCTCCCTGTTGAGCAGAGAGCCCAATGCGGGGCTCCATCCCAAGACCCTGAGATCATAACCTGAGCCAAAGGCAGATGCTTAACTGACTGAGCCACCCACACGCCCCTGAAGGGGGATTTATTACAGAAATTCAAGAAGAGTCCAGTGTTAGAAAAATCCACTATTCTATTTCACAGGTCTAAAAGGAAAACCCACACAATCATCCCCATTGGCACAGAAAAAACACTGGGGAAAATTTTTCAGAAAACAGTCTGGATCACAATATTCAATAAAGTAAAAATAGATGAGTCATAGACAGGGTCCTTTCAGGGAAGCAGAAAGCTCATCAGCTCATCAGCTCATCAGAAAGCTCAGCGGAGGGAATTTAATAAAGGGAATTGGTGAAACAGGTTTTGGAGGGCTAGAACAGCAAAAAGAGGACGCAGAGGTAACCACTGAGATAATAAACGCGGCTACCACCTCTAAGTTGAGGCCAGGGGCAGGAAGAGGTTAGGTTACAACAGTGTGGTAGCTCAAAGGAGAGGCCCCACAAAGCATACTGCTCAGCTACCATTCCTCAGGAGCTCAGAGGAGGACAGCACCTCTGGGTTGGGTCTCACACCTCTGGGGAGGGACCACTGCCTGGTTTCTTCCAGCACCTATGAGGGGAAGTGATAAAGCTGGTTCTGGCAGTCTACAGAAAACACTGGAGGCTGAGGTAAGATACCTTTACTGGGGAACCTCTGACAGGAAGAGCTAGAGACAGGAAACTCTTCTCCCTCCTCTCACCCTCCAGCTCTCTCTAGTGCCCTCTATCGACAGATCCCAACAGGAAGCAGATGTCAAAAGCATCTCGGAGATGTAGTCTGCAGAATCCCATCCTAACTCCAGAGGCTATCATATACAAGGGCAAGGTGAAGCTGAAAACAGAAAATACATACATACATACATACATACATACATACATACATACATAACCAGCACAGATGGAGAGTTCTGAAACATAATAAAATGTTTTTATGTTGGGACACCTTGGTGGCTCAGTCGGTTAAGTGTTTGCCTTCAGCTCAGGTCATGATCTCAGGGTCCTGGGATCGAGTCCAGCATCCAGCTCCCTACATAGTGGGGAGTTTGCTTCTCCTTCTGCCCCTATTCATGCTCTCTTTCTCTCTCTCAAATAAATAAATAAAATCTCTTTTAAAAAAATCTTTTTATGTCAACCTAAAACCCAACTTATGCTTACCGGGGAAATACCAAAGACATTCTCAGTAAAGTCAGGCACCGGAAAAACGATACCTACTCTTGTTACTATTATTTGACATTTTGCTGGATGTCCTAGCCAAAACAAACTTACACATGAAAGAAATAGAAAATGTACAACAGGAAAGGAAGATGTACAATAATCTGTACTTGCAGATATGTTTATTGTTTTGTTTGTTTAAGATTTTATTTTTAAGTAATCTCTAAACCTATGTGGGGCTCCTACTTGCTGGGCTGAGATCAAGAGTCACATGCTCTAGTGACTGAGCCAGCCACGTGCCCCTAGATGATGTTTACGTACCTGGAAAACCCAAGAGATTACACTGGAAGGTACTACAGTCATTAAAATGAGTAAGTTAGCAGATTAAAAGATAAGATAACGAAACCAATAGTTTTCATATATAGAAACTACAAACAGAAAATATAATGAAAAAAAAAAGACCTGCTTTTAATCACAACCAAAAAGATAAAATCTAGAAATAATCCTAACAAGAGATGTGGGAAGAGATACATGAAAACGACTCTTTCACAAAAGAAGAATTTAAAATAGAAAAGCATACCAATTATTAGATAGGAAAATTCAAAATCATAAAGATTCAGTTCTCCTTTAACAAAATTCACATTTAACATAGTCTCAATAAAAATACTAATTTTTAACTTAGATTAGGTAGCCTGATTCTAATATTCATATAAAAGAGAAAAAAATAGTAATAGCCAAGCCCAAGAGCATTCCAATAAGAGAAGACGTATTAGGAAGCCTCAGTAATTAAAACAGACCATGATAGAGGGCCATGTGATACTATTTATCAAAACTGAAATACTTGAGGGGCGCCTGTGTGGCTCAGTGGGTTAAGCCTCTGCCTTTGGCTCAGGTCATGATCCAGGGGTCCTGGGATCGAGCCCCACATCGGGCTTTCTGCTTGGCAGGGAGCCTGCTTCCCTTCCTCTCTCTCTGCCTGCCTCTCTGCCTACTTGTGATCTCTCTCTGTCAAATAAATAAATAAAAATCTTTAAAAAAATTAAAAAATATATATATATAAAATATTTTAAAAAAACTGAAATACTTGAAACTTTGACCCCATAATTCTTCTTTTGGGAGTTCATCTTACAGATATGTACATTTGCACACATGTGAAAAGACTATGGTTTTACATTTAAGCATTGTTTGTAATAAAAATTAGAAAATGTTCAAATGTCACCAATAATGGGATAGTTAGGTAAATTATATTTTACATCCAATAGGAAACTGGGTACCTATAAAAAGAAGTAGAGCACTCTCTATAGAAGATGCTCCAAGATACATTAAGTGAATAAAACAAGATGCTGAACAGTGTATATTGTATGTTACTATGCATATAAAGAAGAAACACAAAATATATTTTTATTTCCTTGTACAAAGAAAAATAATAATGAAAGGATTCACAAGAAACTAAGAATAGTGGTTATGTTATGTAGCATTTCCTTAAATATGAGAGATAAGAATGGCACAAAGAATTCTCACTTTTTATAGGCCTGAATTTCTCATTTTTATAGGTTTTAATTTCTGAATCATGTGAATGTTTTACCTATGCAAAAACTAAACTAAAATTAAAATAAATAGGCAATAACAGCAAATACTGCCTAACTAAATCTTTAATTTCTACAAAGAAGAGATACCACCATACACAAAGCTCTTCCTGTTACATTTTTCAGCTATCTCAATGCCATTACTAAAATCTCATGTGTAGGGGCGCCTGGGTGGCTCAGTGGTTTAAGCCTCTGCCTTTTGCTCAGGTCATGATCTCAAGGTCCTGGGATCGAGCCCGCATCGGGCTCTCTGCTTGGCAGGGAGCCTGCTTCCCCTTCTCTCTCTGCCTGCTTCTCGGCCTACTTGTGATCTCTGTCTGCCAAATGAATAAATAAAATCTTTTAAAAATAAATAAATAAATAAATAAATAAAATCTCATGTGTAGAATCAAACAAACAAACAAGTAATAACAAACCCAATTTACCCTTTGATTCTATGCATAAGTATAGTGACTTTCAGGAAAATGCAGGTATAGCCAAAGAAGAGAAAAAAAAGGAAACATCAGCACCAACGTCAATGAATGATGAATTTCTTCTCAGATCATACAACTGTAAGATAAAGGAAAGAGGGAGAGTTCTGCAAAGGTAAGGGTAGGTCTTAGTCAACTTGATTTTATTCTATTTAACCCTCTGACAGATGGGCCTCTCTCAGTCAGTTGGGTTCACTCTTCTGGTAAGACTAAGCCCTTCAGAATCCATGGCCCAGAATAAGGGGCACTCCAGGCTCTGGTGGTTCCTGCATGGATGAGGAAAACAGGTAAGGAAAGTGTGATGGTCTGCAGAACCTCTGACCCCATTTTGTCAATCTCAATACCCAGCCCAGGGCACTATGCCATAGCCTGGTTTTGCAGGGTCCTGACCTTGGATCTATTAAAATAGTTGCAACAAAGGTATTAGATTCCAGCTGCTAGAAGGATTTAAAGCAACGGTTAACAACAATGAAGGGGCGGCCTGGAGGAAACCCAGGCATATCTTCCTTGCCTTTTATGGGTGGCCCCTCCTCTGTACCAAATGTTATCGTGAAAGCACAAAAGAAATAAAATGTGCACATGTCACATGAGAGACTTAGGTTTCAGGCCCAGAAATCACAATAGTAGATTAAAAAAAAATCCTTAGTTATAAAAAAATTAAAAATAAATTTCAAAAATCCTTAATTATAGGGGCACCTGGGTGGTTCAGTCTTTAAGCAACTGCTTTCAGCTTGGGTCATGATCCCAAGATCCTGACCTAGTCCTGCACCGGGCTCCCTGCTTAGAGGGAAGCCTGCTTCTCCCTCTCCCAGTCCCCCGCTTGTGTTCCCTCTCTTGCTGTCTCTCTATCAAATAAGTAAATAAAATCTTTTTTTTTTTAAATCCTTAATTATAGCTCTTGTTTTGTACAAGGTCTCAAAGGACAGAGTTCCGGACTCCCATACATGTTCATTGATTTTGCTTTCTTTTGCTTTCTTTCTGTATGTAATAAAAGACTACAGATGGGCTTAAAATCAGTGAGTATCCATTTGAGGGTAAGAGTCGACTCTTGCCTCTTGTAATTTTTTTATATCTTTGCCTGAAATTAGCTGTAGGAGACCTAATTTCCTTATCACCATCATTAGTAGTCATTGTCCCAATGTTCGTTCATTTATACAAAAAAGATACAGAAAGGGCAATAAAATATCCAAATAATTGCAAATGCCACTGAACAAGGATAGTAATGATGCTGAAACTAGTTACAGGCAGGCAGCTCTCAAAATATTCCTTTGTCCTGATTGAATGACATAATTTAAAATCCTGGCATGAAAACCTGTTGAGAGATGGCATTAATATACTATATGAAAGGGAAGGTTATACACACAGTCAGAAATCCGCACAGGCAAACAAGCCCTTCTATTGTGGAATTCAAATTTCAGATACTTCCTGCTGCCTCCTTGTCAGTCTTTTATAACCTGGAATGAATTAAGTTGAAGTGATTATCCTCTAATTATATCTAGCTGCATTCTTCAGTATGAAAATGACATCCTGATGGGAGATGAGGGTAGAACTTTGGGGAAGAAAGGCAAAAGGGATTTTAGAAGCTGAGAGGAATTGAAGGGTAGGGCAAGCCCAGGAAATAAAATACCCTGAAGAAAGTGTTCTGGGAAGTCAATAAACCGGCATGAGAGCAGTGGGCACCTAGAGGAACAGAAGAATGGGAAAGAGGGAAGAGGGAGGACAGCAGAACCAAATTTCAACTACTCTGCGTTTTCTCAATATGTCCTACGGATTCCAATTATTTTACCCACTTAAGCCCATTCATCCATTCATCAAATATTTACCACACATCAAATATTTAACAAATAGTGAGTAAGGACCCATTCTGTGCCATATCCCTCGCAAGGCTATGGAGAAAAGATAGAAACTGCAGCTGAACCTTGAACCACCTGGGCTTGAACTGCACAGGTTCAGTTACACAAATGCTTTTAAAGATTTTATTTATTTATTTGAGGGAGAAAGTACACACGAGTGGGGATGCGTTGTTGCCTCCCTCTCCTTTTCTTTTTCCCTTTGCTTGTTTCTTTCTTACATTCCACATACAACTGAAAGCATATGGTATTTGTCTTTCTCTGACTGACTTATTTCGCTTAGCATAAACTCTCTAGCTCCATCTATGTTGTTGCAAATGGCAAGATTTCATTCTTTTTGATGGCTGAGTAGTATTCCATTGTATACATATACCACATCTTCTGAATCCATCCATCAGTTGAGACACTTGGGCTCTTTCCATAATTTGGCTATTGTAGATACGCTACTATAGGATCCATGTATCCCTCTGCATTAGTACTTTTGTATTCTTTGGGTAAATACTTATTAGTGCCACTGCTGGATCAGGAAGTAGTTCTGTTATTTATTGAGGAACCTTCATACTGTTCTCCAGAGTAGCTGCACCAATTTGCACTCCTACCAACACTGCAAGAGAGTTCCCCTTTCTCCACATCTTCGCCAACATGTTTTCTTGTGTTGTTGATTTTCGCCATTCTGACAGGTTATACAGATTTTTTTTTTATAAATACAGCACTATAAATGTATTTTCTCTTCCTTGAATTTCTTTCTTTTTTTTTAAACTATGCAAAACTTTATTAACCTTGTTTTTAAACTTTATTCCCTGGCCTCTTCAGCTTAATTAGCTACAAAGAATAAATTGTACGTAAGTAAAAACTGAAAAGAGCTGCAGTGTCCAAAGGCCTTTGGCTTAAAAATATTAGACATCTACAATTATCATATGGTTTCACTTATTTGTGGAGCATAACAAATAGCATGGAGGACAAGGGGAGATGGAGAGGAGAAGGGAGTTGAGGGAAATTGGAAGGGGAGGTGAACCATGAGAGACTATGGACTCTGAAAAACGATCTGAGAATTTTGAAGGGGTGGGGGGTGGGAGGTTGGGGGCACCAGGTGGTGGGTATTGTAGAGGGCACGGATTGCATGGAGCACTGGGTGTGGTGCAAAAATAATGAATACTGTTATGCTGAAAAAAAAAAATAAAAATAAATAAAAAAAATTAAAAAAAAAATATTAGACATCTAGATTTTATCAGATCCAGGAACAAAATTTTTAAAAAGCAGTCATAATATAAAATAGCAGCTCCCAGTAACTTCCTCAAGTTGTATCTTCTTCAGAAGTTGACTCCAATCAGTTTGCTTCACCCTTGGAAGCTTCATCCAAATTCTCCATAAGATCTGAAGCTTCATCATCATCCTCCTCTCCAGGAGCAAGTGCTGCTTTTCTGTTCACAGACTGTGTTGGCAGAGCTTCAGCCAGTCTCCTTCAACTAGTCAGACTGTCTGCATTGGGTTGGTTTAAGATACTGGGTAACATTTCTATCAGCTGCTTTGACTCAGCATGGTCTGTACTGGTGGAAGTATTCACCCCCAGGGATGCCTGAACTTTGGGGTTGTTATAGTGGATCACTCTTCTTGGTTTGTGAACATACTCACTTCTTTGATACTAGAGATACTGTTTACCCCTAACTTCTTTAAGGAGAACTGGAGTTGTTTTTTTTTATCATCTGCTATACCCTTTCTATGAACCACCTTCTTTTGGTGAGTAGTTCCTTTCCCACCAATGCGTGCTTGTGCTTGCAGTTTGGTGAGTTTCTCCTGGTTCATGATCATTTCTTTCGTGTTGTTGGAGTGGAAATAGGGGACGAGGGTTGACACTCAGGGGGTTTCAGGCAGACCAGCTGAGATTAGGTGCACACATGCAGGGATGCAAGATGGTAGCTAGAGGGAAGCCAGAAGTTCTTCCTTGAATTTTCTTAATAACATTTTCTTTTTTGTAGCTTATGTTACTGTAAGGATTGTGCATATAATACATATACATAAAAAATATTAATCTACTATTTATGTTCTCAGTAAGGCTGCCAGTCAACAGTAGGCTATCAGAAGTTAAGTTCTGGTAGAAGTCAAAAATTATGCATGGATTTTCAACTGGGGGGAGGTCAGCACCCCTAACCCCCTCATTGTTCATGGGTCAACTGCACATATCACCTGTCTTGGGAAGACAGATGTATAAATCCCTATATCTGGTGCCCTCATCCAGTCACAGAGAGGAGAATGTTTGAGACGATCAAGGAAGGACTGTGAGATAAAGGAAGATAAAGGAAGAAAAGAGGGGATGTTTCATCTTCGTTTTTGTTTTTGTTTTAAAGATTTTATTTATTTATTTGACAGAGAGAGAGAGACACAGTGAGAGAGGGAACACAAGCAGGGGGAGTGAGAGAGGGAGAAGCAGGCTTTCTGCCCAACAGGGAGCCCAACAAGGGGCTGGATCCCAGGATGCCGGGATCATTCCCAGGATGCCGGGATCATGACCCGGGGAGCTGAAGGCAGGCGCTCAGCAACTGAGCCACCCAGGCGCCCCTCATCTTCGTTTTTAAGTATGAGTAGGAGTTTGCCACACATACACACACACACACACACAGAGTAGAGGAATTCCAGCACTGGCAGTAGTAGGAAAACACAGAGGGTACGGTGAACATGGAACAAATAGGCCTTGTTTGAGTTTTGGTTTTTTTTTTTTAAAGATTTTATTTATTTGACAGAGAGAGATCACAAGTGGGCAGAGAGGCAGGCAGAGGCAGAGAGAGAGGAGGAAGCAGGCTCCCCGCAGAGCAGAGAGCCCGATGCGGGACTCGATCCCAGGACCCTGAGATCATGACCCAAACCGAAGGCAGAGGCTTAAGCACTGAGCCACCCAGATCCCCCCTTGTTTGAGTTTTTAACGTATGCATTAGAGGTAAGGTGGAGCTAAGACTGAGAAAGGTATACTAATTCTGTAAGCAATGCCATTAAGCAAAAGGAGTAGAAGATCAGATCTGATTATGGATAGCTAACTCTGCCAACAATACAATAAAAGGTAAACTACAAGCCAGAGCCAAGGAGACTCGACAACAGACTATTTTAGGAGCCAGTTCCTCTACTATCTCTGGTTTATGAGCTTTATATTTGTCACCATTATGTTTTATTTCATTAGAGGCTACTCATCTTTTGTGCTATTGCCCTGACCAAGTGACTATACAACTTATCCCCCAAACAGGTGCATTTTTAAGAGTGAATGGGAGCACCAATCAGACAGGATGTTAAAACAATAGGCATAAACTCAAATTCTCCCTGGGAAAAAAGGCAATAAAAATCTCTCCATCACTGGGGGTTGTTAGCATAACCCATATTTTGAGCCTAGAAAAATGACAACTCTTGACTTCCTGTTTAGTTTTTGTTTTTTAAATTACTTTTTGGTAAGCTCTGAGTTTACAAATTCTAGCATGTTGGCTGTAAATAGTTCATCTCAGCTGGGGGCCAGCTTAGTAATTTGTTGATCAAAAGCCCACCAGTGCATTTCACTGTGACTTATAACGGATATAGTCTCCATCATCAAAAAGAAAAGATCATCCTTCTAAAATCCCGGCTGGTTGCCCTCTGCAACTGAGATGTCTCCAGGCTGGCCCTTCCAACTTCAGTTAACATGTACTCAGGAAACACAAATTAATTTGAATATTAATCTTTAAAATCATACTTAGGAAAGTGTATTTTCTTATAGTAAAAATATCATATTCTAAAACCAAATATTGATATTCAGTAAAAGATTTTCCTACTGTTTCTTTGAACAAGATAGATAATAAAGAGTTATCTAAATATATCAAAAAAGAATTTTTTTTTTTTTTTTTAGTTTTCTGGATTACTCCCATACACTCTCCCTATCAGTTGGCAGTATCTCTCTGTTTTTCTAAGCTACACACACTAGTTCAGCTTTAATTAAAAGGCCTGTTGCCATAGTTTCTCAGAGAACAGCTGAAGGCACGCTTGAGTCCATTATTTTCTTGAGGTTTCTAGAGAAATTATAATGTAGCAATAGCCAAAATTTCCTAATTTTACCTCTCATCCAGGACAGCATATGATTCAAACATATAGCTAGATACTCTGAATATCTTAAGGGAATCTAAACAACTAGGAATGTTATTAAAATGCAACCTTTGGTTTCTTCTGTTCTGCCACATCAGTAATGTAACCAGCAGCTGCATCTTCCTTAAAGAGCAGACCAAGGGGGAATTCAGCCCCTCAGTCTGCATCTGACTGTGTCTGGGGAAAACACCAGCACATGTTTCTTTCTATTAATAATGGAGAAAATGCACTGTGTTTACAAGTTATAATAATCATACTGTTTCATATTTCCTAATAACTCAGAAATATAAATTCCAATATGCTTGAAAAAGGAAATCTCAGAAAATAGATTAAATATTGGAAATCCACTTCTTCAAGAATTTCAAGAATTAAAAAGTGGAGCTCAGAGATCTTTATGCTTAAAGCTAAAACTTGATTCCTTCTGAATCCCATCCTGCTTTCAGACAGCAATTCTATCTCTAAGTCCCAGAGAGCAAGCTCAAAGTAACCACTCTGAGCTTTCAAGGTTAAAGAAGGTGAATTAACATGTGATCTCTATGAACCTTAGAAAAAGCAAATGGCAGTTCAGCTTGTTCAGACTCGGCCCGACTTTTCTGCTGCTAGGTAGCTGTAAGCATGGACTGTGCAGGTAAAAGGCCCAGGGTTGGAATTTAGCTCTGGCAACAATGACTGTCTGACCTTGGGCAAGTGATTAAATGAGATAGGACAAATGTAAAGACAGGAAAGTTCTCAAAAAATGGCAGCTATTAGCATTTCCCCATAACTAGGTCATCTCTGGGGCAGGATATAGGGCAGGAGGAGATTTCACTATTTCCAGAACAGCCTAAAATCACCCTGCTTCCTTCGACTATCAATTTAAGAGCTTGTATAAACTACTTGATTACTGATTTTTTTTCAACGTATATACTACACAAATATTTGACTTCCTCATCCTCTATCACCAACCTTCCTTTTATTCTCTCTCTCTCTCTTTTTTTTTTTTTTCCTGTACAAGACAAACAGTCTTAAAAGTTTTTGAGAGATACTAGGGCCATATTTCCAATCAGGAGAATAGAGAAATCAAAGATTTCCTATGCATGTTAGATTTATAGGTATTGGCTAATGAAAAAATGCATGGTGAATGAATGAAGTCTCCATTCTGTCATAGCCATGTGTGCCTTTATCTTTCAATCGATAGGTTTGTATATTTTAAAAATCATATATAATATTTTCACTGATTCTCAGAACATCCTGTAAAAAGATAGAATAGGTATTGCTATTTCTGGTTTATCAAAGGAGAAAGTGAGCCTTACCAATATTAAGTCACTTACCCAAGTTAAGCTAAAAAACAGGACTTGACTTCAGGTCTTTTGACAACTAAGTCAGGGTTATTTCCACTCTATCCCTCTCACTGCAGCAAGGTAAAGGCAAGCTGAGAAGCAACGCCCCAGGTAGTTTTTGTAGCACCACATAGATGTACTTCTTCACTATTAAACAAACTTGAGACACTTCAATCTCTATGCAGCAGTAAAAGATCTGAGCTAGAATTTCCAGTTGTAGACTATGGATTGGGAACGACTTTATGAATTACTATTTCTCCAAGTATTACCAATAATAACAGGAATTTATCTTCATCTCACACCTGAACTATAGTGGGAACTAAAGCTCAACTCACCCTGCCAAAGGCATTACCCAGCACAAATTTTCACCTGGTACAGATTTTCAAAAAACGATGCCAATCCTAACTAGACAAAGATATCTGGTCATCTTACTGCAGAATTCCTTAACTAACATCTATCTCCGCATTAAGAGGGCCTCCGCAGGCATTTGAAAGTATGCAAGTATATATGTCTATGTACCCCTAATATTTCTAGAGAGATAGACCATAGATTTCATAAGATTCTCAAAGGTTGAGATCCCATAGGAGGACTTCAGAACAGTAGAAATAAACCTCATTATTATAAATTAATTTTTAAACATTTTAAGTTTCTTTTTGTATTGCAAATTTCTGTTATACTGCATCACTTTTTAAAAGCTAGACACTTTCACCAAATCTTGCCAAATATATTTAGAATTCCTTTGGAATGTCCCTATGGCAGCTTTTAAAACAAGAGGCAGGGGCACCTGGATGGCCCAGTCATTAAGCGGCTGCCTTCAGCTCAGGCCTTCCCCCCAAGTCATTAGGCTCCCGGCTTAGGGAGAAGCCTGCTTCTCCCTCTCCCACTCCCCTGCCTGTGTTCCCTCTCTAACTGTCTCTCTCTCTCTCTCTGGCAAATAAATAAATAAATAAATAAATCTTTTTAAATAACTAAATAAATCTTTTAAATAAATAAATAAAACAAAACAAGCAGCAGTTACACTCTATATCAGTCTGAAATGTTTGAGAATGCCTGCTTCCTCCTTTATGCAGCTCACTGCAGGGTAGGTAGTGGCAGGAATTTATTTACTAAATGTTTGTTAATAATTCTCCAAAGTTGTTCAGTTAGTTATTTAAAACTTGTTAATGGTCTACTGCCTCATTCTTAATGTGAGAATTCTTTTCTCTTTGTAAATAAGAGGATAAAATGTGTACTTTTTTCTCCAAAATCTGCAGGTAGTTCTTTAATCCCAGTCTTTTTAGTTTTCAGAAATTAGAAAGGAAGTCCAGAATAGCCATCAAACTGGAAAATGATGAGACTGATCAGAAAAGAAAAGAAAACTTCTCCAAAGGAAACATATTAACATAATAGGTTACTAAAAGTATAATGATGAAATAAAGGGAATCTTCAGTGTTGCAGGAGTTATATGCAGCAATACACGTCACTACCAGCATCATCCAAGACGGCAAAATGCTACAGGATTTTTCAAACTGTAGATAAATAAAAAGAGAAAAGCAATGGGCTCAAGATGGAGGGAGGATAGACTACTTAAAACAGATCATGGTGGGCCACCTGGGTGGTTCAATTGGTTGAACATCCAACTCCTGGTTTCAGCTCCCATCATGAACTCAATGGGTTGTGGGATCAAGCCCCAGAGTCAGACTCTGCACTCAGCAGGTAGTCTGCTTGAAGAGTCTCCCTCTACCCCTACACCGCACTTGCACTCCCCCCACCACTGCCCTCTCCAAAATAAATCAATAAAATCTTTAAAAAAAATAAACAAAAACCAATCATGGTTCTGGGTACAGTAAGGTAGAATAAGCATATGTCTCCCACTGAACACATCTATACAACTGAACAGAATGCACTGAGCAAATAGCTCTCTGAAGACTCTAAGAAGCAACTAGTAGCAAGGGCTTGACATGAAAAGGCCAGAATTTGAAGCACCACCACATCAATCGTGAGTTTGCCATTTTTGGTCATCAGTATCCCCCAGACTAAATGCAACACAGCATCACAGTCCAAAACCCAGAACTGGGTACTGAGGTGCAGACAGAGAGAATTCTAAGAGAAGGTCCTTTCAGACTTGAGTGAGAAAGAGAGTGCAGAAATCCCCCATTTTTTCTTCTGAGTTCTTCAGAGCCCCAGCCATTCAAGCAATCCCACAGGCAGTGACATTAGAAGTCCCAATAGTATAGGAGCCAAAACTCTTAGGTAGGAAACCTTCCTCTTTGATCCCAAGAGAGTGGGGTCATCTCTCACCACTATAATATATACCCTATGTTTTCCTGCCACCTAGCCCTGGATGCAAGCATAGTCACAGAGGTATGCAACAGAACAAAACAATGAAAGCCCCAACTTTCTGCCTAGCCATAAGAAAAAAGAAATCTGAGGGGCGCCTGGGTGACTCAGCTGGTTAAGCACCTGCCTTCGGCTCAGGTCATGATTATAGGGTCCTGGGATCGAGCCCTGCATTGGGCTCTGTGCTCAGCAGAGAGCCTGCTTCTCTCTCTCCCTCTGCCTGCTGCTCTGCTTACTTGTGCTCTCTCTCTATCTCTCTGTCAAATAAATAAGTAAAATCTTTTAAAAAAAGAAAAAGAAAAAAGAAATCTGAAAGTACTATTAAACCAACAAATTAAACAATTTAGATGAAATGAACAAATCCCTAGAAAGATACAAATAATCAAACTAACTCAAGAAGAAATAGAAAATCCAAATAGGCATATAAAAAGTAAAGAAATTAAATACTTAAACTTTAAATTAGTAACTTAAAATATTCCCACAAAGAAAACACCGGCCTCATATGGCTCCATTGATGAGCCCTATTCATACTTAGAATACCAATAATGCATATCCTCATAAAATAAAGAAAAACTCAAAATGGATCAAAGATTACATAAGAACCAGAACTATAAAATTTCTAGGAAAAAAAATTTTTTTTCATGACCTTGGATGTGGCAGAGTTCTTAGACATGATACCATAAAGGGAAACAATTGATAAGTTAGACTTAGTGAAAAATTTAAAATTTTACACTTAAAAAGATACAATTAAGTGGGACTCCTGGTAGCTCAGTTGGTTAAGCATCTCCCTTTGGCTCAGGTCATGATCCCAAGGTCCTGGGATGGAGTCCCGCATCAGCCTCCTTGCTCAGCAGGGAGCCTGTTTCTCCCTCTGCCCCCGTTGCTTGTGTGAGCCCTCTCTCTCTCTCTCACTATCAAATAAATAAATGTTTTTTTTTAAAGATACCATTAAGTAAATGAAAAGACAAACCACAGACCATAAATAAACATTTATATATCTCATGTCTGTTAAAGATGAAGGGAAGGGGGATATGAAACTCCTAA
Source organism: Lutra lutra (assembly GCF_902655055.1). Taxonomy (NCBI): domain Eukaryota; kingdom Metazoa; phylum Chordata; class Mammalia; order Carnivora; family Mustelidae; genus Lutra; species Lutra lutra. The sequence continues at coordinate 49,338,780 of NC_062283.1, read as the reverse complement.
GTATATCTGGAAAGCAATCTGCCCCTAGAAGTGGTAGTGATGTTCCACAGAAAAAAGTAAAACTTGTTGCTGATGAAGATGAAGATGATGATGATGATGATGATGATTTTGATGATGAGAGAACTAAAGGGAATGCCCCAATAAAGAAATCTGTATGAAATATCCCAGCCAAAAAAAGCACAAAAATCGGGGCGCTTGGTGGCTCAATGGGTTAAAGCCTCTGCCTTTCAGCTCAGATCATGATCTCAGGATCCTGGGATCAAGCCCCGCATCTGTCTCTCTGCTCAGCAGGGAGTCTGCTTCCCCCCCCACTCCCCCCACCCCGCCGCCTCTCTACTTGTGATTTCTGTCTGTCAAATAAATAAATAAAATCTAAAAATAAAAAAATAAACTCAGTATTTTCACAAAATAACAAAAATTAAGATGGCCAACGATTTGAGCCATTTGAACATGAAAAGATGCTCAAAGTCATGAAGCATTAGAGAAATCCAAATTAAAATTACAGAATACCCACTAGAATGGCTATAATTAAAAAAACAATAACAAGTACTGCCAAAGACATAAAGAAACTAGAACCCTCATACATTGATTAAATTGTACAGCCACTCTGGAAAACAGTTTGACAATTTCTTTAGAAATCAAACATACACTTATCACGTAAACAAAAAACGAGGTATTTACCTAAGATAAATGAAAACATAGGTCCACACAAAGATTTTAAGCAAATATCCATAGCAGCATTATTTAAAACAGCTAAAAACTGGAGAGAAAAATGCAAAGTCCATTAACTGGTGAATGGGTAAGCAAAGTGGGCCATATTCAAAGAATGGAAGGTTATTCAGCAATAAAAAATGAACTACTGATACGCGCTACAATGTGGATAAACTGCAAAAACATCAGGTCACAGGAAAAAAGCAAGATGCAAAAAGACTACTAATTATATGATTCCACTTATATTTAATGTCCAGAAAAGGCAAATCTAGAGATTCTGAAAATTGATTTGTGGTTTTGTGAGGTAAGGGGTGGGAACTGGAATTAAAAGTAAAAAGGCATGCAAAATCTTTCTGGGGAAATAGAAAATACCCTAAAACTGGTAGTTATACCTCAAAAAATGGAAAAATTAAATCAGGGCTAGAAATTTCAGGGGGGAAGTAATTTCCATATATATGAAATCCAAGATGTTGGGAAAGACTGTCCAGGGAAAGCAACAGAAAAAGCTTAAAATGAGTGCTTTTGAGGAGAGTAGTATCAGCACACCAGAGATAAGTCAAAAGATTTTCTATGGTAGATTGCAAATGTGGCCACAATACTTTCAACTCCTCCTGTCATGACTCTGTTCCCCCCACACCTATGACTCACTGTGGCCAAAACAACATGTAAGCAGAGACATTGTACTTATAAGTTCAGGACCTAACCCATAGAGGTCTCACTTATTCCCTTCTTGCTGCTTTTGGAATCCAAATCTAGCTACAAGTGAACCAACCTGGGTCGCCTTGCTGGAAGAGGAGAGACCTGTAGAGGAAAACAGAGTTTGCCTGAGGCTGACCAAAGACACAGGAGGGAGTTCCAGCTGTCTAAGCCAAGCCTGACTCACACCAGAACAGCTGCCCAACTGGGCACAGCCCAAGCTGCCAATCCCCAGAATCGTGAGCTAAATAGTTAATGTATCAAGTTATTTGTTACAAAGAAGAAGCTAATTGCTATACTAAAAAAGAACACACATGACTGCTGGATTACACAATGAACCAAATGACTGGGTTTTATGAAGATGTCCAATAAGGACAGGCCTCCTAGGCATAGAAATAGAAAAGTAGTCCATGAGATTGACTCGGGTCTGGGAATTATCAAAGTCACTGGTGGCAGAGCAAGTAACTGCATGAACAAAGAGAGAATAACAGTAAAAGCTTCTCTATATAGTTGATGAAGGGTCTATACTGAGCAGAAATGCAAGTGAAGTTGTCAGAAAATGCTGATAGGCTGAAAGCCAGGGACGATTTAGGCCCAGAGGTCCTGACAAAGATAAGACAGAAACTCATTAGGACGGTGTGATGAGAGGCACCTAGCTGGCTCAGTCAGGAGAGCATGTGGCTCTTGATCTTGGAGTAGTGAGTTCAAGCCCCATGTGTGGAGGAGAGTTTACTTAAAAATTAAAAAAAAAAATTTTTTTTTAAGTGCATGATGAGGTGAAAAGACAGGAGATTGTATAGAGAGAGGTATTTCAGAATTCAAGATTTGGAGGTTAGAGTAGTTCTAAGACATGATGAAATATGCACAAGATGAATAGATGAAGGGCTATAAATAAATATTTGTCCATTTCACCTTAGTTGTTGAGTATTTTGGCATCAAATTATACAAAATAGTCTCTCATTCTTTTAATGACTGTAGGTTCCATAGTTACAAACTCTCTTCCATGTATCATATCAGTAATTTTTTTGTTTCTTTCTTGATCAGTCTAGCTAGATATTTAAACACTTGGTTGATATTTTCAAAGAACCAACTTTGGCTTTCTTCATTTTCTCATTGTATGTTTTTCTCTCTATTTCATCAATGTCTGCTCTTTCTTATTTCCTTCCTTCCACTTACTTCGTGCTTACCTTTTTTATCCTCTAGCTTCTTAAAGTTGAAAATTTGTTAGATTTTAGATATTTCTTCTTTTCTAATAAAAGCAATTAAAGCTATGTATTTTCCTCTAAGCACTGCTTTGGCTGCACCCCACTATTCTGATTTAAATTTTATTTTTTTAAGTAATCTCTACAACCAAATAGAAATACAAGAAATCCTATTTCTCCCTTTAATTTCAATAATTTTTACTCCATGTATTTTGAGGTTTTGTTATTAGATACCTACACATTTATAATTATGTCTCCCAGAAAAATCAGCTCTTTTTTCATTATGGAACATCCCTCTTTATCTCTATTTGTCTTGGTATCTATTTTATCTAATATTAATATGGCCACTCTTATCCTCTTTTATCATATGCATGATTTATTTTTCCCATCCATTCACTCTCTAACTGGGTTTTTAAGTATATCTCTTATAAACAGCATATAGTCAGGTCTCACTATGTATACATTCTGATAATCTGTCTCTTTAAAAAAAAAAAGATTTTGGGACGCCTGGGTGGCTCAGTTGGTTGGACGACTGCCTTCGGCTCAGGTCATGATCCTGGAGTCCCAGGATGGAGTCCCGCATCGGGCTCCCAGCTCCACGGGGAGTCTGCTTCTCTCTCTGACCTTCTCCTCACTCATGCTCTCTCTCACTGTCTCTCTCTCAAATAAATAAATAAAATCTTTAAAAAAATAAAATAAAATAAAATTTAAAAAAAAGAGTTTTTAAAATTTATTTGACAGAGATCACAAGCAGGCAGAGAGGCAGGCAGAGAGAGAGGGGAAGCAGGCTCCCTGTCGAGCAGAGAGCCAGATGTGGGGCTCAATCCTAGGATCCTGAGATCATGACCTGAGCTGAAGGCAGAGGCTTAACCCACTGAGCCACAGAGGTGTCCCTCTGATAATCTATCTCTTAACCAGACTGTTTAATCCATTAATATTTAATACAATTATAATATGGATTTAGGTTTACCATTTCAGATTTTATTTTCAGCCTGTCCCCCCTGGTTTTTGTCCCTTTCTTCCTTCATTTCTTCCTTCTTTGGATCATTTGGATACCTTTTAGAGTTTAATTTGGGTTCATCTATTATAAATAAATAAATCAAAATATCATTATTTTTTATTGGTTGCTCTGAGAATTAAAATGTGCATCCTTAACTTTTCATTCTACTTTAGAGTTAATATACTACTTCATATAAAATGTAAAAATGTTGTGCTCATACAGGGAGTCCACTTATTTCCCTGTACTTGCCTACACTATAGTTGTCAAACCTCTATCTATACATCATACATCCCACAAGACAATGTTATAATTTGTGCTCTAAACAATTATATGGGGCGCCTGGGTGACTCAGTGGATTAAGCCTCTGCCTTCGCTCAGGTCATGATCTCAGGGTCTGGGATCAAGGCCCACATCAGGCTCTCTGCTCAGCAGGGAGCCTGCTTCCCCCTCTCTCTCTGCCTGCCTCTCTGCCTACTTGTGCTCTCTCTCTGGCAAAAAAATAAATAAAATCTTTACAAAATAAAATAAAATTTAAAAATAAACAATTATATGTATTTTAAAGAAATTAAAAGGAATGAAATGGAATTATATATTTACAATGGTATTTGATATTTCTGATGTTCTTTTTTTTTTTTTTAAAGATTTTATTTATTTGACAGACAGAGATCACAAGTAGGGAGAGAGGCAGACAGAGAGAGTTGGGGAAGCAGGCTCCCCACGGAGCAGAGAGCCTGATGTGGGGCTTGATCCCAGGACCCTGGGACCATGACCTGAGCCGAAGGCAGAGGCTTTAACCCACTGAGCCACCCAGGTGCCCCTGATGTTCTTTATTCAAATTACCATCACATTTCTCAAAAATAGTTGTACAGAGATTACCAAACCACAACATTTGGCTCTCACCTGGCATGAATGCATAAATTACACATTAACACTGCCCTAACCTTTTTTCTTAAGGTCATGATAGTTAAAACAATACCACTTGGCACCAATGTGATTGTAAACAAAACAAAAATTCAGGCACTAGAACTGGGTAACAATACCAGTGATAGGGTAGATTGGATACAAGACAATTCAGAATAAATTTACATTGATTTTTTTCATATTATAAATTAGAGTAAAAACATTAAATATTAAAATTTTTATTCAAAACTCTCACATCGAAGTATACAAATCCCTTCAATAATGTATAAAAATGTCAGGGAATATTTTCAACTCTTTTAAAAGTGCCTGAATCTGTGTATTTTCAAAGTAAATACACAAAGTTAACTAAGGCAAAACTGTATTTCTGAAATAAAAAATGAAAACCATCTATTTCCCTTTTAGTAAAGAGAGATATAGGAATATTTGGAAAGTTACAGAATCCATGAAAATTAAGAATTAAACTGACTTTATAAAGAAAATAGCAGGTTGTCCACGTGGTGCAGTCAATTAAGCATCTGACTCTGTTTTGGCTCAGGTTCTGATCTCAAAGTAATGGGACTGAGCCCAGCATCAAGCTCTAAGCTCAGTATGGAGTCTGCTTGGAGTTTCCCTCTCCTTCTGCCCCTCCCCTCCATTCTATCTCTCTAAAATAAATAATAAATCTTTAAAAGAAAAAAAAGGAAAACAGGGTGCCTGGGTGACTCAGTTGGTTAAACTTTTCCTTTCAGCTCAGGTCACAGTCTTAGGATCCTGGGATCGAGCCACGCATCAGGCTCTCTGTTCAGCAGCGAGTCCGCTTCTCCCTCTTCCTCTCCCTCTGGATCTCTCTCACTCTCAACCAAATAAATAAATATATAAATAATCTTTTGAAAAATAAGTGTAATAAATTTTTAAAAAGAAAACATCGAATATTCATTCATTTAGCAAACATTTACCGAACTTTATTCAGTGCCAGACACTGAGTTAAGAACTAGCGATTTAGACTACCTTCAAGATATTCACAATCTTGCAGAAGAGGTGAACAAAGAACTCAATTATTATTATGAAGAGGGAACTAGGAAAGTTTCCTGGAAGAAATTACCTATGAGCTAAGTTTCAAAGGGAAATCAAGAGTTAGCCTTTTGTGCCTGAGTATTTTTGTTTTTGCTGGTGGTGGGCGGGCAACGAGAGAAATGGAAAAGAGAAAGAGGCTTTCTCAGTTGGAAATAACATGGACAAAAGAATAATACTAAAAGGTCACAATCTGTTCGGGAATTAAAAATGTGGACAAATGGGGCGCCTGGGTGGCTCAGTGGGTTAAGCCGCTGCCTTCGGCTCAGGTCATGATCTCAGGGTCCTGGGATCGAGGCCCGCATCGGGCTCTCTGCTCAGCAGGGAGCCTGCTTCCCTCTCTCTCTCTCTCTCTGCCTGCCTCTCCATCTACTTGTGATCTCTCTCTGTCAAATAAATAAATAAAATCTTTAAAAAAGAAAATTAAAAAAAATGTGGACAAATGGTCAGACTAGAACTATCAAAAGGACATCAGGATAGGAATCATCCTGATGTCATATTGAGAAGTTGAACTTGGGGCACCTGGCTGGCTCAGTCCATGAAGCATGCACTCTTCATCTCCAGGTTGTACTTTCAACCCCCACGTCGGGTGCAGAGATTACTTAAAAATAAAAATAGAAAAGGAAAGTTGAACTTAATTGCCTTGGAGACAGTGGGAGGCCACTGAAGGACTTGAAGTAGGGGAGGAATATGGCTTACCCAACCTTTCTGCCTTGAATACCTCTATGACAGAAGCTAGGAAAAATAAAAGCTCATATCCCAAGCTTCCCTTGCAGAGGGAAGTGTAAGAAGAAACCTAGCTGGAAGGGCTTCTGGCAAAAATTTTGATTTCCTGATGAATATCCTTCCTTGGCTAGCTCTATCCCTTCCTCTCCGTCCCTCCTTGAATTTGGGCATGATGTCTGCAGCCGTACCAGCCATCCTACAACCATGAAGCTCAAGCAAAGCCTGCGGCATCTCTAGACTTCTTGCTGTGAGAGGATATAAATCCCTGTTTATTAATAATCCATTTTTATGCTGGGGTTACTTGAATCTGAATGTCTCCCTGAATAATAAAAGTCTTAAGAATTTGTACTTTATGAGTCACCTGGGTGGCTCAGTCAGTTGGGTGGCCAACTCTCAGCTCAGGTCTCGATCTCACAGTCTTGAGTTCAAGCCCCATGTTGGGCTCCATGCTTGGCATGGAGCCTACTTAACAAAAAAGAAAAACAATTTTTATTTTTGAATGATTCTTATTAAATTAGTGCATGTGGATTGGAAATGGGGAGGCAGAGAGACTGGTCTGGAGACCTATTATTATAGAGTCTGAACCAAGGTAACCATAATGGATGTAGTAAGGGAGGCAGACTCCAGAGATTTAAAAGAGGACAGGATGGACAGGAAGGGATCTGCCATCTCTTCCAGATTTCTAGCTTGAGCAGCTGCAGAGGGTAGGGGTGAGGGTAGTGCCACTCCCCAAAACAGTGGCAGATAGGATTTGGGACTGACAAGTTCATGTTCGGTCTGAGATACCTATGGTACCTCCACGTGAAAATGAGGGGAAAGCAGCTAACTGTAGCTGGAGGTCAAGAGTAAAGTCTGAATTTGAGATACAGAACTCTGAGTAACCACTGTATGTGGGTAAACTAAAACAGTAAGTATGGTTAGATCCTACAAGTAGAGTTGAAATAGGGTGGGCAAAAATGAGGCCCTGCACATCTATTAAGACAAAACATAGCTTAGTAGGTGCTTAAGGTTGGGGATGGAGGATGGAAGTGGGATGGGGAATGGGGAGTGACTGCTTACAGGTATGGAGTTTCTTTTGACAGTAATAAAAATGTTCTAAAATTAAACTGTGTGATGGTTGCACAACATTGCAGATATACTAAAACTCACTGAACAGTATATTTTAAATAGGTGAACTGTATAGCATGTGAATTATAGCTCAATAAAGATGTTAAAAAGAACTGGGCCCAATGCAGAACCAGGGGAATATCAAGGATATTCTGGAGGAGGAACCACTGTAGGAACAGAGGGAGCCATGGCCAGAAAATGGAGTAAAATTAAGAATATTGTCCAAAAATCTGGGAGAAAGGTTTCACAGAGAGATCAGGGGCCAACAGTGTCAAATGTAAGATACGTGATTAAGTTAAAGACTGAAATATTTGGGGGCACCTGGGTGGCTCAGTCATTAAGCATCTACCTTCAGCTCAGGTCATGATCCCAGGGTCCTGGGATCAAGCCCCATGTCAGGCTCCCTGCTCAGCCGGAAGCCTGCTTCTTCCTCTCCCACTCCCCATGCTTGTGTTCCCTCTCTTGCTTCCCGAGATAAATAAATAAAATCTTTTTAAAACAAAAAAGACTGAAATATTTGATTGAACAATTGGGAACTCATTGGTGAGCTAAGAGTGAATGATTTTAAGTAGTAGTAAGAGAAGTCAGATTACACAAAGCTGAGGAATAAATGAGAGATGAGAAATGGAAGGTAACAAAAGACTCTTTTTCAGGAAACTTCTCTCCCCAAGAGGAGACCTTGTGGTATAAGGAGGTTTGTATTGCTTTCAAAAGGCATCACATAGCAGCCACTCTGGAAAACAGCATGGAGTTTCCTCAAAAAGTTAAAAATAGAGCTACCCTATGACCCAGCAATTGCATTACTAGGTATTTATCCAAAGGATACAAACATAGTGATTTGAAGGGATACGTGCACCCGAATGTTTATAGCAACAATTTCCACAATTGCCAAACTATGGAAAGAGCCTAGATGTCTATCCACAGATGAATGGATAAAAAAGATGTGGTCCAAATTTATAGTGGAATATTACTCAGCCATCACAAAGAATGAAATCTTGCCATTTGCAATGACTTGGATGGAACTAGAAGGTATTATGTTAAGTGAAATAAGTCAAAGAAAGACAAATACCATATGATTTCACTCATTAGTGGAGTTTAAGAAACAAGATAGATGAACATTGGGGAAGGGAAGGAAAAACAAAATAAAAGAAAAACAGAGAGGGATACAAACCATAACAAACTCTTAACTACAGGGAACGTGCTGGAGGGGAGATGGGTGGGGCATGGGGTAACTGGGTGATGGGCGTTAAGGAGGACACCTGATGGTAATGAGCACTGGGCATCGTATGCAACTGATGAATCACTTAACTCTACCTCTGAAACTAATAATATATAGTATGTGTTAATTAAATAGACTTTAAATTTAAAAATGTTTAAAAAGACAGCACATATGATGCTTATGTGTTACGGAAAGGAGCCTTCAAGGAGGGAGCCGGACAAAATAAATGAGGAGGGAATGATTCATGGAAAAACACCTCCAAGAGTCGGGAAGAAAAGGAATTCAAGAATAAGAATGAAATATGAGAATGGAGGATGACAGATGGGTTTTTCTATTGGACTGGGAGGGAAGTTTAAGATACATTTAGTTGGTAGGAGCCAAAAAGTTTAAAGTGCTATTGCTTGGGGGACCTGGGTGGGTCAGTTGGTTAAGCGTCTGCTTCAGCTCAGGTCATGATCTTAGGGTCCTGGGATCAAGCCCCAAGTCAGGTTCCCCGCTCAGTGGGGAGTCTGCTTGTCCCTCTTCCTCTGACCCCCTCATCCCTGCTCATGCTCTCTCTCTCTCTCTCTGCTCTCTCTCACAAATATTATTTATTTGTGAATAAATAAGTAATAAATAATAAATAAATAGTAAACTAAGTGCTATTGCTTGATTGCATCGATGTTCTCTGTGAGTTAGCAGACAGAAGTCACTGGCCAAGGGTGAAGGCGTAGGCCTGAGAATTTGAGGAGGACATAAATAAACACCTAGAACAATTCTTACGGGAGACAAATTTGCAAGGAAGAAGTTTAAAAGCAGAGGCACATTTTGAATACTTTTAAAAAATGTAATATATATCAAAGCTGATAAAAACCACCTGGTATATAACTAATTACCTACAAATTTATTATACTTTGCATTAGAATTCATAATGACCACACTGAACACATGAGCCAGATGTCACAAATGTCGGACATATGGTGTCTGAAGTCAAAATACAACCCAATGATGGGGTGCCTGGGTGGCTCAGTGGGTTAAAGGCTCTACCTTTGGCTCAGGTCATGTTCCCAGGGTCCTGGGATCGAGCCCCGCATCGGGCTCTCTGCTCTGCAGGGAGCCTGCTTCCTCCTCTCTCTCTGCCTGCCTCTCTGCCTACTTGTGATCTCTATCTGTCAAATAAATAAATAAAATCTTAAAAAAAAAAATACAACCCAATGATACTTGAGCACTGGACCTGAAAAACATGGTATCCTGCAAAAGCACAGCTTCAGGGTGACCAGAAAGCCACACATCCAGTCATTCTCCCAGGACCTCTGCAGTAATGAACATGACTCCCCATTCTCCCTAAGTGTGAAAAAAGAGTGAGGGGACTGTTTCACTATAGTTGCCAGAAAAGAAATCAAAAAGTGTTTTGTTTGTTGTTGTTTCTCCTGAGAAGGCTCATAACAGGTGACCTCCTACAGTGTTCAAATAAAATAATGTTATGTCAAGGGCCTTTACCAACTATCAAGTAGTATACGAAAAATATTTTTATTATAGCTGGCATTCATTTATATTTCTTTACAGATTTAAGGGAATGTAGAGCTAGGAACCCTTTTTTTCTAATCATATTGGCATACTCTGAGCTCTGAAAACAGCCATGTGCCTTCCTAAATCTTTGCCTATCCCCATGCGTTCTGCTGGGAGGTTGCTCTCATTCCTCTCTGTCTAGCCAGATACTACCCAACCTGCTGTTTCAGCATAAATATCACTGCCTCTTGGAAGGCTTTTCTGATCACCCCAGCTAGAAGCAGTCACTTCACCAGAACTATTCCAACCATTCCTTTTCTTTTTTTCAAGATTTTATTTATTTGGGGTGCCTGGGTGGCTCAGTAGGTTAAGCCTCTGCCTTCGGCTCAGGTCATGGTCTCAGGGTCCTGGTATCGAGCCATGCATCGGGCTCTCTGCTCAGCAGGGAGCCTGCTTCCCTTCCTCTCTCTCTGCCTGCCCCTCTCCCTACTTGTGATCTCTGTCAAATAAATAAATAAAATCTTTAAAAAAAAAGATTTTATTTATTTATCTATTTGAGAGAAAGAGAGCATGTGCAAGGGGTGGGGGGGTGGGTAGAGAGACAGGGAGAAGCAGATTCCCCACGGAGCAGAGAGCACAACACAGGAATCTATCCCAGGACCCTGGGTTCATGACCTGAGCCAAAGGCAGACACTTAACTGACTGAGCCTCCCAGGCTACTCCCCCAACCATTCCTTTTCTATACATAATTAACTTGTATTTTTGTTAATTATATCTTCATCTTTGCCTTAATCTCCTAGAAGGCAGGAATCATGCTTTACATAATGCCTTTTTAGCATGATGCTTCACACATAGCACAAACATGGCCTGTTACTTCTGGAAAGGGCTTCAGCGACCATCTTCATGTTACCAGTGAACACCAACTCTAAGTCTCAGAGACACTAAGAACTTGACCAAGATCACACAGTTAGAGGCACAGCTAAAACCCAAAATCAGGATTCGAACTCTATTTTCATATTCCTTTCATTAAACCAAGACTCGCAATTAGCCTAGTTCTATTTTATAAACCAAATCTCAAAAAAGAGTCATTCGTGGACCTTAAGATTACACAAAGATTGGGGCACCGAGGTGGCTCAGTGGGTTGAGCCTCTGCCTTCAGCTCAGGTCATGATCTCAGGGTCCTGGAATCAAACCCTGAGTCGGGCTCTCTGTTCAGCAGGGAGCCTGCTTCCCCTCTCTCTTTGTGCCTAGCTCCCTGCCTACTTGTGATCTCTCTCTGTGTCAAATAAATAAATAAAATCTTAAAAAAAAAAAAAAAGATTACACAAAGATTCAAACTTCTCTGGAAAACTCTTATTTCAACTTTCATCTAGATTGCATTTAATTGGCTTGGATTGCATGGGGGAAAAGAGGGCTTCTCTTCCTTCTTTCTTTCTTTCTTTTTTTTTTTTTTTTTTTTTTTTGTCCTTTTAGCACTCTGTTTTATTTGCCATGTAGCTAAAGCAAGGATAAATTATATGGTAGTGGTGAATGCTGGCTGAATAAAGCCCTGTGAACAGGGTGAATTTGTCTTTTTTACAAATATATTGGCTGTACTTGTATACACTGGCCTTTGATGCTTTTGCCACTTTTGTGATTCACAGTTGGAAACAGCACAGCAGTTCAGTTACCGTATCAGAAGAAACTAGCAACTATAATATTTCAGTACTGATATAGGAAATGACCTAGAAATAATTGTCAAGGGCAGAGGCTATACCTCAGACCTTCTGTTAGCTCTACTATCTAACATCACATGTTATACAGAAAAAAAAGGAAATTTATTTGTTTTCAAAATAATTGCATGAAGATAAATGAATACCATATCATGTATAGAGTTCAATTTTGACTGATTTAATGAGAATAAATTAATTTAGACCTAGAATTTAACTCTAGGCAAAGAATTTATTTATAAAGATAACCCAATTATAAAAGAGAGCTAAATAACAAACTATCATTTTCTGTAATGTGCTAAATTGGGTAATTCTCAATGAAATATACACATTTAATGAGAAGTTATGAAATATGGTTATTTTGCAGACTGTTCTTGCATCTTTTGATAAAGGTTCACTCTGGGAATATAATGAGGCCAAGAGAGTGTATGTGGAACATCCTTTCATCTAGGATAACTTGGATAATCACTGGAAAAGCCTAAAGGATTAATCTATTCTGCTTTGTAAGAAATGTCCATTAACAATGCACTCAACTTAGCTTGCCCCTTTCATTGAGATTGTTGGGCATATTATTCCCTGAGCTATGAGTGACACAGTTAACCACAGGGCAGACAAAATGTAGCCAGGGAGTTCTTGTCTTACTCAGTCCTTATCTTGCTATGTGACTCTTTGGGAACTGCTTAATTTAACTCTTTTGGTTCCTTTACCTGAAACGGGAAGTGAAGATATTTACTCAAATCCTGATAGACATACAACACACTCTTCCCCCTCCCTATGTGAAACAAGGCTTCCCTTATTCCACTGAGCTGATGAATAGGGATCATTTACCACTGTTCACTCTGGGTATTCTCAAAGGGCATTATAATTGTCTTCATTGAAGTACTCCCAAGACTCTTTCTTGAAATCTAATGGTACCTCAATTACCCATATCACTTTCTGAAATTTCCTTAAAATCAGGATTGTCATTGCCCAATTTTCACCACAGGAATCCAGGGGAACAGTTAACCATTGTGTGAAGTCACAGCATAAAACATAAATCCTCAGAAAAAGTACCCTTCTTAGATACCCAGATTAAACACCTGCTTTCTACACTGTGTCCTACTTCAATGTGAAGTCACTTCTCTTCATTAGCTGTTTATGACCAAAAAACCCCCCCAAAATACACAAGTTCTTTATATTCATACATAAAACACATATTTCTATCTATCTCATTGGGTCTTTATAACTGTCAGTGAGCTGGAGTTACAGCCTTCAGTTACTTGGCTGGGTTAATAGTTTCACATTCTCACATGCTATTATTAAAATTCAGAGGTCTATCAAGCCAGTAAAGATGAATTTACAAGTGTATCAAAATCAAAAGGGCTGATAGGTGGTTACAGTTCCAAAACATCTTATAAACATGGATATTATTTAGTTATTGCTTCATGAGGAAGAAACTGCTGCACATTGAAGAAATGTGTATATTATATACTTAGTGAAGAAAACAAAGCTGGACCTCCTCAGACGAGAGATGTGACTTTCTTCACAAAGCAAAGAGGGTTCTGATGCCAGGGTCTTTCCCCCTGGACAAGTAATTCTCTGACTACCTGGGAAGGAAAATCCTGAAATTTCCAGTCCAGCTGGACTCCTTCCTGGGCACATAGGTAGCAGAAGCATTATCCTCTGCCAGGAAAAGCAGCATGGGCCTCACAAACTTCTTGACATGTTCAAGGGCTTTCCCAAAGCTCTTTCACATTCCAAAATGAGTCAGCACATCCTAAACTCATTTTCCTCATTTGACCACTATGGAAATGCTGAAAGTGAATTATCTACTTACTGAGATTGGAATGAGAAAGGCACCTAACTTCTTAGTTCAATATGATTATGACTTGTCAAAAATCAAAACAATTTCTTTGAGAAATATTTTTGTAGCAGCTACTACTAAAAAGCAATAAGAATATCCATTATGCTGCTCAAATTCTAATTTTTTAAAATGATGAAACCCAAAATATTCAGAGGTAATTCTCAAGGAGAAAATCCTTCTAGAAATGGCATTTTGAGAAAAGGGGAGAAGAAAAAATAATTTCCAATGTTTTCTTCATAGGGAGATGTTTTATTTGTGGTAAAATATGGAAATATTTTACCACAGTGAGGAAATATGACACTTTCATACAACACAGTTTCAGGATTTTCACTTATAAAACAACATTCTTTAAGTAGTTTATCAAAGAAATTTGGTACAAAAAGGAACATAAGTAGCCCATCAACAAATTAAGCCAATATTGTATTTAATTTCCCAAGAAAAAAATTTTTTTTTCCTTTTTTTTAATAGCTCCACACCCAAGATGGGGTCCAAACCCACAACCCCAAAATCAAGACTCAGCATTCTCCACGGACTGAGTCAGTGAGCCACACTGAGGAAAAAATATTCTAAGCAAATCCATTTTGTTATAATTAGTGACTTACATTTTTAATACAAATTCCAGGGCAATTTTTACAAGCTAGAGATTCAGCAAATGTTGAATTCCACACAATGTCCTAAGAATGTGCACTTTTTTTGGTGACCAACTCTTGGTCAGGAACTGGCACACACTGAGAAATTTTTCATTCATTCAATAAGTATTTCGTAAGGACCCACTATATACCGGCAGTTGGGATAGGCCCTAAACAAGAGAGGCATGATTTATGTCCTCAAGGAGCTCACAGGCTAGCGGGTGGGGCAAATGTGAGAAGTCTAGACAACACGTCAAACCGGACTAGGGACTTGTGAAATGAGTTAAAGCATTAACCAACTGCTCCTAGCTTTCCTAACCAAATGCAAGTTCAGGACAAATGCTTAACTCAGAGATAACTAAACAAGACATACTTTTATCTCAATTTTTTGTGTTTTAGCTGAAATGGCTAATGGCTAATATAATAATCCATAAAAGGATTATCTTGATTCTATCACTTATGTGAATGGAGCTGGTAATGTCTTTTAAAAATCAAAATCCTAAATTTTGATGTTTGCACCCTGACCATTGTTTATTTTTTGTCAGGAGTTAGTCTATTAATCAGATATCCAAAAATGCTGCTTCATAATAGACACAGTTTATGTTGTCTCCCATAAATTTCAATTAGTCAGCTTAATTAAGACTTCAAATTCTGCAAAGATTTTTATTCTTCCACATTTTTAAATTCAACTTTACAAGATGTAATGATTGCTACTCAGTACTGAATATTTACTATGAAATGAGTATTTTTTTTACACAATTACTTGTAAATCTCCCCTCCCACTGTAACTCTACAAGGTACTATTGGTTCTACTCTTCAGATAGGGAAACTGAGGTGCTGAGAAGTTAAGAAAGTTTCCCAGAACCACACAGCTAGTTAGTGTAAAGACAGGAACAGGATCTCTTGATTATCTGACTAGTTAATTTTTTCTCTTAAGTATCCTAAATTGGGAACGGAGTTTGCACCCTCCAGGGCTCAATGCAGTAGGATTACTCACTGTGCAACATTATAATGACGTTCTAATAATGCAGTTAATGCTTTCAAGCAACCAGAGCCCAATAAAACATCTAGGGTGCAATAAAACATCTGATTAACTAGTGAAACGAAATGTGGAATAACTTCTCAGGTAAATGTCAAGGAAATGGAGGGTGTCTAACTATGAAGTCTTTGCTTCATGAGTAAACCACATCAAGCATTGTTACCAGTAACCTCCCAGCCTGGCTGTGTGAAATTCTCCTGAAAAGAGAGAAAATTATCTCACACTAAGTGGGGGTTGGCCTGGAAACTCATAGAGGGACGCTGGGCCACGGAGAGCTTGTGCTTTTGTTTTGCTCTACCTTCAGTGGGGCTCAGTCCCACAGTAGTCCATCCTCATCACTGCACCCACATCACTTGCTCACGGAGGTATGGTCCACATTCCGAAAGCAAAGAGCAGCACACACGATCAGATAAAGCCAGATCACCAGCCATCACTTTGCAAAATTCCTCAGATGGCCCCAATAAAACATGGACAGCTTTATGGGTGAATATGAAGGTACGCTTGAAAGCCTAAAATGAAATGCCTATGGATCAAATGGCTCTGCACTAACTTCCTAAAAGCTCCTCTCTGTCGTCGGCTATCCAAGTTCAAGGGAACCACCACAGCCAGCCGACAGCACCCAGAGAGTTTCCACCGGCAAATTACAGACTGTAAATGAAACGGAGATCCACCCCGGGGGCTAAATTTCCTAAGGTCTGTAGCGCTTTTTAGGGGCTGTCTTTGCCCCTCTGGTACAGCGGCTCCGCTCCACAAGAAATCTGTGAACACCGTCCGTTTGCTAGGCACTAATGTTGGGGAACCGCTTAAAAAGAAACGTCACTTTCGGCTTGGGGGCAGCATGCTCGCCATTCAATGCCCTACTGGTTTCTTAACACGCATATGATTAATATTGGTACTCAGGAAAGAGAACTTCTTCTGACCTTGAGCGTGCGCGCTAAATAAATTACCTCAGAACGAAAGTGGTGGGATCTCATAACAGCATCTGGGGAGAAAAGAGAAAAAAACGAGATTTCATTTAACTCCTTGCTCTTCACCTGCAGAGTTACTAATGACTTAGGTGAGATACAAGGATCAGGAAGGCACATTCCAGACGCCTTGATTTCGGTGGGGACACACTGTAGGGCGGGGAGGTTACTAGGCCACCGGTCTCTAGGTGAGTTCTCCGCGAGAAGTTTCAGGGAAAGTTCTGGGAGAGTTGAGGAGCCCCGAACTCTCCAAGCCTGACTTTCTTACCCCTAAGCTCCAGCGATGGATGGGTCAAGGGAGGATGCCGCAGCCCCGGATTCCGCTCTTATTACCCTTAGCAAACTGACACTTAGAATTTGCGTCCGTGCCTCCCTTCTGAGGGCTGGACATCACCGTGGCTATCCCATCCGGGGATACCGGAGGAAGGCGGTGAGGGCAAAACGGGCAAGGGATGTTTAAACACATAAACGTACTAGGCTTGCGGAGTAGGCGATGATGGGGGTAGGGACCGCAGCACGGACCCGAGCTCCAATTCACTCTCCAAATTGGCTTAAATGTGCCTCTCAGCCCGAAGAAATTCGTCGCGGCGTGTCTTACCTCGGCTCCTTGAACGACCGGAAAAGACCGATTTCATCGGATGCCTCCCTTTCTGGAGCCTGCGGTGCCAGCAGCAAAAGAAGACGATGGTGGCGATTGTGCCCAGCAGAAGCAACAAGAGGAAGAGGGCACATTGGATGCTGTAGGGTCTCAGCAAGACGAGGAAAGCCGCGGCGATCATGGTGCGGGCGAGGCGGGGGCGGCGAGGCGGCGGGGCTGGAGGGCGGCGGCACAGTCACCCGTGCCGGGCGCACCACGAAGCGGCGGGCACGGGCGAGCGCGGCTCAGCGCGTCATGCCCGGCGCTCGCGGCCCCGCGACCAGCCCAATGGCTGCGCACCCCGCGCCAGCCGCGCTATACGAGTGATCCAGGGCTGCGGGGAGAGCTTGCCATGACTCAGCAGACGGCGACGAGGCAGGGACTTGGCGGCGGGGAGTCTCTCCCCTCCCTCCCCAGGCGCCCCCGCCCCCGTCCGTGCGCAGCCCCCGGGCGCAGCCCCGCCAGGGACGCGGCGGGCTGGGAGGAGCAGCACTGCCGCTGTGGCCACCCGGGTCCCGCGCATCGTCTTGCGGCCGCCGCCGGCCTCGGCATCCCAGAAGCCGGGCGCACGTGGGTCGGGGCGGGGACGCGGCGCCCGGGCTGCAGCGGCGGCGGCCCGCGGGGGGCGGGAATGGGGCGCCGCGGCGGGGGCTCGCCTGATGACATCACGGCCGGGCTGCGGCAACGCGGGCGCGCGGACATGGCTGCGGCGGCTTTGGCGGCGGCCGCGGGCTGCGCCCGGGCCTGAGCGCCCAGCGCCCTCCCGCGGGGCCGCCCGCCAGTCCGCGCGGGCCGCGGGTGCACAGACCCCGCGCCTCTCCGCTCCGCGACACCCGGGGCTTCCACCTATCCAGCCTCCCCGGGCCGAATTGCTGGGGAGCTCGGCGACAGGGGGCGCCAAGGAGCCAGGGGGAAAACCGTGAGGCGCTGGCGGGAGCCTGCAGGCGGTGCTACCCCCACCTCCCACCTCCCCACGCCCCGCCCCGAAGTTGGGGCTTTGGAGGATGCAGCCGGGTGAGCTATTGCTTGCGGGGGGTTCCTCGCACGCTGAAGCGTGAACACCGGGAAGGGCCTTTCCTGGGAATTGGGGTTTTCCAGGCACGGGAGGCCCACCCTCTCCAAGCCCCTCTTTAAAGTGGGAGCACTCCCTCAGGAGAACGCTCCGGTCTGCAGACGTGAACTGTTACACCCCCAAACTAGGTGCTATTTCTCAGCTGAGAAATGGACACTTCGGATCCTCCTGAATCCATGCGTTCGTTTACCGTCAAACCTTGACTCATTCAGTGCGTTTGAAGAGACAGGCAATTTCAGATTGAGGAAACGGGCAGATAAAGGAAGTTGGCTTGTAAATATTTTGAGGAGAAGTATTTTAGGGAGTGTGAGGAAATAATGACCTGCCACGCTCAAAACGCACACATTCCCTCCTGCCCCCTCCTCTTTCCTCATGACCAGCAAAAAGTATATTGTTGTTGGCCAGAAGATTTTACGGTGGTCTCTGGTGCAGTGCCAACGCAGAAGGTGTGGCGGGCGCGCTGCAGTGTGCCTTTCTGCGGACAGCCACTGCCACCTGGCCCGGAAGACGCTGCGGCTGCAGTCTGCGGCATCTTTTGGCCTTGGCCGGCCGGGTACTTGTACCGCGTTAAGCTGCTCCCTAGGCAATGCAGGCATTTCCTGGCGGGGAGGGGTGGGAGGCGGGGACGGAAGGCTGTATTTTGCTTATTTTGTTTTATTTACTCTCATGAGGCAACTGCAATTATAGTGGCATAAAGTAACACATTATTGCATTTGTGTAGTTTCTAATAACTCCTGAGGGGGACTCTTACTTTGGAATATTTAAGACACTGAAGAAATTGTCATAAAAAGTGATGTGTAAAATTCTGAAAAGCATTTAAAGGATAGATGACAATACTTAAGTTGTATTTGCTTGTAGGATCTCAAAATCAGTGCTGTTTTATAACTATACAAAATCAACTGTACAGTTCTGCATCAAAGCTTAACCCATTGATGTTTTCAAGGCCTTGAACATATCACCATGTGTAGGCATTAAAGGAAACTCAAAAAGGCATTGCCTAATGCCTTTCCTAAATGCCAGGTTCGTAAACACGGAAAACCATGGATGAAATTTTCTTACGTACAAGTTGTTTCCTAAAGCAAAATAAACATTCACGTTGTTGACGTGTTGCATCACATTCGGTTGTTTTGGTTTGACGATGCAAGGATCTTGCTTGCAGATGCTGTATAAGGTGAGAATGTCGAATGTCAGAGAAGTGGCTGTGCTACAGGTCAGGATAGGCTTCCTAGGTGCCTGGCACTCGGGGTCTGCCAGGTAACACTGCACCATGTTCACATTGCTCAAAGGTCTCCTGCTACCGCAGCCCACTGCAGTGAGAGACAGTGAGAGACTGTCCATTGTGCAGGACTATTGAAGAGAATCCTGAGAGTCTGCAATGTGTGGCACATTGGGAAAGGAAGAATTCTTTACTGCGTTGACTCCCAGGGGCCTGGTAGAAAAATTTAAAACAACAAAATGGAATTAACCTTCTGCAACCATTGGCAGAAATAACTAAGAGAATTTAAGAAGGTCACTTTCACTTTATACTTCCCACGGACTAAAATTTGCGAGTGAGCTAACATGGCCTAAATATCCTTGAAAGGTGTCTAAGATCACAAACACAGCATAGTAACCAATTTGCTCCAAACTCTGCATTTTTAACAACAAAAAGCAACTAAATAGCAATTATGGTTTTCTGAGCTATTACTTTAGCACAATTGTTATCATCCTGTGTCTTGCTGCAGCCATTTATAAGTTTCAAGTACACACAAGAACATCATTTATTTCTCTTGGCAGGCAAATGCCTTAACTGTCGTGCAGTAGGATTATAGATATTTCTTTTTAACAGCATTCGTATTTGTTCTTTACATCAGTTATCTCAAGGATACTAATAATAAGGAAACCAAATCATTGAAAGAATTTAGTGTTTGGGTTCCATTGCCATTTTCTGATTTGTTGCTAATTTATCATTTCCATCTCCAAATAATGGCATGTTATTAATTGCTTCTGTGTGTTTATGTGATGCGAATGCATTGTGGAATTTAATAAATATTAAATCAGCCAATCAATCCTTTTTTGGAAGTTAATTTAGTGGAATTCATATATTTTCTTTCTGCTAGGTTTTCATTACAAAAAATAATTGACATTGTATCAAAGTCACAAATTAAGGTTTGGCAGTCGGCATGGGGGAGGAAGGTCCTTGATCAAATGTTTCATAAGAAGAAATGAACAATCAAGATGGAAAAGTATAGATAATTTTTTGACTTTTTATGCTAGTGAGTTAGCATTGTCACCCAAGGGAAGACAAAGTAAAAGAGTTGATAAAAATGGTTAAGAGTGTTTGGTATCAGGTATGAGGTAGATGATCCCTCATGTAGCCCTTCTTCCTTTTGGCTTCTTAAGCAAATTGAGAATACACATGAAGAACCAAAAGGAAATTAAAATATTAACTTTATTCAGGGTAAATTCAGATTGAAGAACATGGCTTAGATTCAAGGCCAAAATGGGACATCTTATTCCTTTTCCCTTAACTCTGCATCCCAAACCAGTCACAGCTGAAAAACTACAGGTCTTCCCAACACTATGGCACCAGGATACTACTTCTTACCTGAAGACCAGAAACCAAAAAGAGCCTGACACTGTCCCACCCATGAAGCTTGCAGCTTGACTGAGCAAGAGACAGGACCCTATGTGAGAAAGGGACCTTTCATACATCAGCCCAGCCCCCTAGTGGCTGGAAGGTCCTCTCTGATTTCCCCCATCACTGAGTTATTCACCTGCCAAAGTAAGATGAGTAAGGGGCTTTAATAAAAAGAAAGAAGCTGGGGGGTAGGGGGATTGGGTTGGGTGGCTGGGTTATGGACATTGGGGAGGGTATGTGTTATGTTGAGTGCTTTGAAACCTGTAAACCTGATGATTCACAGCTGTACCCCTGGGGCAAATAGTACATTATATGTTAATAAAAAAGAAAAAGAAAAGCTCTGCAGTATTTCCCTAGAAATAAGCAGTTGTGGCACAAATTCCTAATTTATGGGTCAGAAAGAAAAGAAGACTCCACCCTAATCTGTGTAGAGACCAACTGAGAAAAAGGGAAAAAATGAAGATGACTCAAGCTTTGAGCTAGGGTAGAAGGGCAGTTCTGAAGGAAAAGATGATAAACTGAGTCTTACACCCATTAAAATAGAGTTGTCAGAAGGATATCCATATGAAATTATCCAGCAAATGCATGGAAATGTGGGTGGAAAGGTCAGAACGAGAGACAGACTGGGAGTCATCAACATGAATTATAGTTGAGGTCACGGATATAGACAAAATGACTAAGGGAGAGAAATTATAGAAAGAATTAGAATCAGACTTTGGAGATGACTTCCATTTGTGGACTGGAGAAGGATAGCAGAATGCAAGTCTATGGAAGCCCAAATAGGAAATGTTCCCATTTAGTGGTTTTCTAGAACAGAGGCACAAATGGGAGGTTAAGGCGTGCGAGGACTGAGAACTGGTGACTAGGAGACCTCTGGAAATCTTCCAGAGAACTGATTCATCCTAGTGGGAGAGGCTAAAACCAGACATTAACGGGTTGAAGGAGTAGGAGGTGAAAACAGGAGAGCCTCTGTCCACAGTCTTTGGAGAAAGTTGACTGTAAAATTCTAACTCTAAAAGATAATTTATCTAAAAGGGATGAGTAGAATTGTGATTAAAACCTGAGTAATGTTTTTGTTTGTTTGTTTTGTTTTGTTTCGTTTTTTATCAGGATGGGGTACTTAACCAAGTTTATAGGGAACTTGAGAGATGGAACCAGCAGTGGCAGAGAAATTAAGAGTTAAAGAGAAAGGAGAGGAGGGCATTCTTCTTATGGTGTACCTGTTTGTTTTAATATATCCGCAGTCCCCCAGATGGGTTCTTTCTGCTCTCTGGCTGCTTTGACTCTTCAGTTAACACAGACCCTGACTAGTTAGGAAGGTTCCCTGATCATGGTCTCCTCCCCACTAACTCTGGCTACAAACCCTCATACTAGGAGTATGATTTTTAGGGAAAGATAAGGGATACCTTGGAATGTAGCCCAGATTATCTGTAACATTTTATTACAAACCTAAATGAAAGTGAGCATATTACCTGACTGGTAATCACACAATGATATTACATTGAAATATTACCCCCTTGAAAACAAAAAGTCTAGATAAGAATGGCTCCAGCAACAAATTTTTAGAAATAAATCATACTGAGTTTGGACTGATAATCTACTTGTTCCTAGGTAAAGTTTTTTACTCTCAGAACATAAATGGCATAAAAGGAAAATTGAGAGGCATCCAAGGAAATGTGTTGCATGACCTATTTATTCCCAAATTGTTTTTCATAGTAATCTGAGACCAAGACCTGTGCCAACAAAGCACGTGCTCTTGTATTGAAAGGTAAAGGAGCTGCGTCATCAGGAAGAACCTACAACATCTAATGTAATGTTGGAGGCAATTTCCAGCCACCAAAATTAGTGGAGCCATCATGTGGATGGATTGCTATTGTCTTTTGAAAATTTGGTTTCTTGAAGGAAAAATAATTATTATTTGCAAATTTTACTTTGAGCAAATCTTTCCTGGGAAAAGACTTTATATTCATTTTACCACAATAAAAACTTTTAAAATAATTTGGAGGCATCATTGTAAGAGAAAACATCTCAAGTGAATCATTTCTAATTGTTCTTCTAACATTTTAGAAGTTTTAGAGCCTAATTAGAATTTGTTGTCTTATTTGTTGTAGAATCCAGAATAATGCTGTCGGGGTGGAGGGGGATGTTCTCTTCTGTGAACATTACAGGCTTCTCAAAAAAGTCTACTGAGTCTGAGAGTTTAAAAAAATGTCTGTAATTGAATTCATCTACCCTATAATGCTTTGCAGACAGTTTTTGGAAAGTAATCATTTATTATCCACTAGCAAATAGAATTCATTTATGTAGTTTCTAACATTGAGTGTGGGATTAGTCATGCAGCAAAATACTGAGTCATTTGGCCAGAAAATTTACTCATAGTTGTATGAACTGCCAATGGAAAATTTGAGAGCTATTCATAAATCAAATTATAAAGCTCTTAGGGTTATAAATCACTAAGCAGCATTGTTCATTATTATTCAGGTAGTGTAAAATATTTCCACCATTTCTAAGTAGGGGCAATTTACAAAGCAAGTTTGAAAGCTGAGGTTAGTGCCTTCCAGTTCCACCATAAGGACTTTAAGCATTTATACATTTTCAAGTGAAAAAAAAAAAATTAAGGTAGGAGGTTTATAGTTACATTGTCATTGTGTTAATACATTGCCAAATTGTGCTAATGAAAAGACAGCAACATTTAATAGCTAAATTTCCCCCATTTCTTATAATTTTTGTAGCACTTTTGCATTAAATATTTTGTGCAAATAGATTTATATGCTAATTCATTAGCATGTTGGTAGCCTGAAAGAATAATGTCACTAAGACAGCAAAGGTAACAAGTATCCCAAGAAGAACAGAGAACTTCAATGAGTAACGGATGATTAGTAAAAAATGTTTAAATAACACACTATTCCAAAGGTTATTGAAATTATCCCAATTTAATGACTTCCTATAGCTCTGTAATAAAAAGAAAGTATATCTTAAAATGTCTTTGTTGATCCCAAAACACTTTTTGGAGTAAAACTGGGAAACACACAGCAAACACACTAACTGAGAATATAGTGGAGTTTGTATTTCAATGAAAAAATGAAAAAAGTCAAAAACCTGAAGCCTGTTCTTGTTGTGCTATCTGCTGCAGGAGTTGTTAACCTGCAATTCATTAAAAGACTTCAGGGGTCCTGAAATTATACATAAAAATGTGGGTCTCTATTGGAGAACATGGGCCATAGTTTTCATCAGGTTCTTAAAGAGTTATTAAGAACAAAAGAGAGAAAGGGAGAGGATGAAAGGAAGCAAGGAAGGAAGGGAGGAAAAAAGAAGGAAGAGAGGGAAGGAGAGCGGAAGAAAGAGAGAGAACCACGTCAGAACCATACAGCTCCATACAGATACCAAGGCTTTTGCAGTATCAAATGATTCTCTCAATCCATCAACACTAACATCACCTAGGTACCCTCCTTGAAACTGGGAGAAGTATCTTAGAATAAGCAGAGGAAAACTCTCTAACCTATAAAATTTCTGGAACATCTCCCAAATGCAGTGAATGCTTCCCACCTTGAGACTAGCTGAAGATGATGTGCTATGAGTTTCCTGTCCTCTTGCAACTTTGAACAGATTAGAAAAGACACAATTGAGTCCCTAACGTTAACTTTCATTGAGATGTCTGTTCTAACCCTGAAAAGGAATCCTGTGTTAACTATCTGGGACCACTTCCACAGACTTCTTTCATGGGAAGAAGGGGCTAACTTGATTCTTGAGCTATTTCAGGCCAGTTAAGCATCCTAATTTATATCTAAATATTTGGATGGATAAACCCATTCTGAGGTAAAACACTGGTACTAAGATTTGAGCTCAGAGTCTATAAGGACTCCATAGTTTGAAGGCTTAAAAGAAAGGCAACAGGACTTAATATTAGGCTCCCCAAAACTACCCCTAGACATCCTGGCGAGTGTAGCAATTACTCTTCCTAAATCCTGCCTCAAACCACAGTCTATGAAGCTTTTCACCATTCATCCTTCTATGGAGACTTGGTAAATGGGGCCTTTGATCCCACCAAGATAATTCCTTTATTTAGTATGGAAAACCGCTTGTCCATACCAAGTGCTCAGCTCCATCCACCCATATCTCTCGCTTCCCACACTTACCATACTTATGAACCTTGACTCGCCCCCCCCACTATCACATTTTCAGAACACTAGGTTCCAGTGTCTTATCACTGTGATCCCAGTGATCACATCATGAGGCTTGTTATTTCATCTTGTGACTTTCTCATTCCAGTGGGCAAGCCCAGTTTCCAAGGGTGTTCTGATCTCTCAGTTTGGGTGGTTCTATTTCCTCCAAGTTCCCTTCTGATGCTCTAGCTGTGAAGGATTTAGTGGCACAATATTCACATGTTCCACACAGAAACAGATTTTTAACTGATGCCATACTGAGTGGCTCAGGCCCCTCTGGCTCTAGTGAGCTCCATTCTTTGCACAATTTCATTTTGATGCCATTTGAAATGCAGGAATCCACCTTAAGAAGACACTGGTAAGCCTGCCATTAGTGTACCAGACCCCTGGCAGTCTGCCGTCTGTGAGCTGTTGAAGTCTGGGTCTTAGTGTCTAGATTAAGGGGCACCACCGGCAGCACCCTGAGAGTTGGCTAGTACAATCTTATTCACCTCTCTCTCTCTCCCTCAAACAGCATGGGACAGCTTGTCCTGGGCTTCCTCATTACTGAATGGTTATCCTGGGGTGGACCACCAAGTTGTTTTAGTAGCATCTAACATGTGCTGAATACCTACTCTCTGCTCAGTTTCTGCTAAATGTTTTTACCTACATTCACTCATTTAATCCTCGCAGCATCCATGGGTAGGTACTGCTCATCTCTTTATAGATAAGGACCTTGAGGCTTAGAGATACAGAATTTCCCGCAAGATGGTGAGTGCCTTCACGACTCTCCAGCACTTAGAAAACCATAGTTTCTGTTGCATGCTTTTCATTTACGCTGCCTCCCTGTCCACTGTAGCCTCACCTCTAAAGGAAATCCTCCCAGTTAAGTTTGCTGGGCACCTACCCTATCTCTCTTCGGTCTGTTCTTAGACTAACCTAAACCAGATGAATGAGGGCCAACCAGACATTCCAGCAATGTATCAGCTGTTTCCCAACACACAAGGGATCTGCTTCTCCCCTTTAGCTGGTAAAGGATTTGCCTAGACCACTTTATCCTTCAATGTAGCAAGACTTCTTTTGTTGAAAAATTATAGATCTGTTATTATTTCATTGCCCCATCACTATCATTTGAGTAAATTCAACTCAGCACCCCCAAGAAGCTAAACAAGCTTGGGGGACTAAGCAAAGTATCACTTTGGAAAAATGCCTCTATCAGAGACCATCTGATTGCCCTTCCTAAAAAGGATAGTTCTTGGGGCATCTGGTTGACTCAGTCAGGCGAGCATACAACTCAAGTTCTCAGGGTCTTAAGTTCAAGCTCCATGTTGGTATGAGCCTACTTTAAAAAAAAAAAAATGGATAGCTCTAATAATTTGTCTTTATTTTTTTAAGTAAGACTGACTGTGGTTTTCTGATATAGCATCATAGGCGTCCAGATTAATTAGCTATGTTTCTTAACACCTCTCCCACTACTACATCTTGTAAACAATCCCCCATGCACACACATATACACACATACTACATGTTTGATCTAAGCTTGTATGAGGGGGATCTGGGTCTTTTTCCTTCAGTTACTAATAAAGATACTACTATTAATAAACTAAATAACCTAAGTAAATAAAATAATGAATATGCAATGATATCAACTCATGACGGTGTACTGTTACTATTCACAAATGCGGAAACAGGCACAGAAACATTAGTGGATAGTAAGTATTAGATTTATGTTTAGGGATCCAGCCAGTTTGATTGATTCTAGGTCCTGTGTTTGTAACCACTTATGTAACCCTGCTTTGTCATCTAATATACTCACAAAAGATTCAGACTGGAAGACTCTCTCCAGTGACCAACATAGTGAAAAAACAAACAAAAAAAAGTATTTCACTAATCTTTCAATCCTTTGGTAGGAGAACAAGTTTAGTCTCCCCCCTCTTTGTGTGAACAGGAGGTAAATCTGCCTGGGGTCCTGCCTCCCCTTGGCTGTTTGAGCAATTTCTCTACTATGGAATCATGAAATCACAACATTGTCCCCAAATGCCACCACCTCTGAGACCCCTGTTCCTCTCGGTTTTTGACACTCCTGAACCTTGAGTTTGGCTTCCACACTTTGAACTCATTCTACTCATCTATCCTTCCTTGCCTTTAGGTAGCTTTCTAGACTTCGCCTGAATTAAGTAGATCCATTCCATTTCCTTGGGCTTCCTTCTTTGATCAATACCTGCATTTTCTCCTAACTAGTTTCCTGGTCCTGACTTGCCCTATGGCTACCCAGACCCAGTCTGGCAATACAGGTAACAGGAGATGCCCCTTACATTTCCTCCATCTGCATTATTCTATTAATTTATCGAAGAAAAACACTGTCTCTCATAAAGATACATGAATGTATTTTTCTAATGACCTATATATAGGAGGTAGGGAAATAATTTTAAAAATGTGAAATGTAGTTAATCATTGCCTTTTTTTTTATTTGAATGGTGCTTTAACATGGTATGAAAGAACATTAGAGTGAGAAAATTATTGGTAGTAGATGAGGGGGCAAACCACTTCAGGTGATTTATTAAGTAAATTATCTGAAATATGTGACTCAGCACATTAATTATGTTTTGAACTCAACTTTTGAGAGTATGAAAGTACAAAAATAATAGAAACTATCTAAATGGTAACCAAATATTTCATTAATGTATGATATTAATGTAGGGAATAATGGGGAAAATATTTCAAAGAGAAATTGGTTTCTCCTTTCATGTTATAATTGATCTGATAAATTAACATTTGAAAGTTGAATCAATCCTGATTTTCATGCATAGACATTGATTCTTGCATCAGAACTATTACATTTTGTGAATTTTAGAAATTGGTCTAAAATTTAATGTTCTAGAATATGATTACTTAAAGCAAAAAGCATAATGATCTCATCTTGCCCTCAACTTTCAAGATGAATAGATTGTTCTGCATTAATCAAAAAAAATGTGAAATGGAAGATGATTTACATGACTTATAGTTATTCTAAAATAGAACTTTTAATTGATTATTACTTTCCTTTATGCTTAAGTTGGCATCTGTGTTTCTGATAAATGGGGAAAAGTCACATAAATACCAAGGGTTGGTGGGAGTACAGGGAAGGTAGTAGCAGAAAAACAGCCAAGGAAAAACTACTCACAAAAACTGATATTTCTTAGAGAAGATTTTGGAGGCCCTAGAACCACAGGGAAACTCGACCAGAGTCTCTTTAAGTTTTGCATATACTTTCTTGTGCAAGCTTTCAGACAATTCCACACATGGCTACAGGATTTTTGTAGACAGTTGGTGGGGATAAATGACATTGTGGAGCAGGTAAAGATTGTCTTCCACCATTCCCAGCCTCTGATTTCTGTGCTAATACCTCTCTGCTATAGAAGTCTTCTTCCTGAATATATCAAGATGGAAGCAAGCTGGTCATCCTGTCTAACTGCAGATAAGACAAAAGCTGGGTCATTTAGCACCTGACTCTCTTGCCAGGTTAGGAGCAACAGAGAAACTGAGAGAGTGCATCACATGTAGTAAGGGTAAGAATGTTTCATGAAGTGTTGGTTTAGTTCTGTGTGTGTGTTTCCTCGATCAAAATGTAAACTGTATTTCTTACCGTGAATTGCCAGAAATGGTTGAAAACCGCTGACTTATATTATCCAACCAACCACATATCATGGATGTTCTCATGGCTGTGTTCATGTTTAATTTCACATCCTACAAGTACTATATAGGGAATTAATGAAATGCTTTCTGCTAGCAAAAAATAAAGAAGGGAAGATAACTACCTGGTTTTTCTCTACTATTAGAAACTAAGAGGAGTGTTTAAACATTACCAAATTCACAATATCCTTTCTGAATTTGTTAATTGGCAGGTAATATAAACATTGAATCATCTGTTTGTGGATGTTGTAACAAAATATAGGTCTGAAGTCAACTGAAACGCAGTCATTCTAAAAGAGGTTCGATATGTTCCTGCTGCTTAGTCTTGAAAGAATTGTGTGTTTTTGAAGATCTTGAGATGTGCTCAATAATTAAATCCTATTAGCGGTAGAAGATTTTAGTACAG
The DNA here is from genome assembly GCF_902655055.1 of Lutra lutra. Classification (NCBI taxonomy): domain Eukaryota; kingdom Metazoa; phylum Chordata; class Mammalia; order Carnivora; family Mustelidae; genus Lutra; species Lutra lutra. Next base: position 49,309,926 of record NC_062283.1, on the reverse strand, counting down.
GTAGGGATATTACAAAAACAACATTTTTTTTTAAGATTTTATTTATTTATTTGTCAGAGAGAGAGAGGGAGAGAGAGCGAGCACAGGCAGACAGAATGGCAGGCAGAGGCAGAGGGAGAAGCAGGCTCCCTGATGAGCAAGGAGCCCGATGCGGGACTCGATCCCAGGACACTGGGATCATGACCTGAGCCGAAGGCAGCTGCTTAACCAACTGAGCCACCCAGGCGTCCCCAAAAACAACATTTTTTTAAACTAATTTTCTCCAATTTTCTTATTGTGGTAAAGACAAATAACATAAAATTTACCATCTTAACTGTTTTAAGGTGGATAATTCAGAGGCATTAAGTATGTTCACATTGTTGTGTGACCATCACCACCATCCACGTCCTGAACCCTTTTCATCTTAAAAAACTGAAACTCTATAACCATTAAACAATAATTCCCTATTCCCCTTCCCTCCACCCTGGGGTTATTGTCAGCCCCAGTGACCTAAGAGTCTGGCATCTGTCACCATCACTAAATGATACTTGACAGGTCCCTATCAGTTAAATCTGGCAAAATTCAATTTTATCAAATAGTAACAATTTGATGTAAGATCTTACCTGCTATATATTATGTCTCTCAATTTCTGTTCTTAATTTATTGTAACGTACAGTGAGGTAAGGCACTGAGGAGAAAGAATTTAAAGTGCCTAGCTTGGGTGCCTGGGTGGCTCAGTGGGTTAAGCCTCTGCCTTCGGCTCAGGCCATGATCTCAGGGTCCTGGGATTGAGTCCTACATCAGGCTCTCTACTCAGCAGGGAGTCTGCTTCCCACCCCCTCTCTCCGCCTGCTTCTTTGCCTACTTGTGATCTCTCTCTCTCTCTCTCTGTCAAATAAATAAATAAAATTTTAAAAAATATTAACTACTGGGGCGCCTGGGTGGCTCAGTGGGTTAAGCCTCTGCCTTCAGCTCAGGTCATGGTCTCAGGGTCCTGGGATCGAGCCCCGCATCGGGCTCTCTGCTCAGCAGGGAGCCTGCTTCCTCCTGTCTCTCTGCCTGCCTCTCTGCCTGCTTGTGATCTCTCTCTGTCAGGTAAATAAATAAAATCTTTAAAAATATATATATATTTTTTACTTATTAAAAATAAATAAATAAAGCACCTGGCTTGCTCCGCAGGAAAAGAAATTAAGGTGAAAGAAAAGAAAGCAGATGATACAGTTTAAACTCCATTTAAGTATGATAACTGAGCCACCATGGGATTCAGCAAAGTACTGCTCATCTGCCTGCTACCTGTTCTTTTATACAGCCTGCAAGCTAAGAATGTTCTTTACATTTTAAATAGTCCAAAAAAATCAATATAAGAACAACATACCACAATATATGAAAATTATATAAAATTAAACTTTCAGTGTCCGTTAAATAGTTTTATTGGAAATAACCACACTTACGTTTTTACATATTGTTATGGCTGCTTTCATGCTATGAGGGCAGAGTTGAGTAGTTGTGACAGAAACCATATGAGGCAATCTCATCACTTTGTACCAGTGCTTAATACCCTACAAATCACAGTAATGTGGTTACAATAACTTCATGGTGTTTCAGTGTCATGCATATTGTCACACTGTGGCATTTTATATATTTTTTCATTACTAGTACATGCCAGTCTTGTCAAAAAACAAAAAAAGAGAAAATCATATTTCATGCTTTTAAAGCAGAGTAGACTGTGGCTTATTTTGTTATCACATTAGGTGTTATCAAAGCATCGTGTTTATGATCCAGTGACACTATAGGCATGTTAAAAGAACATGTGTCAATATTACCAAACTAAGCACTCACCACAATATTTCCAATTCACAGGACAGCAACTGTCAGAAAAAAATAGAAAATGCAAAATGAAATATCTCATCCCAGTAGAATTTCTTCCCAAAAATTAGAAATAGGAGTGCCTGGCTGGCTCAGTCAGTGAAGCATGAGACTCTTGGTCTTGGGGACATGAGTTCAGGCCCCACGTTGGGCATAGAGCTTACTAAACAAACGAACAAAACAAAGCAAAATGAAATGAAATGAAACTGAGTATGCATACAAAATAAGTTTCTGAGTGGTTCATTTGTTAGCATGCAAGAAAAACCATTAATAGATAATGAGTTGGTTAAATCATGCTTGATTGCAGTAGCTAAAGACATGTACCCGGGAAAAAAAAATAATAAACTTACTTAGATCATTAGACTTCCAGCAAAAACAGTTGCTCAAAGAACTGAGAACACCAGGAACAAAATAATAACCAATTTAAAAACAAGGCAAATGACTGAGTTTTTCTTGGTGCTTGATGAGTCAACAGATGCTACTGATACTGCTCAGTTATTCTTGTTTGTTTGGGAGTAATTGCTGAGTTTAGAGGGACTGACAAATTAACCTCTATAAGTAGTCTCTGTGAAGCAACTGTAGGAGAGAATCTTTTCAAAGAAGTTGAGAAATCAATGAGTGAGTACAACCTGAAGTGGAATCTACTAAGATGTGTTACAGCTGATGGTGGTAAAAATGTGTGTGGAGCAGAAAAGGGTTTAGTTAGACAAATTTACAAAACTTGTGAAAATAAAAGGTGTTTAAAGCCTACCGTTATTCATGTTGTTATTTATCAGCAGGTACATTGCAGAAAACATTTGAACTTATTACATCTTTTTTAAATAGTTTTATTGAGTTGTTATGCACATACCATGCAATTCACCCATTTGAAGAGTGCAATTCAATATTCCTTTTGTATTTTCACAGAGTTGTGCAACCATCACCACAATCCAATCTTCTTTAAAGATTTTATTTATTTGACAGAGAGAGACACAGCGAGAGAGGGAACACAAGCAGGGGGAGTGGGAGAGGGAGAAGCAGGCTTCCCGCTGAGCAGGGAGCCCCATTCAGGGCTCCATCCCAGAACCCTGGGATCATGACCTGAGCTGAAGGCAGCCACTTAACTATTGAGCCACCTAGGCGCCCCAACCAAAATCCAATTTTTAAGAAACATCTTTGTTTCTCTAAATTAAAGGACATTCTTATATGCATTAGCAATCATACCTCCTCTCCACCCCCACCCCCAAAATCTTTTACCCCTAAGAACTCACCAATCTAGTTTCTGTGTCTATAAATTATCTGCTGTTATTCTTGACATTTCATATAAATGGAATCACATAACGTGTGGTTTTTTGTGACTGGTGTCTTTCACTTAGCATGTTTCCAAGGCTCATACGTGTTGTAGCATGTATCAGAACTTTATTTCTCAATGCTGAATAATATAAGGATGCTACATTTTATTTATTCTTCATGAGTTGATAGATATTTGGGTTTTTCTACTTTTTAGCTACTATGAATAATATAGCTATGCATATTTGCATACAAGTTTTTGCATGGATATAGGTTTTCATTTCTCTTGGGTATATGCTTAGGAGTAGAATTGATGTGTTCCAGGATGATTTAATGTTTAATTTTTTGGGAAACTGCCAGACTGTTTATCAAAATGCCCATACCATTTTACAATCACACCAGCAATGTATAAAGTGTTCCAATGTCCCCGCATCTTTACCACCATGAGCCACCATGGGATTCAGCAAAGTACTGCTCATCTTTTCCAACACTTGTTATTTTCTGTTTTTTTTTTTTATTATAGCCATCTTGGTGGGTATGAAGTAACATCTCATCATACTTTTTATGAACATTTCTGTAATGATTAATGACATCTTGTCATGTGATTATTGGCTATCTGTGTATCTTCTTTAAAATAATGCCTGTTTAAATCCTTCACCCATTTAAAAAACTGGGTTGTCTTTTATTATTGCATTGTAAGAGTTCTTTATATATACTCTATACAAGCCTCTTATGAGATCTATTTTCAAATGTTTTCTTCCATAGTGTGGGTTACCTTTTTTATTTTCTTGATGGTCTCATTTGTGAACACTTTCACTGTCATATTTATAAAATCATTGTCTAACCTAAGATTATAAAATTTACTCCTATGTTTGCTTCTAAGAGTTTATAGTTTTAGTTCTTACATTTGGGTCTATGATCTAAATGTAAATTTTGAAAAATTTGGGCATATAGTGTGAAGTAGGATTTGCTCTTTGGCATTGAATATTCAGTTGTTCCAACACCATTTGTTGCAAGGACTTTTCTTTCCTCACTTACTTGTCTTTGCAACCTTGTAAAAAATCAATTGATCATAAATGTAAAGGTTTATTCTGGACTCTCAATTCTATTCTAATGATTTAGATGTCTGTCTTTATGCCAGTACCACACGGTTTTGCTTACGGTAGCTTTGTACTAAAATTTAAAATTGGGAAATGTGAGTATTAAAAATTCCTTCTTTTTTTCAAGATTGTTTTGGCCATTGTTGATGTCTTGCATTTCCATATAAATTTTAAGATCACCTTTCAATTTCTGAAAATATCATTATCTTCACTGAACCAAGAGTGCCAATGGTGAACTTCCTTCTAGTGGACTTGACCATCATAAATTCCATGAATTTTTTCAGAAATAGAGGTTGAGTATTCTGACTTGCCCTGCTATACAGCATTTCCATAACTTAGTGGTGGTGAAGTTTCACTGCAAATGTGTAAGCTCAGGGCCAAGACTGAAATTTTTAGGAACTGTCCTCAACCACTCCTATGGAATGCTGAGTAGCTTTTGGAACACAGAATGGCTAATGGAAATTAGCTTTTGTAACAGACTTGACAATGTTTCTTAATGAATTCATTAACAATCTACAAGACAAAATTACAAGACAACACAAGTACTTATATGCAAAAATTACACTGAGGTAAAGTCATTTCCATAACCTTAACTTGTCACTCATAAGTAATGTCTCAGGCTGCTTTATACATTTCCCCTCATGCCAAAAGTTATAACAAGAATTGAGATGTTCTTAAAAAAAAAAAAAAAGAATTGAGATGTTCATCTCCACTCAAATTTGCACTATATGTATTTTTCCAGTTCAAACTACAGTTCTAGTATTGTGTTTCAGACTTCAATGTAAGTACAAAGAAAATTTATCTATTTCAAAATACATTTAGGGGGCACCTTGAGGGCTCAGTCGGTTAAGCATCCCACTCTTGGTTTCAGCTCAGGTCATGATCTCATGGGTCATGAGGTTGAGCCCATCATCCTCCTGCACTCTATACTCAGTGGGGAGTCTGTTTGAAGAGTTTCTCCCTCTGCCCCCCAAATCCCTCTCTCTCTCTATCTAAAATAAATAAATAAATCTTAAAAAAATACATTTAACTGTGCAATGAGGAACTTCTTCTTAACCTTTAATTGGAAATAATTAACTGCTGCAATGGAATAGTACACTAAAAAGGTAAATACCAAATGAATTTAATAGAATTCTGTAAAAGTCTACTGAAAGATGAATATCCTCAATTAAAATTATTAACTTATATTGGGAGGTATGAACTTCCTTGGTGATGATTGTGTAATATTGTGAATGTACTAAAAAAACAGTGAACATATACTTAAAATTATTAAAATGGTGAATTTTATGTTTTGTGAATTTTATCTCAGTTAAGAAAATTATAAACTCATGGATTAATATCAGTATATGGCAATGCCTGTTGGTGTAAAAGACATTTTCAAATATGGAATACATAAAATCTCATTGCAGAATACTGTTATTCCGAAAAGAAATTTAAAAAAAAATCTCATTGCAGGTCAGCATTAACAAGTGAATACTTGGGCAATGTATTTTGATGGTAGAGAAAACTTTGAACTCCAATTAAACAAGATTTTTTAAAATTCTATTCTCATGAACAGAACTGTCTTACAAAAAGTTATATTCGATTATTAATAGTATATTTGCAATTTTATGAATAAAATTTTGTGAAAACTTCTTTTTTGCTATATAAGAATTATGTAATATCCTCAATTTTGCCTCTTGACCTACAAAGCCTAAAATGTTTACTATGTGACCCTTTATAGAAAAACGTTTGTTGACCTTGTTCTGGGTAGATGGATTAATGATATTGGCTAAGAGTGGAGTTTTTATCTGTAGAATGCTTTTTTTAAAAAAGATTTTATTTATTTATTTGACAGACAGAGATCACAAGTAGGCAGAGAGGCGGGCAGAGAGAGAGGAGGAAGCAGGCTCCCTGCTGAGCAGAGAGCCTGATGCGGGGCTCGATCCTAGGACCCTGGGATCATGACCTGAGCCGAAAGCATAGGCTTTAACCCACTGAGCCACCCAGGCACCCCTAAAATGCTTTTAATTATATATCCCTGATTTAGGATCGTTTATGGCAAACATACCCAGAACCTCTGGGTTTATAACTTCCTTGAAAAGGTCATGTAAGCTATACAACTCTGAGGTATAAATGGAGATATAAAATGGAGATGTGTTACAACTTAAACACTCCCCACTATGTGAGGTGACCCTCAAACATCATTTAAAGGCTTCACTTATTCTAGACCACAGAGTACCTATGTGATCTGAAAAGGAAGTACCTACAAAACCAGCAGGATGCCCTAGACCTCTCTCTTCTTGATCTGTGCTGCTCGATTGCTTTATTATTAAAATTATTAATAAGCTTGATGCTAGGTAAAATCCCTTATGTTTGTGAGTCAGATATGATTCACAATTCAGTTCAATTCCATGTGTGAGCTCAAATATTATGCATATATGTGAAAATCCAAAGTAAGCTTTCAGAGTCACAACAAACGATTTTGGCAAGACAATACCAAATTATTTCATGCTTGGAGTAAAGAATGGTGAATTTCTCTTAAAGTAGGTAAAAGTGCCATATTTTCTAAAAGAATTATTTGGTATACTTTGGTAAGGAGCTATATTACCTTCTGCTCAACAGTCTAGATATTTCTTAAAGTCCCTTTAAGTTCAGCCCCCTTCTGTATTTAAAGTTTTATTATTTATAATTAATATCTTTTCATAGATACAAACCAATATATGTGAGTAATAAGGATGTTAAGACCAAATGTGCTATATCATCTGTGCATAGCAAAAATTAAATTTGATCACTTCAACCTTACCTAATAATTATTATCTACTTTTCATGTTTTGAAAAATTATTATCCCTTAAAATTTTTTATGAACTGTATCTTTGCCTTTGAGATATATTTTTCTTCTATCCTTTATGGTAAATTCTTAAATTTACACCAAGAAAAGTCTTCCACCTCAAAACTATAGAGTTTTCAGAAAAAAGCAAAACAAATTTCTAAGCAATTCTTATTGCTTATTAATCCCCCTTGGAATATTTTTATCCTAATGAGATCTACTAGTATTAATGCCTTTTATAACTTTGATCCTGTGAAATACCATCTGCATAAATTTATAATGTTTCTATGTTGGTTTTTAGACTGCTTATAACTGACTGACAAGAAAAAACTTGTAAAGATGAAAGTTTTTTTCACACTATTTCATTTTATAAGTGACAATTCACTGCATATCAGTCACATCCTAGAAACAAGACATCCTCATGATGACGATGAAATTGGAAGATTTTGAATCAAATGAAAATGTGCAAAATTTGTCAGCAGGAGAAAGATAAGAAACATTTAGTAAAAGTATTTTACTTGAGTGGCTACTGTAATTATGAATCATTTAGTTATATATACATGATGTATCCTTTTTTGTTTTTGTTTTTAAGGAAAAACATTAATTTGGGGACTACGTCAAGAATAGTATCATCTACATGGGCATTCCCCCTTCCTACGATTTCAGAAAATCTTTGAGAACTACTTGAGAAAATGCAGAAGATCTTGCAAACAGATGACATTACCAATACCCAAGCTCTTAGAAAAGGAAAACGGAAAAGGACAGAGACAATGGACTCAGAGAATGCAAATAGTGACATGGATAAAGGACAGGTTGGTGTTCTGTTACCAACATATAACTTTATCATCTAGCTCTAGCATAATTCCATAGTGCTTTTCATAATTTTTTGCTTCAGTACTTTCTCTTCTTCTATTAACTCATTGTTCCCTTTAATTCTTTGTTCAACCAAGGGAATAAAATTTCATGTTCTCTTTGTAATGTTGAACAAATTGAGTTAGAAACATACCCAAAAGACATTTTTACCTGCTTCTATTTAAGTATGGCCAATTATGCCATTGTTCAAACTTTCACTCATATTCCGGGAAATGAAAGAGAGGAAACTGTCAGAAACTACTTTTAGTACTTTCCTCTCAAAAAGTACTAAAGAAATTGAAATATCTATGTCTTCTTTAAGATTTACTGTTTCTCTTCTTTTTTAGCCCGGTTTGTGGCCCATGTTCATCACTGGTTTGGTGCGGGCTCCTTTCTTTTTTTATTTATTTATTCCTTTTTAAGCTGAATTCCCCACTCCCATTGTCCTCTTATACTTTGGACAACCCAATAATGTGTGTATCCTGTTTCATTTTATTCATGTGTCTTTGCAGTCCATATATTTGTGTATGTCTTTGTAATACATGTAGTTTGTTATGTGCATGTATTCTTATTTAATTTTTTAAGTACATACTATACATTCTTAAGTTTAAAATATTTTTTAATCTTCTGGGGATGGTGTTTAGAGGAATTCAGGATGGTCTGGCATTTGACACACTATTATAAGTTATTCTAAAATATAGCCCCTAGCAAAACTAGGCAGTCCCAAAACTATGGTAATGGAACTGTTTACCTTTATACCAAGAAGATTGGGAAACTGGCAAAATTTGTGGTGGAGTGTTCTCAGTCCATCTTTAAGGAGTTTATGCTATGAGACTTAAAGTTCTTACGAGGATCTAGGGGTGCCTGGGTGGCTCAGTTCGTTAAACTTCTGACTCTTGACTTCAGCTTAGGTCATGATCTCAGAGTCCTGAGATTGAGCCCGAGTTGGGCTCCTCCTTTAGTGAGGAGACTTCTTGAGATTCTTTCTCTCCATCTCCCCCCATCCTCCCACATGAAAGCACATGCTTTCTCTCTCAAATAAATAAATAAATCTTTAAAGTTCTTACGAGGCTTTTTAAAATTTAAAAACATGTCAGCAGGGCCCATGGTGGTTCCACATGTGCTAAATGTGTGCCTGACAGGATTAAGTGCACTTTCTTTAATAAGCAGAAAATTATTGTGAAAGTGTTGAAGGCACAAGAACAGTCAGAAAGCTAAATTAAAGAAATAAAAATAAAGCTTTTCTGAGTTTAAAAAATCAGAAGGTATGTATTTTAATATATACAAATATATATTTTAAGGTAAATGGTGAAAATTCTCACTCACGTCCCTGTCTCCCATCCACCCTGTTCCCCCCCTCCCACCTACACACTATAGGTAACCACATTTATTGCTTTCTTGTTTATCCTTCCAGTGTTTCTTTGTTCAAATAAAACAAATATAAAAATAGATATTTTGTCCCCTCTTTTGCACAAAAAAGTAACTTACCAGATATGCTGCTTTGTACTTTGCTTTTTTAGTTAATATTGTTTTAAGATCTATCACTAGTGTATAAAGAACTTTCTCCTTTTATAGCTCCATATTATTCCACTGTGTCTATGTACCAGTCTTTATTTAGCCAGTCTCCTATGATGGATATGGCTTGTTTCCAACCTTTTCCTTCTTACCAATCACACTGCATTGTACAACTTTATGGATAGATCATTTAGTACATCATTTAGTAGTACATTGGTATCATGATATATACCTCAATCTGTTTCTGATTTTTCCATCAGCACTGTTTTTAACATCTACTTACATTGCTATTATCAGATTACAGCTGATCCATTTTGTCTAACTACTATGGCAGCTCCACAATGTTGAGGATCTCTCTTATCTTGCTGGTCTACTTTACTTAACATGCAACACCTATCTCTGGGTCTAAACTGACTACTCAAGGGGCATCTGGTGGCTCAGTCAGTTAAGCATCTGCCTTCAGCTCAGGTCATGATCCCAAAGTCCTGGGTTCAAGTCTTGCATCAGGCTCCCTCTGTAGGGAGTCTGCTTCTCCCTCTTCCTCTATTCCTCTCCCTTGCTCATGTTCTCTCTCTCTTTCTCTCTCTCTCTCTCTCTCAAATAAATAAGTAAAATCTTTTTTACTTTTTTACTTTTATATTCAAAGTAATTATTTGTAGATACGTATTTATTGTCATTTTGTTATTTGCTTTGTGGTTATTTCTATAGGTTTTCTCTGATCCTTTCTTCTCTTGCTCTCTTTCATGGTTTTTGGCCTGATATACTTGGATTCCTTTCTCTTTATTCTTCACATATCTTCTCGGTTTTTGACTTGTGGTTACCATTAGGTTTGCATAAAATAGTTTCTGCATAGAACAGTCTATATTAGGTTGATGACTGCTTAATTTTGAAACCATCCTTTACACTTCTCCCCACATTTTAGGTATATAGTGCCATATTCTACATCCTTTCATTTTATGAATAACTTTTTCTGATTTTTACAAAAGTACTTACTTATATTGCTTTTGTATTTTTTTACTTTTCATACTCTCATTTGTGGTCTTTCCTTTCCATTCAAAGAGTCTCCTTTAATATTTCTTGTAGGGCTGCATTAGTGGTGATGAGTTACTTTATTTTTTATTTTTCTGAAGAACTCTTTATCTCTCCTTCTATTCTGTGTAGTAGCCTTGGTGGATAGAGTATTCTTGGCTGCAGATTTTTCCCTTTCAGCACTTTGAATATGTCATGCCACTCCCTCCTGGCCCGCAAAGTTTCTGCTGAAAAATCCACTGAAAACCTTATGGAGTTTCCCTTGTATCTTTTATTCTATCTTTTATTTTATTCTATCTTTTATTCTCTTGTTGCTTTGAAATATTTTTCTTTATCATTACTTTTTGCCATATTAATTATGTGTCTTGATGCGGACCTCCTTGGGTTTAATTAGAGGAGGGGGGCTCCCTTTGTGCCTCTTTCCCCCAGATACCTATTTCCTTCCCCAGATTAGGGAAGTTTTAAGCTATTATTTCTTCTTATAAATATTCTGCCCCCTTTTCTCTCTCTTCTTCTGAGATCCTTATAATGAGAATGTTATTATGCTTGATGGAGTCACTGATTTCCCTAAGATTATTCTCAATTTGCGTAATTTTCTTTCCTCTCCTTTGCTCAGCTTGGTTACTTTCCATTACTTTATCTTCCATATCATTAATTAATTCTTCTGCTTCATCTAGTCTGCTATTTATTCCATCAAGTATATTTTTTAAAAGATTCTTTGTTTGAGAGAGAGGGAGAAAGAACACACGAGCAGGGGGAGGGACAGAAGGAGAGGGAATAGCAGACTCCCTGCTGAACAGGAAGTCCAACGTGGGGCTTGATCCCAGGACCCTGGCATTATGACCTGAGCTGAAGGCAGACACTTAACCAACTGAGCCACCCAGGTGCCCCAACCATCAAGTGTATTTTGAATTTCATTTATTGTGTTCTTTATCTCTGATTGGTTCTTTTTTTATCTCTGTGTTAAAGGTCTCACTGATGTCCTCCACTCTTTTCTCAAGTCCAGTGAGTATCTTTATGATCATTACTTTAAAATATCTATCAGGCATATTACTTATATCAGTTTTGCTTAGATCTCTTGCTATGATTAGGTCCTGTTCTTTCATTTGGGACATATTCATCTGTCTCTTCATTTTGTCTAACTCTCTGTGTCTGTTTCTCTGTGTTAGGAAAGTCAGCTACTTCTCTTGCTTTTAACAATAACAGCCTTATGAAGAAGAGGTCCTATAGTGCCCTGCTATGCAGTGTTCCCTGTTCCCCAGGGCCTAGCATTTCAGGGAGTATCTCTTATGTGTGTTGCTTGTGCTCTGCTGTTAAGTATTGGCCTCTTCTTCCTTCAGTGCAGTTGTGTGAAGAGGCTCTCTGCCAGCAAGGGTCAGGACCACCATCTTCTATAAGATTCTGGCATTGTGTGGACTCACTGTCCTCACGCTAACAATTTCTATTTCACCAGTTTCCCAGCACTTACCTGTATCCTGACCAGGACAGAGAGACGATTTGGATTCTCTAGCTGCTTTTCAAGAACTCTGGAGAGTCTGACTGTTTTCTCTTATCCAGCTGTCTAGAGACTAATTTTGGCCATTTCTAATTTATGATCCAGAGAGGCACCATGTTACTCTGGTGTTAATGATGGACATGGGGACTCTTTAGGGAGTTGTTTTGTTTTGTTTTTTTTAAAGATTTTACTTATTTACTTGTCAAAGAGAGAGAAAGAGAGCAAGCACCAGCAGGGGGAGCAGCAGGCAAAGGGAGAAGCAGGCTCCCTACTGAGCAAGGAGCCCAATGTGATACTTGATCCCAGGACCCTGGGATCATGACCTGAGCTCAAGGCAGTCACTTAACCAACTGAGTCACCCAGGTGTCCCTCTTTACAGAGTTTTTAATAAACTGAGGAGCAGGAGCCAACCCTGTTATTCTAGGATTGCTCCTCATTCATCTGGATATTTCTATCATATACCCTTATTCTTGTGACCCATCTCCCGTCCCCACAAACAGTGGGGTCAAGAAGAGCAAAGACATTTGAATCTGATTTCCTGCCATCCCAGCTCCTTTTTTCCCAGGCTTCTCCTGGCACCAGAATGTCTCTTCCTTTCCTGTGCAACATTAAACATTATGTCATACCTTTATCTCTTCTACTCTAAAGTTTATTTATACTCCAGGACTGACTGAGTGGTTCAGTCAGTTAAGCGTCTGCCTTTGGCTTGGGTCATGATCTCCAGGTCCTGGAATCAAGTCCCAGATTGGGATCCCTGCTCAGCAGGGAGTCTCCTTCTCCCTCTCCCTTTGTCCCTCCCCCACCACACTGGAGCTCCCTCTCTCTTAAATGAATAAATAAAATATTTTTAAATAAATAAATAAAATAAAAATTAAAAACCTTTTTACTCCAGCCTTTTGGCTCTTTATAAATTCCATTCTATACTCCAATTTTCCATATAGATAGAAAGATAGATAGATACACAAGATTAGTAATTTGAATAAATCCTTTCCTGTATCAATCCAGCCTGGGTTTTGCAACCCAAGTACAATACATTTTCAGACTATTGTCTTACTATTGACCTTAAAAATTACTTCTAAAACTAAAAGGAAAGCAGGAATGCTTTGTCCTAAGTGAATCTTCTCTCTCTTTTCTCTGATGCAGTAAGCCCCCAAATTTCTCAGTCTCAACAGAGAGGCTGTGAGTGAAAAGTTAGGGGAGAAATGGAGGGTGGAGATGAGTTACAAAGATCTGAATAGCTGTCTGGTTGATTCTTCTCTGTTATACTATTTTTCTACTTTATATTCTTCACTGAAGTTAGACAGAATCCTGATTTCTGCTATGTGACAGATGTGTGCATGAAACTTTGATGTCTTCCCTTTTCTGAGCTCCCCTGCAGGGGGGAAGACAAAACTGAGGCTAGCTCACTAGGTAGAACAACCCTTCCTCTGGAGCAAGAAATGCCTGGGAGATGAGGGATTTGTAGGTCTGATTAAGTCCCTTCAGCATATAGAACATGGGATAAACCATTAAAGTCACTTTGAACCTTCTTTTGTTGTACCTGCTTTGTATTTTAGAGAGACCCATATTCAGGAAATGCTTTTCTGCCTGGTGAGAGCTCCAGTGAAGATGAAGAGCCTTTAGCAGAACTGTCAAAGGAGGAATTGTGCATGAAAATAAAAAGTCTGAAACAAAAACTAACAAACACCCGGAAAGAAAACAGCCGACTTCGACAGTCTTTGGTCATGCTTCAAGGTAAACTTTGATAAAATTGATATTTTTAGATAAAAGGAAAAATATATGATGAATGAAAATTATTGCAAATCAGCTGTCAAGAGTGAAAAACCAAATCAGTGCCTTAGAGAAAAAAAATCAAAAATCACATTTTAGGGGCGCCTGGGTGGCTCAGTGGGTTAAGCCGCTGCCTTCGGCTCAGGTCATGATCTCAGGGTCCTGGGATTGATCCCCGCATCGGGCTCTCTGCTTGGCGGGGAGCCTGCTTCCTCCTCTCTCTCTGCCTGCCTCTCTGCCTGCTTGTGATCTCTCTCTGTCAAGTAAATAAATAAAATCTTAAAAAAAAAAAATCACATTTTAAGAAAATCTATGATTATATAATTTAACACAGAAGCACTCATCTTTAAGCCCTTAGTTTATGGCTTAGGGAATTTTAGATTATTCTTACAAAATATCAAATGTTGTACTCATTTAATAACATTCAATGGCTATTTATTGAGGATTTAATAGCGGTTACTCACTGTGGTAGGCCCCAAAGAGAAAAGATTAGTAAGACAGAACAAATAAGTTATCGTGTTCATAATGTGCTTATCTTATTCCCCTCTGCTAGGGAAGGTGCTAGAAAATGGGACCTATTATGATACATTATAGAACCACTGGAAATAAAGATCCTGTACATTGAAGTATAGTTTTGGAGTTGGGAAAAGTAGTCTGGGAAAATAGTCACATTCCACTGAAGACTAATAAAGGAGAAAGATCAATTTATGCAAATTAAAAACCACTTGGTATAATGTCTTTTTTAGGATCCTATATTGTATTTAAGTGTTTATTTTTCAAAAATTATGTTTTCCATTTGCAGTTAAGCATCATGCACTATTTTGTGCTGCTGAATATTTGGCAATCATGTCTTGTGTTGGGCAGCATTCTGTTGTAAAACAGTAAATACACAGACCATTTTGAAAATAAATCCCTCTGGCTGCTATGTACAAATGAGTACAAATAACACAAGAAAGAAATCAGGGAAGGGCCACTCTCCAACAGTATTGCAGTCATCCAGACTAACATGATGGCAGCCTAGCCCAGGGCAATGGTTATGGAAGTAAAGAGGACAGTTCTACATAATTATGGAGGCAGAACTGATAGGAGACAGATAGAACATGGTGATGAGCTAGATTTTCATTTTGTGGTAATGACTCATATGCTTTCCTAAAAATATTTATTACAGTGAAGACTTCATAGTTTTAAGTAGAAGCAGTTACAGCTAAAAATTATTTATTCCAACACCAAACCATTATATCTTTATTTTTTTCTACTTTAAATATTGAATTTTTATAACCAATGTTTTGCTTTTTTTTTTTTTCTGGTGAGGTTTTTGTGATTTCAAACAACAGATCATTCTCATTTTCATATAATCTATTCCAGGACTTAGAGTAAGATGAAAAGCTAGTTTATAAAGTTAGTATAAATTGCTGGTTAAAAGTATTGATTTTTGAGTTACAGGCCTTGGTTTGAATCCCAACTCTGCTTACTGGCTATACAACTGGTGCCATGTCACTTTACTGGGCCCCCAGCTACAACTTCAATCCTCTCATCTACAAAATGGTGGGGGGTGGGTGGCGGGGATAACCTATCATGTCCTTGCTGCTGTGATGATTAGAAGAGATCATTGGAAGAAATGCTTCACCCAAAGCACACGACAGGTGTTCAGTAATGGTATTTATTATTGTTACTGTCTCTGCTTTTATCAACACCAGAACCTGATACATAGAAGCCCCAAAAGAAAATTATTACACCAATTTTTGTTATACATTTAGATGAGAAAATTCTAAGTGTGAGTAGCAAATGAGTTTCAATAGTATGTGAAAAGAATCACTAGGACAAGCTTCTTCTCCCTCCCACACTCTCAGTTGCCATTTCATTTTTTCTCTCTGCCAACTTCTCACACCTCCTCCCATATCCTCGCTCTCAGTTGATGACTTTGCTTCTGACTTCATTGAGAAATTGAAGGATATGAAATAGACTGTCATCTCCCTGTACCCATGCTTTGTTTTTTTTTTTTTTTTTTGTATTTTTGTTTTTTAAGTAAGCTCTATGCCAAACTTAGGGCTTGAACTCACTACCTCAAGATGAAGAATTGCATGCTCTACCAACTGAACCAGCCAAGTACCCTATCCCTGCACCTATGCCTTATCCTTCACTCTCTCCTGTCACTCGTGATGACCTACTCTCTTGTCTAGCCAAAAACAGTATCTCCACCTATGCATCGGATGCCATCCTCTTTCACCTAAGGATGTAGCTCCAGAGCTTCTCCTGGCTCTCCAACACAAGATAAAATTTTCCTTCTCTAATGAATCATTCCCCTTAGCACCAGACTTACCATTATTTTAAAAACAAAACAAAACCCCTTCCAAGCTATTTGCTTCTCCACCTTCCACCCTATTTCTCTCCTCCCCTTTATAGGAAAAACTCCCTAAATGATCTGATGCTACACACTGTGTTCAATTTTTCCCCTTCTACCCTCTCTGGATCCACTTCAATTAGTTCCTTATTGTTCTATTGTAACTTCTTTCTCTTGTTCACTAATAACTCCCATATATAAGTTTACTGGTAACAAAGTACCACAAATTGCATAATTTAAACAACAGAACTGTGCTGTTTCCCACTTCTGGAGGCTAGGATTCCAAAATTAAGGTGTCAGCAGGATCACACTCCCGCTAAAGGCACCAGGGAAGCCCTCTCTCCCAGCTTCTGGTTGTTCCTTGACTTGAGGCCATGTAGTTCCAGTCTTCCCGTGGTGTTCTCCCCATATGCTTATCTCTCACCATGTCTAAACTTCCCCATTCTTATAAGGACACCAGTCATACTGGATCAGGGCCCACCTTAATGACCTCAGTTAAATTTGATTACATATATAAAGACCCTATTTCCAAATAAGTTTGCACTCTGAGGTACTAGGGGTTAGGACTCCAATTTATCTTTTTGAGGAGACAAATTTAACCCATAACATTCCATATTGCTAATCTCAAAAACCACTTTTTTTTTTTTTTTGAGAGAGAGAGAGAGAGAGACAGCACAGAGGGAGAGTAAGAGGGAGAAGCAGAGAGCTCAATGCGGGGCTCGATCCCAAGACCCTGAGATCATGACCTGAGCCCAAGGCAGGATGCTTTGCCAAGTGAGCCCCCCAGGTGCTCCTCAAAAGCCATTTCTTTTTCTTTTTTTTAAGATTTTATTTATTTATTTATTTGACAGAGAGATCACAAGTAGATGGAGAGGCAGGCAGAGAGAGAGAGAGAGACGGAAGCAGGCTCCCTGCTGAGCTGAGAGCCCGATGCGGGACTCGATCCCAGGACCCTGAGATCATGACCTGAGCCGAAGGCAGCGGCTTAACCCACTGAGCTACCCAGGCGCCCCTCAAAAGCCATTTCTTGATGATCATCTAATTGCTCTGTGACCAGCATTTGAGACATTTGGCTATCTTTCCTTTTCTGGAAGTTTCCTCATTTAGCTTTTAGGACACCACATTTACCAGTTTTCCTCTTACACGCTGATCTTTCTATCTAAGTCCATATGGCTGATTTATTTTATCATCTTACTCTCTAAGTATTTGATGATGCCCCAAGCTCAGACCTTGAACTTCTTTTCTTTCTATGTACACTCACTTCATAGGTGATCATATCTAATTACATGATGTTAAAATCCATCAATAAGCTACGATTCTCCAGCCTGGACTTCACCCTTTAGCCCAAACTCATTGTCCAACTGTGTACATGACATAACTGACATGTATCTCAGACTAACATGTGCAAACCACACTCCTGACCTGTTTTTGTCTTTCTTCCTCATCTTGCTTAATGCTAACTTCATTGTTCCAATTTCTCAAATGAAAAACCAATTTCTATATTTCTTTTACATCATACACTCAGTCCATTGACAAATCTTACTGACTTTACTTTCAAAACATTTTTGGGATACAATCCTTTTTACCACCCCTACTACTGTCACTCCAGTCCAAGCCACCATTATCTCACACACCGATTATTATGGTGGCTCCTAGCTGGTGTCACTATTTTTGATCTTGCTTTTCTCTAGTCTATTCTCAGCACAGTTGCAAGAATAATCCTGTTAAACAAAATCAGTTCATGTTACGTCTCTCTTCAGAACCCTTAAGTATATTTCCTCCTCACTCAGGGGAAAACAGAAATCATTTTTATGATCTTTAGTCCTTATGCATTCTGGCTGTTTCCCTTCTACTTACCTCTCTTGGTCTTATTTTCTACTACCTTCCCCTCCTTCTCTGTGATCCAGCCACACTGAACCACTTCTGTTTTCTTTGAAAACATCAGACATGTTCTTACTTTAGTGTCTTTGTACTGGTCATTTCCTCAAGCTGGAATGTTCTTCCCCCAGATATCCACTTACTCACTTCAAGACCTTACTCTAAATTCATCTTGTCCCTAAACTCCTTCCTCAATATGAAATTTCAGCCTCTCTCTCTGCAACGTTTTTTATCTTCCCCTGCTTCATTTCCTCTTTGGCACTTATAAATCTCTATATAATCTATTATATATTTAATATTGTCTACCCCCTTCATACACACACACACACAAGTGTACCTCCAGAAACCAAGTTGTAGAGTTAGCTATTGGCTGGACTTCAGGCAACAGGAACTGCCCACTGCTGCTGTGGTACTCATCATGCATTTACTCATTCGGTAATATTTATAAAGTCCTCCTATATATTAGTCACTGTTCTAAGTACGTAGGAAAGTCCAGCATATAAAACAAAGATCCTTGCTCTCATGGAACCTACATTTTAGTGGGGCAAGACAGTCAAAAGCCACAATAATTAATAATTGAATAAATTATATAAAATGTTAGCTGATAGTAGTATGTAAAAAATAAGGAAGGTAAAAGAAGATTGGGATTTGAGGGAGAGCATAAAAACACAATCTTAGGGGCACCTGGGTGGCTCAGTGGGTTAAAGCCTCTGCCTTCGGCTCAGGTAATGATCTCAGGGTCCTGGGATCGAGCCCTGCATTGGGCTCTCTGCTCAGCAGGAGTCTGATTCCCTTCCTCTCTCTTTGCCTGCCTCTCTGCGTACTTGTGATCTCTGTCTGTCAAATAAATAAATAAAATCTTTTTTAAAAAATACACAATCTTAAATACAGTCCTAAATAACAAGATCAGAGGAGGCCTCCTTGTGAAGCTACAGTTGGGAAGTAGGAAGATAACAGAGAGTTGAAATTTTATGTATAATCCAAATAAGAAAGGGTCTGGGAAAAGAATGCAGAAGGGTTATTTATCTTTTGCTCAATAATGCTCTTAATAACATTTTGAACTAAGAATCAGGGCTCTTTTTCAGTTTATAAAACCTACTGAGGAAAAATGGTAGAATATATATGCCATTTTAGACATTCAGAATAGCAAATGTGTGTCCGCTATACATGTATGTTTTAAGCATTTGAAACATGTCTTGTGGACCACAACTGACCAACACCATAAGATATAAAAGGAAATAGGTGATATATCTGTTTTATAGAAGGTATTAAGTTGTCATTATTTTTAGAGAATGAATGTATACCTGGGAAAAAGAAAGCATCAACTGAAAATTCAACTCTCATAAAAAATGAGATTTCAGTAAAGAATCAAAAATAGTTAAGTTTTGCCCTGGTTTCTTTAAGTATGACATAATGCTTAAGTGAAATGTGTGTGACTCTCCCTTCTCTTCTGAAACCCTACTAAAAATAAAATGCATAAAAGCACAAGGTCAGGGAAACTGTAAAGAAGACCACAGCAGATAAAAGATGCCAGTAAAATTTTAGACAGTGAAAAGCAGATGAATGAGTAGTAACTGACTAACTGTAAGAATCTGAAAACTCAGTGTCTGGGATGGGGGTGCAGAGTGGGTAGAGGTAGAGAAATTAAAAAGAAAGAAGCTAAATCACACCAGAGAACTATAAATGGTTTAGGATTTGTACCTGTGAAAGGGATTATGATAGTGCTGGTAGTGTGAAAACTGGAGTCATTGAAAGACCTACATAAAGACCTTTTGGGACCACAAAGTCACATTCTCCCTATGTAGCCTGCAACTACCACCCTTCACCGCAGTAGAAGATGGAGGTTTTCTCTCAGAAGAGGTTGAACCAAAGCTATGAACTCAGGGACACCGAGCCAAGCTGAGGGAGGATGCTTATTTAAGGAAATCCTCTAACATGGAACACAAATAAAAATGAACAAAGAGAATAATAAGATCAGAGGGAACAGAGACAATTCAGGGAGCGGTAGAAATTTGCACAAAACAAGAACAGGGTTAGTTTAAGAGAGGAATATCCAAAGAACAAGGGGGAGAAACCTAGAAATTCAATAAAATGTCTGGAAGTAAAGTTAAGAAAATCTTGTAGATATTAGAGTAAGAAGACCCAGAAAAGGAAAATAGAAGAGATTAGGCAAAATAAAGAATTAGTCCCAGAAGTTAAATGACCAAAGACAAGAGATCCTAAAAGATACAAGAGAGAAGGAGAAGTTATTAATACCATAAATTTCTAGAATTGAAGAACACAATTTTTTACATTGAAAGATAACACCAAAAGCAAAAAGACTTGTCCAAGTCATAACATTGTGAAATTTCAGAATAGCAGAAGTAAAGGGAAGATTCAAAAGCTTTCAGAGGAAGTAAATACGCCCCATGCTAAGGATTGGGAATCAGAATGTTTTTGGACTTTTTACCAGCAACACTGGAAGTTCCAAGATAAATAAGCAACGCTTTCTAAATTACGAAGGGAATGTAAATCTAAACTTCTATACCTGAGTGAAATTATCAACCAAGTGTTAGGGCTGGTAATACTTTCATACAACATCTCACTAATGTACTTCCTATGATTTCTTTTTCAAAGGCTAATGGAGGAAAAACTCCTCCCAAATGAGAGAGTAAATCTAGAAAAATAAAAACATGACATCCAGGGAATAGGTGGTCCAATTCAGGAGAGAGATAAGGAGGAGTCATTGAAGGATAGTGAAGGGAAACTCCAAGATGAAAAGTATACAGTCGCCTAGAAGCAGCTAGCCCAGACTGTGGAGGAATATGGAGGACTCCAGAGGAGACAGCTCCAAGAAATATATGAAATTGGCATTTGACATGATATATCCAAATATATAAACAGATTTTACACCTCTGATAGGAAGTTTAGAGATGTATAGAAGTTTAGGGTGAGAGAAATAGTGTAAAAAACAATAATAATAAGGTAATTATTAACTCTAGGAGGGGAAATCATGTTTTAAAGAAAAGGAATTGTGAATAATGTTTACATCACTATAATAATGAAAGCACAATATTTATTGAACAATTGTGTTACCACTATTCTGGGAAGATGAGAAGAGTGTGTGTGTGTTTGCGTGTGAGTAGCAGGTATGTGTATTTCTGCGTGGCTGGGAGAGGAGTTGAAAGAGAACAATATTGCCATATTACATAGTTGAAAATCATTAAGCAGGGGTGCCTAACTTGCTCAGTCATAGAGAATGTCACTCTTGATCTCAGAGTGGTGAGTTCAAGCCCCACGTTGCATGTAGAACTTACTTTAAAAAAAAAAAGAAGGGGCACCTGGGTGGCTCAGAGGATTAAGCCTCTGCCTTCGGCTCAGGTCATGATCTCGGGGTCCTGGGATCGAGCCCCGCATTGGGCTCTCTGCTCAGCGGGGAGCCTGCTTCCTCCTCTCTCTCTGCCTGCCTCTCTGCCTACTTGTGATCTCTGTCTGTCAAATAAATCTTTAAAAAAAAAAAAAGAAAAGAAAATAGAAAATCAGTAAATAATTATATGGATCTGAAAAATCAATAAATAGTTGTATATGCACATTATTATTTAAGAGTATGAAGATAAGTACCAAAAGAAATAGTTAAATGATTTGGGATTGGTGATCTCTAAGAGCGGTAATCAAGAGTGGTGAGTGATAGAGCAGAAGACTACTGTTATTCATTATAAGCCTTATTTTATTTCAAAACTGATAAAAGAATAGTATATAATACATGCCCCAAATGTAGCCGCTACTATTTTTTTAAATCAGTAATTTCTTTATAGTACAGAAATTTCTAGTTATTTTCTTAGGGAAAAAAAAAGAATCCAGTCACATTAATTACAAACAATTATAAAATAGCTACTAGTAACCTAAATAAGACACATATGTGGTCAATGAAGAAATATAAAAAACTCAGTGAAGAAATATAAATTAATGGAGAGACTTGTCACATTCATTGATGAAAGGAGAAGATGCCAATTCATCCCCAAATAACGAATACTTTCAGTGGGATTCCAATAAAAATACTAATGACTTTTGTTTTGTTTTGTTTTGTTTTTGGAAATTGGACAATGATTATTATAAAGCTAACCTGAAAAAATAGGCAAAATCAATTAGGAATCTTCTGAAAAAAGAATATGAGGGTAAAACCTGTCAACATAAATCATATAAATTTCAAATGATTAAAAATAAGTTACTATGGGGCGCCTGGGTGGCTCAGTGGGTTGAGCCTCTGCCTTCGGCTCAGGTCATGATCTTGGGGTCCTGGGATCAAGCCCCGAGACAGGCTCTCTGCTCAGCGGGGAGCCTGCTTCCCCCTCTCTCTCGGCCTGCCTCTCTGCCTGCTTGTGATCTCTGTCTGTCAAATAAATAAATAAAATCTTTTAAAAATAAAAGTTACTAGTGCAAGATCAGCAATGGTGATTTGGAACAGAATGCAGATCCCTCAGTCAGAACCTCATATATGATAGAGAAACTATCCTACAAACACTATGGCATAGAGTAAAGAGTACAGATTTAGAGGGGCCAAACCACTTGGGTTCAAATCCTGGCTCTGCCACCTACTGTCTGTGTTACCATGTGCAAGTTGTTCAACCACTCTGTGCCTCAGTTTCCTCATCTCAAAACTGGAAATAATGACAGTGCTTGCCTGGGTGACATGTAAAGCATTCGGAACAGAACCTGGCAATAGCAGGTGCCATGTAAGTTCCTTGCTGTTACGTTGTTCAGTATCATAAGTCGTCAGGCCCAACTTCATGGATCGTGCCCTAAGCAAGGCAGTCAGAGCCCTGCTCTTAGAAAGGCCCCACATACTAGTTAAAGGCTTTACTGTCACCATATTAAGGTTATTAAGAAGTTTTGAACAAAGAGCACTGCATTTTCATATTTGCAATGAGCCTGGCATTTCATGTAGCAAGTCCTACAAGTTAATCAGGAAAAGGATAAACTATTCAGCAAATGGCTCTGGGGAAACTGATATTGCAGTGTGTGTTGGGGATGGGAGATCCAAGTTCAAGTTAAGTTCTCATTTCACTCCATGTGGCACACTAAAAAACATAACTATACAATTTTTTTTCTTTTTTAAAGATTTTATTTATTTATTTGACAGAGAGATCACAAGTAGGCAGAGAGGAAGGCAGAGAGAGGGGGGAAGCAGGCTCCCCGCTGAGCAAAGACCACCCCCCATGTGGGGCTCGATCCCAGGACCCTGAGCCGAAGGCAGAGGCTCAACCCACTGAGCCACCCAGGTGCCCCATAACTATGCAATTTAAATAAAAAACCTATGTTCTGAATTTTGAGTGGAAAGTACTGGTTTAAATACATGATGAAATTTATCCTTAAAAATTAATATATATTTTCTAATACTCTTCACTGAATAGGCCTAAAAGCAAGAGCTCAATAGCAAAGAATACTCTTAGCACCTGGATTTGGTCATATAACACTTCCCACTAAAAGGAGCTAGGGTTCCTTAGAGAAATGGCTGAATCCAGAATTTGCACAGGAAATGTGGGAGATGAGCCTTTTTGGGAGCCTAGAACAGGAAATCCAAATGAAAAACTTGTCATAGCAGAAAGCAATGCAGTTAACAAAGACTATATGGACGTGCCAGTTAGAAAAGGTTCCTAGGGCGCCTGGGTGGCTCAGTGGGTTAAAGCATCTGCTTTTGTATCAGGTCCTGGGATCGAGCCCTGCATCGGGTTTTCTGCTCAGCAGGGAGTCTGCTTCCTCCTCTCTCTCTGCCTGCCTCTCTGCCTACTTGTGATCTCTGTCTGTCAAATAAATAAATAAAATCTCTAAAAAAAAAAAAAAAGAAGAAGAAGAAGAGGTTCCCAATGACCAAAGATGAGACAATTTGAGGTTCAACAGTAAGGATGACCACTGCAGGTTATCATGTATATTTAAATGCTTGAGTTCATAATGGTATTCAAAAAAGAAAAAAACTTAAAAAAAAAAAAAAGAAAAAAACTTAATGGTCATCTGAAAACTGGTGAATACAGATAAAAAAACAAGCATTTACCCTGCCATTATTATAGGAAATAAACCTAAGTGTAACCAAATAGTTGATGGGAGGAATTTTCCCTTTGTATAAGAATTCTAACTAATAAATGAAAAAGGAAAGTATTAGAATATCACAATTTTGCAACTCCTTATGATGTAATGAATCTAAGGGGTGATCATCAGTAATATCACAAAAAAAGCTAACCATGCATTCAATTCTATCTGATAGAATTTTAAAATCCTACCCAAATCTAATCAAGCCTTTAGATCTGATTACCAATTTAGAGCTAATTTAAGGAACAGAATAATATGTTAAACAGTATGTCATGGATACATCAGCAAAATCCCACTGTGGGAAACCATGTAAAACAAATAATCCAGTTTCTTCAATTAATAAATTCCAAGGAAAAAACTAGGAAAGAGAGAGAAAAAATACCTATAGTTTATAAAAGAGACAGTTAACTACTCATAATATGTGAACCTTATTTGGATCCTGATTCAAATAAAGTAAAAACAACAATGAGAAAGTCAGAGAAATTTGGACACTTACTAGGTTTTTTTATGGATCACTGAAAAAAAATTAAATTTTTTAAAAAAGAGTTGGAGGGGCGCATGGGTTTGCTCCTCCCTCTCCCTCTGCCTGCTGCTCTGCCTGCTTGTAGTCTCTCTGTCAAATAAATAAATAAAATCTTAAAAAAAAAAAAAAGAGTTGGATCCCTATGTTAGGTGTAGAGATTACTTCATTAAAAACTTAAAATAGCTGTACCATTAAAAAAAAATAAACATAATATTTAAGAACTACTGATGCATATTTCTGGTTGTCACAATGGTGTTTTGCTTGCATTTTTTAAATTTCTTACCTTTAAAGATACATATAGAAATATTTACAGATAAAATGAGATGCTACCTGTGATTCGTTTGAAGTATTCCTGGGTTGGGGAGAAAATGGACGGAAGTATCAATGGAACAAGACTGGCTGTGAGTGGAAACTGGGGGCTGGAAATACGGAGTTTTCAATTTTTGTTTGTAAATTAAAAGTATCCCTTGGAAGTTAAAAAAAAATTGTATCCAGGCAGAAAAAAAAAAAAAAAGCTCACTTGTAAAAAGATATTTGAACTATACAAAATATATGACTGAGTATTTTACTGCTTTGAATGCTGAGTGACT
Source organism: Lutra lutra (assembly GCF_902655055.1). Classification (NCBI taxonomy): domain Eukaryota; kingdom Metazoa; phylum Chordata; class Mammalia; order Carnivora; family Mustelidae; genus Lutra; species Lutra lutra. Next base: position 49,284,846 of record NC_062283.1, on the reverse strand, counting down.
TTCTAACCATAAAATAGATTAATTATACACTAAAGAAAAGACTGCTACTTTAAAATAAAAACTAAAAATTTGTGTATGCTTTCAAAAGATCATGAAATAAAATAAAAACTCTGAAAGATAATACTTGCAACTTACAGCAAATAAAAGTTTAAAATACTTAATATGTTATATGTTAGTAGAAATATATTAAAATATCCATTTTCAGGGCACCTGGATGGCTCAGTGGGTTAAAGCCTCTGCCTTTTGCTCCGGTCATGATCCCAGGGTCCTGGGATTGAGCCCCGCATTGAGCTCTCTGCTCAGCGGGGAGCCTGCTTCCTCCTCTCTCTCTCTCTCTGCCTGCCTCTCTGCCTACTTAAATCTCTGTCTGTTAAATAAATAAATAAAATCTTTTAAAAAACAAAATAAAATACTTAATATATTAGGAAATACATTAAGAGTAGCTAACACACTATGCACCCTTATAAAAATTTTACAAACACTGTCTAAGTTATTAAAAATAGAAAAAATAGGGACGCCTGGGTGGCTCAGTCGTTAAGCCTCTGCCTTTGGCTCAGGTCATGATCCCGGAGTCCTCAGATCGAGTTCCATGTCAGGCTCCCTGCTCAGTAGGAAGCCTGCTGCTCCCTCTCCCACTCCCCCTGTTTGCGTTCCCTCTCTTGCTGTCTTTCTCTCTGTCAAATAATAAATAAAATCTTTTGAAAAAATAGAAAAAATACTAAGGGCACCTGGCTGGCAGTTGGTGGACCATGCAACTCTTGATCTCTGGGTCATAAGTCCAAGACCCACGTTGGGTGCAGAGATTACTTAAAAAAAAAAAAAAAACAAAAAAACAACCTACTAATATTCTGTAGCCTAATACCTAATTCACAGAAGCCCGAATAGTCAATAAATATGTATTTAACTTCACAATAATAAAATAATTGCAAATTAAATTTTACTAAGATTTCAACTTATCAAAATAGTGAAGATTATTGTTAATGACTAACACCTGTTGTTGATGGTGTAGCAAAATGGTTGACTTCTTACATTGCTGGTAGCCATGTATGTTGGAAGAATCTTTCTAGAGAGCAATTGGGCAGTATTAGTTGAGGTCAAAAAACATTTATACCTTTGACCCTATTATTGTGCTTTCAGGAATTTGTAGCATTGTTGTTATCAGAGATACATGCAAAGATGTATGTGCTAGGCAGTTCACAAGGGTTTTGTTTGTAATAAAGAAAAGTTGGAAGCAGGGCGTTTGGGTGGCACAGTAAGTTAAAGGACCCACTCTTGGTTTTGGCTCAGGTTATGACCTCAGGGTCTATGGATGGAGCCCTAAGTGGGGCTCTGTGCTCAGCACAGAGTTTGCTTAAAATTCTCTCGGAAAAAAAAAATCTCTCTCAGTCTCCCTCCTCCCTCTGCCCCTCCCTGCTCTGCTCTCTCTCCCTCCCTCTCTCAAAGAAAGAAAGAAGAAAAATTGGAAGCAGCCAAATTTTGAAAAAAAAAAAAAGAGAACATTTAAATAAATTATACAATAGCAATACCTTAGAATAGTAGGGAACCATTAAAGTCATGTTTTCAAGTGGAAAATAACCCATCAACAGGTAAATGAAACTTTAATTGTTGAGTATCCATATAATGAAATATTAGTCAGCAATAAAAAGGAATAAATAACAGATAGATACAACAACATGAATAAATCTCAAAACATTATGCAGAGCAAAAGAAAAGTTAAACCAAAAAATAAATAAATAAATAAAATCCAAAAAAACAGAATATACCATTTGAAACAAATTATATGTAATTCTAGAACAGGTAAAACTTACCTCTGGCCAAGGAAGTTGGATCAATGGTTGCCTCTAAAGTGAGTCCTGGGATTGACTTGGAAGGGAGGATGGAGATGTTCTGTATCTTGTTGGTATGCATTAACTGGGTAAATCATTTTGTCAAACTCATCTCCCTTTAGCTACTGATTTTAACTCTCAAATCAAATATTAGTCCAAAGATTGTAGCTTAATAATATGCTAAAGAAAAACGTTTCAGTCTTTTTACTTCTCCAGCAGCCAATACCCTCAACCATAGAGTGAGGAGTTGAATCAGGGAGGCTTCAAAGTGACTTCCACCCCCCAAAAAAATGTTATGTGTCCTTAGGAAACAAATTAGATATAACCATAACTAGAGAAGACCATTTTACATGGAGACGTGAACCTTTGAATGTGTGAGTTTCCATTTAATAAGGAACAAAGAGGGTGCCTGGGTGGCTCAGTCAGTTAAGCATCTGTCTTCCGGCTCAGGTCTTGGGAATTCCTGCTCAGCAGGGAGTCTGCTTCTCCCTCTCCCCCTGCCCATCTCCCTTACTCATGCTGTCTCTCTCTGTCAAATAAATAAATAAGATCTTAAATGAAAAGAAGAGGAACAAAGAGAACATTCAGCTGATTACCAAAATTCATCCTTAATATGTGAAAACATAGTTCTGAATCGTGGCAATGAATTTTTCTTAATTTCATGAAATTTGACTTCCTGGAAAACCATGCACAATGGTCACTGAAAATTTATTTTAATAACCTTAAGTGGAAATGGTTTGATTTAATGGTCTTTTAAACTGGCCTGATGTGAGTATCTGGAAGATGAATGATGCTGGAATCAACAATGTCTCCAAATGAGATTAAAAACTTTCAAATAATACCAATAGCAATTAGAAAAAAGAATCAACTCTTTAAACCATTCATTTTAGTTATGAAGTGATGCATATACACTTAAATGCAACAACCACATGTTTTTGAATTTATGTATTATTAAGCCATTATTAAATTAAATAATAAAAAGTAAATATCTCCCAACCACTCTTCTCACCATGTTTATTTTCCAAAAGTAGTAAATGTTAACAATTTGTTCCACCTATTTCTACACATGCAATATAATATGTATGTATACACAATAAAAAATATAGGAATATATGCCCCTGTTATTAAAAGTATTCATAAAGTGTTACTTTTTCTTGCCATTTTAGTGTTACCACAAGCAGTCACCCAGTTTGAAGAATTGGTTGGTATGGCAGAAGCCCTGCTTAAGGGTGGAGGAACCATGTCCACATCTGCATCCACCCTCTGGAGAGCAACAAACAACTCCTCACCAGACTCATTTGCCTCAACGTGCAGTAATTCTAACTCTAATTCCAGCTCACCAATTTCCTTGAAAGCTGAAGAAGAGCATCATACTGATGAGAAACAGGTCAGTTGGAAGGCCTGCCCTATCTTTGTCTGGGATACAGCAAATACAAAAATTAAGATAAGACTACAAAATGGTGGGGCGCCTGGCTGGCTTGGGTTGTGGAGCATGTGACTTTTGATCCAAGGATTTGTGAGTTCAAGCCCCATGGTGGGTGTAGAGATTACTAAAAAATAAAAAACAATAAAAATTTAAAAAGACTGCAAAATGATCACTGTTTTATCAGGTAACTTTAGGTAACTTTTGATCATGACCATAACATTGCAATTACATAAAACAATTAATAACAAATCAAAAAAATATTTGTTTCACAAGTATCCAGTTTAGAAAACTAAAGTCAAATTGCAGTCAATGATGAGGTTATTAAACTAGAAAATTCTAGTATAGTGATGGGTAACTATGCATTGAGGGTTATAAAATTATATCACTGAGTGAAGGTAAATTTCAGCTTCTGCATGCTGGAAGAATATAACTTTTTCCTACTTCCCAATTTCTCTTCAAGAAACAGAAGCTAAAACGACAAGAGTTTCAATAGAATTTGGTATTAGCTTTGCAAAATATGCCTTCCAGAGCTATAATTAAATACTAACAATCTAACATTTAGAATATTTGAATATTGGTCTGTCAGTTTCCTTTTGCTATGTCGAAGATGACCACAAACTTAGTGATTTGTAATAACACAAATGTATTATCTCAGAGTTCTGTAGATAGGAAGTGTGGTAAAATCAAGGAGTCAGCAGATGCATTCCTTTCTGGAGGCTCTATGGAAAAATCTGTTCCCTGCTTCTTTAGGTTATTGTAGAATTCAGTTTCTTGTGGTTGTAGAACTGAGTTTCCCATTTTCTTGCTGACTATAGAGGCAACCCACTTCCAGAGGCAATTTCTAGAGGCAACTACATTCTCTGGTTTATGGGCCATTCTACCATCTTCAAAGCCAGCCATGGAGGCAAAGCCACTCTCACAATTCCAATCTGACCTCCTTCTGCCTCTTTTTTCTGACCCATTCTTCTGCCCCCTCTTCCCTCTTTAAGGGATCCTGTGATAAAATTGGGCCCATCTGGATAATCCAGGATAATTTCCCCATTGCAAGGTACTTACCTTTAATCACAACCATGTAAAGTTACATATTCACAGGTTCCAGGGATATGGATATCTTCAATGGGCCACTATTCTGCCTACTACACTTAGTAGGAGGTGTTGAGGATGGACTCATCCTTAAACCATCCAATCCAGATCACATGACAAGAGCTTGGATATACCCTGAACAAATACATCATAACTATTGGGAATTATGTCAAAGATAACATTTAACTCTAACCCCTGAAATGTAGAATATATATTAAAAGCAAAATACAGGGCGCCTGGGTGGCTCAGTGGGTTAAGCTGCTGCCTTCGGCTCAGGTCATGATCTCAGGGTCCTGGGATCGAGCCCCGCATCATCGGGCTCTCTGCTCAGCAGGGAGCCTGCTTCCTCCTCTCTCTCTGCCTGCCTCTCTGCCTGCTTGTGATCTTTCTCTGTCAAATAAATAAATAAAATATTTTTTTAAAAAAATTAAATTAAATAAATAAATAAATAAAAGCAAAATACATCCCCTTAAAGAATGTTGATTTTGTTTTCTGGTATGTCTTAACTCAATTAGCAATATATTTCTCCGGATACAACTTTCTTTTCCTTTTTCCAGTTTCAACTATTATGTTGTATTTTTTAGTTCAAGATTGAAAAATGGCAGATTGCCCGTTGTAACAAGAGCAAGCCTCAGAAGTTTATTAATGATTTAATGCAAGTACTTTATACAAATGAGTACATGGCCACACACAGCCTGACCGGAGCCAAGTCCTCTACTTCCAGGGACAAAGCCGTAAAACCAGCTATGAATCAGAATGAAGTTCAAGAAATCATAGGTATTATATGGTTGTATTACACTGTCACATGAATTTGAAATTATTTTACCACTCAAGGTTAAGTTATTCTTTCATGGTCTTTTTGTTGTTTATTTTTCTATGAAAGAAAAATCTCAAAATAGCCTAAATCTCTTATTAAATATGGTAAATTTTATAGAAAAATTTACATTAAAACAGTTACTAAAATAAAGCTAAATTTTATTTCACTGAAAACTTTGAATTCATAAATTCGTAACTTCAGAAAAATGCATCCCAAAATCCTTTCAAACAAAATTTCAGTAAAGAGTTTAGATCTTAATTTCTCTTTCTTATCTTGGCTCTAGATTCCTTATCTTTTATTCTAGAAAAATAGGGATTAATTTCCTACTTATGTGTTTTTTAATTTTATTTTATTTTCTTCTATTTAAATTCAATTAATGAACACTTGTGTGTTATTTCAGAGGTAGAGTTCAGTGATTCATCAGTTGTGTATAAACCCGGTTCTCCTTACAACACATGTCCTCCTTAGTCCTACTTACGGTTTTTAAGTTAATCTCCTCAAATATAATCATCTAGCTATCAAATGATTTTTTTGTAAATGTCAAAAAAGTCAGGGAATCACTGAATCTGAGCTCTCTGTATTTTAATATGCCATTTCTCATTGGTGTTTGGACTGCTTTTGCAAAATGGAGACAAAACTACATTGTGGATTGCTTGATGTTTTATATCAGTTCATACCTTAAGATGCAAAGGCCTCAAAAAGTGTTTTCATGTGTTATTGTTTTTTACAGGAGTCACAAAACAGTTATTTCCCAACACAGATGATGTTTCAATTAGGAGAATGATAGGGCAAAAGCTAAACAACTGTACCAAGAAGCCAAATTTAAGCAAAAATCTGAACTCTCAGGACATTAAGTAGAACCTTTTGGTAAGTCCTCTCAATCTTCACAATCCTTTCTGTGTGGCAAGAAGATGTAATTCTTTGATCCCTGGAACAGCATTTTGTGACTCTTTTATCAGAGAATGTCAGTGGCCCCAGACATGCTAATAGGTATTTGTGGGGATGGAGGTGAGGACGGGAAAGGGGATTGAAATTGGGGGAATGCTAAATTCAAATACAGATTTTCCTTCTCCAGAACTCCTCAGAGTATTTTATACTCTTATGCCCAAGTGCTCTAGAAATCTCTAAGAAGGCAATAGAGTGTATAATGTTTTTCAAATGTGTTTTACTGAAGAACTTCGCTTTTTCTTCACAGAATGCATGTTAATTTGTGGGTGGGGGTAGAAAGGAGTCAGGAGAGGGACATTTGATAATTTAGGAAGTGTTTCTCTAGAACAGGGAGATACAGATCCTAGGGAAGTCTCTGAAGTTCATCAATGGGACTGAACTTAAAATTCCAGTCATTTGTTTTTGGCACCAACTGCTGGCTGGAAATACTGAGGTGTCCCCTCCACCATTCTGCCTCTTGCTTCTCACTCTTTAAATCTTTATATCAGTTGTTATAGTTTGTATTGGTTTGATAAGGATTTTTACCAACATGTTTCTATTATACTAAGAGAAAGAATTGCTCCTAGGGAGTTTTGAAGGAAATACACTTTATGGCCAGGCCCTGCCCTTAGGCAAAACTGTCCAATGGAATTTTGTGTTTGCTTCAACCCAATGTGCTGGCTGGTTCACTTGTGCTCATCCTTCCTCTCCATTATTTTTATGGAAAATACGTGAAAAAATGCATTATTTTGTTTTTTAATATCTTTTTATTCATAGAGGTATATGGTAAATACACAAGGGGGGTTTTTCTTCCATTTTGTTTACTTTTATCTTTGACTTTCAATTTATTTGTTCTCTGCCTAACTCTAGCCACCTTCAAACATCTTATTTGTTTTTATGTTTTTACTGTGTTTTAAATGGGATTAGAGCCTTGGGTAATGTATTATTTCCCACCATCTATCTTCTACCCATTCCTGACTACCACCCCCAACGCCCTTGAGGGCGGCTTACAATTTTGCTATATAACGAAGCCTAGTTCTGATGAGGGTCACCAATACTAAAATAAACAAACAAACAATAACAAAAAAAAACCACTTATAACGACTGCAGGGCAGGGTCTTTCCCTTGGCTCACCCATACTGGTAGACCAACTTGCAGTTTTATGCAAGATATGATTGATATTTTTTGTCTTTTTTTCTCCCCAAGTGATTAAACATTTCAGTAGATTGTGAATTTCACAACTTCCCAGTTAGGAGATAATTGCTTAAATGAGCCATTAGAATGGCTCGTTTTGACATAAGACTACCCAGTCATCCGGATGTATAATAGCCGAGTTCCCTTGCTAAATGCCATGTAACCAGAGCTCCAAGGGTCTTCTCTATCAGGCTACCCTTTGGAGCATGTTATTATATTTCAGAGCTCTGCGAAGTATTTTGATATCCCAACTTCGGCCTTTTTAATACCTCAGACTGCCAAGAGTAGGGATAAAACTCATCTCTGACTATCTGTCAGCCGAGCATTGAAGAGATTAAAGTTAAAAGGGTTTTATATCAGTACTGTTTCTACTTGCAACTTAGTAGTAGTGTTATTAATCACCTGACTACAGCATTAATTCAAATAGAAAAAAGGAACAAATCTTTTGCTAAGAACGCAAAATGTTCTGTTGCTTTCTGGGCCTGAGCCTTACTTTGTGGACAAGTTGCTTGGAATAGAAATGTGTATATTTAGAATCAGAAGTGGAGATAAACACTAGAATGGAAAAATTTTCTTAATTGGCAGGTATCTTTCATTTAAAGTATTGATAATTCCAAATTATCTCAAAAGGACTGAGAAAATATGCTGGGAAAGACAGGGTCATATCCAACCTAATTTAGCCACGCTGTATGAATTAGTCCCATATAGCCCCATCTAGTGGAATGCTGCTGTGTTTTTCTCTTTTTGGTCATCTAACAGAAGCCCTAAGATGACTACACTTACTCAGGCAAATCATTCTCCCTCCTCCCTCCACACCAAAAAGTATCCTTTGGAAAAATAACTTTCTCTGCATGACTATTAGCAAGGTAACATGCACTACAAAATCATGGAGACTTCCACAAATTCCTAGGCATGCATGCAGGAAGCCTAGCAACCCCACAAGCAGGCCCTGTGGTAGACTATGCCCTCCACCCAGTGCTTAAGCGCAAGGTTGCCACCGGTGGCTTGGACTTGAAACAACAATAATTTCCCAGCTAAGATTTGTTTCTGAAAGGATAAGCACTGAATTCCATCCTTCTCCCCTTTTTAGCTTTTCTCTTTCATTTCTGTGACTCCCCTCAAGTTGCCTGGGGCTCACTTTGCCAAGAGCTTCTGTTGTCAATCTTTCAGGCCTTTTTCCATTTTTTTGCTTCTTTCTTATAGGAACTAAAGAAAACTTTATTTATAAGAGTTACAGAATATTAAAATATCACCTCTGGGGGGACACCTGGGTCGCTGGGCATCTGCCTTCAACTCCTGTCATGATCCCAGGATCCTGGGATCAAGCCAGCATCAGGCTCTCTGATCAGCAGGAAGCCTGCTTCTCCCTCTCCCACTCGCCCTGCTTGAGTTCCCTCTCTTGCTGTGTCTGTCAAATAAATAAATAAAATCTTAAAAAAAAAAAATCACCTCTATAACATCCCACTAGTCAGACAGCCTTCTGAAGTTTTCAAAGTTGCCTCAGTCAGTTTAATCCCTACAATATATTACATATGCATATATTATAACTTAAAGATGACCTAATACAGCAATGCTCAGGTAGGATGGGGGGAAATTTTGTCCCTTGCCCCTCAACTAGGGGTTTTTTGAAAATGTCTGGAGATAGATACGATTGTCCCAACTGGATGAAACTACTGGCATCTAGTGGACGGAGCCACAGATGTTGCTAAACATCCCACAAGGCATAGGATATTCTCCCCTACAACAAGTATTACCTAACCCAAAATGTCAACTGTGCCAAGATTAAGAAATCTTGATCAAAAATGATTTCCTTACTTTGGAGATAATAAGACTAAACCCTAAGGAGGTTAAATGAATTGATGAGATTATACGGTTAGTAACTATTAGAGAGTCAACACTAGCATATAGTCAACTAGCATATAATTCTTTGTATCTTTTTAAGAAATCTTTTTATTAGTTTTTTAATTTCAGTGTACTTAACACAAAATGTTATGTTAGTTTCAGGTCAGTTTAATCTCTACAATATTACATATACATATATTATAAATTAATGTTAGTTTCAGGTGTACAATATAGTGATTCAACAAGTTCATATGTTATGCTTTGCTTACCTAAGTGTAGCTACCATCTGTCACCATAAACCCTATTGTAATACCATTGACTCTATTCCTTTTGCTGTGCCTTTTATTTCCATGACTTATTCATTCCATAACTGCAAGCTTGTATCTCCCAAACCCCTTTACCCATTTTGGCCATCCCTCACCCTAACTCCTCTAGCAACCATCAATTTTTTTCTCTGTATTTACCTGAATGATTCTGCTTTTCCTTATTCATTTGTTTGTTTTTTGTTTTTTATTTTTTGTTTTTTTTTAGGATTCCACATATGAGAGAAATCATATGGTATTTGGCTTTCTCAGCCTGACTTATTTCACTTAGTATAATATTCTCTAGGTCCATCCATGTTGCCACAAGTGGCATCATCTTGTCCTTTTATGGCTACATTATATTCCAGTGTGTGTGTGTGTGTGTGTGTGTGTGTATACACATACCACATCTTCCTTATCCATTCCTCTATTGATGGATTCTTAGTTTGTTTCCATACCTTGGTTATTGCCAATAATGCTTTAATAAACATAAGGGTGCATATATCTTTTCAAATTACTGTTTTTGTTTTCTTCAGGTAAATACCCAGTAGTAGAATTATTGGATCATATGATATTTCTACTTTTTTAAAATTTTTTTGAGGAAAGTCCATACTATTTTCCATAGTGGCTGTACCAATTTACCAATTTGTACCAATTTGTATGAGGATTCCCTTTCCTCTAATTCTTGTCAACACTTATTTTTTCTGTTTTTGATTTTAGCCATTCTGTCATGTGTCAGGTGATGTCTCACTGTGGCTTTGATTTACATTTCCTTGATGATTAATGATGTTGAGCATCTTTTCATGTGCCCATTGGTCATCAGTATGTCTTCTTTGGAAAAATGTCTATGCAGGTCTTCTACCCATCTTTTGAATTGGATTGTTTGGTGGGTTTCTTGGTGTTGAGTTGTAGAAGTTCTAAATATTTTGGATATTAACCCTTTATCAGATAGGTCATTTGCAAATATCTTCTCTCATTCAGTAGGTTGCTTTTTTGTTTTGCTGATAGTTTTTACTATGTCAAAGCTTTTTATTTTGATATCCTTTGTATACATACACATACAAAGGACATACATCCTTTGTATGTCCCCAGAGTCCTTTGTATTTCTTATTGCACTAGTCATGGTTCTCCAGAGAAACAGAAATGGGATGTATATAAAAGAGACACTTGAAGGAATTGGCACACACAACTGTAAGGACTGGTGAGTCCAAAATCTGCAAGATGGGCTAGCAGGCTGCGGCCCCAGGGAATTGATGTTGCAGTCTTGAGTTCAAAGGTGATTATGCCTCCATCAGAAAGGGTGAATACTCAACTTTTGTAACAACATGGACCAGACTGGAAGAGATTATGCTGAGTGAAATAAGTCAAGCAGAGAGAGTCAATTATCATATGGTTTCACTTATTTGTGGAGCATAACAAATAATATGGAGGACATGGGGAGATGGAGAGGAGAAGGGAGTTGAGGGAAATTGGAAGGGGAGGTGAACCATGAGAGACTATGGACTCTGAAAAACAACCTGAGGGTTTTGAAGGGGCTGGGGGTGGAAGGTTGGGGGAGCCAGGTTGTGGGTATTAAGGAGGGCACGTATTGCATGGAGCACTGGGTGTGGTGCAAAAACAATGAATACTGTTACACTGAAAAGAAAATTTTTTAAAAAGTAATATAATTTTTTTTAAAAAGTGGTGTGAAGGCAGAATTTCTCCTTAGTCAAAGGACCTCTTTTTTATTAAGGCCTTCAACTGCTTGGGTGAGACCCACCTGTATCATGGAGAGTAGTGTGCTTTACTGAAAGTCTGTTTAAATGTTACTCTCATCTAAAAAATACCTTCACAGCAACATATAGACTGGTGTCTGACCAAACAACTTAGCCTAGCCAAGCGGACATATAAAATTATATGTTTTAGGCCCAGAGATGGGCAGAGGGGTGGAATTGGTTCATTCCCCCCTCTTCCAGATTCTGCAATAAAGCAGTGTGAGGAAGCGAAAAAAAAAAAAAATTATATGTTTTAGGATCAGAAATTCTGGTTTCTAAGCCTGCTCCACCTCTTGATAAATGTGTGGCCTTTGGAAAGTCACTTGACCTCTTCGAATTTTAATTTAAGGTGGGATAATAATACTATCTACCTTAGGGATGGATCCAGGATTTGTGGAACCTACAGCTTAATAGTATTTGGAGTACTCAGTTTAGAAACACAAAATTATGAATACACAATCAATTACAACTCTGCATAGGCTCCATGCCCAACAGAGACCTTGAGATCAAGAGTTGTGTGCTCTACTGACTAAACCAGCCAGATACCCCAAAATGACATAATATTTAAATGTTAACAAATTTCTCAAATGTCACATAATGGAGGGGGAGTTACATAATACTTTTACTAACAGCTCTATAATACTTTTATCTTACTTTTGGGGAGTTGCTTACATGTTGACTGCCTCTTCATTTGACAACTTTGCAATAGAATGAATAAAAAAAATAATTTGGACTATCCTGCAGCATAGTGGATGAAAATTGCTTTTTTTTTTTACACTTTACAGAGTTTTTTTTTCAAATTCTTAACTCTTCAGTAGCAATGTAATTTTTAGGATTGTCGTCAAATTTGGGGAGACCTCTATTAAGTTGCTCTGACATCTAAGCTATAAGACTTCAAGGCATTTCAAGTTTTCTATGGAGTGAATCCTCTTAAATATTCTTTGAATTGACCATTTTCATATTTTTGCTAGAAGGCACTGCAAAGTGGAAAGGCCACCACTAACATAACCATACATAGATGAGATGACAAACCACAAAATATATCCCTTAACAAAATCTCAGAAATGCCCACTGCCATTCCATGGTTACAATCAGAGGAGAAAATATGACTAAGGGACAACTGAAAGGGAAAGACAGTTGTCTTAACTGATTATGGTTGAAATATCTAACTTTTGCAAATTTAACAAAAATAAATATATGTGTGAACATATTGGAAGGTACTCATGCAAACAAAATTTAATTGCTTTATAGTAATCCGCCTCTAACCTAGCTCACTTGGATTTTGTGAATTTTGAAAGAGGTAAACCAGATTTGGAAAACTGCCTGCTATTTAAACAATCAACAAATGTTACTGAAGAATGACAAACAGAATTATTGATAATCTCTTAGGATGGTTGATGGGTATGTGGAGATGGTTCATTTTAATTTGTGGGTTTGAAATTTTACCTAATACAAAGGTTTTTTAAGTCATTTGAGATAAAAATAAATGTTAATATTGTAATTGTTGTCTATGCTGGAATTCCTCTGAATAGATCATAAAATAATTTCTAAGTCACCTCAATAATAATAGTTCTTATAAACAATTTGTAAGCAAAAATTTGTAGTAGACACTAAAATAACTCATGTACCTATTAAAAGTACAGTAAGAACTCTAACAAAATTTGCTCTTTTTTTTGAAATTTGCTTTTTATAGGTATTGTAGGTAACTGAAATAAAACACCTTCAGTTCTGAATCTAACACCGGATTTTGTTGGAGAACCTGCAACCTCCCTGGCTGGGAGCTCAGAGACACATAGTAACAGGCTGTGAGACATCTGTAATATTGAGGGCTCTTGATGGAGCAACGAGCTTGCTGAAGAAGCTGCATGTAGATTCCACCATAAATATCAGTGATGCATCAAACCAGAGAATTTCTAGCAGTCAACTAAGCATGCAATATGGTTTCTTGGACACAATGCATTTTCCTGTCTCCAAATGTTTCTCTGCACAGCTAACTTAACACAATAGAGCTCTCATCATAACAAAAACTTCAACCCCTAAGATCTGTCATTGTCCTTATCAATCACTGTACATTTATTATTACCAATGACTCCCCATTTAAGTTTTTGGATCTTTAACATAAGCACATGTTTGGAAAAGTAAACAGTGAAATAATCAATGTTCATGAACGTGAGGGCAGCAAAATTGGCCTAAAATCTGATAATCATATCTAACCAAGCAATGGCGTCTTCTCAATGAAAATTACAGAATTATTCTGTTACCTAAAAATGTATAAAATAAGAATCTCCAGAAAAAAAATATGAAAGCAGCAAGACCTTTTAATTTTAATGTAGAACTATTTCACTGTACTCCTGAAAAAGAAATAAACCCAGGTTTTTGTGAGTATTAAAACAATGCATCAAATTGAAATTTTTTCTGTTTACATGCTTCTAACTTTTTACTGCCCAAGTACATTAAATACAGATATGTAATATAAAACATAAATATCTTTTAAAATACCCTATATAAGATATATCATCCTGTGTATTTGGTTGGTTTTATTGCTACACTGCTTAGTTTTAACTGGTTTGATTTCATTCTATCAGAAGAAAAAAAAATTGAAAATAAAATCACATGGGTTGTATAATCACATAAAAAGAAAAATACCATTTTGTAAATGAATGAAAGATAAAACATTCTTCATCAAGAGGCTTCTCCTGTGATGTCAGGTTGTCACACATGACAACTTTGCAATAACAAGCCATGCTTCTTCAGTTACAAGGTCATGTCTAAACTTGGAAAAGAGGATGCATATAATAGCTGGAAAGTTCAGAACTGTGGACCCAGGGAACATTTCATAATGCTGCTTGATAACAATGTGGTCGTACAAAATAAATATGATTAAGGAAATAACTTATGTGAACATTTGCTACTTTTACTGAAGTATAAATAAATCCCATTGGAAACATAAAAGAGTATTTGCTCATTTCTTATTAAGGTGTAAAGTCCAGGAAAATGATCCTTTTCTGGGCTGTTTGCTTCTCCATCCACACATACAAAGGTCATTATAATGACCTATGTGACTCTGGCTTGTCTTCTAAAGAGCCATACAAGGTAGGATATAGAGACAATATCCAAGATAAATGTGTATGCTATGTAGGATATATACACACTATTCAGGAAGGTTAACATTTTTATTGAAAAATAGTGATTTCACTGAGATACATGTGATTTCCTTTTAAAATAACTACTTTGTAGTATGTTTTGCCAACTAAATGTAAATAAAATTTTCTTTGCAAAACAACTATTATTCAACTAGAATTTCTTTTTTTTTTTAAGATTTTATTTATTTATTTGACAGAGATCACAATTAGGCAGAGAGGCAGGCAGAAAGAGAGGAGGAAGCAGGCTCCCTGCTGAGCAGAAAGCCCGATGAGGGCTTGATCCAAGGACCCTGGGATCATGACCTGGGCCGAAGGCAGAGGCTTTAACCCACTGAGCCACCAGGCACCCCTAGAATTTCTACTTTTAGATGGGTTGGTATTTTTTATAGATAATAGAATATATATATTCATTCTAATTCAGCTTCATGTACTGGTTCTAAATGAGTTACAAATAAGGGCTGTCTGGGTGGCTTAGTCAGTTAGGTGTCTGCCTTTGGCTCAGGTCATGATCCAGGGTCCTGGGATCAAACCCTGCATTGGGTTTCCTGCTCAGCGGAGCCTGCTTCTCCCTCTTCCTCTGCTGCTCCCCCTGTTTGTGCTCTCTCTCTCTCTTTCAAATAAATAAAATCTTAAAAAAAAAAAAACCTAGTTACTAATAAGAAAACTAATGAAACTAAGGAGTGCCCCAAAGCAATCAATATATATGGATGTGTACATGTATGCATGTGTTATATATTCACATACATGCAAATTTAGAATATGATTGAAATAGAACCTTTAATAAGTAGAGAAAGGAAGGTTTATTCAATAAATGATATTGAGGTAACTGGTAAATGAAAAATAATTATGTTCCTACTTCAAACTATATTTCATAAAGAATTCCAGATTAAAAAAATACAAAAGTTGGACTGATATAAATATGTGAATGTTTTTAAGTTATCTGAAGGAGAAAGACTTGGTATATCCACAATAAGTACTCCTAAATCTCAAAGAAAAACTTACTAATATATGAGTTTCTACATTATAGTTACATTAAGATTTTTACCTAGTAGGGATCCCTGGGTCGCTCAGTCAGTTGAAGGTCTGCCTTTGGCTTGAGTTATGATCCTGCAACTCTGGGATCCAGTCTGGAGTTAGGCACCTTGTCCCAGGGCGGGGGGCGGGGGGTGCTGCTTCTCCCTCAAACTGCTACTCACCCCTGTTTGTACACAGTCTTTCACACTCTTTCTCTCTCTCACAAACAAAATCTTTTTTTTTTTTAAGATTTTATTTATTTATTTGACAGAGAGATCACAAGTAGGCAGAGGCGGGGGGGGCGGTTGGTGGGGGCGGTGGAAAGCAGGCTTCCCACTGAGCAGAGAGTCTGATGCAAGATTCAATCCCAGGACCCCGAGATCATGACCTGAGCTGAAGGCAGAGGCTTTAACCCACTGAGCCACCCTGGCGCCCCTCTCACAAATAAAGTTTAAAAAAAAAGAGAGATTTACCTAGTAGATGGAATCCTAAATATATATATATATATATATATATATTTTTTTTTTAACCTTATAATAGACAGTGTGGTCAGTATTTTCATCTGTTCTATGACATCATTTTTCTCATGAGTAATTTTTATAGGACTTGAACTCACAACCCTAAGATCAAGACCTGAGCTGAAATCAAGAGTCAGGCACTTAACCGACTAAGTCACCCAGGCACCCTTCCTCTAGATGAATTTTAAAATCCTTCTTTCAACTTTTACTCTCAAAAACAAAAATGCTAAATTTGGGGGGGTGGATTTTCCTTAAGTAATTTTGTAACATTGGGGGAATTTCTCTTTACAAAACTGATTCTTCCTGGGGTACCTGGGGGACCTTCAACTCAGGTAATGATCCTAGAGTCCTAGAATGGAGCCCTACAATGGGGTTCTTTGCTCAGTGGCAAGTCTGCTTCTCTTTCTCCCTCTCTCTCTGTGATTTCTCTTACTCTCTCACTCAAATAAATAAATAATTTTTTTAAAAAACCCTCTTAGATGGGGGCGCCTGGGTGGCTCAGTGGGTTAAGCCGCTGCCTTCGGCTCAGGTCATGATCTCAGGGTCCTGGGATCGAGCCCCACATCGGGCTCGCTGCTCAGCAGGGAGCCTGCTTCCTCCTCTCTCTCTGCCTGCCTCTCTGCCTGCTTGTGATCTCTCTCTGTCGAATAAATAAATAAAATCTTTAAAAAAAAAAAAAACCCTCTTAGAGCACTTGATCCAAGTATTAACACTTATTTATTTTGCCCTAGAAGAAAAGACATTTATTCTGCCCTGTAAGCACCTACTACTCATTTTAAAAGTCCTCCCTGACTTCCAGATTAAATGTTCCTAAACTTTGCCTGTGGGGAGTTCTCCCTTGCTGCAGCAAGCTAAATATACTTGGTTTAGGGACGCCTGGGTGGCTCAGTTGGTTAAGCGGCTGCCTTCGGCTCTGGTCATGATCCCAGAGTCCTGGGATCGAGTCCCACATCCGGCTCCTTGCTCGGCAGGGAGCCTGCTTCTCCCTCTGCCTCTGCCTGCCTCTCTGTCTGCCTGTGCTCGCTCGCTCTCTCTCCCTCTGTCCCTGACAAATAAATAAAATCTTTAAAAAAAAATTGCACATATTAAAAAAAATAAAAAATAAAATAAATAAATATACTTGGTTTATTATGACATAGGCAGGTCACTGATATTCCTCTATTGTTAGAGCTTTAACAATTTGAAGGGGCTACCTAGATTCTGCTGAGATCCCAGTTTCCATACTCTTTAATATGATAAGAATGAGCACATCTGAGAATCTTTGGGTCTGCACCCATTCAAAATCACTTTACCCATAATGGTGAGATAAGTTTTACACTGAATCTTAGCTCTGAGCTTTGTTAATCTTTTGGCACTAAGCTTATTTTTGATTCCTAGGATTAAGAAAAAAACTTTGGGATTTGAGTATAGGTACTATCTTTTATCCTTTTGCTAAAGATGGCCTGTATCCGTTTTTCTCAGATCTTAATTTCTAAATACCATTTTCCACCAAAAGATAAAGTGTTCCTTGTAGAAATGGCGGATTCCAGGGCGGGAGCTGAGAAGGTACCAAATGTGCGTGGAACATTGTATATTTTGCCACAAAGTAAGGGCCTGTTCAAAGAATGATGGCCACGTGAGGCTGCAAAAAGGACTCCAACTGGCCAAACCTGGGACAATCTGAACACCAAAATAAATTAGGACGTTAACAGGTTATTACCCATTGAATAAAACTGAAATCTATGAATCCATAATACAAATGAATAGATAAATCAAAAAGTAAGGGAGATAGGAAGACCCTTTATTATAGCAAAATGTCAATTAAAAATATGGAAAGGGTGGTAGAGTTAGAAAATTACTACTTACAACTATCAGAGTAAAGATTGATTAGGCAAGAATCATCAGAGGATACTAAATATTGAAGTGTAAGTTTCATGAGGAGAGGATATTTGCATGTTCTCGGCATATTAAATCACAGATTGATCATAAATTACAAGGAGAAAAATCTAAATGTGCAGCAGAAAAAGTGGAAGAAAGTGGACAATACTTTAACCAGATGATTATTATCAATAATCCTCATCATCAATAAGGGGCAGACAAATATCATGTATCTCTGAATGTGAATCCTTAAAAGCAACACAAGATCACTTAAGTATTATTCTGGCCAGGGATATAACCTGAACGTGATCGTGAGGAAAAACTAACAAACATAAACTGAGGAACATTCTATAAAATAATTGGCTTATATTCTCCAAAAATGTCAATGATATGAAAGACAAGAAAAGGCTGAGAAAGAAACTATTCAGAATTAAAGAAGAATAAACAGACATGAAAATTTAAATTTAAAAAGGAAGGAGGGATGCCTGGGTGGCTCAGTTGGTTAGCGGCTGCTTTGGCTCAGGTCATAATCCCAGGGTCCTAGGATCAAGTCCCCCATTGGGCACCTTGCTCAGGGGGAAGCCTGTTTCTGCCTCTGCCTGCCACTCTGTCTGCTTGTGTGCTCTCTCTCTCTCTCTCTCTCTCTGACAAATAAATAAATAAAACCTCTTTAAAATAAATAAATTAAATAAAATAAAAAGGAAGGAAATTCTGCCATTTACAGCACCATGGATATACCTGGAAGACATTATGCTAAGCAAAATAAGCCAGAAAGACAGATATTTTTCACATATGACCTCATATGTGAAATGTAAAAGAGTTGAACTCAAGGAAATTGAAAATAGAACAGTTGTTACCAGGTATTGTAGGGATGGGGGAAATGGGGAGATGTTGGTACAAGGGAATAAACTTTCAGTTATCAGAGGTGTATGTTCTGGAAACCTAATGTATAGCATGGTGACTAAAATAAAAATGTATTACATACTTGAAATTTGCTAAAAGAGAAGATTTCTTTTTTTTAAGTAAGCTCTACATCCAACATGGGGTTTGAACTTATAACCCCAAGGGTTATAAGTATAATACATGTTCTAACAACTTGAGCCAGCCAGGTGCCCTAAGAAGAGGTCTTAAGGGTTCTCACCACACACACATACACACACACACACACACACACACACACACACACACACACACGTTAACTATGTAAGCTGATGAATATATTAATTAGCTTAATTGTGGCATTTCACAATGTATAACATCAAAATATATTGTACACCTAAATATACACAATTTTGCCAACCATACCTCAATAAAATACAGTTTTATTTCTGCAATAGCAATGAGCAATCAAAAATTATAACCCACCAAATAAAATAGAAATCCATGAATCATAATAATGGATAAGTCAAAAAGTAAGGGAGAAGGTAAGACCCTTTGTTATAGTGGAATTGAAAATATGGGAAGGGGGCACCTGACTGACTCTGTTGATAAAGGCTATGACTTTTATTGTAGGGCTGTGAGTTCAAGCCCCACATTGGGCATGGAGCCTTAAACATGTATATACATATGAGAATGATGGTAGAGTTAGAAATCACTGTGCTGTACACTTGTAACTAAAATAATATGGTATCTCAATTATACTTCAATTAAAAATAAAGACTTGGGGCGCCTGGGTGGCTCAGTGGTTTAAAACCTCTGCCTTTGGCTCAGGTCATGATCTCAGGGTCCTGGATTGAGCCCCGCGCATCGCATCGGGCTCTCTGCTCAGCAGGGAGCCTGCTTCCTCCTCTCTCTCTGCCTGCCTCTCTGCCTACTTGTGATCTCTGTCTGTCAAATGAATAAATAAAATCTTTAAAAAAAATTTTTTTTCATTTTTAAAAATTTTTTTAAAAACCTGAAACTGTAAATCTAATAGAAGAAAACAGGGGAAAAGCTCATTGATATTGGTTTTGACAATGATTTCTTTGGCTATGACACCAAAAGCATAGAACCCAAAAGCAAAAATAACCAAGTAGACAATATCAAACTAAAAAGCTTCTTCACAGCAAGGGAAATAATTAATAAAATGAAAAGTTAAACTTACAGAATGGAAGAAAATATTTATAAACCCACATATCCAATAAGAGGTTAATATCCAAATATACAGGAACTTATAAAACTCAATAGCAAAAAAATCCCCAAATAAGAAATGGGCAGAGGACCTGAATAGACATTTTTCCAAAGAAGACATACAAATGGACAACAGTTATATTAAAAAGGGCTCAGGGTAACTGGGTGGTTCAGTTGGTTAAGTATCTGCCTTCTGCTCAGGTTGTGATCCCAGGATCCTGGAATCAAGCCCCACATCGGGTTCCCTGCTAAGCTTCTCCTTCTTCCCCTACTTCCCACTCATGCTTTCTCTGGCTCTCTCTCTCTCTCTAATAAATAAATAAAATTTTTAAAAAATTTAAAATAAAAAGAGCTCAACATCATTAATCATTAGGAATATACAAATCAAAACCAGAGTCAAAATCACCTCATGCCTGTAAGATGGTTATTGTAAAAAATTCAAAAGATGACAAGCATTGGCCAAGATGTGGAGAATAAGGGAACCCTTATCCACTCTTGGTGGAAATGTAAATTGGCACACCATTACAGAAAATAGTATGAAGTTCCTCAAAAAATTAAAATAGAGGGTCACCTGGGTTTCTCAGTCAGTTAAGCGTCCAACTCTTGATTTTTGGCTGATCTCAGGATCTTGAGGTCAAGCTCTGTATTGGGCTCTGCACGGGGCGTGAAGTTTGCTTACGATTCTCTCTTTCCTTCTGCCTTCCCCTGTAACTCCCTCCCTCTCCCTAAAAAAGAAAATGAAATAGAACTACTGTATGATCCAGCAATCCCAATTCAGAATATATATGCAAAGAAAAGGAAATTAGTATCTTGAAGAGATATCTGCACTCTTATGTTCATTGCACCATTATTCACAATAACTGAGACCTGGAAACAATTTAAGTGTCTGTTGAGAAATGACAGGATAGAAACAATGTGGTATATATACACAGTAGAATACTATCCAGCCATTTAAAAAGTCAAATTGAATTTTGAAGAACTATACCAATGACAATAGCATCAAAAAATATGAAATCCCTAGTGACTAACCTGACAAGATGTGTGAAATATTTATACACTGAAAAATACTAAATGTTGCTGAGAGAAGTTAAAGAAAACTGAAAATTTGAAAAAGATTAAAGCAGGAAAACTAACACCACTTGGTTTCAAGACTTACTGCAAAGCTACGGTAATCAAGACAGCATAGTACTGGTGTCAAGATAGAAATACATCAACAGAACATAATAGAAAGTTTAGAAACAGACCCACAGATATATGAACAACTGGTATTTGGCAAAGGTACAAAGGCAATTCAGAGAGGAAAGGATAATCTTGTCAATAATGGGTGCTGAAATATTTGTACATTCATATGCAAAACCATGAACTTCAATCCATACCTGTCATAGGTAAAAATGAACTCAAAATGGATCAAAGACCTAAAATTAAAACCTAATTATAAATTTCTAGAAGAAAACAAAGACAAAAATATTTGTAACTTTGCTTATGCAAAGATTTCTTAGATATACTACCAAAAGCATGACCAAGTAAAAATTCATAAATTAGACTTTGTCAAATGTAGAAACTTCTCATTGAAAGACAATTTTAAGAAAATGGGAAGGCAAGCTGCAGACTGGGAGAAAATATTTGGAAATCACATATCTGTTAAGGTCTTGAATCTAGAATAAACAATTCTTAAAATTCAATAAAGAAAGTAATTTAAATAATGGGCAGAAGACCTTAAAAGTCATGACCAATGAGTATATATATATGGATGGCAAATGAATGCATAAAAAGATTTTCAAAATTATTAGTAATTAGGTTAATGCAAATTTAAGTGATATCACCATGCATCTACTAGACTATGTAAAATGAAAAAGACTATTCCAAGGGCATCTTGGTGGCTCAGTTGGTTAAGCATTTGCCTTCAGCTCAGGTCATGATCTCAATGTCCTAGGATGAAGCCTTGGGGTGGTCTCATTTCTCAGCTGGGAGTCTGCTTGTCTTTCTCCCTCTACCCCACCCCCATTCATTCGGGCATGCTCTCTCTCTCTCTCAAATATATAAGTAAAATCTTAAAAAGAGAGATAAAGAGAGAAAACTATCCCTGCAACAATTACTGAATTGAAAGGCATGAGCATATTTGGGCTACAGCCACATATTTACTGTTTGTTTTCCAAGAACTTAACTGAATGACTCCCACCTGCATCCATTCACAGTATATATTCCATGGAACTCTCACCAGCACGTTAGAAAAATTGTTTAAATTCAAATCTCATCTAGACATTTAAGAGATTTAAAAATGGTTAATTTACATGCAGCTTTTGGGTTTATTATCTTAGCAGATGTTTCTTTTTCTCAACTTTCATCTGCAAGTCCCAAATTTAGTTGGTACAAATGCACCTGCAGGTGTCGTGCACTGTGGAGAAATCAAACAGATCCATCAAATACTAGCTACCAACATAAGTAATCAAATGCCATGTTCTCATTTAGACCAGCAAAAACAGACCTCCAAATGAGAAAGTAAATATCTGCTGGGCTCAAAAAACAGAGAGATAAAGTCAGCTGAAAAATTAACAGACAATATTTCTCCCAAAGAAATACTGTACTTGTAGAGTCAAGGTGACCTTGGTGACTACTGCTTTCTTATTTACACAATGAGAAAATGTGTTCTCTAAAATCATGGAGTAATAGCTTTGTTGTTTGAATATCTATTAGTAAGAATGAAATATCCCTCCCTTGGCTGATCCCTGTGACACAGAAAACTAGCTTCACACCAAACCAAGGGCAGAGCTCCAGATAAGGGGGTTCTGGGCCAACAATCACTATCTATGTTATCTCTGTAGTTTTCAAGTTATCAGGACTCTGGGGCTACTTTGTAGTCTAGATGTGACCTTGAACTCTTTACACACAGCCCTAATTGTCTACCTATCAAAATACTGCTTCACAAAAGTTTCACCTACCTCTACCCTTCCTTAAAATTTCCTAATAACTCTATTCCTTTGTCTTGTAACATGCCTCATAGTTCCTCTGTTGTGTGATCTCATTCATAGCAGGCCACAGTCAAATTCATAAATGTGATTTTGTGGGACTGCAGATTTGTTAGGTGATCTTGGGCTCATGGGGCTAGGAGGAAAAGGTTTGAAATAATATCGCCAGGGGGCGCCTGAGAGACTCAGTCAGTTAAGCATCTGCCTTCGATTCAGGTCACCATCCCAGGGTCTTGGGATGAGCCTCACCAGGGCTCCCGGCTCAGCACAGTCGATGTCTTCCCCTTCCCCCACGCCCTGCTTGTGCGTCCCTCTCTCAAGTAAATAAATAAAATCTTTATAAAAAAATCTTCAGTAAATATTTGTTTTCATAAACTATCTGTTCGCAATCATTCACGTGCAAATAATGAGAAGAAAAAAGTCGGCCACTAATTTGGTAAGGATCTGAGCAAACAATGAAAGAGCATTTTAACACCACTGATCTAGATTATCTAGACCAATATTTCTATAAAAAGAAAAGGGAAAAACAGAAAAAAGAAAGGTGGGGAGAGGGAAACAGTGATTTAGAGGGAAAGGTCATCTAGTACACTGCTTTAGTGCAGTAACAGCCCATAGGACCGCAAGCGCCGCCGCTCAGAGTCCCTTTCCACTCTTCAATTAGACGCGGGACAGTCTCGGGCGCAACTAGAACTTCAACTCCCGGCTTCCCGCGCGGCCCGGGGAAGGCAGGCCCTGATTGAGAGACAGAGGCTCCAGGGGATAGCGGCCCAGAGCCGGTCGCTCCTCCTTTTGAAGCGGTTTCGCACCTCTTTCCGCCCGCGGCGTCGGTGGCGTCGGCGGCGTCGGCGGCGTCGGCGCTCACGCAGGGGCGGGTCACGGCGGCGCAAAGCGGTGCTGGGCGGGAAGGGAAGTCGTGGCGGCGGCGGCGGCGGCAGCGGGGACGGCAGCGGCGGCGGCGGCGGCGGCGGGGACCGCAGGAGCGGTGGTGCTGTCAGTTAGGCCGTCGGAGAAATGGGAGACCCGGGGTCGGAGGTGAGTGGGCGAGCGTCGGGCGGCGGCATTCTCAGGCGAGCGGGGAAGGGCTTTGTGTTTTGTTGAGAGTGAGGCCTGGTGCGCGGCGCCCGCCGCCGCGGCGGCCGACAGTGTCCGCGTCTCGGGCCGAGCTCGGCGTTCGGGCCTGGTGCGGGTGTGAGCGGGGAACCAGCAGTAACAATGGCCGCCCGGCCGCCCCCGGCCCTGTGCGCCGGCCACGGAGGTCCCTGTTGCCGCTGCTCGGGCCGCGAGAGCGACATTTTGAGACAGGCTCGCTCCTCGGCGGTGTGCGTGCCTCCCTCCTCCTTGAGGAGATTGGGGGAATTCGCAGGGTCTGATAAGTCGTTTTCGGCGTCCCTCCCTGTGGATGGCTCCACGTCTGCAGAGGCAGAGCCCGACTCCATCGAGTCCTGTTCTTGGTGGGATTTGCCTGCAGTTGTGCTCAGTTCGGTTTCCTCGAGAGCTTGCTGTGTGTCTTACGGAGCTCTTCCTTTTTCGTTCTTTTTGGGAAGAATCTCTTCCTCCAGGTACGTGGCTGTATGTAGATAAGCATATTCTGGCTTATTTTTATAGATGATAGAGTCTGTCCCTCCAGCTGGGCCTGAGGCATCTGAGGCAACACCGGATGAAAATGAAGATGACATTCAGTTTGTCAGTGTAAGTAGCAACGAAATTCGGGTGTTTCCTAGAATCCCAAACCTATGCGCGGTAAGCCGTTCTGTGATGCTGATACCTCGCCTGTCCGTTCGTCATTCAGCAGCTGGGTGTGGATGTCTCGCAGGTACTGGGCACTGGGGAGTATGGCACAGGATGAGGAAATTTACCGAAAGGGGTCTCTGAGCACCTGCAGGGGCCACCACAAAGACTGTGCCCGAAAGGACATGTTGCACATGGAATCACGCTTCTTATGCCTTCATTAGCGCCACTTTATACTTCCTGTGGGCAAAGTCGTGCGCTCTTAAGAGTGTGTTTGGAAGCAGGGCAAGAGTGTCCTTTGAAACACGACCTGCAGGTTAGAGGGAAGGGACAGGAGAAAGCAAGAAGGGTTGCAAGCAAAGTGGGAGCGTTCTGGAGCTTCGTAAGGCGAAGGCAGGTAGCTTGAAGACTTCTCCAACCTCTGAGATCACCACGTTACAGCATAATGCAGGAGTTGACGTTCATAATGAAGACCCTGCATCACCAGGAACACACGTGGTTTTGACTGTCTTCCCTTTGGGACAGTGGTCTCTGAGCATTAGGATGTGTAAGTGCAGATATCTGGGCCTCACACCACAGCTGCTGAATCAGAATTTGAAGGTGGGACCCAGGAATCTTCACTTTGGAACAAACAAAAGGACATGTGACTCTGAGCCATGCTTTGTAAAGCCTTGGTTTAGGGGACCTGGGGTCATGATGTATTGGGGGATGGTTTTCACCCAAAACTAAAGTTTTGCAAAGGGTCTGTTTAAAGTGGTAGCTAGCCAGAAACTTCTACAAACCAGTGATTAGTTGAGGTTTGCTGTCAAAGTTGTATATTTTTTCCTTAAATGAGTGGCCGTTTAATGTTTATTAATTGCTATAGGTTTAGGGCATCCTGATAAACCATTTTTCCAAATGTCAGTTTTCTAAATCAAATAATATCCCCTCTTTAAACGTTGCGGTGTTAAGATGTTTCTTGTTTCTTGTTCCAGTAGGGTCATATGGAAATTTTTTTTTTTTTTTTAAGATTTTATTTTTTTTTATTTCACACAGAGAGATCACAAGTAGGCACAGAGGTAGGTGGGGATGGGGGAGGAGCAGGCTGGATCCCAGGACCCTGGGATCATGACCTAAGCTGAAGGCAGAGGCTTAAACCCACTGAGTCACCCAGGCACCCCTCATATGGAAATTCTTTACAAGATATTTCCTTGACATTCTTCCCCATTAACAATACATATGGTAATCCCCTCCCCCTTTTTTTTTTGACACTTGGGACCTTAAATTTGGGGGTACCAAGATAGGCTGGGTGCTGGTTCTGCCATCCCTTTGTTGTAGAGTAATGATGTAGCTGTGGAATTTGAAGAGCCACCATGCCTTTTTTTTTTTTTTTTTTTTTTTTTTTTTTTTGGTGGTACGGAAAAGCATTTCGAAGGAATATTTAATGGGTCTTTGGGAAAAATAATTTTGGTTCCTCCTGTCGTTTAGAAACAAATGAATGGGACATTATTTTTTTTTTTTAAGATTTTTATTTATTTATTCGACAGAGATCACAAGTAGGCAGAGAGGCAGACAGAGAGAGAGGAGTAAGCAGGCTCCCCGCTGAGCAGAGAACCTGATGCGGGGCTTGATCCCAGGACCCTGGGATCATGACCTGAACCGAAGGCAGAGGCTTTAACCCACTGAGCCACCCAGGTGCCCCAACATAACTTTTATATGCACTGGAAAACCAAAGAATTCATTTGACTCTATTGTGATAGTCGCTTTATTGTAATAGTCTGGAACTGAACCTGTAATATTTCAGAGGTATGCTTGTATACTCTAAGTGGAATTTCAGTATCAGAAAGAAGAGAGTAAAAATATTCCTTATTTTATTTTATTTATTTATCTATTTTAAGATTTTATTTTTAAGTAATCTCTATATCCAACATGGGGCTCAAACCCACAACCAGGAGCTCAAGAGTCCATGCTCGCTTCAGCAGGACATACACTAAAAAAAAGAGTCAGGCTCCTATGACTGAGTCAGCCAGGTGCCCCCTCCACCATTGCCTTTAAATTGTTCCACAGGAAAAGAACAGTGATAATTTAATTCAGTTTTAGAATATACTCAGAAACAGAATTTACTTACCTTTATAACCCTATCCTCTGCTGGGCTCCACTAGGATATGCTTATTTCTCTTTTTTATAGTACCATCAGTTAAAGATGAAATGCTCCTGGGTACAGTCCTCTTCTTGAGGGTTCTTCAGATACAAAAAGTTTCTACTTAACATACTCTATTATGGATTCCTGAGTCTTCCTATAAATCTCTTTCCAGCCTTCAGTCTACATTATAGCACAACATCCTCTTTGAGTTCTGCTATATGCATATACGCATGCGCGTAGCTAAACACAATATATGCTAAAAGAATGATAAAAGTTTGTAAGTACAAAAGGAGCCCTTTTATTATAAATTTTATTGTAATATACATATAGAAGAGTTTACTTCCTGATTGTTGTTCTAGCCTTTTATTTTAGTACTACATTACTACTATCGGATTAATTCGTTACTAGTCTTTCCACACTTCATACTTTCCTAATCTTGAACCACAGCTTTAATATTGTTCCCATCTTAGCACTGTTGACTGGTTCATTTACCTATAGAATAAAATCTAGGGTTTTGACCCAGGTATTTAGGGCTTGGTGTATTCTATAGGTAGTATATATGTAAAGAAACAATTGAAAAAGGGCTTGATGTTTGCTTGTGTAAGGATATGGAGGATAAAGCAGAGCTATTGAAGAACTCTGATTTTTGAGTTTAGATATCTAAAAGATTATCGATAGTCAGCCAGTTAAAGAATATAGTACCCTGGTGTGTCTTTTTAATACAATCCCTGTACTATTTTCCATTTCCAAAGGAATCCATGTGGCTTTATTCCTCCATGTAGATTTAGTTTCTCTTTGGGTTTTGTCATCATTACTTATTCCTCTACTCTGAAATCTACTCTGAAATCTGCTCCTGTGCTGCTTTTGTTTCTGATTATCCTGTGCCACCTGCAAGACTTCCTCAACAGAGGAAGACACAGAGGAAGTCTTGCTAAGTCTTGCTAATTCCAACAACAAAAACCTCCTAATTGTAAATGCAAGTTTGGTTTGAATGGTTTTCATGACTTGTAAATTTGCTCAATTCCTTTTTAGGAAGGACCATCAAAACATGTTCTTGAATACATTGTTCTGGTCTGTGGTGATAATGAAAAGCCTAGCACCTGTCATAGCGACGTAAGTATATTTGTGGTTTTTCAGTTCTGTCATTAAGTGCAAAGTGTGTTGGAGGTGGTTGGCAAGAACTGATTGTAAGATTTTCAGGAGTTTTGTGGGCGGATTTGTTAAACATAACCATTGTTAAAAATTAAAGTATATTTTAAAACTTGAAGTATATAAAGTTACAAGGAAATAAGTTGTTACATTTAAGGTAGTAAATACTCAAAGCTCATCATATCTTAATTTGAGATTATTTATACGTATTGTATCTGAGTGGTAGAAATACTATATAACAGCATGCTCCTGCAACATGATTGGAGTATTTACACCAAGGTAAATGTCAAACTACAAGTCAGGGCTTGATTTATTATTTACTGATTATCTAAATTTAAGAAAGTGGTGGTTAAAATGTTAATGCAGATTAAGCCTAAAAATGTGACACATCTCTAAATTGCTGGACTCTGTGCTATGTGAACAATTGAGAAAACCTTGTAATATCTGAAAACTCTTCCTTGATTCCACAAAGATGATGTCATTGATAAGTGAGTGGAGTTTTGGTATACATCTTCATCTTTTCACTTTTCTTCTTATTAAATGAAAATATTAACCACTTTTCACATTGGAACTATACTCAATCGTAAATCATATGAGCAACTTCTCTGTTCACTTAGATGTTAATCAAACATTCACAGTCAGATTTCATGACATTGGCTATAAAATTTTAAAAACGTTCACCTGGCTACCTCAGTCAGGAGGAGCATCCAGTTTTTATTTCAGGGTCATGAATTCAAGCCCCACATTGGGTGTAGAGATTACTAAAAAAATAAAAAAAAACTGATAGTGAATTTTTCAACAAATAGCAAGTCATATTGAAGTTATAGGTACAAATTGAAAATCAGTGTAAGTCTTTTATTTTTTATTTATTTAAGTTTTGTTTTGTTTTGTTTTTGGACAGACAGAGATCACAAATAGGTGGAGAAGCAGGCAGAGAGAGAGGAGGCAGGCTCCCTGCTGAGCAGAGAGCCTGATTGTGGGGCTCGATCCCAGGACCCTGAGATTATGACCTGAGTGGAAGGCAGAGGTTTTAACCCACTGAGCCACCCGGGTGCCGGCAGTGTAAGTATTTTAATTCAAAATTTATTTCTAAAATTTTGTAAAGAAATCATTAACAGAAGTTTTTACATTAATCCTTAAAGTGTTCTTTCAAGAACTTTACTTATATATGTAAAATTATTTTTCAGATTCTGTTCCCTAAAATGCCAAAACAACAGGAGATTTTTTGCATTTTTTAAATGTGAAGAAGGTGAAAACAGACACAGAAAATAATAATAGCAAAAATCATTGTGGATTGTCTAAGTCGAAGGAATCAGATTTCAAATATGTTGAACAGCCAATCATTGAGGAAAATCCATCATATTCATCAAAGGAAGAAACAGATAATCTTGTGCTTCCATAGTGTTGGAATGAAAAGCATTTATGTTTACAGAACAGTACAAATGGCTTGAAATTAAAATAAGGTAAATTAGGATATAAGGATTGTTTAATAGTTCAGCATTTGGGATCAAAAGCAGAAAAGCATGTCCATGTGTCTAAGGAATAGATTGCATATTTAGTAACCCCTAATCACAGTAATAAAACTACTAGACAGGCTTCTCTGCAGAAAAAAATTAGGGAACACGATATTTCTAAAGCTCATGGTAAAATTCAGGATTTGTTAAAGGAATCAATTAATGACTCAAATTCTGATTTAGTGCATAAACAAAATAATAAAGATATTGATGCTACTGTAAAAGTTTTCAATACTGTTTACAGTTTAGTAAAACACAATAGACCTTTATCTGATATTGAGGGGGTAATAGAATTACAAGAGAAAAATGGAGAGGTCAGCTGTTTAAATACATGATACAGTGCAACAAGAATAGCAGAACATGGGGGCGCCTGGGTGGTTCAGTGGGTTAAGCCACTGCCTTCGGCTCAGGTCATGATCCCAGGTCCTGGGTTCAAGCCCCACATTGTGCTTTCTGCTCAGCAGGGAGCCTGCTTCCTCCTCTCTCTCTGCCTGCCTCTCTGCCTACTTGTGATTTCTCTCTGTCAAATAAATAAAATCTTTAAAAAAAAAAAAAAAAAAGAATAGCAGAACATGATTGGAAAAGAAATGAAAATGAAGATATTTAAGAATATTATAAAAGAGAATGCCAAAATCTGCATCATAATTGATGAGGCATCTACAGTTTCGAAGAAAAGCACTCTAGTGGTTTATCTCCAGTGCACAGTTCAGTTGGCTCCCACACCAGTTATTTGTTGCTTTAAAAGAATTGGTGTCATCTGCAGCAGAGTGTATTTTCAATACAATATTGAGTTCTTTAAATGATTGTGGGTTTACTAATGAATATTTGAAAGCAAATTTAGTTGCATTTTGTTCTGATGGTGCTAATA
The DNA here is from genome assembly GCF_902655055.1 of Lutra lutra. Lineage (NCBI taxonomy): Eukaryota > Metazoa > Chordata > Mammalia > Carnivora > Mustelidae > Lutra > Lutra lutra. The sequence continues at coordinate 49,254,687 of NC_062283.1, read as the reverse complement.
CAATTCTGGGAAGAAAGTCTGAAGTAGCTACAAGATTGTTGGAAAATTTTCCTAAAATCATTACTTGGAATTGTTTAAAACTATCGATTTCAGTTGCCACTTGATGATTCAATATCTGAAATGAAGCAACTATCTTTTTAAACTACTTCTTGATAAAATTTATTCCACTTATCACCACTCTAATAAAAATCAAAACAAGCTTTTAGAAAATGTAGCTAAAGATCTTGAAATTGAAATTATTAAAATTAGCCGGGTAATGGGACCAAGATGGGTGGCATGTGGTTTTTAAACTGCTACTGCTGTATGGTATGCATATCCTGTGTTATATATGCATTTTTCTAATTTTACTCTGGTTTGGCAGAGATTAGCTAACATTCATTTTTTGCAAGACCTTGCTTTAATGATTGACATTCTTCAAGAATTTTCACTACTTTCAACTGCATTACAGTCCAGATGAACTAACATTCAGAAAGCACAAAAATTGATCAAATGTACCATAAGAGCCTTGGAAAATTTAAAAATTGGTACTGGAAAGCATGAGTGTCAAATTGAAGGTTTGATTAAGTCAGATAAGTTTAAGATATTCCATTTAGTAAAAATAATAAATTTAGGGGTGCCTGAGTGGCTCAGTGGGTTAAAGCCTCTGCCTTCTGAGATCAGGTCATGATCTCAGGGTCCTGGGATTGAGCCCCACATTGGGCTCTCTGCTCAGCAGGGAGCCTGCTTCCCTCCCCCCCCCCCCCCCCCCCCCGCCTGCCTCAGCCTACTTGTGATCTCTATCAAATAAATAAAATCTTTAAAAATATATATATATAATATAGGGTGTAACTACAAAGCAGGTAGACTACTTTTTTTTTTTTTTTCTTTTTTAATCTGCCTTGGGGAAGCCAGCTCATTGCTTTAGAGTCAGCTTGTATCAAGAATGTGAGATGTGATCAGCTAGCATAAACCAACTCTTGGTCAGTCTGGATCTTCAAGTCTGTGTTTTCTTACTCCAACTCTTAAAGACTTTTTATTCCTTGGGCTTGTCAGAGTTGAGACTTTTCCCCAGTCATCTTTGTACTATCTCATATGTGCGTATCTTCCTACATTTCTTTGCCCACAAAAAGAGAAGTCTACCTGTAAGGGATTTCCTAAATGGAGAATTAAAACCTAATATTTAATACTATCAGTTCTCCCATGTATATACTAATTTATCTGTGAACATAATATGTTATTAAATGAAGACAATGATGCTTTCTTCATTTAATAAAGTATTTTCCACATTCTGGAAAATCTATAAACCAATATAGAGTAGATGGAAATTTTAACTGTTCTTCAGGGGCCAAACTGAAATCCTTTCCACTGGCAGAATTTTTTTTTCAGCGCCCTAGTGACTTGGTGTAAAAATTTGCTCTAAATTATTCATTTCCACTACATAGATAGATTTAAACGTATAATAATAAACGTTAACTTTTCTAAGCAAAAGGTTTATTAACGGTGACCTTTGGTTACCCAGGGTAGCTAGGGTAAAGCACAGATAATTGAAATTCATAATTAATCAGTGTTTAAACTTTTCTATCAAACAATTGATTCATTTATATTCTTCCTCCCTAGCCCTCTCCCACAAGCACCTCCTTTTTAGTGGAGTGGGGCTAATAAGTAGTTAGAAATGAAAAAGAAGAATCACGGAGGGCTAGAAACCAGCAAGCATATAAGCAGCCCTATTAGCCGTAATTGTCAATTTGATGACAGCTGTTGAACGTTGGAATTAGGACCCACGGGTGGTAATCCTGAGTCGAGATATTAACTCTTCACTCCTCTGCTTCGGCGTAGTGTTCCTGCCCTGAGTTCGAGGCTGTCTCTCCTCTAACCACCAAAGAGCTCTCTGCGCCTATGGGAAGAAGCAGCTACTGGGTGTGAAGCAGAGGAAATCCCTTCATTTGAACACATTTCTTTGGCTCTTGACAAATAGTTGCATTTCCTCTGTTCTTGCAGGAGCCTTATTTTCCCTTTGGAAATACCCTTTCCAGCCATATAGCTTGGCATGTAGGAAAGGTTGAATTATCCTGGAAGTCTGTGTTGGTCTTCATTCTGTAAAAGCGGATTGTTTTTACCTGGTCTTACAGATGTTTAGAAAGTGGCACCGTTATTCATTTGTCTAGCTGCCAGCACTCTGATGTAGCACAAAAAGCCATTTCCTTCTCTTCATTGTTCTGGCATTGAGCTCCAGGACGGATGAGGGTTTATGGTCCGTGGTCATGAGCTCCCCAGACTGGTCTCTGTTAGCTTCAAGTGCTTTGGTTCCCCAGATTCCTCGGGACCCCTGGAGTGTTGGCAGCGCCTGAGGCGGCTCGGCAGGGCTCCGTACTCCCCGTGTATGTTGTGCAGATTGTGCCGGCGATGGCGTTTCCCTTCCGAGGTCACTGGATTTGCCAGTAAGCGACCTCTTCTCTTACCTGGGGTTAAAAAGAAGTTCTGAGGTGTTCTTCAAAAGTGGTACCATCTTTTTAGTCTAATTTTCATGATTTTATCTTTTTTTTTTTTTTCACTTGCTAGAAGTTTTTTAAAGGCCCTGCTCAGTCAGTGTACAGGGTGAGTCAGAGGCAGGTTCACCAAGGTGTAGTAATTGCTGTTTTACTAGTTGCACATTTAGAATACAAAGGAGGCATCAGAAACACACTGACTTTCTCCAGAGCCACTTCCTTGTACACAGAGTCTGAGCAGGGACAGCGCCAGGCATCTCCCTGTAAAGGCACCTGCCGACGAGCATTTGACTGGAAGAACCTAGGCAAAAGGGAAACCTGTCATGCAGTCTCTGGGCAGGCCTGGGCTTGGCTCTCCGTACAGGGTGCGCTTAGGCCACACACGATGCTTGCCTTACTTTTCAAGCTATTTGCCACAGTCCTGTTCAATAGTGTGGAAGTCCTTTTGCAGTCCGGTGTGCATGCCATATGATCAGGACAGCTTCTCCACCTTACCTGGTTTCCTACAAGCAAGTAGGAAAAATAGTGAATTTACCCTAAAATGTCCAATCTGTATTTATGTACCTTGTCAGTGTTTTGCTGTTGGTTTTCTAAAAACAATCTGATCAATAAATCTTATCCAAATCGAAAAAAAAATATATATATATAAATTTAATGCTCTTCCTAAGTGTATGTTACTAGAAAACATAATTGAACACATGCATTTACATCTTATAACTGACAGAAACCATGATGAAAGTATTTTAATTATTTTGACTTGCTAGAACCCTCTACATGGCCTTATGAAGAAATGACTTCACCATGGATAGCTGGTGAAAAAAAAATTATTTCATCTATGTGAAATTTTAAAATACGAAATTGATTTGAATGATTTTGGGGAATTTGTAAATAATATAAAATCTAATAGTGTTTCAATTCCTACAACTATACAAATAGCTAAAAAGATAGTTAACACTATTGCCATCAATAATGTTGAAGCTGAAAGAGGTTTCAATTTCATGAACATAATTCGTACAAGGGTGAGAAATAGTTTAACAATAGATCACATATCAGATCTAATGACAATAAATTTATTGGGGAAATTGCAGATTGCGATGCAACTCCATTTGTAAAGTCCTGGTCAAACTGTAACCACAGATTGGCTACAATACAAGAGTTAGGCAAAAATCAACAAAAGCCTTCTATGATAATCATTTGGCTATATGGAACTTATAATAAAGGGTATTATATGTGTTTTTATCATTTGTTAATTGTGTGCTACCCACCTTAAAAAAATTTTTTTGAAACCCCATTGTTAAACTTTCATTGACACATTTAAAAGGCATTTTCCAAAGAGAGAAAGTTAGTTGTTTTTAGGAACTATATAGTTTTTTTAGAGATTGGCCCATATCTACTAGAGTAGGCCATGATGTATATTATAAGGAGTCCTGTAGAGAACATCCAACCATTTCCATTTCTGCTGCCTTACTTTTAGTAAGAATGCAAGAGTAACAACCCAGATAAGTTCAAAACCCTGGAAATTATATAAAATAAATGAAAAATGGAATAAAAATTGCAAGCCTTTTGGCTATCAATCACTTCTGTATGTGCTAATATAGTAACCTCTAGCTATCTGTGGCTATTAAGCACTTGAGCTCAGTAGGACTAAGTGAATTTCTTATTTAAATATAAAAAAGCAGTGTAAAATATTCTTAACAACTTCTTTTTTTAGAAATACAGTTAACTTGCTACCTTGCTCATGATTATTGTAGTATGCCTGTCAAACTCTTGTCATGTGTAATACTACGTAAAACACATCACTGCATTGGTGTCAACAGATGGATTCAGGGCACATTATTTTTTTTTTTTTTAAATCTTTTCATTCTTGTATATTTTAAAGATTTTATTTATTTATTTGACAGATAGAGATCACAAGTAGGCAGAGAGAGAGGAGGAGACAGGTTCCCTGTTGAGCAGAGAGCCCGATGTGGGGCTCGATCCCAGGACACTGGGACCATGACCTGAGCCGAAGGCAGAGGCTTTAACCCACTGAGCCACCCAGGCACCCCACATTATTTTTTTCTATGAATTGATGTAACATAGCATCTTTACCTGAGTATTTTATACAGACAATAAGAATTACAATGATACTTAGATAAATCATAATTGATAATTGAAATACTTATTTTAATTATTATCTTTCTAGTTCAGACATGAATATATGCACATTTTTTAATTTAAAATGAAGGCATACTGAAAAATAGAGATACAGAAACTAGTATTACAACTGGAACAATAAGCAGACTGGAAGAAGGTACTTTACACATTTCATGATGAATGGTTAATTGCAGTTGGCTGGGGCAGAGAAAAGCTGGTTTGTTTTTTGTTTGTTTATTTGTTTTTTTGAAGATTTTATTTATTTATTTGAGAGAGAGTATGAGAAAGGAGGTCAGAGGGAGAAGTAGACTCCCTGTGGAGTTGGGAGCCCAAAGCAGGACTCAATCCCAGCACTCCAGAATCATGACCTGAGCTGAAGGCAGTCACCCAACCAACTGAGCCACCCAGGCACCCCAAAAAGCTGGTATTTGAAAAAGACAGTAAAGAAGTGGATAATACTGAGTTTCAGCAAATGCATAATGAATGAAATCTTTCAAAGTCAAAAAATTGAACTTCAGTCACTTGAAATTAGAATTAAATGTTCAACAAAATTTCTTAAACAGTTTTTTTTTAAGGTTAATTTTAAGTTTGGCCAGCTATAAAACAGCTTGGATTTTCACTTGAAAAAAGAACTGGTTCTGAATAGATAATAAAATATTTCAGTAGCAGAAATTGTTAGAAAATTATGAATTGAAGCCCAAGAAATATTTTATTAAGAAAGTACAAAGTCCTTAGTTAGGTAACCAAACATTGTAGAATACAGGACCTTTCTAACTATCAAAGATTAATTGATTTAGAATCTGAAAAGTGTTTTTCTTTGGATGAGTTATGTAATATAAGAGCTGCAGCTCAAAATTTGGAGTACATTTTGTCTCATAGGACTTAAAACATTTATGAAGCAATAATTTGAATTCATGGCCTAAAACTTACGAAGCCTTTTTTTTGTTCGTTTTTTGGTGTTTTTTTTTTTAAGTAAGCTCTGTGTCCAAAGTGGAGCTTGAATTCATGACCCCACGATCAAGAGTTGTTTCCTCAACTGACTGAGCCACGCAGGTGCCCCGTATAGCTATTTTTTTTTTTAAGATTTTATTTATTTGTTTGACAGAGATCACAAGTAGGCAAAGAGGCAGGCAGAGAGAGAGGGGGAAGCAGAGAGCCCAATGCGGGGCTCGATCCTAGGACCCTGAGATCACGACCCCAGCTGAAGGCAGAGCCTTAACTCACTGAGCCACCCAGGCACCCCATTTTTTATTTTATTTTTTATTTTTTAATTTAATTTTTTTTTTTTAAGATTATTTATTTATTTATTTATTTAACAGACAGAGATCACAGGTAGGCGGAGAGGCAGGCAGAGAGAGAGAGAGACGGGAGGAAGCAGGCTCCCTGCTGAGCAGAGAGCCCAATGTGGGGCTCAATCCCAGGACCCTGAGATCATGACCTGAGCCGAAGGCAGAGGCTTTAACCCACTGAGCCACCCAGGCACCCCTTATTTTATTTTTTAAAAGAATTTTTTATTTATTCATTTGAGACAGAGAGATAGCAGGAGCCGTGAGGAGGGGCAGAGGGAGAAGCGGACTCCCTGCTGAGCAGGGATCCCTATGTGGGGCTCCATCCCAGCACCTGCAGATCATGATCTGAGCCCCCAGGTGCCTCATGTAGCTATTTTTTAACCTTTTACATTTGTTAGAGGAGTTTCAGATAGATGAGGGAAAAAAATTATTTCTGTCACAGTAAATGGCATTTTAGGTAAGTTAGGTAAAATGTCAGATCTTTTTGAAATTTTTAAATGAAACATTCCCCTTATTTGTTCATTCTACCTGTATGATGCATTTTGAAGATAGTTGTGGTCAGTTTTTTAAAATGGTCTCTATGACAGGTGTCAAGGGTACGGTTTAATGTTCATTATATGAGTGCAAAAGCTATGAATCAACATCAGCTAATAGGATTGCTGGAAGATGTAAAAGGAAATTTAGTGATCTTACATACTTTGTTAGTTGGTTGAATTGTGAAAGAATGCTAAAAAACTTACTGTATTGTTAACACTAGTTCAAGATTTTCTTGCAACAACAGAAATGCTAGCCAAATATTTAATAATCAAGAAGAAAATGGTGGGGGCACGTGGCTGGCTCAGTTGATGGAGCATGTGACTCTTGATCTTAGGGTTCTGGGTTCAAGCCCCATATTAGGCATAGAACTTACTTTAAAAAAAAAAAAAAGAAAGAAAATGGTGCTTTTCTTCCCAATATGTTGCATATGAATGACCTACATTTGAAGCTCCAAGGAAAAGAAAAAAGCTTATTTGTGCCCTACTTAGACAAGCACTAGAATTTATTTTGAAATAGAAACTTTAAAAAATAAATAATTTTACACATTTTTCAAATATGAATCAGCATGTATGACATTTTAACTGTATTTGACATTGTTATATAAATTTACTATAAAAATTTATAAGAAATTTGAAATGTTAATTTGCTTTTAAATTTACTCATTAATTTGGAACAATGACCCAAAATTTATTGCATTTATTTAGACAAATAAAATCTTCAGACTGATATGCTTTTGCTCTGAAGGTAAATCAATTCTTTTTAAAAAGGATGAACAGGATTTTTTTAATGTGGATGTAAATAAAGGAAAATTACTTTCTTTCAGTTATTGGAAAACTTGACTGTTTGAAACAATTTGAGTATATCAATCTACTTTTTAGCTACAAATTTTATGAAATTTATATATAAATCAAGTACTTGTGATAAAAAAGGCATTCAGATTAACAGATGTGCCTTACATGTAAAATACACATCAGATTTTAAAGACTTAGCATGTACTTTAATCACATTAATTATTGATAATATTTTGAAATAATATTTTGGTTATTTTGAGTTAAAGTAGTAAAATTAATGTTATCTATTTTTATTTTAGAATAACATACGTGGCTTACATTATTAGTTCTGTTGGACATTACTACCCTATATGATGGTTACTGTCAAATCTGGATTTCTCCAATCCAGATCTCACTTTTGAGCTCCAAGAACCATAGTCAACTGCCTTCTAATCATTTTTGCATTGTCCCATAGGTATTCAAACTGAGTATGTCCAAAGCTGAACTTAACAGTCCCTCACTATTTTGTCTCAGAGAACAGCACAGCTACCCATCTATTTGCTTAAATTAGAAATTTGAAGACATTTCAAAGTTTCTCCATTTTGCCTTGTCTCTTCCATCTTTTAAATATCTCTTTAGTCCATATTTTCCTCAATATCCCCACTGCAGTTATCTTCGTTCAGGCAGGCCCTTGTTTTTCTTCCTTAGTCTACCTTAATAACTTCCTAACAAGTCTCACTACCTTCATACATACTTACCCTCTTCTTAATCCATCCTCTGCACTAACTCAGGAATGGCATTCTAAAATACACATTCTTGGGGAGCCTGGGAGGCTCAGTGGGTTAAGCCTCTGCCTTCAGCTCGGGTCATGATCCCAGAGTCCTGGGATCGAGCCCTGCATTGGGCTCTCTGCTCAGCAAGGAGCCTGCTTCCTCCTCTCTCTGCCTGGCTCTCTGCCTACATGTGATCTCTGTCAGTCAAATAAATAAATAATCTTTAAAAAAATTTTTTTAAATACACATTCTTACAACTTTTGTTAGGAAGACATTTAGACTCAGATAACAGAAAACCCAATTTAAGTCACTTAAATGGTTTTATCTGGAGATGGCTGCAGGCTTTGCTTAAGTAGCTCAATGGCATCATTGCTATGTTATCTGGGACACTATTGGTCTTTCCCTTGGGGTTACAGGATGTCTGGCACAGTTTTAGCTATAACCGGAGTTAAGTCAAGAAGGCAAGGAGTGGAGCAAACCCTGATAGCCATCAGGAAATCAGAAGCTTTGCCAGAAGACTTTTCAAGTAGATTTGTATTTTACTCACCGGAATTTTTTCAACATGACCATCTGTCATTGCAAGAGAGGCTTGGATTGTGAACACCTTTACTTTTCCTAGTTTCTTTAGTGAATGTAGACAGCAGAGAAAAGGGAATGGATATTTGGTTAGCCAGTCTATGGTATTTATCATATTTCTCTACTACTGAAAATCCTTCACTGGTTTCTCACTTTCTTAAAGATAGTAGAGTTCAACCTTTCTGATTGTTTTATAAGGAGTCATGCGGCTACTATATAGTGAGTTTCTTGAAAGGAGTATATGGGGTGCCTGGGTGGCTCAGTGTGTTAAGCCTCTGCCTTTGGCTCGGGTCATAATCTCGGGGTCCTGGGATCGAGCCCCATGTCGGGCTCTCTGCTCAGCAGGGAGCCTGCTTCCCCCTCCCACTCTGCCTACTTGTGATCTCTCTCTCTGTGTCAAATAAAATCTTTAAAAAAAAAAGGCATCTATAACCCTGACTATTAATGTCAAGCACATAGGAAGAGCTCAGTGAAAGTTATCTTAGTATGTGAAGTTTCCTACATGTCAGTTCACATTTTTTTTTTAAAGATTTTATTTATTTATTTGACAGACAGAGATCACAAGTAGGCGGAGAGGGAGGCAGAGAGAGAGGAGGAAGCAGGCTCCCTGCCAAGCAGAGAGCCCTACGCGGGGCTTGATCCCAGGATCCCGGGATCATGACCTCAGCTGAAGGCAGAGGCTTTAACCCACTGAGCTACCCAGGCACCCCATGTCAGTTCATTTTTATAAACTGATTACATCTTCAAATATTTCTATTTCCCAGTGGACTTCTAAGGGAAATAAGATACTCTACAGCTTTTAATTTCAGACATACTGGTATGCCTTAATTAACACTTCATATTTACTTTGAAGATACGCTGAGGTAGTCTTTAAAATGAATTTAAAATATTGCTTTTTTAAAAAAAAGATTTTATTTTTTTACTTGACAGATCACAAGTAGGCAGAGAGGCAGGTAGAGAGAGAGGGGGAAGCAGGCTCCCTGCTGAGCAGAGAGCCCGATGCAGGGCTCAATCCAATCATGACCTGAGCCGAAGGCAGAGGCCTTAACCCACTGAGCCACCCAGGTGCCCCAAAATATTGCTTGTTTTAACATAGATGTATTAATAGTTTGGACTGAGAATTTTTATTTATTTATCTATTTACTTATTTATTTTAAAGAGAGGGAGAGAGAATGTGCACTCAGGTGGGAGAAGAGGGAGAGGGTGAGGGAGAGGGAATCTCAAGTAGATTAGGCTGAGTGTGAAGCCCCTGCATTGGGCTTCACACTCATGATCTCATGACCCTGAGATCATGATCCAAGCCAAAATCAAGAGTCAGAGGTTTAACTGACTGAGCCATCCATGCATCCCTGGACAGAGAATTTCAATAAGAATTTCAATATGTAGGGGCGCCTGGGTGGCTCAATGGGTTAAAGCCTCTGCCTTCGGCTCAGGTCATGATCCCAGGGTCCTAGGATCGAGACCCACATCAGGCTCTCTGCTGAGCAGGGAGCTTGCTTCCCCGTCTCTCTCTGCCTGCCTCTCTGCCTACTTGTGATCTCTGTCTGTCAAATAAATTAAAAATAAATAAATTTTTAAAATAAATAAAATTGTTTAAAATAAGAATTTCAATATGTAGCATTTTTTAGAAATTGCAACTGATAATGTGAAAAACACAAACATCAGTACTGCCACCCAGTTTCATTACTTAAATTTGTGTTTTAGTTTCCAAGCACATTGGTTCCAAATGATATGTATTTTTTATTTTTTATTTTTTTTAAAGATTTTATTTATTTATTTGAGAGAGAGACAGTGAGAGAGAGCATGAGCTAGGAGAAGGTCAGAGGGAGAAGCAGACTCCCCATGGAGCTGGGAGCCCGATGTGGGACTCGATCCCGGAACTCCGGGATCATGACCTGAGCCGAAGGCAGTCATCCAACCAACTGAGCCACCCAGGCGTCCCACAAATGATATGTATTTTTTAAAGATTTTATTTATTTATTTGACAGAGAGAGAGATCACAAGTAGGCAGAGAGGCAGAGAAAGAGACGGGGAAACAGGCTCCCTGCCAAGCAGAGAACCCAATGTGGGGCTCGATCCCAGGACCCTGAGATCATGACCTGAGCCGAAGGCAGAGGCTTAACCCACTGAGCCATCCAGGTGCCCCCAAATGATATTTCTTTGTCATGAGTTAATGAGAAAGGTTAGGAACAGACTTAATATGTAATTTATGTGTTCATTCACAAAATGGGGCAATGGTGTACTTTGGTAGTCTTTAAGTTCAAGTAGTTTTGAGAAGTGGTACAGATTTGGCCAAAAAGCATGAGAAATGGTAAATAGGCAAATATAAAAGACCATTTTCTTGTTAATTTCTTTAAGATATGGCAAAAGTGGGGCTTCTGGTGGCTCAGTCAGTAGATCATGCCATGCAACTCTTGATTTGGGGGTTATTTTTTGAGACCCGCATTGGTTGTCAAGATTACTTACTTTATTTTATTTTATTTTATTTCTTAAATATTTTACTTATTTATTTGACAGAGAGAGAGAAAGACAGCAAGAGATGGAATACAAGCAAGAGGAGTGGTAGAGGGAGAAGCAGGCCTCCCACTGAGCAAGGAGCCCTAAGCGGGGCTTGATCCCAGGACCCTGAGATCATGACCCAAGCCGAAGGCAGACGCTTAACGCTGAGCCACCCAGGCGCCCCTACTTAAAGTATTTTTTTAAATGAAATATAACAAAAGTTATTGTTTCAGATGTACTAGAGCATTAAAAAGTAAATGTGGTAGAATAGGGAAGTATATAGTTGCGAAGTTTTGATGTATTACATGAGATGGTACAATATTAACTAAGAAACAGAGTTAAGAGTGTATTTTTTTTTTTAAGATTTTATTTATTTGAGAGAGACACAGCAAGAGAGGGAACACAAGCAGGGGGAGTGGGAGAGGGGGAAGCAGGTTTCCCACCAAGCAGGGAGCCCGATGCAGGGCTTGATCCTAGGACCCTGGGATCATGACCGGAGCCAAAGACAGATGCTTAACTACTGAGCCACCCAGGTGCCCCTGCATTTTTTTTTTTTTTTAAGATTTTATTTACTTATTTGACAGAGCGCACAGGGGGAGCAGCAGAGGGAGAGGGAGAAGCAGGCTCCCCGCTGAGCAGGAAGCATGATGCAGAGCTCAGTCCCAGAACCCTGAGATCATGACCTGAGCCAAAGGCAGATGCTTAATTGACTGAGCCACCCAGGCTCCCCAAGAATGTATGTTCTAATTCTTTTTTTTTTTAAGATTTAATCTATCTATTTGACAGAGAGCACAAATAGGGGAAGTGGGGGAGGGAGAAGCTGGTTTTGCGCCCAACAGGGAGCCGGATGAGGGACTTGATCCCAGGACCCTGGGATTATGACCTGAGCCGAAGGCAGATGCTTAACTGACTGAGCCACCTAGGTGCCTGTATGTTCTAATTCTTAGAACAACTATTTAAAAAAAAAGAATTCAGAGAGTTACAGCTAAGAAAGCAATCAATGGGGCGCCTGGGTGGCTCAGTGGGTTAAGCCGCTGCCTTTGGCTCAGGTCATGATCTCAGGGTCCTGGGATCGAGGCCCGCATCGGGCTCTCTGCTCAGCAGGGAGCCTGCTTCCCTCTCTCTCTCTCTCTGCCTGCCTCTCCGTCTACTTGTGATCTCTCTCTGTCAAATAAATAAATAAAATCTTTAAAAAAAAAAAAAAAAAAAGAAAGCAATCAATGGAATTTTGTTAAATGTTCAGATTCTCAGAAAAAAAGCCAGGAAAAGGTACAGAAGAACAAAACACAGGGCAAACAAAATACAATTGTAGATTTAAATATAGCTGTAGCAATAATTATATTAAATACAAATGGTCTAAATATACTAATAAATAAGGCAGATTGGCAAAATGAACAAATAGTAATACCTAACTTTGCCCACAAAAAATAGCTTTTAGATATAAAATCACAAGTTGAAAGTACCTGGATAGAAAAATGTTCCTGTTCCTCCTACTATGTATAATTAAAAACCTTGAATATATATAAACAAAGGAGCACCTGGGTGGCTCAGTTTCTTGAACGTTCAACTCTTGGTTTCTGCTCAGGTTGTGATTTTGGGGTTGTAGGATTGGCCCACTTTGGGCTCTGAGCTTAGTCTGGAGCCTGCTTGTCCCTCTCCCCTCTACTCCTCCCCTTGCTCACACTCTCTCTCAAATAAATAATAAATAAGTAAAATCTTTAAAACAAATAAACAAAAAAAGCCACACATAAGACTGAAAGATGGGGAAAAGGCAAACCAGGTAGGGGTCTTAGAACTCAGAAGCACACAGTGGTGTGTTCCCTGATTTTTCTATTTGCCTCCTATATCTCAGGCTTGAACCTGAAGAAACTAGCAACTTAGAAATGCCAATGGATGCAGACAGAAAAATAAATGCCTGCTCTCTCATGGTCAAAGGATCAGGAAAGGGCAGGCTAGCAAGACAAAACATATTATTTTACGAAACAAGACGAAACCAGAGAGGGAGACAAACTATAAGAGACTATTAATCTGAGGAAACAAACTGAGGGTTGCTGGAGAGGAGGGGAGTGATGGACATTGGGGAGGGTACGGGTTATAATGAGCACTGAGTATTATTTGAGACTGATGAGTCACAGACCTGTACCCATGAAACAAATAATATATGTTAATTAATTGAATTTAAACAAATTAAAAAAAATAATTAGAATTTTAAAAATATTGGGGGGAAAACTGTTATTTTACACAATAATGTCTCTACTTCAGGCAAATACTGTGGAAAATCAGGGGACCCATCCCCACTCGAGGCAGCCAACCAAGGCCAAGTGGGGTACATGGACTTCTATCCTTGCCAACTTAGATGAAATACCCCTAACCCTAAAACCCACTCCGCTGAGGTGCTCTGTCATAGGAGGCCTAATGGAGAATCATGAATTTACCTTTGCCCAGCATTAAGAAACTCTTCCCTCACCACCTCAGGTCTTAACAGAAGCTAACTAGAGAGCATGGACTTCTTTACTACCTGGGAATAACAAGGCAGCAACATCCCCTTTCTGCTCCTAAAGTGGTGTCCAAGAACAACTAAGTAGAAAGTTAATGATTTAGAGTCTCATAATAACCCATATGTCTAGGTTTCAATAAAGGTCACTTGTCATTCTAAGAACCAGGAACACACTCACACACAAAAATTAATAGTTGACAACACTAGGGGTGCCTGGGTGGCTCAGTTGGTCAAGTATCTGACTTGGGCTTAGGTCATGATCTTGGAGTCCTGAGATCAAGCCCTGTATTGGGCGCCACACTCCTCAGAGGAGAGTCTGCTTCTCCCTCTCCCTCTACCCCTTCCCCCTGTTTGTGCATTCTCTTCTGCTTTCTCTTACACAATAAATAAATAAAATCTTTAAAGAAAAAAAGATGATCTAGTGGGATCTCTCTCTCTTTTTTTTTTTTTTGTACACAATGAAACTGAAGTTTCAGGTGGTTAACAAAATTGCCATGGCTACAGGGTTGTCATGAACAGATAAGCAACACTATCTTATGGTTCTCTGCATTTACTATCCAGGATTTTTGGAAGTGAAAATGTGATTTTTATATCATATTTCACCTTTTAATATTTGCATAACTTTGGAGAGTTGATTGATATATATTTTTTTAAGATTTATTTATTTATTTGAGAGAGAGAGTGAATGAGCAGGAGGAGAGGCAGAAGGAGAGGGAGGGAAATCCTAAGCAGTCTTCCAGCTGGGCACGGAGCTCATTGTGGGGTGATCCCAGGACTCTTGACCTGGCTTGAAACCAAGAGCTGGTCACGCAACAGAATGAGTTACCCAGGTGCCCCTGATTGATATCTAACTTAAGTTTACTCACCTTTCAACAAAAATAATAACCTCATGAATAGTTTCAGGTTTTGTAGGGCCCATTGCATACTAAATTTGGCAAGAAAAAATGCCACAAAATTATGATCACCCTGTTACATACAATTTAAAGCATTTATTTTTGACAGCTTACAGAGGTCAAATTCTCAAGTCTGTTAGTAATGCAATGTAATTTTTAGGACTGTTGTCAAATTTGGGGAAACCCCTATTGAGTTTGATATCATATAAGAATTCAAATCTACTAGAGAGTGAGTGCTCTTAAATGTTCTTTGAATTGACTATATCCAGAGTATTCCTAGAAGATAACCCAAACTGAGATGGCCAGCAATAATATAGTTATATATGGAAGAGACTGCAAAGCACAAAAATATTTCCCAGTTAATCCTTAACAAAAATCTCAGAAATGCCTACCTGCCACCACAGGGCAGGGGAAACAGGAAGGGAAAATGCAAACAAGGGGCAACTAGAGTGGAAAGAAACAGTGGTCTTAACTGACTATGGTAGAAATAGACATTTTTGCAAATTTTACAAAAACATATAAACATGAAGATATTGCTGGGACCCCTTTTTTGGAAGATATCCATGAAGGAAACTATTAACTTTGTACTAATTTTGCCACTGACCTAGTTTTTTTTTTTTTTTTTTTTGAGTTTTGAGTTTTGAGTTTTGAGTAAGGTAAGACAGGCTTGGGAAATTTCCAGACACTTAATGAGCAGTCAATAAATGTCACCTGAAGAATGACAGAATTGTTGATAATTTTTTTAAGATGTTGAGTATGGGGCAGGTGGAGGGAATTCATTTTCCTTTTTGTTTTTAAACTTCCCTAATGAATTTTTTTCAAGTCACAAGATAAAAATAAATAAAATGTTTCAATTATTTTCTGAGTTAGAATTCTAATAAATTATACAATTCCTATCTTACCTCAAGAACAATGGTTACTAACAATTTGTATTCTTAAGCAAAAAACTTGTAGATACAAAAACAACATACAATTATTGAAAGTATTATAAAAGAATACCGTAAGTTTGCCCTACTTTTTTTTTTTTTTTTTTTTTTTTTTTGACACAGAGAGAGAGATCACAAGTAGGCACAGAGGCAGGCAGAGAGAAAGGAAGGGAAGCAGACTCCCCGCTGAGCAGAGATTCCCTACTCGGGGCTCGATCCCAGAACCCTGAGATCATCACCTGAGCCGAAGGCAGAGGCTTTAACCCACTGAGCCACCCGGGTGCCCCAAGTTTGCCCTTTTTTTTAAAATTTTACTTTTTAGGGGCACCCGGGTGGCTCAGTGGGTTGAAGCCTCTGTCTTCGGCTCAGGTCATGATCCCAGAGTCCTGGGATCAAGCCCCGCATCAGGCTCTCTGTTCAGCAGGGAGCCTGCTTCCTCCTCTCTCTCTCTGCCTGCTTCTCTGTAATCTCTATCAAATAAATAAATAAAATCTTAAAAAAATTTTTTTTACTTTTTATAGGTATTATAGGTACTTGAAAAAAACATTTTCGGGGCGCCTGGGTGGCTCAGTGGGTTAAGCCGCTGCCTTCGGCTCAGGTCATGATCTCAGAGTCCTGGGATCGAGCCCCGCATCGGGCTCTCTGCTCAGCAGGGAGCCTGCTTCCTCCTCTCTCTGCCTGCCTCTCTGCCTGCTTGTGATCTCTCTGTCAAATAAATAAATAAAATCTTTAAAAAAAAAAGAAAAAAAAAAGAAAAAAAAACATTTTCAGTTCTAAATCTAACATTGGATTATGTTAGAGAATCTGCAGCCTCCCTGACTGGAAGCACAGAGAGACATTTGTAACATCACTAGTCCTCTTGATGGAGCAAAAAGCTTTCTGAAGAAGCTGCATGTAGATTCCACCCTAATTATCAGCCGTGCATCAAACCGAAGAATTTCCAGTAGCCAAATAAGCATGAAGTATGTTTACTTAGGAAATATGCATTTCCCCATCCCAAAATAAAATCGGTATGTGAAAAAAACTTAAGTTATATCCTACTTCCGACCACATTCCAGAAAAAAAAGTTAAAGATGGAGTAAAGAGTTAAAATTGAAGCTATACAAGAAAAATAAACATTGATGAATATTTTTTATATTCTTTAAAGGGAACATATTTTTATGTTCTTTTCCCTTTAAAGAGTTTTAAAACTCTCAATATAAAAGTATTACAGCAAAAGTGCCAAACAAAAAAACTAACATATGAGTTCTTGCATGTGTATTTTGTGGACTTCCTACATAGAGATGATAGTTTCATGAAGATTTTTACTTTGTGGTGGAAAGTATGGTCAGTATTTTCATGTTCCCTGATATCATTTTTCTGTAAATGCCTTTAATGCATTTGTCCTTTCTATAGCTCTTTTCACATTTTTTCTTACAAAATCTTTGGCTTCTATTGTGCCATAGCCTTTCTTCAACATTTATTTTATAATGACATGGCTTTTCCTGGCCCAGCGTTTTGCACTTGAGCTCATGGTTGGTGAGAGGGGCCAGGGTTCCCTGCCAGGCTTCAGACCTTGCAGAGGCCCTCTCTTCACTGTCATAGAGACGACTGATTCCAGCCACGATGACCCCTCTAAGAAATATTTTGTGTAGCCCTGTTCCCTTTGGTCCTCTGACCCAGGCTGAGTCTGGAAGGATTTCTGTCACTAGCCCTGCATTCCCAGACCCTTCACCAGCAGCAGCAAACAGTACAGAGCCCTTGCATTTACCATGAGCCCTTGAACCTTCATGGAGTAAGATTCTGTTGGATCTTTCTGAGATCTGCTCCTAGGAGTCCTCTTAGATAGATACTCTGTGCCTTTTCTCTGCATCCCAACCTCATGACTTCTGCTTGAAGTTCACCCCTCAGTTGTTAGATTCACAGGTTAAAGAATTTGCATTTCTGGATGAGTTTCTCCTTTTCAGGAAGTATACTTTTGCTGGTACTCTGAGTTTACCACTCATGAGGCCCCTTGATGTTCTCTGCATTTTCTATTTAATTTTAATTGGCTTTCTTTAGGGCTATATAGATTTTTGTCTGAAAGCTATTTGCTAAAAAATAGGGCCATATTTTTAAATCTTTATTTCTTTTTGTTGTTTCTAACTTTTTCTTTGCTTTGTTTGATTTCTCAGAGGAAGAGAAAGACAGTAAGGTTACCAATGTGTTCATACCAGTTACATCCAGTTTTGCTAATACAACTCTGATTCTCATTCTTTTATTCAGAACCTATCTCCTCATATTCCTTGAGACTCTTTTTATCTTCTCCAATATGCTAGAATTGGATAAAAAGGTGCCAGTTGTGTATCTTTTCTTATTCATTGTTTGGGGTACATGATGGACCCTTTCAATCTGGATACTTGCATCCTTCAATTCTGGGAAAATTTATTAACTTTTTATATAATTTTTATTTCATGTATTCCTCCCCATTTTTCATTTTATCTCTTTCTGGAATTCCAGTTACCCTAGGAATTCAGTTATTATGGACTGAATCTCTAAGTCTCTATCATTTCTCTACAATTTTTTAAGTCTTGGCTTCCTTGTCCTGTTTCTGGGAGGTTTCCATAGCTATATAACTTCCAGCCATCTATTGAATTTTTTATTTCAATTGTCAGAATTCTAATTTCCAAGACCTTTTTCTTGTTCTCTGTTGTTTGTTTGTTTCTTCCTTCCTTCCTTTCTTTTTTTAATATTATGCTTATTTCTGGATTCCCTTTATTTATCCTGCTGAACAAAACATTTTAAATATTATGTTCTAGGCATTAGTTGTTTCACCCAAGATCCCTTTTTCTTATTATCTTAAATTTGCTTTTCCTTTCCAAGGCCTTTCTATTTGGTTCCTGGATGTTCTTTCATATTTAATCTGTTTTTTTTTTTTAAGATTTTATTTATTTATTTATTTATTTGATAGACAGAGATTACAAGTAGTCAGAGAGGCAGGCAGGGAGAGAGGAGTAAGCAGGCTCCCCGCTGAGCAGAGAGCCTGATGCGGGGCTCGATCCCAGGACCCTGAGACCATGACCTGAGCCGAAGGCAGAGGCTTTAACCCACTGAGCCACCCAGGCGCCCCCATATTTAATCTGTTACCTGGGGACCTTCAATTGTGAGTCACTGGCTAGAAAGCCATCTGTTTGGGGGGCGTCCTTCATATAAGTCTGATATTGAGTCTTGTGCTTAGTGCTGAGTTGCTCTCCAAATCTTTTGGTTCTCCTGGCTGACAATATTTTGCATATAGGACAGGGAAAAGGGACTGAAAGTGACAGTGTTTCAAAAACAGACTTTCACTGAATTACCTTTTCAGCTCCCATTTATGCCCACAACTATACCTTGTGCCCTGGGCTGTGTATGTCTCCTTTTAGCTAAATGCAAAGAATGTCTTGTGAGTAGGTATGTGGAGATGTTTAGGAGGAGGGATTTACAGTTCCTGTATCGAGTCTCTCAACCTCTCTTTGTTATGTGGAAACTTAATCTCCACTATCCATTGTATCTGGTGTCAGTTCTGAGACCCTCCTGGGTATTCTGGGGGCAAATTGGTTTGCTTCCTCTTCCCTGTAAAATCAGTTACTACTCTGTTTTTCTGTGTCCCAAAGTTTTCTCAACTGTTTAAAGGAAATAATACCAAATGATATCTCATAAGGATGTTTTATGAGTCATATGAAGTTTTATGTATGTAATATGCATAATAGCACCTAGCTTGAAGTAATCATTCTACAAATGGTAGTTATTAGTGTTCTATAACCTCTCAGAATCCCAGGTACTCCTGTTCATATTAATTCTCTAGATGATGGTGCCCCCCAAAAGTCTCTGTTGCTGTCATTGTGGATTTATTAATTTCTGTACATCCATCTTTGAAAAAAAATTGAGAAATGAAATAAATCATGCTTTGATTCTGCCATTTCAATGCCTTAATTACTAGATATTTATAAATTATAGTATCTGATGGTTAATTATAGCTTTTTTTTTTTAAGATTTATGTATTTGACAGATGCATGCACACAAGCATGAGAGGTCAGGGCATTGGGTTGGGGGAAGGCAGAGAGAGAAAGGGAGCAGACTCCCCACTGAGTGCAGAGCCAGATGGAGGCCAGTCCCTGGACCCTTAGATTACAACCCATGCCAAAATCAAGAGCTGGCCGCTTAACCAAATGAACCACCCAGGCACCCCTGTAACTCAATATTCTTTAAGAATATTACTACAAGGGGCACCTGGGTGGCTCAGTTGGTTGAGCCACTGCCTTTGGCTCAGGTCATGATCCCAGAGTGCCAGGATCGAGTCCCATATTGGGCTCCCAGCTCCATGGGGAGTCTGCTTCTCCCTCTGACCTTCTCCTCTCTCATGCTCTCTCTCACTCTATCTCTCTCAAATGGATAAATAAAATCTTTAAAAAAAAAAAAAGAATATTACTACAAGGGCACCTGGGTGGTTCAGTTGGTTAAGCAACTGCCTTCAGCTCAGATCATGATCCTGGAGTCCCGGGATCAAGTCCCACATCAGGCTCCCAGCTCCATGGGGAGTCAGCTTCTCCCTCTGACCTTCTCCCCTCTCATGCTCTCTCTCACTCTCTCTCTCTCTCAAATAAATAAATAAAATCTTAAAAAAAAAAAAAAGCTTTGGGGCGCCTGGGTGGCTCAGTGGGTTAAGCTGCTGCCTTCGGCTCAGGTCATGATCCCAGGTCCTGGGTTCGAGCCCCACATCGGGCTTTCTGCTCAGCAGGGAGCCTGCTTCCTCCTCTCTCTCTGCCTGCCTCTCTGCTTACTTGTGATTTCTCTCTGTCAAATAAATAAATAAAATCTTAAAAAAAAAAAAAGCTTTAAAATTAAAAAAAAATATTACTACAGTTGGGGTGCCTGGGTCTCCCAGTCAGTGTAGCATCTGCCTTCAGCTCAGATCATGATCAGGGGTCCTGGGATCCAACCCAGTGTTGGGCTCAGTGCTCAGCGAGGAGCCTGCTCTTCCCCACTGGTTATGCTCTCTTGTGCTCTCGTGCACTCTCAAATGAGTAAAATCTTTATTTTAAAAAATGCTATCATTACTATTTTCATAAATTTATTAATCCAGATGAGTTTTATAATCATTTGATTGGCCTTCCTTAACCTTTTATCCCCCAAAATACCCTTGAAATTTTTATTGGAATTATACTTAAATAATTTTCAAATCTGGAAAGAAGTTACATCTTTACGAAACTGATTCTTCCAATTCAAGTACAAGGGCAACTTACAGTTTTTCTTTTCCTCAATAAATACTTACATTTTTTAAGATACAGATCCTATATACTTACAAATTTAATTCCTATGCACTTCATATTTGTATATTTTATATGTTGGTACTCCAAACGGGACATTATTTTTATTTTTACAATTAGTCATTTCTATATAGAGTAATAGTGTTTATGTTTTCCTTTTAAGTCTCCACATTACTCTTCTGATTCAAATCAGTTTTCTAAGAAGGGGGAAAAGGTTTCCTCCTCAAATAATGGTCTTTTTATCTCGTCTAATACTTTTGCTTCATTCTCTTCTTTATCTTAGAGCATTGCTTATAACTTGTAGACATAAGAATAGCAATTACAGGCAAGTTTATTTTCTTCCTCAATTAAATAGGAATGCCTTTAGTGTTGTTATGGCTGATTACTTGGTTTGGTTGGAGATAAGACTTTTTTTTTTTTTAAGATTCCATTTATTTATTTGAGATAGAGAGAGCACAAGCAGGGAGACAGAGAGAGGGGGAGAAGCAAACTCCCCACTGAGCAAGGAGCTGGATGCCGGGGTCATACCCAGACCCCAGGATCATGAACTGAGCCAAAGGCAAATGTCTGACTGAGCCACCCAGCCACTGTGAGATAAGACATTCTTTAACAAGTGTCCAACTGATTTGTATTTTGCTTTTGCTGCTTTGAGCAAAAAAAAGGTATACACATGCCCGCGCGTGCGCAAATCTCACGCATATTCTCATTAAAGGAAAACAATTATTTGATATTCTAATATCTGGGACCTTTGTAGAAGATAATCAAGCTCTATACTCAGAGAAAAACAATAGGCCATTTTATATTTGAGAGTGGCAGGATCCAGAGGCAAAAAAGAGGGAAAAGGAAAAGAAAGGGACTGTGTCTAGCTTCTTGGATTTACCTGCCACACTGTCCTGGTAGCACAAATCGAGGATCATTTCGCTTCCCATGTAAATCTACTTTATGATCATACTAGAATTGTGCAAAGGCTACACCTCATGACTTTTAAAGTAATCTATTTGGCATTATTTTATTCTATCATTATGAATTAAGTGGAATATGTGAACAGCAATTGCTGTATCATAGGTTCAAAAGTTACTGAATAAGTATGGCCATTTGCCCCTTAACCAAATGATCCTGATTGTATTATTCCTGTGGGTTATTTCATCTACATTTTTTCTAATTTTCGTCTACCACTCACGTTCTAGCTGTTCTCTTTACTCTAACTTTCAGTATCCTTACCTCTAGTAAGCTCCTCTCTCTCTGGTAATTTGTTGCTTATAATCATCTTGGACTCAAGAATGCACTAATCCAGGGCGCCTGGGTGGCTGAGTCAGTTGAGCTTCCAAAGCTTGGTTTCAGCTCAGGTCATGATCTCGGGGTCGTGAGAGCCAGCCTTGCATTGGTCTCTGTGCTAAGTGCAGAGTTTGCTTGTCCCTCTCACTTTGTCCCACCTCCACACACACTTTCTTTCTCTCAAATAAATAAATCTTAAGAAAAAAGAAAACAAAACTAAACCCACTTAATGTAATTAAAGAGTAAATAGGCTATGACTTAGGGTCTGAGGATACCACCCATGATCAATAGAATAATTTTTGTATAATGACATTTATTTTGGGTTCTAGAGAGCTAACAAAAATTATTTAGTGGCACTGGGTGGCTCAGTTGGTTGAGTGTCTGCCTTTGGCCCAGGTCATGATCCTAGGGTCCTGGAATCCAGCCCTGCATCTGACTTCCTGCTCAGCAGAGAATCTGCTGCTCTCTTTTTCCCCCTCTCTGCCCCTTCTCCCCCCTTCCCCATGGTCTCTCTCTCTCTCTCTCAAATAAATAAAATCTTTTTAAAATTATTTGAGGGGCACCTGGGTGGCTCAATGGGTTGAGTTTCTGCCTTTGGCTCAGGTCATGATCTCAGGGTCCTAGGATGGAACCCCACATTAGGCTCTCTGCTCAGCAGGGAGCATGCCTTTCTGCCTACTTGTGATCTCTCTCTCTCTCTCTCTCTCTGTCAAATAAATAAAAATCTTTGAAAAATTATTTGAATCAATAAATTATATTAATTTTGAATGAGTAATACATGCACACAGTGAAATATTTAAAGAGCCAAATGCTTACATATTGAAAAATGTCTTAGGCCAAACACATGGCCCAGAGGCAACCACTCCTACCACTTTCCTATCTACATTTCCAAATTGTCCAGGTCTGTACAACCATGCACATATATTTTTTACAAATTGCAGGATTTTACATATACTACTCTGATCTTTGATAATTTTTTAAATTAACAGTATCTTTTGTTTTTAACATTGTATTTGTTTATTTGACAGAGAGCAAGAGAGCACAAGCAGGGGGAGTGGCAGAGGGAAAGAGAGAAGCAGACTCCCCCCTGAACAGGAAGCCTGATGCAGAACTCCATCCCAGGATCCCAAGACCATGACCTGAGCCGAAGGCAGATGCTGAACCAACTAAGCCATCCAGGCACCCCAGTTAACAATGTATCTTTAGGATGATTGCACATAAATACATAAAACTGCTGTATTCATTTTTTTCTTTAAGCATAGCATATACATAAAATAATGCATGAGTTGTAAGTGTCTGGTGTGAACAATTGGACAACTGAACATACCTATGTCAGCAGAACCCAGATCACAGCAGTTAATACTGCCAGCATCCCAGAAGGTCATTTGTGTCCCTTACAGCACTATTCAATCACGATTTCCCAAACATACTAAGTATCCAATTTTTTTTTTTAAGGTACTCCCTACACCCAACCTGGGGCTAGAACTCAGGCATCCCAATCCTAATTTCTTTGCAAACATTTCCATTGTTTGGGTATATCCTACTTTATTTGATATCACTTTAAGATGGGCATTTAGGTTGTTTCTGACTTTTTACTGTTACAAACAATGCTGCTAGGAATATCCCTGTGCATGTGTCACAAATATTTGTGAGTACATCTGAAGGATAAATTCCTAGAAAAGAGTATTATACATTTTTATAGCTATTACTGAATTACATTTCATTAATGTACAAATTTATAATTCTAGCAATCCTTTAAGATGCATCTGTCCACATTTGCTTATACAGCATATTATAATTTTTTTTTATTTTTATGGGGTACCTGTGTGGCTCAGTCGGTTAAGCGTCCAACTGTTGGTTTTGGTTTGGGTCATGATCTCCCAGTGGTGGGACTGAGCCCTGTGTCAGGCTCTGTGCTTAGTGCGGAGTCTGCTTCAGATTCTCTCTCCCTCTCTCTCACCTATACTCTCTCTATTAAATAAACAAAATCTTTAAACAAAAATTTTATTTTTACAATATGTATTGGTGAAAAATAGTACCTCTTTATACTTTTGGTTTACATTTCTCTTTTTATGGATAAGTGTAAGCATTTTCTTTTAAGTTTATGAGGTATTTTATTACTTCTCTCTCTTTTTTTTTTTAAAGATTTTATTTACTTATTTGACAGACAAAGATTACAAGTAGGCAGAGAGACAGGCAGAGAGAGAGGAGGAAACAGGTTCCCTGCTGAGCAGAGAGCCCGATGCAGGGCTCGATTCCAGGACCCTGAGATCATGACCTGAGCCAAAGGCAGAGGCTTTAACCCACTGAGCCACCCAGGCGCCCCTTTATTACTTTTCTTATGAGCAGTCTGTTCATATCCTTTACTTTTTAACTTAAAGTCATAGGATGTTCAGAGTAGAAAGAATCCAGGTCTTCGTTTGTATTTTATTTTATTAAGATTTTTATTTATTTATTTGACAGAGGGAGACAGCAAGAGAGGGAGAAGCAGACTTTCCACTGAGCAGGGAGCCCGACATGGGGCTGGATCCCCAGACCCTGGGACCATGACCTGAGCCGGAGGCAGATGCTTAACAACTGAGCCACCCAGGTGCCCTTATTTTATTTTTGAAGATTTTATTTTTATGTAATCTCTCTACTCAATGTAGGGCTCAAGTCCATAACCCCGAGATCAAGAATTGCATGCTCTACCAACTGAGCGAGCAAATGCCCCTCCATGCCTTCATTTTTAAAATGCTGAAATTAATCCAAGTAAAGTTATGGCCCAGTGTTATTGTATGTCAGGGATTAATGGCTACCAGAATCATTACCTGTAGATAAATGAGATGTACCTATACCTGAAAACTTGAAATGGGGCAAAAGGTAAATTAGGGGATTGAGAAATAAGCTGATATACCCAATGAAGATCTTTACTCATTAACTACAATAACAGACCCAAGGCCCAAGTATTCCCTCAAAGGTCTTTTTTTTTTTTTTAAGATTTTATTTATTTATCTGACAGAGACACAGCGAGAAAGGGAAAATGAGCAGAGAGAGTGGGAGAGGGACAAGCAGGCTCCCCAATGAGCAGGGAGCCCTGTGCTCGATCCCAGGATGCTGGGATCACGACCTGAGCCGAAGGCAGATGCTTAAAGAACTGAGCCACCCAGGCGCCTCTCCCTCAAAGGTCTTAACTCAAGCCATAGTAATAGCTCCAAGGTCTAAGCAAAGCCATAAGAAATATCTCCCTCCAGTTAAAAAAATCTTGCTTTGGAGCACCTGGCTGGCTCAGTCAGTGGAGCATGCAACTCTTGGTCTCAGGGTTATGAGTTCAAACCCCACGCTGGGTATAAAAATTATTTTTAAAAAATAATTTTAAAAATCTTTAATCAAAAATTGTGCTTTGACTGTGATGAGCACCAGGTGCTGTATAAAGGTGTTGAATCACTACATTGTACACCTTAAACTAATATTACACTGTATGTTAACTAACTGGAATTTAAATAAAAACTTCAAAAAAAATTGTAACATAGAAGAGAAAAATCTTGCTTTGACCCTGAACCATGAGTAAATAACCTCACTTCTCCGACCCCACCTAGTCCAGTCAGTTCCCCACATTACAGTGCCTATATTAAAACCACTCAACAGAAATACTAATACCCATTCAAAAGCCCTTCCTAAATTCCTTAGATTATGATTCCCCTAAGCTTTGCCCCGGTGTGTGTGTGTGGGGAGGGGGCTCTCCCTTGATGTAGAAAGCTAAACATACTTGGCTTATTGTGACTTAGGCATGTCACTGTTTATCTTTTATTGGTGGGCTTTGGCAGTTTAGAAGTCCCACAAAGACTCTGTTGAGATCTTTATTATCATGGACCAGGATCCTCAACATGGTAACTATGTGCTACCTGAGACTGCTTAAGACTACCTTGCCTATAATGATGTGGTACTTTCATAACTGAATCTGAGCTTTAAACTTTCATGGTGACTTTCAGCATAAGTTTGGTTTTTTTTTTAACTCCTAAAATTAGGAATAAAATGTTAGATTCTGATCAATTTGTATTATTTTGTCTTTTGGTTAGATTTGGATTGTATCATTGTCTCCTGTTACTTTTTACCTTTCAGTTTGATGTCTTCTATGTTATTTTTCTGTATAGGAAAGTCTTTGAGGAGAAGGCAAGCATAGAGCTGATGAACCTATCATTTGAGTTAGCCCTGAAGACTAAAGAACAGAAAGTCTTGTTAGGATGTCATCCTTTGGGGGCGCCTGGCTGGCTTGGTAGAGCATGCAACTCTTTTTTTTTTTTTTTTAAGATTTTATTTATTCATTTGACTGACAGAGATCAAAAGTACGCAGAGAGGCAGGCGGGGGGTCAGGGGAAGCAGGCTCCCTGCTAAGCAGAGAGCCCAACTCGGGGCTTGGTCCCAGGACCCTGGGACCACGACCTGAGCTGAAGGCAGAGGGTTTAACCTACTGAGCCACCCAGGTGCCCCGAGCATGCAACTCTTGATCTTGGGGTTGTAGGTTCGAGTCCCATGTTGGCTGTAGAGACTACTTTAAAAAAAAAAAAAAATGTCATCCTTTCAACAAACTTTGCCTTAGGTCATCTTTCAGAAGCCTATAAAAACTCTCAACTCAGTGTTCATTTTTGTGCCCCTTAGAATTGACTTGATTATCTTCACCTGTTCAAAACCAGGACTGTAAGTTGTCAGGCCCATAGACTTAATGACAGACAGCCATTAGTTAGTATACAGAGACAAAAGGTGCAAAAACAACACTATCTCTTTAAGTTTTCATGGGTTAATCTACCTTCCAATAGGATGGACACTTGCTTCTTATATATTTTCTCATTACTGTCCTAACTAATGCTCCTGTCTTTCCAAGTGGGCACAATTTTACCAAGGATAATTGAGAACTACAGTGGGCACTTTAGGGAACTTTAATTATGAGTGAAATTATACATTTCAGAGGGCATATCAGAGTTACATTTGATGATAAGTTTTGAATTAATCTATAAAATTTAAATCTTGGCTTCCATGAATTACACCAAAGAGCATTTTTATTAGTATGTCCCTAAGCAGTTAAGGCTTTGTTAGAAAAGATGGACATAGGGAAACCAAAAATAGGATCTAAATGTTTCTGAGGTCCAAAGAACTCCATCCAAACATCATGCATGCCAGCAAAGGTTGACTGGGGGGTCTAGTCTAGATTTCCACCCTCAACAGCCTATAAGGCAGTGTGCTCATCTCCATCCCTCCCCGCCTGGGCTAAAGAAGAAAAGTCACATTGTACTATCAATTGACACAGAAAAGGCATAACAAAGTTCAGTGCTTATTTGTGATGAAAAAAAAAAAAACCTCAGAAACCACAAAAGCTCTATAGTTAACATTATACTTAATGGTATAAGAGTAAATGTTTTCCCCATGAGATCAGTAACAAAACAAAGATGTCCATTTTCACCACTCTTCTTCAACATAGTACTAGACATTCTAGCCAATACATGTAGGCAAGCAAAGGAAATAAAAGGGATATAGATTGTAAGGAAAGAAATCAAAACTGTTCTTATTGGCAGATAACTGACTATATAGATAATCTCAAGGAGCCTCAAAAACAAAAACAAAAACAAAAAACAAAACCCCAAACCCTTGCTAAAACCAAAGGAGTGAGTTCAGCAAGGTCACAAACACTTGATCAATATACAAAACTTGACTGTATTTCTATATACTAGCAATTATCATATAGACACCAAGTTTAAAAATATAACACTATTGGGGCGCCTGGGTGGCTCAGTGGGTTAAAGCCTCTGCCTTCGGCTCAGGTCATGGTCTCAGGGTCCTGGAATCGAGCCCCGCGTCGGGCTCTCTGCTCTGCGAGGAGCCTGCTTCCCTCTCTCTCTGCCTGCCTCTCTGCCTACTTGCGATCTCTCTCTGTCAAATAAATAAATAAAATCTTAAAAAAATATATATATATATATATATAACACTATTTATCATCATTCCAAAAACCAAACCAAAACAAAACAAAAAAACCTTAAGTACGGTAGTATATGTTAAAAACTACTCAATGTTAATGAAAGAAATCCTAGAAAACCTAAATAGATGGAGAAATGAGCTCTGTTCATGGACTGGAGTACTCAATATAGTAAAATGTCAATTCCCACCAAACTGAAATACAGCTTTAATGCAATTCTACTCAAAATCCCAGCAAGACTTTTGTAGATTTACACAAGATTATTCTAAAGACATGAAGAGACATTTTGACACACAGAATATACAGATGGCAAGCACATGAAAAGATCAATATTATTTATGAGTAGTAAAATACAAATTAAAACTATAATGTGACAGCTCTACACACTTAGAACGGCTAAAATAAAAAATAGTGACAATACCAAACACCAGCAAGAATGTGGAAAAACTTATCAGTCCTATATTGTGGTGAGAATGTAAAATGTTACAGCAACTCTGGAAAACACTTTGGCAGCTTCTTAAAAAAAAGAGAGAAAAAAAAAAGTAAACATGCTAAACCATATGACCCGATAATTGCACTTTTGGGCATTTATCTCAGAGAAATGAAAACTTATGTTAACTTAAAAACCTTTACAGAAATGTTCATAGCAGCTTTATTTGTAACAGCCAAAAGCTGGAAACCACCCACATGTCTTTCAACATGTGAATGGTTAAACTGTGTTACATCCATACCATGGAATACTACTCAGCAATAAAAAGGAACAGAGTATTGGTTCTACATGAAAGGACCTGGAAGAATCTCCAGAAAATTATTCTGAGTGAAAAAAAAAGGCCAATTCCAAAAGTTATATATTGTGTGATTCCATTTATATAGCATCATTGAAATGATCAAATTATAGAAGTAGAGAACAGATTAGTGGTTGCCAGGGGTTAAGGAGGAGTTGGAGTAGGGAGGAAAAAGGGCATGGCTAGAAGGGGGCAACAGGAGGAATCCTTGTGGTAATAGACATATTTTGTATCTTGGCTGTATCACTGTCAACATCCTGGTTGTGATACTGTACTACAGGTTTTTTGGTTTGTTTGTCTTTTAAAGCTTTTATTTTTAAGTAATGTCCATACCCAATGTGGGGTTCCCAACTCACAACATCGAGACCAAGAGTTGCACACTCCACCAGCTGAGCCAGTCAGATGCCCCTGTCTTACAGTTTTGAATAATGAATAATGTTACCTTCAGGGGAAACTGGGAAAACGGTACAGAGTATCTCTCTATATTCTTTTTGTTTTGTTTTTTTGTTTTGTTTTAAACAGCTTTACGGAGATATAATTTACATACAAAACAAGTCACCTATTTAAAGTGTATAAGGTTTTTTTTTTAATTTTTTTAAAAGATTTATTTATTTATTTATTTGACAGAGAGAAATCACAAGTAGGCAGAGAGGCAGGCAGAGAGAGAGGAGGAAGCAGGCTCCCTGCTGAGCAGAAAGCCCGATGTGGGGCTCGAACCCAGGACCTGGGATCATGACCTGAGCCGAAGGCAGCGGCTTAACCCACTGAGCCACCCAGGTGCCCCTAAAGTGTATAAGGTTTTTTAATACATTCATAGATCGGTACAGCTATCACTATAATTTTAGACCTAGTAAAATTTTATCCATATATCCCCTTCCCCAGCCCTAAATAACCACTAATTTATTTCTCTGTAGATTTCCCTGTTATGGGCACTTAATATGAATAGTCATATAATATGTGGTATTTTGTGACAGTCTTTCACTTAGCATAATGTTTTGAAGGTTCATCCATGATGTAATATGTATCAGTACTTCATTCTTTTTATGGGTAAATAATATTTCACTATGACTATACTCTATTTTATTTATGCATTTATCAGCTGTTGAAAGGGGTGCCTGGGTGGCTCAGTGGGCTAAAGCCTCGGCCTTTGGCGCAGGTCATGATCCGGGGTCCTGGGATGGAGTCCCACATGGGGCTCTCTGCTCAGCAGGGAGCCTACTTCCCTCCCCTCTCTTTGCCTATCTCTCTGCCTGCTTTAATCTCTGTCTGTTAAATAAATAAATAAAATCTTTATTTTCAACTGTTGAATATTTGGGTTGTTTCCACCTCTTGGCTATTACAAATAGAGCTGTTTTAAATATTCTTGGACAAGTTTTTGCATGGACATGTTTTCATTTCCCCTGGATGTAAATCTAGGAATAGAACTGCTGGCTTATAAGGTAACATTTATGCTTAATCATTTGAGAAACTGTCACATTACTTTACAAAGTAGCTACAAAATTTTACATTCCCACTAGCATGTATGAGTGTTACTGTTTCTCCACATCCTTGGCAGCTCTTGTTATTACCTGACTTTTGATCTTAGCCTTCCTGGTGAAGTAGTAGCTCATCACGGTTTTGATTCGCACTTTCCCAGTAACTTGTGATGTCGAGCATATTTTCATGTGCTTACTGGTCATTGCATATCTTTATAATTTTGTATATCTTTATATTATGGATATGTCTCTCTCTCTCTCTTTTTTTACAGTGATTCCAAACAGTTTCATGTAATTCCAAGACAAAGTGTGATTACATTTCTACACATATACATTATGCATATGTGAGTTTACAAATTTTAATTAATAACTCGTTTCACATCAGAGACTGAAAAAATGATCAAAAAGAAACTGTAACAAGCTATAACATAGTTCACCACAATAGGACCTCCCTACCCACCCTACAGTTAGTAATATTATAATTAAAATAACTATATTCTTCTATAAATTTTTTCTGTTAATCATCTCATAAATTTACAATGCTGTTGGTTTCCAATACTAATATAAATTCACTCCATTTTTCTACAATGAAAATGATTATTAATTTAGAAGCACATGACATCATGATGAAAAACACAAGCATTTTAGTAACAAGGACTTGATCAATTAAGAATTATGTTTCTTGGGGCGCCTGGGTGGCTCAGTGGGTTAAGCCACTGCCTTTGGCTCAGGTCATGATCCCAGGTCCTGGGTTCGAGCCCCACATCGGGCTTTCTGCTCAGCAGGGAGCCTGCTTCCTCCTCTCTCTCTGCCTGCCTCTCTGCCTACTTGTGATTTCTCTCTGTCAAATAAATAAATAAAAATCTTTAAAAAAAAAAGAATTATGTTTCTTGTAAAACATTCTAAAGCCAAGTGAAATATCCATTCTTATAACATACCTATAATATGAGACTAAGGAATAGGTTACATATAGGTCTACAACACATTGGTTTGTTTTTTTAAAAAAAGTAGACATAAATAAAAAAGGAAAGAGGGACAATTCACATAGGAAAAAATGGTATACGAGAAAATACTGTTGCACGCAATAATTTTCACAAAGATTAACATGGATTAACACTTTTCACTACAGAAACCATATACTGAAGGAACACAACAGACCAGGGCTTTCATCGGGCTATTGAGCTGAGATGACCTGGTGGAGGAAGATGTAGGCAAAGTGACTTTGGGGAGGGAGCCGTGTTCCTTGGACTGTTGATCAATCACCACGGGTCTCCTCTTCCCGGCTCTCATTCTGGGGAGTGGTCTTTCTATCCTGTGTCTGGAATTCATGGGCTGTTGAAAGGTAAACATTTCCACAGATCTGTTCTCTTTCCATTCTAATGGATCCCACTTTTGGAAGCATCATATCGTATCAGAGGCTGCAGCTCAAGGCATGTGGTCAACGCAAAATGGGATGGAAAATTCCAGTCGTTCTGATGTGCTGCCCCCCTCACTCATTGGTACCTTGGAGGCTGGGGATCCAGAGAGAGCGGTGGCCCCCCTCAGTAGATACAAGTCTCTTATCACATAAATGATTTACAAATATTTTCTCTCATTCATTGGGTGGTCTTTTTATTTTCTTGATGGGGTCCTTTGAAGCACAAAGGTTTTTAATTTTGACAAAGTCTAATTTATCAAATGAGTTTTTAAAATTTTGGTTATTATACTTTCTAACTCCAGAATTTCCATTGGGTTTTTTTTTCTTATAATTTCTTTTTTTTTTTAAACGATTTTATTTATTTATTTGACAGAGAGATCACAAGTAGGCAGAGAGGCAGGTGGCGGCGGGGGGAAGCAGGCTCCCCACCAAGCAAGGAGTCCAATGCAGGACTTGATCCCAGGACCCTGGGACCACGACCTGAGACGAAGGCAGTGGCCCAACTAAATGAGCCACCCAGGCATCCCTTTTCTTATAATTTCTATCTCATTATTGATATTCTGTATCTTCTTTTGCTTTTTAATCCTGTTTTCCTGTCGTTTTATGAATGTCTGTATAATGGCTAATTTGAAGTCTTACAAATCTGTTCTCATAGGAAATTTGTTGCCTGCTTTTTTTTTTTTTTAGTGTATGGATTAGACTTGTTTCTTTGCTTGCCTTTTAATTTTTTGTAAGAAACTAGACATTTTAGATAATATATTGTGTACTGGTGTCCCCCTCTTCTAGGACTTATTATTTTTATTTGGTCGTTTGTTTAGTGACTGGCTGGATTATTCCAGTGAAGTCCAAGTCCCCCACCTAAGGTAACGCCTCTATGTTGCTTCTCAAAGAGGTGCAACATCCCACAGTCACCATGGGATGACACTGGTTTTGTTGGGCTCTCTCACTCTTTCCCTGATCATACCCAACAGATAAAATGCATTAAGTCCTGCTAGTTGATAAATTGCTGGAAGATCAATTGCTCTACAGAGTAATCCAATCCAATTCTGTCTCCTTTGAAGGAACAGTCTTTGTGATCACTGTTTGATATTTATTTTGTTCTCTTAGGTATCTTATTCCATGGTTCTCATGAAAACTAGGCAACCTGCAGTTTATCCTGTATCTTGAATGTCCTCCCAATTGCTTTTCACCACAATTTCCACTGTTCTTGAAAGTATCTACAGGGTTGAACTTCTCCACCACTGTTGCAAATAAAGTCAGCTCTTTTGTGAGTACATTAGGAGCTATCTGTTTCACAGCCTGGTTTTTCTCCAAGGCAAAGTTTCTAAACAAGGGCTCTGGACAATGGCAAACTTCTCTTTTAGTGGCACTCCATTCCAGGAGCTGAACAGTTGGTGGAGGTGTGGAGGCATCAGCCTGAGGTTCTCTGGTCTTCCCCCTCCTGGAATAAATCACTGTCTTACCAGGTGAGTCAAGGGTAATAAAGGGCTCAGTCTTCTCAGTGTGCTGTGTTCAAGGTAGAACTTCTGATCCATTAGTGTCACTTGCATGGAAAAGGAGCATTGCTACCTCTCAACTGCACTCACCTGAGATTTAGCCTCAGCAACAGGTACGCTGGGGACAAGAAGACAAATGTTGATATCCTGCTCCTTCCAGGAAAAGAGCTCTCTCTCTGAGAGCTAGGGGTTAGAGAGTAGAGGGAAAACCCTTTGTTCTTGGCTGCACCAGTCTGGGATGGAGTCTCTGTCTCACAGAGGTGGGAGGGGAGTGGTAGGGAGTGATCTTGATTGGAATACTACAGACTCTTCCTGTGTTACAGAATTTTCATAGATTTTCTTTAATAGATGTTCCTTCATTTGCTATTTTTCCTTAGAACCGCTTCCATAGGCTTTAAACAGTTTTTGAGATATAATGTTCAACAGTTTCATTTGGGAACAGGTCAGCATAGCTCCTCACACTATCATGTCAGAAATACTATGAATTATTTTTTATGAGTGCATGTGAATGTAAACTTATCTCAAAAGAAAATAAACTAAGAGCACCTGGGTGGCTCAGTTAGTCAAGCATCTGCCTTTGGCTTAGGTCTTGATCCCAGGGCCCTGGGATCCAGTCCCACAGCAGGCTCCCTGCTGAGCAGGGGGCCTACTTCTACCTCTCCTTCTGCCTGCTGCCCTACCTGCCTATGCTCGCTCGCTCTCTGTCAGATAAATGAATAAAATCTTTAAAAAAAGAAAAACTGGGGCGCCTGGGTGGCTCAGTGGGTTAAGCCGCTGCCTTCGGCTCAGGTCATGATCTCAGGGTCCTGGGATTGAGCCCCACATCGGGCTCTCTGCTCAGCAGGGAGCCTGCTTCCCTCTCTCTCTCTGCCTGCTTCTCTGTCTACTTGTGATCTCTCTCTGTCAAATAAATAAAATAAATAAAATCTTTAAAAAAAATAAAAAAAGGAAAACTAATCACAACATAAATATATAGCATGGCTAAACTACATCTAAAACAAATATTATAGCTCTCATGGTAGAAAAAGTAGACCCACAAGAAAAGCAGTTAATCAATTATCTCTGATAGTCTATTGCCTAATGTGATTACCAGGTAACATGCAAGGAAGGCTCTTGGCATGATTCTGAGTATCTGTATTCTCTGTACAAACATCAAGAAATCATGTAATGAATGGTATTTTTTTTTAAAGATTGTATTAGTAGGTGGGGGGGGCAGAGAGGCAGGCATCGGGGGTGGAACAGGCTCCCTGCTGAGCAGAGAATCTGATGTGGGGCTCAATCCCAGGACCCCGGGACCATGACCCGAGCCAAAGGCAGAGGCTTTAACCCACTGAGCCAACCAAGTGCCCTTGAATGGTATTTTTGTTTGTTTGTTTGTTTTTTGTTTTGTTTTGCTTTGTTTTGAATGGTATTTTTAAAAAGGGAATGAGCTTGTAATTAAAATTTTTAAAAAGAGAGGAGGCAAGACCCAGAAAAATGCCAGCTGAAAAAAGTTGAGACCCAGTAGAGTTGGAATATTAAATTTTGTGACCATAGTAAAAATTGGTATCATGAGATTATACTCTCTAAAGGACTAAGTTTCGTAAAGAGCATAATGTTTCCATGGTCTGAAAGTATACCCCTATAGATTATTTATTAATTTTAAGTGGGAAAACTACATAGTGGTGATACTGGATAACACTGAGAGCAGATGATTAAAATTACAATCCTTACTGAGGGGCAGTTAACTATCATATGCTTCTAAAAAAAAACAAAAAAACAAAAAAAAAACATCATGTACTTATAGATGCAATAATCTAAAACACTTCAACATCACTTTCAGTGTTTTGTCTGGTTATGCGAAACTTGAATCTAATTGTGAGGAAAACTTTGACAAGCCAAAATTGAAGAATATTTTATAAAATAATTGGTCTTTATACTCCACAAACATCAATATCATGAACGACAAAGGCTGAAAAACTCCAAAATAAGAAAATTGGAGCTATGATAACTCAATGCATTATGTGATCCTGGACTAGACAACTGATAAAATGTGATAAGGACTGAATATTGGGGGGAAGAGGATCATATAAATCTCCAGATTTTAATAATACTAATTCTTTGGACTGCATGTTTTTATGTCCCCAAAATTCATATGTTGAAACCCTGTTTCCCAATGGGATGGTATTTGGAAATGGGACCTTTGGGAGGTAATATGTCATGAGGGTAGAGCCCTCAGAATGGGATTTGTGTTTCTTATAAGAAAGACACAAGGGGCACCTGGGTAGCTCAGTGGATTAAGCCTCTGCCTTTGGCTCAGGGTCCTGAGATCAAGCCCCACATCGGGCTCTCTGCTCAGCAGGGAGCCTGCTTCCCCCTCTCTCTCTACCTGCCTCTCTGCCTACTTGTGATCTATCAAATAAATAAAATCTTTTAAAAAAGAAAAGAAAGACACAAGAGGGCCTGCTTTTCTTTCTGCTCTCCATCATGAGAAGATATAAGAAGACTGCAAACCAGGAAGAGTGCCCTCACTGAGAACCAATTCTGCTAACATCTTGATCTTGCACTTCTGACTAAGAGTAATAAAGGTTTGTTGATTAAGCAGCCCATTCTACAGTAAATTGTTATAGCAGCCCAAGCAGACTAAAACAAGTACTATGGTTATGTCAAAATCCTGATTTTTAGGAAATACACACTGAAAACATTAAGGTGTAAAGAGGCATGATACATGCAACCTACTCTCTGATGATTTAGAAAAATATATATGTATCCATGTGTCTCTGTGTTAGTATAGAGAATATGATAAAACAAATGTTTTTTGTGCAATTTTTCTTTAAGTGTGAAATCATACAGAGAAGTCTTGATTGGGCTTAGGATTTTTCATCCTCCTTTAGCTTGTGTGAAGAAACAGATATTAATAATGCCTTAAATTCTTTCACAGTTGCTCTTCAGTAAATAGACTTTGACAACTCTTCTAACATGTACGTTATCATAGAGGAAGTTAGTGAGGTCTTAATACTTATGACTGGCCAGCAAGATTGTTACAGTTACATCTGCATATATACTATTGCAACAAGACCAATTCCCTTAGTGAATATAAAGCAGTTTTAATAATTTTGGTTGTCTATGGTGTTTTTAAAACTTGGGACGTGTGGGTGGCTCAGTCAAGTGTCTTAACCCATTAAGACACTTGACCCGTGGCTTGGTTAAGTGTCTGCCTTTGGCCTCAGGTCATGATCCCAGGGTCCTGGGCTCCAGCCCTGAATGGGGCTACCTGCTGAGCAGGGAGCCTGCTTCATCCTCTCCCTCTGCCCCTCTACCCCATGTTCTCTCTCGTTCCTTCTGCTTTCTCTCTAATAGTCTTTTTTTTTTTAAAAGATTTTATTTATTTGAGAGAGACAGAGAGCCAAGTGGCAAGGAGAGGGAGGAGGAGGAGAGGGAAGGGAGGAGAAGGAGGGAGAGGAAAGAGAGAAGCAGACTCTCCACTGAAGGGGGGTGACAGACATGGGGCTGGATCCCAGGACCCTGGGATCATGACCTGAGCTGAAGGCAGATGCTTCCACTGTGCCACCCAGGTGCCCCTAAATAAATAGTCTTTAAAAGGGGGGGGCACCTGGGTGGTTCAGTGGGTTAAAGCCTCTGCCTTTGGCTCAGGTCATGATCCCAGGGTCCTAGAATTGAGCCCCACATCGGGCTCTCGGCTCAGCAGGGAGCCTGCTTCCCTTCCTCTCTCTCTGCCTGTCTCTCTGCCTACTTGTGATCTCTGTCAAATAAATAAATAAATCTTTTTTAAAAATGTTAAAACACACACACACACACACACACACACACACACAAACTCTGGAATAAAGAACCTGAGCAAAAAAGAGACAGACAACTACTGGACCAAGAGGGGAGAATTTGAGAGATAAGTGATACCATAAGATGAAACAATATTAGAATAATTGGGATTCCAGAAGAAGAAGAAAGGGGGGGGCAGAAGGTATATTGGAGCAAATTGTAGTAGAAAATTTCCCTAATTTGGCAAAAGAAATAAGCACAAAAATCCAGGAGACACAGAGAACTCCCCCAATAAAATCAATAAAAAGAGGTCCACACCCTGTCATCTAATAGTAAAACTTACAGGTCTTAGTGACAAAGAGAAAATCCTGAAAGCAGCCCGGGAAAAGAAGTCTGTAACATACAGTGGTAAAAATATTAGATTGGCAGCAGACTTATCCACAGACCTGGCAGGCCAGAAAGGACTGCCATGATATATTCAGAGCATTAAACGAGAAAAATATGCAGCCAAGATACTATATCCAGCGAGGCTGTCATTGAAAGTAGAAGGAAAGATAAAAAGTTTCCAGGACAAACAAAAATTAAAAGAATTTGCAAACACCAAACCAACCCTACAGGAAATATTGAAAGGGAATCGGTCCTCTAAGCAAAGAGAGAGCCTAAAAATAGTAGACCAGAAAGGACCAAAGACAATATACAGTAACAGTCACCTTATAGGCAATACAATGGCACTAAATTCCTATCTTTTCAATAGTTACCCCGAATATAAATGGGCTAAATGCCCCAATCAAAAGACACAGAGTATCAAAATGAATTAAAAAAAAAAAAAGACCATCGATATGCTGTCTACAAGAAACTCATTTTAGACCCAAAGACACCTACAGATTTAAAGTGAGGTGGTGGAAAACAACTTACCATGCTAATTGACATCAAAAGCTGGGGTGGCAATCCTTATATCAGACTGAGTAGATTTTAAGCCAAAGACTATACTAAGAGATGAGGAAGGACACTATATCTTACTTGAAGGATCTGTCCAACAAGAAGAGCTAACAATTTTAAATATCTATGCCCCTAACATAGGAGCAGCCAATTCTATAAACCAATTAATAACAAAATCAAAGAAACACATTGACTATAATATAATAATAGTAGAGGACGTTAAACCCTCTGTATTCTGAACGTTACATCCGAAAGCAACAGAATACATATTTTTCTATAGTGCACGTGGAACATTCCCCAGAATAGATCACATTCTGGATCATAAATCAGGTCTCAACTGGTACCAAAAGATTGGGATAATTCCATGCATATTTTCAGACCACAATGCTCTGAAGCCAGAACTCAATCACAAGAGGAAAGTTGGAAAGAACTCAAATACATGGAGGCTAAAGAGCATCCTACTAGAGAATGAATGAATGGGTCAAGCAGGAAATTAGAGAAGAATTGAAAAAATTCATGGAAACAAATGGAAATTAAAACACAACCGTTCAAAAATTGTGGGACACAGCAAAGGCGTTCCTGAGAGGAAAGTATAGAGCAATACAAGCTTTTCTCAAGAAACAAGAAAGGTCTCAAGTACACAACCTAACCCTACACCTAAAGGAGCTGGAAGAAGAACAGCAAAGAATACCTAAACCCATCAGGAGAAGAGAAATAATGAAGATCAGAGCAGAAATCAATGAAATAGAAACCAAAAGAACAGTAGAACAAATCAACAAAACTAGGAGCTGGTTCTTTGAAAGAATTAATAAGATTGATAAACCCCTCGCCAGACTTATCAAAAAGAAAAGAGAAAAGACCCAAATAAATAAAATCATGAATGAAAGTGGAGCGATCAAAACCAACACCAAAGAAGTACAAACAATTATAAGAACATATTATGAGCAACTCTACGCCAGCAAATTCGACAATCTGGAAGAAATGGATGCATTCCTAGAGACATATAAACTACCAAAACTGAACCAGGAAGAAATAAAAAACCCGAACAGACCCATAACCAGTAAGGAGACTGAAGCAGTCATCAAAACTCTCCCAACAAACAAGAGCCCAGGGCCAGACGGCTTCCCAGGGGAATTCTACCAAACATTTAAAGAAGAATTAATACCTATTCCCCTGAAACTGTTCCAAAAAATAGAAATGGAAGGAAAACATCCAAACTCATTTTATGAGGCCAGCATTACCTTGATCCCAAAACCAGACAAAGATCCCATCAAAAAAGAGAATTACAGGGCACCTGTGGTTCAGTGGGTTAAGCCCCTGTCTTTGGCTCAGGTCATGATCTCAGGGTCCTGGGATCAAGCCCCACATCAGGCTCTCTGCTCAGCAAGGAGCCTGCTTCCTCCTCTCTCTCTCTGCCTGCCTCTCTGCCTACTTGTGATCTCTGTATGTCAGTGAATAAGTAAAATCTTAAAAAAAAAAAAAAAGGAGAATTACAAACCAATATCCTTGATGAACACAGATGTGAAAATTCTCACCAAAATACTAGCGAGTAGGATCCAACGGTACATTAAAGCGATTATTCACCATGACCTAGTGGGATTTATTCCTGGGCTGCAACACTGGTTCAACGTCTGCAAATCAATCCATGTGATACAATACATTAATAAAAGAAAGAACAAGAACCATATGATACTCTCAATAGATGCTGAAAAAGCATTTGACAAAGTACAGCATCCTTTCTTGATCATAACTCTTCAGAGTGGAGCGATAGAGGGTACATACCTCAATATCATCAGAGCCATCTATGAAAAACCCACGGAAAATACCATTCTCAATGGGGAAAACCTGAGAACTTTACCTCTAATGTCAGGAACACAGCACAGATGTCCACTATCACCACTGCTATTTAACATAGTACTAGAAGTCCTAGCCTCAGCAATCAGACAACCAAAAAATATATATAAAATCCATCTGAATCAGCAAAGAAGAAGTCAAACTCTCACTCTTTACAGATGATATGAAACTTTATGTGGAAAACCCAAAAGACTTCACTCCAAAATTGCTAGATCTCATACAGGAATTCAGTAAAGTGTCAGGATATGAAATCAATGCACAGAAATCAGTTGCATTTCTCTACACCAACAAGACAGAAGAAAGAGAAATTAAGGAGTTGCTCCCATTTACAATTGCACCCAAAACCATAAGATACCTAGGAATAAACCTAACCAAAGAGGCAAAGGATCTGTACTCAGAAAACTATAAAGTACTCATGAAAGAAATTGAGGAAGACACAAAGAAATGGAAAAACGTTCCATGCTCGTGGATTGGAAGAACAAATATTGTGAAAATTGTCTATGCTACCTAAAGCAATCTACACATTTAATGCAATCCCTATCAAAATACCATCAATTTTTTCAAAAAAATGGAATAAATAACCCTAAAATTTATATGGAACCAGAAAAGGCCCTGAATAGCCAAAGGAATGTTGAAAAAGAAAGCCAAAGTTCGTGGCATCACAATTCCGGACTTCAAGCTCTATTACAAAGCTTTAATCTTTAAGACAGTATGGTACTGGCACAAAAACAGACACATAGATCAATGGAACAGAATAGAGAGCCCAGAAATAGACCCTCAACTTTAAGGTTGACTAAGCAGGAAGGAATGTCCAATGGAAAAAAGACCTTCTCTTCAACAAATGGTGTTGGGGAAATTGGACCGCCATATGCAGAACAATGAAACTGGACCATTTCCTTATACCACACACAAAAATAGACTCAAAATGGATGAAAGACTGCAATGTGAGAGAGGAATCCATCCAAATCCTTGAGGAGAACACAGACAGCAACCTCTTCGACCTCAGCCACAGCAACTTCTTCCTAGAAACATCATCAAAGGCAAGATTGCAAAGGCAAAAATGAACTTTTGGGACTTCATCAAATTCAAAAGCTTTTGCACAGCAAAGGAAACAGTCAACAAAACCAAAAGACAACTGACAGAATGGAGAAGATATTCACAAATGACATATCAGATAAAGAGCTAGTGTCCAAAAATCTATAAAGAACTTATCAAACTTAACAGCCATAGAACAAATAATCCAATCAAGAAATGGGCAGAGGACATGAACGGACATTTCTGCAAAGAAGACATCCAGGTGGGCAACAGACACATGAAAAAGTTCTCCACATCATTCAGCATCAGGTTAATACAAATCAAAACCACAGTGAGATACCACCTGACACCAGTCAGAATGGCTAAAATTAACAAGTCAAGAAATGACAGATGTTGGCGAGGTTGTGGAGAAGGGGAACCTGCCTACACTGTTGGTGTGAATGCAGGCTGATGCAGCCACTCCGGAAAACAGCATGGATGTTCCTCAAGAAATTGAGAATAGAGCTACCCTATGACCCAGCAATCACACTACTGGGTATTTACCCTAAGGATACCGATGTAGTGATCCGAAGGGGCACGTGCACCTGAATGTTCATAGCAGCAATGTCCACAATAGCCAAACTATGGAAAGAGCTAGATGCCCATCAACAGATGAATGGGTAAAGAAGATGTGGTATACATATATACAATGGAATACTATGCAGCCATCAAAAGAAATGAAATTTTGACATTTGCAACGATGTAGATGGAACTAGAGGGTATAATGCTGAGCAAAATAAGTCAATCAGAGAAAGACAATTATCATATGATCTCCCTGATATGAGGAATTCGAGAGGCATGGTGTGGGGTTTGAGGGGTAGGGAAGGAAAAAGTAAAACAAGATGGGATCGGGAGAGAGACAAACCATAAGAGACTCTTAATCTCACAAAACAAACTGAAGGTTGCTGGAGGGAGGTAGAGTATGGAGAGGGTAGTTCGATTATGGACATTGGGGAGGGTATGTGATATGGTGAATCCTGTGAAATGTGTAAGTCTGACAATTCACAGACCTGTACCCCTGGGGCAAATAATACATTATATGTTAATATAAATAAATAAATAACCTCTTGTGACCCACTACAAGCTGAACCTCAAAAGTTTTGTTCAGTGGCTTTTCATGGACAAATAATGTTACTACAATGCAAATACAGTAAATGATAATTCTCAAAGTTTTTCTAGAAAGGGCAAAGGAAGTTTTGAAAATTACTCAAAATGTGTAATAACGGCACTAAAAACTACTCTCCAGTTTACTCATACAGGCAAATATATCATTGGTTGAAGGAGAAA
This sequence comes from Lutra lutra, assembly GCF_902655055.1. Classification (NCBI taxonomy): domain Eukaryota; kingdom Metazoa; phylum Chordata; class Mammalia; order Carnivora; family Mustelidae; genus Lutra; species Lutra lutra. The sequence goes on along the minus strand of NC_062283.1, from coordinate 49,212,757 downwards.
ATGTTGATATTCTAAAGTATTTATTACAGCATGCTCTAATATGAAAAGAGGCTTGCACTTCTGATCTAACCGCAGAAATTAACCACCCGCATCTGTCCCCTCCAACAGGCTTCTTTTCCTTATGTGCAATGAAAATGCACTTATAGACCTATGGGTTAGTCTTTTATACTCTTTCAGAACCAAATGCTTTTTGTTCTGCTCCCATAACTCCCAGAAAATGATCATGTCAACTGGTTCCATATTATCCTAAGAACCATCTTCTTCCCTGAAGAATATTGTTTTGGAATAAATGCCTATAAATCAATTTCTTTATTAGAAATTGTTGAAGAGGCTATTCCAGTTGCCAGGTCTTAAAACCAGAGCATTTAATCTAAACCAAATATGGTTCTTAATAATAGAATTGCATTGGATGTATTTGTACTTTTGCTAAAGCATATTAAGATTTGGTGCTGTGTGTATATGAAATCTTTTGCCGAAGTTGAATTCTCCTTAAGTAAATTACAGGTTCGTGCTCTTTCCCCCTTTTTGTAGATTTATGACAATATTAGATAATTCTCATTGAGGGTTTGAGCCCTTCTGATGCATTAAATTGCCTCTTGGTGGCATTCTCTTAGTAATGAACCAGGTCTCCAGAATCTTAAATGCTGCTGCTGTGCAGCCAATGTTCAGACAGATGGTTCTATGAATAAACATTGAACAAAAAAAAAGCAAGTCAATAGAAAACTAATGAAAACAAAACTAAAGTCAAAGCCTATACATCTCTGTTACATGGTGAGTTGAAAGAGTAGTATCAACATAGTATCACTGACGTATATCTAGAAATCTATTATGATGTTACTTAGGACACAGTCTAGGAACTAAATTAGAGGAGATATCAAGTCCAGTGATGGGCTCTCTTCACAGTCTTTTTTTTTTTTTTTAAAGATTTTATTTATTTATTTGTCATAGAGAGAGAAGCGAGAGTGAGCACAGGCAGACAGAGTGGCAGGCAGAGGCAGAGGGAGAAGCAGGCTCGCTGCCGAGCAAGGAGCCCGATGCGGGACTCGATCCCAGGACGCTGGGATCATGACCTGAGCCGAAGGCAACGGCTTAACCCACTGAGCCACCCAGGCGTCCCTCTCTTCACAGTCTTAATTTATAAAGCAAAATAATGGATCCATGGCCCTAAAAAAAAAAAATCTCTTCAGTCACACAAAAAATTTCCATGTACTTAAAAAGTCTCCATTTTGAACCCTGAACTAATCAGCAAACAACTCTACTTCTTTCTAATCTAACCAGTTTCCTCCTTTATTCATGGGCCTTAATATCACCCATCCCAATCTCTTAATTTCCTCAAACTGAGAGACTCCTAAGCTGTATGTTTTTTTTCTCCTTTGCTACACAGAGGTAAATAAACCTGGTTTTGTGGTAACTATAGACATGTCTCTAATACTCTGTTAGTGGGTTTCACAGGATTTTCTTATGAACCTACCCAACGAAAATTAGGTAGGCTCACCTACCCAAAGAAAATTACTATTATTGTATAGCTGGTTTTTCTATTTCAGCATGGCTTGGTGGTTTGACATCGTTCTGATCATATTATCTTGCATTTTTGAAAAACAGGATTTTAGTAATTTTAGCTAAACATTTTCAATGGAAATAAAAACACTCAAGAGTATAGAGTACATACCATCTCTTAACCATTTCATTTCCCAATCACTAGACATTCAAATGTTTTCCTATTTTTCTACTACAGAAAAATCTGTGATAAATAATAATTTGCATAAAAAATTTCCTACAGATTAATGTGTGTCCTTAAAAAGCTTGCAATGACGACTGAATTGAAGAGTATGAGTATTTGGGGGCTCCAGCCACACAAAGTTTGTTTTCCAAGAGTTTTACCAATTAACTCCTACCTGTAACTGGTCTCTCATTCTCAGTTTGCTCCTAGAATTCTCAAACTTAGGTGGAAAAGCAAATGAAATCATAAAGCACTTGCTGGAAATGCATGAAATACCAAGTATTAAGGAAAATTACTATAGGCATAAACACTCAAATGGTAGATTTGCATATAGACAGGCAAAAACAAGCTCATAAGATTTAAAAGAATTTTCCAGCTTAAAAGGTCCTTTTCAAAACTGTTGGTGTGGGGGGGGGGGGAAGGCCAGATCTTTTTGGTAAGACAACAGAGTGAGAAAGCCACACAGGTGAATATGAGTGAACTATTTTTATAGAGTGCTTTTTGGCTGTGAACACTGATAAAAGGTAAGCTATTTTAGTAAAGTAGTATTTGAGACTATCCTTAAACAGCACGTTATTTTCACTAGTGTAGGGCTTAGTGATAGTGAGGCCTTGGCCCAGTGTCGTCTTGGGCCCTGGACTCCCTTGCTTCGCCAGTTTTCTTCAGGACAACCGGTGACTGGCGGTCTGGTCTTCAATTTTTCTTCTCAGGTGTATTAATACATACTATCTCAGATAATGAAGCTAGGTGGGTAACATAAGGACACGTTCTATTTCTTTCCTTATCACAAAATTGAACTAAGCCTCCTCATTCCAGGCCCGCTACAAAAACAAAAACAAAAACAAAAAAAACAAAAAAAAGGAAGACGATGAGAATTTGGTCCCTATCATCCGCATTTACGGCCAAAACATACCGCTGAGCTTCGCTTCCACACCCACACAATATCCAATTCCAAATCCTCCACACAACCCCGTTCCTGCCCTTCACTATAATACAGAACCCTGGCTGCCCACGGCTCTGCAAAGCTGCAGCTGACCTCAGCCCCGTAAAACGCATGCGCCATACTTTGGAGTCCTTTTCCTCTCTTTTCCACCGAAATCGGACACTCACAGGAACAACGAGAACTACAACTCCCGGCTTCCCGCGCGGCCCGGGGAAGGCAGGCCCTGATTGAGAGACAGAGGCTCCGAGGGATAGCGGCCCAGAGCCGGTCGCTCCTCCTTTTGAAGCGGTTTCGCACCTCTTTCCGCCCGCGGCGTCGGTGGCGTCGGCGGCGTCGGCGGCGTCGGCGCTCACGCAGGGGCGGGTCACGGCGGCGCAAAGCGGTGCTGGGCGGGAAGGGAAGTCGTGGCGGCGGCGGCGGCGGCAGCGGGGACGGCAGCGACGGCGGCGGCGGCGGGGACCGCAGGAGCGGTGGTGCTGTCAGTTAGGCCGTCGGAGAAATGGGAGACCCGGGGTCGGAGGTGAGTGGGCGAGCGTCGGGCGGCGGCATTCTCAGGCGAGCCGGGAAGGGCTTTGTGTTTTGTTGAGAGTGAGGCCTGGTGCGCGGCGCCCGCCGCCGCGGCGGCCGACAGTGTCCGCGTCTCGGGCCGAGCTCGGCGTTCGGGCCTGGTGCGGGTGTGAGCGGGGAACCAGCAGTAACAATGGCCGCCCGGCCGCCCCCGGCCCTGTGCGCCGGCCACGGAGGTCCCTGTTGCCGCTGCTCGGGCCGCGAGAGCGACATTTTGAGACAGGCTCGCCCCTCGGCGGTGTGCGTGCCTCCCTCCTCCTTGAGGAGATTGGGGGAATTCGCAGGGTCTGATAAGTCGTTTTCGGCGTCCCTCCCTGTGGATGGCTCCACGTCTGCAGAGGCAGAGCCCGACTCCATCGAGTCCTGTTCTTGGTGGGATTTGCCTGCAGTTGTGCTCAGTTCGGTTTCCTCGAGAGCTTGCTGTGTGTCTTACGGAGCTCTTCCTTTTTCGTTCTTTTTGGGAAGAATCTCTTCCTCCAGGTACGTGGCTGTATGTAGATAAGCATATTCTGGCTTATTTTTATAGATGATAGAGTCTGTCCCTCCAGCTGGGCCTGAGGCATCTGAGGCAACACCGGATGAAAATGAAGATGACATTCAGTTTGTCAGTGTAAGTAGCAACGAAATTCGGGTGTTTCCTAGAATCCCAAACCTATGCGCGGTAAGCCGTTCTGTGATGCTGATACCTCGCCTGTCCGTTCGTCATTCAGCAGCTGGGTGTGGATGTCTCGCAGGTACTGGGCACTGGGGAGTATGGCACAGGATGAGGAAATTTACCGAAAGGGGTCTCTGAGCACCTGCAGGGGCCACCACAAAGACTGTGCCCGAAAGGACATGTTGCACATGGAATCACGCTTCTTATGCCTTCATTAGCGCCACTTTATACTTCCTGTGGGCAAAGTCGTGCGCTCTTAAGAGTGTGTTTGGAAGCAGGGCAAGAGTGTCCTTTGAAACACGACCTGCAGGTTAGAGGGAAGGGACAGGAGAAAGCAAGAAGGGTTGCAAGCAAAGTGGGAGCGTTCTGGAGCTTCGTAAGGCGAAGGCAGGTAGCTTGAAGACTTCTCCAACCTCTGAGATCACCACGTTACAGCATAATGCAGGAGTTGACGTTCATAATGAAGACCCTGCATCACCAGGAACACACGTGGTTTTGACTGTCTTCCCTTTGGGACAGTGGTCTCTGAGCATTAGGATGTGTAAGTGCAGATATCTGGGCCTCACACCACAGCTGCTGAATCAGAATTTGAAGGTGGGACCCAGGAATCTTCACTTTGGAACAAACAAAAGGACATGTGACTCTGAGCCATGCTTTGTAAAGCCTTGGTTTAGGGGACCTGGGGTCATGATGTATTGGGGGATGGTTTTCACCCAAAACTAAAGTTTTGCAAAGGGTCTGTTTAAAGTGGTAGCTAGCCAGAAACTTCTACAAACCAGTGATTAGTTGAGGTTTGCTGTCAAAGTTGTATAATTTTTCTTTAATAGAGTGTTGGATGTGTATTTGTGTTTATTGATTTGGGGCAGTTTGTAAAGGTGGTTATTAAATGGTATCCTCTACATACCCGAGCATTAGGGCCATTGTGGTGATCCATTGTCATATTGCAGTTTAATGGATTTCTATAGGAGTCTTTTACATGATTTGGGGGGGGGGCTTTCCTCACCATTGCCAGCGTTTACTGTGCTTTGTCCTTTTATTTCAATTCCAGTATAGTTAACATTCACTGTTATATTAGCTTCACGTGTTCTCTGTCCTCATTTTAAACTTACAAGGATTCCCGGGATGCGGGTGAATCGGATTGTATCCTTCTCCTTCTTTACTGTGGACTAAAGTATGTTGGTAATGGCATTCCATGCTCCTTAGGCAAATATTTCAGGTTTCTGAATATTGGTATATTTGGAGAATATTTATTTTTATATTTTGTGCAAATAAAGGAAGTATATACTTTCTAAACTATGGGCTTTGCTTGAGAATTACAGATAGAATTAATAAGATTTGAAAACACTTTTTTTGGTACTGGTGGAATGAAAAATTATAACTTGTGATTAACAAGCTTAGTGAGGTACTAAGCTGAAGTTTAAAATATTCTTAATTGTTTTTAAAATGTCTTTTAATTTAAATTTTATATGTAGAGGATCTATATATCTTTGCATGAAGAATAAAAAATAATACAGTCAATGTCTTGTATATTCATCTAGATCCAACATCTTCTATTTTTCCCTAGGGTTTGGCAAATAAAGGTTCAAAGTTCTGATAGTGGAAATGAAGATGTAAATTATATGTAATAAGTACAATTACAATACTAGAAGAAACCTATTAATAACATTTCTTCTACAAATTTAGTGATAACACTTAAATGATAATTAATGAAACCTTAATTCTGTTTCAAAATAAATTCAGAGACAGAGCCTTCTACTTCTTTCTGTAAGCTGATCTTATACTTGACTCCTTTGGGTAATGCTTATCCAGTAACAATAACATTGTTCTCTGCATAAGATTTCTTCAGATACAAAAATGGTATTAATGGCGTGACTTTTTGATTTACTCTGGTTTGAATTTCTTAGTTCATGCTCATTAATCTAATTTTCCCATCTTTAATCCACATGGTGGCACAGCAGTGTTTATGTGGTTTGCAAAATACAAAGTCTGGAACCAAATAGCATGCTAAAGGAAAGCAATACAGATGTGGAGGTGCAAAAATGAGTTCTTTCGTTTAAATTTTGTTGAAATGTATGTATAGAGAACCTCCCTGTTTGTAAGTGTGCTCTTTGATTTTGCAAAGTCAGTAACCTCAAATGAATATGTTACCGTAACAGAAACTTATTTAAAGATTTTGCTCTCGGGGCGCCTGGGTGGCTCAGTGGGTTAAGCCCCTGCCTTCGGCTCAGGTCATGATCCCAGGTCCTGGGTTCAGGCCCCACATCGGGCTTTCTGCTCAGCGGGGAGCCTGCTTCCTCCTCTCTCTCTGCCTGCCTCTCTGCCTACTTGTGATTTCTCTCTGTCAAATAAATAAATAAAATCTTTAAAAAAAAAAAAAAAAAAGAATAAAAACCTTTAAAAAAAAAAAAGATTTTGCTCTCATTTTCTGTTTAGTTTAGTAATATAGATATGTCTCCACCCACCCCTCGTCCCACACCCCACTAATGTAAAGTAGAAACCTTTGAAACCTATGAAATCTTTCATAAACTAAGATGGCATAAAGTGTAGTAGTAATTACCATTAATTTATATGGGAAAATTTTTAGCATTTCCAGACCAAAAAAATAACCTCTTTTAGGCTGTTTTGCTACCTTAGGACATCTTGCTAACAGTTGCACAAAATAAATCAAGATACTGTACAGGTACTTGCAGATAATTCAAAGCTGTGGCAGTGAGATGCTGAGTTTACCTCCCAGGGAAGGAGCTTGGCTGTGCTACTCTTGCTACTTAGGGTGCATGCTACCTCTATAATGGCTTGCATTGAGACAAGCACTGTGCAGTAGTTTGGCTTTTTACCTTTTTTTGTATAAGCAAAAAATCCTCTTAAGATTTCCTTTAGGGGCGCCTGGGTGGCTAAGTGGGTTAAAGCCTCTGCCTTCTGCTGGGGTCGTGATCCCAGGGTCCTGGGATCCAGCCCCACATTGGGTTCTGTGCTCGGTAGGGAGCCTGCTACCCCTAACCCCCTCCTACTTGTGATCTCTGTCTGTCAAATAAATAAAATATTTTTTTTAAAAAATTTCCTTCAGTAAGTGAAAATGGGTACTAATGTAGGTTATTTGTTAAAGTGAAGTAGTGTGAACACAAGCTTTCCGAGAGCGAGAATACTTGTCTAATTCCTTATTCAGGCACCATCTTTTTGTCTTTGAAACTGCAGATATTTTAATTTGTTCCCACAAAACTATTTTAGCTAAGAGCTGATGACATTTTCACCGTTCTACTTGAGATACAAAGGTGTGAAAACTGCTGAGGCAACCTATTGTAATCTTGGTAATAACACATGAGATTTAGGTTTCAGCCAAGGTTATTGGTATGATGTGAAATCATTGAGCATGTAGAAATAGTGAGGAAAAAGTATAATTTCATAAGTAACTTCAGAAGCACGTATGTGAATGGTAATACTTTACAGTAGAAAGGGGTCATGAGCAAAAATACCAAGGTATCTTCTGGCTGGATGTCTTGGGCCTATAGGTCAATAAATGAAAATAATGTTGCAGTTTTTGATATGCAAAGTCATGAAGCAAGTACTCTAGAAACTGCAGAGTTAATTGGAATACGTCCTACCTATAAGTGTCCATATTTCAGTGTGGGTGATAAGATAGGTGATGAAAACTGTGTAAATAGTTCTATTAGAAAGTAGTTCTTTTATAAAAGTACATGGTGCTATTAAAAAAAATAGACTTTTGGCATAAATAACATGTAGTATTTGTATTTTTTTATTTTTTTTAAAGATTTTATTTATTTATTTGACAGAGAGAAATCACAAGTAGGCAGAGAGGCAGGCAGAGAGAGAGGAGGAAGCAGGCTCCCTGCTGAGCAGAAAGCCCGATGCGGGGCTCGAACCCAGGACCTGGGATCATGACCTGAGCCAAAGGCAGCGGCTTAACCACTGAGCCACCCAGGCGCCCCTGTAGTATTTGTATTTAAAAGAGCATTTTGAAAAGAAATAAGGGAAGACATCAAATTGGGAAAGCAGAGGATTATGTGTAATTCTGGAGGATAAAAATTTTTTAAGTAGAAGAGGAAAGGGTGGGCTGGATAGTGTAGATCTTGAACTATAGACTAAATTTGAACTTAAAGTAGTCAGTTGGGAATCATTCAAAATGTTTGAACTGGGCAGGACTACAGAAGTAAATTATATCCCTAACTTCTATATATGGAAATATATTAAAAAAAAAGCACATGCATTATATTTAAGGTTTTAGGTTAGAGTTGTGCATCTATGCTCATATCCGTAGTTTTTTCTTTTAGACTGGGGTAAACTACATTTCTTGTAGACTGTGTCTTAGTGTATTGACATTATTTTCCATTTAGGCTTGACCCTCGAGCAACACAAATTTGAATTGCATGGGTCTTATATGCAGATAAGATTTTTTTACAGTACTGTAAATGTATTTTCCTTATGATTTTGTTTGGCTTTATTATAAGAATACAGTATATAATACATACAACATGCAAAATATGTGTTACTCAACTGTTTATGTTATTGATAAGGCTTCCAGTCAAGTGTAGGCTTTTAGTAGTTATATTTTGGGGGAATCAAAAGCTATATGTAGATTTACAATTCTGTGTGGTGGGAGGGAAGGTCAGAGCCCATAACCCTGATGTTCGTCAAAGGTCAACTGTAGCAGTTAATTGGTATCTGACTTTATATGAAAATCATTTTCCTGATAACAGGAATGAAAGCTTTTTGTGTCATTAAAAATTTTTTTTTTTTAAGATTTTATTTATTTATTTGACAGAGATCACAAGTAGGCAGAGAGTGAGAGATGGAGGGAAGCAGGCTCCCTGTTGAGCAGAGAGCCCATGCAGGGTCTGATCCCAGGACTCTTGAGATCATGACCTGAGCCAAAGGCAGAGGCTTAATCCACTCAGCCACCCAGGCGCCCCTAAAAAATTTTATTTAACTGAAAATATTAATTCAGCTCTGTTCCTAAATTACTTTGCTTGTACTTGTGCTCCTGGCCCTAATTGTATGGTCTTGGGGAGTATCATCCTTTGATTTTGATATTGGTACAAAAGGGATGAGAGTGATGGTTTACTGTTTGATGGATGGAGCAGCTTCAAATAAAACACCTTTAATTGCAAAACTATATGCATTTATACGTGTTAAGAACATAAGCATCATTATAAACATTTTAAGAAATCGTGTTTGACATTTATATAATTAACATTCTTTTGGGGATATTAATAAATTATTTTTTGGTTAGTGTTACGAATTATTCAGAGGTGGGTACAATAGTGAGAAGTCTCATTGAAGGAATACAGAGTATTTCTCAGAAACTTAGGTAATAAGACATTGATATATAAAAGTAGTATGTAGGGTTGCCTGGCTGGCTCAGTTAGTAGAGCATGTGACTCTTGATCTTGGGGGTGTGAGTTTGAGCCCCATGTTGGATGTAGGGATTTCTTAAAAATCTTTTTAAAAAAATTTGTTTTGTTTTGTTTTTAAAGATTTTATTTATTTGACAAAGAGCATGTAAGCAGGGGGAGCATCAGGCAGAGGGAGAGGGAGAAACAGGCTCCCTGGAGAGCCCAGTGGGGGGCTTGGCAGGACCCTGGGATCAGGACCTGAGCTGAAAGCAGACTCCTAATCAACTGAGCCACCCAGCCCCCCCCCCCCAATAGTAGTATGTATACTTTGAACTTAGCCTCAGAATTATTATGACCACACAGCCAGTTAAGTATATAGAGAATCAGGTGTACCTCACTTAGTTTTCTCATTTGTTAAGTGGAATAATAGCAACAATACACTATTTCACCTTGTAATTGGAGATTAAATGAAATAGTGTTGAAAAGTTCAGCACAGTGCCTATATAGGGCTCAGTGATAAATGTTATTAATAGTAAAATAAATGGAATACTAAAATGTTTTAGTTCTTTAAGTCATTATGGTGGAACTTTTCCCATATTCAATATGAAAATTAGCTGAAGTGTAGAGTGTTTGCTTATAAGTAATATATTCCTTTGGGATTACTTCTCTTAGCTTTTTAAATCAGCCTCTGCCTTTTCGGTGGTCTCAAATACGTGTTGTCATCTTTTACCACTCTTTCACTTATAACTTCACAAGTATTGTTGAGTGAATAAGTATTTTAAATACTCTTCCGCTTTTTCTCATTTTTGAATTTTCTGTCTTGATTCTTTTTATTCTTTTAATTAGTGTGAATCATATAAAGCTACTGTTCTTCTGCAGTTCAGAAATGGTTGGTTGCATATGGTCTAGTGGTCTAATGGTTCACCCCTATAGTAAGTTTCTAATAGTCTTCTGTCATCATTCCCTGTTCTTATCTTTTCTACTATTTCTTTTCTTTCTTTTTTTTTTTTTTAAAGATTTTATTTATTTATTTGACAGAGAGAGATCACAGTAGACAGAGGCAGGCAGAGAGAGAGAGAGAGGGAAGCAGGCTCCCTGCTGAGCAGAGAGCCCGATGCGGGACTTGATCCCAGGACCCTGAGATCATGACCTGAGCTGAAGGTAGTGGCTTAACCCACTGAGCCACCCAGGCGCCCTCCTTTCTACTATTCCTGCAGCTATTTTTAAAGCCCATTTGTGACCGTTTTCCTTATTCTGTTTTCTTTTGTTTTTTTCAAGGGGGGGGTTTTCTCGTTTGTTTATTATTTCCCATTCTTTTTGTTTTGTATTCTGTTACCTTTTTTCTCCCTTTTCCCCTATCTCTTCATGGAAGCTTTCTCTGCTTCTGTCTCTGTGTATTTCTGATAACCTGGAGACTTTCTTGATGTACTGTTCTATGGACATAATAAGAGTTTCAAACGCACATTTCTTTTTTTTTTTTTTTTTAAGATTTTATTTATTTATTTGACAGAGATCACGAGTAGGCAGAGAGGCAGGCAGAGAGAGGGGGAAGCAGGCTCCCCACCTAGCCGAGAGCCTGATGCAGGGCTCCATCCCAGGATCCTGGGATCATGACCTGAGCCGAAGGCAGAGGCTTTAACCCACTGAGCCACCCAGGTACCCCTCAAATGCACATTTCTTGAAGAGACGAAAACTAAAGGTGATTTATGAACAGGAGAAGCTACCATATTTTTTTTTTTTTAAGATTTTATTTATTTATTTGACAGAGAGAAATCACAAGTAAGCAGAGAGGCAGGCAGAGAGAGAGGAGGAAGCAGGCTCCCCGCCGAGCAGAAAGCCCGACGCGGGGCTCGAACCCAGGACCTGGGATCATGACCCGAGCCGAAGGCAGCGGCTTAACCCACTGAGCCACCCAGGCGCCCCTAAGCTACCATATTTTTATTTCTTCCACTTTCTTTTTGGATTGAATGTATGATATTGACCATAGCTCTGGTTGATTTTAGTCTTAAAGTAGGTAATTGATCTCTGTTGACCATAATTGGAAAATACTCTGTCCCTGTTTTCCCCTTCTTTTAAACTTCCATTTTTACAGCTCAGGTGAAAATCTTAATTGTTCATTACATGATTCCTGCCCAGGAGTTCTGCTCTCTGGTTTTATCCTAGTGGCTTGATAAAACCTGTCCTAAAGGATAGCAGTTTTCTGCTTGGGGAGAAGTTGTAGCCTAAGAGAGAAACAAGTTATCTTTGAGACTGGATGCCTCTTCTCAGGAAGAGGATCTTTAACTAGATCTTAGCTTTTGTTTCCTGACTGTAGTCTTTTTCTGCTAGTTTTTACACTGTTTGCCAACAGTCAGCTTTCTGCATCTTAAGAAATCTTTCCCTTAGCTGACTTCGCCTCCTGTGTTCCTTACTCTTGTTCATAACATACTAGATTTTTAAAAAGAATATTCTTGACTCATGGCCTTTACTGTCTCTCTTTCTTTTTCTTTTTTAACATTTTATTTTTAGTAATCTCTGCACACAGTGTGGGGCCGGAACTCACAACCCTAAGATGAGGTTGCATGCTCTGCCGGCTGAGCCAGCCAGGTGCCCCTATTGCTTCATTTTCTACTTAATTTTTTAGAGCCTTGCTTCTGTATGCTTGCTACTTTATTAAAAGTTGCTCTCAGGTGTTTTTTAAAAATCTTGTTGTCAAATTCAGTGGCAGTTTTTTTGATTGTCAGCATTTTGAGCCACATTAGCATTGAAAACTTTTTGTTGAGGTTTTCTCTAGCTGCTTTGAATTTATGTATTCCTGATTCTTCTCTAATCCCTGATTTCCTGCTTAGCGGTTCTTCCTGAGTCCTAAATTCTGTATTTTCTCAAGAACCTTCTTCAATCTCTTTTTTCTCCTCCTTGCTTTCTTTGTTGGCTCTATCACAGTTTCAGTTTAGTCTTTAGTCCCAAATCTGTTTATCTGGCTGTGTTCATACATCCAGATTATAGCCCTGGATTCCCAGCTATCTGCCAAGTTACCTTTGTGTACCACTGTTACATCAACCCATTATGTCTAAAAGAATGTCAGCATCCCATTTCTGTATTCCAGATTATTCTGATGGCATTAGTATCCTTCTAGTTCCCAGGTTTGAAACTTTAAGGACTTAATTAATTCCTTGTTATTGTTGGGGTTTTGTTTTATTTGGCGAGGGGGCTGTTTTTCATAGCCAGTCTTTTTTTTTTTTTTTTTTTAATACCCATGTATTCTCTTGAGTGTGTACCACAACACTATTCTCTTTGCCATTATTTTAGTTTTGTGTTATTGGATTGATTAATCATCCTGCTTTCCCCACTCTCCATACTTGTCTGTGTGATTAATCTATTTAAAGCACAGCTCTCATGTTTTTCCTATCTGTGTTTTTATTCCCTTTTGCTTGTAGAATAAAATCTGGGCATTTTTAGACCAAGCATTCAAGGCTTAGTCTGTGATGCAGTCAGTATGGTTGGAAACAGGATGAAGAATCAGGTTTGATGTTTGACTATAGGAGTGAGAGATAAAGCTGAGCTGTTAGTCAAAGAACTGCATGTTTTTGAGCTTGGTTATCTAACAGATAATTAATACTCATCCCATCTAAAAAGCATTGAATCATACTGTCTGCTATTTGTATCCTTGTAGCAGTGTTCCTTTATTATTATTTAATCCTTTCCTCAAAGGATCACCGTTGTCCTAATATTCTACCAAGGTTTTAAACTCTCAGATCTTACTGTTTCTTATTTGTGTATCTGAATATTTTTCTGTGTTCTGATTACTTTCTCCAACCGTAGACTTCTTGTTTGGAGGAATTTTTGCCAATCCCAAGAAAAAAGTGATTGTTTTGAACGACCAGTTTAGTTTGAATAACTGTACATGACTTGTCAATTTGCTCAATTCTTTCATAGGAAGGACCATTAAGACCTGTTCTTGAATACATTGATCTGGTCAGCAGTGATGATGAAGAGCCTAGCACCTCTCATAGTGATGTAAGTACATTATATTTGATTTGCATTTCTTTCACTTCTGTCATTTAAGAGGCATTGTCTAAAGAGCGTTATCAAGTCAATGATGGTTGTTTTTAGGATCTATAGTACTTTAGAGAATGGCCCGTTTCTGTAGAGTGAACCACAAAAGGTGTCCATTGAGTCCTTGGCCCAAAATATCTCCTACTTCCAGTTTTGTTTCTTTTCTTTCAGTGAGGATGTGAAAGGATAACACAACACAGGAAAGTTCTAAGCCTTGAAGATGGTATCTGATAAAAGGAAAATGGAATAAAAACAGCAAGCTTTTTGGCTCCTTGTGCCCTTCTCCCCTTCTCCTTTCCCATCTCTCCTCAAGTGCCATGTATAACTGGATTCTTTTCTTCCAGAACCACGTGGCCACAGAAAGTTTGTTTTACATTGGAAGGAAGGCTATGTGAAGACCTTTTAGGAAATGGAATGTGGGAAAGGGTTTAGGTGGCATGGTACTTCAGTCGTCACTCCTTTTAACCTCATCTATCACTCACATATTTAGAGTTTTTGTCTCTTACCTGTGATTTTTTGGTTGTGGGTTTGACCCTTAAACCAATATTTCCCTTACTCTGAGAATCAAACTAGCTGAGCCCTTTGTAGCAATCTTGTCTTTCATTTGTCTTAGCCCAAATTTCTATTAATGGGCTATTTTCTTGATGGGTTAGAGAACTCCTGGCTCTTCTCAACATGGCCAGAAAACTTTCTCTATGATACAGGGGATTGAGACTTGGACGTGGAATCAATATATGTAGGTTTTAATCTGAGCTTTGCTCCTTATTAATTCTGTGATTTTGGATAAATTAAGAAACCTTTAACCTTAGTTTCTTTATCAAATAAGGGTAATACCTACCTCACAGGGTTGTTGTGAGGACAAAATGAGGTAACACATATGTAAATAAGCTCCTGGAAACTACAAACAATAAAGTAGGACTATGCAACTGGGAAGTTTTGTTATTCTTGGAGAGTGAACAGGAGAAAATTTTAAAGGGGCTTAAAAGTGACTCTGCAATGGGAACTTTTAGAAATATTTTTTGTTCTCAGTGGAACTTGAGTTCTCTGTTTTTTAGCTTTTACTTGTTGGCTTACATACATTGAATGGGATTTTTTTAAAAAGATTGTTAATCAACAATAGTCTCACCACCTCTTCTTATTCTAGCATGAGACCAAGCAGCAGGCCAGGATGGCACCACTTGAACTGGGCTTGTTTTCACTTTTTTTTTTTCGTAGACAGAGTGCCACATTAATAGCCATAGTTGGTATTAGGTTTTTGTGTAGAAACCTTGTGGATTTGACTTCTCTGATCCCCTTGCTGATCTGTAGTGGATTGCATCTTTCATTGTTGTTATAATAATTTTAAAAATTGAGTTCTACTTACTGGACATGCATCTCTGCACTTGAAAGTTAACATATTAAAAGCATTTTTTTTTCTTCCTTGGTTTTCTTGTTCATGTGGATAACCCAGAGAATGCCTGAGTCTAAGGTGCCATCCTCTGAGAATCATCGCCCAGAAATGTGCTCTAGCTGCAGTGTTCCTCTTCCCATTGGAGACAGCAGCTCCTCCTCTGGGAGTTGTACCAGCAGTCCACAAAGGATAGTTTCTCAACCTTCTTCTGTTGAGAACCCATTGGAGAACCAGAAAAATGATCAAAATAATTCAGATATTAAGATCTCTGAGACAGAGACATTTAAACCATCACAAAATTTTCAGACTCTGCCTTCATCTCCAGTTCTGGTCCCCCAAGAATCTTTGGCCTCTTCAGAGGTCAAGGAGGATTTACCTATAGAGTCTTCTTCAGCTTCACAGCATGGACAGGATGCCATCCTTTATCTTCAGACACAAGTGGCTGAGATGTCCCGAGTGATACGTGATTTGCAGTCTAGGAGCTGTTTTAGATTTCATCATTCTAGGCCAAGTGAGAACTCCTCAGTGCCATGGGACATCTCCACCTCTAAGGATGAAAATTTATCCACAGTTGATGAAGAAACTGACTGCAAATCCCCCTCAGCTGATGACAAAGGGCAGCCAACTGACCCCAGTCAGTCTAGTTTCACAGGTCTTTTGAAAAGAATGGAACAGAGAGGTGTTATAAAGAGAGTAACATTACAATCTGAAGCAGAATCATGTGAAGGGAAACCTGATTGTGTGACCTCTAAGAAACGTTTGGTTCCTCCATTACATCCTCTTCTGAGAATTGCCACCACTGAGGTTTTTAAAGACCCTGCTGATTGCCATCCTTCTTCCTTCATGGGGCACAGGGTATATCCTGTGGCCAAGGATACCTCTCCTTTCCAACCAAATCCACCAGCTGAGGGCCCTATTGTAGAAGCATTAGAGCACAGCAAAAGAGGAAGCACAACATCTCCTCTAGATTCTACCTCAAAAGAAATGGAGGTCATGGGTTGTAGATTCTACCATGCTGCTTCCATTGCAGCCCGAGCTGCTAGCTACATGGCCTATATGACTCAATATCAGCGTAAACTCTGGGAAGATATGGAGGATCTGGTTCATGACCCAGAGTTTGATCGTGGAAAAGCAAGATGTATAATATCTGATGGTATGGATGCCGGACTTTGGCAGCTTTGTACTACTAGAGACATAATGGATTCCGTAGTCAGAGTTATGGCAATGGCAATAGACTACAGAAGACAAGCCTGGCTCCGACTTACATCTCTCACTAAGAAAACCCAGGAGAAGATCTCACACTTGCCCTTTGATGGTACTTCCCTCTTTGGACAAGATGTGAATGCTGTTGTTGCAGAAGAAAACAGTATTAAAGAAAATGACTATAGAGACCACAACAAATACTATAACCAACATCGATACTTTTACAGTCATGATCAGAAAGCACATTATCACAATAGAGGATATTCCAAAGGAGATTGGTACAAACCTCGCAACCATCCTTATAGATACAGAAAAAAGGGAGAATCTCCAGAACGCCACGGGTACAAGAATTAATAGCCTGTTTGTGTTCAGCAGCATAGTCATCCAAGATCCTATTTTACCTGCTACTCCCACTCATACAGGTAGGAGGTCACGTCAGAAACTGATGCATGTCTGGAATTATCACAGCTAACATTTAAATTCTAGACTTTTCAAATGGAATATATAATAAAGACTCATGTCTTACTGGCCAAGTGAGCAATAGAGACTTTCACCTACGTAGGGTTGGACAAAGGTTTACCTATTATTTCTGGTCCAAAATAAGTTCAGATGAGGGTACTCAGGAATCTGAATCCTCTTGTGAGTAAAGAAAAATATAAAGATCTGTTCCTCAGGAAAATCCTACTGATAAACTGAGGACTAGCTGATTTGGGGTCTGGAAATAACCTACTGTTAGATCCTTAATTTTAGGTCATCAATGCTTCCTTGTTCAGGCTTCAGCTTGTCAGATCTTCACAAAATGACAATTCAGTTTTACTGTGTTTATGTCAGGATGATCAATTTACCAAGAGTCCATACTACTCTCAAGCTCTCTCAGACTTCAGAATCAATCATGAAGTTGTATGTCAAGAACTGGAATACAAATCAAATTTTGCCAAATCCAGTTCGTTTCAGTGGAATGGCTAGATGTTACAGGTCTACTGTGGACACCAACTGGAAAAAGACTTTCCTGCCTGTAACATCTCTAGAAATTTTCACAGTAACTATCTTTATCGAGACTGATGGCTGCCGTGTCATTACCATTCAGAGCTACATGTGAGAGAATTCTTTATCATCACACCTAAGTCTCTGACCTGGCAAGCTCTCAAATATAAAGAAGATGTGAGACCGAGGCATGGTGTTCTCTCAAGATATTCTGGGCTTTTCAGCAAGATGACCTTAAACAAAGCTACCTTCTAAATAGTTGACTTTCTTGAGCTTGATAATCCATCACAAAAAAGATACATACATTAGTGTCCTGGATATAAAGGATGTTATACCGTCCAGGCATGCAAATCTGAACTCTTTTAAGAGAATTCCAAACATGCCTGACAATCTGGTCCTCTTATTGCAATAAAGAGGGATGCCATCAAACTAGATGATACTAAGAATCCTTAAGTGTTCAGTATTACTGTGGATGTCGTAAAGAGAACATCTCACACAGCTCTGTTTCTGGATATTTATTTAAATGATGATATCCATTAGAGATTTCTTAAAGTCTGAAATCAAGACTTCAATGACATGTTCTTCGTTTACTGGTCCCTTAATCTAGTCGGACTCATCAGTAGAGACGACTATCTTTTTGCTCCCAGTTGGTTCCATTAATAGTTCTTCACAGTTCTGGAACTGGCAGCAGATACCTCAATTGTATATCTCACAGTATCTTTTTAAAATCTCAAGGCAGTGGCTGTGCAGTATATCAACCCTTAGATCCTCGATTTTGCAGCATGACTTCAGAAATGGAGAAAGTGTCAAGTTTGAGGGGTCTGAATACATCACCTAGTATTATTTGCTTAGCAGCCAAAAAAATTTTTTTATCAACAGATATAAAATTTTGTAACTTGGTTTGTCATACATCTGCATTTATTTCATCTGCTTGATCAAAATATTTTGATTCTACTGTTAATGGAATATAACACTGTTTTAGGATTCATGTGGTTTCTATTTCTTGCCATAGTTCTTATGCAAGTGGTGATTGACATTTCCCTAGTGCCCCACTTTTTGATGGTTGAAGCTCATTCCCCTTCCACTGTAACTATTTTCAGCACCCTTTTTACTATTTTCTTCCTCTCCCTATTTGTGCTAGAGGTTGAAGATGTAAACATACCTACTTAGAAGAAGCTATTTTATTTTGTCAGTAATTTCAGAGTACTATGTTGGTCCTATTTGTAAATTAAGCCTAAAAAACAGGCTTGATATAGGATATCATCTTGCAAACATTTACCTTTATTTTTGTATATTTTCCAGTGTTTTACTTCTACCTTTTTTAGGTCCATGCCAGTGATGTAGAAACTCTTTCATATTAAACTCCAGAAGATTATTGATTAACTACCTGTAAAGAAACAAGGGTCTAAAAAAATCATTTAGATTTTTATAGTTGACAATATATATTGTATCTGTCAGGCAGTCTCATGTGCCCTTGACATGGCACTGTAGTTTCTTTTATGAAAAGACTAGTCACAGATGAACTACTAGAGAGAGACCTTGGAACTGCTCTATGTGGCTGCACAGTTATACCCAGTTAGCTAAGGCTACTTTAGACTGTTCCCACTTTTCCATTTCTCCCCTTTCTTTCCCTGAATTAGATACTGGGGTTACAAATGTGATGATTTTTGAGGTACTCTTATTTTCCAAAATCCAAACCAAAATGATGCTTGAAGACATAATTCTTTGAAACTACTTTGGCATTTCCACTTAATATGCTCCTCCTTTTAGATTTTTTTGTTTTTAATTGTGGTCAGAAAAAACAAAATTCACCACCTTAAACATTTTTAAGTGTACGGTTCACTAGTATAAGCTGTATTTACATTGTATAGCTCCTCCTTAAATATTTATAAAACAGCATTGCTCTTCTCTTCCTCTTGTGTTATTTGTGTTACTCAGTGTTAAAGTAACATTACTTTACTATTCTCTGATTGATAAACTCAAGCATCTCCAGAGAATTTTTCTAAAAGTGGAGAGGTATTGAGGAATCATCAAATTGTTGATCCGTAGATAACTTCTGAAGGGGATTTGTCAGTTCAGTCGGGACTGTCAGAATGCGGTAGAATGGGAACAGCTTTTAGCTATAGATTAATCAGTCTCTTGATTGCAGAAGAAACATTCTTAACCTGTTTGTTTACTTTAAAATCTTTCTCTGGCATACTTGAATGGTGGTGGTGTTATAAAACTAAAAATGGGGCCCTGATGTAGGGAGACAACCCCAAAAGCATATGGAACTCAAAATTACATAAGTTTTCATATTGTGCCTGCCACAGAATTCTCCATTGGGCAAACCTTAGATGTTTAAATATCTCTAGATTTTCTGGGACGCTTTGGGATAATTGCAAATTTAATGATTTGATATTCTCAGTGGGGATGCGTCTAATGATCCTTTTTCTTCAAAGTGTTATTTCTCCACTAGACATAAAATATATGTGAAGACTATGATTTCTTGCAGTTTCTGTGTACAGAGAAATTGTTTCCATTTGTTATATGAAGTGCCTTTTTAAATTTCACCCTATTGTTTAAAACTTAACATTTTGATGTCTTGCATATGTTGCTTATATTTATGAGTTCTGTATAGTGATTTTTTTAATCTTGTAGTTTATTCATCATCTGTACAATTGCACTATCTAAATGTACTCTCCTTCTGAATGTTAATTTTTCTTTATAGCACTGTCAATCCATTTCAGAAGGTTGTAGAGTATGACCCTCCCCCTTTATTTAAATAACTTCACAGTAGTTCTTTTTAGTTATTAGGGATTGGCTCAGTTTCTGAGCATTAAGGCAGCTTTGTTTTCTATCTGCAGGTTCTAGGTTTTCTGATTGAGTCATTTGTCTCAGACTGACCTTGTTCTAAGCCATGGTAGCACAACTTATATTTGATAAGTGGATGTGTTTACTTGGTAAGAAGAAACAAGGACATTAGGAAAAGCAGTAAATTTGCTGACACTTTATCTTTTCTTTTTAGTGACAGCTTCCTTATTAGTGTAATTGCATTTAAACTTTTTTTTTTTTTAACTGCGTGGCAGCTTCTTTGTAATTCCATTTTGATTACTTGGCCCTTAAAATGACATTTTGAGGGGAACATAAACTCTTTTGGGATACTTGGATACTATTTAGTATATTACGTTAGTACTATACTAATAATTTCCTGAATGATACCTAAGTGACCTGATTGATAATGTCCTTAAGGGCCCAGTAGTACATCAGGATAACCTCTCAGGTACTAAAAATGAGGAGGTTGGAACAGACACAATCCAGAATCCCTTCTAGCTACAAAACTGGATAGAGTTAAATGCCATGGATGAACAGAGTTAAATGCCACATTCACTGTTGAGGATATAATTTATTGGGATTCTGATGAAGGTTAGAAATTATGGACTAGATCTTTGTAGAAATAGTTTAAAAATGCAATAACTGAAAACTTTTTTTTTTTTAATGTGAGACATATTTGCCCAGACTTGCACTGTTTTAGGTTTCCTTGTCTTTTGAAATTTACCATTCTTAATGTTAGTGGCTAGTCCAGTAATTGATTGTGATATATGCATGTCATTTCAGTTGGCCAGGTCCATTCTATATAGTTATTTTGTGGATACAGAAACCAATCAATTCTTCTTTCACTTAAGAAAATATACAGGTGGAAGTTATTATTTACTGATGATGATCATTATTGAATGCAAATCTTTTAGTTATTTTCCAAAAATAATGAGTTTTGTAAGCCATTAAAATATTCTTTTAAGGAATTTCCCTTCCTCGATGAATGATGAGAATATTGTTGTTGTTGTTGTTGTTTTTTTAAAGATTATTTATTTATTTGACAGACAGAAATCACAAGTAGGCAGAGAGGCAGACAGAGAGAGAGGAGGAAGCAGGCTCCCTGGCAAGCAGAGAGCCGGGATGCGGGACTCGATTCCAGGACCCTGGGGATCAGGACCTGAGCCAAAGGCAGAGGCTCAACCCCCTGAGCCACCAGGCGCCCCAAGAATATTGTTTTATTAAATCTTTTTTCTCCTGTTGATTAGTGGGATAATATTTTTATACTACTTTGTGTTTCATTTGCTTGACTTTATAGTAATGAAACTTTTTTATAGTATGTTTGGTACCATTGAGATATCTTTTAGTGGAAATTATGTTTGCTTCTGGTGGGATGTATCTGGAAGTGATCACAGTCCAACCGTTTCCTTTTGATGTTATATTAGTTACTTCATTCTTTACATTGATCTTTTCTTCCCCTTAATGTAACACCTCTTTCTAGAAGGATGTCTGATCTTCCCTTAGTATCTTTGATGTAGATTATATTTTTTATTCTACCAGTAAATACTAGCCAGGATTTTGATGTGGCTTTGTATTTGTGTATTTAAATACAAATGCCTTCAGAATTATTGTAAGAGATTTTCTAGTTTTCTCTTTTGTCCTTTTTTTAAAAAAGCAGCCAGTTCAGTCTCTGGAACTATTATTTCCTGGCTATTGAACTTCAGTCAGTTTTTAATGCTTTCTTATTTAATGGTAGTCTTATTTTTCTCATTTTGCATAGTTTCACACAAATGTATTACTACATATGGTTTACGGTTAATTGCATCTTCTCATAAAAATTCTAAGCCCATCACCATGAAGTTATAGAATAGCTCTGACATAAACTGTATCTTAAAATTAACCAGTTTTCTCTAAGTCTTAAGGGCTTTACCTATTTTATTGAGATAACTGTCTATTTCAAATGATCTCTCGGATTTTCTGATGCCTTGTTAAGAATTCAACAAGAATTCTCAGGTTGTCTGTACTTTATTTTCTTTTAGGACTCTGGAGATCTCTCAACTTGTATTGAGTTTTCTAATATTTCTAAGTATATTCCTTGGTAGCAGTGAAAGTAAATGCTTTATATCTAGTTGTATTTTAAACTCTCCTTTGATCATAAATGCTTCAAATGTTATGAATTCTGTTAGTAGTCTCTTTATAAGACCTATATTCATACGCTTTATTTCCTGTCAGCTATGTATCCTATGCCTTCTCTTTTCTCTCATTGCCTGTAAGAGTAGCTCTGTCATGTTATTCAATTTTGAGCACTACAATTAGACCTTTTGTCAACTCACATTTTTATCTGTGATAGCTATGTTTCGCACTACTTAGTGTGCATTTAACACTAGTACCCTACGTTTGTGGTTCCTTTATTTGTACCACTTTTAGTTACTAGGGCAACATGATGTGGGTGATTGGGGGGAAGCATTTTCCAAGTCACTTGAACAGTCTCAAATTTTCAGTTCCATTTCTTTTTTAACATATTTAATTACATTAAACATCCTGCCGTTAGGTGTGAAACCCTTTTTTCCTTGGTTCAAGTATAGTCAGTGTTTAACTAGCCTCATTTAGATTCTTAGCAAGAGTTGCATGCAAGTTGGTCTTTGTCTAATGCCTTATAACAACCCCTGTTTACTTTTAGCAAGAATATATTTTGAGATCTTGGAAGCACCTTTATAGTCTTGGGCCTAAGGGTTGTCTTCCTGCCTGGCAAGCAAGTGGAGGACAGAGTTTTCATTTATAGAGCTCACATTTACTACACTGTGTGCTAAAATTTACAAGTTACTCTTGAGGAAGAAATTCACCCTTATTTTGCAGAAGAAAAAATGAAACATTAAGCATATTGCTCAAATGGTGGAGCCTAGCTTTTGAATATTAACTATTCCTCCACAGTCTCAGTTTAGCATTTTACTAGGCTGCCTCTTCATATTTTTCAAGGCTCAATTCAAGTCTTAACTTCTCTGACAAGCTAATTTGACCTATACTAATCTTTTTCTTCCCTAAATTTTGTGTTTATGGCTATATTCTTATTCCTCAGTACTTGATGTCTTACATTAACTAATTCTTGGTCATTTCGCTTGTCAGATCAGAAACTCTTGTTTTCCCCTTGAGATTTCACTGTGTGGGACTAAGACAGTTCTTATGTATGGTCATGGACTTGTTTCACATATTCTGTTCTTTTTCAGCAGTAATCATTTTAGTCAATTTTTGCTTGTTTTTTTCTTTTTCTTCTACCTTTTTTTGTTACACCGTTTTGTTTCAGATACACGCTTAAGGTTTTTTTTTCCAGATTCTTTAGGATACTGGGTAGGAAGGAAGGTGGTATGGTGCAGAGCACATGGTATTTAAATTCTAAGACCTTGATCTGAGTATTAGCAAGTCACTACTTTCTGAGCCTCAGTTTTCCTATTCTCAAATGAGGTAAGCCTGGGAATACTTTGAAATTTCAAAAGCCCAGTACAGGTTTCTTTTCTTTCATAGTGTGCTTTTTCTACACACATAGATATATTATAACTGTGGAATGGTATTGGATATAAATACAGATACATTTTAATATGTGTATTTAATAGCATGTAGTAGGTTCATGTCATCAGATCATGTTCCCTTTGTTTACAGTTTTTAAGGCTCAACTGTTAAGCTATATTACAAGCTCATCAATGGATTAAGTCATTGAAAGATGTATTTAAAATAAAATAGTCTCTTTTCTCAAGTGCAGGCTAACAAATGCTCATTATAAACAGTAAGGAAATAAAGAGAATGTAGAATGAAGAGCTAGGTTATGTAGGAATGTGTATATGATTTTTGATGGATCCTGTTTTGTCACTTTGTGTCTATGTTGGCAACAATCTTCTATCATAGTTTTCAGTACCTATGTACAGGCAGGCACTGAGGAAGGTGTGGAGGAACCTGGAGTTAATAAAAGATGGTATATTCTCTTAGAGAAAGAAATACCAATACAATGTAACTGTTCTGTTTAGAGGAATGCCTGCAGTGAAGTTGGAACAAAACAGAGGGCCATTCTAGAGGGATCAGGGAAGATTTTCTTAGCAAATACTTGAGCTGAGGCTTGCAACATGATTGAAGAGCTAGTTGGACCAGAAGGGTATCAGGAGCCAGGCATTTAGATGACTCAGTGCATACAAAAGCATGGGGAACGTTGTGTCTGGTTTCAGAATTGTAAGGAACAGACTTTATGGGGGACAGTTGGTAGATATTAAGTTGAAGAAAGAGGATTAATTACCCACCAAAATGTATTGGTTCCTATCTATTCAAAATGTACCAAGTTTGTGTAGATGTTATGTGTAAGGTCATAGAAGTAGTCTGTCCAGAGTTCGCTTTGTACCATAGTCCCCTGTGGTCAGCTAGAGCAATTCTTTTTCTTCCCTGAGCTGAGCCAAAGGAAGGCTTTTCAGTCAGTGTACCTCTAGTCCCAGAGACAGCTCAAGCAGTGAAAAAGAACTGAGACACTAATAGAGAACAACTTTGAAGATGAACAGGATGATGGCACTGAAGTGGACTGTGACAAAACCATTATGGGTATACAGTTGCATACTTCAGGACCTCCTATTGACATTGTGTTCTCAGTGTAGCTAAATGTGGTTCATTTCCCTGTACATTGGGTTACAGATAATTTGAGGGTAGACTTGGGGGAAATGAAGATATTTCTAAAAATGTTGCTTCATTGGAGTTTGGAGATGTTGTATTGAAGAAAGACCTGTGAACCTTGTGCCAGTGGTATCTCCAGCAGCACTCAAAACACATTTTGTCAATTTCCTGTTTGTTTTCCCTGTGGAGTTTAGTTTCTTTTTTTGGTTTTGTTGCCACTTTCACCTTTCTCTTTTCTTTTCATAATTCATTCCTTTTTCTTGCTGTGCCAGAGTTATAGCAGTGGCACTCAGGGTTAAATTGCAGCTCCCCTTGCAACTTCAGAGATACTTAAAAATTCTCAAGTTCCAGATGTGGTTTTGTTCTGTTGTGGTTTTGGTTTTTTTATGGTCCTGTACTGAAGGAGAATCAAAGTCATTCTTCCTAGGAGGGGATTTTTATAAGTGTATAGATACTGGCAGTTTACCCAAAAGACAATACAGGAAGAAGAATCTTATTTAACAGGTTTGGTGGTACTAGTCTTCTTAACTGAGTAAAGTTCTTTACAGAATGGGGTATATCTATATGTATGTTTTTTAAGTTTGCCATATAAAGCAGATGTTATGTGTACTTTGTATTTGTAAACAATAACCAGTTGGGGGTGGGAAGATGGTTGCTTTGTACAAAAGGGTTGTTTCCTGGTTCCAAAGCTTTGCTGCTGGAGATGGTAAATAAATATTGTACTGCTTTGCTGTGTTTATCCCTTCTGCTCTCTCTGTATTTGAATATAAAATAGTTAAGAAAAATTGTTGCTTTTCAAAATGTTATTTTGGGTTGTGGTTTGAGCCATGAGTTGGGCAGAAGGGGTTTCTGATAAACAGAACTTCTGGGAGGGCAAACTTCAGAGCAAAATATGCGCCACAGCTTTATGATGGACAATAATAAATAAACAGGCTTTGAAATTTGAGTTTGTGTGGAATAAAGCAGTTGTTTCAGGAATTATATTCAAACCAAAAGCACTGGTTAGATGGATAGCTATGATTAATGATTTACAAAGTTAATTCATTCCACTATCACAGTTGGTTGCTCCTTTGAGCTTTCTTTAAACTTGGGTTCCCTTCTTTACACAGAAGATAAGGATAATGGCCAGAATAATCTCCATTGGACGCCCTGCTCACTAGTGTCAGCTGATTTTCAGGGAAATACTATAACAACAGCAAATAAACCTCTGCCTTGGATTATTCTCTATATCCCCTCTTGCTATCCCTCCCCCTCTGCCTCCTACAAAATTAATCTTTCCTTATTACTGGCTTTTCTGTAGCCAGAAAAGTGCTTTTGGTGAGTCAGATAGGGAACTGGGTTGTTGTGATCACTTCTCTGGATAACTCTTTTCGCGGAGTGTTTTCTCCTAGCTTATATCACCCTGTACAGAAGTGAGAGTCCATTTCATGGGGAAGATCCTTTGACTATATTCATACTTCCATTTAAAAAGTAATTTTGGGGGTGCCTGGGTGGCTCAGTGGGTTGAGCCGCTGCCTTCGGCTCAGGTCATGGTCTCAGGGTCCTGGGATCGAGTCCCGCATCGGGCTCTCTGCTCAGCAGGGAGTCTGCTTCCCTCTCTCTCTCTCTCTCTTTCTGCCTGCCTCTCCGTCTACTTGTGATCTCTCTCTGTCAAATAAATAAATAAAATCTTTAGGGACGCCTGGGTGGCTCAGTTGGTTGGACAACTGCCTTCGGCTCAGGTCATGATCCCGGAGTCCCGGGATCGAGTCCCGCATCGGGCTCCCAGCTCCATGGGGAGTCTGCTTCTCCCTCTGACCTTCTCCTCGCTCATGCTCTCTCTCACTGTCTCTCTCTCAAATAAATAAATAAAATATTTTAATAAATAAATAAATAAATAAAATCTTTAAAAAAAAAAGTAATTTTGTATAACGCCAAATTTGATTGTTACTCAAAAACTAAAGTGCTTCTTAGAGATTAGTAGTGATTTTAAAATAAAAAATCAGTTGCTTATTATAAAAAGGCTCAGTGGTATAATGCCACAAGCTATTGTAAAATAATTTCATTTGTGAAACCCTGCCTTTTTCAGTATTGTGTTTCTAGAAATTGTTTTAAAAAAGCAGAATTAGGGCGCCTGGGTGGCTCAGTGGGTTAAGCCGCTGCCTTCGGCTCAGGTCATGATCTCAGGGTCCTGGGATCGAGTCCCGCATCGGGTTCTCTGCTCAGCAGGGAGCCTGCTTCCCTCTCTCTCTCTCTCTGCCTGCCTCTCCGTCTACTTGTGATCTCTCTCTGTCAAATAAATAAATAAAATCTTTAAAAAAAAAAAAAGCAGAATTATTCCTTTAATTTTGCATTTCCTTTGACCTGATCTTGGCAAATATTTTTAGAAAACTGATTTAGCTAGTTATGGCAGTCGAGAAGTGACCTTAAGAAGCTCAGCTTTTGGGTGAGCAGGTGAATGAAGGGTGAAATGAAAGATCTGCCTATATTTAATATTTGAAAGAAATTTATTCATGGACCTAAAAAACTTTGTTAAACAGATTAGAGCCCATTTTCTCAGCATTCAGTACCAAGCCCAGTTCTTAACTGCCAAAGGGGAGTTGTCAAGTATATGGCACTTGGCTTTTTAAACCATAATACACTGTAGGATGAGAGTGAATGGTTCAAGAAACAGGCATTTGTAGGTGACTTCTAAAAGAAAGCCCACCTATGAAATTCAAGTTTGGTTTTTTGGTTTTTTTTTTTTTTAAGGTTTTTAAAAGTTTATTTGACAGAGATCACAAGTAGGCAGAGAAGGCAGGCAGAGGAAGAGGGAGAAGCAGGCTCCCTGCTAAGCAGAAAGACTAATGCGGGGCTCTATCCCAGGACCCTGAGATCATGACTGGAACCAAAGGCAGAGGCTTAGCCCACTGAGCCACCCAGGTGCCCCAAAATTCAAGTTCTTGTAAAAATTTATTTTTGGGACATTATTAGCTTCCATGCAAATAAATACATTAAACATTGCGAAATTACCTTGGCCACTGGAAAAGTTAAGAATCTTGCTTTCTATTCTTATGTCCCAAACAGGAAAAGAGGAAAGTCAGGTATAGCTGAATAAGCTAATATTTTCAAGTTTCAATTTTTAATTTGCCTAATTGTACTTTTAATAATTTAAGTACACTTAAAAATACAAATGAGTACGTGTACTTTGCAGTTTGTTTTAAGCATATAGGTATTTAAAGAAAAATACTAAATTTTAAGTGTGTTTTAGCTAAATGCTTTTTGCTTTAAAATAGTAAGCCTCTGCCTTTGGCTGAGTCATGGTCTCAGAGTCCTGGGATAGGGCCTGCATCCGCTCTCTGCTCAGCGGGGAGCCTGCTTCCCCTTGCTCTTTATGCCTGCCTCTCTGCCTACTTGTGATCTATATGTCAAATTAAAACAAACAAACAAAAAAACACTTTAAAATAGTAATGATGTTTGACATCAAAACTGTGTAAAATATATTTTCCCCATATTTATTTAGGGTTCTTGAACTGAATATGACTTGCCTTAGTTATGATTAATATCTTTTTCTGTTAAGTTTGGAAAATAATGTAGCTTAGTCATTGGATTTCTAGAGAGAAATTGGAGGGGAAAAAAACGTTAAGTACAGTTTACTAACAGATTATGTTCCTTCTAGATACAAAATTTCCATCTACCTTTATGAAGGATAAATGTTAAACTTACATTTTGTAAGGGATTGATTTAAACCAAATCCATTATTTCGAAACAAAAGAGTGAGGTCCTCAATACTTTTTGTCTTTATACCATCTTGTTGGTTAAAATCTGAAATTTTGTTAAAAAATTTTATTGTGTATGCTAATTGTAGAAATACTAGGAAATGGAAATTAAAATTCTCCAGAGAGAAACTATTGTTAACATTTTGATTTCTAGCCTTCTAGGTTTTACTTATATGTTTTAATAAAAGATGATATTATTTTCACTTAAATATTAGTGAGGGAAAGAAAACATTGAAATATAGACAGATTATAGCTTCATTGATTAGTGGTATTTTGTGCCATTTTTTCATTAATTTGTTGATACCGTTATGATTTATTTTACAGTTCACACAGAAAGTAGATGAGTTTCACATTAATGTTAGAAATTCTAATAGTTTCTAAGGAAATATTTGTTAGCTCACTAAACTTGATTAGTAAATGAAAGTATTACGTTGGTGAAAATTTTGTCTGAATGGTGGAATTTGCATTGAATGTGACTTTTTTAAAAGATTATATTTATTTATTTGACGGACAGAGATCACAAATAGGCAGAGAGGTAGGCGGGGGGGGGGGGGGGAGTAGGCTCCCCGCTGAGCAGAGAGCCTGATGTGTGGCTCGATCCGAGGACCCTGAGACCATGACCCAAGCCAAACGGAGAGGCCCAACCCACTGAGCCACCCAGGCACCCCTGAATGTAACTTCTGATGTTCTTTTATGATCTGGATTTTGAGTTTATGGTCAGAACCAATTTTAAGTTCAACTGAACTGATTTCAACTTCCCTGGTGGTCTAGTGGTTAGGATTCAGCACGCTCTCTCAGCTGAACTGATTTCAAGTTTGAGGTATTATCAGTCTGTAGCAAAGAGAAAAATCAGGGTAGTGCAGCTAGTATTTCATAAAGCTAAATTTGTTTAGGGGGCCTGGGTGGCGCAGTTGGTTAAGCGACTGCCTTTAGCTCAGGTCATTATCCTGGAGTCCTGGGATTGAGTCCCACATCGGGCTTCCTGTTGGGCAGGGAGTCTGCTGCTCCCACTGACCTCTCTCATTTTCTCTCTCTCTCTCTCTCACTCAAATAAATAAACAAATATTTTTTTTAAAAAGATCTAAATTTGTTTAAAATGAGACTATTAAGGGAAATTTTAAAGTATTACCTTGGGGTATTACTGTGCCTTATTCTTTAGAAATGATGGTAATCGTTGATATTAGTTCCTTTAAAAATGCCCTTACTTGACAAAATAATGGAATCCTTTGCCATGCTTTCCTTTTCCCTTTGCCCCCAGTTCTGTTGACCCATTGAATTCCATCATTCCAGATTAGATCTCTTAAGAAAGCCCTCTTCCTTTCCTGCCCTCTTCCTACTTCTAGACTTGGAATTTTTGCTATAACTCTACCATACCACATTAAAACTTAAACATTAAAAAAAAAAAAAAAAACTTAAACATTTTGTCCTCAAGAACAAAGAATTCTTGCTTTCTCCTGTATAGGCATACCTTGGAGATATTGTGGGTTTGGTTCCAGACCACTGCAATAATATAAATATTAAGTGTGTAGGAGTATTATGGCTAGAAAAAAATACATACCTTAATTTAAAAATACTTTATTCTAAAAAATGCTAACTATCATCTGAGTTTTTGGTGAGTCTTAACCTTTTTGCTAGTGGAGGGTCTTGCCTTAATATTGATGGCTTCTGACTGACCAGGTTGGTGGTTGCAGAAAGTTGGGGTGGCTGTGGCAATTTCTTAATATAAAACAGTAGTGAGGGGCACCTGGGTGGCTCGGTGGGTTAAGCCGCTGCCTTCGGCTCAGGTCATGATCTCAGGGTCCTGGGATCGAGTCCCACGTCGGGCTCTCTGCTCAGCAGGGAGCCTGCTTCCCTTCCTCTCTCTCTGCCTGCCTCTCTGCCTTCTTGTGATCTCTCTCTGTCAAATAAATAAATAAAATCTTTAAAAAAAAAAAAAAACCAGTAGTGAAGTTTACCACATCAATGAACTGTAGCTTTCAGGAATGATTTCTCTAGCATAGTTGTGTTCTAAATCCTTTGTTGTCACTTCAACAATCTTCACAGCATCCTCACAATGAGTAGATTCTATCTCAAGAAACCTCTTTGCTCATCCATAAGAAGCAGTTCCTCATCTGTTCAAATTTTGTCATGAGGTTTCAGCAATTTAGTCACATCTTAGGCTCTACTTCTAATTCCAGTTCTCTTGCTATTTCTACCACATCTACAGTTATTTCCTCCATGGGAGTCTTGAACCCCTCAAAGTCATCATGAGGTTGGAATCAACTATTTTCAAACTCCATTAATGTTGATGCTTTAACCTCTTTCCATGAATCCTGAATGTTCTTAGCGGCATCTAGAATGGTAAATCCTTTCTGGAAGGTTTTCAGTTTTCTTTGCTCAGATCTATCAGAATAATCACTGTCTATGGCAGCTTACATTCTAACAGAATGTACTTCATAAATATTAAGACTTGAGAGTTGAAGTTTTTCCTTGATCCTTGGCCTGCGGAATGAATGTTGTGTTAGCAGACATGAAAACAACCTTTTCTCATTGTACATCTCCATCTCCATTGGGTGACCAGTCCATTGTCTACGAGAAGTCAGATTTTGAAGGAATGTTTGTTCTGAGCAGTAGGTCTCAAAAGTGGGCTTAAAATATTCAGTGAACCATCATGTAAACAGATGTGCTCTTATTTTGGCCTTACTCCATTTATAGAGCAGAGGCTGAGTTGAGTTAGCATAATTCTTAAGGGACCTAGAATTTTCAGAATGGTCAACGAGCATTGGTTCCAACTTAAAAAGTCACCAGCTGCGTTGGCCCCTGACAAGAGAATCAGGCTGTCCTTGTAAATTTTGAAAACAGGCATTGACTTCTCTAGCTATGAAAGTCCTAGATAGCATCTCCTTTCCAATAGAAGGCTGTTTCATCCATATTGAAATTCTGTGGCTTAGTGCAGCCAGCCACCTTCATTAATTTTCTCAGCTAGAGCTTCTGGGTAACCTGCTGTAGCTTCTACATCATCTTCTGCTGCTTCATCTTGTACTTTGATATTATGAGGCAGCTTTTGCTAAGCCTCATTAATCAACCTCTGCTAGCCTCAAACTTCTCTTTTTCCTTATTCTCTATTTCCTTATTCTCTCAGCTGTCACAGAATTGAAGAGTTAGGGTTTTGTTCTGGATTGGGCTTTGGCTTAACAGAATGTTGTAGCTGGTTTGAGCTGTCTAAACCACTAAAACTGTCTTCATATCAGCAGTAAGGCTGTTTTACTTTCTATCATTCATGTATTCACTAGAGTAGCACTTGTACTTTCCTTCAAGAACTTTTCCTTTGCATTCAAAACTTGACTGTTTGGCCCAAGGGGCCTTGCTTCCAGCCTACCATGGTTTTCAGTGTGTTTTTCCCACTAAGCTTAATCATTTCCAGCTTGTAAAATGATAAATGTGCAGCTCTTCCTTTCACCTGAACACTTAGAGGCCATCCTCAGGTTATTGATTACCCTAATTCCAATATTTATAACTCAGGAAATAGGGTGGCCTAAGGAAAGGGGAGTGAGACAAAGGAATGAACAGTGAATGGAGCCATCAGAACACAGTGTTTATGCAGTCTTATATGAGTGCAGTTCATGGCACCCCCAAATCAATTATAATATTAACATCAAAGATCACAGATTGCTGCAACAAGTACAACGATAATGAAAATTTTTTGAAATTTCTCAATTACCAAAATGTGACACAGGCCTGAAGTGAGCAAATGCTGTTGGAAAAATTGCACCAATAGACTTGCTGGATGCAGGGTTGCCACAGACCTTCAATTTGTTTAAAAAAAACAAAACAAAACAAAAAAACCCAACACCGTATCTGCAAAGCACAGTATAATGAGGTATGCCTATACATGCTTAACTTCCACGGGTGTGTGTACTCAGATTTAACCAGTATTCTTTTTTTTTAAAGATTTTATTTATTTATTTGACAGAGAGATCACAAGTAGGCAGAGAGGCAGGTGGGAGGGGGGAGGAAGCAGGCTCCCTGCTGAGCAGGGGGCCTGATGTGGGGCTCGATCCGAGGACCCTGAGATCATGACCTGAGCCGAAGGTAGAGGCTTTAACCCACTGAGCCACCCAGGCGCCCCTAACCAGTATTCTTATATGACTGCCATTTCTAGGAGACAACCCAGATTTGCTTTGTACAGCCCAAGTTTTGCATTTAAAAAAATTAAGAATAAGGCACCTGGGAGGCTCAGTTGGTTAAGCAGCTGCCTTCTGCTCAGGGTCCTGGGATTGATTCCCCATGTTGGGCTTCCAGTGGAGAGTCTGCTTCTTCCTTTCCCTCTGCCCCTCTCCTCCACCTGTGCTCACACTGTATTTCTCTCTCTCTCTCTCTCTCTCAGATAAATAAATAAAATCTTTTTTTCAAAATGTAAATAAATTGGTGAATATAAGAAGTCATAATATCCAGGGTGAGCACAGACAGGATCATAGAGAGTGGCCATATTAGCCTTCTGAGGTTCTGGAACAGCTTTTCTTTCTGAGCTCCATGTCACCCTCATTTTTATAACCTTCCAACTCCTGATCACAGATTTTTTATGTGTCAGGCTGTGTTGTTTTAACCATATTATTATTATTTTTTAAAAGATTTTATTTATTTAATTTGACAAATAGAGATCGCAAGTAGGCAGGGAGGCAGGCAGAGAGAGAGGGAGGAGGAAGCAGGCTCCCTGCCGAGCAGAGAGCCTATGCGGGGCTCAATCCCAGGACCCTGGGATCATGACCTGAGCCAAAGGCAGAGGCTTTAACCCACTGAGCCACCTAGGCGCCCCTTAACCATATTATTTAAAAAAAATTTTTTAAACCATTTTTTTAAATTTTTCATAGTTACTGAATTAGAATTTTCCTTTTAATGTTTTTCTGACTTCACAACTTTCTCCTTAATTCTATGAAGATCCCACTCAACTTTCCCAGTAGGAGGGGAGGGGTTATGGAAGAAAAACTGATGCAGGGAGTGATCTAAAATAGAGGTAAACAGACTCTCCCCTCCCAGTATCTTTAAGACGTTCCTATTCTTCGCCCCCAAAATAAATGAGTAGATAGCATTTTCTTGCAGATCATTTGCTATCACTGTGGACTCAATAGTATTCTTTTTTTTTTTTTTTTAAAGATTTTATTTATTTATTTGACAGAGAGAGATCACAAGCAGGCAGAGAGGCAGGCAGAGAGACAGGAGGAAGCAGGCTCCCTGCTGAGCAGAGAGCCCGATGCAGGACTCGATCCCAGGACTCCGAGATCATGACCTGAGCCGAAGGCAGCGGCTTAACCCACTGAGCCACCCAGGCGCCCCCTCAATAGTATTCTTTAATAGTATCTAATATGGAGGCTAATCCGCGGTGACCCAAGCATGTGCTTTAAGAAGAATGACTGGAAATCCTATAGCTGCTAACATTTTATTCTTACCATTTTTTAAAAAGATTTTATTTATTTATTTCACAGACAGAGATCGCAAGTAGGCAGAGAGGCAGGCAGAGAGACAGGGGGAAGCAGGCTCCCCGTGGAGCAGAGAGCCCGATGCAGGGCTCTATCCCAGGACCCTGGGATCATGACCTGAGCTGAAGGCAGAGGCTTTAACCCACTGAGCCACCCAGGTGCCCCTGTTCTTACCATTTTTATACTGAGAGCCAATTCCACTTCTAGCTTGAGAATTTACAGTCTGAAAGTCTGACCTCAGAAAAGCTCTAAGGACCTAAATGCTTATTAATACTACAGGCTTTGGGGAAGATTGGCAAATCTAACCTAAGAAGAACAGTCCTAGAATTTTGTGATTTCACATTAAATTACATTTCAGTATTTTAACACTAATGGAATAGCGCAAAACTCCCAAACCTAAGACTATGGTATCCCCTTTTCATCGTAATTCTACAGGAAACATTTAACACACTTTCATCTACCCTATAGCTTTGGTTTTGCAGTTGGATCAATAACAAGATGTCCTGCAATGAGTGTTTTCCCCCTTGCTTTCTGATAAGTTAAAATTTGTTTCTGAACATACTGATTCTTTGAATTACCTATTATACTTCTATGTAAAAATAAGGTCTTCTGTGACCTAGTAGGTAAAATCCTAGTGTGTATTTCAATATCTGTGGTCTCTGTTTTCCAGTGTGTATGTGTTTGCTCAGAATCACAGAAGTATGTAATTTAGTAAGATCTAGAGGCTGCCCCCTCATCTTGGATCACTCACAATGGAAATCCAAGAGATTCGACTTCTGGAGAGAGTGAGTGTTCATAAATAACCCATTAATCGTGCCTGGCATTCACTAGCAATCTTGACCCAAAAACCTAAGTTGTGATGAAAAATAATTATGAGTATCATCCCCTGCCTCATATAATTAGTTTTTCCCCATTTTAGGGGGAAGACTTTTTCTTCTTATTTTAAATATTTCATTTTTCTCATAAATGGTAGACATTTCAAAGCTGAAGTTCTTTATTTCTCTAGATCTACCATTCATACCTTTTTATCTACTCCTAGCAGATTCTTTCTAATTATGTGCTTTCTATATAGGTAGCCAGAGGGGTGTTTTGGATTGGTTGTTTGGTTTTCGTTTTCGTTTTGGTTTTAAGAAGAAAATGGAGGGGTGTCTGGGTGGCTCAGTGGGTTAAGCCTCTGCCTTCTGTCCAGGTCATGATCTCAGGGTCCTGGAATCGAGTCCTGCGTCGTACTGTCTGCTTAGCGGGGAGCCTGCTTCCCCCTCTCTCTCTGCCTCCCTCTCTGCCTACTTGTGATCTCTCTCTGTTAAATAAATAAATAAGATCTTTAAAAAAAAAAAAGAAGAAAATAGAAACTTTCCCTGTGGAGGAAGAGAAGGAGACCAAACTTAATTTTGAATGTCTTTTTGAATTCAGTATCAGAGCTTTAGGTCTTTTGAGCTCTTTGGAGTCATGACAGATGTTAAATATATCAGAATTAGTTGGGAATCACAGAAGTAATCTTTTTTATTAACATAACCACATAGTATTAATTAAAAATAACATGGCCTACTGATAGCTAAATATGAGGAAAATAATTTTAACAAACGGTAGTATTAATAGGTTTTGCTTATTTGACTACCAAAGAGTAATGTTCTAGGGCTAGAGATTAATTTTAGAGTGAAGTTGAAGAGATCTAAACAAATGTTTAAATGCTGATTAAAGGGTTAAATAATTTACCTTCCAAGTCCAGGAGTATAGTTTGAAGGGAGTAAAGTTCATACATAAGGGGTGCCTGGGTGGCTCATTTGGTTAAGTGTCTGCCTTTGGCTCAGGTCATGATCCCAGGGTCCTGGGATCCAGCCCCACATTGGTCTCCCTGCTCAGCAGTGAGTCGGCTTCTCCCTCTGCCCCTCCCTCCCCATGCACACACCCTATCTCTCTAATAAATAAATGAAATCTTTTTTTTAAAATTTAATTTATTTATTTGATAGAGATCACAGGTAGGCAGAGAGGCAGGCAGAGAGAGAGGAAGGGAAGGAGGCTCCCCGCCAAGCAGAGAGCCCGATGCAGGGCTCAATCCAAGGACCCTGGGAGCACGACCCAAGCCGAACGCAGAGGCTGTAACCCACTGAGCGACTCAGGCGCCCCTAAAATCTTCTTTTAAAATTTTAAAATATATTTTAATTTTTTTATTAACATATAATGTATTATTAGCCCCAGGGTTACAGGCCTGTGAATCGCCTGGTTTACACACTTCACAGCACTCACCATAGCACATACCCTCCCCAGTGTCCATAATCCCACCATCCTCTCCCTACCCACCTGCCCCCCCCAGCAACCCTCAAGTTTGTTTTGTAAGATTAAGAGTCTCTTATGGTTTGTCTCCCTCCTGAATCCCATCTTGTTTCATTTTTTCTTTTCCTACCCCCAAAACCCCAAATATTGCATCTCCATTTCCGCATATCAGGGAGATCATATGATAGTTGTCTTTCTCCGATTGACTTATTTCACTAAGCATAATACCCTCTAGTTCCATCCACATCGTCGCAAATGGCAAAATTTCATTTCTTTTGATGGCTGCATAGTATTTCATTGTATATATATACCACTTCTTTATCCATTCATCTGTTGATGGACATCTAGGTTCTTTCTATAGTTTGGCTATTGTGGACATTGCTGCTATAAACATTCAGGTGCACGTGCCCCTTCGGATCACTACGTTTATATTTTTAGGGTAAATACCCAGTAGTGCTATTGCTGGGTCGTAGGGTAGCTCTATTTTCAACTTTTTGAGGAATCTCCATGCTGTTTTCCACAGTGGTTGCACCAGCTTGCATTCCCACCAACAGTGTAGGAAGGTTCCCCTTTTTCCGCATCCTTGCCAGCATCTGTCATTTCCTGACTTGTTAATTTTAGCCATTCTGACTGGTGTGAGGTGGTATCTCATTGTGGTTTTGATTTGTATTTGCCTGATGCCGAGTGATGTGGAGCACTTTTTCATGTGTCTGTTGGCCATCTGGATGTTTTCTTTGTAGAAATGTCTGTTCATGTCTTCTGCCCATTTTTTGATTATTTGTTCTATGGCTGTTGAGTTTGATAAGTTCTTTATAGATTTTGGATACTAGCCCCTTATCTGATATGTTGTTTGCAAATATCTTCTCTCATTCTGTCAGTTGTCTTTTGGTTTTGTTGACTGTTTCCTTTGCTGTGCAAAAGCTTTTGATCTTGATGAAGTCCCAATAAGTTCACTTTTGCCCTTGCTTCCCTTGCCTTTGGCAATGTTCATAGGAAGGAGTTGCTGTGGCTGAGGTCGAAGAGGTTGTTGCCTGTGTTCTCCTCAAGGATTTTAATGGATTCCTTTCTCACATTGAGGTCCTTCATCCATTTTGAGTCTATTTTCATGTGTGGTGTAAAGAAATGGTCCAGTTTTATTGTTTTGCATATGGCAATCCAATTTTCCCAACACCATTTGTTGAAGAGACCGTCTTTTTTTCATTGGACATTCTTTCCTGCTTTGTCGAAGATTAGTTGACCATAGAGTTGAGGGTCTATTTCTGGCTCCTCTATTCTATTCCATTGATCTATGGAATGTGTGTGTTTTTGTGCCAGTACCATACTGTCTTGATGATGATAGCTATGTAATAGAGCTTGAAGTCTGGAATTGTGATGCCATGAACTTTGGCTTTCTTTTTCAATATTCCTTGGGCTATTTGAGGTCTTTTCTGGTTCCATATAAATTTTAGGATTATTTGTTCCATTTCTTTGAAAAAAATGGATGGGATTTTGATAGGGATTGCATTAAATGTGTAGATTGCTTTAGGTAGTATAGACATTTTCACAATATTTGTTCTTCCAATCCATGAGCATGGAACATTTTTCAATTTCTTTGTGTCTTCCTCAATTTCTTTCATGAGTACTTTATAGTTTTCTGAGTACAGATTCTTTGCCTCTTTGGTTAGGTTAATTCCTAGGTATCTTATGGTTTTGGGTGCAATTGTAAATGGGAGCAATTCCTTAATTTCTCTTTCTTCTGTCTTGTTGTTGGTGTAGTGAAATGCAACTGATTTCTGTGCCTTGATTTTATATCCTGACACTTTACTGAATTCCTGTGCAAGTTCTAGCAGATTTGGAGTGGAGTCTTTTGGGTTTTCCACATATAGGATCATATCATCTACAAAGAGTGAGAGTTTGACTTCTTCTTTGCCCGTTTGGATGCCTTTAATTTCTTTTTGTTGTCTGATTGCTGATGCTAGGACTTCTAGTACTGTGTTGAATAGCAGTGGTGATAATGGACATCCCTGCTGTGTTCCTGACCTTAGGGGAAAAGCACTCAGTTTTTCTCCCCTGAGAATGATATTCGTGGTGGGTTTTTCATAGATTGCTTTGATGATATTGAGGTATGTACCCTCTCTCCCTATATTTTGAAGAGTTTTGATGAGGAAAGGATGCTGTGCTTTGTCAAATGCTTTTTCAGCATTTATTGAGAGTATCATATGGTTTTTGTTCTTTCTTTTATTAATGTATTATATCACATTGATTGATTTGTGGATGTTGATTCAGCCTTACAGCCCTAGAATAAATCCCACTTGCTTGTGGTGAATAATCCTTTTAATGTACTGTTGGATCCTTTTGGCTGGCATTTTGGTAAGAATTTTTCACATCTGTGTTCATCAAAGATATTGGTCTGTAATTCTCTTTTGTGGTTGGATCCTTGTCTGGTTTTGGGATCAAGGTAATGCTGGCCTCATAAAATGAGTTTGGACATTTTCCTTCCATTTCTATTTTTTGGAACAGTTTCAGGGGAATAGGTATTAATTCTTCTTTAAATGTTTGGTAGAATTCCCCTGGGAAGCCGTCTGGCCCTGGGCTCTTGTTTGTTGGGAGAGTTTTGATGACTGCTTCAGTCTCCTTACTGGTTATGAGTCTGTTCAGGTTTTTTATTTCTTCCTGGTTCAGTTTTGGTAGTTTATATGTCTCTAGGAATGCATCCATTTCTCCCACATTGTCAAATTTGCCGGCATATAGTTGCTCATAATATGTTCTTATAATTGTTTGTACTTCTTTGGTGTTGGTTGTGATCTCTCCTCTTTCATTCATGATTTTATTTATTTGGGTCCTTTCTCTTTTCTTTTTGATAAGTCTGGCGAGGGGTTTATCAATCTTATTAATTCTTTCAAAGAACCAGCCTTGTTTGGTTGATTTGTTCTATTGCTTTTTTGGTTTCTATTTCATTGATTTCTGCTCTGATCTTTACGATTTCTCTTCTCCTGCTGGGTTTAGACTTTCTTTGTTGTTCTTTCTCCAGCTCTTTTAGGTGTAGGGTTAGGTTGTGTATTTGAGACCTTTCTTGTTTCTTGAGAAAGGCTTGTATCATTATATATTTTCCTCTCAGGACTGCCTTTGCTGTGTCCCACAGATTTTGAACTATTGTGTTTTCATTATCATTTTTTTCAATGAATTTTTTCAATTCTTCTTTAACTTCCTGGTTGACCCATTCATTCTTTAGAAGGATGCTCTTTGGTCTCCATGTATTTGGGTTCTTTCCTCTTGTGATTGAGTTCTGGCTTCAGAGCATTGTGGTCTGAAAATATGCATGGAATGATCCCAGTCTTTTGGTACCAGTTGAGACCTGATTTATGATCCAGGATGTGATTTATTCTGGAGAATGTTCCATGTGTGCTAGAGAAGAATGTGTATTCTTTTGCTTTGGGATGGAATGTTCTGAATATATCTGTGATGTCCATCTGGTCCAGTGTGTCATTTAAGGCCTTTATTTCCTTATTGATCTTTTGCATGGATGATCTGTCCATTTCAGTGAGGGGAGTGTTAAAGTCCCCTACTATTACTGTATTATTGTCGATGTGTTTCTTTGATTTTGTTATTAATTGGTTTATATAGTTGGCTGCTCCCATGTTAGGGGCATAGATATTTAAAATTGTTAGCTCTTCTTGTTGGACAGACCCTTTGAGTATGATATAGTGTCCTTCCTCATCTCTTACTATAGTCTTTGGCTTAAAATCTAATTGATCTGATATAAGGATTGCCACCCCAGCTTTCTTTTGATGTCCATTAGCATGGTAAATTGTTTTAATTTTAATTTAACTTTTTAAATTTTAATTTAACTTTTAATCTGGAGGTGTCTTTGGGTCTAAAATGAGTTTCTTGTAGACAGCATATTGATGGGTTTTGTTTTTTTATCTATTCTGATACCCTTTGTCTTTTGATTGGGGGCATTTAGCCCATTTACATCCAGGGTAACTATTGAGAGATATGAATTTAGTGCCATTGTATTGCCTGTAAGATGACTATTACTGTATATTGTCTCTGTTCCTTGCTGATCTACTACTTTTTGGCTCTCTCTTTGCTTAGAGGACCCCTTTCAATATTTCCTGTAGTGCTGGTTTGGTGATTGCAAATTCTTTCCATTTTTGTTAGTCCTGGAAGCTTTTTACCTCTCCTTCTATTTTCAGTGATAGCCTAGCTGGATATAGTATTCTTGGCTGCATGTTTTTCTCGTTTAGTGCTCTGAATATATCATGCCAGTTCTTTCTGGCCTGCCAGGTCTCTGTGGATAAGTCTTCTGCCAAGCTAATATTTTTACCCTTGTATGTTACAGACTTCTTGTCCTGGGTTGCTTTCAGGATTTTTCTCCTTGTTGCTAAGAGTTGTAAATTTACTGTTAGATGACGGGGTGTGGATCTATTCTTACTGATTTTGAGAGGGTTTCTCTGCACCTCCTGGATTTTGATGCTTGTTCCCTTTGCCGTATTAGGGAAATTCTCTACAATAATTCTCTCCAGTATACTTCTGCTCCCCTCTCTCTTTCTTCTTCTTCTGGAATCCCAAGTATTCTAATGTTTCATCTTACGGTATTGCTTATCTCTTGAATTCTCCCCTAGTGGCCCAGTAGTTGTTTATCTCTCTTTTGCTCAGCTTCTTTATTCTTCGTTATTTGGGCTTCTATATCACTAATTCTTTCTTCTGCCTCATTTATCCTTGCTTTAACAGCCTCCATTTTTTATTGCACCTCATTAATAGCTTTTTTTATTTCAACTTGGTTAGATTTTAGTTCTTTTATTTCTGCAGACAGGGTTTCTCTAATATGTTCCATGACTTTTTCGAGCCTGGCTAGCACCTTGAGAATCATCATTCTGAACTCTAGATCTGACATATTACCAGTGCCCATATTGATTAGGTCCCTAGCCTTTGGTACTGCCTCTTGTTCCCTTTTTTGTGGTGAGTTTTTCCACCTTGTCATTTTATCCAGATAAGAATATATGAAGGAGCGAATAAAATACTAAAAGGGTGGCAAAGACCCCAGGAAAATGTGCTTTAACCAAATCAGAAGAGACCCCAAGTCGTGCAGGGAAGAAAGGGGGTAAAAAGAAGTTCAGGGGGAAAAAAATTTAAAAAAAGAAAACAAAAAATATTTTAAAAAATATATATATATTAAACTGGTGAATAGAACAGGGTCACCCACTTAATTTTGAGAGTATTTTGGTCTCTTAGAAGAAACTACCTCCCCAAATTTTAAAGAATTAAAAACATATATGGGGTAAACACGATGAAGGGATGGGATATGATTATAAAGATGAAAAAAAAATTTTTTTAATTTCTAAAAAAGTCATTGATAAGTTGGTTGGGAGAATAAAGAAAAAGAAATTGAAGAGAATTTGCTCAGGCTGGAGACTAGAACAAAGCACTGTGCTAGATTTACGGTATATTTGATCTATTAGAAGAAGTTGTATCCGATTTTTTTAGAAGAAAAAACCCTATGTGTATACAAAAGATAAAGTGAGATACAATGAAGTATAAAATATGACTATAATAATGAAGGTTCAAAAAAAATTTTTTATGAGAGGTATTGTTAAGATAAACTAGTTAAAAAACGTTAAAAGAGGAAAGAGTAAAAGTTAAAAAAAATTTTAGCATAAGAAAAAAATAAAATTAAAAAAATTAATTAACTTTGCAAGATTAAAGAATCATGGGGTGAAAGCCATGAATCCCATGCTTCTCTTTTTCTTCCTCTGGAATTCTGCTGTTCTCCTTGGTAAGTGAACTTGGTCTTGGCTGGATTTCTTGCTGATCTTCTGGGGTAGGGCCATGTTGTAGTGATTCACAAGTATCTTTGCCGGAGGAGGAATTGCAGCACCCTTACCAGGGGCCAGGCTAAGTAATCCGCTTGGGTTAGCTTTCGGGAGCTTTTGTTCCCTGAACGCCTTCCGTAGAGTTCCGGAGGACGGGAATGAAAATGGTGGCCTCCCAGTCTCCAGCCTGTTAGAGCCAAGAGCTCGGGCCCTACTCCTCAGTGCGCCCTTGGAGAAAAGCGCTCAATCACTCCTGTCTCCCTGGCTTCTGGTTGCGCTCCTAGCTCACCCAGCCTGTGACCAAGTCTGGCACACAGCCCCGCCTGGAGTCTCCAAACCCCATAGATCCCTCCACTCTTCCGGCGGGGGTCTCCACGGATCTTGTGGGGTCCCTGCTCACAGATCAGTGGTCTGTTTCTCGGTTTACAATTTAAGGTAACCCTGAATTGAGAGCTCACTCCTCGGCTCTGTCTCTGTAGCCGGCTTCCCTGCTCTACTCTCTGGGAGCACTGCAACACTAGACACCCCCGATCCTTCTGTGCCCCTGTGGGACCTATGACCACGCTGTCATCGCATGGGCTTCACCCCGGCTTAGGCTCTGGAGCGATGTCCCTCAGTGGAGCAGACTTTTAAAAGTTCTGATTTTGTGCTCCATTGCTCTGCTACTTTCCGGGAGCTGGCCCCTCCCTCCACAGTCTATCTTCCCATCACTTTGGATTCACTTCTCCACCAGTCCTACATTTCAGAAAATGGTTGGTTTTCTGTTTCTAGAGTTGCTGCTCTTCTTCTCTTCCATCTCCTGTTGGATTTTTAGGTGTTCAGAATGGTTTGATAAGCTATCTAGCTGATCTCCTGCTACCCAGTGCCTCAGCCTGCTACCTCTCCACCATCTTGACTCATCTCCAATAAATAAAATCTTTAAAAATGAAAGTTTGTACTTAAATTTTGTGACAAGTGGATTACTAAAAAGTTTTCCCATTGAATATATAATCTGTGTTTCAAACTTCAGTTTTCATTTAGTTTTGTGTCCAGAGCATATTTATAATTTATAATGTAAAACAATGAACCATTAATTGTGTTTTAAAGGAAACTTTAAGAAAAATAAACACTATGTAATGTCTTCTGGAATAAGTATAACTTCAGAAGTATTTCAGAATGGTTATTTTGTGGTGGCCTAGGAAAAAGTAAAATGATAGTGGAGCCATAAATTCAAGGGTAGTTCTTCCTGGATTAGGTTTACTTTAGTTGATCCAGAACATGGCCACCTTTCAACCCCCAGAATATTCACATTATTGTGATCCAACAACATTTTTTTTTTTAAAGATTTTATTTATTTATTTGACAGAAATAGAGATCACAAGTAGGCATAGAGGCAGGTAGGAAACAGGCTCCCCGCAAAGCAGAGAGCCCGATGTGGGGCTCGATCCCAGGACCCTGAGATCATGACCTGAGCCGAAGGCAGGGGCTCAACCCACTGAGCCACCCAGGCGCCCCCAACAACATATTTTTATAGGTAAACCCTAATTTATACCTTGTCTGCCTCATGCGTTATTATGACCTTGGTTTACTTTGCATTCCAAGCATGACTTTCACTAGAGTTTAAAACCTAAAAAATCTATTTGTGTCAGGAAAACTAACGTACTATAAGCCCATGTTTAAATATTATTAATTTCCTTAAATTTGAAGATTCTTTTAGGATCTACTCTAAATTTCCTTTTCAACTTAGCACCTACATTTGAAATAGATAATATTTTTGTCTTCCCAAGGAGTACATTTAATTTCCTTTTAAGACAGGTAAAGGAGGGCGCCTGAGTGGCTCTGTGGGTTAAAGCCTCTGCCTTCGGCTCAGGTCATGATCCCAGGGTCCTGGGATCGAACCCCACATCGGGCTCTCCACTCCTTAGGGAGCCTGCTTTCTCTTCTCTCTCTCTGCCTGCCTCTCTGCCTACTTGTGATCTCTGTCTGTCAAAAATAAATAAAATCTTAAAAAAAAAAAAAAGGTAAAGGATTGAAGCTCAGATAAATAGCTTTTTGTAACTCATTTCTAGTAAGCTGCATTGTCCTGTGACTTATAAAAGAATTATTTTAAAGTTAGGAGAATGTCATCTATTATCTGGTACAAGGGTATGATGTAGGCTGACCAAGTAGTCAGAAAGTGAGTTGGAACTGCTTTTACCCAGAGTAATTCTGTGAGTATTCTTTATTCCAAAGATGTAGCCTTATACTGAAAATACCATTTTGGCCTTTTTATATATAGTCACAACAATATAACTTCTTTGTACTTGGAAAATCACACCTGATGTTTGACATGGTGGATGCAATTCTGTCCCACTGTAGATAAAATTTGGGTTGTACAAACATGAGTTGCCTAAAGAGTGTTAATTTAGGTAGTAACCCAGTCTTTCTAGAGGAAAAATTTTTACTAGACTGTTGTTTAATTGTTTAATAGACTATTGTTTAGAGAAGTTTTAGATTTATAGTAAAACAGGAAGGT
Source organism: Lutra lutra (assembly GCF_902655055.1). Lineage (NCBI taxonomy): Eukaryota > Metazoa > Chordata > Mammalia > Carnivora > Mustelidae > Lutra > Lutra lutra. The sequence goes on along the minus strand of NC_062283.1, from coordinate 49,168,722 downwards.
ACAGATATTTCTGGTATACTTCCTGCCCCTACACATGCATAACTTCCTCCGTTATCAATATCCCCCAACATAATGGTACGTTTGTTATATTCAGTGAGCATACGGTGATACATCATTATCACCCTAAGTTCATAGTTTACATTAGGGTTCACTATTGATGTGTTCTACATTCTTTGGGTTTGAACAAATTTATGACAGGTACCCACTTTTTTTTTTAAAAGAGATTTTATTTACTTATTTGCCAGAGTGAGAGCACACAAGTAGGCAGGACGGGAGGCAGAGGGAGAGGGAGAAGCAGGCTTCTTGCTATGCAGGGATCCTGATGTGGGGTCCCTCCCAGAACCCTGGAATCATGACCTGAGTCAAAGGCAGATGCTTAACCAACTCAGCCACCCAAGTGCCCCAGGTGTCCACCTTTATAGTGGACATATATCATGCAGAATAACTTTACTGACCTAAAAATCTTCTGTACTCTGCTCTACTCATGTCTCCCTCTCCCCAGCCCTGGACAACAACTGATCTTTTTTATTGTCCCCATAGTTTTGCTTTTCCAGAATGTCATTTAGTTGATATCCTGCAGTATGTGAACTTTTCAGATCAACTCCTTTCATTTAGTAATATGTATTTAAGTTTCCTCCATGTCTTTTCATAGCTTTGAGGGGTAGGGAGGGAAGAAGGGTAGAGGGAGAGAGAATCTTTTTTTTTTTTTTAAGATTTTATTTATTTATTTGACAGAGATCACAAGTAGGCAGAGAAGCAGACAGAGAGGGAGAGAGGAGGAAGCAGGCTCGCTGCTGAGCAGAGCCCAATGCGGGGCTCTATCCCAGGACCCTGAGATCATGACCCTAGGTGAAGGCAGAGGCCACTGATCCACCCAGGTGCCCCATATGTAACATTTTTTATAACGGTTCCTAGATATTCCATCTTATGTTTTTTCAATCATTTTGTTATTTTTTTCAGTTTTGGAAGGTTCTGTTGACATATTCTCAAGCATAGAGATTCTTTCCTCAGCAGTGTGAAGTCTACTAATGAGGCTATCAAAGGCATTCTTCATTTTTGTTTTAGTGTTTTTGATCTCTAACATTTCTTTTTGGTTCTTTCTTAGGATTTCCATCTCTTACTTGCATAACACATGTGTTCTTTCACGTTGTCTACTTTTTCTATTAGAGCCCTTAGCATGTTAATCAATTGTTTTGAATTTCTGATCGGAATCCAACATCCCTGTCATGTCTGCCTTTCTGTGCTTGCTCTGACTCTTCAAACTGTGTTTCTTTTGCCTTTTAGTATTCCTTGTAAGTTTTGGTTGAAAGGTAGACATGATGTATTAGGTAAAAGAGGCTGTGGTAAATGGGACTTTACAAAGTAGTGGTAAGGTACTTGGAAGTGGTAGCACTCTGTAGTCCTCTGATTAAGTCTCAGTCTTGTTGAGCTTATGCCCCTGGACTGTGACCTTAAGCACTGCTTTTCAATCCCTTGTTTTAAGTGGGAAGGATAGCTAGAGTGGCTTGGAATCGTTTATTTACATTCTCCCAGGTTGGTTAGGCTCTGATAAAATTCCTACAGGGTAGGTTCTGGTAAAATGGTTTTTGTTAAGGGCACGCCTTGTTAAGAACAGAATGCTCTGGAATATTTAAAAATGCTTACTTTTCCTTTCCCCCTCCTGGAAGCATGAGGATTTTTCTCTAGTTTTTACTGTGAGAACCTGGTAGAACTATGGGAGATAAACTCACAAAAGTATGAGGGCTCTTCATGACTGGGTCATCTTGTGGTTTTTAACTCAGACTTCTCCCACTGAGCGTCCAGCAATTCATCAGTTATAGTTCAAGTTTTTTACTCAGTACTGCTTCCTGCTGAAGTTTCCACTCATGGGTTTCTGCTCCATTAACTTATGATCCTCTCTCTCTCTTTTGGAGCACTGGTTTACACTGTCACCTCACTTTTCTGGTCTAAGAACGAGATCTAATAAGAGTTGTTGACTTTAGGGTTTTTTCAGCTTTTTGTCAGGATGGAGTAGCAACTTATAAGCTCCTTACAAGATGGACCAGAAACTGAAAGTTAGATCTATTTTTTTACATCATTTTCTCCCATCCAAGTTCTAACCAGGCCCAATCCTGCTTAGCTTTCAAGATCAGATAAGATCAGGCACGTTCAGGGTGGTATTGTTGGTGGCATTGCTGAAAAACCAGAACCAGTACTGTTAGACCTTTAAGCGGGGGACTAATGGCTTAATGGCATTATTTTATAGACTCAGAGCAAAGCAACACCAAACTCTTTGGTATTCAGATGATTGTAAAGTAAATAAAAATGATAAATTGTCTTAGCAGTTAGTTTATCTAACTTTTTGAAAACCACAGATGCTGGTGGATAATTGGCTGACCTACAAAATACCACATAAAGCATAAAATACATAAGGCACCTTCTTAGAAATTTGCTGATAATAAAAGTAAACGGTCCTTGGGGCACCCGGCTGGCTCAGCCAGAAGAGCATGTGACTCTTAATCTCAGGGTCATGATTGAGCCCCACACTGGGGGTAGAGGTTACTTAAATAAATAAATAAACTTAAGGGGAAAAAAGGCAAATGGTTCCTTAGTACAATAACTCTTTGGTAAATGAATTCATTATCCCAAAACTAATTTTGCTATTTAAAAGAAATGAAAATTGTTTTTTAATTATAGGATGTTAAGCATAAAGACTATATTGACCATCAGAAGGATAAAGTTGCTTTAACTCTGGCTCGTCTAGCCCGCCATGTTGAAGTGGAGAAACAGCAGAAGGAAGAGAAGAATAGAGCATTCAGGGTATGTGGCTATTTTAATTGGTGTTTTACAAAATCATGTAATTGCTTATAATAAAACTGTAACAAATTTGTCATCAACAAAATATATAATATATATTTTATATATATATATATATAAAATATATATATAATATATAATTGAATCCAAGTTCAGCATGGACTCTGGATACCTCATCACTTTAGTACTTCATGATAGTTTTTTGTATCTCTCTCTCTAGTTTGTTAGATTCTAATCATATATGAATACAGGAGAAAAAATAAAATTGAGTGGACTTTATTTTAGGGAATTAAAAATCATGGGATTTCTTTATAGCAGGGTTTCTGGTTTCTGTATCACAAGAGTTTATTCGTGCTTTTGTAGACATAAGCTGTTAAATGGTCATTTTCTACCGAATAGATTGAGGCCACTTTCTCAAACTTCAGCCTGCTCCTTCAGATTAAACCTGTTACTAAAAGGAAGAAATTTGAATCAGGTTTGTAGAAGAGCTGCTATGTGGAAAATGAAGCCTAATTTAGAATCTCTGATGATATAAATCTTTTTCTTCACTTGCTTTAGAAGGCCCCAGACCAGTTACTTAAAGAATCTCTTAGTACTGGGGCATCTGGCTGGTTCAGTCAGTAGAACACGTGGCTCTTGACCTGGGGGTCGTGAGTTTGAGCCCCACGGTGGGGATAAAGTTTACTTAAAAAGATTTTTTTTTATAAAATAAAAATGAAAAAGCAGGGGCGCCTGGGTGGCTCAGTGGGTTGAAGCCTCTGCCTTCGGCTCAGGTCATGATCCCAGGGTCCTGGGATCGAGCCCCACATCGGGCTCTCTGCTCAGCGGGGAGCCTGCTTCCATCTCTCTCTCTGCCTGCTTCTCTGCCTACTTGTGATCCCTGTCAAATAAATAAATAAAATCTTTAAAAAAAATAAATAAAAGTGAAAAAGCAATATCCCTCATTACTGACAGATGTTTATTAGGAGTAGAAAGTTGATGAGTTGGGTAAATAACCTTCATCCTAGGAGGTTTGTGGGGTTTTTTGTTTTTTTTTTTTAGATTTTATTTATTTATTTGACAGAGATCACAAGTAGGCAGAGAGAGAAAGAGGGGGAAGCAGCCTCCCCACTGAGTAGAGAGCCCAATGTGGGGCTTGATCCCAGGACCCTGGGATCATGACCCGAGCTGAAGGCAGAGGCTTTAACCCACTGAGCCACCCAGGCACCCCATCCTAGGAGTTTAAAAATGGAAATTGAGGGGTGCCTGGCTCAGTCACTAGAGCATGCCAATGTTAATCTTAGGCTCCTGAGATCAAGCCCCACATTTGGTGTAAAACTTACTTGAAAAAAAAAAATCGAAATTGAAATCATGGCTCTGCCAGCAGCTGTTTGGATTTCAGCAGGTCCTTATCTTTTATAGACTTTGGGTTTTAATCTTAAAGGGACAGAGTTGGAGATGATCTTCCAAGTTAAGTACTATGATTTTTTTATTTTAACATCTCTGTTTTGATTCCTTGTCCAGTGGTTATCATAGAGGAGTTCATATATTTCTATAGCCTCTGTTTTAGTATCTCCTAATCCTGTATAGAATAAATGAATATTCTTTACATTTAGAATTAGATTTGTTTGGGGACTTTATAATGTAATACCAATTAAATGAGAGCATAGTATTCTAGTTGTATGTTTAAAATGCTTAATGCAGGGGTGCCTGGGTGGCTCAGTGGGTTAAGCCGCTGCCTTTGGCCCGGGTCATGATCTCAGGGTACTGGGATCGAGCCCCACATCGGGCTCTCTGCTCAGTGGGGAGCCTGCTTCCTCCTCTCTCTCTGCCTGCCTCTCTGTCTACTTGTGATCTCTGTCTGTCAAATAAATAAATAAAATCTTAAAAAAAAAATTAAAATAAAATGCTTAATGCATAAAAATATAAAAAATAGGATTATTTCTTTACTGGCAGAAATACTATTCAATTTTAAGGATGATTCTTTCCCCAAACTATGTTAAGTGTATTGTTTATGGGGAAAATCTCTTTGAGAGAGGGATGGTTCACAAGCTGTCCTTTTCCACAGATTTCCTGAATGATGCTAGCTTCTTTTTCCAGGCAGTGTTCCACATAGATAATAAAACATCTGTAGTGAGTTCAGATAAGAAAGCATCTTACAGGCACTATGGTAACTGGGACTTTTCTCAGGGTGGTTTCAGCTTCCTCCATGTAAGTCCTCATTCATTCTAGTAATGACTTTATTTCAGCATTGAAGAAAGTTTTTTGAAATTCTGAAAATCTTGTTTAACCAATTGTAAAGAATAAATATATATCTAGATTTCACTAGGGAAAAACCAACTAATAGATATCTTAGTTCATTGCTTGCTATCCATTCATGATTTTTTAAAATTTGGTTTCCTGTATGGATAACTTATTTTTTAAAACTAGATGACAGAAAAGAAAAATGAAACAAACTGTCCAGAAAGGAAGATAATGAAACTAAAATAAAAATGATTGTTGAGGAATTCTAATGGCTGATGACTCTGACTAAAACTGGATAGTAGAAAATATCTTCTAACTATTCTTAGGCCTTTGTGAATTATTGATGTATTACTGTTAAGGTGAATCTTGTATCTTTTGTGATGGAGTGGTTTTAATGAAAGAAAGAAAATTTATTAAAATCTTCATTGGATATGGGGCACCTGGCTGGCTAGTCAGTAGAGCATGCGACTCTTGATCTCAGGGTCATGAGTTCAAGCCCTGTTGGGTACAGAGCCTACTTAAAATTAAACAAACAACAACAAAAGCCCTCTTCACTGGATAAATCACTTTCAGAGATAATGTTGTGTTGACTAGTTGACCAGCTACCAGCTTTGCTTATTGATACCCTAGGCGTTAAGATGACTTGCAAGAAGGGTTATATGCCTCACATTTGTGGAAGAAGCTTTGTGTAACAAAGGAAAAGGGTGGCTAATTTGGGGATGACTTCAGCCAATAAGTGTTTTTTGAGCATTGACTATTATGGGCACAGAGTTCAAATTCTGTTGTAAAAAATGCCAGAGAACATTTTTTAAAACCTGTTTATTTGGGGCACCTGGGTGGCTCAGTAGGTTAAGCTGCTTCCTTCAGTTCAGGTCATGATCCCAGGGTCCTGGGATCGAGCCCTACATCAGGCTCCCTGCTCAGGAGAGAGCCTGCTTCTTCCTCTCCCTCTGCCTGCTGCTCTGCCTACTTGTACTCTCTATCTCTGTGTCAAATAAATAAAAACCTTTAAAAAAAAAAACTTTATTTTTAATTTTTGGCAGTTCTTTAAGATAAATAAGCTATTAGCTGGCATGGAGTAGTATTTGATCTTAATTATATTAATTTAAGAGTTTTTATTGCGGGGGGCCTGGATGGCTTAGTTGTTAAGCGTCTGCCTTCAGCTCAGGTCATGATCCCAGGGTTCCGGACCAAGCCCCACGTCAGGCTCCCTGCTCAGTGGGAAGCCTGCTTCTCCCTTTCCCACTCCTGTTTTTGTTCCCACTCTTCGCTGTCTCTCACAGTCAAATAGATAAATCTTTTTTTTTTTTTTTAATTTTTATTGTGATAGATTTTATAAGTAACTTTGATAAGTGGTTTAATTTTGTACATTAGGAAATGTCTTTAGAGTCTACCAGATTCTTGTCATATTGCTTTCTTTGGATAAACTAGCTTCTCCAAACATGTAATTTGGAACACTACTGTAGGATGTGCTTTAAATAAAAAAGTATTTGATGATTTGTGAGATACTGCATATTTATTATATGCATATTAACACTCCAAGGCTTTGGAAGTCCTGCACTAAAGGAACTTTTAAAATGTTGTATTAAAACCAGTATTTATATACTTAATTTGGTTATAGAGAATTTTAAAAATATATATAATGCTTGTTAACATTTTTGAGAATGAGTATTCTATGCCTGTACTTTGAACAATATTGTGTAGATTTATTTTGGATTGAAATCTTGAATCTCCCTGTTCCCCTCCTTACCATTTTTTTTTTAAGATTTTATTTATTTATTTGACAGACATCACAAATAGGCAGAGAGACAGGCAGAGAGAGAGAGGAAAGCAGGCTCCCCACTGAGCAGAGAGCCCGATGCGGGACTCGATCCCAGGACCCTGAGATCATGACCTGAGCCGAAGGCAGAGGCTTAACCCACTGAGCCACCCAGGCGCCCCCTCCTTACCATTTCTAGTAGAAGACCCTGTTGCATTGCTAACTAGGCCATTCATTATTCTGGCCTATATCTTGTAAATCTACAATTTGTGACTGTGATTTCTTTTAAGAACAAAATCTTGGGCGCCTGGGTGGCTCAGTGGGTTGAGCCGCTGCCTTCGGCTCAGGTCATGATCTCAGGGTCCTGGGATCGAGTCCCGCATCGGGCTCTCTGCTCAGCGGGGAGCCTGCTTCCCTTCCTCTCTCTCTGCCTGCCTCTCTGCCTGCCTGTGATCTCTGTCTGTCTGTCTGTCTGTCAAATAAATAAATAAATAAATAGATAGATAGATAGATAGATAGAACAAAATCTTGTTGAGGTGCAATATGGTGTACTGGTTAAGTGCATGGATCTAGAATCAAGTTGTGAGAGTCTAAATCTTGACATTTTTATTTATCCTTAGACAATTTGTTTGACCTTTCTGTACCTCAGTTTTCCCATCCTAAAATGCAAACAATAATACTACCTATTTCATAGAGTTATTGTAAGAATGAAATCTAAAATGGTTTTAGAATCATGTCTGGCATGGGGTAAGTGGTTAATAAGTTTTAATTGTTAGATACAACATGATTAGAGATTATGAAAATAGATTTATAAATAATATATAGAAGAACTTAAAGACTAACAGTCTAAAGCATAAGTCTAGTTTCAAGGTTGGCATTGGCCTACTGGCTGTTTTTGTAAATAAAATTTTATTGGAACATAGCAATGCCCATTTGTTTACATGTTATCTGTGGCTGCTTTCATGCAGAGTTGAGTAGTTGCAATAGAGTTGAGCTGCAAAACCTAAAATATTTACTGACTGACCCTTTATGGAAAAAGTTGGCCAACCCTAGATCTAGATGGTGATAAATGCTTTATACCAGCCCATACTAAGTACTAATGAAATCTGCTCTTATTAATACTGTTCACTGAACAAATATTTAATAGGCTTCTGTATACTTCATACTGTATGTGGAAACTTCAAAAAGAATGTATAAAAGTTTAAAAATGAAAATCATCATTCATATTTTTACTCCCAGAGATAATCATTGATTTTTTTTGTATTTTCAGCCTTTGTTCCCTCTCTGCAGATACAGTCACATGTAGCTTGAAATAAATCTTTATTTATATTTGGCCTCATTTGTTTAATACTATTTGGTGACCTACTTGATACAAAAAGTATATTTCTGCTTCATTGAAAGTTTGGTTAGTGTTTCTAATCGACTTCATGAAATGTATATGCATAATTAAATAGTACCCCATTGTTGGAGATGTAGTTATAGTGAACTTTGTGCAAATATAGATTACATTGGGATCAACATTTCAGAGTATGAACTTTTGTTTTGACTTATCTATTTGGGATAGATGTCTAGATGTGGAGTTACAGGCATAAAGGATAATCAATATTTTCTGATCGCTGATGTGTTAAAATCCTTTTCTCAAGGAAATCAGGTTAGTAATCATAGGTTAATTGATTTTCTTCTTAATACCTTTAGGAAAAAATCGATTTTCAGCATGCTCATGGGTTACAAGAATTGGAATTTATTCGAGGACATTCTGATACAGAAGCAGCAAGACTGTGTGTGGACCAGTGGCTAAAAATGCCAGGTACTCTTTAGAGATGAGAGTGGAACACTAAGGTTACTGAGCTTCTCTAAAGCCTTAAGGGGTTACATCTGTATTATCCAGTTGCAAATAAGTATATAAAGTATTAAAATTTAGTTTCAGTGATACTTAGTAATGGCCTACTTTATCAGTTGTCTTCCCACATTGACAGAAGTATATTTTAAATATAATAGGTCATCCTTGATGACCTATAATCATCCTTGATAACCTCATTAGATGTTGCTCATTAATTTATTTGTGTTATTTCATAGTTATTACATGAAATAGTGCATGTGTCTTTGGGTTTATTTTCGGTCAGGAAAACTGCTCTAATGAAATGGAATTTAAGATGAGATCTAAAGGATTAGTGTTTACTTATTTTATCAGTATTGCCTGTGTAGATATTTTATAAGGACATGTCCACATGGAGGTGTCTAAAGTATTGGGTAGCTTCTTCACTAACTCTGCAGACCTGAGATTCCCAAAAGAGTCACTATGGAGGGGCGCCTGGGTGGCTCAGTGGGTTAAAACCTCTGCCTTTGGCTCAGGTCATGATCCCAGGGTTCTGGGATCGAGCACCGCATTGGGCTCTCTGCTCAGCAGGGAGCCTGCTTCCCCCCCACCCCACCTGCCTCTCTGCCTACTTGTGATCTCTGTCTGTCAAATAAATAAATAAAATCTTAAAAAAAAAAAAAAAAGAGTCACTATGGAACATTTTCCCCACACCAGGTAATTTGGTGGAATTTTTTTGTTTTTTTTGTTGGAATTTTTAAGAGCCAGTAGGACACTCCTACCATGGCAGCTTTTCTTGCCTATCTTGTACAAGAAAGAAACACTGAGCATTTAAAAGGCTTAGGATATCCATAGAAGCCTCAGCTGAGGATTTAATCCAGCAGAACATTTAATTGCAAAAAGTCATTAGAAATATCTGCCCAAGCGTTGCTGAACTTGAATAGATAGCTTGTTGTTTTAAAGCTAGTTTTCAGGGACGCCTAGGTAGCTCTGTGGTTAAAGCATCTGACTCTTGATTTCAGTTCAGGTCTGGGTCCCAGGATCAAGCTCCACATCAGGCTCCATGCTCAGCAGGAAGTTGGCTTGAGGATTCTCTCTCCCTCTGCCCCTCCCCCCAACTTGTATTCTCTCTCTTGCAAATGAATAAGTAAATCTTTAAAAATAAAGTTTTCAGGGGCACGTGGATGGCTCAGTGGGTTAAGCCTCTGCCTTTGGCTCAGGTCATGATCGCAGGGTCCTGCGACCGAGCCCCACATTGGGCTCCCTGATTAGTGGGAAGCCTGCTTCTCCCTCTCCTACTGTCCCTGCTTGTGTTTCCTCTCTCACTGTGCCTCTCTCTGTCAAATAAATAAAATCTTAAATAAGTTTTCAGAGGGGTTTTCTTTGAGTCTGATTACCACTGAGAAGATAATTCCAAAGTTCTGTGAAACAGTTTTTCCCATTATGTTGGATTAATAGGTTTGTATGTCTCTGCAATCAGACTACATACTCTGTGGAGACAGAGACCAAGGTTTTTTAATCCTTTTTTTGTGTAAATGCCTAAGAAGAGTGCTCAGCTTAGACATACTCAATAAATGTTTGAATATTACCCAAGATGGGCTATAAACATTTATGTATGAACACAGAAAAGAAGCCTAAAACTTGGGTTCCAAATGTAACTGTCATTCAACTAATCAAAAGAATTGTTTGGCATTCAAGATCTACTTTAGCAAAAGGTACTTAGAAATTATGGTAAATGGTTTTGTCTCCTCGGGTGTTCTTGTTAAGGCTCGTATTTAAAAGAAAACTCCCTCTTGAGATGCCTTCTGTTCTCAGAAGAAGTTAATGACTTAATTCAGCTGCATCAGAATCACATGGGAGCTTTTAAATATATACCTGGGCCTCATCTCCAGGAATAATTCTAGGGTATCTGTAGTTTTGAGAAGATTCCTAGGTAATTTTGATAGGAAAATGGAGTAGAACTGTAAGACTTTATTAGCTCTAAGATCTCTTCTACAAATAGTTTATCTCATGTGACTTAACACCCTCAAGTCCTGTCTAGACCCCTTAGGCCTGATCCTTGGCCTCCAGATTGGCAAAATATTTTAATCACTGTAAAATGAATTCATGAGCATCTGTTTATGATTTATCTAGTCAAGTCGGAACAAATGACTCATTTAGCTAGTCTTTATGTTGTTGTTTTTTTTTTTAGTATTATTTTATTTGAGAGGGAGGGAAAGGGCACAGAGGGAGAGTGAGAGGGAGAAGCAAGACTCCCTGCTGAGCAGGGAGCCCCATGCAGGGCTCTATCCTAGCTTGAGCCTCTGAGATCCTGACCTGAGCCAAAGGCAGATGCTTAACCAACTGAGCCACCCTGTCTTTATGATTCTTTTTTTTTTTTTTAAAGATTTTATTTATTCACTTGACAGAGATCACAAGTAGGCAGAGAGGCAGGCAGAGAGAGAGGGAAGCAGGCTCCTCGCAGAGCAGAGAGCCCGATGCGGGGCTCGATCCCAGGACCCTGAGATCATGACCCGAGCCGAAGGCAGAGGCTTTAACCCACTGAGCCACCCAGGCGCCCCTGTCTTTATGATTCTTGACAAAACCTGGTATTTTATATATCTTCAGGACACACCTGATTCGTTGGTGGCTGATAAGCTTGAGCCTGGAGTTAAGGTGTCTAGTATGCTCTTTTTATGTGATTGTTTTAGTTTTTTGCTTGTTCCCTGCAACAGCACTATAAAACTGAAGTTTAGGATCTATTGCTAGAATAGCTGCTTTAGCATTGGGCTATATTTGGTATGGTTCTATTTCATAAATTAGTTTTAGAGAGTGCTGGGATGTTTGACTAAGGTATATAGCTGGGGAAACAGAGATGAGCCATTGTTCTCTTCAGTTATAAAAAGTGAGGTTCTACTTCTAAGTAGCATTAAGGAACTTTTTAAATCTATCCAGTATTGTGACTCAGCTCTTTGGTTAGAAGTACTTTATTTATAATTATACTACTGAAATTTATCTTTTTTTTTTTTTTTAAAGATTATTTATTTATTTATTTATTTGACAGAGATAGATTATAAGTAGGCAGCAGAGAGAGAGCCTGATGCGGAGCTCCATCCCAGGACCCTGAGATCATGACCTGAACCAAAGGCAGAGGCTTAACCCACTGAGCCACCCAGCCCCCTGAAATTCATCTTTTGTAGACCTTTATAGTTAGGCCAGTTTGCATACATTTGAATATTTATTTAGTAACTTAAAAACAACACTCTCTATACTATTGAAGGAAAAGGGCTATTTAAATCTCTGTATTTTGGGCGCCTGGGTGGCTCAGTGGGTTAAGCCGCTGCCTTCAGCTCAGGTCATGATCTCAGGGTCTTGGGATCGAGTCCCGCATCGGGCTCTCTGCTCAGCAGGGAGCCTGCTTCCCTCTCTCTCTCTCTGCCTGCTTCTCTGTCTACTTGTGATCTCTCTCTGTCAAATAAACAAATAAAATCTTTGGAAAAAAAAAATCTCTGTATTTTGCCTTTCCATGGGAAAAAGTTATTTTCTTTCATTTGATTGTTTTCTCCAATTTTATTTTTATCTAGAGCCTTTATTTGGCTAAATAAAAGTCTTAATGGGCAATAGCTAGAATGTAAATGAACAGTAAAAAAAACTTTCATTATTTTGACTACATTAAAAAATTAAGGACAGAAAAGGTGTATTGTCATTTAATTCTTCTTTAAGATTAAAATGTGATTAATGCGGGGCGCCTGGGTGGCTCAGTGGGTTAAAGCCTCTGCCTTCGGCTAAGGTCATGATCCCAGGGTCCTGGGTTCGAGCCCCACATCGGGCTCTCTGCTCAGCAGGGAGCCTGCTTCCCCCCTCTCTCTCTGCCTGCTTGTGATCTCTGTCAAATAAATAAATAAAATCTTTAAAAAAATATATGTTTAATGCTATGCTGTTCATTGTTTGTTGGCAGAACATATTTATAAGCATTTTGGCAGCTTTTAATGGAGGCCTTCCCCACCCCCACCCCACCCCCAGCCAAGAACTAAAACGGCAGAAAAACAGCTGAAACCTTAAATTTATATAATAATCATTTGAAGATCTTAAAATTAGATGATGTTAAAAGAATAATGATCCGGGGCGCCTGGGTGGCTCAGTGGGTTAAAGCCTCTGCCTTCGGCTCGGGTCATGATCCCAGGGTCCTGGGATCGAGCCCTACATCGGGCTCTCTGCTCAGCAGGAAACCTGCTTCCTCCTCTCTCTGCCTGCCTCTGCCTACTTGTGATCTCTGTCAAATAAATAAATAAAATCTTTAAAAAAAAAAAAAAGAATAATGATCCATCCTATTTAAATCCTTAGGGGCTTTGTAGAAACTGCCATAAAGATAAATACCCAGTTTTCTGTTGTATGAAATATTCAAGGCATTGAAACAATCCACAAGAAATAATAATAATAATATAATGGAGTCAGTAATCAAACTGTCTGTATATAACTGCCTGATAAACAGAATCCTGGCAGTTTTAAATTTCATGGTTTATATAATGTAACTGTAAATTTTACATCATATATCATGCATTAGGGGTTTCCCTGGAACAAAATTTGGCCAGAGAGTTGTGTCACTTTAAGATGAAGACTATAGGGGCACCTGGGTGGCTCAGTGGGTTAAGCCTCTGCCTTCGGCTCAGGTCGTGATCTCAGGGTCCTGGGATCGAGCCCCACATCGGGCTCTCTGCTCAGAAGTGAGCCTGCTTCCTCCTCTCTCTCTGCCTGCCTCTCTGCCTACTTGTGATCTCTCTCTCTCTGTCAAATAAATAAAATTTTTAAAAAAATTTAAAAAAAAAAAGATGAAGACTATAAAGAAATAAAGGGGATGAAGAATGGTCCAGGATAAAGAGAGATTAATTAAAAAAAATTAGTGAAAGAGGTGCCTGGCTGGCTCATTCCATAGAGCATGTGACTCTTTTTTTTTTTTTTTTTTTTAAGATCCTATTCATCCACCCAACAGAGAGAGAGATCACAAGTAGGCAGAGAGGCAGGCAGAGAGACAGGGGGAAGCACGAAGAGAGAGCCCGATGCAGGGTCCGATCCCAGGACCCCGAGACCATGACCCGAGCCGAAGGCAGAGGCCCCAACCCACTGAGCCACCCAGGTGCCCTGAGCATGTGACTCTTGATCTTAGGGTTGTACAGCCCTATGGTAGGTGCAGAGTTTGCTTTCTTAAACAAGGGAGAGGAAAAAGAAAAAGTAATGATGGGCAGACTTTGAAAGGAGAAAAAGAAAAGGGATAAAATAGAATAAGTAGAAAAGAGAAAGATTACAGTAAGTAAATCTCTGGTTTGTGTTCTATAAATTTATCGCTGAGACCTGCATTACTTGATATCCAGGTTGGAACTAATTGATTAACGCCTGGTTTTTTCAGAAAGTACCACTCTTACTCTCCTTGCCTCCCTGAACTCTCCACTCTTCCCCACCTTTCCTAGTTGCATTTTTAACAATTTTCAGGGAACTCAGATCTTTTATAATATAGCTAAACTTTCTAATATGTTTAAGATAGTTAAAAGAGAAAAAAGAATGAGAAGATCTTTACCAGTTTATATAAATGAAAAGGGAGGTAGTGATTCTGTAGAGCAACTGATTTTCTAATCAGTATTTGATCTTTGACATTTGTTAGCTATTGAACTTAAAGAAACACATTTTTTTCTCTCAAGAGAATGTTACTTAAAGATGTTAACAGCTTTCTTGTGATCTCTCTGTCAAATAAGTAAATAAAATACTAAAAAAAGAAAAAAAGAAAAAAAAGATTCTCCCTTACTCTTCGTCTCCAACCCCTTACTTCCCCCCAACCTCCCCAGCTCACTAGAGCGCTCTCTCCTCTCTCTCTTTTCCTCACAAAAAAAAAAAAAAAAACAAAAAAAACTTTAAAAATGTTAACAGCTTTACTTTCCCAAACACCTGTTTATATTTAGGTGATAATATCTTTTATAAGAAAGAAAACACTTAATTGCAATTAGAATCACCCAGTTGATGCTATATCATAATTTTTTTGTTTTGTCATAATTTTTTTTAAGAATTTATGTATTTATTTGACAGGAAGAGACACAGCAAGAGAGGGAACACAAGCAGGGGAAGTGGGAGAGGGAGAAGCAGGTTTCCCGCCCAGCCAGGAGCCTGATGGGGGGCTCGATCCCAGGATCCTGGGATCACAACCCGAGCCGAAGGCAGATGCTGAGTGACTGAGCCACCCAGGCACCCCTGTTTTGTCATAATTTTGATTACCAGTCCAAAAGTACAAGTATCTGAAGTAGGAACATAAGAATTTGTATTCCAATGATACAGGACTCAAAACAGGAACAATTAATTCTGGAACAAAAAGTTCATTCCGAAGAGGAGGCCAAATGCGGGTGTCTGGAAAACCAATTTTATGTCCCATAATGCACTGTAACAAGGAATTTGATAACGGGCACCTTCTCTTAGGACATTTGAAAAGGTGAGTATGATAGAACAGTGGATGCGGAAGAGCAAATGAGTTACAAAGTGATTGCATAAAATGAAAGCATGATACAATTGTGCCATTGTGATCATAGCTTTATATTCCAAACTCAAATTGTTTTGTGCTTTTATGATACAGCTAGGTTTCTTACAAGGTTTAAAGTCAGATTTTTTTTCTAGTGATATTCTGTCTTTCAAGGCATGTAGCCTTTAAATATGTATTTATTCTTAATATGTCTCATAAAATTCTGAACAGATTTTTTACTCTAATACGCAGTTGAATCCGTTTTAGAGAAATCCACCCCATAAATACAAATTTCAAGAGACATAAAGCACTTAGAGATATTTGATCTAGCCTAAAGAAAGCTAATACGGTGTTATAAAACAAATGTTAAAGGCAAACCAAAGGTAGCAAAATTCATAACAAATAATTCCATTTATGAAACCACCTTACTAATTTACTGAATTTTTGAATAGTAGAGCTTGAGAAAGTAAATATCAAGGGAAGGCAATATTAAAGGCATTAAACATTTTTACCTTCATAGTTTCTCTTTCAGATAGTTTAAAGATAGGAGTTGGGAGCTTGGGGACCCTTAGCCATTACCATTTCCAGCCATCTCACCCTACTTAGGCATTAAAGTACTATAAAGGCTCCTAGAGAGAGCTTCAGCATTCTGCAAATAACTGGGTAGCATACTGTATCTAAAGTATTTTTAAAAGGCTTCAATTGTAAAATGGCAGATACTTAGTAAATGATTAAAATGAACATTAAAGAGATTAAAAGCCATTTTTAAGAAACAGGTGTGTTCCAGAAATCTTGACATGAGATTATTATTCCATTGGTTCATTTACAACTATTTGTGAATTTTGTGGTAAATAAGGTAAAAAGGAAAAGGTGATGGCTCTATAATTTTCAAACTGGAATTTTACTATTTGATTGGATCTTGGGTACATTTTATTTATTTCATCCATTTTATTGGATGTTGGGTACTTTTATGAAATCTTGAGCTAACTATTGATCACTGTTTGAAGGAATTACATGGTATCAAGGAGCCATTTATTATTTCTTGAAGATGAAGAACATTATTTGATATTTCAGTAGAAAAGTGTAAATTTCTGAGAGAAAGAAAGAGTGTGTGTGTGTGTGTGTGTGTGTGTGTGTGTGTATACAATTGAATAAATGCTTAAAAATTAAGCTCCTAAAATGTGGACTTTTCTAATGTTACCTCTCTTTTGCTGAGTAGGTTTGATCACTCTCCATGTGATCCAACAATTACATTACATGGACCATTCATCAATTCCTTTGCTTGTGTAGTATGTTACAAAAATTTTGTTACTCAACAGCAATATAGGGATCACCTCTTTGCTAAGGTAAGAAGAGCATGTCCTAAATTAAGAGTAGGTATTTTTTTTTCTAGAGACCCATGGGATTCGATATAGGTGTTTCCTTGCTGCTTTTAATCACCTACAATCACCTGTAATCACAAATAACCAATGATACATATAAGGTTCAAAATTATGATTGTTTAAGGAGAATAAAATGATTTGGAACATTAAATGTTTGTGGACAGGTAAACTTGATTAGTGAATAACAGCAGTCCTAAAGATTATCATAGAAACCCTTCCCTTGATGGAGTTGCTCTGTGGAATTAACCTTGTTCAAGATGCTCATAATGAGAACTAGAACCTTGATATTAAGTCCTCTGCCTTTCATTGCCTGTTGAAATGTTGGAGCCATGTAGTAAGTAATAATTCTTTTATAAATGGTAGTATTAAGAACTCTAGTATTTAAAAAAAGGCTCTTTTATGTAACTTTCATTAAGTATTAAATCTCAAGGGATACAAGTTGATTCATGGCATATGCAAATCTGTGTAATATACAGTTCTGTAATAACTGTTTATCATATTTGAAATATCTTTAATGACTTATTAACATTACAGAATGTTAATTGTTAATATGTTCACTGTGGAAAAAATTTTTTTAAGTTTTTATTTTAATTACTCGGTGTTATCATGACACATCCACTCTTTAATCCTCATCACCTATTTCACCCATCTCCAGACCCACCTCCCCTCTGGTAACCAACAGTTTGTTCTCTCTTGGTTTCACACTCTTTTTCCCTTTGCTCATTTGTTTTGTTTCTTAAATTCCACATATGAATGAAATCATATGGTATTTGTCTTTCTCTGACTATATTGCTTAGCAGTATACTCTCTAGCTCCATCCATGTTGTTACAAATGGCAAGATTTCATCCTTTCTGAGGGCCAAGTAATATTCCATTATATTCCACATCTTCTTTATTCATCAATCAGGGCTCTTATTGGGCTCTTATAATAGTGCTACTATAAATATAGGTGTTCAGTATCCCTTTGAATCAGTGTTTTTGTTCTTTAGGTAAATAGCCAGTAGTGCAGTTACTGGGTCTTAGAGTAGTTCTATTTTTAACTTTTTGAGGAACCTCTATGCTGTTCTCCACAGTGGCTGCACCAGTTTGCTTATCTACGAATAGTGCTCAAGTGTTCCTTTTTTTCCACATCCACTCTAATACTTCTTATTTCTTTTGTTTTTGATTTTAGCCATTCTGGCAGATGTAAGGTGATCTCTCATT
The DNA here is from genome assembly GCF_902655055.1 of Lutra lutra. Taxonomy (NCBI): domain Eukaryota; kingdom Metazoa; phylum Chordata; class Mammalia; order Carnivora; family Mustelidae; genus Lutra; species Lutra lutra. The sequence continues at coordinate 49,151,065 of NC_062283.1, read as the reverse complement.
GTAGTTTTGATTTGCATTTCCCTGATGATGAGTGATGTTGAGCATCTTTTCATGCGCTTGTTGACCATCTGGATGTCTTCTTTGGAGAAATGTCTATTTATGTTTTCTGCCCACTTTTTAATTGGATGATTGGTTTTTTGGCCATTGAGTTGTATATGTTCTTTATATATTTTTGGATACTAACCCTTTATCAGATATGTCCTTTGCAAATGTCTTCTCCCACTTAGTAGGTTGCCTTTGAGTTTTGTTGATTGTTTCTTTCGCTATGCAGAAACTTTATTTTGATGAAGTCCCACTAGTTTATTTCTGTTTTTATTTCCCTTGCCTTAGGAGATACATCTAGAAAAATGTTGCTATGGCTGATGTCAGATTACTGCCTGTGCTCTCTTCAAGGATTTTTATGGTTTCAGGTCTCACATTTAGGTCTTTCTTTTTTTCTTTTCTTTTTTTTTTTTTTTTAAGATTTTATCTATTTATTTGACAGATGGAGATCACAAGTAGGCAGAGAGGCAGGGAGAGAGAGGGGGAAGCAAGCTCCCCGCCAAGCAGAGAGCCCGATGCGGGGCTCAATCCCAGGACACTGGGGTCATGACCTGAGCTGAAGGCAGAGGCTTTAGCCCACTGAGCCACCCTCACATTTAGGTCTTTAATCCATATTGATTTTATTTATATGTATGGTGAAAGAAAGTGGTCCAGTTCCGTTCTTTTTGCATGTAGCCATCCAGTTTTCCCAACACCATTTGTTTTTTTTTGTTTTTTTTTTTGTTTTTTTAAAGATTTTATTTATTTATTTGAAACAGAGAGAGAGATCACAAGTATGCAGAGAGGCAGGCATAGAGAGAGAGAGGAGAAAACAGGCTCCCCGCTGAGCAGAGAGCCCGATGCGGGCCTCGATCCCAGGACCCTGAGATCATGACCTGAGCCGAAGGCAGAGGCTTAACCCACTGAGCCACCCAGGCGCCCCCAACACCATTTGTTGAAGAAACTCTTTTTCCCACTGGAAATTCATTTCTCCTTTGTTGAAGGCCATATAATTGTGGGTTTATTTTTGGATTTTCTATTCTGTTCCATTGATCGATGTGTCTGATTTAATGCCAGTACCACACTGTTTTGATTACTGTACCTTTGTAATATAACTTGAAGTCTGGAATTGTGATACCTCTAATTTTGCTTTTCTTTTTCAAGAGTGCTTTGACTATTCAGAGTCATTTATGGTTCCATACAAATTATTAAGATTGTTTTTTTCTAGTTCTGTGAAAAATGCTGTTGTTATTTTGGTAGGAATTGCATTAAATTTGTAAATGCTTTGGATAGTACAGAAAATTTTAACAATTTTTGTTCTTCCAATCCATGAGCATATAGTAATGTCTTCATTTCTTTATATTATCTTGAATTTCTTTCATCAGTGTTTTATAGTTTTCAGAGTACAGGTCTTTCAGCTTTTTGGTTACGTTTATTCCTAGGTATTTATTGTTTTTGGTGCAGTTGGTTCAGTTTTTTCAAAACAATCAACATATCAGTAAGAGAAGGTATAAAAAACATGATCATTTCAGTAGTTGCAGAAAAAGCACTTGACAGTACAACATCCATTCATGATAAAAACCCTTAACGGTGTAGGTCTAGATGGAACTTAACTTCAACATAATAAAGGTCATATATGAGAAACCCACAGCTAACATCATATTCAGTAGTGAAAAACTGAGAGCTTTTTCTCTAAGGTCAGGAGCAAGACAAGAATGTCCACTCTGACCACTTTTATTCTTCATAATACCGGAAGTCCTAGCCACAGCAATTAGGCAACAACAACAAAAAATAAATAAAAAGGATCCAAATTGGTAAGGAGGAAATAAAACTTTTCACGATTTGCAGATCACATGACACTTGAATACAGAAAACCCTAAAGACTACCAAAAGCTGCTAGAACTGATAAATGAATTCAGTAAAGTAGCAAGATACAAAATCAATGTATAGAAGTCTGTTGCATTTCTATACACTAATAATGAAGCAGCAGAAAGTAAACTTAGGAAAACAGTATGATTTATGACTACACCAAAAACATTTATAAATATTTTATATAAGATAAAGTATCTGAATTTTTACATAAGAAAAGCAGTGTGTTGTGAACATGAATGCTTAAATATTTGTTGAATCAGTGCATACATTTTAAATCAATAACATTCTACTGTTTGACAATATTATAGTTCATTTAGTTTCCTATTAGATGTATTAATTGTTTCAATTTTTCTGTTACTAAACACAAAACCAGTTTTGGGGTGCCTGGGTGGCTCAGTTGTTAAGCGTCTGTCTTCAGCTCAGGTCATGATCCCAGGGTCCTGGGATCGAGCCTCGCATCAGGCTCCCTACTTGGTGGGAAGCCTGCTTTCCCTCCCCCAGTTCCTCTGCTCATGTTCCTATCTCGCTGTATCTCTCTCTGTCAAATAAATAAAATCTTAAAAAAAAAAAAAATACCAGTTTAAATATCTTGGTCGCTAAAAACCTATAATAAATCACAGCTGTGAGTACAGCTATGTGCTGAGTGTTGTGAACCCTAGCAAGCCATCAAACCTGGGGATGGTCTAGGGGACTCCCAACACAAGTGGTAACCTTGATATCGGCAAGAGGTTACTGCTGTAGGACAATGATATGATGAAAATAATGCTTTATACCTTTAGAGCTAGAAAGATTCTTAATTCTAAAATCAATTAGTTCCCTTTTTTAGGGATACCAAAGAGATGGAGTGGTATTAGAATGGTAGCAGTGTTCAGGGTGGATTCATAGGTGTAGAAAGATGACCAGTTTAGGTGACTTTTGTAGTAATTTAACTTTGAGATGAAAAAAAGGCTTTGCCTAGGTATTGGCATTTAGAATAAAGACCTTAAAGTAAAGCCAAAAGAAATGATAGGGATTTCTATTGTGACAAAGGTTTGAGAAGAGAAAAGAAAAAGATCATCTTTTTTGGTGTTTTCAGGTGGTCACTAATATTCTACCTTTTTTCAAAACAAGAGTCTTCAGGGTGTGTTTTCCTTTTCCAGGTCATTAGTGTTTTGTTCATTTTAATGAGCATATTTAGCTTTTTATCTTTAGTAAATCTGAATAGGCATTTTAACCTTTAAATTAATTCTTTCATTTGTGTTTTCCCAAATTTCATTTTTTCTTTTTTTTCTGGGAGTCACTCATTTCGTGCTGTTTTACTTTGTCTCCAGGAAGTAAATTTATGATGTTTAGCTTTCTGGGAAGGTTGATGGTAAAATAGAACAAAAGCTTTGGTTTCTACTGTCACTTTTCTTAGCTGTATGTACTCTAGAAGTTACTCAACATCTGCATGTCTTCGTCTCTAAAATGGAATCATTATAGTTACATGTGAGATTGATGAGAGAAAGTATACCACTATATAAAGCACTTAGGACCTAACATAGCTCTTATTAAATTCTCCTTATTTATTCTTTGGAGAGTCCATCACAGGAACTCTAAAGGAAACTGGTCTGCATTAGATTATAATTGCCTACCTTAAATCAGCCAGAAGAGGTCACTAGACGATTGTATACCTATGAATTCCATTTTGTAAGGCTGGCATCCTTCAGTGAAAGAGCCGGAAATTATCACAGTTTGCATTTTTGCCTTGCTACCCTCTGCGTTCCCTTTCATCTTTAGTTTCTTCTGTCTCAATCAGTGCTGCTTAAGCTTTACACACAAATCGCCTTGGTATCTTGTTAAAATATAAGTTCTTACACTAGATCTGAGAGGGGACTTTAGATTCAAGATACCTAACAAGCTTACAGTTGATGCCCGTGCTGCTGGTTCTTAAGTCGTGCTTTGCGTAACAAGTGTCTATTTGATTTTGATATTAAAGCCATTTAATGGGTATACCACTAGATAGCTTCCTGCTTTCCTCCCTTTTTGGTGGTGGTGGAGGTGTGGAGGTGGTGGAGATCATATTGTAAGCTCCAGTGTGCCCCAGTGTCACTTGTGGGTCAATAGGTATAACCTCTCATTCTGTTCCTAGGCCATTCGATCATTGAAAGTGATTTTTTCCCTTTTGTTAGCCTCTCCTCCCTACCCTAGGCAATCTGTCTCTATAGTTTTGCCTTTTCTGGGTATTTCATATAAATGGAATTCTAGAATATGTGGCCTTTTGTGAGAAGATTCTTTCATTTGCCATAATTTTGTCAAGGTTCATCTTTTTTTTTTTTTTTAAGATTTTACTTATTTAATTGACAGAGACGGTGAGAAAGGGGAGGGAGAAACAGTCTCCCTGTTGAGCAGGGAGCCAGATGTAGGACTCGATCCCAGGACCCCCCCGGATCATGACCTGAATCGAAGGCAGACGCTTAAAGACTGAGCCACCCACTTGCCCTATCCATTTTTTTAAATATATTTATTCATTTGAGGGAGGGAGAGGGAGAGTAAGAGCACAAGCAGGGGGAGGTGCAGAGAGAGAAGCAGACTCCCCACCAAACAGGGAGCGCAATGCGGGCTCTTTTCCCAGGACCCTGGGATCATGATCTGAGCCAAAGGCAGACGCTTAACCGAGCCACCCAGGTGCCCCAAGTTTCATCTGTGTTGTAGCATACCTCAGTACTTCATTCCTTTTTATTTCCAAGTAATCCTCCATTGTTTGGAAATATGCCACTTTTTGTTTATCAATTCATCAGTTGGTGGATACTTGGGTTATTTCTACTTTTGGGCTATTGTGAATAATGCTAGGGGTGCCTGGGTGGCCCAGTGGGTTGAACCTCTGCCTTCGGCTCAGGTCATAGTCTCAGGGTTCTGGGACCAGCTGCCGTCTCAGACTCTCTGCTCAGTGGGGAGCCTGCTTCTGTCTTTCTCTCTCTGACTGCCTCTCTACCTACTTGTGATCTCTCTCTGTCAAATAAATAAATAAAATCTTAAAAAAAAAAAAGGTTTAAAAAAAAGAATAATGCTGCTAAAAATAAATGCACAGGCCTTCATGTGGACATATGCCTTCAATACTTAGGTTTTGGGGGCGCCTGGGTGGCTCAGTGGGTTAAGCCGCTGCCTTCAGCTCAGGTCATGATCCCAGGTCCTGGGTTCGAGCCCCACATTGGGCTTTCTGCTCAGCAGGGAGCTTGCTTCCTCCTCTCTCTCTGCCTGCCTCTCTGCCTACTTGTGATTTCTCTCTGTCAAATAAATAAATAAAATATTTAAAAAAAAAATACTTAGGTTTTGGGGTCATATGGTAATTATATTTGTTTGAAGAACTGCCAAATTGTTATCCAACACACTACCATTTTATTTTCTTACCAGCAATATATGTGGGTTCTGTAAAGTTTTGCAGGCGAGGTAAACACAACGCCAGGCGAGGTAGGCGCAAGGCAAGATTTATTAAAGGCACACTCTGGCGAAGTTTCAGGGCCCAAGAGAAGGGGATCCAGGAAAGTCGCGCCAGGTGGAGGTGGGCACTCTCAGGCGAGGTTCCAGGACTGCGGAGAGCGGAGGTTCCACGACTCTGGCAAGGGGAGTCGGGGAAGTCGAGCTGGGAGGGAGTCTGTGGGGTCTTTTATCAGGCTAAGGCAGGGCATGGGTTCACAGCCATACATGGTAAGATATTTGGTGATCAGAGGGTATGGGGCGGAGGGTGGTCCTGATACTTTTGTTTCCTGCATAGGTATCGGGTTACCTATGGAGATGTGACCTGGGCATACATCCTTTTGGTGGGAGAGTCAAGGGTTAAGGAAGGGGGGTAGAGGGGCCTGGAAGATGGTGGCCCCAGCGGTCATTTCTGTTGTTCCTCCTGCATTCCCGAAGCCACCAACCCAACAGGTTCTAATTTCTCCACATCTTAACAACACTTATTATGTGACTTTTAAAACAGCCATCCTAGTGGATATGAAATAATATCTTATTGTGGTTTAACTTATTTTATGTATACAAATGTATATAGTGTATTTTATTTTAATGTAATCAGAAATATAATGGTAGAAAGGAATTGAGTACTTTAACTTATGAGACATTCTGCTTCCCACTCCTTCCCCTAGTTTGTACAAGGAAATATGCTATACTTTTGCAATAGGTATATTTCATTTAAATTTTATGTAGAATCACGTTCTTGTTCTATTGAGCAAACACTTTAAACAAGCTTTATATTGAATCCATTTATGACTTATAATTGAACTAAAAATTATTTTGTTGACGTTCTTCAAGTAAGGGACATTTGTATAAATTTGTGTTTAGGAAATCCCTTTAGTGCTCTCATTTACCTTCTCATTGGAATGCAAAGTATCTTCTTGAATGTTATCTTCTGCATGGTGTAGGGAGTAGTGGAAAGAGCAAAGAATTTATAACCAACATATAAGGCTGTGTCTGAACGGTAGTTTTATCTTACTTGATTGGAGGGAAACTAAATTTTAGTTTTCTCATTTGTAAATAATGAAAATAATACTTCATGGGATTATTAGATTTTGAACCCTAATGTGGTGCTTCACATGCACTCAATATATATGTAAAATTCTTATTCTTTTTTTTTTTTTTTTTTCAAGATTTATTTGTCAGAGAGAGCGCAAACAGGGGGAGCAGCAGGCAGAGGGGGAAGCAGGCTCCCTACTGAGCAAGGACCCCAATGCAGGACTCCATCCCAGGACCCTGTGATCATGACCTGAGCTGAAGGGAGACGCTTAACCCACTGAGCCACCCAGGCATCCCATATATAATATTTCTATATCCCTAATGTTAATGATAGTGCGTTTAAGAAGACACAATACAACTTTTAAGGCTATTATTCTTAAGACCATTAACAAGATGTTAAATTATATTTATATACAAGCACACACACACATACACATATATGTATACATATAAATATATATTTTAAAATACTTTCAGTCTTGGGGCACCAGGTTGGCTCAGTCTGTAGAGCACATGACTCTTAATCTTGGGGTATGAATTCGAGCCTAGTGTGTAAAAAAGTATCCAAACTTAGTTAAGAGGTTCCTCTATTTCAAAACTAAAAATATTTTTAAAAAATTTTTTTCAGGGGCGCCTGGGTGGCTCAGTGGGTAAACCCTCTGCCTTCGGCTCGGGTCATGATCCCAGGGTCCTGGGATCGAGCCTCACGTCGGGCTCTCTGCTCAGCAGGGAGCCTGCCTCCTCCTCCTCTCTCTCTCTGCCTGCCTCTCTGCCTACTTGTGATCTGTCAAATAAATAAAAATATTTAAAAAAAAAAATTTTTTTTTTCAGTAAACTTTACCCCCAATGTGGGGCTCGAGTATTGACTACATCAAAATTTTTAAATGACCACATACAAAAGTAATAGATATTTGAAAAATATTTGCAAAATGGTGCATGGCACAGTTACTTTTGTTAATGAAGAAAAGATACAGGTCAACCAGAAGAGGAGAAAATAAAAACGATTGAAACATCAAGCAAAAGGTTATGAAGAAGCAATCCACAAAATATGGAATATCCACAGAATTGTATGAATTAAGTACTCAAACTCACTAGTAGGAAATAAAAGTTAAAGTAACAATGAGTATCACAATATCTGTCAGACTGCAAAAATGAAAAAAAAACTATCTATAGTGCTATTGTGCCAGGCTTACACACACTGCTAGGGAATATGTAAATTGATAGAGCCTTTTTGAAAAACAATCCTATGGTGTCCTTTAATATTCAAGTACTAAACCTTTTAACCCAATAGGGCCACTCTGAATAATGAGAAAAATACACCTATAAATAAGGATATGTATTTAAGGATGGTTACAATACCATTGTTTATAGTAGCAAGGAGAGAAAGGCCTGGAAATGAATAGTTGACTAAGTCTTAGTAACTGAAGTAGTTTGCAACCATTGAGAAGAATGAATTAGAGATATGCCAGTTGATTTTTAGGGATTTCCCTTAGGTGTTGTGGAATAAGAGAAACTAAGAGGCAGAAGAGTCTATAAGATGACCACGTGTGGTAAAACAATGTCAGACCCTATATGTTTATTTCTATATATTTTTGGAAATTATTAAGCATGGAGACATTTATGGAAGAATATATAAACATAGGTTATACTGCAGAGTAGAGAGAATAAAGCAAAATGGAAGAAGTGTATGTGATATGAAAATATTTATCGGGGTGCCTGGGTGGCTCGGTGGGTTAAGCCTCTGCCTTTGGCTCAGGGTCCTGGGGTTGAGCCCCACATTGGGCTTCTCTGATGGGCAAGGAGCATGCTTCCCCACCCCTCTCTCTGCCTGCCTCTCTGCCTACTTGTGATCTCTCTCTCTCTGTCAAATAAATAAATAAAATATTTTTTTAGAAAAAGAAAACATTTATCCATTAACATAATATAGATGTATGGGACGCCTGGGTGGCTCAGTTGGTTAAGCAGCTGCCTTCGGCTCAGGTCATGATCCCAGCGTCCAGGGATCGAGTCCCGCATCGGGCTCCTTGCTCGTCGGGGAACCTGCTTCTCCCTCTGCCTCTGCCTGCCAGTCTGTCTGCCTGTGCTCGCTCTCTCTCCCTCGCTCTCTCTGACAAATAAATAAATAAAATCTTTGGGGGAAAAAAAACATAATATAGATGTATATATTAAAAAAGGAAAAACATATAGAAAGTAAATGTATATATATTGTCACAAAGATGGTCAAGATTTGTTTTTAAGAAAAAAAGTTTTAATTCACATATGGAACCTCATGTATGATAAAAATTCCATAGTTCACACTCAGGGAAGAAAAGTTTTTATGTTAAAACCTGATACAGAATATTCCAAAGAAATAAGAAATTTTAAAAGTTGATTTTAAAAAATTGAATATTGATTTTAGTTGTCTATAATACAGCTTTGCCTTGTATTTTAGGAAGCTGCAGATGATGAACATAAAAACAGCCTTCTTCCTCAGATTATTCAGTGTTTTGCGTGTCCAAATTGCTTCCTTCTTTTTAGCAGCAAGGATGGGTGTTTGAAGCATATGTCTGGAAAGAATCATTTCCGTCAGAATTTTAAACTGGGTGGTATGTTAATACTCTCTTCTGAAAATTATTGAACTACTTTAATCTTTGCTGATTGCCATACTTCTCAGATAATTCTTGAGAAAACTTAACCTCACATTAGATTGAAAACATGAAAGTGAAAGGCGGTCTTAATTTTTATTTTTCAAGACAAATTCTCAGTATTGGTCTGCACCTAATAATAAGATTTACTTACCTTGAGGAATGAAGAAAAACTTGGGAAGAAAATACTTATTTAGGATGATGTTTTTATATATCCATAATAACTGGGAAGTTGGGTGTTACTCTGCATTTAAGACTCAGATTTTGAGTATGAGTTCAGCATCTTTTGTACTTATGGCTAGAAAATTGCTTCCCTTGGATTTTTATCATATAAATAACAATCTTTTACTAATGCCAACCAATATTGAGAAAAGCAGAGGGGAGGAAGGTTGGGTTGCTGTCTACTCAAATCTTTGCAAGTTATAGTTTATTTTGTCTTTCAGATGACCAGGGAATAGCACATCCAATATTATTTCCATCTTTTGCAAAGAAACTTCTGATCTCTCTATGCAAAGATGTCCCATTTCAAGTTAAGTGTGTGGCCTGCCACCAGACACTACGTTCCCACATGGAGCTCACTGCCCATTTCAGGTTTGTATAGGTTTAGTCTGGCTGTAAGGGAATCCTGCCCAATAATCTTTACCAGAGGGAAGATTCAACAGATATTTTTCTATTCCATGTTTCTTTGCTTTTTAAAAACGAGAATGTTGGGGGCACCTGGGTGGCTCAGTGGGTTAAGCCGCTGCCTTCGGCTCAGGTCATGATCTCAGGGTCCTGGGATCGAGTCCCGCATCGGGCTCTCTGCTCGGCGGGGAGCCTGCTTCCCTCTCTCTCTCTCTGCCTGCTTCTCTGTCTACTTGTGATCTCTGTCAAATAAATAAATAAAATCTTTAAAAAAAAAAAAAAAGAGAATGTAGGGGCGCCTGGGTGGCTCAGTGGTTAAAGCCTCTGCCTTCGGCTCAGGTCATGATCCCGGAGTCCTGGGATCAAGCCCCGCATCGGACTCTCTGCTCAGCGGGGAGCCTGCTTCCCCTTCTCTCTCTGCCTGCCTCTCTGCCTACTTGTGATCTCTGTCTGTCAAATGACTAAATAAAATCTTAAAAATAAATAAAATAAATAAATAGATAAAAACGAGAATGTACATTAGTCTGGAAATTAATCAAATTTAGCATAATGAGAGAAGTTAAAGGTGTGGAAAAAGTGGATATGTTGATATTGCTGTGAATGTAAAAGAACGGTTCTATGCCTGTTTTTTTCTGTGTGCTGCGTGAGTAGTATGTATACTGGGGGAGGAGTGGGTTAAAATAGAACCTTGGCTTTAAGTCAGCCAGAATGGAAAGTATCATATACATATGAAAGATTAAGTTTCTTTGAAAGGCCAAATTTAGCAAATAATCATTGGCTTTACAATGGAAATTATCAAGCAATGTATAATCCCCAGTGTACCTTTCAAAACTAGCTTTAGTAATAATCAACACATGACAGTTGTTTTTCTTTATATTGTCACCCCCTGCAAATTATTATTTCATAGTAAATCATGTCATTATATCTGTTAATACTTCAATATGTAACTATAAATGGTAGGGACTCTTTTTTTTTTTAATCCTATAATACTGTTACCACACCTTAAAAAACTGGTATTTTTAATAGCATCAAAAACTAGTCAGTTATCAAATTGCCCTTATTATCTCATGAAGTTTTACATTTTACATTTGATTTGTTGGAATCGTGATCCAAACAAAATCTGTACATATTTTCTGTTTAGGTGCTATGTCTTTTAGGTCTCTGTTTTTCCTGTTATACCATTTTTTTTTAAAGACTTTATTTATTCCCTTGACATACAGAGATCACAAGTAGGCAGAGAGATGCAGGACTCGATTCCAAATGCCTGGTGCAGGACTCGATCCCAGAACTCTGAGATTACAACCCAAGTCGAAGGCAGAGGCTTAACCCACTGGGCTACCCAGGCACCCCCTTCTTTTTCTATATAAACATTTAAAGTTATAAATTTGCCTCTAAGCATTGCTTTACCCTCAGATTTTGATAAGTTGTTTTCATTTTCATTCATTTAAAAAATTTTACCTTTTAATTTCTTCTTTGACCCATAGGTTTATTAGAAATTTGTTGCTTGGGGCACCTGGGTAGTTCAGTGGGTTAAGCCTCTGCCTTTGACTCAGGTCATGATCTCAGAGTCCTGGGATCGAGTCCCACATTGGGCTCTGCTCTGCGGAGAACCTGCTTCCTCCTCTCTCTCTCTGCCTGCCTCTCTGACTACTTGTGATCTCTCTGTCAAATAAATAAATAAATTCTTAAAAAAAAAAAAAAGAAAGAAAGAAATTTGTTGCTTAACGTCTAAAGAGTTAGAGATTCATTTTCCAAATATTTGTGTGAATTTTTTTAATCTTTTGATTTTAGTTTTACTATTCTGTATGTGGATTAGAAACAGGCAAAACACAGGTAATACTCAAGTATTTTGAGATGAAATTATTCTATTATCTGCATTTTTTTAAAAGACATACCTTTCTTCTTTTTTTTTTTTAAGGTTTTATTTATTTATTTGACAGACAGATCACAAGTAGGCAGAGAAGCAGGCAGAGAGAGAGAGAGAGGAAGAAGCAGGCTCCCCACTGAGCAGAGAGCCTGACTCGGGGCTCAATCCCAGGCCCCTGGGATCATGACCTGAGCCGAAGGCAGAGGCTTTAACCCACTGAGCCACCCAGGCGCCCCTATTATCTGCATTTTTATTGAAAAATATCTTCTAGTGTTTTATGTATACATTGTTTATAATTCCTGTAAAAAGTAGAGTTACTGTATTTAGAAGTACTTACGAGGGGCGCCTGGGTGGCTCAGTGGGTTAAGCCGCTGCCTTCGGCTCGGGTCATGATCCCAGGTCCTGGGTTCGAGCCCCACATCGGGCTTTCTGCTCAGCGGGGAGCCTGCTTCCTCCTCTCTCTCTGCCTGCCTCTCTGCATACTTGTGATTTCACTCTGTCAAATAAATAAATAAAATCTTTAAAAAAAAAAAATGAAGAAGTACTTACAAAAGAGTGTGTTGTTTTTTTTTTTATCCAATTTAGAGTTCGTTGTCGAAATGCTGGTCCTGTAGCTGTAGCTGAGAAGAGCATTGCCCAAGTTGCAGAAAAATTCCTATTACGAGGTTATTGTCCAAATTGCAACCAAGTCTTTATGGATGAAACCAGTACCCGAAATCACAAGCAGAATTCAGGGCACAAAGTCCGAGTCATTACCTCAATGGAAGAATCAGTCTTACTTTATTGCCACAGCAGTGAAGGGAACAAACCTTCTTCTGACTTGCATCTGTTGCTAGATCATTCAAAATTTTCATCACTTAAAAGAACTATGTCTATTCAAGAATCAAGCTCACAAGATTGTACCACTGTTCCAAAAAAGAAGATGAATTTAGAAGGTAGAAGCCATGAAGGTATGGTTTGTGTTCAGAAAGAAAAGTCAGTTGTAAAAACTTGGTTTTGTGAATGTCATCAACAATTCCCAAGTGAAGATGCAGTGGAAAAGCATGTTTTCTCAGCAAACACAATGTGTTATAAGTGCGTGGTCTGTGGAAAGGTGTGTGAAGATTCAGGGGTCATCCGTTTACATATGAGCCGGATTCATGGTGGGGCACATTTAAATAACTTTCTTTTCTGGTGTCGGACATGCAAAAAGGAGTTAACAAGAAAAGAGACTATCATGGCACATGTGACTGAATTTCATAATGGACACAGATATTTTTACGAGACTGATGAAGTAGAAGGTGAAACTTTGCCATCATCTTCTGCAACAATGGTGAGTAATGTGACTGCTAAGAATCCTTCTTCAACTATTACTATTATTGATCATTCTCCAGCAAACAGTCCTCCAAGGGGTAAATGGCAGTGCCGAATTTGTGAAGATATGTTTGATTCCCAAGAATGTGTAAAACAGCATTGCATGTCTTTAGCAAGTCACCAGTTTCATAGATATAGCTGTGCCCATTGCAAAAAGACTTTTCACAAGGTAGAAACACTATACCGCCATTGCCAAGATGAACATAACAATGAAATAAAGGTTAAGTACTTTTGTGGGCTTTGTGATCTTATCTTTAATGTGGAAGAAGCATTTTTAAGTCATTATAAGGAGCACCACAGCATAGATTATGTGTTTCTGCCTGAAAAAGCTGAAACTTCGATTAAAACTGAGAATGATTTTCCAGTAATAGAGACCAGTAACTTGTTAACCTGTGGTTGCCGTGAGAGTTACATCTGTAAAGTCAACAGAAAGGAGGATTATAGTAGATGTCTCCAAACCATGTTGGATAAAGGTAAACTGTGGTTTCGCTGCAGCTTGTGTTCAGCAACAGCACAGAGCGTAGCTGATATTAATACTCATATCCATCAAGTGCACAGAGAAGAAAACAGTGAGGAGGAAGAGGAGCAGCAGTATGTGATCAAGTGTGGCACCTGCACTAAAGCATTTCATGATCCTGAGAGTGCTCAACAGCACTTCCATAGAAAACACTGCTTTTTACGGAAACCCAGTGTGGCTCACTTTGGATCTGAGAAAACAAGCCTGTACAAGTTTGCTGCTAGTACCTCACGTACAGAGAGAAAACTGAAACAGACAGTAAGCTATCCGAAAAACTCAGACATGGAGAAAGGAGCTGAGAATGACCTAAGCTGTCAGAATATAGGTATGGCTTTTTAACTCTAATGTCTATGCAAGTTTCACATGTTGGTAGAGAAACATACATGTACTGTAGCCATCATTTTTGTGAAAGCTAATAATGATTCAGTTTTGAAGTAAGAAACATGGTAGGATGATCAGTTAATTACTGTGCTGTGTACACTTTTTATGGATGTGATTCGTAAGCATTAATGAATATTCTTATTTAAATATTCAACTAGGGGCGCCTGAGTGGCTCAGTCAGTTAAGCGTCTGCCTTTGGCTCAGGTCATGATGCCAGGGTCCTGGGATCGAATCCCGCGTTGGGCTCTCTGCTCAGCAGGGAGCCTGCTTCTCCCTCTCTGTCTCCCACTCCCCCTGCTTGTGTTCCCTCTCTCGCTGTGTCTCTCTCTGTCAAATAAATAAAATCTTTTAAAAATAAGTAAATAAATAAATTTTAAAAATAAATAAATATTCAACTAAACTTAAGGGGACAAAGAGTATATATTAGCTTTTTTTTTTTTTGTAAAATTATATTTATTTGACAGAGAGACAGTGGGAGAGGGACCACAAGCAGGGAGAGTGGAAGAGGGAGAAAAGCAGGCTTTCTGCCAAGCAGGGAGCCAGATGGAGGGCTTGATCCCAGGACCCTGGGATCATGACCTGAACCTGAAGGCAGACACTTAACTGACTGAGCTACCTAGGTGCCCCGACTGTTTATTAGATTTAAACAATATGTGTTCAAGATAACATTTTCTTTCACAAAATGCATGGGAATTTTGAGAGATGAAGGAAATTGATAGTCTTTCTGAAAGATTTGAAAGTTATCCTGAACATTTAGTTTCTTATCATTTAGATTTAGGTTCATTAAAAAGATAAATCAAGGGGCTCCTGGGTGGCTCAGTTGGTTAAGTGTCTGCCTTCGGCTCTGGTCATGATCCCAGAGTCCTGGGATCGAGCCCCACATTGGGCTCTCTGCTCGGCGGGGAGCCTGCTTCCCCCTCCCTCTCTCTGCCTCTCTGATACTTGTGATCTCTGTCTCTCTGTCAAATAAATAAATAAAATCTTTAAAAAAAAAAAGATAAATCAAGTGAATTCTTTTTGTTCCTTTTTTGACTTTATTCATTTGTTGTGGCTAATTCTTTTTTTATTTTATTTTATTACTTTTTTTTTAAGATTTTATTTATTTATTTGAGAGAGAGAGAGAGACCACAAGTAGGCAGAGAGAGGAGGAAGCAGGCTCCCTGCTGAGCAGAGAGCCCGATGCGGGGCTCGATCCCAGGACTCTGAGATCATGACCTGAGCCGAAGGCAGAGGTTTTAACCCATTGACCCACCCAGGCGCCCTTTTATTTTATTTTAAAAAATGTTTATTTCACTGTAGTTAACATATTAGTTTCAGGTGTACAGTATTAATGATTCGCCAATTCTATGTAGTAGTCAGTGCTTACTATGATAAAGTGTACTTTTTTTTTTTTAAGATTTTATTTATTTGACAGGCAGAGATCACAAGTAGGCAGAGAGGCAGGCAGAGAAAGGGAGGAAGCAGGCTCCCTGCTGAGCAGGGAGCCCAATGTAGGACTTGATCCCAGGACCCTGAGATCATGACCTGAACTGAAAGGAGAGGCTTAACCCACTGAGCACCCCAATAAAGTGTACACTTAAGCCCTTCACCTATTTCATCCATACCCCCATCCACCAATTTTGTTTAGAAGTATAATTTTAAGTGTATATTCCCCTGGTAATCACCAGTTCTCTATATTTAAGAATCTGTTTTTTTGTTTTGTTTTGTTTAAGATTTATTTATTTATTTGACAGAGAGAGACACAGTGAGAAAGGGGACATAAGCAGAGGGAGTGGGAGAGGGAGAAGCAGGTTTCCTGCAGAGCAGGAAGTCCGATGAGGGCTCGGTCCCAGGACTCTGGGATCATGACCTGAGCCAGAGGCAGACGCTTAACAACTGAGCCACCCAGGCGCCCCAAGAATCTGGTTTTTTGTTTTCCTTTTTTTCCTTTATATCTTAAATTCCACATGACTGAATCCTATGGTATTTGTTTTTCTAACATTATACCCTCTAGATCCATCCATGTTATTGAAAGTGGCAAGATTTCATTACTTTTTATGGCTGAGTAATATTCTGTTTACACACACACACACACACACATAATGCATATACATACCATATCTTCTTTATCCATTCATTTATCAGTGGACACTTGGGTTCTGTCCATAATTTGGCTATTTAAATAATGCTGCATTTAACAAAGGGGGGATGTGTATATCTTTTTGAATTTATATTTTTGTATTCTTTGGGTAACTACTGAGGAGTAGAATTATTGGATTATATGGTAACGCTGTTTTTAATTTTTCAAGGAATCTCCATAGTGTTTTCCACAGTGGCTGTACCAGTTTGCATTCCCACCCACAGTGTATAAGGATTCCTTTTCCTCCACATCCTCATATTTTGGCCTTATTCTATGAGAAATCTTAAAGATCACTTCAGAATTTGTATATATTTTTTAGGATTTTCTTGGAAGCAAAACTATTACTTAGAGTTAAATGGCAATTAGAAGTAGAGTTACAGGGGTGTCTGGGTGGCTTGGTGGGTTAGGCCTTGGTCCCAGGGTTCTGGGATCAAGCCTTGCGTCCGGGCTCCCTGCTCAGAAGAGTCTGCCTTCCCTCTCCCTCTGCCTGCTGCTTCCCCTGCTTGTGCGCTCTCTCTCTCTCTGTCTCAAATAAATAAATAAAATATTTTTAAAAAGAAGAAGAAGAGTTACAAATGGTAGCAAGAAACCAGGGAGAAAATTGGGGTATAGATTCCTTTGTACTTACTCTAGACTTTACTTCTTGCACCAGGTGATAAGACTAAGTAAGTCCAGTAGAGTATAATGTTTTAATTTTGTTTAGAAGTATAATTTTAAGTGTATATTCTTTTAAACAAATATTAGGTCCTTGTAAATTATATAATATATAGCACGGAAAGTGGTGATATATGAAAATTTTAGCCAAAATATTTTTTTTAAGATTTATTTATTTTAGAGAACGAGAGCACGCATGAGTGGGAGGGGCAGAGAGGGAGAAAGAGAAAGTTAAGTAAACTCCATGCTCAGCACAGAGCCCGACTTGGGGCTTGATCTCACGACCCTGAGATCACGACCTTAGCCAAAACCAACAGTCGGATACTTAAGCTGTACCACCAGGCACCCCTAAAATTTTTTATTAACTGTTTTTATGAACTACTGAGTTTATGTAGTCTTGCTCTATAGCATGTGTAGATCTCAGTATCATCTTTAGTCGTGGCATACTTTATGTAAGAAATGATTATATGAGCTGCTACTGACCCATTCAGCTCTACTTCAGACAATAAAGCAGTGGTTACACTGTTTTTATGTTCTCTTGTGCTTTTGTTTTTCCAATTACTTTTTGGGAAATTATGTTGATCTGTGTTTGGTAATGATTGTAGTATCTAAATCTACAGTTACTAAGAATTTTTTTTTTTTTTAATTTTTAAGTACTTTCTACACCCAACATGAGGCTCAAATTCATAACCCTGAGATTAAGAGTCACATGCTCCACCAACTGAGCTAGCCAGGGGCCCCTACAATTACTAAGAATATTAAGAAAACATAAAAGAAAATGGGTGGCTTAGAAATGAGAGGGGATAACGGTAGTATATTTGAGGGAGTCTCTGTTAAGGCAGAGTAAAACCTAGTCATTTTAAAAAATAATTTAAAGGGACGCCTGGGTGGCTCGGTTGGTTGGACGACTGCCTTCGGCTCGGGTCGTGGTCCCGGAGTCCCGGGATCGAGTCCCGCATCCGGCTCCCAGCTCCATGGGGAGTCTGCTTCTCCCTCTGACCTTCTCCTCGCTCATGCTCTCTCTCACTGTCTCTCTCTCAAATAAATAAATAAAATCTTTAAAAAAAATAATAATAATTTAAAATATTAAGGTTTGCATTGCTAACCAGTTGAAACTTCAAGGCCTTATAAAATAGAAAAGTATGAAGGAAGTGAAAGGGATGGAGAACAAGAGTTAGAAAATGGTAGAAGAGGAAAGAATGCAAGAGAACCAAGAAAAAGATCTGTTTATGGTGGGAAGTGCTGGTATGCTACCAGGACCTCTTATGCACCACTTTATGGTAGCAGGGTTGTTGGTTATTTCATTTAACAGGTTACTAATAAATCAGTCTAGATTGGGAAGAGAACAAACTTCTAGCCGGGGCGGCAGGGGACGAGACATTCTTCAGATAACCTTGAAATTTTATTTTGATGGATGGTACAAGTTTTTGGTTATTTAATCTCAAAATTTTGTCTTTTAGTTCTTCCAATACATTTTTTTTTTAAGATTTTATTTATTTATTTATTTATTTACTTAGTAAGTTATCAGAGAGAGAGAGAGACAGAGCAAGCACAAGCAGGGGGAGCAGCAGGCAGAGTTAAAAGCAGGCTCCCTGCTGAGCAAGGAGCCTCTTGCAGGACTCTGTCCCAGGACTCTTGGTTTGTGACCTGATCCGAAGGGAGATGCTTAACCGACTGAGCAACCCAGGCGCCTCTCCAGTACATTATTTTTATTTTCAAAAGATTTTATTTATTTGATAGAGACACAGTGAGAGAAGAAACACAAGCAGGGGGAGTGGGAGAGGCAGAAAAAGGCTTCCTGCTGAGCAGGGAGCCCGATGCAGAGCTTGATCCCAGGACCCTGGGATCATGATCTGAACCCAAGACAGACACTTAACGACTGAGCCACCCAAGCACCCCAAGAGGACATGTTCTAGACAATTCTCATGTGTATGGGCAAAAAACTTGAGGACTGTATTTGTGACTGATTGTATAACAGGTTATTATAGTTTTTGTTCTATGGAAAGGGTAAAGCATTCCAACAAAGGATTTTAATACAGATTTTTTTTTTTATACCCATGCTGTTAATTGCTAAATGTGATAGTCTGATCATGACACTGAATAAATATGTCTTTTTTTAAAAAATCAGAGAGGGGCACCTGGGTGGCTCAATGGGTTAAGCCGCTGCCTTAGGCTCAGGTCATGATCTCAGGGTCCTGAGATCGAGCCCCACATTGGGCTCTCTGCTCAGCAGGGAGCCTGCTTCCTCCTCTCTCTCTGCCTGCCTCTCTGCCTGCTTGTGATCTCTCTCTGTCAAATAAATAAATAAAAAATCTTAAAAAAAAAATAAATTAAAAAAATTTAAAAAATCAGAGAAAGAAAGGCAGGCTTTAGGGTCAATGGCATTTATATATAGAAAGAATAATAAAATTTTTGAAATGTTCAGAATACTTTTTATCTGGTGTTACTATACCATGTCATGTACAAGTTTGGACTTCATGAAAAGGTTTAGAAATTAATAATTTTCAAGATTAACATTTTTGTATATTCTCTAATATCTTTTTTTTTTTTTAAGATTTTATTTATTTGACAGACAGAGATCACAAGTGGGCAGAGAGGCAGGCAGAGAGAGAGGGGGAAGCAGGCTCTCTGCTGAGCAGAGAGCCCGATGTGAGGCTCGATCTCAGGACCCTGGGATCATGACCTGAGCCGAAGACAGAGGCTTTAACCCACTGAGCTACCCAGGCGCCCCTCTCTAATATCTTTAGACTTAAGCAATTAAAATGTTTTTAGTTAATTCTTAACAAATTCAGGTTAATGTTTCTATCTTCTCAGATGAAGAAGTCGTTGAGCTTCCAGATTTGGATTATCTGCGAACCATGACTCATATAGTCTTTGTAGACTTTGATAACTGGTCAAACTTTTTTGGTCATCTACCAGGGCATCTTAACCAAGGAACATTTATTTGGGGTTTTCAAGGTATGGTTGATAAAGAAAACATTTGAGATGACACCCTCTCCTCTTTTTTCCTTTAGAGTATGTTTCACATTTAAAGGACTGCTCTTGAACCTCCGTGATTAAAACATACAGGCATAGTTAGAATATTGTCACTTTGCATTATAGCTACTCTGCTGGAATATTTTTCTTTCCACATTTCTCTGTGGTCACTGTGAACTCTCTTTGGTGACCTAAATTTTGTGACTCCATAGATACATATTGAAAAAGCCTTTATTTAACACTGGCAATGTGCCAGGTACTATGCTTGGTATTAATCCATGCTTACTGATTATTATATTTATCTCCCTTTTAAAATATAAGGAAGTATGCTGAAAAGTTTATTTTTTTCCAAAGTATAAAACTAATAAATAGTAGAGTTAGCCTTTGAACTTGATTGGGCCTCATGGCTACAGAACTAGTATGATTTTCAACATGTCATAACTGCCTCTTCAGTTCATCCTTACTATTCATTCATCTAAATATCTCTTTACAAACTGTTGACCAAACAGGGAGAGAGACTTCTTTGATTTACAGGAAGTCGGTATAGTGAACATCCAATAAACTTCATGTTTGATAGGGAACAACATATAAAGAGGAGGATTGAATTTAAGATAGGAATGTACTGACCTGGATAAAGTTACCCAGTACAGTCTTTTAGTAAATTTAGCTTTGCTGATTGCCCATAATTTCTATCCACTGAGTAGCCCTGACATATTTGTTAAAAAACCATTAATATGGTTTTATAGAATTACACCAGAGACTTTTCACACACACTACTTTTGATTCTCACTTATACACCTATGTGTTTCCAGATGAATAGGCAGATTGAAGTCATCCTACTTTGCCAAGATTGTAAAGCAACAAAATGGTGATACCCATACTCGAATTGAGTTCTGCATTCTAATCTAGAATTTACTCTCTAGAAAAAGTTTTCTCTAATGTATTTTTTTTTTCTATTTTTTTTTCTAATGTGTGTTTTTTCATGATTGAGCTTTCAGTTGTATCTAGTATTCTGTTCTTCTTGTTTGTTTGACTATCATATTTGCCTTTTCTAAAAATAATAGGAGGAAACACCAATTGGAAGCCTCCACACAACTGTAAGATCTATAATTACCTGAATAGGATTGGATGCTTCTTCCTTCATCCTCGTTGTAGTAAAAGAAAAGATGCTGCTGATTTTGCCATCTGTATGCATGTGAGTGATTGTTTTATACAAAATCTAATGTGAACTTTTGACCCATTTGGAATATCTTTTCTACTTGGATCATAATGATGCTATAGAGCATATTTTGGTGCTATATTTTTGCATAAAACCTTCTACATCAGGTTCTACCTATGACAGTGAGGGGAGGGACTCATACTATACTTATTTATTGCTTTTCCCCAATTCCTAGCAGACTGTCAGCTACTCATTGTAGACCCTTAACTATTTATAGAATGATGATCAAGAGATGACATTATACTTGATGTATGCTAAGATACTTTCACATTTTAACATCTCTGAAATTGGGAGGCACCTTAACAATCACCATTGGCCTAGATGCGGTTTGCATTTGCTTCTCTCTCTGCCAGTTACCTAGAGAAGCTACTAACCTTAGACCCATTTTAAATTAAATTATCTGCTTAAGGGTTTATGTGTCACACTGATAGCATGAATTTACTCAGCAAATTTGGTTTTTGGTATTTTTGTGTATGTTTTTAAAAGTTTGTTTTTTTGTTTGTTTAGAGAGTAGGGAGGGGCAAGTGGAGAGGGTGGGAAAGAGAATCTTAAGCAGGCTTCAAGCCCATTGTGGAGCTGTCTCACAACCCTGAGGTCATGACCTGAGCCGAAACCAAGAGTTGAACCCTTAACCAGCTGAGCAATTCAGGCACCCCCTTAAGTTTTTTATTTATTTAAGTAATCTCTATACCCAACATGGGGCTCTAAGTCATGACTCCAAGGCCAAAAGTCACATGCTCTACTGACTGAGCAGCCAGGTGCCCCCTCTGCAAACTTGTTAGCTGCTGCTTACATTTTAAACCATAAGACATTTCCTTTTCCCTTTATCAGTGCTGAGATTGAGTTATGCAAATTACCTTGCTTACCCTTTCTCTATGGCAAATTTATTTCTTATTTACCCTTAGATTAAGTGTGTAGCTCTTATAGCATTCCAGGTTTATGTTTGGCTTTTTTTTTTTTTTCTTTCTTGGTGGCACATAAAATATCTGGCATTGATATTGATGGCTACATTTGATTAAACATTGCATATTTCATTTATTTATGAGGGAGATCTTTATACTTTGGTGGGAGCTAGAACACAAGCTAAATATACCTTTGTCGGGGTGCTTGGCTGGCTCAATCAGTGGAGCATGCAACACTTGATCTCAGGGTTGAGTTTGAGCCCCACACTGGGTATACAGATTCATTTTAGAAAAGTAATAAAATCTTAAAATAAGTAAATACGCCTTTTTAGCTATGTGTTCATTCTGAAATAGATGTAACTTAATTTAAACCTCAAGTACTGATTTCTGTCAACACATGTATTTTATTCCACCTTAGGCTGGCCGTCTAGATGAACAACTACCCAAGCAAATCCCTTTCACCATCCTCTCAGGAGATCAAGGTTTTCTGGAGCTAGAGAATCAATTTAAGAAGACCCAGAGGCCAGCACATATACTAAACCCTCACCATTTAGAGGGAGATATGATGTGTGCCTTGTTAAATAGCATATCTGATACCACCAAAGGTACGCAGCTGCAGTCACAGTGCAAACCGCCCAAGAGGAGGAGACTTCACTGCTGAGAGAAACCAATAAACTGCTGTCCACTAGTGAACTATTGGCTGCTCACTAAAGCATCGTGCTCTCATACTACTCTCTCACTTATTTTTTCCTTTTCTCGTATTCTTTTTTTTTTTTTTTAAAGATTTTATTTATCTATTTGACAGAGAGAGAGATCACAAGTAGGCTGAGAGGCAGGTAGAGAGAGGGGGAAGCAGGCTCACCACTGAGCAGAGAGCCCGATGTGGGGCCCGATCCCAGGACCCCGAGATCATGACCCGAGCCGAAGGCAGAGGCCCAACC
The DNA here is from genome assembly GCF_902655055.1 of Lutra lutra. Taxonomy (NCBI): domain Eukaryota; kingdom Metazoa; phylum Chordata; class Mammalia; order Carnivora; family Mustelidae; genus Lutra; species Lutra lutra. Next base: position 49,128,525 of record NC_062283.1, on the reverse strand, counting down.
CACTGAGCCACCCAGGCGCCCCCTTTTTCTCTTATTCTTTAGGATTTAGAATTTTCTGGAGCCTTTTTTTTTTTAAGATTTTATTTATTTATTTGACAGAGAGAGAGAGAGATCATAAGTAGGCAGAGAGGCAGGCAGAGGGGGGGGAGCAGGCTCCCCACTGAGCAGAGAGCCCGATGCGGGGCTCGATCCCAGGACCCTGGGATCATGACCTGAACAGAAGGCAGAGGCCCAATCCACTGAGCCACTCAGGCACCCCTCTGGAGCCTTTTCTGACCTATTAGATAAAATCTGTATTCATGTATATAAAATATATGTTTGTGATTTGAAATACATTAGTGCAATTTTGCAAAGCTCAGAATCCAGATTTTCACTGCTTGTAAAATACCAAGCTCGGGACGCCTGGGTGGCTCAGTTGGTTAAGCAGCTGCCTTCGGCTCAGGTCATGATCCCAGCATCCTGGGATCGAGTCCCACGTCGGGCTCCTTGCTCGTCAGGGAACCTGCTTCTCCCTCTGCCTCTGCCTGCCATTCTGTCTGCCTGTGCTCGCTCTCTCTCCTCTCTCTCTCTGACAAATAAATAAAATCTAAAAAAAAAAAAAAATACCGGGCGCCTGGGTGGCTCAGTGGGTTAAGCCGCTGCCTTCGGCTCAGGTCATGATCTCAGGGTCCTGGGATCGAGTCCCGCATCGGGCTCTCCGCTCAGCAGGGAGCCTGCTTCCCTTCCCCTCTCTCTGCCTGCCTCTCTGTCTACTTATGATCTCTCTCTCTGTCAAATAAATAAATAAAATCTTAAAAAAAAAAAAAATACCAAGCTCATCTTCACTTTTTCAGAAAGCTAATTGCTTATAGGTGAAACTAGAAAGCAATAAATAATAATATGGCCAAAAAAAAAAAAAGATGATTTTAAGAGGTTGACAGGAACAAAAATGAAGTCCTGAGAGATCTTTAATTCCTTGGGAGGAGTAGGTACCTCCTGTCCTATTCTCTGGATTTACACTCTCTTCTCTGACTTTCTGATATTGTTCAGTGAAAGGGTATGCTTATGTTCAGTTTCACTAGCAAGTATCTAAGAAAGGATGTAATTCTAGGGATTCAGATGAGTTTTTTTCATAATTTCTGAAATAAATGTGGGTAGAAGAAAACAAATTTTTAAGTATCCTCATGGTTTGCAGCCATGGCTAAGATTTGGAGATATTGATGAATGACATCAATGAAAATCTGTTTTGGGCATTTTTACTACATGCTCTAAGTTTTCCAACTCTCCTCCTAGCTTTTTTTTCTTTGAGCATTTTTGGAGCCACAATTTGATTGAAAACCCATTCTGAAGAATTTCACTGTCATCACTGAATTACAGTAGATGAATATACTTCTGCAAAATTAGGACTCATTAATCTACTAGGCCAACTCTGCTCTTTAAAGGAAAATTGACTCTGTTTTGCATATTTATATCATGCCTTAGTACTGAATTTTATCTTCCTATTCTGTAATTTTTGTTGTCATCTATTTGCTTATCTTTGGTTGTTGCTTTTTATTTTTTAATCCCTTTTTCTTTTACTCTTTTGACATCCTCTCCCCATCCTTAACAACATCTACTTAATATCCTGTAAAATACTTAAATTTTTATCTTTGCCACCCAAGGCCAACCCTTTTTTCCATCTCCTATGCTGCTGCTTTGGGGAACATCTCTTTTGTAATTGTCACTGTGAAACCTATTATGGATTTGCTTCTCTTACCAATTTTATTTGGAATGAGAGATGCATATAAGTAGGTCTGTATGGGTACATTAGAGTTGGAGGTAAGATACAGGTTATTGTTACATACTGATTGTTCCCCTCTGAGTACCCCTGTACACTAGGTGTTTTTTTAATTATTCATTCATATTCAGTGCTCTTTTGAATTTATTGCTTTTGGGGGACACCTGTGTACCTTATTCTGAATTTTTGTGAAATGCAGAGGTCGTACAGTACATAAGGAAGGGCATGGGCTTTGGGTTCAAGGCTAACTTTGCTGCTTCTTCACTGTGTGATTTCAGGCAAGTTAGTCAACTTTTTCAGACCCTCACTTTTTATATCTATAAAGTTGTAAGAATTAGTGATATGTATAAGGTATCTAGCACAGCATGTAAAAGTACTGTGGGTGCTCAATAAGTAGTAGCTATTTTTATTATTACTACTGTAAGAAGGTTTTCCAAGCCACTACTTTTTTTTTTCCTTAGTTTTTCTTTCCAATAGTTTTTATTGTGGTAAAATATACAGAACATAAGATTTACCATCTTAATTAACCATTCTGAAGTATGTATTTCAGTGCTGTTACCTACATTTACATTTTGTGCAGCCATCACCATATCCATTTTCAGAGCTCTTTTCATCTTGCAAAACTGAAACTTTATATCCATTATACAGTAATTCTCCACTACCATTTTCTTTACGCCTGGAAAAACACCATTCTATAGAAATTTGACTAAGTACTTCATACAGATGAAATCATACAGCACTTATCTCTTTCTGGCTGGCCTGTTTCACTTAGCATAATGTCCTCAAGATTCATCCATGTTCTAGCAAAGGTCAGAATTTCCTTCCTTTTTAAAAAGGCTGAATAAAAGTCCATTATATGTATAGACTCTATTTTGCTTATCCATTTATTCCTCGATGGGTACTTGGCATTATACCCATGTTTTTAGCTCTTGTGAATAATGCTGCTATGAATATAGGTGTATAAATATCTCTTCGAGACCCTGCTTTTGTATCTTTTGAGTATATACCCAGAAGTGGAATAGCTGGATCATAAGCCAGTTCTATTTTTAATTTTTTGAGGAATTTCTACACTGTTTTCCATAGAGACTGTATCATTTTACATCCCTACCAAGAGTGTAGGGATGTACCCTACCTTGTACACTCTACCAAGAGTGTACAAGGGTTCTAGCAAAGATGTAGAAAAACACTCTGCTAACACTTGTTATTTTCTAGGTTTTGTTTGGTTGTTTAAGATTTTATTTTTTTGACAGAGAGAGACACAGTGAGAGAGGGAACAGAAGCAGGGGGAGTGGGAGAGGGAGAAGCAGGCTTCCCACTGAGCAGGGAGCCCAACACAGGACTCGATCCCAGGATCTTGGGATCATGACCTGAGCAGAAGGCAGACACTTAACGACTGAGCCACCCAGGCGCCCCTGTTTTGTTTGTTTTTGATGATAGCTATCCTAATGGTGTGAAGTGGTATCTCATTGTGATTTTCATTTCCATTTCCCTAATGATTAGTGATGTTGAGCATCTTTTCATGTGCTATAGCCACTACATTTCTTAAAGTAATGAGAATTATCAAAACTAAGTGCCAGAGATGGGTACAGTCCTTAAATTATGATATTTCATTTACACCTAGATTTGAAGATGCTTTTGTAACTAATTCTAAAATTCAAAAAAATAAGTCTTACTGAATCACAGTATGTTCAGATTCAGTTTAAGACAATTTTTTTTTTTCCTCATGGAAGACTTAAAGATATCAGATTGCTGGGGCCCCTGGGTGGCTCAATGGGTTAAGCCTCTGCCTTCGGCTCAGGTCATTTGGGCTCTCTGCTCAGCAGGGATCCTGCTTCCTACCACCCCACCCCACCTCCCGCCTCTGCCTGCCTCTCTGCCTACTTGTGATCTCTCTGTCAAGTAAATAAATAAAATCTTAAAAAAAAAAAAAAAAAAAAGACATCAGATTGCCTAGTTGTGAACTTTGTAACCAGAAAATCAAAGAGCAGTCTTCGGATGACTTTATTCCATCACTTTACTAACAAATGGCTTTGTAAATAGTAGAATAATAGTGTTTTTTTAGAAATGATACTTGATATATTTTGGGACTTAGAAGATTTCTCAATGTCCACAAATACACATTGTTTCTGTAAGAATGCCAGAATAACTCCTTCCTTTTAGCTTATTAGCACAGTGTTCCTATCTTAGATAGAATATCTAACAACCAGTTTCCTAAGGCTGTGTGGTTTGGAGTGTGAATTAGTGGACCTTTTTGAGAATCTGACAAAAACTTTCTATGCTTCTTTCCTCAAAAATGGACATGTATATACAATATCACATGCAACTTGTAGTCCCAAGGCTCCTAATTACCAAACCATACCACAAAACTCTCTTTATGATATTACAAAAGTTCATACTGTAAGTAACATCCAGTGAGAAGTTCTCTTACATTAATCATTGATTTAGAGACAGTCTGCTGATTTTCCAGTTTTTTTAAATCTCAATAGCATAGACAAATGATAGAAGTTTGAACCTCTTCTTTTTTTTTTTTAATTTTTAAAAGATTTTATTTATTTGTCAGAGCGTGTGCACAAGCAGGGGGAGCAGTAGGCAGAGGGAAAAGCAGGCTCCCCACTGAGCAAGAAGCTAGACATGGGACTTGATCCCAGCACTTTGGGATCACGACCCGAGCTGAGGGCAGATGCTTAACTGACTGAGCCACCCAGGCGTCCCTGAACCTCTTATTTTTTGCTAACTTTTCAGAAATTTTCCATTATTAGGACCAGAAGGTGATATTAAACTAGTGCTTCCTATATAAACAAGGAGGAATCACTGAGAATCAGTGATTATGTGATATCTTATTTTTAGTCATTGCCAGTTTTTCAGTTAATTTGAAGGTTTTTTTCAGGAGGTGTTTATCTCAGTAAAGATAAAAAGATTCAGAGTGGCTAATTCTATATATGAATGTCCAGTCAGTTGGCCATAAGGTATTACTTTTTTGCTTGGCATGGAGGGAACAGCCAAGTAGCTTTACTACTGGTGCTTTTTTTAGATCTCTGACTTAGGATAAATCATTTACTTTCTGCAGCAAAGTAAGCCTTTAGACTGAGTTTGAGATTGAATGTGTCATGGCTCTTGACTTATAAAAATTCTCTCTCCTCCTAAGCATCAGGATTCCAGCATGAGCATTTTTATTACAACTATGATAAATGTATAAATCCCTGCAGAAATATTAAAACATCTATTAATTTGTCCTTAATTTACACATTTGGCCCCCTTATTCTTCATTACTTCTGTTTTATAGTGTACATCTCCCCGTTTTAAAACTTGTCAAGATACTTTCTAGTAATTCTAATCAGAGGAGCCAGGTAGAGTTTTTCTTTTGGACCTTTTACATTTTATTCACAAATATATATGTTCATTCTAACTCAAGAGTCATATTCCAAAGATGTGGATATAACTTGTCACTTAAAATGTTTTAAAGAAGAGAGGTGCCCAAGTGGCTCAGTTGGTTGAACTACCAACTCCTGGTTTTGGTTCAGGCCATAATCTCAGGATCATGGAATCCAGCCCCAAGTTGGTGCCTAAGTATGGAGTCTGCTTGTCCGTCTCCTTCCCTTCTGTTCCTACCCCTACCCCCTGCATGCTCTCACACCCTCTCTCCCTCTTTCCCTCTCTCTCTTTAATAAATAAATAAAATCTTAGAGTATTTTTAAGATGAGACGGGGGTGCTCCTGGGTGGCTCAGTTGGTTAAGCATCCAGCTCAATTTCAGCTCAGGTCTTGATCTCAGGGTCATGATTTTAGGCCGTGCGTTGGGCTCCAGGTTGGGCGTGGAGCCTACTTTTAAAAAGATCAAAAAATAAAAGGGAAACTTTTTTTTAAAAAAAGAGGGAAGGGGGAGGGGCAGAGGGAGAGAGAAAATCTAAAGCAGACTCCATGCCCAGCGCTGAGTCAGAGGCGAGGCAGAGCTCCCATCACACAACCCTGAGATCATGACCTGAGCCAAAATCAAGAGTTAGACCCTTAACCGACTGAGCCACCCAGACTCCCCAAAAGGAACTAATCTTTATTGAAGGCCTATAATGTGCCAGCCACTATGCTAGCTACTTTTTATATTTGTAGTATTTGAAGATGTTTAAAAACATGTTTAAAGAATAACTTTCACATTATTTCTCTTTGCAACACTTTGAGGTAGGATGTGTTAGGTTATCCCATTTCATAGATGAGGGAGCAGAGGTCCAGAAAGGTTAAAATAAGTTATCTGCAAGTATTTTTCTTTTTATCAGTATTTTCTGCTAAGGCTGAGGCTTTTACTGACAAAAGTGTCTGATTTTATGATGTAGAGAATGTGAATCATTGATTCTAACCATTTCCTTGAGAAATATGAGAGACTTTTTGCTGCAGTGTAATCACATTGCAGAGTTTGTATAAAGATACCAAATATAAAAATTGGATTTTTGTTTGTCTTTTAAATAACATTTAAAGATGCATGGGAGGGGCAGAAAATAAAAAGATTTGATTATGGGTTCTGATATTGCTGATTCTATATTAAACATAGGTAAGGAAAGTTGTCAGCACTATGAAGTAAATTCTCTTTCATCTCATAATAAAAGAAGCCCCTATCTCAGCCCCACTTTTCTGTGACTGAATTTCTACATTACCATTTTTTACGAGATCATTGGTGACAATTGCTTACATGAAAAATTCTGTGGGTGCTTAAATACAACAGAACTTAGCCAGATCTTCTAACTTAGTTGAAGAACGTTGACTTGATTTATGTAAAATTTTCTTTTTAAAAACACAGTTTTGTGTGTTTTTAAAAAGTTGCTTTTTTTTTAAGATTTTATTTATTTATTTGACAGGCAGAGATCACAAGTAGGCAGAGAAGCAAAAAAGTTGCTTTTATTCTGTAGTAGTTAAACATCTTCCTTGCAGCTTTATGTAAAGTATTAACTTACCTAGAGTATTTTTTCTTTGGTATTGCAAGGATGAACTTGAACAGAGGCTGTTATGAGTTAGTGAATTCAAACTGAAAACAGATTTTACTATACTTTAAGAGAATTTTTTTTTCCCTTGACATGACGGGACCTAGGACTTTGTCAAATCTCTTTACTTTATGTCTTCATTTTGGAATGAATGGGTGGAAGGAAGCCTTAAGTATGGTTGGTATCCGTAGAGCCATACCAATTACACAAATTTTTAAGGCCATCTTTAATACCGAATATAAAAGATTAGCTATGCTGTGAAAATATGGCCGATTGAAGTAGCATCATGCTCTGTCCAGGAGGCATTATATAAAATAATTGTTGAACTTAATTTTAAAAGTCTGTCTGCCTGTTGTTTCTTCAGCCTGTTAATGATACTATCTATAGGTTGTCACTTTGGGCCCCATCCTGAAAATCTATATGATATGATTCTTTTTAAAGTAATGAAAATAGGAAAGAATATTCTTGATTTTCTCTGTTCTACAGGGGGCTACTGTTTGAGGGAAAAGAAACCTTTCTTAATTTTTGCAACTGAAAATCATGCTGATCTTTGTGATTCAAACCTACAGTTTTGCCTTAGCCTTGTATGCAATGATGAACTGTTTAGTCCAGTTAAGACATGCTGCTTTTGACTGGCACTAACTTTGAATTATAACAGAAACCTTGGGTACTTTCACTTTATTCCTAATGTTTTTTGTTTTTGTTTTTGTTTTTTTCCCCTCCCCCTATTCCTAATGTTTTAAGGCTTACTTTGTTGTTCTTCAAATTGTTAGCGCAATGTTTTATTTCCCTAAAACATTGCTTGAAATACTTGAATTCATAGGTTTAGATAACATTATAAAAAACAAAAACAAAAAACCAAAAAGGCAAAAAGATGACTTAAAACAAATTTTTGCAGCAAAGAAATATAAACGAAATATAGTGGTTTTCATTCATTAAACACTTAAAAAATCTTTAATTTTTAAATGTATATTTGAATTTTTACATATGTTCCACAGAATCAAATATGTCCATATGACTTATATTCAGTTTTTTAAACCCTGATCACTTACTATGGTGTATATATTGATTTAAATGTAGTTAAAGTGATAAATCCAATATTTGGTCACTGATTCAAATTTTTAAGTGAATTTTGCAATACCTGGTCAGTCAATGTTGTTTTTATAGACTTAGGTCTTTCAATATGAAAGTATATAAGATGTCAGGTGAGTGAGTTTGTGCCACAAAGAGGCATTGCTAATTTAAACCTGTGGTCTCGGGCGCCTGGGTGGCTCAGTGGGTTAAGCCGCTGCCTTCGGCTCAGGTCATGATCTCAGGGTCCTGGGATCGAGTCCCGCATCGGGCTCTCTGCTCAGCAAGAAGCCTGCTTCCCTCTCTCTCTCTCTCTGCCTGCCTCTCCGTCTACTTGTGATCTCTCTCTGTCAAATAAATAAATAAAAAATCTTTAAAAAAAAATAATAAAAAAAATAAACCTGTGGTCTCTATAGCAATGAATGCATGATTTTCAAAATAAGAGTTTTATCTTACCGTTCTTAAAAATTTCTAAGATGATTTCATGCAAATTAAACTTTGGAATTTATTTGCTAGATTTAAACAAGTAAACTAGCTTTTCTTAATTTCCAGTTTTTTTAAATAATAGAATTTTGAATTTCATCAACAGTGTGCTAAAATGAATTTTTCAAATAGTTTGAATATAGAGCTAAAATTGAATTGACTTATTTTATTAGCTCCCCCCCCTTGTTTTAAGTAGTATTTGGTAAGCATTTTTAAAAAGCAAACCTACAAGGAAAATGGTATAATACTAATGAATTGTAATTAGTAAGCTTGGGTATGGATGAAGTCATCAAAAATATTGTTTGAGAATAAGTAAGTTAGGGCACAATAACTTTTTCAGAAATACATTTGCATTTATTGATTCTGCCTTACAGAATGTGACAGTGATGATAACCTGGGTATAAAAAATACTTCAATAGAAGAAGAATTGAGATCCACAGAAGGTAACCTAATGAAGTTAATCCTTTTTCTCTTTGATTATATCTGTGTGTTTTTTAATTGCTCCCTGTCTTGCCTCTTCACCTGCTCTTCATCTTCACCTACTCCCTCCTACCCCAGAATTTCAAAAACATTGTTTCCTTGTTTAAAGGAGAGTTTGCATTTTCCCGTATAAGATGAGTTAGAGGCAAAGCCTAAAACATTTCCTGACCCTTTCCAGAAAAAGTTTGCAAAACCTGGGCCAGGAAAAGGTTTTGGTTTCCAAATTTTTCTTTATTTTGAGTAGTATTAAATTAGGAATATTAAAAGTTAAGTGGTAGAATTATGAAAACAAGCACTTATATGTGAATATTAATGGGCTGTTTCTATAAATTAATTTTTTTGTTCCTTCTTAAAAGAAAAGCTATTTTCTTCCAAAGGTTAAAAAGAACTTTTGTCTTAACCTCACATCAAGTCATTTCCTGGCTGTACCACTATTTGATTATGTTGTATGCCCATTTATTCACTTTGGTTTTTGCATAACAGACTGCTTTTTAATAACCATGGGGAAAAACAAAATGATTTTAGAGACTAGTTTAAGTTTCACTGAAGAATTGAAACCATTATACTGGCACCTTTAACATTAAAGAACAACAATAGAAACCTTAATACACATTCCAATAATGTATTTGTTGTTGGAGATTTGAGAGTGGGAATGGGGAGACTAGAAAATAGGGAGGAAAATGTAGCTTAACAAGCATAGACAAAATGGCCCAGCTGATTCATTTTCTGTGTATTTGCTTGATCGCTCACATAATGTAATTAGTTTAATTAAGAGCATACTAAAGCCTTGTGTTATTAGGAGTTTGGGAATTTGAATCTGGCAGTGAAATTTATTCATCCACTCAATGAAGTAGAAAACTCTAATCTTTCTTTCTTATAGCCAAAATTCAGTGGTTAAAGAAAGTTGGCAGTAAATCTGCAGCCTAATTGGAAGCAAGTTTTTTGACCAACTTGTTTTCCCAACATGGTTTTTCAAGATCTAGCTCACTGCTTAGCAGCCACATAATGATGAGTTAAACAAGTGAAAGAACTTTTGTGAGTTAAAAAAAAAAAGGGGGGGGGGGTGGGGAGGCACCTGGGTGGCTCCATCGGTTAAGCATCTGCCTTCCTAAGTGGCTGTCTTTAGCTCAGGCCGTGATCACAGGGTTGTGGGATCGAGTCTTGTGTTGGGCTGGCTACTGGGCAGGGAGTCTGTTTCACCCTCTGTCTCTCCTGCTCATGCTCACACACTTTCTCTTAGTAAATAAAATCTAAATAAATAAATAAATAGCCTGCCCCCTATCAAGGCCACTAAAAGTTTATCAAGGCCACTAAAAGTTAAATACCATTGAGCATCTAAGTAGTAGACTTGGCAACCTTTATTTGCCACTCATGACTAATCCCATGGAAGGTGCCACACAAAATCATAACTTTTAAATAACCACTCTTAGAAGCCTTCACAGTTTTTATGGTTCCTAGCTAACCCAGGAAATCTGAGATAAGTATAATGCAATGTGCACCAGAGTTTCTAACATTTTGTTATCTATGGTTATTTTATCATTTGAAGTTTCTGCATTTTGGTGATTCTTTAGATTGGCAAAAGGATTACTATAAAGAATTCAAGAAAAGATTCTCTAAACTTTTAACTAGTTATTATGAGGTATGAGAAACCAGAGTGTTAGATGTGTGCTTTATTTTTTGGATGCTTTATATAAATAAGTTTGAGAAACACACAGTGTTCCACGTTAAGTTAAGGGATAGGACTCCTCCACAGTTCCTCTGATGCCCTTCTTTTTCCCCTTTCACCCAGTAAGAACTAGCTCAAATATCATCTCTTAGGTTGAACCATAGAGAACTGACATTTTGTAGACATTTTTGGGTGGTCAGTACTAGATTTACAATCTTAGAGAGAGTTAACTACTGCATTCATAAGGCTCCCTCTATACCATATCAAGTAGATTTAAAATTTTTCGTCTTATCTCCTTTAGAAGTAAGATTATATTTGTTGTTGTTTTCATTTCAATAGCACTTAGCACCTAGTGTTTGGCTCTAAATAATTGTTTGTTGAAGAGTAAACTTGTAACAAACTCGGAACATGTTAGAGCTACCAGGACCCACCTCTCTATAGCTGAATCAGAGAAATTAAGATAGAGGCAATTTGGCTGGGAGAAGAGTGGGTATTTTATTGACCCTACAGTATGAAAGCAAAGTGATATTTTAGTCCAAACCTAATAGCAAAACTCAAAAAAGTGTTAATTTTTTTTCCAGTTTTATACCTTTATTTGACAATCAGTGATTAGTTCTCATCCATATTAACTGTAGATTTTTGAAATTGGTGACAGGTTCATAGGTGACAGTGTGTAGAGCTTGTTTGGTGAATCTTATCCTCATTACATTTTCTGGATAACCGCATATGGATATGGTATGGAACATTCCTTATTCCTTTGGCCCAGACATCTTTGTTGAGCCAGGTGTCAATATGCACATCTGGAGTTCCCATCTCCTTCATGGCAAATTTCTGGATCTCTTTGAGTGCCCAGGGGGCACGCTTCTTAAAACACTCCGTTGATGCAATTCTGAATGTCAATGGTGTATTCTCTGGTCACTACCTCATCAATGGCACAACGGCTCTTCTCGCCACCCTTCTTTGCAGAAGCCATTCTGCCGGGCCCTGGTTGTAAAGCTAAATAACTGAAGTCTCTTTTCATTCTTTCCTTTCCAACACAACACGTAAATGCCTGACAAATGGTAGCAAAAGGCAGGATAAATCTGTTTGTGACTCTTGCCTTGAGGAATGGTTACTTCCCTTATATCCCCTCCCCTCCCACCACCATGATTTGTTTCATTCTTTTTTTTTTTCTCTGTAGATTAATACTGACTACCCATGCCAATCATAAAGATCCTCTGTAATCTATTTTGTATACTGGACAGGGGAAATAGAGGACACATAGTGTGGTGATATAGAGTGCAGACTTTGGACTCAGACTGTCTTGGTTAAAACTCAGCTCTGCTACTTATGAGTTATGTAATGTTGGTCAAGTCCTTTAACTTCACTGTGTGTCAGCTTCTTCATTTTAAAAACTTGGAATTGGGGCACCTGGGTGGCTCAGTGCGTTAAAGCCTCTGCCCTTGGCTCAGGTCATGGTCCCAGGGTCCTGGGATCGAGCCCCGCATCGGGCTCTCTGCTCAGCAGGGAGCCTGCTTCCTCCTCTCTCTATCTGCCTGCCTCTCTGCCTACTTGTGATCTCTGTCTGTCAAATAAATAAATAAAATCTTTAAAAAAATAAAATAAAATAAAATAAAAACTTGGAATATTAGTATACCTGTCTTACTAGAATAATTTGGTACATGGTAAACAGTATATGTATTGGTTGCTGCTGCTGTTATTGTTATTTTAATCATCATCATTACTATTATTCACTGTTATCTGCATCTAAGGACTGTTCTGGAGAATGGCTACTTAGAGGTATCTTCACTCAATCCACTAAAAAAGAAAAAAGACCAGCATTATGTGGGTGGTTGCCATTTCAAAACCCTCTTTCTATAAATGTCAGTCATTTGCCTAAGAGTTTCTTCAGATAATAGCAGTCATCTTATACTTAATCTTATAAATAGTAAAACATATTGTTGCCAGTTTAAAGAACAAAGACAGGGTAAGAGAAAACTCTAATCATAACAAGTCTTCTAAACCTTAAGTAGTTTGCCTCCAGATTCATAATCTTAAAATGATGGGGCATGAATCATGTGTAAGTATTCTAATTCCTATTATTGAGTTCTTTCTTTTTTTTTTTTTTTAAGATTTTTTATTTATTTATTTGACAGAGATCACAAGTAGGCAGAGAGACAGACAGAGAGAGGGGAAGGGAAGCAGGCTCCCTGCTGAGCAGAGAGCCCGATGCGGGGCTTGATCCCAGGACCCTGGGATCATGACCTGAGCCGAAGGCAGAGGCTTTAACCCACTGAGCCACCCAGGTGCCCCTATTGAGTTCTTTCTTATTCTACTGTAATTACCTCTCTTTCAAAGAGAGTGAAATTAAGGCAGACAAAATTCCCACAAATATTATTTATTTATTTATTTTATTTTTTTATTTTTTTTTTTTAAGATTTTATTTATTTATTTGTCAGAGAGAGCGAGGGAGAGAGAGCGAGCACAGGCAGACAGAATGGCAGGCAGAGGCAGAGGGAGAAGCAGGTTCCCTGACGAGCAAGGAGCCCGATGCGGGACTCGATCCCAGGACGCTGGGATCATGACCTGAGCCGAAGGCAGCTGCTTAACCAACTGAGCCACCCAGGCGTCCCTATTTATTTTTTTTAAAAGATTTTATTTATTTATTTGACAGAGATCACAAGTAGACAGAGAGGCAGGCAGAGAGAGGGAGGAGGAGGAAGCAGGCTCCCTGCAGAGCAGAGAGCCCGATGCGGGACTCGATCCCAGGACCCTGAGATCATGACCTGAGCTGAAGGCAGAGGCTTAACCCACTGAGCCATCCAGGCGCCCTATTTATTTCTTCATATAGCTTTCAGTTATTGTCTAATGTTCTTTCATTTCAACCTGAGGATTCGTTTAGCATTTCTTAAAAGGCAAGACTAGTAACAGACTCTCCCTTACTTTTGTTTATCTGGGGAGGTCTTCATTTCTCCATTCTTGAAGACTGATTTTGCTGGACGTAGAATTCTTGATTTACAAGGGTTTTTTTCAGCTCTTTAACTATGTCATCTCACTGCCTTCTGGTGTCTGCTTTGATGAAAAATAAGCTATTAATCTTACTGAGAATCTCTTACACATGATGAGTTGCTTCTCTCTTGCTTCTTTTGTTATTTTTGGCTTTTGATGCTGACTGTAATGTGTCTCAGCGTGGATCACTTTCAGTTTCTTCCTGGAGTTTGTTGAGCTTCTTAGATGTGTATATTCATATCTTTCATCAAATTTGGGACATTTATTGACCATTATTTCTTAAAATATTCATTCTGTCCCTTTCTTCTTCTTCTGGACTCCCATAATGTATATCTTACTGCATTTGATGGTACTCCACCAGTTCTTTAACTTCTTGCTTTTTTCCATTTTTCTTTCTTATCTTCAAACTGGATAACTTGTCCTGTCTTCAAGTTTGCTGATTCTTTCTTCTGTTTGTTTAAATTTGTTAAACTCCCGTAATGAATTCTTGATTTTAGTTGTACTTTTCAGCTCCAGAATTTCTATTTGGTGGCTTTTCATAATTTCTGTCTCTTTATTGATATTCTCATTTTGTTCACACATTGTTTTCCTGGTTTCCTTTAGTTCTTTGTCTGTGGTTTACTTTAGCTCTTAGAAGATATTAAAAAAAATATCTATCTATCTATCTATCTATCTATCTAGATAGATAGATAGATAGATATATAAAACAGCCTGGGTGGCTCAGTGGGTTAAAGCCTCTGCCTTTGGCTCAGGTCATGATCCCAGAGTCCCGGGATCAAGCCCCTCATCAGGCTCTCTGCTCAGCGGGGAACCTGCTTCCCTTCCTCTCTCTCTGCCTGCCTCTCTGCCTACTTGTGATCTCTGTCAAATAAATAAATAAATCTTTAAAAATAAATAAATAGATAAAATAAATAAATACAATAAATAAAATAAATTTAGAAATATATAAATAAAATATTTTAAGAAAAAAATGACATATTTAAAACAGTTGGGGGACACCTGGGTGGCTCAGTTGGTTGGACGACTGCCTTCGGCTCAGGTCATGATCCTGGAGTCCCGGGATCGAGTCCCGCATCGGGCTCCCAGCTCCACGGGGAGTCTGCTTCTCTCTCTGACCTTCTCCTCACTCATGATCTCTCTCACTGTCTCTCTCTCAAATAAATAAATAAAATCTTTAAAAAAAATAAATAAATAAAACAGTTGGTTTAAAGTCTTAGTCTAGTAAGTCCAATGTCTAGGTTTTCTCAGGGACAGTTTAACTCGTTTTTTTCCCCTTTAAATGGGCCATACGTTCCTGTTTCTTTGTATTCTTTGTGTTTTGTTGTTGAAAACTGGGTGTGCAAATACTGTAGTACCTCTGGAAATCATATTCTCTCTCTTCCCCAGACTGTGGTTTTGTTGAAGGCTACAGTTGTCCTTTTGTTTACTTTTCCAAACTATAGTTGACCTTTAAACAGCATGGGGTTGGGACACTGACGCACCCACAGTAATTAAAAACTTAATTACTAATAGCCCACTATTGACTAGAAGCCTCCAATAACAAATTGTTTATTAATACATATTTTGTAGGGGCACCTGGGTGGCTCAGCTGATTAAGTGTCCAACTCTTGATTTTGGCTCAGGTCATGAGCTTAGGGTTCTGGGATTGAGCCCTGCATTGGGCTCTACACTCAGCTCAGAGTCTGTTTTGATTTCTCTTCCTCTGCCCTTCCCCCAGTTCACATATGCTCACTCTTTCTCTCTCTAAAAATAAACAAACAGTAAATAAAACAAAAAATAGTCAATACACAGGCATTTAGGTGGCTCAGTTGGTTAAGTATCTGCCTGCAGCTCAGCTCATGATCTTGAGGTCCTGGAATTGAGCTCCACGGCAGGCTCTCTGCTTAGGGGACAGTCTGCCTCTCCCTCTTTCTCTGCCCCTCCCCCTACTTGTGCATGCGCTTGCTTTCCCTCTCTCTCTCTCTCAAATTATTCTTTTAAAAAATAGTCAATACATATTTTGTATGTTATATGTGTTACATACTGTATTCTTACAATAAAGTAATCTACAGATAAAAATATTAAGAAAACCATAAGGAAGAGAAAATACATTAAATTTAAATTTAAAGGTTTAAATTTATACATTTATAAACATTTAAAGGTGTAAATTTCCCTCTAAGCCAGGGTCAACAGGCTTTTCCTGTAAAACTGGGTGGTAAGTATTTTAGACTTTGTAGTTCACATTGTCTCTGTTACAGTTACTCAGCTTAAGCTTATAGTGTGAAAACAGCCATACACAACATATAAACAAATGCTTGTGGATATGTCCAATAAAACTATTTACAAAAATTGTCTTTGGCCTGGGTTTGGCCCACAGACAACTTTGTCAGTCCTCTACTTTTACCAGGTTCCATGAATTTTCACATCTTGTATTTTTGCTGTTTGAAAGCGAAAGATATTTCAATTTGAAATATTTTAATTTTCCTTGGATTTCCTTCTTTCACCTGTTGGCTCTTTAGGAGTATGTTGTGTAGTTTCCAAATATTTGAATGTCTTATTATTCATTTCTAATTTAATTCTGTTATGGTAAGAGAATGTACTCTGTAAAACTTTAATCTTTTTAAATTTATTGAGATTTTTATCAGCCAACATGTAGTCTGTCTTGGTAAACATTACATATTCACTTGAAAAGAATGTGTTTTCTGTGTTTATTGTGTAGAATACTTTATAAATGTCAATTATGCCAAGGTGGTTGATATCAAATCTTTATCTGTACTCATTTATTTTAATCTAGTTGATCTATCAGGTATTGTAGTAGGGATAATGAATTCTTCATCAGTGATTGTGGATTATATTTCTCTTTAATTCTGTTTATACTTTTATATTTTGAAGTTCTGTTTTTAATTGGAAAATTCTGTTTTGTATTTCTGATGTGTCTTCCTAATGAATTGACACATTTGTTATTATGAGATGTTATCTCTGGTAACACCTTTAATCATGAAATTTCTTTTTAAAGATTTTATTTATTTTTGAGAAAGAGTGAGCATATGGGTGGAGGTAAGAGGCATTGGGAGAGGGAGAGGTATATTTCTTATAGACACCATGAAGTTTGATCTTACTTTTTGATTTACTGTAACAATCTCTACTTTTAAAGAATGGATTATTTAGTCTCTTAATACTTAATGTAATTTCATACATGGTTGAATTCTTTTTTTTTTTTTTAAGATTTTATTTAGTTATTTGACAGAGATCACAAGTAGATGGAGAGGCAGGCAGAGAGAGAGAGGGAAGCAGGATCCCTGCTGAGCAGAGAGCCCGATGCGGGACTCGATCCCAGGACCCTGAGATCATGACCTCAGCTGAAGGCAGCGGCTTAACCCACTGAGCCACCCAGGCACCCACATGGTTGAATTCTTGTCTGCCATTTTGTTTTTTCTTTGTCCCCTCTTTTATCTTTTAGTTCCTACTTTCGTACCTTCATTTGGATTATTATAGTACTATATTTTACTGTATTGTGTGTATTTAGTTTTTACTATCTTATTTGTTTGTGTATTTATTATTCTTTAAGATTGAAAGAGAGGGAGGGAGAGAGCACAAGCAGGAGGAGCAGCAGAGGGAAAAGTAGGCTCCGTGCTGAGCAAGGAGCCTAACGTGGGTTCAATCCCAGGACTCCTGGGATCATGACCTGAGCCAAAGGCAGATGCTTAACCTACTGAGCCACTATGCATCCCAGTTTTTGCTTTTAATAGGTCTATGGGCTTTTAGCCCTTTGTATTAATTTTTATGGTTGCTCTAGATTACAGTGTATAGTTTTTGCTTTTTATAGTGTATTGAGTGCTACTATACTCCACTCTATCTAAAATGTAGGAACCTTCTGGGACACCTGGGTGGCTCAGTCGGTTAAGCCACTGCCTTCGGCTGGGATTGTGGTCCCAAGGTTCTGGGATTGAGTCCCGCATTGGGCTCCTTGTCCAGCGGGGAGCGTGCTTCTCTCTCTGCCTGTGCCTGCCACTCTGCCTGCTTGTGCTCTCTCTCTGACAAATAAATAAATAAAATCTTAAAAAAAAAAATGTAGAAACCTTCCAATGCCATAGGTTAGTTTATGTCCTGCCCCAAGTCTCTCTACTATAGTTGCCGTTTGTATTACATCTACATGTATTATAAATTCTACCAGAAAATGTTTTTTTTTACTTTAAACAGGACTGTGAATTTTATTTTATTTTATTTTTTTAAAAAATTTTATTATATTTATTTGACAGAAAGAGAGATCACAAGTAGGCAGGCAGATGGGGGAGGGGAAGCAGGCTTCCTGCTGAGCAGAGAGCCTGATGGAGACCTCCATCCCAGGACGATGAGATCATGACCTTAGCCAAAGGCAGAGGCTTAACCCATTGAGCCACCCAGGCGCCCCAGTGCTATGAATTTTAAAGAAAGAAAAGAAAAAGCACATATCCTTTTATATTTATTCACAGCGCCATTTTCAGTAAACTTCATTCTTTCCAATAGATTAGAGTTTCCCTCTAGTGTCATTTTTCTTCCTTCAGCCAAAAGGATTTTTTTTTTTAAATTTTTTTTGTGATACACATTTTGCTAGTGATGTATATTCTTTTTTGCTTATATGAAGATAATCTTTATTTTTCCTTGAATTTTGAAGAATGTTTTCTCTAGCATTAGAATTCTAGTTGACGGGACGCTTAGGTGGCTCAGCCGGTTAGGCATCTGCCTTTGGCTTGGGTCATGATCCCAGGGTCCTGGGGATCGAGTCCCTCCCAGGGAGCCTGCTTCTCCCTCTGTCTGCCACTTCCCCTGCTTGAGCTCTCACACTCTCTTGCTCTCTCTCTGGCAAATAAAAAAATAAAATCTTTAAAAAAAAAAAATTCTAGTTGACAAATATTTTTTCCTTTCGGCACTTTGAGGTGTCATTCCATTATCTTCTGGCCTCCATTATTTGTCATGAGAAGTCACCATAATTTGTACTATTGTTTCCCTGTATGTAATGTGTCATTTTTTTCCTGTTGCTCCTTTCAGTATTTCTACTTCGTCCTTGGATTTAAGCAGTTCTCGATAATCCCCCTAGATGTAGTTATCTTTGTATTTATATCCTCCTTGGAGTTTTCTTAGCTCCTTGTAATTATGTTCCCCCCCAATATTAAAGATGTTTTTAAGTAATATCTATACCCAGCATCAGGCTTGAACTCACAACCCCAAGATTAAGAGCCAAGTGCTCCACTGACTCAGCCAGCCAGGCACCCCTGTTTCCCCAATTTTAGAAATTTCCACCCATTATTTCTTCACAATTTTCTGCCCCACTTGGTCTCTGTTCTTTTCTTTTTTTACTCTAGTTATAATATGTTAGGTCTCTTAAATTTATCCAGAGGTGTGTTCATTTTCTTCCAATCTTCTTTCTCTGTTGGATTATTATTTTTTTTTTATTTTTTTATTTATTTGACAGAGAGAGATCACAAGTAGACGGAGAGGCAGGCAGAGAGAGAGAGGGAAGCAGGCTTCTTGCTGAGCAGAGAGCCCGATGCGGGACTCGATCCCAGGACCCTGAGATCATGACCTGAGCCGAAGGCAGCGGCTTTAACCCACTGAGCCACCCAGGCGCCCTGGATTATTATTTTTTTAAGGTTCATTTATTTGGGAGAGAGAGCACAAATGGAGCAGGGGCAGAGGGACAAGCAGACTCCCCACTGAGCATGGATCCCGATGCAGGGCTCCATCGAAGGACCCTGAGATCAGGACTTGAGCCAAAATCAGACTTAACCAACTGAGCCACTCAGGCGCCCCCTTGTTCAATAATTTCTGTTGTTCAGCCATCAAGTTTACTAATTTTTTTCCCCTTGCTTCTCCATTGTTGAGCTGAGTGAATTTTCCAGTTCAAATATATTTCTCAGTTCTAGAATTTTCATTGAGTTGTTTTTTTAAAAACAGATTGATGTCTCTGTTGAGATTTCTTATCCATTCATCCTTAAATCTATGAAAACGTAATTTTTCTAAAATTGTTTTCTGCTGGGGCACCTGGGTGGCTCAGTGGGTTAAAGCCTCTGCCTTCGGCTCAGGTCATGATCTCAGGGTCCTGGATCGAGCCTCACATCAGGCTCTCTGCTCAGCGGGGAGTCTGCTTCCTCCTCTCTCTCTCTGCCTGCCTCTCTGCCTACTTGTGTTTTGTCACTCTCTCTGTCAAATAAATAAATAAAACCTTAAAAAAAAATAAAAAATAAAATTGGGGTGTCTGGGTGGCTCAGTGGGTTAAAGCCTCTGCCTTCGGCTCTAGTCATGATCCCAGAGTCCTGGGATCGAGCCCCACATCGGGCTCTCTGCTCGGCAGGGAGCCTGCTTCCCCCTCTCTCTCTCTGCCTGCCTCTCTGCCTAACTTGTGATCTCTGCCTGTCAAATAAATAAATAAAATCTTTTTAAAAAATTAAAAATAAATAAAATTGTTTTCTGCTAATTCCAACAGCTTGTTAATCTTGGGGGTTAGTTTCAATTGCCTGGTCTTCCTCTTGACGGTTTAGTTACTTTTTCCTTTTTTGATGTATATGGATGTTGTGGATATATATTACAGATTCTTTTGATTCTGTTATTTTTATCTGAGGAATGTTTTGTTTTTGTTTTTGTTTTCAGCAGTTACCTTGCTAGACCTATACTCCAAACTCTGCCTCTCCACAGCAGGCAACAACTAAAATTGCTTACTCCTTTTACTTCCCAGCTGTTGTTTTTCATTGAGAATCTTAGATCCTCTCCTTTGTATGCACAATTCAGAAGTCCACTAAGAGTTTGTAGATTTGGAAAATCCTGTCTTCTATTACTTTGTTGTTCCTTCTGGGATACCTTTCTTTCAAAATCTCCCCTCCCCAAGCTTCACTTTCTAGCGGCTATGACTGATAACAAACTCTGTCTATGATGCCTTAAGCCACAGAGTTTGGTTTTCTGCATGAAGTTCTGTTATCTTCCCAAAAGGATTGATGAATGCCCTGACGCAACAAAACCATAAACCTGCACATTGAACCCTGTGCAGTTTGTTTCTTTTGGTGATCAGCTTCTGTCCTGTCTCTACCTAATTTTTGTTGCTCTCCAGTGCCATAAAATAGTTTATAATTGTTGTCCATTTGGAGGGTTAATCCAATATAAGTTACACTATTATTAGAAGTGGAACTATTTAATTGGTTTTTGTTTTATCATCTTTTTTTTTTAAGATTTTATTTATTTATTTGAAAGAGAGGCAGTGAGAGAGAGCATGAGCGAGGAGAAGGTCAGAGGGAGAAGCAGACTCCCCGTGGAGCTGGGAGCCCGATGCAGGATTCGATCCCGGGAGTCCGGGATCATGACCCAAGCCGAAAGCAGTCGTCCAACCAACTGAGCCACCCAGGCATCCCTGTTTTTATCATCTTTTAATTGCCAAATTTAATTCCTAGAAGTTCACTATAGACAGTATTTTTTTATGCATTTCTGTTATTTTATTTTTAGTTTTTTCTTTTAATTCTTTTAATTGGTTTGTAAGTTGTATACTTAGTTTCCAGGTTTTGTGGTTATATTGGCATATATATATGGGGATCATGACTTGAGCCGAAGGCAGAGGATTTAATCCACTGAGCCACCCAGGTGCCCCTTTACCACATTTTTAAAATATAATTTAAAGACTTATATATACCTCCAAAATGTCTGCCTTTATGCAACAATAAAAGGACTCTAGAATACTTTACTTGATCCTCTTCCTCCCAATTTATATGCTGGTATTCTCCAGTGTTTAGTTCTATATGTGCATATGTGTATTGTATAACGCACACAAAAGTTGTACAAAACATCTCACAAAGCTGGTAACCATCCCTCAGGTTAAAGAAATAGGACATCACCAACACATTAATTTGCTAGGGCTCCCATAATTACATGCTACAAACTAGATGGCTCAAAACAACAGAAATTTACTGTCTCATGTGTTTAGAGATTAGAAAACTGAAGTTTTCTTGTCTGTAGGGCCATTTTCCCTCTCCTAGCTTTTAGTTATTAACAGACAATCATATGCACTCCTTGGCTTATAGATGTAACACTCTAATCTCTGCCTCCATCATCATGTGACCATCTTCTTCTTCTACCTGTGTGTCTTACATGGCATTTCTTTCTTATAGGGACACCAGTTGTGTTGGATTAGGGCTCAACCTAGTGACCTCATCTTAAATGGATTACACCTTCAAAGACCCTCTTTTCAGATTAGATCACATTCATAGGTAATAGGGATTTGGACATATGTTTTGGGGGGAACATAATTCAACCATAACAACCAGTACCTTAGAAGTATCCCCCTCACTCCCTCTTCCAGTTACTTCCCCTACACTCCTTCCCGATTGTCAGTGGCCACTATCATGTATTGAAATACTAGTTTAATAGTGCTTGATTTTGAATTTTATTTAAATTGAATCATACAGACTCATCACTGTCCAGAAGAATTTTCTGTCATGATGAAAATAATTTTGTATCTGTACCTGGTTGCTAATAGTCATGTATAACTGTTAAGCACTTGAATGTGGCTTAACTGAAAAACTAAATCTTGAATCTTAATTTTTATTGATTTAAATATAAATAGCCACATAGAGTCAGTATCTATCATATTGGAAAGCACGAGAATGGTCTGTATTCTTTTATGTCTGGATGCCTTTTTTTTTTTTTAAGATTATTTATTTGAGAGAGACCAAGAGAGACAGTTCCAGGCAGACTCCATGCTGAGCACGGAGCCCACCATGGGGCTCCGTCTTGAGGCCCTGAGATCATGACCTGAGCTGAAACCAAGAGTTGGACACTTAACCAACTGTGCCACCCAGACACCCCTGGATGCCTTTTAAACAACATTGTTTTATAGATTCATCCAGATGTTAGCATGTAGCTTTGGTTTCTTCATTTCTAATACCTACACAATTCATCTATTATTTATAGACATTTGCTTTGTACTTTTTGTCTATTGTAGATAATGCTACTGTGAACATTCTCATACATATCTCTTAATGAACATATATGCATATTTCTGAGAATATATACCTAGGAGTGGGCTTACTCATGTTCAAGTTTAGTAGGTAATGCCAAATTGTTCTTTCAAAGTGGTTTTGCCAGTTTTTTTCTTGGTCCCAGTAGTATATGTGAGTTCCTATTGATTTACATTTTCACCAGTCATTTAAATTAGTCTTTTAATTTTAGCTAGTGATGGGTATATACGGTTATTTTTTGTGTGTGGTTTTAATTTATGTTTTTCTGATGAATAAGGCTTATTGACCATTACATCTGTGCCTTTTCAAAATTCTTAACAGTTTCTTTTGGATTTTTTTTTTTTAAGATTTTATTTATTTGACAGAGAGAGATCACAAGTAGAGAGAGAGAGAGAGAGGAGGAAGCAGGCTTCCTGCCTAGCAGAGAGCCCGATGTGGGACTCAATCCCAGGACCCTGAGATCATGACCTGAGCTGAAGGCAGAGGCTTAACCCACTGAGCCACCCAGGCAGCCCCTCTTTTGGATTTTTTTTTTTTTAAAGATTATATTTATTTATTTGACAGAGATCACAAGCAGGCAGAGAGGCAGGCAGAGAGAGAGGAAGGGAAGCAGACTCCCTGCCAAGCAGAGAGCCCGACGCGGGACTCGATCCCCGGACCCCGAGATCATGACCCGAGCCGCAGGCAGCGGCTCAACCCACTGAGCCACCCAGGCGCCCTCTTTTGGATTTTTTTAACTGATTTTTGGGCGTGGAAAATTTTTTAGTTCTTTCGGGGTACAAGTTCATGTACTGCAGATATTTTCTCCCACTGTATGTCTTGCCTTTTTACTCATTTAATGGTGTCTCTTAATGGATAAAAGTAATTTTAATAGATTACAAATTACCAGTTTTCCATAATATTTTTTAAAATTCTGTTTAATAAATATTTCCCTACACTAAGGTCATAAAGCTATTCCCTTGTATTATCTTCTAGAAACTGATACTACAGTCTTAATTATTATAACTTTATAAATAAGTTTTCGTATTTTTTACAAGTCTTATCATCTTGTTTTTCTTTGCTAAGAGCATCTTGGCTTTTCTTTGTGTTTCCTCATCCCTAGAATTCATCTTAGGGCAACTCCCTGACCTAGAATCTAGCTTTAATTTAACATACAGTGTATACTAGCCTGTAGTATTTTAAATTACAGAAACATAACACAGTATCCCAGCTGAGAGGAAGGTGTAGCTGCATCTTAGAGAAATCACTGGTACCCGTGAACCAAGGAGCCTCTGAGAGACTTTGGACTGGATGGGATGAAATAAATCTGGTGTGAGAAGCTGGTGAAGGCCAGGAAATGGAGAAACCACTTGTAAACCCAAGAATGTCATTCTTGTTTACTATTGTATTCCTTTGCCTGGTATACAGTGGGCATGCGATAAATATTTGTTAAATGAATGCATATATTATATGCTTCTCAAGACATTATATAGCTATGAGTTTCACTCTTTACCTGAGATGCTAGAAAGCTTAAGAAGAAATTTTTAATGCCTGTGAGATTTTGGCATTTCATGCTTTTGCCTCTCTATTTCTACTTTAAGCCTTATATGCATTGCCTTAAGTGATTGTCAGTGATATCAAAAGTTTGTTGACTTTTGTCCCTAACTGGAAATAACTTGCAAGTTCCTTAGTAAGCTCATATTATAATTCAATCTGAGGTTATATCCAGATTCTCATTATTTTGAAACACTCAACTTTAATGAAGAAACTGCCAAGTCATCCTAGGTTTCTCAACTTTGTATTTCCTTCCTTTCTTGAAAAGACAGATGTAGTTGATGAGATTTACATAAAGCATGTTTATTAGTTTTCTGCCCTAAATATTAAAATTCTCTGTTTTGTTAATGCAGATGTGGAATTAGAAGAAGCTATTAGAAGAAGTCTTGAGGAAATGTAATTGTAAAGTTATTACCACACAACATCAAGTGGCCTTGAAGAGACTCAGGATAATCAATTCTTGAGTTTGTTTTCTAAAGGAGACCAGAAATCTGTTGGTACAAATATATTTGGAAACATGTTTTTTTTGCTTTTGCATCTGATATTTGCTTTGTATTTTTGTGCTATTTTGCAAGATGTACAGAAGAATAGAATACATGTTAATGCAGATACAAATCATGTATTCTAATATAGTTATCACAGTTTTCCAGTTAACTTTGAATTTATATATTTAGGTTAAAAGAACTAAAAAATAGAGAGGCTCTTGACTATTGTTTATATGTTTCCCAAATAGCATTAGTTGTTTAATTTTATTTGTACTGTACAGATGATTCTAGTTTATTTTTTTAGGAGTGAAAATGAATATAAATAAAGCTGTCTTAGCTCAGTTTTTCTGTAAATTCTGTTTCTTATGTGACACTAATATAGAATACCTTTGAGATCTTTGTTTATGATTATTAGAAGAGAGTAATGGAAACTGATCATGGAAACAGATTAAAAACTTTTACTGGACAATGTTCTTTGTGGGTTTCCCTCAGCTGTATTATCCTGCTGTAACTGGAGCACCACATTGCTGTAATTAAAAACAAAACAAAACAAAAAACCCTAATTTCTTTGAAATTATTGAAACCTTTTCCATTCCTTTTACCTGCTTAGACTTTCATGTGACTTGTATTATCTATAGTTTAAAGGGAATGATGTCAAAATGTTTGCATAGAATTAAATGTATTTTTAATAACAACAGTCCTTTTTTATATATATTTGTGTAAACATAATATTCTTCCAAAAAATAATGTTGATGGTCTACTCAGGAGTAATCTTCCTTAACCTTTAAAATTTTTATTTCATTGGAAGTGTCTTCATTTTAATTATTAATTAAACCGTCAGCTTCCTACATTTGGTATTACACATTTAGTTTTTAAATGGTCAGGCTCCATTGTGAAGAATAAAAAACATTACATAAATAGAAGACGAAGAAGGGCTTGCCATACTATCTTTGTGCATGTGCACAAAGTCTTCCCTAAAGATTTTAAGTAGTAATTACATACCAGACTTAAATTTTTCTATAAATATGAATTTGTCTTTAAGACAAAAAAAAAAATCATGGCTAGAATTTTCTTTCTCTGCAACTTGATATTTTAGTGTGAAATAGCATTACTGTTTGTTCTATTACTATAATCTTTCCAATCCACATTGGAAACCAGTTTGTTTTTTTATTTCTTACGATGTCAGTTCTGTCCTACCTGCTTGCATTTTTTTTTTAAGTAGACAGACCTGTTGGTTGAGAATTTACCATTTTTCCAAAACGACCACATTGTACTTTTAATTTGTATGTTAAAGTCATCAGGCAGGATTTTAGGAGGTAGTCATGAGCTGGACCTTACAGACATCTCCAAGATCTTGCTCAATAGTGAGGAGCAGAGAAAGGGTGATCCAGAAAGAAGAGGGGTGAAGCAGATGTGGGAAGGAGAAATCAACACCTCTTTGCTAGAGGTACCTCACACATGTGTGATATACACTGATGTTCTGTTAAGCTTTTGTGGTGTGTATGGTAGAGAGTAAATGAAGTTTTTTATATGACACTAAAGGGATATTTCATCATTACCCTTAAAAAAGACAATAATTGGGTTGTTTACTGTTTTCATTAATAATTGTCACTGATTGTATTTCTACTCGTTAAGCAATTAAAAATCATTTTAAAATTATTTCATAATTTGAACTTAATTTGGACACTAAGGTAATCAGTGGATGATATTACAGAAAGGTAAATGGATTATTATCAAAAGTAAATGTTTCCAACATTGATAAAGATTATCTTTTCATTACATCATTCATTTATTCATTCATTCACTCCCTCACAAAGTATTTATTGAGTACTTAACCATGTGCCAGTGACTGTTCTAAGCACTGGGGATATACCAGTGAGCAAAGCAAAGCTCACATTCCTTTATGGAACACACGACACGGGGAGAGAGGGTTGGATAGAGTGTTATCCACTATTATAAGTATATCCAATGTTGGTAACTAATGTAGGCAAATAGAGAAGGGAAAGATTGTGTTTCTGAGACTGAGTGGTGTGATCTTGGCTGTTTTGGAAGGATTATCTGTAGTTACTATATTGAGAATATACGCACCAGATGCAAGAGTAGAAGGAGAAAGACCAGATAGGAAGGTGGAGCAGTAGCCAGGTGAAAATTGATGGTGTTGGGACCAGAGTGTTAACAGTGGAACTGGGGAGAAGAACCCTAGTATATTTTAGAAGTAGAGCTGAAGGGATTTACTTAGGGGTAGCATCTATAGGACTGGAGAGAGAAAGAGTCCAGGATGATTCTAAAATTACATGACAGACTTTCAAACCATTCACAACATGTCTTTGGATTCCAAGTCTGTGTCGTGATGACGACAAAATATATTTAATGAGGTCAAATAATCCCCTACAAAAATAGTTTATTAGTATGTAGATTAAGTTCAGAGGGAACTGGAATCCAAACTCATCTCTGTTCAAGTATTTAAATGGCTTTGATCTCAGATGAAAGGTTATGATTCAGCTTTAAACTGTTATTATCTGTCATTTTATGTGCCCTGTACATTCTCATCCCTGCACTATGAGGCTCATGGCTATAATGACATGAGAGCAAAGCACAAGTTTCTAAGTACTTAAATCTGTACTCCCAATCCTGTACCGCTTTTACTGACCTTTATATTATCTGCCCTAGTGACTTGCCACATGTTTTTTAATTAACAGGAGATTTAAATAAATTGGGTGTGAAAGAGAAAGGTAGGATAGCTTTCCTTCCCCTGTAAGCCTCAGTGGTGGTGTCCAGGCTTTCATTATTTCCACCTCAGGAAAGGGGCTGGCAACAAGACAGGATCAGGCAAGTACAGACTTCAAGGAGCTGTACTTGAATGTTACCTGTGCCATAAAGGAAACTTTTCTCCCCCATCGACAGATTTTTTAATGCCTTTGGTTTTGCCGTGGATTATGGGCAGTGGGAGAAAATAAGTGAAGTCGTCACTGAGTAATAACCACAGCCTACCGGGGCGCCTGGGTGGCTCAGTGGGTTAAAGCCTCTGCCTTCTGCTCAGGTCATGATCTCGGGGTCCTGAGATAGAGCCCCGCATCGGGCTCTCTGCTCTGCGGGGAGCCTGCTTCCCCCTCTCTCTCTCTGCCTACCTGTTTGCCTACTTGTGATCTCTCTGCCAAATTAAAAAATAAAATTAAATTAAAAAAATAACCACAGCCTACCGTTAGGTACCTTCGTGTATGGGGAGCTGGCTACATTCAGGCTGCAGAGTCGAGGGCTCACAGGGGTAGGGGGCTGTTCTGCCCGAGGCGGGGGGTGGGGGGGGCGGTAGATGGTCTCCACTGGGCACTGGGCACTGGGTTGGTCCAGAGTCGGGAGACTAAGATCCAGCGATCACATTAGGTCCTCACCTTCCCGCGTCCACCCCTCCAGGTACCTCGGAGGCCGCCGGGCTTTTCTCCACTGGCCCTGGGGCCCCTGGCGGCCTATCCGCGAGGCCCAGCAGCCAGCAAGCTCCCTGCCGCAGCCGCAGCTGCTCCCTGCCAGGCACGGTAGCCCCGAGCCTGGCGGGCGGCGCGCCTGCCCTTGTTTGGCCACGCGGCGGCGGCGGCGGCGGCCTTGTCGGCGCGTCCTCCCGGGCCGCCCTCCGCGGGCGTCAGAGGGAGGCGGGCGCCCCGCGCGGTGACGGCGACGCCTGCAGCCGCCGGACTCTCCACTCGTCGCCGCCGGAGAGGCCGGTGACCTCTTGGCTGACCCGCCTAGGAGGCTCAGATGGCTCAGGCGAAGATCAACGCGAAAGCCAACGAGGGGCGCTTCTGCCGCTCCTCCTCCATGGCCGACCGCTCCAGCCGCCTGCTGGAGAGCATGGACCAGCTGGAGCTCAGGTGAGCGGTTCGCGGGCGGAGGCCGTGCGCGGCGGGCCAGCCCGGCACGGTTCCCGGGGGGCTGCAGCCGGAGAAGTTGCTTGCCGGAGATTTCCTCTCCGCGGAGGTGGTGCAGTTTTGTCTGGCTGTGGGTGGATTTTCCTCTCCGACCGTGAGAAAGCGCATTCGATTTAAACAAAAACCTGTGAGCATATTATTGGTGGCCACATTCTCACTACTAGACCTGAGCCTTTGGAAACGGAGAAAAAATCAGAGAAGGTAAAAGTTACGGTGACGTTATTTGAGGTTAAAGACTGTGACACTCGGGTCTGCAGAACTTCTAGAATTTTCTGAGTGCCAGAATGTGGTCTTCCCAGAGGTGTTTTTTTTTTTTTTTCTTTCTTCTTCCTATTAGGCATTTTTAAGAGCGCCAGCAATTTAGTGGTCCTCGAGGTGAGTGGTAAGTTTCCTCAAAACAGCAGAGCAAAAAATAAATCCAGGATTCCTCCGATAGCAAGGATTAGGGACGAGTAGGACAGATGGAGGGACTGCGGCGTGAACGGTGGCTGGGTGCTTGGTGGAATAAGACCCTGCAGCTTCCATTTTCCCCTAAAACCCGGCATGCTGTATTAACCCTTTCTGTTAGTTTCTCAGTATTTACTGTGTATCTCCTTCCATAGAAGACACCTTCTTGAAAGTGCTAGTCACTGGCCTGAAAGCGTAAGATAGGCAGGTTTTCCCCCCACTCTTTACTGGATAAGATTTTATTAAATAATATATAGAGTTACGGTTGTATGCAGTTTTTAAATAGTGTATAATAAATTTTAGAAATACTTGTTTCCCTTAACAGCGTATGAAAACTTTTTTTTTTTTTTTTTAATTTATTTGACAGACAGAAATCACAAGCAGGCAGAGAGGCAGGCAGAGAGAGAGGAGGAAGCAGGCTCCCTGCTGAGCAGAAAGCCCGATGCGGGGCTGGAACCCAGGACCTGGGATCATGACCTGAGCCGAAAGCAGAGGCTTTAACCCACTGAGCCACCCAGGTGCCCCGCGTATGAAAACTTTTATGTACTCCCTGTAAATGTATCACCAAAGTCACTGTGTAGATTGTGTGCAGATGTCGTTAAATGAAAATCTTACTAAGGCCCCACAACCCCCTGAAACTACAGCGGGTCCCCCCCCCACAGTTTTCACCAGGTTCTGGGGGAGCAAAGAAATATGTAAGCCAGAAATTTTAAGAAAGAGTGCATGTGTGTCTTTATCTCCCTCAATTTATATACCAAAACAAGTGGAGGTGTTTATTTGCCAGGAAAGTGCCTAAAGAATCACAGCATATCTCAGCAGTTGAGGCATTTATTATTATTATTATTACCCTGAGAAAAGGGTCAGAAGATGAGAAATTCTCCAGGCACCATGATTTCATGGATGTTAGAGAAACCTGAGCCAAAACCACATTCTAGGGTTCTGCTCAGAATGAGACAGATGGAACAAGAGAAAAGTAATGCTTCCCCATGGTTGAGCTTGATGCATTACTCCCCAGAGAAAGTGCAACAAGACTGAAAATCAGTAGAGTCCCTCTGACGAATAATATTTCTTTTTATGTAGCAGCATTCCAAGTAAGTCACACATCTCCCCAGATATTTCGAACTTTGAGGGTGTGTTCTCAACCATTTCGGGGCTCTCTCCCCGCTAGTCAGGAAAGATTTTTTTCTGAAAGGAATGAGGAGGACAGTGCCCCTCCCTTCTTCAAGCTGAGTCATTCTCAAACTTGAATTAATACCTCATGTGTGGTAGGCACAAAGTCAGGTACTCATCTTTAAAAAGAAACCCTCTGGTTTTGAGTATTCGTATATGCTAATGTTTGATTAACGTGAAGTGAATTGATTACTGTGTAAGAGTGATTAAATTATAAGTTGCTTAATTAACCCTTGAGCTGAGGAGGAAAGACTGATTAAAGTGTGCTAATTACTGATTTCAAGGACTTCTCTAGTAATTTTAGACTTCTGTAAGCTTTGTTCCTTCCTTTGGAAAAAAAAAAGTGATACACCATCAAAAGAAGTGTTTTAGAACGTAGTAAAAATAAAGAAAAATGCTAATGATGATCCATTAAAGTTCCTTTGAAACGACACAGATGGGCAGCGTCACAGAGCACCACGTTGTTAAAAACTAGCATTATGCCTAGAAGATTTATTTGTAAAAGAAACATCTACGTAATTTTGCTCTAATAGTTTAATTTCATATTAAGGATGACCACTAAAGCAGTGATTTAGGTAGAATAAAACACTGTAGTTTAATACTTAAAAGTTTACATGTAGTTCCCAACTATATTAATTTTGTCAATTGGGGTAGAACTCCTTCCATATGAAACTGAAGACAGAATTGCTAAGTGCTTTATTACCTAGAATATGAACTACTGGTGTACGTGATTTTTAAATGCTTTAAAATGTTTGGCAGCATTCTACGTGTCATTGAAGGAATTCCATTTGTTTCTAACACTTTTCTCTTTCTTGACTCCACCTCATCTGCTTTCTTGTTTCCTCCTAAAAAGGTGATTCCTTTCTCTTCCAGTTTTTTGTTGTTTTTTTTTTTAAGATTTTATTTTTATTTGAGAGAGCGAGAAAGCGGAGTGGGGGAGGGTGGGAGTAGGAGGAGCAGAGGGGGAGTGAGAGGGAGGGGAAAGATTCTCAAGCCCACTCAGCACTGAACCCCATATGGGGCTCAATCTCACAACACTTAACTGACTGAGCCACCCAGGCACCCCTCTCTCCCAGTTTTTTGACCAATTCTAAATGATGTCTGATTTTTGCATTCATCAGAGGCTCAAGACACCTTGCTTATTACTATTAGTTTTTTAGCCATTACCATAATTTATAAATAATACATGCTAACATTGATTGATTAAATGAGCACTGATTCTTCACCATGCCCCATTCCTTTGTGGAAGTTACTATCACCTCCATTCTCCAAATGGGAAATTGAGGCATAGAAAGTTAAATGACTTGTCCAAGATCCCCCAGCCTAGAACCCAGGAAGACTGGCTGTACTGCTTGATATATTACACCTATATTCTCTTAAAGTTAGATGTGTCTTATTGTTACCAAGTTTTGCCTCTTGGTGGGTGTCAAGCCAAAAGACACAGCCAAACCAAAGAATAGGAAAAGGAAGGGTTTTACTTGCAACAAGTAAAGGAGAACATGGGGGAATCATTCCCAAAGAAGCGTCTCCCAGAACGACAAAAATGGGGAAGTTTTAACTGAGGGTGCATACATATTCATGAAGATGCTTACACAGTGGGGAATACAGCATGGAGCTGGGGTGACTAAGTCCAAGCCAGAGTCATGAGGGCCGGGAAGGATCAGCATCATCAATTCTCTGGCTCCAGTGGGTCTGGTATCTGAGTGCTCAAAGCGGTTTAAAACATACAGAGATAATCAGAGTGTGTATCAAGTAGTCTGTCTTCACTTCTGAATATGATGAGGCTGTCTTCTGGCCTTGTGGTGACTGTTCTCATTCTTTCACCAAATGGCTGGGGGCCTAAAATGACTCTTATGTCAAGAAAGCTATTTGTATCTTTCTTTACCCAGGGATCCCCAACTCTTCCTGCTTATAATATTTCAAAATGTAGGAATCATATATGGATGAATGTATGATTTTACTGGAAGATGTGAAAATTCCATTTATTTACTTATTTACTTTATTTTTTTAAAGATTTTATTTTATTTTTTTTATTTTTTTTAAATTTTTTATTTTTTTCAGCATAACAGTATTCATTATTTTTGCACCACACCCAGTGCTCCATGCAATCCGTGCCCTCTACAATACCCACCACCTGGTGCCCCCAACCTCCCACCCCCCACCCCTTCAAAATTCTCAGATCGTTTTTCAGAGTCCATAGTCTCTCATGGTTCACCTCCCCTTCCAATTTCCCTCAACTCCCTTCTCCTCTCCATTAAAGATTTTATTTTTGAGTAATCTCTACAGCCAACATGGGGCTTAAACTTACAACCCAAGAGTCACATGCTCCCACCATCTGAGCCAGCCAGGTGCCCCAAAAATTCCATTTAAATTGGTTCTCAAATTCAGTAAATATCAAACACCTACTGAGTGCCAAGTACTGAGTGGCTCCTAGAAGGCTCTGGATGGTAACGAAGATGTTTGGGAGATGGGTTGTGAAGGATGGCTGAGGGGAAGATGATAGGATTGGGAGATTGATTGTTCACCAATTTCCCCAAACTGGTCATATTGTAGCTCCTTCCGCCTGCTATCAGCCATCTGCTGTGACTTCCTCAGCAGCCAGAGAATGAAAGGTTGGGGCCGGGAGTGACAGGGATCATTTGGCCAAAAGTTTCCTGTTGCTTAAAGTTTCTTAGGGTGTGCCAGTGTCTCAGGAGTCACAAAACAAGTAGCATCATAGTTAATATTGAGCAACAGCCTATAATTTAAAAGACCATTTCTCATATACATTGTCATTTGAACCTTACAAAATCTTTTGAGGTAGAGGAGGGCACATGTATGTTATCTCTTTAGAAATGAAGGAACTGAGGTCCAGAGGGATTGTGTGGCCTGCCTGAGGCCACAGTAGTGATGAGTAGCTCTTAACGCCAGTCCCATTAAACACCAGCTCCATTTTTATATTAAAGGGTCTCAGTGGTGAATGTATTTTAATATTTTGCTGATGATTAGGAAAACTTATTCAAAAATCTTATATTGCCTAGAATATAAGTGATCGTTGTAACATTCTTTAGATAAAAGAGTATTTTTTTTTAAAGATTTATTTATTTATGAAAGAGAAAGCACAGAGGGAGGGGCAGAGTGAGAGAGAGAGAGAATCCTGTAAAAGACTAGAAGACTCTCCTCTGAGTGCAGAGCCTGATATAGGTCTCAATCCCAGGACTCTGAGATCATGACCTGAGCCAAAATCTAGAGTCAGGCACTCAATGAGCTGAGCCACCCAGGAATCCCACAAGAGTATTTTTTTTTTTTTTACTTTAATTCTTTATTTTAATTCCAATATAGTTAACATCTGGTGTTATATTAGTTTCAGGTGTACAATATAGTGATTCAGCAATTATCTACATTACTCAGTGCTCATCAAGATAAGTGTGTTCTTGGGGTATCTGGCTGACTCAGAGCATGTCACTCATGATGTGGGGGTTGTAAGTTCTAGCCCCATATTGGGTATAGCGATCACTTAAAAAAAAAAAAAAAAGTAAGTGTATTCTTAATCCCCTTCACCTATTTCACCCATCGCCCTACATTCCTCCCCTCTAGTAACTGCCCATTTATTCTCTATAATTAAGTCTGGTTTTTTGGCTTGTCTCTTCTCTCCCCATTTTTGTTAATTTGTTTTGTTTCTTTAAAATGCCATATATGGGGGCGCCTGGGTGGCTCAGTGGGTTAAAGCCTCTGCCTTCGGCTCAGGTCGTGCTCCGAGGATCCTAGGATCGAGCCCCGCATCGGGCTCTCTGCTCAGCAGGGAGCCTGCTTCCCTTCCTCTCTCTCTGCCTGCCTCTCTGTCTACTTGTGATCTCTGTCTGTCAAATAAGTAAATAAATAAATAATCTTTAAAAAAAAAAGTTTAAGGGGCGCCTGGGTGGCTCAGTGGGTTAAGCCGCTGCCTTCGGCTCAGGTCATGATCTCAGGGTCCTGGGATCGGGCCCCGAATCGGGCTCTCTGCTCGGCGGGGAGCCTGCTTCCTCCTCTCTCTCTGCCTGCTTGTGATCTCTCTGTCAAATAAATAAATAAAATCTTTAAAAAAAAAAAAAAGTTTAAAATGCCATATATGAGTGAAACCATATGTAATTTATCTTTCTCTGACTGACTAACATTGCTTAGCCTTATACTCTCAAGCTCCATCCATGTTGTTGCAAATGGCAAAATTTCATTCTTTTTTATGGCTGAATAATATTCTGTGTATCAATGGACACTTGGGCTGCTTCCATAATAATTCTGCAGTAATCACAAAGGTACATATATCCTTTCTAATTTGTGTTTTTATATTCTTTGGGTATTATAGGGTAGTTCAATTTTTAATTTTTTAAAGATTTTATTTTTAAGTAATCTCTGCACCCAGCATGGGGCTCAAACCCACAAACCCAAGATCAAGTGTTACACACTCCACCAACTGAGCCATCCAGGTGCCCCCATTTTTAATTTTTTGAGGAAGCTCCATACTGTTTTCCATGGTGGCTACACCAGTGTGCATTTCCACCAACAGAGCATTGAGGGTTCCTTTTTTTTTGTTGTTGTTGTTTTTTAAAGATTTTATTTATTTGTCAGAGAGAGGGGAGAGCAAGCGAGCACAGGCAGACAGAATGGCAGGCAGAGGCAGAGGGAGAAGCAGGCTCCCCACCAAGCAAGGAGCCCGATGTGGGACTCGATCCCAGGACGCTGGGATCATGACCTGAGCCGAAGGCAGCTGCTTAACCAACTGAGCCACCCAGGCGTCCCGAGGGTTCCTTTTTTTTCCCTCATCCTCACCAACTCTTGTTTCTTGGGTATAAAAATATTAAATATGAGGTGGGACTATGATTTTTAGAATTTGTTTTAGAAATTATGTTTTCAGGAGTCCCTGAAAACAGTTGGTTAAGCATCTGACTCTTAATTTCAGCTTAGGTGTTCATCTTAGGGTCATGAGTTCAAGTACCACACTGGATGTGGAGCCTACTTTAAAAAAAAAAAAAAAAAAATTTTTTTTTTTTTTTTTTTTCAAATAAATTCATGATAGGAGCATTTGCCTGTTCCGTTCCTTTTTATGAAAGTACAAATTCTTATTATTTATAAGCCTGAGTTTGTAATGGTAAGTGTGTCATAAATACCACAAAGCTGTTTGCCAGCACCAATTGTAGACACACCACACGTGTCAACTCATAAATATAATTGTTTTAGTCAGCGCTGTTAGTCATTGTGTTAAATTTTTTTTTAAAGATTTTATTTATTTATTTGGCAGAGAGGCAGGCAGAGGGGAAGGGGGAAGCAGACCCTCTGCTGAGCAGGGGGGGTGCCTGCAGGGCTTGATCCCAGGACCCTGAGATCATGACCTGAGCTGAAGGCAGAGGCTTAACCCACTGAGCCACCCAGGCACCCCATTGTGTTGAACTCTTAACCTGCTTTCCTTCAGTCACAAACCACCCTTTCATTATCCCTTTTTCCTAAGTAAGGAAATTGAGGCAATGAGAACTTAACTGCTCAAGGTTACACAGCCAGTGAGTGGCAGAGTTAGTTTGAACAGCATGATGGAAGAGTCATCACAGCTTCACTGCCTGCTGTTAGCTGATGGATCCGCAGTACCTCAGTCTGGTGAAGTTGCTCTCAGGCCTCTACTTCTCTCAACAATGTGTCCTTTTTTTTTTTTTTTAAAGATTTTATTTATTTATTTGACAGACAAATCACAACTAGGCAAAGAGGCAGGCAGAGAGAAAGGAGGAAGCAGGCTCCCTCTGAGCAAAGAGCCTGATGCGGGGCTCGATCCCAGGACACTGGGATCATGACCTGAGCTGAAGGCAGAGGCTTTAACCCACTGAGCCACCCAGGCGCCCCAACAATGTGTCCTTTTGATTGCTAGGCTGCAGAGACTTGTGAGGTGTGGGAGACCCGAAGACTAGCTGAGAATGTGTACACTTCACTTTTGCCCTCATAAGAATTTTCTGACTAAAATTTCTTTTTGTCAAAGCCGGCTTCATTGCAGTTGCAGGCAGAGAGTTTTCCAGGAGTACAACTCAGCCCAGCCTTGTTATGAGGAGAAATACTTAACCAATTTTGGAAATGTAGCTCTTCTAGGATCAGTTAGTAAAAACATAACCACCCTTCTAACGCCAAGAGAATTGTTGTCAAATGAGGTGTTAAAAAAACATGAAGGCTAAGGTGAGGTTGTCCAACCTTGTCTAACCAGAGTTCCAGAAGAAAATAATAGAATGGAGGACAGGAAATATTCGAAGATACTATGGTTAACAATTTTCTAGAACTAAATGGAAAGGTTGTAGACAGATTTATATGTGAGATGAATTTAAAGATCTCAGTGGCTGAGAAACAGTACAGATATTACTTAAATAAACTAAGTAGAGATCTAGGTTCAGCTAGAGGTAACAGCAAATGTCAATGGAGCCAAAAAAACAAACCCTTGAAATCTTTACATTCTGAAGAATGGCATTTTATCTTTGCTATGAGATGAAAAAGGTATACATAAAAATGTATATGAGAAGTTCCATAAAAGATGAAATCTGTTTTTCACAGGGAAAATACCCTGGCAATTTCTAGTATTGGGGGAAAACAAACAAAACAAAAAAACAAAAAACCACAAGACTCAAAATTTCCATCTGATGAATTCTGTATTTGGCCTCATTTAATAGCAAAATGTCTTCCTTCTGTGATAGACTTATTTTTTTTCCTAGAGTGTCCTCTTTTAAACCATTTTCTTGTTAACAACTCCCTGAACTTACTGTTATAACATGTTGTAAATGAAGCCTTCCTTTTTTGAGTAATATTAGATTCTCTATCATTGTACATTTGAGTACAAACTCCAATGAGTCTTGAAAAATTCATCTCTTCTTTCAGCATCCTCTCATTTACCAATCACATGATTCATCTGTGTCATCTAAACACTAGAGTCATGGTTTGTGTTTTTAGCATAAATATTTCATATTAGTGCCAACTCAGTCTCTTTCTGAGTTGTACTGGGCCCTAGTTTGTCTGAGAGTTTGCTAATGTAAAATGTGTAAGCACATAATGGATGGTGCTGGAAGTGGGCCTGCTGTTGTATTGTTGCTATTTTACAGAAGACTGTTCTGGGTGGCTCAGTCATTAGGCATCTGCCTTCAGCTCGGGTCTTGGTCCCAGGGTCCTGGGATGGAGCCCTGTGTCAGGCTCCCTGTTCACCAGGAAGTCTGTTTCTCCCTCAACCCCACTCCCTGCCACTTATGTTCTCTCTCTCTCTCGGTCGCTGTGTCTCTTTCTGTCAAATGAATAGATAAAATCTTAAAAAAACAACAACAAAAAAAAAAACCACCTTTTTTATAGTGTTTTCCAGCCACATTTGTCATGTAAGAATCTTACCAGCTCTTTGCTTTTACTAGCCCTTATAGACCAAAGTTCAACATATATTTAGTATCTTGATGAACAGAGAGACCCTGTGACTTTGTGGACTCTCAGTACTATTTTGGGGTATAACAGGTGGATGGCTGTTGGGGAAAAGGCAGATGTGTGGTTGGGGTGGGTAGGGACGCCTTAAATGGAATGGACATGTGCTCAAACATTAGTGAAGTTGCTCCTTCCTTGCCAACTTACAGCAGCAGTCAGGATTAGATCTTCCATGATCTCATGTTTCTAAGGCCGTCTCAACACAGAATAAGTCTGTCTCTGTTCATTTTGCAAAAGTTGGCAACTTACATACGGGGTAACGTATAACAAGAAGTGCCCTGAAAACAAAGCACTTTAAATATACAGGATTTTCTTTTCTCTTTCTCTCATGATTCCACAGACTTTTCTTTAGTGACTGGACGTGTTCACGTGAATGTGTAGTAAGTGCATGTGTGTTTACACTTTGGGGAATTAGGGAAAGTAGTGCTTCTATAGTTTGATATGGGCTTTATACCAAAAACCTACAGGGGTGTTTCCTTTAAATTCAGGAAAAGAAAAAGATGTTCTCTCTCATCACCACTGTTTAATAAAGTAAGAGGACTTTAGTCAATAATACAAAGAAAGAGATTAAAACTCTAATTTTGATAGATGATATGATCATCAATCTAGAAGAATCAGGGACACCTGGGTGGCTCAGTAGGTTAAGCGTCTGCCTTCAGCTCGGGTCATGATCCCAGGGTCTGGGATGGAGTTCCACATGGGGCTCCTTACTCAGCGGGGAGCCTGCTTCTCCTTCTGCCTGTTGCTCCCCCTGTTTGTGTGCTTGTGCTCTCTGTCTCTCTGACAAATCAATAAATAAAATCTTTAAAAAAAAATCTAGAAGAATCAGAATTAAAAGACAAATCATTAAAGTTAGTAAATAAATCCATTACCAGTTACAAGATGAACCTTACAAAAACAGCATTTCTCTAATCAGCAATAACCAGTGAGAAATTATAATTTAAAATATATTATTCGTGGGGCACCTGGCTGACAATCTGAAGAGCATGTGACTTTTGATCTTGGGGTCATGAGTTTGAGCCCCACATTGGATATAAAGATTGCTTTTAAAAAGCATTTTAAAAAAATAATAAATGTATTACTTACAAGAACAATATCCACAAACATAGCACTCAAAAGAGTCCACAAATACTACTCTTAAGAATACTTCAGGGACGCCTGGGTGGCTCAGTTGGTTGGACGACTGCCTTCGGCTCAGGTCATGATCCTGGAGTCCTTGGATCGAG
The DNA here is from genome assembly GCF_902655055.1 of Lutra lutra. Lineage (NCBI taxonomy): Eukaryota > Metazoa > Chordata > Mammalia > Carnivora > Mustelidae > Lutra > Lutra lutra. The sequence continues at coordinate 49,089,937 of NC_062283.1, read as the reverse complement.
TCCCGCATGGGGCTCCCAGCTCCACGGGGAGTCTGCTTCTCTCTCTGACCTTCTCTTCGCTCGTGCTCTCTCTCACTGTCTCTCTCTCAAATAAATAAAATCTTTAAAAAAAAAAAAAGAATACTTCAAAGAATACTTCAAACTCTAATAAAGAATATAGAAGATGATCCGAATATATGGAGAGACATTATAATGCCCTTGAATAGAATGACAATATTCTAAAGATGCCAGATTTACCCCATTTCTTTGACAAACCCAACTTACTCAGGAGTTAATATGGAGAATTAAAAGTCTAAATAGCTAAGTTATCTTTAAAGATTTGAGGGCTGGTTCTACCAATATTAAGGCATATTACAAGGCTATTGCTATTTTTTTAAAATGGGTGTTGGGGGGCGCCTGGGTGGCTCAGTGGGTTAGGCCGCTGCCTTCGGCTCAGGTCATGATCCCAGGTCCTGGGTTCGAGCCCCACATCGGGCTTTCTGCTCAGCAGGGAGCCTGCTTCCTCCTCTCTCTCTGCCTGCCTCTCTGCCTACTTGTGATTTCTCTCTGTCAAATAAATAAATAAAATCTTTAAAAAAAAAAAAAAATAAAAAAAAAAAATAAAATGGGTGTTGGTGTAAGAAGAGTCAAATATACTAGCAGATAGAATGGAGATTTCTGAGCAGACAGTCTATAAATCATTGGAGGAAAGATGGATTTGGGGTGGATATAATGTTGGGGAAAAATGGTTCATTATTTGGAGAAAATAAAACAAAATCATTACCTAAACACAAACAGGTGGATTCTAGATGGACTAAGACATAAATATGAAAAGGTAAAGCAATAAAGTTAAAGAAAAGTTAAAAAAAAAAAAGTTAAAGTTAAAGAAAAGATGATTATAATGTCTATAACTAACATGGGATTAATTCCTTGAGTACGCAAACCAACAGGAGGACAATAACCCCTATTTGAAGAAGGGGAAAACAAAACAGGCAAAGGCTATGAACAGGTTAACAAAAATACGAAGAGACGTCCAAAATTATTAGTAATGAGAGACAATGCAAATTAAGTATGAACATATCACTGTGTACTTTAGTAGACTGGCAACAAATAGAAAGTTGGAAAATGCTGAGTATTGATGGGGCTGTGGGGACACAGGGATTCCTATGCTTTGCTGCTGGGAATATTTCGAAGGAGTTCAGGATAGGGCCCACCCCCCGCCGAGAACGTGCCACTTTGGCGTGTAGGTTATTTAGAGCTGAAGGCACTTGAGAGCCTGCAGACTCACAAGAAATTTCTGCCCCTCCCTGAACCACACAGAAGAATCTAAATTAGGGGTCTTTCCCAGAATAAAGGTTATAAGCAAAGATAAATTTTATCCGAGTGGCTCATCTGTGTGGCAGGGCAAACATCTAATTACCAAACATCTGCTCTTATCACCCTGTGAAGTGTAACCCTAACCCGTACCCCCTTCTCCTTCATTTAAAATAACATATACCTCATTTTGCCTGTCTTTGGAATTTCCATGTCTATGTGGATTCCCCATATGTACACTATTAAGTTTTATTTTCTTCTGTTAATTTGTCTCATATCAATTTGATTCTTAGTCCAGCTAAGGGGACTTTAAGGAGGAGGGTGAGAATGCTTGCTTCCTGACAATGGTCTAGTCTAGCCATTCTGGAAAGCCGTGGTAGCACTGAGTTAAATTGAGGGTGCACATACCTTGTGTCTTAGCACTTCTGCCCTGGGGTCTATTGTAAGGAGATTCTTTTTGAAGTCCATAAGGGACATGTATTCGCTGAAGCATTTTTGCTTTGTTTTTTGTTTTGTTTTGTTTTGTTTTGTTTTGTTTTGTTTTGTTTTCTGTGGTGATGAAAAATGAGGAGACAAAGTGAGTGTTTCCACTGGGAGAGCGGAGGTAAAATCAGGTGAATGTTCATGGAAGGCTATGCAGTAATCAGAAGTGACTGATTAGATCTTTAGCTAGGAAGCTGGATGGTTCCTAACAATATAATGCTGAGTGAAAAAAGAAACAATGAGATATAAGTTGAAAATAGATGAAAACACAAATATAGATATTGTTAAGAACAAATACAAAATAGAGAAACACTGAATAGAATGATTGCCATACGAGCGGGGAGGAAAGTGGGAGTGGGGTCAGGGGATTTAAAACAGCAGAGGGGCGCTTGGGTGGCTCAGTGGGTTAAAGCCTCTGCCTTCAGCTCTGGTCATGATCTCAGGGTCCTGGGATCGAGCCCCGCATAGGGCTCTCTGCTCTGCGGGGAGCCTGCTTCTCCCTCTCTCTCTGCCTGCCTCTCTGCCTACTTGTGATCTGTCTGTCAATAAATAAAAAAATAAAAGTCTTTAAAAAATAAAATGACAATTTTTTTTTTTTAATTTTAAAGAGGGATAAAGAATTTTTGGAAAGTATTTCTAGTGATCTTTAAACTGTTGGAGCAAATGAGATGAGGAAAAGTGAACTTCCATGTGGTAACTTGTTTTCCCAATTCGCATAGGGTGGAAGCTTTGAGAGAAGCAGCAACTGCTGTTGAGCAAGAGAAAGAAATCCTCCTGGAAATGATCCACAGCATCCAAAATAGCCAGGACATGAGGCAGATCAGCGACGGTGAGAGCGTTTCCACAGAAGGGAGCTCATCTTTTCCATTCCTTTATGGGGTTTAGGTCCATTTTCGCTTAACATGAGGAATTTGTACAGTTGGCTTCAGCATTTCCCATGAGCGTGGACAGCAGCTGCAGCTGTTGGCTTATTACAGGAGCCACTTACCCAAAGGGCACCTTCTGGCCTGCCCCTCCTTCAAGGGCATGGTTGGAAATAGTCAAAAAGGTCTCTAAGGGGGTGGGGTTATGGACACTGGGGAGGGTATGTGCTATGGTGAGTGCTGTGAAGTGTGTAAATCTGGCAATACACAGACCTGTACCTCTGGGGATAAAAATATATGTTTATAAAAAATAAAAATTTAAATTAAAAAAAAAAAAAAAGCCTCCAACCTCTGGGAGAGGTGGCCCCAAGCAGTAAAAGGCGATGCCTTTGACCGCAGGTTCACATTCCTAACTTCACTTCCTCAGAAGTTACTGGACTATAGAAGCTGTAAAAGCAGAGAAGACAAAAAGAGAGGGGTTGGGGTGTAATTTAAGGAGAGGAAGGAGAGAAAATGCAGAGGAAAGAAATTATGGGCCCAGTAAAACCCCATTAATATAAAAACATGCTATCATTTCTATATGAAAAGCATGACGGCCCATGGAGGAACAGGGCACTTGTGGTTTCCTCTCACTGGCAGTGTTCTTCCCAACCTGGTTGCTCCGGCGCCTCCCAAGACAAGCTGAGGGGCCAGCGGCTGGTGCCATGAGTGGGCCGTTCATCTAACTCCAGGCCCTAAACTGTTAGACATACACAGCAGGGTCAAGATCTAGCAGTCTGTTCACCGTCCTGGCCAAAGAGTGATGAATTAGGAAGACAGTTACAGAACTAGGACAAAGAGGAGGTTGCTGACTTTTTCATATAAATAATGAAATATGGATCCCTTTTCCCACATTGCCTCTCTGTGCTGGCCAAGACTTACACCACTGGCCTGCTTAAATTTCCCTGGCAAGGATGAAGTCAGTGCCTAATTCTGAGGCCAGCTGTTTCTCCACTCTCATGGCTAAGTTTGCTCAGCCAAAATTGGGGCTTGTATTTGATTCACATGCAAAATATGCCACCCCAAAGTATGGCTTTTTGGCATAAGAATTATTTCAAGCTGATTATTTTTGAGAAGCTGCAGACGCAGGAGAAGCTCTGGAAACAGAGTAGAAGTTATTCTTTTATAAGGGAAGTTCAAATGTATAAAGGATATTTCCATTTGTAAATGTGCCTCCCTCTGTGTACCAGGAAGAGAAGGATGACTGTAAATCCAAGAAACTCTTATCTCTGCAGAGAGCACCTCCTGAATCTGCAAAACAACCTTAACCCTGATTTATCCTGCTTTTCCCAGTAACCTCACTCAGGAGGGGAAGGCCTCCCTCAACGTCTTAGTCCTTAGATGAACATGGTTTTTAGAAAGGTAGTGGCTTGGGCCATCCGTCTCAGGGAGGTGGGCCATCTCAGGGTCCTTGAAAATCTCCCATGTATATGTGAAATATACACATCCATAAGCTTCTGCTTTTCTTCTTGTTAATCTTTTTATTACAGGGTTTCTCAACCAAGAACTCAGAAAGGTACAGGGGAAATTATTTTTCCTCCCCTACATGCACCTCCTTAATGAGACATCCATCATGTCTGATGTCTTCTCTAACCAGCACAAAACCCTGGTCAGGTGCAATATTCACTCTATGTTAAGACTTAAACTCCATCCCAGTTACAGATGCACACACCTGCCCAAACTTTTTCAAATGTGACTACTAGAGAAGTCATCTGGTATCCCACGCATAAAGACTTAGGGAGGGGTCCCGGGTGGCTCAGTCGGTTAAGCATCCAACTCTTGATTTTGGCTCAGGTCACGATCTCGGGGTTGTGAGATCAGTCTCCATGTCTCACATGGGACTGAGCTCACAGGCTGAACATGAAGCCTGCTTGAGATTCTCTCTCTCCCTCTCCCTCTCCCTCTGCCCCTCCCCTGCCTGCTTGCAGGTGTGCATACTCCCTCCCCCTCCCTTCCTCCCTCCCTCTCCCTCTCCCTCCCTCTCTCTCTCTCTCTCAAAAAATAAAAATAAAAAAAGAAAGACCATCAGGGAAAGGTATTCTGCAACCTCTCTCTGTAATATAATACGGTTCATCAGTTAATCTTATGTGATATAATTTTGACTTTTACCTTTAAAAATTTCATAGCCGAGGCACTTACAGAAAATAGCTTTAGCCACAAAAAAGTGCCTTTAGTGTTCTCAACATAGGTAAGTTTCTGTCTTATATTGATGGCTGTTTCAAACTTTCTACGTTTAGGGGAAAGAGAAGAATTAAATCTGACGGCCAACCGTTTGATGGGACGAACCCTCACCGTTGAAGTTTCAGTAGAAACAATTAGGAACCCCCAGCAGCAAGAATCCCTAAAGCATGCCACCAGGATCATTGATGAGGTGGTCAGTAAGTTTCTGGATGATCTGGGAAATGCCAAGAGTCACTTGATGTCACTATACAGTGCCTGTTCATCCGAGGTGCCACCTGGGCCTGTTGACCAGAAGTTTCAGTCCATAGTAATCGGCTGTGCTCTTGAAGATCAGAAGAAAATTAAGAGAAGATTAGCGACTCTGCTTAGAAATATTGAAAGCTCTGACAAGGCCATCAAGCTGTTAGAGCATTCCAAAGGAGCTGGTTCCAAAACTCTGCAACAAAATGCAGAAGGCAAATTTAATTAGTTTTGAAACAGAGGAGCACTCACAAATAATGACATGAAAATGATTAAACATTAGTTCTTTGTGTTAGGTATAACATTTGATACCGATTGTTGTTTCACATGAGGAAAATACTCCAGTGTCATCAGTTTTGTGAATAACACAATTAAAACTAGAAATATTTTAATTATCTTTCTAGAAGTTTTTAGATTGAATTCTTGTCTTGTATTAGGCTCTAGCACCTAATATATATAATATATATTTTTTACTATACTGTGGATGAATATTTACTATATAGGAGAGAGTAACTGCCCAGCCAGGACCGAAAGCATTCTTGTTCTTTCCTGGGCTTTGTCTGGCATGGAGACACTTGGGCACATGGGGCATTTGGTTAACTAGAAATCCTTGACCTTAAGCAGCACGCAAACTTACCACTCATCTACTATTAGCTAAGTAGTGTGTTCAGAAGGACAAAAGGAATCACAAAATAAGAATCTTTCCCAATATCATCCTTTTCATAAAGCACTTTTTTGGACATCTTTATCAAATTATTTTGAATTTCAGATTTATGCATCTGATAATATGAATATATTTCTTGATATATATGAAAACATGACATAAAATGTGAGAGAATTCACATCTAATGTTATCACTGTGAACAACTATATGTCCACTTCATCTTTTTCCAAATACATCATTTCTCTAAATTTTTAATCATTACGGAAGTACAATGTTGTAACTTGCCTTTTTAAAAAAATGCTGCTATAAAGTCTAGTTGTCAACTTTAAAACCTCTTCTGTATAGTTGTATAATTTACTTCCCCACTCCCCTTACTAGACATTTAGGTTGTTTCCAATTTGTTGCTTATTCCTACAACATATTTATATACAGAGACTTTTTTCCTTCTTTCTTTTGTTTTTGATTTTCTTTGTATAAATTCCCAGTAGTGGGATTTACAGGGTCAAAGGTTATATGCATTTTCATGGCCTGACATATATCCAAATTTTTTTGTATGAGAGTTACGTCAATTTGTACTGTCTTTAGTAATTAAAATGTAGCTGTTTCACTAGAAGCTTTCCAGAGTTGAGCATTATTTTTCTAACATTAGATATGAAACACCTTAATTTTGTTTGCATTTCATTTCCTAGCAAGATTGACCAATGTAGGGCCCCTGGGTGGCTCAGTTGGTTAAGTGACTGCCTTCTGCTCAGGTCATGATCCCAGAGTCCTGGGATCGAGTCCCGCATCAGGCTTCCAGCTCCATGGGGAGTCTGCTTCTCCCTCTGACCTCCTCCCCTCTCATGCTCTCTCTCACTGTCTCTCTCTCTCTCAAATAAATAAAATCTTTAAAAAAAAAAAAAAGATTGAACAATGTATGGATTATTCTTTTATCTGTGATGCATGAAGCAACTATAGAACACTTTTGTTTGAAGTAACTAGTGCTGTTGATACACAGAAACCTCAACTGCTCCTCAAATACTACTTCAAAAATGAATATATCAAATTCAGTCTTCATGAGAATGTAGGTATTCTTTCACACTGGGGGGAAGAAAAGTCAAGATCCAGATTGGCTTTATATATTTAGATCTCTCAATGCAAACAATATTGAGCTTCATTTTCTGGGCAAAAATGTCAAATTAGTCTCTCTTCATAAAAAGCAATTACAATCTGAGAACATTATGGTTTTGATTACCATTGCTAAGTCTGCCTCATCTAAATCTTTCCATTTCATGGGAAATAGTCATTCTCATTGATAACTGGCAAAGCCTCTTAATTTGTCAGTTGACTCTCATTTGCTATCATCAGGTTCACTGTCAGATAAAGGTTTTCTTTTTGTGCCATCTTTATCAGCTTCTTGAAAATTAAGAAGCAACAATTAAGTTTTCTTCAGGTTCTCAAGGACTGTCAGCATCTTTAAATCCCTTCCACCCTGGGAAATATTCCCCTCTCCCATTCACTCTATGTTAGCCTAGGACATTTTCTTTCTTCCTTTTTTTTTTTTTTAAGATTTTATTTAATTATTAGAGAGAGAGTCTAGCAGGGAGGAGAAGAAGGAGAAGCAGACTCCCTGTGGAGCAGGGAGCCCAACATGGGGCTCCATCCCAGGACCCTGGGATCATGACCTGAGCCCAAGGCAGCTGCTTAGCCGAATGACCCACCCAGGCTCCCCAGCCTAGGACATTTTCTACCACAAACTATTTGGGCTCTACCTCCTCAACTTTTGTACTCTTCACATTGTTCTCCCATTTTTTGCAATGGAGTTTTATTGGAGGCCATTCTTTCTCACTGACCTGAAGAGCTGTGACCTACCATCTCCAAGCTGCCTCAGTCCCTAGCCTACAGCCAAGGGGATCAAGGAGCAGGGACCTGAATGTGTTGATTCTTAACATTTTTATTTATTATAAGAATGGAAGTGGGCCCCCTGCGTGGCTCAGACAGTTGAGCATATGAATCTTCTCTTCTTTTTTTTTTTTTTTTAAGATTTTATTTATTTATTTGACAGAGATCACAAGTAGGCAGAGAGGTAGGCAGAGAGAGAGGAAGGGAAGCAGTCTCCCTGCCGAGCAGAGAGCCCGATGCGGGGCTCGATCCCAGGACCCTGGGATCATGACCAGAGCCGAAGGCAGATTTAACCCACTGAGCCACCCAGGCACCCCCGAATCTTGTTTTCAGACCAGGTCATGACCTCAGGGTCATGAGATGGAGCCGCACCTTGGCTCTGAGCTCAGCACTGTCTGCTTAAGGTTCTCTCTCCCTCTCCCTCTGCCCCTTCCCTGCTCACTTTCTCTACCCCCATCCCTCAGATAAATAAATACTAAAAAAAAAAAAAAAAAAAAAATTAATTTCTTTTTAAATGATGGAACTACCAAAAGTCACACTTTACTTTCATCTGTCTTCTTTTAGATAGATAATAATTTGGGACTATAATGGAATTCGGAGTATATTATTTGTCTTTTAGTCACATGTTCCCTAAGAGCCCCATTCCAATTTCATACCCTATTTCTAGAACGGAGCATATGATCTTAGGGTAGCCCTGCTGCTGTCCCTCATGAGAACTGCTTCCCAGGACAATGTCCCCATTCCCACCCTGGCTCTTTTCTTCAGCTGGCAGGACCTGCCAAAGAGTTGACAGAACATTCAACGAGCATCAACTGAGGACAGAATGGCAATGCTGCCCATGTAAATCTGACAAATGTAGAATTGACCCTCCTCGTATTTTAATGTAGGAACCCTTGACATTAAAAAAAAAAAAAAAAAACAAAAGATGAAGGAAAAAAATCCTGAAAGCTTTCAGAGGGCTAGGAAGGAAGGAAGAGAGCTAACTGTAGTGAGTGTGACCTGGGCCTTGCCCCTGTGCTTCTTTCCTGGTGTTGCGAAGAGTACTGCATCCTCTAGGGGGCACTCTTCATACTGTCTTCCACGGGAATAAATGCCATCCTTCAGGGATACGTTAGCCATTAGCCGAGTGAGCTATTCTGCAGAGGAATGGGAATGGGATGAGTGCAGACTGGAGCCTCCGTATCGAGGCAGCTAGCACTCAGACTCAAAATGCTCAGAATTCACCCTAAAGAGATGATCAACTAATTAGAGAACTCTGCTTCAACACTTTAAAATTGCAAAGCATGAAAGAATTTAACAACCTCTGAAAGTAATAGGGTTAAGGATCCAGCAAACAATTACATGTGATGATTTTTAAGTAGCAAATACCCATGCATGTGTCCCTTTCAAATGACTGACTGTGACAAATGCTGATACATTTGGAGCGCACATATGTGATAATGCTATTTTTGAAGGCTGGATTTTGCAATTATTCAAAGACAAAAACGAAAGCAAAAGCTGAGAATTTTGGAAGAGAAAAGGCAACAAGGACAGTAGTGAGCTTGAACTTGTTTGTGTCTACTCAGAACAAGCAAGCAAATGAAATGGACCTCTGTTTAGGGACACGACCACATTCTTCAGTTTTCAGTCATGACCAAAGAGTAAGCAATTTGAATTGGGCCACACCGATCTTCAATTATCCAACTCAAACCACTAAGTATTGGCGGCACCTGGCTGACTCAGTCAATAAAGCATGCAACTCTTGAACTCAGGTTTGTGAGTTCAAGCCCCATGCCGGGTAATGAGCTTACTTAAAAACTTAACAAATTTTAAAAAACAAAACAAACAAACAAACAAAAACAACTAAACTAAGTATTGTAGCAAGCATATTTCACTTGCATACAGTTGGCATTCGAATCACGATGGCATTCACTAACAGCTGTTTGGTGAGGGCCAATTTCAGTATCTAGTCCAGCTTTAATATGCAACTAAATTGGACACAATTTGTGCAGGAATTCGACAAAGGCTGTCAGAAAATATTGAAAAACCTGGCACTGGAAAACTGACCTAGAATTTGGATCCACGCAGTATTATAAATACATCTCTAAATGTAATCACCAGACCTCGGGTCTAAAGATGGCACAGCCCTAGGACAGAACACATGCAGCCGCTTTAAGCTTTGCTGCAGAAATACCTGGTGAGGGGCGCCTGGGTGGCTCAGTGGGTTAAGGCCTCTGCCTTCGGCTCGGGTCGTGATCCCAGGGTCCTGGGATCGAGCCCCGCATCGGGCTCTCTGCTCAGCAGGGAGTGTGCTTCCTCCTCTCTCTCTCTGCCTGCCTCTCTGCCTACTTGTGATCTGTCTGTCAAATAAATAAAATCGTTAAAAAAAAAAGAAAGAAAGAAATACCTGGTGAGCTCCCAACTCTAGCTCTTATCAGGCGAGGGCCCCAAGAACACCCCTGACCTCCCCCAGCTGTAAAGTTGGAATGATAATGCTCCTGTGAGTTAGAACTTTAAATGAGATGCAGTATGCAAGGTGCTTAGCATGGCGGCTCTCACAGAAAACACTTTGTTAAATAAATCTGGACAGGGGGCACCTGGCTGGCTCAGTTGGTGGAGCATCCAACTCTTGATCTCAGCGTTGTGAGTTCGAGCCTCATATTGGGCGTAAGGATTGCTTTAAAAGAATTTGGAAGGGGGGGCACCTGGGTGGTTGAGTCAGTTAAGCATCTGCCTTCAGCTCAGGTCATGGTCCAGGCGTGCTAGGATCAATTCCCGCCTTGGCCTCCCTGCTCAGCCAGGAATTTGCTTCTTCCTCTGCCTCTGCCTGCCTCTCTCTCTCTCTGTCAAATGAACAAAGTCTTAAAAAAAAATTTTTTTTAATTCTATAGTTATTTTGTACAAGGCAAAGTAAATTTATTATTTACTCAAAATGGAAAAACTTTCCTTCAAGATAGACGGGTCCTGGGTGATTCATTTACTTTTTTTTATTTTAAGATTTTATTTATTTAGGGGCGCCTGGGTGGCTCAGTGGGTTAAGCCGCTGCCTTCGGCTCAGGTCATGATCCCAGGTCCTGGGTTCGAGCCCCACATCGGGCTTTCTGCTCAGCAGGGAGCCTGCTTCCTCCTCTCTCTCTGCCTGTCTCTCTGCCTACTTGTGATCTCTGTCTGTCAAATAAATAAATAAAATCTTTAAAAAAAAAAAAAAGATTTTATTTATTTACTTGACAGACAGGTAGAACACAAGTAGGCAGAGAGTCAGGGAGAGGGAGAAAGAGGCTCTCCACTGAGCAGGGAACCCGATGTGGGACTCGATCCCAGAACCTTGGGATCATGACCTGAGCCAAAGGCAGCCGCTTAACCGACTGAACCACCCAGGCGCTCCTGGGTGATTCATTTAGTTAAGCATTCAACTCCTGGTCTCAGCTCAGGTCTTGATCTCAGGGTTGTGAGCTCAAGCCCCACCCTAACCTTCATGCTGGGGTGTGGGACCTACATACATACATAAATAATAGAATTAGAAAAGAAACTTTGTTTCCAAGACAAAATTATTTAAACCACAGTGCTACTAAATTGCATTAAATATCCACTATCAATAAAACCAGTATGCTAAATATTGGCAGAGTATCTAAAACATGAAATATTCATAAGATGTTTCAAAGTTTAAAGAAGTTACATTATACCTTTTACTATTTACTATTTACTATTTACTATTACTATTTACTATTTTCCACACTGTTGATATAAATTACACCAAATTCTAGCTTTGAAATGTATTTATTTTTTGATTATTGGAATTCATCTTTCATGAAATTTTTATTAAGTAGTATATTTTAAATTAAGCTTGAGGACATAACTGCAACCCAATAGCAATACATACAGGTGGTTTTCCATTCAAATTTACAAAAGCATTATTTAGTGGTAACAAAAATACAGAAGTTTGGTTTTCCTTTTAATCCAAAGTTTTTTATCTTAATTTTTCAAGAGTTTATTTATTTTAGAGAGAGAGTGTGTATGCATACAAGTGGGAAGAAGGGCAGAGGGAGAGACTCTCAAGCCCACTCAGCACTGAGCATGGAGCCTGACATGTGGCTTGATCTCATGACCCTAAGACCATGCATGACCTGAGCTGAAACCAAGAGTTGGACACTCAACAAATTGAGTCGCCCATGAGACCCCCCCAAATTTTTATTTTTAAAAGACTATTTACCAACATCCTATCATAGTTATTTCAAGGGAGAGAAGAAAAGGAGCACCATCTAATAAAAGTTATCACAGCCAAATCCTACAGTTCTCTAGGAGTTAGGTGATTAGACATTTCACAGTCCACTGTGGTTTCAAATTTTTTTTTAAAGATTTTATTTATTAAGAGAGAGAGAGCGTGCGTGCATGAGCAAGAGAGCACGATCAGGGAGAGCAGCAGAGAGAGAGAGGGAGAAGCAGACCCTCTCTGAGCAGGGAGCCCACGGTCGGGCTCCATCCCAGGAACATGAGATCATGACCCCAGCTGAATGCAGCCACTTAACAGACTGAGCCACACAGATTCCCCTATATATTCTTTTTTTTTTTTTAAAGATTTTATTTATTTATTTGACAGAGAGAGATCACAAGTAGACAGAGAGGCAGGCAGAGAGAGAGAGGGAAGCAGGCTTCTTGCTGAGCAGAGAGCCCGATGCGGGACTCGATCCCAGGACCCTGAGGTCATGACCCGAGCCGAAGGCAGTGGCTTAACCCGCTGAGCCACCCAGGCGCCCCCTAAATATTCTTTATTAGCAAATGAATTCACTTGTATAATAGGCTTATGTATTTTAGGGTAAATCCTAAAGCATTACAATAGTACACATTATATTTTTAACAGTTAAAACTGAATAAATTGGGGCACCTGAGTGGCTCAGTTGGTTAAGCAACTGCCTCATGATCCCAGAGTCTGGGAACCGAGTCCCACATCAGGCTCCCAGCCTCATGGGGAGTCTGTTTCTCCCTCTGAACTTCTCCCCTCTCATGCTCTCTCCTACTGTCTCTCTCTCTCTCAAATAAATAAATAAAATCTTTTTTAAAAAACTGAATAAAGTGACCTGTTAATTAGATGACTGCACAATGTGGGACAAATTTTTACCTAGCAAGTCATTTTATTTTCAGAGAAACAGATACCCTGATGATATAGTATCTGTATCTATAGCTGGGAGCCCCTCAGCAAGTTACCAGCAACTGTTTCAAAGGTTTGGAAAAGTTAACAATATTTTACATTAAAGTCATTCACTTTAAGTGAAACATTAGGTCCTGAGGCCAATTCCCCATTCTAAGGTCTTCGGAAAAGAGCCCAGTCTTTGAAAGTCATAGACACAATGAAGTACATTATTGAGAGTTCTTTCTAAGCATTGCATTCTGTGACCTGAAGCCTCTGTGGACATAGCAATCCACCCCACCCCAAACCCCACTATTCTTTCCTTTCGTTAACCACACCCTTAAGTACACCCTCGGGGCAAAATGTCTTTGATCTGCCCTGGAGGTCTGACTGTGACACTTATTCCTAATGTTCACCTCCTGCGTAGTCCTCCTAGGTAGCCCCTCCCCCGCAGTGTGTACTCCCCAACCTCCAGGCTATAAAAACATGTCTTAAAGGAGATAGGTTGGGGGTGCCTGGGTGGCTCAGTGGGTTAAGCTTCTGCCTTCGGCTCAGGTCATGGTCTCAGGGTCCTGGGATGGAGCCCCCATTGTGTTCTCTGCTCAGCAGGGAGCCTGCTTCCCCCTTTCTCTCTTCCTCTGCCTCTCTGCCTCCTTGTGATCTCTCTCTCTCTGTCTGTCAAATAAATAAATAAAATCTTAAAGAAAAAAAAAAAAAGGAGATGGGGTTGCAGAAATCTCCTTGTCTTACTGCCAAAGACACGCTTCTGTCCTTAAGCCCCTTCGTAAACCGTTTCTTGTCAACTGGACTTGCCAGCCTTTTTCTTCAGACTTACTGCTCCTTTTGCCTTTGGAGTCATTTTGCATAAACCCCCTTTCATGGAACACATTACCAGCTTTTGAAACAAGCACCTAACTTCATTCCATGATGAACAGAGGTGTTCACCCTCTTTTCAGTAGTGTTTTACTTTATTTTGAAAAAAATGCATATGCACTATCAATTTTGGGCAGATAAAAGGCAATCATTGAGCCTGATTTTATTTAACTGCAGTTGAGCCTTGTACAACTGTATAACTGGGGTGCAGAGGAGCAAGAGCGCCTGGCTCCCAGGGTCTCAAACAGGCCAGGTTCAGCCACTCACCAAGGACAAAATCCAAAGGCAGAGAGACAAGTGGTGGGGAAACGAGAAGAATTGATTTCAGTGAGGTCAACACCAGGAAGACAGTGGACTAGTGTTCCAAAAACTGTCGTCAAAGTTCTGAAAACACTTCTATTTTTATATAAGGAAAATGTGGGACAAAGGTCAGTAGGTACCTGCGGGTGGGCAGGAAAGGTCAGGTCGATCATTGTCTGGAGGTCAATCATGAGGGGTCTTGCTGGCATCAGGCAGTCCTTATTGCTTGAGGGGTAGTTCTGGTTCCCATCCCAGGATGCTTCGACTCCTGGGTCTTTTGCCTGAGTTAAAACATAAGCCAGAGGGACACCTGGCTAGCTCATTCAGGAAAGCATGCATGTCTTGATCTCCAGTTTGTGAGTTTAAATCCCATGTTGGGTGTAGAGATTACTTAAATAAATAAGTAAATAAACTTAAAAAAAAAAGATAAGTCAGAATGAAACAATCAGAGAGTAAGGATTAAGGTCAAATAGAGGCAGTTGAGGTGACAGTTGGTTCTTTCTCAGTGGGGGTTAGGGGTGCTGAGCCCTGTGCAGCTGAAAATCCATATATAACCTTTGACTCCCCAAAAACTTAACTACTGATAACCTACGGTTGACCAGAAGCCTTCCTGAAAACATAAGCAGTTGATTAACATATGTCTTGTATTATATATGTATTATATATCGTATTATTATAATAAGGTAAGCCAAAGAAAATGGTATTAAGAAAATCATAAGGAAGAGAAACTACACTTAAAGTGCAGTACTGTATTTATTTAAAAAAATCTCTCTCTCTCTCTCTCTCTCTCTCTCTCAGTGGACCCCTGCAATTCAAGTGTATCTGTGCCTGTATTTCTCCTTCACTGAGAAGAGAAAAGGTGTTCTGATTATTGACTTATGGCCCAGCTTTTTAGAAAGAAATTCCTTTAAAATGTGGAAGGTCAGTTCACTGATTCTCTTCAGTGCTAGAATTTCCTTCCAAAAGCATCTAGTTGGGCGCCTGTGTGGCTCAGTGGGTTAAGCCGCTGCCTTCGGCTCGGGTCATGATCTCGGGGTCCTGGAATCGAGTCCCGCATCGGGCTCTCTGCTCAGCAGGGAGCCTGCTTCCCTCTCTCTCTCTCTGCCTGCCTCTCTGTCTACTTGTGATCTCTCTCTGTCAAATAAATAAAATCTTAAAAAAAAAAAAACCACAAAAGCATCTAGTTTTCATTGCTTTAACTTTGTGCTTGCTCAGCAGCCTTCAGACTTGTAAATTGGTCTTCTAAATGCACCTACCCACAAGAAAGAAAAACAGGAAAGTCAAACGAGAAAGGTGGGAAGGTAAGATGGAGGCTTCTGCTATTTTTAAGCAAGAGATAGTGGTGTGTGATGTCAGGTCTGTTTACCACCCTTGGTATATAGTCTACTGTGAGTTATGAAACTAGCATTCTGTTTTGTGGATATAGGTTGGAAGATGATTGGTTTCCCAGTCCCTAATTATCCTTTGAGAGAGCTGGTAAAATTTAATTCTTTTTTTTAAAGATTTTATTTATTTATTCGACAGACAGAGATCACAAGTAGGCAGAGAGGCAGAGAGAGAGAGGAAGGGAAGCAGACTCCCTGCTGAGCAGAGAGCCCGACCTGGGGCTTGATCCCAGAACCCTGGGATCATGACCTGAGCTGAAGGCAGAGGCTTTAACCCACTGAGCCACCCAGGTGCCCTCTTCTTCTTCTTCTTCTTCTTCTTCTTTTTTAAATTTAATTCTTAAGCATACAAATCTGAGGAGTAGAATCTGGACCCACCATGTGGCCCAGAAACCACCTCAAACCACCCACAGGTATCTCTATAATCATACTGTAAGGGCCTATTTAGCCAGAGCGATTCCATCTTGGATTAAACAGTCATTTTGTTGTTTATGCAGTAAAACTTAAACTGTCCCTGCCCCCCTTCCCCCCAGGGGACTTACTTAAAAACAAGTCCCGGAAACCAGTCCCAGGTAACAAAGCCCAAATACAAGGGTGGGACAGGCCAGGTGGAGGTATCCAATCAGTGGGGGGGGCACATGCTGTCTCCCTAGTTACCAAGGAGTATGGGCCCCGCCCTTTGGGAGCCTTTTGGGCGCCAATTCTTACCAAGGTGATAGGCTAGTTCAAGAGTCTACTATAGGGTAAATTGTAATTCAGTTGGTCGCTTTTGTGTGACCTAGCATGACTGTGTAGCTTTCTCTGTGTTACAATCTCATTGGCCACTTGTGCGTGGCCAGGCCCAACTACATGGCCTTTATCCTTAAAGACTAGTCTGTGAAGCAGAGAGGGGTCACCCTCTCTGTAAGAGGCACGGCCCTGAACGTTCGGTTTGATTCTCGATGCTTGGCGCGAAATAAAGCTTTGCTTAAGCTTCGCTTCGTATCATTCTTGCTCCTTTAATCACGGACCCATTATTGGGGGACCTTTCAATATCAGTTCATTATCCTTGCAACAACACTTGTTTTGTCCCGTATTCTTTCTGCCCCATTTGAATAATGTCCCAGCAGGGAGAAATATTTTAGGAGGAAATTCAAGACATACTATCATTTTCTAAATAGCAGAATTTCTGAATCTCTGTAGGCTTCATAATGGCGAAGCTAGCCGATATGTTTAGAAGGAACCAGCTATAACTTGGGTTAGAGAGAAAAGCATAAATACCTTGCTGGGGCCACAGACTTTATATTCATTTGACCTTAAATTCTGGAGTAATTGAGTTCATTGTACTTGTATTATTAAGGACTCATAGAATATGGTGTAAATTTTTACACAGGGAAGTACAAGCTCACTATTTCGATAAATCTTGTCAGATCACTCTCTAAAAAGATTGATTTCATTTCTCTTCCAACAACGTATGAGGCTTCCCCCTCTCCTGAGAGTAGAGCAGTCCAATGAAACTTTCTTAAGCAGAAATGGCATAAAGCAAAGAAGCAATTACCATTAATGTACATGGAAAAACTTTTTATCAACCTCAGACCCCCCCCAGAATAACCTCCCAAAATAACTTCTCTTAGGCTTTTCTGATCTCTTAGAACACATCTTGTCAAGAGATGCCCAAAACAAAGTGAGATAGAGCACAGAGGCTCACAGACACAGTTCAGAGCTATGGCAGGTTATGCTGAGATGCTGGGTGTGGTTCTCAGGGAAGGAGCCTGGCAGGGCCATTCTCTCTGCTCCCCAAGTCTGCTGCTGGGCTGTAATGGCCCACTGCAAAACAAACGCTAGATGTTTTGTTTTGTTTTGTTTTGTTTTTTTCTCTTTCTCTCTCTCTCTCTTTTTTTTTGTTAAAGCAAAAATCCTCTTTGGATTTTTTTGGTTAGTGAAAACACGTGCTAATGTAGGTCTTCCATACAAGCTAGGTGGCATAATGGAAACTTGTGAAAAGCAGGGAATAACTATATTATATCTGTTCATCCACAACTTTATTTACTTTAAGTATTATTAACCTGTTAAATTTTGTCAGTTAGATACAAGAAAAATTATATCATTATTGTTTAATTTGCAGCTCCTTAATTGTACATATTAATATACTTTCATGGCAGTTGACTACTGTATTTCTTTCCAGTATCTGACTCTGTCACCTTTGCACATATTTCTATGCAGTTGATGGTCTTTGGTTTAGTGATGTGTAAGAGTTCTTTGTATATTAAAGAAATTAGCCATTTATCTGTCAAATGTTGAGAGTACTTTTTCTTAATTTGTTATTTGTCTTTTGCATCATTATTTGTAGTTCAAGGTAAGGATTTTTTTCTTTTGTTTTTTGAAGATTTTATTTATTTATTTAATAGACAGAGAGAGACCACAAGTAGGGTGAGCAGCAGGCAGAGGGAGAGAGAGAAGCAGACTTCCCGCTGAGCAAGAAGCCTGATGTGGAGCTCCATCCCAGGACCCTGGGATCATGACCTGAGCCGAAGGGAGACGCTTAGCTGACTGAGCCACTCAGGTGCCCCTCACAGTGAGTTTTTGAGACAAGTATTTACCAAGAAAGAATAAGACAATCTCTGACTATATCAAACTAAAAACCTAAAAACCTTCTGTATAGCAAAAGAAACAATAAACAAAATGAAAACACAACCTACAGAATGAGAGAAAATATTTACAAACCTTCTGATGAAGGGTTAATATCATATAAAGAACTCCTACAACTAATAAGAAAAGTCCAGGGGCTCCTGGCTGGCTCAGTCAGTAGAACATGTGACTCTTGATCTTGGGTTGTGAGTTTGAGCCCCACGTTGGGTGTGGCTTCTGAATATATACTATCTATGTGATGTGGGAATTACAAGCTGAAAATTTAATAATATCCATCTCATTTGCTTCTAAATGTAGGGTTATTTATATATTCCGTCCTTATTTTAAGAATTTAAATCAAAGAGTGGGTAACAACATGGTGACTGTGACTAAGCTCTTAGAAATGCAGTAACTGGAGCACCTGAGTGGCTCAGTGGGTTAAGCCTCTGCCTTCGGCTCAGGTCATGATCCCAGGGTCCTGGGATCGAGTCCCGAATCGGGCTTTCTGCTCAGCGGGGAGCCTGCTTCCCCCTCTCTCTATCTCTGCCTCCCTCTCTGCCTACTTGTGATCTCTCTGTGTCAAATAAATAAATAAAATCTTTAAAAAAAATGCAGTAACAGCCAGATCATTGGAAGGATGTCTAAACAAATGTATCAATAGCTGTACTAGGAAGGACACTAGGAATCAGAAAGTTGCCCAAATAGTACACCCCTTTCAGAGAGGACTTCTCTCAGCACACTATTTCAACAAAAGCACATTTATATACAAGAATGACCTGGCAGTGAAGAACAGAAAAAAAAAAAAAAAAAAAGTTTTTTTTATGTTCTAATAATTGATAAGCACCCTAAACCCAAAAGTATATATGATGGTACAGACTAGTCCACATGAGACAAGAACAACTGATGACAACCAAAAAAGGAAATCTAGAAACTTGGACTATATTCCCTAACTCACATTGGCTAGGGATTACAGGTAGTACCATAGTGACCACTATCAGCAAGTTCATGCGATATTGTGATGTATAAGAAGTATATGTTTGGTCTTTGTTCCTATTCCTGGCATAGAGTTCCTAAAACCTTTGGAATATCCTAAATGTTAAGAGTGGCAGAGGTGTCTCTTGTTATGTTAATGAGGTGGATTTTGCTTGCTGCCTAAGGAGGGAGAGCTGGTTGCCAGCAGAACCAACCAGGTGATTAGAGGGTTGGAAATTCAAGTCTCACCTCCTGCTCCCCAGAACCCCCCCACCATTACCTCTGGGAGGGGAGAGGGCTTGGAGGTTAACTCAGTCACGAATGGCCAATGGTTTAATCAATCATGCCTATGTAATGAAGCCTCCACAAAAACCCAAGAGGACTGGGCCAGAGAACTTTTGGGTAGATGAAGCAATGGAGATGTGGGGAGAGTGGATGCCCAGAGAGGGCATGAAGCTCCTTGCTCTTTCCCTACCCATCTCTTTCATCTGGCTGTTTCTGAGTTATATTCTTTTATAATAAACTGGTAATCTAGTTAGGTAAAATGTTTCTCTAAGTTCTGTGAGCTGCTCTAGCAAATTAATCAAAACCGAGGAAGAGATCATTAGAACTTCTAATCTGTAATGGGTTGGTCAGAAGCACAGGTGATAACCTGAGCTTGTGACTAGCCTCTGAGGTGTGTGTGTGGGGGGGTGGAAGACTATCTCGTAGGACTGAACCCTTAACCTGTGGAATCTTGGGCTATCTCTAGATGGAAAGTGTCAAAACTGAGTTACATTGTAGGACACCCAGCTAGTGTCCAAGAATTGCTTGGTGGGAAAAACCCCATCCACTGGAATTAGGAGCCAGAATCTCCGTGGTCATTCAAAAAACCTGTGAATCATTCCTGACATCCCCTCTTGTCCCTGTTTCATAGCCAAGTCCCATGGAATCTACCTCCAAAACTAAAACCGAATCCATCTGCTTTTTTTTTTTTTAATTACCTATTTATTTGACAGAGAGAGATCACAAGTAGGCAGAGAGGCTGGCAGAGAGAGGAGGAAGCAGGCTCCTGGCTGAGCAGAGAGCCTGATGCAGGGCTGGATCCCAGGACACTGGGATCATGACCTGAGCCGAAAGCAGAGGCTTTAACCCACTGAGCCACCCAGGGGCACCTTTTCTGCCCATTCTTTAGCCAGCTAACACATTTATCCTTCAGATAACTGATGAAATATTACTTTGTTGGAAAGGTCTCTCTGACTCTCCAGTTTAAATTAGGGCCCCTTTTATACACTGGTTATTTTGTTCATGTATGTAATTTTTCTTTAATGTTTTTCTTTTCACTCATCTACAGTTCATGATCTCTAAAAAGTTTGTAGCTCGTTAGAGTCAGACACAGTGGAAAAATTAGCAAAGGACAACGGATACTTTTTGCTGGGTCAGTGAAGGTACTAAATTTGAACAATCAGTAAATGACTTAAAAATATAACGTTCAGGGGTATCTGGCTAGCTCAGTAGTAGAACATGAAGCTCCTGACCTTGATTGACATTGTGAGTTCCAGCCCCACCTTGGGCGTACTGATTACTTAATTTTTTTTTTTATTAAATAACTTTTTTACAGTGTTTCCCCTAAATAGTTTTGTATAACTCATTTCTAGACAACAGCAGGTAAAATTTCTTTCAAAGTCTTTCAGACTGGGGTGCCTGGGTGGCTCAGTCAGTTAAACATCCAGTTCTTAATTCCAGCTCAGGTCATGATCTCAAGGTCCCAAGATGGAGCCTTGCATGGGCTCCACACCCAATAGGGAGTCTGCAGGACATTCTCTGTCTGTCTGTCTCTCTCCCTCACAGCTTCTCCCCCCATCCCCAGCTCACACGCACATGCTCTCTCTCTTTCTCAAATAAATAAATAAATAAATCATTATAAAAACCATAAACAAAAACAAAACAAAAAACCAACTCCTTCAGACTAATTTCATTGCCATTTTTGCTACCCACCGTGGCATTTTTTTCCCTGTAGGCTTTCATTATGTCACTGAAAGAAGCCCTACAGTCTCTACTGTGTCCTTGGGTATATCCTTGAGTCAAATAAAAGGTAGGCTTAATTGCAGTAGATTGTCCAAAATCCCATGGATATGGAAAAGACCTTCAAGAAGTTTTTCTCTGATTTGAATCCTCACATTCATTCTCTGCTACCATTAGAATTTTCTTTTTCTTTTCTTCCATTAAAAAAATTGTAAGATATACTTAACATAAAATTCAACGTTTTTGACCATTTTTAAGGATACAGTTTCAGGAGCATTAAGCACATTCACATTGCCGTGCAACTATGGCCACCGTCCTTCTCCGGAACATTTTTCATCCTGCAAAATGGAAACTCTGTACCCATTAAATACTAACTCCCCATTCTCTCCTTTCCTCTGCCTTTGGCAACCACTATCTATGAATTTGACTACTTTAGGTACCTTTATCCATGATGTACTATGTGTCAGAATTTCATTCCTTTTTGAGGCTGAATAATATTTCATTATATGTTTGTTGTTTTTTTAGCTTAGTTTTTTTTTGTTTGTTTGTTTTCTTTTTAATCTCCACACCCAACATGGGGCTCAAACTCCCAACCCCCAGATCAAAAGTTGCATGCTTTTCCTTCTGAGCCAGCCAGGCGCTCCATTTCATTGTGTTTATATGACATTTTGTTTATCAGTTCATCTGTTGGTGCATATTTCAGTTGCTCCCACCTTTTGGTTATTGTCAATAATGTTGATATGGACATAGTTGTACAAACCTCTCTGACTCCTTGTTTTCAGTTCGTTTGAGTATATACTCAGAGGTAGAGTTGCTGCATCATACGGTAATTCTATTTTTAATTTTGTGAGGGATTGCCATACTGTTTTCCATAATAGCGGTACCATTTTACATTCCTACTGACGGTGCACAGGGGTTAAGATTTCTCACCATTGTTTGTTGGTTGTTTTAAAGCTCTTTATTTTATTTTATTTTATTTTTTAAAAGATTTTATTTATTTATTTATTTGACAGAGAGAAATCACAAGTAAGCAGAGAGGCAGGCAGAGAGAGAGGAGGAAGCAGGCTCCCTGCTGAGCAGAAAGCCCGATGCGGGGCTCGAACCCAGGACCTGGGATCATGGACCTGAGCCGAAGGCAGCGGCTTAACCCACTGAGCCACCCAGGCGCCCCTATTTTTATTTTTTAAAAGATTTTATTTATTTACTTGACAGACAGAGATCACAAGTAGGCAGAGAGGCAGGCAGAGAGAGAGAGAGGAGGACGCAGGCTCCCCACCAAGCAGAGAGCCCGATGCGGGGCTTGATCCCAGGACCCTGAGATCATGACCTGAGCTGAAGGTAGAGGCTTTAAACTACTGAGCCACCCAGGTGCCCCTTAAAGCTCTTTAAATTTGTTTTTTGTTTCAAAACTATTTTTTAAAAATTAACATATAATGTATTATGTGTTTCAGGGGTACAGGTCTGTGATTCATCAGTCTTAAATAACACCCTGTGCTCACCACAACACATATCCTCCCCAATGTCCATCACCCAGCCACCCCATCCCTCCCACCCCCCAATTTCTCACCATTCTTGCCAACACGTATTATTTTATTTGTTTTGTTTTGTTTTAAAGCAGCGATTCTAGTGGGTGTGAAATAGTATCTCATTGTGGTTTTGATTTGCATTTTACTAGTAATGAGTGATATTGAGCTTATTTTCATGTACTTATTAGCCATTTGTACATCTTCTTTGGAGAAATGTGTATTTAAGTCCGCTTGCCCATTTCTTTTTTTATTTTGTTTTATTTTATTTTTAAAGATTTTATTTATTTATTTATTTATTTGACAGAGAGAGAGAGAGAGATCACAAGTAGGCAGAGAGGCAGGCAGAGAGAGGGGGAAACAGGCTCCCTGTGGAGCAGAGAGCCTGTTGCTGGGCTCGATCCCAGGACCCTGAGATCATGACCCAAGCTGAAGGCAGAGGCTTAACCCACTGAGCCACCTAGGCACCCCCATTTGCCCATTTCTTAATTGGTTTTTTCCTTTTCTTTTTTTTTTTTCCTTTTCTTTTAATTGGGGTGAGTACATTACTCAAATTAAAGAGACTACCAACCAAATCATGGAAATAAATCCATTGGCTACTTGACACTAAATTTGTTGTTGATAATCGCTGTGTTTACATTTATAAAACTGTATTGCAATTATATGGTAAAACAAATTAAAAATTAAACTTTTTATTATATTTAAGGTGTTTTATTTAACTGAGAGAGAACAGAGTGTGAGAGAACACAAGGGGGGGGGGCAAAGGGAGAGGGAGAAGCAGGCTCCCCACTGAACAGGGAGCCCAAAGTGGGGCTTGATCCCAGGACCCTGGGATCATGACCTGAGCCAAAGGCAGATGCTCAACTGACTCAGCCACCCAGGAGACCCTAAAATTTAAAAAGTTTTAATTCTATAAACTACTGCACATGAACTATAATTCACCCACAGAAAAATCTACATATAAGAGTACAGTTTGGTGAATTTTCACAAATGAATACACATGTGTAACCAGGGCCAAGATCAACAGAGGGAGCCTTACTAACACCTTCGAATTCCTCACCCAGTCACTATTCCTTTTCTGCCAAGGTAACCATTATCCCAAATTTTAGCAGATAACTTTTCCTGTTTTTGTGCTGAAATGGACTTAGTCAGTAGGTACTTTGTGAGCCTTATTTTCTCTCTCTCTCCCTTCCTTTCTTCCTCCTTCCTTTCTTTTTTCTCCTTCCTTCTTCCTTCTTTCCTTTCTTTGATTTATTTTGGAGAGTACATGCATGCCTGCTATCTGCAGGGAAGAGGGGCAGAGGGAGAGGGAGAGAATATTCTGAAGCAGACTCCCCACTGTGCTCAGAGCCTGATCCCAGGACCCTGAGACTGAGAACTGAGCCAAAATTGTGAGCAGGCTACTCGACCAGCTAAGCCACCCAGGTGCCCTGGACCTTACTTTCTATGCTCAAATTTACATTTCCGCAGTTAAGCCATTTCATGTTGTTTGTTTTAGGTCAGGCTTCTCATTGTTGCATAGTATTCCATTATTATGAACACTGAAGTTATTAATTCATTCTGTTGTTTATGGTCTTTTGGTTATTTTCATTTGGGAGCTGTTTAAAAAAAAATGCAGCTGTGAACATTCCTGTTTGTTGGTGCACCGTTAAGTCCTCATTTCTCCTGGCTGGATTTGTAGAGGTGAAACTGCTTGCTGGGTCACAGGGTAGGCTACTTTGATAGATAGAACTGTAAGGGCCTACTTAGCCAGAGTGAGCCATTTTGTTGTTTATGCAGTAAACTTAGATTGAACCTGCCCCTTCCCCCAAGAGGAAAGCGCTTAGAAACAGAATTGCTGAAATACGGCCAAATAGTCCCCGATAACGGAGTCCAGATTCAAGGACGTGTCCGGCCAGATGGAAACGTCCAATCAAGGGAAAGCGCACGTAATACCTCCCTACCCGCCAAGGCCGTATTCGGCCAGGTGGAGACGTCCAATCAAGTAAAAGCGCAGGTATTACCCGCCAGGGAGTGTGAGCCCCCGCCTTTTGGGCATCAGACAAAGGCGCCAATTCTAGCCAAGGTCATAGGCTGAATTAGATGACTATAATGGGGTAGACTGTAATTCAATTGGCCACCTGTGTGTGCCAGGCTCAACCACATGGCCTTACTCCATAAAAATTAGTCTGTGAGACTGGGAGGGGTCGCCTCTTTGCAAGAGACGGCCCTGGCCGGTCAGTTTGATTCTCGATGCTTGACGCGAAACAAATCTTTGCTTGACCTTCGCTTTGTATCAGTCTCGTCCTTTTGTCTATGGACCCTTTCAGAACCAAACTGATTTTTTTTTTTTTTAAGATTTTATTTATTGGGACGCCTGGGTGGCTCAGTGGGTTAAGCCTCTGCCTTCAGCTCAGGTCATGATCTCAGTGTCCTGGGATCAAGTTCCGCATCGGGCTCTCTGCTCAGCAGGGAGCCTGCTTCCTCCTCTCTCTCTCTCTGCCTGCTTCTCTACCTACTTGTGATCTCTCTCTGTCCATGAATAAATTTAAAAAAAAAAAAAAAGATTTTAGGGACGCCTGGGTGGCTCAGTTGGTTAAGCAGCTGCCTTCGGCTCAGGTCATGATCCCAGTGTCCTGGGATCGAGTCCCACATCGGGCTCCTTGCTCAGCGGGAGCCTGCTTCTCCATATGCCTCTGCCTGCCACTCTGTCTGCCTGTGCTCACTCTGAAAAATAAATAAAATCTTAAAAAAAATAAATAAAATAAATAAAAAGATTTTATTTATTTATTTGACAGACAGATCACAAGTAGGCAGAGAGGCAGGCAGAGAGAGAGGAGGAAGCAGGCTCCCTGTTGAACAGAGAGCTCGATGTGGGGCTCGATCCCAGGACCCTGGGATCATGACCTGAGCTGAAGGCAGAGGCTTTAACCCACTGAGCCACCCAGGTGCCCCAGAACCAAACTGAAAGGAGTTGTTCTAGCTTACATTCCAAAAGCAGAGTAGATGAATTCAGTTACTCCACATCCTTGTGGTGTGGGAAACAAAGGCAAAATAAAAAATTAAATTTTCTTACTACTTAGAACTCACTGACAAGTCCTTGAGACAGGCAGAGTGACATTCCACTAGGAACTCAGCTGCCTTTATGTTAATGCTTTGCTCAGGGCAAAAGGCCATCTTAGCTTAACATTGTCCTGACCTCCCCTTCCTGCCAGGATCCTGTAAGTCTACTTTAATATATAAAGATTCCTTTGGACACTTCCTTTATCTTTATCCCCCAAAATACATGTTGACAACCATCCTTCAACCATGTAGCCTACTGATACACAACTGAAGGGTCTCATGATGACTGAGGTTTTATTAGATGGTAATAAATGACATTTTCCTAACAACTGCTAACCCCCTCAAGGTCCTAAAAACCTTGCTTCCAAAATTCCTTGGAGACTTACTACCCCTAACCCCCTCCCAAATTGAAAGTATATAATGGGTCACTCCTCATGATCCTAGTGTAGCTCTTTCTGCCCACTCCTGTGCCCAAGCTTTAATAAAACCACCTTTTTGCACATAATTCTTTCTTAGCCATAGGCTCCAAACCCCAACATTTCCTACTTCACTTGGGAGTATTTTTCCAACACTTGGTGTCTTCCTTTATTCCCTTTTCTATTGTATTTTGTAAAGTTTTTTTTTGTTGTTTTGTTTTTTTTTTTTGACAGAGAGATCACAAGCAGGCAGAGAGGCAGGCAGAGAGAGAGGAGGAAGCAGGCTCCCCGAGAGAGCAGAGAGCCTGATGCGGGACTTGATCCCAGGACTCCGAGATCATGACCTGAGCTGAAGGCAGCGGCTTAACCCACTGAGCCACCCAGGCGCCCCTATAGATTAGATTTTTAAAAATCTTAACTTTCATTAAGGAATCTAAGATTTGAAGGGATATTTTTTGGGTGATCTAGTCTAGCTTACTATGTTAGTCAAGGTAGGTGAACCGTGGTTACAACCCCTAAATATTAGTGGCCTAACACAATAAAAGCTTCTTTCTTTTTCTTTTCTTCTTCTTTTTAAAAAATGCTTATTTCTTTATTTGAGAGACCGTGAGGGAGAGAGTGCACAGAGAGAGAGGGAGAAGCAGACTCCCTGCAGAGCAGAGAGCCCAATGTGGGGCTTGATCCCAGGACTCCGAGATCATGACCTGAGCCGAAGGCAGCGGCTTAACCCCCTGAGCCACCCAGGCGCCCTGTATTTTGAAATAAAAAACAATTCAAGCAAAGTTTAGATTGCTTTTGGGGGGACCTTTTAGTTGTTGGTTTGGTTCTCTGAATTGTTAACCATCTAAGACATCTACTTTGTCCAGTCGCAGGGTGTTGACTGTGAGTGCGTCCTCGGTTTTGCTCAGCACTTTCGCTCACTCTACCCCTTGGATGTCATCGGGTGAAGAAAATGAGGTGTGTGTCCAAGGCGGAGCAGGTCCTTTGAGTACTCTGGAAGTCCGGTCACTTAGTAGGCGAAACTTAGGCGGACCTTCGTCTGCCAGTTTTTTTACTAGGGTCCACGATCCGGGCGCTCCCGCCAGCCGCCGGTCTCCCCACTGCCGCTGGTCCCGGGAGGGATAGGGAAAGCGAAAGAGCCGCCCTGTGGGGCGCCAGCCAGAACAGGGGTGGAGCGGGGCGGGGGACCCGGTCCCCGCGGAGCATGCGCAGACCAAGCCCAGCGCATGCTCCGCAGAGCGGCGGGTCCACAGATGTGGGGAGTCGAGTCTCCCCGGCCCACCACCCTTGCCGGAGTTGCTGCAAAGGCGCTTGTTCCAAGCCCCGGCTGCCAATAAAGTTCGTTAAAAAAAAAATCATAGTCATTCTTAAAAGAGCGAAGGAGGGCGCGAGCCAGCCGGGCGGCCCCGCCGGGGTTGCTGGCGCCCTGGGAGGAGGAGGAGGCGGCGGCGGCGGCAGCGGTTGCGCCGCGACCAGGAGGAGCTGGTCGCGCAGGGCAGCGGGTCCGCGGCCGGCGGGGTACGGTGAGTAGCGGCTTGCACTCCGGACAGCGGCGCTGATCTCACTCGCTCTGTCCAGCGGCTGAGGGCTCCCCCCGCTCGGCTGAGGAAGGACCCGCTTCTCCCTGGGGTCCCGGGATGTGCCGTACCCCGGGGACTGTAGAGGGGTGTGGGGGGCAGGGGCCTCTAGGCCCGGGCTCCCATCCCCCCGGCCCTGGCCGCTGAGCGCCCGCTCCCCAGCCGCAGAGCGCCGTGCCCAAGTTCCTGCTGGAGGAGGTGGGCGGCAGTACCTACCCGGCCTCCGCTCTC
Source organism: Lutra lutra (assembly GCF_902655055.1). Lineage (NCBI taxonomy): Eukaryota > Metazoa > Chordata > Mammalia > Carnivora > Mustelidae > Lutra > Lutra lutra. The sequence continues at coordinate 49,062,259 of NC_062283.1, read as the reverse complement.
AGCGCCCAGCGGCGCGGGCTCCCAGGGTATGCGTCCCTGGAATTGCCCCTTGGGCGGGAAGGAGCGAGACGCAGCGGGGGCGAGGCGCTGGCCTCCAGCTTGGCGGAGCACCCAGCTTCTCGCCTTCTCCCAGCGCCCACATGGGTAGGGGGCGACCCAGGCCGGGGCCGTCACCAGCAAGGGGAGTCAAGTGCCGCGTTCGGTTTGATCGGAAGTGGGGTCTCAAGCTCTGCTCTGGCTTTTAGAACCCCCTCCTTCCTGCGGCGGGGCCCCCTCCTTACCCTCGGCCCCACCCTTCCCTAGTTTCTTGCTCAGACTGCTAGAATATGAATGAGCCAGACTGCACTATTTCATTGACACTGGTTGCCACAGAATTACTTAACTCGGAGAACAGAGGAGTCGAGGAGCTCCCAGACGTAAGAACTTGAGGGTGTGTGCGAGCGCATTAAAGAGTCTGAAAGGGTCGGTTCTTGAGGCTTTGTATAACTCCTAATGTTGTCTAGGTAATTTCATCGAACCTAACAAGCTTTTCAGTGTTATAAACACAGTCGTACCTGTACTTAAGTACATTTTCTAATTTATTAGACTGCATTTGTTGGAAAACTTTTTTAAAATTAAATTTGGGAAAAACGGTATTTAGAAAAGAGTATTTATGCAAAGCATTGCTGTAAGCTTTTTAATTATTATACTCAGGATTATCTTATTTTCTAAGAACTTAGCTGTTTTTTTTTTAAGATTTTATTTATTTATTTGACACAGAGAGAGAGAGATCACAAGGAGGCAGGCAGAGAGAGAAGGGGAAGCAGGCTCCCTGCTGAGCAGAGAGCCCAATGTGGGGCTCGATCCTAGGACCCTGAGATCATGACCTGAGCTGAATGAAGGCAGAGGCTTAACCCACTGAGCCACCCAGGCGCCCCGAACTTAGCTGTTTTGATAGAGTGCTTTATGTCTATAGAGCAGTAGTAATTGATAATCACCAGACTGGCTGTGTTAAAATCTGATTGCTCTTCTCTTCTTTTAAATTTTATTTTTTTTAAATTTTTATTTATTTATTTATTTTTTAGATTTTATTTATTTATTTGTCAGAGAGAGATCACAAGTAGACGGAGAGGCAGGCAGAGAGAGAGAGAGAGGGAAGCAGGCTTCCTGCTGAGCAGAGAGCCCGATGTGGGACTGGATCCCAGGACCCTGAGATCATGACCTGAGCCGAAGGCAGCGGCTTAACCCACTGAGCCACCCAGGCGCCCTTAAATTTTATTTTTAAAATTATATGGTAAAATTGTCTTTTTAAGGGGTGTGCAGTTCTGTGAATTTTAGATTAGTGCTGTCACCACGACAATCTGGGCATAGAACAGTTCTAAACCGCCCCCCCCCCCCCCATTTATGCTATCCTTTTATATTCTTCCCTTACCCCTAACCTTTGGCAATTACTAAACTTTTCCAGATGTCACATAAGTGGAATCATACAATATGTAACCTTTTGATGCTGACTTCTTTCACTCAGCGCAATGCCTTTAGGATTCCTCCAAGCTGTTGCATGTATCAAGCGTTTCTTCTTCTTTTTTTTTTTTTTTAAGATTTTTTTTTTTTAAATTTGACAGATAGAGATCACAGGTAGGCAGTGAGGCAGGCAGAGAGAGAGAGAGGAGGAAGCGGGCTCCCCGCTGAGCAGAGAGCCCGATGTGGGGCTCGATCCCAGGACCCTGGGATCATGACCTGAGCTGAAGGCAGAGGCTTTAACCCACTGAGCCACCCAGGCGCCCCTCTTCTTTTTTTATTGCTAAGTAGTGTTCCATTAGATGGACGTTCCACAGTTTGTTCATACATCCACCCACTGAAGGAGATTTGAAGTGTTTTCAGTCTTGGTGATTATGAATAGAGCTGCTATAATCATTCGTGTACAGGTTTTTGTGTGAACACAAGTTTTCCTTTCTGGAGGGTATTGCTAGGAGTGGGATTGCAGGGTCATAAAAAGGATGTTTAACTTTATAAGGAACTGTCATGCTGGTTTCCAGAGTGGCTGTTAGTATTGTGCATTCTTACAGGCACCATTGGAGAGTACCCATTGTTCCACATTCTTGTATGCACTTAGTATTGTCAGTAATTTTAAATTTAGCCATCTCATAGGCATATAGTGGTATCCCATGGTTTTAGTGTGTCTTTAACTAATGACAAATGATTTTGAATATCTTTTCATGTGCTTATTTTGGCATATATAATCTTTGATGAGTCTCTGGGCAAGAGTATTTAGTGCCCATTTCTCAAATGGGTTCTTAGCTTTCTTATGGGTTTCTTTTTTTCTTATGTTGAGTTTTGAGGGTTCTTCATATGTTCCAGATACAAGTTGTTTGGTAGATACGTGCTTTGCAAATACTTTCTCACAGTCTGTAGCTTGTCTTTTCATTCTTTTAACAGTATCATTCACAGAGCAAATGTTTTTAATTTTTGTGAAGTCTAATTTATCAGTTTTTCCTCTTGTGGAAATTTTTTTGGATGTCTAAGAACTCTGCCTAATGCCAGGTCAACATTTTCACCTTGTAAAATATTTCTTCTAAAAATTATCGTTTTATTTTTTATTATTTTATTTTTTAAAGATTTTATTTATTTATTTGAGAGACAGAGTACCTGAGCACAGCGTGGAGGGTGGGGTGTGGGCAGGGGAGAAGCAAGGGGAGAGGGAGAAGCAGACTTCCCGCTAAGCAGGGAGTCCCACCCCAGGCTGGGTTCCAGGGCTCTGAGATCATGACCTGAGCCAAAGGCAGGTATTTAACTGACTGAGCCACCCAGGTGCCTCTGAGATTTTATTTATTTATTTATTTATTTTTAAAATTTTTTTTTTTAAAGATTTTATTTATTTATTTGACAGAAATCACAAGTAAGCAGAGAGGCAGGCAGAGGGAGAGGAGGAAGCAGGCTCCCTGCTAAGCAGAAAGCCCGATGTGGGGCTCGAACCCAGGACCTGGGATCATGACCTGAGCCGAAGGCAGCGGCTTAACCCACTGAGCCACCCAGGCGCCCCTGAGATTTTATTTTTAAGTAAACTCTATACCCAACATGAGGCTTGAACTCATTAGATCAGGTGGCAGATTCTATCGACGGAGCCATCCAGGTATCCCTACAGTTTTACTTTTATTATTATTATTTTTTTTATAGTTTTACTTTTAGATCTGTGATCCATTTTAAATTATTTGTACAAGGTATGAGGTTTAAGTAAATGTTTACTTTTTTACATATGAATGTCCTATTTTCTACCATCATTTGTTGAAAACAGTCTTTTCTTCATTGAATTGTTTTTGTACCTTTTGTCAAAAATCATTTGGCTGAATTTGTGTGGGTCTATTTTTGGGCCCTCTGTTCTGTTCCGTTGATTTATATATCTTTCTCTTTACCAGTATCACACTTTCTTGACTTGTATAGTTTTATGGTGTCTTAAAAGTGGCCAGTATGATTTCCTCCGATTTTGTTCTTTATATATATATTTTTTAAGATTTTATTTATTTATTTGACAGACAGAGATCACAAGTAGGCAGAGAGGAAGGCAGGCAGAGAGAGAGGAAGAAGCAGGCTCCCCACGGAGCAAAGAGTCCGATGTGGGACTCGATCCCAGGACTCTGGGATCATGACCTGAGCTGAAGACAGAGAGGCTTTAACCCCCTGAAGCCACCCAGGCACCCAGATTTTGTTATTTTTAAAGATTGTGTTAGCTGTTCTAGTTTATTTGCCTTTCCAAATAACGTTTAGAAACGTAAAGAGAAAGAACATTTAGAATCAACTGCAGAAAATCCTGCTGGTGCTTTGGAATTGGATTAAACCGTGGATCAATTTGGGGAGAAGTGCTGTTTTTACTTTGTTGAGTGTTCTGATCTGTGAACATGCACATCTTTTCATTTATGTAGGACTTTGTTTCATTAGTGTTTTATAGTTTTCAATATATAGGCCCGTCCTATACATGTTTTGTTAAATTTACACCAAAGTATTTAATTTGGGGGGAACTTTTATAAATGTCACTTAAAAATTTTGTTTTCAGGGATGCCTGGCTGGTTCGGTTGGAACAGCATGAGACTCTTGATCTTGGGGTTGTGATTTCCAGTCCCATGTTGGGTGTAGAGACTACTTAAATAAATAAAACAAATTTAAGAAATAACAATGTAAATTGAAAAATTGTACATTGTTAGGGTATAGAAATACAGTTCAGTGCTGTGTGTTGCTCTTGTATCCTGTGTCCTTGCTAAACTCATTTATTAGTTTTAGGATTTTTTTTTTTAATTCTTTGGAGTTTTCTGTAAAGACATTCGTGTGATTTGTGAATAGGGACAGTTTTATTTAGTCTTTCTCTTCTAAGAGTTTTACTTATTTTTTGTCACCTAGTTTCTGTCTAGGACTTTTGTGTATGATGAATAGGAGTAGGGAGAGTGAGCATACTTACCTTGTTCTCAGTCTAAGGGTTTAAAGCAGTCAGGCTTTCAGGGGTGCCTGGCTGGCTCAGTCAGTAGAGCCTGCAAAAGTTGCTCTCAGGGTCCTGAGTTTGAGCCCCCTGTTGTACGTAGAGTTTACCTGAGGGGGGAAAAAAGGCGTTCAGGCTTTCAGAGTTGAGTATAATGTTAGCTGTGGAGTTTTTAAATGACATTCATGAGGCTGAAGAAGTCTTTTTCTGTTTCTAGTTTGCTTACTATTTTTCTGACAAATGGATGTTGAATCTTGTTATATATTTCCTCTGTTTCTGTTGATAGGGTGGTGAGATCTTTCTTTTTTACTTTGTTAATTTGGTAGATTACATCGACTGATTTTTTTTTTTAGTATTGAACCAGCCTTGCATTCCCAGAATAAAGCCTACTTGGTCTTAATTATAATTCTTTTTTTTTTTTTTTGGTCCTAGCTATTCTTTTTATATATTCCTAGATTTGATTTGCTGATATTTTGTTGAGGACTTTTGTGTGTCTTTGTCCAGTTGTTTTTGTTTTTTGGTACTGTTTTTGTGTGATGTTGGTATCAAAATAATACTGACTTTATAAAATAAGTTGGAAAGTATTCCTTTCTATTCTATATTCTGGAAGAGAATGTATATCATTGGTATCCATTCTTGAAAAGTTTGGTAAAATTCTCTAGTGAAGTCACCTGAGCCTGGAGAGTTCTCTTTGAGTTTTTATTTTTTAAAATTTTTATTTATTTATTTTTTAAAGGTTTTATTTATTTATTTGACAGACAGATCACACATAGGCAGAGAGGCAAGCAGAGAGAGAGGAGGAAGCAGGCTCCCCGCTGAGCAGAGAGCCCGATGCAGGGCTTCACCCCAGGACCCTGGGATCATGACCTGAGCTGAAGGCAGAGGCTTTAACCCACTGAGCGACCAGGCGCCCCTCTTTGAGTTTTTAAGTTACAGGTTCAATTTCCTTTATAGTTATAGGACTGTTCAAATCATTGATTTCATATTGAATGAGTTGTGGTAGTTAATGCTTCTTAAGGAATTGGTCCATTTCAGCTAAGTTGTCAATTTTTTTAAGAGGGGGAAGGGCATAGGGAGAGGGAGAAAGAGAATCTTAAACCCCTATGCAGGGCTTTATCTCATGACCCTGAGATCATGACCTGAGCCAAAATCAAGAGTGAGATGCTTAATGGACTGAGCCACCCAGGCTTCCTTAAGTTGTCAAATTTATGTGTGTAGAGTTGTTACATTATCCTTTTTTTTTTTTTTTAAGATTTATTTATTTATTTGACAGACAGAGATCATAAGTAGGCAGGGAGGCAGGCAGAGAGGGGTGGGGGGAAGCAGGCTCCCCGCTGAGGAGAGAACCTGATGTGGGGCTCGATCCCAGGACGCTGGGATCATGACCTGAGCTGAAGGCAGAGGTTTTAACCCACTGAGCCACCCTGGTGCCCCTTACATTATCCTTTTGAGTCTTCAAAGTCCACAGTGACATTCCTAAGTTTATTCCTAATACTGGTGATTTGTATCTTACCTCTCTCTCTCTTATTTTTTGCTGTGTTGGTCAGTTTTTTTTTTTTTTTTTAATCTTTAAAGAAAGTGGTTTTTTTGTTTAATTTTCCCTGTTTTTCTGTTTTCAGTTTCATTGATTCTGCTTACTTTTGTTATTTCCATCCTTTGCTTGGGTTTATTTGCTCTTTTTTTCTAGTTTCTTGAGGTGAGAGTTTAAATTACTGATTTGAAACAACTTCTTTTTCCACGGTGAACATTAAGTGCTATAAATTTTCCCTCTCAGCCCTACATTAGCTATTCTCCACAAATTTCACATTTTATATTTTCATTTTAATTCAGTTTGATTATTTTGAAAAAAAAAAGTCTTTTGAGCTTCTTTCTTTGGCCCACAGGTTCTTTAGAAGTCTGTGTTTTTAGTTTGCAAGTGTTTGCAGATTTTTCTGTTATCTGTTACTGATTTCTAGTTTGATTACTTTGTGGTCCCATTATTTTAAGTTTGTTGAGTTTTGTTTTATGGCCTAGAATCTGTTTTATCTTGGTATATATTTAATGGGTACTTGAAAAGAAGTATATTCTGGGATGCCTAGGTGGCTCAGTCAGTTGAGTGTCTGGCTCTTGATTTTGGCTTAGGTCATGATCTGAAGATTCTGAGTTCAAGCCCGGAGACAGGCTCCATGCAGAGTCTGCTTGAGATTCTTTCTCCCTCTCTCTCTGCCCCTCCCTTTGCTCACACTCCTTCTGTTTCTCAATAAATAAATAAATCTTTAAAAGGAAACGTATATTCTGCTGTTTTTATATTATATATATATATATATATATATATATGTATATATATTAGATTCTGATAGTTTTATTGTGTATTAGACTTTCATTTTGTTTTATTGTATTTTTGAGTATCTCTCCTGTGTAACTTCTTTTATTTTTTAAAGATTTATTTTATTTATTTGAGAGAAAGAGGTCAAGCACATGAGTTGGGGGGAGGGGCAGAGGAAGAGGGAGAACAAGGCTCTTCGCTGAGCTCAGAGCCAGATGCAAGGAGCTTGATCCTAGGACCCTGAGAGCATGACCTGAGCCAAAAGCGAACATTTAACTAACTGAGCCACCCGGGTGCCCCTCTTGTATAACTTCTTTAGTAGTTACTCTGGGTATTATACTATGTATACTACATATATATAATTTACCACAGTCTGTTGGTGTCAACATTTTACCAGTTCAAGGGAAGCCTAGAACTCTTACCTCCCTTTACATTACTTTGTCCTCTCCCATTTATAATTAATTATGTTAAATATTTTCTTTACACATACTGAAAATCACACAGTTGTGTTTGAGTCAGACATAATTTAGAATGCTCAAGAGAAATCTATTGTATTTACCTCTTTTTTTTTTTTTAAAGATTTTTATTTATTTATTTATTTGACAGGTAGAGATCACAAGTAGGCAGAGAGAGAGAGAGAGAGGAGGAAGCAGGCTCCCTGCTGAGGAGAGAGCCCGATTCGGGGCTCGATCCCAGGACCCTGAGATCATGACCTGAGCTGAAGGCAGAGGCTTTAACCCACTGAGCCACCCAGGCGCCCCTGTATTTACCTGTATTTTTGCTCCTACCACATTCTTTTTATTCTGTTACTCTATTTTTTTTTACATCATTTAATTATGTTTGAGGTGGAGACCTAGAACCTATACTTTAACAAATCTTCCTTGATGATTCTTATGATTATGCAAGTTTGTGAAGCACTAGGGACAATTACTGAAACTCCATGGGGAGTGGGGAGGAATGTTCTTCCTGTTTCAGACTTGTTTTGTGTAGTGGTTGTGTAGATGGATTTTCAGTTAAGGGAGTTGGAATATAATAATATAACATATAATAGTAGTCAGGAACTTAACTAGTAATTTTCCTAAGACATATGAAGAAATTGACTTTCTCTTCTTTTAAATCTTAAGTGCAAACAGTACGCATTATATTACTTTCATTATATGAGTAACTGTAACTAGTCTGAAACTAAAGAAAGAATATGTGATGTAAGATTATTTGTAAAGGAGTCATTGTAACCTGAACAGTAAAGCACTGTAAGAGTCAAGTGCTGTCACACAGTTGTATATTATTACACACAATTTTTCTTTGGGGTTCTTTTCTAGGGATATTAATTATTACCTCTGAGGTCAAACAAGCAATTTGCTTAGATTTTGTATTTATTGCCCATGTGGTGGTAACTATGGAGGATTTACAATGTTGTATAAAACTAAACTACCTTTTTTTTAAAACTACCATTTTTTGAATACTTAATTTTCACTGTGCTAAGTGCTTTATATGTACCATTGATCAACAATCTTCTGAGGTAAGTATCCTCAGTAAACTGAAGCTTAAAGAGATTAGCCAGTAACTTTACTTAGCCCAGAACTAGTAAGTGGCAACTTTACATCAAACCTCAACTCTAACACTGCAGTCTTAGTATTAGTCTCACTGAAAGATAGAACTATGTAATCTAGACATTTATTAATACCTGGGTGTCATGTGTTGTGTGCAATTATTTAGGATTCAGAAATGAATGATATTATTGTTCCTCCTTTCAACAAACTTACATGATCTAAACAGGGTGGTAGGGGGACCTCCATCATGGAAAAATTCTTGCAATGCACTATAGTTATTCTTCATAAAGCAATTATAGCTTATTTTGTACAATTTTTGGGGTGTCTGGGTGGCTTAGTTAGTTAAGCATCTGACTCTTGGTTTCAGCTTAGGTCATGATTTCGGGGTCCTGGGATCTAGCCCCACGTCAGGCTCTGCACTCAGCAAAGTCTCCTTGAGATTCTGTCCCTCTCCCTTTGCCCCTCCCCCTGCTCACACACTCTCTGTCTCTCAGATACGTAAATCAACCTTTAAAATTATTTTATATAATTTTTATGTTATGAAAAATAATTTCATTTTAAACCACAGATTTGAGAAGATCTGATCACCTGGAATTAAAGTTGGCTCAGAAACCTTTTCAACTGAAAAAATGTTGGAGGAAGATATGGAAGTGGCCATCAAGATGGTGGTTGTAGGGAATGGAGCAGTTGGAAAATCAAGTATGATTCAGCGATATTGCAAAGGCATTTTTACAAAAGACTACAAGAAAACCATTGGAGTTGATTTTTTGGAGCGACAAATCCAGTATGTACTTGGCCATTTTATCCCCTCAGTTTTGATTTGTGAACTCAGTACAGCCCAAAGTTAGGATCCAGTCTGGTGGCAATGGCTAATGAGATAGTTGGTGGTGGTTTTCAAATACTCAGTCCTATGTGTATTGTTTTTTTTTTCCTTTTTCCTTTCTCTTTAATGTTTGAAGTTTTGTTTTTTTTTTTTTAAGATTTCATTTATTCATTTGACAGAGAGAGAGGTCACAAGTAGGCAGACAGAGATAGAGAGGGGAAGCAGGCTCCCCGCCGAGCAGAGAGCCCGATGCGGGTCTCGATCCCAGGACCCTGAGATCACGACCTGAGCTGAAGGCAGAGGCTTAACCCACTGAGCCACCCAGGCACCCTGAAGTTTGTATTTAAATTCTAGTTAGTTAACACAATGTATCTTTATCCCTCTTTTTCTCACCTTTCATCTATTTTCCCTTCCTCATTTTCCCTCCTTTTTTCATATGCCCCTCCCTACCCTTCCTGTCTTGTATCTGTTTTATATTTATCGGTGGCCCCTACCTTACTTCTTAAACACAAACTGATACTTGACTCTAATGAGATTTCTGTCCACTACAAGCTCAACTTGGACATTTTGCAGGTTCAGTTCCAGACCACCACAATAAAGCAAGTCAAATGAATTTTTTGTTTTCTCAGTGCATGTAAAAGTTATGTTTACATTGTACTGTAGTCTGTTAGGTGTGTTAGTTACGTCTAAAAAAATAATGTATATGCCTTCATTTAAAAATACTTTCTTGCTAGGGGCGCCTGGGTGGCTCAGTGGGTTAAGCTGCTGCCTTCGGCTCAGGTCATGATCTCAGAGACCTGGGATCGAGCCCCGCATCGGGCTCTCTGCTCGGTGGGGAGCCTGCTTCCTCCTCTCTCTCTGCCTGCCTCTCTGCCTGCTGTGATCTCTCTGTCAAATAAATAAATAAAATCTTAAAAAAAAAAAAAATACTTTCTTGCTTAAAAATGCTAACCATCCTCTGATCTTTCACCAAGCCTTAATCTTTTTGCTGGTGAGGGTCTTGCCTTGATGTTGATGGCTGCTAACTGATCAGGGTGGTGGCTGCTAAAGGTGAGGGTGGCTGTGGTGATTTTTTAATATAAGACAAGAGGGCACCTGAGTGGCTCAGTGGGTTAAAGCCTCTGCCTTCGGCTTAGGTCATGATCTCAGGGTTCTGGGATCGAGCCCCGCATTGGGCTCTCTGCCCAGCAGGGAGCCCGCTTTCCCCTCTCCCTGCCTACTTGTGATCTCTGTCAAATAAATAAATAAAATCTTTAAAAATATATGTATATAATATAAGGCAACAGTGAAGTTTGTCTCATCGATTCACTCTGCCTTTCAGGAATGATTTCTCTGTAGCACATGATGCTGTTTGAGGACATTTTACCCATGGTAGAATTTCATTCAAAATTGAAGTCGGTTCTTAAACCCTACTGCATCACTATATTGTATACCTGAAACTAATGTAACACTGTATGCTAGCTATACTGGAATTAAAATTTAAAACTCAAAAAAATTCCCTCAAATGCTCTGCTACTTAATCAATTCAGTTTATTTAATAATCTAAATCCTTTGTTGTCATTTCAACAGTCTGCATAGCATCTTCACCAGGAGCAGATTCCATGCCAAGAAACCACTTTCTTTGTTCTTTCATAGTAAGGAACTCTTCATCTGTTCAGTTTTATCACAAGATCAAAGCAGTCAGTCACATCTTCAGTCTCCACTTCTAATTCCAGTTCTCTTGCTGTTTCCACCCTTCTGCAGTTACTTCCTCCATGGAAGTCCTGAACCCCACAAACTCATCCATGAGAGTAGGAATCTACTTCTTTTTTTTTTTTTTAAGATTTTATTTATTTATTTGACAGAGATCACAACTAGGCAGAGAGGCAGGCAGAGAGAGAGAGAGAGAGGGAGGGAGGAGAAAGCAGGCTCACTGCAGAGCAGAGAGCCTGATGTGGGGCTCGATCCCAGGACCCTGGGATCATGACCTGAGCCGAAGGCAGAGGCTTTAACCCACTGAGCCACCCAGGTGCCCCTGGAATCTACTTCTTCCAAAGTCTTATTGATGTTGATATTTGACCTCTTCCAGTTAATCACAATTTTTTTTTTTAAAGAATTCTTATTTATGTATTTGACAGAGAGAAAGAGAACACAAACAGGTGGAGTAGCAGGGAGAGGGAGAGGGAGAAGCAGGCTCCCTGCTGGACAAGGAGCCCTATGTGGGGGGCTTAATCCCAGGACCCTGGGATCATGATCTGAGCCAAAGGTAGTCGCTTAATCTGCTGAACCACCCAGGTGCCCCGAATCACAAATGTTCTTAATGCCATCCAGAATGTTGAATCTTTCCTATAAAGCTTTCAATTTTCTTTACCCAGACACATCAGAGGAATCACTGTCTGTGGCAGCGATAATCTTACACAATGTATTTCTTAAATAGTAAGGCTTGAAAGTCAAAATTACTTCTTGATCCATGGGACACAGAATGGATGCTGTATTAGCAGACATGAAAACAACCTTCTTTCATTGTACATCTCCATAGAGGTCTTAGGTGACCAGTCCATTGTCAATGAGCAGTCAGATTTTGGAGTAACGTTTGTTCTCATCAGTAGGTCTCAACAGTGGGCTTAAAATATTCAGTAAACCGGGTGCCTGGATGGCTCAGTTAGGTAAGCATCTGCTCTCTGCTCAGGTCATGATCCTGGAGTCCCAGATCGAGTCTCACATCCGGCTCCTTGCTTGGCAGGGAGTCTGCTTCTTTCACTGACCTCTCTCCTCTCATGCTCTCTCTCTCTCAAATAAATGAAATAAAATCTTTAAAAAAAATTTAGTAAACCATCAGGTAAACAGATGTGAGTAGTAAATTTAGCATAATTCTTAAAGGCCCTAGAATTTTCAGAATGGTAGATAAGCATTGGCTTCAACTTAAAGTTACCGGTGGCATTAGGCCCTAACAAGGGAGCCAACCTGTCCTTCGAAGCTGTGAAGCCAGACACTGACTTCTCTCTAGCTCTGAACATCCTTAATGGCATCTCCTTCCAACAGAAGGCTCTTTCCTCCACACTGAAATGCTGTGGCTTAGGGCAGCACCTCCAGGAATTCTCTCAGCCAGAGCTTCTGGGTAACCTGCTGCAGCTTCTCTGTTGGCACCTGCTCCTTCACCTTATACTTTTAAGTTACAGGGGCCTCATCTTTCCTTCAACTTCATGAACCCTTGTCTGCCAGCTTCAGACTTTTCTTCTGCAGCTTCCTCACCTCTCTCAGCCTTCAGAGAACTGAGGAGAGTTAGGACCTTTCTCTGGATGAAGCTTTGGTTTAAGGGAATGTGTGGCTGGTTTTGTCTTCTCTCCAGATCACCAAAACTTCCTCCGTATAGCAATGAGGCCGTATTGCTCTCATATCATCTGTGTGTTCACTGGAATAGCACGTTAATTTGTTTGTTTGTTTCTTTGTTTGTTTATTAAAGTCATCTCTGCGCCCAACTTAGGGCTCGAACTCACAACCCTGAGATCAAGAGTCCTGTGCTCTACTGACTGAACCAGCCGGGTGCCCCTGAAGTAGCATTTTCTTTTTTTTTTTTTTTTTTTTTTTTAAAGATTTTATTTATTTATTTCACAGAGAGAGATCACAAGTAGGCAGAGAGGCAGGCAGAGAGAGAGAGAGAGAGAGAGAGAGAGGAGGAAGCAGGTTCTCCGATGAGCGGAGAGCCCGATGCGGGACTCGATCCCAGGACCCTGAGATCATGACCTGAGCCGAAGGCAGCGGCTTAACCCACTGAGCCACCCAGGCGCCCCTTCAAGACCTTTTCCTTTGCATTCACAACTTGGCCAGCTGGCACAAGAGGCCTAGGTTTCAGCTTATCTCAGCTTTCAACATGCTTTTCTCACTGTACTGAATCATTTCTAGCTTTTGATTTAAAGTGAGAGAGGCCACTGTAGGGCTATTAGTTGCCTTAATTTCAATATTTCTATGTCTCTGGGAATAGGGAGACCCAAGAAAAGGGAGGGAGATGGAGGAAGGGCTGCTTGGTAGAACAGTGAGCGCACACATGACATTGGTCCACTTAGTTGTCCATCGTCTGTGGAACCCCAGGACAATTATAATAGTAACATGAAAGATCACTCACAGAGATCACCATAACAAATATAATAATGAAAAAGTTTGAAATATTGCAAGAATTACCAAAAGGTGGCACAGAGACACAAAATGAGCAAATGCTGTTGGAAAAATGGTGCTGATAGAATTGCTGAAGGCAGAGTTGTCATAAACCCGCAATTTGTAAAACACACCGTCTCTATGAAGCACAGTAAAGCGAAGTGCAGTGACATAAGGCCTGCCTGCTTTATCTGTAAGGACACTTATCTGTCTCTTGGAACAGTTTTCGACTATTGTAGCATCCTAAGACTATGTTTTTTAAATTAATTAATTAATTAATTATTTAAAAAAAGATTTTATTTAATTTTTTGACAGAGAGAGACACAGCGAGAGAGGGAACAGAAGCCCGGGGAGTGGGAGAGGGAGAAGCAGGCTTCCCACTGAGCAGGGAGCCCTATGTGGGGCTCCATCCCAGGACCCTGGGATCATGACCTGAGCTAAAGGCAGACACTTAACAACTGAGCCACCCAGACCTCAGCAGGAAGTCTGCTTCTCCCTCTCCCTCTCCTTGTCACTCCTCTTGCTTGTGCTCACTCTCTCTCTGTCAAGTAAATAAAATCTTAAAAAAAAAAAAAGTAACAATTTTTGTTTTTAGTTCTGAGAACTTTTTTTTAAAAAAGATTTTATTTATTTATTTGATACACAGAGAGAGAGATCACAAGTAGGCAGAAAGGCAGGCAGAGAGAGAGGAGGAAGCAGGATCCGTGCTGAGCAGAGAGCCCGCTGTGGGGCTCAATCCCAGGACCCTCAGATCATGACCCAAGTCGAAGGCAGAGGCTTAACCCACTGAGCCACCCAGGCGCCCCTAGTCCTGAGAACTTTTAAAGATATTTCATTTCATTTCATTATAGTTGACACACAATGTTAACATTAGTTTCAGGTATACAGTAGAATGATTCAAGTTCTCTCTATAGGTTATGCTGTGTTCACCGCAAGTGTATCTGTCCCCATATAATGCTCTTACAGTGTCATTGGCTGTATTCCCTGTACCTTTTATTCTTGTGACTTATTCATTACGTAACTGGAAGCCTGTGTCTCCCAGTCCCCTTCACTCATTTTGCCTATTCTTTCACACCCCAAACATATTTGAAATGTAGGACAAACTGACAGGTATTAAAGAAATAAGTAACATTAAATAAATCTGACTAGCCTAGACATTAGCATTAAAGATAGTTGTGTTCATTGTTTTAAAGATTGTTCAATTTCTAATTTGTATTCTATTGCCATCTTTTTTTTTTTTTAAGATTTTATTTATTTAACAGAGATCACAAGTAGGCAGAGAAGCAGGCAGAGAGAGAGGAGGCAGGAAGCAGGCTCCCTGCGGAGCCTGGGAGCTCAATCCCAGGACCCCGGGATCATGACCTGAGCCAAAGGCAGAGGCTTTAACCCACTGAGCCAGGCGCCCCCGCTATTGCCATCTTTTAAAAATACTTCTGTTTACTTCCTTTCTCAGATATTTTAAGAGGACTCATTTTAAGCCATGGTGTGTTCATTTTTGTATTTGTTATCTGAACCAAATTAATATTTTAAATATATAGTTGATCATTATTTGTAGATTCCATATTTATACTTTAAGTGTACTATTGGTTCTCATTATTTATAGGTTCCATATTTGCAACCGATCTACTTGCTAAAATCTGTTTGTAACCCCAGAGTCAATACTCCTAGTGCTTTGGTAGTCGTTTGTGGATATGCACAGAGCAGCAAATATTTGCTACGCTACATGCACATTCTCAACTTAGATTGAACAAGGCGACCCTCTTCCTTCTTTTTTCATCTCTCACACTATAAACCAGTGATTTCTCATCTCTGTTTTTGTGCCACTTTTTTTTACTTCTTGTTGATGATGTCGCTGTTTAAAATGTCCCCAAGCATAGTACTGTCTAGGTTTCCTAAGTACAAGAAGGCTATGATGTGCCTTATAGTAAATATATATTCTAGGTACACTTCATTTACACATGAATTATAGTGCTTTTGGCCTTGAGTTCAATGTTAATGAATTAACAGTATGTATTAAATAAGTTATCTTCAAACAGAACCACAAAAAAACCAAGGTTGTGCATTGATTTGTTAGGTGAAAATGTAACTAGGGGTCACGGGAACCTAACTCTGTATTTCCGCTAGGAGCAGTGTTTCAGTATTTGATAATTCAGTGTTTGCAGTGATTTTATAGAACATAACCACCGTGAACCAGACAATGCACTTACGGCAAAAGAAGAGTAAATTTTTAAGTTGTAGGACAACCAAGCTTCTTCTTTTTTCCTTACCTCTCTCCCTCCCTTCCTTCCTTTTTAAATTCCTTTTTTTGTTTCTTTCCTTTCTTATTCTTATCCGGGACCCATTAGAATGTTATAGCAAGAAGGGAGCAAGTACTAACCTAAGAGAATCCTCTTCCCAGTGCTGCTGGTCATCAGGCCACCACTGTCTGTGACTGTTGTTAAAGGAGAAAACAGGACAGGTAAATTTAAATCATGTATGAAGTTATAGCTTTGGGGGAATGTTTTTTTCCCCCTTTAGTTTCACTACTGGTGGTGGTATCAGCATTTAAAAGCACTCAGACTTTTTAAGGTGAAAACCAGCAATGCAGTTTTAAAACCTTCAGATTTGAAAAATAGAAATATGCACAAAGCTATGTGACTAAAGATGTTTTCTTTACATATGCAATAAATTCATCTCTTGTTTCAGAGTCAATGATGAAGATGTCAGACTAATGTTGTGGGATACAGCAGGTCAAGAGGAATTTGATGCAATAACAAAAGCCTACTATCGAGGTAAATTGTGGGGTTCATTTATTTGGGCATATTCTTTTGGCCAAACAAAGAACTTCACTTTTTTTTTAATTCCACATAGAAGAGTTTCTTATTAAGAAGACTTGAATTAATTTCACAGTATTTTTAAAAACCTCTTAGGTCATCATTATTCCCCTAATGATCATGTTGAGTGGTGAATAATACTTTCTACCATGGATAGTTCTTATCTGCCTTGGAATTACATGACTCACATAGGCATTCCCAGTTCTAATCAGTTAGAAACTGTTCAGTGCCTACCTCTGACCACATGGAGATGACTCTATGGTCAGAGAGTGGAAACTGGTATGAAATAGTAAAGTCCTTGCAAATAAGATGACACTTTGTTAAGATGCATGAAATTGCGTGGATAAAGCCATCTTGGTGCTATAAGAGTTCAGGGATGTGTGAGATACATGCGAAAGGAAGGAACCCCATCTGTAGCACTGACGAGTCTAAAATGCGGGGTTAAATTCCTTAAGGAAAGCTGAAATTTCTAAATGGAACCCGAAGTTTCCATTAACATTTTCCTATAAAATTTTGTCCTTTTCTTTTGGAATTTATGACAGCATTTTCAGTGTTTCTTTGCCTTATTGCTAATGGTGATTGTAATGAGAACAAAGTAACCAAAGGCTCCATATAGTCCGATGTGGCCTTAGAAACTATTGACACTTGCATATATAGATTGTTTTTTACCACTTTAGAAAATGTGAGGAACTTGTAATAATGGCCACAGAGGTCTAATGAAAATATAATTACACTAACATATAAACAACCAAAGAAGTTGTCTTTCTTGGAATCAGAGAAACCTGACTTCCACTGCCTCCTCTAAGAAGACATTCTGTTTCTTGAGAAGAGAGGTGTGCCTCTCAGGTCTCATTCTAACAATGCTACCACTACTTCTCATTCTGTTTACTGTGTCCCTTAAGGCTTCCTGGGGCAGTAGTTGCTCTCCTCTGGATGTTAGTTTGGATGTCGAGCACCTGTAACATGGTGTGAGGCAGGAATTATGTTCTTATGGCTCAAAGCTCTTAGATTAGATGGCGTTTTTATCAAATCATTAATTTCATGAGCATTGACACTATTGATTAACAGGCCTGGAAATCAAAGTTAATTCTTAAATTTTATTTAAAAAAAATTTTTGAGATTATTTATTTGAGAGCAGGAGAATGCACAAGTTGGGAGGAGAGGGAGGAGCAGGTTTCCCATTGAGCAGGGGTCCCGATGTGGGCTCCATCCCAGGACCCTGCAATCAATCATTACTCCAGCCGAAGGCAGATACTTAACCGGCTGAGCCACTCAGGTGCCCTAAAGTTAATTCTTGATTAAAAATTATTTGTATTTTCGGGGTGCCTGGGTGGCTCAGTGGGTTAAAGCCTCTGCCTTCAGCTTGGTTCATGATCCCAGGGTCCTGGGATAGAACCCTGAATCAGGCTTTGTGCTCAGCAGGGAGCCTGCTCCCCCCGCCCCCACCGCCTGCCTCTCCGCCTACTTGTGATCTCTGTCAAATAAATAAATAAAATCTTAAAAAAAAATTATTTGTATTTTCTTAGTGGGGTTATTACCACCACATCCCCTCACCCCATTCACATGGAAAGAAAACAAACAAACAAAACCCCTAGTGGAAATATAAAAAAAGTAGTAGGAGTACATGACATTTTCATCGTTTTTACCTAGCTTTTTTCTCTAAATTCTCATTATGAAATATATGTTCTTTTGTAAGGAAAAGAGACAGATTGGGTTCTTCCTTTTTTTTTTTTTTTTTTTTAAGATTTTATTTATTCATTTGAGAAAAAGAGGGAAAGAACAGGGGGGAGGGGCTGAGGGAGAGGGACAAGCAGATTCCTACTGAGCAAGGAGCCCAGTGGGGCTCCATCCCAGGACCCTGAGATCACAATCTGAGCCAAAGGCAGATGCTTAACCAACTGAATGAGCAGATGCCCTTGGGTTCTTGGTTTTTAAGCTTTTGACAATTCGAATGGCAGTATTACTTTTTAACCAGTGTGGTTATTTTTGGAAAATGTATTTGCCATGTGTATCTCTAATCTATAAAAGCAAAACTGTGTTAGTCTATAATTATCCCAAAATAAAGTTTAACTTGAAAAAAGGCAAAACTTGTTAAATGTCAAAAATCATTTGATTTGCACGTAAATAGAAAAGAGAAAATGTTGGAACTGTACTGTTAAGTAAATCACTTGGATCCTTGGTTTAAGAAAAAAAAACAACAGACCAGGTAGCTAAAAATATTTTGTAGTTGAGGAATTAATGCTTTCTTAAGTTTTATCCCATGAGACTATGGATGTTCAACATTATTATCTTTTAATTTTTAAAATTTGACTCATCTGGCTTGTTGTATGCTTCTTGTTTAGTACTTTTTAGGTGTGTACAATGTCTGTAAAAAGCATTCTTTGTCAGAATCTTAAAAAAGGACCCATAATTGCTAGTATTTACTTGTCTTATCTTAATTTACTGTGGGTGCTATTTAAATTTTTTTCTGCTTTGTTTCATTTGGGCTACAAGGCGTCAAACAGCTTTGGTTTCCCTACACTTAACATTTTATTTTATTTTTAAAGATGTTATTTATTTATTTGAGAGACAGAGGAAGAGAGCACAGAGGGAGAGGGAGAAGCAGGCTCATGACCTGAGTCCAAGCAGATGGTTAACTGACTGAGCCAGGAGCCTCCGTACACTTAATGTTTTAACTTAAAAGTGATCTTAAGGATATAAATAGATTATCTCTTAATAGCTTTTCTTAAGAGGGTATGTTTGATGGTGAGCACTGTGTATTATGTTAGACTGATGAATCACAGACCTGTACCCTGAAATAAATGATACATTGTATGTTAAAAAAAGAAAAAATCTTAAATGTAATTTTTAAAATTAATTATTTTTATTAACATATAATGTATTATTTGCCCCAGGGGTACAGGTCTGTGAATCATCTGGCTTACGCATTTCACAGCACTCACCATATCTTATACCCTCCCCAATGTCAATAACCCCACCACCCTCTCTAAAATGTAATTTTTTTTAGTCAACAATGTTAAAATGGCAAAGAGCATGGGATGCTGAGACACGTCTTAAGTTTCAGCTTCTTTTTCTAAGTTATAAGAATAAACATCACATCCCAAAATGAATTAAGTAATAAACAGTGACAATTATATGTAAATTTGGGAAATGACATATTGAATATTCTTATATGCTTTCCTTTGGGATTCACCAGAATGCTTTGGTTGCTGAGAAGAGAAAAGCAACCTCAAAGTAACTTAAAGTACGAAGAAAAGTGGAAGTAGCGTAGCTTTTAGTTATAGTTTGTTCTTACTCCAACCTCTTTGATTCTCCTGATTTGCCACACTCCCTGTGTGGGGTTCCTCATGCTGAGTTTCCTCTTGGTGGCAAGATTGGTACCAACAGCAATGGAAGCCACATGCTTTGTTCATATCCTTGGGGGTAGGGGTTAATTCCCACAACAATGGATCAAAAGTGCTGAGCTTTTATCTGATGAGATCACGCTGGAGCGGATCACTTTAAGTAGAGGAATGTGATTACCCTAATTGGCTTGGTGCCCTTAGGGCCTTCTCTCCTAGAGAAGAGGGTGGGTTCATCCTGCCTAAACCTTATGGCTACTGTGAGGGAGAGGTGTTCTCAGGGAGGGAGGGTAATTGGATGCCAGCTAGGCAACAGGGTAATCATCTGCTACTAGTATAGATTCAAATATGATAATATAATTAAATAGAAACGAAGACTAGGAACAGAATGTAACGGCTGGGAAGAATGCATTAAGATACCGATTTATTGATGGAAACACCATGCCTTATAAAATTAGGACTTAATGATTTATGTCCTAGAAATGTGTTATTCAAAATACATAAAATTTTTAAAAATTTATATATATATATTTTTAAAGATTTTATTTATTTATTTATTTGACAGAGAGAGATCACAAGTAGACGGAGAGGAAGGCAGAGAGAGAGAGAGAGAGAGAGGGAAGCAGGCTTCTTGCTGAGCAGAGAGCCCGATGTGGGACTCGATCCCAGGACCCTGAGATCATGACCTGAACCGAAGGCAGCGGCCTAACCCACTGAGCCACCCAGGCGCCCCTAAAAATTTATATTTAAGAAAAATTTTATTATAATTCATTTAAAAGACCTACATATAAAAAAAACCATTGTTTAGGGGCGCCCTTGTGGCTCAGTAGGTTAAGCCTTTGCCATTGGCTCAGGTCATGATCTCAGGGTCCTGGGATCAAGCAAGCCCTGCATCAGGCTCTCTGCTCAGCAGGGAACCTGCTTCCCGCTCTCTCTCTGTCTACTTGTGATCTCTCTCTCTCTGTCAAATGAATAAAGAAAATCTTAAAAAAAAAAAACCATTGTTTAAAGGCACCGTTATATTCTTAGAATACTGCATTAATTGTATAGTGAGACATGTTGAAGCATGACATTGTAAAGAACAGAGCGCAGATCATGTTAGAAACCCTTATGGGACCCCAAGTGACTCCTCTTAAATTCTTAAGAAGTCTACCTAGACAGTAGACACCATACTTAGTACAGAAAGTTATGTACAGTATAAAACATTTTCATTATAGTTTTTTTACTGTGATTTGTTTCTAAGAAAAAAATGGTTTTGGGGCGCCTGGGTGGCTCAGTGGGTTAAGCCGCTGCCTTCGGCTCAGGTCATGATCCCAGGTCCTGGGTTCAAGCCCCACATCGGGCTTTCCGCTCGGTGGGGAGCCTGCTTCCCCCTCTCTCTCTGCCTGCCTCTCTGCCTACTTGTGATTTCTCTCTGTCAAATAAATAAATAAAATCTTTAAAAAAAAAAAAAAAGAAAAGAAAAAATGGTTTTGACTGACAATATGGGGAAATGAAGTTATAAACTTGAGACCTATTATCTGAGATTATGCTCATAAATAGAAGGAAACTTTTTTTTTTTTAAGATTTTATTTATTTATTTGACAGAGAGAGATCACAAGCAGGCAGAGAGGCAGGCAGAGAGAGAGGAGGAAGCAGGCTCCCTGCTGAGCAGAGAGCCCGATGCGGGGCTCGATCCCAGGACCCTGAGATCATGACCCCAGCCGAAGGCAGCAGCTTAACCCACTGAGCCACCCAGGCGCCCAACTCTGGTCACTCTTAAGTAGTTTTTACAACTGCCTCATAGTTATTTCTGGTCATAAACATTATCCCATTTTGGTGGTTAGAATAGCCAGTCTTGTGTATTAATCAAAACTACAAATATAATTTAGCATTAAATCTCTTATCTTCCTTGGGGTTTTAATAGGCCAGTTAGTATCTGCACTCTGGGAAGAGAATTTTGGTTGCTTCCTTCCTCTCACTTTTCTTTGACTTGCTAGAGATGTGTCTTCCTTCTCTGCAGTCATGCCCAGGGGAAAATGGAATTGGGAGACCTAAGCACTCTTTTTTTTTTTTTTTCTTTTTCTTTTTCTTTTTAAGTAATTTTTTTGCCCAACATAAGATTCAAACTCACAACCCCGAAATCAAAAGTCATAGTCTGATCTGCTAAGCTAGCCAGTCGTCCCAGACAGGAGCACTCTTGCAAGTGCTATTATTTGATTTTGGGGCCCCCCAGGTGGCAGGTGTTCCAAGATGATTCTTTCTCTAGGGATTGTCCTGGATTCCTCCAAGGTTCCCATTTTGGGGACATACATGTATACTTGATTTTTTTTTAAAGATTTTATTTATTTATTTGACAGAGAGAGAGAGAGAGATCACAAGTATGCAGAGAGGCAGGCAGGGAGAGAGGCGGAAGCAGGCTTCCCACTGAGCAGAGAGCCCGATGCGTGGCTTGATGCGGGGCTCGATCCCAGGACCCTGAGATCATGACCTGAGCTGAAGGCAGAGCCTTAACCCACTGAGCCAGACGCCCCTGTATGCTTGATTCTTGCAGTTTCTTTTCCTCCTTGCTGCCTTTTGCAGGAGTTGCGTTCCACCTCTACCCTCTATGCTAAACTCCTATCATCCAATAAGCAGTCCTATGGGACATGAGTTAAAAATGACCCCATGCTAGGTTATCTCTGAGATGTGGTTCACCTCTTTCCATATGAAATTCCTGTGCATTCTTTGTCTTGCTATCGACAGGAGCACAGTTACTCCCAAAGGCAGCTCTTTTCTTTTTGTTGGTCTTGCCTTTTTGCTGTTGTTCCCAGCCACTGCATCTTCCTCAGGCTTGAATCAAGGCACCATCAGTCCAGAGTGCCCCCAACTGCCAGGAACACATCCCAGGCTACTTAAGTAGTCTTGCTAAAGTCCATTCCTTCTAGATTAAGATGAAGGAGGTAATGATAGTACTCTCCTCCATAGCACCCCACCTTAAGGGAGAAAGAAAGGGGTCACCTGGATAGCTCAGTTGGTTAAGTTTCTGACTGTTGATTTCAGGTCATGATCTCAGGGTCATGGGATAGAGCCCCATGTGGGCTCCCTGCTCAGCGGGGAGTCTTCTTATCCCTCTCCCTCTACTCTTCCCCTCCACCCCCTGCTCACTCTTTCTCTCTCTCTCTCTCTCTCAAATAAATAAGTGAATAAAATCTTTAAAACAAGAGAAAGAGAAGAGTTAGTGTGGCCAGCACTTCCTCTTAATGAAATCCTTTCCCCTTCTTCTCAATTCTTAAAAAAAAAAAATTCTTGAAGTGCCTGTGAGGGAGTTCCAAAGTTGTATAATGGATTTATGGGCATTTCCTTTGTAAATTCTGCAAAGAATGATCTTTCCACACTTACTTGGAATCTGGTATTTGTCATCTGTTTTATTGTCATCTCAGTCAAAATTTTGTGTAAAGGGTCTTTAACTTTTTAAAGTATATAACTGGGCTCTTTTGGTGGGGGGAGGAGGGAGGTTCCTAAGCAGAAAAGAACCATAATGCATCACAATTTCACAGAGTATTTATATGTATGGATGATAATATTCAGTTAGAGGAAATTAAAACAAGTTGTCCATCATTTCTCAGAATTATTGTTATCTGCAAAAGTAATCCACAAAACAGTTCTTGGCACAACTTGGTGGGGCTGGTTTATTTGGTAGGTGATCCCAGGGAGAAGTGAGAGACTGGGGAGAAAATGGAGAAAAACCTATGAAGGGAGCACTAATGAGCTAATTATTACTGTAGGCAATTGGAGAATCAGTCCCTGTGAGGAACCATGTAGCCATGCCTCAAGATAGTCCCACCAAAGTGATGCTGAGGTTTTATCCCATCTTCCATACTTTCAAATTCTCCCCAGAGCTATCAGTTTCCCTTAGGATGGGCTAGCCCAAGAATCTTTCTGAAGCATCAGAAAAAACTCAGGTTCAGAAAAACTGGTGTGGGGTCCCTGGGTGGCTCAGCCGGCTAAGCATCTGACTTCGGCTCAGGCCGTGATGTCGGGGTCCTGGGATCGAGCCTTGTATCAGGCTCCCTGCTTCTCCCACTCCCTTTGCCCCTGCCTGCACTCATGCTTGCACTCTCTCTCTCTCAAATAAATAAAATCTGAAAATAACAACAACAAAAAATGCTGAGTGCCACCTGCAGCATATGCTTTGAGAATATTAACAACAGGCAGGAACTGTCCACAGCTATGGTGAAATTCAGGTGTCTCTACCCATATTTGTGTTTACCTCCCTTGATTGCTTAAACATATGTAACAGTACATCTCCCTTCTCTTTAGACTGGCACTTAAGTACTTTTCCACTTTCCTTTGGTCTCTCCCCACTCAGTCTCCCACTAAATAATTCTGGGGTTGTTATGGACATACTTTTTCTTTTATCTGTTGGTTTATTCATTTTTTTAAACAACATTTTGGGGCTCCTGACTGGCTCAGTCCCTAGAGCATGTCACTCTTGAGCTCGGGGTTGTGAGTTTGAGCCCCGTGTTGGGTGTAGAGATTACTTAGAAATGAAATCTTAGAAAGAAAGAATTTCTTTTTTTTTTTTTTTAAGATTTTATTTATTTGTCAGAGAGAGAGGAGAGAGAGCGAGCGAGCACAGGCAGACAGAATGGCAGGCAGAGGCAGAGGGAGAAGCAGGCTCCCCGCCAAGCAAGGAGCCCGATGTGGGACTCGATCCCAGGACGCTGGGATCATGACCTGAGCCGAAGGCAGCTGCTTAACCAACTGAGCCACCCAGGCGTCCCGGAAAGAAAGAATTTCTTAAACAACATTTTGCTTTTCTGAGTTAATCATTCTTGCTGCCCATATCTCTGGCACCAACTGCTCAGCTTTTTTATACATTATTGTTAAAGTATACTTCCTCTAAGAGTTTCTTGTTTTTTATTTTTTTTTTAAAGTGTCTTTGTCTTTTTTTAAAGACTTTGTATCCCTGCAAATACCCTAATGGGCCCTCAAGGAACTATTGACTGGATATAAAATTCTAGGTTTTGTTTGTTTGTTTGTTTGTTTATTTATTTATTTATTTGAGAGAGAGTGTGAAGGAGCACAAGCAGGAGGAGCAATAGAGGGAGAGGGAGAAGCAGGCTCCCCACTGAGCAGGAAGCCAGATGCAGGACTGGATCCCAGGACCTTGGAATCATGACGTGAGCTGAAACAAATGCTTAACCATCTGAGCCGCCCAGGTGCCCTAAAATTCTAGGTTTAAAGCTAATAGAGTTTTATAATAAATAATAGTAAATAAATAAAATCCTTATTTATTTATTTATTTATTTTTTTAAAAAGTTTTATTTATTTATTTGACAGACAGAGATCACAAGTAGGCAGAGAGGCAGGGAGAGAGAGGGGGGAAGCAGGCTCCCTGCTGAGCAGAGAGCCCGATGCGGGGCTCCATCCCAGGACCCCGAGATCATGACCTGAGCCGAAGGCAGAGGCTTTAACCCACTGAGCCACCAGGTGCCCCTAAATAAAATCTTTAAAAAAATAATAATAATAAAATCTTAAAAAAAAAAGTTTCTTAGTCAAAGTGTAATGAAATAATGTTTTATTTATTTTATATATAGTTTAAGTAAATATTAGAGTTCAAGTAAATATAAATTTACTTACTAGTATCTAGTGTGATCTTGTCAGTGTTGGGGGTTATTTTGTTTTGTTTTTTTGAGAGAGAGAAAGAGGTGAGGGAGAGAGAGAGAATCTTAAGCAGGCTCCATGCCCAGTATAGAGCCAGACATGAGGCTCTATCTCACGACCCTGAGATCATGACCTGAGCCAAAATCAAGAGTCTGACATTCAACCCACTGAGCCACCCAGGCATCCCTTGTCAGTTTTATTTCTCCTTAAATTCATGGAAAGTGTTAGGGTGCTTCTCTCTGTGTTGTACCTTGTCCCCTGCCCCATTTTTATATTAATTTAGACAATTTTTGTAATTAATGTAGTCTTTGGTTTAAAAACCTGTTTTAGAGTAGGGAAGGTTTTCCCATATGAAGCCTCTGCTTTTACAGTAATAATGAATTGATGGTTTTTCTCTTTCATGCTCTTTTGCTTTCTACTACAATATTCCCTTTGGTGGTACACAGACCTTTTTCGGCCATAGAGTGTCTTAGGCAGCCCAGTCTTATTAGGAAAGTCTGATGCCTGAGGGATCTGGAAGGAAAGAGTAACAGTAAGAAAAGGTGCCTTGAGGGGCGCCTGGGTGGCTCAGTGGGTTAAGCCGCTGCTTCGCCTCAGGTCATGATCTCGGGGTCCTGGGATGGAGCCCCGCATCGGGCTCTCTGCTCAGCAGGGAGCCTGCTTCCTCCTCTCTCTCTGCCTGCCTCTCTGCCTGCTTGTGATCTCTCTGTCAAATAAATAAATAAAGTCTTTAAAAAAAAAAAAAGAAAAGGTGCCTTGATTCCAGAAAATCCTCTTGATCCCAGGGTGATTTTCTCTTGTTGCCTGTGTATCTGCTTTAGTCACCATGCTGCCTGATTAATGTAACATCTAATCATTTATAAAAGAACTTTCAGGGGTGCCTGGCTGGTTTAGTCAGTGCGACTCCTGATCTCAGGGTTGTGAGTTCAAGCCCCACATTGGGTGTGGAGCCTACTTAAAATAAAAGGGCTTCTTTCAGAAGGTTGCCACTTAATGTGGTAATTGAAAGTTAAAATATTGTCATTCAGCATGGAAATTACAATATAGTCATTGAGTAATAGGAATTATGCAGTCAAACAGGATAAAAAATGAAATTAAACCTTTTCCTCTATTTTAAATATATATATATTTATTTTACTTTTTTTACCTTCTGGCACTGATTATTAAATTATGCTCATTAACATCACTGGTATTCTGCTACTAAAATAAAATAATAAAGTTTTTTTTTTTAAAGATTTTATTTATTTATTTGACAGAGAGAGATCACAAGTAGACGGAGAGGCAGGCAGAGAGAGAGAGAGAGAGGGAAGCAGGCTTCTTGCTGAGCAGAGAGCCCGATGTGGGACTCGATCCCAGGACCCTGAGATCATGACTTGAGCCGAAGGCAGCGGCTTAACCCACTGAGCCACCTAGGCGCCCCTAAAGTTTTTTTTTTAAGTAAATAGAATGAGAAAATTATGATTTTTCTCAGATTTTTCTTAAATTTGTGCTGAAAGAAATTCAGAAGCAAATGGTAGATAGTAATAGGAAGAACTTGACAATAGCTTGTCATTCTTACTTAGCTTACCATTCTCTCTTGCCTTTTTTTTTTTTTTAAGATTTCATTTATTTATTTGACAGAGAGAGAGAGAGAGATCACAAGTAGGCAGAGAAGCAGGCGGGGGGGGGGGGGAAGCAGGTTCCCTGCCGAGCAGAGAGCCCCATATGGGGCTCCATCCCAGGACCCTGAGATCATGACCTGAGCTGAAGTCAGAGGCCTTAACCCACTAAGCCACCCAGGCACGCTTCTTTCTTGCTTTTATAATATTCAATATCATTATTTCATGGTGTTCCAAAAAGAATATGTCCAGTTTTTTTTTCTTCCAAGCTTTTATTTAACAATTACTTAATTAGAATGTATAGTTAATAAGAATGTACACAATTTTAAGAACCACTGGTTCTTGGAATTAGAAAATAGAATTTGTATGTTAAAACATAAGCACAGTGCTGCAAAGGTGAGCTCAATATTCATTTACATAAAAATGGTTTCGATAAACCTAAAACTAATATAACATTGTATCTTAGTTACACTTCAATTAAAAATAAAATCGTTTGAATAGGTAAAAGTTGCCCTCATCCTATATAGAATTGCTTCATTAATGTAAATAACATTCTTATTTTGTGACCTTACAGGAGCCCAGGCTTGTGTGCTTGTATTTTCTACCACAGACAGGGAATCTTTTGAAGCAATTTCCAGTTGGAGAGAGAAAGTAGTAGCTGAAGTTGGAGATATACCAACTGTGCTTGTGCAAAACAAGATTGACCTCTTGGATGATTCTTGTATAAAGAAGTAAGATGTCAACTTTTGAGGGGGAGGTGGTAATTCTGTAAAGTTAAAACCTGTTTTAATTTTTGTGTGGATTTAAAAATTTTAGGAAACCCTTTATAGAGACTGCCTTAAATTTAAATTTTCTGTGAGCTGTTCTAGGTGATTGGTTTGGGTTAAAAAAAAGTTCATATGAAATCATAAGTAGAGAAAATTACAGGAAATGAATTTTTTTTTTTTTAAAGATTTTATTTATTTATTTGACAGAGAGAGAGATCACAAGTAGACAGAGAGGCAGGCAGAGAGAGAAGGAAGCAGGCTCACCGCTGAGCAGAAAGCCCGATGCGGGGCTCGATCCCAGGACCCTGAGATCATGACCTGAGCTGAAGGCAGAGGCCTAACCCACTGAGCCACCCAGGCGCCCCAGGAAATGAATTTTGAAGGCTCTTTTAGAATTCCAGTTTTAGGTCTTATACCACAAATCCAGCTCTTGATGTTAAAGCAAATCTAGATTTAATAAGAATGTTAAGAAAAAATCCCTGTATGTTTTAATATCTAGAGCAAGTAGCTAATCTATGTTGATGAGTTTAAAGGGATAAGTAGTTCAGATTCATATTGTTTTGTATATTCAGAAATACTATTCAAATTTGTGAACAGAGCATCTGAATAATTTCTATCTGTATTTGCTAGCTTTGAAAAGTCTTTGGTTTTTATCTTGTTTGTATGTTCTTAATATTAGTTATCTGTTGTATAACCAATGGACCCAAAACTTAGTGGCTTAAAACAACAACAATTTATCATTTCAGTTTCTGTGGGTCAGGGATTTGAGAGTGGATTAGCCAGGTGGTTCTGGTTCCGGTTTTTCGTGAACTTGCAGTCGCGATGTTGCCCAGGACTTTAGTCGTGGCAACCTCGACTGGGGCTGGAGGATCCACTTCTGGGATGGCTCCCTCACTTGGCTGTTGTCAGAAGGACTTAGTTCCTTGCCATGCGGGCCTCTCCCTGGGGCTGCTTGAGTGTCGGCACAGCATGGCAGCCAGCTTCCCCCGGTCAGGGGATTCAAGACTACAAAGCAGAAGCCATAATGTCTCTTATGACCTCATTTCAGAAGTCAGATACTATCCCTTCTGTGTATTATTGATCACACAGACTAACCTTGATTACAGTGTAGGAAAGGCTACACAAGGATTGAAAACCAGGAGGAAGGTAGGGGTAGGGTGGAATCATCGGGAACGATTTTAAAGACTTTTTAAAAAAAATTTATTTGAGAGAATGAGAGAGAGAGAGAGAGCAAGCGAGCATGAGAAGGGGGAAGGTCAGAGGGAGAAGCAGACTCCCCAGGACTCCAGGATCATGATCTGAGCTGAAGGCAGTTGCCCAACCAACTGACCTACGCAGGCGCCCCCTTCGGGAACAATTTTAGAGCAGAGCTACCACAGTCTTAGTAAAACTGTGGACTCAGATCAGGAGTCATAATAAAACTAAAATTAGGAGTATGCTCTCGTAGACACAGTTGTTAATATGATGACTTGGGTTTTGGCAGCAAAGTAGTTTCATAGCCAGTATGAGTAAAATAAGGAATGCAGCATAGGGTTTTCAGAGTGCAATTAAATTCAAATGTTTTTAAAAACAAGAAAGCAAGTTAACTTAAGTATTATATAAAGAAAAGAGATATTTAGCCATTTTAAGGCTTGACTTCAATGACTATAGAAATGACAGTATAGTGGTGTTTATCCCCCAAGAATACTGAAAACTAAAAATCCTGTCTCAGCACTGTGAACATAGCTTTCAACTGGGCTGGAAGGTCTGACACCCCCCACCTGCAAGCTGTATTCAGTAAATGTAATAAAAATGATCTTTTAAAACAGGCTATCAGAAAGTACCTCTATAAGTGCCTTTTTTTTTCTTTTAATCAATATATAGTGAGGAAGCTGAGGCACTGGCAAAAAAGTTAAAGCTAAGATTCTACAGAACGTCAGTGAAAGAAGATCTAAATGTGACTGAAGGTAAACTGCCTTTAAAAAAAATTAATAGCAGAAAGTTTGTTTTATTCTACTTATGTTTTTTCTATTGTGGTTTCCAGAAATCATATATGTAATAAGAATAGAATTTTCTTGTCAACAATCAAGTAAAATTTAGAGACATGATGCTCCTTTCTTAGAGTCCTTAACTAATTACCAATGGCTCTGAATACTTGTTACTCCCTATAGAAAAACTTTAGTGGGTTTCGTTTTGTTTTTTATCTTTAAAAATATAACTGTATCTATATGAGTGTGTATGCATGCATGTGTTTTTCATGCATACCTTTTCAAGTTACTGACTTGTTTGAGAACTCCTTTGTAGAGGATATTCCATTAGATGTTTACAATGACCTTAATTTGTTGGTGTGTGTGTCTTTAAAAAAGAGTTATTTATTGAGAGAGAGAGCAGGGGAGGGGCAGAGGGTATTATCAACCAGACTCCCTGCTAAGTGCAGACCCAGTGTGGGGTTCAGTCCATAACCCGTGAGATAATGACCTCAGCCAAAACCAGGAGGTGGGTGCCCAACCAACTAAGCCACCCAGGCACCCCTCATTTTTGGGGGGGGTTTCTTTGGTTTGCTTTGTTTAAGTAATCTTTGTCCCCAGCGTGGGGCTCAAACTTATGACCCCTAGATTAAGAGTCCCATGCTCTACTCACTGAGCCAGCCAGGCAGCCTGACCTTAATTTGTTTAGTAATATTTCCCAGTTTAATAAATTGACAGTAGAAGAAGGCGATTATTTTTCTCGTTCTAGAACTGCTACTTTTATTAGATTGCAACTTGATTATTACTCAAGTGTCTTCTAGGTAGTTTTTTTCACCTAAAGGAAGGAGATATCTTGGGCGTCTGGATGGCTCAGTAGGTTAAGCATCTGTTTTTGGCTCAGGTCATGATCCATGGTCCTGGGATCGAGTGCCACGTTGGGCTCCCTGCTCAGCAGGGAGTCGGCATCTGCCTCTGTCCCTCTGCCCTACCACACTCCCCGGCTCATGCTCATGCATGCATTCTCTCTCTTTCTCTCTCTCTCTCTCTCTCTCTCAAAAATAAATAAAATCTTTTTTAAAAAGGAGACAACTTTTCAAGACTGAGTTAGTGTAGTGTTCTGAATGTGGATCCCTATTCAAGTACCTAAAAGTAATAACTGCAAGTATTATTTTATTTCTTTGCTACTAAAATGCCATATATATTTATTATGACCATTGTACTTAGGTATTGCTCAAATAATTTTAAGATTTTATTTACTTTTTTGACAGAAAAAGAGCACAAGCAGGGGGGGTGGCAGGCAGAGGGAGAGGGAGAAACAGGCTTCCTGAAGAGCAGGAACCCTGATGTGGGGCTCAAT
The DNA here is from genome assembly GCF_902655055.1 of Lutra lutra. Classification (NCBI taxonomy): domain Eukaryota; kingdom Metazoa; phylum Chordata; class Mammalia; order Carnivora; family Mustelidae; genus Lutra; species Lutra lutra. The sequence continues at coordinate 49,031,556 of NC_062283.1, read as the reverse complement.
CCCAGGAGCCTGGGATCATAACCTGAGATGAAGGCAGATGCTTAACCAACTGAGCCACCCAGGAGCCCCTGCTCAAATAATTTTTAAAAGTTGAATTTTTTCAACTAGATCGTATACTTCAAATTTAATTTTAATGTGTTTAGTAAGGATGAATGAAAAAATACAGATATTTCAAAAACAAATAAATGTTTTTAGAAAGTATACAATAGACAGTGACTGATATGAAATAACAGATTTTACATGCGTAAATTATACTGACCTGGTAAGATTTTTGTTTTTATTCTAGTTTTTAAATATTTGGCTGAAAAATACCTTCAAAAACTCAAACAGCAAATAGCTGAGGATCCAGAATTAATGCATTCAAGTAGTAACAAAATTGGTAAGTACCCAAGAAATTTTAATCCCATGTTTACATAAATTTTCCATTCATTATTGTCATATTTATTTATTTTTTTAACCATCTCTTAAATTTTTAAGTAGGTCCCATGCCCAACGTAGAGCCCAGTGCTGAGCTTGAACACAAAACCCTGAGATCAAGACCTGAGCTGAGATCAAGAGTCATATGATTGGGGCGCCTGGGTGGCTCAGTGGGTTGAGCCGCTGCCTTCGGCTCAGGTCATGATCCCAGGTCCTGGGTTCGAGTCCCGCATCGGGCTCTCTGCTTGGCAGGGAGCCTGCTTCCTCCTTTCTCTCTCTCTGCCTGCCTCTCTGCCTGCTTGGTCTCTCTCTGTCAAGTAAATAAATAAAATCTTTTAAAAAAAGAAAAAAGAAAAAAAGAAAGTATTAGATCAGCAATTATTAAAACTTAGTATCAGGTCTCATATTAGAAGGTATATTGAGTTAAAATATTTTTTTAACCATTAAATTTTCTAAATCTGTTTTATGTATTAAGAGAGCAGAGATAGGGGCGCCTGGGTGGCTCAGTGGTTTAAGCCCTGCCTTCGGCTCGGGTCATGGTCTCAGGGTCCTGGGATCGAGCCCCATGTCTGGCTCTCGGCTCAGCAGGGAGCCTGCTTCCCCCTCTGTCTGCCTGCTTCCTCCTCTCTCTGCCTGCTTCTCTGCCTACTTGTGATCTCTCTCTCTGTGAAATAAATAAAATCTTTAAAAAAAAAAAAAAGAGAGCAGAGATAAGACTTTATATATAAAGATCTGGAGGTCTTAACACTTGTTTTTCTGAGGAATACTTGTACTGTCTCCATACACTTTACAGGCTTTTGTTCTGTTTTGTTTTGTTTTTGTAATGTTAGATGCCTACAAAGAGGCACTTGGTAGCTCAGTTGGTTAGTGTCTGCCTTTGGCTCAGGGCATGATGTCCTGGGATTGACTCTTGCATTGGGTTTCACTGCTCAGCAGGGCGTTTGTTTCTCCTTCTACCCCTTCCCCCAGCTCACAGACTCTCTTTCATATTTCTCTCTCTCTCAAATAAACTAAGTAAAATCTTTAAATAAATAATGCCTACAAAGTCTAACATTCCTGAAGACTAAGTATGTTGTCTTCTCTGTAACAAGGACTCACCATGTCTTGCTCTTTGCTTTGGCTTCCAGGAAGTTGAGATCCATATTTTCTGTTTCTAAAGCTTCTCTGTAGTCTCTTAGAGACTTCACATACATGTAATCATGTACATTATTTTCTTGACCTCTTTTAACTCCCCTTCCCCCTTGGTTCTGGCTTCTTCTTCGTTGTTATTTTGCCATTTTTATTGCATATGTTCTTATCATCAGACACCTCAAATGCTCTGTGAAACAAAATAGGACAGTTGTAATAAGCTTCTGTCTGGTCTTATCTTCTGGGCTCCATTATTGTCTCTTCCAGTTCACTGAGTAAAGCCCTTTGATAGATTCATATTGTGGAGAATATTAAATGCAGCTTTCTTCATTCTGAGATCTAAAGACAGTATTGTCTATTCTGTGTGGCCTGATGCCCCACTATTATACATGGACCCCGTTTTCCAGTTCTGCTAGAGGTCTTGCTGTTTCTTAAACATTCTAGGACTGTTTTCTTCCTTTTTGCTTAGAGAGAGAATGACCTCTCTCTTTCCCATCCCTGCCAAAGAACTATTCATTACTCAAGGACTGTCTAGAAAGCTTTCTTTGCTCACTGTATATCTAGCGAGAGCCATGGCCACTCTGCTTTTCTTCTGAGAGAGATCTGAGTCCGTTGCGCTGCCGGCTGTCCCATTATACCTTTCCTTATCAGTTTGTCCTTTCTCATACAGTAGCTGTAATTGGTCCTTCCTTAGAACCATCTGTGGGCTCTTGGGTCTCTTTGATGACACTTAAGGTAGAGTATCTCGCATTTCTTATTTGTGTATCAGCTCATCTCACTGATGAGAGTACAAACTTCTTGGGGGCAGGAATTGCTCTTCGTCGTCTTCGTATTGCTGACCGTGTCTCTGGGCCAGACTTTGGTGTATCATGGATGATAAGTAGTTTATAAATTAGAGATTATAGTTTATGATTATAGTTTAAGATGATAGATTTATAAAGATTATAGTTTAACTTTAATCTATAATCTAGAGATTATAGAGATTACAGTTCAGAATGAAACTGTAGGGGCGCCTGGTGGCTCAGTGGGTTAAAGCCTCTGCCTTCTGCTCAGGTCATGATCCCAGGGTCCTGAGATCGAGCCCCACATTGGGCTCTCCGCTCGGTGGGGAGCCTGCTTCTTCCTCTCTACCTGCCTCTCTGCCTACTTGTGATCTGTCAAATAAATAAAATCTTTTTAAAAAATTATCATATTTACTGATTCCAAATTTCAGAAATAGATTGTTAGTGAAAAGATGCAGAACAGTGTGTACAGTTAATCACCATTTTGGTAATTAAGGGAGGAAAAGGAATGCTTATGCCTTTTTACTTAAATATGCATAAAATATCTCTGGAGGGATACGTGGGAAAAGTGATAACACATGCATGCTTTAGGGAAGGTAAACCGGTGATTTGAAAGGGAGACTTTATTTTTTATTTATTATTTTTTTAAACGATTTTATTTATTTATATGACAGGCAGAGACATAGCGAGAAAGGGAACACAAGCAAGGGGAGTGGGAGAGGGAGAAGCAGGCTTCCTGCTGAGTGGGGAACCCAATGTGGGGCTTGATCCCAGGGCCCTAGGATCATGACCTGACCTGAAGGCAGATGCTTGATGACTGAACCACCCAGGTGCCCTTGAAAGGGAGCCTTTAATCCCTTTTGTATACCCTTTGAACTTTGACAAGCAATGTATATTTGCTGGTAAAAATAAATCCAATGTGGGGCATCTGACTGGCTTAGTTGGTAGAACATGCAACTCCTGATCTCAGGGTTGTGAGTTTGAGCCCATGTTTACTTAAAAAGGTGGGGGTTTAGAGTTTACTTTAAAAAATTTTTTGAAAATATATTAAATGAAAACAAAAGCTTGAAAATATAAATATGGAAAATATTACTGATTTACTAAGATGCTGCATGTACCATCTGTAATTGGTAACCCTGAGCTCTATCAGTATCACTCTGTCTGTTTTCCCTCAATTTATACAGGTGTCTTTAATACATCTACTGGAAGTCATTCGGGTCAGAATTCAGGTACTCTTAATGGTGGAGATGTCATCAATCTTAGACCCAACAAACAGAGGACCAAGAAAAACAGAAATCCTTTTAGCAGCTGTAGCATACCCTAAAACACTTTAGGGAGGAAAAAGAGTTGAATTATATTGTGCAATTCAGTAAGAAACACATCCAGCTGTCATGGTATGTTACAAGATTTTTTTTTTTTTAGCAGACTTTGCACCTAATGGCTCTGTGAAAGTTGACAGACTTAAATATTGTTCTGCAGTGCTTTTCAGATGGAGCGAGATCTTTGGTGGAAAAATTACTGCCTTGTGGACTCATTTTAATTCTTTTACATCAGACGACGCTTCTCCTGTTTTTGAAGGAATGCTATAAGAAATGTCCCAAACAGGTTTTGCTGAATTTTAAGTGCTGGAAAACATAAGTGGAATGCCTGAATGTATTGGTACAGGATGTATTGTCCAGGAAAGATAGCAAGCATTGTATTTCCGAAATTGGTTATACAGCTTTTCTGGAAAGGGGTACTGAAGTCAAATACGTACAAAAAAATAATATTGAAAGGTAAATCCTAAGTCTTGGCAGACTGCATGAGTTTGTATTTTGGCAATGTTACTTGTGCAATATCTGTATGGCGTGGAATGTGGAGGTCTGCATGCAGATATCTGGTACTGAAGTATACTGAAGGGATATTCAGTATTTAAGGAAACCTAGAATCTAATTCGTTAATTCATACAATCATTTACACATTGTGTGTATGTTGAAAGCTTTTATTTTCAAATAAGAAATTCCAGACATATATTTTGCAAAATGAGCTCAGATTTTAAAAGTGCTTTGTGCCAAAAATATCATACCTAATTTTTACAGTGCTTTACTATCAGAATTTATATTGTTTATATCTTTAAAAAGCAGTTTTCCTCTCTGACAGGGTAGATAAAAGAGGAGTATAAATGTTTGAATGCTTAGAGTATCTCCCAGGTGAGACATGTTGCAAACTTTTTCCTGTGTGCACCCATGAGCAATGGGGAGCTTGTGCTGGCCGCACCCTTCTGAAGGTCAAGTGCCCCCTCGGTCATTCCTGGGGCCTGTGAAGTGTGCTGGTGCATCTGGCACCTTTTGCTGCTGACTGAAAATGCAGTTTGGAACTTGTAAGATTATGCTAACAATTTTTTTAAATGAAGAAGGGAAGTTCTTTTATCTTAATCTGCATTACGGATTTTATAATGCCCTGCAACTCTAAAGCATCTTTTCATTTACACATTTTTGTATGGTATTTTAAGATTATCACTTAAAAATTTCTATAAATTTCAGTTTATATAGCCCCTTCTCAAGAGTTCTGTCAGTACCGAATGCAAAATAATTTCTTTTAAGAACTGATTTTCATATGTCATCATGTGGCAGAGCATACATTTTTTGACTTGGGACAGTAGCTTTCCAACTAAGATAATTAATTGCATGAACTCTGCTAATAAGTGATTATCATTCATCAGTGACTTTGTTTTTAACCCCTTGTGATATATCTGGTTTTTATAGGATTTCAAGACATGTAAAAATATCTTTTCTTGGAAGATGTGTCATGAAAGTCGTTTTTCGTTATTTGTACTAAATGCATAATGTTGTGTGTATTTCCTCTGTGTGTTTTCTCTGTCTCTCTCTTTTTAAGTCTTCCATCTGTACCATCCCCATCCCTCTGTCCAGGTTAATGTTGAGAAGATAATAGAATTTCCTGGTGCATGTCCTTGCTAAATGGTCAAGAATGAATATTTGCTCTTCATAATATTGAAATAATCTGGCATCTATCTACTTTAAAGTAATGTAAAATGTTAATTTTTGTCATCGTTGTCTCCACTCCCATTGCTGGCAGTGGGATAGGTGTTGCGGGGATACAACTCCATTCCTAACAATGGGTACCTGTTAATGATTCCTCTTTCCTGTTCTGCTCTGTTCAAATACAGTCTCTTTAATTTTTGCACAAAACATATTTCGTGGTAAATCATTTTGTGGTCTTTAGTAGCCCCCCCAGAAAATCATGTAATATGTTGTAGTTCTGTTTCATATTAATTAAATGTGTGTGGGGAAAAGATTGTTACTTTTCTATAGGAAAAAGATAATCACTGTTGATGGTAGAAGTTTCCTGATATTTGTAATATAATTGTATGTATTTAGTTTTGTCCTTTTTTCTTTTTATAGGAACCGAAGAGAGATCTTTTTTTACACATTTGAATTTTTATTTGCACTTGTGTATTTTAGGCCTAACCATAATTGGTCATTTTACATAACTAAGTAGGTCTGAAAATCAGTCACAAGTGATATGTTAAATACTTTCTCAATTTAATTCTAAAACCTCCAACATTCACATTAAATGGCCTCCCCAAACCCTTAATTCTTTTAAATGACCTTTGTAGTGAATAATGGATAGTTAGTTTGTAGTGAATAATGGATACTAAAGAAAACACTGTGGAAGACGACGGGATGTTGTTTGTGCTCTTCTGTACTTTTGTACAAGCTGGCTGGTTTTTAGTATACAGACAGAGAGCTGTGGAATAACTGCCGAATTGCAGGGTTCCTCAGCCCTCCTTTCCTCTCAGTCGGCCCAGTGAATTACACAGCTTATAGAGTAGCCCAGATAAGGCAATATGCGGTTGACCCTTGAACAAGGCCAATTTGAACCATGTAGGTCCACTTACATGCGGATTTTTTACAGTACTGAAAATGTATTTTCTCTTCCTTATGGTTTTCTTAACATTTTCTTTTCTCTGGCTTACTTTATAATAATACGGTATATAATACAGACAACGTACAAAATATTTGTTAGTGGACAGCTATGTCATCAGTCACCCATAGGCTATTTGTAGTTCAGTTTTGGGTGAATCAAAAGTTATACTTGTATTTTCCACTGTGCAGGGGTCGGTGCCCCTAAGCCCTGTGTTGTTCAAGGATCAACTATATTTTATCTTAATTAGTGCCATGAGATGAAATGTGTTGCCATTAATTTAGTACCTATTATCAGGTGAGAACTATACAGGGTACCTTGCAAACATTAATTTAATCTTTACAAAAATGGGTGAGTATTGTTATTCCCTCCCTTTTTTTCAAAAGAGGAGGAGAATGAAGATCTAAGTTTGTCAAAGTCACATATTCAATAGCAACAAAGCAATTTTCTTTCCCATTTTGTAACTATTATGTTTATATAGCCCAGACATAAAAAGATGTGCTATCTTCCATTATACTTTACAGTCTAATATATATGAGTGAATTTGATACTGCTTTATATATGCAGTTATATTTTATGGAGGAATTAACTACTGCTAAGAACATTTTAAGCTTATAAATGTTCTATTATAATATTGATTTCTTGATGCATTGTTTTAAAGACAGAATTAAAATAATAAAGAATAACTATTTTTCACTCAAAGTCTAATTTCTCATATGAAATTATGGGGAGGGAAGTATCCTAAAAGACTAATTTAATCATATTTTGGTATATGTTTGGTAGTTTTGTCCTAAAAATTAAATAATTAAAAATGTGAAGAAAAGCTTTTGGATTGGGATTATGTACATAAAGAAAAGAATAGGTTAACCGCTATCAAGTACATTATAAAAGGCTATGTAAAGGGAATCCTGGCCAGCCATTTTTCATCAAAGTAAAAGACCAAAGTTGAAGGATTTGGCTTGGTTATTATGATTATTAAATGCTGCAATCATTTTAATGAAGTAAGTTAAGCAATTTCCATAAATGAAAATGTTAAGTAAAAAAAGTAGGGGTGCATGGTTGGCTTACTTGGTGGAGCGTGCAACTCTCAATATCGGGATTGTAAATTTGAGCCCCACATTGAGTGCAGAGATTACTTTAAAATCTTAAAAAAAAAAAAAAAAAAAAAGATTGTTATCCATGCTGAATGCCAACTTGGATGCAAAAGTTGTCATAAAAAGGTTTTTTATTTTCCTAATTCTTCTATCTCTTGGAATTCAGTTTTTCATATATTTAGGTGGTAGATTCACTTAAATATACATTTCTATTTTTTTTTTAAGATTTTTATTTATTTATCTGACAGAGGTCACAAGTAGGCAGAGAGGCAGGCAGAGAGAGAGGAGGAAGCAGGCTCCCCGCTGAGCAGAGAGCCTGATTTGGGGCTCCATCCCAGGACTCTGGGATCATGACCTGAGCCGAAGGCAGAGGCTTTAACCCCACTGAGCCACCCAGGCGCCCTACATTTCTATTTTTTTAATTGTTTTTTTTTTTTTAAGATTTTATTTATTTATTTGACAGACAAGAGATCACAGTAGGCGGAGAGGCAGGCAGAGAGAGAGAGAGAGGAGGAAGCAGGCTCCCCGCTGAGCAGAGAGCCAGATGCCGGGCTCCATCCCAGGACCTGGGATCATGACCTGAGCCGAAGGCAGAGGCTTTAACCCACTGAGCTGCCCAGGCGCCCCTATTTTTTTAATTGTTTAAGAGAAATCAAAGGCTGAGTTTGCTTTATTGTAGTATGTGTGACTCCTCTATAAGTCTTATATTCTGTCTTTGTGTTATTAAATGTGTATATATTTCATCTCTTCTAATTAAAATGTTACTCAAATTTTTCTACTTTCAAAATTATGAGAATAATTTGCTCTTCTATTAGACTGTAAGAAAAAAACAACATGTCATACCAATCTTGAAATTTCCTAGTATGGCTTTTATACAGGTTTATAAATTACATGAGTTAGAGCAGATTATAAACAAACACTTAAAATTTAAATGTGTGATACTTATTGCTGAAGGAAAGGAGATTTAAATGAATGGAGGTATTATGTACATGATTGGAAAACTCAGTATTGTTTTGTTGTCAGCTCTTTCTAAATTGATCTATAGATTCAGTACAATTCTAATCAAAATCCCAGCAGGTTTTTTTTTTTTTTTGGAAAAAAGTTTTAAGTTTATCTAAAAGCTATGTGATGAACCTAGGTTAGCCGGAACAGTTTTGAAAAAGAACAGAGTTGAAGAACTGAGACTCTGTGATTCTAAGACTCCATATCGGTACAGTTAGCAAGACACACAGATCATTGAAACAGTCTAGAATCCAGAAATACACCCATGCAAACATGGTCAAGTGATTTTTTTTTTTTTTTTTAAGATTTTTATTTACTGGGGTGCCTGGGTGGCTCAGTGGGTTAAAGCCTCTCCATTCGGCTCAGGTCATGATCCCAGGGTCCTGGGATCGAGCCCTGAGTCGAGCCCTGAGTCGGGCTCTCCGCTCTGCAGGGAGCCTGCTTCCCCCTCTCTCTCTGCCTGCCTCTCTGCCTACTTGTGGTCTCTGTTTGTCAAATAAATAAAATCTTAAAAAAAAAAACGATTTTATTTATTTGACAGAGGGAACACAAGCAGGGGGAGTGGAAAAGGGAGAAGAAGACTTCCCGCCGAGCAGGGAGCCTGATGCAGGGGCTAGGTCCCAGGACTCTGGGATTGTGACCTGAGCCAAAGACAGACACTTAACTAACTGAGCCACCCAGGTGCCCCAGGTTAAGTGATTTTTAACGAAGACTTCATAACAGTTCTATGGGGAAAAGCACAGTGTGTTGGAATAACTAGATATTTTGAATCTCAGGCCTTACCTCATATTATCCTCAAAAAATAATTTGTGGTAGATTATTAACCTAATCAATAAAAGCTAAAACTAAGGCTTCTAGAAGAAAACAGGAAATATCTTCACGACCTTAGGTTAAGCAAGTATATCTTAGGACCCAGAAAGTGTTAATTGTAAAAGAAAAATTAATAAGTTGTACATAATAAAAATTAAAACTTCTGCTCAACAAAAGACATAGTTAAGAAAATTAATGGATAAGCCATATATTGGGAGAATGTATTTGTATAATCCTATCTCACGAAGGACTTATAGCTGTGATATATAGTTTAAAGACTAACAAAGTAAAATATTTGTATAGATGTGGAGTAACGGGAACTCTGGTTCAATCACTTTGGAAACCTTGGCAATTTCTAGTAAAATTAAAGATGCATCATCTGTTTCACCCAGAAATTTCACTTCTGAGTATTTACCAAAGAGAAATAAAGTCTTATGTGTATGAAAAGAATTGTATAAGAATATTCATAGCAGCTTTAAAATTGCCCCAAACTGTGCCTGGGTGGCTCAATTGGTTAAGCCTCTACCTTGGGCTCAGATGGGCTCCCTGCTCAGCAGGGAGTCTTCTTCTCTCTATGCCCCTCTTCCTGGCTCCTCCCCCCACTCCGCCCCGTGCTGTCACCACCCCCCAAATAAGTAAATAAAAATCTTTAAAAAAATAAAATAAAAATAGCCCCAAACTGGAAACACCCCAAATATCTACCAACGCATGAATATTTTTTTTTTTAAGATTTTATTTATTTGCCAGAGATAGAGAGACAGAGTACACACAAGCAGGCAGAGAGGCAGGCAGAGGCAGCAAGAGAAGCAGGCTCCCTGCCGAGCAAGGAGCCCGATGCGGGACTCGATCCCAGGACCTTGGGATCATGACCAGAGCTGAAGGCAGCGGCTTAACCAACTGAGCCACTTAGGTGTCCCATACCAACACATGAATATTTACGCAAATTATAGTATAGTCATAAAACGAAATACTAATAATTAAAGGGAACAGATTTTTTAAAAAAATTTTTTTAAGATTTATTTATTTATTTAACAGAAAGAGAGATCACAAGTAGGCAGAGAGGCAAGCAGAGAGAGAGGGGGGGGAAGCAGGCTCCCTACTGAGCAGAGAGCCCGACGTGGGGCTTGATCCCAGGACCCTGAGACCATGACCCAAGCCAAAGGCAGAATCTTAACCCACTGAGCCACCCAGGTGCCCCAAAAGGAACAGATTATTAATATATAAAACATGAGTCCCCAAAACTTAATTCTGAATGAAAGAAGTCTAACACAAAAGAGTATGTACTATATAATTTCATTTATATGAAGTTCTAGAGTAGGCAAATCTAAAACAATCAGAACAGTGGTTGCCTCTGGGAAAATGCATTGACAAGAAAAAGGCACAGAGAATATTCTTGGGTAAGGCAGATAGATCTTGATATGGGTATGTGGTAGACAGCTATGCATTTGCATATGTATGTGTACATACACAGCTATATGGGTATGTTAAACATTGAATTATACACTTAACATCTGTATATTTCACTGTAAATTGTGCCTCAATAAAAATTAAATATGTTTTTATTATTAGATAATGAAGATTATTGGAAAAATCTTTTCTGGGAAATGCTGCTTTAATGATGCTGCTTTGATGATTATATTTAAATTAATTATTATTCAGAACTACTTCTAAGAAGGGTGATGGCTTAAGCACTAATATTTGGATATCCTTTATGGAAACTGACCAAATGGCCAATGGAATATAAAATCAAGGAACAACCTGAGTAGTAGATAGTCTCCAAAGATGGCCCCCAGATAGTTCTGCCTTTCCCTGTACCTGCATGCAGCTACTTCCATCAGGAGAGAGAGCTTATGACTCCTCTTGAATCTGATGTGGGCCTATAACTGCTACAGCTAATTGCAGAGAAGTAACATTCTGGGATCTCGGAACCCAGGCATTAATAAGCCTCTGCTTCCTCCTTCTGAAACCTAGTGGTCATTCTCTGAAGAAAGTTGACTCAAGTAGAAAGGCCCCTGTAGCAAAAGATATAGGGCCCCAGCTAGCAGTCCCAGCTGAGCTCCCATGTGTCAGCCAGTGCCAACCTGGAGCCATCTTGGAAATAGATCCCCCAGCCTCATTCAAACCAACTTCACTAGGGCATATGAAGCAAAGAAAAGCTGCCCCACTGAGCCCCGCCCAAGTTGCAAAAATGATTATTGCTTTAAGTTGCTAAATTTTGGAGTTGTGTATTACATATCAATTGATAAATAAAACAACTTGCATTAATACTGGGATATGAAGATACCATCCACATGGCACAAACTTCAAGGAATTTCTCCCACATGGTATATATAGAACCAGATCAAAGGAGGCCATGTAGGGCTTGCTCCTAATTCCTTTCCTGAGGAAGGAGTGCGGGTCTTCAGAGAGTAGAGGAAAATCTGATGGAATGCTTCACACAAAACCTTTAGGATTTTGGTTGGGGGTGCACAAATATAGATTATTTTGGAGTGAATTGTCATCTTTGTCATACTGAGTCTTCCTGTTTAGGAACATCATAGTGTCACTTGATTTACTCAAGTGTGTGTGTGTGTGTTTGCCAGTAAACTTTGAAATTTGTTAACTTCTTTTTTTTTTTTTTTTAAAGATTTTATTAATTTGACAGAGAGAGATCACAAGTAGACAGAGAGGCAGGCAGAGAGAGAGGGAGGGAAGCAGGCTCCCTGCTGAGCAGAGAGCCCGATGCGGGACTCGATCCCAGGACCCTGAGATCATGACCCGAGCCGAAGGCAGCGGCTTAACCCACTGAGCCACCCAGGCGCCCCTGAAATTTGTTAACTTCTCTAGTGGTTCATCCTAACAGAATATCTACATTGGTCCAGTATTGGGATTTCAAGTAAGTTGTGTTGGAGATTATCTGGATCCTTGGGCAAATCTTTTGGTCTTTTTTTTTTTTTAAAGATTTTATTTATTTATTTGACAGAGAGAGATCACAAGTAGACAGAGAGGCAGGCAGAGAGAGAGGGAGGGAAGCAGGCTCCCTGCTGAGCAGAGAGCCCGATGCGGGGCTCGATCCCAGGACCCTGAGATCATGACCTGAGCCGAAGGCAGAGGCTTAACCCACTGAGCCACCCAGGCGCCCCAAATCTTTTGGTCTTAAAGAAGGCGTAAAAGATCGTATTTTCTTTGGGGATTTTGCAAGATTTCAAGTATAAACAGTTTGTTTGAAGTAGGGAGGAAGCTGTCAGAGAATTTCACTGATGGTGACAGTCTGTTGCTTCTCAAGATCTGTTCCTTGGTACTGCCCCACGCCCACCCCCACCTTCCCACAGTCACCCTGGCAACAGGCACCAGTCCTTTTAGAGCTTTACTGCTTCAGTCTCCTATGTGCTCCTCTTCCCAAGGGCAAGCTGAATGAGCTGCTCCTCTGGCAGACAGACCTGGGGCCCTGCTACCACCGTGTGGGGGGTTGGGTTCTGTCATGGACACCATTCCTTATTTCCCAAGCAGGCTTTTGTTTTTTCATTTATTGAATTTCAGGCTGCTCATTACTCACCCTCCCCCCACCACCACTCTGGTCTTGATTGCACTTTGTCTTGTAGAAATTTGCTCTGGCCTACACCTTCCCTTTTTCCATCTCTGAAACAGAATTTTTGCTATGTTTATATTCTACTGGTCATTTCAGTGACATTTGAAAACACCCACCTGAAATGGAATTTATCTTTCCTGAGCAGATATTTGATTATAACCAAATCTTAATGGTTCTGTGAATGCTCAGGTGCTAATTGTAAAGTCTCCCCAGCGTTTCACTCTAGCTCACCTTCTTCCTGTGGGCTTTCTTGTATCCGGTATTTTGACTGTTACCATTTCTAGAACATACCCACAGTTTGCCATCTTGGGCCTTTTGTATTGATTTCCTGACCTGAAACGTCCTTTCATGTATCATATAGTTGTTGACTGCCTTCTGCATACCAAACACTGTAAATAATAACATCGTTTTTTTTAAACCAGTCATGCTTAGACCTTGAAAGAAGCTATTTTCTTTGATCAAAACTATATTTTGGGGGCGCCTGGGTGGCTCAGTGGTTTAAGCCACTGCCTTCTGCTCAGGTCATGATCTCAGAGACCTGGGATCGAGCCCCGCATCGGGCTCTCTGCTCAGCAGGGAGCCTGCTTCCTCCTCTCTCTCTGCCTGCCTCTCTGCCTGCTTGTGATCTCTCTGTCAAATAAATAAATAAAATCTTTAAAAAAAAAAACAACTATATTTTGTGTGCCTAGGTGATAAAAAATATCAAACTTTAAACTGTAACAACGTTGGGGCGCCTGGGTGGCTCAGTGGGTTAAGCCGCTGCCTTCGGCTCGGGTCATGATCTCAGGGTCCTGGGATCGAGTCCCGCATCGGGCTCTCTGCTCAGCAGGAAGCCTGCTTCCCTCTCTCTCTCTCTCTGCCTGCCTCTCCGTCTACTTGTGATCTCTCTCTCTGTCAAATAAATAAATAAATAATCTTAAAAAAAAAAAAAAACTGTAACAACGTGCAGAGCCCATCTATTGACATGAGCTGAGTTAGTGCCAGTGGTTCGCACGGAAGGAAGTGAGCTAAACCGTCATCCTGAACCAGATCGTACTGCGCTAGGAGGTGAAGGCATGAGCAGTGAGTGTCTGCTAATGATGAGAGTCAGGAAATAACACTGGAGAAGTCTGTGGGTTTGTAGTGAAGAATAATTCCATGAATAATAACAGGGAACAGATAGCATGGCAAGAGATATGTTGGATTCTATTTTTGACTAATAGATGGCGGACTATGACTGATCGTTTGTGTCCGCTCCTCTCCACCCTCACATTCATACGTTGAAATCCTCATCTCCTGTGTGATGTATTAGGAGGTAGGGCCTGTGATAGGTGACTGGGTCATGAGAGCAGGCTCCTCATGAATGAGATTTGTTCCCTTATAAAGGGGACTCCAGAGTGCTCACTTGTCCTTTCTGCCATGTGAGGACACAGCAAAAGGTGCCTGTCCGTGAACCAGGAAGCAGGTTCTCACTGGACACCAAACCTACTGGTGCCTTGATCTTGAACTTCCCAGCCCCCGGAACTGTGAGAATTAAATATCTGTTGTTTATAAGCCATTCATCCTCTGGATTCTATGGTGTTTTCATAGAGCAGCCCCAAAGAACTAAGACAGAAAATGGGTACTGAGAAGTGGGATGCTGCTGTAACAGATACATAAAAATGTGAAAGTGGCTTTGAAATTGGGTAATGGGCAGAGAAAGTTTTTTTGTGAGGTGCATGAGAGAAAACCCCGTGTTGCTGGGAATGAACCACTAAGGTTGATTCTGGTGAGAACTCAAAGAAATGAGGAGAGCTGGAGAAGAGGCTTCCATCCAATTACAGAATACCCAAGTAATTTGGAAAGGAATATGGATGGTGAAGGCCGTTCTGGTGAGGTCTCAGACAGGAATGAGGAACCTGTTATTGGAAACCAGAGGAAAGGCCATCTTTGTTATAAAGTGGCAAAGAATTTGGCAGAATTGTGTTCATGTTCTAGTTTTGTTCTACCTTCCACATTTCCAACTGGTCTCCTTGCCTCTACCTCCATCTCTCATACATCCTGCACATTGCTGCCAGAATGATCTTTCTAAATTAAATCATAAAATCTTCTGCTTCAGAGGCTTGCATAATATTCATTGCCATTCTGTCAAACTCGTTAGTATGACCTTGCCTTGATCTTGCTCTCTGGTCTTCACTCTATATCCCTCAATGTGCTCCTTGTTAATCTGCTATAGAGAATAGGTTATAGTTCACGGACTGCATCATGTCATTAAAATCTCTGGGACTTTGATCATTCTGTTTCTTCTAGAATTCTCTTACTCTCCTTTCTTGCCTTACTTTTAAATTATTTATTTATTTATTTATTTATTTATTTATTTTTAAGATATTTTATTTATTTATTTGTCAGAGACAGAGGGAGAGAGAGTGAGCGAGCACAGGCAGACAGAGGCAGAGGGAGAAGCAGGCTCCCTGCCAAGCAAGGAGCCTGACGTGGGACTCGATCCCAGGACGCTAGGATCATGACCTGAGCCGAAGGCAGCTGCTTAACCAACTGAGCCACCCAGGCGTCCCTTGCCTTACTTTTTTAAAAAAGAGATTTTATTTATTTATTTGAGAGAGAGTCCAGAGCATGCATGTGAGTGGGGTGGGGGGAGCTTTATGGGGGTGGTGAGGAGCAGGGGGAAAGGGAGAAGCAGGCTGTCCATTGAGCAGGGAGCCTGACACAGAACTCTATCCCAGGACCCCAGGATCATGACCCCAGCCAAACGCAAATGCTTAACCAACTGAGTCACCCAGCGCCCCACCTTACTATCTCTTTAATGTTCTTTAAGGTTCGTTTCAGTGACATCTCCCCTCAGGAAGTCCTCCCTTATCATCCCAGGCTAAATTAAGTGTCCTCACTTAATTCTACTTCTAGAATTCTCCTCTAGTGACATGATTATATTTATATCATACCACTCCTTAATCTGTTATTTAAATTTTCATGCGCTTCAGAGCACCTGTAATGTATCAGGCACCATCCTAAATCTAAGTGGTAAAGTAATGATCAATAAAGACACAGTTCTTGCCCTTATTGGAGCTCAGAGACCAAAGAGAAGACAGACATTAAGCAAGGAATTGTAAGTGCTCCAAAAGAGAAATAGAAATTCTATGGTAAGTATAACAGGAAGACCTGGAATTTCAGGAATCTTTAGGTTCAGACATTACAGCCCTTCCATTAGACCATGAGCAGCTTGAGATCAGGGGGAACTGTGTTGGTTGTAATGGGCACTTGATAGAGGCTTGTGAGTGAATACATGTGTTTCATGATGGAAAGCTCTTCATTTCATGAGGCAGCAGATTACATTTTTAAACTGCTCTAATATTATTTTTTCTTCTATTGAGCTAAAATATCTTTCCAAAACGTCTATTCATTGTTCTTCATTATGGACTCTGGAGGAGCTCAAGCTAAGTTTATTCTTTCTTCTATGCAGTAGCCCTTCAAATATTTTAAGATAGTTATATGGCCTTGTATATATCCTGTTTTGGGCAGGTGTGGGGTGAGGTGGAGTCTAGTGGTTAAATACTCCCTTCTTTCAAAGTGAGAGGGAAAAGTATTGGTACTTACTTTGTGATTATCTGTTGAAGATGGTGGATTGAATGCAAGCATTCAACTCCCCTACCTCTCCAAATTCCATTAAAATGACCTTACAGGATGTTTAAACAGGCATCAGGGAGAGAACAACAACAAAAAGTTCTGGAAGCTGAAGAGTGGATGGATTGGGATAAGTCCTCACTTGTCACAATCATATTATGTCCAGAAAAGAAGAACCATCTACAGGAAGAGGAGGAACCCAGAAGGGAGCCATATTGCCTCACAGACCTCCCAGAGGCTCAGAAATTGGCACTGCCAAGTGTATGAAGCATAACTTTTTCAAACTGATGTTTTGACATCTGAGGCTTTACTGATAGTGGGAAGACAGCCCCTCCCAGGGCTCCTCTCCCCACCATTTCCAAGGGGTTCTTACATTCTGAGTCAATATTCTACTGCCCCAATCATCCCAGGCCAGGTATGGACACTTAAGGACAGCTCCTATGCTCCAGAGCCCGCTGAGATTATTTAAACTAGCCAATCCTTTGCCTGCTTACCCGGCCACTCCCAGTCTTCTTACGAAATTGCTGTAAAGGCTGTTTCTCCCTGGCTCCCTCTGTCATCTGCCCAACCCTTGTGCTTCCCCTGTGGCTCTCTGTGGCGTGGCAGGCTTCATTCTGGAAATGGTGAATAACAAACTACCGTTTCAATGACAGTTATCTCCTGGTCTAAATAATAATAAGACCTAAACTTTAAAAAACCAGGAATTTCTGAAAAAGAAAGGTAAAGCAGGAGGATTGTTTGAAAGTGTTTATAAGAAGCACTCAGGTAGGGGCGCCTGGGTGGTTCAGTGGGTTAAAGCCTCTGCCTTTAGCTCAGGTCATGATCCCAGGGTCCTGGGATCGAGCCCCGCATCAGGCTCTCTGCTTAGCGGGGAGCCTGCCCCCCCACTTTCTGCCTGCCTCTTTGCCTACTTGTGATCTCTCTCTGTCAAATAGATAAATAAAATCTTAAGAAAGAAAGAAAAAAAGAAGCATTTAGATACTCCGGATGGCCTTTGCTATCTCCCTACAACCCCCCTTGCCTATCACCATGTACAGCTGGTCCACTGCCCCTCTCCCACTCGAGCAGATTTTTGTTTGCTTTCTGAATTAACGTGGACCAGAGGGAGTATAAGGCCCAGCTGAGAGGAGGCTACCACACTGAAAACAAGAGCAGCCAGTGCAAGTCTACACACTGGAGGGAGAAACTCTAGATCCACTCAGCTCCAAGGTCAGTGGCAAGCAGGCTTAGAGCCCTCACTTACAACACTGGGCATGCTTTCTCTGGATATCTAAGAAGCCCAAAAGAAAAGGCCTCAAAATATGATAACCAAGGATCTCCCCAAAAATCCCCTCAACCAGATCCCTCTGTAGTAAAGCCCTCTAGTTGACAAAGGGCCGCTCATGCACACACAGCCTGAAGTCAGGTTTGAATGGCCCACTCTTAAATGGGAATGCATTGTCAAGGAGCCCCATACGTGAACAAGGTCTCCAATGTCACAGACAGCGACAAAATCCAAGGGCGAGCTAGAGCTTGGAGAAAGCAGAAACTAAGAGGGTGAATAAAAGTTAAAAACAGAAAACCACACACAAAAGCTCATTGACATTGACAGAGACATAGTACAAAACTAACACACCCGTGAAACAACAGATGAATAAAAAAAGGAAAATTATGAGAACAAAAAAGAATTCTTGGAAACAGACTAGTGTTTTTTTTAAAGATTTTATTTATTTAGGGGCGCCTGGGTGGCTCAGTGGTTAAGCCGCTGCCTTCGGCTCGGGTCATGATCTCGGGGTCCTGGGATCGAGTCCCGCATCGGGCTCTCTGCTCAGCGGGGAGCCTGCTTCCCTCTCTCTCTCTGCCTGCCTCTCTGTCTACTTGTGATCTCTGTCTGTCAAATAAATAAATAAAATATTTTAAAAAAAAAAGATTTTATTTATTTATTTGACAGAGAGAGTACAAGTAGGCAGAGCGGCAGGCAAGAGGGATTGGGGAAGCTCCCTGCTGGGCAGGGAGCCCGATGGGGGCCGGAAACTTAGAATAGTATTAACAGGGGCACCTGGGTGCCTTGATGTGGCTGGAGTCATGATCTCCAGGTCATGGGATTGAGCCCTGCTTCAGGCCCCTTGCTGGGCAGAGCCTGCTTGGAGTTCTCTCTCTTTTTCCCTCTGTCTTACCCCCCACGTTTGCACATGCAAACTCTGTCTAAAATTTTTTAAAAAGTAGAAAATTTTGTCTTAAAAAAAATAATAATAGCGGGTGCCTGGGTATCTTCGTCAGCTGAGCGTTAAACTCTTGATTTTAGCTCAGGTCATGATCTCGGGATCCTGAGATTGAGTCCCTAGTGGGGCTCAGTGCTCAGTGTGGAGTCTGCTTGTCCCTCTGCTCCTCACCCCTGCTCTCTCTCACTCTCATAAATAAATAAAATCTTTTTTAAAAAAGTAGTAATAGTGGGGTGCCTGGGTGGCTCAGTCGTTAATCGGCTGCCTTCTGCTTGGGTCATGATCCCAGGGTCCTGGGATCGAGCACTGTATTGGGCTCCCTGCTTGGTGGGAGGCCTGCTTCTCCCCCTCCCACTCCCTCTGCTTGTGTTCTCCCTCTCTTGCTGTGTAGCTGTCAAATAAATAAAATCTTAAAAAAAATAAATAAAATTTTAAAAGTAATAATAGTATTGACAATAACTGGTTCTTCATTTGGTTTGGTACAGTGTTCATGCTAATTAAATGAGGTCTGACATGTTAATTGTCCTGAGCACAGTCTGGCACCTCATAAATGCTCAATAAATAATGATTTCTTTCTTCTAGTATCTCTAAATGAAAGTACCTCAAACTTCCTTCATGTCAAAATATAGTAAAGCCTCTAATAAAAGTGTTAAAAATGTCCTGCCATTAAATTATAATACTATATTGTGTTAACAAATAAAAAAGTGAGATGTTTTGATTTTTTTGTTTGTTTACTAAAAACTATTCCTTGAGGGAATTATTATAGTATAAATTAGGTTACTTCTAATCACATCTGAAAAGAATTATAGTTGGGTAGCTACAACATGGAAATCAAATAACTTACAATTGACTTAAATTGTTTCATGTTTTCCTAAACCAATATGATGGTTACCAGATGAAAAGGAAAAACATGCTAGTTAATCATAGCATAAGCTTTTTTCCTAATATGGTATAAACAACTGTAAAGTTCTTACTGTATGACATCTTAGGGTGTGTATTTTCTTAACTCTCAGAGGAAGATTAGTAACAAACCATGTGCCTGTTTGTGTGTGTACACATGTGTGTGTTTAACCAAGTTGCCAGCCAGACTTTATTTAGAGCCCCGAGAAGCCCAGGCTCTTTACATTGTAATTTAGCAATGATGTAATCTGATCTGTATTTGTATCTGAAGTGATTGCAGGCAATCTCACAGTCATGTTTGCCTTGAGTTTTGTTTTAGAAATGATTTCTCATGGAAAAGAACTTTCTAGAAATTCTGTTTTAAATATCTGTTATGAATCTCATAGATATTCTTTTTTTTTTTTTTTAAAGATTTTATTAATTTGACAGAGAGAGATCACAAGTAGACAGAGAGGCAGGCAGAGAGAGAGAGAGGGAAGCAGGCTTCTTGCGGAGCAGAGAGCCCGATGTGGGACTCGATCCCAGGACCCTGAGATCATGACCTGAGCCGAAGGCAGCAGCTTAACCCACTGAGCCACCCAGGCGCCCTCTCATAGATATTCTTAAACAATATGATATCATTCGTTCCAAAACCCATGTCTCCCAGTTGGTATCAACCAAATACCATCTACCAAGGCTAACCATCTATAAAACAGAAGTTCTTAGAAGGTTCCTTAATGTTCAGCCTGCTCTCATCTGCAGTCTCTAGTTCACCATTTCACATTTTTACACTTTCCAAATGTTAGTATTACATATGCTCTGAAAATGCAAATGGTGATAAAAATGCAAATGGTAGTGGTCATTCACTACTGAATATTTTCCCCTTATTAATTGACTGGGGAGCAGGAAAAGGAACTGTGGTGGGGAGAGGAGAAGGAGTGTGTGTGTGTGTCATGGTGGTGTCTGTAGAGAGAACTGAGTGCAGAATAGAATGCTATGAACAAGTGGGGAACAGGGATGAAGGATGTGGAAAGGAATGGTGCTGGTTCCCCAAGATAAAGATTAAGAAAGTACGTTAACAAAGTATTAGCACCAAATGAAGAGGTTAAATTCTATTTTAAGGGTGCCAGGGGAGCTTAGTCAGTTGATTGTCTGACTTTGGCTCAGGTCATGATCTCAGGATCTTGGGATTGAGCCCTGAGTTGGGCTCCTTGCTCAGTGGGGAGTCTGCTTCAAACTCTTCCTCTGCCCCCGCCCGACTCATGCCTCTCTCTAGCTCAGCTCTCTCTCAAATAAATAAATAAAATCTTTTTTAAAAACTCTGTTTTAGGGGCACCTGGGTGGCTCAGTGGGTTAAAGCCTCTGTCTTCGGATCAGGTCATGATCCCGGGATCCTGGGATCGACCCCGCATCGGGCTCTCTGCTCAGCAGGGAGCCTGCTTCCCGCCCCCTTTCTGCCTGCTTCTCTGCCTACTTGTGATCTCTGTCTGTCAAATAAATAAATAAATAAATAATCTTAAAAAAAAAAAACCTCTCTGTTTTAAAACTGATGGTGCACAATGAGGCACCCAGTGGTAGAGTCACAAGCTATTCCTTTCTATATCATTTGAATCTAGCTAATATAATGGGAAACACAGATACCTCAATCACCTAAGAAAACCTTTCTTGACTTCCCTAATCTTCCCCATTATATTCTTTTCTTCTAAGTGTTTTTTGAGGTTGCATTTTACATGTATTTGTATAATCCTTTTATTTTATTATTCTCACCCACTAGACTGTAAGTACCCTAAGAAGAAACATCTTTTGTGGCTCACAGTTTTATCCCAGTATGGTAAGGGGCCTAGCACATAGTAGATGAATCTCCACGAATATAGTTGATCCTTCAATAATATGCAGATTGGGGTGCCAACCCTACATGCAGTAGAAAATCCACGTTTTGACTCCCCCAAAACTTAACTACTAAGAGCTTACTGTTGACCAGAGGCCTTCCGATAAAAAACAGTTAACACAGATTTTGTATGCTAGATGTATTATATACTGTATTCTTAAAGTAAGAAAGGAAAGAAAATGTTATTGAGAAAACCATAAGGAAGAGAAAATACATTCACAGAACCATACTGTAAAAAATGTGTGTGTATTGTGTTATGGCTGAATTCTTCTTTTTTTTTTTTTAAAGATTTTATTTATTCATTTGACAGAGAGAGACACAGTGAGAGAGGGAACACAACCAGGGGAAGTGGAAGAGGGAGAAGCAGGCTTCCTGCTGAGGAGGGAGCCCAATGTGGGGCTCGATCCCAGAACCCTGCGATCATGACCTGAGCCGAAGGCAGAGGCTTACTGACAGAGCTACCCAGGCACCCCATGACTGCATTCTTTAATAGCTTATCAAGTCTTCATGTTATGTAATAAACAGATTTATTTTATTTTATTTTTTAAATTTTTTCTAACTTTAAATGTAGTACATGCACATTATATTGTTAAAAACAAGACAACAGACTCCAAATGACATCATTTATGCTAAGCCCCATGTCACCAAACCTTGACTTACAGTTTCAGCTCCAGAAATGCAATCTTAAATCAGTCACTCAGGAATCGCCTAATCAGCACGAGTTACATAATCTGCCTGACAGACCCCTGCCACCCCCTAAAGAAAGGTAATCTTGCAATAACCAATCTGCTTCTTTGCCTAGGATAACTTCCTTTTCCCTGCTCCCTTCTGCCTATGAAAGTCTTTCATTTTGTACAGCTCTTTGGAGCTCCTTTCTCTCTACAAATTGGATGCTGCTTGATTCATGAATCATTCAGTTGGGGCACCTGGCTGGCTCAGTTGGTAGAGCATGTGACTCTTGATCTTGGGGTCACGAGTTTGAGTCCCATGTTGGGCATACAGTTTACTTAAAAGAAGAAAAGATTTGGATATGTCAATTATATTTCAATAAAATTGAAAAAATTAAAAAACTCAGTTGAATGTTGTTTTTTTTTTAAACAATCTATAATTATATACTTAGATATTGAAATATTAAGCTTCATGTACCATGGAACCTAAAGAGAAATAACAGTAAAAATCTATTTTTCTTTTTTCTTTTTTTTTTTTTTAAAGATTTTATTTATTTATTTGACAGAGATCACAAGTAGGCAGAGAGGTAGGCAGAGAGAGAGGAGGAAGCAGGCTCAGAGCAGAGAGCCTGATGCAGGGCTCAATCCCAGGACCCTGGGATCATGACCGGAGCCGAAGGCAGAGGCTTTAACCCACTGAGCCACCCAGGCGCCCCCAAATCTATTTTTCTTCATTAACTTTCTCTTCCCCACCACATACCCTGCTTTATGAAGGAGGAGGAAGGAGATGTAGACATACCACAAAGGGGACTAAAGTAGTGGAAAGAAGTCCTGTGTCTCCTCTGGGCCTTCCTTCTAGCAGGGCTGGTCCATAGGTGGTAAATAGGTTCATCTCTTTAAGACAGATTTCTCTGATAGAAACTGTCTGGAGTGTTCCAGTCAGGAGGTCCTGGGGCCACATCTGGATTTAGCAGGAAAGCATGCCATGACAGATGAAAACCAAAGGCCACCTTGTATCATATTATTAAACTTAATCAGTGCCCTTGTTTGCCTTGGAATATAATGAATAGGTGAGCCAGATTGAACTCGATTACTTATTTATAGTGCCCGCAACTCTAATATCCTATTAAGTAATGAGAAATCACAGTGGACATTTTCAGAAATGTTTTAGAATATAGGTTTTAGTTTATTAAAAGATTTTATTTATTTGAGAAAAAGAGAGAGAGTGAGAGAGCGAGAGAGAGCATGAGCAGGTGGACGGGAAAGGAAGTGACAGACTCCCCCCTGAGCACGCAGAGCTCCATCCTGATCCCTGGACTCTGGGATCAGGACCTGAGCTAAAGGCAGACCTATTGAGCCATCCAGGTGCCTGTAGAATATAGGTTTTAATATTATGTAGGTATGGCTAGGCCAATAGATTAGGAGATGAACGCCATAGAAAATAGTTTGTTACACTCATAGATCCCTCTAAGAGGAAGGGGCATGCTATGCCACCAGGGGTGGGGGAACCAGGAAGCAGCAGTGTCAGTCAGGAGGCAGACGGAGTAGGAGGAAAATGTGATCAAGATCCCTTATTGTGGTTTCTACGGGAAGAAACAGGCTGGGCAGGGTAAGCAGGTGTAGGATTTGTTAGTTTCAAGAATTTCAGTGGGTGCTGGTACACAGGAGCTGTCCTTCATTGTGTGGTAGCTGGCCCTGGGGCAATTAGGGTGGGTGGATCATAGCCCTGAGTGTGGGAGCTGTTAGGGGAGGGAGTTGGGGATGAGGGCCCTGGACTGGTTGCTTTGCACTTTGAAAGGTTAGCTTGAGGGGCAGACTGTAGACTTACTATCTCTAGGGATTGGCTAGCCCTGGGAAGGGCAATTTCTCCAGGGTCAGCAAGTCTCCAGATCTCAAATCATTCAAATGCAAAAAACAAAGAAGACATCTTCAGAAAATTAGTTCTCTTGTGCATTTCATTTAGGTAAGTACAGTGTTCCTTACTGCCATGAATCAACTTTTGATTTAGGGGGAAAAATATAAGTAATAACAAATGAGCTTTTCTTTTTCAAATGGAAGAGTGTTCAGGCATCAGAAAGCAAATCTCCCAATGACTATCCTTATTTTGGTCATAATAATAGCATTTTTGTTTGCTAGTTGTTAATGCTAATAACAAGTTATTGATTCTGTCATTGAATATTTTCAGAGTATTGTTCACAGTTTACGTTTAGACGGCAAAATCTAGCCCATCAGTTTATGGCGGCTTATCTGGTGACTAGACATGATGATAATCTTCCCGAAATGGAAAGACAAACAACATCAGAGATTAGTGTGTCCTTTTGTTAGCTCTTTTGCGCCTTTTTCTTTTTTCTAAAAGGTTTAAAAAAATTTTTTTAAGGGGCGCCTGGATGGCTCAGTGGGTTGGGCCGCTGCCTTCGGCTCAGGTCATGATCTCAGGGTCCTAGGATCGAGTCCTGCGTCCGGCTCTCTGCTTGGCGGGGAGCCTGCTTCCCTCTCTCTCTCTCTCTCTGCCTGCCTCTCTGTCTACTTGTGATCTTTC
Organism: Lutra lutra; assembly: GCF_902655055.1. Lineage (NCBI taxonomy): Eukaryota > Metazoa > Chordata > Mammalia > Carnivora > Mustelidae > Lutra > Lutra lutra. Next base: position 49,007,062 of record NC_062283.1, on the reverse strand, counting down.
TCTGTCAAATAAATAAATAAAATCTTAAAAAAAAATTTTTTTAAAGATTTCATTTATTGAGATACAGAGAGCATGAGTCGGGGGAAGGGCAAAGGGAGCGGGAGAAGCAGATTCCATCTGAGGACCCTGGGATCATGACCTGAGCCGTAGGCAGGCGTTTAGTCAACCAAGCCACCCCCACCCCCACCTTGTTTTTGTAAACAACCATATTGAACAATGCCACATCCTTGTTCCGCACTTCAAACTTTTTAAAATCTCTCCGGATTCATACTCACAGTAGAGAACATTTGGTTGGCTCAGGTTGACTCACCTTGTCCAACCACTGTGGTCAGGAAGTGATGAAGAAATTAGTCCCTCTATATACATCTAAGCTTCATGTCATATACAGATTAACACCATTAAAACAAAAATGGAAACAAAAAACAAAAGGGAGCAGTAATTATATCAAACTAATGGGATGACCATGATAGAACTTTATTTATTTTTTAAAAGATTTTATTTATTTGACAGCAGGAGATCACAAGCAGGCAGAGAAGCAGGCAAATAGGAAGAAGCAGGCTCCCCGCTGAGCAGAGAGCCCGATGTGGGGCTCGATCCCAGGACCCTGAGACCATGACCTGAGCCAAAGACAGAGGCTTTAACCCACTGAGCCAGCCAGGCACCCCTCAATGATAGAACTTTAAATTAAGCACTGCAGGGGCACCTGGGTGGCTCAGTCAGTTAAACATCTATCTTTTTTTTTTTTTCCCAAAGATTTTATTTATTTATTTGACAGAGAGCGACATACCAAGAGAGGGAACACAAGCAGGGATAGTGGGAGAAGGAGAAGCAGGCTTCCCTCTGAGCATGGAGCCCGATGCGGGGTTCTATCTGAGTAACCTGGGATCATGACCTGAGCCAACGGCAGACGCTTAACGATTGAGCCATCCAGGTGCCCCTTCTTAACTTTCAAGTACCAGTAAATGAACTAAGTAATAGGAGATCCAAGGAACAATTATTCAGTGCCAATTCTTGCTACTACAAATTTGAAACTAATTATCTACCATACCTTCAAAGAAGTGTTGATAATTATTCTCTTTCCTTTTTTAGGTTGGATCCTAGAAATCACAGTGCTTAATTTAAAGATTTATTTTATTATTATTATTATTATTTTTTAAAGATTTTATTTATTTTTATTTATTTATTTGACAGAGAGAGATCACAAGCAGGCAGAGAGGCAGGCAGAGAGACAGGAGGAAGCAGGCTCCCCGCTGAGCAGAGAGCCCAATGCGGGACTCGATCCCAGGACTCTGAGATCATGACCCGAGCCGAAGGCAGCGGCTTAACCCACTGAGCCACCCAGGCGCCCCATATTATTATTTTTTTAAACGATATTATTTATTTATTTGACAGAGAGATCACAAGTAGATGGAGAGGCAGGCAGAAAGAGAGAGAGAGAGAGGAGGAAGCAGGCTCCCCACTGAGCAGAGAGCCCGATGCGGGACTCGATCCCAGGACCCTGAGATCATGACCTGAGCCGAAGGCAGCGGCTTAACCCACTGAGCCACCCAGGCGCCCAATTTAAAGATTTATTTGAGAGAGAGTGGGGGAGGTGTGTAGGGGGGAGTGGCGGAAGGAAGGAAAGGGAGAGATAAACCGACTCCTAATGAGCAGAGAGCTCCATGGGGCTCCATCCCAGGACCCTGAGCTCATGACCTCAGCTGAAATCAAGACTTGGATGCTTGGGGCGTGTGGGTGGCTCAGTCGTTGGACGTCTGCCTTCAGCTCAGGTCATGAGCTCAGGCTCCTGGGATTGAGCCCCATATCAGCGTTCCTGCTTGGTGGGAAGCCTGCTTTTCCCTCTCCCACTGAGCCCTGGGTGGCTCAGTTATTAAGTGTTTGCCTTCAGTTCAGGTCATGATCCCAGGATCCTGGGATGGAGCCCCGCATCTGGCTCCCTGCTCAGCAGGAAGCCTGCTTCTCCTTCTCCCACTCCCCCTGCTTGTGTTCCCTCTCTCACTGTGTCTTTCTCTGTCAAATAATAAATAAAATCTTTAAAAAAAAAAAAAAGTTAAGAAAATTAAAGTAGAAACTCCTGTGGTTTCTCATATCTAAATATCTCATATACCATCCTAAATCTTGACCTCTACATCCAAGTATTTATTTATTTTTGAGTAAGTTCTAGATCCAATGTGGGACTGGAACTCACAACCCCAAGATCAAGAATCACATGCCCTACCAACTGAGCCATCCAAGAATGCCTCCAAATTTTCTTTTTTTAAGATTTTATTTATTGGGGTGCCTGGGTGGCTCAGTGGGTTAAGCCTCTGCCTTCAGCTCAGGTCATGATCTCAAGGTCCTGGGATTGAGCCCCACATTGGGCTCTTTGCCCAGAGGGGAGCCTGCTTCCCCCACTAGCCACCACTGAGCCACCCAAGAGCCCCCTCCTAACTAATTTTTTTTTTTAAGATTTTATTTATTTATTTGACAGACAGAGATCACAAGTAGGCAGAGAGGCAGGCAGAGAGAGAGAGAGGAAGAGGAAGCAGGCTCCCTGCAGAGCAGAGAGCCCGATGTGGGGCTCGATCCCAGGACACTGGGATCATGACCTGAGCCAAAGGCAGAGGCTTTAACCCACTGAGCCACCCAGGCGCCCCTCCTAACTAATTTTTAACTTTACCTTTTATTTCACACATTTTTGAGAGTGACACTGAGTAAATACTTTGTTGAATTAAACAATTAAATGTAGTAATATCTTTGGAAGCCAAAGCATAATTGTCTTGGATTATTTTTCATATTTTGAATATTAGTTTGTAGTTTTTTGTTTTTTTTTAAAGATTTGTTTATTTATTTTAGAGAGGGAGAGAGAGCAGGGAAAGGGGCAGAGGGAGAGACTCCCTAACGCGTGCAGAGCCCAAAGCAGGGCTCAGTCTCAGGACCCTGAGATCACTACCTAAGCTGTAATCCAGAGTTGGATGCTTAACTGACTGAGCCACCCAGCTGTTCCTAGTTTGTGTTTTTTTTTAAAACCAGAGATATGAGTAAGGTCACTAAAAATGGAATTATGAATAAGCAGAGTGGGTGTTTAAGTCCATTCTTCTGATGTAACTTTAGAGACACTATGAAGGCTTTTTGGCTCCATCTCTTTAAAAAAAAAAAAGTTACTCCCTTAGTTCTGGGATGTGGAAAATTAAATTGTGAAAGGTCCAATTCTTTGGTTTAATTCTTCCTCCAGGCTGGCTACGTAACTGGCAGGGCCCAGCGCAAAATGAAACTGTGGAATCCCTTGTGCTAAGAGCAAGGAAAATGTGGCATTAAAGGAACTAAAACATGAAACTTTTTCCTTTAAAAAAAAAAGCTTTTATTGCTTATGAAAAGTGACTGGGAAAATAGTGATAAGTGAGTAACAACATAACCACAAATTTCTAAATAATATTTTTGATGTCATAATTTTATTAATGCAATACATAATATTTGATTAATGTGCTATCTTGATTGCTCATAAGGCTTTTCTCACTCATTTTTATGCAAATATTGTAGGGGCCTCCTTAGCCAGAGTGACTCCATCTCGGTTAAACAGCCATTTTGTTGTTTATGCAGTAAAATTTAAACTGACCCTGCCCATCCCCTACCCCCCAGGGCAACTTACTTAAGAGCAAGTCTGGGAAACCAGTAAAATATGGTCGGCCAATCCCTGATATTAGAGCCCAAATTCAAGGACAGGTCAGGTCAGGTGGAGATAACAGAGCCCAGAATGCAAGGATGAGTCAGGCCAGGTAGAGACAATCTCATTAGCCAGGCTCACCCATAAAAGCTAGTCTGTGGGGGCGCCTGGGTGGCTCAGCAGGTTAAAGCCTCTGCCTTTGGCTCAGGTCATGATCCCAGAGTCCTGGGATCGAGCCCCACATCGGGCTCTCTGTGAAGCAGGGAACCTGCTTCCCTTCCTCTCTCTCTGCCTGCCTCTCTGTCTACTTGTGATCTCTGTCTGTCAAATAAATAAAATAAAATCTTAAAAAAAAAAAAGAAAAAGAAAAAAGCTAGTCTGTGAAGCTGGGCGTCGTTGCTCTCTCCCTAACAGACGGTCCCGGCTGATCGGTTTGATTTTCGGTGCTGGCACAAAATAAAGCTTTGCTTGACCTTTGCTTTGTATCAGTCTTGCTCCTTTGATCAGGGACCCCACCAATATATTTATTAAAATCATTAAAATCTATACTTCTAGCAACTTTATTGGAAGTAATGCCAGTCACACTTGGCAAATGCAAGATCACTCATATTTTTATAATTTAAAATTTTGAGATCTGCTGATGCAACTGTTACTGGAGTTCTTAAGAGCATTAGGGCACCTGGGTGGCTTGCTGGAGCCCCTGACTTTTTTTTTTTAAGATTTTATTTATTTGAGAGAGAGAGGAGATAGTGAGAGGGAACACAGGCAGTAGGGAGAGGAAGAACCTGGCTGAGCAGGGAGCCTGACACAGGGCTTGATCCTAGTGTTGGGTCCCCAATGTTGGGTCCCCCAATAATGGGTCCATGGTCAAAGGAGTGAGACTGATACAAAGTGAAGGTCAAGCAAAGCTTTATTTCACGCCAAGCATCAAGAATCAAACCAACTGGGGTGGCTGAGTGGGTTGAAGCCTCTGCCTTTGGCTCAGGTCATGATCTCAGGGTCCTAGGATCGAGCCCCATATTGGGCTCTCTGCTCAGCGGGGAGCCTGCTTCCCTGTCTCTCTGCCTGTCTCTCTGCCTACTTGTGATCTCTGTCAAATAAATAAATAAAATCTTTAAAAAAAAAAATCAAACCGACCGTCCAATAGACCGGTCGGGGCCGCCCCTTACAGAGAGGACAACCCCTCCCTACTTTCCAGACTAACTTTTATAGAGCAAAGACCATGTGGTTGGGCCTGGCCACACACAGGTGGCCATTGAAATTGTCACACACAGAGAAGGCTGTACAGTGATGCTAGGTGACCAATTGAATTACAATTTACCCTAGTAGACATTTGAACCAGCCTATCACCTTGGTTAGAATTGGCGCCAAAAGGTGCCCAAAGGGCAGGGCCCATACTCCTTGGTAGCTAGGAGACAGTATGTGCCCCCACTGATTAAATACCTCCACCTGGCCTGAACCACCCTTGTATCTGGGCTTTGTTACCTGGATCTGGTTTCCAGAACTTATTTGTAAGTAAATCCCCTGGGGGAAGGGGTGCAGAGTCAATTTAAGTTTTACTGCATAAACAACAACATGGCAGTTCTTCTCTCTCAAATAAATCTTGAAAAAAGTATTTTATAGGCTGTGACACATTAGGATACATTTCTTTCTTTCTTTTTTTTTTTTTAAAGATTTATTTATTTATTTATTTGACAGACAGAGATCGCAAGTAGGCAGAGAGGCAGGCAGAGAGAGAGAGAGGAAGGGAAGCAGGCTCCCTGCTGAGCAGAGAGACCGATGCGGGGCTCGATCCCAGGACCCTGGGATCATGACCTGAGCCGAAGGCAGCGGCCTTAACCCACTGAGCCACCCAGGCGCCCCACATTAGGATACATTTCTGATCGATCATTATCTTTTCAAATTTTATTTTATCTTGAAGTAATCTCTGCATCCCAGGTAGTGTTCAAACTCAGTCTGCAGATGGAGTCCCATTCTCTCCTCCCTGAGCCAGCCAGGTGTCCCTCTGATGAACTACATTGAAATGATTTTTTTTTAAGATTTTATTTATATAAAGCAGAGGCTTTAACCCACTGAGCCACCCAGGCACCTCGAAATGATGAAATTCTTGAACCTAGGTGAGGTTCAGTGGGGTGAGGTTCGGAGCCGACGGCTAAGAAAGAATTTTTTTTTTTTTTTAAAGATTTTATTTATTTATTTGACAGACAGAGATCACAAGTAGGCAGAGAGGCAGGTAGAGAGAGGAGGAAGCAGGCTCCCTGCAGAGCAGAGAGCCCGATGTGGGGCTCGATCCCAGGACCCTGGGATCATGACCTGAGCCGAAGGCAGAGGCTTTAACCCACTGAGCCACCCAGGCGCCCCTAAGAAAGAATTCTTAAGACATCTTTGGTGCAAAAAGGTGGATTATTAGAGCATGGGGACAGGACCCGTGGGCAGACGGAGATGCTGCGCTGTTATCCTGAGGAGTGGCTGATTATATACACAGGAGTTGGGTAGGTGAGGACAAAACGGGTGATGTTAGTCTCTAAGGAATTTTGGAAGCAAGGTCTCCAGGACCTTGAGGGGCTAGTTATTGTTGGGAGAAATGTTATTCATTACTAGTAGTAAAAATCTTCTTGTGAGACCCTTTAGATGTATATCAGTGGGCCATATGCTTGGGAATGATTCTCGACACTATCTTGGAGATCTAGAGATAAAGTGTCACATTTCTCCTATCACGTGTCCTTGTTAGTGAGATTTGGGTTTAGAAGAAATTTAACTTTATTTGGGGCTTGAGGAACTGAGTTATTTGTCTCTGGAAATTGTGCTATTGTTAGATAGCTTCTTTGTTGTAAATCTCTAGGACATTGGTAAACCAAGGGAGACTCCTGTCTTGCAGGACTGTGATCTCTGCAAGTTAACTGTTTGTTTTCAGCCAGAGGTGCCTGAGGAATGTCACACATATTACTGAGGGGAGTGGGTGGAGAGGGGGTGCAAGGTGCCAGCTTTTTCTTTGTCCTCAGCTAGCCTCCTGCTACCTCATCAGAAACATGAACTTTAGTCCATCTAGACTTCATGATTCTCATGCCTGTGTGTGGTATCATGATTTATAATGAGTAATATGTTTCGTCTTTGTCCTTATTCCAGGCACAGAGCTCCTAAAACACTTGGAATTTACTTTTTTTTTTTTTTAAATAGGCTCCACACCCAACAGGTGGTGGACTTGAACTCACAGCAGTGAGATAGACTGAGCCAGCCAGGTGCTCCACCCTTGGAATTTCCTAAGCCCCGAGGAAAACAAAGGTGTCTCTTGGTATATTACTGAGGTGACTTGGTATATTACTGAGGCACCACTGAGGGGGAGGGGCTGAGTTGCCCGAGGCACCAACCTGCAATTAGGGTTAGAACTTCCAGCTCCACCTCGTGCCCTCTGGAAAGGGAGGAGACTGGGGTGTTAATTGGTCAGCAAGGGCCAGTGTTTTAATCTGTTAGGCCTGTGCCAGGAAGCGTCCATAAAAGCCAAAATGGGGGGCTCAGAGAGCTACCCGGTTGGTGAAAAGGGGGTAGTGCTGGGGGAGTGGCGCGACTGGAGAGGGCGCGGAAGCTCTGCGCCCCAGTACCTCACCCCACGCAGCTCCTCCATCTGGCTGTTCCTCAGATACCTCCTTTTATAACAAACCAGTGATCTGGTAAGTAAAATGTTTCTCTGGGTTCTGTGAGCCACTCTAGCAAATTAATCAAACCTGAGATAGGGGCTGTGGGACCCTCTGATGTACAGCTAGTGGGTCAGATGGACAGGTAACAACCCGCGCTGGCTGCAGACATCTGAAGTGTTTGTGTGTTAGACGTGGGCGACAGTCTTGCAAGACCAAGCTTGGTGGCGTAGGGCAAGCACCCCCCCCCAACACTGGAATTGCATCCAGGAGCCCACAAAATCTATGTGTATGCTTTCACTTTGTAATAATTACAAAATTTACTACCTGAGCTCTGGCAGTTCCTGTTCCAGAGCCTCAGATCAGAGAGCTAATACTTGTGCCCCCAGTTCCTGAGGAACCGCTCAGAGGATGGACTGGTTTGGGGGATGTAATGGCTGATACCCTCCCACCATGGGTCCTAGCACTGTCCCCAAGTGGAGCCACTCTTCTTCCTTCTTCCTCTTTCCCTTGGTGCTTCTGCTACTACCTTTGCCATGGCCCTCCTCTCATCACTTTGGAACCCTGAGGCACATAGGTGCACACCAGTCACCAGGATGCCTGGTCTCTTGCCTTGACTTTGTGCTGCGGGCCATACATGGGGGGGTGGGGGTGGGGGCTGGGGGCTGAGCTTACAGTTGCATGCTGCCCAGTTTCTCTCTTTCCTGCTGCTCACATGCACACAGTGGTGGTGAGGGGAGTGGGGGCAGGGGCACAGGAGAGTGCGTCTCAGGTACCAGATACTATATAAATGGTGGGACAGGACTGTTTCTGTTTTACAGGATGTAGTGGAACTGAACATTGAAATTTTTAAAGATTATTTATTTATTTATTTGACAGAGAGGGAGAGAGCACAAGCAGGGGGAGGGGCAGGCAGAAGGAGAAGCAGACTCCTCGCTGAGCAGGGACCCTGACGCGGGGCTCCGTCCCAGGACCCCCCGGGATCATGACCTGAGCTGTAGGCAGGTGTTTGACTGAGCCACCCAGGTACTCCAGAACATTGAATTTTTCATTCCTAATTATAATTTTCAAACTATTGAGAAAGACGGGAATATTATTGCTAGTGTCATAGAAAACATACAAAATCTAGTACTGGTTTTGTGTCTGAGGTGTCTGAAGAGTCCTACCATTGTAGGGGTTGCTCACTTACTGTGTCACATCTATATTTGTCTCTTTATCTATATAATACTATAAAAAATCTTAATTGCTTTAGAAATAAGTTTTTATTTTCTATGCCTTCTTTTCCCTCGTTACTTGTGTCAGTGTTAAATTGTGGTACAGAAAACCGTGTTACTTGTTCTCTAGGTCATTTATGAGTGACAGCTTAAACAATGGTTAAAGAAGACAAATTTGGTGATACAAACAAACTTGGTTTGACACTTAATGGAGTGGACAGTCTTCGTTGGGGCGCTGCCAAATAGGGCAGAAGACTAGAAGCTTTTATAGAATATAGAAGAAAGAGACAGATAAAAATATCTGGTTGGGTGGAGCCACGTAGGCACCCTTGTTGGGGGTGAGAAGGTCCAAGGCGTGGCTTGGGTTTGGGGATTGGCTGACTGGATATCCTGCGCTTCTGCTTAAGAGGAGCATTTACAGGGACACGGAAGTTGTTTAAGTGGCCATTTCCTGACACTGCATCCTGACAGGAGCCGCTCCATCTTGGGCCTGGAAATTTATTTCAGTACGAGTTTTCTTGGTCTGTGTTTTAAAGGCATCAACCCTTTCTGTTCCTATATATATAGTTTTTTGTTGTTGTTCCTATAACTTCTTACATCTTCAAGTGAAAAACAAAAAAAATCATTTGATTTCCTCTCTCCGGGAGGCCAGGAGAACATGGCTCCTTTAGCAGAAATAATACTATTCTAGGTTTGCTGGTTTCTTGGCTTCCTCAGCTGTTGATGAGATACAGATGGAGAGAGGCTTCGATGTGAAGAAGGGACTGGCTCAGTCCTCTTCTGGCCCACATCTTACCTACAACTCCCCCTCTCTAGTCTCTACTCACCTGTCTGATACCTTGTTCTTACGATGGGGTAGAAGCAGGAGTTCAAGATAGGTTGGTGTCCGGAAGCCCAGCCCAGAAGTCAGGGACACAGTTAACCCTAATGTATGAGCACTGTGATTTATGCAGTCTGTTTCAGAATCCATAACTGTGCCCAGGTGGCAGATGGCGAGAGAAGAAGCCTTGGCAGGGACTGTTAGGCTGCAACAGGAAGGGGCAGCTCCCCACTGCAAGGAGTGCTAGGCAGGTGTGTACCCAGGTGACTATTCCTACTGATTCTCTCACCTGCTAGTTTTTTGCATCAGCTTTTATGATCATGTGCTCCTTCTTATCTGGTTGACATCCCTGGATAGGAGTTCTTGCTCGCCTGGACCTAGGGTATTCATCATCTCTCCCACTTTGCTGGAAAAGTAAAGCCCTTTTTAAGCCAGCCCTCCTTCTCTGCCATCACATCCAGGAATGACATTGATTGAGTTGCATAAGATTATCCACTGCTTCATTTTATGTTAATTTAAAAAAAGGGTGGGGGGAGAAAGATTATCCATAGCTTCTATGGCTTGGATAGAGTGTAATGAGTTTTAGGGCCTGTCAGATTTCAAGGCTGTGTTTCATACCACACATACTGTTAGGAATATGAAAAGTGCTTAATAATATCCATCAGTGAGTAAGCTTTGAAGGAAGATAGAAAAGTATTATGAAATAAATGACAGTGTTAGAATTGAGGCTTATTCAGAGCAGAATTATTTTTGGTATATTTTGAGCACCATATAAATGTCAATGAAACCAATGAGACCTAGCAAGATCTGCTGGAATAGCATAAATTCTCATTTTTAGCTGCTGCGGATGAAATGAAAACGTTAGCTATGCTGTTGGTCTGTATGAGAGAGTGTTTCACAGGACTATCAAAATTATATCTTAGGATGTCATTTGGATACTAAAATTTTTTTTTTTTTATTTTTAAAACTTTTTTTTTTAAGATTTTATTTATTTATTTGACAGAGATCACAAGTAGGCAGAGAGGCGGGCAGAGAGAGAGGTGGAAGCAAGCTCTCCGCTGAGCAGAGAGCCCGATGCGGGACTCGATCCCAGGACCCTGGGATCATGACCTGAGCTAAAGGCAGAGGCTTTAACCCACTGAGCCACCCAGGCGCCCCGGATACTAAAATTTTTTAAGTAGTGATTTAAAGAATCTTGGGGCTTTTCTTTGGACATGGCCTAGAAACCTAAGTCCTTTCTGTGTGACTGAAAGGATTTTTCCTAGCCATGGAAGCCTCTATTTGAGCTTTTAAAAAATAAATCCTGTCACTTTGGATGTATTTGTAGCCCTAGCTAGTGGGTGAGCATGAGATTATTTCTGAAATTTTTAGAGAATAGAGAGATTAAAGAAAAAGCAGGGGGGGCGGCGCCTGGGTGGCTCAGTGGGTTAAGCCGCTGCCTTCGGCTCGGGTCATGATCTCAGGGTCCTGGGATCGAGTCCCACATCGGGCTCTCTGCTCAGCAGGGAGCCTGCTTCCCTCTCTCTCTCTCTGCCTGCCTCTCTGTCTATTTGTGATCTCTCTCTGTCAAATAAATAAATAAAATCTTAAAAAAAAAAAAAAAAAAAGAAAAAGCAGGGGGTGCCTGAGTGGCTCACTGGGTCAGGCCAGGTCTTGAATTTGGCTCAGGTCTTGATCTCCGTGCTGGATGTGGAGCCTGCTTAAGAGTCTCCCTCTCCCTCTTCCACTCCCTGCCCCTCCCCATCTACCCCCTCTAAAAAAACAAAAAACAAAACAAAACAAAAACAAACAAAACAAAACAAAACAAACAAAACAAAACAAAACAAAAAAAACAAAAAAAACCCACCAAGATATTGGGTGCGTTAACATTAAGTCAACATAGTATGTCATTCAATTTATGCTTGGGAATTCTGAATTTAACCAAAAAATAATTGGATCCATTACAGGGGCCAAGGGTCAGAATGAGACCAAGCGGAGAATTCAGAAATGTACGTAAAATCCTGTACTGTGTAAATCCTACATGTCAAGTGGCCTATCCAAATCGTGGATCGTACCTCCCATGGCAGAACCATATGGACCCCGGTGTAGTTACACACGGCTGGAACTGTAACTGCAGAGAGTTGGTCAGGAGAGAGTAGTACCCAGGGACTCAGCAAATTAACATCAGAAACAGATGGTAGGAGCAGTTTGAACTGGAGCCAAGCTCTTTGGGTTACAAAGCACTTTTCAAATTCATTTTGCTATCCATAGAGAGAGATAAATCACACCTATTAACTTACCTAATTGTCCTTAGCTTGCAGTGTGAGGTTCAATCTTGTACTCCTTTAACTTTCATTTACTAGCCATTTGAGATGGAATACAGTATTTCAAAAGATGCCTCACAATGGGTTAGTGATTTCTGTTCAATATCCTGAAGTTATTACTTAGAAAATACCAGAATTCATCAAATAACGTTTATGTCAATTTGCTCAGCACGTTGTTCTTGTGGAACTGATGGCTACCACTCGCCTCGCCTACTTTTTTCAAGCCAGCGGTAATATACTGGAAAACAGACTCTGTCAACAGTGATCAAAGGACAATTATGAAATGCGAATCTGAAAGGCTGGAATATGATGGCAACAAATTTTTGAAAAATTGTCCTCTCAAAACATTTACAGGTTGGGTGTGACATGCCTGGATTTTGGGAAATATTTTGTAAGGAATGAAATATTCTGGGGGAAATCTAAACTGTCTTTTCCTTTCCTCTTCTGCTTTTCCAAAGAGCCCATTTTCCCCATGTATTTGCTGAGCAATTATCCTTTCTTACGAAAAATGGGTCATCTGTGGAAGAAAGGAGTCCTTTTCTAGTTGGGCAGCTTGTCTAGAAGCTAGACTGTCTTAAACTGAGAGTAAGAATAGCACAAATTGCGGGGCACCTGGGTGGCTCAGTGGGTTGAGCTTCTGCCTTCGGCTCAGGTCATGATCCCAGGGTCCTGGGATCGAGCCCCGCATCGGACTCTCTGCTCGGCGGGGGGCCTGCTTCTCCCTTTCTCCCTCTGCCTGCCTCTCTGCCTTCTTGTGATCTCTCTCTGTCAAATAAATAAATAAAATCTTAAAAAAAAAATTAAAAAAAAATAGCACAAATTGGGGCACCTGGGTGGCTCAGTAGGTTAAGCCTCTGCCTTCAGCTTGGGTCATGATCTCAGGGTTCTGGGATCAAGCCCCGGATTGGGCTCTCTACTGAGAGGGGAGCCTACTTCCCCCTCTCTCTCTGCCTGCCTCTGCTTCCTTGTGACTTCTCTCTGTGTCAAATAAATAAATAAATCTTAAAAAAATAGCACAAGTCTGTCTGGTCAGAGGAGGGTCATGTTTGCCGAGATGGGATAGAGGTTCTCTAATGAGTGATCAGGTGTACCCACCCAGGTTAATATGCTGGCCAAAGTCTTGCAGCCACAAGGTTGGGCCAAGACTGGAGGTGGCATGCTGAGTTTGAGAACCTAGACCAAGGGGCTTTAAAAGGACTATTGGTTACCGTTGAGGAGTGTCGCTCTATTATGGGCCTGACACTCGGGAAGTTATTACATCCTGCTGTTATTACATCCTCCCTGTTATTAGGAAGACCAGTGTCTACAAGTCCATCTTTCTTTTTTTTTTTTTTTTTAAGATTTTATTTATTTGACAGAGAGAGAGATCACAAGTAGAGAGAGAGAGAGAGAGAGGAGGAAGCAGGCTCCCCGCCTAGCAGAGAGCCCGATGTGGGACTTGATCCCAGCACCCCGAGATCACGACTCGAGCCGAAGGCAGAGGCTTAACCCACTGAGCCACCCAGGCAGCCCTTTCTTTTCTTTTTTTAAAAAATATTTTATTTATTTATTTGACAGAGACACGAGAGAGGGAACAGAAGCAGGGGGAGTGGGAGAGGGAGAAGCAGACTTCCCGTCAGCAGGGAGCCTGATGCTGGGCTCGATCCCAGGACCCTGAGAAAGACCTGAGCTGAAGGCAGACGCTTAATGACTGAGCCACCCAGGTGCCCCCAAGTCCCCAAGTTCATTGTAAGTTCCACTGGGGCAGATGGTTCATGTGGTGGTTTGGGGCATAAGTCTTGAGAATTGAAGGAATGGAACTAGTATTTGTTGATTGACCTACTCTGGTGTGCTGCTCACTGCACCAGACAGTTGATATTCCCTAAGTGTTTAATTATTTGACTGTACAAATATTGCTGTTTCTTCAGTATGTGAATGCTGACTCAGACACTGTGGAACATTTCTCCAATGTTTCAGATTAGATATCTGGGACTTAATCAGATACTTAAATCAGTAAATATTTATTGACATTTACTATGTTGGGATTTGGGTATAAAAAGTGAAGTGAGGGGCACCTGGGTGGCTGAGTTGTTAGGTGTCTGCCTTCAGCTCAGGTCATGATCCTGGCGTCCTGGGATTGCCCCGTTTTGGGCTCTCTGCTCAGGGGGATTCTGCTTCTCCCTCTCCCACTCCCCCTGCTTATGTTCCCTCTCTCTCTCTCTGTGTGTCAAATAAATAAATAAAATCTTAAAAAAAAAAGTGAAGTGAAGAGAGACATGGTCACTTTCCTCATGATGCTTATAATCCAGGGAGACAGATTGACTTTAAATAAACACCTACAGAGACCTGTAATTGCAAGTTAAATAGTAATTTGTAGTAAATACTATGGAAGAAAAAATTCAGGGGAGGATGAAAGATAATAATGGGGAGGGAGATCTAATTTAGATCGAGGAGTCAAGGAAAGCCTCTCATGACAGTGATGTGATTTTTTAGATTCTTAATTTTTGTGTTAGATTTATAACTAATCTCTCTGCTTCCATTTTCTCTTTCCCTTGGATCCATCTTGCATGTCATCTATAGATTAGATTTTTTTTTTTTAAAGATTTTATTTATTTATTTGACAGAGAGATCACAAGCAGGCAGAGAGGCAGGCAGAGAGAGAGGAGGAAGCAGGCTCCCCGAGAGAGCAGAGAGCCCGATGCGGGACTTGATCCCAGGACTCCGAGATCATGACCTGAGCTGAAGGCAGCGGCTTAACCCACTGAGCCACCCAGGCGCCCCTATAGATTAGATTTTTAAAAATCTTAACTTTCATTAAGGAATCTAAGATTTGAAGGGATATTTTTTGGGTGATCTAGTCTAGCTTACTATGTTAGTCAAGGTAGGTGAACCGTGGTTACAACCCCTAAATATTAGTGGCCTAACACAATAAAAGCTTCTTTCTTTTTCTTTTCTTCTTCTTTTTAAAAAATGCTTATTTCTTTATTTGAGAGACCGTGAGGGAGAGAGTGCACAGAGAGAGAGGGAGAAGCAGACTCCCTGCAGAGCAGAGAGCCCAATGTGGGGCTGGGGGATCCGGGACGCTGAAACCATGACCTGAGCCAAAGGGTGTTGGTTAACTGGGTCACCCAGGTGCCCCAGTAAAGGCTTCTTTCTTGCTGGCTCACAGTCTAATGCATTTTGGCAAGGGAGTGCTCCGCTGCAAGCAGTCAGGAGTTCGGGTCATCTCCATTTAGTGGGTCGGTCATCTCCTAGGTGTTCAACTCTTCTACTGGACCCATCTCAAATTTCCAGAAGAGAGAATCTTGAATGCCCAGCTTGGATTAGATGCTTTCTTGGGTAAGGTCAACTGAACTAAGGACATAACCAACCTTCAAACTATGGTGCTATGGTTATTTTCGTGGATTTACACAGAAGGGGAAATGAGCCAGGCAGATACCACCCAACTAGGTGTTATTCAGGGAGCCATTTTTACTTCATAAGGTAGATCTTCACATATTTGAAGAAAATACTCATTCTTCTTTCTCCTGAGCTTCATTCTTTTCAGAGTAAACATGATCTGTTTTTTGGAGTTCCTGCAATTCAGGTTATTTTTACTAGCTCATCAACTTCCCTCCTAACATTTCAATTAGAAACTTCCTTCAAATTTCACCTCCACTAGGAATGCCACCCCTTAATTAATGCCACCCCTTAATAATTATTCCTGGGGTCCAAATCCTACATGACTTAATCCACCCAATGAAGTGACCCTTAACTTTCTTATACAGTTGAATAGCATGAATCTTTAGCTTTTAAAATTCCATGTCTTGCCTTACAGCCTTCACAAAAATTAACTCAAGATGAATCCTAAATGTAAAATGTGGAATTATAAACCCCTAGAAGATAACCTAGGAAAATACCTAGATGGCCTTAGGTATAGTGATGCTTTTAAAAATAAAACATCAAAGGCACAAGCCATGAAATTAATAATTGAGAAATTGGGCTTGATTAAAGTTAAAAATGTCTGCTCTGTGAAAGACATTATCAAGAGAATTAGAAGACAAGCCACAGAGTGGGAGAAAATATTTGCAAAAGACACATCTGAAAAAAGACTATTATCCAAAATATACAAAGAACTCAAAACTCAGCAGTAATAAAACAAACAGCTCAATTAAAAAGGGCCAATGGCTTTAACAGACATGTCACCAAAGAAGATATACAGGTGGCAAATAAGCACATGGAAAGATGTTCCATGTTATAGGTCATCAGGGAACTGCAAATTAAAACAACCATGAGATGCTATTACAAGGGTCAAAATCTAGAACATTTGTAACTCTAAATACTGGCAAAGATGTGAAGCAACAGGAAATCTCATCCATTGCTGGTGGGAATATAAAATGGTATAGCCATCATGGAAGACACTGGGGAATGTCTTACAAAACTAAACATACTCTTTTTTTTTTTTTTTTTTTTTTTGACAGAGAGATCACAAGCAGGCAGAGAGGCAGGCAGAGAGAGAGGAGGAAGCAGGCTCCCCGAGAGAGCAGAGAGCCCGATGCGGGGCTCGATCCCAGGACTCCGAGATCATGACCTGAGCCGAAGGCAGCGGCTTAACCCACTGAGCCACCCAGGCGCCCCACTAAACATACTCTTAACATAGAAACCAACTGTTGTGTTTCTTGGTTTTTACCCAAAGGAGTTGAACATGTATGTCTGGACAAAAACCTGCTTATAAATGTTTATAGAAGTTTTATACATAATTGCCAAAACTTGGAAGCAACCAAGTTGACCTTAAGTAGGTGATGGGTAAATTATGGTACATCCACACAGTGGTGCTAGGAAGAAATGAACTATCAAGCCATGAAAAATCATGAAACTTAAATGCATATTACTAAGTGCAAGAAGCCACTGTGAAAAGGTTACATAGTATATGGTTCCAACTATAGAAAATTCTGGAAAAGACATAACCATGGCGACAACAAAAAGATCAGTGGTGGCTGGGAATCAGAAAAGGGAAATAGGAATAGGCAGAGCATAGATAATTTCTTAGGAATAGGCAGAGCATAGATAATGTCTTAGGACAGTGAGAATCTTCTGTATGATATTTTAATAATGGATACATGTCATTATGCTTTTGTCTAAATCCATAGAATGGACAACACCAAGAGTGAGCTAACTCTAAAGTAGGCTACAGGGGCGCCTGGGTGGCTCAGTGGGTTAAGCCGCAGCCTTCGGCTCAGGTCATGATCTCAGGGTCCTGGGATCGAGCCCCGCATTGGGCTCTCTGCTCAGCAGGGAGCCTGCTTCCTCCTCTCTCTCTGCCTGCCTCTCTGCCTGCTTATGATCTCTGTCTGTCAAATAAATAAATAAATAAAATCTTTAAAAAAAAATAAAGTAGGCTACAGACTTTAAGTAGTTGTGAGGTATCTATGTAGGTTCGCTGTTGGTAAAGAATGTGTCATTCTAGTGAGTGAGATTGGTAATGGGCAAGGCCATGCATGCACAGGGGAAGAGAGTATACTGGAAATATCTGTACCTACCTCTCAATTTTGTTGTACACCTAAAAATTTTTTTAAAAAAAGTATTTATTGATTGATTGATTTGGGGAAGGGATGGTGGGGAGGAGCCGAGGGATAGGGACTAGCAGGCTCTGCACTCAGTTCTGGAGCCCAGTGTGGGGCTTGATCCCATGACTCTGAGATCATGACCTGAGCAGCAGTCAAGAGTCAGATGTTTAACCTACAAAGCCATTCAGGTGGCCTATCAACCTATAACTCTTCTTAAAAAAGTTAAGTCTTAAAAAAAATTCTAGGGGCACCTGGGTGGCTCAGTGGGTTAAGCCGCTGCCTTCGGCTCAGGTCATGATCTCAGGGTCCTGGGATCGAGTCCTGCATCAGGCTGTCTGCTCAGCAGGGAGCCTGCTTCCCTCTCTCTCTGCCTGCCTCTCTATCTACTTGTGATCTCTCTCTCTGTCAAATAAATAAATAAAATCTTAAAAAAAAAAAATTCCATGTCTTGTCCCACAGAGGGTGAAGATCATGTCTTCTCCCTTTAGGTTCATCACAACATAGTGCTAACTATGTTCTTCCCTGAATCCTATTCAAAGATTTAGTAATATGTCTCTCCTCAGGAATATTTTTATGTTTATAGAAGGCAAGAAGTATTCAATTATTATTTGCTTCTGTATCGTGCATTGTTTTTTAATTGTTCCAAGGGATGGTGTAGTTTATTCATAAGAAGGGCAAACTCCTTGGGTGCTGGGCTGGCTCTGTTGGTGGAGCATGTGACTCTTGATCTCAGGGTTGTGAGTTCAAGCCCCACATTGGGTGTAGAGATTACTTAAAAATAAAATATTAAAAAAAGAAATGCAAGCTCCAGGCTACCATTTATTGAGGTTCACCGAGTCCAGGGAACTCCCCTAGGCACATTTATATGCATTATAATTTAATCTTTACTATTATGTTGAATAATAATAGGCCCATGAGCCTGTTATTTCTACAATCACACCGCTAATGACTAGCTTATCTAATTCTGGAACTTGAGTCCAAGTTTCCAAGTTCTTGCTTTAACCACAACCGTACTGACACTCCTAAGTAAATTAATCAATAAACAATAAACTGGCATTCCCATGGCAACTCGGTACCTCTTCGTTACCAGCACGTCTCATGATGGACGCCTGCCTTATCCCACCTTCCTGCTTTGTCTGCTCTGGGTCGTCCCGATCAGAAAGGCAATCTCTTTTGTTGAAGAAATGTATTTGTTTTAGTAGTTACTAGAAATAGAATATGTGAGATCGGTTACTTCAAGGGGCACACTGGAAGTAAGAGACCAGACGAAGAGGATGAGGTTGTCTAGTGTTTCCCTTTCTGTGACTCGAGTGCAGAGAGCCAAGAACAAAGCTGAAGTTTAGTCAGGAGAGGAGAGGGTCCAACTATGATTGAACTCCTCAGGCGTGCTCCCAGGTGTCTGGATTTCGGGATCCCCTCCTCAGTCTCCTCAGAGAAACAACATGCAAATGAAGTAAACAGTAGTTAGGGGTGAAGTAACCTGTGTGTTTAGGGCTGAAGCCACCTGTGGTGTAGTGAGAGAATGATCTCGGTGGTGGTTTTGGGAGGGGCTCATATCCCAGCAAAGAAGGAGACTATGAGTATAAGACTTCGGGTTTACATCAGAGAGTTTTTAACTACATGAACTTAAGTGCTTTTTGGGCACTGTGGGCTGGTCGATAGGCTGCTGGACTGATTTGTAGTTTAAGGATAAACTGAAGAATTGTTAGTCTGTGTGGCCACATCTGCTCCATCTGATAACTGTGAGTGTGCAAACATTTGCTCCACATTCAGCACCGGGAGACCATGGAGCTTATCTTCCTGCTGGGTTTTATGATTGCAACCAGATTAATAGTTACTAATTATATGTAATTATTAATATTATTGTGTGTATATAATATAGTTATGTATTATATTATAATTATTAAAGATACTGCTGTTACAGTTATTAATTCATGTTGCCCCTTTATATACTCCTGTCCCCAATTTCTGTCAGGATGGCTGAGCCCACGCTAGGGCTTAGGATAGGAAGGAGGAGAGTCCACATTCAGGGCTGCCTCAGGAAACCTTGTTCCCTTGTAAATAAACTCTTTACCTCCAGCTTTTCTCCATAATGCTCCCTCTAGGTTGTGGCTTTCACTGAAATCTAAACAGCACAGATGACCAAAGGAACGGTTGTATGGGAAACAAACTGAGGGTTTCAGAGGGGAGGGGGAGCGGGAGGAGGGTTTCTTCTGGTGGTGGGTATTCAGGAGGGCACGGACTGCATGGAGCACTGGGTGCTATATGCAAACAACAAATCACGGAACACACATCAAAAACTAATGATGTACTGTATGGTGACTAACATAACATGATAATAATAAAAGAAACGGTTGTGATGGTTAATGGGCAGGTGCGGACCTGTCGTTCAGCTTTGTGGCACCTTGTGAACCAGTAGTGGTCAAACTCTAGCAAGCCCCAGTGTCACTCATAGGGCCTGTTAAAACGCAGATTTCTGAGCCCATTCTCTGTTTCTGATTCAGTAGGTCTGAAGGGGAGCCTGGAGTTTGCATTTCTAAAAGTTTCATGGGTGGTGCCTGTATGGCTGGTCTAGGACCTACACTCTGAGAATCACTGTTGGAAATTGTGACTCTCTCACTCTGGTGAAAGTGTTCATCTTCCTTTGATCCCCTTGACATTACACTCTACTGTGCACTCTCTTGTAGCTCTTGTCTACTAACATTCCAGTCACCCCGTACACACACACTCAGAAGATCTTATGGCACTGAGATAATGGAAAAAATATGTATTGGTCTCTGACCCTGGAGCTCCTATAACCCTTGTAATTTCCTAAATGATAAGAACACTAGGAGCATCTCTTGTTCTAATATTTGTCTGTGACCTCCATCTCTGGCATAGGTCTCCTAAAACCCTTGTAAATTCCTAAACAATAAGAGCACTAAGAGCATCTTCTGTTCTATTGACTTTACTCTGGGTGAGCTCCTGGATGGCTCCCAAGATGGGGGATGGTCCCCAGAAAGATCAACTCAACGTTAAAATTTTCAGGACCCCCCCCTCCTCCAGAGAGGGGAAGAGGGGTTAGAAACAGTAAATAATGGATCATGCTTACATGAGGAAGCATCTGTAACATCCCTGTGGTATGGGGTTCAGGGAGCTTCCAGGGGGTCACACTTCAACACCTGGTGACATACCTCGACTCTGGGGGACTGAAGCTCCTGCAGTAGGAATGCTACCAGACCTTCTCACCCTATGTTTCTCTTCATCTGACTCTTCATCTGTATCCTTTGGCATATCCTTTAATAAACTGGTAAACCTAAGTTTACCAGAGTTCTGTGAGCTGTTCTAGCAAATTAAACCCAAAATGGGGGTCTTTGGAACCTCTAGTCTATAGCCAGTTTGTCAGAAGCCCAGGTGATAACTTGGGCTTGTAGCTGGCATCTGACATGTGTGTTTTGCAGGTGGGGGGCAGTCCTGTGAGACGGAGGCCTTCAGCTGTGGGATGTGACCCTATTTCTGGATAGAACTGAGTAAATTGTAAGATACCCAGCTCTTGTCCCGGAGAATTGCTTGGTTATGGAGGAAAACCTCCATACATCCAGAAGTGACCAGAAGTGAAGTGTTCTGGGCAAAAGTAAAGGAGACTCATAGAAAAGAAACACAGGGAGGAGCTGGGTTTTCCTCACAGAAGGAGGAAAACGAGTTTTCCCATGACATATGCTCTACTGTCTTCCCGCTACTCTAGCTCCTGAGGTTGTCTGAGGACTGTCAGCATCTGTGGGACCCTCCAGCATCCGAGCTTCCAGAATGTCTTTACCTCCTCAGGTCCACAGATTTTCCCTTCATCTCTTAAATCTCATTGCTGTTACCCACTTGGAGAGTTACAGCTTGAAGCTTGTCACTCTTCTGACCTTTTCCACCACATACGATGTGATTTGTACCTTTCTTCTCTGTAACCCTAACTCCTGCACAGAGTTCTTGCCTCTCCCTGCTACTCCCCTGACTCTTTGAACACAAGGAGAGCTTGATCACCCTGATTCCTTTATTTAATTCATCTTTGATTCCTTGCTTAGCTTCTAGCCGGTCTCTCTACAGCCTGGAACCCACCATCGATCATGAGAATGACTCTCAATTTATTTGCTATCTTATCTTTCCAGTGACCAGTGCCGTTGTCATTGCCACAACCTGTCATTTCTGTTTTTCAGGGCACTGGCTGAGGTGATAAGATAGAAACAAGAAGAATTGCACTATTGTTAGAAGTGTAATACAGAAATCCATGACCATGTAGAGAGTACATCTAGTTAATGTTGATCGGAAAAAAATCTTCAGGTCTGTCATGGAGGATACAATTAGGAATCAGACACCACTAGACTCTAATGGTCTTTAAGTATAAGGATGATGTAATTTATATTAGTTTCACTGATAGAACCTAGCAGGTTTTAGAAAGAGAATTAATAAGTTGTGTCTCCTTTAGGATGATTCTCTGTCCATTATGTGGTGTGAAAAACCTTCAGGGTGCTCAAATGAATATTTTTTTATTTATTTTTAAAGATTTATTTATTTATTTTAGGAAGAGAGAGTGTATCTGAGCAGGGGGAGGGACAGAAGAAAAGGGAGAGAATCCTCAAGCAGACTCCCTTCTGAGCGCAGGGCGGGATAGCAGGCTCCATCCCGGGACCCTGTGATCACGACCTCTGCTGAGATCACCTCTGCTGAAATCACGAGTCTGCCGCCCAACCGACTGAGCCACCGAGGTGCTTCTCAGATGAATAAATTTCAAAAAGCAATCGATCACCTATGTGTTGCATCAGTATGCACATATATTTGTTGTGTAAATATGGAAAAATCTGGGGAGGATAAATACTGTCTTGCTTTATCCATCGGCATATTGTTTTCATTTGTAGTTAGGTAAATGCTCCCCTTTACAATGTAAACTTTTGCAGTAAAAATAAAAATATTTTGGCGAAGAAGGTTGTTTTTGGCAAAAAGTAATAGAAATAATACTTATATTTCCTGAGGCCCTACCGGATGTCAGGCGTATGTCCCCTCATTTATCCCTCACCATTGCCCTGCAAGGCTGTAGTAGGTGTTACCTTTGTTTTGCAAATGGGACTCAAAGAAATTATTGCAGTTCATCAGTTCTCAGATGACATTTTAAAAGAATAGTTGAATGAATCTTTTTTTAAAACTTTTTTTTTTTAAAGATTTTATTTATTTATTTGACAGAGAGAGATCACAAGTAGATGGAGAGGCAGGCAGAGAGAGAGAGAGAGAGAGAGGGAAGCAGGCTCCCTGCTGAGCAGAGAGCCCGATGCGGGACTCGATCCCAGGACCCTGAGATCATGACCTGAGCCGAAGGCAGCGGCTTAACCCACTGAGCCACCCAGGCGCCCCTTAAAACTTTTTTTAGTTAAAGTTTTTAATCTTTTTTTAAATCTTTTTTAACTTTCAAATTTTTATTTAAATTCTAGTTAGCTCACATATGGTATCATACCGATTTCAAGAGTGAGTGAGGGGCATCTGGGTGGCTCAGTTGTTGGGCGTCTGCCTTCGGCTCAGGTCAAGATCCTGGGGTTCTGGGATCAAATCCCACATCAGGCTTCTTGCTCAGCCGGAAGTCTGCTTCTCCCTCTCCTCTGCCTTCTTGTGCTCTCTCTCTCTCTGTCAAGTAAATAAATTAAAAAAAAAAAAAGGAAAAAAGAGTGAATCTTATCATTGGTGGTGTCTTAGATTTGATAAAATAAGTTTCACTATGATTATCACATATAATGCTCTCTTTCATTCATGGTTGCATTGACTCTAATTCCTGTACTTCTTTCCCCATTAAATTGCATTATCTTGTCTTTTTTTTTGGTCTAAGTTTTAAAAAATTTATTTTCATAATTTCTACCCCCCCCATGTGGGGCTGAAACTCATGACCCCAAGATCAAGAGTTGCATGCTCTTCCACCTGAGCCATGCAGACACCCCAAGTTCATTATCTTTTCTAACAAAAGCAGACTTTTTGCTCCTTCTCCCAAATTTTTTCTCCCCCACTTACACACACACACACACACACACACACACACACACACACACACACACACACACACATTTCCTCCCCCTTTCTCTCTCACATATCTTTATATCTCAGTCCAAGCTAAAAATATCCTGCTCGTAAGATGCTCTGCCTTATGTCAGGCCTTATGCTTATTTGGAGTTTAGCCATGGTGAACTTCATCTATCACACTGATGTGTTTGTCTTGTTTTCTGCTAAATGACTCAGTTAATCTGTTTTGTTTGATCCATTTTACCCACAACCCTTTAGAATCAGGTGCCTTGACACTGGGGAAGCAGTTAACCCTCTCTCTTATAATTGGACAAATTAATTCTGACTGATACAATAAAAATTTTTTTATTTTCCTTGGGCAAGGGAGCTGCCCTAGGCCAGCCAGTGCTTCTCACCCTGACCCTGCCACTCCAAATACTGTCTGCCTTCCTGGAGCATCAAACGTGGTTGAAGATTTGCTTGAAGAAAAGTAGGACATAGAAAAAAGGTCAATGAAAATCTTTGAAAGAAATTTTTATCTTAAATGTGAAGATATTACTGAATAGAATGAAATACCCACATGCATTTTATAGTGAAACTTTAATGACATTTCAAGCTGGTGGTAGACTACTGATGGCCACTTGTGGTTGAAACTTACAGGTTTTAGAGCAAGACTTTGAGTCCCACCTCCACCTTTTTCTAGCTGTGTGTCCTTGGGCAAGTGGCTTAACCTCTTTGAGTCTCCATTTCCTGATCTATAAAATGGGAATAATAGGATCACCTGCCTTATAGGGTTATCATGGGAATAAATGATGACCGCGTGTTAAATGTCAGAGCAGTGGCTGGAACAGAGTGAACTCTCATTAATGTTAGCTCTTTTCATTTTTATTTATGCTTCCAGGTGTCCCCCAGGGCAATTCTTTTGTTCTCCTCTTTTTGTTAAGGTGTCTTGGTGCCAGAGTTCTAGAAGCCCTTCCCCAGGATTCGCTTCAGTGGGCTGCACTTGCTTCTTTTCTGTTGGTCTTTCGTAATGTTTCTGGAATGTGCTGTTTTCTTTTCTCCTTCCCTTTTTTGCAGCACCATTAAAAACAAAGGTAGCTGTTTAAGGAATTTGGGAAATGAAGGGAAATGAGTCTCAGTTTCACTTGTGTTTAAAATGAAATAACCTCATGGTTGGGAAGAGCAAGCTGATAGTTAAGATTTTGGGGGCATAGATGTGAGGAATTTTGGGCTCAGCTCCCTTTGGGACTGGCTTGGACTCAGCTGGTCATAAAACATGAAGTCTGTAATTAAAGCTTGCTCTTGTAAGACTTAGGAAATGTGCAGTCTCATCTGGTTATGGCTCATTGGGGGAAGAATTTTCTGACGCAGATGAGGTTTTAAAAAAAATCATAGCGTCTCTTTATTTGGTTAACATTATTTCTGCACTTTATTTTTCCTTGTCAGTTTAAAAAGGAAGACGGAAGAGTAAAGCACCCTGCCAAAACCTGGCAGTTGAATTTCAGTGAGCACAAACTCCCTGCCTACAGCAACATTTGGAGTGGCTACCCCATAAGGGCCCCGTAGGCTCTTCCTGGTGTAACAGACCACCATGTTCTGCATGGAGAAGAAGGCTCCAGAGCTTGGAAGCCCCAAGAAAAGACCAGTATAGGACTAGAAGGCACCTGTACTCTCTTCTCTCTTGCCTCTTCCATTTTATTTATTTATTTATTTATTTTTAAAGATTTTATTTATTCGACACAGAGATCACAAGTAGGCAGAGAGGCAGGCAGAAAGAGGGGGAAGCAGACTCCCCGCTGAACAGAGAGCCCGATGCGGGGCTCCATCTCAGGACGTTGAGATCATGACCCGAGCCGAAGGCAGAGGCTTAACCACTGAGCCACCCAGGTGCCCTGTCTTGCCTCTTCTACCTGATAGCATCTTTGGCTTGACAGTCCAGGAATCGGAGGGCAGATCCTGCAATTCCCCATTGACATGGCTGGGCTCAGCTCTGCCCCCTTCTCCACTGCCAGAACCTAAATATTTAAAGGGCAGAGGGCAGGGTACGCGCAGCCTAGGGGTTTGGAGAGCAGTAGGAACGGCACCTTCCCTTGCTACCCTCCTTCACCCACAAACATCTTCTAGGCTCGTGATTTTTGCACCTACAGTTAAAGCATACGAATACTGGCTACGTTTTACAGTGATCGAGTGCTTCTGAGTTGCTGTGTACCATGCTAAACACAGCAACATTAGAGAGCAGATACTGTGTCT
This sequence comes from Lutra lutra, assembly GCF_902655055.1. NCBI lineage: Eukaryota > Metazoa > Chordata > Mammalia > Carnivora > Mustelidae > Lutra > Lutra lutra. Next base: position 48,981,669 of record NC_062283.1, on the reverse strand, counting down.
CTATCAAGGGTGAGCTTGAAGCGTGCAAGAAAAGATTGGGGTTGTTCCAGTCACAGGGAGGTCAGTGCATTGGTCAGGGTGTTCCAGAGAAAACAGAACAAGTGGGAGGTATGTATATCCTTCCTCCTCTGCCTTTTGTTTCATTCAGGCCTTCCATAGATTGAATGGTGACTGCTCACATTGGGGCGGGGCAGTCGGCTTTACAGAGTCGGATTCAAATGCTAATCTCTTCCGGAAATACGCTACGCTTGCAGACACATCCAGAAGTAATGTTTAATGTGGGTACCCTGTAGCCAGTCAAGTTGATACATTAAGTTAATCATCAAAGTATCAGATACTGAACCAGATCTGACGGATGGATGGTTCGGAGTCTGTTATATTGACGACGGATGGGTCGGAGTCTGTTTCTGTTACATTGACTTGCTATCGATGCGAAACAAAGCACATCCTACAGAAGCAAGCACTCATTTCTATAGTGTATGCAGGCCATCTTGGGTGTTTAAGTTTGGCTTGCCTGGGTGGCTGGCTGGGATGGTTCTGCTCTGTGTGCCTCTCTCATCTTCCTCCTGAGACCAGCAGGTTAGCCTGGACATGGATAAGAAGGAAATTGGAAAAATGCAAGGTCTCTTAAGGCCAACTTAAGAGATTGAGATTGGTATAGTCACTTCTGCCTCGTTCAGTTAGCCAAGGTAAGTCACCAGGCTGAGCCCAAGGTCAGGAAGCAAAGAGACACACTCTACTTCAGTGGGATAGAGTAGATGCTGTGGTGTACCTCCTGATCCCACTTCAGAACTCTTTCCCTCAGGTGCTAGGAATATTTATTGCTGAGGATGCCTCGTATCTAAGGCCCCCTAACACTCCTATCTTCCCACTTCCACCCTCAGCTCGGGTCTCCCATCCCCACTGCCTGCCGGGAACTGTTTGGTTCAAGGGTGCCCCCGTAGGCCACCCACATGCATTCACTGGTCAGGTGTGACAGTACAGAGACCCAACCCCTCTCCTCAATTCGAAACATTTCCCAAGGGCCATGCCAGCTTCCTGAGCCTCCCGTGGGTTTGGCTGAGGCCTTGGCTGCAACTGACTTGGTCCCTTTTTCTCCCTTACCCCGTCTTGCTTCCCTTACTCTGTTAAAAGTGCTGTTTCCAAGAGCACTCCTCAGTAGTTAACCACTTGCATATCTAACCTTCAACACGGGAGGATTTTCAAAGACAGTGGGAAACCGTATGCATAGAATATAGGAAATCTGGGATCAACAGTGCCATTTACCACACCTTTGCATGTAACAACTAGACTGAACTTATTCCCAGAGTAGAACAAAAGTATGTACTGGAGAAAACAATCCCTGTCTGAAATGACTAATGTGTACTTAAACCATTAATACTGGACCTTGAACTATTTTTTTAAAAAAAAGATTTTACTTACTGATTTGACAGAGTGATCACAAGTAGGCAGAGGCAGGCAGAGAGAGGGGGGAAACAGGCTCCCTGCTGAGCAGAGAGCCCAATGCAGAGCTCCATCCTAGGACCCTGAGATCATGACCTGAGCCCAAGGCAAAGGCTTAACCTACTGAGCCACCCAGGCGCCCCTAGAGTTGTTTTTGAGATGGAACTGAGTTTGCAAAGGCTGGTGATCCTGAAGAGTTGTGGGCAAATGGAAATTTTTTTTTTTTTTAAGATTTTATTTATTTATTTGACAGAGAGATCACAAGCAGGCAGAGAGGCAGGCAGAGAGAGAGGAGGAAGCAGGCTCCCTGCTGAGCAGAGAGCCCGATGCGGGGCTCGATCCCAGGACCCTGAGATCATGACCTGAGCCGAAGGCAGAGGCTTAACCCACTGAGCCACCCAGGTGCCCCCAAATGGAAATTTTGTAGATTGAATAACATTCCAAGTTTTTGGTGGAAGTTCAGTATTCTTTTTTTTTTTAAAGATTTTATTTATTTATTTGATAGACAGAGATCACAAGTAGTCAGAGAGGTAGGCAGAGAGAGAGGAGGAAGCAGGCCTCCTGCCTAGCAGAGAGCCCGATGCGGGGCTCGATCCCAGGACCCTGGGATCGTGACCTGAGCCGAAGGCAGAGGCTTTAACCCACTGAGCCACCCAGGCGCCCCGGAAGTTCAGTATTCTAAAGGTAAAAATGCAGTGAGTTTTTTTTATGGATAAATGTCTTAATAACATTGATTTTCATCCATGTCAGGATTTTATATGTCAGCAGTTTATTTCATTTTTATAAATAAACCCCTTCCCTATCTTTTTTTTTTAGTTTGTTTGTTTGTTTGTTTATTTATTTATTTATTTATTTATTTATCAGACAGAGATCACAAGTATGCGGAGAGGCAGACCGAGAGAGAGAGAGAGAGAGAGAGAGAGAGAGAGAGAGAGGAGGAAGAAGAAGCAGGCTCCCTACTGAACAGAGAGCCCGATGTGGGGCTCAATCCCAGGACCCTGAGATCATGACCTAGCTGAAGGCAGAGGCTTTAACCCACTGAGCCACCCAGGCGCCCCAACCCCTTCCCTATCTTAAAAACAATTCCATGTGTGAAATTATGGCATGTTGTCATAAATTTATTTTCGGTCCCTGGTTCTTAGTAGATTTCCTTTGCATCAGTTTTATTTTTATTTTATTTTTTTTTTAAGATTTTATTTATTTATTTGACAGAGAGAAATCACAAGTAGGCAGAGAGGCAGGCAGAGAGAGAGGAGGAAGCAGGCTCCCTGCTGAGCAGAAAGCCCGATGTGGGGCTCGAACCCAGGACCTGGGATCATGACCTGAGCCGAAGGCAGCGGCTCAACCCACTGAGCCACCCAGGCGCCCCTCCTTTGCATCAGTTTTAAACTGATGGGAACCTTAGTGAGTTTGAGGGACTCCAGGGAAAGGTATGGGCATGAGATGAGTGGAAATGGACGCTATGGATATACTGAACAGAGCACATGCATATCCCAACAGAAGAAACATCTGGCTACACAGTGTTTCTGCAGAAAAAGCAGGAACTGAGAAAGTAGAGAATTTGCTCTACTCAGAGATGGGTATTTTTTCCCCAAGATTTTATTTATTTATTTGAGAGAGAGATAATGAGCGGGGAGGAGAGGGAGAGTGGGAGCCTGACACTGGGATTCCATCCCAGGACTCTGGGATCATGACCTGAGCGGAGGGCAGATGGTTAACTGACTGAGCCACCCAGGTGCGACAGGGATGGGTCTTAATAACATAGTACAGAAGGGCAATTCAGTGAGGAAATTAAGAGGGTTTTGTTGTTGTTGTTGTCCCAGTGCAGGGCGTGAACACAGGACCCTGAGATCAAGACCTGGGCTGAGCTCAAGAGTCAGACATTTAACAGACTGAGCCCTCTGGGGCCCCAGGAAATGAAGAGTTCTAATAGAATATTGGTTACGTGGCTGGCTGTCATCTTTGGGGGTCTGAAGAAGGGCCGGCAGGGCCAGAGAGCAGATCAGAACGCTGGTGGTTGACTGGCTGGAGGCCCCAGGAAGAGGGAGAAACAGACTCAGATCAGTGATAGTGCAACAAAAGCATAATCAATACTTGTGATCTACAAGTCGTGTTTATATTCATTTTCCTGCTGTTTCCTGTGGGAAGGTTGAGGTTTTCTGATGTGTGTTTCCTGTAGTAGGGTCTAGGAAATATTTTTGATATTTTATTTTTTAAAATATTTTATTTATTTGGGGGAGAGAGAAAGAGAGAGAAGGTGAGCATGAGCCAGAGTGAGGGGGGAGGACAGAGGAGAGGGAGAAGCACACTCCCCGCTGAGCAGGGAGGCTGAGGTGGGTCTTGATCCCAGGTCCCTGAGATCATGACCTGAGCCAAAGGCAGATGGTTAACCGACTGAGCCACCCAGGCATCCTAATTCCTTATTTATTTATTTATTATTATTTTTTTTTCCTTATTTATTTTTTTAAAGATTTTATTTATTTATTTGACAGAGATCACAAGTAGGCAGAGAGGCAGGCAGAGAGAGGGAAAAGCAGGCTCCCTGTTGAACAGAGAGCCCGATGCGGGGCTCGATCCCAGGACCCTGAGATCATGACCTGAGCCGAAGGCAGAGGCTTAACCCACTGAGCCACTCAGGTGTCCCCCAGTTCCTTATATTTTAAGAACAGAATTTAGTACAAGGAACTGGATACATGGGAGATGACAGGACTGAGGAGCCTAGAGTGGGACAGTACACCATCCCTGCTCCTACCACTGCCTAAAGATGAAGAGGCTGTAGGATCTAGGGTCACCACGCAGAAGCTGGAACCGCAGCAGGGCTTGCTGTGAGAGCTGGGTCCGAAGATGAGAGGGTCGCTGCCACAGACAGTGCCTGGAGCAGGAAGAGATGGGGAGAAATGGCCGGGCTTCTCCCTGTCTGCTCCCAGTATTCCTTCAGAGCCTCCTGTTGGCTGAACTGAGGCCAAAACCAGAGAGCAAGGAAGCTGGGAAAGAAAATCCTCAGTGATACAGAAGACGGCAGAGGAGGGCAAGGAGTGGATCCAAGCAGGCCCAGAGGAGTCTATGTCCTCAACTTGCCTTCTCTCCATGGAAACGTTTTCCTTCTCTGCTGCTTCTGAGTCTCTGGTCCTGACACTGGCCTCATCCAGGCTCCTTTGGCAGCCGGTTTCCAGTTCTGCGCAGTGGTAGGGGACACAGGCAAGAGATTGGGAGGGGCGAGGTCGGATTATTCTCTGACAACCCCCGCCCTCCCTCCACTACCCTTGCCACTCTCTCCCTGTTGGAGATCCCGCTGGCGGGCCTCTTCTGCACGGCTTCCAGGCTCACTAGGACTGATCGGGGGTGCAGTGGCTTCTGGGTGTCTTATTATCCCCTGTTGAGTCTCTTTGTTCTGCCCATAGCTAGCTCAGTTGTATCTTTATGAACGTCTCTTCATTTGAACAATTGTGTTCTGTTTCCTGCCAAGATCCTGGCTGATACCCTGACCTACTGTATTCATTTTCCAACTCCTTGCAAGTGTTTTGCTTTCCCCCTCTGTTTATTTATTTATTTTTTATTTATTTATTTATTTTATTTGACAGAGAGATCACAAGCAGGCAGAGAGGCAGGCAGAGAGAGAGGAGGAAGCAGGCTCCCCGGGAGAGCAGAGAGCCCGATGCGGGGCTCGATCCCAGGACTCCGAGATCATGACCCGAGCTGAAGGCAGCGGCTCAACCCACTGAGCCACCCAGGCGCCCCTCCCCTCTGTTTAGATCAGCAGTGTGGCCTAGTGGGAAAAGCCTGGCCTCTTTGACAGACATGGTTTTATTTTTGACTCTGTTGCATACCGACTGGGTTACTGACTGGGGAAGTTATTTAACTGAGCCTCAGTTTTCTTGCCTGCAAGATGGGGATAATGATGGCTGTCAGTTGGATTAAATAAAATCTGTGCCTGACTGGTATGTTCCAGGCCTCATAAGCCTACTGTCACTGAACAAGTTCTCACATTCTTTTCTTTTTAACATTTTTTAAAAATTAAATTCAGTTGGGGCGCCTGGGTAGCTCAGTGGGTTAAAGCCTCTGCCTTTGGCTCAGGTCATGATCCCAGGGTCCTGGGATCGAGCCCCGAGTCGGGCTCTCTGCTCAGCAGGGAGCCTGCTTCGCTTCCTCTCTCTCTGCCTGCCTCTCTGCCTACTTGTGATCTGTCTGTCAAATAAATAAATAAATCTTTAAAAAAATTAAATTCAGTTAATTAACATATAATGTATTATTGGTTTCAGAGGTAGAGATCAGTGATTCATCAGTCTTCTATAATACCCAGTGCTCATTACATCACATACGCTTCCCACTGTCCATCACACAGTTACCCCATCCCCCTTCTCCTCTCCTCTCTGGCAACTCTCAGTTTGTTTCCTGTAATTAAGAGTCTCCTTTGGGGGTGCCTGGGTGGCTCATTTGGTTAAGCATCTGCCTTTGGCTCAGATCAAGATCCCAAGGGCTTGGGATTGAGTCCCACATCAGGCTTCCTGCTCAGTGAGGAGTCCGCTTCTGCCTCTGCCCTTCACCCCACTTGTGTTCTCAGTCTCTCATTCACTTTCTCTGAAATAAATAAATAAATAAAAATCTTTACAAAAAAGTCTCAAGTTTTTTTTTCCCTCTCTGATTTCATCTTTTATTTTTTCCTCTCTTCTGCTATGATCCTCTGTTTTGTTTCTTAAGTTCCACATGAGTGAGATCATATGATAATTGTCTTTCTCTGACTTATTTCACTTAGCGTAATTCCCTCTAGTTCCATCCACGTCATTGCAAATGGTAAGATTTCATTCTTTTTGATGGAGGAGTAGGTATTCCTGTGTGTGTGTGTGTGTGTGTGTGACCACACACTACATCTTTATTCATTCATCTGTCAATGGACATCTGGACTCTTTCCATAGTTTGGCTATTGTGGATATTACTATAAACATTGGGGTGCAGGTTCCCCTTTGGATCACTACATCTATATCTTTGGGATAAACAGTGTGGAGTTTTCTCAGAAAGTTGAAAATAGAGCTACCCTACGACCCAGCAATTGCACTACTGGGTATTTACCTCACATTCTTTTTATATTCCAATTTTTGTGGTGTGGATCCCCATCCTATTTGACTGGAAGAAATTCATTCCATTCAGAGTATCTTCAGTTATTTCTAGAAGTTCTCAAAGAAATTCCCACGCTAACCTATCTTTCTTTTGCAGTTGCCACGGGCTTTTGCTCCCACATGTCCAGCATTTGCTTGCAAGGCTATTGCTGAGGCTTTGCCAAAGCCGATACTTTGCCAAAGCCGACGTTTTCCCAGGGCCACTGTCCATCATCAGAATACTGTCCATGCCGGAGTTGTTGACCCTCAGTGCTCCCAAAGGGTCTAGTCCCTGGGAGGCCTCCATGTGGAGAGGACGGGAGAATGGCGTTCCCTTGCCTCTGAGCTGTCTCAGTCCCAAACATATAGAGCCTCTCAGAGTTTCTTTGACTAGTTTCTCACCTAGTTTCACATGAGAACAAAACAACTCAGAGAAGGTTCTGGAACTTGTTTCTGCCGTCTCTTCTGGAGGGAGATCATGGCCAGGCTAGAAGGGGAATAGATGCTTTGCCATCTCTACCCTCTTTCTCTCCCTCACTTCCACCATCTTTCGCCAAACCCCAAGCCCTCCTTCCTTTTCCATTTACTAAACTGAAGCTTCTGTACACAGCAACCATTGTGGGATGAAACAGTGAGGGTCAGTTAGGGAGGGGAGGTGTGTGTGGGTCCTTGATGAGCCAGTGTCTACGCCAGTTACACAGAAATCATTCCCAGTATAAAACTGGTACAGAAAGGAGTCTCAATAAAGGGTCCACACTATTATCATATAAATAGGAAACCCCATTTCCTACCAATCCTATACTACAGTTCTTCAAGGTTGCATTTAGATACATTGCTTGCAAGAAGCCTGCTGTAATCTGTTTAGTATGAAGTCCTCTCTCCCTCTGCATTCTTTCCTAGGGCTGTGGTTACAAAGTAGCAAAAACCAGAGCGGTTTATAACAAAAGAAATTTCTCCCTCACTGTTCTGAAATCCAGTTGTCAGCAGAGCCATCCCATTTCTGTTGGCTACCGGAAAGAATGCCTCCTTGCCCCTTCGCAGCTTCTGATGGCTCTCGGCAAACCTCCATGTATGTCTCTTGGCCTGTGGCTGCGTCACTGCTGTCTGCTCCTACCTTCTTGGTTTGCCTTGGTTTTTACAAGAGCTCTCTCTGAAGGACATCAGCCCTAGTGGATTAGGCCCCACCCTGATGACCTCATTTTAACTTGATGATATTTGCAAAGACCCTAGTTCCAAAAAATCACATTCTGAAGTCCTGGGGGTTAGGATTTCAACATACCAATTTTGGGGGGACACAATTCAATCCACAACATCCTCCAATAATCTGAACTCTAATACCAATTTTCATTTTTTTATGTCTTACATTCTAGTTGATTGTGTAATAATTTTTTAAATTAAAGATATTACTTATTTGAGAGAGCGTGAGAGAGAGAACAAAAACAGGAGGAGTGGGAAGCAGAGGGAGGGAGAGAAGCAGATGGGGCAGGGAGCCTGATTTGGGACTTGATCCCAGGACCCTGGGTTCATGACCTGAGCCTGTATTGCAATTTTTCTTTTATCTCCCCTCACAACATTGAACAGTCCAAGGACAGAATGTATTTCTTTCTTTTTCTTTTCTTTTCTTTTTTTTCCCCAAGATTTTACTTATTTGATGGAGAGAGAGAGCACATAACCAGGGAGTGCAGCCCCAGGAGAGGGAGAAGCAGACTCCCTGCTGATCAGGACCCCTGGGGTCAAGACCTGAGCTGAAAGCAGACGCGCTTAACCGACTGAGCTACTCAGGCCCCCCAAGAATGTATTTCTGATTCACTTTTGTGTTCCTGCCAGTACCTGCCTGGCCATAATAGGTTTGGTAGTTCCTAAATGCTTGGGTTTCTTTCCTGACTCACAACCAGTCCATTAGACCTGAGCACGCCGCTGCCTGCTCAGTATGTGCAGTTTTGAGTTTCTTGTGTTTTTGGCCCTTTGGCTGATATCTTTCCTTGAGAGAATATGGATCAAGAGGATGGTTTCTGCCTGCCTCAGGTGGTGAAATATTTATGTTTTCGGAGAGTGAATAGTGGTCTTCACTCTACCAGGGAAACAATCTTGTTTGTCCTGTGTATGTGTCTGTCTCTCTCTTTTTTTTTTCCTTCTTTTGCATTTTCAGCATCCTGATGATGTCCTTAGTTACAGTTGCTATGGAAGTATTTTAATGTTTCCTGCTGTGCAGGGCGATGTGGTGCCTAGAGCCCTCTTTAGTACATTTGTGATGATGGCCCTAGCCATGGGTTTCATTTGCTAATTTTCTGGCCTGGTAACTGGTTGTCATCAGGGGAGTGATGGGCCTTTATTTTGGTCCCCTGATTTATTACATTGATTTTCTTTTTCATGGGTTCTAGAGTGCTCATCATCTTAAATACCCAACTGATTATTTCACAGAATATATTGACGGAGCCAGCCCCATCTTCTTGTCATTGAGTAAATCAGTGAACAGAGGCAGTGTTTTTTATACTAACATGGCAAGGGGTGATCTGAGCTTGTTAAAACACTCGAAATCTTTCAAGGATGCAGAATTTAAGGATTGAGACTAATAAGTGGAAGAGAGAAAGCTGGGCTATCTGGAGACTGGGACTCTGGTCTGTTTTATAAAATGGGAAAGTAAGTAATGCGCATCACCTGCTCGATAGGATTGTTGTGAGGATAATGTGATTAGTGTATACAAAAGCAGTTGTAAGCTGTACAATGCTGTAAATGCTCTCAAATGCCACTGTGAATAATGCCAGCTACAATCTTAATGGTCTTGGCTCAGCATTTGACCTGGTGATCATGAGAAGCAACTTAATCTCTGGTAAAGACCTGAGTTGGCCTCTTTACTAAGCCATCTGGGCAAATAAATGTTCAGGCCATTTTGCAGCATTTTCAAGGTCAGCAAGTTTTGGGTGTTAACCTTTTCTTTCTTCATCTTTTACTGGGGAGGAAAGGGATAATATGACTTTAACTAAGCTAAAAAGGAAGGGAAATCTTGATTTTTTTTGGTGATCCTTTTCAGATTCTTTAATATAAATTCTCTCTGATGCATCTGTTACTCGTTTGCTGTATTGGCATGTCCTGTTGTAATTTTATTCCTCCAAGAAATTTTTTGTGTGTGACTTTGGTTTAGGGTAGACATTCGACCCCTTACTAGAACACATTTAGGCATGCAGACTTTGCTGTTCCAAAGAAAAGTCCTGAATGCATTAGTGATTTGATTTATGTATTCTAGGTGTTTTTTTTTTTTTTTTTTTTAAGATTTTGTTTATTCATTTTAGAGAGAGCCTGAGCCGTGGGAGGTTGTGGGGGGAGTGTGGTGGAGCAGAGCTGGAGGAAGAGGAGGGGGGAAAGAATTTCCAGCAGACTCTGTGGTTATCAGGGAGCCCTACGTGGGGCTCATGACCCTGACCTCATGACCCTGAGATCATGACCTGAGCTGAAACCAAGAGTCAGGGGTGCCTGGGTAGCTTAGTCAGTAAAGCGTCTGTCTTCAGCTCTTGTCATGATCTCAGGATCCTGGGATCAAGCTCCCCTGCTCAGCAGGGAGTCTGCTTCTCCCTCTCCTGGGGCTGCTCCCCCTGCTTGTGCTCTCTCTCTCAAATAAATAAAATCTTTTTTTAAAAAAAGTACACTCATCTTAAAACAAAAACGAAAACAAGAGTAGGACCCTTGATGACTGAGGTATCCAGGTGCCCCATATGTATTCTACTTTTTGAAAATCTATCAATTTATTCTAGAGATGTTCCAGAAATTGATATCATTGCAATTAAACAGAATTCTTTATGAAGCATTTTGTGCCTGACAGCTCCAGATATATTCATTATGCAGCTTCTCTTGAAGCATTTTCAATTTGCTCATTTGGAGCAAATTTTTTCTGCTGAATGCAGTTGGTTCCTAAACACTGACTCATTTTCCTAATACGAGTATACTTTTTTTTTTTCCAGTTGACTTTGTCCTGCCAGTATGTCATCCAATTCTTCCTTAGTGTCCTGTCAGAATATGGTCAGCTCATCATGAACAGGAAATGGGCTTCTTGTCCACTCTTAGAAAAGTAGAATTAAGTCGCATATTTTGATTTTTAAATTATAAGAAAAGGAGAATAAAAAAAAAAGGAACGGCCAGAAACCTAACTAATTTGCAGGCTCAGGACTGTTATAAGGAGCTTAAATAAATGAGATACCACAAAACAAAATCTGCAATTTGCAGATTTTTTGAGTAGAATGGATCAGAATTTCCATTTTACTTTAAATATCAAATAGCTTAATGTGGTCAGTATAAATAAACCCAGGAACCAGAGTTTTCTTGGAAGACAACAGCGGTTTCATGTGGGCAGATGAACATCTCAACACAAAAACTTGGCCATATGCTCAGGACTATTTTGATGTATTTAGCTTTTGGTGCAAATTCCATCTCTGTAGAAAACAAACCCAGAAGACCTTACAAAGTCAAGGATAAAGAACTCATTTCACTTAAATGTCAGTAATGTCAGTCCTAAAAATCAGAACTTTCAGTTCTACCTAATCTAGTAATCACTGTGACAATTTTTGCAGCCATGGTTGCTTATGGGGACTGACCACAGTGACCATTTGTGTAGAAAAGTCTGAAGTTATTGAAGCATATAACATAGAGCACAGATTTGATTCAACTACGTAGATGATTCACCCCAGAAATGTTCCACATAGGGGTGCCTGGCTGATTCAGTTGGTAGAACATGTGACTCTCAGTCTCGGGGTTGTAAGTTCAAGGCCCACAGTGGGAGTAGATTAAGTAGATTACTTAAAAGTAAATTCTTTGAAAGAAAAAATGTTCCTCATAAATTGCATTGAATTATTTGGTTACTTGCCCCGATCTTTCACTTTAGTTGAGGGTATAGGTTGACTTTATTAAAATAATATCTTACAGGATAAAAGTAGTTTATTCTGCCACAACTTCTCTTCATTGCTAATTCAAAAATTTCTCCCAAAGTTTTGATTGGTGCCACTTTGGAACCAATCTCTTTAAGCCTCAATTTTTGCATTTGTGGAAGGTGAAAACAACATAAAGCTGTTGCATTGATTAGTGGAATGGTACAAAATACTAAACATGGGGCCTCACATATATTAAATGCTCAGTAAATCTAGATATTTTTCACTTTTACTGATATTTACTGATAAAGATGTGACTTTGGAAGTCATTAAATGTTTTGTGGCGTAGCTCCTTAGCCATGAAAGACAAGTGTCCTGATACAAATCTGCAAAAAAATACAGTGCTTCCAGATGCAAAGTGAATTACAGAATTTAAGCCACTACCCTCATGAATTAATCAAGACATGGTTTTACCTTACTGGTTGATAGTTGCTTTGGAGCAGAGCTTGATGCACAAAGGCTCACTTTGCTTGGATATTATTTTTACTACTATTTTGCCAATTTAAAAAATATTATCTACTACAATGTGATAAGAATTTGGGTGCAAATAGTTTCTTTGGGACATGACCCCAGCAAGCATGATCAAGGAGTGGGAAAGTTAAGACTGGCAAGAAAGGAGTGTCATTAAGGGTGATTGATAAGCCCATCACTGTAGTGGGGGAGGGGGCTCAATCCCACTCAACCCTCTGAGAGATTTCAGAACATGTTGGCTTTAAGCAAGGTCCTCCATTTAGCTCAAAACTGTACATATCTTATCACTTACCATCAATTTATTTTAAAAGATTTTATTTACTTATTTGACAGAATGGAGAGAGCATAAGCAAGGAGAGCAGCAGAGGGAGAGGGAGAGGGAGAAGCAGGCTCCCTGCTTAGCAGGGAGCCCAATCTGGGACTTGATCCCAGGACCCTGGGGTCATGACCTGAGCCAAAGGCAGATGTTTAACCATCTGAGCCACCCAGGCACCTTTCACTTTCTCTGAGTTTTTAACCACATGAAAAAGTTTGGGAAGCATTGCTATAAACCTTGCTTGGCAGAAATACAGAGACTTCAGCTGGAGAAATGAAATTTTAGTTAAGTAGTGGGTCAGAAGGTGTTAGGTCAGAAGTTGGAGGCTTTGGGTCTTTGTATACCTGGAAACCGAAAGGCAGAAATTCAGGTAAAAGCAGGGTCAGTGGGAGGAAACTACAGAGAGGTAAATGAAAGTTTGTATTCAAGCTGTCTGAAAAGTATTATGGACTGCTTGTGAAGGTCAGTACATTATCTCATTTAATTCTCATGATAATCATGTGGATTGGGATCTTTAGTTTTTCCCCAACCCCGCAACTGAGCCACCCAGGTAACTTTTTTTCTTTCCTCTCTCCCTCCCTCCCTCTCTCTTTCTCTCTCCTTCCCTCCCTTCCTTCCTAACTTCCTTCCTTCCTTTTTTTAAAGATTTTTTTATTTAGTTGAGAGAGAGAGAGAGCAGGAGCCAGGGGAAGGGCAGAGAAGCAGACTTCCTGCTAAGCCGGGTATTGATCCCAGGACTCTGGAATGATGACTTAATCCGAAGGCAGATGCTTAACCAGCTGAGGCACCAAGGTACCCCCCAATATTAGAATTTTCTTAAATGGCAGGACATTGGTAAGTGAATACCTCATATCGACCTTGGGAAACAGGTTTAAGTTTTGCTTGTGCTTTCCAATGGTATAAACAAGAAATGGCTCAGGTCAGTTTAGTCTTGAAAAATACACTAAGTTAAGCTTTGTTAATATGACTACGCTGGTTTTGTCTGCTCGTGGAATTTTCAACGCTGGTCTCTGTTTTGTTTTTTTTTTTTTAAGATTTTATTTATTTATTTGACAGAGAGATCACAGGTAGGCAGAGAGGCAGGCAGAGAGAGAGGAGGAAGCAGGTTCCCTGCTGAGCAGAGAGCCTGATGCGGGACTTGATCCTAGGACCCCGAGATCACGACCTGAGCGGAAGGCAGCGGCTTAACCCACTGAGCCACCCAGGCGCCCCTGGTCTCTGTTTTCTTATTTTAACATATCTGATAGGTTTCTTTCACACCATTATAGACTCATTAATGGCAGAAACCTTGACAGTCACTGCTTTTTCACCATGATATAAGAATCCCTCCTATAGGGCGCCTGGGTGGCTCAGTCGGTTAAGCCTCTGCCTTCAGCTTGGGTCATGATCCCAGGGTCCTGGGATCAAGCCCCGCGTCGGGCTCCTTACCTGCTTCTCGCTCTCCCTCTGCCTGCTGCTCTCTCTGCGTGTTCTCTCTCTCTCTAACAAATAAATAAAATTCTGAAGAAAAAAAATTTATTTCTTACATTAAGAATTTAATTTCTTATTTATTTTAATGGGCACTGAATGTTTTTGAATTACCTTTGATATGATACTAATAAAAATGGCTTGCTAATTGTTTAAAGCACTGATTATTAGCTACTCTCTTTAATTAGACTGGAATATGCTGTTTGAATCAATAATAGCTTAGGCAACCAGAGGTGATTAAAAAAATTGAGCATGAGAAGGTTGTGAATTAAAGGCTAGAAATAGGGGCGCCTAGGTGGCTCAGTGGGTTAAAGCCTCTGCCTTCGGCTCAGGTCATGATCCCAGGGTCCTGGGATCAGCCCCGCATAGGGCTCTCTGCTCAGCAGGGAGCCTGGTTCCCCCCCCCCCCCCCCCCCCCGCCCTGCCTCTCTGCCTACTTGTGATCTCTGTCTGTCAAATAAATAAATAAAATCTAAAAAAAAAAAAAAAGGCTAGAAATGAAAACAAATAGGAAGCCCAGCCACTGAAAAATGCAGAAAGGGAGATTATGTTGAACTGTATCATAGAAAAGATCTGAGAGACACACAGAATTAGGTGTGGTGTGAAGAGGGGCTGTTGAGTTATAGGAGTTGAGCATACGGAAGGAGGAGCAAAATGGTTTTCGGCTCTGCAGTGTTGTTTGGGCTTTAAGAGAATAACAGCTCTTGGGGCACCTGGGTGGCTCAGTGGGTTAAAGCCTCTGCCTTTGGCTCCGGTTGTGATCCCAGGGTCCTGGGATTGAGCCCTGCATCAGGCTCTCTGCTCCGCAGGGAGCCTGCTTCCTCCTCTCTCTCTCTCTTTGCCTGCCTCTCTGCCTACTTGTGATCTCTGTCTGTCGAATAAATAAATAAAATTAAAAAAAAAAAAGAGGATAACCACTCTTGTTTCTGGCTTTGCAATTTCAGTGAGATTTAGAATAGCCCTATGAACAATTTTTGAAGTGTTGGGGGCGGATGAAAGGTTGTATGAATTATGTAAATTGCCACTTCAGTGGGTGGGGGCACTTGCTGGCTCACATTCCTCCTTGGTCTGGAGAAACTATTAGGGTTTCCTTCAAATCAGGAATGTAGCCAGAGTGCCCACTAGGTGGTGCTCACATTACTGTATGGAATTCGTGACTATCTATCTTTCTATCTATCTATCTTTCTACCTATTTATTTTTAAAGATTTTTATTTATTTATTTGACAGACAGAGATCACAAGCAGGCAGAGAGGCAGGCAGAGAGAGAGAGAGGAGGAAGCAGGCTCCCTGCAGAGCAGTGAGCCCGATGCGGGGCTCGATACCAGCAGCCTGAGATCAGGACCTGAGCCGAAGGCAGAGGCTTAACCCACTGAGCCACCCAGGCGCCCCCGTGACCTCTATTTAGTAGGATATAAAGATATTAAATGTTAGAACCAAAAGGCAGAACATATCTACGATTTGAGCCTCAGGACATGAAGTTTTCATATATTGAGATACCATGGCTTTTAAAAAATATAATGTGAGGGACGCCTGGGTGGCTCAGTGGGTTAAGCCGCTGCCTTCGGCTCGGGTCATGATCCCAGCATCCTGGGATCGAGTCCCGCATGGGGCTCCGTGCTCGGCAGGAACCTGCTTCTCTCACTGCCTCTGCCTGTCTCTCTGCCTGCTTGCTCTCTTTCTCTCTCTGGCAAATAAATAAATCTTAAAAAAAAAAAATATATATATATATATATATATATATATATATATATATATAATGTGATATCAAAATGTCTGTGCACAAAGGGTGAAAGAAATGCTACCTCAGAGTCAAGGTTAACATTGTAGGAAAGCGAATTTCATTCACTATTTTTTTCTATTGAGCTTTAAGAATAATTGTAATAGGGGCACCTGGGTGGCTCAGTGGGTTAAGCCGCTGCCTTCGGCTCAGGTCATGATCTCAGGGTCCTGGGATAGAGCCCCGCATTGGGCTCTCTGCTCAGCGGGGAGCCTGCTTCCTCCTCTCTCTCTCTCTGTCTGCCTCTCCGCTTACTTGTGATATCTCTCTCTCTCTCAAATAAATAAAATAAAATCTTAAAAAAAAAAGAATAATTGTAATACACTGGGTTCTGGGACATTTATGAAGATCTTATTTATATTATCATGTCTTTTGGCCACCAACATTGTGAAGAATCTATTTTTCCACATTTGTACAGTCTTTCAATATCATCTCCAAAATGGATAAGATGTGGTTTGGTAACTCTGTAAAAGCAATGATTTGGGGGAAAGAAGGGGAAAAAGGTAAGCAGAATGAAATGCCAATTGCTGAGGCAAGGAAGCAAGGCTAGAATGAAAAGGACATGCTGGGCGCCTGGGTGGCTCAGTGGGTTAAGCCGCTGCCTTCGGCTCAGGTCATGATCTCGGGGTCCTGGGATTGAGTCTCACATCGGGCTCTCTGCTCAGCAAGAAGCCTGCTTCCCTCTCTCTCTCTCTCTCTGCCTGCCTCTCCGTCTACTTGTGATCTCTCTCTGACAAATAAATAAATAAAATCTTAAAAAAAAAATAAAAAAAAAAAAGAAAAGGACATGCTGATGGTTTCAGATTACCTCAGGCACGATTTATCTATCATCTATCTGTATCTATCTATCTATCTATCATCTTCTTATTTTTTTTTTTAAAGTAATATCTGTACCCAGTGTGGGACTGGAACTCACAACCCCAAGATCAAGAATCTCATGCTTTACCGATTGAGCCTACCAGGTGCCCCACCCCCCAGGCACAATTTAAAAATATTATGTATGTTCTGCTTTTTGGTTCTAACATTTAATATGGTCCTGGATCAATCCAGATATTGCTTTCTCCAGTCCTGCTCTTGGACTGCCAGGCAGCTAGAGGAGCATCTTCTATCAGGACAGTGTGGTGCTATTACAAAGTCAGGTTTTGGACGGAGGGCTGAGGTTCTGGAAAGATGGTAATTTTAATGTGTTCTTCCTCGCTCTCACTGCCAACCCAATATAGTTCCTGCTCCTGAGCTACTTAGGTCCTGGATCTGAGGTGGCTAGCTCTGCTGGGGTCCTCATGAAAAAGCACCCTGGACTTTATCCCCAAGGACCAAATGGAATCCTCCTTCACCCTTGCCTAAAAGGGAACATAAATGCCCATAGCAGCAGTTGTCATAACAGTAAACACTGAAAACCATCCACACATCAATTCATCACAGAATGATTGAATCAACTGTGATACGTTTATACAATGGAATACTCTGTAACACAGCAGCGATAAGGAACTAGAGCTCCATGTTTCCAAATGAAAACAAGCAAGTCTCAGTAGTGGTATACTTGAGTATGATATAATGAATAAAAAGTTAAAAAAAGTGTCAAACAATACTGTATATATGTATACATACATACACACATAGAGATATATGTTGTAAGAGTGAAGGATAGTAGTTACTTTAAGGGAAGAGCATGGGTTGGGGACACATATACAGGGACCTTAGTTATAACTATAATATTGTGCTTGGTGAGCTGGATGGTGGTGGAGACATGATCATCACCATATACTTTTTTTGCTTGTCTCAAATGATTAAAAGAAGAATGGGAGAAGGTGGGGAAGATGAGGAGGAGGAGAACCAAAAGGGAGAACAGGAGAGGAAGAGGTAGAGGGGGAGAAGACTACTGAGGAGCAGGAATGGGAACTGGCTGGCTAGTGAGTTCCAGGAGATATATGATTGTAGGCAACTGGTTACCGCCCTCAGGGCACCTGGCTGGCTCGCTTGGAAGAGCACGTGACTCTTGATCTTGGGGTCGTGAGTTCCAGCCCTACATTGGGTGTAGAGATTACTTAAATAAATAAAACCTAAAAAAAAAAAAAAAAAGTCACCTCCACAGAGACATAGTACAAAAAGGAATACTGAGAGGATGATTCCTTTTTTTTAATTTTATTTATTTGTTTGACAGAAAAAGAGATCACAAGTAGGCAGAGAGGCAGGCAGAGAAAGAGGGGAAGCAGGCTCCCTGCTGAGCAGAGCGCCCAATGTGGGGCTCAATCCCAGGACCCTCAGACCATGACCTGAGCCAAAGGCAGAGGCTCAACCCACTGAGCCACCCAGGAGCCCCTGAGACGATAATTCTGAGGTTGGATTGTGTGACTGCTAATAACATCAGGTGAAATAGGACAGGAAAGCACCCTTTCAAATGGAGCAGATTAATTCATTCATTTATCAAAATATATTGTTTACTGTATGTGCTCCGCACTGATCAAGGGCACAGCAGTGGACAAAACAGCCAAAAATCTGCCTTCATGGAGTCCAGGTCTCTGGCAAGCAGAGTCTTTCTGTGTCCAACCCGTTTGTGTGGAACTTCCCAGCAAGGCACCCAGGGAAGGAGAGGGGTTTATTCATCCTACAGATATGCACTGAACACTTCCCAGATGGTACCCTCTGCAGGATGCTGGGGCTACAGAGTGAATCTTTGCCTTCAAGAAGCTTGGGGAGAGCCACATACGCACTGAGACATTTGCAGCTCAGTGTTGGAGGAACGCACAAGTGACCTTGGGAACAGAAGTGGTGGGGAGTGTTGGGAGTCGGCTTCTTCTTGGCCTTGGAGTTGATGGTCTTGGGACTATGACGGGAATTCGAAGTCAGTGTGGGTTACCCGCGTGAATGAAAGATTCTGCCTGTGGACCGTATCTAAGGTGGATCTCTGTGTTCTAGGACACTGGGAAGAGTCTGTTCTCTAAACCTGTCCCCTTACTCTGTTGTCTGCTCTCCTAGCACCAGTGTGTCATTATTAGAAATTCATTCCATTGCCTCAATACTGTCTTATTTTGAATAATAAGCTATTGTATCAAAAATATTGGAACACTGAAAAGAAAAGATAAAATGAAAAAAAGATTTTATAAATTCTTTATACTCTAATTTGTAACCTTATTGTTTTGACAAGAGCTGTCTTCAAAATGTCTTGTTGACAATAACATAAATATCTGACATTCTGAGAGACATAATACTATATATGGATGAAATGTGTCTGTGTTCTTATTTTCCTCTCTGAGTTTTCTGAGGTTTGAAGGGGACTATAGGGAAAAGAGGAGCTGTGGGTGAGGGAGTGGCTTCAGCCGAGAAGGGATCCATGAAGGAGGTGGGAAAGGGTGTGCAGCGGTTGGAGAGGGGGCCTAGTTATGAACCGCGATACACACGAGGAGACCTCTTACCTCAGCATTGTTCTGGAACTCTATGGAATATTTTCCCCCTCCCCGAGTGATAATGACATTGATACAATGAAGCAAATAAGAACACAAAGACAGTATGTATTCATTGAGTGATTAGTTTTGTGCTTACTGCTTGCCTGGTATGTGCCGGGCACTGTGCCAGACCCTAGGAGCATGGCCTGAACATCCATTAAAGGCACTTGCTTGTGACTGCTTATGGTGTTTGTTCAGCTATTCAGAGGGGTGAAATTATGGTCTGTGAAACCTAAGCCCAGCTCACTGAGGGCATGGTACTAGAGGTTTGGCTTTAAAATCATGTCTCCAGGGCGCCTGGGTGGCTCAGTGGGTTGAGCCGCTGCCTTCGGCTCAGGTCATGATCTCAGGGTTCTGGGATCGAGGCCCGCATCGGGCTCTCTGCTCGGCAGGGAGCCTGCTTCCCTCTCTCTCTCTCTCTCTGCCTGCCTCTCTGTCTACTTGTGATCTCTCTCTGTCAAATAAATAAATAAAATCTTTAAAAAAAAAAAATCATGTCTCCAGGGGCGCCTGGGTGGCTCAGTTGTTAATTATCTGCCTTCAGCTCATGTCATGAACCCAGGGTCCTGGGATCGAGGCCGGCATTGGGCTCTCTGCTCAGCAGGGAGCCTGCTTCCCCCTCTCCCACTCCCCCTGCTTGTGTTCCCTCTCTTGCTGTTTCTTTCTTCGTGTCAAATAAATAAGTACAATCTTTTAAATAAATAGAATAAAATAAAATCATGTCTCTAAGTCCTAAGAGGAACTTGAGCCTGTAAAGGTTTTATAGGGTGGAAGCCACACATTAGATTTGGAAAATTTTTACTGCTTACTTGACTGGTCCCTCTCTTTTTAAACTTCTGGAAACTGCATTCCCTCGGTGTGGGAGGAGTAGGAAATCCCTGCTTCGCCCTTTTTCAATTCCCACACGGGTAGATTGCTTTTACGCTGTCGGGGAAATAGCCTAAGGTATTACTAGGGAAGTTGCTCTCACCGTTTTTTGAACTTTTGTGGGTCAGTAAGTGCAGTGCCCTGGGGAGAATTTCCAGGAATTCAGGACTGCTGGATCAGTCCACACCAGGTAGGATGCACCCCCCCACCCCCTTTTTTTTTTTTTAAAGATTTTATTTTATTTTTTAAAAGATTTTATTTATTTATTTATTTATTTTTTTGTTTTAAAGATTTTATTTATTTATTTGACAGAGAGATCACAAGCAGGCAGAGAGGCAGGCAGAGAGAGAGGAGGAAGCAGGCTCCCTGCTGAGCAGAGAGGCGGATTCGGGGCTCGATCCCAGGACTCTGAGATCACGACCCGAGCGGAAGGCAGCGGCTTAACCCACTGAGCCACCCAGGCGCCCCGAAAGATTTTATTTTTTGACAGAGATTACAAGTAGGCAGAGAGGCAGGCAGCAAGGGGGGGTGGTGGGGAGGAGTGGGAACAGACCCCCTGCTGAGCAGAGAGCCTGATGCGGGGCTCCATCCCAGGACCCTGACATCATGAGCTGAGCCGAAACCAGAGGCTTAACCCACTGAGCCACCCAGGCACCCCAAGCCACCCCCTTTTTGGAGAACTGCATGTTTCTCTTTGCATATAGGGGCTTAGCAGAGGGTGGGTTGCTCTGGGCAGGAGGGCACATAATGAATGTAGTGAATGGAATTCGTGTCATTCAGAAAAGGTCCGAGGCCCTACTCTGTGCCAGCACTGTGCTAGGATCCAAGGTAGAAAATAACAGAGTTCTTGTCCTCACGGAGCTCACAGACAAGGGAGTGAGACAGATCAATGGAAAATAAATGCTTAAAGCAGGCAATGTATGGTACTCTGGCTGTATGGGTTGAGTGAATGGCAGGGAAGTCCTGAGCTGAATGCCAGGGGAGTGAGTAGCCCTAAACCAGGGGAGGATTTGGGAAAGGGTTCTCCACATTGAGGACATCCTACATGGACGAGGTAGGCTAGGGGCCTGTAAGTGGTTCCGGATGACCAGAAGGGAAGGAGGCAAGAGATGAGGTTGCAGAGGAGGGCAGAGCCCAGACGTCAGAGGCCCCTAATCTGCCATGCTGAGAAGTCTGGATGGCACCCTCAGCGTTCCACAGAGACATCGAGGGATCCGGAGTAAGGAAGGCAGTGAGCATTTTTTTTTTTTTTAATTTTAATTTTTTAAAAAAGATTTTATTTATTTATTTGACACAGAAAGAGAGATCACAAGTAGGCAGAGAGACAGACAGAGAGAGAGGGGAAAGCAGGCTCCCCGCTGAGTAGAGAGCCCGATATGGGGCTCTATCCCAGGACCCTGAGACCATGACCTGAGCTGAAGGCAGAGGCCACTGAGCCACCCAGGTGCCCCAAGGCAGTAAGCATTTAAAAGGGGTTTTGTTGGGGCGCCTGGGTGGCTCAGTGGGTTAAGCCGCTGCCTTCGGCTCAGGTCATGATCCCAGGTCCTGGGTTCGAGCCCCGAGTCGGGCTTTCTGCTCAGCGGGAAGCCTGCTTCCTCCTCTCTCTCTCTGCCTGCCTCTCTGCCTACTTGTGATTTCTCTCTGTCAAATAAATAAATAAAATCTTTAAAAAAAAAAAAAAGGGGTTTTGTTTCTTTACTTTTTTCTTTAATTTTTTTATTTTGTCTTATGAGATTTAAAAATTCTCACTGAAGAAAATCTGGAGGTTATAGAAGGGTGTAAAATGAAAACATAAAAACAACCTTTAAAAAAAAACAACCTTTAACTTCACCTCACAGAGGTAACTGTGGCCAATATATGAGTATATTTGGTACATAACTTTTTACATGTTTGTACCATTTTATGTATAAAACTCTATTTTGCTTTTCCTC
This sequence comes from Lutra lutra, assembly GCF_902655055.1. Classification (NCBI taxonomy): domain Eukaryota; kingdom Metazoa; phylum Chordata; class Mammalia; order Carnivora; family Mustelidae; genus Lutra; species Lutra lutra. Next base: position 48,959,944 of record NC_062283.1, on the reverse strand, counting down.
ACAGATGGAACTTTTAAGAACCCACAGCATAGCCTGCATATGGCAGCAGCTTCCAGCACTACTTCCAATGAATCCTCACTCCCTAAGATAGGTTTTTTTTTTTTTTTTTAGATTTTATTTATTTATTTGAGTGAGAATGAGTGCACAAGCAGGGGGAGCAGCAGAGGGAGAGGGAGAAGGAGGCTCCTCACTGAGCTGGGGGTCTGACGTGGGGCTCATCCCAGGACCCTGGCATCATGACGTGAGCCAAAGGAAGGCAGATGCTTAATGGACTGAGCCACCCAGGCGCCCCTTCCCTAAGATAGTTACAAGTGGTCTGCAGGTGTTTCTCCTTATGTTTTAAAAAAGTAATAAAACTCAGTGTCTGCATGATCTTGACCAGTTTAAACCCTGAGTCTGATCCAACAGTTACTGGCTTTGCTCAAAGCCAACACTAAATGATTTATGATCAGTTCTCAAGTACTCGGTTAAGTCACTTGGTCCTCATAGATTATCCAAGGAAAACATCAAGTACTGGCAAAAGCCACCACTAATGATAGACGAGACTATCCCAAGCCTCATTCCTAGACCCTCCGCTTGTTCCTTTTCACCATCTGATGTGACTTCCTTCCTTTATTTTTTTTAAAAGATTTTATTTATTTATTTGACAGACAGAAATCACAAGCAGGCAGAGAGGCAGGCAAAGAGAGAGGAGGAAGCAGGCTCCCCACTGAGCAGAGAGCCTGATGTGGGACTCCATCCCAGGACCCTGAGATCATGACCTGAGCCGAAGGCAGAGGCTTAACCCACTGAGCCACCCAGGCCCCCCAAGAAGTGACTTCCTTTAAAAGACACCCTTGGTACTTATTTGTCCCATCTTAGGGGAGGACCAAGTGATAGGGGTGTGTGTGTGTGTGTGTGTGTGTGTGTGTGTGTATTTCTCACTATATTGTACATTTTTGAGAGTAAGACTATATTCTTCATTTTTACAAATTGTACAGTGTACAGCATGGTATCTTGCTATTACATGCTAAATACATAGTCTTAAAGCTTTATCTAATATCTTTTAGAATGTAAATTCTGTTGGGTATCTCCAACTGCTTCCTAAGTAATTCTACTTCAATAATCTAATCTCACTGCAATTTACATAAGAGTAAAATTAAAATAGCCACAAACCGCCCCCAACATCCCTGCCTCCACCATCTCTTCCTGTGATGGGCTGAATTATGTCCTTCCAAAATTCAAATGTTGAAATCCTAACTCCCAACTTCCTTGGGAAGGAAGGGTGTAAAATCCTTGGGATGTGACTGTATTTGGAAATATGGTCTTTAAAGAGGTGATTAAGGTAAAATGAGGTCTCTTCTTCTTCTTTTTTAAATTAATATACTTTATTTACCTGAGTGATAAGCTGGCTTTCCCAGGGCTCCTCCATATTTCTTTACTTACTAGCATTTTCTCAGGCATATATGTTTGGAGATGTCTTTTCCAACACTTTCAAGCCCCTTTATCATTAGGAAATACTTGTTTTGCTTGCTTGCTCTCCCTTTATTAGCATCACTGTTACTCCGGTTCACTCAGTGTTGATTCTTATTTAATAGTCTCAGCACATTTCTCTCTACATACAGATCTTGGTATCTGATTTTTCTTTTATGATACAGTCCTATTATGTGCTGATACTGCAACTCATACTGCAACTCAAACTTGAATGATTGACAGTTTGACCATGTCAGATTGTTGCCTCCCTTGGAAGTGCCCCTTCTCTTTTGCAAGGCCTAGTAATTTGTGGATCGAGACATGTAACTACATGCCGCCTTTTTTTTTTTTCTTCATGCCTTCTTTTCTTTCTTTTAATTTTATAGTTTATTTATTTTTTATAGTCATCTCTACACCTAATGGGGGGCTTGAGCTCATGACTCCAAGACCAAAGAGTTACATGGTTTTTTGACTGAGTCAGCCAGGCACTTGCCTTCTTAATGGCCTCTGTCATCTGACTTATTCTTCTGACTTTGGCATACATCCTTGACTTCCTTAGTCTCCACTTCTTAATCTATATGTCTGTCTATTCTTACACACATGTAGTATAAAATGCTAAGCTAATATTGACTATCCCCTAAAACCAAATTGTTGCTTATCCATATAGTATATCATATATACAAGTGGCAGATACTGAGGATTAACCTAGGGTCATGTTAGAATTTTTTGGTTTAGTCTCAGTCTTTTACTAGTTTGTGACTTTGGGAGAATCCTATGACTTTTTTTCAGCTTCAACCCAAGGTGAGTAATATTTAATTTCACTTGAATGTTATGCAGAAAAATAAATAATGTGAAACATTTGCAGGGCACTAAGAAAGCAATATTTGGTGTTAGTTGTTGTGACTGGCCTTGACATTTCCCATATTATGTCCTTCATTGTCACTGCTCCTGTCTTCCCAAGTTCCTGGTAATCTTCTTGAGGGCCCAGATCATGGGTCATACATTTTTTTCTGCTTCCTACAGCATCTAGTTGTTGTTTCAAAAATACTGAAATTCGGGGCACCTGGGTGGCTCAGTGGGTTAAGCCGCTCCCTTCGGCTCAGGTCATGATCTCAGGGTCCTGGGATCGAGTCCCGCATTGGGCTCTCTGCTCAGCGGGGAGCCTGCTTCTCTCTCTCTCTCTCTCTCTCTCTGCCTGCCTCTCTGCCTACTTGTGATCTGTCCCTGTCAAATAAATAAATAAAATCTTAAAAAAAAAACCCAAAATACTGAAATTAAAAAAACCTGTCCCCTAAAAATCACAGTAGTTGAAAAGCCTTGTAAGTAGAATGATTATTCAAGGTACTTCATATGGGATGGATCTGGTTTACCCTTGTTATCCCTGAATAATTTTAGCACCCGCCCCCCAGTAGAAGTGTACTTATTTGGATAACAAATCATAGTGTCACCCTCCCCATCAGTGGCCCTGCCTATAAAGAACCATGGAGTTCATTTCCCAAAGATAAGAGGGGCATGGGCAAGTTTTCTCTGAAGTAACAAAAGTCAGAAGATAAAGAGACTTGAATCCAAAAGTAAAAATTCTGTTTAGGACAATATTTCAGCTAATGGCCATTAAAAAGCCTGTGGGGAAATTTATTTTCCTTCATGTTCAGAGTTTCAGATAAGAGAAACCAGCTGTACTTTACTGCAGTATTGCCAAGTGCAGCCTTAGACTTTGACTTTTGGCCAACGTGTCTGGGTTCTGTATGGGCTGAAAAATTATTAATCAGACAGTTTAAGTGTGCGTTGTTAAAAGTTAAAAATGTAGTCTGTGTTCTGATTTTGAATAGTTTTTGTTTCTCATTACTCACGTAATACATGTACACGGTATTGGTGTGCCTAGCTAAAATGATGTCACATAGAGGGTCACCGGGGTGGCTCAGTTGGTTAAATGTCCGACTGGTGATTTCAGCTTAGGTCAAGGTCTCAGGGTCATGAGATTGAACCCTCTGTCGAACCCTGCATCTGACGCCACACTCAACAGGGAGTCTACTTGAGATTCCCTCCCTCTCCTGCCCTCTCCCAAAGATACGTGTGTTCTCTCAAATAAGTAAATCTTAAAAAGAAAAGGATGTCACAAAGGTAAAAATAAGTCACTCCCTTTAACACTGCTCAACCATTCAGTCTCCCTTTTCCATATGTGAACAGCGCAAAACAAAGAATGAGTACAAATAAATTATAATTATTAAAACATTATAGGCTCAAAAGAGTTTATGCAATGTGATTGTGTTTATATATATTTATATATAAGCATATTTTTAAAAAAGATTTATTTATTTATTTGACAGAGAGATCACAAGTAGGCAGAGAGGCAGGCAGAGGAGGAGGGAGAAGCAGGCTCCCTGCTGAGCAGAGAACCGGATGTGGGACTTCATCCCAGGACCCTGAGATCATGACCTGAGCCAAAGGCAGAGGCTTTAACCCACTGAGCCACCCAGACATCCCTATATAAGCATATTTAAATGTATATAAACACACATATAAATAAACTTTAATGTATTTCCATTAAAAATGCATGTAAGGAAATACAAAAAAACCCTGATAGTACTTATTTCTAAGTGGTAGAGCGTTAGAGTTTTTTTACTTTGTCATATTTTATACTGATTTTTATAATAAATATATATTTCATAATTAGAAAAAAGAAATCCACATTTTTTGTTTTAAATAATTAGAATTTCAGTTTTACTTTACCCATAAATCATCCATTTAAGTGGTTTTTTGTTGTTGTTTTTTTTGTCTCTCCCACCAGCTGGTGAGAGGAAATGCTGCCAACATTTTTGGTGCCAATAATTATTTCCACATATCAAATGCATCTATATTCTGAGATAAGATTATCTTTTATCAGTAAGAGTTGGATTTTATAAAAATAACAGTTCATATAGGGAATGTCTGATCCAGGGCCTGGAGGTTTAGCAAGCACCAAAACGCTATTTTATTTTGGAGTGAATTAGTCTACATTAATTCCATTAAAAAAAAATCCTTAATTTCTCTTCTTGCAAAGGAAATGTTTGCCATGAGAAAAGACTATTTCTGGGTAATAGCATATTGTGATCTAATGAGTTAGAATCATAGTCTCTAGCTTTGTTCTTAACGAACTGACTGATTTTAGGGAAATAAGAAGAGAGTGCAAGGAGGGGATAAAACAAATACAAAATACAAATTTCCAGGCAAGAACTGAAGAACTGCTTCAAATATATTCTGAACGACAGGCAAGTCCCAATTGCCCAGGTCCTGCTGTTTATCTCCATGTGAACAGGTCTGCAGCACCTTGACCCCTCATTTGCAGAACTGAGTGCATTCCTTCTTGCTACACATATCCCATCCATTGCTTGGTTCCCCAACATAAGAGCAAAACATCTTCCCCAACCCCAGATTGAAATAACCTAAGTCTGGGTGGGAAGAATGGAGGAACCGGCACAACATCTTCTCCTGTAAGGACATACTCGTGCCCAAATTGTACAATGTGGATTCATCTTGAGGAAGCATGGGCAGTCTACAGAACAACTGGCTAGCGTTCTTCAGAAGTGTCAAGGACACAAAGGGCAAGGGAAGGCTCGGGAGCTGTCTCAAATAAAGGAGACTAAGGAAACATGGCAGCCAAATATACCCTGGTATCCTGGGTGACAAAGACGTCAGTGGGATAATATCTTTGGGGTCAGCTGATAAAGCTTGATTGGTAATTTTTGGTGCTACTTTGTACGTTTTTATAAGTCTGAATTATTTCAAAGTGAAAATTTAAAAAAATTTAGGCATCATTAAAAAAATATCATTTTGCAGACTGGTACCCCATGCTAACAGAATGACAAGGCAGAAGAAGTGAGGAGGAGATGTGTAAACTGGCTTAGGCAGGCTGGCCATGCAGGGCACCTAGGGGCTTGACCCTAGGAAGCAGGGCTAGAGGCAGATGTGAGAGGAGTTAAGTATCACCCCAGAGAGGAAAGTTTTAACTGCTGGAGGAGTGGGCTCTTGTGTAAAGGAATGGATTCCCCCCTTCATTCTCTCCCTCCAAGTTCTGAGAAGCATTTGCTTTTTCTTTTTTTTTTTTTTTTTGTAATGGTAAAAATTGTGAGTTTTGTTCTGTTATTTTTTTTTTAATTTATTTATTTGTCAGAGAGAGAGGGAGAGAGAGCAAGCACAGGCAGACAGAATGGCAGGCAGAGGCAGAGGGAGAAGCAGGCTCCCCGCCAAGCAAGGAGCCCGATGTGGGACTCGATCCCAGGACGCTGGGATCATGACCTGAGCCGAAGGCAGCTGCTTAACCAACTGAGCCACCCAGGTGTCCCTGTTCTGTTATTTTCATTTGTGTAAGATGGTAAATCAAGCCTGGGACGCCTGGGTGGCTCAATTGGTTGAGCATCTGCCTTTGGCTGGGGTCATGGTTCTGGAGTCAAGTCCTGCATCAGGCTCCCTGCTCAGCGGGGAGCCTGCTTTTCCCTCTGCCTGCCACTCTCCCCCTGCTTTGTTCTTTCTCTCTCTGTCAAATCAATTAATCAATCTTAAAAAAAAAAAAAAGTTAAGCCCAAAGTGATTTACTGCTGCAGAAGTTAAAAATAATGTATAGAAAATGCATTTTGAAATAAAACACAGGTGTAGTAAAAAACAAAAACAAAAACAAAAACCCCAAACAAATCTGATTCATTTTGTTTCTGCATTCTCCTCCCTGCCTCCCCTGTCCTATTCTCCCATGTCCCATTTGTTACCTGCCAGTTCTTTTTCTTTTCTTTTTTTTTTTTTTAAGATTTTTATTTATTTATTTGTCAGAGAGAGAGAGAGCGCGAGCACAGGCAGACAGAGTGGCAGGCAGAGGCAGAGGGAGAAGCAGGCTCCCCACAGAACAAGGAGCCCAATGTGGGACTCGATCCCAGGACGCTGGGATCATGACCTGAGCCGAAGGCAGCTGCTTAACCAACTGAGCCACCCAGGCGTCCCTCTTTTTATTTTCTTAAGCTTTTATTTAAATTCCATTTGGTTTACAATACAATGTAATACTAGTTTCAGGTATAGAACTGAGTGATTGAACACTTACCTACAACACTTTATTCTCATCCAAATGCCCTCCTTAATTCCCATCACCTATTTCACTCAACCCCTACCCACCTCTCCTCTGGTAATCATTGGTTTGTTCCTATAGTTAAAAGTTTCTCTTGGTTTACCTCTCCCCCCACCCCATGTTCGTTTGTTTTGTTTCTTTTTTTTTTTTTTAAAGATTTTATTTATTTATTTGACAGACAGAGATCACAAGTAGGCAGAGAGGCAGGCAGAGAGAGAGAGAGAGGGAAGCAGGCTCTCCGCTGAGCAGAGAGCCTGATGCGGGGCTCGATCCCAGGACCCTGAGATCATGACCTGAGCTGAAGGCAGAGGCTTTAACCCACTGAGCCACCCAGGCGCCCCCGTTTGTTTTGTTTCTTGAATTTATCACACGAGTGAAATCATATGGTGTTTATCTTTCTCTGACTGACTTATTTTGCTTAGTATTATACTCTCTAGCTCTATCCCTGTCATTGCAAATGGCAAGATTTCTTTCTTTTTGATGGCTGAGTAATATTCCATTGTATCTCTTTATCCACATCTTCTTTATCCATTCAGCTGTTGATGGAATTTGGACTCTTACCATAGTTTGGCTATTGTTGATAATAATGCTGCTGTAACTATTAAGATGCATGTATCCCTTAAAATTAGTATTTTTGTATTCTTTGGGCCAATACCTAGCAGTGTAGTTGCTGGGTTGTAGGGTAGCTATTTTAACTTTTTGAGGAACCTCCATACTGTTTTCCACAGTGGTTGCCCCAGTTTGCATTCCCACCAACAGTGCAAGAGAGTTCCCCTTTCTCTGCATCCTTGCCAGCATGTGTTGTTTCTTGTGAAACACACATCTTCTAAGATGAAATCAAAATGAAATAGAAAAAGGGCATCAACCCTTCTGTGGATTTGCCAGCTGTTTATTGCAGAAGAGAGAGACCCACCTGCTGTGCCACCACTTTCAGGGCCTGCAGAATAAACTAAACCCTGATAGCTCTGAGGCTATCCCCTCCAGCAAGGTTCAACTTTAGACACATATGTCTGGCTTCGGTAAGATAACTGAACAGTAAATCAGGGAACATGGGAGAGGAGAGGTGGAGAACAGATTCTCAGCTCTCTTCTCTGTTCCCAAACCTACAATGGGCCTGGCCCATCTTCAGCCTTCCCTATTGCTTCCCTTTAATTAACTGCAAAAGACTTAGGCTCAGCTCTTCATTGGACTCCAGAAGAAATGTATATCTGTCTATTTATTCATTGGTTCATTTAACAAGTTGGTTGGATGCCAAGTGTGGAGTGGACTAGAGGAGAAGATGGGATACAAGAAGCACAGAATTTTATCACTTTGAACATTTTATTCTAGCACAGTGACTTCCAAGCACCAGTCCTAAAACCACTGCTTGTGTGGGGCCATCCTGCAGCAAAATGGGAAAGTAAGGAACATGTGGTTTAGAAAGGTTAGTCAATATAGTGTTGGGAGGGATTGTTTTTTGTTTTTTGTTTTTTTTTTAAAGATTTTATTTATTTATTTGACAGACAGAAATCACAAGTAGGCAGAGAGGCAGGCAGAGAGAGAGAGAGGGAGAAGCAGGCTTCCCGCTGAGCAGAGAGCCCGATGCGGGGCTCGATCCCAGGACCCTGGGATCATGACCTGAGCCGAAGGCAGAGGCCTCAACCCACTGAGCCACCCAGGCGCCCCGGGAGGGATTGTTTTATATTATTTTATTTTTTAAAAGATTTTATTTATTTATTTGTCAGAGAGAGAAAGAGCATGCAAACAGGGGGAGTGGCAGGCAGAACAGGCAGAGGGAGAAGCAAGCTCCTTGCTGAGCAGGGAATTGGATGCAGGACTTGATCCCTGGGCCCTGGGATCATGACCTGAGCTGAAGGCAGATACCCAACCAACTGAGCCACCCAGGCATCCCAGATTGTTTTATATTCTAAAAGTATGTTCTTCCAGCAACTTTTTTTTTTTTAGAAAGTCTTCCCAGATAACACATTTATTTGTTTGTTTGTTTATTTTATTTTTAAAATTTATTTTACTTATTTAATTTATTTTTTCAGTGTTCCAAGATTCATTGTTTATGCACCACACCCTGTGCTCCATGCAATACGTGTCCTCCTTAATACCCACCACCAGGCCCTCCCAACCCCCTAACCCCCCAAACCCCTCCCCTCCAAAACCCACAGTTTGTTTCTCAGAGTCCACAGTCTGTCATGGATCATTTCCCCACTCCGATTTCCCCCAACTCCTTTCTCCTCTCCTTCTCCTTATGCTCCACAGGTAAGTGAAACCATATGATAATTGAGTCTCTCTGCTTGACTTATTTCACTCAGCATAATCTCCTCCAGTCCCGTCCATGTTGATACAAAAGTTGGGTATTCATCCTTTCTAATGGAGGTATAATACTCCACTGTATTTATGGACCATATCTTCTTTATCCATTTGTCTATTGAAGGGCATCTTAGCTCTTTCCACAGTTTGGTGACTGTGGCCATTGCTGGTATGAATGTTGGGGTATCTTTGGGATAAATACCCAGTAGTGCAATTGCAGGATCAGAGGGTAGCTCTATTTTGAATTTCTTTTTTTTTTTTTAAGATTTTATTTATTTATTTGACAGAGAAAGATCACAAGTAGGCAGAGCAGCAGGCAGAGAGAGAGGAGGAAGCAGACTCCCTGCTAAGCAGAGAGCCTGATGCAGGGCTCCATCCCAGGACCCTAAGATCATGACCTGAGCCGAAGGCAGAGGCTCAACCCACTGAGCTACCCAGGTGCCCCTCTATTTTTAATTTCTTAAGGAATCTCCACACTGTTTTCCAAAGTGGCTGCTCCAAGTTGCATTCCCACCAACAGTGTAAGAGGGTTCCCCTTTCTCCACATCCCCTCCAACACTTGTTGTTTACTGTCTTGTGCATTTTGGCCATTCTAACTGGTGTAAGGTGGTATGTCAATGTGGTTTTGATTTGAATTTCCCTGATGGCTAGTGATGATGAACATTTTTTCATGTGTCTGTTAGCCATTTCTCACGTGTCTGTAGCCATGAACAATTGTTAGCATTTGTTCATGTCTTCTGCCCACTTCTTGACATGATTATCTGTTTTGTGTGTGTTGAGTTTGAGGAATTCTTTATAGATCTTGGATATTAGCCCTTTGTACTATCATTTGCAATATCTTTTCCCACTCTGTGAGTTGCCTCTTTGTTTTGTAGTCCAGTGACTTTCAGTAAAATGCCCTTTTATTAAATTATGAAATGTAGTAAGACTGAATCCTGATGCCAACTCTGGTTCTATTTTCCTTTGTCTTCTCCATGGTACCTATCTAGGAGAGATACATCAGAAGACAATCCTAGTTACTGGCTGGAAGTTCAAAACCTAAAGTAGAACTTTCAGTCCTGACCTTAGAGGTCACAAGATTCTTGCTTCCAAATTTGAACTGATTTCATTTCCAAATTTGAAACATCAAATATGAAATGTGGCCTCACCTGGGGCTTTTATCATGAGAACATACAATTTTTTAGGGAAAAATTTTTTTAAGCATGAGTGTGTGCTAAATACTTAGTTTTTTGAACAGAATTTCATTTGAATATATATAAAAGTAGAATATATATATATTACACATATTTTTAATTTCATGTAAATACTTTTCATTATATATATATTTCATTCCAAGTTATTTAGTTTTTGGATCTTTAAGTGCTTCATTAAGTATATCCTTGAGTCATTAGCAAATATTCTTGGCTTTTCAATTTTCTCTAGCACTTTTCCATGTGTTTCATTGATTTCAAAGCAGCTGTTGAATTTTATTTTATTTATTTATTTATTTTAGCTGTTGAATTTTAAATAGTTCATTAAAAATTATGTGTCCAGCAGAGAAATGAAAATTGTTGCTTGGCTTATGCACAAATGACTAAGATAAATATTTAAAATGTCTTAGTGATGAAAGTATTATTTTTATTTCTCAAAGGATACAACTACTAAAACACATTTTTCTTTTTTTTTTTTTTTTTTTTTTAAAGATTTTATTTATTTATTTGACAGACAGAGATCACAAGTAGGCAGAGAGGCAGGCAGAGAGAGAGAGGGAAGCAGGCTCCCTGCTGAGCAGAGAGCCCGATGCGGGACTCGATCCCAGGACCCTGAGATCATGACCTGAGCCGAAGGCAGCGGCTTAACCCACTGAGCCACCCAGGCGCCCACTAAAACACATTTTTCTTAATATCTTAGAAATGTATTAGGGTTAGTGGATGTTCTAAATAACCTTGAGCCATTTGGAAGAGTGCTTTTTAATAATATTGTTTATCTCCCACAAAATAAATACTCCAAAAGGGCTAGTACTTCTATCCCTAAGCCAGTACATTCTGGAATAGACTCTGTCATAAAAATCCATTATTTCCAGTTCAAATAAAATAATCATTAAAACAAAGTAATAATTGATTTTTTAAATTTAAAATTTTGATTTAAATTGTTTTTTTAATTATTAAATTTGTCAAAAACTGTTTTAGGTTTCCATGGATAACATTTATCCTGAGTAGCATTATAAATCAAAAGGTTTGCTGTTAATCTATTTCATGATTAGACTAGTATTTCTCAAATTCGAGTAACCCAAAGTCTTTAAGAGGAAGAAAATTATCAAGGATCCCAGAGTTGATGTAGATCATTTTGATGTCATTGTAATTGTGATAATTTTTATATGTGTGTAGCTTAGACATTTACATATTAAAGCGCATTTACATATTAAACTCAAAATTGTAAGGCCAGTATAATTCCAGTATTGACAGTATTTATTTGCTGGATGACGTTTTGCTGAAATTAAAAAGCACATGTTGAGGTTAATAACGCAAATATTTTGTCACTGTTTTAGTTGATATTTTTTATTTTGAGCATGGCAAATCATCATCTGAATCATTGTCATTGCCATAGTTGGTTATTTATTTATTTATTTTTAAAAAAGTGAATTTGGGGACACCCGGATGGCTCAGTTGGTCTGCCTTGTGCTCAGGTCGTGATCCCAGGGATCCTGGGATCAAGCCCCACATCTGGCTCCCCACTCAGTGGGGGGCCTGCTTCTTCATCTTCTTCTGCAGCTCCTCCTGCTTGTGCTCTCTCCCTCTTTCTCTCTTTCTGTCAAATAAGTAAAATCTTAAAAAAGTAATAGAAATAAAAATTTTAAAAGTATTCTGTTTTTAACCACTACAATTGGAGGAGCAATCAAGTTAATTATTCCCTACAAAATGCAAGAGAGAAAAATTTGAAAATTTGAAAATACCATTCTGAAAATCCACTGAAAATCCTTCATTGTATATTTACTTTTATATATACTATTTGTACTCTGTTAAAAGTTTGTACATACAAAGGCGGAATCAGAGCAATATTTCTACTTACAGTATCAACTGAGAACTGGTGGGATGGGCTGACCAGGTTCTTTGGAGCCACTAAATCTTTTTTTTTAATTGTAAGTCCTGTGAAAACACAACTGTCCTACCACAAATCTCTCTTCCATCGACTGTAAAATCTTTGTTTAGTGAATCAAAAGCATCATTTATCTTATTTGGCTCCAATGGATGCTTTTCATGTTTAAATTCACCTCCATTGTGTTTCCAGTAGCACTTTATTTTCTATACTGGTTTGTTTTCACAATATCAAATCAAGTCTTGACTATTAAATATTTTAAGAAACCTAAGGCTTATTCTTGAGAATGTCTTGCATTTGAAAATTATACAAATTGTGACTGAAAGATAGAAGCTAGTTTTATCTGTATAACTGTTGAGAAAATCCAAGTTAAGAACAATGGTGGTGCAGGATGATGATTGACATTTTGACTTTAGAAGCTGTTAATAATCTAGGAGGAGCTAGACATGTTGACCAATACACGGCAAGGCAAACTGTGTCATTTCAGACAACCCTGTGACACCAGTGTGATTGTGTCATATGCAGTGGTGGGCACCGAAGTCATCTAGCTCTCTTTGGAAATAACATATAGTCTTCCAGATGACCCAGGATATGCTCTTTTTAAAACTTTTAAGCTTATAGAGAATAGAAGGAAAAATGGAAATCATAGTTGAAAGAAGGAACCCCAGAGATTTAACTGATTTGAGAAATCCTGGTTTAGAGCATATAAGTAAAATTGCTTTGAAAACTATTATGTGTCCACAAATGCCATTATTATTAGGAAACAAATAGAGTTGGAAAAGTCTGGAATTAATATATTTTTAAAGATTTTATTTATTTATTTGACACAGAGAGAAAGAGAGAGATCACAAGTAGGCAGAGAGGCAGAGAGAGAGGGGGAAGCAAGCTCCCTGCTGAGCAGAGAGCCAGACGCGGGACTCGATCCTAGGACCCTGAGATCATGACCTGAGCCAAAGGCAGAGGCTTAATCCACTGAGCCACCCAGGTGCCCCTGGAATTAATATTTTTTTTAATATAAAAATGTTTGGATTAACCCTTCATAGCAAACAGAAGATTCCCACAGTTAAGGTCATTACACAGCGTTTTCAGGAAAACACCTGCTCCTATTGCTCCACTGGAAAAAGCACAAAACACCCTAATTCCTTCAAAAATGTACTCTGTGGAAAACTGACTTGGTTCTAAAAGTTGCCTGTGTGGCTGGGCCTTTGTGGGGGTTAGGGGAGGAGGCAGTGGGTGTTGAACTGGGTGCAAAGAAGCTCCTGGGAAAGAGGCTGGATATGTGATTTGCAAGCCCACTGCCTGGGGCCTTAGGGTGGGGAGGCCTTGAAAAAGAGCAGCAGGTGTGAAGCCCGTGTAGGGTAGAGTCCCAAGTACATAGTACATTGCTTCTGGGCCACTGACCCTAAAACATTTAACCTCATAGGGAAAGATCATGTTCCTTCTAGATGGATGATGTTTTTAACCACATGGGACCTTGACTGACAGAATGTGTTTTATTGTTCAAAGAGAAGGACATGGGGATGATGTGATTCCACAGGTGCTAGGAAGGTCCCTTTCCCTCTCTCTACTTTGGATAACTCTGAACATTGATCCTCAAGTGTTCTGATGAGTCAAAGATTTATTTTTTTACTTCTTTATTTCCGTTTTTCTGAAATGTTAAAGTCATTATCTAGCTGAGAACGTTAACTTTTAGATGGGATTACCAGTCAGTTAGTCAAGTTGGAACTAAATCTTGGCATCACAGCAGGATCATATTTACACCTACTTCAGTTTCCAAAACTCAGCCAACTGAGAGAAAATATTTTCATCAGGAATTTCAATGGGAAAGCCAAAATCTGGAGTAAAAACACATCTTCTGTGAAGGATTACATCATTGAGCGTCTGAGGGCCCATCTGGAATTAAGGATAAATACAGAAGAGTTCAGTTCAGTTCAGCAGACAGCTATGGGATAGCCGTCCGTGCCAGGAACGGTGGCAGAGGCAGGAGTACAAAACCGAACAAGATAGTCGGCCTGGTCTCAAGGAGCTCATGGTTTTATAACTAGTCTTAGTAAAAGTTTAAATATTCAGAATGGTTTGAATGCAAAGAAAAACCAATGTTGCTGAGATCTTGTTAAATTCACGTGAACTCACCAGTTTACTTCAGCAGGTTATATGGACAGTGTCTTGGAAAATGCTATCAATTATAGAGCATAAGGCTAAATTGTATTTGAGGATAGTTTTTTGGTGACTTGGATTCTTATGTTCTCATTCTTTAAATTCCTTTGAACACATATAAGGTAATTCTAAGTGAATGGGTCTAGCACAGAGGAATCCAATCCACTTAATTTAAGTAGGGAGAGGAGCCTGGGTGGCTCAGTGGGTTAAGCTTCTGCCTTCGACTGAGGTCACGATCTCAAGGTCCTGGGATTGAGCCCTGCATTGGGCTCTCTGCTCGGCTGGGAGCCTGCCCGCCCCCCCCCCAACCTTTCTGCTTACTTGTGATCTCTGTCTGTCAAATAAATAAAATCTTTATTAAAAAAGTTAGGGAAGGAACAATAGAGACATTCTACTAAGTTGTGAGGTACCAAATTGGGTTATGTGCTTACTTAAAAGATGTATTTCTCCCTATTTTTTTTTTTTAAAGATTCATTTATTTCGAAAGAGAGGAAGAACGCACGAGGGGGCCAGGCAGAGGGAGAGGGAGAGACAGAATCTCAAGTGGATTCTGTGCTGAGTGCGGAGCCCAAGGCAAGACTCAATCTGACCATCCTGAGATCATGACCTGAGCCAAAACCAGGAGTTGTATGCTTAACTGACTGAGCCACCCAGGTGCCCAGAAATGGGTATTTCTTATAGTCTTCAGATAACCTGAGCTGGCATAAATAATTAACACTGTAATAAAATGAATTCTGCCAAAAATTAATCTGACACAGAGCAATGAAGTGCCTAAAGTTATGGTGCATAGGATTACCTATAAATGATAAGTAGAGCTCATAAATGCTAGTTTCCGAAATTATTTCCATATGGCTCAACCAAGGTCAGATTTTTGTCTGTTATTCATTATTAGTCTTCTATATTTATAAATAGCACCAAGAGTGAACAGTTTTACTGGATGTTTTCATGAAATTCATTTTGCACCCCTCATTCACCTCTCCACACACTCACCATATGGATAAACTCAAAGCAGAGGTATTGGATTAAATCCCACATAGTTCCTATCCCTCCCATATCTCCGTCTTCAGCCCCAGACCGGGATTCAGGATGTTGTGCTGAACTCCTACTATGCTACCCCAAAGAGAGGGCCAGATTAGTACATTCAACCTCGAAATATCTGGGTGGTGAAAAGCCCCAGGCAGGACAGACTTCAGGGGAGGCTCAGGTAACCCCTGCTACCAGCTTACTACAGCAAGGAGTAGATGACCCTGGCAAGTGAGGGTGAAAATTTAGGCGGTGGTGGCTCTCAGTTAAAAGTACCTGGAGCTTGGCACCTGCATGGTTCAGAGATGAGGAAAACAAGAGGACCTGTGCTGTCAGAGTGAGCTTCTGGCCCCAGGCCTATGGATGGAGGTGGCAGGGATCTCCCACTGAGCCTTCATCAGTCCATGCTTGGAAATCTCAGTCCCTGTCACAATGTCAGATCTGTCTTGGGTCCAATAGGGAGAGAGAAGAGAAGGCCTAAGAGTCTTGGAAGGATAGGAAGTGAGGATGAGATGCCGGGTGAGGGGGAGGCGGGGAAGAAATAGAAGTAAAACTCTTGCAAACATTTCTCAATGGGAAGATTTTACTTTCCATATTTCTTGGGCTGTCTCCCAGCTGTGTTTATTCCTTTCCTTTTAAAATTGCCCCTATACATATATGTATTGCTTAAAGTAGAAGACTAAAGGAACATACATGTACCCCTGATAGAGCATAAGCACTCTAATAGGACCAGAACCTTCAAAGCCCCATTACCCAAACAGTACGTCCTCCTCTTTCCCACTCTTAGTTAACCACTATCTTTTTCTTTTTAAGATTTATTAGGGAGAGTGCATGAGCAATTGGGGGGGGAGGGGCAGAAGAAGAGGGAGAAAATGTCAAGCAGACTCCCCACTGAATGTGAGCCAGACACAGGGCTTGATCTCATTACCCTGAGATCCTGACCTGAGCTGAAATCAACAGTTGGATGCTTAACTGACTGACCCACCCAGGCGCCCCAGTTAACCACTATCTTGAATTTAATATGGATCACTCTCTAGCTTTCTTTCTTTCTTTCTGCTTTTTTTTAAGTTTTGTGTTTATTTAAGTAATCTCTTAAAAAAAAAAAAAAAAGTAATGTCTATACCCAATGTGGGCCTCCAACTTATGACCCTGAGATCAAGAGTCTCAAGCTCTTCTGACTGAGCCAGCCAGATGCCACACTGTCTTGCTTTGTTGATAATTTTCCACCTTCAGTATATATCCCTGAACAATGTATTATTTTTTATTTTTTTAGCTTTTATATAAAGGTTGAATTATATTCAATGAGAGACAGATGGCATATTCAAGAGACTAATTGAAAGACAGAATTGGGGGGCGCCTGGGTGGCTCAGTGGGTTGGGCCGCTGCCTTCGGCTCAGGTCGTGATCCCAGGTCCTGGGTTCAAGCCCCGCGTCGGGCTTTCTGCTCAGCAGGGATCCTGCTTCCCCCTCTCTCTCTGCCTGCCTCTCTGCCTACTTGTGATTTCTCTCTGTCAAATAAATAAATAAAATCTTTAAAAAAAAAAAAAAAAAGAAAAAAAAAAGAAAGAATTGGGGGCGCCTGGGTGGCTCAGTGGGCTAAAGCCTCTGCCTTTGGCTCAGGTCATGATCCCAGAGTCCTGGCATCAAGCCCCGCACTGGGCTCTCTACTCTCTGCTCTCTGCGGGGAGCCTGCTTCCCCCTCTCTCTGCCTGCCTCTGCCTACTTGTGATCTCTCTCTGTCGAATAAATAAATAAAATCTAAAAAAAAAAAAAAAAAGAATTGGCAGAGACTATTTACAAAGGTGTGGGAGTAGGGAACCAAAAAGGATAGATAGTGCAACCAAATGGGACTTGATTGAAGTTGATATGTTACTGTGTGGGAACCTGAAAAGTAGAGGGAGGGAAGCTGCCCCAGGTCCAGGGTGAGAGAGTCCTTTAAAATTGGTGACCTTGAAAGAGCAAGGACAGGTTGAAGACGCAGCTTTGCAGGGAGGCAGCTAGTGGAATAAATACTTTGATCTCATGTTCTTCTCTCCTTCCCATCTCCTTTTGGCATTCTCTAATTGACTTTAGAATTTCTGGGAGCAGGGGCACTTGGCTGGCTTCGTTGGTAGAGCATGTGACTCTTGATCTCAGGGTTGTGAGTTTGAGCCCTATGTTGGGTGCAGAGATTACTTAAAAATAAAATATTTTTAAAAAAAGTTCTGGAAGCAGAAGGCAGAAGGGACAGGTAGACATATGGTCCATGTTAGTCAGGAGCAGAGAGCATGGGGGTGGTGGGAATGTAAGGTGAGGGGTGGAATGGAAGAGATCTAGTACATAGATATATATTACTGTGGCTTTTTCTTCAACATTACATATCTGAGATTCATGTTGATATATTTACTTGTAGTTCATTCATTTTATCCTAGTGTTAATATTTCTTTATTTAAAAAATTTTATTATTTTTTGAGAGAGAGCAAGGTGGCGGCAGAAGGGGAAGGGGAGGAGGAAGAGAGAATCTCAAGCCGACTCTGTGCTGAGTGCTAAGCCTGACATGGGGCTTGATCTCACAACCCTAGATTATGACCTAAGCCAAAACCAAGATCTGCTGCTTAACCTACTGACCCACCCAGGTTCCTCTCTTTATTTTATTTTATTTAAGATTTTATTTATTTATTTGACAGACAGAGATCACAAGTGGGCAGAGAGGCAGGCAGAGAGAAAGAGGAGGAAGCAGGCTCCCTGATGAGCAGAGAGCCAGATGCGGGGCTCGATCCCAGGACCCTGAGATCATGACCTGAGCCGAAGGCAGAGGCTTTAACCCACTGAGCCACCCAGGCGCCCCTCTTTATTTTTTTTTTTTTAATTTTAATTCCAATGTAGTTAACATACAGTGTTATCTTAGTGTCAGGTATACAACGTAGTGACTCAACAGTTCCATATGTTGCTTGGTACTCATGATGATAAATGTTCTTTTAGTTCCCTTCACCTATTTCACCTCTCCCCCTACCTATCTCCCCTCTGGTAACCATCTGTTCTCTATGGTTAAGAGTCCGTTTTTTGGTTTGTAATTTTTGCCCCCTTTGTTTATTTGTTTGTTTCTTAAATTCCACATATGAGTGAAATCACATGGTATTTGCCTTTCTCTGATTTCACATAACATAATATACTCTAGATCCATCCATGTTGTTGCAAATGTGTAGTTCATTCATTTTCACTTTTTTTTTAATTCCACTGTGTGAATTGACTACAATTTATTTACCCATTTTCCTGATGATGGGTAGTTTTCAGTGTTTCAGTATCTTAATGTTGTTAAGAACATTCTTGTTAATGGTTTTTGACATCTTTGCATGAAAATCTCTCTAGGGAATATACATAGAGTAGAATTATTGTACTGAGACAAAGGGTTAAATGAACCAGATGATGTCAAATTGTTTGCAAAAGTAGTTGCACCAATTAATACTCCTACCTATAGTGTATGAGTTCCTTGTCAATACTTGATATTTCAGATTAAAAAAATTTTTTCCCATCTAGTGTGTAGATTATTATTTCACTGTGGTTTTAATTTGTATTTCCCCAGTTGCTAATATGGTTGTACATATTTTTGTGTGTTTATTGGTCATTTATATTTCCTCTGTTGTAAAATACCTGTTCAGGGTTCTTTCCTCCCTCTTGTCTATGTGTGTTTTTTCTTTTTTTAATCTTTTTTCTATTGATTCTCTTCTGACACTAATCCTAGGTTAATTATATTTGATAAGTTTCTTTTCCCAATTTGATGGTAATTTAAAAAATGTATTTTCATGTGTTTTTAACAAGTTCTTAATTTTTTATAAAAAGATTTTATTTATTTATTTGACAGACAGAGATCACAAGTAGGCAGAGAGGTAGGCAGAGAGAGGAGGAAGCAGGCTCCCTGCTGAGCAGAGAGCCCAATACGGGGCTCGATCCCAGGACCCTGAGATCATGACCTGAGCCAAAGGCAGAGGCTTTAACCCACTGAGCCACCCAGGCACCCCTAGGCGTGTGCTTTTTAAAAAAATTGTGTTAAATAGACATAATGTAAATTACAATTTTAACCATTTTTTAGAATACAGTTGAGTGGCATTAAGTATATTCACATTGTTGTACAACCATCACCACCATTCATCTCCAGAGTGGTAGGCCATGCTGTGAAAAAGCTGTGCTTTTTCGTAATGTCTTGTTTAAGAAAGTTTTTGCTATATTAAGACCATCCTTATATTTGCTCTAAATTCTTAAAATTTTGCCTTCCACATGTAAGTCATTGAACCATCTGGAATTGGGTTTTGTTTATAGTGGGAGGTAGGAAACACATTTTCTCCCATATAGATAGCCGGTTGGCCCAGCACCATTTAGAGCTGTCCATTTTCTCTGCATCAGGCTATACAGTAGATGTTTGTATACCAAGTTTCTTCTTAGGCGTGGGTCAATTTCCCCTTCTCTTTTCTGTTTCTTTGGTTGATCTGTCTATTCCTGGCCCAATTTCACATTGTTTTAAATACAAGGGAACTATGATATGCCTTACCATCTTTCTGAAATTCTATTCTCCTAAAGATGCATGTAACTAAATCCCTAATTTTCTTCTGGTCTCTGCTTCATGGTCATGTCCATAGCCAGTCTTTCCTGGCTACCCTTTCTAAAATTCCAGAGCCTCCTCTAAAAACTTTATACCCCCTTACTTTGCTTTTTTCTTTCTGCTTAGCAAGTATATACATCATTATTAAATGTATAAATGTATTAAATAATGATGTATATACTTCTCTTGTTTGTTGTTTCTCTTTCCCACTAGAAGAAAAGGATTATGAGGGTAGGTATTTTGGCTGTTTCATCATTTTTGTGTCCCTAACACAGAAGACATTGCCTGGCACTCAGTAGGTACTGAATTAGTATTTCTAAAACAAATCATATAAGGTTGGAACAGTCAACAAAACCAAAAGACAACTGACAGAATGGGAGAAGGTATTTGCAAATGACATATCAGATAAAGGGCTAGTATGCAAAATCTATAAAGAACTTATCAAACTCAACACCCAAAGAACAAATAATCCAATCAAGAAATGGGAAGAGGACATGAACAGACATTTCTGCAAAGAAGACATCCAGATGGCCAACAGACTCATGAAAAAGTGCTCAACATTACCCAGCATCAGGGAAATAAAAATCAAAACCACAATGAGATACCACCTCACACCAGTCAGAATGGCTGAAATTAACAAGTCAGGAAATGACAATGTTGGCTGCAAATATTGGCGAGGTTGCAGAGAAAGGGGAACCTTCCTACACTGTTGGTGGGAATGCAGGCTGATGCAGCCACTCTGGAAAACAGCATGGAGGTTCCTCAAAAAGTTGAAAATAGAGCTAGCCTACAACTCAGCAATCACACTACTGGGTATTTACCCTAAGGGTCCGGATGTAATGATCCGAAGGGGCATGTGCGCCTGAATGTTCATAGCAGCAATGTCCACAATAGCCAAACTATGGAAAGAACCTAGATGTCCATCAACAGATGAATGGATAAAGAAGAGATGTTATACACACACACACACACACACACACACACACACACACACACACAGGAATACTATGCAGCCATCAAAAGAAATGAAATCTTGCCATTTGCAACGATGTGGATGGAACTAGAGGGTACTATGCTGAGTGAAGTAAGTCAGAGAAAGACAATTATCATATGATCTCCCTGATAGGAGGAATTTGAGAGGCAAGGTAGGGAACTTGGGGGGTAGGGAAGGAAAAAATGAAGCAAGATGGTATCGGGAGGAAGACAAACCATAAGAGACTCTTAATCTCACAAAACAAACTGAGGTTTGCTGGGGGGAGGAGGGTATGGAGAAGGTGGTTGTGTTATGGACATTAGGGAGAGTATGTGCTATGGTGAGTGCTGTGAAGTGTGTAAGCTTGACGATTCACCAACCTGTACCTCTGGGGCAAATAATACATTATATATTAATAAAAAAGTAAAAATAGAAGGGGATTAAGGAAAACAGAACAAAACAAAACAACCCAAATCATATAAGGTTGATATGTGAAAGAGTCATCTTCCCCTTCTGTACTTCCCCTTACAAATATGCTTTTTCTCTAATTTTCTTGCTCCTTGATGCTAGATGAAAAAAAGCAATCTGAAGGGAGAAAGAACAAAGTGCTCCTTTAGTTTTTTTTTCCTTGCCATGTCCCAGAGGTGGTCAGTGAAATGAAAGGGTGGAGGGATTGGTGTTGGCTAACTGTGTGGTATTTTCTGGGTTGGCTCTCCTGCTGGAAGTCCCTCCTGTCTTTGCTTTCCATGGCAAGCAGAGCTGGCTGGAGCTAGAGTTTATAGAGTCCTCACTGTGTAAGGAAGTGTACCACACCTTTGATTTTTAGGGAAGCACACCCTGCACAGGAGAAGAACGAACACTCACTTTGTCTTAGCAAGCGCGGCAACTAAAATTTTAGTTGTAAAGGTGACATACTACAGGACAGAACTCTTAGAGCTGTGGAGTCATCTAAGAGTGAATGCCCTATGAGGCAGTCCGCCTTTAGCTGAGTAATGTCCAGAAAGGCACCCAAGTGAGCAGTGATGATTCATGGAAATTTCATCAGAGATGGTACTCTGTGCTTATTATAGGCTAAACTGGGGAGCCAAGTCATTCTGGGAGGAATGTGTATGGAGTTTTCAGATGAGGACTTGAACTTTTATATGTTGGATTCAAACCTTTGATTCAAACCATCTGTTGTATGGCAGGCTGAACCCATCAGTTTTTTTTTTTTTTAAGATTTTATTTATTTATTTGACAGACAGAGATCACAAGCAAGCAGAGAGAGAGGAGGAAGCAGGCTCCCCGATGAGCCGAGAGCCCAATGTGGGGGTCGATTCCAGGACCCTGGGATCATGATCTGAGCTGAAGGCAGAGGCTTTAACCCACTGAGCCACCCAGGTGCCCCCATTTTTTTTTTTAATATACCTTTCATATTTTACATTAATTCAGTATAGTAAATATTTGTTGGCGGCCCCTGGAGTGCCATACACTGGGGTTACAAAGATGAATGACCTACTGATCCCTGTTTTTGAGATGTTTATGGTCTAATGGAAGTAAAAGTTGTGTGTTTATATGTGCTTTTCCTCCCCCGGCTTGTGAGGTTGAGGTCTATAATTTATACGCATCTTGGTTGCCATGGCTGAGCATCGTGTTACTCCATTTCTTTTTGATGAAATAAATATACAAAAGAGCTTGTGTGACTTACCAAATATGGTTACTGAAATGTATAACTTCGTGCATTATTGGCACTGTGATGTGTAGATGTATATTACAGTTGCCTCTGAATACAGAAAACACTCTTCATGGTGAGGTGATGACCAAGGGAGGGTATTCTGAGGAGTGTGTTCATCAAATCATTCAGTGGTTCATGTTCTCAGAAGATTAAGAACCTTTGTAGTATAGGGCTATGACTAGAAGAAGAATTACGCTATATATAGAATTACAAGGAACATGGTGGTTTAAGTGAGGAGCAGCCCAGGTGGCATAAGCAAAGGCTCTAGAGGATGGAGGAAGGCAGCAGCTGACTATTTGAATGATAGGTAGAATTCTTACAGGAGGGTTGGTTAGGGCTTTTGAAGTGGAGGTATCACCACAAAGAGAGATATAATACAGGGAAGTGCAAGGCCTTTTGGGAAAGAGTTGGTATTTCAGAGCATAGGCTGAAGGGCAGTGGTAGGAAATAAAGTCATTAAATCTTCGGACCATGCTGTGGAAAGCCTTCAAATGTCTTTGAATGATTAAAACAGAACTTTAAAAATACCATAAAATGCCCCTATAGTCTGCCTCACTGCCAGTGGCTTAGTTGCCACTAACATAAAGCAGCTGTATGTTGTAGTAGACTAATTTTTTTTTAATAGTCCAAAGAATTATTTAAAAGATACTGACAATTGTAGAAAAATGTGTATTGACACTTAAAGGTGGGCAAATTTAAGACTGGACTGAGGACAAAGCTAAAAAAAGTTAAATAAAAACCAGGTATAGCTCAGAGTGGCTGCCTTGCACCTCAAATTTTGATTGCCAAGGCTACAATCTGCCCAGATTGTAGGAGTAGGGGAGTTTGGGGTTAGGTGCACAAGTGAAGGGAGAAAGAGTTGCAGAGGGCAGCCTCCTTGTGGAAGTCAGAAGCATTGCAGAAAAATGTATTGGCATGTCAAAATCATCTTTCTTTCATTCTTTCTCATCAAACATGAAGTTTTATTGCTTAAAACAAAATGTTCACAGTGTTTGTCCCTGAGTGACAGTATAAGCAGATAGCAGCATCATAAGTGGATTTTTCATTTGACATTTTCCAAATTTTCTAAAATTTTATTTACTAGGAAAGGTAATTTAAAAATGACTGTTGTGGGCGCCTGGGTGGCTCAGTGGGTTAAGCCGCTGCCTTCGGCTAGGGTCGTGATCTCGGGGTCCTGGGATCGAGTCCCACATCGGGCTCTCTGCTCAGCGGGGAGCCTGCTTCCCTCTCTCTCTCTGCCTGCCTCTCTGTCTACTTGTGATCTCTGTCTGTCAAATAAATAAATAAAATCTTTAAAAAAAATGACTGTTGTCAATTAGGTAATGTTTTTACAAAATTGGGCTCATATGGCATATATGGTTTTATGTATTCTGCTGTTGATAGTATCCTGAGCATTTTTCCAAGTCAATATTCTTCAAAAACATGTATTTTGAATGACTGTGTAATGTGTCATGGTATGACTATACTACCAATTATTTATTCTTTTTTCTGGGTTTTCACTCTAGGTCTGGTATAATAAAGTTCTTTTTTTCTTTTTAAAGATTTTATTTATTTGACGGAGAGAGATCACAAGTAGACAGAGAAGCAGGCAGAGAGAGAGAGGGAAGCAGGCTCCCTGCTGAGCAGAGAGCCCGATGTGGGACTCGATCCCAGGACCCCGAGATCGTGACCTGAGCCGAAGGCAGCGGCTTAACCCACAGAGCCACCCAGGCGCCCATAATAAAGTTCTTTGAACACAAATTTTTGTGTCCATTTCTTTTTCTTTCTCTCTCTTTTTTTAAAGACTTTATGTATTTATTTGACAGAGATCACAAGTAGGCAGAGAGGCAGGCAGAAGGAGAGAGGAGGAAGCCGGCTCCCCACTGAGCAGAGAGCCTGATGCGGGGCTCGATCCCAGGACCCTGAGATCACGACCCGAGCCGAAGGCAGAGGCTTTGACCACTGAGCCACCCAGGTGCTCCTTTGTGTCCATTTCTGAACAGATTCATATATGTGACATTTTTTGTCAAACTGTATGAATTCTTTTAGGGCTCACAACACACATTATTATATTGTACTCCGGACTTGTAGCACTACAATCAATTCCTATATAAGCTCATCGTACTGGACTTTGCCCAGCACTGAGTATTTTCATTGTAAAATCTTTGCCAATTTTGTAGGGGAAAATTTCTTTGCTGACAGTGATAAATTTTTTTCCCACATTTTATCATTGGTTATTTATTGCTGTTTTTTTTTTTTTAACAATTTTTCAATTTGTGTCAGTATTTCTTCTAATTAACTTACAAAGCTCTTTACATTTTGATGATATTAGTTATGGTAAGCCTTTCCCCTCGTGTGATGACTGCAAAAAATTTTGTCATTTTTTTAAGATGCCCAATTTTACATTTTTATAGTCAAATCATTAGATTTCTTTGCAGTTTATTTGCATTTGTTCCCTATCCAGAGATCAGACAAATATTCATGTAAATGTTATCATCTGTGCTCCAGGTTTTTTCAGGCAGTTCTCATGCTTTCAGGTGTCTTCTTTATACCAGGTTATGTTAATTATGTTGCTTGATACAGAGAGGAAAGAATTAAAGTGAGGCACTGCTGTCATAACGTGGCATTAGTATTGTATGCGGGTTAGTACTGTGGTGCTTGGAGACAGTCTCTCTCTTTGAACTTGTTTCTGTCACTTGGGTGATCTTTGAAGTAACTTCTTTCCCTGTTCTACGATTTCCTGATCTGTAAAATGGGTTAATAATAAAACCTATCTCATAAAAGTTATGAGAATAAAATGACTTGATAGGGAAATCACTTAGAACACGTCCTGACACAAAGTCAGTGCTAGCCGGTTTGATTCATAATGGGATGCTTTTTTTTTTTTTTTTTAAGATTTTATTTATTTGACAGACAGAGATCACAAGCAGACAGAGAGGCAGGCAGAGAGAGAGAGAGGGAAGCAGGCTCCCTGCCGAGCAGAGAGCCCGATGTGGGACTCGATCCCAGGACCCTGAGACCATGACCTGAGCCGAAGGCAGTGGCTCAACCCACTGAGCCACCCAGGCGCCCCATAATGGGATGCTTTTAAGTTTGTATTGTTTCGATATATTTTGCATTTCTAAAAATTTGAACATTTCATTTCAAATTGCTGATTACCTTTACTAGATCTTTCCCCAGCCACTTTAGTAAGGCACGCCTCCTAGAGGCCACAGATGAAGCTTATTTCCAGCTCTTAAAAACCCTACAGCTCTGTCGAGTCGGAGTTTGGTGTGGCTCTGACCCACCCCTTCTGATGGGCTCAGCTTCCCTCTGAGCCTAATCTCTTCTAACTTCTGTAGGCCCCGGAGCGTTTTCTGCGTGTGTGCATTCATGCATTCTAGTTCCAGTTATTTTGCGGGGCATGGGCGGGGGAGAACTGAAGGTAGAGTCTGTCTTTATGGGGCTTGCCGTCCCTTAGGAAAAAACAAGATGTACTGTGCATAGGTGGACAAACTACCGTTCATTTTTTAGCATCTATTTTCTCATCTGTAAAATGGGGGTAATACAACCTATTTTAAAGGGTCGGTGAGAGAGTAAACAAGAAAAAACAGGGCCCCTATTAGTGAGCCGGGTGCGAAAGGAGCTCCTTAGACGCCCATTTCTCCTCCATTACCTCCGCTAGCTTCAGAGGAATCGTCTAGCCCTCTGGTTTAAAGCTCCATACTCTTCGGAGCGTGGACATTTCTGCCGGTAGCCTTTCAGTACCCCAGTTTCAATCATCAAAAGCTACCGATGGCACACACAGGAGGTGCAGTTTATAATTTGGAAACACACAACAGCGTATTTAAAAAATTTTAAGCCGGCAAAGCCAATTAAACTCACTCAAGAACCCAGGAGCGCCTCATGGAGCATGCGCAGGGCGCGCCCTGGGCGGACGGGACGTTCGGGGGGCGGGCTCTGAGGTCCCGTTACTTCCGTTTCCGATCCCGTATGAACTCTCCCGCCATCTGAGGAAAGTGCCGGTCGGCTGTTTGTGTTCTTCATATTTTGTGTGGTTGCAGGTAAGAGGATCTCCTGCGGCTTTGGGACGGACAGTAGTCTTGGTGTGGAGCTTGCCAGTGGGGAAAGAAGGGAGAGCACTTTACCAGCGGTGAGAGCCGAAGGATGACATGGTGGGGAGGGGGTAATTAGGTATTGATTGTTTGGGGCTGAGATGCAGGTGCCAGCGAGTTGAGAGAGAAGCTTCGCGGAAGGGCTCCGGTAGGATCGAGGGGGCTAATTTTGTAAGGAGCTTGTAGTTGCTTCTTACAGAGTTCGGAAAGATTGAATTGGAAAGACGTGTTCTGTTTCCCAGGGTCATGAGTTGGGAAGTGGGTAACTGGACCCGGTCCATTAAGCCTCTTCTCTGGAAACCAGAACCTACCGCGCTTTCCTCCGAATTCACGATTGCAACCCGTATAACATCTCAACTCAACTCTTGGGACTGCAGAGGTCCGAGGGCGGTGGCACACAGACCTATAGTGAACAGGCAACGTAGCCTCACGTTCATGTTCTTGGAACTTATGACCACCACCTGCAAATCACCTTGCACACACCGCCCCCCACTCTCATGACAGAATTGTTACAGGTGTGTTGTAGAAACTCTGGAATATACAGAAGGACATATTACCTAGGGACGACCGCTGTTAACATTTTATGCATGCCCTTCAGTTTTTTCCTATGTATGTGAAGTTATTTTTTGCACTTGATTGTTGTTTTCAACACTTATTTGCCATTATTTTAACCATTTTATGTTTCCTTCCAAGGTAACAAGATGCAGTTTACTCGAGCAAATTGGAAAAGACTGAGGTTGACAGGTGACCAAAGGAATGTTTGCTACCCTCATAGCCTTCAGTTTTACTTGGAGCCACCTTCCGAAAGCATATCGTTGATCGAATTTGAAAGCTTGGCTATCGATAGAGTTAAATGTGAGTGATACTTGTATTTGTGTATGTTCTTGACAACTTCACTTACACTGTGGGGGAACGAATGAGGGTAATTTATTTCCTTCATTCAATTCATTCAAGAAATATATATATTGAGGGCTTGTTATTTTATTTGTTGTACAGTATATATTTATTGAATGCCACTATATTCTAGGTTGGGTGGGGATTTTCAGATGAATAATGTAATTCTCATATTCGTTAAAGCTGTATTCTGGTACATAGATACAGACGTCCAAAATAGTAACTGTAATTTAGTATCTTAAGTGTCTTACTAGAGGTTAATAGTAGTGCTCTTGAAAGAGGTGGGAGTGACTCAGACTGATTAAGACTCCTTAGAGAAGTTGAAATGTAATCTGGACTTTGAAGGATGAATAGAAATTTCTCAAAAGAAAAGTAAAAGTTTTTTTCAAGCTGAGAAAGTGGACTGTACAGAGGCTTGGAGCCATGAGAGAGAATGTTATATTTGAGGAACAGTGACAAGGACAAGTTTAGGTTAGATGGAGAAGAATGGATAACCAAGGGCATTTTGTGCCAAGCTAGTGGTATAATATCTGGGTCTAAGTATTGTGGGCCTATTTATCGTCTGAGTGCTGGTGAAAGAAAGAAATAAGCTAGGCATAAATGGAAACAAATAATGGCAGTGTCTTCTGAGTTTATGTTCTAGGATATCCTTGTGGGAAAATCAGAAGGTAAGGTACAATACTGTTAGTCACTTTTAGAAGAGTCGAGTGACAGTACAGAGAGGGAGCTCTCAGAGCCTGTTGAATGAAGAGTGAAGACCCAGGAGAAAAGGGTTTTAGGAAGCTTAGCAGTGTCAGGTGCTTCATAGAGATTAAGGTGATTGAAAAGTGCCCCTTACATTTGGCACTTAAGGAGTGAGATGGTGAGGGCCTGAGCGAAGTCGGTAACAGTGTCAGGGATAGGAAGGGAGCCATTTAAGAGATACTAAGGAGGTATTCCTGAAGGATTTGGTAACTGTTTGGATGTGAGGAGTGAGAGGGCAGGTGGGAGTGGCTGAAATTCCATTCTGGATGATCTGGTGGTTAGAAACTATGCTAGTGGAGATGGGGATGGCCAGAAGAGAGGTAGGATGGAGGGGAAGAGAATGAGTTTAGTTTGGGATACCATAGTGAGGTGCTTGTGGGGCATGGGTTTACGTTCAGGCTTCATTTTAGAAGGTTTTCATTCTTGAATTATAAAAATGTTTTTCATAATGATGGGAGTAGAGTTCATCTGAGGAAGGAATGACAAGGTGCTTTGGGAACCTTTGAACAGTTGTGTGGATCTATTCAGGACAGTTCACTTGAATTGTTGAAAGGTTCTGCTTTTTTGCTTTTGTCTTCTCCTTTTCTACTTCATCAGTAAAGGAAGGGCTATTTTTTCTGTTGCATCTATGCTGAGCAAATGAAGCAAACTGACAGTTCCACATGAGGGATGCAAACAAGGGTGCTTAATTTTTTTTCGTACCAACACACTTGAATTCCTCAACAATGGTGGCTCAGTACAGCAGTGATGATCCCTCATCCCTCTCCCTCTGAGAATCCCTGGTATTAGATTATGTTATGGGACATGGATATTTTCTGTACATGGATGGAGATTATTTTCCTATAAATTTATATAATTTATATAATGTACTTGCAGAAAATAAAGCCATTATAGTTTGTCTTTTTTTAAAAATAAGTAATTATGGGATTGCTATTCAAAGAGTTTGTCTTGGGACTTAGTTTTTAAAAATTTTCTTGCATTCATACGTTGTTTTCTTTTGTTTTTAAAATATTTTCTAGTGCTAAAAGCAGTTGAAAATCTTGGTGTGAGCTATGTGAAAGGAGCTGAGCCATACCAGAGTAAGTTGGAGAGTGAGATAAGAAGGCTCAAGTTTTCCTACAGAGTAAGTAAAAGTGGGAAAGAGATGTTCTTCAGTTTGTATATATTTATATAGTGAGTTTTGGTTGTGGAAAAGATCTGTTATTAGGCACAGGGCTTTAAAAAAGACTAATGTAGCATAGACTCTGCCTGAAGGGATATCTGTAGTCCACTAGGGTGATTGGCTTATAGTGATTATAATACAGCAGGGTTTCTCAACCTCAGGACTACTGACATTTGGGTCTGATAATTCCTTGGTGCAGGGAGTGTTCTGTGCATTGTAGGATGCTCAGTAGCGTCTCTGGCTTCTGCCCAGTACATATCTCCAGACATTGCCAGACGTACCCTGGACACCACAGCATTGGGGTGGTGTTAGATGTTTGCTCTAGGAACTCCAAGAGCACATATAATTACCCAGCTCACACTGGGGAGGTTTGGGAAGGCATCACGGTTCCAGGTAGTGCTGGAACTGAATCTGATAGATGTGATCAGATTTTTATTTTGGGAAGATAGCTGCCAACAGCAGATTGAGTGGGCCATGTCTGGTAGGAGGAAAACCAGTCAGCTTGAAAATGATGAGAAGGAGACTGATATTAAGAGATACTGTGAAGGTTGAAGGAAAAGATTTTAGTGACTGATTGCAGGGAGAAGGGAGAGAAGAGTTAGGAATGACACCCAGGTTTCTGGTTAGGACAACTAGGTGGATGGTGATAGTAGTTTGAGAGATGATCTACAGGAGGAGAAGCAAATCTTAGAAAGATGTTGAGTTCTAGACATGAATTTGAGGTGCTCATGGAAGTGCCTAGTGGATAGTTGGATATGTATACAGGTTGTACTTAGGAGACCTCTGGAGTGGAGGTATGGATTTAAGAAGAAAGTTGGTATTATCAGGAGGAGGAAAATATTTGAGTGAGAAGATGATGGCGGACAGGATGTGAAGAATACCGATGTTTAAAGTGAAGTAGGATTGGGAGAGTCTGGGAAGGAGATTGAGAAGGAGCTCCCCGAGAGATAGGAGATCAGTGGAGATAATAATGGCATGGTAGCCAAGGAAGGCTGGAGTTGACATAATGATCATGATATAAATACTGATACCATAGCAATTAACAACATTCATATTATAAGAAGCATTCATATTATGCTTACTGTATCCCAGAGTTTAAGCACACTACGTATATTAACCTGTGTAATCCAGTTAACAGTCTTATGAGACAGATACTATCGTCACCCCTATTTTATAGATAAGGGAATGGAGTTATTGATGAGCTACGTAACTGGCCCAGGTTTATAAGATGGTAGATGGTAGAACCAAGATTCAAATCCATTATGTCTCCCTCATTTTACCCTTAACTACTTAATTTCAGAAGGTTAGGCTCATATAAGATGAATTGTACAGAATCCATTGGATTTATCAGCTTGGTTGGGCCTTGTAGATAGAGGCAGAAGCCAGTGATGGCAGTGTTTGGGGGAGAGAGGTGGGTATGGGATGTGTACTATTTTAAGATGGCTAGCTGAAAAGACAGGGAGAAGCAGGTCTGAATACAGAAAAATGTATAGGGAAAAGAGAAGGCATGCATACGCAACAGGAGATACTTGAACATGCTTATAAGCTGAGGGAAGAAATCTGGAAGAGAAAGAAGAGGGAATTTGAAGACACTGAGGGAGCATTTGATAAAGCAAGATCCTTAGGGGGCAAGAGCAGAAGGGTTGCATGGCTTAGGTTTAGGGATTAGTTTATGTAGGAGGAGGAAGAGATCTTTTGTCCACAGAGATGGAAGGGAAAGTAGTACAGTGTGGATGTAGTAGCTTGGAGCTGCAAAAGTTGGCCTGTGGCCTTTAATTTCTGTAAAGTAGGTGAAGTTATCTGTTGAGAGAGAAGGGAAGGTGGTGTGGTAGCGAGCTTAGGTCAACTAGTGAAGACTGAAACAGCTTTTCTAAGAGTGAGGAAAGATGATTATGTGTCAAATCCCTGTTTTATTGCTTATAAGTATTGTTACCCTGGGAAAGTTATATGACATTCCTGTGCCTCAGTTTCCTCATTTTTAAAATAGGGATATAGTAGTGCTTACTATCTTTTACTAATCTCTTACTACTAAGAGATTTTTTTCAAAGGATTAAATGGGTTAATAAGATTAAAAATGCTTATAACAGTGCCTGGGACCTCATAAGTGCTCAAGACCTGTTTGCTCTTACTGTGTTGGGCTTGCATAAGGATTCCTTAGTGCTTGTAAAAGTCAAGTTCATTTTAGAGATTGTGAATTTTTAATATTCCATATTCTCAGTAATAGTGCATTTTTTCCCCAGAGGTTCTCAGTGTTTTGGGAAT
The DNA here is from genome assembly GCF_902655055.1 of Lutra lutra. NCBI lineage: Eukaryota > Metazoa > Chordata > Mammalia > Carnivora > Mustelidae > Lutra > Lutra lutra. Next base: position 48,928,450 of record NC_062283.1, on the reverse strand, counting down.
AGGACTGTAGAGCGTAGCTGTAGATTTATTTAAAAATCTAAGTTTTGACAAATGGTTAAATGAAAGCAGTTGAGGGCTGTTGCAAGAGGTGGTTGAAGAGGTGAGAGCCCTGGGTATGGGGTGTGTAAGAAAGGAAGTTAAGAGGGAACTTGATAGAAGAGAAGAGGAGTCCAAATCTGGGAGGTTTTGTTGATGTCAGTTTAGTTCTCAATCTCACTTGATTGCTACCTTACATAAAATGGTAATTATCTTGGAAAGCATATTTATGAAATTTGTTTTTGAAACTTTTACTTTACCATTGGTTTATGCTGACTCTGTGTTTCTTTATACCTCTTATCATTCTAATGCATTTATCTTATCCCTGTGTCATTATTTTTAGGAAAACTTAGAGAATGAATATGAGCCACGAAGGAAAGATCATATTTCTCACTTTATTTTACGCCTTGCTTATTGCCAGTCGTGAGTACACATTGATGCTCTCACAGTCCAATCTGACATCTTGAGTTGTAAATTGGTATATGGGAAACTGACATGTATTGTACTGAACATTGAAAAACTCAGAATAACATCAGAAACCGGCAGTTCATGAGTTGAACACATTGTGGTGAATTATTTGAAGCCAGTTGTTTTCTAAAAAATACTGAAAAAAATTCTGTTGTAAAGTTTGCCTTTTGAAACATCTGTTAGCTTCCTGGGACAGGTTCTTTACTTTGGGATTTGAAATTGGAGGGGATTTCAATAAGAAGGACTTCTGCTGCTGTTTTCCCAGAAAAAAATAGTGGGACTATTTCTAAGAAATAGTAACTCAAACATGTACTTGGTACAGATTTTTTGAAATTGAGATGTATGGGTTAGTGGCCATTAAATTAAGGGTGGCCATCTCCTTTGCTAGTTGGTTTGTTATAATATAGTGCCACCCAGAGGGAGAAGGAGTTAGTTGCCTTTTTTTTTTTTTTTTTCAACTTTGTGTTTTTTTTCCTGTATTAATTTTGGCTAAATAACGTACTCATTGTGGTTTTTTTTTCCTGTTTCTTTCTACTAAAAGGCTTATCCAGTGAGAATCTTGAAACTGTTTACTATCACAAGATTATAACTGAGAACTTATTGACTGTGTTTGGTCCTGGAGTTTTTCTTTTGTAAAAAAGCATGGGCAGTTTATGTAGTTTATGCAGTAAATAAATTGCTGACGGTCTGTGAAAGTCACTTTGGAAAAAAAACTAACTTATATTTTACATGCAGTAGTATAATTATTTTGTGACAACAATAATGTCCTTTGTATATTTTATGGATTAATATATTTGTATGTTGGCTTTTAAAAAATTGAGGTATACTTGCACATATTAAATTTTGTAAGATTATAAACTATAAAGCTATAAGCAAAGTTTAATTTCAAGGTTTCTCTGATCATAATCTATTCAGAGATAAAGTTACCTTTAAAAAAATTTGGTGTTTTAAAAAAATAAAAAAAAATTTGGTGTTTATTTGGCATTGATGAAACCCACCTTAGACTGAAGGAATATCCCATTTTCTGATGTAAATGACTATTTTGCAGTAAAATGCAATGAACTATTTTATATTATTTGATAATCAGCTAGGCTTAAGATATTCTTTATTTAGTTCTTTTAATTTTATATATATATATTTTTTAAATTAATTTATTTATTTGACAGAGAACACAAGTAGGCAGAGAGGCAGGCAGAGAGAGAGGAGGAAGCAGGCTCCCTGCTGAGCAGAGAGCCCGATGTGGGGCTCGATCCCAGGACCCTGGGATCATGACCTGAGCCGAAGGCAGAGGCTTCAACCCGCTGAGTCACCCAGGCGCCCCTAATTTTATATTCTTAATACCTCTCCCCATGTTCATCACACCCCTGGTAGATTGTGGTCTGTATCTATGCTGTTTATCATAATACAGCGCTATTATGCTTTTAGCTTCTGTCTTTTGGCATCTTGCTTATGTTTGAGTTTTAGTTCATAAAACTTTCTTGGATTTAATAATCAGTGGACTTTTAAAATAATCATTGGGCTTTTCATTTATGATTACCATTTCTTGTGACCATTTCAGTGAGGATCTTAGACGCTGGTTCATTCAACAAGAAATGGATCTCCTTCGATTTCGATTCAGTATTTTACCCAAGGACAAAATTCAGAATTTCTTAAAGGATAGCCATTTGCACTTTGAGGCTGTAAGTATAGTTTTGTATCCATTTTCAAATTGTTTTCATCATTCATCCCTTCCTGTTAACCTTAGGTATGAGTATTAATGTGTGGAATTCTTTCTCTTTACATTTCCTTCTGAAGTACCTGCCTGAAAGCATATCTATTGTTTTTGCACAACAATGACCCCTTCCCTCTCCATGACTAGAAGAAAGGGGCCTCCTTAGTACCGAAGTGTCACATTTAGTAACTTTGTTAAATATGTGACTTGTGAAAGCACACACAAAAAATTAGTTTATAAAGGTTCATTTTTTTTTTTTTAAGATTTTATTTATTTATTTGACAGAGCGAGAGAGATCACAAGTAGGCAGAGAGGCAGGGAAAGAGAGCAGGGGAGCAGGCTCCCTACTGAGCAGAGAGCCAGACGAGGGCCTCGATCCCAGCACCCTGGGATCATGACCTGAGCCAAAGACAGAGGCTTTAACCCACTGAGCCACCCAGGCGCCCCCAGAAAGGTTCATCTTTACCACAGTCTTCTAGGCCAAAAATTTAAAGCTAATAATATGTTAAAGCTCAGTCAATTAAGTGTCTGACTCTTGATCTCAGCTGAGGTGTTGATCATAGGGTTGTGAGTTCAGTCCCCACATTAGGTTCTGTGCTGGGCATGGAGCCTACTTATAAATAAGTAAATGGATAGATGGATAGAAATGAATAGAGACGTGTCCTTGAGAGGATATTTTCTATTCTTTTTTTTTTTTAAGATTATTAAAGAGAAAGACAGAAAACATGAGCAGGGGGAGGGGCAGGGAGAGAGGGAGAAGCAGACCCCCTGCTGAGCAGGAAGCCCCAAGAGGGGCTCGATCCCAGGACTCTGGGATCATGACCTGAGCTGAAGGCAGACGCTTAACTAACTGAGCCACCCAGGTGCCTCTGAATCTCTATTTTTTATTTTAAAGTGTTTCAGTGTACTGCCGAGTAGAATTTTTTTTAACCAAAAACCATGTTTTTTTTAAACTTCACAATTTAATTATGTACAGAAGGGTGTACTGTATACTTTCATAACTGTATAGCTGATCATAACTAATCATATAACTGACCATAATTGTATAGCCCTATAAAGTATCACAGTGATGATTACCAAAGTTAAGAAATGGAATATTGCTATCACCTGCGCACTTTGTGCCTCCTCTTAGTCACTACCTCCTGTCTCCCACCTAAAATTAGCCACTATCTAACTTCTTATATCTTAAAGTCTTCCTGTTTTTGAACTTTATATAAATAGTATCATATAGTGTGTCTTTTTTTCCTCAGCTCTGTTGAGACGTAATTGAGGTATAGCATTGTGTAAGTTTTAAGTGTCCAAGGTGATCATTTGATACACATATATATTGTGAAGTGTTTACTACAATAAGACAACACTTCCTTCACCTCACGTAATTACCATTTTGTCGTAGTTATGGTGAGAACATTTAAAATTTACTCTCAAGGGCAACTTTTAATTATACAATACAGTGTTGTTAACTATAGTCATTGTGATATTATGCTACTGGAACCTTTTTGACCACTGTCTCATCACCCCCCTCCACCCAGCTCCTGGCAGTTACCATTCTGTTCTCTGCTTCTATGCATTTGGCTTTTTTAGATTCCACATGTAAGTGAGATCACAGGTATAATACTTTATAATACCTTTATTAAGATAACATTCACATACCTTGAAATTCACCCTTTTAAAATGTACAACTTAGGGGAAGGGAAAAAAATAAAATGTACAATTTATTGGTTTTAGTATAATGACAGAATTGTACAACCATCACCACTATCTGATTTTAGAACATTTCATTACCTTAGAAAAGAATCTGAGAACATTTCATTATCCTACCCATTAGTAGTCACTTTTCATTTCTCCCTCTTATCCCTTGGAAACCACTAATCTGCCTTCTGTCTCTGAATTTGCCCATTCTGTATATTTACATAAATGGAATTCTGTAACTTGTGGTCTTGTTACTGGTATCTTTCACTTAGCATAATTTTTTTTTACAGATTTTATTTATTTATTTGAGAGAGATTGAGAGAGCATGAGAGGGAGGAGGGTCAGAGGGAGAAGTAGACTCCCCGCTGAGCAGGGAGCCCGAAGTAGGACTTAATCCTGGGACTCTGGGATCATGAACTGAGCTGAAGGCAGTCACTCAATCAGCTGAGCCAGGTGCCCCCTTTTTTATTTTCCACTTAGCATGATTTTTTTTTTAAGAAATTAAAGTATAATTAACATACAGTGTTGTATTACTTCTAATATATATATACATATATATATATATTTAATTTTTTAAAAAAGATTTTATTTATTTGATAGAGATCACAAGTAGGCAGAGAGACAGGCAGAGAGAGAGGAGGAAGCAAGAGGAGGAAGCAGGCTCCCTGGTGATCCCAGGGCTTGATCCCAGGACCCTGGGATCATGACCTGAGTCGAAGGCAGAGGCTTTAACACACTAAGCCACCCAGGTGCCCCTATTTTCAGTATATATTTCTGTACAATTCTCAGTGCTTATCACAAAAAAATGTATTCTTAATCCCCTTATGTATTTCACCCATCTTCCCACCTACCTCCCCTCTGGCAAACACCAGTTTGTTCTCTATATGTGAATCTGTTTTTTGGTTTGGCTCTTTTTTGTTCTGTTTCTTAAATTCCACATATGAATTGTTCTGTTTCTTAAATTCCACATATGAATGAAATCGTATAGTATTTGTCTTTCTCTGATTGACTTATTTCACTTAGCATTATATCTTCTAGGTCCATCCATGTTGTTGCAAAGGAAAAGATTGCATTTTTTTATGGCTGAGTAATATTCCATTGTGTATATATATATATACCACATCTTTTTTATCCATTCATCTGTGGATGAATACTTGGGTTGCTTCTGTATCTTGGCCATTGTGAATAATGCTTTACTTAGCACAATATTTTATTTATTTATTTTATTTTATTTTATTTTTTTAAAAGATTTTATTTATTTATTTGACAGACATAGATCACAACTAGGCAGAGAGGAGGCAGAGAGAGGGGAAGGGAAGCAGGCTCCCTGCTGAGCAGAGAGCCTGGTAACACAATATTTTAAAGTTTCATCCACGTTGTAGCAAAAATCAGTACTTCTTTTTTATTGTCAAGTACTATTTCTCTGTTCAACAGGTTGATGGACTTTTGGATTGTTTCTACATTTTGGCTATTAGAAATAATGTTGTAGTGAATATTTATGTACAGGTTTTTGTGTGGATATCTTTTTACTTTAGGTATGTATTTGGAAATGGAATTACTAGGTCATCGGGTAATTCTGTGTTTAAACTTTTGAGGAACTGCCAAACTTTTTCAAAGTGGCTGCACGATTTTATTTTATTTTTTTCAGGCAAAATATTTGGTTTAATATTTGATGCATCTGAACATTTTTATTGGCATTTCAGGCTTTTCTTCCTCTATCTTCTTTCTAGGTAATTTTTTTTTTTTTATTGTGTTGTTAGTCACCATAAAATGTATCATTACTTTATGATGCAGTGTTCCAAGATTCATTGTTTATGTACAACACCCACTGCTCCATGCAATATGTGCATTCCTTAATACCCACCACCAGGCTCAACCATCCCTCCTCCTCCACCCCCCACTGCTGAAACCCTCAGTTTGTTTCTCAGAGTCCACAGTCTCTCTCATAGTTTGTCTCCCCCTCCAATTTACCCCAATTCACTTTTCCTTTCCTTCTCCTAATGTCCTCCATGTTATTCCTTATGTTCCACAAGTAAGTGAAGCCATATGATAATTGACTTTCTCTGCTTGACTTATTTCACTCAGCATAATATCCTCCAGTCCCAACCATGCTGATACAGAAGTTGGGTATTCATCATTTCTGATGGCTGTGTAATATTCCATTGTATATACGGACCATATTTTCTTTATCCATTAGTCTGTCAAAGGGCATTTCAGCTCTTTCCACAGTTTGGCTGTTGTGGACATTGTTGCTATGAACATTGGGGTACATATGGCCCTTCTTTTCACTACATCTGTATCTTTGGGGTAAATACCCAATAGGGCTGCACCATTTTATATCTTACTGGTGTATGATGGTTTTCCTTTCTCCATATTCTAACCCACAATTGCTGTTATTTATTTTTGAATGTAGCCATCCTAATGGATGTGAAGTATTTTATTCTTTAATGTCACTGTAAGTGGAGTTATTTCTTTATTTTTGGAATGTTTATCCTAGTGTATAAAAGTTCAATTGATTTTTGTATATTGATCTTGTATCCTGCAACCTAATGGAACTCTTAATACTAAGAGGTTTTAGTGGATTCCTTAGGAGATTATGTCTCACAAATAGAGACAAATCTAACTCATTACTTTCCAATATGGATGCTTTTTATTTCTTTATTTTTGACTAATTTCCCTAGCTAGAATCTCTAGTATAATGTTGAATAGAAGTGGCAGTAGTGGACATCCTTGTCTTGTTCCTGATTTTAGGGGGAAAGCATTCAGTCTTTTACTGTGATCTGTGATATTAGGTATGTGTTTTTACAGATGTCTTTTCTTCAGATTGAGCAAATTTCCTTCAAATTTTATTTGAGCATTCTCATCATGAAAGGGTGTTGGATTTTGTCGTGTGCTTTTTTTGCACCTGTTGAGGTGATTGTATGATTTTATTAGTATGGTGAGTTACATTAGTTGATTTTTGGTCCTGACCTTGATGGATATTCCTGGGATAAATCCCTCTTCGTTATACTGTATGATTGATTGATTGATTGATTTGAGAGAGAGTGAGCACACATGCACCAAGTGGGGGAGGGAAGGGAGAGGTAGAATCTCCAGCAGACTCCACACTGCACCACCCAGGTACCCCTATATGATCCTTTTTATATGTTGCTGAATTTGATTTGCTAGTAATTTTTGGAGGATTTTTGTATTTATTGGTAAGGAATGTTAGTCTGTAGTTTTCTTGTGATGTCATTGTCTAGGTTTGGTATCAGGTAATCTTGGTCTTAGAAGGGGTTGGGAAGTACGAAGTGTGTCCTGCTCTTCTGGGTGGTTTTTTTTTTTTTTTGGATGAGATTGTGAAGGATTAGTGTTCATTTTTCTTTAAACAGTTGGTAGAATTTAACCGGGGAATCTGTCTGAGCTTAGGCATCTCTTTGTGGGGTGTTTTATTTTTGAAATTAAATTAAATTTAATTAATTTACTTATTATTTATTTATTTTTTATTTTTTTAATAAACATGTAATGTATTATTAGCCCCAGGGGTATAGGTCTATGAATCGCCAGGTTTACACACTTCATAGCACTCACCATAGCACATACCCTCCCCAATATCCATAACCCCACCACCCTCTCCCTCCTCCCCACAACCCTCAGTTTGTTTTGTGAGATTAAGAGTCTCTTATGGTTTGTCTCCCTCCCCATCCCATCTTGTTTCATTTATTCTTTTCCTGCCCCCCAAGCCCCCCATGTTGCAGCTCTACTTCCTCATATCAGGGAGATCATATGATAGTTGTCTTTCTCCGATTGACTTATTTTGCTAAGCATAATACTCTCTAGTTCCATCCACGACGTCACAAATGGCAAGATTTCACTTCTTTTGATGGCTGCATAGTATTCCATTGTATATATATACACCACATATTCTTTATCGATTCATCTGTTAATGGACATCTAGGTTCTTTCCATAGTTTGGCTATTGTGGACATTGCTGCTATAAACATTTGGGTGCATGTGCCCCTTCGGATCACTATGTTTGTATCTTTAGGGTAAATACCCAGTAGTGCAATTGCTGGGTCGTAGGGTAGCTCTATTTTCAACTTTTTGAGGAACCTCCATGCTGTTTTCCAGGGTGGTTGCACTAGCTTGCATTCTGTGGGGTGTTTTAAAGTTACTGATTTACTCTTATTATAGATCTATCCAAATTTTCTATTTCTTCTTGAGTCAGTTTTTTGACTCTTCTTGAGTCAGCAGTAGTTTGTGTTTTCTAGGAATTTCTCCATTCATCTGAATTATCTAATTGATGCATACATTCATTCATAGTATTTCCTTATAATCCTTTTTTTTTTTTTTTAAATATTTTATTTATTTATTTGACAGAGATCACAAGTAGGCAGAGAGCAGGCAGAGAGAGAAGGAGAAGCAGGCTCCCAGCTGAGCAGAGAGCCCGATGTGGGGCTCGATCCCAGGATCCTGAGATCATGGCCTGAGCCGAAGGCAGAAGCTTAACCAGCCACTCAGGCGCCCCTGGATAATTTTTTCTAAAGAATTTATTTGTCAGAGAGAGAGAAGGAGAGAGAGTGTGTGCACAAGCATGGGAAGGGGCAGAAGGAGAGGGATAAGCAAACCTCCCACTGAGTGGGGAGCCTGACTCGGGGCTTGATCCTGGAACCCTGAAGTCAGATGCTTAACCCACTGAGCTACCCAGGCACCTCTTCACAATTTTTTTTTTTCCCCTTTTGACTAATTATTTTTATTTTAGAAAATATAATTATTTTTCATAAAATGTCATTTCTGTAAACATGGAATGGATTTATTATTGTCATTTTAAAATAAATGAACAAATATTATCGTAATTCTTCAGTTCTAATTTCTAATCCTGATAGATATATCCCACATAAACAAAAGTTCTTTGAGTTCCTTGATAATTTTCAAGAGTGTAATGGGTTCTTCAGACCAAAAATTTTGAGGACCACTACTCTAGAATCACATAGCCAACATTCAGAGAGCAGAGGTAAGATTTTTCCAAGTGAGTTATTGAAATATTGAATGAATAAATGGAATAAGTATTTTTATCTTTTTAAATTTTTCTCCAAGTTTTTAACTTAAATTTCAGATAGTTAACATACAGTGTAATATATTTTTTTTAATTTTATTTTTCATAAACATATATATTTTTATCCCCAGGGGTACAGGTCTGTGAATCGCCAGGTTTACACACTTCACAGCACTCACCATAGCACATACCCTCCCCAATGTCCATAACCCCACCCCCCTTCTCCCAACCCCCCTCCCCCCATCAACCCAATTTTTTTTTTTTAAAGATTTATTTATTTGACAGACAGAGATGACAAGTAGGCAGAGAGGCAGGCAGAGAAGAGTGGTGGAGCAGACTCCCCACTGAGCAAAGAGCCTGACGGAGGGGGCTCAATTTCAGGACCCTGAGACCATGACCTGAGCCGAAGGCAGAGGCTTTAACCTACTGAGCCACCCAGGCGCCTCTCAATATTTTTCTTAAGTGTCTAATGATCTTTGGCTTTTTGTTTATGTTTAATATAGAGATACTAAAAAGTGGACTGGAAGATTGGGGTTTATATTTTGTACATGGAAGTGTATGAGATACTTATTCACTATTGGGCGTTGTTCACTTATTTTCTAAAAAATAATTGGTTGATGATCACTGCCAAAGTTAATATGTCAAAGGAAGCCTCCAATCTCTTTCTACAGTGATTTATGTCTTTTTTTTTTTTTTAAGATTTTATTTATTTATTTGACAGACAGAGATCACAATTAGGCAGAGAAGCAGGCAGAGAGAGAGGAGGAAGCAGGCTCCCCGCTGAGCAGAGAGCCCGACGCGGGGCTCGATCCCAGGACCCTGGGATCATGACCTGAGCTGAAAGCAGAGGCTTTAACCCACTGAGCCACCCAGGCGCCCCTACAGTGATTTATGTCTTAATGCCAACATTCTTATATCAGAGAGCCAGGAGCCCACTGTTTACTATAGTGATTTATTTCTCTCTCTCTTTTTCTTCATTCTTCATTTTTTGTGTTTGGTGCATCTAATTCATGATTGTTTTCTGTTCTCCGAGATAATACCAGCTCTCTTTTCAGTATCTTTCGCTAGGGATTTAAATTGTGGTGTCCTGTTCTCCTTTCGATCAGTTAGCACATTTTCATCTTCTTTTCAAAAACACGTTGAACTCCCTCTTCCACTATTTTGTTTGTCCTTGGTGGTTTATATTCTTTTTATATCATTATTGTCATTTTCATTTTATTGTGGAGGTAATGGAAATAAATATTTATATTCAGTTTGCCATATTTAGCGAGAGTCCTCAATGATCTCAGTAATTAGAGTTTTAAATTAGGGGAACAACAATGAAGTTTTTTGTTTTTGTTTTTTTTTTTAGATCTTTTTTTTTTTTAAAGATTTTATTTATCTATTTCACAGAGAGCACAAGCAGGGGGAGCAAGGGAGGGAGAAGCAGACTCCCTGCCTAGCAGAGAGCCCGATGTGGGGCTTGATCCCAGGACCCTGAGATCATGACCTGAGCTGAAGGCAGACGCTTAACCAACTGAGCCACCCAGGCGCCTCATCAATAATGTTTTTGAATGTGATTTTTTAAAAGATTTTATTTATTTGTCAGAGAGAGAGAGAGTACACACAAGCAGGCAGAGAGGCAGGCAGAAAGAGAGGAGGAAGCAGGCTCCCTGCCAAGCAAGGACCCTGATGCGGGACTCGATCCCAGGACCCCAGGATCATGACCTGAACTGAAGGCAGCAGCTTAACCCACTGAGCCACCCAGGCGTCCCTGAATGTGATTTTTTTTTTTTTTTTAAAGATTTTATTTATTTATTTGTCAGAGAGAGAGGGAGAGAGAGTGAGCACAGGCAGACAGAGTGGCAGGCAGAGGCAGAGGGAGAAGCAGGCTCCCTGCTGAGCAAGGAGCCCGATGTGGGACTCGATCCCAGGACGCTGGGATCATGACCTGAGCCGAAGGCAGCTGCTTAACCAACTGAGCCACCCAGGCGTCCCTGAATGTGATTTTTTAATAGTGGTTAACAGTCCAGACTCTGGTGTTGTATTTGTGGAGTTTGAATTCCCTGTCTGATGCATATTACTGTTGGAACTCCCCCCTTCTGATCCTACATGTCTTGCTTGGTATGTCAAGAAAATATGATCATGACTACTCTTCACCCAGGCCATTTCTCACAGCTGTGTTTTTGACAAGCAGCCTTGAGGGATGAAGTAATAACCTTCCTGATATATAGAGGAGACTTGCTTACTGCTTGCTGTAAAAGTGATTGTTTCTCAGTGTTCCTTGCTGTAGTGCAAACCCATTCTACTTGACCATTCATCTGGAATATGTCATGTTGTCCCCCAAAGAACTTGACGGTAAGAATGACACAATGTTTTGGCTCTCTTGCTGCTGCTTGTGATAGAGGAGTAATAAAATTTCTTTGTCTCTAATGTAGAGGTCTTTGTCTTATGTCAGCATCCATTAAACAGTAATAGGCTAACTTTTGACTTAATAGGTAACCTAAAATTCAGTCTCATACTTGACAACCAGCTTTGTGATTTTGAGTAGATTTCCTAATCTGTACTCGTTTCCTTATTTTTAAAATAAGGATAATCCTGGAGTGCTTGGGTGGCTCATTCGGTTGAATGTGTGACTTTTGATATCAGCGTTATGAGATTAAGCCCTGCGTTGGGCTCCGTGCTCAGCATGGAGTATGCTTGAGATTTTTTACCCCCTCCCTCTCCATTCCCTTTGCTCCCCCTGCTCATGCTCTCTCTCTCTAAATAAATGAAATCTTAAAAAAAAAAAAAGTATTTAGAGTTCTTAATATTGTGCCTGGCACATGTATTAACTAGTAATATTGTGGTAGATGTAGAGGCAGCAAATGTCTGTATTTGCAGAAGTGTGGGGTTAATTAGATTTGATATGTTTTTGCTGCAATGAAAAAAATCTGTTTTGGAGTTCTGAACCTTATAAAAATCCTAGAAGAGAACACAGGCACTAAGTTTTTTGACATTGGCTGTAGGAACTTTTTTTTCTAGATATGCCTCCCGAGACAAGACAAACAAAAGCAAAAATAAATTCCACATCAAAATAAAAAGCTCCTGTACAGTGAAGGAAACAGTCAACAAAACTAAGAGGCAGTCTGTGGAATGGGAGAAGATATTTGCAAATGACATATCTGATAAAGGGTTAGTATCCAAAGTATATAAAGAACTTATAAAACTGAACAGCACTGGGGCACCTGGGTGGCTCAGTGGGTTAAGCCCATGCATTTGCCCCAGGTCATGATCTCAGGGTCCTGGGATCGAGCCCTGCATCGGGCTCTCTGCTCAGCAGGGAGCCTGCTTCCCCCTCTGCTGCCTCTCTGCCTTCTTGTGATCTCTCTCTCTCTCTCTGAAATAAATAAAATCTTAAAAAACAAAACAAAACTGAACAGCACCCCCCTGATAATCTAATTAAAAATGGGCAGAAGAATGAACAGACATTTCTCTTAGAAAAAACATACAGATGGCCAACAGACACATGAAAAAATGTTCATCATCACTTACCATCAGGGGAATGCAAGTCAAAACTACAATGAGATGTCACCTCATACCTGTCAGAATGGCTGAAATCAAAAACACGAGAAACAGCAAGTGTTGGTGAGGCTGTGGCTGTGGACAAAGGGGAACCTTCTTGCACTGTTGGTGGGAACAAACTGGTGCAGTCACTCAGGAAAACAGTATGGAGGTACCTCAAAAAGTTAATAGAAAAAGCCTATGTGATCCAGCAGTCACACTACAGGATATTAACCCAAAGAATACAAAAACACTAATTCAGAAGGATAAATGTACTCCTTTGTTTGTTGCAGCATTATTTACAATAGCCAAACTATGGAAGCAATCCAAGTGTCCATCGATAGATGAATGAGTAAAGAGGATGTGGTATATATATGCAATGGAATATTGTTTAGCCAACAAGGAGAATGAAACCTTGACATTTGTAATGACTTGGATGGAACTAGAGAGTATTAGGCTAAGTGAAATAAGTCAGAGAAAGACAAATACCATATGATTTCACTCGTGTGTAATTTAAGAAACACAACATGAGTAAAGGGAAAGAAAAAAGAGAGGCTTAACCATAGAGAACAAACTGATGGTTACCAGAGGGGAGGTGGGTGGGTGGTGGGGTAGACTGAATAGGTGATGGGGATTAGGAATGCACTTGTGGTTATGCGCACCAGGGGATGTATGGAGGTTTTGAGTCACTATATTATACCCCTGAAATTAATATAACACTATTTGTTAACTAACGGATTAGAAAAGAACTTAAAATCTATTTTGGGTCTTATAGGAGAGTGGAATTTATGGCACATACTTTTAACAAGTGTCTTGGCAGTCATGATTGGCTATTAATCCTATTCTGGTTAATTCCAGTCTGCTATAATTACTGTATTTATATTCTGTTTCATTCTGCAGGTCATTTGAGGTGCATTGTTTTTTCTTTTTTTTTCTTCTTTTTTTTTTAAGATTTTTATTTATTTATTTGACAGAGATCACAAGTAGGCCGAGAGGCAGGCAGAGAGAGAGAGAGGAGGAAGCACGCTCCCTGCTGAGCAGAGAGCCCGATGCGGGGCTCGATCCCAGGACCCCGGGATCATGACCTGAGCTGAAGGCAGAGGCTTAACCCACTGAGCCACCCAGGTGCCCCTTGAGATGCATTATAATAAACATGTATTAAGATGTAGAAAAACGGATAAGATTGAATGTAGGGAAGATTAATGCCTGCATTTGTATGTCACTGGGGATCCTATGCAGTTTCTAAAAGGAATAGTAACTTTTGGCTTCTTGTGTGACTTTTTGTCTTTTTAGTTCAGTGATTCGTAGTTGGGGGATAGTATGCGAGTAGTCCTCCTAGGGGGTTGATCAGAACTTTCGTTGGAGGAGTACAGAGTATAAAAAAAACATTTTTTGTTTTTGAAATAAACAGTGTGGAATATAAAACTTGATCAAGTATTTGTAGCTGATGCTGATTCATGGAGGAAAGAAGAGAGAGCATTGCAGGGGCTTGGCAGAAAACCCATTCCTGTAATAGATTGTACCACTTTACTGGCAGAAACCTTTTTCCTTTTTCTGGTATACTCTCATGGCAACTGATACTAGTAAACGAGGCACTTGAATTCAGGTGTTTTTGATTAGCTTGACTGTAGCTCCCTGTGGCTCTTCCTTCCCATTTCCCAACTTTTACCATTTAATTAATGGGAATATGCACATTTTTCTTCTTCACTTTGATTGGAATATTTGGTTTGCATTTGAAACTGTTGTGCTAAAACAGATGTCAGTGATGCTTTTAGACTCAAGGGAAAGCAAGAATTAGGGTAAAGTTACTGGTATTTATAGTATAAGCTTGTCTCTGATGAATAATATACCTTTCTGCCCAAGATGAGGCAGAGGGAAATAGTGGGGAGTAGAGACACAAGGCCATCTTGGCTTACATGTTACAGAAGCTGGGTTGCTGGCACACACATCTTAGAGTCTACCTGGACTCTGTTTGTATACATTTATCTTTCAGATTCATTAAAGCTGCAATTACTTTTTTTTTTTTTTTTTAAGATTTTATTTTTAAGTAATCTGCACACCCAGTGTGGGGCTTGAACTTACAACCCTGAAATCAAGTCACACGCTCTACCAACTGAGCCACCCAGGCACCCCGCTGCATTGACTTTTATGTCGATCTCTTTCTGTAAAATAAATGTATTTTTATGTTAGAAGGAGATGCAGTGTTACAACTAAATTGCATTGTGTTTACTTTGATGGAGAAATATGTACAGAAAAAGAAATAATTTCTTTGCAAGGTTTTTTTTTTCTTAAATTTTTTTGTTATTTGCCATAGTTGATGTAATTTTATTGAATAAAATTTTGAAGCAGGTGAGTGAGGCCAGTTATCAGACTGGGATTCTTCCATTGTGTTTCTTGTTCCGGCTGTGTTTTGAAAATTTGGCTTTTGTAGTCTGTTTGGGTTTTTAGTGGATAGTAGCTCCTGAATCTTTAAGATATATAACATAAGGGACGCCTGGGTGGCTCAGTTGGTTAAGCAGCTGTCTTCAGCTCAGGTCATGATCCCAGCGTCCTGGGATCGAGTCCCACATCGGGCTCCTTGCTTGGCGGGGAGCCTGCTTCTCCCTCTGCCTCTGCCTGCCATTCTGTCTGCCTGTGCTCGCTCTCTCTCCTCTCTCTCTGACAAATAAATAAAATCTTTAAAAAAAAAAAAAAAGATATATAACATAAAACTTTAATGTGAAGTATTCAGAAAGGAAAAACTGTTATTTTTCATTCTTGGCTTTATGTGTAAATAATTTGTATTTTAAATCCGAAATTTCTAGGAAGGATTAGAAATGCTGTCTTTGGGGGATATTTTGGATCTCATTGCTGAGTTGATTGACTTAACCTTGTGTCACATTAAAGGTGAATGAGTAAGGTCAAACATACTATTAACGATTTTTCAGTTGACCAGTTAGGCAAAGGTCAGGCTTTGACACGTGTCAGCCTCGCAGACAAAGGTTCTCTGTGCTCTTGCAGTTCACAGTCTGGTAGCTGTTTATAATTTACCTTGATGTTTTAAAAAATCTTCTTAGGACAGTCAAAAAATATTTTTTTTTTAAGATTTTATTTATTTATTTGATAGAGATCGCAAGTAGGCAGAGAGGCAGGCAGAGAGAGAGAGGGAGAAGCAGGCTCCCCGCTGAGCAGAAAGCCCGATGTGGGGCTTGATCCCAGGACCCTGGGATCATGACCTGAGCCGAAGGCAGAGGCTTTAACCCACTGAGCCACCCAGGCGCCCCTCAAAAAATATTTTTTACCTGATTTGAAATACCAGTGGATTTAATGGCAGGATGCTTTTCATCCAAGTAGCCCAGAGTGGTAGGGACAGTGAAGGTAAGTATCTTAAAAGATATCCAGTGTATTCTGTGTATCACAAATGCGAAATCCACTGCATATTAAATAGAAATAGTGTTGTTCGATTGTCAAATATGTTCAGGAAGGGAGGGTTTTTGAGTGAAGGCATTGTGGTTGGTAACATTATTACCTGGCTTACTGAAAATAAGTACTTGTAAAACTTCGGATTGCTTATTTTTACCTATTTTAAAATAATTTTCCTTATCCTGAATTTGATATTTAAAATTTGTTTCTTATCCCTTGAAGTTTGGAATCTTATTCTCCTATCTTAGAAATAGTTTCATGTTATTTTTGGCTTACTCCTTTTTGGTGATCATGAGTTAATGTTTAATTTGTCATTTGTTATTGGAAATGTCAATTGTGTGAATTTATTAGGAACTTCTGGGTACTTTTCTCTAGTTAACATTGGAACATTGATTTTGCATTGATTTAATAGTTTTATATGTTGAAGTTTAAAATGGTTTTGGGGGTTCACTTGTGCATTATTATTTCTTAGTTATTTGCAAGTTGGCCTTGAGGTAGTCATGGTTTTCTGATCATTTTGGCCTTTATTATATTGTTTTCCTAGCTAGTTGATCTAGTTTGGGTTGTTGTAGCTCTTTTGGACTGTGCATTCATTATTGTGGTCAACTCTATTACATAAAATAGGAAAATGCCATTCATTTGATATATATGACTCATTTTGTAGCTACCCTCTGGGATATTATTGTAAATTATTATAAGCCTATTAATAAGTTGCAAAGCAGTTTGAATGTGCTTGCAAAATCTAGAAATGCATACCTTCAATTTTCCCTTTGATGCAGAATAAATTTCAGCCAATGGGGAGTCTAATGTTACAGCTGAGACAAGACATACAGATGTCAGAATGGACATGTAGTGGAACACACTGGGGAACATATGTGTTTGATGAGCATGGAAGCTTTTCATAGGGCGTCTGACAAGCCATTGACTATGACAGGGGTGGAAAGGGCTCTGGAGAAGAGTGAAGTGGGATGGTAAGCTCATACCATTAACTCTTGTTGGAATTTCGACTTAAAGGAACTGAAGGAGAAAGGATTAATGATCAGATGAAGGTTCAAGTTTATTTTCAGAGTGGGGAAGTAAACCCTTTTATTTATTTATTTATTTATTTATGATTTATTTATTTGAGAGAAAGAGCACAGGGGGAGGGGCAAAGGGAAAGAATCTCCAAGCAGACTCCCCACTGAGCGTGGAGCCTGATGTAGGGCTCAGACCCATGACCTGTCAGATCATGACCTAAGCCGAAACCAAGAGTCAGGTGCTCAACTGACTGAGCCACGCAGGCACCCTGTAGATAATTTTATATTCCAAGAATTTGAAGTGGGCAGTTTTGAGTTGAATTGCCTGGTGGATTCAAGCATGGTGCTGAGTGTTGAGTAAACAAGTTAATTTCCAGAGAAAATAGTAGTCAGTTCAAAGGATTTACCTCTATTTCTCTTTAATAAACAAAGTAATCTTTAAGATGAGTACAGTAACATGGAATACTTATTTTTTCTCAGGGTTAAATATTAGGTAATAAGTGTATATATATATATACATATACACACACGCATATATATATATATATGTTGTATATGAAATAAGCTTTTGCTTTTGAACTGAACTTGAGGGATTATGCTGGTTAGCAGAGTTCAATTTGTTCTCTATTCTTTATAGGAAAATTTATGATTTACACAGAGCTCTTTATGTGTTTCTGTTACAATGCATACTTTTAACTTCTTCTCAAATGATGTAAGTGAAAGCATTAATAGGGCTTCCTTTCTGTAAGCACACTCCATAAACAATACACTTATCTTCACGTTGTTTTTTTTTTTTTTTAAATGATTTTATTTATTTATTTGAGAGAGAGAGAGAGAGAGCATGAGAGGAGAGAGAGATCAGCGGGAGAAGCAGACTCCCTGCCAAGCAGGGAGTCCGATGTGGGACTCGATCCCAGGACTCCAGGATCATGACCTGAGCTGAAGGCAGTTGCTTAACCAACTGAGCCACCCAGGCGCCCCTTCACATTGTTTTTGACATCAAATAATTATGGAAGCTAACTTTATATTGTTTCGTATATATTTTTGTGCAGCTCTAGTATTATATTTGGAGAGTGAGGAAAGGTTCATTGAGTTCTTTTACTTAATTTAGGACTCACCATTTATGCGTATAATTGTAAAAATATGCCATAGCAGATGGTCTTTAGTGGCAATATTTTAGAAGTTCACAGAATTTGGATTTTCCTTATCAAGCTACAAAATTAGATTTTGCTCATTATAAGATAGTTTAAACCTAGAGATGCTATGACTAAATGTGAAACTTCAAGCTGAATTACCCTTGAAGGCTAAAATTAACATATGCAAAAATTTTCAAATAACTTATGAGAGTCATTTTTCTTTTTTAAAGTTTTCGTATAGCTTTTGAATATAGAATTCTTTGTATTCTTTTTTTTTTTTTTTTAAAGATTTTATTTATTTATTTGACAGAGAGAAATCACAAGTAGGCAGAGAGGCAGGCAGAGAGAGAGGAGGAAGCAGGCTCCCTGCCGAGCAGAAAGCCCGATGCGGGGCTTGAACCCAGGACCTGGGATCATGACCTGAGCCGAAAGCAGTGGCTTAACCCACTGAGCCACCCAGGCGCCCCTAGAATTCTTTGTATTCTTATCGATGATGACTTAATGTCTCTGACTTTGCCCTTGAAAAAGTATGACTGTAACTTAGCTGAAGTTTCTCACCTAATAATATTATATATATGTTACTATTTAGAACCTAAAAGAATGAAATTAATTTACTAAATATCATCTTTAGTATTCTGATAATCTTTTGGTTAAACATTACATTGTGAAGTGTTACTGATGTTTTCTGAAGGTCTTCCAAAAAAAAAGCATATACTGACTTTTCAAATGTATACTTTATTTTTTCAACCTATAACCATCCTTTTTCTTGTCTCTTGCTGCCCCCTCCTCCCTGAATACTTAATCTTTTTTAGTTGAACTAGGCCTGTCATGGGCTAATTCAGAGTTTAGATCAGAGTGCCTTATCCTAAGTCTTTGGGATGAGAATAAGAACCAGGATGTGGAAGCCTGATGGAGTTGCAGGAAAAAACCATTTTGTGTTCTAGTCATTGAGGGGCTAAGGCTGAGTTATAAAGGCAGGAGGAAATAGTTGCAGTTAGCCCAGGCCCCATCAGTATAACTATCCTGCCACTCCCTACCCCTCTGAAGACAGAGATGAAGTAGTTAAAATTCTTAAGCTCTCTTTATGCTCTTTACTCCCTAGTTCCACTGATTGCTAACCTCCTTGACTTTCAGATTCTTGGTGCCATAACTCCAGCTATTGATACCCGCCAGCTGTCTGGCTTTTTCTCCTGTTCAGCTCTGCTCGAAGTGTGCTCTCCCAATTTCAGTGTCGCTTGACGCTTTTGGGCAAGAGAATCCTTCTGTAGGCAAATATTTTCCAGTTTTTTTTAGTTGATACAGAGACTGTCACCTCTGTATGAATGTTAGAAAATCTAGAGGACTGTTTTGGGGCTTGCAATGGGGTTCTTGTTCCCCGAGGAAGTAATACTTGTTGATACCTAAACGAGCAGTGGACTTCTTAAGCTTTGGGTGTCCACAGTGATCTGAGGAGACAGAGGAGAGAAGTTCATCACTAAAGAGCTAACTTTTGTTATGTGTTTACTGAATGCCGGGCACTAAGCTAAATGCTTTAAATGGATTATGTAAATTAATCCAGACAGCAGCTCCAGGAAGAAAGGTTAGAGAGGTGAAGTAACCTCTCCAGAGTTAAATGATGGAACTGGAACTAAAAAATCCAATCTGTAGATTTTTGAAATGTGTTTATTGCAAAGCATGTTACTAAATATATGAGCACATTTCCTCCCAGCTAGTCCTTAACTACACTGAAATGATGTGGAATAGATGGTGACATTTAAGGTGACAGTGCCCATCAAAAGGGATATGCAAACACAGGTGTGAGATTAGAGATTTACATTAAATTAGGAAATTAAAGCATTAACTGTAATTTTACGAGGATGTTTTATTTTAGCTGACAGTTCCTGGCAGAAATGGAAACACAATATATTAAATATGCCATAAGTATAATATGTGTGCTACCTCTAAGGAAAACACTATATTTACACAGCTCCATTGTTGAAGGGCTTATTATCTCAACCATGGCTTTTCTATACCCTATGTTGCTTTTCTCTGGTACCTTTTTTTTTTTTTTTTTTTAACATTTTTTAGTCACATTGTATGTTTTAGTTCATGTTCAACAATAAACTCATGTGATATTCAAATGTCAGTGGAAACTGAAATTCCAAAGTAGACTTTATGCCTGAGATAGGAATAATTTAACAGTATGGTAAAAAGGAAATTATAGCCTTGATTTGGTTTTGTTTTTGGCTTAGGAGAAAGGAGGAGCACCTTCTTTGGAGAGAGGTCCACTGGTTGTTTCAGACTGGGCCTTTTAGGATAACTCCTTGGTTCATTTAGGGGTTCTGGACTTCAGGGACTACTTCCTATACTTTGGACTTCTTTGTGGTATATTGCTGATGGTTGTAACAATGACTGGAGTGTTCTACAAGTATTTAATAGACAGGGAATGGGGATGCTGGACTGTCTGCAATGCACTGGATAGTTCTGTACAACAATGAATTTTCCCACGTCCTTTTTGATTTTTCTTTTTCCTTTTAAAAATTTATGTGCGGTAAAAAAAACAAACCTGTTTTAATGACCTGAATCTAGACCCAAACACTGTTTTATAAATATACATAAAATGTTTTTTCCCCCCACGGTTTTTGTGTACCCTGGAATGAAACTACTGTGTGAATTGATGGATAATTATACTTTATTTTGTTCTGTATGTTTCTGTAAGTTCACCTTTTTGGAAAAGCACTACACCGATGGGGCATTTGAGGCACCAACTCACACACTATACCAGTCTGCATTGGTGGATATTGCATTCACAAAGTTTCTAGGAGTGGGTACAGTATTTAACCACTTGATTATGACATTTTTTTTTTTAAAGATTTTATTTTATTTATTTGACAGAGAGATCACAAGCAGGCAGAGAGGCAGGCAGAGAGAGAGGAGGAAGCAGGCTCCCTGCCGAGCAGAGAGCCCGACGCGGGGCTCGATCCCAGGACTCTGAGATCATGACCTGAGCCGAAGGCAGCGGCTTAACCCACTGAGCCACCCAGGCGCCCCTGATTATGACATTTTTAAAAAAAGATTTATTTGAAAGAGTGCGTCCATATGAATGGGGGCAGGAGTACTGAGAGAGGAAGGGAGAATCTCAAGCAGACTGTCCACTAAGCACAGAAGTGGGTGCAGGGCTCAGTCTCATGACCCTGAGATCATGACCTGAACCGAAACCAAGAGTTAGACGCCTAACTACTGAGCCACCACCTAGGTGCCCCTTAATTATGACATTTAATACACTATATGTGATTCTTTATGTTTGTTAGTATTATTTTGTTTTAGATTGCTTTTCTGTTTCTTTTATATTTTAGTTATGGAATTACCCGTCCCCCCCCTTTTTAAAAAAAATATTTTATTTATTTATTTGTGAGAGAGAGAGAGAGAGCACGTGCAAACAGGAAGAGTGGCAGGCAGAGGCGGAGAGAGAAGCAGGCTCCCTGTGGAGCAAGGAGCCTGATGCAGGACTCGATCCCAGAACCCTGGGATTATGGCCTGAGCTGAAGGCATTGGCTTAAACGACTGAGCCACCCAGGCATCCCAAATTACCCCTTTTTTAAAAAAAGACTGTTTACTAACTCTTTACTAACAGTAAAGTAACTGTCATCCCAGACTTACTATTTCCATAACTAAGATTATATCTGGATGTCTTCCTATTATTTGTAAAAAATAATCTTCTTAAACCCTCTGTATTGTGTAGTTCCAGTATGCACAACAACTGTGAGTATAACACATGAAGGAGACAGTCAAAACTGGCATCAAAATAATACTTCTTTTTAGTCTGCTTTATAAACAGAGTTCAAAACTCTTCATTATTGTGGATGTAGGGTTTCCTAGTATCCTAGTGTAAGAGGGCAAGCAAACTTCTCAGATTGGGAGAGTTAAGACTGGCTGTCTGCTCCTAGATCATTTGGTGGGCCTGGGGTAGGACATTCAGTTCTTCTATTTCCTTTGGAGATATCTTCATAGAATATATAGTGAAGGTGCTTTTTTTCCTGAGATTGTGCTGTTCATATAGTGAGGTTTCTGGTCTTTGGATCATGTATGTATAGAAATAATTCCTAGAAATTATGTATTTTTGGTGACTTAAGATAGTCAGACTTGAGGAATATTAATCATAAGAAGAATTCTAATTTTTAAATTTATTTATATTTTAATACATGGGGATGATGATGTATATAAACAATAGAGGAATTCCAAGCACCAAACCGTTGAGAGAACTTCGCCTTTGGACCTAGGGACCTATAAAATTTATTGCCTTGTTGGCTTACAGGTTCTGAATATAAACCTAAGGGATAGAATGGGTGGATTAAGGTGATCTCTTTCTTTTGCATCTTTGTGGGGGCTTACCAACTGTTGGAACTCTGTTCTGAGGACTGGTTGGTAATAGAGGGCCTTGGAACCTGCCTTTTTCCCCCCCCTAGAAACAGCAGCCTGCTCTTCCTTCATGTGGTGTGGTACTCTTTCTTCTTTCCAGCTTGAACACTCATAGTTTTGTCATTCTATTTTTCCTAATGCCTACTCCTGTGAGATCTTCTAGATATCATATACTCTGTTCATTTGGCATTATTTTAATGGCTTTATGAATTTCGAGGAAATACATTCACGTATTCCCCCACATTAGTCTGGTTTTGGTTATACATTTTTATGAGAAGGAAGCTTGTAGTTAAATTATGGGGAAGGGGCCCTGGGTGGCTCAGTTGATTAAGTGTCTGCCTTCCGCTCAGATCATGATCCCAGGGTCTGGGGATCGAACCCTGCATCGGGCTCTCTTCTCAGCGTGGAACCTGTTTCTCCCTCTCTCTCCACCTGCTGTTCCCCCTGCTTGTGCTCTCTCACTCTCTGTATCAAATAAATGAGTAAAATCTTAAAAAAAAAATTATGGGGAAGAGAGGGAGGGGAGGTTAGTGAGATAGGATAAGGGCAAGAGGTAATTGCTGACTTTTTGAGGAGGGGACTGACATGTTTTAATTTAGTATGGTAAAAGAGAAGCACAGTGGCTGAGTGAATAAGGAAGTCTAGAGTTGAGACCCAAGCTGAGATTTAAGATTGTCAGGTAATATGGGATGCCTGGGTGGCTCAGTTGGTTAAGCAGCTTCCTTCGGCTCAGGTCATGATCCCAGTGTCCTGGGATCGAGTCCCACATCAGGCTCCTAGCTTGGCAGGAAGCCTGCTTCTTCCTCTGCCTCTGCCTGCCGCTCTGTCTGCCTGTGCTCGCCCGCGCTGTCTCTCTCTCTCTCTGACAAATAAATAAAAATCTTAAAAAAAAAAAAAAAGATTGTCAGGTAATATTGGACACCACTTTGTATCTTCTAGTGGACCTCCCTGCTAGCTGACCGTGAGAATGAGTCTGTTAAAGCCTTGATGAGATTAATTAACACTAAGAACCTCAGAGTAAAAATAATTCCTCTCAGTTGTTGTTTCACATATCTACAGATGTGGTGAAATGGCATGGAACTGTACACATGCACTGTACCAGCATCATTTGTCCTGGTTTAGGTTTTGTACTCTAGTTATGTAACATATAACCATTGAGGAACCCCGAAGGGTACAAGGACACTCTCTGTACTGTTTTTGCAACTTGTGAGTCCATAATTATTTTAAAATGAAAGCTAAAAAAAAATTGAAAGTTAAAAGAAAAAAAGATTGACAAATAATAGGATGTTGAGACTTACGGCAGAGTTCTGTTGAGATATTGCCAATTTCTGTGTTAACACCAAGGAAGATTTGACCAAATGAAGGACTGAATGAGGGTTTGAATTACAGTAGTGGCTGTGACAATGGAAAGAAGTGGGCCAATATGATAGATACGGACAGAGCCTGAAGGTTGGATGACATAATGGAGTGTGAAATGAATAGGACTCCAGGCTGTTTGGTAGATAAAGAATAGTGTCTTAGTAATGGTAGGGAATAAAGAAATAGGAGTATGTTTTGTGGATAGGATGGTATATTTGGTTGTGAGCATACTGCTTATGAGTGCTGGTGGGCCAGTGGGGATAGGCTGTGGATAGTTCAACATACTAGGCTGTGTTCAAGAGATCATGGTTAAAAGTACATAATCAAAATATGTATGTAACAGTAGTATTTGAATCCGTGGAAAAGAAGATTGCTAAGAGAAAGTATATGAGTGAGAAAATGTGGGAAAATTAATCTCATAATGGATTTTTTTATGACCCTGGGTAAGTTACCTAACTTTTCAGTGCCTCATTTTCTTCATGAGTAAGGTAAGAGAAGTGAGGTAGAGAATATCATAGTATATTCCTCATAGAATTGTTGTGAAACTGAAAGAAATTATCTATATAAATTGAACAGTGCTTGGCACATTGTAAACACTAATGGCTAGCCATTTTATTATTTAGTAAGCACTTTGGTTATGCATATGAAAACAGTGGACTCTAACTCTGAAAGGCATATTGAATGTTTAAAATTAAACAGTGATTTTTATTGGCAGTGACATTTTTTATTTCTTGAAATAGAACTTTTTTGGTGTTTGAAGGTCTGGTTAGTTATAATCTTGGAACTAGTCTTTGTGGTGAATTACTTTAAGGCATTTTTATAGAAATGTGTCCCCTTTTTTTTGACTGTTAATACCTCTGTGACGCAAACTTTGGTACAATACTTTTACCTTCACCTTTCTCCTGTTTCTTTTTTTTTTTTTTTAAGATTTTATTTATTTATTTGACAGATCACAAGTAGGCAGAGAGGGAGGCACAGAGAGAGAGAGGGAAGCAGGCTTCCTGCTGAGCAGAGAGCCTAATGCAGGGCTCGATCCCAGGACCCTGAGATCATGACCTGAGCCAAAGGCAGAGGCTTAAACCACTGAGCCACCCAGGCACCCCTTTCTCCTGTTTCTTAATTATATAATTCTTTCACCTTTTGGGACTTGGAGATAAACTCTTGGCTGAATACATAATATTTTTGTTTATTTGTTGAAAGTAGAGTAGATGAGGGATGATATTAAAACTGAATCTAGGACTGGACAAGTTTCTTCCAATGAAGATGGGATACAAGGAACCCACCTGTATTTATTTAGCTTCTGTTTCTTTTCTCTGTGACAGGATTATTATGCTCTAGAAGTGTCATTTGGGGGAGCCAAAGCACTGTCCTTAAACTTACATCGGTCTGTTTAGAAGGGAAAAAAGTAGTGAATTGAAGTTCATGCTTTGCAGGTGTTTATGTGTCTCTTCCTTCTGTTTTAATAGTAAGTGGCTAGTGGGGTTTGTTAAATAGCAAATGAATAAGACTAAATAAAGGTTGGTCATTTATGTTCCTAGAGTTTTAACTTTTTTACATTTGATTTTAGTTGCCCTATTGATACTTCAAGGGTTAAGAGAAATAAGTATTTTTGGCTGGATATATATCATATCACTTCAGAGCCAAATTAGACTGTGGATGCCTTGTCTGAGACCTGCTATGAAATACCAAAAGAACAGTCTTTGGAATGTAGGCTTGATTTTTCCAGTCAATGAACCGACTAATATTTTCGGAGTGCCTGTAGATGCAAAACACTAAATTATATTAAAAATATTGCCACTCGAGTAAGTCCTTAAAGAAACAATTTTGGTACTGTTTGCTTGATTAGTGTACATCAGAGCTATTGTTTGGGCTCTCCAAATACAGGTTGTTCAGGGATGCAGTAGGACCTGCATACAAATAGATTGCAATTTGGATTTGGAAAGGATAGCTTCTTGTTTATTCTGTGTCAGTTTTCATTTGGTGTGTTGTATATTCTTTAAAATGAATTACAATTTATTTGAGTGGCCCTTTTTAAATATAAGCTTGACATGATTATTTTTCTTTATATTTATCACTCCCTTTGACACACAGGCACACACCCACATGCGCGCGCGCGCACACACACACGAAGAGCTACAGTTTGGGTAGTATTCATAGCAGGAGAAAGATAATTTATTTGAAGTTTTTAGTAGGTTGTTATCTTTAGTCATGAGAAAAGTCTACTTTGAAATTTCACTGCCTCTTTTTGGTAAGAGGATTAATTCTAGAACAGAGGGGCTCTTTCCAAGACCATGTCTTCATCAGAAGCTGGGGTTTGATGTGTGTTAGAAAAGATACACACTTCCTCCACTATTTCTTAAGCTCTTGCTATTTATTACCTGACTTGTTTATCAAATCCTGGAAATTGGTACCGTTGATGGCTAATGGGGTGTTTTGGTCAGTTGAGAGTGGAGATACTTAAAAAAAAAAAAAAAAAAAGCATCACTCTGTGTGTCAGAGAATGTATTGCTTGTAGCTAAAAGTAATGGCTTATCTTGGTTTTTTGTGATGGCATCTTTGCTACTATATTGTCCTGTGGTCTCTTTCTGTCTAACAAAGAAAATTGACAGGTTACTTACCTTTTTATGGGTGCTTTTCTTGAGAACTGTATGATTGAATGTGTAGTGAAATTAACCTTGGCTTCTGCAGTACTGAATGGCAGCAGAGAAATGCTTGCTTCTTCCTTCCTTCTTAAAAAATGCTGTTTGAATATAGTTTGGGTAAGTTGACCTCTGAGGCAGTTGATGGAGAAAATTGAAATGAAATATTTTTCTTCTCTTCTGAGTATTGTGTTAATTTGCCCCAAATGACATAATTAGCTTAAATGTTGTGTGAAGTGTTAGGTTTTAGCCAACTAGGCTGAATTTAATTTGTATGTCTTTATTTTTACTGTATATGTGGTAAAATTTGATAATTAATAAAGATTTAAAGGAATATCTACTGATAAATTCACTCTGTTTCACCTTCTTAGACCTAAGAAGCATAATTTGGCTAAATTATGCAGAATGCTAATTAAAGGGTTTAATTTGCTAATCATCTCAGTTTGATTAGAGGCAGATGCTGATTATCTACACAAGTCTAAATGGACCTTTCAGAGATGGCTTTCATTATTTAAAATCAACTTGTCAAACTAATTAAGACATAAATTTAAGGAATAACAAATACCAATAGTTACCTATTTACTTTCAGTGTAATGCAAGGCTGGATAATTCACAAATGCTGTGCATCAGAGACTTGGTGTATACAGTGTCATTAGGCATTTCAGTATTTTCAAAGTTTAAGAGTTGAACTTTGGCTTTTTTACTGAGCTCATTAGATTGTCTGGTCTTACCTTTGTTGGTCCTTTGGGTCTCTGATATCTTTCCTGGCCCTTTTTGCTTTCTTCTAGGAAGGAAAAGGACACTGCAAGGGAGCCAAGACAGTGCTGTGCATATACATTTAAACCATGCATAGACATATTCAGGTGTATTGTAGATAGGTATACTAGGTTCCTCAGAGGTGACCAAAACTTCCTCTTAGAAATCTGAGAGATGTGGCAGGAAACTGTTGGTAGGCATGGGTCAGTGTTAACACCAGGAAGCGGTGGGGGGAGCATTTTAGTTCACTAACTGAGGAACAATTTGGATCCATGCTCCCAGCCTTTTATTCTTGCTGGCTTGTCTTTTTCTCAGTGTGTGCAAAGATATAAAACCATTTACAGTTCAGTCAAGTGTCTGTGGCTGACTTAGGGTTAAGAGTGTAGAAACCAAGGCAGACACTATTCCTAATTTGAGTCAGATACAAAAGGCCCAGTAACAGGAAATGTTTGGGGTTTTTCATTGCAGGCAGGGTATTAGGATAGAGGATCTGAGGTGCATACATACAATCCTGCTTTCACCTGTACCCAGGTCAAAGTTTGGTAGGATGAGGTAGCATGATGTCTAAGTGGGGATAATCTATATGTCATACGGCCCTAGGGGTAGAATGCACTGGTGCCATACTACCTGGGATTGAATACTGGTGCTGTCACTTAGTAGTGGTTTTTTTTTCTTCCCCATGCAATTTGGTTTTCTCATCTGAAAAATAGAAAACATAATAATACTATCTCATAAGGTTAGATGGCTTCAATAAAGCTAATACATGTTAAGTACTTAGAACACTGCCTAGCAGATAGTAAGCACATAATAAATTTTAACTATTATTTTTGTTTGTTACGTTCTGGATTCTTTGTGAGATTTGCAAAAGATGGTGTACATAGAGAACATTGGGTTCTTACCCCTAATATCCCTTTCAGTCATTTAAAAATGATTGCTTCATGCATCAAAACCCATAAAATACCTAGGAATAAGTCTGAACAAAGAGGTAAAAGATTGGTAATCTGAAAACTATAGAACACTTATGAAAGAAATTGAGGAAGACACAAAGAAATGGGAAAGCGTTCCATGCTCATGGATTGGAGGAACAAATATTGGTAAAATGTCTGTACTACCCAAAGCAATCTTTACATCCAATGCAGTCTCTATCAAAATACCACCAGCATTTTCTACAGAGCTAGAACAAACAATCCTAAAATTTGTATGGAACCAGAAAAGATCCCGAATAGCCAAAGGAAGGTTGAAAAAGAAAACCAAAGCTGCGGGTACTGTAATTCCAAACTTCAAACTGTATTCCAGTGCTGTAATCATCAAGATAGTATGGTACTAGCACAAAAACAGACACAGATCAATGGAACAGAATAGAGGACCCGGAAATGGACCCTCAACTGTGTGGTAAACCAATTTTCGGCAAAGCAGGAAAGAATATCCAATGGAAAAAAGACAGTTTCTTCCACAAATGGTGCTGGGGAAATTGGACAGCCACATGCAGAAGAATAGAACTGGACCACTTTTCTTAAACCATACACAAAAATAAATTCAAAATGGATGAAAGACTTAAATGTAAGACAGGAATCCATCAAAATCATAGAGGAGAACACAGGCAGCCACGGCAACTTCTTCCTAGAAACATCACCAAAGGCAAGGGAAGCAAGGGCAAAAATGAACTATTGGGAATTAAGGAGGGCACTTGTTGTGATGAGCACTGGGTGTTGTATGTAAGTGATGAGTCACTAAATTCTACTCCTGAAACTAATATTTCACTATATTTTAATGTGAATTTAAATAAAATCTTGGAAGGAGAAAACTTATTGCTATACATACATGTATAATAACAAAAAATATAAGAACCTCAGTTGTGGTCAGCTAATATAATTTAGCTAATAGGTAAGCTAATAGATATTTGGATAAGCTAATAGATAAACCAATAGAATTTGGAATACTGGTGGGATGCCTGGGTGGCTCAGTTGGTTAAGCGTCTGTGTTTGGCTCAGGTCATAATCCCAGGGTTCTGGGATCAAGTCCCACATTGCACTCCTTGTTCAGTGGGGAGTCTGTTTCTCCCTCTGCCTGCACTGCCTGTTCTGCCTGTAGCTCTCTGTGCTTCTGCTCTTTCTCTGACAAATAAATAAATAAAATCTTTAGGAAAAAAAATAGAATTTGGAATACTGGAGTTTTATTAAAACGAAAAAGTGCAGATTTTGGTCTGATTCTTTTTATGTAGTATGAGTGGTTTTAGAGGTGTGTAGAGATAGTTGCTAGACTGACAATTGGACAGTCCCTGATCATGAGTATTTTTTATATCTGGATTCAAAGGGTAGAAAAGAAGGTTCCTTTGAATTCACTTGTTTTCTCATTCCCAGAAGATTAAAACAATTTATTGTGTAATGGATAAAGGGTAATAGAATGCTGTGAGTTTTGTAACTACTTAGACCAATAGAAATTGGTGGAAGTGACACTGTACCTGTTTCTGGGTACAGACCTTAAGAAACTGGCAGCTTCCACTTCCTCTGTCTGACATACTTTCTTGTCAGTCCTGAGATGTCATGTAAGATCTGACTATACTTGCTGAAATGTACTTGCTAGAGAGGTCTGTTCTGAAGGCTGGCATACACTAGCAACTGTCATACTGGAGAGGCCATGTCTTAGCACTCCTGGACATTCCCAGTGGAGCCTGGCCATTTAGCCGACTCTACCAAGGTCCCAGGCATGTGAATGGGGCCATCTTGGACTCTTCAGTCTGTTCATCAGCTCAAGACCCAAGGGATGTCATTTGATGCCACATGGAACAGATGAAAGCTGAAATGAACCTGAACAGATGAAAGCTGTATGCTTTCTGAATTTCTGACCAACAAAATCGGAGAAAAGAAAATGGTTGTTGCTTTAAGCTGCTAAGTTTTAGGGGTAATTTATTATGCAGTGATACATAACTGGAAATGGTAGCTAAGCAGGAGCTTCTGACTTCTTAAATTTGAACAGAAGCCAAAACAGTGTACCCTAAACACTTTCAACAACTCTGCGATGATTTGGAAAGACTATGAAACATGATAGTATGGAAAATGAAATTCAGATAATTAGATAACTAGAGAAGGTAACTCTGAGGGAGCTCAGATTACTCAGAAGAGAGAGAAATGGAAACATTCTTGATAAATGCTTTCCACTTTTCAGAACTTTGGTGAAGTTGCTTCAACAGAGTTAGCTGAGAAGTTTATGGCTTTTTAACTTTGAAGAGAGGCTTGCTGCATTTCTGAAACTTGCCAGGAGTCTCAGAATCCTTTGAGGTCTTCTTTATTTTCAGAGATACTTTTTTATGTTTCAGGACCTGGGAAAGAGAGGTAAAAAGGTATAAGGTAGTTGATATTTTTATACAGTGTTACCTCTCACGAATTTGACAAAATTTACAGTAGTCCAAATTAATGACTTCAATTAGTAGCATAGATTGCGGATAGTCCTTTTTGCTTGCTATATTCAATTCAGCCAAGAGATGGTGAACTAAGAGATATGGTTAGGGCCCTGTGTAGGTGCTATGGGGGATTTAAAGCACTTTCTTAATTAGAAAGGGTTATAAATAAGTGAGTAAAAGCAGTCATGAGTTACTATTGACACCGTACCATACAGGCTTCTTGATTTTTGTTTTTTGTGTGCTGTTTTGAAACATTTGCAGATTTCTATTTTCTTTTTAATTTTCAGCATTTAATGGTTTATATTGGTTCTCAGTATGTGGAGTTTGGATTATGGTAGTTAAGGGAGAAATTTTAATTCATATGGAAAATCTGTGGAAATGATTTTTTTTTTTTTTAAAGATTTTATTTATTTATTTGACAGAGAGAAATCACAAGTAAGCAGAGAGGCAGGCAGAGAGAGAGGAGGAAGCAGGCTCCCTGCTGAGCAGAAAGCCCGATGTGGGGCTCGAACCCAGGACCTGGGATCATGACCTGAGCCGAAGGCAGCGGCTTAACCCACTGAGCCACCCAGGCGCCCCTGTGGAAATGATTTCTTATTGAAAAACTGAAAATGGATTAAAAAACTTATTTCATAAGTCCAGGGAAGCAGGACAGTTGAGGCCTAATAAAACCTTTTTGTGTTGGCAGACACATTACTGCTATTATAACACTTTGCTTAAGTAATGGAAGAATCAAGGATAAATGTAGTACATACACTGCCGTTTGAGGAGCCATTTGAATTTGCTGCTTAGCTTTCTGGATTCCTTGAGCTGTATCACTTTTGGGTTGGTAACGGTCTTACTGGAGGCAAGAAACAAAGTGAACAAGATGATTCTCATATATGTTTCCCAAGGCTGCTTTTATTTATTTTTATAAAACAGAAGTAATAATTTTGCCTTTTTTTCTTTTTTGGTAACTCAAAGTTAACAGTAGCAAGGAAGATATAGATAAGGAACCAAGTGGTATTTTAAGAGATCAATGTCAGGATCATTACAGAGAACAACATAATGGCTCTAGAATGGATGAATTCAGTGTTTTCTCTTTTTGCAATTTTGAGCACATGGAATGAAAATGGCTACATTTAGGTGGGGTAGGAGTTTAGCTTTGGAAGAAGCTGTTACACTACAGTATGGATAAAATACATAATTACAATATTATAAGATTGAGGGCTGTTATGGTGAGGTTCACATGATTATCTGTTCTTCAAGGCAGAAATGAGCTCTTTTTTTCCTGTTCTGCTGGAGAGGAGTAGGAGGAGGGCTGTGACTTGATGACATACAGAGGGGCCTCTGAGTAGTGCAGCTAGCACTGCTTCCCCTCACATCTGGTGTTCCCCTCAGGACTGGATGTCTCTGAATAACACCAGCCCTTCTAGGTGGTATCATGGCTTCTTCTGGTATTTGAATCTGTATTTTAAGTGCAGCTGAAACGCTTGACTGTTTTAGGAATGGAATTTGAGATAGAACTGTAAATTGAGAAAGGAGTATAGGCAAGGGAAGGGAGCTCTTGATGGACTTTGAAGTAAGACAAATGGCTAAGTAGCCTCTTTCTGCCTTAATGGAGGGTAAATGTATAAGATGTTGGGGAACACTTGTCTAACTCCCTGTCATCGTCAGGAAGTGGCTTGGAGGGACTTGAATCTACCAGCCTCTTCCCTATTGAGGTACCCAGATTAACACATGGTTTATAGAAAGTGTGCTTGCTATGCAGATGTATCTTTAAGCTCAGTCCCTAACCACCAGAATTCTGCTCCCAAGTACACATGACACAGAATATCTGGAGCTATTGGTGTCCTCCATAGTACTTTATACTTAATGTTTGATAATGCTTTATGTTTCTCCAGCATTATGTTCTGCGTTATGGAGGATTTGTAACATTTTTAGTTTGAGAGAGTAGAAAGAGACTTTTCATGAAACAGAGAACAAGGCAAAATAATCACATGCCAGAATGTTTGATATAGTCTCTAAGAGTTATGAAAAAGTAAACAGGATATTGCTACAGACTGGATTAATCTAGAAAGGCATCATTGAGCTGACAGTATTTGAACTGAGTTTAAAAGATAAGGCAGAAAGGAGGTTGCAGATCTATTCTGGTGGGTGGGATATTGTGCCAACTACACCATCAAATGTTTGAATAATTTTCTGAGGAACTGAAAATGTTGAACTGGGTCAACAGATAGGAAACCTTTGTCAAGGCCACAAAATTGCTTTCTAATATTTTCAGTTGCAAACCTGTGTATTTAAACATCTCCTGAAATAAATACCTCCTTTCTCTTTATCCAAGGCAAAAACAATAGCTAGTATTCTCACTGTTTGAATTACAGATAGTATGATGGAAATGTAAAATTAATGATAAGATTTGATTTCCTGTGGACTATAAGAGAAAATGATAACAAATCACTTTCTTTTTCTGACTTTATTTTTTTCTGCTCGTTTCATTCTCCATTTGCTTGATAAACATAGCTACATCATTGGTCCATACTGACTTTTTTTTTTTAAGTTTATTTATTTATTTAAATAGTCTCTAGACCCAACATGGGACTCGAACTCACAACCCCAAGATCAAGAGTCGAATGCTCTTCTGACTGAGCCAGCCAGATACCCCGAGTCCATACTGACTCTTGAGAAAGCTTCAGACTTTCTTCCCCAACCAAGTAAGCCATATTTTTGTAATCTGCTATTAGCTGCTTAATTTGGAAAGCTTCAGTTGTCATCATATCTTTCATGAATTAGAGTTTGGCTTCCTCTCTTCCATTCATCTTGAAAATGTCCAAAGTGCTACATAGTTTAAAAACTTAGAGTCAAGTTAAGTTGAGCAATTTTCTACTGGGCTACATTGTAAAAATGGGAAAGGAAAATTACTTTCTTTTGTTTTTTTGGAAGACATTTGCCAGTTGGAGCCTCAACAAAGATTGAGTTTGGGAGGCCTTTAATTGTGCACCAAAAGGTTATTGCAGAAGATAACATAAGGGAGATGTCATAAAGAAGAAAATTTGAAGCTCAGTAATAGAAAGCTGTGTGAAGAAATAGGCATTCTGCCAATTAACTGGGTGCTTGAAATAAATAGTTTGGAATTAAAGAAACAGTTGCAAATTTCGAAGACTTGATTAACTTAGTTCATAGGGAAACTGGGGAGTGGGGAAAAAACTTCAGGTTGTGGTAGTTTGAAAGCTGAAAGTGTACTTACTGTTCATTGCAGTTTTGCTCCAAAATATTTAATTTTTATAAATTAAGAGAATGTAAAATCAGAATTGTTAATCTGATTTTATGTTAAACCACGGAAATAAAATTCCAAATATGTTTGGGCGAAATGAAATATGATCATAGGAGTTCAGTCTTGAAATGTTGACTATCTCAGCAGTCAGTAAATATTTCCAAAATTGGGCATAGAGTGATTATGAGTATGTGTAGGAAGGATATCCAACGAAGCAGATAAATGGTACCTGACCCTTGGGTCTTCTTATCTGTTGAATAATCATGACACAATTATATAAATAACCAATTAATAAAAAAAATTTTGTGTGTATCAGGGAGATGTACAGAAGAACATTAAATGTTCATCTTTCCATAAATGTCCAGCTCTTATGTTGCATTAGTTTGAGGTGAAGTACAGTTCTTTAAAGTTTTTATTTCTATACTTCTTTTACCTTTTAAGCATTGTCACACAAACCAAAAAGCAAGAAAGGAGATTGCATTCTTTACTGAAAGGTATTTTTGCTGGATGTAGAATTTTAGGTTGTCAGGTTCTTTCTTTCAAGATTTTATTTATTTATTTATTTATTTTAAAAAATTTTTATTTTTATTTTTTTTAAGATTTTATTTATTTATTTGACAGACAGAGATCACAAGTAGGCAGAGAGGCAGGCAGAGAGAGAGGAGGAAATAGTCTCCCTGCTGAGCAGAGAGCCCGACACAGGGCTCGATCCCAGGACCCTGGGACCATGACCTGAGCCGAAGGCAGAGGCTTTAACCCACTGAGCCACCCAGGCGCCCCTCACATGTTTAATATATATAATTCTTCTGTCTTCTGGCTTCCATTTTTGCTGTTGAGAAGTCAGCTGATAGTCTAGCTGTAGTTCCTCTGAGGATAAGATAGTCACCCTCCTGTTGTGATATCCCATACTGAGATACCATGGATCTGTTTGGGGGCTGGGATCTCTATGAGGACTGAAGGAGCAGAGGTTATGACAGAGACTATGATTCCAGGATAGATGGTGACAGAAGACCATTTGGTAGTGGGGTACTGTATGGATGATGACTACAGAGGAGGTGGGGACAGCTATGAAGATGGGTATGACAGATGAGATGATCGCTCATGGCGCTCCAGAGAGGATTACTCTCAGGATAATTACAGGCATAACGATAGAGGTCCTCCTCCACTTTCCCCTCCCTCTAAAAAAAAGCAAACTGAATCCAAAGCCTTGGAGTACTCCTAAGGAAGATGATTCCTCTGCTAGCACCAGTCCACCTGAGCAACCTCTGTCTTTGGAGGGGGAAACTCTGTCAACACGGCTGCTAAAGATTGAGAAGTAGAAGAATGGCTATAGGAGGAGTGGGAGAAACTGAAGGGCCAGCTGGATGAGCCAGAACAGGAACAATGGTCTCAGGGTAGACACCCAAGCTGGCAAAGTGAAGAAATTCAGGAACAGAATAATCCTGGACAGGAAGTGAGCCATCACAGACTGGGACTTCAGCCACAGCTGGCAGAAATGCAGGGGAGAGAGAGGGAGAAGTCTCTAGAAAATGAAACACTCAATAAGGAAGAAGAGTGTCCCTCTCCAACTTCTAAGCCTCCCAAACCTCAACAGCCTCTAAAGGAGGCTGAACTCCACTGAAGGAGAGTGCTTGGGTGTTTGGAAGGCCTAATCCTCCTGCTCTGTCTCAGAGCTCAGACACAGAGCACTAATCCCCTCAAGTGGTGGTGTGGGGGAAGTGGTTCTGGCTCAACCATTTGAGGAGGGAACAGCAAGGAAAGATGAAAATAAAGTAGATGGGGTAAGTGTCCCAAAGGGCCAGCCACTGTCCAGGAGGTGGAGGGAACAAAGACCACTGGAAGGCATCAGATAGAAAGATGGCAGAAAAGGATCAAAAAAGATCACCTGAGCCAAACAAAGAAACCTGAAGAAAATCCATCTTCCAAGTTCAGTTCTATAAGGAAGTATGCTGCTGTCTCCATTGGGGGTGAAGATGAGAACGATGAAGATTATACCAAATAGACTTCTGCATCCTGTGCTTTCTCCAAGTCTCTTCACCCTGGGGTGTTCAAGAGCAAATCAAACCTCTATCCAGATAAGACAATAAAACCCATCTCCTGGAGACCTTTCTTTGGAAAAAAACAAACAAACAAACAAAAAACCACCCAAAAAAGGGAAATGAAATGAAATTGTTTTGCATACTGCTGCAGCCTTTAAAATATTGAACTAACTGGAGAATTGCCAGTATAGCCTGAGAGAAAGAGATGTACAGCTTTTCCTGGAAAAGTTGTGTATTTTTATGACATGCAGTTGCAGGTGTGATTAGTATGGGTGGGGGGCTCCATTTACTAAAATGGCGTGACGGTGATGCAGTGTCTGGAATCTGGTTGGGCAGTAGGACAGGCTTTAAGGAAGAGTGTAAGATTTCTGCCTTTTAATTTTTTTTGTCCTATTGTGGCATATATGCATTCTTAAACATATGAATACATTTTCCATCCTTGGAAAGGTAGGTTTAGTTTCTGAAGTTGTTTTTTTATCTCTAGGAGGCTGCCTGCCCCTCCTTTTATTTAATTTGGAGTTCCTGGGACCAGCCTGGGGGATTCCTTCATTTTTACCCCTTAGGGGGTAGTGGGGAGTAGTCTATTGAATAAGAGTGTTTGGTGACCAAAATAAGTGGGAGAATCGTGGTTTGAAAAAAAGCTGTGGGGAGGTGACAAATTATTTTGCATGAGTGGTAGGGGGAAATGGTATGACCAATGGTCAACACTGGAGCAGGAAGCACTTAGGTGTCTTGGGAATTCCTGAGTCTATTTTATAAGAAAGGGTTTTGTCCTTTGTTAAACAGTATCCCTTCTGAAAGTTTTGAATTTTTGAATTGTTGATATCTTGAAGCTTTATTTAGACTCTTTTCCTGGTCTTATGTTCCTCATGCTCCTCCTTGCTATTACCTCCCCAAAAAGCAGTTTCTATTTAAATCACATACCTGATCTAGGCATTGTTTATCAGCCCCAGGGAGCAGAATCAAATGAGGAATCACTGCTTTTCTTCAAGAGATCTTGGCCTTTTCGTTTGTCTTTTGACTCTTACTCCTTTGGTCCATTCCTATTCTACTTCTTTTCAACCCCTTTTATACTTTTATATGTCAGAAAACTCTGGAATTAATGGTCTTAGGTAGTGAGTGAGGGTTGATAAATAGGGACAGGTAAATTGTGAGCTGTTCTTACAACCATGTTTTGGGGTTTTTGTTTTTACACGTTTCCTTCTCTCCACTGAAATCCCACACCAGTGTTTGGATTTATAATATGGCCTCCACCAATTTGTGGGTTTATTTGTTTGTTTGTTTGTTTGTTTTAATGTCCCTTGAGAGAGAACAAATGATAATGGAGAGAACTGTTTAACAAGGTCCTTGTTTCTCTTGAAGCACATTAGCAAAACTTGTGTGTTTTTATGTGCACTTTTGTACTGTTAGCCTAGTAGACTGTATTCTTATGGGTGTCATTGGTACCTGCAGAGAAATGACACCTTAGTCTCTTGGTTACAAGCCCTTCTCCCATCAGTCCTAGGTTACACCCTGCCTGGCCCTGCAGACATGTTGGTTTATGAGTGCTGCAACAGTGGGCATACTGAATGATTTACCCAGTGGACATAAAAGATCATGTGAAGTAACTTTAAATAATTGGTTTGGATTGGCCAGTAGCCAGGAAGTGGCTTTCAGAGAGATACCCAAGGCTGAAAGTTTTTTTTTTTTAAAAACTCTTTTCTGTAGAGGATGAAAAGGTAGGGTTTGCCTTCTTCAGGTATACTCCTTCCAAATAGTTGTGTCCAAAAAAGCTGTTTTTTCCCACTACCCTCTCCTGTCTCCATCCCCTCCCCCGTTAAAACAGAAATGGGGATTATTTCCTACTTCTTAATATATGTAAAATTTGTACAAAATATCTTCTATGAAAATGATTTGTAAACTGTAGACTTACTACCTGGGAGTTGTCTTGAGATGTAAAATCCTATTCTTTGAGTTGTGGGGTTTTTTGTTTGTTTGTTTTCTAAAAAAAAGAAAATCTGATCTTTAAAGTTAAAAAAAAAAAGAAAAAAAAAAAGCCAAAACCCCAAACAGAAAAGGTAGGCATCTTGCTTGTTGTCTCCCTTTAAGATATTTTGATTCACTTCTGCTTGATTTAAATGTTCTGTTTGTTGAGTAGTGGGATTCTTTTTATTTTCTCAAGTTTCACTAGGTTTCTTGAATCTGTGGATTGGTGCTCTTGTCCCAATTCTTTCTTCTCTGCCTGGGATTCCAATCAAATGTATTTTAGATCTTCTTAGTCATTCACATCTCATTCTAATATCTGCATTTTCTTTTTTATTCTTTATCTTTTGAATTATTATTTCTCTTGAACCATTTCCCATTTTTTTTCTCTATTCCATTTTTGTCAGTCTGCTGCCATTAGGTTTTAAATTTTAACTATTGTAATTTCTAGAAGTTCTGTTTGGTTCCTTTAAAGATCTGTCATGTTAGGGGCACCTGGGTGGTGCAGTTGGTTAAGTGTCTGGTTCTTGGTTTTGGCTCAGGTCATGAACTCTGGGTCATGAGATTGAGCCCCAGGCTGGGCTTTCCACTGAGCGTGGAGTTTGTTTGAGATTCACTCTTTCTCTCCCTCTCCTCCTCCAATCCCTGTGTGCTTGCTCCTTCTCTGTCTCAAATAAATCTTTAAAGAAAAAATCTGTTAAGTGTATATATATATATTTTTTGCAGTCAGTTTAAAAGCTGTTGTCATAAATGTAGATTGCTTTTTAATCTGTGTCTGATAATTCTAAGATTTAAAATTTGTGTGGTCGTTCTTGCTGTTGTTTGTGCTTGTTTTTCACTCCTGCTATTTTGTTTCTTTGTGTGCCTGGTTATCTTTAACCGATTATTGCCCTCATAGAGTTTCTTTTAGGGGGTTCCCAGAATGAGTGAGCTCTCCTCTGTTGGCTTCTGCCAGGCTTCTGGGGCTTGTACCTGTCAAGAACTTTTTTTTTTTTTTTAAAGATTTTATTTATTTATTTGACACAGAGAGATCACAAGTAGGCAAAGAGGTAGATGGAGAGAGAGAGGGAGGCGGGCTCCCCGCTGAGCAGAGAGCCTGATCTGGGGCTCGATCCCAGGACCCTGAGACCATGATCTGAGCTGAAGGTAGAGGCTTAACCCACTGAGCCACCCAGGGGCCCCAAGGACTTTTTAAAAATTATATTTAGGATGTGGCTTCCTGGCTCATCAAAACTCTGGATGTGTGCCCGGAGTGGCTAACCTTCTGAAAGACTTTTGTTTTTCCTACTTTTTTCTTTCCCTGACTTGTCCAGTGCTGAAACTGCCTGCTTTTCATTCTCCTGTGGTTGGGGGAGAGATGGAGGGTCAATTTTATTTCATTGGTTCCTTGAGGATGTCATCCTTTGGGGTCCCAGTTTAATGTAGGGAGGGTCTCCTGTAGGATTCAACATTAGGCAGGCTCTTATCCTTATCTTTTGTCTCTTTAACCCTTGAGGCTGAGGATCTGAAGTACAAGTGGATGCCATTGGCTGATGCCTTCATGGCAAAACTGGCTTTCATTCTCCTGGCCTTAGATTTCCCTCAGAAAGGGGCAGTTCCTCTTGTCAGTTTTTTAATTCTTGCAAACTAATTTTTTTTTTAAATATTTTTAAAGATTTTTACTTATTTATTTGTCAGAGAGAGTGAGTACATGCAGACAGAGTGGCAGGCAGAGGCAGAGGGAGAAGCAGGCTCCCTGATGAGCAAGGAGCCTGATGTGGGACTCGATCCCAGGATGCTGGGATCATGACCCGAGCCGAAGGCAGCTGCTTAACCAACTGAGCCACCCAGGCGTCCCACTAATTTTTGTTTTATTTGTTATTTACTTTTATTTATTTGAGGGAGACCTCACATGTGTGTACGTGGGACAAGGGACTGAGGAAGAGAGAAAATTTCTGGCAGACTCTGCACTGAGCACGGAGTCCAACTCAGTGCTTGATCTCACCGCCTCAAGATCATGACCTGATCTGAAATGAAGAGTCAGATGCTTAACTGACCGAGCCACCTCAGTGCCCCTTGTGAACTAATTTTTAAAAAATGGTTTATCCACCATTTTTCATTATTTTCACTAGAAAATGATCTAAATAACTTAATTAGAAACTGCCTGATGGCTATGTCTGGAACCCAAGAGCTTGCATCTACTGCTGTTATGTTGGAGATGCAGCAAGCTTTACCCCCCACCCCATCACCCTGTTCTTTGCAGTCTCTGTCTAGACAGAGTACTGACTTGGATGGGTTCTAATTTTTTTTTTAAAGGTTAAGGGGCGTGGGCATCTGGGTGGCTCAGTTGGTTAAGTGACTGCCTTTGGCTCAGGTCATGATCCCAGAGTCCTGGGATCAAGCCCTGCATTGCGTTCCCTGCTCCCAGGTGCGTGGTCACCTGGGTGGCTCAGTTGGTTAAGTGACTGCCTTTTGGCTCAGGTTGTGAAACCAGGGTCCTGGGATCGAGCCCCGCATTGGGCTCCCTGCTCAGTGGGGATCCTGCCTCTCTCTCGCGTGCTCTGTCTGCTTGTGCTCTCTCATTCTCTCTGTCAAATAAATAAATAAAATCTTTAAAAAAAAAAAGATTTTATTTATTTATTTGACAGAGAGAGATCACAAGTAGGCAGAGAGGCAGACAGAGAAAGAGAGGAGGAAGCAGGTTCCCTGCTGAGCAGAGAGCCTTATGCGGGACTTGATCCCAGTACCCTGAGATCATGACCTGAGCTGAAGGCAGAGGCTTAACCCACTGAGCCACCCAGGCACCCTAAATAAATAAAATCTTAAAAAAAAAAGGTTAAGGGGCGCTTGGATGGCTCAGTTGGTTGGGCAGCTGCCTTTTGCTTAGGTCATGATCCTGGGGTCATGGGATTGACCCCCATATCAGCTCTCTGCTCAGTGAAGCCTGCTTGTTCATCTCCCTCTGCCGGCTGCTATCCCTACTTATGTGCACGTGTGCTTTCTCTCTTTCTCTCTCTCTCTCTGTCAAATAGATAAACAAAACCTTAAAAGGTAGAATAGCTTCATAACTATTACTTATTTATTTGATGAATTATTGTATGCTCTGATTATAAATTTTTAGTCTTCTAGAGTTTCATTATATTTTCAGAGTATTTACCTTTTTTTCTTTTTCTTTGTTTTTTCAGTTGAATATTGTCACCCTCCATAGTTTATATATTCCAGTTTGTAAACACTTTACCAGGTATTTTGATGAGAGCTGGGAATATAACAAGTATAACAAATTTTTGTGTTTATGTTTGTATAGCAGAGGAGATAACACATATAAATCCTTATAGTACAGTACCTAAGTAGTATAATACCACATGTTCAAGCACAGAAGAGGAAGTAGCTGCTACTGAGAAAATCTGGGGAGACTTTGTAGAGATAATGTGTTAACTATATAGACATTTTCTAGTAGAAACAGAGGGTATGGAAGGGTATTTCAGATATGGGAAATAAAGTGTAAAGACATGGAGATAAAAGCCATGGCATGCTATAGGGAGTGCATGTAGATTAATGGAATTGGAGGATGAAATATTTTGGGGGACGAAAATTAAAACCAGGAAAAGTTAAAGGCAGAGGCGGGGTAGAGACTTTGTTGATCCAAGGAGGCTGTGTAGTGGCGATGTGGAGGAGGTGAGCAGGGAGGGTGAGGAGGAATGGTTGGGGGCAGTATATATGTGTTGCTGGGGGTGGGGGGTAGTTGTGAATTGGGCTCTGATCTTTTTTTTTTTTTTTAAAGATTTTATTTATTTATTTGACAGAGATCACAAGTAGGCAGAGAGGCAGGCAGAGAGAGTGAGAGGAGGAAGCAGGCTCCCTGCTGAGTAAAGAGCCCTATGCGGGGCTTGATCCCAGGACCCAAGATCATGACCTGAGCTGAAGGCAGAGGCTTTAACCCACTGAGCCACCCAGATGCCCCTGGGCTCTGATCTTGGAGTGAGCTGCCAAGATAGAGTGTGAGTGGGCAGAATGTGCCAAAGACTGTGAGACTGGTACTGAGGGATATGGATTTATCTGTCAGTCAGGGCAGTGGCAAGAAGGTGGATATTACAATGTTGGCAAAGTTTGTGTTTGGAGAGTGTCTGTCCCAGGTTTAACACTGAAAGACTGGGGCCTCGAGAAACCCTTAAGTCTTGGGAAAACTGGGATGATTAGTCACTATAGTGAGGTGCCAGAAGGGCTGGATGAATTTGGGGCAGTTCATGGTGGAGAGTAGTCATCTGTAGCGGGGAGGTACTTGGCCACAATAGAGGGAAAAGGGGGGAATGAGTTTATGTCCATTTACAATAGAGCTCTGTTGTCAGGAGGTGGCAGAGATAGGGGAGCATTTAGAAAGGGGTTGAGCATATGGGGGTTGGTTACTATCGGACAAAGTAGAAAATATTTTGGAATGTGTTCAGCAGAGGGACTATACAAATGAATGAGGTGGATAGATGGGGGTCAGAGCTTAATCAAATGAGAATAACTGTATAGGATCTCTGGTAGATCTCCAGAGGGGTCTATTTTTGGGGTACCCACTGAGAGTAAGGATGAGAAGACATAAATAAAAAAAATGAACAAAAGATTCTTTGATAGTTTTGGTATAAATTGTTTCAGTTCTGACTCCAGGTGTCTACCAGGCTTTTAGCTCCTGATTGGAATAGAATAATGCATATACTTTTTTCTAGTTGACTTATTCACTGTGCCTTATTTCTCTAAGGTTCCATATTTTTATACTTAACTCATTGTCTTTTGTAGAGTATTTATATATTAGGTCTCAGCAATAGAGCAAAAAAATTTTTTTTAAAGATTTTTTTATTTGACAGAGACACAGCGAGAGAGGGAACACAAGCAGGGGGAATGGGAGAGGGGGAAGCAGGCTTCCCGCCGAGCAGAGAGCCTGATGCGGGGCTTGATTCCACAACCCTGGGATCATGACCAGAGCTGAAGGCAGACGCTTAATGACTGAGCCACCCAGGCACCCCTAGAGCAGAGTTTTTAAATAAATTTTCTTAATATTGCTGTTTCAATGTTCAGTATCAACAACTAAACAGTATTTTGTTTATTCATTGTTTTTTGTATTTTGCTATGTTATTGCCATTTTTCTAAACCATATCAGCCTGGAAGTGACTCAACCTATAAATTGGCCCCTGAGTCCTATTTCCCAGTTCAGGACTCTCTCTGTGTGTGTGTGTGTGTGTGTGTGTGTGTATGTGTATATCAGAGAGATAGAGATAGAAATTGACTGATTAATTGGGATTGGTTAATTGAAAGTGACTCTTTCTATCTTCTGTGCCCTTATGTGGCTTCCTAGGTTTCCTGCCTTTTAGGGGCATCAAGCTGTTCTCAGTAAATCTTAATGCCGTAGTTGCTGCCTGGCTGGGGTGTCTGGTTGGTGCAGTTGGTTCCAACTCTTAGTTTTGGCTC
Organism: Lutra lutra; assembly: GCF_902655055.1. Lineage (NCBI taxonomy): Eukaryota > Metazoa > Chordata > Mammalia > Carnivora > Mustelidae > Lutra > Lutra lutra. Next base: position 48,885,202 of record NC_062283.1, on the reverse strand, counting down.
AGGTCTGATCTCAGGTCGGTGAAATCTCAGGTTGGTGAGATCAAGCCTCACATCAGGTTCTGCACTCAGCATGGAGTCTGCTTGGATTCTCTTCCTCTCCCTCTGCCCTTCACCACTGTGGGCACATGCTCTCTGTCTCTCTCAAATAAATAAATCTTAAAAAAAAAAATGGTGCCTGGCTACCCTGTGTAGTGCTGTTCTGTAAGCTTCAGCCAAAGCCAATGCCCTAGCAGTGCCACTGGTGACTTGCAACGCAGTTTACTAATAGTTGTTTGAGCAGACAGTTTGAGGTGGATTCTGAAATTAGGTTCCAGGGATGGATCACCTTGTTGGCTCTCTTCCACTTTAGTGAGTGTGCTTCCTTTCATTCTGCCCATGTCTAACTTATGTAAGCAGGGCTAGGCATCAGGCCTTTCACTCTTTCATTGCATGCCAGCAACCAGGCTTTTTCCTCTTGTGGGTGGCTGCTTCTTTCAGATTTGTTAGTAGAGTCAACTTTTCTAAGTTTCGCTATGGTTAGGTAATACAGTTAATTTATAAGGTAGCATCTTACTTTGTGTTATCTCTTGAGTTTGTGCCTGGCTCATAGAAGATGCTGAAAAAATATTTGTGTGATGTGGTGGGATGGGGTGGAATGTATCCTGGCAGATTGTAAATTTCTGGTCCTATTGTGTCCAGCTCAGGAATTACTGCTGTTTTGATTTACTTAGGAGACTTTGAAGAATTCGTGTATAAATCACCCAGTTTTGCGGGGGGGGGGGGGCAGGGAGGGAGAAAGGTTTTCTTGTAGAAGAGAAGAAATGAGCATAAGTATAAGGAATTAATCTTTTTTTCTAGTATAAATTTTAGTATATTAAAATGTGCCTATGCTATTTTATTTTTTATTTTTTTAAGATTTTATTTATTTATTTGACAGAGTTCACAAGTAGGCAGAGAGGCAGGCAGAGAGAGAGGGAGGGAAGCAGGCTCCCTGCTGAGCAGAGAGCCCGATGCGGGACTTGATCCCAGGACCCTGAGATCATGACCCGAGCCGAAGGCAGCGGCTTAACCCACTGAGCCACCTAGGCGCCCTACCTATGCTATTTTAAAAGAAGGCAGTAATAAAGTAACCAGAGGATTGATTTTTACATTGATCAGCTTGGTAGAGTTACTGAGATATCAACATACTAATTAGAATCTCAGGGTATTAAATTATTGTTTGCTTTCTAACTGAATGTTTTGAATGATTATAAATGACAAAGAATTTGTAAGTGACATAACATAGCATGCTATCAATTCTGGTAAATTAATACAGCAACACAATGATAATTATTTCCTTTTATTTACTGTTTTCTCTGTTTCCTAAAAACTTACTGATTATTAACAATTTATTTTTTATTTTTTTCCCCTATTATATGGCTCTCTTTTATACATTTAAATGCGGAAAGTAGGGGTGCCTGGGTGGCTCAGTGGGTTAAAGCCTCTGCCTTCAGCTCGGGTCATGATCCCAGGATTCTGGGATCGAGCCCCGCATCGGGCTCTCTGCTCAGCGGGGAGCCTGCTTCCTCCTCTCTCTCTGCTTGCCTCTCTCCCTACTTGTGATCTGTCTGTCAAATAAATAAATAAATAAAAAAATCTTAAAAGAAAAAAAAGCAGAAAGTATGTTTTTTTTTTTTTTTTTTTTTAAAGATTTTATTTATTTATTTGACAGAGAGAGATCACAAGCAGGCAGAGAGGCAGGCAGAGAGACAGGAGGAAGCAGGCTCCCTGCTGAGCAGAGAGCCCGATGCGGGACTCGATCCCAGGACTCCGAGATCATGACCTGAGCCGAAGGCAGCGGCTTAACCCACTGAACCACCCAGGCGCCCCCAGAAAGTATGTTTTAAGAGTTGGATTGTAGGGGTGCCTGGTTGGCTCAGTTGGAAGAGCATGCGACTTTTGATCTCAGGGTTGTAAGTTCAAGCCCACATTGGGTGTAGAGACTGCTAAAACATAATAAACAAAATACAAAAAAAGGAATTGGATTATAAATAGAAAACATGTTTTAAGCTAACTTTTATTTTAGGTTTTTGGTTATTTTATTTTCTGTTTATTTATTACTATATAACAACTACCCCCAAATCTAAAGTAATAATTCTAAAACCTAATAGCAAAACTTAAAATCACAACCAAAATCTAAATCTAAAACAATAACCAGTTTATAATATTTCACAATTTTGAGGGATGGGGATTCATACTGGGCTCCCCACAGGGCAGTTTTGCTGCCCACATGATATCATTTGGGCTTATTTGGTTGGCAGCTAGTTTGGTTGTAGGGATGTCCGAGGCAGCTTTACTCACATGCTCACTCAGTATTGAGGTGAGGACTTCTAGAAGGCTGGACTCTGCTGGCATCTCTTCATGTGATCCTGAAAGCAGGAGATTAGACTTCTTTGGTGACCCAGGACTTCAAGAGAGCAAGGCAGAAGCTATCAGTCCTTTCAAAGATCAGGCATGGGACTGTCATGGCATCACTCATGCCATATTGTTAGTCAAAGCAGTCATAGTCCAGCCCAGATCAAAGGGAGGAGGAACAGTTCTCAGTTCTTAATGCTTAGAGCTTCATGGGAATGTCAAAGAATTTGCAGCCATTTTTAAACCCCACAGTAAAATTAATTAATAGGTCACTGTGCATTTGAGAAACAAAGTGCCCTTTATAGATTTTAATACTTACTACCAATGTAGAACAATATTGATTAGAAATAGTGATAGCAATACTGGGCACCTGGGTGGCTCAGTTAGTTAAGTGTCTGCCTTTGGTAAGGTCATGATCTCAGGTTCCTGGGATCAAGCCCCAAATCAGGCTCCCTGCTCAGTGGGGAGTCTGCTTCTCTCTTTCTGCTTGCTCTTCCCCCCAGCTTGTGCTCTCTGTCCCTTTCTCTCAAATAAAAAAAAAAAAAAAAAAAAAGGAAATAGTGATAGCAATATTAAAAACCAGGATGTTTGTCTTCGCTACTTGTTTTATCCACACATTTTTTATTTCATTGTAAAAGAAATGATTCCTAATTGTTTCATTGTACACTGGATTTTTTTTTTAAAGATTTTATTTATTTATTTGACAGACAGAGATCACAAGTAGGCAGAGAGGCAGACAGAGGGAGAGGAAGCAGGCTCCCTGCTGAGCAGGGAGCCTGATGTGGGGCTTAATCCCAGGACTCAGAGATCATGACCTGAGCCAAAGGCAGAGGCTTAACCCACTGAGCCACCCAGGTGCCCCTGTACACGGGATATATTAACCAATCTTTATTAATAATTGTATTAATATTGTTGGAATTGTTTTTTTTTTTTTAAGATTTTTTATTTATTTATTGACAGAGAGATTGCAAGTAGGCAGAGAGGCAGGCAGAGAGAGAGGAGGAAGCAGGCTCCCTGCTGAGCAGAGAGCCCGATGTGGGGTTTGATCCCAGAACCCTGGGATCATGACCCAAGCCGAAGGCAGAGGCTTTAACCCACTGAGCCACCCAGGTGCCCCAATATTGTTGGGCATTGTTAACATGTCTTTTTACCTGCTTGTGCAGGTGTGTTTCATTTTTAATACTTTAAATCATTTATTTACATGTATTGATGTCATGCCCCTTTCCACAAAGGATTTGAGATGACTTGCAACAAGACACAGAGGACAGGGGCGCCTCCTCTCTCTCTCCCCACTTGTCTCTCTGCCTACCTGTGATCTCTGTCAAATAAATAAATAAAATCTTTAAAAAAAAAAAAAAGACACAGAGGACAAATATGTATCGAAGTAAAATATAAATAACAGTGGATAATGAGGATCAAGAAAAACAGTTAATAAATGGCATCACCATCTGCCTAGTGGCTAAAACCTAAACCCAGGAGTCTTTTTCTTTATCCTCTTCATCTATAATCTGTCTGTCTGTTACTACAAAATATATTCCAAATCTGTCCACTTGTTTTTTCTACCAGTGCTTCTCTGGTTTGGGCCATCATCATCTTTTCCCTTAGTTCCCGTTCTTCCTCTCTGATCCCTTTTACCATTCCTTCTCTGTTCAGCACAAAAATGGTCTTAAAAAAAATTACAGTGTAAATCAGATCTTGATTTTCCTGTGCTTAACATGTCTGTTTAATGACCAATTCTTAGTATAAAGTCTATCTCACCCTGGTCTGAGGGCTCTGTCTGCCTCTCAGCACCTCTCACACCATCCTGCCTGTCACTGCTCTCCATCGGCCTTCTTTCTGTTACTGCAACCTGCCAGTCCTTTTCCTCCCTGGAAAAAGGACCTATGAGCACCTTTGCACTAGCTCTTTCCTCTGGTTGAGATGCTCTTGCCACAGGTTTTGCATGGTTGACTTGTTTTCAGTCATGTTTCCATTTAGAATGCCATTTCTTCAGAGAGACTGATTGGCCACGCAACTGAAAGTACAAATCCGTCCATTCACAGCGTGTCTTTTTGCTTTATTTTCATCACAGATGGCTGCCTGATAATTTCTTGTTTATTGTGTATTGTCTATTTCATTAAAATGTAAGCTTCATGAGAGCAGTTTTGTTCTGTTTTGCTTGTTTGTAGCTGGATCCCATCTTCTGGAAATGGTGTTTGGTGTACATAAGTTCTCAGTGTTTTTAGAAAGAATTCTACATAAAAAAACCAAAGGTTAGACCTGGTAGTGGTATTTCCAGGATGTGATAGATTTATTTTAGAAAAGATGATTCTTTTTTTTTTTTTTTTTTTTTTTAAGATTTTATTTATTTGACAGACAGAGACCACAAGCAGGCAGAGAGGCAGGCAGAGAGAGAGGGGGAATCGGGCTCCCTGCTGAGCAGAGAGCCCGATTCGGGGCTGGATCCCAGGACCCTGGGATCATGCCTGAGCCGAAGGCAGAGGCCTTAACCCACCGAGCCACCCAGGCGCCCCAAGATGATTCTTTTCTAAAAAAAGAATGCCTAACTGGCTCAGTTGACTGGTAGAGCATGTGACTGACTCTTGATCTCAGGTCTGTGAGTTTGAGCCCCATGTTGGGGGTTATAGGGATTACTTGCAAATGAAGGTTTAAAAAAAACAAACATTGTTTCTCTGGGACTTATTCTTTACGTTGGTAATATACATCAGAATCACTGATGGATCTTTAAGAAAAATACACACCTGGGCTTCATTCTGAGATTTAGGAGGCACCAGGAATCTAATTTTGGAAAGCTCCACTGCAAATCTGATGTACATCCTTGTTTAAGGACCAGGGTCTGAGAGAGAGAAAGCTATGTGGATGCAAATAGAAAACTTCTGGCCAAATATTTATAAACATTTGAATATTATTGATGTGATGTTTATGGATAAAATCTCTGGGAAGCCTTATTTATATCTTTACTCTAGAGCCCATTGTAATAGACTAGTGATTCCAAAGTTGTGTGCTTAAGATGATCATTTGGGAGTGTGGGAAGGAAATAAATAATTCAACTCATGCAGTTTTAATCTCATTCTTTTTACATTTTGGAGTGGGGGGTAAGGCATGTTATGAATACATAATACACCGTAATGTATGTAATTTATAAAAATACATGTAGAAGTATGTGCTCAATATTTTATTGATCAAAATGTGGGATCCAAAGGGCATTAGAGAATACTCTGCCAGTCAGGTAGATTGTGCGGTGGTAATAACAAATGATCCCTAAATCTCCGTGACTACTAAAAAGGTTTGTTTCTTGTTCATGCTCTGTGTCTCCTGTGGTCCATCTTCAGCCTTGCTCTGTCATATTGATGCTGTGACTCAGACTGATCGAGCAGCTTTTATCTGAAATTTCACTAGTTGCTATGGCAGAGGGAGGAGAGAACTGGGGAAAGCACATGCTTCTAAAGTTTTTGCTTGGGTGTGACACATGTCACTTAGATTTCACTGGCCAAAGCAAGTCACATGGCAACACATGAGTCCAGCAGGTGGGGGATGTACAACTCTCTGTCAGGGAAGGAGTCTGCATAGAGTGAATAACAGTGCAGTCTACACAGACAGCCTCGTACTTGTTTACTGCGTGGAACATTTGCCTCACCAGAGCTCTGTTTTAATCTCCTCTTAGGCGTGCCGGCAGAGCGAAATTGCTCTCCCAGTTCCTGGTTTGATGGAGAGTATCAAAAAGAAAAGGATGCACAAAGCCCGAGTCCTTAATTCTTAGTAAGACAGCATGTAAAACAGTATAATTATAACAGTGTAATTATAAGATAAAAAATAAAGCTTTACACAAATTGTTAAAGCCCATTAATTTTTGCTTGACAAAAAAGATATATACCATTATACAATATGCCACTTGAAACATAGAGGTACTGACTATAGGGATTGAGCTGTGGGGAACTGTGAATAGTGCTGGAAAGAGAAGACCTTCAGAGATCAAATGTTCAGGGCCTTTGCTAATTGAAAATTAATCAGAGTGAAGTTTGAGCATCTCTAGAATAGTAATTTAAGTTACTCAGGATATGTGATTCCATTTAGAATAGTTTGCTTATATACCTCTTTTCAGGAAGATGTTGAGAATACTCAAGGTTATTTTAGATTTTTTTTTTTTAAGGTTTTATTTATTTGATCTAAAGAGAACAAGTAGGCAGAGCTGCAGGCAGAGAGAGAGGGAGAAGTAGGCCCCCAGCTAAGCAGAGAGGGCGATACGGGGTTCGATCCCAGGACTCTGGGATCATGACCAGAGCTGAAGGCAGTCGCTTAACCAACTGAGCCACCCAGGTACTCCAATTTAAGTATTTGAGATAATCAAGTCAGTAGCAGTTTATACCAATTAATAAAGTTTTGTAAAATCATCTTGTATTTTCAGTGAGAATTTTCTTACTTTGGCCTTTTAAATTTTGGTTATAACTAAATTAAATGACGATTTAGAACGTGTGTGACAAATGGATGAACTTTTTAATTCACCAGGGAAAAACAGTATTTACTGAAAGGCTGTAACACAAGCAACGACATGAATTTTAGATAGAGTGTTGTGTGATTTGGAATGCACCGGGCTACTTTGGGTGAATGATTTAGAAACACATTGAATTCCGTAGAATTTTATTTGTTATTTCTAATCTAATCAAGACTAGGCAATTTTTTTTCTATTTTTTGGGAAGGTACATTTTTTTTTTAATTAAAAATTTCTTTTAAGATTTTATTTATTTAGAGCATGTGGGAGCGTGAGCATGGGGAGGAGCAGAGAGGAGGGAGAGAAAGGGGAAAGATTCTCAAGCAGATTCCATGCTGAGCTCAGGGCCCAATGTAGGGTTCAATCTCATGACCCTGAGATCATGACCTGAGCTGAATGCAAGAGTGATACGCTTAATGGACTGTGCCACCCAGGCATCCCTGGGAAGTTCATTTCAGTGAAAGAACTAATTGCTATTTTTTTTTTAAGATTTTATTTATTTATTTGACAGAGACCGAGATCACAAGTAGGCAGAGAGGCAGGCAGAGAGAGAGAGGGGGAAGCAGGCTCCCTGCTGAGCAGAAAGCCCAATGTGGGGCTCGATCCCAGGACCCTGGGATCATGACCTGAGCCGAAGGCAGAGGCTTTAACCCACTGAACGCCCCAGGCACCCCTAATTGCTGTTTTTTTAAAGTAAGCCCTATACCCAGTGTGGGGCTTGAACTCATGACCCCAAGATCAAAAGTAGCAGCTGAGCTAGCCAGGTGCCCTTTATTACATTCTTTAATATTCTAGTTTTTATTCAAAAACTTTTGAATGAAAAAAGGTTAGTCTTGACTCTCTTTCTAAGGCAAAAGACTTTGAACAACAGAGTCAAGACTATATATAAAATTATAAGACAAGTTAAGTCTTATAATTTATTATGTTGTATGATCAGTAAGGTGATCTGTGCTTCCACTGCTTCCCTCATATTTACTAGGCAAGCAGTTAATTGCTTATAAACACCTGTGGTATTGTTAATACAAATATTTGAGCTGAGTTTAGGGAAAGGGGAGATACTATATTACCCTGGAGAAGCATTAGCATTATATATTGATGTGGGATTTGTTTAGTTGGAACCCAAAAGAGTATTAGGAAAAGTGTCTGTATGTTCAAAGATGCGTATTTTTTTCTTTGTTGCTGTAATAAGTGATTATAAAAGGGCCCTGGTGGATTAACATACCTGAACTTCAGTTTTGTCAGCCAATTCAGTCAAAACTATTTGGGTAAAAAAGTAGTCAGTTATAATTACCTTCATTAATGGTGGGGAGAATAGGCATGTATACTAGGATTTTATTAAAATTCATATAAGTGTTCATTAGGCAAATTCAAAGTCCATTTTCATATTTATCTTTTTATATTTCCAGTTGTAAATTCACTTAAAAAATAATGAAAACTTTCATGAAGACATTAAGATTTCTTCTCCTTTCATCATGTCTCCCTGATCAGTTTCTTTATCAGTTGCTGTGTGAGAATTACAGTTTGACTCTAAAACTGGTCTAAACTATAGGTACCTTTGCTCAGATTTTCTCTGTGGTGTGTATCTGGTTGTGCATTTGAGTTTTGAAGGATTTCCCTTATGATGTGCAAAGGAAAAGGTAGATAGTCGATTAAATAGATAGATGAAGAAAACAAATGCTGAAGCGGAATCATCTGGTGTTACCTCTTAGGAAAATATTTGCTATTGCTAAGCCTCAACTTAGAACACTGTAGATGTAGAATGAGTGTTGATTATATATAATTTGTGCTGTGACACCCTTTAAAATTTTTACCTATAAGACTTACAGCATGACATCTAGTTGTATGATATTTTTAGTTTCTATATTTTTATCCTGTTCATTACCAAAGAAGAATTGCAGTGAAAATTTTAATTGATAACTTCCTTTTGATGTTACATGTTTGTCTAACTCTCTTGCAGAGTATTATTTTGTTTATTTGGAGACTGCATGGTGTTGTGAACTTTAGTGTCAATTTTTAATTGGAAATCCAATTTCATTTTTACTTCTATTACTTTGCAGTAAAATTAAGATAATATCTACCTGGTAGGGTTGTTGGTATGATTAAATAAAATAGTATCAACTAGTGTAACTAGTAGATGGTAATGCTTAGGTCTCAACCTCCATTGGCTTTTTAAATAATCTGGTGGACACACCTAGACTGCCTTTCTCTCTGCTGTGTTTCGACTTTCATATAACACCTATGAGCAAATATTTTAAGCCATTACATGGTGGTGGGATAGCTGTCCACCAGCCTGTGATTCTATTTCAGTAGTAGTGCCATCATTCTTTTCATAGTACGATTTGTGCAATTACTTAACTATTTTGTAGGCTTTCTCTGCCTGTGCTCTTTAGAAACCGGCCACAGAAGGGCAGGAAGGGAGTGATGTTGGGTTGGATGGGTATGCTTTGGGACCAGCCTCACTTCAACCAGAGTGGTGGTGGTTTTTTTTTTTTTTTTTAATTCCCCCTCCTGATTTCTGCAACATAATACCCTTCTAGGTAAGATTTCCTTTCAAGGAGGTTTTCAAAGTATGCTGGATTTTTATCTTTCAGGGAAATAAACAGAAAGAGAAGCTTAACTAACGTTAGTAGTTAAGCAGCAGTAGTCTTAGACTTAACAGATTTGGATAAATATAGAAATCATTAGGCATGCCTAAAGTGGTGATTCTGTAGTACCACTTTAATACTTAAGCTAGCCAATAATTTCTTTTTTAAAAAATCATTTATATATATATTTTAAAGATTTTATTTATTTATTTTTTTGTCAGAGAGAGAGAGAGAGCAAGCACAGGCAGGGGGAGTTGCAGGCAGAGGGAGAGGGAAAAGCAGCCTCTCCACTGAGCAGGGAGACCAATACAGCACTCGATCCCAGAATCCTGGGACCATGACCTGAGTTGAAGGCAAACCTTAACCAACTGAGCCAGCCAGCATCCCTAGCCAACAGTTTTTTAAATTTTGAAGTAAAAGAACAAAGTAAAAAGGATATGCAAGAAGGCAGTGAACATTTAGAAATTGGAATAAAAAAACACCATTAGAATAATATTCATGAAATACAAAAGGAATAAATTTAATAAAGTATGTGCAAGTATAAGGAAGAAAATAAAAATGATCTGTATTCCTCCCCCTTTTGTTTTAAAGGATTTTATTTATTTATTTATTTGACAGAGAGAGAGAGAGAGCGCGAGCGCACACAAGTAGGCAGAGCGGCAGGCAGATGGAGAGGGAGAGCAGGCTCTCTGCTGAGCAGGGAGCCCAATGAGGGGCTTGATCCCAGGACTTGGCCGAAGGCAGACGCTTGACCGACTGAGCCACCCAGACATCCCAATCTGTAGTCCCTTTATCCAGAGTTACACAGTTTTACTTAGGTCTAAACTTTTCTGCCACCCGTAAACTTATGCACACAAACACAGACATGGAATCTCTTAAAGGTTTATTTTAATTTGTCCTTACCTAGTTGTATTAATTTACTTTTGCCTAACAGTGTTCATGGATATCTTTCTTTAACAGTAATCATAAGTATTCATAATTTTAAGAATTTTACTATTATATTTCATTACAACACAGTTCACTTTTGTTTACTTCTTTAAAATGTTTTAGGGCGTGTGGGCGGCTCAGTGGGTTAAAACCTCTGCCTTCGGCTCAGGTCATGATCCCAGGGTCCTGGGATCGAGTTCCGCATCAGGCTCTCTGCTCAGCAGGGAGCCTGGTTCCCTTCCTCTCTCTCTGCCTGCCTCTCTGCCTACTTGTGATCTCTCTCTGTCAAATAAATAAATAAAATCTTAAAAAAAAAATAAAATGTTTTAAAAAGTAAGAAGTATAACACATATCCAGAAAATATGTCCAACAAAAACATACAGTCTAGTGAATTATTATTAAGTCCGTCATCCAGGAATAGCATTGCTGTTACTCTTCAGACCTCTTGTGCTCTTTCTCAGCCAATTGTCTTCTTTCTCCTAGAGGAAACCCCTGATATCTGACTTATGGTTATCACTTCCTTACCTTTTTCCCCTTGAGTTGACCACCTGAGTATTCATTCCTAAACAGTATAATTTTCCTTATTAAGACAAAAACTTTATATAAATGGAACAATGAAATATGTTTTATTTTGTATCTGTATTGTTTTGCTTAATATGTTTTTTTTTTTTGTTTTTTTTTTTTTTTTAGATTTTATTTATTTATTTGACAGAGAGAGAGATCACAAGTAGGCAGAGAGGCAGGCAGAGAGAGAGGGGGAAGCAGGCTCCCTGTGAGCAGAGAGCCTGATGCGGGACTCGATCCCAGAACCCTGAGATCATGACCTGAGCCTAAGGCAGAGGCTTAACCCACTGAGCCACCCAGGTGCCCCTGCTTAATATGTTTTTAAGACTTAACGCGTATCAGGGGCACCTGGATGGCTCAGTGGGTTAAAGCCTTTGCCTTAGGCTCAGGTCATGATCTCAGGGTCCTGGGATCGAGCCCCGTATCGGGCTCTCTGCTCAGCAGGGAGCCTGCTTCCTCCTCTCTCTGCCTACCTCTCTGCCTACTTGTGATCTCTGTCTGTCAAATAAATAAATAAATAAATCTTAAAAAAAAAAGATTTACACATATCATGTGAAGTTGTTTATTTTTGTTGCTATACCATAGTCTATACTACAGATGTACTATATTTATTCTGCTTTCAACACATTTTTGGGTTTTTAGTTTTGGCTGTTATGAATAATGTTGCTTCATGAGTATATGAATAATGCTTGTTCATGTTTCTTTATATGCTTCTCTAGGGCAGTGGTCTGAGAATTGGAATATTCCCATCACTGGGGAACTTGTTAGAGATAGAATTTTTGGGACCTGCCCCAGAGATTATGAATCAGAAGCTCTAGGAGTGGAGTGAAGCTATTTCTATTTTACAAAACCTTCTAGGTGATTATAATAGTACTTCTTAAAATCCATTGCTCTAGGGTAGGGGTCAGCAAAATTTGGGCCATGGGCCAGATTCTCTCTGCTGTCTGTTTTTGCATAATCTGTGAGTGAAGATTGATTTTTACCTTTTTAAGTAGTTGAAAAAAATTAAAAGAATAACATTTCTTATCAAAGGAAAATTCTGAAAAGAAATATAAGCTTCAGAGTTTGTAAATGCAGTGTTACTTTAACACAGCTATATCCATTGGTTTACAGGTGGCTCTTTTCTTGCCATAACGACAAACTACGTACTTGGGGTGCTTGTGAAAGAGACTGTGGCTTGCAAAGCCTAAAATTTTAACTGGTGGGCTTTTTCTTGAAGAAGTTGGTTTGTCTCTGCTCTAATGTATATGCTTAAGGAGAAAAATTGCCGGGTTATGGGTATGTTTACTTTCAACTTATGAAGTAATGCCAGATTTTCTGAAATGTTCATACAAATTGGTGTTCCTGTCAGTATGAGAGTCCCATTGCTCTACACACTCATCTGTGTTGTCCAACTTAATTTTAGTTCTGGTTAGTATGTAATAGTATCCTCATTGTGTTATTTTGCTCCCAAAATTGTAATATGAAAAATTCCAAACATATGGGAAAGTTGAAAGAATCTTACAGTGAATATCTGTATGTACTCACTATCAGGTTCTACAGTTTACATTTTACTGTACTTGTTTTATCACTTACTTTCCATTACTGTATTTATCCATTTCAGAGTAAGTCTCTTTCAAAATTGGTACAGTTCCCACCAGATACTGCAGCCTGCATGTCCTTAACTAGAGTTTAATGCTTGTTTGTTTGTTTGAATATAACCTCAAGCTTTTATTGTCTTCATAATATAACAAAGAATGACGCTTAGAACTGGATCACTTGGCCCTTTTTCTCTTATCTCCTCCCAGTTCAGAATGCTAGCTAGCATCGCTTAATGGCATTCTCTTAGAACTGCAGTTGGGCTCAACACATTCAAGCCTCAGCACAGTCTTTGTAGTTAACCTTTTTCTGGAAAATCTGCCCACTTTACCCACTCTGCTTCCGATCATAAAGCTGCTTTCCCTGGGCGTAAAAAGAATCTTTGCCTTTCTTGTCCTATGTCACTTTGTGGAGTTGGTGCTTACACAGTTCTTGCAGAAGGTGCAGCAGGTTTTAGGAATGTTTACCATGTTTGCAAGAGTGCTACTGGCACAGAAAGAAAGCTAGAGTTCAATGTTTGTTAACAGTTCTCTTTTTATTTAAGGTAAAGCTTACGTACAATGAAAGGCACAACTCTTAAGTATACCATTCATGAATTTTGACAAATGTATAAGTGTGTGCAGCTGAAACTTGCAAAGATACAGAACATTGCTGTCAACCCTGAGAGTCTCCTCATGCTCCAGAAAATCCCTGTTCCTGCTCTCCAAGAGGCAACCACTATTCAAATCTTTATTTATTTATTTATAAAAGATTTTATTATTTATTTGACAGACAGAGATCACAAGTAGGCAGAGAGGCAGGCAGAGAGAGAGAGAGGAGTAAGCAGGCTCCCCGCTGAGCAGAGAGCCCGATGTGGGGCTCGATCCCAGGACCCTGAGATCATGACCTGAGCCGAAGGCAGAGGCTTAACCCACTGAGCCACCCAGGCGCCCCTATTTATTTTTTTTTTTAAATATTTTTCTTATTTAATTATTAGAGAGAGAGAGGATGAGAGGAGAGAGGTCAGCTGGAGAAGCAGACTCCCTGCCAGGCAGGGAGCCTGATGTGGGATTTGATCCAGGGACTCCAGGATCATGACTTGAGCTGAAGGCAGCCGCCTAACCAACTAAGCCACCCAGGTGCCCCTCAGATCTTTTTTAAAAATCATTTTCTCAAAAAGATTTTAGTTATTTATGTGAGGGATTGAGAACAAGCAGGGGGAAAGGGCAGAGGGGGAGAGAGAGAGAGACAGATTTTCCACTGAGCAGGAAGCCCAATGCAGGGCTTGATTCCAGGACTCCGAGACTGACTGTGACCCAAACTGAAGGCAGTTGGTCAACTAACTGAGCCACCCAAGAGCCCCAGCTACCATCATATTTGTCTTTTATTTTTTAATACATATTAATATAGTTATTATCTATATATCTTGAGTCTTATTGTTAGTTATGAAGTGATGTTTTATTGTGAGCCTTGTTTTAAAATACAATATGCTTGACATTGTATTTGAAGATGAGTTTTCAGGAATCCTTTGAGGCGTACTGGAATGTGCTTTTCTTCATAGAAGATTTGAGTTTGCTTATGCCAGCTGTCTGGAGGTATTTGATTCAGGGACCACCTTAAAAGAAGTTCAAGGCTTGGGATTTCACTGATGACATTTGAGCAGGAGGATTTCTTGTTAGATACTCCACTCCATATATACAAACTCACTCAGAGCTTGAGTTTATATATATACAATCTGTGCTTTGAAGAGGATGCTTTTATTTATTTACTAATTAAAAGATTTTATTTATTTGAGAGAGAGATTGAGAGACATCATGAGCAGGGGGAGGGGCAGAACGAGAAGGAGTAGCAGGTTCTCTGTTGAGCAGGGACCTCTTTGCAGGGCTTGATCCCAGGACCCTGGAATCATAGCCTGAACTGTAGGCCCAGCCACCCAGTTTCCCCTAAAGAAGATGCTTTTAAAAATTTTCTCATCGTTGGGGAGCCTGGGTGGCTTAGTGGGTTAAGCCTCTGCCTTCGGCTCAGGTCATGATCTCAGGGTCCTGGGATGGAGCCCTGCCATTGGGCTCTCTGCTCAGTGGGGAGCCTGCTTCTGCTTCTCTCTCTGCCTGTTTGTGATCTCTGTCTGTCAAATAAATAAATAAAGTCTTTAAAAATTTTTTTTCTCATTGTTATTTCTTTGATTTTTTGTGAGAGGTTGATCTGAATAATATAGCTTGCTTTACTGAAACTTAAAGTTCTACTGAAATTTACTTACCTACATGCCTGTTCTTGGACATTGGGTTTTTTTTTTTTTTCTCTTCTTATTGTAAATAGCATTGTGATGAGAAGAAATTGTTCCTGTGTATGTATTTCTCCTGTTATTTACTTCAGACTGATGTTGGAAGTAAAATTGTTAGGGTCTGCTCATTTTAAGTCTTTTTTGATATGTATTGTCAAAGTGCCCTCCACACACTATATTTTCTAAGTCTTTGAACTTTTTGCATTTTAATAGGTATAAACTAATACTGCATTATTATTTTAATTTACTCTTCTCCCTATTCTTCACCCCCCCCCTTTTTTTTTTAAAGAGAGAGTGCATGCTTGTGAGAGGGGAAGAGCAACAGGAAAGGGGGAGAGAGAGAGAAAATCTTAAGCAGGCTCGATGCTCAAAACCCAGTGGTGGGGCTCAATCTCAGGACCCTGAGATCATGACCTGAGCCAGAATCAATGATGGGATGCTTAACTGACTGAACCACCCAAGCACCCCATCTTCCCCTTTCTAATGTTTACCATGATTATTCTGTCCCTATTGTAGCACTATTTATTGAGTGTGTGTGAGGAGGGTGTTGTGTGTGTGTGTCTAAGTGGAGAGGACATGAGCAGCTTTATCTTTTTATATAGGGACTACCAAGCATCACCCATGGATACCGAACTTTGAGATTAATGCCGTTACTGTATAGAACTTTTAAATTGTCTCACTTGTGATAGGAGTGAATGTATTTTGTATCATAAGTTGAGTGAACTGTAAATTGGTGACTAGAAGAATGGATTGCTGTAATCATTGATACTGTTCACCAGTAAATTTGGGTTCTCTTCTTTCTGGGCAAGTAATAGAATTACTTCCCTGCTCCTTTGAGGATAGTATGCAAAAAAAATGATACGTTTTTGTCAGTGAGATGTAAGTGGAATTGACCTACATAACTCTTAAGAAGAACCAGTTTGCCATTCTTATTCATTCTGCTTATCATGCAGGAGATTGGAGCCTCCCCCAGGCATCTGGTTGCTTGGTGATAGTGAAGTATTCCTGCTCCTGCCGCTGCCTCCCCACCATTCCTCCTGAACATGGAGAAAAGCAGGAAATACCATTTTTTGTTAAGCCACTGAAATTTATAAATTCTTTGTTATTGCACCATAACTTAGCCAATCCTAACTAACATAGATGACTATAATAAGAGTGATCAGAAGGGGCACCTGGGTGGCTCAGTCACGTGTCTGCCTTTGGCTAGGTCATGATCCCAGGATCCTGGGATTGAGGCCTGCATTGGGCTCCCTGCTTGGCAGGAAGCCCGCTTCTCCCTCTCCCACTCCCACTACTTGTGTTCCCTCACTCACTGTCTCTCTGTCAAATAAATAAAATCTTAAAAAAAAAAAAAGGTGATCAGAAAAGCTACAAAGCTTTTCTCTGATCATCTTGACAATTATAAAAGGGTGTAATTTTAATTTACTTTTATTGTTGTCACTTAAATGATTATTGTGTGTATTTTGCTTTTAGATTACTAGTACTTACATCCTCCTACTATCTTGGGGCTTTTTGAGCATAACCTGGATGTTAAATGATCTAAGTATTCCCCTCAATATTTGATTTATATTTTATCTTCATTTACAGATCTTTTTTTCTCTAGAATTTTGAAATTTTTATCTAGTCAGATCAAACTTTTTATTTTTAAAGATGTAATCAGTCTGAGATAGTAGATCTACAGATATTTCTAGAAAAGCTGGTGTTTTAAATTTGAAATTGTTTTGTATGGCTAGAAAATTGAGAAATATGTTAAACCATTTTTAATTGCAAATAATGTATTGTAATAAATTAATATAACTCTTGAATTGGAATCATGTTCCCAGTTAGACTATTATGCTCCCATAGACTATTTTTAGTCTATGTTAACCTGAGTTTTTTTTATTTTTTAAATTTTTATTTATTTATTTATTTTAAAAAATATTTTATTTATTTATTTGATAGAGAGATACATAGCGAGAGAGGGAACACAAGCAGAGAGAGTAGGAGAGGGAGAAGCAGGCTTCCCATGGAGCAGGGAGCCTGAGGCAGGTCTTGATCTTGGGATCATGACCTGAGCTGAAGGCAGCCATTTAACAACTGAGCCACGCAGGCACCCCTAACCTGAGTTTTTATTATAATTACCTGTTGTAATACTTTCTGGGTTTTTTTGTTTGTTTATCATACGTTCTCAGAAAATGGTGGAGTAGAAATTTTAATGTATATTGAATTTAAGTTTTCTTTCATGTTTTGGCTTTCTTAATTATAGTAATGAGTTATTACTCATATTAGGAATGATTTGAGATACCAGGACTTTAAAATTTTTATAAAAGTATTGAATCCTTACTAGAATAGGAAAGTATTTTATTGAAACTGAATGTAGATTTTTAATTTCTTTTTTTTAAGAACTTTAATTTTTTAAATTGTATAAAATATATTTCCTTTTAGATAAGTGATGAAGAGAAGAAGCTCCGAGAACCAGAGATTCTTGCTTCATCACCCAGTTTGAGTGGATCTAAGATAGACTGGGAGTCGGAGTCAGTTTATAAGGTATGTAAACTTTTAAAATACATCCTAAGTTTTATTAAATATATCCCATTGAGCTTTATATACATAGTTAATAAACCCAGTCGTATAGCCTCTGGTTACTACTCCCTCTTCTTCTCCCTCTCCTGTGCAGAATTCATCTTCAACCCTGCTGAGGGTGTGCCAAAAGTCTGTGCTGGGCTGTCCCACAGAGTCTACACACTGTCTAACCTTATTTGGTTAGACTAGACTCTGGTTAGGCTAGACTCTGACCCCACCAAAGCAGGCCATTCTTTTAAAGGAATACTCTTCTCAAAATACATAGGCTTTGACTCCCCATGCTGAGCTGCCCCTGCAGGGACACTCTTCACCCACTGGGCTTCAACACCTTGTTCTGGATCAGTGCTCTGCGTGATAGCCTTTTCATCACTCTTGGGCTCTGATGCCATGCTTGGACCATTTTCCCCACCTAGACTCTTTCTTATTCCATTTGGGCCCTGGCATTTTCTGCCCTTTTGCTCTCCCCTGACAAACCTTTAACAACTACTCAGGTTCTGGCATCTTGAAGTGGGCCATCTCTGCTGCCCTCTTTTCCTCAGCACAGATAATCTACTTGGCTTGAACCCATTGAATAGCTTTTGAATTGAATAATTCCAGAAGGGGAAGGGGTGGAGCTGAAATTAATTTTAAAAATTTGATAGCTGCATCACCACAATTTCCTTTGAAAAGCATGTACTGATTATTGTCAGTGAGTGCTAGTAATTTAAAATTCTGCTTCCACATTAGCTCCCTATTTCGACTTCCCTGTTTCTACCATTTAGGCCATCATTCAGTCAGCTTTCCAAATGTAGAGTATGGGAATCAATATTTATTCTCCCCACACCATGCATTTCCTATTACTCTCTCCTCACATCATTTTTTTGCTTCTCCTTGGGCATTTTTGTTTCCATTGTGACCACCTTAATAGGCTAGAATCATGGAATATTAGAGCTAAAGAACACCTAAGAGTCATTTATACCATCTCTCTCCCCTTCCTTGCTGAAATTTAGAAACATTCATTAAATATATAGAAATCATAAGTCTGGTCAGTCACAGAGTCTGGACTAGAACTCTTGCTTCCAAACTATCCCCATCTCTTGCCTGGATCATTGAAATAAACACTCTAACCGCCTCCTCCAGTATGTTCTGTGTAACTGTTGTTCAGTGCCGTGTCATACACATACCACCCTGCAGAACTGTTTGACTTTCCATGTGTGTCTGTCTTGTTTTCTCAATTAAGTGATGAGCTTCTTTAGGACTGTGTTGTAGTCATAGATATGTTTTTTTAAAAAAACATAATCTGTTTATTGGGTGGTTTTATTGGATATGTAGAAAAATCTTGGAGTTATATATATTATATATTTATATATTTATATAAATATATATTTATAAAAATATAAATATATATTTATATTTTTATAAATATATATTTATATTTTTATATAAAGATATATATTTATATTTTTATATAAAGATATATATTTATATTTTTATATAAAGATATATATATATATTTATTTGAGAGAGAGAGAGACAGTGTGTGTGTGGGGATGGGCAGAGGGAGAGAATCTTCAAGCGTACTTCCCCTGAGCACGGACCCCAACTTACCTCAGTCCCATGACTCATGAGATCATGATCTGAGCTGAAGCTAAGAGCTGGATGCTTAACCAAGTGAGCTCTTCAGGTGCCTCTTAGGCATATAGATTTATTTATTTTTCTTAAAGATTTTATTTATTTATTTGACAGAGAAAGAGATAACAGGCAGGCAGAGAGAGAGGGGGAAGCAGGCTCCCCGCTGAGCCAGACGAGGGGCTCAGTCCCACGACCCCGAGACCATAACCTGAGCTGAAGGCAGAAGCTTAACCCACTGAGCCACCGAGGCACCCCAGGCATATAGATTTAACTCCTCTCTAAAACTTGGGTGACTAGGTAATTTGGGGATCATTTCTTTCACCTAATTTTTTACCACATTTAAAAAAAACTGTATTGGAGAGTAAGGATGATTTTCAGTTTACTCATACTGTGTTCTCATATCATAAAATTTTAGGGTAGTTCTCAGGATTTAAAAAAAATGCAAGTGGAGTATTGTGTTTTAAATGATATTTACTGGTAAGTACTTCAGTAGCGGAACTGAGCAGTTTTTATTTTCATTTCTTGGTGTTGAGATTAACTTTTCTAATGTATTTTTCTAGTGAAATAATGGAAACAGATGAAGAAATTTAGAATTACTAGTAATTTTTGTCATCGAACATATTGTATGTACATAATTGATACAGAGTAAAATTGTGGAATATGTCATATGAGGGGAATGCAACATGCTTAGTGGGCTTGACTTGAGTGTTTAAAATCCTAAAGATTATAATTTGTAAATTCATGAGTTAAGAATAAAAATAACGCATTCTAACTTGGCTTATTATTATTTTTCAAAGCATATACTCTGAAATGAGCACATTTTTGGACTGTCATTTCTTACTAATGTTTGTCATTTAGTTTTAAGGATTATATATTGGTTTTTTGTTTGTTTATTTTTGATCTGCTGGGACAAGTTAATTTCTTACAGGAAGAATTTTGTTTAGATTTAGTACTTAGGAAGATTTAGGGAGTTTTCATGACACGTACTGACTTATTTTCCCTGTTTCACTATAAATTCAGATCCCTTTTGCTGATGCTCTGGATTTATTCCGAGGAAGGAAAGTCTATTTGGAAAGTGGCTTCGCTTATGTACCACTTAAAGACATTGTGGCAATCGTCCTGAATGAGTTCAGAGCCAAACTGTCCAAGGCTTTGGCAGTAAGTGTTTCACTTTATTTCTGTATTTACCTTATTTCTGCATAGTCACATTTTCAATTATATGCTTTTGGTAGTTTTGTTCTGTACTTCTTAAGAGATAATTTTTATAATGATACTTTAATTGCTTATGATGTCATACTGGTAATTCTAGAACCACTAGGATTTTATTTGTTACTGCCCATGGTTAGTTTTCTTTTTTTTCTTTTTTTTCTTTTTTTATTAAAGATTTTATTTATTTATTTGACAGAGAGAGATCACAAGCAGGCAGAGAGGCAGGCAGAGAGAGAGGAGGAAGCAGGCTCCCTGCTGAGCAGAGAGCCCGATGCGGGGCTCGATCCCAGGACCCTGAGATCATGACCTGAGCCGAAGGCAGCGGCCCAACCCACTGAGCCACCCAGGCGCCCCAAGTTTTCTTAGTTATCTTTCTTATAGTAATACTAATAGTGACCTGATGAATTCTGTGAGAGGCTTCTGTGGATTGTGTCTTCAAGGTTGTGCCTTTTTTCCTTAGAGATAGATTTCTTATGAGGCCCTTCACAGTTGTTGTTGCCTATGGTGTTATGGTCCCTAGATTTCTGTTCTGAATCGGTATTTTGTATCTGTAGAGGGCGATATAGAAGAAAACCTTTATCAAAATGCTGATATGCTACTGCTGTAATAAACAACCTATTGCTAAGTGAAAGTGGTAGTAGCTGTTTGAATAAATAATATGATCAGGGATGCCTAGGTGGCTCAGTTGGTTAAGAGTCTGCCTTCAGCTCAGGTCATGATCCCAGCGTCCTGAGATTGAGTCCCACGTGGGGCTTCTTGCTCGGCGGGGAGCCTCTTTCTCTCTCTGCCTGCTGCTCTCCATGCCTATGTATTCTTTCTCTCTTCTTTGTCAAATAAATAAATAAAATCTTTAACAAAACGAAACATGATGAGTGCTTTTCAGTGGATTTGTTGAAAGAGTTACACTTCAGTGATAACATCTTAAAAATACATGTTTTGGTAGGGGACTTGAATACCCTACTTAACATCAATGAGTTGACCATCCAGACAGAAAATCAACAAGGAAACTGGCTTTGTTTGACACACTGAACCAGATGGATCTAAGAGATATATGCAGAACATTCTATCCCCAAACAGCTGAATACGCATTCTTTTCAAGTGCACATGGGAAATTCTTCAGAATAGATCACATGGTAGGCCACAAAACAAGTTTCAACAAATTCCAAAAGATTGAAATCGTATCATGCATTTTTGGCGACTACAACAGTATGAAACTAGAAATCAAGTCACAAGAAAACTCTGGAAAGAACACAAATATATGGAGGTTAAATAACACATTGCTAAATGATGAATGGGCCAATCAAGAAGTCAAAGAGGAAATTAAAATATACTTGGAAACAAATGAAAATACAATGACAAAATTTTGGAGATGCAGCAAAAGCGGTTCTAAGAGGGAGGATAATAGCAGTATAGGCCCTACCTTAAGAAGCAAGGAAAATTACAAATTAACAACCGAACCTTATAGCTAAAGAAACTGGAAAAAGAACCAAAGCTTGGAGCCCGTAGAAGGAAGAAAATAATAAAGATTAGAGTAGAAATAAATGAAATAGAGACTGAAGAAAAAATAGATCAATGGAGTCAAGAGTTGGTTCTCTGAAAAGATCAACAAAATTGATAAACCTTTAGCCACACTCATTAAAAAAAAAAAAAAGGACTCATATAAAAATCAGAAATCAAAGAAGAGAAATACTTGCTGATACCACAGAAATATAAAGGATTATAAAAGAATGTTATGGAAAATTATATGCCAGGCAATTGGACAACCAAGAAGAAATGAGTAAATTCCTAGAAATATTTAAGCTTCCAAAACTGAATCAGTAATAAAAAGAAAATTTGAACAGACTGATTAGTAGCAATGAAATTGAATTGGTAATTAAAACCTTCCAACAAACAAAAGTCTAGGATTAGATGGCTTCAAGGCAAATTCTACCGAATAAAGAAGAGTTAATACTCTTTTCAAACTATTCCAAAAAACAGGAGCAGAGAGAAAGCTTCCAGATTCATTCTGTAAGTCAGCATTACCCTAATACTAAAAGGTACTACAAAAAAGAACTATAGGCCAGTATCTGATGAACACAGTTGTAAAAATCTTCAACAAAATATTAAAAAACTAAATTCAACAATCCATTAAAGTGGGATTTCTTCCAGGGATGCAAGGGTGGTTCAGTATTCACAAATTGATCAGTATGATAAATCTCATCAACAAGGAGGTAAAAGCCTTATGATCGTTTCAATAAATGTGGAAAAAAAGCACTTGACAAAATACAACGTCCATTCCTGATAAAACTCTGAACAAAATAGGTTTACAGGGAATGTACCTCAACACAATAAAGGCCATATATGAAAGACCCACACACTAACATCATACTCCATGGTGAAAAACTGAGAGGTTTTTCCTTAAGATCAGGAATGATACAAGGATGTCTACTCTCCTACCTTTATTTAATGCATTACTGGAAATCCTAGCCACAGTAGTCCTACAGTAAAAAAGAGGCAGAAGAGATCCAAATTGGTTAAGGAAGAAGTCACTTCCACTATCTGCAGATGACCTAATATATATAGAACATCTGAAAGACTCCATTAAAATCTACTATAATTGACAAATGAATTCAGGAAGGTCACAGATTACATAATTAATAATAGAAATTTTGCATTTTTTTTCTTTTTCTTTTTTTTTTTTTTAAGATTTTATTTATTTACTTCAGAGAGGTAGAGAGAATAAGCAGGAGTCAGCGGAGGAGGGATAGAGAAGCAGACTCCCCACTGACCAAGGAACCTAATGCAGGGCTCCATCCCAGGACACTGGGACCATGACCTGAGCCAAAGGCAGATGCTTAACGGACTGAGCCACCCAGGCACCCCAAAATCTTGCATTTCTATACACTAATAATGAAGTAGCAAGAAGAAATTAAGAAAACAGTTCTGTTTATAATTATACAAAATGCTGATAGAGCTGAATTATACATATTTCGATAACCCTAATCAGTAATAAAAATTATTTATACCAGAAAATATTACCCTTTTTAACTCCAAAGGAAAGGTTGGCCTGTACTTCTGACTGGAATCAGTATAGCTTAAAAGAGCCACATCACATAACCTTGAAGTTCTGAATCAAGTACCAAACGTGCAAATCTAATAGAATGTTTAGGAATAAACTTAAGCCAGGAAGTGAAAGACCTGTACTCTGAAAACTGTAAAACAGTGATGAAAGAAATTGAAGATGACACTAACAAAGGGAAAGATATTCCGTGTTCATGGATTGGGAGAACCAATATTGTTAAAATGTCTGTTCCGCCCAAAGCAATCTACAGATTTAGTGCAATCCCTATCAAAATACCAACAGCATTTTTCAGAGAACTAGAACAAATAACTCCAAAATTTTTATGGAACCACAAAAGAGCCCAAATAACCAAAACTGGTGGTATCACAATCTCAAATTTCAAAATAGACTGTAAAACTGTAGTAATCAAAACAGCATGGTCCTGGCATAAAAATATAAAACAGATCAATTGAACAGAATGAGTCCAGAAATGAATTCATGCTTTGATGATCAATTAATCTATGACAAAGGAGGTAAGAATATACAATGGGAAAAAGTCTCTTCAACAATTGGTGTTGGGAAAACTGGACAGCTACATGCAAAAGAATGAAACTGGGCCACTTTCTTAGACTATAATAACTGAAAATGGATGAAGAACCTAAACGTGAGATGTGAAGCCATAGAAATCCTGGAAGAAAACATAGACATTAGTCTCTTGGACATCAGCTATAGGACTGTTTTGCTAGATATGTTTCCTTTGTCAAGGGAAACAAAGGCAAAATTAAATTGTTGGGACTACATCAAAATAAAAAGTTTCTCCACAGCAAAGGAAAGATCAACAAAACTAAAAGCCTACTGAATGAGAAACGGTATTTACAAGTGATGTATCTCATAAGGAGTTAATGTCCAAAGGTATTAACTTACTACAACTCAACACCAAAAAAACAATCTGATAAAAAAAATGGACAAAGGGTCTGAATAGACATTTTTCCAAAGAAGACATAGAGATAGCCAAAAGACACATGAAAAGATGCTCAACATCACTCATCATCAGGGAAATGCAAATCAAAATGACAATGAGATATCACCTTACATATGTCAGAATGGCTAAAATCACAAAAGCAAGAAATATATTGGTAAGGATGTGGAGAAGGAACCCCTGTGCCCTGTTCATGGAAATTCAAGGTGGTGCAGTCACTATGGAGAATGGTATGGAGGTTCCTCAAAAAATTAAAAATAGAACTATCATATGACCTAGCAATTCCACTACTGGCTATTTACACAAAGAATATGAAAGTATTAATGCAAAAAGATATATGTACCCATATATTTATTGCAGTATTACTTATAATAGCCAAAATATGGAAGTAATCCAAGTGTCCATCAACAGATGAATGGATAAGAAGATGTGTACACACACACATACACAAGAAAATTACTCACCTATAAAGAATGAAATCTTGTCATTTGCAACAACATAGATGGATCTAGAGGGTATAATCCTAAGTGAAATAAGTCAGAGAAAGACATACCATATGATTTCACTCATGGGGAATTTAAGAAATAAAAAAAGAGACAAAAAGACTTTTAAATACAGAGAACAAATTGATGGTTCCTAGATGGGAGGCTGGCAGGGGATGGCTGAAATAGGTGAGGAAGATTAAGAGTGCACTTGTCCAGATGAGTAATGTATAGAATTGTTGAGTTGTTACATTGCACACGAAACTAATATGTATGTTAACTATACTTGAATAAAAATAACATTTTGCAGTACCTTTGCCTTTTAAAATGAGTCTAGTTTTTTAAAATAACTTTGTGGTACTCCAAGCAAAAGAGAACTTCAAAGTTGTGATGTGGCTCTTTTTAGGCTATACTGATACCAGCAGAAGCATAGGCCAACCTTTCTTTTGAGTTAAAAATTATAATATTTTCTCATTTAAATGATTTTTATTACTGACTGTCCAGGGTTACCTAAACATGTATAATTCAACTATTTCAGTATTTGGGAAGACTAAAATATTAACTAGTTTTATTAATAAGGCACTTTATGAAAGCACCAGTACAATAGGTATTTACTATTAATATTCTTCCTCCTTCCCTAATTCTGTATTTTTTACTTTAAAAAAACTCTCAGTAAAGTTAATGTTTTTATGTTTTAATTTTTTAAAAGATTTTATTTGAGAGGAAGAGAGAGAGCACGCGTATACATATAAGCAGAGGGAGAAGCAGGCTCCTCGCTGAGCAGGGAGCCCAATGCAGGACTCCATTCCAGGATCTGGGATCATGACCTGAATTGAAGGCAGACGCTTAACCGACTGAGCCACCCAAGCACCCCAAAGTTAATGTTTTTAAATAGTTTCTTTAGTAGTTTGTGACTTACCTTGGACCATATCTATTTACGGATGAAGATAGTGTCTTTCACTACAGTAAATCTCTGTGGTAGACACTGATGTTTGCCTACTAGTTGGCCATTCCTCTTGTTTTATTATTACTGGTTTTATTCACCCATTTTCTCTGCTGACATTTTGGATAGCACTTCTTTGTGTGAATCAGCTGTATACTTTTTAGGACATTGGGCAACCCTCACTCTCATTTACTAAATGCCCTCCCAGGTCCCAAGAAAAACAAAAATGTCATGATGCATTTCAAAAAGCTTCTAGAGTATTGGTACCACTCCTGTGCTGATTTTGGTCTTTTTCCTTCTCTTTTCCTAATTGTTAATCTGTGCACATAATATAATAATTGTGGCTGAAAAAATGTGAGAAGTTGTTTGGGTGCCAGTAAAAATGAGCACATGCATATTTGCTCTTCAGTTTATCTTTCTAATAATCTATGTGCAAGGAAGGATGTGTACAGTTTTCAGCAAACTTTATAAATTGGAGATTAAAGACAAACTTTTGTAAGTTCCTAAGTTAGTAACACTTTCATTTTTTCATCAAATTTCATTTAAGTTTTGTACCCTATTGGGAAAAATTCTTTTCTCTTTTTTCCCTCCTGCTCATTTTTTCCTCCCTCCAAAGTAACTTTAAAGGGGCGCCTGGGTGGCTCAGTGGGTTAAGCCTCTGCCTTTGGCTCAGGTCATGATCTCAGGGTCCTGGGATGGAGCCCTGCCATTGGGCTCTCTCAGTGGGGAGCCTGCTTCTGCTTCTCTCTCTGCCTGTCTCTCTGCCTGTTTGTGATCTCTGTCAAATAAATAAATAAAAACTCTTAAAAAAAAAAAAAAAAAGCAGCGCCTGGGTGGCTTAGTTGGTTAAGCGCCTGACTCTTGATCTCAGCTTAGGTCTTCATCTCAGGGTTGTGAGTTCAAGTCCTGAATTGGGCTCCATGCTACTTAAAACAAAAACAAAGTAACTTTGAAAAAATTAATAATGTTTTACAATTTTGAAATACATACTTACAAAAAAGTTGCAAGTAAACAATAGCATTTTGCCATAGGCTTCTGAAAATAAATTCCCAACCTGATGTCTCATTGCCCCCAGTACTATAGGTTGTAATTTTTATATTGTTCCAATTTTAGTGTATGTGCTGCCGAAGTGAGCATTTATAAACAAAGATATTCTCCTGTATAACGACAGTTCAACTTTGAGAATAAGCAAATTAGCATCAATACATGAGTACCATCTAATCCTCAGTTCTCATTCAAGTTTCACAGTTGAATTATGTCCTTAATTTCAGAAGGATTCAATTTTGTATCAGATATGTTACGTTTTTTTAGTCTCCTTCAGTCTGGAGCAAGTTCTTCGTTTCTGTTGGACTTTTATGACTTTTTTACTTCTGAAGAAAATACCAAACTATGATGAAATTATGCTCATTGTGTGTTTTTTTTCTCTCAACAAAAATGTAAATTCTGTAAGAGTAGGGGCTCTTGTCTTAATTAAAATTTGTTATTTGTTATTTAATGTCTAGCAAGTGCCCAGTAAAGTTTTATTGAGCTCTGATAGATTATAATAGCCTCCACTTGTGTATAGTTTATTATTTGCTGCCTCACTGGACCTTTACCACAGTCCTCTGAGATAGACAGGGACTACCGTCTGCATTATACAGTGAGGAAAATGTAGCTCTAAGAGGCTAAGTAATTGGTCCAGGGTTCTGTTGGCTAGTAATTGCTGGAGCCCTAAATTTCAGATTTTCTAATTGTAATTTTTAGAATCTTTTGATGAAAACTGGATCTTTATAAGGAGTTAGATTATTGAGGATTTAGATTTTTAAAAACTGAGGAAGTACTAAAAATTATATTAGGATCCAGTTATAGAACAGGCAAAAAAGTTGAATTAGGAGCTGAGTTGCAATAAATCGATAACCAGTTAGGGAAAAGAATGAGGGAAAGATGCATTTATTTGCCTCACATAACAATTTTAGAAGCTTTGGCCAGTTATTTCAGTTAATGGTTGGTTTATTTATTTAAAATATTTTATTTATTTATTTGTCGGAGAGAGGGCACAAGCAGGGGGAGCAGCAGGCAGAGCAGGCAGAGGGAGAAGCAGGCTCCCCACTGAGCAGGAGGCCTAATGTGGGACTTGATCCCAGGACCCTGGGATCACGACCTGAGCTGAAGGCAGACGATTAATGGACTGAGCCTCCCAGGCATCCCAATGGTTTATTTTTTTAAATAACTTTTTGTTTACCCACATATTGTTTTGGGTACTAGAGACACAGTACTTAAGATAGATGAGTTTTTTTTGTTTTTTAAAATCTTATATTGTAGTGGAGGTAGACAATTACCAAAGAAATAAATAATAACACTATTGTATTTAACATGAAGGAGCCAGCTGAACAAATACAGAGGAAAGTGTTTCAGGCAGAAGAGAATCTTGGCATTTTTGCAGAATGTAAAAGGCCCGTGTGGCTGGAGTGTAGTGAGCCAGCAGAGAGTAGTACAAGATGGGCCTGCGATGACTCGATACAGGACTTTGGATAAATCAGGGTCAAGAGTTTGATTTAACATAACTCAGTAGAAAACCATTGGATGGTTTTGAATGTGGGAGTGATATGATCTGATTTATGTTTTAAATAGATTACTGTGGCTGCTGCTTGTAAAGCACTTTGAGGGGCAAGAAAGAATGGAAACATGAAAAGTAGTTGGGAAGTTTATTGCTGTCTAGATGGTGGCTTGAAATGGGTGATTGCATGAGGGTGACATGACAGACTGGCTGTGAGAGGAAAGAGGAAATAGATAATCATAATGATAGCTGGAACTGGATTTAATATTTGCCAGGTGCATTTCTAAATACTTTATATGAATTAGCATATTTAATCTTCATGGTAACTATATCAGGTGGGTGCTGTCAGTATTCGGAGGCTTATGACATCTCTGCACAGGTAGAGAGGAGCAGAGGCAATATTTGAATCCATGTGATCAGGACTTGGAGTTTCTATTCTGGACCACTGTGTTACACTGCCTAGACTTTTGGCCTAAATAACTGATTAGGGGGTGATGCCTTTTACCAAGATGGGGAGGCCTGTGAGAGAAGTACGTAGAATAAAACCAAGAGTTCTGTTTTGACTAGGTCAAGTGGGAGGTGCTTTATTAGTCATCCAATTGGAGATGGCAGCTATGAAGTTGGATTTAGAAGTTAGATTTCTGGGGAGGAGAAGGTGAGGCCATGAGATTCCATGAGATCACATAGGAGAGAGTGGCTCTTCAGTGGAGAACCAAGGAGGGCGCACAACTGATCACGAGTTTCCATACAACCTTTACTCTGTGTCATGAAGCAGTAGAATATGCTTTGTTTGTTTTGAAAAATGTGACAGCTTCTTAAATTGTAGCTGAATTTCCTTAAAGTAAATTATCTTTTTTCTGGCATAGTGTGACTATTTTCATTTTCTCTTTGTGAGATTCATCATTAGAAGGTGCTGGTACAAATTAAAAATATAGACTTTCAGAAAGTATTATTTACACACTTCTAATTTAGATATAGAAAGAAGGACTTTGATAAGTTCTCAAAGAAATAATGGCAGGCAAATAAAGAAGCCCTTTCTCAAAGTCACAGCAAAAGGAAAGATTTTCTTTTTTTGAAAAGGGTTTCCTTTTCACATTTTTAGAATACTAGTTAAGTTTGTGGCTCACCATGTCTTGCTGCTTTGGAAAAATGTTCTTTATAAGCACTTGATCAAGTAATTTTTATTTCTAAAGAGCTTACAATCCTCTTAAATATTTTATCCTCTTTTAAAAAGCTGTATTCAGTTTAGTTTCTTAAATTGTGGTTAAATATAATTAATTTTCTTGAATGGTTACTTAATTTGTAATTACACAAGAATTTTTGTTTTATGTCTAACTAGTTGATTTTCTTAGGTTTTAGATTGATTACTGTGTCTTTTCTAATATTTCTTTCTGATTATATAATGTCATTTTAAGGCGGTTACAATGAATCAATCAGTGCTGCAGCTAATGCTTCACCTGCACCTTTATTTAGTATCCGACACCGGCCCATTTATTCTCTCATGGTACTGATCTGTAGGAAACAAAATGTTGCAGTTGAAAGCCATGAAACTAATGGAAAGAATCATTTTGCGGGAAGAAGTAAACATCCTCCTTCTATTTTGAGACACACTAGTTGACTGAGGATGCTAACCTGAACTAGATCGTTACTTGGTTTGTGAGATAGTGGTTTATTCAACCTTATATAATGTCCAGCTTACAATTGTGTCCATTCAACAAGCATTTCTTTAACATGTTAGGTTTACTATGTAGTGCCTAGGATAGGATGGGAGATGGGACATTTATGAGACGGGACTTTGACCCTCAAGATCCCTTTTATCTAGTAGGGAGAGCTAAAATGTACAGGAAAGACTCATTGACTAGGTTGAAATGGGCATTGTCCTGAGAGTTCTGTCACCTCAACTGAGGGAATTTTGAGAATGGAGTTGACCTTGGCTTTAAGTGATTTGCTAGATGGAGAGATGAACAGTTTGCAGAGAGTAGTAGAGCTAAATGATTGGGGTGCTGGAATGCCTAGGCTGTGTTTGTTAGTGGTATGTTTGCTTGGATTTAATGTCTATGAAGAATAGTAGAAGATCAAATTTTAACAGTGGATATCACCAGGCTTATGAGTTTGAGTTTTAGTCTGTATGTTAGTGGTTTCCGGACTTTTTGATTGTGCTCCCTTACTTAAAGTATCACACATCTTCAATGTACAGATGTAGACATTAGAAAGTAGTTTTAAAAAAGAAGAAAAAAGGGAATAGATAGTTAATTTCTTTCTCTATCTCAGTAGGTCATCTTGCATATATCTATTTTGGAAACCATTTTTAAAAAATTTAATTTTTTTTTTCAGTGTTCCAAGATTCATTGTTTAAGCATCACACCCAGTGCTCCATGCAGTACGTGCCCTCTGTAATACCTGCCACTGGGCTCACCCATCCCTCCACCCTTCTCCCCTCCAAAACTCTCAGTTTCTCAGAGTCCACAGTCTCTCATGGTTCATCTCCCCCTCCGATTTCCCCCAATTCACTTTTCCTTTCCTTCTCCTAATGTCCTTCATGTTATTCCTTATGCTCCACAAGTAAGCAAAACCTTATGATAATTGACTTTTTCTGCTTGACTTATTTCACTCAGCATAATCTCCTCCAGTCCTATCCATGCTGATACAAAAGTTGGGTATTCATCCTTTCTGATGGCTGAGTAATAATTCCATTGTATATATGAACCATATCTTCTTTATCCATTTGTCTGTTGAAGAGCATCTTGGCTCTTATTTTGGAAACCATTTTGAATAAAACTGCTTGTGTTACCATTGGATATGTGTTTTAGCAATAGGGATGTGAGACAGAGCTATTTGGGATAGAAAGTGATTTTGGTATTGGGGGTGTTCAATTTCTTGATTAATAGGACATTCTGATAAATCTGGGTTAAAATTTAGAAAAATTCTTGGAGATTAAGACACAGATTTGGGAGTTACCCACATGGTTGTGAAATTTGAACCTGAACTAGTGGATGTAATTTCTAAGGAGTGAAGAATAAAAAGAGAAGAGGACCAAATACTGAACTATTTCAGGGTTGGGTTATGGGGATCAGTCAGGTGCAATGAGCTAGATACCACAAAAGAAGAAGTCAGTTTTGCCATCTTTCTCCATATGTATTTTACTTTAGAAAATGAGGCTTTTGGCACCATTCACAGAATAGGATTCGGTAACAGTTATTTTCTTGTTTTAGTGAGATATTCTAGGTTTTTGATAGAAAGGTTTATTCATTGGGCACCTGGCTGGCAGTGGGTTAAACCTCTGCCTTCAGCTTGGGTCATAATCTCGGGGTCCTGGGATCGAGCCTTGCATTGGTCTCTCTGCTCAGCGGGGAGCCTGCTTCCCCCTTTCTCTCTGCCTGCCTCTCTGCCTACTTGTGATCTCTCTCTCCCTCGATCAAATAAATAAAATCTAAAAAAAAAAAAAAAAAAAGAAAAAAAAAGGTTTATTTACTGAGAAAAATCAGTAATGTACATGAAAGTGCTTAAAAGTTTCAAAGTGCTAGTAATTTTTTAAGGTGTTCTTTTGAAGGGGTTCGTTTTTGTGAAAAAGAATATTTTAAGGAGTTTCGATTTTACCATTTTTTTCCCTATAATGCTTAGTATACCTTTGCATTTTGTGCTTATGGAAATTAATGGTGGCAAGAATTGTAATGAATCACTTATTTCAAGTTTTCTTGGCTTTTTAGTTGCCAGCAAATGTTAGTGGTACATATACATAGAATTTTTAGAGCAGGCAAGGATTTTAGAGTTGTGTGATAATCATTTGTGTGTTTTCTTGCCCTTAGTTTTGGCAGCTAGAATGTAAACTCTAGGTTTATAGATATCAATGGACATGCTTGCTTGTCCTGTTCCATGTGGTAGTGCTTTAGTGCAATTCTTTCTTATTATGAGAGGCTCTCAGTAATACCAGTAATGCCTCTTCATTTTGCCCATGAAAGCATAACCCCAGAAAATTTGAACGGTTTACCAGAATTCACTCAGCAGACCATTAACCGACTTAGCCACCCTAGGCACCCCTACATGTTTTAAATGTAGGGTTTACCAGGGTAAAGATCGAGCCATATTCATCTTCTCCATGGTGGGGCTTGTGCTATATCCTGCTTAATTATCTCTGATGCCTAGCACAGTGCCTTGTGCAGAGTATGTGCTCAGGACCTTAGGAAGTACCTTGTGAGAACTGCATGTTTGCATTTTCTCCAGATTTGTTGAGAAAACTAAAGTGAAATGAGGTTACACTTGAGTGTACTGTCTATAAAAGAGTAAAATCTTGATAATGGGTAAAGTGCAACTGTTTATGACCTCAGAATACTTCCGAAGAACTAGTGCAGTTGTCTATAGTAGTTTTTTTTTTTTTTTAAGATTTTATTTATTTATTTGAAAGATAGCATTAGCGAAGAGAAGGTCAGAGAGAGAAGCAGACTCCCCGTGGAGCCGGGAGTCCGATGCGGGACTCGATCCCGGGACTCCAGGATCATGACCTGAGCCGAAGGCAGTTGTCCAACCAACTGAGCCACCCAAGGCGTCCCTCTATAGTAGTTTAAACTGTTACTCTTTTGACAAGATGGGAATTTTATACTTTGTTTAGAAACTCTGATGATGCAGCATAATCCAGGCTTAAACTCTAGCTACCTTGAGAATAGCAACTTCCTTCTTCATGATTGGACTAACTCTTTATAGAGTAATTCTTAGGTTACTGTTTTTGTGGTCACCTTGTATCCTCTGTGCATCCTACCTACCCCCAGAAACAGAAAAGATCCCTTTTTATAAACACTTCTGTTCCTCAGATCATTTATCATATTTAAGATTTATAGTTAACCATTTTAAAGGAGTAGCCAAAATTGTCTTGAAAAACTTAGTACTTTATATGTCATTTATGGTTTATTTACTAATTTTTTTTCACTGAGCTGCATTGCTTTTATTGATACCTGAGAGCACCAAAAAACAAATTTTTGTCTGTTACTTGTGATGAGAAAATATCAGCAGATTCTGTTGCTAGGAAACAGCTGAATACTGAAATAGTTTTTTTTGGGGGGGTGCTTGTAAATTCAAATCTTTGACAGTTCTGCTCTCTTAGAGCAAAAATTTATTCGGTCACTACAAAGAAAGATGCATCACCTGTTTTCCAATTTTTTATTATAAAGTATTTTTATTTTTTATTTAAGTTTTTATTTTAATTCCAGTTAGTTAATGTACAATGTTCTATTAGTTTAGTTTTCCAATTTAAAAATTTTGCACAGGGAAGCTAGGATTATGAAAAATATTTGAGAAATATCTAATATCTAATATCTAAAAAATTAGATGTTGAGAGTGTAATTTGTTACCACGACTGGACATTGAAAAATAATGATTAGACATTTTTGAATTTTAGTTTTTTTTTTTTAAGATTTTATTTATTTATTTGACAAACAGAGATCACAAGTAGGTAGAGGGGCAGGCAGAGAGAGAGGGAGAAGCAGACTCCTCACTGAGCAGGGAGCCCGATGCAAGACTCGATCCCAGGACCCCGGGACCATGACCCAAGCCAGAGGCAGCCACTTAACGACTGAGCCACCCAGGCGCCCCTTGAATTTTAGTTTTTTTAAGGGTTTCTGATTCATCATTAATGAAAGAAAGAATGAGAATGGGAGGAAGATATATATAAACACACATACACAGAGGACACAGAGGATTTAAACCAAAGAAAAATATTATATTAAGTCAACTTCGGGGTGCCTGGGTGGCTTAGTTGGTTAAGCATTTGCATTTGGCACACGTCATGATCCCAGGGTCCTGGGATTGAGCCCCGGAGGCAGAGTTGGAGTCCGAGTCCCGTAGTCCGAGTTGTCTGAGTCATCCGAGTTGGCGTTGGGGAGTCAGAGTTGGCCTTTCTGCTCAGTGGGGAGCTTGCGTCTCCCTCTCCCTCTGCCTGCCGCTCCTCCCTTTGCTTGCATTCCCTCTCTCTATCAAATAAATAAATAAATCTTAAAAAAAAAAAGTTAAACCAGCTTTGTTTCATGGAAATAGGTTGGCCACATCCTATATTAAATTGCCCAGGTCTACTCTTTTACCTGTAACACTTAATATATGTGCCAGAGAAAAGAAATATTAAAAAGAAGTATTTGTTTATAATCAGGTTTGCTTTCTTTTATAACCAGCTGTCATTTAATTTTGTCATGGTTATATAATGTTGAGAAAAAGATTTTTATTCAGATTCAATTTAGTAAGTTTTCTTGAATATTCACTTTTGACCAGGCACAAACACTGGTGACAGGTGTGATTGAGCTTTCAGGGTGTTCAGAACATGTGAGAGGGAGCAGCAGTGAGAGAGAGATGTAAATGGTTCTCCTACACTGTGGTCAGTAAAAGCTTAAGTACAGAGTAGCACAGAAAAGAGAGTGATGAATTCAGTGTGGAGATCCCAGAGAGGGCTTCAAAGAAGACAGCAGCTTTGATCTGGGTTTCGCAGAGCTCTTTCTTAGCTATGAACAGTTCTCTGATCTTTTCTTTTTGGTGAGTAGGGGTAGGGGATGGTGAATAAGATCACTGTTATTTGTCTTCATCTTTGAGTTCCCTCTTTGTTTCTTCCTTGTCTGTACCTGTGGCTGATAACAAGCCCTGGCATTTCTCCTCCTGCTCACTCCATTCAGGGAGTGTCTGATTCTGTGCCTTCAAATTTCACTGCTTGTCTGTTTAATTGTACACATATATTTGAGGAACTTGTCAGAGAGTACAGAATCCATCTTCTGGTTTACATGCATTGTGAATCTTGTGCCTCAGAAATAAAAATCTTATTAAGGCTTTACATCTTTATCCAAGTGACACAGAACCTTCTGAACTCAAATAGGCAGGGTATATACTAACATTGGGGTGGTGTGGGGAATATTATCTAGAATATTTAGGGGAGTAATGCATAAGTTCAAAACAAAAATAAAAAGAGCAAATGAAAATTATCCTAGACTTGTTTATATTAGAAATAATCAAGGAATGATGGAATTGAGGGTAACTAAATGCACAGGTTTTGTTTCCCTTAAATTTTTAAGGAGACTTTAAGAGTAGGAGTAAATGTTTTATGAGCCCTCTTGCTGTTAAAAAATGCTTTTTTTTAAAAAAATCATTTTATGCTTTTAGGGTACATTTTAAAACGTGGTATTAGCTTGGAAACCTATCATAGAGTTAGGAAACTTCGGTAATATGGAAATTTTGTGTTGAAGCTCTCATTTAAAGAAATTATGGCTGTTCTTTGTGAAACTACGATTTTGTCCATATACAAGATTATATTTGTTGAGTTGCAAAACAGTTAGGCGAACATTGTCGGTGAGCTTACTAAATTGAGGTATGAATGAGGTAATGATCTAGAAAATAGAGAACTGAAACTGAAGAAGATAGAGAAGATGGATTTCTTTCTCATAAATTTGAAAACAGAAGAAGAGCAAGCAGGATTGCTAATCAGAATGTTATCTTCTATAACTGTTCCATAAAAAAATGCACAGTTATCACATTGACCATTAAAGCCTAAAATAATGGAAAGAAGATGAAATAATATTCAGTCTTTAGGAAAAAACAAACTAATACAGCTTTGGATTTTGACAGGGCAGCTGTAATCCCAAAGAAAGAGAATAAAAATTTGCATTTATAGTCTTTTCTTCCAAGTAGCTTAAAGCTTTGTAAGTACATTTTCATTAATCCTTCAGACTACTTTTGAGTTTTGTTTGAAATATTAAGAAGGAAATCATCTCTACTTCTTGAGGATGGCTAAAAAAATTGTGTACTGAAAGTCATAGAAATTATTTCTTTACCTTGATAGCTTCAATGTTTTATGTGTTTCTACTCTCATTTCTTCTTCTTTTTTTTTTTTTTAAGATTTTATTTATTTATTTGACACAGAGAGATCACAAGTAGGCAGGGAGGCAGTCAGAGAGAGAGGGGGAAGCAGGCTCCCTGCTGAGCAGAGAGCCTGATGCGGGCTCGATCCCAGGACTCCCAGGACCCTGAGATCATGACCTGAGCCAAAGGCAGAGGCTATAAGCCACTGACCCACCCAGGTGCTCCTTTACTCTCATTTCTTAACATGGACTAAGGAACGTATTCCTCAGCAAGTATTTATCAGTTGCACCCCGTAGTTAAGCTTAAGGCGGTGTACATGTGCACGTGCATGGATGCGTGCACACACACACCCATGCTTTGAAACTGTATTTTCCCCTTCAGTTTCATGTGGTGCTGAATCATTCTTATGTCAAGGGCTTCTGAACTTGACGTATTTTAGCTGGAGAACTGGCCTGCTGGGCTATGGTGATTGTGGTAGTGGTGATGGAGGCGAGTTTCTAATTTTTTTAAAGCACTTACCGTACACCAGACGCCATTGCATTTGTTATATGCATTACCGATTTAATCCTGTTAGTAATATTGTGAGGTGGTTCTTAGCATGGTTTTTGCAGATGCGGAAACTGAAGCTTTAAAAGGTTGACTAACTTAACCAAGATCCCAGTGCTAGTAAGCTGCTGAGCTAGAATTTCAGGCCTGTCCTAGTGAATCCATGGTTTCTTTGCTCATGATCTTTAAGAGTATCTTTCTCTTTGTGGGAGATGGCATGAGTAGGATTCTTTTTTTTTTTGTTTTCTTTTTGGATGAGTGTTGATGAGCATAAGTTTGTCAGTCAGCACCTTAGTATAGAGTAATGGTAGAATTGGGAATTTACCAGTTAGAAATATATTAAGCCAGTTAAATATCTTAAACTACTAACGTCAGAGTTATTTTTCTCACTCACCTTGAAATAGGTGTTTGTGCACCATACTGCAGTGGCTTAACAACGTCAGGGTGTTTCTTAAGTCCTCTTAAATCTACTTTTCCTCACAGTTATTGTCTCTCAGTTGCAAGGACACGTGGCTTTGGTTTTCTTGTCTTTGTTAGGAAGATCAGCTGCTTCTCTTCATCAGAGGAGCAAGAGGAGCAGATGTTTTTTCAGAATCGTTATCCCTTAGCAAATTCTGTTTATTTCTCCTTGGCCAGAACTATGTCTCATGGCCTTCTTTGGTTGGGAGGGCAAATATTTTTTTTTTCTTCAGCCACTTTTGATGGAGACAGGCAAAGAAAATAGGAATTGAGCTCGCCAGCCTTACATGTTTGCCTCAGGGTTGATCAGCTTTGCTGAATTTTGGTGAGATGGAACTAAATAATATTTCATGATGGCAAAATGATCACCACTATAAGTCTAGTCATTGTACATGGTTACAGTTTTTTTTCTGTTAGGGTAAGAACTTTAAGCTCTAATGTGCCTGGTAGGATGAGCTGTATTCCACAGTGGATGGTACTACTAGGAGCTGATTGTATTGCTGATGACCAGCTGGAACATACCTTTATTGGGTAAATGGGCTTGTGATCTTTAAGTTGTGAAGAAAGAAGAGGCTTTGGTAGAAAAGGAACTTGGAATTTATTTTTGAGAGAAACTGAATTGAGAGAAACTAAAATCAAGAATGTGTTGAATCCTTGTATGCCTTGTGTGTATCAGGGTCTCAGTAATAAACTGCTTGCCAGTCTTTTTTCCTGTTTTTAGTGGGTGTTTTTGAAACGAGCATGTAGGACTTATTTTTACTGTTTGAATCACTAAATCCAGATTTATTAGTCTCTTGAGTGATTGAG
Source organism: Lutra lutra (assembly GCF_902655055.1). Taxonomy (NCBI): domain Eukaryota; kingdom Metazoa; phylum Chordata; class Mammalia; order Carnivora; family Mustelidae; genus Lutra; species Lutra lutra. The sequence goes on along the minus strand of NC_062283.1, from coordinate 48,847,428 downwards.
TAAGGGTAAGTCACACTATCTGGTTACTCTTGGGAATGGATTGGCACTGATTCTGCTCTCACGTCCCAAGTCACCAAGTATGGGTGTAGAAGGTAGCAAGGATAGGTAGAAAAACACCCTCTTTGCTTACCATTGTAAAGGAAAAGTCTGCAGAGTGGAGGATGTCACAGCAAATGCAAGGTTATTGTTTTCATTCACTCTATTGTGTTTGAGTTCCTGGCAGGTGACAAGGTAGTCCTTATCTGTATGTTACCACTCACAAAAATAAGTTCCTTTCTTTATGATTCTTTTGTATTAGATTGTTGTGTTGAATGAGGTACCTTAATTCACTGTTGTTTTAGAATAGGCACTTCATAGTATCTTGTGTGTGTGTGTGTGTGTGTGTGCACGCATGAGAGAGAGAGAGAGAGAGAATATGATGTTTTTTGTTTTTTATACCAGCTTAATCTTGGATGCAAAAACTTAGGTAGCTCTTCCTGATTGTTCAAAGCTATCTCAGTTAAACTCTGTATCATGACTCCCACTTTCCCTGCTTATCCTACAACCTATCCACCCCATGTCTTATATGCCCTATATTGATCTTATTGTCACTTTACATAGTCCATGAACTTTCTACTCCATGTCTTGTGTCTTTGCTTCTGTCATTCGTATTTTTTCGTTTTCTTTCTTTCTTTTTTCAAGATCTTATTTATTTACTTGACAGAGAGAGACACAGTGAGAGAGGGAACATAGGCAGGGGGAGTGGGAGAGGGAGAAGCAAGCTTCCTGCTGAGCAGGGAGCCCTATGCAGGGTTTGATCCCAGGACCCTGGGATCATGACCTGAGCCAAAGGCAGACGCTTAACGACCAAGCCACCCAGGAGCCCCTTTCTTAGGTATTTTTTTGATTATGGCAAAATATACATGATACAATGTCTTAACCATTTTTAAGTGTACAGTAGAGTGGTATTAAGTACATTCATGCTGTTATGCAGTCATTACTACCATCCATCTCCAGATCTCTCTTAATCTTGCAAAACTGAAACTGTACCCATTAAACAATAACTTCTCCTCATGCCCAACTCCCAGTCTCTGGCAACCACCATTCTATTTCCTGAGGGCCCCCTCCCATTCCCCCATCCCTCAGCCTCTGGTAACCACCCTTCTACTCTTTGTCATTCGAATTTCACCAAAGATTGCGCATAAAAGTGAGATTATTCAATATTTGCCTTTCTATTCCTGGCTTACTCATTTAGTATAATGCCTCAGGGGTCATCCATGTTGTTGCAAATGGCCAGATTCACTTTCTTTTTTATAAGGCTGAATAATATTTCAGTGTGGGGTGTGTGTATGTGTATGTGTATATACACACCCACCCACATTTTCTTTGTCAATTCATCTGTCAAGAGATGTTCATGTTGTTTCCCTGTCTTTGCTATTATGAATTATGCTGCAGTGAACGTGGGAGTGCAGATGTATTCTTAGGATGGTGAGTTTATTTCTTTTTTATTTGAATGTGTCTTTTTTTTTTTTCCTCCAAGTTTTTATTTAAATTCCAGTTAGATGGGGGATCTGGGTGGCTCAGTTGTTAAGTGTCTGCCTTTGGCTCAGGTCACGATCCCAGGGTCCTGGGATTGAGCCCCGCATCGGGCTCCCTGCTTAGCAGGGAGCCAGCTTCTCCCTCTCCTTCCTGTTCATTCTCTTCCTTGCTATCTCTATTGCTGTCTGTCTCTTTCTCTCAAATAAATAAAATCTTTAAAAAATAACAGTAAGTTCCAGTTAGTTAACATACAGTGTAATATTGGTTTCAGGTATAGAATTTAGTGATTCAGCACTTATATACAACACCTGGTGCTCATCTCAGCAACTGCAGTCCTTAATGCCCATCACCTACTTAGCCCATCCCCTGCCCACCTCCTCTCCAGTAACCCTCAGTTTGGTCTCTATAGTTAAGAGCTGTTTCTTGCTTTGCCAGACCTTCCCCACCGCCACTGGGTTCATCTGTTTTGTTTCTTAAATTCCACATATGCGTGAACTCATATGATATTTGTCTTTCTCTGACTGATCTATTTTGCTTTGTGTAATACTTTCTAGCTCCATCCATATCATTGCAAATGGCGAGACATCATTCTTTTTTTTATGGCTGAATAATATTCCATCACACACACACACACACACACACACACACACACACACACCCCTTCTTTATCCATTCATCAGTTGATAGACATTTGGGCTTTTTCCATAATTTGGCTATTGTTGATGATGCTGCTATAAATATCAGGGTACATGGGTGCATGTATCCTTTTAAGTTATTTTTGTATTTTTTGGGTCAATACCTAGTAGTGCAATTGCTGGATGTTGGGTAGTTCTATTTTTAACTTTTTGAGGAACCTCCATATTGTTTTCCAGAGTCTGCATTCCCACCAACAGTGTGAGAAGGTTCCTCTTCCTGAATGTGTCTTTGAATAAACAGTACTTACACTATCTGTCTTCTTTATAAGATTTTTACAAGATAACTTCCAATATATTCTTTGGAAATGAACTTTTCTTGTTTTGATTTCTTTTTTTAGTCGTATGTTTAGTTGTATGTTTTTTTCCTTTTTCTTGTATCTTCTTTTTTTACTTTCTCTTATAGTGATGAAACAAGGCAAGGTGTGAAGAAGTGGGAAAGTGAGATCGGGAAGAACTTATTAGTAAATAACACTTAGTTTTTAGTTGAGTAAAATGAAGTGTCTGTGTTAATATAATTTAATGAAAATGATGTGAGAAATATAGGAAATATAGAAATATAGGAAAAATTGTTCACTGTGTTTAAGGAATTACTGTAGGGCTTTGTATCCTCCCATATTTTATTTTGGGATTTTATTGCATTAATTTGTTTACATGTCCATCCTGTATCAGACTTTTCCATAATTACTTTATGTCCTTACTGTTTCCTAGTATAGTATTTAGTGTATAGGTGGTACTTGAAGAATATTTATTGGCCTGAACATTGTGTTTTCCTCAACTATTTCTTAAATGTGCCTTGAAAGGATATTAATAATATAATATAATATATATTAACATATCAAGAAAGTATATGTATCATTGAGTATATAATTATATGAAAATTTATCTTAATAAGTATATCATTAATATTACTTAAAAGATATATTAGGGGCACCTGGCTGATATGGTCAATAGAACATGTGACTCTTGATCCTGGGGTTGTGAGTTTGAACCCCACACTGGGGGTAGAGATTACTTAAAAATAACATCTAAGGGGCGCCTGGGTGGCTCAGTGGGTTAAGCCGCTGCCTTCGGCTCAGGTCATGATCTCAGGGTCCTGGGATCGAGCCCCGCATCAGGCTCTCTGCTCAGCAGGGAGCCTGCTTCCTCCTCTCTCTCTGCCTGCCTCTCTGCCTGCTTGTGATCTCTCTGTCAAATAAATAAATAAAATCTTTAAAAAAACAAAACAAAACAAAACAAAAAACATCTAAAAAAAATCAATATAATAAGACCTGCTCTGGTTGGGGTGTAGGGGTGGAGAGTTACCAAGTTACCAGTATTGCTTTATAATTTTAGGTGTGGCACAGTAAAGTACACTCTTCAGTTAAGGTGGTGAGCAAGATGTGATTTTGCAGACAAAATTGCATAATAAATACTATGAAAATAAGAATATGGGGTAAATTGAGAAATAGATTTTATCGCACTTTTGTAAAGGTATAAAGAAAGAAGTAAAGTCATAGTTTATAAGCCACAATATATTTTAAATTGTTGATGATGTAATTCATCTTCATAATGGGAAATTGTACTTGGTTCTGATTTGCATGGGAGGTGAATGTCCAGTGAGAAAAGCTCCCATGTACTGATATTGCAGCTGTAGAAACCCACGTAGGTTCTTTTTCTGTTTCCAGTGGTGAACTACAGTTGTATTTCTTATTACTTGATCACAACTTTTCTTTTTTATTGTGTTTTTGTGGCCAAATATAATTTATGTTTCTTCCAGTTCAAGTTGTAATTCCTTCATGTACCATTGCTAAAAGTACATAATGCATGAGTGATTTTTTAAAAAAAACCTATGAGTGGTGCTTGTTATTGGACTAGCCAACAATTTGAAATTTATTTTGCCTCCAGTAAGTTCTCAACATCTGAGAATACCATATATTTGAACTCATCATTTTATTTAGGAAAAAAATCAGTATTAAGTACAAGATTTTAAGTATCTTTTAAAAATATGATCATGGCACTTTTAAGGTTTCATATTATAGTGCCAGATGATTCAGCTACATTCTTGGTTGGTTGTTTATTATGTTATTGGAATACTTCAGCACATTTTAGACTTAATTCATAATTCAGTGTTGGACATTAATAGATGGTTCAATCTATAAACACACATACATTTACATACACTTGCCGATTTTATTTTTTAAACTTTTTCAGTCATGACTCTGCTAGTTTGTCATAATATTATGTTAAGAAAGATTAACAACTTCTGGGAAAATGGAACTAGGCAATAATAGGTAGTTTAATTAATTAAAAGAGTTATTTTTTTTTTAAAGATTTTTATTTATTTGACAGAGAGATCACAAGCAGGCAGAGAGGCAGGCAGAGAGAGAGAGAGGAGGAAGCAGGCTCCCTGCTGAGCAGAGAGCCCGATGCGGGGCTCGATCCCAGGACCCCAGGATCATGACCTGAGCTGAAGGCAGAGGCTTAAACCACTGAGCCACCCAGGTGCCCCTAAAAGACTTATTTATTTTGAGAGAGAGAGAGAATGAGCAAGCGCACACAGGGAGAGGGAGAAGCAGACTTGAGCAGGGAGCCTGATGTGTGGCTCATTCCCAGGACCCCGGGATCAAGACCTGAGCCAAAGGCAGACACTTAACCAGCTGAGCTATCCAGGCCCCCCAACGGGTAGTTTAAAGTAGCTTTAGATTGGCGCTTGGGTGGCTTAGTTGTTAAGCGTCTGCCTTCGGCTCAGGTCATGATCCCGGGGTACTGGGTTCGAGCCCTGCATTGGGCTCCCTGTTCATCCGAGAGCCTGCTTCTCCCTCTCCCACTCCCCCTGTTTGTGTTCCCTCTCTGGCTGTCTCTCTCTGTCAAATAAATAAAATCTCAAAATAAATAAATAAATAAATGAAGTATCTTAGTCCTAGGGATGCCTGGGTGACTCAGAAGCAGCTCCCTTTAGCTCAGGTCATGATCCCAGGGTCCTTGAGTTCCAAATGGGGCTCCCTGCTCAGCGGAAGCCCGCCTCTCCCTCTGCCTGCCGCTCCCCCTGCTTTTGTGCTGTTTTTCTCTCTCTGACAAATAAATAAATAACATCTTTAAAAAAATTAAGTAGTTTAGGCCTATTGGACAAACTTTTTTTTTTTTTTAAAGATTTTATTTATTTGTCAGAGAGAGAGCGAGCGAGAGCGAGCACATGCAGAGTGGCAGGCAGAGACAGAGGGAGAAGCAGGCTCCCCGCTGTGCAAGAAGCTCGATATGGGACTCGATCCCAGGACACTGGGATCATGACCTGAGCTGAAGGCAGCCACTTAACCAACTGAGCCACCCAGGCGTCCCTCTATTGGACAAACTTTATCTTGAGTTACGATAATGTCGATTATGTTAATATGTAATTTTTTACTAAAGAAATATCCAAATGTTGATTGTATTTTACTTTTGGTAGAGAACACTTTAAGAATTAGGAGAAATTTGAGTGTCATAGTTTAAATTATATAGCTTTGTTGCTTCTACTATAAGCTTTGTTAATATAAAAGTGTACTGTCCTTTATATGCATTGCAGGTTATTTTCTCTTTCTGGGTCATCTTCTGAAATTGTTAAAACTCCTCTCCCCGTGTGTGTGTGTCCCTAAGGGAACAATGTCAGTTACCTTTTTTGCTCTTATTAGCCTGTTTGCTTTAACTGTGCTTGTATTTCTCTTTAAGGCCATCCTTGGCATCTGAGGCATTGAAACTGACATTTTGTTAAGAGATGTCTCACAGTGGGGCCTTTTTTTCAGCAGCTGGGCCCCAGTTCACTTAAGAATCCCTCACTCCTGGGGCGCCTGGGTGGCTCAGTGGGTTAAGCTGCTGCCTTCGGCTCAGGTCATGATCTCAGAGTCCTGGGATCGAGCCCCGCATGGGGCTCTCTGCTCAGCAGGGAGCCTGCTTCCTCCTCTCTCTCTGCCTGCCTCTCTGCCTGCTTGTGATCTCTCTGTCAAATAAATAAATAAATAAAATCTTTAAAAAAAAAAAAAAAGAATCCCTCACTCCTGGTTTCACAGTCTTGTTTTTTAAGGATCAGATATACTTTTCCCATGACTATCAAACAGAATAGAAGCTATTTGAATTAAGAGTGTAGGTTATTTGGGGCGCCTGGGTGGCTCAGTGGGTTAAGCCGCTGCCTTCGGCTCAGGTCATGATCTCAGGGTCCTGGGATCGAGCCCCGCATCGGGCTCTCTGCTCAGCAGGGAGCCTGCTTCCTCCTCTCTCTCTGCCTGCCTCTCTGCCTGCTTGTGATCTCTCTCTGTCAAATAAATAAATAAAATCTTAAAAAAAAAAAAAAAAGAGTGTAGGTTATTTGACTTGTTAAAGTAGTGTACTCTTGGAGAATAACTATAGTGAAGACTAGAATTACATATGGCCATATTATATCTTGGGTTAGTAATAGATGCATGTTATTTTTTTTTAATGTTTATGAGCTCTGCTTTTCTTCTTAATAGTTGTTTCTCTTGTTTCCTTTTTATGATTGAGACTGTGCTTTTTGCTGGTATTATGTTTGCATCTTTAAACCAGCTTTACTGAAGTATAAATTACATACATGAAATTCACCAATTTTAAGTGTACAGTGGGATGACACATGTATGTGATTGTATCATCACAATCAAGATATGTAACATTTACATCACCCCCCAAATTTCCCCAAATTCCCAGTGAATCCCCTCCTCCCATGCCTGGCCCTGGGCAAACATTCATCTGTTTTCTATAATGATAATTTTGTCTGGTTTTAGAATCTCATATCATTTTAATCATACAGAATACAGCCTTCTGTGTTTGGCTTTTTTTTTTTTTTTTTTGAATCTTAAAAACATAATGGTTTCATCATTTCACATATCGGCAGTTTATTTTTTTTTAATTGCTGTGTAGTCCATTGCATGAATGCACCAGAGTTTGTTGATCTCATCCCCACTTGAGGGATATTTTGACTCTTTGTGGTTTTTGGGTATAATGAATACTGTGAACATGTGGATAAATACTTATGAGTGCTATTGTGGGGCTTATGGTTAAGCAGGTTTAAGGTATGTTCAGTTTTATGAGAAACTAAACTGTTTTGAAGTACCTAGACTCCTTTGCATTCCTACCAGTAGCGTATGAGTTCCAATTACTTTACAACCTTGGCAAAAGTTGATGTTACTAGAATTTTAAATTTCAGCCATTCTAGTGGTACATGATGATATCTCATTGTTTTTTAAATTTAATAACTAATGATACATCTTTTCAGTCTTTAAAATTTGTGATTCATATATCTTCATTGGTAAAATGTCTTGTTCATATTATTTTCCCATTTTAGAAATTGGGTTGTTTGTTTTGTTATTAGGTTTTTATGAGTTCTTTATATAGTCTGCAGATAAATTTTTATGTGTGTATGTGTTATATCAACTATGTACATAGAGTTTTGTATATACATAAGTATGTGTATATATAAGTATGTGTATATATAAGTATATATACACATATCCGTATATATAAGTATATATACACATATCCGTATATATAAATGTGTGCATGTATATGTGTTTTTTGCAAATATTTTATCCTGGTTTGGACATGGCTTTTTATTGCTTTAATAATACCTTCTGAAGAGCAAGTTACGAGTTTTGATGAAATCCCTTTTTTCAGTTTTTTCTTTAATTATTCATTTTTCCATCTAAGAAATATTTGCTTAACCTAAGGACACAGAATTTATCCTATATTGTATTTTATGAATTTTATTGTTTTAGCTTTTACCTAGCTCTGTGATCCATTTTGATTTAATTTTAAGGTATGGTATAAGGTAGAGGTCAGCTTTTACTTTTTTCCATATTGATTTCCAACACCACTAGTAATATTTTCTAGGTTAAATGACCTAATCTAGTTAGATGACCTTGAACTTTGGGGATCAAGAGATAGAAACTTCCGGTTATAAAATAAGGTACAGGGGTGAAAAGCGCAGCAAAGGGAATATAGTCAATATCATTGTAATAATGTTGTGTGTTCACTGATGGTGACTGTACTTATTATGGTGAGGAAAAAGTTTGTTTTGGCTCATCTAAGTTTTTCAGTTTTCCTTATTGCTTATTGATCTCTGCAAAATAGTCTCCCAGAATTTTGATTGGGATTGCATCAAATCTGTAGATCAATTTAGAGAGAACTGATATCTTAATGGTATTGAGTCTTTTATTCCACAAACATGGTATATTCCTAATTTATTAAGGTCTTTAAAAATTTTTCTCAACAATGTTTTATAGTTTTCAGTATAGAGGTTTTACGTATATTAGTTTATTTCTTAATATTTTATGTTTTTGTTGCTTTTAATAAATTGCATTATAATTTTTCATTGTCATTTTTTGCTGAGTATAGAAATAGATATCTGTTATCTAAAAATAGGTGTCTAAAGCGCAGAGAAGGAGACCACATTCAGCCTTACAACTATGATACTGATCCACTCAAAAGTAGTAATTTGAAAAAAGTGAAAGAAAATAACAGTGAAACTGCGTTAAGATACAGGCAGAATATTTGGTCTTTATACTAAATTTGATAAGACTATACAACTTAAGAACATGGATGACTAACAAAAACTTAGAGGAGAAGGAAGAAGGAAGACTAAGATTGAATTAATGTATGCTTTCGTGGATAAAAGAAAATATGAACTTTCAAATAAAAATTTGTGTATCTTTTTCATAGTAGATAATTTAACATAACTTTTTTCAACAAAACATCTGAGGCAGTTTACAAGCATGTTGATTGAAGGTAGTAAAAAAGGAAAAGAAAATTAGGACTAATGAACAAATTTTAAGTGTCAACGTGGATGCTTTGGTTGGGCTTCATATTTAGTTTTAAGCTTCCTAGGAATAATGGCAAAAAGGAAAGCAATCATTCACATCAAAAGGAAGGGGCCGTATCAGTTTCTGGTATCTAAGACTTAAGGACTGTGCTGTGCCAGTTAAGTAGACATTTTTACTGATGGAGGATATATGATTTAATAGAAAACACAATAAATCATCAAAGTGGTAAAATCCTTCAGTATATTTCAGGCTCTGGTTAAACCCTATAGTAGATATACTTGGTTTGAACTCTTATGTATGTATTTTGGTAATTAGGTATTTATCCCTTCTCTGTAGTCTTCATTTTTTTTTTAAGATTTTTTTTTATTTTTTATTATTATTTTTTTTTATTTGACAGACAGATCACAAGTAGGCAGAGAGGCAGGCAGAGAGAGACAGGAGGAGGAGGCAGGCTCCCTGCTGAGCAGAGAGTCCGATGAGGGACTCGATCCCAGGACCCTGAGATCATGACCTGAGCCGAAGGTAGAGGCTTTAACCACTGAGCCACCCAGGCACCCCCTCTGTAGTGTTCATTGAGAAGCTCCTATACACTCAGCATTGTTGCCAGGGCTTTGAAAGGAAACAGATATATTCAGTATCGTCTTTATATCATGAAAGCTTAAGTTGTAGACAGGAAGGCAAATGAACAACAGGAAACATTTTAGAAAATATTTAAATGTAAGCTTAAAGGTACTAGTATAAATATATTGCTTAGACTATGCAAGTTGCTTGATCTAGATCTAGAAATACTTAGTTAAGTGGGAAATAAGTTGTGGGATAGGAACAACTTCTTTTGGAGATCTGCTGTGATAAAGGTGAGCTGCAGCTGGTTTTCATCCTTTTGAATTCAGGTAACATTGAAGTGGTAAATAAGAAGCCACTTTTCTTAATTTCTGCAAAGGATGGTCACAAATGATAACCATTTGAAGGACAAGAATATTCTTATTACATTGAGAAACATAGATTGAAAAAATAGATGGTTCTTTTCCATCTTTGAATTCTCAGTGCTTACCACGCTACTTTGCATATTATAAAGGTTTAAGGAATGTTTATTGAATGAATGACTAAAAGGAAAAATGGAACAGTGGTGTTCTATAGCAGTTTATAAGAGAAATAAAATATTAATCAAGTAAAAATAGAAAGTTCTTTTTTTTTTTTTAAAGATTTTATTTATTTATTTGACAGAGAGAAATCACAAGTAGGCAGAGAGGCAGGCAGAGAGAGAGGAGGAAGCAGGCTCCCTGCTGAGCAGAAAGCCCGATGCGGGGCTCGAACCCAGGACCTGGGATCATGACCTGAGCTGAAGGCAGCGGCTCAACCCACTGAGCCACCCAGGCGCCCCAAAAATAGAAAGTTCTTAAACCGTTTTAAAGAAAGAATTGGTTAATGAGAGCTCTTTTTTTTTGAGAGATGTTTAAAATTTTTCTAATATAGATTTGGTGACAACTTGTCAATATTTTTGTCTGGCATCTAGTTTATCTTCAGTATTTAAATGAAACTATACTACTTTATAGGAATTTGTATTACTTAAAAAATAATCCCATATATGAAGTCATTTGTCACTAACCTGGTAAAGAAACGACAGATTTTAATAGCTGATTGTGGTAGATTGTGAGGAATTGCTTCTTAATTATCAAAGTTCTTTGATTACCTTATTTATTACCAGTTAGCTTGGTGGATTGTTAAATATTTGATAGTTCTGGCACCTAGCTTAGGTTTTTTTATTTTTACTTTTTAAAAGATTTTATTTTATTTCTTTAACCGAGAGAGAGAAGGAAAGAGAGAGAGGCAGGCAGAAGGAGAGGAAAGAGCAGGCTCTCCACTGAGCAGAGAACCAGACGTGAAGCTTGATCCCAGGCCCCTGAGATCATGACCTGAGCTGAAGGCAGACTCTTGACGGACTTAGCCACCCTGATGGCCCCCTAGCTTAGTTTTTAAGAAAGTGTTTATGGAATGTGTGAACAAATGTTTTTAAAGTGCTTTCTTCATATGAGATGTGGAATAGAAGTGGTTTAAGACAGGATTGTTGATATGAGTAGTTTATGTACTCTTCCTCGACAGGAACAAATAAAGAGATAACAATACAGCAAAATAAAAGTATCATTCAACAGCTTTGCCAATTTGGAGAAGAGAGATCTCTAATTTGTTAAAATTGTGAAAGCAAACACTGGTTAATCTTTAAAACGAAGATAGAAATTCATTAATTTATTCAACAACTTTTTACTGGTTAAAGAAAGAAAAGGAACTATGTATTTCTCTTCTTTTGACAAGTATGTATGCAGCCATCTAGATCCTTACTAATCTATTAGAACACCAAATTGTAAATCATTATTTTAACAGGAATTTAGCCTCATTGTAAATATGTGAGCACTACAGAGTTGCTACAAGGCAGCTCTGAGGAAGATTGTATTATAAAATAAATGCAAAAAAAATGCTTCACCACAAAAGTAGAAGGTATTTACAAATAAGTAGAAGGTATTTACAAATAAGAAGGCGTAAAAATGGCCATATGTAAATGCCACAATAACAAGATTGGTGGGGGAGGATAGCTAGGCTGAAGACTACATTTAGGTTAGACAAAATGTAGGGGAAATGTTAGGGAGGACACTCAAGTAGGGAAAGTTTCCATTTGTCAAAAGGGGTTTTTAGAGAAGAAACTTAGGGCTAAATTAAAAAGACAATAGATGAGAGGAGTCAAGATGGCAGAGAAGTAGCAGGCTGAGACTACTTCGGGTAGCGGGAGATCAGCTAAATAGCTTATCTAAAGATTGTAAACACCTACAAATCCAACGGGAAATTGAAGAGAAGAAGAACAGCAATTCCAGAAACAGAAAATCAACCACTTTCTGCAAGGTAGGACTGGCGGAGAAGTGAATCCAAAGCGACGGGAAGATAGACCGCGGGGGGAGGGGCCGGCTCCCGGCGAGCGGCAGAGCAACGGAGCAAAATCAGGACTTTTAAAAGTCTGTTCCGCTGAGGGACATCGATCCAGAGGCTTAACTGGAAGCCCAGGCAGGGTCAGCGCGGCCTCAGGTCCCGCAGGGTCGCAGAAGGATCGGGGGTGTCTGAGTGTCGCAGAGCTTACCGGTATTAGAACGGGGAAGCCGGCTGCAGAGACAGAGCCAAGGAGTGACTCTCAGCTCGGGGTTGCCTTGAACCGGTCTCAGGCTCGGTCAGCTCGGAGCGTGGCCGGAGGCCAGGGTGGCGGGAGTCTTTGGGCGCTGTTCTCTGAGGGCGCACTGAGGAGTGGGGCCCCGGGCTCTCGGCTCCTCCGGGCCGGAGACCGGGAGGCCGCCATCTTTATTCCCGTCCACCGGACTCTACAGAAAGCGCTCAGGGAACAAAAGCTCCCGAAAGCGAACCCCAGCGGATTACTCAGCACGGTCCCGGGTAAGGGCTGTGCAACTCCGCCTGGGGCAAAGACGCTTGAGAATCACTACAACGGGCCCCTCCCCCAGAAGATCAACGGGAAACCCAGCCAGGACCAAGTTCACCTACCAAGGAGAGCGGCGGAATTCCAGAGGAGAAGAAAGCAAAGCACGGAACTCATGGCTTTCTCCCCATGATTTTTTAGCCTTGCAGTTAATTTAATTTTTTTTTCTTTTTCAATTTTTTTTTCTTTTTCTCTTCTTCTGCTGAATTTTTTTTAACTTTTACCGTTTTCTTTTTTTAACGTTTTTTAAATAATTTATCTAATATATATATTTTTTTCCTCTTTTTATATTTTTTCTTTATCGGCTTTCTTTTTTTTAATAGTTTCTTTTTTTTTTTCTTTCTTTCTGAACCCCTTTTTTCCCCTTTCTCCCCCCTCACAATTCGGGATCTCTTCTGATTTCGCTAAAGCATATTTTCCTGGGGTTGTTGCCACCCTTTTAGTATTTTACTTGCTCCTTCATAAACTCTTATCTGGACAAAATGACAAGGCGGAAAAATTCACAACAAAAAAAAGAACAAGAGGCAGTACCAAAGGCTAGGGACCTAATCAATACAGACATTGGTAATATGTCAGATATAGAGTTCAGAATGACGATTCTCAAGGTTCTAGCCGGGCTTGAAAAAGGCATGGAAGATATTAAAGCAACCCTCTCAGGAGATATAAAAGCCCTTTCTGGAGAAATAAAAGAACTAAAATCTAACCAAGTTGAAATCAAAAAAGCTATTAATGAGGTGCAATCAAAAATGGAGGCTCTCACTGCTAGGATAAATGAGGCAGAAGAAAGAATTAGCGATATAGAAGACCAAATGACAGAGAATAAAGAAGCTGAGCAAAAGAGGGACAAACAGCTACTGGACCACGAGGGGAGAATTCGAGAGATAAGTGACACCATAAGACGAAACAACATTAGAATAATTGGGATTCCAGAAGAAGAGGAAACAGAGAGGGGAGCAGAAGGTATATTGGAGAGAATTATTAGAGAGAATTTCCCCAATATGGCAAAGGGAACAAGCATCCAAATTCAGGAGGTTCAGAGAACCCCCCTCAAAATCAATACGAATAGGTCCACACCCCGTCACCTAATAGTAAAATTGACAAGTCTTAGTGACAAAGAAAAGATCCTGAAAGCAGCCCGGGAAAAGAAGTCTGTAACGTACAATGGTAAAAATATTAGATTGGCAGCAGACTTATCTACAGAGACCTGGCAGGCCAGAAAGAGCTGGCATGATATATTCAGAGTACTAAATGAGAAAAACATGCAGCCAAGAATACTATATCCAGCTAGGCTATCATTGAAAATAGACGGAGAGATTAAAAGCTTCCAGGACAAACAAAAACTGAAAGAATTTGCAAATACCAAACCAGCTCTACAGGAAATATTGAAAGGGGTCCTCTAAGCAAAGAGACACCCTCAAAGTAGTAGATCAGAAAGAAACAGAGACAATATACAATAACAGTACCTTACAGGCAATACAATGGCACTAAATTCATATCTCTCAATACTTACCCTGAATGTTAATGGGCTAAATGCCCCAATCAAAAGACACAGGGTATCAGAATGGATAAAAAAACAAAAACCATCTATATGTTGCCTACAAGAAACTCATCTTAAACCTGAAGACACCTCCAGGTTTAAAGTGAGGGGGTGGAAAAGAATTTACCATGCTAATGGACATCAGAAGAAAGCAGGAGTGGCAATCCTTATAGCAGATCAATTAGATTTTAAGCCAAAGACTATAATAAGAGATGAGGAAGGACACTATATCATACTCAAAGGAACTGTCCAACAAGAAGATCTAACAATTTTAAATATCTATGCCCCTAACGTGGGAGCAGCCAACTATATAAACCAATTAATAACAAAATCAAAGAAACACATTGACAAGAATACAATAATAGTAGGGGATTTTAACACTCCCCTCACTGAAATGGACAGATCATCCAAGCAAAAGATCAACAAGGAAATCAAGGCCTTAAATGACACACTGGACCAGATGGACATCACAGATATATTCAGAACATTTCATCCCAAAGCAACAGAATACACATTCTTCTCTAGTGCACATGGAACATTCTCCAGAATAGATCACATTCTTGGTCCTAAATCAAGTCTCAACCGGTATCAAAAGATTGGGATCATTCCCTGCATATTTTCAGACCACAATGCTCTAAAGCTAGAACTCAATCACAAGAGGAAATTTGGAAAGAACCCAAATACATGGAGACTAAACAGCATCCTTCTAAAGAATGAATGGGTCAACCAGGAAATTAAAGAAGAATTGAAAAAATTTATGGAAACAAATGATAATGAAAACACAACGGTTCAAAATCTGTGGGACACAAAAAGGCAGTCCTGAGAGGAAAATATATAGCGGTACAAGCCTTTCTCAAGAAACAAGAAAGATCTCAGGTACACAACCTAACCCTACACCTAAAGGAGTTGGAGAAAGAACAAGAAAGAAACCCTAAACCCAGCAGGAGAAGAGAAATCATAAAGATCAGAGCAGAAATCAATGAAATAGAAACCAAAAAAACAATAGAACAAATCAACGAAACGAGGAGCTGGTTCTTTGAAAGAATTAATAAGATTGATAAACCCCTGGCCAGACTTATCAAAAAGAAAAGAGAAAGGACCCAAATAAATAAAATCATGAATGAAAGAGGAGAGATCACAACGAACACCAAAGAAATACAGACAATAATAAGAACATACTATGAGCAACTCTACGCCAACAAATTTGACAATCTGGAAGAAATGGATGCATTCCTAGAGACATATAAACTACCACAACTGAACCAGGAAGAAATAGAAAGCCTGAACAGACCCATAAGCAGTAAGGAGATTGAAACAGTCATCAAAAATCTCCAAACAAACAAAAGCCCAGGGCCAGACGGCTTCCTGGGGGAATTCTACCAAACATTTAAAGAAGAACTAATTCCTATTCTCCTGAAACTGTTCCACAAAATAGAAATAGAAGGAAAACTTCCAAACTCATTTTATGAGGCCAGCATCACCTTGATCCCAAAACCAGACAAGGATCCCAACAAAAAAGAGAACTACAGACCAATATCCTTGATGAACACAGATGCAAAAATTCTCGCCAAAATACTAGCCAATAGGATTCAACAGTACATTAAAAGGATTATTCACCACGACCAAGTGGGATTTATTCCAGGGCTGCAAGGTTGGTTCAACATCCGCAAATCAATCAATGTGATACAACACATTAATAAAAGAAAGAACAAGAACCATATGATACTCTCCATAGATGCTGAAAAAGCATTTGACAAAGTACAGCATCCCTTCCTGATCAAAACTCTTCAAAGTGTAGGGATAGACGGCACATACCTCAATATTATCAAAGCCATCTATGAAAAACCCACCGCAAATATCATTCTCAATGGAGAAAAACTGAAAGCTTTTCCGCTAAGGTCAGGAACACGGCAGGGATGTCCATTATCACCACTGCTATTCAACATAGTACTAGAAGTCCTAGCCTCAGCAATCAGACAACAAAAGGAAATTAAAGGCATCCAAATCGGCAAAGAAGAAGTCAAACTATCACTCTTCGCAGATGATATGATACTCTATGTGGAAAACCCAAAAGACTCCACTCCAAAACTGCTAGAACTTGTTCAGGAATTCAGTAAAGTGTCAGGATATAAAATCAATGCACAGAAATCAGTTGCATTTCTCTACACCAACAACAAGACAGAAGAAAGCGAAATTAAGGAGTCCATCCCATTTACAATTGCACCCCAAACTATAAGATACCTAGGAATAAACCTAACCAAAGAGACTAAGAATCTATACTCAGAAAACTATAAAGTACTCATGAAAGAAATTGAGGAAGACACAAAGAAATGGAAAAATGTTCCATGCTCCTGGATTGGAAGAATAAATATTGTGAAAATGTCTATGCTACCTAAAGCAATCTACACATTTAATGCAATTCCTATCAAAGTAACATCCATTTTTTTCAAAGAAATGGAACAAATAATCCTAAAATTTATATGGAACCAGAAAAGACCTCGAATAGCCAAAGGAATATTGAAAAAGAAAGCCAAAGTTGGTGGCATCACAATTCCGGACTTCAAGCTCTATTACAAAGCTGTCATCATCAAGACAGCATGGTACTGGCACAAAAACAGACACATCGATCAATGGAACAGAATAGAGAGCCCAGAAATGGACCCTCAACTCTATGGTCAACTCATCTTCGACAAAGCAGGAAAGAATGTCCAATGGAACAAAGACAGCCTCTTCAATAAATGGTGTTGGGAAAATTGGACAGCCACATGCAGAAAAATGAAATTGGATCATTTCCTTACACCACACACGAAAATAGACTCAAAATGGATGAAGGATCTCAATGTGAGAAAGGAATCCATCAAAATCCTCGAGGAGAACACAGGCAGCAACCTCTTCGACGTCAGCCGCAGCAACATCTTCCTAGGAACATCACCAAAGGCAAGGGAAGCAAGGGCAAAAATGAACTTTTGGGATTTTATCAAGATCAAAAGCTTTTGCACAGCAAAGGAAACAGTTAACCAAACCAAAAGACAACTGACAGAATGGGAGAAGATATTTGCAAATGACATATCAGATAAAGGGCTAGTGTCCAAAATCTATAAAGAACTTAGCAAACTCAACACCCAAAGAACAAATAATCCAATCAAGAAATGGGCAGAGGACATGAACAGACATTTCTGCAAAGAAGACATCCAGATGGCCAACAGACACATGAAAAAGTGCTCCATATCACTCGGCATCAGGGAAATACAAATCAAAACCACCATGAGATATCACCTCACACCAGTCAGAATGGCTAAAATTAACAAGTCAGGAAATGACAGATGCTGGCGAGGATGCGGAGAAAGGGGAACCCTCCTACACTGTTGGTGGGAATGCAAGCTGGTGCAACCACTCTGGAAAACAGCATGGAGGTTCCTCAAAATGTTGAAAATAGAACTACCCTATGACCCTGCAATTGCACTGCTGGGTATTTACCCTAAAGATACAAACATAGTGATCCGAAGGGGCACATGCACCCGAATGTTTATAGCAGCAATGTCTACAATAGCCAAACTATGGAAAGAACCTAGATGTCCATCTACAGACGAATGGATAAAGAAGATGTGGTATATATACACAATGGAATACTATGCAGCCATCAAAAGAAATGAAATCTTGCCATTTGCGACGACGTGGATGGAACTAGAGGGTATCATGCTTAGCGAAATAAGTCAATCGGAGAAAGACAACTATCATATGATCTCCCTGATATGAGGGAGAGGAGATGCAACATGGGGGGTTGAGGGGGTAGGAGAAGAGTAAATGAAACAAGATGGGATTGGGAGGGAGAGAAACCATAAGTGACTCTTAATCTCACAAAACAAACTGAGGGTTGATGGGGGGAGGGGGTTGGGAGAGGGCGTGGGGTTATGGATATTGGGGAGGGTATGTGCTATGGTTGTGAAGTGTGTAAACCTGGCGATTCGCATACCTGTACCCCTGGGGATAAAAATATATGTTTATAAAGCTGTAAAAAAAAAAAAAAAAGAAAGAAAGAAAGAAAGAAAGAAAGGATGAATACCCAAGTTTTGTAGCAACATGGACGGGACTGGAAGAGATTATGCTGAGTGAAATAAGTCAAGCAGAGAGAGTCAATTATCATATGGTTTCACTTATTTGTGGAGCATAACAAATAGCATGGAGGACAAGGAGAGATGGAGAGGGGAGTTGAGGGAAATTGGAAGGGGAGGTGAACCATGAGAGACTATGGACTCTGAAAAACGATCTGGGAATTTTGAAGGGGTGGGGGGTGGGAGGTTGGCGACCAGGTGGTGGGTATTGTGGAGGGCACAGATTGCATGGAGCACTGGGTGTGGTGCAAAAATAATGAATACTGTTATGCTGAAAAAATAAAAAAATTAAAAAAAAAAAAAAAAAGACAATAGATGAAATTAGAATGTGGCTAAGGACTAAACTTGGAGATTATAATGGGATAAGTTTTGTATTTCCGTACCATTATATTCGTATTTCCTTACCATTATATTTTTATTCATTAAGTATTGCATGGTTGTTCCCCAGTTCAGTCTGCAAAGAGGAACTTAGGAAGTATTTTTCATATTTTAATTTTGCCAGATCAGTCAGAAAAGAGGTTAGTTACCTTGTCAAACTGGATTTTCTTTCATATTTCTTAGTGGTGTGAAAGTGATGGGGATGATGAAGCAGTTGTAGATTTCCTTATTTCTAGGAATGTACTTTAAGACATAGAGATTTAATTATTTTGGAACACATTTTCCGCAGTGCTTTCTGTATTTATACACAGTTTACTTTTTTGAGATGTTTAGCTTTCCAAAGAATTAAATATTTGACATTAATTTTATGTGCATGTGTAATGGTAGAGGTGTTGCAAGGGGACTTTGGCAGTGGAGAGTTTTTTAGGACGCTGTTGCAATATTTAGATAAGAAGTTATGACAACCCAGAGCGAAAGGGTGACTGTGGGGATGAAAGGGGAAGAATGAGCGTGAGATGTGCACTGGGATCTTGGTGGCTGGTTCATGGGGAAGGGCTAGCCCAGGAGGATAGGATGGGCAGAGTGTGGGGAGTTGCCAATCAAATCCCTGTGTTCAAAGGCTATATAGAATTTAGACTTAATCTAGATTGGCTTTGGTGTCCAAGAGGTTTCACTTTGGTGTATGGGATACAGTTATGAGTGTCTTGTTACTGCCAATGCTTAAAGTCTTTGGTGACATTGATGTGGATTTTGGTGGTTTCCCTTGTGTGTAGGAGAAACTAGCTATGGCTGGATGATGGGTTGTTGGTCTAAAGGGAAGCTATAGTTTCCCAGACCTGGTGACTGGCAGTACTCAGGCAGGGAATTTGGGCTCTGCCAAGTGATGTGGGCCACAGGGTGGGCCCATTTTTAGTAAGTGCATTGGAGTATGCTCACCAAACTCTGATAGGATCTTGGATCCATTGTAGATCCATTGTAGACTTGGAGGCAGAGGTAGGAAAGAGGAGTGGTATTTAGTAGTAGTTAGTAGTTGCATTCATATTTAACCTTACCTCTGAATAGTCTTTTTTTTTTAAATTTGGAAAATTTTCCCTGTATAATTTCCTCTGTATTGCTAATATAGGAGTCAGTTTTGCCAATATTAGAAGATAGCCCTCAAATCTTCATCCTCATTTATAGCCAGTTCATAGGCATATGACTTAGTCTTCACCAATTAGATTCCCCTCCCACAAGACTTGATTTGGAACTGAGGAAACAGATTCTTCTCAGAGCTTCCATTTTTGCTGAGGGAGGTGGTGGGTGGCAGCAGTGGCTTCTGAGTGGTGGCAAGGTTGATTTCCGGCAACAGGGTTGGTTCTTTAGTTCTGTGTGGGATAGTAGTGGTGGGGCCATTTTCTAATCAGCCCTGTTTTGTAGCATGGTTTGAACATTTTCCTGGAAGCTTAACTTTTAAGCATAGTTTTTTATTCTCCTGACAATTCTGAGATGACCAGTAATCGCTTAATAAACTCCTTTTTTGTTAATCAGCTGGTGTCTGCTTTTTGTGTGTTCACCCAAAAACCATAGCTGGTACTGGCTTGATTAGGAGTTAAGGCAGCAAATGAAGACAAGGTTTTGGATGCCTGCTAGGCTTAATCAGATTCCACCTAGTAATGGGTTGCGGCCGCGTGAGTGCGTGGTCAGCCAGCCAGTCAGTGCATAGGTATGAGGATGGCTAGGGATTGACTTCAGATCCATGGGGACTTGTTTTAGATTATATTTTGGGGTGAATTGGAAGAGGAGTGGAAAATAACTGGGGTGATAACGGTCCCTTTGGATGTTGGAGATATGAAATAATGGTTTCAGTTTTGGACATGGTTAGTTAGGGTCGTGAGTTCAAGGCCCATGTCGGGCTCCATGCTGAGTGTGGGGCCTAGTTAAAAAAAAGAAAAAGAAATACTCATTTTTGGACCTCTGTGCCATGTAATTGGAGTTAAGTATCTAACATTCAGAAAAAGGTTTGGAGGTAGAAATGGGTTACTCAGCTGACGATTATTTCAAGGCTCCATTGGAACTGAATGAGAGTGCTAAGGGTAGCGACATGAAATGAGGAGGGAAGAGGATAGAGGACAGACTCTTGGGAATAGTTCATAATTATAGGGAAGATAGGGGAAAGAGGGAGTGAAGATACCTGAGAAAGTGTTTTGGAAGGATGGAAGAGAGCTGTGAGGGAGTATGCTATTTGAGAAGCTCAAAGAAGGCAGAGGGTTCCAAGGAGCGAATAGTTAGGACTATCATCATATAGAGGAGAATACAGCCTGAGAAGAAACCATTTATATTTTAACTTTGGAGAAAATCATGGAAAATAGAACTAAACCTTATACTAGCAGAGTGAAGGGCTGAGATAATATTTGGAATAAAAGAGGTTAAATGGAGATTCTAGTCACATTTTGTTAGATTTGGAATCTAAAACATAGAATAAATTCTGAAACCAGAAGATAACCTATATCTTTTTCTTTAACAGATTTTTATCAGGCTAGTTGTTTAGTGTGTATTTTTTAGTAACTGCACTGATGCATCAAATTCTTTTGTTTTAATGAGGCAGCAACTGTCTGGTGTAGAAAACTTGGGGAAATATTTTGCCTTACAGTTATAGTGTTCATTAAGCATTATTATGTAAGCTGTAAACAAATGTTTAGAGATGTAAACAAATGTTAGAGAACCTAAATGTTTGTGACATCTGTGTTTCTATGTGAATGTAAGAAGTTTTCTCTTATATGTATTACAGTGATCATTGTTAACATTGCTTTACATTTTTGCCAGACTATAAAGTGATAGGAATTATATTCTTTTATTCCAGCCCCATGCAACCCCCCAACAGTGACTTCATTATTACTGAATGAGAAGTCGATTACTGTCCTCTGCCACTCAAGATTTAAAAAAAATTTTTTTTGAAGTGCTATCTTTGTACGTTTTCCTTTTCTTTATTTTAAGGAGCTGTCTCTATGTTTGATATTCTGATAGAATTATCTGCTCAAAATGAAAGTCTGTGCTCCTTGAATTCTGGCTTCAAAATAATTATCTGGAATAGATAGAAGATACTCGAGCAAGATGAAAGATGCAAAGATGCCATTCTTAATTTGTAAAGGTTTATTATCAACAAGACTGGGTCTTGTACCAGTCTTAAAAATGTATCTTGCATTGTAATTTGAGCTACAATATTTCATCAAATATAAAGTTCAAATTCTAGAATCCATTTTTTTACCTTAATTTATATATATAGTCAAGCAGAAGACATAAAATTCAAAATGTTTCTTTTCTTTCTTTTTATTATGTTGTCATCATTCAGTACATCATTAGTTTTTGATACAGTGTCTTCCAAGATTCATATTTACATATAACACCCAGTGCTCCATGCAATACATGCCCTCCTTAATACCCATCAAGGGGCCAACTCATCTCCCCACCCCCTTCTCCTCTAAAACCCTGTTTGTTTCTCAGAGTCTACAGTCTCTAATAGTTCGTCTCCATTTCCCCCCCTTCATTTTTTCCTTCCTTCTCCTAATGTCAAAATGTTTCTTAAAGATTTATTTATATCTTCTTTCATCATTTTTGTGCAGAGTGTTTTAAAACTAATTGAAGTTCATTTTCAATTTATGGAAGATGGTATGGATATTATTGCATACGCTAGAATTTATAAGTTACCTTATATATAAGGTATATATATATATACCTTATATATATAAGTTAAGAACAGTGGTCATCTAGTTTAGAGTCTATAAATTATTTCTGTATGCAAACCAAAGCTTAAAGTATCTTTCAGATATTGGGTTTATGACATAATCCCAAACAGTATACACATTAAATGTAATCTCATTTAATCCTAGTGGTAGAGAGTTACTTCTGTCCCCATTCCCAAGATGAAGAAAATGAGGCTCAGTAAAGTTGATTCCACTTGGTGGAAGTCTGTTGAAGAATGGATGTATACTAGAGATTTTTGAATTCCTAGCTTGAAAATAACAAGTTCAGGGGCACCTGGGTGGCTCAGTGGGTTAAAGCCTTTGCCTTAGGCTCAGGTCATGATCTCAGGTCCTGGGATCGAGTCCCGCATCGGGCTCTCTGCTCAACAGGGAGCCTGCTTCCTTCTCTCTCTCTGCCTGCCTCTCTGACTACTTGTGATCTCTGTCTGTCAAATAAATAAATAAAATCTTAAAAAAAAAAAAAAAGAAAATATCAAGTTCAGTTTTTTTTTTTTTTTTTAAAGATTTTATTTATTTGATAGACAGAAATCACAAGTAGGCAGAGAGGCAGGCAGAGAGAGAGAGGGAGAAGCAGGCTTCCCGCCGAGGAGAGAGCCCGATGCGGGGCTCGATCCCAGGACCCTGGGATCATGACCTGAGCCGAAGGCAGAGGCTTTAACCCACTGAGCCACCCAGGAGCCCTCAAGTTCAGTTTTAATGAAGTATTTTGACAGAGATGCTTTTAAGATAATCCAGGTAGTCTGGGAATTAGTTTTTGTCTTCGTTTTTGCCATTGGCTGTGTTGACTATGCTGATTAGTGAAATTTAGAATTTATTTAGAGGACAAATTGCTATACAAAAAGAACTTTACTTAACTTTATTTGAACTCCTATCAGAATTTCAGTGGCATTGATACCATTTACATTTTTTTCTTGATGGAATTTTTTTTTTCCCTATTGAGTATGATAGTATACAAATGACAGTGTTTTATACTGATCAGGCTTTTTCTATAGATACAGCAGAAGTCCATTTACATGGTGAAGATTATTTCAGAATAAATTGTCAAGCATGTCAGATGCTAAGAGCTAAGAAAGGTTGGAAAAACAGTATTTTGCAGGTGAATCTTTGGGATGTTCCATTTACTTGAAATTTTAAACAGTGAACTAAAAGACCATGTTGAGGCATGAATGTTTCAAAATGATGATTAATGAGGAGCTGGTCACTTAGAATTCACTTCAGGTACTATGTTTCCAGTGTTAGGCCAAAGTAATTTCTTGTAACACAAATGGATGATTTTTATAATATGCAAACACAAGGTTAGTAAAGTAAGCTAATAATTTAGGAACACAATAAAAGCCTGGTGTCCTTTGCCTTCTTTCACTTTGAAGTTGCTTGTTAGTGTATTAGCTTGTTTTCCTCTCTTCATTAGTATTTGATCATGGAATTTTTCTCACAATTTATTTATTTATTTATTGTCTGAGAAGTTCTGGTTTTTAGGAGCTTATTTGAATATACTTTTAACTGCTTTTATATAGTTCAGTTTCCATTATTATTCAAATAACCATGTATATAAACTTCATTTTAGATCAGTGAGCTGAGAAGTGCTGCAGTCAACAATATATAAAATTATTCAGGATGAATCAGTCCATTGTTAATACAAAAGAATTCTAGAAGGCCCCAGTGCAAAATATGAGACAATACAAACTTTACCTTAGACCATGTTGTCCTGAATGGTTTGAGGGATGGGAACTGTGACAGTTGGGAGTCACATAAGTGTGGTGAATTAGGTTGTGGCAAAGTGAAGAAGCCTGGGGGCAGAAGAATTAGGGTCTGGTAAGATGTCAGTAGTTACTAGGCAGTAGGATTTAAGTTAAAGACTTAGAGCCTTAAGATGTGGTCTCTGTCAAGTCCTCTTGATCTAATCCTGGCAAAGTGGCGAATTAAGCTTGGTATGTGCAAAACCAAGGGAAACTTCATGTTGCCTTAATAAACATCTCTGATCAATTTAATTCGGAGGTTTCCTGGTGGGTACAGCCCCCCAAAGTGAGTCGTACTCACTGTGATGATTGGTTCAGTAACTGATCCCATGAGCCAGTGACTCATCCAGTTAGTGCAGAAGCTTAAGGGCTCGTATTTGAAGGTGGAGTTACACCTTTCAGCTGTATTTGGAACTCCTTCTATGTGCTGGATGTTGCATGTGTGTGTGGCATATGTGGCTGTGGGTGCACCTCTGCGTGTGTGTATCCCATAAGGTTTCAGTTGGATCAAAGCTTAGTCAGTTGTGTGTGTGTGTGTGTTTTAGATTTTATTTATTTATTTGACATGGAGAGATCACAAGAAGGCAGAGAGGGGAGAGCAGACTCCCTGCTGAGCAGATAGCCCGATGTGGGGCTCGATCCCAGGACCCCGAGATCATGTCCTGAGCTGAAGGCAGAGGCTTAACCCTCTGAGCCACCCAGGTGCCCCCAAAGCTCGGTCAGTATTTGTCCAAGCTATGTTTTGAACACTTTAACACCTTATCTCTTAGGAGTGGCATTCTTTTTTTTTTTTTTTTTTTTAAGATTTTGTTTATTTATTTGACAGAGAGTATGCAGTGCACATAAGCAGGGGGAGGCAGGCAAAGGGAGAGGGAGAAGCGGGCATCCTACTTAGCAGGGAGCATGATGCGGGTGGTGCTCCATCCCAGGACCCTGGGATCATGCCTGAGTTGAAGGCAGACATGTAATTTGACTGAGCCACCCAGGTGCCCTGGTGTTCTTGCTTTTTGACTTTGGGCAGACCAGAAATCTTTGTGAGGCTAGTGGTAGTTGGATTAGTGCAGAGGTAGAGATGGTGCATCTTATCCAGCATGGATTGTGAAAAAGTGCATTCATTTCAGTAAATTATGAGAAAAAAACAACGAAAAACTATGGATTTATTTTAATTTAAACATCAGATCTTCCCAGAAAGTAAAGAAACTTTTTCTATTTATTGGTTAACTCTCTGGTGTTTTTAACTAAAAGACCAAGATGAATTAAATTCTTGTTTGTTATAAGCACATCCTACAGTGTTTGCATTATTGTACTTTATTAATGTAAAGATAGTAAAAGTGTACCCAAAGTAGAGTATATAGGAAAAAGTTCTTAAAGTTGCATCAAGAGAGAGATTAAACAAAATTGAAAGTCTGGGCAAAGAAAAACAACTAGATTTTAAATATTTAGTTAATTGTGTGAGAACAGATGCAAAAGATAAGAGCAAGTGCCTGACTTCTGAAGATAACATGAGTAAATGCTAAAAGAAAATAAAATATTTCAACTTGTCGAGTAATTGGTAATCAGCCTATCAAGGATAGAGATCTTTGCAGTGGCTTCATTGAGAGCCTATAAAATTTGAGAAATTCTTATATTCAAGAGAGATTAAATTACCACTAAATCAAAAAAGCACTTAATACTGGCCTGTAATTTAAGGGTATCTCATTTATGTTGAGTAATACATTTAAAAGGCATCAAGTTAGGGACGCCTGGGTGGCTCAGTTGGTTAAGCAGCTGCCTTCGGCTCAGGTCATGATCCCAGCGTCCTGGGATCGAGTCCCACATCGGGCTCCTTGCTCATCAGGGAGCCTGCTTCTCCCTCTGCCTCTGCCTGCCATTCTGTCTGCCTGTGCTTGCTCTCTCTCCCTCTCTCTCTCTGACAAATAAATAAATAAAATCTTAAAAAAAAAAAAATAAAAGGCATCAAGTTAGATACTACAAAATGAAGAGATTGGACTGCACATTTCTGATTTCAGTTATTGCACCTGATGCGAGAAATATCTCTTCTGATCAGAAAGTGTTTATTAAGAAGTAATCATTATTCTTGATGCAGTCAGCATAATCTGAGACATCTGAAATTTATTACTAATCACTTAAAAAAATTTTTTTTTAAAGAAGACTTCATGCTGGGCCAATGCGGAGCATAAACTCATGAGTCTGAGATGAAGACTTGAGCTGAGATCAGGAATCAGGTGCTAGGGTGCCTGGATGGTTCTGTTGGTTAAGCATCTGGCTAAGCATCTGGCTCCGGCGCAGGTCATGATCACAGGGTGCTGGGATGGAGCACCACGTGGGGCGCCCTGCTCAGCTGGGAGCCTGCTTCTCCCTTTCCCTCTGTCTCTCATGAATGAGTAATTAGTATCTTTAAAAAAAAAAAAAAAAGTCAGTTACTTAACCGACTAAGCCACCCAGGCACCCCTATTACTATTAAATGAACTAACAAGTACCACTTTAGATTTTTTAATACATATTCAAGTGTATATGTATTAAATCCAATCAAAGAAAAATCCTTGGTAGTGTTCCTTCAGGTATAAGGTAGAAGAAGAATGAATGAATGAACAAATTCACATGTACATCAAACATTTTCTTGGTTAAGACAGTAATAATAGAATTATTCTTAGGAATAGCTTTGACTTTTCAAGCTTTTGAAAAGTATGTGCTATGTCTAGTTTTTATTGTCTGATTATATATTTATAATTTTATTTCCTGTCCTTTTTGAGTAAATATTTCATTTGATTTGGATTCTAAACCCTTTTTGTGAAATAATTTTACATTTACCAAATGTCAGCTAACAAATGAATAGATAAACACATCATGATATAGATTTGATTTTGATTTTGTACCTGAGGCTTGTCCTTGGCTAACTTAGAAATATGTAAAATTTTCAGAAAGTTTAGTACAGAAAGATTCTTAAAAAATAGCCAGGTCTTTATTAAGTGAAAAATCACAATAAGATTCTGTTTCATCTCGTTACTAACCAATTAAAAAGCAGTGGGTTTTCGGCATTTTTTATATGACCTAGAATAAGCTAGTACCGCCTGATTGATCATGTGGGCTAGCTGTGTTTCTACCTGTCTGAAAATAGCTGCTTGCTAAAGGTTCTCTTCTCCTGGGTGAGAACTGAATTATCTAGAAAATGAGATCGGCTTCTGTATTACCATGGTACAAATTGGCTTAAATAAGAGTGTGTTTTCATTTCTCTCAGATTCTTTCAGACTTAGTTTTTGTGTTACAAGTTTTCTTATTTTCCGCATTTCATAGGTATTTAAGATTTTGAGAATGGGTATGTCAAGAACTTTTAGTTAGCTTGTCCTTTAAACCTAAAACTTTTATGGAATTGTGTTTTAACTGTTAACATTTAATTCTCAGCCTCATTGAGTAGTGAATTTATATCTGTGCTGTCTTTGTTGTAGTCATAGTCTCTTTTGGGTATGTGGTCTATTTATAAATGAAATTAAGTTGTATTACCGGAATTAATAGGGATAATGAATTAAGAGCCTTATCAGGAATACTTACTGAGATGATAAAAAAAAAAATCCTAAGATCAGAAGTCAAAATTTCTGAATCCTTAACATATGGTTTGTGTATTGTAATGCTTTTTTCCTTTGAAATAAGAATACTATAAATTTAAACCTTATTCTTACAAGTGAAACATTGCAGATTAACTGCAAATTTCAAGCTGTTTCAAATTAATTTAAATTTGTGTGGAATAGTCAGTTAGTGATTATTTCCTAAGGGAACTCTAGGAATCCTGTGGCTATATCTAGATAGGGGAGAAGCTAGATTAAAAATTAAAAAGGAAAGAAATGTATTAGGTTTGTGACTTATTTTTAGATAATTATATTTGATATATATTTTAAAGCCAAGGTTTATTTGTACTCTGGAAAGTGGTTTGTTCTTTCCTTCTTCTTTCTTCCCTTCCTCCCTCTCACTCTTTCTCTCTTCCTCCTCCCCTCTTCCTTCTCTCTCCTTTCCCCTCCCTTCCCCTCTCCTCTCCTCCCCAGTCCGCCTCTTCTATCCCCTCCCCTCCCTTCTCCTTCCTTCCCCTTCTCTCTCCTTTCCTTCTTTCTTTCGTGTTTAGTAATCTACTATATTAATACACCATACTTACCCAGTTTATAAACATTTAAGTTGCTTCCTTACTTTTGCTATAATAAATAATGTGTCTGTGAACATCCAGATACTATGCTAACAGACAAGATATCCTCTGTGAGTTATACCTAGATGTTATACCTAGTTATACCTAGATGACAAATTGCTGGACTATAGAATATATACTTCTCTAATTTTACTTGGTAATTACAAACCGTTTTCCAAAGTGATGGCATGAGACACTTCAATCAACAGTTTATGGTAGACTTCCTTTTGCTCTACATCTTCATCAGCACTTGGTAATGTTAGACTTTAATATTTCTCAAGTTTGTGAATGGTTAATGGTATCTCATTGTGGTTTTAGTTTGCTTATTTTTCTATTGTAACAAGCATTTTTTCATATATCTTTTGGACCTTGAAGTTTTGTCTTTTTGGAAGTGCTCATTCAGATCTTTGGCTGTTTTCTATTGACTTATCCTTTTGCAAAGTGGTTTTCTTTAAAAAATTATATAGACAAAATATGTATTCAGCCTATCATTGTCATATTGCTGAAATGTAATCATTAGAAAAAAATTTTTTTTAAACATTTTATTTATTTATTTGACAGAGATCGCAAGTAGTCAGAGAGGCAGGCAGAGAGAGAGGAAGGGAAGCAGGCTCCCTGCTGAGCAGAGAGCCTGATGTGGGACTCTATCCCAGGACCCTGGAATCATGACCTGAGCTGAAGGCAGAGGCTTTAACCCACTGAGCCACCCACGCGCCCCTGAAATCTAATCATTTTTGAGGCAACTCTTCAGTAATTGAGTATGAATCAATACCAAGACATAAAGTTGTTTACTTTTCCTTTCCATTTTACTTCATTGGTTCCAAAATTAAATCTAGGAGAAAAAAATTAATGAACAGAAATTGCTGTGAAACTGCTCTTGAAATTCTGTACTGTGTTTTAAAGGTAAATTATTCAGGGGCGCCTGGGTGGCTCAGTTGGTTAAGCAACTGCCTTCGGCTCGGGTTGTGATCCTGGAGTCCTGGGATCGAGTCCCGCATCGGACTCCCTGCTCGGCGGGGAGTCTGCTTCTCCCGCTGATCTCTCTCCTCTCATGCTCGCTCTCTCTCTCTCTCAAATAAATAAATAAAATCATTAAAAAATTAAAAAAAATCTATAAAGGTAAAATATTCAAATCCTTATATAAAGATACTTTGAAGAAAGAAATAATAAAACCATTGATAATCTTTGCCTAAAATATGAATTCTCAAATATTTTCCATTAAGGGGTTTCTATTCAGGTTTTCTCAGCCTTTTGACAACATACCCATATTATTGTGATGGGACCTGGGTGTTTGGGTTGGGGGAATAGTCTGCTATTAAAATGTTTGTTTTGGAGGTGTGTGGAGGGAGGCCTTTTGTGCCTGGTGATATAGCCATTAAGCATAGTTTTCTAGGCTTTCTCAGATTTAATGAACTATAAAACACACACACACACACACAAATAATTTTAGGTATATAATATATGTAACTTTAGATATATAAATATATATATTTTATCAGTCAGATATGTGTGTGTGTATATATGTATATACACACACATATATGTGTGTGTGTATATATATCTGCTTAACTGACTTAGTCATCTCTATTTCTGCAACTTCTATGTGACTCTAAAATAATTTTCAAATAAAAAGTTAAAAATATATATCTATAGGGGTGCCTAAGTGGTTCCTTCAGTTAAGCGTCTGACTCTTGATTTCATCTTAGGTCATGATCTCAGGGTTGTGAGATTGGGCCCCGTGTGGAGCTCCGGGCTCAGCATGGAGTCTGCTTGTCCGGCTCCCTCTGCTACTCTCCCTACTTACCTGCACTCTCACTTTCACTCTCTTTCTCTCCCATAAATAAATAAAATCTTTTTAAAAAGTTGAAAAAATAGTACAGAGAGTTCCTATTACAGTCTTTACTTATCATTCCCCAAAGATAACATCTTATCATAGTACTACTGTCAGCTACTAAACTGTAGACCTTTTCCATATTTCAGCAGTTTTTACATGTATTCTGGGTCCATGTGTTTTGTGAAATTTTACCACATGCATTAATACTTGTAACACCACCACCAGGACATTTTCATCATGCCCAGAAAATTTTCTCATGCTACCCTCAGTACCTTCCCTTCAATTCTGGCAGCTCCTGATCCGTTTTTCATCATTATAATTTGGTCATATTGAGAATATTATATAAATGGAACCATACTGTTAAAGGCTTTATTGTGTTATATGTTGTATTCATATGTTGAAACCCCATACCCACTACATTGGAGTGTGACCATATTTGGAGATACTTCAGGTATAGAATATTGCAAGCCTAGAGCAAGGACAGGAAATTGGAATTGAGGATGGCAATAAAGCTCTTTAGGCATTAAGGGAAGTGGGATACTTTAGGGACTGGTGTATTGTTAGCTCAGAGCTCAGCCGCAATGAAATAGCTCCTTGAATTGAATTCTGCAGCTGGGTTGTGTTGTGTTAAGGAAAATCAGTGCTTGAATGAGAAAACCATTTTGCTAGAGACTGTTAAAATACTTGAATTTTACTCATGTAGAGTAATAGTGAACTAATTTCTACCCCTTTATACATTTGTACATAATGTTATATGGGGTTAGTTGGTAAGTAGCTAGTAAAAACCAGAATCCTGAAGATATTAGATTAAAGGCTGAGTCTATAAATAAGTAATGGAAAACAGAAAGCAATTTTATATGAAATGTTATCTTCTAACACAAATTTCTCCAATCTTGGCAAGCTACAAGAAGCTTTTAGAAGCAAGCTAGACTAAAGGATACAATTAAATCCCTTAATGTAGGTTTTGAAGATTATGTGGATAATGAATAATTTTTAAATGTATCCTCTGTTCACTTCAGGCATTTTCTTCAGATAACTTATCCTAATTTTAATGGGATTAGTTATACCAAAACAGTAAAGCTTTTACATGTTGTTGATGATACCTTATTTCAGATCAGACCATTTTCTCACATAGCATTCGTAACTCCTGTGGATTTATAGATGGCAACTTCAGGGACAGTTTTAAGAGTGAATGCTCTTATATATACACGCACCCTGTGTGCACACCCACAGTCCTCCTTCAGTCCCTTTTATTTTACCTTTTCTTTGGATTGCACATTTCTCCTTATCAGTTCTATCTCCCCTTTTTTAATGTGTGCACACAGAAAATAGTAAATTGCTGTTCTTTTTTTTTTTTTTAAAGATTTTATTTATTTATTTGAAACAGAGAGAGAGATCACAAGTATGCAGAGAGGCAGACATAGAGAGAGAGAGGAGAAAGCAGGCTCCCCGCTGAGCAGAGAGCCGGATGCGGGCCTCGATCCCAGGACCCTGAGATCATGACCTGAGCCGAAGGCAGAGGCTTAACCCACTGAGCCACCCAGGCGCCCAATAAATTGCTGTTTTTAGGTCTTCATAATCTGTAGTACATTTGGAAAGCATACTGAGAGAAACATTGAGTTTTTCTCAGGTGGTCATATAACTAAACCATATTTCTCCACTTAGTATAACAACTATGAACTGCCTCATTTCTGTAAATATGCTTCCTGGAGATCAGGTAAGATTTGTCTGTTTCAGTCTTCAGACTAGACTACCTTGACATCTTTTTTTTTTTTTTTTTTTTTTTTTGAGAGAGAGAGAGAATGAGAGAGACCATGGGGAGAGGTCATGGGAGAGGAGAGAGACTCTTAAGCAGGCTCCATGCTCAGCATGGAGCTGGATGCGGGGCTTGATCTCATGACCCTGTGATCATGACCCAAGCTGAAATCCAGAGTTGGATGCTTAACTGACCGAGCCCTCCAGGCACCCCACTCTTGATATACTTTTGAAGAAAGTTTGAGCTGTTCTTTTTGAGAGATAAATTTAGATATGTAGTCATTATGCACCTAATGATATTTTCATATAAAAACTATTACAAGTATGCTGGTAATGTGGCCCAGATCTAGCTTTGGTAACTTCATTGTGCTTATCTCATGATCTCTCTTCTTCTTCTACACATAACATTATCTCATTCTTCTAAGTTAAGATTTCCTAAAATATATGCATGTATGTGTGTGAGTGTGTTTGTGTGTGTGCTTTATTTCTGTATTTTGGAACTGAAGAGAATTTTATGAGCAGTTGTGGCTGAAATACATTAAGATTGAAGCAGCCCTCTTAGATTTGGGTTTTCTGTAGCACTTGGTTTTACCATAGGAATTGTAAGATAATTAAAGCATTTATTTTATTCCTTAATAGATGTAGTCTATTCCAAGTAATATATTATCACCAACTTAGCTTTTGTAAAAGTAAGATGAATAGAATACTGGCCTTTAAAATTTCTTTCTTTCTTTCTCTCTTTTTTTTTTTGAGTGTGTTGAAAGGAGAATGAATAAGATTATTCTATTTGCCAACTCTTGAACTAACTGAACTTATAAGTATGAGAAATGAGAAAATCTTCCATTTTGGTGGGGTACAGTTGTTTTCATGAAAGAAACAGATTCTAGTGAAAATGGCAAAGTTTGAGAAGATTTTAAAACTTAGGCTTGGTATGTTAAGATACCAAGGATTGTATTTTGTGAAGCAGGAGGACCAAAAGGTCTTGAATGAGGAACCTGGGAGGTCAGAATTCTGTTCCATGTGTTCTCTGATGGGGACTGTTAAAAATGAAGGGAGAGGATACTTCATAGGTCCTTAGAGAATGAACAGAAGAAAACCTGTTTGCCTCGATTATAGCAAACTAGCAAGTAAAATCTTTGCATTAAAAAAAACCTCCATAAATTGGGATGCCTGGGTGGCTCTAGTCAGTTAAGTATCTGCCTTTGGTTCAGGGCATGATCCCAGGGTCCTGGGATCAAGCCTTGCATCAGGCTCCCTGCTCTGCCAGGAATCTGCTTCTACATCTCCCCCCTGCTCATTCTCTCTTTCAAAAATAAAATCTTTACACAAACGAACAAAACACTCTCCATAAATAGATTTAAAATGGCCCTAAAGTAAAAATTTCATATTTTGCATTTTACTCTGAAGAGTATGATAGTTAAAAAAATAAAATTATTGGAAAAAAATTGGAAAGAATTTCTATAACTCACAGACATAAAACAGTATTTTCAGTCTTTTCTTCATTTTAAGAGCCTTATATTGTATGACTCACCTGATGTTAAACTCTTACAAAATTGTTATAGAACTTTGAGGAACTGACTAGTTCTTGGTAATCTACATAGTAGGCAGTTGAATATGTGTTATTTGGTTTAAAAAAAAAAAAACTAAATTTTGCTGTGTCTTAGCAGTTAGCAGAATGCCCAAAGGACAGTGGACACCATCACTTAAACTGGTACATTTACTGAAAGTAGTTAGGAATTTTAATTGACAAAACAATCTGGCTTTTCCTAAATTCTTCTTCCAGTAGTAGTGCCTGCTAAATCAGGAGTTGACACTTCTGATGTAAGGCCCCAACAGGCCAAATATAGCCAGTTGCTTACTTTTGTAAATAAAGTTTTGTTGGGACATAGCCATGCCCACTAATTATGTATTGCCTGTGGCTTTAGTGGCAGAGTTGAATAGTTGTGACAGAGACCGTGTGGCCTTTAAATAAAGTATTTACTATCAGACTGCTGACCCTGGTGCTAAATGATGACAGTAGAAAATATATATAAGTCTTTGTTTTGTTTGTAATTATAATGAAAGTCTAGAACTTTTTCCTTCTTAAAAAGTCAAAGTACTGCTGTACACTGAAGAGAGCAGGGCATGTGTTGGCAACATTTGGGATCCTTTGATGGAGGGGCAGTTTGTGCTCTTAGTATGAAGTAGAAATCAAGCTTTACTTTAATTAGTAGTTACAAAAACCTTACATTGGCTAGCCAGAAGATTCAATGATTAAATAAAGGTGATGGACCAATGTCTTTTCAGAAGTTAACAGTGAAATTATATAAGACACTTTAAAGCAGGTATTTAGAACTATTTTCATAAGTTATTTATATTTTGATGTGAAAAATCAGTATTTGATTTTTACCCTAAAGCCTCAGTTGAGTCTCTTATGAGGTTTGAGTTTGAATTATTTTCTTTATTTAAGTTGTATAAGCAAATAACTTCTCTGCGCCCTAATTTTCATAAATGGGGATAACAGTAAGACCTATCTCCCATAGGGTTGTTGGGTTAATACATGTAAAGTACTTAGTACAGTGCCTTATAATACTGTAAATGCTTAATATAATTAGTATGGCTTGCTTTTATAATACTTTATTTCTTTTTTTTTTTTTTTTAAGATTTTATTTATTTATTTGACAGACAGATCACAAGTAGGCAGAGAGGCAGGCAGAGAGAAAGGAAGGGAAGCAGGCTCCCTGCTGAGCAGAGAGCCCGATGTGGGGCTCGATCCCAGGACCCTGGGATCATGACCTGAGCCGAAGGCAGCGGCTTTAACCCACTGAGCCACCCAGGCGCCCCTATAATACTTTATTTCAGTGTCTGTTATTGAAAGCTTCTGTGCTTGGATGAAGGTTAAAAAAAATTTCATGAGAATTTGCCTTGAAACCCCGACTCTTTCTGTAATGGCAGTAACTGTCAAGTGATGCTGTTCATATGAGATACGGGAGTTGAAATCCAACTAAGGAGGTACATTTCTCAAGTAACATGCAGATTACCCATATAGTACAACCAATTTTAGTTACTCATTAATGAATTAATTGAGGCAAAGTTTCTTTTGATTCTTTTCTTTTCATTTCCTACTTTCAGCCATTTAAATATTTTTCTCCATCAGCTTGAGTTTCTGCGAATGGGGTATATTTTTTAATAGATTCTTGAGTCTCTGCTCTGACTTCATTGAATCAAAACCTCAGGTAGACCCTCAGTGTTCTTTAAAAAAAAAAAAAAAAATTAAAAAAAATTTATTTGAGAGGGACACCTGGGTGGCTCAGTCGTTAAGCCTCTGCCTTTGGCTCAGGTCATGATCTCAGGGTCCTGGAATCGAGTCCCAGCATCGGACTCCTGCTCAGTAGGGAGCCTGCCTCTCCCTGTGCCCTCCCCCCTGCTTGTGTGCATTCTCTCTCTCTCTCAAATAAATAAATAAAATCTTTAAAAAATTGATTTGAGAGAAAGTGAGTGAGAAAGAGCATGAACAGAGCAGAGGGAGAGGGAGAGGCAAATTCCCTACTGAGCAAGGAGCCCAATGTGGGACTCAGTCCCAGGACCCCGGAATCATGACTTGAGCCAAAGGCAGATGCTCAACTGACTGAGCCACCCAGGTGCCCTGACCCTCAGTGATTCTTAAGCACACCGAAATTTGAGAACCAGATATGGAGAACAAAATTATTTGAAATGCAAACCACTGAGTTATCTGATTTTTTTCAATATTTTTGGTAAAAGGCTGAACTGTGGAGGAGATGAAAACTATTGACAGAGAATGGGTTTCCGTCACTGTCACAGAATTTGAGGTTTGAATAGGGACTTTGGAGGTTATGGTGTCAACTGTGTGACATCATGTTTGCTGTTTGTTGTTGTCTTTGTTCTGGGACTCTCTTTTCTTGCCCCTTTTAACCTCCAACCTAAACTGTGTGTACACTGGATTAATGCTGTTAAGACAACCTGATAATTCCAACAGAAATTTGGAAAGTAGGGAGAAAATAAATATTTGAAAGAAGGGACAGATGTTGTTAAAATACACATCTGAAATAGTGTCGCGGCCGGTGCGACAAATCGACCAGGGTCGAGAGGGTAAGAGGATGGTGAAAAGAAATTAAGAGACCAAGAGATGGGGGGCAGGAGGAGCACCAAGGAGGATGTCCAATAGTGCCAATTTTATTCAAGGCAGCAAGGCATTATATAGCTAACAGAAACAATCATAAGAAAGTATCTATTTTTAGCTGATTACTAAAGAGTTTGTAACATGCACAGAAAATCCTTCAAGCTTTCCCATTATCTATTTCCCAAGCACCAATAGCAGACCCTCTAGCCCCAGATGTACTGACTTCAAGACCACTCAAGACATAGTTTATGTAAGCACAGCACAGTCTTACAGTGGTGTAGTCTATAGCCCGTGCAAGGACAGCAAGGACCAGCCAAGAATTTCTGACCCTGACCAGATCATTTCTATCTGACTAGCAAATGTGTGGGAAGTCACGTAGGCGAGCGCAGAACACATAGCACAGACCCTTTCTCAGTGCTACTCAACTTTATTGACCTAAGCCTTTTGTTCGGCTACTCAGCCTTTAAAGTAGGCACAAGTCAGGGCCTGGTTTGGTTCTCATCTCAAGCCTTATCATGGCCTCCCACATCTGAGCCTCAGATCCCTTTTTTCTAGCAGCAGATGAGCTGGTCTTACTTGCGGCCAAACTTTGCCTCTGGTTGTGATTTCATGGGCACCTTTTATTTATTACTACATCAAGGCTCTCTACCTGCTCATTTTGCTTCACTTCAATACAGTGCCTACTCCCAGTATCCTTCAAAAATTTCCAGATTTCATAGATCTTCCCAGTTTAGCTTCAAGAGTCTCCCCAAATTCAGTAGTTTTTGTAAATACGCATGATTAATACTTACGAATCTTTTTTTAAAAAAAGATTTTATTTTATTTATTAGAGCACGCACATTGAGCATAGGTCGAGGGAGAGGAGAAGCAGACTCCCTGCTGAGCCTGGAGCCCCACATGATTTCCATCTCACGATCCTGATATCATGACATGAGTTAAAACCAAAAGTCAGAGGCCCAACGAGCTGAGCCTCCCCGGTGCCCCAATAATTAAAGCATCATAATGAATACTAGATTTACCGCTTTACTTTTCTGGAGCATTTCACTGACACAACTCCAACAAAATGAGTTTTCCTTTTCATTTTCTTTATTAGGCCCTCTGTGTAAGAGTGTATCACAACATAACAGTACTTTATCTCCATATTAATTTGTGTTATTGTGTTCAGAATTTGACACAAAAGAGGAAGGGCAAAGTTCTTTTTTTTTTTTAATTTTTTTTTTTTCCCAAGATTTTGTTTATCTGACAAGAGCGTGTATGATGGGGGGGGGAGAGCGAGCACCCACATGTGAGAGTGCAGGCACAAGCAGGGGGAGCAGCAGGCAGAGGGAGAAGCAGACTCCCCAGTGAGCAAGGAGCCCAAAGCTGGGATCATGATCTGAGCTAGCAGATGCTTAACCAGCTGAGCCATCCAGGTGCCCCAGGGCAAGGTTCTTTTGATGTGCAACTTCTGGCCAACATTATTGTGGATAATTGAGAGTTATTCAGTGACTATCACTGTAAAATATATGTCTGTAGCAAATGTTGCAGACATTGTCAGGGAATATGATTGCTGGTAGGGGGCTCTTTTTCTGTGTCTCCTGACTATGGAGAGGCCTGCATTTAAGCTATTCTATTCTTATTTTTAAAAGAGTCTAAGGACAGTCTCACAGCCTGTCCTGGTAATCTGTTCCAGTATTTAATTAGCGTTATAGATTCATTTCTTCTGTACCACCATCAAGCTGTGTTGTACATGAAGTTTCTTTTACATATTCTTTTAATGTTGATTGATTAAACTTGTGGTCTATTTTGACTCCAAGATCTTTCATTGCTCCCACCTTTGTGTGACTAGACATTGCCCATATTGTTTCTTGGGTGTTTATTCTTTTAATTCATCAATGGGCTTTACTATGTTTCTTGAGTGTAGTGACCATTTTTAATTTAGAATTCTCTGGAGCTTCTGATTGATTCTTCTTATTAGTAGTTGGCAAATTAGAATCTAGCAAAACTATGCCATCTTCTTTTCAGTAATAAAATTAGTTCTAAGTTCAGCTTCTAAGTTACTTCTCCCATCTCCTCCTTTTGTTCTGCCCCATCCTCTCTACGTGTTTCTCTCTTCCTTGGATTCACCCCCCTTCCTTTTCATGTATTGGAATGAGGAGGCTACTACTTTATTTCAGAGCCTTTGCTGCATTTGCCAACAGTGGTATTGACTGGGTTGTATTTTTAAGCTCCATGGGGACAACTTTATTTTGGATGAAGAGGATTTGAATGAGTAAAGGTGTGAAAAACTACATCATACCTTATAAATCTTTATAAGGTCTCTAGGTCTCTTCCAGAGCATAATATGATTTGTCAGTTGTCACCCTTTGTGAGCTGCAGGTGTCATTAATCATGAGAGAAAAATTCCTATTTAAATGTTTGATCATTTGTCTTCAGAAAATGTGATTTTCAGCTTTTTTAGAGTCACAGACTTATAAGCAATAATGAGTTGGATTCCCATTGGCAGTGCTGACCACTGGGGAGTGTTCATGAGTGAAATACAGACTGACTTGTCTTAGATTGGATCTGCTAACGCAGCCCTTAGGGCCTTTGAGTTGTGCATTAGGCTTGAATGTTGATGTGCGAAGGACCTGTAATGAAATATATTTCTGTGTGGTACGTTTCATGTAAAGGCTTATCCCTTTTTTGTTGTTATCATGAACAGATTTACTTTACTATTGGCCAAGAATTCGAGTGAAAAAAGTAAAACTAGGACATTTTGCCCAGAGATCTTTTTTCTTATATTTAATTGAATTGCACAAATCCTGTGATCTTGTGGGTAGTGTGTACATGCCTAACAAAA
This sequence comes from Lutra lutra, assembly GCF_902655055.1. Classification (NCBI taxonomy): domain Eukaryota; kingdom Metazoa; phylum Chordata; class Mammalia; order Carnivora; family Mustelidae; genus Lutra; species Lutra lutra. The sequence continues at coordinate 48,808,760 of NC_062283.1, read as the reverse complement.
ATTATTATGTTGTGCACTGGTTTTGGAATTGGAAGAAAGTGCTACTACTTTAAGATTCTCTCTCTCTTGTTATTGCAGTTTTTGTAGAACTAATCATGCAGACTAGGCTTTTTTTTTTCTTTTTCTTAAATCTTGCTTAGTGGTCAAGTTTTGGGATGCTGTCATTATATTCCCCCACCTTTATTCACTCAGTCTTTGTCTTCTTGTTACTCTATTTTCATCTTGTTGGCTCTTAAACATTCTACTCAAGCTTTCTTTCATATCCTTTGCCTAGCAGAGTTGTAGTGGCATAGGTGATAAACATTTTTTGGAGGGGAGGGTTAAGACCTAGATTTCATTTTTAATGTAGAATTTTATGAAATTAAGCAATTGAAAGAGAGATGATGTATACACTGGCAAATAACAAAGATCCTTGAGAAGGAGTTTTAAATATATTTTTTCTCCAACTCTATTCCCTGTTCAAATGGTATTGATTACTAAAAGAATTTAAATGTTTTCCTAATAAACATTTTTAAAATTGTTTTTAAAAAGTCTGCTCTCAGTTTTGAAATTTTTAAAGATTTTATTTATTTATTTGACAGAGATCACAAGGAGGCAGAGAGGCAGGCAGAGAGAGAGGAGGAAGCAGGCTCCCTGCTGAGCAGAGAGCCTGATGTGGGGCTGGATCCCAGGACCCTGAGATCATGACCTGAGCCGAAGGCAGAGGCTTTAACCAACTGAGCCACCCAGGCGCCCCCAGTTTTTGAAATTTTTAAAATGTAGCCTTTTTGCCTAAATTGATAAATTAAAAGGTCAGTACTTATTTTTCTCAAACATATGATTTACTCTTTAAGATTTTTTTCTGAAACCTCAAAGAATGCAAGATTTTCCTTTTACTAGTGTATCAGTAACCAAAGCTTTTCGCCTTTGAAAGTGAAGCTTTATAAGCTTTACTACTTTGAAACAAAAAACCCTTCAAGGAAGGGTTATTGTTTGGGGCTGGGTTCAAATACTCTTGAATTTTAGGGAACTGTGAGGGAAATGAAGAGAAGGAAAATTGTAGTTAAAAATAATATAGGAAGTGCTTTACTGGCTCTTACAACTCCACTGAAGAGGTGATGGCCTCTAGAATTACCTAGGAAGCCTAGCCTGCAATTGTAGCTCTCTTTGAGCTTAATGAATGTGAACATATTTTAAAATTAAGATATTTCTGAAATCATCCTAATTCTGGGTGTTGTTACACAGAAGTTATATTACCTCAAGCGTGAAGGAAAATGGAATACATTTTAGTATTTTTTGAGAGATTTAGTTTAGAATGATCATTTTCTAGAACTTGGAGAATTTTATGGATCTTTTTAAAAGCAGTGCTTGCTTATATGAACAGAAAGCTATACTATTTCCAGGGGAGGGTGGTCCCTGGCTCTCTTAGGTTTATTCCCCAAGTTAATGAACTCTGTATCTGGCTTTTGAGCTTTTGAAGGAAATGTTGCATCTTAGGATAGAAATCACTTTGTCACTAGTGGTTTTTCAAGGGAGTTCAGCAGCCATTACTTGGATTTATAATACGGTTTTTATTTTATTTTATTTATTTATTTATTTATTTTTAAAATTTTTTTATTTTTTAAAGATTTTATTTATTTATTTGACAGAGAGAAATCACAAGTAAGCAGAGAGGCAGGCAGAGAGAGAGGAGGAAGCAGGCTCCTCGCTGAGTAGAAAGCCCGATGCGGGGCTCGAACCCAGGACCTGGGATCATGACCTGAGCCGAAGGCAGCGGCTTAACCCACTGAGCCACCCAGGCGCCCCTATTTTATTTTTTTTTAAATGTTTATTTATTTGATAGAGATCACAAGGAGGCAGAGAGGCAGGCAGAGAGAGAGAGAGAGGAGAAAGCAGGCTCCCTGCTGAGAAGAGAGCCCGATGTGGGGCTTGATCCCAGGACCCTGGGATCATGACCTGAGCTGAAGGCAGAGGCTTTAACCCACTGAGCCACCCAGGTGCCCCTATAATATGGTTTTTAGATCAGACTCTTTCTCTCTCTCTCTTTTTTGGTTTTGTTTTAAAAAAATTTTAGTTGCTTAATTGCTAATCACATGGAATAAAACAAACAAAAAGAAATGAAAAATTTCAGCTGTGGTCACCTATCCTTTGGATAGGTTGTTGAAGGTTTTAGGTGTTTTGTCTTTTTAGTGGAGTTGGCAGTATTTTGTGGAAAAAAATTACATATTTTAACTTTTTTTCTTTGAGTCTAAACTCAGCAAACCTGTCTCTTTCTTGGAATTCTTCCTATCCTAGTCAGTAGTCTGAATTATTTTATTGCCTTTCTCTTACGTTGAGAAGGTTAGACTGCCATGAACTTTGAGGACAGATTTTTTTTTTTCCTTGTGAAAATGTGTGCAAATTGTGTTGCTTCATGCACTTTATTTAAGATTATGTAAACTATGTTTAAAATAGATGCCAAAATTTTAGTTTTCGTGCATCAGACATTGTAATTGAATTTTTGAAGCATTTTTTTTAAACTAATTATTTGGTTATCAGTTTAAAATCAAGCTTGTTGGGGAGCACGGGTGGCTCAGTTGGTTAAGCATCTACCTTTGGCTCAGGTCATGATCCCAGGGGCCTGGGATCAAGCCCCATGTGTGTGTCAGGGCTCACTGCTCAGCGGGGAGCCTGCTTTTCCCTCTTTGTCTACCTGCTGCTCTGCATGCTTGTGGGCTCTCTCTGCCTCAAGTAAATTTAAATAAATAAATAAACAAACAAAATCTAAAAAAAAATTCAAGCTTATTTCCTAAATTATTTTAAAGCAGAAGACTTTTGAATGATCTTGGTTCACTTAAAAATATTTTAGGGGTACCTGGGTGGCTCAGTCAGTTGGGCATCTGCCTTTGGACTATGTCATGATCCCAGGGTCCTGGGATCAAGTCCCGCATCAGGCTCCCTGCTCAGCGGGGAGTCTGCTTCTTCCTCTCTCTGTGCCCCTCCCACCTGCTCGTGCACTCTCTCTTTCATGCTTTCTCTCTCTAGCAAATAAATCTAAAAAAATTTAAAAAAAAAATTACATATACACGCATGTATATATATTTGTTTGCTTTTTCTGAGGACTAGAGTAATATATGTTCCCTTTGGAAATTTAAGAAAATACAGAACAGTGCTGGTAAGAAAATTAAAATAACTTAGAATTCATCACATAGAAATAACCACAATTTACATTCTAGTAAATAGCTTTCCATTACTTTTTCTAGCTCAAATTGTATTTTATCTTTAGGAGAACCTTCTAAATCAGGCTTCCAACCAAGGATTGTGTAAAGAGTATTGATTATTTTTTGACAGCACAAGAGAAATGTAAGAAAAGGAATTAGAGATTAGTACTTGGTTTGAGATCATATTCCTCTTTAATTTTCTCTTTTGAAAAAGCAATTGTGGTTGTTTGTAGACAGTTGATTTACTTTTAAGCATATGCATACATTACTGCATGCCCTTGACTCAAGAGTTTCCTCTGGGCTGCTGAAAATCCAGTACTCTAAGTCAGTCTTCATGGAATCTCCTGTCATTCAGAGACGAACTTTGACTTTTGATGGGCAGTACCTGAATGATACCATCAACTAACAAGGTTTTACAGTAACTGTATTTGTTGACCAAATTAAATTGCTTCTCAGTAGCCTTATTTGTTCATTCTCTGTAAGCCTCACTCTGTCTAAATCTTTTCCCTATAGAAATTCCCAGAGAAAAATAAGACCTTTGTACTTGTCATTTAACAGCAAAATTTAAATAATACCCTTGTGCAAAATAAATATAGCAGAAAAGAAATCGTGCTGATTTGGCATAAACAGCATCATAGCTTCTCATTGAGCCTAACATCAAGAAATGTCTGCATCTCAGACTTAGCATCTCTGTGAAAGCGACCAGAATCATAGGTTGCTGTTTATTGATTGCTGAAGTCAAATGCATTGTCATTTAATAAGAGTCAGTGATATTGTAATGATTATAGCTGTGTAGGTCCCATTGCTCATTAATCCATGTATTTGTAGGGGGTTTTCACACCTCTATATACTCTTTCATTCTCAAGCTTAATTCCAAGAGAAAGCCCAGTCAAGAAGAGAATCCCCTGCCAGGTGCCAGAGCTGTCCCTGTCTTGTCTATGAGTTTTTGATTTTGCCATACTTAGTGGTCAACAACCCCCCCCCCCCCCCAGGTTTTTCTGAGCTTAGCAGAGAAATTGTAATAAACCCAAAAGGAGAAAATGAACCAGTATATCACAGAAATTTTTTTGTCATTTTTTTCACACTGAAAATGATTCCTGTAAGGGAGGCAGTAGTATATAATAATATGTAAATGATTTTGATTTTCATCAGTATTTTGTTTAAGCAGTTAATAACAAACGGTGGTAGAATAAAAAGGCTCTTCATAATTCTTTGCAGACATGGTTTCTGTTTTCAGGTAAAATCACTCTCAGGTAAATATAAAATGAACCCATGACAAAGATTTTATTTAACTCACAAAATTGATTAGGAAATCAGTGCAATGTTATGGCTGGTTCAAAGAACATTTAAGAAGTTAGGCATATATATAGGCAGTTTAACAAAGAAGTGTCTGGGTTAGATAGAAAATTGGTGAGCCATCAATTCAGATGTTTTGCATCTCGAATAAAAATCTACAAGTTAACAAGTGACTTCAGATAGCTGGAGACTTTTTATCAAGAGTGATCAGTAGGGACGCTTGGGTGGCTCAGTGGGTTAAAGCCTCTGCCTTCGGCTCAGGTCATGATCCCAGGGTTCTGGGATCAAGCCCCGCATCTGACTCTCTGCTCAGCAGGGAGCCTGCTTCCTCCTCTCTCTCTGCCTGCCTCTCTGCCTACTTGTGATCTCTGTCTGTCAGATAAATAAAATCTTAAAAAAAAAAAAAAGTGAACAGTAAATCTCATTAGGTCCCTTTGTTTGGTGTGCCATTGCCCTCCCCTTCAACCATTTTGCCCAGTTTCCCACCTTCTTCTCCTCTGGCAACCATCAGTTTGTTTCTGTATTTTTTGCCTGATTCTGCTTTTGGTTTATTCTTTTTTTTAAAGATTCCTTTTATGAGTAGAAACATATAGTATTTGTCTTTCTTAGTCTGACTTCTTTCGCTTAGCATAATACCCTCTAGGTCCATCCACGCTGTCTTGAATAACACGACCTTGTTCTTTTCTTATGGCTGTGTAATATTCCTGTGTGTGTGTGTGTGTGTGTGTGTGTGTGTGTGTGTGTGTGAGAGAGAGAGAGAATCACATCTTTATCCATTCATCTTTTTTTTTTTTTTAAGATTTTTTTATTTATTTGTCAGAGAGAGAGGGAGAGAGAGCGAGCACAGGCGGACAGAATGGCAGGCAGAGGCAGAGGGAGAAGCAGGCTCCCCGCCAAGCAAGGAGCCCGATGTGGGACTCGATCCCAGGACGCTGGGATCATGACCTGAGCCGAAGGCAGCTGCTTAACCAACTGAGCCACCCAGGCGTCCCTATCCATTCATCTTTTGATGGCCACTTAGGTTGCCTCCATGTCTTGGCTATTGTAAATAATGCTGCAATAAAAATACAGGTGCATATATTTTTTTGAGTTAGTGTTTTCATTTTCCCTGGTAAATACCCAGTTTAATATCCCTGGTAAGAATCCAGTGGGATTATTGTATCATATGGTATTCCCATTTCTAATTTTTTAAGGACTTTCCATACTGTTTTCCACAGTGGCTGTACTGAATATTATTTTTTAAAGAACCCATGACACAGGGAAGGATATACAAAGTATTAAATAGGTGGTTAATGGGAGTACATGCTCTAGGAGTTTTCAAGAGGAAATGGTCAGAGTTGAAGATATTAAAAAGGTAAAAAACCATGAAAAGTAGCACACGTAAGTGCCCAGAGGACTAGGGAATTATGGTCAGGGAGGCATTTGTTTTTTATGGGGGGGGGGGGGAACTTTGTATAGCCCCTTGCCCACTTTTGTCAACTCATTTATTCCTGGTGGTATCGTATTGGTTCTGCCGTTGGTATAATGATTTCACTTGCTGGGACTGTTAAGGGTTAATTTAAGTTGAATTTTGTTTAATTTAGTCATGTATTTAAAAACATTATTTTGGAGTAGTGACTATACATAATCCTGTCGAATTATATGGTAGGCAATGACCTAAATGTGTATTTCCCAAAATAATCCCTGAGTAGAGGGGCGCGTGGGTGGCTCAGTGGGTTAAGCCTCTGCCTTCAGCTCAGGTCATGATCTCAGGGTCCTGGGATTGAGCCCTGCATTGGGCTCTCTGCTCAGCAGGGGGCCTGCTTCCCCCCCTCCCCCCACCCCTCGCCTGCCTCTCTGCCTACTTATCTCTCTCTGTCAAATAAATTAATAAAATCTTTAAAAGAAAAATAATCCCTGAGTAGAGTAGGAATTTTAGTGTTATGGTGTCTAATGTTAAATTTCTTTCTGTTACTGGTAGGAGTAGCAAAGTTGTAAAAAACAGTAGAAGAGTTCATAGATATGTGCTCATTTTGGCAAGGGCATTTTGTACTTTAGTTTTAACAGAAAACTTAACAATTTGATTGATATATTTATCAAGGTTATAAGAAGCAAAACCTAAAATGAATATTTCACAATTCTAATTGCTTTTGCTTGGCTCCTCTCTGTGTATTATGCATTTTGGTTTTAAATATTTAAAATTTCATCTCTAGTGTAAAGTGGGAATGAAATCACTTAGAGTGATAAGCTTTTTGTCAGTGATAGTCCTCCCTGCTCCCTTTTTAAAGCAGAGTGATGTTTATGTTGTGTCTTTCTAGCATTAAGAGAAATCATTTGCTGAGGTGATAATTTCTTTCAGTGCTAACAACATCTAGAGAGTGAACACTTATGATGTGTGACTTCATACTGTGTGTTGTGTGGTAGATATAATTGGTGAGTCTGCTTTCTCCTGTTGATAGCAAGATTTCTGTCATGACATGTTTTTTAAAAAAGATTATTTATTTATTTATTTGAGAGAGAGAGCATGAGTAGGGGGAGGAGCAGAGGGAAAGGGAGAAGCAGACTCCCCGCTGAGCAGGGAACCCGATGTGGGGTTCATCCCAGGACTCTGGGATCATGACCTGAGCAAAGGCAGACACTGAACTGGCTGAGCCACCCAGGCGCCGGTGACGTTTGTTTTCTGAAGTGGTATTTTTTCGTAGGTTTAGACAGATTGCAGAAAGGTGGCTATCTTTGTGTTTGCCCGTATTCTAATGCTGGAAGGGATTCAGGATGACTCTAGGGTTTTTCTTCTTTTCTGTAACTAAAGAAAATGAGATCTGATCTTGGGACAGAAGTAGAAGATCTTATCTAGTGACAGAATTAGAAGATTACACACACACACACACACTCTCTCTCTCTCTCTCTCACTCTCTCTCTCTCTCACTCTCTCTCTCTCTCTCTCCCCGAAGATGCCTACATAGACACATTATAAATATTTTTATTTCTTTTCATGTGGGTGTACATAAATAAATCATGGCTTCCTAATGGTATCTTCAATTCTAACCCAGCATCGTGGAGTTCTTTTTACAAATTTTCCCTGGCAGTGATTTTTTTTAATTTGCTCAATCAAAAAGAATTTGCTGTATGCAGATTTCCTAGTAGCCATGCTGAGTTTGTGGCTTACCATTCCTAGATCACATCTGCCAGTGCCCTGACTGGTCTGGGCCTCTGCAACCACCACCCCTTTCTCACTGCTATGTTCTTACTCACCTCAGCTATTGTGCTGACTCTGGCATGCTGGAAACAAAAGGAAAGCAAGATGGAAAGGAAAGGGCAGGTTCTAATTCTTTAATATTTCATAGATAATACTCTTAGCCCCGCCACATTTTCTTAAGAATTTTTTTTATTTTCAAGATTCCTTCCTATGTAGGCGCCTGAGAATCTCCAGGTGCTTACTCATTCCTGCAGTTCTGGTTACTATTTTCATAGAAGGGAAACAGAAAGGCTTGTGTTCCCTGTAGCCCAGTGCAATCTTTGTTCACTAGAGAGAACGTGGTTCTTGTAGCAGCCTAATACCTGACAGTTATGGGTATATGTGTTGTCACTGATGGTCTAGAATTTATTTCTGATGGTGGAGAGTGGCTCAGCCAGAGTCTTTCCAGCTCTATAATTCTAGCTTCTTCTGTGTGTACTGACACACAAAGCCATTTCTTGGTATTCACTTTCTTAGACCCAGGGGCTGTGTCAGAAGTTGTGGCTCTAGCCTGCGTTGTATCTGAAAAATGTCTCTTATAAAACTTTAGCATCCTTACCCTTGAGGATAGAAGAATCCTTTGTGTTAGAAAAATCTATGGTCTTACTCTTTTTCGTTCTCAGAATTACGAATTACATTTCTTTTTAGTTGCAGGTGAATGTATCTGTTCATATCACTGACAAAATTTAGAGTTAGGGTAGGCTTTAGGCCTGGTGGGCCATGGCTCCATTTCTTTGTAATTATCTTGGCTCTGTTCTCTCTGAGTCAGCTTTGACCTTGGGTAACTTCCTCTGTGGTGGCAAAATGGCTGTAATAGTTTCAGATTTTGCATCCACGTACCACATGGTCCAGAATTAACATTTTGGTTTTATGTGGGTTGGAACAGGTCAGGTCACGTATTTATCCCTGAACCAAAGATCGTAGCAAGGAGCTGAAATTATGCCACTTGGCTCAGGCTGATTCAGAATGATTCTTAAAGCTGTGGCTGAAGTCCATTTCATCCAAAACAGTAGAGGTACTGCAAAGTAACAATTATCTTGGAATACTGATTGTAAGTAACTTCAGCTTTCATAGCATTTAGGGCAATGTATTTATTCATTAAAAGTATCCTTGAGAAAAGATTTTTGTGTGTGGGGAGAGGCAGTCGTGGGGGTACTTAAAAAAAAGATTTTTGTTTTTAAAATACTAGTATTAGGGGCGCCTGAGTGGCTCAGTGGGTTAAGCTGCTGCCTTCGGCTCAGGTCATGATCCCAGGTCCTGGGTTCGAGCCCCGCATCGGGCTTTCTGCTCAGCAGGGAGCCTGCTTCCTCCTCTCTCTCTGCCTGCCTCTCTGCTTACTTGTGATTTCTCTCTGTCAAATAAATAAATAAAATCTTTAAAAAAAAATACTAGTATTAGAAAATGTTGAATTATTTATGTCTTTAGCTTATTTCTTTGTCAGTATTCTTAATTTTTAAGTTCCAATCTTAATTTTGTAGAATAGCTGTAACTCATATAAAATGGAGAGCAACCATTTAAACTAGAGGAGAGATGAAATGGAATTTAAGATAGATGAGATTTCACTCTTTACTTTCATTTGTAATACTTTCATGAATATATGTTTGAAAGTACAATGTCTGAAAGCTAAGTAATAGAACATATTAAGTGGATGGCGGATTGTCTCAGTTCCTAGAAAGAAAAGAAATAGAATACAATCCCTTATTCAGGCTTGTAGGGGGGCTACTTTGTTGGGAACAGGCAATGAGGTGGGTAGGTGAGTGCCATCAGGAGTATCCATTCAGTTATTAATGGGGACTGGGTCCAGGGCTGCTCGTTTAGCAGCCCCTGAACTTTAAATTTCTGCACAAGACTTTGCTAGTTTCCTGGGGTAGATCTTGGGAATGGGATCTGCTTACTCCTCCTTCAAGACGAGTCCAGACTCAGCTGGCTACCTCCATTTTTGTTTGTTAAGCTGGTTTATCCACCAGTCTACCGTTTGCTTGTTTACTAGGCTGCACCTACTACTGGTTGCACCTTCTGTAGGTACAGAATGGTTTAAGTGTACTGCTTGTTTACCCTCTTGATTGTGTGGCTGACTAGGAGTTGTGGCCCAGTGCCACTGCACAGCATATGAAAGTATCCTATAGCATCTCACTAGCCCAGGGAAAGATCAAGTGTCAAAATTCTTAAGTACAGTTTTTACTGAATGCATATCTGTTTCACACCATTGTAAAGTCGAAAAATTTTAAGTCAAGCCATTATAAGTTGGGGACCATTTATATTAATCACTAAAGAAAAATAGTTAGAATGCATAACCTTTTATTTTTGATATTATCCTGACAGCAAAGACATTCCCAGAGCTTCCCGGGTACTTTGGAGATAGTTCATCTTGAAGTGTTTATGAGTATTTGTTTCATTTACTTCTGGAAGGTGGAATAACCAAATCATTATTCAGTTTTGTGAAGTGAGTTTCAAAGAATGAAAAAATACCATCTCTGAATGTATGGCAAGCATTTTCTAAAGTGCAAACCTCCAAGACTATTTTGTTAAGACAGTGCTGTATAGAAATTTCTATAGAAAAATTGAACACTTACTAAAATGTGTTTCTGACAAGAGATTTTAATCAAAATATTTTAACTGAAAATCTAGTCACTTTTAAAAGATACTTGCGTTTTTCATATCAACAAGAGTTTCACAATATCATGTAATGATAATAGAATGTTCACTTGCAATTTGTGGTTTCTTTGAGGCATTAGCATAGTTTTTAAGAGTAAATTCTCAAGTAGGTTGGGGATTGAATGGGAAGAGGAAAAGTTCAAAGGAATGCATTTGTGTCTAATAGTTAACACTTTTGAGGATATGTTTTATACTTGGGATTATGTGAAAAAAATTTAAACCATCTTAAATTAAGGTTTATGTTTTCATTTTGATCAACAGGGCTTAATTTGGAAAGTAAACAATAATGGGCTGATATATATGTAAATTTCTATCTAAGGGTTGATCATTTAGCTTTAGGTGCTGAATTTGTATCAAAGAATTATGATCAAATAATTTCTCATTAAATTGGCAACATTTGCATTAAATAGTCATCTTGAACAATTAAAATTACTTCACTGTTGTTCTCATGTTTGATTCTAAACATAAGAAACTAAACCTTATAATTGCAATGAGAAATAGAATGACAAAATGTGTCAGTTAGGATTATTCAATTATTTTATGTAAATACAAAGCCATTTACTTTAAGGAGAACCATCATACCTTTTAAAATGTGATCAATCAACACCTTTCTTAGAATTGCTTTCATTGAGGTAATGGGTAGATACTTTTATTCGTGAAATATTGCAGTTTTTATTTTCCTTATTAATGGTCCTCCCTACATTTGAGTAAATAAATCATTGGGCTGCTAGTAGTTCTAAGTGGTTTTCAGAGAGTATTTAAGTGCTTGTAATCACTAAGCAAAAGAGTACTATAGATTAAATGTATTGTAAACCACACATGAAGGCAATGTCTTTTTTTTATTATCTGTAACTTTAATGGAAAGAAAATGTTAATTTAGGGTAATGAAATAGACCTCCAAGTATGATCAGTGAATAGACCATTAGGTTAATTAAAATGAGGATATGTATCACTGCTGTGCTGAAACTATCATTGTGGAAGAGACAGATTCATTTAGTGCTTGAATAGTAAAATTCAGGATGTGTCACTCCCAAACTAGATTTACCACACAAAGGAACAAGATTCATGACAAGGGTAATTTGTTTTTGTTTCATTTACTCTTACCTGTCATATTACTTGTCATTCTAGAGAGCCTGTCACTTAAAGGTGAAAATTTATCCAAACTTTTTAAAATCAATTAAGTATAAATTTTGTTGCTTTCCTTTCTCCATCATCCTAGATGAATTAAACAGAGAAACAAGATTTAAGTAATAAGGAAGCATACAGATTGTAATATAACTTTCAAAAAGTTGCAGCTTTAAATATTGGATCTGCAAAAATGCAATTGAAACCACCATAACAACTTTTTGTTTATTAGTTCTTTTCCTTGTCTAATTCCCAAACCTGCTGGGAACTAATTTTGTGTACTTTATTATCCACTTGGCCAATTTACTATTTGAATTTACTAAAAAAAATTCAGTGCTTCAGTAGGTATACCATAGTTTATAAAAGATTTTTGAATGCTCTTTGCTTCTTTCCTATGAAAAATCTTAGCCTTGTGCCAGCCATAAAGTAGGTTTTCAGTAAGTACCTCCTATTTTGATTTAAGAGTCTTGGCATGTGTGTTTAAACAAAAATCTGTATATTCTTGAACTATTCAGTTTCCCCCATCATGTGCCTAATTAATTTAATTTCTGCTCAGATCTTAGATCTAGAATTACAGCATCTGGCCTAATAGTCCACAAGTGTAATTATCACCAATAGCTTTTTGTCTGGGATCTGAAGTATGAAGGTATGTATTAAGTAATTTATAAAGCAATTGCTTTCCCTAATGATTTATATGATAGTCAACCAAGTATTTATTGAATTCCAGTTCTGAGCCCAGTATTATAGTAGGAACTTTCATATGCTTAAGGCTTTCCTTGGCTAAGCCTTGTACATGATCAGCCTATGTTTATAAAAGAATCTATTTCTTTCCTTAGCTTTATAAAAATAAAAACACTTTTTAGGTAGGTGAGACCCTCTTTTTCTCTTGTTTTTAGCCTCTTGATTCTGGGAAAGTCTTTTCTTATTTTTGCCTTAATTCTCTATTTTTCTGAGATTAATCCGGGTGCTATTTAGTAGGATATATTTAATGAGTTTATGTAAGTATATATTTTATCTTTGATTATATGTGAACATTAACTTGATGTTGGTTGTATGTTAATGTAGGAAGAAACTCTATGTAGAAAGGAAAAATAATGTTTACCTTAAGAAGTGAATCTTTAGGGGCACCTGGGTGGCTCAGAGGGTTAAGCCTTTGCCTTCGGCTCGGGTCGTGATCTCAGGGTCCTGGGATCGAACCCCATGTTGGGTTCTCTGCTCAGCGGGGAACCTGCTTCCCCATTTCTGTCTGCCTGCCTCTCTGCCTACTTGTGATCTGTCAAATAAAAAAAGAAAAAAACTTAAAAGAAAAAAGAAGTGAATCTTTATTCTGTAGTTGGACTCACTATAGAGTTTTTCTAAATAATTGTTTTAGAGCACTTAAGAGGTCTTGTTCCCCCACCCCCCCTTTTTTTCCCCCCACTGAAGACTTAACTTGGACTCTTTAAGAAAACAGGGGATTGTAATGATTCCTTATCCTGGTCAGAAAGCTGTAGTGTTAAAAGCAGCTCTAGGGTTTGGAGATTTTCATCAATATACTAATGGGCCACATGATCCCTTTTGTGTTGTGTGTCTGTTTCTTTCTTTTTGTCTACTCCAGTTTTAGAATTCTAACTGCATATTACCTACATCATCTTTTGTTTGGTTTCTCTTTTTTGTCTCACAGCTTCTGCTTACTCATAATTAGTTTTGGTTTTTCATAAAGTGTCTTAGATTCAACCTTGGCATTTGTTGCTTATTGTTCATCACCCAGTTCTCTTTCTTATTTTACATTCCTGAGGGAACTAATCTAATTGACTTGTATATCAGCCAAAATAAGCTAATTTATGTTGAGGTAACAGAAATGAGTCACATAATTTCTTATTCATGCTGTATGTTCATCATGTTTTGGGTGGGAATGCTATCCCTCACTATCCTCATTCCAAGACCCAAGCTGCAGCTATTATTTGAGGCACTGTCAGGAAAAAAAGGGCCCAATCACATACCAGCTTATACAGCTTTCACCTGGAAGTGACCTGTTGCTTTGACTCTTACTGGCCAAGTTACCTAACTACCCATGACATTAATGGGATGAGAAGGTATTATCCTTCAGTGTGCCTTGGAAAAGAACTTCAGTTATTGAAGTGGACAACACTAGTGGCTATTGCGATTGGTCCCTCCAGCTAAGAGCTACTCACTTTTCTTCCTACATGGAATACATTCTCTCTTTTCCTAGGATACAGTTTAAAAATCTAACAGGAATTATATATCTGTGTCCTTAGCCTTGTGACTTCCTGTGACTCTGGTAGGCAGAGTGTACTCTCTTCCCCGTGGTAAAGTTTGCCACGTGACTTTTTGGTCAGGGGAACATACATAGGTATGATAATATGCAACTCAGAGCAGAAGCTTTAAATGTGGTTTGTGTGGTTTGACTTGAATTCTTTCCAGAAAGGTCCTGCTTCTTATGCTTGAATGCCAGTGTGAGGAGACCTGTATAGTCGATCTGCAGCACGGAGCAGAGCTCCACTCAGCCTTTACCTTTCATTTAACGTGAACAGAAAAACCATTGTTTGGTGTGTTAGGTCACTGAGATTTTGGGTTTGTTGCTGCCAGGCAAAGCTTATGTTACACAACAGAATTTGGACTTAAGACAAACTGGGCTTTGAGTGTTGACTCTACTGGCTGTGTGATTTTGGGTAAGTTATTTAAGTTCCCTGAGTCTGGGTTTCTTCATCTGCAGAATGGAGATAATAATGTCTACCTTATAGTTCTGATGTGAGGATTAAATTGGATGACTTATAAAATATTTAGTATAGTACTCAACACATGAGAAGGGTTCATAAATGTAATTTCTCTTCCCTGTACTTCCACCCTGCTTCCCCCATTAGTAGGGCTGTTTAAGTACAGGATTACTTGAGAGAAATTAGGTAATTGAAAAGAATCAATTGTGAGATTAGGGATTGGATAAAATGCTTTCCCCAAGTGGACCTTTTTAGCCCAAATTTAAGAATTTCCTTCTGAGGAGAGCCCATGATGTTCTAATAACTAATCTTTTTTTGCAAATGATGGGTTCCTATGCAGTAATAAGTCAACTAGATTTTTTTTTTCTTTTTTAAAAGAAAGGGAGAGAAGGGGGTTGGAGTGGAAGGAGAGCGAAAGAGAGAACTCTAAGCTGGCTTCATGCCCAGTATAGAACCTGACTTGGGGCGTGATCTTACAACCTTGAGATCATGACCTGAGTGAAATTAGGAGTCAGATGCTTAACCACCTGAGCCACCCAGGCACCCCAAGTGTGTAATGTGAGATAATACATTTTAGAATTATTACCCAGCAGTAGATGACTGGTGCTTAGTGAAATCTCTGAATAAAGTATCCTTTTAGTGACACCCACTGTATTCTTTCAATATATAGTATGTCCTTTGAGTGGGACAGAATGAGTCAAAAAAAAAGTTGTCACATCAAAATTTACATTTCATTTGTTCCTGGTTAAAAATGTTTTTAGTAACATACTAAAAGGAGTAGAGAGAAGAGAAACAACTTATTTTGGAAAATAAAAGTATAAAATGTTCTGTTTTATTCTTATCTGAAGACTTCATTGTTTACTTTTTTTTTTTTTTCCTACCCCAGTGATTTTCTAAATATTTTCCAGATATTCAAACAGGTTGTACCAATCTGGGTTCTTCAGAGAAATAGAGGCAGTAGGAGATAATATGGAGGGGGTGGTGATTGTCCAGGAAACTTATTTTTGCTTTTTTTTTTTTTACATTTTTTTTTTTTAAAGATTTTATTTATTTTGTCAGAGAGAGAGGGAGAGCGAGCGAGCACAGGCAGACAGAATAGCAGGCAGAGGCAGAGGGAGAAGCAGGCTCCCCGCCAAGCAAGGAGCCCGATGTGGGACTCGATCCCAGGACGCTGGGATCATGACCTGAGCCGAAGGCAGCTGCTTAACCAACTGAGCCACCCAGGCGTCCCTTATTTTTGCTTTTAAGGCCTTCAACTGATTGAATGAGCCTCAACCAACCACATTGTCGGGGGTAATTTCCTTTTTGTAAAGTCTATTGATTTTAAGTATTAAGTATTATTAAGTATTAATTGCATCTACGAATACCTTCCTTAGTAATATTAAGATTATTAAGTATTAATTGCATCTACAGAATACCTTCCTTAGAATACCTAGATTAGTGTTTGACCCAGCTGGGCTCCACAGCCTAGTCACGTTGACATGTGAAATTAATCATCTTGCAGGTGGAAAGGGCAGAAGAAGAGGAGACATATGAGACTCAGAAACTCTGCTTTTGCCCCAGTTGTGTTGAAGGTTGTTGCAGCCTTGTTCTCTATGCTTTTCTTAGTGCACTTGATGCCATCCGGTGGGGGTAGTAGCATATAAACCAGTGTGAAGAGCTTTTGTTGTGGTCTCCAAACTGTTCAGGGGTTCTGTTTCGTAAACTTATATTTATTTTTATTTATTTATTTATTTGACAGAGAGAGAGAGAGAGAGATCACAAGTAGGCAGAGAGGCAGGCAGAGAGAGAGGAAGGGAAGCAGGCTCTCTGCCAAGCAGAGAGCCCGATGCAGGGCTCGATCCCAAGACCCTGGGATCCTGACCTGAGCTGAAGGCAGAGGCTTTAACCCACTGAGCCACCCAGGCGCCCCTTAAACTTATATTTAAAGAAAAAAATATGTTTTATTCATTATTAGAGCTGAAAGTAGCTTGTTAAATATCAGAGGGAAGATAGGTGGAGAAAAAATTTTCTGCTGCTCGTCACTTGCTACCGATAGAAAAGTTAGGAATGTGTTGGAGTGCTGGATTTAGTCATAGTTTTTGGTGGGCTTTTGTAGCTCTTTTTCAGGTATTCGGGAATATACCTGAGTCTCAGTAAGCTGCTCCTTTGAGAACTGAACAGGCTGTGCAATTTCACAGATGACAATACTTCTGAAAACCACCAGGAGGATATTATTCTGTAGTGCTTGTTAAGTCCTGTCTTCTTTAGCAGGTTAAATATATCTACTGGATTTTAAACTTCTGTCATTTTAAAGAGTGCTTTTTAAGAGTTTACTGATTTAAGTCTTTTGATAGGCCTGGCTTATAGCTGTCAGCTTGATTTTACTTTTTAAAAAATGCCTTTAAATTGAGCTTTCAGGTTGACTTCTAGGTATAACTTCTGAAATCTCTCTGGGTTTGATTTACTGCAAAATGATATTATTAATTTTATAAGACTGCTTCTAAGCTGTGTTTTCCTTACTCTTGGATTTTCCCTATGAAAAATGAAGAAGGACTCCTTAACCAAGTTTTATTGGGGTAAGATCAATTTTATGAAGCCTGACGACTTCTTCTTCTGAATTTTACCTGAGCAATGTTTCAGCTCAACTGAATGGCTCATAATTTTGAGTGACTCTCTCATCAGCTACTTTATTGATTAATGACACAGATAAGAAAAATGTACCGTGTAGTGGCGGGATTAGAATCACGGAAACTAGAAGTCTCTCCTTTCATCGTCAGACACTTGAAAGTCTTTATTGAAGGATGATATGATCCATGAAAGAGAAGGAAAAGTCAGGTTTGGGTAAGCCATGTGGATCAGAGAGAGGAGGGACAGAGAAGGCTCCTGCAGTGATAGTTTTGAAAATAACTTGTGGGGAGTGGAGGGGAGAATCATCTGGGCAGCCAACAAAACATTACATAAAACCTTGGTAAGGTGAGTAGCTTTGCTGACACAGTAGAAAGATGAGCACTGTTACTGATTGTCTTGTTGTTTAGCTGTCAGAGAAGGTGGTGCTGCTTCCTCCATCTGCTCTCACGTGCTGCCTCACCTGCTCCATCTTACTGAGACGGATAAACCTTGTAGTTCGAGACTGTCAAGGGCACTGCAATTAGTACTAAATCATTCTCGCTCTGACAAGTTCTGGCAACAGAAGCTTCTGGCAGATGTGCAAGTTCATCTTCAGTGTTTCTGAATGTCTGGATAGTATAGAAGAGCTTTTAACATGCTGGGTAACTTAATCCAACAAGAGAATTCGGTGTAAATCATCTTTTAGAAGAGGAAAAATATGAGAAATCAGGGTGGGCTGTTGTGGTTTACATTTTATAAGGGTGATCAACTTTGGTTAATTTTGAATGTATATACCTTTAATAAAATAACAGGGAACTCATGCAAAAAGAAATCATACATAAAAAGGTTAGCATAGTAGTCCCCTCTTATATGCGGTTCGCTTTCTGAGGTTTCAGTTACCTGTGTTCAGTTGCGATTCTGAGGCAGATGGTCCTCCTCCTAATGTATCCTCAGGAGGACTGTAGTAGCCTAATGCGACGTCACAGTGCCTGCGCCATTCACCTCACTTCGTCTTGTCACGTAGGTGTTTTATTATCTCACATCACAAGAAGAGTGAGTATAGGATATAATAAGATATTTTGGGAGACCTCATTCACAAAACTTTTATTGCAGTATGTTCTAATTGGTCTATTTTATTATTGTTGTTAATCACTTATTGTGCCTAATTTATAAATGAAGCTCTATCATAGATCTGTGTATATATAGGAAAAACATAGTATATATACGGTTCATTACTATCTATGGTTTCAGATATCCACTGACGGTCTTGGATTATATTTTTGCAGATAAGGGGTCGGGGTTGGGGGGTACCACGGTATACCCCAGATGAAGTCAAATCACTGCGTTTCTCTAGAGTTGAATTAGCCAGTTGTAGAATAGCTTGCATGTAAAAATGATAGCAATCAAAATAAATTTACATAGAAAAGTACCTGGAGGGGCGCCTGGGTGGCTCAGTGGGTTAAGCCGCTGCCTACGGCTCAGGTCATGATCCCAGGTCCTTAGTTCGAGCCCCACATCGGGCTTTCTGCTCAGCAGGGAGCCTGCTTCCTCCTCTCTCTCTGCCTGCCTCTCTGCCTACTTGTGATTTCTCTCTGTCAAATAAATAAATAAAATCTTTAAAAAAAAAAAAAGTACCTGGAAAATAAGAAAAGATAACTGAGGCATTAAAATATTAAGAATTAAAAAAAGTCTGCCTGATATGAAAGCCATACTATAGTATATATACTTATAAAATGTATTTAGGTGCTTGGGCCCTAGAATCAGACTGTGTGTTCAGATCACTTCTCTTTTAGTATTGAAGCACTCCAATGGGCCACTTCCTTTTCTGCAACTTAAGGGTTGTAATAGGCAAAGAGCTTTAAAATTTTTTATTTTTTAGTATTGCTAGAACTCACAACTCCTGAGATCAAGAGTTGCATGCTCTTCTGACTGAGGCAGCCAGGCGCCCTGGCAAAAGAGTTAAAAAAATTAAAAAACAAACAAACAAACCATGTCTTATTTATTTGAGAGAGAGAAAGAGAGAGAGAGCATGCACATGACCTGGGGGAGGAGCAGAGCGAGAGTAGGGGAGAGAGAATCTCATGCAGAGTCTGCATGGAGTGCAGAGCCCAGCTTGGGGCTTGATCTCACTTTCTGAGATCACAACCTGAGTTGGAATCAAGAGACAAGCACTTAACTGCCTGAATCATCCAGGTGCCCCTGGCAAAAGAATTTATACATGAGATATTAGGTAAAAGGGTAGTTGACACATACGCCTGTTCAGTGCATGTTAGGTTGTCTTGATGGTAAAGATGATGACTTCATTCTCTTTCCTGGGGGCTAGGAAGTCCCAGATCAGAATGAGGGCCAATGATTCCTAATGGAGGGCCCTTTTCCTGGGTGGCAGATGGAGGATGGGAAGGAGGATCTCTCTTCTTATCAGGCCTCTAAGCCCTATCTGATTAGGGCCCTAAACTTCTCACCACCTAATTACCTCATAAAGACCCAATCTCTAAATACAGGTGCATTGGGTACTGGGGCTTCAAAATATTTTGGGGGAGATAAAATTCAGTCCATTGCACTAGATTAATATAGATTGTTACCATTGTGGCAAAAGATTAAAATAAAACCAAAGGAGGTATGCAAAGATGAATGTTGTAGAAGTCCTATCTCTTTATGAAAATTGAAGGAATGAACAAAACATAATTGTGAAATTTCAGAACAACTCATTTGTTAGCATTTTCAGTTCTATCCATTTGAAGATGATATCGGATTCACCAAACTATTGTCCCGATGTTATTATTTTGCACTAATGTTTTATCTTATTTGACAAAAAGCCAAAGACCTTCATTGATATTAGAAAAAATGAAATTAATTAGCATCTTTGTTACTGCTTGTTAAAAATATTAATGATCTTTTCAGATGTCTGGCCCAGCGCTTATGTAGGATTGTGTCAGGAGGTGTGCAGGGGTTTACTCTCCCTAGATTTTTCCTCTGTGACCTGGCTGAGACCCAGACTTTGGCCTCTTTTGGCTGCTGCAGCTGAAGAGCTCAGTGTTGGAAGGAGTGTTTCCTTGGCCGAGTAAAACGACCTTACTTCCCTGGAGCTGCTGTCATGATGTCATGATGTCATGCCATGACTTTTTTCCCCCTCTGATTGAATTAGTGTCAAGAGTATCTGTCACCCAGTATGCTATAGAAGTTTTTATTCCCTATAATAATTTTTTTCCTTTAATGATTATTTTTAACAACAAAAAAATCTCTGATGTTAGTTCTTCTAATTTGATTTCTTTTGGAAGCAGAGTCTTTAACAAAAAAGGGGAAGTTTCCAGTTAATCAGGATTTAACTGCTTTGGAGGAAAGCTGACAGCTGTTAAACCAATATAGCCTGACATCCCCAGCTATTTGCTACTCTTTAGTTTCTGGCTCATTATGTTGCATGTTAGTATTGTTTCTGTCTGGTCAGGCTTGTGCTCAGCAGTGAGAGCTGAGCCAGCTTTTGCAGCATGTTGAGACGCTCTTCTGGCTTTTGGGCAGATTAAAGAGATGGGATTTTCTGAGCAGCAGTGGAGTAGCCAGCAGAGCCTCAGATTGTAAATAGAGGACTGAATTTTGGTCCTGGTTTTGTTACTGACGACCAGCATGATTTCTTCAACTAGCAAGTGAGGGAGATCCTGCTGTATAATGACCTTATCATCTTTAAATTATCCCTTCTTTGGTTCTGTGATTCAAAACAACTTCTTTCGGAGGTGGAGGGCAGAAGTGCTAACAAATGTCTTTCAGAGCATCTCCAGAGGTTGCAAACTGTTCAGGTCTTCACAACAGTGTACATTAAGCACTGGGTATTAACGGAATCTTAAACCCACATAAACTGTTTTCCTCATTCAGAGGTTCTGGTCTTCAGGTGATGGTGATATTCCAGGAGTCACAGGGTGGGTTAGTTGACTGATTAAGGAAGAGAAATGGGGTGCCATTGTCCTACTTTTTGGCCTTTGGATTGGATCAGTCTCCCTTACATGATTTGGAAGTCTCTTGTAGTCTGATCCTTGCTTCTTCCTGTCTAGTCATAATGGCCTTCTTGTAGTTCCTGGAATGCCACGTGTTTCCTCCTGACACCGACTTGTCTTTTTACTTGCTATTGCTCCTGCCAGGAATGCTTTAGGGGAGCTGACAACATTGACTCCATCTTTAGCCTTCCGTTTTGTTCAGGTCTAGGCCTCTATGTTCGAGGGCCCTTGGAGATTAATATACAAATGCCCACTAAGGCTGGGACAGGGAGAGGCTTGCTTTGGCCCCCCATAAATTTGTTAAAGATAATGTAGTCTCTCCCCTTCTAGATGTACAGGTGGTGCCATGAAATCTAATTAAATGTTAGGTGTCAGTCAGGTGCATGGAAACTTTTTGATCTCATGGCAGTGCCCTCCCACGTATCATCTCATTCAATAAAATGTTCAGGCTAAGGTCCGGCTTTTGCGGAGAAGAGCCATGCAGCATCCAGATTGTTACCTGATTGAGACGCACTGCAAGGAAGTTACCCTGAATAAAACCCTGTGTAAACTGGATGGAGCTGCCTGCTTCATATTTTTTTTTTTTTTTTTTTTTTGGTCTCAAAGTTGGGGGGATATTTTACTGTCCCTCCTCCACCTTCTAACAAATGCACTTTGCTGCTCTACCTTCCTCAGGGGAATGTTCTTTGTTGTCTCAGCCTCTGTCAGTTAGCTAACTCGTACCCTCCAGGTCTTCCCTCAAGCATCGCTTAAAAGGAGCCACTCTTCTGACTTGACTGACAAGGTCACTTTTGCTTATACACAGTCACAGTACCACATATCTTTCTTTTGTAGCACTTGCCATCATTGTAATTTCATTTATTTGTGTCTTTCCTTCCCCTGTGTACTGTAAGCTCCTTGAGAGTGCGGATCATGCACATTTTTGCAGTCTTTATATTTATTTTATTTATTTTCCAAGTTTGTATTTAAATTCCAGCTAGTTGACATAGAGCATAATATTAGTTTCAGGTGTACAATTTAACTATTGATTACTTATATACAATACCCAGTGCTCATCACAAGTGCCCTTCTTAATGGCTGTCATCCATTTAGCCCATCTCCCTCCTCCCTCTCTCCATCAACCTTCAGTTTGTTCTCTATAGTTAAGAGTCTTGTTTTCTGGTTTGTCTCCCTCTATCTACAGCACCCCCCTAAGTTCATCTTAAATTTTGTTTTGTTTTTTTAAATTCCACATGTAAGTGGAATCATACAGTATTTGTCTTTCCCTGTGACTGACTTATTTCATCTAACATTGTCACTAGTTCCATCCATGTTGTTGCAAATGGCAAGATTTTATTCTGTTTTATAGCTGAGTAATATTCCATTGTATGTATACATTTATTTCTGTTGCCTAACTTAGTGGCTGGAACATAGTAGGTGCTCAGTATTATTTGTTGTGTGAATGCATGAGCCAAAGTTCCTGACTTGGAATAAATAATGATAATAGCAGCCACAGTAGGAGAGGCTATTTATTATGTACTGGCAGTGTGCCACACTCTCTTCTGCTCTTGCCCCCATTATCTCACATTTTATAATCATTATTACAACCATTCCCTGAGTATTTTGACCCAGGCATGGACCCTAGAGTCTGTGTCCTTGGCAACCATCCTGTACAATTGGGAATAACACAGGAAAAGATCAAAAGTTTTCTTTAGGGGCGCCTGGGTGGCTCAGTGGGTTGAGGCCTCTGCCTTTAACTCAGGTCATGATCTCAGGGTCCTGGGATCGAGCCCCACATCGGGCTCTCAGCTCAGCGGGAAGCCTGCTTCCTCCTCTCTCTCTCTCTCTCTCTGCCTTCCTCTCTGACTACTTGTAATCTCTACCAAATCAATAAATAAAATCTTTAAAAACAAAAAGTTTTCTTTAGCATTTGTTACCCAGCTCAAGTCCTATCATTTGCTCATAAGTCTTTTTGTCTTCTTTGTTGTATCTAGCACTGTCATCAGAGTGTAGAGGCTATCTTGTTATTTATTTTGGCTACCACACATCTAATTTCTTGGGAAATTCCTGTGTTTCAAAATCTTGTCTCCCTTTCATGAGGACAGAACCTGCCTCTTTTTACAGAAGTAGAAAATGGCATATACCTGCCTTCCCAGCTTTTCTTGTAGTTGAGGTATAGGCATATGATACATTTGTCCCAGTTACCAAATCAGAAGCAAGTGACGCACAGAAGAAGGTGCCAAGGGAAGTCTATTCTGCTGAGGATTGGCCAGGCAGGAATGGTAGCTAAACTGGGTTTTCAGAAATTGCACTGATAGCCATCCTAGAGACAGTGCAGAAGTAGTGGTATTTGTGGTACAAACTGTAGAGTTTGTGCCCAGAAACAGAGTAGTAGTTTCTTCATGGGACCAGTGTTAAGGCAGGCATGATTTTGGACTTTGCTCCTGACCTGGCTGTCTGGGAGGGGCAGCCTAGAGAGTGGCCTCTGGTGCCGGAGTGACTTTGTTCAAATCCCAGCAGTGCCACTCACCAGGCTTGTAACCTTGCTTGGGGAGGTGAATCTCTCTGTGCCTTAGTTCCCTCAAATGGAAAAAGAAGAAATAATAGCATGTATGTCACAGGGTTGTTGTGAGGATTAGAGGAGGTGAACTCTTAGAACAGTATCTGGCGTACTTACCACAATGTTTATTAGTGTTTTCTGACCTTGATATTTTCTGAAAGTATGTATCATCTTTTTTTTTTAATTAAAAAATTTATTTTTTATTTTTTATTTTTAAAAGATTTTTATTTATTTATTTGACAGACAGAGATCACAAATAGGCAGAGAGAGAGGAGGAAGTAGGCTCCCTGTGGAGCAGAGAGCCCGATGTGGGACTTGATCCCAGGACCCTGGGATCATGACCCGAGCTGAAGGCAGAGGCTTTAACCCACTGAACCACCCAGGCGCCCCAGTATGTATCATCTTTTTAACACGTTTTTTTTCCTGCTGGAATATGTCGGTTGGTGTATACAGCTTGCAGCTTAGTGCCCTGACTGACCCAGACAACACACACTTGTCGAATGGTAACTGTGTGTACGGCATAGCTTCATCCTAGGTTTCTTTTTCGGAAGGGATTTATAGAACCATTTCTGCATGTCTGTTGGGGCCAAACCGTGTATTATTTTTATTAAAATGCTTAATTCCTTCTCTAGTTTGTTTTGGATTGACTTCCTTCTTGCAAAACCTCATGCTTTGACTCCTGGCTTATTGCAGTATTTGAGCAAAATCTCAAACAGAGAATCCCCCCAAGGGTGAAATGCATCGCATAGTAAGGCTGTCTGTCCAGTGGTGATTTCATTATCTTCACCATTCCAATTATCTGGGCATACATTTATTGCTGATAATCTATGAAAAGCCTATTTAACTCACTTTTCGTCCTGAGTGAAGGGCCATCCAGAGCTCGAGTTTCCCTCTGGAACTCTCTTTATGTGGCTGAGGAGCACAATGTCTCCTGGCACATTAGCTTTCGGTCTGTGAAAGCAGATACTTTCAAATGGGAAAATGTCATGCAAGGTGAACTATTGGTATTTTCACAGCAGGCAAATTCTTACCACCCTCAGTATAAAAACACTACTGAATCACATTTATGGTTTTGTCACCATTACAATGAGAACAGATAGTGACATTTAAACCTAGGAAAATTCAACCCCTGATATTGACTGTTAATGTGAAAAACTTGAAAAAGCAGGTAGAACACTGTGACCTTAGTAATGTGAATTCTCTAGTCAGACCATACAGAGCAGTCAAATATTTGACTTATTGATTTTTAGAGAACCAAGCTGTTTTGTATGCAAGGTATGAAAATAGTATGAGTTTTTGTCCTTGATTCAGAATAAGCAATGAGAGCCAGGATTCTATGCAGTAGATGTGAATTTATGTTGAGTAGTATAAACTTTTAATATTTTAACATATATTACCAGAAGGGATATTCAGTTTTTTCATGTATCTATAACTATGTGTTCAGAACACAATAATCTGTATTTACACATTAATTTCTGTTTTAAAACTGGTATTTATTAATAAATATATACTGTTACTAAGAACCTTGTATAGTATCTTCATTTTAAAAAGACCCCAGCCTCACAGGATTATAAACTTCCTCTTGCCCACATTTCCTTTGCCCATACTTTTCTACACTCTCAGCCTGCTAAATTTTGCTTTTTTGTAAAATTACTCATCTAGAGATCTGTCAATTTTCTAGTATATTGAAAGCTGAAAATGTAGTAGGTTGAGTTACTCTGGCCTCTTAAAGAAGCCTTTCCATTTTAACTTCAGTTCACCTTAAGGAACATAGGTTATCTTTTTGACAGATAGTATTAAACAAATTCTTCTCTCTAAGACAATAATGTGGGTAGTTTTTTTATTTGAGCATTGTGGCATTTTATTAGAAATGTTTTTTTATTTTCCCTTAGTCCTTTCAATCACATCTTACAAATATTTGAAAACACTTTTATTTTCTCATTCTGGATAACCTTCCTGTCTTTGTCACCATCTTTTCTTTGTGGTGCTGTGTCCTGGCTCTTTATTTAAATTCCATAACAAATCAGTTGGGTTGGGTTTTTAGCGTGCTGGTTACGTAAAAATGAAGGGGCAATTCTTTTTTTTTTTTTCCCCCCTGATAGTTTTTTTTTGGGCAAAGGGTAATCTTCGTATAATTTCTAGCAATGTTTAAAACTGGAGCGTTGTTGGGGCGCCTGGGTGGCTCAGTGGGTTAAGCCGCTGCCTTCGGCTCAGGTCATGATCTCAGAGTCCTGGGATTGAGCCCCGCATCGGGCTCTCTGCTCAGAAGGGAGCCTGCTTCCTCCTCTCTCTCTGCCTGCCTCTCTGCCTGCTTGTGATCTCTCTGTCAAATAAATAAATAAAATCTTTAAAACTGGAGCGTTGCTATTTGCTAGAATAATATGTAGAGAGTAAGTAGGAACTGTCATATTTCAGAATGACTTTTGGAAACCTGAATTCTCAGAATTCTGTTTTAATTTTTAAATGTCATTGAGAATTTATTCCGGAAAAGGTAATTATTAAATAATTGCATGCAATCTCACTGTTAGCAGATAATAATTCTAGTTTGCTAAGATTAATATACATTGCCTTTTAAAATCATACCAGATTTCAGTTACAGTCAGCTTCAGTCATAGCCTATTATCTTGTGCTTTCATTTTTATGTTTCAAAGAGTACATGGATTCTAGTTTGTCAAGAATACCACCTTTTTTTTTTTTCTTTTAAGAGTTTGGCACTGTGGTTGTTCCCCCCTACTAACTATTCTTTCCTCTTAAGAACCTTAAAGGTTGAATAAGGGGAAGCCAGAATGAGTCCCTGTTGTAGCTCCCAGGGTACAGTTACAAAGATGAATAAAACCACCTATTTCAGTTCTGTGAGATCAAAGTCTAATTCCCACTACTCAATTTTTGAAAAGATGTTGGTGGATAATTATAATACTAGCAGTTGAATTGGCTCCACGTGACAGAGATTTATAGTGTATTTATAGAGATGTTTGATTTTTGTTTTGTTGTGTTTTAAATCCAGAGTCTAGGTTTTCTTGTCCATTGAAATTTTAAATTTTGCCTTTCTCTAGGGAGCATCTCGTTAGGAAACAATACTCAGACAGTGAAATGAGTTGTGAGCTTGTGGAAAGGAGACCAGGACGGGGCAGGCACTAAACAAATAGCAGAGAGGGAGAGAAATGGCTAAGACAGAAGTGAGAACAGGAGAGTCAAAGGGAGGGAATTAACAGGATGAGAAGATAAAAGGTTGGGTTGGGGGAGAAATAGCCTGGAGAAAAGGAAGAGGAGGTTAGAGAATATGGAGGAAAAATAAGTGGTGAAAAAAGAATGAAGTAGAATGGGTTCAGAGTTGGGCAGAAAAATTGGTAATGGAAGAAGAGCAGTTTTAGGAGAGTAGAAGGTCCAGAGTAGGGGAAGGTGAGGAAAGTAAGATGGGAAGGATGGTGAAGGAAAAGATTGACCCTCTCTATCCAGTGTTATACTCAAATAGGTGGTGTCTCTGTTGTGGGCTGCCCAGGTCTGTTCCTAGTGCAGGTGAAATCCCAGCATTGTAGGCCAAGTCCAGTGGTCATTTGTGCTTCACACTTAGTGGAGAATGAATAAACAATTATGGTCATCCTTTCAATTTTGCAAAGGGTTACAGAGTCAACCTGCACTAGGTGAATTATCAGATAACCTTTTTTTTTTTTTTGAAAAAAATTAAGCATATTATACTTCAGTAAGAGAATTTTTTTGTGTAATGACCTTAGTTTGTTACAGATCTGAAAAGCTGAATTTTATGATTTAATTTAAGATGTGAGACAAAGAAGGGGCGCCTGGGTGGCTCAGTTGTTAAGCATCTGCCTTTGGCTCAGGTCATGATCCCAGGGTCCTAGGATCAAGCCCCACATCACATAGGGCTTCCTACTCAGAGGGGAGTCTGCTTCTCTCTCTCCCACCCCCCTGCTTGTATTCCCTCTCTCATTGTGTCTCTGTCAAATAAATAAATAAAATCTTAAAAAAAAAAAAGCAAAACATATGAGACAAAGGGACACTTAGGCTAAGCATTTTATTTATTTATTTATTTATTTATTTTTAAAGATTTTATTTATTTATTTGACAGAGAGAGATCACAAGTAGACAGAGAGGCAGGCAGAGAGAGAGAGAGGGAAGCAGGCTCCCTGCCGAGCAGAGAGCCCGACTCGGGACTCGATCCCAGGACCCTGAGATCATGACCTGAGCCGAAGGCAGCGGCTTAACCCACTGAGCCACCCAGGCACCCCTAGGCTAAGCATTTTAAAAGATGCAAGTTATTGTACAGCTTTTGGTAACATCTTATTATGGAGCATCTGTTTGGAGATGTATTTCTGGAGAACTGTCTTTGTTGACATGGTAATATTTTAAAACTGTAAAGAAGGCCTTAAACTGGAGTTATTCTGGTGTCAGTTACCAGTTAGAGGACTTTGATGTGGGTTAGAGGGAGAGACTTTGAGACTGGAGCCATAGGTGTGATTTTGCAAAGTAGGGCAGACAGGGTTCTCTGAAGAGGCCTGTTGTGTATTAAAGCAAAGTTCTGCCTAAGGCTGGCCTCTTCCTGTCTAAGTGAAGGTCAGGTGTAGAGTAGAGATTGCCAATCTGTTATATTTCAGTAGGTGCCTAGTAGGGTACCCTGGATGCTTGTTATATTGTAAGAATGTTACCTGTCAATTCCTTCTTGATTTGCATTTTTATGTTGGGCAGTTTTACCTAACACATCATTCTGCTGGGGGAATAGAGCAATTTAGTCAGTACCAAATCTAGGCATGTTCAAGTATCAGAATAATTAATTAAATCTGTAATGGGCAAATGACAAAATTTGGCCTTACTATTCTATTAGATTGAATGTAAAAAAAGGATAGTTACAGAAAAATTATTTTGCTTAAAATAAAAGCACATTTTTAAAAGTTTGCTTAGAGAACAGAAAGCAATTGTACTATAAGTGTGTGTAATTATCTGCATTTCTTTTCAGCCTCTTTGGAATCAAATTGGTTTTCTCCCCAAGAAAGGCAATTATATGCAGGAGGCCACTTTTTGTTGAATTGCTGTGTGTTGCACACAGGGCATCCCACAAACCTGAAATCATAGATGTGCTGCTATGATTTATAATACCCATTAATTACAGCTTTGTTTTAAAGGCTTTTAGTTTTCTGCTTCAGTAAACCTAAATTCTCCTTTTGAAGAATTGCTTACATTAGATGTTATGCTAAATGGTGAATCCTGTCTTTTAGAAACTCATCAGAGGTACTTGATGTGGTCAGATCTTCTCAGTGGGCGTTCCAGGCACACGGTAAAGCTGTTTAACTTTACAAGGTGATGAGATAACTGGAAGAGATACTAGTCTTGTAATGAGGAGACCTCCCACAACAGGTTCAAAGGGGAAGACTGCAAAGCATTAATCAAAAAGTACTCATCCGCCGGCTATTGCTCATCCTAGCGGCGTGCTGCCAGGCTTTACCGTCCCCGGCACGCACGCTTTCTGGCCAGCTCCATGGTTCACAGCTGCAGCTGCTCTTCAGATTTACCTGGGGCTTCACCCTCTCCCACCCTCCCTCGGCCCCCAGCCCCATTAAATACTGGGCACGGATATTTTTTAAAGGGCTCCTTGGTGAATCTAATGTGTAGCCAATAATGAAAACATTAGTCTGTTCAGTTCTGTTGGCGTGGCTTTTCACCTGAAAAGTTAGATTTCCTCTTGGTTTTTTGGCTTCATATTCCCATATTCCTTCTAGAAGTTGAAAATATGACCAAGCAAAACAAATGAACAAATCCAGGTGGCATTGTTTTCTCTTGGGCTTCTGCCATAGTCTAATTCAATTCAGGGACAAATACTTTCCTTGGCAACTCCCTTAAATTTTGTAACTTTACATTTTTTCCCCATGTGATGAATGTCTAATCTGAGGTTTCTTTTGCTAAACTTGGCCATTTTATAGCCCTATCAGGGACCCGCTTTTCAGTGAAGCATTGCCATTTTTTTCTCTGACTATTTAAAACTACATTTTAACCTAGAAACATTTCAAAAAATGAGGATTTATAGTGTTTTTCATTATATCTTTTTCACACATTACTCATTAAACTTTGCATACCTGAAGAATTTGTAAGTATTACACATTCTTTTCATAAGGAGAGGAGGCAAAGTAAGTAAGATTCATTTGTAAAAGCATCATGTTGTCCATTTGAAAATGGGCTTGGGGCGCCTAGGTGGCTCAATGGGTTAAGCCGCTGCCTTCGGCTCAGGTCATGATCTCAGAGTCCTGGGATCGAGCCCCGCATCGGGCTCTCTGCTCAGCAGGGAGCCTGCTTCCTCCTCTCTCTGCCTGCCTCTCTGCCTGCTTGTGATCTCTCTGTCAAATAAATAAATAAAATCTTAAAAAAAAAGAAAAAAGAAAAAAAAAGAAAATGGGCTTAATGTTTGTTATCTACAAATGCTACTATGCTATCTTTTATTTGAATATATTGCCAGTAATAATTTAGTTGTGGCACGTGGTCCTAAGTGATGTAAGAAGTTCTGAAGGAAGGGTATAAATCTAATAATGGTAGTAGCAATGACAGTTTTTTGGAATGCTTCCTTAATGTTAAGCGGCCGTAAGTGCTCCACATGCATGGCCACTGGCAGCTTCATGCTCCGCTTATGAGATGTCGAGACGTCCATACCGTTGTTATCCCTATTTTAGAGGAAAGAAAATGGAGGCTGGCAGGTGGAAGAGCCCAGATCTGCTTACACCAGAGCCTGACTTTTAACCCATGCTATTCTACCTTTTTTCCTACTTCTGTGCATTTCAGTGCGCATTCGGCCGTGAAGCTCCTGCCTACATCCCCTTTTCTTCCCAAGGAGCTCATTGACTTAATTTGCTTCAGCCTCTTTTGTTTTCTTCCCTCCTTGTATGTCAGGCAACCATCTGCTCTTGGCATCCCTTTTTTACGTGTAGGAGACTAGGTCCTGGTGAATGCAGGCATGCCTATGGGCCTAGCAGAGTGAAGGGGGCACTGGGAAGGCCTGTGGAGAGTGTTTAATGTATTTCCCTTATGGGCATAAATACAGTTTGATTGGCAACTGTTTATTTTTTCTTTTTGCTAACAGCTTTATTGAGCTATAATTTATATATCATACAATTCATTCATATAAATTCAGTGATTTGGGTTGTGTAACCAGCACTCTGATAAATTTTAGAGCTTTTAAAATTTTTTATATAAGATTTTATTTATTTATTTGAGAGAGAGAGAGCACGAGCGGGTGGGGGGATGGAGAAGGGCAGAGGGGAGAGGGAGCTATGTAGGTCTCCATTCCAGGACCCTGGGATCATGACCTGAGCCAAAGGCAGGTGCTTAACTGACTGAGGCGGCCCCAATTTTAGAACATTTTTAGCACCACAAAAGAAACTCTATGTTTGGCTTCCTCCCTCAGTCCAGCTATTTCCTTACTGTACAAATTTGCCTATTTTATGTAGATGGAATCCTGCAATATGTGCTCTTTGTGACTGCTTCTTTCTCTTAGCCTCACATTTTTGGGGTCCGTCCCTGTTGTAGTATGTACCGGCATGTCATTTCTCTTTATTGTCCAATAACGTGTCATTGTATGGATATAGCAGATCAGTGGCTATATTCTGACTTTTATATCTTACTGCCCTAGCTCCCAACATTGTTTTGGCTGTTGCAGCTTAGTAATGAACAAGGAAACAGACATAGTTGCATAGCTTAGACAGGGGTTAAGTGGAGCCATCCATTCTTTTGTGCATTTATCACATCTTTATTGAGCACCTAGTAAATGGACAACACTGTGCTAGATTTTATAGTATATAAAAGGTGTGATGTGATATGTGACTTGTGCTGTGTGTTATAAGCAAAGTTGGGTTCAGAGGAAGGAAATTCTGTTTGTGATTTGTGGCTGCCAGTTCTCCTTGCACCTGACTCTTTGGTGGTGTTTTATTATGTATTTTGTTTGTTTTTAATCATTACCTTACCTCTCACGGAAGTAGTTTTGGGTCTCCTAGATATGAACTGATATTCAATAAGTTCATCCCCACCCCACCCTTCCATGAATTTAAATATTTAAACGTAAGTCTGAGTTGGAATTTTCCAGTTTAAAACTAATAAATATTAAAATTTTATTAGAATCTTGAAGGTCATGAGTTCATGATGAAACTAAAAACTTAGAATATTAGTTAGCCCCAACTTATAGAAATGTTTGGAAATGGTCAAATATATTCAGCCACCAAAATTGCCCAGTGATAATATCCTATTTAATTCAGTTGGAATTCAAGTTATGGGCAGGTTTAATGGATGGGAAACCTTGTAGCTTCTGCATACCCCGATAAGCATTACATTAATACCAATTTAGCCACTTGAGTAAACTCCAGATAAACAAGAGAACTCTAGGATATTTTGAAATATCTTTCATCTGCTTGAGGAGCACAAAGCAGGGCTTGAACCCATGACTCTGATGAGATCAACACCTGAGATGAGATCAAGAGTTCGATGCTTGGGGCGCCAGGGTGACTCAGTGGGTTAAGTCTCTGTCTTCGGCTCAGGTCATGATCTCATGGTCCTGGGATCAAGCTCTGCATCAGGCTCTCTGCTCAGCAGGAAGCCTGCTTTCCCCTCTCCCTCTGCCTGCTTCTCTGCCTACTTATGATCTCACACTCTCTGTCAAATAAATAAATAAAATCTTAAAAAAAAAAAAGAGTTGGATGCTTAACTGACAGAGTCACCCAGATGCCCCTCTTTCAGTTAGATTTTGTAAGTAGCGTATCATCCTTTCCTGTTTGTTAGTGTTATTTAATGTTCTATCATATAAAATTATTCATGTCACTGTCATTATATGTGTAATATGGCATAATTAGATGTGAAAGATGAATGTTTTGCTGCGTACTTATTTTGCTCTTTGCTAAAAACTCAATAGGATATTTTTATTCATTGATTTAAATATCATATAGTGTAAGTAATAACAATTAGGTGATTTAGAACTTTGTTGTAAACTGGGAAAAGAGTCCACTTCCTGATTTGTGAATTATTTAGATTTTAAGAATTTTGTAAAATTTAATTCCTCCTTTTCTTTCTTTCTTTCTTTTTTTTTTAAATAGGCTCCATGCCCACCATGGAGCCCAACATGGGGCTTAAACTCATGACCCTGAGATTAAGACCTGAGTTGACAGGAAGAGTTGGATGCTTAACTGACTGAGCTACCCAAGCACCCCTGTTATTTAAGATTTTTTAATGAGTGCTTATTTTCACTGTGTTCACATGTCATTTTTTCAAATTCACATGGTCCCAACCTGTATATTGCTACTACTAATAGTAATAATAATAGATATTTTAGTTAAATATTAAAGACTAAATTTTTTTTTTTTTTTTTTAAAAGACTAAATTTTTAAGGGTTGAATAATAGGCAGGAAGCTGTAGTGGTAGGAGTGATGGTAATAGGGGATTGGAGGCTTGAGTGAGGAAAGATGTAGTTGTTTAACTTGATAACTTCTGTGGAAGAAGCAAGTATATATATGTGTGATTATAGGTGGTATTTTTTTAAGTATTATAAACCCCACTTGTGTTGTAAACTGTGTCATTAGGTAACATATCATTCCTGAATACATACCAGGTATTCAATGTGTCAGTGATAATTCAGAATCATGTACTGCACTAAAATATAAATAAGAATAAATAATAAAATAACACTAGCAATGGCTAGAGTTTATTGTTTACAGTAAGCCAGATACTGTGTGTATGTTTAACATTCGCAATCCTGTGAGGTGTAGTGATTTCCTTCTTTACAGATAAAGAAACTGAGGTTTAGGGAGATTAAGTAACTTGCCAACCAACACTTAATTTTGACTAATCCCATTATCAGTGTTCTTGACTACTGTTATACTACTTTGTTTTGTTATTTCCTATTGTATTCTTTTTCTTAGATGATGAAATACTGTATACTCTTTGTAACAAGTTGAGCAAATAAGAGATATTTACGTCTTGCATATTTCTTGCTACATACAAAACCACGAGAGATAGAAATTAACACACTCTAATATTGTTTAGTTTTGCCTTTGTAGGGCAATGTGTGTTTCTTCCATGTAAATTTGGAGGTGGACTTTAGTTGGTGAGGGTTAACAGAATTTGGATCTACTTAGAGTTATACAGACCTGGGTCTACTAACTCTATCTTTGGGCAAGTTCTTTGACATCTTTGAGGCTGGGCTTCCTTATCTATGAAGTGATTATCATTATTTCTGTGGGTCTTTTACTCACTATCCTAGAGGGTGGAGACAATTGATTAAACTATATTCTAGGTTAAACATTTATTACAGTCATTCCATATAAATTTCAGTAGCTGGGCTAAAATATAAAGACATCCCATTGAAACTGATTTGAGTATTAATTGATAATTCTGAAAATCAAGGGTCTTTCTTATACAGTAATACATTTGAAGTGGTTTGGCCATAGTTACTTGGTTAATGTGTTTGTGGATTGCTCAAAAAAAGAAAGACTCAGGGGCGCCTGGGTGGCTCAGTGGGTTAAGCCGCTGCCTTCGGCTCAGGTCATGATCTCAGGGTCCTGGGATCGAGCCCCACATCGGGCTCTCTGCTCAGCAGGGAGCCTGCTTCCCTTCCTCTCTCTCCGCCTGTCTTTCTGCCTACTTGTGATCTCTCTCTGTCAAATAAATAAATAAAATCTTTAAAAAAAAAAAAAAGAATCAAAACTTAAAATAATTCTAGCAAAAAAAACAGGAATAGGAAAAATTACATGTTGGTTGCTTTTATTCATACACTTTATGATTCATCTTGTTTCTCAGGTCTTAGGTAGAGAGAACTGATGATTTTTCTTGTCTAAGTAGGGGATAATTTGAAGCTGTTCCCTGGAGATTCCTAAAAGATACACATTTAAGCGTGATCTAAAATGTTCTTAATACTGTTTTATGGGGCAGGGTGGGGGGAGAAGCTTTCTCTTTCTGTTTCTCTCTTTTGCTGCTGGATATATTGTCCCATATATTTGTGGCCTCTAAAGAGCATTCAGGTGCACCAGTGTCCACATTTGGTGTTTAGATGGCTAATGGAATAGCAAATAAAGACCTGCCAACATATTTAACAGTGTGCATATTGGGAGGTGGGGGATGTTTAGATTTGCAAAACAGTTGGCCTGTTGAAAATCCAGACAGTATGTATTGACTACCATATGCAAGGTCACTAGCTACATCCTAGGCAAGATAAAAAGACGAGTAACATAGCCATGAATATGGAGAGCCATGTAGTCTGAAAAGAAGCTAAAACAAATAACTACAATATCAGAATGTAATAATTAGTTGTGGCATCCAGAGGAAGGAGAGATAGTATTTCATTGAAGGAGGCAGGAGAAGTTAAGGAAGAAGGGGCAATTTGAAATGGATTTTAAAGTCACCTGGGTTACTCAGTCAGTCAAGCCGCCGCCTTCAGCTCAGGTCATGATCTCCAGGTCCTGGGATTGAGCACGGAGTCTGGATTCCTGCTCAGCGGAAAATCTCCTTCTCTCTGTCCCCCTCTGCTCCTCCTCACTGCTCATTCTCTCTCTCTCTCTCTCTCTCTCTCTCAAATAAATAAATAAATAAATAAAATCTTCGAAGGTGGGGGGATAAGCAGGATTTCCCCAGATGGGAATGGAGTAGAAAGAGTTAAGTTAGGCAGATGATCCAGGTAGAGAGAACCTTGTGGGGTAAGAGCTGGAGTTACAAATGCATGACTTCTGTTTAGGAGATAGTAGATGTTTATTTGGAAGTGAGGTGAGGTGAAGAGTAGGGGACAGTGAGAGGACCTTGAAGTATGAGTGTATTTGTACTTAATTATGTAGGCAGTAGAAACCTCTTTGACTTTTAAAATTTCTTATTATTTTTTTAAGCTGTTTATTTTGAAATAATTGTAGATTTATAAGATGTTGCAAAAAAAAAAAAGTGTATATAGAGAGGTCTCCTATATTCTTTACCCAGTTTCCTCCAATGGAAATGTCTTCATACCAAGTTCTGGAACAACATGAAAACTAAGAAATTGATGTTGCTACAGTCCACAGAACTATTCAGATTTTACCAGTTTTATGTGTGCATTACATGTGTGTTTATGTA
The DNA here is from genome assembly GCF_902655055.1 of Lutra lutra. NCBI lineage: Eukaryota > Metazoa > Chordata > Mammalia > Carnivora > Mustelidae > Lutra > Lutra lutra. The sequence continues at coordinate 48,773,388 of NC_062283.1, read as the reverse complement.
GTTTTATCACATGTATAGATTTGTGTGATTGTCACCACAGGGCTTCCATTAATGGCTACACCCATTCTCTCTTCTCTGTCTCCACCCTGTTGGCTGGCAAACACCGATCTTTTCTTCATTTCTGTAATTTTGTTGTTTCAAGAATTTTATAGATGGTTCCTGGGTGGCTCAAGTTGGTTGGTTGGTTCGTTAAATGTCTGCCTGTGGTTCAGGTCATGATCTCAGAGTCCTGGGATCTAGTCCCACATCAGGCTCTCTGCTTGGCGGGGAGTCTGCCTCTCCCTCTCAGTCTCCCTCTGTGCTCTCTCTTTCTCTCTCAAATAAATAAATAAAATCTTAAGAAAAACAAATATTATATAAATGGAATCATACAGTATGTAGTTTTTAAAAAAATAAAACCCTTTTATTTTCAAATAATCATAGATTTATAGGAATTTACAAATATAGTACCAAGACGTCCCGCTCTTCACTTAGTTTGCTCAGTGGTTCTATCTTGCATAACTGTATCAGTATCAAAACCAGTAAGTTGGCATTGGTATAACGTGTGTATATAGTTCTGTGCTGTCTTATTCCATGTGTAGATTTATGTTCCACTGTGGAAGTCTAGATAAAGAACGAATTAGTCACCAGGAAGCTCTCCCTCATCCTACCTTTTATAATCGCAGGCATATCCCTCTCTCCTGCCCCCCACTCCATCCCTAATCCCAGGTTACCACTAATCTGCTTTCTAAATAATTATATTATTTCAAGAATATTATGTAAAGGGACTCATACAGTATGTGACCTTTTAAGATTCCCAGATTCCCCCCCCCGCCCCCTTTTTTTGTTCAGCATTATGCCATTGAGATCCATCCAAGTCATTGCATGTATGAGTACTTTGTTCTTTTTATCTCTGCCTGGTGTTTGTTTAACCATTCATCTGTTGAAGGGCATTTGGATTGTTTCCACTTTTGAGCTATTATGAATAAAGCTGCCATCAGTATTTGTGTACAGGCTTTTGTATGAACATAGGTTCTGTTTTTCTTTGTGATAAATGCCCAAGAGGGCAATTACTGAATCATATGGTAATTGTTTAGTTTGCTAAGAAACTACCAAACTCTTTCCCAAAGTAGCTCTACCATTTACATTTCTACCAGCAGTGTATGAGTGATGCAGGTTTTCTGTGTTCTGTGCATCATTAGGTATTACCGCAATTTTTTATTTATTCTGATAGGTATGTAGTGATATCTCTGTGTGTGTGTGGTTTTTTTTTTTTTTTTTTAAGGATTTGTTTATTTGTTTTTGTGGGGGGTGGTGCAAGTGGGGATGGACCAGTGGGGGAAGCAGAATCCTCACTGAGGACGGAACCCGACATGGACTCAATCCCGTGACCTGGGCTCAGTCCCATGATCCATGAGATCATGACCTGAGCTGAAACCAGGACTCTGATGCTCAACCAACTGAGCCACCCAGCCCCTCTGTGGTTTTGGTTTGCTTTTTCTTAATGGCTAATGATATTACACTTTTTTTCATTAAAGATTTTGAGTTAAAAACCAGCATATTTCAAGAGGTTTTTTTTTCTGGGTTGGACAGGTGAGGAAAGAAATAAGAGAAAGATTAATTTAGAAGCTACTGAACTAGTTTAAGTGGGGAATTCAGAAAGCTTCTTGGGTAGCTAAGGTCAGCAGAAAAAGAATGGTGGGAACATCTGCATGGATATGGACAGGTAAGGATCATGGAGAGAAAAAGGAGAATGAAGATTTGGGCATGGATATTTGGTGACTGAAAGTTTGGAGTACTTTTGATAAGAAATAGATAATTCAGAATTTTCTTTTTAATTTAGAGAGAAATGAAGGATTTGGTTTCAATATGGGCATTTTGAGAGCAGATGGGTTATTTGGGTGGAGGTGTTCATAAAGCAGTTATACATCTGAGTCTCTAGCTTAGAAAGGTTAGGGCTAGAAGTATTTTAAAATCAAATATGGAGGGGTGCCTGGGTGGCTCAGTGGGTTAAAGCCTCTGCCTTCAGCTCAGGTCATGATCCTAGGGTTCTGGGATTGAGCCCCGCATTGCATCCGGCTCTCTGCTCTGCAGGGAGTCTGCTTCCTCCTCTCTCTGCCTGCCTCTCTGCCTACTTGTGATCTCTGTCTGTCAAATAAATAAAATCTTAAAAAAAAATTAAAATCAAATATGGAGAGAAGATAATTCACATTTTGCTTGGGCATGGGCGATGATAGTAAGCCAAAGAAATATATAAATCAAAGATTTAGAAGGAAACCTGGGAGGGGGGAACATTTCAGTAGATATTGGTGGTCAGCATTAACGCCAGATCTGAAGGGATTGTGGTACAAATGTGAGCAGTAAGCTTAGAGTTTTCTTTTTTCTAAAAAGAGACGAAGTAAGCATATTTTTATGAAGAGGAAAGAGGAACCAATAGGACCATGAAAGATTTAAGATGCGTGTGAGGGCAGATCATCTCAAAGCTTCAGAGCAGAGGTGCTTGGTTGAAGCATAATGTGATGGTAATGTTAGGGAGACATCAAGAGACCCAAGAGGGACCCAAGAGGGAAGAAAGGAATGGATGTGCTATACAGAGAGTTTTTTGAGGAGGGAGACTGAGGACCAGCATCAGATGGCTTCTCTGACCCTTTCAAGACCATAAATGGTTTTTTAATAAGTATTTTGGATGATTACAGATTATTTATTTTTAAAAGTACGGCTTTGATTAAAGCCTTAGGATATGAGCACAATACAGTCTTTTATTAAAATGTTTAGACAGCAGCAGCAAGAGAAATGCCAGCAGCATAAACAATGTATCTTATAATTCTATCAGCAGGCTTGTTATGAAGGGACACGCTCTTGTTTTACTGATATACCTGGCCAGAAAGAAATTATCTTTTAAAATATTTTATGGCTAACATGAAAATACGCTAATCACCTATGATTTATAGCTTAAAAAAATCATCCAACCCAAAATTTATGACTCTTTGATCAGTCAGAGCTAGGATTTTTTTTTAGTGATTCAGGGTAGACGAGAGGATCACCGGGCAAGGCATCGTTATTGTTGACTGCTGATTCAGTGTCGGTGATGATATTCTGCAGGTCTAGGAAGCTACAGGAGGAAAGACTCATTCAGTAAGAGGAGAATGGAAAAGTGATAGTGATGGTGATGCCATTATCGTACCCCATCCAGGGTTTTTTTTGGGAGAGGAGGTGTTGTTGCTGTTACACCATCATTAATCACCGAGGCGTGATATTTCATCTAACAGAGTACCTTTGTTAGGAGGCAAACTGTTTATTTTCTTTGAAATGTAGTTATATAACTTGCAATGAAATGTGAGCCAGTATTGGTCTAAACTAAAGAAAGACACAGAGAAGATAATTTAATTGTGACGTAGAAGCCATAAAAATAAATAAATAAATAAATAAAGTGACCTGAGTTTAGTGCTAAAATGATTAAGATATTGAGTAGTTCTGATGTCATTAAAATAGTACTGGGCCTTTATCATTTTATTCACTGATATAATAGTACCTTATGCTATTTCAAATACTTGAGCCTATGATTATTGCTTACTATTAATAGTTAAAATCTGTTTACTTCATTCTACTTGTTCACAAATATTATTTTGACTTCGCTTGAGCTTCATAGATTTAAGAGCTTTACAACATGGAAAATTAAAATCATATTCTTCACTTGGATGATTGCACGACATATTTTTATAGCAGATTCTAAAGCCTGATGCATGATAGTATTTACACAGATGTTCAGAAAGTAAATAATAGAGATAGGGATTGTTGTAGGGATTATGCTGTCATTAGCTGTTGTAGTTGCTGTCTGTTTACCGCCCACCTCCCAGATCCTCCGTGAGAAGGTATAGACATAGGTGTCAATTGAAAACTGGAATGAGAAGAAACTCATGTGGTTTCTTGTCACACTCAGAATAAAAAAATCCCAACTCCTAACTTGCCTGTTCAGTTTTGTTTTCTAAAACTGCTGTTGCCTTTTTTACATAGATACACCTCACCCACCCCCTTGTTTCAGGGACTTTGTTTTTGTTCTCCTTTACCATGGACCACTCCTTCTCCAGTTTCTTGTGGTCCGTCGAACACTTAAACCCTAGGCCCTTAGCACTTGTTTTTCCCTTTTCCTAGAATGTTTTTCCCCCCACATATTTATGTGGTTTGTGTTTATGCAGTTTGAGGTCAAATGTCATCTTCTAAGACTTTCTAAGAGAAAATTTTCCTGTCTTAAATGAGAGCCTTGCCCCCTCCCATTTTCCTTATCATTCCCTCCCCCCTTATGTTGTTTTCATTCTGGCACTTAATCATACCTGATATTAAATTTTGTATTTGTTTATTGTCCCCATCACTACAGGGCAGGGATTTTGCCTTGCTTACTTTTCTGTCCTTAGCATCTAGAACAGTAACTGTCAGGGAGGAGGGACTCAAATAAATATTGATGAATGGGTGAATACTTGCCTAATTAAGTTGAAAAGACAAGTTACTATGAAGCTGGTATTGTGGAGATAGTATTTGAGTGGTAGGTTAGCTATATGGGGTGATGAGCAGAGGGATAAATACCCACAGTGGAGGTTCAGAATCTGTGAACATGCGACATACGCTTGGGAATCATGGCTTCACAGGCTTCTGGACACAGTGGTTAGTTTAGGACATCTTGCCCTGAGCTGAACTCAGGGGCAGAGTTGTTGGCTCTATTCTCTGAGGCCCTGCTATTCTTCTCTTTGCTGAAGCTCTTCCTTAGATCCTGTGAGCTATTTCAGCCTGGGCTCCTTCTAACACTTGTTATTTTTTCCCCTGGGGTGGTTAAAAGTTTGTACCTGTTCCTTGCCCGTAAGAGCTCTGCCTACTAAGGGTGGGCAGAGACGGGTCATGCGAATTAGTTCAGATGTTTGTAGCTGCTAGTGTTAGATCTGAATGGGTATTGGTCTGTGTAAGGTGTTGATGAATGTAGTCCTGTAGGTTTTTTGGTTTGCTGTATTTTTGGTTTCTTTTGTTTTGTGTTAGTTCTACAAGACAGAGTAGAAGATAGGAAAAAAATTACCGTCTACATTTTGAAAACTCTTAAGTTATAGGAAATAGGAATGTTGGTAGTGATCCACACATTAGGCTAGAGAATTATTCGTCCGTTCATTTATTTAGTAAGTATTTAATGAATGCTTACTATGTGTAGGACATTTTCCTTACATGCAGAGGTTAATGATCTCATCTGACCGAGTCATTTATTGTGTGAAACTGTGCTGCGTTTTATGGGGGCAAGGGTGAACAAGCCCCAGCCTCTGCCCTAAAGGAGCTCACCTTCTAGGAGAAGGGAGGGCAACAAGCAAACAGGTGTGTGCCTAGCAGTGTAGCAATGTGTGCTGTAGGTTAAGGGATGGGACAGAGAGGAGAAATTTCCTAGAAGGTTTTTAGGGAATGGAAAAGATAAATAGGTGTTTGCCAGAGAGGGGCATGGGTGTAGAAGAACTGAAATTCCAGAGAACAGAGGTGTTCAGCTAGCTACTGGATCAATGGGAAAACGTGCATTTCAGAATGGCTGGAGTGTATAGCCCAAGAGGAGAGAGGTTAGATGAGAGATGGGACAGAGAGGAAGCAGAAAGAAGTAGACCAGGCTAATGGAAGGAATCACTTAGAAGATTTATCTCACGGACTAACAGAGTAGATTGATGTTTTGGCAGGATCAAAGTAGAGTACCAGCTGGAAGGCAAGGCAGGAAGACCCCAGAGAGCAGATATCTAAAGCCTCATGTTCTGAGACACAGAATCATACTTAGGGAAAGAAGATAATCAAGAGACCTTATTGGAGCAGAGGCTTTAGATTCAGCTTCAAGAGGGCACTGGGCACATAGATTCCTGATATGTCTAGTATACATGACATGTTCAACTTCACCAATAGTTGTACTAGTTTCATAACTCAACTAGTCATATTTCACATTAAATGACAAACTTAGGCATTTGAAATGAGATCTTGGGAAACTGATAGATGATCACCATTGACCAATATTTATTATGAACAGCTTGGTCTTATGAGATGGTTATCTAGGAAAAGTAGATCGATACTGAGTAGACACACAACAGGTATTTCTTATTTGGTTAGTTATTTACATACAGGTTACTCAAAGGGTGCCTGGATGGTACAGTCGGTTAAGTATCTGGCTCTTGGTTTCCACTCAGGTCATGATCTTGGGGTTATGGGATCAAGCCCTGTGTCAGGCTCTGTGCTGAGCACACAGTCTGCTTGGGATTCTCACTCTCTCAGTAAATAAGTATTTTTTTTTTTTTTTAAGATTATTTATTTATTTGACAGAGAGGAAAAGAGAGAGAGGGAGGGAGAGAGCAAGCACAAGCAGGGGGAATGGCAAGCTGGAGAGAAGCAGCCTCCCTGCCAAGCAGGGAGCCTGATATGGGACTTGATCCCACTGGGATCATGACCTTAGCCGAAGGCAGAGCTTAACTGACTGGCCACCCAGGTGCCCAACTAAATAAGTCTTTTAAAAAAAAAAAGTTACACAGTCTCCCCCCACCCCACCGACCAGTATACATTTGATTTCTTCTAGTGTGAAGAAAGGATTTTATTCATATTCCAAAAATAAAGCAGTTCGGAAAAACTTCTGTGCTGCATGGCAGATGCATTTAATGTTTACTTTTGGTGACTTTTTTTTTTAGCCCTTGAAGTTTTACAGTCACCGGTCACATCAGAAAAATAATTTAAAAGATCACTAGTCAAGTTCTAACAATTCCCCTGGAAAGTAACAACAAAGAAATGTCTTCTAATAAGCTTGTTTAATATTAAATTTTAATTGGAATAAGCACTCAACTTAGTTTTGAATCAGTGTCTTCAAGTGTACCGTCTACTATGAAATAATCATGTAGTAAAGATGGAGACCTACATCTAATGTGCGTGTCAAGGTGTCTGTATATTTGTATATATGAATGTCTTTTTAGTCATATAAAGAATTGTCTACTTTTATAAAGAATTATCTACTTTGGGATAATATTGTAAAAATGTAGCAGTGTATATCACGTTGGCAACTGAGTTTATTTAAGAGCAATGAAATTTGGAACCCAAAGTCATTATTATTATGGTACTACCAATACAATATTTAGAGATAATGAGAAGCAAAGACATTTGTTGATTTGCGGAGGTGGCATTTGACTAAAAACCATGTAGTTTTTTATATACATATATATGAAATATATACATGTATTATATATTAAAATATACATGTTAATATATAATAAACATAAAATATATATCAAAATATTACACAATATGTATTAAAAAATATAAAAATACTTTAAAAGAAGCATGTTTGGATCCATTGGGAATGGTAGTAATTTGAGAAATCAGTAAACGTACTCATAGGCTAGTTGCCTAAGAGTAAGTATATTAATACAGAGGGAAGCTCAGGTAATTTATTTAAAATCATGGAAGTAGTAGTAATGGTGATGGTGATAGTTTGAGTAGCAATTAGGTAGTAGCAGCCAGGAGCTCTTAACACACCACTCATGTGTCGCACAATACATATTTGCTGAATAAATAATTGAAAGCGTATTATATCTAAAAGTTTCTTTTTATTTACTGTGTTTAGTTCTTATAGTAGCCTTGTAAAGTAAGAACTAGTCCTGTCAATTTACAGATGAAATCGAGGCACTGACGAATTGACTACTTCAAGGTCATATAGGTAGTACGGTTGGGGTTTTAACCTGGGCATGTCTGACTTTAAGCTCAGGTTGACTTCCTTTAATACTGTGTTCTTTCTACCTGATTTCTCACTTCCATTTTCAATCATACATGTATTAAAATCCTGGTGTATAACTGTGGATACAGTCAGAGCATATACAGTATTGATTCTGTATCATAGGTTGTTAGGAAGGAGAATCCCAGTGGAATGAATGGTCTGTAACGATGTGATATTTCTTGGTGGTGTTGGTTGGAATCCAAGAAGATCATATTTTCCAAAATATCTTTCAGCAGCATTTCCTGTGCCCCTTATTACCTGCAGTGTAATGTGAACAAGGAGTAGTAGTCCTAGGGATAGAATACTCCAGAGTTGATACAGTGTGGTTTCAAAGCTGTACATTTTTGGCATTAGAAACTGTGATTAGTTCCAAAGTAGAGTGTAAGTTAAATAGTCACTAGAAATTTCACTGAAAAATTTGTGGTTCTGAGAACGTTTTTGTATTTGTTAAGCAAGTGACATCTGTTACCACCTCCAGCGGTTAAGTCCCACTTTGCGGAGGATAGCAAAGGGCATGATAGTGTCTGTCACCAGGAACAGTCCCAGGATGTCAGCTCACTGTGTGGTTTGCAGGTGTTGAGGTCACCAAAAAAGACACAACTTACACAACCACTGGATAGAGGAATACTTTACTCACATAGAGAATAGGCAGAGCAAGATTAGGCTCAGTAGTAGACACTGTTTCTCTGTGGCCAGGCGGTCTTGCTCTGCAGTCTCTCTAATCTCTGGGAGATGGTCTGTACTCCCCACTCTGTGCTGCAGGTGAAGGACCCCATTGCCTTGCTGCCTGGACCAAAGATAGCAGTGGAGTTGGATATGTGCCACATGACTCACAGGCTTAAGCAGAACAAAGAAGTACACATCAGACCCAGAACAGGAAAAGATATTCCCAAACTGAGAAATATACCCGGCACAGGCTGTGAGAGCTCTTCATCTCTTTGTAAGGAAGAGTTCTGAGCCCAAGACACATTCTTCTGTGGCTACAAGCTACAAGTGACTGTTTTCCTAACAATACTTAGGTTGTACCATGAGCACTTCATGAGAGTTCCACTCTCTTTAAGAATTCTTCTTCTTCTTCTTCTTCTTTTTTTTTTTTAAGATTTTATTTATTTATTTGACAGAGAGAGATCACAAGTAGGCAGAGAGGCAGTCAGAGAGAGAGGAGGAAGCAGGCTCCCCACTGAGCAGAGGGCCCGATGCGGGGCTCCATCCCAGGACCCTGGGACCATGACCTGAGCTGAAGGCAGAGGCTTTAACCCACTGAGCCACCCAGGCGCCCCATTCTTCTTCTTCTTCTTCTTTTTTTTTTTTTTTTTAAAGATTTTATTTATTTATTTGACAGAGAGAGATCACAAGCAGGCAGAGAGGCAGGCAGAGAGAGAGGAGGAAGCAGGCTCCCTGCTGAGCAGAGAGCCCGATGCGGGGCTCGATCCCAGGACCCTGAGATCATGACCTGAGCCGAAGGCAGCGGCCCAACCCACTGAGCCACCCAGGCGCCCCTTCTTCTTTTTTTTAAAGATTTATTTATTGAGAGAGAGAGAGAGCTCACGTGCATACCGTGGGGACCGGCAGAGGTAGGGGGAGAGGGGGAGAAACAGACTCCCTGCTGTTCGAGGAGCCCGACATGACGTGGGGCTTTATCTCATGACCCTGAGGTCACAATCTGAGCTGAAACCAAGAGTTGGGTGCTTAACTGACTGAGCCACCCCAGTGCCCCAAGAATTATTCTAATTGTTGGTGTTAGTCCAACAATTGGATTTGAAGTTTGTATTTTTAAGTCTGTGTATGGTGTTTTAAAAGTGTTACTCAGAAAAAAAAAAGTGTTGGGTTGTTGATACTCACTGTTATCAGTTAACAAATAAGCAGTTATTTATAGGTAATCTATTTTCTCATATTTTACCAGTTTACTAAACTGTAGCTTATTCCTTTGCTGAATTATTTGGGATTCTGTCAAGATAGAGTTAATGGGCGGTTGGCTCTTTTCCCTAAAGCTAACCATGGGGAAAGGGCATACATTAGAGGAAAGCACAGATCTGAGGAAAGAACTCAAATCAGTAAGAAAACCTTCAGGCGTGATTGAGGCCATTGTAAATTGGTGTACATTGGTAGGTGGTTAGCTTGGGACACAGGGTGGCTTGAGGAATCAAGAAAAAATACATTGTTTTAAGGTTTTTGCCTTTTAAGTTTTGTTTTTGAGTCAACTTTCTCCAGTTTTCTTGACATGATAATTGCCTGCCCCTCTGCTACAGAAATTATCAGTAGGATTCTGTCAGGGCAGGACAAAGCCCTGCTGGGGTGAGGAGCTGATGAAAACAGGAACAAGCTCACCAGTAAACCCAGAGCCCTCAGTCCTCCTAGGGCTTGCAGATTATACCCTGTGGAGACTGCCTTTTCCCAGTGCTGCTGCTTTTAAGAGGTTAAAGGCTAATCCATTTCACAGAAATTGCCTTGCTGTAGGCAGAGATGTTAAGTGGTCAAGAGTGGTGATTTGGTGCCCGTGGCTCATCTTCATCTTTTTCAAATACACCAGGAGGGATAATAGTAGGACTTGGGTTTTGGCCTTTCTTTGCACATGTTTCTAGATCTCCTAACTCTTATGTTTGGGTGAATATGCCCTCATAGGACAAATAATTAGACATATGAAGAGTATAGCCACTGCTGAAAACACAAAAAAGATAAACTGAATAGTATACACTTCATGAAGCAGAATCATTAGAACAGAGGGGTAATTTAAAATAAATATAATAAATATACTCAGCAATAAAAGAGGGTAGTAGTAGTATTAAGAAGGAACCAGAAGTTCTAAAAAGAACAAAGTGGAAATACTAGATATAACAAATATAGTAGCTGAAGTAAAGAACTTAATAAATCAGATAAAGAACATGAATACAGATGACAGATGCATTGATGAACTTAAACATCATGTTGAGGATATCCTCTGTAGGTAAAGGAAAAGTAGAGGTGGAAAATATTGAGCAGGGTACGAAATATGGAGGAGAGACATAGTTGTGCCAGCATTCAAATATAGGGTTTTCAGGAAGGAGAAAAGAAATTGGAGGAGAGAAAAATATTCAAAGAAATAATGATGATAAATTACTCAAATTGAGAAAGAACAAAGACTTCAGATTGAAAGGGCTAATAGAAAACCAAGGAAGAAAGATAAGAAAAACCTAAAGATAAAAAAATGCAGCACATCTCGATTGTTGAAATTTAAGAATATCGTAGCCAAAGAAATCTAAAAACTTTTGGAGCAAAAGAATAGAATATCCACATATTAACATGAATCAGACTGAGTTACCTTTTCAGCTGTGAGGTTCTCTGTTACTCTGCATATCTTAGTTTAGGAAAATCATCTGTGTAATACATAATTCAGAACTAGGAAAGTAAATTCATTCACTCATATTTAATTTGATAATGTATTTCTCAATGTAATAAGGGATGTAGTTTCTTTATAACCTTGCTTCTTGAAAAAAACAGGGTGTCTGGTCACAATATATAATTTAATGATTTTGTATAAATATTTGGGGAAAGTTGCTGTCATTTTCATTAAAGCCATATCTCTCTCTGTTTTGGGGGGATAGTTTAACTTGATCTCATATTGGGGCTTCTGCCTTTTAGAAATGAATTTTTGCAGCCAGAGATAGAAAATAGATGATTTTCTATTTCTAGTAATTGAATATGACACAGCTGATTTTCAGTTGCTCTTCTTTGTACTCTTAGATTTCAATTATTTAAATTACCTGTTATTACTGCTTATGTACCAGAAAGAAGTCATATTCATCTTTGGCTCAGAAATTCTCTGTCCTATAGAAATATAATGTGAACCACATATGTAATTTTAAAATTTCTAGTATCTACATAAAAATGTTTTAAGAGGATGAAAGTAATTACATTGTATTATATTTAACCAATATATACAAAATATTACATCAATATGTAGTTAATGTACATACTTTTGGGGGCACATGGGTGGCTCAGACGGTTAAGTATCTGCCTTTGGCTGAGGTCATGATCCCAGGGTCCTGGGATCAAGTCCTGTGTCTGGCTCCCTGCTCAGCAGGGAGTCTGCTTCTCTCTCTCCCCTGCTGGTGCATGTGGTCTCTCGCCCTCTCTCAAATAAATAAATAAGATCTTTAAAAAATATATACATATTTTAACAAGGTATACATTCTCTTCTCCATATTAGGTCTTTGAAATTTGGTGTATGTTTTACAGCGCATCTCAGTTTAACCACATTTCAAGAATTTAATACCATATGTAGCTAGTTTGGTTCAGTGTTCTAATTGTTGGGTGGCTTAAGAGCTTTTTATAAGACCTCAGTTGTAGTAAAGGATATTATAACTGAATGCTCTTGTAGCAAGTGATATATTTATATCTGTTAATTGTAGCTAGCCATAAAAAATGAGCACCCACACTGGAAGACATTATTTGATTGTTGTAGTTTTCAAGGTAGAAATTATGTTTAAACACCTATATCTATAGAATATTCTGAATCTGACTGACTGGTTTTACAGTTTAAATCTTAAGTTCAGATAATTCTATCTGGTTGTCTAACAGGCACCTTAAGCTTACCATGGACAAAACTGAGCCTCTGATCTTTCCTTCCAGATTTGCTCGTGTTCATATTAACAAAGGGTATTTCTGTCCTTCCCTGGCACAGGGACCAAAATTCCTTCTTTGACTTCCAGCTAGAACTTTGGTGAAAAGTCATAGGATGCTGTTGCAATTGTCCAGGTGTCTGAAGTCTTTAGTTCTTCCTACTTTTACTGTGTGTCTCTAATGAAAAAAGTCTGCTGAGTATTTTAAGATAATGTTCATGTCCCTTAAAAAATAAAAAAAGCAAAAAAAACTCAGTGGAAATTTAGGACAAATAGATGTGTTTTTCAGTAGTTGGCTTTAAAATTCTGTCAGCTCTGTGCTAGTTCACATGGTAGCACTGTTGAAACATCTTGGTCGGACTGATTTTCCTTCACGCTGGCATTCCTTTATATTGGATTAACATGAACAAGCTGGGAGGGGGGGCAATGTAAGTCCAGCACAGAGAGCAGAACAGGAAAACCAGGCTTTGGATTTTGGTTTGCTGTGGCCCTTTGTTTAAAGTAGTCTATTAGGAAAGTAAACTGTAAGAAGTGTTAGATGCAGATCTTTCCCTCTCCCAATTTTATAACTGTTGCTGATTCTTTAGTTTTAACAAAATGCATTTTTATGTCAAGATGGGCTACTTCAAAATAATGCTGAATTGGGCCTTCCTGTGTGTAGTAAGATCTTTTGGAACTAACATTGCTTATGGGTTTTTTTCCCTTTCTCTTTTCCTAAGATCTGTAATAAAACATGCAGATGTCAGGGATAAAGGATGGCTGTTGCTCAGACTTGTCCTTTGCTTGTCTGGTTATCCATCAAACACTATAAGCCCGATGGTGCCAGAAAATATGAAATAATGTCATTGGAAAGAAATCAGTCAAATGTATGTCAAGGTCTTTTAAAAGTCTCAACTAGCTGTTCTGATATCAAAGAATGTTTTATAAATATGATATACTAAAATGAGTACTCTTAGGAAATGTATCTTTAAACAGGCTTACTTTACCCCCTCTCTTGATTTCATACCTTGATGCTTTGAGTCAGATGGGGAAGGTGCACTTAATAATATGTTAACGGTGGTCTAGAATGCACACCCTTGATAGCTTGCAGGAAAATATTAGCTAGCTCCTTTCCATCACTAAAATATTATTAAAACAAACAAACAAACAAAAAACCTTCTGTAGCTAAGAAAGCAGGTTTCAGTTTTCAGACCAGCATCTCTTCTTTACTTTAGAATCTAGTAATTATCTCCAACCTTAAAAATAATAGAGGTGGTTATAACCTGAAAGGAAATAAGGAATAAGAAAAATTTCTGTTTTTCTTAGAAAAATGGAATTTTGCCTGCAGATTTAATTCACTAGGTGATTTAGATTAACAATGAAATGATTTATTCTTTTATAATAATAAATTCAGGGGCTTGGGCCGATGTTCTTAAGGGGATTGTATGTTATTTGAAATAAGAAAGGAGAAGACATTAGTGATCCAGGTTGTTACTTGTGATGATTCCTAAGTTTGGAAAAAAAAAAAATGAAAGAAAGAAAAGAATAGGATTTGGGGTACCCTGCTCTGTTTTTGAAACGTTCCAAAATACATTTATTTCATATTCCTTCTTACTTCCTCAGCCATATTAATGAGCTTCGTCTCTAAATTTATGATGAATTAAAAACCATTTTTGAAAATGCATCTTTTTTTTTTTTAAAGGGAATCCAGAGAATTTTTTTTTTTTTTAAGATTTTATTTATTTATTTGACAGAGAGAGAGATCACAAGTAGGCAGAGAGGCAGTCAGAGAGAGAGGAGGAAGCAGGCTCCCTGCCGAGCAGAGAGCCCGATGCAGGCCTAGATCCCAGGACCCTGGGACCATGACCTGAGCCGAAGGCAGAGGCTTTAACCCACTGAGCCACCCAGGCGCCCTTGAAAATGCATCTTACCTGATAGAATCCTGAGGCAAAAAGTCCAGTTGTCATTGTTTAAATGTCCTTACCACCATAAAGACATTATGCTTTTCTGTTTCCATTTCATAGTAAGAGGTTGTTACTGATGTTTATGTTCTAGTAATGGAAATTATTTATGTTTTCTCTTCTGATTTGTTTTAAATATAATCAGAAGTTCTGTAATTAATCATAGGACTCTAATTTTGTGTAATTGAAAGCTGGTCAGGTGATTTAAGACGCTCCTTTCAGAGTGCTTAAATATAAAAATTATTAGAGGAACAAAATTATTTAATAGCTTTATTTTTGAAGGAAAACTGTAGGACTACTTAATGAATGTAGAAAATAGCTTAAATTTCAACTAAATTGAATGAATCCGAAAATAGTGCAATATCTCATTTCAGGTTAGAGAAATAAACTATGAGGGAGATGTGAAGGCACACTGGGCTTTTGTACACATAACTAAAAACACTTTCTGTATCTACAAAGGCAGAGTCTCTATCAAGGAAGAAATCAAGGTGCTCTAAGACAGCAGTGAAAATTAAGTCATAGAGGAAAGGAAAAGTAGCTGAAGTACTAAGCAAATGAATACTTTCTGCAGCATCTGTTAACATAAACATTAGAGGTATGTTGTTAGCCATCTGTGGCTTCATCCTTGAACTATACATTTGGATCAGTGGCTTGAAGTTCAGCTTTGGAAAGAAATGAAGTCTTATGTATCCTTATTGTTGATTAGTTGTTTTTAATGACCTGAGGCCCTCCAATTCTTCAAGTACATTCCCAAGGTCTCTGTCTTGTGATACAACAGATCACTGTTACCAATGCTTTAATAGAAATCTTACCCACCCCCTTCACTCCACTCCCTATTGCTCTCTCTCTACTTCCAAGTGTTAATAAAAGTTCATGTCAAGGGAAAAAGCATTCTTATAGGAAAAGGAAAATATGAACTTACACATACCTATCTTCTGTGTGTGTCTTCACTTTGGTAATAAATATAATTATGGGTCTTTTGATATTAATTTTAGATGACTTAATAAATTTAAGTATGTAAATGTAATACAGAATAAATTATGTTTAATTCAAAGTTTTCAGCTTTAGAAGTGGTACATTATTTAGTAATATTTAGAATGGAGATAAGATTACCAATGTAATGTGTAGCTTATGTCTGACATTTATACCAGGAAATAGACTCAGCAGGCAGTTAAAGAATCATGGAACGTACTACTTAAAAGTATTTTTTTTTTTTAAGATTTTATTTATGTATTTATTAGAAAGCACAAGCAGGGGGAGTGGCAAGCAGAGGGAGAAGCAGGCTCTCTGCTGAGCAAGGAGCCTGATGCGGGACTGGATCCAAGTATCCTGGGATCATGACCTGAGCCAAAGGCAGACACTTAACTGACTGGGACACCCAGGCCCAGAATGTACTACTTGAAGAAGATGAATAACGTGCACTATGAAAGCCATTATTCTGTCTGGGCAGTCCTTTAAACATTTACTAGAAGCCTATAGATACCGTTGGCAATTTTAGCACACATAGTTGAATTTATGTGCATATTTAAGAAGCTTTATGAAAAATTTCCACATAATATTTTACCCAAGATTCATGGTTACAAATAACAAACAGAAAAGGAACAGTTTGGTTCTGGAAAACCCAGATAAGCTTATTTTTTGCATTAAATAGGAAATTGACAAATGTAAATTTAGGTAAATATGGTATAGATGTTTTGGGAGACAAAAATAATGAAACTATGATAACAAGTATGGAACTTTAGAACTTCAGTTACTGCCTCACAGATTTATTAAATAAATGAGAACTCATTCATTTAATGGAATTTAAATGATTTTTAGAGTCTTTGCATATAAAGATTTATGGCTAAACAAATGTCAGTTCTGTCTCTGTGTAATTGTGGTAGTTATACAAAATGACACAGGATATTGCCAATGAAATCTAGCAAGGTTCAGAATCATCTCAGCCAACTCCCCAATCCCAAGTGTAGCACTGGAGATTTCTTTCAGGGAGGCTATAAGGAGTACAAATGTGGTTGCATGTATTTTAAAACTATAGGATGGCCAGATATTTAGGACTAGATATACTAGGGAATGTATAAAATATATATAGGACAGCAGTTGCACTGTTTTACTCAATGGTATAATGAGCATCTTTATAGTAAAACCAAGAAGGACAGGTTCTAGAATCAAATGCAGATTCTGGGTAAGATAAATACATGAGGCTAAATAAAAGTTGGCACTTAAGGGCGTAAAGGTCAACTGTTCCCTCTGCTTGGATGTTCAGGTATTTTTGGCAGGACAGTTTATGAAGCCCTGGGGTACCCTGGGGATAATAATTCTTTTAGGAATATTGTGAGGATTAGAGTCTATATTGAACTCCCAGTAAAATGCCTGGCAAGTAGTAAAAACACGAGGAATGTTGGCTGTATTGCTGCTGCCCTGCCCTTATTCCTACTCCACAAGAGCAGTCCTTTAAGAAGACAAAAGTTTGATAATTCATTATCTCTGGATGCCACCATGAAAAACAAAATGTGTTGAATTCCACTTGCCAGATCTTTGCTTTGCTTATGAGAAGTCTAATTGTGAAACTGCTGGCTCTAGTAGCTTAAGAATTTTGAACCAAAATTATTGGAATATTCTAGAAGTAAAATGATTTTATGGGTGTTTTACTTTATGGAAAAAAATCCAATGATCCATGTACATTTATCACTGCATATCTCTTAATACCTCCCCTCCCCGCCGTCCTTGCTCAAGCAATTGTTTTACATTTCTAAATGATGTAGAGCATCAGTAAGGTGCTTAGGTTAGCCTCTGCATAACAAGCTTCTTTTCACTCCATGGTTTCATGATCAAAAATCAGCACTGGGATGTCTGCTTGCGCTATTCCCAGGTTTACTCTCTCAGTTCTTCATATCATCCAGACCCCTGAACTGGAAATATCTTGTTAACTCTGCACTGTTTAATATTCTTTGGAAATTAAACTATTTGGGCATGTTTAGAGCTCAAATGAAATCTATGCGTTTTGCTTGACAAGGTTGTTGCTTGGGTTTTAGAGCCTACATATTGAAAATCATGTTTGAGGCTAGCTGATAGAGAAATTTTCATGTACTGAAGCGTTGTAGTGATGAAACCAACTCTGTTGTGAAGATCAAGTGAGATAATGTGTGTATGAGCCCAGTGGAAACCGGGAAGTGCTGTGGGCACGGAAGTGTTAGGACTAGTGGCGAATAGCATCTCAGGCAACCAAGGGGGACATGAAACTGGGAAACAAATTTGGCTACAGGAGCAAGGGGGAATATCATGTGGACTCTCACAGTTTGGGATTTGTAATTGGGATCTCTTGCTATTATAAGAAAATGAAGTTCAAAAGACACAGGATTTTCCATTGTTAAAATCGATGAAGTTAAAATAGCAGCTGCTTGTAAAAGTTAATTTTACTTGACATCTGCCTTGGTCCCAGTAATAAAAGTGATAGTTCTGTTGAACAACCTGTTCTCTCTAGAGCTGTATCTTTTTGTTACTGCAAGGTCTCTCTTTAAAGAAATTGTTACCTTTTGATATCGAAAATTATTTTCTCAATGTATAAATTTTGTCTCTTAGAACATATGCACAAGCATAATATGTGCATCTTCAACTTAGTAGAAAAGTGTTAGCATTCTGGAGTTTGAGTTGGTACTCTTGCGTGAAGTAAGGTGCAGTAGGAGCCATCTCAAATCTTTTATGAAATGAGATTGTAAAGACATTTTGAAAAGCTTTCCCACTTGTTCTTAATTAAAAAAAAACACCTATTTGAAACTTGTGTCCACACAAAAACCTGCATGTGGATGCTCATAGCAGTTTTATTCTTAATTGCTGAAAGTTAAAAGCAACCTAGATGTCGTTTGGGTGGTGAATGGATAAATAAACTGGGATACATCCAGATGATGGGATGCTAAAAAGAATGATCTATCAAACCCTGAAAAAACGTGGGGAAACCTTAAGTACATATTGCTAAGTGAAAGAAGCCAATTTGAAAAGGCTATATGTACTGTATAATTCCAACTGTGTGATACTGTTAGAGAGGAAGATTTCCTTTCTCTTTGGGTGCTTCTGACATGAGACAGGTAAACAGGAGAAGATCCAAGTTAATAGTATATGTGTGGGGAATCCACACGTACATGGAAATTCCAAAGACAGTGTGGTAACATACTGCTTATTTGAGCTAAGGAGATGGTTATGGTCTGAGAATACAAAGGGGAGAAAACCATTAGCAGAAAGGTGAGGAAAATGTTTGGAAAACAAAGGTTTCCCTGTTAGTTTCTTGGGTAAAGAGGAATCTCTGTTAATAGCTCTCTTGCTAGTACAAGCAGGCGATTGAAGGGGAAGTAAATAGCTTTACCTGAATCTGCTGGGTTTTGATCATTGTTGACACAAAATAATGTTCATGTCCAAGTGACCCATCTTGGGAAGACCTGCCTTTGGCCCCTGTAATGTTCCAGCAAAGGCAAAACTGTGGAGACAATAGAGTAGAAAGATCAATGCTTGCCAGGAATTGGGGGAAGAGGGAAAGAAGGGATGAATGGGAGGAGCACAGAGGATTTTTGGGGGGCAGGAAAACTCTTCTCTATGATACTACAGTGATAGGTACATGTATTATACCTTTGTCCAAACCCATAGAATGGCAAACAGCAAGAATGAGCTGTAATGTAAACTATGGATAATGAGGTGTTAGTGCAGATTGGTCAGTTGTAACTGTACCACTTTCATGGGGGATCCTGGCAATGTGGGAGGCTATACATGTGAGTGTACGGGAAATCTCTGTACCTTCCTCTCAGTTTCGTTGTGAACCTAAAACTGCCCTAAGAAATAAAGTGTATTTAAAAAAAAAATAAAAAACCAAACCAGAACAAAGAACACCTAAATTTGGTCTCTTTGCCACTTGTACATGTACATGACTGTCACTGCCCTAGTATCACTGGAAGAGAGTACTACTAGTCTGCCTCTTTGAGTAGAACAAGATTATATGAAGGAAAGGTCTAACTTGTGCTGATTACCCATCTTGGAATTCTTTTAAGGTACAACTTTGATATTAGTGCATATTGTCATCCCTCTAGAGTTTTGTAAGGAAGCTGAAACGAGTGGTAGAGGGTAAAAACGCCAGAGAACAAAATTGAGCAATATTTTCCAAGTGAGCATTGTTTTCTTGTCATTTTTATGTGTTTTAATTTAGCCAGTGTTGGGTGAGTAGTTCAGAAAGAAGGGATTTATTATTTTTAAAATGAAGCCACCCTCTTGTTCTTCATTTTCAACTGATTGAGTTACCTTTGTTTTCCAAAGTCTCTTGACTCTTGAAGAACCATTTACAGTATTTACTTATGTAGTTCACCTGCTTCTGTGTTCTTGTTCCCTCCTTTCATGCCCGTTATTTGGAGGAGAAAATCATGAAATTTTTCCCCTTTTCTATGGTCCCCTTTAAAAATTCTGCTTCAAACTAGTGACGGGATGACAGCGGTCTCCTTTTGGATGTTAAGAGCAACAATCAGCTTCACAACCAGGAGGCAGAGTGCTTTCCTTAAGGAACATTTTCTTTTAGAAATTGTAATTCATTTTTTCCAGATGTTTAATGTAAGGGTTAAAGGAACTGTTGGTTATATTGTCTCTCTCTTTCCCCTCACGTCCCTCCCTCATAAATCTGTAATTGCTTAGAATCAGTGTTACAAACTTTTAAGTCTATTGGCAAAATCCCTTATTTTTCTTATTTCTCCTGCTAGGGATAGCACATACCAGGCAGATACCTCTACTCTCCCATTCTGTATCTGGAATAGATGTTGGCAATTAGTCCTATTCTCATTCCTGGATGCAGCTTAGAATGAACCCTCAACACTGTACTCCAATAACCTACTAGTGAATGACAGTTGGGAATCCCTGCTTTATACATAATCCCTGTCCTTTTTTGCCAGTCCATGGTTTTACCTGTGGCTTATTTGCTGATAACACCTAAATTTCTATCTTTAGCACCATATCCTCTCCAGTGCTCTAGATCCACATGTTCAGTTGCCTCTTGGGGATTCAGAAGCACCTCAAAATCAGCATGCCAAAATACATGATCTCCTTTCCTCTCCCCAACCTCCTCTTCCTGTGGCCACTCTGTTGCAGTTAATAGTACAATCCCCCTACCTGGATGTCTTCTATAACTTCTCCTATTTTAGGTATAAAATCGTGTAGAGTATACCTCCTTCATGTCTCTCACATTCATGTCTTCCTTTTTATTGCCACTGTTTCTACCATAATTTGATTATTCATCTTAGATCCCTGGATCCTCCACCTCCAAACCATTCCTCACACTGCTGGAAGATCAGTCAGCTTCCTTCCTTTCCTCTCTTGAACTGTTTCAAACACAGACGTATGCAGAATAAAATAAATGTCCATGTGCTTACCTCCAGGATCATAATTCTAAAAAGTACTCTTTCCAGGCTGATCTAATTTGAGTGGAAAGTCTAAGAAGAAAATATTTTTTGTATTTGCCTTACTCTTGAAAAGAGAACCAAGCATGCTTTATATCTAGGTTTTCCATACTTGAGTAGATAATCCTCTAATTGGTATTTGAATTTAAATTTTTTTTGCAACTTCATGTGCTTTTGAGCTGGGAGTGTTTTGAGACTCCTTTTCGAAGTAACTTACCTACAGTTAACAATAATATCTTGAAAACTGTGTAACATAGCACTTTCATTTTAGTAGTAATACATAAATGCCAAAGGATATTTTTTTACATCTAAGTGAACCTTATTTGAATAGAATCCTATGTACACTATTCCTTGCTTGTTTTCTATAAATTTTTGAAGCAGTTGCAGTCTTACCAGTTTAAGTTTTTTTTTTTTTTTAAATTTTAATTATTTATTTGACAGAGATCACAAGTAGGCAGAGAGGCAGGCAGAGAGAGGAAGGGAAGCAGTCTCCCTGCCAAGCAGAGAGCCCGATGCGGGGCTCGATCCCAGGAACCTGGGATCATGACCTGATCCGAAGGCAGAGGCTTTAACCCACTAAGCCACCCAGGCACTCCCAGTTTAAGTTGTTTTTTTTTTTTTTAAATGGGAGTTCACTGTAGAAGACTTTGAACTTTGATGCATGTTTTAAACTTTAACTAATGTTGGAAAAATAGATTTTAGTTCATATTTTTATTTGTAAAATAAATTTTATTTTAAATTTTGTAGCTATCATTTAATGACCAAACCAAACAAAAAACCCCATGCAGAAAGATATAGATTAGAAGGAAGGAACTGTGTCATGATTACTCTTTTGGTAATGCCTGTGATAGTATATCCATAACTTGAGTTTTGGACTGGTGTTTTTGGGCTGCTAGTTTCCTTTCAACCAGGGACCTGTAGTTTCAATCTCATTGAATGGTAGAACAGTGCTCCTCCTTTAAAGGGAGAACTTAAGATATGCCAGTCAGCTAGAAATGAAAAGAGAAATGCGTGTGGCCCCTTTAGTTGATAGATCATAATTACTTATGAGAAATTTAGAAATGCGGGCCCAAAAGGGTCAGTGTCTAGGGCAGACTTTTCTAAACCCATGCTTCTGTTGGAAACATTTGAGTTAGGTGAACCTTTCATCTACTCTCTACAGTATTTATGGGGTGCGTATGGTGTGCCACACCATGTACAGTTTTAAGCAGGGGGATGGAAAAATGGTCGTCAAGAGAGAAAGGTTTCTGCCCTGAGAGTTTCTGTTCTTTTGGGGAGAGGAAGACAGACACACGTAAGCAAAGTAATAAGGTAATTTCACATAGTGATGACTGTTGTGAGTTGCCTAACAGAATACCTGCAGAGAGGGTACTGCTTTACCAAGAGTGATTAGGGAAGGCCTCTGGGAGGATGTTACATTTGAGCCAAATTGCAGATGATATGAAGGAACCTTGAATGCAAAATTTGGGAGTCTTCAAGACTCAAAGTCCATGGGTTTGTGCATCTTGAAGAGCACTGTCCTGTTCTGAAAAGTGAAGGAAATTAGAGGAGACAGACTCACACTGGGATCAGGCAAAGGCCTCTGACTGGTTTACACACAAAGTATGGTTTGCTTTGAATTGTAACGTGGCAGTATATTGTGTGGGTCCTGATCTCAGGTGCTAGCACAGGCTCCCTGTGTGGGCAATAGCCAGCTGCTTATGGTCGGAAGAACCTCATCTTCTCAGGAGGAGAGTGTCAGGGTTGGACCACATACTGCCAGACTTTCTCTTGTCTTTTGTACCTTTGAATCTATGCTATATTTATTGGCATTAGAAGGAGAATTATTAGATGGCAAAATGCCTTATTTTTTTTTGTAGTTAAAAATAGGGCAAAATGCAAGATATACTCAATGATACTGATCATTAAAATGAGATTTATTTAAGACTCTATTATGTTATACTTGTCTAAAAACCACACAAACCTTGCATTAGTTAATTCATTTTGCTAGATATATTCTTAATAATGAAAGGGTGTCCTAAAAGCTCACCCCCAACCTCTCAACAATAATAAGAAATAAACTGTATGTTATGCCAACTTTTATTATGGTTCCCATGAAACAGCCCTAACTCAAGCAACCCATTTAGTCTTCATGATATAAACTGTGATAGATCTTCTTTCCCTTTCATTCTTACGTGTCAAGGATGCTGCTGTATTTTTTATTAAAAACAACAAGCAAAACACATTTAAACTAGACAGTTACTCATTTCATGTTATAGAAGAAAGTTTTTTAATGCCGAAAATCCTGTTATGATAATGTATTGCTTTTTTGTAAGGCTGACAGTTGTGATTTAGTTTTGATTTAGATTTAGTTTTGCTCAAAGCATGAGTATATAGATATAACCATGAAATATAGATATACTTTTATTTTCATCAACTAGTGGTATTATACACTTGCAAGTTTTTGGGTTTGTCACACATTAATATTTATTAAATACCTGTCCTGCCAGTGGTAGGGATGCAGGCCCCTCATGGTCTGGTAAGTGTAGTAGTAGCTACTTGGGCTCAGAGAGGAATTTCAGAAGAAATGACAGAGCCAGCAATCCATAAAATGAGGTTTATGTTCTTTTAGCAAAAGGTCAGCAGATGGCTTTAAAGAGCTTTAGAATAGCTTTATAACCTCATGTGCTTACCATGCAGAGATACATGTTCTTTTTGAAAAGCTAATTGTCTTAAAAGTTGAAAGCAAAACCTTTGGAAAACTCAAAGTCTTCCTCAAAGTAATTTTACTTAGGCATTGACCAATTGAGGAATTTTTCTTGTCAGTGATTAAGAAGTGAAAATAAATTATAGGGAATGGGAAGGGGTGAAGCAGGAATCAAATCATTGAACATATGTGTTCCAGAAACTGGAGCTATTGCAAATTTCTACCTGATATGCTTCTATTATATCTTGTGGAGTTGGCAGAAGCTGGACACAGGCATATCTTGTTTTATTGTGCTTTGCAGATACTGTGGTGGTTTTTTTTAAAAACAACAAATTGAAGGTTTGTGGAAACCCTGTATCCAGCATTTATTGGTACCATTTTTTCCCGGTAACATTAGCTCACTTTGTTTCTCTGTCACCTTTTGGTAATTCACATAATATTTCAAAAATTATCACTATTATTTCATTTATTATAGTGAATTGTGATCATTGATATTTGATTTTACTATTGTAATTGTTTTGGGGCACCACAAACTGTGCCCATAGAAGACAGCGAACTTCATTGATAAATGTTTTCTGCGTTTGACCAACTGTTTGACCAACCAGTCATTCCTCCGTGTTTCTCTCCCCTTGGGCCTCCCTGTTTCCCAAGACCCAACAATATTAAAGTAAGTCCAATTATTAATTCTACAGTGGTCTCTAAGTGCTCAGATGAAAGGAAGACTCACTTGTCTCTCACTTTAAAGGAATGATGAAGCTTTGTGAGGGAAGCGTGTTAAAATCCAAGGTGGGCCTAAAGCTAGGCCTCTTGTGCCAGACGGCCAACTTGTGAAGGCAAAGGAAAAGTTCTTGAAGGAAATTAAGGTGCTACTCCACTGAGCACGTGGCCTTAATGCTGTATGGAGAAAGTTTTCATGATCTGGATAGAAGATCAAATCAGCCATAACATTCCCTGAAGCCAAAGCTAATCCAGAACAAAGCTCTAACTCTTTAGTTCTCTGAAGGCTGAGACAGGTGAGGAAGGTAGAGGACAGTTTGAAGCTGCCAGAGGTTGGTTTGCGAGGTGTGAGGAAAGAAGCCATCTCCATAAACATGAAAGTACAAGGTGAAGCAGCAGGTGCCGATGGAGAAGCTGCAGCAGGTTACCCAGAGGCTCTAGCTGAGAGAATTCCTGAAGGTGCTGCACTAAACATCAGATTTTCAGTGTGGATGAAACAGCCTTGTAGCGAAGAAGATGCCATTGTAGGACTTTCATAGCTAGAGAGGAGAAGTCAGTGCTAGGCCTCAAAGCTTCCAAGGACAGGCTGACTCTCTTTTTAGGGGCTAATGAAGCTGGTGGCTTGAGGTTGAAGCCAGTGTTGTTTATCATTTTGAAAATCCTGGGGCCCTTCAGGATTATGCTACATCTGCTCTGCCTGTGCTTTATAAATGAAGCAACAAAACCTGGATGACAGCACATGTGTATGTGGCATGGTTTACTGAATATTTTAAGCCCACTATTGACACCTCCTGCTCTGAAAAAAAGATGCCTTTCAAAATATTGCTGCTCATTGACAACACTCCCAGACATGCAGGAGCTCAGATGGAGATGTACAACAAGATTAATGTTTTCATGCCTGCTAAAACAATAGCTCTCCTGCAGTCCATGGATTAAGGAGTAACTTGAAACTTTCAAGGCTTATTTAAGAAATACGTTTTGTAAAGTTGTGCTGCCGTACCTAGTGATTCCTCTGATGGATCTGGGAAAGTAAATTAAAAACCTTCTGGACAGGATTCACCATTCTAAATGGCATTAAGAACATTTGTAATTCATGGGAAGAGGTCAGAATATCACCATTAATAGGGGTTTGGGGGAAGCGGATTCCAGCTCACTTGGAGGACTTTAAGGGGTTTAAGACTTCATGGAAGAAGTAAGTGTAGATGTGGTGGAAACAGCAATAGAACTAGAACTAGAACTAGAAGTGGAGCCTGAAGATGTGACTGAATTACTGCAGTCTCATCAAACTTGAACAAATGAGGAGTTGCTTCTGACGAATGAGCATAGAAAGTGATTTCTTGAGATGGAATGTGCTCCTGGTAAAGATGGTGGGAAGAGAGGTGCCTGGGTGGCTCAGATGGTTGGGCGTCTGCCTTCGGCTCGGGTCATGATCCCAGGGTCTGGGGATCAAGCCCCACATCAGGCTCCCTGCTCGGCAGGGGAGTCTGCTCCCCCAGCCCTGACTGTCTGCCCTGCTTATGCTCTCTCACTCTCTCTGTCAGATAAATAAAAATCTCTTAAAAAAAAAAAAAAAGATGGTGGGAAGACTGTTGAAAGGACAGCAAAGGATTTAGAGCATGACATAAACTTAGTTGAGAAAGCAGTGGCAGGGTTTGAGAAGATTGGCTCCCATTTTGACAGAACTTCTACTGTGGGTACAGTTTTTTCAAACAGCATCTCAGAGTACAGAGGAATAGTTTCTGAAACGAAGAGTTAATCAGTGTGGCACATTCCTGTTTTGTTTTGTTATAAGAAATTGCCACAACCACCTAATACTGCTCTGGGTCAGACAGCCACCATCAACACTGAGGTAGGACCCTCCATTGACAAAATTATGACTTACTGAAAACTCATAGGATAGTTAGTATTTTTTTTAGCAGTAAAATTTTTAAATTAAGTATGTACATTTTTTTAGACATAATGCCATTGCATACTTAATTGACTAGAGTAGAGTGTAAACGTAACTTCCGTGTGCGCTAGGAAACCAAAAAATTTATTTGACTTGTTTTGTGGTATTTGCTTAGTTATGGTAGTTGGAAGTGAACTTGCACTATGTCTGCAGTGTGCCTGTAGTCAGTCCCACTCAACCTATGCCCAGTGTTTCAGCAATGGGGCCTAAAAGAATATTTTAGGAGAAAGTCTAGTGAAAGAGCAGATTTAATAACTTCAGCCTGAGAGCCTAAGGGAATTATTAAATAATTTTAATTATGGGGATGGTTAACTTTCATTTTGAAAATTTCAGTCTGGCCTTGGTGTGGAGAATAATTTAGGGAAGAGGCAAGAGAGGAGGCAGAAACAGCAGTCAGTGGAGATGTATTAATAGTTTAAGAAAAAGGAAATGAAGGCTAAGATTAAGATAGGGTTGAGTTGGGGCACCTGGGTGGCTCAGTCAGTTGATCACCCACTCTTGGTTTCAGCTCAGGTCATGATCTCAGTGTTGTGAGATGGAGCCTCCATTGGGCTCCTTGCTCAGTGGGGAGTCTGCTTCCCCCTCCCTCTCCCTCTGCCTCTTCCCCTCCTTTTGCTCTCTCTCAAATAAATAAATTATGATAAATCTTTTCTTTAAAGGTAGAATTGAGTTGAGAAATATTTTCTGTATGGAATGAACAGAAATTTGGAAATATATTACTGTTACTGAGGTGTTTTTGTTTGTTTGCCTTCATTTAGAAAAAGACAGTTTGATTAGAAAGCATGCTATGTAGACTGATAGAAGTAACTGAAAAAGCCTGATCTTTGTGCTCCATCTGTTTTCAGAAAATTGACTTTTGAAATATCTTGATAAATTTTCTTTTTAGAGCATAACTTCACTTTAGAGCCATGACATCTCTTAAATGAAATTTTGTTAAGGGACTTGACATTAGCAGATATTGGGTATATTAACTTTTAAAGTGTTTTGTTTATAAAACCTTGATAGCATTTTATAGGTCATGAAGTACTGGATTGAACATTTCTTAGACACTGAGAGTCTTTTGGCTGTGCTAAAATTGCAGCAGACTATCTCACTTTTTTTTTTTTTAATTTTATTTTTTATAAACATATATTTTTATCCCCAGGGGTACAGGTCTGTGAATCACCAGGTTTACACACTTCACAGCACTCACCATAGCACATACCCTCCCCAGTGTCCATAATCCCACCCCCCTCCCAACCCCCCTCCCCCCATCAACCCTCAGTTTGTTTTGTGAGATTGAGTCACTTATGGTTTGTCTCCCTCCCAATCCCATCTTGTTTCATTTACTCTTCTCCTACCCCCTTAACCCCACATGTTGCATCTCCTCTCCCTCATATCAGGGAGATCATATGATAGTTGTCTTTCTCCGATTGACTTATTTCGCTAAGCATGATACCCTCTAGTTCCATCCACGTCGTCGCAAATGGCAAGATTTCATTTCTTTTGATGGCTGCATAGTATTCCATTGTGTATATATACCACATCTTCTTTATCCATTCGTCTGTAGATGGACATCTAGGTTCTTTCCATACTGTGGCTATTGTAGACATTGCTGCTATAAACATTCGGGTGCACGTGCCCCTTCGGATCACTACGTTTGTATCTTTAGGGTAAATACCCAGCAGTGCAATTGCTGGGTCATAGGGTAGTTCTATTTTCAACATTTTGAGGAACCTCCATGCTGTTTTCCAGAGTGGTTGCACCAGCTTGCATTCCCACCAACAGTGTAGGAGGGTTCCCCTACATCCTCGCCAGCATCTGTCATTTCCTGACTTGTTAATTTTAGCCATTCTGACTGGTGTGAGGTGATATCTCATTGTGGTTTTGATTTGTATTTCCCTGATGTCGAGTGATGTGGAGCACTTTTTCATGTGTCTGTTGGCCATCTGAATGTCTTCTTTGCAGAAATGTCTGTTCATGTCCTCTGCCCATTTCTTGATTGGATTATTTGTTCTTTGGGTGTTGAGTTTGCTAAGTTCTTTATAGATTTTGGACACTAGCCCTTTATCTGATATGTCGTTTGCAAATATCTTCTCCCATTCTGTCAGTTGTCTTTTGGTTTTGTTCACTGTTTCCTTTGCTGTGCAAAAGCTTTTGATCTTGATAAAATCCCAATAGTTCATTTTTGCCCTTGCTTCCCTTGCTTTTGGCGATGTTCCTAGGAAGATGTTGCTGCGGCTGAGGTCGAAGAGGTTGTTGCCTGTGTTCTCCTCGAGGATTTTGATGGATTCCTTTCTCACATTGAGATCCTTCATCCATTTTGAGTCTATTTTCGTGTGTGGTGTAAGGAAATGATCCAATTTCATTTTTCTGCATGTGGCTGTCCAATTTTCCCAACACCATTTATTGAAGAGGCTGTCTTTTTTCCATTGGACATTCTTTCCTGCTTTGTCGAAGATGAGTTGACCATAGAGTTGAGGGTCTATTTCTGGGCTCTCTATTCTGTTCCATTGATCTATGTGTCTGTTTTTGTGCCAGTACCATGCTGTCTTGATGATGAGACTGTCTCACTTTTTAAAAAATTAGTTAGTAACTCTTGTGTTAACTTTTGCCCCAAAGTGGGAATGTCTCTCCATTATTATTAATTAGACATAATTTAATTAAAATGACTTCATATATGGCAGAAATTTTTCTACTTTAAATAATCACAACTTTATTATGAGAAACACTCATTGTCACTTATGTACAATTTTCAACAAAGGGGATTAAGTAGGCCTCATATATGGCATTTTGGTCAACATTTTTTTTCCCACAAATTTGGTATATATTAGATGTGTTAAAGGGATAGTTTCATTTTACTTGCATAATACTGAAAATTAGGTGGTATGAATTAAATGTCTTTTTTGTTTTCAGAACATTTTAATTAATGTATGAAATAGTTAGAAAGGATACCCTATATAAAACCAAAGGATGTCTTCCAGTTTGTTGTTTGCCTTAAGAAAGGTTCTTTTTTGCGAGTTTTCAAATAATTTATGGGTAGATTTCAAGAACTATTGTGACATAATTGAACCCAGAAGAAATCTTTTATTTTTGTTTTGGTGTTTTATTAAGGTTACTTCAAGCTATCTGATTGCTTTGGATGAATGTTTTTAATTTGGGGGGGTTAAATTGTTATAGGATAAGAGTACAGAGAGAAAAGTAAGAGATACATAGAGATATCATTAATAGTATTGCAATGAAGTGAGGCAAAGTCTCACATTTTCATGATACACTGTCAGCTTGAGCTATATAATATTTAAGAACAAGGCTTTGGCCCTTACATTCTCCCTTCTAGATCAGTTTGGGGTCATATGTCAATATTAAATACTTCTAGTTGCTTTTGTATATTTAAAAGATATTTTTGGTTTCCTAGAGTAATGTCAAAATGAAGGAATGCATGGTTGTGCTTTTGTGTGTGTGTGTGTGTGTGTGTGTGTGTAACCAATTCTGCATATAGCCAGTTTCACAGTGGCTTAGCTATAAATGGAAGTCTCTCTCCCCAGTTTCTTCATCATTCCAGAATTCAGTGCTACAAGGTTGGTTGCTATAAATTTAGGAGTTTTTCCATTTTTATATACGAAGATAATGTTTTTATGTCATGAGGTTTTCTCATGAACTCATGAAAAGATATTCTCAGGATATCCTCCTCTTATTCTTTGCTTTACCTCCTTTTTCTTTACTTCTAAGCTCAGTGGCATATCTTGCAAAACTTAGGGCCATATAGTTAGCTTTACTCATAGAACGAGTCTGTTTTCTATACAATTCTCCAATTTAAACAAGAAAAGAAGGTACTTAAATTTTAAGTACTCCCTCTCTTTCACCTCCCAGTCCCCATTTTACATTTAGTGTTCAGATATGTTCAGTATTTGGTCTTTGCTGTTTTTACTAACCCGATTCTCTGCTTTTAGTTAACAGCCAGGTCCTTGCCTGCTGTGCAGTCGGATGAGAGACTTCAGCCTCTACTTAACCACCTCAGGTAATATGAAGGCACACCCTGGTTATGCTTACGATTTTTAAGTGCATTAAAGTGGGTAAAGTATATTAAATGATTAAAACCTCTTCAGTTACTAAAAACTTAACAGTTTTTTCCTTGCTTTAATTCTGTGATGTAAGCTGAAGTTCTTAATACACTTGCTGCCCTTGACTTCAGGATACTGTTGGAGGCTTTTTTAATTCAATCAGAGTGTGTAAAACTAGTTGGTAAATTTACATTAAAATGAACAGAGGTGACTGCTGAAAGATCTCAAAGGAATGAGCTATTTAAATGCAGAGCATACCTTTGGGACCCTCCACATGTTATTGGGGGCAGATGAAATGGATGGGATTTGTTTTCTAATTAACAAAACATTATATTCTCATTATTTAAAAAAAAACCCCAAACTTTACAAGTATAGGAAAGGGAGGAAAAGGAAAAAACCCATCATTACTACTCAGAAGTAGTATTTCTTCCATCTGTGTTGCTTTAAAAAACCTAGTGTTGAAATTGCACTTTTTAAAAAGTTGCTGGTTTTTCATTTTATTTTATTTTATTTTTTTTAAAGATTTTATTTTTATTTATTTGACAGAGAGAGAGATCACAAGTAGACAGAGAGGCAGGCAGAGAGAGAGAGGGAAGCAGGCTCCCTGCTGAGCAGAGAGCCCGATGTGGGACTCGATCCCAGGACCCCGAGATCATGACCTGAGCCGAAGGCAGCGGCTTAACCCACTGAGCCACCCAGGCGCCCCTGGTTTTTCATTTTAAAGTGAACATTATAAGACTTTTTTTTTCTGTTATTAGCATCTCTTCAAAAACATTTTTAGTAACTGCGTGGTATTTTCTTGTTTGGCTGTATTGTAATGTTCTCATTTCCTTTTGGGGGCATTTACACCATTTCCAATTCTTTTCAGTAGTATGAAAAATGTCACATGTTAATCTTTATCTGTATTTTTGATCATTTTTCTTAGCATAGATTTTCAGAGGGGCAATTACTTTGTCAAAGCAAGTGAGCCATTTTAAAGATTTAAGTATATGTGTTTCTTTTTCAAAAACCTTATTCTACTTATAGTTTTAGATTATATAAAATTGCCCACAAGATTGTCACTGTACCCTGAACAAGATATAGGACAGCTAAAATGGTTGCTAATTTAATAGTTAATCATGGAGATACCATTGCGATCAAATACATTTCATATTGATTATTATTAAGACTGATTTTAGGGACGCCTGGGTGGCTCAGTTGGTTGGACGACTGTCTTCGGCTCAGGTCATGATCCCGGGGTTCCAGGATCGAGTCCCACATTGGGCTCCCGGCTCCGTGGGGAGTCTGCTTCTCCCTCTGACCTTCTCCTTGCTCATGTTCTCTCTCACTGTCTCTCTCTCAAATAAATAAATAAAATCTTTAAAAAAAAAAAAAAAAGACTGATTTTAAAACATTTTATTATCCATTTTCATTTTGGAGTGGGATTAACTATATGTATATTTGTTCATTTATTGATAGCATCTCCTGATTTCATTTGATATTACATACTTTAGATGTAAAGGATAGTAAGTAATTCAGAGTTGTATTTGTTGCTACATTTTTTTCTGAAAGTTTTTGATTATGTTACATTATCCAACATACCTACATTTTCACGTTTTATGTAGGCAGACACCAGTAGTGTTTCCCTTTATGGATTCTTTTTCTTCTTCTTTTTTTTTTTTTTTTTTTTGAAGTATGTCCAAGAGACCTAAATATAGAGGGACAAAATTCTTATTATATGGCTGTATGTCACTGTGCTGTTTTAGATTCTGTTGAATTCCCATATTGACAGCACATGCTTCCCTTCCATTGGGTAGAAACAAACCATGTCATGAATTATAAAGTTTGAGGGACAATTTCCTGGTATTTGCACTGGTTACCAAAACTGCTAGTTCTTTTTAATTAATCTGTTTTGAGAGAGTTTTGTTCTTGAATTTAATGCCAGTAAGCTATTGATTAGTAGCTTAGTCTACTTCTGTTCTAAATCACCAGTTTGTATGTTACTCCTACCCTTCCTCCTTTCCTTCCTCCTTTCTTCCTTCCTTTGTGAATCAGTCAGCAGCCCTGAATCACCCTGGTTTATT
Organism: Lutra lutra; assembly: GCF_902655055.1. NCBI lineage: Eukaryota > Metazoa > Chordata > Mammalia > Carnivora > Mustelidae > Lutra > Lutra lutra. The sequence continues at coordinate 48,741,236 of NC_062283.1, read as the reverse complement.
CCATCCTGATCTCTCTGTGTCTCTTCACAGCCTCCGGATCTTTGTTTATCTCTTCACAGCCTATTTTTCTTTCAAAGTTTTACTCCTTTTTCCCTTTCGGCTTCTTCTAACGGACAAAAGGCAAATTGTTCAAATCAAAAGTAAAGCTTATGAAGTAAAAGAAAGAAATGAAATACTTTCAGTAAATCCAAGTAGTACATATTGGTAAATTAAACTGTTGTCATGTTTGACATATTTGTGTTATGTATAAATGTATATGTTAATGTCTTTGGGATTTACCTTTGCGCAGAACTCAGACAAAATTCATTGAGAATGAAAGGAGACTAGGATCCTGTCACTGTATCAGACAGCATAAGAGTATGGCTTTACAAGATTTCTTTCTCAAAATTTTTTTTAAAAGATTTTATTTATTTATTTGACAAGAAAGAAGGAAAGCGAGCACACGCAGGAGGAGCGGCAGACAGAGGGAGAAGCAGAAGCAGTCTCCCTGTGGAGCAGGGAGCCTGATGCAGGGCTCCACAGTAGGACCCTGGGATCATGACCTGAGCCAAAGACAGATACTTAACTGACACCCGAGTGCCCCTCATTTTTTATTTGTTCGGAATCTCAGTTGCTTATTTGTCAGGATTGGAATATTGATAATATTTTTCCTCCTCCCTTCTCCCTGTCCTGTCTCTTTTTTTGTCTCTCTTACCACTTCTCAATAGTGACTTTTCCTTCCCAGACAGACAGTTCTTAACCTCTGAATAATTGTTTTGTTGTTAAAGGTGGTCCAGACTGACATTTCATTGGCTTGAGTAGCATAAACACTGTATGTGATTTTTAAGCTTCCTAGAGAACTGTTACTGAGTTATGTTTAAGTCACTTTCCCAGCCTCTCCTCTCCTGCTACTTTTGTCTCCTGAGTATCTGTATTACTATTGTAACTTCTTATGTATTCTCCTTGGCTTCTTTGCACTCTCTGAAATATTTCACATTATTGCCAGAGTGATTCTATTATCGCTTGGCTTAAAATCATTCTCTGTCTTCCCAGTTTCATTCCAGGTGAATTCTGAACTTCTTAGCCTGGCATATGAAGTCCTTCTGGAAGGTGTTGTACTGTCTCTTTGGACTCTTCTTTTAGTACTGGTCCCCTAACTTCTAGTGCAACCAAATGCCTTGAAGTTCTCTTTTTTTTTTTAAAGATTTTATTTATTTTTTTGACACACAGAGAGAGAGATCACAAGTAGGCAGAGCAGCAGGCAGAGAGAGAGGGGGAAACAGGCTCCTTGCTGAGCAGAGAGCTCAATGTGGGGCTCGATCCCAGGACCCTGAGATCGTGACCTAAGCTGAAGGCAGAGGTTTAATCCACTGAGCTACCCAGGTGTCCTGCCTTGAAGTTCTTCTAATACAACTTGCTGTTGTTGATCTCTGTGCCCTTGAAAATTTTTCTTCTTCTGCCTGGAATGTTCTCCCATTCCTCCATTTCTATAATTTACCTAACTTTTACTTGTCCCTTAAGACTTAGCCCATATTACTTCATCTGGTAAGTTTTCCCTGACTGTTTAGTTTGCAGTGGGCCCACTTTGCCTGAGTCTGAATCTGATGTGGTATTTATTTATTGTTTTTTTCATTCACATATTTATTTATTTATTGGACAAAGATCACAAGTAGGCAGAGAGGCAAGGGGCGGGGGGGGGGGGGAGAGCAGGGTTCCTGCTGAGCAGAGAGCCCGATGTGGGGCTTGATCCCAGGACCCTGGGATCATGACCTGAGCCGAAGGTCCAGGCTTTAACCTGCTGAGCCACCCAGGCGCCCCTGAATCTGATGTTTTTTATATGTGTTTCCACAATACCCCCATGGCTACTTGTGTATTACAGAACACATAATGTGGTTATCCTTTGTTTACTTTCTGATGACTCCATTATAGTATGGGCTGCTTATTAGCTTGTAAAGTGACTTTCATATTTGTATTTCCAGCGCTGGGACAGTATCTGGCACATGTTAGTATTCATTATGTGTTTTGTCAAATGAATGAGTGCATGTTACAACAGTGACATTTTGTTATTTTTTTTCCTGCATGATGTTTTTGTAATTTATAAGTCATATGCCATTGTTTTTTTGTTTGTTTGTTTTTGTTTTGTTTTGTTTTGTATAGACCCTGATTCAGAAGATAGAAGCCTAAATAGCTGAATTTCACCTCTAGTTAATGCTTGATTCTGTGCAAAATAATGGGTTCTTTTTCCTCCACCTCAGTATGGTAATTGTCAGCTAGAATTTAGTTAACCACTGACATACCTCTTCAAGTCCTTGAAACTTGCACAAACTGTACATTCGTTTAGGGCTTTCTCTGTGGAGTTCACTCAGGACTGGTTGCTAGGCAACCAGGGCTAGATGCTACATGTAATATGCACCAACTGATGTTCCTTTTTTATTATTATTAAATGAAATGGCTTCTCATTTTATTACCATGTCAGAGACATCTGTATGGAGACTGGCAGTTGATGTGCATAGTTTTGACACTTGCTGTTGTACAAAGTAACCTTGTGATATGCATTTCAAGCATATTGAATTCTTTTTTGGGTGTCTAAATGTAATGTTTTTCTTTTTACCTTTTGCTTAGGTCAAAATAAGAAAGAATACTACTTGATTTGAAAGGTTCTAATGATAGTCTTGTTATGAGAAAGTAATCATCATTAGTTTGCATGACCTGTATAGTTCAGATGTTATCTAGAGGAGATAGACATTAGGCAGTTGAGACTAAGATCATTATTAGGTCTAATTTTGTTCAGTGCCTCTAATGATCAAAGAGGAATGATGAATAGCATTTTTTTTTAGATTTTTTTTTTAATTTATTTATTTGACAGACAGAGATTACAAGTAGGCAGAGAGGCAGGCAGAGAGAGAGGAGGAAGGAGGCTCCCTGCTGAGCAGAGAGCCCGATGTGGGGCTCGATCCCAGGACTCTGAGATCATGACCTGAGCCGAAGGCAGAGGCTTTAACCCACTGAGCCACCCAGGCGCCCCGATGAATAGCATTTTAATTAAATTTGTCAATAAGAGTAATTTGGGACTTGATAGAAATACCTGTAAAAATTAAAGTAGCAATACAAAGAAATTCTCAGATCATTTTTACAGGACTTAGACACTCAAAGGAGAATTAGTGTAACACTCCGCCATCCTACTAAGCTAGGATATTGCTTACAATATATATTATTCTGAGGATGTAGAAGTGATGTGTCCATATTTTCTTAGTTGAACCTAGTTCTCTAGTCAAAAGTTAAAGCAAGCAGAGAAACACTTTGCTTCAGTATCTTATGGAAATACAAGCTTATTTTTATCATTTGTAGTGTCCATCCATTCATCAGTAACTGAATGCCAATTATGTGCTTGGAATAAAAAAATAAGATCCAGTTTCTCTTCCCAAGGGATTTATAGTTTTGACTTTATTTGAGAGATAGGCACTTAAACACGGTTCAGAATTTGTAAACCTTTCTAATAGAATTAAACACAAAATACGTGATTTTATTATTTGAACCGTATTTCTCATGGAATTATTAAATAATGGGGTCATGACTTCGTTGTTTTGGATTCCATACTCCTACACAGTATCGTGGCTCCCATTGGACTGAACATTACTCTCACTTGGGGGATGATGTTGTCACTAACAAAGGAGTATAAAGGAAGAGTAGGGATTAGGGAATGAATGTGTTTGCTGAGATTCCAGGTTCAGTAGTTTCAGACATTTTGGACTTGTGCCTGTGGAACATATGGGGGGGGGGGATGTTTAGTAAGTAGCTGAATACAGACCACAGTGTAAGAGTGAGGTTTATACCAGAGAGAGAAATTTGCTAATCATCACTGTTTAGGTGGTGGTTAAAATCAGGACAGTGGTTGATATTACTCAGGAGAGAGTATAGAGTGACCAGGGGACATGGCCCTGAATAAAACTTATACATAGGACAGCAGTGTTTAAGTAACTTGTGATGGGCAGCAATGAAGGTAGGAGATGAATTAAAAGAGAAACCAGTAGAAAGCGCGGAGAAATCTTGAATGAACAGGAACACGAGAAAGGACAATGGGATAAAAGATGCTAAGGGAAAGATTTCAAACAGGAATGGTAAACACCATCAAATGGCACAGAAAAGTCAGGTTAGAACTACATAATGTCAGTTCGGTTAGTCATGCGGGAGCCATTGGTGGCTTAACCACATTGTAATGGTACTGATGAAAAATTGAGATGAGAAATTAAGCTGTGAAAATATAGGGAGTATAGACTACTCTTGGCAGAGCAAAGATAGAAAGAAGATGATATCTATGAATTTCATAGTTGAAGAAATTGTATTTTTTCCTTAAGATTGGAAAGCTGGACATATAGAGGTTAAGGGAAAAGTCAGGTCAGTGGGACTAAGAGGAAATAATTGAAGGGGCAGGTTTTTAGAAGAGGTAGGAGGAGATGGGACCAAGAAATCACACTGACTAGAGTTTATAATGTACTTTCCAACCTGGTTTTTTATAGTTCTTACTCAGACCATCTCATCCCCAGAGACCATTCCATGATAGATGGTCCTTTATTATTATTATCCCTGTTTCTTTCAAGATTTGATTTTTAAGTAATCTCTCTTCTCAGTATGGGGCTTGAGTTCACAACCCTGAGATCAAGAGTCATGTGCTCCACCAACTGAGCCAGCCATGTGCCTCTCATTATCCCTATTTTAAAGTTTGATGATGGAACTTCAAGAGGTTCATGTTCAGAAAACATGATTTTTCAGGTTTTTTCTTTTCAGGGTCTATATTTCTCCTCTCTCAAAAGGATGAATGAGTTATTTCATAAGACTTTACTATTTTTTTCAAAAGTGTTATTAACAACTCCTCTATTGGAAGAACTAGCTTACTTACAAAAAAAAAAGTTAAATTTCCAAATGTCAGATGGATTTGTGTAAATCATCATTTCTGATTTCCTCAAAGCACCTATCATTAGATGTGTCATCTAATGGGTCACATTGCACTGTGACTTTAGTGTCGTCCTCATCCATCACTGCATTTTCTAGGGTGAATTGTATAGTGTACTGATTTTTCAATTTGGAGAGACTCTAAGGTCTTGGGCTATGTTCCTGTGAATGTAGAAGTTTATTGTAAATAAATATCTTTGCCACCCTAATTTTAGTACTTGTGGGATAATTATATAATGGTATTAGACTATCAAGGGCATATGTTAAAGATTATTTTTGTTATGTCACTTAAAAATTAGTAAGTATAACGAAGTGAGACTAGGGAGGAAAACTTGCACCTCACCTGTGAGAACTTTAGTTGTGTGATTGAAATTTTTTTTTTTCCTTAAAAATGATGCCTTTCCCCACAGTGTGTAGATCTTTGTCCTTCAACCTTCCTCCTGTGGGAGGTCGCAATAAGGCTTCAGACGAGGACCAAACCAGGCCCTGACTTGTGCCTCCTTTAAAGTCCGAATAACCTAACAAAAGGTTTAGGACGGGGAAAGTTGAGTAGCACTGAGAAAGGGTCTGTGCTATGTGTTGTGCGCTTGCCTACGTGACTTCCCACATGCTTGCTAAACAAATGAGAACAATTCGGTTGGGGTCAAAAGTTCATTGCTGGTCCTTGCTGCCCTGGTACTGCTCATAAATTACTTTCAGGTTTGCTGTATCAATACAGAACAATTGTACTAACATCAGCCGTTTGGCGTCACGAGGTCTGCTTAATAGTTAAATGTGAAACTTATTATGGGAACTTGTGGTTGTTTAACTAGACACAGGTGTATTGCTTCTCCTATCACTATATATATGGCCTTAGTGCTTTGAATAAACTTAGTACTGTTGGACATCATCCTCAGTGCTCCTCCTGCCCCCATCTCCTTGTCTCTTAATTTCTTTTCACCATCCTCTTACCCTCACGTTTCCTGGTCGATTTGTCGTTCTGGTCGCGACATCCTCCTCAAGACTTGAAGTGAAATAACTAATTTTTAAAAACATGTGTTACTTTCTCCTAATTTTGTTAGCATGTTTCAACCCAGCAATGAAATAGAAATCAAAGAAGGATAAAATAAGCTAGCAAAGTATTGCCTTCAGTAAATACTTGGACTGCATCACATGGGTTAACTGGTAAATGCATCCTGAATTTGTAAACAGATGTTTCTATTAACCTTTATTTTAAAGTCATTTAAAATAATGAAAGCATCTTCCTTCATTTGGTATTATTATAGACTCCTTTGTTTCCTAATGCAGAACATTTGGTTAATATGTACCCATCTCTATTTACTGCTCTAAAGTTCTTGCCACAGATTTTATATCAAATGTAATCTCTGTACCTAATCTTTCCCAGTATCCATAGTGGTACAGTTCTGTTTCTTTTTGAATTAGTTCTCATTTTGAAGTCAGAAAATTGTGTGGGCATTCACGTGCTAGAAAAAGGTTTAGTGCATCGGGACTTCCACCAATTCAGGGCTGAAATGAAAGCTTCATTCATGTGGTCCACTTGCTTTAGTTGCTTGTCAGCTCTTTCTCATCACCTGTTCCGGCCTCTAGCAGTACTTTGAACTATTTATTTCCTTTCCTACATGCGGCAACACAAGGTTTTATAGCTCAGTGATTATTGTGAAGGTGTTCTAGGTTCCTTGTAAGATACTAATAAATTAAGAAGTATTTTCTTTTCCATTATTTATTGTTTTTGAATTATTCTTTGCCACCTCTCTGTGGAGAATTCATGCCTCCTTAGAAATCGACTCTATGGAAAATGTTCATGCCTTCTTAGAAACGTACTTCTTAGAAATGTACAAAAAACATTTGTTAAAATCAGCCAGTTGTGTTAAGGGCACTATGAAGGATGCTCTGATTATATACTAAGGAAGTAGCAAATGTGGTCTGCTAACAAGTTTATATTCTGTCAAGGGAAGACCATTTTATAGGCACACATCTCCCTACACACACACACACACACCCCTCCACCCAAAGCTGTACAGGAGCAGTTGCCGTGGCTTAACCAAGGAGAGTAAATCGAGATGGGAAATCGTGTTTGTGAGGGGTAGAATCTGTATGTGGATCATGTTACAAATTTAATGCTATTTAAATGGTTTCTGATAAAACTTAGAGGCACGGGCGCCTGGGTGGCTCAGTAGGTTAAGCCACTGACTTCGGCTCAGGTCATGATCTCAGGGGCCTGGGATCGAGTCCTGCATCGGGCTCTCTGCTCAGCAGGAAGCCTGCTTCCCTCTCTCTCTTTCTGCCTGCCTCTGTCTACTGTGATCTCTCTCTGTCAAATAAATAAACAAAATCTTTAAAAAAAAAAAAAAAAACTTAGAGGCACACTAAAATTTGGCAAAATAGAAGAAGTGAACCCTGCCTTACTAGTAAAAGTACTGCTAGGCTTTTCTAATTTTATGTAATTATAAGTGGTTAAACAGTAAAAAAATTCTTTTTCTCTTAATATGTCATAATTAAGTATAAAATTTATTCCCATGGGTCTAGTTTCAAGTGGCTCTAATAATGCTCTATTGAAGATATGTCTATTTTTACTGAACCATTCCCATTTTATTGGGTATTTGTAGGTGTCTGTTTTTTTATTTTTTGGTTGTATAAACCTGTGCAGAAAAACTAAAGAATGTTAGCAGTTTCTGTATGGCCAGATAAAGTAAACTGGGAGAAGAAATGTCATATTGACTTCACAATGAAGGAATTTAACATAGATGTTTTCTAGCAGATGGAGATAAAAACAAAGAACAGCAGCAAACTAGGTGGTGTATAGTTTTGAAGAAACAAGAGAATTCATTAGTCTAAGGGTGTCATGTTGCTCAGGCAAGAAAGTGGCAGAGTTCTTAAGTGGAACCAGTGACTTGAAAAAGACAGAATTGAAGAAGCTGAATTTTTAAAATTTTATTAATGCATCTAGATTAGAATCTTCTGTTGTAGCCGTATCAAATTACCACAAATTTAGTAGATTAAAACAACACATTTTTTAATCATATAATTCTATAGGTTAGAAATCTAACATGGTCTCATCGAGAAGAAATCAAGATGTCAGCAGGGCTATGGTCCTTACTGGAGATTCTGGGGAAGAATTTGCTGCCAAGCTTATTCATAGTGCTTAATTGAGTTCCTTAGAGCTGTGGGACTCAGGTCCTCGTTTCCTTGCTGGCTGTCAGTCAGGGTCCTGTCTTTGCTCCTAGAGGCTGCCTTATTCCCAAGGCTTTCCAGGAGCCCCTGGAGGTCTCTTTCTGGTCCTTGTATGTGGTTTCCCTCACAGAGCCAGCCACCACACATCGGGTTCTTCTTAGGGTTCTGACCTCTCTCACTTCTGCTGCTGCTACATCTTTCTGCTTCCATCCTGAGGAAAGCCAAACCTCATGTGATTGTACTGGCCCACATAGATATCCAGGATGGTCTCTCCATCTCAAGGTCTTTAACCTTAATTACATCTGCGTAGTCTCCTTTGCCATGTAATCTAACATATTCATAGGTTCCAGGGATTAGAGGGCATTGATCTGCCTATTACAGTGAGGGGGTTCTTTTGGGGGGTTGAAAACAGCTTTTCCATCACTTTTCATTGGTTTTACAGGTAAACCACCACTTTTAATTTATACAGAATACTAAATTTTCCTGAGGATTTTTAGGCAGGTTAATTAGCTTTGCTAGCTCAACATGTTTTAAAGTGGAAAAAAGGATTACAAATGATTTACAGAAACATAAATATATATAAAATAAAAATATATTTACAGAAACACAAATTGGTTACTGATTTTCTTTTTAATGATGTAGAAGGAAAATAGGAAGATCTTTCCTGTCTCTCTGACTGGCTTTGTAGCCATGGCAAGCAAATATGTCCCCTTTGTAAATAGTCGACTTTGTAATGAGATTGTGCATAGTGGCTGTGACTCATGGAGGTACTTTGGTGTGAGAGCTATTTGGTAAATACATGGTCATAAACCTTTTAGCATTCTAAGAGTTTGTTTTATTATCATTTATCTCACATATTTTAAGGGAACTTCTACTCAGTGCAAGACATAGTGCTAGGTTCTAAGGATGCATATTTACTTCTGTTCTTACAGGGCTTAATGTTGATCAGAAAACAGTTGAAGAATTTTAACTAAAGTAATGACAATAAATTATAATGATTATAGAGCAATGGCTTCTGTGCGAGTACGCGCTGTCATGGAGATAAGCCTTGCGGAGTATTCTTGCAGCTTACCTATAACTAGAGGTTTTAGGTTTCTGTTAGTTACCTGATTCCATAGTTTCTTAGCGATTTCTCGATTGTGGATGCTGGTAGTTTTCCTGGAATGCAAAATTAATGATTACTTACGCTTTTCAAGTAGTTTTATTACCTGCATTTATGAAGTTTCCTATTCTTCACTTAGTGTTTTTCTTTAAAATATTAACAGTCCTCCAGTTAAGTAAAAGAAAATTAGTTAAAATGATGCTGTATGAAATAACTTTCTTAATAAACCGAGAAAGCATTGTGGTAGTAACCGTAATATATTAACAGGTAAAAAGTAATTTGTTTAGTACTGTGCTTTCTGTAATGATGGAAGTGTTCTGTACCTGTGCTGGTCCATCCCGATTTATTAACAAAACAAAATTAGATAAACTGGGGTGCAGAAAGACAGACTGCTGAGACTCACCAGAGGTCTAATGCCCTCTCAATTGTTTTATAACCACTATTTAGAAAGTTGTTCTATAGAAGATAATACAAAGTGAATAAAAAAAAAAGCTCATTTTTAATTGAGCTACCTTGGTCTGTGCCATACTGCGTACATGCAATCTAAAGGAGGCTTCTAAGGACATCCATCACATGAATCTAAGAGCTGTCTTCCCAGATCTTCTAGAGCTCTGCCTGTAATCACCCGATTTAAAGCCCCTTCCCCAGTGCTGTATGATATTACCTTAGTCTTTTTTCTTCACAGAAACGTCACTAGCTGAAATAATCATTTTTATTTGTTTAATGTTTATTTGTCTGCATCCTAGCTCCACGAGAGAAAGAAATTTGTCGACTTTCTTTTATCTTTCCATCACTTACAAAAATGGCAAAATAAGACCTCAGTGAACACTTGAATGGGTGAATGAATGGGAGAAGACACTTTCAGGTTTTAAAATTTTACTTCTTAGTTTTTTAAAGCTACTGTTAAAAAAAATTCAACTGAATGAATTTTAAAGAACTTAACTGGCTTTTTTTCAGTGATTCATTAATCGGGCAGCATCCAGTCTAACAGAAACGGGCTGTAAGGAGCTTGTACAGAATGAAAGACCTCCATAGGCAAAAGGCAGTAGGAACAAGGAAATTATACTGGATAAAAAGAGGCTTGACCATTGCAAGGTCACTTTCCTATGGGGCATGGAAGGCGTCTGTCAGGCAGATTACCTAACTAGTGCTGATTAGGTGATTCCTGATTCGCTGGTTTAAGATTCCATTTCTGGGAGAGCGCAAAGTGTATTGAAGTCTTAATTTCATGTTGTGGGGCTTAGTGTAAGTGACTTCATTCTGGGACCTGTTTTCTTGTTTTTAACACTACTAAATTTTGAGACTGAATGCGATGATAGTTGAGACAGAAAGCTGGTGGCTTTTCTCTCATTTCCAAGGAAAAATTCTGGTAAAGATTCCACCTTTGCAGAAATTCAGTGCTGGTTTTATCCTGTGGGGGTTTGGGACTCTCATGAAATCAGGAACTAATCATGGAGGACTGAGAATACTTTCTGTTTTTCAGGGTGACCTCAGAAGAGAAATCCCCTGTTTTCCTCCCCAATAAATTCAGATTTTGAAAACATGCATTTAAAAAAAAAAAAACCAAAACTATTATGTACGTTGATAGTTTTATCTATGAAAGGAAAGCTTTAAGTATTATGAACCAGTATAAATGGCTGTTCAAAACCAAAGAAGTATATAGGGAAAAAGCATGTGACTTCTGGACTGTGACTTTAATTTAGATCTTCATTAGCTATCCCCTTCATCTCATCTTTCTTCTGTTCCTCTCAGAACGCCCAAAATCTTATGTCCCTGGTTCTCTGCTGATACTAGGAAACAGATGTGAGGGGTAATCCTAGAATGACATAAACTGGTGATAGCCAATTTCCGAAACATTCTATACTTAGAAACTTAGAAACTTAGAAACTTCCGAAACATTCTATACTATAATTTATACCGTAAATTACTTGTGAGGCAATGAGAAGGTACCCATTAATTTAATGTATTGATTCTGTTCAATGTTGGAACTTTATTCCATGGTCCCTCCATCCCTCAATTTTTCATTACCACTCTCTCAGGCAACATTTTCTTACTGTAGTCATTTGACTGTTCTAGGTCAACACCAAATCAGAAGAGCTTCTCTTTAGGGGGTCATTATATTACCAGAATATACACTAAGAACATAAAGGAATATAAAAAATTTACTTATGAAAATGGAGATGTTGTTGGGGGCCTTAAATGTGTATATTGAGGGGAGCCTGGGTGGCTCAGTTGGTTGAACATTTGACTCTTAATTTTGGCTCAGGTGAAGATCTCAGAGTTGTTAAGAATGAGCCCCACGTCAGACTCCATGCTCAGTACGTAGTCTTCTTGAGATTCTCTCTCCCTCTCCCTCTGCCCCTCACACCCCCTCAAAAAAAATGTGTATATTGAAAATACCTATGTAAGGCTATAGTTTGTATCTTATAAGGCTGTTTGTATTTTAGTTTTTTTTTTTTTTAAAGATTTTATTTATTTATTTGACAGACAGAGATCACAAGTAGGCAGAGAGACAGGCAGAGAGAGAGGAGGAAGCAGGCTCCCTCCTGAGCAGAGAGCCCAATGCGGGGCTCGATCCCAGGACCCCGAGATCATGACCTGAGCCGAAGGCAGAGGCTTAACCCTCTGAGCCACCCAGGCGCCCTGTATTTTAGTTTTTAAGTCAACTTTATCGAGGTATAATTTATATACAATGAAATGCACTATTTTAAGGGTATACTCTTTAGGGTATAATGACTTGACTTTTGTAAGGTAGAGGCATTTTTGATGGAGAAATGAGATGCCGCTTTTAGCTGTCTTACAGTTAATTGGCTTATTGCAGCTTAGAAATTGGAATAAAGAGGAAAATATGGAAAAACGAAGCCAACCTAAATTAAAGTAGAAGTTGTGCTGTGTATAGTTCTTACCCAGTATAGGAATATATGAGCCTGGTTTTTATTGGATATAGTCTCTTGGAATCATACAGATTCTCTCAGTTGTAGAGAAATATAGATCATTACACTGTGTATTGTCTGGCGGTAGTTTTTTGGGGGTTTTCTTAATGTAAAATTGAGTAAACTTCATGCTTGTGGAAAAATAATTTACATTCAATTTATACAGAATTTTATTGATTGTGTTCTCATTTGGAATAACTGCAGGGAAAATCACCTGGGCTAACACCAGTTGGATACCATTTACTAGGGATTTAGCTTGTAAAAAGAAACTCATTTCAGTTTCAGTGGTGACAGCTGTTGAGTGAATTTTCCTGTGATATCTTTCACAGCAGGAAATGATATATTGTAACTTCATCTTCCTTCATATCTTACCCACCCAGCAGATCCAAACTATAGGGACTGTGCTTTCTAAATGTCTGAATAGCCTAGTTTATGTGGGCAGGCTGTTTTTTTTCCAAAATCCAAAATTGTGGGTAAAATTATGATTGCAAAAGTGGATATATGGGTGATACACAAAACCTTTGTTTCCTCTTTTTTGAAATTGTTTTTTCATTTGTGCCATGATCACACCTGGTTTTATGTGAAAAGGTTGTATTGGAACTTGATATACTTTTATAGAATGATGTAGGAGATTACAGTGCATTTTGAAAGATGTATTAGCTTACTTCTTAATGGTTCATATAAATATGTTTCCTTGATGCAGAGATCAGTTTTGATTACTTGTGATGCATTCTTCACTGCTTTTTTATTTTATACCAGTTTTTAAGATATGATAAACTATAGGCTGCCAGACAGAAATAGTGTTAACCTCTTTAGGTTCAAGAGTACTGGGAAATGCTTGACAAAGAAAGGAAATATATTTTATATGCTGTTGTTTTATGACCCTCAGAATTTATCTGTTGTTGGGGAAGGAAGGCAGAGAGACCTTCCCTGAGGATGGGAGAGGAATTCTTTCCAGTCTGGCCCAGGGTTTTGCTGTCATCCATATTCATATCCCACCTACCATGCACGGCTTCTTACAAATGAGAGAAGAATGGACAGTTATAATTAGGTGTTGAAGTGGGCGGCAGCTTCCAAAACTCCAAAATAGAAATGTATTAGAGCTTCCTCCTCCCGCTCCCGAAAGAAACATTTCAGGTTACCTCCAAATTAATCAGAATTCAAGATTGCGTTCTGAATACTTTAGGTGGCAAACTGTGGGTGAAGTTTAAAAACCTGATTCCTAAGTGAAATATGAAAATAAGCATATTTGCAATAGACTTGAGGCACTTCCCTTCGTGGACCCAATTGCAGTTTTATTCTGCTATGACTAGCAGATACCAATCTTAACTTGAAGTAAGGGTAAGTCGGTTGGCTGTCATACAGGTATGCCTAGTCCCCAAGAGGATTATTTGATTGCTACATGTTGCTACGCCCCCCTCCTACTCTGTAACAGTACTGTCCAGTAAAAACATGAGAGCCACATGAACCAAATGTAAGCTTCATATGTAATCTTATGTGTGTATGTACTTATTTATTTATTAGGGAGGGGGAGAGGGGCAGTGAGAGAGGGAGAGAAAAATCTTAAGTAGGCTCCATGCCCAGTGTGGAGCCTGACGTGGGGCTTGATCTCACAACCCTGAGATGATGACCTGAGCTGAAATCAAGAGTAGGATGCTTCACTGGCTGAGCCACCCAAGAACCCCCAAATTTAAAAATACCTAAGTGAAATTAATTTTAATACTATCTTAACTCGTATCCAAAATACCATTTCAACATGTAATTAATATGGAAGATGTTTAATGAAATGTTTTACATTATTTTTTCATACTAAGTCTTTGAAACCCATGCCTACTTTACATTTATTGAACTTCTGAATTCAGACTAAGCTACATTTCAAGTGCTCAGTAGTCATTTTTGGCAAATAGCTACTATGTTGGCCAGTGTAACTCTACAAGATTGGATTCCCTTGAAATTTCCTCTGTTCAAGGTTGAATTTTTACACTTCGGAAACTTTCTAAGAGTGTGAGTATAGACAAAACTTTGCAGATCATGAGGTTATTCAAGGACATCTAAGTTCTCTTACTTCAAGATTAAATATTTTATATGATAGTATAAAGGAAGTAGGAAAGAAAATGTATTTTCTTCCAATATTCAGGAGAAAAAACTGGTAAATGTTAAGAATAAAGAAAATCAATAACTAAAATATTTAAATATAATATATTTAGGCCTGAATGAGCATGACAATAATGATGACAATTTGAGTGAAGAATGTTTTGATAAACTTTTTAAAAGATATCTCATTTGATCCTCGCAACAGCCCTTAAGAAAGGTACTTTTGTGATCCCTTTTATGATCTCTGTTTAACAGTGGGGAAACAAAGAGAATAAAAGGTGTTTACCAAGTCACACAGATAGTGAGTGTATGCAAGCCCATGACTAGTGGATTCTGAAACCTGTAATCTTCATCACTCTGCTTCTTCCCTTATTCTGTTGTGCCCCCATGTCTGGCTTGGACAAATTGAACCTGGAAAGTGTATCAAATGCAGAGGAGCTGGAGCTAATTCCTAAAATGTTGTAACTATGCCGTGACTCCTTGTTTACTCCCTTGAGTTTTCATCCCTGGTTAGAAAAGGAGAAAATGTGATTACCTGTGAAAAGCTGACTTTTGACCTTTCGTTTTGTCAGTTATGCCCTGTGGCATTTATATCACAGTAGTGGAGCTCGTGAATACTACTCTTGGAGCCAAGGTGTGATGATTCATCTTCTCCTAACGATCAACACCACAGCATGAAAAGACTGTTTTTTTCCTTTTTTTTTCTTAACCAGGTAATCTTGCAGTGAGACTCACAAATCCACTTTCATGTAACGACTTCTTTTTGTTTTCAGCTCTCAGTTTCAGTACTCAGAAACAGTTCCCTGTTGAGTACCTAAGTGCTCATATTGATATTTGTGGTGCATTGAACAGGACTTGAATTTCTTTTGTTTCTGCCTTTCACTCGTGATTCACAGATCAGATATATGCAAATGTATCTGTTGCAGATTTATCTATATGTATATCCACTGTATTTTTATTCTATAAATTAGATGTTGTGTATAGTGTTTTGGGAAAACTCCAGTCTGTGTTGATGTGATTAATTATACCTTCCTGTGACAGTCATCCCTCCACCACACCCCCCCACTGCTGGATTGAGTGAATTTGATTTAAAATAGGGTCATTTTAAATTTGGTCATGTAAATATGTATTATGTATATTTTGAAAGGCTTTTCAACCTTTCAGTTTTTAATTTATTTGAAACTTATTTTTATAATTTTCTATTTACTGTGATTTTTTAGCTGTATTGGAAAACTAACTGGGCTTACCTCTTACTATTTAACGATCAAGGTAATAAGGAGGAGAAAAGTTCCTCAAATGTGACTGAGTTGTAATTAAGTTGCATGTGGGGCCTCTGGGTGGTTCAGTTGGTTAAGCTTCTGACTCTTGATTTCAGCTCAGGTCATGATCCTCAGGGTCATGGGGTCAAACCCAGCGTCATGCTCAGAGTGCAGTCTGCTGGTCTCTCTACCTGTGTCCCTCCTTTCTCTCTTCTTTCTCCCGCTCTCCCTCTCTTAAATAAATAAATAAAACCTTAAAAAAAAAGTTGGGTATAAGTTTATTGAACAGAAAATGATTTTATATATTTTGTGTATCATTAGTTCTCATATAGTATAGATTAGATAATTTAGCACTATTACCTCAAACCAACAAAGAAATAAGGACAGTTGCTGAATTACTTTTGTGTAAGCAAAGGGTTTGTTATACACAATTGTAAAATTCTCCTTTCTTAGAAAAATACTGATTTGTGTATGTTTGGTTTTTAAAGGCTTAAACTTGGCAGAGCCTTGAATTTTCATTAAAATGGTGATTTAACACTATGTTATTAGAAACAGAGATAGGATTAAAGTTTGCTTTTAATTTTAATGGTTTTGTTTAGAGACCTACCTACCCAATTTCAGTTTTCTTCCCGGCTTTGCCTCTGCTTGTCTTTTCTAAAACGTGACCCAGCTTCTTCATCTATAAACTGTGTTTTAGAAATTTCTGTGGCTTTACTTATCTCTGCTTGCCCATCTGATAAGTGCTCACCCTCCAAATCCTGAGAAAAACAGACTTCTTATTGGTCCAGAATGCCACCTTCTTATCACATGCTTGCTTTTATACCCCTCCAAGAACCTTAGCAAACTCACCTCACATACTTTTATGAACTTGCTCAAAATTTAAGGATGGTTTAATGCATATAAAATGTTAAATAGCATGCAAATGATAAAAATACCAAAACAACTAGGTCTTTGCCTTTTCTGTGGTCATGACATCCTACTTCTAAGTCTCCAAACTCAAATTATTACTATTTTTAAAAGATTATATTTATTTATTTGTCAGCGTGCAAGAGCGAGCAGCACAAGCAAGGGAAATGGCAGGCAGAGGGAGACCCAGGCTCCCCGCTAAGCAAGGAGCCCGATGTGATATGGGGTTCCATCCCAGAACCCTGGGATCATGACCTGAGCCGAAGGCAGACGCTTAACCCACTCAGCCACCTAGGCGTCCCTCAAATTATTTTCTCACTATAATCTCCTGCCCTTCCACTTACTCTGTAGTCCCTTGTTCTCATGGTCGTCTTCAGCCTTCCCTCCTGGGAACATATACCCCCCAGGTATATGTTTCCAACGCATAGAACTCCATCAGTGCCATTTTGTTGTTCAAGAAGCTTTGCTGGTGCACACTGCTTATTTCTCTTCCCACCCTTTTACAAGAGACCTGTTTTCTGCGGACTTCAGGAACGTCTGTTTTGAGCATGTCGTGGCACTCAACACATTGTACTTTCTAGATCATCTCTGGGTCCTTTACTGCTTTTGACTCTTCCTCGGTCATGGAAATCCTTAATAAATGATTGAGTGGCTAAAGGGACTCTTAAAACCTTTGGGTTTTTTTTTTTTTTGTTTGCTTGTTTTGGGTTTTTGTTTTGTTTTTGGTAATTAGAATTAGATGAGGACAATGACTGGGATGTGGGAAAAGTCTGCTATAGAGAGTTTAATAAAAACTAAACTTTGGGGGCTCCTGGGTGGTTCAGTGGGTTAAAGCTTCTGCCTTTGGCTCAGGTCATAATCCCAGGGTCCTGGGATCAAGCCCCGTATTCGGGCTCTCTGCTCGGCGGGGAGCCTGCTTCCCTATCTCTTTCTGCCTGCCCCTCTGCCTTCTTGTGATCTCTGTCAAATAAATACAGAAAATCTTAAAAAGAAAAAAAAAGATAAATTTTGTATGGAAGATGCAGGGAAATCACTGCAATTCCTGCTCCTTTACCAAGAATTAAGGCAAATCTTGATTTTTCAAGATTCTCTGATCAAAACTTCTTTCTTATCTTTCATAAAATAGTTATTAGTGACATAATTTGAATTTTGTGGCCCATTAAAATGTTTTGGTTGGCTGTATTGAAAAAAATGGTATTTGTGGTACATCTGAATTTATTTTTTTATGTAAGCTTAGAAACAGGAAAGCTTTCAGGCCTACTTAATCCCCTTTGTTGAAAATTGTACATAAGTAACAATGAGTGTTTCTCATAATAAAGACGTGATTATTTAAAGTAGAAAAATTTCTGCTGTTTGCATAGTGTGTTTGTGTGTATGTGTGTACCTCGAACCAGCTGGAAATTGTTTTTTGTTTGTTTGTTTGTTTTTTAAAGATTTTATTTATTTAGGGTGCCTGGGTGGCTCAGTGGGTTAAAGCCTCTGCCTTCAGCTCAGGTCCTGATCCCAGGGTCCTGGGATCGAATCCTTCTGCCTACTTGTGATCTCTCTCTCTGTCAAATAAATAAATAAAATCTTTAAAAAATAAAAAAAAAAGATTTTATTTATTTATTTGACAAGCAGGCAGAGAGGCAGGCAGAGAGAGAGAGAGAGAGGAGGAATCAGGCTCCCCACTGAGCAGAGAGCCCGATGTGGGGCTCGATCCCAGGGCCCCAGGATCATGACCTGAGCTGAAGGCAGAGGTTTTAACCCACTGAACCACCCAGGCACCCCTGGAAATTGTTTTTGTTAAAAATTACTATGCCTGTGTTTCCGCAAACAATGATTAAAAAGTGTTCATAAAATTGATGTATTTTTTTGAATCAAGAAAATAGTATATTTTGACGGTTCATTATTTATGTTTTTGTTCATTAGTGTAGCAGCTGCATTCATTTGGAAGTAGGATGATAGAAAGTTGACATGAACATTGAATGTGTTATAAAGGTGCCTCACCTTTCCTGGGTACCTCTTAGAAGTCTCATTTAGTGACATCCCTTGACACTTCAAGTAAAAGCCCAAGATCCAGTTTCATGAGCTAATGTGAATTGTTCTTAACGATTTTTATTCATTATGGTGGCATTATTTGTTTTTTTCTTCGTTCTTTGCCTTCCTTTCTCCACCTGTTGCCATTACTTTACTTCAGCCTCTCACCCTTTCTTGCCTGTAATAATGCAATATTCTTCTAACTAAATTGCTGTTGCCTAGCCCCTACCCTTTTTAGTCATTCTCCACACTGCTTGCTTTCTCAAATGTAAATATTTTTGTAAATTCTTGCCTGTAATCTTTTCCTAATTCTTTGTTGCCTACATAGTGTTGGATACAATGCTTCTTGTGATTTGCCTTTCTTGTATTGTATCTGAGGTTTCCTGCCACCTCAGTTTCATCTATCCACTCCTAGTTCAGACATGTATTAAATAGCTGTGATGGACCAACTCCCTAACCGAGACATGGGTTGTGCCTTCCGGTCATGAATGAGCACAGGAGAAATCTCAATCCTAATTCTGATGCTTAACATCTTCATTTGCATCATTTTTCCTCCCATGGGTTTCATGCTCGCCCTTACTGGGTTGGCTGGTGGCCATCTCTCTATTAATATTTTTAAAGAAGTATGATGTCTATATACAGTTTCCTTATATTGTTAGTAGTTTATATCCTCCAGTAGGCCTTTGCATTAATCATTGTTACCATTCTCTTTAACTTTTTTTTTTCCCCTTGGAATTTAGCTCTTTTGCATAGCCATCAAAGTATTGAGGGACAGGCATTTTACCTGCCATTCAGGCATGTGTGTGTCCTCTTAAATGTCTTCTTTTTTTGTTTGTATCCTGATAATCTGGACCGAGAACTTTCTTGTAGTACGCTATATTTTCCTTTGTCTCTGTTTACTCAATAACTACACTTATGTTTATACATCATGTTGCTGTTTGTAGAGAACATTTGCATTTGTTAAGCTTTTTGATCTGAAACAATCCTTTTAGATGATTGTGGTCAATCTGTAGCCCGAGAAGAGAAGCCGGGTCAGCAGAGTGGCCTGGTCCTTCACAGCAGTAATGGCTCCTCCACAGGCTCATGCTGCCTCCTCCCCCATCCTGTCTTTTTTGTACTTCCTGGCCAAGACTGCAGTTGTTCTGTGGACTGGAATATGATTTTCTGATTTTCTTTAGCACTTTGAATATATCATTTCATTTCTCCAGCATTTCTGTCACTTAGGCAGGGCTGGCATCATTAGTTCCAGTTTACAAATGAGGCTAGTAAATGACTTGCCTTAGTTTGCCAAACCAGTACATTAAAAAACAAAAACAAAAATGGATCTTCAGATTCTAGCCTACTGCTATTTTCATTGCCTCATGCTGCCTCTTTGCTCTACTGTAAGATATGTTGGAAAGTGAAAGAAGTCTTTATTCTAGGGATTCCACTAAAACAACTCTCTGGTTGGACTCTGAATTAGAATGTAAAATACTTATATTAAATGACAACTGTTGGCTTAATTTAGCATGAGGTTCGTATGCCATGCTGCTGCTTCGATAAACAGAATGGATAAAATCCAATGATACATTAATTGTCAGAAATATGTCAGAAATATGTGAAGGGAGAAATAATACCAAGGGCAAGAGGATGTGTTTTAGGGCATGGGATCATTCTGTACTACTCTTTGGCATTCCTTCCGCTCATCCTGCTCTCAGAGTAACTCTCAGGCCATTCTTAGCCCATGGAGGGAGGACTCTTGGGAGGGAAAATCTGCATTTTGAACAGTCTCCTAACCAGTGACTGTAGCATCCCAAGATATACTCTAGTTTTGCTTCATAATTCATACCCATTGTTTAATCAGCAGATGGACTGATTGCAAGAATTGTAGCCTTTCTACAGAGTATCTTGAGTGTGCATATTGTTTAGCAAGAATCTGTACTGAGCAGGTATTAAGCAGAGAGTCTGGAATTCTTTATGATTGTAATGATGCTTTACTCCAGAATTTCCCTTTAGTTGTGGATCTGCATAAACCTTGGTTTGATTGTGGTTTTCTGTGTAATCTAGCAGCTGTTGTTCGTTATGTCATACCTGAATGTCTGCCTCTGAATCAGGGTTGATGGAGGTGGGCATTGTGTCAAGGAGCTGATAATTTGCAAAGGTAGATGGCTTTAGATAGTATATACCATGCTGTATTTCCTAATTTGCAAATAATGCAACAGGAAATGTATTGCAGGGAAGAGGATGGAATGGTATAGTGAAGAAACAGGGAATGGAGAATTAAAAGGTGGAGTTCCTACTGCACTGCTCACTTCCTTTCTGATCTAACAAGTTTCTAACTCCTCTGAGCCTCCATTTCCTCATTTGTCAAATATAAAATAAACATACTCTCTCAGGGTTGTTGTGAGGGTGCAATTAGAGGATATAGATAAAGACTCTTTACCCATGTAAAGTGCTATTCAGATGTCACTTGCTTTGCTAAACAGTGATTGCCCTATGTCAGGTTCTTGAACAGAAATTAGTTCAGGGGTGCCTGGGTGGCGCACTTGGTTAAGCTTCGGACTCTTGATTTTGGCTCACGTCTTGATTTCAGGGTCATGAGATCCAGCCTTCGTGGGCTCCGTGCCCCATGCAGAGTCTGCCTGAGAGTCATTCTCTCCCTCTGCCCCTTCCCTGTGCTCACACGTGCTCTCTCTCTCTCAAATAAATAATCTTGGGGCGCCTGGGTGGCTAAGTGGGTTAAGCCTCTGCCTTCGGCTCAGGTCATGGTCTCAGGGTCCTGGGATCGAGTCCCACATCAGGCTCTCTGCTCAGCGGAGAACCTGCTTCCTCCTCTCTCTCTCTGCCTGCCTCTCTGCCTGCTTGTGATTTCTCTCTGTGAAATAAATAAATAAAATCTTTAAAATAAATAAATAAATAAATAATCTTAAAAAAAAAAAAGAAATTATTGCAGGCTAGACTTCCTATCAAGACTGCAAAACAGGCATTATTGTCTCCATTTGACAGAGAAGGAACTTGGGATAGAGAGAGTTTACAGAACTTACTGAAGGACCTATGTTAGTAAGTGATGGTTCCTCATATAAGCTCCAGTTTATTCTTTGCTGTGCTGCCATGCTATTAATAAGGGATCATTAGTAGAGATTTGAGCTTTAACAACAGTTTGCATTATGCTTATAGAAATAGAATGTTACACTAGGAATTAGGAGATCCAGACAGTCACTATATTTTTGTATTACTTTTGGGTAAGTTATTTAAGTGTATTCTATTAAATACCGCTAAAACACTTGGCTGTGTTTCTGTTTAAGATTGATACATAAAATGTCTTATTGTGATTTTAATCTGTATCAGAATAAATTTCCTTTGAAGTGATTAAAATATATCATACAAAACCCATTTTAATATTTTCTTCCTTTTTTTTAAAGTCATTCTTACACTGGTCAAGATTACAGCACACAGAAAAATGCTGGGAAGATTTCTTTGGATCAGATTGATTCGGTAAGCATCACATCCTTGTAATAAAACTTAGAGCTTTGTCAATGAGGAAGCACAGATTTTCTTCAGAGTTTATTTTGGGGTGAGAAGATGGGAGATACTGTCATTTCATTGCTTGCCAATCATTTTTAAAGGAGATCCTGTATGTTATACATGTGATTTTTTTTTTTTCTTAAGTTACAGAAAAACCAAACTTAGAAAATTATTTGTATTGTGATAGAATTTTTTTTTTTTTTTTTTTTTTTTAAGAGGGGGAAGCAGGGTCAGGGCAGAGGGAGAGGGAGAGAGAGAATCTGCAGCAGGCTCTTCAAGCCCAGTAAAGAGCTGCTGGGGGGCTTGATCTTATGACCCTGAGATCATGACCTGAGCTGAAACCAAGAATCGGATGCTTAACTGACCAAGACATGCAGGTGTCCCTGATAAACAGATTTTAAGCATTTATTTCAAAGGGGAATTCTTTTAATTGATGATAGCTAAAAAGCGTTTCTGTGTTTATATTTTAATATTTTATACATTGAGGGATACTTGGCTGGCTCCTTTGGAAGAGCATGTGACTCTTGATCTCTGGGTTGTGTTTGAGCCCCACATTGAGTGTAGAAATTACTTAAATATATAAACTTTAAAATAAATTGAGTGAATGAGTGAACTAGTGAATGCCCACCTACCTCCCTACTAACCTACTTACCTACCATCCTTACATACTGAGAAGAGGAGAAATGGAAAATACTAAGTGTATCAGTTTGCTAGGGCTGCTATAACAAAATACTACAGACTGATGCCTTAGAAAACAGAAGTCTATTTTCTCACAATTCTGGAGGCTAGTATCCTGAGATGAAGGTGTTGGCACATCCAAGGACTCTTTCCTTGGATTTTAGATGGTCACCTTCTTCGTGTGTTCTCACGTGTTTTTTGCAGCATGCTCCTGGATCCCTGGTCTCATCCTCTCCTTGGGACACCAGTCACATTGGACTAGGGCCCCAACCCTATGACCTCATTTAACCTTAATTACCTCTTTAAAGACCTCATCTCCAAATATAGTCACATTCTGGGATCTTGGGGCTAGGACTTCCACATATGAATTTTGGGAGATTACAGTTCATTTCATAACACTAAGTATAGGCTCCTATGCTTATATTGCCTCTAGATTAGTGGACAGCTCATTTCAACTTCACTTTGTGGTTCTGTAGTAGAAGGAAAGAGTAGAATACTTTACTAAAATTTATAGAATTTCTCTTGAGTGCATTGTAGAATTTCTGCTCTGTCCCAAAAAGGGAAACCACACCAGCCATAAATAATCTTTGTTTAGACAGTTATCAAATTATTTACAATAAATTAAAAATATACTGACATTTTAATGCTTAGACACAAGAAAAAGGTGAGTAGGGAGAGACCAGGAGTTTTTAGAGACCAGAATGAATAGGTTGTCTTCCTGTTTGGAAAAATTATAATCAAGTACTTGCAGTTAATATGTCTGGAAATAACAATAAGTTTGCCCACTTTGTACAGTTGAATTGGAATTTGTTCTTAAGGATGCTGCATTCTTTACTTTTCTCAAACAGTTATTATCACTAACACTTCTTCCCTGCCATACGATTTATGTTTATATTATATGAATGGTTAGAAGTTAATTTTATTCCTAATTCTACCAAGATGTTTTCCCATTCATAAGCAACTATGAACTTTGGTGGATACTGTGGGAAGGCATAGAAATATAATCATTAATTCATTTGCTGAATATATATTGAGCCTATCAATTATGTACCAGTTACTGTGCTGTGGGTGCAGAGGTGAATGAAACAAAAAATTCCTCTCCCTTTATGGACCTTACTTGAGGGAGGTAGACAATGTAGTAAATAATAAATAATCAATGTAATGATAAATTATCTTAAGTTGCTATGATGATCCTATCTGTGGGTTTCTGTGTGAGACCCTGTGCTAAATTGTTAAAGATACATCTTTATCTGACCTCTTCCTAACTATATTGTCTCATTCATTAGCACACCCCTTGATATCCTCAGTTTCTTTTTCAAATGTTTTTAGATTTTCTTCTAACTGAAATCTGACTCCCTCAATGACACTGTTCCTCCTGTGGCCCTCTCAAGTAGAGGCTGTCCCCACCCACACCCCGGCCCTCCATCATCTTAATTTGGTATGAGATGAATGTCTTCCTTGGTCTGTATTACCATTTCCAGATCATTTCTCTGCCTTCCACTGGCAAAGCTCCAGCTCTTTTTTTTTTTTTTTTTTAAAGATTTTATTTATTGGGGTGCCTGGGTGGCTCAGTGGGTAAAAGCCTCTGCCTTCAGCTCAGGTCATGATCCCAGGGACCTGGGATCAAGCCCTGCATCAGGCTCTGCTTGGCAGGGAGCCTGCTTCCTCCCCTCTCTCTCTTCCTGCCTCTCTGCCTGCTTGTGATCTCTGTCAAATAAATAAATAAGGTCTTATTTATTTATTTGACAGAGATCACAAGCAGGCAGAGAGAGTGGGGGAAGCAGGCTTCTCGATGAGCAGAGAGCCCGATGCGGGGCTTGATCCCAGGACCCTGGGATCATGACCTGAGCCAAAGGCAGAGGCTTTAACCCACTGAGCCACCCAGGCGCCCTGCTCCAGCTCCTTTAAAGCCCTGTAATCCCATTATGCCACCTGATAGTTACCCTTGTTGCTGGCGCCCCCACCTTCTGCCCTCATCCACTGGTGACTGTAGCACGCTGGCATGGTCTCTTGCACTAGCACTACTCTTGTTACTGTTCCTGGCCTCTGCAATATTCATGTTAATAATTCATCCATTTCCTGGTCTTATAATTCCTTTGTCTGCTCAGTATCCACAATCATTTTTCTGTCCTGTTGTTGCCAACCCTAGACCCTAAGTTTTAGATTTCTATTATTTCACCTACTTCTGAAGTCTCTTTTAAGTGTCTTCCTTGCTTCTCTATATAGTCTGTTCACTGTACAACAGCCAGAGTTCTCTTTATCAGATCATGTCAGTTTTCTGACATACCCTCTATTGAGTTTCCATCATATCTAGACTAAAATCCAAACTCATAACTATGACCTATAATGCCATGTACACTTAAGATTCTAACTTCTTCTCTGTTCTGGCCCGCTCAGATGTTCCAGCCACTGGACCTTCTTGCTATCTCTTGAGCAGATCATGTTCGTTCCTTCCCAAGGTCTTAGCTTTTGTTTCCTTTACCTGGATCTCATTTGACTAGAATCCTACTTAAAATATACATCTTAGTGCAATGCCATCTCCTCAGAGAGGCTTCACTGGCTACCTAAATTAAAGCATTCCTCTCCTTTTTATCCTTAATCACATAACTCTATTTCCAGGGCTTTTGAAATTATTTATGTCTGTGTTCACTGTCTGTCTTTTCGCATTAGAATGTAAGATCCGTGCACTGCTGGTTTCCCAAAGCTATACACAGAGTAGCGTTCGGTTGATATTTAGTGATTGAGTGCGTAAAAAGTATTTAAGGAATTTTGCCAAAGAAAGCTGAAGTTGAACTGAGTCTTAACAAATGGCTTGGCTTTGACTAGATGGCCTGGGGAGGAGAAGGCAGGGTCAATGGAGTGACAAAAGTGAGAAGGTACAAAACATGACTATGTGATCATGGAATAATCTAGCTGACTGGAGCAAAGGCTTTATATTGGTATGGTAGCATACTGGCCTTTTTTACCCCTCACAGTGCTTCCATGGCACTTGATTTATGCCTTTGTTAGAGCTTCCATTATAATTGATTTATGAGAGTTAACTTGTATAGTAGTGACTGTTTCCTTTTATTTCACTTAAGTGAATTAAAGGGGAAAATTACGGGGCGCCTGGGTGGCTCAGTGGATTAAGGCCTCTGCCTTCGGCTCGGGTCATGGTCCCAGGGTCCTGGGATCGAGCCCCACATCGGTCTCTCTGCTCAGCAGGGAGCCTGCTTCCTCCTTTCTCTCTCTCTGCCTGCCTCTCTACTTGTGATCTCTATCTGTCAAATAAAATAAAATCTTTAAAAAAAAAGGGAGGGGGAATTACATGCTACTCTTCTTATTTCCCAAACCACCCAATACCTGTTTGTTCTGTTATGTATAATTGCAAAGTAGTTAGTTACAGACATTGACAGAACCTTGCCTGTTCCTACTAAGGATGTTAAATTTCAGTGGTGTTTTTGGATTGGAAAAAGTTTAAGTAAAATAATTCAGTAATAGTATGAAGGAACAAGAAGGAAGACATGAAAACAGTAGTCCTGCCAAGGCAGGATAGAGGCCTGACTGGACTAGGTTGGGGATGGAAGAATTTCAAAGTTGTTAATATGAGAGGTTGAAGAAACTGAATGTCCTCTACGGGGAGCAGCAAAGATAAACAAAGTGAGACCTGCTCCCACTTTGGCAAAGTTGAACTTGCCAAGAATTACATGAGGGGGTGAGAATTTAAGTCTTGGAAGAAGGATATTGAGAAAGTAAAGAGAATGCAGCTGAAACCATAAATGGAAAAGTTGATTTACTATTGATTTTTTGCTATTGATTTCTTTAATACATTTTTTTTGAACTTACCTTTTGAGAACGATTTCTCTTAATTTTGTGTTCTACTTTGTATTTAGATTATTGTAAAATTTCATCTGTGATTCAGCAGTTGTGTTTTCGCACATTTATCCCAGGGAAATGAAATTTCATATTCATACAAAAACCTATACATTCATTAATTTGGAATAGCCCTAAGCTCGAAGCAACCCAGCTCCTTTAACAAGTGAATAGCTAAGCAATTTGTGGTACATCCCTACCATGGAATATTATCCAGCAATAAAAAAGGAATGAATGCTCGATACTTGCAACAACTTAGATGAATTTTGTGGGAATTATGCTGAGTAAAAAAGCCAAAATATTATATACTATATAATTCTGTTTATATTAAGAGGCTTGAAATGACAAAATTATAGAGATGAAGAACAGATTAGTGGTTGCCAAGTGTTAGGGACTAGTAGGGGCCAAGGTCTCTAAGACTAGTGCATTGTATCAATGTCAGTTTCTTGGTTGTGATAATAGTTTTGCTAGATACTACCTCTGGGGGAAACTGGGTTTCCAGTTTCCCCCAGAAACTGCCTTTTACATCTTTGTATTACTTTCTTATAACTGCAAGTGAATCTAGTTATCTCAAGAAGTTTAATTAAAATTAAAAATAAATAGATGAAATACATTTTAATAATACATTTTATTCAACCCAGTATATCCCAGTTATTGTCATCTCAGCATGTAATCAGTATAAAAATATTAAGAGAACAGTTAGTCTGTAATTACAGTAAATAATACTTATTGTTTTTGTTTTTACTCTAATAAGAATGAATTTATAATTTGCAAATTAGATTGGATTTGTAACAGATATTGTGAGAGACCTGGTAAATCTTCCACCTAACAAAAAACTCTTGTCTTGTAGCTTTCTACCAGATCCTTCCCACCTTGCATGCGTCAGTTACATAAAGCCTTGCGGGAAAATCACCATCTTCGTCATGGAGGCCGGATGCAGTATGGCCTCTTCCTGAAGGGCATTGGTTTAACACTGGAACAGGCATTGCAGTTCTGGAAGCAAGAATTTGTCCGAGGAAAGATGGACCCAGACAAGGTAATTTTAAAAAATCAGAGCGGTAACTGAAATTTTAATTTGGTTTGAAAACTAAAAGTCTCTTATCTATTTTTAAAATAACTCTGAGATGTAGTTGAAAATTCTGAAAGATAAATGTGTCTACAATTTCATTCAGGTAAAAAGAAACTCCTGTATTAATCTAATAGATGCTAAACAAAAGATTGAGAAAGTTTAATTCGAAGGGTAAGAATGAAACATCAATGTAAGATGTCTAATAATGCTTTAAGAAGGGTGTGATTCATTGTAGGTATACAGCCAGGTGTCATTATAACACTGAAACTGGGTTCTGAGTTTTATTTCTGTAGGAAGGTAGTATGTGTGGATATAACATGCTTTCATAAATAGTGTTATTTTCAGGCCGAGGAGATATTGAGAACAAATAAAACAATTTTAGCTCTTTTGTATTGTGTTATACAGATTCTGTCATTGAGCATTTTTAGATAGACATTTATCACTAGAAACCTGAGAGCTGTTTTTTAGTCTATGCATAGTATTTAGGTTTCCATTCCTATTCCTTATTTCTCCATAGTGGTACTAGCTAATAACATTTTATTTTGGAAATTTTTTTTTTTGTACCTTCTGTGCCATGAGTCAAGTTTTTAAATGCTTATTTCTTGGTTTGCTTCTTCCTAGAAAAGATAAATTATAGAACAAAGAGTATTTACCAACTAAATTTTATAATGATACTTAATTATGTCTTCTATTAGTTTGCTAGAGCTGCTATAACAAAATACCACAGACCGAGTGCCTTAAATAACAGGAACTTATTTTTTCACAGTTCTGAAAACTGGAAGTCTCAGATCAAGATGTTGGCAGATTTGGTTTCTCCTTAAGCCTTTTTCCTTGGCTTCCAGCTAGCTAGCTCTCTTCTTGGTCTGTCCTCTTGTGGCCCTTTCTCTATGTGTTCACTTCTCTGATATTTCTTCCTCTTTTTATAAGGACACCAGTCGTATTGGGTTAGAGTACCACCCTTACAACCTTATGTAGCCTTAATTACCTCATTTTTTTTTTTAAAGTTCTTATTTAACTTTAAGTTGACATACAGTGTAATATTCGTCTCAGGTGTACAATATAATGACTCAACACTTCGTACATCACCTGGTGCTCGTCACAAGCGTACTTCCGTAATCCCCATCACCTGTGTCACCCATCACCTCCCCCCCACCTCCCCTCTGGTAACCATTTGTTCTCCGCAGTTAAAAATCTGCTTTTTGGTTTGCCTCTCTCTCTTAATTACCTTTTCCAGTGCTCTGTCTCCAAATATAGTCACATGAGTTGTTAGGGCTTCACATGACTCTAAGGAGGATACAGTTCAGTTTATAACACAATCCAGCTTTATATTTTTTAACAAGTTCAGATTCTTCTAATATATTACAGGAAACTCAATTTTTACAGGTTTGTGTTTTTTTTTTAAGATTTTATTTTATTTTTTGACAGATTGAGTGAGAGAGGGAACACGGACAGGGGGAGTGGGAGAGGGAGAAGCAGGCTCGGTGGGGAGAATCTTAAATTTATCATTTAATAGTTTTCTTTAAACAATTTTGAATAATATTCCTTAGACCTCTATTATATTGTTCTTTTATTTTTAAGGTAATATTTTGATTATGGAAAATGTGAAAAATACAGAAAAATTTACTTGCCAATTCCCCACTCAGAACTAATTATTTGTCACTGTTTAGCCTTTCTTTCTAGTGTAGATAGCTAGCCAGATCAATGTGGTCGCCCCCATTTTAAAAGTCAGTATTTTATTATGTTAATTTCCCCAGGTTTACAGTAACTTTTGAAAATACTTGATTAGTTGCATGATAACATATTCCTTGAAAGTATTACAATTTGTTTAATCATTCCCCTATTACTGAGCATTTCATTGCGTCTGTCTGACTCTGTCATAATTGTTATTGCAACCAATATCCTGAGCACATAAATCTTTGATTATAGTTCTGATTATGTCCTCTGTATATATATTCACCAGGGAGTGAATTTACCTGGGAAAACCTATACATAGCTTTAAAGTTTTGATGTAACACTAAAAGGACTGTTTGAAAAGGTTTTAAAATTAGACTCTCATCAAGCTTTATGACGGTCTTGCTCTCTCACCGGTATCATTATATACTATTATTTTAAAATAATTTTTGATCTTTTTATTAGGAATTTGGTGTACTAAATAGGCAGATGTATTAGAGAGACAGAATCAAGAGAGAAAGAGAGGGAGAGAGGGCCGGAAGAAAATATATTTATTATATCCACTGGCTCATGTGATTTGGGAAGCTGACATGTCCCCAGATCTGTGGTCAGCCTCCTGCAGACAACAGAGAGCTGACAGTGCAATTGCAGTTGGAAGACTGGCCCTTGACACCTAGGCAGAACCAGTGTTTTAGTTTGAGTCTGAAAGCAGGAAAAACCCATGTCCCAGCTCAAAACTGTCAGGCGGGAGGAAATTCTTAGTCAAACGAGGGTATGTCAACCTTTTTGTTTTATTCAGGCCTTCAAAGGATTGGATGAGAACCACTGACTTTGGGGAGGGCAGTCTGCTTTTACTCTGTGTACCATTTACTAATCTAATCTGGAAGCACCCTGACAGACACACCCAGGATAATGTTTGACCAAATGTTTGGGCACCCTGTGGTCCCATCAAATTGATACCTAAAAGTAACTGTCTCAGTAGCTAAATATTTATGAACTGTGGAGAAAGTTAGGCCATAGTTTTGGAGTGGAAAGAGAAAAGTTAAGCTAGCATTTTAGCTTGGTCTGTGCAGTGAACTAAGAGGGGAAGAGGAAAGTGAGAGAAGGGGAAACTTCTCTGAGTGCTAGATGCCTGTTCACTGAGCACCTTTTTTAATGTGTATCTGGAATGGCCTGTGTATCAGTGTCCTGAGTATTTAATTGTTTTTAAACCTGTGTGTTTGAAAAAAAAATTTAAATGGGCTTTTTTATTTTGTAATGTTAAAATAGTTTCCTCAAAAATTATTGTAAAAGAAAATCAATAATTTTTACCTTTCTGTATTATATATTGTAGTCTGTATTTTCATTAGCTTATTATTGAATACAGCAAATATATTATTTTGACTGAAGAGTTTAAGTTACACTTATAATTAACTGTGTCTGTCTAGTGTACTGTTAGAGTCTGTATTTGTAATTTTTAAAAAGATTTTATTAATTTGAAAGAATGAGCAAGTGAGAGAGAGAGAGACAGCATGCGCAAGCTGGGGGAGTGAAAGAGGGAGAAGCAGACTCCCCACTGAGCAGGGAGCCTGATGCAGGGCTAGATCCCTGGACACTGAGATCATGCCCTGCACCAAAGTTGCGCTTAACTGATGGAGCCACCAGGTGCCCCTAGAGTCTGTATTTGTAAATAAATACATGTTCTTCTCAATTATATCTTCTCTTACATATTTTTGCAGTGAAATGTCATTTAGTATTCCTTAGTTTATTAAAATGTTCTCTTCAGTTTAATTACTGTTCCCATTTATTGACACATATAATTATTAAAAATTTTAGGGGTGCCTGGGTGGCTCAGTGGGTTAATAAGCCTATGCCTTCAGCTCAGGTCATGATCTCCAGGTCCTGGGATCCAGCCCACATCGAGCTCTCTGCTCAGCAGGGAGCCTGCATCCCCCGTCCCCCCTGCCGCCCCCCGCCTGTCTCTCTGCCTACTTGTGATTGTTCTCTCTGTCAAATAAATAAATAAAATCTTTAAAAAATTTTTAAATACTCCTTTTAAGAATTATAGAAAATTGGTGGCTTACAGTACTGTTTACAGGGAATGATTTTGGATGAAGTGTGTTCGTCATTTTTTGTAGTGCTCCAATGAAAGGACTTTGTGTTAAACCTAGGAATGATTTGGAACAATCACGTCTGTTGAATAGATTATTTCCTGACAATGCAAGAAATGTGTGGTGGTGATGTAGTCCATTTCAGTTGAAATTCTTCTGTGCTATTGCTTTCCAAATGACCACATGTCTGATTTCTTTCTCTTTATGCATATGTCCTTATTGTACCTTATTTGAGATACATTGCTTCCGGCATCTGAGCAAAAATTATGGGTACTTAGCCATTACTTTTGAAGCAGCAGAGAAACTAGTTGTGCCTCCAGCAGGTTGGAACTGCAACATTGTTGCCACTGCCAGCTACCCTAATTGCACTGCCTAGACCTATGTATTTCTTCTTCCTAACTCCTTTCTAAAAATTAAGTTGTTCTGTTCTTAGACAGTTGACTGCCTAATTAGTGTCTGTTTCTTTCTCTCATCTTCCCTTGCTTGTGTTTGTTGCAGATATTCGTTTAGTTGTTGTTGTTCAATACTCTGAATACTTTTCTATCTAACCTTATGCTTCATGTTGGAGGAGAATTTGAGGGTAAAATGACTTAAATCTGTATGTAGTAGTTTTTGTAACTGTCATCAAGAGTGTAAGTATTAAAGTAGCATGTCTCTAGATATCTTTTATTCAGGTTTAGCAATTTTTGTATTATAGTCTACAATTCTTATTTTCTCTTATAAACATTTTTGAATAGTAGTGATGTGATTGTGGAAGCAACTTAAGGTTCTGATGCTCACTGTTAGTTCTTTTTTAATAGGAAATCAGTGTCTTGAGTCAGTGCCTCTATGTCTAGAAAAGGTAGCCATCTGACTGTAAAATGTTTATTCACAGGTATTAGTTTAGATTGGTTATTTCCTTGTTCTTTTAAAACTTTTTTCAGACTGATGCAGTCTCTAGTAACAACAACAACAACAACAACAACAACACAGAGATGCCGCCTTATATGGCTGCCAGTTCCTTGGTCCTACCAGATTATGCGCTTACAATTTGGGGCCCTTAGCACTACTTCATATTTACTGTTTATTTGTTCGTTTATTATCTATATCCTACGGTTAGAACAAAGACTCTATAAAGGCAGGTATCTTGTCTGTCTTGTTCACTGTTGCAGGTCCAATCACCTTGAACAGTGCCTGACTTATAGTAGACACTCAGTAAATGTTTACTGAATGAACTGAAGAATAAGTCTCCATACGAATAAATACATAGAAAATTACAAAATTTCATCTGTTTTCCCCAGATTCCTTCACATAACTCAGAGCACTGTGCTGTATGATTATTTATTCATGTGCTATTGTTCTATTTACAGTGGACTTGAAGCTGAATTAAACCAAGAATTTTAGTGGAACCTGAAATTTATAGTAGAAATTTAAAATAACATTTATTTTATGAATCAGAAGAGATGTCTCATCATGGGATTGCGTAAGTGGGCCATGGTTTAAAAACGGTTGAAAACTCTTAAAGGTTATCATAGCAAAATATAGGGCTTCTAGTTTATTGTCTTATACTTAGTTTTTATTCAGCAATTTCAGTTTCCATTTTTTTCCTGCTGTCTTAGGAATAGAATACCAGTATTGATCTATCTTCCTTGAACTTTGTACATACCATCTTTAGAACTGTTATCAAATTGTAATATCTTAGTTTACATGTGTGTCTTATGACTAGATTTTGAGCTACTTGAATGCAGAGACTATGACTTTTCCACTTTGCATCTCAGGGGCTTAGCAGAAGACCTGGAAGCTGTTAGATGTTTGGTGAATACATGGTAAATTCTGCCAGTTTTGAAAAGTGGCTTTCAGTGTAAATCTTTTTTGTTTCTTTTTAGATAGAGGTGTATTTCTTATAAGTTATGAAACATTAACAGTTATCTTAATAGCTAACCAAATTTGTTGTCTTACATGTATTTTTCGAAATCAAAATTATAGATTGGAGGAATAATATAACTGCAAAGGAAGTGGTAACCAGTTATCACTGTTATTTAATGTCCAGAAATATAGTTTCAGTTAGATATTTAAATAATAATAGTAGTCAAACTCTGATTCTCATTAAAAGTACAAAGAAATGTGCATGTGTGGTTATACATACATACATACATACTTATTCCATTTACATTCCATTCATTGATTATTCAACAGATTTTTATTTAGTCACCATGGCAAGTGTTGTTCTGGAGATACTGCAATAAAAGTCACGGCCCTTGTTTCTGAAGATTTTACAGACTCCTGGAAAAAACATAAATGCAAATATTCAAATTCAGTATGATAATCACTATGGTAGAGATGGTCATAGGATCTGTAGTAGAACAGAGCAGGGGGGCTGACAGAAAGAATAGTTACTGTGTGATTGAGTGGGGATGTCATATTTGACAGGTAAAGTAAGAGAGAAAGAAGGAAGTTCCATGTTGGGGGGACTGAGTTTCAAGGGACCCTTAGATAAAAGAGTGTGGCCTCTCCTATAGGTGGTGGAACCTGAACTGTAAAAATGTAATTGTGGCTAGAGATGACTCTGTAGCTACAGGCTTTTATTTTAATACAGTTACTAAAGTTAGTTGGATTCGTAGGCCAGTAGAAGTGGTCTTGCTAGATAGGTAACTGCTAACTGGGATCAGGTCATCTGTGTAAGGTCAACTGATGATTTTAGTTTAGTTAGATGTATATAACTTCATAACTTTGAATATATACTAAAATTGTATAATGAATATGAGATGTTATGAAGATTTACTGAGAAATATAAAATAGTACGAACAAAGTTTCCTCTTGCATTTCCACTTGGTTCAAATGAATTTGGCTTCTTTAAATAGGGATATCTGATTATATGGGCCAGCGTTAATTTTTTAAATATGCTTTTGCTTTAGGATTTTCGTCTGCTTTGGTAACAAGGTGAGTTGAGTGGTAGAAGCAACTAGAAAACAATTACAAAACATAGTGGTGAAAAGGGAAGTATTGCTGGAAGGAAGTTATTAGAGTGGATCGTGTTAGAGAAGGTTTCTTGAACATCAGTCTTGGATTAGGATTTGAAGGAAGTGAATGACATGGATGAATATAGAGGTAGGGAAGAAAAAGAATGTACAATGAACAAGAAATGAAAGAAAGGTAGGCAAAACATTGTTCATGTTCCTCTTATTTGTTTTTCATTATTTGATAATTATTCCATTATTTACTGTTTGTTCGCTGAGGACTTTTTAAATTTTGTTTTGTTTTAGGGGGAGTTTTTTGGTCAGCTAATTTGGGAGTTATTGAGATTTTGGTTGTTATCATTTTTAAATTGCTGCTTTCAGGCTTATTTTTGGAGACTTTTTGTCAGTATATTTGAATACCATTTTTATTTGGGTGCCTATTGAACTAGCAGAGAAGAGATTTTTGTATTAAAACATCAACCATTCCCAAGAGAATATTTTGTGGTTATGAATGATCGTGTGAACTAATTGCTTTAGGGTATACCTGACTCCCAAAATGCTCATTTCATAGGGTAGGGTTTTTATTCCTGGATTTAATTGTATTGAGTATGAATATTTATGATATATTAAAAATTTTAAAATAAAGACTTTTTATGAATATAGTTAATACATGATGTTAATTTAGTTTCAGGTATACAGCATAGAGGTTTAACAACCCTATACTTATGCTGTGCTCACTGCAAGTGCCATCTGTTACCATGCAACACTATTATAATATCACTGACTATATTCCTTATGCTGTACTTTTATCCCCATGAATTATTCATTTCTTAACTGGAAATCTGTGTCTCCCACTCCCATTCACCCATTTTACCCATTCACTGACTGCCCTGTCTTCTGGCAAGCACCAATTTGTTTTCCATATTTATAGGTCTGAGTCCGCTTTTTTATTTGTTTGTTTCATTTGTTTTGTTTTTAAATTCCACATAAAAGTCCAGTCATACAGAATTTGTCTTCTGTATGTCAGATTTATTTCACTTAGCATAATAACCTCCAGTCTATCTATGCTGTTGCAGATGGCAAGATCTCATCCTTTATTGTGACTGAGTAATATTCCATTGTAGAAGTATACACCACTTCTTCTTCTTCTTCTTCTTTTTTAAATAGGGTAAAAGTTTATTTATCCCTTAGAAAAGAGTCTGTAGGTGAGCAGTTCAGAACTGTTACGGCAGAACTGTGATTATCAATGTTTAAGGCTTTTCTTTTTATCTTGCTGCTCTTCTATCTTCAACATATGGTCTCTTTTTTTCTTTTTTTATTATGTTCAGTTAGCCACTGTATAGTACATAGTTTTTGATGTAGTGTTCATTGATTCATTAGTTAAGTATAACACCCAGTGCTCATCACAGCACATGGCCTTTAATACCCTTTACCCTGTTATCCCCTTCCCCCACTCTCCTTCCCTCTAAAGCTCTCACGTTGTTTCCCGGGGTCCGTAGTCTCTCATGGTTCATCTCCTTCTCTGATTTCTCCCCCCTATGGGTTTCCCCCCTTTCCCTACGGTCCTCCATGCTATTTCTTATGTTCCACATGTTAGTGAAACCATATGATAATTGTCTTTCTCTGCTTGATTTACTTTACTTAATATAATCCCCTCCAGTTCCATCCATGTCAATGCAAATGGTGGGCATTTATCATTTCTGATGGCTAAATAATATTCCATTGTATATATGAACCACATCTTCTTTATCCATTCATCTGTTGAAGGGTATCTTGTCTCCTTCCACAGTTTGGCTATTGTGGACATTGCTGCTATGAACATTAGAGTGTGTGTGCCCCTTCTTTTTACTACATCTGTATCTTTGGGGTTAATACCTAATAGTGCAATTGCTAGGTTGTAGGTTAGCTCTATTCTTGACATCTTGAGGAACCTCCATACTGTTTTCCAGAGTGACTGTACCAGATTGCATTCCCACCAACAGTGTAGGAGGGTTCCCCTTTCTCCGCATCCTGGCCAATATATACCACTCCTTTATCCATTCACTTATCATGGACACTTGGGCTGCTACCATATCTTGGCTATTTTATCTTATCTTAAGAGAAAGAGTGAGCAGGGAGGGCGGTTAGAGGGAGATGGAGAGAGAAAGAATCCCAAGCAGACTCCCAGCCAAGTGTGGAGCCCAGTGTGAGGCTCAGTCCCACAACCCCAAGATCATGACCTGAGCTGAAATCAAGAGTCAGACGCTGAACCAACTGAATCACCTCTGTGCCCCAATCTTGGCTGTTCTAAATAAAAACTTCAATCAACATAGGGATGCACACACATTTTTTTTTTTTTAATTAGTGTTTGTATCTTCTTTGGATCGATACCCAGTAGTGGAATAACTGGATCATATGCTAATTCTATTTTTAACTTTTTGAGGAATCTCCATACTATTTTCCACAGTGGCTGCACCAATTTACATTTCCACCAGCAGTGCCTGAGGGGTCCTTTTTCTTCACATTTTTGCTAACACATGTTATTTCTTGTCTTTTTGATACTGGCCGTTCTTACAGGTATAAGGTGATATCTCATTGTTTTCATTTGCACTTTTCTCATGACTAGTGATGTTGAACATTGTTTCATGTATCTGTTGTCCATCAGTATAGAAAAATGTCAATTAAGGTTCTCTGTCCTATATTTAATTGGATTACTTGTTTTGGGGGGTGTTGAGTTGTATAAGTTCTTTATGTATTTTGGATATTAACCCCTTATTGGCTATGTCATTTGCAAATATCTTCTCCCATTCATTTGGTTGACTT
Organism: Lutra lutra; assembly: GCF_902655055.1. Lineage (NCBI taxonomy): Eukaryota > Metazoa > Chordata > Mammalia > Carnivora > Mustelidae > Lutra > Lutra lutra. Next base: position 48,704,221 of record NC_062283.1, on the reverse strand, counting down.
TTTGTTTTGTTGATGGTTTCCTTTGCTTTGCAAAAGCTTTTTATTTTAATGTAGTTCTAGTAGTTTATATTTGCTTTTTTTCCCTTGCCTTAGGGGACATATGTAGAAAAATGTTGCCAAGGCCAATATAAAAAAAATTCCTGCCCATATTCTCATAGGATTTTTATGATTTCAGGTCTCACATTTAGATCTTTAGTCCATCTTAAGTTAACTTTTGTGTATGGTGTAAGAAAGTGGTTCAGTTTCATTCTTTTGCATGTAGCTGTCCAGTTTTCCCCACACCATTGCAGAGACTGTCTTTTCCCAATTGTATATTCTTGTCTCCTTTGTCTTAGATTAATTAACCATATAAACATGGGTTTATTTCTGTTCTCTATTTTGTTCCACTGATCTGTGTATCTGTTTTTGTGCCAGTGCCATATTGTTTTGATTAGTACACCTCCTTAGTATATTCTAAAAATCTAAAATTATGACACCTCCATTTTTGTTGTTTTCCTCAAGATTACTTTGATGGCTTGAGGTCTTTTGTGGTTCCATACAAATTTTAGGATTATTTGTGCCAGTTCTGTGCAAAAAGCTGTTGTTATTTTGATAGGGATTTCATTGAATCTGTAGGTTGCTTTGGATAGTATGCATTTTTTAATATTAGTTCTTCTAATTGAATGGAATTGCATGAAATTATCTTTACCTTTGTGTCATTTTCAATTTCTTTTATCATTGTTTTATAGTTTTCAGATACAGATCTTTCCCCACCTTGGTTATATTTAATCCTGTTTGGTATAATTTTAAATGGGGTTGTTTTCTGAATTTCTCTTTTTTGCTATTTGGTTATTAGTGTATAGAAATGCAACTGGTTTCTCTGTATTAATTTTGTATCCTGCAACTTTACTGTATTCAGTTATTTCTTCCAGTGGTTTTTTGGTGGTGTGTTTAGGGTTTTCTATGAATAGCATCATGTCATCTGCAAATAGTGACAGTTTCATTTCTTCCTTTAGGAAGGCATCTTCCATCTATATGGATGCCTCTTTTTCTTTTTCCCTGTCTGATTGCTGTGGCTACAACTTCCAGTACTATGTTGTCTTATTTCTGATCCTAGAGGAAAAGCTCTCAGTTTTTCACCCTTGAGTATGTTGTTAGTTCTGTGTTCCATATATGACTTTTATTATGTTGAGGTTTTCCCTCCAAATCCACTGTGTTGAGATTTTTTTTTTTTATCATGAATGGATGTTGAATTTAGTCAAATGCTTTTTCTGCATTTATTTAGATAACCACATGATTTTTATTTTTCATTAATGAAGTGTATCACATTGTTTGATTTGCAAATGTTGAGTCTTTTTTGCATCACCCCTGTACATCCCACTTGATTGTGGTGAATGAGCATTTTAATGTATTATTAGATACAGCTTGCTAATATTTTGAGGATATTTGCATCTATGTTTATCAGAGATATCAGCCTGTAGGTTTCTTTTCTTTTAATGGTGTGTTTGGTTTTGGTATCAGGGTAATGCTGGCCCTTCCTTGCTCCTTTTTTTTTTTTTTTTTTTTTTTTATTAGTTTGAGAATAGGTATTAACTCTTCTTTAAATTTTTGATAGAATTCACCTTTGAATCCATCTCTTTCTGGACTTTTAGTTTTTTGAGTATTGATTCAATTTTATTACTAGTAATTGGTCTGTTCATATTTTTTATTGCTTTCTGATTCAGTTTTGGAAGAATGTCTGTTTATAAGAATTTATTTCTTCTAGGTTGTCCAATTTTTTGGCGTATAATTTTTTATAGTAGTCTCTTATAATCCTTTATATTTCTGTGCTGTTGGTTGTTATTTCTCCTCTTTTATTTGTGATTATATTTACTTGGGTCCTCTCTGTTTTACTCCTTCCCTCCTGTCCTCCTTCCTTCCTTTCCCTTTTTTTGATGTTTGGCTTAAGGTTTATCAATTCTGTTTTTCTTTTCAAAGAATTAACCCTTGGTTTCATTGATCTTTTCCTGTGTGGTTTTTCTTCTTTTTTTTCTTTTTTAAGTCTCTGTGCCATTTATTTATGCTCAGATCTTTATTATTTCCTTCCTTCTAACCTTGGACTTTTTCTTTCTTTAGTTCTTTTAGGTATAAGATTGTTTATTTGAACTTTTTCTTGTTTCTTGAAATAGGCTTGTGTAGTTGTGTATTTTCCTCTGAGAACTGCTGTAGCTGCATATCAAAGATTTTGGACCATTGTATTTTATTTTCAGTTTTCTCCATGTATTTTTTTATTTCTACTTTGATTTCTTTGTTGACCCAGTAGTTGTTTAGTATCATGTTTAGCTCCATGTGTTTGTGTCTATTCCAGTTTTTTTCTTGTGATTGATTCTCTACATTCTAGTGAGCATCTTTATGATCATTACTTTAAGCTATTTATCAGGCATATTCTGTTTTTCTTTCTTTCTTTCTTTCTTTCTTTCTTTCTTTCTTTCTTAGGCATATTCTGTTTCTTTCTTTTTTTTTTTTTGAGGTTTTGTTTTGTGCTTTGGGGGTAGCAGATTCCTCTGCCTCCCCATTTTGCTTTACTTTCTGTGTTTGTTTCTGTGATTTAGATGGAACAGTTACTTCTAAACTTGAAGAAATGATTTTGTGTGTGGTTTTTCTTTGTGTAGCCCATCTGTATGCCTCATGATTTTGGCTGGCTGGCTGGAGCTGTGGCTGGTATGGGCTAGGGGTCACGGGGCCACGCTGGTGAGAGAGCTAGAGCTGAAGTAGGTCTAGGCTGGGGTGGTCCTACGGCTCTCTCTGCAGAGGATGCCCTGGCAAGACCAGCTGAAGTTGAAGGCTAAGGGGGGCTCCTGGGACTCTTTGTGTAGGGGGCACCCTGGCAGGACTATTGTAGCTGAAGGGGATACAAGATGGGGATCCTGAGGCTCTCTGTGTAGAAGGTGCCCTGGTAGGACAGCTAAAGCTAAAGTAGGTGTGGGCCAGTGTGGTCCTTCCTTGAGCTCTCCATGCAGAGGGTGCCCTGGCAGGATAGCTGAAGCTGAAGTGGGTATAAGTCTAGGTGTCCCATGGTGCTCAGCACAGGGGTCACCCTGGCAGGGTAGCTGGAGCTGAGGCTGGTATAGGTTGAGTTTTTTGTTTTTGTTTTTAAAGTAATCTCTCCATCTGAGATGGGGCTCAAACTCTCAACCCTGAGATCAAGAGTCACTTGCTGTACTTGCTCCAAGCCAGGTACCCCTGGGTTGGAAGTTCTGGGCATTCTGCACAGGGTGCACCTTGTCAGGGTAGCTAGAACTGAAGCAGGTGTTGGCTGGGAGATCCCAGAGTGCTCTACACTGGATGTACCTTGCAAGCTGTCGGAAGCTGATGTGATATGAGCCTGGTGTGTTCAGGGGTATCCCTGTGTACACTCCCTGGGACACGGTTGAATGGCTAGGGCTGGTGTGGGCGCAGGACTTACTGAGGTGGCGCATCAGTTAGGGTTCGTGGACTTTGCCCCCTTTCACAAAGTGAAGGGGGGAGCATAAACCAAGGCTTTTGCCAGCCCCTCTAAACCTGGAGAGAGTTCTAACTGCTGTTTGGCTGAGTTCGAGGGCTGGCCTTTTTGTATGCTAGTTGCCCTTAGAAACCATGGCTTTTCTTCTTTGCCCTTTTTTTCCTTGCCGGGGTGCCTCTGGGGCTGCTGTGGGCTAGGGACCTGGAGCCGGATGAGATGGCAAGCTGGCTATGGTGACTGGATCCTGCTCCATTGTGCCCTTTCAAGGTGGAGGGGAAATGTAAACCGTGGTGTCCCTTAGACCCAGAGACAGTTCCAGCAGCAGCCCCGCCCTTTGGCAGTGTTCTAGGGATGGCTCTTTTATATGCTAGTTGCTCTTTTAAACCAGGGCTTCTCCAACCCGACCCTTGTCCCCGGGGAGATGAATCTAATCCTGGTGCCTCAGTTCTGTCCCTCCCCACTGCAGCATTCATGTTGGAAATTCCCTTCATTATCGTGTATCTGTCTCTCTTGCTGTTCTTTCTTGCCATTCTCTCTTCTGTCGTGCAGAAGCTGTTCAGTCAGTCCCCGGTTCTTCTTCAGGAGTTAAGATTCTATGAAGAACTGTGGGTTTGGTGTGTCCATGGAGGAAGTGAGTTTAGGTTCTTCCTGTGTCACTCACTCTCTTGGACCTGGACTTCAAAAACAAAGCCTTTTCAGTTATCCTTGTTGTTGGGAGGGTGGTGAGGACATTTTAAAATTGCACTTAGGTTGTCAAACTGGATTCTTTGGATTTGTGAATGATTCTCCAAGAGGTATTTGAAGTTTTAAATGTCTTATTCCTTAAAAAATTTCTTAGATTCCTAAAATAAATGTACCTATGCTTTATGGAAGTAAAATAGATTTAATTAACTATAGTACAGTTTTATGCAAGTTTTTCTTAGTTGTAATTTTAATTTACATGCCGGACTACCTGAGAAAAAAGAGATAAAATTAATCAAACCTCTATTTAAAGCCTGAAAAAAACATACCCCTAAAACATTTTTTCACGTGGAACTTGAATATTAAATTGTATCAGCCACTAGCTTTAAGAATTAAACTGAACCAGGTAATTCTTCTAATAAATTCAAAGCAATGTGTCCTCTTAATCAGATTGCTTATAGTGTTGATCTGAATTACTTTGATCTGCCTCTGTTAGATATTATGCACAGTATATATCGTGTACATTTTATATTGTTGAAATTCCTGTCCCTGATGATCACATACTTAAGGTCTACTACAGGTGGGTAAAGGACATTTAGCACTGTTTAAAAAGCCAAAAATAAGCTTTTGTCCTAGAATACTGCCTCCATTATGACTTGAAACAGACTTATGTCATTAAAATTTGACCAGCACAGGATTAAATATTTGGGTGAGGGTCGTGGTGTGAGTATGAGTCGTATTTATTGCTGAGGTTTCTGTCTTTAAAACCTGTGGTTCTCCCAAGACTCATCCCAGCAGCATCAGCTTCTTCATCATCTGGGAATTTGTTAGAGATATACACACTCTGAATCAGACTCTGGGAGTGCGTCCCACAGTTGGTGATTTAACAAGATTTCCAGGAGAAATTGATACACACTAAAGATCAGGGACCAGTGTTTTAGATACTGTACTTACATAAATTGGTTATTAGCTTATCAAAATATAGACACTGAAAATCTTCAGCTCTTATTTGTTCTCCTCTGGGCAATTTGAGCTCAATATGTTGTCCTTTATCAGTAACCCACACATACATATTTGAATCCCTACTACATGGCAGGTACTAGTATATACTAAATGAATGAGTATGTACAGTAGTTTTTCATCTGTGTACTGCTTAATGAATTTCCAGTATCTCCAGTGTTGATCCCATGAACCCTTGAGGAAGCTGGGCTGGACCTGGGTTACTCAGAGCTAATTGACTTTAGTTGTGAGTAGTTTCTTCCATTTATTATAGAGTGCTTTACAAATATAATTTTCTATGTACTTAGTGACATGAAAAGGTTGGAAAGAACTAATTAGTATAGAGTAGAGATTTGGAGTCAGACTGAGTTCAGATTTGGTTCCATTGTAACAAACCTTTGGCAAATCATCTGATATGTGTCCTTATCTATGGAATGTAGATGGCAATTACATATATGTATGTAGATATACAGATATGTCTCTATACTTTATTGATTATGGTGAGGATGCAGTCAAGGTTTGGTATAGATTCTTACGTATAGTAAGTGTTAACTATTCTTATTCTAGCAGTTCCTGGGAAGGAGAGATTAGCTTGACATGGAGTAATCAGTAAAGGTGGAAATAAAGTTAGTGCTGACTTATTAAGAGGTTTCATGTCACCTGGAATGGAGAGGGAGGTGAAGGGGGAAGAAGGGAATTAGAGACCAAATTCCAACAGAGAGAGTTTGTTCTGGGAAATGTTCAAGGGATATCGACTAATGGAATGTATTTCAGGCTGTGTTTTTGGGAGCTCTTGGGTTCAAAGAGCAAAAGGTGTGCAAATTCAGAGGGAGATTGACTTGTCTGATTTGTGCCCCCCTTAGCAAGTATATTTATGTCTTCATCTACTTTCATATGTGGGAATTCTGTGTAATATTTCACTTAAATGGAGGATTTTGCTACTTAAAAATGTTTTAAATACTGTTCTAGTCTTTGTAGTATAGAATTTAGAAAAACAGTGGGGATGAGGAGAGAGAAAAAAAGAAAGATAAGTGCCAGAATGTAGTTGCTTTAAATGAACTTTGGTTTTGGTCAAGAGAAAGACATCATTAGTGAATTTTAAATGGGGAGGGGAATTATTTTTTAGAAGGTTTTTTGGAGAAAACATGCACACTTGAAACGGGGAGAGAGTAGGAATAGGATAAACAGTTGACCAGATTAGGTCTTACTGTGATAGTGATAAGAACAAAGTGGAAAAGGTGGATTTAAGAAATATTTTTGAGCAGTAATTTATAGAATAGAATGAGGAAAGAATGAAATTTAACTCAAGTGATCAGCCTAAGTAATTAGAAAGGTTAGAAGTTCCATTAACATAGGAGATAGGCAGGGAGCTGAATTGTCTGGGATTAGGAGGAGAAATTGATCAGGAGTTTGGTTTTAGGTGTAAATTTGAAATGATGTCCAAGTAGAAAGTCTTTTTGGTTGATTGGTTGGCTTGTTTGTTCCTGACTTCATTCTGTGATTATTTATTGAGTACTTATATTGTGAGAGGCACTATTCTGTGAGAAGAAACATGGACATATGGGTTTGAGAGTAACTGAAATAAAATGAAAGAAAAATCCTTTGAAGGTAAAAAAGCTGCTGAATGGAGAGTATAGAGAGAAACTTAGAGAGCAGAGGAATCAGCTGTGAGGGATGCACAGTTTGAAATGGAAATAAAAGAACCTCAAGTAAAAGCAGAATTTATCAGAAATACTAGAGTAAAAGGGAGAAAACAGTCTGGAGTTCCAGGCACTGAAAAAGAGGAGAATTTCACAAGTAAGGTGTACTTGATACTTTCAGCATGGATATTGTTTTTAGGAAGTCATTCTAGGAAAAGAACAGAAGACAAATTTCTTAGTCTCACTGACCATATATAGGAATGGAGGTGATGGAAATAGAGTATTTATTCTGGAAGTCTTGAGAAGTCAGGAAGAAAAGAAATAGAACATTAGCTATAGAGGACAACTAGGCCAAGCAAAGATTATTTTCACGCTCACTTGGGCAGAATCAGTGAAACTCTTGGAAATGGAGATGTGCCGGGTGTAGTTGAGGAAACAAGGCTCAAGGAAAAGGAAAGGTAATTTGTAAACATATAGTTGTAGTGTAAATCTCTCTTCCCATATGATGCTCCCTGAGAGTGGGACCATTTCTGCCTTTTTTACCACCAGACACTCAGCACTTGGCATAGCACCTTTTCAGGTCATAGATGTTCAATAAAATATGTTGAATGAATGAATGAATCACATAAGAGTTTAGTGAGGATCCCTATTTGTCTGAGACCTGAAGAATATATGAGAGATTTTAAGTTGGTAAAGATGTGTTTGAAGGAAGGAAGAAGAGCTGGGGAAGCTCATGCTGCCTGCCCAGCTTTTCAGTAAAGTAGGCAGGCAAATTATTTACCAGAAGGATCTGGTCCAGTTAAGGCTTATAGGAAGTTGAAAATATTGTAGGATAACACTTTCTGGAAAGATGTTAAGGAGTTCACCTAAAATAAATAAAACGACTGCTAAGCTAAGGAATGATTACAATTTGGTCATTTTCTGAGAGCCTAGCATATGCCAAGCACTGTAATTGATACTTTACATGCACTATCTCATGGAATCCTTAAAATAGTCCTAGGGAATAGGTATCATTTATGTCTCATTTATTAATGAGAATATTATGCTAGGCCATAAATTTGTAATTGGCTAAGTCAGCACTTTGTATTGCTTTCTTTAGCAATGTGTTTTGGCCTTAGAGCAGAAGCAGAGAGGGCAGAAGGTAAAATTTGTTCATTCAGGAACTGGCAAAATAGGCGTGCTGTTATTAAGTCCTTCCTATGTTCCTTACTTCATTCAATCTCACAACAACACTGCAAGGTAAATATTAACTTTGCTTTTATGGAGAGTTTAATGAGTTTTCCCCAGGTGGCAGAAGTGGTACATGATCAGACCCCAGTTAGAAACCAGGTCTGTTTTATTCCAAACCCTGTGCTTTCCTCAGTACTCTCAAGAACAGATAATGTTGTTTAGGTTGACATTGGTGTGACCGACCATACAAAGACTTGAGAGGACATAATTAAGAACAGAGGTTTTCAGTTTTGTTTAATCACCTGGTATTCAATCATATCATCAATTAAAATGGGGACAGTAGTAATGCCTGCTAAAGGGTTGCAAAGAATTAAGTACATACATGAAATACTGTGTAATCTGTAAAGTGTTAAACGAATATTAGTTAATAATAATTTAAAAACAATAATGTTATTCTATAATCATTCACATGTTTTCTCGGTGTGTTTATAAACCTTGTAGATTAAAACCTTAATAACAGTTTACTAATTGGTTATTTTAATTACAATAATTATATTTTTGGTTTCTCTTTCTTTTTTTCTTTCTTTTTTTGAAGATTTTATTTATTTTTTGACAGACAGAAATCACAAGTAGGCAGAGAGGCAGGCCGAGGGTGGAGGGGGAATCAGGCTCCCCACCAAGCAGAGAGCCTGATGCGGGGCTTGATCCCAGGACCCTGGGATCATGACGGGAGCCGAAGGCAGAGGCTTTAACCCACTGAGCCACCCAGGCACCTCTTGGTTTTTCTTTCAAAGCAAACTTAGTTTTGCTTGAATATTTGCATCAGTGATATCCTATGGAAGTAATTTGAATGGGATTAAAAAATGGTTTCTTGCAAAAGTAGTATAATCTCTCTGTTGTTCTTGGTACCAATTTTAAAGGTACCTTTAGCAGTTACCAAGTCACCTGGAGTATATTTTTTAAAGTCTTATTGTGCAAAATATCTGTTATAGTCTCTCTTCTAAACATTTTAATGTATGATAAAGATGTATGCATATTAAGGGATTATCTCTTATCTCCGTGCCTTCCATTGCATTTGGAATACAAATTTTAGATAACACAATATAAGAATTAATATTTAAACATTGAATTGAGCAGGTTGGACTCGATTTCATGAATTGTCAAGAGGCTAGCTAGTCAAATTTTCAATTAAATTATGTAGTGTGTTAAGTCTATTGTTAGAATAAAACAGATGTTATTATCCCTCCCTCCCAACACTATTCTGGAAAAAATTAACTTCAGTAAGTCTAATTGCTTTTGGTGTTCTACTCCAAATGCTTTTCAATTCTTAAATTATGAGAATGAGATAAAGAGTAGAAGACTTTAATCGTTGATTTATAACTGTTGTCTTATCAGTGATACCTATGGATTAGGTTGTATTAAAGTGACATTTTAAATAATTTTGTTGTTCATGTATGCATTGCTTTTCGGAGAGAATGACAATAAGAAAGTACCAGTTTAACCTCTCACAGAGTATGTCTTAATTACCATGTCTTGGTGGTAAATTGTCTCCAAATAAATTGGGTATGAACAAGTTTGAGAATGGGTCACACTTCTGATACTGAATGATTTATTTTTTCCCCTTTGCAAGATTTATTAAAGTTAGGAACTCTCAAGGGCGTGGTGTATGGAGAAGGCATATTCTTGGCTTTCTTAACCCTGTATGTCTCTATCATTGATCATGTTCCTATAAACCTTCCTTGATTTTTTTCTTGTTTTACTTTAAAAAAAAAAAATACTTGGCATCATCTTTCCAGTTAGTTTACTTCTGTATAAAGTAGGATTTCATTTCATTTAAAAAATAACCAAATAGCTATTTTGCACCTGTCAACTTGCATTTCTCTCTTTAGTAAGAGATTATAAGTTTCCATGGCCGTGCGCACTCTGAGAGTGATTATGCCTTAAAGGTGTGGTTATAGTTGTATTCAGCTCAGTCAGAAATGTAGGAACCTAATCAGGTAAGACACTGAAGAAAGTTTACTCAAGAGGAGGTGTAGATGGTTAATGTTTTGGGCTGGCAAAAATCCCAGTGAAGAAAGGCTTTTGAGTGAGAAATTAGGTTCAGTGAAAGATGAGGCATAGATACTCAGGTTAGAAAATTTGGACTTTGGGGATAATATTGATGAGGGACCCTAAGAAGTAGATTGCTTTTTGATATAGGGTCCTCAGAGTAAGCTTGTCATTTTCTTTGTACTATCTCAGATATGCCCAGGCTAACCTTTTTCTAGGTGGCTATGTTAAGAGTGTTTTTGATTCTTCCATTTGACAAATATTTATTGAGTATCTATTATGTCCCAGACACTCTTCTAGATACTAGAGATATAGCAATGAACAAAATAGACAAAATGTTGACACTATCTAGGGTTTATATAGGTGGGAGAGATAAAAAAGTAAGTATATTATATATTTTTGGTGAGAGATGCTATGGAGACAGTTTTACAAAGATAGGGAATGTAGTTTTGAATAGGGTAGTCAGGGAAACTTAAACAAAAGATGACATTTTAGCCACAGCTTGAGTTTGGTTGTGCATAAGAACTCTTGGCTTGGCGTTACTGTTATTTATCGTATCTTAGTAGAATTGGCATAAGCAAATGTCAGTATTTACCATTTTACAATGAAGAAAACTTGTGGCCAGGAAAACCATCAAATGTATCCAGAAAACCAGACACTGGATTTTAGAACCCTAGATACTGTGATTTGGATCTCTGAAAGTTGAACTGCGGTAAAGCCAGATTTAGCCCAAAAGTTAGTGGTTCAGGAGAGACCAGCAGGGACACTGGAGCACCTTTACAGGTTGAGTCTGACTCCCAGTCTGTAAGACTTGGGCAGACTTACTGGAAGTCTTGTGAGAAGCCATGCCTTGGTGGGCCTTTGCATATACCGAGGCCTATACTGAGATCACTCCATCTTAGGTTTCAGACCCTTTGTTTTGGAAGGTTATAGTTGTAAATGAAGTACCAGGCTTTGAGATCGCTCTTGGACTGATTGGGGCTTTCTCAGGCCCTTTGATCCTAGTAGCTTAGTGGAGTGAGTAAAGTAACACTCTGATAATCACACCAAGACCTAAGGATACTGTGAATTAGTCAAGGTCCTGAAGTTTGAGACAGGGAAAGATGACTTTCCTGCTAAATTCTAAAAGAACTTCTGCCTGTCTTTTTATCCAGCCACTGGAAAAATATCCCCAAGAGAGAAATGATTGATGTCCACAATATTGTCCATGAGTCTTGAGCTAAATTAATCCTATTTAAGCTACTGTGTCCTTTAATTTTTATCCACATCTTTGTACCTAAATGACTTTTATTTCAGCTTTTCTTTTTTCCTTTATTCAGACTCACTGTTTCAACACTTCTTCAGCTGTCCACATAGATTCCCATATGTCATCCTCATTCTCTGAATTGTCACATAGACCTCAAAAAAGTATCATTCCTTACACACTGAAGTCCTAGCCCTGCCTCTGTAAGATCAGCTTTGTCATCACTATGCAAAAAATCACAACTTTCTCTCCAGCTCTCTTTTCTTTTTCTTCCTTGGGCAGTTTTTTTAGTGAGAAGTTCTTTTTGAAAATAAACACTTATTTTCCCATAGCTTTTCAAAATAAATTGCATGATGAAAATTCATCTCATATATGCTGCATAGTAATATTAAAAATTCTGCAAATAAATTGTATTTTATCCTGTTAAATTTATTCAGACAGTGCAGTAGAAAACAAAGCATTTGTCAGAATGAATCAATATTTATGAAACAATACATCATTGTCATTAGCTTAGGTAGTGGCTAAGTGATATTGTTTAATTAATGCATATGTAAAGGTAAAGTCAGAATGGTAAAAACTGACATTTCACTGGAACTATGCATTAAAGACATTTTATTTGTATAACTATGGTAATTTAGATCTAATGATAATATTTTTAAACATATTTAAAGATGAATTGTGCTTTCTCCTTTGACGGTTTTAAATTTTGTCAAAGACGTGATGTTTCTCTACCCACACGGGGAAAAAATCTATGTTGATAAATTCTCTTGGATATGAATTTTATCACAGTAACACTTTGAATACCACCTTCAGTTTTTAAAACCATTTAAAAATTCCCCTTGAAAGTACTTATATAGGAAATCAAAAATTTAAGACATAGTTATTTTTATCAGCTTATTTGAATATGATATTCAATAACAAATACGATTTTACCCAGTATGAGTCAAAAAGAGATTATGAACTATTTTTCCTCATTTTCTAGGAAATGTCCCAGTCTTTCTGTCTTTAAAGGTGGGGTGGTTCCTCTTTTTGGCTAATGTTGCATGCACTTTGGTTGCCCTTTCTTCTTCCTGATATGCCTATATTAACTTACCATGAAAACCTTGACTCTCTTACTTGCTTTGATGTCTGGGTGTCCTCATTCTTCAGTGATACTGTGACTACGGAAACACTCTAGCTTGATCCTTGGAGTTTCAAGGATGTCATAATGCTTAAGGCTACTTCCTGTCCCCTGTTATTGCTTCCTTATCCCTTGCAAAGCATTGCCTTGTCCACACGTGAATTCAGACTGTATGTTTCTGCAATTTCTAAATTCTTACTAAAAAGAACTAGAGCCAAGATGATTTCCAAGATATACCCTATGTAAAACTTTCTCTTACCGTTGTTCTCCAATTTATGGACCCACTAGGAATAGTAAAAAAAAAATAAATAAATAAAAATTAAAATTAAAAAAAATCTGTTTTTTTTTTTTTTATTTTTTAACGATATTTTTTATTTATTTGACAGAGAGAGAGAGAGAGGGTCACAAGTAGACAGAGAAATAGTCAGCGAGAGAGGAGGAAGCAGGCTCCCCGCCAAGCAGAGAGCCCGACGCGGGGCTCGATCCCAGGACCCTGGGATCATGACCTGAGCCGAAGGCAGAGGCTTTAACCCACTGAGCCACCCAGGTGCCCCAAAAAAATCTGTCTTTAATAAGAGGCTTTTTCTGATAAGTCAACACTTATATATTATTTTAACATTGTTTTATGGTGATGATTATCTGCTACAGTTTTATGTATTTTAATTATTAATTTTGTTGATTGAACCTTGAGGCCTTTTACATAAAGGATGCAGTTTGAATGATACTGTGGCAATTCCATTTAGTCTCTGTTAACAACCATATTGCTTCATTTCAGTCAACAATAATTCCTCTCTTATGGGCTCCATAGCACATATGGTTTACATGTAATATTATTTTATTTATTTATTTACTTATTTATTTTTAAAAAATTTTTAAAGAAGATTTTATTTATTTATTTGACAGAGATCACAAGTAGGCAGAGAGAGAGAGAGACAGAGAGAGAGGAGGAAGCAGGTTCTCCACCGAGCAGAGAGTCCGATGTGGGACTTGATCCCAGGACCCTGAGATCATGACCTGAGCTGAAGGCAGAGGCTTAACCACTGAGCCACCCAGGCGCCCCATGTAATGTTATTTTAAAAGTGATATTTTTGTTAGATTTAGATGTTGACATTCAAGGTTGCTAACAAAATGTTTGTGATTTTTTAAAAAGATTTTATTTATTTATTTGATACACAGAGAGAGATCACAGGTAGGCAGAGAGGCAGGCGGGGGTGGGGGGTGGGGGGGTGGGGGGGTGGCGGGGAAGCAGGCTCCCTGCTGAGCAGAGAGCCCGACGTAGGACTCAATCCCAGGACCCTGGGATCATGACCTGAGCTGAAGGCAGAGGCTTAACCCACTGAGCTACCCAGGCGCCCTGATTTTTTTTTTTTTTTAAGATGATTTTAGTCTTCCCATAGCAGAGATAAATGTATTATCTAGAAAAGAGGGAGAGGTTGTACTTTCTTATCAGGGGGAGAGAATTCTGAATAATCAAGGGGCAACTAGATGGAATTAATTTCAGTATTACTGGGGATGAATTAGATTTACTTTAAACAAGAGCCAAAGAAACCTTTGTGTTTATCATCTAAAGCCCAGCCCCTCTGTTGATCTTTTCCTGAATATCTGAGCCAGCATTGACTACCTCCCTGAACATGCCTTTTAATCTCAACTAGATTTTATTTTATTTTATTTTATTTTTTATCAACTAGATTTTAAATCTCTAAGTAGCCAGAGACTCCAACTGCATTACTCTGGATAAAATGCTGTACACCTAGTCTTTCCTTAATATGTATTTGGTTGAAAATGGTCTTCACTACGTCAAGCTATTCGTTTTCTTCATTAAAAGTTCCAGGGGGCACCTGGGTGGCTCAGTGGGTTAAGCCTCTGCCTTCTGCTCAGGTCATGATCTCAGGGTCCTGGGATCGAGCCCCACATCAGGCTCTCTGTTCAGTGGGGAGCCTGTTTTCCCCCTCTCTTTCTCTGCCTACTTGTGATCTCTCTCTCTCTGTCAAATAAATAAATAAAATCTTTTAAAAAAATAAAAGTTCTAGGATGTGCTACTTTTTTCTTCTTTTCCCTTCACATTTGAATTTAGCTGTAGTAATAAAGATATACTTCTCAACTAAAAAGTATAAAGAACATGAAAGATAAAAGATCTCATAAAAGATCAGGAACATGTTGTCATTCTTCCAGGGAACCCCTCCAGCCAGATAATTTGCTCTTCTGACTGTTGCCTGTAAGGTGGCTCATTTTCAGAGCAAGTGGACCCTGAGTGCCAGGGTGAATGGCTTGTGGTATTTTCTCTTTGTGAAGATAAACCAAAATCCTAAAGGAAAATACTTTCTATTACTGTTTGTAGGGTTTATCTACAGTGAAGGAAAGAGCAGCCATCCATAGGGGATATATTTAAGGTTGATGATAGAGACAAATGAAGTAAAAAGAAAAATATTCTTTTTTTAAAAAACATATTTAGTATTTTAAGTGACTCATAGGAAAGATGACTGATTTGGGGTAAGCTTGCTATCCTCTGGCATAGTTAAGCCAATTGTAGCAATTAGAATGAGGAATGCTAGCATATATTGAGTCCTGCAGTGTGCATGGTGCCTTCTGTAAATATTCTTACCTAATTTTCAGGAATTCATCATGTGAGAGTAAGTATTCAGATTTTGCAAAGAGAGATCCTGAAGCTCAGTGAATTTCCTAGTAACTGGAAGCTGCAAGGTTCACATAATCTTTCTGTTTTCTGGATAGGCCATACCACGATACTAGATTGCCTTGATGGTATTGACTTCTTCAGGTAGAAGGATGAAAAATAAAAACAATATTGAAAGAAACAGAGAAATAGACCTTGTTAAACACTTAGGTGACTTAATTACTAGGTGAGCCCTACATTAAGCTAAAGGGGAAGAAGATCCCATGATCCTCATTTTTGGAAAGATGTATAAAATTTTTAGATTAGAAGAGCTTATATATTCATATTAATTAAACCCTCTCTATAAATACTAATGTTTTAAGAGTTTATGAATGAAAAAATATGCAGAAGACATGACTCATAGCCTTGAAGAATGTAGTCTATACTAGACTATACTAGACTGATATCTTAATATAATACAAGTATTGAATTACCTTCTAGTTAAGTATAATCTTTTTTAGGGGTGAAAACTATCTTTATTTTTTCAGATTTAAATTCAAGAAACATTTATGGGATACTTGGAAACCTTTCTCATAAATAATTCACTAGCCTCCTGAGCAGAGTAGTTCAGTAGTTTTTGAAGGCCGTGTAGTCTCAAGGGAGAACGTAGACTTTGGAATCAGACCAGAGCTCAGACCTCATCTGCTGCTTTTTAGCTGTGTGGCTGATGAGTCATACTCTCTAAATTTCACTTTTCTCATCCCTCAAATAAAGATAGTAATGGCATTGGTATGGGAATTGCGTATAATACTCTTAATGTACTGCTTATCAGCACACTAATATATGGTAGATAATAAAATATTCTTCCCTTGGTTCTCACCTAATGTGGGATAGAAAATGATAAGTGTAGTATGAGGGAAGCTCCCCAGAGAGATACTACATCCACCGAGGTACTTGGAGAGGGCTTCCTGAGGAAATGGGTGTTTGAACTGAACCTTGAAAGATGACAGGATTTGGACATAACAGAATTGGGACATGTGGGTATTTCATGATCTATACAGTGTTTATAGAAAGGCTATGGGCACATAATGGAGGACCTTTTAAACTATGGTTTGACTAAAGACACAGATTTATCACTTAAGGATGATTCTTATATTGAATCTTTGTGAAAGCTGAGAGCGTGTTATTAAATCTCAGTGAAAGTATTCCTCCTAGATGCTGAGAAATTAGAGGCTGGTTTCAGTGCTGTCTGGTGATCTTAATCCAGGGAAAGAGAGTAGAAAACCTAAACGAATGGTTACTGGATGCATGTGTTTGGATTTTCCTTTAAAATACCAGGCGTCCAAAGAAAGTTGGTGGGGAGTGCTGAGATGAGATCTGTTCAGAATTCAATTTTCTAATGAGTGCCAGAATGCTAACTTATAGGTCAGTGCTTCTCAGACTCTTTATGTTTGCCCCACATTTTGGCTACTTGAATTTTTGGTTGCACACATAAAGGGTTTAAGTTGACTCCGTGGAAGTTATCATTGTAAAAATCTCTTGGGGCTCCAAGTAATGATGGCCTGATTCAGTGTTCCACTTGTTCTAGTGCATTCACACAGTCTTTCTTTGGTTTTAACTGTACTTCCTACCTGTAGCACATTGTGCCTTTCTCAAAGTCGTATGTGACCTACTCAGCTCAGGGTCCCATCTAATTGATGTCTTGGTGATCATCTTTCTTCAGTTGCAGCAAATACACATTTACCCTTTGATCAAAATTTGAAGAACTGTTTCAGAGGCGTTCGTAAGATATTAGGCCACGTAGATGTCCTAGATGCCTAACATCCCTAAGGAAATATTCTGTTCTTTTTGCAGTAGTTTATGCCCCAGGGCACACATAGTTTTGAATTTTTTTTGTCTTTCTTAAACTTTATACTGATTCTGTAGATGAACTCCCCTTTTTAAGGCTCTTAAGTATATCTTCAGCCTCTCCTTCTCCCTGAGCTCTAGGCCCTCATTTCCCAAGTGCAGTAGCTCATACAAACACAGTCATGTGTCTTTGAAGTCTCCAAAACTGAGTTCCTGGTCCACCTGCCCACCCCAGTCCAGCTCCTCCTGCAGTCTTTTCTGTCCCAGGTAATGGCAGTTCCATTCTCTTAGTTGTGCAGTTCAAAGACCTTGATGTACACAATCTTTGGCTCCTTTCTTTTTCTGTTACCTATGCTGTCAGCAAATCCTTTTGGCTCAGCCTTAAAGGTGTATCATTTCTGACTGTCCCTACTGTCGCAACGCTGGGCCACACACGCCATCACCATCTCTTATTTGGATTATTACAGTAGCTTTCTAATTACTTCTCAAGCTTCTGTCTTAGAAGATTTAGTCAGTGTCAGTAGAAGCAGGGGGAAGAAGGGTCACTGTTTAGGCCAGTATTTTCCCTGATAGGACTTCAAAATTCTTTCAAGACAAAATTGCTCTAATTTCAAGACAAAATTTCTATTAATACCTCAGAATTTCATGCCCTAGATTTGGAGAGAAGTGATTTTTTTCCTCCCTATGTATTGTTGACCATAATGTAAGAGCTTCTCAGTATGGCCTCTGTGAACAGACCCTTGATGGACAGTTATCCTATATATCTTAAATATATTACTAATCTTAAAATAATGAGAATATTATGAAGTGCACGCACTACCGAAAGTAACTGACGTAATTCCATCTTCTTTTTAATGATTTAGAATGAACTTCAGAATTTGGAACTGCTGCAGGCTGATCATTAGGAACATCAATTATCATTGCATAGTAAAGGAAGTGCTGGTTAGTAGAGATTTCCAGTCGTGTTAGTGTTAGAAAAAGCTGCTTTCTCTCTTCTAAAATTAAAAATAGTTTATTAAACCTTTCTGGTTATTTCTCCTCAGGAATTTGGGGCAAAGGTGATCTACAGATATTATGGTAGTATGTTTTGATGTGGACTCACTAGCTGTAATGGGTGACTGGTGGATTTTATAATTACTTCAAAAAGGAAAGGTCAGTAATTGAATTTTGCAGGTATTTTATTTGACTTGAATATTCCTTAACTTTTTATTTTATATTTATTTCTCAGCCCTGTAGACCTGAGGCTCTTTCTGGTTTAGTGGCAAAGTAAAAGATACTAATGAGAATATCTTTGGGACATAATTATGTAGATTTAAAGGAGTGATGTAGTTTTAATTATGCCCTTTAGCTAGTGTACTTGCATATTAAACTCATTCATGTCTCAGTGTATTTCCCTCTGAAACTTTGCTTTTCTCAGGCCTTAAATTACTAATCAGCTCATGGGTGTACCCGAAGGTTATGTAAGCTAAGTTGAAGACTGCCAAAGAATGTGTTTAAACTATTAATCCAAAATATACAGAAGTTTATAGTTAGAAAAAATGGCCCATGGGTTTATAGTGTTCTTCACTGGATTCATAAGAAGGAAATTCCCAGCATTGTTTGTGTATATGTGTTTCCTCCTTCTCTCCCTCCCTCCTAACCTAAACAGAAACACCCTTTGGTTGTAATGTGTTGAAACATGTAATATATTGTTTCCCTGCAGCTACTTTAGTAAACTGAGGGAACTTGAAGTAAAATAATAATAATAGATATTTAAAATTTTTTTTACTTCTGCTTTTTTGGCTTGTTTGTTTACTTTCATTATAAGCTTCTAGATGTAGTGGGCTACTAAATCTACTAAAGGTAGCAACTACCTTGAAGCTATGGAATGATTTATTCACTTATGGGAAAAACATATGGGGTTACTTAAACCCTACTTTGTGGGTGGTTTTATTTTTATTTGTGAGAAGCTACAGAAGGGAAATCCTTGGTAAAGTCTAAGGACAGAGCTCAGAAAATCTTTTGAGGCCAGCTTTCCTCCCCAAGAAACAATACAAATATGGAATTTAGAACAGGAGTAAGTGACCTTTCTTTGAAGGAGGAGATGGTAAAAATTTTTGACTCTGTAGACGGTATGGTTTCTGTTGTACGACTCTGCTGTACTGTAGCGTGAAAGCAAACGTAGGTAATATCTAACCGAACAGACAAGACTGTGTTATAATTGACAAGAACAAGCAGCTTTCTGAATTTGTCCTGTGGGATGGATGTAGTTTACAGACTCCTAATTCAGAACGTGGATTCCTTAATTTTTTTCTTTATTTTCCAGCCTGACATTCATCAACTGCCTTTTGTGTATTTTAGCTACTTTTATATACTTTTATTTTTAAAGATTTTATTTATTTATTTGTCAGAGAGATCACAAGCAGGCAGAGAGGCAGGCAGAGAGAGAGAGGAGAAGCAGGCTCCCTGCTGAGCAGAGAGCCCGATGCGGGGCTCGATCCCAGGACTCTGAGATCATGACCTGAGCCGAAGGCAGCGGCCCAACCCACTGAGCCACCCAGGTGCCCCTACTTTTATATACTTTTGATTGGTGATCTTAACCGTGGTTTATGAGACAGAGAAAATACTCCTTAAAATGTTTACATTATGAAAAATTTCAAATATATACAAAAATAAATCCCCACATACGTATCATCACCAATTAGTAGTGTTTTCCATGTTTCATTTATTTATCCCTTTTTATTTGAATTTTATTTATTTTTATTCTTTTCTATATTCTTTGTATTTTAGCTGAAGTATTTTATTTTATTTTATTTTATTTTATTTACGTGTATGTATATATATATTTTCAAGACTTTATTTACTTGTCAGAGAGAGCACAAGCAGGGGGAGCTGCAGGCAGAGGGAGAAACAGGCTCCCTGCTGAGGCGGGAGCCTGACATGGGGCTTGATCCCGGATGTTGAGATCATGACCTGAGCCAAATGCAGGTGCTTAACTGACTGAGCCACCCAGGCATCTCCAGCTGAAGTATTTTAAAGTAAGTTTCAGACTATGTCCTGCAATGCCCGCATACCTTATTATGTATATCTAGAAAATATGGTCATTTTCTTACATAATTGTAATACCATTACCTTACCACTTGTCAGAATTAACAATTTTTTGATAACATCTGTTATCCGAGCCAAGTTCACATTTCCCCAGTTTGCTAAAAATACATTTTTTTTTTAAAGATTTTATTTATTTACTTGAGAGGGAATGAGTGAAAGAGAGCACGAGAGAGGAGAAGGTCAGAGGGAGAAGCAGATCCCCAAGGAGCCGGGAACCCGATGCGGGACTTGATCCTGGAAGTCCGGGTTCATGACCCGAGCGGAAGGCAGCCACTCAACCAACTGAGCCACCCTGGTGCCCTAAAAATACATTTTTTTAACATCCGATTTGTTTGAACCAGGACTGCGTCAAGTCATATGTTATATTTGGCTGTTGTCTCATAAGTCTCTTCTAGTAATCCCTTACTTAAGCCCCCCAACCCCCCCTTCTCTCCCCCCCCACCGTCTGTAGCTCCTAGAAGCAATAAGCCAGTTTTTTTTTTTCTTTTTTAAAGATTTTATTTATTTATTTAACAGAGATCACAAGTAGGCAGAGAGGCAGGCAGAGAGGGGGGGGGAAGCAGGCTCCCTGCTGAGCAGAGAGCCCAATGTGGGGCTCAGTCCCAGGACCCTGAGACCATGATCTGAGCTGAAGGGAGAGGCTTAACCCACTGAGCCACCCAGGTGCCCCTAGCCAGTTTTATAGAATGTTTCACATTCTAGATTTGTTTGCTTCCTGTGGTGTCATTTGTTACCATATTTCCCATTTTTCCTATAAGTGAAGTTAGCCATAAATACTTAAGTAAATTTAGGTACAACCTTTTCGGCAAGAGTTCTTCATAAGAGGTGCTTTGTTTTTCATATTGTGTCACATCAGGAGGCTTATCAGTAGCCTGAACCTCCATTGTAAAGTTCCCCTTCAACCTTTCATCTAATGCTTTTATCCACTCAATTATTGTTCCCAAATCAATTATCTTATTTCCATTTCTGCACTTATGGGCTGGAATTCTTCTGAAAGAATGTTCCCTAATCAACTTGGGTATTTGGTTACCCGGAAATACAATTGGTAAGGAAGGTAATATTTTTGAATCTCATTTTATAGATTGGGATTGATTCTCAGAAGTTTAAATGAATTGCTTAATGTCGTAAACTTAATATCCTACATAGCTCAGAATCAAAATCTTTGTTTTTGATACCAATTCTGGTTATCTTAGATGCAACGCCAGTAGGAGCCAGTGGACTGGCATCACAAGTTCTTCTTGGTTTGGAAATTAAAGGATGAGAAGTAGGGTGAGAGTGATTTAGAATACTTCCCATTTCCTTTCTGTCTCTTCCACCACCTCTGAATAAAGATAGTAGGTAGTTTTATCTGATAAACTACAGAGATAGTTTTCCAGAGCAATTGAATGCTTAGGAATCAAATTGCTTAGATTCAAATTCCGGTTCTTATCACTTAGCAGCTAGAACCTGACTTTTGGCAAGTTATTTAACCTTTCCATGCTCTAGTTTCCTTGCCTGTAAAATGAGGATCCTAATAGTATCGGTCTTAAAGTGTTGTTATAAGAATTAAATGACGGTGATACAAGTAAAGGGCTTAGAACAGTGCCTTGCATATAATAAGCACTCCATCTCATTTAGCTTTTCAGAAATAGAACTATTCCATAGCTACACTGTAATTCTACTAGACGTCCAAACCAAACATTCAAAATAACATAGTAATTGTTAGGAAAACAGTATGATGTTGTTCTGTTGACGCTAAAAGTGGTGGTAGGTCAGTATTTGGTGATCTTACGTGAAAACCCAAGAAATAGCATGGATCTAAAGAACGAAGCCGTGGATGCTGCATTTCTGTAACAGTGATAACTGCAGAGAAAACTTGTTTTAAATTTTAGTTACATACATTGGATCAGTTATTTCGTGAATTGGTGGGTAGTGACTGAAAAGATGCATGTAATGTGAATGTTCTGCATTTTAGATTTTTTATGTTTGAATTTCTTAATGTGAAGATTCCTCCTTCTTTGGAATCTTAAAGCTTTTCTCTGCACACAGTAGGAAAAGCCATCAAATGTATTGTCATATTTTCAACAGGACATAAAATACTTTATTGTGCAGTATGAGGGAAAAGCAAAACACACTCTGCCTTTTTTCACCCTTTTCCATTTCCTACTTGCTAGCGTGATAGATGGTATTACCATATTTAAGTTGTGTTTATAATCATTTCTTTGTCATATTTGCAGGACTTTTTAAAAAGACCAATTTTAAGGGATTTTTTCCAGCAGAGTTTTTTCACCATTTTTTTTAAAGCAATGGAAATCATAATTGTAATTTTCCCTATGTGAAATCTGTTTATAACCTTCTCATTTTGCATTATTTTCTCACGGTTGGCATTTTACATGAAAGTATGTATATGCATTTGGCTTGATCATAGACTGTTCCTATTTGTTCATTGGTATTTCTTCTCCAGTTTGTTGTACAATGTTAGGAAAGGTTTTTCACTATTTATTGCCTGAGTTATCAAGTATCTTTTGAGCCACATTCAAAAGCACAGTTTGCTATAGGTATGTGTTATACCTCATTTAGGATTTTTATGAGTATTTGAAAATGCTTTGTGTTTGGCAGTGTGAATCAGAATGAATCAGAATGCGTGCAGTTAGTCCCATTTTTAGATGTAGACATACACAGACACATGTGTCCGTGATCAATAATGTGATTCATTATGATGTGACCCAAATGCAGTAAGTAACTTGGTTTTATTACTGTAAAGAGTTAACTGTTTTGATCAGTCTTCGCCCCCATTATTTATGTGAGACCTTATCATCTAGCCGGAGGTAGGAAGTGATACCATGGGCAGAACTATGGGTTTGTAGGCCTGTATTAATATCTTATGAAAGAATACTTATTTATTTTATTCACTGTTTATTCACTGAACCAGCTTTCCAGTATTATTTATTTACTACATGCTCTAGAATCTGTATTTGTAAACGAAATGCTATCGTAGAAAGTTCTGATTAAATAGAAGAAAATTAGGGGCAGTAATCATAGCTTTTTAATTTAAATAGTTTCGATTTTCAAATAAAGAAAAATGTGTATAACTCTCTGTTCTTACAGAGACATTAAGGAAATGATAAAAATGGTGAACAATTATGTGATTATAAGATCAGGGAGCTCTCTAAGTCTTAAAGGGGGTGTACCTGTCCAGGAACTTTGATTCAGATACATGTCTTTTCAATTTCTGGCAAGGCTCTAGTGTTGGAAAGAAAACTGGATCTGAAGGCCAGCAGTCATAGACAGGGCTCTAAGCTCTGTCTTGGGAGCACTGAAAAACAAATTACCATTTTGGGCTTCTGTTTTTCTATCCCATAGAAGGAAGGAAATTATACCTGCTTTTATTTGTGAGGATCAGAGGTTAAGTAAGTTTCCTGGGAGTGAGAATTCTTTCCACAGGACAGATTATTAGTGCATCAAAGTTAGGATAACCCATATTGTTTATGAGAGAGAGCACAGTGATGATTGTTTGGGTCTATTAAGATTTGACTAGGTTCATTTTTATGATGTTGGTCAAGGGGAAGGATCATATGTACCTTCCCCAAGGTATTTCTGTGCCCTCATCTGTATATGGGAATAGTAATCACTATTTTGCTTTGGTTCTTATAAGTAGCAGCAATGTCTGTCGAGTGCCCAGCACACTGCCAGGCACGTGTAGGTACTCTTTGCATGGCAGCTGTTGCTGTCACTTGCTTTTAAAAAAAATTATTTATAGTTAGCCATAAGAGACTCAATCTCAGGAAACAAACTGAGGATTATTGGGGGTGGGGAGGGAGGAATGGGGTAGCTGGGTTATGGACCTTGTGGAGGGTATGTGCTACAGTGAGTGCTGTGAATTGTGTAAGACTGATGATTCACAGATCTGTACCCTGAAGCAAATAATACATTATATGTTAATAAAAAATAATTGATAGTTAACGAATACTCACTTCATGCATATTAACATGTAAGAAAATAATGGCCCTTTTGGTAGAAGGAGGAAGTTGTGAATGTTAATACCACATGGCATTTGTGGAGAGTGTCAGTTTCTAATAATTTTATTTTTTAAGGTAATAGGATTAATTAAAATTAGTGTTGCAAACTTAAGTAGAAATACTGATTTTTCATTGATTTCATACTGATTTTCATTTAATAGATAATTAAAAGAAGTAAGTAAATTTCTAAGCTTAGATTTAATCTATATTTAAGATCTTTCCTTTCTCTCTGAATGCTCTCATCTGTTTTCATTACTCAGGCTTTATTCAGAGAATAGAAATTGAATGTAAATTTGAAGAAGAAAAAGTATAATTAAATGAGAGCAATTTATATATTGAAGTTCAAATTCTGCCTATGAATTCTAAGGTGAAATAAAAGCTGGAGGTTATGAATTCTAAGGTGAATTCATAACCTCCAGCTTTTATTTCAATTCTCAGTCTTTGGTTAACTCTCCTAGTTACTCTTGCCCATTATTTCCTTGTGGATGTGGGAATGAGTTGTGTGTTTATGAGAAGAAACCATCTTTTAGTTAGTTAACTCACCATGGCAGCTGCTGAGCCATGGTGACATATTTAAGAAAGGTAATAGAAACACTTGTCTGGAAAAATGTTAGGAATTGAAGTTAACCGATGTGAAAGAGCTGTGTATAAGACTTTACTTTTTAAAAAAAAATCTGTTTTATATAGGTTATATAGTAGAAGCCAGATGCCTTTGTTTCAACTTTTCGGTTTGATTATATGGTGGAAAATGACTTCTTACCATTTCTTTTGTGATCATCTAACAAATGTCTTTAATTTCCTTATAGGATATATGAACTTGATCATGTTTTCCTACTCACTATAAGTAATCGTGGCCATCACAATTGTCTATGTTTTGAGGCTTTTTCTTAGTTATAAATAGCATTGTTCTTCTAACATTAAGATAATTTTTCTAATAATTGTTAAGTACCCAAGTACTTAACAATGAAAGAGTTGATTCCTTTCTAGGAATTACAGCAAAAAGATTTAAGTGGCTTTCCAGCGTGTCCTCCATGAACTGTAAAGCTTCTTGCCAGCCTTCTGCCTATAAAAACTGCATTTATCATTTAGGGGAAAAATAAACCATGCACTCAATGTATTTTCTGTAATTGAATTAATTGCAGGATTGGGATTAAAGCATAGAGATTTTTGTTTGAAAAAAGGAAAAGAATTAAAAATTTTGTTTGAAAATCTTGTCCTATGTGATAATTAGGAGCTAGGGTATACTACTATGATTGTAGGTTCATATTCTATAATTCATAGTAGCCACTTACGTTCCCAGAATGTCCAATTTCATGACAGTTTTTGAAGACTGTTGTAAAAAATGTTATGGGTGTTTTTGTTAGCAAAAGTGATTCAACTTTTTACTCACATAAAGTAGATCTAATCTTATATAACTAAACAGATAACTTCTGGTATAGTTATTTGTCTTAAATACAGGGTACCTTTCAAATCAGATCATATATTGTAGAAAAAAATAAGTAACTATGGTGTCTACTATTCAGTGTAGAAAAATAGGAATAACCATACTTTAAAAATTTTGCTCTGTACTGGTCAAATTTTATATTTCAGATTTATAACACATTAATTTGATCAAAAACCCCATTTTCATAGAAGGTACTTTAGAATTATCCATACTTGAATTTAGATCTCAGTTCTACCACTGACTAGATGTACAGCCTTCATTGAGGAACTGACTTTATTTCTCTGAGCCTCCATTCCCTTATCTGTAAAATGGCACTGAATCCATCTTCATAGTGTCATTAGGACTTAAGCAAAATAAAAAATATAAAGCTATAGTAACGTATGTAAAGTAGTACCTAGAACAGAGTAAGTACTCAATGAAAGGTAACTTTTACTGAGGTTAGAAAATAACTTTTCTTTGCCAGAAAGTAAACCACAAGTTTTGGGATATAAATTCAAGATATTGTTTGCATTTTGGCATCACTGTTTCATGAGCCGTTGGAGAGAGAGTGCATATCAGTTGTCAGTTTTTAGCAAGAGATTTCAGGAAAGTGTTTAAGTTTCTTATCTTCAGGTTATAAAGCTGAGGAGCATTTTTTTTAATTGAAGTTACCATTAAACTGGCATCATTCCTGTAACTTTTTTGCCCCCAAGATATTCACAGTGGCAGTTTACACATAGAATTTTATTGGAAAAGAAAATCTGTTTGATTTACATAATGATAAAATAATAAAGAGTGCCTCTGTCCCTCTAGTTGTCTTGTATTAAGGTATTAAAAACCCAGTCAAAAATACATGAAAAGCATTTTCTTACTTTTTTACCTTTTAATTATTCCTCTTTAGAAAAGTTGTCATTTCCATGAAAAGATTTTGCATAAATTTAGTTATTATGTTATTACTCTGATTTTTAAGATGGCAAAACTAGAAATGACATGTCTTCTTTAAAATATTATTAAAGCAAAAAAATTCCTATATATAAACAAGGCCATGAATAAAAATTATGGGTTATTTTTCCTCTGTGGCCTCTCTACCCATAACAGAACAAAGAGCAGTAGCTACAGAACAGTAGCAATGGCATTCTCAGGGAAGAAACACAATGAAAAATCAGGCTCACAAAACCAAATACTGTTTTTGGAGAGTCCAGCAAATTCGTCATTATTAGCTGGGTTCATAGTTTCTAAAGACTTTAAACTTACAACCCCATCTCCTTAGGAGATGAGCAGAAATGGGCAGTGCACATGAATGAACTCTCTCAGTTCCAGAATGGAGCCATCTTAATTTATATGTAATCTGTAAAAGGAACTGCAGCCACCCCTGTCCTGCCTCTCAGTCACTCCTGTATGTGTTAAATTCTTAACGTCTTGCTTTGTATTTGTTGAAATGGTTCTTTATATTGACCTTATCATTTGTGATTATTCCGCATCTCTAACTAGAGTCTTTAAAACCTAGATTTTCTTTAAACTATGCCTTTTATTTTTTGCCTTCTTTCTCCAGTGTCCGGTATAGTACTCTAAAGTCTATTTCTTTAAGGAGAAAAAGTTTAATTAATGAACAAGATGCTGTCAGTGTGGTATGGCAAGAAGAAAAGAAAAGGCAGATTAAAGCTCCTTTTTATTTTGCTTTGTTCAATCCCCAGTTGAATGGAATAGTGTTGAGCAGCAGCCAAAACCATGGAATTTGAGATTACTTGTTTCAATATTGAATGAAGGCTCAGCTGAGAGTGATGGGTTTTAGTGCATTTTTTTCCCTTTAGTGGAATTAAGGTGACTTTCCTTTTGCACATTGTGTCACCTCAATTTAGGAGCTAAACAGCTTGTGCCTGTTGGTGGGGTAGCTTAATTTTGCAGGTTTATGGGACATGATGTTTTCATAACAGAAGGGGAGAGTAGATAATAATCCTTTGAACCTTTAAGGAATTGAGATTTAACAGTTCATTATACATTTATATGCAGTTTTATGTGCGTACCTATAGAATTTAATTCATAATTTTTGAAGATCCTCACTATCAGGGATAGTGGGTGTAAGGCAGAGAGGTTTAAGGAAATAGAAGTCCCTGCTATGACAGTTCACTGTTTGGATTGGATTGAATACAGCGAAGGAAAGAAATTAAACCATGTGATGGGGGACTTTCATTCATTGCTTAACACAAGTCAGAGCAGCACATTTTGTGAAATTTGAATTGTTTAATATTTTAAAATAAAGCACATTCTTTAGCATTTATATAAATCATCTAATGCACTTCTTTGGTGAAGGGGTTCTCATTTATCTGCTGCTATTTCAGTTTTAAAAGTGATACTGTGCTTTTCTTTCTTTAAAAACAAATTAGGTATATCAACTTGATTTGGGGATTATTAGTATTCAGCAAATTACTCTTTAAAGCTGCATATCAAAATATTATTATTCCTGTAATTTTACGTGTGTTATGTTTCTCATTACTGTTCTGCTCATTTGTATGCTATATAGGACTCCAGAGGCAGCTTTTGAATTTTAAAGAAAATTAATCTACATATTAAGTGGCTAGTAGACTTGTGATCCTAGAAGTTGTCGTATCAGAGCACCATGCTTGGATTTTCACAGCTATTCCAGTTTTATTTTTTATTGTTACCTTGTCACTTAAGTCATTAAGTTTGAATTAACGTATACTAAGACTTATTTCAGAAACAGCTTTTCTTTGCAAAACAGAATGGACAATGATAATTTCTAGTAAATGCATAATTCATGACATAAACTGAAAAAGAGCTACTCAAGAAATTTTTTTATAGCAGTGTGGTAAGTTTTGAAGCATTATTCATATGCCTTTTAAAAATAATTTTGGGGGTTGCCTGGGTGGCTCAGTCAGTTAAGTGTCTGCCTTTGGTCCAGGTCATGATCTCAGTATCATTGGATCCAGCCCTGCATCGAGCTCCCTGTGCAGTGGCAAGTTCTGCTTCTCCCTCTGCCCTTCCCCTCCCTTGTTCTCTCTCCCTCTCTCTCTCAAATAAATAAATAAAATCTTAAAAATAAAAAAAAAGAAAGATAGGGCACCTGGGTGGCTCAGTGGGTTAAATATCTGCCTTTGCCTTGGTGATGATCCCAGAATCCTGGGATCTAGCCCCACATCAAGCTTGCTGCTCAGCGGGGGTCCTGCTTCTCCTTCTCCTCTGCTGCTCCCCCTGCTTGGGCTGTCTCTCTCTCTCTCTCTCTGTCAAATAAACAAACAAACAAATAAAATATTGGGTGTGGTGTGTTTCAGGAGGAGAGGTGTTTCACATGGTAATTTATCTAGTTAACTTTCCAGGTAAATTTTAAGCAGTTGGATTTTTCTTCAAAAGTTTTTAAATGTGACATAACACAGAAAAAAGTTAAATTGGGGGGGGTCCCTTAATGTAATTAAATACTATGGGAATATACCTACACATACGCATGTATATTTCTGTATAGTTGCTGATACAGACAGGTTTAATCACTTGAGCAGAAAAGTGAACTTGGGGACTAAGTTTATTTTTTCACCCTTCTCTATGGCATTAGAGAAATAATCCTCCTGTTCTGTTCCTCAGTTATTTAGCTATAAAATGGTGACGGTAGTACTGAAAAGGATATTGCAAATGTATTCAAGCAAGTGCTTATATAATTTACAAGTGGCTACCTTTAATTTTCCAATACTTGCTTACAGGAAATGTTAGGGAAAGGTAATTACTGGTATAACCACCACCACCAGTAAATGTTTATTCAATGCCTGTAATGCACTAGGCAAGGAGTGGGAGAGCCTGAGACCCTAGATGACTCAAGGGAGCTAGAACCAACCTTGGATCCTGCATTTACTATAATCTTTTTATAAAGACAGTAAATTTTCTAGCTCACGACTAGAGGAGAGACTGTGAAGTGAAAAATTATAGTGTCTTATTCATTCTGTGAGTATTAGGTGGAACCATATGAAATTACCATTTATGTAGATCAGAAATATGTAATGTCATGGTAACTGCATGTAGTCCCCATTTAATATTTACAGAGCCACTGGCATGTGTCAGGCATTGTTGTAGGAGCTAAAGGCATAGAAGTTAACAAAGTAGACATAATCTCTGTCCTCATGGGGTTTGCATTCTCATGGGTTCTCCAGCCAGACCTCTCTTAATCTAGTATATCCACTGCTTACTCTGCATTTCCACTTGGATGTGTTCAAAACCAAGTTACTGGTGAATATAAACAGTGCACCTAGATCTTACTTGCTTTGTAGATAGAAATCACAGCTGGTAGGATCGTGAATATATGACTTAGCTCAAGATCTCTTTTTCCTGTGTCTATCAAGATAATAGAGCCAATAAATAAGGCAGTAATTTTTGTGGCACCAAATGGTGATTTTTTTTTTTAAAGATTTTATTTATTTATTTCAAATGGTGATTTTTATCTATTGAATTTTAAAATGTACTCAGACATGAAAATGGAGCCTGGTAGACTGCTAAACACAACTATGAAGTATTTGCTCTTTCTAATTGCGACAAGCTATTTTATATCCTTCACTCCATGTGGTAAATAGCTGAGACGTGTCATGACTCAGTGAATGTGCTCTGGATAGGGAGTCTATGGAGCTAGACTGGAGTTTAAGATTTGCTGTTGAGGAAATAACCATCAGGAAATATGTTATCTTTTTACATACTTAAGTGATGTGAAAATAAGTGAGATAATTACCAAGTGGTTTGAAAATTCACCCTTGAGGGATGAGAGTTGTTATACAAATATAGATAATAATAATTTTCATATTCATAGTTTAATGTAATCTGTGTGGCTTTTGTTTTTGTTTTTCTTGATTAAGATACTAGAAAATTTTGTTTTGAACAAAAACCAGA
This sequence comes from Lutra lutra, assembly GCF_902655055.1. Taxonomy (NCBI): domain Eukaryota; kingdom Metazoa; phylum Chordata; class Mammalia; order Carnivora; family Mustelidae; genus Lutra; species Lutra lutra. Next base: position 48,674,011 of record NC_062283.1, on the reverse strand, counting down.
AAACTTTGTTTTGGAATGTATCAAACTATGCCATTCAGTCTTTGCTCAACAGCCAGATGGAGCCTCAGCAGGGGGGCCAACTGTTCTTTTGTCCGTGTTCATTATAATATAGCATTGATATATTAATTTTTAAGTTAAATCCTCATGAATGAATATATAAGACATTTGTTAGGCTATTTAAAGCATCTTTTAGTATTTAAAAATATAAGCTTTAAATTTTTTTCAAGTTGATGAAATTGGGGGGAAAAAAAAAAAAAAGCATTGTCCTGGTTTGTCTTTCATCCTTTTTTGTTAGCATATCCCTGAATATAGTTTATTCGAAAGACTAGCATGGCAAAATAAATTTCATTTCTTAATGTGATATCACATCAAAGTTGAGAAGCAAATAGATAACCTGAAGCTATACAATAAGTTCACATAGCCTTCCCTTGGTAGAGCCATCTTCCTGCATTGCTAAGAACACAGTCCATCAATAATTCAATTAGTTGTAAGAAAGCAGCCGCTTTGCTTTGAGACTTTAATTCTGATTCTTTATCATAATTCACAAGGTGAAGTAACCTATCCTTACTGTGGTGCCTGTGAGTAACATATCAATATAAGGGGAGAGGGGAAAATATTTCTCCTCTGTCATGAATATTTCATTATTTCTCAGATAGTTCCCTGGAGTTTGATATGCTGCTCCTTTGTATTAAATAATATTTATATGGTGGTTATGTGTAGGTAAGTGGTATAATGTTACAAGGGAAAAAAACCCACTAGGATAAATTCACTTAAGTTTTCTTTTCCAGATAACTTTGGAAATTCCTTTTTTTTTTTTTTTAAAGATTTTATTTTTAAATAAACTCTACACCCAACATGGGGTTTGAACGTACAACCCTGCCATCAAGAGTCACATGCTGTACTGACTGAACCAGGGGAGAGCCCTGTCCTAGAAATCTTTGAATTATATGAGAAATGTTGACATTTCTGTTGACATTGAATGAATGTCAATGATTTGTTACAAATGTAACAAATCAACCATTCTTATACTAAATACTAGGAAGCATAACAGTGTGCTGTTATTTGTAGAATATGGCATGACTTGCTAGATGTTACAGTAAATTAAAATGGCTTTACTTAAATAGATAATAATTTGCCTTTTATTATTATGATAGAAAGCCTTTGTTTGCTGAATACCTCATGTTTTAAGCAAATTGAAAATTACCACTAAGTTCTGAAAATAACTTTTGCTATTTTTGCATGTGTTTATCATAACGTGGTAGAGAGAACATGGACTTTGAGCAAGTCATAAAAAGGTTGCAGCCTGGCACCTTTCACTGTGTGCATTTGGACATTTCAGTTTAAATCATTTCAAGTCTCAATTTTCCAGGCTGTGAAATAGGGATAACGATACTAATTTTGCAGGGTCATTAGGACAGTCAAATGAGATCATCTGTGTTATGCCTAGTCCATTGCCTGGTATATAAACATTTTATTTTGAAAAAATTCTAGACTTACAGAAAATTGCAAGAATTGTACCCAGAGTTTCATATGCACTTCACCTCGCTTCCCCTAATATTCACGTCTTAACAAACTCTTACACAATGATCAAAATTAATAAATTAACATTGGTATAGTATTAACTAGAGTCTTTATTCAGATTTCACCCATTTTCTCACGCATGTCTTTTTTGCTGTTCCAAGATTCAATCCAGGATTGCAGATTGTGTTTAATTGTTGAATCTCCTAAAATGATACCATAAGAGGTATCTGGCGCATGTGACACCAACATAACTTACTACTGGTGATATTGGCTTTGATCACTTGTTTAAGTTTAACTCTTGAGTTTCTCTACTATAGAGTTAACTGTTTTCTCCTCAAAATATCTTGGGGGAGATACTTTTATGCTATGTAAATATCCTGTTTCCCCACTAATTTTAGCATCCCTCAGTGGATCTTGCCTGCAACTATTATTAGTATGGTGTTCTAATGGTTAGATTTCTCTTTCTCTATCCTTTTACATCTATTAATTGTAATTTTTCTATTAGGAAAACGGTCCCTTTCCCCCCATTTATTTATTTTTTCAGTTCTTTATATCAGTATGTACTCATGAATATCTTGTCAGTTACACATTTCATTCTATGGGTTATAATTCCATGCTCTTATTGTTTATTTTCTTGCTCAAATTGTTCCAGCTTTGGACATTGAAAGCTCTTTCAGGTTAGTTCCAGTGCCTTTTGGACATGCCCCCATCCTCTTTTTAAGCACCTCTTATCCAGTACACAAAATGCTACAGGCTCATGTCTTCATTTCCCTGCCCTAATCTTAGAATCAATCAGCTCTCCATGAGGCCTTGTAAATCCCTTAATAAATTTGCCACCCATCACCCAACGTACACTTTCTAATTCTTGATATATTTTGTGTGTATTTCCCTTTGATCTCCTTCAGATGCAGCCTTAGAGAATTTAGTAGAAACTGTTCGTTCCTAATCTCTAGAAAAGAGACAAAACACTTGCCTACAATAGGAGGCAAGATATCTTCTCTTTGTGCCTGAAATTGTAGAGGAATAATCTAACTTGTCATTGTACATTAAAACTTCCTATCTCATGACATTTGTCATTTCACTGCATGATATATTTTTCTCTCAGTTATTGCTAGCTTTTTTAAAAAAAAAGATTTTATTTATTTATTTGACAGAGATCACAAGTAGGCAGAGTGGCAGGCAGAGAGAGAGGGGAGCAGGGATCCTGATGGGGGGCTCGATCCCAGGACCCCAAGATCATGACCTGAGCCGAAGGCATAGGCTTAACCCACTGAGCCACCCAGGAGTCCCTATTGCCAGCTTTTTAAATCTAATGTAATTTTTTTCATTTGGTCATCTGTTATGTAGCCAAACTTAGATGACTAGAAGATGACATGTAATCTCATAAGTGACATATATCACTGTATTGTTGTGAATTTGAGAAAATCATTTAATCCTTTTAGCAGTTCATTTTTAGAGTTATTTTGGAGCTGATTTTGTAATTATGACGGAAGTACTTTTGTAATTATGCTGAAGTTCTTGTCTGTTTTGTAGAGTCAGATTCATTTTTGACATTGATAAAAAAATGTGTAGTTTAATATGCTACGAGTAATCACTAGAGGGTGGTCATGGGTAACCAATTACCCATTTGCTATTTATTTAAAACATTCTGACACTGAAAGATTGATGATGAAGATGGGGGAGGGGAATACCAGAAAGCAGAATCAAAAAATTGAGTGATAGTATTAAACAAAATGTACTATGAGGAGAAAAAGATTAAGCAGGACAAATACATGTAGATAAAAGGCATATACCACCAAGAATATGTGATAATTCTGAATCTTTATCCAGAAATGTATTGAAATATATCAATATATATCAATATTTAAATGTCTATATAAGATATATATATTTCTAAAGATTTTTGGCTTTTAGTGATTATCTTGGTAGCTCTTCAAAATTATGGAACTATACATATATATAGTAGACTATAAACAGTATCTTAAAATGTCTTTTTACTTAATCATGCTAGATCTTTAAAATTCTGTCATAGTAGAAATATAGTTCTAAAAAATACTTGCTTTGGATTAACATTGCCAGATAAGGAAATCTAGAAAAGCAAACTATTAAAAAAATCTACAAAACGTCTGAGAAAATGAGTGAATAGGATGGAACTAATCTGGCAGAAGTTAAATAAATTTACATTTAATTTTTACTTCAAAATGTTTGTAAAAATCAATTCCTGTATCTGTAAAGAAGAGGGAGCCTTTCCCTTGGAGATTAGAAGCTCTCATCAGCTAACTTTTGTGGAGTCTTTGATTGTAGCTCAGATGATTTTTCAGTTTGTTTCCCTTGTTTTCAGTGAGTGAAAAGACCAATTTATTCAAGCTGAGCCAACTCATCTTGGACTAGAGCATTCTACATCAGTCAGCCTGCTCCTGTGGTTTCCTGGTGATAATTTGTTTTATGTTGGCTCTTCCCTTACCAGTGAGATAGAGACTAAATTGATCACCTCTTAAGAGTTACTATATTTAGTTTCTTAGGCTGTAAGAATGTGATTCAGTAAATGCTTTCACCTTAGTGAATGAAGGATTGTCTATGGTTTCTGTCTTCAAATTTTAGAAAATTTGGAATCTTAATACATTTTCATTCAGCGTTATGGCATTCGTGTCAATGAATAAAGTAGACTTTTCTTTCTAAAACAAGCTTTCGGGGGGAGATGCTGAAAATTCCATCATTAATCTGTCCTTTTCCTTAAGATCAGAACACTTGGCTGAACAGATAGCCAGTTAAAATGTTAAGATTACGTTTTAATTTACCAGGCAGCTGCCCCAGACCATGTCCTCCAGGTGGAATTGTTGAGGCCTCTGTTGAAATAACATGTTAAACAGTTAACAATATGTAGTGATAGGAATTTGCTAAATCTCTGTTGTTGCTCAAAGTTAACATTGTAATAAATACGAGCCTTCAGTCGTCTTGTGGGTGCGGCAGGGCCCAATGAACATACAGTACAAAAAAGACTCTTAACAGTTAAGACTAGTAAACATTTAGTGAGCAACTGCAATTTGCTGGGCTTTGTGCCAGGCAGGAGGTTTACAGAAGTGAATGAGAAGTGCCTGAAATAGGCAGTTCAGGGACTAAGGTTCTTTGCCTAACTCCCCTGCAACTTAGATTCTTGTTCCTTTCTTTTCTGGATTTAATAATGGCTGCACTAGATGATGTCTAAAGCCTGTTCCAGCTCTTAAATTTTGATTCTGATAAGGAAGCTAAATTTGCCAAATCCAGACCAGTTAAATAAGTTGCCAGTTAAATCAGCAGCAGTGTGTTCTGCATGCATTTATGTCCTTTTTCATATTTGGTTTTCTCCGCTCTTTGTAGTCCAGTTCATTGTCATGTCCCCAACTAGATTGTAGAAGCAGGAGTATCAAGTGTGCCTGGTAGTTTGAAAGCCTGTGGGAAACACTAGTGTTTCTTCAGTGTAGTAAGATTTTACTTCATATTTGCCATTTTTTATGATTCTAAAATCATGGTCGATTAGAAACCAGGTAAATCATGCAAGTAGCTTGTTAGAGTTATTATTTCTTTGGGGGTAGGTACTTTTCTCTGTTTTTTACTGAAGCATTTTGTTTAACTCTGGTTCAGTGTGACTTTCTGCTGGCCCTGAAGCAGCTGAGAGCAGAGAAGCAGCCCACAGCTGAATGTTCGCCGTAGATAACGGACACTTGCCTGTATTTACTTAGTCATTTGCCCCATTCATAATTTTGTAATATTTTCTAGAAAGTAGAAGACTAGGATTTTAATGCCAGCTTTTCTATGAAGTAATTGAAATAACTATTCCCTCAACCTCTTGAAACCTTAGTTGGCTCATTTATAAAAGAAAACTACCTAACTTCTATACTTTACAGGTCATAAAAGGTCTAAAAAGTATCATTTTGTCACTGCTAAAGATCTATAGAAATCTGAACTATTATTATTTGAGATCTCACTAAGTACTTTTTATTGCTAATCGCAATAGTGCATTTATACTAAATTGCCCATTAGGAATTTAGAAATGATGTTCTTTCCATAATACCTGACTGAATAGGTACAATTAGAATGATGTAGATCACACAGTCCCAGGTCACAGATGAACCTCAAACCTTGTTTTCTGATTTGTTTGGGTATAGCCCTTGAATATGAAAAAGACAAACAAATCCACTAGCCCACACCCCACCTGCATTCCGGAAGAGATAGCTATCCATTTTCCTCTGATGATTCTGGCAGGTTTTTTTGATACACAGGTGATTTTTTTATGTGTACTGGCTTTATTGAAAGTGATCTGCTTAATCAGTTACCTTGTCAGATAAAATAGGATCATTCCGTTCAATACTTTTTCTGTGGATTTTGGCATTCTACTATTTAAAAAAAAAAAATTCTTATGAAGTAGTTGAATCAAAATTTTAAGATTTTAGCTTGATCCTGCCTCAGGGGAAATTTGAGGGAAGGAAAATCAGCATACCCGGGGGTCTAGAACTAAAAATGTTCTCCATGAATTCAGAGAAGGGGATTATGGTGTGAAGATGGAAAACATGTCCCACTTTTTGCAGTGAAACTGTAGAGGAGAGAACAAATCTTTTTACTTAAGTTCTCCAGCTGGGGCTCGTAAATTAGACTGGCATAAGACAGATTTACAAGAGAAAAACAAGTTTATTAACATACATAAAGCTGGTACACATGGAAACACCCAGATATGAGTAACTCAAAGGGGCAGTTTAGGTTAAACAAAAGAAAGGGGTTTGGGGCTTCCTGGCATGTGAAGGGAGCAAGTTCTAAGAAGTTGATTGGGAAAAGTATGGCAAACAAGGGTTATTTAGTAAGCTTTGTTATGCAGTTTAAGTCTACACCTTCTCCAATGATAAGAGTTGTTTTCTTCCTGGTAGGGAGAGGGAGGTAGGTTTACACAGGGAAATTTCCTTTATGAAAGGAAAACTTAGTGGGCGCTTTTTAGAGCTTTTCTGGCATCTGCTGGTTCTCAGTGACCTTTTGAAAATAATTCATTCATCAAGGAGGTGTATTTTGGGGTAGAATCTTCTGGCATCCTTCAAAATATATATAATGTGTGTTCAGACTTTTTCAAGTGAAGTCGCAGGAGTTTTCAGAGATGCACTTGAATATAAAATGGAATCTATTTTTAACATTTCACTTTTCAAATACGATAAAACAAGTTTATACAAATTTCATACAAATAATTGTAGCACATAATCATAGTATATACTTAGCATTTTACAGTTTACAAATTGCTTTTGCATAGAGTGAAGTACAGGTCTCATTATTACAATATTAAAAATGAAAAAAACAGACTAAAGTAATTTATAATTGCCTAAATTATTCAGCTAGTAGGTGGCAAAGTTAGAACCAAAATCTGGGTTATCTCTCTAACACCTTGCTGCCTCATAAGCTTATGAAAAATTCTCACCAATGAGAAATGAATTAACTCTTACAGAGCAGAAGAAGAACACCATAGAAGTACACCATAGGAGGTAATTTACTGAATTATAGTAATAGCAGCAGTGTCTTCCAGCTGTGGTACAGACTTGAAATTGCTTAACTGATTTTTTTTTTCCTAAGGTCCTATAAAGAGTTAGAGGGAGTAACTAGATTCTAAGTTTTTCTGATGAGGAGCTGGAGGTAAAACATGTAGGTAATTGAAGCAGTATTAAATAACACGATCTGACCCACTGAGATAGCTTTTTCTTCCTTTTATTTAAAAAAAATATTTATTTATTTTTGTGTTGGGGGAGGACAGAGAGCGCACGCTCAGTCCTATGCAAGACTGGGGAAAGGGCCACATAGATCAATGGAACAGAATAGAGAGCCCAGAAATAGACCCTCAACTCTATGGTCAACTCATCTTCGACAAAGCAGGAAAGAATGTCCAATGGAAAAAAGACAGCCTCTTCAATAAATGGTGTTGGGAAAATTGGACAGCCACATGCAGAAAAATGAAATTGGATCATTTCCTTACACCACACACGAAAATAGACTCAAAATGGATGAAGGATCTCAATGTGAGAAAGGAATCCATCAAAATCCTCGAGGAGAACACAGGCAGCAACCTCTTCGACGTCAGCTGCAGCAACATCTTCCTAGGAACATCCCCAAAGGCAAGGGAAGCAAGGGCAAAAATGAACTATTGGGATTTTATCAAGATCAAAAGCTTTTGCACAGCAAAGGAAACAGTGAACAAAACCAAAAGACAACTGACAGAATGGGAGAAGATATTTGCAAATGACATATCAGATAAAGGGCTAGTGTCCAAAACCTATAAAGAACTTAGCAAACTCAACACCCAAAGAACAAATAATCCAATCAAGAAATGGGCAGAGGACATGAACAGACATTTCTGCAAAGAAGACATTCAGATGGCCAACAGACACATGAAAAAGTGCTCCACATCACTCGGCATCAGGGAAATACAAATCAAAACCACAATGAAATAACACCTCACACCAGTCAGAATGGCTAAAATTAACAAGTCAGGAAACGACAGATGCTGGCGAGGATGCGGAGAAAGGGGAACCCTCCTACACTGTTGGTGGGAATGCAAGCTGGTGCAACCACTCTGGAAAACAGCATGAAGGTTCCTCAAAATGTTGAAAATAGAACTACCCTATGACCCAGCAATCGCACTGCTGGGTATTTACCCTAAAAATACAAACGTAGTGATCCAAAGGGGCACGTGCACCCGAATGTTTATAGCAGCAATGTCTACAATTGCCAAACTATGGAAAGAACCTAGATGTCCATCAACAGACGAATGGATAAAGAAGAGGTGGTATATATACACAATGGAATACTATGCAGCCATCAAAAGAAATGAAATCTTGCCATTTGCGACGACGTGGATGGAACTAGAGGGTATCATGCTTAGCAAAATAAGTCAATCGGAGAAAGACAACTATCATATGATCTCCCTGATATGAGGGATAGGAGATGCAACATGGGGGTTAAGGGGGTAGGAGAAGAGTAAATGAAACAAGATGGAATTGGGAGGGAGACAAACCATAAGTGACTCTTAATCTCACAAAACAAACAGGGTTGATGGGGGGAGGGGGGTTGGGAGGGGGGTGGGATTATGGACACTGGGGAGGGTATGTGCTATGGTGAGTGCTGTGAAGTGTGTAAACCTGGTGATTCACAGACCGGTACCCCTGGGGATAAAAATATATGTTTATAAAAAATAAAATTAAAAAAAAAAAAGACTGGGGAAAGGGCAAAGGGAGAGGGAGAGAATATCAAGCAGACCCCCTGCCAAGCGGGGAGCCTGACATGGGGCTTGAGTTCATGACCTTGAAATCATGACCTGAGCCAAAATCAAGAGTTGAACACTCAACTGACTGAGCCACCCAGGTGCTCCTAAGATAGCTTTCTCTAGTTAATAATAAAACTGACTACCTTGATAATGTAACACCAAAGTATTGAAGACTTACTCTGTGCTGGATACTATACCAAGTGCTTTATGAAAATCAGCTAATTAATCCCCACACCAACCCTATCTGTTAAGTATTACTCCTTCATTTTTATATATAAGGGAACTTTATAGATTGGTTAAGTAACCTGCCCAAGGTCACATAGCTAGCATGGGGTAAGACAGGATTTTAACTCAGATATTTAACTTAAAGCCCTGCTTTGACTGATATAAAATGTTGGGGTTTGGAAGCCAAGTGAACAGTCAAGAAAGAATTTTGGAGATGTCTTTGGTGCAAAAAGGATGGTTTTATTAAAATACAGGACGGAACCTGTGGGCAGAAAGAGCTGCAGCAGGCTTGCGAGGAGTGACTGATTATATACTTAGAAGTTGGGAGGTGGTTAGGTATAGAGTAAGTCTCTAAGGAATTTGGAAGCCAGTTTTCTAGGACTTTGAAGAGCTAGCTATTGTCAGGGAAAGGTCATTGACTACTGTCTATTAAAACCTTAGTCATGAGACCTTGCAGATGTGTATCTGGGCCTAATCATCTTGGAGGGTGATTGCTAACACCGATCTTGGGGGACTAGAAATAAAGAAAGTTTCCAAAGGAATTTTTATAGGATCCCGGAGGTAGGGCTAATGTCAAGCTAAGGTTGTCTTTTGCTTCTAGCAACGTATTAACATGGAAGCAGTTGAGCTCTTTGAGGAAGGTCTCTGCCTGTCCCAAGTACTTGTCAATGGGCTGTAAGTTGTAAGGAAGTTTAATTTTTTTTTCCCTATATTTCTTTTGCCTTTGTTCTCCATATCATTAACTATTAGCCTTTTCTTCTTCCCATACCCTTCAGGGCCTCCTAGTTTCCTTTGAGTGTGGTTTTAGTTAGAATATGTATGATGTTTCAATGACCTTGAGAAGTAGTTAAAGAAAAGTATTTAGAATCTGTAGGTGGCTGATCACAAAATTAGTTTTTTTTTTTTTTAAGATTTTATTTATTTATTTGACAGAGAGAAATCACAAGTAGACAGAGAGGCAGGCAGAGAGAGAGGAGGAAGCAGGCTCCCTGCTGAGCAGAAAGCCCGATGTGGGGCTCAAACCCAGGACCTGGGATCATGACCTGAGCCGAAGGCAGCGGCTTAACCCACTGAGCCACCCAGGCGCCCCACAAAATTAGTTTTATAGATAGTAATTGAGTATAGTAAGTAGGCATTTAAAAGCTGGGGAGGGGGGCACTAGATATTAAATTCCTATAGCATGCATTTGGTTATTAACATTGTAAGTAAAACTTGAGGGAAGTGACACAAGAAGAAGTTATCAACACGTCAGAAACTATAGAAGAGTGTGAACAAGAGTGTGCTGAGCAGAGGCCATGGGAAGCTCTCAGACTCTTTCCTAGTTGCGGGTCCACTTACATGTAGGACGACCCTGCTGTGAGTTCTTGTTTATGGTAACTCAACTTAACTGGGGCCAAACTACTGATCCGTGGAATACTGAAATCTGGGCATTGAATGAGCTCCTTTTAGTTTTAACAGACACCAACCAGCGCTCCCCCTCCCCCAGTGTCTTCTACATACATAAATTAGAGTTCCATAGAGGGTATTATGCTCAGTGAAATAAGTCAATCAGAGAAAGACAATTATCCTATGATTTCAGTGATATGAGGAATTTGAGAAAGAAGACAGAGGATTATAGGGGAAGGGAGGGAAAAAATGAAACAAGATGAAACCAGAGAGGGAGACAAACCATAAGAGACTCTCAATCTCGGGGAAACAAACTGAGGGTTACTGGAGTGGAGGGGGATGGGAGGGATGGGGTGGCTGGGTGATGGACCTTGTGGAGGGTATGTGCTGTGGTGAGTGCTATGAGTTGTGTAAGACTGATGAATCACGGAACTATACCCGTGAAACAAATACTGCATTATACATAAATTAATTAGAGCTCCAAATACTTGTGGGTTAGAATCAAGTGTTTTAAAGAAGGACTGAAAATGTCCTGTTAAGAAATACCATATCCATACACTATTCTGTGCCCCCATATATATGGCTGTTTTGCCTCATTTAGGTCAAGAAGATTTTCCTTTTCAAAAATAAATATATTATGGCACTTGGGTGGCTCAGTCAGTTGAGTGTCTGCCTTTGGCTCAGGTCATGATCTCTGGGTCCTGGGATTAAACCCCACGTTGGGCTCCCTGCTCAGCAGGGAGCCTGCTTCTGTCTTTCCCTCTGACCTTCCCCCTCCTTGTGCTCTTTCTCTCTCTCTCTAAAATAAATAAAAATTTTAAAACAAAAAAAACTAATATCGAATACAATTATATCTGAAGGATACTTGCTTTTTAACCATTTTCACTTTATTGTACAAGCTGAGCTTGACCATAATGAATGGCAGTTTTTGTTCCTTTGCTGATGGGAGTAATACTTCATCTTGGGCTTTTCTTGTTAGTAAAGATTTTCTTCCAAGGAAGACCATATATTGTTCTTCTAGGCAATTGAATGTTTACATCACGGTCTCTGAAGGTATATACTCATAGTTTCTGAGTAGATTTGGCTGTAAATACGTCTAAAAGTATAGTAAAATAAGGCCACTAGACCGTGGGTACGACTGGTATAGAAGGTAAAGTTGTGAGAGAGAGACTGAAAGAGATAGGGTAGGAGCAGGATAAAGATGTGCCTACTTTATGATTATTTTTGAGTTCCACTGGTAACATAGTGCCCCTCAAAATAATTGACTGCTGTCTTTGGCAGACCTGCAAATTGGTGTGTTGCCTGTGCCGTGGCTGGGATGTCAGGACTCTTTGGAAGGTTGAAAACTGCCGCTCACCCACCATAAGACCAGTGTTGATTTTCTGGCATTTCCCATCACAGGACAGAGTGGGTTGGAGCCCAAGAAAGTGTGTTCTTCTCCTGGTTCTCTCTACCTCTTTGTGGTTTAGTTTGAATACGTAGAGATAGTCCCTTGAATTGTAGATGTGGACACATAGAAAGTATTCTCTAAGAAAATGTCAGCCAGCCTTCTTGTCAACTATAGACCCCAAAAGTTATTCCTTATTGCACTTTCTTGAGGCATGGACAGTGATTGGAACATTCCAAGGACCAGACCGGAAAAGCCCTGATAGCACCGGAATACCTAGAAGACTACACCCCGGTCATCCCCTTCCCTGCCCATGATCCTGTGCTAAACAAGTACCGACCCCCACCTGTGATCTCTCTCTGCCTGCTCTCTTGCATATGCCCACCTCCCCTCCCCCGAACCTCTCTTCAGAAAACTTGAAGTGTCCATCTTACCAAGTAGAGAGGTTGGTTGTTCAGGCTTGAGCTGGCCACCTCCCCCCAGCTGCCAGCACCCGAAATAAATCTTTCCCTTTCTCTTTTCCAAACCCTCATCTCTTGAGTTTTTGGCTTCTCCTGCGACAAGTTTATCTGGAGTTTGTTCTGCAGCAGGGTTGGCAGACCAAGCTGGGCAGCTCTGCTTTTGATTTGTCCAGCCCGCTGGAGAGTCCCTGGGTTGGAGCAGTTGGCTGCAGCCATGCCCCAGGGCTTCTCCATTTATTTCCTGAGTTAGCGGCTGTGATAGATCATTTCGGTAACAAAAACATTTCCTGATCAGTGTGCCTTCTGTACAGTATTTCAAGGGTTTGCTAGTCTGAAAACCAGAAAAGATGGTTTGTATAATAAATACATGAATGGTTTGAAAGCTTAATTATAGTAAGGTCCAAATTTTAGATGTACTTACATGCAGACAGTAAGTAAGTTGGAAAGGAGAGGATGATGAAAGAAACTAATTTCAGCTTTTCTTCAGGTAGAGAGAGTACTTTTCTGTTCCTTCTACAATAGCTGACCCAGAGTCTTCTGAACATACAGAAATCTTGTATCTGATTAAATTCACTTTATACCTAAAAGTTTTCACAGAGATCGATGATAGTTAAATTTTTAGGACTGTCGAAACAAATAGAAGGTATTCATAAAAGATACCTAACTGAAACTTTGAACATTCTTGTTTTCACCAATGACATTTACTTATTTTGAAAGTTCTCTTTTAGTTGAAATGGCATTTGTTTTCCTGGTTGTCGTTTGCTTGTGAGCAGATAGGTAGTTCTGAAGCCATAAGCTACTGACTGTTGAAAACTCCAGCAGGTCTTTTTTTTTTTTTTTTTTTTTTAATTTATTTTCAGCGTAACAGTATTCATTGTTTTTGCACCACACCCAGTGCTCCATGCAATCCGTGCCCTCTCCAATACCCACAACCTGGTTCCCCCAACCTCCCACCCCCCGCCCCATCAAAACCCTCAGATTGTTTTTCAGAGTCCATAGTGTCTCATGGTTCACCTCCCCTTCCAATTTCCCTCAACTTCCTTCTCCTCTCTAACTCCCCTTGTCCTCCATGCTATTTGTTATGCTCCACAAATAAGTGAAACCATATGATAATTGACTCTCTCTGCTTGACTTATTTCACTCAGCATAATTTCTTCCAGTCCCGTCCGTGTTGCTACAAAAGTTGGGTATTCATCCTTTCTGATGGAGGCATAATACTCCATAGTGTATATGGACCACATCTTCCTTATCCATTCGTCCGTTGAAGGGCATCTTGGTTCTTTCCACAGTTCGGCGACCGTGGCCATTGCTGCTATAAACATTAGGGTACAGATGGCCCTTCTTTTCACTACATCCCAGCATGTCTTTTTTAAGACAGAAATTGATAAGCTGATTCTAAAATTTATATGAAAATGCAAAGACAAAAACCAAAATAATACTGAAAAGAACAAAAAAACCCAAAAAAACTCTAAAGATTTCCTGATTAAGACAATGTGGCATTGGCAAAAAGATAAACCTATATAGATCAATGGAATAATAGTGTCCAAAAATAGACCCACACATTTATGGGCAAATTTGACAAGGGTACCGAAGCAATGTATTTTTTATTTTTATTTTTACTTTTAATGGAGGTAGAGTTGACATACAATGTTACATTAGTTTCCTATATACAGCATAGTGATTTAACGATTCTATGCATTACGAAATGCTCGCCTGATAAATGTAGTCTGTCACCATATAATGTTTTTTACAGTATTATTGACTATATTCCCTGTGCTGTACTTTTGATCCCTGTGACTTACTTATTTTATAACTAGAAGCTTGTATCTCTTCATCTCCTTTTCCAGTTTCACCTATGCCCTCTCCTCCCGTTTCCTCTGGCATCCTCTGTTTTTTTCTTTGTATTTATAAATGTGTTTCTGTTCAGAGCAATTTAGTAAGGAACAGAAAATATCTTCAACAAATGGCATTGAAGGGCACCGAAATATGCCACCCCAAAATATGCCGCTTTGACTTAAGGATTGTTTTGTGCTAAGGGCAGTTGAGAACCAGCAGATTCAGGAGGAGCACTTTACCTCCTCCTCACCACCTAAAAATAAAGTTTAAATTTACCCCTTTAAGGGAAATTTACATTTGTAAAGTTGTCTCTGTACCAGAAAGAGAGCTACTCTAGACAACTCTTATCGCAGAGACTCATCTGCAGAACAATAGTCTTTATTTACCATACACATCTCTCCTCACCTCATAACTTGCCTTTCCCACCCAGAATCCCCTTTCCTTTGGTTAGCCTAAAATGGTTTGTAAACCTCAATTGTTTGGCTACCTCAACTCCTATTTCTTTGAAAGACATCCATGAGTGCACCTATGTACATATTTAATTAAACTGTTCTCTATTTCTCTCTTTCTCTCTCTCTCTCTCTTTTTTTTTTTTGGTGAATGTCTTTTATCAGTTTGATTCATGGGCCCAGGTAGGCCCATGAACCTAGGAAGATAGAGGGGAAAAGATCCTTCCTCTTCTACGGGGGGATAAAAAAGAACCTGAACTCCTACTTCACAGTACACACAAAAAATTACCTTGAGATGAATCAGGTTTTAAGTTTAAAGCTTAAACGTTGCGGCTTCTAAAGGACAGCATAGGAGAATACCTTTGCAAGCTATCCTAGGACACTGAGAGTGTTACCATCCAAAAAGTTGATAAATGGGTACCTGAGCAGCTTAGTCAGTTAAGCAGCTGCCTTTGGGTTAGGTCATGATGCCAGGGTTCTGAGATCAGGTCCCGGAATCAGGCTCCTTGCTCAGCAGGGAGTCTGCTTCTCCCTCTGCCTCTGCCTCTCTCTCTGCCTCTCTCCTTCTCTCATGAATAAATAGATAAAATCTTTAAAAAAAATAGTTGATAAATTAGGGTTCATGAAAATAAAAATATTTGCCCATCTTATCAGAAGATAGCATCAAGAAAATACATAGACAAGCCACAGACTATGAGAAAATATTTGTAGCACCTGTATCTGACAGCAGAGCTGTATCAAGAGCATATCAAGAATACCTACAAAGAAGATATCCCAGTTTTTTAAATGGGAGAAATATTTGAACAGACACTTTACAAAATAAGGCCTATCACCAGCCAAGAAAGTGTGTGAAAAAATGCTCATGAGTATTAGTCTCAGGGAAATGCAGAGTGAGCTATCACTACCTACCCTTAGAATGGCCAAAATAAACAAACTTGAGACAACACTGAACTTTTGGGGAGAGTGTGGAACTCTCATGCATTGCTAGTGAGGAATAAAATAGTATGGCCAGTCTGGAAAACTATTGGCAACAATTCTCCTATTTGTTTATATGAGAGAAGTGAAAATATATGCCTATAAAAGTCATCTATAAGAATGTTCATGGCAGTTTTATTGGTAATAGCCAAGACCAGGAAAAGCCCAGGTGTCCATCAATAGAGGACTGGATCAACTATCTGGTATAGTCATACAATGAAACACTCCCCAGCAGTAAGAGGAAGAAACTGCTGATAATGTGACCAATCAATCCAGCGTAGCTCCTAACTCAGGATGTGAACAGGTGCCTCCTGGTGTGCTGCCATGGCCAGCTGCCCCATCCTGGGGAATACTGAGGGGACTGGACAACTGGAAACCATAGTTCTACGCTGGGTTTGCCAACACTGTTGCTGAATAAACTTGGATAAACTCATTGCAAGAGAAGGCAATAACTCAACAGACAAAGGTTTGGAAAAGAAAAGGGGAAGAGTTTATTTTAGGTGCCAGCAGCCGGGGTGGTGGCAGGCTCAAGTCTTATTAATCTACCTCTTTCTTGGTGAGATGGACGCATAGAGTTTTATAGAGGTTCAGGTAGGTAAGGTAAGAAAGCAGGCAGAGAGCATGAGATCATGCGTGTGGGGTCTTTGTATGTTTGGCACCTGATCAGGGGCAGGGAAGGGGCCATGTGGGATGTGGTCTTCTAGGCATTCTGATGCTATCAGGGCTTTTCTGGTCAGGTGTTTGGAATGTTCTAGACATTGCGAAACATCTTTGTCAACACCTCAAGGAGGTGTTATAAGAAATAAGCACAATGGATTTTAGTTAGAACATGAATTAAATGTTCTTGTCTATTTCTAGTTTTAACCCTTAGGGTCTGTAGTTCAACGAAAGGGGTTGCTGACAATATGTGTAATGAATTGCATGCATTAATCTCAAAAACCTAAAAAGTCACGAAGGAAGTGAGGTACAAAACACTATATACTGTATGATTCCATTTATTTAAAGTTGTAGAATAGGTAAAACTCTGGTGATGAAAATAACATCAGTAATTTCTTTTAAGTATACAGCTGAGGAAGAATTGACTGAGCAGGGGCACAGGGAACTCTGGGTTGATGGAAATGTTCTATCTCTTAATGGGGGTGTAAGTTATATAGGTACAGTGACTTGTCAAAATCAGTGAAACTATAGACTTGAGATTCGTGGGTTTCACTATATATGAGTTATACCCTCAAATTTTAAAATCTCACCCCCCCCCAAATAACACAGTATTTTCCTATCTCTTAATCTCATTCTCTTTCTTACTTTCCTTTAAGTATTGGACAGCTAAGTCCCACTATTCTGAGCTTTTCAATAGTTGTTAGTTCCTGGTTTCTCGCTGTCCGACCCATTTCAAAGTCTTTTTTATACTGTTAGCTGGCTTTATAAACATGGGGTCGCGAATTTCAGGTGGGAGACAATTGCAGCAGTTCATCAAATACCTGCTTACTTCTTGCTTTGTAGAGTGAGAAAATAGAGGAAGGGATTAATTATGTTAGGAGGCATTTCAGAAGTAGAATAGGTAGGATCGATTAATTCAGGGAGTAGTAGGATAAAGGGGTAGAGAAGAGACTAAACTGCTCTATACCCATTACAGTCTTTGGAATCAAACCAAGAAATGGGTGAATTGATTGTTCTTAGGAAAGGATTAAACTCACCTTTAAACATATATAAACATTCTCTGTCTCTATATGAGAAGTTTGTTTCCCACAAGTTTTGCACTTTAAAAAAATGTATTTATACACGAAGGACTCAAATGATGTGTATGATATGTACATCTGCCAGTGGATGGTGAATTTATTCTAGAAGATACCATTTTGTACTCTGACTCTAGCTGGCACTGTTGACACAATATTGTACGATATTGGCTTACTTTGTCTCTTTTTCCTCCGATCAGTTTGATAAAGGCTACTCTTACAATATCCGTCATAGCTTCGGAAAGGAAGGCAAGAGGACAGACTATACGCCTTTCAGTTGTATGAAGATTATTTTAACCAATCCACCAAGCCAAGGGGATTATCATGGTAAGTGCTTCCACTGGGTATATGTTTGTGAAGTGTAGAAACCCGTGAGCTCTGTGGGAAACAGTGAGACACTGTGATGGCTGTTTGCATCACCGCATCACTCGGTGATGTCAGTCATCGGTGTCAAGCTAGTGCTCCATTACTCTTCTAGTGATTTGTCTTACACCAAACCATGTCAGCAGGAGAATTTACTCAGCTATGCTTTGCATGGTGCTGGACCAGGCTTTTCAATTCTGTTTGCCCCCTTCACCTGCTATTTTCTGTTTCTCTCATGAGTAGGAGACTGATACAGGTTCTTCAAAGGGTTTTGGAATTGAGTCCCTTGAATTTTAGAATTTTAGAATAGTCACTTCATTATTTTCAAAAGATTACCAAGGAAAGATATGTTTTATTTTCATCACTATTATCTGATTAACGAAGATTAAGTGAGGAGTTTAGCAGTTTGTGGTATCAAACCTCTATCAATTCACCTCAGTTATTGTAGGTTAAAAAAAATGTCTAAACGGTTTTTTGTAGGTTTCTGAGTTCAACAACTTTTTCTAAATAGTTCTCTGACCATACCTTGAAAAGCTCCTCATTTGTCTAGTATGTCAGATAATGATTTTAATAGTCCATATTAGTAAATATTTTAGATTACTAAAGCTTACTGAAGAATGTTTTGAAACTTTTTTGTTTTGGCATTAATTGTTTTCACATCCTGAATGGAATCCTTTTTAAAAAGATTATACACTTTTAGGCTATTAGGGATCAAATAATCACAAACAGAATTTTAAGGAAGATGCTTGTCATGTCCAGAGCACTAAAAATATGCCTTTTCTTTCATATTTAATAGATGAAAGGTAGCCAGCACTGGTATACACAGTGAGCAGTTATCATCACTTTTGTCACTTACTTAAGGTACCTCTAGAAATGCCGATTAGCAATCCTCCACCCTCAGGTTTATGAAGTCAGATTTATTTGCAAGTGCCCTGGATAATTTTTATGTCTTCTAAACTTTGAAAACCATTACCAGATACTTCAATTGAGAAAAACCTATTAGTTTTCTTAGCAGCCACACCAAGCAGTTCACTTACTTTTAATTAGGCCTAGTAAAATCCACAGGGATTCCTCTATCATGTCAAGACCCTAGAACACCTCACTTACATTGTTGATTTTTATTAGATTAAATGCAGGATTTTATATAGCTTATTCCTTATGAAATTGAATCTTATTTATTCCAGTCCTTTCTGTTTGTTTTATTTTGTAATTTCAACCCTATCAGTTAAAAAATAATATACTTAGCAACCAGTAAGCTCATGTTTATTAGAAACCTTGATCTGTCTTTTTCTTAATGAATAAACTTAATGTTTTTAGAGCACTTTTAGGTTCACAGCAAAATTAAGCAGAGGGTAGAGAGTGCCTTCTTGCATACTCTCTGCCCCTAAAGTTGCACACCTGCCCCCCCGTCAGCCTCATCCTGCACCATAGTGGTTTGTCATGTGTGAACTGAGACGAATGTGTAATCTGCTGTTCTGGATATAGCCATTATATAGATATCAGTTATATTAATTGATGGTGCTTTTACTTTTTTTTTTAATTAATTGATTTATTGATTTTTCTAAATTAACATATAATGTATTATTAGCCCCAGGGGTACAGGTCTGTGAATCACCAGATTTACACATTTCACAGCACTCACCATAGCGCATACCCTCCCCAGTGTCCATAACCCCACCACCCTTTCCCTCCCCCCCTCCCCCCAGCAACCCTCCGTTAGTTTTGTGAGATTAAGTCTCTTATGGTTTAGCTCCCTCCCGATCCCATCTTGTTTCATTTATTCTTACCCCCCAAACCTCCTATGTTGCATCTCCACTTCCTCATATCAGGGAAATCATATGATAGTTGTCTTTCTCCGATTGTTGATGGTGCTTTTAAATTCTATGAATATTGTTGCTAATTTACTGCCTGCTGGGTCTGTCCATTTCTGATAGAGAGGGGTTTATGTCTCAGACATCAGTTTCTTCTTGCAGTTCTGCCAGTTTTGCCTCTTGTGTTTTGATGGTCTGTTGTTAGATGGATACATGTTAAGGACTATTACATCTTCCTGGAGTATGTGTCCCTTTCTCATTATGTAGTATCCTTGATAAATTTCCTTGCTCTGAAGTTTTTATATTACCTTTATTTATCCTCTGAGGTTCTCGTCTTTAGGTAGGTCTGAGTTTCTGGACTATATTGCTTTCCTTCTCTTTGAAGAACAACTTTTTAACATTTCTTGTCTTACAGGTCCGCTGACAACAAATAGTGTCACTTCAGATTTGTCTGAGAAAAGTCTATTACTCCTTGTCTTTTGAAGATAATTTCACAGGATACAGAATTCTAAATTTGTGGAGGTCCCCCCCCACCTCTTTCTCTACTCTTTAAATATTTCACTCTAAAAACAGTCAGTCAGTCAACCAATCACTCTTGCTTGTATGGTTTCTGAGTATAAGTTAGATATAATTGTTATCTTTGCTTCTCTGTAAGTAAAGTGTTTTTTACATCTGGCTTCTTTTAAGATTTTTTTCTTTATTTTTGGTTTTCTGAAGTATGAATGTGGTATATCTAAGCTCTATTTTGGGGGGCATTTATACTGCTTGTTATTCTTTGGACTTCCTGGATCTGACATTTATTTGTGGAAAATTCTCTGTCACTATTGCCTCAATATTGCTTCTGTTCCTTCCTTTATCTCTTCTTCTGGTATTCTCACCACCTTTCATAGTGTCCCACAGTCCTTGGATATTCTGTTCTTATTTTTTTTTAGTTGTTCTTTGTTTTTCAGTTTTAGAAGTTTCTATTTGATACATCCTCAAGCTTAGAGATTCTTCCCTCAGCCATGTCTACTAATAAGCCCATCAAAGACATTCTTCATTTCCATTACAGTGTTTTAGATCTCTAGCATATCTTTTTGATTATCAGGATTTCCATCTTTCTGCTTACATTACCTGCGTTTATACATTGTCTTTTTTTTCCCATTAGAGCTCTTAGCATTAATCAGTTATTTTAAATTCTTGGTCTGATAATTCTAATATCCCTGCAATATCTGACTCTAGTTCTGATGTTTGTTCAGTCTCTTCAAACTTTATTTTTTGCCTTTTGATAAGCCTTGTAATTTTTTTCTTAAAAGGTAGACATGACATATTGGGTAGAAAGAATTCCAAAAATAAGCCTTTGGTAATATGGTGGTACATAGGGAGGTGGAGAGGGTGATACTCTGTAGTCCTGATTAGTCTTTTAGTGAGCCTGTGGCCCTGGGCTATGAATTTCAATATGACTCTCAGTTATTCCCCCCAGGTGGGACAGGATGGTTAGGAGAGACTGGAGTTGTATATCCCCCCACCCCACCCCCGGAGGTTAGGCTCTCATAAAACCCCAGAAGTTTAGGCTCAGGTAAAATAGTTTGTTCTGAGGGCAGGGTAGCTCTGGAGTGTCAAAATGGTTACTTTTCCCCTCCCCATGCCAAAAGCACAAGAGAATTTCTCTGTTACTTACCATGAGTACCTGGTAGAGCTCCGGGAAGTTAAGCTTACAAAGTATAGGGCCTCCCAAGACTAGGTCTCCTTGGAGTTTTAAACTCTCAGATTTGTCCAGACTTGAGAAATTTGTCAGTTACAGGTTAGGTTTTTCCTACCCCAGCACTGCTTCCTCCAGAGATTTCTATTCTAGTATGTTGTGATTCTCTGTAGCTGCCTCTCTCTTCAAGTGATCTTACTTCTCTGATGAGTCTAAGCAGAGTTGTTGATTTTTCAGTTTGTTCAGCTTTTTCCTTGCTAGGATATAATAATGACATATAAGCCTCTCATGAGCCAGACTAGAAACCAGAAGTCTCTGTCCTTTTCCTTTTATGTTATTTATAAAACTATTTCATCCCGTGTTGATATTATTTCATCAAGCAGCACTTCTTGGAATGATTGTTCAACCAGTTGTGAATCTGTGTGTAACTATACTACAGACTATGTTTATCCATCTCTTCCACAAACGTACGTTGGAAGGCTTGTCAAACACGTAACTGGGTATGCATTCACTTCATTTTCAGTTACTTACTTCATCCCTTTTTAGTTTTGAAGTTCGCTTTCTCTGATGTGGAAGATAGAGACAAAATAAACAGGAGTTACTGAGTTTTACTGTCTTTCTGTCATCTGTTAAATAACAGCAGCTTCTTTAAGTAGGAATCTGGTTTTTCTCTGTTCTGCTTATTGTCAGTGTAGCTTTAGAACACGTTTTTGTCACCTTTAGTACCTTGGCAATCCTCACTTTCTTCTTGGCTTTGTCCTTTGTTACATTTTTCATAAGATACAGTCATTATTTCAAATGTAATTTGGATAATTCAATTAATATCCTTTTTGTGTTCTTTAATTATTCTGGGCTGAACCAAGAATTCCTTGTGCAGCCTAATTTCTTTCTTTTTGGGATCTTTTGAAATTTTGTTATCAAGATGGGTTCTTTTTGAGAATCATAATGATAGCTAATACATGTTGAGTGTTTATTGTGTGCCAAGAGCATATAAGAGCTTTATATTTCCATTGTTACAAGAGTTCTGTGAGTGATTATTTCCCTCACTTGACAGAAAGGGAATCTGAGTCAGCAACAAGATACAAAATTTACCTATGGTCTCCCACTTAGTAAGTGGTAAACTGAGATTCAAACACTGACATTTTAGCTCCAAACTCTCTTAACCAGATGTTGCACAGCTTCTCAAAATGTTTCCTTATACTAAAAATTATTACAGTTTTAATCTGAATGAAGTGTAAGCTATGACTTTTTGTGAATTTTATTATTTGTAGGAGGCCATAATCATGGATGTTTTTATTTACAGTGACGATTTTTGGAGACACATTTGTTTAGCATCTGGGCTTTTTTCTATTTTTGCTGCAACCAATTTCCCATTGTTTTCATTAAAAATGCACAATTGTTTCAGTTTAACTTATAGATCCATCATCTGTTTACCTAAAAAAAGTAATCTGACTTCCTATATTAAATTTTAAAATAAAGTATTTGATTTATCATTGAAGCATCTTATTAAAACATCTAAATTTTTCTAGATTTTGGCCTGGTAATACAGCTTTTACATTTTAGTTCTTTTGTGTTCTTATTTATGCAAATATTTACTTGTCCATCTTTATTATTGTGTTACTGTTGAAATAATACAGAGGTAAGATGTATCTAATATAAGTTATTTTCCTATAAAACACTTTTCTTTTTGTCTGTCTCATTCCTAACAATGATTCCTCTGAATTTATATGGATTTTACTCTCTGGGAATTAGACCTCTGAAAACGATGTGAGATTTTTACATTTCTTAGAGTTTGTACATTTTTTTTGTTTATATTATCTTCCTTCCCATACGCTTTTACTATAATTTTTTAAAATACCAATAATACGTGACATTGTATAAAGTTTTTAGATCAACTATAGCTACTTTGTGATTATCTCTGCTTGTTAGCAAGTAGCATAATTAAAACTTTCTTCTTCCTAGTGAGTGGGCAACTTCACCCAAGAATGCTGTAATGTTTTATGTAACTCTTGAGCCTGTAGTACCCTGATAACCGTACAGCTAAGTCGTCATTTAGATAAAGAGAAGAAAGCAGTTGCACCCATGGGCAATTAACTTTTTTATTAATAAGCTGTTAGACAATTAAGGGGAGCTTAGACAGTCTCTCGAGTGTGGTATTGTACCAGGTCCCGGGTAAATAACCTTGTTGGTGTGTCGGCTTGTTTTTTGTTGTCAGGGTGCCCATTCCGTCACAGCGATCAGGAGCTGCTGAAACAGAAGTTGCAGTCCTACAAGATTTCTCCCGGAGGGATTCACCAGGTAGGTCAGATTCTGCCAGGCATCCTCAGTAATGAGGTGCCACACCGTTCCTTTTGGTTTCACTGACTATTCGTCAGGCCTCACATCACACACCCTATCTTCCAGGAGGAGGAAGCAAAAACCTTGACTTGCCCGGCTTCCAGTCCTTGGAAATTCTGTTCTTCTGTCTGCTAGGCTGCATTCTTTTCTTGGTAATAAAGGAAGCTGGAAGGCTTTTTTTCCCCCCTCTCAATTTGTTTTACTATCTCAATTAAGAACATTTTTAAAAAATAAATTTTTAGAGGAATGCATTAAAGCATGTTAATGTAGCTGAAAATTAATGCCATCATATTTTATTGTGGGAAATTGTTTTCTGTGCTGCATGTAGGTTAAAGCAAAAGATAACATAGTGGCTAAATGTTTTGATAGGCATCACGTCTTGCTGTGTTAAATCTGCACTTCTGATGATAGTTCATTAGGTTGAATAATCTGCCAAAATACTTTGTCTTATAAATAATTGAGATTAAAAAAAAAAAAAGAAATACCCAAATGTAAACTCAAATATTTAAGAGCAATTTAGTAAATATGCTTTTAAAAATATTGTGGCATTGCTATCTATAGTTCTTTAGAATTGACTTGGAATTTGAGGAGTTCAAGGAACATTGGCTTCCTTAGCTTAAGAAGCAGTGTATGTTTTAGAGCTGGAACATCCAAATCATTATGTATCCTCAATGATTTTTTCTTAAAGAAAATAAGTACTCTAGAAACCCTACTTCTTTTACAATGTCCAAAATTTAGATTAAATCTAGTTAATTCAGTTCAAATCTTGGAGTTTGACGGTACTCTGAGTAAGGCAGTGCTCAAGGTGCTATTTTAAGATGCAAAGAATCCTATAAATCCTGCAGAACCAGAGTCTGGGAAGAAACATATGCCAAGTGTAATGAGAAAGGTACACATAGAAGGTCTTAGGTTTTCTGAAGAGGAAGAATGATAACCAATTGAGGAAGCCAAGGAATATTGAGTGGAAGAGAGCCTCTTTTTTTTTTTTTTTTAAATGTTGCTATTTTAATTCTAGTTAGTTAACATATGGTATGATAATTCCGTACATCTCCTGGTGCTCATCAGAACAAGTGCAGTCCTTAATCCTCACCACTTATTTAAGTCATCCCCCCACCCACTTCCCCCTGGTAACCATCAATGTGTTCTCTAGAGTTAACAATCTGGTTTTTTGTTTGTCTCTCCTTTTTTCTTGTTTTTTTTTTTTTTTTTCCACTTAAATTCCACATCTGAGTAGAATCATACAGTATTTGTCATTCTCTGACTTATTTTGCTGAGCATAATGCATTTTAGCTCCATCCATGTCCTTGCAAATAGCAAGACTTCATTCTTTATTATGGCTGAATAATATTCCATGGTGTATATATACCACATCTTTATTCATTAGTTGATGGACACTTTGGCTACTTCCATATTTGGCTATTGTAAATAGTGCTGCTATGAACATAGGGGTGCATGTATGCTTTTAAATTCATGTTTTTGTATTCTTTGGGTAAATACCCAGTAGTGTGATTGCTTGATCATAAGGTAGATCTATTTTTAACCTTTTTTTTAAAGATTTAAATTTTAGGTAGTTAATATACAGTGCAGTATTGGTTTCTGGAGTAGAATTCAGTGATTCATCACTTACATACAACACCCAGTGCTCATCGTAACAGGGACCCTCCTTAATACCCTTCACCCATCTAGCCCATCCCCCCCCACCTCACTTCCTGATTCCTCAGTCTGTTTTCTAACATTAAGAGTCTCTTATGGCTTGTTTCCCTCTCTCCTTTTTTTCTTTTCCCCCTTCCCATATGTTCATCTATTTCCTTTCTTAAGTTCTACATATGAGTGAGATCATCTGGTATTTGTCTTTCTCTGACTGACTTATTTCACGTAGCATAATATACTCTGGTTCCATCCAACTCATTGCAAATGGCAAGATTTCATTCTTTTTGATGGTTGAGCAACATTCCATTGGGACATGCGTGTGTGCACACTCCTATACCATATCGTTTTAATCCATTCATCAGTCGATGAACATTTGGGCTATTTCCATAATTTAGCTATTGTTCATAATGCTTTTATAAACATTGGGTGCACCTTCAGATCTGTAATTTTGTATCCTTTGAGCAAATACCTAGTAGTGCAGTTGCTGGATCATAGGGTAGTTCTGTTTTTGTTTTTGTTTTTGTTTAAGATTTTATTTATTTATTTGAGAGAGAGAGAATGAGAGAGAGAGCCTGAGGGGAGAGAGGAAAGTGGGAAAAGCAGACTCCCTGCTGAGCAGGGAGCCCAATGTGGGACTCTATCCCGGGACCCCAGGATCATGACCTGAGCCGAAGGCAGTCATTTAACTAGCTGAGCCACCAGGTGCCCCAGGATAGTTCTTTTTCATAACATTTTGAGGCACGTTCATACTGGTTTGCAAAGTGGCTGCACCAGTTTGTATTCCTACCAAGAGGGCAGGAGGGTTCCCTTTTCTCCACATTCATACCAACACTTGTTGTTTCTTGTGTGTTGATTTTAGCCATTCTGACAGATATGAGGTGATATTGTAGTTTTGATTTGCATTTCCCAGATGGTAAATGATGATGTGAACATCTTTTCATGCATCTCTTGACCATCTGTGTGTCTTCTTTGAAGAAATGTCTTTTCGTGTCTTTTGCCCATTTTTAATTGGATTACTCAGTTTTTGGGTATTGAGTTTTGGATTATTGGCTATGTTATTGCAGATATCTACTCCCATTCCATAGGTTGCCTTTTAATTTTGTTGCTTGTTTCCTTTGCTATGCAGAAGCTTTTCATTTTGATGTAGTCCCAATAGTTTATTTTTACTTTTGTTTCCCTTGCCTCAGGAGACATATGTAGAAAAAAATTGTTACCACCAATGTCACAGAGGTTACTTACTGCCTGTATTCTCTTCTAGGATTTGGTGGTTTCAAGTCTCACATTTAGGTCTTTAATCCATTTTGAATTTATTTTTGTGTTTAGTGTTAAGAGAGTGGTCCAGTTTTGTTACTTTGCATGTGATTATTCAGTTTTCCCAACACCATTTGTTGAAGAGACCTTCTTTTTCCCAGTGGGTAGTTTCTGCTTTGTTGAAGATTAATTGGCCATATAATTGTGGTTTTATTTCTGGGCCTTCTGTTCTGTTCCATTAATGTATGTGTCTATTTTTTATGCCAGTACCATAGTGTTTTGACCACTACAGCTTTGTCATATAACTTGAAGTGTGGAATTGTGAGCCTCCAGCTTTACTTTCAAGATTATCTTGGTATTCCAGGTCCTTTGTGGTTCCATACAAATTTAAGGATTATTTGTTCTTTGAGGAGAACTAGAAATTTTGATAGGGACTGCATTAAATGTGTAGGTTGCTTTGGGTAGTATAGACCTTTTAATAGTATTCTTCCAGTCCAGTCCATGGACATGGAATGTCTTTATTTATCTTTGTGTCATTTCAGTTTTTTTTATCAGAGTTTCATAGTTTTCAGAATACAGGTCTTTCATCTCTTTGGTTAGGTTTATTCCTAGGTATCTCATTACTTTCGGTGCAATTGTAAATGGTATTTTCTTAATTTCTGTTCCTGTTGCTTCATTATTGGTGTATAGAAATGCAACAGATTTCTGTAAGTTGACTTTGTATCCTGCGACTTACTGAATTCTTTGATTACTTCTAGCATTTTTTAGTGGAGTCTTCCAAGATTTCTTTATACAGTGTCTTGTAATCTGCAAATAGTGAAAGTTTTACTTCTTCCTTACCAGTTTAGATGTCTTTTATTTCTTTTTGTTGTCTGACTGCTATGGCTAGGACTTTTAGTACTATGTTGAATAAAAGTGATGCAAGTGGATATCCTTGTCATCTTCCTGATCTTTTTTTCCCCATTAACAATGATATTAGCTATTGGTTTTTCACATAGGGCTTTTATTATGTTGAGGGATGTTCCCTTTAAACGTACTTTGTTTAGGGCTTTTATCATGAAAAGATGTTGCACTTTGTCAAATGCCTTTTTTTTTTTTTTCATCTATTGAAATCATATTGTTCTTATTTTTTCTCTTTTCAATGTGACCATCTCATGTTGATTGATTTGGGAATGTTGAACCACATTGCAACCCGTGAATAAATCCCACTTGATCACGGTGGCTAACTTTTTAAAATTTATTTTGGATTTGGTTTGCTAGTATTTTGTTGAGAATTTTTGCATCTATGTTCATCAGGGGTATTGGCCTGTATTTTTCTTTTTTTTCAGTGGAGTCTTTTATCTGGTTGTGATTATCAGGGTAATGGCCTCATAGAATGAGTTTGAAAGTTTTCTTTTCTTTTCTATTTTTTTGGAATAGTTTGAGAACAATAGGTATTAACTCTTCTTTAAATGTTGATACAATTTGCATATGAACCCATCTGGTTGGGGACTTTTTTGGGGAATTTTTTTTAATACTAATTCAATTTCTTTCTGCTAATCAGTCTGTTCAACTTTTCTTTTGCTTCTTGTTTCAGTTTTGGTAGTTTATATGTTTTTAGGTATTTATCTATTTCTTCTAGGTTGTCTAATTTGTTGGCGTATAGTTTTTCATAATATTCTTTTATAATTGTTTGTATTTCTGTGGTGTGGTTGTTATTTCTCCTCATTTTTTTTTTTAAGATTTTATTTATTTATTTGACAGACAGAGATCACAAGTGGGCAGAGAGGCAGGCAGAGAGGGAGAGAGGAGGAAGAAGTCTTGCTGCCGAGCAGAGAGCCCAATGCGGGGCTCGATCTCAGGACACTGAGACCATGACTTGAGCTGAAGGCAGACCCTTTAACTCACTGAGCCACCCAGGTGCCCCTCTCCTCATTTGTAATTTTATTTGAGTCTTTCCTCTTTTTAATAGGTCTGGCTAGAGGTATAACATTTTATTGATTACTTCAAAGAACCAGCTCCTGGTTTCATTGATCTGTTCTATTGTTTTTTAGTTTCTAAATCATTTATTTCTGCTCTAATCATTATTATTTCCTTCCACCAGCTGGTTTTAGGTTTTGTTTGTTGCTCTTTTCTAGCTTCTTTAGGTGTAAGGTAAGATTGTGTATTTGAGACTTTTCTTGCTTCTTGAGGTAGGCCTGTATTGCCATATATTTTCCTCCTAGAACTACTTTTGCTATAGTCCAGAAGTTTTGGGCCATTGTGTTTTCATTTTCATTTGTTTCAGTGTACTTTTTTATTTCTTCTTTTATTTCCTGGTTAATACATTCATTGTTTATTAGCATGTTGTTTAATTTCCATGTATTTATGATCTTTCCAGGTTTTTTCTAGTTGTTGACTTCTAGTTTCATAGTGTTGTGATCAGAAAAGATGTATGGTAAGACTTCAGTCATCTTGAATTTGTTCAGAGTTGTTTTGTGGTCTGATACGTGATCTGTTGTAGAGAAAGTTCTGTGTACACTTGAAAAGGATGTGTATCCTCCTGTTTTAGAATGGAATGTTCTGACTATATCTATTAAATCCGTCTCTTCCAATGTGTCATATAAGGTAATTGTTTCTTTGTTGATTTTCTGTTTAGATGATCTATTGTTGTAAGGGGGGAGTTAGAGTCCCCTACTATTACTGTGTTATTATTGACTAGTTCCTTTATGTTTGTTATTCACCTGTTTAATGTATTGCATGCTCCTATGTTTAGTACATAAATATTTACAATCTTCTTGTTGTATTGTCCCCTTTATTATGATATAGTACCCTTTGTTTTCTGTTACAGTCCTTGTTTTAGGAAGTTTGTTTTGTCCAGTATAAGTATTGCTACTCTGGCTTTCTTTTTCTTTTTTTCCTTTTTTTTAAAAGATTTTATTTATTTATTAATTAGAGGAAGAGGAGAGAGAGAGACAGAGGGAGCAGGCTTCCCACTGAGCAGGGAGCCCAATATGGGACTCAATCCCAGGACCCCAGGATCATGACCTGAGCTGAAGGCAGGTGCTTAACCGACTAAGTTACCCAGGCACCCATAGTACAGCTTTCTTTTGACATCCATTTGCATTAAAGGTTTCTCCATCCCTTCATTGTCAATATGTGGGTGTCTTTAGGTCTAAAATGAGTCTCTTGTAGGCGGCATATAGTGGGTCTTCTTTTTTTTACCCACTCTGTCACCCCGTGTCTTTTGATTGGAGTCTGTTTACATTCAAAGTAATTACTGATAGATAATGTATTTATTGCCATTTTATTATTTGTTTTGTGGTTGTTTCTGAGGATTTTCTCTGATCTTTTCTTCTCCCTTTCATGATTTGCCTCTTTTCTTTAGTGATATATTAGGATATCTTTCTCTTTATTCTTTGCATTTTTATTAGTGGTTTTCTATATATGGTTTCCATTACGTTTTTATATGGTCTCTTTTGCATATAACAGTCTATGTTGAATTGATTATTAAGTTTGAACCCTTTTTTTTATTACTTTCTTCCCCACTTTTTAGGTATATGCTGTTATATTTTATATTCTATTATTTTGTGAGTTCCTTGACTGATTTTTTTTACAGAAATACTCATATTTAGGTGTTTCCTACCCTTATACTGTCACTTCTGGTTGGTCTCTTCCACTCAGTGTGTCCCCTTTAATATTTCTTGCAGATCTGGTTTAGTGGTCATCAACTACTTTAGTTTTTGTTTGTCTGGGAAACTCTTTACCTCTCCTTCTATTCTAAGTTGATAGCTTTGCTGGATAGAGTATTTTTGGCTGCAGATTTTTCTGGAGATTTTCTGCAGATTTTTATGGATTTTCCCTTGGAAGTTACTGTCTTTTTTTTGTCTTGCTGGTTGAAATTTTTCCTTTATCAGAATATTTTGCTAATATAGTTATAATATGTCTTGGCATCAGTCTGATTTTGTTGAATTTGGTGAGAGTTCTGAATGCCACCTGGATCTGGGTATCTTTTTCCTTCCCCAGATTACAAAAGTTTTCAGCTGTTATCTCTTCAAATAAATTCTCTGTCCCCTTCTTTCTCTCTCCTCCTTCTTCTGGGACTCCTATAATATGAATGTTACTATGTTTGATAGAGTGAGAGTTCCCTAAGTCTATTCTCATTTTGTATAATTCTTTTTTCTGTCTTTTGTTCAGCTTGATTACTTTCCATTACTCTGTCTTCTATGTCATTAAGTCATTCTTCTGCTTCTTCCAGCCTGCTGTTCATTCCATCAGGTGTGTTTCTTATTTCCTATATTGTGTCCTTTTTCTCTGCTATGTTATTCCTTGTCTCTGTTAAGGGTCTCACTCATGTCTTCCACTCTTTTCTCTAGTCCAGTGAGTATCCGTATGATCATTACTTTAAATTCTCTATCAGGCATGTTACCTGTATCTGTTTGCTTAGATCATTGGCCATGGCCTTTTCCTGTTCTTTATTTGGATAAATTTTCTTTCTCCTCATTTTGTGGAAGTCTCTGTATCTCTCTCTTTGTGTTAGGAAAGTCAGCCACGTCTCCTGATGCTTCTGGGAGTGTTTCCAGTGTGTGCTCTGTGAGCTCTGCTATTTTTTCCTGGCTGCTTTATCCGTCAGACCAGTCATCTGCAAAAGCTATCTTTGCCCGTTGTGAACCGTGTTTTTGTCCCTTGCCTGAGTCTTGGCACGTTTTTACTGGGTGTGCGCTGGGCTGTTTGCGAAACGATACCTAGTGCTACTGCTGCCAGAATGGAGACACTGCGAAACTCCTGCATCAGCGGACAATGTGCGAGCAGGTGTTTGGGCTGCATTTCTCGGGGAGGGGTTCTGAGCTCTGGGACTGAGGCAAGGTGAGTGGGAAGGGCAATTCCACCAGAGTGTGGGTGGACAGTCTTGGTATAAGCAATTTAGGTAGCAAATGTCAGTATTGCACTACTTCCCACAGGTGGCTCTGTGTATGCTGGGCCAGGGAGGGCAATGGCACCCTCTAATTCCTGAGTTCCTGAAGGAGTCTCATGAACACTTTCTCTCTGGGATGCCTACCAAGATGAGCAAACAATCTCTTCACTGTTTGCCATAGGCACTCTTCAGATTGCTCTTCCCAGGCTGTGTGTTCCCCAGAATATTTGCCCTGCCTATTCTCCAAGAGCAACCCTGGTACCCTCCAAGCTCTCCCAGAGCCAAGCCTGCTGACCTTTAAAACTCCAGGCTTTAAGCCCTGCTGGTTGCAAGAACTCAAGAAATTCGTCCCCTCTCACTTTTCAAGCCAATTGCTATAGGGATTTCTTTTCCCATGAGCTGGCCTGTGAGTTAGTCTGTCTCTTCCTGTTTTCCACGACCAGGGCTCCCTTCCTATGCAGTGGTGACTCCTTTCTCCCAAATCATATCTCTGCACTTCCTACCTTCTTTGATGTGGCCTCTTCTCTACCTTTCATTGTGGAGTTTGTTTTGCCAGTTCAGGTCAATTTCTGAGGTATTAAGGATGATTTGTAGTTATCTAGTTGTAGTCATGATATGGGACGAGCCTGGGTCCTCTTCTGCTGCCACCTTCCAACCTCCAAAAGATAAACTCTTTGAATTGTGCCAGGGGTGGGGGGGGGTGGAGAGTGGGAACTAGGAAAAGAGAATGCAAAAATAAAACACAGTCAATGTATAGATTATTAGGATTTCAAGCTTAAGATAATGGAGGCCCCAGTACATAAACATTATAGACAACTTAGAGAAGTTGGTTTGAGAGATTAGGTTTAGAGGAGGGATTTCTTTTCTTTTCTTTTTCTTTTTTTTTAAATTTAAATTCAACTTCATTAACATATATAGTGTGTTAAGAGTTTCAGTGGGTAGAATTTAAGGGCGGGATATTTAATTGGCAGACAGAATATGGATTTGTCCTACATTAGAGAAGTCAGAACTGGAAATCTGATGTTCTTCTCAGTTAGAAATGTGGAACTCTGGGGTTGGAAGGAACATGAGGAAGCTATTCTCTCTTTTTTTTTCAAAGATTTTATTTTTTTATTTGACAGACAGAGATCACAAGTGGGCAGAGAAGCAAGCAGAGGGGTGGGGGGAAGCAGGCTCCCCGCTGAGCAGAGAGCCCAACGTGGGGCTCGATCCCAGGACCCTGGGACCATGACCCGAGCCGAAGGCAGAGGCTTTAACCCACTGAGCCACCCAGGCACCCCTTATGGAGCCACATATGATATGATGTGCCCATGGATGCACAGCTAATATGTCAGTGGTAGAACCAGAACCGAAGTCAGACTTTCTACTCTGCTTTTTTTCTTTTTTTCCTTCTCTCATCCCCAGTTTACTTAAGGGTGATTATCATGAGTTTTTTTTTTGAGTGTGTGTGGGAGAAAGGGAGAACAAGATAATGGAGAGAGGAGGTAGGGTGTCAGAAGCCATGTCTTAAAATGGAGTTTTGGCCAAAGCTTCCCTTTTGTCAGCAGTGAGAAATGAAATCAGAAAAGACTGAACAAAAAAGGGAGAGAACGGAAATACATTAGGAAAAAGAAGTAGCACACCAGTCACAGAGAATTTTGAGAAGAGGGCCCTATGGTGTTCTTCATAGCAGAGAGAACTGTGTAAAAAGGAAGACTGAGAAAGGTGATGGGGGTGTTGAGTGGGTTACCCAACTTTGATTTGGTGAAAGGTGTCAACTAGTGGTGGAAATCAAAAGCCAGATCACATTTACTTAAGACATGAATGAATGAAAGACAGTGAATTGGATTTGTAGATAATATAAGTGGCCTTTTAAAAAAATGTGCTAGTGAAAGGGATGACAGAGATGTTAGTTTAAGCATCTTGGGATGGTTTATGCTAGAGGAGACCTGAGCCTGTCTTTAGCAAGGGAAGAAAAAACTAATCTTGATAAAAATATTTTTTAAAAGATAATTCCTTAGGAACCAAGCAGGATTAACTTTTCTTTCCTTTACATCATGACTGTACTGTATAAGCCTTTGCTCTTAAACTATTTACACAAGATTATAATTATTTAACTGTTCATCTTTCCCACTAACTTTGAAGTTTGCTGAAAGGAGGATTGGATTTTTTTAAAACTTTCTCTCTCATAGTAATTCAGTGAGTTTGCATTTGGTAGGTACTGAAAAAATGCTGGAAAATTAAGTGGGCATATTTTTGCCTGAGGTGGGTGCTAGAGTGTGCTTGTGCAGAAACAGGCAAATAGGAACTCAATGACACAGGTGAAACCCTTGTTGAAGAAGGGAGCCTATATACTTGCACAAAAGGATGATGACTGCAAAGGACATATCTTTCAGCCAATGCAGGACCATAGAGAAGAACTTAGAGGTAAAGCAAAGGGAAGTTGGTGGAGTGTATTAAGTGGCCTTACTCTTCCTTGTGAAAGAAGAGGTCTGGTCAGTAGCTTATGGTAGAGGTTAAGAATGGCATTGTGGATATAAGAAAGGTTAGGAGCTATTGATAACGAATTTGATAGGGAATCTAGAAAAAGAGAATTAGAGGCTTATTTTAAGCCATTAGAAAGAATCACTTTTTTTTAAAAAACTAAGCAATTACCGTGTCTATTGGGAATATCAATGTTTTATTTAATAGTAATGACTGTGTGTTAGAAAGTGGAAGAGGGACTGTAAAGTATCCCCCAAACTGAGAAGGGACTTTGATACCGAAAAACAAAGCAACGCCATGTAGAGTACAGAGTTTTATTCAAGGTAACTTGCTGACAGGATCGAACAGGCATGGATCTGACAGCTGCACATCTATTTTCCTTAGAATCCAGACCTTAGGGCGCCTGGGTGGCTCAGTGGGTTAAGCCGCTGCCTTCGGCTCAGGTCATGATCTCAGGTCCTGGGATCGAGGCCCGCATCGGGCTCTCTGCTCAGCAGGGAGCCTGCTTCCCTCTCTCTCTCTCTCTCTCTGCCTGCCTCTCCGTCTACTTGTGATCTCTCTCTGTCAAATAAATAAATAAAATCTTTAAAAAAAAAAAAAAAAAGAATCCAGACCTTAGTCTGTGATTTTATAGAGTGAGGGAACATGCGGGAGGGCACTGTAGTGAGGTCAAAGGATCTGCATACATTTCCTTGGTAGCTAAAATTTAACAGATCTTGTGGTGCCATCTGTGCATAGAAATAACTATGTTATTTCTAATAGTTATCTAAACATATTTAGGGAAGACCAGGATAAGCCTCCCTGTATTCTGGTCATGGCACATATTAACCTCCAAGGGGTCTGGAACACATAGCACCAAGGGAGGTCAGCATGAACATGGACAAGGTGGTGGGCCAAAGATGGAGTCAGTGTGGTCAGTGCTCCTACATTGTGTTTGCTTATGCTTTGCTTTTTGACTCCATTGCATTCCTCCTTTTCCTTTCAGCCTGTAAGTAGATCCCTTACTCAGTTGAAGCTGATTAGTAATTCCCACATCAGGCTTTGGACCTGCATTGTAACCTTTTATCTGAGATGAACACAGATGTATAGTGCATGTGGGCAAGCTGTAAATAATATCTGGCTTTCATCTGATGTCTTTTCTGAGTGGATCTTAGTCGAGTGAAGCAGCTGGGGGACTGTGTTCTAAAGGGCAGAAAGTTGATGAATGAAAAATCCAGGTAAAACATTGTGATAAATGCTTAGTTGCAGGTTGGCATGAGTGCAGATTAAATCTTAAAAGCTCCAAGTGCACTTTAAAATATTGAAGGTCAAGAAAAACATCATTAAAATGCATGTAAGGTAAAACTCAATGTAGCTACTTTTTTTTTTTTAAAGATTTTATTTATTTATTTGTTAGAGAGATCACAAGCAGGAAGAGAGGCAGGCAGAGACAGAGAGGGGGAAAGCAGGCTCCCTGCTGAGCAGAGAGCCCAATGCGGGGCTCCATCCCAGGATCCTGGGATCATGATCTGAGCTGAAGGAAGACCTGAGCCACCCAGGCGCCCCTGAATGCAGCTACTTTTATTTCCAAGAAAAACTACTTGAGAAAGATACCTTCAACTATTAAAAAAAAATAGGGGCTGGCAGGGAGAGGCAGAGGGGGAGAGAAAATCCCATGCAGACTGTGCGGGGCATATGGGGGCATGCCCCGCACAGAGCCCAGTGCTGGACTCGATCTCACGACCCTGAGATCACCACCTGAGCCAAAATAAAGAGTCAGATGCTTAACCAATTGAGCCACTCAGATGCCCCTGATAATCAGAATCTTGATCAGAAAAGAGATCATTGTGACTTAAATGACATCACCTCCTTTTTTAAAAAGCACGTTCAGAGGATCAAATTTTTCCTTTTTGAATGACCTTGGTATCCTACTTAAGAAAATTGAACAGATTTAACAGCAATTGAACAACAGAATAAAGCCAAAGAGAATTTATCCCTCAACTCTCCTCAAAAAGACATTAACACAGATGTCAGTTCACCAATGAAACATCAAGATTCTAAACGTTTATACCCCGGCAACACAGCTTAAAAATAGATGATGTAAAAAGAGAGAACTGAAAGCAAAACTAGACAAATCCATAGTTAGATTGAAGAGTTCACTTCTCTTTCAGTAATTAATAGAATGAATAGACAGAAAATCAGTAAGGATATAGAAGAATTGAACAACACTGTCAACCATCTTAATCTAATTGACATTTATAAAACATACTACCCGAACCGGGTGAATATACATTTTTTTTTTTTATGTATCTATGAGACATTAACCCAGATATATTATATTTTGGGTCTAAAAAAATCCATTACAAATCTGAATGAAGTAGAGTCATACAAATATGTTTTCTGACACTAAACATGATAGCAAGGCAAGAAAAAGAAGGGAAAGGTAGAAAGGAAGAAAGAAAACCTTTCTTTATTCTCAGATAATGTGAATATCTGAAAAAAAATCACAGAACCTATCAAAATGCTATTATAACTAAAAGTTTGCAGGATAATAAACCAATATCTAAAAATTAATATTTCTTCTAGTGAACAAATGGAAATTAAAAGTTTTGGAAATACCATAGGCAGTAGTACCTAAAAGAAATAAACACTTTTTAAAATGTATTTATCTAACAAAATATGTGCAAGATCTCCATGTTGAAACACTTTACACTGAAACACTAATGAACGTAATCAAAGAATAAAGTTGTAGATGCTCATTTACCTTATTTTAAGACTTACTTTAAAACTACTGTAATCAAGACAGTGTGATATTAGAGAAATTATAAACATAGAGATCAGCTGGGCAAAACTAAAATTCCAGAAGTAGAGCCACATATTTAAAAATGGGCAACCATTTATATACCAATAAGTTAAGCAACCTAGACAAAATGGATGCATTCCTGGAAAACTATAAACTTCCAAAACTGAATCAGGAAGAAACTGACAACCTGAGTAGACCAATATCTAGTAATGAGATTGAAGCAGTGATCAAAAACCTCCCAAAAAACAAGAGCCCGGAACCTGATGGATTCCCTGGAGAATTGTATCAAACATTCAAAGAAGAAATAATACCTATTCTCCTGAAGCTATTTCAAAAAACAGAAGGAAATCTTTTTATGAAGCCAGCATTACCCTGATCCCCATACCAGGCAAAGTCCCCACCAAAAAGGAGAATTTCAGATCAATATCCCTGATGAATATGGATGCCAAGATTCTCAACAAGATCCTAGCTAATAGGATCCAACAGTACATTAAGAAGATTATCTACCATGACCAAGTGGGATTTATCTTTGGGATGCAAGGGTGGTTCAACATTTGCAAATCAATCAATGTGATAGAACAAATCAATAAGAAAAGAAAGAAGAACCACATGGTCCTCTCAATTGATGCAAAAAAAGCTTTTGACAAGATACAACATCCTTTCCTGATTAAAATGATTCAAAGTATAGGGATAGAGGGAACATGCCTCAACTTCATAAAATCTGTCTATGAAAAACCCACAGTAAATATCATCCTCAATGCGGAAAAGCTGACAGCCTTCCCTTTGAGATCAGGAACATGACAAGGATATTCACTCTTGCCACTGTTGTTCAACATAGTACTAGAAGTCCTAGCAACAGCAATCAGACAACAAATTTCCTGAATTGCTAAGGAAATGTTGAAAAAGAAAAACAAACCTGGGGCATCACATTGCCTGATTTCAAGCTTTAATGTAAAGACACTTCTCCAGTGAAGACATACAAATGGCTAATAAACACATGAAAAAATGTTCATCATCCTTAGCCACCAGAGAGTTTCAAATTAAAACCACATTGAGATACAATGTGAGGTTTGAGGTACAAAGCTTACACCAGTTAGAATGACCAAAATCAACAAGACAGTAAACAATGTGTGTTGGAGAGGATGTGGAGAAGGGAGAACCCTTTTACACTGTTGGTGGGAATACAAGTTGGTGCAGCCACTTTAGAAAACAGTGTGGAGATTCCTCAAAAAGTTAAAAATAGAGCTACCCTATGACCCTGCAATTGCAGTACTGGGTATTTACCCCAAAGATACAGATGTAGTGAAAAGAAGGGTCATCTGTACCCCAACATTCATAGCAGCAATGGCCACAGTCACTAAACTGTGGAAAGAGCCAAGATGCCCTTCAAAAGATGAACGGATAAAGAAGTTATGGTCCATATATACAATGGAGTATTATGCCTCCATCAGAAAGGATGAATACCCAACTTTTGTATCAACATGGATGGGACTGGAAAAGATTATGCTAAGTGAAATAAGTCAAGCAGAGAAAGTCAATTATCTCATGGTTTCACTTACTTGTGGAGCATAGGGAATAACACCGAGGACATTGAGAGATGGAGAGGAGAAGTGAGATGGGAAAAATCAGATGGGGAGACAAACCATGAGAGACTGTGGACTCTGAGAAATAACTGAGGGTTTTGGAGGAGAGGGGGGTGGGGGTTGGATGAGCCTGGTGGTGGGTATTAAGGAGGGCATGTATTGCATGGAAAGGAAACTTTAAAAAATAAAAATAAAAATGGGCAACTAATTTTTAAACAAAGGTGTCAGGGCAGTTCAATAGGGAAAGTATTGATAGTCTTTTCAATAAGTTGTAGAATAGCTGAATGTCCATATGAAGAAAAAAAGGAAAGAACCTAGCCTCATACCTCATATCTTTTTTTTTTTTTTAAAGATTTTATTTATTTATTTGACAGAGAGAGATCACAAGTAGATGGAGAGGCAGGCAGAGAGAGAGGGAGGGAAGCAGGATCTCTGCCGAGCAGAGAGCCCGATGTGGGACTCGATCCCAGGACCCTGAGATCATGACCTGAGCCGAAGGCAGCGGCTTAACCCACTGAGCCACCCAGGCGCCCATCATACCTCATATCTTATATAAAAATTAAATTGAAGTGGATTGTAGACCTAAATGTAAGCTTTTCAGCAGATTCAGTGTCTGATGAGGCTCTGCTTCCTGGTTCATAGATGGTTGTCTTCTCATGTGCCCGTCCTTACACAGCAGAAAGGGGAAGGACCTCTCTGGGCTATCTTTTATTAGGGCAGTAATCACCTACCAAAGGTCCTATATCCTAATACCATCAAACTGGGGGTTAGAATTAAACATATGAATTAGGGTACAATTGTGGTATATTCAGGGCAAATACTTTCTACTATTTTTTAGCTTGTCTGATTAATGCTTTTTTGATAATGTTGATCAAACATTAATGGACAAGAGTTTTTGGTTTTGATGAAATCCACTGTTTTCCTTTGTTACCTGTAGTTTTGATATGATGTCTGATAGTCCATTGTCAAATTCAGTGTTAAAAACATTCACACCTATATTTTCTTGTTATAAATCCATAGTTCTGACTCTTACATTAGATTATTAATCCATTGGAGTTAATTTTTTTATATGGTATGGTATAAGGGTCCAATGTCATTATTTTCCATGTGGATAGCTGGTTGTCCCAGCACCATTTATTGAAAAGACTGCCTATTGTAATGCTCTTACACCCTTGTCAAAACTCAGTTGGACATGGAATGGTTTATATGGATTTATTTCTGGACTCTTAGTTCTGTAGCACTGGTCTATATGTCTGTCTCTTTGCCAGTACCACACATTTTTGATTACTGTAGCTTTGTAGTAAATTTTGAGATTAGAAAGTTTGATTCCTCCACCTTTGTTGTTCTTAATATGTGTTGGCTATTTAGAGTCTTTTGCAATTCCACATGAATTTGAGGATTATCTTTTCCATTTCTGCAAAAAAGGCTTTTGGATCTTTCATAGGGATTGCATTCAATCTGTAGATTGCTTTGGGTAAAATTGATACATTAACGAAATTTTCTTTTAATCCATGAACAGCGATTTCTTTCCATTTATTTATGTCTTTAATTCCTTTCAGCAATGTTCTGTAGTTTTCAGCACTACATGTCTTTCACCTCCTGAGCAAAATTTGTTCCTGGATATTTCATTCTATTGAATGCTGTTGTAAATGGAATTTCCATTTTCTGATTGTTCATTGCTACTACTAGAAATACAACTGATTCCTACGTGTTGTTCTATCCTACAGCTTTGATGAATTCATATTTTTGTTCTAATAGCTTTTTAAATGGATTCTTTAAGGATTTTTCTTCAGAGTAGCTGTGAATAGGTATAGTTTTACTTTTTTGTTTCCATCTGGATGCCTTTTATTTCTTGCTAATTGCTCTGACTAGAATTCCAGTACCGTTCAACAAATGGCAGCAGTGAAAGAAGGCACTTTGTCTTTTCTTGATCTTGGAGGAAGGCTTTCAGTATCTTATCATGATTATGAGGTTAGTTGTAGGATTTTCATAAATGCTCCTCATTATGTTAAGGAAGTTTTCTTCTATTCTTAGTTTATATGTGGGTCTGGGTGTGTTTAGTCATGAAAAGGTGTTAGATATTGTCAGATGCGGTTTTTGTCCTTCATTCTATTAATGTGATGTATTACATCAATTGGTATTCATATGTTGAAACACCCTGGCATTATTGGGATAAATCCGACTTGTTCATGATTTATAATAGTTTTTAATGTACTGCTGGATTTGGTTTGCTAGTATTTTGTTGAAATTTTTGCATCTATATTCATTAGGGATACTATCTGCAGTTTTCTTTTTTTTTTTTAAAGTGGAAATAAACAACACACTTTTATTTATTTATTTTTTTAAAGATTTTATTTATTTGACAGACAGAGATCACAAGTAGGCAGAGAGGCAGGCAGAGAGAGAGAGGAAGGGAAGCAGGCTCCCCGCTGAGCAGAGAGCCCGATGCGGGGCTCGATCCCAGGACCCCGGGATCATGACCTGAGCCAAAGGCAGTGGCTTTAACCCACTGAGCCACCCAGGCGCCCCTGCAGTTTTCTTTTGATGTTTTTGTTTGGCTTTGCTGTCAGGGTAATGCTGACCTCAAGGATGACTTAGAAAATGTTGACTCCTCTTCTATTTTTGGAAGAGTTTGAAAGGGATTGGTGTTAATTCTCCGCTAAATGTTTAGTAGAACTGACCAGTGAAACCCTCTGGTGCTGGGCCTTTCTTTGATGGGAGGTTTTTAAATACTGATTCAATCTCTTTGTCTTTCGTTAAGTTTCTTCAGATTTTCTATGCATTCTTGGGTCAGTATTAGCAATTTACATATTTCTAGGAATTTGTCCATTTCATCTAGGTTATCTAATTGATTCTTAGTATTCCTTTATAATTCTTTTCATTTTAGGGAAGTCAGTGTTAATACTCTTACTTTCATTTCTCATACTAGTAATTTGACTCTTTCATTTTTTTCTTATTTAATCTAGCTAAAGCTTTACCAATTTTATTGATCCTTCCAAAGAACCAACTTTTTATTTTTTTATTTTTTTATTTATTTTTTTAAAGATTTTATTTATTTATTTGACAGAGATTACCAGTAGGCAGAGAGGCAGGCAGAGAGAGAGGGGGAAGCAGGCTCCCTGCTGAGCAGAGAGCCCGATGCGGGGCTTGATCCCAGGACCCCGGGATCATGACCTGAGCTGAACGCAGAGGCTTTAACCCACTGAGCCACCCAGGTGCCCCAAGAACCAACTTTTTTTTTTTTTTTTAAGATTTTATCTATTTATTTGACAGAGAGAGATCACAAGCAGACGGAGAGGCAGGCAGAGAGAGAGAGAGAGAGAGGGAAGCAGGCTCCCCGCCGAGCAGAGAGCCCGATTCGGGACTCGATCCCAGGACCCCGAAATCATGACCTGAGCTGAAGGCAGCGGCCCAACCCACTGAGCCACCCAGGTGCCCAAGAACCAACTTTTTAAAAAAAATTTTTTCATTTGCATTTGTGTTCTCTATTTTGTATATCTTCACTTTGATCTTTATTTCCTTCCTTCTCTTGATTTTGGGTTTAGTCTGCTCTTCTTTTTCTAGTTACTAAAGGTATCAAATTAGGTTATTGATTGAAATCTTTCTTCTTTTTAAGTGTGTACATATGTATATACCTATTGCCATTTTCTTGATTGTTTCCTTGAGTGTGTTTTTTATAGTTCTTTTATAGTTTTTTTTTTTAGTTTTATAGTTGTTTTCTTGAATGTTTTTTTATAGTTCTTTTTTGTTCCTTTTCTTTCTTTTGTGTGTGTGTGTGTGTGTGTGTGTGTGTGTGATTTGATGAATTTCTTTACAGTTTTGTTTGGACTTTTTCTCTGTTTCTCGTGTATCATAAGTTTTTGTTTGTGGTTACCATGAGGTAACTCTTTGTTATATAGTAATGTATTCTAAATTGATGGTCACTTAAGTTGGAATACATTCTAAAATCACTACATTTTTCCTAACCCCCACCATGTTTTATGTATATAGATATATATAAAGATATTTTACATCTTTTTATTTTGTGTATTTGTTAACTAATCATTGAAGATATAGTTGATTTTACTACTTTTGTCTTTTATTCTTCAAACCACCTTTATATATGGCTTTAGCTGCTGTAGTAATGCTGGTGGTCAGGACTGGACCCCAATGTGCCTGGCTGTGAGGTCTGACTACAACTATTTCAGGTGTGCTTATGTGTGATACTGAACATTCTCGTCTTTTGGCAGTAGCCACTTTTTAGGGGTGTCACTTCCAGTTAAGTCTACCTACTTGGCGCTTTCAGGTAGTAACCACTTTGAGGGACACACTGAGTGCTTTTCTTTTTTTTAAGGTTTTATTTATTTATTTGAGAGAGAGAGAGAGCGCGCGCGCAAGAGCTGGGTGAGGGGCACAGGGAGAAGCAGACTTCCTATTGAGCAGGGAGCCCAATGCAGGGCTCAATTCTGGGACTCCAGGATCATGACCTAAGCTGAAGGCAGACACTTAACTGACTGAGCCACCCAGGTATCCCAAGTGCTTTATGATAGTACCTTATTCTGTTTTCTTCATAGCAACAGCATTAGATGAACCTTCGTTTTCTTTTTAAGATTTTATTTATTTTTTTGACAGAGAGAGATGCCACAAGCAGGCAGAGAGGCAGGTAGAGAGAGGGGGAAGCAGGCTCCCCGCTGAGCAGAGAACCCAATGCAGGGCTTGATCCCAGGACCCTGAGATCATGACCCGAGCCGAAGGCAGAGACTATAACCCACTGAACCACCCAGGCGCCCCTGAACCTTCATTCTTACTTATTTTTTCTATGCAACATAAACTCCCTGAAAACAATAACATGTCCATCTTGTTTATCTCTGTTTCTTATAACAGTGTCTGGTAAAATAGTACAGAAAACAGTTTCAGGTTTTAAAATTGACATTTCATTTAAGTTTATGAGCTATTGTTTAAACAAATTCAACTGTGTGAATTTTAACGTTCTTATTGTCTTTATTCAGTAGTTCACAAACTAGTTAGCATACAATCTAGGAAATAGAAATGAATTTCTTGGTGCTATACAAATGAAAAACTTATAGTCCGAAGGGAGTGGAACAAGGAAGTTTATAGCAGATCAAAAAAGTGGATTTATTATTGCAAGGTCATTTTCCTGTAGAGGACAGCGGGAGTCTGTCAGGCAGATCAGGTGCCATTTAGGGGATTCTTTTTTTTTTTTATAAAGATTTTATTTATTTATTTGACAGAGAGAGATCACAAGTAGACAGAGAGGCAGGCAGAGAGAGAGAGAGGGAAGCAGGCTCCCCGCCGAGCAGAGAGCCCGATGCGGGCCTCGATCCCAGGACCCTGAGATCATGACCTGAGCCGAAGGCAGCGGCTTAACCCACTGAGCCACCCAGGCGCCCTATTTAGGGGATTCTTGATTGACTGGTTGAAGATTCCATTTCTGGGAGAGCT
Organism: Lutra lutra; assembly: GCF_902655055.1. Taxonomy (NCBI): domain Eukaryota; kingdom Metazoa; phylum Chordata; class Mammalia; order Carnivora; family Mustelidae; genus Lutra; species Lutra lutra. The sequence goes on along the minus strand of NC_062283.1, from coordinate 48,630,532 downwards.
GAAAACTGTGATTAAGTAAAGTTTCAATTTGGTTAGATGGGGCTTAGCAAAAGTGACTTCGTTATGGTCCTGTTGTCTTAATAATAATCCACCCCTTTGATCAGACTCTCAGCCTAAGAGATGTGATCAAAATGTAGGTACTACCACTACTCTCATCTACTGCTCTGGAGTTCTCAGGGTTTTTTTGTTTTTTTGTTTGTTTGTTTGTTTGGCAGAATCTCTGTGTGTTATTCATCAGTCATGTTGTCTTTTCACTGAATCTCTTTATGGAAGAGTCATGATATTGGGTTCATATTCTTTACGTTGGTCATTCTCCTCATCCTTTTCTGACATTCTACTCTAAAGGAGATCATTTGCTTGCTGGTTAGTGGTTCTGAGCATGCATTTAAAGCTTTTGAGAGAATGATGTACACCAGGGAGAATACCAGGATTATTAAAAACATCATACTTCCCAGTGTTTGGGGTTTATATCAGAGCCATGGTCCCCAAGACCCAAAGCCGTCAGAATCCATTAAGTCAAGGAAAATCCACAATGAAGGAGTTACTTTGGTAAGCCATCTGGCTTGTTTAGTGATCTAACGTAGTACAAATCTTAACTTCCCCAGAAGTATCAGTCCAAGTAAAGCAGTTGGTCTCGGCTGTAGCATAGATACCTCCTTGCTCTGCTAAAAGATAATCAAGATCTATCCTATTATCAAGAACAACTTTGGCCAGAGAATCTGGGTGTTTTTGTTAGGCAGCTACCGCTTTTGCAGCAGTTTCTGTAGTAACTTTAAGAATCAAAAAGAGGGCGCCTGGGTGGCTCAGTGGGTTAAGCCGCTGCCTTCGGCTCAGGTCATGATCCCAGAGTCCTGGGATCGAGTCCCGCATCGGGCTCGCTGCTCAGCAAGAAGCCTGCTTCCCTTCCTCTCTCTCTGCCTGCCTCTCTGCCTACTTGTGATCTCTCTCTGTCGGATAAATAAATAAAATCTTTAAAAAAAAAAAAAAGAATCAAAAAGAGCCGCTGCCTTCGGCTCGGGTCATGATCTCAGGGTCCTGGGATCAAGTCCCACATCGGGCTCTCTGCTCGGCGGGGAGCCTGCTTCCCTCTCTCTCTCTCTCTCTCTGCCTGCCTCTCTGTCTACTTGTGATCTCTCTCTGTCAAATAAACAAATAAAATCTTTAAAAAAAAAAAAAGAATCAAAAAGAGGTTCCTGATTATAGTCTTATTTGATCTTACTCAAAGTCAGAGAATTCAGGAAAAGGATGGTCAGCAGCAGAGGAAAGGGGGAATGCAAAGGAACATCCTTGATCTGATGTCTTAGGTGGAAGCAATCTACTTCAATGTTGGCTAATTCTTTTCCTAGTCAATTTGATTTTTGTGGTCTAGCATTTTCACAGGACCAGATGTCATGCGAGACCTTTTTCAGCTGTGAAATATGCAGCCAAGACTCAATACCTTGCAAAAGAACCTTGGTAGGGTACTTTCCTGGAATCTCACATTTGCAAAAGCATCAGAGTAAAACAATAACTGTCTGTAAATGACAAAAGACTTAAAAAGCCTATGGTTAAAGACTTGATGAGAGTTTATTTTACTGTAATTGACTGGGAAATTTGGTTATTTCTGTGATACACAGCACTTTAAGAAAATGGCTGGACTTATGACTGATAACATTATACCAGGACATATCAGATTTCTAGGAATTTTGTACAATTTCTAGAATACATACAAATAACTTGCATCCATAGAAATATTACCTGATAGTTTTAACATCACTTCTTATTTGATAATGCTTTCCACATAATTGAACAAATCTAACCAAATTAGTTTAACATTTTACCAGGTGAAAAACGAATAAACCCTGTGATATTTTTCAGGGGCCTTTTGGTAAGTCTCAGTTTCTTAGAGGTAAAAAAGACTAGTTAGAATTTGATTTTGGTCAAAAGGTTTGAACATCTGACTAAATATGATCACAGATCATTATGAAATAATGCTTAGTTACCTATTTAACCAAAATAACAATAGAAGATGTAAAAGGCATATACAGAATGTTACATAGTTGTGAACAAAACTTAGCTCTTTTTAATTTTTTTAAAATTATTTATTTAGAGAGAGAGAGAGTGTGTGTGACCAGGGGGAGGGCCAGAGGGAAAGCAAGAGAGAGAATCCTCCAAGAGATATCCCGCTAAGCAGGGAGCCCAATACGGGGCTCAATCCCAAAACCATGAAATCATGACCCGAGCCGAAACCAAGAACTAGCAGCTCAACCGACTGAGCCTCCCAGGTGCCCCTAAAACTTAGCTCCCTTAATATTGAGAAATATTGAGTTTCTGTTTTCCTTCCTTCTTCTTCATATTATTTTTGTTGTTGTTGTTGTTAAGATTTTGTATTTATTCATTTGCAAGAGAGAGAGCACAAACAAGGGGAACAGCAGGCAGGAGGAGAGGGAGAAGCAGACTACCCTGCTGATCACGATCTGAGTTAAACGGCAGGCCACTTAACTGACTGAGCATCCAGGTGCCCTGAGAATTTTGGGTTTTCTGAAGTAATCATGAGGCCTAATAAAGACAACATGAAGCACAGTAAATTGTTTGTGTTTTGTTAAGACACAGAATCTTTGCTATCCATTCGAAATTACCTAAAGGTAAAGAAACTCTCACAGTCCTTTATCAAAAGAAGATCAAAAGTCCAGAAACTTTGTTTTTGTAGTTGAAAGAAACCTATTCTAATTGTATACCAATGTGCTTTTGGTATTAAAACTCATTTTAAGAATTAAATCATTCTATTTATAGCCAGCTTGACCACACAACAAAATTTCTTTCCTCCATATTATTTACACAAATTTTCAATCACTTTTTTATCTTAATTTCATATTTATCATAAATTATAGTTATTTTGGAACAACCATTTTACCTTCCTTGCCTCTTTTTATACACAGTTTGTTTCCTTTCACCCTATTATTGCTAAGTAGTTTTAATTACATATTGGTAGAATGCTTAACTGTTAGAATCCTTAATTCGTAGTGAACACTAATAGATAAGCATTGTAGACTGTCTTTCTACACTAGGATTCTATGTTGGGAAACTTGTAAGTCTTACAATTTTTAGAAGTATGTTTTCTCATAGAGAAAGTTTTAATATGGCATAAAACATGTTTACTAATAGATCCAAGTGCCTTAAGTTTCTCTAAGAATCCAGAAGTAGATACACTTGTGTTCAGTAATTAATGTTTCATTATTTTATCTTATTCAGTTACTATCATTTAACTTAGCAAAGCTCTAAATTTTGAAGTAACTGAAAAGATTTAGGGAAAGTATTCAAGTAGACATACCATTAAACATAATTATTGCTGAAAAGTTTATCTGTAAGCTCTTACCCCATTTAATCTCTTCTAAATCATTTGGTTTTTGTTTTTTAAAGATGATTTATTTATTTATTTGACAGAAAAAGAGAGAGAGAAACAGAGAGAGGGAACAGAAGCTGGGGGAGTGGGAGAGGGAGAAGCAGACTCCCCGCTGAGCAGGGAGCCTGATGTGGGGTTCGATCCCAAAACTGGGATCACGACCTAAGCTGAAGCCAGACACTTAACTGACTGAGCCACCCAGGCACCCCTATTTCTGGCAGTATTGAACAACTCTATGAATTCATGACATGTCCCCAAAGAGGGTACAAAGGACACAACCCTTCCAAGATCCAGACCCATTCCCAAAGATAGTGAAAAGAAAGAAAGACTTTGACAGATCCTCTCAGAGCTTGGAAATGCTGGGCCCTAACTGCAAATGGAGTGGAACCATCATCTCTGTCTCACCATATTTTGGGGACCCCTAAACTAACTTGCTAACAAGTCCTCAGGACACGTAATGAGACATACAATAAGGCAGTAGTTGTCTGTGAGAGAGAAAGGATCAATAACCACTGGGTCCACGTATAGTTAATTTTTCTATTTTTGTTTTTTAACTTTCATATTAGCTTTATAAAGAGGTAATCAACTATGTTTACTGTGTTTGCTTTTTACCAGTGAGATTTTTCTTTTCTTTCATAAGTTTCTTCTACTAATGGACTTTCCTTTCTGCTCAAAGAGTCCCTTAACATTTCTTGTAAGGCTGATTTCATGGTGATGAACTCCTTTAGTTTTTTTCTGGAAAATTCTTTTTCCAGTTAAGTTAAATTAAGCTAAGTTAAGTTAAGCTAAGTCCAGCTAAGTTAAGTTAAATGATAGTTTCTTCTATTTCAATTTTGAAACATAACCTTGCCAAGTAGCATATTCTTCATTATAGTTTTTTTTTTCCTTTTAGCACTTTGAATATATCATGCTGCCCTTTTCTGGCCTGTAAAGTTTCTGCTGAAAAATCATTACATAGTCTTATGGGGAGTTTTCTGATATATAACTAGTTCCTTTTCTCTTGCTGCATTCAAAACTCTCTGTCATTAATTTTGACATTTTAATAATTATGTATCTTGATGTTCATCTTGCTTGGGGCTTTCTGTGCTCCTGGACCTGGGATATTTGTTTCCTTCTCGAGGTTAGGGAAGTTTTCAGCTGTTATTTCTTCAAATAAATATTCTGTTCCTTTTTTTCTCTTCTATTTTGGACCTCTGTATGGACCTCTATATGAATGTTAGTACCCTTGTCCCAGAGTCCCTGAAATTATCCTTTTTTTTTTTAAAGATTTTATTTATTTATTTGACAGAGATCACAAGTAGGCAGAAAGGCAGGCAGAGAGAGAGAGAGAGACGAGGAAGCAGGCTCCCTGCCGAGCAGAGAGCCCGATGTGGGACTCGATCCCAGGACCCTGAGATCATGACCTGAGATGAAGGCAGAGGCTTAACCCACTGAGCCACCCAGGCGCCCCTATTCTTTTTTTTTTTTTTTTTTTTTTAATATTTTATCCTTTTGCTGTTCAGCTCGGGTGATTTCTACTACCCTTTTTAAGGTTGCTGATCTGTTCTGCATCCTGAAACCTTCCGTTGAATCACTCTGCTCTGCTTTTCATTTCAGTTACTCTTTCTTCAGCTCTGATTTTTTTTTCTTTTTTGGCTGAAGCTGTCACTGTGTTCATCCATTATTGGGTTCAGCGAGCATCTTTACCACCGTTACTTTGTACTCTTTATCAGGTGGATTGCTTAGCTCCCTTTTTTATGTTCTTTTTTAAGGTTTTATCTTGTTCTTTTGTTTGGAACCTATTCTTCTGTCTCCTCTGTGTTTCTAGGTATTAGGTAGATGAGCTTCATCTCCCATTCCTGAAGGCGTAGTCTTATGTAGAAGGTGTCCTTTGGGGCCCATAAGCACAGTCACCCCAGTCACAGCAGCATGCACATCAGGTGTATGCACTGCATGGGCTGCAGGCACACTGATGGGTGTGGCTGCCACCTGTGGCAGGAACTGCTTCCAGGCTGACACTACCCCCTGGCTGTGATGGGCTGGGAGCTACTATACTGGTGCATCTTTTGGTGTGGGCAGGTTGGCTGGGCAGGTTTACAGGGTAATGCTGGGCCTGGGTCAGCAGGGCTGGCAGCATTGATCAGAGTACCAGAAACAGTACTCAGCACTTGTAATCCCAGATAAAGCTTCTATAGATTTCTTCACTTCTGACACATGTCCAAAATTAGTAAATCTTCACATATGCCAAAATGCTTTTTGGATGGCTGCCTCTGTGCTGGGTTGTGGGGTTAGTGAGTTTGTGCGCACACTTTTATTTTCCTATAACCCCCTGATTCTTCCAGAGTTAAGTCCCACCGATTTTCAAAACCTGAAGTTATGGGGGCTTATCGTTCCAGTGCCGGTCCCCAGGGCCTGATTGACCAGTGTGGGGCTTTGAACCCCTCACTCCTCAGGGACCTCTGCATTTGTGGTGTCTGTCCCACTTGTGTGTTGCTGCACCAAGTGTGTAGGTCCCGACGAGACTGCACCTCTGCCTCCCCTAACCATCTTAATGAGGCTTTTTCTTATATCTTCAGTTGTGGAAGAACTGTTGTGCTATTCATCAGATTGTTTTCAGAGAGAGAGTTAGTTGTTCTATATGTAATTGCAGTTTTGGTGTGTTTGTGGGTTGAGGTGAGCTCAGTATCTTCCTGCTCCACCATGTTGATCCAAGAATCTCTGTGATGACTGTTGAGCACTTGAAGTGTGGCTGGTCCAAATTGAGATATGCTGAAGGCAGTAGTCTATTGGTAAACCAGCTCTTGAGGCAGGTGGGAAGCCTTGATTTGTGTCATTTGCTGATTTCTGTTAAGTAAGTACTCCTGCTGTGGCCAATTTTAAACTACTAAAGTGCTTTAAAACCCTGACTTGCTGTGTGATAATGCACAATCAATTCCTAGAAGCCAATTTGAGTCAGCCACAGTACATCACTTGTAAGTGAAAACATGTACCAGGTTTCAAAAATTTAAGTGAAAAAAGAGCACAGTAAAATATGTCAGTAATATTTTTATATTGATTACATGTTGAAATGAAAATAATATTGATTTAAAAAGTTGTCAAAGTAAATTTCATTTGTTTCTTTTTACCTTTCTAATTGTAGCTAGAAAGTTTAAAATTACAGATGTCATTCATTATATTTCTATTGGAGAACACTGCTCCAAATAGTTACATAGAACTATTGAGCACTTGGGACTATTAAATATTAAAGTGATTAGGTTGTTTCCACATCATATTTTAATATTTGTTTCTGCAGTTGTTTTCAGCCTATTACACACCAGTATTTACTTTTACATATTGACCCATAAATTAGTTTAGATAAGGGTACTTATTTTTCAAGTTTTTTAATTGAAATGATACATTATTTACAAATATACTTCGTATTAATATTTTTGAAACTTTTTTCTCATTTTAATTTTTGGGTTTGTTTTTTTTTTGAGAGGAAAGAACTTGTGTTTTAGGAGTTTTCCTCAGCATAACCATTAATAATTATTTTAAAAGCAAATCTGATTGGTGCTTTCAAAAAACTTAATAGTGATATCAAAATAATGAAATATGTAAAAATGCATGCTTTTTTTGGTTTTTGAGATGTTGGTTAATCTTGTCTTTTTCCTAGTACAAGAGTTTCTCAAGAAGTTAGTGACCATATTAAATCTAAAACTGTCAAATGTCTTTTAATGAAGAAATCTTTCAAAATGGACAGTTTAAGAGACAGAACTAACACTATGTCAAGAAGATTTTATGGCAAAGATAAACCTCAATGACTGCTTACTCAGTGTTCACATAAATCTGAACTACCTAAAACTCCTGTGATTTTCTTAGGTAAGGAGTACTTGTCAATAGGTAGTATTTACTCTATCCATTACTTTACGAACAGTAACTACTCTTAAGAGCAGCTTTTCTGTGTATTTCATCTCTAGGAACATCTCTTCTCATTTATGAGAACAGGACTTAGATTGTTGCACTTAGCTTTGCTTTTCTTATAGTTGAAAATGCATATATTGTTCTTGGTAGATCTTACAACTGCATTACGGAAAAGTTTGGAAGTTGGATATTAGAGTTGGTGTCTGGAGAATGTGGTTATATTTTTGGCTTTATAAAAATCACTGAATATCTTTCTCTGTATATCCTTCCCTTTTTTATAGATTGAAATAAATGGTCATTTGAAGATTACTTTCATTCATGACATTTCAAAGAAAAAACTCTTTGAAAGTCAAATAACATTTGCCCTTGTTAACCAAACCTACTGAGGTTTACTTTCACTAAAATTGTGTTAAAATATAAAACATAGTTTTTCTTAAAAAAGAAATTTAGTACTGTTATAATTTTCTCTTTCTGTAATTATTTTATTGGTTCATTACATGAGCAATTATATCTACAGAGGTATTTTATATTCTCCCAGAGCCTTCACAACCCTTTTCTTAACGGAAGCAAACTTAAAGTATCCAAAATATTAAATAACTAACCTTACTTCATACAGCAAGTATTACAGATTCTTAGTCTTAGCTTTAAGCCATTTCAGAGTGCTGGGTATTGTTTCCTATCAGTGTACAATGTAGCTCATGTTGGTTTCTGTTTCTGAACTTATTTTATATATATATGTATATACACACATATGTATGTATATTATTTGTAAGTTCTTGCATATATGTAAATTTATATGTATTTCTCTATTAATCCTCTAGTCCTTGGAAAAGTGACTAGAAAATCTTCAAGTGACAGATTTTATTTTCTGTTTCAATAGCTGATACAATATATTTCTTTTTATAAGTAGATATTTGAAAAATAACTACTAAATTAGTACAGATATTTTCATCGTTTCCATAAAGATCATAGGACATAGAGATTCTGAACTGGCTTTCAATTATATTAGGCAAAAAAAATAGAATACTTAAAGCACAGTTTTAATTAGTAAGTAAATCATGGGATTGATGTTTAGCAAGACTTTTCTGTCTGTTAAGGAGGCTTTACATATGTGTTCTTACTTCTCCCTTCTTCCCTTTCCTCTTTCTTCTCTTTTCCTTCCTCCCCTTATTCCAAGCTCACTTAGTTGTTGATGTTAACCCTTAAAGCTTAAATCCTTTAATCTAAATGTTGGTTTTAAATTGCACTAAGGATTCAATATTTTGGGTGCATTTTAAGTTGTTTCTCGAGAATGCTTTTTTAGGTACCTATATTAATGATTCAAACCTTTATTCAAATATAGTAAGTTAAAAGACAATGAGAAATTTTCAATATTAGCATTTCTTTTTTTTTTTTTTAAAGATTTTATTTATTTATTAGAGAGATCACAAGCAGGCAGAGAGGGCAGGCAGAGAGAGAGGAGGAAGCAGGCTCCCCGCTGAGCAGAGAGCCCGATGCGGGGCTCGATCCCAGGACCCTGGGATCATGACCTGAGCTGAAGGCAGAGGCTTTAACCCTCTGAGCCACCCAGGCGCCCCACATTGTGGTTTTATCTTTCCTGAAGTCAGAAATGCTATCTTTCATCTAAATAAAACCAGCCCCTGACCACAGTGCCTAGATCATTATAGAAGCTTAATGAATGTGGGCTGAATGATAAGCAAATGAATGAATGACTCGATAAGTTCATGGTGTGAAAGCTTATCTGAGTGGTGTTAGCAGAGGCTACTCTGTTTGCATGGGTTAGTGTTTGCCTGCATGTGTGGGACTATATATAGCAATGGCAGATTTCTACATTTGGATTCAAGTTAATGTGATCGATTATTTTCATTCTCTTTTCCAAATAGTCTTCAGATATGACTGGAGAAACCTCTCAAGCTATGTTAATACCTTGTTTTATTAGTTTTTTTTTTTCTAAGGTACCAAATTAGTAACTAAATTAGTAGTTTTTTTTTTCTAAGGTACCAAACCCCACCCCCCCAAAGAAAGGAAAAAAAGGAAGGAAGGAAGGAAGGAAAAGAAAAAATAAAAGGCAACTAATTGAAAAGGTTCTGTAAAAGTCACTAAGGCTGATTTAAATAAAAGTTAAGTGTAAGGTTTTATAGGCAAGATAAACATGACACCAGGCGAGGCAGGCACAAGGCAAGATTTATTAAAGGGGCCCTCAGGCGAGGTTCCGAGACTCTGGAGAGGAGAAGAGAGGAGAGTTGGGGAAGTCGCACCGGGCGGGGGTCGAGTGGGTCTTTTATCTGGGTTAAGACAGGGAATAGGTTCACAGCCATATAAGGTATGGTATTCGGGGATTGGAGGGTTGGGGGAATCTTGATGTTCTGGTTTCTTGCATAGGTATTGGGTTACTTGTGGAGACGTGACCTGGGCATACATCCTTATGGTGGGAGAGTCAAGGGTTAGGAAGGGTGGGGGCCTGGAAGATGGCGGCCCAGCGGTCATTTCTCTTGTTTCTCCTGCATTCCCGGAGCCGCTGACCCAACAGTAAGTTGCTTTGGTGAAGAAAGACATTTTATTATCCAATAAACATTTACTGAGCACTTGACATGTCACTGAGTTTTCAGTATGTTCAAATCTGGAAATAGAATGATTTAAGAAACTGTTATAGACTTTTAGTCTAGTGGAGGCAAAAGGTATAATTCACTGTAATAAAGTGTGATAAGTGCCTTAATAAAAATACATTTAAAGTGCTAGCTATAGACTCAGAGGGCCAAAAACTGCTGAGGGAGAGGCGGGACCTCAGGGAATGCTTCCTGTAGGAAGTGATCATTGAATTGTGTTTGAGAGTTGAGTAGGCATTTCCCCAGTGGAGGGAAGCAAGGCTTATGAGACAAAGGGAATGGCATTCATTCAACAGTAACAAATAACAAGGTGAGGACTATATTCCAGTTGCTATTCAAGGCACAAGTCCTCTGCCTTTATGGAACAGATATTCTAGCCAGAGACAGTGAACAAATGAGGTGTGGTCAGAGGAAACTAAACAAGACAAGGAACTAGGATAAGACTTAGGAGAAGCATGTGTGGAACGGTTGTTGGGTGTGTTTTGAGGAACCCTAATCCTAGGAGAGGTATGGGAACAGGTCCTGGAGACAGATTAATTTGAGAAATGCCACCCTGATAAGCCCTGCTTTAAAGAAACTTAAATAATCCTAGATTAAATAAAACTAAAAAATGGATTAGATGAGAAAAACTTCTGAGTCAGTAGAATTTTGCTAAAATTCCAAAGAATACACTGTGGGAGAACCTGAACTAAAACGTAAGGACCCCAGTGGCCAGGCAGGGCAGGAGAGGGGCCCAGTGAGGGCAACTAGGGGCCTAATGTACAAGGCGTTTTGGACAATGTGAGCCATTTTCAGCTGGGAGCTGGCCATGTCAGGATTATATTTGATTTTAGAAAAGTTACTATGGTGGCAGTTTGGAAACTGTCTTTTTTGGAAGAGTGAAGAAAAGATAAGTCAAGAAGCTTTGCAATAAAAAAGAGAATGATTAGGGCCTGAACAATGAGGAGGAAAAAGTATGTTTTTAGAGACATTTGGAGGTAGAATTGATTCAGTCAGATAACTGTGTTGATAGAAAATGAAGAGTGAGTCAGAAAAATTCTTGGCATGTAGTGTTTTAAATGAATGAAAGTACATCTTCAAGAGGGAAACTTGCCCCTGATCTGCCAGTAACTGAAGGTCACAGCAAAGTTGTAAGTTGGCGGCTAGCTAAGCTATGCTGAGTGTGTGAGAAACAGGAGCAAAGTAATATGTTCAAAAGTGTTCCAGACTCTGCCTCTCTGCCATGTTTTCTCTTTCACCTTTGAAATAAAGGACGGTTAGAAATGAAGTGGAAAAATACCAGCCTGCTGACTTTTGAAAGGTTGAGCTTTTTAGGAAGAAACAAGGTCATTATCAGTTTTAAATAAAACAGAATATGACCTTGAATTAGAGACAGATTAAGTGCATATCTAATTGGTGAGTGCAGCACACCTAGCCGTACAGCGCTCTGAAGCCAAGGACAGGCAGGTGGCTGCGTTCTGCTGCCAGAGAATCATCTGGACCTCGTTGGCAGGCACTGAGCAAAAGGCACAGAGGAAGCTGCAGATGGCAGGGTATAGTGGAGAACATTAGGAAGAGAGAAGGAAGTGAGACACAGTTCTAAAATGTCATCTATATTTCTGTCTAATATGTGTGTGGGAGTATAGATTTCCCATCAGTATTTTGTATATCATAGTTGTCAACTTGCTATGATCTATTGCCAATCAAATAAAAATATCAGCGAATTTGCTCCTTCTTCCTCTACTGCAGGGGTATCTTGGTTAACCGCTTTACTAAAATTCAAAACTGAAATAGTTATTTGCCTTGAGGATAAAGTAGTAGATAAAATGTAATTAATGCTTTTACCTAACTTAGCAAATGCAGTTATGCTGTTTTCTTGTAAAGATGACAGTATATTGTTTAAAAAAAAAAAAAAAGATCTAATATTCTTCATGGTGGACTTTAGTTAGCCGATAAAAAATAATTCAAATATAGAGAGAGCAAAGTAAAGTATATTAGTTACCAAAATATAATAATTTGATATCACTACTCCTCTTAATTTTTTCTTAGCTTTTTGATTACTGATGAATTATAGTAGAACAATAAATGGATTGTTACGTTTGACATTTTGTACTTCAGTCTGGAAATATTGGCATTAAAAAAATTCAAATTGCTGTTTGAGCAGCAGTCTTAAGTCTTCATAGTAATTTTTTCTTTAAGTAATTTTGTATTTTCAAATTAGCCTTAATTTATATGATTGTTCAAATTGTTTGGTTATATTTTTCTGAAGCAGAATTAGACTTCTAACCTAGGCATCAGAATGGACACTTACTTTGGTTCATATCAGAGGAAATTGTGGTCTGCTCTGGTCTTCCAGACTGGAATATGAAACCCCTTTTGAGAGCTGTGAATTACACTTTGATATTTACAGACCACGTAACTCGTAAGCTGTGGACCCCATTTCATTTAACTTCACCCCTCTGACTTTCCTTCTACCTGGTCCTTTCCTTTTCCTGTTTGTTTCTTTTTGTCTTCTTACATTTCTCCCTCTTGATGAGTTTCCTTCCCCTGTTTTACTTCTGACTTTCTCTCTGGTCAGTCCCTGCCTGCTCAACTCCAGCTTTGGGAAGCCATCCGTTTAAGAGGAGCAAAGGCCAATTTAGAAGGATGGAGGCTTGACCCTTCAGATGCTATCTTGGCAAGACGAATGCTGCCAAAAAGTAGGGTTGCCTAACTACATATTCATTTTGACTTCCCTACAGAATTTTATTTTCTTTAAAAAATTTTAATGTCGGGGCATCTAGGTGGCTCAGTCAGTTGAGCATGCAACTCTTGATTTTGGCTCAGGTCATGATCTCAGTGTCATGAGATCCAGCCCTGCATTGGGCTCTGTGTTCGATGTGGAGTCTGCTTGTTCCTTCCCTCTGCTCCCCCCTCCCAGCTCTCTCTCTCTCTCTCTTTCTCTCTTTACTTTCTTTTACTTCTCTCTCTCAAGTAAAATCTTTAAAAATTTGTTAATGTCACATTAAATAAGATTCCAACACAAAAAATATATAAACAAGCACCTCATGAACTAATTCCCCATGGTCTCCCCCTCCCCAAAGCATATTTTTAGTAAGCAAACAAGAGCAAGTTTAGGGAGATAAGTTCAGAATTTGACACATTACAAAATACTACCACAGCTACTATTCATTCTTGAAAACAGCAAAGAAAAATTTTGGTTTCAAAGAAAAGCACACCACTTTTGATTAAACCCTAAATCTTTCTCAGGTTCCTAGTTGTCTGGCTACAAGTCAAGCATATATGTCCACTGGCCTTGGACATGTGCTCTTCTGTTAAAACTTTCTTAACAAAGATAACTTGAATTATGAGTATACACAAAATTTAAATTCTAAATGAACCCAACCATTGCTAAGAAACTGAGTTTCACAGAATAAGGATGGGTTAGTAGCAGAGTCATCTTGTGTATGAACCGTCACTGCTTAACTGTCTCTGTTCAGTCTTAGTGACTTAGCAGGGAGCACTTTCACCATCTGTCCATTAACACACAAGTGGTCCATCCACCTTTGGAGAAGTAGAGTCTTTTCGAGGATATAAAAAACATATTGTGAGAATTTAGCTCCTGATCCCTAATTCTTTTCTACCTCAGGTATCTTTCTTGGATTTTGGTGTTTCTTTGCCAAGTTTCTATTTTTCCTCTATTTTGCAAACTTTGGTGCATTGCTGATACCTTAATTCTCTTTTCTCTTGATTTTTAGCTTTGTATTTTCCTGCGTGGGAGTTATCCAGCCCATCGACAAATGATACCAGCACCATCTTCAACATACCTAAGACTATATTAGTATAGCGTTTGCTCATGAGGATAATATCAGAAAAACTTAAGAAAACTAGGTGCAGAAAAAGTCCCAAGTTGCACTTCATGTGTATATGGTAGAACATCAGAATCACTTGCTGAGTATTTTGAAATCCTCAGAGCGGGTGTGCATCTAAGGGGCTGCTGACACTGAGAGACTTCAGGTGTCCTACTCACAGGCTATTACATAAGAAGCATCAGTTTGTTACTCATTCTGTTTAATGACTATTAAGTGGTATTTTTGACATTCTACACTTATTTTACATGATAGTTTGTTGTTTACATATTGCATTTTACTGAGGTTTTAAGCTACTTAGTTTTATTTAAGAAATCAGTTGGAGAGGGGAGGGGTTGAGTGACACGTAATGAATTACTCTAAAACATCAGGGAATAGGTTCCTGTTAAGCATTTTTGTGTAGAACAGCTGTTTTTCAAAAACAGTTACAGCCCATAAGTGGGCAGTATGACCATTTCTAACCACTACTCTTATCACCCTGGCCTAACCCAGCATCTGTTGACTGGAATCTTGTAAAGAACTCCCTGTTTGTATCCCTGCTCCCTCTAGTTTGTTCCCAGCATAGCGGGGGGCCAGAATAATCCTGTAACGTTAGCAATGTTAGGTCATGTCCCTCCTGTGTTATATTGCAGTAGACCACATTTTACTCAGCGAAAAAGGCAGACTTCATCCACTGTCCCACAAGATCTTTCTCTTTCTTCTTTTTTTTCTTTTCTTGTATCTCTGTAATCTAGATCATAATGTGAAATTCAAGTACATATGTTTATTAGTTATTGGATTTTTGAGTTACGGTCCATATATTCCTCTTAAGGAAAAAAAAAATCATAAATTGCATGGGATTTTTAAATTCTTCACAGTAAATGGCACTCACTAGATAAATACCCCTATTTAAGAGGATATATTTCCTTATCTCTGAAATGAGGGTAATACCCACCAAGTAATACCTTATTTCCTCAAAGAAATCTTTCCCTTGGATTTTCCTTATTCATTTATTGTCTCCACATCTCTGTTACTTGGTTTGCTTCTTGCTTCCCTTCTTTCCTTTCCTTAGGCCTAAATCTGTCTCTGAGTAGCTTTTCCAGCCAATGAAAAGCACTCTGTTATCTTATTTTTCCCCCCATTATGCCATTACATATGTGTAGAAACTTTCATTTACCTCAAGTATGCTGTAACATAATCAGTAATGTTATTTAAGGATAGATGATGGCTGAATTATTTACGGATTTGCAAGAAATTTCTAAATAAAAACTCATCCTAGAAAGATAAAGCAAAAAGGAAAAGGAAAATGAAATGATTTTGGTTAAGGAAGAGCCTTCCCTGGGAGTAGAGCAGGGGGGATTGATCTGTGATTAATCTAAATTTAATTTTGATGGAACTAAAATTTCCAAAATACATAAGCTTTCCTTACATTCTGTGGCCTATATATCAGTTTTCCTTGATATCTTTTTATAAATGTGTATGTCACCCAACTAGATATTTTTATTTTTAAATATTTATTTATTTTAAGTAGGCTCCATGCCCAACATGAGGCTTGAACTCATGACCCTGAGATCAAGAGTGGCATGCTCTACTGACTGAGCCAGCCAGTCACCCCCAATTAGATATTTTTAATATCTAATTTCTTATAAGTATTGACTTTATGCCGTGTTTCCCAAACATGTATATTATAATGTATGTATATAATGTTACCTATTTACTTTGCAAGGAACATATTTAAATATATGTGTATAAATTCATATATATTTAAATATATATCTCTCAAGAATATGTGTATGCATAGAATATGATGTTGGATTTATTTTGTTTTTAATAAAAGAGCTTTATTATGTACCACACAATTGAGCTTTTTGTTTATTTCTGTGAATTCATTTTCTCTTCAGGTCATTTATGATAACATTTAAACCATTAAAGGTTGAAGTCTTTGCTTCTCCAAAATTGAAATTCACAGATATTCTTTCATGGTATCATTGATGTTTGCAAATAATCAATTGCAAGTTTATCTCAACACAATTTTAATATCAATGTGTAGAATTACTTTGAAAACTTTGTGGCTTTCTTCATTTTTAAAAATTTATAGCTATTCATTTTAAATGGGTTTATTTTTCATTTCTGCTCTAATAATTCAAGAAAAACAAACAGGTCAAATAGGCAGGATCCTGGATACTGGTGATTGGTTGGCATTTACATAGATCTTTCATATAGGATTTAATAAAAGGTGACCTGACGTTCAGAAATGTAATCTATAAGAGTCAGAGAAAAACAGTTCTTTTAAGCACATTCTTTGAGGATTGTATGATGCCTACTCCATAACTGTAATAATTTTGTGTATCTGTCAAAACATGTCAGCTATATTCAATAATGGGGATAGCAGAAATTTGAGGCTTCATGTACATTTCTTGTTGTCACAGGAAGGTCAGCCCTTTAAAAAGAGATAGAAATGAATATTTCTCCAAAATTCTATTTTCCTTCATTTTAGGCTATCTCTTAATTCCAGCATTTTACTGTGTTTGATAAACAGGCCAAATATACATTTTATTTATTTGGTGGGGTAGGAGGGTGATGAAACTTTATGAATTTCACTGGCATTGCACTTGGCTGATAAGAATGGGAGTTTGTCCCGCTCCAAAGAGATTACATGAAGTAGAATTGGAAAACAAATTGTATTTACAAAAGATAGGATGATGTTCCTAATAGGTGTTCAGAATAGACTATTCACTCTCATATTCTGCTGAGCTTTACTAGAAATAACTTCATTTCAAAAAAAGAACAAATCTGATTGAAGGTAAAAGCCTTCCCTCTCCAAAGATACTTTCCAAAGGGCTTACATTAAATTTTCCTGATGGGTACACAGCTGTATTTTAGGTTATATCTGTATAAACTGGTAATGTGGAAAATAAAAATCTAAATAGTACACTTGATTGCTTCATGCACCAATCATTTAGATTACTGAATTTATATCTATAATTTTGGAAAGGATGTTGCAGTGTGATGTTCTGACAATAACTGTCAAAGTCATATTACTGGGATCTATTTTCATCTTGTTGTCAAGGTAAAGTTATTGAAATTCACAGTTGGTAGGTCAGAAAGATCACTGACTATCTCTTGTCATCTGTGGTTTAATGCTGACCTAAACAGCGACTGTGTAATGTCAGAATTATCACAGTGTCTGGGCTGCAGAAGTACAACATGCCCCATGATTGAATGCACTTTCTGTCTGGAATATAGATTCTGAAAACGCCCACAGCCACAAACTAGAGTGGTTTAGAGACTTCGTTTTTAATTTTGCTTTCTCTTTTTCCCATGCATTTTAGATCTTGGATTTAGTAAAAGGGACACATTACCAAGTGGCCTGTCAGAAGTACTTCGAGATGATACATAACGTAAGTCCATTTTTAAACTACGTCCTAATTCTTTGTTTTTTGTTTTGTTTTGTTTTTGTTTGTTTGTTTTTGTTACTCCATGTTTCATTCAGGGATTTTAGTTGTAGCATAGAAACCACTCCAGCTGTTTTCACCAGCAAGGGATTTATTACATGGTATTAGGTAGCTTATAAAATTTATAGACGGACCAGAGAATTAAAACTAGGATACTCCAGAATCAGAAACATTGTAACCAGGAGAAGCTACTCAGCGAGAAAACCTTTACTGCAGCTGCCACCCACCACTTCACATCTAAGGATGAGACCAAGGGTCAGTAAACTTTCTCAGGAAAGTGCCAGATTGTAAAAATTGTAGAGTTTATTGTCCATATGGTCTCTGTCAAAAATGCTCATCTCTGCTGTTGTAGTCAAAAGCAGCCATAGACAATATATAAATGAACGAGCATCGCTGTGTTCCAGTAGAACTTTATTTACAAAAACAGATCGTGGGCCATATTGAGGCCTAATTAGCAACTCTTGGAATAGATCTAGAATAGTTGCCCCAGGTGCCTAGAAAAACCAGAGGCTTTTGCCATCTTTCTTACAGAAAATCTGATTGTTTTACTTGTGGCTGTCCCCTGCATATTCATTTTGCTTCCCAAATCTCCTGTTTACCTGAACGGCAGAACATTAGTTGTATGTAGGACCCCTAACTGCAAGGGAATCAGGGAAATGTATTTGGTTTTCCTCTTGTGAGCCTCTTTTGACATGCTTCTGTAGTACAGCTGCACCTTAGAGATGTTACGGGTTTGGTTCCAGATCATCCCAGTAAAGTGAGTTGAATGCATTTTGGGGTTTCTCAGTGCCCGTAACAGTTATGCTTCCATTATACTGTAGTCTATTAAGTGTGCAATAGCATTATGTCTAGAAAATGTACATACCTTAATTAGAAAATACTTTTTTTTTTAAAGATTTTTTAAAATTTATTTATTTGACAGATCACAAGTAGGCAGAGAGACAGGCAGAGAGAGAGAGAGGAGAAAGCAGGCTCCCCATTGAGAAGAGAGTCCGATGCGGGGCTCGATCCCAGGACCCTAGGATCATGACCTGAGCTGAAGGCAGAGGCTTTAACCCACTGAGCCACCCAGGCACCCCCCAAAATACTTTATTGCTAAAAAATGCTCACCATCATGTGAGCGTTCAGCAAGTCAGTCTTTTTGCTGGTAGAGGGTCCTCCCTCCAGGTTGATGGCCGCTGACTGATCAGGGTGGTGGTTGCTGAAGGTTGGGAGAGCTGTGGCAGTTTTGAAAAATAAGACGTTTGCCACATCGACGGACTCTTCCTTTCATGCATGATTTCTCTGTAGCATGTGATGCTGTTTGATAGCATTGTACCTACAGTAGAAGTTCTTTCAAAATTGGAGTCATTCCTCTCAAACCCTTCCACTGCTTCCTCAACTAAGTTTTTGTCGTGTTCTAAACCGTTTGTTGTCATTTCAAGAAATTGCTTTCTGTGCTCATCCATAAGAAGCAACTCCTCATTTGTTGAAGTTTACCATGACCTTGCAGCAACTCAGGCACATCTACAGGCTCCACTTCTAATTCTAGTCCTCTTGCTGTTTCTTCATCTGCATTTACTCCCTCCACTAAAGTTTGAGCCCTGTAAGGTCATTGCTGAGGGCTGGAATCATCTTTTCCCAAACTCCTATTAATGTTGGTATTTTGACCTCTTCTCATGAATCTATTCTTAATGGGATCTAGAATGGTGAATCCTTTCCAGAAGGTTTTTTTTTTTTTTCTTTTTTAAAGATTTTACTTATTTACTTGATAGAGCAAAGGAGAGAGAGCATAGGTAGAGGGAGAGGGAGAAGCAGGTTCCCTGCTGAGCAAGGAGCCTATCGTGGGGTTTGATCCCAGGACCCTGGGATCATGGCCTGAGCTAAAGGCAGAGGCTTAACTGACTGAGCCACCCAGGTGCCTGTCCAGAAGGTTTTTAATTTACTTTGCTCAGTTCCATCAGAGGAATCATTGTGTATGGCAGCTATAGCCTTACAAAATGTATTTTTCTTTTTTAAAGATTTTGTTTATTTATTTGACAGACAGAGATCACAAGCAGGCAGAGAGGCAGGCAGAGAGAGAGGAGGAAGCAGGCTCCTTGCTGAGCAGAGAGCCTGATGCGGGGCTTGATCCCAGGACCCTGAGATCATGACCTGAGCCGAAGGCAGCGGCTTAACCCACTGAGCCACCCAGGCGCCCCACAAAATGTATTTCCTAAATAATAAAACTTGAAAGTCAAAATGATTCCTTGATCCATGAGCTACAGAATGGATGCTGTGTTAGCAGACATGAAAACAACATTAATCCTATACATCTCCATCAGAGCTCTTGGGTGGCCGGACACCTTGTCAGTGAGGAGTAAAATGTGTGTGTGTGCATACATGTATTTTTTTTTTTTTAAGTAATCTATACCCAACGTGGGGCTTGAACTCATGACCCCTAAATCAAGAGTTGCATGTTCTACTGACTGAGCCCCTGGGGGACTCAGGTTCCCACGGTGAGCAGTAATATTTTGAAAGGAATTTTTTTTTTTTTTTCTGAGCAGTAGGTGTCAATAATGGGCTTAGAACCTTCAGTCAACCATGTTGTAAACAGATGAGCTGTCATGCAAGCTTTGTTTTTCCATTTATAGACCACAGGCAAAGTAGATTTAGCATAATTCTCAAGGATTATTCCTAGGATTTTCAAAATGATAAACAACACTGGCTTCAACCTCAAGCCACCAGCTTCATTAGCCCCTAACAAGGGAGTTAGCCTGTCCTTGGAAGCTTTGAGGCCTAGCACTGACTTCTCCTCTCTAGCTATGAAAGTCCTACAGTGGCATCTTCTTCACTACAAGACTGTTTCATCCACACTGAAAATCTGATGTTTAGTGCAGCACCTTCAGGAATTCTCTCAGCTAGAGCCTCTGGGTAACCTGCTGCAGCTTCTCCATCGGCACCTGCTGCTTCACCTCGTACTTTCATGTTATGGAGATGGCTTCTTTCCTCACACCTCGCGAACCAACCTCTGCCAGCTTCAAACTGTCCTCTACCTTCCTCACCTGTCTCAGCCTTCAGAGAACTGAAGAGCTAGAGCTTTGTTCTGGATTAGCTTTGGCTTCAGGGATGTGGCTGGTGTGATCTTTTGTTCTGACCAGGAAGACTTCTCATATCAGCAATAAGGCTGTTTTGCTTTCTTATCATTCATTTGTGTGTTTTCTGGAACAGCAGTTTTCATTTCCTTTAAGAAATTTTCCTTTGCATCCACAACTTGGCTGTTTGGCACAAGAGGGCCTAGCTTTTGGCCTCTCTGTTTTCAGGTCGCCTTCCTCACTATGCTTAATCATTTCTAGCTTTGATTTAAAATGGCAGATGAGCAGCACTTCCTTTCACTTGACATTGGGAGGCCATTCTGGGGTTATTAATAGGCCTAATTTGAGTATTACTGTGTCTCAGGGAATAGGGAGAGTAGAGGAAATGGGGAGAGAGAGGGAATGGCCAGTGAGTAGAGGAGTCAGACCACATACAACATTTATCACTTAAGTTTGGCATCTTGTATGGGCATGGTTTCTGGTGCCCCAGCACGACTACAGTAGTAACATCAAAGTCCCCATAACAAAAATAATCATTAAGTTTGAAATATTGGGAGAATTACCAAAATATGACACAGACATGAAGTGAGCTAGTGCTGTTGGAAAAATGGTGCCTATAGCTGGCTCAGATGCAGGGCTGCCATGGACCTTCAATTTGTTTAAAAACAACAACAACAACAAAACCAATACCGGGGAAACACAGTAGGACACGGTATGCCTATATAAGTCCTACTAGAAGGTTCTGAAAGGTGTAAAGCAAGGGTCACAAACTCAGAAGCCTACAGAGAGGTTAGGCAGATAACCCAAAAAAGTATAGGTGGCTGTGATTAATAGGAGAGTACGGGAGGAACTGTTGTGTGCCGACGAGTTCAGGTTCCTTTAGGGGCCTTCATGTCGACGAGTATGAAGACCCTGTACAAGTCAGCTGAACACACAGAACCCCCTTGTTGGCAACCACTGGTCCTGACCCTGGCTTCCTAACCCAGGACAGATACCGAAGAATAGACCTAAAAGTCCATGCAGTTCTTGAGATACTTTTTTCTGTGAGTGTATATATGCATTTTTTTGAAGTCTGTTATTCGGTTTCAAAGAGATCCATCCATGACCCTCTCCAAAAAGAGGGTTGTGTTTATTGAATTCATCATCAGCTACCATGCTATTCATTTATGTTTTTTCTGGTTTTCATGAAGTAGTTTTTCTGTTGTGGTTATATAATAGTGGAATTTCTTACTTCATGAAATATTTCATAGGAAAAATATACCCTATAATATTACCAATCATGAATATAGTACTGTCAGCCAATGTCTGTAGAACCTTTAACACATGCCCGGCCCAGCCTAAATACTTTGGCCACATTAGCTCTTTTGATCCACACTGCAGTACTACAGCTAGATGCTATTTTTATTCCCATTTACAAATAAAGTTTAGAGAAGCTGAGCAATCTGTGTAAGGTCCTACTGCTCATAAGGGATGGGCTTGGCTTTGAACCAGACTATCAGGTAACTATTTAAACCTTGTGAGCCTGACATTTACCTGTCTAGATTGATGATCCAACCATCATGGTTTACATTTAAAAACAAATCCAAAGCCTAGCAATTCTGTATGTATAGGAATCTCACCAGGTGAGCACCCTTTGTTTGGTATTTTCAGCACCGGTTTTGCATGACTCTTTTCCTTAAAGACCATATTCCTTAATTTGCCTGCTCAGCTTGAGAGGTTTAATTTCATATGTGTTCTTAATTATGTGTGGACCCTTTTAATTAAGAGGCCTCTGAACTTCTACAAATTGAGGTCTATTATTCAGTCTCCTTCCTTTTTTTAAAATAAGATGTGAAAAATAGATTGAAATGTTGAGTTTGTAACATAATCCCCAAAAAAGAATTTTTTTTAGTTCTCAGATCAGCTTTTGTAGTATCTCTCATTCCTATAGGAGTATTACCACTATGGCCAATTTTAAAACTTGCCTTAGATTAACGAAGATATTAAAAAGATGTATGTCTAAATATGTAGACATATAACTACATATAACCTTGGCCACATAAAAATTGATGGAATAAAAAGGCTGTTTGAATTCACTAGATATCTCATTATAGGTTTTTAGTGGTGAATATCTATTATTTTTTCTCATTTAATTTCAAAGTAGAATCCATTTTTATTGTCTGTTTTCTGCCATCCTGTCTGCCCCCCCTTAAAAAAATTTGTTAAAGCTGTTTATTTTCCTGAGGACTCTGTGATCAAACTCATTTTGATGAAAGTTTTGAAAGTGAACCAGTTAATTGATACCATTTACAGCAGCACTATGATAGTTCCATATGGCTTTTTTGGTAATACCAGCTGCCTCATTATAGGCTGTCATTGCAAAACCTCTTGATTAAAACCCAAACATCCCATAGGTAAAACAATATTGCTTCCATTCCTTCAAAATCTACATTTGCTGTGGCAGAAATATGAGACCTATGTTTGTGTGAAGGTCATTGTGTGCAAAATGTGTTGATTCCAAGGAAATATTTGAGATTCAGTTAGTAGATGTCAAAAATCTGACCTGCTTGAAATCCCGTTTTCCTCAGTGTTTTGAGAGAGCAGTTTTTAATTTTTTTTCTTTTGGTATACTCCCTGTGTAAATGAAAATACTAAGCCTTGTGTAGATTCATCTCTGAATTTTAATTGAAAATCTTTTTTTAGAAATAGCCCTTTTAAGGCACTGGGTCATTCTTGATACTTATTTTCCAAATAGCTGAGCATAAGTTTTCCCCCACCATATAAATCTTTACAGAAATCTTGCTAAATTGTATCACATTTTCCTGCAATCTTAAACAGGATATCGCAAATACAATTCAGCTTTTTTATAATAATACAATTCAGCTTTTTTATAATAACTCAAGGTCATTATTATGGATATCAGTCAGACTGCTGGGCTAGCAGCCATGATCATGTCTCAGTTGGATCACTGCAGTTGCTTCCTAACTCATTTCCCAGCATCTACAACATGCGTACCATTCCAGTTCTTTACCCTCCACATAGCTGTTAGAGTGATTTTTAAAACAGAAGAATATGATTATTTCAGTAAACTTCTTTAAAAGCAAAACAAAACAAAACAAACCTTAAAAGGGCTTCCCAGTTGCTCTAAAGGTGAAATCCAAAATTTACAATGTAGCCTTTAAAGGCTTCTCTACCCCGTTTCCTTCCCCTGGACTCCCAACTACACTGGTCTTATTTCATATCCTTTACAGGACTTTGGGACTTCTAAGCTAATACGGCAGAATGAAAATGCATCACAGAATTTCCTTCTCTTAGTAGTGAGCACAGTGTACAAAACACAATGAAAAATCATCAACCACAAGGAAAACATCACCAATGGCAACCAATTAAGAAAAATGGAAATGGAAAATTCTCAGTGTTTCCATATCTAGAATGTTCCCATCTTTTTTTAAAATAAGGAATAAAGGAAATAGATGCTGATGTTTAAACAGACCTATGTGAAAGTGGGGGATTTCTATGGGTGTAACTTGGTTTCCTATTCTTCTAAATTGATTTTGAAGTAAAATCTATTTTCATTCTGTTAGGGTTTGTGGGGGCAGTGTGGAGAGGAGCATAATCAAAGTTATTTTTTTTAACAAGAGGAAAGGAAACTGAATAGCAACTTCCTTCATCTAGAAATAAGAGTAAAAGAAAGCATTCAAAAACAAAGAACCTCTCTTAGAAAATATAATCCAGTATATAGAAGTATATAGAAACTCTTCATAATTTCATCATTCTATCAAGCAACTTAATTAGACCATGAGTTCAGTAAAATGAGCTTATTAGCAATGAGTTAAGAAAGTGCAATTGCAGATCCAAGAGAGACAGCTGAAAAGCCAAACATCACATAGAAACATGGTACATGCCCTCATTTCAAGGCCCTTGTCACTGTTCTAGTTGGTTAATAAGAGCATTAATTTTTAAATTAACATATAATGTATTATTAGCCCCAGGGGTACAGGTCTGTGAATCGCCAGGTTTACACACTTCACAGCACTCACCATAGCACATACCCTCCCCAATGTCCATAACCCCACCACCCCCGCCCTCCTCCCGGCCACCCTCAGTTTGTTTTGTGAGATTAAGAGTCTCTTATGGTTTGTCTCCCTCCTGATCCCATCTTGTTTCATTTATTCTTTTCCTACTCCCCAAACCCCCTACGTTGCATCTCCACTTCTTCCTATCAGGGAGATCATATGATAGTTGTCTTTCTCCGACTGACTTATTTTGCTAAGCATAATACTCTCTAGTTCCATCCACGTCGTTGCAAATGGCAAGATTTCATTTCTTTTGATGGCTGCATAGTATTCCATTGTATACAGATACCATGTCTTCTTTATCCATTCATCTGTTGATGGACATCTAGGTTCTTTCCATAGTTTGGCTATTGTGGACATTGCTGCTATAAACATTCGGGTGCACGTGCCCCTTCAGATCACTACGTTTGTATCTTTAGGGTAAATACCCAGTAGTGTGATTGCTGGGTCATAGGGTAGTATAAGAGCATTAATTTAAAATGGAATAAAAAATATGTACATTTTTTAAACAGTGTATTTTTTTTTAAAGATTTTATTTATTTGTTTGACAGAGATCACAAGCAGGCAGAGAGGCAGACAGAGGAGGTGGGGGAAGCAGGTTCCCTGCTGAGCAGAGAGCCTGATGTGGGGCTCAATCCCATGACCCTGACATCATAACCTGAGCCGAAGGCAGAGGCTTAAACCACTGAGCCACCCAGGCGCCCCTAAACAGTGTATTTTAAGCAATATATTTTAAAGATAAAATATTTAAAGGCCTTTTATTCATCTTTTTTTAGGGATCTTATTTATTTGAGAGGGAGAGAGAGCAAGAGAGAGCACAAGCAAAGGAGGGGGGGGAGAAGGAGAAGCAGGCTCCTCCCTGAGCAAGGAGCCAGACATAGGGCTCAATCCCAGGACCCCTGGGATCATGACCTAAGTCAAAGGCAGACGCTTAGTTGACTGAACCACCCAGGTGTCTCTTATTTGTTCATCTTTTGATGTACAGGCAGGGTCTCTTACTTGAGTAGTTTTGGAATTATAATTCAATTTTTTTGTTTAATAACCCATACCCATAATGCACCATCACCAATTTCCAGTTCATCCTTCTTTAAGATTTTATTTATTTATTTGACAGAGAGAGAGATCACAAGCAGGCAGAGAGGCAGGCAGAGAGAGAGGAGGAAGCAGGCTCCCCGCTGAGCAGAGAGCCCGATGCGGGGCTCGATCCCAGGACCCTGAGATCATGACCCGAGCCGAAGGCAGTGGCTTAACCCACTGAGCCACCCAGGCGCCCCCAGTTCATCCTTCTTTAAAATGAAGAGGAAGCTAATGATACATAGAAAACAATATGCTTTTTTCCCTTTCTTTTTTTCTTTTTAAGTGACTTGAGTCTTTGCAAAGGGGTTAACTTAGATTTCATAGAACTAACAACAGGTAACCTTATGACGTAGCAGCTGTTATTACTATAACCTCCATTTCATTGCTGAGGAAACTGAGGCTTAGAAAGATCATATTTCATTTTGTCCACATGAAGTCTAAGAATTCATTTTTTTTTTTTTTTTTTAACGGGGATGTTGCTAAGATGATCATAGGTAATGTTTTCTGCCCTCTCTGGGTTTTTTTTTTTTTTTTTAAGATTTTATTTATTTATTTGACAGAGAGATCACAAGCAGGCAGAGAGGCAGGCAGAGAGAGAGGAGGATGCAGGCTCCCTGCTGAGCAGAGAGCCCGATGTGGGGCTCGATCCCAGGACTCTGAGATCATGACCTGAGCCCAAGGCAGCGGCTTAACCCACTGAGCCACCCAGGCACCCCTAAGAATTCATTTCAATCTAGAGAGTCCTCTTTTGTGATGATAGATGTATTGAGAATTTTAACAAGTTGATACAAGGTGTAGAAAATCCCTAATGTGTAATTATAGCACAAACTGTTAGATTCTTTTTATATGAAAAAATGCTACTATGTTTTTTATAATCTTTTTTTTTTAAAGATTTTTATTTATTTACTTGACAGAGATCACAAGTAGGCAGAGAGGCAGGCAGAGAGAGAGGAAGGGAAGCAGGCTCACTGCTGAGCAGAGAGCCCGATGCGGGGCTCAATTCCGGAACTCTGGGATCATGACCCGAGCCGAAGGCAGAGGTTTTAACCCACTGAGTCACCCAGGTGCCCCGTGTTTTTTATAATCTTTATAGTGTTTTTTATAATCTTTATAGCCGAGTTTAGCTTTAGAAATATTATATGGTTTGTAAGCTTATTTGACTTTGCATAAAACCTCTTAAAACAGATTTCAGAGCAACTAAGTGATCAGACGGCCTTAATTCAGACAAAACCAGTTACTAGTTCTATGATTTTGCATAAATCATGTAATCTCCTTAGGCTTCGTTTTCCTAGTTTGTTCATGTGGGAGGTTCAACTTAAAGGATCTTCAAGGTCTTTCCAATCTCTAATGTTCTCTATTTATAAAACATAAAGCCTTCTGACTGGAATGTGTTCTACGATAAACTTTAAATGAAACATTTTGTAAAATGCAAACTTTATATTGGATCTCCCACTTTTTAATGAATTGGGTGAAAAATCGAATATAATAAGTTCACAAATGACTCTTGTTAATAAAAATTATAGATTTATCATAAAACATTCAGGAAACATTTTAAAATCAGACAGCAAAGTAATAGACAAAAATTTGTTCTTAGTGATCTGAGTAATAACTTTTAAAATGTATTAGTTTGTATGCTATCAATCTGCTATACACTGAAGTTACTATAAAATTATTGGCCCACCATGTATCAACAACTAACTAAAGAGAATCAGAGGATCCTGGGGTATTCAAGTAAGTATTACCAGAAAACACTTTGTTTATTGGTTCACCTGTTAAGAGGGTTAATTCTGAACCATAACAGCAACTCTTTTAACCCCCTGCTAATCCATTTTAATCTACCATAAGATTATACATTGCTTTAATCACATCACCTCCCCTCTTAAGGATTTTAGTGACTCCCTGATGTCTATAAAATTAGGTCTAGACTACTTACCCTGGTTTTCAGGGCTCTCTGAGGCCTGGCCTCAGCCTATCTTTCCAACCTCATTTCCTATTATTCCCTTTTATATGCCTTTTACACCAGGCCATCTGATCTACTTGCTTTACAGGAACATTCCTTCTACCTTGCTCATGTGGTTCTGCTGCTTATATTAACCTTGACCTCATTATCTCAGCTTTTCACTCTCTCCATCTTCTCAAATTCAACTCATACAGCCCTTCCTCACAAAGCTTTTCTTGATCAACCCAGCCAGAATTTCTCTCTAATGTGGAGATAATAAGGCTATATCTGTAACCCTTATCACTTTTATTCTTGATAGAGATTTTTAAGTATATGACTTATTAGGCTGGAAATTTCTTTAGAGTTAGTCAAATGCATTTGTGTGTGCTGAAAAACTGCTATCTCCTAATGTGGCCTTCTACACAGTAAGTCTTCAATTCATATGTGGCATGTACGACTGATAAAAACTGGTTAGTTCTGGCATCAACTCACCAAATATTTAGATACCTACTGTACGCAAGTCTCTTCAGTACAAAGAGTGAGACATAAAAAGGTCAATAAATAGAAGATGAACAAAGAAAGTGTAATGGCTTCTCAGTTTGTAAAAAAGTAAAATATGCCCTAACAAAAACACAACAAATAACTCAAGTAAAATGGTATTTTTTGTTGTCAGCGTCAACTGCAAAAGGCAGGGAGCACAGAGATTTTACATGTGATCAACTTAGTTGATCTTCACAACTTCACATTGGTTGAATGTGAACAAAGGGACTAACGTAGGAGGTTCACACTTCAGGAGCTATCTTGGCTCTTCTATCATACCCCAAGAATTAGTAAAAGGTACACACATTTTAAGAACTTAATGCATTATAAAATTACTGACCTTGGCACAAGGACATGACAGCAGAGCCTACTGGTTATGAGCATGGTCTGCTCTTTCATATCCCATCTCCAGCCGTGCCAGTATGCGATCTAGAGCAAGTTAACTTAACCTCTCTCTAAACTGGAAGAATATTGACAATCTCCCTTCACAGGGTTCTTATAGAAGTTAACTGTATAGATAAACCTGTGTGTGAATGAGTATGGCATGTGTTTTATGCCACTTAGAATAATGTCTGGCACATAGTAGGCATTCAGTAAGTGCTTGCTAGTATTAAGGAACATATTTTTCTTCACCATTAATAAATTTTGGAATCAAAGTTAGGGGAAAAGTGGTACTCATTAAATCTTTAAATACAAGAAGTATTAACATCCTTACAGGGGTGCCTGGGTGGCTCAGTCATTAAGCATCTGACTTCAGCTCAGGTTATGATCCCAGGGTCCTGGGATTGAGCCCCACATCAGGCTTCCTGCTCAGTAAGCCTGCTTCTCCCTCTCTCTCTGTCAAATAAATAAATAAAATCTTAAAAAAAAAAATACTCTTACAAAGTTTCATTGTATATTAAAGGTACAGGATAATGGATAATTTGAAATGATACTCCAAATTTAAAGTTTAGTGATAGTATTTGAGTAAAGAAATATCTTAAAGCTGTAAACCTGGTCATGTTTACATTAAGCCCCATTGAAAATTACAAAAGAAAAAGATTTTCTATAAAAAGCCAAAGATTAGAATGAAGAAAATACATTAGGTTGCTTGTGCCTTGTTTATATGATACTAAATGGGATTGCTTATACCAGACTTATACAAATACTCTAAAATAGGAGTGCTATCAGGGACCAATATGCAGACAGTGTGTGTTTATATCTACTCCCTATGTTTAAAGACTACACCCTCATCCCCCACCCCTCACAAGTATTTCTTGACAGATAGGTAGGCAGGCATTTTGCTTAGCCCTCTAAGATGCTGAGTAGAAGGTAGAGATGAAGTAGAGCTAGATGGGGAACTGAAACTAAGTGCAGAGGTTTGGCCTGGAAATACAAATGCTGGAGCCATTCGTGTTTAGGTAGTAGTTGACACACCTTCTGCATGAAATCATGTAATCAGTGAATTGAGAGTTACGACCGAGAACTACCAGGTTTTGGGCAACTACTAGGTTTTTGAACAACGTCTAGAATGGTTATGAAGCCCGTTTATTTATACCTTTGCTATGTATTTATATGATATACATTTGCTTTCTTACACAGGTGGATGATTGTGGCTTTTCTTTGAGCCATCCTAATCAATTCTTTTTTGAGAGCCAACGGATTCTAAGTGGTAATAAAGACATCAGGAAGGAATCCATCCAACCAGAAACTCCTCAACCCAAACCAGGTGTCCAGAAAGCCAAGGATGCGTCATCTGCTCTGGCCTGTCTGAATTCCTCTCTGGAAATGGATATGGAAGGACTAGAGGATTACTTCAGTGAATGATTCTTAGGCAGTTAGGAACCCTTTTCTTCACTAACTTTCCTTTCTTACTTTCAAGATTTTGCTTGTTTCTTTTTTAACCTCTTAGTCTACTTCTTCTCCCGTTCCCCAGTTCATCCCCTGGAAAGGAGGCTTGTGGGTAAAAACTAAGACTTCCACTATATTTTCCTTTGACAAAAAAGAAAAGGAAAAATTTCTTTTGAAATCAGATGATTGAGTGGTGTGATCTAAGTCCTGTTTTAGGAGATAAAACAGCTTTCTAAACTGGTTACACTCCCCTAGAGACAATAGAACTAAAAACAACTCTTATTTTGAACCTTATTGCTATAATTTTTATTCAATCCTTTTCTGGAGCATTTTTGTTAATAAATATCAAAATGTGTATAGTGTATCTGTATGTAATTGCAGGAGTCAGATCATGAGAGAAGGTGTCCAAGAGGGTGGTAGAGGAAGACCCTGACTTCTCCTCCTACCCAGGGCATACCCAATCTCCACCTACACATACAGAAGTTCTTCCTGAAAAACTAAAGGCTGATTACATCTTCTGCACCACAAAAGGTAGAGGGGCCACACAGATGGGGTAGAAGAGTTGGAGACACAGTAATGATGGGAACCCTACTCTCAGTGCTACAAACTGTAGTGGGGGGGAAAGCACTTAAGGACTCAGGTGCAGATTCGCCCAGCCAAAAACACAGTGACTTAAAGACCAGCTAGACTGTAAGTGAAGGAATTACATTATTAACCCAAGAGCATCTGCCAGGCAGTAGGGGAACAGCTGGAAATCGTCTCCAGAATCAGAGGTGCTGGTGAGCAACACTGTTTATGTTTGCTTCCACTTTGTAGTGTAGACAGGAGCAGCATCCTGGCGCATTAGCTAACCTGCTGCCTCAGTGAGCCTTAGGTCTCTAGCACACCCCAGCTCCAGCCATCCTACCAAAGCTGCCCCAGTGTGGCACACATCAGGACATCCCTGGGCTGTGCCCACTACACCTCAGCCATCTTGCCAAGGTGGCCCAGGTGCAAAGCATGCCAGGACACCCCTAGGCAGTACTGGCTTCAGCTCTAGCCACCCCACCAGGGCAGCCCCAGTTTGGATAAAGCCCTGGCCCACATCTGCCCTAGGTCTAGCCATTCTGCTAGGGTGGCACCAGTATAGAGCACCCCAGGATCCCCTGGCCATACCTAATCCAGCTCCAGCTATCCAGGCCAAGGCAACCGTGGCACATTGTGCTTCAGGAACCCAAGCCTACACCACTCCCAGCTCCAGCCAGCCAATCAAAGCCACCAAACATGCAGTCTATACAGGACCACTCCTTCAAGACTCAGAGAGGTGGTACTTTACCTTAATTCATAGCAATGGGGAAAGTAAAAAAAAAATGAGACTGAGAAATATGCTGAAAGAAAAGGAAGGAAGAAAGAAGAAAGGAAGGAGGGAAGAAAGAAAGAAAAATGGAAGGAGGGAAGAAAAGAGAACCACAAAATCAGAAAAAAAAACAAAAAAAAAAACCCTAAATGGCGATAAACAATGTACCTGGTGAAAGAATTCAAAGTGAGTTCTGGTCTAGATGACATAGGAAGACCCTGAACTCATCTCCTCCATGGACACCCCAAATCTACACCTACGTATAAAGCAATTCCTCCTGAAGAACTGAGGGCTGACTGAACAGCTTCTGTACAACAAAAGATAGACCACACAGAGAATGACAAGATAAGACAGAGACCCAGTAACAAGAAAACCCTATCCCTGATGCAAACTGCAGTGAGGAGAGAGTACTGAAGGACCAGGAGCAGGTTCTTCCACCCTGGGGCACAAAAAAAAAAAGCCAGTTGAAAAGAGCAACTAGTATATAAAAGATCCACCAAATGGGGGGAGTTGCTGGAACTCTCTCCAGATCAGATGGGCTGGTAAGCACCATGATTTATGCTCCCCTCCTTGAGAGCAAAGATGATAGCAGAGTTCTGGATGCTGTAGCCGGCTTGCCATTTCAGTGAGCCCAGACCTCTAGCCCACACAAGCCCGGACATCCTGGAGTACAAGAAAAAAGCCACAATTTAAAAGAGCAACTAAACTGTAAAAGGAGGAGCCCTAGAACCTTTCCAAATGGCAAGGGAACTGCTGGAACTTTGGGTTGGAGAGGCTGATGAAGACCAGAGTTCATGTGCCCCATCTACCTTGGTAGTGCAGATGGGAACAAGTCTGGGCATCCTAGCCAGTCTACTCCCTCACTGAGGTCCAGGCCTTTAGTCCACACCAGCCCAACCCATCCCACCCAGAAGGCCCAAGCATGGTGCACACCAGGACACCTCTGGTTGGTGCTCACTATAGCTCTTGCCATTGCACCAAGATGACAGAGGCACAAAGCACACCAGAATCCTCCATGTCCAAACCACATCAGTTCTAGACAGTTTGCTAGAACACCCGTAAAACAGAGTACTGTGGGACTTCCAGGCTCACACCTTCATCTCCAGCCACCCTGCTAGAACACCTGCTATGTAGAGCCTTCTGAATACCCCTGGTCAGTAGCTTACCTCAGTTCTACGCTCCATACCAGGGTATCCACTGTACAAATTTCCCCAGGACACCCCAATGCACACCTGGCTTCGTTTAGTTGCCCCAACAGGACACCTTGTTTGCTGAGTACCAGAACACCCTAGCTTGCACCCACTTCAGTTTCCAGAGCACCTGCTGCACAGAGCAGCCCAGGACTTCCTGATTGATGCCCACTTCAGCTTCAGCAGCCATACCAGGGTACCTTATGAGCAGAGAACCTAGAACTGACCGTGCATACTTCAGTTTCAGCCACCCCACCAGGATAGGCCAGTACAAATTGCCTCAGAAACCCCAGCTCATGCTAGCCACAGCTCCAGTCACCCAGCTAATGTCACCAGGCACACAGTCAACACATGGGATGACCATATAGAAGACCATCCCTTCAAGTTTAGGAGAAGTAGCTGTTCCAATTAATTCATAGAAATACAAAAAGTCAAGCAAAAGGGGAGACAGAGGAATATGTCTCCCCCCCCAAAAGATAAAAGCTCAAAAAAGGAACTAAATGAAACAAATGAACAATGTGTCTCACAAAGAGTTAAGTAATGATCATAAATATGCTCACTAGCCTGGAGAGAAGAGTAGAAAAACAGAACTTCTACAGAGAGACAGAGAAAATATAAAAAAGAACCAATCAGAGTTGAAGAATACAATAAATGAAAAATACACTAGAAGTAATCAACAGATTATCACAAGGGACTAGCAATCTGGAAGACAGGGTACTGGAAAGCACCTAACCTGACAGTAAAAAAGAAAAGAGAAATTTTTTAAAAAGTAAGAATAGGTTAAGGAATCTCTTGGATAATACTAAGTGAATAGACATTTGCATCCTAGGTGTCCCATAAGGAGGAGAGAGAGAATGGGGGCAGAAAACTTCCCTAACCTGGGGGCAGGAAACAGTTCCAAACACAGGAGACATAAAAAGTTCCAAACAAGATAAACCCAAGAAGGTCTACACCACAACATAAAATAATTGTCAAAAGTATCAAGAGATAAGCAACTAGTTATATACAAGGGAAACCCCATAAAACTATTAGCTGATGTTTGAGCAGAATCTCTGCAGGCCAGAGGGGTATGACAAAAATATATTAAATCAGCTTAGAGGAAACCAAAACAAAACAAAAAACCTATAACAAAGAATACTGTACTTGACAAGGTTATTCTTCAGACTTGAAGGAGAGATAAAGTGTTTCCCAGACAAACAAAGGTTAAAGAAGCTCATCACCACTAAAGTCGCCTTACAAAAAAAGGTAAAGGGTAACAGGCTAGAAGAAGCAGAGGAATGACTTAATCACCTGGAAAACAGAGTAATGGAAAGTAATCAATCTGAGCAAATGAAAGAAAAAATATCATGCAAGATAAGAATAGATTTAGGGAACGCAGTGACTCCATCAAAAGTAATCACATTTGCATTAGAGGGATCCCAAGAGAAGGAGAGAGATACAAAGGCAGAAAATTTATTTGAAGAAATAATAGCTGAAAGCTCTCTGAATCAACAGAAACAGATATCTAGATCCAGGAGGTACAGAGATCCCTCCACAAAAATCAACCCAAGGGGATCCACACCAAGATATACAATAATTAAAAGGGCAAAAAGTAGTGTTAAAGAAAAAAAAAAAAATTTAAGCAGCAAGAGAAAAACAAGGGACATACAAAGGAACCCCCTTAAGGCTCTCAATGAATTTTTCAGCAGAAACTTTGCAGGCCAGAAGGTAGAGGCATGATATATTTAAAGTTCTGAAAGGGAAAAATCTCTAGCCAAGAATATTCTACCCAGCAAGACTTATCATTCATAATAGAAGGAGAGTTGATGAATTTCTCAGGTAAACAAAAATTAAAGTTCATGACCACTAAACCAGCCCTCTAAGAAATATTACAGGGCCCTCTCTGAGTGGGAAGGAAAGACCATATGTGAGAACATAAAAAGTTGGAAGCATAAAAGTTGTAAAAATAAGTATATCTATAAAAAAATCAGTTAAGGGATTCACAAATGTATGTAAAAATATGAAACCATATTTCTAAAATGTGGGAGGAAAGGAGTAAAGAATAGGTTCATATGTAAGCAATCATCAACTTAATATAGACTGCTATATGCAAAAGATGTTATATGGTAACCACAAATTAAAAACTGAAATAGATAAAGAATAGAGAGAAAGGAATCCAAATATGTCACTAGAGAAGGCCAACAAACCATGAAAGAGAGCAAGAGAAGAAAGAATCAGGAAAAAAACTGCAAAAGTAACCACAAAACAAGTAACAAAATGGCAATAAATACAAATAAATAATTACCTTGAAGGTAAATGGACTAAGTGTTCCTATCAAAACATAGGGTGACACAGTCGATAAAAACAAGACCCATCTATATGCTGCCTATAAGAGATTTATTGCAGGGGCGCCTGGGTGGCTCAGTGGGTTAAGCCGCTGCCTTCGGCTCAGGTCATGATCCCAGAGTCCTGGGATCGAGTCCCGCATCGGGCTCACTGCTCAGCAGGAAGCCTGCTTCCCTTCCTCTCTCTCTGCCTGCCTCTCCGTCTACTTGTGATCTCTCTCTGTCAAATAAATAAATAAAATCTTTAAAAAAAAAAAATTTATTGCAGACTGAAAGACACTTGCAGAATGAAAGTGAGAGGATGGAAATACATTTATTATGCAGATGGATGTCGAAAGAAACCTAAAGTAACAATTCATATATTGGACAAAATAGACTTTAAAACAAAGACTGTAACAAAAGACAACTGGACAGCCACATGGCAAAAGAATGAAACTGAATCCCTTTCTTTGACCATACACAAAAATAAACTCAAAATGGATTAAAGACCTAAATATGAGACCTGAAACCATAAAACTGCCAGAAGAGAGCACAGCAATAATCTCTCTGACATCAGCTATAGTAACATATTTCTAGATATGTCTCCCGAGGCAAGGAAAACAAAAAGAAAAATAAATCATTAGGGCTACATCAAAAATAAAAAGCTTCTGCACAGCAAAGGAAACAATTAACTAAAATGCAACCTACTGAGTGGAGGTGATACTTGCAAATGGTATATCTGATAAAGGATTAGTACCCAAAATATTAAAAAAAAAAAATAACTGATACAACAACACCCAGAAAACAATCCTATTAAAAGTGGGCAGAAGAAATGAACAGACATTTCTTCGAAAAGACACACAGGTAGCCAACAGACACATGATAAAGTGCTCAACATTACTCATCATCAAGGAAATACAAATCAAAACTATAATGAGATATCACCTCACACCTGTTAGAAGGGATAACATCAAAAACACAGTGCTGATGAGGATGTGAATAAAAAGGAACCCTCTTGTACTATTAGTGGGAATAAAACTAGTGCAGCCAGTGTGGAAAACAACATGGAAATCATTCAAAAATTAAAAATAGGGCGACCCTACAATCCAGGAATTGCACTACTAGGTATTTGCCCATAAAATACAAAAGCACTAATTCAAAGGGATGCATGCACCCCTATGTTTATTGCAGCATTATTTACAACAGCCAAATTATGGAA
This sequence comes from Lutra lutra, assembly GCF_902655055.1. Lineage (NCBI taxonomy): Eukaryota > Metazoa > Chordata > Mammalia > Carnivora > Mustelidae > Lutra > Lutra lutra. The sequence continues at coordinate 48,594,862 of NC_062283.1, read as the reverse complement.
GCAGCCCAAGTGTCCACCAATAGATGAATGGATAAAGAAAAAAGAGGAGGGAAGACAAACCAAGAAACAGACTCTTAACTCTAGAAAACAAATTGATGGCTATCAGAGAGAAGAAGGGCAGTGGGTGGGTGGGTGAAATAGGTGATGGGGATTAAAGAGTATATTTATCACAATGAACACTGAGTAATGTATAGAATTGTTGAATCACTCTGTTGTACACCTGAATTTAATATAACACTGTATGTTAACTATACTGGAATTAAAATTTAAAACAATTTAAAAAAATTCATGAAGTAGAAATATGCATGTGTTAAACTTACTTATAAAATAAATCTAAAAATAATTAAATAATTTTCTGGGTTAAACTTATCGGTGAAAGGGGTCAAAAGGTACAAACTTCTAGTTATAGAATAAATCACAAAGAAGTAATGAATAGCATGGTGATTATAGTTAATAAGAGTGTACTGCATATTTGAAAGTTGCTGAGAGAGTAGAACTTAAAAGTTCTCATCACAAGAAAATTTATAAATATATATGGTGAAGGATGTTAACTAGACATGTTGTGGTTGCTTTGCAATATATACAAATATGAAATCATAAGGCTGTATACCTAAAACTAATATAATGTTATCTATCAATTATACTTCAAAAAAAATGCTTCTGAGGTTTTTGTCCAGTGTATTGTTTATGTACTATTGTATAACAAATTACCAAACATTTGGACCCTAAAATAAACATTTATTATTTCATAGCTTCTTTTGGGTGTGGAATATGATTGTACTTATTTTGGTCATCTTGCTCAGGGTAGCTCACAGAGCTGAAATTAAGGTATCAGCTGGAGAACTGGGTCACTGGGATCAGAACACATTCAAGGGGAGGGAATTATCCAACTGCCTGAATACCAGAAGGGGAATCACTGGGGGCCATGCTAGAGGCTTTGCGCTAAGGCAAAAGCATTTAATAATATGGTCTATCGTAATACCAACATATAAAATTATGAAGTGTTTGGTTGGACATTCTTCTGCATGGCAGAGTAAGAAAGTAAATTAGCAAATTTTCAGGATGCCCATCTGAATATAAATGCATAAAACAATGTTTATTTTAATCTGGCCTAACATTTCTTTAAAAGAAAAAATGAGGGCACCTGGATGGCTGTCTGTTAACTGACTGCCTTTGGCTCAGGTCATGATCCTAGATCCTGGGATTGAGTCCCACATCAGGATCTCTGCTCAGCGGAGAGTCTGCTTCTCCCTCTAACCCTCCCCTGTCTCGTGTTCTCTCTCTCTCTCTCTCATTCTCTCTCAAATAAGTAAAATAAAATCTTAAAAATAAATAAAAGAAAAAAGAATGCACATGTACAAATATGTAATTATAATAATGACCATCACACGTGAAAATCACACCACACTATACTAGGAGAATTTTGTTTTGTGAATTTGTGTGTATTTCAATAAAGGGCAGTGACTTCAGTGTATTCACTATGATAGTCTCATTTTCTATCACTGTATAAATAAATTTTTAACAGAAAGGTTAGAAGTTTAAGTGAAAAAGAAAAGGCCATAGAGAAGAAAATTATGGAAAAAACATGCAAAATATGACAACATATACAAAAAGCATGGGAGGGGAGTAAAAAAGTTCTATTAGAATGTATTTAGATTTAAGCAAACATCAATTAATATAGATTGCTATATACTCAGGATGTTATGTATGAACCTCATATTAACAACAAACTGAAACTCTAAAATACACAAAAAACTGAAATTAAAACCAAGCATAACATTACAAAAATTCATCAATTACAAGAAAAAAGAGCAAGTAAAGAAGAAAGGAACAGAGAACTACAAAAGCAACCATAAAACAATTAACCAAATCAAAATATTGTTCAGTAACACCTGCCATACCTACCAATAACTACTTTAAATGTAAAACGCCTAAATGCTCCTTTTAGATATAGGGTGACGGAATGGATTAACAACCTATAGAAATGATCCCTGAAAGTAGAGTCTTGACAGAATGGATTAAAAAACAAAAAACAAACAACCAAAAAAACCAGGACCTGTCTATACGCTGCCTATAAGAGACTCAATTCAGGCTTAAAGACTCATAAAGACTGCAGGTGAAGGGATGGAAAAAGATACTGGTGAAAATTGAAAAAGAAAACAGCTGGAGTAGCAATATTATATCACAAAATAGACTTTAAAACAAAGACTATAACTGGAGACAAAGGCATGACATAATGATACAGGCATCAATCCTACAAGAAGACATAACAATTATAAATACCTATGCACTCAGGATTGGAATACCTAAATACTTAAAGCAAATGTTATCAGACATAAGGGAGAAATATAATAGAGGACTTTAGCAACACAATAGCAGAAGATTAATAATCAAACAGTCTTTATTTGTTGAAGTAGGCTCTGCATCCAGCGTGGAACCCAATGTGGGCTTGAATTTACAACCCCAAGATTAAGACCTGAGATAAGCTCCAGAATGAGATGATTAATCAACTGAGCCACCCAGGGGCCCCAGTCAGTCTTTAAATGACTCATTAGACCATTAGTGCAATCCCTATCAAAATACCAACATCATTTTTCACAGAACTAGAATACTGCTAAAATTTGTATAGCACAAAAGACTTCAGATAGCCAAAGCAATCTTGAGAAAAAAGGACAAAGCTGGAGATATCACAATTCCAGTTTTCAAGATATACTACAAAGTTATAATTATCAATACACTATGGTACTGGCACAAAAGTAGACAAATTTATCAATGGAATAGAATAAAGAGCTCAGAAATAAACCCACAAAAACATAAAATCAATTAATCTATGACAAATGCAAGAATATACAATGAAGAAAAGACAGTCACTTTAATAAATGGTGCTGGGAAAACTGTCCAACTAAGTACAAAATAATGAAACAGGACTGCTTTCTTATACCATACACACAAAAGAAGCTTAAGATGGAATAAAGACATAAATAAGAAACATCAAACCATATGCGTTCTAGAAGAAAACATAGGCAGTAATTTTTACAACATGACCTTAGCAACATTTGTCTAGATATATCTCTTCAGGCAAAGGAATCAAAAGCAAAAACAAATTATTGGGACTACAGAAAAATAAAAGGCTTTGCACAGAAAAAGGAAACATGAACAAAACAAAGAAGGAGACTACTGAATAAGGAGTTAATATCCAAAATACATAAAGTACTTATACAACTCAACACTCAAAAAACCCCAAATAATCCAATTTAAAAATCACCAGAGGAACTGAATAAACATTTTTCCAAAAAAGATATACTAATAGCCTACAGACACATGAAAAGATGTTCAGCATCAGTAATCATTGAGGAAATGCATATCAAACCCACAATGAGATATTACTTTACACTTGCCAGAATGGCTAGAATCAAAAATACAAGAGATAGGTATTGGCAAAGATGTGGAGAAAAGGGAACCCTTGTGTAATGTATTCTTGGTGGGAATGTAATCGGTGCAATCACTTTGGAAAACAGTATGGAGTGTCCTAAAAAAAAAAGAAAGAAAGAAAGAAATACTATATGATCTACTAATTCCACTGGTGTGTATTTACCCAAAGAATACAAAACACTAATTTGAAAAGATATATGCAACCCTATGTTTATTGTAGCATAACACCTGCACACACAATGGGGTACTTCTCAGCCATTAAAAAAGGAGGAGATCTTGCCATTTGCAACAAGATGGATGGACCTAGATAGTATACCTAGAGAGTATTACACTAGGTAAAATAAGCCAGAGAAAGACAAATACCATATGAGTTCACTCATATGTGAAATCAAAAAAATAAAATGAGTAAACAAACAAAAAGCAGAAACAAATCTATAAAGATAGAGAACAAACTGATGGTTGCCAGAGGGGAGGGTGCTGGTGGAGTCAGTAAAATGAGTGAAGGGAAGTGGGAGACAATAGACTTCTTGGTATGGAATGAATAAGTCAGGAGGCTAAAAGGTATATCATAGGGAATATAGTCAATGGTATTGTAATAGTTTGTATAGAGACAGATGACGGCTATGCTTGTGGTGAGGATAGCATAATGAGATATTGAATCACTATGTTATACAACTGAAACTAACATAACATTGTATGCCAAATACTCTTCAATTTCAAGAAAAGAGTTTGAGGTATGCCTGGGTTGCACAGTTGGTTAAGCATCTGCCTTCAGCTCAGGTCATGATCCCAAGGTCCTGGGATCAATTCCTGCATTGGGCTCCTTGCTCAGTGGGAAGCCTGCTTCTCCTTTTGCCTGCTGCTCCTCTGCTTGTGCTCTCTCTCCCTGACAAATAAATAAATAAAAATAAAAATAAAAATAAAAATAAAAATAAACCAGTTTGAAAGAATAGTTATACAAATGCTCTCCATACTTGAGAAAAGAGTAAATGAACTCAGTGAGAACATCAACAAAGAGATAGAAAATAGAATCAGAGTAGAAGAATAGAAAACTGAAATGAAAAGTACTAGAAGAAATCAACAGCATAGAGGATTTAGAACATATAAGTGATCTGAATTACAGGGTATTGAAAAGCACTCAAGCTCAACAGGAAGTAGAGAAAGAAAAAAAAATGAAGTTAAAGCAAAGGCTCTCTGGGACAACATCAAGCATGCTAACAATTACATTATATAGTTCCTAAAAGAAGAAGAGAAAAGAACAGAAAACTTGAAGAAATAATAGCTGAAGAAGAAATAATAGCAGAAAACTTCCCTAATCTGGGGAAGGACACAGACATCAGGTCCAGGAATCACAAAGAGCCTCTAACAACATGAACCCAAGCAGGTCCACACTAAGATGCATAATAATTAAGATGTTGACATTAAAGAGAGAATCTTGAAAGCAGCAAGAGAGAAGCAATTAGTTATGTACAAGGGGAGATCATAAAGCTATTAGCTGATTTTCAGCAGAAACTTTGCAGGCCAGAAGGGAGTGGAATGATATATTCGATGTGCTAAGGGATGGTGCAGGGGTGGGAGGGGTTGGAGAGAAAACCCTACCCAAGAATATTCTACCAAGCAATGTTATCATTTATAATTGAAGGAAAAATAAAGAATCTCCCAGACAGAAGTTAAAGGAGTTTGTCACCACTAACTCAGCCTTACAAGTACTGTTGCAGGGACTTCTTTAAGCAAGAAGAAAAGGCTCTATCAAGTTATGAAAACTTTTCCAGTTAAAATCAAACATTCAGTAAAGATAGTAGATCAGCCACTTATAAAGCTAATAAGAAGTTAAAAGACAAAGTACTAAAATCAATTATATATAAACAAAAGTCAAAGTATTCACAAAATGAAAGATGTAAATATGATATTATATAATTAAAACACAGAGGTAGGGAGTAAAAATGTAGTGCTTTTTAAATGTGTTTAAACTTCAGTGACCATCAACTTAATAAAGACTGCTATATACTTAAAATGCTATATATGAACCTCATGGCAAAACCATGAACGTCATGGTAAACCACAAATCAAACCCTACAGTAGATACACAATAAAGAGAAAACGATCCAAACACAACACTGATAAAGTCATCAATCACAATGTGGAAAAGTAAGAAAAGTAGAAAGGAACAAGAGACTATAAAAACAAGCAGAAAATAATGAACAAATGACAATAAATACATACCTATTAATATTTATTTTAAATATAAATTATCTAAATGTTCCAACCCAAAGACATAGGGCAACTATCTGGATGAAAAACAAGACCCCTTTATATATTGCCTACAAGAGGCTCACTTCAGACTTAAAGACACATAAAAACTGCAAGTGAGGGGATGGAAAAAGATACTCCATGCAAGTGGAAAGAGAAAAATTTGGAGTAGTAATACTTATATCAGACAAAATAGAAAATCAATATGAAGTAGTGCCTCTGAGTGACACAATAGACCAGGTGGACTTAACAGATATATAAAGAACATTCTATCCCCAAACAGTAGAATACACATTTTTTTTTTTTTCAGAACATTTCACAGAACATTCTTTAGGACAGATCACATAGTAAGCCATGAAGCCGGTCTCAATAAATTCAAGATCAAAATCATATCTTTTTGGAACCCAACAACATGAAAGTAGAAATCAATTACAAGAAAAATAACCTGGAAAAATAACAACAGAGGAAGGGTAAACAGCATGCTAATGCTACTAAATATCCAATGGGTCAACAAAGAAATAAAAAAGGAAATTAAAAAAATACCTAGAGACAAATGAAAATAGAAATATAATGGTACAAAATCTTTGGGACATAGGAAAAGCATTTCTAAGAAGGATGTTTATAACAGTACAGGCCTACCTCAAGAAACAAGAAAAAGCTCAGCAAACAATCTAACCTTACATCTAAAGGAACTAGAAAAAGAAGAACAAACAAAACCCAAAGTTAGTAGAAGAAAGGATATAATAAAGGTCAGGGTGGAAATAAATAAAATAGAGATAAAAAACTAATAGAAAAGATCAATAAAACTAAGAAGTGGTTCTTTGAGGAGAAAAACAAAATTGATGAATCTTTAGCCAGACTCGTCAAGAAAAAAAAAGACTCAAAAGAATAAAATCTGAAATGAATGAGAAGATACAGCAGACACCCCAGAAATACAAAGGATTACAAAACACTACTACAAAAAATTATATGCCAAGAAATTGAACAACTTAGATGAAATGGATAAATTCCTAGAAACATAATCTTCTGAGACTGAATCAGAAAAGTAGAAAATCCGTACAGACCAAATACTAGTAAAGAAATTAAATTAGTAATTTAGAAAGTCCCAAGAAACAAAGTCCAGGACCGGATGACTTCCTAAGTGAACTCTACCAAAAATTTAAAGAAGAGTTGATATCCATCCTTCTCAAACTGTTCCAAATAATAGAAGAAGGAAAGTTTCCAAATTCATTCTATGAGGCCAGCATTACTCTGATCCCCAAACCAGATAAAGACACTATAAAATAAGAAAACTACAGGTCAATATCCCTGATGAATATAGATACAAAAATCTTCAACAAAATATTAATTTACCAAATTTGACAATACATTAGGGATCACTTACCACAATCAAATGGGATTTTTTTTTCCAGGAATGCAGGGGTGACTTAGTATCTGGAATTCAATCAACATGATACACAACATTAGCAAAATGAAGGATAAATATCATGACCATCTTAATAGACGCAGAAAGCATTTGACAGAATTCAATATCCATTCATGATTAAAGCTCTCAACTAAGTGGGTTTAGAGGGAACATACCTCAACATAATAATGGTCATGTATGAAAAACCCAGAGAACATTATACTCAATGTTGAAAATCTTAAAGTCTTCACTCTGAGATTAGGAAAAAGACATGGATATCCACTCTCACCATTTTTATTCAACATAATATTGGAAGCCATAACCATTAGCAGTCAGGCAAGAAAAAGAAATAAAAGCATCCAAATTAGGAAGGAAGAATTAAAACTGTCAGTATTTGTAAATGACATGATACTATATATAGAAAATACTAAAGACTCTATGAAAACTATTAGAAGTAATAAATGAATTCAGTAAAGCTGCAGGATACAAAATAATACACAGAAAATGGTTGCCTTTATATACACTAATAATGAAGAAGCAGAACGAAAACTTAAGAAAATAATCCCATTTTCAAGTACATCAGAGAATACAAAATACCTAGGTATAAATTTAACCAGGACATGAAAAAACTATACTCTGAAAACTGTGAGACAATGATGAACCAAATTGAAGATGGCACAAATAATTGGAAAGATATACCATGTTCATGAATGGAAAGAATTAATATTGTTAAAATGTCCACAGTACCCAAAGCAATCTATAGATTTGGTGCAAATACCAATCATATTTTTCTATAGAACTAGAGCAAATGATCCTACAATTTGCATGGAACTACAAAACACCCAAAATAGCCAAAGCAATCTTGACAAAGAAAGACAAAGATGGAGGTATCATATCCCAGATTTCAAACTATACTACAAAGCTCTAGTAATCAAAACATTATGGTACTGGCACAAAAACACACCCATAGATCAATAGAACAGAAGGCCCAAAAATAAACCCACACATATCATCAATTAATCTATGACAAAGGAGGCAAGAATATATAATGGTGAAAAGACAATGTCTTCAGTAAATGATGTTGGGAAAATTGTACAACTAAATGCAAAAGAATGGAAGTGGGCCACATTTTTTATACCTTACACAAAAATAAACTCAAAATAGATTAAAGACCTAAATGTGAGATACAAAACTATAAAAATTCTTTTTTTAAAAAAATAATTTATTTATTTGACAGAGAGATATCATAAGTAGGCAGAGAGGGGGTATAGCTCAGGGGTAGAGCATTTGACTGCATAAGTAGGCAGAGAGGCAGGCAGAGAGAGAGAGGGAGAGGGAAGCAGGCTCCCTACTGAGCAGAGAGCCTGATGCGGGGCTTGATCCCAGAACCCCGAGATCATGACCTGAGCCGAAGGCAGTGGCTTAAACCACTGAGCCACCCAGGTGCCCCAAAACTATACAAATTCTAAACAAAAACTTATGCTGTAATCTCTTGGACATTGGTGTCAACAATATCTTTCTTGATGTGTCGCCTCAGGCAAGGGAAACAAAAGCAAAAATAAACTATTGGGACTACATCAAATTAAAAAGTTCTTTTTTTTCATGGTAAAGGAAACCATCAACAAACCAAAAGGTAACCTACTGAACGGGAAAAGATATTCACTGATGACATATTCAGTAAGAGGTTAATATACAAATTATATAAAGAATTCATATAGCAAAACACACACACACACACACACACACAAATAATATCTGATTTAAAAATTGGCAGAGGGCCACAACTGGTATTTTTCCAAAGTAGATATAGAGATGGCCAGTGACATGTGAAAAGATGCTCAACATTAGTAATCATGAGGGAAATGCAAATCAAAACCATAATGAGCTATTACCTCAAACCAGTCAAAATAGCTAGTATTTAGAAAAGACAAGAAATAAAAATGTTGGTGAAGATGTAGAGAAAAAAGAACACTTATGCACTGTTGGTGGCATGCAAATTGGTATAGCCACTATGGCAAACAGTATGGAGGATCCTCAAAAGGAAATACTATAACTCAGTAATTTCATTTCTGGGTGTTTATCCAAGAAAACAAAAAACTAGTGCAAATTCAAAAGGTTACATGCACCCTTATGTTTATTGCAGCATCATTTACAATGGCCAAGATACGGAAGCAACCTCTGTCCGATAGTTGAATAAAGAGGATGTAATGTATATATTTAGTCAATGGAATATTATTCAGCCATAAAAACGAATGAAATTTTGTCATTTGCAACAACATGGATGGTCCTAGAGAATATCATCCTAATTAAGATAATTGAGACAGAAACAAATACCATAGATCACTTATATGTGTCATCTAAAAAACCAAAAATGAACAAAAACCAAAAATAGACTCTTAAATATAGAGAACAAACTTGTGGTTCCTGGAGGGGAGCTAGGTAGGGGGATGGGTGAAGTATGTAAAGGGGATTATGAGGTACAAACTTCCAGTTATAAAATAAATAAGTCATAGGAATAAAAAGTACAGCATAGGAAATACAGTCAATAATATTGTAATAAATTAGTATCGTGACAGATGGCAACCACACTTATTGTGGTCAGCACTGAGTAATGTATAGAATTGTTGAATCACTATGTTGTACATCTGAAAATAATATTTTATGTCAACTATACTTCAGTTAAAAAAATCAAGTGTCATACTAGCCTAACAAATCAGACACTATCTCAGTTTTTTTTTTTTTTAAAGATTTTATTTATTTGTCATAGAGAAGCGAGAGCGAGCACAGGCAGACAGAGTGGCAGGCAGAGGCAGAGGGAGAAGCAGGCTCCCTGCCAAGCAAGGAGTCCGATGTGGGACTCGATCCCAGGACGCTGGGATCATGACCTGAGCCGAAGGCAGCCGCCTAAACAACTGAGCCACCCAGGCGTCCCACTATCTCAGTTTTTAAAGGTATTTTGGAATATCCAACATACTGCCCAGCACCAATGAAGATTTTTAACTAGTTTTCTTCCTTCTTTTTTCCTTGAGTTGGCCATTTGTGGTTACTCCACATCAGCAAAGAGAACCTTTGCCTGTCTGAGTGACAGCAAACCACTGAAATGAACTGTGATTGGGAATGAAGAGAATCAGAATTCGTATAGTCAGTTATATCATTAATGAAAAGAAATGTGTTGTTATGAAAAATGATGGTAGTCCTTATCTCTATGATTTTCCACTCACTCTGGGCACAGGTTCAGAAGAACAGACAATTACTACAGCAAGAAGGTTTTAAGGAAAGTCTGAATTATTTCTCAATTCCACCCTCCAGCTTCCATACCTAACTGCTTCTGTGGTTGATACGAATTGCCAAATAGGTTTGGTAAATTCATTAACTTCAGTAATGAATATTCATAACCCCCTCCTTTCGGTGCCAGCAATGGGATATAGTAAGCATTGTGGCTGATCACAGACATCTACAGCAATGCCCTGTTCTCTTTGCCTGCCTTTGGCGGGCAGGTAGTGCACTCAATGCACTGTGGAGCGGGGTCCTGTAGAGGCCCTTATCTAACTAACTTATTGCCTCCCTGTGGTCTCCACTCACTTACCCAGAGGGTTTGGGGCTCTTAAAAGGGAAGCCCAGTTTGAAATGTAACCCTTCCTCACCTATTACCTTGGATTATATAAAATACTATTTTATTTCAGTTTTCTCTTCCTGGTGAGGAGAGATACTTTCCCCTTATCCTATCAAATCAGACCAGATACTGACTAAATTGAAAAGAGGACATTGTATTCAGAAAACTGCACTGTTAGAAGCACATTTTAAATTCTGTGAAAAGCTATGGCAATATGAAAGGGTTTTAAACAGCAGCCGATCACCAGAACCTAAAAATGTTCAGCTGATTGAGCTTTTCTTTTAAGCCGCTGAGCAAAGATTTCTTGGAATATTAGTAACATCTCATTAAATGAGATACTATCTGAACCTTTACCTGTCTTTGTGAATTATGATTACCAAGTTCAGAAAATAGCATTATTCCACTACAAATTACCTCTATATATCTCTCCCTTCTGAAATCACCTGCCATTCCTTTTACCATCTATAATTCTCAACAGGAATCCGATGACTGCCTACCACTTTATCCATGAACTGCAAAATAAGTCTTTTTTTTTAATGGTAAGAATAAGTACTACATGGAGCTGCTTTAACCACAGAATTAAGTCAGCTTTAGAAAGCCAAGCATAGATTGTAGGTCTCTGTTGTATTAAAGAAAAAAGAAAGAAAGAAAGAAAAAAGAAAAAAATACAACAGAAATATTAGAAACGGTCTCATTGCTGTAGTTCAATGAGAAATCTTATGACAGGATATTTCTTAACTGGCAACATTTTGCAAGACTATCTTTTTCTACTGCCTCATGTTCTCCTTCTTTTATGAAGCCTGTGCTCCCACTAGGTAAAAGGAGCCATTAACACACAGTAGATGTGTCCTAGTTGACTATTTATTTATATTGGCAGCCCCAAGAATTTGTCATCCTACTTGAATGTTTTATATATGTCTAGTCAAATTCCAGAATAACACTAGTTTAAATATTAGTTGTATTACAAGTTCAATTTCTTTGTAATAAGGTTTGATTTTCTGTTATATATTATACAGAAGAATATATAAATATTTTGTGAAGTCTATAGATTAGAAGAGAGGGGTTAGAGGTTTATATAAGAAGATAGAAATTAATGCCTTTCTGGTGCTTTTTGGAGTCGGGAAAAGCAATTTATTTTTCATGCTTCACAGGTCTTGACAATTTTGATTTGTTTTCTTTGAAAGCAGACCTGTTTGAATTGGATGATGCAGGAAGAACCCCAAAGAAAAATCAAAGCCAGCAGCCTCTTTTCAAAAGAGTAGCCAATGAAAAAGGATACAAGTCTTCCAGATCTTTTAACTTCTAGTCTTTTTCATTACCTCTTCAAGGAGGAGGGAGGAGAGGCTCTATGATTATCAGAGACAAAAAAAGAAACCGAAGAAAGAGACAGGCTGGAAATTTGTAGCTGGTTGAAACGATGACATTGTTAGTGGAGATTCTATCGTATTTCTTTCATGTTGTTTCTCCATAATGTTTCTCACTGTGCCCATACAGTACAAAACTCTAAATTGCAATGTGCGTAAAAGAACACTAGGAAGATTTTAAATAAACTTTTTAGGACTGCTTATAATATTATAGAGTCATAAAAGTGAATAGTTATAGATTTTGAATGAGAGCGAGCAAAATAAAGCAATGGGAAAAAATCTTTAATTCATATAGAATTTTAATAAGCTGGGGGATTTCTTCTTTCTCTAAAAGCATTCAGAGTGTTTTGTTTGTTACACTTTGCTGTCTTACTGATACCCAGCGACTTTGCAAGCAAACTTCTGTAATTCTTTGCAAAGAAAAGAAAACTTCTGGGATTTAAGCTTGAAAGGCAAAATGAGACAACTCAAGTTCTGGCGTGGTTAGAGTCTACTGTTTGCAAATTTAATCAAGGTCTTCCACAGGCATCAGCTTGACATTAAATTTAAGTGCCCATTAAAGCGAGAGTTTGACAGCAGTTCTGAATGTGAAGTTCAGTCTGAGGACATCTTTACAGCTGGAAGGAAAAAAAAAATTGAGAAGCCTCAAACCACCATGGTAATTAGATCCATTTGTTAACTTCTTTCCCAATGTTGGCAAAGGGAGGGAGAGAGAAGGTTGATGGAGAGGCAGGAGGGGCTGGAACTAGAAAGACAGTGCTCCCTATAGAAATTGGGCAAGCCAAAGAAAAATGGCAAATATCTCCTCTGACAAATGAGTAAGATGGGGAAATTATTTTAAGAACTTCATTTGGTTTGCATCCCTTTCAACACACAGACAGAACTGCAGGGTGGGAGGGTTTCATTTTGGAAAGGTTTGCCCATTTGGTTGTCAGGCCCTGTGGAAGATGCACATTACTTGGGAGAGGGTCTCCCAAACACATGCTTGCCTCAAAGAGTTAGTGTTTCTCACAAGGGTATCTAATTTACGGTCAGGTAATCACTTATTTACCCAAAGCAGCTGGCCTTCTTCTCAGCACTGAGTTCCTGACAAGTAGATACTACACCAGTCTAAGGCTCTTATCAGTAATTGGCACTGTAGGCAATTAGCTTTGTGACTCTATAGAAATCTTGTCACCTGCAGGAAATTATCTTCCCACTTCATCTGACCTTCCTGCCCAAAGTGAGGCTATTTCCTGTTATTGGATTTGCCTTGTATCTCATAAGCCCTTTTTGTCCATTGCTTTATGACATTTTATTTTCTCCAAGAATTATCACTGTAGAACCTTATCAAAAGCTGAAGAATATGTCTGTATATAAAGCTTCTGTATTTCCCCTGAGCTTTCAATCGCACTGCTATTTTCGAACATTGATGACAAGGTAGTGAAACAACACTGCTAATAAGTGCATGACTGCTTTTTCAATTCAGCTCTGTGTTTCTAGGTATTCATTCACTGTAACAGAACTATGAGGCTCTTTAAGGGTCTTTGGGTTTGGTTTGTTTGTTTTAGTTTTGCGCTGAATGCACAGAGAGAGAATAAATTCAGCAAACGATGCATTTAAGACTGTGTAATAAAAAAACGAAACATCTTATGCAAATTTTCCTTATCCCCTCCTCTACCTTTTTTTTCAATTTTAGCTTCCACTTGAGTCATAGAGAATATCACAATCTTTGTTACTCATTTAAAAGGATATAGTGTTACTTGGCTCTCTTTCATCTTCCCTTTCATCTCAGAGAATTAGAATGGTGATTTGTTTATTTTTTAAGTAGGCTCCATGACCGGATTAGAGCTCGGTTTGGGGCTTGAACTCATGACCCTGAGATCAAGACCTGAGCTGATATCAAGAGTCAGATGCTTAACCAACCGAGCCACCCAGGCACTCCTACAATGGTGATTTAATAATCTTCTACCACCCTAACTGTTCTTGGTTCTAAATTTCCTGCCTCATGCTCTTTGCATTCCATAGGTCTCCCTAGATGATCTCCTCCACTCCCATCTATATGTAAATTGTTCTCAGATCTGCATCTCAGACTGAAACCTCTCCTTTGAGCACAGGCCCATTCATCCAACTACCACTTGGGCCTCTCCATTAGGAGTCCCACAGGTATCTCTAATGTGTCCAAAATAAAATCTGTTCTTCCTTCCCCAAGTTTGTCTTTGTGGGAACTCTGAAGTTAACCTTGACTATCGTCTCCCTTTCTCCATACGTCCGAGTCGAGTGGATTTTGTTTTAATACCAGCATGTCTAAACCAGTGGATCTCAACTGGGGGTCGTTCTGACCATGGGAGACCTCTGGTAATGTCTGCAGACACATTTGATTGTCACAACTGGAGAGGAGTCTGCTACTGGTAGCTAGTGGGGAGAGGTCAAGATGCTGCTAAACAGCCTATAATGCATGGGACGGCCCCTCACTACAAGTATCTGGCTCAAAATGTTGGTAGTGCCAATGCTGAGAAATCCAAAACACTTTCTTCTGCTCCATTCCCACTTACACTGCATTGAATTACTCTCTCATCACTTCTAACTTCTATTACCACGGCGATCTTTTAACTTACTCTCTAGTCTCCATTTGCCTCCCCTGCATCTATTCCCACAACCCTCCTTAAGCATGGCTCTCCCTTACCTACATGATGAAGTCCAACTGCCTATGGTTAGGTGTTTGACGTCCTCTATGACCTGACTGCTGCCTGCCTCTCCAGTCGCATCTATTACCATAATCTATTATTCATTCTCGATTCTATGATCCAACCTTGTGATTTAGCCATTCCAAACATGCTTGGCCTGCACATTCACTATCCTCTCTCTTCTCTGGCTTCCTTGTTTCTCTTCCTGCTGGGAACACCCTTCCATTCCTTGCCCTGCTAACTGCTATTTCTCCTTGAAGGCTCAGACTGGGTATACATTCTTTCAGCCTTCTCTGATGAACCAACATGTGGAGTTATTCTTAGAAAGTATATTGTAAGCCCTAAGGGGTGATTGTGGAAACAGCCAAAATATCAGCAGCATTCCTGTTCTCGTGCTGTTGAGCAGGACTTCATGATCCCCAGGAGCAAAGCATAAGTTAGGAGCTATGAAAGAAGGTAACCTTCAGTCCCCCTTTCTGAACCTGGTGATTGTTAGCCCAAACATCCCTTATCCCGTGACTGCCTCCCTGCATGCCTATGTGTAGGGGAGAATGCAGACCTGCTTTATGGCTTCAAGATATTTGCCATCCCTTTGTACTCCTTTCCCATGCTCTGAGGCCTCTGTCCTTGCTTTTCTGATAAACAAGAATATAAAAGCTATGTGCAGAATTCAGCTGCAGCTGCTTTCCCTTGCAGAGGTAGCCCCGCAGGACCACTCAGATTGGTGTCTGAGAACTTTACATCAGTGCACAATGACACAAATATAGGTTCCTTGCCCCTTTTAGGCCATCTGCTATATTTCCATCATAGTACTTCTTGTATTAGTAATCATCCATTTACTTATGTTCCCCTTCATTGGACTATAAAGTTTTTGAGGACAGGAATTATATCATTTTCATATTTAAATCCTTAATAATTAACATCATCTCTAGTTCTTAGAATGGTACGTGACAATCTTGGGCACTCAGTAAATGTGTGTTGAGGGAATGAATGGTTATTTATTTATGCCACAGCAATCTCAAATTCAATGTTTCTAAGACCTACGCATAAAGGGGTAGAATGGACACGGGCTTCAGATAAACCTTCAGCAACTTCCTTAATTTTCATGTGCTTAATTTGCTTCACCTATGAAATGAGGATAATAATTGCATGCACTTGAAGGGTTATTCTATTAGAACAGAAAATTCTGTTAGAATAGTGCTATTTAGGGATGCCTGTGTGACTGAGTCAGTTAAGCCTCTGCCTTCAGCTCAGGTCATGATCCCAGGGTTCTGGGATCGAGTTCCACATTGGGCTTCTTGCTCAGTGGAGAGCCTGCTTCTCCCTTCCTGACACTCCCCTTGCTTGTGCTCCCTCTCTCTTTCTGTCTCTATCTCTCTGCCTATCTGATAAATAAATAAATAAAATCTTTGGAGGAAAAAAAGAATAGTGCTGTTTTATCTACAGCATTTAGACACTGCCTGGCTCATTGTAAAACTTAGTAAATGTTAGATGTTACTATTTGATAATCAACCCTTCCAATAAATGTTATACATGGGTCCTCCCTCTTTGAGGGGCATCCATTCTGGAAAATGCTGCTCACCTAGAATGATCCTGTTATGTGCATTATACTATAGTAGGTAAGGGGAAAAAAAAGTTTTAGCAAAAAGAATTAATGTCAGTGGATTCACCTTTGACTGCTTCACCTTTGTGCCCAGGCAGGGTAGATAGAGAATTAAAAACTGTGAAATTGTAAAAACAAACAAACAAGCAAACAAACAAAAACCTATGAGACTGTAGGATCCCTATATATGGTATATACTGTAGTATAAAATGTTGCTGAAATGGTGTCACAGAGTATTGCTTGTCTTTTTTAAAGGGAAGAACTGAAGTAATCTGAACTTCAGTATATAGAAAACATCATAAATGTTCTCTTTTAAGGTTGTAATATTTCAGTGGCCCACATATGATTCCCAATGTCAATGCCGGTATACTACAATCTCCATGAACTTCAAAAGTACTTTCATGCATATCAAATCAGGTGCTACCATGGCACATCTGGGAGTGGATATGAATAGTGATCATCTGCATTTTCCCTAAAGAAGAACATGACACATGGAGAGGTTAAGCCCCCTGAGCTGGGTCACAAACTCCCTGATGGAATTAGGCACTGTGATTCTCTGGCCTGTGCACTTTCTTTCCACCACTGGTTTTCACCAAGGGCTCCACAGCCGAGCTGAGTAGCCCAAACTGCAAGCCCCAACTAAATCAACGCTTTACAGTTGTCTTTGGCAAGTTAATTAACCCTCTTGCTTCAATTTCCTCATCTATAAAATTGGGATAACAATATTAACTATATCCTAGTGTTGGTGTGACATTAAACGAGAGTTTGTTGTCAAAATACTTTGTACATGGTCTGACACATGGCAACCTCTAAATAATTGCTAGCTTTTATTTCTATTCTATTCTATTAAGTTTCTTTGGAAACTTCAAAAAGAGTATTTCTTTCATTAAAAAATGAGAATTATATTTTAACTGTAACCTACAGAATAAAAATTCAAGAACCCTTATCTCTTCAGATAAAAGCAAACTACAGACTCTCAAAATCATGAGGAGTTTCTACAACTAGGATTTCTCCTAACTGTGGCTTCATTGGTATCATGGAATAATCTAGAAAAAGTGGAGCCAGAATTGGCACACAAAATCATGGGAAATTTTGTATGCTTTATGTTGTCCATCAGCTTATCAAGAATAGTTAACATATCATACTCTCATGTCTTGTTCAGAGGACTGCACATTTATTCCCTTGTCTAAACCAGGCGATCTTCCCTGTCATTTCAATTCAATTCCCCTCCTTAAACCATAACAACTTATCTTCCATAAGAAGTAATCTGGGTTGGAAATCAAAGAGAGAAGCTCTGGATTTTTCTCTTGATGTCCCATCTAGGCCACTGTGCTATATAGCAGATGTCTCCTGTCAGTAGGTTCCAGTAGAAGCTAGATGCCTTGGGGCACACCCAACTTCTTGGTACTAAGCTTATCAGTTAAATCCAAATACAACTGGATATGTACATTAAAATAAGATAAACACCAGAGTTACACATATCTTCTATCCATACTGAAACTGCAGGCTGTGAAAAGCACCAAGGCAGAATGGCATACATACTGCCTCTGGGTTACCTGATCCTTACATTAGGAAAAACAGCTTATTTGTGAAGGTGTTATTCATTGTATAGGAGGATAAAATTAATGAGAAAGGCTATCTGCAGATTCCTGCCACTTACACTGGGAAAATATAATCCACCACTAATTCGCTTGTGTGTTTCCTCCTTTTTTTTTTTTTAAAGATTTTATTTATTTATTTGTCAGAGATAGAGAGAGAGAGCACAAGCAGGCAGAGTGGCAGGCAGAGGCAGAGAGAGAAGTAGGCTCCCCACTGAGCAAGGAGCCTGATGTGGAACTCGATCCCAGAACTCTGGGATCATGACCTAAGCTGAAGGCAGATGCTTAACCAACTGGGCTACCCAGGCATCCCTCGCCTGTTGCCTCCTTTTAAGCCTACCTAACAGCAGGGACTTCAGAGGTGTCCTAATAAAATCTCTACCCAAAATAGTACATATTTTCTGTTCTTGCCCTGATAATCTCTTTGCGGCTATGCAACTTTGTTATTACAGTGCAAGAGCCAACATAGACAACACATGCACAAATGTGAATGACTAGATTGGCCTAAAATGGGCCGGATTTGACATATGAGCCATGAGTTAGCAATACTTCATATAGATGAAAGGGCCAAAATTTTGCCCCTTTGAAGAATAAAAATTATAAAAACTGACTCAAAAAGAAATAGACCACCTGAATAGCCCTTTGTAAATATAAAGTATAATTGTAACTTGAAAATTTCCTACAAAAAGCTAGACCCAATGACTTCACTGGTACATTCTAAATAGTATATATTGGATTATATTGAAAAACTAAATACTATCAATCCTACAGAATTTTTTTCAAAAAACAAATGGAAGACAGAACACTTCCCAATTCATGTTACAAAATTAGCACTGCCCTAATACCAAAACCAATCACATCACAAGAAAACAAAATTACAGAACCAATATCCCTCATGGATAGAAACAAACATCTGTAACAAAATGTTAGAAACTACAATCAAGTAATATATATAAAGGACAATATATCGTGACCAAACAGGGTTTATACCAGGATTGCAAAATCAGATTGACATTCAATAATTAATTAATGTACTTCAACATTTCACAAAATAAAAGGGAAAAAACCCCATATAATCCTTTCAATAGGTGTAGACAAAATTTAACATCTGTTCATGATATACACATATAAAAAATAACTCTTAGTAAACAAGCATTAGAAAGGAACCTCCTTAACCAGATAAAAGGCAGCTATGAAAATCTGAGAGGTAATACCATATTTAATTGTGAAAGATTGAATGCTTTTGTTTTTTTTTAACATCTGGAACAAGATAAAGACATCCATTCTCACCATTTCTCTTTCAGCATTATACTGGGGGCAGGGGGTCTTAGCTAATGTAGTAAGGCAAAAAAAACAAATGGAAGCATATAATTTGGAAAAGAAGAAAGCGAACTCTTTATTCACACTGAGATGATGTGTGTATATAGAAAATTTTATGAACTCTTCAGAAATGTTACTGGAATAAATAAGTGACTTCAGTAGGGTCAAGGGATACAAAGTCAATATACTAAAATTTCTTATAGATCTACATACTAGCAACAATTAGAAAAGGAAAATTAAGGGGTTCTGGTTCAATATGACAATGTAGAAAGATACTGAACTATCTCCTCTCATGGACACACAAAATCTATAGCTACATAGGAAACAATTTCCTCTGAGCTACCCCCAACTCCCACCAAAAAAACCAAAAAACAAAAACAAAAAACAAAAAGCCCAACTAGCTAAGCAACTCCCACACCTCAGAAAAATGAGGGAACCCCCCCCCGCCCAGGATAACAACCCCAACAGAGAGGAAACTCAAAGCCTCAAGCTCAACCTGAAGAGCAAAGGATTTGGAGCCCATATCACACACATGTACTCTTAAGACCTGTACCCTTAAGAATTCCTAAAGATAGTATAATTAACCCAGTTAAAATACTAGTTTATGACTCATATTTAAAGGTAGAAAACAGGCTCAGTGGGTTAAAGCCTCTGCCTTTGGCTCAGGTCATGATCCCAGGGACATGGGATTGAGCCCCATGTCGGGCTGTCTGCTCCCTGTTTCCTCCTCTCTCTCCCTATCTGCCTCTTTGCCTACTTGTGATCTCTGTCAAATAAATAAATAAATAAATAAATAAAATCTTAAAAAAAAAAGGTAGAAAAGAATCAACCCATCTTATCAATTAAATATGTATTTGCTTAATTTAGAATGAAATCATGGTGCCAGGAATAAAACTGACATTTTGTCTGTCTGGATTTGATTCAAAAGAGACTAGGCAAGTTCACTTAAAACTCTTTATAGGAATGGGACTTCCCAGCAGAACTACTTGCATCTTGAATTCTTTTATTTCTGTAAAGGAGCAGCCCCACTACAAGTGAGTGAGATAAACATTTAAATGTGGGTGAATATCTGAGAACAAATGACCCAACACTACAGGATTAAAAGGTTTTAATAATGAGGGAAGACATTTGTGAGAGATGAGGCTCTCATCTAGCTTTGAAAGCCAACAGCTTGCATCCACAAGACCCACAAAACTCCATGAACTGAGAACAGTTCTTAAATAGTAGACACATGCAGATTTACCTGCCCTAGGCCCTAGAGCAGATGCAGCCAAATGAAAAGTACCCAGACTTTCTTTTTTTTTTTTTTAAAGATTTTATTTATTTATTTGACAGAGAGAGATCACAAGTAGACGGAGAGGCAGGCAGAGAGAGAGAGAGAGAGGGAAGCAGGCTTCTTGCTGAGCAGAGAGCCCGATGTGGGACTCGATCCCAGGACCCTGAGATCATGACCTGAGCCGAAGGCAGCGGCTTAACCCACTGAGCCACCCAGGCGCCCCGTACCCAGACTTTCTATAAAAGAATCTTATTTGCTTAACTTAAAGGATTAACCTGGGCGGGGCAGTAGGCATCTAATTTAACACATATCTAGGGACCTGCTGAAATATTCTTTTGGAAACAAAGGCAGATACCATCTTTGCACTCTCCCTCTGCCTTGCTTCAGCTCACCAGTATCTCCTAGAAGGAAGCTCATATACACATCTGGTGCCTTATGTTTGTGGCTCCACCCACGGGACCCTCCAGAGTGCCTGGGTCTAGTGCCCAGCTGGGCTTCTGCTCAAGGATCCCACAGGACTGTAATAAATGAAGAAAAAGTTCTTAATTGGCCACCACTCCCAGGGCACACCTAGAAGCAACTTAGTCAGCCAGACATTCTATGAAAGAAGCTTATTAGCTCATCTTTATGCTGTGGTCTGAGGGGGAAGAGCTTTAGAATGCATTCCAAGGTTAGTTCTTATCAACTTAACAGAGACTTACAAAATTAGTTGTTTTATATACGTCTTGTAACCACAGAGCAAAAAAGACTTATAGTAAATATTAAAAAGATAAAGAAAAAGGAGCCTAAGCATATAGTTACATAAAATTATCAAATCATCAAGGAATTGGAAGCAAGAGAAGAAAGGAACAGAGGAATTACAAAACAGCTAGAAAACAATGAACAAAATGGCAGTAAGTACATACCTATAAATAATTACTTCCATGTAAGTGGGCTAAATTCTATAATCAAAAGATATAGAGTGGTTGAATGGTTTAAAAAAAAATCCAAGATACATCTATGTGCTGCCTATAAGAGACTCACCTCAGATTTAAGGACAAACACAAACAAAAAATAAAGGGATGGAAAAAGATATTGCATGCATTTCAAACCAAAAGGAAGCTGGGGTAGCTATATTTCTATCAGGCAAATTAGATTTTAAGCCAAAGACTGTAATAAGAGACAAAGAAGAACATTACATAATGATAAAGAGGTCAATCCAAGAGGATATAACATTTGTAAATATTTATGTATCCAACATTGGAACACCTAAATATATAAAGCAAATATTAACAGACCTAAAGGGCAAAACATAATCTAATAATAGGAGACTTTAATACTCTTATTCAGCAATGGATAATCATCCAGACAGAAAATCAATATGGAAAAACCGGACTTATATGACACATTAAATTAGATGGACTTACCAGACATTTACAGAACATGTCAACCACAATAGTATAAAAATAGAAATCAATTATAAGAACAAAAATGATAATCCACAAATAGGCTGAGATTAAATGACATGCTACGAACAACCAACTGCTCAAAGAAGAAACCAAAGAGAAATCAATAAATACCTTAAGACAAATGAAAATGGAAACAAAATGTACAAAAACTTAACAGGATGCAGCAAGAGCAGTTCTAAGTGGGACTTTCATAGCAATAAAGGTTTATATTATGAAATAAGAAAAATGTCAAACAACCTAACTTTGCACCTCAAGTAGCTAGAAAAAGAAAAAAACAAAGCCCACAATTGGTAGCAAGAAGGAATTTACAAAGATTGGAGCAGTAATAAGTAAAATAAAACAAAGAATAAAAAGACAATAGAAAAGATAAATTGAAAAAAAAAAAAGAAAAGATAAATTGACAAAACTTTGGCTAGACTCACTGAGGAAAAAAGAGAAAGGACTCAAATGAATAAAACCAGAAATGAAAAAGGAGACGTTAAAACTGATACCACATAAATACAAAGGATAACGAGACTACTATAGATAACTATATACCAATAAATTTCACAACCTAAAGAAAAAAACAAATTTCTAGAAATTTACAACTTACCAAGAATGAATCAGGAAGAAATAGGAAGTCTGAACAGACTGATTACTACTAAGGAGATTGAATTGGTATGAAAAATCTCCCCAACAAACAAAAGTCCAGGACCAGATGGTTTCACTGGTAAATTTTATCAAATATTTAAAGAAGAATACCAACACTTTTCAAACTGTTCCAAAAGATAGAAGAAATGAATACACCTCCAAATTCATTTTACAAAGCCAGTATTATCCTGATGCCAAGACCAGACAAGGACACTATAAGAAAATGAAATTATAGGTCAATATCCCTGATGAACACAAATGTAATAATCCTCAATAAATTATTAGCTGACAATATTTAACAATATATTAAAAGGATCACATATAATCAAATGGGATTTATTTTAGGGAATAAATTCCCCCCACACAGGGATGCAACATCCAGCAGTCAATCAATGTGCTATACCATAATAACAAAATGAAGGTAAAAAAAATCATACAGTTATCTCAACAAATGCAGAAAAAGCATCTGACAAAATTCAACATTCATTTATGTTAAAAATTTTTAACAAAGTGGATATATAGGGAGCATATTTCAATATAATAAAGACCATATATGACAGGCCCATAGCTAACATCATACTCAGTGGTGGAAAACTAAAAGCTTTTCCTCTAGGATGAAGGACAAGACAAGGATGCCTTCTCTAACTAATTTTATTCCACACAGCATCAGAAGTCCTAGCCAAGCAACTAGTCAAGAATAAAGATATCCAAATCAGAAAGGAAGATATAAAACTGTCATTATTTGCAGATGATATGATAGTACATATAGAAAAGCTTAAGAAGTCCACCAAAAAACTGTTGGAACTAATAAATGAATTCAGTAAATTTGCAGGATACAAAATCAATATACAAACATATGTCATGCCTATATATACTAATAATGAAGTAGCCCAAATAAATTAAGATAATCCCATTTATAATTGCACTAAAAGGAATAAATATGTAAGAATCAATTTAGCCAAGGAAGTGAAAGACCCTACACTAAAAACTATAATACACTGGGGAAAGAAAATGAAGCAGACACAAATAAATGTAGGTATTCTATACTCAATAATTGGAAGAATTCTTATTTTTTAAATGTCCATGACTATTTGAAAAGATTTATAGATTCAACAGAATCCCTATCAAAATTCCATGACATTTTCCACAGAAATAGAATAAACAATCATAAAGATTTTTTATAGAACCACAAAAGATCCTGATTAGCTAAAGCAATCATTTTTTTTAAGATTATTTATTTATTTGTCAGAGAGAGAGCAAAAGCAGGGGCAGTGGCTAAAGAAAGCAGGGAGAAAGGGAGAAAGCAGGGTCCCCACTGAGCAAGGAGCCCAACATGGGACTTGATCCTAAGACCCAAGGATCATGACCCAAACCAAAAGCAGATGTTTAACTGACTGAGCCACCCAGGTGCCCCTAGCTAAATAATCTTGAGAAAGAACAAAGCTGCGTGTATCATGCTTTTTTATATCAAAGCTATAGTAATCAAAACAGTATGTATTGGCATAAAAACAGACACATAGATCAAAAGAACAGAATAGGGAGCCAAGAAATAAAACTATGAGTATATGGTCAATTAATTTATGACCAAAAAAGGCAAGAATATACAATAGGTAGGAACAGTCTCTTTAATAAATGGTGTTGGGAAAACTGGACAGTCATATGCAAAAGAATGAAACTGGACCACTATCTAACACCATATACAAAAACGAACTCAAATGGATTAAGGACTTGAATATAAGACCTGCAACCATAAAACTCCTAGAAGAAACGTAAGTGAAAAACAATTTGACCTTGGTCTTGGTGATAACTTTTGGATTTGACATTAAAAGCCAAAACAGTAAGAGCAAAAATAAAGTGGAACTCCATCAAACTAAAACGCTTTTGCACAGCAAAGGAAAAAAAATCAACAAAATGAAAAGGCAACCTACCAAATGAGAGAAAATATTTACAAATCATTTAACTGATATGGGGTTAACATTCTTTATATATGGATAGATTAGATAGATATACCCCCTCTCTATATATACATATATATGCATTTTTGTTGTGTCATACCTGGAAATGATGTTGTTGGGTTATAGGGTATGTGTTTCATTCAGTTTGGTGTGGTAAGCAGTTTCCAAGAAGATGCTCAGTGGTCACTGCCTGCTGGTGTTCCTGCCCTTGTATAACCCTTTCCCCTTGAGGGTGGGCTGGTCGTAATGAGTCCTTTCTAAGAAAATGAAAATACCAGAAATAATGACATGTCCTTTTAGAGACTGAATTACAAAAATACTGTGATTTCTGTCTTGTGTGCTCTCCCTTACTATCTCTTGGATTGTTCATTCCGGGAGAAGCTGGCTGCCATATAGAGAAGATGTCCTATCAAGAAACCTTTAAAAGTCAATCTCTGTGGCCAGGAGTAGCCAAGTGAGTGGAGTAGATCCTCCCCAATTTGAGCCTTGAGATGACTGTAGCCCCAGCTAACACCTAACATCTTAATTACTGCTTTTTCGGGAGACCCTGGGCCAGAACTACCTAGGCAATTGAGGCCTTATACCTGATCCACAATAGCTATAAGATAATAAATGTCTGTGCTTTCCAGCTCCTAAGTTTTCAGGTAATTTATTATGTAGCAGTCTATAACACTATCCACAATAAACACACTGCCAAACACATTTTCAAAATGTTTGTACCAATTTCTGTTAACACAAACAATTCCTATTGCTCCATGTTCTTGCCGACTCTTTATAATGTCAGTTATTATGTTAGGTTCTTTTTGTTTGTTTGTTTAGTCATTCTAGTGATTGAGTAGTAATGATTTAGCATTATGGCTTTAATTTTCTTCCTTAGTTCTGAGGAGATTGAGCATCTTTTCATTTGGGTAGCACCCTCTGGATAGTTTATTTTATGAAGAGTCATATCTTTAATCCATTTTGAATATTTGGTTCTGTGTTTTTCTTACTGATTTATAGGTCTTTATATTTTCCAAACACTTTATCAGTTATATGGATTATAAATATCATCTTTCACTCTATGTATTTCCTTTTTTCCTCCTAATGGAGTATTTTGATAAGCAAAAGTTCTTAATTTTAATTTAGTCTAATTTATTTTTTATGGCTAATACTTTTTATGTCCTGTTTAAAAACATTTTTGCATATTCCCTAATGCTATCCTCTAGAAACTTCATCATTTTACATATCCCACTTAAATCTATAATCTATCTAGAATTGATTTTTTGAGTATGATATGAGGTAGAGGTCAAAGTTGATATTTTTCCATATGGATATACATTTGGTCCAACTCCTTTCCTTCAAATCTGCAGTGTCACTTTTGTCATAAGTCAAGTGTTCATTTACACATAGGTACATTCATGGACACTCTATTCTATCTCATTGGCCTATTTATTTGTTTAGCTATTTGTCAGTATTAAGTTCTCTTAATTTCTATAATTTTATAATGAATCTTGGTAATCAGTGTAATTTCTGGTAGTAATTTCTAGTACTTAGAAATCTAGTAATTTCTCCCACTTATTTTTAAAGACTTATCTTAGCTATTCTTTTCTCTTTGAATTTTTATTTCAATTTAAAAGTTAATTTTTTTGTCAATGTACATAAATGCACATGCAAAACCTTCTGGAAAATTTATTGAATTTGTATTGAATCTATAGATCAATTTTGGGAGAACTGACATCTTTACAATATTGAGTCTTCATTTATCTACATCATTTTAAGTTTCTCTTAATATTTTGTAGTTTTCAGTGTAGAAGTCTTGCTCATCATTAGTTAGATTTCTACCTGGGAATTTAATGTTTTTATTGATGTTATTGTAAATGCTATAATTTTTAAACTTAATTTTCTTTTTCTCTTTTTAAAAGATTTTATTTGTTTATTTGACAGAGAGAGATCACACAAGTAGGCAGAGAGGCAGGCAGAGAGAGAGGAGGAAGCAGGCTCCCTGCTAAGCAGAAAGCCTGATGAGGGGCTTGAGCCCAGGACCCTGAGATCATGACCTGAGCCAAAGGCAGAGGCTCAACACACTGAGCCACCCAAGTGCCCTAAACTTAATTTTCTAATTATTGCTGGCTTATAAATATAAGAGGGATTTTTTGATGTATTGATTTTGTACCCAACACTCATTTATTTCATGTTAAATTAATCTTTTATTAGGTTCATGATGTGTTATTCTATTACATACTGCTGGTTCAGTTGCATAATATTTTCTTTACTTTTTATGTCTAATTCTACCAGTCATATGGTATTTGTGGAATATCCTTCCATTTGTGTGGTCCTTAATTTTTTAAAAGATTTTTAAAATTTATTTTGGGGGGGAGGGGCAGGGAGGGGGAGAGAGAATCCTCAAGCAGACTCCCTGCTGAGTATAGATTCTGATGTGGGGCTCCATCTCATGACCCATGAGATCATGAGCTGAAACTAAGAGTTGGCTGCTTAACCAACTGAGCCACCCAGGTGCCCCAGACTAATGGTTTTCCATTTTTTTCATCAGTGTCTTACAGTTTTCAGAGTACAGCTTGTTCACTCTCTTTTTTTTTTTTTTTAAAGATTTATTTATTTATTTATTTATTTATTTGACAGAGAGAGAGAGAGATCACAAGCAGGCAGAGAGGCAGGCAGAGAGAGGGGAGGAAGCAGGCTCCCCGCAGAGCAGAGAGCCCGATGCGGGGCTGGATCCCAGGACCCTGAGATCATGACCCGAGCCGAAGGCAGCGGCTTAACCACTGAGCCACCCAGGCGTCCCGCTTGTTCACTCTCTTGATTAAATTTATTCCCAGGTATTTTATTCTTTGTGGTGCACTTATAAATGGGATTGTTTTATTAATTTTTCTTTCTGCTACTTTGTTGTGTATAGTAATACAACCAATTTATATGTATTAATTTGTATATTAATTTTATATATTAATTAATTTGTAATTAACTTTAATGAATTCATTTATTATTTCTAATAATTTCTTGGTGGAGTTTCAGGGTTTTCTGTGTATACCACCATGTCATCTGCAAATTGTGACAGTTTGACTTTTTCCTTATTAATTTGAATGTCTTTATTTCTTTTTCTTATCTGGTTGTTATGACTAGGACTTTAAGTATTATGTTGAATAAAAGTTGAATAATATGAGAGTCGAGTTACTTATCTTGTTCTGATCTTAGAGGAAAAGCTCTCAGTTTTTCCCGAGTGTGATGTTAGCTGTGGGTTTTCATATGGCCTTTATTATCTTGAGTTATGCTTCCTCTAAACCCACTTTGTTGAATTTTTACCATGAACAGATGTTGAATTTAGTGAAATGCTTTTTCTATATCTGTTGAGATTATATGATTTTTATCATTCATTTTATTGAGGTGGTGCACCATAATGATGGATTTGTGAATATTGAAGCATTCTTACATCCATGGAATAAATCCCACTTGACTATGGTGAATAATTATTTTAATAATTGTTAAATTTGGTTTGATTGTATTTTTGAGGGTTTTTTTTGCATCTACACTCATTGAGGAAAATGGTCTATAGTTTTCTTTTTTTGTAGTGTCTTTGATTTTGGTATCATGTAATGCTGGCCTCGTAGAATGAATATGGAAGCTTTACTTCCTCTTCTATTTTTATGGAATTGTTTGAGAAGAATGGGTATTAACTCTTCTTTAAATATTTGATAGAATTCACGAGTGAAGCCATCTGGTCCTAAACTCTTCTTTGTTAGGAGTGTTTTGATTACTGGTGCAATTTCATTATTAGTAATCAGCCTGTTAAAATTTTCTATTTCTTTCTAATTCAGTTTTATAGGACTGTATGTTTCTAGGAATTTATCCATTTTTTTTAGATTATCGCATTTGTTGGCATATAATTTTTTATGATTTTTTAATAATCCCCTTGTCTTTCTATGATGTTGGTTGTTATTTCTCCTCTTTCATTTCTGATTTACTTATTTGAGTTTGCTCTCTCTTTTTTTCTTTTGAAGAATCTGGTTAAAAGTTTATCAATTTTGTTGATCTTCTCAAAGAACCAGCTCCTGGTTTCATTGATCTGTTCTATTATGTTTTGATCCATATGTAATCTTTTCTAATGTTTATTATTTCCTTTTCCTACTGGCTTCAGCTTTGTTTCTTCCTCTTTTTCTAGCTCCTTCAGGAGCTAAGTGTAAGTTGTAATGTTTTGTTTTCTATTTGAGATTTTTCTTGCTTTTTGAGGTAGGCCTGTAGGGCTATAATCTTCCCTCTTAGGGCTGTTTTGCTGCATCCCAATTATCTTGGACCACTGTGTTTTCATCATCATTTATCTCCATGTATTTCTTGATTTCCTCTTTGATTTCATTGCTGACTCATTCATTGTTCAGTAGCATATTATTTAACCTCCATGTATTTATGTTCTTTTCACATTTTTTTTCCTGCTTGATTTCTAGTTTCATACAATTATTAGAAAAGATGCATGGTATGATTTCAATCTTTTTTAATTTGTTGAGACTTGTTTTATGATCTAATATGTGATCCATTCTGGAGAATGTTCCAAGTACACTTGAAAAGAATGTATATTCTGCTGTTTTGGGATGGAATTTTCTGAATACATCTGTTAGGTCCAACTGGTCTAATGTGTCATTCAATACCACCATTTCCTTGTTGATTTTCTGTCTGGATAATCTATCCATTGATATATGTGAGGTGTTCAAGTCCCCTGGCAGTCTTGTATGCTGTCAATTTCTTCTTTAATGTCTGTTAATAGTTTCTTTATATATTTAGATGTTCCCATATTGGATGTATAATTATTACATTTTCTTGTTGGATTGATTTCTTCATCATTATGTGGTGTCTTTCTTTGTCCCTTGTTACAGTTTTTGTCTTTTTATTCTGATATAAGTATTGCTACCACAGCTTTCTTTTCACCTCCATTAGTATGGTAAATGTCTTTCCATCCCTTAACTTTCAATCTGCATGTGTCTTTAAGTCTAAAGTAAGTGTTTTGTAGGGAGCATGTAGATGAGTCTTGCTTTCTTATCCATTCAGTCACTCTACATCTTTTGATTGGAGCATTTAGTCTATTTACATTCAAAGTAATTACTGATAGGTATGTACTTACTGCCTTCTTTTACTTATTTTCTGATTTTTTTTTTTTTTTTTTTGTAGTTCTTCTCTATTCCTTTCTCTTTCTATCTTCCCCTCTGGTTCTATGGTTTTCTTTAGTGATACTGTTGAATTCTTTTCTCTTATTTTTTGCATATGTATTATAAATTTTTGATTTGTGGTCACCATTAGACTCCTATAAAACATCTTATGCATATAGCAGTCTATATTGAGTTGATGGTTCCTTAAATTTGGATCTGTTCTATAAGTAGTTTTACTTCCTCCCTTCATATTTTATGTATATGATATCATAGTTTACACTTTTTAATTTGTGAATCCCTCAAGATTTTTATAGATATAATTGATTTTACTACTTTTGTGCTTTAATCTCTGTACTGGTTTTATAAGTGATTAATCTACTACTTTTATTATGTTTGTATGTATCTGTGGAATTCTTTCCTTTTCAAATTTTCTTACTCTTGTGTATGGCCTCCCGCCGCCCCCCCCGCCCCAAAGAATTCCCTTTAATATTTCTTGTAAGCCTGGTTTAGTGGTGATAAATTCCTTTAACTTTGGTTTGTCTTTATCTTTCCTTCTATTCTGAATGACAGCATTGTTGGATAGAATATTCTTGGTTGCAGACTTTTTCTTTCAGCACTTTAAATATATCATGCCACTCTTCTGGCCTGAAACATTTCTGCTGAAAAATCAGCTTATAGCTCTCTGGGGTTTCTCTTGTATGTAACTTTTTTTTTCTTTTTTTTAACTCTTGTTCCTAAAATTCTCTTTATTACTACTTTTTGCCATTATAATTATTATGTACCTTGGTGTGGATTCCATGGGTTCATTATGTTGGGAACTGATGTGCCTCCTAGGTCTGGATTTCTGTTTCCTTCCCCAGAACAGGGAAGTTTTCAGCTATTATTTCTTCTAATAAATTTTCTGCATTCTTTTCTCTCTCTCCTTCTGAAATCCCTATAATGTGAATATTATTATGTTTGACAATGTCACTGCTTTTCCTTAACGTATTCTCATTTCTTCCTCTTCCTCCTCTTCTCCTTCTTCCTTGTTTCTCCTTTCTTCTTCTTTCACCTTTCTTTCTTTCTTACTCCCTTCTTTCTTTCCTCCCTCCCTTTCTTCTCCTTCTTCTTCTTTTCTTCCTTCTTCTTTCTTCTCCTCTTTTCTTCTCCTTCTCCTTCTTCTGCTAAGCTTGGTTGCTTTCCATTTCTGTTTTCCAGCTCACTTGGTCTGTTTTTCTGCTTTCTCTAGTCTGCTACTTGTTCCTTCTAGTGTATTTTTAATTCCACTTATGGAGTTTTTCACCTCTGATTAGTTCTGTTTTAATATTTTCTCTTTGTTAAAGTTCTCATTGAGATCCTCAACACTTTTCTCAGGTCTGTTAAGAATCTTTGGGACTATTACTTTGAATTTTCTATTAGGCATATTGCTTATCTCCATTTCATTTAAACTTTTTGCTGTGATTTTGTCCTGTTCTTTCATTTGGGACATAAACTTCTGTCTCTTCATTCTGTCTAACTCTCTGTATTTGTTTCTATGTATTAGGAAAGTCAGTTACATCTCCTGATCTTGAAAGTAGTGGTCTTGTAAAGAACAGGTCCTGTAGTGGCCTGTAGTGAAATGTCCCCTTCACCAGGACCATACACTTCAGGGGTGTCTTCTGTGTGTGTTGTGTGTGCTGTACTATTCTGGTTGAGATGCATTTGCCTTCAGTTCACTTCGCTGCAATGGCCCCCTTTGCCTATCTTGGGGCAGTGTTTGGTCCCTGTGTTGTTACATGTCTGGTCTGGGGTTGCCTTGGGCTTATGGCACAGTCAGACCCAGCTCATTTGCCAGGGATGTGGTCATTTCAAACTGCAAGTTACTGTCCTTGTATTGTTCCCTGAGAGCCTAAAAGTTGGTGGGCAGGGCCTGCAGTCAGAGCAGATTTCATTCTTCCAGTTTGTCTGTTGGGATAGCAATGGTCCCAAAATGCAGGGTTTTCTCCTTGTGCTGCCCCTGTGAGTTTTTACTGATGGGCAAGGCCAGTAGTCAGATCAGATTTCTGCCCCCAGCCCACTACTGGGGCTACATTTGAACTGATATGTGTGGTTATCTTTCCCTTTCCCCAGAGCAAGACTCACTTTGGAGTGGTGCTAGTCACCTTCTCAGGGATGCTTGTAAAATGAGATGCATCGTGCACCTGTTTGAAAGGAATCTTCTAAGTGTGGCAGGTTGGATGGGGCAAGTCTACAGGAGAACATGGGGCCAGGGCACATGATGTTAGCAAGCTATGTGATGAGTATTTGCATTGGTTCCTGCAGTTGTCCAGGTATCTAGGCTGGAGTGGGGTTGTGGTGGTGGAGGGGAGAAATGGTATGCACCAATTCCTTTTCCTTGGAGAAGTCTCCTAAACATCCCTGCACCTCCAGCACCATTCTGAGATTATAAATAAATCTTCACATTTATTTCTGGGGTTTTCAGACTGCTACTTCTATGCTATTTCTAGCAGATTGTTATGGTATCTCTTTAATGGGAAGTAC
Source organism: Lutra lutra (assembly GCF_902655055.1). Lineage (NCBI taxonomy): Eukaryota > Metazoa > Chordata > Mammalia > Carnivora > Mustelidae > Lutra > Lutra lutra. The sequence goes on along the minus strand of NC_062283.1, from coordinate 48,562,674 downwards.
TCAGGTTCCTACCACCCTCTGGCTCTCCCAGAGCTGGGTCCACTCATTTTTAATTTTCTAAAGCCCTGCTGGTTGTGAAAACTTGTGAAGTTAAGCCCCATTGATTTTCAAAGCCAGATGTTTTAGAGAATCATTTTCCCAGGGCAGGTCCCTTGTGCCTGGGGTGCCTTGGGTGGGACCCATTCTTCTCCTTTCTCTGAGTTTGTTGTGTCTCCTTGTTTGTGGTTAGTCTCACTAGGAGTTTGGTTCCCAATTGGGTCTCCACCCTTCCTACCATTTCCGATGTGGCTTCCTCTGCATGACTAACTGTGAAGAGTCTTATCTGCCAGTCTTTTGGGGCATTTTCTGGGTTTGTTGCAATGACGTGACTGTTACCTAGGTCCATGGATTGCAGTGAGCTTGAGATCCTCTTACTCTACCATCTATCTAAGCAGGTATCTTGTCTCTTGCTGCATTTAAGCTTTTACATTTTTCTTTAATTTCCAACAGCTTCATTACGGTGTACATAGAGTGGTTTTCTTTTGTAATTCTGTTGCAGGTGTGTGGAACTTCTAGAATATGAAATGCTGTCTTCAGTTTTAGAAAATTTTTAGCGATTATCTCTTCAAATATTTCTTCAACACCATTTTTCTCTCTACTTCTGAGATTACCTTTTTTACTCTTTGTTTTTTAATGTGGATTTTTTTTTAAGGGAACAATTCTCTATGACCTTAATACAGATTTATAAGATCTCTCTTTCAAGGATGTCTGCATAGGAAATAGCCTTGGAGGATAGAGGTATGACTCCAGTTCTCTATTAAGATATTCCACCTAATTATCAATTTAAAAATTAGCCTTTATATTTATGTTAAAGCCCCTATTTAATTCCAATATTTGTATTGCCTGCGGTTTATGTCTATTGTTTGATTTTTCTTTGGTTTTTGATGGTCTTCAAGTTTACATCATAATTTTTGATTCAATGTCAGATTAGTACAGGAAGGACTGCAGAGAGAATTTGTCTTCCTTCAGAAATGGTTTACATTTCCTTCTGTCAGGCAACTCAGTATATCCCAATTACAGGGATTGCTCCTCTTGATAGTGTGGCTCTGGTAGTCAGTGGCCCTTGGGTTCAACAGGTCTCCAGCAAACAAACAAAAACAAACAAACAATTCTTAACCAGGTTGCTCCCCAAGGTTCAACAAGGAAGTAGCAGATAGAAACACTCAATTCACATTCTTTTCCTGAAAGAATTCTGTTTCCTTATCTTAAAAATTTCATTCTGAAAGTTAGACTGCTAATTTAGTACATATATAGGGATGACTGCTATCCTAACTAGAGGCCTGGATCTGTGGCCAGATGCAGGTCACCAGTGTTTTCCTGAAAGGAGCTTGCATACATGCCTGGGGCCCCAATTTTTGTGTCTACTGCCCAGGATTCACAACCTTGGATTGCCTGGCTCTGGTGGCCAGCAGAGCTTGCATTCACAGGTCCCATAGGACTTCAATAAGCAAAGAAACTATTCTTAACCAGATATCCCTCCAGGGCACAACATAGAGGAAACAGACAAAAAGGTCTATCTCTTAGTCTTTCCCTGAAAGAAGTCTATTTGCATACTTTAAAGAGGTTCTGGTTTCTAATCAGCCTATACATAGACATTCCTCTTTGGAACACTGACAAGGCTTGGCAGACCCTCAACTCCTGGGAACCACTAAAAATAAAATATCTTGCTCAATCACAAAAATTTGAGAGACAACCAAAAGCTGGGGCTGAGCTGAATGATAAGGTTATTCCACTACAAGTGATCTCTCCATTAAGACTGAGAGAGGTGGATGTTTAATCTGAGTCACAGAAATCAACACAAAGAATCAAGAGAAATTGATGAATGGAGGAATATATTCCAAACAAAAGGCCAAAATAACACTCCAGAAACAGACTTCAATGAAATGAAAATAAGAAATCTACCTGATAAATAGTTCAAAATATTGCTCATAAAGATGTTCACCAAGGTCTGAAGAACAATGTGAGAACATAATGAAAATTTCTACAATGTGGTAGAAATATATTAAAATATCAAACAGAAGTCACAGAGCTGAAAAATACAATAACTGCACTGAAAAATTCAATTTAGTGGTTCAACAACAGACTTGACCAAATACAAGAAAGGATCAGTGAACTTGCTGGGGCAGTGAAAGTCAGCTAATCAGAGAAACAAATGTAAAAAGGTAAAAAAAGAGTGGGACTAGGAATCCAGTTCAAGATGGGGATAGAAGGGAATCCTAAACTCATCTTTTCCCATGGACACACAGACTATACAGCTACATATTGAACAATATACTCTGAAAAAAAAACCCAAATTTTAGCTGAAGGGTTTGAATCTCATGTCCGTGCACAAACTTCTAAGAAGTGAACCCCAAATATCTAGTTTTGAAAGCCAATGAGCCTTATGTCAATGAGACCTATAACAAATGGAGCAAATGTTCTTAAAGAAATCCCATGGACTCACTCCAAGACCCAGTGCAGGTGCAGCCAATTGAAAAGTTTCCAGACATTCTGCAAAAGAGGCTTATTTGCTTATCTTAAAGAATAAGCCTAGCAACAATTTAACACACATCTAAGGACCTATTAAAATATTCTCCAAAGACAAGGATGATGGGTGCCATTATCACACTTCCCTCTGTTTGTTCCACCTTGCCAGTACCTCCTAAAAAGGAGACTGTGCACCTGTCTTATGCCCTGATTTTTGTGACTGCCACACAGAGGACCCTGTAAATCATTTAAATCTGCTAGCCAGCATGGTTTACCCTCTGTGATCTCCAGGGTTGTGATTAACAGAAAGTTTCTGAACTGGATACTGCTCACAGAGCATGGCAAAGAGGAAGATGATGGAGGCGCTTGGTCTTTCTGTGATAGAGATCTTTTAGGTCACCATCATAGCTGCAGCCTAAGGGGCAAGCTTCCAATTAGGCAGATATCTATGAGCCAACTGAAATACTCTCCAGAGACCTTGGGCTATGGGTGCTATTTTTGCATGATGGATAGTGGACAGAAACATATCTTTTTAGTCTTTTGGTGATAGGACTTTTCCTTGTTCTGGAGGTTTGCCCTGCCCCTCTAAGGGGCATGCACACATCTAGGGACCTATCAAGGTTCTCTTCAGGGCCAGAGGTGGGTGGATCCATCTTTACATTCTCCCTCTGCCTCACTCCAGGCCACCACTGTCTGTGAAAGAGGCCCATCAGCTTATCTGTATAGCTGTTGTCTGAGATCCATTATTTTAATTAAAAACATGAGACTCTTAATCTCACAAAACAAACTGAGGGTTGCTGGGGGAAAGGAAGGATTGCAGATGGTGGTTGGGTTATGGACTTTGGGGAGGGTATGTGATATGGTGAGTGCTGTGAAGTGTGTAAGCCTGATGATTCACAGACCTATATGCCTGGGGCAAATAATACATTATATGTTAATAAAAATAATTAAAATAAAAACAATTAGGAGCTGACTATAATTCTCTCCAGAAGTTGGAGAGGGCAGCAGGCATCATCTTTGCACTCTCCCTCAGTCCCATCCAGATCACTGGTGTCTCCTGCAAAGAAACTTGTGTACACATCTGGTGCCTTGCCTTTTGCATCTGGTATGCAGAGGATTTTTTTTTTAAAATTTTTAATTTTTAAAATTTCTTTTCAGTGTACCAGAGTTCATTGTTTATGCACCACACCAAGTGCTCCATGCAATATGTGCCCTCCATAAAACCCACCACCAGGCCCACCCAACTTCCCACCCCCTACCCCTCCAAAACCCCCTGATTGTTTTTCAGAGTCCATAGTCTCTCATGGTTCATCTCCTCCTCCAATTTCCCTCAACTCCCTCCTCCTCTCCATCTCCCCATGTCTTCCGTGTTATTTCTTATGCTCCACAAATAAATGAAACCATATGATAATTGACTCTCTCTGCTTGACTTATTTCACCTAGCATAATCTCTTCCAGTCCCATCCATGTTGATACAAAAGTTGGGTATTCATCCTTTCTGATGGAGGCATAATACTCCATAGTGTATATGGACCACATCTTCCTTATCCATTCATCTGTTGAAGGGCATCTTGGTTCTTTCCACAGTTTGGTGACTGTGGCCATTGCTGCTATGAACATTGGGGGAGATGACCCTTCTTTTCAGTACATCTGTATCTTTGGGGTAAAAAACCAGTAGTGCAATTGCAGGGTCATAGGGAAGCCCAGAGGATACTTTCTTCATAGCCTAGTTCTGATGGCCTGTGGGGCTGGTGTTCACAGGTTCAATGGGATGGTGGCAAGCAAACAATTCTTAACTAGCTAGCACTTCAGCATAAAAGGAGCAGTCAGAAATGCACATCTCCCAGTGTTCACCAAAAGAGGTATAGTTTTGCAGTTAAAAGCTGCTGCCCAAGGGCCTGGTTTTCAATCAGCCTGACTATAGGTATTGACTGAGATCCTCCCCTTTGGGACAATGACAGGTCTTGGCACACCTTCAACTACTAGGAGCCACTAAAAATAAAATAGGCTGCTTGGACAATCATAAAAGTGTGAGAGACATCCAAGAGCTAGGGCAGGGTTGAATGATAAAATTAATCACCTATACAAGGCCACTTTCAAGACTGAGAGGTGGCTATTTCATCTAATGGATAGAAATCAACACAGAGTGAAGGAAATGAAGATACAGAATAAATTCTAAGCAAAAAGCCAAGAGAAAACCTCAGAAAAAGACCTTAATGAACAGAAATAGAGATCAGTCATTTATCCGGTAAAGAGTTCAAAATTATTGTCAAAAATAGTCAAAAGGATGCTCACCAAGCTCAGGAAAAGAATTGATGAATAGGATTTAGGATATTAAAAACCCAGAAAATATAGGAAAGTACCAAATATAAATTATAATGCTGAATATATAAACTGAACTGAAAAATACACTAGAGGGATTTAACAGCAGACTAGATAAAGCAGAGGAATGGAAAATTAAACTCAAAGACAGCAGTAGAACTCACACAATCAGAGGACAAAAAAGAAAAATGAATGAAAAGAAGTGAAGATAGCTTGAGTTTAGGAGGTACCACCAAGTAGACAAATATTCATATCATAAGGGTCTCAGAAGGAGGAGAGAAAAGGGGGCAGAAAAGTTATCTGAAAGAATAATTGCCAAATGTTCCCTAACCTGAGAAGGATACAGATATCCAGATCTAAGAACCAAGAGAGCCCCAAACAAGATGAACTTAAGGAGGTCCACACCAAGGTACATTAAATATCAAAAGTTAAAGACATGGAGAAAATCATAAAAGCAGCAAGAGAAATACAACTTGTTACATAGAATGGAACCCCCAAAAGACTATCAGGAGACTTGTAAGTAGAAACTTTGTAGGCCAGGAGGGTGTGGCATGACATATTCAATGTGCTAAAAGAAAAAAACCTCCAATCAAGAATGTTTCACCTGAAAATGTTGTAATTCAGAGTTGAAGAAGAGATCATAAGTCTTCCAGATGAACAAAGCTAAAGCATTTAATCACCACTAGAATGGCCTTACAAGAAATGTTAAAGGGACACTTTTAAGCTGTAAGGAAAGGGTGCTAATTAGTAACTGAAAAACATGAAAGTATAAACCTCACAGGTAGAAGTATATGTATACAAAAATTCAGAATACTCTAATGTTGTAAAGATGGTGGATTAATCACTTATAAAACTGGTATAAAGATTAATAGACAAAAGTAGTAAAAATAACTACAACTATAATAATTTGTCAAGCGATATACAATATAAAAAAGAGGTTTGTGACATGAGAAACATAAAACTTGGGGGGAGGAGTAAAAATGTAAAGCTTTAGAATGCATTCAAACTTAGGCTCTTGTCAACTTAAAATATACTGGTATAAATATAAGTTGTTTTATCTAAGCCTCATGATAAACACAAAATGAAGTCCTATCAAGATACACAAGAGATAAAAGAAGGGATCTAGACTTACCACTACAGAAAATCATCAAATCACAAAGGATGAGAACAAGAGAAGGAACAGAGGAACTACAAAACAATCAGGAAAAATTAACAAAATGGCAAAAAGTCCATATTTATCAATAAGTTCTTTAAATGTAAAATCAATAAATTCTACAATTAAAAAGACATAAGGTGCCTGAATAGATTAAAAAAACAAGTCCTATCTATATGCTGCCTACAGGATACTCACTTCAGCTTTAAGGACACACACAGACTGAAAGTGGGGGTAAAAAAAAAAAAAGAAAAAAGATATCCTTGTGAATGGAAACCAAAAGAAAGCCTAGGTTTCTTTTTTTTTTTTTTTAAGATTTATTTATTTATTTATTTGACAGACAGAGATCACAAGTAGGCAGAGAGGCAGACAGAGAGAGAGGAGGAAGCAGGCTCCCCGCCGAGCAGAGAGCCTGATGTGGGGCTTGATCCCAGGACCCTGAGATCATGACCTGAGTCGAAGGCAGAGGCTTAACCCACTGAGCCACCCAGGTGCCCCGAAAGCCTAGGTTTCTATATTTATATCAGAGAAGATAGACTTTGAGACAAAGACTGTAGAAAGAGACAAGGTATTTATATGAATGCAGTCAATCCAAAAAAACAAAACAAAACAAAAAAACGGTGTAAATGTTTTAAATATTTTTGCACCAAACATAGAAGCACCTAAATGTATAAAGCAAATATTAACAGACATTCAAAGAAAAATAGAGAACAATGCAACTACAATGGATGACCTTAATACCCACTTTCATCAATGGATAGATAATTTACATTGAAAATAAATAAGGAAACATTAGCCTTACATGATGTTAGACAAGATGGTCTTAACAGATGGACTTAACAGACATAGAATATTCTATCCTGAACAACAGAGTACAGTTCTTCTCAAGCACACATGGAACATCTTCCAGGATAGATCATATATTAGTCCATGAAGCAAGTCTAAGTAAATTTAGAAGCTTGAAATCATATTGAGCATCTTTTCTGATCACAATGGTATGGAACTAGGGATCAATTACAATAAAATAACTGGAAAATTCACAAATAGATGGAGATTCAACAACATGTACCAAACAGCCAATGGGTTGAAGAAGAAATCATGACAGAAATTTTTTAAAAATCTTGAGACAAATGAAACAGAACTACAATATACCAAAATTTATGACACTCGGTAAAAGCAGTTCTAAGAGGGAAGATCATAAAGATAAATGGCACACCAAAAAAACCAGGAAAAACTCAAATAAACACCTACATTTTACCTCAAGAAACTAGACAAAGAACAAAAGAAGCCCAAGTAAGTAGAAGGAAGGAAATAACAAATATTGGAGCAAAAATAAATGAAATAGAAACTAAAACGACAGTAGAAATGATCAAATAAACTAAGAGCTGGTTTTTGAAATGGAACAAAATTGACAAACCTTAGACTCACCAAGAAAACAAGAAAGGATTCAAATAATAAAATCAGGGGAAAAAAAGGAGGGATGTCTGGGTGGCTCAGTCAGTTAAGTGGCCAATTCTTGGTTTTAGCTCAGGTTGTGATCTCACAATTGTGGGATCAAACCCTCTGTCAGGCTCTACACTCAGTGTAGAGTCTGCTTTCAATTTTCTCTCTCCTTCTTCCCTCAGCTCTCTCAAAGAAACAAACAAACTAATAAACAAATGAATAAATAAAATATTTTAAAAGGAAAAAAAGGAGATTTTACAATGGGTACCAGAGGGATACCAAGGATCATGAGAGATTTCCATGCATAACTATTCACCAAAACATTGAATAACTTAGAAAAATGGATAAATTTATTGAAACTTGCAACCTATATATACTGGATCAGGAAGAAACAGAAAATCTGAATAGATGAATTAATAGTAAGGAAATTGAATGAGTAATCAAAAACCTCCCAATGAACAAAAATCCATTTTCAGATGGCTTCACTTGGAATTTCATCAAATATTTAAAGAAGAATTACCATCATCTTTCTCAAATATTCTAAAAATAAAAGAGAATACTTCTAAACTCTTTTTGTAAAATGAGCATTACCCTAATACCAAACTAGACAAGGATGCCACAAGAAAAGAAAATTATAGACCAATATCTGTGATGAACATAGATGCAAAAACCCTCAAGAAAATATTAGCAAACCCAATTCAACAATATATTAAAAGGATCATGCATCATGATCAAGGGATTTATTCAGGGAAGGAAGAATGGTTCAACAGCTGCTAATCAACCATCAGAAAAAGCAGATGACAAAATTCAATACACATTCATGATAAAGACTCTCAACAAAGTGGCTATAGAAGGAACATACTTCAACGTAATAAAAACCATATATGACAACACTACATCTAACATATTTAATGGTAAAAAGCTAAAAGATTTCTTTTAAAAATCAGGAAGTAGACAAAGATGCCCACTCTCACCACTTTTATTCAACATAGCTCTAGAAGTCCTAGCTGAAACAATAAGGCAAGAAAAAATATAAAAGACATTCAAACTAGAAAAAAGCAATAAAACTGTATTTTGAGATAATATATTTTAGAAAACCCTAAAGACTCTACCAAAAAACTGCTAGAACTAACAAATTCAGTAAAGTTGTAGGATATAAAATCAATACCTAAAAGCTGCTGTGCTTCTATTCATTAATAATGGACTATTAGAAAGAAAAATTATGGGGGACGAGTCAAGATGGCGGAGGAGTAGAAGGCTGAGATGACATCAGGTAGCAGGAGATCAGCAAGATAGTTTATCAAATCATTCTGAACACCTACAAATCCAACAGGAAATTGAAGAGAAGAAGAGCAGCAATTCTAGAAACAGAAAATTGACCACTTTCTGAACGGTAGGACTGGTGGAGAAGTGAATCCAAAGCCATGGGAAGATAGACCGCAGGGTGAGGGGCCAGCTCCCGGCAAGCAGCAGAGCAATGGAGCACAAAATCTGAATTTTTAGAAGTCTGCTCCACTGAGGGACATCGTTCCAGAGGCTAAGCAGGGGTGGAGCCCTTGTGGGGACAGCATAGTCTCAGGTCCCGCAGGGTCACTGAAGGATTGGGGGTGTCTGAGTATTGCAGAACTTGCAGGTATTAGAGCACAGAAGCTGGCTATAGGACAGAGCTGAGAAGTGAGCTCTCAGCTCAGGGTTACCTTAAACTGTGATCTGCGGCATGTCAGGCCACTGCTCTTTGAGCAGGGACCTCACAAGTGGCAGGTCCGGGGAGACCTCCCTGGAAGAGCGGCAGTAATCTGCTGGGTTTGGAGACTCAAAACAGGGCTGTGTGCCAGAGACAGAAATGCTCAGTCACAGGCCGGGTGAGCTTGGAGCCCGGCCAGACCAGGGAGACGGGAGTGATTGAGAGCTTTTCTCTGAGGGTGCACTGAGGAGTGGGGCCCCAAGCTCTACGCTCCTCCAGGCTGGAGATTGGGAGGCTGCCATTTTCATTCCTGTCCTCCAGAACTCTACGGAATGCGTTCAGGAAACAAAAGCTCCTGAGAGCAAACTGGTGCAGATTACTTAACCAGGCCCCCGGCAATGGCAGTGCAATTCCACCTTGGGCAAAGACACTTAAGAATCACTACAACAGATGCTTCCCCCAGAAGATCAGCAAGAATTCCAGCCAAAGACCAAGCTCACTTAGCAAGGAGAGCCATGGAATTCCAGAGGAGGAGAAAGCAAAGCACGGAACTCATGGTTTTCTTCCCATGAATCTTTAGTCTTGCAAAGTTAATTACTTTTTAAAAAATTTTATATTTTTTCTTATTCTAATTTTTAAAAAATTTTACCTTTCCTCTTTTAACATTTTTAAATAGTTTATCTTAACAATACCTTTCATAAAAAAATCTTTTTGAACCTTCATTATTATAGTCATATTTTATTCTTCATTGTATCTAACTTTGTTTTTTGTATACACATAGGGTTTTTTTCTTCTAAAAAATTTTGAGATACAACTTCTTCTAACAGATCAAAATATACCCTAAATCTAGTGCAGGGCTTTGTTCTAGTCTCCAGCCTGAGCAAATTCTCTCCATTTTCTTTTTCTTTCTTTTCCCAATGAACTTATCTTAGCAACTCCTTTTTTAGAATTTTTTAAAATTTTCATCTTTACAGTCATATTCCATCCCCTCGTCATGTTTACCCTTATTTTTGTGTATATATGTATTTTTGCTTTCTTTAAAAATTTGAGAGGTAATTTCAAGTGGGTGGCTCTATTCTATTCACCAGTTGAATATATATATATATATATGTATACATATATATATATTTTAAAATTTCTTTTTACCCCTTTTCTTCTCCCCCTTGTTTGAGGTCTCCTCTGATTTGGTTAGCATACATTTTTCTGGGGTCTTTGCCATCCTTTTAGTATTTTAATCCCTCGTTCATATATTCTTATCTGGATAAATGACAAGGAAGAAAAACTCACCACAAAAAAAAGAACAAGAGGCAGTACTGATGGCTAGGGACATAATCAATATGGACATTGGTAATATGTCAGATCGAGAGTTCAGAATGATGATTCTCAAGGAGGTAGCCAGGCTTGAAAAAGGCATGGAATATATTAGAGAAATCCTGTCTGGAAAATAAAAGCCCTTTCTGAAGAAATGAACTAAAATCTAACCAAACTCGAAATAAAAAAAGCTATTAATGAGATGCAATAAAAAATGGAGGCTCTTACTGCTAGGATAAATGAGGCAGAAGAGAAAATTAGTGATATAGAAGACCAAATAGTGGGGAATAAAGAAGCTGAGCAAAGGAGAGACAAACAAGTACTGGACAACAAGGGGAGAATTCGAGAGATAAGAGATACCATAAGACAAAACAACATTAGAATAATTGGGATTCAAGAAGAAGAAGAAAGAGAGAGGGGAGCAGAAAGTATATTGGAGCAAATTATAATAGAGAATTTCCCTAATATGGCGAAGGGAACAAGCATCAAAATCCAGGAGGTGCAGAGAACCCCCCTCAAAATCAACAAGAATAGGTCCACACCCCATCACCTAATAGTAAAATTTACAAGTCTTAGCGACAAAGAGAAAATCCTGAAAGCAGCCTGAGACAAGAAGTCTGTAACATACAATGGTAAAAATATTAGATTGGCAGCAGACTTATCCACAGAGACCTGGCAGGTCAGAAAGAACTGGCATGATATATTCAGAGCACTAAATGAGAAAAACATGCAGCCAAGCATACTATATCCAACTAGGCTATTATTGAAAATAGAAGGAGAGATAAAAAGCTTCCAGGACAAACAATAACTAAAAGAATTTGCAAACACCAAACCAGCTCTACAGAAAATATTGAAAGGGGTCCTCTAAGCAAAGAGAGAGCCTAAAAATAACATACCAGAAAGGGACAGAGAAAATATACAGTAACAATCACTTATAGGCAATACAATGGCACTAAATTCATATCTCTCAATAGTTACCCTGAATGTAAATGAGGCTAAATGCCCCAATCAAAAGACATAGGGTATCAGAATGGATAAAAAAAACAAAACCCATCAATATGCTGTCTACAAGAAACTCATTTTAGACCCCAAAACACTTCCAGATTTAAAGTGAGGGGGTGGAAAACAATTTACCATGCTAAGGGACATCAGAAGAAAGCTGGGGTGGCAATCTTTATATCAGATCAATTAGATTTTAAGCCAAAGACTATAATAAGAGATGAGAAAGGACACTATATCATACTCAAAGGGTCTGTCCCATAAGAAAATCTAACAATTTTAAATATCTATGCCCTTAACATGGGAGCAGCCAACTATATAAACCAATTGATGTGTTCTACTGTTCTTTTGGCTTCTATGTCATTGATTTCTGCTCTGATCATTATGATTTCTCTTCTCCTGCTGGGTTTAGGCTTTCTTTGTTGTTCTTTCTCCAGCTCCTTTAGGTGTAGGGTTAAGTTGTATATTTGAGACACAAATTCTCCTGAAACTGCTCCAAAAAATAGAAATGGAAGGAAAAGTTCCAAACTTATCTTATGAAGCTAGCATTACCTTGATCCTAAAACCAGGCAAAGATCCCATAAAAAAGGAGAATTACAGACCAATATCCTTGATGAACACAGATGTGAAAATTCTCACCAAAATACTAGCCAATAGGATCCAACAGTACACTAAAATCAAGGAAACACATAGATAATAATACAATAATTGTAGGGGACTTTAACACCCCCCCTCACTGAAATGGACAGATCATCCATGCAAAAGATCAACAAGGAAATAAAGGCCTTAAATGACACACTGGACCAGATGGACATACAGATATATTCAGAACATTCCATCCCAAAGCAACAGAACAACATTCTTCTCTAGTGCACATGGAACATTCTGCAGAATAGATCACATCCTGGTCACAAATCAGACCCAACTGGTACCAAAAGACTGGGATCATTCCCTGCATATTTTCAGACCACAATGCTCTGAAGTTAGAACTCAATCACAAGAGAAAACTTGGAAAGAACTCAAATACATGGAGGCTAAAGGACATCCTTCTAAAGAATGAGTGGGTCAACCAGGAAATTAAAGAAGAATTGAAAAAATTCATGGAAACAAATGATAATGAAAGCACAACTGTTCAAAATCTTTGGGACACAGCAAAGGCAGTCCTGAGAGGAAAATATATAGCGATACAAGCCTTTCTCAAGAAACAAGAAAGGTCTCAAATACACAACTTAACCCTACACCTAAAGGAGCTGGAGAAAGAACAACAAAGAAAGCCTAAACCCAGCAGGAGAAGAGAAATCATAAAGATCAGAGCAGAAATCAATGACATAGAAGCCAAAAGAACAGTAGAACACATCAATGAAACTAGGAGATGGTTCTTTGAAAGAATTAATAAGATTCATAAACTCCTGCCCAGACTTATCAAAAAGAAAAGAGAAAGGACCCAAATTAATAAAATCATGAATGAAAGAGGAAAGATTACAACCAACACCAAAGAAATACAGACAATTATAAGAACATATTATGAGCAACTATACGCCAGCAAATTTGACAATCTGGAAGAAATGGATGCATTCCTGGAGACATATAAACAACCACAACTGAACCAGGAAGAAATAGGAAACCTGAACAGACCCATAACCAGTAAGGAGATTGAAACAGTCATCAAAAATCTCCCAAAAAACAAGAGCCCAGGTCCAGATGGCTTCCCAGGGAAATTCTACCAAACATTGAAAAAAGAATTAATTCCTATTCTCCTGAAACTGCTCCAAAAAATAGAAATGGAAGGAAAAGTTCCAAACTTATCTTATGAAGCTAGCATTACCTTGATCCTAAAACCAGGCAAAGATCCCATAAAAAAGGAGAATTACAGACCAATATCCTTGATGAACACAGATGTGAAAATTCTCACCAAAATACTAGCCAATAGGATCCAACAGTACACTAAAAGGATTATTCACCACGACCAAGTGGGATTTATTCCAGGGCTGCAAGGTTGGTTCAACATCCGCAAATCAATCAATGTGATACAATACATTAATAAAAGAAAGAACAAGAACCACATGATATTCTCAATAGATGCTGAAAAGCATTTGACAAAGTACAGAATCCTTTCTTGATCAAAACTCTTCAAAGTGTAGGGATAGAGGGTACATACCTCAATATCATCAAAGCAATCTATGAAAAACCCACCACGAATATCATTCTCAATGGAGAAAAACTGAGAACTTTACCACTAAGGTCAGGAACACGGTAGGGATGTCCATGATCACCACTGCTATTCAACATAGTACTAGAAGTCCTAGCCTCAGCAATCAGACAACAAAAAGAAATCGAAGGCATCCAAATCAGCAAAGAAGAAGTCAAACAATCACTCTTTGCAGATGATATGATACTTTATGTGGAAAACCAAAAAGACTCCACTCCAAATCTGCTAGAACTTGTACAGGAATTCAGTAAAGTGTCAGGATTTAAAATCAATGCACAGAAGTCAGTTGCATTTCTATACACCAACAACAAGACAGAAGAAGAGAAATTAAGGAGTCAATCCCATTTACAATTGCACCCAAAACCATAAGATACCTAGGAATAAACCTAACCAAAGAGGCAAGGTATCTGTACTCAGAAAACTATAAAGTACTCATGAAAGAAATTGAGGAAAACACAGAGGAATGGAAAAATGTTTCATGCTCATGGATTGGAAGAACAAATATTGTGAAAATGTCAATGCTACCTAAAGCAATCTATATGTTTAATGCAATCCTTATCAAAATACCAACCATTTTTTTTCAAAGAAATGGAACAAATAATCCTAAAATTTACATGGAACAAGAAAAGACCTTGAATAGCCAGAGGAATGTTGAAAAAGAAAGCCAAAGGTGGTGGCATCACAATTCCAGACTTCAAGCTCTATTACAAAGCTGTCATCATCAAGCTGGCACAGAAACAGACGCATAGATCAATGGAACAGAATAGAGAGCCCAGAAATAGACCCTCAACTCTATGGTCAACTAATCTTTGACAAAGCAGGAAAGAATGTCCAATGGAAAAAAGACAGTCTCTTCAACAAATGGTGTTGGGAAAATTGGACAACCACATGCAGAACAATGAAACTGGACCATTTCCTTACACACACACACGAAAATAGAATCAAAATGGATGAAGGACCTCAATGTGAGAAAGGAATCCATCAAAATCCTTGAGGAGAACACAGGCAGCAACCTCTTCGACCTCAGCTGCAGCAACTTCTTCCTAGAAACATCGCCAAAGGCAAGGGAAGCAAGGGCAAAAATAAACTATTGGGACTTCATCAAGATCAAAAGCTTTTGCACAGCAAAGGAAACAGTCAACAAAACCAAAAGACAACTGACAGAATGGGAGAAGATATTTGCAAATGACATATCAGATAAAGGGCTAGTATCCAAAATCTATAAAGAACTTATCAATCTCAACACCCAAAGAAAGTCTAATCCAATCAAGAAATGAGCAGAGGACATGAACAGATATTTCTGCAAAGAAGACATGCAGATGGCCAACAGACACATGAAAAAGTGCTCCACATCACTCAGCATCAGGGAAATACAAGTCAAAACTACAATGAGATACCACCTCACACCAGTCAGAATGGCTAAAATTAACAACTCAGGAAACGACAGATGCTGGCGGCAATGTGGAGAAAGGGGAACCCTCTTACACTGTTTGTGGGAATGCAAGCTGGTGCAGCCACTCTGGAAAACAGCATGGAGGTTCCTCAAAAAGCTGAAAATAGAGCTACCCTATGACCCAGCAATCGTACTACTGGGTATTTATCCTAAAGATACGAATGTAGTGATCCGAAGGGACACATGCACCCAAATGTTTATAGCAGCAATGTCCACAATAGCCAAACTATGGAAAGAACCTAGATGCCCATCAACAGGTGAATGGATGAAGAAGAAGTGGTATATATATACAATGGAATACTATGTAGCCATCAAAAGAAACGAAATCTTGCCATTTGCAATGATGTGGATGGAACTAGAGGGTATTATCCTGAGCGAAATAAGCCAATCAGAGGAAGACAATTATCATATGATCTCCCTGATATGAGGAAGTTGAGAGGCAAAGTGGGGAATTTGGGGGGTAGGGAAGGGAAAAAAATGAAACAAGATGGGATCAGGAGGGAGACAAACCATAAGAGACTCTTAATCTCACAAACCAAACTGAGGGTTGCTGGGGGGTGGGGCTTATGGAGAGGGTGGTTGGGTTATGGACATTGGGGAAGGTATGTGCTATAGGTGAGTGCTGTGAAGTGTAAACCTGGTGATTCACAGACCTGTACCCCTGGGGCTAATAATATATTATATGTTAATTTAAAAAAAATTAAAAAATGGAAAATTATACTAATATGAACTATCAGAAATAAATATTGAAAAAATTCCACATACAGTTGCATCAAAAAGAACAAATACCTAGTAATCAATTTAACTAAGGTGGTGCAAAACCTGTATCCTGAAAACTCTAAGACAATGATGAGAGAAACTGAGGAAGACGCAAATAAATGGAAAGATATTCTGTGCTCATGGATTAGAAGAATCAACATTGTTAATGTGTCCTTACTACCTAAAGTCATCTATATATTAAATGCAATCTCTATCAAAATTCTGATGACACTTTCACAGAACTAGAACAAATAATCCCAAAATGTGTATGGAACCACAAAACCCCTGAAGTAGTTCTGAGAAAGAGCAAAGCTGATGGTATGATGTTCCTGGATTGGCTTTTATGGATCTTTGGATCTGGCTCCAATGTTGCCAAGATGTGTCAGTTGGCCAGTTTGGCCAGAGACCCCCACATTGGGAGTTTGTTAAAACCTCCGAGATATTGAAGACACATTTTATTAGAGATTCTTGAGGGAAGCCCCTGAGCTTGTTGCCACAGTGAGAGTGCTCCTGAATGTATGGAGCTGAGACAGAAGACACAGAGAAAATAAAATAGAGGATGGACTCTGAGAAAGAGACTTCTCTCCCCTCCCCCAAATCTCCAAAACTCAGGGATAAGAAGGAAGAAGGTCTGCCTCTCCTGACTTGGGTTTTTATGACTTGGCACCAGACCACATCCATCCAATATGGTTATTACAGGTAAGGCTCACTGTGAGCAGAAAATCCTAGATGAAGCAGGTCTCCTTTTACATAAAATTGAAATGGTTCTATGGCTATATCATTTTGTTGACCACCCTGCTCCCACAGATCCCCTGACCATTTCTAACATAGATTCTGCCCAAAATCTAAGGAGTTCTTTTTAATGCACACTCTCTCTAACTATAAGGCCATTGCAATCAATGGGAATGTCAGATATAGTACAACAGGCATTAGATTACATCAATGCTGTAGTTATACATGAAAAAGAGAATTTTCCCATAGCCCAAATCTTGTTTGCCAGTAAAGGCAAATGAGCCTGGTTGTCCCTCAGCCAAGAACCAATGGAGGGACCCTGGGACATTGTTGTCTGGCTCCTCATTGGTCCCCACCAAGGGGCAGCACTTTGATCCAGCCCCTTCTTTCATGAGATAATCAATAGGGTTCCCTACACCAGCAGCTCTGGAGATGAGGGGTTTCTAATGACTTAACTTCTTTTTTTTTTTTTTTTAAAGATTTTGTTTATTTGAGAGAGAGACAGTGAGAGAGAGCATAAGCGAGGAGAAGGTAAGAGAGAGAAGCAGACTCCCCATGGAGCTGGGAGCCCGATGCAGGACTCGATCCCGGGACTTCTAGGATCATGACCTGAGCTGAAGGCAGTCGTCCAACCAACTGAGCCACCCAGGCGTCCCAAATGACTTAACTTCTGAAAGCCCACATATATGTTAGAAACCTTTGCTCAGACACTCCAAGTTCTTCTAGAGACCTTCTGCCCCATTCAACAAGCAAATGCCATCACCTCTCAAAGGCCCCAGTCCCAGCAGTGGGCTCAAGGATCCCATACCCTAAATTTTGAGAGTGGTAGCCACCAAGGCCCTTTCCCTCAGGACCAACAGTTTCCCAGAGTATGTCCCTCCTGCAGAGGATAATTGCCCATACACTTCTTTAATTATTAGGACACACAGAACAAACATTTTACAGCTCTCATTGACATGGAAAGCCACATTACAGGGCTTCCCAGGATCCCCTCCAAACACAAGTTGCGTGGAACCCTTTAAATTACAAGGCATAACAGGTAGGGTACTAGTACTAGAAGAAATTCAACTTTCATTGGATGTCACTATTTGAACAATCTGTATTTAAAATCTTTCAGTGGCAGTGGCCCCTTTGGCCCTATCCTTTCCTCTTATAATTATAGATGTCTTGATTCACAGCCATGCCATTTAAAACAAATCCAAATTCCTGACCTTCCTGGTGGGAGGTGCACATTAGGTGCCCATTAGAAATACCACTCAATATCACTTACATTAGGGGATTGAGAGACTGTCACCCAAAATTCAAGGTTTACTAAATGAGGGGGTCCTTAAATACATCATAATACATCATTTCTTCTTTCAGTTCCCCCATTTTGGTAGTATTAAAGCCCCCTACTACTGAGAGGAGATTTACAGTTCACTATGGAAATTTAAATGCTCAGGTGCCCCCTATTAAAGCTCCCATTCTCAACACTGTCCAGTTAATTGAGGACCTCTGAAGGGCTCCAGGGAGGACTATTTTACTGCAGTGAGTCTAGCTAATACATTCTATTCAGTATCAGTCACCAGTGGGTCCCAGCCACAGTTTGCTTTCATGTTTGGAGGCACTGCATATACCTTTACTTGGCTGCTAATGGGCTATCATAACAGTTTGGCTCTTGACCACAGTCTTGGCTGGCAAGACCTGGATGCCCTTACAATGTCCCCTTGTACTCTTTGGTACTCTACCAATGACATTCTAAGCCAGAGTCCCTTGGAAGATATGGTGTGTGAGGCCCTAATACAGCAGATGACCCATCCGCAACATAGAAGTTGGGCTATTGCTTCCATAAAATTCAAGGGTCAGCCACAAATGTTAACTTTCTGGGTATTAATTGGTCCTCTAGAGGATGAGAAATTTTGCTTGTAGTTAAACATTAATTATTAACCATCCAACCTCCTACTATGCTATTGCAAGTTCAGTATGTCTGAAGCTTTTCACGTTTTGGCAACAATACATACCTTACTTATCCATCACTCCTGAGCCTATTTATGCAGTCATGCACAAAGTCTCCACACTTTATTGGGGAGAAGTTCAACAACAAGTTTTGCAGTTGGCATACAAATTCATCAAGTCCTCCTCCTGGTTTTCCTAGCCCTTCTTTCTGGGTTAAAACACTGGCCTCCTTGGAAAGTTTTGGAGTCTATAGACTAAAGATGGCTTCTCTTGGTTGTTTATGGACATCTGGACCAGATGGCTTCTTTCTACAGCCACCATAGAATGTCAAATTCTGGCTATTTATTGGGCTTTGTAAGAAACAGAAATCCCCATGGAATAGAGCTTATTCTCCTATGTAACCATATTCCCATTATGCCATGTCATGGATAAGGAATGCCTCTTAACAGTGGTTTGTCATAGCCATGACCACCTCCTTGCTAACATGGAAATGGTACCTCCTGGAATGGGCTAAACCTGCCATGGTAGGTTTTTGCAAATTACAGGATGATATGGCTTCCATAGTCCTCAGGCCCCTGCTCACAGGTTTCAAGGAATTGCCCAAGCCTCTAGTGACCTGGGCTGGTCCCTAGAAAGGGCTGATGGAGTGAGGAAAGGAATCTGTGTACTTCATGGTTGGCAATACTACCCCCTGGGAGAGTGGCAGTAAAACATCCTGCCCCCAGCAGTGCCAGGCTTATCAAAGATAGCAAGTCAAGGTAACCTCTGTTAACTGATTTTGGGGTGGCACAAATGATTGTGCACACCATTGTCTATGACAAGCCTCTTGTCCATATTTTTATGATTCATGAGTGGTTGCTAGCAGGGTAGAAGTTTGCTTGGGCTACTGGCAGCAGGACAACTTTCACATTCAAGTATTTCTCTTTTGGAGTGCCTCACTTTGGAGATTCACTGCCTAGACACCAGTCACAACTAAGGTTATCCGTGTTTTATCACATAAAAATGTTGCCTACACCAGAGTCTGTCTTTAAGTGCAGTGTGGATGCCCTTACCCAAATCCAGGTCATCACCCATTTGGGACTCTCAAATACCAATTCCATCAGTTCCATCCCATACCATGAAAACCACAGCTTCTCCCCTCTCAATCAATCCTCAAGTCCACAATTCTGGCCTTTCTTACTAATCAATTCTAAAACCTTATTCCTTGGCTAAATACTTCCATCTCTCTTAGGGTTATGGGAAAGCTACTAGCACACTGGCCTGGACCTGCCACAGGGACAGGCTGCTTACACAGCTCTTGCAAAATCCATGGTTTTAAATTGCAAATTATGCTCCCAAACCAAACTTTGGAAACTGTTGCATCATGCCTCACTTCTGTGAGGGCTCTCCCCTTACCCTTTTAGCTGTTGACAGGTTAACTTCATATGCCCACTTCCTTCTTCTGTCGGCACTGCCTGCTTTGCTATTACATATGCAGATACTTTTACTGCCCTACTGCTTACTATGCCCAAAGTAACACCTCTATGGAGCAGATAATCTCTTTCTTTTCTAAGGGCCCCCGTTTGACCCTCTTGACATTAACTCAGATCAAGGATTTCATTTTACTGACAATATAACATAGCACCAGGCTGTCCTCCAGGAATTCAATGGGACTTTCATCTCCCATACCAGACACAGGCCTCTGGCATTATTAAAAGCCATGGTGTTCTAAAATTCTTGCTTCTTAAATTTCAGAGTGGTAAATGGACTCCTAAATGGACTTCCTTGCTGCCACAGGCACTTGCCACTTTAAACTAGATCATATGGCTACCACTACCACCCACCAATCAAAGTACCTATGATATTTATCATGGGAGAATCTGATACCTTCATCTAATGGGACAATATTATTTACACTTTCCCCCCAAATTTTAAGCCCCCTTAATTGGAAATTGGAAATGTCAATCATCTTGCCTTCCAATATTCATTGGCAACTTGGATTAGGGATTTGTGGTTAGATATGGCCCTCTTGTTTACAGATAGTCCTGGCCCACTAGAGAAATACAAGCCTACTATGCTGCTGGTGAACCATGCTTACCCACTTGATATGAAAATTCCAGCTGAAATGCTAATGTATAGTAGCCTTAGTGGATGACTCATTTATCCTAAACATATTTCCCCATAGGAAGTGGAAATAATTGCACCCAGACCCACCAAGGGAACAGTGTGGATCTCTAAAGGGTGGGAAGAAGCACCTAGGTTGGTTGACACCTGAAACACTAGAAAATGACATCATGGAAATAAGATCTCAATACTTGGCCCTACCCCACTTTGGAGGAGGCCACCAGTGAGCTGTTGAGTCACGGCATATAATAAATATTCACATGGAACAGACAGTCTGCAGGCAGATGCAAAACTGCAGAATGCAAATGCTTTCCACTATTGGTTTTACTCTGTAACTTTTGTGCCATCTGGGTCATGGGTCCTCTTTTCCACCCTTGAAAGGCAATACTAGAAATGTGTTGGAACCACATATCCACCCGGAACAGGGGGATAGTATGTGTTGAAAGTCACCTGGAGCCTGAAATGCCACCAGGTATGGATACTAGCTGAGTAATTCAAGCCCTCTATCTTAAATAGGACCAATGACACCCTCCCTGCCTCAGCCATCACTCACATCCTGACCTCTGGGCATTGGTCATTATTGCTCTAATTTTGACCCTAAGTGGCTGACAGGCTTATACAGTTCAGACTCATTTCTGGTAAGATAAACATTAGATTGTCAGGAGCATACAACTAAATTCTTTTAACCAAGGCTACACATGAGCCTCTAGCCTTTTCTGCTTATGGATTGAGACCATTTATGCCTTGGAGGGGAGCATTGCCCAATAATTTGTAAGGTGCACCCCTGAGAAGCTCCCAAATTTACTGAGAGTTTGTGTTATCAGTACATATTTCCAAACTTGCAAGTGAACTTTAATCAAGGCAATCCAAATCTATGTGACCCTGGTGGACATCTTGGCCCCTCAGTTCCCCTTCCCCTAGGTGGCTACCTGGGAAAGCCAAAAAGCTCCTCTGGGATGACCCCTTCACCTGCAATAATGTCAGGGATGACTGTGCCCCAGCTTGTGATGGTGCAGGACATGACAAATCAAGAGATGACAACACCAACAGTGTGGATGCAATATGAGATGATGATGCCTCAGTTCACAACACCATAGGACACAACTTTATTTTGAATGCTGCCTCCACAGCCTTCCACTATATCAGGAGATAACACCCAGGAAGACATGATGGCTGATGATGGTGAGCACTCCCTGCGACTTAGCTGTGAACTGAACACCCGTTTATCTAAATGCCCTGCTTATGACCCCCTTGAATGGCACTTTGCAGAGTTAAATATGTTACCCCAAGGCACCCATGCTTCCTACAATGCTTACTGCTTTAAGTAAGACAGTAAAATGACTGCCAGTGTGCTCTCTGTCGGGCCTTTGGACTTGGGAAGGCCAAGATATATGTTGAGACTCATAATCTTACAGAGGCCCCTTCAAACACTTTATTCAATTGCTTGCCTTCACGACACCCATTAGATTGCTCCATACAATGTACCCTGCTGGGGGTTAATGAATTAAATTTCTGTTAGGAGGACCCCCTGTGGTGGTGGATGCTGCCACCACCACCACCACAGCAGGGTCACAATCCTCTACCACCATGAGGGGACCCTTTCCCACCATCACCACTCGGGACTCTATAATCCTCCTATTCAAACCCTCTAATAGTCTTAACATTTTTATATAATTGGTAGAAACTGGAGCTCATTTTTTTGGGCCATTGTAATTGCTGGACATATTACTGGGCTCAATAAAGATTTTTTTCCTAAGTTAGTGGCCTACCTGGATGATTTATTTACCTACCCCTATTTTCCCCACAAAAGGCATTCACATGTCCTGCAGCTTGCCTGGCTGCTGTCTATGATACTCAAATGCTCTCACACAGGATACTTTGTAATACAGTAATGGGGCCTGGCAGGAGCCCCCTTCTCCCTCCCATGTTCATTATGATCATCCATATGTGCACAGGCACCAACACCACATGGATGAATGTGACCTATACCTCATCCCAAGTAGCACAGTCCTCATGGTCTTGGGTCTTGCGGCCTAGGCACCCAGAAGAACCTCAACTTTCTTTGGATTCCCTGATTAAACAGTTTGTGTCCACTGTGGGTCTAGTGTCCTGGGACTTTCACACCTATGTGGTTCTCCATATATGTACTTCTCTTTCCTTCAATCTCCAATGCATTTGCCTCTTTGCTGGCCCCCAGAGGGTCCTAACTGTTCATACCAACTACACTTTAGTCTTCCTGGGACTACCCTTACAAATCACTGAACAGGACTCCCAATCCAGCTCTCTTTCTGCCCCCTCCAGTCGAAAGTGTGTGATATTTATCCTCATGGCAGTAGGTCTGCAACTATTCCTTATGGGAACTGGGCTAGGTATCCCCACAGTGAACAAGCAACAAAAAATTATTAAGGTGGTATATACTGAGTATGCATAGAATTGTCCAATCACTATATTGTACACCTGAAACTAATATAACACTGTTTGTTAACTATATTTCAGTTAGAAAGAAGAAACCACAGATGACTGGCTAGCTTATATGGCAGACCACCTGACTTTTGATCTCAGGGTTATGAGTTTAAGCCCCATTATGAGTTTAATACCCACATTGGGTGTAGAGCCTACTTTAAAAAAAAAAAAGGAAGAAAAGAAAGCAAGAAATAAAGAAGAAAACAAATTAAGGCAAACACCAACTTGTCAGCCACCCTGGTTAAATATTGGGCTATTACATCAAAACCTAGCTTCAATGCAACAATTACATAATTTTTCCACAGAGATCATTTTGGATAATTATCTTTAGATTACTTATTGGCTAAGGAAGGTGTATATCCTGTAAAGGGCACCACTGGCTGCATTTATATTAATAATTCTGGAAAAATTCAGGCAACCTTATAAAAGATGGCCAACAGGTACAAGAATTCTATAGTCTCACCCAAGTTTTTGATCAAATATCTATTTTAACCTTATTCAAGGGCTTTAAGTTTATTTTCTTGACTGGATCTTAACAAATGGGGGAGATAGTTATAGACAGGATTTTAGACTACAATTTGCCTATAACTATTATTTTAATATATATGTATTTTTTTAGAGAGCGCGTATGCATGTGTGTGCATGTGAGCTGGGGGGACAGGCAGAAGGTGAGGGAAGAGAATTTTAGAACCCAATACCAGGCTTGATCTCATGACCCTGAGATCATGAACTGAGCCAAAATTGAGGGTTGGATACTTAACCAACTACCACCCAGGTGCACCTATTGCTATTATTGAGTGGCATTTTTGTTTTGCTCAAATGTCTCATGTGCTGGCTGACTAAAACCCTGCCACTGGCTTTTAATATCCCCACCATCCAGACAGTACTCATGATTTTCCCAAAGGCTAATACCTGAGCATTATGGGATCAATTGTGATGGAAAAAAAAAAAAAGCTATTTTGAGTTGCTACTTAGGCACTGACAGTGTGAAAGCCCTGTTCACACCTAGTGTCTGGGCATTTAGATAAGAACCCAAGATTATGATTCCTACCACAAGTCCCTGCTTTGCTTTTCCTAGGGTACCTTTTAAAATAATCACCTAGATTTGGGGTGCCTGGGTGGCTCAGTGGGTTAAGCCTCTGCCTTTAGCTCAGGTCATGATCCAGGGTCCTGGGATTGAGCCCTGCATCAGGTTCTCTGTTCTGCTCCCCCTCCTCCCTCTGCTTTCCTCTCTGTCTACTTGTGATCTCTGTCAAATAAATAAATAAAATCTTAAAAAAAAATAATCACCAATATTTGAGCCCACAAAAAAATTAGTGACTACCACCCTTCCAAGTTATAGCAGGTGCTTGCTACTTTGCTCTCTAGTTCTTGCTTGCTCATGGCGTGGGATAGAGGACTACCCTTCTCCCAGCTCATTACATCCTCTACCCCATTTCTGAAATTTGTAGGTAATGAGTCTTGTGACTTTACTTCCTTTTTAAGGATGTATTGAAACTGTGCCTTAAAAATTTTTTTTATTTACTTATTTATTTAGAGAGAGTGAGAGTAAGCAGGGGGAGAGGCAGAGGGAAAGGGAGAAGGCAGCTGAAGCAGACTCTGCACTGAGTGTGGAGCCTGATGTGGGGTTTGAACCACAATTCCAAGATCATGACATGAGTTGAAATCAAGAGTTGGATACTCAACTGACTGAGCTACCCAGGCACTCTGAAACTATACCTTTAGTCAAAATAGCCCTGGGGTTTTCACTTCTTTAAAGTGGGAGCTAAGAACAGTTTTAGAATATGGTGGTGAAGTAGGACCTTAGGTTTATCTCTACCCATGAACTAGATAACTATTAAAATATCCTAAATACTCCAGAAATCAGCCTGAGAACTGACAGAACAAATTCCACAACTACAAGGAGAGAAGAGGCCACATTGAGGAATGTAGGAAGTATGGAGACATGGTTTAGGGAAGAAATGGATTGTGGGTACGCAGAGGGGAGGGGCTGTGGGCAAGTAGGAGGGTGAGAGAAAGAGGAGCACACAGAAGAATGCAAAGAAGATGGTTTTCCCAGAGCCAGTGACTTGGAAAATAAGAGGGGCTAAATACCATGAGTTCTTGCAACCAGCAGGGCTTACAGCCTGAAGTGTTGAAGGTCAATGCGCTTGGATGGGACAGAGCCTGGAGGGTACTGCCCTGCTCCTGGAGAGAAGATGGGCAAACAACCTGGGGTCAGACAGCTTGGGAACAGTGATCTGAAGAATGCCTGGGGCTCACAGGGAAGAGATTATTTGCTTGTCTCAGAGAGCATCTCTGGAGGCAGCATTCACAAAGATACCTCTCTAGGGATAGCAAAGCTGGTTGGTAGCATTTCCCTCCCCTACCCCTCAGCATAAACCAGAGCCACAGGTGGGAGGCAACACAGCACTGACACAGGCTGCTCACTTGACATATACCAAGTCCCACTACCCTGTGCTCTGGTGGGACTGCCCTTCTCAGTCAAACTTCTCTCAGGCCCAGCATGGTGGGCCCTTCCCTTAGAAGACCAGTGCAGACGCTTGCCAACACCAGGTCTCTAAAGCCCATCTTAAAGGTCAGTGGGCTTGGCTGGGGTAGAACCAGGAGGGCACTGCCCTGCTCCTGGAGAGAAGACAGGCAAAAAACCCAGAGGCAGAATGCATGGAATCAATAATCTGAAAAATGCCTGTAGCACACAGTGGGAGAGATTATTCACTATTCTAGGAGCACTTCCCTGAGAGGCAGCATTCAGAAGAAGCCTCTCCAGGAACAAAATTGCTGTTTGGTGCCATTTCCCCCCCACCCTTCAGATACATACAGAGCCACCTGTGGGAAGCAGTGTCCACAGTGGCTGCCCAACTTGCTGATACCAAGCTCCACCCTTCTTGTGGTCTGGAGGAACTGCCTTTCTTAGTCAAGTGCCTTACTATGAGCACAGTGGGCTCCTCCCTCAGAAGACCAGCACAAACTCCTGCCCACACCATATCTCATGACCACAGAGCTCTGGAGAGCCTCAGTTCTGGTAGAGTTGGTGCCAGGTCTCATTTTACAAGAAGACCAGAGTACACCTAGTTAATACCCACCACATTCAGGCCAGGGGGATCAAACACTAGCCACAGCAGGCAAGGAGAACCTCTGTAGACAACTGGCCTGAAGGCTAGAGCAGCCAAAGCAAAACAGCAGAGCACACATAGTACACACTGGAGACACTTCCCGAAGCACCAGGCCCTGGGCACTACATGATCTATTCTTCATAAGGCCATTACTTTTAGGAGCAGGAGACATAACTGGCTTTTCTAACATACAGAAGAAGGCAGGGACTTACACAAAATACCAAGATAGAAATTATCCCAAGTGAAAAAGGAAGATAATGCCATGGCTAGAGATCTAATGAAATAGATATAAGTAACATGGCTGCTGGAGAATTTAAAACAATAATCATAAGGAACTCACTGGACTTGAGAAAAGAATAGAAGACATCAGTGAGACCCTTACCACAGAGCTAAAAAGAATAAGAGATGAAGAATGCAATAAAGGAGATTGGAAACACACTTGAGGCAATGAACAGCAGGCTGGAAGAAGTAGAGGGATGAATTACTGACCTAGAAGACAAAATAATGTAAAATAATGAAGCTGAACAAAAGAGTAAAAAAAGTATGCAACACAAGAATAGATTTAGGGAACTCAGTGACTCCATCAAACATAACAACATTCATATTATAGGAGTCCCAGAAGAAGAGGGAGAAAAGGGGGCAGAAAATTTATTTATAATTGTACCCACAACTGTAAGATACCTAGGGATAAACCTAACCAAAGAGGTGAAAGAAAACCATAAAACTATGATGAAAGAAATTGAAGATGATGCAAAGAAATGGAAAGACATTCTATGCTCATGGATTGGAAGAACAAATATTGTTAAAATGTCTATACTACTGAAAGTAATCTACACATTTAATGCAATCCCTATCAAAATTGCAAAAGCATATTTTACAGAGCTAGAACAAGCAATCCTAAATTTTGTATGGAACAACAAAAGATCAAATAGCCAAAGCAATCTTGAAAAATAAAAGCAAAAAGGGAGATATCACAATTCTGGACTTCAAGTTAAATTACAAAGTTGCAGTGACTGAAACAGTATGGCATTGGCACAAAAATAGGTACATAGATCAATGGAACAGAATAGAAAACCCAGAAATGAACCCACAGCTATATGGGTAATCTTCAATAAAGCAGGGAAAAATATGTGATGGGAAAAAGATGGTCTCTTCAACAAATGCTGTTGGGAAAACTGGACAGCCATGTGCAAAACAATGAAACTAGACCACTTTCTTACACCATGCACACAAAAAAAATTCAGAATGGATTAAAGACCTAAATGTGAGACCTGAAACCATAAAGATCCTGGAAGAGAACACAGACAGAAATCTCTTTGACCTCACCATAGCAACTTCTTTCTAGACATGTCTCCCGAGGCAAGAAAAACAAAAGCAAAAATATATTGGTACTACATCAAAATAAAGCATGTGTTGTGAAGAGGACTGGGTGTTATATGCAACTAATGAATCGTTGAACACTACATCAAAAACTTAAGATGGCTATGGCTATATGCTGGCTAACTGACCATAAAAAACAAAACAAAACAAAACACCCCAAATAAACAAAAACAAAAACACATGCAAAAAAACTCTTCCACACAGTAAGGGAAAAATTAACAAAACTAAAAGGCAACCTACAGAATGGGATTAGATATTTGCAAATGGCATATCTGATAAAGGGTTAGTATCCAAAATATATAAGTAATTTATAAAACTGAACACCCCAAAAATGAATTATCCAATTAAAAAATGGGCAGAAGACATGAATAGACATTTTTCCAGAGAAGATATACAGAAGGCTACAGACACATGAAAAGATATTCAAAATCACTGAACATCAGGGAAATGCAAATCAAAACTACAACAAAGGTATCATTTCACACCTCTCAGAATGGCTAAAATCAACAACACAAGAAACAACAGGTGTTGGTGAGGATGTGGAGAAAGGAAAACTTCTTGCATTGTTCATGGATTTACAAACTGGTGCAGCCACTCTGGAAAACTATATGGAGGTTCCTCAAAAAGTTAAAAATAGAACTACCCCGGGATTCAGCAATGGCAATACTAGGTATTTACCCAAAGCATACAAAAATACTAATTCAAAGGGATACATGCATCCTGATGTTTATAGCAGCATTATCAACAATAACCAATTATGGAAACAGTCCAAGTGTCCATTGACTGATGAATGAATAAAGAAGAGGTGGTATATATAGGCAATGGAATATTACTAAGCCATAAAAAGAATGAAATCTTGCCATTTGTAACAACTTGAATGGAACTAGAGAGTATAACGCTAAGTGACATAAGTCAGTCAGAGAAAAACAAATACCATATGATTTCACTCATATGTGGAATTTAAGAAACAAAACAAATGAGCAAAAGGGAAAAAAAAAAAAGAGAGAGAGGAAGAAGCAAACCAAAAAACAGAATCTTAATTATAGAGAACAAACTAATAGTTACCAGAGGGGAGGTGAATGGGGGGATGGGTGAAATGGGTAATGGGGATTAAGGAGGGCACTTGTGGTGAGCACCAGGTGTTGTATGGAAGGGTTGAATCACTATATTGTACATGTGAAACTAATATTATACTGTATATTAAGCAACTGGAATTTAAAGAAAAAAATCAATATGAGAAAAACCAGAAAAATTTACAAGTTTGTGGAAACTAAACATACTCTGAAAACCAATGGTCAAAGAATAATACAAAGGAAAATCATAAAATATTTTGAAGTAAATGAAAATGGAAACATAGCATACCCAAACCTATGGGATATAGCAACAGTAGTTCTTAGAGTGTAGTTTATAGTGATAAATGCAGATTAAGAAAATAAGAAGTTCTCAAACTATCTAACTTTATCCATCAAGAAATTAGAAAAATAAAACCAACTAAGCTCAAAGATAACAGAGTGCAGGAAATACATTTAAGGGCAGATAAATGAAATAGAGACTAAAAGACAATAGAAAAGATCAGCAAAACTAAGAGCTGGTTTTTTTTTTTTTTTTCTAAGAGCTGTTTTTTGAATGGAAGCAAAATTGACAAACCTTTATCTACACCAAGAAAATGAGAGACTACTCAAATAAAATAAGAAATGAAAGAGGTATATTACAAATATTAATACAAAAATCTGTAGAATCATGAGATGGCTATAAACAGATATAGGTCAAAAAAACGGACCATTTGCAACAAATGGATAAATCCTAGAAACATACAATCTACCAAGACTGAATCAGGAAGAAATAGAAATTCTGAATAGAATAATAACAAGTAAGGAGATTGAATCAGTAATCAAAACCCTCCCTACACAGAAAAGCCCAGGTTCTGGTTTTACTAGTAAATTTCACCAAACATTTAAAAAATGACAAATACTAATCCTTCTTAAACACTTCTAAAAAATAGAAGAGAACATACCCAAACTCATTTTACATACCCAAAGCCAATATTACCCTAACACCAATATCCCTGATGAATATAGATGTAAAAGTTTTCAACAAAATATTAGGAAATTGAATTCACCAGCACATTAAAAGGATCATACATCATGATCAAGTGGGATTTATCCCTCAATTTGCAAGGATGGTTCAACATGCACAAATCAATAAATCAGATAAACCATATTAATAGAATGAAACAAAAATAATATCATCATCTAAATAGATGCAGAAAAAGTATTTGACAAAATTCAACATCCTTTCATGATAAAAACCCTCAGCAAATTGGATATGCAAAGAATATACCTCAACCAATAAATGCCATATACGACAAGCCCACAGTCATCACCATTCTCAATGGAGAAAGATTGTAAACTTTCCTCTAAGATTAGATACAGACAGGGCTGTCCTCTCTCATCATTCTTATTAAATATAGCATTGGAGTGCTAGCTAGAGTGATCAGGCAAAATGAAGAAATGAAAGGCATGTAAATCAGAGAGAAAGAAGTAGAATTGTCACTATGTCCAGATATGATCTTACGGCTATTCTATTTACTCAACCAAAAAGCTGTTCAACAATTTCAGGGAAGTTGCAGAATATAATACCAACATACAGAAATCCGTGGTGTTTCTACACACAAACAACAAAACATCAGAAAAACAAAGAAAACTATCCCATCCACTATATATATATATATATACACATATATATATATGATATATAATAAAATAGTTAGGAATAAATTTATCCAAGTAAAATACCATACAACAAAACTACAAGACTTTGACAAAAAAATGAATAAGATGCAAATAAATGGAAAAATATCCATGTTATGGATCAGAAGAACACTGTAAAATGTCCATACTATACAATGCCAGCTGTAGATTGAATGGAGTCCGTCATTTGCAAACTGTATTTGATAAGGGATTAGTATCTAAATATATAAAAGTTCATACAATTCAATAGCAATTAAAAAACAATTCAATTAAAATGGGCAGAGGAACTAATAGACATCTTTTAAAAGAATACATCTAAATGACCCACAGGTACATGATATGATGCTGAATATCACTACTGATGATGAAAATGCAAACTAATCTGTTTTCTGTAAATCTGAAACTGCTAAAAAAAATTAAAATGTTTTAATTAAAAAAAAAAAGGCAAACCAAAATCACAATATCACCTTATACCTGTCAGAATGGCCACTGTCAGGAAGACAAGAGATTTAAAAAAAAATATTGGTGAGGTTCTGAGGAAAGAGAATCCTTGTGCGTTACTGGTGGGAACATAAATTAGTATAGCCACTATTGAAAACAGTATGGAATTTTCTCAGAAAATTAAAAATGAAACTGCCATATGATCCAGCAATCTCACTTCTGGCTATATATGCAAAGAAAATAAAAACACTAACTTGAAAAGATCTGCACTCCCATGTTCATGGCAGCATCATTTACAATAGCTAAGATATGGAAACAACTTAAGTGTCCACCAATAGTTGAATAAAAAAGGTGTGGTGGAAGTATACAATGGAAATATACATGGAAATGTAAATACACATTGGAAATATACAATGGAAAAATAGCCATGAAAAGAAGGAAATTCTACCATTTTGGTCAACAGGTTTGGACCTTCAGGCTATTATACTGAGTTAAGCCAGAGAAAGTGTGCTATCACTTATATGTGATATCTAAAACAAATATTGCTAAGACTGATGTCTAAGAGTTTACTGCTTATGTTTTCTTTCAAGAGTTTTATTATTTTAGGTCTTACATTTATGTTTTTAGTGCATTTTGAATTTATTTTTGTATATGGTGTAAGAAAGTGGTTCTATTTTGTTCTTTTTCCTGTACCAAGTTTATTGGTACAGGATAATGTACCAATTTCAATTTAATTTCAATAAACCAAGTTTATTGAAACACCATGTATTGAAGACTGTCTTTTCCCCATTATATGTCTTACATCCTTTGTCATAGATTAATTGACCATAGAAATACTAGAATTAATTCTAGGCTGTTTATTTTGTTCCATTAGTCTCTGTGTCTGCTCTTGTTCCATACCATACTTTTTTGGTTACTCTAGCTTTATAGTATCGTTTGAGATCAGGGAAAATGATACCTTTGGTTTTTCTCTATCATTTGTTTTAATTCTGTAAAAAAAAAAAATGCCATTGGTATTTTGATAAAGATTGCATTCATCTGTAGATTGTTTTGGATAGTAATGACATTTTTTAAAAAGGATTTTTATTTATTCATTCATGTGATAGAAAGAGAGGCAGAAGGAGAAGCAGACTCCCCACAGAGCAGGAATCCCAATGTGGGACTCATTCCCAGGACCCTGGGATCATGACCTGAGCTGAAGGTAGCCACTTAACCAACTGAGCCACCCAGGTGCCCCTAGTAAAAACAACATGAATTCTTCCAAGTTATGGAACACCTGGTTGGTTCAGTCAATTAAGCCTCCAACTCTTGATCTCAGCTTAGGTCTTGATCTCAGGGTTATGAATTCAAGCCCAATGTTGGGCTCCATGATGGGTGTGGAACTTACTTAAAAAACAAAACAAAACTGAATTCTTCCAACTTATGAGCATAAAATACTTTTTCATTTATTTGTGTCATCTTTAATTTCTTTCATCAATGTTTTATAGCTTTCAGAGTACTGGTATTTCACCTCCTTTGTTAGATTGATTCCTAGGTATTTTATTCTTTTTGATGCAATTAAATGAGAATGCTTTTTTAATTTCTTTTTCTGATAGTTTGTTATTAGTATGTAGACATACATCTGATTTCTATACATTAATTTTTCTTCTGCAACTTTCCTAAATTCATTTATTACTTTTAATCTAGTGATTTTTAGGGTTTTCTACCTATAGTCCTTTTATCTGCACATAATAACAATTTTTGCTTCTTTGTTACCAATGGGTACCTTTATTTCATTTTTTTTTATCTGATTGCTGTGACTAAAATTACAGTATTATGCTGAATAAATGTGGTGAGAGCAGGCATGCTTGTTTTGTTTTTGGTCTTAGATGAAAAGCTAAAAGCTTTTGAGTGAGACAAGATTTTTATTGATTACTCTGTTAGCTGTCACTTTGCCACATAAAGTCTTAAATATGTTAAGATATGTTGTCTCCAAACCCACTTTGTTGAGAGTTTTTTTTTAATCATAAATGTACATTGAATTTTATCAGATGTCTTTGCTACATCTATTGAGATGATCATATAACTTTTATCCCTCATTTTGTCAATGTGCAGTATCACTTTGATTTGCAGAAATGGAACCATCCTTGCATCCCTGGAACAAATCATATTGATCATGGTGTATGATCATTTTAATGTATCATTGGATTCAGTTCCCTAAAAATTTTTGAAGATTTTTGGATCTCTATTAATCAGGTATATTGACCTATAGTTCTGTTTTCTGTAATATCTTTGTCTTTAACTACTCATTAAATATTTGGTGGAATTCACCTGTGAAGCCATGTGACTTAGACTTTTGTTTATTGGGAATTTTAAGTTACCAATTCAATTTCATTACTAGTCATTACTAGTCTATTCAGTTTTTTTTTAAAAGATTTTATTTATTTATTTGACAGACAGAGATTACAAGTAGGCGGAGAGGCAGTCAGAGAGAGGAGGAAGCAGGCTCCCTGCTGAGCAGAGAGCTGGATGTGGGGCTAGATCCCAGGACCCTGGGATCATGACCTGAGCTGAAAGCACAGGCTTTAACCCACTGAGCCACCCAGGCGCCCTCTATTCAGTTTTTAAATTTCTTTCTAATTCAAGACTTGAAAGATTATAGTTTTCTAGGAATTTAACATTTCTTCCATTTCTTCAAATTGTTGGCCTATATCTGTTTGTAGTAGTCTCTTTTAATCTTTGTATTTCTGTAGTTTTGATGTAACTTCTTTTTCATTTTTTTACTTTATTTGGGCCTTATATCCTTTTTTCTTGATGAGTCTATTTGAAAACTTATCAATTTATTTATCTTTTCAAGGAACAAGTCCTTAATGTCATTGAATTTTTCTATTGTTTTCTTATCTTTTATTTCCACTGTGATTTTCATTACCTTCTTCCTTCTATTAATGTTAAGATTTGTTTGTTCTTATTTTTTCTAGTTTCTTTAGATGTAAGGTTAAATTGTTTATTTGAGATATTTCTTGCTTCTTGTAGTAGGACTACATCACCATAAACTTCCTTCTTAGAATCACTTTAGCTGCATCCCATACATAGATTTTGAATGTTGTTTTTCTATTTTCAATTGACTCCAATTTTCAATTGACCTCAGGTTTTTCTGATTTCTCTATTTTCAATTGATTGCTCCTATGATTTCCACATTGA
Organism: Lutra lutra; assembly: GCF_902655055.1. Lineage (NCBI taxonomy): Eukaryota > Metazoa > Chordata > Mammalia > Carnivora > Mustelidae > Lutra > Lutra lutra. The sequence continues at coordinate 48,528,736 of NC_062283.1, read as the reverse complement.
CTCATTAGCTGTTGAGTAGCATTTTGTTTAACTTCCTGTATTTTTTCCCCTAGCTATTTTTTCTTGAAATTGATTTCTAGTTTGATGCCTTATGGTAAAAAATATTGCTTGATATGATTTCAATCTTCTTAAATTTATTGAGACTATTTATATTTTAATATGTGATCTATGCTGCAGTTGGACCATGTGCAATTGAAAGGAATGTGTATTGGGGCACCTGGTGGCTCAGATGGCTGGGCATCTGGCTTTGGATCAGGTCATGATCTCCAGGTCCTGTGATTGAGCCCCATGTTGGGCTCCCAGATCAGCAGGGAGTCTGCTTCACCTCTCCCCTCTGCCTGTGCTTGTACTCCCTTTCTCTCTAATGAATAAATAAAATCTTAAAAAGAAAAAAGAAAACAACATGTATTTTGTTGTTTTTGGCTGGGAGTTCTGTACTATCTATGTAGTCAATCTGGTCTAATGTGTCATTTAAGGCCACTGTTCCTGCACTGATTTTCTGTCTGAATGATATAACCCATTGATGTAAGTGGAGGGCTAAGACTCCTATTAGTGTCTACTGTTGTTTTTTCCCCTCTATGTCTGTTTCTATTTGCTTTATATATTTAGCCATTCTTACTTTGGGAGCACAAATGTTTACAGTTGTTACATCTTCTTGTTGACGATCTCTTTATCACTAGTAATAGCCCTTCTTGTCTCTTGCTACTGTCTTTAAAGTCTATTTAGTCTGATAAAACTACTGCTACCCCAGTTTTCCTTTTGTTTCATTCCTGAATACTTTTTTCTATCTCTTCTCTCAGTCTGTATGTATGTTTAAGTCTGAAATGAAATGAGTCTCTTTAGGCAGCATATAGTTTTTTTTTTTAATCAATTCACCACCATATGTCATTTGATTAGGGTATTTATTCCATTTATATTTAAAGTAATCACTGATACTTATGTACTTTTTTCCATATTGTTAATTGTTGTCCAGTTGTTTTTGTAGTTCTTTATTCCTTCTTCTTCTCTTGTTTTTTTTCCTGTATGATTTGATTGATTATTTTTAGTGGCTATATTTCTATTCCTTTCTCTTGATTTTTTGTATATCTATTATAGGTTTTTGGTCTGTGGTTACCATGAGGTTCATATATAACACCCTATGTACATAGCAGTCTATATTAAGTTCTGGTTGCTTATATTTGTACACATGCTAAAAGCTCTACATTTTTAGTCTCCCTCCCTCATATTTGTTTTATCATTGTATTTTACTTTTCTTTTTATTTTGTGTACATCTTAACTAATTACTTTAGATATAATTGATTTTACTACTTTATCCTTCAACCTTTATACTTGCTGTATCAAGGATTGATCCATTCCACTTACTATATGCTTGCTTTTGCCAGTGGTTTTGTTTTGTTTTTCCTTTCATAGTTTTCTTAGTTCTAGTTATGGCCTTTCCTTTTCTGCTTAAAGAAGTCCTTGTAATATTTCTTGTAAGCCTTCTTTAGTGGCAATAAAGTCTTTTAAACTCTTGTTTGTCTGCAAATTTTAATCTGTTATTCAATTCTGAGTAATAACCCTTGCCAGAGAGAATATTCTTGGTTGTAGGGTTTTTCCTTTTAGCACTGTGAATATATCATACCACTCTATTGAGGCCTGCAAATTTTCTTCTGAAAAATCAGCTGATAGCCTTATGGGTGTTACCTTGTACCATTATGATTTGCATTTCTCTTTCTGCTTTTTAGGAGTCTCTATCTTTAGTTTTGGACATTAAATTATTATGTGTCTTTTAAAGTTTTTTTTTTTTTAAAGATTGTTATTTATTTATTGGAGTAGAGAGACAGTGAGAGAGAGCATGAGCTAGGAGAAGGTCAGAGGGAGAAGCAGACTCCCCATGGAGCTGGGAGCCTGATGTGGGACTCGATCCCGGGATTCCGGATCATGACCTAAGCTGAAGGCAGTTGTCCAACCACCTGAGCCCCCAGGCATCCCTAAATTATTATGTGTCTTGACTTGGACCTAACTGGATTCATCTCATTTGGGACTTCCCAAACTTTCTAGACCTAGATGTCTGTTTCTTCTTCAGGTCAGGGAAATTTTCAGCCTTTATTTTTTGGATAAGTTTTCTGTCTCTTTCTTTTGGTTCTCCTGGGTCCCCTAAAATGCAAATGTTAGCATGCTTGATGTTCCCGAAGTCTCCTAGATTTTCTAAAAATTTCTATTTGTTGTTGTTGTTGTTGTTTATCTTGGGTGATTTCCACTACCCTGTCTTTCAGATCACTGGTCTACTTTTCTGCATCATCTAGTCAGCCACTACTTCCTTGTGCTGTCTTTTTCATTTCAGTCATTGTATTCTTTAGCTCTGATTATGTACTTTTTATGGTTTTATACATTTTTGAAAATCCTTTCCTGTTTTTCTGCATTCTTCTCTTGATTTGGGTGAACATCTTTATGAGCATTACCTTGAACTCCTTAAGAGATAGATTGCTTATCTGCATTTTGTTTAGATCTTTTATGAGTTTTAAAAAACTATATTCCTCTGTCAATTTTGCCCAACTCTATTTTCATGTATTAGATTGATCAGTTTTGTCTCCCAGTCTTGAAGGTGTCACCATATGTAGAAAGTGTCCTGTGTATCCCAGAAGTGCATTCCTACCTTGTCACCAGAACCAGGGACTTCAGGGATATCCTTTGTATGCACTGTGTGGACCATTCTATTGTGGCTGGGCTTTAAGTGTTGCTCATGGGTGGGGCTGGCACTAGATAAGCTGTTTGCAATTGCTGGCCACAACTGTTGTAGCTGCAGTGGTGTGTATGTACGGCTCTACTGGGCAGAAGATCCTGGGGAGGCGTTATTTACATTCAAGGCCACCTGTGGGTTTTGTGGAATAGGAATTGCTTTGGTGGGGACATTTTTCCTAGCTGAATCTACCTGCTGAGTGTGGCAGTGTGGAAGTCACTTTGGGGGAGAACTGGCTCTGGCCAAGGCTGCTTACCAAGTGATTCACTATGGGAGCCATGTTGGAGAGGCTCCTGCTGGGGCAAGTCCATAGGGGAATGGCAAGTCTGGGTAAGCAATGCTAATAAGGTAGATGGACAGTGTCAGAAATGGCACCTGCTAGCACTGGGCCAGCAGGGTAGAGGGGGGGTAAAAATAATGGTGTCTGCCAGTGATTCATTCCTGAAGAAAGTTACTACAGATCTCTGCCCCTATGTTGCACACCCTAAAATTGGTCAATAAATCTTCACATATGGCCCAAGGACCTTTTAAACTGCTGCCTCTCTGCTGAATCTTGGAGGAAGTGAGTTTGTGCGTGGGCCCTTTAAGAGTGGATTCTTGGCTTCCTATAGCCCTCCAGCTCTATCAGAGTGAAGCCCTGCTGATTTCAAAGGTGGATACTATATGGGCTTGTTTTTCCCAATACAGATCCCCTGGTATGTGTGCCTACAATGGGGCTTGAATCTCTCACTCCTCAGAAGAATCTCTGTGTTTGTGATTCTGCCCCCACTGTTGGTCCCTGTGCTGGCGTTGTGGATTCTGAGGTTATGTCTACTCCTTTCACATAACTTGATGTGGCTTTTTCTATGCTTTAGTTTGGAAGAGCTGCTCTGCTGGCCTTTAGGTCATTCTCAGAGAGTGCTCTAAATGTGGTTGGTTAGTTTTGGTATGTTGTGGGAAGCTCTGGGTCTTCCTACTCTGGCCACCTCAGTCATCAGAGTTATGTTTTTTTTTTTTTTTTTGTTGTTGTTCCTTCAATTTATATCAGCAATAGGTATCACTTGGCATCTAAGCTATGCTATAATTTAACCAGCTCTAGATTAACTGACTGCTTCACTGTGGCTTTATTTCCCACAGGGTTTTTCTCTAAATCTAATTACTGATTTTAATGGTTTTCAGCATTGCTTCTGCTGAAAGCTTTTTTTTCTTTTCTTTTTTTCTCAGGACTGGCTCTACCAAAACCATTATACTATGTTGGTGACTTTTGCAAACCAGTAATGCTATTTGTAATGTTTACCAGTGATTTTCTCTGAGGCAATTTATTCAAATTTCAATATTGGAGTTCTTATTTGAAACAAATACTGAATTTTTTAAATGTCAAGGTTCCCAATATTTAAAAATAACTAGTACTGGGCAAAGTAAAAGAAAATGGACCAAGAAACTAAATAAAAACTTTTTACAAAGAAGACATTCAAGTGACCAAATGGTACAATGAAAAGGCACTCAACATCACTAATCATCAGAGAAATGCAAATAAAAACCACGATGAGATATCACTTCCCACATATCAAATGGTTACCAACAAAAAGAAGAGATGATCGTGTTGGCCAGGATATGGACAACATGTAATTCTTGTGCAATGTTGGTGGAAATGTAAATTGGTGCAGTCACTATGAAAAAGTATGGAGGTTCCTCTGAAATAAAAATGGAACTACCATATGTCTAGCAATATCACTTTTGTCTATATAAAAGGAAATAAAAACAAGATATTGAAGAGATCTGTACTCTCACATTCATTGCAGCATTATTTACAATAGACAAAATATAGAAGCAACCTAAGTATCTGTCAACAGATGAATGGATAAAGAAGTTGTGGTATACATATATGATGGAATATCATTCTCTTTGAGAAGAGAAAAACATCTTGCCATTTGTGACAACGTGGATGGACCTTGAAAGCATTACATTAAAAAAACCAAAACAAAAACAGAGAAAGGCAGTAGGAGTCAAGATGGTGGAGAAGTGGCCAACTGAGATGACATCAGGTCACAGGAGTTCAGCTAGATAGTTATTAAACCATTCTGAACACCTACAAACCCAACAGGAGATTGAAGAGAAGAAGAGCAGAAATTCTAGAAACAGAAAATTGACCATTTTCTGAAAGGTAGGACATGCAGAGAAGTGAATCCAAAGCCACAGACCATGGGGGGAGGGGCCAGCTCCTGGCAAGTGGCAGAGCAATGGAGCACAAAATTCGAACTTTTATAAGTCTGCTCCACTGTGGGACATTGCTCCAGAGGCCAAGGAGGGGTGGAGCCCTCATGGGGACAGTGTGGTCTCAAGTCCCATGGGGTCACAGAAGGATCAGAGGTGTCTGAGTGTAGCAGAGCTCACAGGTATCAGAGCAGGGAAGCCAGATACAGAGACAGAGCCAAGGAGTGAGCTCCCAGCTTGGGATTACCTTAAACTATGATCTGTGGCACAGTAGGACCACTGCTCTTTGAGCAGGGACCCCACAAGTGGCAGATCTGGGGAGACCCACCTTCCTTCTTTGGAGGCAGGAATTTGCTGGGTTTGGAGACTCCAAATGGGGCTGGTACCAGAGATGGAGGTGCTCGATCACAAACTGGTTGAGTTCAGAGTGCAGTCAGAGACCAGGGAGACGGGAGTAATTGAGTGTGTTTCCCCAAGGGCACACTGAGGAGTGGGGCCCCAAGCTGTCAGCTCCTCTGGCCAGAGATTGGGAGGCCACCATTTTCATTCCCATCCTCCATAGCTCTACGGAAAACATTCAGGAACAAAATCTCCTGAGAACAAACCCGAGCAGATTACCTAGCCAGGCCCCTGGCAAGGGTAGTGCAATTCTGCCTCAGGCAAAGACATTTGAAAATCACTACTACAGGCCCCTCCCCAAAAAGATCAGCAAGAACACCCAGCAAAGACCAAGCTCACTGATCAAGGAGAATGGTGGAATTCCAGAGGAGGGGAAAACAAAACATGGAATTCATGGCTTTCTCCCCATGATTCTTTAGTCTTGCAAAGTTAATTAAATTTTTTAAATTTTATTATCTTATTTTAGTTTTTTAAACTTTTCCTCTTTCCTTTTTTAACATTTTTTAACTAGTGTATCTTAACAATACCTTTCTAAACCTTCATTATTATCCTTCATTGTATCTAACCTTATTTTTTGTATACATATAGGGTTTTTTCTTCTAAAAAAATTTTTGGGAAACAATTTCTTCTAATAGGTCAATATATACCCCAAATCTAGCACAGGGCTTTGTTCTAGTCTCCAGCCTAAGCACATTCTCTCCACTTTCTTTTTCTTTCTTTTTCCAACTAACTTATCTTATCGATTCCTTTTTAGAATTTTTTAAAAATTTTCATGTTTACAGTCATATTCCATCCCTTCATCATGTTTACCCTTATTTTTGTATATATATAAGTTTTTTACTCTTTAAAATTTTGGGAGGTAGTTTCTTGTAAGAGACCAAAATACACTGAATATCAAGTGGGTGGCTCTGTTTATTCACTGGTCTAATATATATATATATATGCATATAATATATATATAATATGCATATATTATATATGCATGTATTATATATTATATTTATAATATGCATATATATAATATTTTTTCTTTAATTAAAAAAAATTGTTTTTAACTTCTTTTTACTCCTTTTTTCTCCCCCAGTTTGGGATCTCTTCTGATTTGATTAGTGAACATTTTTCTGGGGTCTTTTCAACCCTTTTAGTATTTTATTCTCTGTTCATATATTCTTACTTGGATAAAATGACAAGGCAGAAAAACGCACCACACACACACAAAAGAACAAGAGGCAGTACCAAAGGCTAGGGAACTAATCAATATGGATGTTGGTAATATGCAGATCTAGAGTTCATAATGACGATTCTCAAGGAGCTAGATGGGATCAAAAAAGGCATGGAATATAATAGAGAAACCTGTCTGGAGAAATAAAAGCCCTTTCTGGAACTAAAATCTGACCTAAAATCAGAACTAAAATCTGACCAAACTGAAATCGAAAAAGCTATTAATGAGGTGCAATAAAAAATGGAGGCTCTTACTGCTAGAATAAATGAGGCAGAAGAGAGAATTAGTGATACAGAAGACCAAATAATGGGGAATAAAGAAGCTGAGCAAAAGAGAGGCAAACAACTACCGAACCACAAGGGGAGAATTTGAGAGATAAGTGATACCATAAGATGAAACAATATTAGAATAATTGGTATTTCAGAAGAAGAAGAAGGGGGGGCAGAAGATATATTGGAGCGAATTATTGTAGAGAATTTCCCTATTATGGCAAAGGGAACAAGCATCAAAATCCAGAAGGTGCAGAGAAGCGCCCTGAAAATCAATAAAAATAGGTCCACACCCTGTCATCTAATAGTAAAACTTACAAGTATTAGTGACAAAGAGAAAATCCTGAAAACAGCTTGGGACAAGAGGTCTGTAACATACAAAAATAGAAATATTGTATTGACAGGAGACTTAGCCACAAAAATCTGTCAGGCCAGAAAGGACTGGCATGATATATTCAGAGCACTAAATGAGAAAAATATGCAGCCAAGAATACTATATCCAGCTAGGCTGTCATTGAAATAGGAGACATAAAAAGCTCCCAGGACAAATAAAAACTAAAAGAATTTACAAACACCAAACCTGCCCTACAGGAAATATTAAAAGGGGTCCTCCAAGCAAAGAGAGAGCCTACAAGTTACAGACCAGAAAGGAACAGAGACAATATACAGTAACAGTCACCTTACAGGCAATACAATGGCACTAAATTCATATCTCTCAATAGTTACCCTGAATGTAAATGGGCTAAATGCCCCAGCCAAAACACACAGGGTATCAGAATGGATAAAAAAATAAGACCCATCAATATGCTGTATACAAGAGACTCATTTTATACCCAAAGACACCTCTGGATTTAAAGTGAGGGGGTAGAAAACCATTTACCATGCTAATGGACATCCAAAGAAAGCTGGAGTGGCAATCCTTATATCAGATAAATTAGATTTTAAGCCAAAGATTATAATAAGAGACACTATATCATACTTAAAGAGTCTGTCCAACAAGAATATCTAACAGTTGTAAATATCTATGCCCCTAACATAGGAATAGCCAATTATATAAACCAAGTAATAATAAATCACAAACACATTGACAATAATACAGTAATAGTAGGGGACTTTAATACCCTCCTCACTGAAATGGACAGATCATCTAAGCAAAAGATCAACAAGGAATTAAGTCTTTAAGTGACACACCGGACCAGATGGACATACAGATATATTCAGAACGTTTCATCCCAAAGCAACAGAATATACATTCTTCTCTAGTACACATGGAACATTCTCCTGAATAGATCAAAGCCCAGGTCACAAATCAGGTCTCAAACAGTACCAAAAGATTGGGATCATTCCCTACATATTTCAGACCACAGTGGTTTGAAACTAGAACTCAACCACAAGAGGAAAGTTGGAAAGAACTCAAATACATGGAGGCTAAAGAGCATCCTACTAAAGAATGAATGGGTCAACCGGGAAATTTAAGAAGAATTTTAAAAATTCATGGAAACAAATGATAATGAAAGCACAACTGTTCAAAATCTCTGGGACACAGCAAAGGTGGTCCTGAGAGGAAAGTATATAGCAATACAAGCCTTTCTCAAGAAACAAGAAAGATCTCAAGTGCACAACCTAACCCTACACCTAAAGGAGCTGGAGAAAGAACAGCAAAGAAAGCCTAAACCCAGCAGGAGAAGAGAAAGCATGAAGATCAAAGCAGAAATCAATGAAATAGAAACCAAAAGAACAGTAGAACACATCAACGAAACTAGGAGCTGGTTCTTTGAAAGAATTAATAAGATTGATAAACCCCTGCCCAGACTTATCAAAAAGAGAAGAGAAAGGACCCAAATTAATAAAATCATGAGTGAAAGAGGAGAGATCACAACCAACACCAAAGAAATACAAACAATTATAAGGCTATATTATAAGCAACTATACATCAGCAAATCTGAAAGAAATGGATGCATTCCTAGAGATGTATAAACTATCAAAACTGAACCAGTTTTGATAGAAAACCTGAACAGACCCATAACCAGCAAGGAGATTGAAGCAGTCATCAAAACTCTCCCAATAACAAGAGCCCAGGGCCAGATAGCTTTCCAGGGGAATTCTAGCAAACATTTTTTTTTTAAATTTTATTTATTTGATAGACAGAGATCACAAGTAGGCAGAGAGGCAGGCAGAGAGAAAGGGGGAAACAGGCTCCCCACTGAGCAGAGAGCCTAATGTGGGGCTCATCCCAGGACTCTGAGATCATGACCCAAGCCAAAGGCAGAGACTTTAACCCACCGAGACACCCAGGTGACCCAAATTCTAACAAACATTTAAAGAAGAATTAATACCTACTCTCCTGAAACTGTTCCAAGAAATAGAAATGGAAGGCAAAGTTCCAAACTTATTTTATGAGACTAACATTACCTTGATCCCCAAACCAGACAAAGAACCCATCAAAAAAGAGAATACAGACCAATATCCTTGATGAATAGAGATGCAAAAATTCTCACCAAAATATGAAGTGTTAGGATCCAACAGTACATTAAAAGGCTTATTCACCACGACCAAGTGGGATTTATTCCAGGGCTACAACTTTGGTTCAACATCTGCAAATCAATCAATGTGATATAATACATTAATAAAAGAAAGAACAAGAACCATATGATACTCTCGAGAGATGCTGAAAAAGCATTTGACAAAGTACAGAATCCTTTCTTGATCAAAACTCTTAAAAGTGTAGGAATGGGTACATACCTCAATATCATCAAAGCCATCTATGAAAAACCCACAGCGAATATCATTATCATTGGAGAAAAATTGAGAGCTTTACCACTAAGGTCAGGAACATGGTAGGGATGTTCATTATCACCACTGCTATTCAACATAGTACTAGAAGTCCTAGCCTCAGCAATCAGACAACAAAGGAAATTAAAGGCATCCAAATCGGCAAAGAAGAAGTCAAACTCTCACTCTTTGCAGATGATATGATACTTTATGTGGAAAACCAAAAAGACTCCACTTCAAATCTGCTAGAACTTGTACAGGAATTCAGTAAAGTGTCAGGATTTAAAATCAATGTACAGAAGTCAGATGCATTTTTATACACCAACAGCAAGACAGAAGAAAGAGAAATTAAGGAGTCAATCCCATTTACAATTGCACCCAAAACCATAAGATACCTAGGAATAAACCTAACCAAAGAGGCAAAGAATCTGTATGCAGAAATCTATAAAATACTCATGAAAGAAATTGAGGAAGACACAAAGAGATGGAAAAGCGTCCCATGCTCATGGATTGGAAGAACAAATATTGTCAAAATGTCTATGCTACCTAAAGCAATCTATACATTTAATGCAACCCTTATCAAAATACTATCAATTTTCTTAAAAGAAATGGAACAAATAATCCTAAAACTTATGGGGAACAAGAAAAGACCTTGAATAGCCAGAGGAATGTTGAAAAAGAAAGCCAAAGGTGGTGGCATCACAATTCCAGACTTCAAGCTCTATTACAAAGCTGTCATCATCAAGACAGCATGGTACTGGCACAGAAACAGACACATAGATCAATGGAACAGAATAGAGAGCCCAGAAATAGACCCTCAACTCTATGGTCAACTAATCTTTGACAAAGCAGGAAAGAATGTCCAATGGAAAAAAGACAGTCTCTTCACCAAATGGTGTTGGGAAAATTGGACAGCCACATGCAGAACAATGAAACTGGACCATTTCCTTACACACACACGAAAATAGAATCAAAATGGATGAAGGACCTCAATGTGAAAAAGGAATCCATCAAAATCCTTGAGGAGAACACAGGCAGCAACCTCTTCGACCTCAGCTGCAGCAACTTCTTCCTAGAAACATCGCCAAAGGCAAGGGAAGCAAGGGCAAAAATAAACTATTGGTACTTCATCAAGATCAAAAGCTTTTGCACAGCAAAGGAAACAGTCAACAAAACCAAAAGACAACTGACAGAATGGGAGAAGATATTTGCAAATGACATATCAGATAAAGGGCTAGTATCCAAAATCTATAAAGAACTTATCAATCTCAACACCCAAAGAAAGTCTAATCCAATCAAGAATGAGCAGAGGACATGAACAGATATTTCTGCAAAGAAGACATCCAGATGGCCAACAGACACATGAAAAAGTGTTCCACATCACTCAGCATCAGGGAAATACAAGTCAAAACTACAATGAGATACCACCTCACACCAGTCAGAATGGCTAAAATTAACAAGTCAGGAAACGACAGATGCTGGCGGCAATGTGGAGAAAGGGGAACCCTCCTACACTGTTTGTGGGAATGCAAGCTGGTGCAGCCACTCTGGAAAACAGCATGGAGGTTCCTCAAAAAGCTGAAAATAGAGCTACCCTATGACCCAGCAATCATACTGCTGGGTATTTATCCTAAAGATACGAATGTAGTGATCCGAAGGGACACATGCACCCAAATGTTTATAGCAGCAATGTCCACAATAGCCAAACTATGGAAAGAACCTAGATGCCCATCAACAGGTGAATGGATGAAGAAGAAGTGGTATTATATACAATGGAATACTATGTAGCCATCAAAAGAAACGAAATCTTGCCATTTGCAATGATGTGGATGGAACTAGAGGGTATTATCCTGAGCGAAATAAGCCAATCAGAGGAAGACAATTATCATATGATCTCCCTGATATGAGGAAGTTGAGAGGCAAAGTGGGGAATTTGGGGGGTAGGGAAGGGAAAAAATGAAACAAGATGGGATCAGGAGGGAGACAAACCATAAGAGACTCTTAATCTCACAAACCAAACTGAGGGTTGCTGGGGGGTGGGGCTTATGGAGAGGGTGGTTGGGTTATGGACATTGGGGAAGGTATGTGCTATAGGTGAGTGCTGTGAAGTGTAAACCTGGTGATTCACAGACCTGTACCCCTGGGGCTAATAATACATTATATGTTAATTTAAGAAAATTAAAAAAAAGAAAAATTACACTAATAATGAACTATCAGAAAGAAATATTGAAAAAAAAATTCTGACCTGTACCCTTGGGTCTAATAATACATTATATGTTACTTAACAAAAAGGTAATTAAAAAAACAGAGAAAGACAAGTAAACATGGTATTATTTATATGTATATTTATAGGAGAAAAAAGTCATTGAAATAGTACAGAAGTGGTTTCCTGGGGCTGGTTTGGGGGAAATGGGAAGAGGTTGGTTAAAACATATACTTTTAGCTATAAGATGAATAAAGTCTAAGAATGTAATGTAAAACATTATGACTATAGTTGATTACACTATTATATAATGAATTTTGTCAAGAAAGAGGAACTTAAATGTTCTCACATTAACACACACAAACACACATGTGTGTGTCTATATAGAAATGGATGTATTAATTAACTAGATGGGGGAATATAAACACATATCAAATTACCATGGTATGAACTTTAAATATATCACAATTTGCCAATTATATCTTAATAAATTGAAAAAATACATAGTAACATGTAGGAGAAACTAGGCAAAAAAAAATTGCTAGGTTTTAGTTTTTGTGAGGAATGGCCTTTTCCTGGATTATTTTACTCAAAGGTGTAGCATTTAATGACTCTAAAATGAAAGTACTGGGCCTTTTTATCTTGCTGGGTCTTGAAAGGGTGACTAACTTCTAGTCTGGAGCAATTATCTGGAACTTTCTCGGCTTTAGCACCAGATATCTTGCATCCTGGAAATCCCTCAGTCCAGGAAAACTGGGACAGTAGTCACTCTAACTTTGAGCTCCACTTTCTATACTATGAGATAGCTGAAGGATCTGTCCAGCTTCTCTTTTTACTGGCTGTTGTGAATCAACAATGCCCAAGGGTTTAAAAGGATGCTCAGTGTCCCCATATACAACAAGATCTATTCCACAATTGGATTTTTGAATTTTCTCTTCTTTTGCCTGCCACACTCTTCCACTCAACCTTCCTACAACTAATATCATTTAGGGCTCAGCTCAAATATCATCTCCAAAAATGACCTATGTACAATGGCCCTATTCTTAGGGCACTCTCTCTTCCACTGCTCTATGATATGCTCTTCATAGCACTTATCACTATCTCAAATGTTTCCTTTGTTTGATTACATATTTATTGTCTGGTTATTCTTATCTAAAATATTCAGGGATATGAGTTTTTTAATAACAGGAACTTAGTCCGTCTTGTTTATTTCCATGAACACAGAATCTAGAACACTCCATGCTGTTAATAATTCCTAAAGAAATTCTTGTTGAATGAATAAATAAATGAATGTCTCCTACTGAGTTGCATTTTCAAAGTTTCCCAAGACCTTAAGGATACCTCACTGCAAGTTACACTGCAGTAAATAACTCCCTATCTGAATATTTGGGCCCCCTTCTCTAGTAGACTGAAACCAAGTCATTTAATGGGGCTCACTTGTCCACCTGGTTTTTCATAGTTAAACCAAAGGCACAATACAAGACTCTAAAGTTTAATTTGGAATACTTTAAATTCTTTATGAAATTTATAGCTCAACTATCCATGAACATCTTCATATGTCCTTAAGAAAGTCATGCAGGAGTGGGTTTATGTTAATGACCAGTCTGTCAAAGCAAAGTGCAAATGATATGAGTCATTTTGTCAAGTGAATGTACCAGTGCCATGGTCTGTTGATGAGCTCAGAGGAAGAGGTTGTGCACCAGGGAACTCAAATGGTAGCAAAGATTCTCAAAGTATCTCTGAGAGCTCTTAACAGCCAGTGAGGCTCTAAAGGAAAAATAAAGAAAATCTGAACTGGAAGCTGGTTTTGGGAGAATGATTATGCTGCTATTACAATGTCCCTTATGAAATACATCCTTGACAGTAAATAATATAAGATTCCTAAAATACAACTACTTTGGAATAATTTTTTTCAGTAAGATGAGGAGATTTTATATATAGACCACATTTTAAATTTTGTGCTTACAGAAGACAGGTTAAGAAAACAAGGTATATACTACGATTTTATAAACTTAGTAAGAGCTGCTATTTATGCTATTTATTGAGTGAACCAAAATCCTTGGATATTTTGCTCCTTTTCTTTGCTCACACATTACATCCAAACATCCTACAAATCCTGTTGCCTCTATCATCAAATATATTCAGAATGTGACCACTTCCTACCACCTCTTCTTTTCCTGTTACCTTCCTTCAGTTCTAAGGTCTTCTGAAGTCTTTCCTGAATTATTGCAATAACTTTGACTGGTATAACTTATTTCTAAATTTGTTGAACATTTAATGACAGCTTGAGAAAACAGTATATTTTTGTTTATGAACAAGAAGTTGAACAAAATCTAGATGGCTGTTTTTTTCTAAGCTTTTGCATGGTGTAGGGATGGGGACAGACTATGGCCAGCCAGCCAAATTCTTGCTGCATATTTTTATAAATAAAGTTTTATTGGAAAACAACCCTGCCCATTCACTTGCGTATTGTATATAGCTTGCTCACACTACAGTGGCAGGATTGAGTAGTCTAAACAGAGTAGTCTAAATAGAGACTGTATGATCTACAAGCTTTCAAATATTTACTGTTTGAAAATCACCCACACCAAACTCAGAGAAAAAGAGATCATATTTGGGGTTACCAGAGGCAAGGAGTGTAGAGAGGGGGAACTGAGGAAAGTGGTCAAAAGGTACTAAGTCAAAAGTATTAGGAATGTAACACATAACATGGCTATAGGTAATACTACCATGTGATATACAGGAAAGTGGATAAGAGAGTAGATCCTAAGAGCTCTCATCACAAGGAGACATTTTTTTTCTTATCTTTTTAATGTATTTATATGGTGGATGTTAATTAAATCTACTGTGGTAATCATTTCACAATGTATGAAAATTAATCACCATTCTTTATACCTTAAACTTATATAATTATTATGTCAATTACTTCCCAATTAAACTGGAAAAAATATTACTATTTGGCCTTTCATGACAAATCTTGTTGGTCCCTGCACTACAGGATAATATTTCAAGTTTTTGTAAAATCACGGTAAAAGCTTTCCTTAAGTCTAACTAAGGAAAATTAAGTCTAAATTTCTAGATCGATTACCATTAAACTTTCAGAATACTTATGTAAAGAAATTCTGTCAGAAGTCTAACCTAAAGTTGCCTTCCCCAACACAACCCTGATGTTTTCAAGATACATAAGCTCAGTTCCAGTGATCTGGAAACCAATATCATGTCAATTGAAGTAATTAAAGTCCTCAGGCCACCACAATTTAAAATTAATGCTCTGGCGAAATTGCAACAAATGTTTTATGTGGCTCCATTTTCTGTTGCATTTACAAGTTGAATTAGATTTTTTTTTTTTTCACTAAAAGGGACCAATTTTTTGGAAGAACATCATTCTACTCTGGAAACTTCCTGTAAGGCATATGTTTATTTATTGCATGACATTGGATGCTCTTATTAATGGACTATCTACATCATTACAATGGTTGTATCATTTAGTCCCAAGGCTCTAAATATCATAGATAAACTATATATTCTTGTGGGACTCAACTTGCACTGCTCACTCCAGCTCACTTAACAGTTCCCAGCTAGTTATGGCAACAGTATCCTTCTATTCACTCAGGATAAACACCTTGGACTCATTTTCAGGCTTCTCTCTCTCACATTCTATATCCAGACTAACAGACAATCCTATCAGCTTCAAATATATCCAGAATCTTGTCACTTCTTGCCATCTCCATGGCTACCCCCTGCTTCTGCTCTTGCCTATTCAGTCTATTCTCAACACAGGTGCCAGAACAATCCTGCTAAAACTTAAGTCTGATCATGTCTCTCTGCTCACAACCCTGGGATGGTTTCCTGACTTGCTCAGAGTCAAATTGGGGATCCCTCCAGAGGTCGATGAGGTCATCATGCCCTTCCTATTCCTGAAGTATGGGTCCCCCTTGCCTTTTTCCCTCCCAGAGTCTGCTCCAGGGTCATAGCCTTGAGATAATAGGGTGGTATTGAGAACACCTGCACGTTATAAGTGACTAAACCCACTTAAAACTTTTTATAAACTTTT
The DNA here is from genome assembly GCF_902655055.1 of Lutra lutra. NCBI lineage: Eukaryota > Metazoa > Chordata > Mammalia > Carnivora > Mustelidae > Lutra > Lutra lutra. The sequence goes on along the minus strand of NC_062283.1, from coordinate 48,512,905 downwards.
AAGATTTGGTGGGTGGATGCAAGGATCCATTTGTCTTGCTGCTGCTCAAGACAAGCCTCTTATGTAAATTTTCTTCGCTATTATTAAATTGCCACCTACCAATCCGGAGTGGCCTCTTTTTTCAGTCTCTCTTGCCCTCAACATATGGGAGCCAGTTTCAAATTATGCCTGGGATCTCCTGAGAGGGTTACAATCAGCAATGTCACTATAAAAGTATTAAAATATACTAAGGAGTGACTTTCCCAAAGTCACACAGACAGTAAGCACATTACATGGGCTGGCTTCAAATCACTAAGCTTTATCACCACTTCCACAGCCTCTTATGAGAAACCTATAAAAAGATCACTATGTTAGGAGATATTAAAATGGAAGCCAACTATTTCTTGGACTCAGAGAGATTTTGTTAGCAATGAGAAGAGTCCTATTTTCCATCTCAGATGTGGCTGAGGATCTAAGACAATAGGTGCTAATGATTTCCTCATTAAAACTCTGCAAAACCTGAAAACCTGACACACAAAGCACCAGTTTCCTGACTGTTAGCTATTCTTTTACAGTGAGGGTGTAGAAGGTTGAGGTTTAATTGGCCAAGAGGTTAGAGATGGAGAAGTGGTTTCTTTTTTTATTTTTTAAAGTATATTTGACATACAATATTATTAGTTTCAGGTTTACAAAATTATGGCAAAATAATCACAACTATATGACTAGTTATCATACAAAGTTATTGTATTATTATTAATTTTTAAAAAAGATTTATTTATTTATTTAACAGAGAGATCACAAGTAGACAGAGAGGCAGTCAGAGAGGGGAAAGCAGGCTCTCTGCCAAGCACAGAGGCCAATGTGGGACTCGATCCCAGGACCTTGAGATCATCACCTGAGCTGAAGGCAGAGGCTTTAATCCATTGAGCCACCCAGGCACCCCAAAGTTTTTGTATTATTGACTATATTACTTATACTGTAATTTGCATCCTTTTTATTTTATAACTAGAATTTTGTATCTCTTAATCCCCTTCCTTGATTTCACCCATCCTTCACTGTCCTCTCCCCTGGCAACCATCAGTTTGTTCTCTGTATTTATGAGATGGTTTCTATTTTGTTTGTTTCTTAGGTTACACATATGGGTGAAGTCATATGGTATCTATTTTTTTTTTGTTTGATTTATTTCACTTAGCATAATACTCTCTGGGCCCGATCCATGTTGTCCACAAATGGCAAGACCTCATTCTTTTTGGGCTGAGTATTTTCCATTGAGTATATATACCATCTGTCCAATGGAAAATTAGATTGTTTCCATATCTTGGCTATTATAAATAATGCTGCAATAAACATAAGGGTGCATATGTCTTTTCTTCTTCCTTCTTTAAAAAAAGATTTATTTATTTATTTTGAGAGAGCTAGTGATAATGTAGGCACATGTGTAGTGGGGAGGGACAGAGGCAGAGAAAGTCTTAAGCAGATTCCACCACTGAGCACAGATCCTGACACAGGCTTGATCTCCTGATGCTGAGATGACTCGAGCCAAAACCAGGAGTCAGCCACTTAACTGACTATGCCACCAAGGCACCCCATATATCTTTTCAAATTAGCATTTTGTTACCACTGGTAAATACCCAGAGTGCAATTGCTAGATTGTATAGCTGTTCTAATGTTTAAGTTTTAATTCCAGTATACGTAACATAGTGTTATATTAGTTTCAAGTGTATAATACAGTGGATTCCAGCAATTCCATTCATTACCTGTGCTCATCATGACAAATGCACTCCTTAATCCCCATTACCTATTTAACCTATTTAACCCATCCCCCCACCTGTCCTCCCCCTGGAATCATCAGCTTATTCTTATAGTTAAGAGTCTGTTTCTTGTTTGTCACTTTTTTTCCTTTGCTCTTTTTTTTTTGTTTATCCAAATATCATATGGTATTTGTCTTCTCTTGACCTGACTTATTTTGCTTAGCATTGTACTTTGTAGCTCCAACCATGTTGTTGCAAATGGCGAGAATTTATTCTTTTTATGGCTGGATATTCTTATTGTGTATATATACACCATGTCTTCATCAATTCATCTATTGATGGACATTTGGGATGCTTCCATATCTTGGCTATTATAAATAATGCTTCTATAACATAGAAGTCCATGTATGCCTTTGAATCAGTATTTTTGTATTCTTTGGGTAAATCTCAGTAATGTGATTCCTGGGTTATAGGATAGTTCTACTTTAAAAATGTTTTATTTATTTATTGAAAGAACGAGAGAGAGAGAGCACAGCAGGGCGGTGGGAGGCAGAGGGAGAGGGATAGGAGGGAGAAGCTGGCCTAACCAGCAGGGAGCCTACTGCAGGGCTCCATTCCAGGACCCTGGGTTCATGACCTGAGCTGAAGGTGGATGCTGAATGAACTGATGACTACACAGGTACCCCAGGGTAGTTCTATTTTTAATTTTTGAGGGACCTTCATACCATTTTCCACAGAATGAGTGCACCAGTTTGCATTCCCACCAACAGTGCAAGAGTGTCCCTTTTTCTCTATATCCTCACCAACACCTGTTGTTTCTTGTGTTTTTGATTTAGCTGTTCTGACAGGTGTGAGGTGATATCTCATTTGGTTCTTATTTCTATTTCCCTGATGATGAGTGATGATGAGTATCTTTTCATGAGTCCGTTGGCCATCTGGATGTCTTTGGAGAAATGCTTGTGTCTTCTACTCTTTTTTTAATTGACATATTTGTTTTTTGGGTTAGTTTTATCTGTTCTTTATATATTTTGGATACTTACCTACATAGGAACACCTGAATATATAAAGTAAATATCAACAGACATAAAGGTGAATGGAAGATAGCCAGCATGGCAGAAAACTTTGGACCCTGGTTTTGCAAATATCCAAATAGATTCAAATTGCAGTGCTGAGTAAGACCTTGTGGTAGACACTGGTTCCAAGCACCCATGACTCTCTTGAGGCACTTCTCTGGCCTCAGGAGGAAGCTTGGGAACTTACAGAGCAGGCTGAAGGGGCCAGCAGAATGAGCACCTCATGAAATCACCTCTACCAGTGTCAGACATAAGTTGGCAAATAGCTTTCCCAGCTTCCTTCTTCCTGAGTAGGACAACTGTGTAGCAATCTCAGACATCTTTAGAGGTCTTTAGCAGGATAGAGTCCTAGTGGCCTCCAATAGTAACTTGCTTACCAACACAGCTTCTGGTAAGTTCTTTTCATTCCTGTCTCACTCACTTTCCTACTGGTCTTTCTTGGGATCATCTCCCCAATAAACTGCCTATCTTCAAATCCTAGTTTCAGGATCTATTTCTGGGGAACCTAACCTAAAGAATACCTTCACAAAAATATGTAATACATTGGAGTTCAGGAATAGTTGACCTTGGTGTCCAACATATTTGCACAATAAGGCTACCAGCATAACTATGAATGCTATGAAGATAAGGGAAATTTTCCTGCTTACTTGCTCATCCGCCTTCTATACTGTGGAAGAATGTGCAGGGAGCAAGATGGTACAAAATGAATGGCAAACCACAGGATTTGTATCCCTGGATTCTTTGAGTAGCTTTTGTGGAGCAGGAGTTAGGAAAGGAATGATTACTAAACTCGGGTTTATCAAGTGCCAGTGTCAGCTGGGAGAGTTACTTTGGGATGGTCTGGACTCACTGTTATCTGGGAGGAGTAACAGACAGTGTCCTTACAGGCCATCTGGGTTCTCACTCATTTGGCTGAGGGTGGGACACAAGGACGAGAAAAATTCCAACTATGTTTAGGCAGAGTTCATTTCATTCAATGAATGCTGATTGGCCATGATGAAATGTCAGGTACAATGCAAGTTACACTCAGTGACACCACCTTAGAAAATAAACTCATGAGAAGAATTAAGTTGAAATTACCAAACTCAACCATTTGTTTTCTAGTATCCTTCTGTAGTATATTCATTATTCAGAAGAACTTTAGTCTGCTAAGGTCATTCTACACATGCTAATGAAAACAAATTTTATTGTACTAAGAGATGGTATAATTGTATATATTCAAGAAGTTAGATTTCTTTTTATTCAAAATCTATCCATCCATGAAGCTATTTGGTAAAGACCGGAAATATATGTATATCTATATAAGATAATTTTAATTAAACTTTATTTGTCCCAATCTCTATTGGTCTCTATATAATGTATCATTTATCTCCCCACTTTACCTTCTGGTATAAAAAAACCTTGCATCTAAGGAATTAAAGTACTAAACCATCTTTCTTTTTCAACTATGACATATATGGTTTAGTACTATCATATTGGCACTTATCCTAGTACATCAATTTTAGTACAGACTACTACTTCTTAAACATATTTTATCATCTCTTCTTAGATTTCCAGTCGTAAGAAGATGCTTCCCTAATTTGAAGAAATTAACTTTCCTCTCCAAAATGTATTTCTTTATTACCTGAAAAACCTTTCATTTTTCAACATGACATTTCCTTTATTCTAGAAATATAAAATTAAAGCAACATATTTTGTAATTATAGAATTAAAATAGTCTTTAAAAATATATACGTATTTTTTTTCATAGAAAGGTCCAACACCATAGCTTAAGTCTTTTCTGTATTACATATCATGAGGTGTGTTATTGGATTCCATGCTAGATTTTCAATGGGCTGATACACAGCCATCATATTTTTGTGTCTTAAATTTAATTGTTTTATATATTTAAAAATATAAGATATGTATTTATATAACACCATATTGTATATTTATGTATAAATATGTATGAAATATATAAATAAAGAACAAGTTATACAAAATATGTATGTCAAGTAGACATGTTACACATACACATTACACACATATATCATATATGTCTATATATTGTCACATATATCTTGTATATTTTGAAGACACATAGATTTATTTTCAGTTCTTTAACTTTCTATTTCTAGTGTTCATTCTTTAAAAGTCCTCTCCTTCGTCACCTACCTATGTCCACTGGGGTAGGCATGGCTTATTTATGGCTTTGACTCTTTCAGTTACCATTTATAGGGCTGATGTGATCTGAAATCTGTTAGATCAGTCCTATTAGGTAATAATCAGATTACATCCTTCTGAGGAAGGTCACTTGTGATCAGTGGAGAAGATACAGGTAATGTGCAAGAGCTAATAGTAAGCCACATTCTTATTCCATTCTGAAATGCAATTTACTCTGGTTATAGGTAAGTTACTTCAGCTTTCTTTGAAAGTGCATAGCTGCTTGATAATAGTTCAGAGCCTGTAACTGAGTTGTTTCTATTTTGCCACTAGAATTGACCTTGGGCAGAAACTGAAAGACACATCTCTTTTTCGTCTTGTCAGGTGAGAAATGAGAATAATAATGTTTCCCAGTTTACAAGGGAAGCCTTAATGAATTTTACTTTGTAAAGCATTTTGAGATCCTGAGGCATGGGGCTCTGGGAGTCTGGGCAGTTGTAGAAATATAAAAGTGCCCTTACTTTTGGTATTTCAAAGGCATTCTCTCAGAGTAACAACAGTCACATTATCAGGCTTTAAGTTATTGTTAAGAATAAGAAGTGGAGGGACGCCTGGGTGGCTCAGTTGGTTGGACAACTGCCTTTGGCTCAGGTCATGATCCCGGAGTCCCGGGATCGAGTCCCACATCAGGCTCCAAGCTCCATGGGGAGTCTGCTTCTCCCTCTGACCTTCTCCTAGCTCATGCTCTCTCTCACTGTCTCTCTCTCAAATAAATAAATAAATCTTTAAAAATTAAAAAAAAAGAATAAGAAGTGGAGCCATTTGCAATGGACCTGGATGGGACTAGAGGGTATTATGCTGAGCAAAATAAGTCAATTAGAGAAAGACAATTATTATATGATCTCCCTGATATGTGGAATTTGAGAGGCAGAGTAGGGGGTTTGGGGGATAGGGAAGGGAAAAATAAAATAAGATGGGATTGGGAGGGAGACAAACCATAAGAGACTCTTAATCTCACAAAACAAACTGAGGGTTGCTGTGGGGAGAGTGGGTATGGAGAGGGTGGTTGGGTTATGGACATTGGGGAGTGTATGTGAAATGATGAGTACTGTGAAGTGTGTAAGCCTGATGATTCACAGACCTGTACCCCTGTGGCAAATAATACATTATATGTTAATAAAATAATTAATACATAAATTTTAAAAAATAAGGATGTAAAAAAAATAAGAAGTGGAATCTAGTGGGAAGACATGGGAAATCTTGAGATATTTTTCATATTTACCCAAAATGTGAGTTTTTCTGCATACCTATGTGATTCTATGAAATTATCTTCGTTATTCCTTATCAAACAAACAAAAAAAAAACCAAGCCTGGAAATATCTGTGCCATTTCTATCAAGATCATTATCAGCACCCAGATGTCCACAGTTCTGACAAGGCCAACAGTAGAGAAAAGGGGATGGTGATGGTGAAATGGGCATCCATTCTGGAAGACTTCCTTAAGGATATGGATTATAACAGGGATAGCAGCATACTATGAATTTCTCTAATAAAGTGTGTACTAAGATTTATGTAATACATTTGTATAGTAAATTGTATAATAAGAAATATGATGGTCTTATTTTGTAATAAGACTGTCACTAGTTTTAGGAAAGATGGCGGAGTAGGAGAATCCTAAACTTACCTTGTCCCATGGTTATACCTAGATAGCATCCATATTAGTGTAAATAACTCAGAAAATGACTCATAACAGACTGTCCAAGATAAATGTAGAGAAGAGGCCACGTTTAAGAGGGTTAAGAAGGGCAGAGATGCATCTGGGAACCAAGCTGACTTATGTGACTGTACACAGGAGGGAGGGCCACTGCAGGCATGAAGAAGGGAGAGGAGCAGACCCCACACTGGGCACCCTAGGCATGAGGGCCCTGCATTGGGAAGACAAATCCCCAAAAGATAGGGCCCTGAAATGGGAAGACAGATTCCCAAAATATTAAGAGGGGCTTAATTTTGCAAGTTTTTAATAATCAGTGGGGTTAACACTTTGAACATGAAAAAATAGCAGCTTAGATGTGGGAGAGCCAGAGGGTGATAGGAAAATGAGTTCCTGCCCTTAAAGAGACAGCACAACAAACAGCCCCACTGGGATACAGCATAGAAGCAGCAGTTTGAAAAATGTCTGAGGTATATGGGAAGATTTATTTACTAATCTCAGAATGTACGCTGAAGGGGCAAGGATCTTTAGGAGATTTCTCCAAGAATGAAATACCTCATGGGTGCCATTTCCCTCCCCTGCCCCACCCCCAGCCTAGATACACTGACAACTGTGTATGTCAATGCAGTGTGAACTCTCAACCTAGCTTGCTAACAGCATGCCTCATGCCTATGGTTTTCTGTGATCCAGCCCCTTCAACCTGCCCTAAACAGGAGTTCATCCAAAGCAGTGCCACAAACATGACATTGTACAAGCAGCACCCTCATGGGCCAGCACCACTCCAAAGTGACTCCTGAACATGGAGATTGGAATATAACCACACACATCAGTTCAACTTTGCCCCCGTGGGCTGGGTCAAACATCTGGTATGACCACTGGCCTCATCCCCCAATGAAAGCCTCTTAGGGACATTGCAAGAAAGTGCCCCACATTTCAGTGTGACAGCAGCTCCAGAAAACATCTAGTCTGACCCAACTTAACCAAAGTGTCCTCAGACTGGACCATTAAACAACATAGGGCTCAAACCCTGCCTAAAAGAGGCAAAGAGAGGCATTGTGGACAACTGGACTGAAGACAAACATGGCTCAGTCACAAGAGTAGGGTGTTTGCAAACCAGGAGGACATAGTAATGGAAAGCAATCAAGCTGAACAGGAGAAAGATGAAATAATAATAATAAATGAAGGTAGACGTGGGGAACCAGTGACACCATCAGGCATAGTAACATTCCTATTATAGGGATCCCAGAAGGTGAAGAGAGAGGAAAAAGGGACAAAATATATCTGAAGAAATAATAGCTGAAAGCTTCCTGAGTCTGAGGAAGGAAACAGACATTCAGATTCAGGAAGCACAAAGAGCCCCCAAAAAAATCAATCCAAGGAGAGGGACACCTGGATGGTTCAGTCAGTGAAGCATCTGCTTTTGGCTCAAGTCATGATCTCAGGGTCCTGGGATTGAGTCCCACATCAGGTTCCTTGCTCAGTGGGGAGCCTGCTTCTCCCTCTGCCTACCCTACAGCTCCCCCTGCTTGTGTGCTCTCTCTCTCTGACAAATAACAACAACAACAACAACAACAACAACAACAACAAATCAACCCAAAGAGGTCTACACCAAGACACATTACTAAGTGGCAAAAAAGTAGTGATAAAGATAATTTTAAAAGCAACAGCAGAGAGAAATAACAGTTCCATACAAAAGAAACCCCATAAGGCTATCAACAGACTTTGTCACACAAACTTTATAGGCCAGAAGGGAGTGGCATGATTTATTCCAAGTGCTAAAAGAAAAAAAAAAAAAAAACAAACAAAACAGAAAAACAAAACAATAATAAAAAAAAAACACGCTGCAACTGAGAATACTCTATCCAGCAAGGCTATCATTCAGAATAGAAGGAAAGATAAAGAGTTCCCCAGGCAAATGAAAGTTAAAGGAATTCATCACCACTAAATAAGCCTTACAAGAAATGTTAAAGGGGATTCTTTGAATAGAAAGAAAACACCATAAGCAGGAGTAAGAAAAGTAGGAATCACAAACAGTAAAATACAGTATATCTATAAAAATCAATCAAGGGATTTACAAAATAAAAAGATGCAAACTATGCTGTTATATACATAAAACTTGGGGAGGAGGGAAATAAATTTAGTGCTTTTAGAATGGGTTCAAATGACTATCATCTATCTATCTATCTTTCTCTCATGGTAACCACAAATAGAAAACTAGTAATAAATAGACAAAAAGTAAAGGAATCCAAGTATAATACTCTTTAAAGAAGGCTCATAAACCATGAGAGAAGAGAGCAAGAGAAGAAAGGAATAACAAAGAACTACAAAAGCAAATGTAAAGCAAGTAAAAAAATGACAATAAGTACATACTTATAATAATTATTACATACTTATAATTATATTATAATAATTACTTTGAATGCAAATAGACTAAATATTCCAATCAAAAAACATAGGGTGACTGAATGAATAAAAAAAGAAGACCAAGGGCGCCTGGGTGGCTCAGTGGGTTAAGGTCTCTGCCCCTCGGCTCAGGTCATGATCCCAGGGTCCTGGGATTGAGCCCCACTTCGGGCTCTCTTCTCAGCGGGGAACCTACTTCCCTCTCTCTCTCTGCCTAATTGTGATCTCTGTCAGTCAAATAAATAAATAGGGTCAAAAAAAAAAAAAAAGCAAGCAAGACCAATCCACATGCTGCTTTTAAGAAACTCATTTTAGGCCTAAAGACACATGCAGATTGAAATTGAAGGGAAGGAAAAACAATTATCATTTTAAAGTGAAGTGAAAAGAAAGCTTGAGTAACAATACCTATATCAGACAAAACAGATTTAAAACAAAGACTATAACAATAGACAAAGGTGACAAGAAAATAATCATAGAGGGAACAATCCGACAAGAAGATTCAAAATGGTAAGTATTTCTGCACCCAACCTGGGAGCACCCAAATACATAAAGCAGCTATTAACAAACATAAAGGAAGTAATTTACAGTGACACAATAATAATAGGGAAATTTAACATACCACTTACATCAATAGACAGATCATTCAAACAGAAAATCAACAAAGAAATAATGGTTTTGAAGGATATATTGGGCTAGATGGATCTAACAGCTATCTTCAGAACATCCCTTCTTAAACAAAAGAATACATGTTCCTTTCAAGTGTACCTGGAACATTCTCACAATAGATCAGGTTAGGCTACAAAACAAATCTCAACAAATTCAGAAGGTTGAAGTCACACCACACATCTTTTCTGACCACAATGCTATGAAGATAGAAATCATCCATGAGAAAAATATCTGGAAAAAGCACAAATACATGGAGGTAAAAAAATATGCTACTAAAAAAAAAAATGCTACTAAATAATGAATGGTTCAACCAAGAAAACAGAGGAAATAAAAAAACAGAGGGAGACAAATGAAAACAAAACACAACAGTCCAGAATCTTGGGATATAGCAAAAGCTATTCTAAGATGACAGTTTGCAGCAATACAGGGCTATGTAAGAAGCAAGAAACAATCTAACTTTACAACTAAAGGAGCTAGAAAAACAAGAGATAACAAAACACAAAACCAGTAGAAGAAAGGAAATAATAAAGATCAGAGTGGAAACAAATTATATAGAAACTGAAATAACAATAGAACACATCAATGAAAGCACGAGATGGTTCTTTGAAAAGATCAACAAAATTGATAAACTTTTAGCCAGATCATCAAAAACAAAAAAGAGGACTCAAATGAATAAATTGGAAATGAAAGAGAATGAACAACTAACATCACAGAAATAGAAAGTATTATAAGAGGATGTTATAAAAAATTATATGCCAACAAATTAGACAACCTAGAAAAAAATGAATAAATTCCTAGAAACATATAACCACCTAAAACTGAATCAGAAAAAAAAAAAAATAGAAAATTTGACTGATTATCAGTAATGAAATTGAATCAGTAAGCAAGAAACTGCCAACAAATAAGAGTCCAGGATCAGAAGGATTCACAGGTGAATTCTGCCAAACAGTTAAGGAAGAGTTAATACTTGCTATTTTCACACTAGTCCAGAAAATAGAAGAGGAAGGAATGCTTTCAAATTTATTCTTTAAGACCAGCATTACCCAGATACCAAAACAGATAAAGACAATACAAAAAAGAGAACTAAAGGCCAATATCTCTATTGAACATAGATACAAAAATCCCCAGCAAAATATTAGCAAACTGAATTCAATAATACTTTAAAAAATCATTCACTAAAAACAAGTGGGATTTGTTCCTGGGATACAAGGGTGGTTTAATATTTGCAAATCAATCAGTTGATTATATCACATAGATGAGAAAAAGGATAAGAACTATATGATCATTTTAATAGATGCAGAAAAAGTATTTGACACAGTACATCATCCATTCATGACAAAAACTCTCAACAGGGTAGGTAGAGGGAATATATCTCAATATAATAAAGGCACATATGAAAAACTCACAGTTAACATCATACCCAATGGTAAAAAACTGAGAGCTTTTCCCCTAAGATCAGGAACAAGACAAGGATGTCCACTCTCACCAATTTTATTCAACATAGTACTGGAAGTCCTAGCCACAGCCATCAGACCACAAAAAGAAATAAGAAAGTATAATTCTCACTATTTGGAAAATGACATGATACTACATATAGAAATCCTTAGGACACCACCAAAAAATGCTAGAAGTGCTAAATTCAGTAAAATCTCCAGATACCCAATCAGTATAAAGAAACCTATTGCATTTCTATACACTAATAATGAAGTAACAGAAAGAGAACTTCAAAAAACAATCTCATTTACAACTGCACAAAGTTATAAAATACCTAAGAATAAACTTAACCGAAGAGGTGAAAGACCTGTACTCTGAAAAGTATTGATGAAAGTAATGAAATATGACACAAAGGGAAAGATATTCCGTATTGATGGAATGGGAGACAAATATTGTTATAATGTCCATGCTACACAAAGCAATCTAGAGATTTAATGTAATCAAAATACCAACTTTTTTTTTTTCCTTTACAGAACTAGAACAAATAATCCTATAATTGTATGGAACCACATAAGATTCTGAATTGGCAAAGCAATCTTGAAAAAGAACAGAAGTGGAAATATCATAATCCTAGATTTCAGAATGTACTACAAAGCCATATTAATCAAGACAGTATGGTAGTGGCACAAAAACAGACACATAGATCAAAAGAACAGAATAGAGTCCAGAAATAAACCCACACCTATATGATCAATATAGAAGGAGGCAAGAATATGCAATTGGGAAAAGAGTCTCTTCAATGAGTCATGTTGGGAAAACTGGTCAGTTATAAGCTAAAGAATGAAATCAGACCACTTTCTTATGCCATACACAAAATCAACCCAAAATAGATTAAAGTCATAAACGTGAGACCTGAAACCATAAAATCCTAAAAGAGGACATAGGCAGTAATTTCTTTAACATCAGCTGAAGCCACATTTTTCTTTTTTAAAAAGATTTTATTTTTTTGAGAGAGCGAGAGAGAGAGTACAAGTAGGCAGAGCAGCAGGCAGTGGGAGAGAGAGAAGCAGTCTCTCTGACGAGCAGGGAGCCCGATGCGGGGCTTGGTCCTAGGACCCTGGGATCATGACCTGAGCCAAACGCAGCCGCTTAAATGACTGAGCCACCCAGGGGCCCCAGAAGCACATTTTCTAGATAATGTCTGCTATAGTGAGGGAAACAAAACCCAAATAAACTTGGGCTACAGCAAAATAAAAAGCTTCTGCACAGCAAAGGAAAGAAAAATCAATACAACAGACAACCTACTGAATGGGAGAAGATAATTGCAAATGATAATATCCAATAAAGGGTTAGAATCTTAAATATATGAAGAACTTACACAGTTCAACACACCAAAAACCCAAATAATCCAACTTAAAAATGGTCAGAGGTCATGAACGGTTATTTCTCCAAAGAAGACATATAGATTGTTAATAGACACATGAAAAGATGTTCAACATCACTCATCATCAGGGAAATTCACATCAAAACCACAATGAGATATCACCTCATACCCATCAGGATGGCTAAAATAAAAAACACAAGAAACAATAGGTCTTGGTGAGGATGTGGAGAAAAGGAACTCTCTTGCATTGTTGGTGGGAATGCAAACTGGTGTAGCCATTGTGGAAAAGAATATGGATGTTCCTCAAAAAATTAAAATACAACTAACATATGTTCAGTAATTCTACTACTGGATATTCATCCAAAGGAAATGAAATGAAAAATGAAAAATGAATAAATGAAAAAGATATATGCCTCCATATGTTTATTGCACCATTATTTATAATAGTGAAAATATTGAAACAACCTCATTATCCATCAACAGATGAATGGATACGGAAGATGTGGTTATGTATAAATAATGGAATATTACTCAGCTTTAAAAGGAATGAAATCTTGCTATTTGCAACAATATGGACAGACCTAGAGGATATAATGCTCAATGAAATAAGTCAGTCAGAGAAAGGCAAATACCATATGATTTCACTCATATGTGGAATTTAATAAACACAACAAAGCAAGAGAAAAAACCCACTCATTTAAAAAAATTATTTGAGAGAATGAGCAGAGAGTGTGAATGGGAGCAGGGGTAGGGGTGGAGAGGGAGAGAGAGAATCCCAAGCAGTCTCCCTGGAGCTAGGTGTGGGGCTTGATCCCATGACCCTGGGAAAATGACCTGAGCAGAAATCAAGAGTCAGATGCCCAATCAACTTAGCCACACAGGTGTCCCAACTCTTAAATATAGAGAAAAACTGGTGATTACAAGAAGGGAGATGGGTGGGTGGAAGGGTGAAATAGGTGAAGGGGATTAAGAGTACACTTATTGTGATGAGCACTGAGTTTTTTTGCAGAATTGGTAAATCCCCATATTGTACACCTGAAACTAATATAACACTGTATGTTAATTATACTGGAATTTTGGAAATAATTAATTTTCAAAAAGACTATCCTATTTGTCTAGAAATCTGTGTTATTCCCATTAGGATTCCTGGAAAGTCTTTCTGCACCTCTGTTTATGCTCCTGATCAGACAAGAATGGATGTGCTAATACAATTCAGACTATCCTGCAAATGGCAAATGGTGTGAGTCAGGATGAACCGGTTTTCTACTCAGTAGTAACCCCCTCTCTGGTTTCCTTTCCATCTGTTTTTCCGCAGTCTCTTTGATCCTCCTTGTTGCTATCAGCACATTTTCCTCCTAGATACAGATCTGTGTCTAGCTCATGCTTGCAAACCTCTCAGTTCCCAGCTGTTGCCCATAAGAGTTAATTCCAAATTCCCTTGTCAGGTATATCAGAACATTTACACTTTGGTCTCAACATTGTTCACACCTTTTCTTCCTGGCCACTCTTGTCCTATGCCCATATATTTCAGCTTTAGTACACTTTTAAGCATTTTTTGAAACAGCAATGGCTTTCACTCTGCCTTCACTCAAACTGTTCCTTCAGCCTAGAAATGTTCTTTGCCCATTACTATCTCAGAATGCTCATGCTTCTATAACCTTCTCAAAGACTGTGTAACCTTCTGTGGAACATTCCCCACAAATGTTTGCAATGCTCCTATAGCCTTCCCGGGATCATCCCTCCCTTCTTGCAGTGGGTTCATCATTCCATCTGGCATTCTCAGCCCTCTATGCATGTTGCCTCTCCACTACTTAGAGAATGAAGGTTATCTTTGGTTTCCTGAGGGTAAGGGCTACGTTTGTCATCTTCCTATTCCCAGCTCCAACCCTAGAGTCTGGCATTTTACTTAATGAGTGAATGAATTTATTTCAGGTTTGCAATTTATATGCGTGCTGTGGGAAGTGCAACTTCTAAAACTGAGCTTGTGTGAACTTTTTTTTTTAAGGTGATGGCTTTATAAAAGACATAGGGTTTTTTTTTTTTTTAAAGATTTTTTATTTGTCAGAGAGAGAGAGAGAGAGAGCACACATAAGCAGGCAGAGTGGTAGGCAGAGGCAGAGAGAGAAGCAGGCTCCCTGCAGGGCAAGGAGCCTGACGTGGGACTCGATCCCAGGACCCTGGGATCATGGCCTGAGCCGAAGGCAGCGGCTTAACCAACTGAGCCACCCAGGTGTCTCAAGACACAGGGTTCTTATGAGGTTCTTCTACCACACTCAGACAAGGGCACATTGGAATTAGGTTTCATAGACTCCCATATTTATGGGACTTTATCTTAAGGCAAGGCTCTGGTCAAGAGATGCTCAACACCTGTAATCATAGGATGTTAGAACTGGAAGGGATCTTACAGAAGTCTAATGTCTTCTAACTCTAATGTCAACTAATCAAATGGGGTAAATGGAGGTTGGGAAACGTTGAGCAATGTAACACAACAAGCTAGTATAAGAACTAAAATTTGAACCAATTCTCCTCCCATTTCCTAATGCCAGACTATTCACTGCTCTTTATATCCAGACCTAGCTCCTCTGTGGCACTTTCTTTACTGCTCTTCAAGCACAGGGGAGGCAGGAAAAGGGATGGACATATTACAATTCTCTTACTTCAAATGAAAGTAATTGGACATTGAAGGAAAATTGACTATGGTATTTTTTTCCCAAATTCAGGGTCTTAATTACAGCAGCCTGATTCCTTTCCTACTTCTCTACTTGGTGACTCATTCCAGTTGTCTACTTAGTTCGAGTGCCTGGGGGAGAACCTAAGCCTTTCTCCTATACCTCCTTTAACCCTCTGATTCTCACATGTGTCTTCTATGATTTTGCCTTTTCTCTGTTCTAAACTATTTCTTGTTCCCTTAGCAATTAGGCCTCACAGAATCAAGTATTTAATGTCCTTTTTCTAATGTTTGCTCAGGAAAGGTCATTGCATTAGAGTTTTAAGGAGGAAAGATGCAAGGGAAATCACATAATCTATAATAAGCACATCCTGTGTAACTTTCACATTGGGTATTCATGCACAAACATTCATATGTACAGATATTTTTAAAAAGAAGTATTGTCCATGCCAGCAAGTGGGTAGATGAAATATGAAATAAAACCAGGGAAGGGGTGGTGTTGAATTAGATGAACTCTAAAGATATTTCCAGGGGAAAATTCTATGCTTCTTTCTGTGAAGGAATCCAGTGAGAAAAAGCCCAAGTTTTCACTATAGCTGTTTCATTGCTTCTCCTAGTAAATAGGAAATAAGAACTAAGAAAACCACATTTAACTTTTCTTTTGAGTGCATGGGCTTTGGATACCCACCAGTATGGGCATGACAGTGCCTGTCAGTCTCTCTCACACATCTCTTATAAATATATGCAGTGGTTATTTGTTAGCATTTTATAAAGGCCTTCAGTGAGAAGCTTGCTCTTTGGTGTCTGCCATAGAGAAATCCCTATGCAGTGAATCCCTATGCAGCACTCCTCATGCAGTGAAAACATGCATAACACCCACTATGATCCTAGCTCTTCTTGGACCTCATCAGAACCCAACATTATAAGCAAATGAACACATTTCCAGAATGTAGATCCCAGTGTCCAAAACAGTGTCATAATTGAATTACTTAATGACAAGATAAATGGTACAAAATAAATAATAATTATGATTAAACATAGCTAATTGTCTAAACTGGCTAAGTGTTTAAAGTTTTCAAAAGAAAATAGGAAAAAAGTCAACTATAAGGATATAAATAGTTCAGTAATTTACCACAGGATTACACATTTGATAAACATCTATAGAAATTAGAAATATCATACTGAAGTGTCCTTTAAAGGTTTAACAATATTGACATGTCCTTTAAAGATTTAATAATAGCCTTATAAAAGAGTATACATGGGAATTGTTAAAAAATGGAAAATTCCAGAGATCAGGAGAGATTGGATCAAGAGAGTGACATCCTAAATTTACCTACCTTCCAGAAAGGAAGCAACACATGGAATAATTCCCCTCTGAAAGAAATCGAAAACTAGCTGAGTGACTCCCCACATTAGGCAAATGAGAAAAGAATCCACACTGAAATAGGTAGAGGGGCTGGGACACAATCTCAGTATAAACCCATCCCATGTTGTGACAACACACAATTGGGAGGGAATTCATGACTCGCAGCTTCTTCCTGAGTAGTGAAGTGTTTGGACCTACAGCTATGCCCAACTTTTGACACTTCCACCTGAGAGGTAGGCCCCTAAAACATGTAGCTCTGAAAGCCAATGGGACCCTATATTCATGAGACCCACAAGATTATCACAACTAAAATAAAGATCTTAACCTTGTGAGGACTCACTGTGACTATATTAACTCAGGGCTTAGTGAAGAGGTAGCAGACTGAAACTCCCAGTCTTTCTACAAAAGAGGCCTATTTGCTTATCTTAAAAGTTCTTAAAGTGGGGGCACCTGGGTGGCTCAGTGGGTTAAAGCCTTTGCCTTCAGTTCAGGTCATGATCCAGGGTCCTGGGATCGAGCCCCACATCAGGCTCTCTGCTCCGCAGGGAGCCTGTTTCCTCCCCTCTCTCTCTGCCTGCCTCTCTGCCTACTGTGATCTCTCTCTGTCAAATAAATAAAATCTTAAAAAAAAAAGTTCTTAAAGTGAATTTAACACATTGGAGGGGTTGACTACAATAATCTCCAGAGACCGGGGTGTGGGGGGTAGCAGTGGGTGCCATCTTGTACTCTCCTTCTATCTTGCTCCAGATTGCTGGTGTCTCTTAGAAAAGTACTTGTGCACATGTCTGTCTCCCCAGCTATTGTGGCTGCCACTCAGGGGACACATTCCTGATCACCAGGTTCTGGTGGCCAAGGTTTTACATTCATGAGATCCACAGGACTGTACACAGAAAACAGTTCTATTAAACAGCTATCCTGTGCGGGACAACCAGAAGCAGAAGACTGAAACACCCAGTCTTCCATATTTGCAGATCTTAAAACCTGTGTGGCCTGAGGAACATGCTTCTAATTTAACACCTATCTGGGGTCTGACGGAGATCCTCCCAGGGAACATGCAGGCCAGTGGTAACTATCTTCATATCACTTTCTGCTTGTTCTTCTACTCCCTACCAGGTCACTGATGTCTCTGTGAAAGGAGTTTTGCAAACATCTGATACCCAGGATTTTATGGCTGCTGCCCAGAGAATACATCCCTTGACAGCCTGAGTCTAGTGCCAAAAGGTTTCATGATCATAGGTTCAGTGAGATAGTAGCAAACAACGAAGTAGCTCTTAACTTCTTTCAAGCCAGGGGTAAATGAAGAAGGAACAAACAGAAACATCATGTCCAAGTCATCCTTGAAATAGGCATACCGGGATCATGACCTGAGCCGAAGGCAGTCATCCAACCAACTGAGCCACCCAGGCGTCCCTCAAATAAATAAATAAAATCTTAAAAAAAAGACAGAAGAAAAAGGCCCAAAACAAATAAAGAAATAAAAAGGATTAGAGCAAAATGAGACTCAAGAAAAAAAAATCAATGAAATTAATAGTTGGTTCTTTGGGTGAGAAAAATTAATAAACCTTTAGACAGACATGAAGGGGGGAAAAAGGACTAAAATAAAATCAGAAACAAGAAGGAGACCAGAGAAATACAAAAAAATCATGAAAATATTGTGAAAAATTATATGCTAACAAATCAGATAATGTAGAAGTAATGAATAAATTCCTGAAAGCATACATCTTCCAAAGCTGAATCAGGAAAAAATAGAAAATTTGAACAGATGATTAGTAGTAATGAAATTGATTGGTAATCAAAAAACTCCCACCAACAAAACTGGATGGCTCACAGGTAATTTTTACCAGACATTTAAAGAAGTATACTTATTCTTCTCAAAAAATATTCCAAAAAATAGAAAAGGAAGAAAACTTCCAAATTTATTCTATAAGGTCAGCATTACTCTGACCCCAAAACCAGATAAAGATGATACAAAAAAGAAAACCATAGGCCCATATCTCTGATGAACATAGATATAGAAATTTTCAATGATATTTTAGCAAACCATATGGAACAAAAATCTATCACTATGATCAATTGGGACTTGCTCAAGGGATGCAAAGGTGGTTCAATATTTGCATATCACTCAATGTAAAAATCACATTAAGAAAAGAAAGGATCAAAGCCTATAATAATCTCAATAGATGATGAAAAAAGAGTTTGACAAAATAGAGCATTCATTCCTGATAAAAACCCTCAAAAGGAGGGTTAGAGAGGAACATATCTTACATAATAAAGGTTTTATACAAAAAACCCACAGCTAAATCATTCTCAATGGTGGAGCTTTTCCTCCAAGCTCCAATATTGGGAGCAAGAAAAGGACATTCACTCTCACTACTTTATTCAACATATTGCTGGAAGTCCTAAGAACAACAGACAAGGGAGTGTGTAGCTGTCTCAGTTGGTAAGTGTGCAACTCTTGATCTCTGGGTTATCATTTCCAGGCCCATATTAGACATGGAGCCTACTTAAAATAAAATGACAACAAAAGAAATAAAAGGCATCCAAATTGGTAATGAAGAGGTAAAGCCCACTATTTGCAGATGATATGACATTATATATAGAAAACCCTAAAGATGCCATCAAAAAATTACTAGAACCAAAAAATGAATTCAGTTAAGTCACAGAATATGAGAGTAATATACAGAAATATGTTGCATTTTTATCACTAACAAAAAGAATCATCAGAGAAATAAAGATAATTTTATACTAAAATTGCAGTATTATTAGAATAATGGAAATCCTATTTATAATTCTATCTAAAAGGATAAAATGCCTAGGAATAAATTGACCCAAGAAAGTGAAAGATCTATACTCTAAAAACTATAGGACATTGACAGATGACACAAAGGAAAGATATACCATATTCATGGATTGCAGGAATTAATTGTTTTTAAAATGTCCATATTACCCAAAACAATCTACAGATTCAGTGAAATCCCTATTAAAACACCAATATCATTTAAAATTATTTATTTATTTTTAGAGTGTGAGAGAGAGATAACAAGCAGAAAGAAGGGGGAGAGGGAGATGCAGACCCCCTACTGAGCAGGGAGCCCAACACTGGCCCATCCCAGGACCCTAAGATCCATGATTTGCTGAAGGCAGACACTTAACTGCTGAGCCACCAGGCACTCCACCAATAGCATTTTTTTTTTCCCCATAGACTGGAACAAATAATCCTACGATTTGTATGGAACCACAAAAGATCTCAAATAACCAAAGCAATCTTTAGAAAGATGCTGGAGGCGTCACAATCCCAGATTTCAAGATGTAGTACAAAGCTATGGTAATCAAACTCTATGTATTAACACAAAAATAGACACATAGAACAAGAAAACAGAATAGAGAGACAAGAAATAACCTCATACTTGTATGTTCAATTAATCTACAGCAAAAGGAAGCAAAACTATACCGTGGAGGAAAAGAGTTTCTTCAAGAAATGGTTGTGGGAATACTGTACAGCTACATACAAAAGAATGAAACTGGGCTATTTTATTCCACCATACACAAAAATAAATTCAAAATGGGTTAAAGACCTAAATATAAGACCTGAAACCTTAAAATTCCTAAAAGAAAACATAGGGAGTAATCTCTTGGACATCACTTTTAGCAACACTTTATGCATATGTCTTCTGAAGCAAGGATAACAAAAGTAAAAATAAAATATTGGGATAGTTTGTAGATCATAAAATCTTTTGCATAGCAAAGGAAACCATCAACAAAATGAAAAGGCAACCTGGTTAATGGGAGAAGATGTTTATAAATGATATATATGATAAGGGATTGATATCTAAAATATACAAAAAATTTTATATAACTCAACACCAGGGAAACAAATAATCTGATTAAAATGGGCAGAGGACCCGAACAGACATCTTTTTCAAGAAGAAATACAGATGGCTAAGAGACATGAAAAGATGCTCAGCATCACTCATCATCAGGGAAATGCAAATCAAAACTACAATAACATATCAGCTCACATTTGTTGGAATAACTAGGATCAAAAAGATAAGAAATAACAAATGTTGGAATTATGTGGATAAAAAAGAACCCTTGTGCACTGTTGGTGGGAATGTAAATTGGTGTAATAACTGTGAAAACAGTATGGAGAGTCCTCAAAAAATTAAAAACAGAAATACTATATGATCCAGTAATTCTACTACTGGGAAAGATACATTCACCCCTATGTTTATTACAACATTATTTACAATAGCCAAGATATGGAAGCAATTGAAGTGTCCATCAATAGATGAATGGATAAAGATGTCACACACACACACACACACACAATGGGATCTTAACCATATAAAAAAAATGAGAGCTTGCCATTTGGAACTACATGGGTGGACCTAGAGGGTATTATGCTAATTCAAATAAGTCAGACAGAGAAAGATAAATACCTGTGATTTTACTTATATATGGAAAATAGAAAACAAAACAAGCAAATAAAAAAACAGACTCAAATACAAGAGAACACCTGGCAATTGCCAGAGGGTAGGTTGGTGGGGGGGGATGGATAAAATAAAGAGGAGTAAGAAGTACAAACTTCCAGTTATAAAATACATAAGTTGGAGATGAAAATTACAGCATAGGGAATATGGTCAATAATACTGTAATAACATAACATGGTGACAGATGGTGATTACATTTATCATGGTTAACACTGAATAATGTATATTATTCATATACATATTTTCTATGCTGTACCCCAACTTATATATTTTACAACTGGACGTTTGCATATCTGAAACTAATATAACCTTGTATATCAATTATATTTTGATACCAAAAAACCCTACAACAATGGGTGGAGGATCTGAGTTGACCTTTTTCCAAAGAAGACATAAAAATGGACAAAAGGTACATAAAAATGTGATCAACATCATTAATCATCAGGGAAATGCCAATCAAAACCACAGTAAGATGCTAAGTTAAATAAGTCAGAAAGAGAAAGACAAATACCATAAGATCTCACTTATATACCGAATCTAACCTCCCACCATCCTGCCAAACCCCGAATTCATGGATATGGTGACCAGATTGGTTGTTGCCAGATGGGGGTGGGGAATGGGCAACAAGGGTAAAGATGGCCAAAGGTACAAACTTCCAGTTATAAAATAAATAAGTTATGGGAACACAATATACAGCATGGTGACAATAGTCAGTAATACTGTGCTGTATATTTGAAAGTTCCAAGAGAGTAAATCTTAAATGTTCTCATCACAAGAAACAAAATTTATGGGGAGAGGAGTCAAGATGGCAGAGAAGTAGCAGGCTGAGAGTACATCAGGTGGCAAGAGATCAGCTAGATAGCTTATCAAACCATTGCAAACACCTACAAATCCAATGGGAGATCGAAGAGAAGAAGAACAGCAATTCTAGAAACAGAAAATCGACCACTTTCTGAAAGGTAGGAAGGCGGAAAAGTGAATCCAAAGCAACGGGAAGATAGACCATGGAGGGAGGGGCCTGCTCCTGGCAAACGGCAGAGAAACGGAGCACAAAATCAGGACTTTTAAAAGTCTGCTCCACTGAGGAACATCACTCCAGAGGCTAAACCAGAGTGAAGCCCATGCAGGGTCAGCGTGGCCCCAGGTCCTGCAGGGTCACAGAAGGATCGGGAGTGGCTGAGTGTCACAGAGCTCGCAGGTATTAGACCGGGGAAGCTGGCTACAGAGACAGAGCCAAGGAATGAGCTCTCAGCTAGGGTTTACCTTGAACTGGTCACAGGCTGGGTGAGCTTGGAGTGTGGCCAGAGGACAGGGAGACAGGAGTAATTGGGCTCTTTTCTCTGAGGGCGCATCAGGAGTGGGGCCCCGAGTTCTTGGCTCCTCCAGGCCGGAGACTGGGAGGCCACCATTTTCATTCTTGTCCTCCAGAACTCTATGGAAAGCATTCAGGGGACAAAAGCTCCCGAAAGTGAACCCAAGCAGATTACTTAGCCCAGCCCCTGGTAAGGGTGGTCCAATTCTGCCTCTGGCAAAGACACAAGAAATCCAGCCAAGACAAAGTTCATCTACCAAGATGAGCAGCAGAATTCCAGTGGAGGAGAAAGCAAAGCACAGAACTCATGGCTTTCTCCCCATGATTCTTTAGTCTTGCAGTTAATTTAATTTTTAAAAAATTTTTTTCTTCTGCTAATTTTTTTTAACTTTTACCCTTTTCTTTTTTAACGTTTTTTATTTATCTAATATATATATATATACATATATATATATATATTTTTTTGCTTTATTTGTTTTCTTTTCTTAATTTTTTTTCTCTGAACTTCTTTTTATCCCCTTTCTCCCTCCCACGATTTAGGGTCTCTTCTGATTTGGTTAAAGCACATTTTCTGGGGTCTTTGCCACACTTTCAGTATTTTATTTGCTCCTTCATATACTCTTATCTGGACAAAATGACAAGGCGGAAAAACTCACCACAAAAAAAAGAACAAGAGGCAGTAGCAAAGGCTAGGGACCTAATCAATACAGACATTGGTAATATGTCAGATCTAGAGTTCAGAATGACGATTCTCAAGGTTCTAGCCTGGCTCAAAAAAGGCATGGAAGATATTAGAGAAACCCTCTTGGGAGATATAAAAGCCCTTTCTGAAGAAATAGAAAAACTAAAATCTAACCAAGTTGAAATAAAAAAAGCTATTAATGAGGTGCAATCAAAAATGGAGGCTCTTACAGCTAGGAAAATGAGGCAGAAGAAAGACTTAGTGATAGAGAAGACCAAATGGCAGAGAATAAAGAAGCTGAGCAAAAGAGGGACAAACAGCTACTGGACCATGAGGGGAAAATTTGAGAGATAAGTGACACCATAAGACGAAACAACATTAGAATAATTGGGATTCCAAAAAAAAAAAAAAAAAAAGAATAATTGGGATTCCAGAAGAAGAAAGAGGGGAGCAGAAGGTATATTGGAGAGAATTTCCCTAATATGGCAAAGGGAACAAGCATCAAAATCCAGGAGGTGCAGAGAACCCCCCTCAAAATCAACAAGAATAGGTCCACACCCCGTCACCTAATAGTAAAATTTACAAGTCTTAGCGACAAAGAGAAAATCCTGAAAGCAGCCCTGGACAAGAAGTCTGTAACATACAATGGTAAAAATATTAGATTGGCAGCAGACTTATCCACAGAGACCTGAGGGCCAGAAAGAACTGGCATGATATATTCAGAGCACTAAATGAGAAAAACATGCAGCCAAGAATACTATATCCAACTAGGCTATCATTGAAAATAGAAGGAGAGATAAAAAGCTTCCAGGACAAACAAAAACTGAAGGAATTTGCAAACACCAAGCCAGCTCTACAGGAAATATTGAAAGGGGTCCTCTAAGCAAAGAGAGACCATAAAAATAGTAGATCAGAAAGGAATAGAGACAATATATAGTAACAGTCATCTTATAGGCAATACAATGGCACTAAATTCATATCTCTCAATAGTTACCCTGAATGTTATTGGGCTAAGTGCCCCAATCAAAAGACACAGGGTATCAGAATGGATAAAAAAACAAAACCCATCAATATATTGCCTACAAGAAACTCATTTTAGACCCAAAGACACCTCCAGATTTAACGTGAGGGAGTGGAAAACAATTTACCATGCTAATGGACATCAGAAGAAAGCTGGAGTGGCAATCCTTATATCAGATCAATTAGATTTTAAGCCAAAGACTATAATAAGAGATGAGGAAGGACACTATATCATACTCAAAGGGTCTGTCCAACAAGAAGATCTAACAATTTTAAATATCTACGCCCATAACATGGGAGCAGCCAACTATATAAACCAATAACAAAATCAAAGAAACACATCAACAATAATACAATAATAGTAGGGGACTTTAACACTCCCCTCACTGAAATGGACAGATCATCCAAGCAAAAGATCAACAAGAAGTAAAGGCCTTAAATGACACACTGGACCAGATGGACATACAGATATATTCAGAACATTTCATCCCAAAGCAACAGAATACACATTCTTCTCTAGTGCACATGGAACATTCTCCAGAATAGATCACATCCTGGGTTATAAATCAGGTTTCAACTGGTATCAAAAGATTGGGATCATACCCTGCATATTTTCAAACCACAAAGCTCGAAGCTAGAACTCAATCACAAGAGGAAAGTTGGGAAGAACACAAATACATGGAGACTAAACAGCATCCTTCTAAGGAATGAATGTATCAACCACGAAATTAAAGAAGAATTGAAAAAAATCATGGAAACAAATGATAATGAAAACACAACGGTTCAAAATCTGTGGGACACAGCAAAGGCAGTCCTGAGAGGAAAATATATAGTGATACAAGCCTTTCTCAAGAAACAAGAAAGGTCTCAAATACACAACCTAACCCTACACCTAAAGGAGCTGGAGAAAGAACAACAAAGAAAGCCTAAAACCAGCAGGAGAAGACAAATCATAAAGATCAGAGCAGAAATCAATGAAATAGAAACCAAAAAATCAATAGAGCAAATCAACGAAACTAGGAGCTGGTTCTTTGAAAGAATTAATAAGATTGATAAACCCCTGGCCAGACTTATCAAAAAGAAAAGAGAGAGGACCCAAATAAATAAAATCATGAATGAAAGAGGAGAGATCACAGCTAACACCAAAGAAATACAAACAATCATAAGAACATACTATGAGCAACTCTCCGCCAACAAATTTGACAATCTGGAAGAAATGGATGCATTCCTACCACAATTGAACCGGAAAGAAATAGAAAACCTGAACAGACTCATAACCAGTAAGGAGATTGAAACAGTCATCAAAAATCTCCAAACAAACAAAAGCCCAGGGCCAGACGCCTTCCCAGGGGAATTCTACCAAACATTTAAAGAAGAATTAATTCCTATTTTCCTGAAACTGTTCCAAGAAATAGAAATAGAAGGAAAACTTCCAAACTCATTTTATGAGGCCAGCATCACCTTGATCCCAAAACCAGACAAGGATCCCATCAAAAAAGAGAACTACAGACCAATATCCTTGATGAACAGATGTGAAAATTCTCACCAAAATACTAGCCAATAGGATTCAACAGTACATTAAAAGGATTATTCACGGAGGAGTCAAGATGGCGGGGAAGTAGCAGGCTGAGACTACTTCGGGTAGCGGGAGATCAGCTAAATAGCTTATCTAAAGATTGCAAACACCTACAAATCCAACGGGAGATTGAAGAGAAGAAGAACAGCAATTCTAGAAACAGAAAATCAACCACTATCTGCAAGGTAGGACTGGCGGAGAAGTGAATCCAAAGCGACGGGAAGATAAACCGCGGGGGGAGGGGCCGGCTCCCGGCGAGCGGCGGAGCAACGGAGCAAAATCAGGACTTTTAAAAGTCTGTTCCGCTGAGGGACATCGCTCCAGAGGCTTCACTGGGGTGAAGCCCAGGCGGGGTCAGCGCGGCCTCAGGTCCCGCAGGGTCGCAGAAGGATCGGGGGTGTCTGAGTGTCGCAGAGCTTACTGGTATTAGAACGGGGAAGCCGGCTGCAGAGACAGAGCCGAGGAGTGACTCTCAGCTTGGGGTTGCCTTGAACCGGTCGCAGGCTCGGTCAGCTCAGAGCGAGGCCGGAGGCCAGGGTGACGGGAGTCATTGGGCGCTGTTCTCTGGGGGCGCACTGAGGAGTGGGGCCCCGGGTTCTCGCTCCTCCGGGCCGGAGACCGGGAGGCCAACATCTTCATTCCCGTCCTCCGGAACTCTACAGAAAGCGCTCAGGGAACAAAAGCTCCCGAAAGCAAACCCAGCAAACCCGAGTGGATTACTCAGCGCGGCCCCGGGTAAGGGCGGTGCAACTCCGCCTGGGGCAAAGACGCTTGAGAATCACTACAACAGGCCCCTCCCCCAGAAGATCAACGGGAAACCCAGCCAGGACCAAGTTCACCTACCGAGGAGTACAGTTTCAATACCAAGGAGAGCGGCAGAATTCCAGAGGAGAAGAAAGCAAAGCACGGAACTCATGGCTTTCTCCCCATGATTTTTTAGCCTTGCAGTTAATTTAATTTTTTTTTTCTTTTTCAATTTTTTTTTCTTTTTCTCTTCTTCTGCTAAATTTTTTTTAACTTTTACCGTTTTCTTTTTTAACGTTTTTTAAATAGTTTATCTAATATATATATATATTTTTTCCTCTTTTTATATTTTTTCTTTATTGGCTTTCTTTTTTTAAATAGTTTCTTTTTCTTTTTTTTTTTCTTTTTGAACCCCTTTTTATCCCCTTTCTCCCCCCCACAATTTGGGATCTCTTCTGATTTGGCAAAAGCATATTTTCCTGGGGTTGTTGCCACCCTTTTAGTATTTTACTTGCTCCTTCGTAAACTCTTATCTGGACAAAATGACAAGGCGGAAAAATTCACAACAAAAAAAAGAACAAGAGGCAGTACCAAAGGCTAGGGACCTAATCAATACAGACATTGGTAATATGTCAGATATAGAGTTCAGAATGACGATTCTCAAGGATCTAGCCGGGCTTGAAAAAGGCATGGAAGATATTAAAGCAACCCTCTCGGGAGATATAAAAGCCCTTTCTGGAGAAATAAAAGAACTAAAATCTAACCAAGTTGAAATAAAAAAAGCTATTAATGAGGTGCAATAAAAAATGGAGGCTCTCACTGCTAGGATAAATGAGGCAGAAGAAAGAATTAGCGATATAGAAGACCAAATGACAGAGAATAAAGAAGCTGAGCAAAAGAGGGACAAACAGCTACTGGACCACTAGGGGAGAATTCGAGAGATAAGTGACACCATAAGACGAAACAACATTAGAATAATTGGGATTCCAGAAGAAGAGGAAACAGAGAGGGGAGCAGAAGGTATATTGGAGAGAATTATTGGAGAGAATTTCCCCAATATGGCAAAGGGAACAAGCATCAAAATTCAAGAGGTTCAGAGAACCCCCCTCAAAATCAATAAGAATAGGTCCACACCCCATCACCTAATAGTAAAATTTACAAGTCTTAGTGACAAAGAAAAGATCCTGAAAGCAGCCCGGGAAAAGAAGTCTGGAACGTACAATGGTAAAAATATTAGATTGGCAGCAGACTTATCCACAGAGACCTGGCAGGCCAGAAAGAGCTGGCATGATATATTCAGAGTACTAAATGAGAAAAACATGCAGCCAAGAATACTATATCCAGCTAGGCTATCATTGA
Source organism: Lutra lutra (assembly GCF_902655055.1). Taxonomy (NCBI): domain Eukaryota; kingdom Metazoa; phylum Chordata; class Mammalia; order Carnivora; family Mustelidae; genus Lutra; species Lutra lutra. Next base: position 48,485,146 of record NC_062283.1, on the reverse strand, counting down.
AAATAGAAGGAGAGATTAAAAGCTTCCAGGACAAACAAAAACTGAAAGAATTTGCAAATACCAAACCAGCTCTACAGGAAATATTGAAAGGGGTCCTCTAAGCAAAGAGAGACCCTAAAAGTAGTAGATAAGAAAGAAACAGAGACAATATACAATAACAGTCACCTTACAGGCAATACAATGGCACTAAATTCATATCTCTCAATACTTACCCTGAATGTTAATGGGCTAAATGCCCCAATCAAAAGACACAGGGTATCAGAATGGATAAAAAAACAAAACCCATCTATATGTTGCCTACAAGAAACTCATCTTAAACCCGAAGACACCTCCAGGTTTAAAGTGAGGGGGTGGAAAAGAATTTACCATGCTAATGGACATCAGAAGAAAGCAGGAGTGGCAATTCTTATATCAGATCAATTAGATTTTAAGCCAAAGACTATAATAAGAGATGAGGAAGGACACTATATCATACTCAAAGGAACTGTCCAACAAGAAGATCTAACAATTTTAAATATCTATGCCCCTAACGTGGGAGCAGCCAACTATATAAACCAATTAATAACAAAATCAAAGAAACACATCGACAAGAATACAATAATAGTAGGGGATTTTAACACTCCCCTCACTGAAATGGACAGATCATCCAAGCCAAAGATCAACAAGGAAATCAAGGCCTTAAATGACACACTGGACCAGATGGACATCACAGATATATTCAGAACATTTCATCCCAAAGCAACAGAATACACATTCTTCTCTAGTGCACATGGAACATTCTCCAGAATAGATCACATTCTTGGTCCTAAATCAAGTCTCAACCGGTATCAAAAGATTGGGATCATTCCCTGCATATTTTCAAACCACAATGCTCTGAAGCTAGAACTCAATCACAAGAGGAAATTTGGAAAGAACCCAAATACATGGAGACTAAACAGCATCCTTCTAAGGAATGAATGGGTCAACCAGGAAATTAAAGAAGAATTGAAAAAATTTATGGAAACAAATGATAATGAAAACACAACGGTTCAGAATTTGTGGGACACAACAAAGGCAGTCCTGAGAGGAAAATATATAGCGGTACAAGCCTTTCTCAAGAAACAAGAAAGGTCTCAGGTACACAACCTAACCCTACACCTAAAGGAGCTGGAGAAAGAACAAGAAAGAAACCCTAAAACCAGCAGCAGAAGAGAAATCATAAAGATCAGAGTAGAAATCAATGAAATAGAAACCAAAAAAACAATAGAACAAATCAACGAAACTAGGAGCTGGTTCTTTGAAAGAATTAATAAGATTGATAAACCCCTGGCCAGACTTATCAAAAAGAAAAGAGAGAGGACCCAAATAAATAAAATCATGAATGAAAGAGGAGATATCACAACGAACACCAAAGAAATACAGACAATTATAAGAACATACTATGAGCAACTCTACGCCAACAAATTTGACAATCTGGAAGAAATGGATGCATTCCTAGAGACATATAAACTACCACAACTGAACCAGGAAGAAATAGAAAGCCTCAACAGACCCATAACCAGTAAGGAGATTGAAACAGTCATAAAAAATCTCCAAACAAACAAAAGCCCAGGGCCAGACGGCTTCCCGGGGGAATTCTACCAAACATTTAAAGAAGAACTAATTCCTATTCTCCTGAAACTGTTCCAAAAACTAGAAATAGAAGGAAAACTTCCAAACTCATTTTATGAGGCCAGCATCACCTTGATCCCAAAACCAGACAAGGATCCCAACAAAAAAGAGAACTACAGACCAATATCCTTGATGAACACAGATGCAAAAATTCTCGCCAAAATACTAGCCAATAGGATTCAACAGTACATTAAAAGGATTATTCACCACGACCAAGTGGGATTTATTCCAGGGCTGCAAGGTTGGTTCAACATCCGCAAATCAATCAATGTGATACAACACATTAATAAAAGAAAGAACAAGAACCATATGATACTCTCCATAGATGCTGAAAAAGCATTTGACAAAGTACAGCATCCCTTCCTGATCAAAACTCTTCAAAGTGTAGGGATAGACGGCACATACCTCAATATTACCAAAGCCATCTATGAAAAACCCACCGCAAATATCATTCTCAATGGAGAAAAACTGAAAGCTTTTCCGCTAAGGTCAGGAACACGGCAGGGATGTCCGTTATCACCACTGCTATTCAACATAGTACTAGAAGTCCTAGCCTCAGCAATCAGACAACAAAAGGAAATTAAAGGCATCCAAATCGGCAAAGAAGAAGTCAAACTATCACTCTTTGCAGATGATATGATACTATATGTGGAAAACCCAAAAGACTCCACTCCAAAACTGGTAGAACTTGTACAGGAATTCAGTAAAGTGTCAGGATATAAAATCAATGCACAGAAATCAGTTGCATTTCTCTACACCAACAACAAGACAGAAGAAAGCGAAATTAAGGAGTCCATCCCATTTACAATTGCACCCCAAACTATAAGATACCTAGGAATAAACCTAACCAAAGAGACTAAGAATCTATACTCAGAAAACTATAAAGTACTCATGAAAGAAATTGAGGAAGACACAAAGAAATGGAAAAAATGTTCTATGCTCCTGGATTGGAAGAATAAATATTGTGAAAATGTCTATGCTACCTAAAGCAATCTACACATTTAATGCAATTCCTATCAAAGTACCATCCATTTTTTTCAAAGGAATGGAACAAATAATCCTAAAATTTATATGGAACCAGAAAAGACCTCGAATAGCCAAAGGAATATTGAAAAAGAAAGCCAAAGTTGGTGGCATCACAATTCCGGACTTCAAGCTCTATTACAAAGCTGTCATCATCAAGACAGCATGGTATTGGCACAAAAGCAGACACATAGATCAATGGAACAGAATAGAGAGCCCAGAAATGGACCCTCAACTCTATGGTCAACTCATCTTCGACAAAGCAGGAAAGAATGTCCAATGGAACAAAGACAGCCTCTTCAATAAATGGTGTTGGGAAAATTGGACAGCCACATGCAGAAAAATGAAATTGGATCTTTTCCTTACACCACTCACGAAAATAGACTCAAAATGGATGAAGGATCTCAATGTGAGAAAGGAATCCATCAAAATCCTTGAGGAGAACACAGGCAGCAACCTCTTTGACCTCAGCCGCAGCAACATCTTCCTAGGAACATCACCAAAGGCAAGGGAAGCAAGGGCAAAAATGAACTTTTGGGATTTTATCAAGATCAAAAGCTTTTGCACAGCAAAGGAAACAGTTAACAAAACCAAAAGACAACTGACAGAATGGGAGAAGATATTTGCAAACAACATATCAGATAAAGGGCTAGTGTCCAAAATCTATAAAGAACTTAGCAAACTCAACACCCAAAGAACAAATAATCCAATCAAGAAATGGGCAGAGGACATGAACAGACATTTCTGCAAAGAAGACATCCAGATGGCCAACAGACACATGAAAAAGTGCTCCATATCACTTGGCATCAGGGAAATACAAATCAAAACCACCATGAGATATCACCTCACACCAGTCAGAATGGCTCAAATTAACAAGTCAGGAAATGACAGATGCTGGCGAGGATGCGGAGAAAGGGGAACCCTCCTACACTGTTGGTGGGAATGCAAGCTGGTGCAACCACTCTGGAAAACAGCATGGAGGTTCCTCAAAAAGTTGAAAATAGAACTACCCTATGACCCTGCAATTGCACTGCTGGGTATTTCCCCTAAAGATACAAACGTAGTGATCCGAAGGGGCACGTGCACCCGAATGTTTATAGCAGCAATGTCTACAATAGCCAAACTATGGAAAGAACCTAGATGTCCATCTACAGACGAATGGATAAAGAAGATGTGGTATATATACACAATGGAATACTATGCAGCCATCCAAAGAAATGAAATCTTGCCATTTGCGACGACGTGGATGGAACTAGAGGGTATCATGCTTAGCGAAATAAGTCAATCGGAGAAAGACAACTATCATATGATCTCCCTGATATGAGGGAGAGGAGATGCAACATGGGGGGTTGAGGGGGTAGGAGAAGAGTAAATGAAACAAGATGGGATTGGGAGGGAGACAAAGCATAAGTGACTCTTAATCTCACAAAACAAACTGAGGGTTGATGGGGGGAGGGGGTTGGGAGAGGGGGGTGGGGTTATGGATATTGGGGAGGGTATGTGCTATGGTGAGTGCTGTGAAGTGTGTAAACCTGGCGATTCGCAGACCTGTACCCCTGGGGATAAAAATATATGTTTATAAAGCTGTAAAAAAAAAAAGAAAAAAAAGAAAAAAGAAAGGATGAATCCCCAACTTTTGTAGCAACATGGACGGGACTGGAAGAGATTATGCTGAGTGAAATAAGTCAAGCAGAGAGAGTCAATTATCATATGGTTTCACTTATTTGTGGAGCATAACAAATAGCATGGAGGACAAGGGGAGATGGAGAGGAGAAGGGAGTTGAGGGAAATTGGAAGGGGAGGTGAACCATGAGAGACTATGGACTCTGAAAAATGATCTGAGAATTTTGAAGGGGCGGGGGGTGGGAGGTTGGGGGCACCAGGTGGTGGGTATTGTAGAGGGCACGGATTGCATGGAGCACTGGGTGTGGTGCAAAAATAATGAATACTGTTATGCTGAAAAAATAAAAAATTAAAAATCGCAAAAAAAAAAAAAAAAAAGGATTATTCACCACGACCAAGTGGGATTTATTCCAGGGCTGCAAGATTGGTTCAACATCCTCAAATCAATCAATGTGATACAACACATTAATAAAAGAAAGAACAAGAACCGTATGATACTCTCAATAGATACTAAAAAAACATTTGACAAAGTGCAGCATCCCTTCCTGATCAAAACTCTTCAAAGTGTAGGGATAGAGGGCACATACCTCAATATTATCAAAGCCACCTATGAAAAACCCACCGCAAACATCATTCTCAATGGAGAAAAACTGAAAGCTTTTCCGCTAAGGTCAGGAACATGGCAGGGATGTCCATTATCACCACTGCTATTCAACATAGTACTAGAAGTCCTAACCTCAGCAATCAGACAACAAAAAGAAATTTAAGGCATCCAAATTGGCAAAGAAGAAGGCAAACTATCACTCGCACAGATGATATGATACTATATGTGGAAAACCCAAAAGGCTCCACTCCCAAACTGCTAGAACTTGTACAGGAATTCAGTAAAGTGTCCGGATATAAAATCAATGCACAGAAATCAGTTGCATTTCTCTACACCAACAACAAGACAGAAGAAAGAGAAATTAGGGAGTCAATCCCATTTACAACTGCACCCAAAACCATAACATACCTAGGAATAAACCTAACCAAAGAGGCTAAGAATCTATACACAGAAAACTATAAAGTACTCATGAAAGAAATTGAGGAAGACAGAAAGAAATGGAAAAATGTTCCATCCTCCTGGATTGGAAGAACAAATACTGTGAAAAAGTCTATGCTACCTACAGCAATCTACACATTTAATGCAATTCCTATAAAAACACCATCCATTTTTTTCAAAGAAATGGAACAAATAATCCAAAAATTTATATGGAACCAGAAAAGACCTCGAATAGCCAAAGGAATGTTGAAAAAGAAAGCCAAAGTTGGTGGCATCACAATTCTGGACTTCAAGCTCTATTACAAAGCTGTCATCATCAAGACAGCATGGTACTGGCACAAAAACAGACACATAGATCAATGGAACAGAATAGAGAGCCCAGAAATGGACCCTCAACTCTATGGTCAACTCATCTTCGACAAAGCAGGAAAGAATGTCCAATGGAAAAAAGACAGCCTCTTCAACAAATGGTGTTGGGAAAATTGGACGGCCACATGAAAAATGAAATTGGACCATTTCCTTACACCACACACGAAAATAGAATAAAAATGGAGAAGGACCTCAATGTGAGAAAGGAATCCATCAAAATCCTTGAGGAGAACACAGGCAGCAACCTCTTCGACGTCAGCTGCAGCAACTTCTTCCTAGGAACATCGCCAAAGGCAAGGGAAGCAAGGGCAAAAATGAACTATTGGGACCTCGTCAAGATCACAGCAAAGAAAATAGCTAATAAAACCAAAAGACAACTGGCAGAATGGGAGAAGGTATTTACAAACGACATATCAGATAAAGGGCTAGTGTCCAAAATCTATAAAGAACTTAGCAAACTCAACACCCAAAGAACAAATAATCCAATCAAGAAATGGGCAGAGGACATTAACAGACATTTCTGCAAAGAAGACATCCAGATGGCCAACAGACACATGAAAAAGTGCTCCACATCACTCGGCATCAGGGAAATACAAATCAAAACCACAATGAGATACCACCTCACACCAGTCAGAATGGCTAAAATTAACAAGTCAGGAAATGACAGATGCTGGCGAGGATGTAGGGGAACCCTCCTACACTGTTGGTGGGAATGCAAGCTGGTGCAACCACTCTGGAAAACAGCATGGAGGTTCCTCAAAAAGTTGAAAATAGAACTACCCTATGACCCTGCAATTGCACTGCTGGGTATTTCCCCTAAAGATACAAACGTAGTGATCCGAAGGGGCACGTGCACCCGAATGTTTATAGCAGCAATGTCTACAATAGCCAAACTATGGAAAGAACCTAGATGTGTATCAACAGACGAATGGATAAAGAAGATGTGATATATATACACAATGGAATACTATGCAGCCATCAAAAGAAATGAAATCTTGCCATTTGCGACGACATGGATGGAACTAGAGGGTATCATGCTTAGTGAAATAAGTCAATCGGAGAAAGAAAACTATCATATGATCTACCTGATATGAAGAAGTGGAGATGCAATGTGGGGGGCTAGGGGGGTAGAAGAAGAATAAATGAAACAAGATGCGATTGGGAGGGAGATAAACCATAAGTGACTCTTAATCTCACAAAACAAACTGAGGGTAGCTGGGGGTCGGGGGGTCGGGAGAGGGGTTATGGACATTGGGGAGGGTATGTGCTATGGTGAGTGCTGTGAAGTGTGTAAACCTGGTGATTCACAGACCTGTACCCCTGGGGATAAAAATACATTATATGTTTATAAAAAAATAAAACAAAATAGGGGAAAAAAAGAAACAAATTTTATAACTATGTGTGGTGATAGATATTAACTAGACTTACTGTGGTGATCATTCTGCAATACATACAAATATTGAATAATTATGTTGTATAGCTGAAAATATAATGTTGTTTGTCAATTATACCTCAACAAAAAGAACCACAGTGAAATCTCTCCTCATATCAGAATATAGCTATTATTAAAAAAACAAACAAACCAAGAAATAACAATTGTTAGTGAGGATGTGGATAAAAGGAACCCCCCTCCACTGTTGGTGGGAATGTAAGTTGGTACAGCCACTGTGGAAGACAGTATAGCAATTCCTCAAAAATTTAAAATTGAACTAAAAATTAAAAGTAGAAAGAATATACCAACAATTCCATTTCTGGGTATTTCTTTGAAGAAATAAAATCACCTATCTTGAAAAGATATTTGCACCCTCATATTGCAGTCTTCTTCAAAATAGCTAAGACATAGAAACAACCTACATGGCCATCAAAAAATAAAGGGAGAAAGATGTGGTGTATACCCATAATGGAGTATTATTTGGCTGTAAGAGGGAAATTTTGACATTTGCAGCAACACTGATGGAACTCAAGGGTTTATGCTAAATGAAATGTCAGAAGGAGAAAGACAAATACCATATGATCTCACTTAAATGTGGAATCTCAAAATACTGAACTAATAGATACAGAGAACAGATGGGTTGTTGCCAGAAGGGAGATGTAGGAGGTGAGCAAAATGGGTGAAGGTTGTCAGAAGGAACAAGCTTCCAGTTATAAGATAAGCAAGTCCTGGGTATGTAAAGCACAGCATGGTTTCTATGGTTAAAATATTGTATCGTAGGTATGGAAGTGGCCTAGGGAGCAAATCTTAAAAGTTGTCACCACTAGAAAAATATTTTAACTACGTGAGGTAATGGATGTTAACCTATTGTGGTAATTATCTCACAATATATACATATATTAAATCATGTTTTTATTGTAATGATCAAATTATTTTCAGCAAAAATTGAAACAGAGCATGTGAAAAATTGTAAAGATATTCAAAAGAGGCCAGAATTTTCAAATTTTATTTGATTTGAACATCAGGTGGATGGGATTTAAGAAGGACAGGCTTGACTTAGCATTCCTGGAAAATACATTCAAGCATACAGACTGGAAGCTACAAATGCCCCCTTTCCTATTTCCCTTAAAGAATGACACCTGGAAATCTTCACCAACTGCTGTATGCTCTACCTACTTGTACCCACCCACACTCCAAGGGAATGCCTTTACCACTACACTGATAAATGCATCAGGCATGAATTCCAATTCCTTTACTTCCAAACTACAAGGTTAAGTATTCTCCTACCCATCCATTCCTTTCCCTCTCTAATCTCAGAAAATGAGATGCCTTCCTGTTCAAGATTAAGTAAGAGTTAAATAGGGAGGCAAGGAGTGTGGGAAGTGTATGGCTGCCAGAAGTAACAGCATGTAAGATGGTCTGGATAGGAGAATATGACAAGTTCAAGGAAGTGAAAAAAGCTGAGTATGTTTGGAGTGAGAGATCAGGCTAGGGTCTTGATACTAAAGGCAGTGGGGACCCATTGAAGTGTTTTAATCAGGACAATTACATGGTTTTATTTGTTTTCTAGAAAAGCACTCTGGCTCCAGTGGGGGTCCAGAATGGAGAAGGTTGGAAGCAGGAAGACCAGTAATCCAAGCAAGAAATAATGGTGGTTTAAATTTAGGAAGTGGCTGTGTGGATGATTCAAGACATATTTAGGAGACTGAACTGATAGAACTTGACGATGATTCATGAGGCTGGAGAGGATGACAACTAGGGTTTGTCTTGTTCAAGGAGGAGATTGGTGTGGCATTTACTGCGATAGAGAATACAAGAGTTAAAGTAGGTTGACATGTGGTAGCAAATGATAAATTCAGATCTCAGTATGTTAAAATTGAGGTGCCTGTAGGACATCATATAGAGAATTTTAATCAATAGTAGAATATGTGAATCTGAAACTCAGGTCTGATTGGAGATATGAATTTGGGAGCCATTTGCCTATACATGGTACTCAAGATGGGACCGTACAGAGAGTGTGCAGAATTATGACAGGGTTTAGGACAGAACCTGAACAAACAGCAAGATATAGGACTAGGCACAAGGATAGGCTCTCACAGAGGAGACTGGGAACACCTAACAGAAAGATAGGAAGAAAGCCAGGACTGTGAGGCTACAAAGACCAAGGGAATCAAGTGTTTCAGGGTGGAGAATCTGGTCAACATTGTGCTACACGCTGTCACGTGGCCTTTGGATTTGATGACAAAGTCCACTGCCGTAAGGAGAGGAGCATTTTCATGGGTGAAAACCAGTTGTGGTTTGAGGTTCACAAGTAGAGAAAATGAATGAGAAAACAAAAGCTGTTTCAAGATGTTTGGCTGTGAAGAAGGGGGCAGTGGGGAGAGAAAAAGAGTTCTATCTGGGGAATTCAATGTGGGGAGTTTAAATGGAGAGAAATCTTTAAATTATTTGTATTTATTCATTTCTGTTCAATAATAAGGCACAGGGTGAATAAGATAGATGTGTTCTTTACTCTTGAAGAAAAAACAAATAGAAAGGAGTTGATAATATAAAGAGAGAATAACTGATAGTATGTGGTACCAGAAAAATGAAGAAATAGATGGGAATTTGAACAGTGGTTGTGGTTGGCAGAAGAATGATTCCAAAAAGATGTCCATGTCCCAATCTTTGACCTTAAGAATGTCTTAAGTTGGGTGCCTGGGTGGCTCAGTAGGTTAAAGCCTCTGCTTTCGGCTCAGGTCATGATCTCCAGGTCCTGGGATCGAGCCCCACATTGGGCTCTCTGCTCAGCGGGGAGCCTGCTTCCTCCTCTCTCTGACTGCTTCTCTGCCTACTTGTAATCTCTGTCAAATAAATAAATAAAATCTTAAAAAAAAAAGAATGTCTTAAGTTTTGTTATGGCAAAAGCAAATTTAGATTGCAGTTGAGTTTAGAGTTGTTAATCTGCTGACTTTGAGGTGGGAAGACTAAGTTTGATTAAGTGGGCCTACTATAGTCACAAGGGTCCTTGTACCTGAAAGAGAGGCAGAAAAGAGAAAAAGAGATGGCACTGGGAGAGGGACTTGGTCTGACATTGCTGGCTTTGAAGATGGAGGAACAGGATGATGAGGTAAGGAATTGGGATGGCGATAGAAGCTAAAAAAAAAAACAACAACAAAAAACAACTAGGAAACGTATTCTCTCCTAGATTCCCCATTGAAGGAATACAGGTCTGCCAACACCGAGCTTTAAGGCCAGACAGACCCATATCAGACTGTATCAGAATAAATGTGTATTAAGTCACCAAGTGTGTGATTGTTATAGCAGCAAAAGGAAACCAATAGAGTGGTCTTCAAATTTTTTTGACCACATAAAATTATTTCTCGTACACATCCAGTTAAATGTTCGAGATATAAAATGCTAACTTACCTTCATGAATGTTCCTTTTGCTTGAAGCTGCAACATTGATCGGTGGAGGCAGTTTTCCACTTCCTCCTTTAGATCATGAAAACACGCATTTGAGCCCTAGATCATGACAAAGCTGAAGTGAGTTCTCACCAAATGCTTTTTTTTTTTTTAAGATTTTATTTATTTGACAGACAGAGACCACAAGGAGGCAGAGAGGCAGGCAGAGAGAGAGGAGGAAGCAGGCTCCTTGCCGAGCAGAGAGCCCGATGTGGGGCTCGATCCCAGGACCTGGAGATCATGACCTGAGCCGAAGGCAGTGGCTTAACCCACTAAGCCACCCAGGCGCCCCTCACCAAATGCTTTTTATTAAAAAGAAATATAGAGGGGCACCTGGGTGGCTCAGTTGTTAAGCCTCTGCCTTCAGCTCAGGTCATGATCTCAGGGTCCTGGGATCGAGTCCCACATCGGGCTCTCTGCTCTGCAGGGAGCCTGCTTCCTCCTCTCTTTCTCTCTCTCTCTCTGCTTGCCTCTCTGCCCACTTGTGATCTCTCTCTGTCAAATAAATAAAATCTTAAAAAAAAAATAAAAAGAAATATAGAAAAGGTGTGCCTCATAGCCAGCTGGATTTTTAGGCGTGCCTTCCACATATCTCAAATATTCTAATTCTATGACAGAGAGCTAATAAACAGAGCCTTGCCTTAAGTTTGCTGCTTGGTAAAATAAAATACTGATGCCTTTGGTATTTTTCCCGTTCTCTCTTCTTTCTCTCTTAGCTCTCTCCCTAAGGTGATGTATCTTTTGACAATAGTCCAGAAACGGAATATGGGAAGTTGTTAAATGAAATTGTCATCACTCCTTCTGCCCTATATTACAAAATATCTGAATTCAAGAATCCCAACTCCCTTAGCATAGGTTTCCCCAAAAGCAGAGCCTGAGGCAAAGGCTTACCATGCAGGGAACATCGAGACAGGAAAGTAAAGGAAGAAGACGAGAGCTAATAAAGGAAGCTTTATCTGATTGGCCACTGCTATAGAAGACTGGCTTCTGGATACCACACAATCACCTGGGAGAGCCTAATAAAATGTGTCTTAGAACCTTCTCTCTGAATAAAGGGGGAAGACTTTACCTACCTGCATCATAGCTCCAGCATTGCCCTGCAGAGAGTTAACTTCCTTAAGATTTGGGATTACACCTGTGTGAGATCCCAGTCTCCCACAGCACTAGAGAAGTTGGTTGGAGCTTCTAGGCTGTACCTGAAAGAAGTTAGTCGAAGTCCAAAGACGCTGCAGAGAATTGGAAAAAGTCATGAAGGTGGCTCCAGAGCCCAGAATTCTAGAGCCATGCTGAGCTCATAACAGAAATATTATAAGATAACAGAAGGCCCATAATCTGTTTCAGGTGCTTAAATGATTCAAGAAGTTTTCACTGAAACTAAACTCTTATGTTGTTTCTTTGGCACTTTGGAGATTTTTATACCCTAGTGAAATGTATCCAATTACAATTTAGAATGGCTGAGGAGAATGCCTTTCTTTTGTGAAGGGAAATTGTTTTTGTTTTGTTTTGTTTTCTTAGAGGTGTGTGCGCACACACGTGCATGTGTGCTCACACATGTATGCACTAAAGGGTGGGGCAGAGAGAGGCAGAGGGAGAGAGACAATCTTAACAGGGTCTATGCCCAGTGGGGAGCCTGACAGTTGGCTTGATCTCAAGACCCTGAGATCATCACCTTTACCAAAATCAAGAGTTGGAGGTTTAACTGACTGAGCTACCCAGGTGCCCCAAGGAAGTGATTGTTAAAGGGAAGGTGGGAAAGAACTTTTCTAATGCTTGGACCTAAAGTGTATTCTCAGGTAGGTCAGTTTTAGGAGGGGTCATATGAAATTTGAGGGTCTGGAAATTGATCCCGTTAAGGTTTTTCTTTTCTTTTTTTCTATTTTTATTTATTTATTTATTTGACAGAGAGAGAGAGATCACAAGTAGGTAAAGAGGCGGGCAGAGAGAGAGACACGGAAGCGGGCTCCCTGCTGAGCAGAGAGCCGGATGCGGAGCTTGATCCCAGGACCCTGGGATCATGACCTGAGCTGAAGGCAGAGGCTTAACCCATTGAGCCACCCAGGTGCCCCACCCCCTTAAGATTTTTCTTGACAACATATCTAACATCCTTCATGGGTTTACATATCCAATTTTGAAGTCATCCAAAGCCCAGGTGGAGAAATTAACCTTCAGGAGGAGGAGGCAGTTGTTAATTATTTCAATGCAGGAGAGGGCACAGGGTTTGTGCTGACCAATTCTCAGGTTTAATGGCCTGAAGTTGCCTTCCATGATCTCTGGATTCTTCCTCAATATCTCCACCCACTTCTGTTCATCCTTTTTCATGGGATCCCCTCTGTTGTTGCCCTTTCAATGTGGTGATCCCAGAGTTCCAGCCTTGGTTCTCTTCTCTCTTAACCTCCAGTCTCTGTATTCTCCAGGCAGGTCTTACTCACTTCCATGATTTAAATTGCCAACTATACATGAACACCAAAAATTTTCTCCCAGAGCTACAGGCCTATCAAGCCACTTGCTTTCTGCATATCCTCTCACAGATGGCTGGAATCAAAATATATTAACTCTTTGTCTCTCCTGTCACTTCCAAATCTGCTCTTCCCCTTAATTTCCTATCCTAGTGGGTACAGTTATTAGCCACTCATTTCAACAAACTAGAACGTTGAAAGACAACTTGGATTTTCTTCTGCACTTTGCACATGAGTCCTGTTGATTTTAGGGATGCAAAGGTGGTACAGTTGGTTGAGTGCTGGACTCTTGGTTTCAGCTCAGTTCATGATCTCAGGGTTATGAGATCAAAACCCCTTCATGCTCTGTGTTCAGCATGGAGTCTGCTTAAGAATCTTGCTCCCTCTCCCTCTGCCCCTTCTCTATGCTCAAGGACACTTGTGCACCTCTCTCAAATAATCTTTTTTTTTTAAAATTTATTTATTTGTCAGGGAGAGAAAGAGAGAGCACAAACAGGGGGATCAGCAGGCAGAGGGAGAAGCAGGCTCTCTGCTGAGCAAGGAACCCAACATGGAACTGGATCCTAGGACCTGGGGATCATGACCTGAGCTGAAGGCAGACACTTAACCAACTGAGCCACTCAGGCATCCTAATACAAAATCTTAAAAAAAAAAAAAAAAAAGAGTGTTATTGATTTTATGTCCCAAATGCTTTTACTTTCATCTGCTTTTCTCTACTCCCATACCACTAACTTAGTTCAAGACTTCATTATCTTTTGCCTGGATCATTATAAAAGCCTCCAAACTGGTCTTACTACTTCCATTCACTTTAGAACTCCATTTTACTCCCCAAATTGCTCCCCGAGAGTGATCTCACTAAAATGTAAACCAAAGCATCTTACCCCCAGTATACCTTCTGCCCCTCTCTGTCTTTTTTTGTTTTGAGGTGGGGGGTTTTCTGTGCCTCCTGGATTTTGATGCTTTTTCTCTTTGCCATATTAGGGAAATTCTCTATCATAATTTGCTCCAATATACCTTCTGCCTTTCTTCTTCTCTCTGTCTTTGTTCTCTTCTTTCTTCTTCTTCTTCTGGAATCCCAATTATTCTAATTTTGTTTCATCTTATAGTATCACTTATCTCTCAAATTCTCCCCTCGTGGTCTAGTAGTTGTTTGTCTCTCTTTTGCTCAGCTTCTTTATTCTCTGTCATTTGGTCTTCTATATCACTAATTCTCTCTTCTGCCTCATTTATCCTAGCAGTAAGAACCTCCATTTTTTATTACACCTCATTAATAGCTTTTTTGATTTCAGTTTGGTTAGATTTTAGTTCTTTTATTTCTTCAGAAGGGGCTTTTATTTCTCCAGACAGCGTTTCTCTAATATCTTCCATGCCCTTTTCAAGTCTGGCTAGCTCCATAAGAATCGTCACTGTGAACTCTAGATCTGACATATTACCAATGTCTGTATTGATTAGGTCCCTAGCCATCAGTACTGCCTCTTGTTCTTTTTTTTGTGGTGAGTTTTTCTGCCTTGTCAGTCTATCCAGATAAAAATATATGAATGAGAAAATAAAATACTAAAAGGTGGCAAAGACCCCAGAAAAATGTATGCTAACCAAATCAGAGGAGACCCCAAACCAGGGGGGAGAAGAAAGGGTGTAAAAAGAAATTAAAAAAAAAATATATATACACACATATGCATATATATATATATATATATATATATATATATATTAGACTGGTGAATAGAACAGGGCCACCCACTTGATATTTGGTGTATTTTGGTCTCTTAGAAGAACCTACCTCCCAAAATTTTAAAGAAAGAAAAACTTATATATAAGGGTATACAAAATAAGGGTAAACGTGATGAAGGGATAGAATAGACTGTAAAGATAAAAATTCTTAAAAAGGAATTGGTAAGATAATATGGTTGGAAAAAGAAAGAAAAAAAAAAGGAGAGAATGTGCTCAGGCTGGAGACTAAAACAAAGCCCTGTGCTAGATTTAGGTTATATTTTGATCTATTAGAAGAAATTGTTTCCCAAAATTTTGTAGAAAAAATAAAAACCCTATATGTATACAAAAAATAAGGTTAAATACAATGAAGGATAAAATATGACTATAATAATGAAGGTTTAAAAAGATTTTTTAAAAGAAGGTGTTGTTAAGATACATTGGTTAAAAAAACATTAAAAGAGGAAAGAGGAACAATTAAAAAAATTAGAATAAGAAAGAAACAAAATAAAAAAAATTAACTTTGCAAGACTAAAGGATCATGGGGAGAAAGCCACGAATCCATGCATTGCTTTCCCTATCTCTGGAGTTCTGTTGTTCTCTTTGATCAGTGAGCTTGGTCTTGGCTGGATGTTCTTGCTAATCTTCTGGGGGAGGGGCAAAAATGTCTTTGCTCCAGGCAGAATTGCACCGCCCTTGCCAGGGGCCAGGGTAAGAAATCTCGAGTTCACTCTCAGGAGTTTTTGTTCCCTGAACACTTTCTGTAGAGCTTTGGAGGAGGAGAATGAAAATGGCAGCCTCCTAATCTCCACCCCAGAGGAGCCGAGAGCTCGGAGCCCCACTCCTCAGTGTGCCTTCAGAGAAAAGGGGTCATTCACTCCCCTCTTCCTGGTCTCTGTCTGCACTCTGAGCTCCACTGGCCTGTGACTGAGGGTTTCTATCTCTGACGCACAGCCCTGTTTGGAGTCTCCAAACCCAGCAAATTCCTGCCTCCAGGGGAGGAAGGTTAGTCTCCCCAGATCTGCCACCTGTGAGGTCCCTGCTCAAAGAGCAGTGGCTCAACTATGCCACAGATCATGGTTTCAGGTAACCCTGAGCTGAGCGCTCACTCTTTGGCTCTGTCTCTGTTGTTGGCTTTCCTGCTCCAATACCTGGGAGCTCTGTTACACTCGGACACCCCCAATCTTTCAGTTACCCTGTGGATCCTGAGACCACACTGTCCCGGCGAGGGCTCCATCCCTGCTTAGCCTCTGTAACAACATCCTTCAGTGGAGCAGTCTTCAAAAAGTTTCTATTTTGTGCCCCATTGCTCTGCCACTTGCCAGGAGCCAGCCTCTCCCCGCACAATCTATCGCTTTGGATTCACTGCTCCGTACATCCTACCTTTCAGAAAGTGGTCGATTTTCTGTTCCTATAATTGATGCTCTTCTTCTCTTTGATCTCCTGTTGAGTTTGTAGGTGTTTGGAATGGTTTGATAACTATTTAACTGAACATTCTGCCACTTCTCTGCCATCTTGCCTCTCTCCTCCTGAGGCTCTAATTCTTAAGGGCTATTTAGTAATCCTCTCTAAGAATATACCACAGCTTATTTATCCATTCTTTTACTGATGGATATTTAGATTGTTTCTAATTTCCTCCTATTACAACTAATGCTGTAATAAACATTTTGCATACATTTTTCCTTGTGTGCACATGGGAGGGTTTTCCTAGGTTATATACCTAGGATGAAATTCCTAGGAGAAGGATATGTACATCTTAAATTTTAGCACCTTATTTTTCTCTAAAAATTCTTTTTAAAAAGTTAGTATAAAATTTTCTCCAAAGGTAATGGAACCTTGAACCTACTAGTTGGGTATGGTCTAAGTAGGAATTTAGTTGAAGGATGAAATATAACAAAACTTACTTAAGATGATGTTTTCAAACTAGCAACTTTATGAAGTTTATAAGAGGACCTTATAAGTGATTACATCTATATTTAATTGTGAGAATTTCAGTACTTACTTTTTGTGTATGTGTGTTTTTTAGAAATTATTTTTAGGGACGCCTGGGTGGCTCAGTTGGTTAAGCGGCTGCCTTCGGCTCAGGTCATGATCCCGGCATCCTGGGATCGAGTCCCACATCGGGCTCATTGCTCAGCATGAAGCCTGCTTCTCCCTCTGCCTCTGCCTGCCACTCTATCTGCCTGTGCTAACTCTCTCTGACAAAAAAAAAAAAGAAATTATTTTTATTTATTTTTTATTATATTCAGTTAGCCACTGTATAGTACATAATTAGTCCTTGATGCAGTGTTCAATGATTCATTAGTTAAGTATAACACCCAGTCTCATCATAGTGCATGCTCTCTTCAATACCCATCACACTGTTACCCTCTCCCCTCATCCTCATCCCCACTGAGTCCCCCAGATTGTTTCTCAGGGCCTATAGTTCTCATGGTACATCTCCCTCTCTGATTTCTCCCCCTTTGGATTTCCCTCCCTTCCCCTATGGTCCTCCGAGCTATTGCTTATGTTCCACATATAAGTGAAACTGTGTGTGTGTGTGTGTGTGTTTTGTTTAAGCAAGAGGGGAATTTAGGAGTTATGTGGTTCTAGTGTCAGCGTCTAGCTCCTTCTTTCTGGAGGAACTGATATTGATGGCATTTTAAAGAAGTGACTGTCTTCTGAGTGCTAAGGTGTTATGAACCATTTCTGTTCATTCCCATCATAAGTCAATAAATTTTTTTTGAGTGCTTCTACACAGTTGGCACTATTCTGAGAGCTGGGGGTACACCAGTGAATGTAACAGACAAAGCCTTGACCCTCATAGAACTTATGTTCTGGTGAAGCCTATACAGATAAATAAATACACATAAAAACATAGACTAATCTGGTAATAGTGCAGTGTAGAAAAAGCAGGGAAAGGGAAATAAAGAATGCAAGAGTAAGGGAGAAAGGCTGCTCTTTTATAATTAGTGGTTATGGAAGACCTTGCTGAGGACATATTTACTTATTTATTTACTTACTCAGTTTTATTTAAATTCAAGTTAGTTAACATATAGTTTATTATAATTTTGGGTTAGAATTTAGTGATTCATCAGTTGCATATAACACATAGTACTCATTACATCAAATGCTCTCCTTATGAGGTGTATGCTCACCCAATTATCCCATTCCCCTACCCACCACCCCTCCAGCAACCCTCAGTTCATTCTCTATAGTTAAAATTTTTTTTGGTTTGTCTTCCTCTCTGTTTTTATCCAATTTTATTTTTCCTTCCCTTCCACTGTGTTCATCAGTTTTGTTTCTTCAATTCCACATATGAGTGAAATCATATGGGATTTGTCTTTGACTTTTTCCATGGAACACAATACACCCTCCATGTTGTTGCAAATGGGAAGACTTCATTCTTTTTGATAGGTGAGTAATAGTCCATTATATCTTTTTTATCCATTCCTCTGTCGGTGGACATCTGGGCTCTTTGCATAGTTTAGCAAGGGTGATATTTCAATAGGTACTAAGGAAAATGAGGGTAAAGGATTTTATTTTATATTTACATATGCACTTATTTATATGTAAATGTTTATATAGAAATATACATTTATTTATATTTATATTTTATTTTATTCCATGAGGGGAAAGCATTAGAAACAGAGTGAAAAGCAAGTACAAAGGCTTTGAAGTGGGAGACTGCTCTGCATGTCTGAGGACTGGAAAGGAGGCTGGTGTGGCTGAAACTAAGTAAGACTAAAGGAGTGGGCAAAAATGACAGGTGGTGGGAGGGAATTACTGGTTATACTCTGCCTTTGGTGAGAGTTATTAGATGGATCTGAGCAGAGAAAAGCCATGGCCTGATTTAAGTTTTTGAACAATCATTCTGATTATAAGAACAGAAGTGTGGAGACCCACTGTGGAGAGTATTACAATATTCTCAGTGAAGGGTGATGTGGTGAACCAGGATTTTGACAGTAGAAGTACTGAGAAAGGGTGAGATTCTGGATAGACTCTGAAAGAGATTTAGTGTTGGATTGAATATGGGTTGTAAGAGAAAGAGAAAAGTCATGGGTGACACTAAGATTTCAGCCACAAACAATGGAAAAATGGAATTACTATAAACTGAGGTGGAAAGATTATAGTGGGAACAAGCTGGGGGAGAAGTAAGAAGTTTCCTCTGGGATGTGGTAAGGCTGAGATTTCTATGAGAATTACAATGTAAATGTTTAGTAGGCAGTGAGATCTATAAACTTGGAGTTTATAATTGAGATCTAGGCCATAAGTATAAATGTGAAAGTCACTAGCATATAGATTTTTTTTAAGTGTGGACTGGGTGGGATGTCCCAGGAAGTTAGTCTGCATTAAGAAAAAAGAGGTCTGAGGGCTGAGTCCTGAGTTTCTTCAACAGTTATGTCACAAGGACATGGGGGGAAAACAGCAAAGGAGATAAAGTGGGGTGGGGGGGGGCTGGTCCTCTGAGGTAGGAGGAGCACCAAGAGACTTGTGTCCCAGGAGTCAAAGGAACAATGTATCCCCAGAAGGAGGATGTGGTATATTCTATTAAATATTGACAGAGCAAATCCAAAGGGGCACATGCACCCAAACATTTATAGCAGCAATGTCCACAATTGCCAAACTATGGAAAGAACCTGGATGTCCATCAACAGATGAATGGATAAAGAAGATGTGGTATATATATACAATGGAATACTATGCAGCCATCAAAAGAAACAAAATTTTGCCATTTGCAATGACATGAATGGAACTAGAGGGCATCATGCTGAGCAAAATAAGTCAATCAGAGAAAGACAATTATATAATCTCTCTGATATGAGGAATTTGAGAGGCAGAGTGGGGGGTTGTGGAGGTAGGGAAGGAAAAAATGAAACAAGATGGGATCAGGAGGGAGACAAACTATAAGAGACTCAGTCTCACAAAATAAACTGAGGGTTTCTGGGGGGTGGGAGGGTAGGGATAGGTTGGCTGGGTTATGGAAAGTGGGGAGGGTATGTGCTATTGTGAGTGCTATGAAATGTATAAGCCTGATGATTCACAGACTTGTACCCCTGTGGCTAATAATACATTATATGTTAATAAAAATTTAAAAAAAATTGGTAGGCAAAATTTTAAGGATTGAAAATTGACTTTGGATTTAGCAACATAAAGATTATTGGTGACCTTGGCAGAAACTATTTTAGCAAAATGGTAGAGTCAAATGCCTATTTGGAATAGGTTCAAGGGAAAATGTAGAGAGGAGAAATTGGAGAAAAAGAAAATTGACAACTCTTTCAAGGGAAGATTTTACCAGCAAGTCTCTGTTCATGCTGAGGGTCTAAACTTAAAAGTTTAAAAGCACCCACAGTTGGACAGCAACTTGACTCCTGCTGTACAATGCCTTTCTGTATTCCTTGGCAATAGCAGTTTTGTGCACTCCAATTACTTCCTTCTTCTCTGCCTTATCTGCATGGCCAACTCATATTCACCATCAACATCACACTTAAGCATCTCACATGTGTGAATTCTTTATATAGAGTCCACCATTCTGCATATTGTGTATGTTTTTAGTACAAGAACATTGTGTTATTATCATGTATTCCCTACTAGATAGCAACTTCATAAAAATAAGTGTTATGACTTGCAGGGTCCCCAGTGCTAAGAACAGAGTCTTCCTAATACTTAGTAATATTCAGTTAAAGTTGTTGAGTGAAACAGAATTATTTTAAGGAAATGGAGGATTCAGGCTTTCCTTTCTGTTTCTGAATGCGTGCTTTACATTTCAGTAGGGGAAGGAGCAAAGCTTAACAGAATTCTTGTGGAGAGTTTGGTAAAGCCCTGTTTCTTCTTCTTTATGCTCTTATCCTAAGTACTTCCCTTTGAAGTTAGAGTGTTCTCACTGTCACACACTATGAAGGGGCTTGCCTAGTGTCATCAGGGTGTTCCATCATATTGATTTGTGGTGGTGCTGAAGTGAGTGACCTTGGGAGGTGCCTTTCCCCATGCACCATTAGGCCAAACTGAGGGCTCTGTTAGTTTTTCACTCAAGCAACTGTATTTTCCTAATGTGCCTTCACTGAGTGCTGATGTCATTTCATTCCCAGAATCATTTCAATTAGATTCCAAACAGTCTTTTATTGCACTTTAGAAGTCTTTTGAGATGACATATTATTTCTATATTCAATCTGCTGTTCTTTTCTCTTCTCTGCCTCTCCATGGCTGACAGCCCCTGTATGCTTTGTTTTGTGTATTATTTGGCCAAGAGGGAGCTGTCCGAAATGCAGTTTGACAGCATTCCTAAAGAATGTTATCCTTTTGTGTTTACTCTTCCTGTTTCTTCTTTGGTTTCTACAATTAATTAGCAAATTCATTTCCTGATAGCCACAATGAGGTTAGAGTAAATGTACCCAGCTAGGTATCCAGCAAAGCCCAATGTATTCAGAGTGGTAACAAGAGACCAATTCTATTCTGATAAATACCATTAAAGGGAAAAGATAAATCAAATATTATGGCAATATTAGTCAGCAAGTTTCATTTAAAAAAAAAAAATCTAAGTTTCAGCAAGTTTCATTTAAAAAAAAAAATCTAAGCTGAACCACAGCTGTAATTTGGAGTCTTAGCTCAAAGTGACTGCTCTGTGTTTTTCTCAAGGGTTGGAGAATCAAATCTGTATTCTGCTGGTTAGGCATACCGTAGAGTGCCACCTTCACCTGGGTTGTTTGGAAAGCCCATAAGTCTTGGTAACTTGGTGGATTTCAATGCACAGCCATGAGTTCCACAGGGCATTAATTCTGCTCCATTGCTTGTCCATTTGA
Source organism: Lutra lutra (assembly GCF_902655055.1). Taxonomy (NCBI): domain Eukaryota; kingdom Metazoa; phylum Chordata; class Mammalia; order Carnivora; family Mustelidae; genus Lutra; species Lutra lutra. The sequence goes on along the minus strand of NC_062283.1, from coordinate 48,463,618 downwards.
AATAAAAAGTGTCGGTGAATACATTATACTTAGGGACCTCTAAATCCCACTTTAGTTCGTTGTCATTCTCGAGGTCACTGATCTCCTTTGCTATCATTATTTCAGTATCCAGAGCACATTTGGAGTTTGCTGCTTTTGTGTCCTTTTTGCTTTATCTTTGACAACTGCATCAGCTCTTATTCTTGAGGAAATTAATATTGCCTTTTGTTCACAGAGCAAGATTATTTGGAAAGGTCAATGGATGTAGCACATCACTCTAGTATATTTCTATAAAGAAATACGCCTGCTTATATTTCAGTGATGCTGCGAGATAAAGGTCTAGCTTATTTATGGTGAATAGCCATGTAAAAATGATCATTGTAAATTCATTGGCTACTGGAAAGAAACAATTTTGTTTCAAAAATTTTATTAGTAGATCTATTAGAGGAAATATGACCAAACCATTACCACAGAGTTGGCTCTGTGGGGACTGTGGAAGCTATGCATGCTTTTATTCAGTTGCCTTCAGGAAGCCCTTCGTGAGTGAGAAAGTCACTGTTAGCTATTTTCAGCACACATAGGGTTAGCAAAATATCCTTTTCACTTGTATTAGGCCTTTTCATTTCAGTGATTTGAGCTAAACGGCGGTAAATTATTATGTTTTCTCCTACTTTCTCTAATAGCGGATATTATCTTATGCTATTGATACTGCCAATGTTTAGGCCAGAAAACAAATTATGAAGGATGGAATTTTTAACCAGGAAAAGTGAAAAACATATGTTTGTAACTTCTGAGGGTAGACAGAGGGTATACAGGCATTGTTAATACCTACTCTTATTTTCATTTTGTCAGCAAGCCTTCCTAATATTCCAGTTATATGATGTAATTTTAGGAGAATCAAACATAATAGTTAAAACTTATAGAATTAATTGCATTTAGCCTTCATTCCAATTATTGGAATTGTAAGAGTTTGGCCTTTTAAGAGTTTATGGTGCAACAGCACAGGGAGGGATGGTTAGGGTACCTGAATCTGCTAGTTCATGAATGCCAGCTAATGTGGATAAAAGTCCTTCTGTGACACTCTGATGAAAACTGGTCTTCATTTGCTCTACAAACAAGGTTAATGTAATTCATCATTCAAAGTAGGAGAGTTTTGAGAGCAAGCAAGGGTGCTATCAATGATTACAATAGGACATAGGTCATATATTGCCAGAGATTTTATTGGAGATGAAACGGCTTTAAAATATTCCTGTTTTTATGAAAAGCTCTTCTTGTATAGTATGTAATAGAGAATTGAATTTATCTAACATAGGCTTGATCAAAAAGAAATGCTTTTATTGTAGAAAAGACTGGAAAAGTTTTATCTAGAACCAGTGAATATTGGACTATGGAAAGAAATGTTTGCTTTGGTTTTATCTTAATAGGGTTAAGTCTAAACCTATTAGGTCAGACTGAATTTTTAAGAAACTATATATTAGAGGTATCAGCTCTGCTATGACATAAGTTGTAAATAATTTTTCCTGTTTTATTACTGTCATTTGTCTTTTGATTTTGCTTGTACTTGTTATTGTTTTTGCCTTACAAAGCTTGTTTATTTCAATTTTTCAAAATGTTCAAAATGACCTATTTTTGTTTTATTTTTTCTGGACACTGAGTCATGTTTAGGAATTTCTCCCCCCCTCTAGGTAACAGAGGAATTTACTCACATCTTTCTTCTGTCACTTTTCCCCCTCTCCTTCCCTCTGTCCCCTCCCTCCTTTGTTCTTTCCTTCTCTCCCTTCCTTTTTCTATCTATCTATCATCTATCATCTATCTATCTATCTCATTTATCTATCATCTATGTATCTATCATCATTTATCTGCATTTAGATATCTAATTCATTTGGAGTTTGTACTGGTGTATGTTGTGAAATATAAATCCAATGATATATTCTTCCAAATGGCTATTCAGTTTTGTCAATACCATTTATTAATATTTTTGTATTTTCCCCCCACTTTGATTTGAGGTACCATTTTTATCGTACAACAGATTGAAAAATACACTGTTTCTGGAGTCTCTTTTGTCTCATTGTTTTTCTCATACTATATGCTGTTTTTCTGGATGCCACACAATTTTAAATATAGGTTTTATAACAACATTTAAATATATATTTCAGTTAGCCTCCTTCATTTTCTTCTTCTTTTTTAGATTTTCTTAGTGATTTTTGCTTGCTCATATTTTTTGGAAATGCATTAGATTTATTGATTACCCGATATATTTACAAGGAAAGTTATCATCTATATTTATTGATCACTCACTATGTGTCAGGTATTTGGCTAAGCACAGGAGTAGCGTGCTTGAGGGAATATACTGAAGATCAGTGGAATCAGTATTTCCAGTTCACGGGGTAGGTATTTGGGAGTAGAGGACTTATCTATAATGTTAGATAAGGATGCTTGAGAGATGATCGGTATGGAGGGGATATTTAGGGGGAATTGATAATTTAATGATGTTCAGTCTTCCTATCCTAAAATGTCTGTCTTTTCATTTGTTCAAGTGTACTGTTCTATATTTCGGAAATACAAAATTTTCCTCATGTAAGTTTACGTAGCTCTTGTTAACCTTATAACCAAGTTGTTGTTGTTGTTTATTGTTGCTTGTGTAAATTGTGTCTTCTCTTTCATTATATCTTCTAGTTCACTATTATTTGTACATATGAAAGCCATTGATTTTTGTATATTAATATTAGAGTTTCATTGCTAAATTCTCCTAGTGTTTGCAATGGATTTTCCACGGATTCTCTTGGGTTTTTCAGATATACAATTATGTCATCTACAAATAGAAATAGTATGTTCTTTCTTTGAAGGCTTTATGCCTTTAATTACTCCATCCTACTTGTTGTATCATGTACTTAATTGTGCAATATTGTAGGTCTAGCTTATTTTAAAACTCTAAAAATTAAATATTATTATTATTATTATTTTATACCGTATCTTTAGTACAATGTTAAGTATGATGTATTATTTTATTTAAAAAAAAAACTATTCAGGATGAATTTTTTTTAGGTTTCATATTCAAAATACTTTCTATTTTATAAATTAACTGAAGGCATTTACTTTTTTTTTTTTTTAGTGTGTTTTAAACATTCTTTTAAAAACAAGCATTTAAGGGGCGCCTGGGTGGCTCAGTGGGTTGAGCCGCTGCCTTCGGCTCAGGTCATGATCTCAGGGTCCTGGGATCGAGTCCCACATCGGGCTCTCTGCTCAGCGAGAAGCCTGCTTCCCTCTCTCTCTCTCTGCCTGCCTCTCCGTCTACTTGTGATCTCTCTCTGTCAAATAAATAAATAAAATCTTTAAAAAAAAAAATAAAAACAAGCATTTAAGGTTTAGGAATTCCCCTCTAACAACTATCTGAGCAGCATTTTCCAAGTTTGGATAGTAACATTTTCCATATGATTTAGTTCTACTATTTTAAAATTTCTATTATTACACCTTGTTTGAGTAATAGATTACATAAAAGTAGGTTTTTAAATGACCAAATATATGGTTTAAAAATATTTTTTGTTCTTTACTTCCAATTTAATTTTATTTTGCTAAGAGGATATCATCTATATGATAGCACATTTTGTTCTGTTGAGACTTGGTTAAAGCCTAGTAGGTAATAAAATGTTATGAATATTCCACATGTACTTTCTTTGTGTAGTTGCCTTATTGAGTATTATTGAGTATGAGGATCTAAGTATTTCTGTAATTCAAATTTGCTAAGAATGTTACTTATCCCTACATTTTTTTTTGCTTTACTTGCTTTCTCTTTTATTAAGAAAAGTGTAAAAAAAACTTATACTATGAATATTCTTCCAAATCTGTCAATTTTTGCTTTACTGGTATGTTGAAGTTATATCATTATTTGCATGCTGATTTAGGATTTTTATTTCTTCCTGTTTAAAGATTTTTATTAGGATATGTTTGCTAAAATATGGTGAATTTCTTCATCCCTAAAAATACTTTTGCCTTAAATTAGAAGTTACTAATACTGATTTTGCATCATAATTGCCTAGAAAAAACTTAAAACATTCATCTGTAGGCCCAACCTCTAGGAACTCTGAGTTAATTGGTGTAGGTGGGCTGAAATAGGGCATAACTAAAATTTATAAATTGAACAATGGATAAACTAATACATAGAAGATAATAAACTGTGAAGGAACACCACAGCATTCTTTAAAACTTGAGTGAGGAAGTTTAGGCAAATGAAAAAAGTATTTGTGGAATATGTGTGGCAGTTGGAAATGTAAATGAATTCAAGAATTATTTGAATGAATCCATGAATGGCAAAATGAAAGACTAGAAAAAGAAACTGGAAGATGAATATAAATATATGAAATCTCCCCCTCCACACACAACATATAGCTGAGAGCCATGCTTTGATTTTTGTTTTGTTTTGTTTTTTTAAATTAACATATAATGTATTATTTGCTGTGAAGTCTTACACAGTTTACAGCACTCACCATAGCACATACCCTCCCTAATGTCCATAACCCAGCCACTCTATCCTCCCCCGCCCCCCACCACCCAGCAACCCTCAGTTTGTTTCCTCAGATTAAGAATATCTTATGATTTCTCTCCCTCCCAAGATCCATTTTGTTTTATTTTTTTTCTTCCTTCCCCCCACCCCCGCCTGTTTCTCAAATTTCTCATACCAGAGATCATATGATAATTGTCTTTCTCTGATTGACTTATTTTTCTCAGCATAATACCTTCTAGTTCTATCCACATTGTTGCAAATGGCAAGATTTCATTTTGATAGCTGCATAGTATTCCATTGTGTATATATACCACATTTTCTTTATCCATTCATCTGTTGATGGACATCTAGGTTCTTTCCATAGTTTGGCTATTGTAGACATTGCTGCTATAAACATTCGGGTGCACGTGCCCCTTCGGATCACTACGTTTCTATCTTTAGGGTAAATACCCAGTAGTGTGATTGCTGGGTCATAGGGTAGTTCTATTTTCAACTTTTTTTTTTTTTTTAAACACATTATATTCAGAGAAACAAAGACTAGAATGACAGCAATCGTAGCATTTTCAACTTTTTGAGGAACCTCCATGCTGTTTTCCAGAGTGGTTGCACCAGCTTGCATTCCCACCAACAGTGTAGGAGGGTTCCCCTACATCCTCGCCAGCATCTGTCATTTCCTGACTTGTTAATTTTAGCCATTCTGACTGGTGTGAGGTGGTATCTCATTGTGGTTTTGATTTGTATTTCCCTGATGCCGAGTGATGTGGAGCACTTTTTCATGTGTCTGTTGGCCATCTGGATGTCTTCTTTGCAGAAATGTCTGTTCATGTCCTCTGCCCATTTCTTGATTGGATTATTTGTTCTTTGGGTGTTGAGTTTGCTAAGTTCTTTATAGATTTTGGACATTAGCCCTTTATCTGATATGTCGTTTGTAAATACCTTCTCCCATTCTGCCAGTTGTCTTTTGGTTTTATTAGCTATTTTCTTTGCTGTGATCTTGACGAGGTCCCAATAGTTCATTTTTGCCCTTGCTTCCCTTGCCTTTGGCGATGTTCCTAGGAAGAAGTTGCTGCAGCTGAGGTCGAAGAGGTTGCTGCCTGTGTTCTCCTCAAGGATTTTGATGGATTCCTTTCTCACATTGAGGTCCTTCTCCATTTTGATTCTATTTTCGTGTGTGGTGTAAGGAAATGGTCCAATTTCATTTTTCATGTGGCCGTCCAATTTTCCCAACACCATTTGTTGAAGAGGCTGTCTTTTTTCCATTGGACATTCTTTCCTGCTTTGTCGAAGATGAGTTGACCATAGAGTTGAGGGTCCATTTCTGGGCTCTCTATTCTGTTCCATTGATCTATGTGTCTGTTTTTGTGCCAGTACCATGCTGTCTTGATGATGACAGCTTTGTAATAGAACTTGAAGTCCGGAATTGTGATGCCACCAACTTTGGCTTTCTTTTTCAATATTCCTTTGGCTATTTGTAGAGTTCCGGAGACAGGAATGAAGATGGCGGCCTCCCGGTCTCCGGCCCGGAGGAGCCGAGAGCCCAGGACCCCACTTCTCAGTGCGCCCTCAGAGAACAGCGCCCAATGACTCCCGTCACCCTGGCCTCCGGCCGCGCTCCGAGCTGACCGAGCCTGACACCGGTTCAAGGCAACCCCAAGCTGAGAGTCACTCCTCGGCTCTGTCTCTGCAGCCGGCTTCCCCGTTCTAATACCGGTAAGCTCTGCGACACTCAGACACCCCCAATCCTTCTGCGACCCTGCGGGACCTGAGGCCGCGCTGACCCCGCCTGGGCTTCCAGTTAAGCCTCTGGAGCGATGTCCCTCAGCGGAACAGACTTTTAAAAGTCCTGATTTTGCTCCTTTGCTCCGCCGCTCACCGGGAGCCGGCCCCTCCCCCCCGCGGTCTATCTTCCCGTCGCTTTGGATTCACTTCTCCGCCAGTCCTACCTTTCAGATAGTGGTTGATTTTCTGTTTCTAGAATTGCTGTTCTTCTTCTCTTCAATCTCCCGTTGGATTTGTAGGTGTTTGCAATCTTTAGATAAGCTATTTAGCTGATCTCCCGCTACCCGAAGTAGTCTCAGCCTGCTACTTCTCCGCCATCTTGACTCCTCCCTCGCCAAAAGAATAAAGTCTTATGGATGTTCTGATGACTACTGTTGCAGGAATCATCCTCTTTTCTCTGTTTTCTTCCAGACTATGAACTATTTGATGGCTTGTGCAGTTTAGAAACTAGATTTTTAATTTCATTTGATTTTAAGTGCTTGGAATTATGTCTGCACACAGTAGTGGTTTAAGAAATGTCTATTGAATAAACAAATTGAACGTACCAGGAGACTAACTCACAAGAGAATAGAGAACTGAAAACTTAAATATTTTAGAAGATTTTGGCCAATTACTATCAGATTATAAGTTCAAATTAAAACTTTGGCATACTTTCAGATACAGCTTTTAAAAGGCATCAGTTCTGTAAAAGTTTGACATATTATAGGCCTTCTGAGATGTTAAAAATGATTATTTTTTTAGAGTTTGAAGATTGTGAAAGTCATGTGAAAGTCGTATGAAAAGTACAAAAAAAATTACACAGCAGTCCTCCTTCCTAGAAATCTTTATCTATCAAGAGGTACACGTCAGAGAATTCTATTAGTGGACAACAAGGAGGCAGTCTAGTTAGTGTGACGTTGCTACCCAATTTGGTGACATTTTTCTGTAGCATTCTCAGGCTACTTATTTGACACTTTGGAACAGCTGCCAAGTCCTTTCCTGCTCTCTGTAAACAAGGTTGTCACTCACAGAGCATTCCCCTTACTTCGGGTGGGGAATGGAGGTTAATGACTTTGGAAATGGAAAACAGAACGAGCATCAAAAGGACTTTTAATACCAGGAGAATTATTGGAGAATAATTGAATCAAATAAAATAAGAATATAAATAGACCATATTACAAGGCACATTTGTTAAAAGGTTTTGTATCAGTTGAAGTTTTCTGTTACCTGTGAAGAGTAATAAAAAGAAATAAAATAGATTGAAAATGGTTACCCTTGAGAAGCTATTTCTGACTTTTTGGCAGGGTTCCCCTATGGCTGCTGATGCCCGTATAGTGTGTCTCATTCTTACTTTCTTTTCAACTTCAATTCTGCTTTACAAGTAAGACTTCTGATAGTTTTTCCCCCCTTAGAATATCTTTGATTTATCATTTAGTTTAGTGGTTAAAGAAATAAGACAAGCTTCTGCATCTGGGGAAAGGCTGACATTTTTAGGCTTCTGCTAGGTGGCCTTTTAAGGTCAAATACTCTAACAGGAATCAAGAGCATTTTTGGGGACAGATCCTATTCAATCTGAATTAGAAGAGAATTACTTTTAAGAAAGAAATACCGCCTCATAGAAACATACACAAATTGTGGCTGGTAGAGATGTGAATGTAGTAATTTTGCATTATTGTTTTTAATAAGCTTCTTAAATGTAAGGCATACTGATAACATATGTACCTCTTGCAAAAAAAATGGCCAGTTTACTGAAAAAGCTATTTTGATTTTGTGGTTCTTAAACTGAATATTATTTTATTTACTTATTTATTAAAGATTTTATTTATTTCTTTATTTGAGAGAGAGTGTATGTGTGAGAGCACAAGCAGGAGGAGCACAGAGAGAGAGGAAGAATCAGGCTCTCCGCCAAGCAGGGAGCCTGATGTGGGGTTTGATCCCAGGATCCTGGGATCATGACCTGAGCTGAAGGCAGATGCTTAAATGCCTGAGCCACCCAGGCGCCCCTATTCATTGATTTTGTAAATCTTATATAACACTGTCATTATTATTCGACAAATATTAGTGAGAGCTTGATACATTCAGAGTACTATTCTAGACACTGGGTTTAGGATAAAGAATAAAAAGACATGGTTTGCTTATGGCACTTACAGTCTAGTAGGCGTAGAGATGCAATTGAGAAGCAAAGACATTTAAAATTATAACTTGTAGGGGCGCCTGGGTGGCTCAGTGGGTTAAAGCCTCTGCCTTTGGCTCAGGTCAGGATCCCAGGGTCCTGGGATCGAGCCCCACATCGGGCTCTCTGCTCGCCAGATAGCCTGCTTCCCTCTCTCTCTCTGCCTTCCTCTCTGCCTGCTTGTGATCTCTGTCTGTCAAATAAATAAATAAAATCTTTAAAAAAATTATAACTTGTAAAGAACTTATAAAAAGAAAAAAAGAGGGGATCTGGTCAGGGAATTGGATGAAATTTAATCTAAAAGATATAAAACATAAGAAACCAGTCAGTTAAAGACCCTGGTAGATGGGACAGGGATGAGGGCTCACTTTAGACCGAATGCAATTGGGGGAAATTTGTTATGTAGCAATAGATAATGAATATACTGTTGTACTCTTTCCATTCTACAAGTTGCCTCTTAAAAGACTGAAAAGGGGAGTTATTGTAGTATTCCAGGTGAAAGATAGTGGCAGCTGGTACTTTGTTGGTGGTATGCAACATAGAGTGCATAGATTCAAGGCACATTTTGGAGGTAGTTTCTAGAAAACTTCCTGTTGGATTGACTATGGATAAAGGTCAAAGGAGAAGGAAAAATTATGTATAATACTCTACTTAGTTTCAGGCTTGAGTAGGTAGGAAGATGGGGATGCTTGGGAGAATAATTCTTTTGAGAATGAAAAGTTCTACTTTAGATATGTTAAGTTTAATATGCATGAATGGCACATAGGATCTCAAGTTGACAGTTGAATACATGTATCTGGGGGTGTAAATGTGGGATTCTTTGGTGTTTATATGGACTTTCATGTGCTGGGAGTAGATGAGTAACTTGCAGGAGAGAGAGAGGAGATGTCCTTGGACTGAGCCCTGAGAAGTGGCAACATTTGGAAGGCAGGCAGATCAGGAAGAGTTGGGAAAGAACCCAAGTGGAGGTAGCCAGGGAAGTAGGAGGAAGAGTATAATATTGTGAAATCCCAAGGGCGGAGAGTATTTCAATAAAGAGAGCGTGATTACCAGATTGAATGTAAGATTGATTAAAATCAGGATACAAAATGTCCTCTGGAAGTGCAAAATACGTGGTATTTAGTACCAATTGAAAAAAGTAATATCAGTGGAATGATAGTATCAAAACCCAACTAGAATGGATTAAGTAAAAAATGAAATATGACAAAATAGAGAAACCAAGAACCAAATCTGCTTTGAGAGATGTTGCCCAGGAAGATTAGAGAGATGGGAGATATGGGATTAAGAGAGAATATTTTCAGAGAAGTGGGATTAAGGCATATTGGTGAACTTCTGGGATTAATACAAAGAGAGGTAAAAATTGGTAATCCAGGAAAGAGAGGTTGGAAAATACTGGAAGTAAAATCCTTGAGTATTTAAGAAGAGATAAAATGCAAAGCACACATGGAGATATTGACTATAGATAGGAGAGTGGGTGAGACTTCCATTGTGGATATAGATGCAAATTGGTTGGTAGTTTTGGTGAAAAAAGAGTGACTAAGTCTTGTCTAATTGCTTCTATTTTCTAGTGAGGTCAGTGAGAATGATGACATGAATAGGAAGGAGAAGGAGACTGGGAGCCAGGTGCTAGATTTCTTCATTAAATGAAGGAAAGAGGCCAGGGGAACAGTGGATGTCAGTCATAATAAACTTTTACTGTGAATAGGTTTCTCTTCTTGAGTATTTTGCTTCCATGATGTAAAGGATAAAAAATGCTGATTTCTACTCCATATTTTCCCACTTGACTCCTTATTACATTGGGAGGGTCTTGGGAAATTAATCAGAGTTGATTTGGAAACATGGGTGATATAGTGTACAGATAACACAGAGAGCAGGAGGTAGTGTCCATTCTACCAGTCTGATTTAATGAACCTTTAGAACATGATGTGATTGGATTTCATTACCCTGGTAGCAAAAGCAGGAACAAGATACCCAAGAAGTTATCCTACCTTGCTGTCATTGACTAGCAAGACCTCTTAATCAGACTGAAAACCTTACACAAATATTGTGATATTTCATTTTCTTTTTCTTAAATAGAGAAATGTAAATTAAAGTCTTACCCAAACAAGAAGATTAAGGTTTGAATTTTAACCCATGTAATCTGGAAAATCATTCTAAGTATTAAAGTTCTCAGATAAATAGTTTTTGGAGTGGAAAAAGCATAAAGGGTGTATTAGTTACTATAACTGGATAACAAACTTCTCCCAAACCTGGTAGGTCAAAACAGTTTAGTATCATATTACTTCTATGGAGCAGTAATTCAGCTAAATGATTCTGGCTCATGTCTCTCATGAGGTTGCCTCAAGCTCTCAACCAGGGCTGCACTCTCATCTGAAAGCTCATCTAGGGGAGGTTATGCTTCCAAGCTCACACATGTGGTTATTAGCAGAGCTTAGTTCCTCTTACATGGACTTCCTCCATGGGTTGCTTGAATGTCATCATGACATTCATCCAGTTTCTCCCAGAATGAGTGATGGGAGGGAGAAGAGGGGACTACCTAAGGATGTAAATACCAGGAGGTGAGGATCATTAGGAGTCATCATGGAGGCTGGCCATTACAGATGGTGTATTATGTTTCCACAGTACACAGTATCTTTATCATTTGGCTGTGAGACCTTGGAAAACTTAGCTAACATTGTTGAGAAGCAATTTTCTCATTTAGTGGGTCTCTATTAACCTCTTTGTAAGAAATTACCGGCCTCTTCCCTAAACTTTGTTTAGACAGATGGTTAAAAATGAAATTGCAGTTCTCATCTACTTTCTTAACTACTGTGTTCTTTATTGTTGCCCTCAACAACTTTGGCAAGATTATAGAAGATTTATGAGGAAATATGTACTAGTCAATCAGCCATAGGACAGGATTTCTAAATTTTATGAAGATATTTTAAGTAGAAGATTCAAGTAGATGTTTGAGAATAGTTAAACCACTGAAATCAGTCATATTTAGACTTCTCATACCTTTTTAAAAATAACAACTTTATATCTCAATAATTCATATCCCATGTAATTCACCCATTTAAAGTATCCAGTTTCTTTTTTTTAAAGATTTTTATTTATTTATTTAAAAGATTTTATTCATTTATTTGGCCGAGAGAGATCACAAGTAGGCAGAGAGACAGACATAGAGAGAGGGGAAGCAGCCTCCCCGCTGAGCGGAGAGCCTGATGCGGGGCTCGATCCAAGGACCCTGAGATCATGACCCGAGCCGAAGACAGAGGCTTAACCTGCTGAGCCACTCAGGCGCCCCAAGATTTTTATTTTTTTGACAGATAGAGATCACAAGTAGGCAGAGAGGCAGGCAGAGGTGGTGGGGGAAGCAGGCTCCCCACCAAGCAGAAAGCCAAATATGGGGCTCGATCCCAGGACCCTGAGATCATGATGTGAGCTAAAGGCAGAGACTTAATCAACTGAACCACCCAGGCACCCCTAAACTATACAATTTCATGGTTTTTAACACATTCATAGAGTTGTGCAACAATCATCACTATCAACACTAGAACATTTTCATCTTCCAAAAAGAAACCCATACCTATTAGCAGTCACTTCTTATGCACTACCTCACAGTGATAGGCAACCAGTAATATACTTTCTCTGTATAGATTTGCCTATTCCAGACATTTCTTATATACTGAATCGTATAATAGGTGCTTTTTTTTCCTCTTTTGTTTCTTTTTTTAAAATTTCTTTTCAGCATAACAGAATTAATTGTTTATGCACCACACCCAGTGCTCCATGCAATACATGCCCTCCATAATACCCACCACCTGGCTTCCCCAACCTCCCACCCCGACCCCTTCAAAACCCTCAGGTTGTTTTTCAGAGTCCATAGTCTCTCATGGTTCATTTCCCCTTCCAATTTCCCTCAACTCCCTTCTCCTCTCCATCTCCCTACATCCTTCATGTTATTTGTTATCTCCACAAATAAGTGAAACTGTATGATAATTGACTCTCTCTGCTTGACTTATTTCACTCAGCATAATCTCTTCCAGTCCCATCCATGTTGATACAAAAGTTGGATATTCATCTTTTCTGATGGAGGCATAATACTCCATAGCATATATGGACCACATCTTCCTTGTCCATTTGTCCGTTGAAGGGCATCTTGGTTCTTTCCACAGTTTGGTGACCATGGCCATTGCTGCTATGAATGTTAGGGTACAGATGGACCTTCTTTTCACTACATCTGTATCTTTGGGGTAAAAACCCAGTAGTGCAATTGCAGGGTCATAGGAAGCTCTTTTAATTTCTTAAGGAATCTCCACACTGTTCTCCAAAGTGGCTGCACCAACTTGCATTCCCACCAACAGTGTAAGAGGGTTCCCCTTTCTCCACATCCTCTCCAACACACGTTGTTTCCTGTCTTGCTAATTTTGGCCATTCTAACTAGTGTGAGGTAGTAGCTCAATGTGGTTTTAATTTGAATCTCCCTGATGGCTAGTGATGATGAACATTTTTTCATGTGTCTGATAGCCATTTGTATGTCTTCAATGGAGAAGTGTCTGTTCATGTCTTCTGCCCATTTTTTGACATGATTATCTGTTTTGTGTGTGTTGAGTTTGAGAAGTTCTTTATAGATCCCGGATATCAACCTTTTGTCTGTACTGTCATTTGCAAATATCTTCTCCCATTCTGTGGGTTGCCTCTGTTTTGTTGACTGTTTCCTTTGCTGTGAAGAAGCTTTTGATCTTTTTATTTTTATTTTTTTTTTATTTTTTTATTTTTTTTAATTTTTTTTTTTTTTAGAAGCTTTTGATCTTGATGAAGTCCCAAAAGTTCATTTTCGCTTTTGTTTCCTTTGCCTTTGGAGACATATCTTGAAAGAAGTTGCTGTGGCTGATATCAAAGAGGTTACTGCCTATGTTCTCCTCTAGGATTCTGATGGATTCCTGTCTCACGTTGAGGTCTTTTATCCATTTCGAGTTTATCTTTGTGTACGGTGTAAGAGAATGGTCGAGTTTCATTCTTCTACATATAGCTGTCCAATTTTCCCAGCATCATTTATTGAAGAGACTGTCTTTTTTCCACTGTATATTTTTTCCTGCTTTGTCGAAGATTATTTGACCATAGAGTTGAGGGTCCATATTTGGGCTCTCTACTCTGTTCCACTGGTCTATGTGTCTGTTTTTATGCCAGTACCATGCTGTCTTGGTGATCATGGCTTTGTAGTAAAGCTTGAATTCAGGCAACCTGATGCCCCCAGTTTTGTTTTTCTTTTTCAATATTTCCTTAGCAATTCAGGGTCTCTTCTGATTCCATACAAATTTTAGGATTATTTGCTCCAGCTCTTTGAAAAATACCGGTGGAATTTTGATCAGAATGGCATTAAAAGTATAGATTGCTCTAGGCAGTATAGACATTTTAACAATGTTTATTCTTCCGATCCAAGAGCATGGAATGGTTCAATCTTTTTGTGTCTTCTTCGATTTCTTTCATGAGTGTTCTGTAGTTCCTCGAGTACAGATCCTTTACCTCTTTGGTTAGGTTTATTCCCAGGTATCTTATGGTTCTTGGTGCTATAGTAAATGGAATTGATTCTCTAATTTCCCTTTCTGTATTTTCATTGTTAGTGTATAAGAAAGCAACTGATTTCTGTACATTGATTTTGTATCCTGCCACATTACTGAATTGCTGTATGAGTTCTAGTAGTTTGGGGGTGGAGTCTTTTGGGTTTTCCATATAAAGTATCATGTCATAATCATATCATAAGCAAATCAATGTGATAGAACAAATCAATAAGAGAAGAGAGAAGAACCACATGGTCCTCTCAATTGATGCAGAAAAAGCATTTGACAAAATCCAGCATCCGTTCCTGATTAAAACGCTTCAAAGTATAGGGATAGAGGGAACATTCCTGAACTTCATAAAATCTATCTATGAAAAACCCACAGCAAATATCATCCTCAACGGGAGAAAGCTCACAGCCTTCCCATTGAGATCAGGAACACGACAAGGATGCCCACTCTCACCACTCTTGTTCAACGTAGTATTAGAAGTCCTAGCAACAGCAATCAGACAACAAAGAGAAATGAAAGTTATCCAAATTGGCAATGAAGAAGTCAAACTCTCTCTCTTCACAAATAGGTGCTTTTTTATAGCTATCTTCTTTTAGTTAGCATGTTTTCAAGGTTTATCAATGCTGTAATATGTATTGGTACTTCATTTTTTGTTGCTGACTAATATCCCATTGCAAAAATGCACCACATTTTACTTATTCATTCAACAGTTTTGAAGAACATGTGGGTTTTTTCTACTTTTTGGCTACTATGAATAATTCTGCTGTGAACATTCATATACAACTTTTTGTGTGGACATATGTTTTCATTTCTCCTGGGCATATATTTAGGAGTGATATTGCTGGTTCATATGGTAACTCTGTGTTCAACATTTTGAGGAATTGCCAAAACACTTTTTCAAAGCAGCTGCATCATTTTGCATTCCTCAGCAGCAATGGAGGGGGGTTCCAATTTTTCTATATCACTGCCAAATGTTTTTGTCTTTTTTTAAAAAATTATTATAGTCATCCTAGGGAGGTATGAAGTGGTATCTCATTGCGTTTTCCTAATAGCTAATAATGTTGAATATCTTTTCATGCACTTATTGGTCTTTTTAAAAACTTCTTCAAAGAAATGTCTATTGAAATCATTTAACCATTTCTAAATCAGGTTATTTGTATTTTTATTGTTCAGTTATAAGAGTTCTTCGTATATCCTGGACATGAGTTCCTTCTAAGACTTGTTGTCTTATGGTGGTGTAAGACATGAAATTAAGGTTTGATAGCATATGCTGCCTTAACATCTGGAAAAATTAGAAAAGCTTTGAATAGCCCAACTTCTAGTTCTTCTTCACATTCTGGTTTCATGTATAAGGTCCCTTAGCCAAACAAGCCTCCATATATACCAAACAGAACAAAAGTGATTATTGCTTATTATTGAATAATGGCTTTCAATTTCCTGAAGACCCATGGATTTACTCAAATAAACCAACTCCATACTTTCTTGGGAACCAGGGGTCATCCTACCTTCTTGATACTATGAAATTGTCCTCCACAGCTCCTAGTTGTATGCTTTGTTCCTGAGTGCAACTCCCATGTGATACTACATAGTATGGTATCCTTCTCCCAATGGGTTGTGAGTGTCTGTGATTAGTGAACTGCTGTCAATCTCATCTGCTTTGTGGCAGGTGTTGTGTGTTGTGTGTTTGGTCATCCCCGTAACTCTAGGGCAAGAGTCCTCCCTCACCAATGAAGCAAAGAGGAAGCATTTAAAATATATTTATAATTTGCCTTATTTTTTCTTTTCTGTGTGTTACTTTTCACTTTCTTCATGGTATCATTTTAAGGACAAGTTTTTAATTTGATGAAGTCCTAGTTTTTGCTTTGTTTTGTTTTGGCCACTTATGTTTTCAGTGTCATATCCAAGAAGGTTTGTATGACTCAGGGTCACAGAGATTTACTCCTATATTTTCTTCTAAATATTTTATAATTTTGGCTCTTACATTTAAGCCCATTCCCCATTTGGTATAAATTTTTGTATGTGGAGTAAGGAATGGTTCCAACTCCATTCTTTTGCATGAGTATCTAGTTGTTCAGCACTATTTGCCAAAAAGAGTATTTTTCTCCCATTGGATTATCTTGGTACCCTGTCAAAAACTGCCCATTACCTTTTGAATAGTTTTTCTGTACTTGGAGAAGTTTTCATTTTTGAGTCCTACATCCTCAGTAAAGAGTCAAACCATAAGTTAATAACCTCTCTGGCAGCTAAAATATAGCATATATCCTAGGATTCAGTCATCAGCAATACCTATAACAGACTGATACAGAAGAGAGCAATATGAACAAATAGGTCACAGTGTAGCCTCCTGCTTGCTGGTGCAGTGGTGACAGTGGCTGTGGTGGTCTTCCCTAGTCTTTGGTGAGGCCATAGCCCTGGTAATTGTTCCTTTATAGGCCAGGCCTCACATAGTGTTTGATATCATACTCAAGCTCATTCTTGACCTTTGTCCTGCAGGTCTCCCAACCAACACAACTAAGGATTGTTATATATATATATATATATATATATATATATATATATATATATTTTTTTTTTTTTTTGCTTTATCAGGCAGTGTCAAATTCTGTTGCTTAGAACCAAGAGTTTGATCAATAAGCATGCTAAGGAGAGATAAACTAGATTACACGTAGTAAATTGCACTTCAGTTTTGCGTAGAGCATGAATTGGATGATACCTATTGGTTTTTAAGGTGGGGATATAGAGGACATTATTACAAAAATATTATCTATTTTAAGCCAGTCAGATGCAGCCCTGGGTATGCTGTCCACTGCTAAATTAAAGGAAAGTGGTAGATTCTCCAGTATAAAATTGTATAGATGCTTTATACTTTCATCTCTGACCAGCTGTGTTCCATTCTTTTCATGCTTCTAATGTTTAGCTCTATCCCATACTTAGGCCTATATGATGTTCTTGGACCTGTTGGCATACACTCCCTGATTTGACTCTCATCTGCTTCTTGAGGAATGAGACCCAGATAGAATTCTCTGACTCATCATATCTGAATTGACTTGTTGATTAACCCCTGAAGATCTAATACCTGGCTCACAGTAGTTTGGTAGGTTGAAGGTTGGCCCTGCCTAGCCCAGCTCAATCCATTTTATTTATTCCAGTTCTCCGGATTCAAGGGCATGCCAGTTGCTACATGGAGTAGAGATAAGTTTTATCTCATGAAAATATCACCCAGAGGAGGTAAAACATCTACACTTGAGGGGAGATATTAGCTCTAATGAAAGGGGATGAGAAAGCAGCAGTATGCATCAGGCAGTTACAGATCCTCTTTCCTATAGTCTCCTTGAATGGGGCCCCCAGTTCTATTCCAGCTCCTTTTTTCTGGAAAAAGCATTAGGTAAACTGTATAAATGGGTTTACTTCCTCATAGAGATGTAAATCCTTAAGAAGTAAAGTCTGTCCTGGGGCACCTGGGTGGCTCAGTGGGTTGAAGCCTCTGCCTTCGGCTCAGGTCATGATTCCAGGGTCCTGGGATCGAGCCCCACATCGGGCTCTCTGCTCGGCGGGGAGCCTGCTTCCTCCTCTCTCTCTCTGCCTGCCTCTCTGCCTACTTGTGATCTCTGTCTGTCAAATAAATAAATAAAATATTAAAAAAAAAAAAAGAAGTAAAGTCTGTCCTTTGTTAATGAATTGAAAGGTTTGGCCCTTTTTAAATCTTGTCTATGAGGAGGTTAAACTAAATATATGCCACTAGAATCCTCCATTCTCTAGAAATTCCATACTCTATATTTTGTCTTTCTCTTTACTATAAAATCCACACCAGAGGGCTCTGGAGCTACTTTGTGGCAAGCTTAATAGCTACAAAGAATGGTCTGGGGATGAATTGAGGTTGTGTTGGGGTGAAGAAGGAGAGCGATTTCTCCAAGGATCTCATGAAGCTGCCAGGATTGTCCCCTTCTGCTGCTGTATCCTAAAATGGAAATGTATTGCATATTGTCTATCTATCCTGGAGAATTGAATTCTACTGTCATTTTCTTTATGCCTCATAGGTGGTCAGCTTAAATCTTTGCCTATGTTGTTAAAAACTAGAATGAGTTTGAACAGTGTCATTGGAAAAGTTAGACATTTTTGAGAGCATGAACCAAGAAAAATAGATTGGTAAAAGTAATGTGAAATGGTCTCTATCAAAGTCATTATGTTTGATAGGTTTTTCTAAGGCATTAACCTCAGAGGTGTCTCTGAGAGATGTTTTCAAGATACAGTGCTCTTATAAAAGAAGACAGGAGAGTCAGTGGGCTAAAAAATAGACCAGAACCTGGAAGGACCCCATTTGAATTCCATTTCCCCACTGAATCTCTAAGATACAGTTGGCAAAGTCACTTAGGCCATCATTGCTTCAGCTTTGCTATCTGTAAACGGGAACAATAGCTTAATAGGTTATAATTTCATATTAAATAGCATTACACATTTAGTCAGGAAAAAAATGCAGATGGGCAAGAATGCAAAATGCATCCTCAATCCTCTTTTCCCAGCCCCGAGAAAATAATTACTTCTCTTGGTTGCATATCCTTTGAGGTCTCCAGATTATCTTTTTGCATTTCAAGTTTTGTTCTTTAACAATGACTGATGAACATTGACAATTCAACCAAATTTCACCACATTTCAATCTATCACCCTTCTCTTTCTTTCTGAAGTAAGGTAAGTCTAGTCATATCAAAACATCAGCAAAATTGGTATAAGAAATAAATTTCATGTTACATCACAAAATTGTTAATTTGTACCACATGAAGTGGGTAAAATTTCAAACATGAATATATGTACCTAGGACACCACAATGGCAAATATTGATCTTGTGGAGCCTTGTAGAATATTTATAAATGCTTCTCAATCAACAGTGTATGGGAGAATAATGGTTATGGGACAACAAAAAGAGACATGAGAGCAAGCTCCTTTGTTAATGGAAAAAAATCTCCTAATGTGAGTTTGAGAATTGGGAAAGACCTTTATCTCTGTGTGATGCTGCTTAAACCAGCCATTGATGACCATGGTGACCTGGTGACCACACAAAGACTGGTCAGTTGATTTAAGCCTTTGTTGCCTTTGTGAGGTGGTGTATCTCCTAACCCACCCAGGAACTTAGGGGCCCTCTCTGGATTGGGTTGTTCGTAAGGATCTTTGTGGAGAGGCAAGTGTGATCCTTCTAGTATTACTACCTCAGAGTGGGGAGGGAGAGACTGAGGTTTGGATTTCTGAGATGGCTCTACTCAGTTACTCTGACTGCTCATGGTTTAGGAACTGCTTGCCTAGGAAAGAAAGAAGCATGGTGGGGGTGGAGTGGGTAGGAGAGATTTTACACAGAATACCTTCTTGTGTATTTTGAGTTTTAAACCATGTACAAAAATCTATTCCAAAAACAAATACAATTTAACATTGAGAAAATATTAAAATTACAAATGGCAGTAAAAAATCTGGCATTTCAGGTGCAGGTTAAATTGCTATGTAGAATTTTAAAATCTTGTATGTGGTTTAATTCTCTTGAAAGCATCAAAAGATTATGACAAAAGACATGTGGGAAATGCTGTTTTCTATAATATCAGATTAATGACAAAAATCTGGAGATGTTGCTTTTATAGCAGATTGTATTGGCACTTGGATGGCTCAGTTAGATATGTGTCCGACTTTTAATTTTGACTCAGGTTGTGATTTCAGTGTTGTGAGATTGAGCCCTGACTGGGGCTCTGTGGTGGGTATGGAGCCTGCTTAAGATCCTCTCTCTCCCTCACCTTCTGCCCCTTCCCCCTCCCTCTCTTAAAAAAATTGTATTTTAATATAGGCGTTGTGGACAAAGGATTCAAATCACCCTAACTAAACCCACCAACTGAGCTAAGAACTAAGCCTTCCTCCGCTGAGTGAAACATATTCTGTGTTATCTTCTCCACAACAGAAAAGCTTTTCTAATCTTAACTATGTGTTTTTATTTTTAAACTTTATAATGAGTCTTTAGGCTAATGGGCAATTTTTGGATCTCTCTTGGAGATAGTGTTTGTCTCTTGGTTCATTAGTCTAGGCACAATAGCATTTAGAATGTTATCTACTTCACAAATAGGTAATTTACTTAATCTGTAATATTCGAATACATGCAACTAGTGGTACTAGAGAGGAGTCTAGTTTTTCCACATAGTAGATTGCATCGATACTTAGCAAGGCATTAATGTGACAACATTGATAGTCTGCATTTATCCAATGACCTCTATTTTCCAAATATTTTGCACTTTGTTTTTAATTTAGGCAAAGAGTAAGCTTGCCCTGCCAGAAAACAGATTGTATTCTGTTAACTTTGTTTGGATAAGAAATATTTTTACAGTTCTGGGCAAGTAAACATTTTGAATTTTCCACTTATCTACTAATTATTGAGATATCATGAGCATTATCTAGAAGTTAATAACTAAAGAAGCCTATCAAATGAAGTTGTTCCCATGTTAATAACCCAAGCCCAGATGTAAACATACATTTATCATATACCCTTCTTGTATCCACATGCCTCTGCAATACTTTTTTTTTTTTTTTACAGACAGAGATCACAAGTAGGCATAGAGGCAGGCAGAGAGAGAGAGATGGGGAAGCAGGCTCCGTGCTGAGCAGAGAGCCTGATGCAGGACTTGATCCCAGCACCCTGGGATCATGACCTGAGCAGAAGGCAGAGGCTTTAACCCACTGAGCCACCCAGGTGCCCCTGCAATACTAAAATTAACTTGCTGGGGCACCTGCGTGGCTCAGTGGGTTAAAGCCTCTGCCTTCAGCCCAGGTCATGATCCCAGAGTCCTGGGATCGAGCCACACATCGGGCTCCCAGCTCCAGGGGGAGTCTGCCTCTCCCTTGACTTGTCCCTCTATGCTCCTTCTCTCTCTCTCTCTCAATGAATAAATAAACTCTTAAAAAAATTAAAAAATTAACTTGCTTTTCTGTATTTCTGAAGACTTTTTTTGATCTCTTCCTTTTCATTATCATCATGCCTCTCTTGCTCAAGTATTCTGAATCTCTGTGTTCTTGCCTTTTGTTCTATTTTCTTGTGTGTCAACTAAACCAATCGGAGGCTTATAAGCCCATATTCCCGGTTAAATCTCAGTACAGTTAGAGGAAACTGTTTTCAACATTCCTGATTTCAGCTTTTCTCTCCAAACTGTGTGATGTTGATTAAATTATACACCTGGCATCTATGTTCTTACAACAGTCGCATATTTAATAGGATACAGCACATGTAATGAGATGCAGTAATCAAATTTCTCTCCTTTTGTTTTTCCCAAGTTGTTTTTATGACGAACAATGGCAACCATATGACAAAAATGTGTAAAGCATAAATGTACAGCTTAATGAATTATTATAAGGTAAAACAGTATTTAACCATAACTCTGGTAAATAAACAGAACATTACTAGGACCCCAGTATCCCATCATGTGTTCCTTCCCAATCACATCTGCCTCCCCTCCCACAAATTAACCACTCTCCTGACTTTTGTGGTAATTCCTTTTCTTTATAATTTCATCCCCCATGTATACATTCCCTTAAATTGTAGTTAACTTATGCCTATTTTATCAACTTTATATGAAGGCACTTTGTAAGTATTTTGGGTCTGGCTTTTTATAGGTCAGGTTCCTGGCAGGAAATAAACAACATATTCAAAAGGAGTATATAAAAGAGTTTCTTTTTCTTTCTTTCTTTTTTTAAAATTTATTTATTTAATTGACAGAGAGAGATAGCTAGAGAAGGAACACAAGCAGGGGGAGTGGGAGAGGGAGAATCAGGCCTCCCATTGACCAGGGAGCCGAATGCAGGGCTCAATCCCAGGACCCTGGGATCATAAACTGTGCCAAAGGCAGACAATGACCGAGTCACCCAGGCGCCCCTATGTATGAGTTTCATAAAGAAAATTGACCAGAGATGTTGCAGTACCCCAGGGCTAACTCTAGTGGGAAAGTGGGGAGCCTTTACTACCTATAGGCCTACAGAGGCAAGCAATTAGGAGCCCTGTGCTCCCTATGCCTGTACACAGCCTAGAGCTGCTCGATAACAAACGTGGCCTCAGGTAGAGAAATGTAGCCACTACTGATTATGCCCTGGCAGAGAGAGTCCACAGAGACAAATATCCTCACCTCCCTTCTCTTGCCCTCTCATCTGTCTCTTATTGGTGAGACCTGACCAAAAATCCATAGGAGCAGCAAGTAGCCAATTTGAAGAAATCCATACTGCTCCAGCTCCTAGGCACAGGAATGAGCAGAGTAGGATGGAGAGTAGACCTGGAGGAGCATATGGAGTGTGTCTAGAACAAGCTTGTTTTTTTCTGACTGTATTTTGAGAGATTTATTCATATTGCTGTATGTGGCTATATTTTATTTTCACTGCTGTATAGTGCTCTTATGAGAATATATTATTTATCTATTTTATGGTTAATGACATTTAGATTGTGTTTTGTCTTTGGCAATCATAACTAATGTCTGTCTCTTGAGGAATATAGGTTTGGTTTCTAATGGGTATATACCAAGGAACAGAATTATTGGAAAGTATATTCATTTTTAGTGAATAATGACAAAATAATTTGTTGCACTGATTTATACCCCCACCAGCAGTTCATGAGGTTTCTGTTGTTTCATAGAGCTGTAAAGCTAAGGTATTGTCAATATATTTAATTTTAGCCATAGTGGTATGTGGTGTGGTGTTACTCAACTTGCACTTCTTTGATCACTAGTGAGGTCACCCATTATATATTTCATTGACTATTTGGATAGCCTTTATGTTCTAGTTTTTGTCCATTTTTCTTTCTTTTTCTAATACTTTCTTCTGTAGTTCTCTTTCTTTTTGAAAATTAATACAAAGACATTTCTGCCTGAAAGTTTCCTAATATGAATATTATTACTTACTAGAATTTACTCCCACTCAGCATCACTTTTATATATACATTTATATTTATATGATATATATTTCAAAAAATTTGTTCAGAGATTCATTTTCCTCTTAGAAATATTGTAGCAAGTTTCTTTCAAATTTTAGCAGTCTACTATTTGCTTTTAGGATACTTTATGAGTTTTTGCTTTTACTTTTTTTTTTTTTAAGTAGTTTTCACACCCAGCGTGGAGCCCAATGCAGGGCTCAACCTTACAACCCTGAGATCAAGACCTAAGGTAGAGCAAGAGTTGGACATTTAACTGACTGAGCCACCTAGGTGCCCCTTTTTGCTTTTACTTTTGAAGTTGTGCATTTTTCTATTGGATTGTCTGTCTTTTCCTCATTTATATGTAGGAAGATTTAAGAAATCTTCAATGTACATATATACATATAGATATACACACATTTGTTTTATAGGTTTATTTGCTTTATGGTTTATTTCCCCCTTGTCTTAATAATGCATTTTTTTATGGCCAGAAGCTTTTACATTTATTATTGCCTTAATTTATCAACCTTTTCTTTTATAGTTAGTGCTTGTATGTTCTATATAAAAAATAATTCCTTTAAATATTTTTTATTTTTTCCCAATTTCTCTTAATAATGTTTTACAGTTTTCTGTGTAGAAGACTCACCTTTCTTTCATTAGTTTTATTCCTAGGTATTTTATATTTTTGAGACAATTGCAAATAGTATTTTTTTTTAAAGATTTTATTTATTTATTTGTCATAGAGAGAGAAGCGAGAGTGAGCACAGGCAGACAGAGTGGCAGGCAGAGGCAGAGGGAGAAGCAGTCTCCCTGCCAAGCAAGGAGCCCGATGTGGGACTCGATCCCAGGACGCTGGGATCATGACCTGAGCCGAAGGCAGCTGCTTAACCAACTGAGCCACCCAGGCGTCCCGCAAATAGTATTTTTAAACTTCATTTTCTAATTGTTGTTGTTATAAAGAAGCAAAATTAATTTCTGTGTGTTGACTTTGTATATAACAACTTGTTTTCCAATCAGGAAAAGAGAAATTATTCCAAGTATTTATATAGATGGAACTTAATGCAAGGACTTATAACATGGATGATAGAGTAATTGAGAAGTAAAAGGGGAGAGGTAATGGGGCAACCCAAATGATAAAAGAATAGTAAGATGCTCCCACTTCTGGACTGGCTGAAAAAGAAAGGAGATAGTTTTACTGAAACCCAGAGAGCAGCATCATTTATCTGAATTGGAACGACAGAAAGCTTATGGAACAGGAGCTAGAAAGGCTAGTTGCTGGAAATGCCACAGAAAGGAGAGAGAGAGAGAGGGAGAGAGAGAGAGATAAAGAGAAATACCGCTGATTTTCCTGCCCCTTAGCCTACTAATATTTAGCCAGTGCCTTCCATTGGCTGAATGTATGTAGAAGCCAGAGGGCAAGAGAGATTGCAAAACTTTGTTCCCTTCTCTACAGTATAGGATGGGAGAAATGGGACCCATCTAAGATGAATAGGAAGCTGACCAGCTTGTGGGTTACTGATAATTTCTCCCTCTCTATTTGAATGTATACAATCCTGTCTTTAACAAATAATGACATTTCTGTTACTTCCTTTTCAGTCCTTATAACTTTTACTTATTTTCTTGCCTTGTTGCACTGCTAGATGTAGGTGGATCGTAGGCTCCACACACCAACAAAGCATTCTGAGTTACCCTGTAGTATTCCCATGTCTATGGGCAGGCTTTCGGACAGCTCAAGCCTATCTGACGAGTCTCATTCTGTCCATCTCATTTTTAGAATTATAGACCCATAGAATTTCAGAGCTCAAAGGGATAAAGAGGCCATCTAGTTCAGGAGTTGGCAAACTACAGCCCTTGGGCCAAATCCTGCCTGCTACTTGTTTTTTTGTTTGTTTGTTTTTTTAAGATTTTATTTATTTATTTGACAGACAGAGATCATAAGTAGGCAGAGAAGCAGGCAGAGAGAGAGGAAGGGAAGCAGGCTCCCTGCCAAGCAGAGAGACCAATGTGGAGCTCTATCCCAGGACCCTAGGATCATGACCTGAGCCGAAGGCAGAGGTTTAACCCACTGAGCCACCTAGGCGCCCCAATTATAAATAAATTTTTATTGGAACATAGCCACATTTCTTTAATTATGTAATATCTGTGCCTGCTTTTATGCTGCATTGGCACGGTTGAGTAGTTGGACAAAGACTGTGTGGCCCTCAAAGCCCTACTTATTTATTATTGCACTCTTTACAGAGTAAGTTTCCTGCTCCTGGTCTAGTCCATCCTCTTCATTTGACAGGGAAATTGACCCGTACATGGTCATCCAGGGCCACACAGCTGTTAGTGGCAGAGTGTGGATTAGGTCACAGACCTCCAGACTCTTAGACTAGTGTTTTTTTCACAGCACTATGTAATTAAAAACCTCATCTGATCCACACAAAAGTCTGTGTTGTAGTTGGTGCTTATCCTGGACAGAATGAAGGTCCCAAAATGCAGATGGCTAGGGCTAGGCTGGTCAGATGGAAGGCCACCATAGACTTGGTAGGATAACCCTCCTGACTGACAGAGCCTTTCCCTCTTTCGTGAATAAGACTCTGATGATAATAGCTTTCTTTTTTCTTTGAGCAATAAAGGGAGGGAAAATACATAAAGAATTAGGCCCATCTCTCCTTGTTCACAACCTTCTCCCCCACATGCAGTACCAGGATAATGTTAGATTATGTTTACTGAAAGTACTAGACAATTTAAATTTGTTATTTTCAACTTGGAAGTATTGTGTTATTGTTTACTTGAAAGTTAAGATTTCCAAAGGACCTTGAATTATTATTTACTGTCCTTGTTGCCATTATTCACAGCTCCCTAGGCATAGAAAACATTCAATTAAATTTTCAAGCCGTGCTGTTTGTTGATGGATACAGAGAGAAATTTCTATTGAAAACAGAATGACCTCAAATTTACTTTTTTCAATACTGAGGCCTCAGCTTTCTTCTCTTTGAAAAGGCATAAGCAATTGTTAAAGAACATGTTAAATTATTTTACATTTTTTGTTTCTCACACTCCTTACTCTCCCACATTCTCACTGTTTCTAATAAAACAGAGGAGTCTTCAGATGGAAAGACTGAGTCCAGGCTTCAATTTTGTCCTTATCCTCTTGTTGTTTACCACTGCATTGTTTTGGGATATTAGGTACTAATTATCATAAAGGAGTATTTACTTAGATATTCTCATAATTGAGGATTTTTTAGTAAGAGTGACAAAGAAATTAATTTGGTTTTTATTAACCTAAACCTGTCATTCATTTACTGCTCTGTAGGATAATTCTCTCTCTCTCTTTTTAAAGATTTTATTTATTTGTTTGAAAGAGAGAGACAGACATAGCAAGAGAGAGCATGAATGGGGAGGAGAGGGAGAAGCAGGCTCCCACCGAGCAGGTAATCCCATTTGGGGCTCCATCCCTGGACACTTGGGATCATGACATGAGCCAAAGTCAGATGCCTAACAAACTGAGCCACCCAGACACCCTAGACAATTCTCTTGTTTTCAAATTCTTCCTGCTTTGATATCTTAGTAAAGCAGGAAAATTAAAAAAAAAAAACCCACACACATTGGATTTATTTTTAAATATTTACAGAATTAAGGGAATAGTTGTTTTCCTTCTCTCTATGAGTATTTTCTTTTAACACTGGTCTATCTTTTCCCCTAGACAAACCAGGAGGAGATGTCTTAGTGATATGAAGGTAGATGAAGTGGGGCTACCTGTGTGGTTTCACAGACCCCCCATAATGTGTTCTGCTCATCCTCTGAACTATTTTCTTCAGTTATATCGCTTAAGGAAGAAGTGAGAAGAGACAGTCTGGGGGGTTTGCTGTGTTATTTCTTAAACTGAGGAACTAGCAGTTCTGCATTACCTAAGACTTTTCATTATGTCATGGTTCCAAAAACCAGGATTTTTGATTTGCCTCGAAAAGAGAGGGGAGAATAGGTACTATGGAGTTGAACACAAAATCTAGTGTCCTTTCCCCTCTGTTTCACATGGGTCTTCCAGAGCCTCAATCTGTATATTTGATTCCCTATTGACTGTGGAATGGGAATGTCACAGGTTTTGCCCACTTACTACTAAGATGAGGCCACAGTTATAGTAGTATCCAAATTTTAGTCATTTAAGGTTACGACTCCTTGACTGAAGACAATTTAGTTGTTTTTTTCCTCCCTATAGTTCCCTCTTGTTGATTTTTGAGAATCCTCAATGCCTTATATAGCTCTACAACTCTTAGTTCTGGTCATTGCCCATAGCTGCTGTTGGCAGAGATGGGATGTCCCATTATCTCCTCTGCAGAACTTAAAGCTATCTTTTTTTAATTTAATTTTATTTATTTATTTGACAGGCAGAGATCACAAGTAGGCGGAGAGGCAGGCAGAGAGAGAGAGGGAGGAGGAAGCAGGCTCCCTGCTGAGCAGAGAGCCCGATTCGGGGCTCGATCCCAGGACCCTGGGACCACGATCTGAGCCGAAGGCAGAGGCTTAACCCACTGAGCCACCCAGGCGCCCCACTTAAAGCTATCTTTAGCCCTGCAGGCCTGCCTCATTCAGTTTTCTTCTCAGCAATGGTTTAGCTGATGCCTCAATCACTGCTGAAGCCAGGCATCCAAGAGCCCAGGGCTACTTTGCCACTCAACTGGAGAACCAAAGATCTGTAAATGGACGTATGCAAATAGAAAAAGATGAGTTTCCTTTTATGCTGTACACCTACACCAGTTGTAATCTCTACCCCCATATGACACTTGTCCCACTTGTCTTGATCTGGTAATTAGCATTTGGGTAAGCAGCTCTACTTAACATCTTGCTGACTTCATGGAGGATTTCAGTCAATGTGTCCATGTGATCATGACATTATGAGTTGAGGGAGCATTCCTTCTATCTGAATGATATCTAGTAAGATCCTGTAGTGTCAAAGTACTCGTTCAATTCATAAGTTGCCATTCTCCCACCCCACCATTCCCATTGCCCCTCCCCCATCCAGGAAGTTCACATGTATACAGAGCAGCTGGATGGAGACAAGTACAAGTATTTGTTAATTAAGAGGCGTCTAAGAGAAGCTTGGGGATGACTGGGGAAAAGGCAGGGTTAGGACCCTTGACTTGGAAGCAAATGCTTAAAAAGGGGCCACCTTTGATTAACTTTTCTCTCTGTGTCTCAAAATTCTGTATTCCTATGGATTCTTTTCATACTTTTTCATCACAATCTTAAAGAAGGACTGCTCCACTATGTTACCTTAAAAAAGGTGTCATTTTTGGAGAATGTACTTAGAGGGTAACTGTGGCCCTTTCTCATTCCCCACCCCAGTTACCTTCTGGACTACTCTGCCATATGCAGAAAAGAGTCCTATGTGTTTATCAAATTTGGTGCTAAAATTTTGACTTTTAGGCCAAATTCCTTAACCATATATGACCCCAAATTTTTGATTTTTGACTACTATGGACTTCTTTAGCAGTCTGAATCCTGTGGACCTTTTCCAGGATAATATATTTAAGTGTATAATATAAAATATAAAGGATTATAAAGAAGGCTAATTGTAATGAAATACATTTAAACAAATATTTTTAAAATTGTGCATCTGTACACATTTAATAACAAGATCCAGTGGTGGCTCTAATAACCAATTTTGGAAAGGTGCTAAAATGACATTTTGAATTAATAGCAACAGCTATGATATGATATGAAAATATCTGTGTTTTCTAGTAGTGACAAAGTCAAAGATACTGTTAACACTACTTCAGTTTGTAATAGAAGGAAATGCTATGTTGCAGTTAAAAATCAGCAAAAATAAGGATGCTTTTTTTTTTTTTTTCCTATCCATGTTCATGGACTCCTTGGATTTGGAGTTCATGGATCTCTGGTTACTATGTGAGCTCTGTGCAGGGTTCCCATAGTCCTTTTTGTACTTTGCTCTTGGTCAAGTTCACTGCAGTCCATTTAAAATGCTGTAATAGCTATGGCCTTTGAAGGGAATCAGTTTCTGGCTCCCTGATTCAAGTAGAATTTATAGCCACTTAGGAAGCTAGAGGATATGAATGGATACATAGGGAGGGGCTGCTGCTTGGCTACAGTGATGCAAAGACTCCAAACCTAAGGACAAATGGGGCCTGGAACAGTGGGGAGGAGGCTTGTCATCCTCTGTTCTCTCTAGCAGTATCTTAACCCAGCTAGGTCCCTTATAAGGATTTTAAGGCCTCTTGATGCTTCTCTTCAGGCTGTAGGGTAGCCAGAGACCTTACATAACCCCTATATCCCAACAAAACTGTATCTACTGATGTTTTCTCATGCCTCCTCCTTCCTTCCTACCTCTGTACCTTGCTGTGTGCTGTCCTTTCTCCTGACATGTCCCCCTTTCCATCCTTCTCTGTCAAGAGAGTTGGGATCTGGTGGGATTTATTTCTTTTCCCTCATTAAATATTTTTTTCTCTAGCAAAGTTACCAATTCTGTTACAAGTATGTACTCATCTTATGATGGGAAAAATATGTAATATTTATTTTAAAACATTTACCAATCTTTTCAGGCCCCTCAATCCAACTACCTTCTTGAAGCCTTCCCTGATATTTTCAGTCCCAAAGGGATTCCCATTCTGAAATCTCATTGACTTCTCTCTGCTCATCACACTGTGTGGCAATAGTGTGGACATACTTATTGAATAAATTGCTTATCTGGTGGGTTTTTTTCACATTGTATCTCCTTTGAAGAGAGTGCTTATGTGTTTACTTATTCCCGTATTCTCCCTAGGATTTAGCCTAATGCACACAATATCTTATTTTGTTGTATTTTAATGAACTAATTTTTCATATGTCACATGGTAAGCATTTAAGAAAAAAACACTTATGGCAACATTTTGATGATCAATAACATTCTGATTGAATTAATATTAATTTGTCTTGAGAAAAGCCACTGTTCACTATAATTAGAGCTATTCTGGCAGACTGACCTCAGTCCAGGCTTCTTGGCTATATACAACCAAGAAATAGTTTTTTGCTAATCATGGTTAGGTCACTTGTTGGGCCATGTTAGGAAGGAAGGCATTTTCCCCCTGTCTATAGGTAGGGCTGTAATTCATCCCTACTCTGGGGCCTACTTTCTCCATTGTGGTGGGAACACATGAAGGGTAGGTGGAGAAAACAGGAGCCTAAAGTCTTTTCCAATGTAGCTTTTACCAAAGACTCATTGTACTGGGGGTATTGAATTCCCAGCTATCATTTAAGTTTTACTTTGACTCTCAGTCTTCTGTATATTTTACACATAATCCCCTGAGTCCAGTTTTTCTCAGGGAAGGTGAATGAACAAGGTAGAATCTGGTCATTTCTAGGTCCCTGCCCATAAAGTCATCAGAATTTTGTCAACAACTCACCTCTAACTTCAATGTCACAGAAGAAAACTATAATGGGAAATTGGATTTTAGAAGATCATGAAAAATTGCCCCATTTTATGATGGTAGAAATTAATGTTTGCTGGCTCCAGACATGGCAGGTTTGGGCTAGATTTTGAGATTTGTACAGTAAAAGGAGATCCAAATGACATGAACTTCTCATGATGGCATCTCTCTTCCATGTTCAGCAATGAGGAGAACAGATTGGGCTCACCAGGGTGGGTTGGCTGTACCCTGATAAAGTGAGAAGAATCTTTGATTAGAGTTGCAAGTTCTGTATTCAGCTCTATAGCTGCTGGTGGTGGTATCATCGTGGCATTTCCAGGTGACTCTGCTCTTGGTGTATACCTCCTTCAAATTCAATAAACCCTATGTTATTTCCTTTTATATTTCCTTTTGCTGGAGCTGTGACCTGGTTTTACAATTTTTCCCATCAAATGACATGAATAAAAATCCATTAACGTAACAGAAACCTGCAAGCACAGAGTATCCATGACTTGGTTTTGTAACACCTCAAATGTTTAGAACTTAAACTTTTTATACAATAAGCCATATTTTGAGTTTCCTCCCTTTTGGGACCTTGTCTTTTCAGCAGTAGGTAATATCACAGAAGTTGAGGATAGGTTAACCAACCGGTAATACCTAGGGATTAACTCAGCAGTTTTTTTGAGTGAAAGCTTAGAATTTCTTAAATATTTTATAAGCTCCTTTTTTTTTTCCTTGCCCAAAAATGCATTGTAGGAAGCAGGTGAAATAGAAAGGAGATTGTGGTCAGTAGAAAACGAGACATTGATCAACAAGGACATAATTTTCCTCACCTGCAATAATTTGTTTGAAACTCAAAGAACTTTTATATAAGTTCATGGGCCTTAACTACTCCTACAGAAAAAATATTTTGTTGAATTTCTGTTTTTGTCATTTTTCTAAAATGAAACCATAAATGGTTTTCAGAATACTGGTAAAACTAGAGAACTAAATAGGTGCTAGATAAAAATACACTTGGCCTTATAAGCTATTGAGTGGTAAGAAAACATTATTTGCCTACATTGGAAATGGCTAAGTAGGAAAATGATGGGGTTTTTCCAGCTGGACTCTACAAGAGAGTTAGCCAGAAAGCTCCAGGTTTGTACATCCAGTAGTTTTCTTCACATCTCTGTTGGGTATCTCAAAGGTACCATACTCATCATACCAGAAGCCAGACTTGTGGTCTCCTGCCTCAAACCTTATCATTTTCCTATGTTCGTTCCTCAGTGAATGCTACAGGGAAAATGTGGCAGAATAATGTATTAAAATGTTGAATTGTGCTTTTTTCCCTCATGTTATCTTTTCCCATTCATTTAAAAATTGTGTGACACTCTCACATGCAGTGAGACTCCCTAAATTAACCTGAGGCATTAGGGATCTTGGGTGGGCCTCAAATAGAGTGGCCTGGAGTCTAAGGATGGTTTTTGGAAATGGCTTAAGCCAGTTGTAGAGAGAGGAGTTGAGAAGGGGAATTTTCTTGAGGATCAGGAGAGAAGAAGGAAAGTATCCCATCTAGGAAGGGAGGATAAAATTCTCTGAGGATCTCTGCAGGGGACATCTGTGGTGCTTCCATGGCTGTGTCCCTAGGAGGTGGCTAGCCCTTGGGAGAATGACTGTATGTCCCTCATAGCCTCATCAAAGTTCCCGTGACCTGAAGGTAGTAATTCTATAAGAGCCCAAAGGGATGAAGAGGACCAGAACAATGGATAGCTCGATGTTAACCAGCGTGGACAGACAACCACTGAACCAGGAGGAGGACTGCCTGACACAATCTTGGAGAAGAACCAGTGTGACTGGAAAGGAGAGAGCAAGGTGGAGCGTGGTGCAAAATAAGCTGAGAGGGAAACATCCTTGCTATGTGGGCCTGTCCCAGTAACCTGCTCAGCATACAGGCTTTTTGAAACAAGAATGCTAGGTTGGTTTCATCTATTATTCCCCTCAGGGAAATGGTTTTCTTCCTGAAAGTGAATGCCATGGGGGTCTTGTCATCTACTTGTGTCCTCTCTTCCTCCTTTCTTTTACTCCTTTCTTCCTTCCTTCGATTGAAACAAGTATGTCCATAACCAATATTTATGGAGGTCTTCCTAGGAAACAGAATTATCAGGTTGTGCCACTTAAAAATTCTGTGACTTTGGGTTAAGCAATCTAATCAAGCCTCATGTTGTTCATTAATAAAGGGAATGATAATAGTCCTTCCTAAGAAGACAGCAGAGAGGGACATTGCCTGTGAAGCACCTATCACAGAATCTGACTGATTACATGGTAGTCAATACAATACATGCTGTTCATCATCATGGTTCATTGTGCTCTCTGGCATGCAATAGACATTGGGACTGAATGGTAAACAAGCCCAGATTCCTGATCTCATGAAATGTTCACCCCTTTTGCTTCTACCTTGACTCAGACTCCCTGATCTGATAAGCCTCCTGGCCAGGCTATAATACATTTCTGGATGAGTATATTCTTGTGCTCTTATAATAAAGTATCCAAAGAATGGTAAATGATTTGTAAAGGCTTAAATAAAGATGAATCTACCACAAGAAATTTAATTAAAGCAGGAAGAAATTTCAATTGAAAAAATAATAGTTGAAAAAAATATTAGCTGTGTTCTTTCTTTTGGTCTTGGAGTTTACCATAAGACATGGATGTGAACTTTAAATAGTTTATAGTTTGAATATGTATAAATTTTTTTAGGCTATAAGTTAAAATCACTGGCAACAAACAGTCCTCTCACAGATAGCACATGATTATTCATTAGTTATGTTACTTTCTGTCTTCTCCATCTGGAAATACTTGCATTATTGCTTCCAAAATTTAGGTGGTGTTCAATTATGTTCCACATGCAAGTTTGCCATAAAGCTAATAAAATGTAAGCTCTCGGACCCCTTCTTGCACTGGCCTTTCTAAGATCCCATTCCTAATTTCATTACTGTAATTTGGTATTATTTTTCTTTAAAAAAAGAATTAAGATTAGACTTAGGAAAAGCTGGAACAGTTCCTGGTTCCCCACAAAGAGCTTTTTTTTCACTTGGGTGGTAGGTGGAGTCATTGTTTTTACTACATTTTCTCTAAGGTGAACCAGTGGCTCACATCACAATCTTATCCCCTTCCTCCTCATGCAGCAGGCAGCCTTCATTTTGCCTTTAATGATGCTCAGATTTCACTACTTCTTCCTCTGGGATTTCCTGGTGTTGAGAAATATTAGCCTTTTAAAAAAATATGCAAACAATTCTTGAAAATATTTTTGTTGTTTAAATTGTGTCTGTATCTCTTTTCAGCCTTCCCTGCATCCAATTCTAGTTTTTAAAGAGAACCACTGTTAACCATTTGTGTCTATCTTTCCAGACCTCTTTCCCTGCATTTGCATAGATGTATGCTTAGAACATTTTAACTTAAATGATATATTCTGTTAATAAACAATCATATCATATATATTGCTCTGCAAAATCTTTTATTTGACAATATTTCTAGGATATCTTTCCAATCAGTACATATAGGTTTACATCATTCTTTTTAACTCTTAAGTAGTTTTCATGGATCTTCTAATTAACCATCCACCAACAGATAATATTCAGGTTATTTCTCATTTTTACCATTACAAATATTACTGTATCAAACTCTATATAGATGGATTGGCTTTGATAGTTGTATAAAAATTTCTGTGGGGTAGATTTGTTGGATTTCACTTGATACTGCCAAGTTGTTTTCTTTAGGCCTGTACCAGTTGTATTCTCATTAATAAGGTATTTCTATTGAATTTATCACCAGAAGTGGAATTGTGGGTTCTTACGTAATGCATTTATATGTTTGAATTTAGATATTTCCAAAAGAGTATTCCAAAATGTTTATACCCATTTACATTCCCATCAGCAATATGTGAGAGTTCTAGCTCTACAACTTTGCCAGCATTTGGTATTGTCACTTACTAAAATTTTTGTCACTATGGTAAGTGTGTTATGGTATCTCATTTTAATCAACATTTTCCTGTTGACTAAAGCAGTTAACTACCTTTGCAGATGTCCATTGGTCATTGGGATATACTTCTTTGTAGAATTTGTCTTTTGCTCTTTCAAAAAACAAATTAACTGTCTTATTCTTATTGATATGTAGGATATAAGTGATTTTAGGGTTATATATATATATATATATATATATATATATATATATATATAGTATACTCTTTTGGTTGCCTTTTCATTATCTTAACAGGATATGTTGATGAACAGAAGTTTTAATTTTAACGTAGTCCAATTCATCTGTCTCTTCCTTTGTGGTTAGTGCTTTTTGTGCCTCATTTAAGAAATCTTTGCCGGCACTCAAGATGAGGATATCTTCTAGATGTTTCGTCTTTCATATTGAGATCTAACTTGAGTTGTTTTTAGTGTGTGGTATAAGCTAGGAGTCAAGATTTATTTTATTCTCTCTGAATATCCAACTGGTGCAGCACCATTTATTAAAAAGACCATTTTTCACCGCCTGGCATATAGTGTTACTTTTTTCATAAATCAAATGCCTATGTAGGTGAACTCCCTAATCTATTCCATTAGTTCATATCTCTATTCCTGTGACATGATCATACTTTCTTAATTAATGAGCTATATAATGAGTCTTGATATCTGGTAGTATATGTCCTCCAATTTTATTCTTCAAAATTATCTGATCTATACTTGACACTTTGCATTTTTTATAGAAGTTTTGCAAATAACTGATTTTCTACAAAAAAAAAACCTATTGGAATTTTGTAACAGCTTTATTGAGGTATAATTAACATATAATAAACTGTACTATTTAAAGTGTAATTTGTAAGTTCTGACATATGAAAACACTTGTGAAACCATTACCACAATCAAGATAATGAACATATTCATTATACGGAAACTTTCCTTGTATCCCTTTAGAGTGCCTCCATCCTATCCCCCCAGAACCTCCATCTACAGACAACCACTGATATTATAGGTCATATAGATTTGTTTGTATTTTCTAGAATTTTATATAAAAAGATGGAATCACACAGTATATACTTTTTCTTGGTCTAACTTCTTTCACTCAGCATATTTATTTTAAGATTCATCCATTTGGTTGTTGTCTATCAATAGTGCATTCCTTTTTATTGATGAATAAAATTCCATTATATGGATTTGTTTATTCACCTGTTGGTGGACATTTGTGCTGTTTCCAATTTTGGGCTATTGAAAATAAAGTTACTAAGAATGTTCCTTGGCAAGTCTTTGCATGGACAAATGCTTTTGTTTTTCTTGAGTAAATGCCTGGTAGTAGAATGGTTAGGTGATTAGTAAAGGTATGTTGAACTTTTTGAGAAATCTCTACCAACAAGGTAGGAGAATTTCAACTGCTTGACATCCTCACCAGAACTTGGCATGGTCAGTATTTTTAATTTTAAGCATTCTAATAATGTGAAGTAATTTTATTTTATTTATTTTTATTTTTATTTTTTTAAAAGATTTTATTTATTTATTTAACAGACAGAGATCACAAGTAGGCAGAGAGACAGGCAGAGAGAGAGAGAGAAAGGAGGAAGCAGGCTCCCCACTGAGCAGAGAGCCCGATGTGAGGCTCGATCCCAGGACCCTGGGATCATGACCTGAGCCGAAGGCAGAGGCTTTAACCCACTGAGCCACCCAGGCGCCCCAATGTGAAGTAATTTTAATTTGCATTTTCCAAATGATTAGTGATATTAAGTATCTTTTCATGGGCTTATCTGCCATCTATATACCTTATTTGGTAAAGTGTCTTTTCAAATATTCAAATATTTTGTCTAGCTTTCATTGGTTTATTTTTTAGTTTTGAGAGTCCTTTATATATTGTGATTCAAGGCCTTATCAGATATATGCTTTACAATTATTTTTTCTTGTTTGTGGCCTATTATTCTCTTAAGAATGTCTTTCAAGAACAAAACTTCTTAATTTTTGTGAAGTCCAATTTATAGATTTTTTTTCTATTATCAATCATACTTTCAGTGTTGTATCTAAAAAGTATTTCTCTGATTTTGCAAAGTTACAAAGATTTTCTTCTGCATATTCTTCTGTAACTTTTATAGTTTCCGTTTAACATTTAGGTCTACTATTCATTTGAGGTAATATTTGTATATGGTATGGGATATGGGTCAAAGTTGACTTTTTTGTACCAGTGATTACTCGATTTGTCTATCTTGACACCAATATCAGACTCTCTTGATTATTGTATCTTATTTTATTTTATTATTTTATTTGATAACATATATTGTATTATTTGCCCCAGGGGTACAGGTCTGTGAATCATCAGTGTTACATAATTCACAGCACTCACCATAGCACATACCCTCCCCAATGTCCATAACCCAGCCACCCTATCCCAACCCCCACACCCTCCAGCAACACTGGGTCTGTTTCCTGAGATTAAGAGTCTCTTATGGTTTGTCTCCCTCTCCAGTAGATTTTTTTTTTTTAAGATTTTATTTATTTGACAGAGAAAGACAGTGAGAGAGGGAACACGAGCAGGGGGAGTGGGAGAAGGAGAAGCAGTTTTCCTGCCAAGCAGGGAGCCCTATACAGAGCTCGATCCTGGGACACTGGGGTCACAACCTGAGCCAAAGGCAGCCACCTAGCAACTGAGGCACCCAGGTGCCCCTGCCCAGTAGCATTTTAGTAAGTCCTGAGACTACTTTGTTTTTTCTTTTTTCAGGGTTTTGTTTTTGATTTTTTTTTTGCTATTCTAGGTCCTTTTCCACATGGATTTTTGAGTAAGTTTGTTAATTTCCAGAAAAAAAAAAAAGCACTTTCTAGAATCATAATGCAAATATAGGTCAATTTAGGGAGAATTAACATCTGAACAAAATGAGTTTTCTAATCCATAAATATGGTATATATATCCATTTATTTAGGTATCCTTGAGTGTATTTTAGCAATACTTTATCATTTTCCATATACGAGTCTTGCACATTTTATCACAGGCTTACCCTTAATTATTTTATATTTTTGATGTTACTATAAATGATATTTTTTGTTAATTACAATTTCCACTTGTTCATTGCTAGTATATTAGAAATATAATTCATTTTATATATTGCTCTTTTTTCCTTGTAATATTGCTAAACACTTACTAGTTCTGATAGCTTTTCTGTAGATTTTTTGGGATTTTCTACATAGATAAGTATGTAGTCTCAATACAAAGAATTTTACTTCTTCCTTTGCAATCTAGATGTCTTATATTTGTTTTTCTTGCCTCACTGCACTGGCTAGATTCTGCACTCCAGTTTTGAACAGAAGGAGTGAGGATGGACATCTTTTCTTTGTTCTTGATATTAGGAAAAAAGCATTTAGTCTTATCATCATTAAGTAAGATGTGAGCTTTAAGTATTTTGTAGATGCCTCTTATCAGATTGTAAGATCCTCTTCTATTCCTAATTATCTGAGTTGTTTTTTTAAAAATTTTAAATCAGGAATAGATGTTGGATTTTATTAATGAGATAATCATGTGGTCTTTCATTTTTAGTCTGTTAATAGGGTCAATTACATTGATTTATTTTTGCCTGCTGAGATTTTGATCAGGATTTTACTAAATCTTAAAAAAGATAAGGAGGATTAATATCTTTACAATAATAAGTTCTCCAGTTTATGAAACTTGGTAACATTTTGAAGTTTTCTGTGTAGATGTCTTGTACATCCTTTTCTCTTCCTTCCCTCCTCTCTCACTTTCTCTCTTTCTCTCCCTATCTTTCTTTCTTTCAAATCTTTTAAAAGTAGTTTGCCTACATACATGTTTTAAAACATGTCCACATATTTTTGTTCTCCTTCTGTCAAACAGTGAGGTATATATCTTCTCCCTTAAATCTGGGCTGGTCTTAGTGACTTGGTTGTAACCAATAGAACATGGCAGAAGTGATGCTATGTGATTTTGAATGCTAGGTCAGAAAACGCCAGCTCTCATCATGCACATTCTGTTTTAAAATTTTGACATTAAATTATCTTTCAGTGATTCAACCTTTGCCCTGATGCCTAGCACTAGACTCTATAAATATGTTTAAAATAATTCTTAAATAAAGTAGTATCTTGCTATACCTCTAAGGACTTGATAAGGCTGGAACTGTCCAGATGGGGATGGAAATGGGTAGAAGGAAATATTTTCATTACAATTTTGCATATGGGAAAACTAATACCTAGAGAGGCAAATTACTTCCCTGTGTAAGAGGTAGAGCCAAAATTGAGGACACCAGCAGTATTTGGTTCCAACATCCTTCTTCACTATGATTCTTAAAACCAGGCAGAACACCTCAACAAAGAGTACATGATTAAAACGTTGTATTTTCTCAGAGGATATTTTATTCAAATGTAATTAATTTAAATATCAAAATATGCACTATATATTATGGAACAAATAATTTGCCATTATTGAAAAAGATAAAACAGGAGAATTCAAATATCTTGCAGATATTTGGTTTGGACTATAACTCCAAAATCATCAAGTTACATCTTCTATTTTATAAGAATTTTCAAGATTCACTATTCTGTGCTTTGTTATTTCTGATACAAGGAAACAATGAAGTGGTTTTGTGCCATGATTTGCAGGGCACTGATTATGCAATGCTAAGAATTACTAGTACCCTTTTAGTATTAGTATCCTGGTATATGCCAAACTGTGTGCTTATCACTTTTTCTCATATTTACCACATTCCTACAAAGTAGGCAATATTATTGTGATATTCTACTTGAAGCATCTGAGTCTCAGAGAAGCTATATAATTTGCCTCATTTTCACAGGTAGAGCAGGGATTCAACATCAGGTCTGTTTGCTTCCAAGGACTGTTCTTTTAACCCCTAATATTGTATAAGCAATGGCTTTCTGGAACTGAAACTTGCTGTATAATTCATCAGGGTGGGAATATTAGTTGTAGATGCAGGCAATCCTTGATTAGACTCAAGGATAGGCTAATTCTGCATTCCAACATGGTTGAAAATGGGACCATCTTGTACAAGTCGGATCTCTGGCCTCCCTCGATAGAATTCGTAATTGCTTCAGAGTGCAATTCTCAGTTCCTCTCTGATTGGCTGGCTTGTTTGCAGTGAGGTATCATACCTATGTGCACATCTGCTCAGCCATCTGTAGTGTAAAAAGTTGTCAATCATTCTTACCTCAGGGAAACCATGAGATTTCAGTTTTGGAAAATTACTGTCCTGTGGAAGGATAAAGCAGGATGCCAGTGGTAAAGATACTTTAACAACGTGTCTCACTTTAGATAGAGTCCTAGATATATAGATTGTATTCTTAGGATTTTTTTTTTTTTAAAGATTTTTATTTATTTATTTGACAGAGAGAGATCACAAGTAGACGGAGAGGAAGGCAGAGAGAGAGAGAGAGAGGGAAGCAGGCTTCTTGCTGAGCAGAGAGCCTGATGCGGGACTCGATCCCAGGACCCTGAGATCATGACCTGAGCCGAAGGCAGCGGCTTAACCCACTGAGCCACCCAGGCGCCCGTATTCTTAGGATTTTAAGGTACACAAATAATCTCCCAGCCTGTAAAAGCAGTTCGTTTTATGCCTACTGGATCACTAGGTCATATGTTTTCCTTCCTAGGACAGACTGTATTACCAAGTCTGACAGTTAAGTTTTTCAGACCAAATGAAACAGATGTGTCACTGGGATATAATAAATTGTTCAAACCAACTCTGTGAGATCTCTATTTTTGGTTTTGATTGTGGTACAGAATGGGGCCTGGTGAAAAGGGGTATGATGAACCATTACCCTGCTGGTAATTCAGTATTTTCTCAGAAAGGCCACCAGACCAGTTTAGTGAGGTGGTAAGTATACTACTTGGGGATTTATTTTTTCAAAAGAGATAAAACTATTGCTCATAGTATCCCCACACTACTGCTACTGTTACCAAGCCAATGTACTTTGAATAACTTTATGGCCCATATCTATCCAGTCAACCTGGACTGACTTTTCTCAGTTGAGTCCTATATCACAAATGTTGAGGGTCAGTGTCCATAGGGAGATTTAATTTTAACTTATAGTGATGATTCTTGAAGTTGAAGGAACTAGACAGGGTCAGGAGACCCAGGGCTACTCCTTGTTCCAGATTTGCAGTTTGGGCTCATTTGGATGTATTTTCATTATTTCCTGCTACCTTTGTAGACAGAATTCACAGCTTGTGGGTATATAAATGGAAACTTCTCTGGTGACATGATGTGACCTTCCTCTTTAAACCTGGCCCTTTTCCCAGTCTCAATGAATGGGGCTGTCATCTACCCAGTGACTCATGCCAGAAACCTGGGAACTATCCTGATAGCTCCTTGACTCCCCACACTGTATTCAATCCATCATGAGGTCCTTCTATTTAATTCTGATTTAGCTCCTTACATGGCCCCCCTTGCACATTCTTGTCCCCCACCCCCTTAAGTATTCACACTATAACCAGAATGATATTCTCAAAAGTTATCTGTTAATGTATTAATTCATCTCATCAATATGTTGTTAGTGCCTACTATGTTTGAGGGATGCAGTGTCAAATAAGGTAGATAAAGTTCTTTCCTCACAAAAATGCAAAACAGTTTGTGTCAGGCTCCCAAGGCCCCATCCCCAACTCCACAACACTTTGTGTTAAAACACATCAATAGAGTAATAATTTTTCTGAGATTAAAAACCAAAATATTTCCAGTGGTGTTCGTAATTAGGTCCTATTCTTCTAGCCTCACTTTTGTCAACATTCACTTCATTCTAACCATACAGCCTTGTTTCTAAATATGCCATCTGCCCTGCCACTTCCCAGCCTTTGCATATGTTCTACTTTTGCCCAGAACAATTTCAGCCTCCACTACCCATCAGCCACCCCTCATGTCTCAGTTCAAATGTTCTTTCCTTAAGGAATCCTTTTCCTAGTCACCAGATGAACCCACATCCTTGAATTCTATGCTTTTATGGCACCATCAAAATTTCTTTTGTGGCGACCATCATGGTTATTCTTAAGAGTAATTGACTTAACCCCCACAAGTCTTTAAGCTATGTGAGTTTTTGGTTCACCATTTGTAGCCCCAGAGACCAGCATACACTATGCATAATAAGTGCTCAAAATGGTATTTTTAGAATAAATCCTTGTTTAAACAAATGCACAGACTGGGTCTTATAACATGGGCCTTCACTTGCTAATCCAAACTTGGGTTGGCCACATAACACTGATGATGTTTGAGAGCACAGGCTCTTACACTAAATATATCCAAGACGTAATTCCATCTCCTCCCTTTATTAGTAAATTATTCATTCTCTGGGGTCCTCAGTTTTGGCACCAATTTCAAGGGGATGTGGTAAGGATTAAATGGAACAATGACAAAAACCTCTTAGCATAGTGACTGGTCTTTGGTAAGCACTCAGTAAGTGATAGTTAAAATAATAACAGTACAATCATTGTTGCTTAACATGGCCTCTGTCTGTACCCATAAAGTAATAATGCTTGGCCTTTCCTGTTGTCAGTGAGCTATATGTAAATGATGTGTTCCTTGGGGAGAAGGGCTTCAGAAATCCAGAGTGTCATTTTTCTTAGTGTTTTGAGCTCCCCTTCCATTCAGGAGGATTAGCTATTGAGAAAGAGACTGCTATTATCCCTCAGTATTTATTCTCTCCCGTTGTAATAACAGAATGTTTAAGGACGCACACTATCCAAAAGAAAGTCTACATTCTGTAGACTCAGTTCTGGCCAATGGGATAATGCCCGTGGCAGTTGTGGGAATGTTTTCCAAGAGACAGTTGGCATACGCCTCTGTCTTTTTTATTATCTTCCCTTTCTTTCCAAAGTTTGGTAGGAATGCTGGGATGATAGCTGAACTTGGAGATTCCATCTTGGACTACAAGGTAACCATGGGAATGGAGGCCATGCAAGGCAGAACTGCAAGCTGGAGTCTGTATTTCTGAGGCCTTTTTAGGTAAAAAACTTGCTTCATGAAGCACAGCCACCACAAAACTCTGGACTACCTCCCTCTCAACTTTGACATCAGAGAGAAATAAACTTCTGTCTTGTTCAAACTACTGTCATAAGTTTAATTCATGGCCTAAACTAAATCTTTGCAACACAAGTCTGTACTATACAAGACATGAAAGGAACAAGCATCTTCTTGTCTTCTTCCCA
Organism: Lutra lutra; assembly: GCF_902655055.1. Classification (NCBI taxonomy): domain Eukaryota; kingdom Metazoa; phylum Chordata; class Mammalia; order Carnivora; family Mustelidae; genus Lutra; species Lutra lutra. The sequence continues at coordinate 48,421,203 of NC_062283.1, read as the reverse complement.
AGCCTTGTGAGGTACTGATTCTGACATCTGTTTACCTCTGACTCATGAGCACAGTGTAGTGTTCAGGCTTCAGCTCTATAAAGGCCTAAAGGATCATTCTGTGCTTTTCCAGGTGCACGTCAGCCTCCCAGTACATTCTCTGGTTTATTGAGCCATTCATTCATAATCAAGGATTTGTCCATTTATACTATGGAGCAGGCACTGTTTTAGGTTCCTCAGGTACATCAATAAGTGAAACACCTGTACTGAGCTCCATTTGAATAGATTTCTCTTACTTTTGAGGATTTCCCTGTTCTCTGTAAGAGAGACAGTCATGTTTTTAGTTGCTAATTCAACCTCAGTAACTTTTTGGTTTTAGAGGGAATTCTATATTTTATGGGGGAGGTTTATAGTTAATATGGGCCTTTTCTTTAGCTTCTAATGTTTGTGAAGACAAATGAAAAATGGCTCTCAAGATATTTTACAGTCAGAGATTTGGTCATTATAGCTTGAGAGGAAGCTTGGGTCATAGGTCATAGAATGATAACGCATGTCTCATCTGGACAGGTATTTCTTCCTCTCTCCTCGCCATAATGTAGATCAGACACTCTGGGATATAGAGATGGAGAAATCATGTGTTTATAGCCAAGGTGACACAACTCCCAGGTGACTTACCAAGGACACACAGGCCACATGGTTTTCCCTCCTTTGGGTTCAAGTCCTAATCTGCTTTTAATGACTTTGGGCAGGAAGTCCACAAAAGAGGACCTCTGCTTCTTTTTTTTTTATTATTTATTTTTATTTTTTTATTAACACATAATATATTATTGGCCCCAGGGGTACAGGTCTGTGAATCACTAGATTTACACACTTCACAGCACTCACCATAGCACGTACCTTCCCGTGTCCATAACCCCACCACCCTCTCCCTACCCAGGACCTCTGCTTCTTGCTTAGCCTTTGCCATTCCACACCAGGCCCCCAAAACCATGCTTATCTTAGTATCTTGGTACCCAGGGTTAATCCAGGTAACCCGGTGTTCAATTTTTTTAAAAAAGATTTATTTATTTATTTGAGAGAGAGGGCACAAGTGGTAGGGAAGGTCAGAGAATCTCATGCAGACTCTGTGCTGAGTGTGGAGCCTGACAAGGAGTTCTGTTCCATGACCCTGAGATCACCACCCGAGCCAAAACCAAGAGCCAGACATTTAACAGACTGTACCCCCCAGATCCCTCTGTTCTTTTTCATTTTAAAGGAATCAAACTTTCTTTCCTCTTGATGCCTTCAATTGTTAGTTATCCGTGACAACGATTCAAGTGTGCTGTAGAACAGTCCCAAACATTTCTTTGTTTCCTTTTCTAATTCAAAGCTAGTGCACCTTGTTTTTCTTTGCCTCAGAAAAAGAGGATTCCCATTCTGCTTTACAAAAGCATAAACTATTGAGCAGGATATGATTGCCAGAGAGAGGAAGATTGTATGCTTATTCTCTGCACTTTGATCATACCCAAGTTACAGCAGGACTCAGAGAGGTTGCCTCATAGAATACCAGAGAACATGGCCCCATAGTTCCCCAGGAGGCTGTGTTCAAGCTTCCCCTGTCCTTGAGCGGCTCAGAAGCAGAGACCAGAGAACCTGATAGACCACATAGGTGGGTGCAGGATAACTTAGAAGTGACCCCTGTGGAGGGATGGCCAATGACAAGAGGCCCCATCAATGTTGGGCACACTCCAAGATTTAGCACGGGCACAGTGTTAGAGAGTGTGCACAGGGGAAGCCCCAAGAAATGAGCCCGGTTGGGGTGGGAGCTTGCAGTTGAAATTAGGGTAAACTACAGAAAAAGCAGGTGTTATTTATTGCACACCATTTTATGTACTAAAATATAGTGGATAAGAGTGTAGGCTCAGAACTGGTTCTGCTGATTACTAGCTATGTGACTTTGGACAAGTTAGTTAATAGTGATAACTCTGTCTCAGTTGCCTCATCCATGCAATGGGGCAATCATAGCATGCACCTCACAACTTTGTTGTGAAGGTCAAATTACTTAATCTATATAGTGCTCGGCACATAGTAAGCATTCTATGTATCAGTAGTTAAGATCAACTATTTATGGAAGATAAGTTCTTGTCTATTGGCTAAACTGTTCTTTATAGGTTTTTCAGTAACTGAGAAGAAAACACTTTGGAAAAGAAATGTAAAGCTATAGTATAAGGAAAGTATTGATTACAGAAAAGCAATAAGAATCTAAAATAATATTTGAAGTGATTTAAAAAAACTTGAGAAATGGTATTAAGTTTACAGAAATTGACATTTTCTGAGAAACACTTGTTTTGGTTCAGTAAGAAGTGTTTGTAGTAAATAATTCTGTGTGTTGCAACATCTACTTTTTTAAAATTTATGGCCAAACATTGCAGTATCTGCTCCTTCTTCCCCTTGCAAACCAATTCAGAAAACACCCCCCCCCCCAAGACCCCATATTCCATGGAAACCTCTGCCTTCTGGCCTTGAACCCAGGACCTCTGCTTGAGTAGTATAAATACCAACAAATCCTTATTTCTTGATTGATTATTCCTGAAACCTCTAATGTCGTCAGGAGAACACACAGTTATGTTCTGCATTTTGGTCCAATGCTCATGAAGTCTAGTTGATGATGGTAAAGCCTTGTTTCCTATTTAGATCCTTAGCCTCATACACTAAAGGCAAAGCATCTCAAATTTAAAGTGCACGTGAACCACCTGAGGGTCTTGTTAGAATGCAGGTTCTGATTGGGGTAGGACTGGGGTGGGCCCAAGATTCTGTATTTCTGATAAGCCCCCAGGTGATGCCCATGCTGCTGGTTGTTTTGAACAGCCTAGATTCTGTATTTCTGATAAGCCCCCAGATGATGCCCATGCTGCTGGTTGTTTTGAACAGCCTAGGTTCTGACAGGAGAAATATACCAAAAGGGGTGTATGAGAGACACTGGGTCCAGAGTAGAGATAGAAAGTATATCATGCTTGTATAAACAAATCTCAGCTAAATGCCTTATGTTATCTTTTAGAAATACAAGTATTCAAGTAATTGTACGATCAATTCCTCTCCTCCTCCTGCCCCCTCCTAATTTCACTTTATTTTCTTCTTCTTATTTTTTAAGATTTTATTTATTTATTTATTTATTTTTTTGTCAGAGAGAGAGAGAGAGAACACAAGCAGAGAGAGAAGCAGGCTCCCTGCTGAGCAAGTAGCCCGATGTGGAACTCAATCCCAGGACCCTGGGATCATGACCTGAGCTGAAGGCAGTGGCTCAACCAACTGAGCCACCCAGGCATCCCTCCTAATTTCTCTTTATACCAAAAAATAAGAAACATGCTCTAAGTGTTTCATTCAAGGTTAAAGTTTATTTTTTTTAAAAATATGTTCCTTGCTTTCCATTTATAGAAATCACAGCGTGGATGGTTTTAAGCAATGAGATGAATTACTGGGATTTCAGTGGATTGCAAAAATGAAAAAAAATCTCCTTTTTCCAATAAAAAGCCATGTGTGTATTCACTGGAGAATTGAAGGGTAAAGAAAAAAATTTTGGGGGTAAGCCTATTGATTTTTACTTAATAATACAAGAGAAATGAGGGTAGATTATATAGGAGAAGAAAGCTTTTCCCTTCTTCCCTTTGAGTTTCTTTCACTGGTCTAATAATTAAATTGACATAAGACAGATTAACAGGAGAAAAAAGACAAATTTTAATCTGTATGTTTGGGAACGAAGCCCAAAGATATGGGATACTCCGTGACACCCAGGCAACTGAGGCTTATATGCCAGCCTTGCAATGAAGAAGGAGGTAGAGGTGTGGGGCTTCAAAGGACAGGAAGACAATCCACAGGAAAATAGGGGAAACAAACGTTAGGTAAACAAGTGTGTGCCATGCTGTGCGGAGAAGTCTTTCTTTCTGTTATAAAAAGTTATCTCTGGCAATAGCTCTCTTCCTGGTATCGGGTTCCTATCTAATTTTTCAGGCAATTAAGAGAGAAGTAAAAAATCCTCTTCCTCAATCTGTTATGCCTGGATTGCCTTTAGCTCAAAATAATCCACATGCCAAAGTGGGGTATTTGGGGTCATGTTTTCTGCTCTGCTCATTTGCTAGGTACAGATTCCTCTGGCAATTAGGAAGGGAATTTTAAGAAATCACACCAGCAGATGGGCACGTGGGTGGCTCAGTGGGTTAAAGCCTCTGCCTTTGGCTCAGGTCAGGATCTCAGGGTGCTGGGATCGAGTCCCGCATCGGGCTCTCAGCTCAGCAGGGAGCCTGCTTCCTCTCTCTCTCTCTCTCTGCCTGCCTCTCTGCCTACTTGTGATCTCTGTCTGTCAAATAAATAAATAAAATCTTTAAAAAAAAATCACACCAGCACAATATTGAAACTTATCCAGTAGGTTATTGATTCATACATGCAAACAGATTAAAATGCTCAGGAAATGAAATTATTCCCTTACAATTTTTCCCCACACATTTAAACAACAAACAAACAAACAGCATTTTTCAAGTTAGCTTCGAAAGCTTTTGTTTTAAGGCAGATTCTGACCTTGCTAGAGTAAACTCTTGCTTTCCCCAATTTTCTAGCTGGCTTATTATTTTTAAAAAACTAAAAAATATATGATTTGTGCATTAGTCAGGCTTAGGCAGAAAGATGTAAAACAGACGTATAGGGCCAAGTTTTTATTCTGACAAAAGTTTAAGAGGTGAGGGTCGAAGGATTTGCCATTGTTTTTCTATGCAACAGAGTTTTTATTTGTGTTGTTATTTGATGGTGCACGCAAGCTTTTTGGAAGTTACGTAATTAAAAAAGAAAAATTGTACTGAGATACTTACCCAGAAATGCACATGCTGAACTGATCTAGAAAGTCAGTGGAGAACAGGGGCACCTGGGTGGCTCAGTGGGTTAAGGCCTCTGCCTTTGGCTCAGGTCATGGTCTCAGGGTCCTGGGATCGAGCCCCGCATTGGGCTCTCTGCTCGGCAGGAAGCCTGCTTCCTCCTCTCTCTCTCCGCCTGCCTCTCTGCCTACTTGTGATCTCTCTCTCTCTGTCAAATAAATAAATAGATTAAAAAAAAAAGAAAAATTCAGTGGAGAACATATGCAAACACGAGTCATACATACCTATCAGTCGGAAATAAAGGAAGATTAATGTTTTGTTCCTGACAATGCTGTCAATTTGATCTATTCAGTCTTTAAAAGAAGGAAGAAAAAAGAAAGAAAGAAAACCTAGGCAATTCAATGCAAACAATAAGTTAATTTAAGTATTTGACCTGTTTTTAAATTTAAGCTGTTCATTAAAGTGGTCAGTTGGGTTGCAATACATAGACAAATTTTAAATAATTCTTTAAGTTTATATAATGAGAAAGCTAGGTTAAATGTGCCAGTTTTTTATCTCTTCATTACCCACATGTCCCCTGTTGATTGTGTTAACTGCTGTGCTGATTTTTCTATTATATATAAAAATATGATGAAACTTTAATTACATATTTGCTTCTCTTGAGTAAGTCACTTCAATCTACTGTTCAGTGTTTTGCTAATCTATACTTAAAACTTGTTTGGAATTTAGACTTTTTATAATCTAATTAGAAAAATAGTGGATTTTCCCTTTTTTTTTTTCTTATATAGTAGGCTCCTTAGTGTCAGTCTCTCAGACATTTAACCCGATCGGAGAGAACTCTGAGTTTAGGAAAACTAATTTCTAAGCTAAAAAGAATTAGAATCTGATACTCTCTGAAGACAGCAGTAAACATCTAGGTATTTTAGCTCCCTCCCACACCCCCACCTTTTTTTCTTAGTGAAGAAGGAAGTGAGGTCTATCTTCAGTAGCAGCCACAGAAGTGATTAAGGTTTAGAAGGACAGCTGGCCTCAAAGCCTTCTGTAGAGATACTTAGTATGTTGTGAGGATCTGGCTGGTTATGCCTTAATCTCCTAAATGAACTCTATGCCTTATTTTTAAAAATCTGCTTTGTTGTTAAGAAGCGTATTTAAGATCTGGTTGCCATCATCATGTTCTCACCCCACCTTTGGATAAACTCAGAAGTATGATTTGAGAGGGGGAGAGAAGAAGATTGGGTGATGAAACAAAGGGATGGTGCGGTTGGTTGGGAACCAAAATATAATTCAAATAGACAAGTCTTATTTTAAGAGGCAAGGGGAAGTCTTCAAACGGACTCTTTCCTTTGAGATTTCAATAAAGCACTACATAATTATGTAGTGGATGAAAGGATATAACAATAAACAAGGGAAAAAAAATCTCCTTTTACAAGGAGCCTACATTCTACTGATGCAAGACCGTGAATAGTATAATGTGTGTATGTGCATGTGTATCTATATTCAAACACAAATACACATAACATGTGTATAGGTATTTACACACATACATATGCATTACACTTATACATATATGTATATTGTACATAGGTATGTGTTTACTTCTGTAAATGTATGCATATATGTATTTGTATATGTTACCTGGTATTAAGTGTATGTACTATGGAGACAAATTCCCAGGAAGATTAGCAAGATATGTTGGAGGATGATGCTTGTAATTTTTAATAGGCTGATCCATGCCTCCCTTAGGAGGTGACATTTCAGGAAAGATTTGGAACAGGTAAATGTATTAGCCATGCAGATGTCTGAAGATGATTCCAGGCAGGAGGCAAAACCAGTGCAAATGCCCTGGATGACACGTTCCTAGGAATAGCAAGGAGGTCAGTGTGGTTAGAATAGTGAGTGTGAGAGTGTGAAAACAAGTCATAAAAAAAATAACAGGGTAAATGGACTGAGTAGTGCCTTGACAGGCATCTTAATGCCTTTGGATTTTTATTTTGAGTGGAATGAGAACTCATTGAAATAAGTTTCAAGCAGAGGAGTGATATCTGTTATTTTAACTCTATCTCTTTAGCTGTAGTGTTGAGGACAGCCTCAAGAGGAGCAAAGGCAGAAGCAGGAGACCCCTGGGAGACTCTTGTCATAATAAAGGGGAAAGAAAATGAGTTGGATCAAGATGATAGAGATGGAGGCAGTGAGAAAGTGGTCTGGCTCTGGGAACTTCTTTTGAAGACAGAGCCAAAGGAATTTGTTGATGTTTGGGTTTGAAAGGCAAAACAACAAAATGTCAAGGATAAGTTCAGGCTTTTGGTCCAAACAACTTATTTTTCTCATTATGTTATATCCTTTTGTATTCTAATAATTTGTTTTGCTTCAAAATCTATTATAAATAAATTAATGCTGCTAAATATTTGCCTTTTACTTTCAACCTTTCCTGACCTCTTTTACCAGCTTATTGTTGGCTTTTTTTTTTTTTTTTAAATCCAGACTCAGATCTTCTGAATTTTACTAGGTTAGTCTATTTACATTTACAGTGATTCATGTTATTTAATTTCTGTCACCTGATTTTGTGCCTTCTATAGGTCACGTTTTTCTTTTGCTTCTTTTCTCCCTACTTCCCTCTGTGTTGATGCTTTTCTTTATTCCTTTATTTTCCTCTAGTGTTATGGAAGTGTTATCTATTTTATACTTTTTTTTTTAGTAGTTATCCCTACATTTGTAACATACCTTATTTGACTTAACAAAGTCTATATAGGTAATCAGTATAGTAATCTGCTATTTCTAAAATGTATCAGGACAGAAAAGGCTTCTCCTCCAATCCTCCCTTCTATTTTATATATTTCAGTATTTTGTTTTAAACTTCTCATGATGGAATTTTCCACATATTCACAAAAGCATAGAGAAGAGTAGAATAAATCCCATGTACTCTTCGCTCAGCTTTAATAATTATCAGTATATACCTAACTTGCTTCATCTATACCTCTTCATTTCCCTTCACATCTTCTACTTGTCATTGGATATATTTTTTTAAGATTTTATTTATTTATTTGACAGACAGAGATCACAAGTGGGCAGAGAGGCAGGCAGAGAGGGGGTGGGTGGGAAGCAGGCTCCCTGCTCAGCAGAGAGCCTGATGTGGGGCTCCATCCCAGGACCCTGGGATCATGACCTGAGCCAAAGGCAGAGGCTTTAACCCACTGAGCCACCCAGGTGCCCCAATATCATTGGATATTTTAAAGCAAATCCCAGACATTATATTATTTTAGGTATAAATAATGGCATATGTTTTCTTAAAGATAATGGCCCACAATTTTAGTTCCATCAAGTTAGTTATTGTTATGTCTTATAGAATAATACCTGTTTAGACTTGCCTGCACACTTACCAATGTTATTTCTCGTCTTTGCATTTTGCATCCCATTCATTCATCTCAGCTCCAATTTCCTTCTTTCTAAACTACATGTTTTAGTAGCTCTTTCAGCAAAAGTGAATGGTGTAATTCTCTGTGACTTCTCTGAATCTTTGTCTCAATTTTTGTGTATGTGCGCTCCCTGTTGAATAATATTTATCTGGAAATAAAATACTTGGCTGACAGTTATTTTTCATAACGTTTTGAAGTTATTTCCCCATTGCCTTCTAACGTCTATGGTTGCTTTTGTGAAATCCATCATCAATCTAGTTGTTGTGTGTCTCATGTTCTATCAATTCACTGCTACGTGTGTAGCTGTGCATTTTTTAGCTTGTTTATCTTGAGCTTCTTGAAGCTAAGAATTCATAGATGTAATCAATTCTAAAAAATTCTCAGCTATTACCTCATTAAATATTTCCTCTCTCCCATTCTTTTGATTCTTTTCCTGGAAAATTCTGTTTAAAATATACTGGACTTTCTTAGTCAGTTTTCCATGATTTTTTGTTTGTCTTATATGACTTCCATATTGGGGATGCAGTAATTTTTTCAGATCTATCTTTCAGTTCTCTGATTTTCTTTTCAACTGTAGATTTCATTTCTCAAAGCTTTATTTGAGTTCTTTCCAGAAAGTTACTACCTATTTATTTTCCCAGTAAAATGGGTGATTAATCCTTCTCTTATCACTTTAAAGATGCTGTTTTTCTACTATCTTTCAGGTCATCTTTCAGTTATTTCATGGACTTGCTGCTCTAACCTCTTGTTGGTGTCTAGCGACTCTTCCCCAGTGGTGTTTGTCCCTAAGTGACCATGACTCAGTTTAAGGGAATTTTATTATATTGCTTTTGGTTTTTGGTGGAAATTCCCACTTGAAGCCTACAATGTGGAAAATTCCTCCAGAGCAATTTTGCATTTCCTTTTGCAATATGATCCATGGGCACCACTGAACCAAGATTGATTTTTATGGTAATTTCTCAGTTTAGAGGTTCCCAGACCACAAAGGGTAAGACTGTAAAACTGTAAGACTTACAAATCCAGGGACACCTGGGTAGCTAGGTGGGTTAAACGTCATGGGACTTTTGATTTTAGTTCAGGTCTTGATCTCAGGCTTCTGGGATCTGGCCCTATGTTGGCTCTGCACTCAGCAGGGAGCCTGCTTGAAATTTCTTCTCTCCCTCTCCCTCTGCCTTTGCCTCTCCCCCTGCTCATGCTCTCTCTAAAATAAATAAAATCTTTTTTTTTAAAGACTTACAAATCTGGAGTTTAAATTAATTAGGGAATACTTTTCTTTCCTTTTTAAAAAATCTTGAATCCAGAGTTAGGTAGGTTTCCTTGTTGTTTACTATCTAGAATATATTGACTAATATTTAGCTTCCAGTGGACCGGTAAAAAACACACATGACTGGGTCAGACTCTACTCAGGTGTAAAACAATCCCTTTGGAGTGAGTTGTGTTTTTCAGGAAATTGTAGTTCCTGCTTCAGTCAACTGGGACACCATTCAGGGTATGGAAGCAGTAATCAACTAGTATCCTGAAAGCAGTACTAAATGAATATTACATAACAGTATGTCATAGGATTTGAAATTGTCTAGCAAGATGTCTTTACGATAAAATCACTTAAAAGGGCTGGCCTTGGGCAATATTATGAAATAGGCAAGGTTGGTCTTTGTTTCTTTCCCTCCACACCACTCAATGCCAAGCTCTATAGTCACGAAAGGGCAGAAGTCTTGCACCTTTTCCCTGGAGAATGTTATTCTTTGCCCACGGCCCCCATAGAAGCACCAGCTGGTAAGAATTCTCTCTCCACATCAATCAACAGAGGTCCTCGAGGTAGGTAGGTAGAAATTTTAATAGGAGTCTTCTAAAGACTAAAAAGGCTTTAGAACTTGAAGGGATGGATTTTTAGGGGAAATTAAAGGTAATGGAGGAGATAGTAAGGGGTGAGGGGCACTTTTCCAGAGCTTCCATAATCATATTTAAATTAACTGCTGCTTTCTCATAAGGATGATTAAGCTTTTGAGATTTATGTAGAAATTCTGAAGACCACTTAGAACTGTAGTGTACTTGCACATACTATATCCTTATTTTAATTTGTTGAGCACTGCTCATTTCTGAGATATTGGGCTTGTCACTCTAGTATACATTAGTGCTTCAGCAAAAGCTCATAAATTTCCTCTGACATAAATAATCTCATTTACAGATGAGGTAAGGAGGTTGTATGAATGTATCAAATGAGTTGTGAACGATCACATTTCCATACCATTCACATGGGAAGCATTACCAGGTGTTCCCTACTGATCATGAAAAATGCCAGTGTCATTTGCAGGGTAGATTTTTGTGGTGAACCTGGAACTTAGGACTTCTGTCCCTCTGTGTTAGAGGTCCAAGGGATTCTGGCAAGATAAACAACCTAGGGTAGAGGGGAATGGTTTATTGTGGTTCATTTAATTTATTTCCTATCATCTCCATTGCTAGCTATTGCTAGTCTAGTTCTAGAAAGAATGGGTAGTAATTATATGTGTATGTGTCCATGCATATATGTGGCTCTGTTTATGTATGGACATGTGTGGATATCTATATATGAATTTTTAAATTGCTGTTTGCAGAGTCCTGGCCAATCGAATACAGTGACTTTTAACCTGTTGAGGAGTTTTATAGATGTTTAGCATTACCAAAGTATGTGTAGCCTCTGGTCTTTCTTATCAATCAGTTGGACTTCAGCAATTCTACCTACTACTTTCCCTTCCACTTTATAAGGTTCATTAGGGTTGTAGGATTTATCTGATGGACTTGAAGAGACTTCTAGATAGATACTGTAGCACCCATGAACTTCTTGTAGCACACCACCTCAGGCTTCTAGACTGAGGAATATCAAGAGCTTGGAGTCATAGAATGGAATTCTAATCTGGCAACATACTGACCATATGACCTTTCAGAATTTCATCTGTAAACCAGGGACCATAATACCTACCTCTCAGTAATGTTGGAGAATTGGAAATAATATGTTTTAAGCACTTAAAACTATACCTGGCACAAAGTAGGAGTTTGAAAAAAAGGTCTATATCTCTTTGTGTGTTCATCTTACGAATAAACTATTACATGCTAAAGGCATTGAGTGTAGTGTCTTATTTTTGTGGACAGATACAAAAAAATTATTTTATTCATTTTCTGTATCTGGTATACATCCTTTCATAGCATTCAACAGACAACTGTGGGTACTGGTCCTTGAAAATGAGAAATTCATGTGGTCCACCAAGAAACCTGCTACTTCTAGAACTTGTTCATAATGCAATGTCACAAAAGTCTCTCAATTAAAAATTCTTCTTTGTGTGTGTGAAAAATTTCTTTTTGTGTTTATGAGAAAAAAAATGTTTATGTTGGTGCTCACAAATTGATATGCTTTAATATCTTGAAAATTGGAGCCATATTTTAGAGAAGACATTTTCAAGTTTTGTGAACATTACATGCAATAATTTTATTAATTTCTCTTAAGAGAATTTTGGAAATTTTGGGTAATGTTTCTAAAGTTGGATCAAAGATGACTGATAGGTGTGAAATACATTTTTCTTCTTTCCAGCTTAGGATGGTCTGTTTCCACATATTAAGTGAAACAAGATCTTGACTGATGCAGTCTGTTTCAAAAAAACAGGTCAAGGTTTTCTGACATTGCTCTGAGAAAGAGGAATCAGACTATCTTGAAAAAAAATTGAGGTGTCAGTCTTCTCTCTTTTACATGGAAAAATCCGACAAGTGTATGTTTATTATCATCTCAAGGTCTGAAGATTCAGACTGTGCAGGAGAAAACTCTGCTTTAGATGCTCTTAATGTCCCCAACTCTTTCAGAAGGAACATAGAATTTTGAACTCAGATTGGACCAGTGTGTGACTAGGATGACACGCATTCTCCACTTCACAGGGTCACTTTCATAGCTCAGTGCCTGCAGAGCAGAATACAAAATAGGACCAGCATACCTTAGAACAGCTGTCCTTAAAATATTCTGAATGTTCCAAGGAAAAACTCTATTTATGATGGAAATAAGACCTCTAGTAATGCTTACAAATACAAGTGATTCAAATAGCACCAAATAAAATTTATCTTACCAAATGTCTATGGTAAGCAGTGAGAACCAAGTGGATTTGTGATGCACAGGCTGGGTCATTAAGTGCTCTGGAAACACAAAATGGCCACCTGTATCTCTTGCCATTTTGTCCATTCCTTCAGGGCAGGAGCTGTGTATTGTCCACCTTTGTGTCACCGGGAGGAGCTCTAAGACTGTACTCTTCATGTGGCCGGCATTCTTTAACCATCTGTTGATTGGATGAGTGAAAAACACATTGACTACATTGTCAAGGACAGGCTTCTGACCACATTCATTGGGGCTATAAAATATGCCAGGTGGAGTTCTGGAGAGATCCCTGGGGGAGGTAGGGCAGACACATAGTGTAGCGTATGGCCAAAAGTGTCATGGCACTTAACAGTGACTGCTAATGGCTCCGGACTGAGTTCTCTCTTTTCTTTCCTTCCTTCCTTTCTTTCTTTCTTTCTTTCTTTTTTTTTAAGATTTTATTTATTTATTTGTAAAGAGAGAGAGCGCACACAAGCCGGTGGTGGGGGTGGGGTTCAGCAGGCAGAGGGAGAAGCAGAATCCCCGCCAACCAGGGAGCCCAGTGCTGGACTCGATCCCAGGATCTTGGGGTCATGACCTGAGCCAAAGGTAGACGCTTAACCAACTAAGCTACCCAGGCATTCCTGGACTGAGTGAGTTCTTAAAAGGAATGTGACTATGTGGTTTTTGTTTATTTGATTGCTTGCTTATTTGTTTTGGGGGAGGGTGTGCAGGAAACAGTATTACATAACATGTAAATTAATAAAGTATCTACATTGTTTTTATCTTGAAGTTTCTTGACTATAACTCCTTTAAGAATCACATTTGTGCCTTACTCTGTTAAACATAGTGTTGTATAATGGATTAAAGAAATGGACTTGGGCCAAACTGCCTGGTTTAGAGTTCTAGTTCTACCAATTACTTTGTGACCTAGGCAAGTTACATAACCTCTCAGTGTCTTGGTGTCCTTATCTATACAAGGAGGTTGAGGATGAGAGAAAGTTAATGCACACAAAAACATCTAAAATGGTACTTGGCGTATAGTAAATTCTCAGTAAAATGTATCCATTTGACAGAACCTTATACTAGTCAATAGAATGGAAGCACAAAGACTTAAACTTAATAAGCATCTACTGTCTGCCTATTGCTTTACATAGTTTATTTGTTATAAAGCCAAGTTTTGTGTAAAGCAGGTCTGTCTTGCCTCCTGTACAAGGAGATCTAGTAACTGTAAGGCTAAAGTACCTGTATTAGTTTCATGAGCCTGTTATAACAAGGTATTACAAATTTGTGGCTTAAAATACAGAAATTTGTTCTCTCAGTATCCCAGAGTTCAGAAGTCTGGAATCAGAGTCACTGAGCCAAAATCAAGGTGGAGAGCGTGTGCCCTCTGGATGTTCTAAAGAACATTCCATTTCTTTTTGCTCCCAGCTTGTGGTGGCTGCCAGCCTCCTTGGCTCGAATCTGCATCAGTCCCAGCTTTCTCTCCATAGTCACATTGCCTTCTCCTCTTCTCTTTATGTAAAATCTCCCTTTGCCTCCACTAAAAAGGACACCTGTGATCACATTAGGGCCCACCCATATAATCCAGAATGATTTCCCTATCTCAGGATCTTGAATTCTAATCACATCTGCAAAGACCAACTTTAGCTATCTGAAGTAACATTCACATGGATATCTGTTGGTTTATAGTTTCCTTAGAAGCTTCCCAGGTATAATCTGATTGGCCTCCATACATGGAGAATAGGGAGAAACCACAGAAAGAAACAGACCACTCCAGACTGGTAGGCAGCAGGGAGCTTACATATGAAGCTTGTCTTGCTGGCAAGACAAGCAAGACAAGACAAATAGATCTCTGCACCTGCCTGCGGTATCTTAAAAGTTTATATAGAGGCCTTAACTGGGTTCAGTCACGTACACTATCCAGATGGTCTCAACATCACATTACTATCTCAAAGCTATGTTCTTGGGGGAGCTTCTGGGAGCCGAGAAGGTAAGTGGAACCTGTATTACAAGGACAGAGGAGGGGATAAGGAGTCTCCATTTGCTTAGATCTAGCTCATAGCTCAATCAGCAGTCACACTGATAACCTTGCAACCATATATTTTGGGATGTCATTTCTTAGCCTACCACAATCCCTTATAAGGTTTTCTCACACTATGAATTCTAAGATTATAATAAGACTCAGTACACTTATAAAAATATCCTCAAAATGGTTATTAAGTAGCCTAAATAATGCTATATTTCAGCATTGAGTTTCACTAAGTTCAAGATAATCATTATTCCTTTTCATTATTTTTCTTTATCCTTATTTTAAGCTAATTAAAATTTCTGGTACTATTTGAACATAATTAATATAACATAGATTAATCTTATCATTTTATATTCCAACAGTTCTATTATATCAACACAACTGGTATTATCTTTATATTATAAAACAGAAAACTGGCCTTTAACAAAGGAGTGCCTTCCTCAAAATCAAAACTTTGAGCAGAGCAATGAGTGCAAAGTCTTTTGACATCTAAGCAAGTAGTTTTTACATTTCATCATAGTAACAAATTGCCTTCCTAGAAAGAGCTTGTTTTTCTCTTTAAGATTTTATTTTTATTTATTTATGAGAGAGTGAGAGCACATGAACATGTGCAAGTGGGGGAGGGACAGAGGGAGAGGAAGAGAATCCCAAGCCGACTCCATCATGACTGCAGAGCCCTGTGTTGGGCTCTGCAGTCATGATGGAGTCGGCTTGGGAGATGGAGAGGAGAAGGGAGTTGAGGGAAATTGGAAGGGGAGGTGAACCATGAGAGACTATGGACTCTGAAAAACGATCTGAGAATTTTGAAGGAGTGGGGGGTGGGAGTTGGGGGCACCAGGTGGTGGGTATTGTAGAGGGCACGGATTGCATGGAGCACTGGGTGTGGTGCAAAAATAATGAATACTGTTATGCTGAAAAAATAAAAAATTAAAAGTGAAAAAAAAATTGTACTACTGAAGAATAGAATTCTGCCATTAAAGTGAACTTTTTGTAACTCAGAAAATGCTTTAGTGATGAAATCAGTCATTGTATGTATGTATGTATTTATTGTCTTTGTATTTTAGATAAGATAAATATTGTTTTGTGTGGAGAAAAAGTAAAGAATAAGAAGGGAATGGTGTAAGGATTTTTTTTTCTTTTTTGCTTTATTGTTCAATACCTATAGTTTTTAGAAAATACAGATTTCCTATAGCATAACTGCTATGGGGTTATCTTTGTAAAAATCAGGCTAATGTTAGTTTTTCAAGCTGCCCATGTACAACATAAGCATGAAAACACTGACAAATGTTTCCTGGCAAGGCTGAAAGCCTGAAGTGAAATATTGGCAATCACAGAAGGATGGATGGCAAGAAATAGCTGACAAAAAGAGATAGGGCCTATTCATTGAGTAGAAATTGGCAGCCAGGCTGAGAGAGGGTCAAGTCATCATTATGTTAGTCAAAATTGTGTTTCCTTTATTTCACCTGTTCTCCCACTGTCTTGTAATATTTGCACAAGTTAGAACAAACACAGCCATTTTGGAATCAATTATTCTCAAAGTGTTTTTAAAAAATTCTTCCTTGGGCTCCTGGGTGGCTCAGTTGGTTAAGCCGCTGCCTTCGGCTCAGGTCATGATCCCAAGGTCCTGGGATCGAGTCCCGCATCGGGCTCCTTGCTCAGTGGGGAGCCTGCTTCTCTCTCTGCCTCTGCCTGCCTCTCTGCCTGCTTGTGCTCTCCCTCTCTCTCTCTGACAAATAAATAAATAAAATCTTTAAAAAAAAAAATTCTTCCTTGTCACAAGAATGTGCTCCTACCATGAAAATTCCCTGTGGACTGCCCTTTAGTAAATTCTTCATCCAAAAAAGGGAGAAGGGAAAGATTAAATAATGAAAGTCCTTATTATGAATTTAAAAAAATATAATGTAGATTGAAGATATAGACAAATCTAGTGGAATTGCAGTAAAAGAAAAATAAGCACATTGTGAGGTTCAGCCTATTTACCATTTATGTGAGGAAAGTGGAATTTTCTCTACCTATGTTGGAGAAATAACATGAGATTGGCAAAGAACAATAACATGAGGCAAAACAAGAAAATAATTGTCCCAGATATTTTCTGGATATCCCTACATCATGTATTGACTGCTAAGTGACTTTATATTTTTAAATCTATCTAAGGACCAAGAGAGAACTAGAATAACATATGAGCTCTCTGGTGAGAAAGGGGTTCTATAAATGCAAAGAATAAAAATTCATTAGATTTATAAGTGCTCTTTCAGATAAAAAAACCTCTAAGTCAGTTGAATATTTCCTCTCAGGAATATCATAAACATTAAATGTCAGCAAGTGTGGTTCCTAAAATGGTCAAGCAAAGTACATTATTCATAAAAATGAGGCAGACATGATTTGTATAGATGCTGTAGTTTTCTTTTTTTTTTTTTTTTTTAAGATTTTACTTATTTGACAGAGAGAGAGAGCACAAGCAGGCAGAGCTGCAGGCAGAGGGAGAGGGAGAAGCAGGCTCCCCACTGAGCAGAGAGCCCAAAGTGCGGCTCGATCCCAGGGCTCTGGGATCATGAACCGAGCTGAAGGCAGAAGCTGAACCAACTGAGCTCCCCAGGTACCTCAATGTGGTATTTTTTCTTAAAACCACACATAAATAAGCATATACACAAACCCCACTACCACATCACCTCCCACTTCATTATTGTGTCTCCATCTATCATCTATCTTTCTATCTTATCATCTATCCATCTTCTATTTAACTAGCTAGCTAGCTATATTTATTTTAAATGACCTCTGTGGCAAGATCTGAGAATAGTGGCCCAGAGCCCAAGGTACCTAGTCTGTGAACCTACAATGAATAATCCAGTTTCATAAAATGGCTGAAGGTAATGGGAACTCTTTGAGGGGTAAATTTCAATGGGTTAGACTGTTGGTTTAAAATACAGAGTCAACTAGCTTTGCTGCATAAAAACAACTGGAATCTCAGTAGCTCAAAATGATATGGTTTAGGGGCGCCTGGGTGGCTCAGTGGGTTAAGCCGCTGCCTTCGGCTCAGGTCATGATCTCAGGGTCCTGGGATCGAGTCCCGCATCGGGCTCTCTGCTCAGCAAGAAGCCTGCTTCCCTCTCTCTCTCTGCCTGCCTCTCTGTCTACTTGTGATCTCTCTCTGTCAAATAAATAAATAAAATCTTTAAAAAAAATGATATGGTTTATTCTTGATCTTGGCTACATGTTGTGCGGATCCGTGTGTCTCTCACCTCCTAGTGGATCATACTCTTTTCAGGGTGATGATGGAAGCCAAAAAGAACATGCCTAACCAAGTGAGCACATCTAATTGTGCCAAATCTCTTACCAGAAAATCTGCTAACAATAAAAATTGACCAAAGTGTGTCATGTGACCAAGCTGAACATTAGTTAAGTGAGGATACACTTGCCTGGAAGTGAAAGACACTATTTCTGAATAATCCAAATCACTACAAATAGAAACACTCACCTTTGCCTTGTGAATAAACAGCACGGAGAACAGTTCCAGTTGGTGCCTAATGTGATTTCCCAGATGACGTTGGTTCTGGGGGAAGCCAGCGCACAACAATGGACACTTCCCAGCAGTCTTTGCAACCTCAGTTGCCTCTGTCTGTCTGCTGTGACCAAGGAAGGGAAATATCATTGGTTTCTATGGGATGTAAAGAAAGAAAGTGTCCTAAAGTGGAAAGAGTTTGGGCTATGCCATCCGACATCCATGGGCTAAATTCTAGTTCTGATAATTACCACCTCTATCACCTGGAAAGATTATTACTTGAGAGTCTCTTTTCCTAAACTCAAGCTGTGAGAACAAATTTATCTCATAAGTGATATGTCTAGTGATGTGGGAAGCAAAGGCAGAAGAAAAATTATTAAATTCCTTTACTACCTGTAGCCCATTGACAAGTCCTTGAAACAGGCACAGTGATGTTCCTCTAGGGACTCAATGTTAATACTTTGCTAAGGGCAAAAAACAACCCTAGCCTGACCATCCCCCAATCCCCCTACCAGAGTCCTGTAAGTCTACTTTAATGTATAAAAATTTCTTTGGAAACTTCCTTTGTCTCTAAACCCCCCAAGATATGTTTTGGCAATCCTCCAAGCATATGGCCCTCTGATATACATCTGAAGGGTTTCATGACTAAAGTTTTATTAGATGGTAATGAATGACCTTTTCCCAAAAACAGCTAGCCCCCTCAAGGTCCTGAAAACCTTTCTTCCAAAATTCCTTAGAGACTTATGCTATCCCTAATCCCCTCCCAACTTGAAAGTGTATAATTTGCCACTCCTCATGACCCCAGTGCAGCTCTTTATGCCCTTGGATCCTATCCTAATGCTTTAATAAAATCACCTTTTTGCACCAAAGACATCTCAAGAATTCTTTCTTTGCCGTCAGGTTTGAACCCTAACATCATCTTTCCTCATCTAGCATAGTACCTAGCCCAGAGTATGTGCTCAATAAACACGAGTCTCTTCTCCCCTGAGGACAAAATGGGGCTTCAGAAAGAGTAAGTAGAATAAGTAATGTCAACTTCTGTTGAGACAGCCATTTGTCTCTGTATTATTGCCTTGCTTGGCACTTAACTCGGGTACTATATTTTATTTTTAATGTGTTTCTGTCTCTGCAATTACACTAATTTTTTTTTTTTAATAGGAAAGTGTCATACTGAATGTTCTGTGTCTTACACAGTACCTAGCAGAGTGTTACCCTTGTGAGGCAGTGTCAGGAGAGGGAAGAAACTTGCCTTTGGAATTAAGAGATGTCTATGCTAGTCTTGAACCTTCCACCTTGAGCTGGCACTTTCTTTCTCTGGCTTTCTGTTTCCCATCTCCAAAATGGAAATTGGACTCCAGCCTCTAGAACTATGTCTGACATGTGCTTAATGAAAATAGATACATGAACAATCCTTATTCATTCCAAGAGATTCTAAAGTCCTATAGTAGAGTTGACTTAGGGCAGAGGAATAAGTGGTTGAAATTTTTTTAAACAAAATGAATTAAACACATTTCTAGCAAGACATTATCAGATTTCATATCTTTCCTTCTCAGAAAAATAGTAATTTGAAACAAATGAAATCCTGGGAAAAAAAGCATTGGCTATGTGTAAAAGATAAATGTAACTATATCTTCCTTTTGAAGTAACTTATGATTTCTATTTAGCCATAACAACAGAATCTATTCAAGAAACATCTTTCTAAGTTCATCATGTTGACTAAAACCCTAACTATAGTACACAGTTTAGCACATCTGGTCTGCCCTGATGACTTACAACTTTTATATGATATGGACCTGTTGGATACTGACTAACTTTCATGGGTTTCCTATTGACTCTCAAGGTCAAAAATTTCTGTATCAACCAAAAATGCATTTACCACCTAAATATAGGAATGTTCTTTGACGGGTTTTTCCTCCAAACAGATTGTTTATAAACCTAATTTTGCTATAAAAACTTGAAAGAAATATATCTGAACTTCTTGGTCTATTAAAGGAGCAGGAGAAATGTTTGAAACTAGACCATTGTGCTTTCTTATGGAATTCCTGGAAGATGATTTATGGAGTGTTAGTCAGTGTTGCTGGTTTTATCATTCCCCTGACACCTATTTACCCTGGGAGACATTTCTTTCACTACCCATAAGAAACTGTGAAGACTTTTGGAGAGATAAGGAAGAATGGAATATCTCTGCACGCTCTCTCTCTCTCTCCTTGCTGTCTTGAGAAGACAGTCCAGCAATTTCTTTGAGACCCATGGCACATTTTTTGGTTGTCCTAAGCAGAATGTTTTAGCCAGTCTTGCATGATGATAGAACCTGGGATCTGGCGTCCGAGATGCCTGTGGTTAAATCCTGATTCCACCATTTGGGCAGCTTACTTAACCTTTTTGTGGCTCAATTTTCTCATCTGTAAAATGGATATTAGAATTGCTCTTGTTGTGAAGATTAAATGAGTTTTTTATATACAGGGTTTACAGTGGTGTCTGACACAAGTAAATACTATATAATTACTTGCTATCATTATTATGTCAATAGACTCTTGCCTGGTTTATTGTTCCATTCCGGTTGTTTGAGTCCAGTTACTACTATGGTTACAAGTTTGTCAATGTCTTTCCTTTTGCCTTTTCATCTTCCATTCATTTTTAGAGACGGTCATTCAAAATTGGGGGAAAAAACAATAAGCTCTTTAATAAAAGCAGTTCATCAGGCAGGGGGAAATTTCTAAGCTATTTAGAATGGTTACTCTCTTTCTCCAGCATTCGTGTATTTTATGTTTTCCTTTGGGCAGCAAACTCATTTTGAAATTGTAAAAAGAGTTATAAAGCTTTGGTCTTGCATCAGAATGATTTTTGATGCATCCAATTTGCATGTTGAGAGTCATCTTTCCAGAAACACAAAGCCATCAGTTGGGGAAAATAATCACTTCTCCAATTCAGTGTCAGTAAAGAATTTCCTGCAGCAGGAATGAAAGACAAGCTTAGAGGATGCATCTGATAAGAAACTAAAAATGATCAGATTTTATTTATAATGGAATTCACAACGCATTAGGCACCTTTGGGCATCATCGTGTTCTTTTCATTAGTTTTCTCGTATGTGTTCTGTTGTCCTTCGTTAAGATGGCTCATCTCTCTCTCTCTTTCTGGAGAATCAGAGAGGAATTTAAGCTTTCAGGGCACCGTCGAAGCCACCTATTGTACAGATTCTTTGTATTGCAGCAGTAGGAGGACAGATTAGAAAAGGAGAGAGATGTAACATTTAAAAAAATTGGAGTGTTGTAAATTGGATGAAATATTTGCCTTTAAAAGTTAATGTCTTCGAGGGCAAATGACTTATTTGACAAGTGTCCTAGACAGCTTTTTAAAGCAGAATATGGATTACCTGGACATTTTGCCAAAAAGAACATTTCACCTCCCTTGCCAAAAATAAAACAAACAAAAAACACAGAAACACACTCTTGGAGACAATTCATGTTCCTAAAATATCTATTAAAAGGCCACCTGTGATCTTTGATATTATGTGGTGGAGATACTTAATGCCCATTAAAAAAAACTTTCAGTTTGGCATCTGTGTTTGAAAACAAAGTCTAAATGGGGGTGGAAGGGAGGGCTGTTGGAGATCGAGAGCAGATGGACTGCTTTTTAGGACACTCCGGGGTTTAAAGACAATTAAAATAAAGAAATCCAGTTTGAAAACAAAATAGAACACAAATAGTGTCCCCACAAGTCTGATGGAATGCAAAAATGTTCCTGTCTTATATTCACTGATTTTCCTTAAATTTAGAATGGAAACAGAAAAATGGAGACACAGTCTTACTGCTCTTGGGTCCAATTCATGTGACCTTTTCACATCTCTATGAATGTAAATGCAGAAGGTGAGAAGAGCAAGCATCTATTCTTGAGTAACATTTAAAAATACCTGCCTCTTTCCCTTCATTTTCTCAGCCAGATCCTAATCAACTTTCCTTGGGGCTCTGGTAAAGCTCCTGTGTCAGCCTTCCTGCATGTCCTTTCTCTTGCAGCAGCAGAAATAATTCTTCTCTCTTAAGGGTCATTTTGACTATGTCATTCCCCTTTATTTGAGTCCAAATTTGCCTCTCAATTGCATTTTTTTTTTTTTTTTTTGGTCAGGGGAAAGACTTTCAGGCTTTCTTTTTTTTAAGATTTTATTTATTTATTTGACACAGAGAGAGAAATCACAAGTAGGCAGAGAGACAGGCAGAGAGAGAGGGAGAAGCAGGCTCTCTGCTGAGCAGAGAGCCGGATTCGGGGCTCAATCCCAGGACCCTGAGACCATGACCCGAGCCGAAGGCAGAGGCTTAACCCACTGAGCCACCCAGGCGCCCCATCAGGCTTATTTTAAAAACTTAAAAAATACAATAGACCATGAAAAACAAAACTAGAGCATGCTACAAATTCCCCATAATCCCTAAACTAGCCCTAATATTGGTGTGTGTGTCTTTGTGTGTGTTCTACCTATTTCTGTGTAACAACAACAAAAACCTAAAATGTGGTGGCTTGACAAACAGTTGCTTTATCATATTTCACCACTTTCTGGGTCAGGAATTTGGGCAGATCTTGGCTGGGTGATTTTGCTCCATGTAGTGTTGACTGATGTCACTTGGTAGTACTTAACTAGGCTCATCTGGAGTGTCCAAGACCATTTCACTCACATGGCTGGTGTTTGACCATGACGTGTCCACTGGACTCTTTCCCTTGCCAAATAGTCTAAGGGTCTCCACTTGGTCTGTCCAGCAGGTACCTGGAGTTCGTACATGGTGGCTCAATGGTCCAAGGGCAAATTCCTAGAGGTAGGAAGTAGAATCTGTCCTAGGGGGTGAGGAAACTAAAATATTATTTATGCTGTATTGTACTGTATGTATTGTATAAGGAGCCATAGAGTCTGCCCAGATTCTCAGGGAAGAGTGTCAAAGAATTTGTAACCATTTTTATCGTGCTATAGTCTATCTCTTGGTCACAAATTATATATATTCCTCTCATCTGCAAAATACTTCCATTAAAGGTCACAAAATTTCATCCCATTACATGAGGGCTTGTCAAACTATGGCCCACCACCTAGTTTCATAAATAAAGTTTCATTGGAACACAGCAATGCCCATTAATTTGTATATTGCCTATGGCTACTTTCATGTTACAATAGCAGCTTTGAGTACTTGTGGCAGAGAACTTATCACTTGTAAGCCTAAAATATTTACTATCTGGCCAATCCTTCCTTTCAGCTTAAAGTCCTAGATTCTATCCTCTAAATTAGGGCAAGGTACAGATGATGCTCTTTAAGTGCATTTCCTCAAGTATAGTGAATTTCTATCTGATGACCCATGATCAACTCAAGAGATATGTTAGCTCCCCCACTGTGTATATTCTCAATACACAATGGTGGGCCAGAGATAGGGTAAGCCAGTAGACAGTCCCATTCAAGAAGGAAGGAGAGGCACATAGCAGTCACTATTTCATCACAATTTTAAAATCCAGCACCGTATTTTCCCAGTTACTAGATTATGGTCCAGTCTTGCTCTCTAAGGAAGGCTTTTCCATGGCTCTTGGCTCTAGCTTCTGGGTTTTTGGTTCTGCCAAAATTATTCTCCTTGTTCTATGTAGCCCATGTTTGATGTTGAGAAGTTTTATACCTGCCTCTTGGCTAAGGAGGTTGGAATCCAAAGGTGTTTTTTCTTTTTTTTTTTTAAAGGTGTTTTTTCATTTTGAACTGCTTCTGTTCTTTTCATTCCAAGCTTATAAAATCTTTTATAAACTTTTTGGATTTCTTAGGCATTAATTTATAATAAACTTCTTTAGACAAAAGCCACACTTGTTTCTTAGGCCTTTCTCTACCTATAGCTCCCTGTGAGATTGCTATGGGAGAATGCCCTTAGGATTCTAAAAAGCCCTAATGCTTAACTGAAAAGGTCTATGAAGCATACCCTTTAGATTCTTAGAAGTTCTCCTAGGCACACTCTTAAATATTTCTGAGGTCTTAACAAATGATCTTGCAGCCATGCCTTGAAATCCTTACCCTGAAGTCTTGATTTACTGATGACACCCTGGGTTTGATCTTTGCCTTGAAGCTATTTCCTTGGGAAGATTTTGCTGGGAGAGACTGAAACAATTTTTATGTTCAAACCAAGCAAGTTCCAGTTTCCTCATATTTTCTCTAACTTCTCCTTGAAAACTCAAGAGATCTTTTAAAAGTTAATCCTACCTTTTCTAGTATGTTGTCTTAGGCATCTAGAAGCAAGATGGTACTCTCTACATTCTGTCCAGTAATCTCCCTGCCAGAGCCATGAGTTCATTAGATACTCTTTCTGTTTCCCATGTGACCACAGGTTCTAGCATTGCCAGACTTTCTACCACCACATATTATCTTCCCCACTTCCTTCAAACTCTTACCAGTGGTCTTCCCAGACTCTTTTTGAACTTCTGTTTGTAGCCTAATCCCAGAGCCAATGGCCCATATTTTACATTTGTATGAGGCAGCATTCCATTTCCTGGTATTAATTCTTGCATATCTTCTATATTTAATGCATAATCACTGACATCATTCCCTTATACTTATATCCTCCCACAATTTGATAAACTCTCTCAACTGCATACATCCACAATTTTAAAATGACTCTTTCTTATTTTCTCTCCTTGGTCTTCTGCTACAATGACCATGTCTTTGGAATATTCTGATTAAGTTAAGATTTATGTGTTAGAAAGAATCCCTAAGTCAAATAAAATTGTTTACACCCAAATTATTTCCTAGGATTGCTTTCTTCAATCTCTTTTAATGCCACAACTTGACAGGAAAAACTTGAAAGAGAAAAACAAAAGGAAATTAAATATAGTACCAGAGAAAGGTCACAAGCAGCTACTTCTTTACCTCTGGTCTAGTTTATGTAATACTTTAAAAAGTGCTTGGTACTTAAATATATCATTATAAATAACCATCACAGAGACTTTTGCCTTTTTTAAATTTTAATTTCAATTTTTTTGGTTCACCAGTCTCTACACATCTTCCAATCAAATAGACAGACAAGACTGAGAGATTAGCAGGTAAATGTGGATTGACTGTCCAAACTACAGTTGTTTCTGGGCTGCAGATACTGTTTGATGTCAACAAGTTTTGTGTTAACTTAATTAACTGCCACCATTTTTCTCAAGCTTTTTAGGGTGGTGTTTCTTGGGGAGGGTTTAGGATGGAAATGGTAGGGAGAAAAGAATTAGAAAGAATTAGGAGTATATATCAGAAAAAATATCATCTAGAAAGCTTTTCCCAAAATATATATACCTAGACATCTTGAAAGGAATCACTAGATTAGAGTTATTGTTTTATCCCTTTGTAGTTTGATACACAGAGTAGCATCTTCTTCAATAATTGGACTTCTAATTCTACATTATCAGACAATTCTACCTGCTTCAAAACTTTTTCAGCTCATGGTTGGACACTGGATTTGTGGTCAGAAGAACTTTCTAGTACAGAACTTTGAACAAGTTACTTCCACTTCTTTGGGAGCCCTCATTTAGTACCCATCCTTCTTACCTTACAGAGGAATTTCAAATACCATAACGGATATAAAGTATCTGAAAACTCTAAAGAGTCCTGAGGGTTCTTTCAAAGGGACTTTGAAAGGCTTTCCTATGGAAGAATTGTCCATGTTGCCTGTGTTCCTACAGGTAGACAATTTCAAACAAAACTATATCCATTTTACTGTCAGCTACAGCCCCAAGTGCGAGTGGCCAGCTACTCCATATTTGAGAGTGAGATATTAAACCATCATGAAAGACTTCTAAGGAGGTGCTCGAAGTCCAGTCAGGCAACTGTTAGCTCCTTTTTCTTGTCAAGGGTATAGAAAGGTTGAATTGGAGTGTTAAGATGATTGTTTAGAGGAGACTTTCAGGTGTTTTGAGTCACCACTCCCTTAGTGACATGGGACAGGGTAAAGAGGGTGCTTCTCTCTCTTCTCAAGTCTAGGAAGAGGTGCTTCAATGGACCCCTGTGGAGAAAAAGACATGCTTCTCTTATCTGTTTATTTCTAAAAAATATCTCCCAGCTGAAGATTAGGGCCACCTGGCTGTGACTGTGGAGCAAAGAGAGGTAGCCACAGTGGCAGTAACCTGCTCAGAAACTGTAATTTTAATACTGTTTGACCCGACCGTTGTGCTTGTTCATCCAGTGTTTGACTAGCTAAGGGTACAGGAGTCTTTCTTCTGAACTGGCTGAGGTCACATATTGAGGGGTCAGAAGAAGGTGATATTGGGTCTTGCCTAAGACAGTCATAAGAGAAGGATATCGGGTATCCTTGCATAGAGGCTGAGAGGAGAGTAGAAGTACACAGCTTTCACTGTGTCAAGGGAATGTCCAATGATGATAGAATGCAAAGCAACTTCAAAGACTCTACAAAGTGTGTTATGAAAGAAAAGCCCAGATTCAAACATCTGCCAAAGCTCAACAGCACTAAAATTATACTACTATGACTTCGAGAGGTAGACTACTGAGTGGCTGGGAGAAGTACCATGTGGGAAAAGAGAGAACATGATGACCATATCATCCACCTTTGGCACTGCAGGCTGCTAGCCCAAAGCAAGATAAATTGTAGCAGGGATTGGAGGGAGAGGAGGAAAAAAACTTTAAATCTAGATGAAGTTGTAAGTTTGTTTTTACTAAATGAATGTATATATAGTCATATTATAATATATCAACAGCCATAACATTAATATAATCTGATATATAAAGTATATCTCATATATATAGACAAAGGTGGTGAAGATTTACTAGGTGTTTATAGAGGCAGAAAAAGGAAAGTAGCAGCCATTCAGAGTAGGCTTAAATGAGCAGTGGGAGGAAAGAATAGTTATTTCCTGTTGCATCTTAGAAGTTTTACTTGTTCAACATAATGACTGCGCATAAGATAGTATTAGGACTTGTGGATGGAAGCTGTAGGACTTATTACTAAGAAGATCTGTAACACTGAGAACTGTCCACAAAGGTTTTCCAATGGAAAAGCTTTCTTTGACACTTATAAAATTTGATGATGACTACAAAATTAGGTCTAAAGAAAATGTTGTAAGTTTGTTCACTAATAGTGTTTATAAGTTCTCTTTCCCCTCACCTTATTTGTAAGTGCCATTGGCTGAGGCTAATGTAAAATGCCACATTATTCCACACTATTTTTGGTCCCACCTCCACCGTTGACATATTGATTTATCTACTAAAGTGTTTTTCTAGTTTTCACATATGTAGGCAAAAGTTGAAAACGGTTTCTCATTTCAGAAAACCTACCAGTTCTTTTAGGGAGTGAAATCATCATGGATAATGAGGGCAGAACCTTCTCTCATGCTATGGACTACATTTCAATTCCCAGCGATCATCTGATTAATCCTCAACTAACACGTGTGGACAGTGAACATGATAGTTTTCTCACATGGCTCAACTTCCCAGAGTACGTCAAGGAAATGGTCCTATATTCATCAGGACAGAAACTGATAACAAATTCTGTAGGAAATATCTTTCAGAGACTATGAGAAGTCTCTTATTTTGAAAAGCTCTTCTCTGTTGCTATTTCCAGACACTGAATACTGCAAAAGTTTTCTAACTGAATTCAGCTGATTGCTTGCTAAAGAAACAAGCAAAAAAAGTCCAGGAGTAGAAAAAGAGATGTAGAATTATTCCCCCCCCCTTTTTTTTTTTTTTTTTGGATGATCCTGAGCTTTCTGGAAATGGTCTTGGGGCTTTTCCTTTAATTACATGCCAGCTTTCCTCAAATGAAGGAGAAGTTGTGCTGATGTTAAAAATCAATATGGACACCACACTTCTCTGTAGAGCCTCCTTAGCCCCTGGTGTTTCAGTTTATAATTTGGTCTTTCTTTCTTTAAAGGAACTGAAGGCAAATGATTCCTTAGTTTTAAAATAATCCTGTCTTACTAGTTTTCTTCCAAAAATGAACATAAGTTTGACCAATTCTCTAACTTTATAGTCTTCAATAAAAAAGTCCATTCAGGTAGAGGGATTTTTAGGGCATCTGCCCAACCCAATTCCCTCTGACAGCTGTACTATCACCACACACCTACAATGTTTATACACCACTCTTGCCCTTGGGCCATAGCAGACTGGACTGGGGTAAACTTCTGAGCCCAGTCTATCTAGTTTTTTTTACTGGAAATTTGGAATTGGACTTCAGAAATGCTAGTTAATTTCTTCAGTTGTCTTGCCCAAGGTGACATGAATTTCCAAACAGATGCTGCTTGTTTGGGGTGGCCATTTTGAGTCCTACTGATTTTCAGAGAAAAGAAAAACTAAGCCAACATCTAAGAGATAAAGACAGACCACATGAATAAAGAGAGTGAGAGCAAGAGAAAGTGAGAGAGAAGCTACTGGGCAGTTGTCTTAATGGGATTCCTCTTCCTGGTCCCAGAACCAGGAATTTTGTGATGCCAGCAATGGGCCTTTGATTCCATGGCACACCACAATGGGCTCATGATATTTTTGTTCTTTTTGCTCATTGGACTGACTGGGTTTCTATTATTTGCAACCAAAAACTAAAAATTTACTGAGATATCCAATTACAAAATCAAATTTTGACAATGGAAGCCAAATAATTAGTTGTAATTATTTGGCTTCCATAGTCAGTAAATGGTCACTTAGAGATGTGCTTCTGAGGCCATATTGGTAATCTCAAAGAATGTACTGTTTATATTCTCCAAATTTCCATTGTTATTTATACCTTTGTCTTGAAACCTCTGTAGAGAACACTCATTTATTATTGCAGGAAAAATGACCTTCTCAAAAATGTCTTTAGCAGTATTGATATCTATCGCTGGCACCAGGGCTCCGCTAGACTGTCTTCTCCTGTCATCACCAAATGTCAGAAAGGGAAAGTTTTAAATCCTATATCTTCTACTTATTACTGTGTGATCTGTGGTAAATTATTTAACCTAAGATTCAATTCCTGATATGTAAGATAAAAGTGAGATATTAACATCGACTCTAGATTAATCAAATTTGAAAAGAAAATCCCTCATCGCAGTAAAAACAACTCTGGATTATCTAGCAACATGTTACTTGGTTTGTAGAGTGAGCCCAAGATTGCTGCTACTGATGTGCAATTTCCCTTTCTTCCTTTAAAATATAAGGTATTTGTATAAACACAGAGAACATACTGACGGTTGCTGGGGTGTGGGGGTGGGATGCGCAAAATGGGTGAAAAGAAAAGGGAACAGGCTTCCAGTTATGGAGTGGGTAAGTCATGAGGATAAGAGGTACAGCATAGGGAATATAGTCAATGATATTGTAATGGCATTGTATCAAGACAGATGGTAGCTACACTTGTAAAGACTACTGCATAATATATAGAGATTCGAGTCACTATATTATACATTTGAAACTAATGTAATATGGTATGTCAACCATACTCAGATAAAGACAATTTTTTTTAAAGATTTTATTTATTTATTCAACAGAGAGAGAGATCACAAGTAGGAAGAGAGGCAGGTGGAGAGAGAGAGGAGGAAGCAGGCTCCCCACCAAGGAGAGAGCCCGATGCGGGGCTTGATCCCAGGACCCTGGGATCATGACCTGAGCCGAAGGCAGAGGCTTTAACCCAGGGCCACCCTGGGCCACCCAGGCGCCCCAGATAAAGACAATTTTTAAAAAAATATAAGGTCTTTGTTGTTAGTGGGCCCATGGTCAGCCAGCTGAATAGCACATTTCCCAGCCCCCCTTCTAATAACCACATTGCTCTCATATCATCCACGCTATATATAGGCACCATCTCAAGGAGTTTACATGTATTACCTCAATTAATACTCATAACAACTCTATGAGATGGGTTAATCTTTATAACAATCCCAGGAGATAAGTACCATTGTTATTCTCATTTTACAGATGAAGAAACTGAGGTCTCGGGCAGTCCAGAGATGAGGCAGAACCAGCATTCAAAGCCAGGTTCTGTGACTCTAGAACCTGTGTCTTTACCCCTGAGTCATGCTGTCACTGTAGTAAGTTGATTGGGACTTTATAACCTCTGCCTTCCAATTAGACATAGAACAAAATCCAAACCTGCAGTGAAGAGGAGGAAAAGAATCCGCTAGGTTACTTGAAGATAGAAAATTAGTTAAGTTTCAAAGTTTTTTTAAAAAATAAATAAAAAAAAATCCATACAACTCCATCATTTGGTGGAAACCATTGTTCATTCTTAGGAGTTTCCCTTCTGGTCTTTTCTCTACCTTACGTATAATATGCATACATCTATAAATATAAGGCTTTCATGTTTTCTGTGAGATGCAGCTATTCCCGAAAACCTCCCATAATTTAAAACTTGCATAATTCAAGACTGATACTGACAAAGGATTACACAGAGCACAACATGGTACATCCATGTGGCAGTAAGATATATGCAGTTTAAACTTGCCATGAAATAATGTACTCCTTAAGAAATTTTTAATTTGAGAGAGATTAATATTATTTCAATTTATGTGCATAAACTGATACTTCATTAAAAATGTTATGTGACAGTATTCCAAATTCACTTAATTTACCTCAGAGTAAACTTATGATCACATGGACATCTTGGAATATTATTTTTATGTTTTCTACTTCTTAAATTTGCCTTTACTTTTAATCTTCCCCCTTTATTTTCATTCAATTTATCCATATTCTTCCATTGGTTTGAGTTAAACTCTTGGTATTTTTTTTCCTCTTCTTTCTTAAAATAATAAAAGCACTTACTACCAGGAGTTGTCCTCTAAACACAACATTGGTAGTATCCCCACAGTTTGATTTCTAACATTCTGGTTGTTTCACTTCATAAAGCATTTTGGCAGGGCACTTGGGTGGCTCAGTGGGTCAAGTGTCCAACTCTTGGTTTTGGTTCAGGTCATGGTGTCAGGATCGTGGGATGGAGGCCTCCATTGGGCTCCACACTCAGCATGGAGTCTAATTGAGATTCTTTCCTCCTTTGTCTCCCTTCTTCCTCTTTGCTTCTCCCCCTGCTCACACAGTCTCACTCTCTAAAATAAATAAATAAAATCTTAAAAGTAAGGGATTTGGTGAGGGGGGAAGAAAGACATCATTTTCCCAAAGTATGTTATGGCAGTTTGGGATAATACTATCCCCTAAGCTATTCCTTGTGACAGTGCTCAATGGTTACATTAAGTTTGGACTCAGGAGACAAGTGTTTAGAGACAAGCTCAGAATTTTCTACCTTTACTACATTTCTGTTTTTGTTATATACATGTTCATCTTTTCTGGTGTTTTAGCAAGGAAAACTATATCTTCAAATCATTTTTTTTTTTTTACTCTGCTAGTCCCACCCATTAAATGTCAACAGTGGGCTCCAATACTGTGAGGAACAAAAATGTACTTCCCAGGGACTGTGCCACAGTTTTGAGAACCAACTGCAGTAGTGTATTATGGCTAATTAAGAGTAATGTTCAAGGTGAGGTTGAAGAGATGGTCTGGGTTGGGTCGTCCATGAAGAATATAACCCAGTAGGACAGTTAAAGCAGTGCCAGTGTCTTCCTTTAAGATCTGGTAGATCTCTGAATTAACTTTCAACCTTTATCTTTTTTGCCATTTGGTTTTGCTTTATGACTATTTTTAATAAATAGTGTGTTTTTTTCTGAATAACTTTTAGATCTAATTTAAGAGACATTACCTACCACTTGGTCTCTTGATTATAAAGCTCTACTATAATCCCACAAACCAGAGCAGTGAAAGCAAAAAGTAGTTGCTCAAAAGAATATCTAATAAGTGAATAAACTATTTCCTTTCCTTTAATCTTCTTTAACATTTTGGAAATTGTATATCTTTTTAAAAATTTGTATGTAATTATTTTTAAGTTTTTCTGAAGCAAAAACATTTTCCATAATTTTAAAAATCAAGAATGAAATGTGTGTTTTGAAATCTCCATTTAAGGAGATTTCTGTTCTGCCAGGGCACCTGGGTGGCTCAGTTGGTTAAGTGTCAGACACTTGATTTTGGCTCAGGTCATGATCTCAGGGTCCTGGGATTGAGCCCCACCTCTGGCTCCTCACTCAGTGGGGAGTTTGCTTGAGGATTCTCTCTCTCCCTCTCCCTTTGCCCCATCCCCTCCTTGGTCTCTCTCTAAAATAAATAAAGAAATCTTAAAAAAAAAAGAGAGAGAGAGAAAGAGATTTCTAGTATTTCCTCATTGCCACTCAGTCTTTGTTAATAAAATCTTGAATTTATTATTTTATATATTTTTTAATTTAAAGTAGGTTTCACCCCCAAGGTGGGGCTTGAACTCATAACTCTGAGATCAAGAGTCATATACTCTACTGCCCATGACAACCAGGGGCCCCTAAAATCTTGAATTTAGATCTATATTATTACTAAGACTTTTTTCCACTAAGATACCTTCTCTTTTTGACATTTGCCTCTAGTTTTGTAACCAGATTTACAATTATTTAATATCAGACTTTAATTGGTCTCTATGTTCACTGCCTATTTGTTTATGCCAACTTTCCTGTTCTTGAGATGTTAAATTTTTCTCACTGTCTTCAAATAATTTTTTCAAGAAGGATACAAGGGCAGTATCTTTCTAGAGACTTTGATCACCTTTAGTGAAAGACCATTCAGTTAAGTATTGAAATCTGGGTGACAACACCTGAATAATTAGCTCCCAAATTACTGAGTATTGATTAAACACTATTCTGAGTGTGTCTGTGAGGATGTTTCTGGATAAGAAGAACATTTATATTGATAGATTGAGTAGAGCACATAGTTTTCTCCAATGTGGATAGGCTTCATCCAATTTGCTGAAGTCCTGAATGGAACAAAAGGCAGAGTAAGATAGACTTTGCTCTCTTTGCCTGACTGTCTTGTAGCTAGGACGTTGGTCTTTCCCTGCCTTCAGACTTCAACTTCATCTGGAACCATTGGCTCTCCTAATTCTCAGGTCTTGGGACTTGGACTGGAATTAAACCATTGGCTTTGTAGACCTCCATCTTGTTCACTGCAGATCTTGAGACTCGTCGGTCGGCTTCTATGCTCATGCCAGCTAATTATTTATTATCTATCTGCCTATCTATCTCTGTATCTATCAAGGATGGGTTCAAGGATTTGAATTTGGTAAAGATCAATGTCCCAGAGGCTGAGGAGTGGATTATAACAATCTCATAACCTAGTACCATAAGGGGTGTTTGTATAGGTGTCAACAGGTCTGGTGAATAATTCATAGGAATTGTTTCAGTGATGTGAAAAACAAAAACATGGGACCATACTGGAGTCTTTAAGGGTAGGGTCAAACTTTGTTTGTCTTTGAAAATCTCACAGCTCCTGGGTTTAGTACCTTTTTACTGGTATGTACTCAATAAAGCCTGGTTCCATTGAGACATATCCTTGATGATGGAGCATTTCTCTTCCTGTGAAGGTTTTTCAATAACAGTAGAATTGTGTAATAGACAATGAATGAGTGGTAAAGTGCAATGTTCTGGCAAATTAATAAGGTAATTTTATTTATATCAATCTCTTTACTCCAGGATAAACATTTCCTTGAGTGGCAGTGTTTTTATTTTATAACTGGCTTGACTGCTAGTAAGAAAGTCACAGCATATAAATGGTACCTTGATGTTAATGTTAGGGAAATACATGACATATTTGCCTATCTTTTTCTCTTCCTTTGATTAAGTAGTATAATCATATTAGCCGAAACCATGAGGCTGCTATGAAAAATATTTTAATAAAAATATCCCCACACCAGTGCATCCCTTTGTACATTAAAAACTTGGCACAATGAAGTGGTAATCTTCAGCTCAGCAGGAGGAAGAGAACTGTAACAGGAAGTTGTAGGATTCCTCAACCCCACCTGGGAACAATTAAAATAATAATTGTAATAACAACATAACAAAAAACCCAATAATACTTAGCATTTATATGATACCAGACCCAGACATTCTACATAGAAGGAGGGTGGCAATCTAGTTGGAAAGGGGTGAGAAAGCTAGGAGATTTGTCTTGAGGTTGGACTGTATACCACTTCATCTAAGAATGAGAGAATGACAACTATCAAAAATCAGAATTGAGGGGCACCTGGGTGCCTCAGCTGGTTAAGTGCCAGTCCTTGGCTTAGGTCATGATCTCAGGGTCCTGGGATCGAGTCCCACATTGGGCTCTTCTCAGCAGGGAGTCTACTCCTCTCTCTCCCTCTCTTTCTGTGCCCTCTCTATCAAATAAATAAATAAATAAAATCTTAAAAAAAAAAAGTTAAAATAACCAAAAACCAGAATTGTGTTGGGGCAGGTGCAGAGAGGAAGGATCAGGGGGTGGAATGGTGTTAAGCTGTCTCACTCCCTCTATTCATTCCCGACAAGCTACTTCTTCTCCTTCTTCTTTTTTTTAAGATTTTACTTATTTATTTGTCAGAGAGAGAGCGCGCACAAGCAGGCAGAGTGGCAGGCAGAGGCAGAGAGAGAATCAGGCTCCCTGCAGAGCAAGGAGCCTGATGCAGGACTCAATCCCTGGACCCTGGGATCATGACCTGAGCCGAAGGCAGTGGCTTAACTGACTGAGCCACCCAGGCATCCCAACAAGCTACTTCTTGACAATGGTTGATACACAGAAATTTTCCTTTTCAGAACTCAAGTTTATTCATACCAATATATGTACAATAGACAATCCTTGTGTAGTCTTTGTTCAAAGGAAGTATTATTTGTTCTGTAATTTCTGTTTCATGTCATTCTCTCACAAGATGATGCTAACCTGTTTAAAATGGAGATGCCAAAGGAAGGCCTCCACAGAAGTTAATGAGATTCTGTCATGAGGTGCCCTTCATACCACATATGAAATTATCTGATATCAAGTAACAAATGTTTGGATGACAAGGAGTTAATACTCTTCCATCTACATACAGTTCAAAGCTTGAGTATTATACCTTGGTAATCAGGGCAGGATGAAGAGGGTCTTGATCTGGTCAAGATAAATGTGTTCTCCCTGCCCCAAGCATTGTATCAATGATAGCTTCACTCTAGAACCTCCTAAGCTGGTTTAGAACATTCCCAGTCATCATTCCTAAAAGTGAAAAATTATCTACCATGTGCATGAGCTCTTGAGAGCTTTCCTAGCTGTAATTAAGTACACATAAAAGTAGCAATGCTTTCAACTCAAGTTGCATGCTGGTTTGTTTTGTCAAGCATTCAAAAATCTTCTGATTAGTGATCAAAAGTGGATTAACAATTTGAGTCTCTTTCTTCAGGAGTATCACTCTTATTTCTTTGCAGAGTCTCTGAGCCATGCCTGGGGCACAGGCTCCAAGTTGCTGGCTCCAGCTTAAAACTCCGATTGAGCGTTCCACATTAAACGTGCATGTTTGTTTTTGGATTCTTGAGCTTTGCCTGGGGCGCCCTCTCTAATTAATGATCCCACAGGTTTAGAAAACCTCTGCCCAATCTTTTCTGATTTGTCAAAGGAAATAGAGAAGGTCTTACTCTGAAAAAGGCTTTTGGTGGTGAGTGTCACATTGTGTGTGGATTTTAAGATTTAAATACATTTTCTTTTTTAATGTGGTGGCTTTACCCACACTAGAAAGATGGGATGTTTGCAAATACCCACCATTCATTCACATTTGGCAGACAGAAACCTTGATGTAGGAAAGGAAAGGATGGCTATTTAATAGTTCTTTTATTTTCCATTCAGATCACATACACTTTTACTGAACGAGGCCTCACAGCACGGCGTCTGATATTACAGCAGTGTTTTCAGGAAGCAATAATTGAATACTCCTCATTAAACTGGTTCATAAAAGAATCCTATTAAAACCAATACAAATAATAAACCTTGAAAATGCTGCTTTACATTCCAAGAGGGTGGTGAAGATATGCTACAGTAACAGTTTTCCTGTTCATAGAGTGATTTTGAAAATCTTGTGTGAATTTTTCCAAGCCAGGCAGGACCTCACTACCGAGTAAAGGACTCAGGGAACATTTTAAGTGTATTTAATCCAAGTCTGTGCTTTTTACAGTCAGTCTTCTCCACGATTTTATCCCTAATCCTGACAGGATCCCCAACTGAAAGGCTAATTATCTTTAATCACTTAATTAATAGGTAATTCTTACAAAGAGGCTCAACACCTGAACCCGCCAAGTCCTTTTGTATGGACAAATCCAGCGGGTTCGATGTACTAATTTCACTCAGTGCGAATTTGGCCAGATTGTATATTATTGCAAATAACGGTAAGTGTATCCAATTCGAAAATAATAATGAAAAAGTTATTTTTGTGCTCCCATTTTAATCAGAGTCAGCTGTGGAAAGCCCCAAAGCACAGGGCATATGGCTCACCTCATCACCTCAGATGGTGCCACTGGCCCAGTCTCCCCAGTGTCCACCTTGGCAGCCTTCATTCCTCCGCTTGGCCACCACCCTTCTTCCTTAGTCTTCCAGTTGTGCTACTGCTTTATACTGGTCTTTCTCAACAGTCTACACTAATTTTCTCTTCTTAGGGTTTTTCTCAACTTTTTCACTCTGTTCCCAGACCTATCTATATTCTAACTCCTGAAGGAGATAAAAATTCATATGGGCAGGCGTTTGGGTGTTGGGTCTTAGCAAGGAGTTACTAATGCATTTCTCAGGCACGGATCTCAAAGAGCTGGGTTGGTCCATCTAAGATGTTTATATGCTGTTGTTCAATGGTTTTTCAGTTTTTCTGATCTGAAAAGTATATAGGACCCATTTAGCTAGACACTTTTTGTTTTACTTTTTATCCTCCGAGCCCTGTTGAGATGGTTGTCATCACCAATGCAATAATCGTTTAATAGAAAAACTGGAAAGTCTGTAGCATTTCTTCTTGCTCGTTTCCACAAGTGTTGTTCTTTCTAGGGTTCCCCAACCCTCATGCTGGCCCCCGCCACAGTGTTTTTTGTTATATGTCATTACACCTTGTAACTTATTATTGTTATATAATATCTCTTTTTATTACTCTCAGTCTTCAGATTCTAGACTGGTGGTTCTCAAACTTCCTGCTTCAGAATAACTGCAGGGCTTTTATAACTCAGATTACTAGACTCCATCGCCCCAGTTTCTGATTTAGTAGATCTGGGGTGGGGCCAGGGAATTTGCATTTCTAATAAGTTCCCCGGGGATTCTGAGGCTGCTGGTCCAGGAGGAGCACTTTGGGAACCACTGCTCTAGAGATAAGAGAAACTAAAGGGGTTAAGTGTTCTAGTTTGAGACTCGGTGATAATGTCTCATTCACCACCTTTCCAGCTGGTAGCCTCTCAGCAGAAAAAGCTCCCTAAACTTCAGTTTCTTCTCTGTTAAAAATGAGTTTAACAAAACATTCCTAGCAGGGCTGTTAAAAGGAAGAAATGAGATCATGTTTATTAAGCATTTGAAAGAAAAGTGATTGTGATGGGTGCTTTTGTTCTTATTACTTTTTATTTCTTTCCTGGAACTCAATTTTCAGGACTTCTAATTGAATCATAAAGGATCCTTTAAGCACTCAATTCGGTTAAGGAAAGTGTGTATCTGTATAGAAAATGAGAAAATAAAATCCCTTTGGGAGGACCTTGATAAGATAACGATTCCAAAATTCAACTGGACATGCACAGTAATAGCTAAGAGAGTTTTGAAAGGAGGTTCCTCTTTTGATTGGGGTTTTACCCCACCGGATATCAAAACATATTGTAAAGTCACAGTAATCAATACAGCATGGTATTGGCTTAAGAAAAACTAGATAGATTGGATAGAGTAAAAAATTCTATCATACATAGACACACACATATATGCACATATAATTTCAAGTCTGTAGAAAATGAGCAATGAAATGATGTTAGAGCAATGAGCGATTGATTTTTAAAAACTGATATTTGCCTCATACCACAGAAAAATAGTTTCTGAGTGGGTTTCTAAAACCTAAACAATACTGAAATTTCTTTCACTGTATGTGATACAGCATATTTCTATGATCTTGGGAGAATGAAAAAATAAAGGTAAAAATGTCATTTTTGAATTGACATAAATTTGCAACTTCTGTTTGAAAAGGGTATTTATTATGAATGAAGCTGAAGGACAAAACAGACTGGAAGAAAATATTTGAATCATATTTAGAAGAGGAGTAATGCTGAATGATAAAACCAATTTTTCTTTTTTTTAAAAATTTTTAAAAATATTTTTATTTATTTGACAGAGAGAGACATAGTGAGAGAGGGAGTACAAGCAGGGGGAGTGGGAGAGGGAGAAGAAAGCCTTCCACTGAACAGGCAACCTGTTGCAGGGCTCAATCCCAGGACTCTGGGATCATGACCTGAGTCGAAGCCAGATGCTTAAGGACTGAGCCACCCAGGCACCTCTAAAACCACCTCTAATAGGAAAACAAAGCACATACAGTGCAATGGAAAAAACAAAGCATATCAATAGCCAATTCAGAAGAGGAAGAAGAAATATAAGTGTCTGATAAAGATTGATAAGATTTAGTATTTTCAAGGCTATGGAAATCTAATCATTGTCACCTAATGTTCATGGAAATGTAAATTTATGGAAATTTTTGATGAGCAAACTGAAAATGCACATACCCTTTGAAGCAGTGAGTCTACTTCTATCACACTTTATTTTATACAACAGAAATAATTTCTTATAGGCACAATTGAACATGTTCACAGAAATGTCTATTGAGGTATCACTGTAATAAATACTGAAGAATTAAGAATATGCTAGAAATCTCCACCTGATAGAAATGAGGGGTAATAAAGATACTTGTCTGTCTCAAACTGGAATCTGGAAGAAAAAAATGTAAAAGAATTCCTTCATATTTATATTAATCAGAAAAAGTAAAACAATCCAACAGAAAAGTGGAAGAGAGACATGAAATTTGTGGAAGAGGAATCATAAATAGCTAATGTATGAAAAAATGCTTAATTTCGCTAGTGATTAGGAAATTACAATGTAAAATCAAAATGAAGTATCTGTCAGGCAAAAATTATGGGTCAAAAGATACCTATTATCTTAGTCCATTTGGGCAGCTATGATAAAATACCACAGACTAGGGTGCCTGGGTGGCTCAGTTGGTTAGGCCACTGTCTTTGGCTCAGGTCATGATCCTGGAGTCCTGGGATTGAGTCCCACATCAGGCTCCCAGCTCCACAGGGAGTCTGGCTTCTCCCTCTGACCTTTTCCCCTCTTATGCTCTCTCTCTCTCTCTCTCTTTCCCTCTCTCGAGTAAATAAATAAAATCTTAAAAAAAAAAATGCCACAGACTGGGTGGCTTTCAAACACCCAAATTTATTGTTTATAGTTCTTGAGGCTGGGAAGTCCAAGATCAGGGTGCCAGCATTGTCAGGTGAGTGCCCTCTCCCAGACAGAAGACTTCTTATATCCTCATATTGTAGATGGGACTAGGGATTCTTGGGAGCCTCTTTTATAAGGCGCTAATTCCATTCATGAGGACTCCACCCCTGTGATTTAAGCATTTACCAAAGGCCTCACCTACTAACACTATCACATTTCAACACATGAATTTTGGGGGAATACAAACATTCAGATTATAGCAGTTGTTATTAGAATTTCAGGACCTATGATGGGAGAATGAAACGGAACTACTTTGGATGGTAATATAGCAATAACTAGACAACTTTAATATACAAAATTCAATGGATCAGTAATCCATTGTTATGTTCATACCTTAGAGTAGCTTCCACACATGCATACAAAGATGTATTTGCAAGAATGATAATATTTGATAATATTTATAATAGTAAAAATTAAAAACAATTTAAATGTAAAATAAGAGAACAATTTAAATGTAAAATAAATTATGGTGTAATCAAAAAGTAGAATGATACATAGCAGTGAAAATTAAGGAACTAAATAAATACATATCCAGCCAGGTAATTCTTACAATATAATTTTGAATGAAAAGTGTAAGTTGTAAAGGAATACATACAATGTGATACCATTCCTATAAAGTTTTAAAACATGCAAAACAATACTGAATATTGCTTTAACAACACATATATTTCTATATTTGTAGTGAAAGAAAGAAAGAAAAAAGAAGAAAGAAAAGAAAGAAGGATATGGGGATGATAGACTCAGATTTAGAATAATAACTACCTTTGCTGGCAGTGTGAGGAGGTAATGTTGTGGCGTACACAACATGGAGCTAAACTTGTCCAGTGGTAATGTAATAAATGCTGACACAATTCAAAATAT
The DNA here is from genome assembly GCF_902655055.1 of Lutra lutra. NCBI lineage: Eukaryota > Metazoa > Chordata > Mammalia > Carnivora > Mustelidae > Lutra > Lutra lutra. The sequence goes on along the minus strand of NC_062283.1, from coordinate 48,381,202 downwards.
TTTTTTAGTCTTCCAAAATGACAATTAAGTAGATGATACATAAACCTGGAGAAAGATTTTGATATGATTAGTGAAAAACAACTCAAGTTAGAGGTTATAGGAGCACATGGACAAAAATTGAAGGGTAATGTGCAAAGATGGAAATAATTTTTCTGTTTACATGGTCTGACCATATTTAAAATTAGTTGTTTTTAAAACTGATATATCAAATTCTTAATGTTAACATTTTTTTAGATTCACCTAAAAATTAAAGCAAAAACGCCAAAGACTATGATATTGATCTGATAACTCAATCTGAATCTGAAGAAGCTGTCATTTAAAAAAATCCCTACAGCTCGGAGACACTGAAGTATGCTAAAGTTTGAAACAGCTACTGTGAGGCACACATCATTTTTGTTATAGCTGTAGTATATGTGGGACATTGTATTATTTAGCAACTTTTGTATTAATTTGAAGTCATTTAAAAATAACATATAAAAATATTTATATGGGAAAGTAAATATGTGCCCCAAATCCTACAAAATAAGAACAGTGAGGAGAGAATTAGTGAATTTATATTACAACATATTTAAAGCTCCTATATTAAGAGAATATGATACTGGGTCTCATACCTGTCAGGATGGCTAGTATCAAAAATAAAAGCAAAAAAAGCGGGGATATGGAAAAACTGGGTTGCTTTTATGTTGTTAGTGGGAATGCAAATGGTGCAATTGCTCTGGAAAACAGCATGGGGCTTCCTCAAGAAGTTAAAAATAGAACTACCCTTTGATCCAGCAATCTTACTTCTGGGTATTTATCCAAAAGAATTGAAATCCAGATCTTCAAGAAATATTAGCACTCTTATGTCCACTGTAGCACTAGTCACAATAGCCAAGATGTGGAAATTTCCTAAATGAACATGACAGATGGATGAATAAAGTGTAGTATACACATATAATGGAATATTGTTCAGCTTTAAAAAAGACAGAAATCCTGCAGTATTATGCAACAATATGGATGAACCTGAGAGACATTATTCTAAGTGAAATCTGCAGTCACAGAAAGACAAATACTGCATGATTCTCCAGATATGAGGTATCTAAAATAATCAAATTCATGGGCTTGAAGACAAAATGGTGGTTGCCTGGGGCCTGAAGGAGAAGGCAATGAGCAGTTACTAATCAGCAGGCATAAATTTCTAGTTAAGCAAGATGAATAAGTTCTAGAGATCTAATTGGCAACATTGTACCTATAGTCAACAACAATGCATTATACACTTAAACATTTAAGAGATTAGATTTCATGTGAAGTGTTCTTATCACAACAAAATAAAGAATACAGATACTGGCACATAAGTAGATAGACCATTGGGTCAAAACAGACCCAAGTATGTACAGAAATTAGACCCAAGTAAATATAGAAAGTAAGTATATGATAAGGTTGTATATTAAAATACTGTGGAAGAGATGGACTTTTAAATAAATGGTGTTGGAACAATAGGATAATCTTGAAAAAGGAGAAAATAGAGTTCATATCCAAAACATGTATCATCATAAACCCCAAACAGATCACCTCTTTTAGTGAACTTATGATTTTATTTATTTTTATTTTATTTAAATTCAATTAAATAACACATAGCGTATTATTAGTTTCTGAGGTAGAGTTCAGTGAATCTCATCCGTTGCATATAACACCAAGTGCTTGTACATCTAAACTTATAATTTTAATTGATTGACTTTCCTAGCTCTGTCCACTGACAGGGCCAAGATGGAAGCAGCAGGTTGCAAACACTGAGATGGTAATTTCTAAATACCACTCCCACTAAACAGAATCAAGACTTTCTGGAGTATTGGGGGATTCCAGCTCTTGCACTGAGAGAGAGCGTAAGATAAACCAGGAACATCTTATGTCAGAGCACAAGAGAGTGCTGAAAAAGTGAGGGAACATGTCAAAGAACACGGGAACAACCACCTGACTGGGTAAATTTGAAACAGTAGGAACATCAAAAATAAATAGTGATAGTGGGACGCTTGGGTGGCTCAGTCTGTTAAGCATCTGCCTTGGGCTCAGGTCATGGCCCCCCTGCTGAGCAAGGAGCCTGCTTCTCCCTCTGCCTGCGGCTCCCCCTGCTTGTGTGTACTCTCTCTCTCTCTGACAAATAAAATATTTTTAGAAAAGTAGTGATAGTAATAGGGCCCCTGGGTGGTGCAGTTGGCTAACTGTCTGACTCTTGGTTTCCACTCAGGTCATGATCTCAGGGTCCTGGGATGGAGCCTTGCCTCTGACTCCATGCCCAGTGTGGAGTCTGCTTGAGATTCTCTCTCCCTCCTGCTTGTACTTTCTCTCTCTCTCTAAAATAAATAAATCTTAAGAAATGTGATAGGAAAGGATTGTAGCATATTGATTATCAAATTTATTTGATATGACAAGGAAACAATCAGACAAATCCAGATTATGGGACACTTTCTAAGATTTATTGTCCCGGACTCTTCAAAAAATGTCAGTGTTGTGAAAAACAAACAAAAAGGCAGGATATCGTCAAAGGCAAAAGGAAGTAAAAAGATATGACAGCTAAATGAAATGCACAATTCTTGATTGGATCTTGTATTTAAAAAACACATTTAGAAAAGACACCTTTGTACACAATAAGAAATTTGAATAGGGATTGTATATTAAATAATATTGTGTTAATATTAAATTCCTTTGGTATGAAAATGGTGTGTTTATTTAAGAGAATGTTCTTGTTCTTAAGAGACATATGGGATGTACTTAGTTGCAAAGTGTCACAATATCTTTGGAATGGTTTTGTCAAAAACTGGATGTGTCAGGGAGCCTGGATGGCTCAGCAGGTTAAGCCTCTGCCTTCAGCTCAGGTCATGATCTCAGGGTCCTGGGATTGAGCCCCACATCGGGCTCTCTGCTCAACAGGGAGCCTGCTTCCTCCTCTCTCTCTGCCTGCCTCTCTGCTACTTGTGATCTCTCTCTCTGTGTCAAATAAATAAATAAAATCTTAAAAAACTTATTAAAATGTTAAAAAAAAAAAACAAAACCAACTGGATCTGTCTCCGTGAGAGAGAGAGATGGGGAGGTAACTAGACAAAGCAAATGGGGCAATACTTTAACAACTGGTGGATCTAGGTGAAGTACATATACAGTTTTTTTGAACTATTTTTTTCAATTTCTTATAGCTTTTCAGTTTTTTTAAATAAAAGGGGAAGCAATAAAAGAAAATTCACCATCAATTCATTAAATCATCATTTAGGTACTATAGGAATGTTTATAGCTTGTGCAATTATTTCAAATTCTTTATAAATTAAAGCAAATGTAAGAAACAAATATCCATTAAGGAGTAAATGATGTAAATAGAAACCATCTGTCTCTTTACTTGACAGATGAAGACACAGACCCACAAACAAATTAACTTCCCTAAGGTCACACTCTAATGTGTATAAGACGATTTTTGTGAGCTTTACATAGAAACTGAACATCAAACATGGTCCTTTAAATAGCTGAAATTTTCTTTCCAGGCTATTGGCTTGAGGAAGCTTATTGTATTACACTTTATCACAGAGAACAGACCTTTCAAGGATTTTGTTTTTCTTCTTTTTATATCTGCTATTTTCCTCTCACATTTCAGCAGGGATTAAAACATCAGTAGGGATGTTTTCTATTTGTTAACTGAGTTCTTCATAAAATGGTGAAGGAATTGGAAGTCCATTAGATCCGTTGAATCAGGCAGGAATGACGCTGAAAAGTACAATAAAGCAAGAGTGTTTAAAAACAGATTCTAGCCAGGATTTTAATATTTTGAAAATACACAAAATCTGTTCCTCTGCACTCAGCAAGGATTCCTCTTCCCACCATGGATCATCATGGATCATGATGTCACACACCATTATTAATAGCACGTGCCTGGACAAAGAAAACTGACACATGGATTATTCCCAATGTGCAGTTGGACTCCTAGGGGCATATCCCGATTTTTCATCTACTGGCTGTGTGACTGGGCACATTACTTAGCCTCTCTGGCTTCAGTTTGCTCAAGTGTAAAAGGGGAACAGTGTATCTAGTTCCAGATTTGTTGAGAAGATTCAATAAGAACGCTCACAGGATAGAACCCTGTACAAACTAAACACATGGTTATTTTTTTATCAAGCACTATTTTGCCAGTTGATTTCTCAAATGACTGACAAGTTTAAAATAGCTCATATTCTACAGGTATCACTGACCTATTTACTTTCATATTTACAGATCATGAAGACTTGACTAGAAATTATTGCCCATAAACATTAGAGGGTTTAATTTTTGACATGAAAATGCATTCGACAAAATAATTTATGCATCTGCTGTCCTTCCAGGATTTTTACTTTGGTCACGTGCAATTCTTTAATATTATTTCCCTCCTATATATAATACCAGGAAATATTATCCTGATAAATGGAGGATAAACTTGGTTTTAAATGTGTTAGGTTGAAACTCGTGCTTCAGTGAGACTTCTGTTTTCACATATTTTTCTGTGAAGTCATTTTACATTTAACTGGCTCTTACAATATATTTAAGGATTTGGAGTTAACATGGACATTTGGCAATGGTAATGTAAGGTTCAACAAGAATCATGTTGAACCCTACGTTGAACCCTACATGGCTAACTCAGCTTAGACTCCTGACCTCTTCTTAGCTCTTAACTCCATGTAAGATCAAACTGTACTCATGTGTTCATTCTTCTATAAGTATTTAGTAAGGGCCTGCTCTGCTCAGTGTTAAGGGAAAATGTAAGAAATAGTACCTGTTCTCTAGGAAGAACCAATGTAATTAGAAATATAAATCATACACATAAGAATGGGTGGCCAAAGTGAGTTCTGTAGGTAGGTGAGGGTTAATATAGTCAGGATTTTATAGAAAGATTCCCTTGTTTATGCTGAAAGAGTTGCTTTGTAAAAGATGGACAGGAATTGGCTAGAAAGGAGGGGAAAGGCATTCTATGTGAAAGGAACTTCAGGAAAAATCTTAGAATGGAGACTAAGCTTGACATGTCAAAAGAATGAAATCATAAGTACTCTAGAATGGAGTACAGGTCTTGGGGAGAAGTCAGAAGTAGGTAGTGCAGAGATCGATTACAGAGCGTCTTAGCTAGAAATATCATGTATCTTACCCAGAAGGCAACAGGAATCCTTAGAGGATGCTTAGCAGTGAGAGAACTTGAGGAAAGAATATTTTATGGAAATTGAAGATGTACTGGGATAACTGAAAGGTTGAGGAAAAAGAAACTGGAAGCAGAGACACTAGATAAAAATATTGTCTGCATTTAGCTTTTGTGAGGAAGATGATTTTGGACCTGTTGTATTTAGCATGGTAGTAGAACCCATGCACATGGAAATTCTTAGTTACTGACGGTGGTCTTCAGATGGTTCTTGATTCTCATCCTGTGTGAGGCCCTAGGTGGGCATGTGAGCAGATCACCTTCTCTCCAGCCTTTGCATTCCTGCCTTCTCATCTGTGAGCTCTGAAAGCCTCCTCTCCTCTTGGCAACCATGTTAGTTTATCCTTGAGAGATGACTGAAAGGCCTTGTTTTTCAGTAGATCTGTTTGGGCATTGGCCCATACCATCTGCTAGGCTTAACTTACATGTGACACCGTGCTCAGTTCTTTATATATGTCTCATAACTGGTAAGGAATTACCCTGGTAATTTCAATGAGGGTCTTTTTTTTTTTTTTTTTTTAAAGTAAGCTCCATGCCCACTGTGGAGCCCAATGTGGGGCTTGAACTCACAACCCCGAGATCAAGACCTGAGCAGAAATCCAGAGTTGGACACTTAACTGAGCCACCAAGGCAGTCCTCAATAAAGGCCTTGATGGCCACTGGGGAGGTAGCCCACAGTTGGGGAACAAACATTTATAGTGGTCTAAGGAAAGAACAGCATTTGAGAAATCTACTGATAGCTAGGTATTTTTCTTTGCCTTAAGCTACTTAAAATCACATGACTTATGTATCACGTTCCCTTGGAGGTGACAAACAGATGAAAATAACCTCCAAGGCACAATTTTCTAATGAATATTAAATCTTGCCATAAGCAACCTCTCTCAATGGAAATACCAGCCTTGTGGAGAGGAGAGCTTACATTTTGGTTTGAAAGTCAGGGTGATTTTTCCTTTGGTAGTTTGTTTCCTGACCAGAGAAAATATTTGTGTATAAATGTGTAAGGGGAATTATAGAAGCAGAGCTAAAATTTATTTTCTCTGAGCGTGTGTTAATATACTCCTACTAAAATCCAAAGGTCTCACTATCTAAAATACATTAATTAAATATTCCTGTCAAAATTGGTCAATATTTATTAATATATATCTTTACAACAGAGGAGAGATGAGAGAAATACCAGTGGAATGGTCTTCCTGGTCCCATGTGTGTGTTCTCTGGATACTCTTAACAAGAAATACTATATTTATTCCTCCGAGGTTTATTCTAAGAGAATGATGGAAGCAAACAGGAATGTTTACGTGTGATTCGAATTGTTTATTTTGTTAAATATTTACATCTCTGCCTATGGGTTCCACAAGAAAACAAAAAGGGGCATTTTAAAAGAAAAGGATAAATTAGAATCGATGAATTTAGATGACTTAATTTTATTAAAAATTCAGAAATACAGGATAAATTGGAAGCAAAACACAGATAATTTAATTTTTATTGTCTGCAGTGAGAGAATATTTCATTCCCTACTCTCTCTGTCTTAGAAGGGTATTAACTGCCTCATGCAGCTTTTCGAAAGCAGCTGCGAGCCTGGATATCCCACTTATTTGCCAATATTTTATGACCAAACAGATGTGTACGCAAATCACACCTGTTCTAATTCCAGAAGCTCTGCTTCAGTCAATCACTTTAAAATAACTTCTGTCTCTAAGACATAAAATGTACTAGAGAATCTTGAAGGCTGGACAATGAAGGTGTCAGCAGCCCCACGACCAAGGGCACGGCTGAAACATATGGTCACATTTTCCATGCTTTCATGGGACTCTAGGGAGCACTCAATGACAAATCAATGAAAACTTCCCATGGATGGGAAAGTGAGAAGCCCAGAGAATGTAGTGGAGGTGGGGCAGGGAGGACAAGAATGCTCATCTTGCTCTATGAAGGCTTTTCTTCTGCTTCTCTGTTCAGAAAATTCTTGAAGTCGTAATGGCCTTCTGTGAGATAGTCAGAGCAGCTCTATCTTATTTTGAAAGTCAAATTTATCTTCTCAGAAAGTGAAAGGTAAAGTACTTGCCATTTAATTTTTTGATTACTCTTAAAATATTTTTGTTTTTTTTTTTTTCTGGCAGAAACCAGGAGTCACAACCCAGAAGAGTATATATATGTATGTATGTGTGTGTGTGTGTGTATCTATATATATCATATATATAGATATATATATCATACATATATGATAATGACATACTAATAAGGTAAGATTCTCCTGGTTCTATCACCCACATCCTCAGATACCACTGTTTTGTTGGAATTCAGAGTACTAAAAAAAAAAAAAAATCTGAAGAGCTCTTTTTGTCACAGAGAAATAAACTGATTTTAAATGATGATGGGCCTGTGTAAACTGTGTTCCGACCCAGGTCCCTGTACTTTTCTTTTTCTGTATCTGGTCTCATGTTGTTTCTGATTGGTAAAGGCAGGCTGGTGCATATATGGTCAGAATTTCCTGTGCTCTATTTGGAAATAGTAAATTTACTTATTACTGCATTCCTTGTACACACTTAACAGCTTATTGTGAAAGCCGCTCTGTCTGTCGTGTCTGGTATTTTTGTCCAGAGCAGTCGCATTCATGGTAGACCCTTCAGTTACTCAGCTAATTATCTCACCAGTAGGCACAGTCATTGTCATTACGAGTTCACTTCCTTTTCTCTTCAATTGTCCTTTCCTGTATCATCAATAGAAATTCTTTGATATAAACAGAGAGCATGCTTAGATCTTACCACAAATATATTTCAATTTTATCCAATAAACTTTCATTGATAAATACCCTGCATCATTTTTTAGGACCTCAAAGTTTGCACCCAAGATCAGATCTCCCTCAAAGAGCTTCTACTATGTGTTCTTGAGTTTTAAGATATAAAACTTCAATTGCCTTAGTAACAGATTTGTGCAGAATGCAGTCTGAAAAAAAGCTACAACTTCAGTTTTACAATGTGGGGATTATTGTTATTCACCATGTGTACCTACATCTGTGCAGGAAACAAAAAGGCCCGGAACAGCACAGGCTTCTAAATCCTGAAGCAGTCTGTGGGACTCTGTAGATGCAATGATGCTCCTACCGTCTAGCTAGATCTGTTCTCTGTGGTGTCATTTCCAGGAGCGATGAGCAAGACGAGGGCTCCCCTTATCTTTAGTCCCTCGTGCACAGATGTGGTGGCTGTGTACTATAGACGGGGAAGGAATTTGGAGGGTGAGAATATTCAACATAATGGTGATATCATCGCTGAAACTGTCAGGATGGCAAAGGGATGTTTTTAGAGCCTTTAAAAACTTCATCTGTTTGCTTCTGAGCCACACTCCCCGCCATCACTGTCAGTTGTCTCTTACCCCTTTCTCTTTTCACATGCAAATCCTGTGTTATATGTTTATGAAGTAATACACCAAAATAAAACTATGGTAGCAGTTTCAATTAATGTTATTATGAAGCAATATTTATTAATGTACAAGTCGACAGCCATACACATCATTCATGATTCATTGATTTCTCTGACATCTGGAAAGGATTTGGGATTCGATCTGTACTAGAACACATCACTGGCTTGGCTATGTTCTGTGGTTACCAGGCTAGAGAAAATAGTATGATGCAACTATACTTTGAGCTCTGAGAAACAGAAAGAACATGATTTTGAAATATCTCAGACTGATTTTGGTGTTTTTTTTTTCAATGGGGCTTGAGATGAGAAAATTCTGCAAAAAGGAGCAGACCAATACCATGGACACTCTTGTCAATTACAGGGAGTGCCCCATGAAAGGTTACTATGTATGTCTCCTATTGATTACTTGAAGACAGTTTTGCTTGCTAAAACACAAGAAAGGATGACTATGTATATAACAAAACCAGAAATGTTGTAAAGGCAGAAAATTCTGAACTCGTCTCTAAACACGTGTCTCCTGAGTCCAAATTTAATATAACTGTTGAGCACAGTCGAACACCACAAAGGAATAGCTTAGGAGACAGGGCTATCCCAAACTGCACAAACATACTTTGGGAAAATGATACCTCTCTCCCCACCCCCAATCACAACCACCCTAGCCTCAAAATCATCTGTACTTTTTATAATTATTTACTACAGACTTGAAAATAATTAAGTAAAATGAGTAGAATCCCAGAAATTCTGCTTACCACAGCAGTTCAATACAAAGTCTTTTCAAGCTGGAGTTTATTGGCAGTGAGGAAGGAGGCAGCAAGGTACTGGTGAAGGGCGCTGGGGACCGTCTAGATGCATTGGTGTGTAGCCACCATGGTCCATTTACTGTGCCTGCTGGCACCTCTCCTGGCACGGCCTCTGCTCACATGCCATCCTCACACCTGAGTGGTTGATGACATCAACTGGGGACAGTGATTACAGCCGTCAGGATGTGGTGTGCCTGCCCGATAAGAGTAAGTCAACACGGGCAAGCTTTATCAGTTAAATACTGGAATTTTTCCTATAATTAAAGCTATGTCTTTTTCTATAACTATCCATCTATAGCAAATCTATGGCTTCCCAATAAATTCATATTTTTCCAAAAAAATCAAGACGAAGACAGGGATATTGAATGTATTGAGTTTACTTTAGCACTGGTTTTTGTGAGGCTTCCCCTCCCCCCAGTTCAGTGCTAGTGTATTTGTTCTGATTTGTTGTCCTAGTTTTTTGGCTGGAATTTGTCTTTAGTTTTGGCCTTTGCTTTTTGACAATTTGTCATTCCAATGTGGAACAGGCAAAATATACAGAATGTTCTTCATGCAAGAGAGTGGTAATATGAATTCTTAAGAAATTTGACAAGATGCTATGCATCTGTGAGATTCAGTCCTGTTTAGTGACATAGATGATGCTGTGTGGTTTGAATTGCTCTTTCTGAAGGTACACTTTTTTCCCTTCTTGCTGAGAGCCTGTCTTTATCAGAAAGTCCAGGAATATTCTTAGTGTAACACATGCGACATATATTTGTGTATAAATTTCTCTAGGTATTTCATGTCATACAATATTACCATCTGGGATTCCCAGAACTCCCAGAAATATTTTAAGCAGGATAAATATTTTTACCTTAGTCAAATTTAGACATTTAACATAAACCATGCCATATGATGTTTTATATATGAAACCAAGTATGTGCATGTGGTACAAACTTTGAAAGGTACAAAACAGAGATTCAGTGAAAAATAAGTCAGTACCCAGCCACCATAATCTCTTAATCATTTTTTCTCTATGTTTATATATAGATATAGATAAAACATATATTTTATACTGTATATCTAACTCATTGAATCAATCCCCTATTGATGATATTTAGGTTGTTTTCTTTTTTTTTTTTTAACAAATGATACTGTGTATTTATTTATTTAAAGATTTATTTATTTATTTACGAGAGGGAGAGTGCATGCATATGTGTGCTTGTGTACACAGAGGCAGGGCAGAGGGAGAGAGAGAATCTTTAGCAGACTCCCAGCTGAGCACGGGGCTGGCTATGGGACTTGACATGGGGCTCAATCTCACAGCTCTGACATTATAACCTGAGCCAAAATCTGGAGTTGGAGGCTGAGCCACCCAGACCTCCAAGTGAGGATGTGTGTTTAGAACACTCTCCCCATAGGTATCTATACCACTCATTTCGTTCCTCATTTCGTTTAGATCTCTATTTAAATGTCACCTCCTTACTTACCTTATATAAAATAACAACCTTCCCTCATTACTTCCTACCCTTTTTACCCTATTTTTCCTTCATGCCAGCTTGACCTAATCTGTGTTTATTTTTTTATAGCCTATCTCCTCAACCAACATTAGCTTCATGAGACTCTCCTCTATTTGCTGCTCTATCCCCAGTGCCTAGAATGGAAGTTTACACGCAGCTGGTGCTCACCACTACTTATTAAATGAATAGGTCATTTTGCATACTTTTGAGTATATTTATAGGAAAAATTACCAGAAGTGGAATTGCTGTGTTAAAAGGTATGGACACTTGTAATTTTGACACATATTGCCTAATTGTTTTGCCCAAAAGTTGCAGAAATTTATACTTCTATCAGCAATGTACTAAAAATATCAAACTTCATTTTTTTCCAAGTTGAAATAACCTATGGTGTCATGGTTTCTCACATTAGTTATAATTTGTGTTTCTCTATTGTAAGTGAATTGCAAATTATTGAAAGTTTTTAACTGTTCGTGAAGTCTGAACACATACGAAGTGTTTTCATCTGAGCTTTCTCAAGACCTGAAGATCTTCCTGACATTCCTGTTCTGATACTAGAAGTTGCTTAATCTCTGCCCTCCTGGACCCTAGGTACATAGTAGCTCCTAGTGTTAAACATTGTTAGTATTAAACAGTGGCTGGTAAAATCAGGCATTAAACTTATTTCCTTAATTGCAGTTCCCAAGTTTTCTTCTTATGAAGATGTCCATTTCCCAGGTATTTCCTGCTCTAGCCTTTAACTTTCAGGGATCAAAGAATTTCCAGCATCCTGAGAAAACCTCTTCTTTCAAAAACCTTTCGTATCTTTCCCTATAAAGTGTCCTACACATCGCTGTCAGTTAAACAGCCTGATAAGCAAATTTATAGGTAGTGATTTTTGACTTCTAGATTTCTTATGCAATAAAATTTATCTAACTTTCCTTGTACCTTATGCCATTTGATAGTCTCCTACTTTCAGGCCATATTTAGGAACCCAGTTTTTACCACCAGGAACACCAACATCAAGCAGTACATTCTAGTATAGTGCTTAAAGACACCAAGACTTTGATACATAATTGGATCTGAATAAAAGAGTGACCTCAAATCATTGTGCTGCTTCTTAATTAACCTTAACCCAGAATTCTTTAGACTCCCTTTTTAAAAATATTTAGATGTGCTAAGCCCACATATCAGGAAAACAATAAATAGTTTCATTGACAAGCAAAATAGGAGTTTTCTGTGGTAATCCATTCTTTGGCTTGTTGGATAAAATCTAAATGCATAAAATACATTATTTTGCAAGCAAAATAAACAATGTCACTAAGATGACCTTCCACATTGGATCCTCTGCTACTGCAACTCTAATCATACCAAAATTTGTAAAGTTTCCCTTCCCCCCTCAAAGAATAGAAAGCACATATTATTTACCTCTTATGACTTGTACCCAAACTTTGAAAAATGATGCCATTACAAGAACACTGAAACAAGGACATCAAAACAATTTTCAGTTTTCCTGAAAAGGTGTGTTGTCTTATTTCTAACCAGAAATCAAATGTATCATGTAACATGTGATTTTCTATTTTTGAGTGTTAGCCTAGGATCCTCTGATTTTACTGTGGTTTGTGCTTCTAAATTTGCTGTGTGATATTTGTTAGATAGTACCTTCATTTCCTTTCCATTAGGTGGAAGATTATGAAGAATCATTGTTTAACATATATAAATAGCATGATGAAATCTAATATTTAATTAATTTAGTAATATATTCATCAAAATGTAGCCTAAAGATCAGAGGAACATCTTTTTCTCTAAAATATTTTTTTTGAAATTCTCATATCGGTAAACGTGATATTTTAAAAAATTACACAAACCATCAAACACATCGTGTGTATACATCCAACTAGTCTGGGAAAAATTAGGTAATAAAGGATTTTTATTTTATAATGGCACAGGAAGATTTGCACTTATATTCATGTTGGACATAACCTTGATAAGAAAAATCCTTTAAAACTGTTTTTATAAGCAGTAGCCATAATGTTAGGGCCCAGTGATTATGAAAAACTACAGTGGCTAAGAGAAGATAACCTTGACACCATTATATAAAATCCCTGAAGTGTTATGGATGACTATGTTGTATAAATGTAACTTAGAAACGTCTTCATGCTGAGATTTAATACTTGGGGGTCAGTGCGGTGGTAAAGTTTGAAAAAAAAATCAACTAAACAACCTTCATTATTGTGTCCACCAGGGAGTCTCAGTATGAAATCTTTCGCATCAAGAATGAGTCAAAAAGCCTAAAGCATGCAGGAGATCAACCAAGCAATGCCAGAATTCTTAAAAAGAAACATGAACTCCTGAACTCTGGCAATAAAGTTTTACATAAATGTGCTTAATCGTATATTGTTTAAAAATGAATTTCCAGGGGCGCCTGGGTGGCTCAGTGGGTTAAGCCGCTGCCTTCGGCTCAGGTCATGATCTCAGAATCCTGGGATCGAGCCCCGCATCGGGCTCTCTGCTCGGCGGGAGCCTGCTTCCTCCTCTCTCTCTGCTTGCCTCTCTGCCTGCTTGTGGTCTCTCTCTGTCAAATAAATAAATAAAATCTTAAAAAAAAAAAAATGAATTTCCAAGTCTCCCAGGATATATATTCTTTGATCACTCAGTCATTTTCCAAAAGGCAGTTGAGTTAATAAAAAAGATAAAAATGTTAGTTTATAACATTATCACATACAATACACATTAAAAATTAATGTGTTAAAAGCAGTTAAATAAGAAACTCATTTTCAAGGTAGTTTTTCGGACAGTGAAGCTATTTTGTGTGATCCCATGATGACGGATGCTTGTCATCACACATTTGTCTAAACCCATAGGATGTATAATGCCAGTCATGAAAAGTAATGTAAACTAGAGTGTTGGATGATTATAATGAGTGGGTGTAGGTTCATTGATTGTAATAAATGTACCATTCTGGTGGGGGATGTTGATAATGAGGGAGGTTGTGCATGTTGGAGCAGGGAGTATATGAGAAATCTCTGTGCTTTCTGCTTCATATCACTATGAACCCAAAACTGCTCAGAAAAAATATCCATTTTTAAAAGATAATTTTCTTTTATTTTTATATTTAAATGTCCACAGCTTTTTGGAGGTATAAGGGATATACAATAAACTGCACATATCTGTAGTGTATATTTTGGCAAGTTTTGACATTTCATGGACCAGTGGAAGTATCAATGCAAAAAAAGTAGTGAACATTTCTATTACCTCTAAGAATTTCCTTATGCACCCTTGAAATCCTCCCTCCTTTCCTGCCAGACCTCAGTTACCAGATAACCACTATGCTGTATTGTCACTATAGATAAATTAGCATTTTCTAAAGCTTACATAAATGTAATCTATTTGTCTTCTTTCACTCAGAATAACTATTTGAAAACCATCTCGGTTGTCGCATTTATCGATATTCCAATTCTTTCTTACTCCTTACTCTCTCTTACTCCAATCCTTTCTTACTCCTAAGTAGTATTCTGTTGTATGGGTGTACAAAAATTTGTTTACCTATTCACCTGTTGATGGAAATTTGGTTGTATCTGGCTTCTGCAATTGCAAACAAAGCTGATATGAACATTTATGTATGAGTCTTTGTATGAACATATGCTTTCTTTTCTCTTGGGAAAATACCTAGGAGTAAAATGGCTGAACTATGTGGTGTATGTATATTTAACTTTTTAATAAAGTACCAGACTGTTTCCAAAATGCTCTACCATTTCATATTACCACAAGTAGCATGGTAATAGAGACTTCCAGTTCCTTTACATGCTTATAAGCAAAGACTTGGCCTGGCCAATCTTTTTAATTTAGTTTATTTTTTAGAAGCTTTTATTTATTTATTTGAGAGAGAGAGAGAGAGAGAGCGAGAGCACAAACAGTGGGAGAAGCAGAGGGAGATGGAGAAGCAGTGTCTTTGCAGAGCAGAGAGCCCTGTGCAGGGCTCCATCCCAGGACCCTGGGACCATGACCTAAGCTAAAGGCAGGTGCCTAACCAACTAAGCCACCCAGGTGCCCCCTGGCTTTTAATTTTAGACATTCTCATGGTGGTGGTAAACAGTTGTCGTTTTAGCTTGCCTTTACCTGTGACTAATGATATCAAACATTGTTGCATGTACTTAATTGTCATCTATGTATTTTCTTTGGTGACGTGTCTGTTAAAATCTTTTACCATTTTAAAATAAACTATTTGTCTTCTTTCACTCAGTTGTTTGTTTTCTTATTATTGAGTTTTAAGAGTTATCTTTTCAATGTAATAGAGATATAAGTTCTGTATCAGAGCTCGGCTTTGCAATTAATTACTCCTAGTTTGTGGTTTGTACTTGAATTTCCTTGTCTCTTTCAAAGAAGAGAATTGTGCTATTCTCCTTATTTTTGTTCCCTTATAAGTAATGTGTATTTTTCTTTTAGCTGCTTTTAAGGTTCTCTCTTTAACATTGGTTTTGAGCAATTTGATTATGATATACCTTACTGTAGTTTTTTTCCCCAAGTTTTTTGTGCTTAAAGTTTGTCGAGATTCTGAATCTGTGGGTCTAATTGTCATCAAATTTGGAAAATTTCAGCCATAATTTCTTCAAATATATTTTCTGCTTTTCCCTTACTATTCCGTTGTTTGGGAACTCCAATTATACAAATACTAGGTCACTTGAAATTGTCTGAAATCACGGACTCACTTTTTATTTAAAATTTTTTTTCCTATCTGTATTTCATTTTGTATTGTATCTCTAAGTTCACTGACCTTTTCTTCTGCAATGTAATCTGCTTTTAATCCCATCCTGTTTATTTTTCAATGCCAGCATTGTAGTTTTCAACTTTGGAAGTTTGATATGGATATTTTCAAAGATTTTTAAAGTGTATTTATTTAGAGGGGGAGTGTGTGCAAGTGCAGGGAGGGGCAGAGAGAGAAGGAGAAAGAAAATCTCAAGCAGACTCTGTGCTGAGCACAGAGCCAGATGTGGGGCTTGATCTCAAGACCATGAGATCATGACCTGTGCTGAAATCAAGAGTTGGATGCATAACTGCCTGAGCCACTCAGGCACCCAGACAAGGATCTTATTTTGGATTTTCAATGTCTATATTTAACTTTTGGGACATATGGAATAGTTACAACAACTGTTCCAATGTTGCTGTCTAATAATTCTAACATCTGTGTCAGTTCTGACTCAACTGATTCTCCTCATTATGCGTTGTACTTCCTTGCTTCTTTGCATGACTGATAATCTTGGATTGAATGTCAGCCATTGTGAATTTTATCTTGTTAGTGTTGGATATTTTTTATGTTTCTGTAAGTCTTCTTGAGCTTTGTTCTAGGATACAGTTAATTGGCTTAGAATCGATTTGATCCTTTCATCTTATTTTTATGATTTGTTAGGTGGATCTGGGGTAATGATCAGTCTAGGACTAATTATTCCCCACCACTGAGGCAAGACCTCCTGAATATTCTACCCAATGCTTCATGCATTATGACGTTTTAAAGTCTGGCTGCTGTGAATAGACCCTCCTTCCAGTTCTGGGCAAACACCTGGCATTGTTCCCTTTAATTATTTCAGATAGTTCTTTCCCTGGATTTGGGTAGTTTCCTCACATACTGAGTGCTGATCAGTACTCAGCTAAATACTCAAGAATGACTTGAGTTTTCTGGATTTCTCTCTTCATGTAGCTCTCTCCTATCTGATACTCTTTTATGAGCTCTTGCCTCTTCAGTCTCCCTGGAATCTCAACCATGTCTCCTCAACTCTGCTTAAGTTCCTCCTTCCTGTGCCCAGGCCTGGAAACTCCTTCAAGTAGTAAGCTGGGCAACTGTAGGGCTCTCTTCATTTGTTTCCTCAGGGGCCACAGCTCTTCATTCCTCATGCAGTGTCTTAAAACTTGACTTCCTTTATTTTATGTGCTTTTGTTTTAGATTGTTTCAGGCAGGCCATTACTTCATCTTGCTTAGAAGTGGAGGTCTCCAAAAACTAAATTTTTAAACATCTGATTTTTGGGGAAGAATATGGTAATATTTTTAAGATGCACATAAGGAGATAGGTAAATGCAATATTTCTGTTTACATAGAGAATTTATCCTAAGGTACAATGTTAATAGTTTGGATTTTCCTTTAATTTGTTCTGATATTGAAATGATTATTATTTAATATATATTAAGCCTTCTAGATATAGGTACCATAGCTATATTTTAATTAATCAAAGTCCTGCCTTGAGGAACTTGAAATCTAATGGCACAAAAGATATATAATATTGGAACTCCATTACGGAATTAAAATGTACGTGGGCAAAGATAGCTAATGTGGAAATGCACAAGGCTCAAACTTTAATCTTCCCCTTTTAAAACTTTCTTTAAGTGGAAGAGTCAAGCTACGACATAATAATGAAAGGAATGATTATTGAGATTTATGAGAGGAGGTAAATTATGTAAATTCTATAATTGGAATATTGTAGGATGATCTTATAGAAATAGAAAAGATGAGATGACCCATTGAACAACCTCTGGAGGTATTTGGTGGGTGTTAATACCTCAGTTTTAAAGAAGACACTGAAGGCTTGTTAGAAAAATAGTGGATTCTTTAAAGACATACCTCCCTGGCTGTTGGAATGGAGCTGCCCACACCTTCCCTGAGGCCCCATAATTGTTTCTTTCTCATACCAACTGTGAGATCGCACCAAACCTAACCCCATCGTTCACATATTTTGGTCTCTTACTACAATGTATATAGATTGATTGCATGAAGAAAAATAACGTATTTGGGGGATATAATGTGACCGGAGGTGGTAGATACTCCCAGGAAGTGATACTTAAGAGTTTATGTGTGCTTCTACTTCTGAACTGTATAACAATTTTGTGGTTTTGACACTGCGCTGAACTGTACTGTATCTTATCTATCTTTGAATTTCTATTACTTAGCATGGCATTCTACATACAATAAGGAAGTGGCCAATAAATAATTATGAAATAAATGAAAAAATGAATACCCTGAATTTTAGAAGAACGGAGCTAAAGTATACTACCTTTAAACTTAAGATAGCACAATTCTTCTTTATTTTTTCTTCATATTTCTTTAAGAAGAGGCAAACATTTGTAAAGAAATGCAAGAATCAGAGCCTCCTAATCTCACATCTTCAATGTTTGAAAGAGTAACAAAGGATTTATTGTTTTATACCCTTTACTCTTTTTCATATCTACTTTTCCTTTTCGTCCCAATCACATAAAAATTAAAAACTCGGTCTAATCACTCCCCACCATCTCCATCATTGCCCCCAACTAGAAGCTACCAGGACCTTAACTACCTTCTAGCAAATAGTTTTTCTGTTTCTATTCTTGCCTTTTTTTCTACCCTTCCCTTTCCGTGATCTGTTCTTTCCATAGCAGCCAGAGTGAATTTTAAATGTACCTTATTACTCCTTTGGTTAAGATTTTTGATATCTTTCCATCAAACTGAAACTAAGTTCTAAACTCTATTTTATGACCTATCAAGCCCAGTAAGGTGCACTGTGGCCACTGCTGCCACAATGCCTGCGTTTCCTAGCAAATCTCCCCTGACACTCTGCTTCCATTGGCCTGGGTGCTCTAAACACTAACTGTGGGGGCGCCTGGGTGTCTCAGTGGGTTAAGTGTCTGCCTTTGGCTCAGGTCATGATCCTGGGTTCCTGGGATCAAGTCCCGTAGCAGGCTTCTTGCTCAGCAGAGAGCCTGCTTTTCCCTTTGCCCCTGCTTGTGCTCTCTCTCTCTGTCTCTCTGGGATAAATAAGTAAATAAATAAATAAATAAAACCTTAAAAAAAAAAACCCACTAACTGTGTCTCACTTGCTGTCACCTCTACTTGGAATGCTTTGCCCCATTTTATCCTGAAGTGATTTGGATAATGATTATCTCCAATAGAACAAACCTATAAAGCTTATAGTGGACTCCACTGAAAAACAACACACATTTGGACACATATATTATATGTTGAAGAACTGTCACAGTCACTTCTAGTTGCAAAGCTTGTGGAAAAAAAGATGGTTTCCTCTCATTGTATAATAGGGATGGTTTGTGGTCAAGGAGAAGCCGCTCTATGGCTCATGAGTACCTCAAGAGGCTGGCATTACCATTTGAACCGTGAATTCCCTAGCACCTATGTTGGTAAAACAAACAGCTGTCATTCCTTCTATCTCCCTTAGTGTGTTGTCACCTCCACAGTCAGCGTTTTTTCAGCTTGAAAGAATGTCCTTAGGGTGTAACACCTAACCTTCCCTCCAAGGTCAATTGCAGTTCAGTTGACAGGGACAGAGCTATTACAGCTACATCACACAATTTGTTTTTTACTCAGATCCATTTTACACCATTAATATGGGTATTGCTGTTCTGCTAGAAAAAGGAGGCTATGTTCAGGGAGAAGAACATGAAAAATGACCTGGGGAGTATGATCTTTCTAACAAAGAGATATGTAAGAACTTATTAAAAACATACCATTTATAATGCACAAATTGTAGTCATTGCAGTGGCCATCATTGTTATTCTGAACTGCTTCTGCAGACTTTCAAAGGAGACCAGTGTCCTCAGACAGTCTCTTTTGTCAATGATGGATTTTTCTTTTTATGTTGCAGTACTATAGGATTTGTTCCTCTGCTTAGTTCAAAGGGCTGCACTTCTGTTCCTCCCTGTTTTCACCAATTTTCCTTCCATTTTGTCTCTTCTAAGCTGGTTACGGGAGTTAAGAATTTTTTTTTCCCCCTTTCTGAAAATAAACTGAACAAAATCACCTTTCTGCTTTAGGGAATTTAAAACTTCCATTAAAATATTAATAAGAATATGATCCCTATAGAATCTCTGTAACAATCAATTTTGTTTCATGTCAGAGTGTTTTGACACCTTGTGTTTTAACAGCTGTGGGTACTATGCATTTGTATGACACTAAAGAAAATGACACCTGTATACCTCAGTGGACTTTTTACATACCTGCTTGAAGAGTTTTTACAAATATTTGTTTTCTCCTTTCCAGGGTAGAAATTGCCACTGAGGCATCATTTGAACTAGTTCAACCAACATGCTGGTAATCATGAACAAATAGGGGTAGCTAGACTATGCTGGTGACTAGAAATCAGGAGTTGTATTGTTTAATTTGAAGAAAACCTCTGTGCTGGTGGTAGTGTGACAAGTCCAACAAGCAATAGTAAGTGAAAGGAAGATGATATAAGATAAAAAAGAACTGTGATCTTTTCACCATTCCCAGAGGAAGTCCCAACTTAATCAACCATCAATCTAGTTTCTGACTGTATGGGTTTGAATGCCCTGGATATTTTATGCAAATGAAGTAAGATAATATGTGGTCTTTTGTGACTGGCTTTTCTTCCTTGGTTTAATCTTTTCAAAGTTCCTCCATGTTTTAAATTGTAAAGGCACTTGGTTTCTTTTTTTCTAAGTACACACCATTACTGGATCCATACACTGGATCTTGTGGTGTAAATTTTGTTGAATTCCAGTTTATCTTTTTCTTTTGTCATTTGTGCTGTCGGTGTCATATTTAAGAAGCCATTGCCAAACCCAAGGTGACAATGTCTTGCTGAGATATTTTCTTCTTAAGTTTTATAGTACTATTTCTCACATTTATATCTATGATTTACTTGGAGTTAGTTCTGTGTCTTGTGTGAGATAGGGATCCAATTTCATTTCTTTAAATGTGAACAACCACTTGTTCTAGCATTTGTGGAAGAGATTATTGGTTCTCTGTAGAACATCTTGGCAACCATGTTGAAAACCAAGTGACCATCAATATGAGAGTTATTTTTGCATTCTCTTCATTGCAATATATGTGTCATATATCTGCACCTGTCATGAATTTAAATGCAGTCATTTATCTCTATACTCTAGTTCATTCTTGTTCTTTCACATGTCACTTTTATAAGTTCTTTATTACATTTGCATTTAAGTCTTTTTATTCCACTTGGTTAGCAGTTAAAAACAAAGGGGTGGTTGTCCTATTAAGATGTGAACTCTGAAAAACAAACTGAGGGTTTTGGAGGGAAGGGGGGTGGCGGGTTGGGAGAGCCTCGTGGTGGGAATTAAGGAGGGCACATATTGCATGGAGCACTGGAGGGTGTGATGCATAAACAATGAATCTTGGAACACTGAAAAAATAAAATTAAATGAAAAAAAAGAGAAAAAAAAAGAACTGTGGATAATGTCAACCTTTTATTATATAACTGTAAACTGAGGAAGTTGTATGACCAGTGGCAATGCTTCCCAGTGTAGAATAGATGATGCCTAGAGCTCAAGTCATGCAAGGTATTAAACGCTATTTATTTTGTAGATCTGGGGCTGTGATGGACTGAATATATGTGTTCAGTCCTTTTTGAAACCTTAAACCTCAATGTGATGGTATTTAAAGAGGGTGCCTTGGGAGGTAACTGGAGTTAGATGAGGTCAAGATGGTGGGGCCCTCGTGGTGGCAGTAATGCCCTGGTAAGACGAGACACCAGAAGGATAACTGTCTCTTTCTTTCTCTCTCTCTGTGCACACAAAGAAGAGGACATGTAAGCACATTATGAGATGTGTAAGATAAGAAAGAGAGGCTGTAGAAAGAACCTACCTCATCAGCACCTTGATTGTGGACATTCCAGCCTTCAGAGCTGTGAGACCGTGTTGCTTAAACCACCCAGTCCATGGCATTTGGTTATGGCAACTTGAATGGACTAAGATGGGCAGTGAGAATGTGTGTGTGTGTGTGTGTGTGTGTGTGAATTTGACATAGCAAGAAGAGAATCTAGTACAACATTTTTATATTAAAACTTTCTCAGATTACTGAGGTTGACCTATCTCAGTCTCCCACCAAGTAATGAGTTCCAACTTGAAAGAAAGCAAATTGTAAATCCTGCTCTCCCCTCAATCAGTGCCTGTTATTTATGTTGTCTTGGATCTTCTTGTTATTGAAACATGGTTTTTATTTTTGTTTTTAAAGTAATGTGGGCTCGGAAGACGAAGAACAGCTCACCATTTTCATTTATGGGTGACTCTGGTAGAATTTTGCATTAACTAAAGGGATGTTCAATAAGAATTAAGGGAAGTCTTTACTCCTCAGGGAAGTTCAGAAATTAGACAGTGGGTGATTGTTGTTGGAGAGGGTGAGGTTTGGGAGGAGAGGAGTAATTTGGTTCCAGGAGCTGATGTTGGTAAATTAGGTAGACCTGGTCCTTTCCAGGCCTCCTTCCTCTCTAGCTCCTCTGCATTTGTCTTGCTCCAAGACTCAAGCCTCTCCTTCCGTTTCCTTTCCCTGTCTGGCAGCTGTCATGAGCCACTGTTTTAATATTTAGCCCATTGGGGAAGAGAGTGCCTGAAGAAATCAGAGGTAATCTACCCCTGGATATTTTGAAGGAGATGTTGGTTTTGTTTTAATAGTAGCTTTAAGTTACCCTCATTTCCCCACCCCCTGTTACACATAAATAAGAGTTAGAAGTACTCAACAGCAGATGTTTATGGAATCACCGCTATGTACTACACATTTTGTTAAGCCTCAAAGTACAAAGATGAATAAGGCCTGGTCTCTGAACTTGAAATGCTTTCATTCCAAGGCGTCGTGGGAGAGTGGGTGGAATAAGGCACCAAGTAAAGAAATAATAATAAAAATAAATAACACTATGTGATATTTTCCACTTGAGGAAGGAGAGCATTCAGGGATGATCAGAGGGAGGATTTAATAGGATTTTACAGAGAAAGTAAGAGTTGAATTTGGAGCTTGAATAATAAAAGTCTACCAAATAGGAGTGGGCAATAAGAGCCTTCCAAGGCAGGTAGGTATGAGGAGATTTGCAGTGTTCAGAAGGCTGACAGTATGGCTGTAAGTGGGCTTATGGGACAGAAGAGGCAGGAGATGAGCTTGGAAAGTTGGGTAATATCTGGATTGAAAAAGGCCTTGTAAGCCAGGGTTGGGAGGTTTTCCTATTCCAGTTGTGGCCACAGGAAACCACCAAGAGTTTTAAGTAAGAAGGTATTAACAAGAGCTTGTTTTCTCAAAACCCACTTAGGCTGCATGTGAAGGGTGGATTGATAGGTTTAGGGAGATAAGATTGGAGTTTGTGGTAATGTTTGGAGTGATGAGGATGCCTCAGTTAAGGCAATTGGAATGGAGAGAAGGAGCTGGAGAATTGCCAGAGATAGAATTGACAGGGCTTGGTGGATTGAGAAAGGAAAAACCATTGGGTTTGCCAATCTGTAAGAGTTTAGGCCTAGAGAGGATAGAACTGGTTAAAAAAAAAATTAGGAAATTCATGCCTTCAATTGAGCATGATGAAAACAAACTGATAAAATCATTTATACCTGAAGACACTTAAATTTATATGATATAAATATATATGAATATATACAAATATTTATATGACATAAAGTACATATAAATTTATGTCACATGTCATAAAAATTATTTATATCAACAAAATTCTTACTGCAGTTGTGGACAAGAATGACTAGTTTCCTTCTGTATCCAAATATTTTTAATGGGTTTACCCTACCTTTAAGAACAACATAGAAGAGTAATCTGTGCCATATTGAAACTCATAAAGCAAGTTAATGCCAAAGTTAAATCTCATTTAAATTTAACTTTTTTATGGAATTGTTTATTCAAAAATATGTTTGAATTGGCCATGAGCCAAGGTATCATTTCAATAAATAGAAACCAAAAATTATACTTTGGAGCATCCTCTCTCTACCCCTTTCCTGTCACGAATCTATTGTAATTCAGCTTACATATGTTTTAAAGAGAGAACTGTAAGTTGGTAAACACGCTTTCCAAGGAATCATGGGAATAAAACATACTTTCCAAGTTCCACTTAAATAAACAAAACATCTCTCTTTTAATTTTGAGAACTCATTACTCATGAGTTCCTGAGGTTTTCATAAATTTCTGAGCTTGCAGATTATCTTTGAGACACTAAAGAATAGCTTTATGATGTCTTTTTCCTTGGTCTTAATTAAAACAACATAAAATTTTATTTTGTAAGTGTTTTAAGACACTTCCTTCTGGAATAGCATTTAATTCCTTGCCAAGTGTTTTCTTTCATAGGTCTTTATAAAAGCAAAACATGAACAATAAAATAGTTTAACATTTCTCTGGCACTATTATAAAAAGTCATGCATTTTATTCGTTGGTAAAATTCTCACAATAAATACCCAGCTACCTACCCTTTCACTTCATCCCATTTTTTCCCATTTCTTTTTTAAAATTCATTTATTTTCCATGCATTAAATATTTATTATGTACTATGGGCCAGACACTGCTACATGTTATCTTCATGTGTTTCTGCTGTTTGCCCTCCTTTCCTACATTTTCCTTACTTCTGGTTTCCCATCCATTTTTTCAGACAAGGTACTAGGGCTGGGGACAAGAATGGTGCATGAAGTATGATTTTTGTTTTTGAGGAATTCATGGACAATACACTTACATACATGCACATCCAAGTTATTTACACTTGTGATTTCTTTGTGGTCATGTAAAATGTATTGATTTTTAACACCAAAAGTAATTACTACATGCAATCACTAAAAGAGATCTTGGGTATTAGAGTATGTGAAATCATGTCTCACTTAAATTGGCAAAAATCACATTTTCTGTTTGCTTAGTACTTCTCAAATAAACAAAATTTTCTTAATTACAAGTGAGTTTTGAAATAACGAAATTTTAAGTTAAAAGTTTTCTTCGAATGTGTATTTTTGTAATGAAAATAATGCCAAAAATGTAGTCTTAAATTTAGACTCTTAAAATACTTGAGAGAATGGATTATTTTATCAAAGCTATTTGTATTTAATAGGACTTGGCAAAATAATGAGGAAATGCTACTTGTATTTGTGATCTCCATGCTTTTTTTTTTTCATTCATTCAATTGATTTTTATCCTCTGTGCTTTGCTCTAGACACCTTTCTAAGCATTGGGACTTCTTGACATTAAGATGCTTATAGTTTAGAAAGCAAGACCTGAAAAAGTCGATGTTATGTAGAGCTGTGGAACTTGTATTACTAGTGTTTAAATATAAAAATACTGGTTAAAAAGATATACTTCTCACTTTAAAGGAAAAATCAAGGTCTTTGTCCTTCTGAAAAATATTTTATAATATTCTTTTTTGTATTACAAAAAAGTAATTCTGAAAAAAGTATTATTTTAAGTGTTATTTTTATTTGCTTTTAATTATTAAATTCCCACTCCAAATATATTTATTGTAGGCTGGTTATATAACTTTGCAACTTTGGACTAGACTAATATGGCATGATTAAATGTTAATTCTTCTGTCTGTGGTGATCACAGAACCAAGAAACTATTTTATGTTTAGTCAGACTGATCAGTTTTAAATCAGATTAAATAGACAAAATGTTGGGATTTTTTTCTGAAGCTAGTCAATCACCATATGTACATTGCTATGCTAAGAAACAAAATCTATAGGAAATAGAGTGTTTTCAAGGAAATATGCTACCCATCTGAATTTATAAGAGCTGATAACTCTTATTAGAAATTAGAAACTCTTATTAGAAATATTTCCTGATAGAAATATTGATAAGGTAGTTAGAAATTTATCCATATAAAAAGTACCTGGCCAGAAGAATTTAAGAGCTATTTCTATTTAAAATAAGGAAACAGTTATTTTATATGAAAGGATGGAGGGCTTACCAATACTGCAAGACTTGTATATCAATAAGAAAACTGAATAAGGATACCACAAAAAGAGGAAATTAAAGATCTGTTTTATTTCTAAACATAAGCACAAGTAGCCTTAATAATGTGTTAAAAATTCAAGTCCATCAAATATACTTAAATTTGAAATATCATGAGCATTGACATTAAAATCAGAAACTATCACTGTTAATATTTTTCAGGTGATGCAATAAATAGAACAAGAAATAATTGAGAAATAGATCAGAGATACACACAAAAAATGTGGGGAAAAATGAGTAATTTCAGACATTACTTTTTTTTTTTTTTTTTTTTTTTTTAAGAGAGAGAGAGAGTGTATGCAGGAGCCGGGGACTGGGGGACAGGAACAGACAGAAAGGCTCTGCACCCAGTGCAGACTACAAACCTGAGATCATGACCTGAGCTGAAATCAAGAGTTGGATGCTTAACCAACTAAGCCACCTGGGAACTCTGACATTAAGATTTCATAATAAAATTTTTAACCAAAACCATTAGGACTTTTAAAAGAATTAAGGAAGATGGCTTGTTATTCAGTCAACACACAAAAATCAATATACTTCAAAGATGTCAACATTTAGAAATGGAATTTTCATCAATGTAATTGATGAAAGGATATCCTTTAAAATAGCCAAAAAGTGGAGTCCCAGGGTGGCCCAGTTGTTCGGGTGTCTAACTCTTGGTTATGGCTCAGGTGGTGATCCAGGGGTTGTGAGATTGCCCTGCGGCTGTTCCACATTCAGTGGGAAATCTGCTTGGGATTCCCTCTCCCTCTGCCTCTCCCCTTGCTTCCACATATGTGTGCACTCTCTCTCTCAAATAAACAAATAAATAAACAAACAAATAAAATCTTTAAAAATAAGATACCCAAAAAGCTTAGAACATCCAGGAATAACTCTAACCAAAATGTGCAAGATCTATGTATTAATTTCCTATCACTTTTGTATTAAATTACCACAGAATAAGCATTTTAAGGCAACACAAATTTACTGTCTTAAAGTTTTGGAATTCAGAAGTCCAAAATAGGTTCATACAGCTGCATTCCTTTTGGAAGCTCTAGAGGACAATATATTTCATTGCCCCTTCTAGCTTTTGGAGGCTTCCTGCATTCCCTGGCTTATGTCCATTTCCTCTATCTTCAAAGCCAGCAATGCATGATTGGATCTCTGCTTCTTCTTAGACTCTTCTGCCTCCCTCTTTCATTTTTCAAGGACTGTGATTACATTGGGCTTACCTGGATAATCCAGGATAATCTCCCCATTTCAAGGTCCCTGACTTAATCACATCTATAATGTCCCTTTTGCCATGAAATGTAACACACTCAGGGATTTGCAGCACTAAGATGTGGAAATCTTTGGGGGTTCATTATTCAGACTATTGTAATCTATCTGAAGAAAATAAGAGTAGTCGGGGCGCCTGGGTGGCTCAGTGGGTTAAGCCGCTGCCTTCAGCTCAGGTCATGATCTCCGAGTCCTGGGATCGAGCCCCACATCGGGTTCTCTGCTCAGCGGGGAGCCTGCTTCCTCCTCTCTCTGCCTGCCTCTCTGCCTGCTTGTGATCTCTCTGTCAAATAAATAAATAAAATCTTTAAAAAAAAAGAGTAGTATAACATGGTCATTAAATTTGTTAATTCTAAAGTCAGACTAGTTGAGTGGGAATCCTAATTCTATCACTTAAGTTTGCTTGTTTTATGATCTGAAAAAATGATCTTTTATGATTAATGTAATTTTGCTATACTTCTTTTTCTTATCTGTAAAATAATAATATTTGTTCATTATTCCACAGAGAATGATTTTGGGAAATAATAAGATAGTCCATACAAAGACTTTGGCACAATTTGATAGTTAAAAAAAATGTATCCATATTTACAGACAATAAAGAATTCTTGGTAAATATAATTGTGTTTATAAATATAGAATTTCAATAGAAGAACTGGAAGAAAAAAATTAAAGAAACAGCATAGTATAAAATAAAATGATAAAGGGAAAATAGGAGTTAAGTTTCAGAGACATACAGAATAATTCCAGATATGTCAACATGTGATAATAGGCCTTCCAGGAAGAGAGAACAGAAAGATTCAAAGAAGAAAATTATTAATGGAATACAACCTGTAGTTTCTCACACCTAAAGAATGACTGATTCTTCAAATGAAAGAGAATTATTGAATGCTAAATTAAGTGAATATATGACTTCCCAAGGAAAATATTGGATTCTTGAAAGCAGTGGAGTATAATGTTAAAAAAAATGCCCTAAAATGAATTTCAACCTCAACTTCTATACCTAGCTAAACTATCCCTCAACATGAACAGAAAACCATTTTGAGAATGCAGAGACATAGAAAGTTTGCTTTTCATGTATTTTTCTTCACTGAAACAAAATGAGGGAATGAAATAAGATAGGAATGTGACATTTGGGAACAAAAAGAATCACCTAAAAAGAGAAATGCAGGCAGTCTCACAATGACAGCTGTGGATCAGATCTAGAATATAATCACTCTAAGTTGGAGCAGGAGGAGAGAGGTCTTGTTAATTCATGGTCTCTAGTGTGTTGCCCTAACCTGTATGATTCAAAATGGCTCATGACCATGTCTGCATTTCATCCAGCAGAAAGGAAAAGGGAAAGAGGAGGACTTCTCCTTAAGTACATGATCCATATGCAGCTCACATTATTTTTGCTCACTATTGGCCAGAATTTAGTCATAACTAGCTGAACCTAATCACACCTGCTGGAAGGGAAGCTTGGGCTCTCAACCCTGTGTCTTAAACTATTTCATACTCTATCTGCTCTTGAATACTATTTATTAAATGCTTACCATGTGGCAGACACTGTGACAAGTTCTTAAATTAACTCATTTTTTCTTCAAAAACAATCATAGAGGTATTGTCCACTTTTTACAAAGGACTCAGGAAGCTGAAGTTATTTTCCCAACGTCACACAGCTAGTAAGAGGAAGAGTCGGGGCTAGAACTCACATCTCTCTGACCCTAGTGTTAATAATCTTCGCTGCTAAACTATACTGTCTTCATCCTGATTGCCAACCAATGCAATGAATTATGGTTCTTGACCACCAGAGCTTCACTCTTGGTGTCACAGATGAGGAAGTGCTGCACCCCTGCCCTGTATTATATTATTGGGAGCTGTGGTCTCCTGAATGGATGTAAAGAGACACTGATATTCAAGTTCCTTTGGGTAAAGAGCTTCTTTGTACAATGGGAGCGGTGGGGAGTGACTCTCAGCTATCTGGGTTATAATTACAGTTTCAAATGTATAAATTAAGGGTAATGGAAGTGTTTTTTTCACCTCTTATCTCCACAATATGGATGTGCTTTAGACATGACTTGTGTGCTAATCATTTCTGAAATCCATTCATTTGCTTTGTATTTGGAGATAACTTATTTCCCAAACTGGATAATTTCTTCATTGATATTCTTTATTTCAATGTTCTTACAACTTTGAGTCTTTAGCAACTTTAACTGGAAGGCAAGAGAAGGTGAATCAGGTCCAGCTATCTTGTTGCCTCCAAACTTGGAAATTTACCCAAGGCCAGTCATTGTGCTATTAAGTAGCAGCTATTAAGGGAAAGATAGCTGAGCCATGGCTATTTTATATTCTCAGCAGGTCGGAGCAGATATAATTTGACATCAGGGAAAGGAAGTTACAAAGAAACGAGGAAAGACTTTTACAAAACGGCAACACTGTTTAGCATGTACTTTCTTGGAGAATTAATGCTTACCTGTTGAAGTCTCTATATGATTGTGATTGTGTATCTATTTGTGTGTGTAGGTAAGCAAATATTTCAATGGCTAGGAAAATCAAAAGATGTGATCAAAAGTACCTGGTGGAGAAATTTTGAAGGGCAAGAGACTTGAAGTGTTCTCTGTCCCAGAGGTCTTTGGAGTATCAGTGTTATGTTATACCTCATTGTTCAGGCCTATTCTTTAAATATAGAGTGTCAAATACCACCACTGATCACATGGCTGAAACCCTCCAAAATTTTATTCCAGGTCAAATTAATCCGATTTGGGGAAGTGTGTGAAAAAAAAAGAGACGAATCTGTTTTGAAAACAGTACTTGTGGGCATACAGTGGGATTTGCCATGAGGTGGTCTCCAACAGCATACAGGGTTGGGAGAGGCATGGAAGGAAGGTGGAAACATGCAGACCTCAGAAGAGCAGAGAAAGGTTATGAGTGGGAAGTGACCAAGCAAGGAGTCCCAGGAAGGTTTATTTCTCCAGGCTTTTATCCTTTGGACTATCAGAAAAGCCGTATTTACTATACAGTTTCAGTTTTCTCCAATGAATAATTCTCTTTAATTTCTTCAACCCGAATGAAGTTGAGTACTCCCATATAGCTGGGTGTGGTAGAGTTGTTAAGGATAAAATGAGGTAAAGAGAAATGTGACTTGCCCCCACATAAGCTCTCCAGAGATATAACAAAGGAATAACCTCAATCCCAGGGACCCGGGAGGCACCAGGCAGGTCCACTCTGCTGTTCTAAGTGTCAGAGACAGATGCTGACGGTGAGAGTCACTGTGGAGCAGGCAGTACAGGAAGGACTCACAGAAAACCTACCTCTTTTCTCCTTATGTAACAGAGGGAAGTGATGCTTGTAAGGGTGGAGGGGGACCAGGGGGGTATACTTTGATATAAAGTGCTTGTTTACTTGTCTGTTTTTTGCAGTGTCATGATTTATGACCAGTCTCCTTGTAAGATTAAAAAATAATAGCTAGATCATTGTGGTGATCATTTCACAATATACACAAATAGCAGATAGAAGATCATTATGTTGTACACCTGAAACTAATATAATGTATGTGTATCATACTTCAATAAAAAAGATTAAAAGATAATAAATGGTTTCTTCTGAGAATAACTATCATAAAAACTTGTCTAGATAAAATATTACTTTTCTCTATATATGTTCTGTACAAAGAAATACATTTTAAAGAGATTTCCTATGAGGACATTTGTACCTGGAATGAATGTTTATATGTCCTTTCACAAGTACAATTCTGGTTAAAAACCAATATGCTTAGATTAGCACTTAAGCCACAATTTGAAGGTGATGATATGTACCTAGCTTCCCATGCTTGCTGAAAAACAGGCTTGGGGAGATTTTTGTCGATAATTTAATAGTCTTCAGTAGTCTGGGCTGTGGAACAACTGGAATCTTTTCCTCCTTTTTTGAATTGCATAATTTTATATTTGTTTTGCCATCTTTCCTGTTGTTTTTCTTTCTTTTTTTTTCTTTATCCAAAACCACCCAATAAGGGATAACTTAAAATCTGAAATGTGCTTATCCTCCTGACTGCTTTGTTTCACCCTTCTGACTTCCCTGGCACTGGCTTATAGAAAGAAGTTTATTCTCATCATCAAGACATACTGGTCCTAGTGAGAACTCATTCTCAAGGCTAACCTCTTATCGATGCCCCACAGTCAGAAGAGTTACTTGGCTCCATTGAAAGCAATCTTGTGTTTTTTCCAGCTACAGCTGCTGCACAGAAATGAGATAATGAAGGTCTTAGAGTCATTTTATGGTCTACTCTTCATGTTTTCCGAGTCAAGAAATCTCTGGGTCTTGATTAAGATGCTCTCTCTTCTACCCTTAGGATCTAAATTGTAGTTTTCAAGCATATATCGGATGATGTGACTAAAAATCTTGGAAATTCTTACTGTGTTGAAAAAGAACAGGTATTGCTTTGACTAGGGAAATCCATAAGTAACATTTGCAAAGGGCTTATCCTTGTATATCGTAACTGAGTCTCGTGTGGGAGACAGTGGGTTGCGGTGATTAACGTCTTTCCCATGTGTGGCTTTCCAGGTAAACTACCTCCAGTAAATGTATTAAGAAGTCCTCCTGTTAGGAGCTATGCCCTTCCACAATCTTGTTCAATGTGTGGGGACTAGGAATCCACATTGATACCTAGAGAGTTTGAGAGTCACCTGCCCTCTTAATTTTATCCTAAACCAGCAGAATTTTTACTTTTCCAGGTAGAGAACACAGAGATCTTTTCTATGGTCATCTGCTAGCTTGGATCCTGTGCAGTTAAAAATTATGTGAGTTAGTGTAGTGTCACAGGCATTGATAAGGAAGATATTTTGAGTGATTCCATTATAAAATGACATATTGCCAGTTTGCATGTCAAGGGTTGACCAAAAGCACACAGGCAAATTCATGATCGCCTTTGGGTCTTCCAGGGAAAGTGATGCTAGTGGTTGCAAGAGATAATCCAAAATCTCTGTGGCATTGCATGATAAAAACTCATTTATCACTTATCATCCAGTCCAGTGGGGTAGGATGAGCTTTGTTATATTCTGTAATTCAAGAATTCAGACTTCTTTTATACTGTGGGACCAATATCTTCAAACATGGACTCTAAAGTTACTGCATAGCAGGAAGAGGGAGGGACTAGAGCAGGCTTCACAGACTTTCTGTAAACAACAGGATAGTTAATATTTTGCATTTTGTGATAATATTTTGTGTTTTGTAATATTTTGGTTTTGTTGCAATTACTCAGATTTGTTGTGATAATAGAAAAACAGCTGTAGCTATAGCTTTGTTCCAATAAAACTTTATTTACAAAAACATATGGTGGGCTGGTTTAGCAACTAGACTATAGCTTGCTGACTGCTGGATTAGTCTCGTTTAGGCTATATAGACACAGAATAATATATATTTGTCTCACTCATACTGTTGGCCAAAAGTGAGTCACATGGTCTTAGCCAAACTGCGAGAGTTTAAAATGTAGTTTAGCTGGATGCCCAGAAGAGAAGAAAAATATATTATGGGCCCCAGGAGTCTCTGTTATACTCTTCAACAGCTTAATGTGAATGAGCTCTTCCAGGCAAAACAGAAACTTCTAATGATGCAGTTTTATGCCTGGGATGTTAGATTATCCAAAGTTATATATTTCCTACTGTACTTTTTGTTTGAAAAGCCACTACAATGACAAAGCTCTAGAAAAGAGTCATTCTATAAGGTACACTGATAATTACATTACCTTCATGATCTTGGTCTTGATGTTTCACAGAACTGGAGGAAAGCTGCCTTTAATTAAAAGAAAGTGGATGGATGCTGTGTGAATCCCCCTGGTGGGATGTGGAGCAGAGGAACTTCTATAGTCCGAGATTTTCTCAGAGACTCAACCTGAGGAGGTTGTCTTAGGCTTTTGAGATGTTATAACATAGTATCATAGACCGGCTGACTTAAAAACAACAGAAATTTATTTTTCAGTCCTCTGGGGGCTGGGAAGTCTAAGATTGAGGCACTGGCAGATTTAATGTCTGGTGAAGACCTACTTCTGGTAATGGACAGTTAACTTTTCACTGTGTCCTCACATGGCAGAAGGGGGTAGAGAGCTCTCTGGGATCTCTTTTATAAGGGCACTAAGTCCAGTTTGTGAGGGCGCCACCTCATGACCTAATCACCTTGTAAAGACACTACCTTCTAATATCTTCATACTGGGGATTAGGATTTTAATGTTGGAATTTGTGGGGGTGGGGGCCCAGTCTGCCTGTAGCAGAGGGCTAGGAGAAGTAGGGTAGTTTTAATTGGCCCTCTTGTGGCTCTTTGCCACAAGGGTTGGAAGACCCCTGTTTATATTATTTTTATTTCATATAATAGTTAAGTCCCAAAGACAAAGAGTACATTTCTCTGGAAAACTTTTCTTTCTTTTAATCTTTCTTTTAGATACATCATTCTCCGCCAAGTGGCTGGTTCTAAATGTGTCTTAAATGTAATAAGCTAACAATAATCACTTAAGATAGCAGAGATGTAGAGGATAGCTCACTAATTTCCAAATCCAATCTAAGTTTGCCTTGAGCAAATTAATGGGATTTTTTTTTTTTACATTTTAGAAATATGCTCTTTTCTTTTGTTTAATTGAAGACTAGATCTTCTTCCAAGTTCTGAAGACTAGATCTTTTCCCAAGGCCAAGTTGTCTATATGAGGAATGTAGTGTTCATCACAAATAACACAGAGAAAGAGTAAGATAATGGCCAATTTTTAATATGCAAAGTGGGACTTTCAAGTAAATCTTGAGATGCAGGGAAAACCATTTTCATAAAATCTATCACTTCCTATAAAATGTCTAATAACCAAATATGAAAGACCCCTGTGCATAGAATTCTGTCATATTTTAACATTTTCATCAATGATAGATTGTTGCTTGATGGTAGAAGGGCAAGACTAACAGAAATGTTTTCAAAGCAAAACTTAGGGGATTTGTGGAAGAGGAAGACAAGAGGTGAGAAAAATGGAAGTTGATCAGGTATGTGCTCTGATTTCCGTTCCTTGGGTTTTTCTCTTTGGATTCTGGAGATTTCAATCTCTCAAGTTCTAATTTCCCAATTTACTCTTGGCTTCCATATGGCATAGCTGAATATACCAGCGGCTGAGAAGAGGGCCAGGGCAAGAGCTATAGAGTGGACCATCCGAGCTGAGGTCAATGGGAGGACCAACTTACTTATTTTACTTTCCTTAAGCCTTTCTCAAGGTATAACTGATATACAAAAAAATTGTACTTATTTAATGTATACAATTTGATGAGTTTGGACGTCTGTGTACCTCCCTGAAACCATTACCGTAATTAAGGTAATAAATACAACCTTTGCCTCCCAAAGTATCCTTGTGTCTTTTTGTTTTGTGTGTGTATGTGTGTGTGTGAGAAGAACACTTGACATGAGATCTGCCCTCTTAGTAAAGTTGAAGCATACAATACAGTATTGTTTACTACAGGTACCATGTTGTACCACAGATCTCCAGAACTTACTGATCATGCAGCTGCATCTTTATACCCACTGATTAACAACTCCCCATTTTCCCTAACCCTCTGGCAACCACTACTGTGTTCTATGCTTCTGTGAGTTCGACTATTTTAGGTATCGCATACAAGTGGAATCATGCAGTATTTGTCTTTTCACTTAGTAAAATGTCTGGGAAGTTCAGTTTAAACCTCAAAGGAGTCTAACTACTCTTGCCAACTGAGCTGAAGCTGAATCACTGCGGGAACACTACGAGGCCCTGACCTAGAAGCAAATAAACTACAACTTATACATACACGGCGTCGTTTTTAAATGACAGAAGGTCAAACAATGTCCAGTCAGTGAAGAGATATCCTGGTCCTTGACACGAAAGGGCCCAGCATATGATGTGATGCAAAGACTCATTATGGCTCTAAGAATGACAACTAGCCCTAAAGCCGAGAGATCCCATGTCTTGCTTCACCCCCAAGCTTGACAGGCAAACTCAAGGAGAGAAGCAGAAGGAAGGAAAGCCTCTGAGAAGCACTTTTGTCCAAAAGAAACGGAGTCATACTAAAAGATACTGTTTAAACTACAGGATCAGATATGAAATAAACAGATTGGACATGTAGTTTACTTTTTTTCCCTTGCCAACCAGCTTGAGAGGAAGGCTGATTAATTACAAATCAAAAAATTACATTTTCTCTGCACATCTGATTTGATTTGTGAATTAAATATTTGCTATCCCGCTACCCTGGCTAATGAATTAAAATTAAAAGAAAATCTAAAAAGAAAACCATGTAAAATTTTTATTGCATTTCAAATTCTTAGTTAATTGGAAAATATTTGTATTATCCAAACGTGTATACATATATTTACATCCACTTATCCTGAAAGAATCAATTATGATAAGTAAAAAGCACTTTATATTGGCATTTGGCAGAGATATGAATTGGATATTCTCTAAGCTTTATAATAATATACTTCATAGGCTGAACATACTTATTATACATATAATAGTTTAATTTACCTCAAAAATCTAAATGTATCTTTAAAAAATGTATCATTATAGGAACGTTGCCTTCCTTTTTATGAAACTGATAGCATCACAAAAGATGGCAAATCACTACATATTTTTGCTAACAGTGACTGGAGTCACATGCCATTTTCCACACTTAAGCTTCCTGCCTATTCTGCATGTTATTACTTTGTGCCCAAGATGGAAATTTATCAGGAAAAAAATTCAATAAATGTTAAAGAAGGGACATCTTTTCAAGTAAGGGGGAGGGGAGCAATTTTTTTTTAAAAGATTTTATTTATTTGACAGAGAGAGATCACAAGTGGACAGAGAGGCAAGCAGAGAGAGAGAGAGAGGAGGAAGCAGGCTCCCTGCGGAGCAGAGAGCCCGATGTGGGACTCGATCCCAGGACCCTGAGATCATGACCTGAGCTGAAGGCAGAGGCTTAACCCACTGAGCCACCCAGGTGCCCAGGGGAGCAATTTTTGTTTCTACTTTATAAGGGAATATTATATTCATTTCCTACTCTCCCTCTCCAGGGCGGCGTGCGGCGTCATTTCACAATTTCTTGCCGCCCTCCTCTTGTCCCTCTGCCTGCATGTGTCTGTTGCATTGAGATGAGCCTCTCTGGGGTTTGGGGAACACATGGAGGAGCTAAGCCTCCCTGAGGAGGGAGGGTTGCCATTTCTGAGAAGGAGCCTCGGCTGGCGGCTGGCGGGTTGAGGCTGCGGCTGCTGAAAGCTGGAGAGCTGCTGGGAAGCCCTGCAGACGCTCAGGGCAGCTGCGCTGTCGGGCGAAAAGCCCGGTGCTCCCTCCCTCCCTAGCCACGGCTGCCTCTGACCACGGTAGATTGTAATTCAATAGAATTCTAATCTTTAGCTGCCAGAGCCGCCAGGCAGAGGGCCCAGAGGCCCTTTCAAATCAGGGTTTTTACAGTTATTTTAATCCACGGGAGATGCCAGCATTTCTGTGCCTCACAAAGACAAGCAACACTGTGCAGAGGCTGGTGAGATACAACCTAGATGAGGAAGTTGAGCCAGATTCTCTTGGGGGAAAAAATGAGAGTAAATCCATGTATATTGTTCATGGTCCTAATCTGCCGTCTATTTTCAATTGGGACAGATTCAGGTAGGAATGATACCATAAATAAATGATGGGAGAAGGTCTATGCAAACACACACCATTTTGTGCGACAAGCCGATAGTGGGCATGCTGCCGCTCGCATGACTCTTATTCAACTGAGTGAATAGTATTAAAGTCCCTTGCTCTCCCTGTTGGAATAAGTTGGACACTGAAGTGATGGGTACAATGACCTAGCTCTGGTGGGGCACCCTGACTCAGCTCAGTGCTAGTTCTACTCAGGGATGCTGAGAGAGGTCTGCACTACCTGGCCTCGGAGGAGCAGGGTATCTTGGTGGTTACAACAGCCCAGACTCCGGGATTAGGCCGCCTGGGTTCAAATCCTACTCGGCCATTTACTAGCGATGAAAATTGGGGCACATTTATGATCTCTTTGTGTCCTCTGGGATGAGAGAGATGATAATCATGGTACCTGTCATGAGAATGAAATGGGTAAACATAGGTGAAGAGCAGAAAGCAGTATCTGGCCTGTTGGGGATACTCAGGGTGTGGTCTGCAGACCAACGGCAGCAGCGGCTTATTAGAAATGCAGATTCCTGGGCCCTGTTCTGACTTAACAGCATCCAAATCTGAATCTCAAAAAAAGATTCCTATTGACATTAAACATTTGAGAAGCATTGCTATCTAAATGTTGGTGTACATATTTGAGGCTAGCTTTAGCTACGTTGAGTGGTCAAGGTGAGAAGGGCATCCCCGCCAATTTGCCTTTCCCTTCCAAGCTCTGGGCCCTAAGGAGAGGCTCTGTCCTCTCTGACACTGGCCTCTGATTATCCTGGCTTTTTGGTGAACTCTGCTGCCCTGAGCCCATGTCCCTATTAGCCTCAACCTGCATCCCAACCTGAATGTTTACTTTGCATCCGGATCTCGATATTTCTGACTCCACCAGCTTATTTAATCCCAAGTCTCCATTAGCACCTTTGCTTGTCAGCTTTATTGGATGTCTTCAATTATGGACTATGTCCTGATGCCTTTGCAGTTCAGCTAAAAGGGTCTATGCCTAATCCCCCTCCCTGAACAAAACAAGAAAAAATATTAGGAACGTATTTAAAAAGTTGGAATTATTTAACACTTCCCTCCTAGGCCCACACTGTACAGAAACATTTGGTTTTTATAGTTGGCTCCGAGAGGCAATTTTCTAACAGATTTTTCTAGCGGAGAAGAGAGCTCAGCCTTTAAAGAATGCAAAGGTCAACAAAGCAAAATTTGCTCTATTTATGGGATGGGTGTGACATTTGGACCTCTTAGCAGCCAATATTCTTTTGGCTTTAGGGAAGAGTTCATTGCCACACCTGCTTGCTTTATTTCACATCAAATGGTGTTTAGTGAAGAGGTTTGGAAACAAGAGACCTTCCATAGGCATTCATGCCAAGCTTATCACAATTCCATGACGCTTGGCCAATAGTGCAATGAGAATGGATGACACCAGGATGCCAGCGCCCTTGATGTGTGGTGAATTGAAGGGATATGATTGTAAGTGAAATGGACAGAAGAAGTGCTTCAAGGGCACACTGGCACCTAACTTATAGTAGCAGAACAGCTCTGTAGAGAGGCAGGAATTCACAGCAATAAGCTTTGTATCCTGCTAGGATCAAATTGGAAGAGAGGAGAGGTTAGTTATTTGTAGACCGCGAGATTAATGTGACTCACAAACCATTTCAATTGTGGCTCTCAGAACTTCTTGGGAGGACCACT
Organism: Lutra lutra; assembly: GCF_902655055.1. Lineage (NCBI taxonomy): Eukaryota > Metazoa > Chordata > Mammalia > Carnivora > Mustelidae > Lutra > Lutra lutra. The sequence goes on along the minus strand of NC_062283.1, from coordinate 48,343,061 downwards.
TGGGCATCCACAATCATTGATTGCCTCCTCTGTGCATGGCACTAAGAAAGCAACCAAAAGACCAAAAGGAGAAATATAATACTTCTTCCCTCTAAAAAGCTTACAGTCACTTCTGGGAAATGCATCTATGTATATGAAATGGAAATAAATTTAGCAAGGAATAAGTGGAAGACTCCAAATGGGTATCAGAGGAAAAGTTACTTCTGTCCAATCTAGAGGGTCAGGACAGCCTCAAGAAGGTGTGGTTGGAGCTAAAACTTTGGAGGATCAATTTATATTGCAACGCATACATTCTTGTAAACACAGAGAAACTTGTGACCCAGGTAAAGCCTAGATGGAAAAAGAAGACGGATTTTAGGGGACCAACAAGTAAACCTTTTTTTCTTGTCCTCCCAAATTCAAGTATATTGAAAGGAAAACACAGGAATTAGACACTTGGGGAGATTATCAGTCTCTCCCTCCCGCCCCCCACGGAAACTCAACTGGAGGACATGAGTGATGTGTGGCTGCACACATTTTAATACTTTACTGCTGACATAGGCAGACTTAGCTGCCCAACCACAGGTCACACTCCACAGAGACCCTGGAAGTACCATATCACACTGGCTTAGCACTTTCTCCAAAGTTCATGAGTCAGAAATTCCATTTCTCCATCCTTGGAAATATATTCTCTTCCCTACCCACCTGCCCGGTATCATCCAGGAGAGTTTATGCTTTGCTTTGCTTTTCTCTTTCTTTCTTTTCTTTTCTTTCTTTCTTATTTTTTTTTTTTTAAGATTTCAATTATTTGAGAGAGAGAGAGAAATAAAGAACATGAGCTGGGGGAAGGGCAGAGGGAGAGGATAAGGGAGAAGCAGGTTCCCCCACTGAGCAGGGAGCCCAACTCAGGGCTCAACCCCAGGACCCTGAGATCCTGTCCTGAGCTGAAGGCGAATGCTTAAGCTACCGAGCCACCCAGGTGCCCCAAATTTATTCTATTTTTAATGGACTCTAAGTTGATTTTGGTACAACTAACCAAATTAACAAACAGTAACATTTATCTTTCTTTAAATCTGTGCGTTTGTGTGATGCACCTTGAAGCTCTTTACGCTCTGATGCGAATGGGTTGGGAAAAAACTGAGAAGCACTGATAAATAAATAATTCCCCAGGGGATTCCAATAAGCAGTAAAGTTTGGGATCTTTTGGTCTAGATGATTTGTAAAAATTTTGAACCCATTGGTTTCTATGATTCTTGGAGCTAAAATTGCCTGTGGTTGCCTACCGAGTGTTTTTCTTGCTGTTGATTTCTGGTTTTGTTTTTTCTTTCTCTGGATACTTACTTGATTAAGTCTAGTTTCTGGCTAGAGATTCTACATTTTGGAGAAGTATTTCCAGCAAATGCAATGGCCCCTTGAAGATCAGAAACAGATGTGAGAGAAAGTATCTGAATCCCCAGAGAAGAAGGTATTGGGAAATTATCAGTTGAGAGGGTGCTTACATCAAGAGGGAGTGGGACTGCCTCTCTGATAAGCTTTTACCAATAGTTTAGGTCGAAGACTCTTGTCATCGAAAATGTAATGAAGGGATGTGTAACAAATTGTTGAACAATAGAGTTTTCAGTTTTGTGCGATTTCTGTTTTGTGGGAACTCTAGGATGTTACATGTCTCTCTAGGTCCCAGTTGTCTTACTAACTAAATGGATTAAATGAAACCATCTTTGCATGTTTATAATGTTAAATATAAAGAATATTTTTGAAGCATTGACAAATGTAAATGCTAACTAATAACCAGACTAAAATGTTGTAGTCCCTAAAGATAGTTTATAGCAGATGATCTGCCTACATAGGTTAAGTATGTTTTAGAAATAAATTAATTTGCATTTCGGTGTCAGCTTTCTTCTTTGTAATTTGTTACCAGCCTTTACACTAGGTCTCTTTGTTTTGTTCCCTACACATTATTGTTGCTCTCTTGGCTTCTAAGACATGTCTCTTTCCTGGGTTTCTTCCTTCCCTCTGATATTTTCTTGTTCTTATTTTTGCAATCTCTACTTTTCCCTGTCTTCACATATAATTGTGCCCCAAGTGTATTTATAAGGTTCTCTTTTTAATATCTTTCCCTTCTTATTCTCATTCCTTCAGAAATAGAATTACATAATAAAAGTTTATCGAGTCCTACGATATGCTAGATAATATGCACTAGGAACAAGGCAGTCAAAGGCAAAGTTTCCAGCCTCTAAGACTTTAGCCTCTCACAAATTTGATAATCATTTATACTCAGCTCCTCTCCTCTAAAGTCCCACCCCCAAATGATACATTGAACATCTCTGCTTGGAAGTCCTGTAGGCAGTGCACACCAGATGCAGAAAAAGCCAGAATGCATTATTTTTCCTTGTAGCTCTACCCTGCTGAGTTCCCTTTCTCTATTAAATAGCATTATTCTAGGCTTCGATATTATCACGTTTGTCTTCCTCTCCCTATATACTCAGCCTTCACTTCTTTTTTATTCTGTCTCTGGTGTGTCTCTCAGGTCCATTTCCTTCTCTCTCTCTTCCCACTGTCTTGGTGAAAGTCTCCATCGGCTCTCACCAGCACAAGAAGTGTAGTCTCTCTCTCTCTTTTTTTAAGTTTTATTATTTATTTATTTATTTTTTTAAGATTTTATTTATTTATTTGACAGAGATCACAGCAGGCAGAGAGGCAGGCAGAGAGAGAGAGAGAGAGGGAGAAGCAGGCTCCCTGCTGCTCAGAGAGCCCGATATGGGGCTCGATCCCAGGACCCTGAGATCATGACCCGAGCTGAAGGCAGAGGCTTTAACCCACTGAGCCACCCAGGCGCCCCAAGTAGTGTAGCCTCTTAATTGTGTCTCTGCTTCCAGGGTATTGCATGGCTCCTGAGTCGTCCTTCTACTCACACTTTCCTGCATCTCATTCTCTTGCTTATTTTCAGTGCAGCCCACAATCATTCCCTGCGTGTCCTAACTATTCTCCTGCCATTTTTAGCCATGCACTCGTACCCTAGCACCAGACTAGATGAGTTCCCCCCACACTCCCGTGTCTTCCATGCCTCAGTGCCTTGATTGACTCCTGGACCCCAGATTTCCTTCCTCTCCATCTTTGCTTGGTGAACTTCAATCTTCAAGGCTTAGATTCTTCTTTTGTGAGAATTCTTCGTCTGTGAAGCTGTCTCTGCATTCCCCATTCTTTGTTCATATTTCACGTATAACACTTTCCATATGGTATTTTGTATTCCTGGGAATTTCAGTGTTTGGCACAGAGGAGATAATATTTTTTCTTTTTTAGGTAGCTGCTTAATAAGTAAAATGAAATTTGTTGCACTTTTATATCTAAAGCTCTGTCTCTATGTGATCCATAACAACTTGTTTTAGCAAAAAACTGGACTGTTATTTAATGGTTGTAAATGCAATTGTGAAATGCAAGTTTTGACTTGCTGAGTTTACATTTAACTTGAAATTACATCTTCTACAAAGAGAGGATTCATTTTTTTTCATGTCTTTAAGCTTTTCTTTCTCAAAATACATTCTGTTAGAGGAGTTGCACCCGAAACATTAAGATAGTCCTCTTTGCTTCACGTAGTTTCAGCAGATGAGTTGAAGAAACTGAAAGTACACTGAGATCTTGTAAAGCATGATCACTTTAGATTCTAGGCCTGCATTGTTCTCAGTATTGTACTTGGCACTTTACTGGAGAAAATACTGAATAGGGATATGGTTTCCTTTTTTCTCTTATTGGTTATTGAGAATATAAATGACTAGAAAGCATATAGTTAGTTCTACTTAGTCTATTAATATATTCATTCAGGGGCGCCTGGGTGGCTCAGTGGGTTAAGCCGCTGCCTTCGGCTCGGGTCGTGATCTCAGGGTCCTGGGATCGAGTCCCGCATCCGGCTCTCTGCTCAGCAGGGAGCCTGCTTCCCTCTCTCTCTCTCTGCCTGCCTCTCCGTCTACTTGTGATCTCTCTCTGTCAAATAAATAAATAAAATCTTTAAAAAAAAATATATTCATTCATAAGCCAGTTATACAATCCATTATTGCCATTTTTCATGGTAGGATTACTGAGTCCAGTTATTATGTGAGCTTTGAGTTTTCTTTTAAGTTCTAGGTATTCAAGGGCGATGAGTGGGTTAGTTTATTATTGCTGCAGTCTGCTCCAGGAATACCTTCCTAGTAATCCAATTGTCTCCACAGGGTGGATTCTGCAGATACACTCAACTCATTTACAGCTCAGGATGACATGAGAACTGGGGGACAACAAAGATTTAGTAATACTGTTGGTGTGTGAGGCTGCATGTGGGTATTTTCCCAGATTCTTCCTGGATTTAATATTATTTCCAAGGGATTTTCTTTGTCAGTGCTTAATCTAAGAAAGAAATATAGCAAAAGAAAATTTAGGATTCTCCTTTTTTTTTTTTAAGGGCTCTCTGCTCAGCAAGAAGCCTGCTTCCCTCTCTCTCTCTCTCTGCCTGCCTCTCCGTCTACTTGTGATCTCTCTCTGTCAAATAAATAAATAAAATCTTAAAAAAATAGTACTATTAAAACAAGAATGCGTTTTAAATATCTTTTCCCCTAATCACATGCATACTCTGTTATGGCACTTCACCTATTACTCACATCAAACTTAGATCTGTAGCTGTCAGAGAAACAAACCACCTGCTAACAACTTGCTAAATAAAAGGTTTTATTCTCTTTTAGTCTTTACTGACTCAATCCCATTTGCTGCGGCCCACATAACTCATGTTCATAGTAAGTGTCCTGATTCTAGCATGTTTCTCTTGTTACCACTAGGCTCGATTAGGTGCCTGTGTATTGCATATTTCTATCTCGGTAATATTCCATCCTGTCTATAGTATGATCTGTTCATGTGTCAATCTCCACCATTAGCCTATGAACTGCTTGAGATCAGAGGCTGTTCTTTATTCATCTTTGCTGAGCACTGTGTCTTTAATGTAGTAGTGAATACCATATGAGTGTTTATATAATTAATAGTGAAGTGAGCTCTCAGGGACTGGAATTTTTGTTGACGTGCAACACCACTGAAAGCTCTTACCTGAAAAACTGCATTAAATATAATATCACCTAAATTTTATAGACACATCTGAATCACCGCATTAAACTACTGTGTTTAATTTACTTCTAAAAAAAAAAAAAGCAGTATCTCTTGTCCTCCAGTTATTTAAGGGGTATATTTTTTAAAAAGAAAGTGGAGGTGAATTAAAAAGTGTGTAGAAAGTCATAAGTTTAAATTGCTTCCTAATATAATCTCTTGAGTTCATGTTTAATAAAGATAAGTTACTCAATCAACAATCACTCCATGTGTGAGGGTATTTGTACATAAATCACTTAGTTTGGCTTGGATCTAACATTGATAGGACATAATTGATCTTTAAAAGTTTTATGAAGAATCACAGACTGTGAAATTAAAGGCAGTTGTATTGTCTAACTTTGCCTTTCCATCAAACAGACACCTGTTTTCTTGGTAGTAGAAAGCTTATTTTATATGTATTTTTTTTTTATTTTATTTATTTATTTGACAGAGAGAGAGATCACAAGTAGGCAGAGAGACAGTCAGAGAGAGAGGAGGAAGCAGGCTCCCCGCTGAGCAGAGAGCCTGATGCGGGCCTCGATCCCAGGACCCTGGGACCATGACCTGAGCCGAAGGCAGAGGCTTTAACCCACTGAGCCACCCAGGCGCCCCTTTTATATGTATTATTGACCAGTACATCAATTAACTCTGTCTCACAATAATTAACATCATGTTACCTTCTAGTTTTTTTTTTTTTTAAGATTTTATTTATTTGACAGAGAGAGAGAGATCACAAGTAGGTGGAGAGGCAGGCAGAGAGAGAGAGAGAGAGAGAGGAGGAAGCAGGCTCCCCACTGAGCAGAGAGCCTGATACGGGGCTCGATCCCAGGACCCTGGGACCATGACCTGAGCCGAAGGCAGAGGCTTTAACCCACTGAGCCACCCAGGCGCCCCTTTTATATGTATTATTGACCAGTACATCAATTAACTCTGTCTCACAATAATTAACATCATATTACCTTCTAGTTTTTATCAAGAAAGCCTACCAGAGTTTTCTAACCTGATCAACTTCCAGCTAGTATTTTTTCCCACCCCCTCAAAATTTTTTTTTTTTTAAAGATTTTATTTATTTATTTGACAGAGAGAGAGATCACAAGTTGGCGGAAAGGCAGGCAGAGAGAGAGGGGGAAGCAGGCTCCTCGCTGAGCAGAGAGCCCGATGCGGGGCTTGATCCCCGGACCCTAAGATCAGGACCTGAGCCGAACGCAGAGGCTTTAACCCACTGAGCCACCCAGGCACCCCTCAAAAAAAAGGTTTAAAGCAAGCATTAAAACCTGTATAAAATGTATTCTGGTTCATGATTTGGTAAACCAGCTTGTCATTTAACTTTACATATTGCATAGTGTTGTTATATGTGACAAGAGTTGAAAAATATCCAGTAGGAGAGTTTTATTTTACTTTTCTTAATATATAACAAGCTGTCCCTTGAATTCCTTTCTCTTTTCCTGCCTTCCTTCCTTCTCTCCTTTTTTTCTTTCTCTTTTTAGAAATGTTACTTTCTGTCAATCTTATTTCCAGTTTTCATTTAAGAGTCTGTGGAAGAACAGCTTAGAGCCATTCGGTGGTTGTTCCTTCTCATTCGAGTGGCCTGAGCACTGGGAGCTACAGACCAGTCTTCAGTGGCAAGCTGAGTGCTCCAGTCTTCAGTGGGAACCACTGAATAGTCACAGAGGGCACCTGCCCTCCTTCATACCAGTCTGCAACCTTGGGTTGTGTGGCAATAAATCTGGGACCTGCGGTAATCCTTTCACCCTGAAATTCCTCCTTGGTCACAGCATTTTCAACAGCAGCTTACTCTTCCTTTTCAATCTTTTCAGGATTTCTGTAGAAGGAGAGATCAAGTGTGACCTTTGTGGGTGTTCACATGAGAATGTGCCATGCATGTGCAGAAATTCCTGGGCCAGCATCCACCACATCAGACCAGCTGAGTGAGCTCCTTATTGTTGTATGGGATGGCAACATCCATCAGACTCTTCTCTGTGTTGCATAGAACAATGTAGGCAGGTTAACATAAGTTGCCTCTGTGAGAGGCTGGTGATCAACCCTGGGATTGGTAATCACCAGAAGTCTCAGCTTCTAGAAGGCTTCCAGGATCTGGTTAGTGAATGTCCTAGTTGTGAAGTGGCCAGCAATAGGAGTGGCTCCAATGACAGCCCAAACTTCATCACAGCCAGCTGGCCAGTATTCCTGGAGCCTGTGACACTCAGATCAACGGGGCTTTCAATGGCCTGAGCTGCCAACAGAAACTTCTCCCAGGTTCTCTTCAGATTTATGATGTGGATGCCATTGCTTTTCTTTTTGTAGATGGAAGTCAAATTTGGTGCCACCTCAGTGGGTTCCTGCTGCAAGGAATTTAAGGACTCCTCTTTCATGTGCAGGACATCAAGGACTCTTGATGTGAAAATCTCCCTCTAAGTTAGGATGGAAACACAGAACAACACAACAAGGACCCTTCTCTGGGTAGCTTGGAAAGCCTTTACTTTCTGATAATTCGTAAATGCTGTCATTACACTTGGAAAAGGGAATAGTTGTGGCAAACTGGATAGTATGCAGTAGTTAAAGACTGTGATTAAAATGTTTGGGAAGTTTGTGTGTATATGTATTTGTCTCAGTCACAAAATTTCATGGTCCCTCAGGTCATCTATATTAGTTTCCTAGTATTGCCATAACAAATTACCACACATGTATTGGCTCCAAACAGCACAAATTTACTATCTTACAGTGCTGGAGGTCAGTGTCTGAAATTAATTTCACTAGGCTAAAACCTTCTGGAGGTTTTTTGGAAGAGTCTACATTCTTATGTAGCTTCTGGAGGCTGCCTGCCTCCCTTGACTCATGGCCCATTCCTGCATCTTCACTCTGACCTTTGCTTCATTACACTGGGCCCACTCAGATAATCCTCATCTCAAAGCTTTTGATCACATCTGCAAAATCACTTTTGCTATGTGTGTTTGGGCTCCCCAGGACCACCCTCTGGTGTGGTGCTTTGCTGAGAGGATGCAAAGAACTCAACATATAATAATATTCACAGCTACAATTTATCAGAGCACAAACACCAGTCACAACAACAATGAAACAAAGCCAAGTCAACCAAGGGAGAAGGCACATGGGGCAAATTCTGAGGGAAAACAGGTGCAAGCTTTCAAGGGTCCTCTCTCAATGGAATCACATAGCATGTGTTTCCTTCCTTCGACAATGAGTTCTGACAGCACATGTAAAATGTTGCTAACCAGAGAAGTTCATTAGGGACTCAGTGCCTGGGGTCTTTATTGGAGCTGGTTATGTAGGCATACTTTGTCTGCTGTGTGCCAGAATTCCAGATTCCTAGAAGGAATGCAGATGTTCAACACAAAACATATTGCTTGCACAAACATTTTAGGCACAGTGAGCTGTTCCTACCAGTTAATGGTGGGAACACTCCAAAATCTAAATTCCCAGAGGTTAGCCAAGGGCTAATCTTGCAAGGAGGTCTTTTCAAGGATAGACATTTAGAATTGCTATGTTAACTCTTTCCTTCACACAATGTAAGGTAGCATATTGGAGGTTTCGGGAATAAGAATGCAGACATATTTGGAGGGATTGTTATCTGTCTAGAGCATATGTATTTTACTTAGTTCTATATTCAAGCTCTAGCCCCAGTGCCTTGCATGAAGTGAGTGCATGGGAAATGTTCCTTCTTTGTGCATTGAGCTGTGATCATGATTTGTCATATTTCCTGTGTTACCACCATCTTTGTAAATGGCATTACCATTCACCCAGTACCTGAATAGAAAATCTACTTGACTCCTTCCTGTTTCTTGCTCTCCATTTGCAATCAATCATCAAGTCCTACTGATTCTACTCTCTAATGTTTCTTGATTCCATTCCATTTCCTTCAGGTCCACTGCCATCATTGTAGTCTGGGCCACCATAACTTCTGGGCACCCTTTCTTTATATGCTCTGGACTGGTTTGAAGCTTCTAGTTCGCTTTCCTCCAATCCAGTCTCCAGATAGAAACAAGAGTGTTCTTTAGGAACACAAATCTAATCACATTACTGCTCTATTAAAAACCCTTCAGTGGTCTCTATTTCCCCAGACTCAATCTTTACCCTCGTTTATCTTGCACACTATACACTTTGCAATCACAGTGAATTTCTCTTGGTTTCTCAAACAAAATATACTCCTTCCTTACCTCTAGGGTTTTACATGACTTTGCTCCTTTGTACCAAACACTTTCCTCCTTCTTTGCCAAGTTAGGTCTGATTATCCCTTCACTTGAGTCTCAGCAAAAAAATTTCTTCCTCAGGAGATCTTACCAGGCATCTAAACAGGTTAGGTCCCTCGATTATCTGGCCGTTTATATCCTGTACTTTCCTTATCATTATATTTAGCCCAAAAATTATGATTTTGTCTATCTTCTCTGCCAGGTTATAATCTCCATTATGGCAGAGACTCTGTTTTGGTTGCCATTACATCTGTAACATATAGAACATGGAACTGGACATAATGTTTCCTAAATGAGTGAATGCATTAGTGCTGAGTTTTTAATTTCCTGGCTGCTTTGGAATACAGTCTGGCAGTTCCTCAAAAAGTTAAAGAAAGAGTTATCATATAGCCCAGCAATTGTACTTCTATATTCACCCAAGAGAAACAAAAATGTAACCCCCACAAAAAATTGTATATAAAATTTCATAGCAGCATATTGTTAGCATAATAGCCAAAATGTGGAAACGACTTGAATCTCCATCAATCGATGAAGGAAAAATACAATGTGGTATATCCATGCAATGGAGTATTATTTGGTAATGAAAAGAAATGAAGATTACATGGTACAACATAGGTGGACCTCAAAAACATGCTAAGAGGCCAGTCACAAAAGACCACATAATGTATGATTTATGAAATGCCCAGAATAGTCAAATCTATAAAGATGAAAGCTAGATTAGTGATTGCTTAGAACTGGGTATGTTGGGGAGAAATGGGGAAAGACTGCTAAGGATTGCCATGGTTTCTTAAGGTGATAAAAATGTTTTAACACTGGTTATGGTGATAGATGCACACTTCTGTGAACATGCTAAAAACCACTGAATTGTGTATTTAAAATTTATGAATTGTACAGAATATGAATTTTATATCAATATTATTTAGAAAGGATTGGAAACTTGTTAATGTATAATTCAACTTTGAAAGGGAGTTGATGGCGATTACGCTTAATTCTCACTAAGAAGAACATCGAACTCAGGAGGTATTAATTGAATGAGTGAATGATTTATCATTCTCTATTGACTAAATGCCCGGCCAGCTAGTTCACCTCACAACTCAAACAATCACGTAAGTGTTTTTCCTTGAGACAACCACTGCACTTTTGTATAGAGCAGAAGGGTTTTATGTATATTTTGTCACATGAAAGTGTAAGAAGAAGTGAATTTATGAACTGAGAATTAATTTTAAAAATTAATGCTTTTCACTGATTCGTCAAGGACACTCTTAAGTGAAACAACCCTTTCATCCCACTCTTAGGTACAGAAGAATGCAATGACTGACTCAAGGCAGTAAGTTTACTCATGAACTCACATTGCTTTTGTACTATAAGTGCAATCTCAACCCAGTAGAAAAGGCAAAAGCTGCTTCTTATTATTATGAAAATAGTTTTGACCTAATATTTCCTCTGAGAAGATCTTGAGGACTCCTAGTGGGTCTGCAGACCACACTTGAGAGCTGTTGTCCACAGTGATATTAGCAACAAAGGTCTGGCATGTATTTACAGATCTCCCTAAGTTGTGCCCCAGTGGTCTTTCTAGGGTTGATAATCATCTCAATCAAGTAGCAAATTATTCGGTCAAGTTTCTCCTTAATGCAGTACACTTCTAATTAAGGGAACAACATGGCTAATTGTTAAGTGATTAGCATTTCCTTGCTTTTCACTGTCAGAAGATGCATTAACAGCAATCACCTCAACCTTATTTTATCTGAACTCTTAATTTTTTGGTCTCTTCTCTGCTCCCTTATTAGAATAGCGAGGGGAGGTACCAAAGAAGTAGATAGAGATCGAGTCAGAGACTTTGTGGTAAGTAACCTTCCAGTAGTTCACAAAAATCTTCTCTGACTATCTTTTCTGGGAAGGTTTCTGGATGTTTTATGGTAATAGATTGAAGATGCATTGAAACATATTCTGACTGCCCTACATCTGGGAACTGAGAGGCCAGCCACCAAATTCTTGATTTGAGTTTCAAAGATGACATTCAGAGTTCAGTCATGGGCATAGTTAGCTTCGACACATGAATAATTCTTCCAGCAACGATGGAAGGGAGAAACTGCCAAATCATTCTATAATTGGCAGTTAGGTTTTCAGATTAAGCTACCATGGTCTGTGGCAACTCCGAAGGATAGATAATGTACCCGTGGCAGGTTAGAGTTTTGCATTGTGTTAACATTGCCTTTGTTTAGCTTTTTGCTCTACCTTTCTTTGGGGGAATACTGACATTCTTCTTTGTGTTGCAGAAGATTTCTCAGCATGGCCAGGTGGCATTTAAACAGCCTAATGAGAAAGATGACTTGGCTCCAAGTGGCAATGTCAAAAGACACTTCGCAGCTGCCCCGTCGCAGAGGTCTGCAATGAGACTGACATTCTCAATTACTGCCCAGTGTCGTGTTGTCACCAGCCCCTTCTCAGTACCCACCTTCTTCAAGCAGCATTCATGCCCTCTCTTCATCCGTTCAAGTGGTGCTCTGGCACGAAAGAAGCTGTGTTTTATCTCCCTAATGCATCTTGCTGTCTTTGGCACGTTTGTTGTTTGTTGTTGGTAGTGCCAGGGCTCAGCTGTTACATGACAAGCTTTGATAGAGTGAATCAATTGTTGTTTTTTCTTCTTGAAATACCCATCAGACTTTGTACTTCCCCTTTAAAAATGAAGGCTGCTTCATAATGGTTACTATTGGGAATAAGAAAAATATGACACAAGAAATTTATATCATTTTCACTTTTGATCGCGGCGGATGAATTGTCAGGAGAAAAATAAGTCTTGGTTTTTCACAGTGTTCATTTAGATGGGAACAAATGCCAGATGTCCCAGAAATCTCACTTTCTGGGAATACACTATCAAGAGTATCCTGATTTAGCTTTAACTTTTAAAACTCCTTAGACAGATGGAGAGAGAGAGAGAGAGATCATTATTTTCACCTTTCCTCTATCCCAAAAGGGCAGGAGCCCTCAAAAGAGTACTTTTTGGGAGTCCAGGAGATTGTTTTTCACCTGAGGGTTATTTGAAATTTCCTGTGGATGGTGAATCTGGGGTCAGGCTTGAGGATTTGTGATCTAAACAGTCTTGACCCTGCTTCCTATAAAACCACAAATTGATATTGCTAGGACTCATTGCCACAGGATAGTATCCAGCTATCGAACATCCAGATAAAATTGAGTAATAAATTCCAAGAGTCAAATGTTCCTTGTTTTTGAGCAATTGAATGAAACCTTTTAAGCCCAAATAGTATTCAAATCTGACCCTACTCCAAGTTTAAAAAACTATCATAAGAAAACTGTTAAGTTTTTCATCTGGTGTTTAAAATATGGCTGACTCTAATTTATGGTTTAAAAAAGGCGAGGGGGGACTAGAACATATTCATGTCCTATCTTTGTCTGTGGTTTGTATTCTATGAGAAAGCTTCCACAACACTGTGCAAATAGGTTTATATAGAAAAACAGAAGGTTCTTGAGGTCAATGGCTCTTCTTAACTGTACTAAAGGTCAAAACTAGCAATCAGCCAGTTTTACCAGTTATTTGACCTTGGACAAAGTCACCTCTACATACCTTAATTTTCTCAACCGTGAGATGGTGATAACTATAGTACTATAGAAGTTTATGTAAAGATTAAACGAATAAATACAATAAATATAATAAAGCACTGGAACAGTGTCTGGCACATAACAAATACCACCTAATTGTTAGTTTGGTTGTAGTGTATAATAATAGAATAAGTGTTGTATTTGAGGTAATTCTGGGTGTCCAAGAAAAAAGATAAGTATAGAGGAGAGAAGGAAAGAGGGAAGTCAAGAGAGAGAGGGTCTTCCCTGTGATAAGGAAGGGGAGAGAGGTTGGTGGGTCACAGCCAGTGTGGGTCTTGGCACTATTCCATGGAAACAAACTCTCTGAGTGAGTAGAGAGTTTTCTTGAAGGCTGTACAGTTCACACAGAGAGCCTTCACTCTGAGCACAGGGCCTTCTAGCCTTGCCTAAGACTCTCATGTTCCAATGAAGGGATGATCTCAGCCAGATCTCATCAGTGATTGGTGAAGATGGATGAACCAGGACCAGGTGGGGAGCAGGGGGTGAGAGGGAGTTCCCACCTACCATGGTCCTTTTACACATATAACTTTTGTGTATTCTGAAGGGAAGGAGAACTCAGTAGGCTGGATATTTGGGCTTAAATTTAGTTTATTTAATGTCTTTTGTGCACCTGGATTGTGGACTGAGCTTTATAGCCACTGCACTGATTGGCTCTTATAATGGTATTATTTATAGATGTGTTCTTTAGTATTTCACACATGTCCTGTTTTCCAAAGTACGTTATATCTGATAGCAGGGATCATTTAAAAATATCTGTCATCTTGCTCCATTGTGCCTGGAACATCATGTTCTGTGCACAATGGGTGTTTAGTAAACTTGATTCGCTGTCCAGGGCCCCGAGGACAGAGGTTCTCATCTGGAGTGCTAGGCAGGCATATACCATATTCCTTTACCAAATTACACGACACAACATTTTATCAGAGTATAACATTTTTGTCTTTGCTACAACTGGATACTGTCCTTCAGAACTCCGTAACTCCGTGAGATGTAAGAGAGCAAATGGGTTGCCTGATACAGTGTGGTCTATATAAGATTGGCACTGAAGAAAGAGGGTTTATTGGAACATGTGAGATCTTTTGCACCCTGAGGATATTAGAGGTCAGGGGACAAGACAGCTATATTCAAACAGCCATACAGAAAACCTTACAGTAAGACTGCAAGAGAATGAATGAAGCCATACCTAGGGAAGCTTTTATGGAAACCATGAGATGTTATATTACAGTAGTGATTTCCATGTTATTGTTAGTAACTTTGATGATGATTTTGATATTTAATTCCTTCACGTGTGCTGCCAAAATTCTAAAATTCAAGAGTGTGACAAATTCCAATATGATTGAAAACTACTTCTTTGGCATAATTACATCTTAAAGAAAATAGTATGAGGCGCTTGAATGTGAAGTTCTTAATTCTTTCAACATCATTCTTTAGGGCTAAAAGGAGGTATTACCTAATTTAAAATATCTCCTATCTACTGGCAAGTGGTCAAGTGGGCCCTAAGCCACAAAGACCACTGTGGTTCCTACTTCGAATGGCCACATTTCCATAGATTCTTTTGGTGAAGAGAGAAGAAGCCCAAATGTGTTTAGACAGTTTATGCATCAGCTTAATGCTTACATCAGTTTCCCTTGAGCCCCAAATTCCATGGGTAGGTTTTTTTTTTTTTTTATATTTTTGCCATTTTATTGTTTTGTGGTTGTATCTGAAGATTTTTCTCTGATCCTTTCTTGTCTTCCTTAGAGGGACACTTTTAGGTTACCTGCTGCCTGGCAGTAAACCTGTACTCATTAGATAGATGTATCAGTTCTCTCTGACCCCTATCCCCTCGGGCTCTTACAACAGAGCAAAAGGTTTTCTCTTTGAGGGTAGTGCTCTGTGATAAACTTCAGCCAACCTCCCACCAGATGTTATTCCTATGCTTTGCATACCATGGACATTCATTTTTGTAACTATTTTTGATACTCTAGAGAAGGCTTGTGTCAGTCGTTTGGACCTTAGAGCACAGATACATTTCCTATAGAAGAGTTCCCTAGAAATGGAGATGAAAAGGGCAGGTTCTTCTCTTGCATACCTTAATTGATGGCTTTCACAGGAGGGTTCATAACTTTTTGTTAGTTGCTCTTTACTTTCTTCACAGTCTGAAGACCTGGGGTGCTTTCTGTTACCTGAAGATGTTTGGTCCTTCTGGATTTCAATTATGTAGGAACTAAATGGTCCTTGGGACCATGAGGTAGGTGATCAATGCTTCCTGGTTTCTGATGCCTCAGCCTAGAGACCCATCTTCCTGTAGATGGTTCTCCAGTATGGTCACAGAATGAGAGGTTCCAAGACAAGGACCCAAGGGATACTGTGCACACAGGGCTATTGGTCACAGATGAGGAACCCTGAGATCTTTTAAATCCTATAAGCTTAGAAGGGGCTGTTGGCAAACCTGCCCAATCTTTGCCCCCAAGGAAGACATTCTTTTTTTTAACCTTGGAATACAAACAAATCTCCTCTAAGGAAAGCAGGAAGACTTTTTATCTTGGAGCAATAAAATAAATGTGCTCTCTGACCAGGAGAGTGACATTCTCTCTAGCTTCTGTGGCTGTGGGTTATGCAAACATCTTTAAACAAAGCCATTATCTGCTAACCATCTCCGTATAATGCACTGGGTTTGGCATCGTGCAAGAAGCAATAGAGACCATTAGATCTGGATATGAATTTGAGTTCTGCTATTTACTAGCTGGGTCATCTTGGGTAAGTTACTTAAAATCCCTGTAAAATGGATGATAATAGTTTCCTCATCATAGAGCTCTTGAAAAAATCAAGTTAGACAGTGTTTTTATAGTACTTAGCACTGTAATTTGATAATCATAATAACACATTCTAAAAGTTAGGGCTGCCTTAGCTGAGATTAACAGAACACTTGTCAGCAATAGCTTAAAAAACTAAGGGGTTTTCTTTTTTCACATAACAACAAGGCCAGAGAGAGACAGCCTGGAACTGGCTCAGCTCCTCACTAATGCTGCCTGTCCCAGGCTTGCTCTCCTTCATGGGGCTTTAAGCTGGTGGCTCCTGTTTTTAATGGTGGCAAGTGGTTGCTGCTCCTCCATACCTATCTGCAGCCTTGAAAAAAGGAGGTGGAAGGACCAATGTCTTCTGCTTGCAAGCTTTGCATTTTCTCATTGGCAGGTTCTGGGTTCCATGGCCAGTCTTTGCTTGGAGATATTTTTAGTTGTGTACACAGTGACTGCAAACAAAACTGAAATTCTGTGTGACAGGAAGATGTGGAATGGATACTGGTAGTCAACAATGGTAGCAATGTCTGCCCCAGACACAATCCCTGTGTGCAAGCTGTTCTAAAATGGTGCTTCAGTGAGCAATAAAACTTTTCCTTCCTGGCAGTCACAGACTGTGGTAGGTGTATGCTTTTTATTAGACATTTATATTTAAATTTGAAAAGGTTAATTCTATTCAATCCAGTGGTCAAAGGACAGATATATTCCCAGCTTCCAGATTTCAGGCACTGTGAATAGCATATTTGGTGGAGCCTGAAATGGAACAGAATGAACATATTACAGTTAATTAGGCCTACTGGAAAGCCTTATTGCCCCTAACATAGGTAGCCTAATTACTTTATATTTTAATTTCCTCTTCTTCATTAACAGGTACTAAGGGGCATCTTCAATGAATTGGCTCTCTGCACTTTTTGGCTTAAAGCTTCTGTTTTCATCTTTATATTATGAAGAATTGGTCAACTGGGCATCAAGTCATTCTGTGTAGCCTAGTTTTTTTGGATGTGAAATAAACTATTAAGTTCAGGATTATTTATTTCAGTGATTTTTCTCTGCTATAAATGTTACTAAAATGTATTTCAGAATCCTTAATGAAGAGATACTATAAATAACCTATCCTAATTTTGACGGTTCAGAATCACCTTTGAACATCAGTTGTTATGAAATTTTATAGTCATATACACTGATATAAAACTCTTTTCTTACTTGCTTTTTTTTTTTTTCATAAAATGAAAACCGTTTCATTGTCAGACTCTTTGGGATGGTCGGTAATACCATCCCAAATACCAATACCATCCCAATACCATGATGCTTCCATCATCTTTAGAGAAGTTATTCAGTGCCTTCACTGTTACTCCCTCTACTTTTGACTTTTCATCCCTATTCAAATAATTGTTAATAATTACATATTTAATAATTCTATAGTTGGGCCACAAGCATGAGTCTATGAACTTACTTCCACCATCCCTTCTCATTTGTACTACTTTCATTGGTAAGTTGAGAAAGGATCCCTCTCTTACCCTTTCAAAGAATTTTAGAGGTGTTTCAAATGGGCTTGCTCCAAAGTTGAGGTTTGCAAACATTTTCCGTAAAGGGAAATCAGTACATATTTTAGTCTTTGTGGGTCATATACAGTCCCTGTCACAGATTTTCTCCCTTCACTTTCTGACAAAAACAGATCATGGATCTGACTTGGCCTGCAGCTAAATGTTGTTGCAACTTGCTCCAAAACATAGTTCTTTACCACTAAAGCAGTGTTTTCCAAAATATTTTGAAAGTGGACCTTTATTATTAAAAAAGCTTTGAACATGTACTCAGAGTATAGGTATTTATTTTTATTTATAAAATGTTCACATGTTTTTATCCAACTGATATTATGTGCATTATAAAACATGCACAAAAATAGAAATTTAAAAGTGTTAGATAAAGCATAGCTACAAATAGGAGCTCTAAAAGTTCTTTCTGTTCCTCAGGAGATCATCTTGCCCACTTCCTGGAGAATCTGCATTTCATCTTGGAGTTCTCTCTATTAGAGGAAAGAGATGACACTTCTCACATGACTCCAGCCCTGCAATTTTCTAGATCTTAATATCAGCTTTTACCTTGAGTCTACTTAAACCCAAGGGAACTTGATTCATTGGAACCTGCCAACATAAAGGTTGAAAAACATTACAAGAATAGACTTGAAAAAAAAATCAGTTTTCTAAAACTATTCAGAGAATAGACTATCATCAAAATGAAGGTCCTCAAGACTGTGAAATTCTCCTTCAAGATCATGATTTATTAACTATCTTTCACTGGTGAATATACAGTCTTCTACTGTGATGTCTCACTTGAAATGCCAAGGCCACCTTTCAGGAAACAGCACACAACACAGGTACGTGCATTTACTTATAAAACTGTTGGGACTTCCTAGTGAGTGGTAGCCTGAACCCAGGGAACTTTCAAATTATTTTCTAAGCACCATTATGGAACATGTCCTGCATTGGACTGAGATTCTTAATTTTGCCTTCATGGATTCTATAAGTGGCTGTAAATTAATTTTAGTGTATTGATGAACATGTTAAAATTTTTATGCAAAATGGGGAGTAAGGACCTAATATGAGCTTATTTCTAGGAATATGGTCGTAACTATCTATTTAGGAGACAGCAATCACACCAGCTATTTTATTAGAGAGAATTACGAAGACTGCTAAGTGTAAAATTATCAACACGGTAATTGAAAAGGCAAAAAGACATTCTGAGTTATAAGAGAAGCAGCTAATTTCAGGAAGCAGCTGCTACTCCTAGAGTTGGAGTAAAAGAGGGCAGAGGCTGGAGGAGCCACGGTCCACGTGGTGCTGGGATTCTGTCCTGTTAGGGGAACAGCGGAAGCTGGTGTCCGCTCTCGGAGGGGGCAGAAAGAGGTTGGTTCTGAGAGTGCTGGAATCTCTTCGTTAGACTCAGTTTCCTAAACAAACTGCCTCTGCTGGGGTCACAACGCATTGCGTGGTGTGCGGCTCCCAGGAACCACAAGGTGACTGGAAGCCAACGGGAGATTCCTCTTCCTCCTCCTCCGTTGCAGTCTCCCTGAAGCGCCCCCTATTGGCAGACTCTGACAGGCATCAGCCGGCGAAGCGGAAATGCGGCTTGCGGCGTGGCAGAGTTGGGTGGATTCAGAGCTTTAAATAAGCTCAGGGCCAGTCGCCCACAGATTCCATGAAATCCTTAAAGGGGACCGGAACTCCAAAGGTTAACACTTCTGCTGTTTATTTCTGAATACTTGGGGAAGAGGATTATTTTATGTATGGAGGTGTTGCTTCCCAGGTGTAGGTAAATGAGAATGTGAACATTCCAAAGCATTTCATTTTCTGGGTTCCGGTACCACGTGATGCAGGCAAACTGGTAATTAATCCGTCATGAATGTTCTGGAACTAAACTTCTGAAATTCTGTGGTGAAGTTTCATTTCTTTTCCTTTCATGTGTTGCATCTTCTCTTTGTCTGACAAGTCATTTCATTTCTGAGGACAGTGTAATGCCCATGACCTGTGGAGGTCCCTGGCGCCGGGACCCCCCAGGGAACGGTGTGTGTGCTGCACCCCTGCGCCGCTGGCCATGATGAATGCGGAGGTTAGAGAAGCCAGGAGAGCTAAGCTAGTCAGGGCAGCCCACCCCCAGCTAGTTAGGTGGTCCGTGTTTAGCAAGAGGGCATCTCTCTCAGGGGGTGAAGTTGGGAGACATGAGCTAGAAGCTGCCCAGCGGCCCTGTTCCTTGTGGTGAGGAGGAAGCCCCTTTGAAGAACGAGGCAACTGAGCCAACCCAGGGAGAAAAGCAGGGCGGAGTGGCAGAAGTCCCGCAGCTTTCCAGTCCTGGTGCCAGTGTCCTTGTAACAGCTACACGCATGTGCACACACTTGGCTTGCCTGAATCAAGCCTACTTTCTCTTGCTTCTTAAGCTTGTTCAAATTGGTTTTCTACCACTGGTACCCAGTAGAGGGCTGCCTAAAGCAGCTCTGCTATGTTGCTTTTGTGTATGCCATTCAGACCATTCATCTTTCACGGACTCTGCTGCCATAGGGGTAACGGGGTGGTGAAATTTATCTGCAAGAATGTTTGAGACGTAAATGAGAAAATGTATGGGAAGTTCTTAGCATCGTGCCTATCGTAAAGTGCCCACTAGAAAGACATTGTTGTGGACTCAGTAGTACTGTATCATCAATAGCCTAGCTTGTCATAGACTGTGCTGGGGGCATAGCAATCTCTTCCTGTGCCTCTTGGACTAGTCTACTACACCATTTGGTACCCTGACACTGTCAAGGACCAATGTGGTTCAGGGAGATAATTATTAACCCACATCAACAATGCATCATTTCTTCGAAGACGTTCACCTAAGTTTAGTAGGACAGGTGTCCATGCGGCAGGCATCCCTTTAGGCTTTAAAGTTATTTAATTTTCTCTTTTTCTTCTGCCGTGCTTCACTGCCATCCCTCTTTCTTTCTTTTTTTTTTTTTAAATTTTGTTTTATTTTATTTTTTTTTCAGTGTTCCAAAATTCATTATTTATGCACCACACCCAGTGCTCTCCATGCAATGCGAGTCTTCCTTAATACCCACCACCAGGTTCACCCAATCCTCCAGCCCCCTCCCCTCCAAAACCCTCAGTTTGTTTCTCCAGCATCACTATCAGCTGTTGAATCCCTGCGTTCTTTCTTCCTTTCTTTCTTTCTTTCTTTCTTTCTTTCTTTCTTTCTTTCTTTCTTTTTTTTAAAGATTTTATTTATTTGACAGACAGAGATCACAAGTAGGCAGAAGGCAGGCAGAGAGAGAGGGGGAAGCAGACTCCCCGCTGAGCAGGGAGCCCGATGCGGGGCTGGATCCCAGGACCCTGGGATCATGACCTGAGCCGAAGGCGGAGGCTTTAACGCACTGAGCCACCCAGGTGCTCCCCTGCCCTTATTTCTAATGGGTGAAGTCACTGGCTATCCGTGTGAATCTGTTTTCTCTTAAGTTTTTCCTTTTATTATGTTTCTTCCAAATCTTATTACATCTCTTTTGCTTCTTGGCTTCTCATGTGAAAAGTTTCATTTTGTATGTATGTATGTATTGTATTTCAGAAGACCAATGCAATCAATTCTATGAGAATTGTAACTTATGCAGACTAGCATATTCTTACTGGCACAAGATAGGAAGCTAACATAATCAGAAGGTTGCTTGGTGATCTAGGAATCAGTGTTAGAGACATGAAGTGACCCCCTCCCCCCGACATAGGTGTTTGATTCAGCCATTATTGGTGCAGGCTTGAGAGGATAAAAGTACTTTTTATTCAGAAATTATTTTGAATTAATATCAAACCATGCAGCTGAAGATTTTGCAATTGCTACTACTTAAAATTGATAATTTGAAAATAAAAATAGAACAAAATTGTTTTGTGTGTCTGAAAACCTATCTGAGCCTCATAAATACAAAGAAACGAAGATGTACTCAATTCCCAAACAACACAACAAAAATTAAAAAATCCAAACTAACAAAGCAAGTGGGATTGAGTGATGCCTGGGAAATTTTCTTATAATAATCATTAAACAAATTTTTATTAAGAAGGCAAATGGCTTCCTTTGTATAAATTCTACCCAGCTTGGTCAAGTGTAGCGCTATCGAATTAATACTTTCAGGCACATAGTCAACTAATTTAAATGAGTTGATCGAAATTAACCTTCTTAAATGACTGAAGTAACTGCTGATTGTTCAGCTACTTAAATCATATAGGCATGGTTTGAGACAAACTTCAAGATGCATTCTTGCACTGAGACAGTGGGGCGTATAATACATCTACGTTTCTGTCCTATGCCCCAACTTGCCCATGTGTTCTAAGCTCATACATTCAGTTGCCCACTGGAGAGTCCACATAGATGACCAACAGATACAACAACCATAAAACATCCAAAACAGGATTTAAGACTTCTTCCTGTTAAACCTACTGCTCACCTTCTCTTTCCCATTGCACCAGAATCCTGAGATATTCTTGACATCTCTATTTTGCTCACATCCTACATAGAGCCCATCAACTGGATGTTCGAAGTATACCCCAGTTCCAGAAATCACATAAGCCTAAGTATTATTCCCATACTCAAAATGCTCAAGACATACTTAGTACAAACAAAATTGCACTCAGGTGATTTTTTATTTCCCATTTACATTTTCAATATTTTCTCTAATTATCACATGTAATTTTTATAACCTGAAAATAATTCTGTTTTACATTTCTGCTTTTATAAGAAATATAACATTTTATATACAAATTAAAGAAAGCATTTCTTGGTACAGCTTTGCTTTCTTTAATCACTTGATTTGATACACATATCCTGTGGCTAATTTCAGAGGCTTCATTTTGTTTTGACTATTTCTATTACCAGTTAGATAAAAGATAATAAATACTCAGCGACACTAGGAGACAGCATAGTGTAGCAGGAAAGACATGGATTTTATTTTATTTTATTTTATTTTTTTTAAAGATTTTATTTATTTATTTGACAGAGAGAGATCACAAGTAGACGGAGAGGCAGGCAGAGAGAGAGAGAGAGAGAGGGAAGCAGGCTTCCTGCTGAGCAGAGAGCCCGATGTGGGACTCGATCCCAGGACCCTGAGATCATGACCTGAGCCGAAGGCAGCGGCTTAACCCACTGAGCCACCCAGGTGCCCAAGACATGGATTTTAAACCACAAGACCTAGGATCTAGTTTATTTGACAGTGGATTAACCAAGTAGTTTTTAGCCAGTTGACTGAAATTTTCTGTCCCTCAGCTAAAAAAAAAAAAAAAAAAAAAAAAAAGGAACTAATAATATCTGGCTTATCTACCACACAGAATTTCTGTGAAGTTCAAATTACCTATTTAAAAATGTTTGAAATGTAAAACACTAACTGTAAATGTAAAACACTATTTTTAACTAACTAATGTTAGTTAAAAATAATAGAATTACTCGATGGTCAAATGGTGAGTTGTAAAATCTTCAGATGGAGTGATGAATTAGCTTAAAACATCAAAGTAAATTAGGGTTCAATTGAGTATTGTACTTGTCATCTGCTATCTTAACCCAATATCCATATGTGTAGAGGGTGGTTAGATTAGTGGATGTCAGATGCTAACTGACTAAAAATTAAAATGACAGATGTTGAGTTGGAGCAGTGCTGCTCATCAGAGAAGACAGCTGTACGCAGCTCAGAGAAAAACTGCGTTATTAAGTGGATGGGCTTTCTTCTAAACCTTGAGAGAGCAGCTAAGAGTTTAGGTGTGTGAGAGGACATAGTGCCCAGATCTGGGTGGGGAGAGAGGCTGCCCCTGGTGGCTCTGTCAGGGCAGCTACAGGCTGACCTTGAGAAAGGGGTCCCTCTTGGGTGGTGGATCTAGGAGAAACTTGGTTTTGCCAGTCCTGGAGAACTGCAAGTAATGGTGATGAGGTTTAAGGGAAAAAAGCTCTTAGCCCACTAGGGAAATTGAGAGTTGGGGCCTTAGAAGACAGAACAAGAGAAGTTTTGAGATCTTTATTCAGTTTAAAGCAACCCAAAACTTACTGAGTACCAGAAACATTTTCTATAGTTCCTGTATTTAAATGTTATCATATTTAATCTTTAGCATGCACTTTTAATAGGTGTTTTCTTTAAGTTTTTTTTTTTTTTTTAACTTACTTGACACACAGAGAGAGAGAGCATAAGCAGGGGGAGTGGCAGGCAGAGAAAAAGACTCCCCACTGAGGAAAGAGCTTGACGTGGGGCTTGATCCCAGGACCCTGGGATCATGATCCAAGCCAAAGGCAGATGTTTAACTGACTGAGTCACCCAGACACCCCTGGATAGATATTATTATCAGTTTACAGATGGGAAAAGTCGAGTCTCAGAAGGGTTAGAGAAGTTGCTCAAGACCACCTATTAGTAAGTGATCAATATGAAACTGAAATCAACTTCGGTTGGCTTCTTTCCACTATATCCTCTTGAATGTTGGTGAACTTTTACATAGTAAAGGCCTCGACTGTGCATGTTAATGATTTTCAGAAAGACTCCTGTGAATTTTTTCATGGGTGGTGGCAGTCTTTGATACCAGGGAATAATGCTATTGGAAGCAATGAACCCTGGTGATATGTGGAGCTCCTTTCTTTAAGGAAGGGCACTAAGATTTGTGGCTTTGCATCTCTGAAAGATTCTCATGATTTTTCTCAAGACAGATATTTTCTTGATAAAGAAACATTTTCTTATTTTTTTAAGGGCTTAAACTCACAACCCTGAGATCAAGACCTGAGCTGAGATCAAGAGTGAGACATTTAATTGACTGAGCCACCAAGGCACCCCAAAACATTTTCCTATTTTAAAGATGGTCTGGGGTGCCTGGGTGGCTCAGTGGGCTAAGCCTCTGCCTTTGGCTCAGGTCATGATCTCAGGGTCCTGGGATTGAGTCCCGCATCGGGCTCCTGCTCATCAGGGAGCCTGCTTCCCTCTCTCTCTCTCTCTGCCTGCCTCTCTGCCTACTTGTGATCTCTCTCTGTCAAATAAACAAGTAAAATCTTTAAAAAAAAATAAAGATGGTCTTTACAACATCCCCCCCAAACCTCACAAAAATCAGTGTATATTAATGTAAGAACCTGAGATTTTTAGCTACACTGAGAACTCCGGATGGTTTCATTCAAGTGTAGGGAAATGGCAGAGTTACCTATAATTCATGACCTGCTTCATGGAGTCAGGGACATTATTTTACAAGGACACTGCTTCATTATCACTTTTCGGCTCCAAGTCACAAAACAGAACACATGATTTCAATGAGATCTTTTCTGTCAGGTGTAGCGCCTTTTCAAATTCTTCAAGACAAGACTTTTGTGTTGGGACAAATCCAAGAGTTAGTAAAATTCCAGCCTTTTTAAATCCAGTCTTTTTATGAAGATTTACGTGGTCTAATGTATCATGATGGACATAAGATACTCTTTGAATTTTGTTGGCTTCACGTTTTCATTGGAAAAGACCTTTTAATAAAGCACTGAGATTTTTGTTTTTAATTTATGTTCAATTATAGAAGTAAAATAAAAAAATATAAAAAATTTATCATACTTCATTTTCTTTGGTATTTTACATCTAAGTTCCATTAAACAATTTCTGAAAATCCTATGTCTACAAAAATAAGGTAGTTTAAGATCTCTTTTATTCTTTCTAAAGGAAAATTATTCTATATATCTTAGCAAGAAAACAATAATGGATATAAATTAAGTGACCATGTACAGTACAGATAGTACACTACTATGCTACATTATCTGGAGTCAACACTGCTTTAATAACTTAGTTTGCTATAAATAGAATATACATCACAAGTCTTATTTGACATTTATCACAAATGTATCTAGAAAAAAATTAAAGACAAAAAATTTGGCACCTGTTTCATGTGGTCCCCGATGTCAATCCATGGTCCTCATGTCACAGTTTAAGAAATGATGTTTGGGGCACCTGGGTGGCTCAGCCATTTAAGCATCTGCCTGTGGCTCCGGTCATGATCAAGCCCCATGTTGGGCTCCCTGCTCGGGGAAGTCTGATTCTCCCTTTCCCTCTCCCTTCCACCCCCTGGCTTATGCATGCACTCTTTCTTTCTCTCTCTCTCAAATAAATAAATAAGATCTGTAAGAAAAAAAGAAGAAATGTTATTTTAGGGAAAAAACCAAACATTAGATACAGTATAAGAATAGTTAAGTACTAGGGCACCTGGGTGACTCAGTCATTAAATATCTGCCTTTGGCTCAGTTCATGATCTCAGGGTCCTGGGATCAAGCTCCACATCTGGCTCCCTGCTCAGCGGGAGGCCTGCTTCTCCATCTCCCACTCCCCCTGCCTGTGTTTCTTCTCTTGCTGTCTCTCTGTCAAATAAATAAACTCTTAAAAAAAAAAAAAGAATAGCTAATTACTGTGATCTGTAAGATATACCCTTTCTATTATAAGAAATTTTAATTGTGTGATTCAGTTGTATAAGTCAATTGCCATATCTGGTTGAAATCAAGGACAGAAGATTTGCTATTGTGTGGCAGAATTAAAAATTCCTTTATTTAGAAAATAGTTTATAGTTTGCACTATGTTTTCAGGTAAATTACTTTGTATGTGCTAAGACTGTGTTTCATTTATCTGTTTTAGGTAGCAAAATACCTCCAAATTTGATGGCTTGAAACAACATTGGTTCTCTCTTATGGTTCTGTGTGGCTTCTTTTGCTGCACATAGTGTTGGCTGGTATCACTCATGCAGCTGCAGTCAGCCAGAAGCTTGGCTGCGACACTTTGGTTCTTCACATGGTCTCTCTCTCCAGCAGGATCACTGGGACTTCCTTACAGAATGGCAGCTAGGTTCTTAAAAGGTAGTGAGCCAAGAGGATGAGACTCAGTGTGTGAGCCTCTGCTTGCATCATGCTTGCTAATATGCCATTGGCCAATGTGAGTCAGGTCGGTAGGTCCACACAGGAGGAAACTTTACATGGGTGTGACTTCTGGGAGGTGTGGTTTATTGGAGGCTGCCCATGTCAGAGTCTCCTACAGGCTGCTGTGTATCTCCTAGTTATCTGTGCACCTCTGCCTTTTTTCCTAATTTTTAACAGGATGCATGGCTAGCTGGAAGAAAGACTGTGTTTTCTATACCAACACTTATCAAATTGTGGTTGGGAAGCTACATTTTTGGGCAATGGGATTCAAGAAGTGTGTGGACTTTTAGGTAGTGTCTTTGTCATGTACTCATTACCAGGTGACAAATTAACCGCAATGCTTAGCAACTGAAAAAAACAAACATTTATTTTTTTTCCCACAGATTCTGAGAGTCAGGATTTGGGAGCAGCTAATCTGGATGACTTCGATTCACAGTCTCTCATATGGTTGAGAAGGGCTACCATCATCTGGAAGTTGACAGGCTGGAAGGTCACTTCCATGATGGCTCATTCATACAGTATTGGCCAGAAGCCTCAGTTCCTCGCTGGCTCTTGGCGGGACGCCTCAGTTTCTCATGATGTGGACCTTTCCATAGGGTTGCTTGAGAGGCAGGTGGGTTCGGCTCATGTCATGGAAGTTAGCTTCCCCCAGAGTGAGAGGGAATGGAGAGAAGGGAAAGCAGGATAGAGGAACCAAAATATCTTTTATGACCTAGTTTTGTAAGTCACATATTATAACTTCTGTATTCAGTTGGTCCCACAGATCAACCGTGAGGGTGGAGGGAACTATACAAGAGTGTGAACACTAGGAGGCAGGAATCTGGATCACCCTGGAGACTGTCTACCACAGTGTCATTAAAGGTAAGCTGTATTTGTTTTTTCTTATTTTGAGCTTCTAGGGTTTCTTAATACTCTAAGCAGTTATGTGAAACAAAACTAAGCAAACCAAATTCCATACAAAATATTCTCCACAGTGTAGCTAAGTTCCAGTTCATTCGTACTCTTCATTCTCATTAGGGGAAGAAAAAAAACAAAAGAAATCATTTCATTTCTAGAAAAGAAATCATTTCTAGAAACACTTATGACAATATTTACTGAGAATTCTGTTCTCTAACCTGCTAGGAGTGTTGTTGTTGAAAACAATTTAAAGAACATGGCCTGAAACAGAAACATTGCTGTCTTATTCATATTCATTGCATAAATAATTACAGATTATTGTTGGCAAACTCTTTTTTTTTTAAAACAAACTATAAATGGACCAGTGTAAACTATGTGGTATAAAATGAATTTTTGTATTGACCAGTTCTGCTGTTGCTTTCCAGCTGTACTCATGGTGGAGCTGTTGGTTAAATCCTATCTTTAACATGTACAAGAAAATACTGATACTGTTTATAATTATGTAAGAGAAAGTAACATCCGTTATGCTGTTTTTTCCCAATGTAAGTTTTGATGATTTGATTTCAGTAGCATTGACTTTAAATTAGGTATTCGTGGCTTAATGTCCCAGTCTGCATTAGTTTTCCTAACCACGTGTCTTCACATGCTCTAATAGGCAGTTCTGTCATCTATAAAGAGGGAATAACAATACACACATCATAGGAAGATAAGATAAATAAGGCTTTTAATGAACATGCAATAAATAGACAAACTTGGCTAAATGTTCTTTATTATTTATTTATTTATTTAAAGATTTTATTTATTTATTTGACAGAGACAGATTCACAAGTAGGCAGAGAGGCAGGCGGAGAGAGAGGAGGAAGCAGAGAGCCCGATGTGGGACTCGATCCCAGGATGCTGGGATCATGACCTGAGCCCAAGGCAGAGGCTTAACCTACTGAGACACCCAGGTGCCCCACTAAATGTTCTTTAAATAATTATTACATTTAGTGAATATATTTGGCTTCAGTGAATAGTTAGCGTATTTCCTATAACAAGACCTTCATTTAAGCAATTTCTTATGTATGTGTGTGTGTATGCATGTGCATGTATTTAAAAAGAGATTAAAGCCCTAGATGAGCTGAGATTAAGACAACATGTCTCTTCTATTGGAAAAATTCTTTTAATAGTTTCAGTTGTGCTAATATAGACAAATAACCAGAAACCATCCATCTATCCATTTATCCAACCAGCCAATCATTTAACCAACATTTGTAAGGTATCCATCATGTGGTAAGCATTAAAAATGCAAAGAGTAAGATATTTTCCCTGCCTTCCAGGATTTCCCAAACTAGTAAATATTTATATCAAAGTGAGAAATAAAGAAATAAAGCAATGTGTCAGTTGCTGTATTTGTATCGAATGGGCTGAAAGCTCCATGCAACACTAGTTACTTGCACAGGAAGAAGCACTTAACTGCCCAGAAGAAGCTTCCTCTGGACCTTGAAGGATAACAAATAGTTTCCCAGATGGCTAAGGTAAGGACTAGGGGTGCTGGGAGGAGAGACAGAACTTTCTGGGTGGAGGCTGTAGCCTGTGAGAAGATTAGAAGGAATGGAAGGATGTGATACTTTCTGAGGAACTTCTGTAGTTTATGATGTGGGAAGGCAGAGTGCCCCTAGGGTGGCAGGCAGGGCAAAGCTGGAGAAGCAGAACATGTCAGCTCATGAATGGGTTCATATCCCACGAGAAGGAATGTGAACTCTACCTTGTAGTTACCAGTGAGCATGAGCACGGTAACACTTCCATCTCGGTGGCTGTGTAGGACATACATCGTAGGGACCTGGCAAGAGGCTGCTATAGGCATCCAGAGAGTCATGGCAAGGGGCTGAACTAAGAGTTTGTGGATGTAACAGAAAGAAAATATGTCTGACTGGGCTGTGGTGGGGGAGGGGAGAAGGCAGGGAGGGGAATGGTGGTAAAGAGAATGCAGGGAGAAGTGGGTTTTGGTGTGGGGTACAAGAGGGATGGCAGTGTCAGTCCCTGAGAAGGAAACTTGGAAAAAGGAGTAGGTATATGGGGGAAGAAGGGATGATGTATACATTTTGGACATGACAAATCTGAGGTGCCCAAGGTAATCCAGGTGAAGATATCCTATACTAGTTTGATCCATGAATGTAGCCCAGGGATGAAGAGAAGTGGAGAGACTCTAAGTTCAAATCCTCTTTCGGCAAGCAGCAGCATATGCACAGCATTGAACCTGGCTTTTTGAAAGGGGCCTGATCTACTAGGCAGAACTCTGAAATAGGTAAGGTCTGTCTTCGATCTCCTGACCTTTTAGTGCACATTAGTGGTTGCTGTTTTAATCTGGTCCATGGCTACATCTTTAGACCCGCTTTCGACTATTTTTTCACATTCGTCTTTCATACCAGCTACATCAAACCACAGGCAGTGTTATAGTTTCATGGATACATCAAGCTAACCTGACTTTAGTGTGTTCACATCTGTCTTTACTGAATTTTCTTCTTTTTATATCTAATTAAAAGTCTACTCAATCATTACTTCCTCTAGGAAGCCTGCCTGGATTCCCTATCTTTTTTAGATAACTTCTGATGCCCAGCTCTTAAGTTGGAGTGTGTGACCAACCTTATATCCTTCCAGGAAAATATAAGTTTCCCCTGCTATCCAAAAGTAGAGCATCCATATGAAAATTTTCAAAAACCTAAATGGTGTAAAGAGAAGAAGCAATTACCGTTAATTTATGTAGAAAAATTCTTGAGTGTTCCCAGACCCCAAATATAACCTCTCTTAGGCTTTTCTGGTACCTTTGGACCCATCTTGCTAGGATGCACAACCAAGGTCAAGGTAAAGGACAGAGACTCACTGACAATTAATCGCTAAGGGGGCTTGATGCTGAAATGCTGCCTGTAGTTCCTGGGGGAAGAGCTTGGCGGCGCCAATCTGCCCTTCGGGGTGCGGGTGAACGCTGTCTCTAGTGGCACTCTGCAAAAGGAACACTTTTAGCTAGTGAAAAAAGGTACTAATGCAGGGCTTTCCTGAAAAGTGAGGGGGTGTGATGCGAACTTTTGCAAAGTGGGGGACACCTGTATTTAAAAATATCATGTGTTATGAATTTAATGTTTTATATAAATAAATGTACTTGCTGAGCACTGACACTATACCATATAATGATTTACCTGAAAATGTTAATGGGAGGAGACTATATGCTTATCTTTCAGATCCACTTCCTTTAACAATGTATCAGAAATATTTTTCATGTTAGTTGATACATGGCTCCACACTTTTGTAAAGCTACATGGTATTTTGTTTATTGCATGCTTTTTTTGTATCCAGTGGTTTTCTGAATAGTACCTATTTCCCTCCCCTTCAGTATTTAAATGTACTTCTCTCTTTTCCTACAGATTGTAAGGTCCTTGCTAGTAGGGGGTAACTTTTGTTGGGAGACAGTTCTGCATGGATTGCTTGTTTCCTGTACACACTGAGAACGATGGCACTGACAGCCTTGGTCCCGGCTTATTTATTTATTTTTTTTTAGGGATGTTTGTACAGCAAACTGCCTTGGAAGATAGTGTTTCCCTCCAGAGCAGAGGGTAGGCCTGAAGACTGATTATAGAAAGGATAATATTCCCCATCCAGAGCAAAGGTTGGGTAAGTTCGTTTGCAGCCCATTGTAAGAGATTTGAGTTTCCTAGGCTGAGTTTCTGGATGATGACCCAAAGCTCATGGAACTTGAGGAGTGAGTAGAAGCTATGTGAACAGAATGCTTAGGCTTCTTGCTGCTTTGTGATCAGCAAAGTCCATTGTCTCTGACTCAGCGGTGTA
This sequence comes from Lutra lutra, assembly GCF_902655055.1. Taxonomy (NCBI): domain Eukaryota; kingdom Metazoa; phylum Chordata; class Mammalia; order Carnivora; family Mustelidae; genus Lutra; species Lutra lutra. Next base: position 48,312,259 of record NC_062283.1, on the reverse strand, counting down.
GTGACCTCTGGTAGCCTGGAACCAGCAGGATCAGTTGTCAGACTGCAGTTAGGGTTAAATCTCAGACCGTCCACTATTTACCTCTCAGCACTTACTGTTACTATTATTGCTAACAAAGCTAATGCTTACTAAGCGGGTACTATGGACTAAATATCACGTATATCTTTTCTTTTAGTTGTCATACAATCATGAGTAGAATGTTATTTCTGCATTTTGTAGATGAACAAACCACTGAAGATATAAATAACTTGCCAAGATTGCGTCATCAGGAAGCGACTGAGTTAGGAGTAAAATCCAGGTCTTGGGAGTCCCAAGGGTTACCGTCGCATTTCATTATGGAACAGTGTAATGTATAAATCATCCTAGGAACCTCAGGGTGAGAAATTAATACTTGGCTCAAAGAAAATAAACACAGAAGGAGGGAGATATTTTTGAGTAAGGAGGCCTTTCTCACACTACTCGAATTAGATGATAGAAGACAAACCCTCAGTATGGATGTTTGGCTTAGCTGAGGGAATAGAATATATGTGTTGGACATAACCCTGCTTTCAGAGATCTTGTAGTTTTGTTGGGGAGGTGACATTTACCCAGAGGAAGCAATTAGAAGGTAAGACAGTATTTAATTAAGCTCTGCATTGAATGGTTCAAGCAATAAGCAAATTACGAGTTGAGGGAGAAGAGAGATCAATGCAAGATTCATTCGGGAAAGATTTACGAAGGAGGCGGGGCTTGAGCAGAGCCTGGAGGAAAGGAAAGTCAGTTCCAGGTGGAGTCGGAAAGCTGAAGAAAAAATTCAGGAAAAAGTAATGCACCCGATATGTGCATCGTGAATATGTATTTTCTGTGTCTGCTTTTCTCCATATATGAAAAGAGCAATGTTCAATTTCGAATCTTTTTAAAAAAATCACAACATACAACCATGGGAAGAAAAAATTCCAAAATATACTCACACAAAGGAACAAAACACACCATGATATTTTCTCATTTGCACTTAACTCAGAGTTTGGGGGCCTTTTCTCCTGGTGTGGATGTTGCCACAGGCTCCTGACATTCTTAACTTGATTGGATCCCTGCAGTGCCGTCTACTTCAGACTACCTTTTTTAGACCACTTGAAAGTTTTTCGATTTATTCAGCAGAATATATCAGCCTGTCAGCTTTGGAGAGCTGGTGCCTGCAGAAGATATATCTTTCCTCTGCAGGTGGCACTGGCTGCCAATTTTTCTTTGGGGTGAGCTCTTGTTCCAAAGAAGCCCTCTGTGGTTTGAGCACCAGCTACATTTGAGTGGAGCTCCTTTCCTGTCTACCGCTTTGTCTGGATAACGGCCCTACCTGCTGCGTGTGAATGAGAGAGGAGCCTATTGTGTTATTTCTTTAACTTGTGATTAGCAAATTACTTTTTGCTTAAACTGGGTCATCCTATCTCTTTTTTTCTTGCCTGAGCAATTTATCTGCCTCTATCATTTCCTAGATGTTGATATCAATGTCATTTTGCTTCAGATGGTGTCCCTTGAGTCCTTAAAGTTCCTGCTATCTGTCTTCTCTTTGATTATTCGCCATCCATTGTGCAGAATCCCTTCGCTCTCCTCCTGCTGTCCATCCTCATCACATAAGCAATCTGGTTCAGCTGAACTGCCATGAGCCTCCCTCTCTGGGCTTCGGTGAGGAAGCAGGAAGATTTCCTCTGGGATTGTCAGAGACCTCTAGAAGGTGCCTCCATTTACTCTTGATAGCACACGACTGAGTCTGAAAGTAAAACATACCCACTGCTGTCAGTTTTACTAACTGGACTTTGTAAGGAAGGTGACACTGACATCAAAAGTAATAATGCATGAAGGAAACGGCCTCTCTTTTGTTTCTGGGTTTTCCTCCTCCAGTCTTTCTCTGTCCTTTCTGAATGTCAATTTCCTTTTTATTTTTTTCTCTTCTGCACAGCAAGTTACCAGGAGATTAGTTCATTAAAAATATTTTTCCCCCCAAATGAATTATAACTCCAAAGTGAGTTTTGAGACTTACTAAGCTCTAGTAATCAAAAAGTCCCGAAGAGATAGTTGAGCCTCTTTCCCTTGCTCCTAGGAGGGAAGGTCCTCAAGGATCCTAGACAGATGGGTCTTGAAACTATTTATTGTAAGTATTTTGTAAAACAGGGAGCAAGATGAGAATCTGGCTTATAGCGGATGGCTCTGTGTTTAACAAGTAACAGTAGTAATGAGGATTGTACACTATTAATAAAACAGCTAAGAAAAGGACTAGAGAATTATGGTAGCTAATGGTCTGAAGAACATTTACTATAAACCTGATTTTATGATACGTTTTAGAAGAGCAATTTAATCATAAATATTCATTCTCTTGTGACATGTTGCACATAAAGTCTGATCTCAGGAACATTTTTAAAATACCTTTTAAAATTATAGGAGACAAGAAAAGGCAGCTTTCATATGCAAGGGAAAGCTAGGTTTTTGCCACCCTTGGAGTAGGAACCCTCAATCAAATTATTTCTACTAAAGACTTACCCTTAGGGAAACTCATAGTAAAGTGAAAAGGTCAACTCACTGAGAATATTTTAACTTCTATAAAAGAATGAGACATTTGATTGGGTGGTAAGTGGCTCATAGGTGTCTTGTTTTGGATTTTATTATAATCACAATGAGTTTTTGTTATTTCTAGAGCCAAAGTCCTTGATCTTTAAGTTCTTTTTTTTTTAACATCTTAATTTTATTATTTTTTTTTTCAGTGTTCCAAGATTCTTATTTTTCTTTTAGTTCTACCTTCTTTTTTCCTTCTGCTGCTCTCAGGTGATGGCAGCCATTATCTCAACCTTCCTTGGAAGTGCTTATATTAGTGACAACTCCTTCACTCCACAGAGGGCATCAAGGGCTGGGCCCGAATTTCAAGCTTAGCTTGTAAAATTAGCACAGAGATAGTTTCCTGCTAATACTTCCATAGTTCCTCAGGGCATATTTTAATCTGGGATTAAGTAAGTGTGGCTTTCCTTAAACCAGAAACAGGGGAGAACCTAATTGTATTGCTGCTCAAGTTCTGGGGTTTTTTTCTTTTTTTTTTTAAAAACATCTCAGGAGTGATTCCTTCTTTAGTTTGAATTGGGCAATGAAAATATATGGTGAAGAAAGGAAGATAAAGGGGATATTTAGGAATTTTAATCTCTCTCTAAGTCAAATCTTCAGTGTGGGACTTATTATTTTTAGCTTGTTATGTATTCCCAAAACATAAAGCACACTTGTATTCAGAATAAGTATAAAAACAGTAAAATATATCCCAACTATATCTATATCAATATATCTATATCTATATCTACACACCTTATTTATGGGTTGCTTGATATTTTCTACTGTATCTTTTCTTCCTGCCATTTTGTAGGTCAATGGTCTGTAAACTATTTTAGTAATACATTTGTTGGTAAAATATTTTTAGAATACATTCCTCGAATATCTTTATATATATTTACTTGCTTATATATTAAATATATTCACCATTTTACCACTATATTATGTGCATTTAAAAATGCACACAGAAATACAAAGTAAGCTAAGCATAAATAAATAAATTATTTTAAATATCTTGTCAATCAATGATGGTATAATTTGTTGATAGTTTATGGCACTTACAGAGAGTTAAAATGGGGCAATTACTAATCATAGTAAATGTAAATCCATATTTTAAATACCATTTGTGATAAATTCAATTTCTTTTTGGTAGCCAGATTATAATTATTTGTTTGCATTCTATAATGAAAAACTCATGTAAGGAATAGTATCCACTCTGCCATTTATTGTTCACCCATGTTTACATTGTTAGTATTGTATTCAAGCTGTGGTCTTTGTAGAAGTAATTTTACTTTTTTTTTTTTTTTAGTTTTTAAAAAATTTATTTTTAAAATGAAATTTTTTTTAATTTTGTGTGTGTGAGAGAGACTGTAAGAGCACAAGCAGGGGGAGCAGCAGAGGGGAAGGGAGAAGCAGGCTCCCCACCAAGCAGGGAGCCCAATGTAGGCTTGATCCCAGGACCTTGGGATCATGACCCGAGCCAAAGGCAGCCACTTAACTGACTGAGCCACCCAGGCACCCCTGCAGGAGTATTTTTAAACTACTGTCTAGTTTTAAAGAGTTCTTTTGATAAAACTAGAAAAAAAATCGATAAATCTACATAGCTAATCACACTTCAAGTCTACTCTGTCTGCTACACTATAGGCAAGCATACAGGTGTGACTCTATTTTTAATCTCTTGACATTGGGAAACAATTCTTTTCCCTCGAGGTACCTTATCTCCTATTTGTGACCAACTATCTGATACATGGATGGATGAGAAAGTGAATGTTTTTCTGAATATTAAGTGCTAGAAAGTTGATAAAGCTTAATTTTTTTTATGAAAAAATAAATAGAAATGTTAATATTTTCTTCTCAACTCACATGGATTGCCTGTGTACCCCCTGGTAGGAGTAGGGAATACCATCTTGGAGACCATTTTTGATAATGTGATGGAATTGATAACCTAAAAAAGCTATCTGTCTATTTACTTTATTTTATGGTAATGGATGTAAAGGCAAATGTCATAGTAAAAAAATCCCGGTAGGTCCTCAATAAAGTAGCTATGACTCCTGACAAATATTTAGAATCACCTCATTTAACTCCACTGCTGTATGAATTCCATTAAGGACAACTTTTTAGGAAAGAGAAATCCAGCAATTAAGTTCCAATTAAACTGTTTAAAGTACAGGTTAACTCAAATATGCATTTGCTGAGGCACAGTGTTAAACCCATTAGGTAACATCTATGAGAAATGCTATCAGTCTCTGAGAGATCTACTGTGTCCAGATAAAATAAAATATTCCAGAACTGAGCTTGTGAGCTACAAGATGGTTCTTATGAAGATACAGCTACAAATGCTCTGAGATTGTTGGCGAGCCGAAACATTTACTAATGTAATTGATCTCAAAAGACTTGCAAGAAAAACGGGCATAAAAGAGATTAAAAATGTTATTTTAGGGAGAACACCTAAAACAAAACTTCTGATTACTTCCCCTTGATTTTAGATTGGTAAAGGGATTTGTTTCTCACATAAGTTGGGAAATCACTATTCCATATAACTATAGAATTAGAATTAATTTCTTTGTAAGTAGTTTCTTAAAACCCCAGGGTATAATATATTTAACTCTGGGAAAGGTAATAGTAGCTTCCCTTAATGTGGGAGTAAACATGATACAGTCTGTTTTCTCTATTTTTTTCCTCTAAATATTTTTTATTTGCCTTCTAAATTTTGAAGCATAAGCCATAGCAGAAACAATGACTATATATAGAGACAACAAAAGTTCCCCCTATTGTTATTTGCAGGAACAACTGATGTTAAAACCATCTTCAGATTATGATTTAGGAATTTTTGAGTTGTATCTGAACTATTCAAGTTTATTTGTTCAAAAGAGGCTAGCATGAGGGGGTGTAACTTCTTAAGATAGAAGTCTTTTAAATTTTTATCCCAAGTCTCTTTTTGTGTCATTGTGTAAAAGCAGCAAGTGTATTTTGGAATAGGTTCACTGAAGACTCTCATCCTCAAAAGCTTCTTGATAATAACATCCTCTTCTTTCTGACTTAGTTGTGAGGCTTAGGCATTAAAAACGTTGGGTGTATTCCATTCACATATTATACATCCCTTGGACATCAAGAGGATTTTGAATTCTCTTACCATGTGAGAATCATTTATATATATATATATATATATATATATATATGCATATATATATGCATATATATATATATATATATATATATTTGTCAAAGAGCTATTCAGCTTTTGTTCCTTTAGCATTTTAGAAAATGTATATAAAAATCTATTAATGCTTTCTATGACCGTCCTACAGATGAAAGCAAGGCAATAAAAAAATTTCACCCTAAAATCAATTCCAATTTTTATTATGAAAGTACTGTGTAAACTACTGTAGAGTAGTATGTGTTAGGCTTTCCAAAAATTAAGGCTTGATTAATAGGCTTATGTTGATTACTGATCAGTAGCAAAACTTTAGAAATGTCCATGAATCCTCATATTCTGGAAATTGCTGGAAATGTGGAGGAGATTAAAATTGAAAGTCTTACGGAGGATTCTCATTGTGTATACCTAATATTTCTTCTCTGTAGAGTAGTTTATAACCCCTATAGAGACTTCAGTTTTAATAGAAAATAGTAGTTGCCAAGCATGGTTGACTCTCAGAATCATGGGTGGTGGGAGATAAGATCCCCAACCCCAGCCTTAGAAATTCTGTCCCAGTGATCTCTTGGTGAGAGGTGGGAGGACAGGAATCAGTATTTTATTTATTTATTTATTTATTTATTTATTTATTTATTTAAGGATTTTATTTATTTGACAGACAGAGAGATCACAAGTACGCGGAGAGGCAGGCAGAGAGAGAGGGGGAAGCAGATTCCCTGCCGAGCAAAGAGCCTGATGTGGGGCTTGATCCCAGGACCCTGAGATCATGACCTGAGCTGAAGGCAGAGTTCTTAACCTACTGGGCCACCCAGGTGCCCCAGGAATCAGTATTTTAAAGTTCTCCCTATGTGATTCTGGTAATAAGCCACATTTGGATTTAACTATAGAGGTTGTCATATTTCCTACTTTAGCAATTAAAAAAGGAAGAAAAAAAAGCTTCATGATTTTATAAGGGCAAAATTTCAGGCAATCTTAGTGTCAATACATGTAATAGAGAACATTTGCTTCAATAGGTTTGCTGCTTATTACAAAATTCCTGGCAGAAATATTATGGCTTTGTTCCCAGGTAAAAATGCCTGGAAGTCTTTTTTTTTTTTAAAGATTTTATTTATTTATTTGACAGACAGAGATCACAAGTAGGCAGAGAGGCAGGCAGAGAGAGAGGAAGGGAAGCAGGCTCCCTTGCCGAGCAGAGAGCCCGATGCGGGGCTCGATCCCAAGACCCTGGGATCATGACCTGAGCCGAAGGCAGCGGCTTTAACCCACTGAGCCACCCAGGCGCCCCTGGAAGTCTTAATGAAAGGGTATGAGAAGACAGCCACAGACCCTCAGAAAGAACTAGAGAAAAGCATCCCCCCCTTCTGATCCTGGTGGATCATAGACAGGAAGACAGGGAAATGGGAAAGTCAGTTAACAGGATGTCTGATTTCCTCCCTCTTTTTCTCTAAACTTTGATGTGGAGGAGCTTTACTTCGGTTCAATCAAATAGTATGGGAAGCAGCCCAAGAATATGCGAGTGTATGGCCAGCTTCTCTGAATTTATTAGGAAGACTATAAGAATTTAGGAGAAAATCAGCTTTTGTTCAATGCCATAACACGTGGGGGATGACATAAGTCAAAGGAACAATAGTTAGATGTATAAAAGGAAGCACAATTCAGGTTTTGGGACTCACACAAATAGAAATTATGTAAAATTCTAAAATGAGTTTCTAGATTACCATATACTGAATTTATAAAAGAAATGGAAAATACCAAATTTTACATCTCATAGCCTCTCATCTAGGGGTCCTTATCTACATCAAGACTAGGAAAAGGTAGAGGCAGTGTATATAAAGAGAGTGTTGAGGGGGAAAGGGATGTGTATATGTATGCATGCATGCATGTGTCTGTGAAGGGAGAGGTGTTCCTATCATTTTCACTTAAGGCTCAGTTTGAGAGGGGCTTTAATGGGACCACTCAGAGTTTGAAATGCATTCCCAGCACTTGGGTTTTGTAAAGAACTGTGCCTGTCTATGACAGCAAGGTAGAGGTGGCAGTGTGAGAACTGACCAGCTCTTCTAGAGCTTGTTGGGACAAAGCATATATGTTTCCCCTGGTAGCCCATGTGGAACAAGGTCTTGCCCAGAGTTGGGAGGATTGAGGGTGTTTAGTAGTGAGAGTCCAAATTGAATGAGACACTGTGAAACTTGAGGGACCAGGAAGGGCATTGGTCAAAGGGATAGAAGTGGAAGTTCTCAGTGAAGGCCATCTCTAAGGAGCACATGAGCTCCCCTGTAAAGAAGAGTCAGTCTTAAACACATTTTCCTGAAGACCTTCTCAGCAGAAAACAATGGGATCTACCATTGCCCTTAATCATTTCTTCCTCAGGGCCCAACCTTGGAGAGTTCTAAATTTTCCTTCCTAAGCTCGTGGAAGAAGAGGAGTAGGATTAAGCACAGAAGGAGGAGGACCACAGCCCTCCTTTCCCACTGCAAGTGGGCAGCTCAGGCCCCAGCAAGGGGGAGGAGAGGAGGTGCTAGTTAAAGTCATGTTTTGAGTTTTGATTATCATCTAGAATAGCTTAATTTATTAAATTAGAAAGTTTGTGAGTTGTAATGACTGAAGAATTGCTTCTAAGTGTCAAAGAGTCTTAAGGGCAGGGTTAAGAAGATATTCTTAATCTAAAAAATGTTTAAGAAAGAAGGATTTTTAAGAAGTTATGTTTTGATCATATTGGGTTTGTTCGATATCTCAGTTTCAGATAGCTGGTTACTAAAGGGATCTGGAAACATCTGTGTGTTCTGGGGAGAGCTGTGCAGGTACTTAGAGGTAGAATCTAAAGACATAGCATTCTATACTATATGACTGGAGGCAAATGGGTGAGTTCAAGGGTTTCAGTGATTAGAGCCAACAAAAAAGAAAAAATGATCCCTCACACCAAAAAATAAAAATATGTATGATTAAATATTTACCTGAGTAGTGAAATTCTGGCTCTCTTTCCCAGCCTCTAATGCCTTGTATGTCACATCCCTCCCTATTCACCTGATGCCATCTTGAAGAGGAGGAGGGGAGGGATGAATGGGACATGGAAGATTTGTTGGAGTCATAAAAACAGAGACTGAGTTACATAAAGAGAGAGCTTAGATTATTAGGGAAAATTAAGGTTAATTGCATTGGACTAAATTTTAGTTTTTCTATGATAAATAATCACCAGTAGTTGTGGTGTTAGTAACAATGGTAGTGAAGAGTGGCTGTTATGAAAAAGATCAAAACAAAATAGATGGGGAACAATTAGCATAGTGTGAGTGAATTTTTTACTTTTCTCTGATTCTGGTTTATTTTTCTTATATTGTTTTATTTGAGGAAGAAGGTAAATCAGACAGCTGCTGTGGTAGAAGCCCAATTCTTATTACTTTCACTGATTTTAGGACAGTGTTAGGAATCCTGTATAATGGTGTTTCCTGGAAAAGAGGAGAAAGAATCCATCTATGTGGAAGCGAAGAAAAACTGTACCAGACAAGAATGGAGGAGAAGTCATTGAATGGTTGTTTGTTTGTTTGTTTTAATACAAAGCAGTCAAAAATAATCAATGTTTCCTTTGAATTAGCTCTGTTTTGCCTGGGTCAAGGGCCAAGTGTATTCAATGTTCATTACCACATTTTTTTTTTATTTTTCAGAGAGAGAGAAAGAGAGAGAGAGAAATAGGAGTAGAAACAGAAATAGATTGATTATAATAATGAAAATAGTTTTCCTTGATTTTACCTTAAGGATGGAGGCAAAGTATTGATTTGCAAAAATACATAGTTTTGTTAAGTCATTCTTATTTAATACTTCCATTTTCATAGCTTTTCTTTTTTCTTTTTTTCCTGAGTGGAAAAAAAGGACTGAAAACCTCACTCCACAAAAAATGTGGAACTACTTAACATCTTGGATTTCCTAAGAGAACCGCAGGGATTCAAGCAGTCTGAATGACCTTAGAAGTGCAAGCTACTTGTAGATGGTTGTAGGATGGCAGGATGTCTATAAGAGTCGCAGATATGGATTCTTTTAAGAAATCAATCACTTGGGGTGATCAGACTGTATTACAACAGACAAGGCATGACCTTTCTCCTGGTTAACCTATTTATTTCTCCCTCTTGTGTTTATTGAAGAGTCTATTTTCAAGGTGGGGAGGATGATAGAGGCATATAATTTAGACTGACAAATGAGTAATAATGTGGCTCTTTTTCTAGAGCACTTTGATGGAATTGCTTTGGCTTTGATTCTGAGAGTTTTTTTTAAGAGAAGAAAGAGAAGAAGAAATAAAAAGGGGAAAATTACTGTATGAGCTTTTTGGGACTTCATGATCTTGCATCCACGTGTATTTAAAAAGCCATTAAGCATTCTGATTAGTTTGGGAGATGATGTAAAAATTGTTACATTTCCAGTTGCTGTAACTGAACACCAGATGCAGTATTTGTCATGGTGAAATGCACCTATCAGAAAATATAGGAAAATTATTATACACTGCAATGGTTGATTTGGCCTAGGTATTGGACATAATGAAATCTCCTTTAAAAGAAAATATTTGAAAAGATAGATACTATAGAAGGGATGGCAGCTCAGTGGTGGATGTGACCACAAAGGAAAGCATGGAATTTCCTAGACCACACATCATTTTCCTTACTAAATGGTCACGTTTTGCATATGTTAATGACTTTTGCCCTCATCTATGTTGAGAAAGTACCATTAATGAGCTACAAAAAACAAAAACAAACCAAAAAAACTTTTCCTCAGTATGCTAATTGACATGGTATATAGTTTTGGAGGTTACTTTAACTGTAAGGTGTGTATATATATATATATATACATATTTTTTTAAATTTAATTTTGTTTTTTTAGTGTTCCAAGATTCATTGTTTATGCACCACACCCAGTGCTCCATGCAATATGTGCCCTCCATAATACCCACCACCAGGCTTACCCAATCCCCCACCCCACTCCCCTCCACAACCCTCAGTCTGTTTCTGAGTCCACAGTCTTTCATGGTTTGTCTCCCCCTCCGATTTTCCCCATCTCACTTCTCCTCTCCTTCTCCCAATGTCCTCCATGTTATTCCTTATGCTCCAAAGTAAGTGAAGCCATGTGATAATTGACTTTCTCTGCTTGACTTATTTCACTCAGCATAATCTCCTCCAGTCCTGTCCATGTTGATTCAAAAGTTGGGTATTCATCCTTTCTGATGGAGGCATAATACTCCATTGTATATATGGACCACATCTTCTTTATCCATTTGTCTGTTGAAGGGCATCTTGGCTCTTTCCACAGCTTGGTGATTGTGGCCATTGCTGCTATGAACATTGAGGTTCATATGGCCCTTCTTTTCACTACATCTGTATCTTTGGGGTAAATATCCAGTAGTGCAATTGCAAGGTCATAGGATAGCTCTATTTTTAATTTTTTTGAGTAATCTCCACACTGTTTTCCAAAGTAGCTGCACCAACTTGCAGGGTTTATATCAGTGTTTAATGACTATAATTCATTATGTTCTGAAATCAGGATAAGGTGATGTTACTTGAGTCAGGAATGCACATGGGTATCATCAAATCTTACTGGAAGAGCCAGAGTGCTCTTTCATTGCCAACTGACTTTTCTGGAGATGGATCCTATGTAATATACTCTGTTATGTAACAGCTGCTTACTTCAACCTGATTTTTCTACTTGCTTACTTGCTCCATAGCATCTTTGGGAAGTTACTGAGCGGATCTTTGACCGAAAAAATAGCCCAGAAATCCAGCTATCAAAACAATCCATATGATCTAACCATGCACTGGGATTAGCAGACGTCCTCAGGAAGCAGGATTTGAGGAGACAAAGATGGATCCTAGAAGGCTCTCATCAGCTCTGCCCAGGCTCCCTGGGGCCTTCGTTTTTGAACTGAGTAGGATTAAGGAGCTTCATAGGAAAATAGAGGCTAGTACTGTCCTGGGAGTGATAGCATGCCTCAGCTACACTGTCACCCAAAAGAATATGAGAGATGTTGTGGTTTTATATTTGAGGTTTTGTTTCATACATTTTGGGGGCAGATGGAGGCTAGAGTTATTGCTTTGAGTTCTACATAGTTGAATCAAGAACCATGTGTTAGGAGATCTTTAAATTTAAAACGGGATCTTCTTAAAGTTTTGTCTGAGCAAAGGGAAGGTACGCATCCATCTTCCCAGATGTTAATAATGACATCTTATAAAGATGATTAGGAGATTCTAATTTCTTACCTCAACTTATAACTTATAAGCAGCATACTAGGTATAATAGGATGAGTGTGTGTGTCTGAGCAAAGGGCAGGTACGCATCCATCTTCCCAGATGTCATTCATATTTTATAAATAATGTCATATATGTTATTTTTAAAATATTATTAAAGTGTCTGATGCTTAAATATATTAAAAAACAAATACATCAGACACTTTAATAATATTTTAAAAATAACATATATGACATTATTTATAAAAATATGAATGACATCTTATAAAGATGATTAGGAGATTCTAATTTCTTACCTCAACTTATAACTTATAAGCAGCATACTAGGTATAATAGGATGAGTGTGTGTGTGATCACACACAGTGATCTTAATGTTTGAATTGTGGTGTGATTCCAGAAGAATGGCCTAACCCTGCAAGGATGTCTTGGTGGAATTTCAGTTGTTTTGTTGGGAAACATAAGCCTGGAAGTGGAGTGAGATGTTCTCTGTAACTGATGTTCTCTGATATGGATCTTAAGGAGCATAAATGTAGTCAATGGTCCCGAGGAAAAATTTGCCCATTTAATCAATATTTGTTTCATGTTTCAAAGAAAGTATCGCTTCCTTAAAATAGTTTTTTAAATTGATTCCAAAAAAATTTTTTTTAACTATGTAAAGTTACATATTCCATCTTCCTCTTATTCCATCTCATGCACTGTTTTCACCCACTCACTCTGGTAGTCATTGTTATATGTTTTTATTGTATTTTTCCTGTGGCAGATTATGTTTCAAAAGATGGTCGCAACACCTCCCACCTCACCTGCTCTTTTGCAATGTGATGTTGCCACTCCTCCACTGAGACAGAATCTATGTCTCCTCTCCTTGAATCTGGGATCCCCACTGTTCTAAGGTTTTTATAGGAATTAACTCATTTGAGTTTTACGAGAGCCTTTTGAGGAGGTATAATTGCCATCCGCATTTTAGAAAGGAGACAATCATTGTTAAAAGCCAAAAGGTTACTCAGGAGGAGCATTCATAAAGTTGAGATTATAGTATATACACAAAGAAATAGAAATTTTAATTTACGCCACAGCCCATGATCAAGAGGAATAGTAATAAACTGAAAACACTTGAGAAGTGTTGGTTATTATTAGACTGTAAATGTTTTATTTCTGCTTTTAATTGTGTATTTGTATTTTTTGTCTTACTTTTTTTCTAATTCTCAAACATAGTATTTTCATTGTTTCAAATATATTTCCCATTCTACTTTTATAGTTTTACTTACTTTTTTCTTTTAGTGCTTAATTCTGTTTCTAAACTTGAATCCTACATATTTTTACATTTTCTATTTCTACATTAACATTTTAAAAAATCCATTATCTCTTTTGCACTCCCTTTTTATTCTATTGGCATAGACTTTACGTCTCAAATCTCATGTCTATCTCAGTATTTTTAACTCTTAATATTTAGTCCTAATTGAGAATTCAGTTCATTTCTCACTTTTTAAAAAAGTTCTTTTACCTATTTTCTTATTGCATCTTATTATTAAATAACATATTGTTTAATAAATTACCCTTTATTTCTTGTCTTCATGGTGAGAGTTCTTGATAAAGTTCCTAATTTGTCTCTTTCATTAACATCATCTAGTACACAAGAATTATTCCCAGGAGACTGTGAACTTCTACCTTGAACTGGATGAGTTTAGCTTTTAAGATCTGGGGCAAAATTCTGTACCTGGGGCAATGAATTTGACAGATTTTAAACTCCCTGGTTATTTATTATGAGATCCATCATCTGTCCTATATTATAGAATGTGGCCAGTTGAGGTCATGAAAGACATGACACTATGTAGTAATATTACTTGAGTTTTTATATCATAAAACTGTAAGAGAAGTTTGAAATTCAATTCTCCATATTCAGTTTTGGATTTTTCATTGTTTGTGCTGACAGGTAGAAAGGTTGGCTGAGATTAGGATTGGGTTTGCTGTTGAGACCCTTGGTTCATATGACAGAGATTTTTCTTAACATTTACCACTACAATCAAAATACATTCTGTATTTCTGGCAAATGCTGATTGTCTTCTTGATGATAATTTATTTATTTTGCACACCTTTCTGAATTCATCGTAACTGGTCACTGATTACCAAGACTGATGTGAAACTAAAGGAGGCATTTCCTAGAGTGATTGCAGTGGGTCTTATCTCTATAGGCCTTCCCCTTTACAGGAAGATGCAGGAACATTAATGGAGACTTTAGCCACATTTCCTCCCTGAAAACCAGCAATCTAGATAATTTAATGTTAAACTATCTCTGCTTATATCCTCTTAGGATGGATGCTTTGGACTAAATATTAAAAGACAATATGCTTTATTTTCATCTTAGGAAAAACAAACAAACAAACAAACAAACAAACAAACAAACCAGAACCAATATTACCCAAGGTTAGATTAATGAGATTAGAGGGTGGGGAAAACTAAGAGGAACAAAGAGGCTTTAACATATATTGGTTACCTGCTCTTATCACAGTCCCTGATTGTCGCTTAAGGAGAAATTTCGTATATCCTGTCAAGTTTGATAAGTTAAAAAATGTTTTGATACACGTAGTATCCTAGAAATGTGGAAATCACCTTTTTGCTTTGACAAAGACTTTTAGGTAGCAAATAAAACAGAAGTAATAGAAAACAAAATAAAACCACAAAAACCAAACGAGTTAGTGATTGACATGTGAAACAAAAATCAGAAGCATCCACTTGTGATTTTATCAAATTCAATCCTAAAACCCTGTAAAAAATCTGGTAAAATAAAACTATGTGGAAAGCTCCATCAAACTGAGCAATAAGAATGGATTTGGGGGCGCCTGGGTGGCTCAGTGGGTTAAGCCTCTGCCTTAGGCTCAGGTCAAGGTCTCAGGGTCCTGGGATTGAGCCCCGCATTGGGCTCTCTATTCAGCAGGGAGCCTGCTTCCCCCTCTCTCTCTGCCTAATCTCTCTCCCTTTCTCTGTCAAATAAATAAATAAATTCTTAAAAAAAAAAGGATTTTGAAATATGGTTGTCTGAGGTAGAATTTTGAGAAGTGAGGCAGAGGATTGGTGGATTTGTGACATGTTTATATTTGTCAGCTTTATAAAGGAAGATTATCTGCCTTGTATTTTGTTTCCCTATGCCTCCTCATATTCTATAGCCGTTTTAAGGATTTAAGTTATTTATGGAAGGTTTTATGTCTTTTGAATTATTCAAAGACTTAAGGTGGTGTGTTCCAATCCTTGCCAATTTCTTTGTTTATTAATGTCAGATTTTATCTAAATATAATCCATGCTTTTGTTTTTTAGAGAGGAAAAATTACAGACCCACTTATAGGTAATAAATACCTTTGACAATATAGACCACGTCCTTCTTGGTGAATTGCAGGTTTGATTTCTTATGTTAATGTTCCTCCTTAAAAACAGGCAAGATTTAAGCATAGCTATTCTGTTATTGACTTACACTCTCTCCCTTGTAGAAACATGTCTTTATGATAATATAAGATTGTTTGCAGTTTTGACATTGTAGACAAGAATTAATTGACCTTCAATTTGTGGGCAAGACTTGATTATAGACAAAATGAAATTGATATCTCTCCCAGTTATTCATGCTTATGTTTAATTGTGCTTTAAATATTATCAGGGTGAATGGACTGCTTCAGCTCCTAAGTTCACTGCTACTCAACCCGAGGTCACAGACTGGTATGAAGGAAGACAGGTACCCTCTGGGCCTATTCAGTGGTTCCCACTGAAGACTGGAGCACTCGGCTTGCCACTGAAGACTGGTTTGCAGCTCCCAATGCTCAGGCCACTGAATAGATAGGAACAACCACCAAGTGGTCTTAAGTTGCTCTTCTAGAAAGGCAAAGAAAATGGAAATAAGGTTGATGGAAAAGAAGCAGTTTCTTAAAAAGATAAAAAATAAAAATATATAAGAGCTGGGGTTATTAGTAATCATCTGTTGATTAATCCGGTAACAACTGCTTTTATGCAGAGAAGAGGGACAGAGTTCTGATTCTCAGTAATTTGTAACACAATGTATTGATAGCTGTTTTGGATTAGAGAAAACCATATCCTCACATAAAATAAGAAATATAGGATGATAGTAATGGTGACAATTTTTGTGGGAAGTACTTAGAATATTTATTGAAGCAAATGAATGAAATCATACTTTGTACTTGCTCACTAAATTATTGCCTGATCTAAAGTAGTAACAATTTAAAAAAAAAGCTGAAAACACTGTAACACTAACATGATAAATGCCAGCCGAATTTATTTATTGTTATTCTTTTCAAAGATTTTATTTATTTATTTCTCAGAGAGAGAGAGAGAGAGAGCAAGAGCGAGCAGCACAAGCAGGGGGAGGCGTAGGCAGAGGGACAAGCAGACTTTTACTGAGCAAGAAGCCTGACACAGTACTTGATCCCAGAACCCTGGGATCATGACCTGAGCTGAAGGCAGATGCTTAAGCAATTGAGCCACCCAGGCATCCCTATAGAGATATTACTATTCCCATTTTAAAAATGAGGAAACACGGGGGGAGACAGATTAACTATACTCAATATCATACAATAAGTGAGTGTTAGAATTCAAAACCAGGACAGTTTGACACCAGAAAGTAAATACATAAAATATGATAGAAAGATAAAGACTTGCTAAGTTTAGTAGAAAATTAACTTACTTCAAACAAAAAATCTGTGACAATTTCATTAAGAGATTATTACATGTAAGAAAATTTTTTTTAATGATAAGGTAGTTCAGGTCCTCATTAGTAAACAGCATCCTTTAGTTGGAGGTACTTAATGTACTGCTTTTTTTTTTTTTTTTTTTTTTTTGTGGTTCAGTGGAACTGATGTTGCTCTAATTTCTTCCCCATCAAAACACAACTCTGGTTTATTTCAAAGTTTTACTTTAGATTGAAAGAACACATTTAAAATTTTGTTTTCTTTTTATATACACCTTCCTTTGATGTTGCCTTCACAGGTAAAACATCTGCTCTTGGCTTCTTGAAAGGAAATTTTCACAGAAAAATTAGAAACCTTATTTGGTATATCAATGTTAGTAATAATCATTTCAAATATCATATTCGTAGAGGATCAAGGCCAGCTTGAAAAGTTAAATAATATATTGTTCTTCCAGAATTGTTAAGTTATTCCTTTGCAGTTATTCCAAACTCTATCTGTATTCTTTGCAGGCTTATTCTTAGCCTTGGATAAACTGCTACACCATCTCTAGAAACACTATCCTACCTTTCAGACATTATACCATTCACATTTAGTTAGGCCAGAGGTATTTTTTTAAAAAGATTTTATTTATTTGAGAGAAAGAAAGAGAGAGCACTAGCAGGGAGAAGAGGCAGAAGCAGGCTCCCTTTGAGCAGAGAGTGCGAGCAGGGACTCAATCCCAGTCAACTGAGCCACGTAGGCCCTTCCAGCCAGAGGTATTTAGAGTACTAGCTAAAGGATCATTTTCTATTTCTTCTGGTTGTATCATGATAAGATCTCAACAAAAAAATGACAGGCTCTATTTACAAACAGAAGAGTGTTCCTATTGGTATATTTACACAATTTAAAATGATACCTTAAAAAGAATTTCTAGTTTAAAGATATAAGGTCAACTAACATTTCCTGAGATATCACTTAAGACATTTTAAATGTGAGTTGGCAATTGAATTATCAAACTGGTAATTTTATTCTTGCTTTTCTTGTCATGTAACTGTGTTTAACTCTGAATCTGCTGCAATATTCCTTACTTCATGGTCTATTCCATAGGTATTTTTATTTAGTATTGCTTCTACTTTTCCAGGGGATGGTACTTGGGAAGAACATTATCTAGTTCATGAGATATGTTTTCTTTTATGTTAGTCCTGTTATTGCCATCATCATCTCTGGATAAAATGACTGAATCGTTTAAGTCCAACAAACTTTTGGATCAGGAGACAGAGGAGATTGATATGTACTACAGTGACATTTCTATTCTACTTTCCTCTTAGTTTTAATCTTCAGTCATGATTCAGACTCGTGTTTTGTTCATTATATGAACATGATATACAACCCCTTGAGGCCAACTTAGTCCTACAGGATTAATTTTGTCAGACACAGTGCATATCCTTGAACTGATGATTTTAATACATGCATCTATCCATTAGCATGATGAGAACGTCTTCCATGACCTTTCCAGAACATAATGATGCATTTTGTATATTTTCATTTAATTTCTAATTATTGCTCTCTTACGTTAAGCAATTACATAGCTTTCCAAAGTTTTAAAACTTCCCGTCTAGCATCATCTCACACGTGTCTTCAAGATGAAATTACCCGAAATAGTAACAATTTTGGATGGACCAGGTGACTTCCAGAGAAGTAACCTCCCTGGGCTGTCCTGGCTCTTGCGGGCAGCCATACTCCTTCTCCCGCCCCACCTCCCTCCCTCCGGGGCCGCACAGCCGCCCAGGTCGGCGGGACTACAGAGCGCCCCACCTCCCCCACGCGGTGCTCACCGGCACTAGGGGCCGTCCGGCGGGAGGGGCGGCAGCAACGTTCTGGGCTCCCGCTGGGCTTTCAGGACCATGGGCTTCCGCGTCCAGGCGGAGCTACACGAAGCAGGCCAGGTGCTGCCGGCGGCGACACTGGCCACCAGGGCTTCTCTTCAGGTCCCACAGGACAACGCAGGGCGACGACGGCGACGGCTCTTCCCGAGCACGGGTCCCGTGGCCCAGCCAGACGGCGTGGGAAGCTTTCCTGGCCACGGGCTCCTTGCCGGGAGGGAAGTCACAGGTGAGTACACACACCTGCCTTTCTCTCTGTGCGTGGTACGGGGACCACACTGGCCTCTGGTCCTTTTTGCAGCTGCCGTGGCGGAGGCGTGGCGCCCACCCCGCCCAGGCTTGAGTGCAACCGTGGGGACCTTTGGGACTGTCCACGGGGAGAGGGGTGAATCATCTCTGCTGCTCGCACCGTCTTTTGATCGCCACACTAGTGTCCTTGGTATCGAACTGAATTTGCCGTGTAATTGTTAAAGAGAGGGGCCGCAGGTCTGTTCTGGAACTAGAACTGCCCTTCGTAATGGTTGTTTCTCAACATTTAACCTGTTTGTATTTAACAGTCCTGTACTTATTAGCGACTTAAGTCCATTCAGCTACTTAGTTGTACACTTGGTAATTGGCTTATCTTTGACAAAAGAACAAATTGTGTTGCTCAGCAGGGCCACTCTCACACCCAGGGGTGATAGGCCCCGGCAGGAGGCCTGTGCGAGAGTGAACCAGCATCACAAACTCGTGAAAATTAACTTATAAAGGGGCATCTAGGTGGCTCAGTGGGTTAAAGCCTCTGCCTTCCGCTGAGGTCATGATCTCAGGGTCCTGAGATCCTCAGGTCCCCCTGCATCGGGCTCTTTGCTCCACAGGAATCCTGCTCCTCCTCTCTCTCTGCCTGCCTCTCTGCCTACTTGTAATCTCTGTCTGTCAAATAAATAAAATCTTTAAAAAAATTAACTTATAAAAACACTTTCTCAACACTGGCACAGTGCGGCCTGTCACTCAAGTCATCCACTTTTGTGACTCATGCTTCAGGCCCCAGGGAAATGTTTCCCTGTGACTTTTGCGCACTTATCTTGGGTTGAAAGGCAATTGAATCCCAATGCTGTAAAGGTTTGTAGACTGTGCTGTTACCCAGATAGGAGATACACACTACTTTAGAGCGCAGGAGGATTTGTGTGGCAGAAACAGGAAAGAGAAAGAGAAATTAATTAGGTTTGTCTAAACCGCCATCATTTCTTGCCTGTATGGCAATAATGACATCTATACCTTCCAGTTTTGCCTCTCATTAATCCATCCTCCAAATCTTTATAAGTATAAAGAAGATCCTACCACTTACTTAATTAAAACTCTGTAATGGCTTCCTGTTCTTCCTAACACTCCTGACCCTATCACTTTGTCCCATGGTCTGTCTACATCTTCACGAACATGATGTTCCTGAAGATGGGCCTTCTCTCTGCCTGGAGACACACAAACCCCTTCTTGACTTAGGGCTTTGCGTATACTCATATACTGTTCCTTTTTCCTTCATATCTTAGTATTAAGCTCAGCTGCTCGAGGAAGACCACGCTGATATCTAGATCCAGATTAGGTTTCTGTAATACCTTTTCATATTCTCTTAAAAATTTTTAAGTCTGTTTCCTTTGCAGGACTTAATAGAATTTTAATTGTGTAATATTTTTTCCCCAGTAGCTTTCTATGATATTTCTTCCCTACAAACTAAGAGCTCCATGAGATCAAGGTTTTTTCAGGCATATCACCAGTCCTTAGACTGATGTCTGGCACAAAGTTTTTCTTGGATGGAACAATTAATTATATTGCTCAGCAATGTCACTCTTAGACCCAGGCCAGATGGCTTAGAGAAATAAATGAATAATATACTCCAGTTGTGTGATCTCTGGCATGTCTGGATCTCAATTACTTTATATTTTAATTGAAGATGATAATTCCTATAAAAGAGCTACTTTATAGAATTCTTAGAAAGAACATTTAAAATTACACGCACATACCTGGAAAAGATTATTTTGATTACCGAAATTTTATGTCTGTGCTGTCAAATATGTAGGTACAGCTATCATTTAGAATGAGTATATATTATTTTGGGTGAAGTATTATTGAGTTTCAGTGGGTTTAAAAAGTACTGGGATCATTACTTCTTTTAACAAGAAGTCCATTGGTAGGGAACGCTCCTTGTACAGGTTGTTAGGGCTTTGGCTCTGCCTCTTTGTCATTTATTCTGTTTCACTCTCATTTTGGGTAAGCCTTGTTTTCAGACCCACAGCATGATGTCTATAGCAGTTCTGGGGACAGTATCTAGACACAGCAATATCCAGAGAAAGAATATCTATTTCTGTGAGTCTTGAAAAGTAGAAAAGGCTTTCCCAGACACCCCTCATCAGGAGACTTTACCTCATCAGAACTGCATCACATTCCTGGCTTAAACCAATACCAGGCAGGGGAATAGGATTGTCATGATTGGCTTCTTCTTTTTTTTAATTTTTAATTTTTAATTTTTTTTTTGATTGGCTTCTTTCAAACTGACTTCAACTCTTTGTTTCGCAGTGGCATCAGCATTCCTTTAATCATGGAGACTTGTGGAGAAGGATGGCGAATAGAACAGCATTATTATTTCTGGAAGAAAGGATGAAAGTGATGGAGTTTTAGGTAGACAACCAACAATCCAATTGTCTGCTATACAGTATGTTATAGATATATTTAAATTTATTTTTCTTGTTAATGGAAGTCAAAAGATCTAAGACACCTAGATAGTATGGAAAGATGAAATATTGTGGTATCACAGAGTATTTTTGAGTATAGAATATTAGGATTATTAGCAAAGGATTTTGCTAGCAAGTCAACCTGTACTCGTATGAAACAATGAAGAAAGTTTTTCTACTGTGTAATTAAATCATGTCTGATTATAAGGTAGAGGGAAATATCAAATAACAAGGGTTTCTACAAGCGGTGATAGCTGTCAGGGATAACATGCCTATTCTTTACCCACTCCCATGCTCAATGCAAACTTAGCTAATTGATTGCAATGTACTCCTTACTGAGGGTGGACATGATTTGGAGTCCTTTTCAGATAGCTCCTGATTTTCCACTGGAATTGATCCTCTAAAGAAAGTCTATCTACTATCTATGACATAGAAAAGTTACAGAACTATTTTTTTATACTAGGGTGAGAAACCAATATATGTGAAGCAGAATGAAAAAATTTCAAAGTAATTTCAAGTGAAAATCAATAAAGATATGGACCAAAACCAGAAGAAATAAAAAAATGAGTAGTAATTTTATGCAATCTTAGCTTCTGGTATAAGTGGCCTTTCAGTTAGGCTCTGCAAGGTGCAGAGGTTTTATGGATTGGTAGATGAGAAAAGGAAGAAAAAGAGGAAACAGGTCGGGGCATTAGCAAAGACAGGTAGGCAGTAGATCAGTGGTACTAAAATACTGAGATGAAAATTTGCATGTCCCTAACCTTTTCTCTTTGCCCTATTCCTTCATCCCTTAGTACTTTTTTTTTTTAAATGTGCTATTTTTACTAATGTATAATGATATCATTCTCACATACCTTTTATCTGCCCCAGGCTACTCTTTTCTATATTGCTAGCATTCTTTTTTTTTTTTTATAATTTTTTAGTTTTTTTATAAACATATAATGTAGAGGTACAGGTCTTTGAATCACCAGGTTTACACACTTCACAGCATTCACCATAGCACATACCCTCCCCAATGTCCATAACCCCACCACCCTCTCCCGACCCCCTTCCCCCCAGCAACCCTCAGTTTGTTTTGTGAGATTAAGAGTCTCTGATGGTCTGTCTCCCCGCCAATCCCATCTTGTTTCATTTATTCTTTTCCTAACCCCCAAACCCCCCACGTTGCTTCTCCAATTCCTCATATCAGGGAGATCATATGATAGTTGTCTTTCTCCAATTGACTTATTTTGCTAAGCATAATACCCTCTAGTTCCATCCACGTTGTCACAAATGGCAAGATTTCATTTCTCTTGATGGCTGTATAGTATTCCATTGTATATATATACCATTTCTTCTTTATCCATTCATCTGTTGATGGACATCTAGGTTCTTTCTATAGTTTGGCTATTGTGGACATTGCTGCTATAAATATGTGGGTGCACGTGCCCCTTCGGATCACTACGTTTGTATCTTTAGGGTAAATACCCAGTAGTGCAATTGCTGGGTCATAGGGTAGCTCTATTTTCAACTTTTTGAGGAACCTCCATACTGTTTTCCAGAGAGGCTGCACCAGCTTGCATTCTCACCACAGTGTAGGAGGGTTCCCCTTTCTCCACATCCCCGCTAGCATCTGTCGTTTCCTGACTTGTTAATTTTAGCCATTCTGACTGGTGTGAGATGGTATCTCATTGTGGTTTTGATTTGTATTTCCCTGATGCTGAGTAATGTTGAGCACTTTTTCATGTGTCTGTTGGCCATCTGGATGTCTTCTTTGCAGAAATGTCTGTTCATGTCCTCTGCCCATTTCTTGATTTGATTATTTGTTCTTTGGTTGTTGAGTTTGCTAAGCTCTTTATAGATATTGGATACTAGCCCTTTATCTGATAAGTTGTATTCAAATATCTTCTCCCATTCTGTCAGTTGTCTTTTGGTTTTGTTGACTGTTTCCTTTGCTGTGCAAAAGCATTTGATCTTGATGAAATCCCAATAGTTCATTTTTGCCCTTGCTTCCCTTGACTTTGGCGATGTTCCTAGGAAGAAACTGCTGTGGCTGAAGTCAAAGAGGTTGCTGCCTATGTTCTCCTCAAGGATTTTGATGGATTCCTTTCTCACATTGAGGTCCTTCATCCATTTTGAGTCTATTTTCATGTATGGTGTAAGGAAATGGTCCAGTTTCATTGTTCTGCATGTGGCCGTCCAATTTTCCCAACACCATTTGTTGAAGAAGCTGTCTTTTTTCCATTGGACATTCTTTCCTGCTTTGTCGAAGATGAGTTGACCATAGAGTTGAGAGTCTATTTCTGGGCTCTCTATTCTGTTCCATTGATCTATGTGTCTGTTTCTGTGCCAGTACCATCCTGTCTTGATGATGACAGCTTTGTAATAGAGCTTGAGGTCCAGAATTGTGATGCTACCAACTTTGGCTTTCTTTTTCAATATTCCTTTGGCTATTCGAGGTCTTTTCTGGTTCCATATAAATTTTAGGATTATTTGTTCCATTTCTTTGAAAAAAACGGATGGGATTTTGATAGGGATTGTATTAAATGTGTAGATTGCTTTAGGTAGCATGGACATTTTCACAATATTTATTCTTCCAATCCAGGAGCATGGAACATTTTTCCATTTCTTTGTGTCTTCCTCAATTTCTTTCATGAGTACTTTATAGTTTTCTGAGTATAGATTCTTTGCCTCTTTGGTTAGGTTTATTCCTAGGTATGTTATGGTTTTGGGTGCAATTGAAAATGGGATTGACTCCTTAATTGCTCTTCTTCTGTCTTGTTCTTGGTGTAAAGAAATGCAACTGATTTCTGTGCATTGATTTTATATCCTGACACTTTACAGAATTCCTGTACAAGTTCTAGCAGTTTTGGAGTGGAGCCTTTTTGGTTTTCCACATAAAGTATCATATAATCTGCAAAGAGTGATAGTTTGACTTCTTCTTTGCCGATATGGATGCCTTTAATTTCCTTTTGTTGTCTGATTGCTGAGGCTAGGACTTCTAGTACTATGTTGAATAGCAGTGGTGATAACGGACATCCCTGCCGTGTTCCTGACCTTAGCGGAAAAGCTTTCAGTTTTTCTCCATCGAGAATGATATTTGCGGTGGGTTTTTCATAGATGGCTTTGATAATATTGAGGTATGTACCCTCTATCCCTACATTTTGAAGAGTTTTGATCAGGAAGGGATGCTGTACTTTGTCAAATGCTTTTTCAGCATGTATTGAGAGTATCATATGGTTCTTGTTCTTTCTTTTATTAATGTGTTGTATCACATTGATTGATTTGTGGATGTTGAACGAACCTTGCAGCCCTGGAATAAATCCCACTTGGTCGTGGTGAATAATCCTTGTAATGTACTGTTGGATCCTATTGGCTAGAATTTTGGTGAGAATTTTCACATCTGTGTTCATCAAGAATATTGGTCTGTAATTCTCTTTTTTGATGGGATCCTTGTCTGGTTTTGGGATCAAGGTGATGCTGGCCTCATAAAATGAGTTTGGAAGTTTTCCATCCATTTCTATTTTTTGGAGCAGTTTCAGGAGAATAGGAATTAATTCTTCTTTCAATGTTTGGTAGAATTCCCCCGGGAAGCCGTCTGGCCCTGGGCTTTTGTTTGTTTGGAGATTTTTGATGACTGTTTCAGTCTCCTTACTGGTTATGGGTCTGTTCAGGTTTTCTATTTCTTTTGGGTTCAGTTGTGGTAGGAATGCATCCATTTCTTCCAGATTGTCAAATTTGTTGGCGTAGAGTTGCTCATAGTATGTTCTTATAATTGTTTGTATTTCTTTGGTTTTGGTTGTGATCTCTCCTCCTTCATTCATGATTTTATTAATTTGGGTCCTTTCTCTTTTCTCTTTGATAATTCTGGCCAGGGGTTTATGAATCTTATTAATTCTTTCAAAGAACCAGCTCCTAGTTTCATTGTTGTGTTCTATTGTTTTTTTGGTTTCCATTTCATTGATTTCTGCTCTGATCTTTATGATTTCTCTTCTCCTGCTGTGTTTAGGCTTTCTTTCTTGTTCTTTCTCCAGCTCCTTTAGGTGTAGGGTTAGGTTGTGTATTTGAGACCTTTCTTGTTTCTTGAGGAAGGCTTATATCGCTATATATTTTCCTCTCAGGACTGCCTTTGCTGTGTCCCAAAGATTTTGAACCGTTGTGTTTTCATTATCATTTGTTTGCATGAATTTTTTCAATTCTTCTTTAATTTCCTGGTTGACCCATTCATTCTTTAGAAGGATGCTGTTTAGTCTCCATGTATTTGGGTTCCTTCCAAATTTCCTCTTGTGATTGAGTTCTAGCTTCAGAGCATTGCGGTCTGAAAATATGCAGGGAATGATCCCAATCTTTTGATACCGGTTGAGATCTGATTTATGACCCAGGATGTGATCTATTCTGGAGAATGTTCCATGTGCACTAGAGAAGAGTGTATTCTGTTGCTTTGGGATGGAATGTTCTGAATATATCTGTATGTCCATCTGGTCCAGTGTGTCATTTAAGGCCTTTATTTCCTTGTTGTTCTTTTGCTTGGATGATCTGTCCATTTCAGTGAGGGGAGTGGTAAAGTCCCCTACTATTAGTGTATTATTGTCGATGTGTTTCTTTGATTTTGTTATTAGTTGGTTTATATAGTTGACTGTTCCCATGTTAGGGGCATAGATATTTAAAATTGTTAGGTCTTCTTGTTGGACAGACCCTTTGAGTATGATATAGTGTCCTTCCTCATCTCTTATTATAGTCTTTGGCTTAAAGTTTAATTTTCTGATATAAGGATTGCTACCCCAGCTTTCTTCTGATGTCCATTGGCATGGTAAATTGTTTACCACCCCCTCACTTTTAATCTGGAGGTGTCTTTGGGTCTAAAATGTGTTTCTTATAGGCAACATATTGATGGGTTTTGTTTTTTTATCCATTCTGTAACCCTGTGTGTTTTGATTGGGGCATTTAGCCCGTTAACATTCAGGGTAACTATTGAGAGATATGAATTTAGTGCCATTGTATGGCCTCTAAGGTGACTGTTACTGTAGATTGTCTCTGTTCCTTTCTTGTCTACTACTTTTAGGTTCTCTCTTTGCTTAGAGGACCCCTTTCAATATTTCCTGTAGAGCTGGTTTGGTGTTTGCAAATTCTTTTAGCTTTTGTTTGTCCTGGAAGCTTTTTATCTTTCCTTCTATTTTCAATGATAGCCTAGCTGGATATAGTATTCTTGGCTGCATGTTTTTCTCATTTAGTGCTCTGAATATATCATGCCAGTTCTTTCTGGCCTGCCAGATCTCTGTGGATAAGTCCACTGCCAATCTAATATTTTTACCATTGTATGTTACAGACTTCTTTTCCCGGGCTGCTTTCAGGATTTTCTCTTTGTTGCAAAGAATTGTAAATTTTACCATTAGGTGACAGGGTGTGGACCTATTCTTACTGATTTTGAGGGGGGGTTCTCTGCACCTCCTGGAGTTTGATGCTTGTTCCCTTTGCCATATTAGGGAAATTTTCTACAATAATTCTCCCCAATATACCTTCTGCTCCCCTCTCTCTTTCTTCTTCTTCTGGAATCCCAATTATTCTAATGTTGTTTCGTCTTATGGTGTCACTTATCTCTCGAATTCTCCCCTCGTGGTCCAGTAGCTGTTTGTCCCTCTTTTGCTCAGCTTCTTTATTCTCTGTCATTTGGTCTTCTATATCACTAATTCTTTCTTCTGCCTCCTTTATCCTAGCAGTGAGAGCCTCCATTTTTTTTTAAAGATTTTATTTATTTATTTGACAGAGAGAAATCACAAGTAGGCAGAGAGGCAGGCAGAGAGAGAGGAGGAAGCAGGCTCCCCGCTGAGCAGAAAGCCCGATGTGGGGCTCGAACCCAGGACCTGGGATCATGACCTGAGCCGAAGGCAGCGGCTTAACCCACTGAGCCACCCAGGCACCCCAGAGCCTCCATTTTTGATTGCACCTCATTAGTAGCTTTTTTGATTTCAACTTGGTTAGATTTTAATTCTTTTATTTCTCCAGAAAGGGCTTTTATATCTCCAGAGAGGGTTTCTCTAATATCTTCCATGCCTTTTTTGAGCCCAGCTAGAGCCTTGAAAATCATCATTCTGAACTCTAGATCTGACATATTACCAATGTTTTATTGATTAGGTCCCTAGCCTTTGGTACTGCCTCTGGTTCTTTTTTTTTTTTTTTTTTTTTGTGGTGGGTTTTCCCGTCTTGTCATTTTGTCCAGATAAGAATATATGAAGGCACAAATAAAATACTAAAAGGGTGGCAGAAACCCCAGGAGAATGTGCTTTAACCAAATCAGAAGAGACCCCAAGTTGTGGGAGGAAAAAAAGGGATAAGAAAAAGTTCAGAAAAAAAAATTAAAAAAGAAAAACTAATTAAGAAAAAATATAAAAAGGAAAACATATGTATATATATTAAACTGGTGTCTAGAACAGGGTCACCCACTTAATTTTGGGAGTATTTTGGTCTCTTAGAAGAAACTACCTCCCAAAATTTTAAAGAATGAAAAACATATATAAGGGTAAACACAATGAAGGGATGGAATATGCCTATAAAGATGAAAAAAAAATTTTTTTTTTAATTTCTAAAAAAGGAGTTGATAAAATAAGTTGGTTGGGAGAATAACGAAAAAGAAGGCGTTGAGAATTTGCTTGGGCTGGAGACTAGAACAAGCTCAGAGCTAGATTTAGGGTATATTTTGATCTATTAGAAGAAGTTGTACCCCAAATTTTTTAGAAGAAAAAACCCTATGTATACACACAAAATAAAGTTAGATACAATGATGGTTAAAATAGGGCTATAATAATGAAGGTTCACAGAAGATTATTATTATTTTTTTTAATGAAAGGTATTGTTAAGATAAACTAGTTAAATATGTTAAAAGAGGAAAGGGTAAAAGTTAAAAAGAATTTAGCAGAAGAAAAAAAATAAAATAAAAAAATTTAATTAACTGCAAGACTAAAGAATTATGGGGCGAAAGCCATGAATTCCATGCTTTGCTTTCTCCTCCTCTGGAATTCAGCTGTTCTCCTTGGTAAGTGAGCTTGGTCTTGGCTGGATTTCTTGTTGATCTTCTGGGGGAGGGGCCTGTTCTCAAGTCTCTTTGCCCGAGGCGGAATTGCACCGCCCTTACCAGGGGCCAGGCTAATAATCCGCTCTGGTTCTCTTTTGGGAGCTTTTGTTCCCTGAATGCTTTCCGTAGAGTTCCGTAGAGTTCCGGAGGATTGGAATGAAGATGGCGGCCTCCCAATCTCCAGCCTGGAGGAGCCGAGAGCTCAGGGCCCACTCTTCAGTGTGCCCTCAGAGAAAAGCACTCAATCATTCCCATCTCCCTGGCCTCTGGCCATGCTTGGAGAAAAGCGCTCAATCACTCCCATCTCCTTGGCCTCCGGCCGCCCTTCGATCTCACCCAACCTGTGACTGGTTCAAGGTAACACCGAGTTGAGTGCTCACTCCTTGGCCCTGTCTCTGTAGCTGGTTTCCCTGCTCTAATACCTGTGCGCTCTGTGACACTCAGACACCCCATCCTTCTGTGACCCCGTGGGACCTGGGGTTGCATTGACCCCACGTGGGCTTCACCCTGGTTTAGCTTCTGGAGTGATGTCCCTCAGTGGAGCAGACTTTTAAAAGTTCAGATTTTGTGCTCCGTTGTTCTGCCGCTTGCTGGAGTTGGCCCCTCCCCCCGTGGTCTATCTTCCCATCACTTTAGATTTACTTCTCCACTGGTCCTACCTTTCAGAAAGTTGTTGATTTTCTGTTTCTAGAATTGTTGCACTTCTTCTCTTTGATCTCCTGTTAGATTTGTAGGTGTTCGCAATGGTTTGATAAGCTATCTAGCTGATCTCCTGCTACCTGATGTCATCTCAGCTTGCTACTTCTCTGCCATCTTGACTCCTCTCCTCCATCCCTTAGCACTTTATCATTCTGTTCCTCAACCAAATCCCTCTGTCAGCAGAAGATTTGCCAAACTCATTCACGCTAAACAGCACATGATTGATAAGGTTCAATGAGAAATCTTTCCTTGATCTATTGTGAATATTTGTTAGAAGCAAAGATTTAAGCTGAAGGTTCAATGAAGTTAATAAGGTATAATTTCACAAGGTAGTGAAGTAGGAGTAGGGCAAGGAAAAGAGATATTTCAGGGACAGTGAGCTCTCCCCCAAGTCTGTGCAATCATACCATGGAGCGAAATACTGAGTAACAACAAAAAGAGTAGTATTTTGGGTAAAGGCAATTTATTCTTTCTGCAGTGTCAGTACTTTTAAAAATGGCTTTATTGAGATATAACTTATGTACATTTCAGTGGTTTTTAGTGTATTCACAGAGTTCTGCAACCACTATCCCTTTCTAATTTTAGGACATTTTCTTCACCTCAAAGAGAAATGCTGTACCAATTAATAGTCATTCCCCATTCTTCGTCCTTCCAGCTCTGGGCAAGCAGTAATCTACTTTGTCTGTATGGATTTTCCATATTCTGACCATTTCATATAAATGCAGTCATACAATGTGTAATCTTTTTGGACTGCCTCATTTCACTTAGCAGAATGTTTTTGAAGTTCATCCACGTTATGGCATCTGTCCCTATTTCATTCCTTTCTACTGTTAAGTAATATTCTATTGTATGGATGTTCTATTTGGTTTACACATTCATCAGCTGGAGGTCACACGGGTTGTTTCCACTGTTTGGCTATTATGAATCATGTTACTATGAACATTCATGTACAGGTTTTTGTGTGGACATGTGGTTTCATTTCTCTTAGGTATATACCTAGGAGTGGAATTGCTAGGTCCTATGGTAACTCTAAGTTTACTAACTCTTTTGATGAACTGGCAGACCATTTTCCAAAGCAGCTGCACCATTTTAAATTTCCACCAGCAATGTGTGAGACTTCCAGTTCCTCCACATTCTCACCAATACTTGTTTTTATCTTGGTTTTTGAGTATAGTCACATTGGTGGTTGTGAAGTACTATCTCATTGTGGTTTTGATTTGTATTTTCCTGATGGCTTGCCCAACACCTTTCGTATCCTCCTTTAGCCCTGATGGACATGGTCCCATTGTTTTTTTCAAGTGAAATTTCTTTTTTTTCTCTTTTCTAGCTAATGACTGATAGAGATTAACACAATGGATGGTGACTTTGCTTTAAATGAAACTGATCTTTATGATTTGGATGATTGATACTCAGGATACATTCATGGGGAACCTGGCTGGCTTTGTCTGTAGAGCATGTGACTCTTAATGTCAGGGTTGTAAGTTTGAGCCCCATGTTGGATGTAGAAATTACTTAAAATGTAAAAGACCAAAACAATATTATTAAAAATTTTATATATACATACATACATATATATATATATATGTAAAATATTTTAAATTCAGGTCAAGAACAGGAATGCTGTCCAGATATGAAAATCTAACTTTGTGTGTGAAAGGGGCAGATACCAGTGAATAGAAACTGAAATCACGGTTTTGCTCGACATGTCACTTCAATCTTAGCATATTGCTAAATGGCCCTTCGCTGATATTTGAAATTTTGGGAGAGCAGTGACTATCCTAAAACTCTTGTAGGAACCGAGAAAGATGAATAGTCTACTCTATTTTCTTAGATCTTCAGAACATTAGTAGCATTTCAGCATTGCAGAAAATCTTCATACTGCTTTCATTTTCATTTATCTCCAGTCAGAAGGAACTCAACTGTGAAATGATATCAGAACCCCTGGTGCAGGAGAGTCTCTGTTTCCTCAAGTTTGCTTGGCTGACTTCATTGGGCCATTATCCCTGAAGTGTTTGCAGAGGCCAGCAGCTCTTCAGGACTTTAGGCAAGTTTTTATCATATCATTAACTTTGAGGAATTTTATTTTGTTTTGATTATTATTGTTTTTATATATTAGATGTATTATGCTTATTAATTGTATTATAATATTAATAGCTATTTAAGAAGTATTAAACTACAGGAAGGAATCTATTTTTTGGTCATTGATATCCTAGTGTTTAGAACAGTACCTGGTACATAGTAAATACTCACAGATATTCGTTAAATGGATAAATAGATGAATCGAATGCTTTTTATACCTGGCACATAATAAATGCTCAGTAAGTGTTAGCTGTTATTTTAAAGTGCAAGTTTTTGGTTAAGCACTTTATAGTGGATACTCACTTAATTCTCCTACCAACCAAGAAAGAGAAATATTGTTATTATAATATTAATTTTACAGATGAGAAAAGGAAGAGCTCAGAGAGTTAAGTAATTTGTTCAAGGTCACACACAGGAGAGGTAGGGGGCAGAGCTGCAGCTGGAACCCAGCAATGCTTGTCTACTAAGCTTGTGCCCTTATTCACAGTGCTCCTCTGCCTTTGCTATTGAAGTATAAACAATCAAAGCCCTGTGCCCTTTTATCATTGCCTGGCAGCTCCAGAACTGCCGGATGTTACGATTTAAACAGAAGACGGGTGCTGTTGTGTATGAACCACCTCTCCTTGCTCTGCAGCAGACGGTCCTTTGAAGTAGAGGAACAGATATTCAGGGAATAGAAAAAGGAAACTTCAGACTGCTTGAATTTCATATGAAAAGTTGTCAGTTAGTGTTATTGATCCACCTCACATGTAGCAGCTGGTAAAGGGTTTGTTTTAACTTGCTTTTCTCCTGATGTTTAGAAGTTTTGCTGCGAGTCATAGAATTGAGAGACCGCCTAAACTCAACCTAGTTTTTCTGATGTGTTACTTCAAGAATTTATACTAATGCTCCCTTCTAACAATAATAGCTATTTCCAAAGGGTGAAAAGAGGAAACTTAAGGTGGTGGCTTATTCTGGGAGGAAAAAACAAATACCTTTTCTGAGAGTCAAGAAAAACATGAAAACAAAAATCTGTGCTGACTTGTATTTTAGAGTTTCTTGGAGAATTCCTTTGCTAATAAGTCTTAGTGACTAGTTATAGCCAAGAAAAATATGGGATATGTGCAGATTTGAGGAAATTAGGCTAGACATTTTAAAAATATATGAGGCTACTGGCAAATGAGATTTTTAATAAAAATTAAGAATAGTTTCTGTCACAAATACTGATCTGTCAAGAAGAATGATTGGAAATTTGTGGGTTAGTACAAGAATTTGTAAAAGTTGAAAATTTTAAGGACATTCAGCAAGGCCAGATCTAGTCAGAATTCTTTGAGTAATAGTAGATTTTTCTGGGAGATTGTTTCCCAACTTCATAGACAACTGGGTTGAAGTTATAGTGTGTGCTGCACGGCTAAAGAGAAACAGAGTATTTAGCAGTTACCAAGATTTTAAAAAAGCGAAGCTGGGTGATGGTTCCCCAAATTCATTTCTTTATCTCAGTTCATTTCCCACATGGTTTTTCAAATGGGAAATCTAACAGTAGTGAACATTATTGTGAATCTGGCAAGCCCCCATTCCTTTAATTATTATTATTTTTGTTGTTGTTATTGTTATTTTAATTTTTAATGCTGTCTGGGTGTGGCTGAGTTTGGCAGGTAGCTTGAGCCAATCAGTATAGCTTATATCCTTCGGGCCACAGGCATCAATTTAGGAATAGGTATATGACCCAGTTTGAGCCAGTGGAATCAGGGTCTAGCACTTTTGTCCAGTTTCTTGGGTAAGAGAAGCCCTTCTTTTCTGCTTTGGTTGAGAAGAAAAGAATGTGTAAATCTGAGGCTGCTGACAGCCATTTTGTCCTCTCTGTTGTCACAGTGACAGGAGTGGATTCCTGGAGGTGGAAAGAACACAGAGGGAAGCAGAAAAGGACTGGGGAGAGACTGGGTCCTGGAGACATGGTTTCAGCCCTTAGATCTAGGAGTGTTCAAAATCATCCTTGTCCTTTGACTCTTAAGTTCTATGAGCCAATAAATGCCCCCATATGACTTTTTTTTTAAAAAACCTATTTGAGTTAGTCTCTTCCTTGCAACCAGAGCATACTGACTGATTTGTTGAGATAACTTTTAATTTAATTGACCTTTACCAGCTCCCCAACTAAAGATCCATACACATACTTACACACCAAGGCTACATACGATGGGCTTTATAGCACAGTCCTGATCATATGTAAATCTTTTACTGCTAGGTATACAATTAGGTATATTATTTCATCTGAATATTTGGGGGTAGATTTTATTTGTTTGGGGGGTGGGGTAGAGACAGAAGGAGAGAGAGAGAATCTTAAGCAGGAATCTCTGCACACCCAGTGCAGAGGCTGGGGTGGGGCAGGGGGCCTCAATCTCACAACCTCAAGATCATGACCTGAGCTGAAATCAAGAGTCAGATGCTTAGCTGCGTGAGCCACCCCAGCACCCTGGGAGTAGGTATTTTATCTGGAAAAATGACATGGTGCCTTGGTAATAGTGTCCTGATGTAACTTTAATCTATATAGTTTTCATTTAGTAACAAATTAAGTAAGTACAGCCTTTATTTTTGGGTCTCATACAAAACTAGGATGTTCTTTTTTAAAATTTATTTTTTATTTAAAAAATTTTTTAAAAAATATTTTTATTTATTTATTAGAGAGAGAGATTGAGAGAGAGAGAGAACAGACGATGCGAAGGACAGAGGGGGAGAGAGAGAGATAGAGAAGCAGACTCCCTGCAGAGCAGGAAACCCAATGTGGGGCTCAATCCCAAGACCCAGAGATCGTGTCTTGAGCCAAAGACAGCAGCTTAATGAACTGAGCCAGCCAGGGGCCTCAAATGTAAGCTGTTCTTATGTCCTATCCTTGGGCATATCATACCTTTGTAGATAGTAAGTGTTAGGGACTAAATGTCTATGTACTCTGCAAATTCATATTATTGGAATCCTAACCTGCAGTATGATGGTATTAGGAAGTATGGGCCAAATTTGGGAGATAGAGCCCTCACGAATGGGTTAATGTACTTATAAGAGAGATGGCAGAGATCTCTGTTATTCCTTCTGCCGCGTGAGGGCAAGGTAAGAAGACAGCCTTCTGTTAACCAGGAATTGGGCAGACACTGAACCTGTGGGCACCTTGATCTTGGACTTCCCAGCCCCCAGAACTGTGAGAAATAAATTATTGTTGTTGAAGCCACATAATCTATGGTATTTTGTTTTAACAGCTCAAGTGGACTAAGACAGTAAGAAATCCATAAATATATGAATTATTTTTCATTTGTTCCTGTTAATTAAAATATGACTTATTTTCTTTTTTTTTTTTTAAAGATTTTATTTATTCATTTCACAGACAGAGATCACAAGTAGGCAGAGAGGCAGGCAGAGAGAGAGAGGAGGAAGCAGGCTCCCTGGTGAGCAGAGAGCCCGACGTGGGGCTCGATCCCAGGACCCTGGGAACATGACCCGAGCCGAAGGCAGCGGCTTTAACCCACTGAGCCACCCAGGCGCCCCAAAATATGACTTATTTTCTTATCTCTGGGAAGAAACATATTATTAGTGAAATGAAATTCAGTGTCAACACTATCAGAATATTTTTTTGTGCTTTGACATAAATAAAAGATAGGATGTACGAATCCTTTTTTAAATTTATTTTTAATTTATTTTTTAAAAGATTTTATTTATTTGACAGAGAGACAGCAAGAGAGGTAACACAGACAAGGGGAGTGGGAGAGGGAGAAGCAGGATCCCCACAGGGAGCCCAATTTGGGGCTCGATCCCAGGACCCTGGGATCATGACCTGAGTGAAAGGCAGATGCTTAACGACTGAGCCACCTAGGTGCCCCTAACTTAACCTTTCTTAGCATTTTCTTATTCCTCAGTCAAAGATTGTTTATTAGGATTTATACCTGCATGCTTAATATTTTGTCTTTGAAAATACATTTAATTTAAAATATTCTAATAAGTTTATATTTAAAAGTTATGTATTTTTTATAATTAGTTAAGCTTCAGTGATAGAAGCAGAACCATTATGGAATGTGAGAGAAGCGATTTATTAAGAGTTAGAACTTACAGAACTGTGGGAGGAGCTGGAAAAGAGAGGGTCCAAAAAGGAAATTGAAGGATCAGAAAATAAAAATCATCAACCAGTTAATATGAAAATCCAAAGACATCCAGCTGCCAGAGTAAGACTGGGAAGGGAAAGGTCATGGAAGAACCTATGGAGAGCCAGAACTCTGGGTAGCTAATGCCTCCCTGTGTCCACTGTCAAAGACCTGTGGATGGGCCTGGGGCTGCTGTTGAGGGAAAGTGTATGGGGGACTGAGGACAGCCAGGGCAAACTGGAACCTCCTGCTAACTCTGTAGCAGTCTATCCTTGCATTTCACCACAGTGGCTTTCAGCTAAACCTCACTTCCACTGTCTGCTTGAAAAAGTTCTTCTTTAAGCCAGCTCCAGTCTGGAAACAAACAGGGAAGAGAATTTAGGGAAGCATAATTTCTAGCTTTATCTCCATATTTGCTCTTAACATTTTATGATTAATTTGGATTTGAGTTAATTGAAGTGTTGTGCAAAAGGCGGTTACAGTAAAGAAACACTGATGCAAAGAAATTGCATAATGGTTAAAGGCAGGGGCTTAGAGTTAGATGGACCTGAGTTGAAAGTTCTGGCTTCACATCTTCTAGTTGGACAACTAAAAAATTTTCTCTAAGCTGTAGTTGCATCATCTGTGAAAGGGAAATGCTAGTCAGATCTACTACATAGAGTTGATGAAAGAATTAAACAGATGTGTTGGACTTAACATAGTGAACAGCAAATTGCAAGCATGCATGAGTTTTTGTTATTTCAAAACAAAATTTCAAATTTCATAGAGGAGCTGCCGAAGGCAAGAGTTTTAAATGACACTAGTCAATTTTGATGTGGATTCTTCTCAGTATAATCCTACTCTCTCAATTTACTCTCTTAATTTACTGATGATGATTCTTTTTCATTTTGGATTTTACAAAAACAGTATATGTGTGCTTATCTCATGATAAACCTTGTAGATTTTGTGTTTTCCAAGTAAGCCTTTATTCATTTTTGTCTTGTACTAATAATTCTTCTCTGAGGTATGATAGTTTAATACTTTAATCAGTTTCAACCAGTTTGGGTAGTTTTTCCCCTCTCATATACATTCAAACATCATATAGTTCTTCCTTTTCAGTGTTTCTGATTGGCCTGTTACATAAATTTTAATTGTCTTGGCCATAATTGTTAACAGTCCCTTGTATGATAGAAACAAGTCATGGTGATATTCTGGCTTTATTAAATTTTCTGCTGAACTGCCATTTCTTTCTTCTTCATAACGAGCTAATAGGTTTTCTCAAGTCAACTCCTAGTTAGAGTACTAAACTATACCGTCAACATTGCCACAGTTGATCATGCTATTTTTATGGATACATATGGGTACACAAAAACTCACATTCTTGTTACTTAGTTTGGCATCCTCCTACATTATGTGATTGTTCCATGTTAGCAAAAATTCTTCATTCCCTATTTTTATTATTTATATCATTGCTGCATATAAACATATGTAAAACTCCCCTCATAAGGCCTGGGACATAGTTAGCACTCAAATGGTAACTTTACGCATATCTCTGTATCTAAAATTGCCTTTATTTGTGTAAAGTCTTTGGACGTAGAATTACAAGCATTTTAGTATTCTTAACACAAGTTGTCAACTTTTTTCAAAAAAAGGTATCTTTCTTTTTACACTATAACCAGGAATTGATATTTTTAGAAAGTTTATTCTCTTTTTACAAGGAACAAATATTCTTTTTCCCTCTATGTATTATTTAAAATGTCTGTGTTTTTTATGTTAACAGTAATATGGTCTGCCAGAACTTGATTTTATGAGCTTCACAAATGATTGTGTGCCTACGTTTCTCCTGGTACTTCTTAGTTTTTATTGAATGTGTCTTATCAAAGGACAGTAACAAAGAAAGAGGGAAATGAGCCATAAGTGACTCTTAATGACAGAGAACAAACTGAGAGTTGATGGAGGGAAGTGGGCAGGGGATGGGCTAGATGGATGATGGATATTAAGGAGGGCACCTGTTGTCATGAGCACTGGGTGTTTGTATGTAGGTGACAAATCACTAAATTCTGTTCCTGAAACCAATATTGAACTGTATGTTAACTAACAAAATTTAAATTAAAAAAAAAAAAGTAAATGCTAACGAGCTGCTACCAAATACATATCCACAGTTAAAAAAAAAAAAGAAAGAAAGTATATATCCCCTTCTCGTGGGTTAGATTTTTAAATGACCATTTCTGCCTATTTAATTTGAACCTTAAATGTGACTTCGTCTAAGATTCATATGCTGTTCCTGGTGTTTTTTGTTTCTGTTTCCGTTTTTTTGTTTTGGTTTGAATTTGACATATTTCCCATAAGGCTTTTATTTTTAACCCATTTTAATCATTCTAATTTTATTGTTTCTTTTGTAAGCAGTATATAGTGGCTTTATTATTTAATTGAGAAATTTATACTTTTCACATTTGTGATCTGAAGTGTTTGATCTGTTATCATCTTATTTTATGATTTACTTTTCCTTACTATGGCTAATATTTTCTTACTTTTGTGACTTTTTCTATAGATGGCCTTTGTTTTATTTATTTCATTTTTTTTCCTTTAATGATTAGGAGACATACAAGATATTCACTGTGTTTTTAAAGACAACTTTCCAGCTACATTTCAAATCTTTATTTTGGTAAGAATTGTATAGTATTTTTTAATGTCTCTATGTCACTTTTATTTTTCACCCATTATTAAATTTCTGATTTTTATCAATTTTATCTTGAGTTGAAGGTCATATGAATGGTTAGATTTAATAATTAATACTTCTTATATCACATATATTTTATGTAATGTTTTTGAGATTTTTACCTCATTTTGTTATCATGTTTATAATAATTTTGTATAGTCAATGATTTGATTTTAGTGTTTACTATCAGTTCTTTTATGCAACAACATTGTTTGAAATGTTAAGTTTTTAGTTTTGATGTCATTCGTAGTTGACTGCCTTTGGAGGTTTAGGAGAGCCTAACCTTCCATCTTTTTCTCTCCCAAGTTCTAAAGAATTGATAACAGACACAGGGAGCCAAGTGGGATCAGTAATGTCTAAAGTACATGGCTTTTTGGCTGTATTGGTTAGAGTTTAGTTCTAGGGAATTCAGTGGTAGAAAAATGAATCTATTCCTGCTAGTTTCAGCAGGAAAAAATTATAATGTGGTAAATAATTTGTGAAATTATCAGAAAGACTGAAGAAGCAGATTCTGCGTTGAGCATAAGAGAGGAGCTCCTAGGCTATTGTCCAGAATCTGGCAACCTAGGAAGCTTCTCCCTCTGTTATGATCAGGAAGCATGCAGCTCCAGAGTGATCCTCTCATGGCCATGATCAGGAAACTGCTTTTCTTGCTGCTAACTATACAACTAGATCTCACTTGTTACACAATGTGCCAGCAAAATGGAGGGCCCATGTCCAGCTAGGGACTGGACTGCAAATGCTACCCGCAGAAAAACCAAGAACTTCCATGATTATGCTTGTTAGCAGAAATAGCAGCAGCAGCTGGAGAAGATGGCTTCTGCAACACTAGTGCTTTTTCACATCTTTGCTGAGTGTATTTGATAGTCCAAACCTAAATCACACTGGAAACTCAAGCCGCAAAGAGCGTACCAATTGTTAATTTTTTTAGTCCCAACTTTACAGGAGTATTCTCTGCAAAGAGGATAGAATCAATGCCCAAAGTCAAAATCTTATTTACAACAGTATTATAGCTGAAAATGCTGAGGTTATCTCCCAGAAATGAATTTATCCATTCAGTCGCAAGCACAGATGTACTGCATGCATTCTTTGCCCAAGCCTGGAGGTTCATACTGGCGGTCTACCACTTGAGTCCAAGAGGAAGAGGAGAGCATGTGCCACATAATCAGGCAGTTAAAGCAGAGTCAGAGAGGAAGATCAGAGAGAATGGTCAGAGCCCATTTATTGCTTTGAGGCAAAATGAATTGTCCCACAGCCTTCCCTGGAAAGATGGTATTGAGCTAAAGCAGGAATATGGTTTTTGTAGTTTGAGATGGGAATGTGAAAGTGAAGGAAAGTGTTCTACCAGTGTAACTGCCCTTGATCTTTTAAAAAATAATGGTATGATAGTGGTATGTTTTCTGAACATATAAATCCCCTCTGTATCTGAAGATATCTTTTTACTATCTTCACATGTGAATGACATCTTGGCAGAGTTATAGTTTTGGGTTATAGCTTTTTCTCCCTAAAAATGACATTGTTTGGTTACTAAGTGTTTTAAAGGGAAAAACCTCAGGCCAGACTGATATTCCTTGGTAGAGAAGACATTTTGTTTGTTATTTCTGTGTAGAGCTTTATGGACTTTGTTTTAGGCTGTTAATTGGGCACGTTAACAAAATAGTAGATATTTGGCTTATTGGTTGAGAGTTGCTTGAAAATTATTGGGCTTTTATACTAAGTTATAAGATCTTTTATCAGATTAGACAAGTTTTCTTCAATTCTGTCTCTGACTATTTCTGTTATAGGTTTTCTAGTTACAGCTTGGGGAAAACTAATTCTTAATTGTTCCTCATTGATTGAGCTCCACATCTATCATACTTTTATTGCTTTCTCTCTTGTCATTTTTATGAGTTTCAAATCATCTTCTTTTTGATCAAGTCTGTGGTCAATACAGTTTCTGTACTTCTAATTCATTTTCCATTTGATGCCAGGGACCGTCATCTGAAGTGAGTGGGTAGATATTCCCTTTCTGACAATGATGCAATGACATTGAGTGTGTCTGTTATATAGAAATTTCTTTTCCCACATCACCTGAAGCTGAATTGGGTAAGACCATCCACTGTGTGTCACCAGAGCTTTCCTGGCTTCTGCCTCCTGGAGATAGTACTTCTTGGGGTCAGTGTCACCTATAGGGTTTTCATTTGTGGCCAAATTTCTTGTTGAAAAATTCGGCTTCTTAGCATGCAGAGAAAGACAAGTATTCACTGGAGTTACCTCAGCAAGTACTCCTTTGAGGTAGAGGAATAGTTCTCCAATTTTCAGGTAGATAAAGATCTTGTTTCATGAAGTAGAAGATGATGCTTGGAGAACAAATAGCCTTTTATCACTGTTTCAGGCAGATAAATTGCCCATTTCTAATGGCTAAGTTGATGTAAGACAACCTGTATTTCCCAGTCTAGTCCGTTAGTCCATTGACCTGATGACTAATGAAGATTCTTCCATGAAGTTGGTCCTAGCTTTCAGTGCTACTGAGCATAGTCGTTGTCTCTCCTTCAGGGAGATGATTTATTTGTTTGTTTTTAATATTTTAATTAATAATTGACAGAGACACAGCGAGAGAGGGAACATTAGCAGGGGGAGTGAAGAGGGAGAACAGGCTTCCTGCTGAGCAGGGAGCATGATGGAGGGTTTGATCCCAGGACCCTGAGATCATGACCTGAGCCAAAGGAAGACGCTTAATGATTGAGCCAACTAGGTGCCTCTAGGGAGATAATTTAGTGGAAATTTGGATTACCCCATTTCAGCAGCTTTTGACCAAGAGGTTCTGTTTTAACTGAAAACTAGTAGTACTATGGTATAGGCTTTAAAGATGTGATAATACTCAGAATCCACTCTGCAAACAGTTTAGTTCATAGACGGTTTTTTTTTTTTAAAGATTTTATTTATTTACTTGACAGAGAGCGAGATCACAAGTAGGCAGAGAGTCAGGCAGAGAGAGAGAGGAGGAAGCAGGCTTCCCACTGAGCAGAGAGCCCGATGTGGGGCTCGATCCCAGGACCCTGGGATCATGACCTGAGCCGAAGGCAGAGGCTTAACCCACTGAGCCACCCAGGCGCCCCAGTTCATAGACAGTTTTTGAGCTGAAAGTTGGTCTTGGAGAGTATCTAGGAAAATAAAGTCTATAATTTGGGGAAAATTAGGTGTTTCTAAAATTGGGATTAATTTTATTTTTTGCTCTTTGGATACCATACTTACAAAATTATACTTATATAGATAAGCTGGTAGAGACTGACAAAAACTTTTTGAAATGTATGATGTCACTGAATTCCAACTTGAAATATTAGAACCTATAAAATATGAGAAAACAGATACTAGAACTAGATAGGAGAGTAAGTTGCTTGTGTAAATGAAGAGTTGCATTTGATTTGTATAAGAGACTTATGCTTATGTGCTGGTCCCTAGGCACATGTGCCCATATAAGTTTAAAATTTAATTAATTATTGAGAAAATTAAAAAAATTAATTCCTCAGTCACATTAGCTAAATTTCAGATGGTCAATATCCACATGTGGTTAGTGGTTACTATATTGGACTGCATAGATACAGAACATTTTTGTCTTTACAAAAAGTTTTCTTGGACGGTGCTGTTCTGTACAACACCATCTTTAAACCTCCATTTGCCGATGAACTCAAAATTATTGGTTTTTAA
Source organism: Lutra lutra (assembly GCF_902655055.1). Classification (NCBI taxonomy): domain Eukaryota; kingdom Metazoa; phylum Chordata; class Mammalia; order Carnivora; family Mustelidae; genus Lutra; species Lutra lutra. The sequence goes on along the minus strand of NC_062283.1, from coordinate 48,270,762 downwards.
TGCAGTGTATTTTGGGAGGAGGATTTAAAAGTATCTAAGATGATGGACTCTTGGTTTTATCTGGGTTTCTTTTTAAAATCTTTTAATTTTTGAATAAACAAAATACTTTAGAATATTTAAAAATCTACAGAAAAGTTGCAGAGTTGGTATAAATATTTGCCATATAACCCTTTTAAAATTTTTTTCAGTTCAATCAGCAGGTAAGAGAATGAATATCTAGATGAATATCTAGTCAAACTATTCACATTTGAAATGATTATTAGTATAGTTGGATTAATATCTATCATGATTGTAACTATTTTCTTTGCATTTTTCTGTTTCCTCTCCCTCCCTCTTTTTCCTGCATTTTCTGGTCTTATTCTATTTATTTATTTATTTTTTAACTTTTCATTTTTTAATTTAATTTCATTTTCTGGTTTTAATTGAGCATTTTATATAATTTCATTTTATTTCTTTTAGCATGTCAGTAATTTATTTTAAAAAACTTTAGTGCCTATCTTATGGTTTATAGTACATATGTTTAAACTGATCAAAATCTATCTTCAAATAACACCACCATTTTGTATGGAGTATAGTTACCTTTTATTTATTTTATTTATTTTTTTTTTAAAGATTTTATTTATTTATTTGACAGAGAGAGATCACAAGTAGACAGAGAGGCAGGCAGAGAGAGAGAGAGAGAGAGGGAAGCAGGCTCCCCGCTGAGCAGAGAGCCCGATGCGGGGCTCGATCCCAGGACCCTGAGATCATGACCTGAGCCGAAGGCAGAGGCTTAACCCACTGAGCCACCCAGGCGCCCCTATAGTTACCTTTTAACAGAGTATTCTTAATTCCTTCTGTTGTGGCATTGCTGTCATTCATTTCATTTATTCATATGTTAAAACCAATAATCAGTACACTGTTATTGCTTTTTAAAAATTAACATATAATGTAGTATTTGCCCTAGGGATACAGGTCTGTGAATCATCAGGCTTACACATTTCACAGCACTCAACATAGCACATACCCTCCCCAATGTCCATAACCCAGCCACCCTCTCCCTACCCCCCTAACCCCCAGCAACCCTCAGTTTGTTTTGTGAGATTAAGAATCTCTTATGGTTTGTCTCCCTCCCGATCCCATCTTGTTCATTTTTTCCCTCCCTATCCCCTACAACCCTCCGCCCTGACTCTCAAATTCCTCATATTAGAGAGATCATATGATAATTGTCTTTCTCTGAATGACTTATTTCACTCAGCATAATACCCTCTAGTTCCATCTACGTTGTTGCAAATGGCAAGTTTTTTTGATGGCTACACAGTATTCCATTGTATATATATATACCACATCTTCTTTATCCGTTCATTTGTTGATGGACATCTAGGTTCTTTCCATAGTTTGGTTATTGTAGACATTGCTGCTATAAACATTCGGGTGCACGTGCCCCTTTGGATCACTATGTTTGTATCTTTAGGGTAAATACCCAGTAGTACGATTGCTGGGTTATAGGGTAGCTCTATTTTCAACTTTTTGAGGAATCTCCATACTGTTTTCTAGAGTGGCTGCACCAGCTTGCATTCCCACCAACAGTGTAGGAGGGTTCCCTTTTCTGTGCATCCTCGCCAACATCTGCTATTTCCTGACTTGTTAGTTTTAGCCATTCTGACTGGTATCTCACTGTGGTTTTGATTTGTATTTCCCTGATGGCGGTAATGTTGAGCCCTTTTCCATGTGTCTGTTGACCATTTGGATGTCTTCCTTGCAGAAATATCTGTTCATATCTTCTGCCCATTTCTTGATTGGATTATTTGTTCTTTGGGTGTTGAGTTTGCTAAGCTCTTTATAGATTTTTGATGATAGGCCTTTATCTGATATATCATTTGCAAATATCTTCTCCCATTCTGTCTGTTGTCTTTTGGTTTTGTTGACTGTTTCCTTTGCTGTGCAAAAGCATTTGATCTTGATGAAATCCCAATAGTTCATTTTTGCCCTTGCTTCCCTTGACTTTGGCGATGTTCCTAGGAAGAAACTGCTGTGGCTGAAGTCAAAGAGGTTGCTGCCTATGTTCTCCTCAAGGATTTTGATGGATTCCTTTCTCACATTGAGGTCCTTCATCCATTTTGAGTCTATTTTCATGTATGGTGTAAGGAAATGGTCCAGTTTCATTGTTCTGCATGTGGCCGTCCAATTTTCCCAACACCATTTGTTGAAGAAGCTGTCTTTTTTCCATTGGACATTCTTTCCTGCTTTGTCGAAGATGAGTTGACCATAGAGTTGAGGGTCTATTTCTGGGCTCTCTATTCTGTTCCATTGATCTATGTGTCTGTTTCTGTGCCAGTACCATCCTGTCTTGATGATGACAGCTTTGTAATAGAGCTTGAGGTCCAGAATTGTGATGCTACCAACTTTGGCTTTCTTTTTCAACATTCCTCTGGCTATTCAGGGTTTTTTCTGGTTCCATATAAATTTTAGGATTATTTGTTCCATTTCTTTGAAAAAATTGATGGTATTTTGATAAGGGTTGCATAAATGTATAGATTGCTTTAGGTAGCATGGACATTTTCACAATATTTGTTCTTCAAATCTATGAGCATGGAATGCTTTTCCATTTCTTTGTGTCTTCCTCAATTTCTTTCATGAGTACTTTGTAGATTTCTGAGTACAGATTCTTTGCCTCTTTGGTTAGGTTTATTCCTAGGTATCTTACGGTTTTGGGTGCAATTGTAGATGGGATTGACTCCTTAATTTCTCTTTCTTCTGTCTTGCTGTTGGTGTATAGAAATGCAACTGATTTCTGTGCATTGATTTTGTATTCTGACATTTTACAAAATTCCTGTACAAGTTCTAGCAGTTTTGGAGTGGAGTCTTTTTGGTTTTCCACATAAAGTATCATATCATCTGTAAAGAGTGAGAGTTTGAGTTCTTCTTTGCCAATTTCGATGCCTTTTATTTCTTTTATTGTTTGATTGCTGAAGCTAGGACTCCTAGTACTATGTTGAATAGCAGTGGTGATCGTGGACAGCCCTGCTGTGTTCCTGATCTTGGGAAAAACTCTCAGTTTTTCCCCATTGAGAATGATATTCGCGGTGGTTTTTTCATAGATGGCTTTGACGATATTGAGGTATGTAGCCTCTATCCCTATACTTTGAAGAGTTTTTATCAAGAAAGGATACCATACTTTGTCAAATGCTTTTTTAGCATCTATTGAGAGTATCATATGGTTTTTGTTCTTTCTTTTATTAATGTGTTTTATCTCATTGATTGATTTGTGGATGTTGAAGCAGCCTTGCAGTCCAGAAATAAATCCCACTTGGTCATGGTGAATAATCATATAATGTACTGTTGGATCCTGTTGGCTAGTATTTTGGTGAAAAATTGTTGCATCTGGTTTCATCAAGGATATTGGACTCTAATTCTTCTTTTTTTATAGGCTTTTTGTCTTGTTTTGGAATCGAACCATCAAAAAATGGAGGCCTCATAAAATGATTTTGGAAGTTTTCCATCCATTTCTATTTTTTGGAGCAGTTTCAAGAGAGTAGGTATTAATTCTTCTTTAAATGTTTGGTAGAATTCCCCTGGGAAGCCGTCTGGCCCTGGGCTCTTATTTGTTGGGAGAGTTTTGATGACTGCTTCAATCTCCTTACTGATTATGGGTCTCTTCAGGTTTTCTATTTCTTCCTGGTTCAGTTGTGGTAGTTTATATGTCTCTCTAGGAATGCATCCATTTCTTTCAGATTGTCAAATTTGCTGGTGTATAGTTGCTCATAATATGGTCTTATAATTGTTTGAATTTCTTTAGTGTTGGTTGTGATCTCTCCTCTTTCATTCATTATTTTTAATTTGTATCCTTTCTCTTTTCTTTCTGATAAGTGTGGCCAGGGGTTTATGAATCTTATTAATTCTTTCAAAGAGCCAGCTTCTAGTTTTGTTGATGTGTTCCACTGTTCTTTTGGTTTCTGTTTCATTGATTTCTGCTCTGATCTTTATGATTTCTCTTCTCCTGCTGTGTTTAGGCTTCCTTTGTTTTTCTTTCTCCAGCTCCTTTAGGTGGAAGGTTAGGATGTATACTTGAGACCTTTCTTGTTTCTTGAGAAAGGGTTGTTTTGCTATATACTTTCCTCTCAGGACCACTTTTGCTGTATCCTAAAGATTTGGAACAGTTGTGTTTTCATTTTCATTTGTTTCCATGAATTTTTTCAATTCTTCTTAAATTTCCTGGTTGACCCATTCATTCTGTAGTAGGATGCTCTTTAGCCTCCATGTATTTGAGTTCTTTCCAACTTTCCTCTTGTGGTTGAGTGTTAGTTTCAAAGCATTTTGGTCTGAAAATATGCAGGGAATGATCCCAATATTTTGGTACTGTTTGAGACCTGATTTATGACCCAGGATGTGATCTATTCTGGAGAATGTTCCATGTGCAGTAGAGAAGATTATGTATTCTGTTGCTTTGGAATGGAATGTTCCAAATATATTTGCCTGTCCATCTGGTCCAGTGAGTCATTTAAAGTCTTTGTTTCTTTGTGATCTTTTGCTTAGATGATCTGTCTATTTTAGGGAGGGGGGATGTTAAAGTCCCCTACTGTTATTGTATTATTGTCGATGTGTTTCTTTGATTTTGTTATTAATTGGTTTATATGATTGGCTGCTCCCATTAGGGGTATAGATATTTACAATTGTTAGATCTTGTTGGACAGACCCTTTGAATATGATATAGTGTCCTTCCTCATCTCTTATTATAGTCTTTGGCTTAAAATGTAATTTGTCTGTTATAAAGATTGCCACCCCAGCTTTCTTTGGATGTCTATTAGCATGGTAAATTTTTTTCCATCCCCTCTCTTTAAATATGGAAGTGTCTTTGGGTCTAAAATTAGCTTCTTGTAGACAGCATATCAATGGGTCTTTTTAAAAAAATCCATTCTGATACCCTGTGTCTTTGGATTGGGGCATTTAACCCATTTACATTTAGGGTAACTCTTGAAAGATATAAATTTAGTGCCATTGTATTGCCTGTAAGGTGACTGTTACTGTATGTTGTCTCTGTTCCTTTCTGGTCTGTAACTTTTAGGCTCTCTCTTTGCTTGGAGGACCCCTTTCAATATTTCCTGTAGGGCTGGTTTGGTGTTTGCAAATACTTTTAGTTTTTGTTTGTCCTTGGAGCTTTCTATGTCTCCTTCTATTTTCAGTGACACTCTAGCTTGATATAGTATTCTTGGCTGCATATTTTTCTCATTTAATACTCTGAATATATCATGCCGGTCCTTTCTGGCCTACTGGGTCTCTGTGGATAGGTCAGCTGCTAATCTTTCTACCATTGTATGTTACAGACCTCTTGTCCGAGCTACTTTCAGGATTTTCTCTTTGTCACTGAGACTTGTAAGTTTTACTATTAGATGATGCATTGTGGACCTATTTTATTCATTTTGGGGGGGTTCTCTGTGCCTCCTGGATTTTGATGCTTGTTCCCGTCACCAAATCAGGGAAATTCTCTGGTATAATTTCCTCCAATATACCTTCTGCTCCTACCCCCCTTCTTCTGGGATCCCAGTTATTCTAATATTGTTTTGTCTTCTGGTATCACTTCTCTCTCGAATTCTTCCTTCATGGTCCAGTAGTTTTTTTCTCTTTTTTGCTGAGCTTCTTTATTTTCTATTATTTGGTCTTCTATATCACTGATTCTCTCTTCTGCCTCATTTATCCTAGCACTAAGAGCCTCCATTTTTGATTGTACATCAATATTAGCTTTTGTAAATGTCAACTTGGTTGGATTTTTATTCTTTTATTTCTCCAGAAAGGGATTCTCTAGTATTGTCCATGCTTTTTTTAAGCCCAGCTAGCACCTTCATAATTGCCATTCTGAACTCTAGTTCTGACATATTACTAATGTCTGTATTGATTAGGTCCCTAGCCACTGGTATTGCCTGTTGTTCTTTTTTTTGTGGTGAGTTTTTCCACCTTATCATTTTATCTAGATAATAATAGATGAATGAGAGAAGAAAATACTAAAAGGGGAGCAATGAAAATATACACCAGAGAAATTTACACTAACCAAATCAGAAGAGACACAGAACTGGGGGGAGAAGAATGTGTGAAAAAAAGTATGCGTGTATAAAATGTTTATTAGACTGGTAAATAGAACAGAGCCCCACACTTGATTTTGGGTGTATTTTGGTCTGTCAGAAGAAACTACCTCCCAAAATTTCAAAGAAAGAAAAACATATATACATATATATATATATATATATATATATGGGTAAACATGATGAAAGGATGAAATATGACTGTGAAGATGAAAATTTTAAAAATTCTAAAGAAAGAATTGATAAGGTAAGAAGTTGGTTGAAGAAAGAAAAGAAAAAAAAGAGGAAAGAATGTTATCAGGCTGGAGACTAGAACAAATCCATGTGTTAGATTTAGGGTATATTTTGCTCTCTTGGAAGAAATTGTATCCCACAATTTTAAAGAGAAAAAAAAAACCCTATATGTATACCATGAAATAAGGTTAAATACAATGAAGGGATAAAATATGAGTATAACAATGAAAATTGATGATTTTTAAAAAGGTATTGATAAGATAAAATAGTTAAAAACATTAAAATAGGAAAAAAGAGAAATTAAAAAAATAGAATAAGAAAAAATAAAATAAAATAATTTTAAATTTGAAAGAATAAAGGATCATGGGGAAAAAGCCTTGAGTTCTATGTGTTGCTTTCCCATAGCTCTGGAGTTCTGCAGTTCTCATTAATAAGTGAACTTGGTCTTGGCTGGATGTTCTTGCTGATCTTCCGATTTTGTGCTGCTGCTCTATCTACTTGCTGGGAGCTGACCCCTTCCCCAACAGTCTATCTTCTCCTATGTTGCCTCAGATTTACTTCTCCCCATGTCCAACCCTCCAGAAAGTGGTTGATTTTCTTTTCCTATAATTGCTTTTATTTTCTTCTGTCTCCTGTTGAGTTTGTAGCTGTTCAGAATGGTTTGATAACTATCTAGCTGAACAGCTGGGACCTGATGATATTTATGTTTCTTACTCCTCTGCCATCTTGCTCCTCCCTCACTATTATTGCTTTAAAGAAAGAGATCTTATAGGTCAATTAAGTTAAAGGAAAAATAAAAGATTTGATTTTACTTTCATTCATTTCTTCTCTAAGATGCTTCTTTTCTTTATGTAGATATTGACACGTCATTTTTTCATGCCTGAATAACTTCTTTTATCTTTTCTTTTAGGGCTGGTCTGCTTATGACAAATTTCTTCACTTTTTGTTTGAGAAATTCTTTATGTCTTTTTTACTTTTGTAGGATAATTTTGCTGGATATGGAATTCTAGATTTGTGGTTTTCTTTGAACACTTTAACTCATTCTACTTTACTTTTACTTGCTGGCTTCTGACAGAAGCCTATTGTAATTCTTATCCTTTATTACTCTGTAGGTTAAGACACCCTTTCCCCCATTCCTTCTGGTTTCCATCAAGATTTTCTCTTTGGCTTTGGTTTTCTGTAGTTGGAATATGATATGCTGAGGTATCCTTTTTTTTTTGTGGCATTTATCCTGCTTGGTGTTCTCTCAGCCTCCTGTATCTGTGGTTTGGTGTCTGTCATTAAATTTTTGAAAGTTCTCAGCTATCATTACCTCAAATATTTTTCTGCTTTGTTCTCTTTTTTTTCCTTCAGGTATTTAAATTATGCATATATTATATCTTTGATACTGTCCTCTGATTCTTTTGTGTCTTGTCATTTTCTTCTTTTCTTTTTGTATTTCAGTTTGGGAAGTTTCTGTTAACCTATCTTCAAGTTCTCTAATTCTTTTCTCAGTCATTTAAAGTTTACATTGAAGTCACTGAAGGTGTTTTTCATTTCAGTTACTGTGTTATTTTTCATTTTTAGAATTTCCTTTAGATCCTTTTTAAATTTCAGTCTTTTTGCTTACATTACCCATGTGTTCTTGCATGTTGTCTAATTTTTCTATTAGTCCCCTTTCATATTAATCATGGTTATTTAAAATTTCCTGTCTAAAAATTCCAACACATGCATGCCTTCTGAATTTAATCCTGATGATTGCTTTGCTTGTCAGTGTACATTCTTTCCTTGTTTTTGGCATATAATTTTTCTCTTGAAAACTGGATGTGTCCTCATTTTTGTCTCTCCTGTTGTGTTTAGGTTTTCCTAAGAACTCCTCAGATAGTCTGAGTTTCATAGTTTTATTTTTTTTCACCTATAATCCACTGCTATTATTGGAGCCCTTTTGTGATGGTGGTAAGGTCTGTGTAAAGGGAGCATTCTGTAAACTCAGTCTTTTTGAAGATGTATGTCTTGGGGTCTTACACTGTTTTTCTTGTATAAAGCAGAACTTGTCCACTACCCCATCTCAGAATTAGATGTTTCCAGTCTATATCCTTGAAGTCCTGACCCCTATTAACCATGGCTTGTTCCCCACCCAACCCCCCCCCCAACCACGTGAAAGAGGAAGGCTTGAACTGGCTGGAAGGCCTGGGGTGAAGAGGCATTTGATTTTCCTCAATGGGATAAGGTATTAGAAATGAGTTATGAAAAGCCCTTTTCCTTAGAGAACAGGTCTATTTTATAAAGAAGGCATTGTAGTTATTCCTCCTCTCTAACTGCCCAAGCCAAGAGGGGATCTTTCTTGAATCCTTACTGTGGGGGCATATGGATTCCTAGAGAGAAAGCCTATGAAAGTGTGGGGACTTTCTTATTCTCCCACTAGTCCACATTGAGTCTCCAGCAATTCTTCAGAATTACCATGTAAGTACTCCTAGCCATTTGTAGTTTCAGTGGCTTCTGATCTAGGAATAGATCTCAGTTGCTTTATATCTTTGGATATGCCTGTTACTCTGGGTTTTGGGGTGGTTTTTCTCTGTAACTGTAGTTCTCTGAAGGGTCCAAGAAAAATTACTCATTTTTAGTTTGTTCAATTTTTTTATTGTTGAAAGGATGAGAGTGACCACTTTCAAGATTTTGCATGTCAGAAGTGAAACCAGAAGTCCCCTGCTGAATTCCTTTGAAGTCTTATCTTGCCAACATTTCTAGAATATTTTAAATTTTCTGGTTGTCTTTGTAAGTCAATAGCTAGGAAAACCAATATTTACCCAGTTATGGTGTGGTCATTATTTTTGTATCCTATATATAACATCTTTTGGTATAATTAAAGGATGAAACCACCAAGAGTACATGAATAGTGCTTCAAGTTTTTTAATACTCATTAATTATGGATATCTAGAAGCCCTCATCTCTAGATTAATTATTGATCCCTAGAAACATTCAAACTTCTACTTTATAATTCTATTTATTCATGTGTGTAGTGGACACATTATGTGATATTTCCTCAGTTCATCATCTGCTCATCAAAGGAGAACTCTCTCCTCCCTACCCCTTACACACAGGGAAGGGCTCTGTTGGTCAGGTATGTATCTTGTGATCCTGTCTTCTAGGTCATAGTTACTTTAGATGAACAAAGCTGAACCAATTGGGTACTTTCTCCTACTAATTAAGAACTGGGATTGAGAGATACCAAAACACCATAGGTTGGTCAGTTGACTTAAAGATAAGTAAACAGTTGTCAGGCAGACATCATCTGCAGTGTACATGCTGAATCAGAGAAATGTATTTAGTGAAGAAATGGACATTCTAAGAGAAGCTGATGTGTGAAATCATATAGCCTGAGGTAGAGATATAAAGGGTAAGAGCCTTGGGTATCAATAACATTCTATGTCTGTCTTGGGCTCTATGTGATACCCGTATTTTCTTATAATAAATTGGTCACTATTGTCTAAACTAGCTTAAAGGCCTATTTTTTACTTATTGCCAGGGGTTATTGAAAAGACAGTGATAATGAGAATGAGAATTAATTTCAAAGAAGGAAGGAAACTTTCATACTTGTTTGAATATTACCCTTTAGAACTGCAAAGGCACCCAGTCATGTTTGGATGTTTTTATTAATTATTAAATAATACTGGTCCTTTGGAATAAAGATATAAGTAAAAGTTTTATTTTATTCCATGTGGCTTCCATTCAGTATTTTAAGATTAAGATGGCAAATTGATTTGATTCTTTTGGATTCAGTGATTAACTCTACTTCCTATTTGTAAAGATTTGTTAGTTAATGAATTACACATTTCTGACTTTTTGACTAAAATTGTTGAATTATGAGTTTCTCTTCCCCAAGAAACTTCTTTGCAGTTTGAGTCAATGGACTTTCTAGTTCTGCTGTCCTGAGGAAGGAAGTCATTAAATAGTAAAGTAGTTATACACAATGATGACAGTCTTTGAAAAAGAAGAACAAGTTTGGGTGAAAGATGGGCTGATGGAAGAGGTATTACTGAAGGAAAATTTTTATTGAAGACACCAATTTCTGTTAGCCCATTCTTAGACTTCGTGAATGTATGAAATTGTCAGCCTTCTTCAGAGTGCAGTTGTTTAGGCCAACAGGACCATCAGGGATAGGGAGTTTAAGGATGGAGATTCTGTAGCACTAATTTGAGGTAGGGTTTGGATAGCTAAGATCTTCCTCCTGTTTTGGTGTATCTTATTTATATAAATTTTAAAAATAATTTATTAATTATGCATAAGAGAAAATGGAAAATATTAGCAGCCTTGGGTTTAGCAGATTTCTTAACTATAACACAAAAAGCACAAGCTACAGAAGAAAAAAATCAATACATTGGATTTCATCAATGTTCAGACATTTGCTCTTTAAAAGACACTGTTAAAATGAAAAGTTGAGCTACAGACTGGTAGAAAATACTTGTAAAACTAGTCTGACAATATATGACATATGTCCATTTTATGATATATGTCATATGGCCGTAAAAACCATGCATTATTCTTACAACTTAATGATAAGAAGAGAAATAACCTATCCAAACAATTCACAAAAGATTTCAACAGGTACTTCCCTGAAGAAGATTTGCAGATGGAAAATGAGTACATGAAAAGACACTCACTCAGCATTATTAGTCCCAGAGAAATGCAAATTAAACCACAATGAGATAGTATAATACACTAGGATGGCTAAAATTTAAGACTGACTATACTAAGTGCTGACAATATTGTGGAAGAACTGAGACTCTTGTACATTGCTGGTGTAGTGTAAAGTGTAGTAATGTATCCCACTTTGAGAAATAGTTGAACCATTTTTTTTTTAAATTTAACATATGCTTACTATGGTCCACCCTTCCACCTCTATATTTTTACCTAAGAAACAGAAAGCATATGTCTATTTAAAGACTGGTATATTGGGGCACCTGGATGGCTCAGTTGGTTAACTAAGTGTCTGCCTTTATCTCAGGTCATGATCTCAGGATCCTGGGATCGATTAATTAACGGATGAATGGATAAACATAATGTGGCATATATACATATGATGGAATATTATTAGCCTTAACAGGAAATTAAATTCTTTTACATGCTGCAAAATGGAGGAAACTTGAGGACATTAGTGATATAAAAACAAATATTTATGATTCAATTTGTATGAGCTAGAATAGTCAATTTCATAGAGAAAATAAGTAGAATAATGGTTACCAAGGACTGTTGGGAGGAGGAGGATGGGGAATTATTGTTTGATGGGTACAGCATTTCATTTTGAGAAGATGAAAAATTTCTGGATTTGGATAGTGGTGACGGTTGCACAACAGTGTGAACGTATATAATGCCACTCAACACTCAAAAATAAGAAATGGTAAATTTTATGTTATGTTTACTTTATCCCCCCCCAAATTAAACATTTCTGCTCTATCAAGTAGGATCCCTAAGGAGCACACATATTTTTGTGTCTAAACCTGATGATTTTTAAGAATTAGAAGATGTCCTGGGAAAAGAAGCTGTATTCTGTTGGGAAAATAATTTTCTGAAAGCTTGGTTATAGACTGACCATATTTGAAGGGGTGAGCACATATCACTTTAGGTATCACCTCGGGCTAAAGGCATTATATATAAAGGGCAAGGGAGATTCATGTCGAAATGAAGGCTGACTTGACAGTTTACTCTGTCAGCTTGGGGTGCATATTAAAGCAGTAGCTTCTTCTCTTCTGGCATATAACTGAGTTCCTCTGTTCTTTTGGAGCCTTGTTTTCCATATTTGTCGTGATAAGGTGACAGTCTGTTCCCCTACAACTTTATAATGTCATTTCAACATAGCCTAAATTAAATAAGCCTATAAATTGCCTTTAGTTCCTCAGAGACTAAGTGGTGTTACTTCTGTCAGCTCCTCAGCCCCTGCGAGTAGAACATCAGTCATTAGGTTCCTGCTGCTGTTTACTACACAGTGTGTCAAGACAACGGTGACCTATGACCCAGATGATATTTATCAAGAGTTGGGGCTAAAAACTTTTTCATTTAGAGTAGTCCTTATCTCTACATTTTTTTTAAAGAAGCATCATAAAAGCAACATACACATGGTAGAAAGTACAGTAAAGATGTCATAGCAAAGGCAGTTTTAAAATTATTCATGTTTTCCTTCCATTTTCTTGCATCATTTCATTATTATAAAAGAAAAATGCCAGGTTTCTGGAGCATTTTGCTAGTTTTTGATGAAGGATTAAAAAATATGATTGTAATTATGATTACTATAAGTGTAGGAAAGGGAAGAAGCTTTTCTCATACCCTCTAAAGTTCAGTGAATGAAGCTTGTGGATTAAACAACAAATGAAAATTTCATGTGAAAAAAAAAAAAAGGTTGTTATGCATGCATACAGGAGTGTCACAGAAAAGAAGTAAAAACTCTAGAAACATGATTAGGCCCAGGACTTATATACCATTTTAATATACAGGGTGATGAATTGTGGAAAAGTGATAAGACAAAGGAAAAGGGATTTGAGATTCTAGGCATAGTAAATTGTGGGAAGGCATATGGAGGAAACTAATGAAAGGCAAGGGTTATTTGAGGAAGGTTTGTTTATCCAGGTTTAAGTCAGTGCTGTCACCATAATGAGTCATGTCTTCTTGTAAGGGAAAGGTGGGGGACATCTTTACAAAGGAAAGTTTATACCCTGTTTTTAGGCAGAAAGGGGGAGGCAGAGAGTTCTTGTATCTGTTCTTTCTTAATTGACTTCAGCTCAAAATAATCATGCCAAAGTGCCATATGTGGGGGGCATATTCTGATCCCCTTCATAAGAAAGAGAATGTGTTCTTTTTTTTAGATTATTTTTTTTCTTGTATTTTTAACAGAAACTGACTTTGGATTATCCATAATTTAAGGATGGTTTCAGATAGCTATATGTAATTTGCTTGGATATTGGTCTCCTGATGTATAACTGAAATCTTTCTTTGTCATCACTTATTTGAGTTTTCAAATCTCTCCTCTTGAGTGTGTTAGAGAATGTGTTTTGACCCTTTATCACCCCTTGGGTGGCAGGCAGCTTTGCTACCTCATGTAGCTCAGTGGTTTCATAGTGGTGGCAGGGATAATTCTCAGGGAAGTAAACGTGAAGCATGGTAAAATAAGTTTAGAAGGGTTACTCCTGCAGGTGGTCTTCTGGGAAGGCTGCATTTTTCTTCTTTCCAAAAGCTAGGGTTTTTAGAGAGAAAATCTCTTCCATCCTGTAGAAAATGAGAATGAGAGAGAAGTGTTCAGCCAAATCAGTCGTTGGCTGTGGTGAATCCACAACCTGAAATTCCTTACTTGGAAGATGGCCTTGGAATATGAAGTTGATTCAGGAGGCATCCAACAGTCAGGGACAGTGAAGTAGCATGGCAGCTGAGTTGAACAGCATGGGTATAGCTTAGAAGAAGAGAGCGGTTGGGCAAGGAAAGCAGCAGCCAGATAGCAAATCCAGGAGTTCAGGTACAAGCGTTAAGAGAGAGGTGTTGCTGAATAGAAAAGGAAATTTATAGGGGAAAAGGAAAGCAAATTACAGGATTTTTGATTGAGAAAGCAAAGACCTGGTGCTGTTAAAAAAAAACATTATATTTCTCTGAAGGCAGTTGTAAACCTTCTTTAATAATAGAAAAGAAGGCGTGGAAGAGGAAGAGTTATCTGTTAGAGAGGAGGGATTGAACCAATGACTTGGTATCCGATTTATAACATTTCCTTTTTTCAAGGAGGGCTTGGGAGGTCAAAGGTAAATTTCAATTGTATAATATATTTGATACTAGGTTAAAGTATCTTGAACCTTTTAAATATGTCATTCAGCCATTCATGAAAATTTTGTTTTCACACAAAAGATGATTCATGTCATAAATTGATGTTCAAGGGTCCTCACAAAGCAGCAGTTATACAAACTCATCCTTTACCCTGTAGCCCTTGTTATCTATTTAGCCCAGGTTCTCATGGTCTGTCTCTATTTGAATTACTAGATTTGTGGTCCATAGAAGTATAGAGGGATATGCATTTACCTTGTTTTTATAAGAAAATAGCCATGACATATAATTAAACTTTTTTTGATACTTTTCACCAAAGTAGCAACTTTGAAAATTGTCTTACCTGGATATTTGATAGCGAAAGGGACACAGGTACTGGAATCAAGATTCATGATGAGTTTAAGTTTGCCTGTCCTTGAAGAGCTTGTGGATCTACTTTATACCATATGGTCTCTGAAAATACGATGATATCCAGTGTATGTGAAGGATATTTCCAAAATGATTTGGCTCATAAAACTGTCAGTTGATTTCATACATCTAATTGAAACATTTTCCATCTAAAATAGGGCAATTTACAGAAGTGTCTCTCTGGTTTATTTACATTGCATATTCCCATAAAGCAGCAGGTTTGCAATAAAGCATTTGACACCCCCATGGTATTTTGGAAAAACAATATACAATCTGGCACAAGTTAGCACCAGTGTGAAATGGCAGGCTGGGGGGATATCTTAAACAGCAGCAACTTTCAAGACTAAATGAAGTGTCATCTTAAGGAGTCCACTGCTAATGCAATTTAAATTACTCACCTGAAATTAATATTCTGCTGAGGGAAATAAAGCAATTTACGGGACCACATAATTTCCGATCACTTTAATGACATTATGTGGTCATGGACTGCTCCCTTATCTAATATAGTAACATTCTAGTTTCTTTTTAACACTAAACACATTTTTCCATTTTAATTACTTGCCTTCTGGAGAAAAAAAGATCCACTCATTCCCTGCAATTGGTTAACAATTTGAAATTTATGCTTTGCTTCATTAGACTTAGGTAAATATGACCTTGACATACTTACTATTGTACCTAATATTCATTCCTATAGAGGAAAGTGGAAATCAAAGAACTGTGGCTTATTGTGTGAATTTTTCAAGCCTTTTAAGCCCTTAACAAGGCCTATTTCACTTTTTTTCTCCCCTTTATAGCTAGAGGCAGTTTGAAACATGCACCATCTTACTTCTTCACAGTTTGGCATATGAAAATGCTAAAGGAAGAAAGCAGTTTTTATAATTAACTGCGTAGCTCTCTTGAGGAAAGAAGAAATGCTGGATTCTTTGTAGAAGAGGGAGAGGTTTGAAGTTTCTAGGTTTTTAGGATGTTGGATTGATTGGATGAGTTAATGAAAGGACAAATGTGTTGAAAGTTTATAATTCTGGAATTGTTATTGTATCTGAGGATTAAAATGAAAAGAACAGCTCTTATTTTAGAGTTGATGTGAAAAAGAAAGGGTGAAACATAGCTAAATACATTATATCTAGTGAATATTCTCATTTAAAATTTTTTTTTAACATTCTTTGCATTTAGCCCCATGGTTATGGAAGGCTATGCCCTCAGGCAGGAGGGCCTGCCACTAGGCAGCCTTGGCATGTGGGAACTTCCTTACCCTAGTGCCCATGTTGCACCTAAGAACAATTAAATCAGAAACTCTGAGGGTGGGATCCAGGCTTTTTATATATGTTATTCAGTGTCCCACAAATGATTTCAGCGTACAGCCAAAGTTGAGAACTTCTGTGGTATAGACACTCTTTTGAGGGCAAAGATATTTGTGTTGATGTAGTTATTTTGTAAACAATTCAATTATCTATTTAATCTAACTATTGACTTCTAGTATGAAGGGAAAAAAGGAAATTCCATTAATTTAGATTTGGTGAAAATGACAGTAAAGTTCTCTAGGGAAAGGATTGGCTTCATTTTTTTTAGTTGAGTTTCTAACAGTGACTAGCATATAGTGGTTGACTGATGAATAGTTCCCAAATAAAAGCTTAGTCTGTCCATTTAAGTTTATTTTGATGGATATTATTATTGTCATTTAGAGACCTTGTTAATGGAGCATATAAAAATGTTTAGGAAGAGTATCCTTCTCATTCAGTACGCTAACACCTGAGGAGAGTAAACTTCTTCAGTAAAACAATATAGAAATTTTTTTCCCCAAATAACATCTCCATCGGGTAGAATAAATCTTCATTAAATCACTTGAATAAAATCAACTTCCGCATTTGGAAACTGTGTTCAAACTAATCAATGATTAAGTTTTTAGTAGGCAATAGTCATGACTAAATGAAAGAATGAATGAATGATTTGTCAATACTACAGAGAATTCATATTTTTCTTGATAAAATGATTTTATGATATATAGGCTTTATACATTAAGTCATTTAACAAATGATGACAGTCTATATATATGTCTCAGGTGAAAATAATTTCTAGGCATCTTTATAACAGAATGTGAATTTTTCCCTTAAATTTGTTCTGTCCATTCATCCATCTGTTCATCCATCCATCCATCCACACACTTAATTATCTACCTTCCTATTTATTGTTACCCGAGATTTTCCCTTCACCTTTTGATCTACATATTCTGCTGCATTCTACTTTTATCTTATTCATTAGACTGAGATGTTGGAATCATGTAGCCAAAGATATCCCAGGTTCCTATCACACAGAGATTGCTATGAAAACCAAACACATAAGAAATAAACACAGTGCATGTTTTGATAATTTTTATGATGCCATTGTCAGTATATATTGGATAAAATTAGTGGAAACTATTAAATATTACCACTGTACATGTAAAGATTTTTTCTCCTGAAATTTAACAGAGGGATTACAGTTATTTTTTACATTACGATTAAAATTTTAAATAACAATATTCAAATCATAATAAAAAATAGAGAAAATATTACAGACACTTATGTATACACCATTGAAATTAAACATATATTAACAATTTGTCCCCCTTTGCTTCCTCATTTTCCCTCCCTTCTTCTTTCTTCCTCTCCTACCTCCCATCTCTCACCTCTGTTCTCCCTCTGCTTTCCCTCTCTTTTTTCTTCCCTTTTCTTCTCCTCCTCATCTTTATCATCATTATTCCACTCTTAATAAAAACTTTGCAACCATAGCTAAAGCTTCATACATGCTCTCATACTCCTTCCTTTTTCTGTAGGGGTCATGACATTTGTGAAGTTGATGTATATCATCCCAATGCATATTTTTTACTGTTTATAAATGCAAGTATATGTGAATGAAGTAGATACTATTGTTTGGGTACTTAAAAATACATAGAAATTTGTTTTGCTTTGACATTGGGTTTTGAAATTTATTCATGATATACTTGACGCTATTCACTTGAACAATTGTGTAATGTTCCACTCTTTCTATAATTTACAACTTATTTTATTCATTCCTTAACGGGGAGCTCTTAGATAAGAAATAAACATGGAAAGTTTACATGGAGGTGATGTTTGTACTAAATCCTGAAAGAGGTGAGTAGGGATTTTTCAGAGAGATACAAACATTCCACGAATAAAGACAAACCAAGGCTTAGAGCTGAGTCCTGGTAGGCTTTAAACAGCACATGACAGATGTGGATAAAACTTATCATCACAGGCTCCTAGTCAAGAAAATGACTAGTAATGACATGTAGCTTCCAAGTAATATTTAAAATATTTGAAGAATACCTTAATTGAAATATTCTTGAAATTATATTTCAATAATCTTAATCCTGATATGAGTGACAGTAAAGCCATCATAATGTAGATACCAAGATACCAGTCTTATGTTTTGTTTCTCTTCATTTTTAATGAGAAAAGTAAATTTGACCTCTTCCTCATAACTTTGTGCAGTATGTTTTTATTGAAGTATAATTGACATATATCCTATTAGTTTCAGGTGCATGCCATAGTGATTTGATGTTTTTATACATTATAAAATGATCCTCACAATAGGTCTAGTTACTACAATCTGTCACCATACAAATTTATTATTACATTATTGACTGTGTTCCCTATGCTGTATTTTATATCCCTATGACTTACTTATTTTTTGACTAGAAGTATGTATTTCTTAATCCTTTTCATCTATTTTGCCTGCCCACCTCTGTCCCCCAACCCATTCCCCCTCTGATAACCAAATTTGTTTCATGTATCTATGAGTCTGTTTCTGTTTTGATTATTTTGTTTTTTAGATTCCACATGCAGGTGAAATCATACAGTATTTGACTTCTTTCACTCAGCATAATACTCTCTAGATCCATCCACATTACTGCAGATGGCAAGATTTCATTCCTTTTTGTGACTGAGTAATATTTGATCATACACACACACACCCCATCTTCTTTATCTATCAAGGGACACTTGGGCTACTTCCATAATTTGGCTACTGTAAATAATGCTGTAATAAGTGTAAGGGTGCATCTATCCCTTCAAATTAGTGTTTTTGTATTTTTTGGGTAAGTACCTAGTAGTGGAATTGTTGGATCATATGGTAGTTCTATTTTTAATTTTTTGAGGAACCTACATATTCCTTTCCATAGAGAATACACCAATTTATATTCCCACCAATAATGTATGAAGGTAGCCTTTCCTTCATATCCTTGCCAACACTTGTTATTTTTTGACTTTTTGGTAATAGCCAGTTATACCTGACAGATGTACCATGGTATTTCATTGTGGTTTTGATTTGCATTTTCCTGATGATTAGTGATGTTGAACACCTTTCCGTGTGTCTTTTGGTCATCTGTAGATCTTCAGAAAAATGTCTGTTCAAGTTGTCTGCCCATTTTTCAAAAATCAGATTGTTTAGTTTTTTTGATATTAAGTTGTGTAAGTTCTTTATGTATTTTTTGTATTAACCCCTTATCAAATGTATGATTTGCAAATATCTTCTTCCATTGAGTAGGTTAAACTTTTGTTTTGTTGATAATTTCCCTTGCTGTGCAATAGTTTTTTTTTTTAAGATTTTATTTATTTATTTGTCAGAGAGAGAGTGAGAGTGAGAGAGAGAGAGAGCGAGCACAGGCAGACAGAGCGGCAGGCCAAGGCAGAGGGAGAAGCAGGCTCCCTGCCGAGCAAGGAGCCAGATGTGGGACTCTATCCCAGGACTCCAGGATCATGACCCGAGCCAAAGGCAGCCACTTAACCAACTGAGCCACCCAGCTGTCCCTGTGCAATAGATTTTTAATTTGATGTAATCCCTTTTGTTTATCTTAGCTTTTGGTGCTCTTGCTTGATGTGACCTGACCAGTTCTAAAAAATATTGCTAAGACTGGTGTCATAGAGCTTACAGCTTATGTTTTCTCTAAGAGTTTTATGGTTTCAGGTCTTCATGTCTTCAATTCATTTTGAATTTATTTTTGTATATGGTATAAAATAGCAGTCCAATTTTATTCTTTTGCATGTAGCTGTCCAGTTTTTCCAGCACCGTTTGTTGAATAGACTTCCTCCAACTTTGGATTTTTGTTTATTCTTCTTTTTCTCATTCCTTTAGGTGTACAGTTAGATTCTTTATTTGGGATTTTTCTTGCTGCTTAAAGCAGACCTATATTGCTATGAACTTCTTTCTTAGAATACTTTTGCTGTGTTCCACAGATTTTGGAAAGTTATATTTTCATTTTCATTTGTCTTAAGGTATTTTTTATTTCCTCTTTGATTTCTTCATTGACCCATTGACTGTTTGGTAAAATGGTGTTTAGTCCCCTTGTGTTTGTGTTTTTTTCTGAAATTCCTCTTATAATTGACTTCTAGTTTCATATCTTTGTAGTTGCAAAAGATGCTTGATGTGATTTCAGTCTTAAACTTATTGAGACTTGTTTTGTGGCCCAATTTCTAATCTATCCTAGAGGATGCTCCATGTATACTTGAAAAAAATGTGTATTCTTCAGTTTTTGGACAAAACGTTTTGTATACATATATTAAGTCCATCTGGTCTGATGTGTTATTTAAGGCCAGTGTTTCCTTATTGATTTTCTGTTTAGATGAGTTAACCATTGCTGTAAGTGGGGTATAAAGTTCCCTACTCATTGTATTGTCAGTTTCTTTCTTTATATCTCTTACTATTTGCTTTATTTAGGTGCTCCTATGTTGGGTGCATACATGTTTATGAATGCTATATCTTCTTGTTTGGTTGATCTTTTTATTGTTATGTAATGCCCTCCTTTGTCTTTTGTTATAGTCTGTTTTGTCTGATAGGAGTATTGTTTTTCCAGTTCCCTTTTTGTTTCTATTTGCATGGAATGATTTTTTTCATGCCTTCACTTTCAGTCTGTGTATGCCCTTAAATCTGAAGTGAGTCTTTTGTAGGCAGCAAGTAGATAGGCCTTGTTTTTTTGTTTGAGTTTTAGTTTTAGTTTTTGTTTTTTTTAATCTGTTCAGCCACCTAGTGTCTCTTGATGCGAGCATTTAGTCCATTTACATTTAAAGTAGTTATTAGTAGGTACACACTGCCATTTTGTTAATTGTTTTCTGGTTGTTTTTGTAGTTCTTCTCTTTCCTTTCTTCTACTCTTGGTCTCTTTTCTTATGTTTGATAGTTTTCTTTAGCATGATGTTTGGGTTCTTTTCCCTATTCTTTTGTGTATCTGTTGTAGGTTTGGTTTGTGGTTACCATTGGTTTCACATTTATCAACCTGTTTTAAGCTGATAGTCACTTAAGTTTGGCTGTGTTCCGAAAGCACTACATTTTTACTCTCCTCCTCCACATTTTACATTTGTCATGTCATATTGTACATCTTTTTATTTTGGCTATCCTTAACTACTTATTGTAGTTATAGTCGATTTCAGCATTTTTTTCTTTTAATTTTCATTCTAGCTTTTTAATTGTCTGATCCACTGCCTTTACTATACATTTGCCATTACTGAGGCGGAAAAGCCCAAAATGGCCACCTCACTGAAATGAGGAACCACTGAGGATAACTTGCCACTTCTCCATGAAGTCACTTCCACATAGCTTTAAGAACTGCTGTGTGACCCCCAAGCCAATCAGCTGTGAGAAACCGCGAAAAATCCCTAGTTTGCCTACAAATATCTGTCCCAGCAAAGGCCGGGTGCTCAGACTGTAGGAGTGATCCTGCTGAGCCCGCCGACGTTAATAAAACTGTGTCCTCCCAGCTTTCCACGTGCCGCTTGAGTTTCTTGGTTGCCTCAGAACTTCCACAACATTACCAGTGAGATTTTCTTTTTCACATATTTCCTTATTTTCAGTTATGGCCTTTTTTTTATGGTTAAGGAAGACCCTTTAACATTTCTTGTAAACCAGTTTAGTGGTGGTGAACTCCTTTAGTTTTTTGCATTTTTGGAAACTCTTTATTTCTCCTTCAATTCTGAATGATAACCTTGCCAGGTAGAGTATTCTTGGTTGTCAGTTTTTACCTTTTAGCACTTTAAATATAACCTTGTTGGCCTGAAAAAAATTTTTTTAAAAAGATTTTATTTATTTATTTGACAGAGAGAGACAGTGAGAGAGGGAACGCAAGCAAGGGGGGTGGGACAGGGAGAAGCAGGCTTCTTGCTGAACAGGGAGCACAATGCAGAGCTTGATTCCAGGACCCTGGGATCATGATTTGAGCAGAAGGCAGATGTTTAGCCACCCAGGTACAGCTTGGTCTGAAAAATTTTTGCTGAAAAATCGACTCATAAGCTTATGAGATGTCCAGTGGGCATGACTGTTTTTCACTTGCTGCCTTTAAGGTCCTATTTATCTTTCATTTTATTCTTTATCTTTCATTATAATTGTAATGTTTTTGTATGGATCTCTTTAGGTGTATCTTGTTTAGGACTCTGTACTTCTTGGAACTGGGTATTTGTTTCCTCCCGTTGATTAGAAATGTTGGTATGCTTGATGTTGTCCCAGAGGTCCTTTAACTTATCCTCATTTTTAAAAATTTTTTTCTGTTCTTTTAAAAAAATATTTACTTATCTATTTTAGAGAAAGAGAGAGAGTGAGCATGTGCATGAATGGGAGGAGGGGCAGAGGGAGAAGGAAAGAATCTCAAGCAGACTCCCCACTGAGCATGGAGCCTCATGCAGGGCTTGATCCCATGACCCTGAGACTGATCCAAGCCAAAATCAAGAGTTGGATGCCCAAGTGACTGAGCCACCCAGGCTCTAACATCCAATCTGGTGTTGATTCCTTCTAGTGTGTTTTTTATTTCAGTTATTATATTCTTTAGCTCAGATTCTTCTTCTTCTTCTTTTTTTAATTTGTTAAACTCTTGCTGAAATTCTTACTGTGTTTATCTGTTTTGTTCCCAAGTTCAGTGAGCATCTTTTATGACTTACTTTGAACTCTTTATCAGGTAAATTACTTATCTTTCCTAATTAGGGTTATTTTTCTTTTCTTTTCTTTTCTAGGGTTATGTTGTTTTGTCTTAGAACAAGAGAAATTTATTGTCTTTTTGTAGGGGCTGGAATTCCCAAGTCCTAAGGTATTGGTAGACTATCTTCTCTCTGCAGTCTGTAGCAGAATCCTTTCTTTCCTGTTCTTACCTTCTGGTGGTTTTCTGATAAAATTTGGTGTTCCTTGAATTGTAGATGCATCATTCTAGTTCTCCATCTTCCCACGGCATCTTTCTCTTTTATGTGGAACATATTTCGCTGTCTCCTAATTTTGTTTGACATTTTGTGTTTATTTCTATAAGTTAAGTGGAACAGCTCCCTCTTCTAGTATTGAAGCAGTGACCCTGTATAGGAGCATCTGCTGTGTAGACTGCATGTGCCTGGGGTGGGTTTGGCAGAATGGCTGGAGCTGGAGCACGCAATGGCCAGGAGGTCTTAGAGTAAATCATGCCATTGCCTCCTTGGCAGGATGGTAAGAACTGGAGCAGGTAAGTTTGTCTGGGGTAGGGGGTCATAGGTGTGCAACCCTGGGTATGCCTTGGCAGGGTGACTAAATCATGTGCAGCCAGCTGGGTGTGCTCTAAACCATGACATTTTGGTAGGACTTCTGGATCAGGTATAGGCCACGGTTTTTCCAGACACATGGACCTAGGCTGACTTTGTAGGCTGGCTGGCTGGCTGGATTGGGCATAGGCTAGTGGGAGTGCTGGGAGGTGGTATCTTAGAACACAACCAATTTCACTGAAGTATGTTATATATTAGTTTTTTGTAGTGTAATGAGTTTTAACTTGTATGAATTCATTTACTGTAAAGAGTGAAATTGCCATTTGCAGTTTTTTATTTGAAAACATTAGAGTTTCTTTTCTGCCATTCAGTAAATAGGAGAGCAAAAAAAGACTAAACTGATAACATTTGAACTCTGTCATTATACATATTATAAGCGTATGTAATTATATATTTTAAAAAGCCATTAAACTGATAACGGGCAGTTCATAATCTTGAAAGGTTAGTCCAAAGAAACGAGTTCAATTCATTGAAATGTTATCATAGCATGGGTTAATGATGTACATGTTTTTATATACTACTAAAAAGGAATGTTACTGTTCAGTGTGTTGTAATAGTCATTTCCTATTTCTGAATTTTATTTTCTTCCTTTGAAAAAGTGATTGCTGAAATCTTCCACACTACTAATTATCCCTTGCTCAACTTCATTACTGGATGGAATAAAATAAATCATAGACTTGATATCCAAAGGAAAAGTTTGGTTAACCTTCCTCAAGATTCATGTGGTTACATATACATATATATTGTCTCATGAGGTTGTTTAAGATTGCATTAGAGCACCACTCATGCTTAATGCATTAGAGATTTTGAAGACCATTTAATACAGGCACAAATCAGACAAAGGCTAATTGCTAAATTTTTATTCTAGTATGTTTAATTTAGGAATTTAAAAATGCTGCAATATTATTCTAGACATTGACTTTTTAGGAATGAGCATTGCAAAATGAATGCAAATAGTTTCTCGGTTTTCACTCAGTGAAAGACCTAGATATTCATTCTTGTTTCCAGTTAGATTTTTATCCTGCTTTAATTAAAACAAATATTACTTTGAATTTCCTACACTGTGATGTTATTACAAACTCTTCATCAGGCTCACTAAGAAATATCTGCAGACATTTGTGTATTAGTTTCCCAGGACTGATGCAACAAAATACCACAATCTAGGTAGCTTAGAACAACAGAAATTTATTGTCTTGTTGTAGGGGCTGGAATTCCCAAGTCCTAAGGTATTGGTAGACTATCTTCTCTCTGCAGTCTGTAGTGGAATCCTTTCTTTCGAAACTGTTCCTACCTTCTGGTGGTTTTCTGACAATCTTTGGTGTTCCTTGACTTGTAGATGCATCATTCTAGTTCTCCATCTTCCCATGGCATCCTTCCCATGCCTATCTTTTCACATAGTCTTCTTTCTTTCTTTCTTTCTTTCTTTCTTTCTTTCTTTCTTTCTTTCTTTCAAGATCTCTAGTGATGTGGGATTGGACCCACACTACTCCATTATGACCTCATCTTAACTTATTACATCTGTAATGATCCTGTTTAAAGAAAGTTTGTAACATTGTGAAGGGGTTAGGATTTCAGCATATGAATTTTGAGGGGCACACAGTTCAACCCATAACAATCTTCTGTTCAGGTAAAAGTGTGAGTGTGTATCTTATTTTCAGATGAACTTATTCCAGGATGGTAATGGCAGCTGGCAATGATTAGTGCAGAAACACCTCTTCTCTGGTGAGAAATGGCAGTCACTACTCATTCTTCCATTTGAGGGCAAAGTGATTAATCTTTCCTGTGCTTTGTGGAGATTCTTTCCAGATGTTTGTTTTAAGTTGTCTGTGAGTTCTAACTTTTAGATAGTGGTGGGTTTTCATCTTTTCCTCCGTGTTTATAAGTACTTTAGTGAAAAATTAGGAGAGGCAGCATTAGGGGATGTTAACAGATGCCATTTTAATTAAGAAATCCTGGTTTTTCCAATGTTTTTGAAGAGATGAAGTTATGAGCAAGGTAAATTAGGAATTTACCTGTGCTATATATACTTTGATCAGATTCAGACAGAATTCAGGCAGATGTCAAGTTAGTTGATAATCACTGCTTTACTTGCCTCTGTGCTGGCTTTGTAATTTGCTCATAGAAGGAACCCTCCTTATTCTTTGTGTGCCTGAGTGACATGTACTTCAACAGTATAATTTGCTTCTTCACTTTACTTGAAACAAATATCCTTTATTTGCTTCCATTCCTAGGTTTATAGATTTCTTAACAGGTTTATTCACTAGGAGTTCCAGTAGGCTCTAAGACAACTTCAAATAACATTTTAAATAAAAGCTGAGAGTTTAACCCAGGGGCTTCCATTAAAAAAATGAATATAGATACATATATATATAGAGAGATAGATAGATAGATAGATAGATAGAGTTAATAAACTCTATCACAGACTTTTGAATCAGAGTGTTGGGATTGGGATTTTGGCATCTATAGTTTTAAAAAGTAGTTTTAGTCCATGCCCAGGTTGAAAAAAAATCACTAATTTGTTATGTACAGATTAACTAATATGGTGGGTAGATTCTAACTTACATCTGGCTTGATTTCTCAAACATGTATCATTGTAGTATAATTAAAATTAGGGGCTGGACAGGACTTGGAACAAATCTCGCTCTGCCTCTTTGCATCTTGGACAAGTCACTTAGTCTCTCTGAGCTTCTGTTTTCTCATTTGGAAAATGGGGATGATATCATTTATGACAAAGGATTTGTTTAATGGGTTACAATCTTGTTGCTTAAGAGTCTTGGATGGATCCTCAATGCTAAAGATAATAGGTGACAAGATCGCAAATATTCTAACGAGAATGACTTGCTAAGTAGTGGCCAAAGCCACAGAGACACAAGGGCCACATATAAAAAGAAAATCTGTGGGCTAGACTGATCAGAATAAAAGATTTATTTGAAGGGGTTTGTTACCTTCAAAGGCATGATCCTGGCTTTCTGTTTCAGTACATCCCATATAAGTTCTCCCTGATGTGGTGACCTTATCCTGACAGGTGGTTTTAAATGGTTCTGTCTTACCTCCTGCATGTTAGCCCTGGTTATTAGGAGGCTGTTTGTAAAATAGAAGCTTGTCTCCACTGTAACCCACCAACAGGGATGGAAGATGTGAAGAACAGATTGAAAGACAACAGTAAGGAGGGAAAAAAGACTATTTTTAGGTTGTACCCTACTGAATAAGCTTATTTAACACTTGTTATATATATTTAACTCATATGACTCACTCTATCTGATCTGGCTACATCTATTATAATATCTCATTTGAGTACCCTTCTATCCTATCAGCCAAAATCTAGCATTTTCTTCTTGAGGTTTCCAGAGAACCCTGGGATCTTTTTTAGTTGAGTAGGAAATGGGAGGACTCTGTCTTCTACGCATTGAACAGAGAGAGATTTGGAGTCTGGCATCCCCTGCTGTCTTTGTTTCTCAAGGTTGGTGTGCTGCTGCCTGGCACCAAGATTATAGATCTTTTTTAAACTTTGGGCTCTGTACTTAGTCATTATTTTCCAGAACCCTGACTTCTCCTAATGTGTGCAAGTGGCCTGTTATAATGTCTGATACATGATAGTAACTAGTAACTTCTTGAGCCACATTTATTGGACTATGATGCACATAGAGCTGTAATTACATCTGTTGATAGTATGGGACATGTAACTGAAGGGTTTAGAGTTTGTCCTACAGTGGGGGCTCTCAGTCTTCTCATCTGGTTGATGGAGTTGGCATTGCTCACTGATATTAGTTCTCTGGGACTAGTTAAATAGACGTGGCTATTTGTTCACAGACTTGTGTTGTTGGAGTTACCAAGGATCCATGCTTCATCTCAGTCTTAATTACTTACATATATATATATATGTATATATATATATATATATATATATATATATATATATTTAGCTTGCTTGCTTGCTTCCTTCCTTCCTTCCTTTCACTATGCACTCTTCTTGGGTCATCCTATGTGTTTTTATAGTTTTCAATACCATTTCTAGGCAAATATCTCAAATTCTTATTATCCAGCTCAGTTCATAGTTCCATGCTCCTGATGCTTATATTACACTGCCTGCATTTTTCATATTTTATGCAAGTATCTCACATATAATGCATTCAAGACTGAACCCCTGAGTGCCATCTCTCAAACATGTTCTACTTCCATTTAGTAATTGGTACTATCTCTCTTCCCAGGTTTCACAAAAGAAAATACCCTTATAAAAAGCAACCAACCAACCAACCATCATCTCTTGCCTATAATGCTCATCTTATTTCCTTCCTTGGCTACCTCCATCCATTTTTCACATAGCAATTGGAGTGATCTCTAAAAAAGATGAACTATTCTGGCTTAAAACTTGTTAATGACTTCCAGTGGTACATAAAAATAAAACCAAGTAGCTTGACAGTGGCCTTAAGGCCGTGCATGATTTGATCTCTGAGTATTTATTCAAATTGACTCTTCATTCTTTCCCCTTGTGCATTTTCTTCAACTACTCTGTCCACCTAAGATACTAAGCTTATTTCCACCTCAGGGCCTTTGCACTTGATTTACTTTCTGCCTGCGTCACTCTTCCCTAATACCTGGAGCCCCTGCCTCCCCATTCCCTGCATAGTTCAGCAGTCTAACAACAATGTTTAAATGTCACTTCTTCATGGAGGCCTTCTCTTGTACCATCCCATTATTCCCTCTTATCATATCTCCTCTTTTCCTTTTAGAAGTTATTGCCCTTTTAAAAATTAAGTGCGTTTGCTTCTTTAGTGCTGATGTCCCCTATTAGATAAGTGACTTCCATAATGATGTGACCTTGTCTGTTTTGTTCATTGTTGAAGCAGAATGTGAAACAGCACTTGGCCTAACCTGCTAAGCAGAGTCGTCAGCGAAAAGACTGTGCATGGAGGCAGGAGCAGGAGATGCAGTTTTTTTCTTTGTTTGTGAGAGTGAAGGGAATGATGCAGAAGATGTTAGTGTGCCTCTATGGTTTCTGGATACATCTTCTCTTCTTTCAACTTGTTGCTAACTTTTTTTTGTATGAAAAGGAATCTCTACAATTTGCTGTTTCTCTTTCTGATAGTTATATCCATCACCACTGCTGTCATTTCTGTTTGCCTTTCTATTCCATCCTCTTCTTTCAAGTTGGATAAGATGTTCTTGCTGGGCCACAGAAATAGAAAGTATAATGAAAACTGTGTAGTATTGTTTTATGCTGAGGAAATGGGAAAGAAGTAAAGGTAAAGTAATTAAAGCCCAGAGTGGTGATTCTCAAACTTTAATATCTAAATTCCACAGAGACATTTTTTTTTAAGATTTTATTTATTTATTTGACAGGCAGATATCACAAGTAGGCAGAGAGGCAGGCTGAGGCAGAGAGAGAGAGGCAGGCTCCCCGCTGAGAAAGGAGCCTGATGCGGAACTCGATCCCAGGGCCCTGGGATCATGACCTGAGCCGAAGGCAGCTGCTTAACCGACTGAGCCACCTAGGCGTCCCTCCACAGATACTTTTAACTAATGTCTAGTCCTAGACTCTTTCTTTAAGTGTTTGATTCAGTAGATTGAGGTCAGGGTCCCGGAATTTGAATTTGTGATAGGGTCACCTGGAATGGTATAGTATGGTGGGATTTGTGGGAGATGAGAATGGAAATTCTCCCAGAGATGAAATTTGCATCAGTTTTATTTTCTTCAGTGAGAAAAGTGCTTCTGTGTCACAGTGAAATTGGGAATTTACAATCCTGCTGGTTTCATGGAGCACTGACTCCTTTAGGAGGGTAGGTGGAGGACATTTTGTAGCCACACGAAGGGAGAAGCCCTGACTATTCTGGGAGAAAGAAGTTTCTAGACCTAGAATGAAGCTCTGCTCATCTGGGAAACTAGAGAAAGTGAGGCTTTGGAACTCTGAGGTGGAAGATGACAGAGGGTGTCTGGATCCAGGACTTTGGGAATGGGCTTGGACCCCCAAATATGTCTGGGAAGTAAACTGAAGGGCTAACACTGATAGTATAGCACCTTGTGCTTTAGTCTGGTAAGGTGAGGGCTAAGTTTCTGAGATGACACTGGGTATGTGCCGGTGAGCTCTGTATCAGCACCAACACTGGCTCCAGAGCAGGGGACAGAATTTTGCCATTTTGTGCTTGGCACAGTCTTCAGGAACAGCTTTATGGTATGGCAGGATCTCACCTCCACAGAGCTTATGTTTTTCATTGCAGTTGCTATTGCTGCTGACCCATACCAATTAGAGGACAGAACTGAACAAACTAATAGAAGGGGCTTGGGCAGTACCCTTAAAGATGCTTCACTGTGAGGGTGGCCAGCATCTTAGCACCTGCAGCTGCCCCATGACTATGCTGATTCCGTGCTTCAGAAAGGGTTTGCTTCAGCTCCTTCCTAACACAACATTCAGTCATGAAGGAGCTGGATTAAACTTGGGAGGCTTGACTCCAACCCTCTTACCAATATATTTATGTGCAATAAGGGAACCCTGGGCTATAATATAGAAGTGATGGGAGCCATGAAGGGGATACATGCTCTTACTGGGTGGGTACCCTCTGAAGATGTGTAGGTTGCATTTTATGCTATGTTGGGGCACCTGAGTTACAGGCAGGCAGGCTCAGCAGTTACGTACTTACTATGACTATAATACTGTCTGGTAAACTATGAAATTCTAACTACAAAATGCTGTGTATTTCAGAGGTATCTGATGTATCATTGTTCATGCATGGAGGCACAGAATATAACATTGAAGGAAACTGAAAATGACGTAGAACAGCTTTGGCCCAATTAAGAAGATTCTCTTTATTATACTGTTTCCATTACATCTCTTAGTTGAATACTTCCAGTAATAATAGGTAATTTAGAACCTTTTGGGATATTTCACTAATTTGCTTTTAATTTTATTAGAATTTGTTAATATGCTTTAATATCTGATAATTTCTACTTCCGCTGATTATTTTTGTGTTCAAATTAGTCCTGGCTGTTTTTTTCTGGGTCATTTGATCTCTCAGCTAAGTTTCAAAATCATTTGGTGAAGTTCTAAGTTTGTACATTAATTTAGGGAGATTTGTAATCTTTGTAATGTATTTTTCATTCAAGAACATGGTTATGTGTATCCATTTGTCTATGTCTTATCTACCTCTCCCAATAAAGTTTCATAGTTTTCTTTATATAAATTCTGGGAATTTCTTGTTAGTTTTATATATCATTCTGTTAGTGGGATCTTTTTCTATCTTGTTTTTAAATTATTTCATAAGACTATATGAAAGCTATTGGAATTCAAGTATTTGTATTAAATAATTTAAATAGTTCTAATAATTTTCCAGTTCATTTTCTTATGCTATCTGGAGAGAACACCAAAATATTTAAAATTAGTGATCACTTTGTCTTTTTTGAAAAAGTGAAGAGTTTCCAGCTTTGTTGTATTGGCTGGAACTTCTGAAACAATTAAAATAAGGAGTTATCTTTCTAATAAACATACCACCTACTTCTACTTTGTATGTTGTTGCATTGATTAAAATATTCTCAGACCGCATGGCATCAAATTTTATCTTCCTTGTTTTGAGATAAATGAATTTGAGATTCTTTTCAACTGTCTTACTGAGGCCTCTACCTATTTTATCTCTCCTTACAAATTGTTCCGAATTACTTGAATTATTATTATTGTTATTCTTATTGCTACTCACAAAACAGTAAGATGACAGCAGATTAACTTTGGAGAAGAGAACAAACCGGCTATAATTCTATTACTCATATATTAACAATTAGAGTTGGAGGGATATTTCTTTTCTGTTTTTTATTGAATGCATATATGTTTTATTTTTATAGTTGAAATTCAGATGTTCTTTAATGTTTAGTGTTGATTTAATTTTTACCATTGCAAAAAATTCCTTACAAATACAAAACCTTTTGTGTTATCCAAAGGTATGTAATTTGGAAAATTATAACTCATTTAGGTACACAGAAAAGGGATAATATATTACAGTGATATTACATTTTTATCTAAAAATTGAGGGATGATTATAGATAGTAACACCTACCTCAGGCTTGATAAAATCACATTGCTTGGGATTAATATTATAAAAGTACTTTAAGGTTTCTTGAATTTGTTTAAAAAATGCTTTTCATAAACTTTGTTTTCATAAAATGATCACAGATCATAATTTACGTAGAAAAATGAATGCATCTATTCTTAAGTTTATGTGAAATGCCTATACAGATTGACATTTTGATTGTTACTTTAAAAATTTTGTGTTTAGGGGTGCCTGGGTGGCCCAGATAGTTAAGCGTCTGCCTTCAGCTCAGGTCATGATCTTCAGGTCCTGGGATCAAGCCCATGTCAGGCTCCCAGCTGAGCAGGGAGTCTGCTTCTCCTTCTCCCTCTGCCTCTCCCCCTGCTTGTGCTCTCTCTGTCTCTGTCTTTCTCTCTTTCAAATGAATAAATGAAATCTTAAAAAAAAAAAAACCAACCACCTTTGTGTTTGTATGTCATTGTTTTAGGTCATGGGTTACATGTTGGTTGAAGTGTTTATTTGTAAATATACACATTATAGGATAATGCAGTATGTACAGTAATGATGTTTCAAGCACAGTTGAATGAAGAAATCCACTTTAAAACTCAAGAGACGGGGAGAGACTGGGATTTTTCTTCCTTTCATGACAGATGCATTCATCCTGTCTGACATTCCCCCAGTTCCTGAAATGTCTCCAGGCTAGCAGTACAGCATATACAGACTTCAACCTTGAATGGAAGAACACAGATTATATCAGTTTTGATGTAATGGTATGAGTTCACGAATAAGGAAGATAAGGGATGTTTTTATGGTACTGAAAGATCATTATCTGTTTATTTTAACCACATGTACCTATTTCCAGATATTTTTCTGTGATGGATATTCAGTTCCCACTTATAATTTTTCCTTACTCTTCCTTTTCATTTGTCTTGTCTATAAAGTTTAGATAAATCTGTCAAGGTGGGGCTGACTTTATGTTTTATGTTGGGTCTGATGTATGCTTGCGTTTGTGATCACTGTGATTACTATTATTGCCACCATATAATTTTAGTAGTAGATATTCCTTGCTCTGTAAAACTAATTATTTTTATACCAGTTCTGCCTAGGAAGTTGGATTATAACCCTCAGAACACACTTGAATAGTATGATTGCATGCCTACCCTGAAAATAAATAGTGTCTGTATAGGGAAGAAATGGTCGTAGTACATAGAAAGCATGAATTTTAAGGGTGTTCAGCTGTTGATGGAAAGCAAAGATGTTCTCTTCACTTTCTCCTCATCTCTGGTTAATAGCCTAAAGAAATTTTTTAATAATAAAGGCTTCATTTCTGTTAGTTTAAGGTAATAATTTATATAAAAATCAATTCCTGTGCCATCATATGACTGTGATAAATTTATATTCTTTTAAAATAATATTTTTTGATCACCCCTGTGGATTATGAACCAAAGGTATTGTACTATGCCCTGCAAATATCCCCCAAAATGTACTGGCATCCAAATTCTTGAGAAACTCTGTAATAGTGGTTTCAAACACACTAGGCACTATCTTATATATAATGTGATAAGTCTATACCAGAGAGAAAGGACTCTAAAATAGTAATATAAGGTTTAATATAAGGTAGATTCTCACTAAATATTTTTTATAATATAGTCTTCATCTTTAGATTTGAGGAGCTGCTTTTCTTTTTTTCTTTTTTTTAAATTTTATTTTGTTTATTCATTTGAGAGAGAGAGAGCTCAAGCAGAGGGGGGGGTAGAGGGAGAGGAAGAAGCGGACTCCCTGCTGAGCAGTCCTGGAACCCTAAGATCATGAGCTGAGCCAAAGGCAGACACTTAACCAACTGAGCTACCCAGGCACCCTGATGAGCTCCTTTTCATTAAAGAGAGAAATCACTTTAATGCTTAAAAATACCTGTAATTTATCGATTTCTTACTTTGTGCTCAGTACTTTACATAAAATTTTTTACTTTTTTCTCTTATATCAGCTAATGCATACTTACTATAATCATGAAAATTTTTGTGGAAGTATAATGAAGATCACAAAATCACCAATAACTTCATCATTCAAAGATAGTCATGATAAATATTTTGGCTGGATATTTAAATTGCTTTTTCAATGTATATTCTATACATATATTGATAATTTTAATGAAATTAGTATTCTGTAAATGAAACTGTATTCTGTTTTTCACTGAATCAGTCATTTGCTTATTAATTTGCTGAGTATTTATTAAAAATAATCATGGGCTTAGGTATTCTTCTACATCTTTAGTAGCTGCATGGTATTCCATTTTCTGGAAGCATGTGAAACAATCAAGTACCGTTGGTCATTTTTGGTGATTACACTTCGGACCACAATAACTATTGCTGGGTGATTTTCTGAAATTGGAATTTCTGTTAAAGTCTGCACATATTTTAAAGATAATAGCATATGTTGCCTAAAAGCTCTCTAGGAAAGTTGTGTTACATTGTATTATATGAAATAGTGTATGAAAGTGTTCATTTCCCACTACTCTAGTCAACATTGCCAATAAAAAAAAAAAATTGCCCGTGTGTGTGTGTGTGTGTGTGTGTGTATAAAAGCATGGCTGATTATTTCTATTTTTTCATGTTTAGTGCATTAATTTAAATTTTCTTTTAGTGATTTAATTGATCATATTTTGTGCCTATTTTTTCAAATTGAGTTATTCTTCACACTACTGTGAGAAATTTCCTATTATATTAAGAATGATAGCCCTCTAGCTATCTTACACCAGGGCTTAATTTTTTTCTGTTTATATGCTTTTGGCTTTGGATATTTATGTGTTCAAGTTAATTTTTGCAAGCAAAATCTATTATCCTCTTTAATTATGTTTTCTGCCTTTGTATTTATGCTTAAAAAGTTTTTCTTATCATGAAATGAGAATAACAACTAATATTTTCTTCTAGTACTTTTTAAATTTCATTGTTGTACATTTTTTTAATATACTGGAAATTGATTTTGGTGTATGTAGTAAAATATTTTTTGAGTCCATGGCATTACTGAAGAATACATTTCTGTTGACTTCATGAATGCTAGCAGGATTAAGTATAGATCTCTGGGTTCAACTTTTTTCACCCAAAGTTTTGTAGACATTGCTCCATTGTGTCTCACTCTTTAATGAAGATGGCTTGATTCTCCTTTTTTTGAAACTTTGTATATGAAATCTAGGGTTTTTTTTTCCTCATTTGGTATATATGAATCATTATTTATTCTTAAAAGTGAAAAATTTACCAAGAATTATTTATTCTTAAAAGTGAAAAAAAAAAGTTCAGATGTTGGCCTTTATTCATTGTTTTTGCTTTAATTATGATGAGTACTTTTAAATATGTAGATTTATATGTGTTTTCTGTAAGTTTAGGGAAATTTTCTTGTATTACAACTTTTTGTACTATTTTGCTTCCATTTGTTCTTTTCCCATCTGTAGTAATTCTGTTTATATGTACTGATGAGTCACTTTCCTATATATCTACTATTTTCTCTTACGATTTTTTTTTAATCTCTTCATTATTCTTTCTGCACTGTAGGTAAAATTCTAAAGCTTTTTCCAATTAGATTTTCTGCATTGTTGGTTCTGATCTTTAGTGCTTCTAAGACATTTACTTTAAATTCAATGACTGTGATTTTTGTGTTCTTAAAATCTTTATCTCATCCAGCTCTTCTGCCTTTCAGAAAAATAGCCTTTCAGTTTTAGACTTTTTTTCCCCCGATCAATTAATCTTTAGCCTCCTTTCTTTTTGAAGTCATTTACATTTTTAAAAAATTGAGGTCATACATAAAAAATGTATGACATACACATACTTCGGTTTTCTGTGACATGCTCATCTTTTTATTGTATACTACCAGATATTTTTATTTGTTCCACCATTTCCCCCCTTGTCTTTTAAAAGGAGAGGTATATCCAGGGCCAACATACATTCCAAATGGTCAATAATAATACAATGTGTATTGCAATGATATCTCATTTTCATACCAAGGAAAAGATGCACTTAATCTGAGACATAGAGAATATAGAGAAATTGAGGTTTATCCTTTTTTTTTTTAAGATTTTATTTATTTGAGAGAGAGTGTGTGAGAGAGAGAGCAAGAGCAGACGGGTGAGGAAGAAGCAGGCTCCCTGCTGAGCAGGGACCCTGACATGGGGCTCCATCCCAGGAGGTGATGACCCAAGCCAAAGGCAGATGCTTAACCAACTGAGCCACCCATGTGCCTTTGAGGTTTGTCTTTCCTTCATTGACTATCCATTTTGGCATGTTCTGGAATGAAATTAATACCTTCAGATTTTCTAAAGGCTAATGGTTCAGAGTGTACAGATCCCAACAGTGGATGAAGGATAACATTATACAGTATTATAATAAGTCCATGAATGTGGTGTTAACTCAGTACCACCACCATGGCATGTATTTTAGAAAGGGATACACTTGCATATGTGAGACCTAACTCCTAAGTTTTAATGAGAATACCTAATACTTTTAGTGGCTTACTATTATTTGTCTTCCAATGTAATTACTATATTGAGATATATATGTGTAATTATATTGTTATATAACATAAATATGTTCTCCCACTCCCACTGTTGTTTCCTCGGCTTTTCATCTTCTCCTATCTTGAAGTATATGTTCTGATTTGGGTGTTTTACTTTGTATTGTAGGAGTCAGGTACTCTCTGCCTAGGAGATTTTAAGGTTTTTTCCTTCATTTTTGAAAATTTGAATCATTCATAAAAAAAATTGATAACTCTACTAGGATGTGGTTAAATGTATGTCAAACATTTACAGGATTTGCTGAGCTCTTTTAATTAGGAGACTCAGGTTTTTCTTCAGCTCAGAGAAATTCCATTTTTCCTTCTTCTGAAACCAATTATCCTTTGTGATCTGCGCTGAAGACCCTTAACTTTTCCCTGAAGATATTTGTTTTTAGATATTTGTCCTTCTGGGAGCCTAGTTAGTGGCCCAAGAGATTAAGAAAAGGGGGGTTTCATCTTTTTCTTAAATTTCTTAAATTCTTTTTCTTAAATTCTTAAATTCTTAATTTGAAAATCATGGTGGTTATGTCTTTTGTCATGTTGAATTTCAGTCTTCTTATGTCTTGTTCTTTTTTCCTCTGGCAGTGCTATTTCACAAAGTGAAATATTTCAAAGTGCTTTTTCACAAAGTGGCACATGTCTCTTTGGTCTCTCTCTGGCTGCTGGTATGTGTTATGGGCAATGGGTGGGTAGTGGGGAGGAAGGCAGCAGCTGCTCTGCTAGGGTTTGCAGTTAGTAGTTGCACTGGCCTCAAGAAGGGAGGAAAACAGGAACTTCCAACTTCCTAGAATTTTACACAGTCCTAGCGTTGGACATTAGTATTGTAGATTTTATTGTAGGAATCATGGACCACTTCTTTTTTTTTTTTTTTTTTTTTTTTTGGACCACTTCTTAATCAGAATAATTCTGTATTTTTTACTTAACAAGAACAACCAAGTAGATCAGTTAATGTTTTTCTTCTCTTTACTAGGACTGTTTTGCAGTATTTTGTCACCTAAAATTTATTTGGAATAATGTTAGAACCTAATGACTTTATAAACACTGACAGGTACTATTTTTGGTAGTGAAACTCTATAGCATAATTCCATATAACCTGCTGTTGATCAAATATTGATTTGTTTAAACTAATGAAGCATAGGGCCGCCTGGGTGGCTCAGTGGGTTAAAGCCTCTGCCTTTGGCTCAGGTCTTGATCCCAGGATCCTGGGATCGAGCCCCACATCAGGCTCTCAGGGAGCCTGCTTCCCTTCTCTCTCTGCCTGCCTCTCTGCCTACTTGTGATCTCTGTCTGTCAAATAAATAAATAAAATCTAAAAAAAAATAAAATAAACTAATGAAGCATGAAGAAAAATACATATTTTACTTAATATTACTTTTTATCATCTTAATTTCTATATTTTGCTCTCTGTGCTCTATGGCTGAGTGTCAGAAGAATAACTATTCCCTGAAAAAAGGAAACAGGCTTATTCCAGAGGCATTTTCAAGGCACCTTAATAAACTAGCTAGGAAAGGCACCTAAGAGAGCAGTAAATCAGCACCCTCGGTTCTGTCTTCTTCCATTACACATTACTTCCAGAGGATGATGAGGCCATATTTTTACCTAAAATAGGCCTTCCATATGAATGTTTGAAGAAATATGTATGTTTGGTTTGTTGGAAACTTTAGGAACAGGTTTCAACTTCTTAGACCTAAAAATATATTTCTGTATGCATATTTTGACTACTTGGGAGATGAGTACATACAACTGCCCAACATAGGTCTCTTTTTCTCTCCTTATTCTTTCTCTTCCTCCTATTAGCTTATATGTGTTTAATATCAATTCAGTTTATATACATTGAGTAACTTCATATTTCATAAACATTGTGGGTTTTGGGGTTACTGAAATAAATATAGCATTGTCCTATCATGCATGTATAATTTGTTTGTAAACACACAGCATATAATTCTGATTAAAATATTTGGCATACTTATCAGGACACATTGTTTTTAGACTGAAAATACCAGATAAAATTCTAATTTTCATGGAGTTATAGAGGTAACATGATTTTATAGTTGGACCTTGTGTAGGTAAATTATGTAGAACTCTATGGGGAAATAGGAATTCTTTTGTTATTTTATCATTTTGTCTTGACCCAGCCACAAAAGTCAGTTGTCTCTTTCCCTAACAAGTTAGAAAATATCGTAAGGGTTGAAAGGATCATTCACCATAATGCTAGGATGGTTCAGTATTTGCAAATCAACCAATATGGTACACCCATTAACAAAGGAAAGATAAAATCATATGATCATCTCAGTAGGTGGAGAAAAAGCATTTGACAGAATTTAACACCTGTTCATGACAAAAAAAATCTCAACAAAGTAGGTTTAGAGGGAACCTGTTTCAATGTTATAAGGCCCTGTAAGAAAAACCCATAGTTAATATCATAATGGTTAAAAATTAAGACTTTCCTGGAAGATCAGGGACAAGACAAGGATGTTCACTCTTACCACTTTTATTCAACATAGTACTAGACGTCCTAGTCACAGAAATTAGACAAGAAAAAGAAATAATAGGAATCTATTATTCTGGCAAGGCAGAAATTAAACTGTCACTACTTGCAGATGGCATGATACTATACATAGAAACCCCTAAAGACTGCACCATCAAAACTATTAGAAGTGGGGCACCTGGGTGGCTCAGTGGGTTAAAGCCTCTGCCTTCGGCTCAGGTCATGATCCCAGATTCCTGGGATCGAGCCCCGCATCGGGCTCTCTGCTCGGCAGGGAGCCTGCTTCCTCCTCTCTCTCTGCCTGCCTCTGCCTACTTGTGATCTCTCTCTCTGTCAAATAAAAAAATAAAATGTTTAAAAAAAAACAAAAAACAAAAAACAAAAACTATTAGAAGTAATTGATGAATGCAGTAAACTTAGCAGGATATAAAATTAATACCCAGAAATTGGTAGTGTTTCTATACAGTAATAGCAAAATAGCAGAAAACAATTCCATCTATGTTCAGACCAAACAGAATAAAATATCTAGGAATAAACTTAACCAAAGAGGTGAATGACCTGTACTCTGAAAACTGTAAAACACTGATGAAAGGAATTGAAGATGACTCAAACAAATGGAAAGATATTTTATGCTCATGGATTGGAAGAATTAATATTGTTAAGATGTTCATACTACTACAAAGCAATCCCTTTCAAAATAATAGCAGCATTTTTCACAGACTTAGAACACATAGTACTATATGTATAGGGAACCACAGAAGATCCCAAATTGCCAAAGCAGTCTTGAGAAAGAAGAACAAAGCTGGAGGTATCCCAGTTTTTTATTTCAAGATATATTGCAAAGCTTATAGTAATCAAAATAGAATGGTAATGGTACAAAAATAGACACATAGGTCAATGGAGCAGAATAGTGATCCCAGAAACAAACAAACATTTATGTGGTCAATCTATGGGAGAGGAGGCAGAATATACAGTTGGGAAAAGACAGTCTCTTTAACAAATGGTGTTGGGAAACCTGGATAGCTATATGCAAAAGAATGAAACTGGACCACTTTCTTATACCATACACAAAAATAAAATGGATCAAAGACCTAAATGAAATGATAAAACTCCTACTACATAGGCAGTAACTTCTTTAACATTGGATGTAGCAGCAGTTTCTAGATAGTGTCTACTGAGGCAAGGGAAACAAAAGCAAAAGTAAACCATTGGGGCTATGTAAAAATAAGAAGCTTGCACAGTGAAGGAAACCATCAACAAAACAAAAAGGAATGTTACTGAATGGGAGAAGATATTTGCAAATGATATATTTAGTAAGGAGTTTTATGTATATATAAAATACATAATATATGTATAGTATATATTATATAAATATTTTTAAAATAAATAACTACAACTCAACCCCAGAAACCAAAATAATCTAAAATGGGCAGAACACATGAACAGACATTTCTCCAAAGAAGACATACAGATGACCTACAGACACATGAAAAGCTGCTCATCATCCCTAATCATCAGGAAAATCAAATCAAAACCACAGTACTTTATCATCTTACACCTGTCAGAGTGGCTAAGTCAAAAAGATAAGAAATAGCAAATGTATTGGTGAGGGTGTGGATTTAAAGGAACCCCCCATGCACGACTGGTAAGAATGTAGATTGGTATTGCTACTATGGAAAACAGTGTGGAGGGTCCTCAAAAAATTAAAAATAGAACTGCCATTAATTCATAATTCAGTAATTCCATTACTAGGTATTTACCCAGTGAAAATGCTAGTTCAAAAAAATGTATGCATCTTCACATTAATGTTGCAGCAATATTTACAAGCTAAGCCTGGCCTTTTGAGGGCTTATATCTAACGAACGCGGTATCTGGTCATAACACCCAAAATTCTTCATTCTAATAGGAAAAACTCATAACAGGAGAGGTAGGAAGTGGGCTTGAGCCATTTGCATAGACAGAACAACATAGATCTTTGTGTGTGTGTGTGTGTGTGTGTGAGTGTGTGTGTGTGTGTGTTTGGAGGAAGATGTCTCAGATTAAGGACTGTTATAATATGAGGTATCTTGTATGGATGTTTCCTGTGATCCCATGTGTAGCTGTAGCATGAAGATGGGAAGTGAGAATGTCATTTTCCACTACTGTCAGCCATCAGCCAAGGAGCCCAGAATACATGAAGACTTGAATCCTGTGGGAGGTAACTGGTTTCTAATTGTGGTTGAGGCCAATGATTTAACAGTGTGCTTGTTCAGCCCATTGGAGGGAAAGACAACTGATTAGACTGGAAATGGATTTGCAAAATATTTTACTTTCAGTATTTATCTTAGACATTTATTTTAAATTTAATTAGTATGATTTTGCCAGGCTTTGTATATAACTGCATAATCACAGCCAAAATCATTTTAGATTTGTAAAAAAGATTTCAAGTTTGTTAAATGGGAAAAAAGAATGTGCAGTAATATATTTTGTTAGAGTTCTTTAAAAGAAACCTCACAAACTATTCATAATAAAATATTTTCCAGAATTTGGGTGTTAAGTTATTCATTTGAAATATTTCTTAATAAATAAATTGCATTTTAGCTTAAAGAATAAGATGATTTTTTCCTCATTTTAAGGCCAAATAACTGGACTATGTGTGACTTAAGCTAATTATATATTGTTCATGTTATCTAAAAATCAACAGTGATTAAAATATTTGAATCAGAAAAACACAGTTTTTTGTGTATTAGTTTGATGAGTGGCAGCCAAGTACTCATTTCTATTTACCTTTCCTGCTCTTTATACACTCCCTTGGTTCTTTGTGTAACAGACTGTCATACCTCCCTATTACAGATCTAGAGAGTTGTTAGTCTCTGAACAAGAACATTCAGAAAAGATAGCAGGCATTCTCTTTCTCAAATTTTAAAATAAAGAGCCCAAATATTTCCAGAGTGAATTTTAAGGTTTATGACTCTGAAAATTTCAAGTTAAGAAGCACATTAGCAATTATTTCTGAATTGCACCAAAAATTATGGACCAGTTCAAAACAGATTGTTGACGTTCTAATGTCACCACTGGTGCAACAAAAATCCTTTACAATAGAGGTTTTTATTTATGACTATATCCATGCCCTGGTTCTCTTTTCTGCAACATCATTGCTTTTCTCCTTTTTAACAATTTTATTAAAAGTAATTCCCTAGGATATAATGTGGCCTGATACTTAGAACAGGTTAACAAAAGTGGAACATTTTAATTTCTACTTCTGATCTTTGCCCAAAGCAGTTTAGTAGCAAGTTCAGTATCTGGGTCTCACCATTACAAAAAAAAAAAAAAAAGTTTAATTATTATTTATCCTTGAAGATACGTAATTATCAGTAGAAAAGACTTGATGCTATTTAGCGATCTTCAGATCAAAGGAGTATAAACACACATCATTTTAACAACATGCAAGTATAAAAGCTAAGAAATTATCTTTAGTGTGAGGTTAGTCTCTCCACTCTCCATGATTTTGCTCAAATTGCATGGATAACCTAGATACTGAAGCTGAGATATACATCCCTTTGAGGAAAAGGAAATTATTTCCTTTGCCTTTTGTTTTGTTTTCTGCATAAAAGGAGTTGCACATATTTTGTAGATGAAAGGTTTTATTTATCCAAGGGTTCCTTTGAACTCAAACTATTTTTTTCTGAAGTTATTCAGAAGGTTGTGTGTGGGGGAAAAAAAAAACCAAGTCATACAGTAGCTGGAAAAGTAGTCATTGTCAGTAGCACTTAGTTAGAGGACAATAAAATGGACAAGACATAGACCTTAAAATGGAAATAAAGTGCTTGCTTTGATGAATAGTTATCAGTGGCTTAATTGGGTATTTCATCATGTGCTGTGATGGGCTGTAGGTTATTTATCATGTTTGTG
Organism: Lutra lutra; assembly: GCF_902655055.1. Lineage (NCBI taxonomy): Eukaryota > Metazoa > Chordata > Mammalia > Carnivora > Mustelidae > Lutra > Lutra lutra. The sequence goes on along the minus strand of NC_062283.1, from coordinate 48,228,813 downwards.
TGTTTTCTTATTTATTTGAGTCTTCACACAAATGAAAAACCTTTGAGTAAGTGTGTTTTAAAGGGAGATTCAAGTTGGACTTTGAACACTGTCATCAATTGTTTAGCCCATAAATATGTGAAAATACAGGTATTATAAATAATAGTTTGCTCTCGTTTTTGATCTCCCATTTTCTTTCATCTGTTAGCCCTTTGGTGCTGGAACACCCCTGTGATTGCTTCTGCCCCAGCCTCTCACAATCATTCTGCTCTACCTACTTCTGTTAGTGATTATATTAGCCCAACAGCACTTAACTACAGTTTTCACGGTCGATTATTAATGAAAGTTTCATTTCATCTGTAGTATTACTTTGCCAACAAAACCGCTGTGAAGTTAATTACCTGGCAGTTTTTTAAAGGATAAAATTGAAAGAAATGGCTTTTGCTGCTAAATTGTCATGCAGACCTACTTTTGTCATTACAGGATAACAACAGATCCCTTTGATAACTAAGCCAGGTAGGTCAGCTGCTTGCTCTTGTTCAAATGGTTGATGAAATATTCACAAAACTGAAATCTAGCAGGGTCTGGAACCTATGGCTTTGCAATTTCGATGACATTTGATTATGTCCTTTGTAGATTGTTCATGTTCTTTAAACTTGGTTGAAAAAAATGTTTATATTTCAACCTGCTGAGCTGCTCACATTTAAAAGAGAATAAGTGGCTTCTTCAAATCAAGACACCCCGGGCAGCAGAGACTTGCCTCACAAACAATGGCTGAGAGAGACACCTGTCTGCAGGCGCATCAGGTAGCTGCATTGTTAAACCAGCTGAATTGTGGAGAATGCACGTTCAGCAAATCACAGTTCTAAAAAGTTAATGTACGTATAGGCTAAAGACTCCTATCTGCCTTGACTCATTTAAAAAATTACCCTCCAGAAAACTATTGAGGCAGTAGTTTTAAGTTTTTTTTTTTTAAGTTTTTATTTTAATCACCTAGCGCTCATCACAAATGCACTCCTTAATCCCCACCACCTCTTTCACCCTTTCCCCCACCCACCTCCCTGGATAACCATCTGTTTGTTCTCTGTAGTTGAGTCTGTTTCTTGATTTGTCTTTCTCTCCTTTTCCCTTTGCTCATTTGACTTGTTTCTTAAATTCCACATATGAGTGAAATCGTACAGTATTTGTCTTTCTCTGACTAACTTATTTTGCTTAGCATTATACTCTCTAGCTCCATCCATGCTGTTGCAGATGGCAAGATTTCATTCTTTTTTTATGGCTCAATAATGTTTCATCTTATATCTATCCATGTATAGATAGATATATGGAGATATATATATAGATAGATAGATATAGATATGTAACATACCACATATTCTGTGTCTATGCATCAATCTACAGACATGTAGATTGGCCATATGGAAGACATGGGCTGCTTCCATATGTTGGCTGTTTTAAATAATGCTGCTGTAAACATAGGGGTGCATATTTCCCTTTGAATTAATGTTCTTGTATTCTTTGGGTATATACCAAGTAGTGTGATTGCTGGATCATAGCGTAGTTCTATTTTTAACTTTTTTTTTTTTAAGATTTTTTATTTATTTATTTGTCAGACAGAGATCACAAGTAGGCAGAGAAGCAGCAGAGAGAGAGGGGGAAGCAGGCTCTCCGCCGAGCAGAGAGCCTGATGCGGGGCTCGACCCCAGGACCCCGGGACCATGACCTGAGCCGAAGGCAGAGGTCTTAACCCACTGAGCCCCCCAGGCGCCCCTATTTTTAACTTTTTCAGGAACCTCCATACTGTTTTCCAGAGTGGATACATCAGTATCCAGTGCACAAGGGTTCCTTTTTCTCCACATCCCTGTGCACAAGGGTTCCTTTTTCTCCACATCCCTGCCAATGCTCGTGTTTCCTTTGTTGTTGATTTTAGCCATTCTGACGGGTGTGAGGTGGTATCTCATTGTAGTTTTCATTTTCATTTTCCTGATGTTAAGTGATGACGAACATTTTTTCATGTGTCTGTTGGTCATCAGTATATCTTCTTTGGAGAAATGTCTGTTCATATCATCAGATCATTTTTAAATTGGATTAATTGGGTTTTGGATATTGAGTTTTATAAGTTCTTTATGTATTTTGGATAATAACCCTTTATCACATATTTCATTTGCAGATATCTTCTCCCATCCTATAGGTTGTCTTTTAGTTATGTTGGTTGTTTCCTTCACTGTACAGAAGCCTTTTATTTTCATGTAGTTCCAATGGTTTATTTTTGCTTTTGTTTCTCTTGTCTTAAGCAACCTATCTAAAAAAATGTTGCTACAGCCAATGTCAGAGAAATTACTGCCTATGCTTTCTTGTAGGATTTTCTGTGATTTCAGGTCTCATATTTAGGTTTTACACTACTTTGCATTTATTTTTGTGTATAGTATAAGAAATGGTCCAGTTTCTTTCTTTTACACGTAGCTGTCCAGTTTTCCCAACATCATTTGTTGAAGAGACTTTTTCCCATTGGATATTCTTTCCTGCTTTGTTGGAGATTAATTAATCATATAGTTGTGGGTTTATTTCTGGATATTCTATTTTGTTCTGTTGATCTGTGTATCTATTTTTGTGTCATACTGTTTTGATTATTATAGCCTTGTAATATAACTTAAAATGTGGAATTGGGATGCCTCCCGCTTTGCTTTTCTTCTTAAAGATTGCTTTGGCCATTCTGGGTCTTTGATGTTTCCATACAAATTTTAGAATTCTTTGTTCTAATTCTGTGAAAAATGCTATTGGTATTTTGTTAGGGATTGGATTAAATGTGTAGATTGCTTTGAGTAGTATAGACATTTTTAAAAAAGATTTTATTTGTCAGAGAGAGAGAGGGAGAGAGAACAAGCAGGGGGAGCAGCACGCAGAGGGAGAAGCAGACTCCCCACTAGCAAGGAGCCTGATGCGGGACTCAATCCCAGGACCCTAGGATCATGACCTGAGCTGAAGGCAGATCCTTAACCTACTGAGCCAAACAGGTGTCCCTAGTATAGATGTTTTGACACTTTTTGTTCTTCCAATCTATGAGAATGAAGTATCTTTCCATTTGTTTGTGTTGTCTTCAGTTTCTTTGTGATGTCTTCTTCTATCAGTGTTTCATAATTTTCAGAGTCTAGGTATTTCACTTCTTTGGGTAGGTTATCTTATTATTTTTGGTGCAATTGTAAATGGGGTTTTCTTAATTTCTCTTTCTGTTACTTCATTATTGGTGTATAGAAACGCAACAGGTTTCTAAACATTGATTTTGTATCCTGTGTCTTTACTGAATTTATTCATCAGTTCTAGCTGATTATTGGTGGAGTCTTTTGGGTTTTTTATATACAGTATCATATCATCTGCAAACAGTGTAAGTTTTACTTCTTTCCTCCCAATTTGGATGGCTTTTATTTCTTTTTGTTATCTGATTGCTGTGGCTAGGACTTCTAGGACTGTGTTGAATTAAAGCATCCTTGTCTTACTCCTGACCTTAGGGGAAAGACTCTTGGTTTTTCCCCATTGAAGATGATGTTAGTTGTGGGTTTTTCACATATGGCTTTATATTATGTTGAGGTATGTTCCCTCTAAACCTACTTTGTAAAGGTTTTTTTGTTTGTTTGTTTTTAAATCGTGAATGGATGTTTTTTTTTTTGTCAGATGCTTTTTCTGCATCTATTGAAATGATCATATGCTTCTTATCCTTTCTCTTATTAGTTTTAATGTTTTTAATTAGGAACTTTCTGTGTGCTGTTAGGGCAAATGAGGCATGATCTCTATCACATTGGCCAGAGTCAGCAAATAAAATTACATGACCCTCAGTTAAATTTGAATTTCAGAAAACAAGGATGTGCCATGTACTCTGTATTGTATCTGGAAACCATACATTTGAGTTCAATTTTCTTATCTTACATAGAAATTACATTTATTTTCTTGTCACAAATAGTAAGAACCCAAGAACATGGCAAAAATGATATTCAAATTGATATGATAATGTTATTTTGCCAAAATTTCTTGTAATTTAGTTTGGGAAAGTTTTGAGATGTATCTTTCTACTCTCTTTTTTTTTTTTAAATTTTATTGACATATAATGTATTCTTTGCTCCAGGGGTACAAGTCTATGAATCATCAGTCTTAAACAATTCACAGGACTCACTATAGCACATACCCTCCCCAATGTTCATAACCCAGCCACCTAATCCCTCCCCCACAACCCCCCAGAAACCCTCAGTTTGTTTCCTGAGATTAAGAGTCTCTTATAGTTTGTCTCCTTCCCCGGTCCCATCTTGTTTCATTTTTTTCCCTCCTTTCCCCCCATGACCCCCCACACTGCCTCTCAAATTCCTCCTATCAGAGAGATCATATGATAATTGTCTCTCACTGATTGACTTATTTTGCTTAGCACAATACCCTCTAGTTCCATCCACATCATTGCAAATGGCAAAATTTCTTTTTTGATGGCTGCATAGTATTCCATTATATATACATACCACATCTTCTTTATTCACTCATCTTTTGATGGACATCTAGGTTCTTTCCATAGTTTAGCTATTTTGGACATTGCTGCTGTAAACATTTGGTTTCATGTGTTCCTTTGGATCACTACATTTGTATTTTTATGGTAAATACCTAGTAGTGCAATTGTTGGGTTGTAGGGTAGCTTCTATTAAAAATTCTTAATAAATACTTTGCTTAATAAAGACCTTTGACTCCAGCTCAATGTTCTACAAAGAACTTCATTATTTCATGAGTGTGAACTTCCTGGCAAGTTGTTTCTGCCTCTTGGCAGCTCCCGGTTTCTGAGGATGCTTTTTTGCATAGATTTACCCAGACAGTTATCTGGTCTGAAGTAGGTGATCTGGAATATGGAAAACAGCAATCCTTCCTTTGTATGGTAGTATAGAGCCACAGAAATGACCAAGCAACATTAAATAGTACAAAGCATCCATGTTAAATTGTGAAGACCAGAAGATTCTGAATGAGGACTTCTGAGTGGATTTGCAGTAGGAGATGGAGAAATGGGGAAGTAAAAGGAAAAGAATAGTCACAAATTAGCATATGTTCCACATTGTATTAGAGAAGGTTTTTCTAATTAAACACTGTTGAAATTTTGGGCCAGGTAATTCTTTGTTGTAGGGGGCTTTCCTGTGCATTGCTGTATGTTTAGGAACATCCCTGGCCTCTACATGTTAATAGAGTCTTCCAAGTTTGACACAACTGTGCCCAGATATATTCAGATGTTCTTTGTGGGGCAAAATTTCTCCATGTCCACAACCATTGTACTAGAAGAAATGTTTACATGGATTTCACTAAGATGAAGTCACATCAAATCATTATATTTAAAGCATCATTTAGGTTTTATTGGAATGTTCTACATATAAAGGACTATACTTTTTACATGACCAATAAATGTTTTCATACAAGGGGAAAAAAAAACAAGTATACTGACAGTTTTGAAAAATATCATCTGCTCACTGAACAATTCAAATGGGTACATCTGTGTGCATTTAGTTACCACAAAACTTATGGAAGGGTTATGTGACAGCAATTTGTCTCTCACTCCCAGTCTGTTATTTTACCTTCATCAGGTTCTATACATAACCTCTACACTCATCCCTGGTTTTCAGGCTTATAGAGTTCAAGACTTGATTAAATCAGTGTGTAGATGTGTTTATGTGTATGTGTTTGTATGTAAATATGGTTATATTTCCACAAATTATTTTTAAAACAAGCTTCTTTATAGTAGAGTGTGTTTAAAAATAGTAAAACAGATCTTCAAAAATTGTTCAGATGGTTGTATGCATCTCTAGCTGAATATAACAGGAAGCATCTTGACACAGCCTCTTTTCCTCTAGGGACTTCTCAGGTAACATGTAGTTTCTTTCCTGCTCTCCAGTAGCCCATTTTCTGAATCTATTTCTACTTTAGTAGAGACTTTTTCCTTTAGGCTTTCTTGTGTCATACCTTCCTCCACACCCTACCTATAGAAGTAGATAACTGTCCTAGATGCTAGTTGCCCGCCTGACTTTGATCAACTTCCCAAACACATGCACATTACTTTTAATTATCAAAAGAAAGGCCCCTTGGGTACCCTGATTTCAGACATCATCAAGGATATATGAAAATGGAGGAGAGAAGGGTTCCTTGCAACCAAATGTTGGTGCTTCCTTTTGAGCACTTCTTTTTAGTTTAGTACAGAAGTCTGACTCTGAGATGAGAAATGGCACAAATTTAATCTGCATGGTTTCTTCGTGAGACTTTCTCACAAGGAGGGCAGTTAAAAGAACACCTTTTTCCTCCTGTGATTCTTTCCACATGCAGCAAAGGATGATGACATAGAGGAGGGAAAGAGATGTCCAGTTCCCTGGTAGTTCTGACTTAGTGGGTTCCAATGGAAATCCCTGTGGTCATGTCTGGGAAGGAGAGGGTGTAGCATGGTATAAGGATGGAGGGCATGATTGGGACAGGATGTTGGAGGAGTGGAGGCTCAGGGTTAAAGGAAAGTTTCAGGAAGTGAGTGCTGTCCATTGGAAGAGTAAGGATGAGGGCAGTGATGATGAAAGGATTAACACAGATGTCTTGCTGTTCATTAGGGAAAAACTGTTATCCTTTGGCCTTTTCTCAGGAGACTGCATAGGGATTGGAATACTTTTAATTAACTTTTATTTGTTTAACATATGTTAAGTAGTTTTTCCAAGTGAAATATGAATAATTATTTGTGCCCATTTCTAGAAGTTATGTGTATTAGTGTGACCTTTACATTTTTCTCAGTTCTGCCCTGGTGTAGCCCTCCAATGGATTATTACTCTATTCCATCTATCCAAAGGACAGGTGGAATATCTCTGTTACTTGTCCTAAACATTTTCTCTCTGTTTTTTTTTTTTTTGTTTTTTTTTTTTTGTTTAGGATTTTTAGGGCAATGTATGTTTTTAAATCATGTTTAAAATTTCTTTAATGTTTAATACTTTCTTAACCATAGACTTTGTTATCTTATCTGTTATTTTTTCTGATGCCTCAACCTGTATTGACTTCTAATAATAAATTCCCTGATAAGTGGTCATTGAAATATTGTCATTTTATTTTTAGATACAACATTTTAGTCAGTTTTGATGCAAGCATGACAACAAGCTCCATTTCTTTCTGTTTCTGGAATTGGAACTTTACAAGTCGTGTTATTTTTTTTTTTCCAGTTCCTTGAAACTCATCTTTTTTTTTTTTTTTTTTTTTTTTTAAAGAGATCACAAGTAAGCAGAGAGGCAGGCAGAGAGAGAGAGAGAGAGGGAAGCAGGCTCCCCGCTGAGCAGAGAGCCCGACGCGGGGCTCGATCTCAGGACCCTGAGATCATGACCTGAGCCGAAGGCAGAGGCTTTAACCCACTGAGCCACCCAGGCGCCCCCCTTGAAACTCATCTTAAATACAATAGGCCCATAGTCTGCTTTTGTTATATTATGAATATCTTGAATCTTACTATTTTTTTTTGTTGTTTAAAAATAACCTTTATTTTTCCCAGAAAAATGTTTAGCTACTTTCTGAGATAACTGTCTTTTGTAACTGTTTTCATTTGGAGGACAGAACATTAAATTTTGGGGGGGCGCCTGGGTGGCTCAGTGGGTTAAAGCCTCTGCCTTCAGCTCAGGTCATGATCCCAGGGTCCTGGGATCGAGCCCCACATCGGGCTTCCTGCTCAGCGGGGAGCCTGCTTCCACCCGTCTCTCTGCCTGCCTCTCTGCCTACTTGTGATCTCTGTCTGTCAAATAAATAAAAAAATTTAAAAATAAAATAAAATAAATGAAAGCTCTTAAAAAAAAGAACATTAAATTTTTGTAGCAAATGCATATTTGAATACCTGAATGGACCCAATTAGTGAGAAATGTTGCATTTTGAATTTATTGAAGTTGAGTCCATTAATCCAAATGAGAAAAAAATGACTGTCTTTAATTTTAGAATTATACGTAAACTCTACTGTTGAAAAAGACACACTGAGCAACCTTCCCTTACCCCTGGTGAGTTTGAATATATATGTAAATACATTATACTATATAAGAGAGGTAAGAGGAGATTTTATTCAGTGTGTGTTATAAACACATATATGCACATACATACACAAAACTCCCACAATTTTTTGAGAAGTTTATATTTTAGGCTTTTTTGTTTTTTTTTTTTTTCTGTACATGCATATATGCATGTTTATAGTGCAACTCACTTTAATAATTTCATAGTTTGCCTTGTAGGAAAATATACCTTTCTGTTTCAAACAAATTACCTTGGTCTTTTAAAAAAGGATATAGGGAAAAATAATGATTTTTTTTTTTTTTTTTGGTATTTTATCCCCAAAGCTCATCCAAAATTTTTAGGATTCTCACACAAAATAGCAAGCATTTACTCAGAAAGTAAATCCAAAGAAAAGAGGATTTATATGAGACCAACTAACCAAGTAGGCAGTGAATTCCAAATTCAGAGAATAAAAAGGTTTATTAAAATGTGTCAGCTCATCACTTCTAGACTATGCTTTTGAAATAGCCAATGGCCCCCGCTTAGGTGATTTCAGACAGTGGTTCATTTTTTTTAGTTAATAGGAATGAATAAATAGAGAAAGAAGTATTTCTGGCTAATATTTAATCCCCTTATGCTGACATGTAACATCATGTTATATAACTATACTTCTGTTTATGGTTCAAGTATTTGTTTTGTTACGTTTAAATTGTAAAAATAATTTCAGTCCATAATCATTTAAAGCTGAGCTCAAATCACAGTAAACATCTTACTGTTTGCTGAGCCAGTATCCTGGTAACCCGTGAGGACATCTGTTAGCTTACATTGATATATCTAAGATATTTTGTTGCAGATTAAAGCAGAAATAATTGTTTAAAATTTAAAAAATATTTTATTTATTTATTTGACAGAGGGAGAGAGAGAGAGAGTGTGTGAACACAAGTTGGGGGGAGGGACAGAGGAAGAGGGAGGAACATGCTCCCTACTGAGAAGGGAGCCCCATACAGGGCTCCATCCCAGGACCCTGGGATCATGACCTGAGCCAAAAGCATATGCTTAACTGACTGAGCCACCCAGGCACCCTGAAAGAATTTTTTTTTTTTAACTGCAGGAGCACCTCAGACTGAGGTGGGATAAATATCAACCATGGAGGGAGCAGAATGGCTACAGCCCATTTGGAGTTTTGAGCCCTAATAGAGTGAGGTGGAAGAAAAAGCTGAAGGAGCTGCTTTGATGAGAAATGCCTTATTTGCATACTTGTGAGAGGAGCTAGGTTTCTCCAAGGGCAATGATAGATTACTGCATAGAGCATGTGTGAGGGGCTTCTTTCCAACTTCAGCAATGGGTAAAGCTCTGAGTTATTGCAGACTGACTACTTTGGGAACACAAGAAGGTGGCACCTTGACTTGGGCACAGACATTCACAAGATACATGAAACAACGGCAGTGACTTGGGATTTTCATGCTGGAAGGCAGCCCTCGAGAAGGAAAAGTTGGGAGAAGATAATAGCAGATTTATTCTTTGCCTTACAGGGACTCCCAAAATTACCTGGGCAGGGGATTCTTCCAGGGATTGGAGTCCTTCCTTCATGAGTCAGTAGGAATATTGACCCAGCGAATTTTGAATGTCTCCTGTTACTGTACTAATGTTGACTGCAGACATTTGCATTGTCTTTATTTATGGTGTTTCAAAATTACTGGGAGTATCCTTTTTAATAAAAGGTCTAATTACAAACAAACAAAAAAACTCCGCAACACCTGACTGATATTTTCTAATATAGATTTGTTTCTACAGTTTGGGTTCATTTTAAAACATCTGAATTGTCTTTGTGCATATTAATGAGTTTAATAATTAGATGAAGAATGAAGGAGAACATGTAGTTCAGAAGCAATTAATCAACATTATTAAAACACATCCTATAAATTGTATCTATATTAAGAAAGATTTCATTCTCAGTGAGAATTTATGAATTACATATTACATTATCAGTTTATTTGATAGTAAAATTAGGATAATTCTATTTTTATTTATTCAGTGCTAGAACATAGCATTAAAATAAAGCACATTTTATTTGAATATGCTGTGCTGAAAATGGAGTTATGTTAGCTAGACAATGACCGGTTTTCAACACACCCTATGCTATCGTGTTCTACCTTAGAACTTCAAAAAACTTTGGGAATACTATTGCTGTACTATACAATGTTGTGATTCAGTATTAATATATTTAATTTATTTAAGTTTCATGCTTCTGCTCTATTATGCAGTGATTAGGGCTGTGTAGCTGAGAAAAATTTCCATTCTTGTCCAAAAATATATATTGAAGAGCTGTTTATTTCATTTGCATTCTTTGCTTAAGTAACAGCATGCTCTTCCACTTATTGATTGAAAGATGTTAAACAAGTTATTTATTCTCTTTTAGTCTCAGTTTTGTTTTGCCTTGTAAATGGTGGATAAAAGGGTGGATGTGTTAAGGAACTGAGATATGGTGGCTTCCAGCATCTGGTTATTGCCATTCTCCTTCCTTCTTGCAATGCACTTCTTATAAATAGCAAAGTCTTGGCCCTAATTTCCATCCTGAGGTCTTTTTTTCTACCCAGTGTTTCAGGCTTATAATTATATTGTCTTCATATCATAATTCTATATACTTAGACATGCCATTGTTAATGAAGTGGGAAGATACATTTATTTTTAATTCTAGTAAATCTCCAATTCCATTATTTTCCTTTTAAATGTCTTTTACATTTTTCATTTCTCTTACCTTTCTAATAGCACAATTCTAGTTTGGGTTCTAATCACCTCATGCAGAGATTACTGAGCAACACCTAGCAGGCATCTCTAAGAGCAGATTTCCTCCCTTCCATTTGATGTGAATTATATTGCTAGAATTATTTTTCTTAAAAATTATGTAATTCCCCTCATGAACAAAATAAAATTTTAGCAGATTGATAAGCATTTAAATTTTATCATGTCCTAATTTCTTTGCTAGCTTTGACGGCTTTTTATAACAAGAACATCCCCCTATTCCCATCACCACTAGCCGCCTTTGCAGCTTCTCTTCATTCTAAGAAGGAGGATGTGTGTGTGTGTGTGTGTGTGTGTGTGTGTGTGTGTGTGTTTATTCCTCTCTCTGCCTCTCTGCCTTTGTGTACACTGTTCTTATTCCACATCCATCTAAGTTCTTCACCCATCCTTCATACGGTTTTTCCTTTGCTGTTAAAGCTTCTAATGCAAGTTATATGAAAACTTGCCAAATTTTTGTGTCTCTAGGCATTCTTTACCAGTGATTTTTACACATACAACTAACAGAACCCTGACCTTTTTTTTGTATTGCAGTAAAATAGATACAAGATAAAATTTACCATGTATCATTTTTGAGTGTGTATTTTAGTGGCATTAGGTATATCCACATTGTAATGCAACACCACTGTCCATTTGCAAAAAGTTTCACCATCCCAAACTGAAACTGTATCTATCAAACAATAACTCTCTGTTCATCTCTCCCTCAACACCTGGTGACTACCATTCTACTTTCTTTATGAATTTGACTATCCTAGATACCATATTTAAGTGGAGTCATAGAATTTTGGGATGTGGCTTATTTTTCTTAGCATTAGGTTTTCATAATTTCTCCATGTTGTAGCATGTATCGGAATTTCAGTCCTTTTTAAGGCTGAATAATATCTCATTGTGTGCATAGACCACAGTTTGTTTGTCCATTCCTCTGGTGATAGATAGTTGGGTTGCTTCTGCATTTTGGCTATTATGAATATACAGCATAAACATTGGTATTCAGATATCTGTTTGAGTCCTTGTTTTCAGTTCTTTTTTGTAACTATCCAAAAGTGGACTTGTTGGTCATTCTACACTTAATTTATTAAATAATTGTTATTCTGTCTTTTATCGTGGTCGTACCACTTTGTACTCCCAAGCAGCAATGTACAAGGGTTCCAAATTCTCCATATCCTTGCCAACACTTGCTATTTTCTGCTTTTTGGATAACAGCCAGCCTAATGGGTGTGAAGTCGTATCTCATTGTGGTTTTGATTTGTATTTTCCTAAAGATTTTGAAGTCAGTTATCTTTTACTATGCTTAATGGCCATTTTTATATTTTCTTTGGAGAAATGTCTATTCAAGTCCTTTGTTTTTGAATTGGATTATTTGTTTTTGTTTTTGTTTTAGATGAGGCCATTTTATTTATTTATTTTTTATTTATTTATTTTTAAAAATATTTTATTTATTTATTTGATAGACAGAGATCACAAGTAGGCAGAGAGGCAGGCAGAGAGAGAGGAGGAAGCAGGCTCCCTACTGAGCTGAGAGCCCAATGTGGGGTGCGATCTCAGGACCCTGGGATCATGATCTGAGGTGAAGGCAGAGGCTTTAACCTACTGAGCCACCCAAGTGCCCCGAGGCCCTTTTAAACAGCATATGTTCAACAAAGTTTATTAACAGGTATATGAAGACTTAAATCATCACAGGGAACATGAACTAATGTTCTGTGTGTATGATGCACTGTGAACCACTGAGGAGGATAGAACTTTCCAATGGCCTAAGATGCCTTGTTTACTAAGTTATTGGATATGTTATTTATGTTTTCAATCCATTTCTTTGTTTACAGTGGTTGTTCTCTTTGATGTCAGCATGTCTATCTATAAGCAATTTTCTTTTTAACTTGATGTCTTAATCTGATTTTTTTCTTGGAAACTAGATGATCCATATTGTTACAGTTATACATAAATTTAGACAAAATAATTTCTCATAAAGGCCTAAGAGACTTCCTGTGGGTAAAGAGAAGAAGTTTTATTGTATGGAATTCACAATGTCAAATATATAGCCTATTTTTATTTTTTATTGATGGAGCTAGGTAAGATTTCTTGATTTTTTTTTTTAATATAGAAGTAAGATCTTGCAGTATAAGCTTCTCAAGTGTAGCAGCTGTATTTGGTTCTTTACTTATTCTCCATATTTATCATGTTGCATATTCAGTAGTTATCTAATGAATGTATTTTAGTTGCTTTGTGGTGGGTTCATTCAAGTTGTATCATAGGTCAGTTTCCATGGTGATTTTAACCACTTTTTCATAGATTAATTTATTCTAAAATTATGTTCATTATTGAGGAGAGGCCTTTAAATTTATGATGCCTTAAGAAATCTCAATTAGTCAATAGGTTTTGCTGTGTTTACAGATAATCCAAAATCTTAGAGGTTTAGAAAGACATCATTAGTTCATTCACTGATGATTCTGTGGGTTGATAATTTGGGCTAGACTCACCTGGGTAGTTTTTCTGAGTTCACTCTTGTGGGTGCAGTCAACTGGCAGGTAGACTGGGATCTGGTTGGTTCCAGGTGGCTTTAATCACAAGTGTGGCACTTGGGTTGGGTGTCTCAAGTTACTGATTCACTTATCTACCCTCTACTAGGCTGGTCAAGATTTATTTTCAGGGTTCCAAAAGCAACAGGAAAGAGCATGCTGGAGTGAGCAAGCTTTCTTCATGTCTCTGTCTCATATTTGCTAAGGGTTTTTGGCCAAAGAAGTCACATGGCTGAGCCCAGATTCAGGAGAAAGAGAAATAGATTCTCCTTCTACATGGATAGATTCTACTTCTACTTAACTTACTATGATAAATTTTTGTTTTCAGTCTGTCACCATGTCAATATCAATACATGGCCTTGTTCATGTGGTAGAAGCTCCATGTGAAAACTTTTCAAAATATAACATTATATGTTTTAAAATAGATTGAAGTCATACATACAGTATCTGAAATGGCAAGAGGTTTAGATATCTTTTTTGTTTGAATTTATAGTTTAAGATACACTTCAACAGGTTTTTTTTTTTAAATCAATTGCTTGCCCTTCTGTCAGATTTTCAGGATATGTAAATTACTAAAATACCAAAATCACTGTGTATTAATCATATAAGACAATTGAATGACAAAAGTTTTAACATCAAATCACTCCCTAAGGTAATGTTGTCCTTTTAAATTTTAATTTCTATACAAAATCAAAAAAAGAAAGAAGGGAGTAAAAAAGCACTATAGAGTAAAATTGTAGTCATAAATCTATTGAAGTTACCTAAGTTATTTGGAAGCTAATTATGACTGTGTGCAAAGTAAATGATGTGAGAACTGAATTAATGAAGACTAGCTACCTCCCACAAGCTAATGAGGCAGACTTTATACCAATAGTGCCACAAATTGAAAAATTAAACCTCTTGGTGGAGAGAAAAAAGGTGGATCCCAAGTTAAAATAACATGCAAGGCCAAAGAAGTTCCCAAAGGCCCTTTCTGCAATTAACAGTCTTTTCTTGCTTTTTGTATGATACAAAATATAGAATATAAAATCCTTGAAATACCCTTGAAATTTGTATCTCTGTCCACCCATAAGAATTCATAGACACTATAGTTTGCCTTAGCTCACAGAGTCAATGTAGTGCTAGTGTTCAAATGCATCTCCATTTCTCAGGTGTTGGCATATATATAGGCTTATTATATGTAAATTCAAAACAAATATACATTTGTATATTTCTACATATTTATGTATATTTACATTTACATATAATGCAACTTGAAACAATCTAAAAGATTGGCAGAATAGATATTCCACAGTTTAAAACATAAAAAGAAGGCCACATCAAGAAGAATTGAAGGGTCAGAGATGCTGTTGGGAACCAGATCTCTAATGAGGTGGCAGGGATATCATAGACACAGAGATCCTCCTTGGGTAAAGGGATCAAGCTCCATATCAGGCACGCCTGACCTGGGGGATCTACACTGGAAAAATGAGCCCCCATAATGTCTGGCTTTGAAAATCAGAAGGGGTTAGCTCTGGGAGAGCTGGTACACTATGGGAAACTAGGACTCTATAAAAGAGCCAACATGCTGTATCACTGGGTCTGAGATTCAGCACTGAAACAGCAGTTTGAAAAGCACCTGGGTTAAACGTGAAGGAGAGTATTGACTAACTTTCGGGCTTGTGCCAGAGGATCAGAAACCTGTAGGAACTTTCTTCTGGAATGGAAGTGCTGGTAAATGCTATATTTTCTCCTCCTTTCAGCCTAGCTGACACTAGTTCGGACACTCTTCATCTACTTGCTAGCACCATTCACCCTGTTCTGGCATTCTGCTGCGTATCTGCCCTGACAGGTACCTCTCTAAAGTGACTCCCACCTGCCACATCTGGCAGGCAGCCTTAGTTGGGACTGGCATCTCTTCAGAGCTGCTACCATCCATCACACCTGGTGGGCCACTTTGGCCAGGAATGATGCTGCTCCAAAGTGACTGCAACCTTGAAGTGGAGAGGAACCTGTTCTACCCAACAGCACACCTGCAGCATTTGTGGCTAGGTCTCTCAGCTAGTTGCCCTGGGGGCTAACAACACCCACCAGCATGCCTGCAGCAGCTAAAACCTGGCCTTCCAGCCAGATGTACCAGGAGAAAACCCCACCTGCCAGTAAGCTGGCAGCAGCTATAGCTGGGTCTCTCAGCCAGCTGCACTGGGGGCCAGTTCTGCTTACCAGGGGTCATGCATTAGTCATGACCAGTCATTGCTGACAGCTGGGCTGAGGGCCAGTGCCAACCACCAGCTTACCTGCTGCAGCTGCAGCCCAGTCACAGCAGAAGGGTGCATGTAACCCACAAGGGGACACCCTTGGAGTCCTTGGTGGTTGGGGGCCAGGAGCTGTTGTACTATGAGCCCCACAGGATGCCTTCTACATAAGGCAGTTACTTTCAAGAGCAGGAGATGTTGGTTATCTAATATATAGGAAAAAAAACATGGAGGATCAGACAAAATGAGGAAACAGAGGAATGAATATGTTCCAAATGAAAAGAAAAACTTAGAGGAAAAAAAAAGTAAATGAAATGAAGATAAGACATCTACCAATAAAGAGTTCAAAGTAACCATCATAAAGATATTCATCAGACTTCAGAGAAGAGTTCTCTGTGAAAACTTCAACAAAGAGATAGAAAATATAAAAAAAGAATCAATCAGATGAAAAATATATTAACTGAAATGAAAAATACACTATAGGGAATCAACAGCAAATTAGAGGATGTGGAAGGGATTGGCAATCTGGAAGACAGGGCTGTGGAAAGAAATTAAGCTTAACAGCAAAAAGAAAAACAAATGAGAATAGGTTAAGGGAACTCTGTGACATCATCAAGCATAAAAACATTCTCATCATAAGGATTCCAGAAGAAGAGTAAGAGAAGAGGGCAGAAGAAATAATAGCTGAGAACTTCCCTAATCTAGAAGGAAACAGACATCAATATTCAGGAATCACAGAGAGCCCCTAACAAGATGAACCAAAAAAAGCCCACACCAAGGTACATAATAATTAAAAAGGCAAAAAGTAATGATAAAGGGAGAATTTTAAAAGCAGGAAGAGAAAAGAAAACCATTACATTCAAAGGAAATCCCTTAAGGCTATTAACTGATTTTTTAGCAGAAATTTTATAGACCAGAAGGGAGGGACATGATATATTCAGAATGCTGAAAGAAAAGAAAACTGCTACAAAAATACTCTACCCAGTAAGGTTATCATTCTGAAAGGGAGAGACAAAGACTTTTCCAGAAAAACAAAAGCTAAAGGAGCTTATTGCCACTAAAGTGGCCTTACAAGAAATGTTAAAGAGACTTCTTTAAGTGGAAAGAAAAGGCCATGACTGAAAATAAGAATGTTATGAAAGGAAAAAATTTCACATGTAAAAACAAATACATAGTAAAGACAGTAGATTAATCATTTATAATAAAGCCAGTATGGAAGTTAAAACACAAAAGTAGTAAAATCGGTTGTATCTACAGATATATCAAGGGATACACAAAATAAAATAGGTAAAAATATGAATATATTCATATAAGGTGGAGGGGGGGAGTAAAATTTTAGTGCTTTTAGTATGTATTAGAACTAAGTGACCATCGACCTGATGTAGAGTACTATACACATAAAATGTTACATATGAACCCAGTGGTAACCACAAATCAAAAACCCATTAGCGGTAAACAAAAAATAAAGAGAAGTAATTCAAGCATAACACCAAAAGTCATCAAATCACAAGGGTGAGAGCAAGAGAAGAAAAAAAGAACAGAGAACTACAAAAACAACCAGGAAATAATTAACAAAATGGCAACTGTACATATCTATCAACATTTACTTTAAATGTAAATGGACTAAATTCTCCAATACAAAGATATAGGAGGAGTGAATGGCTAAAAAAAATAAGACCCATTTCTGTGCTGCCTACAAGAGACTCATTTCAGATTTGACACGTGCAGACTTAAAGTGAAGGATGGAAAAAGATATATCATCAAAACCAAAACCAAAAAGCAAACCACTGGGATAGCAATACTTGTATCAGGCAAAATAAACTTTAAAACAAAGACTGTAACAAGAGGGAAAAAAGAAAAAAGCATTACATAATGAAAAAGGGATCAATCCAATAAGAAGATATAACAATTTTAAATATCTATGTACCCGGGGCACCTGGGTGGCTCAGGTCCTGATCTCAGGGCCCTGGGATCGAGTCCTGCATTGGGCTCTCTGCTCAGCAGGGAGCCTGCTTCCCTCTCTCTCTCTCTCTCTCTGCCTGCCTCTCTGTCTACTTGTCATCTCTCTCTGTCAAATAAATAAATAAAATCTTTAAAATAAATAAATAAATAAATAAATATGCACCCAACATAGGACCACCTAAACATATAAAACAAGTATTAACAATAAAGGAAGAAATTGACAGTAATACAATAATGGTAGGGGAATTTAACACCCCACTTACATCAATGGGTAGATCATCCAGACAGAAATTTATAAGGAAACAGTGGCTTTGAATGACACATTAGGCCAGATGTACCTAGCCAATATATATAAATATAAACATATAATATTTAATATATTATTTATATATATCTATAATATTTAATATATAAGTATAAAAATAGTTTTATATTTATAATAATGCAATTAATCACACAATTAATATAATTGTGTCATATGTTATAGTAACAAAAATATTTTAATAATATAATATATAAATATATGTTTGTGTGTGTATATATATATGTATATATATAAACATCATGCAAAAACAGCAGAATACACATTTTTCTTTCAGGTGCACATAGAACATTCTCCAGGATAAACAAATATTAGGCCATAAAACTAGTCTCAATAAATTTAAGAAGATTAAAAATATATTAAGCATCTGTTCTGACCACAAATATAGGAAACTGGAAACTAAAAACAAGGGAAAAAACACAAACACATGGAGGTTAAAGAGTATGCTACTAAAAACCAATGGGTAAATTTGACTTTAATCAAAGAGGAAATAAAAAAATACCTTGAGACAAATGAGAATTGAAACACATTTTAAAATCTTCAGGATACAGGAAAGCAGCTCTAAAATGAAGCTCATGGTGATACAGCTAAACTCAAGAAAGAAGAAAAATCTCAAATAAACAATCTAACCTTACACCTAAAGAGCTAGAAAAAGAAGAACAAACAAAGCCTAAAGTTGGTAGAAGGAAGGAAATAATAAAGATCAGGGTGGAAATAAATGAAATAGCGACTAAAAAAAGCAATAGGAAAGATCAGTGAAGTTAAAACTGATTCTTGGAAAAGATCAATAAAATAAGTAAACCTACAGCCATACCCATCAAGAAAAAGAGAGGTCTCAAAATCAGGAATTTAAGGAATTATAATTAACACCACAGAAATACAAATGATTTTAAGAGACTACTAGAAAAAATTACACAATAATGAGTTGGACAACCTAGAAGAAATGGATAAATTCCTAGAAAGATGCAGTCTTCTAAGATGGAATAAAAAGAAATAGGAAATTCCAGCAGACTGATTATTGTAATGAAATGGAATTAGTAGCCAAAAAATTCTAAACAAACAAAAATCTAGGACCAGATGGCTTCACAGGTGAATTCTACCAAAAATTTAAAGAGTTAATACACATCCTTTTCAACTATTCTGAAAAAAACAGAAGAGGAAAGAAAACTTCCAAATCAATTTTACAAGACCAGGATTATCCTGATAGGAAAACCAGACATAGACACTACCAAAAAAAAATTATAGATCAATATCCCTGATGAACATAGATGCAAAAACCTCAACAAAATATTAGCAAACTGAATTCAACAATACATCGAAAAGGTCATTCACCATCATTAAGTGGTATTTATTTCAGGAATGCAAGGATAGATCAATACTTATGAATTAATTTATGGGATATACTACATTGATAAAATGAAGGATAAAAAATTATATTATCTCAATGGGTGCAGAAAAAGGACTTGACAAAATCCAGCCTCTATTCATAATAAAACCAGTAAACAAAGTGGATATACAGTGAACATACCTCAAGATAATAAAGGCCATAGATGACAAACACACAGCAAACATACTCAGTGGTGAAAGGCTGAAAGTTTTTCCCTAAAATCAGGAGCAGAACAAGGCTGTCTATTCTTGCCAGTGTTATTCAACTCAGTACTGGAAATTCTACCATAGCAATCAGACAGGGAAAAGAAATACAAGGAAGTAGTAAAATTGTTACTCTTTATAGATGACATAATACTATATATGGAAAACTCTAAATACTCCATCAAAAAACTATTAAAACTAATGAATTCAATAGAGTCATAGGATAAAAAAATCAATATACAGAAACTTGTTGCAATTTACAAACTAATAATGAATTATCAGAAGGAGAAATAAGGAAATAATCCCATTTACAATTATATCAAAAAGAATAAAATACCTATGAATAAATTTAACCATGGAGGTAAAAGACCTATATTCTAAAAACTATGATGTTGCTGAAAGTAATTAAAGATGACACAAATAACAGAATGATATACCATCCTTATGGATTGGAAGAATTAATACTGTTAAAATGTCCATACCTACAGATTCTGTGCAATGCCTATCAAAATACCAATAGTATTTATCACAGAACTAGAACACACAATCCTAAAATTGGATGGAACCACAAAGACCTTGAATAGTCAAAGCAATCTTAAGAAAGAACAAAACTGGAGAGGTATCATAATCCCAGATTTCAAGCTATACTACAACATTATGGTAAACAAAACAGTATGGTACTGACACAAAAAATAGGCAATAGAAATGGAACAGAATAGAGAACCTAGAAATGAATTCATGCTTATATGGTCAATCTACAGCAAAGGAGGCAATAATACACCATGGGAAAAGACAGTCCCTCTAATAAATTTTGTTGGAAAATTGGATAGCTACATGCAAAAGAATGAAACAAGACTACTTTCTTACATAATATATAAAAATAAACTGAAAATGGATTAAAGATATAAATGTAAGGTCTGAAACCATGCAACTCCTGAAAGAAAACATAGGCAGTAATCTCTTGGACATTGGCCTTATCAATATTTTTCTGCATCTCCCCACTCAGGCAAGGGAAACAAAAGCAAAAATAAACAATTGGGACTACATCAAAATAAAAAGCTTTTGCACAGCAAAAGAAGCCATCAATAGAATGAAAAGGCAACATACTGAATGGGAGATTTTTGCAACTACCATATCTGACAAAGGGTCAATATCCAAAATCTATAAAGAACTCCTACAACCCAACACCAAAAAAAAAAAAAAAAAAAAAAAGGAAAAAGAAAAGAAAAATGTTAATGTACATTTAAAAGATGCACACTGGGGAAGGGGCAGGGCTGGGTAGTTCAGTTAGTTAAGAGACTAACTCTTGATTTTGGCTCTGGTATGATCTCAGGGTCATAAGATCTAGCCCCACTTTGGGCTCTTTGCTGGGCATGAAGTCTGTTTAAGAAAGAGTTGCACACTCTCTCTCTCCTTCTGCCCCTCCCCACCTTGTGTGTTCATGCTCTCTCTATAAATAAATAGATAATAAAAATTTAAAAATGGACAAAGGACCTGAATAATTTTTGCAAAGAAGATATACAGATGGCCAGAGATAATGAAAAGATGCTCAACATCACTCATCATCAAGGAATTGCATATCAAAACACAAAAACATACCACACCTAACACCAGTTAGAATGGCTAGTATAAAAAAAAAAAGTAACAAGTGTTGGTGGGAATATGCAGGAAAGGGAACCTTTGTGCACTATGGTTGTGAATGTTAATTGGTGCATCCACTGTGGAAGACATTGTGGATGTTCCTCAAAAAATTGAAAATAAAAATAGCATATGATCCAGTAATTTTACTTCTAGGTATTTACCCAAAGAAAATGAAAACACGAATTTGAAAAGATGTGCACTCCTATGTTTATTACAGAATTATTTACAGTAGCCAAGATCTGAAAGCAACCTAAGTGTCCATCCATAGATGAGTGGATAAAGAAGATGTGGTATATATATATACACAATGGAATACTACTCAACCATAAAAAAGAATGAGATCTTGCCATCAGTGACAATAGAGTATCTGTTGGAGGGTATCATGCTAAGTGAAATAAATCAGAGAAAGCCAGATACCATATGATCCCACTTACATGGAATCTAAAAAAATGAAACCAATGAACAAAATGAAAGGAAAAAAAAAAAAAAAGAAACAGCCTCATAAATGCAGAGAACAAACTGGTGGTTGCCAGAGGGGAAGGTTGTGGGGGGATAGACAAAATGGGTGAAGGGGATTACAAGGTCCAAACTTTGAGTTATAAAATAAGTCATGTGGATAAAATGTACAGCATGAGGAATATAGCCAATAATATTGTAATAAATTTGTGTGATTACTGTTGGTAACTACTTGCATGGTGAGCATTATGTAATGTATATAATTGTTGAATCTCTTTGTTGTGCACACTAAACCAATATATGTCAACTATACTCCAATTAAAAATAAATTAAAAATATTCATTAGATGTATTCCAAAACCATTATAGTAATGTTAATGTTCCATTTTATGGGCTTACTATAATTTAAGTTACTCTTCTACTGTCTGTATTTCAAATGAGTAGATATAATCAATTAATAGCTAAATGTTAAATATATCAGTATTAGAAAATAGAATACAGGGGCTGATATTTTCTTTCTCCTATCTACCCCCCTTTTCTTCTTTCTTTTTCTCTTATTACTTTCCTTTCCTTTCTTCTCTCTGTCTGTCTTTTCTTTTATTCTTTCTTTTTCTTCTATGACAACAAATTCAGTTCTGGCAGAAATACTCTAGGGGTGCCTGGGCGGTGCAGTCAGTTATGCATCCAACTCTTGGTTTTGGCTCAGGTCATAATTTCAGTGTCCTGGGTTGGAGCCCTACACCCACGCTTAGCATGAAGCCTGCTTAAGGTTCTCTCTCTCCCTCTCCCACTTGTTTTTTTCCTTTCAAATAAATAAATAAATAAAATCTTAAAAAATATACTCTAGCCATTATTACCATTTGTTTATCCGGGGTTTCTTTTGGTTTATCTGTTTTTTATAATGCCTTCTAAGTACCTATTATTTCTCTTTTATCATTTAATCCTATACAGGCTGTTCTGTTTCCCTGAAATAATAATAATAATAATTTTTTGAGTATAGTTGACACACAATGTTACTTTCAGGTATACAGCATAGTGATTCAACTTCTCTGTACAGTGTGCTGTGCTCACCACAAATGTAGCTATCATCTGTCACTATACAGCACTATTATAGTATCATTGACTGTATTCCTTGTGCTCTTCCTTTCATTCCCATGATACACTCATTCTGTGACTAGAAGCCTGTATCTCCCACTCTCCCTCACCCATTTTGCCCAATCCCTTATCCCCCTGCCCTCTGTAACCATTAATTTGCACTCTATTTATAAGTCTGATTCTGGTTTTTGTTTGTTTGTTTGTGCTTTTTTTTTTTTTTAAAGATTCCACACATAAGTGAAATCATATGGTATTTTTCTTTCTTAGTGTTATTTATTTCACTTTGCATATAATACCTTTTGAATCCATCCATGTTATCACAAATGGCAAGACTTCATCCTTTTTATGGCTGTGTATTATTCCTGTGTGTGTGTGTTTATGTGTGTGTGTGTGTGTGTGTATACCACATCTTTCTTATCTATCATCAGTTGACACTTCATGTTGCTTCCATATCTTGGCTATTATAAATAATGGTACAGTAAACATGGGGGTGCATATATCTTTTTGAATTAGTGTTCTTGTTTTCTTTGTGTAAATACCCAGTAGTGGAATGATTGGATCCTATGATATTTCTATCTTTAATCCTTTGAGGAACCTTCATACTGTGTTCCACAGTGGCTGTGCCAATTTACATTCCCATCAACAATGTACAAGGGTTCCTTTTCTCCACATTCTTGCCAACTTTTGTCATTTCTTTTCCTTCTGATCATTACGTTATTAGGAAAACCTGTGAAATAAAAAAAGACATAAATTAATAGAGGCAAGTGTGTAGCAGTTGTATTTGTAAACTTGAGTTTTGGATTTCTAGTAGTACAATTTAGTAACAGCTATAGCTATAACTGCATTTTTGCAATCTAAACACTAATCAGTCAATCCAGTATTTTGATTACATCTGTCCTTTTCTATTATTAACATAGTGTTTCTTAAACATTCTTATCTCCTGCATCTCTTGTGGTTAAGAGAAACAAAGCACCAAACCACTCAAATGAATAGTATAGGCTTTTAGTGTTTGATGCCAGTTCTGAATTTTGATCATACATGACATCTGGCAGATTACAAGTTTTTCACCCTAATTAATGTTTCACCAGTGTCTCTATGGTGAGTTATCAAAATTCTTGCTCTGACTTAGGAG
Organism: Lutra lutra; assembly: GCF_902655055.1. NCBI lineage: Eukaryota > Metazoa > Chordata > Mammalia > Carnivora > Mustelidae > Lutra > Lutra lutra. The sequence continues at coordinate 48,205,090 of NC_062283.1, read as the reverse complement.
TGGATACAGTATACTTCTAAATTGAGTGCATTCTTCTAGTTACTAAGAATATAGTTTATCTTGAGGGAATGTTGGGAATCTTCTCTAAAAACTGTTACTCATGATTTCATTAAATAGCAAGAAAGGGAGAAGTGAACTGCTTCTTGAGGGAAATCTATAGCTATCTTTCATCTACCATCATACCTGATATGGGCATAAGCAATGGGTGTATGTGGCATGCATTGTTATTGCCTCCCAGTATTTACCCAAAGACGACTGGTTTGATGTAACTAGTTTATCAAGAACTTCATATATGCCAGAAACTATTCTTAGCTACTTATTTATATCAACAACATTATGAGGTAGGTAGTAAAATCATCATTACTTGTAGATGAGAAAACCAATGTACAAATAAATTGTTAAACCGGGGATACATAGTTAGTAACTGATGCCATCTGGTTATAGTGCCCACATTTTTAACTACTGTGCAGTATTCCATCCCTATTTGTAAAATAGTCTGACTCACTTGGAAGAGGTAGATTTAAGAAGTACAAAAGAGAAGCAGTAGTATATTGGGCCTAATTCAACCATGGAGATAAAATACTTTCTGGAATAATTGAACATTAGTTTTAAAATGAGAAGATATCAACTTAGGTCTTATCTCATCCACTTAATGGTGTATGAACTTGTTCAAGACACTTCACCTAAACATTTCAACTAATGCTGTAAGAATTATATATAGTTAATTGCATGATAATCCATAGAGAAATACCAAGTTTTTATTACCATTTATAAAATAGAGTGCTGCACTATAAATTGGAAGCCAAATCTAACTCTTACCTTGCGCTAGTTGGTTATGATTGGATAAATCACTTAAAAGTCTGTCTTATTTTTCCATTTATAAAAAACAAAATTTAACCTTATCCTTTAAAATTATCACAAGAATGTTGGAAAGAAAAATGAGAAAGTAAATGAAAGTGCTTTGAAAAGGCAGCCTACAAATCCTAACTGTTGGCATTGCTACAAATAGAGCTTAAAAATACAAAGTTCTATATGATATTTAGATCCTTCTTAGAGTCTCTTTTGTTTTTAATTAGGTGTCGGTATGAAGAAAAGTTAGTGGTTATTGAAATCATAGAATTCCTGTTTTAGGTGGGAGGCTATATGATCTGTTTTATGTATTTTTTCTTTATCATTAACATTAATTTTCTGAAGTTTCATAATAGGGATCCAGCCATAATAATGTTTTAAAACATTTTAATATATATGACATATGTATGTTTACACATTACACATGTATGTATATGTATACACATATGCACACAGAGATTTTCACCTTTAGAAAAGGCACTTTTGGAAGTTGATTTGATTCAAACTCTCCATGTTGTGTTTGACAATGATACAGCTTGTCATTTAACCACTATTCTATAGCTAGTGGTTATAGATATTCTATAACCACTATTCCATATTTAACCACTATATCACTCCTTTTTATATTTATTTTATTTTATTTTTTAAGTATTTTATTTATTTATTTGACAGACAGGTCACAAGCTAGGCAGAGAGGCAGGCAGAGAGAGGAAGGGAAGCAGGCTCCCTGGGATCATGACCTGAGCCGAAGGCAGAGGCTTTAACCCACTAAGCCACCCAGGCGCTCCTCACTCCTTTTTTTTTTTTTTTTAATCTTCAAATTTCCCCTCTGTCTTATTTTCATAATAACTTATAGGTCAGAAATTTTAAAATGCAGTCAGAATAAATCCAGGGAAATGAAATTTCCATCCCATTCAAGTTTTAGGTAAAAAGATACTTTACATTTTAGTGTATTTGCTTAAATACATAGCTACCACAGAGAGCCAGGTTAGGCTTCTTATGTACTTGGGAATATCTATGACTGTGAGCCCAGTAGTGATTTCCCCATAACAGCCATTGCAAAGGCTCTAGTTTAGATTTTTATTAAGAAGTGCATAGATTAAGAGTCTCTTATGGTTTGTCTCCCTCCAGATCCCATCTTGTTTCATTTTTTTCCTTCCCTACCCACTACAATCCCTCACCCTGCCTCTCAAATTCCTCATATCAGAGAGATCATTGCTGGGGTGTGGGGGGGTGTAGGAATAGGGTGGTTGGATTATGGACATTGGGGAGGGTATGGGCTATGGTGAGTGCTGTGAAATGTGTGAGCCTGATGATTCACAGATCTGTACCCCTGGGGCAAATAATACATTATATGTTAATAAAAATAATTAAAAAAAAAGTATGTAGAATCCACATGCTAACTTCCAAGTAGGTGGATTGTTTATGGACATAGATTTCCCAGGAAATCATAGTCTTCACAAAACCCATTTGCTTTCCCCATGATGATGAACAATGAATACTTTCTTTGAGTCCATATGTCCAACTATGGCTAGAGAGGTTACTTTGTTTAGGCTGACATAGCTCTTAGCTTTCTTTGAACCCAAATGGATGACTAGATTTTCTATACTCTAACGTCTAGACTACTGATAGAGATAATATAAGTACTGTATTTCTTTCAGGTTTTAAAAGAAGCTTGTATAGGATTTATATGAGGATAGAATATACACCTTCTTTAGATTATTTTACTTATCTTTTAAAAGTTTAAATTAGTATAGTGGCTGATTAGACAAGTAATAATTAATTTAACCATAGGTTATTTCAATTAATTACCAGTAGGTAATTTCACTTTAAAATATAACCATGATAGGGGGAGGAGTCAAGATGGCGGAGAAGTAGCAGGCTGAGACTACTTCAGGTAGCGGGAGATCAGCTAGATAGCTTATCTGAAGATTGCAAACACCTACAAATCCAACGGGAGATTGAAGAGAAGAACAGCAATTCTAGAAACAGAAAATCAACCACTATCTGAAAGGTAGGACTGGCGGAGAAGTGAATCCAAGGCGACGGGAAGATAGACTGCGGGGGGTGGGGCCGGCTCCCGGTGAGCGGTGGAGCAACAGAGCACAAATCAGGACTTTTAAAAGTCTGTTCCGCTGAGGGACATCGCTCCAGAGGCTTAACCAGGGTGAAGCCCAAGCGGGGTCAGCGCGGCCTCAGGTCCCACAGGGTCACAGAAGGATCAGGGGTGTCTGAGTGTCGCAGAGCTTACCGGTATTAGAACAGGGAAGCTGGCTACAGAGACAGAGCCGAGGAGTGAGCTCTAAACTCGGGGTTACCTTGAAATGGTCGCACGCTTGGTCAGCTCGGAGCGTGGCCGGAGGCTACGGTGACGGGAGTAATTGGGCGCTGTTCTCTGAGGGCGCACTGAGGAGTGGGGCCCCGGGCTCTCGGCTCCTCCGGGCCGGAGACCGGGAGGCCGCCATCTTAATTCCCGACTTCCAGAACTCTACGGAAAGCGCTCAGGGAACAAAAGCTCCCGAAAGCAAACCCAGCAAACCCGAGAGGATTACTCAGCCCAGCCCCGGGTAAGGGCGGTGCAACTCCACCTGGGGCAAAGACGCTTGAGAATCACTACAACAGGCCCCTCCCCCAGAAGATCAACAAGAAACCCAGCCAGGACATGGGCGCCTGGGTGGCTCAGTGGGTTAAGCCGCTGCCTTCGGCTCAGGTCATGATCTCGGGGTCCTGGGATCGAGTCCCACATCGGGCTCTCTGCTCAGCAGGGAGCCTGCTTCCCTCTCTCTCTCTCTCTGCCTGCCTCTCCGTCTACTTGTGATCTCTCTCTGTCAAATAAATAAATAAAAAAAATCTTAAAATAAAAAAAAAAAATTGTTAAGAAACCCAGCCAGGACCAAGTTCACCTACCAAGGAGTGCAGTTTGAATACCAAGGAGAGCGGCGGAATTCCAGAGGAGAAGAAAGCAAAGCACGGAACTCATGCTTTCTCCCCATGATTCTTTAGCCTTGCAGTTAATTTAATTTTTTTTTCTTTTTCAATTTTTTTTCTCTTCTGCTAAATTTCTTTAACTTTTATCGTTTTCTTTTTTAACATTTTTTAAATAGTTTATCTAATATATGTATATATATTTTTTTCCTTTTTATATTTTTTCTTTATCGGCTTTCTTTTTTTAATAGTTTCTTTTTTTTTTTCTTTCTGAACCCCTTTTTATCCCCTTTATCCCCCCTCACGATTTGGGATCTCTTCTGATTTGGCTAAAGCATATTTTCCTGGGGTTGTTGCCACCCTTTTAGTATTTTACTTGCTCCTTCATATACTCTTATCTGGACAAAATGACAAGGAGGAAAAATTCACAACAAAAAAAAGAACAAGAGGCAGTACCAAAGGCTAGGGACCTAATCAATACAGACATTGGTAATATGTCAGATATAGAGTTCAGAATGACGATTCTCAAGGTTCTAGCCGGGCTTCAAAAAGGCATGGAAGATATTAGAGAAACCCTCTCGGGAGATATAAAAGCCCTTTCTGGAGAAATAAAAGAACTAAAATCTAACCAAGTTGAAATCAAAAAACCTATTAATGAGGTGCAAACAAAAATGGAGGCTCTCACTGCTAGGATAAATGAGGGAGAAGAAAGAATTAGCGATATAGAAGACCAAATGACAGACAATAAAGAAGCTGAGCAAAAGAGGGACAGACAGCTACTGGACCACGAGGGGAGAATTCGAGAGATAAGTGACACCATAAGACGAAACAACATTAGAATAATTGGGATTCCAGAAGAGGAAACGGAGAGGGGAGCAGAAGGTATATTGGAGAGAATTATTGGAGAGAATTTCCCCAATATGGCAAAGGGAACAAGCATCAAAATCCAGGAGGTTCAGAGAACCTCCCTCAAAATCAATAAGAATAGGTCCACACCCTGTCACCTAATACTAAAATTTACAAGTCTTAGTGACAAAGAAAAGATCCTGAAAGCAGGCGGGGAAAAGAAGTCTGTAACGTACAATGGTAAAAATATTAGATTGGCAGCAGACTTATCCACAGAGACCTGGCAGGCCAGAAAGAGCTGGCATGATATATTCAGAGTACTAAATGAGAAAAACATGCAGCCAAGAATACTATATCAGGCTAGGCTATCATTGAAAATAGACGGAGAGATTAAAAGCTTCCAGGACAAAAAAAATTGAAAGAATTTGCAAATACCAAACCAGCTCTACAGGAAATATTGAAAGGGGTCCTCTAAGCAAAGAGAGACCCTCAAAGTAGTAGATCAGAAAGAAACAGAGACAATATACAATAACAGTCACCTTACAGGCAATACAATGGCACTAAATTCATATCTCTCAATACTTACCCTGAATGTTAATGGGCTAAATGCCCCAATCAAAAGACACAGGGTATCAGAATGGATAGAAAAACAAAACCCATCTATATGTTGCCTACAAGAAACTCATCTTAAACCCGAAGACACCTCCAGGTTTAAAGTGAGGGGGTGGAAATGAATTTACCATGCTAATGGACATCAGAAGAAAGCAGGAGTGGCAATCCTTATAGCAGATCAATTAGATTTTAAGCCAGAGACTATATTAAGAGATGAGGAAGGACACTATATCATACTCAAAGGAACTGTCCAACAAGAAGATCTAACAATTTTAAATATCTATGCCCCTAACGTGGGAGCAGCCAACTATATAAACCAATTAATAACAAAATCAAAGAAACACATCGACAAGAATACAATAATAGTAGGGGATTTTAACACTCCCCTCACTGAAATGGACAGATCATCCAAGCAAAAGATCAACAAGGAAATCAAGGCCTTAAATGACACACTGGACCAGATGGACATCACAGATATACTCAGAACATTTCATCCCAAAGCAACAGAATGCACATTCTTCTCTAGTGCACATGGAACATTCTCCAGAATAGATCACATTCTTGGTCCTAAATCAAGTCTCAACTGGTATCAAAAGATTGGGATCATTCCCTGCATATTTTCAGACCACAATGCTCTGAAGCTAGAACTCAATCACAAGAGGAAATTTGGAAAGAACCCAAATACATGGAGACTAAACAGCATCCTTCTAAAGAATGAATGGGTCAACCAGGAAATTAAAGAAGAATTGAAAAAATTTATGGAAACAAATGATAATGAAAACACAACGGTTCAGAATCTGTGGGACACAACAAAGGCAGTCCTGAGAGGAAAATATATAGCGGTACAAGCCTTTCTCAAGAAACAAGAAAGGTCTCAGGTACACAACCTAACCCTACACCTAAAGGAGCTGGAGAAAGAACAAGAAAGAAACCCTAAACCCAGCAGGAGAAGAGAAATCATAAAGATCAGAGCAGAAATCAATGAAATAGAAACCAAAAAAACAATAGAACAAAACAACGAAACTAGGAGCTGGTTCTTTGAAAGAATTAATAAGATTGATAAACCCCTGGCCAGACTTATCAAAAAGAAAAGAGAAAGGACCCAAATAAATAAAATCATGAATGAAAGAGGAGAGATCACAACGAACACCAAAGAAATACAGACAATTATAAGAACATACTATGAGCAACTCTACGCCAACAAATTTGACAATCTGGAAGAAATGGATGCATTCCTAGAGACATATAAACTACCACAACTGAACCAGGAAGAAATGGAAAGCCTGAACAGACCCATAACCAGTAAGGAGATTGAAACAGTCATCAAAAATCTCCAAACAAACAAAAGCCCAGGGCCAGACGGCTTCCTGGGGGAATTCTACCAAACATTTAAAGAAGAACTAATTCCTATTCTCCTGAAACTGTTCCAAAAAATAGAAATAGAAGGAAAACTTCCAAACTCATTCTATGAGGCCAGCATCACCTTGATCCCAAAACCAGACAAGGATCCCAACAAAAAAGAGAACTACAGACCAATATCCTTGATGAACACAGATGCAAAAATTCTCGCCAAAATACTAGCCAATAGGATTCAACAGTACATTAAAAGGATTATTCACCACGACCAAGTGGGATTTATTCCAGGGCTGCAAGGTTGGTTCAACATCCGCAAATCAATCAATGTGATACAACACATTAATAAAAGAAAGAACAAGAACCATATGATACTCTCCATAGATGCTGAAAAAGCATTTGACAAAGTACAGCATCCCTTCCTGATCAAAACTCTTCAAAGTGTAGGGATAGACGGCACATACCTCAATATTATCAAAGCCATCTATGAAAAACCCACCGCAAATGGAGAAAAACTGAAAGCTTTTCCGCTAAGGTCAGGAACACGGCAGGGATGTCCGTTATCACCACTGCTATTCAACATAGTACTAGAAGTCCTAGCCTCAGCAATCAGACAACAAAAGGAAATTAAAGGCATCCAGATCAGCAAAGAAGAAGTCAAACTATCACTCTTTGCAGATGATATGATACTATATGTGGAAAACCCAAAAGACTCCACTCCAAAACTGCTAGAACTTGTACAGGAATTCAGTAAAGTGTCAGGATATAAAATGAATGCACAGAAATCAGTTGCATTTCTCTACACCAACAACAAGACAGAAGAAAGAGAAATTAAGGAGTCCATCCCATTTACAATTGCACCCAAAACTATAAGATACCTAGGAATAAACCTAACCAAAGAGACTAAGAATCTATTCACAGAAAACTATAAAGTACTCATGAAAGAAATTGAGGAAGACACAAAGAATTGGAAAAATGTTCCATGCTCCTGGATTGGAAGAATAAATATTGTGAAAATGTCTATGCTACCTAAAGCAATCTACACATTTAATGCAATTCCTATCAAAGTACCATCCATTTTTTTCAAAGAAATGGAACAAATAATCCTAAAATTTATATGGAACCAGAAAAGACCTCGAGTAGCCAAAGGAATATTGAAAAAGAAAGCCAAAGTTGGTGGCATCACAATTCCGGACTTCAAGCTCTAGTACAAAGCTGTCATCATCAAGACAGCATGGTACTGGCACAAAAACAGACACATAGATCAATGGAACAGAATAGAGAGCCCAGAAATGGACCCTCAACTCTATGGTCAACTCATCTTCGACAGAGCAGGGAAGAATGTCCAATGGAAAAAAGACAGCCTCTTCAATAAATGGTGTTGGGAAAATTGGACAGCCACATGCAGAAAAATGAAATTGGATCATTTCCTTACACCACACACGAAAATAGACTCAAAATGGATGAAGGATCTCAATGTGAGAAAGGAATCCATCAAAATCCTTGAGGAGAACACAGGCGGAAACCTCTTCGACCTCAGCCGCAGCAACATCACCAAAGGCAAGGGAAGCAAGGGCAAAAATGAACTTTTGGGATTTTATCAAGATCTAAAGCTTTTGCACAGCAAAGGAAACAGTTAACAAAACCAAAAGACAACTGACAGAATGGGAGAAGATATTTGCAAACGACATATCAGATAAAGGGCTAGTGTCCAAAATCTATAAAGAACTTAGCAAACTCAACACCCAAAGAACAAATAATCCAATCAAGAAATGGGCAGAGGACATGAACAGACATTTCTGCAAAGAAGACATCCAGATGGCCAACAGACACATGAAAAAGTGCTCCATATCACTCGACATCAGGGAAATACAAATCAAAACCACCATGAGATATCACCTCACACCAGTCAGAATGGCTAAAATTAACCAGTCAGGAAATGACAGATGCTGGCGAGGATGCGGAGAAAGGGGAACCCTCCTACACTGTTGGTGGGAATGCAAGCTGGTGCAACCACTCTGGAAAACAGCATGGAGGTTCCTCAAAATGTTGAAAATAGAACTACCCTCTGACCCAGCAATTGCACTGCTGGGTATTTACCCTAAAGATACAAACGTAGCGATCCGAAGGGGCACGTGCACCCGAATGTTTATAGCAGCAATGTCTACAATAGCCAAACTATGGAAAGAACCTAGATGTCCATCAACAGATGAATGGATAAAGAAGATGTGGTATATATACACAATGGAATACTATGCAGCCATCAAAAGAAATGAAATCTTGCCATTTGCGACGACGTGGATGGAACTAGAGGGTATCATGCTTAGCGAAATAAGTCAATCGGAGAAAGACAACTATCATATGATCTCTCTGATATGAGGGAGAGGAGATGCAACATGGGGGGTTAAGGGGTAGGAGAAGAATAAATGTAACAAGATGGGATTGGGAGGGAGACAAACCATAAGTGATTCTTAATCTCACAAAACAAACTGAGGTTTGATGGGGGGAGGGGGGTTGGGAGAGGGGAGGTAGGGTTATGGATATTGGGGATGGTATGTGCTATGTTGAGTGCTGTGAAGTGTGTAAACCTGGCGATTCGCAGACCTGTACCCCTGGGGATAAAAATATATGTTTATAAAAAATAAAATTTAAAATAGTAAAAAAAAATAAAATAAAAAAAAATTAAAAAAAAATATAACCATTATAGACAGTGGTAGATAGAGTATGATTAAGGAATTGGATGGGTGAATATGGACTCATTTGCCAAATTACATGTTAGTACTACAGGCAGTCCTTGAAATTATAATAAGGAAGATACAGGGCCAATAAAATGAAATTAAAAATTTACCTAATGGGCAATTTATTTAGCTCAGGTCTGGTGAGCATTGTTAGAACAGCTAGGACAGGCGTTTCTGAATTACTTATTATTTGGCTTCATTATCAGTGACTTAATATTAAATAGGATGGACCACAGTTCTTACTTGGTAGGATAAATCTTCTGTTACTTTTGCAATTAAGTTCATAGACAGACCTGGCTTCTGTGATAGACACTGATCGAAAATCTACCTTTGAGTAAGACTTCTTAAGTGGAAAACTACTTGTGGCTTAGGTACACTTTTGAAAGGGAAGTGACATTAGCAGTGCTTATCAGTTTGTTATGAAAATTTAATGGAACTTATAAAATGAAATATTGGATGAACTTCTGATAGGTTGCCTTTAATGACAGTTCAGGATACAAATAGCTCATTTCAGAGACCATTTACCTAAGGCATTTATTTTTTATTATTTTTTTTAAAAGATTTTATTTATTTATTTGAGAGAGAGAGATCACAAGCAGGCAGAGAGGCAGGCAGAGAGACAGGAGGAAGCAGGCTCCCTGCTGAGCAGAGAGCCCGAGGCGGGACTCGATCCCAAGACTCCGAGATCATGACCTGATCCGAAGGCAGCGGCTTAACCCACTGAGCCACTACCTAAGGCGCCCCTACCTAAGGCTTTTAAATTAAATTTTGTAAGTGCTTTCCATGTTCAACTGTACATTTAAAGCACGCGGCATTCTACTTCAGGGAAATGAAACCACTTATAGTCATAAAATAATAGATTCAGATTGGCCTTTCAATAAGGGGGTGAGTGTGCCAAAAATTTGAAGGGTATTACTGTAAATAAAAATCTTTATTAAGAACTAAAGAGTGCAAATTGATTTTAAAGGTTGTCATGCTTGCTGGCACATGCTAAAATACAATTATGATAATATGAAAATACTCTCTAGGAAGGAGGATATCCTGAAACAATACAGAACTCTAGTCCTACAAACAAGAAAACATGGCTCTGTGTCTTTCATGAGGATGGTCTACTGCATTAAAGTGTTGGATTATTTCAGTTGTAGGACTGTGTGAATGAGGTCCAGGCATGAAGGCCAAGGTTCAGCAGTTCACCATTAGGTTTATTTGTTCCATCAGAAACATTGTTCTTAACTCTAGAAAGGATTTTTGTTCACAAAATGTTTGTACCCAAGTCAGTTGGTTAGTGTTTATTGCCCACAGTGTGTTTTGGCAAATAGGGCTGGATCCAAGGAAAATTGCTTATTAGTAATAGATGAAATTAGTATTCTTCCCTCAATTGTTTTCTGTATCTTTTTTCTATATCTTTTTCCTCCCTTTTAGTTCCTTCTTCCTCCATACTCAAACCCACTAGTACTCCAGTTTTTCTCTGTTCTCTCCTGTAATGGAATTAATAGAAGACTAAAGCAGACCTGTGGAGTTAGTGACTCTAAGTGACATCCATTTCTCCTCATCCATCCAGGAATACTGGCCTTTTAAAGAGCAGGCAATGTTTTCCTTGAAAGAGACAAACAACAACTAATAGTAGTATGCCCATTTTCTGTATAAGGGAATTGAGCTTGATGGAGAATAAACCACCTAGTCAAGATCACACAGACGGTTGCAGAACCAGAATTTGTACCCACAACCAATTAATTCCCAGGCTCTTGAGCACTGAGCCCTGTTATCTCCCAGTCTCTGGAAGTTAGATTGCAGGAAATTCCTTGTGTAACAAGATGAGGAAGAGTTTCTTGTCTTTCTCTTTTTTTCTCTAAGATTCTTATTTATTTACCTGACACAGAGAGAGAGAGCAAGCGAGAGAGCGAGCGAGCGCAAGCACGCAAGCACAAATCACAGCAGCAGACAGAGGGAGAGGGAGAGCAGGCTCCCCATTGAGGAGAGAGCCCAACGTGGGTCTTGATCCCAGGACCCTGGCATCATGACCTGAGCCTAAAGCAGACACTTAACTGACTGAGCCATCTAAGTGCCCCAGAGGAAGAGTTTCTAGTCTCCTGCAAACTTATCCTCTCTACCCACCAAATTTTCCTACACATGAGAACCATTCTTCTAGCCCAGGTCTCCTAACTTTCGGCTATTCATGCTGGCTTCACTTCAGCTGTGGCCTTCCTTTAACTTCCTTTAACTTAACCTTCATCGTTATGAATTTGACTTCTCTACAATCCCTAATTCTTCTCATCCTCTTAGGTTATTACACTCCTGGGGTGACCCATGCCCCAATTCTGCCCCTGTTTTAATTATCCCCCTCTTACCTGCCTTCTGACACCTGATGGAGGTACAGCAAGGACAAAAACAGAGGGTGTAGAAATTGCTTTTGCATTAGTTGTTTGTTCTTATTGATGAAATTAAACACTTTAGTATCCAAGGAGAAAGTGTGGTATGTAAGGATTTAAAACTTGGGAATCCGTCTTTATCTGTTTTTCTCTATGTCCCATGTTCAGCTGAATCCAAGGCTTTAGTTATCTTGGACGAGTCATAGCAACCTTTAATGAAGGTTTCTTCCACCACAGGAGAAAAGAAGTCCTTTATAGAAGGAATAACCTTAGAAAAATGACTTCAGACATGATTTACTATTGTATTAGGGTTCTCCAGAGAAACAGAACTAATAGGATGTATATATGTATGTACATATATATATATATATATATATATATATATATATATATATCTTTATAGATACCATCTCTTTTTATAAAAAGATTGATGATATGGAATTAACTTACATGATTACAGAGGCTGACAAGTCTTAAGATCTGCAGGGCAAATCAGCACGCTAGAAACCCAGGAGAGCTGATGGTTTAGTTTTGATCTTGAGCCTGAAGACCTGTGAATCAGGAGAGCCAATGTTGTAAGTTCCAGTCCAAAGGCTGGCAGTCTTGAGATCCAGGAAGAGCTAGTGTCTCAGCCACAGTTCAGAGACTGGAAAGGATTCATGTCCCACTCAAGGCAGGCAGGCAGGAGGAATTTCTTTCTGCAGAGATGGGAGGGTAACCCTTTTATTTCAATGCAGGTCTTTAACCAACTGAATGAAACCCACCTACATTAGGGAAGGCAATCAGCTTTACTCAATCAACCAATTTAATTGTTAATCTCACCCAATAACAGCCTCACAGAAACACTCAAGATGTTTGAACAAATATCTGGGCACCCTGTGGCCCAGTCAAGTTGACACATAAAATTAACCATCACAAGTAATGTTTCAATATATGAGTAGTGTTTCTTCATTTTTGTGTTCAGCCGTTTCTCATAACTATATGTAGAATGAGCATTTGCTTTAGTTAATAGATTCAGTAATGTCTGTTGTCCTACTAATAATGTCTCCTTTTTCTTGTAAAAGTCTAGGTGATAGGATCATGCTACCTATACAGAGTTTGCTAGGGTTTAAGCTATTTCTTTTACAAGATGTAGCTTAAAATAATTTTTTCATTTTTCTAGTGTATCTACCAATATTTCTCTTGTCACATTTACAGTTTCGTCTCAACTCTTCTCTGAGTTTATTGTTCCTGTCCCCACTTCGTTTGTGACTGTGGACTTTCTTTCCTTCTCTTTTCTCATCCTGCATGTATCTACCTTTAATCAATGTCTGTGAACTTTAATCAGTTGCCAGGGGATTGGTTTCCTCCATGTCTATTAATTAGTACCAGTTATAATTTGTCATATTCAGTCAATGCTAGAAAAGTTTGAGAAGGTGAGATTAGCAGGCACGTGACTTTTAGCCAGATTTTTAAAAGTATAATTCAGATTTTATAGCTTTACTTATGCAGAAAAGCATCCACATTTGTCTTTCGTGGTAGTAGCTAAGCTGATTAGTGCATAGAACTAATGAAACCAATTGCATTATCTCCTTTCTTAAGGCTGCCCATTGTCCTGGCCTTATTTCTGTAGTCCTCCCTCTCATAAACCAGTGAGGGTGCCGTTGTTGGTCACAGGGGCCTTGGGTGAAAAAAGGATCAACTTCTTTTCTGCTGCTAACTAAACAACTCATGGGGATGCACTGGGGGAGATGGATAGAGCTCAGCAGGGCAATCTTCTTATGTTAAGGTCAGCAAGTTATTAAATATTTTCCATAGGGAGGTGATTGGATTACATAATTAGTGAATATAAAGTGCCTTAACCTGCTAATTATAATGCTTTGTGGGTCTATGTTGTGGATGATCTGTAGTCAGTGAATCTGTCATCAGGCAAGGGGTTCAGGATGATGTTCTCTCTCATTTATCTCCACTCCCCCATGAGATATTATAATTATATCATGGATGGGTTTTCATCCTTTACAATATGAACAAATGTAATCTATCACTGCGACTTCTTAAACGTTGGTACCTAAGGAAAACACTGCAAGATAGCTAAGGGAACCTTTTCAGGAGAAAAGGGAGATTAGAAATAACAGATAGCAGATTGCTCACACTATTTATCATGTGTCACTGTACTGATGTAAGAAGTATGAGCTTGTGCTATATAGGAGAAAACCTAGAAATAGGGCTCAACCACTGATAAAGTCTGTTATGGGCTACTTGTTCCAAAAGTTCAATTTATCTCCTGTTGTAGCATGGAGATTTGAAAGGTAGAAAAACAATTACTCCTGTCCCTGGAAGATCAGGCTCTTCTCCATTAAGGAGTTAGAGCCAGCTCTAGAGATGATTTAGGGTACTACCTGACATATACAGTATGTAAAATTGAATAATCCATATTCAATCATGTCAATATGGCTTTCAATAGACTTTTAAATAATATGTCTTTGTTAATAAGCTTGCTGTTCAGTAGCCCCACCCATAGTATAAAAACCACAATGGAGAATGATAAAATTTAAATATATAGCACTCACTCCAAAGTTAGTAAGGAATTAAAAAAAGCACTTGACAGCATCACTTTTAAATAGAGATCTTTTAAATATTGGAAGATGATGAAATTAAAAGTATGATGTATAGAAACCTCACTATACTTTTTTTTTTAATTTTATTTTTTATAAACATATATTTTTATCCCCAGGGGTACAGGTCTGCGAATCGCCAGGTTTACACACTTCACAGCACTCACCATAGCACATACCCTCCCCAATGTCCATAACCCCACCCCCCCCCAAACCCCCTCCCCCCATCAACCCTCAGTTTGTTTTGTGAGATTAAGAGTCACTTATGGTTTGTCTCCCTCCCAATCCCATCTTGTTACATTTATTCTTCTCCTACCCCCTTAACCCCCCATGTTGCATCCCCTCTCCCTCATATCAGGGAGATCATTTGATAGTTGTCTTTCTCCGATTGACTTATTTCGCTAAGCATGATACCCTCTAGTTCCATCCACGTCGTCGCAAATGGCAAGATTTCATTTCTTTTGATGGCTGCATAGTATTCCATTGTGTATATATACCACATCTTCTTTATCCATTCATCTGTTGATGGACATCTAGGTTCTTTCCATAGTTTGGCTATTGTAGACATTGCTGCTATAAACATTCGGGTGCACGTGCCCCTTCGGATCACTACGTTTGTATCTTTAGGGTAAATACCCAGCAGTGCAATTGCTGGGTCATAGGGTAGTTCTATTTTCAACATTTTGAGAAACCTCCATGCTGTTTTCCAGAGTGGTTGCACCAGCTTGCATTCCCACCAACAGTGTAGGAGGGTTCCCCTTTCTCCGCATCCTCGCCAGCATCTGTCATTTCCTGACTGGTTAATTATAGCCATTCTGACTGGTGTGAGGTGATATCTCATGGTGGTTTTGATTTGTATTTCCCTGATGCCGAGTGATATGGAGCACTTTTTCATGTGTCTGTTGGCCATGTGGATGTCTTCTTTGCAGAAATGTCTGTTCATGTCCTCTGCCCATTTCTTGATTGGATTATTTGTTCTTTAGGTGCTGAGTTTGCTAAGTTCTTTATAGATTTTGGACACTAGCCCTTTATCTGATATGTCGTTTGCAAATATCTTCTCCCATTCTGTCAGTTGTCTTTTGGTTTTGTTAACTGTTTCCTTTGCTGTGGAGAAGCTTTTGATCTTGATAAAATCCCAAAAGTTCATTTTTGCCCTTGCTTCCCTTGCCTTTGGTGATGTTCCTAGGAAGATGTTGCTGCGGCTGACGTTGAAGAGGTTGCCGCCTGTGTACTCCTCAAGGATTTTGATGGATTCCTTTCTCACATTGAGATCCTTCATCCATTTTGAGTCTATTTTCGTGAGTGGTGTAAGGAAATGATCCAATTTCATTTTTCTGCATGTGGCTGTCCAATTTTCCCAACACCATTTATTGAAGAGGCTGTCTTTTTTCCATTGGACATTCTTTCTGCTTTGTCGAAGATGAGTTGACCATAGAGTTGAGGGTCTATTTCTGGGCTCTCTATTTTGTTCCATTGATCTATGTGTCTGTTTTTGTGCCAGTACCATGCTGTCTTGATGATGACAGCTTTGTAATAGAGCTTGAAGTCTGGAATTGTGATGCCACCAACTTTGGCTTTCTTTTTCAATATTCCTTTGGCTATTCGAGGTCTTTTCTGGTTCCATATAAATTTTAGGATTATTTGTTCCATTTCTTTGAAAAAAATGGATGGTACTTTGATAGGAATCACATTAAATGTGTATATTGCTTAGGTAGCATAGACATTTTCACAATATTTATTCTTCCAATCCAGGAGCATGGAATATTTTTCCATTTCTTTGTGTCTTCCTCAATTTCTTCCATGAGTACTTTATAGTTTTCTGTGAATAGATTCTTAGTCTCTTTGGTTAGGTTTATTCCTAGGTATCTTATAGTTTTGGGTGCAATTGTAAATGGGATTGACTCCTTAATTTCTCTTTCTTCTGTCTTATTGTTGGTGTAGAGAAATGCAACTGATTTCTGTGCATTGATTTTTTTTTAAATTTTTTTATTTTTTCAGCAAAACAGTATTCATTATTTTTGCACCACACCCAGTGCTCCATGCAATCCGTGCCCTCTACAATACCCACCACCTGGTGCCCCCAACCTCCCACCCCCCACCCCTTCAAAATTCTCAGATCGTTTTTCAGAGTCCATAGTCTCTCATGGTTCACCTCCCCTTCCAATTTCCCTCAACTCCCTTCTCCTCTCCATCTCCCCTTGTCCTCCATGCTATTTGTTATGCTCCAGAAATAAGTGAAACCATATGATAATTGACTCTCTCTGCTTGACTTATTTCACTCAGCATAATCTCTTCCAGTCCCGTCCATGTTGCTACAAAACTTGGTTATTCATCCTTTCTTTCTTTCTTTTTTTTTTTTTTTTTACAGCTTTATAAACATATATTTTTATCCCCAGGGGTACAGGTCTGCGAATCGCCAGGTTTACACACTTCACAGCACTCACCATAGCACATACCCTCCCCAATATCCATAACCCCACCCCCTCTCCCAACCCCCTCCCCCCATCAACCCTCAGTTTCTTTTGTGAGATTAAGAGTCACTTATGGTTTGTCTCCCTCCCAATCCCATCTTGTTTCATTTACTCTTCTCCTACCCCTCAAACCCCATGTTGCATCTCCTCTCCCTCATATCAGGGAGATCATATGATAGTTGTCTTTCTCCGATTGACTTATTTCGCTAAGCATGATACCCTCTAGTTCCATCCACGTCGTCGCAAATGGCAAGATTTCATTTCTTTTGATGGCTGCATAGTATTCCATTGTGTATATATACCACATCTTCTTTATCCATTCGTCTGTAGATGGACATCTAGGTTCTTTCCATAGTTTGGCTATTGTAGGCATTGCTGCTATTAACATTCGGGTGCATGTGCCCCTTCGGATCACTACGTTTGTATCTTTAGGGTAAATACCCAGCAGTGCAATTGCTGGGTCAGAGGGTAGTTCTATTTTCAACATTTTGAGGAACCTCCATGCTGTTTTCCAGAGTGGTTGCACCAGCTTGCATTCCCACCAACAGTGTAGGAGGGTTCCCCTTTCTCCGCATCCTCACCAGCATCTGTCATTTCCTGACTGGTTAATTTTAGCCATTCTGACTGGTGTGAGGTGATATCTCATGGTGGTTTTGATTTGTATTTCCCTGATGCCGAGTGATATGGAGCACTTTTTCATGTGTCTGTTGGCCATGTGGATGTCTTCTTTGCAGAAATGTCTGTTCATGTCCTCTGCCCATTTCTTGATTGGATTATTTGTTCTTTGGGTGTTGAGTTTGCTAAGTTCTTTATAGATTTTGGACACTAGCCCTTTATCTGATATGTCGTTTGCAAATATCTTCTCCCATTCTGTCAGTTGTCTTTTGGTTTTGTTAACTGTTTCCTTTGCTGTGGAGAAGCTTTTGATCTTGATAAAATCCCAAAAGTTCATTTTTGCCCTTGCTTCTCTTGCCTTTGGTGATGTTGCGGTTGAGGTCGAAGAGGTTTCCGCCTGTGTTCTCCTCAAGGATTTTGATGGATTCCTTTCTCACATTGAGATCCTTCATCCATTTTGAGTCTATTTTCGTGTGTGGTGTAAGGAAATGATCCAATTTCATTTTTCTGCATGTGGCTGTCCAATTTTCCCAACACCATTTATTGAAGAGGCTGTCTTTTTTCCATTGGACATTCTTCCCTGCTTTGTCGAAGATGAGTTGACCATAGAGTTGAGGGTCCATTTCTGGGCTCTCTATTCTGTTCCATTGATCTATGTGTCTGTTTTTGTGCCAGTACCATGCTGTCTTGATGATGACAGCTTTGTACTAGAGCTTGAAGTCCGGAATTGTGATGCCACCAACTTTGGCTTTCTTTTTCAATATTCCTTTGGCTACTCGAGGTCTTTTCTGGTTCCATATAAATTTTAGGATTATTTGTTCCATTTCTTTGAAAAAAATGGATGGTACTTTGATAGGAATTGCATTAAATGTGTAGATTGCTTTAGGTAGCATAGACATTTTCACAATATTTATTCTTCCAATCCAGGAGCATGGAACATTTTTCCAATTCTTTGTGTCTTCCTCAATTTCTTTCATGAGTACTTTATAGTTTTCTGTGAATAGATTCTTAGTCTCTTTGGTTAGGTTTATTCCTAGGTATCTTATAGTTTTGGGTGCAATTGTAAATGGGATGGACTCCTTAATTTCTCTTTCTTCTGTCTTGTTGTTGGTGTAGAGAAATGCAACTGATTTCTGTGCATTCATTTTATATCCTGACACTTTACTGAATTCCTGTACAAGTTCTAGCAGTTTTGGAGTGGAGTCTTTTGGATTTTCCACATATAGTATCATATCATCTGCAAAGAGTGATAGTTTGACTTCTTCTTTGCTGATCTGGATGCCTTTAATTTCCTTTTGTTGTCTGATTGCTGAGGCTAGGACTTCTAGTACTATGTTGAATAGCAGTGGTGATAATGGACATCCCTGCCGTGTTCCTGACCTTAGTGGAAAAGCTTTCAGTTTTTCTCCATTGAGAATGATATTTGCGGTGGGTTTTTCATAGATGGCTTTGATAATATTGAGGTATGTGCCGTCTATCCCTACACTTTGAAGAGTTTTGATCAGGAAGGGATGCTGTACTTTGTCAAATGCTTTTTCAGCATCTATGGAGAGTATCATATGGTTCTTGTTCTTTCTTTTATTAATGTGTTGTATCACATTGATTGATTTGCGGATGTTGAACCAACCTTGCAGCCCTGGAATAAATCCCACTTGGTCGTGGTGAATAATCCTTTTAATGTACTGTTGAATCCTATTGGCTAGTATTTTGGCGAGAATTTTTGCATCTGTGTCATCAAGGATATTGGTCTGTAGTTCTCTTTTTTGTTGGGATCCTTGTCTGGTTTTGGGATCAAGGTGATGCTGGCCTCATAGAATGAGTTTGGAAGTTTTCCTTCTATTTCTATTTTTTGGAACAGTTTCAGGAGAATAGGAATTAGTTCTTCTTTAAATGTTTGGTAGAATTCCCCCAGGAAGCCGTCTGGCCCTGGGCTTTTGTTTGTTTGGAGATTTTTGATGACTGTTTCAATCTCCTTACTGGTTATGGGTCTGTTCAGGCTTTCCATTTCTTCCTGGTTCAGTTGTGGTAGTTTATATGTCTCTAGGAATGCATCCATTTCTTCCAGATTGTCAAATTTGTTGGCGTAGAGTTGCTCATAGTATGTTCTTATAATTGTCTGTATTTCTTTGGTGTTCGTTGTGATCTCTCCTCTTTCATTCATGATTTTATTTATTTGGGTCCTTTCTCTTTTCTTTTTGATAAGTCTGGCCAGGGGTTTATCAATCTTATTAATTCTTTCAAAGAACCAGCTCCTAGTTTCGTTGTTTTGTTCTATTGTTTTTTTGGTTTCTATTTCATTGATTTCTGCTCTGATCTTTATGATTTCTCTTCTCCTGCTGGGTTTAGGGTTTCTTTCTTGTTCTTTCTCCAGCTCCTTTAGGTGTAGGGTTAGGTTGTGTACCTGAGACCTTTCTTGTTTCTTGAGAAAGGCTTGTACCGCTATATATTTTCCTCTCAGGACTGCCTTTGTTGTGTCCCACAGATTCTGAACCGTTGTGTTTTCATTATCATTTGTTTCCATAAATTTTTTCAATTCTTCTTTAATTTCCTGGTTGACCCATTCATTCTTTAGAAGGATGCTGTTTAGTCTCCATGTATTTGGGTTCTTTCCAAATTTCCTCTTGTGATTGAGTTCTAGCTTCAGAGCATTGTGGTCTGAAAATATGCAGGGAATGATCCCAATCTTTTGATACCAGTTGAGACTTGATTTAGGACCAAGAATGTGATCTATTCTGGAGAATGTTCCATGTGCACTAGAGAAGAATGTGCATTCTGTTGCTTTGGGATGAAATGTTCTGAATATATCTGTGATGTCCATCTGGTCCAGTGTGTCATTTAAGGCCTTGATTTCCTTGTTGATCTTTTGCTTGGATGATCTGTCCATTTCAGTGAGGGGAGTGTTAAAATCCCCTACTATTATTGTATTATTGTCGATGTGTTTCTTTGATTTTGTTATTAATTGGTTTATATAGTTGGCTGCTCCCACGTTAGGGGCATAGATATTTAAAATTGTTAGTTCTTCTTGTTGGACAGTTCCTTTGAGTATGATATAGTGTCCTTCCTCATCTCTTAATATAGTCTCTGGCTTAAAATCTAATTGATCTGCTATAAGGATTGCCACTCCTGCTTTCTTCTGATGTCCATTAGCATGGTAAATTCATTTCCACCCCCTCACTTTAAACCTGGAGGTGTCTTCAGGTTTAAGATGAGTTTCTTGCAGGCAACATATAGATGGGTTTTGTTTTTCTATCCATTCTGTTACCCTGTGTCTTTTTATTGGGGCATTTAGCCCATTAACATTCAGGGTAAGTATTGAGAGATATGAATTTAGTGCCATTGTATTGCCTGTAAGGTGACTGTTATTGTATATTGTCTCTGTTTCTTTCTGATCTACTACTTTGAGGGTCTCTCTTTGCTTAGAGGACCCCTTTCAATATTTCCTGTAGAGCTGGTTTGGTATTTGCAAATTCTTTCAGTTTTTTTGTCCTGGAAGCTTCTAATCTCTCCGTCTATTTTCAATGATAGCCTAGCTGGATATAGTATTCTTGGCTGCATGTTTTTCTCATTTAGTACTCTGAATATATCATGCCAGCTCTTTCTGGCCTGCCAGGTCTCTGTGGATACGTTTGCTGCCAATCTAATATTTTTACCATTGTACATTATAGACTTCTTTTCCTCGCCTGCTTTCAGGATCTTTTCTTTGTCACTAAGACTTGTAAATTTTACTATTAGGTGACGCGGTGTGGACCTATTCTTATTGATTTTGAGGGGGGTTCTCTGAACCTCCTGGATTTTGATGCTTGTTCCCTTTGCCATATTGGGGAAATTCTCTCCAATAATTCTCTCCAATATACCTTCTGCTCCCCTCTCTGTTTCGTCTTCCTCTGGAATCCCAATTATTCTAATGTTGTTTCGTCTTATGGTGTCACTTATCTCTTGAATTCTCCCCTCGTGGTCCAGTAGCTGTTTGTCCCTCTTTTGCTCAGCTTCTTTATTGTCTGTCATTTGGTCTTCTATATCGCTAATTCTTTCTTCTGCCTCATTTATCCTAGCAGTGAGAGCCTCCATTTTTGTTTGCACCTCATTAATAGGTTTTTTGATTTCAACTTGGTTAGATTTTAGTTCTTTTATTTCTCCAGAAAGGGCTTTTATATCTCCCGAGAGGGTTTCTCTAATATCTTCCATGCCTTTTTGAAGCCCGGCTAGAACCTTGAGAATCGTCATTCTGAATTCTATATCTGACATATTACCAATGTCTGTATCGATTAGGTCCCTAGCCTTTGGTACTACTTCTTGTTCTTTTTTTTGTTGTGAATTTTTCCTCCTTGTCATTTTGTCCAGATAAGAGTATATGAAAGAGCAAGTAAAATACTAAAAGGGTGGCAACAACCCCAGGAAAATATGCTTTAGCCAAATCAGAAGAGATCCCAAATCGTGAGTGGGGAGGTAGGGGATAAAAAGGGGTTCAGAAGAAAAAAAAAGAAACTATTAAAAAAGAAAGCTGATAAAAAATATAAAAAGGAAAAATATATATATATATATTAAACTATTTAAAAAACATTAAAAAAAGAAAACGGTAAAAGTTAAAAAAAATTTAGCAGAAGAAGAGAAAAAAAAATTGGAAAAGAAAAAAAAATTAAAGTAACTGCAAGACTAAAGAATCATGGGGAGAAAGCCATGAGTTCCGTGCTTTGCTTTCTTCTCCTCTGGAATTCCGCCGCTCTTCTTGGTATTGAAACTGCACTCCTTGGTAGGTGAACTTGGTACTGGCTGGGTTTCTCGTTGATCTTCTGGGGGAGGGGCCTGTTGTAGTGATTCTCAAGTGTCTTTGTCCCAGGCAGAGTTGCACCGCCCTTACCCGGGGCCGGGCTGAGTAATCCTCTCGGGTTTGCTGGGTTTTCTTTCGGGAGCTTTTGTTCCCTGAGCGCTTTCCGTAGAGCTCTGGAGGACGGGAGTGAAGATGGCGGCCTCCCGGTCTCCGGCCTGGAGGAGCCGAGAGCCCGGGGCCCCACACCTCAGTGCGCCCTCAGAGAACAGCGCCCAATTATTCCCATCACCCTGGCCTCTGTCCGTGCTCTGAGCTGACGGAGCCTGCAACCGGTTCAAGGTAACCCCGAGTTTAGAGCTCACTCCTCGGCTCTGTCTCTGTAGCCGGCTTCCCTGTTCTAATACCGGTAAGCTCTGCGACACTCAGACACCCCCGATCCTTCTGTGACCCTGTGGGACCTGAGGCCGCGCTGACCCTGCGTGGGCTTCACCCCAGTTAAGCCTCTGGAGCAATGTCCCTCAGCAGAACAGGCTTTTAAAAGTCCTGATTTTGTGCTCCATTGCTCCACTGCTCGCCGGGAGCCGGCCCCTCCCCCCGCAGTCTATCTTCCCGTCACTTTGGATTCACTTCTCCGCCAGTCCTACCTTGCAGAAAGTGGTTGATTTTCTGTTTCTAGAATTGCTGTTCTTCTTCTCTTCAATCTCCCATTGGATTTATAGGTGTTTGCAATCTTTAGATAAGCTATTTAGCTGATCTCCTGCTACCTGAAGTAGTCCTAGCCTGCTACTTCTCCGCCATCTTGACTCCTCCTCCAGAAACCTCACTATATTATTTTAGGCCTTCATTACTCCTTTCCCATGTGCAATTTGAAAAGAAAAAAAAGTGGAGGGGGAGGTAAGCCAGTGATGGGCAAGACAGTGAGAAATCACTTTGTAAATCTGTGCTGGCTCAAGTCTGAGGAAAGCTCTGATTCTGTGTGCAGCATTAGAAGAGATGTACTCTGGGGGTGCCTGGGTGGCTCAGTCACAGTATCCAACTCTTGATTTCAGCTCAGGTCTCAATATCAGGGTCGTAAGTTCAAGCCCCTTGTTGGGCTCCATGCTTGGTATGAGCCTATTTAAAAAACAAAAAACAAAAAACAAAAAAACAAAAACAAAAAACCCAGAAGGGATGGACTCTTGAGAGGGGAAGAGGAAGAGAAGGAGGGAGTGGAAGTGGAAGGGGGAGGGGAGAGAAGAGAGAAAATTCTAGTTAAGTTTTTCTGCATTTTAGCTGGAGGAAAGAGAGCAACAGCACAACCTCCTTAGGCTATTAGGAAAGGTAGGAAGGGCTAGATTAGCTGAAGGTAATGAGGATGTGTTTGGCTCTGAGAGGTGGTATATGCAATGAATGGTTGAAAGCATGGAGTATGAATCCAGACTGCCTCAGGTCATGCACCCAACTCTCCCAGGTACTCGCTGTATGTCCTTAGGTAGAGTATTTAATCTCCTTGGGCCACACTTTATTGGTCTGTGAAATGGAGATAGTACTAGAATGCTATGAAAATTAAAGTACCTAGAACAATATATGGGACATTAGAAGCACTGTATAAATATTTGTTCTTATATAAAAGTAATATTAAGGTTATTCTTGTTAGTAAAATGAAATTATTGTTACTAAATAGAAATATAAAAGTTACTATTATCAAAGACCATGAAAGAGATGCAAGATCTAATTTCTAAGAGAACTAGAGGACAAATTCATTGTGGTTAACTATTAGGCAATAAATTATTTCCTAATTAACTTTTAGGAAAGACAGTGCAATACAGGGGAAAGACAACTTGAGCTTTAGATACCAAACATCTGAGTTCAGATAAGAGATTCTGCTATGGGTTTATTCCAGATTGGAGTTCTCCTCTTCTCCCACAGACCCACTTTTTCTCTCATAGATCCTTTCTTTCTCTCTTTTTCTTCCCTTCCTCCCTTCCTCCCTTCCTTCGTTCCAAGAGAAAGAGAATCTTAAGCAGGCTCCATGCTGAGATGGGAGCCCAGTATAGGGTTTCATCTTGCTACCCTGAGATCATGACCTAATCATCCAACTCTTGATTTCAGCTCAGGTCTTGAGGTGCCCCTCAAGATCCTCTTGCAATCAGTAGTATCAACTGTGGCTTTCATCTCTTTTCCTGAATTGAACTCTAGCCAAATTATCACATGAGGACACTCATCATACACTATTATTTCATTTGGGCTTTTGCAGTAAACTTCCATTCCAGATCTTGACTGTCCAAACCATCTGATATTCTGCTGTTAGATTAATTTTGTTAAAGCACTGTTGCTTATGATTCTGTTTCTCCTGTGCTTGATAGTCTTCTGGGGGGTCCTCATTTTTGACAAAATTATCTTTGCAGGGTGCTCTAGACTTTTCATGATATGCTCTCAGGTTAACTCCTCAGCTTTATTATGGATCTCGTTGATGCATCCAAACTAAGCCAAATTAAATACCTGCTCTCCCAATTGCTCATGCTCCCCTTTTTCTCTCCTAGCTTTTCCAGTCTTCACCACTCAATTATATATTGGCTTTTCTGAAGTTTTTCTCCTGTTTCTGGTTTCTCCATAACTCTAAGCCCCTTTAAGGAGCTGTATACATTCTAGTCGATCTTATAACACAGCAATTATTATTATTATTCTTATTTTAAAAGGTTTTTATTTATCTATTTTAGAGTGAAAGTGTGTGTGAGTAGGGAGAGGGGCAGAGGGGGTGGGAAAGGAAAAGCATCTCAAGTAGACTCTGTGCTGAGCATGGAGACCAATGTGGGACTCAGTCTCATGACCCTGAGATCATGACCTGAGCCAAAATCAAAAGTTGGATGCTTAACCTACTGAAACACTTGGGCACCCCAGTATAACAATTGTTATTAATAGTTATGTGGGAAAATGTCTTATCTCTGCTTCTTGTATCTATGTCTCGCATGGTTGGGCTGTGTTTTTATCATCTTGGTATTCTCTGAATTCTTTGTGATAGTGCCTTAAACTTAGTAGGCCATCAGATATGTGATGAAAAAGTACATTAATGAATAAATGCCATTAATCATGTGACACAGAAAATCTCATTTTTGGCTTAAGTTTTCTTACAAAATAATAAGATTGAAGTAAAATCTCCAGCTCATTTTTATTTTTCCTTCCAGCTTATGAAGTTTATGATTCTAAATCATTGCATGTTATCATATAAATAGAAGCTGCAGTATATTGGAAATAAAGACCAAAAAACTCTTGGAATATAATTACCATGTCAGTTTCCCCAGCTTCACACGTCTATTATTATTATTTTTTAAAGATTTTATTTATTTATTTGTCAGAGAGAGAGGGAGAGAGAGCGAGCACAGGCAGACAGAATGGCAGGCAGAGGCAGAGGGAGAAGCAGGTTCCCTGACAAGCAGGGAGCCCGATGTGGGACTCGATCCCAGGACGCTGGGATCATGACCTGAGCCGAAGGCAGCTGCTTAACCAACTGAGCCACCCAGGCGTCCCACGTCTATTATTTTTAATTCCTTGCTAATGTTAGCATATTAAGCACAAATTCCATTATTTTTCAAATGCAATTAATTAAAAAAACTCTCAAATAAACAAAGGCATAATGGGATTTTCAGTGCCTGATAGAATCTGTTTTTACCGAGGTTTTCGTGATCTTCCCAAATTTTTTTGCTGTTGCTGGGTGTTAAGAAGTTTGTAGCTTATGTATTTATTTTTACTTCAGTTTTAGATTAGTTGATTATTGTTAGTGGCTTTTTTCCCTCTTTAAATATCTTTACTTTTTTCCATTCCATATTTTTACTGTTTTATTACCAGCACATCTGGTCTCCTGCAGAGCTGCACTAGTGCACTGTTGCTGCTGTGGTCCCAGCCTAGTGATGATACCTCGCAGAGTTTTCCATGTTTATAGTGTCTGTGATACACTCTGTATCCTTGAGCATATAAGGGATGTGATGAGGTCTGGAGAATAACTGAATCTGTGGAATAGCAAATTACTTTCTCGTGGCACTTTACTGTATTTTTAAAGAATGTTGTGATGGGTTTCCACTTTGAGTCATCATTCAGTTAAACAGATAGATGCATTTGAATTCTTGACTAAGTATGAAAGTTACATTTCACTGAATGTTTGAATTTAAAAGTTTTATTAGGTAATGTACAAGCAAAATCATTCCAATGTTTATCTTGCATCCTACTTGAGAGATACAGTAGGAATTTCTGTAGGGTGTTTGTGGCAAGACTGGTATTTTGAGGGCATTTTATCATGAGTATGATGTTTATATATCCGTGACTCTCCATGTATAGGAAATGATTATGTTTTATCATGAAAGGATTGCCATTGGCAAATTTAATTCCTTCAGAGGTTGGAATAATTTAGCATTCAGCTTATAATTGCTTTTTTGCTCTGCATTATAAGAGCTATTCTCTTATAATTTTAAGGCTGTTTTTCTGTTCTTGTAATTTCTGAACACTCTTAAGTGTATGTAGTCATCTTACATATTTTTTAATATATGGGGAGAAATAAATATTTAATGAACTGCTTAAACTTTAATTCTTAGAATATTATATTTATCTTATATCAATTATTTAAAAAAAATAATTTGTATTGGAGCTCCTGGCTGGCTCAGTCAGAGGAACGTGTGACTCTTGATCTCAGGGTTGTGAGTTTGAGCCCCATGCTGGGTGTAGAGATTACTGAAATGAATACACTTTCAAAAAGTATTTAAAAATTTGTATAGTCAAGATCCTTTTTTTTTTTAAGATTTTATTTATTTATTTGACAGAGATCACAAGTAGGCAGAGAGGCAGGCAGAGAGAGAGAGGGGAGGAAACAGGATCCCTGCTGAGCAGAGAGCCCAATGTGGGGCCCGATCCCAGGACTCTGGGATCATGACCTGAGCCGAAGGCAGAGGCTTTAACCCACTGAGCCACCCAGGTGCCCCTAGTCAAGATCCTTTTGATTCCCAAGCTCATTGACTCTTTCTCATATATTGAATAACATGAGGAATTCTAACTTTACTAACATTTGTCGCTTTTCCAAAATAATCAGGCAAATTCTAACTGCTGTGTTGGATGCATTTGGGGGAAATAACCTTATTTTCCCTATCACTATCCATATGGTTGAGTCTCCCTTTCAAGGCTCTAAATGACACTTTAGCAAATTCCCTAGCTTTTCAGTAACTTCGAAATACAGAATAGTTTCTTTTTTAGATATTAAGTAATCCTATGTAATCCAAATTTTTAAAAAAATTCATTTTATATACAGTTTAAAGCGTCTGCTCTTGTGTTCACCCTGGTACCTGCCAAGCCCAGTTCAGGTATAACCTAGGTTCCATAGCCCGCAGCCACGGGGAAAGGGGATGTGGCATAGCCTGTTTCATCACTGAGTTTGTCCTACTTTTCCATCCACCTCTTAACTGTTGCTTCTGGTTCTGTGAGTGGGTAGGGAGGAGGAACTAGAAGAAAAGAGCAAGGTCTTACTTGGTTGTTGCCATTAGATTCCCATTAGAATCTGGCATTGAGGCCCTTACTGTGGCAGGTATTTAAATGCTGACTCTTTTCCTCAAAGGATGATTTGGTGGTCTTTATAGAATCCTTCCCTCCATTGTTCCTCAGCCTTCTCCTGGAACCTCCATCCCTATAGTTTTCTCTACTTTCTGGCCTCCTGAGTGAACATCCACTCCTCAATTCTTGCTCCTAAGAGTATACTATGCACATCCTTGTTCTGGTAGGTGGTTTTCATGAGCCTAGTACTGTTCAAATGTCTGAAGCCCAGATACTTCTTTTTAGCCCCCAAGAAAACTCAGCACCTTTGTCCTTGTATCCTAACCTTGGACATGGAGCGAGCATGTGCCACTATGGCTCTATCTTTAATATTGGCTATCACAAACAATTAGAGATGCCCTGCTTTTTTTCAGGTGAGAAGATGCAGGTGAAGTTCTCAAGAGAATTCTTTCTAATGTTCTGAGTCAGTATTAACATTAAATGAACCTCTGAATTTTTATATCTGAATAAGCATGGAAGCTGGGGCCAGAAAGGGTAGGAGGAGGGGGTTTAAAATGTCATCTCCTTTTGAACTCATGGCCGCTGAGGGACAACTATGCCAGAAAATAAAACAGTGTATTTAGATACTGGCACTTATTTACAGCAGAGGACTATGGATTTAAGGGAAGAAAAATTTTCTTTCCATTTAATATTTTGAAATAAACACTAAATATTTATACACATACATACAGAATCAGCACAAATACACTAATAGTAATGCAGACTGATGCAAACATGTTTTGTCTTGGTGACTCAAGTACTACTGATGTCATCGATAATGTGATTTTCTATCTTAATACATTTCAGAACAAGACAAAGTGTAGTGATCCTTCATATAGGTAGGAGTTGCATTCCTAAAAAAATATAGTGCATTTCGAAATCATGCTGGAGTTTCATTTCCAGCTATGACTGACTAAATTGTGGCAGTAGAAATTTCCTACCAAAAACCAGGTGATGAGAAGAAACTGTTCAAAAGCATTTCCGAGGTCACCAACGGAACCAGGATTGAAGGGGACAAGATCATGGAGAGAAGGGAACATACTCTTTACCAACTTCCCCCTCAAGATATTGGTTACTCATGAACAGTGAATAGTGAGATACTAAAAAGCTGAGCACAAACTGGCTGCCAACAGGCTGAGAAACTAAGCATGACTTTGGGAAGTCTCATGGTAATTGGGAGATAAGAATTAGATTTCCTCATGCTCTCAGTTGGGACCCTGAAAGACTGTTATCTAGAAATAAGTAAATCCTCTCTGGAAAAAAAATAGTATTCTGAGTTTCTATAGACTTTCAACCTAATGTACAATATTCAGTAAAAAATTATCGGGCATACTGACCAATGGGACCAAAAGAAAAACAAACAAGCAGACTTACAAGTGATACAGACATTAGACATATGTTTGATTGGTTGATTGATTGATTTTAAAGATTTTATATACTTGAGAGAGAGAGCATCTATACAAGTTGGGGGGAGGAGCAGAGGGAGAAGGAGAAGGAGACTCCCTGCTGAGCAGGGAGCCTGACCCGGGGTTCAACATCCCAGGACACTGAGATCATAACTTGAGCTGAAGGCAGATGCTTCATCCATTGATCTACCCAGGTGCCCCTAGACGTACATTTTAAAATAATATAATCAAGAAAATAGAGGAAAAGATGTAGAATTATATCAGAGAACTATGCCCAACACATATATACAGACACAAGCACATACAGACAAACACACAGACACCCATGTAGGTGTGTATTATTAGTATTCTATAAAACAGAATATCTTGAATTAGATAAACATAATCACAAGCAAACAGGTTTACACCTATGTGAATGTGTGGTGGGCATTTGAAAATCTTGTAGGATGTGGAAATATTACTCATCATGTAGAACTGTTCTGTACGTTACAGACTATTTAGTATCTCTGCTTATCCCAGTGCAAATTCACCTGACATCGTGGTGTCAACTGAAACACTCCCACAAGTTTTCCAAATACACTTAGGGGGGAAGTATTGCCTCTGTTTGAGAACCATGGCTCAGTTGCTCAGTCCAGCCCCTTTTTCTGGGGAGGGGTACAATCCAGAGAACTGTGATTACTATACAAATTTATGCAGATTATATGGTTGGTTATTTGAAAAGATGAGGTTTGAACCTTGACCTCCAACTCTTAATCCAGTGCCCTTCTTCAAATCTTCTGTTCCAGGTAAGTATTAACTGGGAGAACTGGCTTTGATTTCTGTGTCAGTCAGCAACTTGAAGATACACACCCATACACACACACAACTGCGAACGATAGGGGATACTTAAAAACCATTAATGACTGAAAACTATTAGTTGTTTTTAGAACTCCCTTTGTTATAATAATGCAAATCCCTTTCTAAAATTTTGAAGTATGCTGGGACTTCTTGCTGAGAGTTTAAAGGCCTCAAAACACCTCACCCTGCTTCAGCTTAGGAGAATCAAAGGAATACTTCAAAGATCTCAAGTTTGAAAAATATCAGAAAGTCCTACTTGTAGAATAGTTCAAAGCAATCATAGGTGGATCATGAGGGATTTGTGTGAAAAGTTAGTATCCAAATATATTTTGCCTCTGAAATTCACATAGGCTTCTAAATTCAGTTGTATCAGCATTTCTATAAATTCTCTCACAACTCCATGGTTCTTCAGCATCCCCTGAAATCATTGCTTCTACTCCAGCTTTAATGTTGAGATAGCTGTCATGTCTCACAGACTTCTGAGATATCTACTTTCCATCCATTTGCTCTTTGCTTCTCTTACATGTGGAAAATAGAGTTTGTCTGAAAGATTTTATTTTTCTCTAACTCTGTTTTTATAGGCAACTTCAGATTTGCATTTTTATCATTTGTCTCTCAAAACATGTTGGCATTGTTGTTGCGTTCTAACGGCTCTTTATTGGTAGTTCTCAATATTAGTGCATCATTATTTATTGCTCTGAGTAGGTTTGTATGCAAGCTCTACTTTATTTCTTGTTATTTTTTTTTTCCTGGCAAAGTAGATTCCTGGTATCTATGAGTGAGATATATGTATGTATTTGTGTGTGTATGTGTGTGTATGTGTGTGACTAGTGCAAGAGCCCAGGAATGAGCACCCATACCTAAAGAAGGTAGTTACAGAGCCATTAATTCTGTTTGTACATGTACACAAAGTGAAATGACTCCAAATCTGTCAGAGCTCCAGTGAATTCCACCTCAATGAGTCCTTGTTGGGGAGACACTGTACCCTACCAAGGGGTCAGTTCTTGTTTGCTGCAACTCTGGGTGTGTCAGGAAGGCTTGAGAAATTGTGATGACCAGATATCCCCCTTCAGCTCCTTGCAGTTTAGCAATATCCTCAGCAGTATTATATCTCTAAGATTTAATTTGTCTTCATTCTTTTACTCAACAAATATGCTTGAACACTTGTCTAAATATAAGGTTCTTTTACTGGCATATATATGACCATTAGGGTTGTATTCAAATATTTCAGTCTTCAGCTTTTTATATGTTTTTCAGAAGTCTGTACAAATCTTAGTTCAGTCCTAATTCTTTGCCTAAGCCCTTTTATGTAGCTGTACTACTGGAGTGAGCTGCATGTTCAAAGCAATTGTGAAGATAGATTTTATAAGTATTATAAAGGTCTCTGACTTCCTTCCTACCCTACCCTCATTCCACACCGTACCCCCCACCCCAGTCTTCAAACACTTCTGTCACCAGCTCATGAGTGTAATTATTTTGTTACCTTGGAATTATTTATTTGACTCAAAAAAAATTTTTTTTTACTAAAAATTTAAGCCTATTATTTCATTGCCTATTAGTATGACTTAGTGTGTACTTTCAGGAGAGCAAGTTTTAATGATGAGAAGGTGTAGGAAGCTTGAAGATTCTGGCCCCTTTGAGGAAGGATACTTCTTGGGTAAGGAAGGAAGCACTACTATGGAAGGAAGCCAGGCATACCCAGGCCATCTAGAATACACTGTACCGATCACAGCATAACCTGTTGTTGGTGTAGGAAGCTGTTAGTCGACTTGTGGTTCTCACTTTATGTTGGAAGTTATCTCAGGGAGGAGAGAAATATGTGGTCTGACTTCTTTAGTAGGTTGGCTTGTCTTCCAGTGTGTGCTAGTACAGGCTAAAGGAAATCACTTAGAATATCAGATTCAATAAGGTTTTACTCTTTTCAGAATATAGGGTGAAGTGTGGACACAGTCTGTAGATAGAGAAGAGTGATGCATTTTT
Source organism: Lutra lutra (assembly GCF_902655055.1). Taxonomy (NCBI): domain Eukaryota; kingdom Metazoa; phylum Chordata; class Mammalia; order Carnivora; family Mustelidae; genus Lutra; species Lutra lutra. The sequence goes on along the minus strand of NC_062283.1, from coordinate 48,173,177 downwards.
GCTCACTTTACTGTATCCTTATATTTTTCATTAATTATACTATACTATAGGATAGTATTGAAAGTATAGACACTAGAATCAGGCAGACTGGTTTTAGTTCCTGGCTGTGTCCCTTACTCACACTCTGACTTGAACAAACCAATCACATTATACTCTAAAGCACCTTTACATACTGTTTCTAAAATGAGGAATAATAACAGCATCAACCTCCTAAAGTAATTTTGAGAATTAAGTAAGAAAGTATATGGCCAGCATTTTGCACAGTTGGTGGAATAATGATAGGTATTAATTATATTCAAGTTTAATTTTCCTTTATGATTTCATTTAACTTTAAAATATGGTTGTTTAACATCCCCCTTGGTATTATTCCAGACATTTTCAATGGCTATTTACTGTAATATTTTCATAATCTTTTCACAATCCAGTGTATGGAAGCTGTTTTCTGGATTTATTGGTTCCAGTGATTTAATTGCCCTTTCAGAGATCTTATTACCAACGGCATCTTAATTTGACAACATTGTACAGATGTGCTTTGCCTTTCATTTGTTTTGTTTTACTAACTCTTAATCTATGTTCTTTAATTTAAAAGAGATGAAAATGGTGACAAAAGCACAGGCTGAGTTTAGTTGTCCAGCAGATCTCTTCTTTTGACTTTCAGATATAAAGTGTCCTAAAATTCTTAAAGTACGCTCATCTTTTTTTTTTTTAATATTTTATTTATTTATCCGACAGAGAGAGATCACAAGTAGGCAGAGAGGCAGGCAGAGAGAGAGAGAGGAGGGGAAGCAGGCTTCCCGCTGAGCAGAGAGCCCGATGCGGGGCTCGATCCCAGGACCCTGGGATCATGACCTGAGCCGAAGGCAGAGGCTTAACCCACTGAGCCACCCAGGCACCCCAGTATGCTCATCTTTTATTTTCACCAAAGTAACTTTACAAAAGACATCCTCCACCAACTCTTTCTTGGACTACTGAGTTATTTATTTTTTTGAAGTTAATCACACTTGCTCTTCTTCCAAATACATCCAAATTTATTTACTGAGATCTGGTCTCGGAACCCTTATTAGCATATCTGATATGTATTTCTAAAATAAAACTATTATAAAATGTGTTTGTGGTAGACCCAACTTAGTTTGGTTGCTTGCTCATGGTAACTTCTCAGGTGGTCATGAATATGCTGTTCTCCTTATTCAGGTTTTGGACTCCACTCCTGGTCACAGGTGATCAACCCGGGCCAGTCATAGTGTCTCCTTGTGTCCCACAAGTAATTACAGTATCTAAGAGGTAGTAATAACTTCCAAATCAGATCATTCTTGCCTGGGAACTTTGCAACAGGAGAAATAACTCTTATTTTTATTTTCAAATTTTCCTTGTCAGTAGCAGTAAGATGATAGCTTAGAGCTGCCTTCAGTCATACTTCTCAGCCCCTTGGTGACAGCTGGCCCTAAAAGAAACAGAGATGAAATTTATAGAGGAAGAGAGAACATTTCAATGGCATTTGGGTCCTTGGACCACTGCATGAAGCCAGATCCACTCCTTGTCTTTTCACCTTGTAAATGTTCTCTTTAGGCTTAAACTTAATTGAGTTGTTTGTCATATAAAATTCAAAAAATTCTCAGCAATACAATTCCTTTAATCTTTAACCTCACAGTCAATAATAAAAGGGTCTTGATATTTTAAATTTAAACCTTACTAGTAATTTAAAAGTGAGGAATCCTATGCCAACATTCAGCTATCCTAGGACAGAGAGAATTTACAACTTTTGGGAAACCCTTTTCCCATTAATTGTGTAAACTAAGTGTGGCAGTAATAAAAAGTATGGCAAGCTGAAACGTAGCATGTGTCCTTGCTGAGGAGTTGTACCCAGTACCCTGGACCTGGGTTCAGATCCTGATAGCAAATCATTGCCTAGGTGATCTTGAGCCCATCATTTATGGTTTTACTCTGTAAAATGAGGATTAAAATGATCCCATAGTGTGGTCATGAAAAGTAAAAGATCATGAATAAAGCAGAGCTTTTCCCCCCTAATACAAACATATCTTGTATCTTTCTTCTCTTTTGTTGGTATTTGAGCCTCTGTTCTGGCTTCTTATTCTGCTGCAAAATACGTATGTATAGGTGGGGGGTGGGGGGTGATGAAGCTGATCTTGACAACAGGCCAGAAGAGCTTTTATACACCTGGTCTTTTGGTTTATGGAGCTCTCTCTGTTATCTAAGCTGTAACTATCTGAACCAAAATAGTTGTGTCCTGATTCTTCCATTCCTGAATATGCCTAAGACCTGCTTTCCATAACACTGTACAACTGCTGCTTATACAAGTAGTGTTTGACAGAGAGACAGGACTGCTGAAAATAGGTTTTCCCCTCACTGGAACCTTCTCTCAGGCAGTTTAATTCTTAGTCATCACCTTACTTCATGTTGTAGTTTTCTTTTGTTATTATTTGTCTCTAATACCAGCTCTAAGTAAGGAGTTTCAATTTTCCTTGCCTTTTCCACAGCTAGAACTTGTTAGAACTTGTCAGTCAATAGGAAGATCCACTTTCCCTCATTGTCTTTTGTCAGTTGCCCCCCCCCCACTTCCATTATTAGTAGATTATATTCAAATGTGTTTCTCTTTGATGCTTTGGATCCAATAGCTGCCCCCCCCACATATTTTAAACACTGAATAAAAGGTAACTACAATTATCATTGTAATGGTGATGCTCATCACATTTACAAGTGTTAAGTTGCTAGAACAACTGACAAATAGCACCTCATTGGGCACCAGATTCTATTCTTTCTATTAACCTGATTTTGGGTAGGTATTTTTCTTCTTCAAACCATTTGTGTCTTACTTGAAATTTTTCATTCAAAGAAGGATTCACTAAAGAATTATCTATTTCTTCATAAAGGAGGACTTTCTTTGGACAAGAGTATATGAGTTAAGTCTTTTTTCTACTAAAACAGCCGAACAAGATTTTGCAGTCCCACAGTTGATCTATAACAATTAAACTTAAATTTTCTTGTTAGGCCACTAAACCTGAATGTAGTCTGTAACACTGATATGTTAGTAATAAGCATATAAATAAATTCTTATGTGTTTTATGTTCTTGATAAGAAAGATTAATAGTCAGCTATGGTATTTCTCCTTGAAAACATTTCTCATGTTCAAGAATGGTTTTATTATTGCCTTTTGAAACAAGTTGAATATTTGGATGAACAGGCAACTGGTAAAATGTCCTTGTCCTAGTGCTAATAAACTTTGAAGAAGAGTTTTCAGCTGCTTTGAAGGATATTTTTTCCTGCTGATAGCTTGTAAGTAATCCAAGTTGTAATTCCACTGTTGCTTTGCCCAAGTTATCACTTTAGCATGAAGGAGAAAAAAAAATGAAACAATTGATGAGTCATCAATCAGAATAACTAGATGCAACTGTTTAAAGGGGAAGCAGAAGAGAAGAAGTGAATTTGCTGTCAGTTATATTGTGTTTGATATGAAGTGAGTATATAGAGAAGAACTATGTTGGATGTTAGGATCTCCACTCTCTCAGACGTACATTGCCCCTGCCTTTCTAAGACTTTATTTGAACTTAACCCTACTGGTGAAAATTAGATATGATTTACCTTAGTAGTCACCATCTTTATTGAGTTGAGGAATGTGTTAGCTATGGTAGGAATTTAGGAAAGATGCTTCATGGTAGGCTTCACCTTGAACAATAGTATGTCAGAGTAAAAATAATAAAGAGAAGGATGTGATATTGCAGTCAGTCCTGAAGACAACCAGAATACCTTTGGTGGGGAGATATTTTGGTGTCACAAATTAGTTTCTGGACCAATTTATCAGTCTTTCTTAGCACACCATTACTTTGAAGTTAAATTGAACAAGCTCTGTATCAGGCACTTTAAAGAAGATTAAGCCTACTTGTTTTGTAAAAATCAGTGAATGAGGTGATACCGATTTGTTGATTCCCCTTCAGCCAACTGTGGGTCCAGGGAAAATGCCTTTCAGTGTAGGTTTTATGTCCTCTGATGGATCTAGTTTTCAGTGAATATGATTTTCAAGACTCTGTGGATTATCATTTCTATCCTGATGATAGGAATAGGACTGAATTTCAAGTTATCATCAGTACGAGATAAATGTAATGCAATACCAGCAGCATCATTCTGTGAAGAGTGGTCAGGCTCCTCATTACGTAGGTGCGATTTACCTCAGTTAGGGCTAGTGTCTCACAGGTCTATTGTTTTCCGATTCACTTCCATTCAGATGTAGGCAGGGGCTTATCTTTAATTGGCTTATTTCTTCTTACTACCTGTTTATGAAATCTTTGTGGAAGACTTAAAGTAATTTTGTATCCTTTGTAATGATGTTTCTCTGGTGCTCTGATGAGCATCTGTATTACAGTCAACTATTAGACAATTTGAGTAATAGTGTATAAGTACTTTCTTGAACTATAGTTTGAACTCTCAAATGATTGTGATGTCTAATGAAACTTAACATGAAAGAATGATCAAATGTACAAAGATTCCTTGCCTGTCCTGACTTAGGTTTCTGAGGAGGCTGCCTCATTAACTAAAAGAGAAGACAGTTTTCTTTCTATAGAAGTTAGCAAAATGGTGGCCTAAGTGCAACTTCTTGAGTCTTACTTCATGGGAAATTATAACATAACTTCAATAAGTTATAATAGCTTCCTGCAGCTGCTATAAAAAATACCACAAATTTGTGGTTTAAAACAACAGAAATATATTCCATCATTTTACTGGAGGCCAAAGTCTGAAATTAGTTTCATATGGTCAAATCAAGGCTGCACTTCCTCATGAAGCTCCAGGGGAAAGTCTATATCTTGTCTTTTCCAATATCTGGTAGCTGCTGGCATTCCTTGGTTTGTGGCTGCATCATTCCAGTGTCTGCTCTGTGGTACTACTGCCTTCTCTTCTGTCTGTGGTAAAATCTTCCTCTGCTTCTCCTTCATAAGAGGTCATGTAATTGCATTTATGATCCACCCTCATAATCCAAGATAATTTCCTCATCTCAGGCTCTTTAACTTGTTCACAGGTGCAGATCCCTTTTTGGTCATATAAGATAATACTCACAGATTATAGAGATTAAAGTGTAGATATCTTTTGGAAATCCATTATTCAGCCTGTCACTCAAGTGTTACCAGGATGTGTAATATTTAATAGATAAATAGCATGATCTAAATTACTAATAATATGCCTTTAAGGAATTAGCAATATTTTTCTCTAAGAATTTAGAGAATCTAAAGTGACAAAATTTGGAGACAGTTGGCTTTTGAACCAGAGAATTACAAAACACAATTTAGAATGAAATTGCAGAGTTTGTGTAGATTCAGGGTTTTGTAGGATTGCCTATTAGAGTTTTTGTAAGTTTTAGACTCAGTGTTTGTTACCATTGCTTGTCCATACCTTTGGATGTTTTCTAAAATCTAAAAGTCTTGTCTGTTAGTATTTTCTGGTCTCCAGGTATTACCGTAATGAGAATTTTAAAATGGAGTTTCTTTCTTATTCATACATAGAATTGATAAATATTTGCATATTTTGGAAGCTATGAAAGAACCGCACCAAGGGTTTTTTGCCCCCTCCGTATTAAGGGTCTTATCTTTCATCATCATATAAGACTTTAATAACATGGAACTGATCCCTTAGATCTTATATTGATCCCAAGCTCTCCTTTTCAGATCATCATACCCAGGATCTGAATCACAGTGGTAGTCACTGGCTCTCATCTAAAATCAAAACTTCTTCCCTGGCCCCAGCTGTTCTTTATTACATCTCTTCTCCATTACATATTCCCCAATTCTGACACCTCGTCTTATGATTTGATTATGAATTGCTGTCACCATTGCTTTGATGCTGACCAGAAGCCTAGAGACAGACTTCTTTAGTGTTCCTACAGATATTCCTGGGCAGTGATTCCTTTCTACCCTCTAACCACGCTGCTTGCCCCGGTTGTCTTGCAATATGGTCGTGTTTCCTCTTGACACCAAAGCACAATTATGGCATAGTAAAATATAATAATGTGAAGAAATCCAAGTACTATGGTCAGTACCTTGAAAAGGCTTATTTTCCTTAGCTGAATTATGAGAATGAATTGTTCAGGCTGCAGTGTTCTAGGTTATTGGCACACTAAAGATCGAATACAAGAAACTATGATCTTACTGACCTGTGTTTTGGAAAAGACTGGCCCACAAACATTGATTGGTTCATTTAATCAACAAGAATATTTTTATTTGCCAAGACCTTTGCTAGGTAACAGGGATAAAATGATAAAAACAGATTTGCTTTGTGTCTTCTTGGGGCTTTCATGATAGTGAGGGGAGTTACTAAATCAAATGGTCAGAATTGCAGTTACAATTATGAATGATAAAAGTCTTATTCTAGGAAAAGTCAGAGCATGTAACCTAGTTGAAGGGAGATGTTCAAAGAAGGTTTCTATGAATAAGCAATATCTTTATGGATATTTGAGGAATGAATGGGAAATTAGCAGGATGGGGTGGTGGGCATGAGGAGAGAACATTCTATGCAAAAGCACATGTGCAAATGTCCTGTGGTAAAAGGGAGTGTGGCATCTTGAAGAGATTTAAGTAAGGCCAATGAGGTTGAAACAGGAAGTCATTTTCAGTACTGTAATATTGGTAGAGTGGATAAGAATCAGATTATCTGCTTTTAGGCATTTTAGAGATTTAGCCTTGCTAGAAAAATTATAGGGAACTATTGGATACTCTAAGCAGAAGTACATGTGATCAGGTTTTGTTTTTAAAAAGATAATTTACTGTGTGGAGATGATTTTATAGGAAGAATGAATGTAAGTCTAGTTAGAAGACTTCTGTAAAGATGAAAATGGGTCATTCTGTTTTTCCATATTCTTTGATTTTTTTCCTTTTCTGGCTTTCAGCATTATGCTTGGATCACTATAATTTGTTTAAAGAACCATAAAAATTTATTAATGAATAGATCCAGCTATGGTTTGGTGTAGGAGAAGAACTTGAACCAACTATCGTATGTTTGTTGTTTGCTGTTTGTTGTTTGTCACCAATGTTTATACTCAATTTGAAAAACTTGAAAGTTCTATAGCATCATGAAAATACAGAGACCAAAATGTTCTAAATAGGGGCTCCTGGGTGGCTCAGTCAGTTAAATGTTCATGATCCTAGGGTCCTGGAATCAAGCCCCACTTCAGACTCTCTGCTGGGCAGGGAGCCTGCTTTTCCCTCCCCATCTGCCTGCCACTCCCCCTGGTTGTGCGCACTTGCACGCTCATTCTCTCTCTCTCTCTCTCTCCCTCTGTTAAATAAATAAATAAATAAATAAATAAATAAATAAAACCTTTACAAATTTTAAAAAAATGTTCTAAATATAGCAATTCACTCATTTGTGCATTAGGAAAAGAAGTTAGAGGAGTTCCAGGGATATAGGGCACACATCCCACATTTCAATCCTTGTGGGCCAGAAAGTTATTAAGCAAAATTAAAGGTCTGATTAAGACTGTAAAGAGTATAGAGATTCCTGAGGTTCTTGGTAATTATGCAATAGAAATTTAATCCAAATTGACAGGAAATTAGTCTTTGAAGGATAAGAAGATGATAACTAGGTCACTTAACAATATGGTGTGAATATTTTGTCTGAGCTTAAGAAGAGGTCATTCTAACTGCTTCATTAAGACTCAAATATTCTATTAAAATGAAGATATTCTGAATATGTCAGGCTTTAGAAAAAGAAATCCAGGAATTACAAAGAGATATTCTAAATTGCAAGTGCTTGATGTACATGTAAGAGTTGAATTAATTGCCGCAAAAATATGAAGTAAATATTTCTGTAGTAAATTCTCTCAAATGTACACCAAAAGTATTTAAAATATTATGAGATAAAATAAAGTTGAGGCTTTGAAAATGTTCTCAGTTGATTTTCTGAGTTAGGCTCATTGAGGTCTGGGTGCCTCAGTCAAAAGCCCTAGTGGGTCCTACTCAGTGAAGGGTACAGTTGCTGCAGCAGCACAGCAAGGACCTGCCCTAGTTGGCTTCTACAGGGAGATTAGTATTTTCCTTTTTTTTTTTTTTTTAATTTTCAGAGATTAGGTTCAGAGCCTGACAGGTTTATTTACCTGGAGAAATAGATTTTAGTTTCTAGAAGAAAAGATTAAAAACACAACCTGAAGTGAAAGGGTAATCCTTTGATGGTGGATAATGATGACATAAATTATCATTGATTAAAGAGCCCCCTTACCTTAGACCTGGGACAAATTCTGTGCTTCATGGTAGAATTCTTCTAGCCTTGTTGAGAAAGGAGGAAGCCTGAAAAATAATACCGAGGGCATTATTTCTAGGGTCTGGTTAACCAAGGATAGTCATTTATCTTACTAAAACCCATTTGTAGGACCCACAAAACAATAATGCAGTAGATCAATACAAGGGTTTAGAAGCCTACACATGTGGGTCAGATTCTGGCTTTACCAATTATTTGCCATGAGACCTTAGTCATAGTACTTAACTTTTCTAGGCCTTATTTTCTTATATCTACAAAGGGGATAATAATACTATTTACTTCATACAATTATTGAGAGGATTAAATTACTTCATAAATACAAAGAACTTAGTATAGTGAGTGGCAAAAAATAAACTAGGAAATTATAGTAACTACTCTTAGTTGGGAGGCTTTTCAGATCATTTATTATCTTTATTTAGTTTTCATCACAGAAAGAATAAAAAATTTTTGTAGTGAATTATGCAAGTTATGCAAATATATAATGAATATTCTACAAAACACAGATTCTCAGGCAATTTTAGGGAAAACATCTTGAAATTTACCACTGAGGCACAATTATAAACTTCAATAAAAAATCATTTACCCTGTTGAAAAATTTATAGTATTCTCCCACTATGAGAGCCATAGATGGAGAAGTGTTAATGGCAAATTGTATGAGTTTTTCTTGTATTCAGATATAGTTTATCCCTTAGAAAATATTAACTGTTTAGGCAAATTCAGCAAAAGTTAGTGACTAGAGGGAATTAAACTAATGCATACATTGAATAAAATATCCTAGTATTTTCTTGATTTGTTCAAATGGGAGAAATCATGTAATTTTTTTTGAGAAGTGCAGTTTATATGAAAATGTAATTTCTAGACATTCAGCAGCCCATTTACAAGGTAAAAAACTATTGTCATAAATCCAAAAATATGCAGTTTTACATTTTCATGACTATTTATCAAAATGAAATATTTTTCTGCAGCCACGATAGACTGCTTATTATTATACATTTGGAGTTTTTAAAGATTCATATTTTGTTTTAGAAACAGACTATTATTTCTGACTAACTGCTTTGGGTTTTAAAACCAATATTGTTGTTAGCAAAGAAGCATACCAAGTTACATAATCAAAAACAAAATCAAGCTATATTTGAACAGTACCTCAGAGGAAGTTTCTTAAGAAGTTATTTAGGTAACTCTACCCTTATGATCATCTGGTTTACTGCTTCTTTGCTAATTAATCCTAGAGGAATTCCTCTAAGAATTCAAACTTACTCTGTATTTAAGTATGCAGTATCTGCTGTTGATGGTATTTTGAAAGAACCATATTATAGATTATGGGGGGCATCTGCCTCACTCACAGTCTTTTTTTTTTTTTTTAAATCTTTCTCCTCTATGTGATTGAACATTTACAGCCATTTTTTAATCACATGATCCCCATCCTCTGAATCAAGGCTCAGCTATTAGGATTCTCTTTCCTATTGCTTGAATTCCTGAGACAGTAGCCAGTTGCAGTTTTCACTGGCTGAGTTTTTCATTTTGGGGAAGCACTGATCTATAATATCCTTAAAAAGAGGGAAACCTAGTTTTCAGAGAGAGAGAAAGAGTAGACAGATAATGCAGAGAGAAGCATCTTCAAGTTCATGAAATTCCCTATAAGTCAAAGAGAGTAATTTCTGTTTTCTAGCATTTTCCATTTGCTGGTTCCAGACACTCACAAGAACCACTTATCCATGATCTTCATAAGCTATTCCTGTGTCCTTACAACAAATTTCACTTTGTTGAAGTAGCTTGTGTAAGTTTCTGCTATTTTCAACCAAATAACCTCTGCTAAGGAGATGATTCAAATCTATGGCCTTGTGTAGAGAAAAAATGTGATAGTCATAGGATTGGAATCTTTTCCTATGAAATTATGCATATCTGAATTTATACACCTTGTAAAAGCATTGCAAGTCATTAGTAACAAAAGATAATGAAAAGCATGTATAATTTTAGGAAGTCCTATCCATTGACAAAAAAGAAAAACATGATTACTTCATAGGCCAGGAAAGCTTTTTCATCATCTTTGAGGAAGAACTTAAGGAAATAATTTATAAAGCACAATTAGAAAACTACACAAGGATTTCCAAGAGTAATTTTTACGATCAGGAATTTTTGCCTCTGATTTAGACTCTTTAGACTCCTTCCACTGTACATATTATCAGAAAGAATGTAATTCTCCTAAAGTCATGGTAGATATATGCCAGAACTGAGATAAATTCTAAGACACATATTCTCAGCTACTCTGCTGTTCTGCCTCCTGAAGTGATCCTAAAATTTGGAGGTTGCCAAGCTTAACCCCTCTAGGAAATACATTTTGCAACTAGTGATATATACAAAGGAAGGATATGAGGAAAGGAAGCTTCTGATATTTCTTATCTACATCCTTTACTCCTAAGTATTCATCTCTACCTAATTCTGCCTATTCCCAGGCCCAGGCCTACTAGAGAGTATAAAATGCTTGAATATTACCATTATTTAGTAACGTGCAGCTACAAATTACCCATGTTTACTGCTTCTTGCCTGGACTTTTCTTGTGATTTTGTGGGATTAGGAGTCATATTTGAGATCTTAGAAAGCAGCATATTGGCACTGAGAATTTTCCAAAGAAAAGAGGCTTCTACTATAAGATATTTGCTTCTTTATATACTATTTAGGTAATGGCTTTAAGTACTGCTGTGGGTGAATGACCAACTTTGTCAGCTATCACAATTTAAAGTTGGGCCCTAAAGACCTAATATTTCTTATTACTTTAAATAATGCTGATAGCGTCAAACAACTCCAGTATAATTTTATTTTAAGTGTATTTAGGTGGCTACCTATAGTTGACAGTGACAAATGAGTATAGCTTAAGGCTCTTTTCATATGCATTGATCCATGCTAAAAAGACCAATACTGTTCTTATTGCAATATGTTGTGAGTCTGAGAAACAATGGACAAATTTATGATGAGGTAGTTATCTAACTATAGTAAAATATGTTAGCCTTTTTTTTTGATGAATGTAAAAATAAACACGAAGGCTACTATAAAAAAATGACTAAAAACATCTCTGATAGAATTACTGTAATTTTCTTCACTTAGAGAAATTCCATGCCAGGTGATTGGGGGGGAGGGGTCATACTTATAATGCCAGAGATTGGTTTAGATGAAGAGATAACAAGCAAGTTGCTTAAGTTATTATTGCTTCCACAAGTCTAGCAGGAAAAAGAAACAACATTAGGACTAATTGATAGTGAGGGGATGAGGGAGATAAAAAGAGATGGACTGGGAAGAATTTAATGACTCTTTGTGGCTTTACATCTGTCACAGTTTTTGTGCTACATTAAAGTTTCATTATTTTCACATTTCATGTTTTCGTATTTTCCCATCCCCTTCTTTCTGCTAAATTTACCAAGTAATACAATGTAGATAATGGAGAACTATTTCTATAGATGTCATTGAATGTGTTACTGAAAATGGATAGAGTGTTTCACTGATGCATTTCCTTCAAAATACATTTTCAATTAGCAGAGGATTTGTGTACAAAACATAGTCCTTTAAAAATTACATAAAAAATAGACTATCGTATGACAAAAACGAAAGCCTAAGATCATGAGTATTTGTATCTATGTTCAATTTTAGTGGATCAAATGGTTGTATCATCCTGCTTTTACAAACTTTATTCTCATGATATTTGGTGTTTACGTAGAAATGTATACCTCTCAGTTCCTTGACTTTTTGTTTACCACAGAATACATTTTAATAGTAATTTCTGTTAATTTTACCAATGAGTTAAATATATCTTATGTGTAAACATCTGAGAGCAATGATTGAAATGATTTTCACAATCTTGTATTAGCATAATAATTGTTGAAAGTAATTCTTCATTCAGAGTGAAAACAGAAACCATGATTGTATTCTGTCTCCATGACTGAATCATCATACAACTTCTTGCAAGAACTTGTATTTTTGGTGCTTTAGCTGAGTAGAAGCAAAAAGATTTTAATACTTGCCCTAAGCATATGCCTTCCATGGATGTGTGGAGGAGGGCTGTAACTCCAGATGCCACTATTTCAATCAAACACTGAATTTCTGGATCAGTGCTGCAGAAAGACACAGTGAGGGCAAGGATAACATCTTCATTCACCATGTACGTCTTTCATCCCTGTTTTTCCCTGTATACAATCATGCTTAGCTTTGGAAATCATATAGGATTGAGTGTCGTCAGGTGAATATAGTCTGTCTTCATGCATCTTAATTCTCCCCTCCTGTCTGGCCTAGAGAATATGCCTGTCAATGCTTGTTAAATGTGTTTTTAAATACTACATTTTGGGGTGGGGATGCCTGAGTGGCTCAGTCAGTTAAGTGGCTGCCTTCAGCTCAGATCATGATCCCAGGGTTGTGGGATGCAGTCCCATATCGGGCTCCTTTGCTCAGGGCGGGGAGCCTGCTTCTCTTTCTCCTTCTCCCCTCCCCCCACCCATGCTTGCTCTCTTGCTCTCACTCTCTATCTCAAATAAAATCTTAAAAAAAAATTAAAAAAAGATTCTCTTTATTTGAGAGTGTGCATGTGTAAGCATGAGTTGGGGGAGGGGCAGAGGAGAGGGAGAAACACACTTTGTTTTGGAGCCCCTGGCATGGGGCTCCACATGGGGAGGGGCAGGTCCATGCAGGGGAGGGGGAAGGGAAGGGGATAGGTGGGTGGGTGTCCATGTGGGGCTCAATCCCAGGACCCTGAGAGCATGACCTGAGCCCAAGTCAGACGCCTAACTGACTGAGCCACTCAGACACCCCTGAGTACCATGTTTTAAATTCAACTCTGTTTGCTTGTCTTCATGAAGAAATAGTTAAACAGTGCCAACCATACAGTGTGAGTATTGTTGGTGCTAGTAAGTATAAGAATTCCCCGATTCCACCGCCATTCGTTTTACTGAACTAAATCAACATCTCTTCCTTACTTACCCATGTGTTGTAGAATGACAGATGGAGATACAGTCTTATGGAATTAAATGTTGGATAAAGCAGGGGAAGCGGCAGGCAGAGGGAGAAGCAGACACCCCGATAAGCAAGGAGCCAGTTGTGGGCTTGATCCCAGGACCCCAGGATCATGATGTGAACCCAAGGCAGACATGCTTAACTGATTGAGCCACTGAGGCATCCTAAAAGCTATGATATTCTGATTGGGAATTAAATTTGTCCTCATCAGAAAATATTGTTGAATTAACATCATTACTTATAGTATATTATACTCTTTTGGGGTAGCTTTTCATTTAGAGATAATTCATTTTTTGGACTGCCATTTGTTTTGTAATAAGCAATATTAATTGTTAGGACCCAGTCTGCCTCCTTTAGAAAATCTAAGTTGTATGTGATGCATTCATGGTTTATAGGTGGGCAAGTTAAAGAACAGTTCAGAATAGAAATACTTTCATTGACATCTGTTTCATTGACATCTATTCATTGACATCTATATGATGTGAGAAAGAGTATTATGTAATATGAAGACAGTTGCTGTGTTCATAAACTTTAGCTAATTCAGTTAAAATTTATTAGGGCATTTCTTTGTGCCACTTAAGTTATGCGTAAAATGATAAAACCATGGCTAGAGCTGACAAGGTTGAAGTGTACCCTGTGGCTTCCATCTTCACGTACAATGGTCACAGTCATCTGTACCTGTGCTTGAACTTCTAGGCAGCTCTTGTGAATGAGGAAGAGATGGAGGTTTGGAGCTGGAAAACCTGAGTTCAAATCCAGGCTTTGACTCTTTGTGGATTTCTGGTTTTGATTAATCCCATTTTCTCTTTTGAGCCTCAACTCTTATGTCAGAACAGACAAATTGTGTGAGATAATGCATTGAAAGCATTTGTAAACTCTAGAGAGTTTCCTAAATTTAAAATGTTGGAATTATTATAAAATGTGTAGGCAGGTATTATTATCGAACAAATGAAAAGCACTTTCAATGAAAATGTCATGCCAGCAGGGACTTTGCCAGAATATCTTACCATACCAGGGCTCCTTTGAAAGCTGGACTCAGATCCTTGATTGGCAGTAACATGCTTGGAGCACTACATGGCCCTGCTTCAGGGCTCCCACTGTGTTTTCACAAAGCTTGCTCATTGTTAATTAAACTGAGCCAAGAGTGTCAGTATTTATTAGGCTAGACTCTGGACAAGCATGGAACTGTGAAAGCAAAAAAGAATTTAAAAATTGAGAAAGGTTATTGAAAATATAGAGGCTTTGAGCTTTATATACCTTGTCTTCTTGTATAATTTAAAAATAGTCATCTGTATCCAAACAAGGAAAATGCAAAAGAAATGTCCAGCTTTGCTAATGCTGATGGACATGTGCATCTTTTGGTGCCATTGAAGCATTTAGATTTTTATCCCCAAGAGATCTGCAGTCTTCAATCAGCTGGAACAAGTGGAAAAGGATCTCAGAGATAACAATGTTATAGCTAGAATGTCTAGAGTCATTTTCATCTGGATGATGCATTTTACTTTCTACATCTTTAAAGTAGAAAGGAAAAAAAGAGCCTTCTTTTTTTTTTTTTTTTCCTGTATAGTGTAGCTCGCATCTTGGAAAGCTATTGACAGACTCCAATTTCTCTGATATATTTAACCAGAAGGAGCTCTTGATGATGAGTGATCATTTATAGGTACTTTTAAAGGCATGATTTAATGGAAGTGAGAATAAAGGGAGAAATTATTTCTATTCTTTACTGTGTCTTCCAGTTAAAAGATTTTTAGCCTTGTCTGAAGGAAACCTGCCTCATTCACCTGCCTGGTGATTATCGATGAATACTGACTTTTTACCATGCCAGCATTGAAGTCTCCTGTTTTTTCTTTATCTTTGAGAATACTTCCTTCTTTGAGTCATTAAAGTCAGATCTAAAAGGATTTTCCCTCACTTTACTTTAAATAAGAGCATAGTCAATTTTAAGGAGTGTGTGTAGAAATAAAATGCACTTTGGTGCTTCTCTAATAACCAAAAGAAAAAAAATGGGACAATGTTCTTGAAATTAAATAGGGATGTGCTCACATTTACCAGTATTTATATGGAACCAAATAATTTTCTTTTTTAAAGATTTTATTTATTTATTTGATAGGCAGAGATTACAAGTAGGCAGAGAGGCAGGCAGAGGTGGGGGGAGGGCAGGCTCCCCCACTCAGCAGAGAGCCCCAGGGCTCAATCCCAGGACTCTGAGATCATGACCTGAGCCAAAGGCAGAGGCTTAACCCACTGAGCCACCCAGGTGCCCCCCAAATGATTCTTAAACAGATTAATATTAGTCAGAGACACATAAACATATCCCAGTGTATCTGAAATTACAGCCAGGTACTCCTGTCTGTGTTACTGTGTGAAGGTATTAATATCAGCTACACATTTTTGCCTGTCAGCAGCTACAAATTTCCATTGTACAAATTTCCATGCTTATTTTTCAGAAGTTTGTTGAGTATATAAAGGGTATTTTTAAAAAATATTAGATTGCAGTTTGCTGTAAGTTAAAATTATAATGAATGAATTGGTACACATTAAATGACATTAAAAATAATCTCCTTTAAAAATAGAAACAAGGGCGCCTGGGTGGCTCAGTGGGTTGGGCCGCTGCCTTCGGCTCAGGTCATGGTCTCAGGGTCCTGGGATCGAGGCCCGAGTCAGGCTCTCTGCTCAGCGGGGAGCCTGCTTCCCTCTCTCTCTCTCTCTGCCTGCCTCTCCGTCTACTTGTGATCTCTCTCTGTCAAATAAATAAATAAAAAATCTTAAAAAAAATAAAAATAAAAATAAAAATAGAAACAAACACTACATAACTGTTTTACAATTTTTGCTTAGTTTTATCATTATAATTCTCTTACATTTGATTTCCTGCCTTACGTGGATCAGACAAGAGATCAGTTCTTTTCAATGTTTCTAATTTTCAAAGTGGTAAAAATTTCATATTTCATTGTAATAACTTTTAACTACTCAATCTATTTATAATAGTCAATGAGAGAAATGAAATGGATCTATGAAGAAGCATCTATTAATGAGAACGTATATGGGGATTAGAAAGGTCTGTCTGAATCACAAGGCAGAGATGGCATTTAGTATCCAAGTCTACTTCCAGACAAAATTAGCCAAGGCTGCAGTGAAGTTAAAGCCTGCTGGTTACAAAATTGGAAATTGGTTTCCTGGGGCTCTCTGTAAACTCTTCATTACTTTACTCAATCATGGTTCATTAGCAAGTTAACAGACAGAGGACCAGTGCACGTTAGGATATATGTCAAGCCAATCCTTCCATCTCCTTGAGCATCACTTAAAACCTGAATGTCACAGCAGATTAGACATTGCATCAAACTGCATTTTCATATAATGCTGTACATGGTCAGCCCACAGATCATATCCACTTAAACTCTAAACATTTTTAAGTGTTTTTGGTTTATCACGCATTTCATATGGCAGCAAAGGTTTTAATTCAAAGTGACTCTGATGGAACAAAAAAAAAATCTCAAAAGGCATTTGAAAAAGAAACAACTTGAAGAAACTCAGTTAAGAGATTGAACTAAAGTAGATTTAATGGTTCCTATTAACTTGGATCTAATTCACTGGAGGAGAAAAAAATCCATAGGGACATTAGGGCATTTAAATGTGCCTCTGAAAGTGGTTGGACAAACTGTCTCTTGGCTCATGAAGTAGTTTTGTTCAACCTAAGCAAATGGCTTTGACTCTTAGACCAAAACAATTCATTTATGCAGTTCATATTGGAAAAATATATTTTTGTGGTGTTGTGACTCTAGAAAAACACTTACTGGGGAATGTACATAACTCCCTAGGACCCACTAGAAGTTATGGTATATTTCTATTTTGGACTCTTAGGTATTTGTATTACTTAGAGGGTCTGTTATTAGTTGCTGTCTAGAGAATCCATTACTAAAATATTATGTGTATTTCATATTTGAGAGTATTTCATATTCAGGGAGAAGGCCTAATTATCAGATGAAATAAAGTGGGATGATTGTTCAGTTTTAGAAGTGCTGGGTTTATAAGACAAGAATGCCCACTCTCACCGCTTGCTATTCAACACAGTACTGGAAGTTCTAGGTAGAGCAGTTAGGCAAGAAGAAGAAATAAAAGACATCCAAATTGGAAAGGAAGAAGTAAAAATTTCTCTATTTGCAGATGACATGATTTATATCCAAAAAACCCGAAGGACTCTGCCAATACACTGTTTGAACTAATAAATTCAGTAAGGTTCACAAAACAAACTGAGGGTTGCTGGGGAGAGGGGAGGAATGGAGAGGGTGGTTAGGTTATGGACATTGGGGAGGGTATAGACAATGGTGAGTGGTATGAATTATTTAAGCCTGATGATTCACAGACCTGTACTCCTGGGGCAAATAATATATTATATGTTAATAAAAATAATTTTAAAAATTCAGTAAGGTTGCAGGATAAAAAATTAATATAGCAAAGGCAGTTACATTTCTATACACTAATAATGGAACAGCAAAAAGCAGAATTAAGAAAAAAATCCCATTTTTAAATACATCAAAAAAAAAAAAAAGTAAGGAATACATTTAACCAAGGAGATAAATGACCTATACACTGAAAATTGTAAGACATTGCCAAAAGAAATTGGAGGAGACTCAAAGAAATAGAAACATATCTCATACTCATGGATTGGAAGAATTAATGTTAAAATGTCCAAAGCAGTTTGCAGATTCAGTGCAGTCTCTTTCAAAATTCCAATGGCGTTTTTCACAGAAATAGAACAAATAATTCTAAAATTTGTATGGAACCACTAAAGACCCCAAGTAACAAAGCAATTTTGAGAAAAAACAAAGCTGGAGGCATCATGCTTCCTGATTTCAAACTATATTACAAAGCTATAGTAATCAAAACAGTATGGTATTGGCATAAAACCAGACATACAGATCACTAGAACAGAACAGAATAGAATGCCCATAAATAAACGTAAGCATATATGGTCAATTAATTTCAAAGAGCCATGCATATACAATGGGGAAGGGATAGTCTCTTTAATAAAGAATGTTGGAAAAACTGGACAACCACATGCAGAAGAATGAAACTGTACCACTATCTAACACAATATATAACACATAACTCTGAATAGATTAGATTTGAGCACAAGACCTGAAACCTTAAAACTCCTAGAAGAAAACATAAGTAGGAAGCTACTTGACATTGATCTTGATGATGATTTTTTAGAATGAATTTAAAAGCAAAAGCAATAAAAGCAAAAATAAAGAAATGGGACTATATCAAACTGAAATCCTGTGCAGCAAAGGAAACCATTGACAAAATGAAAAGGTAACCTAACTGAATAGGAGAAGATATTTCCAAATCATACATCTGATAAGGAGTTAATATCCAAAATATATAAAGAATTCCTGCAACTCAGTAGGGAAAAAAAAATCCAATTAAAATATGACAGAGGATCTGAATAGACATTTTTTCAAAGAAGTAATACAAATGGCCAACTAGTACATGAAATGGTATGCAATCTTACTGATCATCAGAGGGTAAAATAGAGGTTGGTAAAGGTGTACAAATATGCAGCTATAAAATGGAAGAGGCCTGAAGGTTTGATATAAAACATGGTTACTGTAGTATTTAATAACACTGTATTGTAGAATTGAAATTTGCTAAAAGAATACAACTTAAACTCTGTTTTCACACAAAAAAAGATAAATATGTAAGGTGTAGAGTATTAGTCAACTAGATGGTGGGAATTCTTTTCCATGTATCTATGTATCAGATCACCACAATGTACACTTTAAGTACAATTTTATTTGTAAAAAGAAAAAAAAAGATTGGATTTGATAGAAAAGAAATAGAAAACCTAAGGGTAACTTGTACACTTTTTAAAAAAGATCAGCCATAACTAACAAAGCAAAAATGGTATTTTATTTAACACTTACTTTATATAGGAGGTAAAAGAGGACACTGATTTATTCTGGTTTAAATTTTATCTTTTTTGATAGAAGAGTTTCCATTTTTTCCACTTTTTTTTCCAGTTCTAGGTTTCTTGCATTTATTTAACAATTTCTAGGTCAGCCTTCCCTCCATTATTTTCTTATTTGTTTTCATAGAAAAGTAGACTTTTTTGCAATGCAACCTGTATACTGATGGGTGAGGAGCCAGTTATCTGAGTGTCATACCTTAGTGCTGCCCGATAAATCCAAATGTATTGATTGGGATGAGAGGTTCACCATGATTTAAAAAATCTTAGTAAAGTTTAATTTAATAATAGGCAATTGAACTATATGTTTATTTATATTCAGGCCACAGAATTTCATTGCCCTTTATTCTTTTTTGACATTAAACCTTGTCATAAGGTAAAAATTGCTCTATCCCTGGCCTACAGAAAGTTAGGCTGATTTGGTTTAAATTACAGAGAAGAGATCTGGCCCAGAAGGAGTCCATATTTATGCGATAATTGGGAGTCTGAGAGTCTGTAAACCAGTTTAGGCTGTCAGGTCTCTTCTGGTTTATGCCTAGTGGGACACATGGGTATTTTATACTCGCCTCATATTAGCCTCAGTTCTGAGATAATGATACAGGTTCAGCAGGGACAGAGATTTGAACTGGCCTCCAACTAGCATTATTGGATGAATCTGCTTTATTTTGTTAGGCCTTAACTCTAAGAAAGATGCAACATCATGCGTTGGTTTCCTGTCCTATTCTTTTTTTTTGCAATCTTATCAGTGTATAACTTGTTATTCCCAAGTGTCCTCTACTTTCCTTTACTCTTTTTCCCTAAGGGAATTCAATAGCACTGTGTTATGATTTGAAAATGTTTCCAAATAGTAAAATAAACAAAACTATTACAAAAAATCTCTCCTATATAAATCAGACTGACTTTTTAAAGTTTATGCCTTTGGCACTATTGTTTTAGATCATAAACTCTTAGCAAGCAAGGGCTATATAAGGCTTGGTTAACTTTTGTCCAGTGCCATGTGATTAAACCTTAATATACATTGACTATTTTGGGGCGCCTGGGTGGCTCAGTGGGTTAAGCCGCTGCCTTCGGCTCAGGTCATGATCTCAGGGTCCTGGGATCGAGTCCCGCATCGGGCTCTCGCTCAGCGGGAAGCCTGCTTCCCTCTCTCTCTCTCTCTCTGCCTGCCTCTCTGTCTACTTGTGATCTCTCTCTGTAAGAAAAAAAAAAAGAAAAAAAATATACATTGACTATTTTTACCCATTAACATAATTTTGTTTACTCAAAGCATTATTTTCTTTTTTATTTACTTAATATATACAATAGGAAACTAGTAGGGATCAATAGGAAAGGAGGAGGAGTTAAAAGGAAAACATTTTTTCTTGCACTTATTTTTTGGAGAATTCTGATTGTATCAGCATTTGCCCTCTCTTTTTTCATTGTTAGGCAGAGACAAATATTTTTTCCAGTAGCAACAGTATTACTTCATTATTTTCAGTAGGATTCTCTCTCAGGTTACCGTTTAGTTATTAACTGCTTTATTTACAATCATCTCAAGAAATACCATTCCTCTCATTCAGAAATGTACAGTCCTTACCTTACAACTCAGTGCCTGAGAGAATTGAAGAATGTGAATGCCATTGCCCTGAAGTTTCTTAACATAATAATTTATCAGTGTATACATCTCCTGTTTGTGGGGCTGTGCGACACTTTGATGGAGTCTGACCTGATTTCTTCAGTGACAGCCAGTTTGCAGAGAAATATTTTTGTCTTCCCTTTCCCGACCCAGAACAGTTACCTAATGAAACAATTAATCACCTCTAAATCAAATGCAAAACTTTCAATTAACATGGCTGAAGAAATGGAAATTATAGGTGCTATATCCTGAGTAAGAAAGTGAGTGAGATAATAGAACTAGTCAAACTCCTTGTGTAGGCATTAGTGATGATAATCTCTTTCAAAGAGAAGAATCAAGTTGGCATTCAGAGTAAAGGCTGGACTTGAATCATCAGGGTGGAATGCAGAATAGGGGGAGAAATTCATCATATACTGCCTTCTTAGGGTGGGATGCAGAACGGAATGAGAAATTCTATATATATATAGCATCCTTTCTTTGTTTTAAAAAGATGCATATGGCCTCAAGATGCATATGGTCTAAAACACTAAGTTTTATTAAAATTCCTGAACGTTCTGAGTCCTATTAGTGATTTTTTTTCTCATTATTAGTAGAGGGCATCTGTTTATTGTTTCGGCTCCCAAATGACAGGAGAACACTCTCCAGTGTGTCTGTAGAGTTGTCTTAGAGGGTAGGGGGACGGAAGGCTAAGAGACAGAACCAGAATAGAGGGAGAGCAAGAACTGGCAAAGAAAGTGGCTTGAGGATGTAGTGAATTGAAGGTGGGAGTGGGTCACAAACAAAAGATCGGTTTCAGACACAAGAGTAGAACCAAGAATCATGGACTATGGACTTGGACTTGGACTAGGGTGAGCACTGAGGATTGCAGAAAGTGCACTGGACTGGAACTTACAGACAGTTCTGGGCTTGGTCTTGTGACAGATTATTTATATGACTTTAGATATATGCTTCAACATTACTGGTTCTCAGTTTCATCATTTGTAAAATGGATGGAAAGACCATATAGTTTCTAAGTTCCATCACAATTTTAAAATCTGTGATTCTATGGTATGTCTTATTTGGAGCCATCAGACTGTCAGAAGGAATGAGGCTACTTAGAGAACATTAGAATGAAGTTGAAAATGAGCACTCTAGATCAATTCTTTTGACACTGATGGTTAGTTAGCCAATTTAACAACCACAGTTAGCAAATGAATTCATGAAAAAGATAAAGAGAACATTCACCAAATATACTCTACTAAGAAACACTTTCTGTTTTATGTGATGATGGTAACAGTAGATTAGAAAAGTTACTTAAGGAAGTAACTTCTGTATTTATAAAATTTACTTAACAGGAGGAATGCACTGATTTTAGATTTCATTGACTTGTTATGAATAAAAAGCTATACTTGCACATAAATGAAAAAAAATACTTAGAACAAAAACACTAAAAACTTAAAATTTTTACTTTTATTACCTGCAAAAAAAATATGTTGAAATCACATTGAAATTCTATTGAATGTTAATACGGTACATGCATACTGTCTCTGAAGGCATGCATTGCATTGCAGACTTTATCTAGACACAAATCTCTTAGGTATTTTAACAAAATATGAATAGAGAGAAAACAGGAATTACTCAGAGGAAAAATTGAAAGCCAACTTGTACTATACAGCACCAAGATAGCAGAAACAGCTGCACAGCAGCTTAATCCTTGTGACAAGCCCAGAACTCTGCAATAACGGCTGGCACTGTCTGATGAAATTGCCAAGGAGTCAGGTGCCACAGCTGGGAACATTATCCTTGTGTTTCTGATGAAATGAAATTCTGATGAAATACAGCAAATGGTACTCCATTATTAACTCCTTGCTATCCATATAAGCTTTCTCAAAGAACTGAGATCTCTTATAAAGAGTCAGTTCCAAAGCTTAATGACAAGGACAATAATTCTATTAGAGAAAGAAGCTGAAGAAATACTGTAAATATTTTTGAAGAAGAATAAATAGAAAATAAAGAGTGATTTTTAAATGACAAGCTCTAGAAGATTAGAGGAGTTGTGACAGTGTCAGGTTGACAAATGTTCTAAAAATTACAGTCTTATTTACATTTTCTTTAACATAGGTAGTAGTATTTTTTGCAAAAGACAATGAGAAAAACAATAGGGGGAATATTTGACCTAAAAAGATGATGAAGAGTTTTTATGGTAACATGCCAAATAATATATAAATGTTAACATTTATAATGTGTTTGACCCTGTGTTAACAACTGCATGGACCTCAAGGAGTCCATTGTATAGCATAGTATAGTCTATGGTATAGTTTGTATATAATGTGTCATATTTTATAGTTTATGTACAAAGAACCAGACCCTGTGAATTACTGGATAGTTTGAGTCTATGGTGTATTCTTATCTATAAATCTTGTATATTTTACGTGACTGGCTAACAATTCCTATGTCCTCACCATATTTGAATTCTGAATCCTGGAACCTATGATGAATATATAACCTTACATTGCAAAAGAGGCTTTGCAGATGTGTGTGGAATTTGAGTGAGAAGTTATCCAGAACTGTTTGGGCAGGCCCAATATAATTACATTGTACTTAAAAGCAGACAACTTCTGTGATTAGATCAGAGAGGTAATATAAAAGGAGGGTTTGAAGCTTGAGAGAGATTCAACTCAGCATGGTTAGTTTGAAGTTGGAGTAAGGAGTCCATGAGTCAAAGAATGTAGGTGACTTCTAGAAGCAGAGAGAATGGGCTTCAGCTGAAAGATTGCAAGGATCTCAGTGTCACAACCATAAGGAATTGAATTCTGTCAACCAACTGAATGAACAAGAAAATGTGTTCTTTATACCTTCCATAAGGGAATGCAGCCCTGGTAACACTTTAATTTTTGCCTTATAAGACCTGTGTAATGAGGACTATAAAATAATAAATTTGTGTTGTTTTAAACTGCACAGTTTTGGCGATTCATAGACCTGTACCCCTGGGGCTAATAATACATTATATGTTTATAGAAAATAAAAAAATTAATAAAAAAATTAACTGTAGAGTTTAAAATAATTTGTTATTGGAACAATAAAAAAACAAATGTAATCCATAAGTTATTAAATGTATAAGTTAAAAATACAAGGGGAAAGTAGCTATATAAATAGCGATACATTGAAATGATCCAAGTCTGATTATCCCCTGAGTTAGTAATTAAAAAGAGCGCAACTTTTTTTGAGATCACCTAAGACTCAGTTGGACTGTGAAGTTTTTGTAAGAAACAGATTAAAACAGACTTGGAAGGATATGTAGACTTTGTTGAAAAGAAAATGAAGTCTCTGAACATTATATGTGGGAGACTGACAAGAGAAAACTTATTTGTAGGAAAAATAATGATTTTTTTTTTCTTTTTCGAAGAAATGGGTGAGAGCATTGGTTATTTATATATAAGAATCAGAACAGTAGGGAAAACAGGCTTTGGGAAAGATTGTAGAAATTGCTTGGACTTTCTTGTAGTGCCAAGAAACAGCTTGCTTATGGATGTATATATATGTATATGTATGTATTTATTTTCCAGTATCATCAATATACAGTGTTATATTAATTTCAGATATACAGTATAATAGTTCAACAGTTCTGTATACTGTTATTCAGTGCTCATCATAAGTGTACTCTTAATCCTCTGACCTATTTCACCCAGCCCTCTACGCACCTCTTCTCTGGCAACCACCAATTTGTTCTCCATAGTTAAGAGCCTGTTTTTTTGTCCCTTTTCTTCTCTGTTCATTGCTTTTGTTTCTTAAATTCCACGCATGGGTGAAGTCCTGTGGTATTTTTCTTTTTCCAACTGATTTATTTCACTTAGCATTATACCTTCTGGGTCCTTTCATGTCATTGCAAATGGCAAGATTTCATTCTTTTTTATGGCTGAGTAATATTCCATTATACGTATATACCACATCTTCTTTTCCACTCATCTGTTGATGGATGCTTGGATGGCTTTCATATTTTGGCTATTGTAAATAATGCTTCAATAAACACTTTTTCAATTCATGTTTTCATATTCTTTGTGTAAATACCCAGTAGTGGAATTGCTGGATCATGTGGTAGTTCTAGTCTTAATTTTTTTAAGAACTTCCATACTGTCTTCCATAGTGTCTGCACCAATTTACATTCCCACCAACAGTGCCAAAGGGTTCCTTTTTCTCCACATCGTCACCAACACCTCTTGTTTCTTGTGTTGTTGCTTATAGTCATTCTGACAGATGTAAGGTGAGATCTCATTGTAGTTTCGATTTGCAATTCCTGATGATGACTGAGGTTGAGCATCTCTTCATGTCTGTTGGCCATCTGTATGCCTTCTTAGGAGAAATTTCTGTTTATGTCTTCTGCCAATTTTTAGTTGGATTATTAGGGCTTTTTGGGTGTTGAGTTGTGTAAGTTTTTTGTATATTTTGAATACTAATCCCTTATTGGATATGTCATTTGCAAATATTTTCTCTCATTCATTAGGTTGTCTTTTTATTTTTTTGATTATTTCCTTTGCTGTGCAGAAGATTTTTATTTTGATGTAGTCCCAATGGCTTATTTTTGCTTTTGTTTCCTTTGCCTCTGAGGACCTACCTAGAAAAAAGTTGCTATAGCCAATGTCAGAGAAATTACTGTCTGTGCTCTCTTCTAGGATTTTATGGTTTCAGGTCTCACATTTATGTCTTTAGTCCATTTTGAATTTATTTTTGTGTATGGTATAAGAAAGTGGCCTGGTTTCATTCTTTTGCATGTAGCTCTCCAGTTTTCTCTCGTTAAAGAGACTCTTTTTCTTTTTTCCATTGCATATTCTTGCCTAATTTTTGAATATTAATCGACCATATGATCATGGGTTTATTTCTGGGCTCTTTATTATGGTCTCTTGGTCTGTGTGTCTCTTTTTATGCCAGTACCATACTCTTTTGATTACTATAGCTTTGTTGTATATCTTGAAACCTGGGACAGTGATAGCTCCAGTTTTATTCTTCTCTTTCAAGAATTGCTTTGGCTCTTCAGGGTCTTATGTGGTTCCATATGAATTTTAGGATCATTTACTCTAGAGGAAGATACAAAGATTTTCTGTATATAATCTGTACCCTCACATGTATAGTCTCTCTGTTAATCAACATCTTCCACCAGAGTGGTACATTTGTTACAATTGGTGAATCTATTTTGACACATTATAATCTCCCAAAGTCCATAGTTTACATTCGGGTTCATTATTGGTTTTTTGGTGTTGTATGTTCTATGGATTTAGGCAAATGTATAAGGACATGTAACCATCATTATAGTAGCATACAGAGTTTTTCCACAGGCCCTAAAAATTCACTGTATTGAGTGGAATCATAGAGTATTTAGCTTTTCTTTAAAAATTTTTATTTATTTTTTAAATTTCTTTTCAGTGTTCCAGAATTCATTGTTTATGCACCACACCCAGTTCTCCATGCAATACGTGCCCTCCATAAAACCCACCAACAGGCTCACCCAACCTCCCACCTCCTTCCCCTCCAAAATCCTCAGATTGTTTTTCAGAGTCCAGAGTCTCTCATGGTTTGTCTCCACCGCCACCCCGCCAGTTTCCCCCAACTCCCTTCTCCTCTCCATCTCCCCATGTCCTCCATGTTATTCCTTATGCTCCACAATTAGCAAAACCATATGATAATTGACTCTCTCTGCTTGACTTATTTCACTCAGCATAATCTCTTCCAGTCTCATCCATGTTGCTACAAAAGTTGGGTATTCATCCTTTCTGATGGAGGCTTAATACTCCATAGTATATAGGGACCACATCTTCCTTATCCATTCATCTGTTGAAGGGCATCTTGGTTCTTTCCACAATTTGGTGACCATGGCCATTGCTGCTATGAACATTGGGGTACAGATGGCCCTTCTTTTCACTACATCAGTATCTTTGGGATAAATACCCAGTAGTGCAATTGCAGGGTCATAGGGAAGCTCTGTTTTTAATTTCTTAAGGAATCTCCACACTGTTCTCCAAAGTGGCTGCACCAACTTGTATTCCCACCAACAGTGTAAGAGGGTTCCCCTTTCTCCACATCCTCTCCAACACTTGTTGTTCACTGTCTTGTTAATTTTGGCCATTCTAACTGGTGTAAGATGGTAGCTCAATGTGATTTTAATTTGAATCTCCCTGATGGCTAGTGATGATGAACATTTTTTCATGTGTCTGTTAGCCATTTGTATGTCTTCATTAGAGAAGTGTCTCTTCATGTCTTCTGGCCATTTTTTGACATGATTATCTGTTTTGTGTGTGTTGAGTTTGAGGAGTTCTTTATAGATCCTGGATATCAGCCCTTTGTGTTGTCATTTATGAATGACACGGAATCTTTTGTGAACCCACAGAATCTTCTCCCATTCCGTGGGTTGCCTCTTTGTTTCGTTGACTGTTTCCTTTGCTGTGCAGAAGCTTTTGATCTTGATGAAGTCCCAAAAGCTCATTTTCACTTTTGTTTCCTTTGCCTTTGGAGACATATCTTGAGAGAAGTTGCTATGGCCCATGTCGAGGAGGTTACTGCCTATGCTCTCCTCTAGGATTCTGATGGATTCCTTCTTCATGTTGAGGTCTTTTATCCTTTTCAAATTTATCTTTGTGTATGGTGTAAAAGAATGGTCAAGTTTCATTCTTCTATACATAGCTGTCCAATTTTCCCAGCACTGTTTATTGAAGAGACTGTCTCTTTTCCACTGTATATTTTTTCCTGCTTTGTCGAAGATTATTTGACCATGGAGTTGTGGGTCAATATCTGGGCTCTCTACTCTGTTCCACTGATCTATGTATCTGTTTTTATGCCAGTACCATGTTGTCTTATTTACCATTGTTAGATCTTCTTGGTGGATAGACCCTTTAAGAATGATGTAGTGTTCTTCTGTATCTCTGACTTCAGTCTTTAGTTTAAAATCTAATTTATCTGATATGAGAATCACTACCCCAGCCTTCTTTTGAGGCCCATTGGCATGAAAGGTGCTTCTTCATCCCTTCACTTTTAGTCTGGATGTATCCTTAGGTTCCAAATGGGTCTCTTGTAGACAACATATGGATGGGTCCTGTCATTTTATGCAGTCTGCAACCCTGTGCCATTTTTACGGGCACATTTAGGCCATTCATATTGAAAGTGATTATTGATAGATACATTTTTATTGATATCGTGTTACCTGTGAAGTTTTTGTTTCCATAGATTGTCTCCATAAATTTCTGTTCAATGATATTCTTGGCTTTTTTCCTCTTTTATAGAACCCTTCTTAGTATTTCTTGTAGTGCCGGCTTGGTGGACACATACTCTTTAAAACGTTACCTGTCTTGGAAGCTCTTTATCTCTCCATCTATTTTGAATGTCAGTCTTGCTGGATAAAGTATTCTTGGCTGCATGTTCTTTTCATCTAGTGCCCTGAATACATCTTGCCAGCCCTTTCTGGCTTGCCAGGTTTCTGTGGACCGGTCTGACGTTATTCTGATGGGCCTTCCTCTGTATGTAAGGAATCAATCTCTTCCCCCTAGCTTCTTTCAAGAGCTTTTGTCTAAAACTATGATTCATCATTTTCACAATTCGGTGTCTTGAAGTCTTTCTAGATTCTATGATCTTGGGGTGAGACCTTTCTGCCTCTAGGACACAAATGCTGGTTCCATTCCCCAGACTGGGAAAATTTTCACGGAGAATTTGTTCAACAATATCCTCTAGTCTTCTTCCTTTCTCCTCCCCCTCAGGGATTCCAATAATTCTGATGTTGGAACGTTTCATGGCATCATTTATTTCCCTAATTCTGTTTTCATGGCTTCTAAGCTGTTTGTTCTAGGCCTCCTCCTGATCCTTTTTCTCTATCAGTTTGTCGGGTAGATTACTAATTCTATCTTCTGCCTCAGTTACCCTAGCTGTTAGAGAATTTAGATTAGATTGGAACTCATTGATAGCATTATTAACATCTTCCTTGGTGGCTTTCACTTCTGCCCTAATCAATTCCATTTTGTCATTAATGGCTTTCTCCAACCTAGCCATTGCCTAGATAATTGTTAGCCTGAATTCCCTTTCTGACATATTATTTATGTCCATATCCAATAGCTCTGATGGAGAGGGCACAGTCTCTGAATTTTTCCTCTGTTGGGCATTCCTTCTCCCAGTCATTTTGGTGAGAAATGGCTGAGGGGATGTGTAGCTGAATGTATAAACTGTGGTCCAGGAAAGTTGCACTCTGGAATGCTTCTGAGCAACTGCGAGTCCCCAGCAAAAAGAAAGAAAAAAGAAAAAAAGAGCAAGAGAGAGAGACAGGAAACAAACAAACAAACAAACAAACAAACAAAAAAAAAGAAAGAAAGAAAGAAAAGAAAAGAAAAGAGAAGACCCAGCCTGAATAGGCCCCAAAGGTAAGTTTTATAAAGTATACAAACAAAAACAGACAAACAAAAAGACTGACAAAAGTAAATGACAAGAAAAAAAAAAAAAGAACCCAGCCAAAATGAACCCCGAATATAAGATTTATATACTACCAGAACAAAAACAAATATATGAAACGCTGACAGAAGAAAAAGATGGGAAGGTGGTTATAAATTCTCAGTGTGGGCAAGAAAGGTTATTTTGATTCTTCCTGGGTGTATCTTGATATCTTTGTTAAAGGACTCAACTTTCCCGAGATAAAGTGGGATTGAAACTGATTTATATATAGGGGTAGTATTGACTGGGGAAAGAGGGTTACCTTGAAGCTTATCTCTATATGAATATTAAAAAAATAGAAAAGCAAAAGAAAAACTTAGGTATATGTATCAAAAAAGTTCAAGTTAAAAGGTTATTATGGAATTTGTTGTACTGAATATCTCATTGTGATGGTAAATAGGTTAAAAAATTATTAAAAAAATTAAAAGAACGTGAATAGTGGGAACGAATTAAAAATAAAAATTGTATCTATGAAATAGTGGTGGCTGTCCTCTTTTTTTTTTTTTTTTTTTTTTTGGCTGGCTTTCTGGGGGAGAGGTCTGCCACGTGATTTTTCAGGCTGTCTTGATAGAATTGAGTCTTCCTGCCTCCTCTCAGGGGGCTGGACTCTGAGGAAACCGGTTTTTAAGGCTTTTGTTCTTTGGAGGGTTTTTTTGTTGCTGTTATTTGTTTGTTTGTTTGTTTTTCCTCCCCTTGGCGGCTTTTGGCAGTTCTTTGGAGATTTAGAGGAAAGCAAACTGCACCCAGACCTCCATCTCAGAGAGAAGCCTTAGTCTATTCCTCTCTGGGTTCTTCAGAGCACATAAACTCGCCCTCTGCCACGCATGTCCCCAGTCACAGTCTCAGGGGTCTCAGGAGCTCCTGCTTGTACCCTGGTGCAAAACCCACGAGAAGTATTAGTCCAGAGAACTGGCTTCCAGCGGCTGCCTCTGCAGTGGCTCTCTGGGCAGGTCCAGACTACTGGAGAGGTCCCAACCAGGGAGAGCACACTGAAATTTTCACACTGGCCCGGGCTGGGCGTGTTCAGACTCTCAACGGTCCTTGAGAGCACTGGCTGGCGCCTGCACAGACCTCTCTCAGGGGAGGGTGTGGAGTGCGATTCACACCTCTGTCGTGCAGTGTGCCCGCAGAGTGCAAAAGGCTGCGGTTCTAGGGAGTGCCGGCTGGTATCCACACCAGACTCACGCGTGCCGCCGCCCAAATGGTCTCCCGGGAGCTGGCGGCTCAGGGACCAACGCTTGACTTCTTCGCTGCACTCTCTCTGGCACAGCACCAGTGGTGGCCATCTTGGGTCCATAGGCTCAAGCCCGTGTCTCTAACCACCAGATTCCACCAATTTCCCCTTAAGATCTTTTGCTCTTTTTGAGTGCTTTCTGGCAGACTCCAAGTTAATGCTGGTCCCCAATCACAGGGTACTTTCATATTGGGGTATTACTTTCCAATGGGTCACTTCTGGTGGCTCCCTCCCCCCTTTTGTTTATCTTCACATATCAGCCCAATGTTCCCACTCAGCTTTACTGGTTCACTGGGGTCTTCTGCCCCTGTAGAAGATCCAGAAGTGTATAATTCTAATCTCAGGTTGATTTCAGGTTGATCAGAGTGCTTTGGTAGATTATTAGCTCACTTTAGGGGGCCAGTTGAAACAGAGCCTTCTACTTCTCTGCCATCTTGCCTCCCCCCAGTATTTAGCCTTTTCAGCAATTGCACTCCCTTATGTTTATCCAAAGGTGTTGAAAACTTATGTCCACATAAAAACCTGCACATGGACAGACATTTGTAGCAGTTTTACTCATGATTACTAAAACATGGAGGCAACCAAGATGTTCTTTGGTAGGTGAATGGATAAACTGTGGAACTTCAAGGTAATGGAATAGTATTTAGTGCTAAAAAGAAATGAGCTATCAAGCCATGAGAATACAAGGATGAATCTTAAATTCATATTAGTAAGTGAAAGAATCAAGTAGAGTTTTCAATTTTTCATTTTTTCTTATATCAAAGTAAAAATGGATACTATAAAAATAATTTTGAATCCAATGTAAGTTGTACTGAAATGTGACAGTCCTCCAACCTGCATAACTGCCTTGCAATTCTGTGCTCAGAAGGCACCTTTAAAACTATTTCTGCTTTTAGGTCCTTAGATTGTTGCCTTCGTATAGCTTAATAATGCACCTTTGAGTCCATGTATCAATCTTAGAATGTATTTACTGGTCATATACTATGAAAGATGCAAATTGTTAACTTCCCAATATGAAATCATTTGCTTACACTTCTATTTTCAGTTCCAATATACGTAGCCAAAAGTTCCATATCCTTTTAGAACTAAAGAAGAGTTCCCTCTACCTTCTCTCTTCACTTTCACCTTCCAGCGTGTTAGCTACACTTTTACTTTGTCAGTGAGCTCTCCTCTTTCTTTTAGAAATTGAAAAAATGTAATTGAGAGAAAACAATTCAGTTGAAGGGCTAGAAAATGAAGTTGAAAGAATTCTCCCAGGAGGTAGCACAAAAAGAAAGAGACAGGTAAAAGTGAAACAAAACAGATCACACAATGGCTAATCCAGGCAGTCTTTTATCTATCCAATTGGATTATAGAAAGTGATAATGTTGAAAATAAGTCAACTGTACTTTATTCATAGATTTACTTCTGAAAGCTGATAACCAATAAATAGTACTATTTTATGTAGACAGTAAATATTATTTACTGGAGAACATTTTCCCCCACCCTTTAAAGTGACTCAGTGTCCTAACTCTTTAATTTTATTGCTAGCATGGAGGTGAAATGAATCTTCATCATAGTCTCAAGGACTTTTATTGTATTTATTTGGATTTTACTGAGTAATAATTGATAATATAATTTTATGTATTTAAAGTATACAGTGTGAGGATTTGATACACATGTTTATTATAGAATGATTACTAACATCAAGATAATACATCTATCACCTCACATACTTAACATAGTTAACTCTGTGTGTGTGTATGTGTGTGTGTGTGTGTGTGTGTGCACGGTGAGAATGCTTAATATCTACTCAGCAAACTTTCAAGTACATGGTAATATGTTATTAACCCTAGTTCTTTTATTTTTTAACCATTTCAGTCATACTGGTCATTTAAAGTGTTCCCCTTTTGATTTCTGCTGACACACACCAAGACCTTTTATTTTCTTGCTCCAGTCTGTGTAGTTACTCAGCTCCTCTTGGCTTCTGTCATTCAGCACTTCCCCTTGTTGAGTTCACTCTTTCCTGAATTATCTTCCTGAATTAGCTCTCTTTCCTGAATTATCTACTGTTTTGTTTGTTTCTGTTTTTTTTTTTTTTTTTTAATTTACTCCTTCCCTGGATTCTAATGACTTCCCAAGTAATTTCCTAAGGAAGGATGAGAATGGGAGATTAGAACAAAAGGTTAATACTGTGGAATTTATGCACACTTGAAATGTTTTTATTTTTCATCTAATTTCATGGATATGCCTGTATATTGAATTTTAGTTTCCGTAAATTTTCTCTCAGAACTTGAAAATGATTGCTCCATTGTTTTCTGAGATGCAGCTTATTAAGATACAGTATGCTAAAATGATGCCCATTTCTTTGTAATACCTTCTCCCCACCTTCCTGAAAGCATTTAGGACTTTATCTTTGAAGTTCTAATTATTATAAGGACTAGATGTGTGTCTTTGGTCATTCATTGCTCTGGAGATTTTTGTCTAAAACTTGTATATAGCATTTCTTTAACTCTTTTTATCATCTCTTCCTTTAGTTGTTGCCTTTTTTCCTTTTATTCTGTTTACTATTTCTGGATATCTATTGATGAAAAGTTGAATGATCCCTAGAGAAAAACTCAAAACAGTAAAAAAAAAAAAAATTGTAAGATTAAAAGTAAAGACAGGCAAAGATTTTTTTTTAGGAAATCAAACAAAAATAAAGCAATTTTGACACTAACTTCAAATGAAATAGAGTTAGAATATAATATTTAGGAAGAGCATAATATATAATAAAGTTATGGAGCATGTATTTATATGTAAAGGAAAAAGATACATATGTCTAAAAATTCAAATTATTACATATAAAAAGAGAAATAACAATCATTGTGGAAAACAATACATAATTTTCTGAGCATATAACTATAGTCCAGGCTAAGAGTTTTATATATATTAATATTTAATCCTGTAACAATGCCGAGGTAAATACTATTTTTCTCATCTTATATGGAAGGAAACAGTGTTAGATATTTTAAGTAATGTACCAAGGGTTAAATAACTAGGGAGTATGTAGTAGAATTGGATTTCAAACATGGGTTTATCTGATTCTGGAGTCTGGATTTAATACTCTGCATTTTGCCTTCTTTCACTCCCTTCCATAGAGGAAGCAAACAAACCTCAATAACATAAGGGCTGTGAATGATGTTTGTTTGATTTGGAAGATAGATGTGTCAAACTTCGAGCTAATAGAGCTAGATTCTTTTGCCACAGTTATTCTTTGTTCTAGATTTGACATATGCACAATGTCATGTATCTGCCATTAGAGTACCATACAGAAGTTTACAGGCCCTAAAAAGTCCCCTGTGCTTCACGGTTAACTTCCCACCAACTCAAGCCCATGACAATCACTGATCTATTTTCTGTCTTCATATTTTTGTCTTTGTCAGAATTTCACAGGAATTCTGATATCATATACTAGAGTATATATCATTTTGAAACTTCCTGCTTTCTTTTAGACAATACTCATTTAAACGATTGCATATAGCAATTATCCATGTTGTTGCTTAGATTAACAACTTACTCGTTTTTCACTGAATAATATTTAATAATAAAATGTGCCATAGTATGTTTATTCATTTGCCCACTGAAGACCATCACGGTTGCTTCCAGTTTTGGGTGAATCCTGATTTTTAAAGGTTAATAGTGAATATTCACATTTATAGGTGTTAAGGGGAAGATATGGCAGGACTTGTCATAATACACTATCTATCACTGGTGTATTTAATTTTTTAAATTATAAATGAAAAATGACTCAGATAATTCAGTATGCATTTTAAGGATGCAATAAATCATGCTTTGTTACTAAACAAGGAAGTATGAAAATAAATGAGCTGAGCATTCAGGTAGAGAAATTAGAAATAGAGAAACACATAAGCCAATAGAAAGATGAAAGAAACAGATGATAAAAATAAACACAGACATTAATAAATTGGGAAATATAAAATAGAAATAATAAGTAACTTAAAGAGATTTTTTTGCTTGGAGCAAACCCTATAACATACGTAAAACTTTAGTATATTTGATCAAGAAAAAGGACAAAATTTTCAATGACATTATAGGAAAGTTTATATAATATTAGGATGAAAAAGATATATGCCATGTAAATGGTTTCAGAGTAAAAAAGTCTATAATTTAACCCAGATTCGTTTTATAAAGACAAAAGAATACTATTACCAATATCTGTTTTAGACCTTCCCCTAACTATAGAATAATCTATTTTTACAGGAAAACAAAAGCTTACTAACAAGTTAACATCAACTAGTTATTAAAAGAAATGGACACTACTCAGTATGTTCTGTTCCAGGAATGCAAGGGCAGTACTAAAGAAATACATTTCAATATGTTAAAGTAGAGAAAAATTATAATTTTAAAAGTTTCCCTGATGGTATTAATAATAATTACTAGCCTTATTAAGTTATAATAATTTCTAATTTTCATGAAAGGCTTAAATTGCGGGGCGCCTCGGTGGCTCAGTGGGTTAAGCCTCTGCCTTTGGCTTAGGTCATGATCTCAGGGTCCTGGGATGGAGTCCTGCATTGGGCTCTCTGCTCAGCGGGGGACCTGCTTCCTCCTCTCTCTCTCTCTCATTCTCTCTCTCTCTCTCTGCCTGACTCTCTGCCTACTTGTGATCTCTGTCAAATAAATAAAATCTTTTAAAAAAATAAAAAAATAAATAACTTAGTGCTGCACAACAAAGAAATAGCAAAGCAAGAACATGAACCCAGGAGATACGACTCTAGCACTATGCTCTTATCCACAGATTCGTAGAACTTATTTCTGATTTAAAACAACTATGAAAGCCATAAAACAACCACCATTAACAATAAATGTACCACCACTCACTACATACCACAACATAAAATTTGGAATAGAAATATAATAAAGAGGACCCATTTCAACCTAAAAGGGAACGTTATAGTAAACAATGAAACAGCACAAGGAGGGGGACAAGTATGCCCTCTACTCATATTATTTTGCACATTTCCAGAAATTCTAGGTAGTTGAATAAGAAATGAGGCAATTATAAAGAAGTGTATCTTTTGGAAAAGAAAACAATTATCATAATTTTCATATGATTTAATAATCTATCTAGGAAACCCAAGAAAATTATTGGGAAACCTACTTGAACTAATAAGACAGATCAGTACATTATCCATACCGGGAGGAATTGCAAAAAGGTCATTTTTTTTTTGTTATTTGATAATTTTAATGGAAAAAAAGCCATTCTGATAGCTAATAAATTATAAACTAAGAATAATATATAAGGCTGAAATAAATCCAGCTACATAACTCTGCTGAAATCCCAGAAAAAGAAGATATGAAATACATAATATTGGATGGAATGACTAAATGTAAATTCTTCCAGCGGTACACTGGTAAACTGGCTTTCTGTGAGGGCAGAGTAAGGGAACCATGATTTATAGCTTTTGCTGAATTCCATGGTGTAAAAACTCCCACCATGGCCGATTTCAAGATATTAAGAGTTTAAAATCACGTGGCAAAATTCCTGAATTATTTAATAATTAGCTTTTCCCAAGTTGATAAGAACTGGTTCTAGAACACAACTGAATTACTACTAATTTAATTTGTATGTTTTACATAATTACATTCTAAGCCTCATTATTATGTTTTTTGAAGCTAGACAAAAGTAATGAGCAGGCATGCAGTATTATATAGAAAAGTGTGTTATAAACTACAATATATAATGTGTTGTAGGCATAAAAATCAATAGATTCATGGCTCGCAATTGGCCAGGAATAGATTGTAGCATAGGCAAATAATCATTGTATGATAATACCTAGCTACTTTTAGTTGTAGAACTGTAAACTCATACAATGAGATGGCACTTTCATAACTCAAAAGAACAGTCTTAAGTGCTGATATTCAGTGTTAATAGATGATGTGATAAAATGAGCCCTTGTACATTCTGTACGATTATAAACTTTTTGCAACTTTCCTGAAAATCAATTTATTAATAAATGTCAGGAACTTTAAAGAATATATACCATTTAATATATAGTCCATCATCTTTTAAATATATATTTACATATATTTTCAGGTTAACAAAAAATTAGAAACAACTTAAATATCTCTTCTCATTTTGGGTCATTTTGCTTCATGCATCTGAAACCCTACTGTAGCTAGCTGAAGAAATGGGGGAAAGTGATTGTTACAGTCATTCACAGATATTTCATGGAACCTAAGAGTACAAGTACAGCTGGTTCCTTGAGAGCCCAAACAGAAAACTAAAAAAAAAAAAGCCACCAGTATCCAGGACAGCTGTGTTCTTTATATTGTTGTTTGATGTGTGACCATCTCTTGTCTATGCTTGGCTTTTGTGGGGCTGTAGAGGAAGTATTTTTTGTGTTTTTGTAGTTAGGGAATTTTTGAGCAAATTTTACTGAAACCTGGGATCTGGCTGAAAAAGTGGAAGGTAATTTAAAACTGAGAACTTCAGAGAGATTTACCTAATTCCAGAGATATGTATTTGGATTTCAGGATACAAGGTGAGATTTGGTATGTGGAGACATCCCCAGGTTGTAAAGCTGAAAACAATGGTTTTATCTTCCCTCTGAATAAATTCATTTGTATTCCAGAATGTTTAAATGGGAACTCAGGATCCTTCCCAAGAAGCAGCCTTTTTTCCTATTTGGAGGGAAAGTGGACAATGTGTATTTTAGCACTTGGATTCACTGTTCTGGCTTTCTTGCCTATGATATATACCTTATGTGTGTGTTGGATAATGTATAGCGTTCATCACATTGCCCTAAGAAATGAAGCACGGAGGAATCATGAGGTTTTCATAAAGTAAATAATAATTAAACCGCTTTACTCTAGAAACCTGTGTGTACATTTAGGATGGTATTAATAAAAATAAATATTAAAAACTTAAAAAACACCTTTTTTGATCCATTCTCCAGGTTCTCTCTGTACTTTTGCTCACCAGTATATAGAACTCTAAAACAGCTGCTCCATAGGCCCCTAAAGGGCATAGCTTCCAAGGTAAGTAATCTACTTTTCTTAATCTCTCAATTACGAATACCCTGCAGAGAGAACCAAATCAGGCTCTGTCTTACTACATAAGAATTAGTACATCAACTTCGGAGTGGAAAAGAAAAAATGAATACTTTAGGACAACCTCTAATAATAAGAAAAAGGATTAAGGTATATCTAATATCATGGATTATTTTGCAGTTACTAAAACTGAATTTTTAAAGAATATTTAATGATTTTGGAATGTGTTCATGATATATGTTTATGCTCTTGAGGGAGAGTTGTCTATTTTTTTCTTTTCTTATAATGTGTCTGGTTTTGGTATTGACAGTAATACTAGCCTCAGGAAAATGAGTGTTCCCTCCACTTCTAGTATTCTAGAAGAGAATGTATAGAATTGAAACCATTTCTTCCTTAAATATTTGATATAATTCACCAGTGAAACCATCTGGGCCCAGAGTTTTACTTGATAGAAGTTGTTTTTGTTTTTTATGAGAGTGTATAGGAGTGGTGGCAGGGGGAGGGAGAGAGGGAATTCTTAAGCAGGCTCTATGCTCAGTGTGGGGCCAGCGTGGGTTTTAATCTCACAACCCTGAGATCATGACCTGAGCTGAAATCAAGAGTCAGATGCTTATTGACTGAGCCACTCCAGCACCTGTTGTTAGAAGATTTTTGAACATATTTAATTTTTTAATAGATATATGACATTCATGTTATCTATTCTTAAGTGAGTTTTAATAGTTTTGTCTTTCAAGGACTTGATACTTTATGGATGTTTTTAAAGGGAAGCACTTTGGAATACAATTACGTGTCATTCTTACAAATCTTAACTTTTTCTTTAGAAGTTTAATACTTTAGTCAACAAAACATTTTTAGTAGAATTTTCTTTTGTAAATTCCTTCTAGACTTCCAAGATTCATTGTCAAGGTAGCTGATATTTTCTTCTCTCAACTATGGCAGTGGGATTTTCAGCTAAGGAATTGTTCTTGCAGTCACCTCGTCCTTAGTTTGTGAAAGTATTGTTTATTTCAGTTCTGTTCAACCAGTTGGGTCTCTAATGTCTTCTACATGAAAAAGAAAGAAAAGTGAATGGGAGAATGCACATTGGTTCTTTGAGCGTAAAAAAATTAATGCCACCACTACCACCAATGAAACTCTTTCTCTTGATTGTGACACAATTTTTTCACTTTATTCTTGGATGAAAAATCTCTTCTCTTGCTTTTCAGTTTAGGAGCTTGTTTAAATCAGTTATTATGCAGTTAGTTAACTGATAGGCCACGGAGACCAAGTTTGCCTTAGTAACAATTGACATTTATAACCTAGTTAAACTTTAGCTTGACAGGGATGATACCTCATAATCCAAAATAGAGCATTTAAGTTAAAACTTTTGAATTTAAAAAATCAAGTTTTAAAATATTTCATCACACTTACTATGAATTGAACTTTAATCTTAGTCATTTAAACAATTGGAACTTTAAGGAATTTGACGAATTCTTAATCAAATTTTTCTTGGACAATTTGCTTCTTTTATTTTGTAAGCCAGGTTTATTGAAGTATAATTTATATACTATAAAATTTATCCTTTTAGTAAACAATTCTATGGGGCACCTGGGTGGCTCAGTGGGTTAAAGCCTCTGCTTTCGGCTTGGGTCATGGGATCAAGCCCCGCATCTGGCTCTCTGCTCAACAGGGAGCCTGCTTCCTTTCTTCCCCTCTCTCTGCCTGCCTCTCTGTGATCTCTGTCTGTCAAATAGATAAATAAAATCTTTAAAAAAATAAAACAAAATAAAATAAACAATTCTATGGATTTTGACAGACATAATTGGCCTGTGGAGTTGTATTATTCCCATCCTTCCATCCTCCTATTTCCTCTCCTCTTACCATTCTCCTATTACCCTTCCCTACCCCACCCAACATTCTTGAGAATATTTGAAATAAATGGGTAGGTGCTTTTACAAATTTCATAACATTATACTCAATATGAAAAGAAAATGTTCTCTGGTAGCTATACAAAATGCTAGCTGCTTCCTTAAAACTTGATTATTAGTTGTGACTATGTGGGAGCCTTTTCTTTTGGATTTGTTGCAAACAGTAACATTTCTTCTGAATGTTTATACTGTAATCCCTGAAGCTATTGTATTTTCTGTAATAAGTGACTTATGAGCTTCAGTGTAGACATAGCTACCGCAGATGCATGTGATTCTTATATACTGTGAATCCTGTAATTTGTCAGTGGAGGATATGGGAAAGAATTTTTTTCTATTTTCTTATGATAGTGATATTTTCCTCTTTTCTTTGTGATCTTTTACTTTTCTTTACAAGACTTTCAGAATTTTCCCCCAGTAATTCTCTGAAGGCCTCTCTTAAATAGTCCTCTAAACTACTCTGTCCCTTGGTAAATTTGTTTTACAGTGATGTCATGTACATGACCCCCAAATGGAGAGAGCAGCAAAAGGAAAAAATATTTTGACATGTGCATTTAAAGGGGAAATTAAAAATGTGTCATATAGTGAATATTTTGTACATGCATTCCCCTTCTTATTAAGCTAAGCTTAAGCTTTATCAGCTAAACTCATGGACTTGCTGGATCGAAGAGTATTAAGGTTTTAATATGTAACCTCAAATTTGTACTCCTGAGAGACTTTGCTGTAGAATTCCCATCAGTATGTATGAGAAAAATATTTCTCAACTTTCTTGCATTTCTTTGCTTCATGTTTGAAACTTTCATGTTTATATAGCTCTGCTTTGCAATAGTTAAGGCTAAATGTTTGCTTAACCAAATTGAACTAAAAATATCTTTGCCAAAGACAAAGGTATGTAATTTAAGGTAGGGATGCTTCTGTTATTAAGTTAAAAGAATAGACAACTTTCAAGTGAAATGGAGATTATCTTCCAACTGGTTATTATGCCATACTATACAATAAAGAAATTTATTTAAAATGAAAATTTAGAATCTTGTACTATGCTGATAAAGAGAATATAATTTTAAATGAAATGATATCTATAAAATATTGAAATGATGATTCCTACAAAAGAATAAGAATCTGGCACCATTTTGCAGAAATAGTTCCTCAGACTCTAGCAGTCTACCTTTCTATATATTATCTCAAGTGTCAATTCTCATTCATTTCTCTATTATATGTGTTTTGGGAGATTTTTCTAACAATTGATACTATTGTATCATTCATTGCATTAGTATTACTCATAAATATGTAGTCTGTGAAAAAGATCTATCCTAGAAAGAAAATAAAAATCATAAGGACTGTTGAACATACTGAGAGTTTGCAGATTTTATGAGCAGTTGACTAAGGACAAATATGTTTGGTAATCTTTTGACAAGTTACTCATCTTTGGTGTAGGTAGAAGGAAGTAGCCTCTCCAGCTTAACCTTACCTGCTGATTATACCAACTGCATGGCTAGAACCTTATTTAATGAGATTTCTATTAAGAAAGAGTGGGAAGCAAATCCATAACCATAGAGATGGCTAAATTATCTCTGATAAAATGAGATAATTTTGTGCAATGAGGAAAATATTATAGATTTTAAAATTCAGCTATGATTCTGACTTCAGTTGCATAATTGCATACACCATTAATGTGAAAAGTTGATTTAAATATCCTGAAAATTGGGACCCCCCCAAATGCTTTGTTTAAATTACTGAGGTAAATTCATGTGAATACTGGTGTTTAGTGCCATTTTATTGAAAACTTGCTTCAGTGCCTACACTGTGTATGTATATACAGAAGACTGGAGTATTATAAAGTATAATG
Source organism: Lutra lutra (assembly GCF_902655055.1). Lineage (NCBI taxonomy): Eukaryota > Metazoa > Chordata > Mammalia > Carnivora > Mustelidae > Lutra > Lutra lutra. The sequence goes on along the minus strand of NC_062283.1, from coordinate 48,131,894 downwards.
GCTTTATCTAAAGAATGGTTTACTAGGGAAAGAAATGACAAGGGGCTTTTATGGAAAGTCCAGTGTTTCAAAGAAAATCTGTGTGAAGTAACTAAGGTGAAACAGATTTTAAGCTTCTAAGGTCTATTTGCTTCAGTAGCTTTGGCCAAAAAAAAATAAAAACCTGAAGCATAAAGCAATGACTCCATCTTTAATGGTCAACCAATCTAAGTATGAGTCTCTGTTGAGCTTGATAATGGAAATCATCTTTGTTTTTGCCTGTGCCAGACACCTAGCAGGAATTTCCCTTTGGAATCCCCTAATCTTACTTCTGTGCATTCTCTTTTGTACATTACTTGTTTGGAACAGTTATCTTTCTTCTTTGCAACCAGGTAACTTCCCCTAGGTACTTTTATAAGCATAGCTATTATGTGAGTCTACCACAGTGACGACCTATCAGAAAAAAAGACTGATGTTAAACCAACACTGAACAGTTAAAAAAAAAAATCAAGAAGTCATGGGCCCCTTGAGACACAACCTCTTTACCTCAACTATGACTATTAAATCCATTTTATATTTTATTCAGATTCAAATGTCTAGGGGAGAAATAGCCACACTTGAAGAATGCTTTAAAAAATAAATTAATACACAAAAATTGGCTTGTGTGTTTGTTGCTCTTTTCAACAATGTAACAATTCTATAAATCACTTTTGTTACTAAGAAACATTGGCTCCACATAGCACATTTTACTGTCTTCATTATTTATATTAATTCTTTTATCTAAATTAAGAAGCACATGAACAAAAAAAATAGAACAAAAGGGTTGCTTATGAATATAGGTAATTTCTGAATGTACACACCCATTCCCACCCATTCCCATCTAGGCCTGCTCTCAGGGGTCAAAGACTCTAGTTTCCTCCATTCCCCATGTAGCTTATTTGTGCCACTCCTTTTCTTATCAGCTGTAGGCATTATTGTCAACTTCCTATAATAATACATCAGATTTAGCTCCAATCCCGCCAACTTTATCTACCTTGCTTAATATTGTTATATTAGGTCCTCAGTTGTTTAACCCTTGCAAACAATAATACACATAATATATACTTAACTTCAGTCTCTTGTTCCATTAACTGTTGGCTCCTCAGTTTGTTGGATGAATAAATTAGGGCCCCTACCTGTGCTTCTGCTTCTGCTTTCAGCCTCCTACTTCCTATTCCTCTTAATCTAGTTTTACTTTTAAATTGGGAAGTTTGAAAACATTTGCTGTTTTATAACTACAATTAATATTGTAGTTGGTTGATCATCAAAGTTGAAAGCTGGTAGTTGACATTTATATTATTACGACTATGGGAATATTCTTCATTTTAAAGCAAGTGGTGTGCTAGGATTCCTTTTCTTTCTTCATGGTTTCAGTATTGTGACTTCTATTTCACTCACAGATGATTGTTCAGATGGGTTCTTTTCCACATTTCATCCATCATTCCACATTAGAGTTTGCCCCATATTTGGACTGTGCCTGCCTTTATAGTCCCTTTTGCCCTGGAATTCCATGCTGGTTTATCCTGCTATTTTCTTATAAGGAAAAAAAAATCACAAGTCCTTTTCACCAATGCCTTCAATTTCTTGCTCATTCTGGCTCTTGCTTAAAATCCATTGTATTTTTATTCTTGACACTCATTGATCTTCTCTTAGAATTTGGATTAACTGCTGTTTCATATTTCAGATATAATTTTATTTTAGTATTTGGTTTTCTCATAATTGAGTTTTTCTCCCTTGCATTTTGTGGTTTTAAAAATACTCTTTGGTTTCCAGGTTATCATTCATACCTTCTAATGTAGGTTGTCCCCTTTTTGCACATCTTCCTCCAGAGTCTGTTGTCTTTATGCTCTTGTCTGGACCCGGTGCTGCCAGTTGTCATCTTGGTTCTGTCCTTTGCTATTCTAGTCTGCCTCCTCTTTTTTCTGAATCCCATAAATTTTCCTCTTATGCTTCACTTCCTTGTTTTGCTGGAGGATATTTTCAAGTAACTTCTTCAAGAGGAATTCTGAAGTCTTGTATATTTGAAAGTGTCATTAGGTTAAGCCTGAACTAAATTGATTCAGTAACTAATGGGATTCGAAAGTCAGCAGCATCTTCCCTCAAAATGTGGATAACATTTCTCCATTGTTCACCTGGTCCCACTTCTACCCCACCACTTACCTTCCACCATTTCTTTTCTCTGAATCTGGATCTTCCTTAAAGATATGCAGGTTAAGCTGGCTATACCCATCCCACAACCCACAATCTTATTTATCCTTTTCTCTCTGTGTTATAAATAGCCCGTGGTTTCCATCCCGCAGCTCCTTCTGTCAGTCTTCTTCTACTTACTTTCTATATTTAGGAACTTCAAATCTGCTGATGAATCCTTTCTCATTTTATTTGCTCTTGGGGGTTTTAGCCTTAAAAAATAATTTATGATTATTTTGGGGAGAAAAAGAGGAAATAAACATATATACTCAGTCATCTATCTTGAACCCAAAATCTGTACCAAGATTTTTTAAACAATTAAATTTGGGATTTTAATATTAATATTTAATGATCGATATATTGGTTTATATATTTGCCTTTAAGCCTCACAACAACTCTGAGATATTTTCCTCAGATATCAGATGTGGAAACTGGGGAATGGATAGGTTATTTAATTGCTCAGGCTTTTCTCTCTGGTAGCTGGGGGTGATATTTACAGATCTAGACATATCTGATTCTAAATACCATGCTCATTCATTCTGCCTAGCAGGTTCTTATGCTGTTTTTATTTTGGTAACTAAATTTGCCTCTGGGAACCCTTTAAGAAATGTATGTTGCATCAGCATAGATTTCAAAAAAATAGAAAAGAGAAAGAAAAGCAAAGAACAAAACAAAACCTCCAAACCAAAAAAAGTCCTCCATTCCTCAGGTAGATTAAAGGATAGTTAGAATCTAGTTGGATGCAGTGTTGCATCACTATCATTTAGGATTATTTTAGATTTGGTGATAACTGCTCAGATACCCTCAAAATGTAAATATTAGTGGAGATACTCTAATTAATCAGTATGTATTGATACCTCATATGGGTAAAACACTATACCAACTGCCGTACTAAGTACAAAGATGAGCAAGATATAATCTTTGTCATCTTTTAAAAGAAAGATAAATACAAAAATAGTTATAATGGAAAGCAAGATATAAGCAGTGTAAGAAAAACATAATATGCTGTGGAAATTAAGGAAGGAGAGGTAAGCAAAGAGGTAAGCTAAAGTAAAGGAGGAAGAATGCAAGAATATTTAAGTAAGGCTTCATGGAGAAGATTAAAATGAGCTTTGTTAGATGGATAAGTTTTTAACAGAATGGAGTGTGTTCCAATGTGAGGGAAAAATAAAAACTGTAACTATTAACATTAAACTATTAACATATTCAGGAAAGAGAAGACTATCCATGTTACTTGATCATTTGGATAACAAGTAACAGAAAAACCAGTGCCTTGCACAGAGTACACAATCATTCAGTAAGAAATTATTGAACCCCTACTGTGTGCAAGAACTGATAGATGTAACAGTGAACCAAGGTAACAAGATCACTGCTCTTATTGAATGCACCATCCCATGAAGTAGACCAAATAAAGGAGTAAACACACCAAATGAGTATACTTTGTACCGGATGCCATGAAGGAACAATGCTAATCCCGGAGGGTTGTGTGGATTACATGTGCTAATATATGTAAATTACCAACTGCCCTACCACTATTATTTTCATGATCATTTAAAAAATATTATAGAGAAGTAAGTAAACAAAGTTTATTATAAAAAAAAATCACAAGGACTATCAACTTTAAATACAGGAGGTAAGAAAAGTTTTTCTGCTAAAATGGTATTTATGAACTTGATGTAAGATAAGAAGCCAAGCCATGCAAATAGTGGGGGAAAAGAGTGATTCAACAGAAAGAATGGAGGAGTAAATGCCACAAGGCAGAACATTTTAAGGGAGGTTATAGGAAATGAATATTGGGCTGTTCGGCTGAAGCAGTTAAGTAAGGGAGAGATTCATGAGATACAGTTGGAGAAGCAGGCAGAAGTGTACTCTGCAAATCTATGTAGGGCGTCATAATATTTTATAAAGATTTGTTGAATGGATGAGGAAATGAAAGAATAAAGATCTATTGAACTGTGCCGTGGTTGTCATGTCTGGAAAAGCACATGGGAGCCACGTTGTGAAAGACCTTGAATGCTGGTCTAGAATGGGTATCATTGGATTAAATAGACAATGAAAATGTACTGGTCATTTTCCAAACAAGGGAGCACATGGTCCGGACTGTCTACATAATCCCCGTGGAGTCTGGTGAAAAATAAACATGTGTAACTCTTTGTTTATAAATTAAGAATTTCAAGAGAGTGATAGCAAAACATTAAAGCTTGGTCCTTCTTAGCATAGGGTCCTGTGTATAGGTCATATGCCCTTCCAGCCTTCTTTGGTTGTGGCTGATAATCTTTTAGAAGTTTTGTCTTTCAGGATATATTGTGGATACAGAGAGACTATCTAATGAACAGTTCAGATACTCTCCATACAGTGTATAGAGAGAAGCTGAATGGTGACAGTGAGAATAAAAAAAATTAAAAAAAAAAAATATAGTCTATTCCTGCCAGGAAAAACTGGCAGAAATAGACTATATAAATGGTGGTATTATTAGATAGAGGGAATGGAATTATAAAAGGAAAATTCTAAGATGATTCTAAAATTCTAAGGTGTTAAGCCATAGTGACCATGGGGAAAACAAACTACTGTTTGTTTAACTGTTTATTATATATCAGAATCTCCTAGATACATTACCAAAATTTAATGCTCAAACAACACATTTGTGACAGTTGTAATTATTATGATTTTAAAAATAAAGCAGTTTAAAGAGTCTCAATAAATTTTCTCCGGTATTTGTATCTGTATTTCACATTTAAGTCTACTTCTACAACTTGTGCTTTTTTTTTTTTTTTTTTTTTTTTTTTTTTTACATGGCCTCCTTTCAGAAAGAACATAAGCTATGGCGTTCTTAGTTTGAGATATAGCAATTTAAAAAGTGGGTATTCTCTGGATTTGAGTTCATTATATTTTATTTATTCAGCATATATTTAAAGAGTACTAACTATATGCCCAAGATCCATGCTCAGTGTTGGCGTTAAAAAGATGAAAGATATTATTTTCACAATTCTTATGTAATGAGAACTCAATAGTGGTGTCCCGCAAAAATGTAATTCATTCTAAAATATCTTCTCTTTAGTATGAGTCACCTCTGGACCATATTGCTGGTAGATATATATACTAATCCTAATATATTTTATTATTTAAATACATATATGTTTGTATACATACATATATATATGTATGGTGGCAGCATAATATAATAGTTACTATTATATAATCAAACTCTTTATACTTACTAGATACACAACTGTGGGAAAATTGGCTGGACTTTCCATACTTAAGTTTCCTCCCAAAATGGGGATAATAAAGATGCCTACCTTGAAGGACTGTTAAGAGGACTAGTGATAAAAAACACGCATTACCTTGAACAGTGCCTAACAAACAGTTAGTACTCAATAAAGTTAACTCTTACCATTACCTGTGGTATGGTCTTATTTAAGATACATCCTAGATTTCAAGTCAGTAAATTTTATGGCCAATATAAAAAAGAGTGTAGGTGGAAAGTCACAAGAGAAAACAAGTTTGTGATTTTTTAAAAATCCATTACTAGAGCTAATACAATGCAAGAAATTTTTAATGGAGATATGGTAAGAAAAGGCAAATTGTTATTTTTAGACTAGTAAATCCTAAATGACCAATGTCTAATTTGTTGGTAATTATTTTAGTAGACATTAGCATGCACTTATCAGTTAGTCAAATAATATTATACATATATTTTATATGTACTCATGCTTGTACATGTATCTATAAGTGTAGGCATATACTGGTTACTAAGTCAGCAGTGTAGTAAGTGATGATGATGATTATCTGCATAATATTCTTAAGAGTTTTTCACATAAAATAAAATTTGAGAAATAATAGTAATTAAGCCATAAACCTGTGCTTGTAACCTTTATTGGAGTCATATAATATGAACCTGGTAGTTTTATATTTCTTTTGTGTTATTTTTTTTCTTATCTGTCTAGTCAAAATGAGACTCATCGTACTGAGAGCGTTATATGGCGCCTAAAAGTAGTACAATAGTGTTTTCCATTTTAGGTCCCTTAAGTTGAAAAGGAATAGTTCCTTTGCATTATGAACTTCTTTCATTGATATTATCACAAAGAATAAAAATAATTGATTGCATCTTTTAAGAATATTGCTAGTGAGTCATTTAAAAAAAAGAATATTCATGGGCGCCTGGGTGGCTCAGTGGGTTAAGCCGCTGCCTTCGGCTCAGGTCATGATCCCAGGTCCTGGGTTCGAGCCCCACATCGGGCTTTCTGCTCAGCAGGGAGCCTGCTTCCTCCTCTCTCTCTGCCTGCCTCTCTGCTTACTTGTGATTTCTCTCTGTCAAATAAATAAATAAAATCTTTAAAAAAAAAAAAGAATATTCAGGCTCTGTGGAATATTTCTTGGCTAATTTTATTTTAGCTCTAATATTTTGTTTTTATCTCCAGTATTAATACATGAATAAAGCTACCATACTGAGCTTCCTCCCCCACTTTTCCTCTTACAGAGTTCCCTTTTCCTGGCAAATCTTGTCCTTCCATCTCTGTAACCTTTAACATTTCCTTAATTACTTTATCCTGAAATGATTTCTTCTTTTTCTGTGTTTCTCAGACACTTTCTTAGTATTTCTCTTGTAGCACTTATCACTTTATATCCTGTATACATTTTTGGTGGTAAAGGCCAAATTCTGTATTTATGTACTAGATGCTATCAATTTTGCCCAATTGAGGGTCTACTTTGAGGCTCATGGAAATTCTTTGCAGCCTGTAAAGCAAATCTAAGGCATGAATTGTTAGTATAAATGAGTCAGGGGACCTTTTTCTAACTTCTGTACCTTGGGGGATGAATAAAGGATAACAAAACATCAAATTTGTTTTCATATGACAAGTACTGAAACAAAGAAACCCCCAAAACAACCTAGTTTCAGTATAACAACTATGGATCCCCAAAATGCTTTCTTCCTATTATTAAAAAATTATCTCTCTTGGTAAGATGCTGATTGATCTAGTAAAAATTAGTGACCCACTTGAAATGAGAAATTAAATAAGCTGGTGGGAAGTAAGGATCTATTTCTGATGTCATAATCTTGTTGAGCCTTCAGCAATGAGGAGTAGGTGAAGTGTGCTTGAGATTGCCGTGGAGATTGCATGCAAGAGGAATGGGCCCTGACTGTGGGATTCTGAATGTGTCATACCCAGCTCCACCTCCTTGGTTCTGCCTTTTAAGCAAGCTCCTACAAGTTACGGCCCAAGAGGAGACAATTCTGTGTCAAGGGTCGTCTGAGCATACACATCATCAGCTCAAGTGAGAGAACACCCAGCAGTGGAGTTTAAGCCTGAAGTTTAGGGGAGGAACAATTAAGATTATTATTTTCCCTTTTGTTTATTACTCTCAGTTAGATAGAGGTTGCTTTATTCTCTGTTGAGAGCATGATGTACTAAGAGAGTTTATTAAGAGTAACTTTAATCCTCATGGATTAAATAACCTGTTTTACCCATTCTTTAAATCTTCTAACTCAGAGGACAAATTGAACAAGTAGGAGAAGAAGGGACAGAAGGTTATCGGGTAGGAAACATCTCTAGAAACTGAGGCAGAAAAGATATGCTGAAGAAACTGGTGTTTAATCTGGGTTTAGTGGGTGTTCTGATAACTTTTCAAATTATAAGCCCTTCATATAAAACATCTGTATATTTGTGTGTGTGTGTTAACCAAGTAAGCAGACCTAAGCCTAATGAAAATCCTTAAAGAGGAGGCAGATTTTAGCCCAGTGGAAGGGAATACCATCAATCAGCAGCCAACCAACAAACAAACATGAAGTTTTCCCATGAGAAAAATGTTGTTTCATGAAGTAATGAGTTCTGGGTCATTGGAGGTGTTCAAGCAGAGATTGAACGACGACTTTTAGGGAATAGTGCAGAAAAGAGCCCAACATCTGATAATGGTTGGGTTTAATGACCTGTAAGGCTCCCCTGAAATTTTAACTTTTTATGTTTCTAAGAACGTACAAGATTTTATGCCTTAGATATAAGGTTCAGGAAGTCATATTATTTCTAGGCAATTTCTCATGTTCCATTTAGTAAAAAATAAAGAAATAAACTAGTTTCTGAATGAGAAAGGAGTAGAACTGGGGTTTTATGTTTTTCTGGTTACAAGAGGACTTCAATATCTTTTGTTCTATGGAATCTAAGAAAACAATGCCCTAAATTTTAACACTTTCTCTTTTTAAAATTTACTTTTGTGGAAGCTAGTTTCATTTCTCACCTTGCAAAGAAGGAGTCAGCTCTGAGGTTTATCATCTTTTACAATTCCCTTTACCTCAGTGGAGCAAAATACCACTTAATTCAGACTAACCTGTGATACTTGTTTAAAGTTTGGGTTCTTAGTCCCACTCTGGCATGATGAATCAGAATCTTTAGGAACGTATCCTGTGAATCCTTATATTTAACAAGTACCTTTATGTGATGCCTATGCACATTAAAGTTCAAGAATGTATGCAGTAGATCTTCATGATTGATTTTAGTATATAAGTATGGTTTATTTTCATGCTATCAAATATCAAAGAACCTCTCCATCTTGTGCAATACCTGGAGCAAAAACCTTGACAAGAATAAATAGTTGTCTTCAAAATATCTTTTTATTTTTGAAAAAAAAATTTTTAGGTACAGTTGACACACAATGTTACATTAGTTTCAGGTGTAAACATAGTGATTCAAATTTCTATGCCTTATGCTATGCTTACAAGTGTAAGCTACCATCTGTCACCAGAGAATGCTATTGCAATACCAATGCTTCTATTCCCAGTGCTTTGCCTTTTATTCCTGTGACTTCTGCATTCCATAGCTGAAAGCCTGTGTCTCCCCTGACCCTTTGCCCATTTTGCCCATCCCCCCTTCCTCCTCTCCTCTGGCAACTATCAGTTTATTCTCTGTATTTATAGGTCTAATTCTGCTTATTGCTTATTCATTTGTTTTGTTTTTGTTTTTTTTTAGATTTATGTGTGACTGAAATATTATGGTATTTATCTTTTCCTGTCTGACATATTTCACTTACCATAATACCCTCTACATCTATCCATGTTGTTGCAAATAGCACAATCTCATCCTCTTTATGGCTGCATAATATTCCATCATAGAGAGAAAATATATATCTCTATATATACCTGTGATATATGTGTGTGTGTATGTGTGTATACCACATCTTCCTTATCCATCCATCTGTTGATGAACAGTTATGTGGTTTTCATATCTTGACTACTGTAAATAATGCTGCAATAAACATAGGGGTACATATATCCTTTTAAATTAGTGGTTTTGTTTTCTTTGGGTAAATACCCAATAATAAAATTACTGGATCATATATGGATTTTATTTTTGAGTTACCTCCATACTGTCTTCCACAGTGGCTATACCAATTGACATTCCTACCAACAACACATAAGGATTTCTTTTTCTCCACATCCTTATGGATAATTGCCAGTGACAGAAATGACAGTCAACTAGCTTAAGAAAACGAAGCTTCATGTACCTGGAAAGCACAGGAATGAACTCTAGTCATGTCTGGAACTGAGACTCAAATGACATCAGCAGAAGTTTGTCTTGAGCCATCATTTAGCTCTGATTTTATTTTATTTTTGGATTATCTTCATTCTGGTGTTTCCTATATAGTGGCAAAGGTGGCCATCATCAACTCTAAGTTTATATCATTCTTACATCTGGGGGTTTAAGGCAAAAGAAAGTGTATTTTTCTAAATCCCCCATGCAAAATTCTGAGGGATGACCCTCCTTGTTCCAGACTGAGTCACACATCTATTCCTGACTTAATCACAGTGGCCAATGGGATAAAGTACTTGAGTTCTCTGATTACCTGTTCCTGGGCCATATCACCCCTTGGTTTTCTTAAGAGTCTTGGCATGGTTTCCCCCAAAGGAGGAGATGCTGAGCAGAAGAAATTAGCTCATGTTCTCCATTGGAACTAGTTATTAAGTCCTTTCAGCAGATATTTATTGATCATAAAATATTGGAGATATAGAGTGAACCCCCATGCTGACTTCTACTCCTTAGGTGCAGTCCAATGGAGGGAATTAATGTTTAACATTTGCTATGTATGGTGGTAAGGACCATGGTGAGGTAACAATGAAGTTCTGAGGGAGCCAAGAGGAGTGTGCAACTAATTGGAATTTAGTAATTTAGAGTAGCAGCTGGATCTGGAGAATGAGTGGGGGCCATAAGGTAGATGCAGTGGGAAGAGCAGCCGAGGAAGAGGGAACTGCGGTTGCAAGAGACACATACTTTAAAATGGAAAGTAAAAGTATCATGTTACTTATATAATAGCTAGCATTTATATTATAATCAAAATAGACTTTCCAAGCAAGAGGGTTGAAAAAAAAAGTCCTGACTCAGGATAAAATTTGAGTTGTTTGTCCATTTTGGCTGGGAGCCAGTGCAACTTACCCTGGATAACTCCATTTCTGTTAAACTGAACGGTGTTTTCACTTGTAAGAAAACCCTATAGTGGAAGTAAAGATTTTTGTTAGGTCAAGTGGTTAAGATTAAATGTTAGAAAGCTCTTAATGGCAATTGCAGTGAAGTTTAACAATTTTACTTCTTACTGAAAGAAAAGAATAATATGGTAGCAATTTAGAAAAGGCATGCTTAAAATTCAGTGAAATGTAGAAGCAGTAGAAGTTAAAATTGAACTTTATTTTTATGGATTTCAGTTGTTTTTAAGGATGAAAAGGATATCTATTGATTCTGTTTGCCATTGATGATGATTCAAGTGTGGAATATTCTATATATAATATTGGTCCAAAAAATAAGGATAAAAGTGATTTTAAATATTTTGAGATGGGCTGGAGAGAAGAGGAACTAGGGAAGAGAATGTATGATAAGGTGGTACAATAAAAAAAATAGTGTTTATATCCAGCTTTTCACAGTGTCTCTGTAGACATTAGGTTCAATTATATAGTCTGCTTTAGAGAAACAAATTATATAATGATGATGCAGGTGATGAAAATAAAAGTGTTGTTTTAAACCCTGTATCTATATTCTTGAATTTAGTCCTTAAATGATCCTTTAATATAGGCTCAGTATTATCTCCATTTTAGAGATGAGAGAACAAGGCACAGAGAGGTTGAATAGCACGGCCAAGATTCAGGAGCTGGTTTTAGGCCCAGACTTATATAGAGGGATACTGTAGTCCAACTGTGGACAATAACAGGTAATGTTTATTTAGCATCTATGATGAGCCCCAAATAATATTTGCTTAATCTCTTCGTCACAGGTGTCCTATGAATAGATATTATTTTAAACCCATTTTACAGGTGAAGGAGAGCTTGAGACACTGAGAAAATTGGCCAAGTTAATAAATGTCCAAATCTGGACTTCAAAATAGGTCTTCTGGACTTCGTAGACTACATTCCATTCACTGCTCTGTATGATCTCTTTCTTAGGCTGGATGCAGTGATCATCATGAAAAAGGGAAATCCAGTTTTTCATTTTTTTTCATGAATCTATAGCAAGTGCCCATTTAATGACAAGGTGCTATTCTATGGCAACCTTAGTAATAAAGAATCACTAAAGAAATTAAATGTGGTCACAAAAATAAATAATTTTAAACTAACTTGAATCTGTGCTATAAAAACTATGTTCTGTAGTTTAGGATTTAAAATTTATTTCTGAAAAATTGTATAAAAATATGTTCCATACACCGATTCTTAATACTTTGAATTTTTTTCTTACTTTTAAAATACCTCTTTGAATTTTGATACTGATTTTAGTTACAAACTGTTACATTTCTAGTTAAGTATACTGGTATATTAAGAGGTTAGAAATTTTAGCCCAGGATTATGTTTCAATATGATAGGTTGAGCATATGATATCTTCTACTTTGCTCCAAAACTCATTGTAATAAGAATAAAAATGTAGAAATAGGAAGTGGAAGGAGAGTCAATGGTGTGTGAAAGTTTTATTAAATCTAATAAGACATAAAGAATGGATAAAAGAGTAGATACTGGTTCAGAAGGGTGGAAGAAACCATAACTTAGAAAATGCCCAGGGGTGCCTGGGTGGCTCAGTCATTAAGCATCTGCCTTTGGCTCGAGTCATAGTCCCAGGGTCCTGGAATCAAGCCCTGCATCAGGCTCACTACTCGGCGGGAAACCTGCTTCTCTCCCACTCCCCCTGCTTGTGTTCCCTCTCTCACTGTATCTCTCTCTGTCAAATAAATAAAATCTTAAAAAAGAAAAGAAAAGAAAATGCCAAGAGGGGTACCTTACAAACCCAAGGAGTTGTATACAACTTGTGATCTACAGATAGAATAGTCAAAAAATGAGTGTAATCTTAAAAACAAGGGGTTAATGGTGAAAGTAACTTAAAAAAAAAGTAAAAAACCTATAACTGGATAATACTTCTCACACATCTTCTTTTCCTTTGGACACAAACCTCAAAACCAAAAATTCCTCCAAAAAAAAGTAAAAAATAAAAATGGACACAGAAAATAGAAGAGTAGTTAACAGGGGCTTGAGAGATGGGGGAATGGAAACTTATTCTTAATGGGTACAGAGTTTTAGTTTTAGTATGGGATGGTGAAAAAGATTTGTAGATGGATAGTGGTGATGATTGCACAATAGGGTGAATGTACTTAATACACTGAACTATACAGTTAGAAATGGTTAAAATGGTAAGTTTTATTGGAGTGTGTATATTTACTACAATAGGTAAAAAGAAAAGCGACTTCTTATCTACAGGAGTGAAAAAGACTGGTAAAATTAGGATAGTTTCTGTAGAAATTAGCCTCTTAGAGTGAAGTCTTCAATGTTTCAGCCATTCATAGTGGCTGACTTGCTACAGGCTCCACATAAGATGAAACCTGCAAGTTGGCAGACTTGCTCATCAATACAAAGAACTCAGCTCGGTTTTCGATTGTCTTAACCTTATATTCAAACAGACAATGAAGGATGACCAGACAAATGAGGAATGTCAAAGAAAGAGCCAGGTTAATATTTGCCACAATGACCAGAGAGGGAATAGTTAATCCAGGGAATGGAAGAGGACTTTAAAATTGCCTCTGTTCCTAGTATCTTTAAGATACTTTAGAGAGATATTACATTTGTTAAGTGATAATAGTATGCTGTAAATGAAGGAACACATAATGTAACTGATGGAAAAATAAGAAGAATAAAGAAAAAAAATCATACATATCTCCTGGAAATAGAATAAAAAGAACAGAAAACAGGAAATGGAAGTAATGAAAATAAAAATTAAAGGTATAAGGATCAATGCAGGGTTTGTTGCCTAAATAGTAGAAGTTCCTAGAAGAGAAAACAGGGGACAGTGTATGATCAAAGAAATAATATAATCCTGTGCTAAAGGGTAAGTTTTCATGTTGGAAGGTTTTCCATGTACTCAGCAAAATGAAGAAAAGACATTTCTAGACATGTTCTTGTGAAAATTCAGAGTACCAGAGATAAAGAGAAGATGCTAAAGTTTTCAGAAAGAAGACAACAAAGTTAAAAAGCAGGTCACCTTACAATTCAATAATAAAAAGACAACCCAAATAAAAAATGGACAAAGGATTTTAACAAACCTCTCAAAAAGATAAACAAATGACCAAAAAGCACGTGAAAAGATGTTCAGCATCATTAGCCATCAGGGAATTCTAAATCAAAACCACAATGAAATACCAGTTAACACCCATTAGTGTGTCTTTGATTAAAAAGACAGATAATAACAAGTGTTGCTGAGACTATGGATGAATTGAAACCCTCATATATTCCTGATGGGAATGTAGAATGGTATACCATTTTGGAAAACAGTGTGATAGTTTCTCAAAAGGTTAAACAGAGTTACCAATATATGACCTAACATTTCCACTCCTTTTAAATTATATAACCAGGTCTGACCAGAATAGGCAAATCTATAGAGATAGAAAGTAGATTAGTGATTGCCTAAGGGTGTGAGTTTGGGGGAAAACAAAGAGTGTTTAGTAGGTACAGGAAGGATATGAAAATACAATTTTGTGGGGATGGTTGCATGGTTCTATGACTATGATTAAAGCCACTGAATTGTATACTTTAAGTGGGTGACTTGTATGTTGTGTGTACATTACATCCCAAAAAAGCTATTATTTTTTTAAAAAGTCACACTGTCATCAGGCCTCTTATCAGCCTTGGATTCTAGAAATCTGTGCAATGTAGAAGTAAACAAAGACCACTCAGATGAGAATAAGCAAAGGGTATTTATACAGAGATTTTTATAATAAGGGAATTAGCCACTATCACCTGGCAGAAACTCAAAGGCAGGCAAAGTAGTGGGAAAGCTCTATAGTGGAAAAAAAGAAAGGCTTCAGGTATGCCCTGATTGGAGGCTGTTGGCTTGGGGAAGGTGTAGGCAGGCTAAGTAGAAGCCAGGCATCTTATGCGAATGGTTGGGGGGTGGATATTTGGGTTTTTCTGTTTGGTACTAAACAAAGTGGGAATAAAAATTTAGAGAAGCTGTCAATTACTAATAAAGTTCTGGCTGTTCTGGGCCATTTTTTCCTGGGTTTATTGTTTGCTGGAGATCATGATCTGACTTCTTCCAAGTAGATTGGCTTCTTGGACCAATTACTGTAGACAGTGAGTTGATTTCCTACTCTGGTTGCTGCAGATTGTTGACCAGAGTTCTCTTTTTGTATATGGTGTGGCCATTGTCCATTTGTATATTCAGTCTCTCAGTAAAAATGCTTTCAAAATTATGAAGGAATGTAAAAATGCATACCCAAAGAATAAATAAAATCTGAGAGCTAATTGACTATATATATCATACATTCAAGGATTCATTAGCTTTACTTCCTAAGCCCCTTTTCTTAGGAAGTTAATTGAAGACATATTCCAAAAAATAAAGAAGAAAGGGAAACCAGAAAGAGGTGCTATAATCCAGAAGAGCATGGACCTGAAGTTCCAGGAAGAGCATGGTTTTGCACATCTAGAGAAGAGCCACTCAGGGTGGCATGCAAGGATTGAAGATGCCAACAGGGAATTGAATTCTGTGTTGGGAGGGGTGGGAGGGATTTCCTATAAAGGACAGTTTCACAGGAAACTAAGGATATGAAAGGGCATAGGGGGAAAAAAGGCAATTTAAAAAGGCATTAGTTACTCCAGGAAAAACAGTAATATAGTGTTTGCAGTTTTATCATTTTGAATTATTGTTCACAGCACAGCCTGTAATTACAAAGCACATAATAATACAAGAACTATTGTTTTTCAGTAAACACAAAATGTGAAATCATTGATTGTAGTTAAAAAACAGGACATAAATACTGTCATCCTTGATAAAGTAAAAGTATAGGTGACAGAAGTGGTGAGGTGGAAAGAGGGGGGAGAGGTGAAAGAAAGGTGGCACATACCATCATTGTAAGATAGAAAGCCAAGAGATATTGTCTATAGTTGATGGAACAAGAAATAAATGTGTTAGTTTATTACTGAGAGAAATAATGGTATTCATGTGCATTCACACACTAGCATAGGAATACAAATTATAATCTAAATTCTTCCTTATTCTTCCTTAATGATACAGACAATTCTCTATGGTGATAAATAAATGATTTATGTTATCATTTGTAACTGTTCTGTGGTATAAAAGTTATTATGCTGTACCTATATTGGTAGATTTTTGCATTGTTTCTAATTATTCACTGTGAGTAGTATTCCAAAAATGTCCTTGTTTATGCCTTTTATGCAATTTACCTATTTTTTCTTTTTCTTTTAAAAGTTTTACTTATTTATTTGACAGACAGAGATCACAAGTAGGCAGAGAGGGAGGCAGAAAGAGAGGGGGAAGCGGGCTCCCTGCTTGAGCAGAGAGCCCGACGCAGGGCTCGATCCCAGGACTCTGGGATCATGACCTGAGCCAAAGGCAGAGGCTTAACCCACTGAGCCATCCAGGCACCCCCTATTTTTTCTTCATAATAATTTTCTAAAAATGCAACTCTACATCTAAAGTTATCTATATTTGAAATTTTTGATTTGTGTCCAGAAATGTTTATTGATTTATACTTTCAACTCAATAGTATATGATAGTTCCTGTGTTCATATATCCTTACCAACAGCTACGACTATCACACTTTTTGATATTTGTCATCTGACTTCATTGGTACTTAAATTAACACTGTCAGATTACCAGTGGAGTTGTACATATGTTTATGTTTACTGCTATTTGTATTTCAGTCTTTTCTTGCCCTTGCACACATGGTGATATTTCTCATATTCATAATTAGGATTTATATATAAGAATTTTTGAACAAATTTTAAAGAATTGGTTATAAATTTTCTTGAATTATTTGGTTTGGATTTTAACCTTATTATTCATGCTAGTAAAAATTTTGAAATGGACAACTCATAAACATTTTTACTTAGGGTGTTTTAATTTAGGTTCATACATCTCAAGTCATTTTGACTTCAGAATTATAAAAATATGCACCTAAACATTATTATACTATTGCTTTTCTTTTTTCACATTTAATTATTTTGTTCATTTCATATTTTTTTTTATGTCAAATGAGACAATGTTTTCCAACCAACTTTTCTCCTGAATGGCTTGTCGGACCTTCAAGCCCTGCTTATATTTTTTTCACTGGTTGACCATCACTGAATTCAACCACATAAATGTGTTTTCCTAGTATTTGTTTTATCTTTTTGATCTATATGCATTAGTACAATGGTGTTTTGATTCTACATATTTTGTTTTTCCTTCCTGTATAGGGAAGACATCCTTTTTGGTTCTCTTTTTCATATTGTTTGTACCTGTTACTTCATAATTATCTTTCTAGATAAAATTGAAAATTCTTCAGTCAAAATTTTAAAATGACTTTATTAGGTTTTGATTAAAATTGCAAAAAAAAAAATTAACCCATGGGGTGGATCTGCTGCCATCGGAGGAACATTGCTTCAGAAAATTCATACACACAAACCTTAAATGGAAACTCTACAACATCCAGTAACCCTACCAGGTTGACTTTCTAACTATGAATTTCTGAAGAGCTAGTCATTTTCTTAAGATATGTGTTGATAAATTTTCAGAAATTCTGCTCATTATGAATTCCATTCTCTACATGTAACTTCTACCATGTACTGCTTATAATGTTATTAAGGATTATTTCTGTCACACTGTACACTTCTCAGTATGTTGTCTTCCCAGTGCATCTTGTGTGTTTTCTTAATTTAATTGAGACTATAAAAGAATTGTTGTCTAACATGTTCTTTTATAATAGAGGTAAATTTTAAAATGTGTATTCTTCGTTTTTCTTTTGCGTTATTTTTTTATGTTGGTGTTTTTGTATTGTTTTGTTTTCCTTTGATTTTTAAAAATTTATCAGTCTCTCTGGAGTTGTTTTCCTTTAATTACGGGAAGAATTTGCTCCAAAATGAAACAGAAGGGTTTTCCCTGTGTTGTTTATCTTCTTAGCACTATTCAGGGTGTTTCTTGGATCTAAAGAATGGGGCTTTATATTTTCAGTTAGGCAGGACCATTGCATATGGTTGAACAGCTTGTGCATTGCACGAGGATACCCACCTGAGGGTGTGAGTGGAGATGGACATTCCGCTCAATAGGTTGTATGCCTGAGTTCCAGGTTGTGTCTTGCTAAAGGACAAGGCTCCCTCATGTTCTTACAAAGACATAGTTCACCCACCCAGCCATGTGTCCACAGAGCAGTCTGCCTCCTGGGAGATACAAATAACCAGGAGAGGCCTTCTTAATCTCACAAACACCAACCCTCTATATTGTGTACATCTCTGTGTGTATATCTGCCTTCCCGCTGAGCCACCAGTATGCTGATCTCCTCAGTCCAGTTCTTCCAGTGGGTGCTGGAGCGTACTGCCAGATGGGGAAGAAATGAAGAAAAAAGGACTAAGAGATCATTATTGTCTTGTACTGCCCTCCAGGAGTATACTGCACTTTAAAAGGTCTTGTTCTTTTTTTTAGGATTCCAGTGTGCTCATTGTTGCTGACAGGGTACAGTTAAGGGGCTGGGGTTGGTAGGAGGGATTTACTTAAATTGTACTTGATCCTGCTGAAATTAATCTGCAGCTGACAATGAGAGAAGACAGAAACTCATGTGATGTTTCTCCTCAAACTCAGTATGGGTTTTGGATTTGTTTTGAGTACTTTTCTTTTCCTTTTTTTCCCCTTTATGATCTTTGGGACTTTAGGAATGTCCAATGAATTTGATGGGGTTTTGGAATATTGGTGAGATTTGGTGGGGTGAGGTCCAGAGCCGATGACCAAGAAAGAATTTTTGAGACATTTTTGGTGCAAAATGGTGGTTTTATTAAAGCACAAGGACAGGACTCATGAGCAGAAAGAGGTGCCGCACTGTAGTCCCCAGGAGTGGCTGATAATATATTCATGAGTTAGGGAGGTGAGGACAAAGGGCGTGTACAGAAAGACTGTGAAGACTCTCAAGATACTGGAGGCCTGGTTATTGTCAAGCCAAGACTGTTTTTCCCTCTAACGAGGCACTAACATGAAGGCAATTGGGAGTTTCCTGGAGGAATGTTACATTCCTCCTACACAGTCCTTGTCAATGGGCTGCAGGCTCAAAAGAAATTCAGTTTTGTTCACATTTCCTTTTGCCTCAGCCTCCCTCAATTTCATGTAGGGGAGGGTGATGTTAGGGCTCTAGGAAACTAAATGATAGGTCTCTGGAAGTTGAGCTATTAATGTTTCTTCCTTGTACATCATTAAGGCATTTGCAAACTGAGGGAGACTTCTGTCCTGCAAGACTGTGATCTCTATGACTTAATCATTTGTTCTTCCTTTAGGGCAGCCAGGAGTGCCTGAGAAATGTCACACATATCACATGGGGGGAGGGGTGTAGGGTGCCAGCTTTTGCTTTATCCTCAGCTAACTTGTTCCCTCATCAAACTCTCCACCATCAATATGACTCCACAAATTTGCTGGTAGTGGTGTGGTTATTTAATTTTTTGAATAGGGAAATATATTCTTTTGAATAAAACTAAATAACAAAAAAATAATAAATTTTACTGAATCAAAAAACTATGATGATTTTTGGACTTTCAAACATCTTTGAAACAGTGGCAGTGAGATTGAGCAATCCCCCCCCCCCCCATCTTCTGTATCATAATGTACCCTCACCTATAAGAACAGTCCCATGAGGGGCACCTGGGTGGCTCAGTGGGTTAAAGCCTCTGCCTTCAGCTCAGGTCATGATCCCAGGGTCCTGGGATCAAGCCCCACATCGTGCTCTCTGCTCAGCAGGGAGCCTGCTTCCTTCTCTCTCTGACTGCCTCTCTGCCTACTTGTAATCTCTGTCTGTCAAATAAATAAAATCTTTAAAAAAAAAAAAAAAACAGTCCCATGAGCATAATTTCTTATACCTAAATAAAGGCTCTCTTATCCCTACATGCTGCTCAATCTATTGTCCCATTTAGAGCAACAGTCCTCACTTGGCAGGACAAAATATTGGTCTTTCCTATCTCAGCTTGGAGGGCACCCTCATGTTCTCAGATTTCTGTTCCAGTTCACTTTCTCAGTAAGGCATTCCCTGACCACCTTCTTTTAAATTTCTGGTCTCCTTATTGGCACTCTATCTCCCTTCCCTAAATTAATTTTCTTCATAGCACTACAACCATCTATTGTAAATATTGCTTAGTTCCAACTCTTTTAAGTTGTAAACCTAGATCAAACTCTATATGTTGGCATTTTCTAGAACATGCCCCCCAAACCATTCTTTTAACCAGATTTAAAAGGGTGATTGTGAGATTATGATTTATAATAAATACATATTTGGTCTTCCACCTGTTCCTGGAAGAGAACTCCTAAAACCCTTATAATTTCCTGTGATAAGAGCAACAAAAGTGTCTTTCGTTGTGCTAGTGAGGTGACCTTTGAAAAGCCCTTAGGTAAGGGGGCTAGTTGCCAGAGGAGCCAACCTTGTGATTAGAGGGTTGGAACTTTATTTTTATTGTATTGTAGTGTATTGTATTTTTCAGTGTTCCAAAATTCATTGTTTATGCATTGCACCCAGTGCTCCATGCAATACGTGCCCTCCTTAATACCTACCACCAGGCTTGCCCATCCCCACACTCCCCTCCCCTCCAAAACCCTCAGTTTGTTTCTCATAGTCCACAGTCTCTCATGCTTTGTCTCCCCCGCTGATTTACCCCACTTCGCTTTTCCTTTCATCCTCCCAAAGTCTTCCATGTTACTCCTTATGCTCCACAAGTAAGTGAAACTATATGATAATTGACTTTCTCTCTTTGACTTATTTCACTCAGTATAATCTCCACCCCCATTTATGTTGATACAAAAGTTGGGTATTCGTCCTTTCTGATGGCTGTGAAATATTCCATTGTATAAATGGAACTTTATTTTTAAGTTTTTAAAGTAGGCTTGATGCCCAGTGTAGAGCCCAATGTGAGGCTTGAACTCAGACTCTAAGATCAAGACCTGAGCTGGGATCAAGAGTCAGGCACTCCGTCAACTGAGCCATCCAGGTGCCCAGAGGGTTGGAACTTTAAGTAACCTGCCACCTCCCCACCGAGGAAGAGGGGCTGAATTGATGCCAGTGGCCAGTGATTTAGTTAACCATTACTGTGTAACGAAGCCTCCTTAAAACCCCAAAAGGACAGGGTTCAGAGAACTCCAGGTTTGTGAACACAGGGATATTCTGGGAGATTGGCACAACTAGAGAGAGCATGGATGCTCTGGGCCTCTTTCTCATGTCTTTCCCTATGCATCTCTTCCTGAGTTGTCTTTTTATAGTAAACCAGCAATCTGTTAAGTAGACAGATTGCCTGAGTTCTGTGAGCTGCTCTAGCAAATGAATGGAACCCAGGGAAGGACTGTGGGAAGCTCCGATTTATAGCCTGTTGAACTTTGACTTAGGACTGGCATCCTGAATTGGAGGAGGTCTTTGGAACCTCTAGCCTGTATTCAGTTGGTAAAAGAAACAGCCTGGGCTTGTAACTGGCATCTGAAGTTGGGGTTGGAGGAAGACAGTCTTGTAGGACTAAGTTCTTAATCTGTGGAATCTGATGCTATCTCTTGATAGATAGTGTCAGAATTGAGCTGAATCCTTAGACATCCTGCTGGTATCTGAGAAATGCGTGGTGTCACATGGGAAGCACCCCACCCCCACTTCCCTCCCAACATACACATTAGAGTTAGGTCCAGGAACTTCATTTTGTTACCTTGTCATAGAGTTAAATTTGCTATTAAGGTAATGAAGTTTAAGCTTCAGGCCCTTTACTTGTACAGACCCATGAGAATACAGGAAGTTGCTGAGAGTTCTAAGTGTTCCAGTTGGGAGGAGAAAAAAGGTTACCACCGGGAACAAAGCATTTCTGGTATATTGCCTGCAGAGATATCAGAAGAAAAGAGCTATAAATCGCCACAAACTTTAAAGAGATTTCTGAATATATATGTATTCTATGTCATTAATTTTATATTTTATTTTGTATTATTTTCATAAAGATGGCTCCTAAATTATAAAAATTTCAGGCTCCACAGAACCTGTTATCAGCATTGCTTAATTAAATTAAGTTTGCTAAACATAGAACTAAAGAAAATGAAGCAGATTTCCTTGATGCAGAATTTTGGAGGTACTTGCCATGCAAATCTGCAATGTAAATCTCTTAGAGAAAGTTGAGATATGTGGTATTTCTAGAATGTGCACATCTACTTTTTCATAAAGCATCTTAAGCAATCAGTATCCTGTGGAAAATACTTTGGAAAGCTCTGCCTGGAAACTTGCCTTCTGTCTCTGCTTCCTATTTCATTTCCTTCAGAAAGGGCGAGCCCTTCTTTAACAACTTCACTAACCCACTTTAAGTGGCTGGAATGTCACTTAATGAATTTTATATGAAGGAAATATAAAGTAGATTCTTCCTGAGATTGATTGAGCCCTCTATGTTTAACATGACTCTGGATGAAATAAAAAGAAAAATGAAAACCTTGAATACAATCTAATCTGCCCATAATAGTCACCATTTTAACCCTTACCAATCTCCTGTTGATGAAGGAGATTGTAGTTCCTTTCCTGAAAAGAAGATTATTGGTGCCATGATCATATTTTCAGATTTAATCTGCATTTTCACATTTCACTGCCCCTCTGGAGGCTGGCAGAACCTAAAATGGTAATCTGAATGATACCTAAAAGGCATTTCAATGCACTTGCCAACTGAAAGCTATTGCAACCCTCCAAGAATAGTTTTTAAATAGTTTCAAAATGTTTTAAGTTGCTAAATATAAAATAGAACCATGACTTCTCATAATTGAATTAAACTAGATGAAACTGACTCTGAACTTTAGATAATAGATTAAACAGTTCAAAAATCTGTATTAGAAGAGAAAGTGTCTCAGGCAGTGGAAGTGAAATTGTACTGTATCCAAACCAGATGGCATTTTAAATAATATTTTCCATGGGAAACAGTGATAAATGTGTGTGTGTTTTGAGTGTGTGTGTCAATTTATTAGAATCATATCTGTGTTTGTATTTGGCTTTCTTAAGATGTACCACCTATTTTTGTAACTTTTGAATTTGATCACATTTATAGCATCTGCACTCACAAGATTACTCACTTCCCTAGCTCAAATTTCATGGCATTTAACAACTATAATTATACTTTTCAAGTGCTGTACCAATCTTCAGTATTACATTCACTGGCAGAGATATTAGCTTTCAAAAATGCTGAAAAGATCATAGACATTTCATTTGTAAAGATGGGCTGTACTTAATTTTGATGACGGTTACCTTGCTCATAACCACACTAAAAAGATCAGTCTCATTAAAAGTATATTACAGTTGGCAAATCTAAACGTGATGGGCTAAATTCTATCATCAAATTTGTAGAAATGGTCTTAGATGTGAGTTACCTGGCGTTTTAAGATGAGAGGTGATAAAAATAAAATTTTCTTACTTTCTGGGTAAATGTTGTTCCAGTTTCAAAGATAGGGTGAAAATATATCTTGGCATAACCCCAGTTTATTCTAGCTTACAACAACCCCAGTTGTTCTAGCTTAATTATTACTATCATCCTCTTTCACTCTCAAATGTCTTGGTATAGATGATAAATTGTATAGTCACCCTATTTATAGATGGTTTACTAAATCTTGGACAATTTGATTTAATTCATTCAGTTCTTTCCCCCCACCTTTCTCTGGTACCTACTGTGTTATAAAGTTTGGATGGATTTATAATGATAGTTTTTTTTAATATGTATACAGTAAGATATAAAAAGCCAATTTTCAGTTGTACTTAAGTGTGTATGTCCTTAAAATGGAGTAAAGTATATTGAGTCACGAGGCAGATAACTGCATTTTTTTTTACACACTGACTTACCTTCATATATCAGATAGAAGGTATATATATTATATCTTGCTTATTATACTACTGTGGATTTTAGGGTGTCAGTAAAGACAAAATTTCCTGTTGTCTAAGTTAAGAAGAACGTGTATAAAAAAGAAAACATAAAACTTGCTATAACTTTGGTTGCTGAAAATAGTAAGGACAGTTGATATTTAAATCATACAGCTGTATATATTTTTTTTTGTTTAGTTTTGTTGCAAATTCAATGTAATGATAAGGTATAGGTACTAAAGGAAATAGTATGATTAAAGACTAGTAAGTTGTTTATAATTTTTTTCCTTGCAAAATAACTTCCTTGATTATTGGTGATAGAATTTTTGAGACTGGGTGTCATAGTTTATTTTTCCTTTTTTTTTTTTAAAGATTTTTAATTTATTTATCAGAGAGAGAGGGAGAGAGAGCAAGCACAGGCAGACAGAATGGCAGGCAGAGGCAGAGGGAGAAGCAGGCTCCCCGCCGAGCAAGGAGCCCGATGTGGGACTCGATCCCAGGACGCTGGGATCATGACCTGAGCCGAAGGCAGCTGCTTAACCAACTGAGCCACCCAGGCGCCCCTATTTTTCCATTTTTAACACATAGAAATGTGAAACATAATATTTAAATTGTTCATATTCCCCCCAACCAGATAACTAATACTAATACACGTTAATATTTAAATACCCTCCCCCACATTAGAATTACATTTTTATACATGGTGTGTTTGTTATTATTGTAATATAACAAATTATTACATAACGTGGTAGCAGCTTAAAACACATGCCATTTTTGATTTCCTAGTTCTGGGGGTCAGGAATTCAGAAGTCACTTAGCTGGGTGCTTCTGGGCTCAGAGTATCTCATAAGGTTGCAGACAAGTTGTAGGCCAGCTATCATTATCTAAAGGCTTGGCAAGGGCTGTATGCTCCATTTCCAACATGGCTTACTTATATGGCTGTTGGCCAGAGGTCTGAATACCTTGTTTGCTGGCAATAGGCCTTTGTTCCTTGCCATAGACCTCTTCATAGGACTGCTAGAATGTCTTTAAGATATATAAGGGGGCTTCCCCAGAACAAGTGATACAAGAGATCCAAAAAGAAAACTACAAAGTGCCTTGTGTTACATAGTCTTAGGAGTTACATACCATCACTTCTGTCATATTCTGTTTATTAGAAAGAACTCACCAAATCTAGCCCACACTCAATGGAAGAGGACTTAATCTCAACCTCTTGAAGTGAGGAGTATCAAAGGGTTTGTGGACATATTTTAAAACCATCACATATGGTAAAAATGTAGGAAGCTACTACAAAGTGAAAACACTGGAAACCATGAAACATTGCTAAGAGAAATTAAAGAAGATCTAACCAAGTGGAAAATATATTCAGAGATTGGAGACTCAATACTATTACGATATTTATTTCAAATTGATTTATATATTCAATGTTATCACAATAAAAACCCAGTAGTCTTTCTTGTAGGAACTGACATGATGACTCCTAAATTATGAAGGAAATGTAAAGGGCCTGGCACATCAAAGTAATCCTGAAGAAAATTGGAAGACCTCTACTAATAATATATTTCAAGATTTAATATGAAGTTATAGTAACTAGGGCAAAAGTGTTTTCAGCATAAAGAGACAGAAATAATTCAATAAAACAATAAAAAGTCTAAAAAGAGACACATATAATGTCACTTGATTTTTAGCAAAAGTGCCAAGTAATTTAAATTTTGTTTCCTGAATCCTTAATATTATACATATTTTCCATGCTATTACTAATTATTTGAACATATTTTTATTTTGATGGTATAATATAATTCATGTGGTTGTTCTAAAATTTGTCAAATTCTTTTCTACCTGAAAATGTACGTGGTTTCGTCATCTGCTATTATGGATAATACTGTGCAAGCCACTTGGTTTATTAAGGTATGTGTGTATACATGTGCATATGTATATATTCTTTCCCCTATTTATTATATTGCCTTATGATAATTTCCATAAGTAACTGTTGGGTTAAAGAGACTTAGTTTTGTGATACTTAAAACATGGTGACAAATTGGTTTATAGGTTTTTCTGATTTTCACTGCCACGGACAGTGTAAGAGAATGAGTTTCTCTCATAACTCTCAGTTTTCATCATTCGTATTTGCATGGCTTAATAATGTTGCTTAAACATTTCTCCATATGTCAGTTATCAGGCTAATTTTAAGATTATGTATTCATGACTTTAAAAAACATGCAATACAATATTATTGATTACAGTCACCATGCTGAACATTGCATTATCCATGACCCATTCATTTTACGATTGGAAGTTTATACCTCTTGATCCCCCTCCTCCAGCCAATTTTGCCTACCCCTCATCACCCTCCCCTTTGGCAATCTCCAGTCTGCTCTTTATGTCAACAGATTGGGTTTTGTTTGCTTATTTTCTTTTTTAGATTCCACATATAAGTGAAATCATACAGTATTTATTTTTGTCTGATTTATTTCACTTATCATAATACCTTCAAGATCCATTCGTGTTGTCTCAAATGGCAAGATTTCATTCTTTTAATGGCTGAATGTAGATCACCTCTTTATCCATTCATCCATTTGTGGATTTAGACTGCTTCCATATCTTGATTATTGTAAATAGTGCTCCAGTGAGCATAAGCTTACATAATTCTTTTTGAATTAGTGTTTTTGTTTTCCTTGGATAGATACTTGAAAGTGGAATTGCTGGATTATATGGTATTTTTACATTTAATTTTTTAAAAATATTTTAATTTATTTGATAGAAAATGAGCACAAATGGGGTCGGCGGTGAGGGGCAGAGGGAGTGGGAGAAGCAGACTCTGCTGAGCAGCGAGCCCCATGCAGGGCTTGATCCCAGGGCCCTGGGATCATGACCTGAGCCAAAGACAAACACTTAACCAACTGAACCACCCAAGGGCCCCCTACCTTTAATTTTTTAGGAACCTCCATACTGTTATCCAGAGTGGCTGTAACAGTTTACATTTAGGCCAACAATGCATGAAGGTTCATTTTTTTCCACATGCTTGTCACTACTTGTTATTTCTTGTCTTACTGATAATAGCCATTCTGATAGGTGTGGGGGTAATATCTCATTATGGTGTTGATTTGCATTTCCTTGATTATTAGTGATGTTGAGCATCTTTTCATGTGCTTTTCTGCCATCTGTATGTCTTCTTTGGAAAACTGTCTATTCCAATCTTTTGTCATTTTTCTATTGGATTGTTTGGTTTTTTGCTCTAGAGTTGTATGAGTTTTTTATATAGTTTGACTATTAACCCCTTATTGGATATATGATTGGTAAATATCTTCTGTTATTTAGTAGATTGCCTTTTTATTTTGTCGGTTGTTTCCTTTGATGTGCAGAACTTTTTAGTTTTATGTAGTCCCATTTGTTTACTTTTGTTTTTATGGCCCTTGACTTTGGAATCATATCCATAAAATCATTGCAAAGACCAATCTCAAGGAGCTTACCACCAGTGTTTTCTTCTAAGAGTTTTATGGCAAATTCAAGTATTTAATCCCCTTTAAGTAAGTTTTGTGTATAGCGTCAGATAGTGTTCCAGTTTCATTCTTTTGCATGTGGCTGTTCAGTTTTTCTGTTAGTAGTTATTGAAGAGAGTGTACTTATGCCATTTTGTAGTCTTGATTCCTTTGTCACAAGTTAATACCATACATGTGTGGGTGTATTTCTGGGTTTTCTCTTCTGTTCCATTGATCTGTGTTTATTTTTATGCAATATGATAGTTTTGATTACTACAACTTTATAATAGAGCTTAAAATCAGGAAGCATAATGCCTCCTGCTTTGCTCTTTTTCAAGATTGCTTTGGCTATTCAGGATCTCATGGGTTTTCTGCAAATTTTAGGATTGTTTGGTCTCTTTCTGTGAAAAATGCCTTTGGGATTTTGTTTGGTGTTGTATTGAATCTGTAGATTGGTTTGGGTAACATGGACATTTTAACAATATTAATTCTTCCAATCAATTAACATGGAATATCTTTCCTTTTATTTTTTCCTTGTTCAGTTTCTTTCATCAGTGTCCTATAGTTTTCCATGTATAGGTCTTTCAACTCCTTTGTTAAATTTATTCCCAAGTATTTTATTCTTTTTGATGCAATTATAAATGGGATTATTTTCTTAATTTCTCTCTCTGATATGTAATTGTTGCTGTATAGAAAGGTAGCTGATTTTTGTATATTAATTTTGTACACTGCAACATTACTGAATTTGTTTATTAGTTCTAACAGATTTTTGGTCTAGTCTAGGATTTTCTTTATATAAAATGTCCACACAAGGTTGACAATTTTACATCTTCTTTTCAAATTTGGATATATTTTATCTCCTTTTTTTGTATAATTGCTGTGGCTAGGACTTCCAATATTGTGTT
This sequence comes from Lutra lutra, assembly GCF_902655055.1. Lineage (NCBI taxonomy): Eukaryota > Metazoa > Chordata > Mammalia > Carnivora > Mustelidae > Lutra > Lutra lutra. The sequence continues at coordinate 48,103,975 of NC_062283.1, read as the reverse complement.
TAATAAAAATTGCAGGAGTGGGCATCCTTATTTTGTTTCTGATCTTTTTTTTTTTTTAAAGATTTTATTTATTTATTTGACAGAGAGAGATCACAAGTAGACGGAGAGGCAGGCAGAGAGAGAGAGGGAAGCAGGCTCCCTGCTGAGCAGAGAGCCCGACGCGGGACTCGATCCCAGGACCCTGAGATCATGACCTGAGCCGAAGGCAGCGGCTTAACCCACTGAGCCACCCAGGCGCCCCTCTGATCTTTTTTTAAAAAAGGTTTTATTTATTTATTTGAGAGAGAGAAAGAATATGAGCATGGGGAGGGGGCAGAAGGAGAGGGAGAAGCAGACTTCCCCACTAAGCAGGATGCCCAACTCGTGGCTTGATCCCAGAAGTCTGGGATCATGACCTGAGCTGAAGGCAGATGCTTAACCAACTGAGCAACCCAGGGGCACTCTTGTTTCTGATCATAGGGGACAATCTTACAGCTTTTTCACTGTTGAGTATGATGTTAGCTGTGGGTTTTCATATATGGCCTTTAATATGCTGAGGTATGTTTTGTCCATACCCACTTTTTTAAGAGTTTTATCATTAACAGAGGTTGATTTTATCAAATGCTTTTTCTGCATCTTTTGAAATGATCATATGGTATTTAACCTTCATTTTGTTTATGTGGAGTATTATGTTAATTGATTTGTGGATATTGAACCATCTTTGCATCCATAGAATAAATCCCACTTGATCATGGTGAATGATCCTTTTAAAGTATGGTTGAATTCAGTTTGATAATATTTTGTTGAGGATTCTCACATTTATGTTTATCAAGGATATTGGCCTGTAATTTAATTTAATTTACTTTAATCTTCTCTTCTCTTCTTTTTCCTTCCTTCCTTCCTTCCTTCCTTCCTTCCTTCCTTCCTTCCATCCTTCTTTCCTTTTTCTTTCCTTCCTTCCATAGTATCCTTGTCTGGTTTTGGTATCAGGGTAATGATGGCCTTATAAAATGAGTTTGGAAGTGTACCCTCCTCTTCAGTGTTTTGTGAGATTTTGAGGAGGATAGGAATTAAATCTCTTTTGAATGTTTGGTTGACTTCACCAGTGAAGTTGTCTGATCTCAGACTTTCCTTTGTTGGGCAGTGCCAATTCAGTCTTCTTACTAGGAATCAGTCTATTCAGATTTTCTGTTTTTCATGATTAAATCCTGGAAGATTATATGTTTCTAGGATTTTATCCATAACTTCATGGTTGTCCAGTTTGCATATAATTGTTCATAGTAGTCTCATGCTCTTTTGTATTTCTTTGGTGTAAGTTTTAACATCTCTTTAGGTTGATTTTATTTATTAGAGCCTTCTTTTTTTTATTTAATGAAGCTAAAGGTTTGTCAATGTTGTTTATGTTTTCAAAGAAATAGCTCTTAGTTTCATTGGTCTTTTAAATTGTCTTTTTAGTCTTTATTTCATTTATTTCTTCTTGGATCTTTATTATTTCTTTACTTTTATTAACATTGGGCTTCAAATGTTTTCTTTTTCTAGTGCCTTGAGGTGTAAAACTAAATTATTTATTTGAGATTTTTCTTGTTTCGTGTGGTAGGCCTGCATCTCTATGATCTTTCCTCTTAGAACTGCTTTTACTCTGCACTTTATGGATCTGGATGTCTGTTTCCTTCTGGAAAAACTTCATGGAAGTTTTTAACCATTATTATTATTATTATTTTTAAAAAGATTGTTTATTTATTTGACAGAGATCACAAGTAGGCAGAGAGGCAGGTGGGGCGGGGGGGGGCAGGCTCCCTGCTAAGCAGAGAGCCCCATGTGGGGCTTGATCCCAGAACTCTGGGATTATGACCTGAGCCAAAGGCAGAGGCTTAACCCACTGAGCCACCTAGGTGCCCCAACCATTATTTCTTGAAATAAGTTTGCTAACCCTTTTCTCTCTGTTCCTTCTGGAATTCCTATAATGTAAATGTTATTTTGTTGGATGTTACCTATTGGTCTCTTAAGTTATCTTTACTTTTTAAAAGTTCTTTTTTTCTTTTTGTTACTATTTTAGTGAGTTCCAGTATCCCATCTTCCAGTTCACTGATTCTTTCTTCTGCTTCATCCAGTCTGCTATTAACCCCTTTAAGTATATTTTTCAGTTTAGTTATTGTATTCTTCAGCTCTGTGACTTCTATTTGGTACTTTTAAAATTTTCTATATCTTTGTTGAAGTTCTCACTGTGTTCATCCATTCTTCCTCTGAGTTCAGTGAGCATCCATATGAACATTACTTTGAACTGTTTATCTGGTAAATTACTCATATCTGTTTCAGTCAGGTATATTTTTGTTGCTGTTATTTTACTTGGAAATATTTCTCTGCTTTCTCATTTTGATTTACTCTCTCTGTTTCTATTTATTAGGCAAAATAGCTATCTCCCCCTAGACCTGTGAGTGTTGCAGAGGTAGGGATCCCAGTTAGCACCTAGTTTCAGGCTGATTGGAAGATAGGCCCTCAGGCAGGTAGTTTTAAGGTATGCAAATATATATAGGCTTGTGCAGTTGCTGTTGTAAACACCATTGGTTTCCAGACCAGGTGAATTGGAGGTGTACCCTTGGTGACATTTGCAAAAGTTGCGTCTCCAGATGAGTATGTGAGGTTTTTTTCTGGGAGATATTGGAGAAAGTACAAAGTTAGGATTCCTAGCCTGTATTCACTGAGTGCACCTTCATTGCCCTTAGATGTGTGGTAAGCTTGTGACCTACCCTTCAGGCTGAAGCTCTGGAACAAGTATATCAGCTTTTTTTCACAGCATGAGTGGGAATGTGTTTGGTCTGCTATGTGTGTAGTGCCCTGTGATTGGTAGTTTGCCAAGAACTGTTTCTTATTGTTTCAGACCTGTGATACCCAGAAACAATCCTACCTGACTATCAGAGCCAGGTGCTCAAGTACCATCTCCTGTGTAGAATGCATGTATGGCTTTGGAGGGGGTTGGGGGAGCAGTGTGGGGGTTGGGAACTCAGCCCCAGGCTTTGGTAGGGCTACAAGAGTGGTTGTGGGGGTGGGCCATTTCTCCTGGCACTAGTAGGTTAGAGGTAGAGTACAAAAATGATACCCACACATACTTCAGTCCCTGGAGAGAGTTTTTTTCTGATGCCCCTTTAGCAGAACCTTCAAGAGAAGCAAATGAATCTCCTCACATGGTCTAGGTACTTTTCAAACTGCTTTTGCACTGGGTCCCAGGGCAAGTAAGTCTACATGTGAGCACTTTAAGAGTGGAATCTCTATTGCCTATAGCCCTATGGTTCTTTTAGATATGAGCCCCTTTGGTTTTCAGAGCTAGTTGTTTTATGGACTCATCTCTCTGCTACAGGTTTCATGGGTTGGTGTGCCAGATGTGGGGTACAGACCTTTTGTTGCTCAGGGAAGAGCTCTTGCTTTGTGAGATTTCCTCCTGATTGTGGGTTGTCATGTAGGGGATAGGGCTTTTTTGTGAGATTGTGTCTCTCCCTCTCCTACCCATCTAAATGCAGCTTTATATTCTTTGTTGTGGATTAGCTGTTGAGCTCGTTTTCAGGTCTCTTTCACAGGGAATTATTGCAAATTTAGCTGTAGCTTTGTTGTGTCCTTGGGAAGAAGTGAGTTTAGGATCTTCCTATGCTGCCATCTTGAACTTCTTCCTGAATTCATGACTTGAGCATTTATTTGAGGCTCTAGGGTTTCAAAAACATTTCTCATTATGTTCTATAAAGACCAGGTTCTAATGGATGCAGTCCATGGACCTTTAGCAGATTCACAGTCATGATACGGTGTGCCATTTTTTTATATAAGCATTTTGCTTTGTTTCTTTTTTGTTTGTTTGTTTTTAGTTGAGTTGTAGTAGCTTTCAATCAACTCTCAAAGTAGTTCATGAAAAAGGTTAAGAACCACTAATAAAAAAATATAGTACCCATTTGTATTATTTTCTGTAAATGTATTCTAAAAATATTTCACCTAATTTTTTTCTTTTCTTTTTAATTTCAACTTTGCTTATTTGGTTAGATTGTTTAAATGTAGTCATATCTTTCCATTTTTAAATGAATTTTCATTTCTTTTAAAATAAGAATGCCCTTGCTTGTCCAGATAGTTAATAAGTATTTATTTTTATGTTTTTCTAACTTAAAAATTCACTCTTACATGTAAGTTATTTGAACACCCATGGAAATTACAACAATAAGTTATGATGATTTGTTTTCCATTTCATTTTTGTGGAATAATTCATTAAATTATTTACCTTTTTAAAGTACTTACTTTATATTTAGGATCTAATGGGAGGATCTTGCATACTTTTTTTTCCAACTAAAATACTAGTGACTTTATTACCTAATAATCCTGTTGCATCAGTTGATACTTATGTTATCAATGTCATGTTCCTTTTACTCAATTTTTTTGCCAGGCAACATGAATAATACAATTTGATAGTCTCAGTTTAAGTAATGATATTTGTAAAATTATTATTGTGAACCTAAAGAAAATATTCCTTTCCTTGAATTTAAAAAAAAAATAATTCCTGTTAAAAGCATATGGTGGTTAAGGAAATACAGTATACTTAAGTAAGTAATGTGTAATTATTGTTTTTGGAGAATTCCTAATATTATGTTTTAGTATATAATACCCCTTTAGAATATAATATCCCTTCTCAATATCCCTGAGAAGGAGGTTTATTGGATTTATATGAAAACATTGTTTTTAGAATGTGCACTGTGGGTGAATGTGTATCATACTGTTAGGTCCCCCAATAATGGGTCCATGATTAAAGAAGTGAGACTGATATAAAGTGAAGGTCAAGCTAAGCTTTATTCCGCACCAAGCATCAAGAATCAAACTGACCGGCCAGGGCCGCGCCTCTTACAGAGAGTCTCTGTTTCACAGACTAGCATTTAAGGGCAAAGGCCATGTGGTTGGGCCACGCACAGGTGGCCAGTGAAATTGTAACACACAGAGAAAGCTCCACAGTCATGCTGGGTCACACATAAGTGACCAATTGAATTACAATTTACCCTATAGTAGACATTTGACCTAGCCTTACCTTGGTCAGAATTGGCACCCAAAAGGCTCCCAAAGGGTGGGCCCATACTCCTTAGTAACTAGGGAGACTATGTGACCCCCACTGACTGGATGTCTCCACCTGGCCTGACCCACCCTTGTATTTGGGCTTTGTTACCTGGGGAAAGGGGGGCAGGGACAGGTTAAGGGTTAAACAACAAGGTTATTGTTTAATGGATGGAAGCGTTCTGGCTGAATAGGTCCTTACAATACAAATATAGTAATATGTTTAGCATCACTTATAGATTATGAGGCCATGATTGGAAGTGAACTGCAGTGTAGCTCAGAATGGCAAAAACAAACATTTTGAAACAAATGGTAGACAGAATAAGTGATACCAATTTTGTACTTCAACTTTCAGCCACATTTTCATATCTGCTCAAATATTTTATTCAAATTACTGATACGTAATTTCTTGTTCTGACCTAGAGCAGAATCATAATTTCTTTTGTTAGTTTCCGAACTCCTGGAAAGCAGGGAATGGGCTTTTTGATCTTACTTGCCTCTTACCTACACCACCATTCAGTGGCATTCAAATGTTGATTTCCTAAGTAAGGTGATAGCCCAGATGGAGGCAGCAGACCTATAAGAAAAACTGCAGATCTCTGTATATAACTGAACACAGAGACTCTGAAATTAGCAATGAAAAGAGAATATCCACAATGCAATGGATAGCTAGGCTACTTCCCCTGACTCTTAGCATGGAGTTTCTTGCTAAATCTTCCACCATCCTGGCCTCTGGGGACAAGAGTCAGGGATTTGTTGGCCAGCTGTGCTTTTCCAGAGGGATAGTCTTATTTATCCAGGGTTGTTTTACTGAGTCAGCGGGTTTTCTTTTCATGAGTCTATTGTTTCTTTCCCATTACTGGATTCAACCTTGTTAAGGTTTTCCAACTTTGACCTTTAGAGTCTCTGCCTTCAAATTACAATTTTGTATCTTAACCTCACTTAACAGAGAAGAAAAAACTGAAACTTAGAGATTAAATGATTTGGCTAAGGTTAAAAAATGGGTCATCCTGAATGTGAGATAGAAACCAATACTTCTGATCATATTTCATGGGTTTCTGTCCATGTGACTATGCCATCTGTTCTCAGCTAATTCAATCTTGCTTTTCTTTTTGATATTGTCTGGCAGAATTGTTCAGTCAATCAGTTTTCAGTGAAAAGAAGGTCACTTGTTCTTACCTGTAATGCTGTATTTTACCTTAATAGATCTTTAGATATTTGCTATTTTTTTTGGCCACTGACTCCCATTTTGATTTTTACACTGCATTCTTATGTGAGTAGTTTCCTCCTAGTAGTATATCTCTTTTTAAACATTTATTTGGCCATATAATTGATTTTTCTTTAGCTTTTATTTACTTTTATTATAAAATTTGAACTTCCTTCAAAATGTCTTATTTGTCTTGTCCTTTTAAAAAAATCTCCATTAGTGCTTGTGTCACCATAGATGTCACAAAGTTCAGTCCATCCTGCACACCACCAGGTTAGTTTTTTGACACAAACATTTTATTATTTTACTCTTTTGTTCAAAAACCTGTAATTCAGCAAGATATATGATAAAATGTAAAATATTTTCAAACCTAGTTCTGCCTAGTTTCTGGAAGAAACAGTGAATAATAGAAAAGCTAAGGAGAGCCCCCCCCCACACAGAGAATTTAAAACCTCTGGCATGGAATATGATTCATGTAGATTAGAGAGGAGAGGGCAGACTAGAGTACAGATAGTTCTTATATTAACTAAATTAACTATATATCTGAAAAAGCAAATAGGAAAAAATACGGTGTTTCAGGAGAGATAATTAAATCTTGGCAAATTTTCTGAGATTCCAGAAATGTTCTTTTTAATTATCTGAAAAGGGATAAGTATCAGATTTCTCCTCTGTGATATTGTCAAAAGATAATGAAATAACTCCTACAGAACTTACCAAAGATATTATTGAGTACTTACAAGTGATAGATACTTTTCAGCATATTATTTTATTTCCTCCTTATGACTATGAGTATCCTCTAAGAGAGGATGATACCTTACCAAGTCACACAGTTCAAAGTGGCACAGTTGTTCACATGTGAAGTTATGTGTTGAATGTTCTTGGCATTGTCCTTGACTCCCTTCTTCTCTGGAACCACATATCCAGTATCTCAGGAAATCCTTTGCTTCTGCCTTCAAAAATATGTCTAGAATCCATCTCCTTGTCATCACCTCAACTGCTTCTTGTCTGGCCCAAATTATCATTACTTTTGCCGAAGTTACTTTGACTAAGATGACCTTAATGTTCCTCTCAGCTTGACTAAACTTTAGGTGAGATACTTTTTTATTTTAGGATTAATGAAATTCCCAACCTCTTGTTTCTTAGAACACTTACATTAGAAAACTTGTAGTTGGGGTGCCTGGGTGTCTCAGTGGGTTAAAGCCTCTGCCTTCAGCTCAGGTCATGATCGTCATGATCCCAGGATCCTGGGCTCGAGCCCCGCCTCAGGCTCTCTGCTCGGCAGGGAGTCTGCCTCCCCCTCTCTCTGTGCCTGCCTCTCTGCCTACTTGTGATTTCTGCCTGTCAAATAAATAAATAAAATCTTTAAAAAAAAATTAAACTATAGTTATTCCCACCAACAGTGTAGGAGGGTTCCCCTTTCTCTGCATCCTTGCCAATGTCTGTCATTTCCTGGCTTATTAATTTTAGCCATTCTGACTGATGTGAGTTGGTATCTGAGTGTGGTTTTGATTTGTATTTTCCTGATGCCTGATATTGAACACTTTTTCATGTTCCTGAGTTTTTTTCATTTTTTTTTCATGTGTTTCCTGGCCATTTGGATGTCTTCCTTGCAGAAATGTCTGCTCATGTCTTCTGCCCATTTCTTGATGAGTTTATTTGTTCTTTGGGTGTTGAGTTTGATAAGTTCTTTATAGATTTTGGATACTAGCCCATTATCTGATAAGTCATTTTCAAGTATCTTCTCCCATTCTGTTGTTTGTCTTTTGGTTTTGTTGACTGTTTCCTTTGCTGTACAAAAGCTTTATATCTTGATGAAGTCACAATAGTTCATTTTTGCCTTTTTTCCCTTGCCTTTGGTGATATGTCTAGCAAGAAGTTGCTGCAGCCAAGGTTGAAGAAGATGCTACCTGTGTTTTCCTCAAGGATTTTGATGGATTCCTGACTCACATTTAGGTCTTTCATTAATTTTGAGTCAATTTTTGTGTGTGGTGTAAGGAAATATTTCATTCTTCTGAATATGGCTATCCAATTTTCCCAACACCATTTGTTGAAGAGACTGTCTTTTTTCCACTGGACATTATTTCCTACTTTGTCGAAGATTAGTTGACCATAGAGTTGAGGGTCCACTTCTGGGTTCTCTATTCTGTTCCATTGATCTATGTGTCTGTTTTTATGCCAGTACCATACTGTCTGATGATTAATAGAGCTTGAAGTTCAGAATTGTGATGCCACCAGCTTTGGTTTTCTTTTTCAACATTCCTCTGGCTATTCAGGGTCTTTCCTGATGCCATACAAATGTTAGAATTACTTGTTCCAGTTCTGTGAAAAATGTAAATGGTATTTTGATAGGGATTGCATTGAATGTGTAGATGCTCTAGGTAGCGTAGATAGTTGGTGGGAATGCAAACTGGTGCAGCCACTCTGGAAAACAGTATGAAGTTTCCTCAAAAAGTTGAAAATAGAGCTACCCTATGACCCAGCAATTGTACTACTGGGTATTTACCCTAAAGATACGAATATAGTGGGAGAAGTAGCAGGCTGAGACTACTTCAGGTAGCAGGAGATCAGCTAGATAGCTTATCTAAGATTGCAAACACCTACAAATCCAACGGGAGATCGAAGAGAAGAAGAACAGCAATTCTAGAAACAGAAAATCAACCACTTTCTGAAAGGTAGGACTGGCGGAGAAGTGAATCCAAAGCGACAGGAAGATAGACCAGGGGGGAGGGGCCGGCTCCCGGCAAGCAGCAGAGCAACGGAGCACAAAATCAGGATTTTTAAAAGTCTGTTCTGGGGGCACCTGGGTGGCTCAGTGGGTTAAAGCCTCTGCCTTCGGCTCGGGTCATGATCCCAGGGTCCTGGGATTGAGTCCCACATTGGGATCTCTGCTCAGCAGGGAGCCTGCTTCCTCCTCTCTCTCTGCCAGCCTCTCTGCCTACTTGTGATCTCTGTCTGTCAAATAAATAAAATCTTTAGAAAAAAAAAAAAGTCTGTTCTGCTGAGGGACATCGCTCCAGAGGCTTAACCGGGGTGAAGCCCATGTGGGGTCAGTGTGGCCTCAGGTCCCGCAGGGTCACAGAAGGATCAGGGGTGTCTGAGTGTCGCAAAGCTTACAGGTATTAGAATGGGGAAGCCAGCTACAGAGACAGAGCCAAGGAGTGAGCTCTAAACTCGGTGTTACCTTGAACTGGTCACAGGCTCGGTCAGCATAGAGCGCGGCCAGAGGCCAGGGAGACGGGAGTAATTGGGCGCTATTCTCTGAGGGCGCACTGAGGAGTGGGGCCCCGGGATCTTGGCTCCTCCGGGGCTGAAGACTGGGAGGCCGCCATCTTCATTCCCGTCCTCCATAATTCTACGGAAAGCGCTCAGGGAACAAAAGCTCCCGAAAGCAAACCCGAGCAGATTACTCAACCCGGCCCCTGGTAAGGGCGGTGCAACTCCGCCTGGGGCAAAGACACTTGAGAATCACTACAACAGGCCCCTCCCCCAGAAGATCAACAAGAAATCCAGCCAGGACCAAGTTCACCTACAAAGGAGTGCAGTTTCAATACCAAGGAGAGCAACAGAATTCCAGAGGAGGAGAAAGCCAAGCACGGAACTCATGGCTTTCTCCCCATGATTCTTTAGCCTTGCAGTTAATTAAATTTTTTTTCTTTATCAATTTTTTTCTCTTCTTCTGCTAAAATTTTTTTAACTTTAACCCTTTTCTTTTTTAACGTTTTTTAACTAGTTTATCTAATATATATATATATTTTTTCCTTTTTATATTTTTTCTTTATTCGTTTTCTTCTTTTAATTGTTTCATTTTTTTTTTCTTTCTGAACCTCTTTTTATCCCCTTTCTCCCCCCTCACAATTTGGGATCTCTTCTGATTTGGTTAAAGCATATTTTCCTGGGGTTGTTGCCACCCTTTTAGTATTTTACTTGCTCCTTCATATACTCTTATCTGGACAAAATGACAAGGCGGAAAAATTCACCACAAAAAAAAAAAAAAAAGAACAAGAGGCAGTACCAAAGGCTAGGGACCTAATCAATACAGACATTGGTAATATGTCAGATCTAGAGTTCAGAATGATGATTCTCAAGGTTCTAGCTGGGCTCAAAAAAGGCATGGAAGATATTAGAGAAACCCTCTCCAGAGATATAAAAGCCCTTTCCAGAGGAATAAAAGAACTAAAATCTAACCAAGTTGAAATCAAAAAAGCTATTAATGAGGTGCAAACAAAAATGGAGGCTCTCACTGCTAGGATAAACGAGGCAGAAGAAAGAATTAGTGATATAGAAGACCAAATGACAGAGAATAAAGAAGCTGAGCAAAAGAGGGACAAACAGCTACTGGACCACGAGGGGAGAATTCGAGAGATAAGTGACACCATAAGACGAAACAACATTAGAATAATTGGGATTCCAGAAGAAGAAGAAAGAGAGAGGGGAGCAGAAGGTATATTGGAGAGAATTATTGGAGAGAATTTCCCTAAATTGGCAAAGGGAACAAGCATCAAAATCCAGGAGGTGCAGAGAACCCCCCTCAAAAACAATAAGAATAGGTCCATACCCGTCACCTAATAGTAAAATTTACAAGTCTAGTGACAAAGAGAAAATCCTGAAAGCAGCCCGGGAAAAGAAGTCTGTAACATACAATGGTAAAAATATTAGATTGGCAGCAGACTTATCCACAGAGACCTGGCAGGCCAGAAAGAGCTGGCATGATATATTCAGAGCACTAAACGAGAAAAACATGCAGCCAAGAATACTATATGCAGCTAGGCTATCATTGAAAATAGAAGGAGAGATTAAAAGCTTCCAGGACAAACAAAAATTGAAAGAATTTGCAAACACCAAACCACCTGCACAGGAAATTTTGAAAGGGGTCCTCTAAGCAAAGAGAGACCCTAAAAGTAGTAGATCAGAAAGGAACAGAGACAATATACAATAACAGTCACCTTACAGGCAATATAATGGCACTAAATTCATGTCTCTCAATAGTTACCCTGAATGTTAATGGGCTAAATGCCCCAATCAAAAGACACAGGATATCAGAATGGATAAAAAAATAAAACCCATCTATATGTTGCCTACAAGAAACTCATTTTAAACCCGAAGACACCTCCAGATTTAAAGTGAGGGGGTGGAAAAGAATTTACCATGCTAATGGACATCAGAAGAAAGCAGGAGTGGCAATCCTTATATCAGATCAATTAGATTTTAGGCCAAAGACTATAATAAGAGATGAGGAAGGACACTATATCATACTCAAAGGATCTGTCCAAAAAGAAGATCTAACAATTTTAAATATCTATGTCCCTAACGTGGGAGCAGCCAACTATATAAACCAATTAATAACAAAATCAAAGAAACACATCGACAAGAATACAATAATAGTAGGGGATTTTAACACTTCCCTCACTGAAATGGACAGATCATCCAAGCAAAAGATCAACAAAGGAAATAAAGGCCTTAAATGACACACTGGACCAGATGGACATCACAGATATATTCAGAACATTTCATCCCAAAGCAACAGAATACACATTCTGCTCTAGTGCACATGGAACATTCTCCAGAATAGATCACATCATCAGTCCTAAATCAGGTCTCAACCGGTATCAAAAGATTGGGATCATTCCCTGCATATCTTCAGACGACAATGCTCTGAAGCTAGAACTCAATCACAAGAGGAAATTTGGAAAGAACCCAAATACATGGAGACTAAACAGCATCCTTCTAAAGAATGAATGGGTCAACCAGGAAATTAAAGAAGAATTGAAAAAAATTCATGCAAACGAATGATAATCAAAATACAACAGTTCAAAATCTGTGGGACCCAACAAAGGCAGTCCTGAGAGGAAAATATATAGCGGTACAAGCCTTTCTCAAGTAATGAGAAAGGTCTCAGGTCCACAACCTAACCCTACACCTAAAGGAGCTGGAGAAAGAACAAGAAAGAAACCCTAAACCCAGAAGGAGAAGAGAAATCATAAAGATCAGAGCAGAAATCAATGAAATAGAAACCAAAAAAAAACAATAGAGCAAATCAACGAAACTAGGAGCTGGTTCTTTGAAAGAATTAATAAGATTGATAAACCCCTGGCAGACTTATAAAAAGAAAAGAGAGAGGACCCAAATAAATAAAATCATGAATGAAAGAGGAGAGATCACAACTAAACACCAAAGAAATAAAGACAATTATAAGAACATATTATGAGCAACTCTACGCCAACAAATTTGACAATCTGGAGGAAATGGATGCATTCCTAGAGACATATAAACTACCACAACTGAACCAGGAAGAAATAGAAAACCTGAACAGACCCATAACCAGTAAGGAGATTGAAACAGTCATCAAAATCTCCAAACAAACAAAAGCCCAGGGCCAGACGGCTTCCCGGGGGAATTCTACCAAACATTTAAAGAAGAACTAATTCCTATTCTCCTGAAACTGTTCCAAAAAATAGAAATGGAAGGAAACTTCCAAACTCATTTTATGAGGCCAGCATCCACCTTGATCCCCAAACCAGACAAGGATCCCATCAAAAAAGAGAACTACAGACCAATATCCTTGATGAACACAGATGCAAAAATTCTCACCAAAATACTAGCCAATAGGATTCAACAGTACATTAAAAGGATTATTCACCACGACCAAGTGGGATTTATTCCAGGGCTGCAAGATTGGTTCAACATTCGCAAATCAATCAATGTGATACAACACATTAATAAAAGAAAGAACAAGAACCATATGATACTCTCAATAGATGCTGAAAAAGCATTTGACAAAGTACAGCATCTCTTCCTGATCAAAACTCTTCAAAGTGTAGGGATAGACGGCACATACCTCAATATTATCAAAGCCATCTATCAAAAACCCACCGCAAATATCATTCTCAATGGAGAAAAACTGAAAGCTTTTCCGCTAAGGTCAGGAACACGGCAGGGATGTCCATTATCACCACTGCTATTCAACATAGTAGTAGAAGTCCTAGCCTCAGCAATCAGACAACAAAAGGAAATTAAAGGCATCCATATCGGCAAAGAAGAAGTCAAACTATCACTCTTCGCAGATGATATGATACTTTATGTGGAAAAACCCAAAAGACTCCACTCCAAAACTGCTTGAACTTGTACAGGAATTCAGTAAAGTGTCAGGATATAAAATCAATGCACAGAAATCAGTTGCATTTCTCTACGCCAACAACAAGACAGAAGAAAGAGAAATTAAGGAGTCAATCCCATTTACAGTTGCACCCAAAACTATAAGATACCTAGGAATAAACCTAACCAAAGAGGCTAAGAATCTATACTCAGAAAACTATAAAGTACTCATGAAAGAAATTGAGGAAGACACAAAGAAATGGAAAAATGTTCCATGCTCCTGGATTGGAAGAATAAATATTGTGAAAATGTCTATGCTACCTAAAGCAATCTACACATTTAATGCAATTCCTATAAAAACACCATCCATTTTTTTCAAAGAAATGGAACAAATAATCCTAAAATTTATATGGAACCAGAAAAGACCTCGAATAGCCAAAGGAATATTGAAAAAGTAAGCCAAAGTTGGTGGCATCACTATTCCGGACTTCAAGCTCTAGTACAAAGCTGTCATCATCAAGACAGCATGGTACTGGCACAAAAACAGACACATAGATCAATGGAACAGAATAGAGAGCCCAGAAATAGACCCTCAACTCTATGGTCAACTAATCTTCGACAGAGCAGGGAAGAATGTCCAATGGAAAAAAGACAGCCTCTTCAATAAATGGTGTTGGGAAAATTGGACAGCCACATGCAGAAAAATGAAATTGGACCATTTCCTTACACCACACACGAAAATAGACTCAAAATGGATGAAGGACCTCAATGTGAGAAAGGAATCCATCAAAATCCTTGAGGAGAACACAGGTAGCAACCTCTTCGACCAGAGCCGCAGCAACTTCTTCCTAGGAACATCACCAAAGGCAAGGGAAGCAAGGGCAAAAATGAACTATTGGGATTTTATCAAGATCAAAAGCTTTTGCACAGCAAAGGAAACAGTTAACCAAACCAAAAGACAACTGACAGAATGGGAGAAGATATTTGCAAATGACATATCAGATAAAGGGCTAGTGTCTAAAATCTATAAAGAACTTAGCAAACTCAACACCCAAAGAACAAAATAATCCAATCAAGAAATGGGCAGAGGACATGAACAGACGTTTCTGCAAAGAAGACATCCAGATGGCCAACAGACACATGAGAAAATGCTCCACATCACTCGGCATCAGGGAAATACAAATCAAAACCACAATGAGATATCACCTCACACCAGTCAGAATGGCTAAAATTAACCAGTCAGGAAATGACAGATGCTGGCCAGGATGCGGAGAAAGGGGAACCCTCCTACACTGTTGGTGGGAATGCAAGCTGGTGCAACCACTCTGGAAAACAGCATGGAGGTTCCTCAAAATGTTGAAAATAGAACTACCCTATGACCCAGCAATTGCACTACTGGGTATTTACCCTAAAGATACAAACGTAGTGATCCGAAGGGGCATGTGCACCGGAATGTTTATAGCAGCAATGTCTACAATAGCCAAACTATTGAAAGAACCTAGATTTCCATCAACAGATGAATGGATAAAGAAGATGTGGTATATATACACAATGGAATACCATGCAGCCATCCAAAGAAATGAAATCTTGCCATTTGCGATGACGTGGATGGAACTAGAGGGTATCATGCTTAGCGAAATAAGTCAAATGTAGAAAGACAATTATCATATGATCTCCCTGATATGAGGGAGAGGAGATGCAACATGGGGGGTTAAGGGGGTAGGAGAAGAATAAATGAAACAAGATGGGATCGGGAGGGAGACAAAGCATAAGTGACTCTTAATCTCACAAAACAAACTGAGGGTTGCTGGGCGGATGGGGTGGGGGAGGTGGGGTTATGGACATTGGGGAGGGTATGTGCTTTGGTGAGTGCTGTGAAATGTGTAAACTTGGCGATTCACAGACATGTACCCCTGGGGATAAAATATAGTATATGTTTAAAAAAATAAAATTAAAAAAAAAATAAGATACGAATATAGTGATTTGAAGGGACACCAGTACCCCAGTGTTTATAGCAGCAATGTGCGCAATAGCACAACTGTGGGAGGAGCCCAGATGTCTGTCAGCAGATGAATGGATAAAGAAGAAGTGGTACATATATGCAGCCATCAAAAATTGAAATCTTGTCATTTGCAATGATGTGCATGGAGCTAGAGTATTACGCTAACTGAAATAAGTCAATCAGAGAAAGACAATTACATGATCCCACTGATATGTGGAATTTAAGAAACAAGGTATAGGATCAGAGGGGAAGAGAGGAAAAAAATTGAAACAAAATGAAACCAGAGAGTGAGACAAATCGTTAGAGATTTTAATCTCAGGAAACAGACATAGAGGGGAGGGGTGTGGGGCATAGCCTGGGTACCCACCCATAGACATTAGGAGGTTATGGTTGTGAGTGCTGTGTATTATATAAGACTGTGTATCACAGACTTGTACCCCTGAAACAATAATACATTTTATGTTAATAATAAAAGAAAACTTGTAGTTATAAATCCTCTCTGCCTCTTTGAAATGTAAATCTTTTTAAAAGCCTGTTGCTAGTTTTGCCACCCAGCAATGTCTTTCTCAAGGACTTAGGAGCTGTCTCTGAGATGTAACCATCAAGCAGATAGCACCTCTAACTTCTACTCTTTGTGGTCAGGTAGGAACCTACCTTCTTAGTAGGGGTCTTGCTCCAAGTTATACAATTACCTCTTATCATGAAGATAAGGGAAAATATACTCTTCCTTTCAATGCAGTTAATCGGCAAACACAGATGGCCTTAAAGAGCTCTTAACAACTTTACTATTTTTTGTTTCAGTGGCATTGAACTGAGACTGATTTCTTATCTGTCTCATGTATTGCAGTAGTCTTGAACTCCATGTATTGCAGTAGTCTTGAACTCTTAAATCTGCGTGTTGGAATTTGGTACTGTTTTTGTTTTGACATTTCCTTTCAGGTCTCCCTGCTTCTATCACCTTTGCCTCATTGCATTCTATTCTCAGTTCAGCAGCCGGCGTGATAAGATCTGCCACTCCTCTAATCAAAACTTTCCAGTGGCTTCATTTCAAAGACAGAAAAACTAAAGTCTTATGAAAGTTACAAGACATGGATCAAAATAATTCTTTATTACCTTTCTAATGTCATGTCCTGCATCTCTCAAACTCACTTCGCTTCAACCACATGGGCCTTTCTCTGAGCATTTCTTGAATGTGTAGATGTGCTTCTACTACAGGACCTTTACTATAGCTGCCCCTCTGCCTAAAGATGCACTTGACCAACCCCATCTCCTCCTTTAAATTGTGGTGTGATTATTACTTCCTCAATGGTGCTTATCGTGACCTCTTTATTTAATGGATGTGGTAGGCTGAATAATGGCCCAAAGATAATCCATACTATGATTCTTGGAACCTGTGAGTATGTTACCTTACATGACAAAAGAGACTTTGCAGCTGTGATTAAATTATAGATTTTGAGATAGAGTGATATTCCTAGATTAATTGGGGGGTCCAATATCATTTCAAAGGTCCTTAAAAGAGGGGAATATAAGGGTCAGAGTGAGACATGTGACAGCAGAGATAGAGGTGAGTGAGACCCATGAGTCAAAGAATGTAGGCAGCTTCTAAAAGCTAACAGAGGAAACAGATTTTCCCCCTAGAGCCTCTAGAAGGAACATAGCCCTGCTCACACCTAGATTTTAGACTGGTGAAAATCATTTGAACTTCTAATCTCTGAACTGTAAAATAATAAATTTGTGTTGTTTTAAGATACTGAGTTTGTGGTAATTTTGTCATAACAACAGTAGGAAACTAAACAGCCTGTAACCTGCAGTCATAACATTCTCTGACTTTATTCTATGTTTTTCTCCTATGCAGTAATTGCCACCTTTAACATTTTGAATTATTGAATCATTTATACTATCTACGAGATATCTATCTATCATCTCTCTGTCATCTACCTATCATTTATTTTGCTTCTTCCTCAAGCATGTCTCTTGAAATTTGAGATCTTTTTGTATTACCCACTTTCACTTAGCACTTAGAACGTGGCATGACCTAATGTAAGCACTTAAAAGTATTTGTTGAATTAATTAAGAGAAAAAATCAATCTCATATATTTGAGGACCCATACAGTGAATTACCTTAGTTCCATATTGCATAGTTTTATTCAGGCACATTGAAACTGGCAAAAGAATACTGTCAAAGACCTTTTGACTCAACCCTTACTTGGTTTAATTCTGTGGTAGAGATAGTAAATGTGCAGTGAGTCATCCATGAGCTCCTCTGCTTCATTTCCCTTCCTTTCTTGTAGTTAAGTTTTCATCAGTGGGTTGTGAGTTGCAGTGACATGTGTCTCTTGAGCCAGGGTGCTCCCTCTTTTTCTTCTGCTCTGTTATGATCATGAGGCCACATGTTCCAGATGGCAGAGCTAAAGATGGAAAAGAACTGTCTGAACTGCACCAAGCTTTACAGTAATGAGATGTAAACCTTAATTGTGTTAAGCAACTAACATTCTGACGGCTTTCTAAAGTTACAGCAGTTAGCCTTAATTAGGGAAGCAAATTCTGGAATGCAGTTGGATCATAAGGTTTTTAGCTTCTACAAAATGGAAATAAATCTGTGCTTCGCATACCTCTTTTAGCTACTGTGCATTTGTTTCTCAGCACCAGAAAAGGTGTCTCTTGAGACATGTCTTTCAGTGCACAGTTCAGATAAATCTTGTATATCCATTGTTGGCCATTTAAAACAAAAGGACTGTCATTCTTTTACTGGTTTACTTAACTATGGCTAATTCACGTAACTTTGGCTAAGCAGTTGACACACCTGGGAAATTCTAGGAGTCTTTTTATTCTGCTTTATCTTTCTGCAAAATTTGAACTACATAGAGCAACATGATGACTATTTCCATTGCTAAAGAACTTAAGTAATGATTTTTTGTATCTTTGAAAATAATAAAAATAATACTGGATCAACTATTTTTATAATTGAAAGATTAATAAATCATCTGATGACAAATATATTTACTATCAAGTTCAGTACATACTCACATTTATCAGCCTTTTTATGTACTCTAATATAGTGCAGAGGTCAATACTTTTTTTTTTCTATAAAGAGCAAAGTAGTAAACATTTTCAGATTTTGGTGTCACATAGTTAATTTCACAACTGCTCAATTCTGCCATTGTAGCATGAAAGCAACCTTAGATAATACATAAAAGAACAGTTGTGTCTATGTTCCAATAAAACTTTATTTATAAAAATAAATGGCAGCTGCAGTTTGTCAAATCCTGTTCTAGAGGAATACAGGATACTCTTTGTTGTTATAGTACTTTATTCTTGCCAGTAATTTTCAACCAAGGGCCCCAGAATCTCCCAGGAGGATGGTGAGTGTGTTAGGGTTCTCTATGAGTAATAGAACTAATAGTATTTTATACACACACACACACACACACACACACACACACATACACACACAGTTGATTCTTATTATACACTGTAGTTATGTTCCGTAGAGTCTCTACAGACACTGAATCAGTGAATAACAAACCATTACTCCTAGGGGGAAATATAGGGTAATTCCAGCAAGCTTCTGGTCACAACATTTTTGTTAACCAATCAGTCCTTGTTTTATGCATATTTCTGTTAAAGACATATTTTTAAATATATTTTATGCATTAACACGAATTCAGGGCCAACAGCCTCATGCATGGCACTTCATGCCTGAACAAAGCTTATCTAAAACATACTTTCTTTGTAAGGCACACCAGAGCCTGCTTGTGCTTAGGAATACTAGTAAGCACTTCGGCACTACTTGGAGCCATTTTAAAAAGCAAAATCACCAACCACTTACACCAAAATGGAAAACAAAACAAACCTAAAACAGAAATATGGCACTAAATAGATTTTGAAAAGGATGTTTGTTTATGGTATGAGAGCTAAAACAAGAAGGGGAGATATTGCCTTATTTGATGTCAACTGATAACCTCTGTGTCTGCTGTCGCAAATTTTTTGCCATTCTCTGCATATCCAGGAATAACATGAAAGTGCCATGAGTGTTAATTTTGGGGTTACAAATGAAGTTTAACAGGTAAGAAAATTCACAAATACAGGATTAGTGAACAGCGAGGACCTACTCTACACACACACACACAAAAACACACAGCATTTATTTCAGGAATTTCGCTTACATGTTTGTGGGGTCTGGCAAGTCTCTAATTTGTAGGGCAGACTGAAAACTAGGGCAGAAGCTGCTGTTGCAATCTTGAGGCAGAATTTCTTCCTCAAAGAAACTTCAGTTTTGCTTTTAAGGCCTTTCAACTGATTGGATGAAATCCACCCATTTTATCAAAGTTTATCTCTTTTATTTGAATTTAATTGATTATAGCTATTAACCACATCTACAAAATACTTTCATAGTAACACCTAGATCAAAGTTTGAATAACTGGGAAATATAGCCTAGCCAAGTTGGTGGTATAAAACTAATCATTGCAGTAAATATAGTTTGGAAAAGCACAGAGACTACGGTGGGATAATGGTATTATGGTTATTATTTTTTTTTAAAGATGATGCCTTTTGAAGATACATAGTAAAGTATTTATCAATAAAAAGATAAAGACTAATCAACTAAACAAAATACTGTGTGATTATCTGGGTCCAATTTCCTCAGTGTTTTCTATACTTTTCTATATTTGCAAATTTACTACATTTCTTTTTTGTTTATTACATAATTGATTATAGTACTTTTTTATAGTACTAAATTTTCTCTTGCTACATAACAAATTACCATAAATTTAGCAACTTAAAACAAATTTATTATTCCAGAGTTTCCACAAGAGTCCTGGGACATATTATTAGTCCTCTACTCATAGTCTCACCAGACTAATATCAAGTTGTTGGCTAGGATTTGGGGTGTCTTCCAAGCTTACCGATTGGTGGCTGAATTCAATTTTTTGTATTCTAGTTTATATATCTATTTGTTGTAGGCTGTTGACTGTGAGTTGCTCTAAATCCCAAGGGGGAACCTTCAGATCCTAGCCTCTTATAACATGGTGCTTACTTTTTCAAAGCTAATAGAATTTCTCCCTAGTCAGTTAAGATGGAGTCTTACATAGCATTACCTTATCAATGGAGCAGCTATCCAGTCATATTCATAGTTCTGCCCAAACTCAAGAGTAGGGAGTTATAAAGTATGTGAACATTGGAGGAGCAAGAATTTTAGAAAGCATCCTAGGATTCTTCTGCTTCCTATATCATGTGATTGTAACTATAAAAACATGCATGGCCAAAACCTGGAATGAAGCAAAAAATGTTTACTGCTATTATTCTTTTGAGTTGACATTATAAAGAAAGGTGTATTTTTTGCTACAAATGTGTAGTTTAAAAATTGTTTTGTAGGGGCACCTGGGTGGCTCAGTGGGTTAAGCCTCTGCCTTCGGCTCAGGTCATGATCTCAGGGTCCTGGGATCGAGCCCCGCATCGGGCTCTCTGCTTAGCAGTGAGCCTGCTTCCTCCTCTCTCTGCCTGCCTCTCTGCCTACTTGTGATCTCAATCTCTCTCTGTCAAATAAATAAATAAAATTAAAAAAAATTGTTTTGTAATAAGCATGTTTTGTAATAAGCATGTTTTGTAATAAGCATTTATGTATATATTAAATTTTAATAAGATTTTTATAGAAATAATACTAGTTTATTGTTGAGGGGATCAAGTAGTAGGGAAGAAGCTTAACGATAAAAGTATAATTAAGCTCTATTCCTCCCTCTGAACTTCTCCCTGGATCCCTTCTATAGGGAAATAATTCTTAAAATTTTGGAGGTATCCTTTTATAAGTGTTCTTCAGCTTTCCCTTTCTACTAAACACTGTATTGGACATCTTGTATATGTCTTAACTTTGATAATTATATTTTCAGTTCTAGGAATTCCAGAATTTGTCTTCTCATGATTTTGATTCCTTGGCAAATATTTTCATCTCATTGTACATTTAAAGAAATCATATTCTGTGAGTTGATCACATTTAACAACAAAGTCCATGTTTGATAACTTCAATATGTAGATTAGCTATAAGGTTTTTACTTTTTTTCTCTTGGATTTGACTGTTTGATCTTGTCTCCTGGCATGCCTCATAATTTTTAACTAAATGCTATACATTTTGTGTGAAAAATGGCAGAGGCTCTGATGATCTCATACTCCAGAGAAAACTGACTTTTTCTAGCAGTCAGCATATGGGTAAAGCATTTGACTTCAAACAGAGATTAGAGGATTTGAGTTGACGATGAGTTTTAATCTTTGAAAGATTTCTAATTCTGGCTTCTAAAGTGTAGCCCATCAGGGATTAGAGTTGAAGGCTCCGTGTAAACCAGGGCTTTTTCTCCTTGGTGAGCCCTATAGTCTAATTTTTTGTCTCTCCAGTATGATGAGTCTGACAAACCTTCTGCTTGATGATTAGCTGCTTGGCTGTCACTTTCTGCTTGGCTCCCCCATCCTCTTGTCCTGTGCAAATTAGGAGTCAAAAAAATGTCTCTAGGAAAAGTTAGTTGGAAGGTTAGGTTTATTATTCTCATTTGGCTTTTCTCTGGGACCATAACCCCTCGTGTTCTAGATGCCTTGGTATCATTGATCTTCAGTTTTTTTGTCTCCCCAACCTGCTGAGATTGCTGACACTTGAGTCACCACTTTTACTTGGTCTGCTAGCCCCAAGCCATTTAGGAATTGGCAAATGTCTCCAGGGGAAAAGTAGTAGGGATATCAAGTTTACTTCAAGGTAGCCAGCCCCTCAACTCCATTACTCTCCAAGCAACTGTTTTGTGTTTTTTCCTCCAGATTTTCTTGTTACTCTTTCTTTTTTTTTAATTGAAATATATTTAATCAGAGACCTTTATAAGCCACTCTTTAATTTCCAGAAGCAGAAATCCTCTGCCTCTATTTTTATCTGCTAATTTAAGCAATATTACAGTAGTTCTCCCTTATCTATGGTCAGCTTTCCATGGTTTTAGTTACCGGCAGTTGAATGCTGTGCAGAAACAGATGATCCCTGATAAGGCAGAAGATCAGTGGTAGCCTAACGCTATGTCACAGTGCCTATACCATTCACCTCACTTTTTCTCATCACACAGGCATTTTATTCACATCATCACAAAGAAGGATGAGTTTGTACCATAAAATATTTTGAGAGAGAGAAATAGAACATTCACATGACTTGTATCACAGTATATTGTTCTGTTTTATTATTAATTATTATTGATCTCTTATAGTGTCTAATTTAGAAATTAAAATTTATCAGAAGTGTGTATGCATAAGAAACATATCTGGGATTTGGTTCTATCCACAGTTTTAGGCATCTCTGGGGGTCTCGGAACATGTCATCTGCAGGTAAGGGGAAGTTACTGTACTTATTTTTTTAATTGGTCACTGCTTAATTTTTATCCACATGCTTTCTTTGCTCGCCTTTCTTCTGAGATTGTTTTATTTCTTACTATAAGTACGTTGTTCAACATTGTTTAAATTTCGTTAGTGAGAGTCTGTTGGTTTTACGTTTTCCATTTTGTCGTGTCTGAAAATGTCATTATAAAAAACATAGCACCGTAATAAAAATTTAGTTAGTTGCAAAGTTCTTGGCTGACCATTAATTTGTCCCAACAGTTTGAAGATATTGTTAGAACACTGGCTTTCATTGTTCAAAGCCATGTTTCATAAACATTGGCTTTCAGTATTGCTGTGGAGAAATTAATGAACAGCCTAATTGTTCATTTTAAGTATTAGTCCTTTTCCTCTTGGTGCTTTTAGGAGCCTTTTTGTGACTTAAGTAATATGTTTCCAAATGTTTACTCTTTGTTTCATTAATGAGACAATTCAAATGCAAAATACAATAAAAGGGAAGCCAAGAATAAGGCTATCCTTATTCCCAGTCCCCTCTATAGCACAAAAATTAGCCTTTTGTCATTCTCCTTGTTTCTTTCTTTATTTGTATATAAGCAATATGAGATTTTTGGTTCTTTCTGAGTTTGTAGATTTATTTGTTTTTATTTGTTCTACACAATTCTCAGCTGTTATCTCTTTAAATAGTGTTTTTCTTCCACTTTATTCTCTCCATCTGAGATAGCTACTAGACAGTGAAATTTATTTCTTCCATGTTTCTTAAACTTTGGTTTACATTTTTAAATCTTTCTCTAATACAATCTGATTATGATTTAGCTTTATCTTGCAGATCTAATTCTCTCTTTGGCTGTGTCTAATCTGCAATTTAACTCACCATTGAGTTTTAACCTTTGATTATTATATTTTCAGCTTACTAGTCCTTTTTTTTTTTTTATTTAAAAAGTAGGCCAGTCAGTTGTTGATTATGTTTAATCCTTGCTTACAACATAATCGTTAGCACAGATTCTGCAGCCAAATTCCTTGGATTTGGATTCTAGCACCACAACTTATGCTATGTAAATTAGGGCAAGTTTCTTAACTTCTCTAAGCTCTGATTTCCTCGGCCATAAAATTAGTAGCACCAACTTTGGAATTGTTGAGGATTAAATGAGTAAATACATAGAGATAAAGCATTTACAACAATGCCTGTCACAAAATAAAGATTATAAAAGTACTTTTAAAATATTTGGCTTCCTCTTAATTACCTTCAATATTTTTAAAAGTTATTTTTGCAGTTTGATTTGATCATTTCAATAGCTGAAATCTTTGTGGTGATAATTCTGTTGATTTTATCTCTGCTAACTTTCACTGATGTCATTTTGTTCTTCTGTATATTTTGGAAACTACCTTTTTATACTCATTTCTGACTAATCTTTAAGAATTTTTTTTAGGGGCGCCTGGGTGGCTCAGTGGTTAAAGAAAGCCTCTGCCTTCGGCTCAGGTCATGATCCCAGGGTCCTGGGATCAAGCCTCACATCGGGCTCTCTGCTCAGCAGGGAGCCTGCCTCCTCCTCCTCTCTCTCTCTGCCTGCCTCTCTGCCTACTTGTGATCTGTCAAATAAATAAAAATCTTTAAGAAAAAAAAAAAGAATTTTTTTTAAAGATTTTATTTATTTGAGAGAGAGAGGATAAGAGATAGCGAGCACGCACAAGAGTGGGATGAGTCAGAGGTGCAGCAGACTCCCTCCTGAGCAGGGAGCCCAATGCAGAACTCCGTCCTGGGACTCAGGATCATGACCTCAGTCGAAGGCAGCTACTTACTTAACCAACTAAGCCACCCAAGCGCCCTGTTTCTGACTACTCTTAATGTCTGAGAGTACTAAAATCTGATTTTAAGGTCTGTTCCTACATTTGTTTTATATCTGTGTGATTCCCACAGTACTGTAGTCCCTGTGTCACTTTAAGTTATGGTTTTTGTTGGGGATCACATCCTGTCCAATTTGAAGGGAGAGATATGGTTATGAATTCTCTTTGGCTGTTATTACCTAAATGTATGAGACTAAAGCAGATACATTTACTCTTATATTCCCTTTGCTAGCTGGTTAAATCCTAGCTTATCCTTTTACTGAAAGAGCAGGCTTTGAGGGCCCTAGCTCTCTATAAAAGGGTCTAGGAGCCTAGTATCCTGCCTTGCATGGGCCCAAGGCTCCATCTTCTGTCCCTGACATGAACATTAGAACTCAGGTCCTAGGTTTCCTGGATTTAGAAATATCTAGGGTAGTCATGGCTCTGGAGCACTTTTAACTAGGTGGTTTTGGCTTCTTTTTGGGTTGGAAAGGGGGACACTGAGATGGTCTTTTACTTTTGTATGAACTTCGTTATGATTTAGAGTAAAACTTGTCAATTATTTTTGGCATCTATGAACATTTTATTGATTTTTTTTTTTCCAGAATGTCTATGCCACCATATTTTTGTAAGGGGAAGTCTCTCTTTGTTTTTGTTAAATATCTTTTGCCGTGTCATCAGTATTTTCTTTGGTGTTCTGTGTGTACATGTATCTGTATTTTCTCTTAATATATTTGGAATGTTTATAGGCTATTCTTATTCTTTAATAATGTAATTGAACTTTAACATTATCACTGGATTCCTCTTATGAAATTTAATAAAATCGTAAGTCTGTACATTTTTATCTCTTGCTTGTCTTTGTCTACTTATGAATTTTTGTCACTATTTTTTCATTATTAGGGTTATAACATTTTTATTATATTTAGCTGCTGTAATTCTCATAGTTTATCTTTCTTAGTTATGTACTTAAATATATTTAGTGTTCATTGTCAGTTCCTTATAACTCTCCAGTATCTGAATTCTTTGATTCTTTATTTGATCTTTTGATTAATTATATTTTTCTCATTGAGTGGACTTCTTTTTCTAAAAAAAGAATTCATGACTATTGTAATTTCTAAACTTTTGCTTATTTGAAAACAACTGCTACCTTTTAAGTGAATGACAAATTAAGTGTTAAAGGTAGATATTACAGTTATTGCTTTTTCTCAGACTCTGTAAATACTGATTTACTCTTTCCCATCTGTAAAATAAAATTCTTCGCAGAAATTTTAAGGCAGGCTAATTTTTGCTTATTATTGGTGATTAGTTTTTATTTCCTAGATATTCATAAGATCCATTTTTCCCCTAAAGTTTAGCAATGTCATCAGGTTATCTAGACATTGCTCATTCTTAGAGATTCTTTTATTGAAATATAATTGACATATAACATTATATTAGTATCAGGTGTACAATATAATGATTAAATATTTCTATACATTGTGAAATGATTATCATAAATCTAGTTACCTCCCATCAGTACTCACACAAAGTTACGAAAAAACCCTTTTTCTTGTGATGGGAAATTTCAAAGATCCACCCTCTTAGCTGCTTTGAAATATGCAATACAATATTATTGACTATAGTCTCATCGTGTACATTACACCTCCATGACTTATTTATTTTATAACTGGTAGTTTGTACTTCTTAATCTCCTTTGCCCATTTCATTCACTCCTACAACCCCTCCCTCCCCTGGCAACTACAATTCTATTCTCTGTATCTGTGGATTTTGTTTGTTTTGTTTTTTAGGTTTAATACATAGGTGAAATAATACAGTATTTTTCTTTGTATGACTTATTTACTTAGCATAATACACGCTAGGT
Organism: Lutra lutra; assembly: GCF_902655055.1. Taxonomy (NCBI): domain Eukaryota; kingdom Metazoa; phylum Chordata; class Mammalia; order Carnivora; family Mustelidae; genus Lutra; species Lutra lutra. The sequence continues at coordinate 48,077,586 of NC_062283.1, read as the reverse complement.
CCATCCATGTTGTCACAAATGACAATATTTCATTCTATTTTATGGCTGAGTGTCTTTACATTATATATATATATACATATATGCACATACATACACCATATCTTCCTTGTTTGTTCATCCGTTAATAAGCATTTAGGTTGTTCCAATATCTTACCTATTGTAAATAATGCCACAGTGAATATAGGGATGCATAATTCACTTAGATTTAATGTTTTTGTTTTCGTTGGCTAAATATCCAGATGTGAATTTGCTGTATCATATAGCATTTCTATTTCTAAAGTTTTGAGGAATCTCCATAATGTTTTCCACAGAAGATGCACCAAGTTACATTTTAAACAACAGTGTAGGAGGTTTCCCTTTTCTTCACATCTTTATCAATACTTATTCCTTGTACTAATAGTCATTGTGACTGGTATGCGATGCTGTTATCTCATTATGGCTCTGATTTGCATTTCCCTGATAATGAGTGGTGTTGAGCATCTTTTCATGTACTGATTGCAATCTGTACGTCTTTTTTTTTTTTAAACATCTATTCAGGGTCTCTGCCCATTTTTTAATCAGATCATTTGTTTTAATAGTAATCATCATCTCCCATTCCATGAGCTGTCTTTATTTTGTTGGTTTACTACGCTGTGTAGAAGCTTTTTAGTTTAATGTTGTCCTATTGTTTATTTTTGCTATTATTACCCTTATCTGTGGAGTCAGATCCAAAAATATGCTACTGAGAATGATGTTAAGGAGCTTACCACTTTTTTTTTTTTCTTTAGTTTTATGGTTTCCGGACTTGCATTCAGGTCTTTAATCCATTTTGAATTAATTTATGGGTATAGTGTAAGATAGTGGTCCAGTTTCATTTTGCTGCCTGTGGCTGTTGAGTGTTCCCAGCACCATTTATTAAAGAGACTCTCTTTTCTGTATTGTGTATTCTTGCCTCCTTAGTAATAGATAATTGACCATATAAGCGTGGGTTTATTTCTGGGCTCTCTGTTCAATTCCATTGATTTGTATGTCGGTTATTATGCCCAAACCATACTGTTTTGATTACTATACCTATGTAGTATAGTCTGAGATCCAGAAGCATGATTCCTCCAGCTTTGTTCTTCTTTCTCAAATTTGCTTTGGCTATTTGGGATCTTGTATGGGCCCATATAGATTTTAGGATTGTTTTTGTTCTATTTCTGTGAAAAATGTCATCTGAATTTTGATAGGAATACCTTGAGTGTGTAGATTGCTTTGAGTATTGGACATTTTAACGATATTGATTCTTCAAATCCATGAGCACAGAATATTTTTCTATTTTTTTTGTATTTTCTCCAACTTCATTCATCACTCTTAAAGTGTTTAGTGTACAGGTCTTTCACTTCCTGGCTAAATTTATTCTTAGGAATTTTTTTTCTTTTAGATATACTTATAAATGTGATTATTTTCATAATTTCTGATAGCTTGTTGTTAATGTATAAAATGGAATGGATTTTTATTTTTTCTTTCTTTATATTTTTTAATTTTTTATTTTTTATAAACGTATTATATATATATATATATATATATATATATATTTTTTTTTTTTTAACGTATAATTTATTTTTATCCCCAGGGGTACAGGTCTGTGAATCGCCAGGTTTACACACTTCACAGCACTCACCATAGCACATACCCTCCCCAATGTCCATAACCCCACCCCGCTTCTCCCAACTCCCGTCCCCCCAGCAACCCTCAGTTTTTTGTGAGATTAAGAGTCACTTATGGTTTGTCTCCCTCCCAATCCCATCTTGTTCATTTATTCTTCTCCTACCCCCTTAACCCCCCATGTTGCATCTCCTCTCCCTCATATCAGGGAGATCATATGATAGTTGTCTTTCTCCGATTGACTTATTTCGTTAAGCATGATACCCTCTAGTTCCATTCATGTTGTTGCAAATGGCAAGATTTCATTTCTTTTGATGGCTGCATGGTATTCCATTGTGTATATATACCACCTCTTCTTTATCCATTCGTCTGTTGATGGACATCTAGGTTCTTTCTATAGTTTGGCTATTGTAGACATTGCTGCTATAAACATTCGGGTGCACGTGCCCCTTCAGATCACAATGTCTATATCTTTAGGGTAAATACTCAGTAGTGCAATTGCTGGGTCATAGGGTAGTTCTATTTTCAACATTTTGAGGAACCTCCATGCTGTTTCCAGAGTGGTTGCACCAGCTTGCATTCCCACCAACAGTGTAGGAGGGTTCCCCTTTCTCCGAATCCTGGCCGGCATCTGTCATTTCCTGACTTGTTAATTTTAGCCATTCTGACTGGTGTGAGGTGATATCTCATTGTGGTTTTGATTTGTATTTCCCTGATGCCGAGTGATGTGGAGCATTTTCTCATGTGTCTGTTGGCCATCTGGATGTCTTCTTTGCAGAAACGTCTGTTCATGTCCTCTGCCCATTTCTTGATTGGATTATTTGTTCTTTGGGTGTTGAGTTTGCTAAGTTCTTTATAGATTTTAGACACTAGCCCTTTATCTGATATGTCATTTGCAAATATCTTCTCCCATTCTGTCAGTTGTCTTTTGGTTTGGTTAACTGTTTCCTTTGCTGTGCAAAAGCTTTTGATCTTGATAAAATCCCAATAGTTCATTTTTGCCCTTGCTTCCCTTGCCTTTGGTGATGTTCCTAGGAAGAAGTTGCTGCGGCTGAGGTCGAAGAGGTTGCTACCTGTGTTCTCCTCAAGGATTTTGATGGATTCCTTTCTCACATTGAGGTCCTTCATCCATTTTGAGTCTATTTTCGTGTGTGGTGTAAGGAAATGGTCCAATTTCATTTTTCTGCATGTGGCTGTCCAATTTTCCCAACACCATTTATTGAAGAGGCTGTCTTTTTTCCATTGGACATTCTTCCCTGCTCTGTCGAAGATTAGTTGACCATAGAGTTGAGAGTCTATTTCTGGGCTCTCTATTCTGTTCCATTGATCTATGTGTCTGTTTTTGTGCCAGTACCATGCTGTCTTGATGATGACAGCTTTGTACTAGAGCTTGAAGTCCGGGATAGTGATGCCACCAACTTTGGCTTACTTTTTCAATATTCCTTTGGCTATTCGAGGTCTTTTCTGGTTCCATATAAATTTTAGGATTATTTGTTCCATTTCTTTGAAAAAAATGGATGGTGTTTTTATAGGAATTGCATTAAATGTGTAGATTGCTTTAGGTAGCATAGACATTTTCACAATATTTATTCTTCCAATCCAGGAGCATGGAACATTTTTCCATTTCTTTGTGTCTTCCTCAATTTCTTTCATGAGTACTTTATAGTTTTCTGTGTATAGACTCTTAGCCTCTTTGGTTAGGTTTATTCCTAGGTATCTTATAGTTTTGGGTGCAACTGTAAATGGGATTGACTCCTTAATTTCTCTTTCTTCTGTCTTGTTGTTGGCGTAGAGAAATGCAACTGATTTCTGTGCATTGATTTTATATCCTGACACTTTACTGAATTCCTGTACAAGTTCAAGCAGTATTGGAGTGGAGTCTTTTGGGTTTTCCACATAAAGTATCATATCATCTGCGAAGAGTGATAGTTTGACTTCTTCTTTGCCGATATGGATGCCTTTAATTTCCTTTTGTTGTCTGATTGCTGAGGCTAGGACTTCTAGTACTATGTTGAATAGCAGTGGTGATAATGGACATCCCTGCCGTGTTCCTGACCTTAGCGGAAAAGCTTTCAGTTTTTCTCCATTGAGAATGATATTTGCGGTGGGTTTTTGATAGATGGCTTTGATAATATTGAGGTATGTGCCGTCTATCCCTACACTTTGAAGAGTTTTGATCAGGAAGAGATGCTGTACTTTGTCAAATGCTTTTTCAGCATCTATTGAGAGTATCATATGGTTCTTGTTCTTTCTTTTATTAATGTGTTGTATCACATTGATTGATTTGCAGAAGTTGAACCAATCTTGCAGCCCTGGAATAAATCCCACTTGGTCGTGGTGAATAATCCTTTTAATGTACTGTTGAATCCTATTGGCTAGTATTTTGGTGAGAATTTTTGCATCTGTGTTCATCAAGGATATTGGTCTGTAGTTCTCTTTTTTGATGGGATCCTTGTCTGGTTTGGGGATCAAGGTGATGCTGGCCTCATAAAATGAGTTTGGAAGTTTTCCTTCCATTTCTATTTTTTTGGAACAGTTTCAGGAGAATAGGAATTAGTTCTTCTTTAAATGTTTGGTAGAATTCCCCCGGGAAGCCGTCTGGCCCTGGGCTTTTGTTTGTTTGGAGATTTTGATGACTGTTTCAATCTCCTTACTGGTTATGGGTCTGTTCAGGTTTTCTATTTTTTCCTGGTTCAGTTGGGGTAGTTTATATGTCTCTAGGAATACATCCATTTCTTCCAGATTGTCAAATTTGTTGGCGTAGAGTTGCTCATAGTATGTTCTTATAATTGTCTGTATTTCTTTGGTGTTCGTTGTGATCTCTCCTCTTTCATTCATGATTTATTTGGGTCCTTTCTCTCTTCTTTTTGATAAGTCTGCCAGGGGTTTATCAATCTTATTAATTCTTTCAAAGAACCAGCTCCTAGTTTCGTTGATTTGCTCTATTGTTTTTTTGGTTTCTATTTCATTGATTTCTGCTCTGATCTTTATGATTTCTCTTCTGCTGCTGGTTTAGGGTTTCTTTCTTGTTCTTTCTCCAGCTCCTTTAGGTGTAGGGTTAGGTTGTGTACCTGAGACCTTTCTTGTTTCTTGAGAAAGGCTTGTACTGCTATATATTTTCCTCTCAGGACTGCCTTTGTTGTGTCCCACAGATTTTGAACCATTGTGTTTTCATTATCATTTGTTTCCATGAATTTTTTCAATTCTTCTTTAATTTCCTGGTTGACCTATTCATTCTTTAGAAGGATGCTGTTTAGTCTCCATGTATTTGGGTTCTTTCCGAATTTCCTCTTGTGATTGAGTTCTAGCTTCAGAGCATTGTCGTCTGAAGATATGCAGGGAATGATCCCAATCTTTTGATACCGGTTGAGACCTGATTTAGGACCGAGGATGTGATCTATTCTGGAGAATGTTCCATGTGCACTAGAGCAGAATGTGTATTCTGTTGCTTTGGGATGAAATGTTCTGAGTATATCTGTGATGTCCATCTGGTCCAGTGTGTCATTTAAGGCCTTGATTTCCTTGTTGATCTTTTGCTTGGATGATCTGTCCATTTCAGTGAGGGGAGTGTTAAAATCCCCTACTATTATTGTATTCTTGTCGATGTGTTTCTTTGATTTTGTTATTAATTGGTTTATATAGTTGGCTGCTCCCACGTTAGGGGCATAGATATTTAAAATTGTTAGATCTTCTTGTTGGACAGTTCCTTTGAGTATGATATAGTGTCCTTCCTCATCTCTTATTATAGTCTTTGGCTTAAAATCTAATTGATCTGATATAAGGATTGCCACTCCTGCTTTCTTCTGATGTACATTAGCATGGTAAATTTTTTCCACCCCCCCCACTTTAAATCTGGAGGTGTCTTCGGGTTTAAAATGAGTTTCTTGTAGGCAACATATAGATGGGTTTTGTTTTTTTATCCATTCTGATATCCTGTGTCTTTTGATTGGGGCATTTAGCCCATTAACATTCAGGGTAACTATTGAGAGATATGAATTTAGTGCCATTGTATTGCCTGTAAGGTGACTGTTATTGTATATTGTTTCTGTTCCTTTCTGATCTACTACTTTTAGGGTCTCTCTTTGCTTAGAGGACCCCTTTCAATATTTCCTGTGCAGCTGGTTTGGTGTTTGCAAATTCTTTCAATTTTTGTTTGTCCTGGAAGCTTTTAATCTCTCCTTCTATTTTCAATGATAGCCTAGCTGCATATAGTATTCTTAGCTGCATGTTATTCTCATTTAGTGCTCTGAATATATCATGCCAGCTCTTTCTGGCCTGCCAGGTCTCTGTGGATAAGTCTGCTGCCAATCTAATATTTTTACCATTGTATGTTACAGACTTCTTTTCCCGGGCTGCTTTCAGGATTTTCTCTTTGTCACTAAGACTTGTAAATTTTACTATTAGGTGACGGGGTATGGACCTATTCTTATTGATTTTGAGGGGGGTTCTCTGCACCTCCTGGATTTTGATGCTTGTTCCCTTTGCCAATTTAGGGAAATTCTCTCCAATAATTCTCTCCAATATACCTTCTGCTCCCCTCTCTCTTTCTTCTTCTTCTGGAATCCCAATTATTCTAATGTTGTTTCGTCTTATGGTGTCACTTATCTCTTGAATTCTCCCCTCGTGGTCCAGTAGCTGTTTGTCCCTCTTTTGCTCAGCTTCTTTATTCTCTGTCATTTGGTCTTCTATATCACTAATTCTTTCTTCTGCCTCGTTTATCCTAGCAGTGAGAGCCTCCATTTTTGTTTGCACCTCATTAATAGCTTTTTTGATTTCAACTTGGTTAGATTTTAGTTCTTTTATTCCTCCGGAAAGGGCTTTTATATCTCTGGAGAGGGTTTCTCTAATATCTTCCATGCCTTTTTCGAGCCCAGCTAGAACCTTGAGAATTGTCATTCTGAACTCTAGATCTGACATATTACCAATGTCCTTATTGATTAGGTCCCTAGCCTTTGGTACTGCCTTTTGTTCTTTTTTTGTGGTGAATTTTTCCATCTTGTCATTTTGTCCAGATAAGAGTATATGAAGGAGCAAGTAAAATAGTAAAAGGGTGGCAAAGACCCCCAGGAAAATATGCTTTCAGAAAGTGGTTGATTTTCTGTTTCTAGAATTGCTGTTCTTCTTCTCTTCCATCTCCTGTTGGATTTGTAGGTGTTTGCAATCTTTAGATAAGCTATCTAGCTGATCTCCTGCTACCTGAAGTAGTCTCAGCCTGCTAATTCTCTGCCATCTTGACCTAAATCCGGTCAATATATAAAAATCCTAAATTTTTATATATTGACTTTCTATCATGCAGCTTTATTGAATTTATTGAATTTATTGAATTACAAATTCAATAAACATTCTTTTTTTTTAATTTTGTAGGAGTTTACTTATTTATCTGACAGACAGAGATCACAAGCAGGCAGAGAGGCAGGCAGAAAGAGAGGGGAAGCAGGCTCCCCGTTGAGCAGAGAGTCTGGTGCGGGGTCCATCCCAGGACCCTGAGATCATGACCTGAGCCGTAGGCAGAGGCTTAACCCAGTGAGCCACCTAGGTGCCCCAATAAACATTCTTTTATGTATGTTTTCATAAAACATAACAGTTATATGGTTGAGTCTTTTGGTTTTTTCAAATGCAAAATCATGTCATTTGCAAATAGTTACTTCTTCCCTTATAATTTGGATGCCTTTTATTTATTTTTTAAATTGCTCTGGCTCAGACTTATAATACTGTGCTAAATGAAAGTGGTGAGAGTTGTCATCCTTTTCTTCTTGATCCTAAAGGAAAACTTTTTAGCTTTTCACCATGGAGATGCTGATAACTGTGGGTTTGTCATCTTTTGCCTTTATTTTGTGGAGGTACATTTTGTTTACCTCACTTTGTTTACCCTTTTTAGAGTTTTCATTGTAAGTGGATGTTGGATTTTGTCAAATGGTTTTTGGCATCTATTGAGATGCCAAAACCATAGGATTTTTATCTTTTATTTTGCCAGTGTGGTATATGATGTTGATTGGTTTGCAGACTTTGAAAACATTCTTGTATCCCTGGAGTAGATCTCACTTGATCATGGTTGAGGATTCTTTTAATATATTGTTGAATTCATTTGCTAATATTTTGTTGAAGATTTTTACATCCCTGTTCCTCAAGGATATTAGCTTATAATTTTTTAAACATTTTTATTTTTTGTAATGTCCTTATCTGAATTTGGTATCAGGGTAAGTCCAGCTATGTAAAAAGAGTCTGAAAGCATTCCCATCTTTTAAATATTTTGGAAGCATTTGAGTATAGGTACTAAATGTTCTTTGAATGTTTGGTAGATAGAATTCACCAGTATCAAGCCATCTCATCCTGGACTCTTATTGGGAGGTTTTTGATTACTGATTCAATCTCTTTAATAGTCAGGCTATGAAGACTTTCTATTTCTTTATGATTAAGTTTTGGAAGATTGTATGTTTATAGGAGTTTATCCATTTTTCTGGGATGTCTACTTTGTTGCCATTTAATTCTTCATAGTAATCTCTCAAAAGCCTTTATATTTCTTTGCTATCCATTGTAATTCCTCTATAGATCTGATTTTATGTGAGCCTTTTCTGTTTTTTCCTTTCTGAGTCAAGCCAGGGATTTATCAATTTTGTTTTTATTTTCAAAGAACCATCTCTTCGTTTCATTGATCTTTACTTTTGTCTTTTGAAATGTCTTTTTCATTTATTTTTGCTTTGATCTTTAGTGTTTCCTTCCTTCTAACTTATTTGTTCTTTTTCTTAGTGCCTTTTAGATGTAAAGTTAGAGTGTTCTTTGAGATTTTTCTTGATTCTTGAGGTCAGCTTGTGATGGTATAATCTTCCTTTTTAGAACTGTTTTTGTTACATCTCTGATGTTGGTATGTTGTATTTCTATTTTCATGTGTCTCAAAGTATTTTATGACTTCTCATTTGATTTTGTTATTGACTTTGCTTGCTTAGTAGCATGTTGCTAATTTCCCTATATTTGTAATTTTTCCACTTTTTTTCTTGTAATTGATTTCTGTTTTCTTACCATTATGTTCAGAATAGAAACCGGACATGATTTCAGTCTTCCTGAATTATTACTTTTTAAATTTTATTTTTTTAAAAGGATTTTATTTATTTATTTGACAGAGAGAGAGATCAGAAGGAGGCAGAAAGGCAGTCAGAGAGAGAGCTGAAAGCAGGCTCCCTGCTAGCAGAAAGCCTGATGCGGGTCTCGTTCCCAAGACCATGAGACCATGACCCGAGCCGAAGGCAGAGGCTTTAACCACTGAGCCACCCAGGTGCCCCTTCTTGAATTATTTTAAGACTTGTTTGTGTCTTAACATATAATTTATCCTGGAGAATATTCCATGTGTACTTGAGAAGAACATGTATGCTGCTGTTTTTGAATGGATTGTTTCCTATCTCTTTGGTCTAGTGTGTGATTTAAGGATAGTGTTTTCAACTAGAAATCTATTTTCATATAGGTAAGCTATCCAGTGGGTACATAGGATATTAAAGTCCCTGTTATTCTCCCTTTAGGTCTATTAATATTTCCTTTGCATATTTATATATTTCTCTGTTGGGTGCACATGGATTTACAAATGTTATATCTTCATGGTAGATTGGCCCCTTTATCATTATGCAGTGCCTATCTTTGTCTTTTATTAGTCTTTGTTTTAAGATTTATGTTGTTTGATATAAGTGTAGCTTCCCCAGCTTTCTTTGGGTTTCCATTTGCATGAAATATCTTTTTCTATCCCCTCACTTTCAATCTGTGTGTCTCCTTACATCTGAAGTGGGTTTTTTGTAGGCAGCATACAGATGGATCTTTTTTCCCCTATTCATTTAGCTACTATGTTTTCTGATTATTTAGTCTACTGACATTTAAAATAATTATTGATAGGTATGTACTATTGCCATTTTGTTAATTGCTTTCTGTGTGTTTTATAGTTTGTCTTAATTGTTTTCTGCGTGTTTTATAGTATGTCTCTGTCCTTTTCACATCTTTTGCTTTCTTCTTTGATGACTTTCTACAGTGTAATACTTAAATTCCTTATTCATTATCTTTTGTGTATTTACTATAGGTTTTGTTTATGGCTACCATGAAGCTCAAATATAGAAGCATATACATGCAAATAGTCTATTTTAAATTGATAACAAGTTAAGTTTGAATTTATTCTTAAACTGAATTTTTAGCAAACCCCAAGTTCTGTGTTTTTGATGTCATATTATATATCTTTTTATTTTGTATAACCTTTAACTAATTACTACAGTTATATTTATTGTTACTACTGTTATTTTATTTTTTTAAAAGATTTTATTTATTTATTTATTTGACAGACAGAGATCACAAGTAGGCAGAGCAACAGGCAGAGAGAGAGGGGGAAGCAGGCTCCCTGCTGAGCAGAGAGCCCGATGTGGGGCTCGATCCCAGGACCCTGGGATCATGACCTGAGCTGAAGGCAGAGGCTTAACCCACTGAGCCACCCAGGCACCCCATGTTGCTACTTTTATTTTTAACCTCCCTAATAGCTTTATTAGTAATTAATGCACTACTTTTATTGTATGTTTACCAATAAGATTTTTGCTTTTGTATGTTTACTTTACTGATTAGTACCTTTTCTTTTCATCATGAAGAGGTCTCTTTAATATTTCTTGTAAGATTGCTTTAGTGGTGAAGAACTTATTTAGCTTTTTGCTTGTCTCAAAAGCTCTTCATTTCTCCTTCAGTTCTGAATGATAACTTTATCAGGTAGAGTATGCTTGACTGGAAATTTTTTCCATGTAGTACCTCAAATACATCATGCCACTTTCTTCTTGCCTGCAAAATTACTGCTGAGAAATCTACTGATGGTCTTATGTGTGTTCTCTTTTTGTAATAAGCTGTTTTACTCTTGCTTAAGATTTTCCCTTTAACTTTTGACATGTAATTATACAGCTGACCCTTGAACAACATGGTTTTGTACCGTGTATGTCCACATACATGCAGACTTTTTTGATAAGTACAGTACTATAAATGTATTTTTCTATAGTTATGATTTCCTTAATAACATTTCTTTCTTCTAGTTTACCTTATTATAAGACTATAATATGTAATATATATAACATATGAGATGTGTGTTAATTGACTTTTTATGTTATCTGTAAGGCTTCTGGTCAACAGTAAACTATTAGGAATTAAGTTACATGTGGATTTTTGACTACATGGGGTTTTGGAGTTACTAACCCTTGTGCTGTTCAGGAGTCCAATGTAATTTGTTTTGGTGCTGGTCTCTTTGAATTCATCTTGTTTGGATCTCTGGGTTTCCTGGATCTGAATGTCTGTTTCCTTCCCCCAGGTTAGAAAGTTTTCAGCCATTATTTCTTCATCTAATTTTTCTGAAACTTTCTCTATCCCTTCTCCTTCTGGAACCCCTATAATGCACATATTAGCATGCTTGATAGTGTTCTGCAGGTTTCTTATCTTCATCCATCTTTCTTTCTTTCTTTCTTTCTTTCTTTCTTTCTTTCTTTCTTTCTTTCTTTCTTGTCTTTCTGTCTTTCTTTCTTTCTTTTCTGCTCTGGGTGAGTTCCACTTCTTTATTTTCCAACCCACTTACTGGGTTTCTTTTTCATCTAGTCTTCTGTTGAGCACTACTTGTGTACTTTTTGGTTCAGTTTTTGTATTCTTCAACTCTGTGACTTCTGTTTGGTCCTTTATTATATTTTCCGTCTCTATGTTGAGGTTCTTACTGTGTTCATCCATGTCTTTTTCATAGTTCAGTGAGTAACTATATAAACACTACTTAGAACTCATTATCAAATGAATTACTTATCTTTGTTTCATAAAGATTTTCTTTTTCCCTGTGGTTTTATTTGTTCTTTCATTTGTACCATATTCCTCTGTTTCCTCACATTGCTTGACTCTGAATGTATGCCTAGGTATGAGGTGAAGTAGCTGTCTCTCCCAATCTTGAAGGAGTGGGCTTATGTAGGAAAGGAACCTTATTTAATTAAAATTTTTTTTTTCTTGGTTGTCTCTCACACTGTCTCTTTGATTGTTTCAGACCCATGAATCCCAGAAACATAATGCCCTCTGATCACCAGATTTAGGCACTCAAAGGGCATTCCCTGTAAGAACTCTACATACTCACTGATCTGGCACTCGTTGTGGAAGAAACTCAGTGGGGTGAGGTGCTAACAGGTCTGGCGGTGGTCATGGGAGCACACAGATTGTTGTGGCATTTACCCACCTGGTTAGATGGCAGCCATCTGAGCTGCATGGAGGGGCAGTATATTTTCTCACTGTTGCTAGCAGGTTAGAATGCAAAAATTGCATCAATCTGTGCTGGCACCAACCATGTGGAGGAAGGGAGCACTTTGGCCAGTACTAGCAAGGTAGAAGAAAAATGCCAAAGATGGCACATACCAGCTCCTCTGTCCTTGGAGAGAGTCACTTTAGGCTTTTGCCATCCCACAGAGGCCTTAATGTTAGCAAATGAATCTCCTTCATGTGTGATCTAGTGGCTTTTCAATTTAGTGCTTTTATATCAGGTTCCAGAGAAAATGATTCTGTACATGTAGGTATGGACTCTTCATTCCCTAGAAATTTATGTTTCTCCTTCATAAGGCCCATTGGTTTTCTTTGTTGTGTTTTTTTTTTGATTGATTGATTGATTTAATTTATTTTTTTATTTTCCCATCCCTTATTCTTTTTTAAAATTTATTTAAATTCAGTTAGCCAACATATAGCACATCATTAGTTTCAGATATAGAATTCAATAATTCAGCAATTGCCTGTAACACCCTGTGCTCATCACATTGTGTGCCCTCCTTAATGCCCATCACCCAATTACCCTATCCCCCTACTGACCTCCCCTCCAGCAACCCTCAGTTTCATTCCTATAGTTGAGAGTCTCTCATGGTTTTTCTCCTCCTCTGATGACGTCCCATTCAGTTTTCCCCTCTTCCTCTATGGTCCTCTGTACTGTTTCTTATATTCCACATATGAATGAAACCATATAATTGTCTTTCTCTGGTTGACTTATTTCATTCAGCATACTACCCTCCATTTCCAACCATGTCAATGTAAATGTTTAAGTATTAATTCTTTTTGATGGCTGAGTAATGTTCCACTGTATGTATATACTGCATTTTCCTTATCCATTCATCTGTTGATGGATATCTGGGCTCTTTCCATAGTTTGGCTCTTGTGGACATTGCTGTTATAAACATTGGGGTGCAGGTGCCCCTTCAGATGATTACATTTGTATCTTTGGGGTAAATACCTAGCAGTGTAGTTTCTGGGTCCTAGGGTAGCTCTATTTTTAAGTTCTTGAGGAACGTTCATACTGTTTTCCAGAGAGGCTATACAAACTTATATTCACACCAACAGTATAAGAGGGTTCCCCTTTCTCCACATCCTCACCAACATCTGTCATTTCCCGAGCGATTATATTTAGCCATTCTGACTGGTGTGAGGTGGTATTTCCATGATGCCAAGTGATATGGGACATTCTTCTGCCCATTTCTTGACTGGATTATTTGTTTTCTGAGTGTTGAGCTTGATACGTTCTTTTTTTTTTTTAAGATTTTATCTATTTATTTATTTATTTGACAGACAGAGATCACAAGTAGGCAGAGAGGCAAGCAGAGAGGGACAGAGAAGCAGGCTCCCTGCTGAGTAGAGAGCCTGGTGTGGGATTTGATCCCAGGACCCTGGGATCATGACCTGAGCCAAAGGCAGAGGCTTTAACCCACTGAGCCACCCAGGTGCCCCAAGCTTGATATGTTCTTTATAGATCTTGGGTACTAGCCCTTTAACTGCTATGTTATTTGGAAATATCTTCCCCTTTTTCATAGGCTGCCTTTTAGTTTTGTTGACTGTTTCTTTTGCTGTACAAAAGCTTTTGATCTTGATGAAGTCCCAATAGTTCATTTTTGTGTTTGTTTCCCTTGCCTTGGTGATGTGTTTAGAAAGAAGGTGCTGTGGCTTAGGTCAAAGAGGTTGTTGCCTATGTTCCCCTATAGAATTCTGATGAAGTCTTGTTTCACATTTAGGTCTTTCATCCATTTTGAGTCTATTTTTATGTGTGGTGTAAGGAATGGTCCATTTTCATTCTTCTACATGTGGCTGTCCAATTTCCCAACAGCATTTGTTGAAGAGACTGTCCTTTTTCCATTGGATGTTCTGCTTTGTTGAAGATTAGTTGACCATAGAGTTGAGGGTCCACTTCTGGGTTCTCTATTCTGTTCCATTGATTCATGTGTCTGTTTTTGTGCCAGTACCATACTGTCTTGGTGATTACAATGTTGTAATAGAGCTTGAAGTCCAGAATTGTGATGCCATCAGCTTTGGTTTTCTTTTTCAACATCCCTCTGGTTATTTGGGGTCTTTCCTGATGCCATACAAATTTTAGAATTATTTGTTCCAGTTCTGTGAAAAATGTAAATGGTATTTTCATAGGGATTGCATTGAATGTGTAGATTGCTCTAGGTAACATAGACATTTTAACAATATTTTTCCAATCCATGAACATGGGATATTTTTTCATTTCTTTGTGTCTTCCTCAGTTTCTTTTGTAACTGTTTGGTAGTTTTTGGAGTACAGATCCTTTATCTCTTTGATTAGGTTTATTCCTAGGTGTCTTATAGTTTTGGGTGCAATTGTAAATGGGATTGAATCTTTAATTTCTCTTTCTTCTGTCTCATTGTTGGTGTAGAGAAATACAACTGATTTCTATGCACTGATTTTATATCCTGCCACTTTACTGAATTCCTGTAAGAGTTCTAGCAATTTTTGGATAGAGTCTTCTGGTTTTCCCACATACAGTATCATGTCATCTGTAAAGAGTGAGAGTTTGACTTCTTCTTTGCCAAATCGGATGCCTTTTATTTCTTTTTGTTGTCAGATTGCTGAGGCTAAGACTTCTAGTACTATGTTGAACAGCAGTGGTCATAGTGGACATCCCTGTCATGTTCCTGACCTTAGGGGAAAAAGCTCTCAGTTTTTCCCCATTGAAAATGATATATGCTGTAGGTTTTTCACAGATGACTTTTATGATATTGAGGTGTGCGCCCTCTATCCATATGCGGTGGAGAGTTTTGATCAAGAAAAGATGCTGTACTTTGTCAAATGCTTTTTCTGCATCAATTAAGAGGATCATATGTTTCTTGTCTTTCTTTTATTAATGTGATATGTCACATTTTTTGATTTGTGAATGGTGAATCACCCTTGCAGCCCAGGAATAAATCCCACTTGGTTGTGGTGAATAATCCTTTTAATGTACTATTGGATCCTATTGGCTCGTATTTTGGTGAGAATTTTTGCATCCATGTTCATCAGGGATATTGGTCTGTCATTCTCCTTTTTGATGTGGTCTTTGTTTGGTTTTGGGATCAAGGTAATGCTGTCCTCATAGAACGATTTTGGAAGTTTTCCTTCCATTTCTATTTCTTTTTTTTTTAATTTTTTTAAAGATTTTATTTATTTATTTGTCAGAGAGAGAGGAGCGAGAGTGAGCACAGGCAGACAGAGTGGCAGGCAGAGGCAGAGGGAGAAGCAGGCTCCCTGCCAAGCAAGGAGCCCAATGTGGGACTCGATCCCAGGATACTGGGATCATGACCCGAGATGAAGGCAGCTGCTTAACCAACTGAGCCACCCAGGCGTCCCCCATTTCTATTTCTTGAAATAGACTCAGAAGGATAGGTATTAGTTCCTTTTTTTTAAAAAATACACATTCATTTATTTACTTTGACTAAATGGTAATATATATATAAAATCTTAAACTTTTTTAATGAACAAAATCACATGTACTTTCCATCATATGACTGAACCAGAAAAATGAAACTTGAATAATTTTTTCTAAGATATTAATGTTAAACCAAATCAAAATTATTTTATTAGTGAAAAAAGAGGCTTACCCATCCAAAGTATTTTACCAAAAATCATGTAAAATTATAATAACTTTTGCTCTAACTATGCTATCTCACTGCTACTTCTACCACTGGTACAACTTCCACTATTGTTGGTACTTTTTTCACTATTAAAATGAATACAGTTTATTCAATATTATCCTCTCTCCATTAAGTCCTTTCCCTATTCATTTTATACTTAAAATAACCCTATGGTGCTAATACTCACTCATTTTATTTTTATTTTATTTTGTTTTATTTTAAATATTTTACTCATTTACTTGAGAGAGAGAGAGAGAACAAGCAGGGGGAACAGCAGACATAGAGGGAGAAGAAGACTCCCTGCTGAGCAGGAAGCCCAGTGTGGGGCTTGATCCCAGGACCCCAGGATCATGACCTGAGTTGAAGGTAGACACTTAACTGACTGAGCCACTCATGCGCCCTGACTCCTCCTTTTAATAGATGATGAAATTAAGGATTTTCTTAGAATCTTTAAGTCTTACCCAGTCAGTAAATAGAGAACCAGGATTAAAAACCAGATTTGTCTTTTTCTAAAGAATAGAATATGATAGAAAGTACACAATAAATATGCACAGTGTATTAGTTTTTTAAATGGTTGGTAGAATTACCCTGGGAAGCCGTCTGGCCCTGGACTCTTTGTTGGGAGATTTTTTGATTACTGCTTCAGTTTCCTTGCTGGTTATGGGTCTGTTCAGGTTTTCTGTTTCTTCTTGTTTCAGTTTTGATAGTTTATATGTCTCTAGGAATGCATCCATTTCATCAAGATTGCTTAATTTGTTGGCATATAGTTGCTCATAATATGTTCTTAAAATTTTATTTCCTGGGAATTGTGATCACTTCTCTTTCATTCAAAATTTTATTGATTTGGGTCCTTTCTCTCTCTCTCTCTCTCTCTCTCTCCCCCTTTTTTTTTTTTTTTGAAAAGTCTTGCTAGGGGTTTATCAATCTTTTTAATCCTTTCAAAGAACCAGCTTCTAGTTTCATTTATCTGTTCTACCATTCTTTTGGTTTTTATTTCATTGATTTCTGCTTTAATCTTTATTAATAATTTCTCATCTCCTGCTTGGTTTAGGCTTTATTTGCTGTTCTTTCCCCAGCTCTTTTAGGTATAAGTTTAGCCTGTGTATTTGAGACTTTTCTAGTTTCTTTACAAAGGCTTCTATTGCTATGTACTTCCCTCTTAGGACCACCTTTGCTGCATCCCAAAGGTTTTGAACACCTTTTGATTTTCATTGTTTCTGTGAATTTTTAAAATTCCTCTTTAATTACTTTGTTGACCCATTCATTCCTTAGTAGGATGCTTTTTAACCTGTAAGTATTTGAGTTCCTTCCAAATGTCCTCTTTCGATTGAGTTCTAGTTTCAAAGCATTGTGGTCTGAAAATATGTAGAGAATAATCCCAATCTTTTCATACCAGTTGAGACCTATTTGTGACTCAATGTGGGATCTGCTCTGGAGAATGTTCCATGTGCACTGGAGAAGAATGTGTATTTTGTTGCTTTAAGATGGAATGCTCTATTTATCTGTGACATCCATTTTGCCCATTGTGTCATTTGCAGCCCTTATTTCCTTGTTGATCTTCTGCTTACATGATCTATTGCTGTGAGTAGGGTGTTAAAGTCCCCTACTATTATTGTATTATTATCAATGTGTTTCTTTGATTTTGTTGTTAATTGATTTATATAATTGGCTGTTTCAATGTTAGAAGCATAAATAATTATAATTGTTATGTTTTCTTGTTGAATAGACCCTTTAAGAATGACATAATGTAACTCTTCATCCCTTACTACAGTCTTTAGTTTAAAATCTAATTTTTCTGATATCAGGATTGCTAGTCCAGCTTTCTTTTGATGTCCATTAGCATGATAAATGGTTCTCCACCTTCACTTTTTGTGTGGAGGTTTCTTTGGGTCTAAAATGAGTTTCTTGTAGAAAGCATATCAGTGGGTCTTGCTTTTTTATCCAGTCTGATATCCTGTGTCTTTTGATTGGACCATTTAGCCTATTTACATTCAGAGTAACTATTGAAAGATATGAATTTAGTGCCATTGTATTACCTGTAAAATCACTGTTTCTGTCTATTGTCTCTGTTCCTTTCTGGTCTATGTTACTTTTGGGCACTCTCTTCACTTACAGGCTCCCCTTTAAAATTTCTTGCAAGACTGGTTTACTGAGCACAAATTCTTCTAATTAGTTTCTGTTTTTCCTAAAAGTTCTTTATCTCTCCTTTTCTGAGTGACAGCCTTACTGGATAAAGTATTTTTGTTGCATGTTTTTCTCATTTAGTACCCTGAATATATCATGCCAACCTTTTCTGGCCTGCCAGGTCTCTATGGACAGGTCTGCTGCCAGTCTAAATTCACTTGTAGATTAAGGATCTCTTATCTCAAGCTGCTTTTAGAATTTTCTCTTTATCTCTGAAATTTGCAAGTTTCACTATTATATATCAGGGTGTTGATCTATTTTTATTGATTTTAAGCGGGGGGGGGGGCATTCTCTGTGCCTCCTGCACTTGAATTCCTGTTTCCTTCCCCAGATTAGGGAAATTCTCAACTATAATTTGCTCAAATATATATTCTGCCCGTCTCTCTCTTTCCTCTCCCTTTGGGAGCCCAATAATTCTAATATTATTTTGCTCTTGGCATCACTGATCTTCAAATCCTCCCCTCATAGTCTGGTTATTGTTTCTCTTTTGTTCATTTTCTTTATTCTCTGTAATTTTATCTTCTATATCACTTATTCTCCCTTCTGCCTCATTTATCCCAGCAGTAAGAGCCTCCACTGTATTTCAGCAATACCCTTTTTTATTTCAACCTGTTTAGATCATAGTTCTTTTATTCAGAAAGGGATTCTCTAGTGTTCTGTGCTTTTTTTCAGGCCCAGCTAGTATCTTTATAATTATTGTTACAATTCTAGCTCTGACATTTTATGAATATCCATATTTATTTGAGAGAAAGAGAGAATGAGAGAGAGAGTAGGCAAATGAGTAGGAAAGAGGCAGTGGGAAGCAGAGAGAGAATCCTTAAGCAGACTTCCCACTGAGTAAGGATCCTGATGCAGGGCTCAATCCCAGGACCCTGAGATCATGATCTGGGCAGAAATCAAGAGTTGGCTGCCACTGAACTGAATGAGCCACCCAGGTGCCCCACCCCATTGTTTTTCAAAACTGCATATTTTGGAGGCTCATCTCTCCAGTGCTATTCCCAAGGGTTGAAGTGTGTAATGTGGTAATGTGGTGCACAGACCCTTCACTCCTCTGGAAAAAGTTTTGTGTTTATGAGATTTTTCCTGATGGCTGACTATGGGTCACCACTCCCAGGGTTAGATTGTTGATGAGAGTGCTTCTTTGCCTCTACTGCTTGCTTCAGTGTGGCCATTTAATTTGTGTGTGTGTGTGTGTGTGTGTGTGTGTGTGTGTGTGTGTAGGTTTCTGTTGGTTTTCAGGGTTTTTTTTTCTGGAGGGAATTGTTGTATATATAGCTATAGATCTGTTGTGTCTGTGGGAGGAGATAAGTTCAGGATACTCCTACACTGCCATCTTGAACCATCTCCCCTTACATAATTTTAAGTGAAATTTAGAATTTCTTTCTAATTAGCATATATGGGTTTTTTAAGAAAATTTTTTCTTTTAAAATATTTGAAATTCTGATTCCATTTGCTGAGATTTCTTCTTTCAAAACACCAATTATGGCTCTTTTTTTATTGCCCTTATTTGTCATGTTCTTTTATTTTCTTTTATATCTGTGTTCTTTTCTATTTCATTTTGTGTGCTTGTCTAACTTTATGGCTTATCCTATTTTTAGCAGCATTCAATTTATTTATTTCAACTTCTAATAAGTCCTTTATTTCTGTATGGTTTTATTGTCATCATCAATTTCTTTTCTGAGTTTTGCCAGGTAACTTTGTATCTAATTTGGTTGTTTTCCTTATATATTCTTTAATCACTTGTCTCCCTTAATTTGTTATATTTTTAAACATTCTAAATTATTTTTTCGAAGATTTCTTATTCTCTCATTGTTTATGCTTCATACGTCTTTATATATTATACTTTTCTCAACCCATTATGCTAGTGTAGGACTTGAGCAGAGGTGCAATGATGGATCCTCTGGAGTTTGCATGGGATTAGATGGTCACCTAGTAGAATAGAAAGAGGATTTGAATATTGACTTGTTTTCTGAGTGCCCTTCATTGCATTTCCACTCTAACATTCAGACACTCCATTAAAGAATTTTTAATAGGACCTCTCTGGACAACTAACTTAACTTTTAAAGGAACCTGTAGCTTCTCCAAGATTTAGCAGTTTTCGTGGTCTTTCCTAAATTTGGTTCTGATTTCATTATGTATTCTTTATGCTTTGTGATTTGGAGTTAAAGATGTTTCTTGGTTTTATTAAATACAGAGGTTATTTTTCTATTTCATTTTATTTAAGACACTATGACTCAGGGATATGAGTAAAGTCACTTTGCCATCTTTAGGTTTATAATAAAATTATTAAGTTTTATTTTTTAACTCCTCTCTACCTATGAAATCATATTCATTAGCTTTCAATTGGTGCTGTAAAAAAATTACTGCAAACATGACAACTTAAAACAACACAAATTTATTTTCTCATAGTTCTTTAGGCCAGGTGCATGGGTAGGTTTGCCTGGCTTATCTTTTTGGGTTTTACAGGACCAACCTCAAGATGTCAGCTAGTTTGGCTCTTAACTAGAGCTCTGGGGGAGAATCTGTTTCCAAGCTCATTCAAGCTATTGGCAGAAGTCAGTTCCTTGTGGTTTTAGGAGAGAAGCCTCTGTTTCTTTGTGGGCTGTCGGTTGGGAGCCTTTCTCAGCTCCTTAGGCTTAAGGTTGTCTACAATGTTTTTCATCACATTACCTCTTTATCTTCAAACCAGCAGTGGTGTATTGAGTCTTTTGCACTTTAAATGTCTTTGAGTTCCTTTTCTGCTGCATTTTTTCTGCTTCCAGCCAAGAAAGTTCCCTGCTTTAATGGGTCATGTGACTACATTGGGGCCATATAGGTAATCCGAGATAATCTATATTAAGGTTGTTAGCCTGAATTAAATCTATGATGTCTCTTCTTCCATGTAACAACATATTTACAGGTTCCAGAGATTAGAATACAGACCTCTTTTGGGGATGTTATTCAGACTACCGTATACATTAAAATTGTCTAATATATTCCAGTGCTAAGCCTTTTTTAATTACCAGATCCAGGTTTTAGTTTTCTTGACACATTACATTTATAATGGCCTCTTTGCCTTTTGGATTCTGTTTAAAATAGATTATTTCATTTTCTTGCTTAAAATACTGTAATAGGTTACTGTTGCACTTAGAATAATATTTAAATTCTTCCCCATGGCTCATGAACTGGGTCTTAATTACCCCTTTCTAATCTCAACCCATTATGCTCTCCCCATCACCATTTATGTTCAGCAACATTGCTCACCCTTTGGTTTTTCAAACAGTCTAAACTTAGTCCTGCTTCAGATCCTTTGGACTTGCTCTTACATCTGCATCAAATCTTCTTGCCATGATTTTGCTATTCCTCTGTCTTGTCCTGTAGGCTCAAATCAAATACTATCTCCTCAAAGATGCTTTCTCTTGCTATCGTATGAGTTGTTGTCTGTCTATCATTCTATTTGGTAATTATCAATTTAAGTGTTCTATGGTGCTTATCTTTGTATCTTTTTATAGGTAGATGATAGAAAATGATTGAAAGATTACTTCATTGCCGTGGCTGGCCTCACCAGTAAATGGAAATTCAAAAGTGAATTTGGTAGGTTTATTGTCACATGCCACCAAATGGCTTTAGAAAGGATTAGGTTCTTGACTAATTTACTTTGTGATGTTGGAGAGTTGTCCTCACTGAACTACAAGAGTAAGAACATCACTCAGTACAGTCAGTGATGCATTTCAGATTCTAGTACTGGCTGGTGATGAGAAAGTTTGTGTTCAACTCTCTTGACATTCCATTTCTTCTCATGTAAAAGAAGGAGTCTGGATGACTTAATCTCTATTCATTTTCTACTTGAAAGGTTAAGGATTCTGAATTCTGATGTCAGTTTGATATTAAGAAGTCCTAAAACTTCTTGTATTGTCTAAACCAGTGGTTTTCAAAATGTGGCGAACAGATCTCTGGAGGTCTTCAAGTCCTTTCAGAGGGTTTGCAAAGTCAAAAATACTTTTAAAAATATTAATATTTATTTGCCTTTTTCTTTATAGTGACATTTATACTGATGGTACAAAAGTAAAAACTACAAGTACATAGCACAAATCAAGGCAGTGGCACCAAAGTGTGCAAATAGTTATTGCATTCTTCAAGACATTAAGAAAAATGTACCCACATTTAAAAAGTCTTTTCATCTAAGAATGATCATGAAGCAGTAAACATTGTTAAATTTGTAAAATCTTGAGCATTGAGTGTCCTCTCTTTAATATTCTATGTGATAAAATGGGGAACAGGTATAAAACACTTCTGCAGCATGCCAAAGTACCAAAGTATGGTGGTTGTTTAGAGGAAAAGAACTTGAGTGATTGAGTTGCAAGCTGAACCAGCCACTCTTTCATAGAATACTGTTTTCTACATGAAAGAATGACAAAAAAACTAGGGTTATTCAGACTTGATTATTTGGAAAACATTGTCTCAAATTTGAGAAAAGTGAACCTGTCATTTCAGGGAGCACCCCTGACAGTATTTGTTGCTAATGATAAAATGAGCTTTCAAATGAAAATTAGAATTTTGTAAAATTTTTATCAACTTTCCAAATACTTTAAGACTTTTTTTTGATGAAGTTAGTGATGATATTAATAAATGTGGTTTTTTAAAAAGATTTTTTAAATTTATCTGACAGAGAGAGAGAGAACACAAGTAGGCAGAGAGACAGGCAGAGGGAGGGGGGGAAGCAGGCTCCCTGCTGAGCAGAGAGCCTGATATAGGGCTCCATCCCAGGACCCTGAGACCATGACCTGAGCCAAAGGGAGAGGCTTAACCCACTGAGCCACCCAGGCACCCCAATAATGTGGTTTTTAAATTTTGAAAAATGAAATGTGTCAACATTAGAAAGAGCTGAGTGATAACTCAGTGAACAACATTTTTTAAATGAAAAATGCATATTATGCAGGGATGGAAGATCTACTCAAAGCACAAAATAGGCCAATGGACTTAATGTAACAGCATAAAAAGTTTATTGGTATGGTTTCAGATTCTGCATTGCAACTAACATTTAGGTACTACTTCTTATTGAATTCGAGTATAATATCAAACAATATCCATACTTATCCTAAGTACTTTTAAATTCTCCTTTCCAAGTAGACATTTGTATGAGGTTGGATTTTCTTAATTCTTCAAGCATAGTAAAATATTCCAACTTGAATGTAGAAGATAGGGAGGTTCAACTGTCTCATTTTAGCTGGGTATTTAAAAAGATTTATAAAAATATAAAATGTTACCTAGTAAAGTACTTATATATTGAGAAATTTACTTAATTATCATAAAATGTGTTATATTTATATATAATGGGTTCATTATTATTTTAAATGAATTAATAAATATTTTAAATTTTCTCATTTTTTATGTTTAAGACCTGAACATCAACAGATAAAATCCATATCAACAAAAGTCCTGTGGGGTCCTTATTAATTTTTAGGAGTTTAAAAGAGTCCTTAGACCAAATAGTTTGATAACTATTGGTTTAAGCAGAACCAAAAGATGTTTCATTCAGTAGGATTGACTAAAGATTTATATAATTGTGGTAAAATACACATTACATGAAATTTATTATTTTAGTCATTCTAAAGTATACAGTTAAGGGATATTGAGTACTTTCACATTGTTGTACAACTGCTGTCATCATCTATTTCCAAAACTCTTTTCATCTTATAAATCAGAATTCTGTACCCATTCAACAGTAACTCCCCACTACGTTCTATCTTCGGCCTATGGCAATCACCATTTATATTTGTCAGGGTTCTTCAAACAAAGAGGACCAATAGAAAAAGAGATAGATTTTAAGGAGTTGATTCCCATGATTGTGGAGGCTGAGAAGTCCCAAGATCTGCAGTCAGCAAGCTGGAGACCAAGGAGAGACAATGGTATAATTCCAATGTGATCCAAAGGCCTGAGAAAAAGGAGAGCCAATGGTGTAAATTCCAGTCTGAGTTTGAGTCCAAAGGCAGGAAAAAACCAGTGTCCCAGCTTGAAGACAGTCCGGCACAGAGAAAATGAATTCTCCTTCATGCAGCCTTTTTATTCTATTCAGGCTTTCAATGGATTAAGCCCATCACATTGGAGAGGAGAATCTGCTTTACTTAGTCTATCAATTCAGAAGTTAATTTCATTCAAAATCACTCTCACAGACAAACCATGAATAATGTTTAACCAAATATCTGGGCACCTTGGGACCAGGTAAGTTTACACATAAAATTAACCATGATACCATATGTTTTCTGTGTCTATAAATTTGACTACTCTAGATTCCTCATTTAAGTGGAATCGTACAGTATTTATCTTTTTGTGACTGGCTTATTTCACTTAGCAAAATGTCCTCAAGATTCATCCATGTTGTAGCATGTTCAATTTTTTTTTTCTTTTTTAAAGCTGAGTAATATTGTATTATATATACACCACATTTAGTTTATTCACTCATCCATTGATTGACTCCTGAGTTGCTTCTACTTTTGGTTATTGTGAATATTGCTGCTCTGAATATGGATGTATAAATATCTGTTTTAGATCTTGCTTTCAGTTTTTTTCTGCATGTACTTAGATGTGAAATTGCAGGATCATATAACAATTCTATTTTTAATTTTTTTAAGAACTACCATTTTGTTTTCCATAATGGCTGAATCATTTTACATTCCTACCAACATTACACAAGGATTCCAGTTTCTTCACATCCTTGTCAATACTTGTTATTTTCTGGGTTCTTTTTTTTTTTTTTTTTTGATAGTAGCTATCCTAATAATGTAATATCTCACTGCTATTTTGATTTGCATTTCCTAAATGATGAGTGATGTTGAGCATCTTTTTATATGTTTTTTGCCTTCTATATATCTTCTTTGGAGAAATCTATGCAAGCCCTTTTCTCATTTTTAAATTGAGCTGCTTGCTTTTTTTGGTTTTTGAGTTGTAGAATTTCTTTATATATCATGGATATTAATCCCTAATCAGATATATGATTTTCATGTATTTTCTCCCATTCCATGGGTTGCATTTTCACTGTGTTGATTTATCCTTTGATGCATAGAAGTTTTAAATTTTGATGTAGCCCAATTTGTCTGTTTTTTTCTTTGGTTGCCTATACTTTTGGTTTCATATCAAAGAGATCATTGACAAACTCATGTCGTGAGCTTCCCTTATGTTTCCTGCTAAGAGTGTTATAGTTTTAACTTATGCTTAGGTCTTTCAACCATTTTGAGTTAGTTTTTGTCTTTGGGCAAGATAAGGATCCAGTTTCATACTTTTGAATGTAGGTATCCAATTTTCCCGACGCCATTTGTTCTGTCCTGCATTGAATGGTCTTGGCATCCTTGTCAAAAATCCTTTGACCAAAAACAAAAACAAAAACAAAAACAAAAACAAAAAAAACAACCCTTTGACCATACATGCGAGGGTTTATTTCTGGGATCACTATTCTTTTCCATTGGTATATGTCATTATTTATGCCAGTACCATACTATTCCAATTAATGTGCTTTTAAAATAAGTTTTATAATCAAGAAGTGTGAGATGGCCAACTTTGTCCCTTTTTTTCTTTTTCTTTCTTTTTTTTAAAAGATTTTATTTATTTATTTGACAGAGAGATCACAAGTAGGCAGAGAGGCAGGCAGAGAGGGAGCAGGGAGCAGGCTCCCTGCTGAGCAGAGAGCCCAATGCGGGGTTCGATCCCAGGACTCGAGATCATGACCTGAGCAGAAGGCAGAGGTTTTAACCCACTGAGCCACCCAGGTGCCCCACGCCCCTCTTCTTCAAGATTGTTTTGGCTATTCAGGATCCCTTGAGATTCCATATTAATTTTATGATAGGTTTTTCTATTTATGCAAAAAACATCATTGGGATTTTGATAGAAATTGCATTTGGTCAGTTGCTTTGGGTAGTATTGAATTAATAATAGTAATAATTGTAAGTCTTCTAATCCATGAACATGAGATGTCTTTCTATTTATTTGTGTCCTTAATTTATTTCAGCCATGTTTTATAGTTTTCACTATTCAAGTGTTTGGTCTACATGGGTGAGTTTATTCCTAAGTATTTTTTTTTTCCTTTTTGGTGTTTTACCATTATGCATTAAAAAACAGATTTATTGTATATAAGAACTATGTGAAATAGAATATCACATGGATCATATCCTCTATTAATTTATGTTACAGATGGGTCCAATATATTGTCATATGTACCATAAAGGTGTCTTTCACAGGGTGTTACTGGAGAATACAAGACTGTTGTTTTTATTCCAACTTGAGATATCAGACAGTATCATCTTGGCAGTTATATCTCAGTGAAATTTTGAAGGAAAAGTAAGCTTGAGGAAACATAAAGGAGGGAGGACTGGGAGGAAAGTTAAAAAGTAGAGATAAAAGCTCCTGAATGAGGAACTGGAAATGTGAAAGAGCAAGGTGTTTACAAAGAACTGATCTAATGGTTTGATATTGTCTGAGCATATAGTTCACTGAGAGGTGGTATAGGAGACTAGACTGGAAAAGCAGATAGGATCAAATCTTGACAGTTTTGGCCCCAACTGTTACTATTCTTAAAATTCATGTGTTACCAAGTCTAGGAATCATTTTCTTATACCTCTTCCTTTCTCCAAGTTGGATTAGGTCCCCATTGATGTTATGTTTATATTTGGAAGAAACAGCTCTTATTTAATGCACTTAAAAGTTGTATTATGGGGGTGCCTGGGTGGCTCAGTGGGTTAAAGCCCAGGGTCCTGGGATTGAGCCCTGCATCGGGCTCTCTGCTCAGCAGGGAGCCTGCTTCCTCCTCTTTCTGCCTGCCTCTTTCTACTTGTGATCTCTGTCTATCGAATAAATAAATAAAATCTTTAAAAAGAAGTTGTATTATGGTTTATTTATATGCTTGGTATAGTGCCTAGAATAAACCATTTTTTATTGAACATTTCTGAATTGGGTACATATTTTTGAATAGTTAAATTATAAAGTAACACTAATGCTTAAAGGAATTATTTTTTGTTGCTGTTTATCTGATGATAGGGGCTAATTTATATTGAAGGTAGGGAGAGCAACTGGAAAACTTTCAGAGAGAAACAGTGTTACTAGGATTTGTGTTAGCTTAGCAGCTTTGGAAATGGATGAAAACAGTCTAGAATGTGCTTCATTTTACTATTGTGAAAATGGGTGCTCCCAGTGAAGCATGGCAATAGGGTGGGACACTGAATAGTGGCATATGCAAGCTGAACTCTGAAGAAAGAGTAATACACACAAAGATTTTGGGTTGAACATAAAACAAATTTATTATTCCTTAGGTAAAATGCCATCAGAATTGAGGTAGGCAAGATAAAGTAAAAATAGCTGTATAAATTGTTGAGAGGTTTCAGAAGAATTGGAGGTTCTTAAAACCAAAAGTGGCCTCTCATGGAAAGATCCCTGCTTACCTCAAGGCAGCACTTGTTTCTTAGACATGAAGCCAAACTAACCATCTGTGTTTTCAGCCTCCCCTTGGAAATGCCTATCCTTTGCTGCTGAGGTCAAGCGCTCCTTTCTTATGTTTATCCATCTGCACCTACCATGCAGTGTGAAGATTTTAGTTTTTTCTTTGTTGCAACAAGGCAAGATCATTTTAGAAAATGGGTTTTCTCAGGGTGCCTGGGTGGCTCAGTGGTTAAGCCTCTGCCTTCAGCTCAGGTCATGATCTCAGGGTCCTGGGATCGAGCCCCACCTCGGGCTCTCTGCTCAGCGGGGAGCCTGCTTCCCCCTTTCTCTCTGCCTGCCTCTCTGCCTACTTGTGATCTCTCTCTGTGTCAAATAAATAAATAAAATATTAAAAAAAAAGAATTTCAGATTATAGTATTAATCTTCAGTAGCATAGTACAAAATAAAGTCACTGCCACTTTACATTTTTATTTTTTTTGAAGAAAGAGAAATGTGCAGAATTATTCAAGGTGACAGCAATTACCTTCAACTTTTTGTATGCCAGCAATGCAAATTTTTTATGGAGTGACCTTGAATCACAACAGTAAAAAGAATCAGGTATAATATATTAGGACTACTCTAAGACTGCCAGGAAAAAGGAAAGGTAAAAAGAACCTTTATAATGTAAAATTCTTGTAATCTACCATTTTAAAAATCAGATAGTACATGAGAGCATATTGTTCTGTCTTCTAGGGAGCATCCAACAATGAGATAGCAAATGTTCCTGTTTCAGCTAGGAATTCTAATCTTAGTTACTATGTGGAATATAGTGAAAGTAATATATACATTCAGTACATGGGTATATTTACTTTTGTGTTTTGTAATCATCAATTTTTTGCTGCTTCATCTTCTGAAAACCATGCCATTTATTACTCAGAGACCTAAGTTGAATAAAGAAGCAACATGTTAAGATTAAATTGGTGATTTAGTAGGATTTAAGTTTGTTATTTTAACTTGAGATATTCCTTTACTTTATTCAAGCTTTTTAAATAAAACACAATCTTTTGGATATATACTTAAAGTAATTAACTTTAATTTATTTTTGTTCCAAGTAGTAGAGCATGTCAAAAACTCAACTATTCAGCATATGGCCCAAGAACTAGAAAGGAGACAATTCAAAAATAGCCAAAATTAATTATAAATAACACTAAAGACAGATGCCTCTCCTCCAACACACACACACACAGAGAAACAGAGAGAGCAAAAGAGGGAGAGAAAGTACACTGACTGTTTGGGTCCTTTCATATAAGACAAAAGGAGCTTATAATTTTATATTTCCCAAGAGAACTAGTGCTTATAGCACAATATGGTCATTAATGCTTGCCATCATACCCTGAATCATCTGGAAAAGGTTAGGTAATATATAGTGATAAATGCATTTTGGGAAGATACAAAAATATTTTAACTCTGTCTTAAAGGAGGCCAGACTCTGTTCTATAACATGCTTTCCTGGGGCTCCTGGGTGGCTCAGTGGGTTAAGCCTCTGCCTTTGGCTCAGGTCATGATCTCAGGGTCCTGGGATTGAGCCCGTCATTGGGCTCTCGGCTCACCAGGGAGCCTGCTTTTTCCTCTCTCTCTGCCTCCCTCTCTGCCTACTTGTGATCTCTCTCTGTATCAAATAAATAAATAAAATCTTAAAAAAAAAATGCTTTCCTATGCAGACTTGATTCTTAATGATTCTGAATAACTGTGCCTTTACAGTAATTTGAGTTAAACCAGAGTTACTGTGGTGAACCAAGTTTTGCTGACACAACACATTCTTTTTTGTGCACCTGTAGTAGAAAATAAAAATATTATGCTTTCTCATTGGTCATCATATATTTTTATTGAGGAAGATGGCTAAGTAGGATCTCCTGGTTTGTAGACAAAAGTCAATTCACAAACTGAGTTCTATGTCAATATCATATGATTCACAATAATGTTATAAGAACTAGATTTCCATATGCCACACAGTCAATAGCAGAAATAAATCTCTGCCCTTAGCTCTTTATTAGCACTTTAACATTGTTTTATTATGTATCATTTCTTTTCACTGTGTTTAGTAAAGATGAAAAATGATTGTTTACATTTGTTTATATATTATCATTGTAAAAGTAGCATGTCTTGAAAAGCACAGTTGAATGGAATAAGGATACTTACACAGGGCAAATTATTGCTCCATTGAAGAGTTTAAAATAAAGTTAGAAAGACTTAAAATAAAGCAAAAAAGAAGAAAAAAACTAGTTTATTGAGTACCTCCTATGTATTAGGTTTTGTGCTCTATGTAAAAAATTTGATTCTCAAGTATTATAGATGAAGAACATGAAGTTTAGTCTTTAGTTAAACAACTGGTAATCAGCAAAACCAGAATTCTCCCTGAGAATTCTGTCTGGCTTTAGAATTAACACACATATCTAGGAGCAGGCATGGCTAGACTTAACACCTGGAGAAAATGCATGACGCAGGACGCCTGGGTGGCTCAGTGGGTTAAGCCTCTGCCTTCAGCTCGGGTCATGATCTCAGGGTCCTGGGATTGAGCCCCACATTGGGCTCTCTGCTCAGCGGGGAGCCTGCTTCCCCTCTTTCTCTGCCTGCCTCTCTGCCTGCTTGTGATCTCTGTCTGTCAAATAAATAAATAAAAATTAAAAAAAAAAAACGCATGACGCAAAACTAAGACCTTGAGAAAAAGGTGACATTGGGCTGCAGGGATGAGAAAAGGTATGGTTTAGGAAAGAAAAGTTTTTATGGACTTCACATAAAGAGCATCTTGGTAAAAGTAGTAAGAAAGGAAGTTTATCCAAATTTCAGTCACTGATTCCCATAAAAAACTTTATGATATCTTTATGAAATATTGATATCCTTAGTGTTAAGAAGATAGTTATATTGATAGAAAACTTTATTTTTATGGCATGTATATTCACTAGTCATACATTCATGGATTCTTCAAAATTTTGTAAATAAAAAATTTTCCCCAAAACTACTAAACACATTTGGTATTTTTCTAAAATGATGGAAATTGAATAACTTATCCATTGCAACTACATATGAATATATGTCTCTGCATATTGACCTTAAGTTAGTGTTAATGTCAATAGTAGTAGCTGATTTTTAGTGAACACTTTTTCTTTGTCAGCCACTGGCCTCAGCAAATTGCCGGTACCGTCTCATTTAATCCTCAAAATAGCAATGTGGAGTACTGTTGTAGTCACTGTGTAGACAAGTAAACTGGTTTAGAATATTTAAATAACCTAACCAAAGCAACGCATGTGTGTTGGATAGCTTCATTTGCTCTTCAGATTCCTCTGTATCTTTATGCATTCTTCCGGGTGTCCTGGGAACAGACTGGCTTCATGAACACATGACTTAGGCAGTTGTGCAGGGTCCCACACTCAGAAGGGCCCTTGACTTAATGCTCTGTTGTCACTGTCTTGAAATTCTTAACAGTGTTTTCAAAAAAGGGGCTCTGCATTTTCATTTTGTTTTAGACCCACAGATTATGTAGCCAGACTTGTCGGGGCAGTTAACCCATTTGCTCTGCATCCATGGTCTCCCTTCTCCATGGTTTCAGAGGTAAAGGGTGGGGAGAAAGTGAGGCTGGTGTATTAATTAGTCCAAAAAACTACAGCCCATGTGGTTTCTAAATAGTTGCTTTATTAAACTCTCCTCAAATTATCCAGTTTGAATGCGCCATCTGTTTCCTGCAGGGACCTCGACTGGTATAAGTTACTTAAAAAAAGAAACCTGCACAATAATTAGAAAAAATATATAGCTTGGAGTAGAAAAATCATGGCTTGCTGGAAAGACAAATTGTACTCCGTTGACTTGTATTCTACTCCTTATCTAATCCAGAGACACCACAGAAATCAGCTCAGGACAGTTGGACAGGAGCTTCCTGAGGGAAAACAGCACAAAAGGGACCCGAGGCAAGTAGCTGTAGGACCTCTCTGCCAATTTTCTCTCCACAAAGCTTGAATCCACTTATATGCCTACTAGCTATAAACTTGCATGACTATGTTATCACATCTTTACTTTTACTGAGTTTTATAATTTTCCCTAGTCCTGTCTCTGAACCTTAAAGGAAAAAGGGCCCAGAATTTGTTTGGAGTGATGCCTGACCCTGAGAGGGTGGGGTTGGGGAGCAGGGTGTTGGTAGAATCTATGCAACTGTTCTCTATAGCTGAATTTAAATTCCTAAGGCTATTAGTTCAGTTTCTGACAAATACCTACATAATTACTTTCTCAGGCAAGCTCTAGAGGTTTAGAATAAAGATCTTAGTTCTGTGAATTCTCTGACATTAAAAATGAATATGGGGAAAAATGCTTGTCAGGGAAAAAAGTAAGGTATTAGCATTTAGTCTACATTTCATTTTCAATTTGCATGTTTAAAGGCTCTGTGTTTTTTATATGAAGATGTTTAAATCACCATTATTTTTTCTCCTTTACTGGAAAATAAAAGGATATTCTTTAAAGTTCAATTTTATTATGTTTCAATTTCTTATTATGAGATTTTTCTTTACAGGCAGAGAGGGTCAACAGTTAAAAATACTTCCATTATTAAGAGCATCTATGAAATAGAAATCCAACTTTTGAAAACAGGCTTTTGGCATTTTCACTATTAGCACTATCAGAGTAGTACTAATAGATAAGCTTATTGATGTTGACTTAAAGTGTATATGAGAGCTTGAGTTTTCAATTGGGAGGTTATATGTTATTGAACTGTGAAGATTTTTATTCCAAAGGAAAATTAGAAATAATTACAGATAGAGCCCAGTCACTAAAACTCTTGTCTCATTCCATAAAACAAACCAAAGTAAAACACTGTCTTGCTTTAAATCTCTACCAGAAGAATGTAAGATGCTTACTGTAAATATAATGACAAAGTTCATTTTTTTTCTCTGTTCTCACTCCCTTCATGGCTTCACTTAGACTCATGGTTTTAAATGCCATCTATATGGTAACTCACAGATTTCTATCTTTAGCCCAGATCTTTCTTCAGAAAGATGTAGCCCAATTAAATGCCTCCTCTTGGATGTTAAATTTCACTCCTGAAACTGGGCTCCTGATCTACCCTCCAGAGCTGGTCTGCATGCATCCTTACCTATCTCAGTTACTGGCACTCCATCATTCCCACCTGATCAAACCAAACCCTAGAGCCATCCTCCCTCTTATGTTTTTCTCACATTCCATATCCAATTCACCAGGAAGTTCTATTGACATTACATCAAAATCCAAGTACCTATTACCACCTCTACCATTACCCTCTGATTTAAGCCACCATCACCTGTCTCCTGGACTCTTATCATTTATATCTTTTCTGCCTGCATTGCCTTTGCTTCCCCTCCATTGATTCAGCAACATGGGTGATTATTAGAAATGTAAGTAAGATTATCTCACTTTTTTGGTCAGAGCCCTGAATTGACTTCTTACTTCATGAAGAGTAAAAGCCAAAGGCTATGATGTCCTTATGCCATCTGACTGTCTCTGCGTCTTCTCTGACCTCCTTTTATACTGTCCCTCCTCCCACCACACCTTTACTGACTTGACCCAAGCACAGTGAATCATGCTTTCTTTCCTACCTCCCCTTCAAGTCCCAGCCCTCCTTACTTTGCTCTATTTTTATTTTCAGAGCATCTGTAATCTTTTAACACCTTATATAATTTATTTATTTATTGCATTATGTATTGTCTTTCACTGTTAGAATGTAAACCTCATGAAGATGGAGATCTTCCTCTTTGGTTTACTGATCTATCCCCTGTGCCTAAAATAGTACTTGACATTTAATAGCCAATCAGTATCTGTTAAATGACTGAAAGTTTTCTTTATATTATCTGTACCCCCATTTTATAAACTGCCTATTTGAAGGGCTGTGTAGGGAGGTTAATTTTATGTCCAGTCTATTTGCAAAGTGATAGAACAAGTTTAAGATTGGTACCAGATCTTTTTTTCATTATAGAAAGGTCTTGAGAATTATTATAAACCTTATCCAGAGTTAATATTTACTAGTAGAAACATAAAAGTGATTATTTCTCATTTTCATGATGAGCTATATTCATGTAAGAGGAAAGAAAATGAGCTTTAGGGTTAGACTTAAGGTTCACATACACCTCTGACATGAAGTGAGTGATCTTGCAGAAGACTTTGACCTCTGTGTTGTCCTCTGTGATATGGGTATGATAATGTTAGCTATCTCTTAGGGTTAAGGTCAGTGAGTTATTAGGTGTAAAATAGCTTGTTCATGCATGCCATGAAACCCAATGGAATTCCAGTGCATTTAATTCAGAGTGTGGTTGAATGAGCTTCTTTTCTACAAGGACAAAGATAAGCTTGATCTTTACTTCTGCTGCTCCTTGAGACATTTTCAAACACATTCTCTCCTCATGAGTAGCTAAAACAGAGATGAGACTGTCACAAAATAGGGGAGATTCATCATCAGACAGTGAAACTACTGGTGCACTGGGTGACTAGAGCTTAGGGAGTGTGGAGATCTGCAGGTACTGGATAGATCATTGAGTCAGCAATGTAGTGGTAAACTGAGAATACCAAGGTCATTGCTAAATTCTCAGTAATCCAAATCCAAGAATAGTTTTGTCTTTAAAAGCAATTTTATCCATGGAATGAGTTACTAAAGTAAAAAAAAAAAAAAAAAAGAATTAAAATGATGCCAGCAACAAGCACAGGGTTGTTTTTTTTTTTTTTTAAAGATTTTATTTACTTATTTGACAGAGATCACAAGTAGGCAGAGAGGCAGTCAGAGAGAGAGAGGAAGGGAAGCAGGCTCCCTGTGGAGCAGAGAGCCCAATGTGGGGCTCGATCCCAGGACTCTCGGATCATGACATGAGCCAAAGGCAGAGGCTTTAACCTGCTGAGCCACCCAGGCGCCCCACAGGGGTTTTTTATTTTCAGAATAGTTTTTGATTTATGTGTAAGTACTGGCTACTGATAATTTGGAAATTAGTATTATTCTGTTACTAATATATTCAAGTAAATTTATATGTACTATATATTTGAATAATACACTATTTTCAATTACTATCTTAAGATCATTTCCAGAATCAAGTATCTATTCGATCTCTTTGCTTACTACATAGAAATGATTTTTTTCCCACTTTACAAGTTAGAAATTTTACAAGAAAAAAGGTTAAGTGACTAATCTGTGATAGTCACTAAAGCAGTAATAAGACTGGAATTAAAACACAGGTATTTTGATTTTCGTAGCAGATCTGTGATAAACTCACCAAATGCTGTTGAAATGTTACATCTTTTAGGAAAATGCTTACATAGGGTAGATTAAGTGGAAGAAAAGTAGCAACATCTTTCAGCTGTGATAAACTGAATACGAATGGTCCTAATCTTCTACTAAACAACTAGGGGTAGCAGAAACAAGTGCCTTAACTCTCTGCTGAACTCACTGGGGAAAATTTTACCTTATTTCAGGATTTTAGAAGAAATGTTCACATTGGTTGAGTGTAGGAGAACTGCGAATAACAATATAACTCATCTGGGAAAATGCACAGATCTGTAAATTCTGCATTTCTCTGGACTGACTTACTTGGGTGATTTCATCTGAAGTTCAGCAAAGAGAAACAGTTGGCACCATAATGTGATGCGGTTGTCCTTTAGTTCTGTAACTGTGCAAACTTATTTTGTCTTGGTGCTGGACTCCAACATCAAAGCACAGTGCTTGGAATTTTCTTCACAAAGATGAGATTGAAGCAAAAGAACTGTAATCAATACATATTTACCACTACTTTCTGCCATATAAGTCATTGATTGGTAAAACAGTGGGTCAAATCACTGTCAACTTTATTGCCATAGGAGGCTTTTTCCCTTAACATATCAATTATTGCAGTATATCCTTTCATTAAATCTACTTTTGTATTTCTGCATTATGGAAAAGTCCATGCTTGAATTCCCTATAAAGTTGTATTAGGCTGCCTATTAACCACAGGGGCTTTCAGTTTGATGTTTGAGTACTTTAATTCTCACTGTAATTGATTTTACCTTTGACTTGACACGGTGATTTCTTTCTAATTTGTTGATGATTAATGACCATCCTCTGGTTATTGCTGCTCAGCTGGCCAGAAACAAAGCAATTGGTTTGTCTTGGCTCTTAACTTTTTAAAAAGACTTTAAAAATCAAGGGTGGCCTTGTAAAAATGTTCTATATCCTCTGTGGTTTAACCATCTTACGAAGAAAGGCTGGAGGTCAAAATTAAGTAAATGTGGGTTAATTTTATCTTTATGTTCTTAAGATACATTAATATTCAAAACTTTCTACTTCATAGCATTTTGGTCAATATATCAGTTTTAGAAAAGTAGATACTTTTGAGGATCAACAAAAAGTTTGGGTATTTGAATTACTACAAAAATTTCCAAATAAAAGTTCCTAAAGAAATGATACCATTATTACTAATGATATTATTATGATCTAAGAAATAAAAAATGTTCATTAGAAGCCCAGGGGGGGGAAAAAACGGGAAATGGCAGTAGGTGATTTACAGGGATCTCACCAAAGAAAGATTCTTCTGAAATGATCTGTAACTCAGAATTGTTTTTTAAAGATTTTATTTATTTATTTGACAGAGATCAGAAGTAAGCAGAGAGGCAGGCAGAGAGAGAGGAGAAAGCAGGCTCCCCACAGAGCAGAGAGCCCAATGTGGGGCTTGATCCCAGGACCCTGGGATCATGACCTGAGCTGAAGGCAGAGGCTTTAACCCACTGAGCCACCCAGGTGCCCTTGTAACTCAGAATTTTAAACACAATTACACAGGATGAAAATAGATTTGGTGATTATTGATTCATTAATGTAGTTAAGAAATGTGAGTGGTACCATGAAAAGGTATTTTGCCAAGTACTGAAGAGAAAAAGTTCATAGATATGACTTTTTGTTCATCTCCAACATACAATCACATAGATGATTTAATCTAGGAATAATTAAGAAGAGTTATAAAAGAAGTAGGGAAAATGTATAGCTCATACAAGATGATTAATATAAGAATTTGAATTATACAACTTTTAAAAAATGCATACACAAACTAAGATACATAAATATTTTAAATCTCTTAGGAAATGTTTTAGAAACTTCATTGACAAGATTATATAAATAGAATCTTTTGGTGTGAAATGTCATTAATGATGACAGAAAATAATCACTGAGAAATATGTCTAATAAAAAATTTGGTCTAATATATTTTTATTTTGAACATAATCACGGACTACTGAAATTTTGAAATATATCAAGCTAATGCACATATTCTAATATAATTGGTTTTAGAACAAAATTCTTCAGAAGAACAATTCTTTTTCATGACTATTTACATTTGTTTTATTATGTTGAATGTTATTACAACTTTGTAAATTTTTAAAAAATTGAATTGATAGACTATCTATGTTCATGCAAATAGATACATTTTTTGAATTGATGAAAGAAGCTAAAAATTTCTGAGTCTTTTTCTAATAAGAGGAAGAAATTTTTTTTATGTTGTTAGCTACTGTATAGTACATGATTAGTTTTTGATGTAGTGTTCAGTGATTCATTAGTTATGTATAACACCCAGTGCATATGACAACATGTGCCCTCCTTAATACCTACCGCCCTGTTACCCCCTCCCCCAACCTCCCTCCCTTCTGAACCCCTCAGTTCATTTTCTAGGGTCCGTAGTCTCTCATGGTTCATCTCTCCCTTCAGATTTCCCTCCTTTCCCATGTAGTCCTCCATGCTATTGCTTATGTTTCACATATGAGTGAAACCATATGATAATTGTTTTTCTGTGCTTGACTTACTTCACTTAGCATAATCCCCTCCAGTTCCATCCAGGTCGATGCAAATGGTGGGTATTCATCCTTTCTGATGGCTGAATAATATTCCATTGTATGTATGGACTATATCTTCTTTATCCATTGTGGCTCCTTCCACAGTTTGGCAATTGTGGACATTGCTGCTGAGAACATAAGAAAATTTTTTTTAAGTAAGTGGGAGAGCTGCTGCCTTAACCAGGGATTCTGATGCTGATATTCAAATATTTTCCAAGCTTCAGTCCAAGTTGAAGTTTGTTAATGGATTATATTTGAAAATATTTTTAAATTAAATAAAATGTTTAAAATGTTGGGTGTTTTTCAACTGATAAAATATTCTACATAATAGTTACATTTTTTAGGGCAAGACAATAAAATCTTTTAAACTCAATATCCCATACCTGATGATCTTCCCAATAGTATAAGACTTTAATCACTGTGTATAACAATGTTTCCCAAAAAATGCATTTAGATCTCCCTTGAGATAACAGGTACTTATCTTTTCTAATCTATACCTGCTAGAATCCAAGCTACTGAGGGTAACTTATGTGATTTGAGTCCCTGAGAAGGATGATATAGGGAAATGAAAGGTGGGAATTGGCTCTGTGTAACCTCTGGTTATATAAATCTTCCCGAATTTCTTTGCCATTACCTATCTCTCCATTGGAGAATTTTATTTATTCTTTTCCTCTCCATTGTACAGAACAGTTTTTGTAGCTTTGCTCTACCATTGCTTATGCTAGGCAATCAGAGAGTTCTTCTACAGTTTTGGGGGGATTCAGAGGTTGTTAACAGTTCAGAGTAGAGATTTTGGACTTAAGAGATTCATCTACTCTAAAACAACAGAATACTCATTCTTCTCGAGAACACATGGAACTTTCTCCAGAATAGACCACATACTGGGTCACAAATTAGGACTCAACCAACACCAAAAGATTAAGATTATTTTCTGCATGTTTTCAGACCACAATGATTTGAAACTGGAACTCAACCATAAGAAAGACTTCGGAAGGAATTCAAACACCTGGAAGCTAAAGACAACCCCTAAGAATGTTTGGATCAACCAGAAAAGCATAGAAGAACTTGAAAAATTCATGGAAACCAATGAGAATAAAGACACTTCGGACCAAAACCTATGGGATATAACAAAGGCGGTCCTAAGGGGGAAATACATAGCCATCCGAGCCTCCCTCAAAAAAATGGAAAAATCCAGAATATACCAGCTGTCTTTAAACCTTAAAGAACTGGAGAATCAACAACAAATTAAGCCAACTCCACACAGAAGAAGGGAAATAATCAAGATGAGAGCAGAGATCAATGAGATAGAAACCAGAGATACAGCAGATCACATCAACGAAACTAGAAGCTGTTTTTTTGAAAGAATCAATAACATCAATAAATCATTGGCCAAACTAATCCAAAAGAAAAGAGAGAGGACACAAATTAATAAAATTATGAATGAAAAGGGAGAGATCACAACTAACACCAAGGAAATAGAAACAATCATCAGAAATTATTATCAACAATTATATGCCAATAAGTTAAGCAACCTAGATGAAATGGATGCATTCCTAGAAACCTATAAACTTCTGAAACTGAATCAGGAAGAAATTAACAACCTGAATAGACCAATATCTAGTAATGAATTGAAGCAGTGATCAAAAACCTCAGAAAAAACTAGAGCCCAGGACCTGACGGATTCCCTGGGGAATTCCACCAAACTATCAGAGAAGAAATAATACCTATTCTCCTGAAGCTGTTTCAAAAAATTGAAGAAGAAGGAAAACTTCCAGACTCTTTTTTGAAGCCAGCATTACCCTGATCCCCAAACCAGGCAAAGACCCCACCAAAAAAGGAGAATTTCAGACCAATATCCCTGATGAATATGGATGCCAAGATTCTCAACAAGATCCTAGCTAATAAGATCCAACAGTACATTAAGAAGATTATCCACCATGACCAGGTGGGATTTATCCATGGGATTCAAGTGTGGTTCAACATTGCAAATTAATCAACATAATAGAACAAATCAATAAGAGAAGAGAGAAGAAACACATGCTCCTCTCAATTGATGCAGGAAAGACATTTGACAAGATACAGCATCTGTTCCTGATTAAAATGATTCAAAGTATAGGGATAGAGGGAACAATCCTCAACTTCATAAAATCTGTTTGTGAAAACCCCACAGCAAATATCATCCTCAATAGGGAAAAGCTGACACCCTTCCCTTTGAGGTCAGGAATACAACAAGGATGTCCACTCTTGCCACTGTTGTTCAACATAGTACTAGAAGTCTTAGCAACAGCAATCAGACAACAAAAAGAAATAAAAGGTATTCAAATTGACAATGAAGAAGTTAAACTCTCTCTCTTCACAGATGACATGATATTTTATATGGAAAACCCAAATGACTCCATCCTCAAACTACTAGAATTCATACAGCAATTCACTAATGTGGCAGGATACAAAATCAATGTACAGAAATAAGTTGCTTTCTTATACACTAACAATGAAAAAAGAAAAAGGGAAATTAGAGAATCGATTCCACTTACTATAGCACCAAGAACCATAAGATGCCTGGGAATAAACCTAACCAAAGAGGTAAAGGATCTGTCCTCGAGGAACTACAGAACACTCTTGAAAGAAATTGAAGAAGACACAAAAAGATGGAAGAGCATTCCATGTTCATCGATCAGAAGAATAAACGTTGTTGAAATGTCTATACTGCCTAGAGCAATCTACGCTTCAGTGCCATCCCAATCAAAATTCCACCGGCATTCTTCAAAGAGCTGGAACAAACAATCCTAAAATTTGTTTGGAACCAGAAAAGATTCCAAGTCACTAAGGAAATGTTGGAAAAGAAAAACAAAACTGGGGGCACCAAGTGATTTCAAGCATTACCACAAAGCTTGATCACCAAGACTGCATGGTACTGGCACAAAAACAGACACATAGAACAATGGAACAGAGTAGAGAGTCCGGATATGGACCCTCAACTCTATGGTCAACGAATCCTCGACAAAGCAGGAAAAAATGCCCAATGGAAAAAAGAGAGCCTCTTCAATAAATGGTGCTGGGGAAATTGGACAGCTATGTATAGAAGAATGAAACTCAACCATTCTCTCACACCATACACAAAGATAAACTCGAAATGGATAAAAGACCTCAACATGAGGCAGGAATCTATCAAAATCCTAGAGGAGAACATAGGCAGTAACCTCTTCGACATCGGCCACAGCAACTTCTTTCAAGACATGTCTCCAAAGGCAAAGGAAACAAAAGTGAAAATGAGCTTTTGGGACTTCATCAAGATCAAAAGCTTCTGCACAGCAAAGGAAATAGTCAGCAAAACAAAGAGGCAACCCACGGAATGGGAGAAGATATTTGCAAATAACACTACAAAGGGCTGATATCCAAGATCTATAAAGGATTCCTCAAACTCAACACCCAAAAATCAGATGCTCATGTCAAAAAAATGGCCAGAAGACATGAACAGACACTTCTCCAAGGAAGACATACAAATGGTTAACAGACACGTGAAAAAAATGTTCATCATCATTAGCCATCAGGGAGATTCAAATCAAAACTACATTGAGATACCACCTTACACCAGTTAGAATGGCCGAAATTAACAAGACAGTAAACAATGTGTGTTGGAGAGGATGTGGAGAAATGGGAACCCTTGTACACTGTTGGTGGGAATGCAAGTTGGTGCAGCCACTTTGGAAAACAGTGTGGAGATTCCTCAAAAAATTA
The DNA here is from genome assembly GCF_902655055.1 of Lutra lutra. Lineage (NCBI taxonomy): Eukaryota > Metazoa > Chordata > Mammalia > Carnivora > Mustelidae > Lutra > Lutra lutra. The sequence continues at coordinate 48,036,895 of NC_062283.1, read as the reverse complement.
AAAACAGAGCTACCCTATGACCCTGCAATTGCACTACTGGGTATTTACCCCAAAGATACAGATGTAGTGAAAAGAAGGGCCATCTGTACCCCAATGTTCATAGTAGCAATGGCCACAGTTGCCAAACTATGGAAAGAGCCAAGATGCCCTTCAACAGATGAATGGATAAAGAAGATACGGTCCATATCTACGATAGTCCTTCTGATGGAGTATTATGCCACCATCAAAAGGATGAATACCCAACTTTTGTATCAACATGGATGGGACTGGAAGAGATTATGCTGAGTGAAATAAGTCTAGCAGAGAGGGTCAATTATCGTATGGTTTCACTTACTTGTGGATCATAAGGAATAACATGGAGGACATTGGGAGATGGAGAGGAGAAGTGAGTTGAGGGAAAACAGAGGGGGAGATGAAGCATGAGAGACTGTGGACTCTCAGAAACAAACTGAGGGTTTTGGAGGGGTGGGGCTTGGGTGAGCCTGGTGATGGGTGTTATGGAAGGCACGTATTGCATGGAGCACTGGGTGTGGTACATAAACAATGAATCCTGGAACACTGAAAGAAAAATAAAATTAAGATTCTAAAAGATTTTTACCTATATTTATACCATAAAATTTATGGTTGAAAAGATAGATTCACATAACCAAGTCATTCCAACCCTACTTAAGGTTTTTCAATGATTGAATCAAGGGTCTTTCTTGATTTAATAAAAAATGTTTTATGTTTAATACTTTTTAAAAAAAGATTTACTTATTTATTTGACAGAGAAATCACAAGTAAGGAGAAGTAGGCAGAGAGGCAGGCAGATAGAGAGGGAGAAGCAGGCTCCCTGCTGGGCAGAGAGCCTGATGTGGGGCTCGATCCCAGGACCCTGGGATCATGACCTGAACTGAAGGCAGAGGCTTAACCCATTGAGCCACCCAGGTGCCCCTATGTTTAAGACTTTTATATCTCAATCAAATTAAGACGTTAGCTGAAGGCCACATTCTACACAGTGTATATTCAAACAGCTAAGCACAGGGCTCTTCTTACACCATTTCACACATAAGTTCCATACAGTTACATGTTAATGAAAGGAAGATATTAGTTGAAGGACCCATTCTACACAGTGATGTTTCAAGCAGTTAACCAACACAGCTACACCTGTATAATTACATAAGTACAAACCAGTTGCATCTTAATTAAAGCAAGAATTTTTTGGAACGATATATTCTACATAGGGTAGATTCAAGCAGTTAAGCACATGACTATACCCATATTGATTACACACATAGTAATTTTGCACATAGGTGCAAAACATTTACATCTTCAGGAATATTTATAAACATTAGTTGTAAGATGCATTCTACACAAAGAACGTTAAAGCAGTTGAGCACAGGACTATACTCATGTACTTCTACACTTATGGTTAAAAACACTTATCTTCATGAAACAAGATGCTACCTGAAGGACAGTTCATATATGGTTTCTGGAGATTTTCCGGGTTCCTTTCTGTCAGTTTTGGTCTTTCCTTACCACTCAAAGAGTCCCCTTCAATATTTCTTTCAGGGCTGGTTTAGTGGTCACAATCTCTTTTAGTTTTTTGTTTGGGAAACTCCTGATCTCTCCTTCTTGTCTGAATGATAGTCTTACTGGATAGAGTATTCTTGGCCACAGATTTTTCCCATTCAGCATGTTGAATATATCATGCCACTTGGCTTGCCAAGATTCTGTGGAGATATCTGCAGCTAGCCTTACGGGTTTCCCTTGTAAGTTAAGGACTTCTTTTGTCTTGCTGCTTTTCAGATTTTTTTCTTTATTGTCTGTGCCTCCTGGATTTGGATGTTTCCTTCTCCAGATTAGGAAAAGTTTTCAGCCATGATGTCCTCAAATAAACCTTCTGCCTCCTTTATTCTTTCTTCATCTTCTGGGACTCCTATAATACAAATGTTATTATATCTGATGGAGTCACTAAGTTCCCTAAGTCTATTCTTGTGTTCCATAATTCTTCGCTCTTTTGTTCAGTTTCATCATTTTCCATTATTTTATCATCCATATGACTTATTTGTTCCTCTGATTCTTTGATCCTTGTGTTTATTACATCCAGTCTGTTTTGAATCTCAGTTTTTGTAGTCTTCATTTCTGACTTATTCTTAACTCTTCTCTCTCTTCAGGAAGGGCCTCCCTGAATTCTTCCACTCTTTTCTCAAGGCCAGCAAGTATCCTTATGATTGCTGCTTTAAATTCTCCATCTGGCAAATTACTTCTATCTGTTTCAATTAGCTCTCTGGCTGTGACATGTTCTGGTGGTTTCATTTGGGATAAATTCCTCCATCTTGGTATTTTTTGTCTAAATCTTGGTCTTCTTCTGTGTGTTTAGAAAAGACTATCAGGTTTCCTCCTTCCTGGTTTGATGAAGAAGAGGCCATACAGTCTCCAGGGCCTGGTATATCAGGAAGGTGTATGCTGTGTACACTCTGCTGCTGTGTTTTGGCTTCTCTATCCCTTGGATCAGTCATTTGCAGAGGTTTTCCTTGCCTATAGTAGGCAATGTTTGGATGTTGGCCAGAGTGTGTTTAGTTTTAATAGATGTGCTTTTGTCTGTTTATTAAATGAGACCTGATTCTATTTCCAGTAGAACTGAAGATTTGTAGAACTCTCTGGTCAGGAGATTTGGTGAGAGTACGGGTTTTTGCTGGTCTGGGGAAGGGGCCCACAGCACTGGAACTGAGGCACTCTTGACTGAGAAGGTAAGTACCAGAAGACCACAAAGGGGTGGGACTTGTTTTGAGCAGGTTAGGTAGCCAATGCGGAGCACCTGCTGTGCTGTTTACTGTAGGTGGTTCTCTGTTTATGCTGAAAGGCAAGGGAGGAAAATGATACCCACCAGCTCTTTCATCCCCAGAGAAGTGTATCTATGAACCTCACCTCTCACAGATGTGCTGCAAGAAAAGAGAACAAGTTCACCCTTGTGAACCTTAAGCATTCCTCAGATCACACCAACTGCACCCAGGTTGCTTGCCTGCCTTATCTCCAGAGCAGGGCAGTGTCCTGAGAGCTCTATCCCAGCCGAGTCCACCAATGTTTAAAACTCCAGTTTGCAAGCACCAGAGGTTGCAAAAACTCACAAAAATCAGCCCCCCTTATTTTCCCAGCCAATGGCTATGGGAAAGTATTCTCTTTGTGCATTCCTGTGTGCTCCTCTCTCTTGCCTTTCTCCACAATCAAGGATCCCTTTCCTCCACAACACCTGCAGTCCATTTCTTCCCCAAATCATGTCTTTGATGGGGCCTCTTCTCTCCCTCTAACTATGGAGTTTGTTCTGTCAGTCATCAGGTCAACTTCTTGGGTATTCAGAATGCTTTGATATTTATGTAGTTGTGTCCGAGAGATGAGACAAGCCTAGGATCCTCCTATTGTGCCACTATCTTGGCTCCTCCTCAAATTAATCAAAATTTTAAAAACCTGAAAATTCAGTTCCTCAGTAGCACTAGGCACATTTCAGGTGCTCAACAGATATCTGCAGTGAATTGGACAGCAAAGTCTATACACTTATTTTCCATTATTGCCCTATTCTATCGAGGTATCAATGTTTACTATTCTCACAAAACTACGTAGTTTTACCACTTTTCTTGTCATTGAAATAATGTGCACAAGATTATTACCTATATCTTGAAAAATGTTACAAATTTCTCTAGATAGTCAGGGTTAGCGTCTTTGGTGAGGAGAGAAGTGTGAGAGAAAGAAGTTTTTAAATTTTACAAGCTAATTATTTATCCAAATTTTCTACTTTTTCATGAAACAATTGTCATTAACAATTGTGAATTTGCTTTGTTTTTTTTTTTTTAAACTTTTTTTTTAAATTCATTTATTTGACAGAGAGAGATCACAAGCAGGCAGAGAGGCAGGCAGAGAGAGAGGAGGAAGCAGGCTCCCTACTGAGCAGAGAGCCCGATGCGGGGCTCGATCCCAGGATTCTGAGATCATGACCCGAGCCGAAGGCAGCGGCTTAACCCACTGAGCCACCCAGGCGCCCCTGCTTTGTTTTGTTTCTTAAATTCCACATATGAATGAAATCATATGGTATTTGTCTTTCTGACTTATTTCTCCTAGCATTATACCTTTCAGGTCCATCCATGTGGTTCCAAATGACAAGATTTCATTCTTTTTTAATGCAGAATAATATGTGTCACATACACATACACACACACACACACAAACATACTACAGCTTCTTTTTTTCTTTTTTTTTTTTAAAGATTTTATTTATTTATTTGACAGGGAGAAATCACAAGTAGGCAGAGAGGAGGAAGCAGGCTCCCTGCTGAGCAGAAAGCCCGATGTGGGGCTCGAACCCAGGACCTGGGATCATGACCTGAGCCGAAGGCAGCGGCTTAACCCACTGAGCCACCCAGGCGCCCCCATACTACAGCTTCTTTATCCTTTCATCTACCAATGAACACTTAGGTTACTTCCACATATTGACTATTGTAAATAATGCTGCAACATTAACATAAACATATATACTTCTGGAATTAGTGTTTTCATTTTCTTTGGGTAAATACCCAGTAATGGAATTACTAAATCATATGGTATTTCTACTTTTAATTTTTTGAGGAAACTCCATAATGTTTTCCACAGTGGCTGTTCAATTTACATTCCCATCAACAGTGCACAAGAGTTCCTTTTTCTCCACATCTTTGCCAACACTTGTTGTTTATTGTCTTTTTTATTTCAGCCATTCTAATTGGTGTAAGTGATATCTCATTGTGGTTTTGATTTGCATTTTCTTGATGATTAGTGATGTTGAGCATTTTTAATGTGTTTGTTTGTCATTTGTATTTCTTTTTTGGAGAAATGTCTATTCAGGTTCTCTGCCCATTTTAATTGATTATTTGGGGGTATCAGTTGCATAAAATCTTTATATTTTAGATAGTAACCCCTTATCAGTTAGATCATCCAGTGGATTGCCTTTTGGTTTTGTTGATGATTTCCTTCACTGTGCAAAGATTTTCTATTTTGATATAGTCCTAATAGTTTAATTTTACTTTCATTTCCTTTATCTAAGGGGACAGATCTAGAAAAATGTTTCTATGGCCAATGTCTAATGCCTCTTCTGTCACAAATTACTTCACAATGTATGTGTGAATTTATTTCTCAGCTCTCTACTGATCTATGTGTCTATTTTTGTGCCAGTACCATACTCTTTTGACTACTATAGCTTTGTAAATCTTGAAATCAAAATTGTGATACTTCCAACTTGTTCATTCTCAAGATTCCTTTGCTTATGCAAAGTCTTCTGCAGTTTCTTTCAAATTTTGGTAGTATTTATTCTAGTTCTATGAAAAATGTTGGTATTTGGATAAGTACTGCATGAAATATGCAGATTACTTTGGCAAGTATGGACATTTTAACAATATTTTTTCTTCCAATCCATGAACATGGAATATCTTTCCATTTGTTTGTGTCATTGCCAATTGTGTTTTTTTTCATCAGTGTTCATTCATTTCACATACTGGTGAAAAACTAAAAGGTTTTCCTATAGGATCAGGGACAAAGATGCCCACTCTCATCACTTCTGTTCAACATAGAACTGGAACTCCAAGCCATAGCAATCAGCCAACAAAAAGAAATGAAAGGCATCCAGATTGGTAAGGAAGAAGTAGCCTTCACTATTTGCAGATGACATCATACTACATGGAGAAAACCTAAAAGACTACACCAAAAAAATTTACTAGAACTGATAAATTTAGTAAGGTCACAGGACACAAAATTAATATACAGAAATCTGCTGCATTACCTTACACTAATATTGAAGTAGCAGAAAGACAAATTTAGAAAATAATCCCACTTATGATTTCACCAAAAACAATAAAATACCTAGGAATAAGCTTAACCAAGGAGGTGAAAGAGCTGTACTCAAACTATAAAATATATTGATGAAAGGAATTGAAGATGAGCATCCTTCTTAAAATTTATATTTGCTTATAATACTTTTCTTACCAGTAGAATTTAAACATAGTTCTACATTTAACTTTTTACAATTTTTATTTTTTAACCAAAGCACTTAGTATTGTAATAAATAACATATTCATTTCATTTAATGTAACAACTGAACTTTTATTTTTCCATCTTAATGCTAATCATGTGATTAGCATTATTATATTCTTTATTTTTTCTTTTTTTAAAATATTTTATTTATTTATTTGACAGAGAGAGACCACAAATAGAGTAGCAGGCAGGGGCTGGGGGGGAAGTAAGCTCCCTGCTGAACAGAGGGCCCAATGTGGGGCTCGATCCCAGGACCCTGGGATCATGACCTGAGCTGAAGGCAGAGGCTTAACCCACTGAGCCGCCCAGGTTCCCCTTCTTTATTTCTTTTCCTTTTCCTTATTTTTGCTGGTGAGATCAGGGTACTTATTTTTTTCCATGTTAACTTAGAAGTTGTATTGCCCTTTTTGTTAGCCATTACCTTTCTTTTTCCAAATTGTGTGTGCGTGTGTTACTAAAAGATATTATTTCTGTCTCATTTCTAACTCAGATACTAAAATTAATACTCTATTAGTTTAACCTTTAATATTCAAGTCTTTAGCATTTCAGCATTTAATAGAATCTTTTACTTTGGCTCTCCATAAAAGCTCTGGACACATAATGCAGTATTTAATTTATTCCTCTTTACTTATCCCTTAAAACACTATTGTCTTATATTTCAAATTATCTTACTATTTACTGTTAACATTTCATGGTCTCTCATCACTCATTTACTACTAAAAAAAAAAAGAAGTTAAGAGTTTGCCTATAAGGATGAACAACCCTTAAATTGCTGAAATAGAATATATATTTTTATAGTATATTATTTAAACACATGGCAATATTTTATTTCTTTCAAAACAGAAATATATTTATCTCATATATGATCTATGATATTCTCCTATAAATAGAGAAAACTGATGTTTGTCGGAGGGGAGTGAGATCAGGGGATGGGCAAAGTGGGTGAAGGGAATGAGGAGATACATTTTCCTGTTATAGAATGAATACATTATGGGAAAAAAGGTACAACATAAAGTTTGAATACCAGAGGGGTCCAATTTCATGAATTCATTCAACCAGTGGCACTTAAAATTTAAAAAAAAGAAAAATCAGCAGGCATGCTTCTGGGAGTGTCAGTGGGCAAGAGGAAACTGAGTACAAGCTCTTAAAGGACGTCACAACAAATACTCCACACAGATATAACATAGAAGCACTTTGAAATGTGTCTGGGGTATACAGGAGAGAGTTATTTACTAATCTTAGAGCCTGCCCCAAAGGGACAGAATCCCTAGGGAATTCCCCTATGATCAAAGGAACAGGTAGGTTCCATTTACCTCCCTGTCCCCCAGAGTGAACACAAGAGAACCTGTAGGACCCACTCACTATCTAACTCACTAGCACTGTGGCCCCACACACCACACTGTGCTTCTGTGGTCTGCCTTCTCCAATAAACTCTTGACCAAAGCCCATATGGTGTGGTGCCACAGGCCTAGCAGTATGCAAGAAGCCCATGCAGTGGCCAGTGCCACTCCACAGTAACTCCTGTCTCAGAAAGAGGGAAAGATAACCACAAAGACAAGAGAGAGAGACCACAGCAGTGGGTAGGAAGTAGAAACTGGTCTGACTGCAGGCCCAGCCTACTAATGACAGCTTCTCAGGGGACAACACAGGAAAGGAACTTTGCAGTTTGGTGCTACTGCACCTCTGCAAAATGTTTGATGTGACTCAACTCAAGATCAAGGCATCCTCAGACTGGCCCACTAAACACAGGGACCAAACACTGCCCATAATATGCAAAGAGAACCTAATATCTAAAAAGAACTTAAAGTAATGATCATGAAGATACTCACAGGGCTTGAGAAAAGAGTGGAGAACATCAGTAAGCCCTTAACCATGAGACAAAAAAGAACTAGAGATGAAGAACACAATAAATGAAATTTAAAATAAATAAGATGAGGGGTGCCTGGGTGGCTCAGTCAGTTGAGCATCCAACTCTTGATTTTGGCTCAGGTGATCTCAGGGTTGTGATCAAGCCCTGCATTAGGCTCCATGCTCAGCAGGGAGTCTGCTTGAGACTGTCTCTTTCCCTTTGCCCCTCCCCTGTTGCTCATGTTTGCACACACTCTCTCTCTCAAATAAATAAATAAATACTTAAAAATAAATAAAATACACTAAATAGAATAAATAGTAGATTAAATGAAGCAAAAGAATGAACCAACGACCTGGATGAGAGAGTAATGGAATGTAATCAAAATGAGCAGGTGAAAGGAAAAAAAAAATTATGCAAGATGTGACTAGGCTTAGGAAACATAGTGACACCATCAGCACAGTAACATTCACATTATAGGGAGAATCCAAAAGGAGAAAAGAAAAGGGGGTAGCAAATTTATCTGAAATTTAATAGCTGAAAGATTCCTGAATCTGGGGAAGGAAACAGAAATGCAGATCCAGGAGGCAAAGACATGCCACACAACAAAATCTACCCACAGAGGTGCACAGCATGACATATAGTGATAAAGAGATAATTTTAGAAAGCAACAAGAGAAAAGGACACAGTTACATGCAAAGGGAACCACATAGGGCTATCAGCTGATTTTTTAGCAGAAACTTTGCAGCCCAGAGAGGGTGGCATAATATATTCAACTGCTGAAAGGACAAAATACAGCCAAGAATATTCTATCCACGAAGACTATCATTCAAAATAAACATAGAGATTAAGAGTTTCCCAGACAAACAAAAGTTAAAGGAATTCATGACTCCTAAGCCAGCCCTACAAGAAATGATAAAAGGCATACCTTGATTGGAAAGGAAAGACCATAAGGAAGGTAAGAAGCACAAAAGCAGTGAAAATAATATATCTGTAAAAATCAGTCAAGGAGGGTGCCTGGGTGGCTCAGTGGGTTAAGCCTCTGCTTTCAGCTCAGGTCATGATCTCAGGGTCCTGGGATCAAGTCCTGCATCAGGATCTCTGCTCAGCAGGGACCCTGCTTCCTCCTCTCTCTCTCTCTGCCTGCCTCTCTGTCTACTTCTGATCTCTCTCTGTCAAATAAATAAAACCTTTAAAAAAAATCAGTCAAGGGACTCAAAAAACAAAAGTTGGTAAAATATGATACCACACACTTAAAACATGAGGAGAAGCAAAGAATAAGTTCAAATTTAAGCAACCATCAACTTAATATAGACTGCTATATAGAGAAGATACATACAAACTGAATGATAACCACAAATCAAAAACCACTAATAGATATGCAAAAAATAACAGAAAGGAATCCAAGTATATCATTAAAGAAGCAAACTAATTGTGAGAGAAGAGAGCAAGAGAAGAAAGGAATGGAGAAAAAATACAAAAACAATAATAAAACAAGTAACAAAATGACAATAAATACATACCTATCAATAATTACTTTGACGTAATTTGACAAAATGCTCCAACCAAAAGATACAAGATGACAGACTAGATTAAAAAAAACAAAAAACAAACAAACAAACAAAAACCCCAAGATTAATCTATATGCTGACTAAAAGAGACTGATTTCAGATCTAAAGACACTTGCAGATTGAATGTGAAGCGATGGAAAAGCATTCACCATGCAAATGGAAGTGAAAAGAAAGTTGGGGTAGCAAATACTTATATAGGACAAAGTATACTTTAAAATAAAGGCTGTAACAAGAAACAAAGACAAACATTAGATAATAAATGGGGGGACAATCCAACAAGAAGATCTAACAATTGTCAGTAGTTATGCATGCAACATGGGAGCACCCAAATAGTTAAAGCAGTTAATAATGAACATAAAAAGTAATCAATAGTGATACAATACCAGTAGGGTATTGGGTTTGGCCAGCAAACTCTGAGATGGCTAATGAAAAGATTACTCTGGACACTTTAGTAGGAGAAAGGAGAAGACCTGGGAACCAGATGATCTACTGACGAAAGGCCCTGAGCTAAGCTCTGTCTCCACTTTCATTATGAGTTTTATCCATATACCAAGCACAAGAGCAAAACAAGAAGGAATGTGTAGCTTTAATGATCAAGACAATAGTACATGGGGCAGTGTGTGATAAGTGCTCATGACACGCATGTAAAGCAAGGAGTTTGTGAAGTATGTGACCACCACAGGTGCTGTTTTTTCTTCAAAATTTAAACATTTATTCCCTGGACAAGAACCTTGAGCTGCAATAAGAATCTGGCTGCTTTCAGCCAAGAGACTTCAAAGGAGGCCCAGAGTTCCCGGCACTCTTCCTCTGCTTTTCAATTAGTCTCATCCAGGGAGGCATATGCCAGTCAGATTTTATCTATCCAGGCACTGGGAATCCCCACAGTAGGGGACTTCAGCACCCTACTTACATCAATTGACACATCACCCAAACAGAAAATCAACAAGGAAACAAAAGATTTATATTCAACGTTCTACCCTAAAACAGCAGAGTTCACATTCTTTTCAAGTGCACATAGAACATTCTCCAGAATAGACCACAAATTAAGTCTCAACACATTCAAAAAGACCTAAGTCATTCTATGCATCTTCTCTGACTACAACACTATGAAACTAAATATCAACCACAAGAAAGAACACAAATAATGGAGGTTAAATAACACGTTACTGAACAATGAATGGGTCAACCAAGAAATCAATAAACTAAAATATAAAGAAAAAATTTAAAAATATATGCAGACAAATGAAAATGAAAACATAATGGTCTGAAATCCATGAAATGAGGAAAAGCTATTCTAAGGGGAAAGTTTATTTCAATTCAGGCCTAACTCAAGAAGCAAGAAAAACAACGAATTATACCATTTAATCATATACCTAAAGGAAATAGAAGAAAAAAAAAAAACAGAACAAAACCAAATACAAAGGATCATAAGAGAAAAATTCTATGCCAACAAACTAGATGATGTAGAAGAAATGGATAAATTCCTAGAAACATACAAACTCCCAAAATTCAATCAGGAAGAAATAGATCATTTTAACAGACCAATTATCAGTAATGAAATTAAATCAGTAATCAAAAAACCCCCCAAAACAAAAGTATAGTAGCAGATGGATTGATAGGTAAGTTCTACCAATCATCTAATGAAGAGTTAATGCCTATTCTGCTCAAACTATTCCAAAAAATAGAAGAGGAAGAAATGCTTCTGAGTTCATTCTATGAGACCAGGATTCCCCCAATAGCAAAACCAGAAAAAGATATTACAAAAAGAGAACTATAGACCATTATTTCTGATGAACATAGATGCAAAAATCCCCAACAGAATATTAGCTGACAAAATCCAACAATAAATTTTAAAAATCATTCATCACGCTCAAACAGGATTTATTCCCAGGATTCAAGGATAGTTTAGTATTTGGAAATCAATCACTGTGATACACCACATCAATAAGAGAAAGGATAAAACCATATGGTCATTTTAGTAGGTGCAGAAAAAGCATCTGACAAAGTACAACATCCATTCACAATAAAAACAGCCAATAAAGAATGTTTAGAGGGAACATACCTCAATATAATAAAGGCAACATATGAAAAACCCACAGAGAATACTCAATGGTGAAAAACTAAGAGCTTTCCCCTAAGATCAGGAATACGACAAAGATGTCCACTCTCACCACTTTTGTTCAACACAGTACTGGAAATCCTGGCCACAGCAGTCAAACAAGGAAATGGGATAGAAGGCATCCAAATTGGTAAAGAAGAACTCAAACAGTCACTATTTTCAGATGACATGATACTATACACAGGAAAGCTGAAAGATTCCACCAAAAACCACCAGAACTGATGAATGAATTCAGTAAGATTACAGGATATAAAATCACTGTACAGAAATCTATTACATTTCTATTCATTAATAATGATGCAATGGAAATAGAAAGAAAACAATCCTGTATACAGTTTCACCAAAAAAACAAAACAAAACAAAACAAAACAAAAACCAACAACCCTAAGAATAAACTTAATCAAGGAACTGAAAGACCCATACTCTGTAAACTATAAGACAGTGATGAAAGAAACTAGAGATGAAACAAACAAATAGAAAGATATTCCATGCTCATGGATTGGAAGAACAAATATTGTTAAAATGTCCATACTACCCAAAGCTATCTACAGATATAATGCAGTCCCTATCAAAATACCAAAAGCATTTTTCACAGACCTAGAACAAATAATCCTAAAATTTGTATAGGACCACAAAAGATCCCAAACAGGCAAAACAATCTTGAAGAACAAAGCTGGAGATACACAATTTTGGATTTCAATTTATATTACAAAGCTACAGTAATCAAAACAGTATGGTACTGTGGCACAAAAATAGACAGAGAAATGGAACAGGAAAGGAATTCCAGAGGCGAACCCATGATATGGTCAATACATCTTCAACAGAAGAAGCAAGAATATGCAATCAGAAAGAGACAGTCTCTTTTACAAACCATGTTGGGAAAACCAGACATCTACATTCAGAAGAATAAAACTAGACCACCTTATTTTACCATACAGAAAAATAAACTCAAAATGGACTAAAGACCTAAATGTGACACCTAAAAGCATAAAACTAGAAAAGAGCACAGGTATTAATTTCTCTGACATTGGCAATAGCAATGTCTTTCTAGGTATGTCGCCTGAGGTAGGGGAAACAAAAGCTAAAATTAACTACTGGAATTACAAAAAAGTAAAAAGCTTCCGCACAGTGAAGGAAACAATCATAAAACTAAAGGGCAACCCACTAATGACAGAAGATATTTATAAATCACATATCTGACAAAGGGTTAGTAACCCAAAGTATATAAAGAATTTATGCACCTTATCACCCTAAAAAAAAATAAATAAAAATGGGTAGAAGACATGTACAGACATTCTCCAAAGAAGACATACAGGTGGCCAACAGACACATGGAAAGATACTTAACATCATTCATTATTGGGGAAATACAAATCAAAAGTACAATGAGATATCACCTCACACTTGTCAGAATGTCTAAAATAAAAAACACAAGAAACAACAGGTATTGACAAGGATGTGGAGAAAGGGGAATCCTTTTGTACCATTGGTGGGAAAGCAAACAGGTGCAGCCACTCTGGAAAACAGTATGGAGCTTCCTACAAAAGTTAAAAATAGAACTAACCTATGATACAGGAATCCCACTACTGGGTATTTACCCAAAGAATACAAAAACACTAGTCCAAAAGAATATGTGCACCCATGTGTTCACTGAAGCAAATTTTTGAAGCAGCCCAGTGTCCATTGATAGATGAGTGGATAAAGAAGATGTAGCATATGTATGCAATGGAAGATTATTCAGCCATAAAGAAGAATGAAATCTTGCCATTTGCAACAACATGAACGGAGCTACAGAACACAATGCTATCTGAAATAGAGAATGACAAATACCATATGATTTTACCTGTATGTGGAATTTAAGAAAGAAAACAAATGAACCCAGGGGACAAAAACCAGACAAACCAAGAAACAGATTCTTAATTATAGGAAACAAACTGATGGTTAGCACGTAGGGGGATGGGTGAAATAGGTGATGGGGATAGAAGAGTACACATATCATGATGAGTACTGAATAATATATAGAATCATCGAATCACTATGTTGTACACCTGGAACTAATATAACATATAATGTTATAGTGTATGAAAACTATATTGGAATTAAAATATATAAAAAAGTTTTTTAATCATAAGAGAAAATTTAAATTTTTTAAGAATTTTAATAGACGGTACTATATAATTCATACTTTTAGAAAGCATACAATGTAAATGAATTTGAGAAATACTTATGAATATGAATCATTCAGGCTTGACTAAGATTGCTAAAAAAGACATAAGAAAAATATTTGATTCTTTACAGTAATTACCTCCAAATGGGGGGTGGGGGAAGGTAGTCCTCTTAATTTTTTTTAAGTGAAGGTTGAGAAGAAAGAAGAAATGAAGAATCAGCATTTTATAAAATAAGTTTGCAGCCAATGTCAAATACAGCTATTTTATACTTCTATCAAAAAACAGGTGTCTGGAAGATTTCTACATCTCACCACATTCTCATCCCGTACCACCACTCTGTTAGTCATGAGAACTCTTTTTTTTCCCTTTTTGCTATATTGAACTAAAGTTTTTTTGTTTGTTTGTTTGTTTGTTTTCCATTCTCAACAGGTATCACAGATTTCCTATCACCCTTTTCTAAATTATGGCATTTCTTATCTATCTATCTTCTAAGTAATTCTTAATCTGTCCATTTCTCTCAGGTACATCAACTACAGCCTTATTCAAGGTACCATTTCTCAGATGGACTGCCTCGATGGCCCCTAATGGGTCTGCCTAGAGCCACTAAATTCCCTTCCAATCTATTATCTTATGTTTCAGACAAAATGGTCTTTTCAAACTGGATATCTGATTATCAGACCGTATTACCCTAACTTTCCCAAATGATGTCTTGTCCCTTTCTAAGCTTCTCATTGCCCTTTAGATAAAGATAAAAATTCTTCAAATGGTTCATCAAACTTTGCAGGGACAAGTCTGTTTGTTTGTTGTTTTTTTAAACAGTTCCTTCCTCACTTAGAATGGCTTCTATTCCCTTTTCACCCAGGTGTTAACTCCTTCAGATATTAACTTAATCACCACTTTCTCAAAGAAACCTTTCCTGACCCATGACTAGTTCAAACTCCCCCATGGTGAGTCAATGCACAGTATGGGCCTTTACCTCACTGCACAGGTCACAGTAGTCAATTTACATGTGCTTGGAGATTACTTTACCTGTATCTGTAAACCTGTTACACTGTAAGCTTTATGAATAAATAGACTCTCTTTTTTTTTTTTTTTGGTAGGGGTAGGAGAGCTCATATTTTTGTGACTGGTGTCTAGTCCTTGAGGACTACACATAAATAGTGGTTGAATCAATGAGTGAACCTTAATTCTTGATTCTGAAATTATGCAGGAATTATCCATAAACCCAGATGTAGTCTATGGTGACAAGAGACTGCAACTGCAAAAAGAAAAGAGAAAAGAAATCCATCTTGATCAAAGTAGAGCTCAGTCTGGGTCTCATAATTAGAATTCCAAACCTTCTTTTCATTCCACCACCTATCATCATCAAAGAGATTCAATTCTTTTAGCTTCTGATCCAAAACCCAGTTACAGTTCTTATTTAAGAGCCCTTGGTAATTCAACAACCAATTATACTTATTTAACAACCCTTGATACATTTAAATTCCTTTTAAATGTATGTGAATAGTGCTTGAATTCTTAGTCTACACAATGAACAATCACCTACACCATTTAGTCTTTTACTTCATGCTTTAAGAGAATAAAATATAATTCTAGGTCTTACCTTACAATATTTTCTTCTCAAATCTGCATATTAAAGTTGCCATTTTAATGAGGAAACAAAAACCAGATGCTTTAAATAAACGACATAAACCCATTCAGCTGAGAGATGAGCCTTTTTTTTTCATTTTATTTTATTTTCAGTGTTTCAAGATTCATTGTTTATGCACCACACCCAGTGCTCCATGCAATACGTGCCTTCCATAACACCCATCACCAGGCTCACCCAAGCCCCACCCCTCCAAAACCCTCAGTTTGTTCCTGAGAGTCCACAGTCTCTCATGCTTCATCTCCCCCTTTGATTTCCCCTAACTCACTTCTCCTCTCCATCTGCCAATATCCTCCATGTTATTCCTTATGATCCACAAGTAAGTGAAACCATACGATAATTGACCCTCTCTGCTAGACTTATTTCACTCAACATAATCTCTTCCAGTCCCGTCCATGTTGATACAAAAGTTGGGTATTCATCCTTTCTGATGGTGGCATAATACTCCATCAGAAGGACTATCGTAGATATGGACCGTATCTTCTTTATCCATTCATCTGTTGAAGGGCATCTTGGCTCTTTCCATAGTTTGGCAACTGTGGCCATTGCTACTATGAACATTGGGGTACAGATGGCCCTTCTTTTCACTACATCTGTATCTTTGGGGTAAATACCCAGTAGTGCAATTGCAGGGTCATAGGGTAGCTCTGTTTTTAATTTTTTGAGGAATCTCCACACTGTTTTCCAAAGTGGCTGCACCAACTTGCATTCCCACCAACAGTGTACAAGGGTTCCCATTTCTCCACATCCTCTCCAACACACATTGTTTACTGTCTTGTTAATTTCGGCCATTCTAACTGGTGTAAGGTGGTATCTCAATGTAGTTTTGATTTGAATCTCCCTGATGGCTAATGATGATGAACATTTTTTTCACGTGTCTGTTAACCATTTGTATGTCTTCCTTGGAGAAGTGTCTGTTCATGTCTTCTGGCCATTTTTTTGACATGAGTATCTGATTTTTGGGTGTTGAGTTTGAGGAATCCTTTATAGATCTTGGATATCAGCCCTTTGTAGTGTTATTTGCAAATATCTTCTCCCATTCCGTGGGTTGCCTCTTTGTTTTGTTGACTATTTCCTTTGCTGTGCAGAAGCTTTTGATCTTGATGAAGTCCCAAAAGCTCATTTTCACTTTTGTTTCCTTTGCCTTTGGAGACATGTCTTGAAAGAAGTTGCTGTGGCCGATGTCGAAGAGGTTACTGCCTATGTTCTCCTCTAGGATTTTGATAGATTCCTGCCTCATGTTGAGGTCTTTTATCCATTTCGAGTTTATCTTTGTGTATGGTGTGAGAGAATGGTTGAGTTTCATTCTTCTATACATAGCTGTCCAATTTCCCCAGCACCATTTATTGAAGAGGCTCTCTTTTTTCCATTGGGCATTTTTTCCTGCTTTGTCGAGGATTCGTTGACCATAGAGTTGAGGGTCCATATCCGGACTCTCTACTCTGTTCCATTGTTCTATGTGTCTGTTTTTGTGCCAGTACCATGCAGTCTTGGTGATCAAGCTTTGTGGTAATGCTTGAAATCACTTGGTGCCCCCAGTTTTGTTTTTCTTTTCCAACATTTCCTTAGTGACTTGGAATCTTTTCTGGTTCCAAACAAATTTTAGGATTGTTTGTTCCAGCTCTTTGAAGAATGCCGGTGGAATTTTGATTGGGATGGCACTGAAGCGTAGATTGCTCTAGGCAGTATAGACATTTCAACAACGTTTATTCTTCTGATCGATGAACATGGAATGCTCTTCCATCTTTTTGTGTCTTCTTCAATTTCTTTCAAGAGTGTTCTGTAGTTCCTCGAGGACAGATCCTTTACCTCTTTGGTTAGGTTTATTCCCAGGCATCTTATGGTTCTTGGTGCTATAGTAAGTGGAATCGATTCTCTAATTTCCCTTTCTGTATTTTCATTGTTAGTAGATAAATATTTTTGATGAAATATTAACATCTGAATTGAGATAAACTCCAGTATAAAATACATATAGGTTTAGAAGACTTAGAAAAAGTAATGAAATATCTCATTAATTTTTAATTACTTATATGTTGAAAAATACTACATTTATATAACATTTTAGTTTATTGGGTTAAATATATTAATAATATGAATTTCACTTTTTTATTTATCTTAATCTAGTTACTAAAATATATGTGGCCCACATTATATCTTGTTGGGCAGCAGTGTTATAAACTGATCTCACTTATGGAAAAAGATGTGCAATACAATGTATGGATTCAGTGCTGTGTAATAAAGACAACATATTATTATTAATCATAGGAACTCAATAATGTTTTGATTATGCACAATTTGTCCATGCAATCTACTATACCCATAGATTAAAGTTTGGCCTAAGTATAGTCTTTATTTTTATTTTTCTGTCTGACTTTCCTTTTCCCCATATCACTTTTCTTCTTTCTTAGGTATCACATGTTAACAACCAGCTCTGTGGTGTTCAGTAATTTTCTCTATACCAATATGTACACTTGATTGACATTGTTATATTTTTGTTGTTGCTTTACAAAATTGAGATTATATTATATTCCTTTCTCTGCTTCTCACTTTTTTCATTTGTCATATCCTCATGGAAATCTTTCCAGGCAGCTATGGCAACTATTATTCTAATCATTACATAATATTCCATGGTGGAAATATATAAAATTTACATGAAAATTTATTCAACCTTTATTCTATTGGAAATTTAACTTCTTTCTACTTTTTGCCACTAGAATGATGTTTAACATGCTTGAACATAGAAAGTATATATGAGGTTGGGGAAATTTACAAATCAAAATGGCATTATGCATCAAAATTTATAATTCTAATAGGTGTTGCCAATTGGTTTCCAAAAGGACAGACAAATTTGCATTCTCACTATGAATAACCATGTACTATTCTATGCACCATCAATAATAGCATTAAGTAATAGAATTATATGTGGAATTCACTGGGGTGAATAATGAAGGCGTAGCTGATTCTGCACAGTGAAAGGGAAATATCAGAATTTTGTAAAAGAGGAAACCATAAGGCAACTTTGGAAAGAGAATTTTATATATTTATAAATCTCAACATATAAAGTGAAGGCACACATTTAGGACATAAAAAATGGCTTCTTCTATACAGAAGTTTTATACTTCTATACATTCCAGAAGATAAGTAACAATGATTTTTTTTCCAGAAAAGTCACCATCCTTATAACTAGTTTTCTAGAGCTCGTTCTTTCCTATTAATTTATAGGGCAAAGTTTCAAATATAAGACATAGCTTTTTTTCTAAGAATTATCTTTTCTGAGATTTTTATTATAAGTGAATTCATGTTTACTTTAAAAACATACCGTTATAAAAACATACCACACAAAATTCATAGAATTGTGTAAAGTAGAAACTGGAATGTATTACTCTTACTTTGTGAAACTATTTGTTGAACTAGCAATGTGACTTTTTTCCCTTTCCTCATAATTGCAATTTTTAAAAATTTCCCTGATACCTCTAGAAAAAGAGTTGTGGAGTTAATTCACTAAAGTTCACCAAAAAACTCTAATGGAATTTTAAATGGAATTACATTTAATTTATAGATTAAATTCTCGAGAATTGAGAGCTCCATAAAAATACTAAGTCTTTCCAGGAACATGGTATATCTTTCACTTATTAAATCATTCTTGGGCTTTTAAAACTCGTTTGAGTTTCTTTGGGAAGATGAGATGGGGAGTAGTAGAAGGTTTGGCTTAAGTGGAGTCAGATTCTCTTTTAAGTTGTGGAACTTCCTTTATAGTTCATGTCACATAGAGATAAGCTTATAAAATGATATAGTTTCTGTGTATGATAAGATCAGAGGGAACACTTACCATTTGAGAACATCCCTAAGTCAAGAAACACATTTGTTAAATTTAGTTACTGGTATTTTTAGGTTGACATTTCCTCTTCCTTGGATAAGTTTGAGAAAATGTTGAAAAAATGCATAAATTACTTGATTGCTGGTACTTTTAGTAAAAAATACACTGAGTATTGGTTAGGCTCCTCAATAATTTTAAGATGTCAATTCAATATTTATTTTGTTTATTGTTATTATTTTGTTTATTCAAGACTATCCTGGGTGCTTTTTTATTAAAATTTTATTAAACAAATAATGTCAGAAATTAAATGCTTGTTAATGTTCTTCCTCATGAAATTCCTTAAAGAGATTTTCCTCTATTTCAGACTGTTTATTTAACAATGATTTACTTTATGCCTAATATAAGAGTTTTGCTTTTATTTTTGTTTTGCTTTATTTAGAAATTTATAGAATTTTATATTGCCTAGGTGTCCAGAGAGTTATGGTTCAAATTTAGGCCTGAAGTTTATTTGGTTCTAACTGCTTCCCCCAAATTCTTGCTTTATTTTTCCCATTTTAAAAGTTCTCTCTGAATTGAGGTTAGATTACATCTTTCAGAGCTACTAAATGTTGAATTATTTTTTCACCCAGGCAATATATTAATTTTTAAATGAATTTTCTTTCTCTGCCCACACATTTGTGTTCTTTAAAAATCAGTTGGTTGAAAGGCCCAACTAAAGTCGTAAACTTTATTCTCACATGAGCCAATTTACTTTTCCCTACTCAGTGCCCTGAAACTATTTTTCATATTGGAAATATCACAAAGTGTGTGACCTGCATAAATTTGAATAACTGTAAGATAAAATTAGTTTTGGTTTAAGGGAAGATTTTTTACTCCTTTTTTCTTAATTTTATTTTTTTCAAGATCAATTTCCTTTAGCTCCTTTTATTTTAGTCATAT
Source organism: Lutra lutra (assembly GCF_902655055.1). Lineage (NCBI taxonomy): Eukaryota > Metazoa > Chordata > Mammalia > Carnivora > Mustelidae > Lutra > Lutra lutra. Next base: position 48,016,756 of record NC_062283.1, on the reverse strand, counting down.
GCTTGATTCTTTAAACAAATTTTAATCATTTTTGCTACTTTTCATCTTTTACGCTTTTTTACTTTGGCAAAAACTGCTTAGGGTACCCTATGCATGTAATTCTTCATGAATATTGGGGAAGATTTGTTTGCAAGTTTGTATTTTAGTATCCTTTTTCTATCCAATATCTAACATCCCATTAGGAAACAATAATGTCTATACAGCGAAGGATTAACTTTACCTAAACAGGCTACTGGGAGGTGATCTCCAGGTCTTTGGGACAACATATCTGATAAGTATCTTTGTTTCCTTGGGGGCTTTTGCTGTGGACATTGTAACAGTGTGATTTATAATGGGGTCTTTGGAACATTCCATACAGTTCTGACTTCTTAAGGGACTGGCAACTAAAGATATTATTAGCCAGAGTGTCCAGGTGGGGTTAGTGATAAACAGTCAGCCATTTTGGCGGTATGTGATCAATCCCCAAGAAAAACTCTGGACTCCAAAGGCTAAGGTGAGCTTCCTGGTTGGCACTACTCTGCACTTTATACACTAGTACCAGAGGATTTGACATCATCCAGGACTCCATAGGAGATGCTGACCAGATGCTTTATGTATGGATCCCTCCCAGATTCTGCCCTCATCTCTTTCCTTTCACTGATTCTAATTTGTATTCTTTCAGGATAATAAAACTGTAATTGTAAGTTTAGTGCTTTCTTGAGTTCTGTAAATTTGTAGCTTGCTAGTCTGAAATGAGCGTGGCCTTGGGGCTCCCCGAACTTGTAACTAGTGTCTGAAGTGAGGGTACTCTTGTGGAAACTGTTACCTCAAGTGTATAGTTTGTCTAACTCTTAATAATGTCCTAAAATTAATTAATGCTATATGTAACTACAGGGTAACATTTTATATATTATTACTTAGATACATCCATATTAAAAAGGTCTACTTTAAGAAACCCCATTAAGTGGCTAGTATGTGTCAAACACTGGAGAAGGGAAATATTTCAGCAATTCCTTTTTCTGCAAGCAGTATTACTTTTTAATTTATGTGTTGTTTCATCTTAAAACATACACTTACTCTAGGGATAATTAGAATATTATAGTATTTTAGGAAAAAGAAAGTCTGAAAGGAAACTTATATTTGTGAGCAATTTGAATGACTTGACCTTGGGATACCAATTAAATATAAAACTTGTTTAGATTAGCTATCATCTAAAATCTCTTCTGTTGTCATCAGATACTTTTTAGTTTGATAGTAATGGAATACTCATTTTATAATGATATCTTAAGGAAAGATGGGAAAGATCAATGAAACCACAAAATTTGGCAATTTAAATCTATTTTATTTGGGGGGAGTTAAATTCTGTAAATTTAATTTTGATTAAAAATGTTCTCATTGCTTTTTGTGACATTTAATGTGTCATTTGTTTATTTTTTATTGTTATGTAGTCATCATACAGCACTTCATTAGTTTTTGATGTAGTGTTCCATGATTCATTATTTGCACGTAACACCCAGTGCTCATTGCAATACATGCCCTCCTTAATACCCATCACTGGACTAATCCCTCCCTCTACCCCTCTCTCCTCTGAAACCCTCAGTTTGTTTCCTGGAGTCCATACTCTTCCGTGGTTCATCTCCCTTCTGATCCCCCTCCTTCATTTTTCCCTTCCTTCTCCTGATGTTCTCTATGCTATTCCTCATGTTCCACATATAAATGAAACTAAATGATAATTGTCTTTCTCTGCCTGACTTATTTCACTTAGCATAATCCCCTCCAGTTCCATCCATGTTGATGCAAATGGTTGGTATTCATCCTTTCTGATGGTTGAGTAGTATTTCATTGTATATATGACCACATCTTCTTTATCCATTCATCAATTGAAGGGCATCTTGGCTCCTTCCATAGTTTGGCTATTGCGGACATTGCTGCTATGAACGTTGGGGAACATGTGCCCCTTCTTTTCACAACATCTGTACCTTTGGGGTAAATATCCAGTAGTGCAATTGCTGGTAGCTCTATTTTCAACTTTTTGAGGAACCTCCATACTGTTTTCCAAAGTGGCTACACTAGCTTGCTTTCTCACCTACAACAGTGAAGAGGTTCCCTCTTTTCCACATCATCTCCAACATTTGTTGTTTCCTACCTTGTTAATTTTTGCCATTCTAATTGCAAAGTGGTATCTCAATGTGGTTTTGATTTGAATTTCCCTGGTGGCTAATGATGTTGAATATTTTTTCATGTGTGTGTTAGCCATGAAACTTCTCTATTTGAAGTTTTTCTTTTTTTTTTTTTAAGGATTTTCTTTTTTTTTTTTTTTAAGATTCTATTTATTTATCTGACAGAGAGATCACAAGCAGATGGAGAGGCAGGCAGAGAGAGAGAGAGAGGGAAGCAGGCTCCCCGCTGAGCAGAGAGCCCGATGCGGGACTCGATCCCAGGACCCTGAGATCATGATCCAAGCCGAAGGCAGAGGCTCAACCCACTGAGCCACCCAGGCGCCCCTTCTTTTCTTTTTTAAAAAAGATTTTATTTATTTATTTGACAGAGAGAGCTCATAAGTAGGCAGAGAGGCAGGTGGCGGGGCGGAGGGGGGCTGGGAGGGTGAGGAAGCAGGCTCCCCACTGAGCAGAGAGCCAGATGTGGGGCTCTATTCCAGGACCCTGAGATCATGACCTGAGCCGAAGGCAGAGGTTTTAATCCACTGAGCCACCCAGGCGCCCCTCTATTTGAAGTTTTTCTAAGTTTCATTGTGCTCAGATATTATTGGGATTAAGAACTATAAAAAAGGATTGAAAGACCACAGAGAATGCTAATAAGTAACCCTCTATCTAGTATGGAGGAAGTGGTTATTGTGAGTCAGACGACTGGCTTCCTAGAATGCTTTTATTAATGATCTGGGAGAGACTGAAAAAGCATTATAATGAAATTTCAGAGATGCTAAATGAAGGTCTTTCAAATACCACAAAATTGGTCAAATTATGGAGCTGGGAATTAGGAACCTGGGATGTAATTATTTCCGAGGATTGGAGAGTAACATTCAGGAAGAGGTAACAACAAGCATGAGAACATTTTCTGATTTCCCCTAAGAATGTTTGTCTGCTCTTATCTTACTAATTTATTATGTAGCTTATGTGTTGAGTGTTTGACTCTATTCTGATAATTTCCACAACTGCCAATGAGTCATCTCTGTCACATAGAATCAAATGTTATGGTTAATACTTTATTTGTATTTAAAAGTGACAGAATAGAAATTGACAGTTTTGGTTTAGAGCAAAATGTCGTTTGAAGGAATTAATTATCCAACTAGAACTATTTAATTATTCCACCCATAAAAATTTTTCATGTAGTTATTTTTACAATAGGATACATACATGTTTTGTTACACAGCTTACATAAAATCAGTATCTGCTCTTACAGTTAACAGAAACCCCAAGTGTTATAAATTTTTCATATTCTTTCTCCTTGATTTTGCAACCTTTGAAGGTTTATCATCCTTTAAGGCTTACCATCATGTTCCAAGAATAGTGTTGAGAATAATTCTAATCCATTTAGTAAATTGCTGCTTTTATATCTTCTGTTCAGTGGCTGCAGTTGAAGATATAGCTGAAAGAGTTAATATAGCTTTGACTGGTATCTATTTACAGAATGGCAAGCCCAGGGAGAATACGGCTAAGTGCATGTTTGTGGAGTCAGCTAGTAGCAGCAGGGGTTCAGAAAATGACTTAATGCCTTGGTCATGCGCTTTAAGTTCCAGGGGTTGGGGCTCTATTAGAGTGAAGACAATATTCACAGTGTCTTACACCTTCTGAGTGTTTGACATTATGTTATCCTTCCAACTGTGAAATGAATTCTGGGCTGTCCTTAAATCCCAGTAAGTAACTAAAACTGCTCTAATGTAAAGTAGGTAGCAGAGCAGTAATTACTGCATGCACTTAGAAACGCCACGCTCCTTTATCCTGTGTTTTTAAAGTGAAACATAGGGTGGCTAAACTGACATTAATTAGACTCATGGGTGATGCCATAGGACAGTACGGACAAGGACATGATTATTCCCATCACTGCTTGCTCCAAGTCAGTCTCCATAGTAGCTTAAAGACTGAGGGTAATGGGTGTGGCACTCTAGCCCCAATGTTTAGACGGGGATTCCAGGGATTTGTGTCTAGACAATCTAGAGTGCTTTGGAGCAGCCCTGTGGGTATACCATGCTGAGGAGATGTTGGCTGAGAGGTGAACCAGGGATTCTCAGACAGCATCTTCCCTTGAATGGGCTCAGGCATGTATTCTGCGTATGCTTAGGAAATCTCCAGACTTTCTTTAGACAAGCACACTTAAGACAGAAAAATAATTTTGTGCTGGCATTTGAAGAGGAAAGATACCTTGTGTTAATGACTTCAAGATATCCCAGAAAAGTCATCAGATTAAATAATATATTTTCTAGGGTCATAGCTGTTAGAGATAGAGGGGTCTTTGTAGACATCTGATGCAGAAGTCCTATTTCCTTGCAAGGATAGCTTTAAAAAGGCCCTTGAAGCTGAAATAATAGGCAAGATATTTTTGTGGGTACCTGTTTCTGGTTTGTATATTTATTGTTTTCATCAGATTCTCAAAGGGTTCTGTGACTTACAAATATTAAGAATCTAATCTAAATATCTTCACATACCCTTCTTTCCTTCCTTCTCCTCAGGGCCACAATTTTCTCCTTCTTAAGGTCAACCATTTTCATCTTCATCTCCTTCTTCTAATTCTACCCCTAGTCCATCACCACTCCCACCTCTCCTTTGCCCACAGCCAAGAGAGCTGATAGTAAAGGCAGTGCAGTCATCTTTGCCATGAACTCACCATTCTCTTAGTTTATAAAACAAACAAACAAACAAACAAACAAACAAAAAACCCCCAAACTTCAAATACAGTAATGGCTTGAAGGAGATTGGTTGTGTCAAGCCTCTTTCCCCCCAATTATTCTTCACTCTGCTAATTCTCTTTGGCATGTCATGGCTGCTCTGTCTTCCAGAGCCTGAAACTCAGAACCCTTTTCAGAGGTTACACAGCCAAACCTGGTTATAAAGTCTCATGAATTTAATTTATAAGCAGCTTGTCCTTTTTGCCATCTATACAACCCTTTCAGGAGTATTCTTCTTCCTTCCCTTTCAAGACAGATACAAAAAACCAAAAAGGTACTGGGTAAGGAAAACCTAAACTAGAGAACATGTATTCCTAGTTTCCCAGATTCTTACTTAAAACTCTAACTGAATGTGCATGTGCTTATCAAGTTTCTATAGGTCAGAAACCTCCATTTTCTATTGATTAATTAATTAATTTCTTCCTTTTAAAATTTCATTTAACAACCTTACATTATGCTAGGTCCTAATGACACAGTAGTAGATAAGGCAGACCATGCTTTTTTTCTCATACAGCTTTAGTTCAAAACCAAACTTCTGTTTAGCTTCTTTGAACCCCCATTTCAAAATCAGGTGATTAATGTATTCTGTGTTTCTAAAATGAGCAAAATAGTTTAGCTCTCCTCTGAACAGGGCCTTCATATCTGTGCACTATCTTGCTAAGTAGCTTCCAGCAAATTATTTCATATTTCAGATTTTTATTAACTGATAAGCATGTGTAATAGAGATAATAGTAATGCTATGTGATTTTAATGACCAGAAAGTGTCCTAAAAATACATAGTACTAAGCCAGTTTCAAGTAGTAGGGGGACCGCTTGAAATCTCATTTCCATCTGGCTGTTTATGCAAACGTTTAACTTGTGTTTTGTCCTCTTTATGTATATTTCCTTTGTTGGTTGCAGGCCTCCCTGATGCCATTATCTGCTGTTTTGCTTGAAAATTGAACTTGTCTCTTTGAAATATGTTACATACTGTAAAAAGTGTAAGCAAACTCTGACATTAAAATCAACTTAAGTAGAGACAAACAAATGAATATAGATGGGGTACTTTGCTGTTTTTTCCCCTGGCTCCCTCCCCCGGCTGCCCTTTGGCTGGGATGTGCATCTCTGACAGAGTCATAATTCAGTATGTGTTCAAAAGCTACAGATTCAGCAGTAAGCACTTAAATGGTACTGTAAGTGATATCTTAACAACTTCTGTTAGGCTTAAAAATGAATCCTTGTAGAGACTAATATATTGTACAATTTTTTAAAAAGATGAATGGAGAAAATAGCCTGACTTTAATAGAGTGCTCTTCCCATAATAGCTGAAATTTGTGATTCACCAGCATACCCACATAATGGTTTTTGCAGTAGTAGTACTGCAGTTTAAGGAAATCTCTTTTGTCTAGTCCTCAATTAATTAAAATATATGTTTAACTAACATAAAAATAGGATTCCAGTAGGAAAAATAATTCTTTAGTATTTCTTTAGTATTTAGTATTTCTTTAGTATTTCTTTAGTATTTCTTGAAGAGTCTTAAAATCTGTGGCAGATATGTTTCTGGGCATTGGTGATCTTATGATTTTTTTTTCCACTATGCCGAATATAGCCCTAAATACTGATTGCCACAGAGATAATGCCTGGGACAAATGCTTGCTCAAATGCTCATGAAGGTTGGCAAAGGAGGGCAAGTGTCCCAGGACAAATGGCTGGCTTTCCTTATCAAGTTAGGAAACCACCTGACAGACTACAATGGTTCTTGTCTACTCCAATAACCTTAATTGCATTTGGGAAACTTGAAATGAGGCCATGAAGAATACACAAGAACTTGGTGACTGTGGGCTCCTGAGAATAAGGTGTACCATTTCTCAGTGTTCCCAAGGATAATCTATAAAACCTGATCATATAGGCCTTTGTTCTCTAATGGAGGGTTGGAATCAGCTTTAGCTAAGTACACGTGCATGGGGAACAGCTAATAAAAGACCTCTTTTGATTGCCTTCATCTATCTCTTCAAGTTTTTCTTTTTCTTTTTTCTTTTTTTTTCTCTCCAAGAAACAAAAGCAATAGCTGTATTCTGTAGCCATGTTAGTGTCCACTTGCAGACTTGAGATCCAAACAGGTCTATGGAATTTTGTTCAAAGCATATCAGACCTATAAGCTTGGATAAAGGAAAAAGTCAGTTCTGAGACTTGTGTGCATTCCTGAGACAAAAGAGAAAATGTAGAAGTAGTGACACAGAGTAGATATGTGCAGAGGAGGCCACACCTGATGAACAATACCTAATCTCCCCACTTCAGGTGTGGAAAGGGACACAAAGTAAGTGACTAGAGCAAGGGGTGGATGAATAGATGAAAGTAAGAATTTTCTGAGCTCTCTCCTCCCTGAATGATATGAAAACTAGAAAGACTAAAACTAGGATTAGAAAATCTAGAGCACACAAAGAAAAGAAGGTCTCAGAAATATTACAAAAATAATTGATTGCTGTAAGCACTTTAATTCAGTGACTTCAAATTGGTGTCCTACTAATTGGTGCTAATTAGAGTTTAAATTCTGGGATTTTCTACAATAGGAAAATATATTTTACCTTCATATTTTAGACTTATGTTGGACTCACAGGGAATAATTTTTTTGTTCAGCTGACAAGTCAATAGCACTTATTGAGCATTCATTGTACACAGAACAACATATCGTTCATATAATTTTGTCTGGGAAACTGAATGTGAAGTTTTCTGAGAGGAGACACAGATTCAAGTTTAATAACATCAGGGACCTCATTAAGAAGCAACTTCACTGATTCTGTGGTTCAGCTACAAGGTTCCAAAGCTTGTGTCAGAATGAGGCTTCCTTATATTGCTTTGTTACTTGGGCTTCCTCTTCTTGAAGCTAAGTGGTAAATCCTATTCTACTGAAGCAGCTTCATTTTAGTATTGGTTTTTTCTTTTCAACAGAAGTTCAAATTCCACAGGAAATTTTCTTTAATATGGAGAAACTGTATCAAATTCGGATCATGCTTATAATCAGATTTTGGGATTCAGAGCAGAACTGTTTCTGCAAATAATCTTTGTTTGTCAGGATACGCGTGTGACCTTTTCTCAAAAGATTTAGTTGGCCAATTCAAATTTTCCCTCTTTCCCTGACCTGCCAGTGCTCCTTCTACCTCTCTGTTCCCATATTTATGTCCCAACTACTCCTTTGCTATAGGATAGAACACATAATCTCTGGGGATAGAGTGTTTATCACTTCTGATGGGTATCTGGCATCACCAGGAGAGTGGAGGGAAACAGTCACAAGAATGATAATATACAGTTTTCTAGCATGAAGGGGGAAAAAAGATCCATGCAATTTACTTGAGTCTTATACAACTCTGGCCATTTGATGTTCAAAAGCCCACAGCAGACCTGGCTTTAATCTCTACACATGTAGGTTTAGCTGCAGTTCTTAGCATAGCATGAGTTCAAAGGGGAGAAATACAATACCCAACAACAATAACAACAAAATCCAATACATGCTTAGCAGGTCTTAGCAGCCCAGAAGTTCTAAACAGATTGTTTTACATGGAGATACAGGCTGGGAGCTCCCCATTAAAGAGAGATCCAAGATAAGAACCATAGCATAGGCAGAAACATGCTGCTTCTGTATAGCAGGTTTACGGCTTGAAACATCATGGAATGAAACATTACCAAACATTACAGTCACCTTCACTGATTAACATGGCAAACCCACTGTGATTTGGCAAGAATAGACCCCATGTATATCTTCAGGTCTCAGCCGTTCTGAATTCCAGATGTAAACATTGTTGGTCATCATGAAGTGTGTGTGGTTTGTGTTTGCTTATATAATGGTGTAAGGTGCTTTCCCCCCTAATATCCTGGATTTTTAAATTGAGCTTTATCTCTATAATACTTTCCACATGTATTCCCAGCTTCCTATATCTCTCCTCTATTACAAATTGCCAGACCAGCAAGTTAGAAGTATTGGTTAATTGCAACAGCTGGTGCATTAATGGCCTTTGGGTTCATTTGTTTGGAAACAATTTATGGGGGAATGAGTTATTGTTCTCCATAATACATTTTCAAATATTCAAATAGCATTGTCAGAATAGCTGCATTAGTTACCTCCAGGAATTAAGAAATGATTTCTTTTTAGGTACCAGATTTCAGAGTGGGTTTGTTCTAGAGTAGCTTTAGATCATGAGGTTTACCACGCAATAAAAATTATGCCTTTGAAGACTGACTTATTCTCGGTATATGTTTAACTATAATGCTGTTTTAGAAGTAACACTAATGCAAAATTAGAATCTGAGGTGAGTTTTTTTTTATTTTAATTTTTAAATTTTTTTCAGATAATTTATAAACAGTTGGAGACCAGTTTTCAATAATTTTTTCCATTATTAAGTAACCACCATATAGGTTGGAAAATAAGTAGTCGTGTGTAGCTGCTGACTTGCCCTGGGCACAGCAAGTTATACCTAGGCACAGCGCATGTGGCCAAGGAGCCTCTGTATCTCTTTTCTTTCAGAGTTAGCCAAGAAAAGCACAGGGCATCCATTTCCTAGACCCATGGAAGGATAGAAGAAAAAAGCTGCCATTCAAACAATTATAAATAGGAGTATCTTACCTGGACAACTTAAGTGAATAAACAAAAAAAAAAAAAAAACAAAACAAAACCTCCTTCCTCCCCTCCCCCCCAGTTATTTAGCTTTTCAGCCTAATGAGTTTATTTTGGTGGTGACTTTCAGAAATTTTCCAAGTAATATATCAAGATAGCTCTAGTTTATGCAGAAATCCAGACTTCATATTCGGGAATTGGACTTGGGGACCAATTGCATCACTTGCCAGCCCTGGGGCCTTCAGCAAATCACTTCATCTTCTTTCTAAGCCTTAGTTTACTTACAGGCCAGAGGGAAACAGGAAACAAGACTTTGTTTCCCACAGCATCACTGTGAAAATTAAAAGCATGGTATAAATGAAAGGATTTTTGTTGTATCCTCCAGAGTTTGCTATTTCACATATAATGATCTAAAATAAAAGTTGATACAGTTATATAAATAATATTTTCTACTGATTGATCTCTTTCCAGTTTATATTTTAACCCATGGGTTAGGATTTTAGATTAGAGCTTTTATAATTTATTGCTATTGAACAAATGTAAGAGAAAAGACACAATCAGGAAATCAAAATAACATTCATTCACATATCAACTCATCCATTCACTGATATGTATTATGTTCCTACAATGTGGGAGGTACTTCAGTGTAGAGATGAATATGATGAATGTCTTGCCTTTAGGCAAAGACTGGCATCAATGTGAGTAGCTGTGATGTGATGAAACATGTATGTTTAAAGCAAAGTAGGGTCTTAAAGGAGAAAGACATCTCTGTCTGGATAGAGGAATGAGGCAGTGAGGATGGGGTTGTAACAGGCTTGAATAAGGTTTCTTATTTTCTAGTAGCCCATGCTCTCTCTGAAGGAGAAGCGAGTATACACTTAATTTTAACAAGAAAGGTGATCAGTAAAGATCTGTACAGAAAGATAAAGATATGAACATATGTACCAATATTCACTTGGAGAACATAGAACAGTGAATGACTGGGGAAGGTGGAAAAGGCTTCACTGTGGGTAAAATAGCTCCAAGAATGCTTTAGGGAGGTTCCAGTCTTTCCCAGCTTTGTACCAAATACTTTACATACACGAGCTTATTCCGTTATTATAGGCAGTATTGTCTGCTGGTTGAGAGTACACTTTTTGAAAACACTACAAATCCTGGTTTTTATCCTAGCTTTTCAGAACTTACCATTTGCATTACTTAAGATGCTTAGCCTCTAAACCTTTTCATCTGTACAATTAGGATCAACATACCACCTCTTTGAAAAATTGGCATTTGGATTAGTCAGAGTGTAGACATGTAGATAAAGCAATTAGTCCAGTGCCCAGCACATAGTAAACCCTTGATATATAGTGCATTATACAGTTGTTCTTGTTGGAGCAATAGTGTCAGTAATAGAACTAGTAGCAGTAGAAGGAGTGGTATTAGTGCAAATATATGAGGTCAGTATCATTAGTCCCTTTCTAAATACAGGGAAATCAAGTCTTGGCTCAGTTATGAAGCTTGCTCAATGCTAGTAGTGACCAAGCCATGATTAGAATCTTGGTTACCCCACTCCAAAGTTTAAGCTCTTAAATATTGGAGGAAGTTAATATCTGACTAGCTCCTGAAAGAATAGGAATATGTCAAAAGGAATGAAGATGACCACTGTTTGTAGGCTTGGAGTGCCATACTGTGTCAATTGGAGAAGAAAAATCCACATTTTAAGGATATTTATTCATAATATTGCAAACCAGATCCAAAATACGAACTTAAAAATTAGCAGTTTTATGTACACAAGGAACCTTTGTGTTAACTGAGCGAGTTTGTTAATTTCTTCCTTATTGTTGGGCACAAACCATATATGAATCAGCTCTGGCTGCTCTAACAAAATACCAGAGACTGGGTAGCTTAAGCAACAGAAATCTATTTCTCATCATTCTGGAGGCTGGCAAGTTTAAGATAAAGGAGCTGGCAAGGTAATTTCATTCTGGGGTCTCTTCTCTTGGCTTATAGGTAGCTGTCATCTTGCTTTGTGCTCTTATAACCTTTTCTTTGTTCACACATAGGAAGAGTGAACTCTCTGGTGTCTCTCCTTTAAGTGCATTGATCCTTCAAATCAGGGCCCCCACCCTTATGACTTTTTTTAAGTTTGATAGTTTCCTTAGGGTCCCTGTTTTCAAATACAGCCACATAGGGAGTTAGGGCTTCAAAATAGGAATTTGGTGGGGACACAATCATTGAATCTATACAGAGAATTTTGTCACACATTACTAGTCATAAACCCAGAAGTAGTCCTAAGCAGATGTAAAAAGTGGCTTCTTTGTATGTATATAAGCCTATCATTTTAGGCATGGTATGTGTCAGTCTGTTCCAGTGTAAATATTTGATATTAATGTTGGTGTCAGTCCCTACTTCCAGTTCAGTAAAACTCTGTTAAGAATAGTCGTCCTCCTCTTGCAGGCTTCCTTGCTCCACTACCTTGAGGCCTGGTCTTGCAGAGTAACGAAGTTCTCAGAGGATAGAAATACTGTGGGATGAGCTCAAGCTTGGTATCGATAGATGTTTGTTTAAATCCTGGATGACAAAGTGTCTTTTTCATGACCTCAGTTTTTTCATCTACAAAAAGAGAGATTATTTCCCTATTGGATTGATATAGTAACCAAAAATAAGTGGTGATTATTACCATCACCAATTGCGATAGTCAAAAATAGTATTCCCTTCTTTCATGGAGGAAGGGGTGAGGGATCTGGAGTTTACAAAATCTTGTTATTTGGGGGGTTTAAAAAAATGCTAGCTTGCTGAAATTTTGACCTCCTATCCCCTTCCCAAAAAAGACAGCTATCTGTCAAGTATGCCCTCACCCGGTGGCCAGTTTTAACCTGCCTTTACTTAGGAGGATCCTACAGCCTTTTGCCAGGGTTCAGCTTCTGCTTTTCACATCTTTTCCCCTGCTTGTAACTGATATACCCAATTAACAACGTACGGTACCTGGCACTGAATATCTTCTCTGACCGCATTCCCTTAGCTATGCCCCGGCTCTTTTTCTCTGACTCATCACTACTGACAGATGCTCATAGTCAGCCAGGAGTTGGGCTATCGTCCCTGAAACTTTGTGCTGTATTTTTCCTTCTTGCCCATGTTTGCTCCATATTTTGCTTGCTTCCTTCCACTGTATAGTCTCCATTTTATTCCCTTCATGCCACAAGGCCTGTTCCATGCTGTGAGGTACACTAAACCTCTCCTGGGAGCCAACGTGAGCTGCTGCTGTCATTGTTGTGAATGCATATGTTGGGAGAAAAAAACATCTATTTCACAGTGAAATACTTGAAAATCCATAGGAAAATGATAATGCATGTGTAAAAAAGTGGAAAATGGACTTCAGGACAGCAATTTTACTTTAAAATATATCTGCAGGAAGGTAAACTAAAAATAAATGTATTCTAATGGTTGATTTTATCTCAACAGCTCAAGTTGTTATGCAGCAAATATTGATACTGTTAGGAATACCTCAACGTCACCTTGGGCTGAGTTGGTTGATACAGCATACTCCAAGGTGCCAAAAAGGACATTGATCGCTTTGGGTGAGGAGGACCTTTCCCTATCTAACTGTATAGAGTTTGCATGTGTGATTGGCATATATGACCACCCAACCAGTCACTCAGGGACAGATGTGTTTGTTGAGTCCTATACAAGAAAATATCATACTGGCTGGGAAATGCAAAGATAAATAAGACATAGTAAATCCCTCTCAAGGATATTACATAGAATTTAGTCTGAGAGATATTTTGTTCTACACAGTATAGAAAGTGATGCTACAGGATTTTGCAGAAGAGTAGTTTGGATCATTTCCTTTTGAGAGTATTATTTCTAAACCTTGGGCAGTTAACAACAACAAAGTTTTAATCTGCAATTGGGGTAGGCCTCAAGAGGAGTGGCTTGTTTTCTGCTTCATGTAGTGCTGGCCCAGATTGCTTGACTGGGACTGGAGGATCCAAGACATCTTCATGTACATGGCTGGTACCTTAGCTGGGGTAGTCTGGATTGGCTTGCTTTTCTCCCTTATCCTTTGTAGTCTCTCCTCCTCCACAGCCTCTCCTCTCTTCTTGACCTCTTTCTTTACATGAAGATGTCTTTACAGGCATACGTGGACCTTTCAAGTATTTAATTTTGCTGGAAACACTGGCTTCCCATAATTACAGATAAAGTTTTTTTTTTTTTTAAGATTTATTTATTTATTTTAGAGAAAGAGTGTGTGTGCGTTTGCGGTAGCACATGAGCAGGGGGATAGGCAAAGGGATAGAGAGAATCCTCAAGCAGACTCCCTGCTGAGCACGGAGCCCATTTTGGGGCTCCATCCCAGAGTCCTGTGATCATGACCTGAGCTAAAACCAGAGTCGGCTGCTTAACTGACTAAACCACCCAGGTGCCCCCAGATAGTTTGCTTTTAAGCTCAAAATTTTTTCATAGTCCTTGGTTATGTAATATTACGATACTGGCCAAATGTTTACAAAATTTTCCAAACTTGAGACATTACCAAATTATGAATCCTGCGAGGATTTTTTTGTTTTAATTTATTTATTTTACAGACTGGTTTTGCCCACTGGAAACTTAAAACTAGTAAGAGAAATAAGATGTGTTCATGAATAACAGCTGTGGGGATCATAATTAAGGGCTTATCGAAAGGAATCACTGTCTTTCAGAAGCATATAAGGAGAAGCCTTCATGGAAGAGACTGTATTGGAAAGGGGTCTTAAGAAAGTGGTAGGATTTCCACAGGTGAAGGTAATTAGAGAGAAAAACACTACTTTTACTACACAGATGTAAAGACATAAGCAGAAGTGTGAAAACAGGAATCAGATAAAGCAATAATAATATTAATGCTAATATTTATTATTTGTTGAGTATTTGTGATGTGGTGCTAAATTAAGCCAAGGTGTTCTAACACTCTTTAATACTTATTACACCCTACAGGAGGAGAGGTATTATTATCCCTGTTTTACAGAAATACAAACACTGATGGGGTGCCCGGGTGGCTTGTTGTTAAACAGAAATACAAATACTAGCTCAGAGAGCTTTAATAATTTGGCTGAAGTCTAACAGGTACAGGGTGGAAATCCAGAAATTGTGTTCATATTTGCCTGACTCTAAAGCTTGTGATATTTATAGGATGTTTATGCTGCACAAGTCAAGCAAAGAAAGTTCCAAGAACAGGCAGTGGTCAGCCATGTTCACTGCTACTGAGAAGTTACATAAGAAAACTGAGAACTGACCTTTGGAAATGATAGCAGGGAGGTCACTGTTTGCTTTCAGAGGGTCAGTTTCAAAGTTTTGTTGAGGCTGAATTCTTGATACAATAGATTCCAGAGAAAATGGTCAGTGAGAAAGTGGAAACATGGATTACAGATAATTCCTTAGAAGAATTTAACTGCAGAGGGAAGCCGGGAAACAACACAGTACCCCTAGGCAGTGATTTGGGATGAAAGGAAGGATATTTGGCTTTACATTTTGTTTGTTGATGAGAATGAGCCAATAGAGAGGGAAGAAATGATGATATGGAAAAGGAGATGTTGGAGGATCAAAGACCTTGAGTTGATGGTGCTGGCTGGGATCCAGTACACCTGTGGAAGGGTCATCTGTAGACAGGAGCAGTGATAGCTTCTTATAACAGAAGAGAGGCAGAGGACCTGGGTACAGATGCAGGCTGATGTTTCGGTGCTGGGAAGATAAGGCCTTTTCCGACTTTTTATTTTTGGCGAAATAAGAAACAAGGTTATCATTTCAGAGGAGGGGCAAGGGGTCTAATTAGGAGTGTAGGATGGAATTGCACAGAATAAGTTGTATTCCCTGTCTTATTCTGAAGATCACAGTATGAAGTCTGGGCTGCTTGCCTTACGGAGGAAGCACAGCTGCAGTAGCAGAAAAAAAAAGGCTCAAATCAGCAATGCTGAAAGAAGAAAATCCTACCAAAGCCTGGAGATCATCTCTACAGACACAGGTCTGAGTAGCCCAAAGTGAAATGAAAAACAGATCTCAAACTATATAAATCATCATAGATCCTGACAGTTAAACATCCATAAGGCAGCAGGCAGGAGGAACCGAACCTGCTGTCTATGAGAGAGTAATAGCCGTGTGATTCTCAAACTTGTGTTTCCATACGTGAACCGTAGCTAATATAGTATTGGTTGAGTTAGGTGACAAGTTCTGTAGTAGCCTTGGAGAAGGGGTTGGAGAGGTGAAGCAGAGCAGCTAGGGGACTTCTAGCGATAAGAGAGATAATGTACATTTATCCTAAATGAAGAAATAAAACAAGGAAATTCAGAGCAAGTGTACCTATGAAATAGAGGTGAGATTTGATCAACTAGAAGATTAAACAAATTTTTAACACAAGTATGCATTTACAATCTGTTTTAGATAGTATTCTGAAAGTCTATACTCATCAGAAATTTATTTCTTTATTTTGACATTTAAAAATCACATTTAAAAATCATATAAATGGGTTACATAAAATTAGCTTACATGTAACAGTTGCTTACATAGTGCTTACAATGTGTCTGGTGCAAAGAGATTTACATACTATTGTATTCATTTACCAGGAACAACTCTGAATTACATATATTGTTACTATACCCATTTTACACTTGAGGAAACTTGAACATAGAAACCTGCCAGAATCACACAGTATGCAATGAGTAGAGAGCTAGGCTATAAACCCAGACTAGTTCTGCCATACTGCATGATCTACTAGTTAAGGATATTATGTGATAGGCATACTAAAATTAAAATCCTGGATGAAAAGATATAGAAAGTGGGGAAATAATTGTACCAAGAAACTAGTGCAAGGGCCACTAACCAGATCTTTGAGTTGCTTAATACTCAGGATGCAAACAGGACTAGGAGTTGCAAATCTGCAGATTGAGCATGACTGTTGCCTATGGGATCCATTATAATAGGAACCAGTTTGTAATGTCACATGATGCATGTTATGCTGTCTCGTGTCCTCTCAAAATTCATATGTTGAGGTTTTAATCCCTAGTACCTTTGAATTTGACAGTTTGGGGACCTAGGGCCTTTAAAGAGGTGATTAGGTTAAATGAGGCCCTTAGGGTAGGCGTAATCCAATCAGACTGGTGTCCTTGTAAGAAGAAGAAATTCGAGATACAGAGAGACACCATATATGTGCACACACAGAGGAGAGACCATGTGAGGAGACAGCAAGAAAAATGGCCTTCTGCAAGCCAAGGACTGAGGCCTCAGGAGAAACCAAACCTGCTGACATCTTGATCTTGGACTTTCTGTCTCCAGAAGTATGAGAAACAAATTTCTGTTTTTTAAGCCACCAGCCGGTGGTGTTTTGTTATGGCCTCTTGAGCAAACTGATACAATGGAGTTGTAATTTTGGAACAAAACTGTTTAGATGGACCGCAGGGCAAAAATATGGATTTTGACCAAGTTTGTTCATCAGTGGGCTGTGTAGGAAGAAAGCTTTAGGCCACATTATCACCTCTGTAGAACCAGACAACCCCAGCAGCTATCCAAGTATGACAGCTGAAATCCAATGGTGATTTCATGTTAACTAAAATTTATGTACTGGCAATTTTCCCCTGCACATTTCAAGGAAATGTGGGAAAAAAGCAGAAGACACTTTCACATTAACCGGGTGACCCTGCATTATATGATTTTCTTTGCCAAAAAAAAAAAAAAAAAAAAAAAAAAAATCAATGACTTTTTAAAATCTCTGCTTTTATTGTAGCTACACACTTTTGTAAAAGCAACTTGCAGAAATATGTTCTAAGAACTGACATTTTCAGGTAGCTCCAGCCACTGCATGGGGCACTGAAGCAACCCTCTAGGCACGTTGACCTCAGCCTTTCCCTGCACCAAGTTCCGATCGCAGCAGGAGATTTGAATTCATTATGAAAGGGAATTCAGCTTTCAGAACTGGGTACCATATGTCTTCCTTGGTGATAAGGTTGACATTTGCATCCATTGAAAATACATAAGTCAAGTCATTCTTGTGCTAATTCTCCCGGGGAAGAACCTGCAGCTGACTTAAATCCAAGCACTGACAGGTTGCAGCCCTGGGATCCTACAGGTTTTCACATCAGCACATCTTCCAGAAGGTGTAAGGCAGTCATCCCTTGGAATTTTGAAACAGACAATAGACAAAGAGGTAAAGGGAAGTTAAGGTTTTTGCTTTTTCTTCTTTGGCTCTCTTGGAGCACACTGCCCACATAGAGACTTTCCTTTCTATATAATTTTCATTTGTTTCTGTTTATTATTAAATTTCTCTATCACAAATTTTAAAAATCTGCTTGTGCTTTGTGTTATTTGAAAATGTGTATATTGCCTTATATCAGCACAGAATTGGCAAAAATGCATTTGCTGAGGTTTCTCATTGTTCACTACATTCTATCAGTGATCTATTATGACTTTGGAGTAATAATTTATGGAGGGACCTGAATAAAAAGTAAGTAAGTGACAGAAATAATTATTATTTTCTGACTAATATGACCTTGATAAATTTAAAGCATTCATATTCAATTACTGGGTATGAATAAGGACTATTAACATATACTTATTTTTAATTGATATTTTGTATCTTAAATGTACTCAAGTTCTTTCTTTGTTATTTATTTGACTTTGATCAAACCACCATACATCACCAATCACAGTTATTTAATACATACATAGTCCTGCAAACAGTAGAAATAATATTTTTAATTATTTAGTGATCAGTTATACATCTTGGATCTTTGGACAAGAATGTAATCACTTAACATTCTCCCTAGAGGACAGGTAGGGAGGTAGGCTTAATACAACTTCAGTTCATTACTTTAATGTTTATTGGATATTTGAATGTCTAAGACTTCTTTTTTTTTTTTTTTAAAGAAGATTATTTTATTTATTTGACAGAGAGAGAGAGAGAGATATCACAAGTAGGCAGAGAAGCAGGCAGAGAGACGGTGGGGGGGGGAGCAGGCTCCCTGCTGAGCAGAGAGGCCAATGCGGGACTTGATCTCAGGATCTTGAGATCATGACCTGAGCTGAAGGCAGAGGCCTAACCCCCTGAGCCACCCAGGTACCCCTGTCTAAGACTTCTTTAAACACTGAAGTTATAAGGAAAAAATTAGCCTTTATTTTGTCATTTTATTACAGTCTTTTCATGCAACTGTGCAGAAGATTTTGCATGTATAAAAATATATAAAAGTGTAGGGTAGTGGGAAAACCAAATGGGAAAAACAATGGGAAAAACTCAAGAGAGCCTGACTTTTCATCTTGTTTCTGCCGTTGATTTTCTGTGTGACCTTAAACAATAAACAAGACTTGTCTCATTTTCCTCATTTATAAACAGCAGTGATAAGACCTTTGCTATCTTCTGTTTCTTGTGATTTAAATTAGATAATACACAAGAAAGCATTTAGAAATGTTATGTAAGTATTTTTACTATTAGTGGAGGCTTGTGCATTGTTCAACCTGAATGGTGAGTTAGCCAAAGCATGAAAAGATTTTTTCATAAGTATTTTTATCTCAGTACAGAAACTGGACTCTGCCTGATTACTTTCTCTGTATTTTAATAACACTCTTATAAATTAAAAAACTATATTCAATGAGTCTCGTTTAATTTTGTGTACATCTTTTACTTAGCAGAATGCCTTGGTATGGTAGCTACTTGATAGAAGACTGGATGCATTTTAATTGAACGAATCATCCAATAAATGCAGATATTTCCAAGGTATTTGATTCTTTAAAAAGGGAAAGAAAATTAGATAATATTGTGAAATAGGTTTATGCCATATCATTTAAAATGAGCATTGAGGGGTGCCTGGGTGGCTCAGTGGGTTAAAGCCTCTGCCTTTGGCTCAGGTCATGATCCCAGGGTCCTGGGATCGAGCCCCGCATCAGGCTCTCTGCTCAGTGGGGAGCCTGCTCCCCCCTCTCTCTGCCTGCCTCTCTGCCTACTTGTGGTCTCTGTCTGTCAAATAAATAAATAAAATCTTTTTAAGAAATAAATAAATAAAACGAGCATTGAGGGGTGCATGGGTGGCTGTCAGTTGGGCACATGATTGATTTTGGCTCATGTCAAAATGTTAGGGTTGTGAAATTAAGCTCCTCTTTAGGCTGTGTGCTCAGCGTGGAGTCTGCTTATGATTCTCTCCCTCTCTCTCTGCTCCTGCTCACACTCTCTCATGCATGCTCTCTAAATAAATGAGTAATCTTTAAAAAATAATTAAATAAGCATTGATTCCCAGTAATAATATAAACTGTGAAGGAAAAAAACAACCTCTCCCCCCAAATTATTTTTCTTTATTATTTTAATTATATATTATTTTAATTTACATGTCATTTGACAAATTACCCATCATTGCTATTTCTCCTTGTCATACTCTTAAAAGAAAATGTGTTTAGGCTCCATCGTGAGACTCCTTGGATGTGCAGTTGGAGGACAATGGGCTGGAGGCAATAGTTAAGCGTGAAAGACTTTCTAAAAGTTGTAGTGGCATTTAGACAGCCAGGAAGGACATGGGATTGAATATGTAAGACAACAAACATCAACCTAAAACTGAATGGACCTGTCCTGATCAGGTTTAAAATCTGAAAATAGAGCTTTTCTTGATGTAATGGAAGATTCAGGAGATACTCCTTCCGTCTGTCTTCCTTTTCTCCCTCCTCCTTTAACTTTCCTTTCTTCTTTCCATACCTCTTTCCCTCCTTTCCTTATTCCTTACCTCTTTTTTCCTTTCCTTCCCTTCTTCCTCCTTTTTCCTCTCCCTCCTTTCCTTTCTCCCTCCACCCTTCACCCCCCTCCATTCTCTTCTTGTCCTCTTTCCTTCAGCTCTTTGACTTCTTTTTACCCCCTTTCTGGGTTTATAAATGATTATCCTTTTCTGATATTCCATAGCTATTACCTTTTGCTTTCAGAGAAGTAATTAATCTGCTTTAGTAGAAGAAACAATGGGGAATGGCCTTATCCATAATTTCCTTTGACCATTTTCTTGCCATTGATATTAAGGTATATCAACATTTCATAAGATATTACTTTTCACTCTTTTTTTCCCCTTATACTTAGGTCATTGACTAAGTATAATAGGTATCATCACCCAGAAAATATTGAATCGTGCCAGTAAAACATGAATTTAAATGGCTATTTATTGGGCACCTGGGTGGCTCATTGGGTTGAAGCCTCTGCCTTTGGCTTGGGTCGTGATCCCAGGATCCTGGGATCGAGCCCTGCATTGGGCTCTCTGCTCAGTGGGGAGCCTGCTTCCTCCTCTCTCTCTCTCTGCCTGCCTCTCTGACTACTTGTGAACTCTGTCTGTCAAATAAATAAATAAAATAAAATAAAATAGCTATTTATGTCACAAAAATTACTTATCTTTTTTTTCCCATGATAAGTTAGCCTGGAAGGTATATGTACCTAAGAGTACATTCTGCCTATGGCCTATATTTTATTTCAATGGAAACGATAACTGGAATTTTGAAAAGTTAAATACTTATTAGCTAAAAAGTATTACAGATAATACTGTGAAGCCCTAACATTTTGTGAGGAAACACATCAGAACTGATGTGGGAAACAAAGGCAAGAGAAAAATCAAATTTCCTTAGTACCTACAGCTCATTGGCAAGTCCTTGAAATAGGCAGAGCAGCGTTCCTCTAGGAACTCAGCTGCCTTGATGTTAATACTTTGCTAAGGGCACGAGACAATCTTAGCCGGACCCCACAGGATCCTATAAGTCTACTTTAACATATAAAAATTCCTTTGGAAACATCCTTTATCTCTCCCCCACTGGATACATGTTGGCAATCATCCTCCAAGCATATGGCCCACTGACAGACATCTGAAGAATCTCATGACTGAGTTTTAACTAAACAGTAGTAAATGACCTTTTTCCAATAATAGCTAGCCTCCTCAGGATCCTGGGAACCTTGTTTCCAAAATACCTTGGAAGCTTGAGCTGTGCCTAACCCCATCTCAACTTGAAAGTATGTAACAATCACTTATCACAACCCCAATGCATCTCTTTTTGCCCATGGGTCCTGTCCCATGCTTTTTTTTTTTTTTTTAAAGATTTTATTTATTTATTTGACAGAGAGAGAGAAATCACAAGTAGAGAGGTAGGCAGAAAGAAAGGGGGAAGCAGGCTCCCTGCTGAGAAGATAGCCCAATGTGGGCTTGACCCCAGGACCCTGAGACCATGACCTGAGCGGAAGGCAGAGGTTTAACCTACTGAGCCACCCATGTGCCCTGTCCCGTGCTTTAATAAAACCACTTTTTTGTACCAGAGATGTCTCAAGAATTGTTTCTTGGCCATTGGTTCCAAATCCCAACATTTTCCTACATCAAGAACCACATATGGGGCGTCTGAGTGGCTTAGTCATTAAGTGTCTGCCTTCAGCTCAGGTCATAATCCCAGGATTCTGGGATTAAGCCCCACATCGGGCTTCCTGCTCAGCGGGAAGCCTGCTGCTCCCTCTCCCACTCCCCCTGCTTGTGTTTCCTCTCTCTCTTTCTCTCTGCCAAATAAATAAATAAATAATCTTAAAAAAAATACATATGTTGGATGTTTCAGCCCTATTTTTTCACGATTCTATTCTATTTTCATAGTTTGGATGATACCTGTTCACACTGGGGAGAGCTATTTGCTTTACTCAGTCCACCAGTTCAAATGCTAATCTTTTCTAGAAACACCCTCACAACACATGGGTTACAATAATATGTAACAAGACATCTGGGCATCCTTTGGCCCAATATAATTGACACATAAAATTAACCATCATGGTTATGTAATCTGCATTTGAACTATCAGTGGTACAATGTTACCTTTACAAAAAATTTAATTATAAAACTTTATATAATATCTCTATAATGATATTTCATAATAATTGCATTTAAATTGAGTTTGTAACATTAATTTTTCTGTAGCTGAAAAATGTAATAAATATCTCATCCAAGACTGGCATTAGAATATTTTATACACATCAGATTTTATTATTTCAATGGTTTTTATTCTGGTTGCTCTATGCTACACTTGCTTATCTGAGTTTATTATCCATTTCTCTCTCAGTGTATGTATGAAACCGTTTCCTTGTCCATCAATATAACCTCAATGTAATGAAATTTTTAATTAGTCTCTCCTATCTGAAACCATGGTTTAATTTTCTACCGTAAGATGATTTCTTTCCCGCAAATATAGATGTTTCTGGGACTCAACTGTTTGAAATATGTGTGTCTTTTAAACCTAAAATACAGATTGTTTCCCAGCTATTGTGCGTGCACTTGTGCCATTGCATACAAATCAAGGACATAAATTTCTCAAATCATATGTAAACAGCTCATTAATATAAAGTATATAACTATATGCAAATTGACTTATTATAAGGGCTAATAGTTTGTACAGGTATTAAAATTAAAAAGTTTGAGCTAAATGTGTTTTTGGACCATCAAATACTGTGCATTACAAATTATCTTTTCTGTGAGACAGATTTACCTGACTTATTTTTACTTTCTCATCATGACTTTTTATTAATCAATAGTGAAATTTAGTTAATAAAAATAATAATTCACTGTATATTCTCACAGTCCAGTTTTTGACCATAGCATACACTGCATTTTTCCTCCTTGTATTTTAATTTTGGTTTGTTTTCTTTACTGAATTATAAATTCAGTCTAAAAGGACCAGGTCTTTTCCTTTGGTGCCCCTCATAACATTTCAATTAAATGCTTAATGACAAATTATTAAGTATGAAATTTTGAGGGGTCTTGTAAGCGAACAAGTTAAAACACAGCAGAAACATGAGACCTCTGGGTCAAAGAACAGAACTTCTACTCATAAAACATCTTGTCCTGTTCTGACGTCCTGGTCTATGCAGGCCGTGTGGTAAGAGCCAGATTTGCACCACAGAAGAATTCTGAAATATGAAACTTGGAGTTTATTTGGGGTGGCTGGCATGTCTGCCAATCCTCCCTTTTGGAAGGAGAAAGAAGACCTTTGCTCTAGAATGTAAACAAATCCTCTTTGAGAAGAGGGAAGAGAGGGTACCACTCTTCTACCCTGCAATGTAAGCAAATGGATCTGGGAAGATACATCTTCTTTCTGTCTTTAGGGTTGCTGTTCAATCATCTTTTAATCCAGGTGCTGGTGCCCTTTGCTCAGAAAGCAATAATCAAACAGAAACATGGCAATATTCATGCAATATTTTCTCTCAGAACTTATAAGGTGACATACAATGTATTGTCCAAGTTGGGACACTTTTGAGAGTGAAAAGAGTATCATTAATTAATTTATTTTTTTTTTTGCCAGAAAAATATCGTGAAAGACAAAGAAAGGCTGAGAAACAACTTCAGATACAAGAAGACAAGAGACCTGTCACCTAAATTTAGTGTGTGATCTGGATTAGATTCTTAATCTGAAAAATAAATAAAAAATATTTCATTATGGGGACATTATGGGGACAATAGGAAAAATTTTATTATGTACTAGATGAGATTATGTCAATGTTAAATTTTTTCAATTTGATAACCTTACTGAAGTCATATAAGAAAATGTTCTTGCTCTTAAGATATACATTCTGAAGAATTTGAAGTTGGATTGTCATGATGTCTATAACTTACCTTCAAATGGTTCATGAAAAGAAGGATGTATTTGTGAGTGTATGTGTGTGTATAGAATGTATATTTGTATATATATAGATAATAAGAGAAAGATGAGAGAAAATGAATGTGACTTAAGTTGTAGAACATTGGTGAAGGGTATATGGGTATTGAATGTAGTACTTATGCAACTTTTCTGACGACTTAAACTTCGTGTAAGGTTTTGCAGGTGAGATACACTGGACACCAGGCGAGATAGGCACAAGGTAAGGTTTATTAAAGGCGCCCTAGGGCGAGGTTCTGAGGCTCAGGAGAGGAGAGTCGGGGAAGCCGTGCCCAGGAAGGGGTTGAGTGAGCTTTTATTGGGCCAAGGCAGGGCGGGGGCTCATAACCGTATTTGGTAAGGTTAGAGCTTGGGGGGTTGGAAAGTCCCAAAGTGGCTGGTTTCTGTTTCTTGCATAGGTTTCGGTTCCTTCAAGGTGATGTGACAGATATCCTTCTGGTGGGAAAGTCCTGGGTAGGGGGAAGATAGCGGCCTGGCGGCCATTTTATTGTTCCTCCTGCATTCCCAGGGCCGCCGACCTAACACTTCGAAGTAAAAAAAATTGTCAGATGTTTGCATTGGGAAAATAAAAGTAAGCTGGGGCTATGCCAGGTGAGCCAGGAAATAAGATTATCTTGTTTATAAAGCATAATAATATGGGCCAACTACTATTCTAGGCTGTAGAGACACAAAGCTAAGGCATTTTCTTTTTCCTTTCCAGGATCTCATACACAGAGAGAAAAAAAATTAAGTCAATTAATGTGAAATTTCTTGTGGAGAAAATTTTGTGTAGAGAAAATATTTTGTGTGTCCCTATGCAATTGGAGGCATTCTAAACAAATTTTGCTTAAATTTAAGACCTGTGCTAAAAGATCAAGCTAAGAAAAGAAATTTACAACTGTAAAGATAGTGAGACTTCCAGAGAGATTAACCTAATTCCAGAGGTTTGCATTTGTATATCATTCAGGGAGGGGTGAGGACTGAAACCTTGGAGACATCTTTGTGTTGTAAAGCTGGAGACTCTGGGTTTATCTGAGTAGTGGAGAGATTGATTTACATACCAAAGGTTAGAGTTAGAATCCAGCATTCCTCTTCTTACTCCATTCTCCAGATTGTCTAAAGGAGAAAGGGCAGTATATCCATATAAACTAGAGGAAATTTATTTTTAACCATTTTTTATCTATAATACAGACTCCATTTGTACATATAAGATATTCGTTCTGGTTTTCATGGCATTGCCTCAGGGATAAGATTTGCACCAGTGCTATTTGCTGTGAGTGAAAAGAAATCTGTCTCTGATCCAGAAGATGTATTCAGGACAAATTAATGAAAATAAAATTTAAAAATCCAACAGAAATATATTAGAAGTTCTATAAAATAAAAGGTATGAGTATTCTATAAACACAGAAGAGAGCTACTACCATTCTTCAGAATTTGGTTGAATCTGGAAGACATACTTGTTTGACAGAGAAGGAGGATCCATAACGGTTCTCAGTTTTGTGTATGTTTCAGTTGGCACACATGGCAAGTTTCACTCTGTAAATTTATGAAGTGGTACCTGTTCATTTCTCCCCTCATTCTGAAGGATTATTTGAGAAGAACAACATAATAACGATGAACATTTTTTCATGTGTCTGTTAGCCATTTGTATGTCTTCTTTGGAGAAGTGTCTGTTCATGTCTTCTGGCCATTTTTTGATGTGATTATCTGTTTTGTGTGTGTTGAGTTTGAGGAGTTCTTTATAGATCTTGGATATCAGCTCTTTGTCTGTAGTGTTATTTGTGAATATCTTCTCCCATTCTGTGGGTTGACTCTTTGTTTTGTTGACTGTTTCCTTTGCTGTGCAGAAGCTTTTGATCTTGATGAAGTCCCAAAAGTTGATTTTCGCTTTTGGTTCCTTTGCCTTTGGGGACATGTCTTGAAAGAAGTTGCCCTGGCCAGTGTTGAAGAGGTCACTACCTATGTTCTCCTCTAGGATTTTGATAGATTCCTGCCTTATGTTGAGGTCTTTTATCCATTTCGAGTTTATCTTTGTGTATGGTGTGAGAGAATGGTTGAGTTTCATTCTTCTATACTTAACTGTCCAATTTTCCCAGCACCATTTATTGAAGAGACTATCTTTTTTCCATTGGGCATTTTTTCCTGCTTTGTCGAAGATTCGTTGACCATAGAGTTGAGGATCCATATCTAGGCTCTCTACTCTGTTCCACTGGTCTATGTGATGTGGGAGCAGGAGGCTGGCTGAGGACAAGTTGGCACCCTGCACCCCCTCTCCATCCACTCTCCTTGGTAATACCATAAATGAGAAACAAATAGTTAACTTGCAGAGATCACAATCCTGCAAGACAGGAATCTCCCAACTATCTTGATGTTAATGGCTTGCTAAAAGACAACATTGGTCTCCTGGCACCTTGTAGACCCTCTTTAGCATATGAAAACTCCGTTGAAACTTCCCTTTCCCTCACCTTCCCCCAACCGCAGGGTACATAACCTGCCATCCCTCACAATCCGGGGCAACAGCTCTTCCTGCCCACGGGTCCTGTCCCGGTGCTTTAATAAACCACCATTTTGCACCAAAGATGTCTCAAGAATTCTTTCTTGGTCATCGGCTCCGGACCTCAGCCCACCGAACCTCACCTAGGTTCTAGAACTTCATCATATGTGTCTGCTTTTGTGCTAGTACCTTGCTGTCTTGGTGATCACAGCTTTGTATTAAAGCTTGAAATTAGGCAACATGATGCTGCCAGCTTTGTTTTTTCTTTTTCAACATTTCCTTAGCAATTCCATACAAATTTTAGGATTGTTTGTTCCAGCTCTTTGAAAAATGCCAGTGGACTTTTGATTGGGATGGCACTGAAAGTATAGATTGCTCTGGGCAGTATAGACATTTTAACAATGGTTATTCTTCTGATCCATGAGCATGGAATGCTCTTCCATCTTTTTGTGCAGAGCCAATCAGACCAGAGTCTGAATCTCACCTGTGGGAGATGGGACTTGTTAATTAAAATCTGTCAGTTTCAGTGTCTTAAAAAGGGAATGTTCACGTTTAACTCAAAGAGTTGTTGGGAGAGGTAAATGAAATAATCCACGTTAAGTGCTTAATGTAGTGTTTAGAAATACCTGGCCTTAAATGGGTGTGTCTTCTCTTTCTTCTTTTTAGTGCTTTCTTCTACCACTTTGTAAAAGGCCATCACAATTATAAAATTGAATAATTGAAGTACATATTTACCTTCTTTGCAAATATTGCATTCTTGAATTGGGGCTTGGCACATGTTGATCTTATGTTGGGAATTGACATATAGTGACCATGTACAGAGTAAACTTGCTTAAGCAGGTGGCAGTAGACGAGGAATCTTAAGAGAACCACTGGACTTGGAAGCCTACTTTATCAGTTACCTATATTCAGGATTATAAATAATCTGAGTGTATCAGCCACATTCTAAACTCTTTAGCTCAAAACAAATTAATAGGAGAGACCATGCCGTTTTACTTCATTCACAAATGTGTACACTTTATTGAAATTATTTAAATATTGTAGTGAAAACTTTTCCCTTTGAAATTTCTATACATACACAATCTAAAAACATAAGATATACAGATTTCTCCAACTATTTGCTTTGTAAAGTATCTGTTTTCACTTCCAGAATGATCACTTTTTAGTGGTATAGTATTGTTTGAAACTGAGGCTAGCTACCGCAGAGCTGTGAAACCCAGACTTCAGGCACTCTTTATTTCTGAAGCTAAGAACTACTAGGCTTTCAGGGTGAATTTGAGTCATGTTTGGTTTATAATAATAGGAGCTGAAAGTCTTTCATTCATGATCTTCTGATTACATCGGCTGATCTTTGTTTCTTCTCCCACCATTGTTTATAGTGTAACACCCATGGACATAAGTATTCCCATGAATATAGAAGATAATCATGTACATATATTGATGGAGAATAGAAGGAAGACCACTAAGGGCAGTGTTCTCACTCTTCTAACTTTATGTAAGAGCAGGCAAAACAAAAATACATACTATTGGAAGTGGGCAAGAGTAGGCTTTATATCAACTTTATGCTTTTAATTCAGAGTTTTCTGTTGTAGTAAAGCAGTCTAGTTTTCCATAAATATATTGCATTAACTGAACAGCACTAATTCTATTTGAGATCATGGGCCAACCAAATGGAGTTTTATATGTGACATTTGTATTGCCTTGAATGTGGAAAATGTTTGAAGGAAGGCTCAGTCCATCTGCTGGAGCAGGAAAACAACAGGTTAATTTAACATTATGAATATAAGTAGTCAGTCATCATCAATCTAGTCACCTAAGTTATTTTGCTTCTCCTCTCTATTTCCTTGCTGTCTCTTTGTCAGAGACCTATCACTCAGTGTCAGGTTGGAGAAATTACATGAAGGGAGGAAAGCTAAGGCATTTCGATGATTAGTCTTTTCAGCAACTCTGGATCTTTTTACTATGACAGAGCCCAGAGATTTGTCTCTCCTTCTGTTATATCACTAAAATTAACAGGTGGTAAAATTATTCCATCATGTAAATTATTAAGCAGAAAGATTTTTAAATATCTGAAGACAGTAGTTTTCTAAAGTTAGGACTGGGATATATTCCATCTGCCTGATCTCTCCCCTAAAATATATATGCCTGAATTCTCTTCCTTGAATTAACTCCTAAATTTATCTTCCTTGATAATTACTTTGAAAGTTTTCCCATCGAAAGATTTTTTTTTTCTGTTTCAGTATATCAGGAAATTTTTATCTTTGTGGTGGTGGCCAGCACAGGTCTAGTTAATTAATTTGTTTTCATGTTTTGTTTTGTTTAATTTACTTGTTCTTCCAATAAATATTCATTGGAGACCTACTGTGTGGTTAGCGCAGTCTTTGCCCTCAAGAAACTTAACAGACTAGTGAAAGAGACAAAGAGGGGCACCTGGTGGCTCAGTAGGTTAAAGCCTCTGCCTTCAGCTCAGGTCATGATCCCAGGGTCCTGGGATCAAGCCCTGCATCCGGCTCTCCCCTCAGCAGGGAGCCTACTTCCTCCTCTCTCTCTCTCTGCCTGCCTCTCTGCCTACTTGTGATCTCTGTCTGTCAAATTAATAAATAAAATCTTAAAAAAAGAAAGAGACAAAGAAAGAAAGTCATGCTGTGCAATAAGAGGTATGATAGAGGTTAAGAGAGAATGTGGAATGGACATCTAATTCAATCTTTATGGGATCAGGGAAGACCTTCCGGAGGAGGTGATGTTTCAGTTGATATCTGAGGGATGAGGAAAGTTTATCTAGGAAGAAGAGGGAAGAGTATTTCAAGCAAAGGGAACAGAATATGATAGAGAACAAATCAAAACATGAGAAGGAAGGCACAGTAATCAGGGTGAGAAGAGTTTGGATGGTAGAGGAAGAAAAAGTTAAAAAAAAAAAAAGAAAAAAGGAATCTGGAGAAATCTGCTGGGTAGATGTGCCATGGATTTTTTACCTCATTTAATTTAGAAACTCTCTTTCTGGTACTGAGTTGTTACACATATCTTGATGAACTCCTTGAATGTCATAAAAAGTAGTTAAAACATCATAATATGGGCTAACTTGAGATAGTTAACTAAATGTTCTAGTTCTGGTTCTTAATTCTAGTTAATAAGAACTAAGATGAGCTAGTTACAGTTTTCATAAGGATTATCTTAGTAAGTTGTCTCATATTTGTATTACTAATTTATTACTCATCTCTGAGGATATAAATTTCAACTAATCATTTTACATTGTTAGACCTTTTTCATAATTTAAGTTTCAAAATGGTACAAAGGATGAACCAGCTTGGCTGTAATAGAATTCATTTTTTTAAAAAAATTGTTCTGGTATAAATTAACATAGTAGGCACTATATACCAGAACATACACAAAGTACATATGATAAGTAGGTTTCATCGTATGGATTTTCTTCCTAGAAAAACTACTTAGCTTTATTTTATAAACTGAAACCATTTGCTAAGGCTTTTGAATAGCTGGACAAGATTTTTCTACACTTAGTCTTGCTTGTGTGCACACTTAATCAGATTGTTCTCTAGTAGTTTACATGAATTTGCATAGGTAATCAGTGTATCATTGCTTGTACACCTTATATGTCTATAATTATAATGACTGCTCTGCCTATTACAACCATATTAAGAGTCCATATAATGAATTAAGTAAGGTCTCCTATTGTGCAATTCATTAGCAGTACTCCTGCTCCAGCCAAGTACAAGAAAAAACAGTTTAGAGAAAGGAACTGACTGATACATATGGATGTGGTCATTAGTTTTATAACAGGCCTAATCTTTAAAATGTTTTGTCAAAACAAATGTTTCCAGTCGGTAAATCCTGCTATTTCAAGGGCATTTTCTCGTACAGAAATGGCACATTTTGCCTCCACCAGTGGTACCACATTGAGAGGCCTGTCCTGTCTGCTCTTAAACCTGTTTATATGAACAAACAACTAAATGTATTTGAATAGTAGAAAAAGTAGAACATTCAAAGGTAAGCAACACTATAATCCCTGAGTTTGTTTTCCAAGGTCATATTTGTCTATCATAATTTTGCCTGGTGGATCAATATAATCTGAGTCATTTCTATGCAGTACTTGGTAGAAATTTTGTTTTTGTTACTTCAACCCCTTGATGTTCCCATCCAGCAGACCCTTGACTCTTAGACAATTCCCCTGAAGCTTTTTCCTTGCTCATATCTCTTCTCTGGTGGTCCCAAACTCTGGGGTATTTTCCTCCCAAGTTTGTACAGTGAAATTGGCATGTCCAAATTATAGTTAAAGGACTAATTTCTATGATGATCTCAGAATTCGTATATATTAGTAAGAACACAGACATTGTGGTAGAAAATCAGCAAAATAAAAAATGAGCAACTCAGAAAAATTATAATTTTATTAAAAGAGGCTCAATGTTATTTATAATTAAACAAATGCAAATTAGAACAACAGTGTACTTTTTTTTTTTAACCTATCAGAATGGCAAACACTCGAAAAAAGTATAATAATACCTGATACTGGTGAATATGTAAAAACAATGATTCTCATAAACTGTTGGTGAACATATACACTAATGTAACATTGTCTTTTATTTCTTGGGTTTTCCATCTTGTAAAACCCAAACTCCATAATAACAACTCTTTATGCCCCTTCCCCTAGTCCCTGGCAACCACCATTCTTCCTGTTTTTATGAATTTGACCAGTCCAGATTCTTCATATGAGTGGAATCATACCATAATTGCCCTTTTGTGACTGACTTTTTTCACTTAGAATAATGTCTTTAAGGTCCATCCATGTTGTAGCATGTGTCATTCCTTTTAAAAAGGCTAAATAAGGGGTGCCTTTGTGGCTCAGTGGGTTAAAGCCTCTGCCTTCAGCTCAGGTCATGATCCCAGAGTCCTGGGATCGAGCCCCACTTCGGGCTCTCTGCTCAGCGGGGAGCCTGCTTCCTCCTCTCTCTCTGCCTGCCTCTCTGCCAACTTGTGATCTCTGTCAAATAAATAAAATCTTTAAAAAAAAATTAAAAAGGCTAACTAATATTCCATTGCATATATGTACACTATATTTTGTTTATCCATTCATCTGTTAATGGACATTGAGTTGGTTCTTCTGTTTGGTTATTGTGAATAGTGCCTCTATGAACTTGGATGTACAAATACCTCTGTAAGACTCTGCTTTCAATTCTTTTGGATATATACCTGGAAATGGAATTATCGGATCATATGGTAATTTTATTTTTAATTTTATGAGTAACTGCCATATTGTTTTTCTTTCTTTTTTTTTTTTTTTGTAAAAATTTTATTTATTTATTTGACAGAGAGAGAGAGAGAGCATGCACAAGTAGGCAGAGCAGCAGGCAGAGAGAGAGGGAGAAGCAGGATCCCCGCTGAGCAAGGAGCCTGAAACGGGGCTCAATCCCAGGACCCTGGGATCATTACCTGAGCTAAAGACGGATGCTTAACTGATAGAGCCACCCAGGTGCCCCACCATATGTTTTTCACAGTGGCTACACCATCTCATGTTCCCATCAATAGTACACAATGGTTCCAATTTCTCTGCATCTTCACCAACACTTATTATTTTCGTGGGTTTTTTTTTTTTTATCTTAATGGGAGTATGGGGAATATTTCCCCATTTTTAAAAACTTTAAAACAATTGAAATATATTTCACATACAATGTTACATTAGTTCATGTGTGCAGCATATTCATTTGACAATTCTACACATTGCTTAGATCTCACCATGATAAATGTAGTCACTGTCTCTCACCAGACAACATTATTACAATATTATTGACTATATTCCCTATGCTGTACTTTTCATACTTGTGACTTATTTTGTAATTGAAAATTTGTACCTCTTAATCCCTTTTATCAATTTTGCCCATGCCCCTCCCCACCCTTTCCTCTGGCAACAACCAGATCTCTGTACTTAAGACTGTTTTTTGTTTGTTCATTTGCTTTCTTTTTTAGCTTGCACATGTAAGTGAAACCATGTGGTATTTGTCTTTCTCTGACTTATTTCATTTAGCATAATGCCATCTAGGGTTATTCATGTTATTGCAAATGACAAGATACCATTCTTTCTTTTTTGTTGTTTGGGAGTTGTAGGGATGGGGCAGAGGGAGAGGGAGAGAAAAAATCTTAAGCAGGCTCTACACCCAGCATGGAGCCCAATGTGGGGCTTAGTCTGAACACTGAGGTCACAATCTGACCCGAAATCAAGAGTTGGACATGACTCTGCCATGTCTAAGTCCTGACTAAGGACTTAGCCACCCAGGTGTCCCATACCCCCTTTTTTAATGGCTGAGTAATATTCTGACAGTATTACTGGTGTTGGAGAATTTCTTGGTGGTGTGAGAACTCTCATGCCCTACACACACATATTAGAATTGGGTACGGAATCGGGACGCCTGGGTGGCTCAGTTGGTTAAGCAGCTGCCTTCGGCTCAGGTCAGGATCCCAGTGTCCTGGGATCGAGTCCCACATCAGGCTCCTTGCTCAGCAGGGAGCCTGCTTCTCCCTCTGCCTCTGCCTGTGCTCATTCTCTCTGACAAATAAATAAATAAATAAATAAAATCTTAAAAAAAAAAAAAAGAATTGGGTATGGAATCTTACTTAGACTTAGAGAAGTGGGTTGGACCTTCCCTAAGAGTAGATGTAGACCAAATTCAGGCTCAGGAGATATCAAAGGATATGTATGGAGGAATCTGGAAGAGTTTCCACTCCTTGATAATGGATGAGATGAGGCTGAGAAGAAGGCCTCTCTTAGCTCCATAATGTATCCTGTTTCCTGCTTTAACTATCAGAGCAAGGATTTGATAGTTGGAGTTAGAGCTCCCTTCTTGTGACCACTAAGCCACTGAGCTGAGTACAAAAAACCAAGATGTGGAGGATGGCAAAACAGAAAGAATGTGGTCTCTGGAACCATGTTGAGCTGCTAAATTGGTCCTGGAGCACCTGTCTCCATACTGGTTCAGTAAACAATAAATATCCTTATGACTTATGCCACTATTAGTCATGTTTTTGGTTATTTACAATCAAAATCATTTTTCCTTGATAAAATATGGATAGTGTGATCACATTTATGTAAATGTGTGTATTTATAGTAGTACTTGTTAATTTATTAATTTACTGAGCGTTTTTTGAGTTCATCTGTCTAAGAGGCTATGTGATAGATACTATTGAAAAGCAGACATTGCTGTCCTCATGTAGATTGTAGTAGGAAAGAGTGACAATCACCAGACAAAATATTATAGAGATGCTGTAATGGAGTAGAGAAAGTATTATTCTTTAGGTTGTACTTGACCATGTACCTCGTTTCGGCCAATGGAATATTAACATATGTCACGAGCAGCAGTCTTAAGTTTACCTGTATAGTTTGACTTGCATTTTGCACCTTTTTTTTTTAAAAGATCTTTTATTTATTTATTTATTTATTTGAGAGAGAGAGAGAGAGAGAGAATGAAAAGGGAGAAATCAGAGGGAGAAGCAGACTCCCTGCTGAGCAGGGAGCCCAATGTGGGACTCGATTCCGGGATTCCAGGATCATGACCTGAGCTGAAGGCAGTTTCTTAACTAACTGAGCCACTCAGGTGTCCTGAATTTTGTGCTCTATTTTAAGAAGAGCATGGTTTGGGTGGCTACTGGTGTTAAGCAAATAAATAGCATGTGGAGTAGACCAGAGTCTAATCTGAAACCTGGAGCCCAGAACACAAAGTCCGGTCTTGTCCAATTCAAGCCAGCCCATAGATCTGTGAGGGAGAAATAAATACTTCTTGTTTTAAGCTACTGAGTTTTGCGGTTCTTTGTTACAGAGAATCATTGTGATGAGAGCGGACTGATAAATGAATAGTATTTTCGTGTATTCCTTAATGGACTTGTGTTGCTTTTGGTATTTCTAACAGACTTCTAATTCTACATATCAAACCTTAACTCTGTTACCTTTGATCAATTAACAATATTTGACAGTGAAAGTGGTAATTAGAGTGGGATTTTACATATTACTACTATTTACCGTCAGAGAAAATGGAGACCTCACTGTGGAGCCAAGCTGAGGAAGGGTGAAAGAAAATCTTTTTATCCCAAGAAGTAGGGTGAGCAGTCCATGGGTGGTAGCAGCAAGAGTCAGTGAAATGAACTGTGCCCTTAAAAGGTGAGACTGTGAGGGATTTAGAGGGCACTGCCACAGGCCAATTCCCATAGAATGAAGAACTCAAGGGAAGTATGATTGGATGTATATCTTAGTACATGAGGGGTACCTGCTAGAGAAAGGGTAAATTTAGTAATTCTAGCTTTCAGGGAAGGAAGCAGACCAAGATATGATTATGCTGAAAAGATCTAGTTCCTTTTTCAGTCAGTACCTTGAAATTGTTGAATATTATCTGGTCAGTGAGTATGTGTGTGTGTGTATGTGTGTGTGTAATTGATACTTCTGCTAATTTCGGGACCATTTAATTTTTACTTCTGTAGTGAAACGTAATGTCCTCATTTCAAAAATAAGATGAAGATATCTGGGAGGAATGAAAGTTCTGAACATACAGTCTACCCAAAAATACTTCTCTTTGTATACCTCCCGCAAACATCGACCTTGTTGGGAGATGTATTCAGTCATGGGGATTAAATATTTCAAGTCTTAAAGGGATCAAAAAATCAGAGTACAAAAATGATAAAATAACAAAAAATAATGTAATAAAATATAATTAAAAGCTATGCTTTTGTCAATGATTATGTAAGTAAATAAAATTATTATAAAAATAAAGGCAGTAGTAGAAGACCATATATTCTACTGCTACACACAACACTGTTTTCCAAACATGCCTGATTATATAATCATGTGGGGCTCTTATTAAGCACACAGAGATTTGGTTCCTGCCCAACTGAGTCCGATCCTCTAAAAAAGGGCAATTAATATGTTTAGAAGAGGTCTAGGTGAGTTATATGATTAGGTCAGTTTGGAAAATGCTGATTGATTAGGTTTTATTCCACAACAATTATTTTCAATGTGAGTTTCCCAGACCAGGAGCATTAGCATTAGAAATGTAAACCCTCTGCCCTATAAAAGAGTTTCTGCAAGAGAAACTCTGGGAGTGGGGCCCAGCGATTATTCTTGGTATAAGTTCACTAGGTGATTCTAATTAAGGCTGAAGTTTGAGAACCACCGTTCTAATGATTTCAGAATGGTGAAGAATAACATTTGGGTGTGCCTACAGCAAATGTAAAGTAAAAAGAGTCGATACTTGGGAGAAGTTAAACTCTGTGATATACAAGCAGCTTTTAAACATGGATCTTAACATTGCCTCTATAAATAATATATAACACACAAATTTTGGATTTTCTCCTTTGGGGAAGAGAATGTTGTTCTGCCAATCAATTGAATAGCTACCATGTGCCTAGTACTGATTAAACATTTTCCTACGTTGCAGTAATCATTGAACTCCATTTTCAGGCGAGCACTTCATGAAGGACTTGGCATTTAAGTGGGACCTTGAAAGGTAATGTTTCAACAGGTAGAAGTTGGGGGAAAAAATTAACTCAGGGCAGAGGAAAGAACATTAGTAAAAGCAAGGACAAAGAAAGAAAAGTGAATTTGGATAATAATGAATGGAGTAGAGCAGTGGGTCTTAAACCAGCTACATCTGAATCACCTGCAGAGTTTGTTTAAAGGCTGAGCTCCACTTCCAGAATTTCTGATTTAGTACATCTGGGGTGGGCCTGAGACTTTGAACTGCCAGTGCATTCCTCAGTTTTGCTGGTGTTGTTGATCTGAAGACTACATTTTGAGAATCACTGTTATAGTGTGTGTGACAGAGGATAACAGTGACCAAAACCACCATACCTAAAGATGGTGGTTTTTGAGGCCAGAGTACAGAGGACCTGAATTCATACCAAGAAGTAGTGGCTTATTTTATGTAGATATGTATTTTTTTCATTTATATTGGTTTTGTTTAAAGCAGAAACAGTGATATGGTCGGGGTCCCTCTGGACTACTCTGATGTAGTATGTTGGGTTGAGTCAAGGAAAGAGAAACAGGTGTGTTCCTAAATTACTTGGCTCTAGTCTCCCTACTTCACTGCTACTTCTCCTACCCTTTAGCTCCATGTCTCCATTAGAGAATGTATGGAATTCTTTCTGTTTTGAACAAAAGTGAACAGTTGAGATGACAGTGTGAATGACTAATAATTATTTAACACTTTTTTTAAATTTAACACTTCTAAATTATTTGCATTTGAAAGATGGTACATAATCATCTCAGTGAACCTCTGTTTTGGAACTTCAGCTACTATAAAGTGTTAAGAGAAAAATGTCAAGCAATGTGCATGAAAGGGAAAGGGAATACACCTTTTTGGGTGGTCAGGCTTTCTTTTTTTTTTTTTTTTTTTTTAAAGATTTTATTTATTTGACACAGAGAGAGATCAGAAGTAGGCAGAGAGGCAGGCAGAGAGAGAGGAGGAAGCAGGCTCCCTGCTGAGCAGATAGCCCGATGCGGGGCTCGATCCCAGGACTCCGAGATCATGACCTGAGCCGAAGGCAGCAGCTTAACCCACTGAGCCACCCAGGCGCCCCGGTCAGGCTTTCTTGTAGGTTGCTCCCAAGTTTAGTTCTCCCTGGCTGTGTCTGCTTTTAGATTACTTGCTTCCGTTTCTCAATCCATAGTTCTCAAATAATGCTGAGTTTCTTTGTGGTAGATTAGTTTCTGACTGCAGTTAAATTCTGATCCATTGCTAACCAGTCAGTTGTGCTAGCCATGTTTGGTAATCTGACTTTAGTAGGAATATGGGCTTTCAGAATCTATTTGGAGTTTTTAGGTTTCTCTAGATGGTGAAGATTAAGAATATGGCATACAGATTTTTGTTACTTTGTACATGAAAATATTCCCATATCTATATGGGTTTGGGTTTGTCTTTCATCCTTATTTTAAATATCCTGTACACATTCCACTTTTATTGTAAGGTTCATGAAATCATTTTGGAAGTTGGTGGGGGATATAAATAAATAAAATAGGGGAATATCATCATATTATTGTTGTCTTTTATGTGCTCCAGTTCCAGTTATCACTTCAAATCCATATTGAAGACATGTGAAAAACAGAAAGAGTTCACTATATAAGATAATGTTATTTTCTCAGGTGATGATAAAATAAATAAAAGCCTCTCACAAATTAACCTGTGGAGGTATCATTTGGTTCTCTAATGAATAGCTTCTCCTTGTCTGCAGCCACATTCCTCTGCCTGTTGCCCACTTCAAGGAAGCCAGAAACAGAGGGACATTGGAACTTTATCCATGAAAAAAATATTGTCACAGACTTTAATAATGATCAGTGAGAAGGGGTCAACAATTTGACAAAGAAATACATAAAATTACCAAGTGATAATAAGTATATGAAGATCAATATCTAATTGTTTGAAAGAGATGACTAGAACAAGGCAGAAATGTGAGGGAAAGTGGCCCAGAAATTAAAATAATATGTAGCCATTTGGAAAATAGATTTAAGAATGCCATAAGTGGGCAGTTTGTTTAAGTTACACACAATGGTGTTAAGACCAAAAAAAATTTTAGACTACCTTTCTTGGCTTGTGGTAATAAATACCCGCAAGCTTATTATTTTCTCTTCTAAACAAAGTCAGCTGAAAACTACTCAGAAATATATACATACAAGTATATACATGTAGTATTTTACATTATAGAGAAACATTGAAATGAATAGGATCTGTTCTTGAATGTCATGTACTTTTAGAATCAGAAAATGTCCTGATGATGGGTAGCTTCACTTCACTATATCTGAAAATGATAACATGGGCTTTCCAACAACACCATCAGGCTGATCATGGCAGTGATAAGTGGATGTGATTAAGATTTGAGTGTTTTAAATGATACTTTACCAGTACCATGCTTCTTGAAATAAAATACAGTTGGTGATACTTCTGTCCTTTCATCTCTCAGTATGGAACAAATAATAGTTGAGGCAAGGTCATTGTTCAAATCATGGTGTAAATCTCAGAGGATTTCATATCCAATATCAGTTTTTTTGCTGTTGACATCAGGGGAAAAGGTTAAGATATCTACTCTCAGCTTATAGGGAATGTGTTGTCTTTTATTTATGCTGAAAACTCAGAAGAGTGGCTCTTTCCCAGCAGATTAATGAAAAAATATTTTAATAGGTCATCAAAATTGCTACTGAACATTCAAATATATTAGTGTGTGTTTCTGTCTCCCTTTTTTAAAAATTAGGTGTAATTGACATATCACATAATATTAGTTTCAGGTGTACAACATAATGATTCAATTTTGTATACATTGTGAAATGATCACCACAGTAAGTCTAGTTAACATCTGTCACCAGACACAGTTTTAATTTTTTTCTTATGATGAGAACTTTTAAGATCTTTCTCTTAGCAGGTTTCAAATATGCAACACAATGTTATTAACTGTAGTCACCATGCTGCACATTAGGTCCCTTTGATTTATTATAGACCTGAACTTTTCTATCTTTTGAGTTTGTTCACCCCTTTTCTTCATCCCACACTCTCTGCCTTTGGCAACCACCAGTCCGTTCTTATGTATCTATGAGCTTGGTTTTTTGTGTTTCTGTTTTTAGATTCTACATGTGAGATCAAATGGTATTTGTCTTTCTCTGTCTGCCTTATGTCATTTAGCATAATGCTCTCAAGGTCCATCTTTGTTGTCACAAATGGCAAGATTTCATTCTTTTTTATGTGACTAATATTCCATTATATATATGTCACATCTTTTTACATGTCATATTACATATATAAAATGTGATATGATATATATATCACATCTTATTTATATAATATGTGATACATACATCACATCTTCTTTATCATGTATCTATATATTTATATCTCACATCTTCTTTATCCATTCATTCATTAATGGACACAGGTTCCATATTTTGGGTATTATAAATAACACTGCAGTGAATACAGGAGTACATATATCTTTTTGAACTGGTGTTTTCATTTTCTTCGGATAAATACCCAAAAACTATGGTATTTTATGAAGTTTTGAGGATCTCTATACTGTTTTCCACAGTGGCTGTACCAATTTACATTCCAAAAAAACTGTGCACAAGTGTTCTCTTTCTCCACATCCACGCCAACACTTAATGATTTCTTGGTTTTGTTTTGTTTTGTTTTTAATAATGGCCATTCTGACAGATGTGAAGTGATACCTCATTGTGGTTTTGATTTGCATTTCCTTGATGATTAGTGATGTTGAACATCATGTACTTTTTGCCCTTCTGTATGTCTTCTTTGGAAAAATGGCTATTCAGATCTTCTGCCCATTTAAAAAATAAAATCGCTTTTTATTTATTAAATTTTAGGAGTTCTCTATATACCTTTGGATATTAACCCCTTATCAGATATACGATTTGCAAATATTTTCTCTCATTCAATAGATTGCCTTTCCATTTTATTAATGGTTTCCTTTGCTGTGCAGTAGCATTTTAGTGTGGTATAGTGTCAGTTGTTTATTTTTGCTTTTGTTGCTTTTGCTTTCAATGTCAGATTCTCTGTCTTCTATTTTAAATGGTGAGCATATTGAGAATATAAACAGTATTGGGTTTTTTTCCCTGCCATTTTACCTGTAATGTGGTCGCCATTCAGTAAACATTTGATAATACTGAAACATAATACGAAGGAGAGAAAATGATGCCTACAAATATGAATAGATTCGGACATTATTAGAACTGAAAAAGTCAGTGATCATCTGCAGTGGTGTCACATCAATGCATGAGATTTGTATCATAGCAGACTAATTGTACCATTATGCTTCTGTCATTTATTGGCTTTGTGACTTTGGACTGAATCTCCATTTCCTTAGATAAAATAAAATGAAATTATTCAAATATACTGGCTTTAGGATGGGTTCCTTCAAAAGCAGAGCCTGAGTCAAGAATTTACATGCAGGTAGCATATATGAGACATGATCCAGGACATAGGAATAAAAATGTAGGGAAATGAGACTGAGAAGGAAGTTGAACCAAAAGTATTCATTATGGAGTTCGTTATTTCAGGTAAAAGGGTGTCGATTCCCATGGGCTTCTGAAAAGAATTCAGACTATCTTCTAGAAATGCTGCTCCAAAGGACAGGATATGGGCATTTGTCTCCAGTGATTGCACATAAAACTACAGAAATCAGAGATAAGTTAAAGCGATGTGGGACATCATAAGTATACGAAAGTGTTGAAATACCTAATATGATTATGTCATTAAGGTACTTGATGTTTTATAAGCACTTAGGAGATGTTTCTTTTTCCTTCATTTTATTAATGAGAGAACTTTGGAGGAAGTATTTTTCAGGTTTTTTAAAAATTTGAATTCAATTAGCCAACACATAGTACATCATTAGTTTCAGATGTATTGTTGTGTATAACAACAGTTGTGTATAACACCCATTGCTCATCACAACATATGCCCTTCGTAATGCCCATCACCCAGTTGCCCCATTCCCCCACCCATATTATTCAGGTTGTTTTTTTTTTTTAAAGATTTTATTTATTTATTTAACAGAGAGATACAGCGAGAGAGGGAACACAAGCAGGGAAAGCAGGAGAGGAAGAAGCAGGCTTCCTGCTGAGCAGGGAGCCCAGTTCGGGGCTCCATCCCAGGACCCTGGGATCATGACCTGAGCCGAAGGTAGACGCTTTAACAACTGAGCCACCCAGGCACCACCATATTATTCAGTTTTATACAACTATTTCACATCAGAATGGGCTGGGTCCCATGTCACCTGACTCCCATTTACTTCATTCCCCTTTTTGGCATACCATAAACTTGGTTTTAAGGTACAACATTGTATACTTACTATCTTAACTTTGATTAAGCTTAGAATAAATGCTAGACATTTTAATTATGATTTATAATGGAATGTAATTTCTACTTAACATCTTTCCAAAGGAAGTACATGAGGGTAGCATTACCATATGTTATACCTTATTAAAATATGATTAGCTTATCACATGGATGATATCCTGAAAGAAACTATTTTGAAGATAATTTTTGAAAACTCCTTTGTTATATTTTAGACATAGGTTAGCAGTTCTAGCCCCTTTCGCCACCCCCGCCACTCCCTTCTTCACTCCAAGAATAGGTGGCTTATCAAGACTGATTTCGTGGAGGAAAACTATGCTCTGTATGGAATCAGAAAAGACCCTAAATAGCTAAAAGAAAGTTGAAAAAGAAAACTAAAGCTGGTGGTATCATAATTCCAGACTTTAAACTCTGTTACAAAGCTGTAATCATCAAGAAAGTATGGTATTGGCACAAAAACAGACACATAAGTCAATGGAACAAAATAGAGAACCCAGAAACAGACCTTCAACTCTATGATTCACTAATCTCTGACAGAGCAGGAAAGAATGCCCAATAAAATAAAGACAGTCTCTTCAACAAATGGCGTTGGGGAAATTGTACAGCCAGATGCAGAAAAATGAAACTGGACCATTTCCTTACACATACACAAAAATATTCAAAATGAATGGAAGACCTAAATGTGAGCCCATCAAAATCCTAGAGGACAACACAGGCAGCAACCTCTTCGACCTCAGCCATAGCAACTTCTTGCAAGACATGTCTCCAGAGACATGGGAAACAAAAGCAAAAATGAACTATTGGGACTTCATCAAGATAAAAAGCTTCTATACAGCAAAGGAGATGGTTGACAAAACCAAAAGACAACCAATAGAATGGGAGAAGACATTTGCAAATGTTTTGTCAGATAAAGGATTAATATCCAAAATCTATATAGAACTTATCAAACTCAGCACCCAAAGAACAAATAATCCAGAAAAGAAATGGGCAGAAGACACAAACAGACATTTCTCCAGAGAAGACATACAAATGGCCAACAGACATATGAAAAAATGCTTAACATCACTTGGTATCAGGGAAATACAAATTAAAAACCACAATGAAATATCACCTCACACCACTCAGAATGCCTAAAATTAACTAGTTAGGAAACAACAAATGTTGGCGAGGATGTGGAGAAAGGGAAGCCTCTTACAGTGCTGGTAGGGGAATGCAAGCTTGTAAAGCCACCCCGGAAAACAGCATGGAGGTTCCTCAAAAAGTTAAAAAAAAAAAAAGAGCTACCCCTGACCCAGCAATTGTACTACTAGATATTTACCCCAAAGATAAAAATGTAGTGATCTGAAGGGGCACCTGCCCACCAATGTTTATAAAAGCAATGTCTATGATAGCTAAACTATGGAAAGAGCCAAGATGTCCATTTACAGATGAATGGGTAAAGGAGATGTGGTGTGTATATTGTGTGTGTGTATATACAGACACACACCATGGAATATTTATCAGACATTTAACAAGATGAATTCTTGCCATTTACAACAATGTGGCTGGAACTAGAGAGTATTATGCTAAGCTAAATAAGTCAATCAGAAAAAGATAATTATAATATGATTTCACTTAAATTCGGAATTTAAGAAGCAAAACAGAGGAGCATTGAGAAAGGGAGGGAAAAATAAAACAAGATGAAATCAGAGAGGGAGACAAACCAAAAGAGACCTTAACCATAGGACATAAACTGAGGGTTGCTGGAGGGCATGGGGTAACTGGGTGATGGACATTATGGAGGGCACATGATGTAATGAACAGTGGGTGTTATATCTAACTGATGAATCACGGAACTTTACCTCTGAAACTAATAATACACTATGTGTTAATTAATTGAATGTAAGTTAAATTTTAAAAAACTATACCCCTGGGCGCCTGGGTGGCTCAGTGGGTTAAGCCGCTGCCTTCGGCTCAGGTCATGATCTCAGGGTCCTGGGATCGAGGCCCGCATCGGGCTCTCTGCTCAGCAGGGAGCCTGCTTCCCTCTCTCTCTCTCTCTCTGCCTGCCTTTCCGTCTACTTGTGATCTCTCTCTGTCAAATAAATAAATAAAATCTTTAAAAAAAAATAAAAAACTATACCCCTTAGCAAGG
The DNA here is from genome assembly GCF_902655055.1 of Lutra lutra. NCBI lineage: Eukaryota > Metazoa > Chordata > Mammalia > Carnivora > Mustelidae > Lutra > Lutra lutra. The sequence goes on along the minus strand of NC_062283.1, from coordinate 47,973,205 downwards.
AGAGACAGTTTTTTGTTGGTGGTTTTTATGTTTTAGAATGACTTGTAGCTTTGTTTTTCAGTTCTTTGTTTGCTTTTTTGAAGTTCCCTGCTTTTACATTCACTTGCTCACTGATCCTTTAAGCTATTCACATATTTTTCAAAAATGTATTGCAGTAGCTCTTTTCCATCCCACAGTGTGATCCACAGGCTGCCTATATACTCCTTCTTCCTACCTCGCCACCAACTTGCTTACCACCACTTGACAAATAACAACTTCCAACCTTTCTTTATTAGGATTCCATTTTTACTACCTGAGTTAAGTTATATGGCAGGCAGTTACCCCTTGGTTTCCACTTTATTCATACTAGCTTGCTCCCATTCTCTGAATTGACCTGAATGCAAATTCAGTGGTTGTATATAAAATGGGATATTGAAGGTGATCAGGGGAATAGCTTTAATATTGTGGTGCTAGCCTATCATTAAAGTGGTTTTTCTTCTCCCTGGGCAGAAAACTATGTTTCAGTTTCCCTTTCAGTTAGTTGTGTTGCCAGGGAAATGCCAATGCCTGAGGGAACTCAGGAAGCCTCTTTTCGATGTCAGAAACAGCAGCAACTGGGGTCACTGAATCACTGCAGCAGACTGTCTCCCCTCACCAACTGAACCCAGTCCAGTATGTTACATAAATGAGAAATCAGCTTGTACAATTTTAAGTCAATGAAAGCTTAGGGTTTATTTGTCATAGCAGTTGTCCAACTAATATAGAAATCTTACCTTATAGTTGAAAATACTTCACGAGATGTATTTACATACTCATGTGATAGAGTTTGTATGACATACTTTTATGCCTATTTCCCAATAAAGGAATTAAAGTATGTAGTGTTAGCAAGGGCTTAAGGTCAAGTTTGGGATAGATTTACAGGACTTGAAAGAATAGAAGTATAAGCTATTGTGACCAGCTGAGAGGTTGAGTGAAAACAGTAAAGTATGACATAGTACAGTATGTAAACTACAGTATATAAATATTCATTCAGGCAGGATACATAAAATATAAGGCTGATCCTGGGACAAGGATGGAGTATTTTCTCCTCTTCTCCTGTGTATTAGAAAAGTGAGGATTTTCAACAATTTGAGAATATATAGCTGAAGGGAATGAAGCATCCCCAGAGGTGCAGCTCATTCCAGCTTAAATTAGGTTAGAAGGCTAGGCCTTCTGGGAGATGCTTACAGTAACCAGAAACTATGCTCACACACTGCATTCCCAGCTACTAGACCTCACTCTCTGCTCTCCATAATTATTTCCTTTCTAAGTGCTTTTGAGGAATCCCTGTAAAGTCTGCCCTAATGTGATAATTCAGGTTCAAAAATTTTAACAGTATAAAATAAGGGATCATGTTATTGTAAGGATAATGACATCTGTGGGGGAGCCTGTTCAGCTTGCTGGTAGGGAGTTGGAGGTCTTGCTGTATGATCCAGAAGTGTCCTTTCCCAGGTACAGTTTGACATTTATGGTTGCTGTTACCCCTCCACTTCATTTCTTTGGAAGCAATATTGGGTCCTGTGGTTGGCTGGAGCCCCTACAACAGTGGGCAGTTCTGTTCAGCTAAGTGTCAGTGCAAGAATATCTTCATTATATGGTTTTTAATAATGTTCAAGTTAGACATCTGGTAAAATATGACTACCTACATATAAAATATGTTCTACCACAGAAATATCTTATTCTTCTTGGCATTTTGCATTTCTACATAAATTTTAGAATAGGGGTGCTCAGTGTGGAGTCTGCTTGAGATTCTTTCTCCCTCTCCCTCTGCCCCCCACTCTCAAATAAATAAAATCTTAAAAAAATTAAGAATAAACTTGTAATTGAATGGGATTGCATTGAATCAAGAGACATGTTTGAAAATAGTTTTCACATTTAAAATGAAGTTTTCCAATCCATGAATGTATAATAGTGCGCAATCTAGGTACATCTTTTCTAATTTCTCTCAATAGTGTATCATAGTTTTCTGTGTAGATCTTAGGGATTTTTAATAAACAATTTTACTAAGATAAATTTATATGCCATAAATTTCAATCCTTTAAAACAGAACTCAGGGGTTTTTAGTATATTGAGTATATTCATCTATTGCCATGTTTATTTTGTAATGTTTTCATCCCTCCAAAACCAAAACAAAACAACTCCATAAGAATAGTATTCACATTTCACAATCCCCTAAACACTGGCGATCACTACTCTACTTTCTGTCACTATGGGTTTACATATTCTGGACATTTCATATAAATGAAATATAATAGGGAGTCTTTTGTGATCAGTTTCTTTCACTTAACCGTGTTTTCAAGATTCGTCCCATGTTGTAGCATGTACCAGTATTTAATTTCTTTTTACAGCTGAATGATATTCCATCATATAGATAGATACTCTGCTTTTTGTTTATCCATTCATCTACTGATGGACATTTGAATTGTTTCTACTTTTTGGCTATTATGAATAATTCTTCTATGAACATTTGAGTACAAGTGTTTTTGTGAATATTTTCCAATTTTCTTGGATATATATGTAAGAGTTCACTTGCTGCATTATATAGTATATCTTTCTTTTTCTTTTTCTTTTTTTAACTTTTTGAGGAACTGCCAGACTGTTTTCCAAAGAGGCCGCACTATTTTGTATGTCCATCAGCAATATATGATGTTTCTGATTTCCCCATGTATCCTCTTTGGAGAAATATTTATTCAAATTTTTTGCCCATTTTTTAAATTGAGGTGTAATTGACATATAACATCCTATTTTCAGATGTACAACGTGGTTCAGTAATTATATATATTGCAAAATGATCACCACACTGCTCATTTTTAAGTTGGGTTATTTGCCTGTTTTTTATTTGTCAAACTACTCTCTATTTTATTTGTAAATATTTTCTCCAATTCTGTGTGCTGTCTTTGTACTTTCTTGGTAGTGTCCTTTGAAGCATAGAAGTTTTTAATTTTGATGAAGTCTAATTTATCTTTTTTTTTTTTTGCACTTTTACTTTTGGTATCATATTTTAAGAAGTATTACCTAATTCAAAGTCACAAAGATTTACTCTTATATTTTCTTTTAGGATTTCTTTTATAGTTTTTATTCCTTATATTTAGGTCTCTGGTCCATTTTGAGTTCATTTTTGTATGTGATTTGAGGTAGGAATCCAATTTCATTCTTTTGCATGGAGATATCCAGTTGTTACAGCACAGTTTGTTGAAAGACTCTTCTTTCTCTATTGGATTGGTTTGATAGCCTTGTCAGAAGTCAGTTTGCCATAAATGTGTAAGTTTATCTCTTAACTTCATATTCTGTTCCTTTGATCTACTTATCTATCTTTATATCCTTACCATACTGTCTTGATTACTGTAGCTTTAATGTTCATGACTAATGTATACAATTGCAGTGGGTTTTTTTGCATACCGATCCCAAAACCTTACTGAACTTGTTTATTAGTGCTAAAAATATTTTTGTATATTCTGTTAAAGTTTCTCTATTCAAGATGCGGTCATATAAAATAAATAAAATTTATTTTTTCCCTTCCAATCTTGGATATCTTCTATTGTTTTTTCTTGTCCAATTGCCCTAAATAGCATCTTTAGTACAATGTTGCATAGAGGTGGTACAAGTGAGACATCTTTGTCTTGTTCCTGATCTCAGGAAAAAAATATCCAGTCTTTCTCTAATAAGCATATTGATAGCTGTGGGTTTTTCACAAAAATGCCCTCTACCAGGTTGTGAAAGTGCCCTCTATTCCTATTTTGTAGAGTATTTTTTATCATAAAAGGTATGGATTTTATCCATTGTTTTCCTGCATCTGCTGATGGGTGATCATGTGGGTTTTTTTCCCCTTTATTTTGTTTATATGCTGTATTACATTGATTGATTTTAATATGTTCCTGATCTTGAATTGCTGATAAATTCCACTTGATCATCAAATACAATCCTTTTTCTTTGTTGCTGGATTTACTTTGCTATCATTTTGTTGATAAATAAGTCTTGTGGCTATATTCAAACAGAACATTGTTCTACAGTTTTCCTTTCTTGTGATGTCTTTCTGTGGTTTTGGTATTAGAGTAATACTACCAGCATCATAGAATGAGTTGGGAAATCTTCCCTTCCCATTTTTGAAAAGAGTTTGTGAAAGATAGATCTTAATTATTTTTAAATGTTTGGTAGAATTAACTAGTTAAGCTATCTAGGCCTGGCCTTTCCTTTATGGGAAGTGTTTTGATTACTAACTAAATCTGTTTACTTAATATAAATTTCCTCAGATTTCTCTCTCTCTCTTTTTTTTTTTTTTTGAGTCAGTTTTGGTAGTTTGTTTGTTTCCAGGAATATTCCCATTTTATCTGGTTTGTCTAATTCACTGGCATACAGTAGTGCATAGGATTACCTTTTAGTTCTTTTTATTTCTTTAAGTCCAGTAGTAATGTCTACTCTCTTATTCCTGATTTTAGTAATTTGAATCTTTTCTCCCTTTTTATTTGGTGAGTATAGTTAAAAACCTTTCAAATTGTAGATCTTTTTAAGAACTAGCTTTTAGTTTCATTGATTTTCTCTATTGAACTTTTATCCCCTATTCCCTTAATTTCTCCTCCAATCTTATGTCCTTTCTCTTTCCTTTAGGCTTATTTACAATGCCCCCTCCTTTTTTTTGGGGGGGGGGGTGTTTCATAAGATGTGAGTTTAGGCTGTTGATTAGATCTGACTTCTTCACCCCCCACCCCCACTAGCTTTACTAAGATATAATTGACACATATAATATCGTATATATTTAAGGCATACAGTGTACTTATTTGATAAACTATATACTGTGAAAAGATTGTCACAATAAGGTTAGTTATTAATACACGCATGGCCTCACACAGTTTCTAAATACATACATATGTATATGTGTGTATATATGTGTATATGAATATATATATTAATATATATATATTTTTTGGCAAAGAGAACTTGTAAGATCTACTTTCTTAGCAAATTCCAAATACACAATACAGCACTATTAAGTATAGTCATTATGCTGTACATTATATCATTACATCTTCAGAAGTTACACGTCTCATAACTAGAAGTTTATATCCTTTGATCATTTTCACCCTGTTGGGTCAGCAGTCCCAAATGACCGCTGGGGCCTCCATCTTCCAGTCCCCTCCACCCCTTCCTTAACCCTAGACTCTCCCGCCAAAAGGGTGTAAGCTCAGGTCATGTCTCCATAGGTAACCAGGAAGGTAAGCAGGAAACAGAGGAGTATCAGGAGCCCTCACCTCATACCTTCCGATCACCAAATATGGATGTGAGCCTATGCCCTACCTTGGCCCCATAAAAGACCCCCGCCAACTCCCTCCCAGTGCGACTTCTCGACTCCCCCATTCCGGAGTCGAGGAACCTCACCCAAGAGTGCCCACCTCCTCCCCGCGTGACTTTCCTGGCTCCCCTTCTCCCGAGCCCTGAAACTTCACTGGAGAGTGCCTTGAATAAATCTTGCCTGTCACCTACCTCGCCTCGTGTCATGTTTATCTCGCCTATAAAACCTTACACACCCATTTTCCCATCTACTCTTGCTCCCACTCCTGGCAACTACCAATCTGCACTCCACTCTGTTTTTAGGAGTTTTTTTGTTTGTTTGTTTCCTTTTTTTTTTTTAAGATTCTACATACTTGTGAGGTCAAACATTATTTGTGCTTTTTTGGTAGGACTTATTTCACTTAATGTAATGCCCTTTAGGTTCAACTGTGTTGTCATAAGGCCAAGATTTTCTATTTTATGGCTAAAAATGGATATTTATATACACAATGCATATATGTATTTATATTATATTATATTATATTATATTATATTATATTATATTATATCATATTACATATCATCAGTTAAAAGATACTTAGGCTGTTTCCAGGTTTTATTTTTATTTTTAATTTTTTGAGAAACCTCCATACTGTTTTCCATAGTGGCTGCACCAATTTACATTCCTACAAAAGTGTACTGGGGTTCTCTTTTCTCCACATCCTCACCAGCACCTGTTATCTCTTGTCTTTTTGATAATAGCTATTCTGACAGGTCTGAGGTGATACCTCATTGTGTTTTGATTTGCATTTCCCTGCTAACTAGTGCTGTTGAGCATCTTTTCATGGACTTATTGGCTATTTGTGTATCCTTTTTGCAAAAGTGTCTTTTCATGTCCTTTGCCTACTTTTAAATTGAGGGCCTTTTTGGTTTTTTGTTTGTTTGTTATTGAGTTGTATGGGTCCTTATATATTTTGGATAGTAACAACTTACCATATATGTGGTTTGTAAATATTTTCTGTAATTCTGTAGGTTCCCTTTACATTTTATTGGTTGTTTCTTTTTGAGGTGCTGAAGTTTTTTTAGTATGATGTGACCCAGTTGTTTATTTTGGCTTTTGTTCCTTGTGCTTTTGGTGTCTTATCCATGAAATTATTGCCAAGACCAATATCAATGACCTTTTACCCTGTTTTCTTCTAAAAGTTTTTATGATTTTGGGTGTTGTTATTTAATTCTTTAATCCATTTTGTGTTAACTTTTTGTGGGTGCTATGAGTAGGGGTCCCATTTCATTTTTTGGCATGTGTCCAGTTTATTCAACACCACTTATTGACGAGATTATCTTTTCCCCATTGAGAATTCTTGCCTCCCTTGTTAAATATTAGCTGACCATATATGCATGGGTTTATTTCTGGGCTCTCAAGTTTATTTCATTGTTTTATATATCTGTTTTCATGCCAGTACCTTAATGTTTTGATTAGTGTAGCTTTGTAATATATGTAGTCAGGAAGTGTGGCTAGTGTTAATGAGGAATTGAATTTTTAATTTAATTTTAATCCATATAAATTCAAATTTAAATTGGGACATGTGAGTATTAGCTACTATGTTGTATAGTACAACTCTATTGGCTTCAGTCTGTTTTCTTTCCATACTCAGTTTATATGATATATTTGATTGCACATTTCTTTGGTGGCAACATCTACTTTATCCTTGCTTAATTTTGATACGAGATTTCTTTTATGGTTCCAAAAATGATGCTTAGTGCCAGACAAACACATGGTTTGGAGGCTGTGCCACTTCTGGAATGCTGCATGAAGAATGAAATGCTATGGTTTCAAGGAACCCAGCCTTCTTCAGGGAGGTTAACTTCCAATCAGTTAACATTAATACCCTTACTCTTCTCTCATCCACAATACTTTCTGAATCCTCTATTTATAAAACAAACTCCTCTACTATAGGGCAGAGGACACTCTTATCTCTAAGACCCAAAGCCCTGACTCCTCATTTTCAAGGAAGGAAGATAGGCAAACCTCTCACATTATTTTTATTTTATTTTTTTCATGCTGAGATCACAATAGTGAAAACAAAGACACAGTTAATTTCTCCATCAAGCTGTCTTGCTACAAGTAGATCAATGTGACAAAAAAAAATAAGGAAATCAACAAATGAGGAAAGTCATTGTGTATTCTATATTATATGCTCCTATTTGTAAATGCTAGTAATGTTACTGCATTGCAAAGCACATGGTAAATGAGAAAAAAAAAATGCTTAGAAATATTCTTTGCAGGCACGAGTTTTGTATTTCTGGGAACTAATGCAAGGTAATAACTGTAATAATTTGTGAATTATTTTAGAAGGCTAACAACTTTCCTGTTTGAGTAAATTTGAAACATAGATTATAACATAAATGGTCATAAAGATTCAATGATGATGGTCTTAAAATGTCCTCATTTCCATGGCAATTCTGAAGTAATTATCTTATGTTCTAGTAAACATAAATTTGGGTTTAGTTACAGAATATCCTGATTATATGTGTGTGTCTTGTTATAAAAAAAACAACCTTTTTTTTTTAATGTTAGTGAAAACACTGTCATGTGACTATTACAGTTTACTTTGGACTCTTTACTAACCACCTTTTGCAAATTAGCCAAATAGAATTTATTTTAAATGTTATATATGACTTATGAATTATAATTGGAAATAAAAAATAAATATAAGCCACAGTAGTTTTTGCTAAAATTATGTGGCACTCATAATGTAAAAAATTTCTGTGGGGTAAGTAATATTATCATATTGGTCACAATTAACTGGTAAAAATAGGAAAATCACAAAATCAACTTGGCTGCAAACATAAAAAATAATATGGCTTCCTCTTTAGTAAACATCCAGAATGTAGATTAAGATGATGTGATTTCTTTGCTGTTATAGAGATGATGCCTCACTTAATATATATTAAAAGCATTACTACTTATTTTGAATTGAATATGATATAGTGCAAATAAATAACATATGAAATACTGGAAATAAGGTGTTTTAAAGGACTTGGAAATCATTATGTGTTAAAATGCAAGATTTTTTTTCCTATTCCATATTGGTCTTTATTATATGTAGATGCTTATTCTGATATATATTAAAATAGTAGAAATAGGGAAGAGCCAGAAACCCTAATTTCTAGTTCTGATGGTATAACTTGCCAGCCATGAGACAAGGAGAAAATCATTTTGATATTTCTCATTCATAGTTTATTTACTTATTAACTTTCAGTAATTTCCATTCTGCTCACCTTAATACCTGGTGGTAATGATCAGCTGATACTAATAGAATATAGAGAATCTGTGATGCATTTTGATTCAATAGAGAGCTACTGAATAGTCAAAGCACAACTGATTTCAAGGCAAAAGACAGGTATTCTTGTTCAAAGAGGCCTTGAGATAGTGATTACATACAATCAAGGTAAATTTATTACCTATCTATTGGGTTTAGAAAGGGTGTAGACTGCATAAATATGTATAAAAGTTTTAGTGTCTGCTTATTGGTATGTATATTCAAAAGCCATATTTCAGAACATAATTCCTTCTTAGAAATATTATGGATAATTCAACATGGTAAATATGAATATGGAGTAAGCAATATATTGGAGGATGCTATGGGATTGATCGGATTGAGGATGGGATATAAGAAGACTTAGGTATCAATTGAGATTCATTTGGCCTGCATATACGAGAAAGCCTAAAATAGTGGCTATACAAAATACAGGTTTATTTCTCTCTCATTAACAAGCAATACAGAAGCAGACAGTACTCAACTGCTTTGGCAGTTCCACTGTTTTTCAAGACCCAGGATTCTTCAATCTCTTACTTTACTATCCTTCATTAATGACTTCTCTCCCCAAGTTTGACACATTTTCCAAAATAGCCACAAGTCTTTGTTCCAAGGAAGTTGGGTGAAGGGTATTCGGAATATTTCGTACTAATTTTTTGCAATGTTTTGGAAACCTGAATTCAATTCAAAATGAAAAGTTAAAAAAAATACAAAAGGATGGAGAGGGTTCTTGAGGAGTGAGGAACATTATGATTTGACATATAGTATATAATAGCCAAAAGAATGTACTGCCTTAAAAAAATGAAGATTATTTAAAACAGTGGTTTTTAATCTTAATATAAGGGGAAGAATTAAATGTTTATCTGTGCATTTCATAATTTTGAGGGGAAAGAGTTCATTATTTTCTTTAAAATTTCAGTAGAGAGTAATTTAGAACAAATGGCTAAGTTTTGATTTTCATACTTAAACAATCTCTTCTTATTCAGTAATTCAGAAATTCTGTTCTCAAATATGGGTCAAAATAAAACCCATGAGTTCATATGACACAAAAAAGAGAAAAGCAGAAGCAATATAAATAAAACCACTAAATAAAACCCACTTCTCACTGGTCACAGGAGCTGACTAGAACACACTCCTTATTTTGAAAATTGGCAATTTAAAGGAAAACAATTAATTCTGTTTTTCTTGTATAACTTCTACTGTAGGATAACCAAGTAGTTTATATTGATAAGAGAACGTTATTCTTTATAGAAGATCCCATCATAAATAGAAGAAATGATAGATTTATAAAATTGTGATTTTGCATTTCTTAATAATAAATCCTTCATCATATAATACCCATCAAGTTGGTGGTTAAGTTTATAGTAGAGGGATTTGTTTCCTAACAGGTAGATAACAATTGAGTTTCAAGCAACACTTGTGAAGTATTTATATTAAAAATGTTTCCTTAATCCAACTAAGCCTTCATAAGTAACTTAGAGTTTATTAGGAATATGAAGAATAAAAACAAGTTAAAGAACACCACAAAATCATAATGTAGGATAATCTATAGGAACCTTGGTCCAGTTCTTTAATAAGTCAGTGACATTAAAAAGAGAGAGAGAGAGGACTTAAAAGATACAACTGTGGCAGAGATCTACCTCTTAGGTCCCTCTTAGGTCCCTCTTAAAGAAAGTGCTATTGTCTTGCTTTGAGCAGTGTGGCTAGCTGACAGCTTCCAGATATGAGTTCTTGTAGGACAGCCTCAGCTTTTCTCTGTGCTCTGGCTACTGAGTTGAACAAGAATGTGGTACAAGGGCTGGCCTTTTTTGCCAAGACAGGGTGCCTCTAAAGAGTAATATTTGCTCCCAAGCTTCCTGTTGGACTGACAGAAATTTTGTTACAGTTGCACCATGGCTGTATGCCTCTTCCTGTCTAATTCCACTTTCTCTCTTTTTCTAATTCTTAATAAATAATGGACTTTTAGTGTCTACTGGTTTATATTCTTTCATGAGATGTTCAGTCAGGTGTGACCACAAGAGGGGACACAGGAGAGGTGCAGGAAAAGTTTATCGTACACATAGTACTAAAGAGAGAGAGAGTCATCGCACACCACTAAGAGAGGGTTGCAAAGGGAGCAGGGGGAGCATGGAGGGAACAGGCTCAACCAAGCAGGTGGGGAGAAAAGAGAGAGGGAATGGGAAGAAGGTGAACTTGTGAGCAGATGCCTTTATTAGGAGTTGGGGTAGAATACATAGCAAAAAATAGGAGAGGATTTGGGGGCACCTGGGTGGCTCAGTCAGTTAAACGTCTGCCTTCAGCTCAGGTCATGATCCCAGGCTCATGGGATCGAGTACCGCATCAGGCTCCTTGCTCTTTGGGGAGTCTGCTTTTCCCTCTCCCTCTGCCTGCCACTCCCCCTGCTTATGCTCTCTCTCTCTCTCTCTCTCTTTCTGTCAAATAAATAAATAAAATCTTAAAAAAAAAAAAACAAAACAGGAGGGGATTTCATTGGTGCATTTGAAGTCGTTAGGTCACAGTCAGTAGAGGGAAAGAAGGGGAGTTCATGGCAGGGCCCAGTCTTATTACACTGGTGTTCTTGGTCACCTGAGCAGGGTGCTCATAGCCTATTTGTGGGGATTTGAGGTAGTAGGAAAAATAGGAAGTTTTAAAACTGACAATACACCAAATTAATCTTATTTTAATACCATCTTAGTTCTTCCTAGTGGTATAAACTGATATAATTTCTACTGGCAATGTGAGGACCTTATGTGAATTGGGAATCAAAATTAATGTGATAACCAAAATGTTGTATACTCTGAAAACTGTAAGATGTTGATGAAAGAACTAAAAAAAGACACAGATAAATGGAAAGATATTTCATGCTCATGGATTGTAACAATTAATATTGTTAAAATGTCCATATTACCCAAAATAGTCTATAGATTCAGTGCAATCTTTATCAAAATGCCAGTAGTATTTTTCATAGAGCTAGAACAAATCATTCTAAAATTTGTATGTAACCACAAAAGACCCCAAAAAGTCAAAACACCCTTAAGAAAGAACAAAACTTGAGGCATCATGCTCCCAGATTTCAAACTATAATACAAAGCTATATTAATCAAAACAATATGGTACTGGCCCCAAAAAAGCCACATAGATCAGTGGACAGAATAGAGGCACTGGAAATAAACTCACACTTATATGGTTAAGTAATCTACAACAAAGGAGGCAATAATCTACAACAAAGGAGGCAAGAATACACAATTGGGAAAATATATGTAATAAATGGTGTTGAGAAAACTGAACAGCCAAATGCAAAAGAATGAAACTACCATTTTCTCACTCCATACACAAACATAAATTCAAAATGGATTAGATACCTAAATGATTAAAGACCTGAAACAACAAAGCTTGTTAAAAAAATGTAGACAGTAATCTCTTAGACATCAGCCGGTAGGGCCATCTCTCCTCATGCAAAGGAAACAAAAGCAAAAATAAACTATTGGGACTACACCAAAATAAAAAGCTTTTGCACACAAAGGAAACCATCAACAAAATGAAAAAGCAGCCTACTGAATGTTGGAAAATATTTACAAATCGTATATCTGATAAGGGGTTAATATCCAAAATAAACAAAGAACTCATACAACTCTATGCCAGAAAACAAAAACAATCCAATTAAAAAATGGGCAGATGGGAAGAGAAACTGAATAGACATTTTTCTTTTTCCTTTTCCCCCTGGCTTTTAATTTTTTTTTTTTACCTTTTAAAAAAGGTTTTTAATCTTAGTTCTAGTGTAGTTGATTAACAGTATTGTATTAGTTTCAGTTGTAACACGGTGATTCAGCAATTCTATACATTACTCAGTGCTCATCATGGTAAGTGTCCTCTTTAATCCCCATCACCTATTTCACCTTCTCCCATCTTCCTTCTGGTAACTACCATTTTGCTCTCTGTAGTCCATTTCTTGGCTTCTCTCTCTCTCTTTCTCTCTTTTTTCCCATGCTCATTTTTGTTTGTTTGTTTCTTAAATTCACATATGAATGAAATCATATGGTATTTGTCTTTCTCTAACTGATATATTTTGCTTAGAATTATACCCTTTAGCTCTATCCATATTATTGTGAATGACAAGATTTTATGGCTGAGTAATATTCTGTTGTATATATATATATACCTCATCTTTCTTATTAGTCAGTAGACACTTGGGCTGCTTCCATAATTTGGCTGTTGTAAATAATACTTCAGTAAACATAAGGATACATATATCCTTTCAAATTAGTGTTTTCGTCTTCTTTCGGTAAATACCCAGTAGTGGAATTACTGGATCATATGCTGTTTCTATTTTTAAATTTTTGAGGACTCTCCATACTCTTTGTCACCATGACTATGCCAGTTTTCATTCTCATGAAGAGTGCATGAGGGTTTCTTTTCTTCCACATCCTTGCCAACACCTGTTGTTTCTTGTGTTTTTTATTTTAACCATTCTGACAAGTATGAGGTGATATCTTGTAGTTTTGGTTTGCATTTCCCTGATAATGAATGATGTTGAATATCTTTTCATGCATGTGTTAGCCATCTATATGTCTTTTTTGGAGAATGTCTGTACATGTCGTCTACCCATTTCTAAATGGGTTTTTAGAGTGATGAGTTGTATAAATTCTTTATATGTTGGATACTAACCCTTTATCAGATATGTAATTTGTAAATATCTTCTCTCAGTCAGTGGGTTGCCTTTTAGTTTTGTTGATTGTTTCTTTTGCTGTGCAGAAGATTTTTACTTTGATGTAGTCTCAATAGTTTATTTGGCTTTTGTTTCCCTTGCCTCAGGAGACCTGACTTTGAGTTTTGTATGTTTTTCTTTTTCTAGCTCCATTAGGTATAAGGTTAGGTGGTTTATGTTAGCTTTTTCTTTCTTTTTTTTTTTTTTTTTTTTGAGTTAGGCCTATATTGCTATAAACTTTCCTCTTAGAATGGCTTTTTCTGCATCCCCAAATTTTAGACTGTTATGTTTTCTTTTTCTTTTCTTATTTATGTATTTATTTTGGGTTTCCTTGTATTTGTTTTTATTTCCTCTCTGATTTCTTGGTTGACCTATACATTGTTCAATAACATGTTATTTGACCTCCCTGTATTTGTGCTCTTTCTTGTGGTTGATAGTGTTTCATAGTGTTGTGTTCAGAGAAGATGCATGGAATGAGTTAGAACTTTTTCAATTTGTTGAGATTTGTTTTATGGCCTAACCTGTGGTCAGTTCTGGAGAATGTTCCATGTGTACTTGAAAAGAATGTGTATCTGCTGTTTGAGAGTGGAATGTTCTAAATACATCTGTTTTAGTCTATCTGGTCCAGTGTATCATTCAAAGCCGTTGTTTCTTTATGATTTTCTGTTTGGATAATCTGTCCATTGATGTAACTGGGGGTACTAAAGTCCCCTACTCTTATTGTATTACTATTGATATCTTCCTTTATGTTTGCTATTAACTGCTTTAAGTATTTGTGTACTCTCATGTTCCATGCATAGGTATTTACAGTTGCTGTATCTTCTTGTTGGATTGTCCCCTGAATGATTATAAAGTTTCCTTCTTTGTTTCTTGTTACAGTCTTTGTTTTAAAGTCTATTTTGTGCAATATAAGTATTGCTACCCTTGTTTTCTTTTCACATCCATTTCTATGAAAAATGCTTCTCCATCCCTTCTTTCTCAATATGTACTGTCTTTAGGTCTGAAATGAGTCTCTTGTAGGCAGCATATACATTGTTTTTTATACATTCTGTCACCATATGTCTTGATTGGAGTGGTTAGACCATTAAATTCAAAGTAATTATTGATAGGTATGTATTTATTGCCATTTTGTTACTTGTTTTATGACTGTTTCTGTAGTATTTCTCTGTTCCTTTCTTCCCTTGCTCTCTTCTCTCACAATAACTTGGCTTACTTTAGTGATATACTTGGATTCCTTTCTCTTTAATTTTTACCTATTATTGGTTTTTGATTTGTGGTTATCATTGAGCTTGTATATAACATCTTCTGTATATATCAGTCTATATTAAATTCCTTCATTTTGAACCCATTCTTACTTCTCTCCTCCCCACTTTTTAAGCATATGGTATTATACTTACATCCCTTTGTTTTGTGAGTCCCTTGACTGATTTTTTCAGATATACTTATTTTTACTTCTTTTGTGCTTTCTATTTTCCTTTTTCTTTCTTATGGTATTTCTTTTCACTCAGAATGCCCTTTAACATTTCTTTTTGGGCTGGTTTAGTGGTCATGAATTCCTTTAACTTCTGTTTGTCTGGGAACTCTTTTTCTATTCTGAATGATAAACTTGTTTGTTAGGGTACTTTTTGTGCAGACGTTCCCCACCCACCCCCACCAGTTTGAGTATATCATGACACTCTTCTGGCCTGATGAAAAATTTTCTGATGAAAAATTAGCTGATAACCTTATTTGGTTTCATTTACATGTAACTGTCTTCTTTTCTCTTGCTGTTTTTAAAATTCTTTCTTTATCATGACTTTTTGTCATCTTAATTACTATGAGTCTTGGTTTTGACCACGGTGGGCTGATTTTGTTGTGAGCTCTCTGTGACTTCTGGATCTGAATTTCTGTTTCCTTTCCCAGATTCAGGAATATTTCAGCTTAATTTCTTCAAATACAGTTTCTGCACACTTTTCTTTCTCTCCTCTTTTTGGGATCCCTACAAAGTGAATGTTATTATACTTGATGGTGTCACTGAGTTCCCAAAATCTATTCTCATTTTGCATAATTATTTTTTTCCTCACCTGTTCAGCTTGATTACTTTTCATTGTTCCTTTGTCCAGGTTGCTGATTCATTCTTCTGTTTTGTCTCATCTAGTATTTATTCCATCTATTGTATTTTAAATTTCATTTATTGTGTTATTCATCTCCGGTTATTTTTTTATCACTCTGTTAAAAGTCTCACTGAGGTCCTCCACTCTTCACAATTCCAGTGAGTATCTTTATGATCATTACTTTGGATTCTCTATCAGGCATATTGCTTATGTCCATTTTGCTTTGGTCTCTTGCTGTGATTTTGTCCTGGTCTTTCCTCTGGGAACTATTCCTCTGTTTCCTCATTTTATCTAACTCTGTGTGTCTATTTCTATGTGTCTTTTGCACTTGAAAGTAATGGCCTTATGAAGAAGAGGTCCTATAGTGTCTCGCTGTGTAGTGTCCCATGTTCACCAGAACCTGGCTGTTTACGGTGTCACCTATGTGCTGTTTGTGCCCAGCTGTTGTGTGCCTTTTACTTTTTCTTTCAGTCCAGCCATCATGGCTGTTTTTGTTGTGGGCAATGCTAGGTCCCTGTTACATAGCAAACTAGTTGTGGAATGCCTTGGACTTGAGTTGAGTTAGACCAGGGGTTTGTCGAGATGCTGTACCATTAAACTGCAGGAGCTTTCCCTGTGCTGTTCTCTGAGAAGCTTTGACTGGTAGGTGTAGACTGCAGTCAGACCAGTTTCTGCCTCCAGCCTACTCCTGGGTCTCTATCAGACTTGTGTGTCTTGTTCATTCCTTCTTTCCAGGGCAAGAGTCACTTTGGAGTCTTGCTGGCCACTGTAGGGGCTGGCTGCTCAGTGCTAGGCCTGCAGCAGCACCCTGTATGGGCTCTGGACAAAAATGTATTGGAGAGGGCAAATCTTGAAGCACAATTAGGGGGCAGGGTCAGAGGTGCTAGCTGCCCTTCATGTTGCCCTTCCTCTGTGCAAGAAGCCCTGCAGTGCCAGGACTGAGGCAGGGTGTGGAGGATGGATTGGCAGAAGTATAGCACAGCTGAAAGGGGGCAAGGTGGCAGTGCTAACAAATTAGGTATCAAAACCTGCAAGTAGCTATGTGTTTGTGCTAGAGGGTGGGGCAGGGAAGGAAAATTGCACCTGCCAGTTCCATTCTTCCCAAGGGAGTACCCCAGTGATTCCTGTCCTTTAGGACATGCTCTAAGACTAGTAATTAACTTCCCCTTCTGTATGTCCCAGGCACCTTTCAAACTTGCTTCTATGCTGTATCTCTGCAGGCTCTTTGTTGTGCTGTGTCTTTAAGGGTGAGAGACTCAGTTTCCTCTTGCCTTCCTGGATTTCCCCCAAAGCAGAGCCTGCTGATTTTTTAAAAATCCAGATTTTAAAATCCCACTAGTTGTAAGAACTCATGAAATTCAACCTGTCTGGTTTTCAAAGGTAAATGTTATGGAGATGTGTCTTCCACATTTGTGTTGTCAGGCCTGAGGATCTGTTTCTCTCCCTTCTCTATGCCCATGGTATCTCTTCCTCCTGCCAGAATCCTGAGAATCTGTTTAGTTCCCAGTCACATTTCTGCCCTTCCACCCTCATTGTGTGGGCTCTTCACTGCATTTGGTTGTGGAGTTTATTCTGGCAGTCTTCAGCCCATTTTCTGTTTGTTTTTTTACACAGATGTGAGTGTTATCTAGTTGAATCTGTGGGGCCAGGTGAGCCTAGGGTCCTCCTACTCTGGCATCTTCCCCATGACACCCTGAACAGCCATTTTTTTAAAGAGGAATACAAATGGTTAACAGACACATGAAATGATGTTCAACATCGGTAATCAGGGAAATGCAAATCAAAACCACAATGAAATACCATCTCACAGAAGTCAGAATGGCTTGTATCAAAAAGAGAAGAAATAACAAGTTTTGGCAAGGATGTAGAAAAAAGGAAACCTTATGCACTGTTGATGGGAAAGTAAGTTAGTGCAGCCATTATGGAAATCGTATGGAGATTCCTGAAAAAATTAGAAATTGAGTTACCATGTGATCCCATTATTCTACTTCTGGATATTTATCTGAAGAATGTGAAAATATTAATTTGAAAAGATATGTGCACTCCTATGTTGATTGCAGCATTATTGACAATAACTGAGATCTGGAAGCCACCAAAATGTCCATTGATGGATTAATGAATACAAATTATGTGATATATATTATGGGGGAATAATACTCAGCTATAAAAAAGAATGAAAAATTCAAAAACATGGAAGGATCTTACCCTAAGTAAAATAAGGTAGATAAAGGCAAATACCATATGGTTTCACTTGTCCGTGGAGTCTAAAAAGCAAAAGAAATAAAAACAGAAACGGACCCATAAATACAGAGTACAAACTGGTGGTTGGGTGGCTGCCAGAGGGGAGGGTGATATGCGGATGGGTGAAATAGGTGAAGTGTTAAGGGATACAAAGTTCCACTTAGGAAATAAATGAGTTATGGGAATAAAAATTACAGCATAGGGAATCTAGTCAATAATGGAATAACTTTGTATGGTGACAGATGGTAAATACACTTATGGTAGTGAGCTTTTCATAATGTATAGAATTGTCAAATCATTATGTTTTACACCTGAAACTAATATAATATCATATGTCAATTATACTCCATTAAAAAATTATATCAGATGTGAAGCTCATTTTTTAGTCAAAGAAATTTGAATATGAGCTGAGTATTTTACTTTCCAAGGTATTATGTTAATTTTGTTATATATGATAATGGCATTACAGTTATATGAGAGAAGATTTATATTTTTTGGAAATGTGTACTAAAATGAGTAGTGAAATAATATGATATTTGGAATTCGGTTTAAAATATTTTTGCTAAGAATGAGGGGCAGACAAAAAAAATGAGAAATAATATTAATAATCTTGGTGATGAGATCATTGTATTATTTGTGGTATGGTGATTTTAAAACACTAGGACTACTTTTGGGGCATTGAATATGTGACCTTGGATGAACTGATGATGAAGAGATCAAGCAGGGATCAAGAGTACATGAAATGAAAAAACAAATGAGATGGGTAGTTTATAAAGACAGAAGAATGATAGGAGGCTGTTGGAAATAAGAACATAAGTATTCTTTTTCATTACACTTACAATTTGAAAATGAATTGTTATGAGGGAGAATACATATCCCTTCAAATGAAAGGACCTAGACTTTATTATTAGCTACAACACTGATAGATCATCTCTTAGAAGTCTAAAATTTGAATATTGCCATCACATAGTTTTAATTTATTATAATCTCAACGAGACAAAAATATGCACAGAATGTAAAAAAAGAAAGAAAGGAAATAAAACTACTTATAGTGATTGTCTTTAGAAGTTTTGGGTGGTTTTGTTTTCTTCATACCTTATTCCTTCATATTTATTTCATAGTTTATTATTTATTGCATTTTCTAGGTAGTTAGAATGAACATTATTTTGTTAATTAAGAGAGAAACTTTGGAGAAAAAAAGATCATGTTCCCTTAAATATAAAGGTACTACACATGATAATACAAAAAGTTCTTTTAAAAATATAAAGTATTAGGGGCGCCTGGGTGGCTCAGTGGGTTAAGCTGCTGCCTTCGGCTCAGGTCATGATCTCAGGGTCCTGGGATCGAGTCCCGCATTGGGCTCTCTGCTCAACAGGGAGCCTGCTTCCCTCTCTCTCTCTCTCTCTCTCTCTCTGCCTGCCTCTCTGTCTACTTGTGATCTCTCTCTGTCAAATAAATAAATAAAATCTTTAAAAAAAAAAGAAAAAAAGAAAAAAATATAAAGTATTATTCAATAATAATAGTTAACATTTTACACTTACTGTGTATAAGTGTTTTATATACATTATTTAATCTCTGCAAGAACACTGTGATTTTAAAATGATGCATGTAAGGGGTGACTGGGTGGCTCAGTGGGTTAAAGCCTCTGCCTTCAGCTCAGGTCATGATCTCAGGGTCCTGGGATCGAGCCCCGCATCGGGCTCTCTGCTCAGCAGGGAGCCTGCTTCCCTTCCTCTCTCTCTCCCTGCCTCTCTGCCTACTTGTCATCTCTCTCTGTCAAATAAATAAATAAAATCTTAAAAATAAATAAATAAAATGATGCATGTAAGACTGAGGCACAGAGAGGTGAAGCAGCCTGTTCAAATTTATCTGGCCAACAGCACAGTTAGAATTTGAACCCAAGCATTCTGGAGCCCAAACCTGTCCTTCTAACAATATAAATGTAGATGAGAATGACACCCTGTTATTAGGACAAAGGAATGTGATAGTGGAATGATATGTTTGTAATTGTAAAAAATCATTTTAGAAAATATATTGATAGTCTTTACCTTTTCTTGAAGCACAATCAGCAATGAAACTGTTTTTGAGCAGAAAAGAATAAATGTGAGCAAATGGAATTCCCCTGCTTTTCAAGACTACCAGAAACATCTCAGTTCATTGGCATGTGTCCAGGCCTTATACCTATTCATTTAGCCAAAAAACATACTTGAGGTAGCCCTATTCCCTGTAAACATGCTGGTAAACTATACTTTTCTACTTCTATGTAATCACAGTTATGTCCCATTCCATCCTCCTTACTTTCTTCTCACTGTGAGAAATGAACAGAGCTATTAAGAAGTCCTTGTTGGTTGATATATTTTTTAAAGATTTTATTTATTTATTTGACAGAGAGAGATCACAAGTAGGCAGAGAGGCAGGCGGCGGCGGACGGGAGGGTGGGGCGGGAAGTGGGCTCCCCGCCTAGCAGAGAGCCTGATGCGGGTCTCAATCCCAGGACCCTGAGATCATGACCTGAGCTGAAGGCAGAGACTTAACTCACTGAGCCACCCTGGTGCCCCCACAATTGGTTGATATTAATTCCATCTTTTTCTTTTGATGCTTACTCTCAGGAGTGAGAGCAAACAAGCACTGAAATGCAGAGGGAGAGACAGCAAGAAGGTGACCAGAGATGCAAACTCCATATCAGCTCCTCAGAACTTGAGAATTGAAGGAATTTTTTGAAAGCTTGATTACTTGAGTTATAGATGGCCAGTCATCTTCTATAATATATTTAATATCATTTATCACATTTTCCACCATCCTAACATGTATAAAGATAGAAACAATATCTAGATTGTCTGAAGTCATAAAATGAAATTGGAATATAATTCAGATATTTCTAACAATCATAATTGTATATGGAACATGAAGGTCATTACCGTGATCCTTTTTTATGCTGTATTATGTACATAAACTTTACTTCTTTTTTGAAAATGTTTATAAAGCATCTTAATATATCCCCTTATAGTATGGGTCAAGTCATATTCCTCCAATAATATGTATACCCAAGAATATATATGAATATATAATCTAAGAATATGCTTTTATTCATGTGCATAAAATTTAGAACAGAAAAATCATCGGACATGGTTATTCAAAAGCGTATTTTAGAACTTCACCATCAGAGATTCTGCTCTACTATATGTGAGGTATGGCCCAAGAATTGTTAGTCAGTTTAATTTCCATTATTTCCAAAAAGAAACCTTATTTCTATTAAACTGTCACTCTCCATTCTCCTCCTTCCTTTAGGCCCGGACAGTCACTAATCTACTATTGTCTATAAGAATTTGCCAATTTTGGACATTTCATATAAATGTCCACATTTATATGGACAATCCATTACTTCATTCCATTTTTGTGGCTGAATAATATTCCATACTGTGGATATAATAAAACTTTTTTAAAATCTGTTCATCAGTTGATAGACATTTGGTTTGTCTCTGAATTTTAGCGATTATGAACAATGGTGCTATGAGTATCAATGTACGAGTTTTTGTATGTGCATGTTCTCAGTTCTCTTGAGTAAATAACTAGAAGTGGAATTGCTGAGTCATATGGTAATTCTATATTTAACTTTTGAAGGACTGGCAAACTGTTTTTCATAGAGGTTGCCCCATATTACATTCTTACTTACAATGTATAAGGGTTCTAGTTTCTCTTCATCCTACCAACACTAGTTATTTTCCATCAAAAATAATTATATCCATTCCAGGAGATGTGAGGTGATTTCTCATTGTGGTTTTGGTTTTCCTAATAACCAATGTCATTGAGCATCTGTGAATATATTTTTTAGATATTTGCATATCTTCTCTGGAGAATTGTCTGCTCAAGTCTTTTGCCTCTTTTTATTAAAACTGGGTCATTTGTTCTTTTGTAGGTTCTGAATGTTTTTATATGCTGTGTATACTATACCCTTATCAGATATATGATTTGTAAATATTTTCCCCTGTTTTGTGGGTCATCTGTTTTTGTTGATACTGCCCTTTGATGCAAAATGTTTTAATTTTAATGAAGTCCAATTTATTTTTTGTTATTGTTGGTTGTGCTTTTATGTCATATTAAGAAATTATTGCTTGACCCAAGGTCACAAAGATTTAAACCTATAATTTCTTTAGAGAGTTTTATGTTGTTAACTCACACATTTAGATCTTTCATTGATTTTTTAGTTCATTTTTATATACATTTGAGGTGGAGGCCAGCTTTATTCTTTTGCATATAGACATCCTGTTGTCCCACCAACAGTTGCTGAAAAGACTATTAACTTTCCCCATTGAATGGTCTGTGCACCTTTGTTGAAATCAATTTGCTATAAACAGATGAGTCTTTTTTCTTGACTCTCAACTTTTATTGTTCTATCTTTATGCCAGTACCACACTGTTTTAATTACTGTCGATTTGTAGTAAGTTTTGAAATTGGGAAGGGTGAGTTCTCCAATTGGTATTTATTTTTAAGCCAGTTTTGGCATTTCATGGTCCTTGAAATTCCATATGAATTTTAGGACCAACTTGTCCACTTCTGAAAAAGAAGCAAGTAGGATTTTTATTGACTAATTTGAATTTGTAGATCAACTTAGGGAATATTGGAATCAGGGTAATACTGGTTTCAGAGAATGAGTTAGAAAGTGTTTCATACTATTTTATTTTTTGGAAGAGTTTATGAAATATTGGTATTAGTGATTCTTTATATTTTTGGTAGAATTCATCATCTAAGATATTTTGACTTGGCTTTTTTTTTTCTCAATCTCTTTACTTGGTGTAGGTCTATTCAGATAGTCTCTTCTTGAGTTGGTTTTGGTAGTTTTTATGTTTCTAGGGATTTGTCAGTTTTCTAAATTATTGAATTAGTTAGCATCTGATTGTTCATAATATTTCCTTATATTCTGTTTATTTCTGCAACACTAGTAGCATTGGTCTACTTTCATTCCTGATTTTAAGAGGCTGAATCTCCTCTCATTTTTCCTGGGTAGTTTATGAATTGGTAAGAGAAACTAATTCTAAAGAAACATTGCCAATACAGGCTTTGTAGTAACACATAGATTAGTGTTGTTGTTGATTAACACTAACAGTTTAGCCAAACTGACACACATGACTAACCATCACTGTCTAATTAAAAGTCTGTTGGTTTTGTTAATGCTTTCAAAGAATCTACTTTTGGTTTCAAGATTCTCTTTGTCATTGTCTTTTAAAAAACATTAATATTATTGTAATTTATTTAAATATGGAAATCTCAGTGAGTTCTGTTTCCTTTCATGTGTTTTAAAATACTATTCATTTGAGGGGTGCCTGGGTGGCTCAGTGGGTTAAGCCTCTGCCTTCGGCTCAGGTCATGATCTCAGGGTCCTGGGATTGAGCCCCGCATTGGGCTCTCTGATCAGCAGGGAGCCTGCTTCCCTCTCTCTCTGCCTACTGCTCTGCCTACTTGTGATTTCTCTCTCTGTCAAATAAATAAATAAAATTAAAAAAAATACTATTTATTTGAGTAATAGCTACCGTTAAAGAAAAATGAATAAAGTTTTTTGTTTTGTTTTGTTTTGCATGGTACTTAGAAAGGAGAGTAATCCAATTCAATTTTGAGTAATTACTGGCTAGCTCAGCTGGGGGAGTATGTGACTCTTGATCTCAGGGTAGTGGGTTCAATCCCCATGTTGGGTGTAGAGATTACTAAGAAATAAATAATTAAGTAAATGAAATAAATTGGGTAATTACTGATAGAAAAGACTTCTGCTACTTTTTCATTTGTTTTCTACATGCCTGACAGCTTTTTGGCCCCTCACTTCCTGCATACTGTCTTCCTTTGTGTATGGTTGATTTTTTACAATGAAATGCTTAAATTCCTTTCTCATTTCTTTTTTTGTATATCCTATAGGTATTTTCTTTTGGTTACCACAGGATTACATTTAACATTCTAAAGTTATAGGACTGTAATTTCAATTTATACCAACTTAACTTCAATAACATACAAAACCTCTACTCCTTTAACAGCTCTGAGCCCATCCTTTTTTATTGTTGATGACACAAAATTGTATCTTTATAGATGTGTGTCCAAAAAATAAACTAATAATTTCTTGATGCATTTGTCTTTAAAATTATGTAGGAAACAGAATGTGGAGTTCAAAACCATAGTTATAATAATGGTAGCTTTTAAACTATTTTATTTAAATATATTTGTCTGCTAAATTATATAGAAAACAAAAAGTATAGTTACACACTATTGTTACAATAGTATTTGTTTATATAATTGCCCATGCTTTAACCTTTACTAAGACCTTTATTTCTTCATATGGCTTTCAGTTATTGCCTAGTGTCCTTTCATTTCTTTCTGGGAAGGTCTAGTGGCGATGAATTCTTCATCCTTAATTTCTCCCTCACTTTTGAAAGACAAATATAGGATTCTTGGTTCATAGGTCTTTTCTTTTAGCATTTTGAATATAGCAGTACACTACCTACTGGCCTACAATTTCTGATGAGAAATCTGTGGGTAATCTTATTGAGGATCCTTTTTATGTGACTAGTTGTATTTCTCTTGTTGCTTACAAGATTCTGCCTTTGGACATTTTGACTATAATGTAATATATATATTATATATATATATATAATTTAGTGTAGGTTTCTTTGAATTCATCCTAATTGAGTTCATTAAGCTTCTTGGAAATTTATAGTCATGTCTTTCATCAAATTTAGGATGCACAAATAATAGAGACTGTAAGTGGGGAGCCCAACGCTGGGCTTGATCCCACAACCCCGAGGTCATGACCTGAGCCAAAATCAAGAGTTGGTGGCTTAACTGACTAAGCCACCCAGGCACCCCTATTTTCCACCATTTAAGTTTTAACCTATTTGTATCTTTATACTTAAGTGTGTCTCATGTATACAGCATATATTTGGTTCTTATTCTTTTGTTCTAGCAGACAAACTGCCTTTTAGTTATTTAGATTATTTATATTTAATGTGATCAGTATATGGGCTATATGTAAATCTACTATCTTGTTGTTGTCTATTTGTTCTATTTCTGTTGAATATATTTGTACCCCACTAAATGTTATTGAGCTTTTTCTAGAATGAAATTATTTGGAACCCATTTTATCATTTTGTCTTTTGTTTTTATGATTTCTTAGATGGGCGTTGTGTAGTTCTCTGTCTGGGCCTAGTTATTCCCCTCTTCTGAGTTTAGTTCCTTCTCTGTATTTTGCACAGCAATCCATGAGCTATGTAGTTTATTTCATCTAGCTATTGGAAACAAACACTATTCCTGGCCTTGCGTGAGCATCAGGCATTGTCACCTCTAATCATCTAGGATGTTTCTTTCCCTCACCTAATTTAGTTTTTTTTTATATTTTGGTGATAATTTACACTCAACTATTGCCCAAAAATGTTCAGAGCATGGCATATACAAATAATTTTCTGTAGGTTAATTTTTCTTTTGCATCATTCCACATCCCACAAATCTAGAAAAGCCAGCCTGCTAGACAATCTAGTGCTCTGCTTTCAAAGCAAAATATTAACTCATAAAATATGTTTTAATAACAACAATAACTGCATTTGCTGTGGCTTCAAAAGTAGCAGCGTGGTACCCTCTCTCCATAGGTTTCTGGGACTCTTCAAAGTCATTTACATTTATAGCTAAGGTTTATCAGTTTCTATTAAAGCAGCTTTTCTTAACTTGGTTTTCTGCTACTTTTTATTTGGCCAGTGCTAAAGGCATGTTAATAATCACAACAAACACTATTACTGGTTCTCTTTAATGTGTCATCTATTGTCTTAAGAATTTTATATACATGGTTTTATTTACTCCTCAGAAGTCCCATTTTAAAGTTGAGGAAACAGAGAGGATAAATGACTTTCCTAGGGTCACACAGAGTTGGTAAGAATTCAAACTTAGTTTATTTAATTCTAGAGTGCTTACATAGAGCAGTGGTAGAGTACTACCCTCACTGCGTCAAGAAATAATGATGACAGTTAACACTTGTGTGATTTTACTACATGTTAGAGTTGTTCTTAAATAAATCACAAATACTAAATTATTTAAAGGTGTTCTTACAACTACCTGATGGATATGGGATAGGTTCTATTATTATCCTTGTTTTATATATGATGAATGGAGGAACAGATAGGTCATATTCATAGGACGTGGCAGAGCTGGGATCTGAACTCCCACACTTTGTTTTAGGAGTTTATGATCTTAACCTTTAATCTGTGTTGATTAGATTATATGCTACCACATGATCTGCTGGTTTCCATTTTAGCTTTTATTTGTCTCTGTGGTTTTTGTGTGATTATCCTACAGTCAGTAACTGGCCAAGGCAACAAAGTTTTCATATTTTTCTATCCTTTTCATCGTATTTCCCATTTTATTGACTTGTTTGAGAAACAGCAGACAGCTGTAAGGTCATCTCAGTTAAGGTCACATTTGACCCACTTTAGCTTTGTGTTATTGGAGAAATCAGGCTGCCCCCTCCTTTGTATGCTGTGAGTTGTTTGTCTTCTGTTTCTGCTAAGAGATAGTGGGGTATGTTTTCCAAATGAAGTACACACACACCATATACATAGATACAAGTTCCACAACAAACCACAATGGAGTGTATTAATAAAGAGTATAAATTCGTGTGTGTGTGTGTGTGTGTGTGTGTGAAAAATATCACCTAAGAATGACAACACATCAGAAGGTGTTTTTGGAGAAACTAATTCTTTCAAAAGATTTATTATATTCCTCTTTAATCCAGTTTATCTTTCTTTCTGAAATGTATTTATTCCGTAGCAACTTTATGGAATCT
Source organism: Lutra lutra (assembly GCF_902655055.1). Taxonomy (NCBI): domain Eukaryota; kingdom Metazoa; phylum Chordata; class Mammalia; order Carnivora; family Mustelidae; genus Lutra; species Lutra lutra. The sequence continues at coordinate 47,946,754 of NC_062283.1, read as the reverse complement.
TTCTAGACCTACTTCCTCCTGTCAGATGAGTATAATAAGTCTTCCTGTGATCCTTGCATTTATTTAGTCTTTCCTTGTTCCTCTTACTAGACTCTAAGCCTCTGAATGTGAGGAGCTTTTAAACTAGTGCAATAATAGAAGTTAAAAGCGATCTTCAATTCACTTAGTAAAGGCTGGGGAACTTTAGTGTTTGTGAGACTATGACTTTGATCTGTTTGCAAATAAATTTCTGACAACTCTTTCCCTCCCATACATCATCACCCTCCCCATCCTGCCACAATTCTTTCCCTTAAGTTTCCTCTCGGCCCACTGTTTATTTTCTCTTATTGATGTGTTTGGAGCTTGCAGGTTCTCTACTATTTGTAAGTTAGACATTCTACTTGTGTCATAAGACTTTTAACCTAAAAATGACATTGAAATCCAGAAATTATTTCAAAAATCAAGTTTAAAAAATAAATTCAATTTAGTGTGATTCAAAACCTTCACTATGGGGTCTCATTTAGTTCTCGGCCTTAAGACATGTATTTAGGATCATCCATCAATTTCTTTGTACCACAGAGATTGCACTTCTATTCTGTTAGCAAGAGAGAATTCAGGGAGAATAGGAGTTTTGAACTCTAGTGTTGGAAAAGAGTTGGAGACCTCTCAACTTTTACTTCTGGGGGGAAATAGTCCTAATCCTTATTGGACAGCTGGGTATATGTCCTATTTTTCAAGAGAAGGAAACTCAACTCTTGTAACTCATACTAACATTTGTTAAAAATTGTCCAGGCTTGAAAGTGGAGAAAGATGACAGGTATTACCACCATCATGTAATTTAGGTCAACATTAACAGTCATGTTGGTTACATATACCCTGGATGCATTGAAAATGGAATTTTACTTGTGTGACCTTCCTACTCCAAACCCATCACCCTACTCTAACCACAAGAAAAGCATCAGACAAACCCAAATCAAGAGACCTTCTACAGAATATATAAACAATTCTCCTTCAAACTGCCAAGGTCATCAAACACAAGGAAAGCCTGAGAAATAATCACAGCTAGGAGAGGCCTAAGGAGACATAACGACTAAGTGAGTGACAACTGAGTCATGACAACTCAGTGTCCTGAGTGGGATCCTGGAACAAAAAATGGTCATTAGGGAGAAAGTAATGACATCTAAATAAAGTCTAGATTTCAGCTAATAATAATGTATCAATGTTTGCTCATTAGCTGTGACAAATGTACCATATAATAGAAGATGTTAATAGTAGGGAAAACCAAAGACAGAGTATATGAGAACTCTATACTATCCTTGCAACTTTACTATAAAAACTGTTCTAAAATTAAAAATTTATTTAAATTTTTAAAAAAGCAACTATATGAAGGTACTTTTTCACTCAGGTTCAAGAATATTTTGAAGCAAGCAGAAGTACATGTTTGTCCTGTTTTACTATAATGAATAAAGCTGTTACAGAATTTTGGATTATGATAAATATTATTATTTGAGTCTGTTACTTTTCCAGACTTTTGAAAATCTAGAAGGTATTAATTAGCATCTTAGCCTTTTTAAACTAAATCAATTTTCCCTTAACTTTGAGCAATTTCTATGAAAGTAGGAGTCCAGTTACAGTAAAAAATTTCTTGTTCATGCTCAATTTGTTGTAGAGAGAGTTAACATCAATGGAATGGATAATTTCCTCTAAAAATTTTGGGAAACAATATTGATAAGTTCATTTAACATAGGTCAAGAGTCCTGACACTTCTTGAGGTGATGCCCTAAAAATAGCACACTACTTAATTTTTGTATAATCAGAGCAATGGTTATATTTTGTCTTACCATTCTAAACTCTTTTTTTAGGACGTGTGCCCTTGTACTTTAAAAGTTGTATATAAACACTTCTGTTTTGATCATATTTTATTCCTAGAATGTGTGTAGTTTATGCTAGTTTATTGAAGAGTGTACTTACAAAACCATCCTGACACATCATACTTACTCTGCACAAATAATATAAAGGATAGCAATTGTATATGTTATATATTAGGGCTCTGTGACTATTTTATTTAATTTTTAGGATTGCCCTTTAAATTTTATCTCTCTGACAAATGGAGTGGTAGCACTTTCAATATTTTGTATACAATTTTCTGCTACTTAGAAATACATAAATCCATTCATCTGACCTTCATAATGAGGCAGAGTTGATACCATAAGGTTAATGAGGCAATTATTCTTATAGAGAACATCAGTCATGAAAGCATAGTTTCTTCCTCCCTTTAATATGCACATTAATTAAAATAATTTTTTCTTTGCTGTTTGCATTGATAAGTGATCATCAATGCCGAGAGGGATAATTAAGATTCTAAGGATCTCCATTGTGATTTGGGGCCCTAAGTTTCATAGTATAAAACTTTTTCTGATAAAATATGTACTTTCATATTTACCCGCAGTAACTTGATATATACTTTTTTCCATTCACTACAGAGACAGAAGCAATGGATGTTGCTATGGCAGTCCGTCAGTTATGTGGGGAAGAACATACACTGAAAGTATTTTCAGAATCTGCCCTTGACTGTTACCTCAGATACAACTCACTTGGTTGGGCATGACATTTAATTATATGCTAATAGTTCAAAATTATTGGGTTTTCTTACAGATAGGAACCTATTTTAGGGCATAATAAACATTGTTTTCTATTAACATCAAAATATGCATTTATGGATATACTGATCAGAACACAGATCCTTAATAATTTTTGTACTAATACAAGATGATTCTATCAGCAATGAACGAGCCAAACCTGTGGGTATGTAAATTTATAAAAAAGTTTAATTAAATATTATTTGGTTTGTGTACAATAACTTGTTATAGTAAACCTAAACCAAATTTAATTATTACAGTTTAAATATACATATTTGTGTCAATAAATGTATTTAGAAATATATTTATACTCACGTTTTGAAGAGAGAATATAGATAATGTATTTGCATCTGTAATTTAGAGGAATAGAATAATTTTCCTCAAGTTGACATTTTTTTGCTTGGCAAAATGCTTAAATGAGGCATTTGCTTGAGAAAAATGGGGCTTAGACATACCTGGGAGGGCTGAGAAGAAAGGCAAGCAAACATTAAATTGCTCATCATAGTAAAATGAGACTTTTCAAATTTCCAACAGAAGGTGAAGAAACAGGAAGCAGGGGATGGAGAGGGTCACTGAGAGGAAAGTGGAGAACGTAGACCAACCACCCAAAGAAAGCCAGAATGCTCCGCAGTTGGATGGTAAATGAGCATAGCTGAAGGATGATTTATACACATGAATGTCTGGTTTCTCATAATAAGCTCTTGGTCACGTAAACTCTTGGTTGGCTCTTCCTTGCCCCTCTCTTTGTAACTTCTGAAACTTGAATGACGGTCTGAGCGGGGGCACACCACTTGGGGGATGGATACATAAGGGTGCTTATCAGGATTGGGAAAACTCAGAGAAAAGCAGCAGTCTTGGATAGAGAGAGGATCCAGCAGGGTAGAGTAGAACTGAGAGCTAGCAGCATTCAAAAGCCAGTGAATACATTTTCTCCTGTGGCTTGCACACATTTCATTTGAATGTTAAAGTACATTAAATACCTCCAGTGTATGCAGTACCTTAGCTGTGTCCAGGCTATATTTAGAATGTATTTAATACTCGTGTAGGTGACCTGTTAGACTTAGCTGACTAACAGCGTCACCACATTCCTAAAGAATATTATCTAAGAATTCATTAGTGAATATCCTGATCTCTATAAAGAAGTGAGTTCTGATTTTGAGAAAGAAAATACCCCACACAGTAAAACCCCAATCCATTATCTTCACATATGGTAACTGTGAGATTGAAGGGCCACATTTCTCTAAAGTCACTAGCAGAAATCTGGGAAGGAAGGTGTGTTAGTATTCATAGCCTCACAAACCGGATGGAGGGAAGTTGAGCTCAACTTTGATTTTTCCATTTAGGGACAATATCATAAGTAGTCTTAAGTTTTACTATTTCTTCTTTTAAGATACAGGATATAAGAAATTATTTAGGATCATCATTGAAAATTGATCTGTGTTAGAATCATGATTGTCCTTGCCACACATGGCTGGCAGTCAACCAAAGTCCTTGCCACTCAGGTTGGTTGCCAGTTGTTATCATTTGAAACTGATATATTTTCTTGTTTATATATTTTGAACAAAAAATAACTTTTGAGAAGCACAATATATAAGATATACTGTTGGTTGGGTAATTTTTCCCCCATCAGATTAGAAAAGAAGACTGCATTTGAAGTAAAATTTCAGTCTTGCCCATCAGATTAAAATTTCACAATTTAGAAACTCATTTAGTTAGTAACTGACTTCTTTTAAAATGGAAATTGGGGGGGCATTAGTCTTTCATACTTTAGTCTGGGTTGTTTATTAGATGACCTGTCTTCTAAAACGCAGGTAAAATTAGCCACAATGAATAGTTGAGGGTGTTAATAGAGCCCTGAAGAGAGAGAGGTTAATTTTTGAGTAAAGTCCATGACAATAGCATTCCTGATTGTGACCCTGTGTGAGAACCTATGGGGCAATGAAAAAGATGAAAGTGAAATAAGAACATACTAAGGTAAACTGTATTCTTTATAACTTGCTTATAGTAATCCATATACTAATAATACTCGGGTATTAAAATAGACATAGATTTAAGATAACCAGAGTGAATATAGGGGAAATGCATTCTTCTTTTCTAAAAAAAGGTAATGGAATAAGAATTTTAAAATCTATTTCTGTCCAACACTCCTACATTTAAAAAAAAATTGCACTATTTCTGTGTATCTCCCTTCTAGACACCTGCATCTTCCAACAGTAAATCATTAACAACCTTATGAAGTGCCACAGAGAATGGTCTTTGTGGTAGAAAGATGAACATAAAAAGGAGAAGCTGAGAGCAATCAAACATCCACTTAGGAAGCAGTTATACCTATGGGAATCTTCATTGGGTGCCTTTATTTCATTTTGATTACTGCCTTTACTGTTTCCTGGAGAACAAAGCCCTGATTTCTAGAAGTATGCTTTCTCTCCTGAGCACATAATTTCTGAGCCCAAGGGTATCTTATAGACATTAACTACACTGATTCAATGGACTCAGACAATTTTTGTATTTCTGAGTTTTTTTCTAGGTGGGTTCTAAAGACTTACGGTTGCTTTTTTCTTCACAAATATATAAAATAGTGTAAAAATAAATTTGCATCACTATGACTATCTTGTAGGATACCTTTCTTTCCAGAAGCTCAACAGAATTTTTGTTGTGAGTCACATTGAGGCCTTGATTACAGAGTAGATACAGTATATATACTGAATTTTATTCTGGTGCCCCTAAATGGTAACTAATATCCACAGGATTGTGGAAAGACTCATTGGGGGAAAAAAAGAATCATTTAAAAATGTTTATGAGATGAGACTTATAAAAATGTCGCAAACTATAAAGTACATCTAACTATCCATGCAATCTCTTCTCATCACTTGATAAAACACATTTTTCCTCACACTATAATACAGAATATACTAAGGTATGGGAAACACATCGGCATAAAAAGATGATAATGTACACATTGTGGTATATAAGGTGCTAACTATTTCTAACAGTAAATTAGATAACCCGACTAAACTACTAACTGTTAGGAATTAGATTTGAAGTCCTGGACTTGGGTGTAGGCTGTCATTTAAGTTTTCTGAATTTCAGTGTCCTTTTCTGCTGTACAAGGGCAGGAGTTTCTGCAGGAGCAATTAGAATAGATAACCTCTAGGATCCCTTCCAGTTCTGTTGTCTTATTATCTGAGGACTAACCTGTATTCTGTAAGAAGTAGTGAGCTGCCCAACTATAGTTAAGTTTGGGGAAATTTCCTTTGTTATTCTAAATATTTTGGCATTTCTATTAGGTAGTATGGTAAACTATTTTTAGTTTGAGAAATGTCTATTTATAGAAACTAAGTGAGTAATTTGCTCAAGGTTGTGCAGGATTGAATCACAGAAGAAATTCTTGTTTTTGAACCTTATCTTAATATCTTTACATTTCTATTGGGTCAGGATTCACTAGAGGGAACAGAAACCACCTTGGGAATTTTAAGTAGAGAGATAATTATGTGCTTAGGAAATCACTGAAAGGGCTGGAAGAAGCCGGAATTAGGCTGGGCCTTTAAAAGTGACTCCCAGGGGCGCCTGGGTGGCTCAGTGGGTTAAAGCCTCTGCCTTCAGCTCAGGTCATGATCTCAGGGTCCTGGGATGGAGCCCCGCATTGGGCTCTCTGCTCAGCGGGGAGCCTGCTTATCCCTCTCTCTCTGCCTGCCTCTCTGCCTACTTGTGATCTCTGTCTGTCAAATAAATAAATAAAATCTTTAAAAGTGACTCCCAAACACGTGGAACCCACCAGTCAGGGAGCTACCATTGCTGCCAAGTCAGAAGTTGAGGTGCCAGTGAGAATTGCAGTGCTGATGCTGTGTTCTAGGGAATAGGAAGCTGAAATGGGGCCACTTTGGGGGCTGTTGCTGCTGCCACTGCCACTCCAAAGGTCTCTCAGTACCCAGCTGCCACCTCTGCAGGAAGCTGGACACACGAATGTTACTGTAGAAAAACCCTCGTTCTCTTTACACCTGCTTGCTAGCAGAAAACAGCCAGAATGAACATGAAATAAGCTTCTGCCATTTGTTCATTCTCCAAATCCCAGGAGATGGCATCTAATTGATGGTACCTGAATCACATCCAGATCCTTAGCTGCTAGGGAATCTGGAAAACACAGTTTTTGCTTCCCAGTGTCTGCCGCACAATGAGACAGGGGTTGTCAAAGGGAGGTCCATAGAACGGTAGCATTAGCGTTCCCCTTGGAACTTACGAAAAGTGAAACAGTTTTGGCCCACCCTTTACTGGCTGAATCACAAACTCCAGGGATGTGGTCCAGCAGGCTGTGTTTTAACAAGCCTTCCAGATGATTTTCATGCACACTGAAGTTTGAGAACCACCATCATAAGGCAAACTAGTAACAACTGGAAAAGGATGCTGCTTGCCATTCAACCATATTCAAGAAATATGTCAAGAAACACATGCAATAACACACACATAGTCCAAAGAAGGGAAAAGGAACATTAATTAGGGTTGCTGAAAATTTAAATCATATTTCTGTTTATATTAGCTGATTGTATTAGAAGTATAGGGCCTTAAATTCTTACTTGTAAAGTGGGGTATCTATTTTTATAGGAGTCTACTGTGTTCAAGGAAAGTGATTTTTGTGTTCTGTTTTTGCTTTCCATTACATTAATACTTTCATTAATACACCATTACCTAGCATATGCTGACTTGAAGAAGTTAGCTTCCAAATCCCCAGCAGAAGAATCAACAAAGCTTATTAGCATTTTATTTTATTATTTTATTTTAATGTAATTTATTTTATTTTATTATTATTTTTTTATTTATCTGAGAGAGGGGAGGAGTAGGGGAGAGAGAGAGAGGTTGAGCACACGAGCGGGAGAAGAAGCAGAGGGAGAAGGAGAGAGAGAGATTCTGAAGTAGACTCCCTGCTGAGTGTAGAGCCCCAAACCACCCAGCTGCCCCAGCTTATTATCTTTTACATACTTTCTCTGGAAAAGAAAAATTTATTACAAGGATATTTGGATTTAATATTTCTTTTCAAGTCAAATCAATAAGCTTTCTTGAAAAGTGGACAGTTCTGTTCATACTAAGAAGGCATAATTTTGTTTGATGTAATACATTGTTTTTTCCCAAAGAAAACTAATTTTCATTGCTAGACACACACACACACACACACACACACACACACACACACACACACACACACACATTTAATTTCCAGGATTTCCAGAATGTGAAAATGAGCAAAAAAGTGAAAATCTCCTCATAATCTTACCTCTTAGAGACAAAATGAAGTTAATCCCTCTCCTTAATCCTTTTCTTCTAATCCTCTCAGAAGGAACTACTGATAACAAGACCAGAATTTTTGATGCTTTCATAGGTAGACACATTAAGACACCCGGATGGCTCAGGTCACAATCACAGGGTTGTGGGATCAAATCCTGGCTCCAGCTCCCAGCTAGGCAGGGAGCCTGCTTTTCCCTCTGCTTGCTGTGGCCCCTGCTTGTGCTTTCTCTTACAAATAAATACAATCTGAAAAATAATAATAATAATTGAACAGTTAGTGTATTCACTCATTTGAAGAAAAGTACTTATTTCTAAAAATTAATGTATTTTTTTTCAATTACCAATTCACTGGTGGACTTCTTAATGAACCAGTAATAATTTTGATGGCTGTATGATATTTTGATATAATTTTCATTTCCTTAATTAGATGTAAGGGTGAACAACTATTTAAAAGTCTACTGGTTATTATTTTGAATTTGTGAGTTATTTGTTCTTATCCATGACTCATTTTTTTTTTCTATTGCCCTATTTTTCTTTTCTTCTTTGTAAATGGGAGGGTTTTTTTTTTTTTTTTTTTTTTTTTTGGTATGTTTGGGACATTAACTACTTGTTACATGTATTGCAAATATTTTCTGTCAGTGCAATGCTTTAAATTTTTTTTATATTTTATTATATGTTAGCTTTAAATTTTGGAAAGTTAAATTTGTTAGAATATTTAATGGCTTCTGGGCATCATTCCTTGCTTAGGAACCTGTTCCCATCTCAGGAATAGTTTTTAAAACTATTTAATATTTAATTAATTGTAATTTTTTTATACTTTGATAGCTTTGTTTCATACAATATATCTTTAAACTGTCCATATTTTTTAGTGTACATTTGCTTGCATAAACTGTTAGACAAGATGATTTATTAAGTAAATAATTTGAAATGACATCTTAGGATATACTCAGTTCTCATATACTGTTGGTCCTATACCTTACTTTTCTAGTCTATTCTACTTACCTTGTGCTTATTCCTGTCAAACTTACTCTTTTAATGACTGTAGTACTTTTCAAATATTAAATTTTCTCCTCTTATGGTGATTCTTGAACTGTCAGACTAGTAAAACCAATCTCATTCCCCTTATCTTTCAACAATCTTTAAGAATTACATGTGTATGACAATTTCTAATGCATCTGAATTGTCATTTTATTTTTTTATTTTTTTTTTAAGATTTTATTTATTTATTTGACAGACAGAGATCACAAGTTGGCAGAGAGGCAGGCAGAGAGAGAGGAGGAAGCAGGCTCCCTGCTGAGCAGAGAGCCCGATGTGGGGCTTGATCCCAGGACCCTGAGATCATGACCTGAGCTGAAGGCAGAGGATTTAACCCACTGAGCCACCCAGGCGCCCCTGAATTGTCATTTTAAAAAAGTTATTTGATCACTGTTTTTGCAGGCTTCGCCATAAATATTAATTGACTTCAATCAGATATAGCAAAAAACCTTGTATAAATACTGGCTTGTAAATCCCTGGGAGTGCCTCTAGTATAATGTTTTCAATTTAACAGTGCTTATATATAAGGAATATTTTCAGCAATGTATCTTCTCAAGGAAAACCAAAAAAATCAATAACATTTCAACTACCTGACTAAGAAAATGGAGTTGTCCTTGTTAAATTCTAAGCTGTTATTTAGTAGTGTTCAGTCTTATTAAGAGCAAGTCAATAATACTAACTTCTAACAAATGTATATTGAGCACCCAAAGGATATGTGTACACTGCAAGAATTCTCTGGAGGACAAAGTAACTCTCTAAAGAATTCTCTGGCTTCCTAACTTTTCAATAAGATCATCACTTATTTCTGAAAAGCTCAGAGTAAAACTGTATTTGTCATAGATTTTTCAGGAGAGGAAATTCAAGGGGTAAGAGTGGGCAGTTTGAGGACGGGAAGTTTTTTCTTGAGATAGAGTCTTCTGCCTCACTGAAGTATGGGTTCTTCTTGGATCTGATCCAAACTGAAATTTACTTTAAAAAGTAGCATAAATCCTTCAATGAAATAACTAACATTTCATAACTTCCAATTCTGCAGCCATGCTCAGTATGTCAGTGCTTATGGGTTAGCAATTAATCTATTAGGTTGGAATCACCTTTTCAATTGATTTATATTAGAGGCTTCTAGTTTTCTAGCATTTACATGTTTAATGTTGCTGACTTTTGCATGATTATTTGTGGTTCATTATTTCTTCATAGTATTTTATGTATATAATTATTTAAATTGATAGTTTCATAATTAGAATGATGATACCATGGAAATATTAATATTGCCTTTTTGAAAAAGCCAGAAAATAAAATAAATTATTTCATTTAAAAATAAATGGGTAAACATAACTATCTCATTTTTAAGGAAGGTAGAGTAGTTTTTGTGTAACAGTATGCCTTAAAATGAAATCTTTAACTTTATATCTGGAAAAAGATCTAAATAAATTTAAATCATCAGATAAAAACAATTTTTGTTATTTGTTAATCAAATGCTTGATTTTATAAACACTAGTAAATGAACAAGTTAATTCCAGCCATGATTTATGCAGTATACATGCAATTTGCATGTCTGAATATGCTGGTACGAATCACAATATTTTTTAACTTCTATTTTTATTCAACTGGTGTTTTCAGTTACATAATCACACTGTCTTGCCTATTGTTTGTATATGTCTTCCTCTATACTTTTCACAAAGATACAACCTCATTAAAATGCTGTTTTACAAAATCAGATATAAATGCAGTTCAGATAATGTCTCCTAAAACATAAGTACATGCAGTGAAATCTTGATATAAGACAGCTTAAACAAATGGGTGTTTTTACTGTTCTTTGACAACATCATAAAGAGTTTCTGTGAATATTCATGTATAATCCAAGAGTGGGGAGACAGGATAGATGAATATTTTGTAAACAACAGAAGTTTCCTAAGAATCATTCCTTTCTTTGGTAAGTAGCTTCAGTAACCTTGGGTGAGATCAGGACTTGGAGCAGGTGGGAATATAAGGTTTGTTGCATTGAATTGTATTTATTGAGCATTTACTGTCTGCCCATCTCAGTATGCTGTTATGTTGGGGAAATTTCAACAGAGATTAAGAGAGAATACCTTCTCTCTTCCTACCCAAATCAATGATTTTTGCATACCTTGCTAGGTCATGATTCAGATATTGAAGAAAGAAATTATAACAGTGCTTCTCAAGCTTAAATGTGCCTAGTAATCACCTGGATATCTTGCTACAATGAACATTTTGATGCAATAAGCATGGGGCAGGCCTGAGATTGGAAGCATAGATGAATGCATAGATGAAAAACATTCATCTATGCTCTTTTCTACTCAAAATAATGAGCAATAATCCTATACTATATTGCCTTCAGTGGTGTCTCAGCCCTCTACTGGTAAAGTTACTATTTTGTTTAAAAAGTAAGTCTGGTGGACACTACCCCTCTTCACCCTGCTGTTTTAGTATGTGACGTTAGAGATCAAAGTTTTAGAAATGACCCGGTCACTTCTTCTAAAGGGCAAGATGAACTGATTCTGTCTTTATGACAAAGGTGGTAAAAGTGTAACAGGGAAATCCAACATTCCTCTTCTCCTTTGGGAAACTAGTGGATTGGCTTCCTGTATTTCCTAAAGGACATATTACAAATTAGAGGTCATGCATAATTTTTCAGGACACAGAAAAAGATACAAGATTTTTTTAGAATATGCCATACCTTCACTTCTTGTGTTGAAACTTAAAGTGAATGTTTTTGGAATTAAGCACTGAAGGCCTTGTGCTATCACACTGTAGCAATTTTAGTGGGAGTTTACCTCCCAGATGGAAGAGTGACCATGTGGCAAATGGCCACTGAATTGTCTTTGTCTACAAGTGCAGAATTTTCAAAGGTCTTCAGGATATATGGGAAATACAAAAACAAACAAAACAGAAGTAATCACTATTTTATGATATATTTATAATCTAGCTACTTTTTAAAAATCTTAGCTGTAGGATATATAAACTATTAGGGTCTGAGTTAAAGGACAGAGCATACCATACATCTGAATTCACAGAGAATTTGTCTAATGATTTCCAAAAGGAGACTTTAAATTACCTTATTTTTGTTCTTGCTTTGTGATTTGCCTGAAAATTGTCATTTTGTCAAATCTAGCAAAGGCTGAGATTTCCCAGTCATTTGGTGAAAAAAGAAGTGACATTTCCTAAATAGTATATTTATTACCTGTGGTCCTTTTTCTCATTGATCCTGACCCTTCTCTATTAATCACATAAATAAACTTCTTCTCGATGTCTCCTTTTCTGTGTCCTCATATTTAGCAATGGATTACCTTTGAATTTATCTTCATCATAATAACTATCCTCCTTTATATAGTAACCATCAGTCTTGTTTCCTTCCTTCTTACAATTATCCTGATCTGACCCCTCTCCTTTGTATCTCTCCTTTATTTCCAATTTTATTATTTTACCAGTCAAATGACTCCCAGGGCCTTATTTTTTTCTCAGATATTCAGAATTTTTCCCAGAAGTAACACAGCATTTTGCTTCATATGTATTTCTACGTGTAACTTTTTTTTTTTTAAGATTTTATTTATTTGTCAGAGAGAGAGGAGAGCGAGCGAGCACAGGCAGACAGAATGGCAGGCAGAGACAGAGGGAGAAGCAGGCTCCCCGCCAAGCAAGGAGCCCGATGTGGGACTCGATCCCAGGATGCTGGGATCATGACCTGAGCCGAAGGCAGCTGCTTAACCAACTGAGCCACCCAGGCGTCCCTACGTGTAACTTTTTAAATATCTTTTTACTTCTTAAATTATTTGTGGAGATTTCCTTTCATTCCTCTCATATCTCATTCTAGTGTAAAATGATTGTTGTGAACATTATCTTCTGATTTTTTAGTAATTGATTCATTGAGAAATCAGATACTGAGAGCTTTATCAGATTCATCGCAGATGCCATAAAAGAATATTCATTTTTTTAACTAGAGATTTTCTTCTCTACAGGTAACATTAAAGTAAAAAAAATGGGGTCACTTAAAAACAAACAAACAAACAAACAAACAAACAAACACCACCACAAATAAATGAACTTAGAGCAACTTCTCCCATCCAGATGAACAGAATTCTCCTCTTTGGTAAAGTCTCAATATACCATTCTTATTGCTGATAGGTTACAAAATTGACCTCCTTTATATAGGAAAGATTCTAGATTTTTCGGCCTTTCATATGTGAAATTGTCTTGAGAATCAGCATTTATATGTAATGTATAATTCATACCTCATTTTCTTCCTAACATAGTTTTGAGTCCATTTTTAATAAAAGGTACATCTAAATAAGATAATTAAAATCTGTAGTTAAAATTCAATGAAGAAACAAGTATAGAAAATATGGAGGGAAAAAAATCAAACTAATATTCCATTTATTTATTCATCAAACATTTTCTGGTAATACCCATTGTCTGCTAGTATTCATTAGGCACTGGATCAGAAAATAAAACGAAAGTAAAGGATATGTTATAGTTCCCAATTTTCAGAAGACCAAAATCTAGAAAAAAGAGAGACAAAATTAATTAAATGCCAATATGTTGACTGCTCTGTCAGATACATACGAATATTATAGTGCATGAGGTCAGAGAATATGATTTATCATAGCATGTTTCATTTAAAAAATAAGTCAACCTACTTCGATTATAATGCGGGTCAATGGCTGTTTTGGCTATATGTGCAGATGAGGCTCACTAAGATACTTTAATGATAAAAGGAAAAATACTTTCACTGCAGTTTATGAAAAAATACCCTTACTCATTTGTTTTGATCCTTTTATACCAGTATATGAATACATATGTACTATATATTTCAATTAAATGAAGGAAAAGCCAGGTTCAGGCTTCTAATGCTCTTAAAGACTGATGAAAATTGCTTTGAGTCATAGTCAGAAATAGTTTGTCATCACTGTACATCCTGAAGAAGTTAGTTGTTTTTGGACTTCTATCGGGTTTGAAGGAAGCTTGTGGTGACCCTTATTCTGCTACAGGATTATCCTGTGAGTAGGCTGTTGCCCTGTAAAGTCAGGTCTGGATTAAATTTAAGAACACACCACAATAATGTTGAGACAGAATTGCCAAATTGTTTATCTGAGAAAAGTAAGGGTTGAAGGATGTGGTTATGGACTATCAGGAGACACTGAATCGGATGGATTGTATTCTTATCTGTGGATGCCGCCTTTCTTGAATTCTAGGCATGGTCCATAGTACTGTTAGAGTTTTCTTTCTATCCAAGAACAAAACTTGTATGCATAGAATTGGTTAATTCGACTTCTCATTATTGCTCCTGGCATTTTTTTTTTTTTTTTTTTTTGCAAAAACTACCTAATGTGTTTTGATCCTTGCCTTTATTTTTTCCATTCTAATTCATACTTCCAAATGATGCCATTATGGTCTCTAAGGCCTCTCTAGACATTAGCTCCCTGTTTGCTTTCTGAAAGCCCAAACCGTCTAGCCAGTCCTTGATGACTCTTTATGTTCTGAAATTACCTTATCTTTCCAAATTTGACTTTGATAAGTACCCCTTATCACCCACTGGATATTCTGTCCCAAATGTACCTACTTAACATTTGCTATTGACACCTAGCATGTCCACATTTTCACATTTATGTTTTTGTTCCCATGATTCCCTCCGTACTTCTCTCTATATATCCAAATTGTACATCTCTTTCAAACTTTGGCCCAAACTTCAGCCTCTGTGTAGACTTTTGGTATTTAAAGTTAGAAACAAACATTTTATTCTTTAATCATTAATAGGCAAGAATAGAACTGCCTCTGTATCTCTTTACATATACCAACTGCTTTCTGGGTAACATGAAAATTGAGTATCTAAATCTTGTCTCCTTTAAGATTCTTTAGGAAAACAATCTGTGTCTTACTCATTACTGAAATGGTAATAATAATAGTTGACATTTATTGAGGGCTCACTGTGTTATTTTAATATGTTTAATACAAGTGGGCAGTAAAGATTACTGACTAGAGAGTCTACTTAAAATATACAACTAAAAGATGACTATAGTAACTGCTCTATTCAATGTGAGACATACATTATCAAATTTAGTGCTTACAATGGCCCTGTAAGACAAATATTACTATCCCATTTTAAATGAGAGGAACCCAAAGCTCACAGAGTTCAGAAACTTCCCCAGCATCACATGTATCTGACTTCAGATCCAAACCCTTGACCATTATTCTATACTGCTGCTTTTGCATTCTCATCTACATTTTTGTTCCCTTTTGCCTCTTGGGTTACATATGCACTCTCCCCCTCCCCGCAAGAAGTGCTCATTAAGATCCCTTGGGTAAACAGATGAGTGACTCAATTAAGAAAAATACATATTTAAGGATTATATGTTTATTTATATCCAGGCTGTAAGATAGAAAATTTCATTCTTTGTACATAGAAGATAATTGATACAAAAATTTCTCCCTGACATGTAAACTGTTAAGATTTATGCCAGAGTTCTGATTTGTGCTTTTTATTACATAAAATAGTGTTTTTTATTGTGCTTTTTATTACATAAAATAAAAAAATTTATTTCAAAATAAATTTACTTCTTGGAAATTTTTAAGAGCCTCAGGAAAAAAGGATGTGGAGACTTCATTCCTCAGAAGAAAGATACTAGACAAACCTAAATTTTTGTAAAAGATCTTTCATTTAGTGTTTGATCTAATCCTTGGCTTATTTGCCCTCAGATCACTTTCTTCTTTCTTCCTCTGTTTTAAGTCATGGTGCTGGTCTCTATAGACTATGTTTCCGGGGCTCTCCTGTCACTGGGTTCTAGCTGTGTTTGGGCAATGGGGGATACTTGAAGAAAGGACAAAAGAAGCTTGAGTGTTTCTTCCCTCTCGATCTCTCTGAAGTAGCATCTTCTATATTAGTTGCCTATACTCTTTGGCTCTAGTTTCTTCAGATAGGCCCATTAAGGTTTTAGCTTCTACCAGGTTGCCCTGGCCCCTGGACTCTGGTAACACCATCCATCCTTTGCACCTCCAATTTAGAGATGGTACCATCTTCCGGTAATTGCTAATCTCTGAGTTGTTTTACTCTCCCTGGTTCGCTTCTTAGCAATTCTATCACCTGTGTATCAATCCTGGTATGAAACCCCTTCTGCTTTAAATACTAATAGTGAGTCTTCTTTTTCTTTATTGGATCCTGATTGATAAAATATCCTATGAAATAATTGATAAATAATATTACTAAAGACAAAATTTAAGATTTAATACTGGGAAATTTTAAAAATAATTTAAGTATGTTCTCTTACATATGTGAAGATAAACTGTATAAATATAGGACATATTGTTTTTCTTCCTTTCTTTAAAAGAGAAATATTAAGTTGGATTTATTCTCACACTGCTACTTTGTCACCAATGGCATATGATGATCCTGGGAAAACTGGCCACTGTTGGTGATATAGTCTAAGATGAATGGAATGGCTTTATCTCGACTATATGGTAATCAAAGGTATTGCTTGGGAAGTCCACTGACAATGAATTTGAATCAACTTAACTAGTCAACTAATAATACACCCTGGTAGCACACATTTGACAATGAATGGTTTAGATCAACTTAAACAGTGGTTTAGGACAATGAATGGTTTAAGTCAACAATAATTACATATTTTGAATTACAGTTCAACATCTAATTCAGCTAGCAAAACTACCCATTGTTGTACTGATTATGACATGTACCATATTAGCTAACCTTTATTTTGCTACCTGTTGTCGTAATTGAACAAGACCTTCATCAAACAGACATACCAGAAGGAACTCAACTATCATTTTATTTCCTCTACAATGTATGCCTCAGATGTTGGGAAATCTTTATATGCATATGTTCTTAAACTTGCCACTGAATAACAAAAACAGTGAAAGGTCATAACTTTGGTTGAAAGAGAGAATATCTGAAATTGTTTCTTTCATATTTACATTTTAATTTTAAATGAGGGTACAGAACACTATAAGGTGCCAGAGGTCCATATTTGTGTACTATGTAAAATGGTTTTAATACAGCTGGGTGGGGAATATTAGCTAATGGATAGAAAAGACATTCATTAAGAAATACTGATTTTATGACTATTAAATTAGGAGTAGGCACCCAAATTCAAATTTTCAGAAAAAGTGGTGGAAAAAGTATTAGATTACAGTATTGGAAGACCTTGATTTGAGTCTTCATTCTGCTGCCTTACTAGCTGCGTGACTTTGGGCAAGTCCTTTCGTATATCTGAGTTCAGGTTTCTCATCAGTAAAACTGGGATAATACCAGTGCTACCAGGCCAATAGTAGTTTATTTTAGTAACCACATTCAGTGTCTCTAAGCAGATCTAAAGATTTGCTGAGTTTTCATGAAGTGCAATGTGGGTTATTTTACCTTATTTTCTTTGTAATATGTCTAAAAGTAGATGTGTTTGAGCCTTATAGCATTCTCTCTCATTTTCTTTTTTATTTTGAGGATTACTCTTTCTGAGAATGAATGGAATCCATGAACATTTCTGCTTTCATTACCTTGTCTATTTAGACTTTTTTTTTTTTTTTTAATAGTCATGAAGGTGACTTTGCAAGAAGAGCATACTGCATCTCACATTTGGGAGATAATCTACTGTCGTGAAGATATTATCCAAATCAGAAAAAGTGTTCACTTTCTTTCTAAATCTGAGAAATGTTAAGTGAGATTTCTCTTTTAATTATCTTCTGCTTGTTTTTATTCTTTAGCAAACATTTTGATGTTATATACCAAAATAGCCCATTTTTGTAATTTCTTAAGTACATTATTTTAGAAGCATCAGAGCTGAATTCAAACTTCTTTAATGACGTATATATTTAACTTCACAACTAATTCTAAAATGTTTCTTCTTCTAAACAAGAATATTATAAATCTGAAAATATGACTTACAGTTTTTTCAGATATACTTTTATTGAAATGCTAGATTTACAGCCTGATTATGGAGTATAGTTGAATATATTCATAAATTTTCATAAGCACTCTTTTATTTTTTTTATTTTTATTTTTTAAGATTTTATTTATTTATTTGACAGAGAGATCACAAGCAGGCAGAGAGGCAGGCAGAGAGAGGAGGAAGCAGGCTCCCCGCTGAGCAGAGAGCCCGATGCGGGGCTCGATCCCAGGACTCGGAGATCATGACCTGAGCCGAAGGCAGCGGCTTAACCCACTGAGCCACCCAGGCGCCCCCATAAGCACTCTTTTAAAAGGATTTTTTTTGTAACATTGATAATTTTATTAGTATTGCTTGCATATTGGTTTGTATTTTTCTTAAAACAGGCACAGTTGGAATTAAGTATTTATTTCGAAATACTAGTTATTTTTATAACAGCATTGCATGAACATTTTTAGAAAAGTCAAATAACACTAAAAAGTTTATAACCCAAACCATTTGAATCTGATTCACTTATCCTTGGGGGATGGGAATGGGTCCTTCCCAAGGTGTATGTGGGAGGGGGGGCTTTTAATATTCATATTTCTAAATAATATAGTAATGATCAATAATTCTAATAGCTCCATTTTACACATTGTTTGCTGTCCTTCAGTGTGGTATGTGAGGATATTGGTCCTTTGTACTGTAAACCTTTGCCTCCTTCCATAATACTTGAATTTTTTTTTTTAAGATTTTATTTATTTATTTGACAGAGAGAGTGATCACAAGTAGGCAGAGGCAGAGAGAGAGAGAGGGAGAAGCAGGCTCCCCACTGAGCAGGGAGCCCAATGTGGGGCTCGATCCCAGGACTCTGGGATCATGACCTGAGCAAAAGGCAGAGGCTTAACCCACTGAGCCACCCAGGTGCTCCAACACTTGAATTTTTAATTGAATTGTTTGCAGTTTACCAGACCTACATAAATATTGTTAATTGCTAAGCCAAACAGTGTATTTTTATTAAATTTTCCTTCTTTTATAAATTTTTTTCTGGGCATTTACCCTTTTTTTTTTTTTACATTCACTAATTTTTTATCCACTCAGTTTTTATTTTTTGCACACAATTCAGAAACTTCTTAAGTGTAATTTTTTTGTAGAGTTGAGTCCATCATATAGTCTACCAGGTAGAGTAGTTTATCAGATTCATTTTCTGGGAGGTCTTGCTCCTGGATTCTTCCCACATCATGGGCTAGTTTACACCAGTTATTCTCCATACAACTTTGCTTTTCTTTACATGTCCTGGGAATTCCTTTTACCTTTCTCTTCTATTGAGTCCCTAGTTTCCTAGATCTCATTGTTTTTCTTTCTTGGTTTTATACTTTAGATTTGAGGGTAGGTACTCTCCAGTAGCTTCCACAGAAAGGATGCATGAGAGGTAAATGTTTGGAGACATTTTATCTCTAAAAACATTTTTATTTTGCCCTCACACTTGATTCAATTCATCTGCATAAATTTGGACTAAATCTCAATTCCTGTCAGAGGTTTTGTTTCTGAAATTCCATAATATGCCCATAATATGCTCTGTTGTCATTGGACCCTCAATGAACCTTTTCAGTTTGGAAAAATTTTAGCACAGAGTAATTTCTCAGATGCCAATGGCTTGTCTCTTACTGGTGCAATTCATTCTTCAGGCACTTTCTTTTCAACTCCTTTGCTGTGCTATTGCAGTTGTGTCTTAGTTTTCCATCTTTTAAAAATTTTTTCTTGATGTTTCCTGTTCTCTCATCCGTGAGGATTTACATGCCATGGAACTCAGGGAGAGAAAGAGGGATAAGTTTGCCGCATTTAATGGAAAGTCTATTTTTACACTCATTATACTCCAGTCTTACATTTTAGAGTGCAAAAAAAAGGGAGATAAAGAATCTCCTCCAATGTATCAGTGTATTTTAAAATTGCATTTTTAGTTGTTCTAGTTCAGAAATATTTTAAACAAGGCATGTATGAACATTTTCATTTCAAAATATAACCTGCTAGTTTATCTTCAGGTATTGAAAAAAAGGACATAAGTCCAAACATAATAATGAATGTCTGTAACCAATGTCTATAGCTGTAGTTTGTAATTTAAAAAAATATGGATCAATAAGACATTGTTTACAAAAAAATAAGACAAACTGTTTCTCAGCAAAGATTGTGGATTTCTTCTTTAAAGGATAAAATATTTCGTGAACTTTAGTCTCCTGATGTCAAAATCAGTGCTAAATTGTGCCAAGTTAGTTCAGTAACAGGATTTAGTCTTGGATGATTTTATCTAACTCTCATGGAGAATTGACCTCATGAGCCTCTTGATTTTGTTTCTTTCAGTCTTATCACTTAGTTTAGAAAGTACAAAAACTTGTACAAAAACTTCATTCCAGTCTTGGAGTGTGAAAGAATGAGATAAAGATCAAATTACCTGTACAAGAAAGAGAAATGGATGACTTATCATGTTTTCACATTCCTAAGGTTTCTAGGTGAAATTTCCTACCATAAATGTCAGTTAAATACATGTCTGAAACAACATGACTTCCCTCTTCCTCCCTCCCTCCCTCCCTCCCTCCCTTTTCCTTCCTTCCTTCCTCTTTCTTTCTTTCTCTTTCTTTCTTTCCTTCTTTCTTTCTTTCTTTTTCTCTTTCTTTCTTTCTTTCACTAAGAATGGCATTAGAATTCATAGCAATTCTAATCCCACAGGCACTAAATTACAAAGTCCCAGAATTTGTTTTGTTATCACCTTTATACTTTTAGCAATAAGATTTATTTAATTAATTTGATTGTAAAAAGTTCATTTAAATAGTGAGGAAGTTACAATTAGTCTCTTACAAAAATTTTATTTGCAGAACCAATCATTTAATTCTGTTTCATGACTTTTCCCCTCTTCCATGAAGAAATAGCTTGTATAATTTTCTAGGAGAAGTTTTAAGGCAGCCTAAAACACACACACACACACACACACACACACACACACACACACACACAAAGGAGGTAACAGCTATTCACATATGATTGCCTCTCTGGCTACTTATTTTACAGCATATGAAGGCAGGTATATAATACCAGAAAAGAAATACACATATTAAAGGAAAAAACAAAGCCACACATTTAAATAATTTTAGGGGCGCCTGGGTGGCTCAGTTGTTAAGCGTCTGCCTTTGGCTCAGGTCATGATCCCAGGGTCCTAGGATCGAGCCCCACATCAGGCTTCCTGCCCTGTGGGAAGCCTGCTTCTCCCTCTTCCACTCCCCCTGCTTGTATTCCCTCTCTCACTGTCTCTGTCTCTGTCAAATAAATAAATAAAATCTTTAAAAAAATAAAATAATTTTAAAACCAAATCCTACATTTGTACTTCTAAAGGTGAGCTCTTAGGATATATATTTTGTACCTATAAAAATGTGTATCTCTGTCCACAAATTATTTTTGATTTCTATCTGAGTAGTGAATACTGCCAGTTGAATATAAGGAAAACATGTTTCGTGATTGAGACTTTGAATGTCTACCCTCATTCTTCAAATGCATTTGCATATGCACTCCTTACACCAGGAATGGGAGAAAACACATCAAGGTGGACCCCAGACCTTGTCCCACAGCATCCGAACTTTTTTGTCATGGAGTGATCTTGAGAGAAACACAGATGAATATGACACAGATGTTATATGTCTTCTGGAAGAACTGTTACTGGATCTCTCATTAATAACTCACAGTTCTTCCAGACTTATATGATGTAGTGTCCTTGATCTTAAACTACTTTTGGTAGTCTCAGGGTTTGTAAATCAGGGAATCTTCTAGTCAACCCTCTCTGACTGATACATTCAAATCTTGGCACAGTGGGCTCTGCTTTAGCAGGGTTTATTTGCATATTCAAACCAGTCATGAATAGCCAAAGCACTGACTTAACATGCCTAAGGCCTACAATAAATGAGAAGAGGCCCACAAAAGGGTGAGACAGCAAAACTAAAGAGGACCAGGCAGGGAGTCTGCAAAGAAGGGAAATAATACTCTACTTCTCCTTCATATTCTTGTGATTAGTTTTTTTATCCTGCTCTGGGGAGCAAATTCTGGAGTATATATGCAACAAGAAGATGCTTACTCTCTATAGACCGGCATTATGGGAGCAGTAGCTGGGGATTCTTACTTAATATGAATGGGAATAATACAAACTTTGTAAGTTTTATACAACTCTGTGAATCTGTAGAGTTTTTGAAAACTCTGTATGGTCTTATTACAGCAGGCATGCATCATTATGGCCTAGTAATTTTAGTTAGATTAAATAACCTCTAAAGCAAAGGTCAACATTTGAAATTTGTGGGGGTTTTTTTTCTCAACGTTCAAGAGGTAATCTAGCTGGTATTGTTTGAACCATTTCCTAAAAGTGTAATTTCCTTATTTAATTGGTTAATATAAACAAAGATGCAAAGATTTAGCTTTCCTAAAATTCCCAACAATTTCAATTTCACATCAAATTATACTAGTTTGGAATGAAAATAATGTATCTGCAGATGGTGCTGAATTGCATAAAATTAATTACTACATGTGCAAGTTTTCAGTAATTAATTCCAGTGAGGCCTGTAAAAATCTATTGTGAGCAGAACTGCATGCTTTTTAGCCTCTTCTTTTCCAGCCTGATGGCTGCTCTTTTCACTCTTGAGAACAAGTTAAAGTGATATGGAAGCATAAAGATCATTCAGGGAAAATTTGCACTGGGTTTCTTAGGGTATAAAAGAACCAAACACTTGGGTAATGGCTAGTTCCCATAGTTCCCATGTGCCTGTAGGTTTTCATTTAAAGAGTGATTATCTTTTGGTGATGGGATGGGGAAGTCAGTATTGGTAAGCATATGCTCTTGCTTTCCATATGTTTTCCACCATGTCTGGACACATACTGACAGTGGGATTTGTCCAGTGTTTTACTCCTTGGCCTTAGTACTGCTATGTAGTGTTATTTTCCCATCATTTTCTGTGGTCTTCATGAGTGACTCTGCAATACAAAAATTTAATTCATGTAATTGAATATTTTGAGTGAATATTAAGTGTACTTTGTCTATAACAAGTGTACTTTGTGTACTTTGTCTTTCAGTGATCTGGGATCACTGAAAAGGCTGCTAATATGGGATAATGAAGAAACAGGAGAATTTCAGACTAATGATTATTTAAAAGTGAGAGTTTTACTAGGCATTTAGATTTTTGTTTTGAATCATGTGCCTTCAAAGTCTTCATGAAGTTCTAACTACCTATTTCAGATATCAATAGAAATTTTTGAAATATTTGCTAGATGCTGTGAATAATAAAATATCATTGATTTAGGGTCTAATTAGCCACTGTATTAGTCTTTTTTGGCTACCATAACAAAACATAATAGACTGGTTGGCTTAAACAATAGAAATTTTATTTTCTCACAGTTCCAGAGACTGGAAGTTTAAGAGCATGGTGCCGGCAGAGTTGGTGTTTGGTGAGAGCTCTTGCTTTGGGTAGTAGATGGTTATCTTCTCATTGTGTGCTCACATAATTTCTTATTTGTGAATTCACAGATCTCTACCTCTTCCTGTTTTTATAAGACAACCAGTTCTATAGGATTAGGACCCTACCTTTATTACCTCATTTAATTTTAATTACCTCCTAAAGGCTCTTTCTCCAAATACAGTCCCACTGGGGAATTAAGGCTTCCATATATGAATTTTGAGGGACACAGTTCAGTCCACAGCAGCCATAAAACTCAAACATAGTATTTTTAACATAGTCCTATCTAATTATACTTTATGTATATAAGCATGACTTTAAGCATTATAGGATACTGAAGTACCTTCTGAAGTATAAGCAATTAATTAAATTATGTCCAATATATTTCTTGTGTTAAATTGCCTTTCAAACTGGTAATTCATACATAGAGCATATTGTAATATTTAATAACTATTAGATAATAAGTTGGCTACCCCATTTCACTTTTTATTACTTATGAGAAAATCAAAATCACCATGTTTTCACTTTGGGAATAGATCTAACTTATGAGCTATTTGAATGTGTTATAATGCAACCATTCATTTAAGCTAAAACTTTTCTAGTATGTAGAATAGCTAGTAAATAGGAAGCTACTTTATTTAGCCATGCTCAGAATCATAATCAATAAATTAAATATACCTAATTAGCATAATATTTTCAAACCATTATAATTATATGGTTTCGTTTCTTGTCTTTTGTAAATCACATTCCCCAGCACTCTACTGCCATTGCAGGCACAGTAATGGGGGAAAGCAAATGCTTTTTTGGAGGTGTTAGTCTATAGCTTGGAGCTACCACATACAGTTATACAGGTTGTATACTGCATAAGTATGTCACATTAAGCAAGGCTCCATTCACATAATAGATAACATAGTTTGCATATTTATTTTAACAAAAATCTCCCAGCAGATGGCAGTCAAATGTCTTATTCTGAGGAAATCAGCATAAAGCAACAATTTTCTGACAGATGGAAATAAAGTTTTTTGAGGAAAGACCACCTTTTTTCCGATTCACAAAAATGCATTCAACAAGCTAGCTAGTGGGGGATATACCTCATGAGGGAATTATAAAGATTAATTCAACCATAATAGTTCCTGGGTCATAGAAGTCTCTAATAAATGTTAGCTGCTACACTACACAATTACTGCTGTGTATACTGCTGTCATCATTTTCATTTTCTGAATGAAAGGACAAGCAAAGAGTTTTCACACATATAGGCAATATCATTTGGGAGAAGAGAGGTGGTATGGAAATCTGTCTTAACTAAAAAGACTGAATGTTCCATAAGATGGTATTTAAACAAGCCCAAATGAAGAGAGCAGGAAGGGAAATGTTTCCCTTCAGTGGTGTAGGACTGATACCCATGAAAGGAGAAACAGAAGGGAGGGGAATTGGATAGCAATAATTTCAGACTATAATGCATTTCAGAGAAAGCCTCAGCTAAAACAATGGAGAGTCTCCAAGCAAATGTTGCCCACTGAAGGAGTCCCATACTGGACAGGAGTAGCTTGGCTCTAGATCTCTCCATTCTCCATGTTCAGTTATTGGCTGGGAACAGCACATAGGAATTGTGTTCTCTGACTAAATACAATAGTGGATCCAAATGTACAGCAGCTGGGGCTGTCAGTCAGCTATGCTCTTTATTGGCAGGTTCTCTTGAGGGGACATCTGAGTGAGACACACACATGGCAGCCACAGAACCTGCTTCATGTGTTTAAAAGCATAAATACAGCCCCCTCTTTGAAAAAATACATAATAGTATGAGCAACCATTTACAGAATTGAAATGAGAAGTAGGCAGCTATGCAATAATAGTAGGAAACATGGTAACCCCATTTGCAATAGCAAGAACAATCAGACAGAAGATCAGTAAGTAAATGGAGAAATTGAACAAGCCTGTAGAACAATGGGACCTAACAGACATATCCAGAACACTCCATCCAACAACAGTAGAATATACATTTTTTTCAAATGTACATAGAACGTGTTCTAGGACAGATTGTGTATTAGATCACAAAATAAATCCTAATAAATTTTGAAAGATTAAAATCATACAAAGTGTATTTTCTGATCACAAAAGAATGAAACTAGAAATCAACAGAAGGAAAATTGGAAAATCCATACAGATGAGGACATTAAATTACATACTCTTAAACAACCAGTGGGTGAAAGAAAAATAGAAAAGGAAGTTAGAAAATACCTTGAGACAAATGAAATTGAAAAACAGCATAGCAAAATGTATGGGATGTAGCAAAAAATGGTGTTAGTAAGGAAGTTTATATTTATAGATGTCTACATTAAAAAAGAGATCTCAGATTGAGAACTTAATTTTACACCACAAGGGACCAGAAAAAGAGGGACAAACTAAACATAAAACTAGCAGGAGGAAGAAAATAATGAAGATTAGACTAGAGATAAGATGAAGAATAGGATGACTAGAGAAAATCAATGAAACCAAGAGTCGATTCTTTGAGAATTCAACAAAATGGACAGACTTCTAGCTGGATTGACAAAGAAAAAAGAAAACTCAAATAATTAAAATCAGAAATGAAAGAGTCTACATTAATACTAATATTATAGAAATTAAAAGGAATAGAGAGTAGTGAGAACAGTTGTACACCAACAAATCAGATAACCTAGATGAAAAGGATGAATTCTTAATACACACAACCTACCAAAACTGAATCATGCAGAATTAGAAAATCTGAACAGACCTATAACTAGTAAGAAGATTGAATCAGTAACCAAAAATCTGCCAACAAAGCAAAGCCCACAGCCAGACGCCTTTCCTAGTCTAAAGAACAAATAACACAGGGGTGCTTGGGTGGCTCAGTTGTTAAGCATCTGCCTTCAGCTCAGGTCATGATCCTAGGGTCCTGGGATGGAGCTCCGCATTGAGCCCTGCATCGAGCCCTGCATTGAGCTGCCTGCTCAGTGGGAAACCTGCTTCTCCCTCTTCCGCTCTCCCTGCGTGTGTTCCCCCTCACTGTGTCTCTCTTGCTGTCAAATAAACAAATCTTAAAGAAGAGGGAGAAGGAGAAGAAGAAGAAAGAAGAAATAGCACCAATTATGCTGAAACTATTTTGTAAAAGTGAAGAGAAGGCAATAGTTCCAAACTCATTTCATGAATCCAGTGTGCATCTGATACTAGAATCAAAAACAACTTCAGGACAAGTACAGACCAATATCCCTGATGAATATTGATGCAAAGATCCCAAACAAGATATTAGCAAATAGAATTCAACAGCATGTTGAAAGGATTATACACTATGACCATGTGGAATTTATTCCTCGAATGCAAGAATGGTTCAACTTTTGAAAATCAATTAATGTAATGCACTGCATTAATATAATGAAGGGGAAAAAACGATATGACCATCTCAGTTGATTCAGAAAAAGCATCTGACAAAATTCAACATCCTCTCATTATAAAAATTCTCAACAAACTAGGAATTAAGAGAAACTACCTCAACATAAGAAACACATTTATGAAAAACCCATAGCTAACATCATATGCAATAATGAAAGGCTGAAAGTTTTTTCTGTAAAATAAGGAGCAAGACAAGAATGCCCACTTTTGCTATTTCTATCAACATAGTCCTGGAATTAGGCAAGAAAAAGACAAGTTTTCCAAATTAAAAGGAAGAAGTAAAATGATCTCTTTTCAGACAACATGATCTTATATCTAGAAGGCCCTATAGATCCCCTCAAAAACTTAGAACTAATAAACAAATTTAGTAAAGTACTAGGATACAAAGTCCACATGCAAAAATTAGTTGCATTTCTGTACATTAACAATGAACAATCTGAAAAGGAAATTAATAACTCTATTTACAATAGCATCAGAAAGTATAAAATCCTTAGGCATAAACTTAGCCAAGAAGGCAAAAGACTTGTACAATGAAACTCACAGTATTTTTGAAAGAAATTAAAGTAGACAAAAATAACTGGAATGATATCCCATGTTTTTATGTTGGAAGATTTAATATGTTAAGATGTCAATACTACCCAAAGCAATCTACAGATTCAGTGCATTCTCTATCAAAGTCCCAACACTGTTTTACAGAAATAAAAAACATCCATCCTAAAATTCATACTAAATCTTAAGAGACTGTTTCAATCTTGAAAAACAGAAACAAATTGGGAGGTCTTACACTTCCTGGCTTCAAAACTTTTTTAAGAGCTACATTAATCGAAACAGTGTAGTGCTGGTATAAAGGAATAAATATAGATGAATGGAAAAGAATACACAATGCAGAAGTAAATCATCACATATATGGTCAAATGATTTTTGACAAGGGCACTAAGACCTTGGGAGTGGGGCAATCTTTCAATAATTGCTGTGGGGAAAACTGGGTATCTATACATGCAAAACAGTGAAGCTGGTCCTTACCTTACAGCATATACAAAAATTAACTCAAAAATTGATCAAAGACCTAAACATGAGAGCTAACACTATTAAACTCTTGGGAAAAAACATAGAGGAAAAGCTTTATGACATTGGATTTTGCAATGATTTCTTTGTTATATCAAAAGCATAGGCAACAAAAGGAAAAATAGGCAAATTGGACCACATCAAAATTAAAAACTTGGGTGCCTTAATGGCTCAGTCAGTTAAGTGTCTGCCTTCAGCCCAGGTCATGGTCTCCGGGTCCTGGGATTGAGTCCTGCTTTGGGCTCCTTGCTGAGCAGGGAGCCTGCTTGTCCCTTAACCTCTGTCTGCTGCTCCCTCTGCTTGTGCTCTCTCTGTTTCTCTCTTTCTGTGCAAATAAATAAATAAAATTTTTAAAAAATTAAAAACTGTTATGTATCAAAAAACAGTGTCAACAGAGTGATAACACAACCCATGGAATAGGAGAAAATATTTGCAAATTATATATATGATAAGGGGTAAATATCAAGATTGTATAAAGAACTCCTATTACCACAACCACCAAAAGCAAATTTCTTGATTAAAAAATGAGCAAAGAACTTGGGGCGCCTGGGTGGCTCAGTGGGTTAAGCCTCTGCCTTCGGCTCAGGTCATGATCTCAGAGTCCTGGGATCGAGCCCCGCATCGGGCTCTCTGCTCGGCAGGGAGCCTGCTTCCTCCTCTCTCTCTGCCTGCCTCTCTGCCTACTTGTGATCTCTCTGTCAAATAAATAAATAAAACCTTTAAAAAAAAAAAAGAAAGTGTAAATACGTTTCATAATGAGATACTACATCACATATTGCATTAGGATACTATTATCAAAAAAGGAGAAAATAACAAATTTTAGCAAGGATGTAGAAAAATCAGAACCTTTGTGCACTTGATGAGAATATAAAATGATGCAGCCATTAGGGAAAACAGCATGGTGGTTTCTCAAAAAATTAAAAATAGAATTACCATATGATCCAGTAATTCCATTTCTGGGTATGTATCGAAAAGATTTGAAAGCAGGGACTCTAACAGATATTTATACATGTTCATATCAGCATTATTCATAATAGCCAAAAGGTGAAAGCAACCTTTTTGTATCTCTGAATCTTTCTGTCTTCCTCTTTTTAATTTTCCTTCTTTCTCTTTCTTTCCTTTTTTTTCTTGCTCCCTCTTCCTTTCTTCTCCCTTCCTCCCTCCCTCCTTCCCTTCCTTCCTTCCTGTCTTTCTTTCCTCCTACTTTTCTATTTCTCCTCCTCCACCTCCTCCTCCTTGTTCTTCCTTCCTTTCCCTCCCCCCATTCATGATGACATTTCATTGATGTTCCCATCTCTGTCCTGCTCATTGGTGGATGAATGAATGAACAAAATGTGGTATATACACATAATGGAAAAATTATTCAGCCTTAAAAAAGAGAAGGAAGGTCTGACATGTGCTCTAACATGGATCAGCCTTGAAAACGTTACACTAAGTGAAATAAGCCAGCCACAAAAGGACAAATACTATATGAGTCCACTTATATGAGGCTCCTAGAGATTAGATAGAGATGATAAAAAGAAGAAAAGTGGTTACCAGGGGCTGGAAGGAGGGAAAAGTGTGGCATTATTGTTTAATGGTTATGGATTTTTGGTTCAAAAGCTGAAAAAAATTCTTGGGAGAAATGGTGGCCGTATTGCACAACATAAATGTACTTAATGCCATTGAGGTGTACACTTAAAAATGATGAAAGTGGTAAATTTTATGTTATATCTATTTTACCACACACATCTTAAAAAATGTTAAACCAAAAATATATTAAAATTCATAGAATAAACCAACTCACTTCAGAAAAATGCAAAATAGGTTAACAATATGAATCATGAGTAATTTAAGCAATGATAATTTGGTCAGTAGAGGTGGATTGGATTTTTAAAATATCACTTTAGACATTAAGTTGTCAGGTGAAAGAGAAGCCTAAACATTCCATTTCTTTAAGTCTTCTTGGATATATTTGTATTACAAAATGAGAAAAAAAAAAAAAAAGCCAAAAAACCCTCCAAACTTAATATAAGGAAATGTCACTTGGATGACTTAATCCCATATTCTCCAAGGAATTTTGGTGAAAGAATTGAAGTTGTAATGTTTGGCTATTTTCTGGACTAAAACTTTGTAACTATTTCAGAATACTTCCTTTCTATTACATAATAGTATCAAACTTTTGTGGCTAGGATTTATTCAAACACTTTAGCAAGCTGGGAAAAAATAGTACCAACATTAGGTGATTATTTATTCTACTCCTTGGTGAGAAATTTCCCTATATACCAGAATATTTGAAATCAATATGTGGCTAAAGGAAACATAAAATTATTGAAAAACCACTGACCCGCAAATTGTCATTATTTAGCAACCCGAAGAGTATCTGATATCATTTCTCATTGTTTAATTGTTTGTATTTTAAGGCAGTCTATTAAACATGATTATTTTTTACTAATCTGTAGTATTTTCAGAGCATTGGATAAATGATGAATATAGATACTTCTCTTACTTCCCCAAACTTTAACACTTATAAAGAAGAAATAATTTTCAAATTTCTTTTTTTTAAGTAATATTTTTTTTCTGATGAGAAGTCAGTAGAAAAATATATGTATAGACATACATGCACTACATACAAAAACAATATGTTAATACCTCTTTTAAAGGAAAATTATATAAACAATAATGACATTTTAAATAGTTTATATAATGGCAGTCAGAGACTGCTGAGTCCATCTGAATATGTTAGAGTCAAAATGAAATTTAGCTCTTGGGTCTCTAAACTGTGTATCCTCTACATCTTCTCCCCCAAAATTAAGATACATGTGTTGGGGAGGGGGATTAGCTAATGTGTGCTTAGGGCACATAGAATAGTTTCTGTCCCATGGAAAAGTCATTGTCGTCGTCATCATCATCATCATCATATCATCATCATCATCATCGTTTTTACCAGGGACTCTCAACCTGGGGTATTTTTTGCCTCCTAGGGGGCATTTG
Organism: Lutra lutra; assembly: GCF_902655055.1. Taxonomy (NCBI): domain Eukaryota; kingdom Metazoa; phylum Chordata; class Mammalia; order Carnivora; family Mustelidae; genus Lutra; species Lutra lutra. The sequence goes on along the minus strand of NC_062283.1, from coordinate 47,916,010 downwards.
GTGATACCTGGAGACCATTTTTTTTGTCATGACTTAGGGGCAGCTACTGGCTTCTACTGGATTAGAGTGCAGGATTCTGCTAAAATTCCTACAATGCACAGGACAACCCCCACACAAAAAATTAGCAGACCCAAAATATCAATCGTGCTGAGGTTGAAAAACAATGATTTAAGTTATTCTGTTTTTGGAGATGAAGTTTAAAGGCCAGCAAACATTTACAAAATGTTGCAAATAATGCTGATTAATCCCAACATTAATTCTGTATTTTTTAAGCTTCTGTTAAGCAAATTGTGAGATATCAAGGATCAGAAATCTCTATGGATATGTAACTATGGGGTGGGAAAAGTTTGTAAGGGAGTAATAAGGTAACAAGGGTGCTCCTACAACACAGAGTAAGAAGTAAAACAGAAGACGCTGAAGAAAAACTAATGGGAGCAGGGGCTGAGCAGGTAGAGGGAATCTCAAGAACCTGATTTTAGGGCTTCTGTTTTACCACCCTCATTTTACCTCAGCATCTGATGTAGGTTTATAACTTTTTAGTTAATTTCAGACTTTGAATGAAGGAATGAAAAGAAACCTGATGACAACTCCCATCCCTTCACTCTCCTCTTAAGTTCTCACTGCCCTGACTATTCCCCAAAGCTCTATAGTGCTCTGTGTTTTCTCCTAATCATCAGCAAAATGAGGAGAGACCCAGTGTGCTCCCTAACTACTTTCCACTGAGGAGGAAAATTGGATTGAGAGGGGATTGGCAGGAATATATGACAGAAATGATGAGATCAAGTGGGACCAATTCCTACCCATATGTAAAGCTCCCTTCAGCCAGCACACAATTGTATTTATTCTATCTATTGAATTTACAGACTCCTTGACCTGATTTTGGTAGCTGTTATTGATCTATTTTTATGGAAATACTTCTTTTGCGATGTTTTAAACCAAATAACCATGATTCAAATCACAGATGGTGTGCAACTCCTGTGATTGGAAATCCCCATCATCCTGAGATTTTGATGTGATTTTGTGTGGGGGGGAAGTTCTTTTCTTAAAATAGTGCTATTTTAAGTGGCTTTACTAAACCATACAGTAAGGAACAAAATAAAAACATATAGTAATAACTAAAGGCGTTTTCTGTGTTAAGGGTGCTCACACTGTGACTCAGTGGCCATTACTGTGTTTGCTCAACCAAGATGTATGCTTTCTGGCTGCTTTTGTTAGCTTCGCACATCACATTTCACCGCATAAATCCCCAGTAAGTCATTATCTGGTTCCTAATCAAAAGACACGTACCGAGCCAAAAAGCAAAGCCAATTTACGCTTTTGTTATCCTATAGTTGTGCTTTTATTTCAACCAACCTGATACTGATTTGATTTTGAAGTTTCTTATGTTAATGAGATGGAAAATTGTGTTTTCCAGAAGTCTGCACCCTGTGAGAAAAGTGGTAAGAGCAGAAAACTATGCAGTGGGGTAGGTGATGGGCTTTGGGAAGGCAATGGATGGTAGAGACAGAAAGGAGGAGGAAGAGGAGAAGAGGGGAGGAAGAGAAAATAAGGGAGAGTGATAGAACTAGGGATGGTGAAAGAAAAGAGCAGAAAGACAGAGAGAGGAAAACAGAGAAAGACATTTAGTGAGACAGAGACAGAAAACAGACACATCAGAAACAGAGAAATTTGTTTAGCAGCTCTGAAGGATTAAAAAACCTCAGGAAAAGAGTGATAGCAATCAACGACAAGTAGAAAATGTGAAATGCTAGTTGCTCTGTAACTTCTCTTTCTCTGAGACTTTTCCGAATGTTTGGTTTCCCTAAAATTTCTGGAAATAATTGCTTTTGGAGTTGGAATTTTTTAAAATGTGGCAATGTTTGTAACTGGTCCCAGAAGTGGCAGAAAGAGCCAAGTTACATTTGAGTTATACTTACATAGCGTTAACTTAATGGTGTATAGAAAACTGGGAACAATTTTTAAAGACTTATAAAATAATATGCCCTCTAATGTTATTTTTACTTACTTGGCTCCATCCAATATTTTAAGATCACTTAAAATCGGTCTTACTATTTTGAAGGCCCATTACCATGTTCCATACAGTGCAATTTATACTCAAATGTCACCATTAACCTAACTTTATCCTAATAATTTTATGCTCTTTCTGCAAAGAGAAGTCACATTTAAAGAAAGAATTTCAGGCTTCTTCCCTTAAATTATCAATAAACAAATTTTTACAGATTTCCATAAGTACAGAACCAACAAGCAGCAAAAGCACAGTTGTTTTTACAGTGCAAATAAGGACCATCTACATAAGACGGAAGAAATTTAAATTAGAGTGTGAGAGCGAATTGTTTAGGAGCACAGATACTGGGGTCCCAGGCAGAGCTCTGCCTCAAATTAGTCAAGGGACCTTAGCCACCCCATTTATACTTCCTTGGTTTTTGTTTTCTTATCTCTTATATGAGAAATGTTATCAAGATGACTCTCTAAATTTTTAACCTTATGTGTATTCTGAGGGTTGGTCACTTGGAAAATCAGGAGTCAAAGAGTATAAGCCCAGCATGTGCAGTGAGAGGTGGTGTTTATGGTTTGCTGTAATTTTGATATTTAGCTATAAAGTAGCTAATATTCTATAGTATAACCTGTTCCATAAATTACTTTTAAAAGTAGTATGAATTATCACTTTCTACATGCACTATAAAATATACTTCCCATAATGTTTTCTAAAATTTTTTGTGTTCATGTAAGCTTAAGGGTTAATGGAAAGAGAGGAGACCCTTCCATATTTTTTTCCAATTACACTTTTTACTTAGAGATCATTGTAGATTCATATGCAGTTGTAAGAACTAGTACAGAGAGATCATATGTACCTTTTAACCAGTTTCTCCTGATGGTACTGTCTTCCAGCACTGTGGTACAACATCACAGCCAGGATTTTGCCAGTAATAAACTCAAGATAAAGGACATTTTCATCACCACCTGTTGCACAGTAATAAACACCCACATTCCCTTCCACCTTCACCTCTACCTCCACCTCAACCCTTGGCCACCCTGAATCTGGTCATTACTTTTCTATTTTTCATTTCAAGAATGTCATATAAATCAATATACAATATTTAACCTTTTGGGGTTGTAGTTTATCACTCAGCCTTATTTTCTGGTTTCATGCTGGTTCTTGCATATATCGGTAGTGCATTCCTTTTTATTGTTGAGTAGTATTCTATGCTACAGCTATGCCACAGTGCTTACCAGTACACCCACTGAAGGACATTGGGTTGTTGTCAGTTTTGACCTATTATGAATAAAGCCTATATAAATCTTTGTGTACAGGTTTTTTTGAGAACACAGATTTTCATTTCTCTGGGACAAATACTTAAGAGTTCCGCTGCTGGGTTGTATGATGGTAAATTTTTTTCATTTTTTAAGAAACTGTTAACTGTTTTTTTAGAGTGGCTATACCATATTACATTTACATCAGTAATGTATGAATGATCCAGTTTCTTTACAGCCTCTCCAGCATTTAGTATTGTCACTTTTTTTTATTAGTACACTTTTTTTTTTTTTTTTTTTTTTTTTGACAGAGAGATCACAAGCAGGCAGAGAGGCAGGCAGAGAGAGAGGAGGAAGCAGGCTCCCCGAGAGAGCAGAGAGCCCCATGCGGGGCTCGATCCCAGGACTCCGAGATCATGACCTGAGCCGAAGGCAGCGGCTTAACCCACTGAGCCACCCAGGCGCCCCTATTAGTACACTTTTTTTAAAAAACAGTTTTAGATTTATATAAAAATTGAGCAAGTAATGCAGAATGTTTCCATATGCTCCTCACACACATTTTTCCCTATTATTAACATTTTACATTTGTGTGCTACATTTGTTATAACTAGTAAACCAGTGTTGGTGCATTATTATTAACTAAAGTCAATAGTTTATTCAGATTTCATTAGTTTTTACCTACCAACCTTTTTCTTTTCATATTATATCTAGCTGCCACATCTCCTTTGGCTCCTCTTGGCTGTGATAGTTTTTCAGACTTTTCTTGTTTTTGATGGCCTTTATCTTGATGACCTGATGTTGTCATTTTACAATTCAAGTTAAGTGTAGAAATTTCTACTTGCACCTTATTACCCTTTTCTGTTTATAATATAATCATCCTAAATTTTTCCTCTACATACATTTGGAATCTTAAGATAATTCTCAAGAGGAGAAGGAAAGTCTGTTTCAGCTCTCTCTCTCTATATATATGTATATATATATATTAATTTATTTATTTGACAGACAGAGATCACAAGTAGACTGAGAGGCAGGCAGAGAGAGAGAGGAGAAAGCAGGCTCCCTGCTGAGCAGAGAAACCCATGTGGGGCTTGATCCCAGGGCCCTGGGATCATGACCTGAGGCTTTAACCCACTGAGCCACCCAGGTGCCCCAGCTATCTATATTTTTGCTTACTATGTTCTTTCTTCTTTCCTGATCCTCCAACACACCTTATTTTATTGTTTTCCTTTCTGTTTAAGATTTCTTTAGCGACTTTTTACAGGAAAGTATACAGATATCAGATCCTTTCAGTTTTCCTTTATCTGAGCATGTCTTGGTTTTCCCTTCATTCTTGAAGGGTATGGTGACTAGATATAGGATTTAAGGTTCACAATTATTTTCCTTTTCAGTCTTAAAAAATATTACTCCACAATTTCCTGACCTCCATGGTTTCTGATGAGAAATTCCCTGTCATTCAGATTGTTTTCTACTATAGGTATAAGGTGTTCTCTCGTTTTTAGATGTCTGTCTTTAGCTTTCGGAAGTTTGACTATGACTTTTCTTGGCATCAGTTTCTTTGAGTTTTTCATGTTTGGGGTTTGTTCTGCTTCCCTAGGTTTATGGGGTTTTGCCAAATTTGAAAGATTTCCACTATTACGCTTTCAATAATTTTCCTGCACTGTCATCTTTTTCCTCTCTTGCTAGGACTTTGATAACACAGGTCCCTGATGATGTACTCTTCCCCCCGCTCCTTTTTCCTTCAGTGTGTTTTCTCTTCATTCTCCAGATTGGCTGATTTCTCTGTCTTCAAGTTTACTGGTTCTTCCCTCTGTCCCGCCACACCCCATTCTGCTTCTGAGCCTGTCTCTGACAAATAAGTAAATAAATAAACAAAATCTTTAAAACAAACAAACAAACCTGAAAACTTTATCTAGGTATAGATGTGTGGAGGAAGGGGTGGGCTGAAAAGATGATTGGGCCAGCAAGTAGTACTTTTCAGCCAAGTGTATTTATTTTTTTCTTACCTGCAGTTGTTGCCATATTTTAGGGTTTTAAAAAATTCCATGGACATCCCTAGCTACATAGCTTGGACACCTAGTGCAAAAATAAAAATATAGGACCCTTATTTGAAAAACAGGAAAGGGGTCATTAAAGGTACTAAAATACAAAGCTTTAATTTTTTTCTGCTCTCTCTTTTGGATTGTCATGGTGATTTTTTTAAAGTATGCTAATAGTTATTCTAAGTAGAAAAAAAACTTACAAATCTTACCACTCATTTTTATATTCCTACCAGTTTTAATGCAGCTATATGAGTCTTTAACTCATATGTAGAATCTCTAAAAGTGCAAAATTTATATATGATATGGATTTTGTTCTTACCAGAACAATGGGAATGCTACACAAAACTAACTAACCTGTTTTTATTTTACTTCTTGGACACATGCATTCTATTGACAGCCTATCTTCAGCTTATTAGTGGGTGAGTAACAATTGAAAAGAAAGGAGACTATGGGTTGTTGTATCTTTCTCTATTCTTCTATGCCATCTTTTAGCATAATTAGTTGGATAATACAAGGAAGTAACATGCATAGGAAAGGATATGATTATGATTCTTAGTCATTTGTGTTCTTAGAACTCCATTGCTTGCTTTATGCATTTGAAGCAAGTTCTGGTTAAAATGGAATACCTGGTTGCTTAGAGCTGTCTGTGCCTCTGCTTATTCAGTTGAATATGTAACACACTTAATGTGTACTTGCTTTGAGTTTCACTGAGCTCTCATGCCTGGTGGGTCCACAAGTATTGTGTAGCCTGGTGGATAGGCTTAGTGCACATTAGTATATTCTCTATTCCCATGCATACTCCATTGCCTCACTGGAATTCACTTACTAAAGACGAGTTCAAAAATAAAATTATTGAGGGGACATCTGGGTGGTTCAGTCAGTTGAGTATCCAACTTTTGATTTCAGCTCAGGTCATAATCTCAGGGTCCTGAGACTGAGCCCTGCATTGGGCTCTGTGCTGAGCAAGGAGTCTGCTTAAGATTCTCTCTCCCTCTCTGCTCCTCTCCCACCACTCACATGCATGTTCTCTCTCTGTCCCTCAAACAAACAAACAAACAAACAAACAGATTTTCAAGACATTGTTAGAGAAGCATTTAATCAAGCATAGCTCTGAGCACAGAGCTGTATTTTTAGTGTCCTATACCTAAATTTTCTAATAGTCTTTTCTTTGCCCACCTAGTTTTCCTTTAAGTTATGAAATCTGGCCCTTCAAATTCCTATTACCTAAGGGTTTATTAGTTGAGCACTTTGCTTTTTTTTTTTTTTTTTTTTAGTATTTACTTATTTCCTACCTCTATCACATACATTGGCCCTTGTTATCTCTGTGAGTGCAGTTGTCTTTTTTTTTCTGTTTTTGTCTTTTTTCCCCCTGTTTTAAACTTTGTACTTCAATTCTGCTACATGTGGACTTCAGGCTTTCTGTTTTCAGGATCGTCTAGATTAACACTCATAATTCCTAGTTGTGCCTTAATTAACCTGTTTCTTTTTCCTTGATTTTTATTGTAATCTAGTAATGCCTGGGTTTGGTGCTGATGTTGTCTAGAGCAGTGTTTTTTTCAAACTGTGGCAACTCATATTCATGTAGATACTGCTTTTTAACACACACACACACACACACACACACACACACACACAAAATTGTATGTTGGTTCATAGGATTAAATGCATTTATTAATGTGGGCTATGGGTCATGGTCAAAATGTCTGAAATCTGGTCTACTATAAACACAGATTATTTTGACATTGGAAAAAAGTCCAAACCATTGCATAAATTGCAACATATTATAAATTAAATGCATAACATCTGCTGTACTAAAGGGATACTGCAGTGATGATTGTGTCATAAAGGGATGATCATCATGCCATAAGTTTCATCCATGATACTTCTTATTACTATAATCTTCAATGTGGACTACCAGCAGTATTGAAGAGAAGGAGATGGGGCTAATAGGGGGAGGAAAAACACATGTGAAGGATTGAGATGGGATGTACAGACTAGTTTGACTAAAGGATCCAGGGTTTTATGGAAGCAGAGAACAATGACATTTAGGTTCAGGAAATACAAGGACATTCTTTGTTAGACTATGATGTGTGCTTGGATTCTGAATTTGATACAGTCATTTCATTAGAAAGCTACTGGAGATTACTAAGTATAGGAATGATGCTATAAAAGTGGGGGTTTGGATGATTATCTTGATAGCAGTTTATATATCTTGGGTTAGAGAAGAGAAAGGCTAAACTTTAAGAGACCATCTTGAGCTGTGCTATCCAATATGGTGGCCACTGGCCAAACATAGTTCCTGAATAGTTGAAATATGTGCATGTAACTGAAGCCTCAATCTCTTTCTCATCTGTAAAAAGAGAATGATAATTTTACCCATGATATAGAGTTCTGTGAGGCTTAAATGACTCATCCATGTAAAGCCTTTAGAAAAGTACCAGATTAAAAAACCAAAAACAAAAAAACACAAAAAGAAGAAGAGCACCAGGTACGGAGTAAGTGTTTAATTAATATTGAATCTTATGTATATTATTCACATAAATACTATATATTTAAATGAGTGTCCAAATATGTTGTAGTCCCAGACGTATTTAGCATGAGCACTGCAGGTGAAGAAATTCTAACTATCCTTTAAAAAATATTTGTCTATTGCCATCAAACTATTTCTTTATCTTTTTGAGTTAGAATAATTACATAATTGAGTCAAATCTTAGGAGTCAGATTACATGAACTTGAAGTTTGATGAGAACTGACTGAAGGCAAATTACTTAACCTTAGCAAGTCTCTGTTATCTCATCTCTGCAATGAATGTAAACATACTTCCTCAGTCTGTGTGCCCATTGTTAGGAAATGATTCGTGGAAGAGAGTCAAGCATAGTGCCAGGCACAGGTTATTTTACTGTTACTCTTATTTCTTTTGGAAGAACCCTTTGCAATCCTGTAAATCTAGAACTTTTTATTTTAAGCTCATTATAAGAATATATTTTTGAACCATAGCCACAAAATCTGAAAGACAAACATTTCAATTTTTCTTTTTATTTTCTCCTTTATCACTTAAGGCTGCGTTTATTATGAAAAATATATTTCTATTGAGTCTTTTAACCTATTCACTGGCTTATAAAAATGTTAATTGGTTATGGAAAACAGGACAGCTAAATCTATTTTTCAGCTTAGCACCCCCATTTGAATCTTTGTTCTGCTGTGACATTTTTAGATTTATGTATCTTTAGCTTTTCTTCTCTAGATATATAGTTTGCTTAATTAACTCTTATTTCTGTTGACTTGGCTGTAATGACCTTGCATTTGGAGGTTTGAGGCAAAATACCTGAATGAGAGTCATTATTAATAAAAAATGATTTTAGGATTTGTTATTCCTTTGTGTAACAATATATATTTGCTTTTTAAAAGCATTCTTTATTAATTATTTGAGAGAGAGAGAACTCGAGCAGGGGAGAGGCAGAGAGAGAAGCAGACCCCTGCTGAGCATGGAGCTGGACATGGGACCTGATTCCAGGACCTGAGATCATGACCTGAGCTGAAGGCAGATGTTTAACCAACAGAACCACCCAGGCACCCCTAAAAATACATATTTGTTTTCTAATACAAGGTTAACACTCCAGGTAAAGGAAGTTTTTAAAGATTGCTTCTCAAATGAATAATTATTTTCTATGTGTAAACAAGAGGAGATACTTTGTAAGAAACACTTACTGTGTCATTGATTAAATAGCTATTCCTTTCTGCCCAGTTATAGCACAGAGCTCTAAAGGACATAGAACTCTAAAGGACATAAACACTATTCTCTCATTGATCAAATAGCTATTCTTCTCTTCCCAGTTACAGCATGGAGCTCTAAAGAAATCTGGTTTGCAAGTTCTCTTTACTAGCTTCCTCAGTTGCTGTCCAACACAAAGTTAAGGAGCTTGAAACATTACAGTGTTACTCTTGGTATAAGCATTATAGGGCCTTTCTCAAAATGGGTTGAATTATTTATCTAATGCCAGATTTTACCCTTATCTATTAAGTGATCTGCCCTAAATATTATCTAAATGGGATCACAAAATAATTCTAAGATATATTCATCTCTTCAGGGCTCTCCACAGGGTTTGCTTGATAGACCTGTTATTTGTTTACATGGATTCTGGCCTGAGAATGAGGTTTGGCTTATGGAACAGAGACCATATGCTGAATTTAATATGTTGTGAAATATGCCTTAACCAGAAATGGCTTTAAATATTTTTTATTTTAGTATAGTGTACATACAATATTAAATTAGTTGCAGATATATGGCATAGTGATTCAACTTCTCTATTGTGTTATGGTATGCTCCCCACAAGTGTAGCTGCCATCGGTTACTATTCATGGTATTACAGTATCATTGTCTATGTTCCCTTGCTCAGCCTTTTATTTATGTGACTTCATTTATTTCGGAACTGGAAGCCTGGATCTCCCACTTTCCTTCTCTCATCTTGCCCATTCCCCTACCTCTCTCCCTTCTGACAACCATCCATTTGGTCTCTGTATTTATAGGTCTGATTTTGCTTTTTGTTTGTTTATTCATTTGTTTTGTTTTTTAGACTCCATATATGAGTGAAATCATATGGTATTTATCTTTCTCTGTCTGACTTACTTCACTTAGCAGAATACCCTCTAGGTATATCCATGTTGTTGCAAATAGCATGTTCTCTTCTTTTTATGGCTACATAATAATTTATTGGACATATAGCTCCCATTCATTTATTGATGGATACTTAATTTGCTTCCATATTTTGGCTATTGAATAATACTTCAATACATGTGGGGGGCCGTGTATTTTTGGCAAATCTTTTAAATTTATGTGTCCCCTCATTTTAGAGGAAAAATATTATCATCCTTCCAATTGGAGTTAGCTTGAGAATTCTCTGTTGTGAGATTAAGTTGATGGTAGATCCTCAAGCATTATATTTTTATTATCCTAATAGAGCTTGGGAGGTAATAGAGCTGCCAGGAGAGAAGAGGTAAATTAAGAACCAGAAAATTTTATAAGGTTAGAAATAAAGTCATGTTCTAATTATAAGAGCAAGGCCAAAGATAAACATATAAAAGTGTGTATGAAAGGAAGAGGAACTGTTAAACTAGAAGGTCAGTTGGATGAAAAGCAAGAAGTTTCTTCACGTCTAAAATGGAGCTAGGAGGGCGCCTGGGTGGCTCAGTGGGTTAAGCCGCTGCCTTCGGCTCAGGTCATGATCTCAGGGTCCTGGGATCGAGGCCCGCATCGGGCTCTCTGCTCAGCAGGGAGCCTGCTTCCCTCTCTCTCTCTCTCTCTGCCTGCCTCTCTGCCTACTTGTGATCTCTCTCTGTCGAATAAATAAATAAAATCTTTAAAAAAAAATAAAATAAAATGGAGCTAGGAGCTAGTCATATCTTGCTGTTAGGTTTTTTAGTATATTTTTGTTAGTGCTCCTAATAGTGCCTGGCACCTATTAAATCCCCAATCAATAACAGGCATTATTATCTTCATTATTTTTATTTGAATTGAGGAATCTGACTCTGATAATATTTTCCAAATATGAAAACTTAGAAATGGGTTCTTATATCCCTTTCCAAACTTAAATTCATATCTGGTGTGTAGAATTCAATCCCAATGCCATTGGAGTTCATGTCACATGTGTTCCTTCTTTATTTTCATCACAGAGAGATGCAGCTCTCCTATCCTCATGATGAGTTTAGCGATTTAGAAATCAAGCCAGTAACTATATTACCTATTCAGCTGGTGAACTGTGACACAATGTTTCATTAGTCATACCAGGTTATTTTGGAAATATGTCCTATCAACCTATAAATTATGGAGCTGCTGTTATAAATTCATAACACAACTATATGGGAAGTTTTGGATTAAGTTCATATTCTCAGCTGAATTAAAATATGAATGAGCTACTTTGCATCCCAGACTTTGGTTCACTCTAAATATTAAGTTATCACTTATCACTTAAGTGATAAGTTATCACTTATCATAAGTTATCACTTATCATTAAATATCACTAAAAATATTAAGAAAAAAAACTGATGGAGCTCCTGGGTGGCTCAGTGGGTTAAGCCTCTGCCTTCGGCTCAGGTCATGATCCCAGGGTCCTGGGATCAAGCCCCGCATCGGGCTCTCTGCTTGGCGGGGAGCCTGCTTCCCCCTCTCTCTCTGCCTGCCTCTCTGCCTACTTGTGATCTCTCTGTCTGTCAAATAAATAAATAAAATCTTAAAAAAAAAAGAAAAGAAAAAAAAAGAAAAAAACTGAGAACACAGTATTATTTGAAGTCCATATTCAACCTGTCATTTTGACAGATGCATATTCTTGGCTTATTTTAATACTTAGATTGAAAAAAAAATTAAGAATTCTAGCTTGGGCTTCTATGGCTTTTCAAATACATAAAGATTTTCACTCCCATGGGGAAAAGGAGATTATGAGATTCTAAATAATAGGAGGGAATTTTATGTTTGATGATGATTTAAATTAATCCAGGATGTTGTTTATGGCTCTACTAGCTTATTGTGTTATTTTGCCCAGTTCCTAATTCAAACAAGTAACAAGAATATATTGAGTGTTAGGTTATATATTTACCATGCTTGACCCCCCCCCCCCGCAAGAGGATACAATATAACAGCACAGAACACAGATATATAAATAGATAACAATGGCAGAGGGTCTGTTGTGTTGTTAAACAAATGATACTGATAACAAGTGCTGTCAAACTTCAGAGACTGTCTTTTGCTCTAAAAATGTTTCAGAGATTTCATTCTTAGGCTAGAAGTAGCACTTCCTTATGACTCCAGCCCTGCCTCCAGCTGTGACTTCTTTACCACATTTATATCACTCAACTGTCATCACTTGTGGGGATAAATCAAAGTAGGATTTAATGAGGCTAGGAGAAGAATTATGTAGTAAGGTCACATATAGATTCTTTACATTATCTTAGATAGCCCTCCACTTATGGCCCCCCCAAAATTTGTTGTCAGATATCAGTTTCCCTGATTGTAGTGATAGTGCTTAACATTAGTGCTTGACACAAAGAAGAAACTTAACAGGTGTTTGTGTAATCAGTGGTTTCTACAGTTGTTCTAACCTATATTCAGATGTTATTGTTTATAAATTTAAAAATATATAATTTTTTGAATTGTATTTTCAGAGAATCTCAGTGATCACAACTCATATTTATAGAAGTTCACTAGTTATAAACAACTTTGTACACTATTCACAAACCTCACAGACTACTATGTCTCTGAGAAAGGACCTTTGCAAAAAAAATAATAAATTAAAAAAAGGGGGCCTTTGCATGCACTTTCTACACTTACCTATTCAGGTTTTCCTTCATACTACATTTATTGAGTAGGTACAATTCTAAGATTCTAGACACCAGGGAAACAGTAGTGAACAAGACATATGAAGCCTCTCTTCTTGCATTCTGTTGGAGAAATGGACAATATGCTAATATAGACATAAAATACCAGTAATCATAAGGGCTAAGAAGAAAAACAAACCAAAGTAAAAGGATGAAGAGGGATTGGTGGTAAGAAAGGAGCTGGTTAAAAGTAATTCTTTACAAAAAGATAATATTTGGGGACGCCTGGATGGCTCAGTTGGTTAAGCAGCTGCCTTCGGCTCAGGTCATGATCCCAGCGTCCTGGGATCGAGTCCCACATCGGGCTCCTTGTTTGGCGGGGAGCCTGCTTCTCCCTCTGCCTGCCATTCTGTCTGCCTGTGCTCGCTCGCTCTCCTCTCTCTCTGACAAATAAATAAAATCTTTAAAAAAAAAAAAAGATAATATTTGAATTGAGACCTGAAGGAAGTGAAGGAGTAAGGTAAGAGCGTTCAAGCAAAGAGAACAGCAAGTGTGTAGGTACTGAGGCTGGAGTATACCTGACATGCCTAGGAACACCAAGGGGCCCACAGGCCTGGATGAGATTATAGTGATATGACAGGAAGTTGCAAAGGCAGTAAGGACTTTATTGGAAAAGGACTTTTGTACTATCAGAAGGACTTTGGGATTTCTCTGCATGAAACAGGAAAGAGGAATGACAAGCTCTGACTTGCGCTGTGAAAGAAAATATCTGATGTATTGAGATTAGTACTTCAGAAGCCAGGTCAGAAGCAGGGAGAACATTTAGAAAATTCTAGAAATAGACCTGGTGGGATACAGTGATAGTTTGAGCCAGAGTGGTAGCTGTTATGTGGGAAAAATGATGAGGTCTCTCAATTTCAAAAGCAGGCCTGACAGGAATCATCAATGGATTGGATGTGGGTTGTGATCAAGAAGAACTCAAGATTCTCTTGAGTATTTCTAAGATTTTTATAAGCATGGAACTTATACTTACCGAACTAAGAAACACTCGGAGGAGGGCAGGTTTGGGGGGGTGGAAAACAAGTTTGGTTTTGGATGTGTTAATTTCTAGCGCTATCAGACATAAAAGTTGAGAGGTTGAGTTGGCAATTGAATATATGGGCTTAGAGATGGGAGTAGTGAGGGCTGAAAATATATCAGGAGTCTTCTGCATGTAAATGGCAGTTAAAGCATGGAGCTAGATGAGCTCACCTATAGATAAATGCTGATGGAGAAGGGAGTAGATGAGAGGACTAAGTCCTGAGGGCACTCCAAAATGTCAAGGTAGGGGAGCTGAGGAGAAATTAATTATGGTGCCAGAAGAAGCAGGTGAGGAAGGGAGAGTCTCTTCCTCAGGACATCATGAAAGGGAATATGTTTCAGGAGGAGGGAAGTTATGAAATGTATTAAATGCTGCTGAGAGAGTGAGTACAATGAGAACTGAGAATTAACCAAAAGACTTTAGAATAAGGAGAACATTGGTAACCCCTTTCCCTTTTCTTATCTTTACATACAGTTGGATAAACAGTTATCCAAAACAAAGCAAACAAAAACAGATTGAGAGAGGAGAGAGTTTGGGGAGAAGAGGGAGAAAATAAGAATAAGAAACTGATTGTTATATAAACATATGCAAATGTTAAAACAATGAAATGGGATGGGGAAGTTCTAGACAGAGGTCTAAGCTATATTATAGTATTGATGGATACTATTGTGTTGTGGGGGTGAGTCCTAGGCTACACATGTCTACTAACAAGCCATGTGAGAGAAGACATCACTGATATTTTGAGCTTGCTGATGATAGAACTTTAACACATAGAAGAATGTAAAAACAGAGCTTTGCTCTCTTTGCCTCATCACATAATCTGATGATAAATGAGAGTCAATCAATTTTCAAAAATCTTGTCTTCTCTGTATCAAGGAAACAGGCTATTGATTTCACTTTGTAAGATGTTATTTTATTTTGTTTACACAAATATGCTAGAAAAGAAAAACTTTCTGAAAGTGCAGTATAAAACCCTTTTGAATTAGGCAGTTTAATATTTGAGATATGGTGTTGCTTTTTTAAAGTAATTTTTAATAAGAAACCTAGTATGAATGAATGGAAAAGGAAGTAATTGGGGCCTTTCCAATAAAGGAGTAATAATGCAGAAGCTCACTAGATAGCTCTGTTTATTAAGTAATATTAAATAATATATAGTATTAAGTAATATAGTATTAGTATTATTATTATTAAGTATATAGTATTAAGTAATATTAAGTAATATATAATACATAGGAATGGCTCTGTAGTCTATCAAGATACTTAGAGAAATTAAATAATAGAATAAACTAAGCCATTTGACAATTGTTTTCTTAAGTCTTGTATGAGGAGAAAATAGAATTAAGATTTAAAAAAAAATTCTTTGAGTTAAACGTAGAACCAAAGGAAGAGAGATGCGTAAATAACATTTGGAACACAAATCCATAGTACAAGAAAAA
This sequence comes from Lutra lutra, assembly GCF_902655055.1. Lineage (NCBI taxonomy): Eukaryota > Metazoa > Chordata > Mammalia > Carnivora > Mustelidae > Lutra > Lutra lutra. The sequence goes on along the minus strand of NC_062283.1, from coordinate 47,900,894 downwards.
ACAGGACTAAAAGAACATGGGTAATCATTAAAAAAATAGCAATCCATTTTTAATTGTATTAATTTTTCACAGGATGTTATACTCTTATTGAGTGAGAAATGGGATTGTGTTGTTTCAGGAAGATATTTATTTTCTCTTATTAAAGCAACATAATGATTTCAGAGATTATATTATTGATGCAAGAGTTGATGCTACAAATTTATGAGTCTAGTTTAGTGCTTCTCAAACTTAAATGTGCACATAGATCACCAGGGGATCCTGCTACAGTCAGATTCTGGCTCAGTAAGTCTGGAATGGGATCTGAGACTTTGCATTTCTAACCAACTTTCAGGTAAAGTCAGTGTTGCTGATTAGAGCATGGCACTTTGAAAGGAAGGTACAGAGGAATTGTACTTCTTCAGTACCTAGGCTGACTTACAGACTGTACTTAATTCTTTGTCAGAGTGCATCTGTTTGGACCTGATTACACCTCTGATTAGCATCCTCTCAGTTTGTGTTGTTCTTCATAGATGAACATCACATTCTTGAATAATAACTGAGCATGCTTTCAATAGAAGTGATAGATTTGCAGTTATTTATTCTTGTTCATTACTTAGACTTCTTTATGACCAAGAGGGAACATTTTGAATGTTGGGAACGTTCTGTGGATAGGGGTAGAATGAAGCCAATAGTCCTTTGTAAAGATTGTGCCCATGGCCTTATTAGCCCTGTGTTCTAAATCCAGGTTTTATTCTAAATTCCAGTTTTGTTAATCAGTCAAATTTTTTGGCTAATGAGGCCAAGAGTGGGGCAATGCTCTTGATCCTGTTCCATGAATATGGACTACACCCCTAAACCAAACTATTCAGAAATATGGACCATTTTTGTTTGAAGAAGAGGTATATTTAAAGAAAAGTAGCACAAATACAAATACTGATCAAAGCAACCCAAAATGAGTTATCTGCATAGAGTAAAACTCTCTCTCTTCCTGCTATCTAGTCAATATAGTAGCTCTCAAAAACCCTGCCTTCCCATTAGTATCATTTGGGCAAGTCTAAAAAGTATTTCAACCTGGACCCACCACCCCTAAAAGTTCTGATTTAGTTGGTAGAGAGGGGTCTTGGGTATCAGCATTAGTTTTAAAGATCCCTCTTGTTCTAATATGTAGCTAAGATTAAGAGCCAGTGTTTAAAGATTAGAAAGGAGAATGTTTGCAGATTTCTCTTTTTTGGAGGAAAAATATAAGCCGCACAACAAATGGCTTACAAATAGTAGATGTTGGGGCACCTGGGTGGCTCAGTGGGTTAAAGCGTCTGCCTTTGGCTTGGGTCGTGATCCCAGGATCCTGGGATTGAGCCCTGAATCGGGCTCTGCTCAGCAGGGAGCCTGCTTTCCCCCCTCTCTCTTTCTGCATGACTCTCTGCCTACTTGTGATCTCTGTCAAATAAATAAATAAAATCTTAAAAAAAAAAGTAGATGTTAAATAAATATTTAAATAAATGATATTTAAAATTGAGGGTACCTCTGCTTAATTGATCTGTTCACTCCCCCAAAAGAGATGCAAAAAAAGAAAAAAAATTAATGACAGATCTAAAGTTCACAATGATTCCTTTTTTTCATCTCTAAACTAAAAAACAAATATCCGTTAATTTTTTAACAGTTTTCTCAGTACCTAATAATGTATTTACACCCCTGCTGAGGGTTGTTCAACCAAATGGAACTTGGATAAACCCGCATTCTCTTATAATATAAATGAACAGGGTATTAATTTTGAAATGTGTTTTGGTTTGAACTGCCTGGAGTAATACTTTCAAGAGTTTTCTCTCTGAGCAAGTTTATATCTACATATAACTACTACTTAAGAATTCTAGTCATCTTATATTTTCTCACTTTTTTGCCTTTGCTCAGTCTTAGGATTCCTACTTTTATCTCTCACATCCTCAAAAATATTAACTTGGGCTTTCCATTCATTTTCTAGGTTATATTGAAATGATACTTATTTCATGAAGCCTTTTTTCTTCCTTTGGTCAGAATAGTTCTCTCCTACATAAGATATTAATTAAGAATTATCTTTAATAGCCTATCGTGCATTTTCTAGTAGTTATTTATGTATGTTATTATTACCATCCCCTCAAAAATATAAGAAGCTTGAAAAGTGGGGCTATGGCTTATGAAAATTTTAAAGGATTGATTGATTGATTGATTGGTTGATTGATTTGAGGGAGAGAAAACGCACATGTGCATGCATGAGCTGCAGGAGAGGCAGAGGGAGAGGGAGAGAATCTCAGACGCCCCACTGAGCGTGGAGCCCGACGTGGAGCCTGATCTCACGACCTTTAGATCATGAACATAAAACCCTGACCTGAGCCAAAATCTAGAGTCAGATGCTTAAGCCATCCAGGGGACCCTGGCTTATAGAAATTTTATTTATCATTAACTCTTACCATATATATAGATACATAAATGCATTAACAAAAAATTATACTTTGAATTAAACAAATAATCATGGTTATTATGAAATTTTTAATCAATTTTCATTTCATAAGGTAAGTTTTCCTGACTTCATCATCAGATTCTTAGGCATTCTACTTTTTCTTTTATGTACCAACCACATTATTTAAATTAAAAAGCATTCTTTTCCATCAGAAAGAATATGACAGTCATGACATTTTAAAAAATAATCCTTTTATAAAGACGGATTTTGTTTTCAGCAAAGCTAGATGATCGGAATTCCTACAATCCTCAGAATACAGAGGGATTTAGCTAAAATTCAACACAGGGAACCTAGGCAAATAAAGAAGAATCAGTGAAACAGAGAAAATTTCACACAGACTCTAAATTACAGACAAGGAGGAAAAGCTATAAGAAATCACAGAGTGCTTTCTGAGACTCACACTTTAGTGAAGCAGCCTAAGTCCTGAAGAATCTCAAAAGTATTCAACAAATGTGCGTTTTTAGAATGATAGAGAAGAAACTGAAGAAGCTGTTTTATTGAGAACAGAACCTAAATTGAACAAATTGGAACCCTAGAGAAGAGAACAAGAGAGAAACACCTCGGGATATACCATAACCACAAAACATAATTTTTGAACATGAGAACGATGATGTGGAAGTCTAAAATTCTGGGCCTTTCAGAGGTAGCGTCGGGATATCTATCTCCCTCCCTCCCTCCTTCCCTTTTCCCTCCCTTCCTCTCCTCTCCTCCTGTCTCCCCTCCCTTCCTTCCTTCCTTCCTTCCTTCCTTCCTTCCTCCTTTCCTTCCTCTCTCTCTCTCTCTCTCTCTCTTTCTTTCTTGCCTAGATTCAGGGGAAATTATATCTATTTTATTATTGAGTATAGTTGACACACAATGTGACATTATATTTCAGGTGAACAACAGAGTGCTTCAGTGACTCTATAGGCTACACTGTGCTCTAGGTGTAGCTACCATCTGTCACTGTGCAAGAAGATTAGACAACTTTCTGAGTCAAGCCTAGCCTCCAGACACAGAAATGAAAACAAAAAGGAGCTATATTTCTTAATATATTCATACTAACAGCAGAAAAAGGAGCTCTTAAGGCATGAATTTGTGAAACTATGACTTTTCTCTGCTCCCTATGTAGGAACATTTTCCCAATTTAACTAATTAGTTAAAAACAAAAACAAAAACAAAAAAACCCAAAACAATTTCATTCAAACACAGAAAAAATAATTTATAATCCAAATTCATATAAATAAGTTGCAATTTATAAATGTTATAATAAATTCCAATGGATGAGAAGATGCCAGAAAAATGGAATCACAAACAAGATAAAATTTACTGTCAGATTTTTTTAATAGTCTAGAAAATTAAGACAATGATCAAAGGTTTGCAGGAAAAGCATAAATCTCTAATACAAAAGCCTTAATATGAGGTAGCACGACAATCACAGAATCTGAAAAGATAGCAAGAAATTGGTAATGCTCTAGAAAAATGTAAATGAAAAACATTTTAGAAACAGACATTAAAAAAGAAGAAATACAGAACATATAGTTTCACACACACAAAAAGAGTACTATAGAATATAGGATATAAAATTGAAAATCTAAGCCATTGGGGATGCCTGGGTTGCTCAGTTGGTTAAAGCATCTGCCTTCAGCTCCCATCATGATCCTGGGATCGAGTCCTGAGTTGGGCTCCTTACAAAACCCAGATGTCTTCACTTGAATTCTACCAACTGTTTAAGGAAGAAATAATATCAACTCTATACACAATATTACAAATATTTGAAAGGAGGAAATACTTCAGACTCATTCTATGAAGCCAACATTACTCAGATTCCAAAACCAAATACTATACAAGAAAACTGCAGACCAATATCTCTCATAAACATAGATGCAAAAATGCTGAACAAAATTTTAACAAGTTGAATTCAACAGTACAGGAAAAGGATCATACAACATGACCAAATGGGCTTTATCCCAGGAATAAAAAGTTGGTTTAATATTTGAAAATCAGTCAGTGCAATACACTATATTAACAAATGGTGGGGGGAAGCAGTTGGAGAAAAATCCTTTGTTAAATTCAGTGTCCATTCTTGATTTTTTTTTTAAGATTTTTATTTATTTATGACAGAGAGAGAGATCACAAGTAAGCAGAGAGGCAGGCAGAGAGAGAGGAGGAAGCAGACTCCCTGCTGAGCAGAGAGCCCGATGTGGGGCTCGATCCCAGGACCCTGGTGATCATGACCCGAGCCGAAGGCAGCGGCTTAATCCACTGAGCCACCCAGGTGCCCCTCCATTCTTGATTTTAAAAGAAACAAAAACACTCTCACCAAGTAGGTATAGAAGGTGTATTAGTTTCCTCTGACTGCTGTAACAAATAATCACAAATTGGTTGGCTTAAGCAACAAAAATTTATTATCACACAGTTCTGGAGGTCAGAAGTCTAAAATCGAGGTGCCAGCAAGGACTGCACTCCCTGTGGAGGCTCCAGGGGACAATCCTTCTGTGCCTTTCCCAGTTTCTGCGGGCTGTTGGCATTCCTTGCTTTTCTTGGTTTCTTGGTTCATCATTCCAACGACCTCTGTCTTTCACTTCACCTTCTCCTCTGTGTGTTTGTGTCTTCCCCTTTTCTCTTGTAAAACACTTATTGAATTTAGAGCCCACTTGGGTAATCCATAATGCTCTTGTCTCAAGATCCCTAACTTAATTATAGCTGCCAAGATTTTTTTTTTCTTTTCCAAATAGGATAACACTCACAGGTGCAAGGATTTGAACAGACACATATCTCTTAGGAGGCCATCATTCCATGCACTATGGAGGGGAATTTCCATATCCTGAAAAAGGGTGTCTATAGAAAGCTACAGCTAACATCATACTTAATGGTGAAAGACTGAATACTTTCCTGCTAAGAACTGGAATAAGACAAGGATGTGCACTCTTAAGACTTTATTCATGATTGTACTAAAGGTTCCAGTCAGTGCAATAAGGCAAGAAAAAGAAACAAAAAACAGCCAGTTTGGAAAGGAATATGAAAACTTTTCATTCCAAGACAAAATGATCATCTATATAAAAAGTATGGTGGAATCTACAAAAACATAAACAAAAACAAACTAATAGAACTAATATGTGAGTTTAGGATGATTGCAGAATGAAAGCTCTCTATGCAAAAACCACTTCCTTTTCTACAAACAACTGGAAACTAAAATTATATTAAAAAAAAATCCCTAACTTAATTATAGCTGCCAAGATTTTTTTTTTTTCAAATAGGATAACACTCACAGGTGCAAGGATTTGAACAGACACATATCTCTTAGGAGGCCATCATTCCACACACTATGGAGGGGAATTTCCATATCCTGAAAAAGGGTGTCTATAGAAAGCTACAGCTAACATCATACTTAATGGTGAAAGACTGAATACTTTCCTGCTAAGAACTGTAATAAGACAAGGATTCATGACCACAATTATTAGTATTAGTATTTGCTCTAAAGGACACTTTTTTTTTTAACAAGTGACAAAAGCGGAATAAGGTCAGTTGATTATATAATAATATTATATCAATATTGCTTTATTTTTAGGAACTATGCACTGAAATATTTAGTTGTTAAGGGACACTTCAAATAGTTCTAAAAAATAGTATGTATATGAGAGTAAGAGAAATGATAGTGCAAATGATAAAGGTGATAGGGAATTTGGACAAAGCCTATATAGGATCTCTTTGTACTATTCTTATATCAGTTCATGAGTAAGCCTGAAATTAATTCAAAGTAAAATACTGGAAAATAGAATTTTATGAAAGGAATTGAAAAATAGCGTGTATACATCATTCTTCTGAAGACTTTTGCTGCAAATGGATCCATAACTGATTGTCCAGATGAAGTCAAGAGATATAAAACTTTTTTATGACATTTGGCACAGCAATATGCTCTTGTGATGAGAGGCCATTAGCTCATCGAGACAATGCTCCGTGGAAGAAAGGTATGCCCAGGTCTCCATATTCTGATGTGGTGAGTAGAAAGGTTACCAACACTGTTCTCTTTCTCTTTTCCATTCTCTCTTCTCTCTGACTCACACAGTTGAATTTGTGTTGTGTCATCATTATCGATTTTATTGATCAGTTCTCATACCCAAGATTAGAATTTGCAGTGTGCATTCATTTAACTTAAAATGAAAAAAAAAAAAAGCAACAAATATTGTAAGAGAATACTTCAAAAATTTCTTACAAAATCTTCATAGTTTTCCAAACAGGACTGAGGCAAAGTCTATAGTTATCAGGATGTTTTGTAACACATCTAGAGAAAAAGAAGGAGAAAATGAAAATGTGTTTTTAGGGATGCCTGGGTGGCTCAGTTGGTTTAGCAACTGCCTTGGGCTCAGGTCATGATCCTGACGTCCTGGGACATGTCCTATATGGGCCTGCCTGCTCAGCGGGGAATCTGCTTCTCCCTCTGGCTTCTCCTCCCTCATGTTCTCTCTCAAATACATAAATAAAAATCTAAAAATATGCATTTTTATTTATTTTTTTTAAAGATTTTATTTATTTATTTGACAGAGAGAGATCACAAGTAGACAGAGAGGCAGGCAGAGAGAGAGAGAGAGAGGGAAGCAGGCTCCCTGCTGAGCAGAGAGCCCAATGCGGGACTCAATCCCAGGACCCTGAGATCATGACCTGAGCCGAAGGCAGCGGCTTAACCCACTGAGCCACCCAGGTGCCCCTAAAAATATGCATTTTTAAAACCAAATGACTGAATCCCTTTGAGGAAGCTTCTCCTATTTTACTGTCCTCCAAGGAAAGTAGGACAAATGAAAGCTCTGCTGATACTTCATGAGGTTGCAAGGTGCTGCTTTAATGCTCCCAGATCATTCTGGGGAATGTGGCCCAAAGAATCTTGCTTCTAGTGTCTTTTCCACTGCTGTGCAAGAAAGGTAATTAGAAAGATCAGGGAAGGGGCGCCTGGGTGGCTCAGTGGGTTAAGCCGCTGCCTTTGGCTCAGGTCATGATCTCAGGGTCCTGGGATCGAGTCCCACATCGGGCTCTCTGCTCAGCAAGAAGCCTGCTTCCCTCTCTCTCTCTCTCTCTGCCTTCCTCTCCGTCTACTTGTGATCTCTCTCTGTCAAATAAATAAATAAAATCTTTAAAAAAAAAAAAAAGAGGGGCGCCTGGGTGGCTCAGTGGGTTAAGCCGCTGCCTTCGGCTCGGGTCATGATCTCAGGGTCCTGGGATCGAGTCCCACATCGGGCTCTCTGCTCAGCAAGAAGCCTGCTTCCCTCTCTCTCTGCCTTCCTCTCCATCTACTTGTGATCTCTCTCTGTCAAATAAATAAATAAAATCTTTAAAAAAAAAAAAAAAGATCAGGGAAAGGGTAGTGAGAAGGCTTGTGCTCTGAATACCACAGTCATTATTTAAAGTAAAGTTATATACTCAGATAGAAAAATACTCATTATATGGCAGTTTTTCTAAAGTTAAGTCAGATTATCACCCTTCAGTAAACAACACACATTTATCTTTGACACCTTACGATATTACTTAGTAGGTGGCAGATTTTTCAAAACCGTCCTCTCTCTTAAGAAGATTTTCTTAGGGGCGCCTGGGTGGCTCAGTGGGTTAAGCCGCTGCCTTCAGCTCAGGTCATGAACTCAGGGTCCTGGGATCGAGTCCCGCATCGGGCTCTCTGCTTGGCAGGGAGCCTGCTTCCTCCTCTCTCTCTGCCTGCCTCTCTGCCTACTTGTGATCTCGCTCTGTCAAATAAATAAATAAAATCTTTAAAAAAAAAAAAAAAAAGAAGATTTTCTTAGAAACTGTGGTTCCATTAAGAACACATAAAAACCTTTCCTTATGGCATCCCCTCCCCCACCCCGCAGTGGGTGAGTCTTTTTCATTAGGGTGGTCTGTGTTTTGTTTTGTTTTCAATTTTAGAGGATGACTGAAGTCTAGAAATGCTTTGCCCCTTTATTTATAGTGCCTGGATTTCAAGTTTAGTCTCCCATAAATATTTAATGAATTATTAGAAGGCGAGTTACAGTGAAAAGAACATTTTATTTGTTTCTGGGAGAAAGAATGGCAGCATATCCATTCTTGAGGCTCAAAGAAGTCATGGAAGTCAATCACTGAGTTAAGATCCTAATTAACTGTAATAGATGTGAGAGTGTACCCATTAAAAAGTATTATATACATTTTTGATGTATTTATTACCAAAACAAACAAAAAAGAGAGGTAAGGCTTCTTCCTTTCTGTGAAGCGGGACTGGGCCCAGGGCGACGCCCCTGCCCGGGTTTCGGGTCCGTAGCTCCTCAGCTCCACTAGCCCGGCGCTCAGTCTAGGACCTGCCACCCTATGTACGGCGGGAGTCTGTTCAGTCTTCCTCGCTGGTGCGCGCGCTCCCCTGCTGGCTTTGGAGAACTGGAGACGCTGGAAGCCGCATGGGCCAGGCAGGCGCCATGCCAGGCACAGAGCGGGAGACAAAGCTGGCCAGCCAGTCCCCTAAATTAAAAAAAAGGGGGGGGGGGCAGGGGGCAGAATTTAGCAATAAAGAGCTTTGGGATTAGTGATACTTCTTTTGGGGTGTATTTCTGTTATTTGCAAACTGTTTATACCATAAAACTGGGGAAAGTTGTATACTTATGTGATGTTTACTGGCAAACGGTGATCTAAAAGACGTGCAGGACACAAAACACTAATGAATGTAAAACAAAAACTGTATAAGAGAAATCAAAATATAATTTTGGGAAGATCCTTTAAATAATCTCAATTTTTGGAAATTGTGTGTAGATGGAAAAGATGCAGATGATGTAATATACAACCATCATGATAGTAACTGAATTTTTGCATTCAAAATAAGAGGACAATACTATTTCCTATGCTTGTCTGGTTAGACCATTAGTAAATGGCAGTCTTCTGACTATCATAGTAACAGCCAGCAGCAAGGGAATTTGCAGAATTATCAAGCAAGAAAACTAGAAACAAGAAAGTTTGACTTCAGTAGAAACAACAAAAACAATGCAATTTATAAAGCCTGGCCGAATTGAAATGGTCCTAGACAAGAATCTGTAGGATATAAAGAAGGAAGAAAAATTGTTTAGAATGTAGTAATGGGATGCAATTAGGGAAAAGAAAATGTAGGTTGAATATCAGAAACAATTTCCTAACAGTCTATTAGACTGTACATTAGTTTCTCAGGGGAAGAAATGGAAGCCTCATTGCCTGAATCATTTAGAGCTAGACTGATTCCCAGAGGGTGTGGCAACTCAGAAGGAAATGAAAAATGTAGAGTCATGAAAGTCAGTCTAAGTTAATTTTGTAGCACAGTAAAATGCTGTTCTAGGTATTGGAACGGGTCTAAAACCACTGCAAGGGACATATTCTGTCACTTTGAAATGAATGGTTTACCTAGCCGTGTAGCATCATCAGTGTCAGATAGAGTCAGCTCTTCCATAAATCCCGTACTTTTTCTGGGCTGAGTGCTAGCACAGACAGCAGTAGATGCCATTAAAGTGCGGGGGAAAAAAACAGCACAATACGGCTGTAGCTAGTACCAATCCAAGAGGCAACAGAGCTGATTTAGATAATCCAGCTGCTTCAATAGACACTTATTCTCCCCTCTTTCCTCCAAGACCTCACTGAAGAGGATGGACTCTTAGAGGATAAACACCTCTAAGACTGAACTTCACACTTAGAAGTGCTTTGGAGACCAGCTTGTATTTTTTTTTTTTAAAGATTTTATTTATTTATTTGACAGACAGAGTTCACAAGTGGGCAGAGAAGCAGGCAGAGAGAGAGGATTTTTGCATTCCTCCCTGCTGAGCAGAGAGCCCGAAGTGGGGCTCCATCCCAGGACCCTGGGATCATGACCTGAGCCGAAGGCAGAGGCTTTAACTCACTGAGCTACCCAGGCGCCCCAGCTTGTGTTGTTACATTGAACTATATTAGTGACAGTGGTTTGTTATTTTAGTCACATATAATGTTTCTTTTCAATGTCTTTTAATCTTTTTAAATTTATTTACCTTTCTTCTTCTTACCACCAAAGTTAGATTCTGTATTTCTGATTAACGCTTACCTCCCCAAGATTTTCCAGACAGTTTAGGATCCAGCCAACATTAAAACAAAATAAGATGTAAGTTTGTTAATATAAGACACCAATTTGACTCACAAAGGAAGAAAAACACAAGCTTCCCATTAAACTGTGACAGTACTTTAGCTCTTAGAATTTTTATCTTACACTTATTGAAATAGCTTTTTAAAGATTACTTTGTTAAGGATGTTTTACCATAAATCATAATTGTGCATATTTTAAAATTGGTGAAATAAATTGCTTAACATGTTTTTAAAACAATTTCACATTTAGAGTAATTTTTCTCCATTCCTTTAAACCCAGAGTTGTTGGTATATATCTGTTTTGTCATAAGATATGGTCTTCTGTGCCATCAAGAGAGCATTACCAGTGCAGCATTTCTTTAAAGAGTGCACCACTATAACCCTGGGATTTCCTCATCAGCTACTGACACCTGTTCCACAAAATTTGTTGCTGGCACTTTCTTTTTTGGCATGTAATAGTCAATAGAAGAAAAAGATAACACATCTTTATCTTCTCATAGGGACTTTCTCCTTTAATGCCAACAAATACTTTGGGTTTTGATGTCCAAGAAAAGAAATAATAGAATTCATTGCTTTTAGGCAGAAATTTGCTTCTGGACTATTAAATATATGTCCTGCTGCGGGGCTTCTGTGTCTGAACACACAACTTTTCATTTCAGTGCAGAATCATAATGTAATTTTTAAAGACATTTTAAATGATAATTAAATGTACCACCTGTAGGACTAACATAACTCAATTAAAATGACAATATGAAAGCCATGACCATATTTACTTATGTGCAGGCAATGGCAACTGTGTCATTACTGCTGCCTGATCGAGAATGACAGGAAGATCTAAAACACTATGTTTCCCTGAAAAATCCCCTGGTCTTTTTTTTTTTTTCAGTTTTGTGTTATTTAAAATTTTATTATTATTGAAGTATAATTGACATACAATATTATGTTAGTATCAGGTGTACAACATATTGATTCAGTAATACTGTACCTAAGTCAGCACTAACCGTGGTAAGTGTAGTCGCTACTGTTACCATACAAGGTTGTTACAGTATTATTGACTATATTACTTTTTATCCCTCACTTATTTTGTAAGTGGAAATAAGTGACTCACTTACTTTACAACTGGAAGTTTGTACCTCTTGATTCCCTTGACCTGTCTCACCCATTCCCTAATCCTCCTACCCTTTGGTTAACCAGCTTGTTCTCTGTATTTAGGAATCTTTTTCTATTTGCTTGTTTGTTCATTTGTTTTGTTTTATAGATTCCACAATAAATGAAATCATATGATATTTGTCTTTGTCTGATTTATTTCTCTTAGCATAATATGTACACTCTGGGTCCATCCATGTTGCTATGGTCACAAATAGCAAGCTCTTCTCTTTTACGGCCAGGTAATAATCCATTATATGAGTGTATCCCATCTTCTTTATCCATTCATCTATCAGTAGACACTTAGGCTGCTTCCATATCTTAGCCATTGTAAATAATGCTTCAGTAAACATAAGGGTGCATTTATCTTTTGAATTAATGTTTTTGTGTTCTTTGGGTAAATATCCAGAAGTGGAATTACTGGCTTATATGGTATTTTTTTGGTATTTTATTTGGTATTTTATATGGTATTTTTTAGGGAACCTCGACACTGTTTTCCATTGTGGTTGCACCAACTTACATTCTTACCACCAGTGCACAAGTGTTCCCTTTTCTCTACATCCTCACCATCATTTGTTATTTCTTGCTTTTTTGACTAGTCATTCTGATCAACTTGAGGTGGTATCTCATTATAGTTTTGATTTGCATCTTCCTGATGTTTAGTGATGCTGAGCACCTTTTCATGTGTCTGTTGGCCATGTCTATGGCTTTGGGAGAATGTCTATTTAGGTCTTCTGCTCATTTTTTAATTTGATTGGGGTTTTTTGTTATTGTGGGGTTTTTTTGGTTGTTTTTTGTTTTTGTTTTGTTTGTTTTTTGCTGCTGAGTGGTATAAGTTCTTTATATATTTTGGATATTAACCCCTTCTCAGATATTGCTTGCAAAAATCTTCCCTCATTTAGTAGGTTACCTTTTCCTTTTGTTGGTGGTTTCCTTTCCTGTGCAAAAGCTTTTTATTTTGGTATAGTTATATTATTTTATTTTTGCTTTTGTTTCCCTTGCCTGAGGAGACATACCCATATATATGTTGCTAAGGCCAATGTCAAAGAAATTACTGTCTGTGTTTCCTTTTAGGAGTTTTATGGTTTTAGGTCTTGCATTTAGGTCTTTAATCCATTTTGGCTTTATGTTTGTGTATGGTGTGAGAAAGTGGTCCAGTTTCACTCTTTTGCATGTAGCTGTCTAGTTTTCCCAACTGAAGAGAAGAGACTGTCTCTTCCCCATTGTATATTCTTGCCTCCTTTGCCATAGACTAATTGACCATACAATTGTGAGCTTATTGCTGGGTGCTCTATTCTAGTCTATTGATCTGTGTGTCTATTTTTGTGTTGGGACCATACTGTTTTGATTACTATAGCTTTGTATTATATCTTGAAATCTGGGATTGTGGTACGTACAGCTTTGTGTTTTTTGCTCAAGATTACATTGGTTACCTGGGGTCTTTTGTGGTTCCATACAAATCTTAGGTTGAATCTCCTGTTCTTCTAGCACTTTTCCCAGGCTTTATTCATGCTAACTGGAAAATTCCACCTATCCCTGAGTTATAACTAGTTACTAGGAAGGAAGCCCACTGATGTCTTCTTTCTCAAGGGAAATTGTACAGCTCCTTTTTTCTTGTTCATGGGAACCATCTATTTGATGAAAACTCACATATTAGAGTGCTTGAAACTGATTGCCATTCTTAAAATTTTTGTTGTTTCTGGTCTGAGGGACTCTGTCCCCTGTATGATGGCTTTGAAGCAGTTCTTCAGTGGCTTTTCTTCTTACCATACTCAGCTAATAAGGACCAACCTTCCATTCCTTTAGATCTTGGTGATTTCAATAAGTATCATTAATTTTAAAATGATTTATTATTTTAGAGATGTTAAATTATGGGAAAATCTATATCTTAGAATTGATGCAATAAAGTATATGTCAGTACATAGATTTTCTTTCCTATTCATTTTACTCCAACTGAGTTAGGTACCACGTCTGTACTGGGATTCTATTGTCGTATAGTGAGTGTTAATTTGGATGTCACTTTCTTCCTATGGATAATCCCTACCTACTGCAGGATTAGGATTAGTGCAAACACAGTGTTTGTTTTGTTTTGTTTTTGCTTCTTTGTGACTAGGTACCATAATCTTTATTCTTCAAAGTATTTTGGAGAGTTACTAATATTGCTAGGGAGTATGTATGCTCACAGTCCTATAAATCCATGCTACCTGTTTCCAGTGAACAGACATTTATTAAGCACCTACAATGTACCATATTTAGTACTAGGCACTAGAGAGAATGATGAACAAGTTAAGTAGTTCCTGACCCCACACTGTCTACAGACTTGTTCTACACAAAGTCTCTTTGGAATGCTGAGGAGCTGTTGAGTGACCTGGACAGCTACAGTATCCCAAGACATGCTCCTTAAAAAAAAAAAAATCTTATTCATTTGAAAGAGAGAGAGAGAGTAAACACACATGTGAGTGGGTGGGGAGAGGGAAGCAGAGTGACAAGCAGACTCTGCACTGAGTGTAGAGCCCAACTCAGGGCTCTTTTCATGACCCTGAGATCATGACCTGAGCCAAAAAACTGACTGAGCCACCCAGGGACCCCACAAAGATATGTTCTTAAAATTATTAGGAAAGTGGACCTAACACAATACCAATAAAAATGTACGGGAATTGACTGCAGTCTGCATCACTGTAACTTTGGAATTGTGTGTGTGTGTGTGTGTGTGTGTGTGTGTGTGTGTGTGTGTGTGTGTGTTTTATTATATTAGAGGATAGAGAATACATCCAGAGTTTTGACTAAAGAGCAAAGGACCCAAACAAAGCCTTTGGAAAGAAAGCACTATTGATTGTATGTGAGCATCTCTTATAACCATGCAGAACCTCTTTTTGAAGTGAAGGAGCCAAACTTTGAGGTCAATAGAATAATTTTGCTGGCCTCTGTACACTTTAAAGAAATTAATAGAGAGGAAAAAATACCTAGTTAAATTTACCAGGGAAGTGCTTTTAAGAGACCCAAATAATCCCCTTCGAATCATTTTAAGTTTCAAAAGGATAAGTAAATTGTTAATTGAATGTTTAATTAACATTTATTGCTAGCATATTAGGTTTACATGAGTCACATTGAGTAATACAGTAGAGTTGTGTTCTTGTTACCATATGTGCACTTTATAGCATATTCAGTCCCCATATATAATCAACACATATGGTTCTTTTATACCCATTTTGTAACACTTGGAATATAATTTCCGTATTTTAAGTAATTATCAGGGTTTATAGTTCTATCACTACTTTCACCAAATTCAGTATGAATTTACTGAGGAAACTAAGTATAAAGTACTTTGCTAACAACATTGTGAGAAATATAAAGACTAAATAGGTGTAGTTCCTGATGCTGGTTAAAGCATTCGGCATCTAAAAAAAAAGGCCAGGTATAATTATGTGCCTCTCTGTGCCTCATACAATGCTAGGCACCAGAGATACAGAGAAGAGCAAGAGATGGTTTCTGCTTGTCAGCAGTTTAGCTTTATGGGCCATTAGAAAAATCAGAAAGTAATAGAAGGATGTTGAAAGGACAGAGTTAAAAGAGAGAGGCGTATTTGAAGAAATGGAAGTGGGTTCAATATCTATTAAAAATAGAATGCAAAAGGTGAGAGAAATGCCTGAAACTTAAGCCATGTAAGCAGGCAGGGGTCTGGCAGTCATAGTCTTCACATGGTAAGAAGTTTGTAAGAAAACTATGGATAGTCATTGATGGATTTTAAACCAGAGAATGGCAGGGGGACCTTTTAGTTTTAGGAGAATTATTCTAGTAGTGGCAGAAGAGACAGAGAGACTAGAGATTTGAGGGAGGTAGAGCCCCCCATCATTGAGCTAATGAGGGCAAGCGGTGGGAAGAACGCAGAGGTGAGGATTATGAAGTCTTCCTAATAGCTCCTCAATCTTGCCCCTTTTTTGGGCATTCTCTGTCTCCAGGCCTGATAATATCATCTCTGCTTTTGTATGTAGCTTATCTCCATTATTCCCTCATTAAAACAAGATTATCCTTTCCATATTCAATATTATGCAGTCCAAATCTTGGAGGAAGCTGGTCTGACTAAATTAACATCTTGATACAAGTTCTAGAGCCATATATCAAACTGTGTATTATTACCTGGAGATCCCAAAGGTTGACCTGTATTTAAAATGGCAACCTCCTATAAAAAACAGACATACAGATAATGGAACAGAATAGAGAGCTCAGAAATAAAACTACACATACAGAATCAATAATTTATAACAGAGGAGCCAAGAATATGTAGTAGGGAAAGGACAGTCTCTTCAATAAATAGTGTTGGAAAAACTGGATAGCAAAATGCTAAAGAATGAAACTGGATCACAATCTTACACCATACACAAAAATTAAGTCAAAATTGGACATGAGATTTTAATGTAAGACCTGAACCTATAAAACTCCTAGAAGAAAATGTAGGTGGTAAGCTCCTTGACATTGGTCTTGGCCAAATGATTTTTTTGGATTTGATACCAAAAGCATAGGCAAGGAAAGCAAAAATAAATAAGTAGGATTATATCAAATTAAGAAGCTACTACACAGCAAAGGAAACATCAACAAAAGGAAAAGACAACCTACTGAATGAGAGGAAATATTTGCAAATCATATATTTGATAAACAGTTAATATAAAAATATGTATAAAGAACTTATATACTCCAGGCACCTGGGTGGCTCAGTGGGTTAAGCCTCTGCCTTCGGCTCAGGTCATGATCTCAGGGTACTGGGATCGAGCCCCGCATCAGACTCTCTGCTCAAAAGGGAGCCTGCTTCCCCCTCTCTCTCTGCCTGCCTCTACCTACTTGTGATCTCTCTCTCGTCAAATAAATAAATAAAATCTTAAAAAAAAAAAAGAACTCATATACTCAATACCAAAAAACAATCTGATTAAAAAATGAGCAGAGGATATAAATATACATTTTTCCAGAGAAGACATACAGATGGCTAATATGTACATGAAAAGGTGTTCAACATCACTAATCATTAGGGAAATGCAAATTGAAACAACAATGAGATAGCACTTCATACCTATTAGGATGGCTGTTTCCAAAAAAAAAAAAAAAAAAAAAAAAAACCCAAAAACCAAGAAATAACCTGTATCGGTGAGGATGTGGGGGAAAGGGAACCCTGTGCACTGTCAGTGGGAAGGTGAATTAGTGCAGCCAATGTGGAAAACAGTATGGAGTTTCCTCAAAAAATTGAAAATGGAAATACCATATGATCCGTCAATTCCACTTCTAGGTATTTATCTGAAGAAAACGAAAACACAAACTTGAAAAGATATATGCCCCCTTGTTAATTGCAGCATTATTTATGACAGCCAAGCTAAGGAAATAACTTAAGTGTTCACTGATAGAAGAATGAATAAAGAAAACTATGTGTGTTTTCTTTACACACAGTGGAATATCATTCAGTCATAAAAAAAAGAGTGAAGTCCTGCCATTTGTGACAGCAAGGGTGGTCCTTGAAAGTATTATGCTAAGTGAAATAAGTCAGAGACACAGAAAGGCAAATACCACATGATCTTACTTATATGTGGAATAAAAACAAAAACTGCTACAATAACAATAAAGCAATCTCATAGATACAGAGAACAGATTTTTGATTGCCAGAGACAGGGACAGAGTGAGGGTGGGTTAAGCAGGTAAAGGGAGTCAAAAGGTACCAACCTCTAGTTACAAAATAAGTAAGTCATGGGGATGTAATGTACAGCATGACAACTATTGTTAATAATACTGTGTTGAGTATCTGAGAGTTGGTAGGAGTAAAACCTGAAGTACTCATCAGAAGAAAAAAACATTTTGTGACTAAGTATGGTGACCGATGTTAACTAGACTTCCAGTGTTGATCATTTTGCAATATATACAAATATTGAATCGTTATGTTGTATACAATATAATGATTATATTATGTAAGATATAATTTATATAGTATGTATATATGATTATAATACACAAGATAATGCAACAATATAATGTTTTATATCAATTATATCTCCATTTAAAAAAATGTTTTAAACGATAAAATGGCCAACTACCGATCCTTGTCTTTTGTGCATTTGCTAAATTCCAGGCAATGTGCTAAGCCTTTGATACTCCCTGTTTCATTTTGAAAAATCATGTTGAACGTGTTAAAGAACTAGGTGTAGTGAGACCCTGTAGTTCTCTCTTGGTTCCCGCAACTATGCTGCCCCAATTTCAGGTCTAATATATCATTATCATAAACCATAAACTTCTTTCTTTTAAGTTGGTGTGATAGTTTATGTGTCATTTTAGTAGCAATTTAATCCAACACGAATTTAAGTGTTGTTGTGAAGGTATTTCATAGGTGTGGTTAACATCTACAAACAGTTGCCTTTAAATGAATCAGATTACCTTTGGTAATGTGTGTCAGGCTCATCCAGTCAGCTGAAGTTCTTAAGAGCAAAAACGAGTTTTCTCGGAAAAGAAAGGGTTATGCCTCAAGACTGTAACAGAGATCCTGCCTCATTTCCAGCCTGCTGACCTGCCCTACAGATTTCGGACTAAGATAGCAGGAGTACTTGCCTGTGTTTCTAGACTGCTGGACTGCCCTACAGATTTTGAACTTGCCAGCTCCTACAATTACGTGAGCCAATTTCTTACGAGAAATCATACCTTCACCCTCTGGTTCTGTTTCGCTGGTGAACCCTGACCGATAAAATTGCCTTTTAGTTTTGCTTTATCTGTCTAGTCCCAGTGATTTTCTAAGTAGGAGGGTGAAGGGGTAAGATGGGAGGGCCACTCGACCTATTCCAAGCAAAGGGTGGCCATGGACCCAAAGATTGAAAAGGTTTGGAATTAATTTATCCTGACAGTAGTTCCTGTACTTCTTACTACCTGAATCTTCTTATTAGTTTTATCATGTGGTCTGTCTTCATATCTTCCCATTGGATATAACTCTTCATGGGAAATACAATCCATTTTCATATGCTAACTACATTATGTTTTCATGTTCTATTTGTAGCACTTGTCAAAGAATAACTTTAGTTATGCTTAGTTATAGAAACAAGTAACTTTTCACACCTTTTACATTCATATGCTGCTTATGTACATTGAGTTCTAAATGACAGGTATTCAATGTTCCAATATCCGTATGACTTTTTAAAATTTAATATTTTATTTTGTAAGGTAAAAGATTCACAACCATCCCTGAGTAAAAACCATGGAGGCTTTTCTTCCCCTATGACTTTCATCTCATTGCTACTTTCAGAAGCAGGCAAAATCTTTTATATTCACTGAAACACTGTGGGTAATGATCCTTAAAAATTTTAGTCATTCTCTCTAATTAGTGCCTCCCCAGGGAGGGAAGGGGGACGGTGAGGGAAAAATTGACTATATGGGTATTCTATTGATTAATGCTGCTGAAACAGGAACAGACAACAGGAAGATAATTTTTAAATTACTAAATTAGTTAAATGGAAACCAATCTGTTGACTCATATTCTATTCAAAGGCAGCATAACCACTACTCTGCATAAATGATTCAGAACGCCTGTATCATGACTGGTATAGTGATAGGTTTTTTATAGCCTGTTTCAGTGGCAAGAGACATAAAGGAAAGTGGAGTTTTGAGTTCTAGTCCTGACTCTTCCAAAAGCTTTGAGCTATGATTCCATGTGCATTTCAGAAACTCATGGTGATTGGCTTGTAAAGGTAAAACTACAATGATAGATATAATACTGAAAAGTAGAATTGAAGAAATAGAAAGCCTTAGAATTAGAAGATTATATGGTATAAGGTGCAACTCAAGCCTCATTCCTTGCCCCTACCATTTTCCAGAAATAATAATTCTTTCTGAGAACTTAAGTTACTCTGCATATAGTAGAGTAGACCAGAGCTTTTTAAAGTCACTTTAAAGGAAAAACAAATACGCTCAACTTAAGAACTCTAGTTAAGAAACTTTGACTGTAAATATTTAAAGGTGTGAAACTTTCTAAAATAAAAGTATTATCATCCAAAAAAGATCTAGATTTTTTTCTGTTTTGTTACTTGAACTGAACACTATAAAAAGAAAAGTTCCTGAAGTTAAAATGTCATCAAAGCTGGCTTCATGGGCATGTGACCTGTGCTGTTGGACCAGCTTGGTGCAGTGCTCAAAGAGCCCCACATTTGGTTTATTGATCTGCTGAGAGTATCTTGAGATTCTTAACTGTATCTCTGAACGTGTGTTCTGTAAGTGAAATCCAAGGGGATGATGGGGAACATGTGTCAGTAGAGGGCATATGTTTCTGGCAAAATGTGTGTTTGCCATTCCTTGTTGCTCCATTCAAAAAGTGTGTTTGGGGTGCCTGAGTGGCTCAGTGGGTTAAGCTGCTGCCTTCAGCTCAGGTCATGATCTCGGGGTCCTGGGATCGAGTCCTGCATCGGGCTCTCTGCTCAGCGGGGAGCCTGCTTCCCTCTCTCTCTCTCTCTCTCTGCCTGCCTCTCCGTCTACTTGTGATCTCTCTCTGTCAAATAAACAAATAAAAAATCTAAAAAAAAAAAAAAAGTGTGTTTGGGATGCTCCATGGACACAGAATTCTTGTGGTTTTAGTATCCACTGAAGTGCAGAGAGACTCTAAACAAAAACAAGGGAAGGGTGTTAAATCAATGACTGAGTAAGTGGGGGCACTGACAGTCTGGGGAAACCACCCTTTCTGTCTGATCCAGAGCTTGCTTCAAATGCAGAAAGAAGGCAATGGCATTCTAAGAAACATTAATAATAAAAAGCTACCATATCCCTTCATATTCTTGTTATATTTCCTAAATTAGTCAACCACCTACAATAAAAACCATATAGAGGAAAGGGAAAGAAAGAGCAACCCATAGTTCCTTTTCCTTTAAGTTTTTCCTCACCCACCAGCAAGCCTGAGGTAGACAGTGTTAGAATATATGCATATCAAGAATTGAAATAAAAAACTTGAGTTGCTTCTATGTTGTATATCCTTTGTCTGATAAGAGCAAAATTCATACACCTATAAGAACCAATACACAAGTTGTGAAATTTTGGTGATTCTGCATATGAGTTCAATGGTCTCATATTTGCATTTAAAACTGGCATTTCACAATCAAAGATGAGGTGTAAAACTCACACAAATAATGAAAATTTCTAGTTTTTCTTTACTTAGGATGACAGTAAAGAACAAATTTATTTATTTATTTAAATTTTTATTTATTTATTTGACAGAGAGAGAGAGAGAGAGAGAGATCACACGTAGGCAGAGAGGCAGGCGGTTGGGGCGGGGGTGTGGTGGGGAAGTAGGCTCCCTGCTGAGCAGAGAACCTGAAGCAGGACTCAGTCCCAGGACCCTGAGATCATGACCTGAGCTGAAGGCAGAGGCTTAACCCACTGAGCCACCAAGGCACCCCTAAAGAATAAATTTAAAAAGCAGTGAGATACCATGACAAATTGTGAGAGAGACCACAGAAGGGAAAAAAAAAAAACAAAAAACAAACAAACAAAAAAATCCAATCCCTTTTATGTCATTTTTTGGTCAATTTTTTCCTGCATTTTGAATAACAAGTCTCTCATTTCCGTTTTGCACTGGGTCATACAAATTATACAATCAACCCTGGATGTCATTAGCTTTTCTCATTCATCTTCACTCTTGGCTAATACAAAGCTTATAAGGAAAGCTCTTCTTGGCATTCATATCAATTGCTTTCCTATTGGTCTCGATCCAATCTCCCATTCTGATACCATGAGGTCCATTTTTTGCAGGTTGCTTTGTTTGATTTTTCTTTCTACCTAAGTATAGGATGATGCACTTAATTCTTTTAAATTTAATCATGTTACATTTCCCATTGGCAAAATTGATTTTCTATTAATAACTGCTAACAAAATAGAATTGAACTGTGAGCTAGGCCTTCTCATTTTGGCACTGGGTCTGTCTTCTCTTCAGAAAGATCTTTTCTTAAATGTAGTGTTTCCTCCTGCAAGAGTTATTTCTTTTTTTCTCTTGTATCTTTCTTTTCCCCCTAAGATTGACAAGAATTTTCTTCATAGCATTTTGGATTACTCCAGTGACACACATGGTGGCTATTACTTGTCTCATATTCAATCACCAACTAATTATATGCATGAAATATAATTCAGCAGTTTTCCAGCTGGGTACACCAGCCAGAGATGGTAATCTTTAAGGAGAACTAGTACAGTTTTTCCTGCTGCAGTCCACCTAATAAAAAACTCCAAAATTATTTCCAAATAATATTAATAAAATATATATGTGCCTTTACATTGTAACTGGGTGTTCAGTGCCGACTGCTTACATACATATTCTTCACCTCTCTTTTTCTGGTACATTCGTGAATTTTTATTTATTGAAAAAGTAAAAAATGCCCTCAGCTATGCAAATGTTATTTAGCAGTTTCTTAACAGTTAAGTAACTAGTGATGAAGCACCAAAGCTAGTTCTTTATCAAAGTAACCTTTGCTTAGCAGCCAGTGAAAGAATTCTAAACATACCTGTTGTGTAAGCTGGCATAAGCTGCTCAACTTTGGGCTCTGCTCTCCTCATTTGTAAAATAAAAGGAATAATAGAACCTAATTTAAACTTCTGTTAGAGGAATGCCTGTCACACTATAAGCGCAATAAACACCTTCTAGTGTGGCCACTCCTATTCTTGGTGCTCCTAACTGTTGTCGTTGTCACCGCCACCATGTGTAGTTAATAGCCACAAATCTCCCCCCACTTCCTGGCTAACAGAAGTTGGATTTGGAAACAAAGAGGCGATATTTTTTCACCTCAGGTTTTGGGCTGTGATTGTCTTAGGCAGTAATAATGATCCTATTTCTCACTCTTCCTTAATTTGCCTGTACTACTTGCAACTCATGCAGCCAAAGGACCTATGCGAGGCCAGTAAGCTCTAAGCAGGAGTTTTCTGATGAGGTTTCTGAGAAGGTATTTAATTACCATGTAAAAGGGGACAGATGTGACTGAATTAGACCCATTCGATGGCCTCTTACCTCTTGCTGCCTTCTATGAATATGGACCCGATGAAACAGCCTTCTTTCGACAAGGCTTTAGGAAAAAAGCCAACACACTCATCCAGGACCAGCAGAGAAATAGAAAAGGTTTGTGTGTTGAATTACATCATGGAGCAGTGAGGCACAGTCTGGATACATCCTGTGCCTGCTAAGAAACACAGAATGGCATCCTATTTAATACTTTGGCTACTTCTAATAGCTTATCATTCATGATTTTTCAGGTAAAAAATTTTGCTCTATTTTGCTCTCAGTGTATAATTCCAATCGCATATAGTGCCTGGGACGTAGAGTCTTAAAAATAATTTCAGGGGGAAATGAATTATATCTAGTCTATCTCCTTGATGAATTTAAGTAATTTTCCTGAAAAATTGGCTGAATACAAGCTTACAAAAAATTTCCAAATGGTCTCACTATTGTCTACCCATTGCTGGATCTGCAAATGTCATTTAATTTAAATAGTTAGATGTTCATTTTTAAAAAGCGGTCTTCAAACATGGAGCCGTGGTTCTCAACGGAGGGCAACTCTGCACTGGCAGGGTGGGGAGACATTTTCAGTTTATTATTCTGGACGGGGGCTACTAGCATGAAGTGTGTAGAGGTCAGGGACCCTGCCAAAGACAAACATCTCGTAATGTACGATACTGTACAGTACACAGGATTCTCCCTTCCCCCAACAAAAATTGTCCTGCCCAAATGCCAGTAGTAGCAAAGTATTTGCATAGGATTTAGCTTGTGTCCTTGGGACTGTTAAGGGACTGCATAAGAAATATTTTTCTTATTAATTATACTTAATAGCCAGATTCTACCTGTGGCAGTTCTAGTGCCAAATTTCAAATATCTTGACAGTTTTTTTTAACTGAAGGTATACAAATAAGTTTTGATTCCATGACTGTAGATGAGAGCAAATTATTGACCTGTAACTACACAGAATAAAAATCCAAGATAATATACATAGTGAGACCATCCTAATGTCATAATGACAGCTTTTTTTACTGACTAGTGAAGAACTAATGCCATTCTTTTTGCAACCTTATCCTTCGAAATCTCATACCCTTATGATTTGATAATATGTGTAAAGTTTAAAAAGTAAACTACCTATATCTTAAGTGTATCTATTGCCAAACATATTTTCTATTAAGTAAATGGTTAGTAAAAGCTTATTTTGCAGCGAAAATTAAAGAACCTACCATAATCTAATGCAACTCCAGAATTAGAACCCCAAGCTTGGAGACTCAAGTTTGCTAATTAATGTGTAGTTCTATCTGAGATATACAAATATTTTTCAAGATTAACTTTTTCAATGTATTTTGTCCATTTTTGTACTTTTGCCTGCTTCTGGAACAACAAAATAATTCTATTTTAGTTCTCCTAAAAAAGTGATGGTATCATACAAAGTATAAGTGCTCTTTAGTAAGGAGCTGGGCTACATTCACCATTCATTATTTTATGACCCCGGAGGCACTGTCTTAGAATTTTGTTTAATGGAAATTGCAGGAAGGATTAAATGAGATTTTGCAGGCAAAAAAATTGCTTCACCCCCTACCTGGCACGGAATGAGGTTCTCAAGAATGCTGTTACTTTTTCCTCTCTGCTTTTGGTATTTTTGCTCCAACAGAATTTTGGTATTTTTGCTTGTGATGATTCATGACTCGTGGTCGTGCCTTAAAACCTACCTTGTTTGAGCAGCATCTGTGTTTCAAAAGAGAGAATAGATCCCTGATGTTCTTTTTTTAATCTATCAATTTTTATGTTATTGATTTTGAATATTCTGCTCATTAGACACAGACAATTTACTTTTAATTGTCTGGACATGCTTTGGATTAAGTAATGGATTAAGACAGACAGACTTATTTTAAACAATACATTGGAATCCACAACTGGAATTAACATTGAAAACAAAGAGTGAGTGAAATCCTTTCTTCAACTCTGAAGGTCTTTTCTTCACCATCAATTTGAAGCATAACTGTTTTCCTGCCTTATGTTTGTGAGAATGAACTTTAGTACTACCAAGTGCATCGCAACGCGTTCAGAATGATTTCTTTTATCTTGTTGACTTCAGAGGTAATAACGGAGATGGAGTTAAATAGGCCACTTAGGAAAATGTCTCCCGTTTTAGATTGTAACATACCACTTTGCTTTCCCTTGAAAGTCAAGCAAAGCCTTATGTGGTAGGGTAAATTGAGAGAAGCCCAGCTAGTGTTAACCTGCTTCATGAAGATCTAATGACATACTCGCTTCTTTGCTGACGACACTTTTGTCAGCAAGAAAGTGCACGGTTGAGAGATATAGGTACTCAGTGTCTGTGTGACAGCTAATGTGAATCTTTCCTAGGTACATAGCAACAGACCTTTAAATAGAATTCAGCAGCTCTTAAATTAAGAACAAGAAGACTTATTTTACTTTTTCTATAGTCCCATTGTTTTGTGATTCAAACATTAACTCATCCTATCTTATATTGAAGCTATAGCCAATAAAGAGCAAAATTTTACCAGCATCCATAGGGCTTTGGAAGATTCTAGCCTCATTTCACAAATGAAGCTCCAGGCAGTTTACTCAACTACCTTCTTAGGACTAGAAGCTGTGTCCCCTCCATCCCCCTCCCCCCTTTAAAATGAACAGTTTTAAAGTCCTATGTGTGTATTTCAGTTGTGAACAGGCACACTCTCTGAACAAAACTAGGTTGGAAGCAAGCTTGGAGGTTTGTCTCGATTAAATTCAGATCTGCTTTTAGATTCAAAATGACCCCATACGTTCAATTTCAGAATCACCTTCTTTGTTTGCTGTGTTGTGGATTAGAGACTGCCTTCCCTGAGATTTTCGTTTTCCTTTTTGAGTATGCAAGTGACATTTTCCTGTTCACCCGAAGAATGAAGTAAACCCGATTAGATTTGTTCTCCATCTGGGAGCAGGAAATTAACTTTGAAAATGATTTAAATCTCTTGCCTGGGGAGGGACTTTTACTGCCCTGAGTTCAATAGTTCAATTTGACAGAAGCCTTTGCCAGATTTCTAATACATAGTTGTGTTTAAAAAAAGGATGAAAATGAGGCTGCTTTAAATTTCATTAACTGAATTCTTGTATCAGGCCAAATTTGGAGACCTGTCAGATTGAAAAATTTGACCCAACAAACCTTTTAAGTAGACATGTATTATAGTTTCAAAGGAGAAGAAATACAGGCTTTTGTAAACTGAGAGGACATTCTCAGGTCTGACAGTTATTCCTTGTAATTTTTTTTTTATTATGTTGTAGCCATAAGAACAGACAGTGCAAATCTGAAACTATGAAGACTGGAGTTTATTTTGGTAATCAAACAAAAGAACAAAATTATTCTGACATATTTTTAATGATATACATAATAAGTGTGCTGAATGGTATCTAGTCAAAGATGGCAAGATGTTCATAGAAATAACCTTATTTTGAATTTTTATATCCAAACAGATGCCAGTTTTGGATTTTTTTTCTTCTCATTTGTTTATTTGCACATATTCATAATTAACATTGCTGATCGCAATGTTATGACTATTTATCACACTCTCACATACACTTTTCTGTTTATATATACATCATTCTCTATAACTGGGTTTTCTTTGCTTGGGACCCTTTGTCCCACGTCCTGGGAGTAGGATTCCTGTTGTTGCCTCCATGCAATCACACTCACAGTGTTTTCCCCTCACACCAAGGCGTTCTTGTTCAGTATCTGTCAAGCCGATATAGTTAGTTTAGGCCACAGTAGGCTGTGGCAGCAAATGACCCTCAAGTTTCTATCTTTTTTAGAAAAAAAGCTTTGATTTTTGCTCCTATCATCTATAATTGGGAATTGACGGCAGTCCTACTGAATGCTATTTTCATTCCATGACCCAGGCGGATGGGTCAGTTTCTAATGAGATGTTATCAAATTTATGGCAGAGAAAAAGAGCAGAGGTAGAGTGATAAGATAACTTTTAAATCTTCTGCTTGGAAGATTAAACATCACTTCTAAGATTTAATTGACCGTATTAAGTCATGTAGCCAAAGGCAATGTCTGTGGGGCAGGAAATATAATTCTCCCGTAAGGAGTGGCTTAATAGGGAGGGATCTCAGATATCTGAAACAAATGTGACTAAATCACAAATAAAATATTTTTACATGACCCAGTATATACATGTACCTATAAGCCAGTGCAAGGAATATGATAGGTGCTCAACAAATATTTGTTGAATTGATAAATGAGTGAATATATTTATTGATAAAACATGAGTACATTATGATATACTCTGATGTTTCTATTCCATTGCATTCTTTTATATTGTATTTGATTTCATTTTGTGAATTGTTAATCATGACCCACTAAGTTGATTTCATGATCTACAGTTTAGAAACCCTAATTAGCAAATATCAGACTAAAAGCAATATTATTCCCAATCCTTACTTTCATTCTTAAACTTGCATAAGAAAATTCTTAATGGCATGAAAGTTTATGGTGAGTTTGAAGAAGGCCAAATAGTCTAAGAAAAACATAGTCAGAAATATGAGAAAGTTATGGCTCTTCATGACCAACTATTTTTTTTTTAAGATTTTATTATTTATTTGAGAGAGAAAGAGCACAGAGGGAGAGGGAGAAGGAGCAGAGTCCCCACTGAGCAGAGAGCCCGAGGTGGGGCTCAGTCCCAGAATCCTGAGATTATGACCCAACCTGAAGGCAGACACTTAACCAGCTGAGCCACCCAGGTGCCCTGACCAACTATTTTTTTGTCTACTAGATACATCAGGTCTGTAATTCTATCTTTTTTAAAAAGCTAGTGAAAAGAAAGCAGGAAAGTAGTGGAAATCAGAGTTTCATTTCATAAACAGATCAGATTAAAGGTTAACAAATTCCCTATCTCACATGTTTATTAGATGAACTTCCTATGCCTCCCAAGTATACTAGACTGATTTTTCCTCTTTTTCAAATTTTTCCCATTTGTGATTTGCCAGGTACCAGTCCTATAGCTGTAAAACAAACTGGCCTCAATTTCCTTATCTATATAAATAAATTCATAATACTCACCCTCTGTGTCCATTAGGAAATATATTTTGCAGCAGGCAACCAAAAAAAGGTATAATGTTTTCATCACATAAGAACTAATAGGATAAGCCAGAGCAGATAGAGTGTCCCAAGAATATTGAGGCCAAGATCCCCGTGTCCCTGTGGTATTTCCTCATGCTTGCAAGATAATTGGTAGACTTCAGTTAAAACATCCATAAAACATAAAACATCCAGGCAGGAGGCATGAGAGACAATGAAAAAGAGACAAGCCTACATCAGTAGTAGCCCACACTTTTCCAGAGATTCCCCAGCAGAGTTTGAATCACATTTCAGTGGCCATAGATCATATTCATATCATGTGGCCAGTTCTAGCTTCAAAGGAGGCTGGGAAATAAACTGTGCTACTGCTACCTTGAAGAAAACTAGAGTTTCAGATAATGAAGAAGGGGAGAATAATAGTTGCCAGCCACATCCTCTTATGTCTCAGGGTTGTTGAGGAAATCAAATGAGGTATAGGTGTGTAAGGACTTAAGAACTATCAAATAATCATGAGCAAGTAAAACAGAATTTAGAAAAAAGTAAGAAACATACAAAATTAAACTTAGCTAACTAGCTGTTCCTGACTTAAAAATTCTTAGAAATTCCATCAGGCTGGAGGAGATTATGCTGGGTGAATAAGTCAAGCAGAGAGTCAATTATCATATGGTTTGGTTTCACTTACTTGTGGAGCATAAGGAATAACACGGAGGACACTGAGAGAAAGAGAGGAAAAGGGTGTTGGGGGAAATCGGAGGGGGAGATGAACCACGAGAGACTGTGTACTCTGAGAAACAAACTGAGGGTTTTGGAAGGGAGGGGGCTGAGGTGTTGGGTGAGCCTGGTGGCGGGTATTAAGGAGGGCATGTATTGCATGGAGCACTGGATATCGTGCATAAACAACGAATCTTGGAACACTGAAAAAAAATATAAAAATACAAAATTAAGAAAAAAAAAGAAATTCCATCAGGCAACACACACACACACACAACCATTCATACACATATATGCTGCTGCATCAATGTATATGTAAGTGTTTAATCATCTGTGTGTATATGCCTACATATATTATTTATAGATCATTTATACTAGTTTCAAATGAAGTTTCACACATATATAAATGCACCTATAAATAATAATATATACACAATAAAACAACTGAAAAATCAAAGATACAATTTTTCCTTTTAATTTTATGTATGGAGGATTCAAAATCTTCCACAATGTGATACTGTGAATTTATTTCAGAACCTCCCACCAAAGTGCTTATCATTTATGTGGCAATTTTGTCTTTTTCAAGGAGAATTTCTTTTTTTTTTTTTTTTTTAGATTTTATTTATTTATTTGACAGGCAGAGATTACAAGTAGGCAGAGAGGCAGGCGGGGGTTGGGGGGGTGGGGAAGAAGGCTCCCTGCTGATGTGGGGTTCAATCCCAGGACCCTGGGATCATGACCGGAGCCAAAGGCAGAGGCTTTAACCCACTGAGCCACCCAGGCACCACTTTCAAGGAGAATTTCTCACTGAAAACTTGGAATGTACAGATTAACAAGTGGGGACAGGTATATACACATTCACCACAAAATTCATAGGCAATTTGTAAAACTCAAAGAGTTCTGAAAATTTGAGCATTGGCTCTCTTGGACAGAGAAACAACACTGAAGGAAGGTATGATAGCTCTCAGGTATATAAAGGTGTGTTATACAGTTAAATAGCAATTATTCTATTAGTTGATAAGGACAGAACATGGTATAATGGGTTGAAGATTTGTAAGGAGTGCTCTTTGAATAATAGGGGAAAAGGTAATGGAAGCTTCCAGAAAGGTATCTTATTCCACCCACTGAAGATACTTAAGGAACAACTTTATTGATATTTTGGAGTCTTTCTGACTTAGCAGAAGGGCTAGTATATTTATATCCCTTTTGTACTTCTGGACATTTGATTTCAGTTTCTTCATTATTGTTATTGTCTACTAGATCAATTGGCTGAAAACTTTATATTATTACACTATAATTATAGCAAGATAGTATGTGTGAAGACCCTTCATAAAACTACCAGATACTGATACAAAAATATAAACAAATACAGTGTAATATTATTATGATCGTACTGTAACACAAAATCCTGGACTGAGGTAGTAGTGTAAAGTAGTTATTTTCTAAGCGTAGCTGTGGATTCCTGGTGGTCCCCAGACTGTTTCAGTGGCTGGTTAAATGGTTTTCACAATAATATGAAGCTTTGTGCAGTGGTAGTATCATAGCCAATGAGGTTTATCCAAGACGCAATTATTGCTAATTGAAGATGAATTTGCAGTTTTTTACTATGTTGACATTTGTACTGATGGTGCAAACTAATAGTGGAGAAAACTGCTGGCACTTGAGCATGAATCAAGGAGGTGGCACCAAACTACTAGTAGTTGTATTTTCTGTCACCATGCACTTGGAGTTAAAGGACGCACATGTGTGTGCGTGCGCGCGCACACACACACACACACACACACACACATACACACACACACCTGTTTTACTTAGGGATATCCCTAAGTAAAGCAGTGGATATTATTAACTTTATTAAATACCACCCTTGAAAAAGCAGTGGTTATTATTAACTTTATTAAATACTGACCCCTGAGTTACATGTCTTTTTAATATTCTCTAAGATAAAACTGGGGGAGGGGGTTCTGATAGCACTTTCTTTACACACCCAGGTTCCTGGTCTGTCTTGAGGAAAGCACACTGTGCTGTGAACTGAACTAGCTTCATTTTTAACTGAACTCCTTCCTTTTCCAAAAGAAAAATGACAAACTATGGTATTGAGAGGTGGGGCAGACATTTTCTCAAAAATAAAGTGAGTCTATCACTTTAGGAAAATAAGTAGGTTTGTTAATGAATGTATTTGAACTTTAAAATGAAAATTAGAATTTTTAAAAATTTGCATTTGCCACCATTAATTTGACTACTTTCCAGTTTTTACTGACTTTTCTGATGAGATAAGGAGTGATATTAGTGCATGTGATTTTTTTTTTTGATATTGCATAATGAAAAGGCAGTATTTGGAAGCTCTGCATAACTCAGTGAAACAGTATTTTCCAACTGACCAAAGTAATTGGTAAAAGATCCATTTAACCTGTAAGATACGATGGATTTTTAATGTAACAGTACAAAAAGATCATTGTAAAAAACATGGTTTCTTAAAAGTTAGTTGCCTAGCTAGATCTGAGACTATCACTTGTCCTGTTTTGGTGAAGGGTCAAAGAAGAGTATCCACAATCATCTAAAAAGGTTACTAACGTACTTTTCTTTCTTCCAAACACTTATCAGTGTATGGCCAGACTTCTCTCATATAGCTCAAGCAAAACAATATATAGCAATATAGTGAATGCAGAAACAAATAGGAGGATCTAGCTGTCTCTATTAAGGTGGTCATTAAATTTATAAAAGTAATAAAACTCTTCTTATTATATTTGTTTTGGAAAACATAGTAATTGTTCATAAATGATATGTTTTAATGTGAAACTGTCATGGGTTTATTACTGTTATTTGTAAGTAGCTTAATATATAAAAAGTTATGAATATCTGTATTTTATTTATTTTTAAAAGACTTTATTTGAGAGTGAAAGAGCACAGCAGGGGGAGGGGTAAGGGGAAGACAGAAGGAGAGGGAGTGGGGAGAAGCAGGCTCCCCACTGAACAGGAAGCCCATGTGGGGACTTGATCCTAGGACCCTGGGATCATGACCTGAGCCAAAGGCAGGCACTTAATGGACTGAGCCACCCAGATAGCCCCACTAATTTCAAATATAGTATAAATCAGTTGATGTAATCACATTACTTTATAAGACTA
Source organism: Lutra lutra (assembly GCF_902655055.1). Lineage (NCBI taxonomy): Eukaryota > Metazoa > Chordata > Mammalia > Carnivora > Mustelidae > Lutra > Lutra lutra. The sequence continues at coordinate 47,869,316 of NC_062283.1, read as the reverse complement.
TCAAGGGCTTCCAAGACCAAATGTTTGTGAACCACTGTTACAAAGAAACCATCAAAACACATGGTTTAACTTTATACTGTTATTTAATACATTTTAGACTTTGATCCATTTGTCGCTTTTGTGTTCTTCCTGACATCACAAACTTTGGTTTCATTCTTTTGTTCTCCACTACTTATTTTCGCCATTCAGGTAAGAAGACTGACTCCTTTAGCTCCCTGTGCTTCTTAAATCATGATGATCCCCAAGGACTTTGCATTTCTCACTGTGTTTCACATTAGGTTTATAGTTCTTCTCTGACAGAATTGTGTGGTGAGCCAGAAGCCACGTGCCATGGTGTGCTTGTAAACCCACCCTGAGGGGGAAAAAAAGCCCTGATGTGAAGCGCTTGCTGATGCCTTTAAGCCAGCAAGCTAACGTCGCTCCCCACGGAGCAGGAGTTGGGAAGAGATGTGAACAGCGAGTGGCTCTCCTGAGTGGCAGGAACTGGCTCCAGCCTAGCCTCTGCCCACGGCATTACTAGTAGCAAGTGTTTCTATCTTTCATCTTTTAGAAGAGATAATTCCACATCTTCCTATTTTCATTTAGAACATACCTGTTCTGACATCTCTGTCAAAAAATAGAGTCTTTGGGTTTGTTGTGGTTTTTTTTAACGTCTCACTGTGGAGCAGCTGGCCATTTAGGCCCATAGTTGTGGTGTGGAGACACCTGGCATTACACAAAGCTGTAAAAGGTGGCAAATGTTCTCTGCTCTGAAGACCCAAACACACACAATGTACTTTGAATTTTAGATATTTTTTAGATTTTTTTTTTTTAAGAGTTTGTTTCTTTGTCAGAGAGAGAGAGAGAGAGAGAGAGAGAAATCACAAGCAGGGGGAGTGGCAGGCAGAGAGAGAATCAGGGTCCCGGCTGAGCAAGGAGCCCGATGTGGGGCTTGATCCCAGACCCTGGGATCATGACCTGAGCTGAAGGCAGCCGCCTAACCAACTGAGCCACCCAGGTGCCCCTGTACTTTGAATTTTAAACGTGGCTGTTACCTGCGTAACTTTATCCGTGAGAACTTTAAGGACGAATAGTCTGCCTTGCTACTCAAGGCGCAGTTCTTGGATTTCAACTTCCACATCCCATGGGAGCTTGTTGGAAATGGAGAACGTGGGGCGCTTGGGTGGTTCAGTTGTTAAGCATCTGCCTGTGGCTCAGGTCATGATCCCGGGTCCTGGGATCCAGCCCTGTACTGGGCTCTCTGCTCCACCAGGAGTGTGCTTTCTCCCTCTCTGCAGCTCTCCCTGCTTGTGCGCGCTCTCTGTCAAATAAATAAATAAAATCTTTTAAAAAATGCAGAATCTCAGGCCTTACCTGCATCCCTCAGCTTCATCCAAATCTGCATTTTAACAAGATCCCCAGGTGGTTCTTAGAGACATAAGGTTTCTGAGGGCTGCTTTAAGGTAATTTGAACCCTAGTGATCTCAGCTTGCCTCCTTATATTGGTAAATGATTACTACAAAAATACAAACCTCATAAAATGTGTTATGTTTCAGAATATTAACCAAGATATTTCATCCACCTCATTTCTTAGTTTATCCTTAATGTTATTTTTCCTCAGTTAGTTGAAGTTAAGTCTATGTATGCGTCTATGTCTTTTCATAATCTATTTTCTTTAAAACATAGGATTTCTATTCTCTTTGGAGCATCAGAATCATCACTTCAGTTTCAAAATATTGATGTATAAATTCTTTGCTTTGTAGCATGATCAGTCAGAGTTAATACGTACTTTTTCCTTCTCTCTTGATATGGAGATTCACTTTTAAGTGTTACTCAATTAGTAAGGTGTTCAAGAGCTGTGCCTCTGAATTCTGTGAATCATCCCCAACCCCTTGGCTATAAAAGTGAACATAATTTACTATCAAATAGTTCAAGAGCTTGACAGAGAAATGGACATTTTTTTTTTGGAAGAAGAATACATATAAAACTGACATATTTATAGGAGTTTAAGCAAGTCTCTGTAAGGCAACCGATCCCACTCTGGCTATGCTTTAGAATTATACAGAAAGCTTTTAGGAAACCTAGGACTGGGTTCCCTCCCCAGAGACTCTGGTTTAATTTGATCCAGTGTGGTTTTCATGTGTCAGTAGTTTTAAAAACTCTCCACATAGTGCAAATAAGGGATTGAGAGTCACTGCTCTACAGAGTGCCAAAGCCAAGAATAAATAGGCCTTGGCCAGGCACCCTGCTGACAGCATTCTCTTTCCTTAAGGGGCCTACTTATCCCATGCACTAATGTGGTGATTAAATTTGTCAGCTAGGTCCATCACATTTAATTACATATCTTTAGGAATTGTTGAAACGCTTATTTTTAACCTAGATTTATGAATACAGCAAAAAAAAACTGAACAAAGATCAGGAGGTTACACTATCATATAAAGTTTAATAAAAACAGCTAACATAAAGTGAAATCTGTATGCATCAAACAAAAAAGAATGTAAGGATGAATATGTATGGTAATACCTCAAACCTGTTCTCCGAGTAAAAGCAGACTATAAATACATAATTTCAGGTGAGCCTAAAGACATAAGCACAAATTAGCCTAGTACAATAACCTACAGTGATTTGAAATTTTATTTTTTCTTAAAGTTTTATGTCAGTTTTGCATTATATCTCATAAATATATTTCATCATATATATCAATATGTTGATATATATTTCATCAAATATGAAATATGTATTTCTAGTTATTAATATGTAATTCAAAAGATAATAGATATTTTAATATTAGTATATTTAAAATTTCATAAGAAAACTTCCATTAGAAAACTCTCCATCATCACCTTCCTCAAGGTAAGTCAGAGGGATAATAGATTAAACGTTCTGGTTCAATATACTATGTCATTATGTGTTTGGTAGAGTACAAATTTCTAGACACAGTGTATTAATCAGTTTGGGCTGTCATAATAAAATGCCACAGACTGGATGACTTAAATAACAGAAATCTATAATCTCACAGTTCTGGAGGCTGAAAGTCTGAGTTCAGGGTGGCAGCCTGGTGGGTTTCTGGTCAATTTCCTACTTGGGTTGCGGAAGGCTGCTGCCTTCTCTCTGTGCACCCATGTTGCATTTCCTTGGTGAGTTGTGCAGCAGAGAGTGAGCTCTCTGGTGTCTCTCTTATAAGGTCACTAATCCTATTAGATTAGAGCTCCACCTTATGACCTTATTTGATCATAATTACTTTTTTAGAAGCCGGGTCTCCAAATATGGCCACACGGGAGTTAGTAGTTCAACACACAAATTTGAGTAGGACGCCTCCAGTCCATAACAGACTTGACTCAGCACATACCACTTTTTTTCTCATACAATGTTTGTAATACACTAGAAATATCGTTTTTGAGTATGGTTTGATGTATATGTATGAAAATTAGCAATAAATTTTATACTGAACAGAAGGGAGACATGGGGATGGGGAGAGGGAGAGAGAGAGAGGCATTAACTAAAAACGATACATATTACTTATGAGTTGACATAATCCCCTGTATACCCTGCTCTCTCACCTTTCCCAATGACATGATATACTATGTTGAAAACCGATGTTGAAGCAGAGGCTCTGTAATATCAAGAATGAGGTTTAGGAAGCTCCTTCAAGAAAACTGACGAGAGTAAACCCACCCTGGGAAAGGATAAAGCAGCTGGGAATGATGGTCTAGCTCCTGGCTATCACTTTATAAGCTTGACTTACGTTTCTGCTGAAGAGCTAAAAACATTGAGCCAGCCATTGAACAGCTTTCACCTCAGATTTCTATGAGAAGCTCATTACTTAGCTTCTTATCTAATGGAGTGTCTAGGAAATCTTCTGGGGTGTCAATCATGCAACCATGCCTGGAGAGTCGAGAATCAGAAGAATATTTCAAGACCTTCACCCTATCATTTTCCCCTAAATAAACACTGGGGAGACGAATTAGCATTTTAAACAAGAGACTGTCTTGCTTAAAGTTTTTTTCTTTTTCTTTTTCTTTTTTTTAAGATTTATTTATTTATTTGACAGAGATCACAAGTAGGCAGAGAGGCAGACAGAGAGAGAGGGGAAGCAGGCTCCCTGCTGAGCAGAGAGCCCGATGTGGGGCTGGATCCCAGGACCCACAGATCATGACCTGGGCTGAAGGCAGAGACTTAACCCACTGAGCAACCCAGGCGCCCCTTCAACATTCTTCATTACTATTTTCACCTTGAGGCAACGTGATTTTTACTTGAAAAAACGGTAAATAATTAATAAAATTGGTAAATGATTAATGAAAGATTTTAAAATTCCAAAGCAATCCAACTTCTGCTTAGGAGATATACATAAGAATGATGAACATTCTGTGGAGTTAAGGTGCTAATTATAGGCACTATTGAAGTTACTGGTTGATTTAGTTAAAATGATGGTGTTGACTCAAGCGACCAGTCTGCCATTTTGCCTCCCAGAGATTTGGTCCTTGCTGTATGCACCTCTGCGTGTTGCCTCACCCCTTCCCCCAGCCCCTTAAATACCAAGCAACATGGGTAAAAACTCACTTCTCTGGCCAATAAAATACTCCCAATTATTTCATGGTCAAACAATTTACATAATGTCTTCACAGATATAATCATTATAAATCAAACAGAATGGCCAAGTTCACCACGTTTTAGACAACTATAAAGAAATCTTGAAATTGTTGACCTCATCTAGTATAAAATTCCCATAACATCATCTGATGTGGTTTATTCAGATAATTTTTCTTACACATGTGTAGAGTCAAAAAATGCAAAATTTAAATTTGTTTTTCCCTCAAATTTTCTAGTCAAATCTCCCGCTTGGGAGGATGTGTCAGGTTTATCCTGACTTCAAGCAAGATCAGGGACTACTTTAGACTGAGAAGCAAAAACAGGGAGAGAACTCAAACCCACCTCCTTTGCGTTTTGGTAGATCAGACAGGTACTTTTCACTAATAAAAGTGTTTTTCTTTCTCCTTTGTGAACTTACTTATGAGTTCTGCCTTTGTGAAGAGGATTTCTGGGTTGGGAGAAGGTTTGCTTTTAATTATGTTTCTGCAACACTGGGTCCTCAGAAAGCTTACTCCTGTGCTAGTTGATCAACTAGTGACCAGTTGATGGCACTGGTCACTTTCTTGTCAATAATAGCTATTCTTAGGTTCTGTGTGGAATTGCTCAAAAGACAGTCTTTTTTCTTTTTTTTAATTTTATTTATTTATTTATTTGACAGAGAGAGATATCACAAGTAGGCGGAGAGGCAGGCAGAGAGAGAGAGAGAGGAAGAAGCAGGCTCCCCGCTGAGCAGAGAGCCCCATGTGGGGCTCGATCCCAGGACCCTGGGATCATGACCTGAGCTGAAGGCAGAGGCTTTAACCCACTGAGCCACCCAGGCGCCCCTCAAAAGACAGTCTTAAAAGTTACCACTTTCTCAGCTGCATTTTATTGTTCTTTTCACATTGACTTTGTTGTTAAAAGACTGGTGCAGGGGCGCCTGGGTGGCTCAGTCTCTTGAGCCTCTGCCTTTGGCTCAGGTCATGGTCCCAGGGTCTTGGGATTTAGCCCACATCAGGCTCCCTGCTCAGTGGAGAGAGTTTGCTTCTCCCTCTCCCTCTGCTATTCCCCCTACTTGTTCTCTCTCTCTCTCTATCCCTCTCTCCCTCTCTCTCTGCCAAATAAATAAATAAATAAAATCTTAAAAAAAAAAAAAGCTGGTGCAGATATTTTCAGTGGGAATTTGTTTTGCAAATGCCATCTATGAAATCCCATCTTCCCTATGTTCCTCAACTAGAAGGTATTTTTTTAAACCTCCTTAATTTTAGGTAGAAAATGACTTCTAAAGTTCTCCTATTTCAATTTTAAGGGGTAAATGTTAATTGCTAATCTTGGATTGAATTTTAACTAAGATCGCTGACTTTTATTCTATTAATATTCACACTGATAGAATCAATTTAACTTACTAACAAATGGAAGGAAGGAACAGGCGTTTCAAGTAAGAGTCACGGTCAGTAAGAATATGGCTATAGGAATCAAGGGTAATCTAAGCTACAGTCCTTTTTACCTCCAAAATAGGCATCCTTCTAAACAGACTTGCAGTTGTACTTTTCAGACAAAATAGGTACAGAAAAAATGTCTATTAAAACAGATTCTAGGGGCGCCTGGGTGGCTCAGTGGGTTAAGCCGCTGCCTTAGGCTCGGGTCATGATCTCAGGGTCCTGGGATCGAGTCCCACATCGGGCTCTCTGCTCAGCAAGAAGCCTGCTTCCCTCTCTCTCTCTCTCTGCCTTCCTCTCCATCTACTTGTGATCTCTCTCTGTCAAATAAATAAATAAAATCTTAAAAAAAAAAAAAAAACAGATTCTAAAGCTATTATTACTGAGGCTCAGTCATAGAAAATACTTCACAGAGTGCCTGTTAGTGCCTAAGAGAGACTAGGATAGTTAACTTGAACTGAAGGAGCTCAGTGTAGCACGTGAAACCGCATTTTGAAGGTCATTTGCACATAAATGAAGAGCTTGCTTCTCCACTACTGCCTGTTAAACTTTGAAACTTGCAGCAGTAGAGGAATGGCAGTCTGATTATGCCCTTGGACAGTCCGTTAGAGCCTGCAGTCCATTTTATTTTCCATGTGGTGTTCATTAAAGTCAGGTCAAGTAAAAAGATTTTCTCTACCTCTGTGATTACTGCTATGAAATCATCAGCTTGGAGAAAACAAGTAGTTGTTTGTGTTAAATACCTTGGCCAAGCACAAAACCAATCTTTGTCAAAACCCTAAAAAGCGCTCATCAACACTTTCACGTGCCTAACTTTAATAAACATGACAATTCATTTAAATTCAGTTTAGTGGGCATTTTATTAAGTATGTACTGTGTCTTTTTGCCGAGTGCTCTGAAAACTATAAAGAACGTATCAGAGTTTCTGTCCTTAAGAAGAGTGCGGTATTCAAACAGAACTGGAATGAACTGAGCAGAAGTCCAGAAATAATTTTCCAACCTTTCTTGGTATACAAAGTAGTGATTTACATTATCTCCTCTGGGTGGGACCATCTTTAAATGGCTTACATTTGCATAATGGCTTCTCTTTTGTTCCTTCTGTTGTTCCAAGTAATTGCTTGCCTATAGCATTTTATGGCTCTCTAATGAGTACCTACCTCCTTTATGAAAAATATAAATGATCTGCTTTTTTCCAAAGCAGAGAGCTGGCATGGATACCTGAAAGTTGAGGATGGTATCACACCTCTGGGATACATGGGAGAGGAAAAGTGGCAAGACAAGATCAGCACATGTCCACCAGTATGTCTTTTGTTCTGTTTATTAAGGAAAAAGGAGGCTGTGGAGATGGAGATAAACCCAACAACTCTAGGAGATGACTCTATATAATGTTTTAACATTATAACATTTAACATATAACATTTAACATTAAAACAATGTTTTAACATTGAATAGGGGCTCTTTCCATGAACATGTCATTTTTCCTTTTTAAGTCAGGCCTATCTCCGGTGGATACCAGGTAGTCAAAACATACCCTGATTCTTTTTTTTTTTTTTTTTAAGATTTTATTTATTTATTTGACAGTTAAGAGAGACAGCCAGAGAGGGAACAGAAGCAGGGTGAGTGGGAGAGGAAGCAGCAGGCCTCCACCTGAGCAGGGAGCCTGATGTGGGGCTCTATCCCAGGACTCTGGGATCATGACCTGAGCCGAAGGCATAGGCTTAACGACTGAGCCACCCAGGCGCCCCAATATCCTCATTCTTTGAGCCAATCAAACTAGGTCTTTGGTAAATTACTTAGAGATCTAAGGAGCCACACCTGTGTTGGGGGGAGGGAATTCATTTATTTAGAGACTTCATTAAAAATGTGCTTAAGTTAGAATAATGGCAAATGTAAAAGAAAAATTGCACCTGATCAGTTAAATAAGAAAGGAAGACTTTATTCAAGACTATGGCAAAGAGGAGAGAAGCTGAACTCAATTTCTCTAAAACAAAAGATGGGAAGATTTTTAAGTGAGGGTAAGGTTTGTGGACGTGATTAGCCCCATCTGTGTTTGCTAATTGTTGCTTATTGAGGTTAATCTCCTCCCTTTCCACAGAGACCCGGAGACAGCAGCACTATCTCCTTCCCAGATTACATTTCAAAAAGAGGACTCCCAGGTTCTTGAGAAAGACAATTCTAGGTTGTAGAAGATTTACATCTCAAAGGGGGCAGAGAAGAATTAGAATTGCAAGTTTTCTAAAATAAATGCTCTAAGAAAAGGGAGGTCAGGGAATTAGAGTGAGGAAGAAGCCCCACTAAGTTTCAGTCAAGCTCAGGGGAATGGCCAGTCTCCCTTGGTTACAAAGGTAAATGGGGCTGAGACGAATGGCTAAGATTTTTTCCTCTCTTTCTTTCCCTCCCTTTCCCTTTTACTTTTTCTCTCCTTCCCTCACTCTTCCTTCTCTCTTCTGTCTCACTCATTATACACATATTCTCTCTCTCTTCCTTCTTTTCAGTCTGTGAAGCCACAGTAATGTACATCAGCCTTTATTTTTGAGCCTGATCTGATAGTGGACATTTAGACCAAGAACAAGTTATAATAATTAATCATGGATTTAGCAATTGTCAGAGTGTGATGAACTATAGCAATATTCAGTTCAAGTGTGATGAGATGTATTTATCACAATACAAAATTATTTTTGAACCTATCATTTATGAGATACCTGAAGTGTTTTACATACAATCACCATTAACTGTATAGTTTTTAAATGCCCTAAGCTAATTTTTGTTATCTTATAATGGTAATGATTTGGGATAGAATGTGCAAAATGATTTTTATTTTGGTAATACAGTTTGCGAAAGCTAATGATATGGAAATAGGCCTATTTTCCTAAATATTATATAGAATATTTGACATTTTCTTTGTTAGTGTTAATAGGCTAAAATATTTTTAAAGCATAAAAATGTGATTGAGATTCCAAAAGAAGATTTAATATTAAAGTAATACTTCTATAAATTATATTCCAAAGATATTCATTATATACCCTGACTTCAATTCATTTTATTGTTTGATGTGCTGATTCCAATCCAGGTTCACATTCTGAAAGAAGATGGCTTTTCCCTTTTAGAATAATTTCTGCTTCTGCTGATCATCATAATCAGAAAATGTGATACTCCATAGTCGGCCAAGACCTGGATGATTATTTAACCCACTCTAGTTTTCCAGAGTTGCCAAAGATAAGCTGATTGCCTATAGTTGTCTTTGTTTCTTAGGGGGCCAGCACTGTGTTACTTACTGCCTATTTAGTAATGTTTTAATCAGAAGGAATCCAAACAAAAAGTTGCTATGGTCAAAATACCATTGTCAAAAGCTGAGAAAAATAAGAAAGAATAAATCAACAGTTGCAGAAGGAAAAAAAAAAAAAAAAGGCCAAGGTTCTGGAGTGAGTAGAACTGCTGGTGTAATGAACACTGTGTTTGCAGGCCAGAATTCACTTCTATAATCCGTTAGCTGATAGAATGTGGCATGGCCTGTCCTCTGGATCTCAACCAATCCCTTCTTAAAATGGTCAGTGTCTTGGGCCAATATGAATAATGTCATATACCTTTCTTTTTTTAAAAATCACATCAGGGTAGGCTCTGATACTTTCACGTCCCGATTTTGCCTTTTGGTTGGATATTAGGGAGACGATATAATATGGTGTATATGAGCACAGGGTTTGGAGTCAGCCTTCCAAAGTCTGAATTTTTAGCCCTACTCCTACTCACTACCTTCATGACCTAGGCGAGTTACTTAAACTCAGTTTCCTGATCTCTCAAGATGGAGGTAAGGGTACCCAGAGGACAGAGTGTGTATGAAAACTAAATGAAACAATAACTGTGTTAAGAGGATGTCATTTTGGAAATCTCATCTTAGACACCAAGAGAGAAAAGAGATGCTAAAGTGATTTTGTAAGATAGAATGTTCTGTACAAATTTCGAAGTAGGTAAGACGATGACATCAGTGAAGAGAGTCAGATATTGAAGATTAGGATATATGTGAGCAGAATTTTCTTCCAGAGAACAGCTGCCATCCTTTATTTGCCTTCCAGCACCATGTCAACAGTGTGTAAGTATGGATGCTTCCACAACTCTCTCAGGTCAGGGGAGAGGGCTTCAATCGTAACATTCAGAGAGCTTCACATATGTGCTCTGATTTGGGGCATAGGAGCAGACTGGTATCTTATTCCTACCCTAGAAATCTGGTGAAGTTGGGTCTCAGAGTGGAGTCAAATTGAACTCCTTGGCTTTGCATTACTAACCCTTGTTCTAGAAAAAAATACATGAATGGTTCCTGTGGAACAGATGTGGAGTAGATGTGTGTTGAGAGATGTGTCCAAAGGGGACTCTTGGAGGACCATCAGGCCTCAACATGGTTGAGAAGCTGATTTCTAGGAGCTAATTAGACAGGAAATGATGTTAGGGAGTCCATTTTCCCGGAGGGAGCAGCTGCTAGCAGGTCTATGAGACAAGGGTCAGACAGGGTGGTCTGGTAGGCACAGAGAATAGGATGTCATTTTATGAGACCTCTGTTCATATAAGAATTTTCCTGCCCTCCTTACCACTCTTTGCTAGCTCCCTTCCCTATTAAGTTGGGAAATTTGATTATTACATGGAAAGCAGAATTTTAAAATTTACTAAACTGAGAACAGGTTTATGACATAAAGAGATAGCAGGGCTTTATATTGACAGTGACAGGAAACTCATAGGGTTTACTCAAGTTTTCTTCCAGAGGACATGAAGAAATTCCCCAACTGAGTACATTTTATTGGAGAGAGGAAACAAAAAGTAGAGCTGCATTCTGATTGTCTCCCAGGAGTCAAGCTTGTTCAATACACATGTAAATGTGTATGCTTTACAGATGTAAAGCAGTTAGAAACGTGACTGACCCATAAGAAGCATTCAATTAAGGTGAAGGCCTGTGTTTGTTAGTTTATTTTGTTATATGTTATTTTAATGATTCTACTTTCAGATTTCTACCTGGACCCCTAACACTCACCTGTCTGGGAATTTGTTTCAACTTTTGCATGCAAGGGTATAAAAGCTCCTTTGACAATTTCAAGTATTGCCCCCATTTTTAAAGATCTTTATCGTTGGTTTCCAGCCTTCTTTGCCTTGTCTTTTGGGGTTTTCTGTAAGTATCTTGGCCATTGATTATTTATTTGAAGTTCTGAAGTCTCATTCTGCCTAATTCTCTTGTATCATCATGGTTTCTGCCTGCCAAACTAATTTCTAATTCATGGTAGACTTTAATATCGAGTGTTGAGGTATTTCTGAGCTTTTTGTTGATTTACTCTCATCTTTCATCAATTTCAGCATGTGTGGGGGTTCTGGCCTCTGAACTAGATCCCACTGTAGTGGCCTTTCTTGTGCTCCCACAGTGTTGCAGCTGCTCCTGGCTGCAGCCCTTATGGGCAGGCACTTGAATCTTACAGTAGTGTGAAATTCTTCCTCCCTTCAGAACTGTTCACTTATTTAGTTAAATTTCATCTTTTGAGGCCCCTTTCCTGTTATAGTAACCCAGTCCTGGCACGGGTGAATAAAAAAGTATTGGGGTATACTTTTCTATATGTGAACATCTATATTGTTCTACATTGTGTTTGTGCTTATCTTTCCACAAATATAACCCCGAAACCAGGAAGTAAAGGAAAATCCCTTGTGTTAATAGAAATTCAGCTATAACTTCCTTTTTTTTTCCATCGTGGAGAATTTAATGTGCCAACAGGGAGGGAGAAGGGCACAAGATTTGGAGGCACAAAGCATATAAATTGTAGTCTTGACTTTCAATGGAAACATGGAGTATAATAAAACTCTTCTTCCATCAGAAAGAAGAGAAGATGGATGTTCCTTCCCCTTGTGTGAATTGCTATACAGTGATTGCCCTGGAAACAGAATTTAGAGCACACACACTGATAATCAAAGTGTACGTGTCTCTTGCTCAAAGAAACTGCTGTAATAAAACGAAACGGAGAAGCACAGAACTAAGGCTATGATAGAGGATGATGTAATTATTGCTGACTTGAGTCCTACATATTAATAATGTGACTGGTAGTGATCCCTTTGGGTCAGTTGGTTCCTGAGCCTGTTTATTTTATTCATGCTGACAGGAGCACTGCTGACAAACTACATGCGGATCATCAAAAATTTACTCATTATTGAATTGATATAACACCTTTCCTCCTAAGAGCTTACTGTGCTCCACATGAAACTTTTAAATTGTACAACTAACTTTCAGATAAATACCTATGTATGGAAACAGTGAATCACAATATGGAGCCTGGGGGAAAAGAGATGAGTAGTGGAAATCCAGGGCTAGTCCTTGATTATCTGTGACCTTGACCCAGCTGTGTTCTGAAAGAAATAATAAAAGGCATGTTTAGTCCAAATGTACAACCTAATTGGGTGAACAGGACCACTGCCCAGAATTCTGCTTAAATTACTCAAGAAATGGGTCTAGGCAATTAGAAGGATATCTTTCTTCCTTATTCTTCCCTCTTTCCCTTCCTCCTCCCAGTGCAGTCCCAAAGCAGGCTTTGGGAGCCACCTCTCAATTGTTTCTTCATTGGTTCCTCTTAACAGCTCAGATTTAAAGCTAGTGCCCAAATCTCCGGGTCCGATATATGCTTTCTTCATTCTCATCATAAAATTAGCATTTTGTATAGAGCGAGTGGAGAAAATAGAGCTTGGATAAAAGCTGTTGTAATTCTCCTTAAACTCCATAAACAAGCTAGTGCAGGCTCCACCCCCTAACAGCATGGGGAGACAGGCATACAAAATGTTATTTACTCTTTTATTTCTGTGTCCCAAGGAAATGGATGTTGTTCTCTGACTGATTTCTGTTCACTGGTGGCTCTTGGAGCCTCATCTTGTAGAAGGTGGTGGTCCGAGTCTAGATGGGTTCAGAAACCTTGCAGACTAACGGAGGAGGATAGCATAAAATATAGTGACGATATATTTTATGCACATGTAGCACATGTAGCAATATAAAAGAAACATCTCAACATAGGGACTTTGCTGAAACCTTCTTAGTTCCTAGTATAGTGTCTAGAATGTAAGAGGTATTTAATAAGTATTTGTGGAATGAAGGAATGAACACATAGCATATTTATACATACACAAATACTAAGTTCTTTTTGATTGTTTCTTCCATATGAGACTCAGTTCTACAAATGCTTTACATAGAACTTCTTATTTTATATAACAACCTGAACGTTATGGAAAGAAAATCCAGGACCCCATCTGGTTCTGATATCTGCCTTCACCAGAGTTTTGTGCTGAACATACTGGCTAGGTAGATTGCACCAGCATATTTTCCAGCACATCTTTTCTTTCTTTCTTTTTTTTTTTTTAAAGATTTATTTATTTATTTATTTGACAGAGAGAGTTCACAAGCAGGCAGAGAGGCAGGCAGACAGAGAGGAGGAAGCAGGCTCCCTGCTGAGCAGAGAGCCCGATGCGGGGCTCGATCCCAGGACCCTGAGATCATGACCTGAGCTGAAGGCAGCGGCTTAACCCACTGAGCCACCCAGGCGCCCCAGCACATCTTTTCTTTAACTGCATTTTGTCAAGATAGCTGTTGCAACAAAATAAGGATGTTTTGCCCTTAGCCTACAGATGTTAAATGGGATTTCTCCAATTCTAAGCCACCTAAATATGCAGTTTGGTCTTCAGAGGATCTATGGGAAGTCTGAACATTTGGTATTAGTGCTTCCATATCCTTTTAAAATTCAGATATCTTTACATTTTGGTCCAGCTGAAGAAGAGTGGCTCGCCATTGGCGGTAGGACAATGTTAACACAACTAAATCTGACAGTTTCTCCCCTCTCAACTCCTAGAAAATGTATCTTGATTATTTTTAAGAGCTTATTAAACAATAAGTGTTATAAGCTATATTTCATTGATGAATATGTGAATACTGTAGTAAGAAAAATTTTACTCACTTCTCATGTCTTCCTAAACACTATAAACAACTATTAATATTTGTAACTATTAAAATCTCACATCTGTGATTCCACATTATGGGACAAAAGGCTGAAAAAATTAAAAATATATGGGGGGGGGGGGTACCTGGGTGGCTCAGTCAGTTAAGCATCTGGCTCTTGATCCCAACTCAGGTCTTGATCTCAGCATGGTGAGTTCAAGCCCCATGTCTTAATTTGCTAGATGAATCAATACATCCTTCAATGTAAAGGAAAAAATAAATGCTTAAAGATGATCCCTGCAGGCATATAGGACTCTGGTAATGGGGAAGGCATTTCAGGAGATGTATGTAATAATATTAAAAAAAAAAAAAAAGAAAGAAAAGAAAAAGAAGTCTTCAGAAGCTAATAGTGGCTTAATGTACTTAGGAAAAAAATTTGACACCGGCTCTATAAATTTTACAGTTCTTTCACACATTCTCACTAAATTGGCCCTAGAACAAAAATCTCTTACCGTATTTCTGCCACTTTAACTGGCAGTTAAGCCACCAAGGTAAAAGACCTCACATTAGTACTTAGTGACATTTTGAGAATTAATTTCTATGTGACTCCTATATCTTTGATTACAAGTTTAAGGCAAGTTTATATGAATTCTCTGTCCATTTCTGAAGCATCTTCATAGATTGTTCTCTTTATTTCCAGTCATATTTGTAAACACCTGTGGTTACATTCATCTTAATACAACAAGAGAATTACTTTTCTTTGTGAAATAAAACAACTTTCTTTTTTCCAACATAATATGAGTTGGGCTAATGATTGCTTAAGTTGCATTTTATACTGGTCCATGGTTTTCCTTTAAAAAAAAAAAAAGAAGATTCTCTTATTTATTTAAGAGAGAGGGAGAGAAAGTGTGAGCACCAAGGGGAGGCGTAGAGGAAGAGGGAGAGAGAGAATCTCAAGAAGGCTCCCTGCCCAATGAGGAGCTCAACAGGGGTCTTGATTTCACAACCCTGAGATCGTGACCCAACCCAAAATCAAGAGTCAGACGCCTAACCAACTGAGCCACCCAGGTGCCCCTTCCTTTTTATCATTGTAATATTTATTAGTATTTAGGATGTTACATAATTTGGGAATGTACCAGATAAAATATTAATTGTATATAAACTAAAAAATTGCTCTCACATAGTTTAAATTTACTTTAAAAAGCCCAAAGTTTTCCAAAAACAATTCTTTAACATGTTTTTTGAACAATTAACACACACAAATTTTTAAAAAAATTCAGGTTTTAAGTAGCATACAGTCCTATCTCTTAGTAATCCACAGATTATCATCACAGCCATATTCTAAACATATATAGGGCCTGTATAATATGTGCAAATATATAAACACATATACACACATATGTATGTGCGGATACATATATCAGCAAAATTCAAAATTTGTTCATTATTGGCAAGTTGTTTTCCAAAGAGTTGTATCAGTCAGACTGCTGCAATGAATCAACAATATATAAAGATCCCTATTCCCTTAACATCCTCATCAACACAATCTAACAACACTATCAAACTATCTGCTTGTTATTGCTTTTTAGTCTTAATTAGTATTTTTCTCTTGTGAAGGAAATTGAGCACATTTTCATTTAATACACATATTTATTTCTTCTTTTTTGCACTAATCTGTTTACATATTTTTGCCTTTTTCTATTGTTTATTAATTTATAGTAGCTCTTTATACATTAAGCAAATTAACCATGATTGTGATATGGATTGCTCACATTTTTTTGAAACTTGGAATTTCTCTAATGTAGTTTGTGGCAAGTTTTTCTAAGGTCACTTTTTTATACTTGTATAATTTTTAAAAATGTGTTTTTTCCATAGCTCTTTTGAGGTATAATTGACATTCAATAAAGTGCACATATTACAGTACACAGTTTGATAAGTTTTAACATATGAATACACATGTGATACCATAACTTCAGACAAGCTAGTGAACATATTCATTGCCCCCAAAATTTCCTCATGTACCTTATAATTCCTCTAAGTACTTTTTTAGCAGCTTCACACGAAATTGGATTGGTTATATATTGATTTTCATTCAATTAAAATACTTTCTAACTTTACCTTTGAAGAAACTAAGACTTGCCTAGTTTGCTTCCCATTTCATAGGCATCATTTTTTGTTGAAAGTAGTGATTTGTGGCCTGATTCTAGTGTCCGAAAACTAATGTTTTGTATATCATGTCTAACTTTTTAGATTAAAAGGTGAATCTGGTCCCTGCTACTCTATCTTGGGTAGAATCCTATGCAATCAAGTTTAACAATATTTTTTCTTGTGGCATCTGATATTTGTATTCCATTTCAAATGGTCTCTGTCACTCAGGCTTCTTTTAAAACATCAGGGTTTTTTTAATATTTTTGTTTGTTTTTATAGAATGTATTTTGGAGTACAATATTGAGTGTAGAATCAGCGTTGCTACCATCACCAACCCCACACAAACACTCACAGCTCTCTAACTGTCCTAATATCATTTACTAGGCAGAAAGGTGCCTGTCATGTCCTAAATTGCAGCCTGCATTTGAGTTTATTTCTTGGCTCCCTATTATTCAATTGCTGTCTATTCATGAACCAGTTCCACACTGTTTTAATTTCTATGACCCATAAAATAATGTTGGATAGAATTAGTACTACTTTGTTTATAATTTTTCAAAAATTCTTTATTTAATTTAGCTTTTAATTTTCTATGTACAATTTAGAAACAGGTTGTTAATTACTAAAAAATAATAATCTGGTTAGAATCAAGTTAGATTCATAGATTATCTTTGGAAGAATTGATATCTGTAAATTGTACCATTCTGTGCAAACATAGTATCCAAACCTTTTCAGTTTGATCAAGAGTTCCTTTATGTTCTTTGGTAGTCCTTTATGTTTTTTTTATTTAGTTTTTGCATATTTGTTCTTAAGTTTATTCCTAGATGTTTATGGCTGCATTACTTCTGTAATGTGGCCTTTTCCTTCCCTTACTTCTTCTGATTAGTTTAAAGTAGTGATTTGATTTATTACTAGTGTAAACATTGCAGGCCTGTGCACACAGCACCAACTACTCCACCCAAACCACCTTCTTCTTTGCCTGCCTGCATGTTAAAAGTTGTACAAAGTAAGTACTTCAGGAGGAAGCGCTGGAGGAATAAACATTGATGCATAGTGGCCATCTTGTGTCCATGAAGGAAAAGCCTAGAGAATACCAGAGACATTAGCACACTATTGTGGAGTCACATCCAAAACCAGCAAACTGTATTCCCCTGCTCAATTCTAGACTTTTTTTTTTTTTAAAGATTTTATTTATTTATCTAACAGAGAGAGATCACAAGTAGGCAGAGAGGTAGGCAGAGAGAGAGGAGGAAGCAGGCTCCCTGCTGAGCAGAGAGCCCGATGCGGGGCTCGATCCCAGGACCCTGAGATCATGACCTGAGCCGAAGGCAGCGGCTTACCCCACTGAGCCACCCAGGCGCCCCTAGACTTTTGATTTTGAAGAAACATGAAAACAAAAGCTAAAAACTTCTTATAGGACTTTGGATTATATATGGGATTATATATGATTTATATATATATATAATGCATATATAAAATCATATATATATATGAACTCTTTTATATATATATATATATAAAACTCATATATATATATGAACTCTTGATCAAACTGAAAAGGTTTGGATACACTGTTTGCACAGAATATATATATGATTTGCACATATATATATATATGATTTTATATATATATATATGATTGATATGAACATTCTTTCCAGAAATCAGATAGAGACTTACTGTCTGAAGGTAAAACCATTTAACTAGACTATACTGATTAATAATACTAACATCAGAATTATACTAATAACCAAAATGTTCCTTATACAATATGTGTTTTTCATAGAATTAAGAATATAGAAATAGTATTTTTTTTTTAGATTTTACTTATTTATTTATTTGACAGAGCGAGAGAGAGAGTGCACACAAGCAGGGGGAAGGGCAAAGGGAGAGGGAGAAGCAGGCTCCCTATGTGGGACTTGATTCCAGGACCCTGGGATCATGACCTGAGCCAAGGGCAGACACTTAAATGACTGAACCACCAAGGTGCCCTAGGAATAGTATTCTTATAGTAAAATATCTTTTTTAATTAATTAACTTAATTAAACATTAATTATGGCTGCGAAAATAATAATTTTTGTTTGTTTAAATAATCTCAACATGACAAACATGGAAGTTAAAAAATCTTAGTTAGGGAATGAGGATATTTCCTTCATAATTTTTAATTCAATAATTATTTCACAAAAGTTAAACTTGACAGCAAAGTTAATAACTTCCAAAATAATAAGCAGACATTTGAGAACTACTTATAAAGTCCGTCTTCTTTACTAAAACTTCACTCTTAATATTTTACTGAACAACTCTATACTTCGACCTTTGAGTCATAAAGTCATAAGGGTAGAAGATACTGGACTCCTAGAAAAAAAAAGGCTGAACGTGACATGTCCTCAGTTGGGTTAAAGCAATGAGAACAGGGCGCCTGGGTGGCTCAGTTGGTTAAGCCTCTGCCTTCGGCTCAGGTCATGATCTCAGGGTCCTGGGATCGAGTCCCACATCAGGCTCTCTCCTCAGCAGGGAGACTGCTTCTCCCTCTCTCTGCCTGCCTCTCTGCCTACTTGTGATCCCTGTCTGTCGAATAAATAAATAAAATCTTAAAAAAAAAAAAAAAAAAGCAATGAGAACAGAGGAAGATGGTGGAGGTGGGGTCACAGGATCAGGTCACAGGGGAAAAGCAGTGTATCTTTTGAGTTCATTAATGGCACACTGCATCAACATTTTGTCAAGAGTATTTTAGTTGCTTATTTTCACCGAAGAATTCAGAGTGACCATTCTGGAAAACAGTACAGTGGTCAAAAATATGTGTGTGAGAGAGAATAGTGACAATTACATGTCATCATTGCATTTAGAATTGAGAAGACAGTGTGGCTGTAAAAGCTTTGACTTGTATGGAATGAGTTTTGGAAGTCTCTGGTTTATTAGGTCAGCTGCTTGTATCTCCAGAGGTGTAAAGCTTTCAGTCAGATAAAGCATTCCAGATACCATTGCCCCTGCATTCTACAGTTCATCTGAAAGTGCTTTTATTTGCCAATAAGAATTTGCCTTATAAAAACCAAATTGGATTCATCAAATGAGGAGTGTGGCTGCTCCATTGCATCTGTATTATAGTTGTAGTGATAAGATATTTTAATGTGATAAAATTATCTTTTTACAGATTTGTGGGTGGTGAAGTTATTACAGTCAGATGCTGGAACAATGACACTATCCTTACCAATTAAATAAAGGAGATTCCAGTTTATTGAAGGCAATGAGAAAAGGACTTGCTTTTTCTTTTCCTCTTTGTCCTCTTCAACATTTAGCTAGCACTTTCCATTTGCATCGAACACCTTGTACTTTTCGTGCGATTTACATGTTACTAGTAATTTCCTCTCTCAGCCCAGGAGGAAGGTCGGTAATGGTTTTATCCCTGTTTAAACACGCATGGAGTGTGACAGCACGCCACAAGATATTAACTCTAGTCAGTCCCTGAAGCAGGGAAAGAAGGCGGTGGGCTGCCTGTGCCAAATTTAAATGTAGAATAAGGACGAGTGTGGGAATGAGACTGGGCAAGAGCAGGCACAGGCTCTGCCCTGGCAGTGGTGGAGAGAACTGTTTCTGTCCTGACTGAGGACCTCAGTCCTTCACTTCCCCTTCTTCAGAACTTCCTCTTGGGCTCTTAAGTCTGTGTCCAGTTCGTGGAACTCTGACCACAGCTGATCCTCCTTGGTAGTGAAGGATGGACTCTTTGGACCCAATGTTTGGAAATGTTGGATCTTCTTCTTGGATGAGTTGTAAATGCTTCCACAAGACCCTTAGCAAGCATGTATTCTTAAAGTTAGAGATGGTGGGGAACCAAAGCAAACCTTTTCTTGGAAGGCAGCCACAGAAACACGAGTCTCAGCCTGAGACTCATACTGACCTCATGATCCCCATTGTCCACTCATTCCCAACTCAAACTCTCCACCTCAGGCAAGCTAGTAAGCATATACTTTCCAAATCGCGTGCTGTATTCTTCTCTCCATGTCTGTCCTTGTTCTGTGCCCTCAAAATGAGGTGTTTGCCTTCCTTCCTTCCTGTGGTTTGGGAGTTCAATTCTTCTATGAGAAACCTCAATATCACCTAACATTCTTCTTTTTAATTAATTATTCATTTATTTATCTAACAAGATTTTATTTAAATTCAAGTTAGTTAACTTGAAATCTCCTTTATTTAATTGGTTAGATAACATAGTTTCAGAATAGAATTTAATGATTCATCATTTACATATAACACATGGTGCTCATCACAAGTGCCCTCCTTAATTCCAATCACCCATTTAGCCCATCCCCCCACCTACCTCCTCTCCAGCGACCCTCAGTTTGTTTTCTGTAGTCAAGAGTCTCTTATGGTTTACCTCTCTCTGTTTTTGTCTTATTTTATTTTTCTTCCCTTCCCCTATGATCATCTATTTTGTTTCTTAAATTCCACATAGGAGTGAAATCGTATGGTGTTTGTCTTTCTCTAACTGACTCATTTTGCTTAGCATAATACACTCTAGTTCCACCCACGTCATTGCAAATGGCAAGATTTTGTTCTTTTAGATGGCTGAGTAATATTTCACTGTGTGTATATGTGTGTATCACATCTTTTAAATATATAAGTATATATATATTATATATTTATTTGAGACAGAGAGACAGAGTTGGGGGGAGAGCAGAGGGAGAGGGACAAGCAGACTCCCTGCTGAGTGGGGAGTCCAACATAGGGTTCAGTTTCATGACACTGAGAACACGACCTGAGCTGAAATCTGAAGTCCAGTGCTTAAACAACTGAGCCAGGCAGGCACCCCAATACACCACATCTTCATTATTCATTCATCAGTTGATGGACTTTTGTGCTCTTTCCATAATTTGGCTATTGTTGATAGTGCTGCTATAAACATTGGGGTGCATGTGTCCCTTTGAATCAGTATTTTTGTATCCTTTGGATAAATACCTAGTAGTGCAATTGTTGGGTCATAGGGTACTTCTATTTTTAACTTTTTGCAGAATCTCCACACTGTTTTCCAGAGTGGCTACACCAGCTTGCATTCCCACCAAATGTGTAAGAGGGTTCCCCTTTCTCTGCCTCCTTGCCAACATCTGTCATTTCCTGAGTGATTAATTTTAGCCATTCTGACTGGTGTGATGTGGTATCTCATTGTGGTTTTGATTTGTGTTTCCCTATGATGAGTGATGTTGAACATTTTATCTCTGTTAGCCATTTGTATGTCTTCTTGGGGAAATGTCTCCTCATGTCTTCTACCCATTTCTTAACTTGATTGTTTATTTTTTGGGTATGTATTGAATTTGATAAATTCTTTATAGATTTTGGGTACTAACACTTTATCCAATGTGTCACTTGCAGATACCTTCTCCCATTCTGTAGGTTGCCTTTTAGTTTTGTTGACTGTTTCCTTCACTGTGTAGAAGCTTTTGATCTTGATGAAGTCCCAATAGTTTATTTTTGCCATTGTTTTTCTGCCTTTGGAAACAGTGTCTAGCAAGTGTCTAGCAAGAAGTTGCTATGGCTGAGGTCACAGAGGTTGCTGCCTGTGTTGTCTTCTAGGATTTTGTTGGATTCCTGTCTCACATTGAGGTCTTTCATCCATTTTGAGTTTATTTTTGTGTGTGGTATAAGAAAGTCATCCAGTTTCATTCTTCTGCATGTGGCTGTCCAGTTTTCCCAACACCATTTGTTGAAGAGACTGCCTTTTTTCCATTGGACGCTCTTTCCTGCTTTGTCGAAGATTAGTTCACTATAGAGTTGAGGATCAATTTCTGGATTCTCTATTCTGTTTCATTGATCTATGTGTCTGTTTTTGTGCCAGTACCATACCGTCTTGCTGATTACAGCTTTGTAATAGAGCTTGAAGTCTGGAATTGTGATGCCACCAACTTTGGTTTTCTTTTCAACATTCCTTTAGCTATTCAAGGTCTTTTCTGGTTCCATAACAGACTTTCTTTATTGATTTATATCACTCAGCCTGGGTTTCTGATACCAGCAACTATAATTTAAAAATAATGTATATAGCCAAATATATAAAAGATAGTAGTAGTGGCAAAATTAATGTAAGGTTGGAATTAAAGGCCAAAAACATTTTGAAGGACAAGTAGTAAAGACATAAAACCTATGAAACTTAATGGATGATATAAAACAAAACAAAAAATATAAAGTGAACATAGAACTATAAGGAAAAATTAACAGAAGTATAATTGACCCGGGAAATCTGAAAACATCACTTTCTTTATATGGCAACCGAACTAAACCAAAATATATTGAAATGGAAAATCTGAATAACATTAAAGAGGTTATTTAAAGAGATATATGGAAAAGGTTTAAACACAAGAATCAAAGAGTATACATTATTTTAAAATGTCCATGGAACATCTTCAAAAACTTATCTTTTTAAAACTGAAAATGAAAGGAAATTAAAAATTGTAGTGGCCACATCTTCCAATTCAGAATCTAGACATGATTCAGAAAATGTCCTAAAACTTGGGGCACCTGGGTGGCTCAGTTGGTTAAGTGTCTGCCTTCAGCTCCGCTCATGATCCCAGGGTCCAGGGATTGAGTCCTGCATCTGGCTCCCTGCTCAGCAGGAGTCTGCTCCTCCCTCTTCCTCTAAGCCTTCTCCCTGTCCCACACCCCCATTCCGCACCCCACCATGTGCTCTCTCTTGCTCTCACTCTCCCTCTCTCAAATAAATAAATAAATTCTTAAAAATAAATAAATAAATACATTCTTTTAAAAAATTTTAAAAAAGAAAACATCTTAAAACTCACTAAAAAAATGGGATCTTGATTTTTTAAAAAAGATAATATACTTATTGTGATGAACACTGAGTAATGTATAGAATTGTTGAATCATGATATTGTATGACTAAAACTAATATAACACTGTATGTTAAATTAAAAAATATAATAATGCAACTTATAATCATACAAATAGAAACCACATTGAAGCATTTAATGAATCAGTGATAAATTCTTTACCTAAACAGTTTTACATTAAAAAAGAAAACATGAAAATAAGTGAGCTAGTTATTCAGCTTCAGTTAGACCAAAAAAAGTAAATGTAGGAACAGTATAGAGAAGGAAATAAGCATAAAAGCAGACAATAATGATTTCATATGGACAATGCAATAGGATGAACAAATCCAAGAGATTTTTAAAAATTTAATATAATTTAATTAAAAAAATAATACATGAAGAAAAGATCTGAAAGCTAATGCAGGAAAAGAAAGAAAAAAACAGTGATATACAAATAGATGCAGCAAATATTAAAAATAAATTATATACTTTTGGGAAAATATTAATGACCTAAATTTACTCAGAATGAAGTATGATGCTTAAATAGGCCATTAAGCACACAATTAACTAAAATAGTGTTCAAAGTACCAGTAATAAAATGATTCATAAAAGAGGTAGTTTAATAGGCAATTCCTTCAAACCTTAAAGAACAGAAATTCTGTATCATGTAAACTATTCTGGAACCTAGGAAAGGAGAGGAAACCTCTTCTCTTTTCCAACTTTGTAAGGCTAGTGTAATATTTACAATCTGATGAAGATAAATTCTTCATATTCCTTATGATAATTGATATACTTATGATAAACTCAGTATTTTATTGGGCTTTTTATTTTTTTAATTTTTAAATTTTTTCAATGGTTTTTATTCACTTATGTGTGTGTGTGAGAGAGAGAGAGAGAGAGACAGGGAGAGCACAAGGCTCTCTGCTGACTGTAGGACTCAATCCCAAGACCCTGGGCCACTCAGGTGTCCCTTACTGGTTTTTTTAGAAGCACCAAGGTACATTCAAAGTTCAAATATACATATGGCTATATATTTGTAATCATCTTTACTGGTCCTGTTTCTCTCTAGGCCACATTGTTCCACTTTAATTTATAATTTATTTTATGTATTCTTGCTATACCATTATAAGTTTGCACATATTCTTACTATAAGTCTTTCCAAATCCTTTGAGATGAAGATTGAATAAAATTAATTACTTTATTTAAAAAAACATTTTTGGGGCACCTGGGTGGCTCAGTGGGTTAAAGCCTCTGCCTCTCTCTCTCTCTGTCTGTCAAATAAATAAATAAAATCTTTAAAAAAAATTTTTTTTACTTAAATTTCAAGTCCACAGAAAAGTTGTGAGCATAGTAATATGAGCTTTTTATGTCCTTTATCTAGATTCACTCATTGTTAATATTTAGCCACATTTTATACTGTCTTACTCTTACTCTGGGAGCAGGTTGTATATCAAGAATCAGAAATTTTCCATTATCTCACAGAAGTCCTTCATCCCTTTTCCAGTGAGCCCCTATCCTTGGGAAGTAATCACTGATCTGATTTGTATCACTATTGAGTAATTTGACCTATTCTGGCACTTCATGAGGTTGAACAGAATGTACTTTGTGTCTGGCTTCTTTCACTCAGCAGATTATTTTTGAGATCCGTCTATGTTGTTGTATGTATAATTTATTCATTTCTTTTGTAGTGCGGGATAATATTCCATTGAATGACAACACTAATTACCCACTCTTCCTTTAGTAGACATTTAGACATTGCTACTTCTAGTTTTTGACTATTAGGAATTAAAACATGAATATTATGAATGAAATTAGATTTTTTTAAAAAAATGGATATGTTTGCTTCAGTATCATTTAAGAGATCTTCATTTGCCCTATTGAATTACTTTGACAGCATTGTTTAAAAATCATTTGGCCAGGTATGTGTAGTTCTTTCTCTGTTTTGTTCCACTGGCCTATTTCATCTATCCTTTTACCACACTTACTATTACTATGGGTTTACAGTAAGTCTAGATTCAGGTAGAATAAATCCTTCAATTTTGTTCTTCTTTATCTAATTGTTTTGGTTATTTGAATTCCTTTGTCTTTTAAAATAAAGTTTAAAATAAGCTTTTAATTTTCTAGAAAGAATCCTCAAAGTTTTTTGAGATTGTACTGAATATATGGATCAAATTAGGGAGAATTAATGTCTTAACAATATTAAGTCTTCCAATCCAGAAACATAGTGTATTTCTTTTTTTTTTAAATTTTATTTTTTTAAAGTAATCTCTACACCTAACATGGGGCTTGAACTCACAATCCAGGCATCAAGAGTAGCATGCTCCACTCTCAGAGCCAATATAGTGTATTTCTCATTTACTTAAAGCCCCTTTAACTCAGAAATGTTGTATACTTTTCAATGTAAATATATTATACATCTTTTATTAAATTTATGCATAATACTTAATGTTTTAAATGCTGTTGTACAGGGTACTTTTTTTTTTAAGATTTTATTTATTTATTTGACAGAGATCACAAGTAGGCAGAGAGGCAGGCAGAGAGAGAGAGGAAGGGAAGCAGGCGCCCCGCTGAGCAGAGAGCCCAATGCGGGGCTCGATCCCAGGACCCTGGGATCATGACCTGAGCCGAAGGCAGCGGCTTTAACCCACTGAGCCACCCAGGCGCCCCCCCCCTTTTTTTTTTTAAGATTTTATTTATTTATTTAACAGAGAGAAAGATCACAGGTAGGCAGGGAGAGAAGGGAAAGCAGGCTCCCCACTGAGCAGAGAGCCTGATGCGGGGCTGGATACCGGGACCCTGAGATCATGACCTGAACTGAAGGCAGAGCAACACCAGCACCCAATACAGGGTACTTTTAATTTCATCTTCAAATTTTTCATTGCATATATATATATAAAACTGATTTTTGTATATTGATTTTGTATCCTATGACATCGCTAAATTTACTTATTAATTCTGGTACCCTTCTAGTAGATTCCTTAGGACTTTCTAAATAACATGGTGATGTTGTCTGCATGACAAAGACAGATAATTTTACTGCATCTTTTCCAGTCCTTGTGTTTGTTATGATCTTTACTTGTTCAATTACACTAGCTAGTACTCTAGTATAATGTTGAATAGATGTGATGAGAAAAGACATCCTTGTGTTTTTACTAACTTAAGGGAGAAAGCATTCAATATTTCACTATTTTATATCATATTACCTCCAAATTTTTCATGGATGCCCTTTATAGTTTAACGAAGTTTTCTTCTATTACTAGTTTGCTGAGAGTTTTAAATATAAATGGGAATTTACTAAAAGTTTGCACTGAAATAATTGTTGACTTTTCTGTCTCAAACTGCTGATTCGATAAAGTATATTGACTAACATATGCTAAACTAAACTTGCGTTTGTGGGATCAACTCCATTTAGTATGAAGTTTATTATTTTTGTGTATTATTGGAATGATTTGCTAGCATTTGGTGAGGATTTTGCATCTATAATTTCAGTGATATTTGGGAGAGTGGGTGGCTAACAAACATGCTGTCTAAGTACATAAGACATTTATGATATTAGAATAAGAATATGAAATCAGTGTCAGTGTACACTTCTTGTTTGGCCATCTCAAGTAAAAGAAACTCTCCAGGCTTTTTTGATGACTCCTTGGGAAAGAAATGAAAATAGAGTACTGGGAAATTGTATTGGAGCCAGAGATCACAATAAACATTTGCTCTGAGTTGTGGTTTCTTTTTATGAAAACTTTAAAGCAAATTTTATAATTCTGCTGAAAATTTTCTCTTCATATTTACATTTATGTTTGGGATTTTTCCTCTGTAAATTTTTACTGAGATTATCAATTTTCTTTGAAACTATTCTTGCATTCTCTTGATTGGAAAATAAGTAATATAGAAATTATAATTCATAATTTCTATATTACTTATTCAAGTAACTAGCTATATAACTAGTGATTTTATGGAGCATACAAGGGTATTGCAGCAAAGCAACACGAAAGCAGTGTTAATCTACACATAACTAATCACTTTTACTTAAAAGTCATTGTGGATTTTTTCCTGGGACCAATTTTAATTCAGTGCATAAAAGAATGATTAAGAAAAAGTGGTCCATCAAAACTAGAGAAATCATCAGATAGAACCGTGGGTTTTAAAAAGGCTTCTAAAAATCATAAAACAGAGGAAAATGGTATTCTATCATTTATAAGCCTTCATCCAGTGATGAAAGCATTTTATAGTATTCACAAAATTCATATAATAATAATTCAGTAGTACTGGCTACCTTCATCATGATGAGAGGAAATGCAAGGAAACTGACTAAAATTATATTTCTAGTATACACTAACTGTAGCTTTGGAGAAGTCATTTGCCTTTCTGAATCTCTTCCCTGTTCTCTAAGATGAGAGGCTTAGAAAATATAATATGGTTTGCAAGATCTTTTTCAGACCTCATGTATGCTATCACACCTTAAAAATAATTAATAATCATGAGATTGACTCTGAAACATTATTAAATCTTGAAATGCTTTGAGTCCTCAAAGAAATTATGTTGAAATTTATTTTATAGACACTTGCTGCTTTTGTTCACCCAGCATCTATTCTTCTCGTGGGAACAGCACTCAAATTGCTGTGATATTTTTTTCTTCCCCAGATAGTTCATTGCTTCACGAATGATGCAAGTACTTCAAGCTTCAATGACTGGTATGATCCCATTCCCTTAATTTCAGTGGTTCTTTGGGTATGGTAAAAAAACAAAACAAACAAACAAACAAACAAACAAAAAAAACAAGAAAACCCCACAACTAATTGATTAAATCAGACTCCACCCTAAACCTCTTATTTAGGAATTACAGAAAGATTTATCTCTGTGCTTATCATGAGTGAAAACGCATGATGCCCTGGGAGCTCTCTGTAGCATCTCAGGACCACAGAGATGAAGCTTGTTGATAATGTAGCCAGTACTGAGAAAGAGCTGAGAAATGAATGAATCAAAGGCATAATCACTTTTAAGTTTTCAAATCAAGCCTGTCAGATAAACCAAAATCTTTGGGGTTTTTTTTTAGTGGTTTAAATTCCTTTATTCTCTAAGTTAATTTGGTTTGTGTGTTTTTTACCTGTAGTCAAAAACATCTTGCTCAGGGTGCCTGGGTGGCTCAGTGGGTTAAGCCTCTGCCATCCGTTGAGGTCTCAGGGTCCTGGGATCAAGTCCCGCATCGGGCTCTCTGCTTGGAGGGGAGCCTGCTTCCTCCTCTCCCTCTCTCTCTCTCTCTCTCTCTCTCTCTGCCTGCCTCTCTGCCTACTTGTGATCTCTCTTTGTCAAATAAATAAATAAAATCTTTAAAAAAATCTTGCTCATATTAATTGAGGAAATGCTGTGCTTTAAACAGCTAGACAGGCTACAAGGAGCATGTATCTCCCCATTGTGTATTTGTCCTAATATCAGTGCATTGTCCTGCTAGTAGTGATTTCTCTTCCTGCTCACTACCTTTTCCCATTCCCCTTCTTTATGAAACAGATCCATTTCCTTTGGGAAATCTTCCATGTTTTCTATGTGGACCAGCTCATACTTTCCTTAGGGAACTCCTTAACTCAGTCTATGTGGGTTCTGTAGTGCCTGTAATGACAATATCCAAGCCATTTGTGCTAGCTTGGACCCATCAAAGAATCCAACATTCTTGGCAGAGTAACTAGCTTAAGGCTGGACATGTGGCTTAATAAAAGAAGCAAAGTTTTCTCTTTATCAATCTGTGACATTTTGAAAGAAGAACCTTTTTCCAGCTTGGGTTTCTAGGCTGGGAGGACTTGGATTTGGGTTCCCAATAGCCATGTCCCCAGTCACTCGAAGGGAATGCATATGAGGTAAGAAAGAACGAGGCCAGCTTAGAAAAAAAGAAGAAATAGTGGGGGAGGGGGAGCCCAGAAAATAGCTTTCAAGACCAATATTCCTGACATGTCAAACTTGAACTTATCTTTTCTTTCAGTCAATAAATTCCTTTTTGAGATTAATGTAGCATAAGAAGGATTGCTGTACTTCTCAAGACCTAGCTTATAAAACACAAGAGAACCAGTTAAAACATCTGTGTACATAAAGATACCTCCTGATTTAATTTAGCTGCACACCTGCTCATTTCATTTTCTCCTTGCCATTTGTAGTCTCTTTTCTCAGCATTTGATGCTCTCCTGGTATTGGGGAAACTGATGGCACTCACTGCCAGCTCCCCACACTCTATGCTGCGCATGCCTGTTCCTGACAACAAGCCTCCTAGCGAGGAAGCAGCCACAGCTGCCTTTTTAAATCACTGCTTGGGGCCTTATATCAACTAGACTTAGCAGACATTTCTTTTGGAGTGGCCAAATCAAATATACTGGCATGCATGTGAATTGATTAACTGCAATCTCACCGTCATTTTGCTGACTGTGTGCCCTGTGATGGTCAACTGAAGCTAGCAACACTAAGAAGAGACAGCATTTTTTTTCTTTCTTTCTCTGCAGAGTGGTTCCTAGGGACAGAGCTGGCTACCAGAGAATATCCCCAGATCAGTGGAAACACTGATCATCATCTTGAATAGATCTAGTTTGATATTGCATTTTGTTCTTATTTTTGTTTTTTAATGGAAAATTTACATTTTTTTTCCTATTTAGATAATCAGAAATGATCTAAGGTTGGTATGGATGCCCCTATCTCCCTCAATCTGGGATCAGTTTAAGACAGTGCAATTACTTAGCTACAGTTGGGGCCAAATGGATGGCATATTTTATTTGACAGATTGTGGTTCTTTAACTGTGTCAAACAATGGGCTGGTTAATATCTCAAAATGTCATGGGTCACAGTACATATCTTTATGTGAAAACATCTCTGTTCTTTTCTCTCAGCGTCTCTCTCTTCCAACTACCCTTCCACTGCCCTGTGCACATAGTCTGTTAATATGACCAGTGTCTCCCTTCTTAGAGATGGGTATTACCATCTAGTTACATGTGCTTAGAAAACTAATTGTAGATAATGTCTTCATTCTTGCATTCAAATTTATACTTAAGAAACAGTATTTCAGACAATGGACTGCTTCATCCTTTGTCATCAATTTCTAGCTTATTTAATCTGCAGATACTTATCAGTTGCCTATTCGAGCCAGACACCATGGCAAACAAGAGAAAGCCGTACTCTGTTGTCATCAAGCTAGCTAATAAAGATGAGTTGGGGAGCTCTGACCTTCCATTCTTATTTAGTCAAGTGTCCACTAATTAGTGTTCTTATTGCATCATCCAATTATAACTCATATAACTATTATTTGTGCATGCTTGGTAAATTATACTAAATGCAAATATAAGTAATTATTAGTGTCAATAACTCTAAAAGTGACAGGAAGATAGCGGGCATGCATTGCCCCTGCTGCTGTTTGCTTTGTATCCTTTTCTCTCTTCTCCCTACATTCCCTTCTTGGAGGTGGCACAGATTTAGGAAAAACTAAAACTTTTTAAACAACTATTGTTTTGGTAACTGTGGTTATATGGCATTGCCTGGGGATGTAAGAGTGATCATTTATGGATCTGTGTGATTTAAATTGGAAATCTCTGTAATTATACCCAGATGTCATATTTTTAAAAAAAATAGATAATGAAATTTTACAGATAACCATACTTAATTTCATGATAATAGTTAAATGATTCAGATCATTCTAAGCCTGCACTTTTAGTTTCTCAAAGAGAATGTGAGTCATGAGGAGACAGCTCGCCTCTCTTGGAGTCACACCAAAAGACCCTACTGTAGTTGAGAATCAATGTGTCTTCCAGCATCTAGTTCTACTAATTTTCTCATCAATAATAACATTTTCTTTTCTCAGTTAGCAAGTTTTTTAGGATAATGCAACCCGAAAAACCCTCTTAACTGGCTGTATCACTCAAGTTTATGCAAAAGTGCCTTTTTAAATTTTTTGGATATAATTTAACAACAAGCTATAAGCTGAGTAGGAGTTAAGGAAACAAGGCCTCTCAGCCCCCAAGGTAGATGATGCGCTGACCTTGTGTCTTCCTCATAGTAGGTATTTAGTAGTGGAAGAGAAAAATTGTTTTACCCAAAAGGAAGGTTTGTACATGTTGGGAAATAATCTTTTTAGTTACGTTTTGCTTGGAGTTTTCTTTTCCCTACAGAGGACTATAAATAATCCCTCTCACATCCCTTACAGAGCTTATAGTCAGTCCCAACCATAAACAGTAGAAAGAGGCAACGATATGTTATCCTGTCAAATTCCCAAATGTTCAACTGTTCAAAAATAGCCCCACCATGGTAACAGAAAAACCTACCATGGAATGTGCCTCCTTCTGGATATGGGCAAGGTATTGTGTATCCAAGAAGCATGTGCTGAAACACAGAATAGCGACCACAATAGAGACAAATATTTGTTGAGTAAATCCAACAGTGTGACCTACTAATATTTTAAAAATCCACTTTTCAATGTTCCTGGATTATTCTCAACATCACAGGGCCTGGGAGACTAAGATTTTAAAAAATAAGTTGTGGTGGTGGGAAAAGATGGTGACTATTATAAGTATGGGGTGCTTATGCTATGCAGAATTTCTTAGTATAGAGTATACTCTAGACAGCTATGTCTACTAAAAACTCATTATTATCGTGGAGATGCCTCAGTATTATCTCTTGGACACATGACAGACCATGGTCTCCCAAGAGACAGGGTGACATTTCCCTTTGGTGCACCTTTCCCCAAAGTATTTCCCGAGGAGATAAGTTCTCTGAGATACGCTAAAATAAAATAATTTTGGAGTCAACTAAGTTTATCTCTACATCATATCCCATTATTAAAGACTCGAGCATGTTGCACTTAACACATTAAGAGATCTGAGAAGCTATATATTAAGTATACTTGCTTAACTTTGTTCCATGTAGTAGAACCTTGTTTCTTTGAAACAAGTTATATCGTGTAGGTTTTCTTTGGATAATAGGAACTTACGTGAATTTTCCTTCTGATGTTTTTTGATAATACAAATTTCTGTCTCTATGTCTAGCTACTCTCTTAGATAAGGAAGCTGAGATAACAAGATCTTGTGATGATTAAGTGGTGGAGCCAGAATTCAGGCTCAGATAGCTTGGTACCAAAATCTAGGCATTTGATCACTATACATCCATGGTTTGAACTTAAACTTTAATTTTTAGAAACTTGATTTTGCTTGCAAGTCCTGGAATGTTCTATCCTGTAGGGCAAGAGACACACTAGACAAAATCCAGACACTGATGTTTCAAACCAAAATGTCTACTTTATAATTTATAATAAGAAATTGCCACCATAAAGATTGGAGTATTCAAAGTACATCACTTATGCATTTTTCTCTTCTAGGAAGACCTATGTGGAAAACCAGGCCACATACAAAATGTTCCTGGATGAGAATGAAATCAGAATGAGGGGAGTTAATTAAATTGCTGTTTCTCATTCTGTGCTTCAGGGACTTAAAATTTAGGGGAAACATTTGCTAAAGTTCTTCATTATTGGTATAGTGAAGTTTACACTTTTCCACCAAAACTATCATTATAGGGAGACTGCACCAAAATGAAAGACTGAGAACTTGTGCCTACTCATCTTCCCTTCTAAAAGCCAAGGAAAAGAGAAGATTCATTTATTCAGTGAATGAACCCCTGAATATGGAGAAACTACACAGAATGTCATTAGACAATCAGGATTATCATAAGGTTCCTGAAAGATAAAAAACCAGGGTGAGTAGATAACTGGAGTACAACCATAAGAAAACAAAAACATAAATCATGATCTAAATATTCCTGAAGTAGTAGTGATAACTTCCTGATTAAGCCAGGCCCAATGCAATGAACACAAACTGTTGGGTGAAACCTGGGATGAGAGGTTGATCATTGCTGAGCTGTATCTTGTACACCTAGGGTAACTAATTTCCTCCTTCTCCTCTGTTTCACCAAGCAGTGGTCTGGGCATTATTTGC
Organism: Lutra lutra; assembly: GCF_902655055.1. NCBI lineage: Eukaryota > Metazoa > Chordata > Mammalia > Carnivora > Mustelidae > Lutra > Lutra lutra. The sequence continues at coordinate 47,836,489 of NC_062283.1, read as the reverse complement.
TTACAGGATAAAGCAGAAAGCCAGAACATAAGTGATTATAAAATCAAGGCAAGATGACAGGGAGCTGTTGGTTTTCAAGAAGGACAGGGTTGTCTCTATTCATTAGACTATTTAACTCACATCCCACATTTACCACAGCCCTTCCCTCTTTCTCTCCCATCGGAGGCAAAATGTGGTCATCAAAGTAGTCTAGAGGTGTCTAAGAAATACAATCAAATTGCTGAGAATCACCAAGTATCTAAAGGAAATTCACATTATGAAAGAGTGACTAAAAGAAACATTAAGTAAATAACACCTGACAAAATAGATTAAGAAATAGCAAAAATAGTAGAAAACCTGAGGATAAGCAAGATTATATTTGACGGGAGTTCCAGCAGAATATTATGGCCATGAAAAAGAATAATGAAGAGATTTGGGACATTCAAAGTTTGTTGAAATAAAAAAAAATAATAGAGGGACTGGATGTAAAATAGGCATAACTACAGAGCATATTTGTGAGCTAGGGGTTAACCTAGGAATTTCCCCCCAAATTTCAACAAAAATAAGGGATGGAACATATAGCACAATAAAATAAGTTCATAAAAATAAGAGAGAAATTAATTCAGATTAAAAAATAATGAAATGTAAAAGCCAAGAGGAAAACCAGCTGGTTTCTGAAAAAATAATGAAATAGGCAAGCCTCTGGAATAATTCATCAAGAAAAAGAGGGAATATGGAAATAGATTATATTAAACATGAGAAAGAGGACATGAATACAGATTCAGGGGAGATTAAAATGTGTGAGAAATTCTGTACAATTTTATGCTAATGAGTTTGAAAATATAGACAAAAATGGACAACTTTCCAGGAGAGTTAAAATTTGCTGAAAAGTTTTTCTTTTAATAATGATCTTGTGACATGGAAGACTTTCCTTAAATAATACACAAAATTCAGAATTTATAAAGTTTAGAGAGACAGCATTGACCTCATACAAATTAAAAAATGGTGATGATATGCCTCATAAACATGGTTTAAAAAAACTGACAGAGAAAAGATATCCTTAGTTCCTTTATTAGTAGGCAAATATTTATTATCATGATATGTCAAACACTACCAAAAGCTTATCAGAAGATAATCATCTTACCTGCCAAGTCCCCTTTCCTGTGTTATTTTTTTCCATAGTGCCTGACATACATATATATATATATATATATATATTACTCATTTATATTATAGTACCTCTCTTCTCTCTGTCAAAATGTAAATTCTGAGACTGCATTTTTTTTTTCTTATTGTAGTCAATTCTGTACTGACCAAAGGATATCATAAGAGCTCATGGGGAATTCATAGAACCAAAATACAAATCACCAATAATCATATGATGTCACTCTGCAAGAATTGGGGGACAGCAAATTAAAACAAGTTCCAAATTTTTTGTCAGTCACATTGGCAAATAAAGGAGAATAATTTTAATGTATTAGAAAGGATATGGAAAAGTAAGTTTTCTTTGTGCAATTTTAGATAAAAAGGCAAGTTTAGAAACCAATCTGAGATGAGTTATTAGCATTTAAAATGCATAACTTCTTTAACCACAAAATTTTTGCTTCTACAAAGAAGTTCTAAGAAGTACTTGAATACATGTACAAGCTATGTGAGCAAGCATGTGTTATTGCAGCATTGTTTATAATAGTAAAAGACTGGAAATAAATCTGTCAATCCATATGATGTAGGTGTATTTGAATTAATATAGAAAGGTCTAGAAGTTATACAGTTAAACTTTTTAAATAGTTATATAAATATATAATATCTCTTTTGTATAAATATAAAATTAAAAAGCCTATAACTATAGGAAGAGGACTGATAGGTTGGGTACACACCAAACTTTTATTAGTGGTTACCTCTGGGTAGGAGACAGAAGTTGAAAGAAGATTTAGCAACTCTTCTCTGTATATTTCCATATGCTAGAACAAGAATAATGCCATGCATTACTTGTATCGTTAAGTGTGTGTGTGAGCATACAATTTTCATGTCACAATTATATTTGATTTTAAATTCTTAAAAATTTTACATTATGTACTTGCTAAGGGCTTCATAATTATCGTTTGTAAAAGTTGCATGTTATTTCGTATCTTCTAAAACTAGCTAGTTGCTTGTTTTAGGCAGGTTTTGAAACTTGATCAGTGGAAGTAGAAAATAACTAATGAATTATTTGTTGAGTTTGCTTTGGCCCTTCTAGGCAAAAGACATGTAAATAACCCTTAAAAGTCAGAAGAAAGCTTGTGAAAGCAGTCAGTAACAGTGAGAATAGAGAAAATTTGCTTTAAATATGCTTTCTCAGAATATGTTTTAAGGAACACTAGACTTCCGAGGCATTCCATTTGAAAGATTTTGAAAAGAAATTTGGGATAAAACCAGCTACTATCTTTTCCCATTAGATTATTGCCAAGTATTCCACAAATGACATTAAAGTTCTAGAAAAAAAATTTATATATATATATATATATATATATATATATATATCGTGGCTTTAAAAAGTTTTTAAAAATATATTTAACAGTTTTATTAATTTTCAATTACTTTGTAACAAACAGTCCCAAAATTTAGCAGCTTAAATCAACAAAACTGTATTATCTCATAATTTCTCTAAGTCAGGAGCCTAGCTATATTGTTTCTGGTTCAGAGTCTCTCCTGAGTTTGCAGTCAAGATGTTGGCTGAGGATACAATCACCTGAAGGCTTAACTAGCCCCGGAGGATCTATTTTTAAGGTGGCTCACCCCCTTGCTGGTCACAGTCAGTCCCTCACAAAGTAGACCTCTCTGGAGGGCTGCTAAAATGTCTCCATAACATGGCAGCTGGCTTCTCCCAGAGCAAATGATCCAAGAGTGAGAGGGAACACAATGTGCTTCCTTCCTTTTTTTTCTTCCTAATGCCTTTTATGACATTGTTCCTTAAGTTATACATTGTTAAAACAAGTCAGGAATTATAACCCACACTCAAGGGGAAGGTACTTAAATTCTACCTTTTGAAGAGAAGAATATCAAAAAATTTGTGGGCATAATCTGAAACCACCACAATGTCAGGAGCTGTTCTTTTCCCTCCATAATACCTAGCAACATTGTAATGATCACAGTGGGAACACTCCGCAATAAGGCCTTCACACTGAAGGGGGCTCCTTGTGTTATCTCTTCGGTGGAGAGTAGTAGGAACTAATTCTGTATTCAGTATCTATATGGTAATTGCATTTTGCATCTCCTTAGGAACAACATATTTGAAATAATGGATAAATAAGTATATGATAAATAGATATGTGTTTAAGTGCAAATCAAAACCACAACATGTAAATCTTGTATAAAAATCAAGCAGCAGGGACAGGGCATGGGTTTTGTATCTTGAACTTCTCTCTCATATTTTCTCATTCTTACATCTACTCTTCCATTTGTCAACCCATCTTTTGACAGCTTAATGTTCATCAGAACTACACTATATACTGTATAGAAATTCTAGTGAACAGAAGAAGCCTCCACTTAACCTTTAAAAAAAAATCGGTTTAAAAAAAAAATTGGTCTTGTGAAAGGGAACACAGGAGGAACCAATTGTCCAAAAAAAGGCTAAAGTAAATATCCTCACAGACATGCAATCGAAGGTCTTAGAGCAAAGAGATGGGATAACTAATTATCCCTGGGAAAAATCTAGGACAAAACCTTACATTTTTCTCTCTATTGTTAGTTTCCTTTTAATTTGTTGTGAATCCTAGCATTGTAAACCTTTTTTAGAAGTAACAATTGGGTGTGCCTGGGTGGCTCAGTGGGTTAAAGCCTCTGCCTTCAGTTCAGGTCATGATCCCAGGGTCCTGGGATCGAGCCCCGCATCGGGCTCTCTGCTCAGCAAGGAGCCTGCTTCCTGCCTGCCTCTCTCCCTACTTGTGATCTCTGTCTGTCAAATAAATAAATAAATAAATCTTTTAAAAAAGAAGTAGCAATCGAGGGCATCTGGGTGGCTCAGTCCTTAAGCATCTGGCTTCAGCTTATGTCATGATCCCAGGGTTCTGGGATAGAGCCCAATGTCAGGCTCCTAGCTCCCCGGGATGTCTGCTTGTCTGGCTTTCTCTACCCCAGCCTTCATCCCTCCTTTTAGCCCACCATCTACCCCTCTTCCTCCTCATGCTCTCTCAGATCTCTTTGTTTCAAATAATAAAATCTTTAAAGAAAGAAAAGAAGTAGCAATTCAATGTGTGACTAGTCTGCATACATTGTGGAACTTTTTCAACCAGTGAATCCTAGACACACTCAATAGATTCTATTTTTTAAAGCATATTGGTACCATGCTTCATTTAGGAACAATTTACTACATCAACCATAAGGGAGAAAGCTAATAAAATCAGATCATAAATATGTGTGCGTATATAAATTAGATACATCAGTATATATAACATCTATCCTATTGGGGTCATATGTAAAAGTAAAGGTTAGGAAAAAAGCTAAAAAAAAATCTTAAAGATTTTCTACGTGTTTTGTTTTTCATAATTTGCTAGAGAGGAATACTTGGTATATGCTCACTCTCTATACAAAATCTCTCAGTTGCTCTCCTTATTAAGCTAATGAGGACACTTTTACCTAGACCCTCAGAATTGTACATTACTTTTTTTTTTTTGTACATTATTTCTTATTTTTTAGCACTGACCACAGGTCTTGTTGTAAGACTGGAGTTGAAAGAAGAGCATACAGACATACAGACTAAGTGATGGCTTTTGGGGAGGCTATGGAGTCCGTTAGGATAAATATGGGCTTTAGCATCATTTCCTAACCAGCTCAGTATTGCTGGGTGGTGTGGTCTAAGTTATTTAAACTCTGTAAATCTGTTTCCTCAGCTGTAAAATGGGCATAGTCACATTTATATCCAGCATTGTGGTGGGAGGATAAATGAAATAATGCCTTTACGTTCATGTCATAGTGCCTGGCACTAAAGAGTTACTCATTAGGGGCGCCTGGGTGGCTCAGTGGGTTAAACCTCTGCCTTCAGCTCAGGTCATGATCCGGGGGTCCTAGGATGGAGTGCCACCACCGCGTCAGGCTCTCTGCTCAGCGGGGAGCCTGCTTCCCCCTCTCTCCCTGCCTGCCTCTGCTTACTTGTGATCTCTCTCTCTGTCAAATAAATTAAATCTTTAAAAAAAAGAGTTAGTAAATAATCATATTATCTATTATTTATTGAGCACTTACCTTATAATGGGAATGTGTGAAGCACTTTATACACATTTTAAAAACCCTGTTAATTTATAGAAAAGGGAACTGAGACTGAGAAAAACTTAAGACCTTGCCCCAGGGTCATTGGCCAGTATTCAGACCCAGGTGTCTTTTCCAGTACTTTACTTTTTTTTTTTTTAAATTTTATTTATTTATTTGTCAGAGAGAGAGAGAGAGAGTGAGCACAGGCAGACAGAGTGGTAGAGGGAGAAGCAGGCTCCCTGCGGAGCAAGGAGCCTGACGCGGGACTCGATCCCAGGACCCTGGGATCATGACCTGAGCCAAAGGCAGCTGCTTAACCAACTGAGCCACCAAGGCGTCCCTCCAGTACTTTAGATGAGAGTGTCATACCCATTAAATGTACTTTCCCCCTCTGTTATATTGATAAAACATCTTGAAAAAATGACCAGTCTTTCAAAATTATCTTGGATGTACGAGTTTGTCAAATGGAGTCATATCCTTTTTAAAAAAATCATGTCTAGCTATGATAATCAGGAAAAATGGTTCATATTCCTGTTGTCAGCATCCCAGCCAAGCTCCAAGGAGAGTTCCAATTAACAGAGAAAGGAAAAGAGGATTTTTTTGCTCTGTTCCCTTACTAATCTCTTGGAGATCTTTTTATGGCTATCAACTACCAGAAGTCACTTATCTCTGCACTTTCTGATCCTAACACTGATGTTTCATGAACACTTTGAGGACACTGCAAAATAATATAGGACACAGCACAGTATCTGCTACAGATTGGGGCTCAGTGAGTGTCATTTGATTGAATAGGTGATCGGATGAATGGATGGATAAATGAATAAAGAAAGGATGGATGGGTTGGGACGCCTGGGTGGCTCAGTTGGTTAAGGGCTGCCTTCGGCTCAGGTCATGATCCCGGCGTCTTGGGATAGAGTCCCACATCAGGCTCCTTGCTCGGCAGGAAGCCTGCTTCTCCCTCTGCCTCTGCCTACCACTCTGTCTACCTGTGCTTGCTTTCTCCCTCTCTCTCTCTGACAAAAAAAAAAAAAAAACTATTACTATAAAAAAAAAAGAAAAGAAAGGATGGATGGGAAGAAGGGTAGGGGATGAGCATGAGGTTGAGAGATGATTGTGACACTAATCATGAGTTCTGTCTTTCCTAGAAATGTATTAATATCTCTCAGCTTACTTGTTATGAGCTCTTAGAGTGAGGAAATCACTCAATATCACTGTGGATTGCAAAGCAGGACCAGGAAGACCTGTGTACCAGCACAGTACTTCCAAATGGAAAAATCACATGCTCCTATCACCCTCCGGGGCTCAAGATTTCCCATCTTTTCTGTTTTTATGGACCTAAATATTACAGTTACCGCCACCACATTATCTCATTCTCATAGGTAAAGTAGTCTAAAGCAATCTAAGATGTAGGTTTTTGCCAGTTTGTTTCTTGTTTCTTTTTATGAGGTTGGGAACTTTAACTTACTGTGTTTTGCTTTATTGCCCTTCACAGAGAATGTCTTTTTTATAAATTGAGGGTTTGAGGTAACTTTGCATTGAACAAGGCTCCTGGTACCCTTTTTCCATTAGCTCACTTTGTGTCTCTGTGTTACATTTTAGAAATTCTTGCCATATTTCAAACTTTTTCATTATGTTACATTTGTTATGGTTATCTGTGATCAGTGATCACTCACTGAGAGCTCAGATGATGGTTAATATTTTTTTTTTTTTAAATAACACGAGCTTATTTGATTTTTTTTTTTTTTTTATTTGACAGAGAGATCACAAGCAGGCAGAGAGGCAGGCAGAGAGAGAGGAGGAAGCAGGCTCCCCGAGAGAGCAGAGAGCCCGATGCGGGGCTCCATCCCAGGACTCCGAGATCATGACCTGAGCCGAAGGCAGCGGCTTAACCCACTGAGCCACCCAGGCGCCCCGATGGTTAATATTTTTTAACAATGAAGTGTTTTTCAAATAAGTAGATACTTTTTTAAACATAATGCTGTTGTGCCCTTTATAGATTACAGTATAGGGTAAATATAACTTTTATGTGCTCTGGGAAACCAAAGAATTTATTTGTCTTGCTTTATTGTGATATTTGCCTTATTGTGGGATCTGGAATCATAACCATGAAACCTCCAAGGTATGCCTATATTTCCTGCTGTAACCAACTTTCCTAAAATAATGTCTGACACTTAGTAGGTGCTCAGCAAATGTTTTCTGGGTGCTTAAGTGAGTCCATGTTCATGTTTGATAACATTTAATTTTACAAGAGCTCTTTGTCAGCCCTTAACACAATCACAGGATGCTTGAGACTTTGGGACTCAACCTAGAGAGTTTATTTCCCTCACTTTTCAGATAAGGCAGCTGTGTTTCAGAGAGATTACATTAGTTGTGCAAAATCACATTCCAGTCATTACAGCACTTAGATCAGAAATCAGGTTTCACATCTGTCAGACTGATGCATTTCAGACTAATCCACATTTCTTCCTGTTTTTCTTATACCCACTCCTTACAATTATCTTTGTATAGTCACTATAATTTTGCTTTCTTTAGCTGTAAGAAACCCTCAATGTGTTTATTTTTAAATGTTTGTAACTCTAAATAAAGCTGTTCTTTGACTTTGGTCAGTATTAATTCTACTGGATAATGTAAATTAGTGTCACAAAGAACTAGAAGAAAGCTATTTCCATGAATACCAAATGAATGCCACCAGAAGGTGTTTGGCATTCCACAGAGACCCAAGGTATAAATATAAACTCTTCCCTTTAACTTGCAAACAAACAAGCAGACAGCAATATTTGGGCTTTTTCTACTCAAGCAATTTACCACATGATGTTTTGGGTCATCTTTTTATAGCCTAGATTAACTGGTCTATTTCATGGCTAATTCATCAACTTGACCAAAAATAATAAAGGGGATTTACACTCCAATTAGTTTGATTCAGAAGGATTTTAACCCAGAAACAGTGCTTGACACTTTAAGATCCATTATTTCATTCACTTCTTCAGTCATACTCTAGCCCCATTTTAGACCTGAGAGACTGAGGTTCCCAAATGATAACTTGCTTATAATCACATACTAAGAATAAAGTCAGGATTTGAAGCCACTTTTCTGTGTTTGTTTACTGAACATGTTGTGGCCTCTTTTTTGTAATCTGCCGTAATTGTGGGGGTGGTGAGTGGGAAGCAGACAGACAATAATAGTGACTATTGATTCTAGCGATAACATAAGTAACTGGGCTGACTCAGCTGTTAATTCACCTGACACGATGATTATCAGAATAGATCCACATCTGCTTTTTTCTCAATGTCCTTGCTAAGGATAATAATGCTTCTGAAGATTTCCTGGTCTGACAATCTCAATTCACTACAAGATTAAGGACCTTTATCTTTATTTCCTCTGATTAAATATAATGCTTTAATATGTGGGATGATAACAGTTTCATCTTTTCAGTGCCTTCCTGTTCAGTCTTTCAGGGTAGGACTTAAATTGTCTTGACCAATAAAGACGTTCTAGGTTACATACAGACAAAAGGAATGGTGAGATGGGGGAGATCACTTGGTCTGCCAACTTTTTCATTCTAGATAGAGGCATCATTTGTGAGCATCAGATTCCTTTATTGTCTTCAAAGAGTATAATGAAGTTCTTGTTTTGTTTTGTTTTAAAATCATGAACTCAGGATTTTTACCAGGGTTAAGAGTTTAGGCTCCAGAGCCAGCATGACCTTCGTTTGGATATTAGCTCTGTGACAGGCTAGCTCTGTGAACTTTGGCTTGGAAAAAACCCCAGTTTTCTCATCTTCAAAATTGGAATGACAACAACAACAATAATATGTTTCATATGCTTTATATCAGGATTAAATGAGTCACTGCAGATAACAGTTCCTAGCTCATAGTAATCTTTAAGTATATTATTATTTGATAAACTTAACCTAACCAGGACTCTGATGAGCCTTCTCCTTCGCTCATATTATTTGAGTTATTGTAGGTGAATGTCATTTACTATTTAAAAACATGAAAAATTAGAACTAAAAACAAATGAAGGAACACTACACCAAAAACTAATGATGTATTATATGGTGACTAACATAACACAATTAAAAAACAAAACAAAACCAAGCAACAGTGCTGCTTTCTCATCATAGTCTGTCCATTCCCATTTCTTTTTCTTTTTTTTTTAAAGATTTTTATTTATTTATTTGACAGACAGAGATCACAAGTAGGCAGAGAGGCAGGCAGAGAGAGAGAGGAAGGGAAGCAGGCTCCCTGCTTGAGCAGAGAGCCCGATGTGGGGCTCAATCCCAGGACTCTGAGATCATGACCCAAGCTGAAGGCAGAGGCTTTAACCCACTAAGCCACCCAGGCGCCCCTGTCCATTCCCACTTCTAAAGTCAAATACCCTCTTCTTTTTCTTTGGGAATCACTGAATCCCTGGATGTTATTGATAGATAATATTCTACACACATTAACTACCAAAGAAAGAAATCAGAGAAATAGTTGGAATCTGTTTAGATTTGTTGTTCCATTTTTTAAACAGTATCTATGTCAGTTGGACAACTTCAAAGTTAACCAATAAATAAAAGTCTATGAAAAGTACATAACAAGATTTTTCCAGATGTATTATAAAGAATAGCAGTATTTTTCCTCCAAATGTTACTTTTTATTTCTTGAGACAGAATCCAAGAGAGAGAGAGAGAGAGAGTCCTGAGTCATAGATTACATTTCTGTCTCAAAATGGCATTTTCTTCCTGAAAGAAGTTAACTATAGACAAGTGTTTATGTTCCTATGTTCTCTGAACCATCAGCAAAAACATTGAGCACCAATGGGTAGAGTGAGGGTGAGAGCTTTAGATGCAAAAAATGATGACTTGAAAATATGAGCCAGCTTACTGTTTGTTTTGAAATACACTAAAGCTTCCCCTGTTTGAATGCCTTTCTGGAAGACTAAGACACATTATATTTTAAAGCTACTGAAATATTTCATCTTGAACTCAATGGCTATGTGTGTGAGGTTGAGGGAAGGATTATTGGGGAGCAGTTAGCTAGAAGAATAGAATATGATGATCCTTTAGTAAGAATATTATAACATTTTAGTTACAAGATGATAGAATATATATGAAATATTATTGTATTCTAAACCATCCATAACCTAAACTATTTTTGTAATATTTGTAGTTGATCAAGTAACGTAATTAATTTGACTAATAAACTAGAAACGAGGGACACCTGGGTGGCTCAGTCGGTTAAGCGTCTGCCTTCAGCTCAGGTCATGATCCCAGGGTCCTGGGATCAAGTCCCATGTTGGGCTCATTACTCAGCGGGGAGTCTGCTTCTCCTTCTGCCTGCTGTACCCCCTGCTTGTACCTGCCCTCTCTGTCTGAAAAATAAATAAACAAAATCTTAAAAAAACAAACAAACAAACAACAAACAAACAAACAAAAAAACCCTAGAATGGATCCTTGGCATTTGCTAAGGCCAAATATGAATGATGAACTTCCATATATCAAACATGCACAATGTTACTTTATTTCCTTTTGTTTAATCCTAACGACCCTGCTGAAGGACATATTAATAAAGAAGATTGAAGTCTAAAGAATCAACAAAGTCTTACAGAGTCTGCTTAGCTAGCTTAGTTAGTACCAGGCACAGAATAGACCAACTACCTGTATTCTCCCTGACTTCTCAACTTAAGTGGAGAAACCTTTAAAACATTCAAGAAAAATCTCTTTTGTTAGGCTAGATCTGAAGTTACTAAAGCCATCAATGTTTCAATGACTATTTTAATTATCAGGGACAAGTTATTTTATTGAGAAGCTGTTTGTTTTTCTTATTTATGTATGCTGAAAAGAAGAAAGAGATTACAGCCAAAACTTAGCCTGGTTGAAGCCAATTTCAAAACAAGAGACATGAGAATTTAGATGCAGATGTGAAGCAATTAAATATTTTCACCAGAAATAATTGGACTTTTGGGATTCAAAAACGCATTTTAAAATATAGCTTATCTATTTAGATATATGTAATTGTTAAGTTCTGTCTTAAACTTAGAAACAGTAAAACTAATTTCATACCACATTTTAAACTTTAGTCTCCCTACAGGACTTTACACCTGGAATTTAAAGACTGGTGCATGAAAAATTGATTCATTTCAGCCTTCTCAGTGATCAGGGTGGCTGTCTGCATATATTCTGGGTATCGATTTTGAAGGATAGCTATGCTTTCATCCAGATTATCTATTTCATTGTCTCAACCATCATCTTATTTTGATGATCTTCTTTCTAAAATACTACCTATTATTAAAGTTATTACCTCTGAATATTTTCTTGCAGCAGTGCTTTATAGCATTCTGGTATCTTACAAACCACATTTACTTTGATATGTTAGGAAACTAGAGTATGTGATTAGAGTTAAATATTAAAAATACAAATTAAGAAGAATGTTAATTTATTTTGTTCTGAAAGCTTATTAACTGAAGAAAACTCTGATTTTCTATCTGTTTTGAGTATCTTGTGTCAGCAATATCATGTTCATACCACACCTCATTAAGTAAAGTAATTTAACAAAAACTGTATCCAAATGAATGCTAATAACTTACAAAAGCACAAATAAAATTGAATTTGTATGAAGAAGTGTTTGCCTATGTCTAGACACTAAGTAATCATTAATTTCCACATATTCCCTAGAAATAATTAGAAAATTTCATTGTTTTGCTCAACCTTTGGATTTTCAAGAATACCATATAAAATTAAAGGCCAAAAAATATGTAATAAATCTTAACTTTTCCCCCCAATTGTCATCTTTTCCAAGAAAATTTAACACTACCCTGAATCAACTTGCCATTTATTTCCTTATTCTTTCCATGATTTTCATAAAGTTTCATGTCAGATTATTCTCCACATCAGGACGGAATGAGTTCTTAAAATTAGGAAGGAATTTGAACCTGAGGAGAAACCTGAGGAGAACGTCATTATTAGTCATAATAACTAATGATATTCTTTTAGCAATTATAACATTTTGAAGGCACATATTTCCTATAGATGCTCCTGAATCAATCATTAACAAATATTGATTCTGTCATTGGTGAGATACTGTTTTTTTTTTTTTAAGATTTTATTCATTTATTTCATACGGAGAGATCACGAGTAGGCAGAGAGGCAGGCAGACAGAGAGGGAGAAGCAGGCTCCCCGCAGAGCAGAGAGCCCCCTGTGGATATGGGGCTCCCTCCCAGGACCCTGAGATCATGACCTGAGCCGAAGGCAGAGGCTCAACCCTCTGAATCACCCAGGTGCCCTGGTGAGATACTATTTTGAGCCCCATGGTACCAGGGGCTGTGCCTTTGGGAAGTAGTTTTCTCACATGGTGGTCTGCTAGTTACTTAGAAGTTTTAGAATTCAGTCTACCATTACACATGGGCTGTTCTTTGGGCCATATGTATAGCATGGGCAATTTTCAGGAAGAAGATGGTTTTTAAAAATTTTTTTAAATACTTTAATTTTCACATGACATTTTTCTGTTAGACAATGACTGGTCCTAAGGTGGATAAACTTCTTAGGCAGTACCTCAACCCTCAGGAAGTTGCAGTTGTTTCAGTGATCTTCTGCTGGCATCTATATCACTGATTCCAGTTCTTACACAAACAGCTTTTTCTTTAATGTCTTAAGTATTTGTTTATATGTCTGTTTGTTTATTTGTTGGTTTCTCTAAAATATAAGCTCCATAAGGGCAGAGGCTTTTGCCTGTTTTGTTTTACGCTGTTTCATTTTCAGCTGCACGTTAAACAAACATTTTCTCTGTCCTTAAGAAATTCAGTTATTTTCCTTTATAATGCTGAAGAGTAAGTGAGCTAAATTTTGTCAATTTGCAATTTTAAAAATATTGAAATTTTAATCAAAATCCGTCATTTTGAAGTAAGACTTATAGTCTCTTTAATATGAGTTTATTAGTATAGGTTTGGTTATAAAGATCAAAAATATAATGATTATGAATCTCTTAGAAAAATTATTGCCACAATCATTCCATTGCTGTTGGCTTCTCGCCACCCCCCCAAACTTTATGTGTAATGTAGTTTTTTGATTTGTGGGATTTATTTTGTTTTAAAAAACTGCTTAATTTAAAAAACTATACACTATCGTTATGTGTATCAAAAATCAAAACTGTATAAAAATTTGTACTTTGAGAAGTTTACTTCATTCCTTCTCACCTACTTTGGTAATTATTTTTTTTAATTTCTCACTTATTCTTTATATAAATAGGCTCGGAAGACCTAGTTCATTAGTAATATTAGTGATTATTTTCATTGAGATTTCATATATGTTATACATTTAAGACAATATCTCTTCTTTCCGAGTTTTTGTAATGAACCAGAGTGTTAGTCATTATAGTCTGTTATTGGAAAGGCAATGGCTCTGGAACCAGATGCTTTTGAATTATCATTCTAGTTCTGCTTTACAAGATGTGTGGTTCTGTAAATTCAGTCAGTGACTCTGAGCTAAATTTTATCATTACAAAGGAGAAATAATAACATTTACCTCTTAAAGATTAAAAGAAATGTGGTAGCCATGGATCTATGACCCTTAGATTTCTTTTAAAGAGAAACGGTCCCCTTTTTTTTCCTTCTTATTCTTCTTTTTCTTCTTCCTCTTCCTCTTCTCCTTGTCTCCTTCTTCTGTAATCTCTACACCCAGTATGAGACTTGAACTCATGACCCTGAGATCAGAGGTAGCATCCTTAACTGAGCCAGCCAGGTGTGCTGAAACTGTCCCTTTCTATTAAGGGAGAGCACATCTGGATCAGTAAAGACACTATAAGGGTCTCTCCCCTATAAGGCAACAGATGCTCCTTGAAGAGTAGCTTATCTCCTCTCCTGACTTCTAGACCAAAAATTCGGGTTAAATCTCAACATAATCTGAGTGGAGATGAGCTAAGCCTGATAATGGATGAAAGATTTTATATCCAAAGGAGCTGTAAAGATGGATCCAAAGAATGGGCTGGATTTTGAGGAAGCTTGATCAAGTGGCCAGAATGTAAGTCTAAATATGTAAGAATCCACTGACTTGGGCATCTTTCATAGAATTTTAGGATTTAACACTATAGCAAGGACCCTCAGAGATATGATGAAGTCAGTGTTAGAGTGGCTCTTAGAAGCCTGGAGAAAGTGAGAGCCCATGCCAGAGTGGATCTACCTGTTTCCCTGGTCATGGAGAAAGAAGTAAAAAAAAAAAAAAGCTCAGAGAAGTGAGCATTCCGAAATGAATGTATTATGTAAGACCAGGAAACCAAGCAGAGGCTAGAGGACACATCATTAAGACCAGCAAGAATGCGGGGTGCCTGGGTGGCTCAACCGGTTAAGCCACTGCCTTCCACTCAGGTCATGATCCTGGAGTCCCGGGATTGAGTCCTGCATTAGGCTCCCTACTCGGCGGGGAGTCTGCTTCTCCCTCTCACCTTTCTCCTAGCATGCTCTCTCTCTCTCAAATAAATAAAATCTTTAAAAAAAAAAAGAAAAGAAAAGAAAAGGCCGTCAAGAATGCATCAGTGGTGGGTGATTATGACATGTCAATATAGGTTCATCCTTGGTGATAAATGTCCTAGTCTGGTGAGGGATGTTGATAATGGGGGAGGATACGCATGTGAAGGGGCAGGGACTATTTGGAAAATCTCTGTGCCTTCCTCTCTTTTGTTGTGAACCTAAAACTGTTCTAAAAAACTAAAATCTTTACCATAAAAAAAAAAAAATTGTGCCCATGGTAGGAGTATCAGCATCACTAAGAACTTCAGTGCTGACTCTCCTCTTTAGGCCAGGGATGATGGTAGGAGAAGTACTCACAGAATGGGGCTCAGTAAGAGCTGAAGGAATAATGGGTCTTGAAGGAATAGAGCCTATTTGGAAGTGCTTGATTGCCTGAAGCTAGGTCTTCGCAATTTCTATAATGATGGGCAAGGATGACTGACAGCCACGGGACCTTGACTTACAAGGAGTTGTGGGAATGTTAGTGGGATCTTTAGGGACAGAATAGATGGACAATCAATATGGGAACTGCTTAGCATGTACACACAGTAGAAGGTAAAAATGAGGAATGATATCACAATGCAGCAAGTGTAGACTGTGAAGTTTCCTTCAGGCTTTGTGGCAGATCCCATGGAGTAGGACATGTCAATGGTGGATGATGATGCAGTGTGGGATTTATAAAAAGACCTAGTGGAAAAATTACAATATGGGCCCTTGGGGTTTTGGAGTAAGGCAATGCCATCTACAACAAAGCAACCTCCTGAGAAAGCACCCCTGCTATGTTACTGAGCCCTGGTAGAGACAGAACCCTTGTCCATGATGTAACAAGGGACCATGCATTCAGAACTATTCATTATAACTGGGCTCTATTGGACACACCAAGTCATAAAGTTAAGCAGGCCCATCAGTATTCCATCATAAGATGGAAATAGTACTTCCTGGTTGAGCCTGAGAATGATTAGAGGACATGAGTATAAGGCATAAGCTGGTATCCCAAACCACCATGTCACTCATCACAATTGTACCAGTGCACCTTCCCCAGTTTGCACCTGAGGCCTGATTTGTGGGGGATAGGGTGTGGGATTGGGATTCCATCTGATCACCTGAAAGAGGGAAAAAGTCCTGAGCTCAGCTTATGGACAGGTCAGTTTATATGTGGATGTAAGCTGAAAAGTGATGTTGGCTACATTATAGTAATATTCAGAGGTGGCTTAGAAATTCAGTGATGAGGATAATCTTTCCTCGTGGGTGGAAATGCAAGAAATTGACATGGTTTTCTAGTTCATAGGGAAAGAAGAGTGATCTGAGGTGAAAACATACACAGATTCTCGGGCAGTGGCAATGACCTAGGACTGGAAAATAAAAGGATTAGATTAGTCAAGATAAGGCAGTCTGGAGTAGAAATATGTGGAAAGTCATATGGAAGGAGATGAAGAATCTGGAGATTTTTGTATCCTAAGTCAATGCTAACAACAAATCATTTTCCACTGCAGAGGTACTGCATACCTAAGTACACAAAATTTTGGCTAACGACTTTAGCCAGCTTTGTCATCAACCCCCCCAGAACTGGTGTAATGGACGTATGAACAAAGTAGTCACAGTGGCAGAGATGGAGTCTACAAATTGGCCCTGTTGCATGGATTCCCACTTATACCAAGGCTGATCCAGCTACTGCCACATCTGGATGTCCAATTTTCCAGCAAAAGATACCAAGTGAATGCTTGTTAACAATTCAGTTATACTAGGGATGCTCTGTTCCTAAAGGCCCAGGAATTCACTCCCACAGGGATAGATATCTATTATGAATATGCATATACTTATGGGTTTGACTTTCCTTCCAATAAAGATTTAGACAGCACCATTATCTGGAGGTTTACTAAAAAAGTCTGATCCATAGGCATTGAATTCCTCACACCACCACCCAACAGAGAAACAACAATAAATGTGGTATAGGAATGGACAAATACCACAGGATCCACTGACTGAATCACATGCCACACCATCCAGAGGCAGCTCTTCTCACAGAATACTGGAATGGCCTTCTATTGGAGAGCCTGCATGATGGCAATACCGTGTGAAGAGGCACTGCCATACTTTAGGACACAGTAGATACTAAGTCAGAGGTCTAAATAGGAAGAATATATGGGCTCAAGTACCAAGAGGTAGGAAAGGAATGGTGCCATCTACTCCTAACTCCACTGTGGAACTTTCCATTAGTGGTTCGAGGCTGCAAAGGGACAAACTCTTGCCAAGGAATAAAGCAGAGGTACCATTAAACTAAAAGCTACAACTGCCACTTAGGCAGTTCAGACAATTTGTGTCCAGAAAATACCAGGTAAGGAGGGCAGTCACCATCTTTGCCACAATAACGAATCCACTTTCCAGAATTACGTAAGGCCACATTTTTCATGAGGGAGGCAATATGTGTGGATTCCAGGTGATTCACTTTGACAACCTGTGATATTCCCTTATTCAGTTTTAATAGTGAGCGGACAGGGGCGCCTGGCTGACTTAGTCAGTTAAGCCTCCAACTCTTGGTTTTCAGGTCAGGTCATGATCTCAAGATCCTGGGATGGATCCCTGGGTTGGGCTCTGCACTCAGTGGGGAGTCTGCTTCTCTGCCTCTCTCCCCCTCTCCGTCTGCCCTTCCCCCTGCTTATCCGCTCTCTCTCTTTCCTTAAAATAAAAAAATAAATCTTAAAAAAAAATAGTGGACATATGCAGCAATCCTAGTTTGAAAAAAGGTAGGATTGAGTAAGGCTCAGAATCATCAAGAATAAGCTTTTGGGTTATAACACCAGGGAAACCAGCAGGACCTACAATTATTGCTCAAAGACTAACCACAGAGACAGGTCTATGATTTGTCCTTCTAACATACTGCCATTAAAATTCCCCTCAGGAAGAGAGATCCACGGGAATGAATGGATACTTTCTGGAAATCTGTGAAGGAGAGATTTTATGAGACATACAATCTCATGATAGTATGTGGTGGTCATGGAAGTGTACCACTCAGATATCCCTTCTAGGAAATAGTTGACAAATGACCTCTAGTTGCTATACTTTTATTTTTTTTATAAAAATTTTTTTTTTATTTATTTGACAGAGATCACAAGCAGGCAGAGAGGAAAGCAGAGAGAGGTGGAGGGCTGTGGTTGGAAGGGAAGCAGACTCCCTGCTGAGCAGAGAGCCCGATTCAGGGCTCGATCGCAGGACCCTGGGATCATGAACTGAGCCGAACGCAGAGGCTTTAACCCACTGAGCCACCCAGGTGCCCATAGTTGCTATACTTTTAGTATCCATTGCAGCATTCTTGTAAAGCCCATGCTGTCCTGGGCTTCCCCCATCCCATAATGGAGGACAACAGAGGTACTATATAGAGCCAGGTAATTCTGGCCTGATCTAACACTCTGCTTATGTGGAATTTTTCCTTTGGCACTGCACTGCTCCACTACCCAACCTTTCTTCCTTCCTTCTCTTCTTTCATAGATGTCAGACCTGCACCAGCATCTGAAGACTTTTCTTGATCTTGCTTCTTCTTTTTATCTTCTGCAGGTATTTCTTCCAGCAAATCACTTGCACATCTAATTCTTGGCATCTACTTCTCATAGGAATAAAATTGAAACATTAGATAATGCTTCCTATATAAGTTCTAATCATTGTGATTCAAACTAAGCACTCAAAAATGTTGTTTTTAAGTCCTTATCTGTTAGTATATGTTTTTAATACATTATAGAAATTGCTTACATCTTGGGGTGCCTGGGTGGCTCGGCTGGTTAAAGCCTCTGCCTTGGGCTTAGGTCGTGATCCTAGGGTCCTGGGATCGAGCCCCACATAGGGCTCTCTGCTCGGCAGGGATCCTGCTTCCCCACCCCACCCCCACTCTTTCTCTGCCTGCCTCTCTGCCTACTTTTGATCTCTGTCTGTCAAATAAATAAATAAAATCTTAAAAAAAAAAAAAAAGAAATTGCTTACATCTTAAGCTATTTTCTGATACCTCCCAACCATGGAGCTATGAATATTTTGCCTACCTATAAGATCTGATTATATTAAAAAAAATATTATACTCTATTTGTTTATTTGAAATGACAAATACTCATTTATATTATTTGCCAAATCCATAATCTATTATAGAAGTATAAAGAAGCAATGTCCAAATACAGTGTATTTTATAATATAACTCTTTTCTGCTTATAGATATCTTATTTTTAAGTAAAGCGTGTTTTTCTGGAATCCGTTTCTGATCATTCAAAAGTTGAATAATAAATACTTAAAATAGAAAAAAATCTTTTACATAGATTTCACTTGTGTCACTGTCACTGAATAAAATAGAAAAGACAATGTTTTTCGTTTGGATACAATCATCCTCAAAGGCACATACATGTAGTTATTATTGCAGGTATAGGAAGTGGGTTGGTCAATCTACTACTTCTTAGCTGTTAGCGGCAGTAATCTGTGGCAGAGAGTTGAACTGAAAAGATGTCAAAAATAGAGTAATTACAGCTAAGTTTATTTTACTGGTAGCCAGCGCGCAAAATAAAAGGGCATTAATAATGCTGACCTCATCACTTTTGCATTTGTCTAACAAGAATGAAGTATTTTAAGTCACCACTATATCAATTTTGGATTTGTGTATTTTTTTAGATTACATTTTCTTCAGGGATTTGTTTTACATGCATATAAAAAGGTCAAGAAAGAAGGTGCAAGAACTTTTTCTATTCATGCTAATGTTCATGTCAGACTCAGGGTTGGTTTCTGATGTATGTTTGGGTTGCTTTTCCCATGCATATCTTTTTTTTTTTTTTTTTTTTTAATACAGAATATGGTTTTATTGTGATAACTGTCCTCTTAGTCATGTATCAAAGTCTAGAGAATTACGGAGCATAAATGTTATCCAAGCATACTTTCTCCACACCGTACACAAAGATCAATTCCAAATGGATCAAAGATGAATGAGGAAGACAAAACTATAAAGATTATAGAGACAATAGAGTAGAACATCAACTTGACTCAGGGGAAGGATTTCTAAAGCAGCAGCAGAAAGCACCGATCCTAAACAGAAAGATGAACATATTTTATCTGCTTAAAATTAAGAATTTCTGTCCTCAAAAAGCAGCAAGAGGAAGTAAGAGGCAACTACAGAGGGTATCCGCACATCATCAACAAAGGCCCCCTCTCCAGGACATACGCCGAACTCCCCCATGCATATCTTTTTGACAAGGACTGTAGACCTTGCTAAGTAGCTCTGAACCCTGAACTATATCATGTGAACTTTCTTTGTGGCCAAAGTCGCATCACTAGTCCTCTTTTCTCTTTCTAGTTTGCTTCCTAACTTCACCGGTCTGCTCGAGGTTCCACCTAAGAGAGCCTGGAGTTAACTTCAAATTCATTGTGTTCTGGAGTAAAGAATGTGGCTGGACTTTGTCCCGAGTTCTTCAGAGGAATCCTTTAACTCCTTGGATTGCCCAAGTGATAGGTGTGTCTTTGTTCTTCTGGTGGGCCTTTTGAGCTGCACCTGGGTTTATGCTAATAAGATAACCCCTGGAGTGCCTTTAGATAGTTTATGCCAACCCAGTGAGCCAGAATGGGGGCTGGCCACTCAGGAAAGACCAACCATGTAAGTAGAAGTTTCAGTCCTGTGACATCAGCCTGATCTCCGGGGAGGGGAAGGAGGTTCGAGATTAAGTTCAATTTTATAGCCAGTGATTCTGTCAGTCATGCCTCTGTAATGAAACGTCAATAAAAAATCATGTAAAATGATGCTCAGTTCAGCCTCCTGAGCTGCTGACACTCATTGATATCCTGAGAGGGTGATACATCTTGAGGACACAGAAGCTTTACGAGTGGGAAGCTCCCACATCTTCCTGCATGTTTCTTCGTAGAGCTCATTCTGATTTTTATCCTTTACATCTAGTGCTTTCCAGAATTCACTAGAATGATTTCTAATGAATTATCAAACCTGAAGGAATAGTGCACAGCTCCAAATTTGAGCCACCATGGATGGGTGGCCTGGGAACCCTAGAGCTTATGGCTGAAAGGAGAGCAGTCTTGTGGGGGACTGTGCCCTTAACCTTTGAAGTTTGACTGAATTTGGATTGTTAGCATCAGAACTGCATTGCACATTCTTTAAATCCTGAAGCACAATCTCCTTTAATAGCCAACCAATGTATGAATGCGGAACTTTCTGTTTCTTTTCCCACATTTTCCACATTTTCCACCATTCAGCCCAGTTTCTTCTTCCTTTGTGTCGTCTTTCAGAGGCATCTCCTTTAGTTCGTATTTTGCTGTCACAAGTGTATCCCTTTTTGCTTGGGCTAGTTCACTACAACTTAAGCTGGTCTATCCTTGTTCCATTCTTTTCTGTATTGTTAGTCGAATGTATCTCTCTTCCCCTCTCTTCAAGATCCAACACCTTTTTCAGAGATCATCTGTTTAGTGCCCGCTGCAAAACCCCTCACATGGCAGGCAATCATTTATTTGTTTAATAAATATCTCCTGCTGTTCAAACTCTATTGCTCCAAGGAACCCTACAACTTGGTTCCAACACATCTCTTCAGTTCTGTTTTTCTTACTTCCATAAATTAATCCCTTGTTCCAACCCAGTTGTTTGCTCCCAAATAATATGGGCCCATCTCCATTCCACTGAACCACCTGCCTGTCTGAAATGCTCCTTTCCCTTCACCACTTGTCTAAGCACCACCTCCAGGAGCCTTCATGGTCTCCATTCCTCAGGGATGGCTCTCACCTCTGAGTTCTCTTAGCACACCCTGTAGGCCTATTGTGTGTATTGTATGCAGTTCTCACTTAGCTCTTTGTCTGGACCACTTGGGATTTTACATTATTCCAGGTTCTTTTAAAAACCATACCATAGTCTTGGGGTGCCTGGGTGGCTCAGTCAGTCAAGCCGTTGCCTTAGGCTCAAGTAGTGATCCCAGGGTCCTGGGATGGAGCCCCACATCCGTTTCTTTGCTCAGCAGGGCGTCTGCTTCTCCTCTGCCTACCATTCCCCCTGCTTATGCTTGCTCTCTGGCTCTTGCTCACTCATTCTCTCTGTGTCAAATAAATAAATCTTTAAAAAATAAATAAATAAAATAAAAATAAAACCCATACCATGATCTTTTGAAAACAGGCAAATGTAATATAATTTTTTGTGATCTCGAGGACTAACACATGTAAAAGGTGCATCAGATTTCCAGTTTGTTGATAGACTTTTCTTTTATTCTGTCTAATTAGTGTAAGCAGTCAAGCCTGATTTATAAAAACAATGAAGATAGGGAAAATACCTTAGCTACTAATTCTGCAGCTATTCTAGTCAACCCAGTATTTTCATATCTGAAACTTTAGAGGTAGTATTGGTCCATACTTTCCTCCTTGTAGCCGGAATTATGGAGAATTTGTTTATTGTCCTTCAGTAGGGCACGTGTGATTTTTCACTTATTTGCTCTAATCTGAATTTTTCTCACCTGAATCTTCAAAGTCAACAAAGGCTCACATTTTCCACCATGGAATGAAGCAAAAAATGCACTTACAAGCATAATAGGGCAGCCCTCACAGGTTCCAAACAGGGAAGAAACTAAGCCCCAAACTGTATTTAAATAATATAGTCTTTTTAGGGAGTTTTGCAGTTCTTACTTTGGCATATCTTCTTCTTCTTTTTTTTTTTTTAAAGATTTTATTCATTTATTTGACAGAGAGAGCTCACAAGTAGATGGAGAGGCAGGCAGAGAGAGAGAGAGGGAAGCAGGCTCCCTGCTGAGCAGAGAGCCTGATGCGGGACTCGATCCCAGGACCCTGAGATCATGACCTGAGCCGAAGGCAGCAGCTTAACCCACTGAGCCACCCAGGCGCCCTGGCATATCTTCTTAAATCACCTGCATGCCCACATATAATTAAAGACTAAATATTGGCAATCTTTGTTATTTTGTGGCAATGTGAAGAAAAACAAGATTCAGTTCTCACTAATCAAGAAGGATGCACAATTCAGCATTCATTCAATAGAGACCTGCCTTAGGGAGAAATGGCCTTTTGTCAGCAAAACACAACTTTTTACAAAAAAAATCAAAACTGAAGTTGACTGCAGGGAGTTGACTAAGTTTACTTTTGGGCAAATGGGCCCTGGGGTCTGCATTTGTTTTATAGAGGTTTATATATTCTGAAACAGACAGATCAATAATAATATTGAAAAACTAGGGTGTTATAAAGCTGAATTTTAAAGTATAGCACATCTAATCTGTAAATAGAGATGAATGTGTTTGGAAATAAAGATAAAGGGAATAGGGAAAGCTTACTTCTCTGAAAAATGTTGATGTTAGATGTATTAGATCTAAATTTATTAGATAAATTTCAAATTTCCTTATAAGATTCCACATTATTT
Source organism: Lutra lutra (assembly GCF_902655055.1). Classification (NCBI taxonomy): domain Eukaryota; kingdom Metazoa; phylum Chordata; class Mammalia; order Carnivora; family Mustelidae; genus Lutra; species Lutra lutra. The sequence continues at coordinate 47,813,432 of NC_062283.1, read as the reverse complement.
TTACTTACTGTCAGTAGAAGTACATTTTTACAGATCTTGCTTGGTCAAATATAATCTTGTAGTGATTCCATATTCCTACACCTGACTTAATGGTTTCTCTCAGATAGTTCTTTTAACAATTTACACATTAATGGTTCAGTACACATTTAAAAACACTCAGTGGGGAATTTGAAAATTAACTCCTATCAACTCAAAGGGATAGCAGAATTATGTACTGATATAATGGTCTTGTAGAGAGCAAGATGGAGTCACTCATGTCAACAGGTGCCTGTGTCATGTGATAATGTAGGTAGTTAAGGATACTGCAGCTACGAATTATCCCCAAGACCAGCCCCAGCTGATGACACCCCAGAACTAATAGCAAGCAGAAAGGCAGAGGAGGTTCGCAGGGGCCCAAGACTGATTAAATTCCCTTTAAAGGGGGAGGATTTTTATAGCAAACTGTCAGCCTCTTCAGACATGACATCTCTTTGTATGACCACTTTGAAAAGGCAGCTGCCACCAAAGGCTCTGCCCGACTGATCTCTGAATAGAACCGAGATCCTTCACTGCTTGAACATAATAAGCAGTAAGTGCCGAGAGCTGACCCAGACCGGAGTGAGGCCTTATTTCAACTGTGCGCCCAGTGAGCAGTGTTTGGTCTGTTAACCTCCTTCCCCCGTGTATCTTATTTGTTGTGTGACTTGTCCTGTGTTCTGCTCTGTGTGCCATGTAAGAAGCCCAAGTTAATCACATGGTGAAATGTCAATGAGTTTGGAATCCCGAACCTGCTTTGTAATTACGTTAACTTTGTCTTATGACTGAATGAAGCTGACATTGTGGAAATAACACAATTTGTGTGTGCCTTCATAGCGTGCTCATGACAGGTCTATGAAATGAGACAGTGACTGAAAATTGCAGTTGTTTTTACATTCTTACTCCTGCCTTTTGAATTCTTTATTAAGCATTATACTGAGCTGGTAAGAATTCAGACTAGTAGAAAGAAACAGGTATGTACATATTTTAGACACTTGTTTATTTTCAAATTTTACAGATGTACAATAGGGTCTGATAGCTGAAGATCATGCTTGTACCAAAGTTGATTTCAAGGATGAGAGGCAGAGCAAAACCATAGGTGAAAGACTGCTTCCTGGTGAGGGCCCAGAGCTCCAACTATTGAAGGTTCCAGTGTCTTCTGCAGTGAGCAGGACTCTCGAGGAAAGTACCTAGAACCAAACCAGAGGTATATAATTGAGGAAAGTTTTCTTGGGAAATTTGTCACATACAATAAAGGGTTGTATTATGGCAACAGTACAGCGTCTACTTACAGAGCAGAGTAAATTCTGGCAACAATACAGTGTCTACTTACAGAGCAGAGTAAATTCTGAACAGATGTCTGCAATGAAGAAGTGCAGAATGGGTACCAGTGGAGCGGGTTTTCTGTTTTAGGGGTCCTTGGACTTTGGGCAAGAGGAGAGTGGCCAGGAGGCAATGTCAACAGTGATGAGCAGGGAAAGATTACATCATATCACTAAAAGGAAAGACCTGGGCACATCTGGGTGGCTTAGTCAGTTAAGTGTCTGCCTTCAGTGCCGGTCATGATCCCAGGGTCTTGGGATCGAGCCCCACATCGGGCTTCCTGCTTAACAGGGAGCCTGCTTCTCCTTCTGCCTATCCCCCTCTGTTCTCTCTCTCTCTCTGACAAATAAATGAATAAAATCTTTAAATAAATAAATAAAAGGGAAGAGCAAGGCTCTATGTATGAGGGATAGAAACTGTTGCAAAGAATGGCATATTGGAGTTCAGTGCACATATCTAGGGCTGAGTTGAGTGTTAGAGGCTTATGTCAGGATTCTGCATATGTTATCTATTTGTCTTTTTTGGTTTGGTGACTTTTTAGACTCCAGTGATTTTTAGACCCCATTGCTTTAGAAACAAATTATTTTGAGTTGGAAGCTAAAGTTGTATCTCTCCCTTTCTTTGATGAACATTTCATTATTTCCAAAGAAGTTCAATTTGATCCAAGTTTAGAAGGTAAGAGAAAGACAAAGAAAGAGATAGAGATAAAGGCAGCATTTTACTTAGAAGAGACACATCAGTAAGTTTTTGGAATGAGAAATATAGTCCCTAACTTAGGAAATGTCTTTCTTTCTGTAATCATTTTTCAGCATTTCCTTCGGTAGGTATTAGAGTTATAAAGATGAATAGGACATGTTTCTGCCCATTAGAAACTTACATCCTAATGGGGGATACAGACATATAAGCAAAAAATGACCATACAGTATGTTCCATTTCCTGATGGATTTGATGGAAGTACTCTGAGAGGAGAGGTGTACCTAACCCACACCAGGGACAAAGGGGAAGGGTCAGAAAATATTTTCAAGACAGTAGTGGCTGAACTAAATCTAACCATCGAATATATGTGCTCAGGAATTTGTGTACAAGACTATCTACTGAGTTGTGACAATAAATATATCAGTGGCATTCAAATATGAGTTAGTATTAGACCTGAAATGCAAACTAGGGAATTTTTATTTGATAGAAATGGGAGATCATTTAAGTTTTTAAGTTGGGAGGAATGATATGGCGGAAATACTTCTCAAGCTTTCAGTCAGTAGGGCAATTAGGTGAAAGGGGATTGGAGGAAAAGAGGGAAGCAATGTCAACCACTTACATGTGAAACAGTGGAGATCTGAATCTCAGATGATGGTTGTGGGGAAAACACAAATTGTCAGCATGTGAGTCTGCATTCTGAGTGTATTTCAGATGTTTTTTCCTCAAGAATGGGCATTTGATTGAAACTGGAGGAGAGAAGAAAGCCATAAATCAATCAACAAGACAACCCAACTGATAACTGGTTTGAAGACTGAAACTCTCTGAAGATATAAATACAAAATTTGAAAGAGACATGGAAATAGATGAAATGGAGAAGGTCAAAGTTCGTTCCCAGATGCAGCTATCAATGTCCACTTATATGCCCATTTCTTTCTTTCACAGGGCTGCTGTTGTTTTCTTCAGCATGATGAAAATGTTCTGAAAGAAAATGGGAATGGCTAAGTGTGTGAAAAGATTTGCACCAAGCAACATGAGTTTAGCCAAAAGAAATTTGCGAGTTGAGATAAAGTTTAATATACTTGGTAATTGTTAACTATTATTTTAATACCAAACGATCTTTAGGGGAAAAAAAAATGTGTCATATGGTACTTGGAATGGTCCTACTATGAGAAGGAAGCCCACTCAAAATAATTTATCATGATAAATATCATGGAGAAATAGAGGAAGGAAATACTTAATGAGTGCTTGTGATATTCCAGATATTGTGCTAGGTGCTTTATTAGAACAAAATATTTCTCAAATTAGAATGTGTACATATTTCATTTTATCATTTTGGTTGGAAAGTTTGATGGAATGATATTAGTCCTCCTAAGAAGATTACAGCATAGACAATTTTGAAAAATAATTTGGATACAAAAAGTAAATGTTCAGATCCATTTAAAAACATTCAGGCAAATGATTGTGAATGGTATATTCTTGATTATATGTATTTTCTACCTCCGTTTATATGTAGCTATATTTGTTGGCACCTATGTTTTAGGGTCAGTCCCTATGAGGCTGGCAAACGCTGATCTCCCCATTGGTAGAAGTTACTTTCTGACAGGGCCATTGTCCTTCAGTATGGATTGCATCAAAATCATTACTGCCACTAAAAAATTTAAAAAGTGGGTATCTTACAGACCTCAGTTTGAAATAATCGTCTCCATATGTGAAGGAGTTTCACAAATTTATATTTGTGAAAATATAAATGAAAGCCAATATTCTCCTTCTTTAAACATTCTAATTTATCTGAGTTATCTTTTTTGAAGTATTCATGATTTGAGGTAAAAAAAAATTGTACTGAATAAAAGCCTACTTAGAACAAAATAGATTACCCTTTGATATTGAGTGTAGCAACCTAGTATTTGAGAAAAACAGAACTTCACAAAAGCTTAATATATTCAGAATTTGACAAAGCGTGACCCATTTACTGAAGCAGAAAAGGCACCACAGGTTTTTCCGTGTTTCTTTTTTTTTTTTTTTCAAGAGCAGATAAACCATATTTATCAGTGAAATAAAAGAACTGCTTCTAGACTTACTTATTTGGGAGAAAATTGGGAAAGAAATAGAGGGAGAAAAAAACAAGAATTTTGACTCAGAAGATACTCCCCAAATAAAATATGGTAGGTTTTAAAGATTTCATAGGAATTTCAAAATGGGGAGATAGTTAATGAATTTATGTAAAAAGATACTAATAGTTATTGCAGCTTCCTTGAAGCCCTGCAGATTCTGTGAGGATACTGAACTGTTTACAGAAGCCACATGTTCATGTTACCATTTTTCATAGGAAATTTCTGAGATTTTTGTCAGGATTTTAAATATACTGGAAAAAGGATACAAAACCTTACTATGACTTATTTAGTCTCCTAAATATTCTTCTTAGTGATAGCAGTTTTTACATTTTCTGTATTACTAGTTTAATTGTCTTTCCTCTGCAAACACCAGTTTAATTGTTGATTCCTTGAAAATGGGGAGTTTCGTCTTACACACCCTCACATAGCCTGTCCCTGTACTGCATTTAACACAAAGCAGCTGAATCAACAAATGTTTGTCAACTGTAAGATCGAGGAAATAAAAATGAGAGTCCATGGACATTTCTTCATAAAAAAGAGTAAATATGAACATGTAGATTGAGATATTTTTGTATTAAACAAGCATTTAAAATAGACAAATACAACCACTGATTATGTTTAAATGTTTTCTTCTTCCAAAAAGAACTTAACATAAAAGAAAACTCATTTCATTTATCTCATTTAACAATTTTATGAAATACTGAAAAAGCATGTAATTCTAATTAATATTCCTTTAACAATCCAAAGTAATGAGTGTTATGTTGATAAGCTAGGGGACTGACAGAGATTTCACTTCTCAGCCTTATTTTTAGACTTTTGGACCATTTAGATTTTTTTTTTTTTTTCAGATTGATACTTTAAGCCAAAGTCAGAAGTGGGACTACAAGTGAATTTTCTTTTTTCTTTTAATTAAAAGAAAAAAAAGTTTTTTTAAAATTTATTTGACAGAGACACAGAGAGAAAGGAAACACAAGCAGGCGGAGCAGGGGAGGGAGAAACAGCTTCCTGCCCAGCAGGGAGCCTGATGCAGGGCTCAATCCCAGGGTTCTGGGATCGTGATCTGAGCCAAAGGCTGTGGCTTAATGACTGAGCCACTCAGGTGCCCCTACAACTGAGTTTTCTAACAGTGTGGGTAAATAAATTTTAAAAGATACAGAAGGATTAAAAAAGTCTTTTGGTGTGTTGGGAGGGAGTCTTTTATTTTAAATGCAGTTCCTTTATTCATTACAATTTCTCCCAATGGCCTGATGGAACAGACCAGATGTGGCTGGAATGAGTTGAGTCCACAGTGCTGCAGATGAAATTAAAAAAAAAAAAAAATTGGAAATCCCTTTTGGGACCCTTGAAAACCATTTCTAGTCTAAAGCTACAGGGCAGAAATGATCAATAATGGTGGCCATTTGGCTCATTCATTTCTTTTTTTTTTTTTTTTAAAGATTTTATTTATTTATTTGACAGAGAGAGATCACAAGTAGACAGAGAGGCAGGCAGAGAGAGAGACAGAGGGAAGCAGGCTCCCTGCTGAGCAGAGAGCCCGATGCGGGACTCGATCCCAGGACCCTGAGATCATGACCTGAGCCGAAGGCAGCGGCTTAACCCACTGAGCCACCCAGGCGCCCCTCATTCATTTCTTTTAATGAACACACTCACAACTCACTAAAAGCATTCTTACAGGACTGGGATGGATTTCAATTCTCTGGTGACTGACAGAAATAGAGCCTTTGATAAAAACCTAGAGGGAGTAGCACTGCGCCCCACCATTCTTTCCTTCCCCTCGTTTTTACAACGCAGTCCTGTTTCACTCAGAAAAATATGTCATCTTGGTACAGACTGACAAGCAGTTCATCAGCAGCTATTAGCAAAATTCTCCCCATGATTCTTTTTTTTTTTTTAAGATTTTATTTATTTATTTGACAGAGAGATCACAAGCAGGCAGAGAGAGAGGAGGAAGCAGGCTCCCCGCTGAGCAGAGAGCTCAATGCAGGGCTCGATCCCAGGACCCTGAGATCATGACCTGAGCCGAAGGCAGCGGCTTAACCCACTGAGCCACCCAGGCGCCCCTCTCCCCATGATTCTTAATGCAGTTTATTTTAGGAAAGAATCCCAAAACTGTGGGTGCATTTCAAATAGGTAAAGTCTAGTAAATGCAGGAATAAAGGCCTCAAGAAAAAATGGGCACTGAGCTGGTTTAATCATTTTATTAATATTCAGTAGGATCATTTCCATTTCTGTAGTCGTTGCCCCAGTTCAAGTAAGCATTAATTTGTATCTAATAAAGTGCCATTAATACTGAGGATCCTTATAAATTGCTTTTGATAAATGAACAACATCTGGATTATTGCATCAGTCTCTTGACTTGTCTCACTTATTCAAGTTTCTTCCAATTATCACCTACTTTATATCTAACTGCCAGGAAGAAAAACTCTCTCTTGAATTTCCACCAATATTTAATTCCCTGCTTATTATGAAACTAGAGTTTGCTTATTCAAAACTCTTGTGCTTGAGATTGATTTTTTTTTCCACTGATTTCCCAAGATCTTCCTTTCCTCCTATCAGTTAATCTCTTAGGACTTCAGTGCATTCATATTCTTCAAAAAAGTGCATTTTAATTTTCTGGTGTCATAATTTCTAATATGTAAGTTTAAGAATTTCTAAAATAAAAATACTAGCCTGTTGGCAAACAAAGACTAGAAAGTCTCTGTGATTTCAGAAAATGCCCCTTTCTTGGATCTAAGTCAGAGGTGACTTGGTCAAGGATGGAAAGAGCTGTGGGGGTGAGGGGGGAGTGATGATTTTCTGGGCCTTTCTCTTTGTTGCTTCCTTGTCTCCCTGTTTGTAATACCATATTGTGTGTACATGAGAGGTTTTGATATTCAAAGATGTAGTAACTATTTTCAGAGCAAATGAGCAGTTCAGTATGAATCAGGAGTAAGTTTACAAAGTACTTATTTTAACACTTTAGATGAGGTTTTCCGAAGTTCAAGTACAACAGTTGCATATCACAGAGAATTGAATTATGTCTTGTCTTCACAAATCTTGTCCTCATATTTTATGTTTCATGAAGATAAATTTAGATCAAAACTCTCTAAAGGCATGAGAAAAATGAGGAGACTTTCAAAAGTCTGGTTGAATGGTGCAGACCTTAATGTGCATAAATATTAATTTTAGCAGACAAACTTCTGTGCCAGGCCTTGGAATTTTAATTGAATACTTTTTATCAGCAAGATTATTTAAATGCTTGGATTCATAGTTTCTATGTCACTGGGGAGTTATTTTTGAGAATAATGTCATCTTTGCCTTTATAACTCTGCATCATCAGTTAGAACTTTCCACTTCAAGGAATCCCAGAGAATCTGGGCATATCTGCCAATCAGCTTTGTCATGAAGTGTCAACTCTGTTATGAGAAAACAATTTCAACTACAATTTGCAAGATCAAATGTAGAAGCAAGCTATTGAATTTACTTCTTCACTTGTTTTTCCTCTCATCCTGTGTTGGGAAATACATCTCCCACAAATACATTCTCCAATTTCTGCCGAATTATGTCCTTAACTGAGTCCCACACCTAAAATGGACTTTCTCACTTGCCCAGATCATTCTGCCCAGAACTGCCATTTTAACATTTCCAAATGATGCTTTATTCATTTCACTTGTATTTCCATTGGCATCCCTACAAAATGAAAAACAATCTTTTATACAATCAAGGACCTCCGTGATATGATTGCTTTTTAAACTTGCTCAGTTTTTCTCTATTAACTACCTTCTGAACACTGAATGCTACACATGACTCTGGAACATAATTTATGCTTATTCGCTTGGCTTCCCATCTCCAGTTTGGCCACTATCTCACTATCTTCTCCACTTCTGAAATACTCTTCTCAGCCTACTTCTACCAGCCCCCCTACCCTCTGTGGACTTTCCTTGATCTCCCCAACCACGAGTTCTCTTCATTTACAAAATGCACTTTTCATCTACTACAGTGGTTAAAAACTACAGGTGATTTTTCACTCAGTCTATAGATATGGGCAATGTCTGGAGATATTTTTGGTTGTCACTAGTGAGAAGGTGCTATTGCCATCTCCTGGCTAGAAGTCAGGGATGGTACTAAACATCCCATAATATACAAGACAGCTGCCCACCACTAAAAATGATCTGATCCAAAACGTCGATAGTGCTGCGGTTTAAAAAAAAAAAAACCTAATTTAATACCTCTATCTCAATCCTTCCCATAATTTTACTTGAATATGTTTATCTTTAGTCATCGGTATTAGGATATAAGCCTCTAGAATAGTGGGACCGCACTTTATGCAGAATTATATTTCCACAAAAGTCTAGCACAAACTCTGGTATATACGGGCACTCAAAAACATTTTAAAATCTATGTAAAATGGATACCTGGAATAAGCATGCAAGAAGAAAACACTTACCAATCAAGCTACATTAAGTTCAATATACACTTTCTTTGAAGGCTTTGAAAATTCATCTATCATTTGAAGATCTCTTAATGATGAAAATCAACTGGCATTGAACGTGTGGGTCAGTATGTATCTATTTTGATAAGAGACATATTACAAACTTCACTTTATTTTCATTGTAGATGAAAAATGAGGCTGAGGTTTTCAGGGTTGGTATACCTATCCTTAATAGATATCTTCTATTTCTCCTATAGTAGATTTGTTGAGTTGTTGTTTTTATTGTCATATACTATGCCACAAACAATTAATCCTTGCTTCATGAAGGTTTCTCAGCTGCTGGGTAGTATGTGCTGGTTAAATCAGCTTCAATTTGTTTGTATTCCTCTAAGTGGAGCATCTAGCTGTTGGGCAAAATAAAACATTAAATTACCTTGCCAACTTGCTATGAATATTTGAAAATGATTGGTATTGGAATACATAAGCAGTTTTTTAAGCTTCCTTATGAAATGAGCTGATGCATTTTGCTTACTAATGGAATATCTATGTTTACATCATGCCCAACAGTCTCTGATATATGAAAAAATGAATGGAGGTGATGGTTCCTTGCTTTAAAGAACAAGTTTAAGCAATATGCCTGCCATTCAAGGTCTTTCCAGATCTGCCCCCTACTTACCTGTGTTTCTTTCAGAAATGTCTTGCTTCAGCTGAATCATTTCATTTATAATCTCTTGAATGTATCTCTTACTTCCTTTACCTCTAAGGTTTGTTCTTCTTCTTTTTTTTTTTTCACCCTCAAGTTTCTCAATCATAGGATGCAGTTCTCTTATGCCTCTGAATTGCTGGCTGTTCTAAACCATCCATGTCACATGTCAGCTTCCCTAAAAAGAATCCCTTTATCTTCTAAATCATGCCTTTGCCTTTTAAACATAGCATCTTCTACAACTCAGTTAACTTCTACTGACATGTTGTTGTCATTATATTTATGCATTATTATTTTTCATTTTCATTCAGATTGTAAAGTCCTAGCATTAGGGACAATGATTTACAGACAACTTTGAATATACTCAGCACTAGTATACTGTCCTGTACATAGTAATTGTTTATTATACAATAGTTGAATAGATGTTGAATGAATTACAGTTTTGCTTTAGGAGTAGAAAATAATGTGGCAACCTGGCTATAAAATACAAAATGAAATTGGTTTTTCCAATAAATAAACATCAAGAGTAAATGAAGGGAGGACTGTTATGGACATAATATCCAAAAGAGATGTGTGAATTTTGTTTGAAAATTGATTTGAACATACTAACTATAAAGGAACATCTTTGACATAATTGGAGAAATATGTAGATAAAATGGGTAATGGATGATATTAAGGATTTGTGGTATGACAGGAGTATGTTCATTATGTCAGAAATAGTTTTTTACAAGTTAGAAATACTTACTGAATTATTTACAAACAACATGTTTGATATTTGATTTAAAATATTCCAATAAAAAAGTACTAAGTATAATTTTTTTTAAAGATTTTATTTATTTGTCAGAAAGAGAGGGAGAGAGAGTGAGCACAGGCAGACAGAATGGCAGGCAGAGGCAGAGGGAGAAGCAGGCTCCCTGCTGAGCAAGGAGCCGGATGCGGGACCCGATCCCAGGATGCCGGGATCACGACCTGAGCCGAAGGCAGCTGCCCAACCAACTGAGCCACCCAGGCGTCCCGAAAAAAAAGTACTAAGTATAATTTTAAAAACTTGGAAACAATTGGCAAAATATTGATAATCACTGAAGCAGAGTTACACAGTGTTCATTATACTGTTTCACTCGAGCTCAGTTCAAGTTTAAATATTTCCCCTGAAAGTTCAGGTAGATACATAAATTGTTTTGGAAGAATCACCTTTCAGTCATCCTCATGGTAAGAGAGTAATCTTTCAGTCATTTTACATATTTATTCTATGGGACTACAGTGCCTTGGATAAAATTTCATTATAAATGTTTAGCCTAACACTTAGGAGCCAACTTACCATGTGAGAACACTGCATTAGTTGTATAATGCCCTACTCTTCTGTATGGTACAGAAGACTACTGGGTGCTTAGCGAGTCAGTCTGGCTTTTTGCTCTTCTCTAAGGGCCTCTTTTTATTATTCATAACTGTCTGGCTTGAAGGAGATTAGTGTCAACCTAGTAGCCAGTCACTGACCCCAAATGACTTACTCTCTTATCCCAAGAATGACCAACAGCTCTGTAAAAAGCAAAGAATAATTTTTTATCTTTGCTAGCTGAACTGCATCCACTCATCATTAATGCCATGGAAGAGAAATGATATGAAGAAAACTTTAATAGACACATCAGGGATCAGATAAGTTGATACAGAAGCTGTGGACATTACCAAGCAGTAAATGCTAAAGAAAGATGGCGAAGAGAGAACACAGATGAATTTGTGACTTCAATAGTAGACTTGGTATTGTCAAGTCTTACCCTCATACTTATTACTGTCTTTCCATCTTTGTTGCCACTTTCCTAGACAAGTTCCTCTGTACAGCTCCTCAAGTGAAGATCCAAAAGCTGTCAACCTTGGTTATCTCCAAAAGCATGCCCCAAACCACCCCCAAAGCATAAAATCTAAGTTATAGTCTTGTGCTTGATAAAGAAACACGACTTCCAAAAGAGCCCTTTACCCTCCAAGCTTTTACTCACTGTTATGCCCACCTGTCTGTCCATCTCTCTCTTCCTTCTTTCTGCCTTCCTTCCTTCTTTTCTTTCTTTTTAATTTTTTTAAATTATTTTTTAAATTATTTTTATTAACATATAATGTATTATTTGCCCCAGGGGTACAGGTCTGGGAATCGTCAGGCTTACACATTTCACAGCACTCACCATAGCACATATCCTCCCCAATGTCCATAACTCAACAACTCTCTCCCTACCCACCCCACCCGGCAGCAACCCTTAGTTTGTTTTGTGAGATTAAGAGTCTTTTATGAGAGAGAGAGTGAGCAAAAGAGAGACCACATGAGCAGGGGCAGAGGGGGAGGGAGAAGCAGAATCCCCACTGAGCAGGGACCATGATGTGGGACTTGGTCCCAGGACCCTGGGATTATGACCTGAGCTGAAGGCAGATGCTTAATGTACTGAACCTCCCAGATGCCCCTATGTCCTTCTCTCTCTTGACAGCAGTGTTCCTCCCTTTCCCTGTGGGTTACTTCAGCATCTTTCCTGGTGGTCCTTTTGCTCTAAATCTTTTCCTCCTCAACACACACTATTGGATAGTTCCAGATTAAGCTTCCTAAAATATGGCACTTACCATACGAATCCCATGTTCAAAAACTTGCAGTGACTTACCATTGTCTATTACATAAAAGCCCATTTTTGTTCACTCGGCATTCCAGGCTTCACCAATCTGTCTAGTTTACATTCTCAGTGTAACTTCTTTTAAGCACTTGAACCTGTAAATCAACAGAACTAATTGTACTTCCCTGAAAATACACTGTTGGGTCTCCATTCTTTGGCTTATTAATGTTCTAATTACTTACAGCCTCTCTTTCCATACATATCTACTTGAGACCTTCCAATTCTTCTTTCATCATCGTGTAGCACTGAAGTCTTTCCTGTCTCTGTCAGAATCCACCACTTTCTCCCTAAGATTCTCCAGCTCTTCATGTATATCTTACATGGACCATTTCCTCTTACTGGTATTATAACCTGGTATAAGCTTCAGTTCTCCAATCACAAGCTTTTGAGAACACAACTTACTCATTTCACCTATGTATCCCTAATCTCTAGCACAGTGGTCTGTGTTTAGGATATGTGTAGTAAATATTGGTTAAAAAGCTGGTAGTAGGAATACTAAAAATTCTGTGCAAAAGTAGAAGTCAAGGCAAAACAGTGTTTTCACACATTTAAACATTATGGTGTTTAAATTCTAATTATGAAATAAATTATCACCATTTACTTGAGGCTATCTCAGGCTAAGTGCATCTTCGCATTGTCACATTTAATCCTCTCAGTTTAATAACTGTCTAGATGAGAAAATTGAGACTTGGAGAGATTGGGTAACTTCTCTGTACATAGTCTATCTGATTCAAAACCAGGTCTGCTTGCAATGAGACCTAGTCATTTTTCTATTATCATGCCTGGGAAGCCCTGGGGTTTAGCAGATATAACTCAAAAAACACCTCAAGAGATTGAAAAAAAAAAAGACTCAAACAGAAGATAATTCCCTCTACCCATCCTTTACTTCAATAACAGAAGCTTTTCTTTGTTGTTTTTTTTTTTTTAGTGAACTTTTTAATTTTCTATTTTTGTCTGTAAGGTGGGACACTCATTTATTTTCATTATTTCCTTTATTACCTGTTGTCTTATATACCCAAGGATTTCATATTTTTAATTTGTTTGAAGGCATTTAAATGTATAGCCTCTCACATAATGTAACGAGTTGCCTTTACTTCCCCGGAGCAGGCATGTCATCAGCCCGTGCGACTATTTAAACAATACTATCATATTCTAACATATATGTTCTAATCTACTTTTGCAGTTGTTCTCAGAACCAATTTCTAAGTCTTGCAAGCAAATCAATCTCATTAATTGATAGTCTCAATTTCAATTTGTTCCGAATAGTTTTGATTCTTTCTAGAAATTCTTCAATTCTGAAAGGATGAGAATTTCATGTGGATACTTATGTAGTTCTTTTTGTTTTTTTTTTTAATTTTAAAAAATTTATTCATTTGAGAGGAAAGAAAGCAACACAAGCAGTGGGGAGGGTCAGAGAGAGGAAGCAGACTCCCTGGTGAGCGGGGAGTTTGATGTGGGGTTTGATCCTGGGATCCCGGGACCCCAGGATCATGATCTGAGCCAAAGGCAGATGCTTAACTGACTGAGCCACCCAGGTGTCCCTTTAGATGTAGTTCTTAAAAGCCAACTCCCAAAAGGAATTTAAAGAATTATTTGGGTGATGCATAGCTCCCCATGGGGGCCACTTAAAAGAGAGCTCATTTAAATGTGTAAAATCTGGTGTGTGTATGTGTGTGTTCTGATCTGCATACATACAGACATATATATATGTGTGTGTGTGTATATATAGTTATAAAAAATTCCCTAGTTAGAGAGTATATCATAAATGTCAACTAATTACTACTGTATATCAGAAATTTCAATATTTTAAAAAGGAAATTTATTCTTGGGATGAGGGAGACAGGGAAGAATTCTGGAAGGAAATGTATTCGAGTAGTCCATGGGGCTTTGGTCTAGGAGATGGATAGCCTTAGGATATAGCACAGCATTTCCTCAAATGCAATTGTATGTGGAAAGCAGCTGAGGTGGGTTGAGTGGTCAAATGTGTTGAGAAAATATTTGTCAGGGAAAAAAAAAAAGATGTTTACTTTACATTTCCAACTCATTTGATAATGGCTCACCCCTATTTTCTCTATATAACCTCTGATAATACTCCCATTTCCCATGTAAATAAAACTGCTATTTAGGCTGATGATTATGATGACGGTAGCATCCCTCATATTTTTGTATGTGTGTGCTTTGAACAGTTTCTTGTTTTTTACTCAGTTTCACATCTACAAGTTGTATGATTATGGAAAGTTATTTAAAATCTCGGAGCCTCAATCTCCTTTTTTGTAAAACAGAGATAGCATAAAGCCTCTGCTTAAGGTTTCGGAGAGGATTAAACGAGTCAGCCCCTGCAAAGTGCTTGGAACCATGCTCAGTTGCTCAGTAATGGCATGATTTTGGCAATTCCCTAGGCCCATGAGAAAGTATTGGTATTTCCAACAGCGGCAACCTTTCCTTTTGGAAGTTTCCAGTTACAGGAATATGAAAGAGCACACAGTACTGTACACAGAGGTATGTTTTTCTATGATGAACACTAAATAAAGTCTCAGAACACCACGTGCATTATAGTAGCTTGTGTTTAGGGCGCCAGGGGGGCTCAGTCGGTGGAGGTTCTGACTCTTGGTTTCAGCTCAGGTTGTGATCTCAGGGTCCTGGTCTTGGGATGGTCATGTGTGGGGCTCCATGATCAGTGGCAAGTCTGCTTGACATTCTTTCCCTCTTCCCCTGCCCTCACACATGTTCTCTCATTTGTTCTCTCAAATCAATAAATGTTTTAAAAAATTGGCTGCAAAATTAACTTTAAAAAAACCCAACCAAATGAAAAACCCAATAGTTTGTGTTTAGAGAGCCCTTCTAGATTTAAAAAAGTAGGCAGGGTTAAAAAAAAAAATACACAATATATGTCTGTCCCCCAGAGGACAACTACCTTTTTGCTTCTGTGTTGTTTTTCATGTGTTAAAAAAAAAATTACACAAACTCCTCATCTCTGGAGGACCACTTATTATATAGGAAAAAAATTTATATGGGCATTATTCTTGGTATGCAAATGTAACACACTTGGGAATTATAAAAAGATGCCTCAAAACATATTATTGATCTGTGCATTATTAAGAAGATAGTTATTCTGGTTTCTTGAACTTACAAAGTTGTGAAGAATATGGTCTTTGTAATTTCGCTTTTGCATATGTTCAGAAAATTCCCTGAAGTTTCTTGGCAAGCATAGTCCTCACCTTCCAAAAAAACACACTTCATCACCTACGCAAACAGAAAGATTTGTTAGGTATTGGGACTCTTTTTTTTTTTTTTTTTTTTTTTTTTTTTTTAGATTTTATTTATTTATTTGACAGAGAGAGATCACAAGTAGATGGAGAGGCAGGCAGAGAGAGAGAGAGAGGGAAGCAGGCTTCTCGCTGAGCAGAGAGCCCGATGTGGGACTCGATCCGAGGACCCTGAGATCATGACCCGAGCCGAAGGCAGCGGCTTAACCCACTGAGCCACCCAGGCGCCCGGTATTGGGACTCTTTTGTACCCAACTTTTATCAGGAAAAAACAAATAGAAAATGTATATATATATATGGTACGTATTCAAATGTACAACTCTATCATCTGTAGAACCTCTACTGTTATAGATCTGGAGATAAAATAAGATCACGGAGAAATGATTGTGAAAGCATTCTATTAATGCTGAAACATGAAAATATGTTTGCTAGTAGAAATGATAATAAATTGGTGTGTGGGATATTCATACTGAGGTCTATAATTTTACTTATTTTATGTCTCCAAGGAGGGACCAATCCCAGTCAATATTTTCACCAACAGATACCAATAAGTCAATAAAACATAATGTTTATGTAAGTTAATATGTGATTATCTATAGTTACATATAATCATAGATAATTACATAACTTAAATACGGAATTCTAAAACATTTGCTATTTCTCCCTGACATAGAAATTAATTCAGTTCAGTTTAGTTGTGACACACAGGGTTTTTAAAAAACATTTATAGGGTGCCTGGGTGGCTCAGTGGGTTAAGCCTCTGCCTTCGGCTCAGGTCATGATCTCAGGGTTCTGGAATCGAGGACCGCATTGGGCTCTCTGCTCAGCAGGGAGCCTGCTTCCCCCTCTCTTTCTGCCTCCCTCTCTGCCTACTTGTGATTTCTCTCTCTGTGAAATAAATAAATAAAATCTTTAAAAAAATAAATTAAATTTAAAAACATTTATAAGCCACAGTTTTTAAATTTGGAAATTAGTGTACTTCTTATAATCAATATCCAAAAAATTGCTGGTTAGTTATCTTTTATACTGAAAAACTTTCATTAATTATGTCTTACAACTAATTCTGTTTCATAGTTAAGGAAGTAGAATATATTGTACTTCCATGCGTCTAGAGACTTTTTGTGGATATAAATGCCTATTACTTAATTAGCCTCCATCATCACCTATACATTTATTTATTTTTTGCTGTGAAGTATTTATGAATGCTTATTCTACCTTAGTCATTAAGTGCCATGCTGTAGAGGTCATAGACTTCTCTAATACTACATTTTGTTTTCAAAAGCCAAATTGTGAATGATGAACATGTGTCTTAGTAAAAAAATATATGGAAGCTATGGTTTAATGCATCCATAGCATTCTTGGACCAGCCTTGCTCCTCTGAATGAGAATCAGAAGATACAGCACTGAAATCACAAAAAGGAGTTCCAATTAAGAATAGAAAATTGTCTCAGATATGACTCATATTTAGATCTAACACAAATTGACCTAACATGCCCTTTTCCCCCTTTATTTTAAATTTCATATAAAGAAGCAAAACCAAATTAGTATAATAATATTTTAAAGTATACTTTAAAAAGATCCTCAGTATTATGCCATCTTGAGTTTTTATGAAATTAGCTGCCTAACTATTTGAAATATTTTCATTTATTCCATTATCTCCACCTATAGAGATACACACATATACATATGCATTTAGAGGTGCAACACATGTGAGCCCAGTGTCCCAGCGTCTTTAGGTAGGTAAGAGTGGAATCTGACTTCATAATGAGAAAGAGGAGTGGCCAGTAATACCATGCTCATGAAACAAAAGATGCCCCAAGTATTCCCTAACCACCTGAAACTCTCTGCCACCACACTATCAGCTCTAGCTTTTCCTATATCCATTCTAGTACAGACTGTGCAATTCATTCATTTGTTGAGAAATAAGAATATCCTTATTTTGCACTTTCCATCCTTGATGTGGTAAATCCCTGGAATTTAGAGGTGAACCATGTTCTGCCTCAAGGTCAGCCTCATGGGGAGACGGACAAATAATAACAAATAATATGTGGGATAGCAATAACAGAAAAACCATCGGAGCAGAGAAGAGGGCGGTCATTCTAACACAGCTTGGCCTAATTGGGAAGAGACAGGGTTTTGTCTTAAAAGAGCTAGTGTCTGGCCTGAGCGATAGCATATGAATAGGAATTAACCAAGTAGTTATGTTTGCATGTTTTTCCTGTTTGCTAGATCTCACATTCTGATATTTCAGATTTAGTCCTAGGCCTTCCTGCCTTATTTCTGTAGACTCTTCTGGAAGTAGTGTCATTGCCTCTTGGGGCCTTAGGGCCATGTCTGTGTTAATTATTTCCAGGTAGACTTCTGAGCTTAGTAGGGGAGGTTCAAGATATGACCACAAGGTGGCAGTAGCACACACAAACTTTATTGGGCGCTGATAGGTTCGGGAAAGTCCCACCCAATAGGAGGCTGTCCACAGACAAGGGTCCAGGGCTGCTGCTCGGAAGGGGAGGAGGACAAAGGATCTCTTGCGAGGCTGGGGCCGGGCTGGGACCGGGCTGGGGCCGGGCTGGGTGTTGGCGAGAAGCTTCTGTGTGGGCAGTGTCACTGTGGCGGCTTGGCGACTCCACAGTCTTGGGGTCAGAGAGCTCAGAAGGGAGGCCTGGGTTTGGAGTCTCCATGGCCCCAGGGCTTATCTAGTGCTAGGCCTAGATAGGGCTAGGATTGGGGTGGGATTTTGATGGAAAGAAGCAGGCTCTAACTGGCTTAAAAATCTGCTTGTTTGGCCTATTTTAAAGATAAATGGATGTGTAAAAATTTGATTTTGTCTCTGGCAGGCTTTTGAGAGAATGGTATCAGCCTGCAGTGAGAAAAGAAATGACCTAGGGGCCATCATTGGCTCATTTATATGACAGCTTCACATCAATATAATCAAATGCTTATTTAACATCTACATTGGGGTGTCACGTAAGTATCATAAAATTGACCCGGTCAAGACAGAACTCCTAGTACTTCCACAGTTTTCAGTAAATGGATCTATCATCCAGATTTGAGGCCAAAAGTTAAGAGTCATACATGGTTCCTCTGTTTCCAATCTGATTAATCAAATTTTGTCATTTCTGCTTCCTAAGCATCTCTCATAATTAGTTCTCTACATCTCCATTGCCGACTCTCCAGTCTCAGCTGGATTACTCTAGTAATAAATTACTCTAGTAATTACTCTAATAAATATTTACTCTAGTAGAGTAAGTAAGCACTCGACTCTAGAGTGCTTGGATTCCTGTAACACTCTGCTAGGTTATCTTCTTATTTTACTGATGTCCCCTTTCCATGAATTCTCCACACAGCAACCAGGGCTATCTTTGGAAACATAGATCCTGTTTACACTAACTCTTTGTTTATATATCTTTTAGCAGTGTCCGGTTCACACCGAGAACATCCCAGTCTCAAAACCCTGCGTGACCTCACCTTCCTAGCTCTTCTCACATCATGCCCTCCCGTTCCTCACCAGTGTCCACTTATAGACCCAGTGACTTGTGCATATTTGTTTTCACACCACAACCTCTGTACTGCTGTTCTTTCTGCAGGAAATGTGCTCCTCTCCCAGCAATTTGAATGGCTCTTTCCTTTTCTTCTTTTAGGTGTTGCTTAAATGATACTTCCTCAGCTAGGCCTTCTGTAGCTGTCACCCTGCCCTCCACCCACCCTCACTATCCTATCTCAAGCTCTCCATTTGTTTCTGGGGCTACAATGATCTCAATTATAAATTGAGATAGTATGTATTTTGTTTATTGCTTCAAACCCTCTCTAGATTCTAGGGTTTTTTCCCCCCATTTTTAAAATTTAAATTCAACTAATTAACATAGAATGTATTATTGGTTTCAGAAGTAGAGGTCAGTGATTCATCAGTCTTATGTAATACTCAGTGCTCATTACATCACGAGCCTTCCTTAATGTCTATCACCCAGTAGACTCTAGACTTCATGAAAATTTTGTTCACTGCTCCTTTTTGTTTTTTTTTTAATTGAGTTTCTAATATAGTGCCTAGAACATAATAGAAACTAAATAAATATTTGTTAAATGAAATACATTTCATACTTTCATAAAGAACAAATATGCAGGGAAAGGTGCAGTCAAGCGGAGAAGGATTTTTGTTCCTCTTTTTAAAAGAACTAAAGGTGTTAGTGTTAATTATTTATGTTACATAGTTCAGCATGGAAATTTTAATTCCTTTCTTGATGAGGTAAATGAATTCAAACAACTATGGGGGATATAAATAGACTTTAAATGAACAAGTTTGAAATCATTGAAGTAAATCACTTGTGATTCCTTAGCAAGGCTGGGGTGTTTTGTTTTGTTTTTGTTTTGCTTTGGCTGAAGGTTATTAAAAAGTAGATTGTGATCAGCTCATCTCCAAATTTTTAGATCAGGAAAGGTAAAATAAGAGTAATCTTCATTATTTGGTATGTACAAGGTATATGAAGGAACACTTTCTACCAGGAGTAAGAATGAAAGGAAAACTGCTCAAGAGGACATAACAAAATCTTAGAATTCTCACTCTCTACCATGCCATTTTATGTTTCCAATGCATCTATGGCTATACTCCCTTCCATCCTAAGGGATACTTATATATATGTACATATTCCCTTTTTCCCCCTTGCTCTGTCTTAGTGAGAATTTATCCATTCTGCAATAGAAGTACACCTGCCTTAATTTGGAATTGGTCACAAAAATAGTAATACAAAGAATATGATTAGTGAGCATTTACTGAGTGTTTACTATGTGCCAGGCATTATTCTAAGGGCTTTACATGTTCTATTTTCTTCAATCCAGTAAGAAGCCCTGTGAGTTAGGTATTAGTATTGTCTCCATTTTAAGAAAGAAAGCAAGGTTGCCAACCTGCCTGTGATCTCACCGTTAGGAAACAGTGGATGGGGGACTTGCAGTCAGGTGGTCTGCCTCACCGTCCTTGTCATCAGCTTTCATACTCTGTTGCTTGGCTGTAATGCTGTCCTGCTCTTTCTTTTTAGTGGGTGTACCTGCTATGGATGTATCCTAATGATATTAGGATTGTGCTCATAGAAAAGAAACAGAAGGTTGCAGCAATAAATATAGGAATGTCCAATTCTTTTTTTTTTTTTTTTTTTGGCTACACTATTTGGAAATTGTTAACTTTTTGCTGAAATGTTTGTAGTTTTTATTAGTGGGTAGCATCAACAATAGTGAACAGAAAATACTTTCTCGTCTTCTTCTATCTTCCCTCCAGATAAAAACAAACTGAGAAGTCTGGGACCCTCCTTCTGGGAGGAGACATTATAAGTCTCATGGAACTTTGGAGTAGAGAAAAGAACATTGACTTCTTCACTTTTCTATGCATCTGTTTCTCTCCCCATTTCACTTTTTGGTCAGTACAACTTAAGATCTGATGTGATGAAGTTGGAAAGAATTCTCTCCTCTCATAGCTTCATTCATTCATGTGTTATTTATTCAACAAATATTTCTGAGTATGTACTCTGTGCCAGACTCTGTATTAGGTTTGGGCATTAAGTGGTGAAGCAAGTCATGGTGAAGGAAATCTGTGGAGGTTTTATGAAAACATAAAACACACATATACGTACACTCACACATATGGTTTTTTTGGGTATATATTACTTATACATATACATGCATATACTTTATATCTACTATATATTTTACATATTTGTATGCATTTAACTTGTTCACTTACTTTATGTGCTTATTCTACATATATTGTACATATGTATACGTATAAATTATCCTAAGTGCTATGACAGAAACAAACAGGTTCAGTGACAGAGAATCACTTATCGACGGTGCTACTACAAGGGCCACAGTGGGTCTCTGGGGGGAGGTAGCTTAAGGATAGTCCTGGCTCTAAAGGAAAGTGGTAGAGGGGTCTTGAAGTCCCTGTGCTGCCAGCCTCATACATAGACTCTTTGATCTAGAATAATGGGAGAGCTCAGAGCTGTGTTCTGTGTGGATGACCAAATGCCCATGGCGGCTACCACAGAGGGAATACACCAACATGGTCATTTGACAGGGAACTAAAAAGATTAGCACAGATATTGGTGAAGTGTAGAAGACATTTAATTCACAAGCCCATGTTATGACCATGCTGTGAGGAGATAGAAAAGTACCTCTGACCACAAAGATCTGAGTCTAATTGGGTAGAATAAACAGATTCATGAGGAATGACACTGGAGGCAATGGACCAAAATGTGCAAGCAGATCCATTATAAATGGAATAAACAGAGCATGGCTGAGCTCATCCTTTTCAAAGGAAATGAGTTAGAGCCATGGCATTTACTGAATTGGTGGTGAAGGCAGTGGGAATATATTTAGATGGACACTGAAAATAAGAGCTTAGATTTGGGAACCCAAACACAGAAGATGCAACTTCTACTGAAGGATGATAAACAAGGCAGAGATTTGAGAAGCTTTGTTCTAAACTCGTTATGTTCCTCTTGTGTGCCCATTTCCCTCTTTATCAATGTTGCTTAATAAAAATTGGTACTGGGGCGCCTGGGTGGCTCAGTGGGTTAAAGCCTCTGCCTTCAGCTCGGGTCATGATCCCAGGGTCCTGGGATCGAGCCCCACATCAGGTTCTCTGCTCAGCAGGGAGCTTGCTTCTCCTCTCTCTCTGCCTGCTTCTCTGCCTACTTGTTATCTCTGTCAAATAAATAAATAAATAATCTTTAAAAAAAATTGGTACTTCTATATGTGGGTCACAAGCATTTTGTGAAATGGCAAGTGTCTCTTATGTGTTTGTTACTAAAATATCTCTCATACAAAACAAAACATGTCATTCTATGATCATTTCATGATCTGAAAATTAATTTTCGTCCAGCATGAGAGGCCTTAGACCTTTCAGGGTGTTCAGCCACAGTTTAACAAATATTTTTGGAATAATCCCTCAGTGCCAAGCATGTCACGGAGCAGCAGGACTACAAAAGTAAATGTAGTTCTGTCATTTCGGAGCTTATAGGCTAAGTCAAGACAGAGAGAGACATGCATCTATTTCACAGAATGCAGTATGGGGACACAAATGGGGGACAGGCGGCATCACCCGACAACGAGTGGGGAAGTGTAGAGAACACTCCTGGAAAGATGGTTATTCGATTGAGAATTGATGGAAAAAGGGCCATTTCGGGAAGGGGGAGCAGCGTGAGCAATGGTATAGGATGAGGTATAGGAGAAAATGTGAAAAACCCTCCTAGGATACTCTTTTTAAAAACTCGGCATAAAGGTGTGTTTTTTTGTTTTTTTGTTTTTAAGATTTTTTTTTTAATTTATTCATTTGACAGAGAGAGAGAGAGATCACAAGTAGGCAGAGAGGCAGGCAGAGAGAGGAGGAAGCAGGCTCACTGCTGAGCAGAGAGCCCGATGTGGGGCTCGATCCCAGGACCCCGAGATCATGACCTGAGCTGAAGGCAGAGGCTCAACCCACTGAGCCACCCAGGCGCCCCATAAAGGTGTGTTTTAATGTCAGAGTCCAAACTAAGTTTGAAAAATACATGGGACGTACAACCCTAGTTTTATACTTCAGGGTTGAGATGATGTTCACAGAACTAATTTAAACTCCCTAAAACCATTTTAAGATATGGAATTGTTTGGGGCCCAATCTTCCTTTCATGAAAAGAAAGCAGAGGGACAGAATTTTAGAAGGGCAACAGCTCACTTCTTGCATTCCATGTCATTCATATGCATGGAAATAATCTGGGAATTCTGGCGTCCTTTGCAACTTGCTAGGAAGGGTATTAACATTTGTGAGAATCACCACCTGGAGGTGAATTTGAAGGGTGTGGTCTGAAGAAGGGGTCAGACGAGGCTGAGCAGTGTAATACAGTCTTGTGACACTAAGCTTAGCAGAAACGAAGAAGAACACTTTTTCTCTGCCTCCTGCTCAGGATTTGGCGCAGCTCAGACGTGAGACAGACTTAACCTTTAACGAAAGGAGAAGAGCTGCAAACGGTACAGTGACTGCAGGAGTTCACGCTCCGGAGAACCTGTGAGATCTTTACGATGAGCGCAGTGTTTCTTGCCTAAGAATTCAGTGGAGCAGGTGGCCTATGTCAGATCTTAGGTGAGTCAGGGTCCAGTCGAGACAAACGGGATTCACTTTGAATATTTGTTAAACGGAAGATTCAAATGCAGGAAATTGATTAAAGCACAAAACAGGTGATGAAAGCCAACCAGAGAAAAGTGAGGTGACAGGAGACTTAGCGACAGGAGCAAGGCATAACCCACCCTGGCTGGAGGGACACAGGATGAAAAGAGGGTACCAAAACCTAGGAGCCATGTGTTACCAGGTAAGAACTGGAACGTGGCAGGCTTTAGCAGTGGGAGGTGGGCACGGAAGAGACAGCTTCTGCCTGAGAAGGTGCAGGAGGCAAACAGTGTTGAGAAGAGTGCCCTGACTGCTCCCTTCTTCCCCATCTCTTGTCACCTCCCAATGTCCCCACTCCCAAGTTCCAGTGGCAGAAGCCAGCAACAGTTCCCCTGAGACAGCGCTCTAGGAAAGGAAGCCTCAGGGATCAGAATTTCCTGTCCCCTAGTCAGCCAGAGGGAGGGCAAGGAATGGATCCAAGGGCAATCAAGCCCATGACCCCATCAAGAGAGTTATGTTATAGAAATCCCAGGACTAGCTGGCTGACGAAAGGAAGCCTGCACTCCAAAAACTGGGTTCTTAGAAGGTTTGAGTAGAAGAAAACCTATCTTTAAGTCATGTTTCCTTTCTCTGCTTTGCTTGGCTAGAAGGTCAACGTAAAATCAGAACATCTGCATGCACAGTCCCAAAATACATTCTAATTTGGCTAGAAACTCTCATCAGTAAAGAAACCTGATTTTTTTTCTCTAAAAGAAATTGCATTTTAATGTCCTATTTTGTAAAACTTAGCCTACATGTAGGATTTTCTGTTTGTTGTGCTAGTATATTTGACAAATCAGAAGATCCTTGAATTATCAAACAAAGGCTTATTTGCCTAAATTACCATGCTGGCCCGACACTGAGATGTGGGGTTTGTTTTGAGTCTTTGCACATTTAGTGACCTGCGGTATTTTGATAAATGCCATTGCCTACAACTATTCAGTAGGAGGTTTGGGCACCATCTGTGTTTGTTTCTGTAGGAGCCATAAATGCCTAGAGAAAAATCTGATGCTCATTTCAAAGATGCAGTATAAACAAAATTCAAGATGATGCCTTTAACATAATTATTCCACCTTTCATTTACATAGTACTTTATGCATTTCAAAGTGATTTGATATGCTTTCATTTAATGGATCTTCACAGAACTTGTGAAGTTAGGTATGGGCTTCTAAAAGATAGGAAAGCGCAACAAGGAGTCTTTTAGGAGTAGTTGGATCTCCTGCTGATAGTAATAGAATACACTTATCGAGCACCTTCCCTGTGCCAGGCACCTTGAAAGCGTATCACATGTATTAACTCATTTAATCATCAGGACAATTCTACGATGTAGGTATTATTATATTTTTATTTTCAGGAGAGAGGAGCTAAGAGAGGCAGCGTGGCTAATTGGCATAATAAGAGAAATGAGCCCTAGCAGGCTAACAAAATACTATCCATCTTAAGCAGTATCTTCTTTAAATATGTTCTTAACAAGCAGTGTTCTTAATTACAGACATGTATTTATATTAGGTTTCTTCTTCTTCCAAAATGTGCATGTAACTCGGTCATGTGCTGGTAAACTGGCTCACTTCCTTTCTGCAAAAGAGAGAGCAAGAAAAAGAAAAAAACAAAACTCTAATTTATAGCATGCTGTGGTCTGAATGGTCTGCCTCTCTCCCAGGAGAATTCATGTTGGCATCCTCATGCCCAGGTGATGGTGTTAGAAGGTGGGGCCGTTGGGAGATAATTAGGTCATGAAGGTGGAGCCCTCATGAGTGGGATTAGTGATCTTATAAACAAGATTCCTCTGAGCTCCTTAGATAGAAGGAGAAGGCTGTAAGCCCTCACAGGACTGTCCCGTCCCCCCATCTCACACTCCCACCCTACGGAACTGTGAGGAGTTAATTTCTGTTGTTTAGAAGCTACCCGCTCTGTGGTATTTTTTTTAAAATAACAGCCTGGATGGACTGGACAAAGACAAAACCCTTGACAATTTCCGTGGTCTGAGTAGCCCCTGCAGGGTCTACTTCAAGATACCAAAGTGAACTCACTGAATGCTTAGTTGAGAAGAGATGTGGATATTTGGATCTCATTCGCTTACGGCTCTAGCACACCAGTGGCTGATTAAAATTACTGTTGTACTCCAGATGACACGTATGCCATGGATGTGATGATCTACTCTTGAAATAGTCTTAAAACACAAGTTCATTTTTATTTTCAGATGTTTTATGCAACTCAATATGAATTAAACTGTAGATATGTTCAGTGTTCAGTCACTACTTAGAATGAATTTTGTAATCATGTTTATGTTGAAATGTTTTTCGCTGATGATAATCAAGCTTGTCTGGGTTGAGGAGCTGCTGGAGCATCTGGAGAGAGGAGAGGGGAGGCGGGGAAAAGTGTAGCTATTCATGATGATCGGTAGATACAAACCTTGAGCCGGGTGCCAGCCTTTTCTCAAACCAGAGTTCCTTGGGTTATTTTGTAGCCAATGAGGTTACTAAGATTCCAATTAGCAATCTGGAAGTCTTGCATTTGGGTCCACCTAAGAATTCCATGTGTGTGTTACAGAGTATAGTCATGTGAGGAGTTCACCCAATAGTCCCCTAAGGAAGAGTGGACATTTGTTTAAACCCCTCTAGCCCAGAGCCACATCAATTGAACCAGAAACAATGGGGATGGGCAGTCCGGACTTCCTTGAGTGCCACTGAGGCTGAGCTGATAGGTGTCCTGTTCTGTGACAGTTGCTTCTGCCCAAGCTCCCTCTTCTGGATCCTACCTGACCCTTCTCTAATGCCAAAAATAAAAAAGTATCTGCTTTTATTGTCACCGCTGTCGCACGTTAAAAATGTTTTACAAACACATGTCCACAACTAAACACCATGTGATGCCTTCTACTTTCCCTTTTATTCTCCAAAACACATATATAAATTATAAATTCAGAGCTTTCTATCATCATGTTATCATATTCTTTTCTCATCTGTCTCTGATTTTCTGTTTATTCTTTGTTCTTCCTATTATTTTTCTTGTCAATGAAACTGTTCCCAAAAGTATTATAAAATTTTACGGGGGAAATATGAATATCTCCTGACTTTTTTTTTTTTTTTTTACAACAACCACAACCACAACCACAAAATGCTAAGGAAGCTTGGCTTGTTTGGTGCTGGGAAGATGTAATGCAGCAACATAAAGATTCTCAGTGATCTTTCTGACAGTCACGCCTTCAAAACTGTTAACAACCCAAACCAAAACAATGGCAAAACAAGCCTGTTCTTAAAAAAAAAAAAAAAGCAGATCTGCAGAAAGCTTGGGAAAGCTTATTTATAAAGGCTTTCTCCTTCCCACTGACAGATTTGGTGATGTCGCCCTCCACAGAGAGACTGGTCTAAGAAGAGGGGTTTACCAGCTGTTCTGGACACAAACATGGATGGGAAATGCCCTTCCTTGAAGCTTGCAGCTTGCACCTCTTTTGCCTTTTCCATCTTCTTATTGGGAAAGAAAAAGTCTAAAAGCTTACTCTTAAAAAGTAACAATTGTTGAAAATCTTTGCTAGATTATTGGTTCTGGGTCAAGAAACAAATTAATTAAACAAAACCTTCATAGATCAAATACTTGATCCTTCAGGCAGAGACCATTGGAAACTTCCCTACACAGAAGGTGGGATGGGATAAATCTAAATGTTTCATTCATTCAACAAGCAAATATATGTCAGGCACATTTTGGGTGCCAATCCCTATGATAAAGATTTAAAAATTCAAATTTGAATAAAATATAGATTTTTGTCCTTGGCAGTTTGTAGTCTAAACTGCATCTACTAATTATGACAAACATTCTTTATTATAAGTAGTAAAATCTATAATCTCTATCTACCTATATATCCACATATAGATATATCTTCCCCCATATATATAATCAATATATAATCCATAATAACATATAAGCTTTCAAGCAATAATACACAAGCTTTCAAGTAAGACTTTAAAACTGAGTTTCATATTAGAAGAGAATGGAACATTTCCAAGTGTTTATTGTTATAAATTCTATCATCCCGTTAACATAATAGGAATCTGAAATGCAGGCAAAAAACTTTAAAGGCAAGATTTTGTTTGGCACTAAAGAGAGTAAAAGAAAAAAAAAAAAAGAAACTTTCACCTACCTTCTGTCCATATCTGACTTTTCATCCAAATCTCACCTCTTCTGGGAAGCCTTCTTTTAAAATCCCAGCCCATATTAACCACTTCTTTTTAAAGCCGCATAATTAACATATTAATATGGTCCACATATATTTTAATCAGTGGTTGTTATTCATAGTCACTTCAGAATCACCTGTGGAGTTTAGAAAATACACATTTCCAGGCTCTAAGCTCAGACACTTATTAAGTCAATGCAAATACGGTCCTCACATTTGTATTTTTAAAGCACACCACACATATTGCATTCCCAGTTAAGAACCACTGTTCACATTGCACTACAGGATTTGGCATTTTATAATACCTTATAATCCATATTCGTACATTTATATTCTTCTATCCCCAAGTAAACCTTAAGCATCTTTTGGGTATAGGCACAGACTTTTATTTACTTTGTTCTCTGCAGCACACAGAACCTACTCTGCACTGGTAAGAATTTCTACACTTCTTTTTTGAAAAAGGAATTTCTTCTCAACAACCTCTATGGAATACTATCATCTCTGCTTTTCTATCTATATTTCTTACACAGTGGTGGAACAAAATTGATTATAAGCAAATGTCATTTATTCATCTTTATTTAATATTGTTTTCAGATAGGTTCCTGAATTAGGGCAATCTGTAGAGAGTTTCTGAGAAAGATGCTAATTCTAGCATAGTGGAGTTAAACTTACATTGGTTCAAATCCAAATGATCTTCTTATCTGGCCTATGGTGAGGAGAAAAATGAAAGAAAAAAGTATAAAAAGTACAGGCCCGTAGTAAGCATTTATAATAGCTAACATATATTATATATATATATATATATATATGTATATGTATATGCATATATATAATAAACATATATCATAATAAAGAATATAAGAATTTTCATATATATTTATATTTCCATAACATAAGAATTTTCCTCAGTGTCCAGATTTCATGCCTTATATCCTGATAACCAGTTACTCCCAGAGACATCTGTCTAGGCAGAGAATGTCAGAGCTGGGAGACCTGCTGAAATGAAATGGTCCTCGATCTTCCTTTTAACCTTTGAGGCAATTTAGGCCTAGTAGCTAAAGCAATCTGTACACATTCGTGGAATTGGAATGTTCTGCCCCACAGACCTATTTTAAGAGTCGGAAGAACAGGGACGCCTGGGTGGCTCAGTTGGTTGAGCGGCTGCCTTCGGCTCAGGTCATGATCCCAGCATCCTGGGATCGAGTCCCACATTGGGCTCCTTGCTCGGCAGGGAGCCTGCTTCTCCCTCTGCCTCTGCCTGCCACTCTGTCTGCTTATGCTCTCCCTCTCTCTCTCTCTCTCTGACAAATAAATAAATAAAAACTTAAAAAAAAAAAAAAGGGTCGGAAGAACACAGGGAAAGCCCTATGTAGAAAAACTAGTCACTTAATAAATCATTGTTATTATCATTAGTATAGTAATAGTGATATCCTGAACCACAACCTAGCTCAGTTAGTGCTCTTTTCTTGCATCTTAAAATGTATGTTCCTTTATAATAATATAGTCTTATAATAGCTAATAAGAATAACAAATTAAAACTATTGATAATCTTTGAATATGTTCAGTAAAATCCTGCTACTCATTTCAGCCAGCAAATAGGAAGATCGTGTACCATCTTCCGACCTATGCTGTTAAGGAGTCAGACCTTAGTCTGGTTTCAGTTTGCCCACTATGAGACGAGGCCGTGCTAGTCAATCTCTCCATCTCTGTTTCTTCAATTGTAAAACAAGGGAAATAAAGTATCTCCCTCATCGGGTTACGAAGAATTCATTATGCAGGAAAGTATTTCAAAGTCTCAGGTGAATAGCAAGCTTCCAAAAAAAGGTTATTTTATTATTATTAACATTTTATTATTATTTATAGACAAGGTTACCATAATTTGTCATCCATACTGGGACATGTCTGAGAGTGAAAGTCGGGACTCTCAGTAATTACACTAGGACAACAGGCATAAACCAGGACGCACAGCCACCTTATCTACAATGTATACTCTAGCTAAAAACAAATCCCTAAGGGAATGTTAGACTGTGCAGAAAAATTTCCATGGAACTCTTTGGAAAGATGATATGTATAGGTCAGATTCAAGATCCTCTGAGACAAAATAGGAGGCATGATGTTTTTATAGTATTTGTAACTTAGCTGAAGGTTAAAGTCCCTGAAGTCTCTCTGACTAGGTCCTAGAAAGTGCACTTTAATTAAAAAAAATTATTTTAATTACCTGCAAGAGAAACTTTTCTGAAATCCCTTATCCAATTTCATGTCTCATTAAAACAAATATATACATTGCAATTTATACTCTTGAAACAGATTATTTTTTATTTTTGTATCTTTTAAGTTTATATTTATGTCAATAATCTCTACACCCAACATGGATGGGGCTTGAACTCACAATCCTGAGATCAAGAGTTGCATGCTCTTCCAACAGAGTCAACCAGGAGCCCCACAATTTTTTTTTTTTTTAATAAAAGCGTGCATGAAGAAGAAAACAAGCTTCTATTTTGAAGCAAATATATCACTGCCCACCCACCCATCCATTTCTCCTTTTGTTTTAAAACAAAGTAGAATTTTAGGAGGGAACAAATTATCATGTCCCCAGTCTATCGTGTTCTGTCCCACTCTGCCCCATTCCACCTTCCACCCCATTTCATTCGACAGACATTTACTGGACGCCCACTATATAGTGTCCTTCCTGCCCGCTACACTGAACTTTCCCTCTGAGACAAAAAGGTGACATCGAGAAGGCTGTCAAAGATAACTCTTGAGACACAAGCTCCATAAAGATGTCTCATATGTAGTGGATGACCTTTCCTCTCCTCAGGAACTTTCTGTCCCCCATCTGCCTTTTAATAAAAATCAAGTGAATATCATCACAATCCCTCAACAAAATATATTTCCTTATTAGTTGATTTTTGTTTTGATTGTATTATGTAATACAGAAATTCATAACCTCAAGTTCCGCAGGTGCAAGACATAGGAAAATCGTGCACATAGAGAATCAGCGCATAACTGCTGTGCTGCTGTGATGAGGAATAAAACTAAAAGTCTCTCACTAGTTTGACATTCACTGAGGGTCCCACTTAGCCTCTATCAGATGAAAGATCTGCTTGATCCATTTAAGCATTTGTTTTTGGGCCATAATGAAGTGTTCTGCACCTGTCTTGTAAGCAGAGTACATTAAGGAAATCAAATAGATGATTGGGCTCACCTCCATCGTTTCAAACGCTGAACCTCCAGTCAGTGTCAGATATATTCCATCTTCTGGCTTCTCCATCATACATCTTCACCTATAGTCCCAGATGAGTGGAACAATTTAGAGCATTGTGCAATCACACCTATAGGCCCCTCTAAGGCATTCCCATATGGTGTATCAATTCAGTTCATGGCAAATTTAACAATAGTAGTGGCTGTCACACATACTCAAAACAAAATAAATTATCCATCCAACCTCTTGTACTTAAGTGCTTTTTATATTCTGTGTTTTAGAAAAACAGTTTAACTTTAAGCAGCATTCTAGCTATGATCAGTCTCTCCTGAGGAAGTATTTTATGAGATTGAATGAAGATAATGACAACCATTTGTCATTGCCATTAGCATAAAGCATGAGGCACTCTACAATATTTATAAGCAGGTAAGTCATGACAGTAAAAATATGACTTCCTAGAACTTGGGCAGGTGTCTGACTACGGCTGACTGCTATTCGGTAAAGTGAAACGGGTCTAAGTCTGGTAGTACTATATTTAATGGCATGTTCATCGTAAGACCTAATTGTTTTCCACCACAGGGTATGGACCTTTATGTCCTCCATCAACCAAAAACCAACAGTCATACTGCTTAATGGCTGTTCAATTAATGTTTATGTGCTACTTTTACACCCTGAATTATTTGATGAATAAACTCTAAGAAGCTATTTGAGAACTAAGTTTAATGGAACCTTAACTATTATAAAAAAAGTTCCCAGGATTCTTACGGTAACTCCAACTATCAGCTAGGGAATAGAGCACATACATTGATATTCAGAAACCTTTTCCCTTCCTGTAAGAATGACAGAAAAATCAAAGTTCTAGAAGGAAATGGTCTATGTATCTTGAGCCTTACTGCCTTCAAACTGAAGATCAAAATAGGGTTAGAATTACAAGTGACCAGGTCAGACTAAGGCAAATGTGAGACTTGGTTTATGATACTTAAAAAGGCTCTGCTTTTGTGTTTCAAGTACTTTCTTAACTTGTAACTCTTTACCTGCTAATATTTCTACTTTCCTGATACAAAGACTTTGCTGAAAGCACTAGTTGATTAAAAATGTGTTAATTCAACACCTTCTTTAGCTAGAAGTTTTGTGAAATTGCTAAAAGTGTATTTTCACTGAAAGATTGCCACTTTTGAATTTGTGAGAAAAAAATGTTTTGTGACTTTTGTCATAAAAATATTTGTCACAAAAAATATTTTTACTATATTTGGATAAAGTAGTGTTTTTTTTCATTCACCGTTTTTTCTTTCTGATAAGAGTCCTGATGTCTCCACCACTAGGTCAATTAATGATATTTCTTACTGTTCCAAATTAGTTGGGCACCATTAGATACAGGAAAAAGAAAGAAAGAAAGAAAGAAAGAAAGAAAGAAAGAAAGAAAGAAAGAAAGAAAGAAAGAAGAACTGAGGAAATGAGAGATACTGCATATTTCCTTTGGAAATTACACATGGTAACACTACACATGGTATTTGCAAATGCTGATGTGTGTATTTTAACAGAATGGTGGCTGTCCTCTTCTTCTTGTCTTGTGGTTTAATGTATCAACAAGAGGTTCATGAACAAGGACAAATGAGATAGCAAGTTGAAGAGATGTCAAATGTTCTTGACAACTTCCCACTAAGGGCACAACTGAGAAATGAATTGATCACCTAGTTGGTTGACGTTTAAATCTCAATAAATTGATTATAAAGCAATGAACCTTTGATTTTCTAGTTCATTTTGGGTTTCCTAAACAGTGTTTCATGAAACATATGTAATTGAATTGATTTGAATTTGATTAGTTTAGCACTATAGTTTCATTATTTGTTATAAATAAAGGTGGCTGTGTGGTGTTACAGTACATTAAGAAACATTTTAGTAGAGCGATTGACTTTCATTATGATTTTTAAATGTATCATTACTTGATATTAAAACCAATCATTACAACTTAACTGGATATACCTTTTCCAATTCTATGTTTTGTTAGATACTAATTAATCTTCAAATTCAATGATTTTTAAATGTATTATTACTTGATATTAAAACCAATCTTTACAACTTAACTGGATATACCTTTTCCAATTCTATGTTTTGTTAGATACTAATTAATCTTCAAATTCATTTCTAGTAGATATTGAAGCTACTGAGCAAGTAACATGTAACAAAAATTTGAATGTGCTGCATAGGCATTTGATGGAATAACTGATTAGGAATGAGACAATAAAACCTCAATATTTTAATAAAAATCTATATAATATGTTTCCCTAGTTATTTTTTTTTAAAGATTTCATTTATTTATTTGACACAGAGAGAGAGAGAGAGCATAAGTAAGGGGAGTGGCAGAAAGACTGAGAGGCAGGCTCCCCGCAGAGCAGGGAAAGCCTGATGTGGGACTTGATCCCAGGACCCTGGGAACATGATCTGAGCCAAAGGCTTAACCAGCTGAGCCACCCAGGTGCTCCTGGAGCTATAAGATATCTTATAGCTGATTTTTATATGTCAAAATTAGAGTAGAGGAAACTAAGGGAAATAGAATATTGGGAATAAACCATGTATGTCATTCTGCTAAAATAATACATAAATCATTGGTGTTAAAATAATCAGGCTAATGGATGATACTTCAGTGTTTTATGTTGTACACTTTTTTTTCTGTTGAGTCCATTATAAGGGCATATTTTGAAATGTGAAAGGAATTACATCACTTATAAGTAATGCTTAGATTCTCCACAAATGCAAAGTGGAACAAGTAGTTGGCAGTTTGTTGGGTAATTTTGGCAAGTGTCCTATTTAATTTAATAAATAATACTTATTTCTAAACTTCACGTTTTAAAATAGAAAGAAAATAAACTTTCAAAACTGCCTAATCAGTACAATTAGATGCTGGGAAATATATGACATAGAAAATAGAATACTAAACAAATTCCATTACTGTTTGAAATAAGAATCTTATTCATTTACTTAAGTTCTGGCAAAGTCGGAATATCTTCTGAAGGAACTAGTATACCTAGAATTAAAGACTGTGAAATTGATATTCTATACAAATAAGCAAGACTTTGTTTTGTTTTTATATATATATATATATATATATATATATATGGTTTTTTTTAAAGATTTTATTTATTTATTTGACAGAGAGAGAGATCACAAGCAGGAAGAGGCAGGTAGAGAGAGAGGAGGAAGCAGGCTCCCTGCTGAGCAGAGAGCCCGATGCGGGGCTCAATCCCAGGACCCTGAGATCATGACCTGAGCCAAAGGCAGCGGCTTAACCCACTGAGCCACCCAGGCGCCCCATGTTTTTATATTTTTAATCATAAGGATCATTCATAGATTAGTTCGTGCTCCAGTGATTTGATTTTGAAATTTAATTCCATCATAATACATAGTCATTTACAAATTAACAGACTATGACTTGTCCTAAAATTTCTGTTGCCAAATCCTGTTTTCTTTTCTTTTCTTTTTTTTTTTTTAAGATTTCTTTATTTAATTTAGAGAGAGGGAGAAAGAGGGAACAAGGGCAAAGGGTGAAGGAGAGAGAGAATCTCAAGCAGACTCACCACTAAGCATGGAGCCTGAGGCAGGGCTCGATCCCACAACCCTGAGATCATGACCTGAGCCAAATCAAGACTTAGCCAACTGAGCCACCCAGGCCCCCTACTAAATTTTTTTTTAAATCTGTTTTTACATTAAACATAACCAAAGATAAATAAAACAACTACCATATTTATGAATCAATAGTCTGATAAGATAAATAATTATATTTTGATGTCTATGGCCCTTTTAAGAATAAAAATATTAGTTATTATTAATTAAATATGTAAATTATTTGAGAAGTTTGGTATGCGTCCTCTCTATAAAATTGACTGAATGCAACTGCAATATATTAATGTTAACAGCCAAGTTTATTTGGGGAAACAGGTATAATTCTATTGCAATAATAATGAATTCTAATTAGAAAATCAATGAAATAAAGCCTATATAGTATATTTTAACATTGCTAAAAACAAATCCAGCCTAAGAAGGGTAGAAATGTACATTTAGATATTTACCAAATATCATAATCAAATAATTTCTCTTTACAGATAAATGCTTTCTCTAGAAATACTCTGTAGCATGTCAGTATCTTACTTTGTGTATGGACATCATAGGTATAGTTAAAATCTACACTTTATATTACATTCCTAGGCCCTTCCATCTCCTACACTGGGGAAGGGAGGCGGCAAGGATCATCTCATCATCCAATACATGTATTTATTTTACTATTTGCAACTTAAGGAGCTGTTATCTTATTTATATAATAAGCTCTAATATTTTAATTAGTCACATATGTTTAATAAAAAGTGCATTTATCAATCTCAGCAGTTAACTAGAAATCTGTGAGGTTTTGAGCACACCAGCACCTGAAGTGTTCTAGTACAGTTCAGCTCTCTCACCACATGAACAGGAATTCAGGAACTCATGTCAAATTCAGGGATGAGGTTTGGGTTGGAACTGAATAAGCCTAAGACTCTTTTAAGTATGCTTTATATATTTTCTGTACAGTGTCAACAGCAGCTTAATTGTAAAGCAGTAAATTCTGTTCATCTGATGTACTCATTCAACAGTGGGTTCGCACAAATAGGTATTCCTAGGTGCTTGTGATGTACTTTAGCAACAAAGCTGGACAGAGATAAATTGGACCAAATAGCAGAATCCTTTCAGAGGACTAGCCCAAATTTTTGCACTGCTAAATGAAATTGTTTAGTAAATTAAATCAAGATCAACTGATAATCTGTATAATTTAGACTCAAACCTTCCAGCATCTTTTTCTCAAAAACAGGGTGCTTGGTTTAAAATTAGGAAATTGCAGTGACTTTTTTTGGCCTTTGCAAATTGAGCCAAGATTAGATTTTGAAACTCACAGGACATTTAAGATCTCAATTATCCAATAGTCATATAGTCCTTTTTTTTTTTTTTAAAGATGGAAGGACTAATGTAAGTAATAGTGAAAGGATGGCCAAAGTTATGTTAATTGTTGTCTAGTGGTAGAATGACAACCCATTTTGTTTTCTTTTGAAGTTCTTTTAATCATAGATGTGAAAGAAATGGGAGTTGCAGTTTTGATATGTTATAAATCAAGTTAGAATGTTTCCATTAATTTCTTAATTAGTGTTTCACACTTAATTAATTTCAATTCCATTCTGTCCTAACTAAATTCAGAAAGTTATTAATTTAGATTTTACAAAAATCTGTACAAAATTTTACAAAAATTGTGTAGTTCTATAATCATTAGCCTCTTGATTTTGAGTAATTTCATATGCATCTGACACCAATAGGCTATTTTTTTAAAAGTCTTCAATATTATGCCATGGGTTAAGGAAACATTTAAGTATTAATTATTAAAGTTATGCATAAATGTTTAGATATAGGTAAAAGTAAGTCTCAATACTTTGGGAATGTGTTTTATTGTAAGATGTTTAATAACTGAACAGTGTTTAATAAATGAAGAGTGTTCTTTCCCATACAGCCTTGATTGTTCTTTCTTCCACTGCTGGCCACTATCATTTACAAAACCAAGATGGTTATTGTGGAGAGGTTAATGTCTCAGCCCAACTCCCACCATATAGACTTCATGTAATTTTGGACAAACCTCTTAACGCTGTGAAATTTTGCTTTCTTATCAAAAAAATTTGACCTGCTTTCATCTTGGAGCTGTTGTGATAATCATAATATAATTGTAAATGTTTTCAAAAGTATCAAGGCATAATAAATAGGTATGTTTAAAAATACATATGTGTGAACTTATAATGTCATATACAGTATTAACATTTTACATATAAAAATAATTTACATAATCCTAGTAGCACATATGAAATATAAGATCAGAAGTGGATGAAAGCTGGGGCACCTGGGTGGCTCAGTGGGTTAAGCCTCTGCCTTCGGCTCAGGTCATGATCCCAGGGTCCTGGGATCGAGCCCCACATCGGGCTCTCTGCTCAGCGGGGGGCCTGCTTCCTCCTCTCTCTCTGCCTGCCTCTCTGCCTACTTGTGATCTCTGTCTGTCAAATAAATAAATAAAATCCTTAAAAAAAAAAAGAAGTAGATGAAAGCTAATTGATAGATATTTATTCATTTCATTATATTTAATAGATGTCTCCCATCAGTCTGGTCTAGTATACTAGCTAAGTTAAAAAAAAAAAAACCCATGATGCCTTTTTCCAAGGGGGCTCAGATTTTTGCCATGAGAAAGGTAAAGCCTAGGTATTCTTTTCCAAAATATATCTTGAGTATCTTCAAACGAAGTTGCTGTGCTTGATGAAATTTTTTCTTCTGTGACATCTACCAATGTATTTAGCTCAGCCGACTGTTTGCATCCCCTGAATACTTTTTAGCTGCACGTTGTCATAAGACTGCTTTCTTTTAAACCTATTTCATTTAATCACAGGCTATTATTTCTAGTTAAAGTGCTTCCTTGAGTGATATAGTGAATAATAGAATAAGTGATGGAAAACTATGTGGATTCAGTAAGTCACTTGATTGTTATTTCAAAAGAACATAAACACCTTAGAGATAAATCCTGAGAGAATTAATTACTACACTTATAAAATCC
The DNA here is from genome assembly GCF_902655055.1 of Lutra lutra. Lineage (NCBI taxonomy): Eukaryota > Metazoa > Chordata > Mammalia > Carnivora > Mustelidae > Lutra > Lutra lutra. The sequence continues at coordinate 47,776,121 of NC_062283.1, read as the reverse complement.
CACATTAGACATCTTCTTAATAATCTAAATAGAACAAATAATAAATGCTTTTTGAGAACATTTATGGAGTTAATTCTTCTAACATGGTCTATTTTTTACTCACAATATATAGTATATGAAACTATAAAACTTTTAATAGATTGGAGGACAGTCTCTCTCAAACATCAGTATTACAAAGCAGTGTAATAAATATTACTTTGGCATATCCTTGGAATTCATAGATTTAGTGTTCTTGTTTTATAACATCTCTGAATGATTCTGAAGTTAAATGATGTGTAGTAATTCGTAACTTTCTAAAAGCACAAATTTGAATTAACATACACTGTAAGAGTCTGGTGCAAATGTTTGTTCCTTACTCAACATTGGACACATAGAAATTTTCCAGAGTGGTAAAAAAAATTTGCTGGTGAAAGTGAGGGGCAAGGGCAATGGCTTATGCAAATCAGATACAGAAGATAACAGAAATTCCAGGTACATTCAGTTGAGGGGTGTTCTGTGTTCTAAAGGGAAGGCATATTTTTACTTTTTGAAGTTACTGATTTATGTGATAAGTTGCACATGTTGGTGATTTTTGAATATTTTTAGATCCCAGGACATTACATTCCCTGAAGGACATAAAGGGTCGTCTATCTCCTTTTTCGTTTTGCTACCTGTTTCATCTCAGCACTTCTAATGGCTCTCTATCAGCCTTCTAGCTGCCCTCACGTTCTTTCCGAATCTTTTTTTCCTTGCTCTCATGTTCACCTTCATCTGGTGTCCTATCGTTAAGTATAATAAAATATAAAATACATTTCAATAGTGTTTGTCACTGATCTCTAAACAAAGGAAAACTCCATTTTATTTTTGCAATTGTACAGATTGGGGCAAATCAATACAACAGAACATGCCATTAGTAAACAAATAAGTAATCATTACTATTTTTCTAGAAATATATTTTTCCAGTTTATTTTCACTTTCCATTGAAGTTTTATTTTATTTAGGCTATCTCAACCTCACATGAAGGCTAACTTCTATACTTAAAGACACATGGTTTCTATTTAAGTAAGATGGGCAAATGAATATGGTCAGGGACAACATATATGGATTTTAGGGTTATTATGCATGACCCATTTTCTAGATAATCCAGGGAAAAGAGCTATTCCAAATATTTTGGTTTATGTATATAGAAGTGTTTAGAAATTTATCATCAGACTTTAATCTTGGCAACATCCATAATAAAAGAATCTCTCCTCTAATTCCTTTTTACCGGCTTGGAGAATCAATTATACATTTGCATTTTGGTTTCCTCTCAAACTTAGTTCACTACAAAATTTGTCAATCAAAATCAGAGGGGACAGTCACGTGCAGGGGTTAAGGAAGAGGTTTCTGATTGTGACTGCTTCGGTTTAGAGTCCACTCCACTGCCCAGTGATGTCACCTTGGGGAAGTCATTCTATCTCAGGCCTGAATTGCTCATTTAGAGAATGGGGATACCCTAGAACTTGCATCATAGGGTTATTGAGAAAATAGATGAAATAATTCCTAAAAATAGTTAAGACTGTGCTTGATATGTCTTATGCATGCCATTAGTGCCAAGATCTCTTTCTTCATATTATTGTCATTATTGAAACAACGTACCAAATTATCACTAGTCTTACTTTCATTTTTACCTCTATTTCAGTGTAAGCTATAGATGTGCAACATTACTATAAGATTCTTGTGTATAAACGTATCTTATATTACCTGTTAAGAAGATACCCAGGATATGTTTGCTTATGAATATAAATGGTGAGCATTTTTACATCTGTAGTCTAAGGCCTACATTAGCTGAGTATTTTGGTAAAGATTATTTAAAAACATCTAAGCTACAAATTGATTTGGATAATGAAATGTTTTTTTATTAAATTAGCTTTTATTTACACATTTTATACACAGCATGAAGGTGTCTCAAAGTTAAAATTTTTAGTTAAGGAAAAATAATTTGGGGAGAATATTAACTAAATTTGGGGATGATATACTCACACCTGTATATCTCACAATTTTATGAACAGGTGGTATTATTATCCCCCTCTTACCTATAAGAAAACTGAAGCTTCACAAGTTCAAGTAATTTTGCTTACAATGTAGAGCATCTATTGTGGGTTAAAGTTTCATAGTATAAATAATGCAACTTTAATCCTCCACATACAAATCAACCTTATGGGAATAGGTATTAGCTTGCTTTTTCACAAAGAAACAAATTCAGCTCACTGCTGAAAATTAAAATTGCATGTAGGTATACAACAGAATCCCATTTCAAATGAATAAATAAGTAACGAGCAGCTGAAGAATGGAGGAAGAACGAAAGGAAGAGAAAGAAAATCAGAAGGAATACCAACCAAGCTATTAACAGAGCTGTCTCTGAGGATTAGGATTATGGATTTGGGATAATTACATTACATATTTGTATTGTACATTATAATCTTCCCTGTTTAAAGATGTTTATAACTAGTGTTATTCCAGGGGCACTTGGGTGGCTCAGTTTGTTAAATGTCTGCCTTTGGCTCAGGTCATGACTCCAGGGTCCTAGGATTAAGACTTTCAGCAGACTCCCTGTTCAGTGGGGTGTCTGCTTCTCTCTCTCTTTTTTGCCCCTCCCCCTCCTCTTTTGCCCCTCCCCCTGCTCATGCTTTCTCTCAGATAAATAAAATTTTAAAAATAAATAAATAAATTAATTAAAATCAGTTTACTCCAGCACAGATGTTATACATTGATCTTGGTGAATTCCGTAAGTATGTTTATTAAAGTTTATCTTTTATTTTCAAAGTTTATTAAACTTTATTTTATTAAAGTTTATATTTTGAAATAGAGTGCTTAGACTAATTAAAGACATTTTCTCACCTATTGCATCCCTTTATAGCTAAGAATTCAAGATTTGGTGAATAGGAGGTTGTATATAAATGTTAATTTATATATAACGATATATATATATTTTATTTGTCTGTTATATATAATGATATATATATATCGTTATTTGTCTGTTTTAATTGAATGTGATTTTTTCTTTTCTTGGCATACTTTTTGGTTTACAGTGGGCATGTACTGGTTTCAAAGTGGAGACAATAAACATTTCTTAACATGGCACTCTGTTGAATGCTTGGACAGTGCTATTTCCCCAGTAATAATCAGTTGCCCTTCTTTTGGCTTCTCAGATACCTGTGTGCAGTTGGGAAAATGACAGAAGGCATTGGGAAGGGAGGGGCAAGGTGGTATCAGAGAAGTTGAAAAATGTCCTAATGTCAAAAAAGGCAGGCTAAGAGGCTAGAATATGGGAAATATGCTATGTGTGTGTTAGGGCAGAATGAGACAAAGGGGAAGGAACATTTTCCTACTGATAGAAGTCACCCTGAGAGGCATCAAGGTGACAGGAAACCTATGTCCCCAGTTCTGACATTTGCTTGCAGAGGCTCTACCAAGATTATCTAAGAGTCTCCAAATTTCTCTTATAAGTAGATCATTCACTGTATTCTACTGTGAAGTATGAAACGTGATAGAACAGAAATTTGAACTAAATTAGTGTTTAGAAGCTCACTACCAATTTTTAAGATGGCTCACTCTGCACTTTTTTTTTTAAATAAAAGCAGATAAGCTGCCTGTTGTTAAGGTATCCGGTGGTATATGAATCAGACAGTTTCCTCTCCTGGTTTCTCAATTTGTCTGACAATAAAGTATAAGACACTGAGATGTGAAACAGCATATCAAGTAGAGTGACCTTTTTCTCCCACTGTAAATGATCTTTCTAGTACCAATTAATAAATTCCATGTAAAGAGACTAGGAAATTCATCTTTGTGCTAAATATGGAAGACTGGGGCCTGATTGTCAACAAGAACTGTGATTTTACTGTTAACTCAGATATTTTAGTAGGAAACTAGAATGTCCAGATAAATGCTACACATAATAGGAAATAATTCTTTTTTTTTTTTTAAAGATTTTATTTATTTATTTGACAGAGAGGTCACAAGCAGGCAGAGAGGCAGGCAGAGAGAGAGGAGGAAGCAGGCTCCCTGCTGAGCAGAGAGCCCGATGCGGGGCTCGATCCCAGGACTCTGAGATCATGATCTGAGCCGAAGGCAGCAGCTTAACCCACTGAGCCACCCAGGCGCCCCGGAAATAATTCTTTTTAAAATAGTTAACATTGAGTGATACCTTCACCTGTGTTCTTAACACATGACTGTGTAGTGAAGAACTACAAAAAGGTATTTCTGATTTGAAATTGACTCTCAGTGTTTAAAGCTGAGTTCTGATTTACAGATTGAAGAAAAAAAGCCTGAAATTGCTTTCTTGCTTATTTAATCATGTGAATGTTTTTTTTTTAATGTCAAAATGGAATTTAGATTATCAGTGAATTCATTTGTTCTACAAAAGACAATAGTCATGCTTTACAACAAATGTGGGATACTTTTCATCTGCATTTTTCTATGATGGAATCAGAACTTTTGGAAGAATGACAAATTTGAGCAAAGATCAAAATAAAGATGTAATTCAAGTTAAAATATTTTATCATAATCTTTTTTAGTCAATATTCATTATATTGCTAAAACCCAGAAATTATATTAAAGCTATCTGAGATTTTAGAATCTCTTTTCAGTTAAATTCATTCAAAGTTGGGGATCACCATAACATTTTGGAAAATGTGTGGGTTATCAAACTTTGTTTTAAATATTGGCTTTCCTATGTATTAGTAGTGTGACCTTAGTAAAACCTCTGAGCTTCAACCTCCTGTTCTATAAAATAGGGTTAGGCATTACAGATGTTTCATGTAAGTTTTTTTTTTTAATGTGACAATAACAGTACCTTGCCTGGAAGGTATGCTCAGAAAATACATGACCCAATATTATCATTGTTACTGTTAATACTCTAGCCTCACACTAAACATGAATAAATTTTATAAATTATACAATTGGATATTTTCAATTGTGTACTACAGAACATTTCGGAGTAAAAAATTAAACCTTCCTATGGAACCCGCAAGAGTGGCGAGTGGATGGGAGTTTTCCGTTAACAGGTGGTCTCTTGCTACTGAAACTGGTACTTGATACTCAGCCAACTCAGATTACTGATCACTATTCTTTATTCCCTTAAAAAAATAAACAGATCCAAAAACTTCTATATGATGTTAACCAAGAGATGTAGAAATAACGGGAGAGAAGTCTGTATGGATAAAGGGTTACATTTTTAAGGGACATTTGTGGTTTTCGGAATACCAGACTATTTATTTTTAAGTGAAGAAATAAAGGCACATGATTAATGTCTTAATGATACAGCTTGGGAAAAAACTATTTCCCTTAGAAGAATTCATGGGAACCTTTAATATGTTATTTTGTGTTATATTTACTTAAAAACTATCAGTGCTTCAATTGTTACTAAGTTAAATGGCTTCAATTCCATTAATATACTGAAAGTGAAAAGATCTAAATGTTACAAATAACACCTAAAAGCACTATTTGGTCTCTTAGGTGGCATCAGATTGATTCTAATTTAATCATACTTGAGTGTAGTAAAACTTTTTATTGGACAAATAGCAGGCACAAAGACTTTCTTACATATTAATGTTATTAGTACTATTTAAAATACTTTGTTTATGTCCAGACCAGCAGCCTTTTGTATTTTGGTGAACAGCAGTTCCCAGTTGTCACAGAATCATCAGTGTACCAAGAATTACAGCATTATCTGAATAAATGCATAGAACATACACAGGAATAACTTCAAGCTGCAGTTGCATGGAATGCGCTGTACTTTATGAACCTTAATTTGCCATGCAAGTTTGTATGACTTGCAGAGGTGAATGTCCCACTTGAGGATGTTTGCAGATCAGTGGATCTAGCCTCCTGGCTGCCATCTTTGGGACTTTAGGACTAGTGAGAGCAGACATGATGTCACAAAGCGAGGATGTTGGGACCCAGCGTCATTGTCTGATATCGACAAGAGAAGAAGGCACCCTTTGACTGGGCGAATGAATGTCTGTTAGCTAGGGCCGCTCTGAACAGTCTGCATTTTATCAAAGGTTTCTGCTGAAAGGCCAGTAACTTAGGGAAACTCTCATTCCCCATTGCCAGAGAAATCTACTGTATTCACTTCTGACTATCTTGAGAGTCAAACAAAGTTATGCAATAAACGACTGCAGTGTATGTTTAATTATATTTTTCTATACCTCAGCTTCATTTCAATCTTATGTCTCCAGACTGCCAGTTGGAGAAAAACAATCTCAGCTGAATATGAATTAATTTTGGTCAGGAGTTGCTTTATCAACTCAGAGATCGATTTTTGCCACATCTCTTTTTCCCGGGGTTGGATCTAAGTTTTGGAGTTTGTGGGGGGTGGGGGTGCAGCTGATCCTGTCACCTTTCCCATCGTATCTACACTACATGCACATCTGGCTCAGTGCTGGTCCGTGCTGATGCCACTGCACCCTCCCATTCTTCCTGCTGAGGCAGTGGTGTGTGTGGCTGTCCCTGCCACACCTGCCTCACTCTTGCCAGCATGGAGAAACATTCTGTAGAAACATTCTTCTGCAGACTAGCACCTGGTATACACTGGTGTGGGGGAACTCTGTGAAGCCGGATGCCTCCCTAGGCTCTACTTTAGATAACCGTCCCCTCTGTGTTCCAAACTTACGTGAGGCTTTTGTTGGACAATTGATACAATATACAGAATCCATTTTCTAGGCCATACGAATATCTTAAACTAATATCTTAGATATTGCTGCCTTTTGAGCTTTCTTCTCAACTTGGACAGTATTTATCTTGTAGAATATATATGGAAGAAGGTGGATGAGTCATTGACTGGTTGATTGTTTGGAGACTTTTAAATCTACTGTTAACACATAAGTTTATGTTCTGGTTAAAGCCTACTTAAAATCCAAGCTTCGAAACTCAAAATCCCCTTTCTCATAAGCCAATATTTTTGAGCTTAAAAACCCTTAACTTTTTATCTCAGTAGCCAAGAATGTTCTGTTCTCTTGCTCAGCACTGGTGTTTTTGCTGTGATAGCCCCGCCCTGAGTTAATGCGTTCAAAGGTGTAGTCTGAATGGTGAGAAAGCCACAGGTGATAAAACAACAGCAACAATAAAATAAAATCGTTTCAGTGGACACAAAAACATACTGATTAATATATCAAAATAGTAACAAACAGTGATTGGTTTCTCTTTCATTGCTTTACAAGATCAAGCCTATTGTTTGAAAAAGTCTCAAAGAAGAATAATATACAGGACATCTGGGTTAGAGATTCTTTCTCCCCTTGGTTTATAAAAATAGTAACATTTTTTAAAGAGTCAAATCACATGTGCAATGTTACTGGTAAATAAAATTCCGAACCGTATTCTCTGTAACTTTTGACTCTGATTCTGTGGCTTCACAAAGGGACTTGATGAGTTGAAGCCCATACAGCTTTAGATAGTTATTTTAACAGTTTGAATTTTAGAAAAGTTCTCCCAGATGAAGTTCGTAATTATAAGATTGACTACATGTGTGGATTGCCATGGTTCTCTGGAATACTTGCCTTAGCTCTGTTTATTACTTCAAAACTAGAGTGCCTTCCTTTTATTTTTCACATAAAGTCTGAACAATTTAACATAGCACTCAAGGACAACCACTTGACTTGACCATTCCTCTCTAGGCTTTGCTTTCACTCTGTGCCTTCAGGAAGCGGGACCACAGGGCCCATTGATCTGCTTTCCTCTGAAATACTTCCGGAACTTTTTGGACTCCGTGAAGTGACACAACCTATTCCCTTCGCTAGGTGGCCCTCTCTTCCTCATCTGGTGCTAGGACCCCTCCAGGCTCTCTCATACTGTTCTTAGAGGGCTAGTTGAAGGCTACTCGGTATTACAGATAATTGCGTAGTAAAAAGAAAAAGGACCATGTCCAGAAGAAGAAATTTGGGGTTTCAGCCGTATTTCAAATGTCATGGCACAGCCACTGAAATTCTCTGAGCTTCAGGTCAGTCTGTGGACTTTGTAACTGCCCTTGCTTTGTTTTCAGTCTGAAGTGTACCAGCTCGAGTTTTCTACTCCTTGTGTACAGAAATCAAGTCTCAATTTTCAGTAGTGCTTTGTATTCAGTAAATATTTGCTGAATCAAATAGAATGGCAGATGAGAAACAAGAAATTTATCACTAAGTCCAGTGGCATAACCGGGGAAAATAATGGTAAGTTTAGTTATTTTTTTATTGACTAAATAAATGTTAATGTTAATAAACCCTCATTGACAAAGGGTAGGTGAGCAGTTAGCTATGGGCTTCCCTTTTCCCCTTCCTCCATCTCTGCCAACAATTGTGATTTCTTTCCCTAAAACTGCAGAGTAAAAGTTTGAATACTCTTCTTTTGTACTACTAGGGAAAGGTAATATATAGTAATCCGTAGCAAAGAAAAAAGGCTGAAGATTAACTAGTAATTCACGTTTCATTTGATAAGCTTCTGAATAAGCTCAGAAAGCCCCACCAGATAAACACCAAGTTCGTCACTTTATTTCAAAGAAGATTAAAAAATGCCTCCGGTTCCTTGACAACAGTCTAAACCTTTGCAGTATTTCAATAAGCGGCATTTGGTGTTTTAGCGCACTGCCACAGCTGTATGTGGGTAAACAGATTATCTTTCTTGGAGGGGATAAAAAATAAGCTTACCTCTATCCTTGTTAGCCCACCACATCTGCTATTCACTTATGTGCTCTTTGCTTGTGGATACCTGAAATAGTGAGAAAGAATAAAAAAAGAAAATTAAATATAACTCGACAGCATTTTTGCAAGGCAGACATTTACAATTTTAATTGAGGACAGACACACACTTCATAAAACTATTAGCATGCAACTCCAGCTGCAAAAACTGAACAGCAGTATGCCTAAGCTGGTTAGCAGCAAAAAAGTAAACCAATCACATCAACAAAAGCCACCATAAACAAAAAAACTGTATTTAAAAGATTAACAGTTTTGGCATTCATCCCTACCATCAAGTCTTTCGCTCTCTTTTTCCATCAAAATTTAGCTTACGTTTGATGTTAGCAAGAGTTGCATTACTATTATTGTTAATTTTAGTTCTGTTTATTGCCTTGAGGGTTATATATTGTAAAATAATTTTGGTGCCTCTAGTTAATGTTAATTAGTTGTTTTAATAACCTATAGACCTATTTGTTATGTTTTTGTAGGTTTACTTTTTTAACTATCAGGAACTTAATAACTGAGAATATTTAACATTACTGTTGCATAGGCAAAATTACAGAGTCACTATTAGTGTTACCTGTTTAACGTTTAGTCATCCTTTGAGTCCTGCGACATATTTCCTTAATAATCATCAGCCATCAAGTCTGATAGTCTCAAAAGAAATATCAGCGCTCTAAACTGCCTTCAAGGGCGGTGATATTTAGCACTGAAAATTACAAATAAAGTTTTTGAGGTTGAAGAGCAACAACTGGCCAGTGACACTGATGATTTGTTTGTCAAAACAAATTGTTATAAACTACGCAAATGAAGTCCACGCACTCCTTTGAGTGAAAACAATAAAGTGAATCTACGCAATGCTTACATGTTGGATGGGATATTTAATGTGCGGGGAAACTCAAAGGTTGAAGAACTAGGCATTTAGACAGTGGTAAGTGGTAATCTTACCTCTTTATACTCCATTACTCTTTCTCACGAGAGACATGCTAATGCAAACAAGTCAATCAGAATTTGTGTTTAGCAAGATAAAGCTTAGAGGATAGTTTAAAATCCATTTATTATTCTAAATCCATTTTTTTCCATTAACATGTTATACATTAGTGTTTACTAACCATGATTCATGTAACAGTTTAGTTTGTTAACTTTTAAATTATTTAACAACCATAAGTTATTAATACATTTTTAAGTATTACACAAATATCTTAAAACAAGCTTGGGTTCATTTTTGTAATTTTTAAATAGAAAACATTTTAGGCATCTCTTGAAGAAGAAATAAAGCAGGCATTTAAAGCTAGAAAACAAGTAATTCCAAATTTAGTTTTTACAAAAGTTTTCAGCTTTATTGACAAATTATGGCAAACATATTTGACAAATTGTGGTTTCCTATTTAGAGTAGCTTACACATGGAACTTTATGTGTGTTTTTTTTTTCTTTTTTAACAAATACAGGTTAAAACACTGAACAAATTCAGTTAGCTACATACATACAGTAGCTGCTTGTTTTCAACTCCATTAAAACAGCATTTAAAATTAAATTTACAAACTTAATATCGAACATCTTCATCTAACTAACAGATATTAAAAGACAGGTTAAAACATCTTATCTACAACTTTATTATCAGCTAGTTCAAAAATCATATTACAGTCTTTTAGCAACCCTAAACAAAGTTTTTGCTAGATGATTGAGACTCAAAATCTGTTAACAGATTCATGCTCTTTCTTAAAAAAAAAAAAAAAAAGAAAGAAAAAGAAAAAAAAAGAAAAAAGAAGTTTACACACAACAATGAAAAACAACTAAGAGAATATCATCCTACTGAATGGTTTATAGACAATGCTTGCCAATGTCTTTTTTAGTCCATTTTGTAAAATAATACTAGTGTCAATGTCACACCAACAGTATAGGGGGAAATACAAGAAATATATGGGAGAAATCATGAGCAGTTATCCCTAGAATAGAAAAAAAAAAAGGACTATTACTTGTCTTGTTGCTGTTTATGTGGAGACCACAGGCTATGAATTGTCTTTGAGGTGAGGTCACGGGTGAGAAGGACCTTCAATATCTACCATAGGGGTGCTCCCTGTATCCCCCTCTGGCTGACCTTGGTGGTGGTGCCTTCAGGCTGGAGCGGGTTGTGGCCCATTCTTCTGGTGCTATGAACAAGAGAAAGACAGTAACATTCACGTGGCTTCACAGTTACCAGAAACAGTCATTTAAGACGTAAGAGTTGACCAAGGAAAATAGAATAAAAGATCTCAACACTGAGGGCTAAAGCCTTACTACCTTTTCCACATGGTGAGATCATCAAAAAAGTATATATTTTGAAATGCAGCCACGTGGAATTAAACTTGTGGGGCATTCTTCAAAGGAGAGAAAGTTGAAGTCCCTGGAGTCTACATTTATTATGTGTAAAATTTTGTGCCACAGAAGAGAAAGAGGGTATCAGTGTAAACCGCTCCTCATTTTATCCTTTATACAGAGTTCTAAAATAATCCAGTGGTTCCTAGTCTTTGAGTAACTTGAGAATCGCCTGGAAATCTTAAAATAATACAAAAACAAAACCAAAAATGACTAATGCCTGTTCTCTGTCTCCCAAACCAAATGATTAGAAAAGAGACCTGGGGCTTGCTATTTTCCAGTGCTCCCCTCGTTGGTTTGTAAGTGGGACAGGGTGAGGTCCTTATGCTAAATTATCTTAGACAAAGTTAGTAAGAGATAGGATATGGAACAGAGTAAATTTACGCAGTAAAATCAACAAAAGAGTATGCTCACATCAGTTTTTACAAATACCTTGAAAATAAAGGGGTATTTGTACATTAAGAAAACTCATTCACCTGTTAATCAGATTTCCAGTAACCTGAATGTTCTAAAACCTAGCCAAAAACAAAACAACAACAACAAAAAAAACCCAAACCAAACCAAACAAACAAACAAAAAAACATACACAAGAAACAAGCCAACAAGCTTTTGAGTGTTGTGGAAAATAGCCTTTATTAAGTTTATGACCCCAGAAAAGGAATGTAGTCCTCCTTGAAAGGGCCAGGGACTTAATATGCGGTTTATGGTGGTTTCTTATGTAATTCCTGAAGCTAAGTTATTTGGGTCTTCCAATCCAAATTCAGTTTTCATTTGAGAGCAGATTTCATTCATGGAACTATGGTGAGAGGAAGTATGGACATAGAAAAAGAGATTGATAGAAAGAAACGCACTGACACTGACAGCCAATATAAAGGATAGTGATAGTAATGGACATAAAACTGGAAAGAAACTGCAGACTGAGACCAATTGATGTAGATAGGGCATGTGTCCCCGAAGAGTTCAAGTGCCCCTAAGAATATTTTGTACACAGTTCAGGGAGATTAAGGAAAAACAATAATTAAAATTTATGCTGCACTCACTATGCTATACATAAGGCCAAGCATAGTGATGTGCAATATAGAAAAATAATAAAAGTCCATCAAATAGGAAAAAATTGCATTAAAATGTTTTTGGGGGGATATTCTTCATCAGAACTTCTTTATTATTATTATCTGATAATAAGTGAAAAATTTTTCTCTGCTATTTAAGGTACATGCTTAAGTTTATTTCAGTATTTGATAGGACATAAAATAGAAATGAAAACTTAAATAAAAATAGGAAATACTGCCTTTTCTCAGAATACTGATCGACTTAGATCAGGGGCTGGCAAACTATGGCCAGTGAGCCACACTGGCAAGCTATCTGTTTTTTAAAATAAAGTTTTAGGAAATGTAGGTATGCTTATTTATCTGCATATTGTCTATGGATGTTTTCACTCTATAAAGGCAAAGTTGAGTAACTGTGACAGAGACCATACTGTCTGCAAAGCCTACAATATATAGTCTGGGCTTTTACAGAAAAGATTTACAGACCCCTGCTCTAGATCTTGCTGTCTTTTTGGCTGGAGATTGTGGATGTTGGTCTTTGTGATGTGATCTCTTAAGGATGGGAATTTACCCCTAAGCTGTTAGACTTTCTTAGCAGACAGATCGTGGAAAAGAATTCTTTGTATTTACTTAATTGGAATTAAATAAAACTTTAAAAAAAAAATGTACTGGAAGGGAAAATGGATTCTGCTTGCAAAACTAGCAAATGCCTTCTCAGCCTTATATAATACGAATTTTACACTTTGCCTATGAATGATCAAGAATATGCCAATGTCCTTGTCTTCTGGTGGTAAAATCTACCCCATTTTATTCATGTTTTTAACAAAAGGAATGTAATACTTTTTGCTTTATTCTGTTCTAGAGTATTAGAGATACCCGGTTGTAGTCTATGGGATTTAGAAACTGGGATAATAGAAGTTTCAAGTTTTCCCAGGGAATGGAAGTCTTGGATCCTTTCTCAGAAGCGTAATGTTCTTGGTGGTTTCTGTAAAATAGTGCAACGACATGAACCAGAATGACAGCAGGAGCTGCCACAGCTACCCCAGTTTCATCAGAATTTTTAAACTGGGGGGGTACCTGAGTGGCTCAGTTGGTTAAGTGGGTGCCTTTGGCTCGTGTCGTGATTGTGGGGTCCTGAGACGGGCCCCATGTCAGGCTCCCTCCTCAGTGGGGAGTCTGGTTCTCCCTCTCCCTCTGCGTGCTCTTTCTTTCTCAAATAAATAAATAAATCTTAAATCAATCAATCAATCAGTCAGTCTTAGAAAGGGGGGACAAGACACTTAAAAAAAAAGAATTTTTAAAATGGCATAATCTTGGGGACTTGCCCCAGAACACATTGTTTGATAAGAAACCACTGATTTAGCATTACTGGCTTTATCTAAAGCTCTAGGGCAGCTAATTTATGGGCTAAAACCTTTCATTTCCTAACTTTTGGCTAGCATTAAAATGGTGACAGTCACTATTTTCTGCTGTATTCTCAGTGCCTGGAAAAAATGCAGTGCCTAGAAAAGGTTGAACACAAAGTATGCATGAATAAAGGATGAAGGAAGGAAGGAAAGATGGACAGAAGGAATTGTGAGATAGAAAGAGCTTTCAATGACAACCTTAAAAACAGTAATATTTGAGCTGAAGACATTTGACATTAATTTTAGAAGCTTTATAACTAGAAATATTATGTATTTTAAAGTCAGACTTCTTACTCAAGAGGTTAGTTAGCTAAATAACAAAAGTATTTCTCAACTGGATTTCATAAAACAATCATAGTGGAATCCAATTACAAAAAAGTGCAAAAGCAAGTCTTATTGCACAAAAATGTGCTCTTATAATTCTCTGTATGTAAATTCATACTGTGTTCTTTCTTCCTTGCTGAAGGCTAGAAATGGGAAATACTGTTTGTCTATAACTGTAACCAGAAAGGCAGCCAAAATGAATTCCTACCCAGGTGAAAATTGTAGATTTTTCTAAGATTCCTTACCATTAACAGAGGAAACAAGAATTTATTTCACTTAATTCATATTCTCAATAATAATAGCAAATTGAGATCAGGAAAGGTATTAATTTCTTTTTGTGCCAAATTTCCTTGGTCTATATTTTTTCTAATATCTGAATGTTTATAAATAGTCACATGTTTACAATTACCACATGATAATACAAGCCAGTTTCTTTCAGTGAAGTTATTTTCTTTGGATCTAGACTGGAGAGTACTGACTCAATGGAAGTTTTTCCTTCATCATCTTCTAGTGTCATTGAGCCTTACTTATATGGTCAGCCAGTCCCCTCAGTGCCTAACATAGGATTTCTCCACCATGGTATTAGAGATAGAAGTGATTCTTAGAAATCCAAAGAAGTCCTAATGTAAGTCCATCATAGAACCTAGCACATGGGAACAGCTTAAGCATAGGAAGAGACAAGACATTATCAGGTCCTTATGATGGGAATCCCTAAAATTTGAAGTATAAATCCCCCAGAATAGACTAGGAAATTGCCTGTCTTCTTTGAGCTCTACTATTCAGCAGATAAGATGAATTTAACATATTTTAGGGAGAGGCACCTCACACAGTTAAGCAACTGACTCTCAATTTTGGCTCAGGTCATGGTCTCTAGATTGTGAGATCGAGCCCTGCACTGTGCTTCACACTGGGTGTGGAGCCTGCTTGATTCTCTTTTTCCCTCTCCTTTTGTACCCCCAACTTACTCTCTCTCTCTAAAATGATAAAATAAAATAAAATTAGATAACATAAAATAGAATAATATATTTTAGGGATTCATACAAATTTTGGAGTCCCTGACAGTGGTTTCTATTCCCATGGTATGGGATAGGATGTCACTTTAAAAATCATTACAGACAATGAAATTTAGAAGTAATCTTTCTTCGTCTTCTTGAAAAATAATAAAGGAGGTGAGATGCTTTCAATATTAGGACCATTGTCATATGAGAAGCACCAGCCAGACTATGGATGTGAAATAGCAAATTAGATAACCAATTATCCCACAGAGAATGTGCAAAATAATTGCCAAGTTGAAATTACTGGAATGGTTTACAAAATTGGGGATCCGGAAATAGAAAATGAGGATATGAGAAATAGCTTCAGTGACTTGATCAAATTCCCACCATTTCTAGGTTTCCCAATTCAGATTTTAATGTACCATTTGGTATAGAAACAAGGAGGGAAGAAGGAAAATAAAGCATTCATTAAATTTTTTTTTTCCTTTACTAAAGATCTCCTATATGCTAGTCATTGTACTAAGCCCTGAGTATGAGGATACTAAGGGATTTTTAGAGATCACAGGACAAAACTACTATGAAATTGCATAGATTAAACACATTTACAATTGATATTTGAAGAAAATGCTGGGGAAAGCCTAGAGGAGGGAAGTACTAATTTCTATCATTCAACAGAACTTGGATTGAGCTCTAATATCTAATCATCTCAAGGAAGTAATTTTCTGAGCAAATATACAGTGTAACTAAAAATTCAGGTACTGCTTAACCTATTTAAGAGAACTCACTTTCTTTGAAGACTTTCTTATGTTAATTATTTTGTATCACCCAGGCTTGTTAAAATGGATTCCAAGATCTATAAGAAGAGAGCCCTTTGGTGACAGACACATAGGAAGAACACCTCAAATATTTGTAAGCTACATTTAAATGATGATGTTACTAACTAAAAGGAATCTTGAAATCAGTTCTGAGAAATAAGTACAACAGAATTCTTATTCAGAAACACATTGTTTGCAATTAGATTATAGTGTTTCATGCATTTGAAATATATTAATATTTCTTTTAAAAACATGACTCCACCTTTAGTTTTTTTTTTTTTACTTAGACTGATTTTGTTCCCAGTTCAGTCAAGTTTACAGAATTCCATAGAGTGTAACTCCATTATATGCTAATTGGTGTCACTGTGGAACATCTTACTTTGATGAAGGCTTGTAAATTCCAAGTAACTCTTGTGCATTGGATGTTACTCTAGTGACTTCAAAAGCTTCTGTATCTCAAGTACTCTGCTTTCAGGGCAATCAGAAATATTAAGTGGTGTGCATTTTTCAGTGTGCTCCCCCTCCTGCCCTGGAACCAGCTACTTTGTGGAGGAGGCATTCAGAGTGGGGAAGAAAAATCTGGATGATATTTTAAGTTGTAAAACTGTGTTCTCTGATTCTTCCAGAGATACTATAAACATTAGGGTTCTTGGTGGGGAAATTGAAAAATAGGAACAAGGCACAAATTTGGGACACATCAGCATTATTTAAATACATGCAAAGTAAACTTTCAGTGTTTTATCTTTCCAGAAGTAGGTTTAGAATGCCACCTTCAGAGTACATTCATTTTAGCAATCAGTTCAGAAAGGATATAGGATGTCATGGAGATTATTGAGGTCACAGCTCTTATGTCCAATTTGCGAGACCTACACAGCTAGTTGTTTATATATCTGAGATCTGAAAAAGAATCTAAAAAATTGTTTTTTAATTTACCACAACAAAAAGGGAGAACTCATGCTATTTATTTTTGGTATACTGTAAGCCAATATGCAGAAAGCACAACTAAAGCCGGAAGCCTAAGTTAAGCTCTATTATTACAAACAAGTAGTGTCTCATATAAGAGCATTTACAAGGTTGATTAGAATTCACCTGACTCTCATCCTCTCTGTTTGCTGGTCTCAGTTAAATTTCTGATCTGTCTCTAAGGAATAGCATTCTATTTAAAAACACCTTTCAATACTTCTATGTTGTTTTATTGTTATTTATTCCCAAAGAGAATGGGTTCGGTTAGATGTTCTGTTGTTGTAACTCACTATGACAATGTCTGTTTTCTTTATTTAATTTTAAAATACCTATCCTATTAAGAAAATAAGATTCTCATCTTACATGAGAATCTTATATGAGAACCATCTTTTCTGAGAATCAATATTCTTATCAATCTTCCAAGCGTCAAACACAATGCTATGTTATTAGCAAATACTTAAAATTTTCCTGCAAGATAAGTGCCAATGTCATCTTCCTTTTAAAGATAAGACAATTATAGCTCAGAATTGGAAGACTGAGAATTTAAAAAAAAATTTATTTATTTCTTTTAGAAGGTGAGGAGGGGCAGAAAGGGAGAATTTCAAGCAGACTCCCCACTGAGCACAGAGCCCTATGCGGGGCTCTGTCTCACAACCTTGAGATCATGACCTGAGCCAAAATCAAGAGTCTTTTCTCAACCAACTGAGCCACCCAGGTGCCCCAGAAGACCCGAAATTTTTATCTGTAATTGTCTTACCATTTTCCATCACTCCCTTCATCTGAAAGAAGATCCTGACTCCCACTCTCTTTTTTCTTTTCTTGCCTGGAAAATAAGACTTCATTTATTCTAATTCCCTTGAATTATATAATAACTGGTGATTCCAACAACAGTTAATTAGCTAAATGAGTGAGAATGTAGCTTTAATTTTGTTAACAAGAGTGTGGGCTGCTTGAACTGAATTTGTTAAGGTGCAAATATAAGTGTTCATTCATCTAAGGTAGAAAGAAAGATCGTCTGCTCTGTTCTGAACATTTTAAAATATTAATGGGATATCGGAACCTAATGGTTCAACAATTTTATCTACACAGTTTGTATTGCCACTATGTTGTAATTGCAGAGTTTATTGTTTTAAGATACAGAGGGTAAAACATTATAGTACTGAAGGGGAAATATGGATGACCAGCATCTGTTTCCACAGATGAACCTAGTGAATTCTGTTCCAAGAAGAGTTAACTTTGAGTTCACCACAGTTATGCTTTCAGGAAATTCAGTCACCTTCTGGAAAGCACTTACAGCTTTTATCACTGCTTCAAATTTTTAATTAGATATTCCCTGTTAGAAAAAAGTAACACTTGGAATAATCCATCTAGAGAATAACAGAGGACTAGGCCTTTCTAAGCACGCTTTTCTCAACTCTAGAATTTTGTGATGCACATGGCAGAACTTGGTAATTATTTATTGAATGCATTAATTCTATGTAAATATTTTACATCTTCATTTTGTACCCATGAAAGAAGCCACAGCCTTCCCTCGGATCTCTTCATTTCGAATAGGACTCCCAGGGGTCTTGTGGCTAGGCCTGCATTTGAATTCTTGTTCTTCCTCTTTTTTACTGAAAGACTTCTTTGGCAAGTGGCAAGTTTCTTAATCTACATGCTGATGGCAAATTTTAATTGTCACAGACCATTCTCAGCTTCTGACGTGCATATCTAGCTGCCTGTGGGGCATCTCCTCAGGTGTTTCAAAGTTAACTTTTTCCAAAACTAAACTCATCTTTTTCTCCATACTACTTAATGCTCTTCCCAAGTTTCCTATTGCAGAGACTAAAGCTACTACATAGAAATTGCCTGGTTACTCATCTAAAACCCTTGGCATCCTCTCACCTTTGCCCAGTCACTCTAACCAGTCATTAAGCTTTGCTTTTTCTTCCTTAATTTGTATTTAACTCATGCATTTCTTTCCATCCATTACCAACCCTATTCCATGGCAAGCCATTCTCATCTTTGCCCAGACTACGCAGCTCTTTTTTGTGTGTGTGTGACTTCCCATGATTGTATATCAAATATTTATATATGTATATATATAAATATAAATATTTATATATGTAAATATATACAGCATATATACATATATATGCTGTAATATGTGTTATATACATTATAAAATATATGTATCTGTGTGTATATACATATACATGTATATAAACATGTATGTATTCCCTAGTTTTTGTGTGTGTGTGTGTTTGTGTATAGTACTCTACTCCAGCTTCTAGCCAGAGGGACTTTTCTAAATATGATTGATTAGGTCTGTTCAGTTACTCTTGTAGCACACTCAAGCTCAAGTCCAAATTCCTTAGTAAGAAATTTCACCCAGAGCCCAACATGATCTGACCCCTACCTTCATTTTAGAATTGATGACTTTGGTGATCATCTGAAGCACAGGTATTCTACAATACTCGTTGAAAAAAATTTCTTAGGTCTTGAAATAGGAGGAGTGTTAGTATAGTTAAGATTTTAAAGTCTTTTTCTCAAAAGGAAGGTCCTCTGTTTTTGCATGGAAATGGACCAGTTAGCAGAAGAAATCAGTAGAACAAACCACTTAAAGGTTTCAAGTACAAAAGACCCAAACTTTAGATACCTGTTATATTTTGGCAAGTGAATGATTTCATTTTGCTTGATATTTTGAAGAAAAGCTTACATTTTCCTTAACTAGCTAATGTTTATGGATTAGTTTTTTGGATCATTTATTTTGATTCATCTTAAGAAAGATAATGATGACTTCTGGTAGTGATCCCCAAAACCAGAGATGGGCTGGGTCTTTTGGGACTTCTTAAGAGCTTCTCTTGGCTCCTGGGGAACTTGTCCTAAATACCAACATCTTCCTCAAAACCAGTGAGATTCATTTTAGTCTTTGAAGAAGTTCTTAGGTTAAGTCCCAAAGAGGTTTTCAAAAGTAGGTGTTTCCCATTGGCTGCCTGGACCATGAAACAGATAAATAACAACTGACTCCAAAGTGCATTTGTTGACATAAGAAACAAATACGAATGTTTAAAATGTGTTCCATATTGAAAATATTCATGGGTAAATTCAGGAAGACAATTCAATAAATATACAAGTCATCTATAATGAGGAAAGCTGTAGAAACTTTTGAGGGTAAAATTCTGAAGTACATCTGTGGCTTAACTAGTTGGTACTTGACATCTCTCCATTAACTTTAATTCACCTTCATAAAATGTGTGTCTATGGTCATGGCTGGGTTTTATAACCTGAGAATTAAATCATCTTCCAGTTCCTATTTTTCAGTCTAGGTATGGAAATTCTAGGGCCATTTTTCTTAACCTTTCTTCATTCTTATACATACTCCTGTTTAGTATCTCCAAATTTACATCATGTATATACCTAATTTCCAAATCATTACATGATTTCACAATTTTATCTTGTGTGGCTAAGCTTAAGTTATTGGAATTACTGCTATTTCTATTGTGAGCTCCAGGAAAATTTTTTAAAAAATGACCAACAAACTTGACGCTGTGCCAAGAATTGCATACCGAATAGTTTAGTTTGCAATGAGTGATTTTTACTAGCTTCTGTATTCCAAGATGCAGCCTGCATGATTGTCAATGTGAGGAAGAATCACTGTAATTCAAACATGCTGTGATTAGTATATTATCCATACCTTGCAGGTGGTACTATTTTTATATTGTCTACTCTGTTTTAGCCCCTACCTTATACACTTTACACATGATCATATTTAATAATGACTCTGTACCATTTCATTTCTAGTTATCATCTATTATACACATAACTAAAATTTAACCTTATATTTTATTCTTGACTCTACTGAGTAATATCTTGCACCTATAAAATAATAAAGGCCAGTGGTTCTCAATATTTTAAAATAAATGTATTTCTATCTTCTTACTTTAGAGTTAAGATCTTGTCTAAGTAAAAAGGAGATAAAGAATCCAGTTAGAGAAAGGATTTCCAAAATGAAAGGTATAGGAAAAAAATGGTGAATGATAACTGAACACAATATAAGAGGTTTTCCAACTTGAATTGAAAAAATTCTTCTACAATTGTCAAATAAAATCTGAAGTCAATCAAAAACCTGCAGAATTCAGCTATAGACTTTTTAAAATATACATATGGACTTTATGAGAAAAATGGAAAAATAAGAATGATGATATAAAATGATATCTTATAATTCTCTTCTCTAAGAATTCTAATAATGCCTTCAACTCAGTGAAGGAGGTAGGCATGGTGACGTAGCTTCATAGACGAATAGACTGAATTTGTAGCAATTTGATTGCCTTACTCCACCCCACACCTGTCATTTCTGGACTTGAGACCAGAAATGAGCCCAGAGTGTATTCTTAGACCAACACCAAGTTACAGAAGTTACAGAAAACCAGGTTTTAAGTGTAGCAAAATGTTAACCTGGCTGTTTGACTGGCTCTGACTCTGTGCTTTTTGCCTCAACATGTCTCTGCCGGCTTTCCTGAGTTGGCACTCTTATCTCACCCTCTGTGTAATAAAAATTTGGGCTACCCTTTGTCCCCAGTTACTGTGAAGTAACCTCTAAACTCCAGGAATTTCCTGGAGTAATGGGAAAGTCTTGTTATTCATGATGGGCTCTTCTGACCACACCTGGTAGTTCATGCCAATGAGACAACTCAGGATGGGGCCTGGTCATGCCTGAGAGGCCAACCAGGAGATTAGAGGGTTTGGGCATTAACCACATGATACCAGCCCAATCTGGAGAAGAGAGAAAGGAGTCTGGAGATGGAAATGATTCAGTCGTTCATGCTGAATAAAGAAGCTTTAATAAAAACTCTGGGCACTGAGGTTTGCATGAGCTTGGCAACACCTTGTATGTGGTTATACATCAGTACGCCAGGAGGATAGTGCCACCCTGAAGATTTTGAGAGCTTCATGTTTGGGGCTCTCCCAGACCTTGCTCTATGTATCTGTCTCTCTCTGCCTAATTCTGCATTCTTTCCTTTTGCTCTAATAATTAATCATAAGTTAGAGCCATTTCCTTAGTTATGTGAGTCATTCTGGCAAGTTATTAAACCAGATGGGGTAGTGGGAACCCCAAAGTTGTAGCAAGCTGGTCAGAAGAAAGGGTGGCCTAGAGTCTTCCAAATTTGTGACTGGAGTGTGAAGTGAGGGCAGTTTTGTGGAGAGTTGTACCCCTGACTTGCAACATTTAAGTGAACTCTGGGCACTCACCCTAGTCTGTTCACTCTCCCATTCTTCTTATCAGCCTCAATTTAGCTCTTTGCCCATGACTGGACCTATCCCTGGTAGAATTTCCAAATGCCAACAGCCTCCAGGGGAGCTGTCGCCTACTGCTGCACTCTACTGATCATGAGGGGACATCTCCTGAAACCTTCCCGCACAGTTGCCAGGCTCCAGAGAGACTGACCTAAGTATTCTAGATCCATCCTCCCCCTCCCCCAGCTTATCTTGTTACCAGCAGAGCTAGGTAATTTATAAAAAGACACTGATATTAGTCATCAGTAATCATAATTACATTTTCAACTGACATTTTTTCCAGCAATCCATATATATCAGTTCCCATTGGATCATTCAATAAATTATGACATATTTGATAAATATGTGTTGCACATTTATTTCAGGACAATGTATCTTTGTCTTTTAAAAATTCATGCTCTCTATTAATAGAAATAAAAATCTACCCAAACTGTGGAAATTTTATAAAGACCCCTTAAGGTGGTATGCCTTCAGGATATATTTTTTCTTACCTAGTCTATTTCCAGGTAGCCAAGAAAATGTTTTTCCAGCTTTATATTTTATATTCTGTACTTTGTGTTTTAAAAACAGCTCATTTTTGTATATTCTAAATATAAATCATTATACTGAATTTACTTTTTTTTGTACATGATATGTACACCCCAAGATTCTGAGAGTAAATCACTCAACTCTTCCCTCCCCATCAGTTAAAATGATTGCACCATTAACTCAGCAGAAAAGAAAGTGATAAAAGAACTTTCCTATGGCTTGTTTTATGGCCTACACAAGAGAAATGATAGGTGCATGTGAGCTGTAATTTTTTGTGAACTCTCTGTTGGGTGAATTTTAGAGATTTAAATGTTCAGCACACAATTGTTCAAAAAGGGGAGAAATCCTATTTTCCTTTATGTAAACTTACAGCTTTTTAAAAAGTGAATTTAAAATGCCAGGTCCTAGAACACAATATTTGCTTATAAAGTACCCAGTGTTCCAAAAGATAGCCTCTGCAGGACTCTGTGTGGTGCCTTTAAGAATGCAGGTGCCTGGCACAGTTTTGATCATTCATATTAAAATTACAGGCTACTTTTCATCACCTCCCAGATATGTATCTAAAACTTGTTCTCAACTTTAGCTTACAGAACAACCACCCAGAAAACTATTCAACTGATGCCCCCAGTTCTCATCTCCAAAGACTGTGATGAAGCTGATCTTGGGTGGTAACAGGACATTAATATTTTTTTCAAGATTAACCAAGTGGTTCTAAAATGTGTCATTAAGGTTAACAATCTCTGATCTGATATATTGTAAAGCAAGTTCCAGTTTTGCCTAAAACTGAATGGAAACTGTAATACATCTGTTACACTGGAAGAGATAGAGTAGCAAGACACTGATCTTTTGATTGTCTGTCTGGGCAACATAATCTACATTTATTATCCAGACTAGTTGAATTAGATATCCATCTCATTGCAACCTCTGAATTAGGAAAGACCAAAAAATTAACTATGCCTTAAGTTAATTTTACAAGTGAGTTTTAGTGGCACCTGGGTGGCTCGGTTGGTTAAGCATCTGCCTTCAGTTCAGGTCCTGATCTCTGGGTCCTGAAATCAAGTCCTGAATCAGGCTCCCTCCTCAGCAGGGAGTCTGCTTCTCTCTCTCTCTCTCCCCCTCACTTGTGCTCTCTCCCTCTCAAAAAAATAAATAAAATCTTTATTAAAAAAGTGAATTTTAAAATACTTTAGAAGCACCATTTCATTAGCCCTTTTAAATAAAGGACTAATAAAGTCTAATAATTGAAATCTAATAACCTTAAAAATAAAGTTTAAAAATCTATATTAAAAGTTAAATAGAATAAATTATAGTGATATTTTTCTCAGTAGCCTATCATGTAACAGCTTCAATATTAATAAGTCCTAGGAAAAATAAAAATAAGTCCTAGGATACATGAGTTTTTTAAATGTCTGGTAAATTCTTGCCCATGTTAAGAAGATTATCTTCATTTATAAAATCAATTTCCTCAAATTGATATTTCTACTTACTATTAAAAATGGACAGAATTTGTTCTTGAATCACATGGATGGCATGATTGTCAGTTAGCTTCATTTTCTTTTGCTGTTTTCACAGATTAATCAATGCAGGGCTTATTTTCATACTAGGATAATAATCATTCCTGCCTCTGAAAACAAAATGAGCTTTGTGTTCTACAATCGTCTTGAAGTGAAGCACTCAAATGCCCTAGAATATGGGACAAAATTCTTTTGCTTTCATTCATTTCAAGACAGTGTATTAATATTATCCTCCTTGCTTCCACACAGCTGTCATCTTAAATGCCACTAAAGAATGATGAGTAATTAGCTCTTTAGTTCATACATCAAATACATTTTAATAAACAGTTCTTTTCTCTAAGAAGAGAATATTGCCGTCCATTCTTAGCTGTCAGTCTGAGAGAGAATTCAGAGGGTGTTTCCTATGTGAAGTATTGCTTAGCCAAGCTGATCTATGCACTATATTTAAAATGCACCCTTATTGAATTATGAGCTATTTAGATTTACCCAAAACAATTATAATGACTCTGATAAATTAAGAAATATTTTTAAAATGAAGAAACTGATTTGGATTTCTGTGAGTCCAATATTTGTGTTCCAAAAATAAATTCAAGTTATCAGAAACATAAAATTTAAATCTTAACTTAATAAAATTAAAGATCAATGAAGTATTTAATAAATATTAATACATTAAGTATTGAACATAAATTATTTATGTTGTATTTTAGTACTAGCATCTATATAAAGGATTTAATGTTTAAAATTTTATATTTATAATGCTTCAAGAAAGAACAGTTTAATCTTTAATGTCAAATTGTATGGAAATATCTTGAATAATCCAATTGTGATGACAACCAAAAGGATGCATGATTTTCTTTGAGGTCAACATTATCTGTCACTTCAACATGACTTATGGGCCTGAAAGAGACAAATACAATTTTAATCTAGTGATATACAAAACACAATGTGTGAAGATTCAGAGTGAGGAATCACACTGAATGATTGGATTTTTACTTCTGGTAGTTTATTTCAAACCATTTCTAAAGGAATCCTAAAAGAGAGAGTCCATCCATGAGTCTTTCAAATGCGAGACCCGATTATCCTGAAGAGTACTCCTTCTTCCTTTTCCCAATACCTGCCCCACAGTTCTTTCCACCAACCCGAGCAGGAGAGGCAACTTATTGTAACACTCTTCACCTACTGTCCAAATCTGGGTTGTGGCCAGGAAACTGAGGATTGGGGCTATTTGTTTTATAAAAATAATACAGTCAACCCACTGAGATTTAGTATCTGTGCCCAGGATACAACCAAAATGTAAGAGAGGAATTATTGATTTAGAATGGAAATGAATGAATAAGTGGAGGTGCGAGGTTTAAATGTTACTGATTTGAAAGGTTGTACACGGTTCTTTAAAGGTAAGCTATAAATGGATGCTAGTTAATACATTAGCTACTATGTGAGGTATGGAAAATTAATGAAAAAAATCCATCTGTATTTTAGATGAGTAAGTCCCCAAATAACTGCTCCACATGCATATTTAAATTTCATCATCTGTCCTTTTGCATAGGATAGGATGAGCAACCTATCAGCACGAAGCCTGTACTTCAAGCTGCCTCCACATAATAACCTGATACCAATATCTGAGTGTATACAACGCATATTAATTTGTTAATTAGATGTCAAGATGATGATGCTGAGCACTCACTGTTTCTCAGCTTTTGACTTGGCCCTTTTTCTATTGTCTGTAGAAGATATGAGAGGAAGAGAATTCTCAAAATTTAAATCTCAGTACTATGTGGATTGACTGCAAGTATTGTTGTTACTTCTTGGTTATACAAAAGGAGTATTCCTTTTCAACTGATCATATTAGTGGTTAATTCTGATAGCACATGTGAAAAATATATTAAATTCTGCATTTGTCAAGGTATAATTGTAATGATTAAGAGCTGAAAAAGAAAACCTTTACTTAGTGATAGGAAAATCTTAAAGGAATTTTTATAAAGCAGTCTACATTGTGTTCTCTTTTTAAATAAAACGTGTATCATGATGGATTAAAAAATTGGCAAAATATATAAAAGTAAAGAATGAATACATATAGTAGCGTAATTCAGGATGATTTAAATTCCTTCTTTTGCAAAACAAATTTTCTATAGTAGATGTGTACTATTTTTAGCATAAGAAAAAATATATTTTTTTTAGGTGAATCAGAACTACGTATCTACTTTGATTTTGAAACACTGTGGCAAAAAATATCCTAAAAACTATTTCACATATGCATCATTCAAAACATAGTTGCCTTTGTTCAGAGTCTCTGGTCCCTATTTTATGGTCAAAATGTGTACCACAGATGGTTCATAGTGAGCTGAGAGGGCTATGGGGCAGTGGGGTGGACCTTGGGCTATTGAAATCCTGCCTCATGTGCAGCTTCTTCCTCAACCCACTGTGCTGCACACATATCATTTCCTTTGAGATCTACACCATGAAAAAAGGTTACAACACATTAGTTAGATTTCCTTGCTTCAGCCCCTGGAATATCATTCTGACCCCAACAGAATGACTTAATAAGCTCTGTCCTGAACAATTATCCTTCTGACAGGAAAATCAAGAAGGGCTTCCTAAATTAGAACGTATAGAGTGTTGACATATCAACATTTTCAAATAAAGAATAAAAACATCTTGAATGTGAAGCGTATTCTTGAATTGATGCTTGCTCAATAATGTCAGAAAGTGGCAACAGATCCGAATGGCCAAAGAAAAGATCATGGCCCTAAAGACCAATCTATTTTTAGCCACGTACATGTATCTAATCTTTCCACAATAAGAATATGGCCAATTTGGCTGACATTTTAGTTAGTAAAATAGGTAAAATAAAAAAAGTTGTTATTTAAAAATTCCCACTTAATATCTTTTTTACTCTGACCAGACATTTTCCTCATTACTTATTAAAAATAATTTGTCAACTTTTTCTGGATGTTGAGAAGTACTTATTGGTAAATTGTAATTTGACCCAGAAGGAAATCTTGTGCTTATGGGCAGGTGTAGCTTTTAAAATAAAAGGGGTTTTTGTTTGTCTCTAGACTTTGCTGCAGGAGAAGAATCAAAGAAACAAGATAGAATCATGTAAGACCCATAGATCAGAGAGGTGGACACCACCCTCCTGACCATGGTCCCTGGATGTCTGTTAAAAGATCCGAAAAGATAATAGTTTATATTCACACACTTTTCCCTATTACCTTACATGGCAATTACATTTAAAAAAAAAATACTTAGAAAACTCATCTCTTATTATGAGCTACACTGTCAGATATCATCCATTGATTTTAGTACATGTAATTCCATAAAGTAAAGCTCATGGCGGTGATTTTTCCTCAAATTGTGGCAAGTGTAAAAAGCAATGACCATATTTTGCAAATGAAAATCCCAGTTTTTAAAAAGTGATTTATAAATAGTAATGGGAGTTTCAAGAGGTTGTTCACCACAGTATCTCCAGGATTGAGTACAATGGCTTGCACATATTAGCCATTAAATAAATATTTGTTACATGAGGAATGTTCTCTGACCTTCTCTTATATCACATGGCTTATAATCTGGCACAGGTTTTTTTTTTAATATGTAGCCATAGGTTTCTCAACAACAGACAGTAGGAACCAGGGAGGGAACATGTCTATTATGTATGCCATCATATTCCAATTACCTGTAAATACTTATATGCACACAGTTGAATGAATTAAAGAAAGGCCCATGGTGTGTCTTATTTACCTATCATCCTAAGTAATCATACAAGGCATGTGGCTTCATTCCTATTTCTTTTTTTTTTTAATTGCATTTATTTATTTGAGAGAGAGAGAACAGGGGGAGGGGCAGAGGGAGAAGCAGGCTTCCCGCTGAGCCGGGAACCCAAGTCAGGGCTCCATCCCACGACCCTGAGATCATGACCTGAGCGGAAGTCAGATGCTTAACCTACTGAGCCACCCAGGCACCCCTTGATTCCTATTTGATTAAGAATATCCTTGCAACAGATTTACTTATTGTGCCATTGGACTAAGAGAATGCTGCATCAACTAAGGCAGACCTGTGCGAACTTGTCCATCATTTATTTTTTCTGTGAAATAACTTCTGGAAATATGTTTCTGTTATTTTGGAGAATATCCCCATCTCTCACAGCAGGGAAATTATGTTCATTTGATTGGTGCTGGAGAAGCTGGAATCTGAGAGAGAGTGAGCCTAGTGATCATTTTGGGTTAATTCTTTATTTTTTCCTGTAAAATACTCTCGAAGACCTTCATCCCCTTAGATTAGTGGGAGAGTAGCTGGCAGGATTTAGAGAAATCTCACAAAGCTCAACATCCTTCCTTTAAAATAAACTTAGGTTTAAAGTACCAGATCCTGTTCTTTCTTGCTAGGTCCACTGAACTCTGCCCCCACTCCCAACAACGAAACCAGACACGCTTGAATTCACATTCTTGCTGTCATTTGTGAATTGTTTAACTCAGGCAGGTTACTTCAGCTCTGAGCCTCAGCTCCTTATTTGTGAAGCTTCGATGACAATACGAGCGCGTACCCTGTATCATTCTGGTGGGGATTCGATTATGTAGATATACACAGAGTGCTTAATGAGGATTATGTCCATCATCGCTAATCCTCATTATAAATTGCTTAGTATGGAGCCCTAATAGGTAGGTGCTTCGTGTGTGGTAGCAGCAACTAATCGCATTCCAAACACCGATGAGACTCTAAAAACAGAAGCTGCTTCCCACAGCTGTACCCTCATATTGACTTAACCGCTGTTGTTTAGTTTCCTCATTAGAAAACGGAGTTAAAACACTTAATAGTCCAATTTATCATAAAAGATAAATGAGAAGATATATGTAAGTAAGCAGCTTATGGATGGCAGTCACCGTGGGAACGGGTTATTTGTCTACTCCTGTTTCTGAGGTTGGCCTCGTGATACTCCACCCGGAGAAGCGGAGAAGCGAGTCGGTTAGGTAACTAGTTTCAAGGAGGGTGCACTTCTTCCTTTCCTCCCGAGGTAGCATTCGTGATGTCTTCTACTGCTCCCCATAAAGAGGAACGGAGTGGCTTTGGTATTACTTCAATAAAAACTGGGGCCCCAAAATACTTAAATCAGTGTCCTTTTTCAAGGTGGACAAGCAGTGACATTGCATATGTATTTTAAGGAATGAGAGACTACCTTTCAAAAGTGATATGCTATATGGATATGTCATGGATACTCAATACATCTTATTGAATTGAATTAAAATTAATATTAAGTAGTATTTTAACTAAAGAGTGTTTTCGAAATTAATTTTATAGACTGACATGCTATTTGACTATTCTTTCTTTAATTTTTTTTTATTTTTATAAGCATATAATGTATTATTAGCCCCAGGGATACAGGTCTGTGAATTGCCAGGTTTACACACTTCACAGCACTCACCATAGCACATACCTTCCCCAATGTCATAACCCCACCACCCTCTCCCTACCCCTCTCCCCCCCGCCACCCTCAGTTTGTTTTGTGACATTAAGAGTCACTTATGGTTTTTGACTATTAATTCTTATGCCAAGCGTTATATGGCACTTCTAAGAGCTACAAGAAAATAACTTGAAGCCACAGTTTCGGCCCTTAAATGTTTGAAATATTTTTACTGTGTATTACTCCTCCATGATCTTTGTGACAGCAGGAAAGACACAGCATTGTTGTCAAATCAATGAGTCAGACAATGGACATAGTGGAACATATAAGACACTGTTCAAAATGCTCACTGTTGTTGAAAATGATCTATGATTTTGATTCATTGCTTTGAAATTTTGATCAAAATTGATCTGTCCAGGTTTCTGGTACTGGCTCTTGTATGTCAGACCTCACCCTGGAATTACATAAATCAGTTTAGCCTGGACTTCTGTAAAAACCGGGGGTAGAAAGAAATAATTTCTGAGTTGTCAGTGACTGATGGATGTTCTGATTTCACAGATTTAGTAAAGAAAAGGTCTTACCGTAGCTGTCATAGGCATCCTCACTTACTCCATGACCGTAGTCATAGTATTCAGGGACACTGCAACAGATTTAGACAGCAATCAATGCTACTGTAATCAGGAGGAATCAACCCAGAAACTCATATGGAATTTGAAAGCAAAATGTGTGCTAAAGTAATATCCTGAGAACCTTCTAGGCATCAAACACAATCCTTAAAAAAAAAAAAAAATTCAGGAAGAAAAATACAGGTTATTGACAAAGAGTGCTATGATTTTCTCATGGCACCTCAGAACTTCTTTATCTCTAACCTCCAATTTTATAAATCAAATTTTGCTTAAAACACAAGTATAATACTTCAAAATTTGTCAAGAGGGAAGTTATAAAGATCTATTTCCAAGAAAAAGTGCTATAGAAGATGACAATTTGCCCAATTGTGTATGGCTCTTAACCCTGTTACCCTAAGAAATATGTATCCCCTTCATCTTCACTTCCTAACACTGAAATTATATTTATACGCCCCTCTAGCCCTTCCATAGCCTGTCCATGCCCTTCTCAAATAGATAAGTGATTTATTTTTAATATTTTATTAGATGCTTCCCCGTTTCAATAACTGACAAGAAGGTGTCCTTCCTCCATTTCTTACTCAAGTTACTTCAAGTCTTCCCTCACTACGGATCTCATCACTCTGTCCTGCACCATTTTCCCCTAAAGGCACCATTCTCATTAGCATTCATGCATTTCATCCCCGAAAAGTCCTCTCTCACCCTCACTTCCCCACACAGGGATATGACTACCCCTCTCTCTGACCCTTTCTGGTAAAATTTCTTGAAAAGAGGCAAGTGTTCATTCTTTTCACTGCCTCTCCTTTTATACATATGTTTTTGAAGATAGTCCAATCAAGCTGTTGTCTCCAATGACATAGCTCTTGTCAGTACCTTGACATTTCAAATCTAGTGGTGGAGAGGTAGTCCTCAGTTTACATTAGCACCATTTAACACCGTTGACCACTTCCTGCTCCTGCGACCATTCCACTTGCTTCTGAGATGTCCTCAGAATAAACAGTAGCTACTTTTATTAATATGCTCACATTGATAATTTATGAGACCCTGTATTTTTCCTGCAAATAAGCTCCTTCATTTTACGTCCTCAGCTTGAATCTTAATTTCTGATTTATATATTATATATATAATAAATTTGTAAGTTATGTCAAGATTATTAATTTCTCTTAATTATATAAAGTGTGGTGAGAAAAATGGCTTAATATCAAATACTAAATTGTATAAGAACTGAGGGTGGGCCACAGATACCAAAGGGTTAGGTTGAAAGACACAGAAGCCTAAAATTCTGTGGTTGTCATTATCCCTCAGGGAAAGCCCATAGGTCTCATTATATTAAACACTTCAGATTTCACTGACAGTAAGGAAAAAGAAGCAAAAAAGATAATACAGGTCTATGTATTAGAGGTGAAAAAGAGAAAGAGAGAGAAGTTTGGCCCTCTTTATCTTTCTGGGAGGCAACTGATAATGCATTAATTCAATTTTTAGTGTAAAATAGTCAGAAAAAATAAAAGAAGGCTACTGAACCTAAACTTCATTGTCCAGAATGTTTATACACAAAAAGGAAAAAAGCATGGCAATATGTTTTTCTTCCCATCTCTGGGACTATATAAGTCTAAGGCCATTGACTGTCGGCTGGATTTTTATCCCTTCTTACGCATCCTTCGCTTAATAGAAGTGATATAACCTATTTGAGAACCCTCATTAATATGTAGTAAATTCCTGAGAGTTGTTACATTGATTCCCAGGTGATCAAGAAATGGCAGTCATGAGAATGTGATTTAATAAGCAGCATTCCCATTTAGAGGGATAAAGAGAAAATGAAGACATCGACAGCAGCTTCTCTCTCCCTTCGTCCCAATCAATAATTTTTCCCTGAAAAAGCCTGCTTATGTTTCCCAACATGCTGTATGAAGACCACTAGCCCCACTATCTAGTGGCATAACTATGTGTCACACTGTATTTCAATTTTAATTTTAATTGATGAAGATAAGCGACAGGAAGAAGAAAATAGAGACCATGAGAAAGGAACTCCAATTATTATGGGTCATCAATGGTACATACACACCAAGAAGGAGTTTTAACTTTCAGCTACTCTGAAAAGGAGAAAGTAGGACATATAAGACATTTATAAAATAATGGATGATGCAAAATAATAGATGATAATCATAGTGGACTCTGCCAGAGTCCATACCTTTGCTCATCCAAATATGACTTCTCGTTTCTTCTATAGGAAAACATGTTTCGTGGACAAAAAGCTGAACGGTGAATGAATACATTCCTCAGCTATGCTTACAACTAGATGTGCCCTGTGACTAAGCCAGGAAACATGGGAGGTGCACAGATGTGAGGGTTACTTCCAGTTTTATGACAACCTCTTCATCTTGGACTTGTGCATTCTCACCTGCTCAGTTGGTAGCATGCAGTCCAAGTGATGATCTAGCAGCTACCACGCTAAGAAAGACTGCCTTAGGAAGTGGTGGACTGCGACATGGGAGGAGCTTTTGTCTCTAAATGTTCCTGTTGGAGTAGATTTACTGTAAATCACTGCCGATCTCAGGGATTGTTAGGAGAAATTTTTTTTTTTATCTTGTTTGAGCCATTGAACTTTGAATCTTTCTGTTACAACAGTTGAGTCTAAAAAAGAAAGGAGTACATAGAAGTATAGAAATGCCATTAAAATCCCCCAATATTGGGCATAATCTTAGAAGTAGGGTGGAGAGTGCAAGGAAGAAAATACAGCCAGGTAGAAAGCAAATAAGCTCTGTTACGCCATTGCCTGTGAAAACTTGGAGCAGTAGCCTATAGGTCTGCGTATATTTTGACACTACAGGAAAAAAGCTGAACAAAGCTCAGTTGTTCAGAATCCTGCTGCCTTTAGAAAGGTTTACAAAAGTCATGAACTTAAAGAAGAATGGGCCATTTTTCCAGAAGAAACAAAAATGAATAGAACTTTCGCTAAGAGAAATTATCTCTGCCTGATTTATGTGTCAGTTCTGTAATTTAAAATGAGAGAATGTTCAGAAATTTGGGGCTTAACAGGATTAGAGAAGTCAGCTGTTCCTGTATTCCAATAGGAGGAGATAATGAGTGCTGCTCAAAAATGCCCTCATCTCGTCCCATTAGATTTTGCTCTCATATATGATCCCTAAAACAATCCTCAGGTCCCTGAACATGTACAATCAGGAAGCATGCCCATAAAATTTGAACTCCCTAAAAAGGGCATGCTATATTTGGCTCAATTCAGGTGTGGCTATGGATAAGACCTTTTATCAATTAGGATAAAGAAGAACCTTCTAGGAAATCTGGTATAACCTCCATAAAAGAAAACCAAGGTTGCCAGATGCACTAACCAAAATATTATTTCAATGTTGTTGTTTAGGTGTCTTAGCTTGTCAAGATTTTATCATTTTTATTGTCTATGGGCCCTTCAGTGTTTCCCAACAGAAGTTTCTATTGTGATGATTCTGTTCCTTTACCGCCACTTTATATTGGGTATTATGGGGAAGAAAGTTGAGAGCAGGAACATTAATCTCTTTGTCATTTACAGGTTGCCAGACTTCAAAGAATCAGGACCTAATATATAAGTCTGTATATTTCCCAGAGATCCTGGATTTTCAGCGGTTGCAGTAATTGGAATTGAACTTGGATTTCCTCTATTGGGTAGAAAGTAGGCATCTTTGTTTTAGTGAGAAGAAGGGTATTCACTCGTATTTGTATGACTAGAGGGCTGGACATAGAAGACTTCTAGTTGTTCCCCTCCAAAATCCATTTGTCTTTTCTTCCATAAGAGAGACTGACCACTTCAGGACTACATTTCCTAGTTTCCCTTATAAGTCTCCCTTATATTTGAAGGTAGCCAGGTACAGAATGATATGTAAAAATTTTTTAATGATTTAAATAAAAGTAAAATCCTTTGTCCTCTACTTCTTTTCAACTTTTATGTAACTGACTGGAAGTATGAATGATTGGAGCCAGTGATGGTGTGGTGAACTAAATCTTTTTGTCTCCCCAAATTTATATATTGAAATCTTAACCCCCATATTACTGTATTAGGAGGTGGGGACTTTAGGAAGTAATTAGATCATGAGTGTGGAGCCCTTATGAATAAGATTAGTGCCCTTAAAAAGGGGACCCCTGAGAGCTCTCTTGTTCTCTTACTACCATG
This sequence comes from Lutra lutra, assembly GCF_902655055.1. Lineage (NCBI taxonomy): Eukaryota > Metazoa > Chordata > Mammalia > Carnivora > Mustelidae > Lutra > Lutra lutra. The sequence continues at coordinate 47,742,049 of NC_062283.1, read as the reverse complement.
TAGAGATACAAGAGGATGGAGGTCTGCAATCCATAAGAGACTTCTCACCAGAATCCAACCATGCTGGTACTCTGACCTAGGACTTCCAGCCTCCAGGATTGCAGGAAATAAGTCTTTGTTTTATAAGCCACACCATGTATGATATTCTGTGACAGCAGTCTAAACTAAGATAGCATTCCACTAGCCTGGATCCCTAAATGGTATCATGGCGCAGAACCCACCTACTTACCCATGTTTATTATGTGTGAGGGAGATAAACTTTTCTCTTATTTGGGCCACTGAATTGTGGATCTCCTTACTAATGAAGCTATAACCAATAATATAGTTGGCAATTAAAGCAACCCTTAAAAATGAACAGACATTCAGTAAATATTTGTTGAATGAATAAGTGATTGAGCAAAAGAATTCAAGAAGACATGATTGTGTTTGAACATGAATAATTTCGAACATTTTGCTATAAATATCTTTATAAAACTTTGTATATGCTTCAGAAGGGATGTCTATTTATATTCACAGCAATGGGAGCAGTGAAAAATGAAACACTTTTGTTTTCTGATATGAATGAAATTCAGATTAAAAGTTTAAAAGTGGTGTAACTGACCAGTTCATCTGTGATTTTTATATATTATTACATTATTTTTCAACTTTAAAAACATAAATGATTTGGCTAGAGAAAGTAGACTGTAGTGTTGGCTCTAAGCTTTTCATGCCATTATTTCAGAAAGCTACTGTTTCATTACATTAGTTTCATTTTTCTGTTGTTTAATACTGTGAGTAAAAGCAGACAAATGAATTCAGTATAAACACAACCTGGTTATTTAATTTTTGGTTCACTGTTATTCTTATATTTATATTTAGAAAATATATAGCTATCAAGGTATCTAAATTCATTGTGACAATTGTGGAAGTGTTAATTAAAATGACAATTATTGGTGATTTGGAACTTAATTACTCTGGTGGTTATAGCAGATGAGATTTTCCTAAGAACTGGCACATATATAAAATCATGTTAGCTGCAATGACTCATTAAACAATATCTAGTTGTTCGTAAAATTCTCCACAAATTTTGGCTTTTTGATATCAAGACCATAGGCATTAATAAATATTTGGGAAAAATAACATATACACAAGCGGAGTAAAAGGAGGCAGGGAAATATCTGATTGATTTATTAATGGTCATTTGTAAAACTAGAAAAAAATCAGAGATGGAAAATTCCAGTTCTTCTTTGATGGATAGAAGAGTATTTTATCCCAAACAGACCGATAGCAATTCCCTCAGACAACTAATGAAACGGCAGTGAACACAATAGAAAAAGTTAGGATGAAAAGTGGAGTCCAGGAAACCAAATAATATTGTCACCATAATCAAGCTGTTTTCCCAGCACCTGTGACGTAACAACCCTTAGTTTCTCTAGGGTTTCACGATCTAGCAGTTGGTGTTCATGGCCCTGTGGCAGGAGAAGCCGCACAGATGGTGGAGCAGCCTAGCTGGGACTCACTGAGACTAACCAAGCTTGTCAAGGAAATACTTTGGACCTTCAGTTGTTACAGAGAGAGATACTGGCTGTAATATAAATGAGAACACTGCTGTATAAGAGTTGTTCACGTAACCAAACCAGACTGGTATAAGTGAGGGAAAAATAGAGGATGCACTTAATAAAAGATCCACACTTTGCTTAATTTTTGCCTGATCTTTTGGTAGGACATAAAAATCACCAGAGAGGGGTGCCTGGGTGGCGCCTGGGTGGGTTAAAGCCTCTGCCTTCAGCTCAGGTCATGATTCCAGGGTCCCGAGATTGAGCCCCACCTCCGGGTGCTCTGCTCAGCAGGGAATCTGTTTCCCGACTCCCCCACCCCCCGCGCCTGCCTCTCTGTCTACTTGTAATCTCTGTCAAATAAATAAATAGAATCTTTAAAAAAAATCACCAGAGATAATTAAACACTTTAAGAATACACCACGGCTTGTTGTGGTCATCCGAAGATGAAAGCGCCCTCATTCGTTAAGTTCTGGCTGCACTTAGTTTATGCTGTGTGGTCTTTCATCTCAACCTCTCTTTGACTCTTGAGTAGACTGAAGGTTTGTGTCTATGAATCTGGACAACTAGATGAGGATGAATTTTAACTAAAGCTTCATTCATTATTTTCTCAATTGAAGAAAAGTTAAAACTACAAAATAATATTTTAGAAGAAGGGATAAAGGACTTGATTAATGTATTAATAGGAATTATTATTTATAACTACCAATTTTTTTAGGATAAGCGTGTGAGCAGGGGTGCAAAGGGCAGAGGGATAGAGAGAATCTTAAGCAGTCTCCATACCCAGCGTAGAGCCGGACATGGGGCTGGATCTCATGACCCTGAGATCATGACCTGAGCATGCTCCCCCAACTATTTTTAGCATGCAAGTAAACTCTCTTTAAATTTGCTCTCCTAAGCATTTACGCTGAAACAGGTTATGGTGTGCATTTATGCTGTAGTTCCAGAAATATTTGTCAAGTAAAGGTAAGTTTTCAGCCCAGCTCCCATCCTCAAATTGCAAATTGGTAGTTCCTTATTTTTATATCCACTTACATGGTGATCAAAGCCTTCTGTTAAATTTCATAAAGTTCCATGAAAGTGCTACTTATAAAGCTGTAAACCTAGCATGTAGATTATGATCGCAGCATACTGGTACATTTTGAAAAGCAACCAAATGTGCCTGAATTTTATTACTAAATTGCACAAATGACTGGTGGTCTCTGAATCCACTGTCATTTAATACTACAGTAGTTAGAAATGAAGACTCCTAATATTAACTGGGCTGCTACCAATTAATTTCAAGGGTTTAGAAATGAAATACTCTGAATTATTAGAATAGGTAAATATAAAACACAATTATGATATATCAAATCATAAGGAAAAAACATAGGAAAGAAAATGTATACTATAACTGCTAATTATGAGTGAATCCTTCTATGCATAGTTTAAAATTCTTAATTTCATGCTTGGAGATTAAAATCACAAATAGCAATAACATTGGGATTAATAGACTTAAATATGAAAAATGTATAGCTTACATTACTTAAGCACCATTATGTGTTCATATCTTATACATTTCATTTTCCATTCAAGAATTTTTCCATTTAGAAATTGGGCTTTATTCTGAAGGAAATTGGAGAATTAAAACATACAAGCTAATCTTTCTGATACTAGAAATTAGTGCTCACATATACGATCATTTGCTTTTTAGGGAATTCACTATCATTGCATTCATTAGTAAATAAAAACTTGTGTAAAAAGAAACCATATGAGACAAACTTATACATTACTAATACAAAAATAATCAAAACAAATATTAAGAAATAAATTCTCTTAAAAATATATGTCATAATATATATTTTAAATTTTTTTTAATTAAAAAATTTTTTTAAGATTTTTTATTTATTTGACAGACAGAGATCACAAGCAGGCAGAGAGGCAGGAAGAGAGGGGAAAGCAGGCTCCCTGCTGAGCAGAGAGCCTGATGCGGGGCTCGATCCCAGAACCCTGGGATCAAGACCTGAGCCGAAGGCAGAGGCTTCAACCCACTGAGTCACTCAGGTACCCCATAAATATATATTTTAAACTAAGCTCCATGTTCAGCATGGAGCCCAACACAGGGCTTGAACTGATGATCCTGAGATCAAGACCTGAGCTGGGATCAAGAGTCAGATGCTTAACCAACTAAGCCACCCAGGTGACCCTAAAATATTTTAAAATTTGAAATATGTCGATCATTTTGTGTGTGTGTGTGTGTGTGTGTGTGTGTATGCTCAAAAATATTACATGAAATACATTCCTTTTTATGTGTACCTGTCCAATTAAAATGCAAATACCCTTTTCCCTGCTCTAATATCAACAGTTTTCAGAGTTCTAAAAGATCAATGCTTTAGATACATGTATATTTTTACATATATATTTTTAAAGTATCTTTGGAATTCCATCAAGATTGGATGAATAGTTTTAAAATATTTTAGAAATTCATTCATTCATTTCATCATTCATTCATTCTGTTCAGCCAATAGCATTGTGTTATAGAGCAGCTGTTTTGTGTATAAACAGAATATATAGTATAGTGTAAATATATACTATAGTATAAATAGAATATAAATTTGTGTCTTCCAAAATTAACTAGTAAACTACATTAAACATGGATGGATGGATAGATGGATGGATGGAGAGAGAGATAACATAATAACCATCTGCAGTTATCTTGGCCAATTTGTTTTGAGAAGTAAAAGATATAAGTCTCACTCAAAGGTAGCTCATTATGAGTCAGAAAAAGTTCACAGTCCATTCCCTAATCCATTTGGAGGAAAACAGGGATTTCTTCTAAAAATGATAACACAGAATATAGAAAGAGAAGTATTTGAACTTAACATTGAAAACTGCTATTTCCATTTTCATAGAGTGTGTCATCTTGGACAAATCATTTAATCTTTCTGAACTTCAATTTCTTCACCTTTAATATGGAAATAATAATATTTACCTCAATTATTAATGAGAAAACCTGTGACAGCCCCATGATAATTGCCTAGTACATAGCAGGCACTTGTTAAATATTAATAATGGGTAATTGTCCAATCAATAAAGTCATAGACATAAAACTTATCTTTTTCATATTCATAAGGGTTGCAATGCTGAAGGAGATTCCATCTTCTTGAAATACACTGAAACAGGAAATAACCATACATGCCCTCTTAAGTTTCATTTGATGGAATTTAATGTCCGCAGGATGAAAAACAGGCTGATATTCTTGAGGGGAGTGACATATTTGTTCTGCTTATAGGTTAATGATCAAGGTAGATGATCTATATAAGACATGTAGTATAGAATTATGATCAGCTTTGCAATGATCTACTGTATAGAAAATAGGTGTTTTAGGAGTACAACCTTATGCTTCAAATAAGAGAGAAATACATTAAGTATATTTTTGCTGATCTGGATTCAACACTGCACATACATTCCTGAAAATGGCCTCTTTTTATAGACACTCTTTAATTATTTGTTTCCAATTCGGCTTGTATTTTTTGCTTACTTTGACCCTTTATTACATAAGTGAAGGGTGAGCAATTTTATAACAAAAACATTAATCTTCTGTTTTATTCATGGAATTATCATTAGGACATAGCAATTATTTTCTATAAATAAGACCTTCAACTGACTGATTAATTAGGCTCAGTGATACATGACATTATTAAATGAACTGTTACATGCTCTTGGTACAAGTACACAGAAGCTACTGAACCCTAGTTTGAAATGGACATAATTCCAACTGTATACACATTATCTTTTTGGCTGTATCATAATTTATGAGTATCAGTAAGATTTCAGTGCTGTAAACATCAGCATAATTTCTAATTATTTCAATACTCTAATCTAGTTGACTTTGAGACTGAATTCATTGGTGCAAGCTGCACTACGGCTATGTGTTAATGCTGATTATGTTCCTCCCACTCAAACATAAATGGAATCTCACCTCTGTTGTATAATGTTCCAGAAGCAGGTTTTGCTTATTAAAGGATTGTTTTCATGCACCAGACTCTGGAAATTTAAATAAATAAAACAAAGTCTGGGTAAGAATATATGAATTAATAACAGTGATTCTGTTTTGATAATTTTTTTTTCTTTATGTGAGGAAACAAAGCCACATTTCTTCCAAAAACTCTCAAATATAACTTAAATCAGGTGAGGCTGTGTCTCTGTATACCACCATAGTGGCATGCTATGAACTGAATTGTAATTGTATATTTTCATGTTTCTCTTTTCTCTAATCCTGACTGTGAATGCTAATTCCTTAGTATGCCCTTTTCTATCTACATTGTAATTACCAAACCCCACACTCCAACATACATGGAGTGTATACAATTCATGACTCCATGAAGTGGAATCTTCCATTTCATGTCTCCATTCATGGTCCCATGCCTCCAACCATGGCATCCTTCTGTTTAAACAGACTTCCTCTACTTCTTCATCTAAGAAGGTATCCACTGTCCTTTTGGGATCCAGCTCAGCGGTTGGCTTCTTATTAAAGTGTTACCAGGTAAGATGTTACCTGTTCCCACTTGCCCTCTGTAAGACCTTGTGGACATTTTCATGTAGGATCAGCTGTGACTGTTCCAGAACGTCTTTAAAATCTGTCTCTTCCTTTAGCATGGTGGCTCTCAGTAGCTAATGTGCATATGATCAGATGGATACTGTACCAAACATACAGATTCCTGAGCCCCCACTCTTCAGATTCTGAATCAGCTGTCCTCAGCAGGGGCCCCAAGATCTATTTCATTTGCAGGTGATTCTTATACAGAAGTCCAGGATTATGTTTTGTAAAAAAAAAAACAAAACAAAACCCCAAAACAAAACAAAACAACAACAACAAACACACACACACACACACACACACACCACACGAAACTGCACTAATTGTGAATAAATAGACATCCAGGCTCTGCCTTATTTGCTTTGAATATGTAGGTGCAGAATAGTGACATTCAATGAATGCTTGTTGAGTAAGTGAATGAGTAGTTTTAAAATACTACATAATTTCTTTGTGAATAGTTTCTAAGCTGCCTGACAGTTCTGCCAAGTAGATTTGTGGCTGTTTATAACTATTCTCACAGAATTTAATTAGTGGTCAATGTCAATTTAAAGGTTGCTACTGAGCTATGTCCTTGGTACTCTGTTTTTAAAAAAAATTTTTTTTGAAAGGTACTTGATAAAGAAATACAAGATATGCTAAGATGTATAGCTGCTATTCTGATTTTAAGAATTAGTATTCAAAAAAGTAGTTCCAAATCAACAAAAGGCCTAAACAACAAGGTGAAATGTCACAGAGATAAATGTACATGTCTGCATTTAGGTTAAAAAAATCAATTGCAACGATGCAGGATGGTGTTAGAACTGGTTTGACAGAAGTTCATTTAGGGAGAACCTAGGTTTCCAGTAGAAAACAAATTCAATAAAACCCAATAATGTGACATAGCCACTTAATAAAACCACATGGTATGGGCTCCTGGGTGCTTCAGTCAGTTAAGCCTCTGCCTTCGGCTAAGGTCATGATCCCAGGGTCCTTGATGGAACCCTGCACCACCGGGCTCCCCATTCAGCAGGGAGTCTGCTTCCCCTGTTCCTCCCTATTCATGTTCTCTCTCACTATCTCTGTCTCTCCCTCTCTCTCAAATAAATAAATCAAATCTTAAAAAAAAAAAAAAAGAAAATCACATGGTAGGATGATGTAGAAGTAAAGTAAGAAGCATTATTACAAATGATATAATAATGCTGTATCTTTGCACCGGTCAAATCTCATCTGATATAATGTGCCTCAAGATCATTGTGCCACACTTCAGATGGGTGCTTGGACAACTGGAGTGGTTTTTATGAGAAACAACTAGAGTAAATAGTGAAATGGGAATCATGATGAACCAAGAACAGTTGAGGAAAACCTGTTTATGTGGGCCCTGATCCTGGACACTGGCTTGTTACTGGTACAATAATGTTGCTTAACAAACAATCGCAAAATATTATTATCATACAATATGAGACAATTCACGTGTTTGTGTTAGGCTAGAGGTTTGCTAATCTAGGCTCACTGGGGCTCTGTTCCAAGCTTGGGTGGAATTGGGAATGGCCTTGAGGTTTGGACTGCCCATCTGTTTATTACGGAACTCCGACTAAGGGCGCAATAGCTAAAAAGAGAAGCTCTTCTCATGGCAATAGGAAGAGAGCAAATGGGAAATGCTAGTCCTCTTAATGTATAGGCTTAAGATGTGACATTATTGTATTAGTCAAAGCAAGATATGGAATAGTGAGGAGTCAGGAAAACAATCTACGTCTTTTGTGAGGATACTGAACAATCACACATGGGGGCGGGGGATGAAGAATTGTAGCCAAGAACGCATGGAGCACTGGGTGTTACACGTAAACAATGAAGCGTGGAACACTACATCAAAGAGTAATGATGTACTGTGTGCTGACTAACATAACACAATAATAAAAAAAAATGCACTCTATCACATTGTGGATATTGATAGAGTGACATTATCTTTATAAAGAAAAGCTGATAGGTATATCAAAATTAGATTTACTATGTGTAGCTTCACAAGCTGCTTACTGATCAATGTATATAAATGGAGATTACAGGGAAGAAGATATTACTTCAGCTTGAGAATTTCCTAATAAGCTGAGGTGTTAAAAAACAAAATGAAGTGTTTGGGAAGCAATATGGTATTAGTACAAAGTGCTCAGTCTTTAGAATTGGACAGGAATCAGTTCAAACCTTGTCTAGTCCTGGGCAAAGTAAACATTCTAAACCTAGTTTCTTTTACTTGTAATAAGGATAAACTGTCTACCTCATATGATCATGTTATAAAGTGCCTAATATAGCAGCTGCTCTGTGTTGTGGTTATTATTTTTATTAGAAACTTACTTCCTTGGTCAAGAAATGGTCAAGTGTTCCCTGACTAGTCCTTCCGACTCCTCTCTTCGCTTCTTTCACACATCTTCTATAATTCAGTCTTACTGAATTTTATAATATACAAATCCACAATTATTATACTTGAATTCTAAATTCAAAAACTCTGAAATCAAATTTTTTTCTTAAATTGGGTGTCTGAAATTATTAGGCAACAAAATTCTTACCCAAAGTGATAAATGATGTATAGCTATTTATGTCCTGCCTACTATAGTTACTCATTTATTTCAATGCAATAACATTAATATATATTTGTGGCACAGATGCATAATAATATATGCATTGTACTGCCCTTATAGAATATAAACAATTCTGAATATGAATATCTGGCCCACAATATTATAACTATAGAATTGTGATCCTGTGCTTAAATATATCATAGAGTTCATTATTCTCATTCTACCACCTAGAAAATAGAAGGTCCTTAATAACCTTAATGAAACAGTAAAATAGGATGTTGAGATTATTATTAAGAGAATCTAGTCATGGAGACTTACTAATATCTATATCTTATTTTGGCTCTATGCCATACGCATCTGAAATAAATTCTGTTCCCTTTTCTGAGGTACCCCCAGGAGTTAAAGTGTCATGTTTGTTTTTGTTTTTGTTTTTTTTCCCACTCTATAATTTAAAGATCAGAAGTCCATATTTTCCATCTCGACCACAGGTGTTTCAAGAAAAATACCTCCCTTCTCTCATTACTAGTGTTAACTACAAAAAAGTAAGACCTGGAGGTTTTGTTTTGTTTTGTTTTTGTTTTTGTTTTAAGTGCAAATTGATTTAAAAACCAAAGAAAGCAATGGAAGTGCAGACAGAGCATTCAGAAAAGGATGGAATAACAACTAATAGAGAACTTGCTGAGCTCAAATGAGCAAATCAGGCTGATGCAAAAAAAAAAAAAAAAAAAAAGGATGATCGTAATTTTCACCAAGACAAATTCAGCTTTACCAACTTCTAGATATGATGACAACCTCAAACTCTACCCCAAAATCATTCTTTCTTACACTGGAGCCCTATAATCCAGCCTTCCTGTTCCTTGCGTATCATTTCAGGTAATAACTGCTCTACCACTCCTAAGTTATCTTATAATTTGATTCACCTGAAGGACATGTAGTTCTTTAGTAATGACATCATATTCTCATTTCTTTGTCTTTGTATATTAACTTTGCCTGGCTAAGTTTTTTTTTTTTTTTAACCCAGTTAAATCACAGCTATGCATCAGCTCTGTTTCAGAAAGCTTCTGGTACTTTCTCATCACCATCACTACTAGATGGCCTCCTATGTTCTCTCATAACCTCTGGCACATCCTTCTAGCACAGTGCTCATTGCATGTTACGTGTTTATTTGCATGTCTGTCTTCTTCTCTAATTGTCTCCAAACAGTCCACTCGTGGTTTTCAGGACATCCTTAACAGACCATAGAGTGCCCTCAAATAGCCATTTGGAAGGACTCCTTAATTCCATGTCCTTGGACACATTTTCTGGATACTGACTTCTTGCTTATGTATAGAACAGAATTTAGAAAACAGTGGCTGTGGCTACCTACAGATATTTGGTTTAACCTACAGAGGGTTTAACTTTCAAAAATTAGTTGCTAATGTGCACTGAAAAACTGATGTGGCTAGTTATAGTTTCCCAAAACAGCCACAGTACAATTTTCCATGCTTGAACCATGCCAGTTCCCCAGAGAGGGTGAGGTCTAATACCCTTTCTCTTGAATCTGGCTGGACTTGTAACTTGCTTGTAACTAACAGACTGAGCCCAAGTTGTGAAAGGCAATACAGTTTCTCTTTTGTTCTTTGGGATACTCATATGTGGCTCTCTCAGCTGCCATGCTGTGAGGAAGCCTAAGCAACATCAAGTACTACATGAGCATCCCAAGCAGAAGCCCCAGTTTAGGTATCAGCTGACATCTAGCATCACCTGCCAGATATATGAGAGAAGAATCTCCAGATGATTCCACACCCCAGCCACTGAGTCATCCCTACCATTTGAGCCTTCTTGCTGAGGCTCCAGACAAAGGAAAGAAGAAACAAACCACCCCTGCTGTCCTTTGTTAGAATTCCTGATATACAAAATCCTCAAATATGAAAGAGCATTATAAAGATGGTAATTTAAAAAAAAAATAAATGTTGTTTTATTCATTTGACAGAGAGAGAGACAGCGAGAGAGGGAACACAAGCAGGGGGAGTGGGAGAAGGAGAAGCAGGCTTCCCGCTCAGCAGGAAACCCAATGAGGGACTTGATCGCAGGATCCTGAGATCATGCCCTGAGCTGAAGGCAGATGCTTAACTGATTGAGCCAGCAAGGTGTGCCAAAGATGGTTATTTTATACCACTTGGTTTGGAGATGGTTTGTTTTGCAGCAATAGTAACTAGAAAACATGAACTATATGGCCATAGTATCCTAAACTTGAACAGATGATAGTTGCTTTCAACAGAGCACACACTTTCCAGTTTGCCACAGTCTCCCCTACTCCTTGTCGTTATACCTCAACAGTTATATACTCTTGTGAACATTTATGATCCCTAAATATGTTGATAACTATCTGTTACATATGGTTTTTCTTTTAGTGGAGCTAAGTATCTTTAGCAACCATTGAAGCCAGAATTTCACCTTGGGCTCTTTGACTGGCTTTAATACTAGGCTTTTTGCAACACATCATGTTCTTCAAGAGTCTAAGATGATCTAACAGTTCCCATTTCTGAAGCTCTGATTGCATATGGTTTGCTCAGTACTTTCCTTTCCTTTTGAGGGGTGTCTCTAGTTCTAAAGTAATCTGCTGAGAAGAAATGACTGACTACTGACATATCCTGATCTCAGTAAATGATTAAACAGGTTTCAGTTACTAACTAGGACACTTCCTTACGTTTTCTTGGGAGACTTGTCATTCAAGTGACTAGGGAAAACGTTTTTCTACTAGCTTTTCTTATTGGAGTCTTATAAAAGATATTTTTGCATATTTTAAATACAAATTCACTACTTAGGTAAGTAGTTTGGTTATCAAAATTAACCCTCGGTAATAAAAAAAATAAAAAAAAATACAATAAATATGTAATGAATAATTTGAGAAAACACATTGTTCCTTTCCTAAAATCAACAGCAAGTATTCTAGATGCCTAAAATAAGTATTCCAGATGAGGACAAAAAAACTGTATCAAGAGCTGGAATCTCTCTTTGTTGAAGTAAATCTAGGCAATACCCAATCCACTGTTCATGTATGCAGAGGTCTCTAGATGGTATGAAAAACAACTAACTTGTAGAATAACTGTGGGAAAATATCTCAAATCCAAAAACCTTCTGTAAATTCAATCTCATCACTGACTATAGTTTGAAACATAAGAGAATTGAATTACAAAATGAGGGTGAGTCATTTTATACTGAATAGTACCACTTAAATGAATAGAACAAACTGTTATATACTTAATATGATAACTTTTATTAAATTACTGGATAACTGCAGTGACTTATACTTAAGTTTTCATTAGAAGGGTTTCTGTAGATTCTTAGTATCAAATATAAGGACTTGCATTACATTTATAGCTTAAAAACAATAGTTAATAGATAAATTGCATTTTTTTCCTTTGGTCCAAACTTTTCGAAAAGTGTGCAAATAAATTACTAGATTTTTATTATATTAAGTACATATTCTCTGTGGCTTGTTCAAATAATAGCAGAAATCTGTTAACTCAATGAGTCGATTTAGATTTTCAGACACTACTTATTAGTTTCTATGTCTAAGGCCTGTGGAGTTAGCAGATATGATTTGGAAGTCAACATTTACTACTTGAATGAACTTGGGAAAATCACTTGACATTTTTAAGTTTCAGTTTTTTCTGCCTCAAATGTTACTGCAAGGATTGAATGAGACAAAGTGGCCTCAACAATTAGCACAGCAGCCAGCATAAAACTAATTTTAGTTAGCATGAATCATTAGTTTCATGTTTCAAGCCTCTGAACAACAGACCAGTGGTTCCCATTGTGTGGGCTCTGACCCTTGAGGAGCTAAGAAGTTGTGCATGAGTCCAAGAACGCATTTGTTCACCAAATGTGTATTGTATGCTCACTGTGTATTCTGACTTTTCTTCTTTAGTTCCTAGATGCTTTCTCATTAATAAAATACAAATTCATTTAAAGGCATTACTGTTTCCATGACAATTCAATAAATTCATTATTTATATCTATAAGCAACTGACACTAATATATACAATTACTAGTTGTCGGGGAGTCTGATACAATTTTTGGATGCTGTGCTGCCTCTCTTTCATTTGCCTTCCCACTTCCACTCTTCCCTCCAGCCTGTTCTGGGGATGACTAACAGCAACACCATCTAGTAGGTTTCTTGTCTTCTGCCTCTTAATGGGTTCAGCCAATGGGAGCAAAGGTGGGAAACTGGAAAGAGGGAGGAGAGTGAGGTCAGGGCTTTAACTCCCTGAACTTTCTCTGAAAGTTCTGAATCAAAAGTCTCAGCTCCTTTCAATCCTAATTTTGGTGACAAACACCTTGCCCCAGGGATCCTAGGGCTAGAATACTGCACTGTCCCTTGTTGTTTCCCTTGAATTCTACCACTGAAGATAGTTCCTGTATTAAATTCTCCTCAAATTATCCTAATTTAAGGGTGTTATTTATTTTTTTTCCTACTGTGTAGACCTTGACTGTTAAAGATAATTCAAAAACTGATCTTCATTCTAGAAAACGTTGGGAACTTACATATCAGAAAGAGAAGTACATTCGCTCTCCTAGCTCATTCCTTTGTGATTTACAGAAGATTCTTTTCCGGGGTGGGTATCTCAGTGGGTTAAAGCTTCTGCCTTCGGCTCAGGTCATGATCCTGGCATCCTGAGATTGAGCCCCGCATCGGGCTCTGTTCAGTGGGGAGCCTGCTTCCCTTCCTCTCTCTCTGCCTGCCTCTCTGCCTAACTGTAATCTCTGTCTGTCAAATAAATAAATTAAAAAAAAAGATTCTTTTCCTAGTGAATTCCTCACCTGATTCATGATTTAAGGAAAGCAAAGTCTTCCATTTTGATATTTTGCTTATTATACCAATCTGCAGTTAAAATTTTATACTGAAAATTTATAGTTTCTTAACATTTCACATCCAAATTAAATTGTCATTAGAATCAATGATCAAAATCCCTCTTTTGATTTTCATTTGCAGTATCACTTTCAGTCTAGGTAAATGTCAATAACTTTTTTTTTACATCTATGGCTTTGGTTTGGTATAGGTTCTTGCTGAAAATTTGGGCATTGGGAAAAATCAATTCATTGGTAAAATGATGTGACATATGTAAATATGTAAAATATGTTTTCTTATTGAAGTATTACAAAAGCTATTTTATTGCATATTTTAAAATATGAACTGACTACTTAGACAAGTAAGTCAAAATTAACCCTCAGTAATAGAAAAAATCAACAAATACATGTGTAAAACATATGTGAATTTACACACTTTCAGAAGATTGATCTCTGAAAATGTTAATGACTTTGAGGAGTACATAAAAAATTGGGTATCAGAACATGGACAGAATTTAATATTTAGTCCAATTAAAGTTGTTAATCACCAGATGTAACTTGTCTTAAGCCAAAGACTTCAAATAATTGAGTTCCCCTGGAAACTGCAATGCTAGTCCTGCAATTTGAAGCTTTCATAATAAGCTCATCAATCCATTTTTTTTCCACTTTTTATCCTCATTGACACAGAGCAAGAGAAAAAAGATGGTCTGAGACCCCTCATATCATCATCATCTTTACCAGTCCTTAATGTCATTACATTGAGCTGCCTCCTAAGGAATCTTTAGAGAAGTCCCTTTTCAGATCCATCTGAAAATTTCCAGAACTAATGACACCTTACAAGACAACTGGGGATTAATTAAAGTTGTTAGAGCTTCTGAACTCCAGGTGAACCTTCTTAGGGTTGTTACCTTGTGAACCTCCCTTAGACTCTTTATTGAAGATTATATAATTATTCCATTTAGGTGTCTGCCAGATTCTACTTTATAATTTCCACAAATTCTGTCCTCACCTATGCTAACTAACTAGTCATTTAAAGACCATTTTCTCTGAAGATTTTTATTTTTCTCTATCAGTTCTGCTAAGTCACACATAATTTACTGTTTTACCTTCAGCTTCTAAATTGGAATTTCTTCTGATTATGACCATGACAGTGCCAAAATAATATTCATATTGTTTGCAAATGATGGAGATGTTTTCTGCTCATACATTTGTCTTTATTCCACTTTAGAAACTTTCTCCATTTTCCTCCATAAATCCAAATCATATTTTAAAAAACCCAATTGAAGAGGTACCAATTGATTAAAAAAAAACAAAACAGTTCTATACTGATTCTTGTAAAAAATGAACTTTCTCTCACTTCTAACTTCTAATACTTGGTCACTCTATAGTTGTTTCACTTATATTTATTTAAATATATATGCAGCTTGCAAATGATTCCTCAAACAAATTGTTAGGGGCAAATACTAAAATATATTTTTAAATTTTTTAAAAAAATATTGTCACTGTATGGTGAGTATGCTCTCTGACACATATAATCATTTAATAAGTGCTTATTTAACTAAATTGTTAATATTACCTTCTCCTGGCATAGTTGGATCAAGAGAAATAATCAAAATAGGAATTTAATACATATGTCACAAATTTTCTCAGTGTTTATCTATTTCTATTACAAACTGGTACTATATTTAAAAATTCTTCCTCATACTTTTCTGAAATACTATTGTTAATTTCATTCATTCATTAATGCATTCATTTTTCTTTTGTTCATTTATTCAACAAATCTTTACTGAGAACCTCTAGTGTGCCAGAAACTCTATGAGTATTAAGGCCATGTTTTGACCAAAATAGGTATTTTATAATTACTGCAAAAGAGAACATTAGTATCACTTTTTGAGAATATTAGTATCATTTTAATTAATTTCATGACCTGATTTCTTTATCTATCTGGTTTAGCACTAAAGTATCTGAGAAACACATAAATATTTTGTCAATGAATATAATACATAGAATTCTGCATATTGTATTCTTCTTGAGGGAAGAGGCTCTTATTTTATAGCTTCATAGTGTAGGTACACATTAAGTCTGACATTCATGTATTCAACAATCATTATTCAGTACATACCCTATAAAAGACTCAACACTGGATACTGTGAGGGACATGAGGGTATCAGACAAGGATCCTAGGAAGGTAGTAAGAGTGATATGTTGTACACAATTGATCCCATGTAGGACAGAAAGAGAAAGAGCCCTAGAGAAATAAAGATGTGGTGCTATTGAAATTCAGAGCAAAACCAGGTTATTCCCAAATAATTAAGGAAAAACTTTTTGGAAGAGTTGGCTTTGAGCTGGGCCTGGAGGATGGGATGAATTTAGCCATAGAAAATGGAATAGATAGGAAAGGAAAAAGAGAAGTTAGCAGAAGTGCACAGAAAGTATCTTTTTACATATTAAATTATGCTTCATTAAAACAAGACCAATTTTTTCTGAAATTATTCTATTACTTTTTATGCATAATTATGTTCAATTATTGTATATACACCTTTGAAATATTCAAAAATAAATTATCCTAATCTCCCACTTTTTTCTTCTTCCTTGTCTCTTAGGGTTAGTTAAGCCCATTTAAGTGTTACCAGAAGAAAGATGCTGAAAGTCACTCACTTTCAGAAAATTATTCCAAAATCTCTATCAGCTGAATGTAGCTCTACAAAGCTAAATCAAGAAATTGTTTTACTCTCTCCTAGTTGTGTTTTTAGTGTGTGGTAATTTTTTTTTCTACAAAATAGTTTCTGAAACAAGATGTAGTACTTTATTATCACCATTTTTATGCACTAATATACAAAGATTAAATTACAATTTGTTTGAAAATATTGGCAGATGCTTTAAATATGTAGCCAATCACATACAATATTCAGTGTCTGTGACATGATGCAAAACTTTCCGCCATCCTAAATAATTGTGCTGTCTTGATATGTAACTGGGATTATTAAGATATCACCTACAGTATAAATTCTTAGCTCATGATGGCTTTTCTATTTAACATACTACAAATAAAGCAATTACTCAAAGTTGAAGGTGGTCATTTTCCTAATGATATGTTATGCTTAGCTTTAAAAGTATCAGTTCACACTCATCTTTTTCCTAATTGCCTACAGTATTCTCTCTAAGTAGAATTTCCCTTCACTTCTTTCACTAGGCTGTCCTTCTGGTCATGCAACATGCATATTTATGCATTACATGTTTTCCTCCACTCCATAATGACCTTAAAGTTGTTTCTTTCTTTGTCACCCTCCCAGATATTACTTAATGAAGCATCCAGATCTCTTTGGGTCTCATTGGTCAATAAATGGTCAATGCTATAATGATTTTGTGACAATTAGTTCTACTGGTTTCTGTCAATCACATATAGGGGAGAATCACTTAACTATCATAAAAACTCTTCCTACTTTCCCACGAAGATTGTAACTTTTTTCAGAAAAAAATATTTGGGAGATAGATTTTTCTAAGAATGCATTTGTTTAATGACAATTTTATTCATAATTGTAAAAAAAAAAAAAAAGAAACAACGTATTTGTCCTTCAACTGGTGAATGTAGTAACTATGGCACATCCTTACAATGAAACACTGCATAGTAATAAAAAGGAAGAAAACATTGATACACATAATGATATGAATAAATAAATATCAAATATATCATGATATGTAAAGAAGCCAGACTTAAAAGGTTACATATCATATCATTTCTACTTATATGGCATGCTAGAAAAGTCAAAATTGTAATGGCAAAAAACTGATTGCTGTTTCCAAGCCCTGGGAGGGAGAAAAGTTGTCCATATAGGGCCATACGGAAACATTTTGGGTTGACTAAACTGCCCTAAAACTTAATTTTGATGGTGGGCACATGATTGTTTGCATTTGTCAAACTCACACAAACTCTGTACCTTAAATGGGCAAAAGTTACTATATATAAATACTACCTCAAAAAATGTGACTTTAAAAAAGTAAAAATAAATGGATATCTCAAAATGTGATCAATCTGAAAAGATATGGTCAATAATCATTTAGAGATCCATCAAGAACAGAAAGGAATTATTCATTCCATAGGCTGTTTTATAAAATTTCCTTTTCAGAAGGAGTACAAATAACATTCATGTATCTTTTTTTTATAAATAAAAATTACATTTTGGGAGGAAAACTTCATTGAACAAATGCCTTGTGTTTCACTGTTGTGTTAATTATGAATTTACTAAAATAATCTCCAAAAGTAACAGTATTTTATTAAATACAAGCTTACTTAATGAGTTTATTAGTTATGATAATTATCTAGTTTTAAAATATGCACTGCTATTATTAACAATTTAAGATTATTATCTTTTATCTCTCAGTCTAGTAAACAACTTAATAATTCGGGAAGACAATGGAGAAAAACCACTGCTAGAAACTCTCACATAACAGAACAGGAACTCAGATACAAGAGACAAAATAGCAGAATTAGAAATAATCCTGAGAAGGATGCTTTAGACAGCAAATGCCTTACCTTTGCGTTTGGGTGGCATAGCTGTTATCGTAAGTCTCATAGGTCTGGTCATCATATTCACCCCCGTAGCCTCATCATACCCCTAAGTACAGGCAGAAAATGGTAGAAAGACCTATTAGCAATCAACTTGATTAACTTAGGTCTGGTTTGGCTTAATGAGATTTTAAATGATGTGACCTTAATTTAGTTTTTATGTTTGGTTAGTTACTCTGCATCAGATTTTACTAGACTAATAATTTCTTCATAACCTTGACTAATATTTCATGGACCAGATATTAATGCTTAATAATTAAACTCAGCATGTCATTAAAATAGCAATATCTACCCTATAATTTATCTGGAATTTTAATCAATATTAAAGAAGACTATATAAGAAGTTAAAAATAAATTTTCTTTCTTCTTTGAAAATACTGTGGTTAGATAGTGTGCTAATATCATGGTGGTGTTAACATACTGGTTACCAGCCCCACTGGTTTTTTTTTTTTTTCCTTCCCCCGATAATAATCACAATTATGATTGAAACTATAAAATTCAAGATCCTTAAATTGTTACCAACTTTCAGTAAAAAAGATACAGTCATCATTGCAAAACAAAAAAGAAAGGAGAAAAAAGAAAAAGGGAAAGAAGAATAGGAGGGAAGGAAGGAAGGAAAGATGAGAAGCGAAAGGGAAGGTGGAGGGAAGGACTGGGGGAGGATAGGAGGCAGGAAGGAAGGAAGAGGAAAAAAGAAACCCCACAAAGAGCCTTTATTTTGTTGTCCATTCTACAGTTTTAAAATCTCATAAATAAGATAATGTTGGTGGTGAGTTTGATTACCTAACTAAATTAATGCTACCAAAACTAATGCAGATTTGTCATTGCAGACTGTGAAAGCAAACTAGCAGTGTACAATCCAGTTATCAATCACTGTGTGAGAAATTTACCTTATTTCCCTTTGTAGTCACTGACTGTACTCTAAACCCCTAGCCATCCACCTCAACTATTCCCTACCTCTGAAAAAAGCTTTTGATTTTTCTGCCTCGGGCCTTTGCTGGTGTGTCTCTTTCCCTGGAATGCACTTCCATCCCATCCCACCAATTCATAACTTCATTTCGGTCTGGAGGCTTATAAATCTCTCTATTATGTTCAAGAATTTAAACAAAAAAATATGTAGACATGAAAGTTTCCATATCAGTTTTGACTAAGATCTTGAGTTCATTTAATCTGAAAACTAATATTTTTTTTCATCAACCTAAGAACGTTTTTAAAATATTATTTATGACTTCTCCATCTGGCTTACCACTTATATAATGCTATTATTTATATATGAGGTTTGCTGAGTCTGACTTTAATTTCTTTTATTCTACTTATGGCTTTCCTCATATTTTTGCTCTGCACTAAGGGATTGTTTCTCTATTTGATCTTTGACTATTCTAATTCAGTTCCTGTTGAATTAAAAAATTAATATTCTAAAGTTAATTTTAACACATAAGATTATTTTTTAAAATAGTACTAAAGGATTTATGCACAAAAAACAGCACTTTCTTTCTTTGTCCCTATATAAACCTCAGTTCTCTTTAAGCCTTTTCATCTATTATTCTAGTATTAATCTTTTGTATTAAGTAATATGGTTAATGTTGCTGATTTATGAATTTTGATTATTTTCTATTGACTAGCCATTCAGGTTACTAAGGATTGTTTTTTTTAGAGTCTTCTCTACATTTTTCCATGCACTTTAATATAGTTTCATCATTATTTTTGTTAAATAGTCAATATCTACACTGTCATTCAATATAAATATTATTCACTAAGAATCCAAATAAGTAAATACAATTCTTTTTTAATTTTCATATACTTTTTGTTTCTCCTAAAGTTAATAATTGCTCAATCATTTTATTATTTTCTTGGCTTCCTATATATTTTGAATTATTTCTTTGTAATTATCCCCCTGCGTTGGGCTCCATACCCAGGGTTCTCTCTCTCTCGTTACCCCTCCCCTTCTCCCCTCCACTCATGTACTCGTTCTTTCTCAAAAGAGTATAGTTAACATACAATGTAATATTAGTTTCAGGTGTATAATATACTGCATCAGCACTTCCATACAACACCCAGTGTCCATTACAGCAAGTGCCCCCTTAATCCCCATCACCTGTTTTACCCACACACTACTGCTCTGGTAGCTCTCACTTTTGCTCTCTCTGTAGTTAACACAATGTTTCTTGGTTTGCCTCCCTCTTTTTTTCCCTTTGCTTATTTGTTTTGTTTCTCAAATTGACATGAGTGAAATCAGATGGTATTTGTCTTTCTCTGACTTATTTCATTTAGCATAATACTTTCTAGCTCCATCCAGTCATTGCAAATGGCAGGATTTCACTCATTTTTATGGCTGAGTAATATTCCATCATATATACACACACACACACACACACACACATATATATACATATGTGTGTGTGTGTGTGTATATGTATACACACACACACACCCCTTTTTATCTATTCATCAGTCATTGGGTACTTGGCTGTTTCCACAATTTGGCTATTGTACACAGTGCTACTATAAACATCATGTCTATGTATCCCTTTAAATTAGTATTTTTGTATCCTTTGGGTAAATACCTAGTAGTGTGATTTATGGATTATATAGCGTAGTTCTATTTTTAACTTTTTGAGGAAACTCCATACTGTTTTCTAGGGTGCTGCACCAGTTTCTATTCCCACCAACAGTGTAGGAGGGTTCCCCTTTCTCCACATCCTCGCCAACACCTGCTGTTTTCCTGTGTTGTTAATTTTAGCCAGACTGACAAGTATAAGGTGATATCTCATTGTGGTATTTCCCTGATGATGAGTGATGTTGAGCATTTTTTTATGTGTCTGTTAGCCGTCTGGATGTCTTTTTGGAAAAATGTCTATTCATGTCTTCTGCCCATTTTTAAACTGGATTATTTGTTTTTTAGGTGTTGAGTTTTATAAGTTCTTTATATATTTTGGATACTAACCCTTTATTGAATGTGAAATTTGCAAATATCTCCTCCCATTCTATAGGTTGCCTCTTAGTTTTGTTGAGTGTTTCCTTCACTGTGCAGAAGCTTTTTATTTTGACATAGTCCCAATAGATTGTTTTTATTGCTATGTCCAATGTCAAAGAGGTTACTGCCTGTGTTCCCCATGAGGATTTTAAACTAAATTTCTAAATACTCTAGGATTTTAACTTTCCCACTTAGGTCTTTCATCCATTTTGAATCTATGTTTGTGTATGGTGTAAGAATGTGTTCCGGTTTCATTCTTTTACATGTGGCTGCCCAGTTTTCCCAACACCATTTGTTGAAGAGACTGTCTTTTTCCCATTGGATATTCTTTCCTGCTTTGTCAAAGATTAATTGACCATATGCTTGTGGTTTATTTCTTGGTTTATTATATTGTCTTGATCTATGTGTCTGTGTCTATCTTTGCGCCAGTGCCATACTGTTTTGATCACTACAGCTTTGTAATATAACTTGATTGTGATGCCTCCAGCCTTGCTTTTCTTTTCAATATTGCTTTGGCTATTTGGGGTTCTTTTATGGTCCATAAAACTTAAGGATTGTTTGTCCTAGCACTGTGAAAAGTGCTATAATTTGCGGATAGAAGACCAATGTATAGAAATCTATTGCATTTCTGCACAAAAATAATGAAGCAACAGAAAGAGAAACTAAGGAATCAATCCCCATTTACAATTACACCAAAAACAATAAGATACCTATGAATAAATGTAACCAAAGAGATAAAAGACCTGTACTCTGAAAAGAATAAAACAGTGATGAAAGAAACTGAAGATGACACAAAAGAAATGGAAAGGACAGACATTCCATGCTTATGGGTTGAAAGAACAAATAATATTAAAATGTCTATATTACCCAAAGCAATCTACACATTTAATGCAATCCCTATCAAATCCTCCAGGCTTTTATTGGTTCTATAACTCTGCTTTTTTGAGTACTCTAGACCAGTTGTTTTGTTGACTTTCCTATATTCTGAATTGATTATTCCTCATTATTATTTTGTTTCAATGTTTTTGAAAAGGATACTGCACCTGTGATACTGTGTTGAAATATTACCTGATTGCAAATTTTTAAAATTCTAACTCCACACTAGATTGATCAACTGAGTATAGAAGTTTAGGCTGAAAAATGGTTTTTGATCAGAATTTTTGAGGGCTTTGATTGAATGTTTTCATTACTACATATTGGTGCTGAGAATTCCTGCTACTTGTATGTGACCTAGTTTATTTATTTCATTTCACTTTTTTCTTTCTGGATGCTTTTACAAATTTTACCTTTGGTTTTCTGAAATTTTATAATGCTCTGCCTGTGTGTGTGTGGTGTGTGTGTGTGTCTTTTCATTCAGAACGCTGGGTTACTCAGGGAGCTCTTTCAACTGTGGGAGCTTGTGTTCTCCAGTTCTGGCAAATGTCATTGTACTTTTCTTTTCTCTTTCTAGTACCTCTTATTAATGGGATATTGGATCTTCTGCATTGCTGCATTAATCTTATCTTTATGTCTTATGTGATATCTCTTATTCTTTTGTTTTACTTAATGGGAGAATTCTAAGAAATCAACCTTTCAGCTATAGTATAAGATATATAACTTTATTTGCCCACCTGTACCCCTCCAACACACACATTAACAACCATTAGAGGGTGTACGGTAGGCTCCTATGTTCTCAGGTGAAATTTAGGCTTCCTTATTCTCAACTCAAGGCTTCATCTCCCCTCTGGTAGAGCAACAGTTAACACTACAGCTGGAATTTCCCATAGCTGAACAAGATAGGCAGTCTAGTTCTCTATCTTGGGGATCACTGGGTCAGTAACTAGGGCATTAATTGTATTTGCCACAGGTGTCTCAGGGGCTGCACACATCTTTTCTAGCATCCATACTATTGTTCTCCAACCAAATTCTAAAAATATGGCTTCATTGACCCCCAGTTGTTACTCTGGACTCAAAACTCTAGCTTCTAACAGGAAGCAAGCCAAGGTTTTGCTTTGTTTTGTTTTTGTGTTCATGGGCCCACACTAGAAGAGCCAAGATGGGACTCAGGTACATATTTTCAGAGCCTTCAAATCCCTAAATTTCCTATGTTTTCCCCTGTTTTTATCTGTTGAAATGCTATTGATATCTAAAGGTTATTTTATATTACACAATCTCAGGAAAATTTTCCTGCTTCTTTCAAGTTTATGGTAACCCTTGTCTTCTGATTCTAATAGACTGTTGTTTTTATCACCAGTACTTAGAACAGTACCAAATATGTACTGTATTTTTTTTTTTTTTACAATTTTTCACTTTTTTAAAATTGAAGCTCCTGAGAAGCATGGACTATGTCATAGGTTAATCACCTTTTTATTTTTAGATGCCTATGGTGTTTAGTATAGTTTATTCCATAGAGCATTTTTTCAATAAATATGTATCAAATTGTTAAATTAGCATAAAGGAGAGTATTCTCACCCAGAGCAGATATGGATTGACTCAAATCAGTCACACTGAAAGAGAAATATTTCAAATGATGATTTTATCAAGTAGTAGTATTATCTCCATTTATGAGAATAGCTTTACCATTTAGCTTGTGGAAGGCTATTACATCTTGCCTCCTCACTTACACTTTTACTTTTAATTTTTAAGTCTTACACAGAAAATCCATAAAACATATAGAAATATTTCCTGGCAATGCACAGTTTCATAAGGAATAGTGCAGTGGTCCCAAATAATTGTCCTTACTATAAAGGGAAAGTAAATGTGGATACTTATACATAATTTATTTTGCTTTCTTACATTTGACACAAGTTTATATAGTTTTCTTAGGACAAGTAAAATTATGAATCATGCTGGTAATGTTCTAACATAAATCAGTAAAATAGAAATGCTCCCTACAAAGCCAGTCAGTATCTGTATGAGATTCAACTTAGATATGAATGTTCAACTAAGAAATGAATGTTCAACTAAGAAATCAAAACATATTCTTTCCATTTTTGCTCCATTGTTTCTGCTGTTCCCTTTGAAGAAATTACTTTTTTTAAAGCAATTTCTATGCCCAAGGAGGGGCTCGAACTCACCCCTTGAGATTAAGAATCACATGCTCTTCTGATTGAGCCAGCCAGGTGCCCCTGAAGAATTACTATCTATATCTCTGCCTATTCACACAATTGTACTAAAAATTATGACTTTTTTTTTTACAATAGAAAGATTTTATTAATGACCCCAGGTGTATTTCTTAGATACAGGGATTTTGAACTCAAATTTGGAAGAAAACAAGTTAAGATTGCTTTGTCCTGCAACTCATTACCAGTAACATACTGCAAGGTGCAACAGCTTGGAAAAGGGGGAAGAAGGCAAAGGGAATGAGGGAAGATAAAAGGAATTAAGTCGAGCAAGTGGAATCTCTTTTTTTTCCTTTTTTTTTAAATTCTTGAGAACTATTATGTCCTTGCCAGTACAGTTCATTTCTCCAGATATTTCCCAAACATGGTACAAAATGGAACCAAATGGAGAACCCCTTAAGAACCTGAAGCTGCGCCATATGAAAGCTATGATTAGCCAGTAGCCTTCTGTTGCCAGTCGCCTCCTCCTCCTGCTCCCAATTCTAGCGGTATGAAAATGGTCTTCCCTGTGACTGTTTTCAGTTCTTTTTTCTCAGTGTCTGGTGTGCACAGTTCAGCACCTCGAGGAAGTTGCTGGTTTTGCCCACATCATTTGTGAATCTAGGCCTTAGAGCACTGCGGTGGTAGTGAAGGTGGTCCCAGGACGTGTGGATCGGGTTGTTGGTGTTTTCTCGAGCCCTGGCTTCGGTGTGGTGAGGGGAACGAAGGTCATAGAGCCAGTGTTGTCACCCGCTGCAGCATCTGTGCTCTTTCAGCTCCAGAGGAGGTTCCCGGTGGCTAAGGGGGGACCTGTGGGACTGTGGGGCTGGCTCTGTGTACTTGTTTGAAGTCTTGCATGGACACTTTCCAATCACTAACATCACATTATCCTTAAACACTGTGCTAAAGACTACTGCGACTCTATCCTTTTAGACTGAACATACACGGTCTCACCATCCCTCTAACAGATAACTGCCCCCGTTCTCTCCTTCTTTGCCCTCTTCTTGGGATTAGAGGCATTTCTCAAAGACAGAGGCAAAACAATTTAATGTCAACATGCCAGCCTGATGCACAATGGAATCCTTGGATGCTGGCAGATTATCAAGGTCATGTAGCAAAGAGACATTGTCTTGGTTTGGGATTTACCAAGAAAACCCTGTACACCCTCTTTATTAACTCATCAGTATCACGTGCCTGAACTTCCTTGTAGAATTTCAAAGAAACACTGACCATCACTTTTGTTTTTTTTTTTCCATTGGGATTTGAAATATGATAGAGGACTCCCAACAAAATCTGCAAGTGTTACTTCTACTGCTTCTGGTTTGTTACCAGTGGCCACATTTTTTAACTTAAGTGTGACCGTCTCCTCAATGATGTCATTGTTCACCTCCAGCAGGATTATGGCAGCAGCTGGCCCCCAAGCCTGAACCCGGCCTGCCCAGCCACAGCTCATGGTCCAAGACCGTTTTAGATGCTAATTAAATTATCAGGGTCTCAGAGTAGAATTTTCTATATCCGATGTCCCAGTGAAAGAGAAAAACACCTTCTGCAATTAAAAGTTTTAATGTTATTTCCTTCCAGCTGAAGCCAGATGATTTGGCATCTTTCACAAAAAAACAAAGTACCCAAGGAGGAAAGATTCATTGTTTCTGGAACATGGTTATGAAGAACATCTCTTCTATCTTGAATTCCTTCATATTTGTGAAGTTATAAATTCTTTAGTTTTCTATTCTTTGAACCAAATAAAAGATCCTTACAAGATCCTTAAGGAATGCAGTCTTGGCTATTTTCCAGATCTTCACCAAGTCCTCTACAATTTGCTTAAGTTATAATTTGAAGTGGAGTCTGATGTGAAGGCCTGAGTAGTGTGAACGAAGAGAATGATTTCTTTGTAGTTCCCTATGAATTCTATATAGGTCACTTTATATATACTTTATGAATATTGGGCAAGGCAGCATACAGGGTAGATGTGCATTACTATAAATACATAATTATACAAAGCCAGCTCTTTTCAAATCTGCTTTGGAAAATATATTTCTCTGCCTTAATATGCCTACTAATTTTTCAATTTAATTTAAGCACTCCTTCTTGAACTATGATTTCTGCACCAATTTTGGGTTTCAAATCTAAGTAATATTGGCTCTCTCTATATGTAGACTTAAAATAATAGTAATTTCACCAGACTGTATATTAATCACTGAATTTATTATACAAGCAACAGAGATAAAAGAAGAACAAGACCTAATTCCTGTCTTTGAGAGGTTCTCAGCTTGTGCGATCTGATAACTGGTTTAACAATGCCTCTTCAAAAAAGTATGTGCATGTGTGTGGGTGTGTATGTATATATAGTTTCCTATAAATTTCACTGACATAACCACACAATTTACAAATAAAAATCAAACTTATAATATATATAAATTTAATTTATACTTATAATAAAATTGTATATTTAATTTATATTAAAATTTATAGCACACAACTTACAGATAAAATATCTAATTATTTTGTTTTATACACATACAATTTCATTGTGACTTGCTACCTCTTGTAAAATCAGTTTTTATAATTCTGATATTACAATGATACCATAATAAATCACAAACAGATAAAACATGGCTATCATCTTTTTTAAAGGCACTTTATGAATTTTAATTAGCATAATACAAAGAAAATACACCTAGGAATATCCCAATGAAACTGCTGAAAATCAAAATTTAACGGCATCCAGGAAAAATTGGTACATTATCTTCAAAGTGAACAAAAAGAAACAAAGCCAAATTTTCAACAGAAATGATGGAAGCAAGAAGACAATGGAATACCGTCTCCTGTGTGATGGCTATCTTATTCAGCAAATAAGACAGCCTTGTATTGATGGACATTCTAAATCTGACACGAATGCCATTTGCAATTTTCATTCATGTTGGGTTGGCAAGTAAAATGAAAGGAAAATCTTAAATACATATGTCAGTTTTATTCATTTCTCAGTTATGTGAGCAACTTTGTTCTGAGTTGGGACAATGGCTTTCACATACTAGGAGAATGGTCTCTAAATTTTGGGTTCTGTTCACACTGTAACAGGCTATAGGATGATACCATTTCAAGTTAAATCTGCATTATTAATATCTTCTCCATAGTGTTCTTAAATTTACATAATCAATAACAAAAGATCAAGTCCTAGCTTTTGGCATTTGCTGGTATCTGTGGTGTAAATATTCTTATCACGGCTGATTTCAGGATATCAACAAGGAAAAGCAACAAATTTGGGAAGAGATAAACAGTAGCACACTATTATAAATTATTTCCACCATACAAAAGCAACAGACATAAATAACCTAGGGCATAGATTGTAATAAAATAATCAGATATGATGAACTTGAAAATATTATCTCTTTCATATCATTTATTTAATTTTAATTTAATTTTTAATAATAGCTGGGTTAAATAGCCAATCACAAAATTTCTGAACATTTTACAAGGGGCCTTGTGAGCCAGCAAACATCAGTTGTAGCACACCCCTGCTCTCAGCTTATTATATACATGAGACCAATAGATGTCTGAGAAACTGAATACCTATGGAAAGCATTTAATAGAGTATGTAATAGGTGATATGAGTACAAGAATTTCTTAGGAAAGGTCTTATTTGAGATGGTTATTTGTGGATAAATCTCTATTTCTAGATGGACCAGCAGGTTGTGTGGGAGCATTCCACTTTCCAAGAACATCAAGTGTGAATGCCGGGCAACATCAAAGGAAAGTCCTGTGTTAGGGAACTAAACTTAACTAAACCTGTGTTAGGGAAATAAACTTAACGAAACTTAACTAAAGCACAAAATGTCTATGAAAGGGTAGGCAGTCAGGCTCAAGAAACAGATAAAAGGAAGTTTTGAAGTTCTTCCTGTGACATGGTAAAGAGTTTATCTGTATGTATCCTGTAGGCAAAGGAGCCATGGAAAACTTTCAAGCACTGGAATGATGAAATATACATCTGCATTTTGTAACTGTCTTTGATTCTTAAAAATTCCAAGTCTTTTGGGACGAGGCTCCATTTTCCCCCTCTACTTTCTTGAATATGTTAATCATAGTTATTGTAAAACCCCTGGATGATAACTCTAACATCTGAGTCATCAGTGCCTTCATTTTTTTCCTCTTGCTTTTGGTTGAATTGATATTGATCTTAACATGCCTTATAATTTTTCAGTGAACCCTCTCCTCAGTGTTGTGTATGGAAATTTGTGAAAACTTTGGCCGATGGCATTTTCTTCCAAAGACGATTAAATATTCTCCTGATAGGCAGTTGGGAAAGCAGCAGATGACCTTAATGTCCTGGAGCGTTAGTCTGAGGTGACTGGACACAGGGGTTTGAGGCTTAGATAGTCTGGGCTACAAATAGAGCTCTGGAAGTCATCAGCACATCGATGACAGTTGAAATAACAACCATTGTTCAGACTGTCTACGGAGAAGAGAAGCTTAGGCTGTATCAGGCTCTATGGGAACACAGTGTTAGAAGTCCCACTCCCCTCTTTAATTGATCTTTATCTCACTAGGAAATGGAAGGTACAAGCATCCACTATAATAAACAGAATCATGTTTTCTGTAAGAAGAACTCACTCCAGAAAGAAAATCAGTCTTGAATTCATAAAGAAGATGTTATTTCTTGGAAAGCCTATTGTAAAAGTCCCCATGCTAATGTATTTCTTAACATTGACCTGTACTGTGAGAATCTTTGGCTGTCTCTCTGTGCTCTCTACCGCCCACAGACACCAACCAAAACATCTTGGCAAAAATGGAAACATAAATAGATTAGGTATTAAATTTCCTCAGTATATAGAGGTTTTCTAATCAGTGCTCATTTATGGAATTTCGGAAGATTTCTTATAACTCAAAAAGGGAGTTATCACTCGTAATAGTTTAGAACATCTCTGACTCCAATTTAGACATGCATACATATGTTTTCAAAATACTAAATTATGTTATTGACAGTTTGTTAATGATTGCTGTAATGAATTTACCTATTTAAAAAGTTGAGTTGGATCGTATGACATTGCCATATTGTCAATTTTCTATAGTCCAACCTAATACTAGTATTAGAAGCTATAATAACTAACATGTTTTATCGACTAAAGATAAGTAAAAATGTGTTATGATGCTAGTAAATTATTGTGGCTTCCAGAAGAAAATCATTTGGAAATTTAAATGATATGAAACATCATCCTCACTCTGGTATATACCTATACTTTCATCGAAGACTCTTAAACTTAACAGGCACATTTAGCATTTGGTCATTATTCTCATTTCAGGTTTTATTTTCTGTAAAAGGTCAGTGGGTATTAAAAGAAAGTAAAAATAAAAGGAAATAACATGGAATTTTCTAACATAATCGAGAGAAGAAGAAAATAAAGACAAGCATGCAATCAAGAACCATTAAACATTCTGGAATTAAGTAATTTAATTATGAGGGTCAAGATCATAAATTTGTCACTAAACACTAAAATATTGGGCACAGAAGCAATTTGCAAATGCTGCCCTTTAATGGTATTGAATATAATTAACAGGTCAAATAGAACTTGACATTTAACTTTCTTTATGAAGTGTGGTTAATTCTTATAACATATGTTCCCTCCTTAACTTAATGAGTTATATCATAAAATGCATAAAATCCACTTCATATATGATCTCTTGTTATTATAATAATACTTCCTGGTAATAATACAAATTAAAAAACATAAAATATTATTAAAACAAAAAACTAAACACAGAATGCCTATGTTTTAATAGTCAGTATTCCCATAAGATGTAAGGATTAATGCTTATGACAAATATCTCCTAAATTATGGATTTATGCTTTCCCATGTTTCTTTTCTTAAAAGTTTTATTTTGATGTGAATATTTCTCTATTTTTTTTTTAATCATGCATTCCCTATTTGGTGCTGTAAAGATGCATTTCTTACAATACAGAGGAGATGTTAATAGTAACTTCCATTTCTTTTTTTTCCATTGCAAGTAGGGCTGCCTATTACAGATTGCTGGTAGGTTGGAGCTGCATGGCTATGGACACCCCCCAATGTGTAGCTTTTGCTACTGATGCAGGAGGTCAGTTCACTCACTCGCTGCGGGAAGTCATTATCTCTTCAAAACCATCCTACAACAGAAGGGTCCACGTAATTGGTGGGGATTCACTGCACCTAACAGCCTAACTCTGCAACGAGACAAAAGTTGAATTTTCAGAAAGTTTTTATGGAAATCAGTGAATAAGTCCCCAATAAGGGTATTCTATACTACCTTCATCTTCTGTATAGATTGTAGCTATTAATCAGCTTTTCCATACATATATGTATACTCTACATGAAGGGTAAAGAAATGGCATCTTTCTGAGACCTAATTTCTTTGGAAATTAAAAGCTTCAAAGGAACTGTAAGACCTTCTCTATCGAGTATTATTCATGAAATGGTTTTTTAATTTTCTGTTAAAAAACTATAATAAAAACAAAGTATATCACAAACCCAGATTAATAAAAATAATACAACTTGGTGCTTGGTGAAGACAGAGGGAAGTAGTAGCTATTTACAAAATGTTTCCATGGTGTAACCTAAGTTGGATATCCTGTAATATTTTAGTTATTTTCCCTTAACATGCCATGAAAGTTTGTTAACTTTGTGTTTCTTGAGAAGATTCTTTTGTCAGTAGGGTTTCCCTACCCCATTTTTATAAATGCCTTTTAACACTTTACAGATCGGGCAGCACTATGTTCAATCTAATTAATGAACAGCACTATGACTAACGAAACTGGAAGTTCACAGTTATGTACTAATGAATGTTTGCTAAGGGATCCATTTTAAATGGATGCTTTATGCACTTTGCATCGTAAGCATCAATCCTGCTTCAGAATAGAACCAAAGCAGATGCTTTAAAATCAGTGTTATAAGTCTCTAAGACCTTCTAACTCACTAAACAGAAAAAAAAGATAAAATTGGTAAACACTTCATGACTAAGAACAGGATCAAGTTTTAGAAGACAATTCATGTTTTTCATTCGTAAGTACCAAAAGGTTAAAGATGAATAGCAGAGCACTGTCATAGCTTAATATATTTCTAATCATAGGTATCCAGTGGGCTGGCCACACAAGGGGAGAGTTTTTTTTTTTTTTTTTTTTAATGTCTTTTTACCTCCAATAATCTACATAGTGCCTTGAGGTTGATGCTGTTTTAGGGTCTAAGAAATGGAGGCCTAAAAAGTTGTTAACGTCATTGGAGCTGATCTGATTCAAATTATCTGATTCAACCTGTGGATGGCAGGGGATAAATTAGAAAACAAAACAAAACAAAACAAAATCTAAAATTTTAACATCCCGTAATGACTCTTGCCACACTTCTTGGCAATATGATTTTGGTTGTGGAGCAGGGATTTTATTAGCTTGCAGAACGAGAGTATGATGGCATGATGTATCTGTTTAATATTTTTCAGTATATCTTCCCCAAAACTGTTTGAGCTCTGATCTTTAGTAACATTTTTTTTCCAATTAAAAAACAATTTAAGAATCTATCATTTACATTCATAAGTAAAGCAATTTTGGTATTTAGTTTTATACAATTATAACTTTCTAATAAATTATTCATCAGGCAAATGCATATCAAAATGAAATAATGATTTCATATAAGCCAGTTAAGTAATTTTCATTTTTGTGGTGATTTTTTTCTGTTATATGGCACTATATATAACAAAAATCCTTTTATTATCCAAAGACGAAAGCATTTCTAATCTTTACAGATTACTATGGTTAGAAATATAGCAAGATGTAACAATGCCTTTCTTTTCATCCTTAACCTTCTGATACTTCTAGTATAAAACACGAGTTGTCTTCTAAACTTTGTCCTGTTCTTAGTCATGACAGCATTTACCAATTTTATTTTCCTGGATTTTTTTTTCTCTTTCAGCTGTACTTATTTTCATGAGAAGATATAAACATTCACATTAACTAAGTTAATAATAAAATATTTACTTTGACATAGAGTAGGGAGGGGTCTCACTTCTGAATTAGCTTTAGTTCTGAGCTTTACTAGTCTACTTTTTAAACCACTCTCACCTACTGTGGTCAGAATTTGCTTTTTTTTTTTTTTTTTTTTTTTTTCTTAAAGACAGCTCAGGCTTTCCTTGGGACTCATGACTCAAGGTATGTTGGAAACCTGCAGCATGCCAAACTGTCTGACCAGGCAGGGACCCTGCAGCTTCACTGTAACCAGATTAGCTGTGTTTTAAGTTTTACATGAGATTTCTTTAATCTAAAAGGTTTCATAAACCATGGTAGAGAGCATTCTGCTTTACTGAACATTTCATGTGTTCTATTTCAACTCCTAAATGTTAGCTATTAGGGTTAAAAATATCAGTTTGCCATATACACATTTATATCAAAGGATCATCAAATACACAAATTTCTATAAAAGGATAATTCAGATTGCTGTATTATTCTATTAACTATTTATTTACTCTGTGGTAATTCATTTCTTTACAAATTTAACATTGCATTGGCTTATAAAGTTAAAATTCCTATTGTATTTCATACTTGGAGACTTTACGTATCCTAGTGCAGGGCTTTCCAATAGATCTTTCTGTGATAATGGAAATTTTCTGTGCTTGTGCTGTCCAATATGGTAGTCATAGTAAGATGTCACTGTTGAGTATATAAATGTGGCTGGTGTGACTGAAGAACTGAATTTTTAATTTTATTTAATTTTAATTTTAAAATTAAGTGGCCATATGTGCCTACTGGGTGCCATACTGAACATGAAGCACTTAGTGAATAAATATATATGAAATACTAAGCTGCCAGAAATTTTTTAATGTCTGCTTTCCTTTTCAGTTCAAACTTAACCAAAGAAGGAGAAAAAAAAACCCCAAAGGATTTAGGCTTTATAAGTGATTTCATTTTGATAGCAAAAATGATGTATTTTTGAATCTGCCATCCACTCTGCCTTCATCTCTTCTATCTCATTGTATAAATTATCCTTGATTTTCTCTTGATTTTGAGTGATTTTGCTTTCTAATGAATGAAATGGACTGAGAACTTGGAGGTCATGTTCAAAAAACTGACTTTTTAGGGAGCATTCACAACTAAAATGAAGATACCATTAGTGGGTGCCTGGGTGGCTCAGTGGGTTAAGCCGCACCCTTTGGCTCAGGTCATGATCTCAGGGTCCTGGGATCAAGTCCCACATTGGGCTCTCTGCTCAGCAGGGGGCCTGCTTCCCTTTCTCTCTCTCTGCCTGCCTCTCTGCCTACTTGTGATCTCTGTCTGTCAAGTAAATAAATAAAATCTTTAAAAAAAAAAAGATACCATTAGTGATATAATAATATTTGATAGTTCTGAGAAAATTTCCATATGCAAATATCCAAACAATAACAAAGAGCAATGAGGTTAGGGGAAATG
Source organism: Lutra lutra (assembly GCF_902655055.1). Lineage (NCBI taxonomy): Eukaryota > Metazoa > Chordata > Mammalia > Carnivora > Mustelidae > Lutra > Lutra lutra. The sequence goes on along the minus strand of NC_062283.1, from coordinate 47,708,511 downwards.
TAAAACACTTTCTGAGTCTGCACTTATCCTTCTTATAATCATTTTTTAAAAGGTTTATTTATTTATTTGAGAGGAAGAGCGAGAGCATGCGAGCAGGGAGAGGGGCAGAGAAACAGAGAGAATCCCAAGCAGATTCCCTGCTGAGTGCTGAGCCCAATTTCACAATCCTGAGATCATGACCTGAGCCAAAATCAAGATTTGGATGCCTAACCGACTGGGTCACCCAGGCACGCCCTTCTTATAGTCATTTTAAGGAATTAACCAAAGAGGAGACAAAAAGACCCAAGCAGCTCTTCTGTTGTCAGTTCTGCTACATTCCTTACTGTTTATAAACTAATAGAATGACCTCTGAATTTTATGCTTGAGGAGGCTTTCAACATTCATGAAATTGATAATGAAGAGCTTTTTTTCAAAATGAACTTCATTATTTTTTTTGTAGTTTCATGTTTTACTTAGATTCCAGTTAGTTAATGTTAGTGAAGAGTTATTTTAAGAATAAATAAGATTACTGTTTGGAAAAGGATAGAAGTCACCAGAAACGTGTTATGTGTGATAGTATCCATTTTTTTATAAGAACAAGAACAAGATAACAACACTCTTGCCACAAGGAGAATATACACACAGGCAGAAGAAAGTCAGGATTGATTAGAGCGTCATAAAAGATGAAAGGCCAGGAAGGAGTCAAGATGGCGGAGAAGTAGCAGGCTGAGACTACTTCAGGTAGCGGGAGATCAGCTAGATAGCTTATCTAAAGATTACAAACACCTACAAATCCAACGGGAGATCGAAGAGAAGAAGAACAGCAACTCTAGAAATAGAAAATCAACCACTTTCTGCAAGGTAGGACTGGCGGAGAAGTGAATCCAAAGCGACGGGAAGATGGACCACGGGGGGAGGGGCTGGCTCGCGGCGAGCGGCTGAGCAACAGAGCACAAAATCGGGACTTTTAAAAGTCTGTTCCGCTGAGGGACATCGCTCCAGAGGCTTAACTGGGGTGAAGCCCACGCGGGGTCAGCGTGGCCTCAGGTCCCGCATGGTCACAGAGGATCGGGGGTGTCTGAGTGTCGCAGAGCTCACAGGTATTAGAACGGGGAAGCCGGCTATAGAGACAGAGCTGAGGAGTGATTCTCAGCTCGGGGTTACCTTGAACCGGCCGCAGGCTCGGTCAGCTCGGAGCGCGGCCGGAGGCCAGGGTGGCGGGAGTCATTAGGCGCTGTTCTCTGGGGGCGCACTGAGGAGTGGGGCCCCGGGCTCTCGGCTCCTCCGGGCCGGAGACCGGGAGGCCGCCATCTTCATTCCCGCCCTCCAGAACCTCTACGGAAAGCGCTCAGGGAACAAAAGCTCCCGAAAGCAAACCCGAGCGGATTACTCAGCCCGGCCCCGGGTAAGGGCGGTGCAACTCTGCCTGGGCAAAGACGCTTGAGAATCACTACAACAGGCCCACTCCCCCAGAAGATCACAAGAAACCCAGCCAGGACCAAGTTCACCTACCAAGGAGTGTAGTTTCAATACCAAGGAGAGCAACGGAATTCCAGAGGAAGAGAAAGCAAAGCACGGAACTCATGGCTTTCTCCCCATGATTCTTTAGCCTTGCAGTTAAATTAATTTTTTTTTCTTTTCTTTCTCATTTTTGTTTTTCTTCTTCTGCTAAATTTTTTTAACTTTTACCCTTTTCTTTTTTAACATTTTTAACTAGTTTATCTAATATATATATATATATTTTTTTTCCTTTTTATACTTTTTCTTTATTGGTTTTCCTTTTTTAATTTTTTTTCTTTCTTTCTGAACCTCTTTTTATCCCCTTTCTCCCCCCCCCCCCCCCACGATTTGGGATCTCTTCTGATTTGGCTAAAGCATATTTTCCTGGGGTTGTTGCCACCCTTTTAGTATTTTACATGCTCCTTCATATACTCTTATCTGGACAAAATGACAAGGCGAAAAAATTCACCACAAAAAAAAGAACAAGAGGCAGTACCAAAGGCTAGGGACCTAATCAATACAGACATTGGTAATATGTCAGATCCAGAGTTCAGAATGACGATTCTCAAGGTTCTAGCCAGGCTCGAAAAAGGCATGGAAGATATTAGAGAAACCCTCTCGGGAGATATAAAAGCCCTTTCTGGAGAAATAAAAGAACTAAAATCTAACCAAGTTGAAATCAAAAAAGCTATTAATGAGGTGCAAACAAAAATGGAGGCTCTGATGGCTAGGATAAATGAGGCAGAAGAAAGAATTAGTGATATAGAAGACCAAATGACAGAGAATAAAGAAGCTGAGCAAAAGAGGGACAAACAGCTACTGGATCACGAGGGGAGGAATTCGAGAGATAAGTGACACCATAAGACGAACAACATTAGAATAATTGGGATTCCAGAAGAAGAGGAAACAGAGAGGGGAGCAGAAGAAGATATATTGGAGAGAATTATTGGAGAGAATTTCCCCAATATGGCAAAGAGAACAAGCATCAAAATCCAGGAGGTTCAGAGAACCCCCCTCAAAATCAATAAGAATAGGTCCACACCCCGTCACCTAATAGTAAAATTTACAAGTCTTAGTGACAAAGAGAAAATCCTGAAAGCAGCCAGGGTAAAGAAGTCTGTAACATACAATGGTAAAAATATTAGATTGGCAGCAGACTTATCCACAGAGACCTGGCAGGCCAGAAAGAGCTGGCATGATATATTCAGAGCACTAAACGAGAAAAACATGCAGCCAAGAATACTATATCCAGCTAGGCTATCATTGAAAATAGAAGGAGAGATTAAAGCTTCCAGGACAAACAAAAACTGAAAGAATTTGCAAACACCAAACCAGCTCTACAGGAAATATTGAAAGGGGTCCTCTAAGCAAAGAGAGACCCTAAAGAAGTGGATCAGAAAGAAACAGAGACAATATACAATAACAGTCACCCTTACAGGCAATACAGTGGCACTAAATTCATATCTCTCAGTACTTACCCCTGAATGTTAATGGGCTAAATGCCCCAATCAAAAGACACAGGGTATCAGAATGGATAAAAACCAAAACCATCTATATGTTGCCTACAAGAAACTCATCTTAAACCCGAAGACACCTCCAGATTTAAAGTGAGGGGGTGGAAAAGAATTTACCATGCTAATGGACATCAGAAGAAAGCAGGAGTGGCAATCCTTATATCAGATCAATTAGATTTTAAGCCAAAGACTACAATAAGAGATGAGGAAGGACACTATATCATACTCAAAGGAACTATCCAACAAGAAGAACTAACAATTTTAAATATCTATGCCCCTAACGTGGGAGCAGCCAACTATATAAACCAATTAATAACAAAATCAAAGAAACATATCGACAATAATACAATAATAGTAGGGGACTTTAACACTCCCCTCACTGAAATGGACAGATCATCCAAGCAAAAGATCCACAAGGAAATAAAGGCCTTAAATGACACACTGGACCAGATGGACATCACAGATATATTCAGAATTTTTCATCCCAAAGTAACAGAATACACATTCTTCTCTAGTGCACATGGAACATTCTCCAGAATAGATCACATCCTTGGTCCTAAATCAGGTCTCAACCGGTATCAAAAGATTGGGATCATTCCCTGCATATCTTCAGACGACAATGTTCGGAAGCTAGAACTCAATCACAAGAGGAAATTTGGAAAGAACCCAAATACATGGAGACTAAACAGCATCCTTCTAAAGAATGAATGGGTCAACCAGGAAATTAAAGAAGAATTGAAAAAACTCATGGAAACAAATGATAATGAAAACACAACAGTTCAAAATCTGTGCAACACAACAAAGGCAATCCTGAGAGGAAAATATATAGCGGTACAAGCCTTTCTCAAGAAACAAGAAAGGTCTCAGGTACACAACCTAACCCTACACCTAAAGGAGCTGGAGAAAGAACAAGAAAGAAACCCTAAACCCAGCAGGAGAAGAGAAATCATAAAGATCAGAGCAGAAATCAATGAAATAGAAACCAAAAAACAATAGAACAAATCAACGAAACTGGGAGCTGGTTCTTTGAAAGAATTAATAAGATTGATAAACCCTGGCCAGACTTATCAAAAAGAAAAGAGAGAGGACCCAAATAAATAAAATCATGAATGAAAGAGGAGAGATCACAACGAACACTAAAGAAATACAGACAATTATAAGAACATACTATGAGCAACTCTACGCCAACAAATTTGACAATCTGGAAGAAATGGATGCATTCCTAGAGACATATAAACTACCACAACTGAACCAGGAAGAAATAGAAAGCCTCAAAAGACCCATAAGCAGTAAGGAGATTGAAACAGTCATCAAAAATCTCCAAACAAACAAAAGCCCAGGGCCAGATGGCTTTCCGGGGGGAATTCTACCAAACATTTAAAGAAGAACTAATTCCTATTCTCCTGAAACTGTTCCAAAAAATAGAAATGGAAGGAAAACTTCCAAACTCATTTTATGAGGCCAGCATGACCTTGATCCCAAAACCACACAAGGATCCCATCAAAAAAGAGAACTACAGACCAATATCCTTGATGAACACAGATGCAAAAATTCTCGCCAAAATACTAGCCAATAGGATTCAACAGTACATTAAAGGATTATTCACCACGACCAAGTGGGATTTATTCCAGGGCTGAAAGGCTGGTTCAAACATCCGCAAATCAATCAATGTGATACAACACATTAATAAAGAAAGAACAAGAACCATATGATACTCTCCATAGATGCTGAAAAAGCATTTGACAAAGTATAGCATCCCTTCCTGGTCAAAACTCTTCAAAGTGTAGGGATAGAGGGCACATACCTCAATATTATCAAAGCCATCTATGAAAAACCCACCGCAAATATCATTCTCAATAGAAAAAAACTGAAAGCTTTTCCTCTAAGGTCAGGAACACGGCAGGGATGTCCGTTATCACCACTGCTATTCAACATAGTACTAGAAGTCCTAGCCTCAGCAATCAGACAACAAAAGGAAATTAAAGGCATCCAAATCGGCAAAGAAGAAGTCAAACTATCACTCTTCGCAGATGATATGATACTATATGTGGAAAACCCAAAAGACTCCACTCCAAAACTGCTAGAACTTGTACAGGAATTCAGTAAAGTGTCAGGATATAAATCAATGCACAGAAATCAGTTGCATTTCTCTACACCAACAACAAGACAGAAGAAAGAGAAATTAAGGAGCCCATCCCATTTACAATTGCACCCAAAACTATAAGATACCTAGGAATAAACCTAACCAAAGAGGCTAAGAATCTATACACAGAAAACTATAAAGTACTCATGAAAGAAATTGAGGAAGACACAAAGAAATGGAAAAATGTTCCATGCTCCTGGATTGGAAGAATAAATATTGTGAAAATGTCTATGCTACCTAAAGCAATCTACACATTTAATGCAATTCCTATCAAAGTACCATCCATTTTTTTCAAAGAAATGGAACAAATAATCCTAAAATTTATATGGAACCAGAAAAGACCTCGAATAGCCACAGGAATATTGAAAAAGAAAGCCAAAGTTGGTGGCATCACAATTCCGGACTTCAAGCTCTATTACAAAGCTGTCATCATCAAGACAGCATGGTACTGGCATAAAAACAGACACATAGATCAATGGAACAGAATAGAGAGCCCAGAAATAGACCCTCAACTCTATGGTCAACTCATCTTCGACAAAGCAGGAAAGAATGTCCAATGGAAAAATGACAGCCTCTTCAATAAATGCTGTTGGGAAAATTGGACAGCCACATGCAGAAAAATGAAATTGGATCATTTCCTTACAGCACACACAAAAATAGACTCAAAATGGATGAAGGACTTCAATGTGAGAAAGGAATCCATCAAAATCCTTGAGGAGAACACACACAACAACCTCTTCGACCTCAGCCGCAGCAACATCTTCCTAGGAACATTGCCAAAGGCAAGGGAAGCAAGGGCAAAAATGAACTATTGGGATTTTATCAAGATCAAAAGCTTTTGCACAGCAAAGGAAACAGTTAACAAAACCAAAAGACAACTGACAGAATGGGAGAAGATATTTGCAAATGACATATCAGATAAAGGGCTAGTGTCCAAATCTATAAAGAACTTAGCAAACTCAACACCCAAAGAACAAATAATCCAATCAAGAAATGGGCAGAGGACATGAACAGACATTCTGCAAAGAAGACATCCAGATGGCCAACAGACACATGAAAAGTGCTCCACATCACTCGGCATTAGGGAAATACAAATCAAAACACAATGAGATATCACCTCACACCAGTCAGAATGGCTAAAATTAACAAGTCAGGAAATGACAGATGCTGGCGAGGATGCGGAGAAAGGGGAACCCTCCTACACTGTTGGTGGGAATGCAAGCTGGTGCAACACTCTGGAAAACAGCATGGAGGTTCCTCAAAATGTTGAAAATAGAACTACCCTATGACCAGCAATTGCACTGCTGGGTATTTACCCTAAAGATACGAACGTAGTGATCCGAAGGGGCACGTGCACCCGAATGTTTATAGCAGCAATGTCTACAATAGCCAAACTATGGAAAGAACCTAGATGTCCATCAACAGATGAATGGATAAAGAAGATGTGGTATATATACACAATGGAATACTATGCAGCCATCAAAAGAAATGAAATCTTGCCATTTGCGATGACGTGGATGGAACTAGAGGGTGTCATGCTTAGCGAAATAAGTCAATCGGAGAAAGACAACTATCATATGATCTCCCTGATATGAGGGAGAGGAGATGCAACATGGGGGGTTAAGAGGGTAGGAGAAGAGTAAATGAAACAAGATGGGATTGGGAGGGAGACAAACCATAAGTGACTCTTAATCTCACAAAACAAACTGAGGGTTGATGGGGGGAGGGGGGTTGGGAGGGGGGGTGGGATTATGGACACTGGGGATGGTATGTGCTATGGTGAGTGCTGTGAAGTGTGTAAACCTGGTGATTCACAGACCTGTACCCCTGGGGATAAAAATATATTATATGTTTATAAAAAATAATATTAATAAAAAAAAAAAAAGATGAAAGGCCAGTTTTTAAAAATCTATGTCATGCCTTAAATCTGAGACCAGTGAATAAAGGCTACTTTTGTTTGAGTAAATGGTAATAGAAATGAAAGAAGCAGAATCATGGTAGTGAGGCTTGTAAAAAATTGGTAAATATAGAGAACAACAAAGGGAACAAGCCAGACCAGTCTACTGCCTAGATTTCTGTTAAATCTCCTTGATTAAGGCTTTTCCAAAAAAAAGAAAGAAAGAAAGAAAGACTCCTCTAGCCACGAAGCACATTGTGGGCTTTTCTGAACTTCTACTGTTCTTTTCATGCGACGGTGATGGCTAGGTACAGGCTCTGTTGGTTATTCCCATTCACCTTGCTAATCCACCAGGATGCTCTGCTCACCAGCTCTGGTCCATTTCTTTGGAAAGCAATCAAGTATTCCCAGACAAATCCATCTTCTGATTCTATGCCTCTATATTTCCTTTCTAAGCTTTTAACATTTCTTTATTTCTCTCTATTACCAGGGAGTAACTGCCTCTCTCTTCTCAGAGGAACAAGGAAAAAAAAAAAAAAAAGAAGAAGAACTAGGAAACAGTAAATCATCCAAGGGATAGTCAAATTTGACAAATTTTATAGTTCTTTCCAAGGTCAAATTCCCATGTTTCTGCTTTTATCTTGAGTAGCCTTGCATATAAATGGTGCTATGTCTGTAGTAAAAACAAGGTAAACTATGGTAGTGATTGTAATGTTATTGCTATTATAACATAGCAAACAGAAATATACAAACATAAAATTTGATGTTATACTATGTCATAGTACAGTAAAGAATTTTGAGTGACATATTTTGGGATCTGTGGTAAACACTTTACATAGATCACTCTGTTTACTGTTAGGAGGCTACTACTTTTATGCATACTCATTTTATAACTGAGGATATCCTTATATAATTTCTAAAGTAAAGCACTAAGTGGGAGTGCCTGGGTGGCTCAGTCATTAAGCCTCTGCCTTGGGCTCAGGTCATGATCTCAGGGTCCTGGGATCGAGCCCCATATTGGGCTCCCTGCTCAGCTAGGAGTCTGCTTCTCTCTCTCTCCCTCTTTCTTCTCCACTTCCCTGCTTGTGCTCGTTAAAGTGGGTGCTCTCTCAAATAAATAAATAAAATCTTTAAAAAAAAAAAAGTACTAGTTACCAAAAGGACCAGTGACTCAACTTCTGAAGTTCTTGAATAACCCTGCTTTTTCAAAATTTATACCCAATTTCCAAACTCCTGCCACTATTATAGTTTCTATATATTGATTTCTACATCAGGGATAATATATGTGTCCTATTGCAAGAGCCCAAATTTGACACAAAGGTGGGAAAGATGCTCAGAGAAAAGGGGACAGACCCATCAGCTAAATAACACACAGCTAAACTGTCCCTGATGCAATCCATCACATTTTTGCTAAATAAACTTAACACCTAAATGGTGAGTGGTGCTGGATTTCACCTAGAAAGAGGAGTAAGGAGCTGTTAATTCAATTCTAGGGGTTAACCAAATTGGCACACTCTGATGGAAGGGCCGGCTGGCAGAAAAATACTTGAGCGAAGGGTATTAGTTAGCTAGAGCTGCTCTAACAAAATACCACTGACTGGGTGGTTTAACAGAAACTAGTTTTCTCATAGCTCTGGAGGCTAGAGGCCCAAGATCAGGGTGTCAGAGGTTTAGTTTTTTCTGAAGTCTTTCCCCTTAGCTCACACATGGCTGCCTTCCCCTGTGTCTTCATGCTGGCCTTTCCTACGTGTGTGCATTCCTGGGTCTTTCTGTGTCTCAATCTCCTTCCTCATAAGGGCACAAGATATATTGAATTAGAGCCCACACTAACAATCCCGTCTTAACTTAATTACCTCTTTCAAACCCCTTTCTCCAGATATAGTTAGTTACATTCTTAGGTACTGGGTGTTAGGGCCTCAACATATGAATTTGAGGTGGGTGAGACACAATACAGGCCATAACAGGCAGGCGGGAAGGTCCTGAGACATCGCAGGTCTGCGACTGGCATGTAGGCCCAGTCTCCTCAGTTTGCCCCAGCTGCGAGATAAGGATTACTTTTCCCATTTTGCAGCTGAGAAGAGTAAGTAACTTGCTCAAGACCTCACAGATCAGTAGATAGCAATCAAGACTCGACCTACCTTTAGCTGATTCTAAATCCTAATCTTTTTCCATTAAATCAGTGTGCTAAATCTGCTTTTCTACAAGTCAAATATCCAACACAATTGTAACTGAAATACAAGAAGATAAGTTACTCAATTGCCTTATTTTTAAACTTTCATTCCATTAGCTTTCTCCAATATTTGTCTCTAATAATACAGACTTTAACAATCTGAGAACCCAATTATTTCACTTGACAAGTGTATTTGGAGTGTCTGTAAGGTGCCAGGCACAATTTCAGTGATTGTGATACACAAGTAAATAAAACAAAAAAATCCCTCCATAAATTGAGATGATATTCTAGTTGCTGGTTTATAGTGGAGAGAAAGAATAAACAAAGTAATTAAACTGAGTATATATTATGCTATATGGAGATAGATAGCTGGAAAAAAAAATAGATCCAAGTTTTTGGGACAGGTGCAAGGTGGGGAAATTTTAATAGGGTAAAGGCAGGCTTTCCTGAGACAGATTTATCATACTGTTTGAATAAGATGTGTTTTGGACTGCAAAAATAGTAATAACAGTAACTTAAAAAGAATACTTGCAGAATTCACTGGAACTTAAGCTCTTAGTTCCCTTTCATTAGCTATTTTATTCATGGCTGTGTATGTGTCTAAAAACCAACTAGAACTATATTGAATTCAGTAGTTCACAGACTGGAAGGAAAGGCAGTTCTAGCAACGCTCCTCACTCCCTCCCCTCTTTCCCTCTCTCTCCTAGTCTTTCAGTTTCTATCTCTCCTTCTTTTGGGCATCTCTACTTGACAGGGAACATAGGCACTCGCTGCTCTGTAGTCATATTTTTTAGCAGCTAAAATGCTAAATGCTGACCTGTCCCATTATTCATGAGTGGGGCAAGAGAGCATCTCAGCTTCACGAGCTCACCAAGTAGGAGTCCTATGTGTGCTGCGGACTTCATGTTCCCTACGTGAGCAGGTGAGCCTGTGATTACTTCTCAGAACTCATCTCTCTCTAAACTGAGGTACAAGTTGGAGAATCAGGAGTTATAAACCCAGACTGTGTTTAGAGACACACAAGGGCAGGATTTTAGGAACTCATAGAAGTAACCGTCCTTCAGGTATGGACTATGTCTTAGACTTCTTTGCTCCTTTGATTCTTCCCACTTGAAACAGGATCTTACATAGGACCTTGCTCATGGTTTTTATAAATTTTTGTAATTGATTATTGGGAGAAAATGCTGCATCAGCTGTGGAAATGATTTTTTTTTAAGATTTTATTTATTTATTTGACAGACAGAGATCACTAGTATGCTGAGAGGCAGGCAGAGAGAGAGAGAGAGAGAGAGAGAGAGAGGAGGAAGCAGGCTCCCTGCTGAGCAGAGAGCCCAGTGAGGGACTCGATCCCAGGACCCTGGGATCATGACCTGAGCTGAAGGCAGAGGCTTTAACCCACTGAGCCACCCAGGTGCCCTGTGGAAATGTTTCTTAAACTGTAACTTTGAAAGCCAGTGTAAAGTATGTAAGGATAGCAGTGTTTTTCAACCCACAGAGTTAATGGATGGTACATTTTCTTTCTTTCTTTTTTTTTAAAGATTTTATTTATTTATTTATTTGAGAGAGAGACAGTGAGAGAGAGCATGAGCAAGGAGAAGGTCAGAGAGAAAAGCAGACTCCCCGTGGAGCTGGGAGCCCGATGCGGGACTCGATCCCGGGATCCAGGATCATGACCTGAGCCGAAGGCAGTCGTCCAACCAACTGAGCCACCCAGGCGTCCCGGATGGTACATTTTCAATGTGAAGTTTTTCCTCCAGATATTTCCATTACAATTTTGACTTTAATACCGAGTTTATAGTAGAATTTAGTATAACAATATCTCTTTGAGCCCAAATGATATTTTACATCTAACAAGTTAATATTTCATGGAATTTTTCCAGGCACTCTCTTCTCTGAAGTTGTTTGACATGTATAGATTTATGTTATCCTATGTATAAGAGATTATTTTTACGTTTAACAATGTATGAAAATAGAACACCAAAAGGGATTTGGTATAATGTGCTTTCTAAAGAAATGCTTTAGAAGTTAGATATCAAAATAAATTAATAAAATCTCTTGGTTCTTTTCCTGGGCCCCATCCTGAGATTCTAATTTAATTAGTCTGTACTAGGGGCCTGAGCATTGGGAAATTCTTAAGGTTCTCCAGATTACAGTAATGAACAGAGAGATTTGAGAACCACTGTTTTGGAGTCTTATTAGCCCTAGACTATGGATGAAAGTCCCTATTGAGGCTGACAGTTAATCAAAACTAGTCTACAGAAAAGCGTTCACACAAACAAATAAAAAAGCAGAACAAACAAACAAAAAAAAAATCCCCCAAACCAGAGCCTATAAGAAAATATCTGCCATGGGAACCTAGACAGTGCCCAAGGCCATCGACTTGAACTCATGCATAAAAATCAATAGATTCCTTTTAAACATTTACTTTAATGCATAATTAATAGCATTAATCAGCAAATAATTCAGATCTGGGAATGCTGATCAGGAAATAGACAGCAATCCATTTTATCGAAATGTGAGACCCTAAAAAAATAGCTCTTAAATAATTATCCCTCCTCCTTCCTGTCACTTCTAGATCTTGTCATCTGAATAGCTTTAATAGCTTTATTCAGCTGTAAGTAACACAGGGTACACCCTACAAAACATTTTCCAGGTATACAATTTGACACAAGGAGGTATGATCAAGATGATAAGCCCTGTCCCCAGGCAACCCCAGTCTGGTTTTTGTTCCTATAGACTAGTTTACATTTTCTAGAATTTTATATAAATGGATTCATTCGGTATGCACTCTTTTTCATTTACCTTTCACTTAGCATAATTATTTGGAGATCCATTCATGCTTTGGCTTTCATCAAAGTTCATTCTTTTTTATGCCTAAGTAGTAGTCTATGGGACTACTATGGGACAACTACTATTTTTGTTTTCAATATGTCCCATTTGTTCTTCCCATTTAAACTCTTTTCTGACATCTCTTGAATTAACTCAGTATTTTAATCATCCAATTTAATTTCCTTTGTTACCTTATTACTATTGTTATTTTGGTTGTGTCTATATATAGTATATAATTTAAATTATCACAGTCTACTTTCATGTGATATTTACTTCATTATTGTATAAGAATCTTCTATTAGTCTACTTCCATTTCTCCCCTATGCTGTTATGCTATTGTCATACAATTTATTTTCATATATCTCAGTCAATTTTGTTTTTAAGCAATATAAATATTGAGAAACATCTCATATATTTGCTCATCTTGTGTATTTATACTTACCTAGTGCTCTTCATTCCATACGTAGATCCAGATTTCCATCCACTATAACCATTTTCCTTCTGCCTAATGAACTATCTTAATAGCGTTTCGTGGTTTGAGTGTATTGTTGGTGAATTATTTCAGCTTTTGTATGTCTGAAAAAGTGTTTATTTCACCTTCATTTTTGAAAGACTTTTTTTTTCTGGGTATAGAATTCTAAGTTGACAGATTTTCCCCCCCTTTTTCCCCCAATACTTTAAAAATTGCTCCACTGTCTTTTCACATGACTATTCCTTAAAGAATAGTCATTCCTTAGAGAAATCTGCTCTTTCCCTGATCTTTGTACCTCTGTGCATAATGTGTCAGTGGCTGTGTTTTCAATTTTCTCTTTAGTACTGTTGGTCAGTTTGATTAGGATGTGCTTAAAATAGTTTTCTCTACATTTTTTGTGCTTAAGGGTGCATTGTGCTTCCTAGAGGTATGGGCTTACATAGTTTTCATGAAAATGGAGAAGTTTCAGCTAAAGTCTTTTTCAAAGAATTTTTTATCCATTTCTTTTTTCTACTTCTTTGTCCTTGGCTTCTTGAAATTACTCCATAATCCACTGTGCTCTTTTTATTTTTTTGTTCTCTGTGCTTCCTTGTGAATAGTTGCTGTAATATTACCAGTCCTCAAGTTCATTAATCTTTTCTTCAGTGTCTTGTCTTTTTTTCTTCAATGTCTTATCTGTTATTAATCCCACTCAGTTTCTTTTCCATCTCATAATGAGAAGTTTGACCTGTATCTTTTTAAAATACTTTCCATGTCTCTACTTACCATTTTGAACAACGGTATATACTTATAACAACTGTTTTAGTGTCGTAGTTTACTAATTATAACATCTGTGCCAAATTCTGGGTAAGTTTGTTGTTGTTGTTGTTGTTATTGTTTTTTTTTTAGATTTTTATTTATTTATTTGACACAGAGAGAGAGAGAGAGAGAGAGAGGTATCACAAGAAGGCAGAGAGGCAGGCAGAGAAAGAGGGGGAAGCAGGGTCCCTGCTGAGCAGAGAGCCTGATGTGGGGCTCAAACCCAGGACTCTCAGATCATGACCTGAGCCGAAGGCAGAGGCTTAACCCACTGAACCACACAGGTGTCCCCCTGTGTAAGTTTTTATTGGCTCTACTCTTTGTGATGTGTTGTGGTTTTCCTACTTCTTTTCATACCTGATATTTTCTACTTAGTGCCATGCCTTATGAGTTTTACCTTTTCAGTGCTGGATATTTTGTTTCATATAAATATTCTAGAGCTTCATTCTGGGATGCAGTTTAATTATGGAAACCAATTTTTCTTTTCAGCTTTGCTTCTAATATTTGTTAGGTGGACTAAAACAGTGCTCAGTTTAGGGCTTATTATTTCCCACTACTGAGACTTTTGTATGTCCTCTACTCAATGTCCCATTCATAATAAATAGTAGGAAAATTGGGAACAAACAGGTACTATTCCTAGTCCTGTATAAGTGCTGGGCACTGTTACTGTTGATTCTTTTAAGTAGTAATCTTTTTCCCAAACTCATATCTATTCACATATATGTGCTAATCAATATTCTGCAGATTCTAGATTTCACTGTGCATTTCTGTCCTGTCCAGTACTCTCAGAATCTCTCTCTGCCTTGGCTTCCCTGGACTCTCAGCTCAATTCAGGGAGTTTGCTGAGCTCCGCCTGAGACCCTCCTCCCTATATCACAGCCTAGAAACTCTTGCAAGGCTGTAAGCTTCGTTTTATAATTGTATCAAATATGGTCCACAAGGATTAAATATCTTTCCCCAAACTAGTTAGAGTCCAATATAAAATTCAGTTCTGTTAGAAGATGTTAAACAAATTACTTAATCAACTTGTGGTGGATGAGTTCCAGCTGTTTATAAAATGTATATAGTAATACTGGCTCTAAATAAATGATTGTAATGTGGCTGAAATGAAAGCTCAGTTTGTGTGTAGTCAACAGTATTCTGTCAGCAGCTACCTAAAATATTAATGAAAACAGTGATTTTGCATATAGCTAGTTTAATGTTCAAAGGACTCCACTGTTTTCAAAGAATTCAGTGGAAAAAAGCCCAAGAGAATAGTCACTATGTTTCTATTCAAAAGAGAAAGCAAAACCTTCTTAACTAGGCATCTGCTCATATATACAGGTTAGCAATGCTGGTAACTATGATGGATACTAACCCATCCCTTATTGAACACTGCCACACCAAAAGAACTGAGCTCCCACACTGCTGTATTCATTTTTCTGCATGACTCTGTTCTTCATGTGTTTCTTAAAAACACAAAAGTTAAAATGGTCGGTCCATTCCTCTCATATAGCACTTCTCTAAATGTATCACAAAAAGCAGTTTTAATAGTAATTCTGAACCTCCTTGCATGTCATAATTTAAAATATTATGAAAATATTAAAATGGATTATCATTCTTAATTTTCTTTTTCTTGTATTTTTTTTTTTACATTTAAGAACTGTGTTTTATCTTCTAGGTTTTAGGTTTACACTAAAAGTTAAACAGCTCTCCTTCTAAGTACAGATGAAGTCAAGCTCACTAAGGCACTTGCTCCTGGTAGATAATTCATGCCTTGGCATTTGTAAAACGCCAAACTATTTTGGAAAATATAAGCCCTCTTTCATTTCCCTTGGTAGCACATTTCAGCCTCTACTTAGGGTGAACAGGCAGTCTAAGCTGCCTGATACAACTGATGGCCATCATAATGGTAGGATATGGCTAATCAGCAAAAATTAAATGAACACTAGCAGCCTAAAGGAACCAGAATGTGTGCAAAGGATTGTCGTTTCAGCTTTGATTCACTTTTGTCTTCTCCCAGAACATGCTGTCTTTTAAGCCTGGCCAGACTTTTTTAAAGGTCTGAGCCTGTGGGCAGGTACTAAATGGCAAACTCAGTTTATGGGAGAAGACTTCAGTTAGCTTATACTTATTTACTTATTCATAAAATGACTTGAAAAAATAACATACACTTAAATTTTTTTAAAAAAGTGGTGATGTTGAACTACATCAAAAAAGATGAGCTATTGAAAATGAATGTTGTACTGTTCTTAATTGGAAAATTCAATTATACATGGTCTGCCTAAATATTCTGAAGTTATTATAGGTGAGAGAAATTCAATAGATTTCTAATTGTTTTTCTAAAAGCATTTATATTGTTCTCTTACAGAAGGTTTTGCAAGCAAGTGTGGAAATGACAAAAAAACAAGGCTCCAACTGTCCTTGGTACTAGTAGGCCAATAGCACCCTGGAGAGGATGATTTTCTTTCTTTCTTTTTTTTTTTTTTGTTTCATTTTATTTCTTTTCAGTGTGAGGAAGATTTTTAAAAGAAAAACCATTACCAACACAATAGAAAATGATACATTTTTGAATATTTTGTGACACTCCTTGTTTTAACTTATTTGAAATGGAAATAAGGAATCATGGAAAACTTATAGAAAGCCAATACTTTGGTAGAGCGCCTTCAAATTAAATATAAAATCTAAATATGTTGACAGATACAACACAAATAGACAGTAAGTGACACTCTGGGAAATGCCATGGAGAAATGCTTGAGTAGTTTTGAAAATTTCTTCAATAATTGAGTGGCAAAGATTTTTTTATATTATGTATTGTTTGTTATTAATATTAATATATTTTTAGTTGTAAGATTCAGGCAAATAGTCAAGATTGAAAGATGCTGGAAATGAAATCTGTAGCATCATTGCTTTCAAAATATTCTCCCTAACTGTATTTTTAGTGGACCAGTTTCACATGCTATAAGGAATAGCTATTTCTGTTGCCTTTTAGGCAAGGCTTTCCAGAGAAACTGTTTTAAGCTTTAAAATGTGTGGTCAGTGAAGAGATGTAATGCTTGTATGATGCAAATAAGGATGCAGATTAGAGAAAGATGTTGTCAATCACAGTTGTTGGCCTCCTTTGGAATTAATCAAGGTGGCTGGGTTTAAATTTAACTGACACTTTTGACTGTTACATATTTTAGAAGACAAATACATGTCTGCTTAGCAATTCCTATAAACACCTATTTGATTTTGTGCCAGTGACACAGTCTTTAAGTTTTTTATTATAATAATAATATGCTGGTGTATCAATTTATAAAATTCTAATGGTTCATTTTAATTTGGAAGATTTTGTACACACCAACTAATATTTCTCTGAATATTTATAAAACAGAATCGCAAATCATTACATTAAGGTATTTGGTACTATTTATCTGGACTTTATATCAAACAAAGATCACCCAGCACAGATTCTTTAAAGCCTGCTAATGGAAATTCTATAAAATAAATACATATATATTAAATGGAATGATCATTACATATGCAGGTTATAAAAAGTTTGGGAGATTAGTATGATGGAGTAGAAAATTATGAAATTTGAAATCAGATTAACTGTTAATTTGAATCGTGGCTTTAACGCATCTCCATTTTGTAAAATGGTAATACTAATATATACATTGTATTTGGGAGTTGGAAGATTTGATTTAATCTGCACAAATAAACCTGGGTACCCTGGTACCATAAAGTTAGACAAGACCTAATTTGTCCTACATTTGGTTTGTTCCATTAGACTTAAAAAAAAAAAAAACTTCTGTGATACCTGTCATTACTAACAAAAATAAGAGATCAGTTATAATATCAAATGATGTAAATATAATATCAAAGATAAAGTCTAAGTGGGGGGAAACAAGAAGGAGAACTCTTGGTACTTTTCACTGCAAACGAGTAACTTGTAGATGTCAATAGAAAATGATTGGGAAAGGGTTAATTTTCACTGGTTATGTTTCGTACACTTCAGTGACTAGCCTAGCATATATCAAGGACATAATCCATAAGAATAATAGGAGTTGAGCAATTTGGGGAAATGCCTTAGAAAAATGAAATCCTATGCAATCTCTCCATAATGATTTCTCAGGTTTTTCTGTGGAGAAACTGGTCACTTTTACTCCGCATTTTTTTTTTCTCTGTCTTGGAAAGAATTCTTTCTGGGCTCCTGTATCCCAGCAAAATAGGGCAGCCTCTTAGTGAGTCTCAGTGTTGTGTCAACAGAGAAAGAAGCTCAAATCCAGTGCCAACGGTCCTAAAAACAATTGACATTTAAGGCCTCTAAAACAGGTAGCAATAACACAGAGAGGGCTATAACAGAAAAGGGTCCTTCCAAATCTTACTTACCTGCCTGTCTTCTCAAAGCCCTCTCATAGTAAGCCAGCCTGACATTTCTTCCTGTTCCAAACTCCTTAAACATTCCACCTGGATGCGGGGGTGAGGTCTGGGGCAAGGCAGTCCTTCTGCCTCTCCTTCCTTGGTTTTTGTAAATCTTACCTCCTCATTCCATGTCCTGTTTTGGGGTCTATTCTATCTCCTCTTTCACTAAGGTTCCAAGTTCTTTCTAAATATATATTAGCCTAAACTCCTCTCAATGTCCCTCCTCACCTGTGGACTCAGTCAGAAGAAGAGCAAGCCCCGAGTTGAGCAGAGAAATCAAAGGGACGGCCTAGAAGCAGGGAGCGGAAATTGAGAAAGGAGGCCCTCAACAGCAGGGGTGCTAATTTTGCTCACTCGTGTCTTCTTCCACACCTGGCACACTGAAAGGGCTTGATAAATATTGGTTGGATAAAGAAATATATGAATAAATGAATATTTAAACCTTAATATGTTGATTCCTAATCCTCTTGTAACTCTAAATGCTAGACTATGGAGGCATTCTACGTAGGTCTCTTGGATTATTGTGGAGAATTTGGAACAGTGTCTGAACAGAGTTGGAAGAGGGGAGTATAACGGAAAAGCCAAGAGTCCCTGGAAGATTTGTTCTGGACATGCATTTCTGACCAGCTTCAGGTATGAGATCATTAAGGAGTCCCTTCATACTTGAAAATGGAGCAGTTTCTAAAACGAAAACTATAGGGAAATATTTTTCTTGCACAATGAAAACACATAGGATTCATACAGTATTGAAATAAAACCAGTAACAATAGAGTATCACAACTTTTAAAATGCATATGGGGAACCTTACTCACCACATTTTAGACTTACGTGGAAACCATACATCATTTTATGATTATCCTTGCAAGAAAAGTGCAGATTGTGAATTTCTATGCACAATTTGGGTGGATAGGGACTATCTTTTAGTTCATATGTCTACTTCACATTCCACGTTCTTGATTTACTTCAACTAAAAATTTCAAAAACTTAAAACTTAGATTAAATTTTTAAAAAACTAGATTAATACTAGATTAATAAAATAGAACTACTGGAGGTGATTAAGTTACAAAAGCTGTTTCTCAGCTGTCAATGAGAGTACAGAGAACTTAAAATGGTGAACTCACTGATTTTAAAATTTGATTCAATTTACAGAGAAATTTGGAAGCAACCTATTTCTTTACTTTTTAATTCAAAGTGTACCTGTATCATTTTCCTCTGAAAGCGAAAGAATCATTGTTGACTGTCTCTGACTTCTAGCCTTTCTTCAGTGTCTTTCATGATTTTTTATATCAAAAATGCATGTTCCTATTAAAGGCATGCTGTATGTGACCATTTTTACAGCTTGATATGTTGCATTTTAGGCTGATGTTAAGTAGAGGTCACCTGAAAATATTTATGGTTTAAAAATGTTCTGGATTTGATAAAATATAAATTTGTGATTTTCTATTTAGAAGAGGACCTGAATAAAGAAGGAAAAAGTGCATTTTGCCATGCTGTGCTATTAACCCATTGACAAGGAGTTACAGTAGAAGCTGTTTCCAATACAGGAAAAGAGTAATGATGTTATTTTGCTTCTCATTTGCAAATAAACACTGAAGCAGAGAATGCTGAGAAACCATGGCAAACCAATGAAAAAATTCATTCTATTACTTACTCATTTGGGAAAGAACAGAATGGAATTATACAGTGACACACAATGAAAGCGTCCAGAGATCAGTGTGGAGAGGGGAAAAAATTACCTAGGATGTCTATGTTCTCTGGTGATAGAAACCTCAAAGGAAATACCCTCTTTAATTTGGAAAAGAACATAACAACATATGTTTGGTATCCTTCCAGAATTTCAGCACTCATATTAAGGGTATGAAATAGAGCAAGACCTAGTTGTAAGAAGAATGACTCTAAGATTTTAATTTTATATCATTCATCATATAGTTTAATAAAAAAATATTTACCACAGTATGTCTTTGAGACAATGAACAACTACTAAAATATATTAATACCAGCTCTAAAAGTCAGAATTTCAAGGATTTATTAAATTCCATGCATGGACACACTATTTGGCAATAAGGCATTTGAATCGAGTTGACATTGCCTATTATGCCCAAAATGTGCAAGGTTCTTTCTCATCCTCAACCCCATGTGTAAACCCACTATCACAATTCAATGAAACAAGTATTTCTTCCCTCAAATTACAGCTGAAGAAATTTAAAGAGGTGATGATAAATTACCTTAGACCACACAGCTGGTTAATCTGACAGCAAATTCAAGCACCATGTGCCTCTCCAAACAGAGGGCATAATAAACATGACTTACAGAGGAGAATACTATAAAATAAAATGGCAGTTAATTTAAAAGATAAAAATACAGATTCTGTGGATAGAGGTGTCACAGCATAAAGGACACTTTTCTAAAGACCGCGCAGATGACCACCTGCTGTTTGCCAGGATCTGGTGCCACCAGCCACAGTTGCTTTTTTGTGTGTGTCTTCTTTCATTCCTTCACTCCACTGTCAATCCTAAATGACATACCCCACCCCCTAATGTCAAGAGGCATTAGATTTTATTTTTGATCTCTTTGTTCCGTCAGTTTAAAGGACAAGATGTCAGAAAGAATAGACTATTGACTGAAAGCCAAACCCTTCTGCCTTGATTTCAGACCCTTAGCAATTTGGTTCCACTTACTTCTGCAGCCTTATTTCTCAGTGCTTTGCTCACAATCTACCACTCATTTCCTGCCCAATCACTGTTGTTTGTTGTGTGTCAGACTCTTTCCACACTAATATTTCCTTCCCCTCTAGTGAGCTTATTACCCAATGTGGGCAGTTGCTAATTGTTTTCAGGAGGGGAAATTAATTAACTAGACAATTTGGGATATTAGGAGACATTTTCTCAATCATAACCCCAGCTTCTAAAATAAGTATCTTCCTATCTTGCCACCCATCAACAATAGTAGAACAATTTTTCTCTTTAATAACACTAATTTAAATATGTAAACGTAACATAAGAATGTTTATTTTAGTAATACCCAAAACATTTATATAATTTTTCTTGGGTTCACTTCTTAGAGATCTACTAATACCTGAAATACACCATCTCAGAACTCTTCTCCCATGGGAACCATAAGAAATACAGCTCTTAGAGTTGCTATGGTATGGGATAATATGATAGTAAAAGTAGATGTTTATCTTAATAAAGATAGCAATAATATAAGGATGTAGACTGCATGGGAACAGTGGAATTCAAAAAAACATTGATTTCTAGATCAGTGTATGTAGCATCACAAGAAGAAGAAAAGTGGGATAATCTGTAGGGGATAGTGGCAAATAATATACTTCTCTCAAGTGGATCATAATGGAAAATGAAAGAGTAATTGAGACTTTTTGACCAGATAGTATGTAATATGCTGTATTTCTTAAACCACCCAATGGGAAAACAGCCCAGTTTAAAAACATAACAACAAAATGATAAGCAAGTTAGACTTAATATTTATATGAATACCAATAACAGCTAACATTCAATGGATATGATATTCTAGGCACATTTTTTAAAAAAGATTTTTATTTATTTATTTGACAGAGAGAGATCACAAGCAGGCAGAGAGGCAGGCAGAGAGAGGAAGGGAAGCAGGCTCCCTGCTGAGCGGAGAGCCTGATGCGGGGCTCGATGCCAGGACCCCGGGATCATGACCAGAGCCGAAGGCAGAGGCTTAACCCACTGAGTCACCCAGGTGCCCCTCTAGGCACATTTTTTATATTAAGTGTCATATTTGTTCTGCTATACTCCCAAGAGGTGTGTACATTTCATCCCCATTTTACCCCTCATAAAACTAAGGCATAAAGTCCAAAATCACACAGCTTAGAATGTGTCCAGGCTGGGAATGAAACCCACATCTGTCTGACATTAAAGCTGATTGCTGAGCATTCGTAGACAGAAACCAATCATAAAAGTAGAAGAAACTCACCAAATTCGAGGACTTTATTTCCTTCCTGGGTGGCCTTTCAGTAGACTAACCCTGTGCATCTTATAAAAACACAGTAGAAGTGTTTTTAAACACATGATGTATCCTCAGCACATTTTAATCCATGAAATAAAGAGCAACTTTATTTAATCAATGGTTGGAATAGTGGTCTGAGTACTTTAATTTAGTTAAACTTAAGACACATTTTTTTCAGAACAAAATTGGGAAAAATATATTTCTTGAGTACCAAATACAAAACAGCTGTTGGCTTTGGGAAATATGTAACATTATAGTTTACCACAAGTGATTAATACTTCTCGAGTTTACTGAATCTATTCAGGATCATTTTCATCCCCTGCAAAAAAATCCAGCTTTTTATTCTAGTAATTTCCTTTTAACAAACAACATTCATTTAAACCTAAATATGGATATTCTTTCTGAAATTTGTAATTTAGCTGTTTGGGAAAGGAATAAGCTGTTTATAATAAATATATACCTGTCACTACCCACTGTTGCCTATATGAGAAGCCAAATGTCTACAGTCAGAATATCTGCCCTTCTGAGTTTCACTTGAGGGCTCCTGTGTGAAACCATTTTGTATTCTCTCAGTGGCATCTTCCTGCGTATGAGGCATCTATGCCTCTCCCTGTACCTCAGACTCATTTATTACAGAAAACCATGGCCTTTGTTTTGAGGCACATGGTAAAGTTCCTAAAGTGACCATCGTGTGAGCCATCGCCAGTATTTATAATATACCATCCCAAAGATATGGCCCATATTTGAGGAAATATGCCCAATTATTTTTATATGATATAATGACACAAAGGCAGGAATTTAATTTTATTTATGTAAATCACCTAACTTCCCTTTTATTCTATCTGTAGACAGTGGAATGACATTAAGCATTTTAAGACAGATGTGTGTACAGTTTATTCCTATAGTAACTCTCAAGTCCATGTTTACATAGAATGATTTTGCAAACAAATAAAGTAAAAACTGATGCAGTGTGGATAAGATTCCCAATATAAACTGAATCTCCCCTTTAGTAAAATCAATCTTAAGAAATCTAAGCTTCTAAACTCAGGCTAGAAATTTTTGTAGAAATCTTTTTCTACTTATTTCTTTTTCACAAAATAGCACTAAGTGTAGACACCTCAATGCCATCAATAAGTCCTATCCTTCAAAACAGGCAAATAAGTAAAAAATAAATAAAATGAGCAAAACTAGCAACTTCCAGATTAGATATTTCCAAGCTCCTTACTTTTCTCAAGCCTTTAAAAATGGAGAGCAGATGCTGCTGTTGACGTTCCAGGGAGAGAGAAGAAACCTTGTTATGAGCCGCTTTAAATCCTCTTTAGAGCCACTCTGAAAACTTTTGCACAACAGGAAGAGAAGTGAATTTTATCCAGGGAATATAAACATGCTACTGAGCACTGATGATTCCTGCATGCCAAATTAAGAATCTTGAATAAATGTTGGGCGGGAGCGTATAAAAGTATACGTCTCCAGGAAGGGAAATTGAGAAGTGTTTTTTGGTTGGTTGGCTTGTTTTGTTTATTTATTTATTTATTTAGGTTTTGTTTTGTCCGTTTTATTTTTTAGAATTGAAAATCCAGAGGTTTTTTTTTTTTTTTTGAAGATTTTATTTATTTATTTGAGCGAGAAAGAGCATGAGCAGGGGGGAGGGGCAGAGACAGAAGCAGGCTCCCCACTGAGCAGGGAGCCTGACACAGGACTCCATCCCAGGACCCCTGGATCATGACATGAGCCAAAGGCAATGCTTAACCAGCTGAGCCACCCAGGTGCCTGGGAAATCCAGTTTCTATCACATACTAGAAGATCAAAGTCTCTGGCTACTACTGATTGTGCTGTGTTTGGCTGGCAGGATCTGGGCCACTTTAGGTTAGCTGTTGTGTGGACAATGAGCGATACGTGTTTGTTTTTTCAAGGACGTGATCTTCCTCTATAAACAATGCATCTGTCATTTTATTCATTATATCTGCAGGATTTAGTTTTGTACCCCAGTGAGCAGATTGGGTGGCCATGCCAGGATTTGCCACCCCATGAGTTGAAGATCAATAAATTGGATTTAGTTGCTAGTGTTATTCTCCTATTATAGACCATAAAAGGCCATTTCTGAAGGGCCCAAATACAGATAGTCCTTTCTGTGCTAGATTTTGGTTTGTTTTTCAGTTCCAGGGGAACTGTGGGAGGATTTATTTATTTTTATTTTTTGTCTTTTAAAGACTTTATTTATTGGAGAGAGAAAGAGAGAGAGTGAGAGCAAGAGCACGAGCACAAGCAGGAGGGAGGAGCAGAGGCAGAGGGAGAAGCTAACTCCCCACTGAGCAGGGAGCATGAGGCAGGGCTCCATCCCAGGACTCTGGGATCATGGCCTGAGCCAAAGGCAGACACTTAACTTACTGAGCCACCCAGATGCCCGTGTGAGGGTTTAATGATTTTTAAAAATTTGGATTAATTTAATTCTCAGAAAGCTATAGCCGATAAAGTTATGTCTTTCAATTCAGAAAATTTGCATTGACCACCATGTTGGCAGCATTTATGCTCAAAATTGTGTATTCGCTAGCTATTACTGCATAACCACTACCACAAAATTTCAATAGCAGACGAAAATGAGCACATATTTTTCGCTCATGTGTCTATGAGTTGTCTGTAGTTGGGGTGATCTAGGCTTGGCATGGTGAACTTACCCATGCTGAGGGCTGCATCCACATGTCTCTCATCCTTCTTGGGGTAGAGGGATACTCAGGCTATATCCTTCTGAAGTAGTGGCAGAAGCAAAAGAGGACTCAAGCACATTTTATGCCTTTTTTTTTTTTTTTACTCTGTTTTCACTGTATCACGTTGGCCAAAGCAAATCACATGGGCAGTCTCTGTCCATGGTCAGACTTGCCATTACATGGATGTGTAATGCTACTACACGGGAGTGATAATTGAGCACAATACTTAAAAGCACCATGGCATGGGAGAGAAAATATAATTTTTACAAAATGAAATCACTTTGTTGGAAAGAATAAAGGCCCTTGGCCTAAAGTATCACACAATTTATTTGTAATCAGCTTCTTCCTATCACTCATTTCCTTTTCATTCCTACAACTGGCTCCTTCTCCTGGAATGTCTTCCTTCTCTTTCTTAACCTGATCCGTATTTATTCACCCTTTAAGCTCAGCACATACACCACCCTTTACAGAAAGTAAATTCTGACCTTCGTCGTTTAAGGCAGAAACACTTGCAGTCCCTCTAGACCAGCATTTTTCATGTTGCATTGTAATGATCTACATGTCAGTCTCTCCAGAAGGAGGAGAGCGCCTTTGAAACTTTTGTTCCTAACACTGCATGTAGCCAGTGCTCATTTATATTTATTGAAGGAAGACAATAAATGAAACAGAAGAAGACAAAAAGACACAGTTTCTGCCTTCAAAACTCAAGTCCTATGCTCTAAAAGTACATATTTTCCTAATAATTTTATATGAGTGAATTTAAATTATAAAATCATATTTCCTTACCGAAGTCACATAAGTAGATTATTCACTAAAAAAATTAGTACTCTGTTATCTTCTTTAAAAAAAAATGTATCATGTATTTATGCCTAAAACTAATTGCATTTTTATTTTTGTAGAATTATGTGTAGGAGATTAATAAGTGTATCATTACCTATACAAGCTGGAGCTTGGTTATTAATCATATGTAAACTACTGAACTGCTATATTAGGAGGAAAATAAAACATTTAATTATTATGAATGGTTGTTAAGAATTACTTGATAATATCAGGCATCACACTTTTAGATTATAAAATGTGAATCATAGAAGCAATTAAATCACAGTACTCAAATCTCATTAAAGAGTATGAAAAAAAAGAGTATGAAAACAAATCTTATAATGGCTCTATCAAGTATGTTTCTTCTATTCAGTTAAAAGAAAAGAAACCTGAAATTAAATCTAGCAATGGGTATAGACTTCCCAGCTAGTAATGAGTTTTAAAAATACTTATCAAAACCAGAACTACCTTAATATTTAGTCTTAGATATTTATTTAATTATAAATTACTCAAATTGAAAACACACAGATATCCCTAAATATTTTTAGTGTTTCAGCAATCTTAGCCTCATGTTCTGGGTACAGCTTCTCATTAAGAATCTGAAAAGTGGAGGAGGAGTCAAGATGGCGGAGAAGTAGCAGGCTGAGACTACTTCAGATAGCAGGAGAACAGCTAGATAGCTTATCTAAAGATTGCAAACACCTACAAATCCAACAGGAGATCAAAGAGAAGAAGAACAGCAATTCTAGAAACAGAAAATCAACCACTTTCTGCAAGGTAGGACTGGCGGAGAAGTGAATCCAAAGCGATGGGAAGATAGACTGCGGGGGTAGGGGCCGGCTCCCGGCAAGTGGCGGAGCAACGGAGCACAAAATCAGGACTTTTAAAAGTCTGTTCCGCTGAGGGACATCGCTCCAGAGGCTTAACTGGGGTGAAGCCCACACGGGGTCAGCGTGGCCTCAGGTCCCGCAGGGTCACAGAAGGATCGGGGTGTCTGAGTGTCGCAGAGCTTACAGGTATTAGAAGGGGAAGCCGGCTACAGAGACAGAGCCAAGGAGTGAGCTCTAAACTCGGGGTTACCTTGAACCGGCCGCAGGCTCGGTCAGCTCGGAGCGCGGCCAGAGGCCAGGGTGACGGGCGTAATTGGGCACTGTTCTCTGAGGGCACACTGAGGAGTGGGGTTCTCGGCTCCTCCGGGCCGGAGACTGGGAGGCCGCCATCTTCATTCCCATCCTCCAGAACTCTACGGAAAGCGCTCAGAGAACAAAAGCTCCCAAAAGCAAACCCGAGCGGATTACTCAGCCCGGCCCCTAGTAAGGGCGGTGCAACTCCACGTGGGGCAAAGACACTTGAGAATCACTACAACAGGCACCTCCCCCAGAAGATCAACAAGAAACCCAGCCAGGACCAATTTCACCTACCAAGGAGTGCAGTTTCAATACCAAGGAGAGCAGCGGAATTCCAGAGGAGGAGAAACCAAAGCACGGAACTCATGGCTTTCTCCCCATGATTCTTTAGCCTTGCAGATAATTTAATTTTTTTTTCTTTTACAATTTTTTTTCTCTTCTTCTGCTAAATTTTTTTAACATTTACCCTTTTCTTTTTTAACGTTTTTTAACTAGTTTATCTAATATATATATATATATATATATATATATATATATATATATATTTCCTTTTTATATTTTTTCTTTATTGGTTTTCTTTTTTTAATTGTTTCTTTTTTTTTCCCCTTTCTGAACCTCTTTTTATCCCCTTTCTCCCCCCTTACGATTTGGGATCTCTTCTGATTTGGCTAAAGCATATTTTCCTGGGGTTGTCGCCACCCTTTTAGTATTTTACTTGCTCTTTCATATACTCTTATCTGGACAAAATGACAAGGCAGAAAAATTCACCACAAAAAAAAGAACAAGAGGCAGTACCAAAGGTTAGGGACCTAATCAATACAGACATTGGTAATATGTCAGATCTAGAGTTCAGAATGACGATTCTCAAGGTTCTAGCCAGGCTCGAAAAAGGCATGGAAGATATTAGAGAAACCCTCTCAGGAGATATAAAAGCCCTTTCTGGAGAAATAAAAGAACTAAAATCTAACCAAGTTGAAATAAAAAAAGCTATTAATGAGGTGCAATCAAATATGGAGGCGCTCACTGCTAGGATAAATAAGGCAGAAGAAAGAATTAGCAATATAGAAGACCAAATGACAGAGACTAAAGAAGCTGAGCAAAAGAGGGACAAACAGCTACTAGACCACGAGGGGAGAATTCGAGAGTTAAGTGACACCATAAGACGAAACGACATTAGAATAATTGGGATTCCAGAAGAAGAAGAAAGAGAGAGGGAACAGAAGGTATATTGGAGAGAATTATTGGAGAGAATTTCCCCAATATCGCAAAGGGAACAAGCATCAAATTCCAGGAGGTGCAGAGAACGCCCCTCAAAATCAATAAGAATAGGTCCACTCCCCGTCACCAAATAGTAAAATTTACAAGTCTTAGTGACAAAGAGAAAATCCTGAAAGCAGCCTGGGAAAAGAAGTCTGTAACATACAATGGTAAAAATATTAGATTGGCAGCAGACTTATCCACAGAGACCTGGCAGGCCAGAAAGAGCTGGCATGATATATTCAGAGTACTAAACGAGAAAAACATGCAGCCAAGAATACTATATCCAGCTAGGCTATCATTGAAAATAGAAGGAGAGATTAAAAGCTTCCAGGACAAACAAAAACTGAAAGAATTTGCAAATACCAAACCAGCTGCACAGGAAATATTGAAAGGGGTCCTCTAAGAAAAGAGAGACCCTAAAAGTAGTAGATCAGAAAGGAACAGAAACAATATACAATAACAGTCACCTTACAGGCAATACAATGGCACTAAATTCATATCTCTCAATAGTTACCCTGAATGTTAATGGGCTAAATGCCCCAATCAAAAGACACAGGATATCAGAATGGATAAAAAGCAAAACCCATCTATATGTTGCCTACAAGAAACTCATTTTAAACCCGAAGACACCTCCAGATTTAAAGTGAGGGTGTGGAAAAGAATTTACCATGCTAATGGACATCAGAAGAAAGCAGGAGTGGCAATCCTTATATCAGATCAATTAGATTTTAAGCCAAAGACTATAATAAGAGATGAGGAAGGACACTATATCATACTCAAAGGATCTGTCCAACAAAGAAGATCTAACAATTTTAAATATCTATGCCCCTAACGTGGGAGCAGCCAACTATATAAACCAATTAATAACAAAATCAAAGAAACACATCAACAATAATACAATAATAGTAGGGGACTTTAACACTCCCCTCACTGAAATAGACAGATCATCCAAGCAAAAGATCAACAAGAAATAAAGGCCTTAAATGACACACTGGACCAGATGGACATCACAGATATATTCAGAACATTTCATCCCAAAGCAACAGAATACACATTCTTCTCTAGTGCACATGGAACATTCTCCAGAATAGATCACATCCTTGGTCCTAAATCAGGTCTCAACCGGTATCAAAAGATTGGGATCATTCCCTGCATATCTTCAGATGACAATGTTCTGAAGCTAGAACTCAATCACAAGAGGAAATTTGGAGAACCCAAATACATGGAGACTAAACAGCATCCTTCTAAAGAATGAATGGGTCAACCAGGAAATTAAAGAAGAATTGAAAAATTCATGGAAACAAATAATGAAAACACAACAGTTCAAAATCTGTGCGACACAACAAAGGCAGTCCTGAGAGGAAAATATATAGCAGTACAAGCCTTTCTCAAGAAACAAGAAAGGTCTCAGGTACATAACCTAACCCTACACCTAAAGGAGCTGGAGAAAGAACAGGAAAGAAACCCTAAACCCAGCAGGAGAAGAGAAATCATAAAGATCAGAGCAGAAATCAATGAAATAGAAACCAAAAAAACAATAGAACAAATCAACGAAACTAGGAGCTGGTTCTTTGAAAGAATTAATAAGATTGATAAACCCCTGGCCAGACTTATCAAAAAGAAAAGAGAGAGGACCCAAATAAATAAAATCATGAATGAAAGAGGAGAGATCACAACTAACACTAAAGAAATACAGACAATTATAAGAACATACTATGAGCAACTCTACACCAACAAATTTGACAATCTGGAAGAAATGGATGTATTCCTAGAGACATATAAACTACCACAACTGAACCAGGAAGAAATAGAAAGCCTGAACAGAACCATAACCAATAAGGAGATTGAAACAGTCATCAAAAATCTCCAAACAAACAAAAGCCCAGGGCCAGACTGCTTTCCGGGGGAATTCTACCAAACATTTAAAGAAGAACTAACTCTTATTCTCCTTAAACTGTTCCAAAAAATAGAAATGGAAGGAAAACTTCCAAACTCATTTTATGAGGCCAGCATGACCTTGATCCCCAAACCAGACAAGGATCCCATCAAAAAAGAGAACTACAGACCAATATCCTTGATGAACACAGATGCAAAAATTCTCACCAAAATACTAGCCAATAGGATTCAACAGTACATTAAAAGGATTATTCACCACGACCAAGTGGGATTCATTCCAGGGCTGCAAGGTTGGTTCAACATCTGCAAATCAATCAATGTGATACAACACATTAATAAAAGAAAGAACAAGAATCATATGATACTCTCCATAGATGCTGAAAAAGCATTTGACAAAGTACAGCATCCCTTCCTGATCAAAACTCTTCAAAGTGTAGGGATAGAGGGCATATACCTCAATATCATCAAAGCCAACTATGCAGAATCCACTGTAAATATCATTCTCAATGGAGAAAAACTGAAAGCTTTTCCGCTAAGATCAGGAACACGGCAGGGATGTCCGTTATCACCACTGCTATTCAACATAGTACTAGAAGTCCTAGCCTCAGCAATCAGACAACAAAAGGAAATTAAAGGCATCCAAATCGGCAAAGAAGAAGTCAAACTATCACTCTTCACAGATATGATACTATATGTGGAAAACCCAAAAGACTCCACTCCAAAACTGCTAGAACTTGTATAGGAATTCAGTAAAGTGTCAGGATATAAAATCAATGCACAGAAATCAGTTGCATTTCTCTACACCAACAACAAGACAGAAGAAAGAGATATTAAGGAGTCCATCCCATTTACAATTGCACCCAAAAGTATAAGATACCTAGGAATAAACCTAACCAAACAGGCTAAGAATCTATACTCAGAAAACTATAAAGTACTCATGAAAGAAATTGAGGAAGACACAAAGAAATGGAAAAATGTTCCATGCTCCTCAATTGGAAGAACAAATATTGTGAAAATGTCTATGCTACCTAAAGGAATCTACACATTTAATGCAATTCCTATCAAAGTACCAGCCATTTTTTTCAAAGAAATGGAACAAATAATCCTAAAATTTATATGGAACCAGAAAAGACCTCGAATAGCCAAAGGAATATTGAAAAAGAAAGCCAAAGTTGGTGGCATCACAATTCCGGACTTCAAGCTCTATTACAAAGCTGTCATCATCAAGACAGCATGGTACTGGCACAAAAACAGACACATAGATCAATGGAACAGAATAGAGAGCCCAGAAATGGACCCTCAACTCTATGGTCAACTCATCTTCGACAAAGCAGGAAAGAATGTCCAATGGAAAAAAGACAGCCTCTTTAATAAATGGTGTTGGGAAAATTGGACAGCCACATGCAGAAAAATGAAATTGGATCATTTCCTTACACCACACACAAAAATAGACTCAAAATGGATGAAGGACTTCAATGTGAGAAAGGAATCCATCAAAATCCTTGAGGAGAACACAAGCAGCAACCTCTTCGACCTCAGCCGCAGCAACATCTTCCTAGGAACATCGCCAAAGGCAAGGGAAGCAAGGGCAAAAATGAACTATTGGGATTTTATCAAGATCAAAAGCTTTTGCACAGCAAAGGAAACAGTTAACAAAACCAAAAGACAACTGACAGAATGGGAGAAGATATTTGCAAATGACATATCAGATAAAGGGCTAGTGTCCAAAATCTATAAAGAACTTAGCAAACTCAACACCCAAAGAACAAATAATCCAATCAAGAAATGGGCAGAGGACATGAACAGACATTTCTGCAAAGAAGACATCCAGATGGCCAACAGACACATGAAAAAGTGCTCCACATCACTCGGCATTAGGGAAATACAAATCAAAACCACAATGAGATATCACCTCACACCAGTCAGAATGGCTAAAATTAACAAGTCAGGAAATGACAGATGCTGGCCAGGATGCGGAGAAAGGGGAACCCTCCTACACTGTTGGTGGGAATGCAAGCTGGTGCAACCACTCTGGAAAACAGCATGGAGGTTCCTCAAAATGTTGAAAATAGAACTACGCTATGTCCCAGCAATTGCACTGCTGGGTATTTACCCTAAAGATACGAACGTAGTGATCCGAAGGGGCACGTGCACCCGAATGTTTATAGCAGCAATGTCTACAATAGCCAAACTATGGAAAGAACCTAGATGTCCATCAACAGACGAATGGATAAAGAAGATGTGGTATATATACACAATGGAATACTATGCAGCCATCAAAAGAAATGAAATCTTGCCATTTGCGATGACGTGGATGGAACTAGAGGGTGTCATGCTTAGCGAAATAAGTCAATCGGAGAAAGACAACTATCATATGATCTCCCTGATATGAGGGAGAGGAGATGCAACATGGGGGGTTAAGGGGGTAGGAGAAGAGTAAATGAGACAAGATGGGATTGGGAGGGAGACAAACCATAAGTGACTCTTAATCTCACAAAACAAACTCAGGTTTGATGGGGGGAGGGGCGTTGGGGGGGGTAGGGTTATGGACATTGGGGAGGGTATGTGCTATGGTGAGTGCTCTGAAGTGTGTAAACCTGACAATTCACAGACCTGTATCCCTGGGGATAAAAATATATTATTTGTTTATAAAAAATAAAATTAAAAAAAAAAATACCAAAAACCTGAATCGTGGGGCACCTGCGTGGCTCAGTGGGTTAAAGCCTCTCTTCGGCTCAGGTAATGATCACAGGTTCCTGGGATTGAGCCCCACATCGGTCTCTTGCTCAGCAGGGAGACTGCTTCCCCCTCTCTCTCTGCCTGCTTCTTTGCCTACTTGTGATCTCTGTCTGTCAAATAAATAAATAAAATCTTAAAAAAAAACCTGGAAAGTATTTATTACTTTAATCATTACAGTAATCAACTGATAACATTTTAAAATAATTTACTTCATTTAATGACTTTTGTCAAGAAATGGACTTTGTCATTCAGTAAGTAGTTCTATAGATTCATTTTAATCATTTTGAAATAGTAAAATCAAAAATCTATACTAGGAATATAGTTTGTGTGAGAAATTGCTCAAGCTGTGAGTAAGAGTGCTTCTTTTTCCCCAGAATATGATTCAACACATACCAATTTTGTGTTATAAATCAATTTAGTCTAGAAATTAGCCTGGCATTTGGCACATTCTCCAAGTAAAACATGTGTGTATTTAATATAATTAAATGCATAAATATGAACTATTAGGTGATTTATTAGGTTGAATCATGAAGTTGACAATATCTGTTGATTTTTTGTTTTTACCTACGAAAATGGTAACCTCACATGGTTTAATCTAATAAAAATGTTTATTAACAGAATACTACACATGCATATGTGTCCATACAGTAATGTTAGTTATTCATTTTAATTATTACCAATATTAGGATTTTTAAGTTAGCATAAATTTTTTAAGTTTTTAAAAATAGGCATTAACAGGCAGTGAAATAAAAAAAAATAGAATGTAAGACATGCTACGCAGAATCTAATGCTCAAAGACAAATTTTTAAAAATGAGAAGCTATTTTTTTCATCTCTCACCTCAACAAAAATTGCAAATAGCTATTATTATTCACGATGCAGGAAAAGTAATATTCCTTGTTGTTTGATTGTGGCAGTTCAAATTTGTATAAGCATGTTGAAGAGTAATTGGATAGCACTTATAAAAATTTAATGTTGTATATACTCTAGAATCTAGCAATATATGTATCAAACTTTATCCCACAAATACAGAAGGGTGAAAGTGCAACTGGACCCTTTTTGAGAAAATGAAATGTAGGTATATGGATAAACATACAAAAATCATAAAGACTTATAAACTATAAAAATAATTTTCTATGGGATTGGTACAGGGAGGAGGTTTTCTTTTTCAAATTATATTTTCCAACTACAAGATAAAGCAAGCATTAGGATCATTTAGCTTCTTACTTTTGTGAATGTTTAAAAAACATTGTCTACATTAAAATTGCTTTAGAACACAAAAAAAGAAATGTTACCCTTCCCCCACCTCCACAGTCAAAGAAGGAAAAAAAATGCACACATTTTGTGACTATATAGTAATAGTATTCACGAATGAGCCTCTATTGTCCAATGTGGTGAACCTCTTTTTCTCTTTCTCCTCTCAGTTTTATTCAGTTGAACTTACTCAGCCACTAATTACTTGTATCTGTTCTCCTGTTCACTAGATCTTTGGCTAAAGTCAGACCGAGCCACACGTATATACATACAGGCAGGACTCTGTCTCTCTCTCTCTTTCACACACACACACACACACACACACACACACACACACACACACAGCCCCCTGATCTCTCCTGTAGTAGGTAGCAAGCACTCTACTTTTTAAAAAAGATTTATTTATTTATTTAAGGGAGAGTGAGTGCACGTGTGCAGGTGTGTGGGAGGGCCAGAGGGAGAGGGAAAGGGGCAAGCTTTCAAGCAGATTCCCCACTGACCGCAGGGCCTGACAGGGGCTCAATCTCACAACCTTGTAATCCTGACCTGATCTAAAATCAAGAGTCGGATGATTAAGTGACTGAGTCACCCACACATCCCCAAGTACTCCTTTAAGACAGTCTGAAAAGTATTAACACTGCTAGGCTTTAAATTAATTCATGTATTTAATTCTTGTAATCAAAATGATGAAAAGGAGGAGGAAAGGAAGAGTGAAATGGAAGAAAGGAAGAAAATAAAATGGATGTGGAGAGGAAAAATTTGCTGTAAAGTCAATTAGGACACATGTTCACTGGAGAAATTTCCAAATTATTTTGAAAATAAAATCATTCATGATTATATAAAAAGACTGCTAGAAAAATGACGATCAAGTAACCTGATGGGTCAAGCAAAGCTAAATTTATGAGTGCTTTTAAATGGGAATTAGAAAAGACTATGTATAGTCTTCACATACAGGCTGAGGGATTTTGAGGTTGGTCTTGCAAGTAAAGGAATTATTTGGGATCAGGCAGAATTTATGACATAACTCCAGATTGGTGAGTGGGAATAACAAAGCAGAGTTTCCGAATTCTGTCTTTATGCTTAAGCAATTAGTTTTGGTAGATTGGTTCAGTCTTTTTTTTTTTTTTTTTTTTTTAAGCTTACACAGTGTTTTATTCAAGGTAACTATGTAGCTGCAGAGCTATTTTCCACAAAGTCTAGTCCACAGATTTTATAGAATAAGGGGTGGAGAGGAAGGGGGACTGCAGTGACCTGGAAGGGTTGGCATACACCCAAGTGATGGCTAGATTTTAATTAGACCTCATGGAGTTGCTACGCATCAGGAAGGGAAAACTATGCTATCTCTAACAGATTCCTGGGAGGCCAAGCCTCCCCCATCCCCACCTTCACGGCCATTTCTGAGGCATGTGTATTAATCTCCCAGGGACCCAGAACAAATAGTCCTGACAGAAGTCATTGTGCGAACAGGAACCAGATGGAGGCGCAAAGATGCAGTCAGTATTGTCAGCTCCTCCACATCACTTCTTTTGTCCAAAAACAGGATTGCCCTTTTTTTTTTCACTCTTGCATTTTGAGAGGTTTTTTTTTGAACATTCTAGATATGTGTGTTTTGTAGTATATGTGGTTTGTAAATATTTTCTCTCAGTCGTTAGCTTGCCTTTTTATCCTCATTTAAAAAATTTTTTATTTATTATTTTTTTATAAACATATAATGTATTAGGTTGGTTCAGTCTTAATTTCTAGGAGTAGGAACAGTAGCTTAGATATTTTCACTTGTTCTCTGTATTGCTTAGAAAATACAGACACGCACCCACACCCCCTCACATACATGCGTGTGCACACACACATACACACCCACACCACCCCATTCCCCAAGACAGAATTTGTCACAGAATTGTTTGGTACAGGAATAGGAAATTATTTTGGCTTTCTCTTAACAAAGTAACCCAAAAATAATCCCAATACAAAATGTTACATAAATTTCATGACTCACATTTCCTTTACATAAATCCGTATATATTTTTATATAATTACCAATAATAAATATGTATATAATACTTATTATATATAAGTATATTTATACATAACATTATATAAAATAAGCTATTTTCCTTATTTTTAAATATTCCTGAAAGAATACTATTTTGGTACACAAAATTATGGTGTAGTTAGGAATGTACAATGATTTATTTTACCAGCTCCCTGTTATTAGACTTCGAGTTTGCTTTCAACATTTGGCTATTATAAATACTGCCATAATGAACATCTGTGCATATAAATCTTTGACCTCCTCTCTCATTATCTCCTTAGGACAGATTTCTAGAAATAAAATTAATTGCCAAAGAGTGTCCATCTCTATTTAGTATAAAATTGTGAGTGAAATGATTTATGACTTTACCACGATCATAGTTTCTATCTTCCTGTAACTTTTGAGAATATTATATGACAGATGCCATTATAGACAGCAAGTAATTTACACATTTGAACTCTTATGGCTGTTCATTACAGATGAAAACCATGGAGTTATTTTCTTTAGAAAGTGAAGACTCTGCTTTATCAATGACTCTCATTTTAAAAAGATGTCAAAGTTATCACACTAAGTACTTCATCCTTCCTCTTACTAAGATTTTTGTTTACTGTTTGTTTTATTTACTTAGTAAATTGGCCTGACCTATTATCAATCCAAAGTTCTGGTATTTTTCACTAATATTAAGGCCAGAAACTGTCTTCTGACCCAGTGACAATTGGAATCATTGTATATTTCTGGATTTTTTACAGTCAGATTCATTTAGGAAAGTTATTCTCTTCTTCCTTGGAAATGGCAATGTAATGTTGCTTTTACTTTTGTAAAACTGTGTTTTTAAAAGCAGACTGGATCTTAACCACTAAAGGTTTACCATAATCTCAACTCAGCTCAGGAATCCTGCAGTCAGTCTTCTCCCTAAACCTGCACACCTTTAAAAAAGTTGCCTTATGCAGAGCTCTGGGTAACAGCACACTGGTGTCCACAATGCATCAAGATATATATCATTGTTAGAGACACTCTATTGTCTAAATGCTGTACTTTAGTGAACTTGCATTAATACTTCTGTTGGAGATAAATTTTTCTACTTGTGTTCTAATTCAGTGTTCAATAATTTGGGTAGTTTCTTTTTACAGATACAGGCAAAATAGTGATTGCATAACAAAGTCCTCAGTTAGATATCGTTGGGAAAGAAAATCCTATGCAGCCACTTTTATGCTCTGAAATATTGGTTGTTTTTAATTCTGGCCTATGTTATCTGTGGTCAAAGAAAGAAGTATGGGGGAACACAAATTACTGAAAAATCCCATTATTTATAGCTATTAGTTGAGATTTGAGTGGTTATTATTTCTAGACTTATTGTCAGTTCAAACAAGTCATTTGTAATGAGAGTGGAAGAACAGTTTTTCCCCCATGTAGAATTCAAATGTTGCTTTATCGTGTAAAATATCAGTGTGAGAACAATTTGTTGTTATACATTTGACATCTAATTGTGATATAGTGTTTCTAACCTCAAAATTCTTGGGCTCAAATCACAGATTCTCCACCTACACAGGCAAGTTTTTAACTTCTGTATGGCTGTTTTCTCATCTGCAAAGTGGTTGTGATAAGAGTAGTTATCTTGTAATTTATGTAAGCCCAGCAGTGCTGGCATCTAATCGTCCTCAATAAATACTAACATCATGTTAGTAGTAATTATTTTTACAAGTTACATATTCAGTCATTAGCATTTACTGAAAATGCAGTGGATGCAGAGTATGTGTAGATACTAGCAATTTGTGGAGGTAAATTGAAAAGGCAAATCTTGAGGATTTAAGATTGAAAAAGGCATAGGAGAAAAACGTGGACATAGCAAGAAGTCCACAGAGTTACTGGGGTAACTGGCAGGGAAAGCAAAAGTCAAAATTACATAAACAGGTTTATTATTAAGTATGAAAGAATAAAGAAACACATTTAAAAAGTGAAATCGCTAAGCACACAAACACAGAAAGAAGGAAAATGTAGCATTAGTATTTGGAAAGGAACTGTCTGTACAGCGGGCAGGTAACACATGTTTTAAAGATGGCTTTACGCTGATTAGCCGAAAGGGAACTCCAAAGAATCAAATAAATTAGGGACTGCTGTAAATTATGTTTCTAAAATTTTATTTTAATGCACAAAGTCCAGGCTTTGGGGCTGCTCTTATAATAATGGTGCCGGTTTGCCATAATTTCTTTACTACTATATGTCTTATGACCAGGAGAATAATTTTCAAGATAATTTTTTAGGGTTAGAATTTCATAATTTAGTTAGTAAATAGAGTACCTTTGATGGATGCATGATCACATTTACACTGGTAACCAGTGAAAACCTGCCTAAGAACATTCATGTCACAACTATCTAATAAAGGTGCTATTATGCTTACTTTATTGTTAAAAATCAATCTTATTTTCTCCATGTGCCCAAAGCCCTATAGCTCATAAGTGCCGAAGAAAGAAAGAGAAAGAAAGAAAAAATCTGAATTCCTGTTCTCTGGAAATCACACTGGTCTTTTTTTTTTAAGATTTTATTTATTTATTTGATAGAGATCATAAGTAGGCAGAGAGGCAGGCAGAGAGAGAGGAGGAAGCAGGCTCTCCACTGAGCAGAGAACCCGATGTGGGGCTCGATCCCAGGACCCTGGGATCATGACCTGAGCCGAAGGCAGAGGCTTAACCCACTGAGCCACCCAGGCACCTTCACACTGTTTTGATAAAACTCAAAGAGAGACATTAGATAGGACAGAAATCATAGAGGATTCAAAAGTAATGAGAAAGGGAAAACACTGAAGATCTTAAAAACACAGTTCCTTTGAAACAAAAGCAAAATAAAGAAAGCAGGTGATGGAGGTCCATTTGTTTTCAGACTCTGAAGAGGGGGCTCAAACAAACAAGGTAGCCAACAGAGCACTTTAATAATCACCTGCTTTCATGAAACAAAAGGGTAAGTCCCATTGTTAATTAGGAATTGTACCCTTCCATGAGATTATTATTATACACTTTCTTGAAATTCTTCCAAAATGATATTTTAGAAAGAGGAAGTATAATTATCTATTATTTGTGTTGGTTTGGGTATGGCTGTGTTGATTTAAACATATAACGCCTTGTAAAATCAATGGCATTTTATATCCAGAACTAGACTAGAGATTGTACTGACCAAAATGAGTAATGCACTTTCCATATTAAGGGTGCTTGTCAAAAGATGTTTTTATTAGAAATAAAATAGAGATCCTTGTAAAAGTAAAATACTACCAGGATTTCCTCATTAGGTACTCTTCTACCTTTCCCTCCTATTTTGAAGTATTTTCCCTTCAGTTTCATCAAGATTTCTAATCCATTAGACTTGAAAGATGCACAAATGAGTGCAATATAAAGCAGGAATTGCTAAAGAAATTAATCAAGGCTCTCACAATACACCTTACTTGCGATTTTTTTCTTTTAAATAAAAGCAGAGGCAGACCACAGCAGCCTGAACGAGCAAGAATAATTCTTTAACAGCAGTTCAGCTCAGGGCAGGGGGGACACAACCCCCCCTCCCGAAACAAAACAAAAACCCCTCCTCCCCTGCACTGTTCCACCTGGTCCTCAAAATAAATCAATCATTTGAATTTTTTCTTTTAATCCATTCTTCTAATGAGTTCATTCATTGATTTTTAAATTAAACTTTCTTGTGTTTTGGGATAAACCTAATTTTCCCATGGTATATTTTCTTTTGTCAAATTATCATGATGATTGCTGGATACAGTTTACTAATATTTTGTTTAGATTTTTTGCATCTGTGTTCATTATGAAACAATTTTATCATGTTATATTTTTTCTGGGAATTTGTAAATTTAATCCAAAATTTCCCATTTATTACTATAAAGTTATTTATAGTATACTTTTGTTATTTGACTGCCCATAGTTGGGTCTCCACTGTGAATTTTGGTAATTTGTGAATTATCTCCTTTTTCGATTATTTAAATCAGAGGTTTGCCAAATTTATTTTTTCCTTCTTAAAACGAAGAATCAGAGCGCCTGGGTGGCTCAATTGGTTAAGCATCTGCATCTCGATACTGGCTCAGGTTATGATCTCCGGGTCGTGAGGTTGACCCACACATAGGGCTCCCCTCTCAGTGGGGAGTTTGCTTGTCCCTCTCCTTCTGCTTCTTCCCCAAAATAAATAGATAAATAAATCTTTTTTAAAAAATCAACTTCTGACTTTTTTTTTAACCTCGCTTGTAAATATTTTTATTTGGTCAACTTTTGTTATTCTTACACTTTTTTCTTTGGAACTGTTTTACTTTTCTTTCTCTTTGTTTTTGTTTCTTAAAATGCTTGCTTGGTTCATTAAATTTAAGCCTGTATACTTTACTAATGTGTATTTAAGGCTCTTAATTTATTTCTAAATACTGCTTTAATTACATTCCCAAGTTTTAATTTGTAGCCTTTTTATTAATATTATTATTGAATTAAAATATATTCTAATATCCATTAGGATATTTTCCTCAAGGCACTGGTTTTATAAAATGTTTCTTATTGCTTTAAATACATTGATGTCAGAGAAAAATCTCTGTATGCTCTGAGTTCTTTGAAATAGGATAGATTTGCTTTGGAGTCTTTTTATGATAAATCTTCCTAAATCATCTTATATGCCTGAAAAGAATGTGCTTCTTACGTTCTTGAGTGCACCGCAAGCAATTTAAAATCATTACAAGTTACGGATATATATGAAGCTTTTAGCATTACAAAGTTACCCTCTTCCCAGCATTTTTTTTTCTACCTATCATTCTGCTTACATATTAACATAACTAAATGTTTTTTTTTCTTTTTAACAATTACATATGTATTTCCATCCTTTTACTTTATAATATTTATCTTTTTTGACTTAGTACATTTAGAAGTGTTGTAATTACTGGTACGTCTGGATTTAATTCCTACCATTCTATCTTATTTCTTGATTTGTCCTTCATATGTTCTTTTTTCCTTCTATCTTATCTGTTGAATTTTTTTTTCCTTATTTCATGTTTTGCTGTCTGCTAGTTTGGAAGTTGAACCCTCGGTTTCTATTCTTGATTTGTCTCCCTAACTTATTGAAGTCTTTATTTTGCCATATTTAGCATACTTAACTTATCAAGGTACAGTCTAAGATTAATATCTGTGTGAACACCTTAAAAAATAAGACATTAAGAACACTTTAATCTCATCCACTGCCCCCTGCCCTGATGCATATGCTACTCATTTATAAATAAATTTGTTTTAGATATTTAAGCTCTATATTATTGTAATCATATGTCATTATTTTATCTTAATAATATTTGTCCACTTTTAAAAACATATTTTAAAATTGTTATTCATTCTTGAAATTTATAATTTCCATCCGGAATCATTTTTTTTCTGTATCATTTCAAAATTTTTTTTAATGAGGATCTGTTGGTGGACTGGCAATTTTTTAGTTTTGGCACTTTGAAAATATCATTCCTGTCACTTTACTTCCATTGTTGCTCATGAAAAGTCAGAATGACAAGTTATTACAAAATATAATAAGATTTTTAAAATACTCTCCCCAAATGAATAAGTTACCTAGAAGTATGAATTTAGTATCAAATATTCTGAATGGAGAAGTATATTGTGTTCCTGAATAGAAAGACTCCATATCATATTGAGCCTTCCCTAAAGTAATCTACAAATACAAATGTGGCTTCCAAAAAAAATCCTAAAATGTTTATGCATATGTGTGTACATCCTGAAATTCATATGGAAGTAAAAGCAGCCAATAATAGCCAAGGCAAGTTTGAAGATTAAGAAGAGTAGTGTGGGGTTTTCTCTACTTAATTTCAAGACTTACTACAAAGCTTTGGTGACTGGCACCTTTGCATTTATATAGGGATAAAAACAAAAGCTGAGAGAAAGCTGAGAAATAGATCATGCATATATGTAAACTTGGTACATGACAATGTAGACATTATAAATCAGTAATGAAATGGTGATGAATCTACGTCACCACATTTTCAAAATAGGTTTCAGATAAAGATCTAAATCAAAAAGTGAAATGTAAAAAATAGAAATAAATATGGGATAATATATGTATGTTGTGTATGGTCAGAGTTTTTTAAAGTAATTTATAATTATTGAATAATTTTTAAAAAATTGATTCAGAGATACCAACTTGCTTTGCAAATTACAATAGCTGTCACAAACCAAATCAAACAATTATTTTTTAATCATTATATGCATATAATATATGTGTTCCTAGTGCACTCTGATTTTCCCAGCTATTACCTTGTAAAAAGATGAAAATCATCAATAACTGTAGCATTACCTTTGATTTATCCAGGTGTTAATATCATATGTTATCTTAAGAACAGTTCACATGGCAGGGGGCAATGACAATTGATGACAATTGACCTAAGTGATGATTACACACTGCATAGTAGTATATACTATGCTCCAGTTTGTTTATTGCTCTGCCTTACTTCAATCATCTTTTTACAGTTGACCTGAGTACCTTTTTTTCTGAAATAGTGAAGGTTATTATCATTGTACTATCATAGAATCCCTGAATGCTGGACTGTTGCATGGAAGTGAAGGAAGTGAACAAATAATATAGACTAGTGGTTAAGAGCCTGGGATCTGGAATAAGGTGGAATGAGTGTTAGTCTCAACTTTGTCATTTTTAGCTAAGATGATTTTGTTTCCTCATTCTGAAAATGAGAATATTAATAAGGTTGCTCTTTCCACTTTCTAGGGCATTGAATATACTAGTATTTTATATCTCCACGTAATGACTGAGCTCTTCATAGTTGGGCTCTTATTATTTGAGAAGTGATGTAAGACAGATAAGTAAGCTTAAAACATGTTATTCAACTCTTTTCCATTAGTACAGAGAGTTGGCTTTTTTGGAAATGGAATGCCTGAAGAATTTTCAAATTATGTAATTTTTGATAGGTAATCCATAATATTCAACATATATCTTTCAGGTTTTCCTTTACTCAACAAATATTAACTGAATGCCTATTATCAGCCAAGAATTCAAATGATGAGGGTTTGGTATTAAACAAAGCAAGCAGCAATTTATACTCACAAAACTTACTTTTGAATCTATTCCTCTTATAGGTTGCATTAAAACCTACCAGCAAATGATTTTATATAAATAAATATAATGGTTATATAATTGAAAAAAATATTATAGTAGAGAATGGCAAAAGAACCACATAAATGCTTAAGGAATTTGAAAAATATTTAATACCTAGCATGGCTACCATAATTTGGGTTAGGTATAAGATTCCCTTCATACTTAAAAAGTGTAATGGTTATATTTAAAAGGGACCATTTACTTAATTTTCACAGACTTTAAAAGGATGTAATTTAACACCATATATTGTATGCTATAGCAACTGTTATAAGAACAGATGGTTTCAGTTTTCAGCTGAAGTCATGGTGGATGACAACTGTCCATTACTTAATGAGAATTCTTTATTACTCTATAAAATGCTGATAATGAACTTGAGTTTCCAAAGTAACCGTATCTTATAGTCATATAGATATATAAGCAAAACAAAATGTGCAGAACGAATATCACCACTGTTTTCTAAATTATGTAAGTGATAATAGAGAATAAAAGGAAGAAGTCTTTTATGAGAAGAAGATTCTGCTTTAATAGAACATCTCTGGGGGCGCCTAGGGGGCTCAGTCTGTTAACCCTCCCACTGTTGATTTCAGCTAAGGTTCATGAGATCAAGCCCCGTGTCAGGCTCTGAGATGGGCATGGCACCTGCTTAAGATTCCCTCTCCCTCTCCCTCTGCTCCCTGCTCCCACCCTGCTCATGTGCTCTCTTCCTTAAAAAACAACAACAACAACAACAACAACAACAAAACCCAAAAAACTCTGGATGTGTTTTTAAGCAATTTCTTTGTAAATTAAC
Organism: Lutra lutra; assembly: GCF_902655055.1. Lineage (NCBI taxonomy): Eukaryota > Metazoa > Chordata > Mammalia > Carnivora > Mustelidae > Lutra > Lutra lutra. The sequence continues at coordinate 47,665,090 of NC_062283.1, read as the reverse complement.
AGAATTAAAAAAAACCAACAATAATAACAACTAAATAGCACTGAAGATACCCAGCTGAACATACATTTTTTTACCAAAAAGAGGAGGAATGATGAGAGTTCTGTTTCATGTTGCAGTTAGGGGAAGTAAGAAATTGAGTGAAGAGGAAAATGTCTGTCCACCATGAGATGACACACTATTGCCAAACACAGGGCTACATGGTTTCCCATCCATGTGTAATAGCATCCTAATACCTCATTAGTTGCATCTGAGATATATTTCATTAATTTTTCATCACAACCCAGTTAGATAGGTATTAATCTCTCCATCTTTATCAAAAGGACAAATAGGATCAGAGTCTTAAACTTGGAATAGATGAGAGAAACATGAGCATGACTTGCTACAAAGAAAAATAGTAACCAATCTTTAAGACTTCATCGTGTTCATTCCACAAATATCTTTGTAAGCACTTAGCAACCACTGGGCACTCTCCCAAATATATTAGTGTGTTTTCTTTTCCACTGCCAACCTCTGGGCTATCAGGTCCTTTCTTGGAAATGCCAGGTTCTACTCTCACTGGTTATATCTCACATGCATTATCACAGTGTCCCGTTATAATAGTCTCCTAAGAACGAACAACTCACTGATCTCACAAAATAGCTTGATAATAGCATGTCAATATTTTATACGTGGAAGCACGTGTGCACGCGCGCGCACACACACACACACACACACACACACACACTTCAGGCAAAAATGCATGCATTGGTAGAAACAATCTCAGTCTTTTGACTGAAAAATTATTTCTTGATTTGGTTAGTGACACTATCTCCAGGCAGAGTGGTCGTTTATTTGAAAATTGAAATATAATTGACATATAACATTGTGTAGCTTTAATGTGTACAATGTATTTTTTTATACATTTGTACATTGTAATATGATTATCACTTTAGCCTTAGCTTACACCCCATATCTTCATATAATTATCATTTCCTTTTTGTTGTAGGAACAATTACTATCTAGTCTCTTAGCAACCTTGAAGTTTATAGCATAGTTTTGTTGAGTATAAGCACAATGCTGTGTGTGTATTGGCTCTCCAGGACTTATTTACTAGTTCCCAATTTGTACTCTTAAACAACACATCCCCAATTCTCTCCCAGCCCCTGCCAGTCCCTGGTTAAAAACAAAACAAAACAAAACAAAACAAAACACCTAACCTAAACTAAATAACCACCATCCTACTCTCTGTTTATAAGCTTTTACATTTTTTTTGTTCTAGATTTTACATTTAAGTAATTATCAGACAGTATGTCTTTCTCTAACTTGTATCACATAACAGAATGCCATCAAGATCCTTATGTGTTGTTGCAAATAGCAGGAGTTCCTTCTTTCTATAGATGAACGATACTCCATTGTGTTTATGTACCACAAATTTTTAATCTACTTAAAAGTCCATGGATGGACACTTAAGTTGTTTCTGTATCTTAACCATTGTGGATAATGCTGCAATAAACAAGGGAGTGTATACATATCTTCATACTCCTGTTTTTATTTCCTTTAGATATATAGTTAGAAGTGGAACTGCTGGATAATGTGACAGTTCTATTTTTAATTTTTTAAGGAGTCTCCATGTTGTTTTCCACAGTGGTTGAACCAATTTACATTCCAACCAACAGTGTACAGGAGTTCTTTTTTCTCCACATTCTAGCCTACACTTGCTATCTCTTCTTGATGATCCGCATTCTAACTGGTGTGAGGTGATATGCCATTGTGGTTTTGATTTGCATTTCCCTGATGATTAGTGATGTTGAGCATCTTTTCTTGTACTTGTTGGCCATTTGGATGTCTTAGGAAAAATATCTTTTTAATTCCTCTGCCAATTTTAAAAATTAGATTGTTGCTGTTGTATATTGTATGAATTCTTGATATAATTTGTATCTTATCTGACAGGTATATATTTAGCAAATATTTTGTCCCATTCTGTAAGTTGTCTTTTCATTTTGTTGGTTGTGTCTTTTGCTACACATAATCTTTTTAGTTTGATGTATTCCTATTTTTGCTTTTGTTGCTTGTGGCTTTTGGGGTCATATCCACAAAATCATTGCCCAATTCAGTGTCAAGAATTTTCTTCCCCATGTTTTCTTGTAGGAGTTTAAAGGTATCAGGCCTTATGTTTAAATCTCGAGTCCATTTGTGTTAATTTTTGTGAGTGGTGTAACATAGGAGCCCAATTTCACTTTCCTGCATGTGGTTGACTAGTTTTCCCAACACCATTTGTTGTAGAGACTATCTTTGCCCATTGAGTGTTCTTTCTTCCCTTGTCTAGTATTAGTCGACTATATATGTGGGGATTTAATTCTGGGCTCTCTATTCTGTTCCATTGGTCTATGGGTCTATTTTTATCCAGGACCATATTGTTTTAATTATTGTAACTTGTAATATAATTTGTAATCGGGAAGTGTGATGTTTCTGGCCTTGTTCTTTCTCAGGATTGCTTGCTCTTTTCAGGGTCTTTTGTGTTTCCACAGTTTCGGATTGTGTTTTCTATATCTGTGAAAAATGCCATTATAGGGGTGCCTGGGCGGCTCAGTGGGTTAAAGCCTCTGTCTTCGGCTCAGCTCATGATCCCAAGGTCCTGGGATCCAGCCCTGCATGAGGCTCTCTGCTCACAGGGAGTCTGCTTCCCCTTCTCTCTCTGCCTGCCTCTCTGCCCACCTGTGATTTCTATCTGTCAAATAAATAAATAAAATCTTTTTAAAAATGCCATTGTAATTTTGAAAAGGATTACATTGATCAAACAATGGCTTTGGGTAGTGTGGACATGTTTAACAATATTCATTCTTATGATTCATGAACACTGTATCTTTCCATTTGTGTCTTTTTAAAATTATTTTTTTCCTTTGCAAGTACTTATTCAAGTTCCAGTTAGTTAACATACAACATAATATTAGTTTCAGTTGTAGAATTTAGTGATTCATCGCTTCCATGCAATGGGGGCTCATCAAAAGTGCCTTCCTTAATCCTCATCACTTATTTCACCCATCCCCCACCAGGATTTCACCCCTCCCCTCCAGTAACCCTCAGTTTGTTCTTTATGAGTCTGTTTCTTGGTTTGCATCTCTCTCCCTCACACCCCATGTTCATTTTTTTCCCCCTGAAATTCAAATTATTTCATCAAGGTCTTAGAGTTTTCATTGTATTGATTTTTTACTTCATTGGTTAAATTTATTCTGAAGTTATTTTATTGTTTGTGATGCTACTGTCAGTGAGATACTTTTCTTTTTCAGGTGTTTCCTTGCTAGGGTATAGAAACAGCACTGATTTCTATATATTAATCTTATACCCAGCAACTTTATTGAATTTGTTGATTATTTACAAGTCTTTGGTTGAGTCTTAGTATTTTCTATGTGTAAGATCATATCATCTGCAAATAATGACAATTTTACTTTTTTTTTTTTCAATTTGGATTTTTTTTTCTTACTAATTGCTCTAGCTAGGACTTCCTATACCATGTTGAGTAGGAGTGGTGAAAGTGGATACTCTTGTCTTGTTCCCGATCTTAGAGAAAAAGTTTTTAATTTTTCACTACTGAGTGTGATATTAGTTATGAGTGTGTCATATATGACATTTATTATGTTGAGGTATGATCCTTCTACACAGTTTGTTGAGGCTCTTAATCATAAAAGCATGCCGTTTTGGTCAAATGTTTTTTCTTCATCTGTTGAGATGATCATATGATTTTCATCCTTCATTTTGTTAATGTGGTTTATCACACTGATTGATTTGCACATACCAAACCACCCTTATATCCCAGGGATAAATCCCACGTGATTTATCATGATGTATAATCCTTTTAATGTGTTGTTGAATTTGGTCTGCTAATATTTTCTTGAGCATTTTTGCATTTATATTCATCAGAGATATTGGTCTATAGTTTCCTTATCTGCCTTTGGTATTTAGTCTTAATGAGTTTGGAAACATTTGTTTCTCCTCAATTTTTTAGTAGGAGTTGAGAAGGACTGGCATTAATTCTTCTTTAAGTGTTTGCTAGAATTCATTTATGCCCTCTGGGTTTGGGCTTTTCTGTGTTGGGAGGTTTTTGATTACTGATTCAATCTCTTCACTTGTTACTGGCTTATTCCAATTTTGTTTCTTACTGATTCAGTCTTGGTGGATTGTATATTTCTAGGAATATACTCATATCTTCTAGGTTATCTGGTTTGTTGCCATATAAATTTTCATAATAGTCTCTTATGATCCTATGTATTTCTATACATAGGCAGTTGTAATGCCTCCTCTTTCATTTGTGACTTGAGTCTTTCTTAGTTTAGCTAAAGGTTTGTCAATTTTGTTTATCTCTTCAAACAACTAGATCCTAATTGACTTTTCTTTTTTTTTCCCTGCTCTATCTAATTTATTTCTACTCTGATCTTTGTTATTTCCTTTCTCCTGCTAATTTTGGGCTTATTTTGTTCTTTTTCTATTTTCTGGAAGTGTAAAGTAAGGTGGTTTATTTAAGATTTTTCTATTTTCTAACATGCATTTGTCAGTATAAACTGCCTTCTCAAAACTGCTTTTGCAGCATCTATGGATTTTGGTATATTGTGCTTCCATTTTCATTTGTTTTGAAATATTTTTTTTTGTTTTCCTTTTCATTTTTTCTTTGATCCCCTGGCTTTCCAGGAAACCAGTTTAATGTTTAATTTCCACGTTTGCAGATTTTGCAGCTTTCCTCTTGTTTACTTTTAGCTTCATACCACTGTGACTGGAGAACACACCTGGTATGAATTCAGTCTCCTTAAATTTGGTAAGACTTGATTTTGTCCTTCATATGGTCTAACTGGAGAATGTTGCATATGCACCAGAGAAAAATCTACATTCTACTTCTGTTGGATAGTGTTCTAAAAATGTCTTCTGGATTAATTTGGTCCAAAGTATGGTTCAAGTCCATCATTTCCATGTTGATTTTTGGTCTGGAAAATGACCTAACCATTGCTCTCAGTGGGATACTTAATTCCTCTACTATTATTGAATTGTTTTTTTCTCTCTTCAAATCTGTAAGTAGATGCTTAATATATTTAGGTGCTCCAGTGTCCGGTGCATGTATATTTTTGATTGTTGCATTTTTTCGATGGATTGACCTTCTTATCAATATAATTACTTTCTTTTGTTATCATTTTTGGTTTAAAGTTTATTTTGTCTGATATAAATATAGTTATCCCTTTATATATATATTATATATATATATATATAGTTATAACTATATCCCTATAGTTATAGTTATTCTTTTGGTTTCCACTTATATGAAATATCTTTTTCAATCCATTCTCTTTGAGCCAATGTGTGTCTTTAAAGCTGAAGTGAGTCTTATAGACAGCGTATAGTTGGATGTTGTTTTTTTATCCATCTAGCTGCTCTGTGCATTTTGATTGGTAAACTCAGTCCATTTTCATTTAGAGTTATTGATATGTAAAGACTTACCAATGCCATCTTCTTAATTGTTTTGTATTTCCATTGTTTCCTTTTTCTTTTGTTTTTGCTTGCCTTTGTAAATTGGTGATTTTATGTGATGGTATGTTCTATTTCCCCTTTCTTTATCTTCTGTGCTAGCTTTTTGCTTTGTGGTTACCATGAGGCTTACATAAGGCATCTCATAGATAAAACGGTCCATTTTAAGCTGATCCTCTATAAAAGCTTCACCCTTTTACTCCTACCCTTTCGTATTTTTGAGTCGTTATTAACCTCTTTTGTGTATTTGTTAACACATCATAGTAGCTATAAATGCTTGGTACTCTTTTCCTTGTGATATTTATACTATAGTTTAGTTAACTCACCATCCTATTACAGATTTAGAATTTTCCAAGACGGACTATATAATTACTTTTCCTAGTGTGCTATAAACTTTCTTAAGTTTTCATTCACTGGTTAGTGTCTTTTGATTTCAGCTTGAAGAACTCCTCTTAAAATTTCTTGAATGTAGGTCTCCTGGTGATGAGCTCACTCAGCTTTTGTCTAGGAAAGTCTTTATTTCCCCTTCATATCTGAAAGATAACTTTGCTGATTAGAGAATTCTTGGCTGGCATTTTTTTTTTCTTTGCATAATCTGAGTATGTCATTCTACTCTCTCTGATGAGAAATCCATTGATAGACTAATGGGGTTTCCTTTGAAGGTTATAGTCTCCCCCCCCAACTCTGCCCTGCTGCTTTAAGAATTTTTGGTGGGGGATCCTGGGTGGTTCAGTGGGTTGAGCCTCTGCCGTTGGCTTAGGTCATGATCCCAGGGTCCTGGGATCGAGCCCCGCATCGGGCTCTCTGCTGGGCAGGGAGTCTGCTTCCTCCTCTCTCTCTGCCTGCCTCTTTGCCTACCTGTGATTTCTGTCAAATAAATAAATAAAATCTTTAAAAAGAAAAGAATTATTTTTTACCTATCCTTGATCTTTGACAGTTTCATTATAATGTGTCTTGGATAGGTCTTTTTGCATTGAGATAATAGTAATGGTGATTTCTTAGCTTTGTAAACTTAGATGTCTAATTTTCTCCCCAGGTTTGGAAATTTCTCAGCTATGATTCAAATAAATTTTCTTGTCTCTTCTTCCTTTCTTCTCCTTCTGGAATCCCAATTATCCCAATATTTGTTCTTTTGACAAAATCCTATAGGTCATGTACGTTTTATTCAACCCTTTTTATTGTTTTTCCTTTGTTCTCTTCCAACCAGTTTATTTCAAAATTCTTATCGTCTAACTGACTTATTCTATCTTCCATTTGCTCTTCTGTGCTGCAGATGCTGTTTTACTACATCTTTTCCCTTTTATTTTAGTGAGGTCTTTAGCTCCAGAATCTCTGGTCCTTTTTTTATGATTTCTATCTCTTCAGAAAAAAAGAATTCTCATTTTCATCATATTTTCTTTCAAGATTTCTTTGAACCATTGGAGTTTTCTTGCAGCTCACTGAATTTCTCCAAAATAGCTCATTTGCATCTTGATGGCCTGTTGCCTTGATTTTCCATATTCTTTTAGTTTTGTGCTGCTGTTTTCACACTTGAAGTTGAAAGATACCCCTTAAGTCTTTTTTAATTGCCTTCTGATTGGGAATTCTGTTTGACGATGTTTTTATTATATGGGCTTTTATCTGTCTCTGTGTGCACCTACCTGTTCCACTGTACTTGCTCCCTCTTGTGGCAGCATTTTGTGTCTTCTCTGGTTCTTGCAAGTCACCGGGCTGGCTACTGGAAACCTCTCTTTTGTTCTAGAAGATGACACTATCGCTCAAATCTGAGGTTTCTTCCTTACTCAGAAGACCCTGGCCTATTTTCCGAGTGTATATCTTTTTAAGAGCTCTCTTGCCACAGCACTCAGGAGCGCACAAAAAGAACCAGCCACAGAGTGGGGGAGGTGTGACATTAGTCCCTCGGGAAGGTGCCTGCAGACCTCTGGACCCAGTACAGAGTTCCCAAGGTATGTTACTCCCAGAGGCTAGTGGGTCGACTTTGTATTGAGTAGTGTGCAAAATTCAAGTCTCTTATCTCTTTCCTGATCTCCTCTCTCCCTTCGAGTCCTGAAGGTCCCACCTCAGCACTCTGGGTATTGCTGGAGAGAAATGAGTTTCTATGTCCATGTCCCACATAACTGAGATGACCAGGTAATCAACACCCCCACCCCCAGCCCCACCACACACAGAGAAGAGGTCACTGCTACTGAATAGAGCAGCCCCATGCAATGTTTTCTTGGTGGGGAGGGTGGCATTAGGAACATTTCTTGTATAGCTGCCTCCTCTGTGACCAAACTTATATATATACGTAAGTATGTATCCCCCCCCACCCCTTCAGTTCTGTGCTGGAATCTCTCCTAGGGAATGCTAGGCTTCAGAAAATTCTCTCCTGTGTGTGGGTATGTGCCCAGGTCAACACTCTCCAGGTTTTTTTCCCAACAGGGGCAGGAGAGATCTGACATGTTGACTGTCCCCTTTGGTTCTACAGACCAATGTCTGTCTGCCTATTATAATTGCATAGGTGGGTGAGACTCATCCTAGGACCTTTGGTGTCTGGTGCTAGATCCCACAACACCCACAAAAGCACTTTTGTTTGTGGATGGGTATCTGTTTCATTTTCATTTTGATGCATCCATCACGTTATTATCAGACTACGTGCATAGCTCATTCTGCATATGAGTAGAAACACTCAAATGGAGAAACAAAAAGCCCTCTGCAACGTCAATTATTTCATCTTAATGTTCTTGGGCATGAAGATGCCCAATCTGTGCTTTTACTGCCAAAGCAGGAAAGAAAATGCAAGATAACATTTTATACCAGTGAAATTTGTTTAAAGCCATGAAACATCATTAGAAAAGAGTGATTAGTTATGGTTAGTTTGGTTAAAGAATACTATAGTTAGTTCATAAATATAAAACATAAATGGTTTTTAGTATAAATGCTTTTTATACTATCTGCTAAGGTAATCTAAGAAACTATAGAATTTTATGATATTAGAATGACTTCTAAATTGTAAATTTTATGGTTATTCTGCTTGGCCACAACAATCATCATAAAAGCAAATAATTATCTTTTCTTTCTTATTATGTTAATGCCTTGGGTAATGAGGTATTTTAACTTATTTAATATTTAAAACATGAAATTGGACCTATGCTTTTTATATTTTTCAGTTGTTATTCTGCAGTTCTCTCTTAAACAAACAAAAAACCCTATACATTTTTATAGTAGTATATGTCTGTGGTGTATATAGATAGACATATGCTAATGTTGCATAAGAGGAAAAAAAGTTCCATTTATTTAATTCTTTAAGTAAGTAATTATATAGTTACAAAGTTAAAGTTGTTAAATTTCACTAAAAATAAAAAGGAAATTAAAGAATTGATGAAGACTGGTACCCTTCGTTTTTGTGGCATATTTAGCAGCCGTCAAATACAGAGTCAAAGGACCAAGTGAAAAACTATTCTGCACTTGATACTTCTATGAGGCCACATATTCTTTCACTCAGCTTTGCAGCATCAGTCATGAATTACAGTACAGTAAGTTTTAAATGCTGCAGCGTTTTGTCCCCAAGGTATCTGTTCCAAGACATTATACATTTTTTTAAAAATATTAAATAGGTGGTCAGAGATATATAAGCAGTCAGAGACATAAGCTATATAAGTGTCCTTTCCCCACCTTTCATTTCTTCATTTTGAACATCTCGAGGGCTTTTCACTGCAAGTCCTACTGCTCTAACCTAAAAAAGGAAAAGTACTCTTATTTCTAAGCTTACTAGGTCTTTCTTTTACATAGTTCATGGTTTTGTGAATAATGTATATGTTCAATAAGATAATCAAGAGATATTGCCAGCATCATGACACCTTATTGAAACAAAGTAATGACTTAGAATTTCTACTTTGAAATAAAAAAAAAATAATAAAGCACAGAACTCACAAAACTTCTTTTGGTAGATTATTTTTAGTTAGTTCCCTTCCAATTAAGAGTTTCTCAAAAAAATCCTCCTGACATATAAAACTAAAACCTTCATCAACACTACCATGACTCTGAATTTCTCCACTGTATTCTATCCACTGAGGCATGGAATGTACTAATATAATATTTAGAAGAAACAAAATAGGTGAATGGGCAGTAAGAAGTTTGAGGTCTAATCTTTACTTTGTGTGTCCCTCTACATCAACCTCCTTCTATTTTCAACACTTCATAATTCCACAGCGGTTCAGTAGCACTATGAAAATGTTATTTATGAGTACTGGTTATTGCATGTGAAAGTTATAAAGTAGTAAGTTATGTGTAATAAAGAGAACATATCAGTATCTAAGTTACATGCATGCTAGTGTAAATGCACACACATCCCTAAGTGATAAGATTTTCTCTATAATATGCCTAAAAGGATGACTGAGAAAGGCATTGTTTTTACATCCTAACTTCAAGTTTAGAATTGCAGTGATGCTGCTTGGACTTGTGCTAGTGTCTGTAGGTTCTTTATCCTTTGAGATAAAATCAGAGTTCTTGGTCCCTGGTTAATCTTGGCACAAAACTTTTACAAAGAAAATTATTAAGAAGCTAATTTCCTGTTTTTGTGATTCAAATCCTATACAGATGAATTATATGTTGCTACATATTATATTTTCAGAATAGAGAGTCAGGTGGTTCTGTCTAAAAAATATGTTTTAAACATAGATTCTGTCACCATGAACATAAGGAGTTTTAGGGGATCACAACTGTTCCTTTTTCCTATGCCTTGGCTCCCTTAGTTCCTTCCCCAAGAGCAGCAAAGCAAATGCTACTTGTGTCTCAGAATTGCTATAATCAAATAATCTGTTTCCACACTGGAGGGTAGTTGCATAGCAATGTGGTCAGTAGTACATTACCTAATTTAACACAAAATCACTGGAAAAAAAGTCTTACTCTGATGTGCTGTTTTTCAGCATCCTCCCAGTTCTGGACCTTTCTCAACTTAATGGCTGTATCTATTTCCTCAGAGTGAGGACCATCCTTGTTTCTGTAGGTAGCAACCCTTGTTTCTGACCCAGGCATCTCCATCTCATACCTTGGTATGGAAATTCATTTTTTTGGCTCATCTTTGCCAGAGTTCCTTTTTTAGTTTCTACCTATAATGTCTACTTCTTTAGAAATGGGATACCATCTTGTTCTTGTCAGTCCTTCATACTTGGATAGTACTCTTGCTTCTAAATACCTGACTGTGACCCTACTTCCTAAAAGACTGCTTTTGTGGGTATCAAAATATCAGCTCCTAGATTCTGGGTTGCTGTAGCCCACTCACCTGCCTATTAGGACATCGTGGGTGGATATGCTGGATATCCTTCATGTCAACTACCTGTTTTATGAGTGCATCTATGTAAATAAAACCAGTAACAGCAGTTATTCCCATTTCTAACATAATTCTAATTCTTTTACATATTCTGTATATTACACTAAATCAATTATTTTTTCCTGGCTTTCATTTTGGATAGCATGTAGTAGGAGAGCAATCTTTCCTCAAATTTCCATTGGTTATTTTTTTTTATTTAATAGATAATTTGTTTTTGTGCTAGGACATTTCCTGAAGATGATAGGCATTATTTTTTTTTTATCCCTAAAGAGTCCAAATACTACTTGGAGAAAAGAATATGATAAAAGCAGATGATTTCAAAAGAGTATAAAAAGAGAAGACAGATGATTCTAATTAAGCTTGGATGGAAGATAGAAGGAAATGACATTAGTCAGAGCTTTCCAGAGGAGGTGACAGTAGTCATGCTGACCATCAGTGATTCAGTATTATTTAAGATGGTGTCTAATGGAATTATATCTGTTTCTACATTTCTTTTCTTAAATTGATAATTCATAGGCATATCTGATAAAGAAAGAAGACCAATGAGCAACTCTCTGTAGGCCCAATTCAGTTTAGCTGCATTTAGCCAAAACTGATGCGTCACTGTGTGCGCTCCTCACCCTTCTGCAGATGATGATAACCTTATAGCAAGAGTGGTGATGATGATGATAATAAACACCACTTGAGTGTTTATATATTCTAGGAAATTTGCTAAAATGGATTTACACCTTTATATGCTTGATCCCGTTTGATCCTTTATAATAGGTAGAATTTTAAGATGGCCCCTTAGATTCCTGGCTGCTGGTATACACACAATTTCTCCTGGTATTCAATGAAATGCTAACCTAAATACTGCTCTGAAGAGATTTTACAGATGTCATTAAAGTCTTGAATCAGTGGATCTTAAGATGGGGCATTATCCTGGTGAGCCTGAATTAATCATATGAGTCCTTTAAGTCTGGTCATAGATTGAGGTCAGAGATAGAGGGAGTCAAGAGACCCAAAGCACATCCAAAGCATGAGAAGGATTCATTGTATCACCCTGGCTTTGAAGAAGCCACATGGCAAGGAAGTAGGTGGCCTCCAGGATCTGAGAGTGAGTCCTGACTGATAAGCAGAATCTACTCAGCTGAGAAAATTTATTCTTCCATGACTACATGAGCTTGAAAGAGGACTCCAAGCTCCAGATGAGGTCAGAGCCAGGCTGACACCATGGTTTTAAACTTGTGAGACCCCAAACAGAAAACCCAGTTGAGCCCACCAAGAATTCTGACCTACAGAACTGTGAAATAATAAACGAGTATTGTTTTGATCTACTAAGTATGCCATGCAAAAATAGGACATTGATAGAATTCTCCTAGCCAATAAACTGGTCACTTCATTATACCCATTTCAAAGCGAGGGAAGTGAAGTGTAAGGACTTTTGCTCATCTTTTCTGTGTATCACAACAGTTGATAATATGAAACAGAACTTCTTCAATATTGTGCAAATAACACTTTCATATTACACTAATTTAATTTTTGATGCTATGACTAAGGACTTCTTGCCGACTAAGTTTGTGCACAAGAAATTACAATATTTTCACCCTACGTCTAATTCCAAACATGGACAAAGAAGTCTGAACTTCAAAGAACTCTTAAATCCCTAAGAGCCAAAAGCAATATTTAGAAAATGCTTCAAATTTTATATGAGGTGAGGTAGGGAGTTATAATTGTCCTTTCTTCAGTGTTTTATCTCTAATTTATACATTTTCTCTGGGTACAATTTGTAGCCATGGGCTTCAGAAAAGCCTTTTTCTCACCTATTCATTGGCAGATCTTTCTCTTCAGTTAAAGCCTGGATGGGTCATGGAGGAGAAGCCTAAAGACAGCTACATCCATGCCTCTACCCTCCCTATCTTGGAATGGTGGAAGGATGGCAGGGTAAAGCAAGTGTGTGTGGGGGAGGGGGAAGAGAGAGGAAGAGAACAGAGATAAGGTAAAGAGACAGAAAGTTATGGATCTCTACATCCTGATAAAGAACAGATGTAAAAACTGAAAGCAATTATCTCAAAAGCTTATGGGGATAAAAGAAAGGAAATTAGAGAAGTTCCTTGGTGTGAGCATATTTGACTATAAAACTGACTTAATTTAAATCTTGACTTTGTTTTCCCAGATTCAAAATGTATTTTCTGAATCATAGACTCAATCATGCTGCCCTCCTCCTCATAATCAATTCTTTCGTTGCTAGATGTGAGTGGGAATTGGAAACAAGACAATTTGCCAATTGTTTTCAGACACAAAGACAGAATTCTAGGCAGCCCTGTTGCCTATGGAAACAATGCTTATTAAGAAGTATAAAAATCAAGGTCTTTCCCAGCACCTCTTCTGGAGAGGGACTGAATGCACAGGGGCATCTTTGCAAAGAAAAATATTAAAAGCCTACTGACTGTTGAACTGTAGTGTTGACTTAGACACACCACTTGTTATCAATCCCACACACTCATATAAGTTCCCATACTTTCAATCTTATTTAGACAAATACAACTGAATAATGATCATAGCAGACACTTAATCATACTTACTACATGTCAGGCATGCTCATGGCATTTTACACATATTATCGCATTTAATCTTTGTGATAACACTTTAGGGCAGGCACAACCATTGTCCCTATTTTAGGGATAAGAACATTGAGGCAGACAAGAAACCACACGTGTATGGTCACACAGGTAGGTGGGGGTGGAGTTGGGACATGACCCAAAGCAGTCAGACTTCAGACACTATGTCTAGCCACCGATTCTATAACAGAATTTATTTTCCAAAGCCACATACAACAATATTTCTTTTTTTTTAAAAAAAGATTTTATTCATTTATTTGACAGAGAGAGAGATCACAAGTAGGCAGAGAGGCAGGCAGAGAGAGAAGGGGAAGCAGGCTCCCTGCTGAGCAGAGTGCCTGCTGCGGGACTCGATCCCAGGCTCCTGAGATCATGACCTGAGCTGAAGGCAGAGGCTTAACCCACTGAGCCACCCAGGCACCCTAAAAATGTGTTTTAATTATAAGTTTCCATTTTGGTATATGCCCTGGTTTCCCAAGTAGAAATTTTCTTACTATGGTGACACTGTTTAAATCTCAAAAGTTGGCTTCATCCAGTTACCAGTTTTTTTCTGTCTTCTATTATTTCAAAGGATGGGTTAATTTCTATAGAAATTAGAGTAACTAGATTCTACTTCTTAAATTACTGTGATTTGCTTACTGTCTTTTCAATGTGAAATAATTTCTTTAGGATGAAAGTACTCTACCTTCCTGCAAAATATCCTATTTTGGTGAAACATTTTTGATTTGTGAATAAGATACCACACATCACCGTTAATAATCCAGCCAGAAGACCCCTACTGGATAACAATATTAAATCAACTGTCATGTGGGGGGGGGGGTTGAAGAACAAATTAAATTCCCATTCAGGCATTCAAATAAAGCAACTGCTTGAATGCTCACTCAGTGGGCGTCATCTCATCACTCAGTCGGCATCTTATTTGAGGAGGAATATTCCCACTGGCAAGCTTATTTACTTCATGATTTTAAATATATATACGTCAAGGAAAATGTGAGAGCATTAGCTCAACTACCATTAGTAGTTTAAATCTATAAAATTGATTCATCTTAAATATTTATGGGTAGAATTATTTCCAGAGAACAATCACATTAAGAAGCTACTTTCTGTGTGTGTCTGCTAAAAGGATACAGAAATTAATCCATTATGTAGGAACTTGAGCATTCAAATGGGGACTAAAAAATATAAAACTAAGATTCAACATGATGTGAGGTTATAAACATGAAACTATATCCAGAATTCTAGTTCTAGTTCCATTAAACAAATTTTTTACTAGAAGTCAGTGTAATTACAATGAAACTGAGCTTCAGCATTAGATTTCTGAAGAAGTATTGACCAAAGGGCAAATGTGATTTCTCCCAGTGACATGATCTATTTTCGTCTAAATATAACTCTGTAAAATGGCACCGAAGGAGTCATTAGCGGAGTCATATCTTTAGAGTGTGTACTCATTAAAGATAAAACACTGAAAGCAGATAAATGAGAAGTGCATTCTTTGCAGGATTTCTTGGATTAGATATGACTTATAGTCCAAATTTCTGGATTTCAATTGCTGTAATTGTAACTAAAGGAAAAATAAGACATTCTGGGATTTGAAATGAGGGAAGACATTGTAAGTTTGTGAAAGAATATTCAGATTGCCATTTCATATATTTGTATCTGTTTTTCTAAATTAAATCCTGATTTTCTTTTTTCCCATTCTTCTGGTGATACCTATATATTTGAAGCAATATACAAATTCCTCTCCTCTGAAAGGAATGAAGGGAGAAAAAAGTAGAAAAATTAAATGAAATTTAATTCAATTTGTCATAAAATATGTTTAAAGCAATTTGTTAAATGTAACATCCATTTCTTTAAACTTCAGGATTGAGATTAAAATAATCTGTAATGATTTCCTGAGCACAAGTTTCTTATCTCAGGTGTAGCCAGTGGCTACACTGGAAAAAAGGTAAACTACCAAACAATGGTGTCACTTTTAAGTACTAGTCTCCTTTTACTATATTCGCAGAAGTTAGAATGTACCACTATGAAACTAATGTTTTGTAGTCTCTCCATGTAGATGGTGGCAGAGCAGGCATAATAAATCAATAGAACAAATTGTCAGACCAGTAATGTGGCTTCTGTTGTTCTGCTTCTCATTAAATGCAGTGGCAATTGAAGAAAAGCTATTACTGCATCCGGAATTCTTAATGAGGTTTGCTACCAATTAGTTTACTGCCCAAGTATATGCTTTGACATTTGGTTAGCTAAAAACTTGGGCAACTTTTCATGTAAAAGGATATTACTACACATAAGCCTGAAATACTTAGCTCTTCTAATGCTGAGCCAGTTAATAGAATAGGCACCTGCAAAATATCTCAAGAAAACATCGACCTTCAAATTCCTGCTTTTTTCTCAGTTGATATCAGATCAATAAAGAAACCTAAAGCCAATGTTTTATTGATATCTGAACTAATGTGGTTTGCAAAAATTTTTTATTAAACTTTGCAAACCAATGTCAGGTTAAACTATTTGCCCAGAAAATGTCAGCCTCAAAAAATTGTCTGACAAATGTGATGGAGCTTCTTTGACACATTCTCATCAAGACCCTACTCTGGTACCCTCTTCCTTTCAATCACTTCAAGGCTATGAATAAATACTGCAGCAATTTTTATTCTGTAACTAGGATTTTCATGGGGGAAATCCTGGTGCATCAGTGAGTGAAGATTTTTAGTTGTATCATTGTAAAGAAAGATTTGTGATGTAAAGGAAATTTTATAATATATCCCAGGAGAAATAAAATCTATGGCTTATGTCACAAGATATCAAGAAAATTCATGTTAAAAAGAATGCCAATATTAATATACAGAAGAGATTTTTGGATAGATTATTAAATAGATACCATTTTTTAAAAGAACATAAAGATACAACAGAAATACTGACTCAGCACCAAAACCTTTTAAAATATTTAGAGAGTTTCTGAGAATTAATGCAATAAGCTACTTCTTATAAGTCAGAATAGAGTAAAACAATGCAGTATGACCTAAAGAGCACAGAATGACAGCTCTTTGTAGACTCAGGGGGAAGGACATCTAGAACCAACATACTTCCTGATACCTCAGTTTCATTACGGTTTGCTCAAGCTGGTTCTTCTTCCCTTGGATGATTTATTCATTCCCAGGCTTAAATCCACTGGCCATTTTTCTCACTGCTTTTTATATTTCTATCAGTTCCAGGTACCAAAAGGTCACAAAACTCCAACTTTCACTTCTTTGAGAATGATATTCAGCTCATGATCAAAGGTGAAGTTTCTTCATGTACAACTTTGGTCACATTTTCATTTTCCAGTTCCAATATCATTGAATCAACAGTCTTCTAGTTCCTGTTAAAATGCGTTTATCATAGCCTTTATGTCTTTACATAGGGAAAAAAGTTGTCTCCTTTAAAGCATTGTTCTGAAGTCCATAAAATTTGTAACTTTGTGTCTTAGAGTATGGAAAAAAAAAATCTTTGCATTGTTCATGATTCTGTATGAATTAGCTTCTCATTCTCCTTTGTACTGCTGGGTATCATGATAATGCTAAAGACTTTACTTTCTTTTTTAAATATTTATTTATTTATTTTATTATTATTTAAAAATTTTTTTTCAGTGTTCCAAGATTCATTGTTTATTCACCACACCAGCGTTCCATGCAATATGTGTGCTCCTTAATACCCACCACCAGGATCACCCAATCCCCACCCCCTCCCCTCCAAGACCCTCAGTTTGTTTCTCAGAGTCCAAAGTCTCTCATGGTTCATCTCCCTTATAACCACAGTGACAAATTTCTCTTGCCTAACTTTAAACACATTTTTATGCCCAATTTAATTAAATTTCATTAAATTTTCTACTTCTGGCTTCCTTTCTTCCTTTCAGAGGAGAGGAATTTGTATGTTGCTTCAGTCCAAATACATATCACTAAGAGAGGGAAAAAATGGAATGTAATTTAAAAAAAAAATAGCTTAAAATGTATGAAATGTCATTCTGAATATTTTTCACATTCCTGTAATCTCTTACCTCATTTCAAATCCTAAAATGTCTTATATTTCTTAGTTACAGTTACTGTAACTGAAGTACAGAAATTTAGACTGCAATTCAAATTCAACTTAAAAATTCTGCAAAGAAGGCATTTGATCTCTTACATCTTTCCAACCATGAAGATACATCAGCCTAAAATAATCCATGGGAATTTGTGTGCTCCAGATTGTTAGTCCACGAATTGTTCATTAATAGTGTCCTATCTACTTTGCCTTCCCAGTACCGTATACTGTGCTTGTTACATGGTAGGACCTTGAAAATGTGTGATAAATACATACCCCAAAGACAGCACTTGCTAAATGCCAGACCCTTTATGGGAGCTTTACATTCAGTCAGCTGATTTAATCTTGTAATTTAAGAGAAAACAAAAGCCAATGGGGTGCCTGGGTGGCTCAGTGGGTTAAAGCCTCTGCCTTCGGCTCAGGTTATGATCCCAGGGTCCTGGGATTGAGCCCTGCATTGGGCTCTCTGCATAGCAGGAAGCCTGCTTCCTCCTCTCTCTCTCTCTCATTGCCTGCCTCTCTGCCTACTTGTGATCTCTGTTTGTCAAATAAATAAATAAAATCTTAAAAAAAAAGCCAATAAACCAAATAAGTCATCCAAAGTCAACAGTTAGTGGCAGAATTAGTATAAATGTATTAAAGTAATGCAAAATAATGCCCATCAGCTAGTTTATAATTTAATGGCTAATGTACTTGGATATTTTTTACTAAGGGCACTGTTAACATCACAAAGATCCATAACAGATTTCAATAGTCAACCTAATCAATGAAAAGATAAAATACAAGACAAATCACTACTTTGGAAAGCAGAATAAATACACATGTAATGTAAAAATCTCCTTACAAAGAAACAACAGTTTAAAAAATATGGGGAGGGATCGGTGGCTGGGTGATGGACATTGGGGAGGGTATATGCTATGGTGAGTGCTGTGAATTGTATAAGACTGATGATTCACAGACCTGTACCCCTGAAATAAATAATACACTGTATGTTACTAAAAGAAGATTAAAAAGTATATTGTTACAAAACCTTAGTTTTACTGTTGAGATACAAGCATTTATGTTTTTCTAATTTAGTCCCCCTTGACAATAGCATATGTTCACATGTTTATACATATATTCTTGTATATTTTTCACATGTATGTTATAATCATCATAGTCTGTTACCAGTCATCTACTATTTGATTTTGAGAACCCCTCAAAATCTAACCTAGTTTGGAATCAATAGGATTTATGTCCCCAGTGAAAAATTTTTAGCTTACCATCAAATATCATGTGTTCATATAAATGTATTTAGGTGAATTCTGTTTAAAATCAAAATTTAATGGATAAGGAAATGAGAAGGAAATACAAGTTTCAAGAAAATAAAATCTAAGACCAACTACAGAAGTTAGAATGGAAAAAGCTTTGTGGTATTTTGAGAAAAGAAGGGATGATCCAAGATGAAAAGTTAGTTAAGTTAATGAGTCAGATACTACTCAGATGGAAGACAGGATAATATTGCATTAAGAATTATTCTTGCTATTACATCATTAAATCCAACTGACCACCAGGAACCCAATTACAGACAAAATTGTTTTTTGTTTGTTTGTTTGTTTGTTGTTGTAAGAACACCACATAACTAGGCATACATTGGACTGGCAGGGATTGTCAGAATTTGTAAACTAAGGAATTGCTGGAACCACATGAGTCTGTGAGGAGTTACTGTTTGCTGTAGGTTTTGGATATGATTGTGAGGTCTGAATGAACTAACACTAAAAGAGTTTGAGATTAGTATTTGTCTTACACATCATTATTTGGCACAGATTATCTGTTTTGTAAATCTTAGTACACTCTTGCAAGGTGTGGTTTCTATTTGAATGCTCAGTTCCCTGCTCATCATCTAGCTACTAGCAGAATTGCTTTTATTTCATCAATATCAATGCAGTCAAATCCTAGAAGGGTTAAATGGAATTAATTCATGTTCTGGACTGAACTAAACTATAATTAATTATAACAACGAAAGATTTCTTTTCTTCTTGGTGTCCTCCCAGATCACAGAGGTAGTTCTATCACACTCACTTGGCACAATCCCACCATTATTGCTTGCTTTTCCTTACCTCCCACTGCTGTCCAGAACCTGCTAGACTGCCCTACCCCACTCCTACCCCATGCTGAATAAACGGTTCCATCTTGGGTTTAGTCTAGTTGAACTCTAGCAAAATTAATGAAAGAGAGCATTGAATTTATTTATTCATTTTTGGAGATGTGCCTAAAAATTTACACTAGCTGACCTTCGAGCTCCATTCAGTTGAGAGTTTCTGTGATTCTTTGAAGTGGCAAAAATATGTCAGATGGATTCTTCAAGGCAAAACAGTTGTTTACCTAGTCAACAAAAATCAGAGTTTTGAGCTACTGTTGCCTTCTATAATAATATAATGTAACAATCCACCATAACTGAAATTAAAATCAATGACTACAATCTAGTTCGTGGGCTAAAGTAAATAAGTACTATTAAAAACTGCGTGCATGATGCTAATACATTTTAGTTTTACCTAAAATTTGGAATCATAAACATTTGTTTGTGTTTAAGAGAATATGGTAGGGAATGAACATAAATGACATGATGAAAATAATAATGTTATCTTCCTCCAAATGCCATTACTCACCCATAAGTAACTAAGTGTATATTTTAACTTGAGGTTTCAGTAAAGGTTATGTGTTCTTGCCCATCTATTCATACATTTAAAGTGACCTGGACATACTCTACATTTGCAAGATGTTGGCTGGGATAATCCTTAGGGTTAATGGCCATAGACTTGAGAGAAAATAACTTTCCCCAGGGTTTTCAATTCCATGACCTTGGTGTCATTAGAAACCTGGTACAGACTTGATCTCCATGGACATTTCTATCCCTGAGGTAATTATTAATGGGAAAATTTTTTTGCCCTTGCTTTTAGTGAAAAATGTGTAATTAATTTGCTCAACCAAGCAAATGAGTTCTGGACTCCACTTTCATTTTGGAGGACTTCTGCCTTCCAGCCTAGGTTACATAAACTCTAGGCTTTGTATAACTTGTCCCTGGAAACCCACCATAAAACCCTATGTGGATAATAACTAATACATTAAAAACTTTGCTGAATGTATCATTAAATATGTTCTACTAGAATATTTGTTAATAATAGAGCAGAATCAATAAACAAAGCAGATTTTATTATAAGAAAGGATTTTTCAGCTAAGCTCCTTAACTAAAAAGAGCTCTCACAAATATCAAAACTTCCTTAGTGAACCAGACCTCACCTTCACCACCTCCCACAAAATCTAAGATGATGGAATAACGCACTTCTCAAACTTACCACCTGCCAAAATAATAAATGAATTTGAATTAAATAATTATGCACAATTCTTCTGATTGAGAAAGTACTTCCAGTTACAGCCTGAACTGGGTTCTTCAAAATATATATTGAGATCCTAACCCCTATAACCTGTAAATGTGATCTTATATGGAGATTTCCGGCCATCACCACTGATGGAGAAGTAAGAAGGATTCTACCTAGCTTCTCAAAGTGAGCACAGCCCTACTGCCCCTTTCATTTCAGACTTCTAGCTTCCAGAACTATGAAATTTCTATTGTTTTAAACCACCCAGTTGGTGGTACTTTGTGACCACAGCCCTAGGAAATGAGTATAACATTGTTAGCTACTTTTACAATTAGATTTGCCAAAGAAAGATTAGTTTACTATTAAAGACTAAATCTATTAAAATGTAGAATGCCAAGATGTTATGTAATGAAACCAAATTAACTCACCATATTCATATGGGGTGGCATTTAGAATCCTCCTACATGAATTTTCTTTAAACTAATATTTTTACGTGCAAAATATTCCTCTTAAACCTTAAAAGGAATTCCTCTTAAACTCCTATGGGAGTTGTCCTAGTTTAAACCATATATTTTCTACAACTGATATCACGGCTAGAAGTTAAGTAGATTTCAATTTTGGTGTTTCTAATTAAGACAGTTTACCTGATGATACTTCTGTTATGGTCTCCAGAAACAAGGAGGTGGTTGCCCAAACACTAGGCAGCAGCACAAAGGTATGAAATCAGTATTTATTCCCACACAGCTTTTCTGAAAGTTTTTCCTAAACACAACCTGAGTTCTCTTGTTTCTCTACAGTGAATATAGATGCTGCCCCCTAAATAATGACTCTGTTGCAAAGTGATGATGACATTTCTTGAGAATTATGTTTAACAGTAATGAGAATAGCATTACTGATGATGGTGTTCAACTTCTTTTTTAAAAAGGCTCTTATTTTGGAAAATCAGATCACTGCTTTATGATTTTCTTGTGCATGTGTAGAAGTTCAAAACTATCCCAATACATATTGCCTTTCTTTCTGTTTTATCGTCTGTCACTTGCGTCCAAATATCACATTAAATGCATTGCTGTGCTATGGAAGAATGACAATTATAGAAATGCTAAGCAGTAGATTAAAAAAGTCACAGTGCTAAATCTCTACTGGTACATAGACTTCCTCTCTCTCTCTCTCTTTGCTGTAGGAAATTCTAAACGTCTCTCCTGGAAGCAAAACAAAATACATTAGATTTGAAAAAGAATGCTATGTTTTTAGACAATCTGTTTAATAATATATATTTGGTTTGGGGGAAATTTCAATTCCTAAAATCTCTCTCTGTTTTTACCAGCAACTGTGGCTTTCAATATGTATTAGTTATTAGCCAGATTAGTACCAAGTCAAAGCTGTGGCTTTGTATACAATGCCCCAAAAGCTCACCCTACTAACCTTTCCATAGACTTACAAGTCACTGGTGCATAATAAGTATAGCTTCCACTTAATGAAGCTAGATCTTTATATTTTTTAACACTCATTTAGAAAACCAATTAACTCTGGCTCTATTGAACAAATTGAACAGGAAATAAATCAAGTGTTAAAACATTGGTGACGAGCCAGAGTTTCTATAATTAGGGTGCTGATATGCTCAGGGCTGTCTACGTGTAGTTCTCTACTTTGAAAACTTCCACATATTAATGGCATTATTATTATTATTATTATTATTATTTTAAACATATTTGCTTCTATCCCCCTTCTCAAAACCCAGAGACCTCAATCACAGGGAGAATTCCCAAGAACACCACACAATTGACAATGGCAATTTCACCTGCTATTTCATGTTCATCTTGCCAAGACACTATCTACTGTGATAAATAACACGCATGCAGCTCTATACTTCTTCACATCATTTCCAATTCAGAAAGGACATTTTTAAAAAGGTTTTTAAAAAAGACCTCCCCATTGTTAAAATTAGGATATTGGGCTGGGGAGGCATGATGAAGTAAAAGAAAGGAACAGCAGGCATCAGGGAGGAGGAAAGGATGAAAGAAACAAGGATGTTAGGGACACTTAAGAGGTTATTAAAATTGTTGCAATAGTATAAACTGATGAAAAGAGGGAGTGACTAGAAAGAGAAGTGGAAGCTCCAACAGTACGAAGGTGGGAATGTGAAGCTGTGTGCGGTTCCTGAAAGACCAAGGAACCAGGACCTAGTGGATAGAAGACCCACTCAGGATTTGATTTGGGCTGGAGAGATTTTATATGTTTTGGGGGGGTCTAGATGAAATATACCTTATCTGCTTTACTTTGCTGTTGTTCCATGATCACCAGACAGTTTTGGATAATGGACAATGGAAATGGTACAAAGTTCATTGGAAATGTGTGCCTCCTTTTGTAAATTGCTAAATTGATGGTTCGTATTATACTCATCTATTTCTTGTGGGTTTGGTTAGTACACCAATCTTCCAGAACATGCTAAGTGTAGAAAGACATTAAAATTAAGTATCTAGACCCACAAAGTGAAAAAAAGCAAAAAGATTACACCACCCAGACTTGTGTCCCTCCAACAATTTGTTATTAATGCAATTGTTGTCTAGGATAATGTCCCAGTAGGAAAATGCACAAACTTATATATGTTACGGTGAATTGCTTTACTGATTTGGGAAAATCTATAATATCCTCAATAGTAACTTTAGTACATAATTGAATTAACTACATCCTCTAACTTTCTTCTCAATTTTCTCCACATCTTTTTCTTTTAAACATGTTAATTTTAGGTGTAGTATTTTAACATTTGAGAAAACTTTAGCCCTTTTTTAAGCAGGCAGTATTTAATTTGGAAAATATAAAATAATCATTTCATCATACAAATGCTCTTAGGGCAACAAATGTGACCAATGCGTCCAAAAGAGCATGAAGTAATGAGGGATTGAGGGCAGAGTATTTTCCCACCGGTTTTAATGGATAATTTAAATTTAAAATTTTATTAATTTCATCAAAATATTTTGTAACTTAAGGAAATAAAACAAAATTCTGTAGCTCACTTTGCCCTGCTGTGATTTCCCACCCTCCCTCTTCTTTCTGAGAGATATAACCCAAATACTGGGCTTCATATGTTTTTCTCTGCCCATGTTTTTATGCTAGATACAGAGATATCTATAAATAATAGCTGCATTGTGTTTTCGACATTTTGTTTCTTGTTTTATTGATTAGTAACTGAAGGCACTGCTTTTCCTGAGATTAAATGAGATACAAACATTCTTCTGTCTTCCAAATAGGACTTTACAATAAATTTGATTCCTGCTTATAGATAGTGCTTTTGGTATTAGGGAAAGCAAGTATCCACTCCTCTAGAACTTAGGTGAAGAAATACAGGAAAATTAAAAAAAAAAAAAGAACCTGAGAAAATTGACCACTTTCTGAAAGGTAAGACATGTGGAAAAGTGAATCCGAAGCAGTGGGAAGATATACTGTGGGGAAAGGGGCCAGCTCCTGGCAAGTGGAAGAGCAGTGGAGCACAAAATCAGAACTTTTGGAAGTCTGCTCCCCTGAGGAACATTACTCTAGAGGCTAAGTGGGGGTGGAGCCCTCGTGGGGACAGTGTGGCCTCAGGTCCCATGGGATCACAGAAAAAAATTGGGGGTGTCTGAATGTGGCAGAGCTGCCAGGTATTGGAGCGGAAAAGCCAACTACAGAGAACTGAGGAGTGAGCTTTCACATCAGGGTTACCTTAAACCATGATCCAAGGCACAGTCAGACCAGTGCTCTTTGAGCAGGAACCCCACAAGTGGCAGATCCGGGGAGATTCACCTTCCTCTTCTGAGAGGAGTAGCACGGCAGGGATCTGCTGGGTGACCAGGGAGACAGGAGTGATTGACCCCTTTTCTCTGAGGGCATACTGAGGTGTGGGGCTCCTGAGCTCTTGGCTCCTCCAGGCTGGAGATTGGGAAGCTGCCATTTTCATTCCCATCCTCCAAAGTGGTAAAGAAAGTGTTCAGAGAGCAAAACTTCTGAGAGCAAACCTGAGCAGGTTACTTAGCCTGTTCATTGGCAAGGGTGGTAGAGTTTGACCTTGTGCAAACACATGAGAGAATCACAGCAACAGGCCCCTCCCACAGATCACCCAAGAATATCAAGCCAAGACCAAACTCACACCAATCAAGGAGAACAGCGGAACTCAAGACCTAGGGGAAAGCAATGCACAGAATTCATGGCTTTTCCTCCATGATCCTTTAGTCTTGCAAAGTTGATTTTTTTTTCATTTTATTGTTTTCTTATTCTATTTTTTTAACTTTCCTCTTTCCTATGTTAATGTTCTTTAACTAGTTTATTTTAACAATACCTTTCTAAAAAACATATTTTTAAACCTTCATTGTTATAGTCATATTTTATCCCTTCATTGTATTTAAAGTTATATTTTGTATACATATAGGGTTTTGTTTTTTCCTGAAAGATTTTGGGATACAATTTCTTCTAATACATCAAAATATACCCTAATCTAGCACATAGCTTTGTTCTAGTCTCCAGCCTAAGCACATTCCCTCCTTTTTTTTTCTTTTTCCAACCAACTTATCTTCTTTTTTTTTTTTGAAGATTTTATTTATTTATTTGACAGACAGAGATTACAAGTAGAGAGGCAGGCAGAGAGAGGAAGGGAAGCAGGCTCCCTGCTGAGCAGAGAGCCCAATGCAGGGCTCAATCCCAAGACCCTGGGATCATGACCTGAGCTGAAGGCAGAGGCTTTAACCCACTGAGCCACCCAGGCGATCCTATCAATTCCTTTTTTAGAATTTTTTAAAATTTTTCATCATTACAATCATATTATATCCCTTCATTGTGTTTTCCCTTATTTTTGTATATATATAAGTTTTTCTCTCTGTAAAATTTTGAGAGGTAGTTTCTTCTAAGAGACCAAAATATACCCCAAATCAAGTGGGTGGCTCTATTCTATTCACCAGTCTAATATATATAATATTTTATTTTATATTTTTTATTTCTTTTTTCCCCCTTTCTTCTCCCCCTGGTTTTGGATCTCTTCTGATTTGGTTAGCTTACATTTTTCTGGGGTCTTTGCCACCCTTTTAGTATTTTATTCTCTTGTTCATATATTCATATCTGGATAAAATGACAAGGCAGAAAAACTCACCACAAAAAAAGAACAAGAGGCAATATGGACGACCAGGAACCTAATCAATACGGACATTGGTAATAAGTCAGATCTAGAGTTCAGAACGACAATTCTCAGGGTGCTAGCTGGGCTCGAAGAAGGCATGGAAAATATTAGAGAAAGCCTTTCTAGAGAAATAAACTCCCTTTCTGGAGAAATAAAATAATTAAAATCTAACCAAGTTGAAATTTTTAAAAGCTATTAATGAGGTGCAATAAAAAATGGAGGCTCTTACTGCTAGGATAAGTGAGGCAGGAGAGAGAATTAGTGATATAGAAGACCAAATGACAGAGAATAAAGAAGCTGAGCAAAAGAGAGACAAACAACTACTGGACCATGAGGGTAGAATTCAAGAGATAAGTGATAACATAAGACAAAACAGTATTAGAATAATTGGGATTCCAGAAGAAGAAGAAAGAGAGGGGGGCAGAAGGTATATTGGAGTGAATTATAGTAGAGAATTTCCCTAATATGGCAAAGGGGGCAAGCATCAAAATCCAGGAGGCACAGAGAAACCCCCTCAAAATCAGTAAAAATAGGTCCACACCCCATCATCTAATAGTAAAACTGACAAGTCTCAGAGACAAAGAGAAAATTCAGAAAGTACCTCAGGACAAGTCTGTAACATACAATGGTAGAAATATTAGATTGGCAGCAGACGTATCCACAGAGACCTGGCAGGCCAGAAAGAACTTGGCATGATTTATTCAGAGCACTAAATAAGAAAAATATGCAGCCAAGAATACCATATCCAGCTAGGTTATCATTGAAAATAGAAGGAGAGATAAAAAGCTTCCAGGACAAACAAAAACTGAAAGAATTTGCAAACACCAAACCAGCCCTATAGGAAATATTGAAAGGGGTCCTCTAAGCAAAGAGAGAGCTTAAAAGTAGTAAACCAGAAAGGAACAGAGACAATATACATTACAGTCACCTTACGGGCAATACAATGGCACTAAATTCATATCTCTCAATAGTTACCCTGAATGTAAATGGGCTAAATGCCCCAATCAAAAGACACAGGGTATCGGCATGGATAAAAAAACAAAACCCATCAATATGCTGCCTACAAGAAACTCATTTTAGACCCAAAGACACCTCCAGATTTAAAGTAAGTGGGTGGAAAACAATTTACCATGTTAATGGACATCAAAAGAAAGCTGGGATGGCAATCTTTATATCAGATAAATTAGATTTTAAGCCAAAGTCCATAATAAGAGATGAGGAAGGACACTATATCATACTTAAAGGGTCTGTCCAACAGCAAGATCTAACAATTTTAAATATCATGCTCCTAACACGGGAGCAGTCAACTATATAAGCCAATTGATAACAAAATCAAAGAAACACATTGACAATAATACAATAAAGTAGAGGACTTTAACACTCCCTCACTGAAATGGACAGATCATCCAAGCAAAAGATCCACAAGGAAATAAAGGCCTTAAATGATACACTGGACCAGATGAACATCACAGATATATTCAGAACATTCCATCCCAAAGCAACAGAATACACATTCTTCTCTAGTGCACATGGAACATTCTCCAGAATAGATCACATCTTGGGTCGCAAGTCAGGTCTCACCTGGTACCAAAAGATTGGATCATTACTTGCCTATTTTCAGACCACAAGGCTCTGAAGCTAGAACTCAATCACAAGAGGAAAGTTGGAAAGAACTCAAATACATGGAGGCTAAAGTGCATCCTACTAAAGAATGAATAAGTCAACCAGTAAATTAAAGAATAATTGAAAAAATTCATGGAAACAAATGAAAATGAAAACAAACTGTTCAAAATCTTTGGGACACAGCAAAGGCAGTCCTGAGAAGAAAGTATATAGCGATACAAGACTTTCTCAAGAGACAAGAAAGGTCTCAAATACACAACCTAACTCGACACCTAGAGGAGCTAGAGAAAGAACAGCAAAGAAAGCCTAAGTTGAGCAGGAGAAGAGAAATAATAAAGATCAGAGCAGAAATCAATGAAGTAGAAACAACAACAACAACAACAACAACAACAAAAAAAAAAAAATATATATATATATATATATATATATATATATATATATATATAATAGAACCACAAAACTAGGAGCTCATTCTTTGAAAGAATTATTAGCAAGATTGATAAACCCCTGGTCGGACTTATAAAAAAGAACAGGACCCAAATAAATAAAATCATGAATTAAAAAGGAGAGATCACAACCAACACCAAAGAAACACAATTATAAGAACATATTATGAGTTACTATATGCCAGCAAATTTGACAATCTGGGAGAAATGGATGCATTCCTAGAGACATATAAACTACCAAAAATGAACCAGGAAGAAATAGAAAAACTGAACAGACCTATAACCAGTAATGAGATTAAAGCAGTCATCAAAAATCTCCCAACAAACAAGTACCCAGGGCCAGACGGCTCCCCAGAGGAATTCTACCAAACATTTAAAGAAGAATTAATTCCTATTCCCCTGAAACTGTTCCAAAAATTAGAAATGGAAGGAAAACTCCCAAACTCATTGTATGAGGCCAGCATTACTTTGATCCTAAAACCTGACAAAGACCCCACCAAAAAGGAGAATTACAGACCAATATCCTTGATGATCACAGATGTGAAAAGTCTCATCAAAATACTAGCCAATAGGATCCAACAGTACATCAAAAGGATTATTCACCATGACCAAGTGGGATTTATTCCTGGGCTGCAAGTTTGGTTTAATATCTGCAAATCAATCAATGTGATACAATACATTAATAAAAGAAAGAACAAGAACCATATGATACTCTTAATAGGTGCTGAAAAAGCTTTTGACAAAGAACAGCATCCTTTCTTGATCAAAACTCTTCAAAGTGTAGGGATAGAGAGTACATACCTCAATATCATCAAAGCCATCTATGAACAACCCACAGCCAATATCATTCTTAATGGGGAAAAACTGAGAGCTTTTCCCCTAAGGTCAGGAACACAGCAGGGATGTGCACTATCACGACGGCTATTCAACATAGTACTAAAAGTCCTAGCCTCAGCTATCAGACAACAAGAAGAAATTAAAGGCATCCAAATCAGCAAAGAAGAAGTCAAACTCTCAATCTTTGCAGATATGATACTTTATGTGGAAAACCCAAAAGACTCCACTCCAAAACTGCTAAAACTCCTACAGGAATTCAGTTAAGTGTCAGGATATAAAATCAATGCACAGAAACCAGTTGCATTTCTATACACCAACAGCAAGACAGAAGAAAGAGAAATTAAGGAGTCAATCCCATTTACAATTGCACCCAAAACCATAAGATACCTCGGAATAAACCTAACCAAAGAGGCAAAGAATCTGTACTCAGAAAACTATAAAGTACTCATGAAAGAAATTGCAGAAGACACAAAGAAATGGAAAAACGTTCCATGCTCATGGATTGGAAGAACAAATATTGTGAAAATGTCTATGCTACCTAAAGCAATCCACACATTTAATGCAATTCTTATCAAAATCCCATCCATTTTTTTCAAGGAAATGGAATAAATAATCCTAAAATTTATATGGAACCAGATAAGACCTTGAATAGCCAGAGGAATTTTGAAAAAGAAAGCCAAAGTTGGTGGCATCACAATTCCAGACTTCAAGCTCTATTACAAAGCTGTCATCATCAAGACAGCATGGTACTGGCACAAAAATAGACACATATATCAATGAAACAGATTATAGAGCCCAGAAATAGACCCTTAACTCTATAGCAAACTAATCTTCGACAGAGCAGGAAAGAATGTCCAATAGATAAAAGACAGTCTCTTCAACAAATGGTGTTGGGAAAATTGGACAGCAACATGCAGAAGAATGAAACTGAACCATTTCCTTACACCACACTTAAAAATAGACTCAAAATCAATGAAAGACCTCAATGTGAGACAGCAATCTATCAAAATCCTTAAGGAGAACATAGGCAGCAACCTCTTCGACCTCAGCCACAGCAACTTCTTCCTAGAACCATCACCAAAGGCAAGGGAAGCAAGGGCAAAAATGAACTACTGGGACTTCATCAAGATCAAAAGCTTTTGCACAGCAAAGGAAGCAGTCAACAAAACCAAAAGACAACTGACAGAATGGGAGAAGATATTTGCAAACAACATATCAGTTAAAAGGCTAGTATCTAAAATCTATAAAGAACTTACCAAACTCAACACCAAAGAACAAAGAATCCAATCAAGAAATGGGCAGAGGACAGGAACAGATATTTCAGCAAAGAAGACATTCAGATGGCCAACAGACACATGAAAAAGTGCTCCACATCACTTGGCATCAGGGAAATACAAATCAAAACCACAATGAGTTACTACCTCACACCAGTCAGAATGGCTAAAATTAACAAATCAGGAAATGACAGATGTTGGAGAGAATGCGGAGAAAAGAGAACCCTCCTACACTGTTGGTGGGAAAGCAAGCTGGTGCAGCCACTCTGAAAAACAGCATGAGGTTCCTCAAAAAGTTGAAAATAAAGCTACCTTATCAATCACACTACTGGGGTATTTACCCTAAATACACAAATGTAGTGGTCCGAAGGGTCACGGTGCGCACCTGAATGTTTATAGCAGCAATGTCCACAATAGCCAAACTACGGAAAGAACGTAGATGTCCGTTAATAGATGAATGGATAAAGAAGAGGTGGTATATACACACAATGGAATACTATGCAGCATCAAAAGAAATGAAATCTTGCATTTGTGATGACATGGATGGAACTAGAGGGTATTATGCTGAGCGAAATAAGTCAGTCAGAGAAAGACAATTATTATATGATCTCCCTGATATGAGCAATTTGAGAGGTAGAGTGGGGGTTTTGGGGGGTAGGGAAGGAAAAAACAAAACAAGATGGGATCAGGAGGGACACAAAACATAAGAGACTCTTAATCTCAGAAAACAAACTGAGAGTTGCTGGGGGGTGAGGGAAGTATGGAGAGGGTGGTTGGGTTATGGACACTGGGGAGGGTATATGCTATGGTGATTTCTGTGAAGTGTGTAAACATGATGATTCACATACCTGTACCCCTGGGTCAAATAATACATTATATGTTAAAAAAAATAATAATAAACTTTTAAAAAATGAACATGAAAATCATATGAAGTTAGGAGATATGAGGGAAGATATCTTAAGGACCTATCTTTCAATAGCCCAACTAGTGAGGAGGAGATGGCTAAACTAAGACCTGGGATTTAGCAATCCTGCTTAAGGAAACAGCAGGTAGCAAAGTCCTGAAGAATGAACTAATGTAAGAATTTCAGCAAACATAAATCATCTCCAAACTCTCTCTTAAGTACATTCCATTTTATCATTTATTTTCAGGTGAAGCACAGGAAAGTACACTAACTTGTCCCAGCTAGAAAGCAGTAAAGCTTAGATGCAAACCTAGATAATCTGTTTCCAAAAATTTGTTCTCAACACACACACAGCTAACTGGCTGAACAAACATGACAATTAATGAAGGTGTGCTAGGAAAAGCAGCAAGAGGCCTTGGTTTCCTGTGAAAAGTACTTGCATTGGTTCACTTGTTTGTCAAGTGACAATGGTTTGAAGAGCTGTGAGCAGTTGAGTGCCATTCGATTTATACTTGAGAATTCCTGCTGCTGGGGGAAGAATGGGTTATCCACAAATGACTGGAGGAGGTTAGGAGTGTAAGCCATTAGAGACTTTCATTCTCCTAATGATTCTAGGCAAGAGATGATGAAGGCTCAGCTCAGGCCATACTGCGGATGGGAGGTTCAGGATGTGTTTTTAAGTATAATCAACAGAACTTTCTGAGAGATTTGATATGGAAAGTGAAAAAAAAATGGGAAATATGGATGACTCTACATTTTTTGCTTGAGCAATGGGTGAATGGAGGTACTGTCAGGAAGATGAAGAATGCTGGATACAGGATGGGTTTGACAGGGTCTGAGGTAATAGAACAGAAACTCTGTTTTAGAACTATTTTAAGCAGGAAGTTAGATTAACATATCTCTATCTTGGGGAGTTTGATTCTGGAAAATCAATTTAGGTTTGTTGAAACATGAAGTATTTGGAGAGTAAAATGAATCCATGCTTCCTGTCTGGAATAATTTTGTCCTTAGGACTCTCTGGCAGTTACATCCATATCAGTAACTGTTCTGATGGAAATTTGTATATTACAAACTTTTACAACCCACTTTTGCAGAAGTGATCTCATTTCTTATGGCCTCTTCTGTGTATGTGCAACACATTTAATAACAGTGTTTACTGGGGCTGTGGTTTTTCATAACAGTATTTGGAGACAAGTTAAATGGCATTAAACACTCCGTAGCTGGCAGGAAGCAAAGCCTGCACCTGCGCCGCCATGTTTATCTGCTGTCCTTCTTCTCAAGTTTGCAATATATCCCTTGATGGGGCCAAAGAGATTCCTTGTGATTGTGTAAGGAGAATTTGAGTAAGGGTTGGGATATCTATATACACTGACTACTTGAGCTGACTAAATCTGGGTTAAACCTGGTAATATTATTTCTTTTTCCCTTGGTTTCCTAAGATTAAGCACTATCAGAGACCTCTATATTTCCTTATCAGTTAAACAAGTTCACCCCTCAGGAACTCAAATCATTTCTGTCTTACAATATTTGGCTTTCAGTTCTCCCTGACTTCAGAGTTTTTGAAAATGTCTTTTGTGGACCACCTTTGTCATAATGTACTGAGACACTATTTAAACAGCATAAAAATCTGGGATCCATCTGGAAACTTATCAGTGCTAACAGGCAGGCATCCATGAACTAAAATACTGAAAGCAGTACAAAAGGTAAGATGACAATTCTAAGATCGCTTATCTGTGTTGAATGTGAAAGTTTTATTCACAGCTTCCTCTTTTCATCTTTCCTTGTTATATGTTCCTTCTATACTTCTACAGGTTGCTATGATGATGAGAGGTAGAAGCTCATTTTACTACTGCAGTGTGTTTATTTTCCCACTTAAAAGCTTTACAAAATAAATTCCTTTTAGTGAGATGTTGGGTGTCCTATAGACTGCTTCCTTTGCTAGCAGATATCATATTACTGTTTTTTTCTCTTTCTATCAGGGCACTCTCTTCATCTTTGTATAACTCTAGAACCATACTGTGCCACTCCTAGTGACCAAGAAAGGGGATTTCTGGTACAGTAAGGATTCAATAAAGTCCAGAATTGACAGGTATCTAGAGCAGTCTAAGGTTTGAACCTGCTAGGACGCTCACCCCAGATAAAACTTCCTTCATTTATATAGCTAGAAGACACAGTTGGTCCACTGTGTGAAACTTCTCAAAAGAATTTTCAGGAATTCCCTTTAATGTTTTTATTATTTGAGGTGCTTTCTTATTTTCTCTTTTCTTAAAATATCCTCAAACCTAAATAAAATGACTTTATTAAGTTAAAGGACTTCAGTAACTATTTCTATGGATAAATTCTAATTGTATGATCCCAAACCAGATTTTTCTGATGAACTTTGGACTTGTATTCCCCACTGCCCATTAGTTACCTTTTTTTGGCTGACTCACCGGCTCCTCCAAGTCAGTCTACCTAAAACTGAGTTCTTCTTCCGCCATATTTGTTCTTCATCCTGTCAAGCCTATGTCAATAAATGATACCAATGTTTATCCAGTTTCCAAAGTCAGAAAGCTTGGCATCATCCTTGAACCATCTATCCTCCTCCTTTCCCATATCTGGTTGACTGTTGAATTCTGTCAAATTTATCCTCTAAATGTCTCTTGAATGTCTCCACTTATCTTCATCCCCAGTACCAATTGCCTTATAGTAGATCAGCATTTTCTCTCACTTTGATCAGTATGTCAGGCTCTTAATGTGGTCCTCTCCCTCCCCCACACCCATCTTCTCTTCCTTTCACTAATTCTCCTTACAAAAATCAGAAGTCTCTCCAAAATATTTACAACCCTTTAATGGTTTTACATTTCTCTCAGGATAGATGTCTAACTTCCTAAAATACCCTAAAAATTTATTATTTACATAGCATCAGATTAACTCTCTAGGCTAACCTATTTCTGCTCCATACTCTTGCTTTTCTGTTCAACTCTGTGAGTGTACCAGGTCAGCAATGTGGTCTCACAGAGGAGCGCTCTCCTCTCAGACTCTAATCTTCCTTCTCCAAGCTGTTACTTGGGCTTGAATCCCAACCAACAATATCCTGTGTTTCCCATCCCTTTAAAGAGAAACCTGTTTTTCTTTTCTCTGGTATCCATGATAGCCTGTATTATTTCCAATGGAATCCCAAAAACAGTCTACTATAATTAGCTGCTTTTAAAACTGTGTTCCACCAGTTGGTTAGCTCCTCGAGCAGAGATGCCATTCCTATGTATGTATATATGTATGTATGTATTTTTCACTGTTGAATCTCTAGTACCTTACACAATGCCTAGATTAACATATAAATGCTAAATAATGAATGATGTGGTAATTCTGATGGATGTTGTCTGCCCAGTTTACTAAGTTGAGGTAGAGTCCAAGCCCCTAAGGACACAATAAGAAAAGAACCACAAGGATGGATTAGCCATGTCTGCTACAGTGAAGAAGTGCCATACACTCTACTGTTGCTATACCACAGCTCTTCCTAAGGGTTCTCTCCAGCTCTTTAGGGAGAAGAAATTAGGAATGAATATTGGAATCTTTCATTAGAGTCTATATAATTTTCCTTATTAAGTTAAAATATTTTAAATATGTTCTGTCCTGATAAAGCATGTGAGTTCAGTCTTTCACAACACATCACTGCTATTCTTCCTAAAATTCTCATTTAAAGAAGCCCTTTCTAGATGTGGAGATAGGATGGAACTTATAGAAGATAGCCCAGTGCCCCAAGTGAGCAAATTCAGAAACAAAATATCTTCCACAAAGTCATCCTGACATAGGTTATTTCTCTCAGAATGTGATCACATTGCAAGCAGACTAGTTTAATGGTTTCAATGGTATAACAACATCAAAGTGGTTTCCTATTATTTATTTTCCTCACTATCAGGAGGTACCTAGAAATAGTTACTTCCTTATAGCATAGTTTGCCTTTGGAGTATTTATATGTGTTTTGGATGACTTTGTGTTGGAAGTAAAGGCTGCTCAAATTTATGGTTTTCAAAAATGTGTGGCTTCCACAAAATCTGGGGATAGAAAAATAAAAACTGGGAAACTAGGGACCACTAAAACATGTATATGGGTTTCTTAATGAAGAAATAGTGCCTGAAATAACACACTCCAAAATATTGGATCTTTAATCCATGTAAATCATGTAAAAATGTTGACTATTACTGACCCTTTCTTAATTTGGTGATAAGAAAATGCATTTAGTTTTATCTTCAGTATATCCCTAGAAGACAGTTTTTCCCCCTTGTTTTGATAATACAAGAGATACATGACTTTAAAAATTCAAAGAGTATTTGAGAGCATTAAGCACCTGTGTTTATGGCCAAGAAAGCTCTGAGCTGAATAAAACTTGTGCTCCTATTTCATACGCCTTGTCTAGTCAACATCTACTGAAAGCACAAACTCTACTTTGTACAAGGATCTGAGCACAGGAAGACACACATTTTAGAACTGCCACTTTCAAATACATCAGGAAAATTAAGGTACCCTGAAAATTCATACAACACACATAACTAGGAGTTTAACTTTCAATAAGACATCAACTCATTTGCTTGTTTTAGGTGATACTATGATGTGGTCTGGGTTCAGTTGTTAGATTGTCTGCAAATGACTGCCAGACCTTTACTGGAAAACTCAGCTCCCTAAAAATAAAATTTACTATATATTTTCCAAATGAGAGTAATGCATAATTATAGTCCTGTCATCCAAACGGCCGACTGTCCACTTTACCAGTATTAAAACTAGGTAGATTTATTGTGCTGGGGTGTTTAAATTCTATAATTTCACAGCTCTTCTCTGGAAAATTTTCACAGAGACTCATCTTTTTATTACAAATTTAATTCAGTATTCACTTTAATATTCATTTTATTTTAGTTGAAATCAGGGGATAAATTATTTCATTACCCAAAAGCATTTGGAAAAGGATATAATTTACGTTCTGAAAATGGAATTCATTTATGTGAAAAGGCTATTTTTATAAAAGTTATTGAGGTCTTTAAAAACTATATTTGTCAAAGAATTATCATTTGACAGTTTGTGCATTTTCTTTCTTAGGAAAGTAAGTGAATTATCAACTTAAAATAGTGTTTCCATCCTGGGAAACACACTCGGAGTCTTTGGGATTGACAATATACATGCTAGATTTGGTTACATTAATGGCTGCCATAATTCTGCCTCTAATCTCACTTAATCCTCTAAATCTTTGGCTCTGATAAATAGCACCCCGGTCTGTGGACACTTACACCCAAATTATCTCGAAGGGTGTTTGCAGTAGCTTTGACTGTGAGTAGAAAATGCATTTTCTCTAAAGGTCTTCCGAACAAGTTAAGATAGTTGAGTGGGTTGTGAGAATTCACGGGCAAAAAAATCACCACTTCTGATCTGTTGACGTGGTCACCATTTACAATTTATCTCTACTGGGAATGTGGTCATGCAACAAGTCCCCCACAAAAGACTAGAAGCTCTGAGGATGGACATTGAGCCCAAGAGCATCAGTTCAGATGTGTGAACTAGGGGGCAAACCACTTCACTTTCTTTGCTTTTGGTTCCTCACACACTGAATGAGGATGAAGAGAATAGAGTCTACTTCATATCACTGTGTGAGGATAAAATTAAATTAGTATTTGCTGAAATTTTTAAAGCCGCACCTGCCACACAGTAAGCACTATAAAACCAATTATTAAGTAACATTTTAAAGAAACACTGCTAAATTAGGATGTCACCACTTGAAAGATTTCTCTCCCTTCCAAAAATAAGAGATGGGGCATCCTTACCCTGACAAAACAGATGTAAGAAGACCTGTGGGTTGCAAATGATGGAAGGGGCTTTTCCAAATGTTCTCCTTTTCCCCTAACTTAGGTTCAGATGTGTCCCTGATCTTCAGAGAGAGGACTGAGGCATTTTTAGGAGTTCTGATGGTTATTTTCTGTTTGCTTTCCTATACCTATTATTTTGCCTCACCTACTCTGCTCTGTGCCTTGGAGGCTAACCTCTACAGATTGTGTCACATAAAGTCTCTGCCACCTCCCAGCATTTTCTTTAATTAGGCCAATGGAAGGCACTGCAAGAAATTGGAGGAGAGAAAGAGAAAGGGATGAGTTTCATCCGCCACGACCATGTCTGCTCTCCTCTGCTTTGACAGTGACTTCTGTGGGACACCCCCTTCCCCACTGCGTGGCTGCTTTATTCTATAGTAGTGGAACATTGTCCCTAGTACTAGATACATAGTCCATAGTACTGCCTTGTGCTTGTGCCCTCAGGGCAGAGTTTTAAAGGCTTCCTGCTGTCACTAAGCTCTGGTGGCTTTACCATTCCTACGTGAAACAGTCCCTTCATTGACTCTCTTGAATTACATGTGAGAGTGTTCCATCTGGTCAACGCTGGCAACCTGGCCCATACAGGTAGGATTCATTAATTAATTATAAATTTGTTCTTTCTAGCCTCTCAAGAAACTCATGTTGAATTTTCAAAATAATAGGGCAATTCATTGTTTCCTAGCTGCCTTGAAAATGCTTATTTGCTAAAGAATCCGTGGTTCTCTGGAGAGATATTGCTGCTTTTTTTGAAAAGCCTGTGTTCTTTCCTTCAATGACCCTAAATCTGTAAGAACATAATTTTAGCAAGGAAGTAGTTTGGACTACATAAAAGTAAGCCAACTGTTTACTTCATTAGAAAATAGAGTACAGTCAGTTCAACAAGGAATCAAATAATCGAGTACTAGAAGGAGAATATACTTCTTGGGGCTTCAGAGAAGCATATTTAGAACAAACAATTTTAAGTCATAATTTTATACCGCAGTTAATCAGCATCATTAATTTACTCATTCTTTTAATAGCTAGGTGCTAAGCAGTGTGCAAAGTGCTAGATAAACAGTGGTGAACAAAATAGGCAGAGCCCCTGTCCTCAAGTTCCCACGTGGCACAGAGGTGTTACAGCACCCTGCCTGTGATCCCTTCACCCCCTTTGTGGAAGTGGGAGTATGGGTGTTGCTCTGGAGGAAAAAAGAAGACAGAAAACCCAATTTGTTTTCTCGATCTACCAGATCGAGTAAGACACATCACACTTGCTAGGAGGATGGGATCTTTCTCTATTGAAAGAGCTAGGTAGGATGACCCTGGTTAAAAAATTCCATATATGGTCAATAAATCCAGAATCTATGGATTTATGAGGCATAGTTCCCTGGAGAATGCACATAACTTAGACAGCTCTCTTGGGTATTGTGCTCATCTGCTCAGGGTGCCATAACAAAACACCATTAACTGGGTGGCTTACACAACAGAAACGTATTTTCTCACAGTTCTGGAGGCTGCGGGTTCAAGATCAGGGCACCAGCACGATATGAGTTCCCCGAGGATGGCGCCTTCTCACTGTGTCCTCACACAGCAGAGACAAAGAGGGCAGGCTCTCTGGTTTCTCCACTTAGAAGGCACTAATCCTGTCACAAGGAGCCCACACTTAGGACTTCATCTAAACCTAATTAACTCCCAAAGACCCCATCTCTAAATACCATCACACTCAGGGCGAGGGCTTCAATAAATGAATCTTGAGGGGACACAATTCAGTTCATAGCAGATATAAAATGGAGATACTGCCTAATATAAATGCTCCCTATTCTGTAAGGTAATCCTGAGGACCCACCTAGAGACATCACTGATTATTCTGGGACAAGTCTGATTTGTGAAGAAGGACCTGGAAGAAGTTTCTGATGGCAGAACTCTGTCCTTTGTCAGAGCATCGGGAGTGCCTGGATCCTTAAGGCTGGATATAATCTTCGATCCAGGGATCCAACTTGGCCATCTGACCCTGCATCTAATGAGGAAGCAGGGCACAGATAAACACACAGACAGCATATAATTACAAATTTGGATAAAGGCTGTAAAGAAAAAGTGTGGGGTATCTTAAGAGACTATACAGAGAGCACCGGATCTAGATCTGTGTGTCAACTACAGTTTCTGTGAGGAGGTGACTTCAGGGTTAACACCTGAATGTTATGTTCAGATTAGCAAAAGGGGTTACAGGCTGAGTGGGGGGGGGGATTTGTAAATGCCTTTTAATTATTCTTTGTATGGTTAATTGTTATCTATTTTCTTCCATTTCAATGTTAACCTAGCATTTGATAAAATATCAAGAGCTCATCATAATATGATTAAGTCACTACAAGTATTATTCATCCTCCATCTTAGCTCAAAGGTCCTCTCTTCTGTGCATCTTGTCTGTATGCCCCAGGCAGCTGGGAGGTAACTATTTCCACATTTTCATGTGTCTCTCCATTCTGCTCTGTTCCTCACCTGCACTTCCTTGTAGCTCTGTTACAGTATTTATCGCACTGATCATCCTTGCCCACCTATGAGAGACCCTTGAGATCAGCTGCAATTTTTTATTTATCTCTGTATGTTTTTCCTATCCTTCATTTGTCCTTACGTTTTTAATTTGTATTTGTATACCACTGTATATCTGGCATGTAAGTGACACTCCATGAATGTCTTCCAAATAAATGAATGAACCTCGGGTTGTACCTGAAAGCATTTGAAAACATATTTGTTAGTATGCAATGGGCTAGGATTATTAATATATATCCTGGAAACCATTAACTGCAAGTAAACTGTTGAAAAATTAAGTCTTTGACTCCAGACTGGTCTATAGGGCCATTCTCTATTCCCTTTTAAATTAACACTCATATAACATTGAGAGAAGAGAGAGAATGCTATTGAGATCATGTGTGTGTGTGTATGTGTATGTGTAGCTGAGACTGAGGATCCTAAGTAGTTCTCTTTTTTATTGACTTTACATAAGTAAAAGTAAATAAAATGTGTCAGGGAAAGATAAACCAAGTAGCTTAGAAATCAAAAGGATCTAATAAAAGAATATAGTAATATGTATTAAAATGTATCTATAGATCTATTAAGCATAGTGGGAAACATAGTTTCATTGTAAGCAAGGCCAGAAGTAAAGTACAAAATAATCTCTATAAACTCATGTACTGAATCATTGTCATGAGAGTCAACAACAATGCATCAATTTAAAATGGGAGTCATGGGACGCCTGGGTGGCTCAGTTGGTTAAGCAGCTGCCTTCGGCTCAGGTCATGATCCCAGCGTCCTGGGATGGAGTTCCACATCGGGCTCCTTGCTTGGCGGGGAGCCTGCTTCTCCCTCTGCCTCTGCCTGCCATTCTGTCTGCCTGTGCTCGCTCGCTCTCCTCTCTCTCTGACAAATAAATAAAATTAAAAAAAAAAGTGTAAAATGGGAGTCATACATGATATTCAATCTTGAGTGCAGGAAGGGCAAAGATTGGACCCACCATCTGGGACTTTAGAGAGTTCAGCTAGATTGAGAGAACAGAGGTGCATGACTAGATGAGCCCAACTGGGATCTTACTATTCTGAATCTATTTTGAAAGAAGTTGAAAAAAATAGACAAGTTTTTGCTGTACATATAACATCTTGAGAAGCTTGAAAGAAAAGAAATATGGGTTTTTTGCAATGTGAATCCACACTTTCCATGTCCTCTCTAATTAAATTTATGAAGTAGATAATATAAGAAGGTCAAGGGCATACTGATGGGGGTAGAGTCAATGTGGATTCATCTCAGCTTAGTCAACAGGTTAGTGTTGTCTTTTCCAGTTCAGGGCAAGTCCAGAGGGAAGTGCAGGAATGATGCATTGAGAGCTGTAAATTCAAGAGTTATTGTTACAGATCTTCTCTAATACCTATATAAGCCTCCTCCAAATTTATCCTTTCCAAAGTCACTGTCTATGAAAAGAAATTGGAAGGGATAACTGGTGAGAGATAGAAAATTTTGGCAGCCTATCTGCAATTTTCCCTAAAGTGACGGAGAGAGATGGATGTTGAAATCTCCATTTATTCTTGAATTCTGCATTTCTACATCCTGTACAGAATTTATCTTTTGAAGCTTTTGATTCCTCTTCCTTTCTTTTCTCATTGACAAAGAAGCTGGCAGTCCAACCTCTTTTTATTAGTCTGTCTGCTTTAACTTGGCAGCTGTATCCCTGGCTTCCCAGTGTAGGTTTAATGTCATGGCCTAGGTTCCAATTAAAGCTAGCCCTCCATTCTACCTCTGAGCCAAAGGTAGAGGAGAAGTTGAAATAAATATATGCATGCTTATGGGTAGTAATACACTCTAAGGGCTTACTACTAGTCATGATAATACAATTTCAAAAATATGAGAGATGTGTATAAGTTGGAGATTTGATAACACTTTATTTCATCAAATCTAAGATGGTTATAAGATAGGCCATCATTTCATATACCACTAAGGAAGGATAAAATGCTCCCAACTAAATTCTTGACTCTAAGATGTACCTCTTTTTCAGGGATGTTTGAATTTGGAAAATTTACATCTGACAATTTGAGAAACGATGTAGTTAGATCAGATACTTTTTTTTCTTGC
The DNA here is from genome assembly GCF_902655055.1 of Lutra lutra. Lineage (NCBI taxonomy): Eukaryota > Metazoa > Chordata > Mammalia > Carnivora > Mustelidae > Lutra > Lutra lutra. The sequence goes on along the minus strand of NC_062283.1, from coordinate 47,623,623 downwards.
CATACTTAAAAGTGCACTGAATACAATGACAGGTCAGAGGCTCAGTGATTTCCTTCTTTATAAATCTGGTAAATCTCTGTTATTAGCGTTAAGGCTCCTTAGGCCTTCGTATGACTTGTTCAGTAGTTTCTATACCAAAGGAATTCTTAGCCTAAAGAACCTCTAGCATTATCTTTTTGCTGTTTAAATTCTGGAAGATTATCAAATGGCTCACTTGTTATTAATATCCTATTACGTTATACTATAAAAAAACTCAAATAATAAAAAAGTAACATATCTATTTACACTTAATGTATCACCAACTGCACAATTTCTGAAGACAAAAGGACAAGTGTATGTGTGTGTTTGTGTACACTAGGATTTATAAAGTGCCCTTTGATTGATTGATTGATTGACTTTTGTGGTAACTTCAATTTATTCAATCATTTCTCTGTTATATAGTGAAAAGAAGGGCCATATGCACCCCAACGCTCATAGCAACAATACCCTTAGTTTTAATTTATAAAATATTATAGGTTTCTACCAAATATTCCTACCATTTGTTTCCTTCCTGTATACTATGATTAAAAGGAACTTTTGAAGGATGTCTTGAGATCATAGTTAATATTTATAATATTTTTTTCCAGAGAAGAATTCCAAGCAACTGATTAAGATAAGAAACCTTATGGTATAACTCAAAGGTTGGAAGTGTCCTGTATTTTTTTGGGGGTAGGGTGGCGGAGGGAAGCTTCCAGTATTTTTAGGAACATAATTTATATGTTCAGTGTACATTAAATGCACATAATATGGTCAATAGATTTATCTGAAATTTCTCAAATATCTTAAATCTTATAGAGATAACATATTTTTTAAAAATTCCTTATTGGTAAACACAGATGAAATTATCTAGCTATTCAAAATATGCCAGTAAAGAATAACTTAAGAAATAACTTGATTACACAATAATTTTCCATAACAATTTCCAAGGGCAATCTTAATCATAATAAACATACTCTAAGCATAATTAGGGATAATAAGTCATTATATGAAGTGAATATATTTGTATACAAATAAAATGGAAAAGTAGTAAATGTTCTAAGTTATTTCTAAATATTATAATGAATGGATAAAAAAATATAATGAATGGATATTTCACTCAAGCCTGGCCTTAGAAAAAAGGCCACTTAAATTATGAATTATGATTTGGAGTATGGCTTGCATACCTTCTAATTTAAAAGTCTCTTCCCGGGGCGCCTGGGTGGCTCAGTGGGTTAAGCCGCTGCCTTCGGCTCAGGTCATGATCTCAGGGTCCTGGGATCGAGCTCCGAGTCGGGCTCTCTGCTCAGCAGGGAGCCTGCTTCCCTCTCTCTCTCTGCCTGCCTCTCTGCCTACTTGTGATTTCTGTCAGATAAATAAATAAAATCTTAAAAAAAAAATAAATAAAAGTCTCTTCCCTCTTTTGTGTGTGTGTGTGTGTGTGTGTACGTGTCAAATCCTCAACTAGCTTCAAAAGTGTTAGTAATATAATAAAGTAAATAAAGGCTGCAAACTGACAGCAAGAAAACTGAATTCTGCTGCCATTTTTGCCTTGGGAAAGCCCTGGTTTTGTTTTCCTCAAACCAGATTATTAGAATACTTCTCTCAAAGGATTGCTAGGAGAAGCACATGAGGAAATGTTTGTTAAGAGCCTGTTTTAAGCCATTAAGTATCATGTTCAGCAACTAGCACATTGTAAGGGATTAGGGCAGCTGATAATAACCAAACTACTTAAGAATGGTCCAGAAGGACAAAGATAGATGATGGTATCCAGTCATGATCTGGCTGCTGCTGACGCTTGGGTGTATTTGGAATCTAAAAGACCTGTGGGATGGGAGTCTCAAAGCCCTTTGTGTCTAAATGGGTTTGTATGATTGAATCAGATCTATTTTTGTTTTAAGTCATAGCAAAGAATGTAATTCCTAAACGTTGCTGAAGATCAATCAGACTTAGGTTTCATATTTTTATGTTTAAAATAGTAAATTGAAATTAACACTAATTTAATCTTAGCAAATAATAAGCTGAAAGTAAATTTTCTAAATATCTTAATAAATTATAACTAGAGTAGACTGATACACACGAGTTATAATTTGACAACTTCTTTTGGTTACAACTTTCCTAAAAAGCACCATCTCTTTTTAATTATTTCAAGGGTTTCCCAGAATAGAACTTAAAAGACAAAATAGGCAGGCTGTTTAGATATCTCAGTATCTATGAAATTACAGTTTGTGGAGCTATTATTGACATTGGTATGAATGATTTCTATAGCACAGAATCACAATTTATTAGCAATGCTTTCTTGCCAGAGTGACATTTTTCACATTACCTACGTTCTTTGTCCTGGAGTGTTTTCAAATCTTTGCTGTTGATTAAATTCTAGGTCGGGCAATTGTTAACATCTCTAAAATATAATATTTTTGAAATAGCTTTGAAAATGCTATTTCATTCACACATTCTGGAAGAGTTTCTTTTCCTTTATAAAACCATATGTTCAGCTCCTATCATATATTCCCAATTCAAAAAACCTTCTGTCTTATGATGCGTCACATCAATCAACAAGGTGTTTATTTGGAAGACATTTGGTCGTGAGCTATAACATTCCTTCCAGATACAAATTAAATGAAACCCCAGCATATAGTTCTCCATCATTCATCATTCGAGGTAGTTGGACAAGACAGGCTTTAATGACTTGAAAAGCTCTTCCAAGGGCAAGTGCTTCTCCAGACATTTTGGTGTGAAAAATACTATGGTTACACTGAACTTGTGCCCAGTTTCTCTCCAGCAAAATATATTTCTGGGACTTTTTGAGAAAACCTATTGAAAGAACATAATATCCCTGAGCAACTCTCAATTTCTTTAAAATTAAGAAAGAAAAAAGAAAAACTCTCTCTCTCCTTCCTATCTCTCTTTTCCTCCCTTCCTCCTTTCCTCTGGCCATTTTTCTGTCTCTCCCACCTCCCTGTTGCCCTCTACCCTTCATTTGAACCTTTTTAAAATGACTGTTACAACCAGAGATTGGCTGAAGTCTACATATAGACATAACGTAGAAATGGACAAACATCTGATAAATAGTGATGACTTGATTTATATAGATGGGTAGATTTTCTAAATGGAAAATCATTTTATTTTCATTTTCCATGCAAACAAGACTTCACCTGTATTTCCATTAGCCTCAGGAGTATTTCTATTTTACTTTTATTTAACCATTCATACCATTTCTGAACATATTACTAAACATTAATAGCATAAAAAAGAAGAAGAGCTCTTAAGACAGAGTGAATCATATAATGAGAACCATTTTGTGTGGCCAAGTGTATTTTCTTCATTTTTGGAATGCAAAAGTTTTCTCAGTATTGTTATTTAAAAACAAAAATATGTGTTTAATCAGCATATGAAATATAAGACACAATGAAACTTCATAATGAAGTGAACATGTAAATGTAATCACTTAGCATCATAAAACTAATTAACAGCAGAGAGGATGAGTTTTTTCACCTTTGGTAGTTCTGATTCTGTTTTAATTTTCTTTATCATAATTACAGTAAAGAATATTCTCAAAAGTTAATTCCTTTTGGTTTAAGGGCATCTATTGTAGTTACATTTTTTATGTGTGTTACTCTAGAAGCAAATGCAAAGATGTCACTGTGCCATCATGTTTAGCAGCTGAGAATCATAAGGTAGAGAGACTTGCTTGCCTTCTCATTGTTGGTAGAGTTTACCATCCAATTCTCATTAGGAAGAGTATATAGACAATAAGTCACGTTGGTTAAATCTTAATGCATAGGTGTCTTTTATGTTTAAAAGGATAATTCAATAGGAAAATACAATTCTATTTTATGTTTAGTTATAAATTGGAGTCCTATTTACCATAAGATTTATTAAAACTTGCCATTGTAAATTTTTAAAATAATAAATACATGAATTGTTGATAAGAATGCTATTTAATTCATTTTCTCCTCCTTTCCCCCTTCCTTCCTTCATCTCTTTCTCTTTCTTCCTTACTTTTTCCAAACATTAAGCACCCACACTGAGCAAAGCAAAGGGATGAGAAGTACATTTATCGGTGTTTCCCTGGAATTCTTCCCTGCCAGAATGATGCCTTCCCTATCACAGATTTTACTCTTGTCAGATTTTTTTTTTAATTTACCAATTTGATTAGGAAAGTGAGAAGAGCTGAGGTTCATCATTTGAATTTTGGAGCTTTTAAGTCTGTAGAGACGCAGCCAACATCTACCACTGACGTTTTGACTCACGCGGATGGAGGTGACAATTGCAGACTCTATCCCTTGCAGAAAGTTCCTTAAAAAAACTCTTCTTATGCTTCCACAGTCATTCTCTTCAATATTTCTTATTAATGTGTTTTAATTGCAGTAGCAGTGAGGTGTAAGAAAAATCACTGAGTCAGTGTCAAGGGTCCTTTACTAATCAGTTGTGTGTGAACCTCAGACACAGCTCATTAATCATAGTGTTGCATTTCTCTCTCCCGTGGCACAGAGATAGTGCCACCAGCTAGACCCATCTTGCACTGCCACTGCCAGGATCTACTGAGATAATGAATATGAAAAAGCTTTGAACAGAACAGGGTACTGAAGAAAGACAAGGACTTACTATTTTTTTTTTTTTTTTTTTTTTTGACAGAGAGATCACAAGCAGGCAGAGAGGCAGGCAGAGAGAGAGGAGGAAGCAGGCTCCCCGAGAGAGCAGAGAGCCCGATGCGGGGCTCGATCCCAGGACTCCGAGATCATGACCTGAGCTGAAGGCAGCGGCTTAACCCACTGAGCCACCCAGGCGCCCCAGGACTTACTATTTTTAACATAGAATGTATGTGATGTTTTCCCAAACCCTTGAAAAAATTTTTGCTTTACTTTCCTACAATAAAAGCATAAGGTATTGACATCATTTCTGGATTCCAAAAATACAGACATAAATGTACTGCATCGTCACTGCATGTAACACATGCAACACTTCTAAGACAAACTCCACTCGGAACAGTTAAGATACTAAGAAAATGAAGACTATCCTGCAGCATTATGAATGAATCCACTTTGAAATCTAATGACCATTATTTATTTCCTCAGCCTTCCACGCATATATTGAGAATGTGTTATTATTTTTAAACTTGGGAAAGTTTCCCAGGAATGACAAACACTGTGAGCAATTAAATAAACTATCTACATTAAACTGCACTCCTTAGATTTTAAGTCATAATCCTGAGGTTCATGAAGGTTTAAGTATTACACACAAGTCACCCAACTCAGGAGGACTGGAGCTAAAATAGTAATAATGTCTTCTGATTGTCAGTCTAGGTTTCCTTTTTACTATCTATCTACCACATGGAACAAAAACTGTGTAGGGCATTTATGTGTCTGATCAATAATATCAACTAGCATGATCTCTTCTTTGCCACCATTTTGTTTGACACAAAGTGGTTATTCAAGCTACTCTGGGACCCTCTTCTCCCTGCGTGGCAGTTTTGGTAGTGAATGCAAAAATCTTATTCGTGTATCCCATATATTCTAGATTTCCCTTATACACAGACTCCACATAAGGCAAGTTTCATAATTTTTCCATATAAAAGACACATGCATCATTGGATGAATCTGAAAAGCTGACAAATGACAGGAAGATCAAGCAGTCTGCCTTTTTTTTTCTAACTTTATGAAATTTTTCATGTTTTATTATCTATCTACTCAGATAAAATTAGGTGGGACACATTTTTAATGCTTCCAATAAATAAGAAAAATGTGCCTGCAGCATGAAAAATCCTGTGACTGCCTTGTGTTATTTGCAACAGATGAATCTAATTTGTATTCAGACATCAGTGCTATAACTAACTAGAAAAATAAAATGGATGTCTATGACCTCTCTTCAATTATTTAGTAAGGATGAAGTGTCAAGTGGCTAAAAGTAATGATGCTGTGGCTATATATAGTGTTACACTTATTAGATAGTGTTACACCTATGGTGTTAGACCTATTAGATAGAAATTCAAGATGGAATATACACATATACAGGCATACAGACAATAGACTAATAGCAGTGAAGGTTAAGCAACCTATAATCACCATGACTCTTGGGACACTCAAGTATTTACACTTTAATTAGTTGGTGTTGACAAGAGACTTAAAATCCTTTTTTCTCCCCATTAATATGCAGATAGAATGCTATTTTTAAAAACATTTATATATTAGAAAACAAGTTATTTGAAGTTCAAGAATTTATCTATTGAGCAGTAGAGCAGAATTCATTCATCCATGACGCAGTCCTTCTAGATCAGGGATATAAGGACTTTTTTTAAAAAGATCTTAAATGTTGTAGACATTGCTGCTATAAACATTCGGGTGCACGTGCCCCTTCGGATCACCACGTTTGTATCTTTAGGGTAAATACCCAGCAGTGCAATTGCTGGTCATAGGGTAGTTCTATTTTCAACATTTTGAGGAACCTCCATGCTGTTTTCCAGAGTGGTTGCACCATCTTGCATTCCCACCAACAGTGTAGGAGGGTTCCCCTTTCTCCGCATCCTCGCCAGCATCTGTCATTTCCTGACTTGTTCATTTTAGCCATTCTGACTGGTGTGAGGTGATATCTCATTGTGGTTTTGATTTGTATTTCCCTGATGCCAAGTGATATGGAGCACTTGTTCATGTGTCTGCTGGCCATCTGGATGTCTTCTTTGCAGAAATGTCTGTTCATGTCCTCTGCCCATTTCTTGATTGGATTATTTGTTCTTTGGGTGTTGAGTTCCTAGATGTCCATCAACAGACGAATGGATAAAGAAGATGTGGTATATATACACAATGGAATACTATGCAGCCATCAAAAGAAATGAAATCTTGCCATTTGCGACGACGTGGATGGAACTAGAGGGTATCATGCTTAGCGAAATAAGTCAATCGGAGAAAGACAACTATCATATGATCTCCCTGATATGAGGGAGAGGAGATGCAACATGGGGGGTTAAGGGGGTAGGAGAAGAATAAATGAAACAAGATGGGATTGGGAGGGAGAGAAACCATAAGTGACTCTTAATCTCACAAAACAAACTGAGGGTTGATGGGGGGAGGGGGGCTGGGAGAGGGTGGGATGGGGTTATGGATATTGGGGAGGGTATGTGCTATGGTGAGTGCTGTGAAGTGTGTAAACCTGGCGATTCGCAGACCTGTACCCCTGGGGATAAAAATATATGTTTATAAAATAAAAATAAAATAAAATAAAATAAATACAAAAAAAAACCACCCAAAACTAGAAAAAAAAAAAAAAAGATCTTAAATGTGTAATAAGGTACAGTACATAAACTAAATGTAGAGTGCATTCTGGATTAACCTTAAATGCAGGAAGCTTTGTTCATGTATTCTGTACACATCCTCAGATTTCCCTTGTGCACAGACTCCACATAAGGCAAATTTCCTATTTTTAAAACTTGCATACCCAAGTAGATATGCTAATGCTAACTATAACTTTTTAAAAAGCAACAAGAAAATATAATTCACAAATCAGCACGTGGTTTGTCCTATCACACTCTCAAGACAAAGCATTTGAGTGTCACAATCAAAGTGTACGTTATTGTTCCACATTTTAGAAACTACTGAAATAATGGGGATATGTGGGATATAATTTTAACACAGGATCCTGCATGCTTTTCTGCAACTGTCATATACCAAACATTTTACTCTGGAGATAATCCCTTCCTTAGGCACCAACGGCTGGACATGAGACACTGACTATTTTGGCAGAGGTCACAATCAAACAATGGATTCATGACAATGATATAAAAAAGCAGACAGCTCTTGAGTAAGTCAGGAACATTCAGACATTTAATTTAGAATGAATATTCCTGTCCTCTTTTTCCTTCTCTTCAATGTAAGGATTATGATTGGTGGGAAGAGATAAGAAAAGATTACATCAGTAAGGATGGCTCCTGATTCAAAACTTACAAGGTTCAAAAGACCAACTGCCATTTTATGGCAGCAGGAGGATATGGAAACAACCCACTTGTGGGTTGTTGTGTCTTTTTTTTTGTTTTTGTTTTTTTTTGTTTTTGTTTTTAATTTATTTGACAGTGCGAGACACAGTGAGAGAGGGAACACAAGCAGGGGGAGTGGGAAAGGGAGAAGCAAGCTTCTGGCTGAGCAAGGAGCCTGATGTGGGACTTGATCCCAGGATCCTGGGATCATAACCTGAGCTGAAGGCAGACGCTTAACGACTGAGCCACCCAGGTGTCCCTTGTTTTTTTGTTTGTTTGTTTTTTGTTTGTTTGTTTTGTTTTATTTTGTCTTGTTTTTCTAGGAGGAATAGCTAATTAACACCTTGCAACAGACCACTGACTAGTGTATAGGAACATTCTTCCTCACCAATTTCTGTGATCAACCCTCACTCGGCAACTCAGGAAACTAGAGCATTGGAACCAGAAATGGAGGTGAAGAACTTGGACATCTGCAGGAGTAGTATGAAGAGCTGCTCCTTCAGCTGGCCACGGAGGGAAATACATATCTGAGTCCTAGATAATGAAAAAAAAGATCCTCTTCCGGTACAAGTATGAGTCAGAGAGAATTTAAACACAACACACTTTTTTTTTTTTTTTTTTTTTTTTAAGATCTAAGGAAAGGAAGGACCGGTTTGGGAAAGGCACGAAAGAAGCCCACTGATCAGATTCTTTCTGCCCACATGTTGATTTTTCCAAAGGAATTAATGACGATGGTATCAGTTCAGCGTTGACACAGAATACTTCCCCCATATAGGTTACAACCGTTGTGATGTAAAAATTTGGAAATACATGACTAACTTTGTTTTAAGACACTTATGTTGTCAAACTTATTATGTAAGTCTTAATTTCTGAGATGTCCAAACTAAAACAGTTCTTTTTTTTTTTTTTTTTAATTTTTTTTTTTTTAAGATTTTTTTTATTTATTTATTTGACAGAGAGAAATCACAAGTAGGCAGAGAGGCAGGCAGAGAGAGAGGAGGAAGCAGGCTCCCTGCTGAGCAGAAAGCCCGATGTGGGGCCCGAACCCAGGACCTGGGATCATGACCTGAGCCGAAGGCAGCGGCCCAACCCACTGAGCCACCCAGGCGCCCCACTAAAACAGTTCTTAAGTTACATATATATTTGAGTAATGATTAAATCAAAAAATAAAAAAATTAAGGAAAGGATATCATACCACTAACCTTCTGATAAACGAAGAACATTATTCTCAATATTATTTCATATATCTTATAAATATTTCTATTTTTAATTTACCTCAAAATAATTACATACACCCTTGTCATAATACATTAATGAAAGAATCTTACTGTCTCTTCTAAAAAAACAAAACTCCTTAATTTCTATTTCCTTCTTCAACTTGTATGCAGTATAAAATCCAGGAAAGATATAAAGGAGACACTAAACCCCAGGAAGATTTGTGGGGCGCCTGAGTGGCTCAGTCTGTTGGGTGTCTGACTCTCGATTTCAGACTCTCAATTTTGGCTCAGGTCATGATCTCAGGGTTATGAGATGGAGCCATGAGTTGGGATCCAAGCTTAGTGGGGAGTCTGCTTGAGATTCTGTCTGCCCCTCCCCCCTCCTTTATTTCAGGTGCACTTTCTTTCTCTCTTGCAAATAAATAAATAAAAACTTAAAAAAAAAAAATAAAGCCCAGAATGATCTGTGATTTATCCAGGCTCTGGAATTGTTTGTAAATAGAAATATACCTGAGCCCATCTACATTTCTCAGTCCCCATCATCACCACAGCAAGCCAAGACAGTATCATCTTTCACTTGAGACTAAATAATGGATTAATAACTGGTTCCTATTTCTTCACTTCTTTATTTCACTTCCTATGCTGAAGTTGGGTGATCTTTAAAAAAAAAATCCAAATATGTACATATATTCTCTTGTTTAAAAGTTTGAAGATTTCTTATTGCAAAAGGTTAAAAAAATATTCAACATAAGTAAAAGTTGTGACTCATCTAGCCATGCCTCCCTCTCCAGAGTCCTTTCTCACCACCCTCCTACAGTGTTCCAGTAACTCTAGATTTCCTTAATAGGCCAACCCTTTGCTCACCTGAGGGATTTTCTGATGCCTTTCCTTCGGCTGGAACATTATTCCCTTTGCTATGACTGACTTATTATTCACATCCTCCAGATCTCATAGTAAAGCCTTTTCCACAGTAAAAACAAAGGTTCTCTGAGCCTCCAGTCTAAAGTAGTCACTTATACTGTCTCAAGGCAATATCTACTTTTCTTACTCCAATTAGATTATAATTTGTAGTTACGAACTTTTTACTATCTAATTTCTCTATCACCCTACCCTACTTCATGACTGTTTCTAGTTGTTTTGCATTGAATATCCTGCACCTAGCAAGGGCATAGCTAGTAGAAAACCACTAAATAATAAACATTTGTGAAAGACTGACTAAATGATTGAGGAGATGGATAGGTGGGTGAATGGGTAGCAGACAAGGCTAATCTCCAAGAGGTGAAAGTGCTTAACAGTCAAGTGTATAGGGTCCATTGTGGCTAGGTTAAAATCCCAGGTTGGTTACTTATTTTCTCTGTGAGATTGGATAAGTCAATAAACTTTCTAAGACTTTTTAAAAGTTTTATGGTTTTGGTCTTCCTAGAATAGTAAAATTGAAATGACTTGTAGAATAAGAAAGTTCGCAAAAATGTAAAAATGAAGAACTGCTGTGTTAATAAGTTATTGAAAGTTGGTGAAAGGTCAAGAACACAGGTGTTTGGACACTTAGATTAGAAAGAAACAAAAAGGCTGCCTGAAAGGAGGAGCACGAATAGCATATGGGTGTAGAAAGAAGGAAGTAAGAACAGGTGATAAAGAAAGATGGAGGAGAAAAGGAGTGTAGAAGTTCATGACCAATGCGTTTCTTCTCCCGTTGGAGCAAATATTTTGTAATGAAAATATCCACATAATGTCTGTGCCTTAATTTTAAGCAAAATGTTTTTCAGTGAAATTATCTAGTCTTTTTTCTTACCTTTATATAACAATATTTGTTCTCAATTACTATGAGGGCAAGAAAACAAAAACGAAAAATTGTGTGAGTGAAAAGGAAGGGCCATTTCCCAAGAACTTTCAAATGACTTTTACAATGTTTTCAATTTAAACGGGTAGAAACTTGAACAAAAAAAACCCAGGATTTACATTAAAAATGATATTAAAGTTGCATATATTTAAAAATATATGTTTGCCCATGTCCTAGCAAGGGATCTTTTTTTTTTACATCATCAAAAATAATGACTTTTGACATAAAAGTAGATAACCTAAATATAATTTTGTTTGGCCGCCTGCAACATCTCAATCCATATATTCCAATGGTAACACATAACCCAGTACTTTTAATAATAGCATATTTTCTTAATAACTGATGTAACACATAAAAGTTAAAGCTACGTTCAGTTCTTTGGACCGGGGCTTGCTAAAAACAAACAAAAAACAAAAAAAAAGGAAAGAGGAACAATTTGAAGGTTACAATTCTCTGCAACAAGAAGAAGAGATGATAATAGATCACACTAACTGCTTCTAACTAGCTAATGCTAAGCTGGCTTTCTCGTAGGAGTTTGGGCAATGAAAGAGATAAAAATAGCTATGGATGCCCTCTGAGAAAGGGGGAGAAGTCCCCTGCTTATCCAAACCGACATGTGACGGCACACGGTGATGCTGGGCCCACTCGGTGACTTCTGTGCTGGCTGTATTCTGTAGCAAGTCCTCCCATGTCGGCATCCCGATTGAACTCATTAAGCTGAGGTTTGAATGGAGGAGAACTGTAATTCTCATCCTGCTGCTCTATGGGAGGAGAAAGTAGCTCCCTAACTCCAACCTCACCACCTTTCATCCCCTGATAACACAGTAAAGGATCCTTATGAACTCACTTGAAGAAACGGGAGCCCAAACAACAGGCCTCAGCGACCGCTGGGGGCCACCTGTTTCACATGCGTTTATTAAATCCTGGAAATAAACATGACAGCTAAAATTTTTAATCAAAATAAATCCGAATTTGTAGCCTTATAGTAGCCCTTAAAACAACTTACGGTCCTAAAAATCTCAGGGCATTTGAGCTCTGCCTGTACTAATCAAAAGAAAAGGTAGTTTCCGGGTGCCTGGGTGGCTCAGTGGGTTAAAGCCTCTGCCTTTGGCTCCGTCATGATCCCAGGGTTCTGGGATCAAGCCCCGCAAGGGGCTCTCTGATCAGCAGGGAGTCTGCTTCCTCCTCCTCTCTCTCTCTCTGCCTGCCTCTCCCCCTACTTGAGATATCTGTCAAATAAATAAAATCTTAAAAAAAAAAAAAAAAGAAAAGTTAGTTTCCTTAGTTTTAAGGAAAAGCAAGGATCTAATAAACTCTAGCTGGAACTTACCAGTCTCCATTTAAGCTTTCTTTACAGCTTACCCTCCCTTACTACCATTTAAGTCCTCTGAAAATAGGTAATAAAATATAGTACTAGGCATGATTTTGCATGGTTACTAGACTGTCAGCCCTTCTAAGGGCTGGCTCCATGTCTTTAAATTTTCCTCCTCTCCTACAAAGGTGCTTTACAGGTGGAGAACATTCAGCAAATACTTCCTGATGATATTTGCAATATTACAGAATTCAGTCTCTTAAAATTTCATCATTACATTTAAAATAAAGCAGCAAAATAGATACAGAAAGTAAACAAGATCCAGAAGATTAATTTGGTTTTACAAAGATTAATAGCACTCTCTAATTTTATAAGCAACCTCATTAATAAATATTTATTGGGTCCTTCCTGGTGACAGGGCCCTGGTCTTGGTAGTATGGGTTAAACACTCATTATTTCCATGCACTCTGCCGAGAAAGGACTCACTGCGTCTTCCCAAATGAGCCCCACACTTTTTCTCTTCCTGGGAACAGTATGAATCATTTACAAGAGTTAGCATTGAAAAGCACAGTTGATGGGGTAGCATTTATTATAAAACATACTCATTTGAAGCAGTAATTGTTCTGCTACCAGGGCACAACCCTTTATAACATCCCTTAAACAGTTTTTTATGAAGATGGAACTTTAATTTTTTCAGCAGCTACCAAGTGCAATGCTCGAGTACCTTTCCTCATTTGTTTTTCATCATGTATCACTACCCAGAGGCCATCATTAGCTAATTTGCTGATTTATGGTTGCAGTTTATGAGCTTTAAACAATGCTAACCCATTTTTGTTCCTTCCTCCTTGCACTGGCAGATGAAGAATGTCTGTCCTTTATATCCTGAGCTGTGTAAAGAAAATGCACCTCGCTCCATGTGTTCTTGGCTTCTGTGACATCGGAAATTGCTGCCTTCTTGCTTTCCCGCTGGATCTTAACCGAAAGCCATGTTTACCTAGCCACCCAATCTGAAAGCTGCTAAGGTTCTTCGCGCTGCCACCTCTGACAAAACAAGGTCAGAGCGCCGGTTTAGCATGTGAATCTAATAGCTATTATTTATGCAATATTAGAGTGACATACATACTGAAGAGCAAATTTGGTTACCGCTGTGTAGGCTGACAGGGCCTAGCATCCTGGCTGTGCGAGACGTGTTTTCATTATTCGATGAGACGCACACATTCACATTCAAAACTTGTTGTGAATCATGACAGTCTATATTCCCTTTGCGTGTGTGACCCAAATTTCACTCACAGTGAAGAGGGGAGAGATTCTGCCTGCTTCCTAGTCCTGACTGAGTAGCTTGTCCCATGTGTCAAAAAAGTGGAGAAGGCGCCAGTGAGCCACGGCATAAGAGGGCTTCTACATCCGCTGACAAACACACACATCAGATGGACGATAATAAGTGCTGGCGAGAGGACGGAGTAACTGGAACCCTCGCGCTTTGCTGGCGGGAATAGAAAGTGGTGCGGTGGCTTTGGAAAACTGGCAGCTCCACAAAGAGTTAAACACAGCTATTGTATGACCCGGCAACTCCACTCCTGGGTATATACCCAGAGAATTGAAAATATACCCACCCAAAAGCTTGTGCCCAAGTGTTCAATGCAGCACTATTCATAACAGCCAAAAAGTGAAAACCACCCAAACTGCCATCAACTGATGAACGGATAAACAAAATGTAGCATACTCACAAGACGGAATATTGTTCAGCCCTAAAAAGGAGCGAAGTACTCACACGTGCAGCAACATAGATGAACTTTGATATATTAGGCTAAGTGAAAGAAGCCAGACACGAAAGGCCACAGGTAGGACTCCATTTTTAGGAGCTATCCAGAATAAGCAAATCCACAGAGACTGAAAGGAGACCAGCACTGGCCAGGGTCTGGAGGGAGAATAGAATGGGCTGTGAGCGACCAATAATGGGCACTGTTTCTTTTTGGAATGATAAAAATGTTCTAGAGTTAGTTTTTGGTGTTGGCTGCATAACTATCAATATACTAAAAAATCACTGAATTTACACTTTTAAAAGGTTTAGGTTATGGTACGTGAACTATATCTTTAAAAATACACATTATTATTGATGCCTTCATGAAGTGATAAGCATCTTCCTATTAGACATTGTTAGGCCATTATTTTTCCATATGCTCATAGAAAGCTTATTTGGACTAATTTCTTTTGAGAAGTATTTCAAGTATAAATATTTCAACTACATTTTTATTTAAAAATCCCAGGATTCCGTTTAAAAATATAATTTTTAAAAAGATTTATTTATTTCAGAGACAGCACTCGAGAGCTGGGGTGGGGCAAATCTGCAGATTCTCTCAAGCAGATTCCATGCTGAGAACGGAGCTCTATCTGCCAACCAACCTAGATCCCGCAGACTACTGAGCTACCCAGGCGCCCCTTAAAAATATAATTGTTAATGCCCCCAATTATCATTTATTATTTTTTACCACTCTTTTTATTGAATGAACCCTTAATTCTCTTTGTTTGAATTTCTTTAATGTGCTTAATATGGCAATCTTTTCTGTTTAAGATAATGAGAATTAAACCATCGCTAACATTCACACTTGTTTAAAAATCTAAGCTGGTTTTTTTTGTTGTTTTTTTGCGGGGGGATTTCTTCTATTGCCTTTGGGTAGGAGAAGAAGGAATGGGATCACGCTATTTTTACGTGTTGATTCTGTTCCTGGAAGTCCAATGAAGATAGAGTTCTATCTTTCAGACAAGAATAACTTCATTTTAAAGCCTCAATACCATATTTCTCAAAATCTATTCCATGATTTCAGATACTTTATTACCTTTCACTGGGACTGTAAAAATGATCTCTTAACCGGTGTGGGTCCTTTTCGCCCCACCTCTTTGACTTCCCCACACACTGAATCTTCAAAGCACATTCTGTTACAGTGTTCCTCTCTTCAAAAACCTTCACTACCACTTTCTTTTTGATCTTGGTATAACTTCCAAGATGGCATTTTGACTTTTCTTCCTACCACACATTCCACTAATTCCTGTATGTGCTTTATAGTGCAGGCGCCGGATCTGTTCCTTCCTCTTTCCTATTTTCTTGCACATTCTTGTCATGATCCTTGGGATCTCCTGCCGCCTACATTCATTTCACGCCGCCCGCACCCGTTGATACTCCATCCTTTTCCCAGGGCTCGCATCCATCATAGGTAACACGGAAATCTCATGAAAGCAAAAGCTTTGTCTTGTTCCCTGCTGTAACCCCAGTGACTAGAAGAGTGCCTGACACGAAGGAGAAATTCAAACACAAAAGAAGTAAATAAGTCATAGATAAAACTAATCTATGGTTAAATGAAGGAACTTACAGCTTCTGTATATCCTTCCTGATATTCCAATTCTCTCTCCTCCTCAACTCACGTAAAACTACAGTTTCATTGTACTAAATACTCTGCTATATGTTTTCCTGGAGTATTTACCTTCCTTGTCTCCCATTCATGTCTTATTTCCAGCATTTTATTTCACCCTGCCTTGAACGTGGTCTCTGTTCAGTCAATTTTTGTTCATTAAATTAATCAACACAGCTCAATATCCCTACTTTAGAAATTGTATCTACTTTGCATTTGTTTCCCCTACAGGCTGGTTTACATAAATATTACATGCTTAGAGAGAGAAAATGTGCTGAACAGAGAACAAGGTAAACCCTACGAATTTTAATTATTTAGTGTTTATTTAGTATGATATATGTCATGATATACTTCCTTTGGGAATTTTGAATTTTACAGAATCTCTGTTTAAAATAAGTATGATTGACACGAGCCCACACAAATAAAAATCATTAAAAAAAAAACCTCGTGGCTTTTGATGCAAACATGTATATTAGGGCATTTTCCTATTTTCCAGTAGTATGTGATGGCACAGGATGTATCACTTCCCAGTTATGACTCACCTTTGGGATCAGAGTTGATGCCAATGGAATTTTAGAATATGCTTCACTAACTGCTATTGGTTGTGGATGTGAGGAAACTAAGTCTAAGATCTCAATCTCTTTCCACCATTCTTTCAAAGGAACACTAGTAGAGTTTCATAGAAGCTGTACCTCCTTCATTTATTTAATATTACTGTAATAACCATTGCTAGGCAAGGTAACATAGACCAAGTTCTAGACTACTGATCAAATTATATTTTGCATGGATAATACCTTATATGTAAACTTATAAGTGAATTTTTCATGTAACAGGGAACCTAAGCCACAGTTGCTACCCTTATTTACCCCAACCAAAGTGACTACAATTCCCATATAATGAATCGTATTGCCGTGTCCCATACGTGTTGCTGCCTTCTTGCCGGGTTACACAGTGCCCAGTTGGTGTCTACCTGTTGCCAATGAGGTGAAAAAGTCTGCCTGAGCTGAGTTTTGCTCTATTTTGAATAGTTCCCCCATTTAAATATGTTTCCATCTCAGAAACTGGAGTTAGCACTTAAAAATACTACTTGCAAATACAGTTTTCTCTGTCTACTAAGAAGTCCTGCAGTAATTACAGAGATTTATAATTCAATTCTCAAAACTAGAAGACACTCTTTATAAGCCTTAAACACCTGTATAAGGCAAGAACTCCAAAAATAAACACCACAAAAACTGGTGGTTCTAAAACTGTAAGATAAAGACCTTGCAAAAGAAATATACCTGATAAACACAGGCCATTATCGAGTAATTTGTAGTGAGAAAAGAGCAAAACATTGAAAAAATTACATTTACAATAATTTTTCCTTCAGTGTCTTTTAAAAATAGAATAAAAGTGTTATTTTGTTCCAGTGAAATGACAGTTATGGCAATTCATATATGATGGTTTTTAGTGCAGTAGAGACAGAGAGTAAATAAATTATAACGAACAAAGTTTTCCTGAGAAAGGACCTTCATTTCAACATTTACTGAGTGAAAATTTCATTTTATATCAAGTGTATTATGGTCATTTAATACAAACCATAGGAACTCACCTAGATGAAGAAAGTGGTTCTACCTTTTCTTTTGTCTTATAAGGTCACACAGTGTTTCTCCCAGTGTTGACCTTCTAAGGTGTTAAGGACAAACACAAATTAAAAATAAGAGGTAGCTTCTTCCTGGTGAAAATAAGGGATTTTCTTCCCCTCTTTTTCTCAGGGTATTTACTGTGAAAACTTGTGATTCTAAATACTTCCTCCTCTCTTTGAAATGTGTATAAATCCTTCTGAAGATCCCATGGGCTTTTGTCAGCCTTCTGACCCAGGGATGTCTTTCTCAAAGACCCAGTGGCCATCTCCGTGAAATGTAAACATCAAGAGAGAGAACACCCCCGTGTCCCAGTTTCTGTGGGAAGGCAGGATTGTAACTTTGGTGGGTGTCTTGCTCCAAGTTGCAAAACTACCTACACTCATACTTATGAGTGTTTTGTTTTATCCTCATGAGAAGTTTGTTTTTCCTCTGGATAAAGCCAATTAGGCAACAGGGATGGTCACCCCGGTAAGCCAGATAAAATTCGGATAAACTATGAGTGACAAACGGTGCTGCCAATTCCTCTCACTCCATGACTAGGTATTGTTTATCTTGGAAACATATGTGGGAAGGGTTGTATCTATTTGGCTATATAAAAAGGGGAGATTTCTTTCTGGTTTTGCATTCTTATAGTGGATTGCCTGTGGTGTGCAGCACATTCTGGTATAATGCTTGTTCAATAATAGACCTGGCTTGTTTTTTCTGCACTATGTTTGTGGAAAGGATTTCTGTATTGGGAGAAGATTTTGCTTTTAATTATATTTCCCCCCAACAATTTGGAAGTTATTAATAGAGAGACGTGTGCTATTTGGAGCAATAAATGTAATTGTTTAATTGTATTCCACAGGTTAGAAAACATTTGCTTCTGCTTAATGTTATGAACTGATTTTATTGTTGTTACACTGAGAAATCACTGCCCTCTCACAATGGGGATTTGTTCAATACTTTTGCTTCCTCTTCTCCTTGGTTTACTGGCACACTTTTGGTAATCTCTAACCCCTCATCTCTAGCCAACCATCTGTTACCGCACTAGCTGCTCAAGTTCGGTTTAGTAAGCAACTGCTTGAGTAGCATCATGTGCTGGGCTATCCACAGGAGTTACAGGTGCAAGACATGGCAAGGTATTCATGGGCAAGTGCTTTCAGGAACCAGCTTTTTCAACAAGTCTCCTAATTCTGATGCATGTGGTCTGCAGCCCACATTTTATGAAACTCCATTTATGAAACATACTGTTCTATTTCCTTCTACATCCAAACTCCTAAAGCTTAACAAATCTACAGAAAACTGCTTAACATACATCCAAGAGAACGAGCAGGTGGCAAGGTTGTATGCACCGTGCTAATAGGTAGAAAATTCTCCATCTACAAATAAAGGCAGAAGGAAATGCTCCAGAAACTGTATGTTAAGAGAGATGGAGATCTATTTTCTCTTTATTGGATTCCAGGAGTTGATATATTGTATCTGTTCTTCAATGCATGATAGCTCATGTCATCCCTTTAAGGAATTTCCCCAATCACTGAAACCTGACATGCCTGGCCCACCTCAGAATCTGGCCGTCACTCATTCATATCTCTTTTACTGTGTTTATCAAAATGTATCCCAAGATGTCTGTATCTCCCTTTCACGCCGTGAACTACTTGAAGATAGGATAAATTTCTTATTTATACTTTCAACCTACGTTGAGTTGAAAAGCAGACACACGATGTATAATTTTAAATAGTCAAATAAATGTATCTCCACATACATTTGAATTTATGCACCTCATTGCCAGAAAAATTATTCAAAACTTTGAAGAAAAGCAAAAAGATGAACAGCACACTCTTCAAATATCACACAGAAGCAACAGCTACCCAAGGACTATCCAGGGATGAATTTGGCTCAGCTCACTGTTTACTCTTCATTAAAGGTCCTAGATTTTGCTTGCTAACTTGTGGATTTTCTCTAGTAGAGATGCAAATAATTTCTGTCTGGTGGAACAGATAGCCATAAAGATTGATGGCCTGTTAGATACTAACCAGTTCGTATCTAATTAACCAGTTTCTATGCTGCCTTGACATTTCTTTGTTAAACTGCCTATAAATACATTTACTTCTCAAATGCTCCCTGAACTGATCACAGTATTACTGCTCCCCCCTCATTAATTTATGAGTTAAGTAGAATCTTTGGCACAGATTCCCATAATATTTGGCTGGCAGTAATAATTTCGCCTCTTTGAAAATTAAACTTTAATAGTAATACGTTGCTTTATTAAAAGAATTATTTCTGTTTTCAAACATCACTTAGAAATTGCTTACATGTTAATAAAAGGTATGCTACTTTGAAACATTTCCCTTATAAAAGAAATAACTTACGAAGTACAAAACCTTAAGGTTTATTCAACTAAAAAATCTCCTTAATCAGCTCTAAAGTAGAGAAATTAGCATCTTTTGGGGGATTATTAATAATAGGCTGGCTTTAACCATTAACCTGCTAAGTCTAAGAAAATGTAACTGTCCTTAGCACTGACTTTGGATTTCAATGGCCTGATAAGTAATGCCCCTCAGAGAAAAGAGGTGTTTTTTTTTTAAACTAAATCTTTCCCAATGACACAGAAGGAGCTTTCAATGAGATTCATAAAATGCTATTAATACGAATCACAGACCACAATTAAGCTCCTTTACAATTTTATAGCAGATAAAGATCTTTTAAGATCTCCCTTGTGCTTAAAGGTTTGCTAGAACCAATCTTCACCTTATGGGGGAAACCGAGAATTGCATGCTGCCCAGCTGGCACTGTGGGAAGATCCCTGGCTCACTGACTGGGATGGAAATGGACCAATAACCATGGACCATCTTAATGTCTGTGAGAACACTAATATCAATACCGAGTCCAAAATCTCGTACCCACAAGTCAGACTTCCAATAGAGCTCAGCTTTAATAAACTCCCTTGGCAGCTGCTTTTGAACCACCATATCACTACTCTTACATGCTTAACTAAGTGTGAATACTTAATATTTTAGGAAAAGAATTGTCATCTTTTTTACACTATTGGGAAATATATTGGTATTTCTGAAAAATTCATCTATTCCAGTTTGGAGACTTCTGTAAATATTTGCAGTTTTCTCTAGCCACGTGGATGCTGATTTACTTATCTAAGTATGGTTTGCTTGTAACCTATACTAATCACACTTCCACGAAGGATTTTAGGCACCTGCACTTTGAAAAGTTCAGAGTCGATCATCAGGGTCATTTGGCCTAAAATTTATTTAAAATACACAAAAGTGTTTTCTATTAAAGTTGAATTATAATAATTTCAGGCCCTAGTCTAATTTCAAATATTGAATTGCTCCTCTCAGTTTAGCGCAGACAGTTGCTGAGGGGAGGCGAAGGCAATGTTTCTGAAGGGAGTGGTAGTGGGTCTCTTAGATCCACTCCCCAGGGGTGGGTCTAAGAGAACCCAGGGCAACAAGGATGCTTTAGAACACTGACCTCCCTTCTCCCACCTACATCACTGTTGTCACAAGCCATTACCAAAGGGATTTTATTATATGCTTTAGGCCTGTTCTTGTTGAAGAAGGTTGTAAATAATTTTTTTAAATTTATTTATTTGACAGACAGAGATCACAAGTAGGCAGAGAGGCAGGCAGAGAGAGAGAGAGGTGGGGGAAGCAGGCTTCCTGCTGAGCAGAGAGCCTGATGCGGGGCTTGATCCCAGGACCCTGGGATCATGACCTGAGCCGAAGGCAGAGGCTTTAACCCACTGAGCTACCCAGGCACCCCGAAGGCTGTAAATAATTTGTCTGAGAAAGAGAAAATGCCTCTTGAATGGTCCTTTTAACCAGTACTCTGGCCACAACACAGTTGAGGACCTCAGGTCTTCCATCCTCGGCTGTTCTGCAGCCTTCCTGCTGGTCACTCATTTCCATTTTTTCTCTAATCACGTCTACCCTCTGTAGTGTTGTTAGGATTAACAAACCCCAAACAAATATGACTATTTTATTTCCTTATCTAAAAATGTCTCCTGGAAAACTGAGCAAAAAAATATACCCTATTTGCTTTAATACAGTGTAAATCCTGCCTTTGATTAAGAAAAATTTATAAAGAGATATAACAAAAACATAAAATGGAATGTGGGCCAGCAATTCTAGTTCTCTTAAGTGATTTATGGAAGTAGTCTATAAATTGAGTGTATGTGTGTGTGTGTGTGTGTGTGCAGCATTGTGTTTACTTTTGTTATTTATAATAGAAAATTAAAAACCTCCTACAACTATGACCATGGTTTATTAAGATCACTTTAATTAACTCTGCCACCACCCCAAATTAAATAGGAACAACCTACTGAAATGTCAAGGCCCCGTTCTCTTTACCGTTGTACACACACACACACACACACACACACACACACACTTTTGGGTACTGTGCTGTTAGGATGTTGCCCTTGACCAGTGAGCTCTCAGCTGTGACCAGACTGTCTGTCCTGCCTTTGGCATTTACAGAGCTGGTATTGGGTATCTTTACTTTCCTTAGTCTTGGATTCGGCCCTTTTCTATGGACTCAGTAGAGCTTTTCTCTGTTCCTTGGGCCTTACATTATTTCAGTGAGTTTTTGCCTAAATTACAGCTTTTTAGTGCCTACTTCCAAATCTAATCATTGAGTTGTTTTCTAACAAAGCTATTCTTAGTTTATAACCATTAAATGTATTTGTCATAAACTTTAACAACTTGCAGCTATTAAAATTATGTATTAACACTACGTAATATTGAAGAAAAGTAACAAATTGCATAAACATAATTATATTTATGCCACCAAAAGCCTAGACACTGGAAGAAGGACTAGAAGGAAATGAGCTAAAATATTAACAAAGTCCTTTGTCTCTTCTCTTCTTTCATCCTGCTGACTTTCTGGAATCTACTGAATGGAGAAATGTAATGAAAAGCAAAAGTTAGGGGTGCCTGGGTGGCTCAGTCAGTTAAGCGTCTACCTTCAGCTCAGGTCATGATCCTGGTGTCCTAGGATCAAGCCCCACATCGGGCTTCCTGCTCAGCGGGAAACCTGCTCTCCCCCACCCCCGGGTCAAGCTGTCTCTTATTATCTCTGTCGCTATCTCTGTCTCTCAAATAAATAAATACAATCTTTAAATTAAAAAAAAAAAGCAAAGGTTACTTAAACAATTTGATAAACATTGAATATATGTCAAAAATACATCAAATGTATACCAATATATACATCATATATATATCAAGTGTATATATACTAATATATACAGCAAATGTATATATCAAATATACAAGTTTATGGATCTATCTGTATATAAAATTGCTAACTGATACATATCTGCAGGAAGAAAAGCAGTATTTTATGTTTGCTGAATTTTATCTCTGTATCCAGTAGGATGCGGGTCAGGAAACATAAACCCCCAAATAGAGTTAGTTTAACCAAGATGAAATTTCATTGCTTTTTGCCAAAAATCAAGGTGGATGGTTTAGGATCGATGTGGTTTTCTAAATGTCAGCTCCTTCTATTACTGTTGCTCTATCCTGCACAACTTTGACCTCAAGGTCGATGTGGTAGCATCTTCTTTTCTGACAACTGGCTGAATGAATGGAGAATCGAGAAAGAGGATCTTTTACACTGTCTTTAGAATTATTTTTAGAAACTTCCATAGAACATTTTACATTGGCCAGAACCCATTCACATGTCTCCACCCAGCTAGGGAAAGCAAGATTGAACAAGCTAGTCTCTATGCAGAATTTCCATGGCATAGATATAGAGAAGAATTATTAAAGATAAAAAAACTCACCATTTCGGTCACAGTGTCAAGAAATCTGCAAATTTCAAAATGCAGTTGTCAAAGTCAAACTGTGAAATATTGTTCTCTCCTTGGCACTTTTACAGTATACTCTAAATTTTTCTTCTGCCTCCTTATTCTATCAACATCTCCTTTGGCTTATATCATCTTGATTTGAATTTCCTAATCCTTTTAGAATTTTATTCATTTTGTTCTCCCCTAATTTTCACTGCTAGTGAGGTAGACAATAGGTAACGGATTCGTCTGAAACCTGCTGGCTACTGTATTTTCCTGCTAATAACAGAAACAAAGCCTCCTTCATTTTTATTTCTTTGTAACAGTCACTTACTTATTTTTACTCAGTACAGATGATGGAGTTTGAAGGAAGCTCCCCAAATCTTTATAAACCCACTTAAATTTCATGGTTTTAAATCATCTGAAAAAAAGAATAATATTGTTGGGTATGATGAAAAGCTTATATTAGAGTTGCTTTCTTTTGAAAGATTATTTCTTTAGTGGGAAGCGTTACTTGGAGAATTTCTTGTGCTTCTTAGGTTTTTGGAAGAAAACAGATTTAGAAGGTTTCTTCCCAGGTTACTTAAGTTGGTATGGTG
Organism: Lutra lutra; assembly: GCF_902655055.1. Lineage (NCBI taxonomy): Eukaryota > Metazoa > Chordata > Mammalia > Carnivora > Mustelidae > Lutra > Lutra lutra. Next base: position 47,599,860 of record NC_062283.1, on the reverse strand, counting down.
TCATGTTTACATAAATTGAGTAAAAAGAACTTTAAGATCTAACTTTCACTATATATGTTACAAGAAATGATTAAACCTTTCTCTTAAATTTCCATGACTTTTTATGGTATTTTTTCTGTACAGCCATCAACATAATTATACCTGTAGCTTAAAAATTGTCACAAATACTCAATAGCATTCATGGTAAAGAACAGGCAAGTATTGTGAAGAAATAAAAAATTAAAAAAAAAACAACAAGGCTGGCATTACACCTTATTTTCTTTCCATGTCTCTTCAAAATAATCTTCTCTGGGCTCTGAAAGAATCTATAATCAATCTTTCCATGGATAATGAAAGATATAACTATTTATTACATATTTAAAAAAACGACCATTGGAATTGTCACAACATTTTTAAGGAACAGTAAGATACAGGTATTGTTGCCAGAGTGAACCCCGCCGACTTATATACACAGGGCTTCCCTTGAAGTTTTTGGAATTGATGGAACAGTATGATCAGTATGATCTCATAAACCTCAAACAGGGTAATGGCGATGTGATTATAAATCATTTTTTGCAATTCCTGCTCTCCATAATCCTTTGAAATTCTTTGTGTCCAATAATCTTTCTTTCATTAAAGAATAAAATACGACATTATGTGGATTTTTCATTGATGGTATACTTCTGAGTATATGACAAATCTATTCAACTTATTATATTATAATACATCTCATATTATATCATATCATTTATCATGTTATGTTATGTTATAATCGTATAACCCCTGAAAAAGGCCAGAGCCAACAAATACTCAAAAGTCAAGTAACAGGGACTCACCATGAAGAATTAAATGCATTCAAGATTGGCATAATGGCATGAGTTTAAATTAGCCATACTGTTAAATAACCAGACCTATTGGGTTGGTTTTTCTATTTCTGACACAGCATAATGAGGATTTCAGAAGTATGTATTCCTACTCTCTATTCTACAATCCTTTTAAAACCCATTTGTATCTGACAGGCTTAATACTGTATTCCAAAGAACCTTTCCTGCAATTAATATGACAACAAAAAACAACATAATGTAATCCAACATTTTGTTTCTTTATGATCTGAAAGGGCTAAACTTACTCATAAAGGTATATATTACTCAATATTGAATTTTTAAATTTAATTTTCTATTTTTATCAGCCAAGCAATTTAGAATCTGACATAATATAGTTATTTTAAATATTAGTTTTTTTCTATATTCTGTCTTCACACCTACCCCATAACTTTGAATTTTAGCAAATTTTGACTCTTGACCCTTATAAAAATGTAACCACTTGAAATTTCATGGAAAATATGCACTTACAACGTTTAACTTATTGAGCTACATTATATCAAGACTGTCTCTTACCTTACAAACACCTATAGCTTCCTGGGGAAAAAAATGTTTGCAAACTAGAACTGTTTGGGGGTTAATACCCAAAATATATAAAGAACTCATACAACTCACGGCAATAACAGTAATAATATTAATAATATAACAATAATAATATTATCATAACAATATTAGTAATGTAATATTAATAATATAATAATCATAATAATATAATCAATAATAAAAGCAATAATAACAATCCAATTAAAAATAGGCAAAGGGGAGTGCCTGGGTGGTTCAGTTGGTTGAGCAACTGCCTTGGGCTCAGGTCAGAATCCTGGAGTCCTGGGATCAAGTCCCACATCGGGCTCCCTGCTTGGTGGGGAGTCTGCTTCTCCCTCTGACCCTCCCCCTTCTCATGTTCTCTCTCTCATTCTCTATCTCTCAAATAAATAAATAAAATCTTTAAAAAATGAAAATAAAGTTATAAATAAATAAATAAAAATAGGCAAAGGACCTGAATAGACATTTTCTAAATAAGGTACACAAAAGGCAAACAGATACATAAAAAGATGCTTAACATCATTAGTCTTAGGGAAAAGCAAATTGAAGCCAAAACGGGATATCACCTTACACCTGTTGGAATAGCCAACATCCCAAAGGTAAGAGATAACAAATGCTGGCATGTATGTGGAGAACGGGTAACCCTTGTGCATTACTGATGGGATTATAAATTGGTACAGCCACAATGGAAAACAGTGTGGAAGATCCTTAAAAAATTAAAAATAAAACCTACCATGTGATCCAGCAATTCCACTTCCAATATATCCAAAGGAAATGAAAACACCAACTTGAAAAAAATATCTGCATCCCTGTGTTCACAGTAGGATTATTTACAATTAGCCAAGACATAGAAACAACTACGTGTCAACTGATGGATGAGTGGATAAAGTAGTTGATATCTAGATACAGATATATAATGGAATATTATTCAGCATAAAAAATGAGGAAGTCCTATCATTTGTGACAACATGGATGGATCTTAAAGGCATTATGTTAAGTGAAATGTCAGATATAGAAAGAAATATATTGTATGAACTCATTTGTATCTTCTTTAAATTACTAACTGTATAATGTAATATATAATAGCAGTTTCTACATAAGAGTTGTATATTTGCCACATTCTGTAGAACCCATACAACTTATATCATCTATATGGTGAATATTCAACTTACTGTATAGTTGCATAGATACTGTAAGTTGTAAGTTTAAAATTATGTCTACAGGTGGATAAAGATTTATAAAGAAAATGGAAAAAAATAAAAGTTATTTCCAGAAAGACCATGGGTGAGAAATTCAGTGAAAGCTTTTTAGACCTCAGCGAGAAGGACAAAATATATTTTAAAATATATATCTATATACTTAATTTTATAGATGCACAGGTATAAAATAAAGGAATTCTTAGGATCCTCAAATGATTCAAAAGTGTGATTCCAGAAAAGTTAAAAAACTATGAGACCAAACTTTTCCTTAGAATATCTCCTTACATGCATGCTGCCTAATGTTTGATTTTTGATAGGCTGTATACATGTCTGGGACAGGAGATGTGGATGAGAAGAAATTTTTGAAATTACAAACTTTCTAGAACTGATGAAAAATGCTAACCCACAAGTTTAGGAAATCTTAAAAATTCAGAGTAGAATAAAGAAAAATAAATCTATAATTAGACATTTCATAGTAAGGAAACATGTAGAATAATTATATTAATAATTTTTAAAAAGTGCATCATGTATTAAAGCAATAAAGAAATATAAGACATCTAAACCTAAAAGATATGGAAGACTTACAGAGAAAAGCAGGAGAGGCACCTGGATGGCATGGTCAGTTAAGCATCAAATTCTTGGTTTTGGCTCAGGTCATGATCTCATGGGTCATGAGACTGAGCCCTTTGTTGGGCTGTGCACTCAGTGTGGAGTCTGCTTGAGACTCTCTCCCTCTCTCTCCGCCCCTATGCCTTGTGCTCTCTCTCTCTAAAATGAACAAATAAATCTTTAAAAAAAAACAAGAGAGAGAAAAGGATGAAACTTTTTGAAAATAATTAAGGAGGAATTAAATAGAAAGATATGCCATCTACAGGATATGGTACTCAATCTCATAAAGATTTTAATTCCGTCCCACATAATATATCAATACAATTCTTATGAAGAAGAAGAGGACCAAAGGAATCTAAGATGGTCGTGAGGAGGAAGAAGAAACAGAGGTCTTTGATGCATACACATCAGTATTTAATTTAAAAGCAATGAAAACTAAGCTGGTATTATATAGGCTTGCAAAAAGAAAAACTGGAAACCAGAGCTTGAAAATTTATTTACACACACATAAAAGCCTGATATGTAAAAGAACTGGTACCACACATTTGTGGACAGGACTAGGCTCCTCAATACATTGCACTGATTTAATGGGTGATCCATGAAGGGGGGAAAAACAAAACAAAACAAAACCTAATCTCTTCACTTATCATACATAAAGTCTGTTCCTGGCCAAGTGATGTGGAAGGAAAAGCAATGCCTTTTTAGGGGCGCCTGGGTGGCTCAGTGGGTTGTGTCTGCCTTCAGCTCAGTTCATGATCCCAGAGTCCTGGATGGAGCCCCTCATTGGGCTTCCTGCTTAGTGGGGAGTCTGCTTCTCCCTCTGCCCATCACCCCACTCTTGTGCGCTCTCTCTCTCAAATAAATAAACTCTTTTAAAAGGAAAACTTATGGAAATATTATTTTTTTAAGAGTTTTTTTGAACATTTTATTTGTTTATTTGACAGGGAGAGAGAGAGAGGAAGAGAGCACAAGGAACGGAGTTGGGGAGTCTGCTTCTCCCTCTGCCCATCACCCCACTCTTGTGCGCTCTCTCTCTCAAATAAATAAACTCTTTTAAAAGGAAAACTTATGGAAATATTATTTTTTAAGAGTTTTTTTGAACATTTTATTTGTTTATTTGACAGGGAGAGAGAGAGAGGAAGAGAGCACAAGGAACGGAGTTGGGGGGAGAGGTAAGGGGCAGAGTGAGAGGGAGAAGCAGGCTTCCCATCCGGCAGAGAGCTGGATGTGGGGCTAGATCTCAGGACCCCACGATGATGACTTGAGCTGAAGGCAGACAGACGCTTAAGTGACTGAGCCACCCAGGCACCTTATGGGAAGATTCTTATTATCTCAGAATAGGAAAGGATTTCTTAGTTAAAAACACAAAAATCACATTCTATAAAAGGAAAACTGATACATTCTGCCACATTCAAAGAATCACCTATATTCACTAGACATCAAAAAAGAATGAAAGATGACCCACAAGCCCGGGGATGATTTAAGAAACAAATAGCAGTGACAAAGGGTTGGTATTTAGAATATATAAAGAACCCTTACAAATAAATGCAAAAGACAACCCAGTAGAAAAACAGGAATAAGTCAAGCACGCATTTCCCAAAAGAGAGAAGAGCAACAGGCGATAAATATATGAAAATATAAGAAATCTCATTAGCAATCATAAAAATGCAAATCAAAACCACAATAAAATCTGATTTCATATTTGGTTATTTGGTAAGAATGTGGAGTAATAAGGACTATAATAACATACTAGATAATTTATGTGGTTTCTGCCTAGAATGGCAATTTATCTAAAAAAAAACTGAACATTCTCATTCCCTGTGGCCCAGCACCAGTAAGCAGGAACAAGAATGTTCATGGCAGTATTGTTCACAAAAGCAAAACAAAAGAGAGAGAGAGAGAGAGTACCCAAATGTTCATACACAATAAAATGGATTTTTAAAAAAATTCTGGTTTATATATTAGTGAAAATGCACAAGCTACAGGTACTTATATGTATATGAATAAACCTTAAAATTAAGATTATGCATAGTCTGAATCCTTTTTATAAAGTTTAAAAGAAACAAAACTAAACAATACATATATAAGTGTTTTTGAGCTACATTTTTAAGTGGCAAAGCAAGGGGATGATTATTATTCAGCTCAGGATATTATATCTGAGAGGCTTTGTGGGCATATGATTGAAAAAAGATACATGGGAGGCTTAGGACAGGTAACACTTTAGTTTTTAATCTGTGTGTTTTATGTATATTTATTTTATGAATATTATTATTTAAACTGTACACATTAATGATATAAAATCTCATATGCATGCAACTTTTCATGGCAATAAAGAATAATGAACGAAACTATTAGGATAATGGGATTATTGAATTTTTAATTTTTGAAAATTGCTTTTGATTATATAATACTGTTTCTAGGTTAAATAGTAGAGGAATTGATTCATTTGTAGGGCAATTTTCACATAAGAAATAGTAACCAACATTCATTACACACATGGATAAAAATAACTTTAGTAATAAATGTCTTCATCAAAAATAAATACTGAGAAGTAATTTTTTCCTAAGAAATCTAATCATTGACACCTTTTTTTCACAAAATGCCTCATTTAGAATATTTGTCAATATTGTGTAAGGATTCATATGGATGAAAGAAAATAGCTGGCAGAACAAGTACAAACGTAATCTCCCAATTTAGATTAAGAATTGATGTCATTGAGCCCCCTCCTACCTGAATGTGTGTACTGTCCCCCCACCACCACTTCTCCACCAAAACTGGTAATTACTGCTAAGTAAATACTTTATTTACCTAATCAGTAACTAGTCAATATTTGCTGAGATGCCTTTTTTTAATGTCTTCACCACAACGCTGGCCCTGGTAGAGAAAGCTGTGTGTTACACGAGTATACAACTCAACACAGGTGACAAGAAGAGCACCTCATCTAAATCCGTCTGAAAGATCTCAACCATGAGAGTCAAACAGATCTGAACGAGAACATGTGAACAAACGAGGAAGTTAGGCGGAGGTTAGCCTCGATGAATATGGCACAGCCTTCCCCATCCTACCCCCATCGTGTATTAGTCTGGGAGTCTAATCAGAACCCATGCCACGATTTAAAAGCCTCCTGGGGGGGGGGGGGCGCCTGGGTGGCTCAGCGGGTTAAAGCCTCTGCCTTCGGCTCAGGTCATGATCCCAGGGTCCTGGGATCGAGGCCCGCATCGGACTCTCTGCTCAGCGGAGAGCCTGCTTCCCTTCCTCTCTCTCTGCCTGCCCCTTTGCCTAGTTGTGATCTGTGTCTGTCAAATAAATAAATAAAATATTTAAAAGCCTCCCGGGACTTCTTATATCTTTCCTTCCCCTGGCAGGGGTTCCACATCGCTTTTCAGCTCTCTGGCTAGACTGATAAAAGTCATTCCTTTAATTGATTTTTTATGGACCACTTCTGTTTGCAAAATAATGTAGGAAATAAACAAGAATACAACTGCCCTCAGGAGGGCATACAATCTAGGGGAAGAGGCAGCAAGTATGTAATTAACTACATTAAAGGTGGACTGAACAAAACATCACTTTTTAAGGATCTGAAAGGAACGGTGGTATGGATTCGAGGTTGGGGACCTGAAAGTTTAGGTACACCCATCAAATGTAAGTGTGTGTGTGTGTGTGTGTGTGTGTGTGTGTGTGTGTGTGTGTGTGTGTGTTTGAAAAGTTGAAAGAATTACGTATAGAGTAAAACTGGGAAGGTGAGAAAATGGATATAATGTTCTAGCATAGTAAATAGGTCAGGCTGAAGGTAGGGTTTATAAAATCAGGATATGCGGGAAAATAAAGCAGGAAGTCGAGCTTGTCCATAAAAATCAAGTTCCAGGGTAAACAAGAACACTTCATAATATATGCATGTCGTAGGTGCTAATAAATGAAAGTCTTTCCAATCTCTTTTACTCAGTTTCCACTCTTGCCTAAAGGTGGGACTCTTCATAACGTGTACAATTCAGACTTCGTTAGGACTGATGCAGGTGTGACTCTGGAAAATGGATTGCAATTATCTCTCCGGAGCTACCTGTCCTTCACAGACCAGAGGGAGCCTTGACCAGGAAACTTTCCACATTTCCATGCAAGAATACATCTATCCTTCCACTGAATTGTGTCATGACTGTAACGTATGTGATTAAAATCAAGCTGCTAACAGGTATCAAGGACAAATATGACTTTTCACCTTCTCTTGTCAACTTGATGCTTTAAGCTCCATGTCCGTAATGGTTAATTTTATATTCCTTTATTTCTGAAGTCAAACTAGCATATTGGCTATGACTCCTCGAATTTAAAATGAACTGTCATCACCTGTACTTATTTATTAGATTATTACATTCTTTTTTTCTTTTTGTCACTGGCTGCATGGTTTTGATTTTTTCTGCTGATTCTCTCTCATGTTGGGGCAATCTGAAAAGACTCAGGTTTGCTCCCCTGGGATTTAAGAAAAATGCCAGCAAGCAAGCATTATTTATTTATTTGTTTGTATAGGTGGAGTATCCTAGAGCTAGAGTAGTTGACAAATAAATGACCAACTTGAAAGATGGGGTTTTGTAACCTGTTCCAATTTCTCACTTTATGGCCTCCGAACCATTACCTTGAAATTCAGTTGTTCCCTCTCTGCCTTACTGATTGCTGAAGTCTCTAAGTGGCCTTAATGTCAAATCTAAGGTGCTAAATTTTATAACAAGATCAATTTTCACAACATTTTTACTGCCAAATACATTTTTTAAAGGATGCATTAAATTTGAGTCTGTCCAAAGCACGATGGCTAAAGGTTCTTTCAGGAGAAAACAAGTGGTGTAGTTGTGTGAATATTTATCTGACAGCAGTTTACAATACTAGATTATTACAAATGGCAGGGACATAGCACGACCAGTGAGGTGACACAGGAGAATTTATCATCAGAAGTAGGTAGCTTTATAGAATATTGGTATTACTGTACCTACATTCTTCTAAAAATTATGAGGAGCCAAGCTCATTTATCATTTAGTAAGACATGTCCCTGCACAGTGCCTCCATCACCCAGCCTTCGGAAGCTCCTCTGAAAATGAGATTTTTTTTTTTCTTTAATGGTATTCAGCTGTTTTAGTAAGCAATCTGGCAGTGTGCTGCATCACATATGTATCTTTAAATGAAAAGGGCGGGAGGGGCTCGGAATGGAAATAATTCTATGCAAACTTCCATCTCTGACGGGGACTGATGGAGTGAATTTGATATGGTTTTAGGGGATGTTTTATCCCTCCTCTTTAACATTCAGCTCCTGTGAGAAAAGGAGACGCCTCAGGTAATTCACAGAAGCTCAGATTCCAGGGTCTTCTTTCTGCGGTCATTGCACAAATATGTTCCTTATAAATTTGATTCTGATGTCCGTCATGAGATAAATACAAAATACAGTGGAGGCTAGAGGTTGGCTAATTAAATACAAAATACAGTAGACTAGGGATTGGCTAAATACAATATACAGTAGACTAATTAAGCTAATTAAGGCTAATTAAGGCCCATGGACCAATGGTGGTAGTTTCACAGAAACGCTGTGGCTCCCACTCACCTGCATGCCGTGTAGAGTGCTTTTGTGCTAAAATGGCGAAGTTGAGTAGTTGTGACACAGACTGTATTCCCCACAAAGCCAAAAATGTTTACTTTCAGGCTCTCTACAGGAAAGGTTTGCTGACCCCTGCGCTGGACCAGTAGCGCCGTGGACTCTCTAGATATCTTGATTCTGGTTTGTGTGAAGAACCCAAAGGAACAGGACAACATTTCCAGAGAGTTGGAAATGACCAGAAAATATAATGGGGTAATGACAGTTCCACAATTCCTATAGAACAACTTCTAAATACTCCCCTAGGAGTGCAAGTAGAAAATTCAATGGAGGCTATATGGAAGAGGAAAAGAATCTTTCCAGCAATTGGAAAGCTCTAGTTTTTCTTCCCTCTGCCTCACCTGCAATGCTTTTGGGCTTTGTGCTTCCCTCTTTGACGCAGCCTGGTTAGCTCCCTTGGGGCTTCCAGCTCACCCAGCCCTACACCATTCCCCTGAGGGGCTGCAGAGGTCCTGCCAACAGAGAACCAACTTCTGAGATAATATATAAAACTACCAGGCAAAACAAAATAAAACATTTGTTCCTCACTATTATGTAACTGGGGCAAGGGCTAAAATTGCCTTTGACAGATGGATGTTTCTAAAAAAAATAGTGTAAAAACCACTGCGTTATGATATTATGCTTAAAACATTTCTTTAGAAAGTGGTTCAGAGCATTTGGCTGAAAAAAATCCGTAGTCATGATATGACTATATTATATTATCTTACTTAGAGTTTAAAAAAAATCATTTTTCTCTTCTAGATATTTTTATTTTTTTTATTTTTTAGAGGTTTTCTTTTTATTTTTTTTAAAGATTTTATTTATTTATTTGAGAGAGAATGAGTGAGAGAGAGCATGAGAGAGGAGAAGGTCAGAGGGAGAAGTAGACTCCCCAAGGAGCTGGGAGCCCGATGCGGGACTTGATCCTGGAAGTCCAGGATCATGACCTGAGCCAAAGGCAGTCGCTCAACCAACTGAGCCACCCAGGCGCCCTCTTCTAGATATTTTTAAAATCTGATTAAAAATTGTGGTTTTCATAAACAATCGTCAAAGATGTTTCCTAACTGAAGCTTTTATCACAATATAGATAAACTGGAAAAGGAAAAGAGGTGTGATTTAAAAACTAATATTGAGATGGTAGGGGAAATGGGAAGATGTTGGTCAAAGGGGACAAACTCCTACCTATAAGATAAATAAGATCTGGGGATCCAATGTACAGCATTTTTTACTATAATCGATAATACTTATTATATACAGAGTAGATCTTCAATGTTACCCCCACACACACAAAAGTAGTTACGTGTTAACTCACGTTATTGTAACAGTTCTGTAATATATACATGTATGTAACCATGACATTGTATACTTTGTGCTTATGTGTGTTATATGTCACAAATATGTTATATGTGTTATACGATATAACTCAGTAAAGATGGAAAAAGAAGCTAATTGCCATATTTTTAAACAGGACAAGTATTTTCTGGAATAAATGACTTTTAAGCCCCAAAGTAAATAATATTGAATAAAATTCTATGTTTAGATTACCTAAATTCCTTTGAACAATGACGAGAATTCTGGAGTTAGTTTGGTCTAATTAATTTACTCTATTGTCCATAATGTCTCCCATTGTTTTCTCATCTATCGCACTTCTACTGAGATTATTACATAGGCTCTCAATGGTGATTCTTGTCTTTGGCAGCTACTTGCCACAGTTCCTGCTGATAAGCACAGCTACATTGATCCTGAGATGCCTCAGTAACATTCAGCCAGTCCTAAGAACATACGATTAAATTCTCTTCCAGTAATTTTTTCCCACAACTCATTTTATTACTTTGCCCCAACTCATCTTTCATGTCTCCCCACACCCCTGCAAAGTTCTTGTTTTTATTGGTTTTCTATAGACCAGGAAGATTTACCAGATGGTTCCTATAAATATCCTGCTCATTTCTTTTCTATTGGTATCATCTGTAACTAACCATCCAAACGATATTTTTGCTAAGCTTCCCCACAGACAGCAGAGCAGTGTGGGCTGGAGCCAGGCTGTTTGGTGTGAAATCCCAGCCCTGCCGCTCCTTACCTGGATCATGTGGGCTTAGCTACTGCACACCTCCCGACACGTAATTTTTCCTATAAGAAAGTAATCGTGCTTAGCTCACAGAACTGTGGGGAAGGTAACTTGAGTGTACGTGTGTGAAGCAATTCCGCAAGCACCTGCCATGTGTTAACTACCATACTGTGAAAGCTTGGAGACTAAGGGCACTATCCTTGGAATCTTATTTATATATACCAGCCCTGCCACTTCCTGGCTAGCTCACTGTGGGCATACTACTTAACCTCTTTAAAGTTCAGTTTCTTCAATTGTAAAGTGGGAATAATACTAACATAATAACGCTGTGGTAAATATTAAATGCTAAAGGTAAATAACTTTGCAAAGTGTCTCTGTATAATAACTATATAGACTCACAGGGAGTTCTTAATTATAGTAATTGTTTCCATTATCATTAATAATAATTATTATCCTTGTTGGGTTTTCTGGCTACTTTTAATATTCTAGATTTCCGAAGAATTTTAGTATGCATATAACTGCTCCAGTCTTTTCTATCCTGACTACTATAAAGTTGAAGATTATTGGTTGCTTTTCCCCTAAATGCCTGTATTTGCACTGTATCAAATAGCATTAGAACTGATTAGTTCTTTGACCTGAGTGGAAGCAAAGCAAATAAAAAAATATTACAGATACATTTAGTTTAATGGGATTTCCAGCAGGTGTCATAACTACTTTATACTGAGTTTGTGAGGTAGGTCAGGAAAATACCAGTATGTATCTAACAATGAAGTCTTGAGTCCTCTCACAAATTGCATTCTGCCCTGCACCTGTAAGCTTTGATTTTGGTCCAAGTGTGTTACCTGTCGTCCTTTTAAAGCCAGGAGCTTTGCCATTACATCTGTATATCCAACATGGTATTAGTTTTGAAGATAGACCTGCCTGGCTCTGCTATCAACCTATCAATCTATGACAGATTTACCTAATCTTTGAACCCAAACCTCGTTAACAGAAAAACAGGGATTATACTGCCTGCTTTTCATCATTGTTGTGAGATTATGCATGTAAAATCCCTAACATACAATAGACACCCCCTTAAAGTGACCACCTTTTTAATCCCTCATCCCTTATCTTGTGCAAATTAACATCTTATAGAATGGGCATTCAATAAACATTAGGTTGAATTGAATCAAATAGCACAATACATTTTGATATTTTAAATATATATATGAATTTAATATATCAAGAATTATACAATTAAGAATAAACGGCAGAGTATATTTTAATATATTAAGAATATATTTGATATATATCAAAGTTGCTGCTAACTTACCGCTATATAAATTTAACATTTTTCTCTCTTGCTTTCTGATTTTTGTTTTTATTCTTGGTCAAAATCTCATTTGGAAATGAAACACAGTTAACACAGCAAGCCTGAGAGGTCACTTACTTTATATCCTCGTAATATTATGTATGTAAAGTTAAGAACTTGGAATTTTGTATTTTAGGCAATAGGAAGAGTTTGATGTTTCTTAACAAAGGAGTGACAAGATAAAGTTAGAATTTTAGGAAAACTCATCTGAGTCTAGCATTTGAAACAAAAACAAAGAAAGAATCGAAAAAGGACTTTTATGTTTTGGGGGTTCAACTAAACAGAAGTAGACAATTGGGGAGGAATCCTAACTTGGGAGATGTTGCAGAATGGTTTAGATGCATGGGTGTAGGAAGAGAGGTACAGTTAGAATGGAAATAACTGGAGACTCTCGAACATATAGGTCAATAGGGAGAATCAAGGTTTAAGACAGCTTTAGAAATGAAAGCTGAAAATGTGGTGTTAGGAGAAAATATGGTGTTATAAGCCCTGTAAGGAGCTTACAATAGAAAAAAAAGGAGAATACATCTGGATGAAACCTGTTTGTTTGGGAAGAAATTTTAACGGAGATTGTTTTCTGAATGAAGAGGATTTGGTAGATTTATTTGGGCTCATTATTTGCCACTAAGAAAATGATCATCTATCCCGTATCAAATTGTAAGACTGTATTTTCTTATGTAAAAGAAAATCTTAAATGTGATCTAGGTATGAAATGAAATATATGTTTTGTTTCCTTATAGTTAATGCTTTATGTGTGTAATTCCATTCTGTAGTTTATTGCTCACTTTTGGCAGCTAAAACAGAACAGACATGTTTGGTAAAAATCTGGTTTCAAGCAGGAGTCAATTTTGGCTTAATGAGTAAGCACTTTTTAACCTACTAACTCCACAGAGATATCTCCTCAAACCTTTTCCTACCTCCTGGGTATGTTTTCTATGTGACAGTAAACTAGACTCCTGCCTCCACAACTATTAACTCTGTAGTGCTGGGGAGGGTTTTGGAAGGAAGGAAGAGAGATCATGAGAAATGGATACTCTTACATGGTTTCGAGAAACACTGTTTCCAAGATGGAGCTACTTTGATAAATAAAGGAAGACTAGAGCCTCCCGCTTTTGTTTATATTTTCTCTTGGATTCTTTGGGAGTGACAAGTAGCTAACAAAAGTAATAATAAAATACAGAGGCTATGTACCCATGTGTGCTTGCCCATATGTGTATGTGTATGCGTCTGTGTTATGTGTGTGACTTCTAGAAGGTTTTCAGGTTTCTGATGAGGGAAGACACAATGACGTTGGACCCTCTAAACCTCACTGGTAGATTTACTTAGGGTGAGGGCTCAAACATCCCCCCCTTTTTATTTATTTGACACAGAGAGAGACAGAGATCACAAGTAGGCAGGCAGGCAGGCAGAGAGAGAGAGGGAAGCAGGCTCCCGGCTCAGCATAGATCGGGGCTTGATCCCAGGACCCTGAGATCATGACCTGAGCCGAAGGCAGTGGCTTAACCCACTGAGCCACCCAGGTGACCCTCAAACATTTTTCTGTCATCTTCTTGATGTATTCCTTGCAAATTTTAGAAAAGTTTGAACCTCAGCATGGGGCTGAAGGATGAGTCTAGTTAATTGGAAGATACATGAGAGAGTGCATTTGTGATTTTTCTGCTCTTTTGGTAACATCTATTAGAAAAAGTATTGTAAGAAAAGTCAGGAAACCAGGGGTGTGACTTTAGTTCAGTCATCCCTTTTCTGAACCTTAATTTCTTCAACATAAAATAAAGTAGTGGACTAGATAAGACCCTTTGTAACATCCAAAAGTGTATGATGGTCTTTTGCATTCAGGAGACCCTACATAAATGAAGTGAGGTAGGTGAGGTATATCAGATCATATCTCATTCTCTCTACAGATGTGGGACACTCTGACCAGGAAAGAAACCGAGATGAATTTCAGCAGGATGACAGGCAGAGCACTGGGAATTCTGCAGTCACAAGGGCCATCAGCTGCAGCTGTGGTCAGAAGAGGTCGTGGTGCGGTTCAGCCATCTGGCTCAGACAAATGGCCCGATGGTTTGGCTAAGGAATCCTCCTGATTTCTAAGCTTAGTTGAGTTAATTTGTCTATTTGCGAAAGTCTGTTATGTTATATTTCTACTAGAATTTCACCAGTGTGGAAGTCATACAACATTTAACAGCCAGAATGAACACCAGCTGGTGCTCTGTACTTGTATGGAGCAGATGAACATACCAGTGGTGGGTACCAGTTACTATTCTGGCGAGTTATTTATTATTTTGCAAAGGTATAAATTTCACCCACATTATTTAATAAAAAATATTGTCATGTAACAGAAATTACAATATGGGCTGACATTACAGCAAAAGACATTGGCTTTTCTTTTCAAGTAGTTACATCTAGTACTGCTAGGAGGGGAAGAACAACAAGAATATTAAAAGCAAAATCTCTTTCCTTCCCTATGACACACATCCTCATGACTCACATCAAATGAGCTTGTTAATTTAATTTTTTTTTACATCAAGAATAGAAAAAAAAAACAGGGGTGGTGGATTTTGGACTTATTTGTGGAGGTTGAGAAGTAGAAAGAAAAGATCACCTGAGAGAACAAATTGCTCATTCTCTGCCTTCCAAACCTTCTCTCTAGCCTTCACACCAGCTGCCCTCAATGGTCTCTAGCTCTGTTAGTACTATGGCTGTGGAAAATAGGGAACAGATCACTTTACATGGATGTTTATAGGTCATAGGTGAATATAATGAATATAATACATTAAGGGATATTAAAAAAAAAAAAAAGCCCACTAGTAGCATACTCTCTACTTTGTTTCTAAGAAACATAAGGCAGAATTCATCCACAACATGGTTTCATATAAAGGGAAAGTACAGGGGCGCCTGGGTGGCTCAGTGGGTTAAAGCCTCTGCCTTCAGCTCGGGTCATGATCTCAGGGTCCTGGGATTGAGCCCCTCATTGGGCTCTCTGCTCAGCAGAGAGCCTGCTTCCCTCTCTCTCTCTCTCTCTGCCTGCCTCTCTGCCTACTTGTGATCTCTGTCAAATAAATAAATAAAATTTAAAAAAAAGGGAAAGTACAGTTTCCTATCTCCAATAATGAAGAGAAATTGTCTTAATTCAAATGTTGAGATTATTAAAAGTTATTGCGAAGAACATTTGCAGCTTCCCCAGCAGTGCCTTTAACTCATAAGATACTACAGAAAATAATCACAAAGATCCGTGATGGATGGGAAGATTCAGCAGCTACTATTTTCAAGTTACAGGGGGGATCCATAAGGAAAGAGGGCCAAAATATGGATAGGGACTCAATCCTATGCGGCCACCCCTATTTGGTTTTTCTGCAAAAGCCCCTGGCAATCTAACTAGCTAGGCAAGTTATATTTAACTAAGTTCTGTTTGCCACAAAACCTTAAGGGTGGTGTTGACAAAACACATAGAACATTGCTTTTTGGCCAGCAAAAGAAAAATGATTTTAGGATTCTTATGTCTGATGGTCACCCTGTATAAGTCTTAATTTTTGGGGGTGGGGGGTGGGGACATAATCATCAAAATCATAATCAACTCAGAAGAAAAAAAAGGATATAAAAATGATCAATTTGTACTCAACACAGCCTCTTAACATATCTATAGAAAGAAATTAAGGTTCAATTCACCTTTGTTATGAATCCTTGGGCCATGTGCATGAAGCAAAGATAGAAAATAAGATGACCTAAAATATATTAATAATATAAAAAAAAAAAAAAGGGCAGTAGAGCTTGTGAAAGGCTGAAGAGGCAGTTTTGGGGACATTTTTGCCATGGCTCTCCTCCTTATGTCTATAGTAGACCCTGCAAAAAGATCGTAGGAGCAGAGCTGAGAGGAAACTTTAAAATACTTTATAATATTTTCCATCAGCTAACAGTTGACTGAAAAAGGCACATGGAGGAAACTTATTTTCATCTTTGTAAGTGTTACAAAAGCCATTAGTCATCATGGTAATTATAAGGTACAGGTTTGGATACAATTGGATACAATCCTAAGTGGCCGATAGGAGAAACTGCATCTGTTCTAAAATGACTTAAAATCTAAAACATAATGCTAGAAGAAGGTTTGTTCAAGTTTCAACTTCAGAAGGAAAATGCACACAATTTCAGAGGATGTTGCCTTATATTAATGGGAAATAATTGAGTATTTTATTAGTCCTTAAATACCTCTACCTTTCTCTGGAGGTTTAAACCACAGCAGCATTATGTCCGTCCTATCATTTAAAAAAATATTTCATTACCTTCACATGTTTTGGTTAGTTTGAATATTAGTTACATTTCAAAAAAAAAAATCCTACACTGTATTCCAGCAAATTAGTCTCTACTAAGAGGAGACTAGAGCATGAAACTCAAACAAGAATGTTTAATGGAATACAAATATCTAATCTAGAAACTCTAATAAAAATCTCCTTTCATTGGATGAAGGCTCTTGGCTTTTATACAGAAAACCACCACACGTGGTTCCCTCAAAATGCATTATAGATCAGGCTCATAATCTTTCCTTCCACAAAAATGGCACAAGAATTGATTTCAATTATCATTTAACACTTATTTCCCTCTCCTGTCAAAAAATGTTCCATACACATGAAATTGGAGGTTGGCAGCCTGAACTCATTTATGGAAATTTTAAGGACTATTGATTTACCAGTGAATTTTCTAGTTCTCTCATTGTTCCTGGAAGGATGCCTCAGAGTTGTATCAGATGATAGGATGGGCTTTGCATGCTGATAGGCTTAGTTAAGACTGATGGAAAGAAAAGCTTTTCAAAAGTCTGTCAAAATGAATTTTATAAATTAGGTTAACATGATTGATTATACACAGCCAAATTTCTCATGTAGCACTGAACTGACATTTCTTCTTGCTTTGTTGTATCCCCATACACCATTTTGGTATCTGGGTATTAAATGTTGGAAAAAATTTAAGGTAATTTAAAAATTAACTGGACTTGCATCTTTGGAAACAGGGAACTATTTTGTGTACCTGAGGGTTTTGTTTTTGGTCTTTATGCTACACCAACACAGAGGCTACAAAAGAGTGTTTATTTAAGCAAATATTTGTGTTGTCAGTATATTTTTATAGGGAGTGATGGTCTGATGGACACTTCTGGAAATTGTGTGCATTTATCTGCACATTTAATTCTCCTATGAAATCTTTGTTAAAAGGAGAGCATCTCAGGGCACCTGGGTGGCTCAGTTGTTAAGCATCTGCCTTCGGCTCAGGTCATGATCCCGGGGTCCTGGGATTTAGTCCCACATCGGGCTCCCTGCTCAGAGGGAAGCCTGTTTATCCCTCTTCCACTCCGCCTGCTTGTGTTCCCCTCTCCTGCTGTCTCCCTCTCTGTCAAATAGATGAATAAAATCTTAAAAAAATAATAATAATAAAGGAGAGCATTTCCACAAGGAGAACATCCTTTTCAACACTACCAACACAGCCACAGCTAAGTGCAGCCGAAAAGACTTTCAATACTGGAAAGAAACTAAGGTTACACAGTCCCGTTTTTTTCTTTAAACAATACCCCACCCCACCCCTCCAGCCCTACATTTATCATCCACTTTCCTAATAAATGTTGCCATTATTTTCTTCTATGGGGACCAGACCAAGAGTTTGTGGGTCCTGAAGATATACAATGTTGCATTCTTTTAAAAAAGGTTACAAAATTATGAATATGTATTCGGCATAAAAGTGAATATTTATTTTGAATGACAAAAGCAATCACAACTAATTAGAAGATTTTAAAAACTGAAAATACAAACATCACAAAATCCAGAAAATGGTACAGTATTTTTATTAACTAGTTGCCTAATAATACCCCTAGATTATTTTTCCTATTTTTTGAAGGCATAATATTTGATCACCTTTACTACGACAATGACTTTATCATATTTTCTGTAGAGAGGAGAGGAAATTCCGTTTATTTCCTCTAGCATGGTTGACAAAACCTTTGTTATAGTCGATAGTTTTGAAAGTTTCTTTCAGTTTCACAACTCATTAGTGGTTACATTCTAGACTATGAGGATTACTGTCAAGTTAGGGGAAGCCTCTATCAAGTTTCCCTCAGATCTGTCATCATGATATGGAAGAGTTTTTGACAGAATATTTCTGGGCCCATACAATTCGATCCCTGTTTCTCCACCACTAACCACGTATTTTCAGTACCAGTGTCTGAGTCCCCAGTTTAAATAACAGTGAGAACTGTGTCCATGAAGACTTGTATCATGACACCAGGGGAGACGGGAAGAGTATTCCTGGAATCATTTCTGTAACCGAGCACTAGCCATACCTAATCACACAAATAAAATATCCGACTACACTGAAGGTAAAGGAACTCCACTTAGCATGATTTCACAAATGGCCTTATCTGCTAACATCACCTGAACCAAAGGCAAGTGTGACAGGTCAGGAAGTGATCTCAACTTACAGCAGGTGAAAGAATTTATTTCTGGAACTCAGAGACGTGACCCTGTGAGCACCTGGGTAAGCCTTGGAAAGGAGTTTCTTCAACTTCAAAGTCCATTCTTCACTGCCTGGCCCCTCCCCACTCCAGCCCTCCCTCCTGTCCCACTCTCATCCCTTCTACAGCAAACCTTGGTGTGAGCCTTGCCTGGTCCTTCCTATTCCTTTCATAACCTCTTGTCTTAAACCCTACTGTTTCCATTTTCAGTATCTGGCCTGGATGCTTTCAATCCCGTTCCTATGCTTACATAAGTCAAGGTCACATCTCATTAAGCTTCATTGCTGTTGATTGCCTAAATATCTCCTCTTTCTTAACTGTTCTCCAACCCACCATAATGATTGAGAATTAGAAAACTGAGAATTAGGAACAATTGAGAATTATAAAATTCCCCCAAATCTTTATCTTCTGCTCATAAATCTTTAGGTAGCCTTTAATTCCAGTGGGTAATGCTAGACCCTCAGCCTTTGAGGTCAGCCTATATTATGTCCATGGCTATCTTAAATGAATTCTATTTCCCCAAACCATTCTCTCGGATTCTTCAGTCTTCCTTTGAAAGGTCCCTCTTCTTGCCTTCCCCCTTATCATTCCTTTCTGCTGGGAGCTTCCTACCTCTTCTCTCTACTTGTCAAAGCTATACTTGCTCATCTCGGTCTGCTATTGCCATCTTCCTTGCTGTGTTAGAAGTTTTCTAAAACATCCAATGCCATGGTGATAACTCCCTTTACTGGAAGCAGGTGTGGTCTCTCTTTGACACTTAATATACGCTATTCATTTAATATTTATATAAAACATGTATATGTACATAAGTGTGCACAGCTATAACATCTTTCCAACAATATTATAACAAGGTTCAATTCAATTGCTATCACTAAACACTTTACTATTAGAACTGAAAACATAAAATAAATTTAAGAAATACTTTCTTCCTTTAGGATGTTTAATTAAATCTTGTAAAAGAGCAAAAATTACTTGCAGTACAAGCTAAAGTTAGAGTCCTATATAGCAATCACCTATGACATGTTAATAGTTAGACTAACTCTTTCTCTCCCACTAGATGGCATGCTTTTCAGAGCAGAGGTCTTTTTAACCACAGATTTTATATTTACAGCACCTAGTTTCTGAAGATACTGAGTTTTCCATAGTCAGAGATATTCCTGTAGGGATGGGAGATGTCCTAAATACGGCTGAGGGGATTCAAACACTGACTAGGGGTCTGGATGGGAGGTATGAAGCACAAATGGTTTGTATTCATGCATGTGAGTTCTCTGTGAGGCAAGCTTATGATGACAGAGATCCAGAGATCTGGAGACCGGAAATTGCATGCAAGTCTCAATTTCAAACTTTACTTTCCTCACCTACTAAAATAGCTCATGAACAACTGGTCATCATTTATTAAGAGATTAAGTGAACTAATATAGTGCCCGGGACCTGGTAGGTACTCAAAAATTCATGTTTCGGTTTACCCTTTCTTAACATATTATCCACTGACAGAGCTGATCAGCTTCATATTTTGTCAGGTAGGAGATTTTCTGAACTCTACTCTTCAATTCCCGAAATCTACTTTAATCACAATGATGGATCTGTAAAATTTAAATGTACCTCTTAGTAGGAAGTCAGTGAAAAGAAACTTTAAAATATTTAAAGTCTGGATTAGGATGTGTAACCATGAGACACAAATTCACATTTTTTAAGACTCCACTAACACTAATGGCGGCTTTAAACAGCAATCTCCTTTGCTGTGAGCTGTTGCTTGTCAGGCAAGCTGCAAGGAGTGGATTTGATTACATATATACATTCTGTGTGGTCAGAAATTTAATGCTGGGACCCAGCAGGGGAGAAAGAAAAGTCTGAAAAGTGAATTGGCTCCAGTGTTATTTATAATAAAGGGAACCTTTTCTAAGAAATTTTATCTGAAAGTTAAGAACTCCTTTGAGATTTTTACCATCAACTCAGCATGGTGCTATTATTTTGTTACTGAGACACTTAAACTTTTGTTTTTCTTACCCCTTACAGAGGAATCAATAGTTTAAAATTAGAGCAGAGAGGAGCAGCTCTTGAGTGTTAATCTGAGCTTGGCACTGAGACCTTAAAGATTGCTGTCAGCAGCTTATCAGCCATGCATTAAACTCTGTTCATACTCACTGTTTATAGGGGAAAAATTAAAATATGACATATGACAGTTTTTTTTTAAAGATTTTATTTATTTATTTGTCAGAGAGAGAGAGGGAGAGCACAAGCAGGCAGAGAGGCAGGCAGAGGCAGAGAGAGAAGCAGGCTCCCCACTGAGCAAGGAGCCCAATGCGGGACTCGATCCCAGGACCCTGGGATCATGACCTGAGCCGAAGGCAACGGCTTAACCAACCGAGCCACCCAGGCGCCCGACATATGACAGTTTTTAAGGAAACATGGCATAAAGGGGTTTTTGAAGAAAAGTTATCTACCTTCTCCTATTACCAAGACTAAGATATTAGAGATATATTTCAGGATATCTGACAAGTTCATAATATTTTCTCTTTCTCTGGAAACTAGAGAAGGAATCTCCTCATATTCTCCCTGGAGTTGGGCTCCCAGTAAGCATGCTTATATTGTGTGAACTTAACCTTTACCCTATTCTTGCCACTGGTGGCTGGGAAGTAGTAGATCCCAGACTTAATTTCCAGAAACTGTTCTCTAGTCAGAGCTGACTGACTAGTGTTGGACACTTGACAAGCCTGGGTGAACATGATTCCCTCGCTGGGGATCTAGACTAGGACTGAGAGACAGACAAACCAGTCAGTATCTGTAGGTGACAAGGACTGGTCATGAATATGGCAGCCCTAGGGTGGACAAACATTGATCAGAGATGGCAATAAAATCCAGTATGTAGATCAAGTGAATAAAAACATATGCACGTGATGTGACAAGCACTGGGTGTTACACACAACTGATCAATCATTGAACACTAATGATGTAGTATATGTTGGCTAATTGAATTTAAATTAAAAAAAGAAACATATGCAGAGAACAGACATGAGATATAAGGATTCTCGGCAATTTTCTGGTTCTTTGTTCTAGACCTTTCTTCAGGCCTGATGGCATTGCTATTACTGGATTTCATGACTCTCTATTCATATGATTCCCCCCCACACACACACACACCATCTCTGTTGTGGATTTTTAATTTATTCATTCAATAGGTACTTATGTCATACCTACTAGATTTCAGGAAAGAGTGGCAGAAGACTAGGCTCTGGGTTTCCTGACCTGAGGGTTGTTTATGGGGGAGAGTATATTTGTTTCTTGTTTCGCAATTTTAAGATTGTCTAAAGATTTTAAATACTGATACCTGATACTGTATAAAAGATACGTTAGATGAACACATTTCCCCTTTCCGGTAGAAAGGGAAATCCAAGCCTCCAAGTATTTACAAATGACAGAGCAAGTGACGTGGTGAGAATGCAAACCTCGGGATGCAGCTATGTGTTTCTCAAGTCAGGTTCCTTCCCTCCAGCAACGCAACTGACTTTCCCTCAGGCTAGATTTTCCCCTTCCCTCTCTGGCACTCCTCATTTCAATAAAGGACCCCTCGATTTAACCCACTTGTTCAGTTCAAGGTTCAGTGAAACCTGCACTTCATAGAAACTTCACAAAGATTTCATTTCGTTTCTTTTTTCGCAAGTTTTACATCTAACCCATCATCAAATCCTAACAGATCATTTTCCCAGTGCTCTCAGACTCTGATCTCTTCTCATCCCCTCCAAGCCATTATTCTGTCCGTGGGGAATGACTGCAAAAAGTCACTTGCCCGTCTCTGTTTCTACTCTGTGCCCACCCCATATTCTGTTCTCCAGATGTCAGCAGAATAAACCTCTTAAAACATAAATCTGATCATGTCACTCTCCTGCCCAAAAGTTCTGTCCATCCCCTGACCTTATCTCATCTACCACCTCTGCCTCACACATCCTGTTCCAGCTGTAATATCCTCCTTGCTGTTCCCCAAATATTCCAAGCAGGTTCCATTACAGGGTATCTGTACTCCTTGTTTCCTTTACCAGTGATGCCTTTTATGGAGGCAGCCCCTGAGCCTGGACCTTTGCTTCATGATGCATTTGTTCAAGTCTTGCCAGCACAGAGACCTTCCCCGACAGCCCATGGTACAGCAGCAGCCTCTCACTAACCCCAGAGCATTTATGTCTACCTTGCATTACTTGGTTCACTCAGTGATATGTGCTTGCTCTCCTCCCACTAAAATGTGAACTTTAAGGAAGCAGCTGTTTGGTCTGTTTTGTTCACAGCTACATCTCCAGGACTTTCAGAACAGTGCCTACAATAAGAGCGAGGCTCAGTAAATGATTGGGTGAATGAATAAAAGGGACTAGATACTTTTCAAATATCTAAGTAAAAAATTCAGATTATATGACTTTACATAGTTTCCTTTACTTACTCTAAGAACTACCCTCCTCCTAGATTTCCACTTCTCAACTTTCTCACTCATGTTGCTAGAGACTCTATGCTTTTGTAGCTTACTCTTACTGGGTCTGCATTCCAGTGATTTATCTGACTATAAATTGGAATGCACATGGAAGGCTACAGTGTTTTCTTAGCTATACCAAAGCTACAATGTTTTGCCAATCTTATTCTCTTTCACAGTGCTCTGTAAATTTCACATGCCATATACATTTTCTGGTTAATAACAGTGTTGACCACAATTAACTGAAAAAGTTTTCTCTCTTAGTTTTTGAAATAAGATCTGACTATTTAAACTTCTATTTGGAAGATACAAACACACCAGAGTAGCAATGTACATAAAGATGGCAGAGGTAGAAGGTTTCTTGGAGACTTAAAAAAAAAACAAACAAAAAAGAAACCCCAAAAACCTCATCATCCCTGTTGTGGATTTTTAACAAAAATTCATATTTCATACATTATATATCTCAGGAAAGAGATGGCAGAATCAAGACTAGGCTCTGTGCTTCCTGTCTTGTAGTCTTGTTCACAGGGTAGAATACATTTTGTTTCCAATTTTGCAACTTTAAGATTGTCGAAAGATTTTAAACATTGATACCTGATACCGTATAAAAGACTTTTTTTGGCATAAAACATACTTTAGATGAATGTATTTCTTCTTTTCCAGTAGAAATGGATTTCTAAACTTAATTTTTCTTCACTCTTGCAAATATAATCAATGTTCCATATTAAGCAGTAACGTTATTTTTTTTAAATTTTTAAAAAATTTTATTTTTTATAAACATATAATATATTGTTATCCCCAGGGGTACAGGTCTGTGAATCGCCAGGTTTACACACTTCACAGCACTCACCATAGCACATACCCTCCCCAATGTCCATAACCCCACCCCCCCCTCCCAACCCCCGTCCCCCCATCAACCCTCAGTTTGTTTTGTGAGATTAAGAGTCACTTATGGTTTGTCTCCCTCCCAATCCCATCTTGTTTCATTTACTCTGTAATGTTATTTCTAAATACTAACATACTCCAGGCACAAATACATTTTTTAGTGACACCTATCGATAATGTTCACTTTGTTTTAGAATATATTTTACTTTGTTATTAACCGGTTCATTAAACATTTATATGTTTTGAGTGTCTAGCATGTGATGGTAACGATCCTTGAAGAGTTTATGTTGTTGTTTTTTTATTATTTTTTAAGAGTTTATGTTTAATAAGTAACCACTCACAGAGGACATTTAAGAAGACAGTGTGTCTGTGCTTGGTTCAATGAAATAAACACCCAGACCAGGGATGAGCTTGCTCAAAAGTTTAAAGGTAAAATGTATCTATTTCATAAGATGACGACTGGCTTGCATCAATTAACTTTAACATTTACAGTAGATTTACTATGGTTACACAAATGATTAAGAACCTGTCCCTTTTTATAATTTTCACAATATTCTAGTCACCCGGACTAGAATACATGTGATTAGTGGAATATTAACAACCTGGATGAAAGGTCAAAGGGTGTATATCGTGACCCAGTGGTTGGGAAGGGAGGACAATGCTTCTAGACACATCATTGCTTCTGCTCATTCTATATTTTTTGAATTCTTCACATCTGCCAATCCCGTATATTTCATATGGTGAAAGAGAGAGCAAGGATATTTAAATGAAAGACGAGTCACGTGATCTTACATTCTTACCAAAGTTTATAATGCAATTTTATTATATCTGTCAAATGCTTCTGAGTGATTTTTATGCTCATCTTTAACATGTCCTAGAAGAAACTTCTGAGTATATGACAATTTACATTATATTCATAATTATATCCATTTTGAAATTGATCTTCTAAAGAATAAGAAAACCTCAGGATAGTTTGACTCTTAAAACGCAAACTGTTTAACTGGCACCAACAATCATGGCACCTGGAAAATAAAAGTTTTCTCAAAATGCTCTCCTTTAAATGTGCTGCTTAAATTTTGTTGCAAATGACCTTTGTTTCCTGTGACAAACGTCATCTGCTACATTCATGGTATTGAGTGTCTCTGAGGGTTAACCTATTACCCAACCAGCTGAACTCTTCCCAACCACTCATTTCTCAAGGGTACTTACATATTCTTCATAAGCTTCATGGGCTAGAGGAGGGGGTGCCCTATATCCTGGCACTGTTGGTGCCCCCCGGGCTCGTGGGGTTGGGACACCTCTTGCTACAGGGGGCACTGGAAGAGCTCCACGAGTCACAGTAGTCCCTCGAGGGGTGAGTACACCTCGTCCAGGTGGTGGTGGGGGAGGAATGGCACCCCCACGGCCCCTAGGAGAAACAGGTCATGTACAGATGAGAAATCAGGGATGAGAGAAAGAGACTAAAACATAGCATTCCCATCTTATCGCCATATGAGAGGAAGAAAACCAAACTTATCTGTATGCATGAGTGCTCCCGGGTGTGTGTGCGTGTGTGTGTGTGTGTGTGTGTGTGTGTGTGTAATTGAGTTTCTTTAGGGTATAAAGTATTTTGACCTCTATGGTAGAATACATTTTGTAAATGTTGGCTATAACTTCTCATAATGAAACTCATGCAAAATGCTTTAATATAAAATGGAAAAAAAATGAACACAAACCAACCCACTCTCATTTTATTCCAGTTTTTCCAAGCAGACCCAAATCAGAGCTTCAGCTAAGACACAAAGTATTTCCTGCTTTTTAAAAGTTCACCTTATGCCAACTTTGCTTTTACAAAAGACGTACATGGGCACCTGTTTTCGCTAACTGAAAGAAATCAGAAGACGATTTCCACTTTTATGAAAAAAGGTGAAAAGCAAAAATAGTGTTGAGCATTTTTTTTTGTAGCAAGTCAGTATAGGGGTAGCATGTACCTTGAGCAGCCAGAGTGTCCCCACCAAGCTCCTTCCCCAAGAACTACACTTAGCACCTCCATACCAAGCCCTCAGAGCTTTGAACTGTGTGAACATCTGTGCTTTATCTTCATTTATTTTGTGCATCCATTACCAGGATGTGTCCTAAGGTACCAGAAAAGCCTGAGAGGTTATTTTTCAGGGGTCTGGGAACACTCAAAAAAATTTCCATATAAATTAATGGTAATTGCTTCTTTGCTTTATGCCATTTCAGCTTATGAAAGGTCTCACAGGCATGCTGGATAGCAGGGGAAACCTGGATGACCCGCCGGACCACCCATGAAACTGAACTGCTGAATGTCAATGTCTCCTCTGCGCTGGAGGTAACTGACAGTGAGGTGCAATGTTGTATTTACAAAGGAAAAAAAAAAATCTGTCTGCACTTTCACACTTTAATAAAATGTGGAACTTGAAGCATGGTGATATCATTCTGCTTATTCTAGTAGCTGAAGCTTGAGGTCATTGAAATCACAACTCACTGTCACTGATTTGTCATCAGGCATACGACCCCCTGAACTGGTACAGTCACTAATATAATTTGTTTGCCTATGGTAACTACGGTGTTAGTGAAATACATCAGGTTTCTGCGATAAAAGAGTAGACTGAATGCTCTGTACTACGGTGCTTGACACAAAAGTAACTTGTATTAAAAGCCTAAGATCAAATGGTTGCAGCCAACTTTTATGGTTTTCCAAGGCCTTTGGAAAGGTTGAGTGTTTGAAGTCTTTGGGCAAAAGCGTGGTTATTTCACTTTTTATTATGTCTGAAAAGCTGGCCTCCAGAAAGCACTGCTTTCAGCAGGAACACTAAAGCTTTGGGGAAAATGATGATCGTGGGGATGTCAACAATCACACTGTTTGGCCGTGCCCACGGATGGGGGATGGAGGTTATGCATTCAGCTATGAATAGCAGTCAGCTGGCTCTTTCTTGCTTGTGGAAAATGAGCTTTTGTGAGCGGACGGTAAGAATGCTGGTAGAGTTCTTAAAAGTTTTAAATAGATTATAGAGCTGATGAATAGAGAAATTATCAGATAATTTATTGTAAGTCTAATGTACAGAGAATGTTCTCCTGGATTGGGGAAGGTGAACTACAAAAGACCCAGAAGGCCCAGTGCCCATTTCAAATACAATAATAGCTGAGAATACACTATACTATATTACCATAATAATATAAAACACATCTATGAAAAAGGATGTAAAGATCAATTTTACCTTCACTGGGCCTCCAAGCTTCTCTCTGTTTCCTCCTAAGTAGGGTGAGCATATGTCTGGGTTTGCCTAGAACAGTTCTGATTTACAACTGTTGTCCTAGCTTCCTGTTTAGTTCAGCATTTTAACACTCTCAGAAGTGCCCAGGTGTGGGTAGTAAATTATATCTACACTACATTCACAAGTGCTGTCTATCCCACTGAATAATCAGAGGTAAGTAAGTAGTATAACTAACTCCCTAGGCTTAAGGTGGATTTTTTTTTTTCCTAATGGGTAAAATCGAATCTCTGAATCTGTAACAATTCTTCCTGCTTCAAAATTATATGATGCTCAGGGCCCCTGGGTGGCTCAGTCAGTTGAGCGTAGACTCATAATTTTGGCTCAGATCATGATCTCAGGGTCATAAGATTGAGTCCCACGTGGGGCTTTGTGCTCAGCAGGGGGTGTTCTTGAGATTCTCTCTCTCTCCCTCTCCTTCTGCCCCTCTCCCCACTCAAACTCTCGTTCTAAAAAAATAAATAAATAAAAATAAAAGTAAAATTTAAAAAATGATGTTCACATCAAACGTAATTTCTCACCCTATTCCTCCCTCAGTTATGTCCCAGACACAGCCCTAGAAACCTGTCTCCTGAATCTGACTCAACACCTCTTATAGGCTGTGTCCTTTCCTTGGAATTTTAATCTCATATCTCTCTTCTCCGATTCAGCTGAAGTCTCACATCACCTATTTTAGGATACCATTACTAGATGAATCTACACTACAGTATCCTTCATTTTTCTGATTTCTTGAAAGTCTTTGAATACAATCTAGTTATTGCCTACCCACTTTGTTGAAAATTATCTTGACTGAGATTACCAGTAACCTACCAGTTTCCAAACCCAAACAGTCCCCATTCCACTGCACTTATTACATGTGTAACTGTGGATTGATAACTAGCTGGAAAACACCTTCTTTGGACTCTTGCATTCTCTAACACTAATGATGACTATTACCTGTTTGCTTCCTAACATGTGCCATATCCTGGATTATATGCCTCATATCGGAGGTTCCTTCACCTGTCTGTCTATTAGAATCTCCTGAAGACTTTGAAAAACTCTAAATTCCAGACCACACCCCAGGCCAATTAAATCATAATCTCAAATGGCAGGAATCTCTCAGGGATTTGTGTGAAGATCAATTTGGGAACCACTGCCTTATATGTATTATCTAATTTAAAAACCTTGATGATGTTGTTATGTAGCTACTCCTGAGATACTTTAAAGGTTGAGTACCAAGTTACACAGAAGGTACAAGTCACCTGCTAAGGTCACATGAGCAATCCACAGACCTTGAATTAATTATAGGAATAATTTTATTCTTTGTTTAACTTGGTTCTCCACCTAATCTTAGTGGATGATGTCATTCATCCCTAACTAGGTTAGACATCAGAGAGTTATCCTTGTCGTGGGCCAAATATTTTTTCTTCTCCGACATCTAATTGGGCACTGATTCCTATAAATTCTAATCTCTAACCTAGTCCTATATCTCCACGGTCCAGGGAGTGTTCATTTCTGTCTTGATAATGGACGCGTCTTCTTACTGGCTTCCCTGCCATAAGTCAGTGTCTCTCTGTTTGTCCCTCTTTGAGTGCTTTAATTCTTCTCTCTCACTTACAGTGAAGACTGAATAGTCTTCCTTAGAAACAAGTATGACTACTCCCTTCTTTCACAAACTCCATTAGTGCTATGTATTAATTCTCATCATAGTAAACAAAGCCTCCAAAATCTGCTTCTAATGTTTCATTTTCCTCAGTTTGCTCTCAATCAATATATAGTGATGATGTGTGTCAGAGATGTCAAATATCTTAATTCTTCAATTATGTACTATAAATTATTATAATATATAGACATAATGCTTTGTTCTGTGGTATGCACAATTACTGGAAAATTAGTTTTTATACCTATATTTATTGAAATGAAAATTGCTTTAATTAAATACATTTCCAATAAATTATTATAGAAGTTTTCAAATATCCCAGACACCATTCTTTTTTAATATAAGTGTAATTGAATGACTTAATAAAGTCATAATTTCCTAAGTATATACAAATTAGCTTCCATTAACTCATGTTTTCAAGAGCTTCCTAATCAATATGATCTTCTGTTTTGTAAAGCTGTTTCCTTATTCTTTTTTAATTGTAGATACTTTCCATCATGTGGTTTGAAATAGAAGACAGCAGAATTCTGGTCCATTTACTTTCATTAACATTAATACATTGATGATATCAATATAGCATTGAAGTGAGGTTTAAATTTCAACATTAGGTAGCATCAGATTTGTATGATATATGTGTTCTTAAAAAGCAAAACTTTCAAACAATTTTTTTCTAGCACACTTAAAAAACTAGATCACAATGGACTATTTTTTATTAAACCATAAATATTAATATTTTAGAATGAAACTGTACTGAAGTTGAATCTTATATGGTATGCTGAAATTCTGAAATATAATGATACATTAAGGAGCATCAATAACAAAATAAAATATATTAATACAAATTTATAATCTCAAAAGTAAGTTAATGCATTTTATTTAAATGGTCCTAATTTCAAGGAATATAGAATAGAAAAAACTTGTTCCACCTCTGTAGACTTTCTAAATATATATTAGGTTACACTATATAAAACTCAATATATACTAGGTTACACCATATAAAATTTGGCATTTGGGGAATTACAAAAGTGACAGTTTCATTATTTAAGGCACGTGATTTAATCAATTTAAGATTACCTGTAATGATATCATTTCACAACCCATCATGATGAGCTTAGAAATGTATAAGACTTTATAAAAGACTGATTCCATAAAAGTATGTCCATAAAAAAAGTTATGTCACATTAATTTTTAGCAATAATTAGCTAATTAGCATTAGAGAGCACTTATTTTCATCTTTCGGGATAAAATGTAATAATCTCTGGAAGATTTTAAAAGTTTTCATTTAGTCAAATGTAATTTTCAGAATCATACATTTTATTTTAAATAGCCATTGCCTTGGTATTTTACTTGGATATTTATCATTTTTTATTTTTTTTCCGATTAACTGCAAAATGGAGGTGTTTATGATTTAAATGTTAAAATTGATTTTTGACACTGGTGGTTGACAATATTTGGGGCATAATTTATTAAATAAATTGAATCAGCAAAGTATCCTAAAATCTCTAACAATGATTTCTATGCAGTGTATGAAATAATATTCTAGATCTATATCCTTTAGAGATTTGAAGGCCAACTCTAACAGGGTAGAGAGAATGACTGAATTACACAGTCTGTGTGTGAAGGCTATGAGTATTTTTTGCTTTACTTCTTCACAAACCAGTGCTTTCTATTGAAAGCTGGACTAATTCAGAATCATACAAAACAAATTCTGATGCAGAAAGATCCCAATTTTGTGTGTGTGTGTGAAGTGAATAATATCAAATAAAATCCTCTCTGCTGACCAAAGGCATTCCAAAGTCAAATGTACCTGAACTTTGAATACTCTTACCATCAGCCATATAAGAAGTATGCCTTTCTGGCTTTCTGGACTAGTGGTGCATATATTTTCTCCCTATCTATCTAAACATCTATCTACCTAGCTCCTCATCCCTGTCTCTCTACCTATCCAGAAAGACTATCAATTCAAGGGCCACTTAAGGCACAGACACATTTTTAACTTTCTCTTCATGCAAGATCATCCTGGTTCAAAAAAGGCAAATAATTGTATCATCTGCATGCTCTAATCCTGAGGACAGAACCACAAAGAAGAAAGTCTCAGGTTTATGCCTCTTATTTTCTTAAGATAGTTGTTAAGAGCTCTACCTGTGAATTCTAGAGTCAGACCGCTTATGAAACTTCGGGCAAATTCTCAACACCTTTCTGTACCTCAATCTGTCACCTGTGAATGATACTTAAGCCTGGTATGGAAGGCTTGGTGAGTTAATTTATGAAAGTGCTTATGCATTATATAAGCATCCACTGTCATGGTTTTTATCGTGGTGGCCACTGTTGTTGTTTATTCCTACCTGTGACCATGGCACAGGGCAGATCGGCAAAGGCTTGCCATCCATGTTTGCTGTTAATTTATTTCAAGTAAGAGCTAATGTACCTTGAAGGGGTTGTGGGAGCTATTCTGATCCCTCTGCCTCTAATGCCTCTGCCACGACCAGAGTCCTCTGAGCCATTTAAGTAAGATAATTCACGTAGCTGTTCCTGACGAATCTCATCATTGTAGTCCTAGAGAAACAAAAACAAAAAAACAGGACCTGATGAGTTAAAATGGGGCATGGGGGGTTCTTAGAGCTGAACAAAAACAATACAAAAGGACATTTTTCATCCATTTTCTGGAGTCTTGTATATGAAAATCTAAAGTGATGTAGAAAGTGTATATACTTTAAATTCCTATTTTTATATAGAGAAATTGAAGTTGCTTCTTTTATCGAGGAAGTACTCAGCAGGAAATCAGATGAAATGTGCTGGGATATCACTTGATGTGTTAGCCAGAAAAGGAAAGACAGCAATACAGAACAAAATCGTGGAATATACCAAAGTGGTGATTAGCATAAGGAATACTGAAAAACAGCTCTCCTGGGATGGTATGCGTAAACTGCAATGGCTGCATGATTCTCAAACACTCCTGATGCATAAACCAAAAAGGGATGGTCTCAAGGCCTGAAGCAGACCCTGTGTTAAAATCATAAAGAAGGACAAACCACAGACCAAAGTTTCATACACCTGAGAAGCTGCATGATCCAACCAAACAACTTGAAGGACAATACTTAAAAATAAGGGATTTTTGGCGTTCTAGCATTGGGATGATGGAAAGATTGCCACAGCGAAAGGCAAATTTCACAGCAATAACCAGAGATTCAGTCAAAGTCAAAGGGACTTTCTTTATCTTTCATCAGTGTGGAAATATGTCCATCATTTTAATGGGCCCTAAGAAATGATTGGAGTCACTAACAACGAATACTCTTTAAAAAACAAGTATCAGTCTTACCTGTCTCTCCTTTTATTAACACACACCCCCACACCCCCATACACACCCCTGCTTGAATAGTACAAAATTGAATAATTGGTTATTTTTACCAAATGGCCACTGATTAAATTCTTTTTCAGTAAATATATGTTTAAGTGAAATCATGGTAGTGGATTTGCTAGTGCTAGAAAAGGGCCTAGAAGTGGACACTAGAAATATCTGTAAAGGGAAGGCTGAAAGAAATGATGTTTGAAGCCCAGTTGTGTGCCCCTAAACACAAGTATATCCTCTTACCAATGTTGTCGGTTTAGCTATGCATGTATGTGTTACAGTAGCATTAACTAAATACTTTGAATCCTTACCCACCCACCTCTGTTCAGAAAAAGGCAGGGATGCATTCAGCCTACAAGGATTTCTAATGCACAGCTTTACGTCATGCTCCAAAAATTGCCTGGATTACAAGCAGAAGTACTAGTCACTCCAAAGTATTTATCTTCTTATTTTTAACATGTTGCTTTCATGCTCATCCTCTTCAGCATCTCGTAATGGGCTCAGCACACTTGGCTGACAGAGAGCTATACAGTAGAAAATTACAGTTTCCACTGTAATATATATATTCCACTTCTACTTAATTTTCACATTCAAGCAACCACCAAACTGAAGAATAAACATGTCTATTATTTCCTTAGGATCAGGGAATGGGACGAATTGCTACTTCTTAGTGAACTGACCAGCCACCATTAAAATGAAATACTAATTCTGTAATTTCCTGATGTAATATTCCTAATTGGTAAGGGGAATCATTTTGTTTTCTTATCTGAAGAAAATCCATGAACTCTCAGGGTCCTTATTAACTGTAAAACAAGATAGATTTTCATTGTTGGCAACCCTGAAATTGAAAAACTAAGAAATTGGAGATGAATTCAATATATGTAAATTCTACTTTTATGCTAGAATCAGAAAATGTAATAATGTGGATGTAGTCTTGTGTATCATATACTCATAAAGAAGAGGGGGAGGAGGAGGCTGGGGAGGAAATAGGGGACAGGGAGGACAAACATATTAATCAGACAATATGAAAGAATAATTCCCAATTTGATCAGGCCTCCCTGCATCCATACCTTAGAGAGATCCCATTACACTGACTCTGGAATTATCCATGTGATTTGTCTTAGCCAAATTGGACAAGAAGAAAGGTGACAAAAGCAAAGACTTGAAAGGTGCTTCCATACTCTGGAACTTGCCCTTTCTTGTCACTGAGACCTATGCCTCCAGGTAAAGAAGCCCATGCTGGCTTTCTGGATAATGAGAGACCATGTGGAGAGAGGCTCCAGTCACCCCTTCCCTCTTACCATCCCATCTGAGTTCCCAAACATGAGAGTGAGGCCATCCTAGACCATCCAACATGAGTCAAGTGGATGAAGACTGAAAAAAAATTCACCTTCTTACTCCCAGAATGGGAATAATAAAGGGGTGCATTAAGTCAGCATTCTGGTGGTTTGTTTTATGTAAAAACTAACAAATCTAGAGGGGGCTGACCATCATGGAACACGAGAGACCAGTCAGAGAGGCTTACTTCAGCAGCCTTTCTCCTTTCCTGTCCAAAGGAGGGTGTATAGGCCCAGATGTGATCTACATGTTTCTTGGGGTAGGTATAGCCCTTGTGTGGAGATAAATATAGCTAATGTCATACCTTAGTGTCATTAAAGTTTGAAATGTCTACTTAAAATACTTTATTCAGTGTCGGTGCTCACTGATCCATCTGCAGATTGGAATTCAGTGTCTAGACAGAAACCTGCTGACAGGGAGAAAATCTTCATCTTACTAACATGAATATCTGACACTGTGGGTTAATCCTTAGTGTAAGCAAAACAGCTATTGTTGATATACAATCAAGTTTTCTATGAGCCTAGCTACATATTCTGTTTAAAGAAATAACCATCTTCCAGGGTTGTGGTGGTCAAACATATTCTGTTTAAAGAAATAACCATCTTCCAGGGTTGTGGTGGTCATCTACATGTTGATGTATTACATCTACCTACAGATGTAATTGACTAGGAATCCCAGTTGCTCTGTTCTGAAATCTTCTTGCTCTCAAGGCCATGCTCCCTAAGAGCAACTCCTAGTCAATGACCAGATATGGTTAAAATGTTAAAAGAGGGCTATTCCGGGGAGTCACGGGATGCCTCATCATGTGCCTCAAGGATTCTCTGACTGCCTTACTGAACTGGCTGTGTTTTTTTTCTTTTTTTAAAATTAATTAATTAATTTATTTATTTTAGATGGGGGAGGAAAGAAACTGGAGGAGGGGAGAGAATCTCAAGCAGACTCCCCACCAAGCATGGAGCCTGATGCAGGGCTCAACCTCACAACCCCAAGATCATGACCTGAGTGGAAACCAAGAGTTGGACACTCAACTGAATGAGTCACCCAGGCTCCCCTGAACTTGCTTTTAATGTCATTGCACCAGAACAGACTAGGCCTTTCCACTTCTCTTTCCTTTAGGTCAGATATTGTGATGTGAGGGCTTCCCAGTATTCCTTTGCTCTATTTATTTATTTATTTATTTACTTTTCTTACAAGAACATTTTCCCTATCAAAATCCTTATGTGTATCATCCCAATTTGGCATCAATGAATATACAAAGTGTTGACAAAACCAAGTTCTTAAGATTACAAAGCTGAGAGCTTTGATAAATGTATTAACGTTAATGCTGGTGGAGCTTATTTTGTTCAACAGAACATATAATCTGATTAAATTGTAGTACTTGCTGTTCTCTTACTTAAAAATGGTTAGATACGGATTAAACATGAAACCGATTATTGATTACCAAAAAGGGTAGTAATTGATATTTTTTAAGAAAATGATAATATTTAAGAAAATATTGCCAATGATTGGCAATGAATGGCATTTTTTTTGACAGTTCACTTAATAGGACAATATGAAAGAGTCATGGAGTGGACAGACACAAGCCATATCTTGGGCAGGAGACCAGAACAATGTGGTTGGCTCAGATAAACTGCAGCAACAATGAAAATCTGTGTGTGCAGGAGTGTGGTGGGTTAAGAGAGAGAGAATATGGGCAACCACAAAAAAAGTTAGGAGTCTTCTACTGGTAAGTGAATGATATGATTGGGAAAGGTAGGGACAAAAGACATTTTTAACTGTAGAGATGACTAGAAGTAGAACATTAACCAGATAAAAGAAGAAATTAGGGGGAAAAAAGGCTTAGAGGTAGAGAATTTGTATTTGGTCTTTTAAAAAAAGATTTTATTTATTTGAGAGAGAGAGCATGCTCAGTGTGGGGAAGTGGCAGGGGGAGAGGTAATTCAGACTTGAGCCAGATGCGGGACTCCATCCCAGGACCCCGGGATCATGACCTGAGCTGAAGGTAGACACTTAACCAGCTGAGCCACCCAGGCACCCCTTGTAGTTGATTTCAATTACCTTAGGTTTAAAATGTCAAA
Organism: Lutra lutra; assembly: GCF_902655055.1. Lineage (NCBI taxonomy): Eukaryota > Metazoa > Chordata > Mammalia > Carnivora > Mustelidae > Lutra > Lutra lutra. The sequence goes on along the minus strand of NC_062283.1, from coordinate 47,564,121 downwards.
GTGACATTAAGAGTTATCTTAGAAATTCAGATCTGGGTTGGGAGAGTAAATCTGAATGTCATCCGCACATATTTGTGATAATAGAATATTAGCACAAAGATTGCATAAGAGATTAGTAAAATAATACAGTGATAAAAATTTTCTAATCATACTATTAATGTAAATTTGTATCATTGAAGATGTCAGTTAACTTATTAACTACAGTATGTGGATTATTAAATATTAAAAGCCAAGGTCATTTAAAAAACTCAGGTTTTTCTAATTAGATACTCAAAATATATACACCACTGCATTTATAGTAATGAAACATCTACATGTTGCAAATAAATATGGAAGAGAACATTTTTAATGCCCACAGGTAAGGATAGTTGATACTAAATATTTTCTAGGCTGAATATATTCTGTGGATTATTTTTATAACATAAATATAATTTTCTAAACCCTAAATCTGTAATTTTGTATTATAGTGCTTTTTCCAGTCTTTATTAAGCACAGATCTAATTTTGAATTAATCTTTCATAACTAGAACATGAGTCTACTTGAAGATAGTCTACCTGAAGATATCCAGTTGAACATTTAATTATGGCATGTGTTGTTGATGCTTCAGTTATATAAAATCATTTTTTTCAGTTATTTAGAACCTTAAAGATACAAGTAAAAAAAATTCCAAATTTACCTTATAAATGTTATCTTATTAAAAAAACATATCACCACATAGTTCATTTGAGTGGTACTGAGTTCTAAGGTTCTGCAGTCATAAAATAATTATACTATGAATGGGTGGTTGTAGTCTTATGGCATTTTTAATTTTAGCACTCAATTAGCTAGCACACACATTCACTGAAAAGTAAAAATATAAGTTTATAAGTAGTAATTATGATAATTTGCATTTTATATTATTTTAGTATTTTTTACTTCCTATTTGATATTAAAAGACCTTTGAGAGAGAAAGAGATAGAGATAGAAAAATAATTCCCTAAGCATGTGAAAAAGTTCATAAGGGACCAAGAAAGGTTAGGTTATGACAATTCAGGATGAACAAAAATGGAAAAAATAATTTCCAGTCATTTGAGATAAATAAATAATAAAATAAATATTTTAACAAATAAATATGATATAAACATTATTTATAATAAATAAAATAATAATAAAATAATAAATATAAAAAATAAAATCTTATGTATTTAACTGGTATGTGAAACAGGAATATTACAAAATTTTTTAAATAAAACTTACCCATATTTTAAAGAAAGAAGAAAATAAATGTCTAGAAGAAAATGAGTTATACTTACAGATGAACCTTAATATTATTTTAGATAAGATTAGAAATTACTGGGATTTTACACTTCAAATAAGAGAATGCTTTACTACTTTGGGTATATCAGCAATAAATAAATCATACACACATTAAAAATAAATCATATACACATTAAAAATACCCTTTGCCTTGAAGATGAATTATAAGGCGCTTTACAAATGCTGATGGGTTTGATCTGCAGCTTTGGTTTCAGATAGAAGGGATTGAAACATTGAACTTTTAAATGAATCTATCAAGGCTTAAATAACACACACGTATACAAAAACATTTTTAGGATTGATTCAAATTTTAATTTTATTTTTCCTATAATGTCCAAAAATATTGCTTGTTTGCTACCAAAATGTAAAAATCGCCCCCTTGAAATAATAACAAAGATATTCACAATACTTGTTACATGTTTCTTTTGCTCAGGATGAGGCAAATTAGCCCTATGAAATAATTTCCCTGAAATTCATGCATGCTCCTTTTAGCCTCTCCGACAAGGCCCTCCCACTGTGACGGCATATGGTGTAAACAGTATACACAAAAGCTCAGAGCAGACAGATGTTTGGATGTTCCTAGAAAGGACTCATGCTCATAGTCTGCATATTTAATGTATATGCATAATTTCCCAGTTACATACACTCATGTCCATCTGTTATGATGGCATTATGCCCACATACAAATTGGGAAGATTATTTCACTTGCCTATAGATGCCAGGTGATGACAGGTGTAGATAGGCTACCTGGGGGCACAGTGAGGAACAATTTTCCTGCCAAATTCCCTCCTCTGAGACCCTGATGGGCACTGGTGCTGCACATTTAAAACTGTGATTATAACCATTGGTAACATGTGAACGTATATTCAGCTCTACCAAGGCCAAGACTGTCAGACGACATCAGGGGAGAACGAAATGCAGACTGTAACATGGCTGGGCCATGACAAAGAGACCTGGGATTTCCTCAGCCCCTACAAACAATTAGGTTAGGGCACTTTCACCAGAGTAATAAACAAGAAAGTCTGGGAGGTAATGGGTCCTGTGCCAATATCAAATCTGTAGCTGAATTAGACTGGGTAGGAAGCTCTTTCGGAAAACAACTAGTGCTGTGCTGGATATTATTTAGCAAGACATCTTAGGCTATTGGATAATAGCGCTTAGCCAACACGGGGTGAGTTTTAATCAGCCCAGGCGTGGTACCAGGAAACCTCATTAACAAAATGGGGTCAAAGAACAGTCGATTCAGATTTATTAAGAATCTGTTTGGTGCATGACTCTGCATAAGGTCTAGATAAAGGCTTTATAAAGCTTGTTCGCCAAAGGACGTCGAATATCACAAAGTAAAAACGTGCACTTTGTATCTTGAACTGCTAGTGAAGACAATTCTGTCACTCAAGAAAGCGTTCTCATTTTTTCCCATTACCAACTCATATTGTGCACTACATAAAAATCATCAACTAAGACAATATCTATATAGATTTCAGGCAGATATTTTGCAGGACGGTTGACTTATTTTCTATCTTATTTTATTAAACCTTTGCAAACACTGGTGACTGATATATGAGCTCTAGGAGCCAAGACCTTTTGATTGAACACCGAAGGATTCATGTATTTCAGTGTATTTGACTCGTGTATTTGGTGTTATAACTTCACCCATCCTGGCTTATAAAATCAGCCACTACCTCAAGTTAGATTTAGGGTAGGAGATAAATATTTAAATAATGGCAAATGAAAGATTTGGATTGTTATTCTAAAAATACCAAGTTCCATTTGTTTAAATAGAGCCAAAATAACCCTATTTTCTTCAGCAAAATTCCTTGGCAACTTTATTGCACACATGAGACAGGAGCTCTTTCTGAATTTTAAGTTGAAATAGGCATTGATTCAATACTTTGGCATATTTTATCTACCTTAATTTATGAAGACAAAAAACAAACAAAGTCTAGGCTAACACAGAACTAATGTTCTGTTTGGAACCATTGATCCAATGGATCCAAACTCTTTTTAACAGAGAAATCATCATGATAAGGATACATTTAGAGAAGAGTGCAAATTCTGTGCATGAAAAACATTATTCTGTGCATAGTTGATAGACTATGGCACATGTGGGTGATTTTTATTAATAACCTTGTAATTCTGGGCCTTCCCCCAGACATAGAAAATTTACATATTAAGATAGTAATGCACCTAACCAACTAGATTTTTTTAAGTGCTTAATGGAGTTTTGCTAAATAAATCATTTTTGGGGCACCTGGGTGGCTCAGTGGGTTAAAGCCTCTGTCTTCGGCTCAGGTCATATTCTCAGGGTCCTGGAATCGAGCCCCACATCGGGCTCTCTGCTCAGCAGGGAGCCTGCTTCCCTCCCCCTCTCTGCCTGCCCTTCTGCCTACTTGTGATCTGTCTGTCAAATAAATAAAATCTTAAAAAAAAAATCATCATTTTATTTATTCAGTGTATTTCTGAGCAGCATGCAAGTTCCAGACATCGATGTCGGTGTTGGAGACACAGTGGAAAAATGTCCCTGAACCATAGGATTCAAATCCCTCCAGATGACTAGATCTCTGCACCTGTTCATGAAACGTTCTTTCTAGGCAACGAGAGAAGCCTCCTTGATAAGCTCTGAATCAGTGTATGCTCAATTCATTTTTCTTTTTGTTGATTTAAATAATAATTTACTCCTGATATTATAAAGATGTTTTTAGTAGCTGCCACCTTTTTATGTAGAATGTCGAATTCTACATTTCTGTTTTATTTACTTATTTATTTTTAAGATTTTATTTATTTATTTGACAGAGAGATCACAAGTAGGCAGAGCATCAGACAGAGAGGGAGGGAATGTCCAGCAGACTCTGCACCGAGCACAGAGTCCGACAGGGGGCTCCATCCCATGACCCTGAGATCCTAACCTGAGCCGAAATTGAGAGTCAAATGCTTAACTGACTGAGCCACCCAGGTGCCCTTACATTTCTGCTTTAGATAGAAAAATATTAACTAAGAAGACTATATAGGTGGCTCATGAGAAAAATCTCTCCTAGAAGTATTTTTTTGTTTTTTCCCAAATGAAAATACTGTAATGATTCCTTCTGTGTTTTTTAACCAGGAAAACAACATCCTACTCAGCCATGGCAACTTTTTTGAAGCTCTTGGAAAAAAAGTATAAAATATGCTGTACATGCCTTTTTTTTTGTTTGTTTCAAGTTATCCTTTTGTTTGGCTTGCAGCTACCAGTTCCTTCCAAATTTAATCCTTTAAAAAATCCTTGCCATGGTATCCTTCCCGAATATGTAATCGTATTACAATAGAGTAGTCCTTACAAATAATTAAAGTGCTGCTTTTCCAATTGCCGTATTGGAAGTGAGCAGAATCATTTGCCAAGTGGGAAAGGTGAATGCAGCACGGAAGTGAGCACAGGCGAGCAGGAGAGTATCCAGTGAGTGTGAAGGATGCTAAGAGCTCCACTACCGAGTACTCGGGAGAGGAAGCCAACAAACACCTGATGAAAGACTTTAGCTCCCTGGTCAGTAGCTGAAGAACTGACTGGTGATATATGAGTGCAATACAATGAAGGAGTATTAGAAGATGCATCAAAATACGATGTGAAAGTTCTCACATATCTTCATGAAATAAATTAGAATCGCAAGGTGTAAAAGAACACAGGTTTAGAGTTAGAGGAGCGAGGTGCACGGCCTTCCTTCCTTTCCTTGCTTCCACTGCTTCTGCATCAATAGGAAACCTCTGTTGAATTGTTTGGCTGGATTTCTCTTCCTCAACTGACTAAGGCTCTTTATTGGACTCTCAGTTGTATTCACTAATCTGTGGGTGGGTTTGTTCTGCTTCTGAATGGGTCTTGAGTTGCATCCTCTCCGTGTTGGGCAGATTGTTGAGCGATAATGACTTGGGTTCTCTGCTGCCATGGGACCGTGCAAAGCAGCCAGCATGCTGGCTTCTCCTCTGAAGGGGGATAGCACACCTCTCTGTTCTCAGATTTCTCCCAAGATTCCCTAATCCCACCTGCCATCTACATGGTGCTCCTCAGGAGCACTGGAATCCGCTAAGTCAGGCAGCTCCCTCTCCTTATCCACACAATGAATATACACTGCAGGTTGTCAGAACCAATCTTTCTGTAGAAAGGATTCGCTGCAGGAAGCCACCAGATCCTCTCAACAAACATGGGACTGATGGGCTGTTTCCAGGGCTCCATTCAGGAGGATCTCTTGGATTTCTTCCATCTCTAACCCTGCATCTCAAAGAGTAAAGGTAATGCCTGTTTTCTTGGAATCACGTCCAATATCAGGTACTTCAAGACCATTCGGTTTCCCTACCAAATTACTCGTGTCTGTCAAGCCCTTTCATCAAAACCAAGGGTGTAGTAGTATTAAGAATTAGCATTCATGGGGAGCCTGGGTGGTTCCATCGGTTAGGTGTATGCCTTGGGCTCAGGTTGTGATCCCAGGGGGCAGGGATCCTTCATCCCTTTCTCACTCTCTTTTAAGATTTATTCTGCAAACTTTGATTGAAAGAAGGCAACCATTTAATTGTTCTATAAAGAACATGCTCTGGGATTCAACAACATTATTTCTATGTTCTGTGATGAAGGTTATACTTTGGTTTGTTTTCATCCCAATGGGAGAATTTATAGGCTCTCAAGAGGTGGAGACCGGCCAAAGGAACTTCAGTTTTGCTTTATTTCCTATGAATTGCAGCATCAAACAACATCCTCATACTATCTACAATGCTTCTGTCCTTTGCCTGAGGTTACCAGCAGCACAGGCTCATACCACTCACAGGTAGGGACAGAAAGCAGGATTTCTACTGAACTTGTACAAACCTATAAGGCCAGGAGCCAGGAAGGGAGCATCTGGGACTATTTCATTCTTTGGTGAAAAAGTATATTATAATTAAATATAGTAACACTACATATATTAATATAGAAAATACGCTTGTTTGTTTATATATTTGTTCTAAGTGCTGCGAATATAGTGAACAAAATGGCCCTCCTTGAACTTACCTTCTAAAATGGAGAAACAGACCACAAAAAAACGAACCAGGAAAATGTGAGCTCATTTCAGATGATAATATGCTGTGACAAAAAGGAAGAGGGCAACATGACTGAGGCGCTGCTTGGAAAGGTTGGTTTAGATGGGATGTCAGGCACAGCATTCCTGAAGAGATAACCTACGAACTGAGACCTGAGTGTAAAGAAGCCTTACAGAGAAGGATCTAGATCACTAGTCTCTCAGGTGGCTGGAAAGCAAAGGCCATGAGCCAGGAAGAAGCTGAGTCTCCTTAAGGAACAGACAGAATTCTAGCACACATATGTCAAGAATTTAGTGAGCATGAGAGAGGTCTGGTAAGTAGGCGGAGGGCAGACCATGCTGGCTCTTCTTGGCTTTATTCTAAGTATAATAGATGGCCTAGGTAGTATTTAAATGGAAGTGAAATAACCGGTAGTTTGTCTTTTTTAAAAGATTTATTAAAGAGAGAGAGATAGCATGGGAAAGATAGTGGATGTGTTTCCCTCATCTCTCTCTATTCTTAAAAAAGGAAAGCAAATGTTATTTGTAAACAAGGAGACTTTTTATTTTTATTTATTCGTTTACTTATTATTATTTAAAGATTTTATTTATTTATTTGACAGGCAGAGATCACAAGTAGGCATAGAGGGAGGCAGAGAGAGATAGGAGGAAGCAGGCTCCCTGCTGAGCAGACAGCCTGATGCAGGGCTCGATCCCAGGACCGTGGGATCATGACCTGAGCTGAAAGCAGAGGCTTTAACCCACTAAACCACCCAGGCGCCCCAAGAAGCCTTCCTAAATTGGGATTTTTTAAAGTGTGATGTGATTCTATCCCATATGGATAGCTTGTCTTTAAGAACCCTGCTTACTAAATAAATAAATAAATAAATAAATAAATGCAAAAGACATAGTCTGTTCCTCATAAGAGGGAACATAAATGCCCTTACATGAAGTCATTTAGGGATCAGAAAGAAAGGTGGAAATTTGGTAGAGATGAAAAAGAACGATCCAGGAAGATTTGAACGTATGAAGTCATGACAGAAAAACGATGGGGTAGAATAGTCAATAAAGCAATTTCCCTAAAGCACCATGTCTGAGGTAGACAGTAGAAGGGTGTGTGGAGAATGCAGGTTGGAAGAGTGGAGATTTGTGTTCTCAGGATAATGAGTACTCACAGAATGGCATCCCCATGGACAGATTTTGGAAGGATCACTCAGGAATGTGGATGAGGGATTGAAGTCAGAGGAATGTCATTCACTTCTTCTACAGAAATTCAATTACTGGAGGGGACTTTTAGAGCCATCTGGACCTGAGACAATGAAGGCTGGAATGAGGGCAGAATTCAAGTTTTGCTCTTAAACTAGATTTGGGCCTTTGAACAAGTCATTTCTGGCTCTATTTCTGTAGAAAATGAAAAAGTGGTCAAAGTAATTCAGTTAAATAATGCCCGAGCTAGCTCCACAAGACTTCCTCATGAAGAAGTCTGCCATGGATATCAGAAAGAGGACAGACTACTGAATTTTTGCTTTCCTACTGCAGGATCGAAATACAGATGATTCAGGTGCTGTGTGCACATGGAAATGTGGCTGTATTTTTGTCTCTTTATGTAATAATTTCTTCACAAAACACATACTCAAATGATACTTTGCTTTGCAAACCTTCTCATTTCATGTACTTCTTTACTGCAAAGTCACTGAAACAAAAAGAAATTAAAAAATAGTACCAACAAATCCTCTGGAAGAGAAAGAAAATGCTTTAAGAAGAGATTTACACTCTGGTTTGTTGTACCAGCTTTAATGCTGGTCTAGAATATGAATTGCTCCTGGAGTCTTAGGACTCTAGTGGCAGTAAAGGGCTTTTGTGGTTATTAAACACCTCAACTTTACTCAGGCATTTAGCAGACCACAAAAGCCATTAATTGGCTGTCTTCTGCACTATCACGGATATTGCTTCCAAAGCATCAGTAAGTACAGAGCAGATCTACGGTTCTCTTTCCTTTACCACCCTCCAGACAATTTATAGATTAGAAATACATAACCAAATCTTGATTTTATAACGAACAAAAACATTCTTTTAAGAGGTCTGATTTTCGTGGGTTTCTAAAATACACTTAATTCTCAACTTAATTAGTCTGATCCTTGCAAGTCAGCCATATTGAGGCTTAGACTTTGATATGAGGGATTCTCATAGAGTCTTCTTCTAAAAAGCTTAAACAATACTTGTATAACTTTATTATTTTAAAGACCTTTATTGTTCTAAATTATTGATGTGTTTGTATAAGTGAAGGTGTGCGTGTGAAAGCAGTGCATTCAATTCTCACCAAATTGCTTTTGCTATTTCTCTAAATTATTTGCAACACAACTGAAGTTCTGGGACTCCAGCAAACTTCCTAGCTATCTCATCTTCTGTTTTATCCTATTTAGAATGTAATTACATTTACATATACAAATAAATACTGGAAGAATTGCCAACTCCTGCTTAACTAAGCTTTACAAAGAAAGTTTCGTTTTGTTTTTTTTTTTAAAGATTTTATTTATTTATTTGAGAGGGAGAAAGAGAGAGTGGTGGAAGAGCAGAGGGAAAAGGGCAAGCAGATGCCTTCTCTTCAAAGATCCCGAGATCATGACCTGAGCTGAAATCAAGAGGAGAACGCTTAACTGACTGAGCCACCCAGGTGCCCCTACAAAGAAGTTTTATGCTCAGAATCAAATGCAAATACTGATTTGAAAGCTAATAAATAATTTGAAATAATTTGAAAAATAATGCAGGGTAAATCAATCAGGATTTTGAGACAATGAGAAAACAAGTCAGGTTGGGAAAAAATATTTGCAAAAGCACATCTGATAAAGGACTGTTATCCAAAATACACAATGGGTCCTCAAAACTCAATCATAAGAGAATAAGCAACTTGATTAAAAAATGAACAAAAAAATGAAGAGACGATACAGATTAGAAACAAGCATATGAAAGTAGGGTCAGCATCATATACCATTAGGTAATTCTTAGTTTAAACAATTTTTGGCTATGTACCTATTAAAACAACAAAAATTCAAAACACAGATAACACTAAATTCTGACAAGGATGTGGAGCAATAAGAACCTTTATTTATTGCTGGGGGGAATGCGTAATGGTATAGCTGCTTTGGAAGACAGTTTGGAAATTTCTTATGAAAGCAAATACACATTTACCATACCATCCAGCCATCCTGTTCCTTGGTATTTACAAAAGGATTTGAAAACTTAGGTCAGCCCAAAAGCCTGCACACATATACTTGTAGCAGCTTTAGACTACATACTATCTGATTCCAACTATATGACATTCTGGAAAAGGCAAAACTATGGAGATAATAAAAGGATCAGTAGTTCCCAGGGGTAGAGAGGGGAGGATGGGGTGACTGGATGGAGCATAGAGGATTTTTTTTTTTAAGATTTAAGATTTTATTTATTTATTTGATTTAAGATTTTATTTATTTATTTGAGAGAGAGAGAGAGTAAGAGAGCATGAGAGGAGAGGTCAGAGGGAGAAGTAGACTCCCCATGGAGCTAGGAGCCTGATGTGGGATCAATCCCCGTACTCCAAATGTGGGACTCGATCCCAGGACTCCAGGATCATGACATGAGCCAAAGACAGTTGCTTAAGCAACTGAGCCACCCAGGGAACACTAACAGAGAGGATTTTTAAAGCAGTCAGACTATTTTGTAGAATAGTGCAATGGTCAGATGGCTCTATGTCTGCTCAGGCTGCTATAATAAATACCCATAGGACTGGGCAGTTTATAAAGAACAGAAATTTATTTCTCATGGTTCAAGAGACTGGGATCTAAAAAAAGAACGGGGTGCCGGCAGATTAAGTGTCTGGTGAGGGCCTACCTTTTCTAGTTTACAGACCATCTTTTTTCCTTGGAGTCTCTTCTACAAAGACACTAATCCCATTCACGTGGGTTCCACCACCATAATCTAATCACCTCCCAAAGGTCCCACCTCCCAACACCATCATCTTGGGGTTAGGTTTTCAATATATGAATTTGGGGTGGGGAGGGCAAACATTCCATGTATAGCAATACAAGCTGTTATACACGTATCAGAAGCCATAGAATGTACACCACCAAGTGTGAACCCTAATGTAAACTATAGACTTTAGGGGACAATAATATGTCGATGTTCATTCATCAATTGTGACAAATATGCTACTCCAATAATGGAGGTGGACAGTGGGGGAAGATATGCATACATGAGGCCAGGGGATAAAAGAGAAATCTTTGTACTTTCTGCTCGATTTTGTTGTGAACCTAAAACTGCTCTCAGAATCAAGTTTATTAAAAAATCAATCAGGGTATTATCTTGATAGCATGATGCTAGGATATAAAGACAATATTCATCAAGGTGAAACAATTTATGCAAGCTTCAAAAATCATGGTGCTACCCAATTATTCTTTGCTCATCACAAGAGGTAGGAGGCTACTGAAAGCTCCTCTGTTATGCACTGCCGATCTGTCAGGAGCCATAAGTGCCTCAGGAGCAGATCAAATTCGTCTTTATGGCACCTCGGTGAATGATGGAGGGTTGGAGGATTATTACCCCCATTTGCAGACTCAGAGGTTAAATGATGAATGTGAGGCAAATCACAACCAGGATTTCATGGTAAAAACATTTTAAATGCCTTACATCCCTCATCTTTATCCCAGTTAAATTATTCCTTTTTTAGTTTCTTCCAGTTCTGAGAACCCATCAGCCTGGACCTGTTCTAGAAATTAAGCATGTTGCAGTCAAAAGACCATAGATTTCTGAATCAGAGCTCCAAGTCCTTTGACCTCCACATTATCATGGGGTGTATGGGGGCCGTCCTTCCCAATCATTGTGGGGTTTTTTTTTTTTTAAGATTTTATTTAGTTATTCGAGAGAGAGAGAGAGAGAGGATGAGCAGCGAGAGGGGCAGAGTGGAGAGAAGCAGACTCCCCACTGAGCAAAGAGCTTGACGTGGGGTTCAATCCCACCACCCTGGGATTATGACCTGAGTGGAAGCCAGACGCTTAATTGATTGAGGCATCCCAGGAAACCCCTGTGTTATTTCTGAAAACAGAAAAGGAAATCCAAGGACGTCACATTGCCCTTGTTGCCAAGCCAGTATTATTGCTGCTGCTGGTGGTGGTGTTACTGGTGGTGGTGGAGGACGTGTGTGCTTGACACTTCTATAAAATGTGTACGGCAGCTGTTTGACTAATAAATTGCTACTAGCTAGCAGGTGATATAAATAAATGTATAAACTGAATAGGATACTTTCTGGGCCCGGAAATAGGAATTCTGAGCTCTAGTTTGGCTAAGTCACCTTTCTTCTCTCAACTATCTATTTTCTTATCTCCAAATGGACTTAAAACCTGACTCCATTTCTGCAGATGTGAAGACAACTCAACCGACATTGGGAGTGTCTAGGTAACCACATGTTATTCTTACACATGTTCATTTACATGCTTGTGTATCTGGACAGTATGCATTATGTGTACATGACTGTATTCACTTACAAAGACAATGAAAACTGAGGGCAAGGACCAGTAAATAGAAAAGCAGAACACATAGCAGCCCGAGGTTTACATAAAATATGTGATTGTGCAAAAATGTTTAGAAATACAAAAGATATCTAAAGAAGTCAGGACAGGGTTAGCAAGAGCAGCAGAAGTGTGACTCAGGGCATGGAGAAATGGGGTTGAGTAGCTTGCATTATAACAATATGGGCAGTAAATGACAGCATAGTCATTTGTTGTTACGTTGGAAATTGCTTGATGAGATCTAAATTCACAGTGTGATTAGATGAAACTGTTATGTCAGAATTATTCATGTAAACCAGCCAATTCATAAGACCCCCCAGACACACACTTTTTTCCCTAGCTCTGATGTACTGGCTAGTTTTTGCATAACGTCCATTTGAAGAAATATGACTACGATGTGATCTTTCATTTAGTCTTCTCTTCCAAAAGGTTGTTTTTTTGGTCTAATTTCCTTGTTATGAATGATTTCTGGTCCTGTTCACTGTGGCTTAAGATCTAAAATGATCCAAAGATCCAAATTTTGAAAACTATGGACTGCCTAAGAAATAAGAAAAGACTTTCCCTCTCTCCAGGGGCTATAAGACTGGTATTTTCCGTGTGGATCCCATCACTGTGTGTTTCAGAGGGTTGTATGGGTGAAATATCACTTCAGTACCTTTCTCTTCCCTTTCACAATTCTAACAGTGGTGTGAAAAAATCTATTTTTATGTATTTTGAGTTGGAACAAAAATCAATTTCTACTTAAAAAAAAAATGATACAAGACCCAAAGAGCTTAAAGGAGACAAAAACATGATTGTAGCATTACTGTACAGTGGTAGCATTTAGTTGTTTGATTTCATGATATTTTTAGGTGCCATGCCAATATTTAGAAGAATTAAGTTTTAAAACTATGAGCAAAAATTAAAATGGTCTTTATTGGACTCTGGAGAGACAACATCATGTAGCAATTATGGATGTGACTGGGTGGTCCTACTGCCTGGGTCAGATTCAGGCATTAACATTTATTATCTGTGTGGCTAAATGTAAATGCTAAGCCTTTCGGGGCCTAAATGTTCTAATCTATAAAATGAGATTAATAACAGTAATAAACAAAATAGTATGGCTGTTGGGAGGGTTAAATAAATAAACATATGTAAATTGCTTAAGATGGTGTCTAGCACACACTGAGCATGTGATAAATGTTAGCTATTATTTTTCCCATGCAGGTTACAGGATCCCCTATTCTGATGTACCACGTATTTGAAATGATAAGGCAAGTCTGTTATATCATTTTATTTCTCAGAAGAATTTTAGGTAAAAAGAAATCCTCAGGTGTTGATTGTATGCGAATACATTTTATCCTTTATTTTTCTAAAGTGGTAGAGAATCTTAGGACTACAGTAAATTATGAAATCCAATAAATCTGGTTTTGGCTATATTTATCTTTGGAAGGTTAAGGCCTTGGGTGAGAACGTGTAGGCAAACCCTGATTTGACAAATTCAGGAAGATTCATAGCGGTGAGTCAGTTTCAGGCTGCTTCTTTTTAAGTACATTTAGCCAACAACCAAGTCTGCAGCTTATTCTTAACTGAGTATCTGGAAAAGCTCCAATCCTTAAAGAGTCCGCAGCCAGAGTTAGTTTATTTAGACTTGGTGAACATGATATGATCAGCATGAAATCGAGTCTAAGGAAGACCAATAAAATAACAACAAAAAGTGACTTTTAAAAGGTTTTGCAGGGGCCCCTGCGTGGTGCAGTCGGTTAAGCATCTGACTTGGTTTCCATTCAAGTCATGATCTCAAGGTCATGTAATCCAGCCCTGTATCGGGGCTCTGTGCTCAGTGCAGAATCTGCCTGAGCTTCTCTCTCCCTTTCCCTGCCATTTCCACTTATGCTGACGCTCTCTCTCTCTCTAAAATAACCAAATCTTTTTTAAAAAGTTTTTGTATAAATGAAGCTGGAAGAAAAGTAAAACGAAACACTTAAAACGAAAGAGGATACTCATGCAAATTATTCCATAAAAGGAAAAATTAGTAAAATGTCAACATAAACCCAAATGGTTTTTTTTTTTTTTTCTTTTTTTGGTGGGGGGTGAGAGGTGTGGGGGTGGAGAGGGATGGCAGTGGCATTACCTATTTCCAAGCCAGATATATGAAAAAAAAAAAAGCTAAAATAACAAAGAAATTTTAAAAGAAATAAATTTTCAAGACAAAATTTTAAATTTGATTCATTTAGGAAAGATGAATAAACAAGAAAGATATAAAATACCAGATTATTAGTTCCAATCACTAGTCTCATCTTAAATTGCATGGCAACATCCTTGGGCAATGAGCAACACAGGCCAAAGCTATGGGATATGTTAAAGTACTACCAAATATCCCTTTCATTTCCAGGCCTTGTTTTTATAATAAATGTTAAATGGTACCTCTCAGTGAGTGGTCTTATATCATTCATTTAACGAGGTAACTTCTCTTGTGATCTTAGACAAATAGAATATTTCTGTTAAATTCTTGCATTCCATTACATACACATTAAAGTGGCCTTCTTTATTGATTTTCTTTCAATTGTATCTATGTATTTCAGCAATTATATTGGACAGTGGTTGGTAACATTCTTGGGATTTTTAAATTGTTATTTTTATTTTTTAAAGGAATATTTAGTGTAGCAAGTAATATGATAAAAATATTAATAATTTCTTTACAAAGTTAATAAACTTTCCATGACACCTCTTCAACACATCCTCCTGAAGTCAAAATAAATAGGATAGGGTTTATCCTTTCACTTATATTTCTATGGTTCTTTAATTTTTTTCTATTTAAAAATATTATTATTATTATTATTATTATATTATTATTATTCATATTGCTTGGCAAGTTTCTCTTTTTACTGAACATAGCCATTTCTCAGGGCCAATGAAATAGAACTCAATGTTTGTAGAGTAGCTAATTAGTTTTCCATAAGTTTTCATAGCATACATGTGATTTATTAATACATTTGATCATTCTCCTATTTATGGATGTTTAAGTTTTTCCACTGTTTTGTCACTACGATGCTATGATTATCATTTTATTACATGGTTTCTTTTCATCCCAAGTTTAAATTCTCTGAAAAGGAATTATTGTGTCAAATGAGGTGTTATTTTTAAGAAAATTTTAATGAATACAGCCAGGCTTTTCAAAATGGCTTGTATTATTCACACAACTATCTATCAATAGGATATTAAATGCTTATTTTCTGCAACTTTACTAATAATATTAAGTCACCATCTTTTTTTTTTTTTGCCACCTATATGGGTAAAAAATTGTATCTCACAGTGAATATTTATATGAACACCTCTTTTCTGAACAGCCTATTTATTATTCTATTGTTTATAATTTTTAAGAATCTATTTGTAGAAACTTCTGATTCAGACCAAGATGGGGTAACTGGAAACAGAATTACCTCCCCATCTGAAAACAAAGCAAAACAACACAAAAGTAGAAATAGATAGATAGATAGATAGATAGATATAAAAAACCCAACAGTTTCAAAACACTGGACTTCAGGTAATTTAGAATAGTGATCCCTGAGTGATGAGAAAGAAATGGGGTAAGCTCTAGAGTATATTGTCTTGAGAAAGTCTCCATGCCAAGGCACAGAGAGAAGTAAATAATCCAAGCAAAGTCCAGAAACTCCCTGAGTTATAAAGACACTATTAATAATTCAGGGAGACCAAGGAGTTTAGAGTTCCCAGGAAAGAGTAATGAAGAGCTACAAAAATAGACACTCTGAAAATCTGAGGAGAATCCCTTTTGGGTATTCAACAGAGTTCTTTACAGTGCCTGTGTGAATGGAAACTATCTGGGTCCAAGAAAACAACCACAAGAAAGACTACTGGGAACAGTCTGTATTGCTCATATGGTACCAGGAGTGGAGGCTGACAAACCGCACTAAAAAACTCAGTTTACAGGATATTGGGTAGGGAGCTCAAAAGGGTTTTGTGTCAGTAGTGGGGAATAATTAGCCCTAGATTAAATAGTGTTTTGGTCTACCCTAATAAACCTTCAAAAGCAGGACACAGCAGGATCAGTTTACAAGTAACTTAAAAGCATCCCAGAATAAAGTTCAAGAATATTTACAGTAATTAAAAATATCCAGCATTTATTATGATGAGATTCATAATGTCTAACAATCAATTAAGAATTACCAGTCAAGCAAAGGAGCAGTAAAATATGATCAATAATCAGGAAAAAAAAAACAACAATGACTTGAAACTGATGCAGAATTTATGTAAATGTTACAAAAGTATTAAGATAGTTGCTATGAACTATACTCCATTTAATGAAATAGTTAAGTAGACACGAAGGAAATAAAAGACTGAAAATTGAATTTCTAGAGATGAAAATTACAATTTGTGAAATGGAAAATGTACTAAATAGGACAGATTAGACACCACAGAAGAAAAGATGGACAAACTTGAAGACATAGCAACAGAAACTATCCAAAATGAACAGAAATAACTAAGAATTAGAAAAATAAAATGAAGAGAAAAAGAGAAGACATGAGTTACTAATACTAGAATCAAAAGAAGTAAGATCACTGTAGCTTCTATAGATGTTGAAAGTTTAATAAAATATATTATAGCCAACTCTATGCCAACAAAGCCAACAACTTGTATGAAGTGGACAGATTCTTTCAAAGACAAAAGCTACCAAAGTTCCATGGAGACTATATATTTAATAGCTCAAATATCATTTTATCTATTAAAGACATTGAATTTATAGATTAAAAACCTTCTCAAAAAGAAAAATTCAAGCTCAGATGTCTTCACTGATGAAATTTACCAATTACAAAGAAATACTCCCCACAAACTCTTTCAGAACTATGAAGCATATGGGAAACTTTTCTGACCAATAAAATAAGATAGAATAAGATAAAATAAAACAAAACAAAAAATTCAGCAAAACAGGAATAGAAGCAAACTTGCTTAACATAATAAAAATTATCTATGAAAAACCTCAACTAATTTCATATTAATGATTAAAACTGAATTAATTACTCTCCTTAAGATCAGGGAAAAGGCAAGTCTGTTTACACCACTTCTATGCAATGTTATACTGTAGACTCTGGCTAATGGAATAGGGCAAAGAGAAGAAAAGGCATTCAAATTGGAATGAAAAAAGTTAAAGAGCTTTTGTTTGAAGATGACATATTTGTCTATGTAAGGATTGTAATGTAATTTACTAAAAAGTTAAAGAAGCCATTAATGAGTAAAGTTAGCAATGCTGTAAGATATAAAATACATATAAAAATTGCATTTTGTGTATTAAATGAGCAATTAGAAATTGAAAATATAAAAATATATCCTTTACAACAGAACAAAATATGTGAAAGAAATAATCTTTCAAAAGATATGAAAGACCTATACGCTGAAATTTACAAAACTTTGTTGAGAGAAATTAAAGAAAACCTAAATAAATAGAGAGATATGCTAAGATATGGGTTGGAAGACTCAATATTGATAAGTAGGCAATTCTCCTCAAATTGGTTTATTTATTTAATTCAATCTAATCTATAATGTGATCCCTGGTAAGTGAGCTATGGGAGGAAGGGATTTTTACAAAAGGCCATAAGAAAATTTTTGTGGGTGTTGAAGGTATTCTGTTTTGAGTTAGTGACTGTTTCACAGATGTAGACATATGCTAAAATATCAAATTGTCTACTTTAAATAGGTTCAAGTTTTTATCACATAATAAATCTAATAAAAATTTTAGATAACCCTTTTCATTGTTCACCCTTAAACTGTGATAAGCATTATAATTTTATTTTTTTAATTTAAATGCTGATATCCAAGATCTATAAAGAACTCCTCAAACTCAACACTCAAAAACAGTCACGTCAGAAAATGGGCAGAAGACATGAACAGACACTTCTCCAAAGAAGACATATACATGGCTTACAGACACATGAAAAAATGTTCATCATCATTAGCCATCAGGGAGATTCAAATCAAAACCACATTGAAACACCAGTTAGAATGACCAAAATTAACAACACAGTAAACAAGTGTTGGAGAGGATGTGGAGAAAGGGGAACCCTCTTCCACCATTGGTAGAAATGCAAGTTGGTGCAGCCACTTTGGAAAACAGTGTGGAGATTCCTTGAGAAATTAAAAATAGAGCTACCCTATGACCCAGTAGTAGCAATTGCACTACTGGATATTTAACCCAAAGATACAGATGTAGTGAAAAGAAGAGGGCAGCATGGATGGGACTGGAAGAGATTATGCTGAGTGAAGTAAGTTAAGCAGAAAGTCAATCATCATATGGTTTCACTTACTTGTGGAGCATAAGGAATAACACGGAGGACATTGGGAGAAGGAGAGGAGAAGAGTGTTGGGGGATATCAGAGGGGGAGACAAACCATGAGAGACTGTGGACTCTGAGAAACAAACAGGATTTTGGAGGGGAGGGAGGTGAGAGGTTGGGTGAGCCTGGTGGTGAGTATTAAGGAGGGCACCTATTGCATGGAGCACTAGGTGTGGTGCATAAACAGTGAATCTTGGAACACTGAAAAAATTAAATTAAATTAAAACAAAATTATCCCTGCATTTTCTTTATTGATTGATCATTCACCAGTATATACTGACTCCCTGTAACATTATCAGCACAGGAGTTCTGAAGTGAACTAAATTGACAAAAATCCTTGCCTGAAGTGAGCTAAAATTTTTGTGGTGGAATAGCGATAGACAAAAAAGTAAAGTAAGTAATGTGTGATGACATGTACAATATTAAATATTAAGGATGTGATATGTGTGCTATGTTTAAAAATGTAACAGGGAAGGGAAATAGATAATTCTGAAGAAGGTCGTAGTGCATTCAATTTTTAAATAGGCTCAACTCAGGAAATGCCTCATGAGGCCACATATGAGCTAAGATTCAAGGTGGCAAACGAAGAGATCTGGGTGAAGAGCTTTATGAGAGCAGAAACACGGAGACAGAGGCCTGGCAGTGGGAATAGGCCTGTGATGTTTATGCAACATCATGGAGTATGGCTGGAGCAGCTTTTGGCCTTACCCCCAGTGCACTAGGAATCACTGGAAAGTTTTAAATGGAAGAGAAATGCGATATGACATAAGCTTTAAAAGGATCACAGAGAGTAGGCCGTGTGGAGGATGGAGACCATGGCAGAAGTAGGAGAGCGGTTATGAGGCAATAACCTGTTTATTGTAGCTTAGCAACACTAGTATCCAGATGGACAGATCAAGCTCAAAAATAAAGGGGGAGAAGAACCCTTTCTATGTATTTAATAACCACTCATTGTTTTTCTGTCGCTGAAATTAGACCACACTCCGTAACTCCATATGGGTAATGGGAGTAAAGTGGTCAACCATTAATAGAATTGATTAATTACAATGTGATACAACACATTAATAAAAGAAAGAACAAGAACCATATGATACTCTCTATAGATGCTGAAAAAGCATTTGACAAAGTACAGCATCCCTTCCTGATCAAAACTCTTCAAAGTGTAGGGATAGACGGCACATACCTCAATATTATCAAAGCCATCTATGAAAAACCCACCGCAAATATCATTCTCAATGGAGAAAACTGAAAGCTTTTCCGCTAAGGTCAGGAACACGGCAGGGATGTCCGTTATCACCACTGCTATTCAACATAGTACTAGAAGTCCTAGCCTCAGCAATCAGACAACAAAAGGAAATTAAAGGCATCCAAATCGGCAAAGAAGAAGTCAAACTATCACTCTTCACAGATGATATGATACTATATGTGGAAAACCCAAAAGACTCCACTCCAAAACTGCTAGAACTTTTACAGGAATTCAGTAAAGTGTCAGGATATAAAATCAATGCACAGAAATCAGTTGCATTTCTCTACACCAACACAAGACAGAAGAAAGAGAAATTAAGGAGTCCATCCCATTTACAATTACACCCAAAACTATAAGATACCTAGGAATAAACCTAACCAAAGAGACTAAGAATCTATACACAGAAAACTATAAAGTACTCATGAAAGAAATTGAGGAAGACACAAAGAAATGGAAAAATGTTCCATGCTCCTGGATTGGAAGAATAAATATTGTGAAAATGTCTATGCTACCTAAAGCAATCTACACATTTAATGCAATTCCTATCAAAGTTCCATCCATTTTTTTCAAAGAAATGGAACAAATAATCCTAAAATTTATATGGAACCAGAAAAGACCTCGAATAGCCAAAGGAATATTGAAAAAGAAAGCCAAAGTTGGTGGCATCACAATTCCGGACTTCAAGCTCTATTACAAAGCTGTCATCATCAAGACAGCATGGTACTGGCACAAAAAAAACAGACACATAGATCAATGGAACAGAATAGAGAGCCCAGAAATAGACCCTCAACTCTATGGTCAACTCATCTTCGACAAAGCAGGAAAGAATGTCCAATGGAAAAAAGACAGCCTCTTTAATAAATGGTGTTGGGAAAATTGGACAGCCACATGCAGAAAAATGAAATTGGATCATTTCCTTACACCACACACGAAAATAGACTCAAAATGGATGAAGGATCTCAATGTGAGAAAGGAATCCATCAAAATCCTTGAGGAGAACACAGGCAGCAACCTCTTTGACGTCAGCCGCAGCAACATTTTCCTAGGAACATCACCAAAGGCAAGGGAAGCAAGGGCAAAAATGAACTTTTGGGATTTTATCAAGATCAAAAGCTTTTGCACAGCAAAGGAAACAGTGAACAAAACCAAAAGACAACTGACAGAATGGGAGAAGATATTTGCAAATGACATATCAGATAAAGGGCTAGTGTCCAAAATCTATAAAGAACTTAGCAAACTCAACACCCAAAGAACAAATAATCCAATCAAGAAATGGGCAGAGGACATGAACAGACATTTCTGCAAAGAAGACATCCACATGGCCAACAGACACATGAAAAAGTGCTCCATATCACTCGGCATCAGGGAAATACAAATCAAAACCACCATGAGATATCACCTCACACCCGTCAGAATGGCTAAAATTAACAAGTCAGGAAATGACAGATGCTGGCGAGGATGCGGAGAAAGGGGAACCCTCCTACACTGTTGGTGGGAATGCAAGCTGGTGCAACCACTCTGGAAAACAGCATGGAGGTTCCTCAAAATGTTGAAAATAGAACTACCCTATGACCCAGCAATTGCACTGCTGGGTATTTACCCTAAAGATACAAACGTAGTGATCCGAAGGGGCACGTGCACCCGAATGTTTATAGCAGCAATGTGTACAATAGCCAAACTATGGAAAGAACCTAGATGTCCATCAACAGACGAATGGATAAAGAAGATGTGGTATATATACACAATGGAATACTATGCAGCCATCAAAAGAAATGAAATCTTGCCATTTGCGACGACGTGGATGGAACTAGAGGGTATCATGCTTAGCGAAATAAGTCAATCGGAGAAAGACAACTATCATATGATCTCCCTGATATGAGGGAGAGGAGATGCAACATGGGGGGTTGAGGGGGTAGGGGAAGAGTAAATGAAACAAGATGGGATTGGGAGGGAGACAAACCATAAGTGACTCTTAATCTCACAAAACAAACTGAGGGTTGATGGGGGGAGGGGGTTTGGGAGAGGGGGGTGGGGTTATGGATATTGGGGAGGGTATGTGCTATGGTGAGTGCTGTGAAGTGTGTAAACCTGGCGATTCACAGACCTGTACCCCTGGGGATAAAAATATATGTTTATAAAATTAAAAAAAAATAGAATTGATTAATTAAACCAAAGGCAATACTGCAGGATTGGGTTTAAAACTGCTATTAGTAATGTTAGGCTATTTAATTCTTTCACTTAAATGAGCATCTTTTTTTGTAATGTGGTGACTCTAACAACATGTAGGCTTTTAATTGAATTGGTTGTATTAGTACTTGCAAAATTAGCTTGCTAGAAGAGTAATCACTAAGATTTCTAACAAAAGGCAGAATAGTTGAGTGGATGCTATTTTATAGGTTTACGTCATATGCAGTGGGGTCCAAAGTGTTTGAAATCAGTGCTTAGTAATTATATCATCCAATTTACTATTGAGATTTGTATAATCCAAACTTTCTAAAAAAAAAAAAGAAAACAACACCAGGTTTAAAATGAGTGACATAGAAACATTAAGGAATAATAATTCAATAATTTGTAAGAATGTACTGAGTACATACTACATGCCAGGATGAAGAGATCTCTTGCAGTTACAAAGATAAATATTCTTTTCTCCAAGAAAGTTATAGTTTTGTGTAGTAATAATTTTTTTTTAAATTTTATTTATTTGACAGAGAGATCACAAGTAGGCGGAGAGGCAGACAGAGAGAGAGGGGGAAAGCAGGCTCCCCGCTGAGCAGAGAGCCCAATGCGGGGCTAGATCCCGGGACCCCGAGATCATGACCTGAACCAAAGGCAAAGGCTTAACCCACTGAGCCACCCAGATGCCCCTGGAGTAATAAAATTTGTAATAGAGGTAAGCACATTATGTTACTTGGAACATTCACTGAGCACTTACTGTGTACTAGACTTTTGTTTTGCATGTATTACATCTCCAATCTTCACAAATCTATAAAGTAGGTAATAATATTATTGACATTTTAATAATGAGAAAACTGATACTAGATTAAATGATATGTCTATAATTACTTAAGAATTATTAATAATTATTAAAATGTAGCTATTTATGTAAAAATGATTGTGAAAAGTGTTTGGGTGTTACATAAAAGTACAACGGGTTTATAGGGTGAGGTCCAAGGGTATGCAGGAATTATAGCTGAGGAAGAAAGTGACATGTGGGCTGGATTCTATGTGACTGAAAAGAGGCAAAGAGCATCATGAAACTGCCTGTCCAAAGGCACAGTGTATTTTGGTTTTTTAAAGAACTGTGTAAGAAGTACTAATCATTGCTGGATGGTGGTGTGGGAGTGGGTGGGCTTAGATGGAGCAAGGAATGAGCTTGGTAAACTAGTCCGGAAAACAGATTGTGAAATTGTCCTTCTTAGGAATATAAAGTTAATCCTGTAGGCAAAAGAGACCCTGAGGATTTTTTTTTGTTTGTTCACTCATTTTTTGTTTTGTACTGTTTTTAAGTAGAGTACAAGTTCTATATAAGACAATGTACTAAGAAGGTGTAGAATCCCATCCTGATGTACTAACTGTATACATGCTGGGCGACGAGACGGACAGCATGCAAGTGGAAGTTCAGAGTACAGATTTGGACACTAACCCAGAAAAGAGTGGTGCTTCCTGTGCTCAAATCCAAGTCATTGCGGTTGAGGAGCTGCAGCAAACCAGAGAGCGACCTGGGTCTTCAAGGGAGAGTGTCTCATGAGGCAGCAGGGACCTGGCATCATTGATCAGGGAAGTTCTTGGTATCAGGTAGGATGGGAACTAAGTCAGGAGAGAATCTGAAGCAGGACTTTTTGGGGTTGTCAGCAAGTAGGTGGGGGGTCAAAGCTAAGAACATGAAGCATGTCATCTAGAAACAAAAGCTTGGGAGAAACACAAATGGGCCACAGGCTAAACACCATTTTCCTGGATTCTTAAATATATACATATTTTAATGATATCCCATTTCCACAGAAATGAATATTGTGATAAAGGGTTTCAAATAAGTCTCTGGATTTCTGACTTCATTCACTATCACCATCACGCTTAGCACTCATCCACCATCTAGTTCTTTGGGCAGGAGCAGTGTCTGCTCAACACAGTATAGCTCCAGTATAGGAAAATACTGCCTAAAATTTGGGATAGGGTAGAGTTTTGTTTGTTTGATTGTTTTTTTTGTGGGTTTTTTTTGTTTGTTTTATTTGTTTTTGTTTTTGTTTTGTTTTGCTGAGAGAGAGAGAGAGAGAGCGTGAGCAACGGCGGAGGGGAGGCAGAGGGAGAGGGAGAGCGACAGTTGCAAGCAGACTCTGCCCTAAATGTGGAGTCATCGTGGAGCTCAATTTCAGGACCCCAAGATCACAATCTGTGCTCAGATCAAGAGTTGGCTGCTTCACAGACTGAGCCACCCAGGCGCCCCTTAGGACAGACTTTTTAGATTACTGACTTTGTCAATGAACAGCTGAGTGAAAAAAACGTTTAAATTTTCAGAGACAATAATAACAATAAAAATAACAATAATAAAAATAGTAAAAATATTGTTTACCTTATTGATGGGATGACTGATAATAAATGTAGAGAGGTAGGCTGGCATATGATAGATTTGTAGACTTATTTTACAATTAGAATAACTACTGTATGTTAAATCAGGGTTATTATTACGAGCAAGTCACCATTTTTACCCATAAGAGACGTAACAATCTCCATTATAAGCTGCCCTACAAAACATAAAGGAACTCATATCTGTGTTATTCATTAAAATTTGAGAACTCTCTCTTTGAGGTACTGACAACTTCAAAAGAGTGGTGCTTATTACTCGGAGCATTACAGAGAAGAGAAAACATCTTCCATTAGGTCTCCAAGTCAACCCTCTGCGACTATCACATCTTTTCATTTTTATTTTTTTTTATTTTTATTTTTTTTTAAAGATTTTATTTATTCATTTGACAGAGAGAGATCACAAGTAGGCAGAGAGGCAGGCAGAGAGAGAGGAAGAAGCAGGCTTCTGAGCAGAGAGCCAGATGCGGGGCTCGATCCCAGGACCCTGAGATCATGACCTGAGCCGAAGGCAGCGGCTTAACCCGCTGAGCCACCCAGGCGCCCCACATCTTTTTAAATAAAAGTAAAAAATTCCTTAAATGCTGAAGGTAAAGAATTGATTGTCCAAACTCCCAATCTCCCTTGAACACCCAAACAATTTGGTGGCCCAAATTCATAATGTATGACTACATTCATAATCTATCACTTTTAAAATGCTGGTTGATTCAATTCACAATAAACAGTTAAAAATATGCTGCAATGCATAATACTGTATAATGTACATCTGTTGTACAGAAATGGGAAAAACACAAGGGTAAGATACTTATTTTAAATCTTACAGCTGTTTTTCAATCAGCTACAAAATTGTAACGTGTGATAGTTCTGTATCTACAAATAAAGTAGGCTATGAGAGCAGATAATTATTGGGATTTACTTCACAGATGAAGAGACTGACACTGTTGACTGTTGTTGGTGAGTGCTGCCCAATCTTGGATACTCCCTACACTTGGAGTGTTTTCTGGTGTCAGAGGAAATACTGGCTAAGTGCTACTCCCCGCTTGATTGGTGAGCAAACCATGTTCTTGTGTTTACCTCATTATGTAACTGTTAAGATTGCCACAGAAAAATGGAAATTTCCTATAGAAAACAATGTGATTGTTATCAATTCCCATCTTGATTGCCTATTCAGATTCAGTGTATAATACAACAATTCTTTCCAGCTTCTACATTCAAATTTATACGTCTTTAGTAATTGTAGTCCCTGGAACTTATTTAGTATGAAGTGCTAAGCAAACCTGAATGAGTTCTAGAGGAAATCATTGCTTTTTCCTCCTCCTTATTTACAACTCTCAAATCTCCAGAGAAAAACACTGTTTTCATGATAAAATTATAAAATGTGCAAACAGGTTAGTGAAGAGGAAATATGAGTCTGCTATTTGTACAATGCCCATTCTGTTGAGGCAAAAGTATTTTAAGTTCTAAATTATTCATACTGTTATTCACAATGATCAAATATCTCAAGCAATTACTTCATTCATTTTATTTAAGCTTTCTCAATATGCTTTCCAGTGTTTTTTTAAGATCATGTAAACATAACACATGCTCATTTTACAGGGGTGCACTATATGACATGGATTTAAAAGAGGACTATATGCAGGTCATTATATTTTTGGGCTATAAGAAGAGCAATTATTCATATGTGTCATCTATGTTTTCCTAGGTCTTATCATGCCTGGTATTTTTACCTATATACCCTTTTCCACCTATATTTTTAAGACAAAATTAATTAATGATCTATACCACATTTATAGCTGAAAAACAGATTTCAGGATGCTTTGGAAAGATTACAAAACTAGGTGTTAGGCCTTAAGATTTACTTTTGTCTGATTCTCTTTTCCATTGTTGCCACTATTTTTAAAGACTAGTAGTGGCTCTTTGGTAGTGAAATTCGAAAGTAAATATTACTACTGATTATAAAATATGCTTTAATTTACATATTTACGTATAAAATTACATAAAAATTTCAAGACTGCTATAAGCAAATTTTCTTCTTCTAAAGGAGGCCAAAAAAGAATCCAAATTGAGCAAGGAAGGGTAATATAGGTCTCTAGGAACACTGACTACAGTGCAGTTATACTCCTTGTGGTTGTCCAGCTGCCATAAAATAGAGTGGAAATAAGTGCTAATGTGGGAAGCCATAAAGAAAATAGTCTTGGAGGATCCGAAATTAGAATTCAGAAATTTGTCATATTTTTTAAGGTTTAAAAATTTTTTTTTTTTTTAGCAATCTCTCCACCCATGTGGGGCTCTAATTTACAACCCCAAGATCAAGAGTCTCATGCTCTACTGACTGAGCCAGCCAGGCGCCACCAGGAGTTTATCATTTTATTAGAATAACACGTGCCCTTTCTATGCTGGAGTGTGTAACAGCTATCCCCCTCTTTCATCAAATTATACCTTAGTGAAATGTAATGTCTTTTTATACAATGTTGTAGTAGTTCTGCTTAAATACTCAATCCGAAAGGACTGGCCAACATTTTTCATTGGTTCAGTTATTTCGAGAAGGTATTTATTTTTAAAATATTCTAGAATAATAGTATTTTGGCCATCTTGGCAAAAATCAGACTTCCGAAAAGTGATGCAAATTCTAAGTACCAGTGACATTTTGTTTCCATTTCTGTATAGATCATTTTTCAATACCGAATTTTGTTTGGTATTTTTTAAAAGTGTTAAAACTAAGTTTTCAAAGCAATCATACATGTGAAAAGAAATGTACCCAATTGATGTCATATTCTATCTGAATCAGATGATTGTAAGTCTTTTTCTTTTAGGTAATTATCAGAAAAACAACTTTGGAAGAAGATTCTAATTTTACTGATAGTTATACCTTAAAAGCAAATTCTTCACATTGATTCATCATAGCTGTCTTTAACATGTGTGGGTATAGGCCCGAATCAAAAGCTGCCTTCAGTTGTTTTTGTTTTTGTTTTTTCTTTTTAACCTGCATGAATTTGACTTAGGGAACATTTTTACAGTATCTCATTTCCATCACTTAGTCATCTTAATAGCAATATAATATGAGTCTGCCCAAAGACCATTTTCTACCATCTGAATACCTATAGATTATTACGACATTTTCAATCATTCACACTCAACTTACTCAGAAGTGGGGAAAAAAATCCAGACACAGAGAAGATTTAAGCAACTTGGAATGTATCACAGGGAGAGATAAAACTGCTTACTCAAAATGGATTAATTTAGCTGGACTCCTTGATGTTATTAAGTTCTTGAACATTATCATGAAATATGATGAAACTGTACTATAGATACAAATTTGATAAGCAGAAAACTAATAAGCTAAAAGGATATAACTATCCTTTAACAAATGTTTGCACAGAGGAAAGTTACTCTAAATATATTTACTATAAATATATAATATCTTCAAAATTGCTGGATGAAGCTTGTTTGTATTCACTTTTTGCATGAACTTAAACATGTCCTCTCTCTGGGTTTACTTGTTTTTCTCATCCAGTAAATAAAAGATCAGGATTATTCGATTACTTAATCCTCTCCTTCCCATGGCTTGCCATGTCTATTTATAAGACAGTTAAAACAGAAGTGTTGAGAAATGGCTAAGCTTTTAGAACCGGCAGTTCTCACAGAAAATGCTCAAGGAGACTAACTTGCACCATTGTGTGCCCATGGTAGACTTTGTAAATGAATTGGCAGGTGACAATGGACTCCATAAATCTCCTAAAGACGGAAGGGTAGTGACTATAAATTTAATGAGAATATTCACATTAAAGGAAAGAGAATCATAATTAAAGCAAGTAAAGGGGGAGCTAACTCCAGCAAGTTAGTTTGAGTTGTCTGGAGGAAGCTAAGTACCAGACTTCAGTAGAGTTTTATTTCATTTCAATGTCCAAACCTAGCAACACACTCTGTACTAAAAGGAAGATCATTCAAAATTAACACATGCAATGTTTCCACTCAGGTGAGTAGAAATAATTTGTTTTTGTTTCAAACGAACAACTTTTTTGTATATTTGAAATAAACATTCCCAATTTTACATAATAATAGGAATCACCAAACAATTCAATCAGTCTACACACAATAAAATATTTTCTATACATCTGTCTAATGGGCAAAAATGAATTTTAATAGAAATAGGAAAAAGTTATGCCTATAATACCACTCATATGAATCTTTAATGAAAATCACTACAAGAAAATATGGTCTGATTCCTTTGTATATTGTCATATAATAAAGGGTAAAGAAAGTTGATTATGAGTGTATGATCATGGATCTGTAAACCTCTGATGGTCAAATACTTGCTGAAACCTTCAAGTAACTGAGCCTTTTATAAAAGTTTGGAAGTTTATAAAAGCTAAAAGAATAATATTAACAAAAGAGAAACAAAAAATCTGAATATTGGACTTAAAAATTTTTATTTGAAATTTTAAGTATATATATATATAGATAGATAGACACACACACACGTATATATATATATGTATATATATATTATATATATTTATCTAAAATCAAAGAAGTTATTTTAAGAAGCTTTATATGTTTGCTACTTTTGGTAATCATTTTAAATATTATAATTTTATACTTCTGAGAAAGCATTGCAGACTGAGCAATTCTTGCATCATAAAGTACACACCGGTCACTATTTCCTCTGTAGAACATAGAGAAACATGTCCAATAAGTACCATCTAATTAAAGAGGCAGCTTCTCTTTTTTCTACAAATCATGCAATCCTGTGTAGCTTCTATTTACTGAAATTTACCTTTGACTTTAAAAGGTCAGTTTTCTTAGCAGAAAACTGATTGAGAATGCCAGAATTTATTGTCTTAGAAACTGAAAGAAATCTAAGAACATTGCCAAAGGTTGTATTACTATTTTTTTTTGAATGGGAAAGTGCAATCAGAATTCCAAATTGCGATAGAAACTTGGAATTCAAGAATTCTCTCAGATTTACTTGAGCAGAGACTCAAAAGATACAGAAATGGATAAAAGATTTAGTAAACTCATGGGCATATCATATTCTTTTCTTGTTCCCTAAGACTTTAGTATTTCATTAAAGGAATTCAGGTAGACCTTGAGGATTGGGCTTGAGGAACAGATCTCTACAGAGAGGGCACGAGACACTAAATGTAGTCTGAGAGTTATGATCCCTGGAATTTAGCAGAAGTTAGTGGATTTTTTTTTAAAAGATTTTATTTATTTGACTGACAGAGATCACAAGCAGGCAGAGAGGCGGGGAGAGAAACAGGCTCCCTGCTGAGCAGAGAGCCTGATGCGATGCGGGGCTCCATCCCAGGACCCTGGGATCCTGACCTGAGCTGAAGGCAGAGGCTTTAACCCACTGAGCCACCCAGGCGCCCCAAAGTCAGTGGATTTTGAATGAAAAATGTGTATAAAGTTTACTTATCCTTCTTTTTCCCTTTGCCATTGCCAGTGTCACCCCCGTCCATTCTGTCCTTGACTAGCAATAGGACAGGTAGAAAGGGAGATGATAGGTGTGAAGCAGCAAAACGATGACTCCGTGGGGATCAGGCAAAGAGAAGAGGTAAATGCAAGTGCAGGGGCAACTGGAGAAAGGGAGATTATGTATGTGTCCAAGCAGGGAGTTCTTCAGAGGTCATTCCTGCACAACACATTGTGTTGGAGACTGTCAGAATAGATATGAATACTTAACAGTTTATCACCTAGAAAATTACAGTCATAGAGTATATTATGAGGTTTTATACTATAAAAGAAATTACGCACACTGTTCTGCAAAAGGGGAGCAAATTCCCCTGAGTGAAATTGTTTGGCTCAAAGATGCTAAATTCTCAATATTATTCACATCCTGCACAATGTATTAAGATTGAATGACAGAGGGGTATCTGGGTGGCTCAGTCAGTTAAGCATCTGACTTGATTTCGGCTCAGGTCATGATCTCAGGGTTCTGAGATCAAAGCCTGCATTGCACTCCACACTGCGTGTGGAGCCTGCTTGAGATTTTTCTCTCCCTCTTCCTCTACCCCTCCCTCAAAAAAAAAAAAAATTGAATGAGACAATTTAGTGCAACTCACTCATTTTAAAATTAATGAAATTTGAGGGCCAGTAAGGTAAAACAAACAAACAAACAAACAAACAAAAAAACCATTTACTTGATGCCAAAGATAGAGCAAGATTGCATGACTGCTCACCCCATCTTTATTTTTAGAAACAAAATTTAACCACAGGGAATTTCAGAGAATGATATTCTGAATATTTAACTACAGAGAACTTTGGAAAATAACAATCTTATCATATGGATGTCAACATAGGTTATACATTAATAATATTAAAGTGAACATATCCAATTTCCCAATTCCATTTTATGGCTTCTAGTTGTTTGGTGTGTATTCTTTCCAATTTGTGGTGTTAAATTTTTAATCTTTCCCTATTCTATCATCTGTCTATGGACTCATAAACAAAAAGTGATATATACTCTGCTAATCTTGTGGCAACTTGTTTCCAGTCAATATTGTTTTTAAATATCTATGTATATGGGCACATATAGTGTGCACACATATTATATTTATTCTTTGCTTTTATTTCTTGTTCTGTTATTGTTGCTTCCCACCCTCCCCATTTCTTGCCTTCTAATAGTTTGATCATGTTTCTATTTCCTCTAGAAATATTTCCTCTAGTTTTCAGTAATCTGAAAACGAGATGTTCTATTATACACTTTAAATATGTAAAATGACTTCAGAATGTTCCAATACAGTGTAACATTCGTCAAAACCAGTAGCCCACCCCACAGACACTCCTCCATAGTTCTCCTTCCTCATGAAAATGTTTGTACTTGAGTGTGAACTGCCACCTCATTTTCAGTTTTCGTTTTAATGTTAGCCTATATTTTAGTCTATGTTATTTTAACATAGACTAAATGTTAACCTATGGGGGACATAACCATCCCCATTCCCCCATATATTCTTCTAATTATCTTTTCAAGTCAATAATTATCTAGACTTGAGCATTATACTTCTTGATATTGGACTCATCTTTGTGTCTTGCATTCCATTATTTTCTTTTATGTCAGTTTTCCTTTGGGCTGAAGTATATCTTTTGTAGTTCTTTCAGTGAAGGTCTGCAGCTGGTAAACTTGTTTATCTGTCTGAAAAATATCATTATTGTCTTCTGACTTGAATGACAATGTAGCCTCTAATTGAACTGAAAATTGATCATAATTATTTTCTGTCAGTGGTTGGAAAATATTATTCTTTTATGCTCTGTATCTAGTTTTGGTGATGAAGTTTCCTAAAAAACTTTATTTTTTAGAAATTTTTATTTAATACATTATAGATGACAAATATGTCTAACATCATTTCCAGGACTTTTGCTTATATTTTTCAGAATTAATTTCGTTTTCAGTTTTGAAAAATTCTCAGAATGTTTGAAACTGTGTTTCAAACAGTGTATCTGATCCATTCTCTTGATCCACTCTGAACTTTGACTAAACATGGTAGGAACTTCTTATTCCTTCCTGCATGATTTTCTTTTCATCTCATGACGTTGCCTTCTGAATAATCACCTCAAATCCACCTTTATATACACTCAGATTCTTTTCAGTTGTATTTGGTCCACCCTATTTACCCATCCCATTGAGTTTTTCTTAATTTTAATCTGT
The DNA here is from genome assembly GCF_902655055.1 of Lutra lutra. NCBI lineage: Eukaryota > Metazoa > Chordata > Mammalia > Carnivora > Mustelidae > Lutra > Lutra lutra. The sequence continues at coordinate 47,532,464 of NC_062283.1, read as the reverse complement.
TTATTTTATTGTCTAGAATTTATACTTGGGTATTTTGCAAAGCATTCTCTTTTTAATTAATTAGTTTATTTGTCAGGGAGAGAGAAAGAGAGAGAGCACAAGCAGTGGGAGCAGTAGGCAGAGGGAGAAGCAGGTACTCCGCTGAGCAAGGAGCCCAACACGGGACTCCATCCCAGGACCCTGGGATCATGATGTGAAAAGACAGATGCTCAACCGACTGAGCCACCCAGGCATCCCACATCCTCTCTATTTTATCATGTCTTCTCTTGCTTTGTGAATCATATTTCTTACTTTGTTCATTGACCATTTGAAAGTTCTTAAAGTATCTTTCAGATTCCTTTTATCAATGGCTCCTTAGCCATTATTACTCTGACTGCTGCATGATGTCATGGAACATATTTCACATGTTTTGAAATGTTTTGTTATTGACTTATTTTGGGATCTCATGTGCTCTATGTTTCTTGAACCTATTGGGTAGTTTCACTATTTTCTTCTTTGAGAATTTCTGCTGTATATGTGTAAGGCAAGAGTTGAGACCACACACCTATTTCTGTCATAAGGCTAGAAATCACAGGTTTTCCATTTGAATTTGGACTTAACAGCCTCAGCCAAGAGACTGAGGTTTTCTACTGAGATTTCCTTTGCTTGGTAACTATATTTGTAAAGGAAGCTCTGGTTCAGTAACTTTTAGATCCATAAGGCCTACTGCCTTTATTCTGAGCTCTAAACAGAATTAAACTCCATCCTTTAAGTCTTCTATAACCACAGCTTAATCCCCATGAGCTACAAGGACACACTCCTACATAGTCCTGAAAATCTCCTCTTAACTTCTGGCACCTGAATTTTTTTTTTTTTTTTACTTTTAATTTTAATTAATTTTTCAAGGCACTGTTTGCGTATGAGTAGGGTAGTAGATGTTTTCCATGTCAGCTTCTTCCACCATCTTGGCCAGAAACTCTCAGTGCACATTCCATGACTCCAAACTAACTATTCAAATCACTAATACATTTTGAATATGTTCTATGTTTAGAAATATTTTCTATTTTCTCTTACACATATTTTTTATGTCTGCACAAATGTGAATGTAAGTTTTATTATTTCTTTCTGAAAAGTTTATAATCTAATGCTGAATTAAATAATATAAAATATTTAAACTTTAACAAAATTAAAAGAAAAAAAATGCACTGACATAAGATCAGTGTTCATTAAAGAGGGCCTGCATCACTTTGAGTAAATGACATGTAAAGATTTCATGGAAGAGTTAAATTTCAACTTGCTATAAAAACAGGTAAATCCAGAAGACATAAATAAAATAAAAACACAACTTACCAAATTTGGGGGATATGGCAAAGCAGTGCTTCGAGAGGAAGTTATAGCACTTAATGTAAGTATTAGAAAAGTAGAAAGAAAAGTAAATATTAGAAAAGTAGAAAAACTCAATCATCTAAGTTTCCACATTATCAAATTAGTAAAGAAGAGCAAATTAAATCTAAGGTAAACAGAAACAAAGAAAAATTGAAAAGTAGTGCAGAAATCATGAAATTGAAAATATGAAATCAACAGATAAAATTAATGAAACCAAAAGTTGGTTCTTTGAAAGGATTAATAAAACAGATAAGCCTCTAGCCAAACTATCTAAAAAAAATAAATAAATAAGAAAGAATATAAGTTATAATATCAGAAATTAAAGAGGGGACTGATGCCATGGACATTAAAGGGATTATAAAGAAATATTGTGAACAACTCTATGCCCCCAAACTTGATTATCTAGATGAAATGGACAAATTCCTTGAAAGACACAATCTGCCAAAACTCACACAAGAGGAAACAGACACTCTTGGAGGAGTCAAGATGGCAGAGAAGTAGCAGGCTGAGACTACTTCAGGTAGCAGGAGATCAGCTAAATAGCTTATCTAAAGATTGCAAACACCTACAAATCCAATGGGAGACTGAAGAGAAGAAGAACAGCAATTCTAGAAACAGAAAATCAACCACTTTCTGAAAGGTAGGACTGGCGGAGAAGTGAATCCAAAGCGACGGGAAGATAGACCGCGGGGGGAGGGGCCGGCTCCCGGCGAGCGGCGGAGCAATGGAGCACAAAATCAGGACTTTTAAAAGTCTGTTCCGCTGAGGGACATCGCTCCAGAGGCTTAACTGGGGTGAAGCCCAGGCAGGGTCAGCGCGGCCTCAGGTCCCACAGCGTCACAGAAGGATCAGGGGTGTCTGAGTGTCACAGAGCTTACCGGTATTAGAACGGGGAAGCCGGCTGCAGAGACAGAGCCGAGGAGTGAGCTCTAAGCTCGGGGTTACCTTGAACCAGTCGCAGGCTCGGTCAGCTCGGAGCGCGGCCGGAGGCCAGGGTGGCGGGAGTCATTGGGCGCTGTTCTCTGAGGGCGCACTGAGGAGTGGGGCCCTGGGCTCTCGGCTCCTCCGGGCCAGAGACTGGGAGGCCGCCATCTTCATTCCCGCCCTCCAGAACTCTACGGAAAGCGCTCAGGGAACAAAAGCTCCCGAAAGCGAACCCAGCAAACCCGAGCCGGATTACTCAGCCCGGCCCCGGGTAAGGGCGCTGCAACACCGCCTGGGACAAAGACGCTTGAGAATCACTACAACAGGCCCCTCCCCCAGAAGATCAGCAAGAAACCCAGCCAAGACCAAGTTCACCTACCAAGGAGTGCAGTTTCAATACCAAGGAGAGTGGTGGAATTCCAGAGGAGAAGAAAGCAAAGCACGGAACTCATGGCTTTCTCTCCATGATTCTTTAGCTTTGCAGTTAATATAATTTTTTTTCTTTTTCAATTTTTGTTTTTCTCTACTTCTGCTAATTTTTTTTAACTTTTACCGTTTTCTTTTTTAATGCTTTTTTAAATAGTTTATCTAATATATATATATATTTTTTTCCTTTTAATATTTTTTCTTTATCGGCTTTCTTATTTTAATAGTCTCTTTCTTTCTTTCTTTTTTTTCGTTCTGAACCCCTCTTTATCCCCTTTCTCCCCCCTCACGATTTGGGATCTCTTCTGATTTGGCTAAAGCATATTTTCCTGGGGTTGTTGCCACCCTTTTAGTATTTTACTTGCTCCTTCATATACTCTTATCTGGACAAAATGACAAGGCAGAAAAACTCACCACAAAAAAAAGAACAAGAGGCAGTACCAAAGGCTAGGGACCTAATCAATACAGACATTGGTAACATGTCTGATATAGAGTTCAGAATGACGATTCTCAAGGTTCTAGCTGGGCTTGAAAAAGGCATGGAAGATATTAAAGCAACCCTCTCGGGAGATATAAAAGCTCTTTCTGGAGAAATAAAAGAACTAAAATCTAACCAAGTTGAAATCAAAAAAGGTATTAATGAGGTGCAATCAAATATGGAGGCTCTTACTGCTAGGATAAATGAGGCAGAAGAAAGAATTAGCGATATAGAAGACCAAATGACAGAGAATAAAGAAGCTGAGCAAAAGAGGGACAAACAGCTACTAGACCACGAGGGGAGAATTCGAGAGATAAGTGACACCATAAGACGAAACAACATTAGAATAATTGGGATTCCAGAAGAAGAAGAAAGAGAGAGGGGAGCAGAAGGTATATTGGAGAGAATTATTGGAGAGAATTTCCCCCAATATGGCAAAGGGAACAAGCATCAAAATCCAGGAGGTGCAGAGAACGCCCCTCAAAATCAATAAGAATAGGTCCACTCCCCGTCACCTAATAGTAAAATTTACAAGTCTTAGTGACAAAGAGAAAATCCTGAAAGCAGCCTGGGAAAAGAAGTCTGTAACATACAATGGTAAAAATATTAGATTGGCAGCAGACTTATCCACAGAGACCTGGCAGGCCAGAAAGAGCTGGCATGATATATTCAGAGTACTAAACGAGAAAAACATGCAGCCAAGAATACTATATCCAGCTAGGCTATCATTGAAAATAGAAGGAGAGATTAAAAGCTTCCAGGACAAACAAAAACTGAAAGAATTTGCAAACACCAAACCAGCTCCACAGGAAAAATTGAAAGGGGTCCTCTAAGCAAAGAGAGACCCTAAAAGTAGTAGATCAGAAAGGAGCAGAGACAATATACAATAACAGTCACCTTACAGGCAATACAATGGCACTAAATTCATATCTCTCAATACTTACCCTGAATGTTAATGGGCTAAATGCCCCAATCAAAAGACACAGGGTATCAGAATGGATAAAAAACCAAAACCCATCCATATGTTGCCTACAAGAAACTCATCTTAAACCCGAAGACACCTCCAGGTTTAAAGTGAGGGGGTGGAAAAGAATTTACTATGCTAATGGACATCAGAAGAAAGCAGGAGTGGCAATCCTTATAGCAGATCAATTAGATTTTAAGCCAAAGACTATAATAAGAGACGAGGAAGGACACTCTATCATACACAAAGGAACTGTCCAACAAGAAGATCTAACAATTTTAAATATCTATGCCCCTAACGTGGGAGCAGCCAACTATATAAACCAATTAATAACAAAATCAAAGAAACACATCGACAAGAATACAATAATAGTAGGGGATTTTAACACTCCCCTCACTGAAATGGACAGATCATCCAAGCCAAAGATCAACAAGGAAATCAAGGCCTTAAATGACACACTGGACCAGATGGACATCACAGATATATTCAGAACATTTCATCCCAAAGCAACAGAATACACATTCTTCTCTAGTGCACATGGAACATTCTCCAGAATAGATCACATTCTTGGTCCTAAATCAGGTCTCAACGGGTATCAAAAGATTGGGATCATTCCCTGCATATTTTCAGACCACAATGCTCTGAAGCTAGAACTCAATCACAAGAGGAAATTTGGAAAGAACCCAAATACATGGAGACTAAACAGCATCCTTCTAAAGAATGAATGGGTCAACCAGGAAATTAAAGAAGAATTGAAAAAATTTATGGAAACAAATGATAATGAAAACACAACGGTTCAGAATTTGTGGGACACAAAAAAGGCAGTCCTGAGAGGAAAATATATAGTGATACAAGCCTTTCTCAAGAAACAAGAAAGGTCTCAGGTACACAACCTAACCCTACACCTAAAGGAGCTGGAGAAAGAACAAGGAAGAAACCCTAAACACAGCAGGAGAAGAGAAATCATGAAGATCAGAGCAGAAATCAATGAAATAAAAACCAAAAAAACAATAGAACAAATCAACGAAACTAGGAGCTGGTTCTTTGAAAGAATTAATAAGATTGATAAACCACTGGCCAGAATTATCAAAAAGAAAAGAGAAAGGACCCAAATAAATAAAATCATGAATGAAAGAGGAGAGATCACAACGAACACCAAAGAAATACAGACAATTATAAGAACATACTATGAGCAACTCTACGCCAACAAATTTGACAATCTGGAAGAAATGGATGCATTCCTAGAGACATATAAACTACCACAACCGAACCAGGAAGAAATAGAAAGCCTGAACAGACCCATAACCAGTAAGGAGATTGAAACAGTCATCAAAAATCTCCAAACAAACAAAAGCCCAGGGCCAGATGGCTTCCCAGGGGAATTCTACCAAACATTTAAAGAAGAACTAATTCCTATTCTCCTGAAACTGTTCCAAAAAATAGAAATAGAAGGAAAACTTCCAAACTCATTTTATGAGGCCAGCATCACCTTGATCCCAAACCCAGACAAGGATCCCATCAAAAAAGAGAACTACAGACCAATATCCTTGATGAACACCAGATGCAAAAATTCTCACCAAAATACTAGCCAATAGGATTCAACAGTATATTAAAAGGATTATTCACCACGACCAAGTGGGATTTATTCCAGGGCTGCAAGGTTGGTTCAACATCTGCAAATCAATCAATGTGATACAACACATTAATAAAAGAAAGAACAAGAACCATATGATACTCTCCATAGATGCTGAAAAAGCATTTGACAAGTACAGCATCCCTTCCTGATCAAAACTCTTCAAAGTGTAGGGATAGACGGCACATACCTCAATATTATCAAAGCCATCTATGAAAAACCCACCGCAAATATCATTCTCAATGGAGAAAAACTGAAAGCTTTTCCTCTAAGGTCAGGAACACGGCAGGGATGTCCATTATCACCACTGCTATTCAACATAGTACTAGAAGTCCTAGCCTCAGCAATCAGACAACAAAAGGAAATTAAAGGCATCCAAATCGGCAAAGAAGAAGTCAAACTATCACTCTTCGCAGATGATATGATACTATATGTGGAAAACCCAAAAGACTCCACTCCAAAACTGCTAGAACTTGTACAGGAATTCAGTAAAGTGTCAGGATATAAAATCAATGCACAGAAATCAGTTGCATTTCTCTACACCAACAACAAGACAGAAGAAAGAGAAATTAAGGAGTCCATCCCATTTACAATTGCACCCAAAACTATAAAATACCTAGGAATAAACCTAACCAAAGAGACTAAGAATCTATACACAGAAAACTATAAAGTACTCATGAAAGAATTTGAGGAAGACACAAAAAATGGAAAAATGTTCCATGCTCCTGGATTGGAAGAATAAATATTGTGAAAATGTCTATGCTACCTAAAGCAATCTACACGTTTAATGCAATTCCTATCAAAGTACCATCCATTTTTTTTCAAAGAAATGGAACAAATAATCCTAAAATTTATATGGAACCAGAAAAGACCTGGAATAGCCAAAGGAATACTGAAAAAGAAAGCCAAAGTTGGTGGCATCACAATTCCGGACTTCAAGCTCTATTACAAAGCTGTCATCATCAAGACAGCATGGTACTGGCACAAAAACAGACACATAGATCAATGGGACAAAATAGAGAGCCCAGAAATAGACCCTCAACTCTATGGTCAACTCATCTTCGACAAAGCAGGAAAGAATGTCCAATGGAAAAAAGACAGCCTCTTCAATAAATGGTGTTGGGAAAATTGGACAGCCACATGCAGAAAAATGAAATTGGATCATTTCCTTACACCACACACGAAAATAGACTCAAAATGGATGAAGGATCTCAATGTGAGAAAGGAATCCATCAAAATCCTTGAGGAGAACACAGGCAGCAACCTCTTTGACGTCAGCCGCAGCAACATTTTCCTAGGAACATCACCAAAGGCAAGGGAAGCAAGGGCAAAATGAACTATTGGGATTTTATCAAGATCAAAAGCTTTTGCACAGCAAAGGAAACAGTGAACAAAACCAAAAGACAACTGACAGAATGGGAGAAGATATTTGCAAATGACATCAGATAAAGGGCTAGTGTCCAAAATCTATAAAGAACTTAGCAAACTCAACACCCAAAGAACAAATAATCCAATCAAGAAATGGGCAGAGGACATGAACAGACATTTCTGCAAAGAAGACATCCACATGGCCAACAGACACATGAAAAAGTGCTCCATATCACTCGGCATCAGGGAAATACAAATCAAAACCACAATGAGATATCACCTCACACCCGTCAGAATGGCTAAAATTAACAAGTCAGGAAATGACAGATGCTGGCGAAGATGCAGAGAAAGGGGAACCCTCCTACACTGTTGGTGGGAATGCAAGCTGGTGCAACCACTCTGGAAAACAGCATGGAGGTTCCTCAAAATGTTGAAAATAGAACTACCCTATGTCCCAGCAATTGCACTGCTGGGTATTTACCCTAAAGTTACAAACGTAGTGATCCGAAGGGGCACGTGCACCCAAATGTTTATAGCAGCAATGTCTACAATAGCCAAACTATGGAAAGAACCTAGATGTCCATCAACAGACGAATGGATAAAGAAGATGTGGTATATATACACAATGGAATACTATGCAGCCATCAAAAGAAATGAAATCTTGCCATTTGCGACGACGTGGATGGAACTAGAGGGTATCATGCTTAGCGAAATAAGTCAATCGGAGAAAGACAACTATCATATGATCTCCCTGATATGAGGGAGAGGAGATGCAACATGGGGGGTTAAGGGGGTAGGAGAAGAGTAAATGAAACAAGATGGGATTGGGAGGGAGACAAACCATAAGTGACTCTTAATCTCACAAAACAAACTGAGGGTTGATGGGGGGAGGGTGTTTGGGAGAGGGGGGTGGGGTTATGGATATTGGGGAGGGTATGTGCTATGGTGAGTGCTGTGAAGTGTGTAAACCTGGCGATTTGCAGACCTGTACCCCTGGGGATAAAAATATATGTTTATAAAAAATAAAAACAAAACAAAACAAAAAAAACAACAACAAAAAAAGAGGAAACAGACACTCTTAATAGGCTTATATCTACTAAAGAAATTGAATCAATAATTAATAACTTTCCAAAACAGAAAGCACCAGGGCTTTATGGGTTCACTGATGAATTCTACCAAACATTTAAGGAGCAAACTATACCAATTCTCTACAGCCTTTTTTAGAAGATAGAAGCAGAGGAAATACTTCCTAACTCATTCTATAGAGCCAAGTGATCCTGATACCAAACCACAAAAAAAATTACAAAAAAAAAGAAAACTGCAGATCATAATTTTTCATGCAAAAATCCTTGATAAAATATAGACAAATTGAATCCAACAATATATAAAAAGAATTATGTAGCACCACCAACTGGGATTTATGCAAGGCTGATTGATCATTTGAAAATCAATTAATTAATGTAACATGTCACATAAACAGATGATTTTTAAAAATCACATGATCCCATTAATAGATTAAGAAAAAGCAATTTATAAAATCTGACAGCCATTCATAATTAAAAAACAAACAAACAAAAAAGCAAAACAAAACACCATAAGAAACTAAGAGAGGGGGAATATGCTGAACTTGGTAAAGACTATCTTTACAAAACCCTACAGCTAACATCATACTTAACGGTGAGATACAGCTTTTCCACTAAAATCAGGTACAAGGCAAACATGAGTTTTCTAATCACTTCTTTTCAACATTGTACTTGATACATGTACTTACCGCAATAAGGAAACAAAAGATACACAAATTGGGAAAGAAAAAATAAAATTCTATTTATTCACAGATGACATGTTCATCTATGTAAAATATCCAAAAAAACTGACAAAAAATTTCCTAGAAGCAATTATAACAAAATTGCAGGATGCAAGATTAATACACAAAAGTCAAGGGTGCCTGGGGGGCTCAGTCGGTTAAGTGTCTGCCTTCAGCTCAGGTCATGATCCTGAGTCCTGGGATGGAGTCCGCATCAGGCCCCCTGCTCAGCAAGGAAGTCTGTTTCTAACTCTCCCCTTGCTCCTCCCACCACTCATGCTCTCTCTCTTTCTGTTAAATAAATAAAATCTTTTAAAAAAATATACAAAAGTCAGTGCTTTCCTGTATATAAGCAATGAACAAGTGGAATTTGAAATTAAAAACACAGTAGTATTTATATTAGAATCCCCTAAAGTTAAAATTCTTACTGTATAAATATAACAACATATTGTACAAGAGTTATATGAAGAAAATACAAAATTGATGAAAGAAGTCAATGAATCATTAAATAAATGCAGATAGTCCATCTCATGGATAGGAAGACTCAATATTGTCAAGAGGTCAGTTCTTCCCATTTGATTTATAAGTTTAATGCAACCTCAATTAAAATTACAGTAAGGGAACAAAGACAGTCTTTTCAACAAATGGTGTTGGAACAATCTGACATCCTCATGCAAGCAAACAAAAACAAAGAAACCCACAAACAACTAAATCTAGATACAGACGTTAATCATTTGCAAAAATGAGCTCAAAATGGATCAGAGATGAAATGTAAAATGTGAAACAATTGAACTCCTAGAAGAGAACCCTGGAGAAAACTTACATGACCTTGGGTATGATGTTGCCTTTTTAGATTCAACACTAGATATGAGCCATGAAAGAAGTAATTAAAACTGGACTTCAATAAAATAATAAAAAGAAAACTTTTGCTTTGCAAAAGACAAATTTAAGAGAATAATAGATAAGCCACAGACTAGGAAAAAACATTTGCAAAAGACAAATCTGATAAAAGACTCTCATGTGAAATACAGAAAAAAACTTAAAACTCAACAATAACAAAGCAATCTGATTAAAAACTGGGCCAGTGATCTTAACAGATACCTCAAAAAACGATGGACAGATGGCAAATAAGCATATGAAAAGATGCTCCACATCACAATTCATCAGGGAAACTCAAATTAAAACAAGAGATATACTTCACACCTTTTAGGTGAAAATCTGGAACACTGGCAGACTATGATATGAAGCAATAGGAACTCTTACGCATTACTAATGGGAATGTAAAATGGTACAAACACTTTGGGAGAGAGTTGGCAGTTTCTTGCCTAACTAAACGAAACTAAACATACACTTACCATACAATCCAGCAATCACACTTCTTGCTATTTACCCAAAGGAGATGAAAGCTTAGTCCATGCAAAAAGTGCACACACATGTTTATAGGAGCTCTATTCATAACTGCCAAAACATGGAAACAACCAAGTTGTCCTTCAATAGATGAATAAATAAATATCTACTGATAGGGGCGCCTGGGTGGCTCAGTGCGTTAAAGCCTCTGCCTTTGGGTCAGGTCATGATCCCAGGGTCCTGGGATCAAGCCCCGCATTGGGCTCTCTGCTCAGCAGGGAGCCTGCTTCCTTTCCTCTCTCTGCCGGCTTCTCTGCCTACTTGTGATCTCTGTCTGTCAAATAAATAAATAAAATATTTTTAAAAAAATAAAAATAAAAAAATTAAATATCTACTGATAAATAAATACCTATAGGATAAATACTGTGGTACATTCAGACAATGGAATATGATTTAACACTAAAAAGAAATGAGCGATCAAGCCACGGGAAGACATGGAGGAATCTTAAATGCATATTATTAAGTGAAGAAACCAATCTGAAAAGGCTACCTACTATATGATTCCAACTGTATGACATTCTGGAAAAGGCAAAACTGTGGAGACAGTAAAAAAGTTCTGTATTTGGGAAATACAAATCAAAACCACAATGAGATACCACCTCACACCAGTCAGAATGGCTAAAATTAACAAGTCAGGAAATGACAGATGCTGGCAAGGATGCGGAGAAAGGGGAACCCTCCTACACTCTTGGTGGGAATGCAAGCTGGTGCAGCCACTCTGGAAAACAGCATGGAGGTTCCTCAAAAAGTTGAAAATAGAACTACCCTATGACCCAGCAATTGCACTGCTGGGTATTTACCCTAAAGATACAAACGTAGTGATCCGAAGGGGCACGTGCACCCAAATGTTTATAGCAGCAATGTCCACAATAGCCAAACTATGGAAAGAACCTACATGTCCATCAACAGATGAATGAACAGATGAATGGATAAAGAAGATGTGGTATATAATGGAATATTATGCAGCCATCAAAAGAAATGAAATCTTGCCATTTGCGATGATGTGGATGGAGCTAGAGGGTATTATGCTTAGTGAAATAAGTCAATCGGAGAAAGACAACTATCATATGATCTCCCTGATATGAGGAAGTGGAGATGCAACGTGGGGGGTTTGAGGGGTAGGAAAAGAATAAATGAGGGGCGCCTGGGTGGCTCAGTGGGTTAAGGCCTCTGCCTTCAGCTCAGGTCATGATCCCAGGTCCTGGGATCGAGCCCCGCATCGGGCTCTCTGCTCAGCAGGGAGCCTGCTTCCTCCCCTCTCTCTCTCTGCCTGCCTCTCTGCCTACTTGTGATCTCTCTCTCTCTCTCTCTGTCAAATAAATAAAATCTTTTAAAAAAAAAAGAATAAATGAAACAAGATGGGATCGGGAGGGAGACAAACCATAAGAGACTCTTAATGTCACAAAACAAACTGAGGGTGGCCGGGGGGAGAGGGCTAGGGAGAGGGTGGTGGGGTTATGGACATTGGGGAGGGTATGTGCTATGGTGAGTGCTGTGAAGTGTGTAAACCTGGCGATTCACAGACCTGTACCCCTGGGGCTAATAATACATTATATGTTTATAAAAAAATAAAAAATAAAAATTAAAAAAAAAGATCTGTAGTTGTTAGAGGTGTGAGTGAAGGGATGAATAAGCACAGCACCTGGGATCTTCAGTACAGTGAAAATATTCTCTATGATATTAAATGATCGATATGTCATCAGACATTTGTCCAAAGCCATAGGAGATACAATATCAAGAATGAACCCTAAGGTAAACTACAGATTTTGGTTGATTATGATGTGTCAATGGTAATGATGTACCATTCTGGTGAATGATACTTGATATTGAGGGTAGGGGTGAGGTTATGCATGTGTGTGGGTGTGGAGTGTATGAGAATTCTTTGTATCTTTTTTCAATTTTGTGGTGAGCCTAAAACTGTTCTAAATAAATAACATAAAAAACCACAAGTTTAGGAAATCTAAAAAGTTAGGGGAAGTATTCCTAGTCAAAAGCAATAGGATATGCTATGGAGGTGAGGATGTGCAAAGTATATTGTGAGGTAATAATTATTGCTGCCTCCCTTTGAGCAGACTAATTAGATGAGAGATCAGAAGACCTAGGACAGATTTTGAGAGTTTAAATTTTCTTTACTGAAGATATTTTAAGTTAGAATGTTCTGTTTGAAACTTTTGCTCTGAGAAGGTTAATCTGTCAGTGTTGTATATCAGGGCATGGGAGAACAGAGGCAGGAAGGCAGTGCGATAATTCCATTGTAAAAGGATAAAAGCTCAGACTAGTAGATTGGTAAGGGAAGTGGAAAGAAAAGGGAAAACTGACAAAGGCAATTTAATGTATTTACACCCACTATTTTCTACAAAGGATTTAGTGTCTCTTTGAGAAAATACAAAAAGATGAACTAGAAATATAAGGGAGGATGTTATAAAAACTTTTAAAAGGCAAAATCGTTGCTCTATGGCACTGGTTTCTGGCCGACAGTGCATATATGGAAATGTTGTGGGAAGTGTGCTTCTCAAGAGAGGCAGAAGTTTTTTTCTAAATACAACTTCTAGAAAAAGCTAAAAAGCAAAAAACCTCTTATTCGTGTTTTCTAGTGGTTTTCATTTGGGTATTATTTTGCTCCCTAAAAGACATCTGTCATGGTCTGGAGACATTTTTGACGGTCATATTGAGTGAGGAGGAGGGTGTGCTACTGCCATCTAGTGGATACAGGTGAAGGACGCTGCTAACTAGCTTCCAACACACAGGCTGGCCCCCTGCAACAAAGAATTCTCTGGTTCAAAATGTCAGTGGTGCTGAGATTTTAAAACTCAGTAGGATTAAGCTGGTCATTTTTGTGTAGACACATTCAAGTATCCAGTGAATTTGAAATGTTAAACATAGTTCTATCATATGCAGTCCACTACAACCTGCTCTACTTTCCATTGTATTTACCAAAATCAAAATCGCTTGCTTTCCTGTGGAATTCAAAATTACTTATTTCATATTTATCACCTACTTAACCTCCAGCACTTGCTTGAACATAAGCTCCATCCGTTTAGGAATCTTTGCAAGTTTTGTACAAGTGACATTTCCATCACCAGTGCTTGGTACAGAGTAGAACCTTAATAATCACCTTTTTCATGAATGATTGAATGAAGCTGGTTAAAAATACACAGATTTCTAGTGGTTTAATCAATGCTATTGAAATTTAAAGATTGAAATACTCAGAAGAAAGGAGAGTAGGTATGACCATAAGTTATCTTCCCCACATCCTATTTGGTTCTTTATACTTTTAAATGAATCTAGATTTTAGACTCCAAGAGCCTCCTTTCTTTGAAGAACCAATGTGATGGACAGAATTCCTTCATGCTGATTGTAAGACACTGGGAAGAAACCAGTGGACATACTGGTTCATTAAATAGTGAAAGAAAGACAAAGGCTGTCACAGACTACGTAGAGGATATTCTATCCATGTGGAAGCATTCTAGTACTTTCCTAGGAAAAATGTGATAGCAAAATGTTTTGTTCCCCTGACATTCAACTGAGTCAAGTCCATATCTTTCTTCCCTTGGCACCTTCTCTCAATATCTATCTATCAATCTATCTATCTATCTATCTATCTATCTATATTTTTTTAAGTAAGCTCTACCCTCAACATGGAGCTTGAACTCACGAGGCGGAGAGCAAGAGTCACAAACTCTATTGACTAGCTCCTAGCTAGCCAGGAGCTCCTGAACCATTCTTAATCATAAGTGATACTATTCATAATGATATTACGTAAAAAAAAAAAAAAAAGGAGAAAAATTCATAGCATTTGCCAACATTATTGGCAAAAATCTCTATTCTTATTTTAATTTATAAGTCTTAAGGTAAATAATATTAACTCCATTGTTCATCAGAAGTAAAGATAACAAATACCAATGAAAATGGTTGATGTATCAATAAAAATGTTTGATATTATAAATATAAAAATGTAATAGGAAGGTCTTCGAGAATAGTGTACTGGCAAGTGAATGTTCCCAAAAAATGAATGTAGTAACCATATTAAACAACCTACATGGAACAATATAGATCCTAGAAATACACATAAGAAGACTTGTCTTGGGGCACCTGGGTGGCTCAGTGAGTTAAGCCACTGCCTTCAGCTTAGGTCATGATCTCAGGGTCTTGGGATGGAGCCGCATCAGGCTTTCTGCTCAGCAGGGAGCCTGCTTCCCCCCTCTCTCTCTTCCTGCCTCTCTGCTTACTTGTGATCTCTGTCTGTCAAATAAATAAATAAAATCTTAAAAAAAAAAAGAAGAAGACTTGTCTTGCTAAAATTCATTTTATTAAAAATTAATATTTTGTTAATTATAAAAAACTATCACTAAACATCTCAATACTCTAAAACCATATTTTTAAGATGAGTAAATTTTATGAAAATAAAACAGGATTGTCTTATTTTTGGAAGATAAAATATTATAATAAAGGAATTATTACAGTAAGGAAATATATTACAATAAGGAAATATAGTAAAATTATTACAATAAGGAAATAATAATGCTTAATTATTTATTGTGCTAAAAAAATGTGTTTGCACAACCAGAAGGCACAATGTATTACCACTTCTTTTTTTCTTTCAGCTTCTCCATTCCTGCAACCTTGTTTTTGGTAGCAAGATACAAAAGAACAACTTGAATCACATCTTTATTTTTGCCTGAATTTGATACCCAAG
Source organism: Lutra lutra (assembly GCF_902655055.1). Classification (NCBI taxonomy): domain Eukaryota; kingdom Metazoa; phylum Chordata; class Mammalia; order Carnivora; family Mustelidae; genus Lutra; species Lutra lutra. The sequence continues at coordinate 47,517,399 of NC_062283.1, read as the reverse complement.
TGCACACAGAGATATCTACATGTAAAGTTTTATTTATTTAGAAACATTTTTTGGGGGGACGCCTGGGTGGCTTGGTGGTTAAAGCCTCTGCCTTCGGCTCAGGTCATGATCCCAGGGTCCTGGGATTGAGTCCCGCATCGGGCTCTCTGCTCAGCAGGGAGCCTGCCTCCTCCTCCTCTCTCTCTCTCTGCCTGCCTCTCTGCCTACTTGTGATCTGTCAAATAAATAAAAAAAAATCTTAAAAAAAAAAAGAAACATTTTTTTGGTAACGTGTTACTATCTGTTTCCTGCAGCCTGAATTTTTGTGGATTTAATTTTAAATGTCCTTCCTTTATTTTAATCTTCTTTCTATTACTTCCACATGAAATTAAGTCAAATAACACCATTCAAAATAAATAGAAATGAATTAGGTGTAAATAAAAAGAATTGATACTACCAAGCAAAAACATGAAAGAAACATTATAAAACAGGATTTGTGAACAGTTACATGGATACATGAAATCGATTTATGGTCCGTAATAGTAATTAGTTACTCATACTGAAATGACTTTTCACTTAGGCAAGGACTAAGATCGCACACAGAATGCCACGATCCAAGTAAATAAAGAACTGGTAAATCTGCCATTATAAATCACATTAATGTTCTATCAGTGCATGTGTGTGTGTCTGTGTGTGCATATGCACATGCATACTCACACACCCAGGCATTCTGTGTGTACTCTGTAACTCAAATGGCACCATTTCCATTTATGCTAACATTGTAATTTTATTCATGTTTATATTTACAGGCACGATAGACCGTTTTGTATATTTATATGAAATTATTGAGACTAAATTTTAAAAGAATAACCCATACCCAATAATTTATTTATATTCTCAGATACAAATATTTTCCAGATTTAAAAATATCTTCCTAAAGGCAAAAACACCTACAGCTTGTTTTATCTACCATTCTATTGTCTCATGTTGTAAATTTGAAATAGAAAGATATAATTTTATCTATAGCTAGTTTAACTGTTAAAAAATGAAATGTTTTTCTTTAGTTGGCAGAAAGTTTATCAGCACAATATTCAAAACCAAAATATGGTGTTTTATTACAGTTGAAAGTTCTGAAAGGAATGAAATACACTGGCTGCTGTGAAAGCTGTCATTTCTCTCTCTCTCTCTCTCTCAAAAGAAAGAAAGGAAGAAAGAAAGAAAGAAAGAAAGAAAGAAAGAAAGAAAGAAAGAAAGAAGGAAAGAAAGAAAAAAAGGAAGGCCTAATAACAGAATCAACAGGAAGGTGGGTGGCTGAAAATTCCTGTATCTTACAAACATCTGTCTTTGGCAAGCTTACTGGATGACAGCTGATATACTATTGGAATAGCTTCTCAGTGTGAAAATTGTATTTGGTTGTGTCTTAATGCTCTTCCCTTGGATACAGTACAGCTCCAAGAGTTGAATGGCTTGCTATTTAACAGTAAGTGCTGATGTTGAAAATTCAATATATTACTCTGGTGTAAATGAGCTTATAGTAATCACTACTGATATCACCAACTTCCTTCTGAAACAGATGCTAGGAAATGAATTTCCTGAATTAAGATAGTAGAGTGTTGAAATGCTCACTAAAAGTTAACATTCCAGATGTTGCACGACTCTCTTAATCCTAGATTTTTTTTTTCTTCATATAGATAGGTCTACCGTCTGTTTCCCCATCAATCAATGATGTTGAGGTGATTCTGGATTTTTGTGTTAATATAGGCTACACTGAGTCTTAGGAAAGTGTATTTTCTATGAAATTCTCTTAACTTACTTATTTCAACTATGCTAGCTTTTGGTTTATTGCCCTCCCTGGAGTAGGATTATTTGTCTTTACAAGACTTAAAATGTGTAAGACATGATATCCCTTGAGGGTTTTAAGTGATATTTGCTTTAAGTTGATCTTGCTTGAGGTAAGGCTAAATGTCAAACTTCCCCTCGGAGAAGGGAAGGATTTTGAGTTCCACTACCATTTTTTTCATGTGGTTGTGTGTGTGTGTGTGGGGGGGGGTGTGTATTTATTGTTGTTAATGAGTATGTAACAAGCTTAACTATGCTATGTATTCACATTAATTCTAGTGATGTTTATATTGATGAAATCTCACTAATATTATTTTCCTGATTATTGAATATTTACCAGGCCCAAATGTGGGGTGACTGAACTAAATACTATCACAGGCATATACAAAAGCTGAGAGGTAAGCTTTCCATAACTTCTGGAATTTTCCCCTAGAGAAGCATGAGGCATAGCGTGTCATGGAGACTGATGGCAAATTCATGCTATTTTCTGCTCTGTTCAATGGTTCTTTCATCTGAAGCTTCAAAACAGTAATCATCATTCAAAAATGGACAAGAATAAGAGAAAAACTTTGATATCAATGAATCTGTATTAGAGGCAGGTTTTTCAAAGACAATTGCTGTAGACAAAGTGTCTTTGCTGTTCTAAAAACTGTAGCCTTGAAAATGACAAACAGCTCCACGTGAAAATAGGGAGTAAACTCCTTTAGAGAACAAGGCTTTGGAGTGGCTTTCAAAAATATTGGGGGGAGGGAGTGGCTGCATAATCTATAGTTATCAATCTACTAATTACTTTTTCTACCAACTGTTTTTAAGACATGCAAAACAGCACATTTTAGTTTTTAAAAATCAACTTTTTTTTTTTTTCTGTACTAGCACCGTACCAGAAATAGTCTAGTATTGCCCCTACTTTTCTCCCCCACAAGCCTTTCTTAAGAAGAGGCTTGAAAACTTGCCTTCCAACATAATGGTCAAGAATATAGGGCACTTGTACAACATCCTGCCATGCTAATACGTCTTGATTGCTCACTCATCCAGTTCCTTTAAATGTATTAGCCTGACAGTGAGGTACTTTAAGACATTCAAAGGCAGGATTAGAAAATCAGCATACAGTGTAAATTAGTGAATACTTTTATAGGATGCACCAGTCTTGGGTTAGTGGCCATAAAGTGACCTTGACAGAGCTATTTACAGCCATGTTTAAAATGCACAATTTAACCTGAAGTGAATAAAAGGTATTTATCACATCAGTGTCTGCATAAGTAACCCCTCATTCTCTTGTTGAGGATTTTTTTGGGGGGGGGGCATACTGTCAGAGAAGTTCAGAAAGCACATTAGAAAGGTTCTATAATTATAGTTTTTGCAATTCAAATAGCCTTGCTAAAGTGAAGTAAAACATTATTTGTACAATCAAAGGAAATCACTCCTCAGACCAATTCTGTTTACGAGATTTCTATAATTATACCCAAAACACTGTATTGGAGAATAATGATGTAATTGCCATCGATGATCCTGCATGTTTTTGATGGTCATGCAAGCAACATTCATAAGGTTCCATAAACATTTTCTAGTTCATTTTCATTAACAACTGATCATAACACATAGCAGAGAACTTTGCTCCATTTTTTCACTTTGACTGATAACTTTAATTATCTTTAAAGTACTGACTGGGAGAGCTTTTCAGTTACAAACTTTATATGGAGAAGACAAACTTGAAGATACATAAGCAAGAAGCACAATAAGGGTGACCTGACTAGGGCCACTGGCTTGGGTGCCCACACACTGAAGACTGGAATCACAAACCATTTCTGGATCTTCCACCTGATCTTTTTGCCATCATCTTGCCATAATATTTTTAATTCTTCAGTTTGGACTTTTAAGACTATTCACTGAGTGCACTGAACATAAATTCACACAATGAACAATGACCCTTTAAACGTGTTTTTTAATAAATTCATAGATTATCCCATGACTCACATCTGTTTCTCTTCCTCTACACACAATATCCTCAAAACAAGTATGGTCATTCTTTCCTATCAGTATACTTCAAACAGAACTGGAGAGTATAGAATGCTTACCGTAGCCTGCTGTGTCAAGTGCATTACACATGTTCCTAAAGTGTTGCCATGACTTGCAACTGTCATTAATAAAATGAAATAAAACAAATACATCAAACAGCTTAGTCTCCCTACTAATCATTTTGCCCCATTTCAATTCACATCACCTGTGTGGAAGTCCCTTCTCCATGCCCCTACTGCCCCGGGGCCTGCGTTGTAGCCATGTGGTTATCGTGTCTACTCTGGAATGTATACTTTAGAGGTGATTTTTTTTTTTCTGTTATATTTGTAAAAACTGTGAATAACGACACTGACTCAAAGTTTTTTGAACAAACTGTTTATATCTGGTTCAACTTAGGAAACTCCCAAAATGTGTTATATAGTTCATTAAATGTGAAATCTTACAATTTAGCTAGGATTTTCAAAACACTTTCACATATATTAGGTACCTGGAGACTCACAATGGCCTAGCGAAAGGCAGGGAAGCTGCTATTATTTATTTTAAGGATGAGGGAATCATGGCTTAAGTGATACCATTCAGACTCCATACACTCTGACTCTGACCAATCCAGCATGATGTTTCAAACAGTGCTGTGCATTTTGAAAACCATATAAGTCCTTAGTATACATATTGATAAGCATTAGAAAAATAAAGATTGGAACATCAAGTATTTTTTTAAAGATTTTATTCATTTATTTGAGTGAGAGAGAGAGAGAGTGTGTGCCCAGTGAGCACGAGTGGTGGGGAGGGGGAATGGAGGAGGGACAAGCAGACTCCCCACTAAGGGCAAAGCCCCAGTCGGGGCTGGATAGCAAGACCCTGAGATCATCACCTGAGCCACAGTCAGAAGCTTAACTGACTGAGCCACCCAGGCGCCCCAGAGCCACAAGTATTTTTGCAATTGTCCCCATCCCTCCTCCATATAGGCATTAACATATGCCGAATTACAACCACTTAAAGAAAGGTAAATTGGAATCTGGGAACATCATTACAATTCCTAAAGCGCTCTGAGGAAAATTCTTGTTACGCCAACTCAGCTTTGACAAAAAGGGCAGAACTTCACTTAATACTGCTGGCATTATGACACCGCTGCTCTCTTGTCTGCAACAATGATGCCCTTCAGCCACCAACTAAAGAAGCAAGCTACTGGAACGATTAAGTACTGCTCTCAGCCATAAAATTGTAAAAAATGAAGCTCTCTCGTCATGTTCATGAAATCCATTCTTCTACAGGAAAGCAAAAAGTGTGTGACCCACCCATGCTCACGAAATCGAAACAATTTGCTGATACCGTTGGAGAGATAGAGCGCCCCGACCTCTCTGCCTTCTCCAAAGATACAAGGGCAGCTTGAGACGAACAAATTTAGATGCTGACTCAGAAAGACTGAGTGGAAGGGCAGGGGCCACAAGCAAATAAAACACAAGCAAGATACCACGGTTAACTCTGCAGCTAGCAAAGATGAAAGAACACTGTGAGCAACTCACTTAAAGAAGACCTACGACAAGTTTCTAAACTGGGGGAAAAAAAAAAAAGGGAAAAGGAAAATGGGCCAGGAAAGGAAACAGATGGCAATGGAAACACCATAGTGAATAAACAGGCATCAGGACAAAGTTGCCACAGAATCAAGGACTGTCATAGTACCAGAGAAATTCTGGCAGAGGGACGCTCCACAGGCGTCGCCAAGTGCCACCAGGCACAGCACTGAGAATCACGCTTCAGTGGTATGTCGTTTTCGGAAGCACCTGCCACATTCTAGCACAGTCTTCAGCACCTACTCTTTCTTAGTCCTGAACGGAGTCCATAGAGTCCTGTGTGTATGTGCATGTGCGTATAGATTAGATTAGACAGATGATTGATAGGTAGATGATAGATAGATAAAGACATACTCATGTAAATAATAATCGTCAGTATTTACTGAGTACTTTTAAGTGCCAATCACTAAATCTGGGTATCTAAATACCCAGGAAGATCCTAGGAGAACGGAAATATAATTATCCTCAATTTACCGATGATGTTGCTGTGCGCAGAGCAAACTCTGCCCATAGTCATTGCTTTGAACAAAGGAGCGAGGCTTTGAACGCAGGCAGTCTGGCTCTAGAGTTCATGCTCCGAACACATCTCTTATTATAGATTCGAAGCATAATATACCGATATATGTAATTTTTCCATTACATGTAATTCTCATTCTCATAAATCTATGTTAATGACTTTTGCCATGTAGTATCAACCAGTGCACTGAGAGGCCATCACAGGATATTGTGAAAATTAATAAAGGGAAACCTCACTAGAGTCTGTAATTGGCTCTCCTTCCTGTAATTGATGTTGAGTGGTAGGCTCCCCTTCCCAGACTCCCTATGCTATGTTAGTAAGGTTTCCGTTTATTAATTTTCACAGTGTAAACTGCTGAACGTCCTATGGTTCACCAATGAAAGTGGACTGTCTCTTCTGTCTCCTTGATTTCCTGGGTCACCGTCACGGCATTCTTCCTTCGACATCTCAAACACTTTCCAACAGTGTATCGTCTGCTGCTTCTCCAGGCTGCTAACCACCACAGCCACCACACCGGAGCCACAGGCAGCACTCTGGGAACAGATCTCAGAACTCCACCAATCCCCTCCCACCTTCTTCACACAGAGAAAAGAGAGAAAAGTCCAGGGGTTACTAAGGCTAGTGATTTTTTTTTTTTAAAGGACCAAGAAAATTCACCATTCTCCACACATCCCTATACCTTGATTGCAGATAAAGGTACACTCCACCAATCTTCCCGGCTTCTTCACATTTCAGCTGTGTGCCAGAAGTCTCTAGAACTCTCTGTGCCTCAGTTCAAAGCAATAGTACATGATCTGATTAATCTGAAGTTTGAGGTGAGTCAATTAAAACAGCGCCTTACAAATGCAAGCACTCAACAGTCATCAGCTGTTGATGTCATCATCATGACTATAATCTACCTTTATCCCCTCACTCTCATTCATAAATGTTCTCATGGTTCTAGGCCCTGATCCAACCTCTGACCTCTCTAGTCATACCTAAACCATTTAATTCTGTTTTCTGTTTCAACTTTTGTGATATAACAAAAGACACAACAGAACACAATACCTTATATATTTTCCATCTCTAGGTGGACAGAGTCCACATTTTCTTAACTAGAGCCTGGCTCTCCTTTCTCTGCAATTCAGTTAGCATATGCTGTTTCTGTCCCTCGCGCATATGTCCAGGTCACAAAGAGAAGTGCGTTTCTTCCATCTTCATCAGTGTTGCTTCCACTGATTAAATTCCTATTTGGCAGGTAAAAAAAAAAAAACCTGTGCTCTTGAAGTGAAGGCGTGTGGCCACCCTTCACATACTGCTGTCTGTAAGCCATCTACATATACCCTTATTCATTTGTGACCTTAAAATCTATGCTTTTTTTTTTTTCTAACAAACCATTCATTAATATAAAGATTTCACATAGCCATATAGAGACCCACCCATTTTCCTAGCTCTTGCCATAGTGGTATTTACTTCTATTCCACTTTAATGACTTGTTTTTTTGTTTTTTTGTTTTTTTTAAGATTTTATTTATTTATTTGACAGAGAGAGAGAGACAGTGAGAGCAGGAACAAGAGCAGGGGGACTGAGAGAGGGAGAAGCAGGCTTCCGGCTGAGCAGGGAGCCCCGCTGAGCTCAATTCCAGGACCCTGAGATCATGACCCAAGCCAAAGGCAGACGCTTAACGACTGAGCCACCCAGGCACCCCCAGTGACCTGTTCTAATGGTCATACTCTTCAGTTTGCACTACTTGGAATTGCTTAATCTCTTGGATTTTCCAGTTAAGCACCACCATCCATATTTACAACTTTGTTCCTATTCTATTTTAGGTGTTCTTATTTCTATAACACTTTAAAAAAAAATAATAATACAGTAGTCTAATTTCTTTTCTTTACTATAGTCTTGTCTTTACTCCCTCCTCTGTTTAGCTTTAACCCCATGATCTATAATTCAAACTAATGCCCTTGACAATGCCTTTAATTTTCTCAACTCTTGCCACTACATCAAACCCACATCACCCAAACCCAACTGTGGGTCAATCGAAATCTCTATCTCTTGGTATCCATCCACGTGCACGTTACTGTGGACAGCTGAGGGACAGACAATTTTGCAGAAAAATGCACTCCAACATCAATGGCACTATTATAACCTCAACTGATCCACTTCAACAGCATCTGGTTCTTCAAACATTTTAGACTTTGCCTAATCTCTCTTATTGTCCACAACAATTTAGTATATGTGCTGCTGAAGCGAGCACTGTCCACAACAATTTAAAAGTTTTTTACATCTCCTTAGCCTTGGACCCAGCATCTCCGTCCTGACATTTAGCAGATAACACTGCCTCCTACTTCACACAAAGTTGTTGGCTGAGGTTTTTAAGAATGGAAATATTGATTTGGGTTAAAAATATAAGGGCATACTCTTAGTTACCACATCAACAGTCAATGTTTTCAACTACCTGCATTAAAGGAATGCCTACTGAAAAGAATATTTAAAGCTCTATTTAAAGCTATCAGTAGTTCCTTTAAAGATTTAATCTTAGATGTCGTGAAATTTCAGTTAATGCAAATGGGAAACACTGACTTGCGAAACTTCTTGAATTTTAATTTTATGGATACATCAGACACCAGTAAATCAAGTCTGGTAGCTCTTAATAAAGTCAGAGAATAAATTAAATGGAAAAGCACACACGTTTCCACCAGATTTCTTTTGGCATTAACAGACAGTAAAATGATCCACCACACACTGCCAAGCTGCAGAGTTTTGTAGACCAATTCTGAAATGTAGTGTGTAGTTTGTAGCAACCATCTGCTGAAATCTCTTTACTTCCTGTCATTTGACTCACATGAAATTAAAATATCGATAGAAACAATTTCTGCAGGGAAACTGGAAAAGTTAATAGAAAAGTCAATTAAGGGTTTCATGAGATTATACGGTCTGGTTTCTTGATGCTTCCACTATTCTTAATTATATAACAGGACTAAAAATAAAATATAAAATGTAACAGAAAGTAGACTCTGCCAAGTGTAAGCAAAAATATGAAGACAGTTATGGGTTAGGTAAGATGAAATACAGTTTTAGATTTGCCACAGAAGTCAAGTGTGCATTCAATGGCAGCCATATTAGCAGACAAATTCTAATAAGGTAAACATTAGCTTTATAATAAAATATTAAATATGCTTAAATGCCACCGTCGTTATTTCTTGACTCCCTGCCTCTGTGCTCCTAGATACCAGCTACATATACGTTTTTCCTTTTCAATTGGCTCAAAACTTGATTCTGATTTCATTAAAAAAAATAATGATCCTTTGACTTGGAAAACACTGACATAATCAAGACTGGAGGACGAAATCTAAACTATAATCAGTCTTAATTTACTTAGCTTTGTTGCTAAATGTTTCTCTGGAATCTTTAGGCACCTAGCTTTGGTTTCACAGCTCTCTGTGGTGATTCCCAGGGCTCAGGAGGTGTCCCCCTTTAGGTCTCCTATTTATTTTTTTCCTAGAGCTGATCTCCTGTATACTGAAGTCTGTTTCCCTGCCTGGGTTTAGAGAACCTATTCGCTTTCACTTAGTCTAACAATCTTCCCAATCTGGCCCTTAACTCTCTAAACCCCGGACAACTTCCAGGTCCTCTGTCCCTGGTCTCTTTAGACTCATATCCTTCTACTGATAGGAGACAGCTAACAAGAGCTTCGCAGTCCTTCCAAATACTTTTTTTATAGTCCAAAACAATCAGGAGATACAACTTAAGGGTAAAATAAAACAATCTGTAACTTAGAATCACACTTTTTGTTCATGTAGAAGGTTAGCTTAATCCATTTCTTTGTATTAAGTCATTGAAGTTCCAGAATACTAAAAATATATTTTACTTCCTCTTTTAATCACACAGATAGAATCTAGATTCAATCAACATTTTCACATATTTTGAATTGCAATCCACACAGAGCTTAAGGCAAATGATACATATATTCACATAAATGTTATTAATAGTAAGTGATTCTATTAACTTGCTAATTGTTATTTCATGCTGTTAAAATTTATGGAAGAAGAATATGCTAATATGCACATTGGATATATAATATTGGACAGCATTCCTGGAGATTATTTTCATAATTTCTGGGGGGGAGGGAAGGGCAGAGGGCGAGGAAGAGAGAGAGAATCTTATGAAGGTCCACACCCAGCATGTAAGCCCAACATGGTGAGGCTCAATTTCACAACCCTGAGATCATGGCTTGAGCCAAAATCGAGAGTCAGATGTTTAAATGACTGAGCCACCCAGGCGCCCCTTATCTTCATAATTTTGAAAGTATTTTAATTTTTATATAAGTCAAATTCAGAGTTAAAATAATGTGCATAAACTCCCACTGAATATGTAGTTTTAAAAACAAGTATTTAATTTAGATTTACACTTGCTAAAAAACCTTGAGATCTTTATGAGCCAATGTTTCTTGAAAAATCAAACTGAAGCAATATGATAATTTTATGTCCTGAGAGAGAACTGTACAAAAAGAAAAGTAGATCTCTGGAAGTTGGCTGTGGTTCAGTATTATAAAAATATTAAAGCATAGATGTTTAAAGGATATTAAAAAGCTCATAAGTATTGATCCTCTTCTACCATTTTTTTAGAACATTTACAAATAAGAAAATAAAAATGCTATCCTAATTTATATCTGTGAAGTGACACGGAGGAAAAAAAAAATACACTCAAGCAGGGAGTTTTTGTACTCGACTAACTGATTGTTAATAATCACAATTATGTGTGGTTTGATGTTTTCCACAATACTGTGGTCAAATAAAGTGGGATAATTCAGAAGCAATAGACACACTGAACCTCAGATCAATAAAGACATGAGTAGCTTACGCAGATGGGTTTTATAAAATAAGTAAGAAAAGTCAAGTTTGCAACACGTCAACAAGAAGCAGTATGTTTCCATTAAAATAAATGAAATTCAGCTACAGCTAAACTCTTCTAAGCACTTCAAAGAAATGTGTCCTCTGAAAATAACCAATGTTCTTTCCTCCACACAAATTTGTTTTTGAAAGGAATTATAAACATTTGTGAGTAAATTTTGAGACCAGAGCCTTAATCTTAATGAGGTAAAGAGTCGAAGTCACACTGGAAAAGATTCTGGAGAAATTCTGAAGAAAAGCAGAAGAAATTGAAGAGACTCCAGCTCAGGGAAAGATGTAATAAGCACCCGCCATACTGTTCTCCCAGTGAATGGATGAAGTCATTATTTGAGGACTCTAAAACATATCATGCAGATAGGGGAAGAAAACAATAATTTGAAACAACATTGAACCTAGTGGGGAGTTCATTGCTTTTTCTCCTCTGGACTCACGTCAGTCCATAACTTGGAAGTGGGCATTGTCATGGATAAAGAGAAACCTGAGAGAAATTCTCCCCGAATTGACAATCAGGTGAGCGTTACATTATGCTGGGACAACAACCTACAATAAACTTTCATTCACTGATTCAACCAACAATAATTTACTGAGCACTTACTGTGAGCCAAGCATTTTTCTTAGTTCTGGTGATACTCAATAAATAAACCAGATAGAGATCACTGGATCTTACATTGTACCAGAAAGAGACAGACAGCAAACAAGAGACTTAATAATTAAGCAAATTACATGGTGGTTTAGAACGTGATGAGCACTATCTAAAAAGATAAGCCAATAAATACAGCAGGGTAAGGGAAATCAGGAGTGTTATCAGGGAAGCAAGAGGAAGTTTCAAGGGCTTTGGGTTTTGGGAAGGACTCATTGGAAAAAAATGACATATGAACAAAGATTTGCAAAAGGTGAGGAAGTCTTCAATGCTGAATCAAGGGGAGTGGGTTTTGGGAAGGACTCATTGGAAAAAAATGACATATGAACAAAGATTTGCAAAAGGTGAGGAAGTCTTCAATGCTGAATCAAGGGGAGTGGGTTTCATACAGAGGAAAAGCCTGTTCAAAGGCCCTAAAGTAGGAACAAGCCTGACTTGCTTAAGATGAGATGAGAAGGTTAGAGTGGCTGGAGCAGAAGCAGCAGAGGGGACTCACAGATTGTGAGGTTGAAGAGAAACTGTGGGGTGAGCAACTCATGTAGGATCTTAAAGGCCATCATAAATTCTTTAAGTTTTAGTCAGCATGAAGCAGAGAGCCTCAGAGCCAAAGGGCTTTGAGTACAGGAATAATATTACCTGGTTTAGTTTAAAATGGATTATTCTGGCTGCCATGTTGTAAAAAGACTATGTGAAGGCCGTGGAATAAATACAATAGCACATTTTATAGGGCTATCTTATAAAATGTTAGGGGGCACCAGGGTGGCTCAGTGGGTTAAAGCCTCAGCTCGGGTCATGATCCCAGGGTCCTGGGATCAAGCTCCACATCGGGCTCTCTGCTCAGCGGGGAGCCTGCTTCCTCCTCTCTCTCTCTCTCTGCCTGCCTCTCTGCCTACTTGTGATCTCTATCTGTCAAATAAATTAATAAAATCTTTTTTAAAAAAATAAAATGTTAGTCTATAGGGCACTGCGATCAAGCAGAAATGTGTGTGTGTGTGTGCGTGTGTGTGTGTGTTTTCTTTGCCAGAACCCTCTAGGACCTCTGATCCATGGAAAATACTCTAGGAAATGTAATTCATGAATTTATTTATGATCTGAAGGCAAGCATATCTTACAGGCAATCTTCAATAAACATTATGTCTCACAACCAAGATTTGAAAGGAAATGGGCAGCTGAGCATTTGAGTTTGTAATCTCTGGCAGGATCTGAAGGGCAGGTCTCTTGTGTTACCAATCAAATGTATAACCCTATGCTTTGAAAGTGTGTGGTTAAGTTCAAAAGAGCTAGTCTTTGGACTGACTGACACAGAGATAGTTTTGGTTATGGCCGATTTACAAAAGAATGGGTAGGAATGATAAATGGCAATAAAAATCAATAAAGGGTCTCTCTAGGATCCCTGTCTTGGTAGGAGGAAACATTACCATCAGCTTGAGATGAGGCAGTAACGGTGGGCATATCCAAGACTATTCTCAGGAAACTAGTATTCTAACATAGATAAAATAATATGTGTGGCCCCCAATTCTGTGCTCCATTGCAGTGGTTCCCAATCCAGGGGCTGCCAATGTTAGGGGGTCATTTGTGGGGGGCAGTGTTAAGGTTTCACAAAATTGTCTATTTATCTGCTTTTGCATGTGAGTATTACCTTTCATTAATATAAAAAGTATAGCTACAATGTTGTGGAAGATTCATTAAACTTCCTAACACTGAACGTGCTTATAATTTGTTTATATCTTTTTCTAGTTAGAGGACAATCAGTAAATTATGAAAATACATTTGGAGGACATATGCCCAAAATGATGGTTTTCATCAATTGTAATCTTTTTTTTTTCTTTTTTGCTTTAAGATCTCCCTTTAATTAAAAAGTGATTCCTTTCTTACAAGGGTGACTCATTTTTTTTTTAATTGAGATAAATTTGGTATAAAACATCATCTAAGTTTCAGGTGGGGATGCCTGGGTGGCTCAGTGGGTTAAGCGGCTGTCTTTGGCTCAGGTCTTGATCCCAGGGTCCTGGGATCGAGTCCTGCACCGGGCTCCTTGCTCAGCCGAGAGCCTGCTTCTTCCTCTGTCTGCTTCTTCCTCTGCCTGCTGCACTGCCCCTCCTGCTTGCACTCTTTCTCCCTGACAAATAAGTAAAATCTTTAACGAAAAGATTTCAGATGTACAACATTATAATTCAACAACTATATGCACTACAAAGTGATCACCAATAAAAGTCTAGTTACCATCCATCACTATACAACTGCTTTGTGGCAATTAGATAGCAACCCCAATTACCTCAGCCAGGTAACTCTTAGGTTGTGATAATAGAATAATATGCCCATTTTATACAAATCAGGCATGCAACCTATATCCCACCTACTCTCTATTTAGAATACTGACTCTGGGGGCACATGGGTGGCTCAGTGGGTTAAGCCTCTGCCTTTGGCTCAGGTTATAACCTCAGGGTCCTGGGATCAAGCCCCACATCGGGCTCTCTGCTCAGTAGGGGGTCTATGTCCCCCTCTTTCTCTGCCTGCCTCTCTGCCTACTTGTGATCTCTCTCTCTCTGTCAAATAAATAAATAAAATCTTAAAAAAAAAAAAAAGAATACTGACTCTGAAGGCCAAATTTTCAGCTTATCAAAAGGGAAACTAATTTACTATCAAAAGGGAAACTAATTTACATTTTTAATGTGATATCACATATGTGAATTTAAGTCTGCTCTTCTGGAGCCAGATATGATTAAAGAGAAATGACTCAAGTTAAGCATGTTAATCATTCTGTTCTTATTTCTCACATAGGTAACAGCAGATTTGTTAGTTATCAAGTATCCCTTGAGTTGGTTATTATTTATTAGTGAAATAAAAAATGTCCATAAACATGCTTGGACGGGGCATTGGTGCTGTCAAATACATGCAAAAGCAGAGAAAATTCCATGGCAATCTGGTTACCTATGTCTGGAGCATGAGGTGAAGCCACAGTTTCAGGTAATTATAAATTATGGCATTTAGATTTATGCATTAGGTTATGAAAAAATGAACAATAGCATTTTAGTAATCTAAGAGAACACCTGAGAATATAGAAAATTTAGGATGAGGTAAAGGCCATGTTTTAAAAAGATTTCATTTATTTACTTGAGAGACAGAACAAGAGGGAACATGAGTGGGGGTAGGGGCAGAGAGGAAGGAAGAGGAAAAGAATCCCAAGCAGTCTCCACAATGAGCACAAAGCCTGATGTGGGGCTTCATCTCAGGACCCTGAGATCATGACCTGAGTCGAAATCAAGAGTCTGATGCTTAACTGACTGAGCCACCCAGGCACCCCCTAAATGACACTGCTCTCAGTTGGTTCAACTTCTTTACTTCAGACCACTCAGAGCCTTTAAAATGGTAATTTGGACTATGAATCTCTGAAAAGGAAATACAGACAGCAGCATTTTCTAAATTTACTTGACCACAGGGACCCTCTAACTTCTTCTTTTCCCACAGAACACTGTGTAGAATGAATGTTCCACAGAATATTTTGGGAAATGATGTTCTAACTGGGTCTAAATTAAGAAAGTTCCCTAATTCAGTCTGCTTGAGGCGCACAGCCTGCGGAATCTTACAGGTCCTCTCTTCCACCTCCACACCCTGAGGTGAAAGCCTGTGTATGGGCCCTGATAAATCCAAGACAAAGGTCTTTTCTTGATAACCACTGCTGGGATTTATATTGGAATGATAATCTTAGCAAGATCCTAAAAAGTAAGCCTGCAGAAATTCTGTTTCTTCCTTTATCCCTAACTATATAGGCTTTTCCATAAATTAATACACCTTTTACGAATCTCCTACTGTGCCCCGTGGATGGCCAATTTTAATTCTGTTTTCCAGTTGTCTTTAAGAAATGTAATGATATCACAAGATAGGTTATAGGTACATAAATGCACTACTTCCGTCTGTAGATACTGCAATACCAAGTATCGGACCCCCTTGGCCAGCAGCCCGTTACCATATGGATTCACTCAGAGAAAAAAATCAAGAATGAGGCTAAAGGTCTATCATTTATGGTTCATTGTATCAAATTTGGTGCTATAGAGGGATAACATTATTCTTTAGAAACCCACACATATCGGGGTACCTGGGTGGCTCAGTGGGTTAAGCCTCTGCCTTCAGCTCAGGTCATGATCTCGGGGTCCTGGGATCGAGCCCCACATCAGGCTCTCTGCTCAGTGGGGAGCCTGCTTATCCCTCTCTCTCTGCCTGCCTCTCTGCCTACTTGTGATCTCTGTCGGTCAAATAAATAAATAAAATCTTAAAAAAAAAAAAGCCCACACATATATCATATACACTTATTATTGTAGAAGAATATCTGGCAAATGTAAAAATTCAGTTTAACATTTTTAACCTTGTCACACTGTAAGAGGCTACTTCCACTCATCAATGTTTATTGAGGCCAACAGTGTATGTAGTCAGATCAGGCAGCATACGCCTATAACGTATAATCCAGCTCTGATTTCCGACTTCAGAGAGCTGGGTTTCAAGGAGAAAAGTGGATAGATACATGTGCAAACAGCACCTTCACTGTCAATTCACCCTCCTCTCCAGCATATTAGCACTGCACTAGCAATCTGATCAATCAAATTACAATTTCTGAAAACAGAGGGACTCTTTCTGAAAGCTAAACTTTTTTTTCCCTTCCTGAAATTAACCGCCTATTATTACAAGTCGTGACTGGATTTTTGAATTTTTTAAAAATAGCCTCTGAGGAATTTAATTAGCCAATGTGGTTTTAGGACTTTGAGTTATCTAAAAAAATTAATTAAGCAATCATTGTCTTGGTCTAGCTTTCAAGTGATTCTGACATTCGAGTTGTAACATAAATAACAGATGAATGAGCCAAACAGCGGTGGCAGAAATGTGCTTCAAAAGAAAACCACTTAAGCAGATTTCCACACAGGTGTTTAGGCAAAAACAGAGTCTGTCAACAGGATTAAAAAATCCTTAGTCAAATATGTGTACATTTTGTTCTGTACATGGGTAAACATCTGGATACCCAGAAATATTTATATATTTTGTATATTGAATTAAATGTATGATTTATGAATATCAATGTATAAATATATATTTTTAAATATTTTATTTATTTATTTAACAGAGAGAGAGAGACAGCAGAAGCAAGGGGAGAGGCAGAGGGAGAAACAGGTTCCCCGCTGAGCATGGAACCTGACGCAGGCCTCAATCCCAGCACCCTGGGATCATGACCTGAGCCGAAGGCAGATGCTTAACCGAGCCACCCAGATGTCCCTCAATGTATATTTTGGAGAATTTATTAATCTTAGGCACTTGGATGAAGAGGAGGGTTAGTTAAATTTTGATGCTGTTTGGAAAAGGGTTCTGATGTTGACTTTCTAAAATTGAGATGAAAATATAAAGGAGAAATGTTAAGATAAAATGACAGGGGCTCATGGGGTTTTTCCATACTCTCCTGTGAGGGCTTAGGGTTTGCCATGTGCCAGTGGCCAATCTCAGGGTGCTTGAAACATCTGCCCCCAAAACCAATCGTAGCCCTTACGGGTGTGAAAGCTTGAAGGCCTTGCAAGAGGCAAGAGGGCCCAGATTCTGAACTGCTTCAGGCATGGCCAAGCTCCAGACCTAGGAGGAAGAAAGGACATTAGGCTTCCCGCCCTTTCTCGATCTCTGATTATTTAAATTCACATAATAAAAGTCAAGGGGGATCTGAGGAGATGCTTGGTTTTCAGGTTAACATTATTTCCTTCAGGTATTTTCCTCCCTATAACCCCGGGTCCAGTGTATGCAAATTGAGAGCACAAAGTGAAGGAGGATTGATATTTTCCAGACTGGTTGGATGTGGGGGAGTGGGAAAGCTGATATCCTAAAAACAATCACCTGGGTCACCAATACAAGGCAACACTTCTTCCATTATAATATTATACAATTATTTTTATCCCCCCCCATCAGAAATGAATAATAGGTACAATTTACAGATATAGATATTCTGGACTGTGGGAAAGCTTTTCTAGATTAGAGAATATTAAGGGATTTTCTTGTAAGGGAGAGTAGAGAGCCATGGGACTACTGATACTCCAATGGATAATGTTTAGAGAATCACTGCAACTGGAAGTGGCAGTTTGAGTGACGGCAATAAATTAATCTAAAATGTAATAAATAACCTATAGTCAAGTTTCTTCACCACTTTGTCTATTTTTTTTATAATGAGCTACATTTCCTGATTTTGTTATTTAAATAAGAAGTTTAGGGTCAATTGGCAATAGACAGTAGAACCTCATATTTATTCAGTGTATACAGAATCCTATTCCTGCTCAATCAGACAAAATCTTTTGATTGATATTAGGGGGAAGAAACCTCTGGATGAAATATATTCTAATGCACTGTAAATGATATGACATTCGTATTCTGCTTAAAATGAAATTTGGAAGGGAGAAAGGTGGTGAATTACAGTTTGGTGATGAAATTACCTCATTGTAAGATAAAATATTCATTCATTTAAGAAGATAACTATAAGAAAAACTGCTTTTCTATTATAATTATCTTCAGGTAGTTTGAGGCAATTTTGACCTGTGTTTTTCAATATAGATGACTTAATTTTCTAATATTAATAAGCTTAGCATTTTAATACAGTTTTAGTCATGCATTTTTATATTTTCTTCTCCTATAGTAAGAGTCCGACAGTTTCTAGTGTGAGCCCCTTAATCTTGGATCCGTGAACATGAATCCCCCAGAGTTTTGTGTAAAATATTAATGTGCCTGTGCATTTTTCTGGGCGAAGTACCTGGAGGTTTCATCTGATTTTAAAGTCATCACAGAGTGATCAGGGATCTATCTGGCTTGAGAAAATAAGAATGACACAGTATCCTAAGAAGCCAAAGTCCATTTGATGTCACATGATGTGACAGTCCAATTCTATTTTTTTGTCTTATAAATAACATACAGTTTATGTTTTTCAGCTTTTTTGAGGTATACTTGACAAAACTGTAAGATATTTAGTCAATTATGTGATATGTACACATTGTGAAAGGATCCCCCCAAACAAATTAACACATCCATCATCTCACGTATTTATCTTTTTCCCCTCCAAATTCTCAATACTGTCCCCAACTGCATGAGCACTGCATAACCATTCCAACCCTGATGTCATCTGTTGGAAGGTGGACTTCAAGATTTCCGAGAGTACCTAAAACCACTGGAATAAGGCGGGTGTTCCTGGTTCAGACATTTCATTTTTTTCTTGCCTTTCCCTATCCTGTATGTAAAGAAAACATCTCCTTAAATAGTAGCATTATCAGACATATATTCATGAATATGTTTCTAATTTCTAAATATCAAGCTAATTTAAGCAACATTAAGAATTTATGAGGGCTATTTATCAAACAATTCCTAATATGTATTTTTTAAATGGATGGGATGGTGTTAGGAACTAAGATCTATAAAAATTATGTACTTTAATTGGAATACATTTTACTTTATTTTATTTTATTTTTTTAAAGATTTTATTTATTTATTTGACAGAGAGAGAGATCACAAGCAGGCAGGGAGGCAGGCAGAGAGAGAAGGAAGCAGGCTCTCCACAGAGCAGAGAGCCCGATGCGGGGCTCAATCCCAGGACGCTGGGATCATGACCTGAGCCGAAGGCAGAGGCTTTAACCCACTGAGCCACCCAGGCGCCCCTGGAATACATTTTAAAGGAAAAGAGGATTCATGCTATTTTCTTTTAAAATTTAAAAAATTTTAGTTAAAGTCATACAAATGTAGCAATACGTCTGAAGTTACAATTATAATATCGTGCTATGTTTGAATTATTAGACTAGAGTAGGATTTCTTTCCCTATGTGTACAAAAAATAGACAAATGCCTCCACTGAAATTTAAGGAAGATAAGAAAAGAAAACAAAGGAAGAAAGGAATGAAGGAGGGAAGGAAAAAAGTGAAGAAATTATATAAATTATAAATTTTAAAAATATAAAAATATTTATTAAAATATAAAATATATTTATAAAATATAAAATGTATTTATAAAATATAAAATATATTTATAAAATATAAAATTTAAAAATTATAAAAATATAACATTGCATCAATGAAATTTGGGGCAGAGAATTACATTTATTTGAAAGTGTTCTGATATTTAAGTCAATTTTCCAGGCTGTTCACCTTGAATCTGTAATCACAGATTGATACAAGAAGGAGAACAAAAGGTAGCCCTGGGAGCTATGGCCCAAAGGAGAGATCTAAAGGGCCAAGAGCAAGACGGATTGAAGCTCTGATGGCAAAACAAAGTTCGAAGGAGTCACAAGGCACAACTGAGTAGAAGTTGTGATGTACAGGAAGATGAGGAGAGTGGCAGTTGGGAAGACGTTAACAACAGACACACAGAGATGTGTGTGTATAACTATTTAACATAATAATTATTATAATACAATATAAATATTAAAAATATATATGATATTTTATTATGACACCCCTTCCCTCCACTTATGTTTATATATAAAATCTCATCTGAGTAAATCACTTTTCACTTTAACCAGAAGGGTCTAACTAAAGTAGAACCATTCTCTCCACAGTGTATGGAATATTAGTTAAACCTATAACCTCGTTACCCAAGCAAGAGGACCCTGAAGTTCCAAGGGGTAATTTCAAATGGTATTTTGCTTTTATTCCTGAGAATAACCAATACCATATATTCATTATTGTGTCAGTCCTTTTTTTTTCCTTTTGCAGTGTACTTTCTAAATATATCTTAATATGTTGCATTATTAACCATTACTACTAACTGTGAGAATGACCACATTATAATGTAAGGAGGCATCAGCTTACTCTTAGATGAAAGAATATTTCTTAGAATGTCTGGCAATGTATAATTTCAAAATATGTTATTTTAATGTTTCTAGTCCTACCATAAAAGCTCTGTCACAATTCTTTACGTATGTTTAAAAACAACAGCAAATTCTTTCACTATGGCATTTGTGCCATAAAAATAAGAAAGTGAAAGCAAGGAGGAGGTTCCCAAGTAGAATAGACTTTTGAAGATACTATCGAATTAATGAGTATCTAAGAATGAGAAGGGAAAACCGTGCCTGCCATGCCATTAAAAATAATGTTGGTAAATGCTTACTGAAAGGTAGCAAGTTCAGAGTTCACTACATGGAGAAGCCTAATGTTAACTACACAACCATAATCATCTGTACATGACTTATTTCATCCTCTTCAACAGAACATCAGAGATCTTTAGCAGTTGGGCCTTCTTATTTTGATAATTTTCCTGAAAAGGAGGCATCTGACCCATTCATCTTTTCCTGCCTGACCTTGGATAGCTCAGGTAATCATGTTGGTCTTTGGTATTCTCATCAGTAAAATGAGAGTTGGATTACACCAGTAATTTTCAAACTACCCTCTTTGGAATCCCACAGCTTTGAAAATGCTTTAGGGAATTTGCAAAAATGAAGTATTTTCAATTATTTTCTTCCTAACCATCAAAATTTAAATTGCCTTGGAAACTTATTAATTGCCCTGAGATTAAAAATTCCTTACAGATCTACAATTTAAAAAATTTGCCTATATAGGCATGGGGATAAAAGCTTTAACACAGAAAATGTTTCCTGTGACAAAGTGGGTTGGGTTTAATTCCAGGGTAACAAGGTTGAATTTTTGGAAAAAAAGATTATCTTTGCTCATCGAACTTCAGGCTGATTCTTTGACTTAATATTGACATCATCATTCGTATGGGTATGACCTGTGTTTTGCTGTATTATTGTTAGGGCATCTAAGTTCTAAAGGGTTGCTCTCCTTGTATCAGAAACTTGTGCAATTACTAGCTTAGTGTTAATTCTAATAATTCAGTATACTTCTCTAAGTGAAGAATATTTCTTACACATGGTCTTTTACTTATTTCTTACACAGTAGGTATGTTTCAAAATTAAAAATGTGTTTGGCAGTATGGAGATTCCTCAAAAAGTTAAATGTGTTTTTGAGTTGTTCCATGGGAGGCTGGTAATATTATATTCCTTAAAAATAACTACCAAAAAAAAAAAAAAAAAAAAAAAAAAAAAGAAAGAAAGAAAAACAAAGGAAAGTAGGTAAGATAAAATGTTAGAAGTTTTAAATCTGGATAATAGGAATATAGGTGCTTGTTTTACTATTTGTGTTTTTCTGCAGCTCTAGAAATGTTAAAAAAAAAAAAAAAGTAAAATACAAATATCCAGACATGGTTTTAAAAAAAGAGTTAGAAATGGAACTACCTTATGATCTAAGAATTGTACTACGAGGTATTTACCCCAAAAATAAAAAAAATACTAATTTGAAGGAATATATACACCCCAATGTTTATAGCAGCATTAAAAACAATAGTCAAGGGGCACCCGGGTGGCTCAGTCGGCTAAGTGTCTGTCTTTAGTTCAGGTCATGATCCCAAGGTCTTGGGATGAAGCCCTGCATCGGGCTCCCTGCTCAGTGGGGAGACTACTTCTCCCTCTCCTTCTGCCTGTCGCTCTCCCTGCTTGTGCTCTCTCCCCCTCTCTCTCTCTCAAATAAATAAATAAAATCTTTAAAAAATAGTCAAATTATGGAAAGAGACCAAGGATCCAACTGATGAATGGATGTAGAAGTGGTCTACACGATGCAATAATACTCAGCATTAAAAAGAATGAAATTTTGCCATTTGCAATGACATGGATGGGACTAGAGAGTATTATGCTAAGTGAAATAAGTCAGTCAGAGAAAGACAAATATTGTATGATTTCATTCTTATATGGAATTTAAGAAACAAAACAATGATCCTAGGGGAAAAAAAGAGAAGAAAACCAAGAAACAGACCCTTAACTATATAGAACAAATTGATGGGTGACTGGGGGAGGGGAGTGAGTGGGGGATGGATTAGGTAATGGGGATTAACGAGGGCACTTGCTGTGATGAGCTCTGCATATTGTATGGAATGGTTGAACTACTATATTGTATACCTGAAACTAATATTACACTGTATGTTATCTAACTGGAATTTAAATTAAGAAATACATTTAAAAAAATAAAAATGTGTTTGGGATAAGATGATGTCTGTACCTTGCGTGAGGACTAATTTTAGCTGAAACCTCATCTTGCCTGTAGCTTGTTTCTTTATGGGTTTAAGGAGAGTAGTTATCTACCTTCTAATTGTAGGAGGTCCTTTTTTCACTTTTAGAAGAATGTCACTCTGATTCTGATATCTACCCTTGCTTATAATATGTCTTTCTAAAGCTTTTCAACTTTCTCAACTTTCTCTACTTACTAACGTAGATTAGTACGAGGAAGGGAAGAGAAGAGAAGATAAAATGTAACTCATCTCGCAGAAGAGTGCTAATGCCAGGTGGTGGTTGGTATCACCTTCAATGTGCCCCAACCAAAAGGACCAGTAAGGTTGGATAAAATTATTACAAGAATCTCTGTGCTCAAAATTTATTTTGACCTAAACAAAGATAAATACTGGTTGGAGAATGTGGACTCCTGGATCAAAGATGGAGTTTAAACAACAGCATCTCCTAAAATTCTAAGAGTCTATCATTCTTGTTCTAATAGAGTAACGGAAAGTTCCATATTATAGCAGCCAAGCCCTAAAACTGTAAACTTCAGAAGAAAGTGAAGAAACAAAGGGCATCAGGAACATGCCGGCAATCTAAGAGTAAACGGGTTTTCAGGAACCTCAAAAGAAGTTTGCCCTGAAAAGGAACAAATTTCCACAGTCACTTACTACTGGTAACAACTGACTGGTTCTATACATAGAAACACCATAAGGGATTATTTTATGCACTTATATACATACACACATACAGAATTAGAATCCCAAAACATCCGATGGTAAAAACCAAATGGAGCTATGCAAAGGTGATATTTTCTATGTTTTATTCATATCTAGTTTGTCACTTATCAACAGTTTTGTAACTTAATACAGATGTCTGACTGGATCCAATCTTAGACATTCCACTCTTTTATTGTCTAATG
Source organism: Lutra lutra (assembly GCF_902655055.1). Lineage (NCBI taxonomy): Eukaryota > Metazoa > Chordata > Mammalia > Carnivora > Mustelidae > Lutra > Lutra lutra. The sequence continues at coordinate 47,493,986 of NC_062283.1, read as the reverse complement.
TGGAAAATGATGTGCTGTTGTGAGAAAACTAGGGCTTCAAAGTCAGGAAGGGTTCGCTATGCCAGGCTACTCATGCTATTTATGTAGCTACGCCATCCTGCCCAACCTCAACCTCCTCATCTATATAATAAGCATTACACATCCACTGGCTTGTTAGGGGGATAACAAAAGATGATGTCGATAAGCTACTCACGAGAATGCCTATCAGGTCGTAGAATTTAAATAAATGTCACTATCTCTTCCTTACAGAAAAATCTCAGGCAAAAGTTATACAAAAAGAGTAGAAATAAGCTACTAGCATTTTAGTGTTTGTATTGAAAAACACAGTAAAATTAATATTACACTCATGATTGGCTATTAATGGCACATAGCAATTGTTACTGGCACATTTATCACTTACATGAATGCTCTTGAATTCCCAGCTAGGTTTACCTAATATTTCTGCCACTAAGGCAAGGCCTTCACTGGTATTTTGTGCATATTAACTCAACAACATCTGTATAAAACATGGAAACTACTGTGTATCTAGTTTTCAGAGGGGTACATGTGCATGGAATATTATGTTTTTATCTCTTGTGAAATATTTAATTTTATTGTATTTTAAATACATAATTTCTGATTTATTACAGAATAAAATACTCATCTTTGAAGTGTCGCATGATATACAGAGTTCAAACTTAAAATCTCTGGCACCTATAAAGTTACTTTAGATGCTTTCTTCCATATGTTGAACATAAAGAGAACTCATTAAACGAATTGTGGAAGACCTTAGTAATCCTAGGAAGGTAGTGACCTTAATACAGCTTTCTTCTTCTTTATCAGCTGTAGCACAGTAGCGCAGGTTGGCTGAAATAAAGACTGAGACGCTCAGAAGTTCATGTGAGAACTAACTGGTATAGGCCTTTACTGTGTGTGGGTTGAGAGAGTACATGAAATCCAGGGCAGGAAAACCCCAGCAGGGCAATGGTAGAGTGAATATTTGAGAAAGAGTATGGGTTGCAAAGATCTGTACTTTATCCAAGTGTGAAGTTGCCAGAGACTCACCTGAAGAGGCCAATTCTCCCTAGTCAGCAAGAAGGTAAGGAAAACCTTAGAATGACTCAGAATGAGTGAGCCCTCAAATCTGGGAAGGTGAAAGGAGTTGGGAGAACAGGAAGGTGTTTCTGGCCTGCATAGTTCTACATTTTTGGTCCGTGTGGGGAAGACTGATTTACTTTCTGACACTTTAGAGTACTGGTGCTATTACCTAATCAAGATAGAAAGAAAGAGAAAAAAAAATGGAAAGAACATCTGGAGAGAGCAAGAGCAGTCAGAAAACCTGCCCAGTGAAATAAAGCTGTTAGAGAGGATAGAAATAAACCTAAACAGAAAAGCAGAAGAAATACCTAAGACAATACAGTTCCAGTATTTTCTGAAGATGGAAAACAAAACAAAAAAGTAAGCACAATACCAACATGATTCCGTCTAAACAATTCAAGGGACTGCAAGATAGCATCGTCACTGCTAAATTTTGCATTTGTAGCTTAGATGACCATAGAGGAGGTATCCCCTGGGACACAGGAGCAAAATGGTGAGAGGATGCAAATTGCTAGAAAAAGACAATTGAAGAAAAAAAATTCAGGAGACTTGCCATATGCTATAGGAGTTTCAAACGAAGAGAAAGAAAAATACAGAGAAAAGAAAATATATAAATAACAGGGAGATCATTTCCCTGAAAGGAAGACCTAATGCCACGGCCAACTGAAAGAGCTTACTGATTTCCAGATAGGGTTGATAAGAAAAGGGCCCAACCTCCGCATGTTTTGGTACAATTCTTCAACTCCAAGACAAGGTAAAATAATCCTTCCAGCTCTCAGAGAGAAAGGAGAAATGAGGTACACAGGACAAAGCCCACCTGAAGCCCTGGAAGCAAGAAGATGGTAGAATACCATCAAGACACCACGGAGAGAAAGGACTGCACGTGAAAACACTGAGCTCCTCCCAGACATTACTCGGGCAAAAGGAAGAAGGCAAGTTATTTGAGGAACAGCAGGAATTTCTCTAGTCTGTTATGCATAAATCCCATCTGAGGAAAATAACTAAAATAGTTTCAAATTAACCAGATTACCACAGGACCAGTTTTATAACCCACGTTTCTCTAATTTCTTATCACCTCCTACCTCACCTGCCAAAACCATTCACAAAGCTCTGGGAGAGCTAGAAGCTGGAATATGGAAAAAGTGGGAGGAGACAGATGAGCAGACCATGTCTCCCTCTCCACTGCTACTCCCCAAACTGTAAATTTGAAATTGAAATCATAAATTGGAACTAACTGGACTTAAAACCTGAATTATGTAAATTAAGATTCTAATAGGAGAATGAGTGGAAAGCTATGTGATTTGCTCAAGCTGTTGGTAATGAATAGAAAGGGAGAACAACACTAATTACAGAAAAATAAAACCAATTCCTACTTGTACCATATCCAGTACAGGCCATCCAGTAAACCACTTCTATTTGTATTTTAAGGAATTATACAGGTGACCCTTGAACAACATGGGTTTGAACCCACTTATGTATGCATTTTTCGACACATGTGTTGTAAATTTCTTTTCTTCTTTATGATTTTCTTAACAATTTTTAATCTTCTTATGATTCTTAACTTTTTCTCTTCTCTAGCTTACTTTATTGTAAATGTAGTATATAATATATAAAACATACAAAATATGTGTTAATTGACTATGTCATGAAATGGCTTCTTTTCAATAGTAGTAGGCTGTTAGTAATTGAGTTTGGGGGGAGTTATAAGGTACACACAGAATTTCAACTACGCAGGGTGGGGTTGACGTCCATACTCTTACATTGTACAAGGGTCACCTGTATATGCATCCTTACACATGCTTTGTGGAGAGGCTGGGTGCAACAGAGAAAGGGACCAGGAAAAAAAAAAAAGATTAGAGATGAGATAGAAGATATATTTCTTAGAAGAGTAGGGCCTTCCAAGTTCCCTGGATATCTGGTTTGAATACTGTCAATATATTTCCCATTGCAGCTTGCTGAAAGTAAAATGAGATCAGTTAATCAAAGAAGAGCAATTCAAAATAAGTTTACATTGTATCTTACGTAGCTGCAAAATAAGCTGTTTCAAAAGTAAAAACTAATTGCTAGAACAGAAGTTGAAGATATATTTCAGGAATACATAATTTTACAAAAATAACCAGTTTTAGAATATGCCATTCCCTACATTTTTCTTGTATTTCTTAAAAGATAATCGTTATGAAGTAGACTCTTTAACTGGGGGTTATCAACACCTTCAAGAAACTAATCAAAACACACTCTCTTTTACTCCACAGCCCCTTCACCTTGATCGCCTGTTCTACCTTTATCTTTCGAACTTTCTCCATCTGGCTGCATAACTGACTCTTATCTGTACGGTGGTGGTGTCAGCAATTGATTTTTCCTTTTTTTTTTCTTTTTAAATTGAGATAAAATTGACATATAACATTGTGTAAGTTTCAGGTATATAACACTGTAATTTGACATCTGTATATGTTACAAAGTGATCACCACCAAAGGTGTAATTACCACCCATCACCATACAACTGACCTCTTTCCCTCACACGTCTTGCCCACCTCACAACATCCTTTCACTCTGGTAACAATCAATCTGTTCTACCTGTGAGTTTTCGCATTATTTTATTTGTTCATTTGTTTTGTTTTCTAGATTTCACACATGAGTGAAATCATATGGTATTTGTCTTTCTCCATCTGCCTTACTTCACTTAGCATTATACCCTTTAGGTCTATCCACGTTTTTGCAAAAGGCAAGATTTTATTCTTCTTTATGGTTGAATAATATTCCATTATATATACATATAACACATTCTCTTTATCCATTCACCCTTGGATGAATACTTAAGTTACTTCCATGCCTTGGCTATTGTGAATAATGTTGCAATAAACATAGGGGTGCATATATCTTTTCAATTAGTATTTTCATATTCTTTAGATAAACACTCAGAAGTGGAGTAACTGGATCATATGGTAGATCTATTCTTAATATTTTGATACGTCTCCATACTGTTTTCCATAGGGGCTGTACCAATTTACATTCCCAATAACAGTGTATAAGGGTTCGCTGTTCTCCACATCCTCTCCAACATTTGTTATTGCTTGTCTGTTTCATAATAGTCTTTTTAACAGGTGTGAGCATATATCTCAATATGGTTTTGATTTGAAATTTCCTAAGAATTATTGATGTTGGACATCTTTTAATGTGCCAACTGGCCATCAGTGTGTCTTCTTTGGAAAAAAGTTTGTTCAGGTCATCTGTTTTTTAATAGGGTTGTTTGGGGTTTTGTTGTTGTTGTATGAGTTCCTTTTATACTTTGGAGATTAGCTCCTTATCAGATGTATGGTTTGCAAATATCTAGTAGGTTTTTTATTTTGACAATGGTTTCCTTTTCTGCGGGTAAGTTTTTTTTTAGTTTGAAGCGGTGCCATTCATTTACTTTTATATCTGTTTGCCTTGCCTTTGGAATCAAATCCACATTGCATAGACTGATGTTAAGAAGCTTATCACTATTTTTTCTTCTAGGAATTTTAGGTATGCAGGTCTTATATTCAAGTCTTTAATCCATTGGGTTAATTTTTGCATATGGTGTAAGACAGTGACCTAGTTTCATTCTTTTGCATGTGACTATCCAGTCTTCCCAACACCACTTGTTGAAGAGATCATCTTTTCACCATTAGATGTTCTTGGCTCTTTTGTTATAAATTAATTGCCCATATATTTGTGGGTTTTCTTCAGGGCTCTTAATTCTATTTCACTAATCTATCCATTTTTATGCCAATACCATATTGCTTTGATTACTTTAGCTTTGTAGTCTAGAGAGTATGACACCTTTTGTAGTATCAAGGAGTCTGTGATACCTCTAGCTTTGTTCTTTTTTCTAAAGATTGCATTAGGTATTGGAATCTTCTGTGGTTCCATACAAATTTTAGAATTCTTCTTTCTACATCTGTGAAAAATGCATCTGGAATTTTGACAGAGATTGCACTGAATTTGTATATTGCTTTAGGTAGAATGGACATTTTAACAGTATTAATTCTTCTAATCCATGAACACAGATTAACTTTCCATTTATTGTGTCTTCATTTTATTTCATCTTTGTCTTATAGTCTTTCACCTTCTTGTTTAAATTTATCCCAAGATTTATTCTTTATAATGCAACTGTTAGTGGGATTGCTTTCTTATTTTCTCTTTCTGATAGTTTGTTACAGGTGTATAGAGCCACCATATTTCTGTATATTTAATTTGTATCCCACAATTTTACTGAATTCACTTATTCTAACACCTTTTTTTGGTGAAGACTTTAGGGTATTCTATATATAGTACCATGTCATTTGCAAATAGTAACAGTTTTACCTTTCCTTTCTGTCTTGAATAGCTCTTATTTCACTTTTTGTCTTATTACTCTGGGTACAGCTTCCAATACTATGTTGAATAAAAATGGTAAGAGTGGGTATGCTTGTCTTGTTCCTGATATTAGAGGAAAATCTTTCGGTTTTTCAACTATTGAGTATGATGTTAGCTGTGGGTTTGTCATATATGGCCTATATTATATGTTTAGGTACTTTTCCTCCATACCCACTTTGTTAAGAGTTTTTATTGTAAATGGAGGTTAGATTTTATAAATGTGCGTTCTGCATTTATTGAATTGTCTTTTTATTTTTATCTTTCTTGTTGTTGTCGTTAATGTGATGTATCATGTGGATTGATTTACAGATGTTGAAACATCCTTGCATCCCTAGAATAAATACCATTTGATCATGGTGTATGATGCCTTTAATGTATTACTGAATTTGGTTTGCTAATATTTTGTTGAGGATTTTCACATCTATGTTCATCAGGGATACTGGCCTATAATTTTCTTTTTTTTTTTTTTTTTTTTGCTGTGCCCTTGTCTAGTTTTGGTATCAACGTGATGATATGAGTGGTAATTTTCCTCTTTCACTTCTGATTTTATTTACTTGAGTCCTCTCTATTTTATCTAGTGACTTAGTGAGTCTAACTAAAAGTTTGCCAATTTTGTTTATATTTCAAAGTACCATGTCTCCTAGCACTAACAGGCTAGAGGAAATTTCCAAAATAGTGTTTGACAGTGCTAGTATTAGCAAGTCAGAATGAGATCACAAAAATGGCAAATGTTAGTGTCTCTGTCCCAGAGAGAATCCCAACAAGTTCCTGCTTCTCCAGCAGACACCCCCAAATTAGTAAGTGGTTCTCCTTCACACATGGTCCAAGTGCTTATCCAACTGGTGTTTTTAAGCTAAGTTGTGGGATGAGTTAGTTTATGTGTAAGCCCTTTAAGAGTGGGTCCTCCCATTTCCTACAGTCCTATGGTTTTCTTGGATATAATTCCTGGTGATTTTCAAAGCCAGGCTTCTTGGGGGCTCATCTGTCCTGATCAGAATCTAGGGTTGGGTACCTGATATAGAGCACAGACCCCTCCCTTCTCAGGGAAAAGAGTTGCATTTTTGAGATCCCAACTGTGGATTGGGGGAAAGGCAGGGGGAAGAGGGTTTTCCTGGGAAGACCATGGTTTGCTAATATTTTGTTGAGGATTGCCTCTGCCTCTTCTATCTATTTTGACACAGTCTTTTTCTTCTTTGCTGTGAAGGCTCAGTCATCCAGGTTTTAGATTTTTTTCCCTGAGGAAATTATTCCACATGTGGTGGTAGATTTTTTTGTGTCCATAGGAGGTTGTGAGCTCAGGATCTTCCTACACTGCCACTTTGAACCCCTCTTAGGAAACAAGATTTTGCTGACTCTAGAATTAACACTTTCCGTTTGATCAAAATTGCCTGGTCCATCATACTACTGTCCATATTGTCCTTACTATCTAGTCTGGTCTCTCATTTCCCATTCTCTCTTAAATCTGTCTCCATCATATTTATTTTTTAAATCTTGAAGATAGTTCTCTGGTTATTAAATACACAGGCAGTGACATGTAACACAAATTCCTAGAATCATACCTAGCATATATTTGATGTTTAGAAATATTTGTTGAATTGAATATAAACAAATCTTTTGCCTTGCATTATTTAGACCATTGATACTACTTACTTAAATTATTGACTCGGTTAAAATTATACATTTATTTAACAGATTGTGATCATTGAGTTATTTTTCCGCTATGATTCATTTTTTTTGTACCAAATTCTTTTTTTGTACCAAATCATTTTGTACCAAATCATGAATCTTCTTAAGTTGCATCCAGCTATAGAAGTATTTTCAGGTCAGTATTGGCATATGTTTGTTATGTACCTGTGTACAAGTGCAGGATCAGCATTCAGTAAATGTTCTGAATACGATATAAAATTTCTATTTGATCCTCTATGAATTCCATTATACTTGAATCAGAAGACGTTAAGAGGTGAAGATTTTTTTAAAGCTATTTTTATTTTTTAAGTAATCTCTACCCTCAACATGGAGCTTGAAAGCACAACCCTGAGATCTAGAACTGCACACTCCACTAAGCCAGCCAGGTGCTCCAAGAGGTGAAGATTTTTGCCTGGAAGATCAAACCTGTATCCTTAAGAACCACAGATCTTTAAAGACACAGATAACCTTAGGAATGATGATAAACCTTCATGTTAATGACTACATTTGGTATTGCAAAAGCAGTTCTTGTGATTTAATGCCAGTTAATGGGGAAGAAGTAAATCATCAAGATGAAATCCAGACGGTGAAAGAAACAGGACAAAGATACTGGGTAACTAAAAAGCCATAAAACTCCTGAAAAGAGTGGCCTTGAAGAACTGAGATCCCTGGGACGCCTGGGTGGCTCAGTTGGTTGAGCAGCTGCCTTCGGCTCAGGTCATGATCCCAGCGTCCTGGGATCGAGTCCCGCATCGGGCTCCTTGCTCGGCGGGGAGCCTGCTTCTCCCTCTGCCTCTGCCTGCCATTCTGTCTGCCTGTGCTCGCTCGCTCTCCTCTCTCTCTGACAAATAAATAAAATCTTAAAAAAAAAAAAAAAGAATTGAGATCCCTGACATCAAATGAGCCCAGAAATCATTAGGGATAATTTGTTTCTTAAAACAGAAAGGAGATGATCACATCCTGGCCCTAGATTCATAAAGTGAACATTTGATACAAAATCAAACTCAAATAGTTATCCATTTCTTCTTTTTATCTGCTTTCCAGGTTAAGCCAGTCACTAAGGCCATTAAAGTGGCTTTATCTCAACAACAATAATAAAAATTATATTATTACAGTGGTATTCTAATTATATATTATTATAATTAATATTACTCTAATTATGATCATCATTATTATTAGTTATTTTCTAAGAATAAGTAATAATTGTAATTATTTCCTAAGTCATAGGTCTGTATTACCTATTACAACTTATCAGATAAGAACAAATACTCAATGTGAGTTGATTACTAATGTCTCCAAATACGATCAGAATATTATCCTAGTACTATAGCAATTCAGGAAGCATTTCTGAGCAAGTAATAATTACATAAATACATGTGGCTTTTTGCTTAGTGCTATTAGTTACCACACCATTAGAATATGGTTAATTATGAGAAAGAAAAGAGAATCAATTGTTTTGAAGGAAGCAATCTGAGGAAACTCTTGGCAACATTTTAACAACAACCACAGCAGTGAGGGAATGATATCCAGGTTATGGATTCTGTTTCCCTCTCTACATTGAACTTTATTTTTTTATGCTATTGCTGATCATTACCTTGCTTATAAGATGTTGTTGCCATACATGCTGAACTCCTGCCACCTGCTCCCCAGAATGTATCTGCATTCTCCACCTTGTCTATAGGTCTTGCCAATTATCATTACTTTTGCTGGCTGGTGGGTTTTTTATTTAATACATTGTTTTCCCTACATATTCACTTGCAAAAAATACTCTGACCAAATTTTTACTTCTTATCAAATTATAACATGAATTTCAGGGATATGTTCTTATATTTATAATCTTTCAAAACTTTATAAAAATTTTTTCAGTGCATGAAAGTCTAGATATTCCATCTCCTAGACTGAAAATACTCTGCTTTTCTTTTCTATTTTCCTTGAATCTACTCCCCTGTGTGATTGCTAATAATGATCAGTGTCATTTTCCCATTTCAGAGTTAGGATTACAGTCTTTGAGGAGAGAAGGCAAGAATGTCCTCTCTTTGCTTTTACTCTAAAGAGGAAAAGCATTTACTTTTCTTCCATAGCACACTCCTGAGAGGTTTCCTACACAGGTTTCTAATCTCAAACCTGAAATGATATAATATGCCCTAATTGTCCCATTTCAAGTATCACTGCTGTTGCCAAGACACACATCCAATCTGATGTAGGAAAGAAATAACATAGAATGATGCATTTTTTTCTGTGTTGAATTGTGTTAATATATTGTATTCTCTTACTAATGTACAATATACTATATTCTATGTTGAATATTACATATATGTATATATATAAAATGCCTTTTCTTTAAGTGATAAAACCTCTAGCAATGATCATTAGAGACCTATCCCGGTATGACAAACACTTTTCAGATTCTGTCAACTCTGATAATATTCTAGTTCTGTGTAGCATACTGTGCTAAGATTCTGGGGCCATGACAGGGCTTGGTAGAAATGAGTATTGTAATCTTTTAATTCTGTCAACAACTAACTCTTGAGCCAGTAACAAAGTAATCTTTTTGTTCTCTGTGACCTAACCCTAATTTCCTGGTTGGTATGGAAACCCATCCTTTCATCTTTTCTATGAAAGAATTAATAAACTCACATTCAATGAGCAGAATTTTGCTAGACCCTCATAAATTCTGAGACAACGTATTATGCTTCAATCATGAGCTAATTATTAAGCATTCATATACCTTACTAGCTCAACCTAATTGAAAGTGAGAGTTAGCCCGTAGAAATATGAAATACAGTGTCATTATTTTAAAGTATTCTGCTGACAAGGGTTTGGAAAAAGGGAAGTTGTACTCAGGGATCCCAGGGGGTCTCATTCATAAACTACAACGTAAATGTTGTTCCCTAGCATTGTGTAAGAGGCGATCTGCACAACCATATATGGCATGCTTAGTGCCTGAACTATAAGAGAAAGGAGTATTATAAAATATAATAATGATAACAATGACATTTGTTTACCCCTTTACAGATGATAAAGAAAAGAGAAAGCCTTTACCATTATCTAAACATATATTATTTTAGGATTTTAAATCCTTTTTGTCACTATTTGTCAAATGATTTAACAGGCTTAATCTGTATTTGTAAGACAAATTAGCAATAAATGAAAACTTTAATAGAGAATCTGCTCTAAGTGTGAGAGATTAAAAATTAGGAGAATTCAAGTATTGATGTTTTATTGACATGCCACCCTACTTGTTTTGATAAGACTGTAGTAACTGGATGGAGAGACCAGCAAGTTAGAAATTTTCTCCCTAGGTAATAATAATTATTTTGCCCTTAACAATTCACTCAAAGTACTAAAACAGTGTTGCTTTCCAACAGCTTACAGCATTCAGCCATTTCATGACATGTTGTATGTTCCCAAGTTAGCAGTCTTAAACAACTACAACCTCCAGACATAGGGCACATTTGATACATGCTGGATAAAAACTGTGACCATGGAAAGACACTGTTTTGTAGAGGAATTAGATGGTAGTTCTATTCTGCATTAGCTTTCTATGTTGTTCTAGCATACCTCTTACTGGCTATAATTCTTCACCTATCATATTTGTAAATTTTAATGTCCTGGTATATTAGCGTTTCTGTAGACTTTAATATTGAATGTCAAAAGAAACTTGGATCACCAAGTAATTTTTCATAATAAAAAAAGAACTGGCAGTTCATGTTTGCTCCCTGTGGTTCTAGTGAAAGATGAAGTAGATAGTTGCCATCCTTTGCTTGGTGCTGAGGCAAATAAGGGAAATGGGAAAAATTTATCAAGTAGGACTTCTACCGATTGTATAATTAGCTAATACAACATTGAGAGATATTAGAATATTTATTTAGTTATCTATTTACTGATTTATTGAGAGTGAAAGCATGATTTGGGGGGTGGGCCATGGGTGGGGAGGGCCAGAAGGAGAGGGAGAGAGAATCTTAAGCAGATTCCACACCTAGCCCAACATGGGGCTTGATCTCACAATGCTGAGATCACAACATGAGCTGAAACTAAGAGTTGGAGGCTTAACTGACTGTGCCACCCAGGTGCCCCTATTTATTTTTTTAAAAAGCTTATTTGGGGGGGCGCCTGGGTGGCTCAGTGGTTAAGCCGCTGCCTTCGGCTCAGGTCATGATCTCAGGGTCCTGGGATCGAGCCCCGCATCGGGCTCTCTGCTCTGCGGGGAGCCTGCTTCCTCCTCTCTCTCTGCCTGCCTCTCTGCCTGCTTGTGATCTCTCTCTCTCTGTCAAATAAATAAATAAAATCTTTAAAAAAAAAAAAGCTTATTTGGGGGGGAGGAGTCAAGATGGCAGAGAAGTAGCAGGCTGAGACTATGTCAGGTAGTAGGATATGTGCTAGATAGCTTATCTAAAGATGGCAAACACCTACAAATCCAACGGGAGATCGAAGAGAAGAAGAACATCAATTCTAGAAACAGAAACTCAACCACATTCTGAAAGGTAGGACTGGCAGAGAAGTGAAACCAAAGTGACGGGAAGATAGACCGCGGGGGGAGCGGCAGGCTCCCGGCAAGCAGCAGAGCAACAGAGCACAAAATCAGGACTTTTAAAAGTCTGTTCCGCTGAGGGACATCATTCCAGATGCTAAACCGGAGTGAAGCCCACACGGGGTCAGCGTGGCCCCAGGTCCTGCAGGTCACAGAAGGATTGGGGATGTCTGAGTGTCACAGAGCTCGCAGGTATTAGAATGGGGAAGCTGACTACAGAGACAGAGCCGAGGAGTGAGCTCTCAGCTCGGGATTCCTTGAATTGGTCGCAGGCTGGGTGAGCTCGGAGCGTGGCCGGAGGCCAGGGAGACGGGAGTAATTGGGCGCTATTCTCTGAGGGCGCACTGAGGAGTGAGGCCCTGAGCTCTCGGCACCTCCCGGCCGGAGACTGGGAGGACGCCATCTTCAATCCTGTCCTCCGGAACTCTGCAGAAAATGTTCAGGGAACAAAAGCTCCTGAAAGCAAACCCGAGCAGATTACTCAGCCCAGCCCTTGGTAAGGGCGGTGCAATTCCGCCTGGGACAAAGACACTTGAGAATCACAACAACATGCCCCTCCCCCAGAAGATCAACAAGAAATCCAGCCAGGACCAAGTTCACCTACCAAGGAGTGCAGGTTCAATACCAAGGAGAGCAGCAGAATTCCAGAGGAGGAGAAAACAAAGACAGAACTCATGGCTTTCTCCCCATGAATCTTTTTTTTTTTTTTAAAGATTTTTTTTTTTTTTATTTATTTGACAGAGAGAGATCACAAGTAGATGGAGAGGCAGGCAGAGAGAGAGAGAGAGAGGGAAGCAGGCTCCCTGCTGAGCAGAGAGCCCGATGCGGGACTCAATCCCAGGACCCTGAGATCATGACCTGAGCCGAAGGCAGCGGCTTAACCCACTGAGCCACCCAGGCGCCCCTCTCCCCATGATTCTTTAGTCTTGCAGTTAATTTAATTTTTTTTCAATTTTTTTTTCTTCTCCTGCTAAATTTTTTTTAAACTTTTACCGTTTTCTTTTTTGATGTTTTTAAACTACTTTATCTAATATATATATATATATTTCTTTTTTATATTTTTTTTCTTTATTCGTTTTCTTTTTTTAATTGTTTCTTTATTTTTTTCTGAACCTCTTTTTATCCCCTTCCTCCCCCCTCCGCCAATTTAGGATCTCTACTGATTGGGTTAAAGCATATTTTCCTGGGGTCTTTGCCACCCTTTTAGTATTTTACTTGCTCCATCATATACTCTGATCTGGACAAAATGACAAGGCGGAAAAATTCACCACAAAAAAAAGAACAAGAGGCAGTACCGAAGGCTAGGGACCTAATCAATACAGACATTGGTAATATGTCAGACCTAGAGTTCAAAATGACGACTCTCAAGGTTCTAGCCAGGCTCGAAAAAGGCATGGAAGATATTAGAGAAACCCTCTTGAGAGATATAAAAACCCTTTCTGGAGAAATAAAAGAGCTAAAATCTAACCACGTTGAAATAAAAAAAAGCTATTAATGAGGTGCAATAAAAAATGGAGGCTCTCACTGCTAGGATAAATGAGGCAGAAGAAAGAATTAGTGATATAAAAGACCAAATGACAGAGAATAAAGAAGCTGAGCAAAAGAGGGACAAACAGCTACTGGACAATGAGGGGAGAATTCGAGAGATAAGTGACACCATAAGACAAAAGAACATTAGAATAATTGGGATTCCAGAAGAAGAAGAAAGAGAGAGGGGAGCAGAAGGTATATTGGAGAGAATTACTGGAAAATTTTCCCTAATATGGCAAAGGTAACGAGCATCAAAATCCAGGAGGTGTAGAGAACCCCCCTCAAAATCAACAAGAATAGGTCCACACCCCATCACCTAATAGTAAAATTTACAAGTATTAGGAACAAAGAGAAAATCCTGAAAGCAGCCCGGGAAAAGAAGTCTGTAACATACAATGCTAAAAATATTAGATTGGCAGCAGACTTATCCATAGAGACCTGGAAGGCCAGGAAGAACTGGCATGATATATTCAGAGCACTAAACAAGAAAAACATGCAGGCAAGAATACTATATCCAGCTAGGCTATCATTGAAAATAGAAGAGAGATAAAAAGCTTCCAGAACAAACAAAAACTGAAAGAATTTGCAAACACCAAACCAGCTCCACAGGAAAAATTGAAAGGGGTCCTCTAAGCAAAGAGAGAGCCTAAAAGTAGTAGATCAGAAAGGCACAGAGACAATATACAGTAACAGTCACCTTACGGGCAATACAATGGCACTAAATTCATATCTCTCAATACTTACCCTGAATGTTAATGGGCAAAATGCCCCAATCAAAAGACACAGGATATCAGAATGGATAAAAAAAACAAAACCCATCTATATGTTGCCTACAAGAAACTCATTTTAGACCCAAAGATACCTCCAGGTTTAAAGTGAGGGGGTGGAAAAGAATTTACCATGCTAATGGACATCAGAAGAAAGCAGGAGTGGCAATCCTTATATCAGATCAATTAGATTTTAAGCCAAAAACTATAATAAGAGATGAGGAAGGACACTATATCATACTCAAAGGATCAGTCCAAAATGAAGATCTAACAATTTTAAATATCTATGCCCCTAATGTGGGAGCAGCCAACTATATAAACCAATTAATAACAAAATCAAAGAAACACATCGACAATAATACAATAATCTTAGGGGATTTTAACACTCCCCTCACTGAAATGGACAGATCATCCAAGCTAAAGATCAACAAGGAAATAAAGGCCTTAAATGATACACTGGACCAGATGGACATCACAGATATATTCAGAACATTTTATCCCAAAGCAACAGAATACACATTCTTCGCTAGTGCACATGGAACATTCTCCAGAATAGATCACATCCTCGGTCCTAAATCAGGTCTCAACTGGTATCAAAAGATTGGGATCATTCCCTGCATATCTTCAGAAGACAACGCTCTGAAGCTAGAACTCAATCACCAGAGGAAATTTGGAAAGAACCCAAATACATGGAGACTAAACAGCGTCGTTCTAAAGAATGAATGGGTAAACCAGGAAATTAAAGAAGAATTGAAAAAATTCATGGAAACAAATGATAATGAAAACACAACGGTTCAAAATCTGTGGGACACAACAAAGGCAGTCCTGAGAGGAAAATATATAGCAGTACAAGCGTTTCTCAAAAAACAAGAAAGGTCTCAGGTACACAACCTAACCCTACACCTAAAGGAGCTGGAGAAAGAACAAGAAAGAAACCCTAAATCCAGCAGGAGAAGAGAAATCATAAAGATCAGAGCAGAAATCAATGAAATAGAAACCAAAAAACAATAGAACAAATCAACGAAACTAGGAGCTGGTTCTTTGAAAGAATTAATAAGATTGATAAACCCCTGGCCAGACTAATCAAAAAGAAAAGAGAAAGGACCCAAATAAATAAAATCATGAATGAAAGAGGAGAGATCACAATGAACACCAAAGAAATACAGACGATTATAAGAACATACTATGAGCAACACTACGCCAACAAATTTGACAATCTGGAAGAAATGGATGCATTCCTAGAGACATATAAACTACCACAACTGAACCAGGAAGAAATAGAAAACCTGAACAGACCCATATCCAGTAAGGAGATTGAAACAGTCATCAAAAATCTCCAAACAGACAAAAGCCCAGGGCCAGACAGCTTCCCAGGGGAATTCTACCAAACATTTAAAGAAGAACTAATTCCTATTCTCCTGAAACTGTTCCAAAAAATAGAAATGGAAGGAAAACTTCCAAACTCATTTTATGAGGCCAGCATCACCTTGATCCCAAAACCAGACAAGGATCCCATCAAAAAAGAGAACTACAGACCAATATCCTTGATGAACACAGATGCAAAAATTCTCGCAAAAATACTAGCCAATAGGATTCAACAGTACATTAAAAGGATTATTCACCACAACCAAGTGGGATTTATTCCAGGGCTGCAAGGTTGGTTCAACATCCGCAAATCAATCAATGTGAAACAACACATTAATAAAAGAAAGAACAAGAACTATATGATTCTCTCCACAGATGCTGAAAAAGCATTTGACAAAGTACACCATCCCTTCCTGATCAGAACTCTTCAAAGTGTAGCGATAGAGGGCACATACCTCAATATCATCAAAGCCATCTATGAAAAACCCACCGCAAATATCATTCTCAATGGAGAAAAACTGAAAGCTTTTCCGCTAAGGTCAGGAACACGGCTGGGATGTCCGTTATCACCACTGCTATTCAACATAGTACTAGAAGTCCTAGCCTCAGCAATCAGACAACAAAAGGAAATTAAAGGCATCCAAATCGGCAAAGAAGAAGTCAAACTATCACTCTTCGCAGATGATATGATACTATATGTGGAAAACCCAAAAGGCTCCACTCCAAAACTGCTAGAACTTGTACAGGAATTCAGTAAAGTGTCAGGATATGAAATCAATGCGCAGAAATCAGTTGCATTTCTCTACACCAACAACAAGACAGAAGAAAGAGAAATTAAGGAGTCTATCCCATTTACAATTGCACCCAAAACTATAAGATACCTAGGAATAAACCTAACCAAAGAGGCTAAGAATCTATACTCAGAAAACTATAAAGTACTCATGAAAGAAATTGAGGAAGACACAAAGAAATGGAAAAAATTCCATGCTCCTGGATTGGAAGAACAAATATTGTGAAAATGTCTATGCTACCTAAAGCAATCTACACATTTAATGCAATCCCTATCAAAATACCATCCATTTTTTTCAAAGAAATGGAACAAATAATCCTAAAATTTATATGGAACCAGAAAACACCTCAAATAGCCAGAGGAATGTTGAAAAAGCCAAAGTTGGTGGCATCACAATTCCAGACTTCAAGCTCTATTACAAAGCTGTCATCACCAAGACAGCATGGTACTGGCACAAAAACAGACACATCGATCAATGGAACAGAATAGAGAGCCCAGAAATAGACCGCCAACTCTATGGTCAACTAATCTTTGACAAAGCAGGAAAAAATGTCCAATGGAAAAAAGACAGCCTCTTCAATAAATGGTGTTGGGAAAATTGTACAGCCACATGCAGAAAAATGAAATTGGTCCATTTCCTTACACCACACATGAAAATAGACTCAAAATGGATGAAGGACCTCAATGTGAGAAAGGAATCCATCAAAATCCTTGAGGAGAGCTCAGGCAGCAACCTCTTCGACCTCAGCCACAGCAACAGCTTAGGAACATCGCCAAAGGCAAGGGAAGCAAGGGCAAAAATGAACTATTGGGATTTCATCAAGATCAAAAGCTTTTGCACAGCAAAGGAAACAGTTAACAAAACCAAAAGAGAACTGACAGAATGGGAGGAGGTATTTGCAAACGACATATCAGATAAAGGGCTAGTGTCCAAAATCTTTAAAGAACTTAGCAAACTAAGTTCTAAAGAACAAAAGAACTAAAGAACAAAGAATCCAATCAAGAAATGGGCAGAAGACATGAACAGACATTTCTGCAAAGAAGACATCCAGATGGCCAACAGACACATGAAAAAGTGCTCCACATCACTCAGCATCAGGGAAATACAAATCAAAACCATAATGAGATACTACCTCACACCAGTCAGAATGGCTAAAATTAACAAGTCAGGAAATGACAGATGCTGGCAAGGATGCGGAGAAAGGGGAGCCCTCCTACACTGTTGGTGGGAATGCAAGCTGGTGCAACCATTCTGGAAAACAGCATGGAGCTTCCTCAAAATGTTGAAAATAAAACTACCCTATGACCCCTATGACCCAGCAATTGCACTACTGGGTATTTTCCCTAAAGATACAGACGTAGTGATCCGAAGGGGCACGTGCACCCAAATGTTTATAGCAGCAATGTGTACGATAGCCAAACTATGGAAAGAAGATAGATGTCCATCAACAGATGAATGGATGAAGATGTGGTATATATACACAATGGAATACTATGCAGCCATCACAAAATAAAATCTTGCCATTTGTGATGATGTGGATGGAACTAGAGAGTATCATGCTTAGCGAAATTAGTCAATCGGAGAATTACGACTATCATATGATCTCCCTGATATGAGGGAGAGGAGATGCAACATGGGGGCGTAAGGAAGTAGGAGAAGAATAAATGAAACAAGACGGGATTGGGAGGGAGACAAACCATAAGTGACTCTTAATTTCACAAAACAAACTGAGGGTTGCTGGGGGGAGGGGGATTGGGAGAGGATGGTGGGGTTATGGACATTGGGGAGGGTATGTGCTATGGTGAGTGCTGTCAAGTGTGTAAACCTGGCGATTCACAGACCTGTACCCCTGGGGATAAAAATACATTATATGTTTATATAAAATTAAAAAAATAAATTAATAAAAAAAGAAAAAAAATTGGTTGAAATGGAAAAAAAAAAGCTTATTCAGGGGCTTCTGTGTGGTTAAGTCAGTCTGACTCTCTATTCTGGTTCAGGTTGAGATCTCAGGGTTGTGAGATCAAGATCCGCCTTGGGCTCTAGGCTCAGTGGGAAGACTTCTTCTCTCTTTCCCCCTTTTTCCCTGCCCCTCTCCACACTGGTATGCTTCCTCTCTCACCAAAATAAATAAATCTTTAAAAAATTTTTAAAAGAGAACAAAAACTTATTCATTTAATTATTTATTCACCCATACAAAAAATATTTATTACATGTTCCCATGTGTCTGGCATAGTTCCAAATAGGGAATCAAGCAGTAAAACTAGACAATAATGCCCACCCTCATCACATTATATTTTAGCAGGAAAACCAACAATAAATGAATAAGTAATATATATACGTATGTGTGTAGATATAGAACAAGTTATAAAAGCTATGAGGAAAATTAAGTAAGTGAAGAGGGCCAAAGCATGAGAAGACCGTAAACTGCAGTTAATTAAGGGGCCAGTGATATTGTGCGCAAAATATAATCGGCTTGTACAAATGTAGGGAGGTGACTTTAGACGGTGTGGTCAGGGAGGAATTTCCTGCATTGCTAACATGAGCGGCAACCTAAATGACAGCTGTGTCAGTATTTTGGCGAAGAATCTTTAAAGATCCTCAGTGAGAAGTGAGCCTGGAGAGTCTGGAGTGCGGGATGAGCAGAAAGGCCGCATGTCTGGAGCACAGAGAGGGAGCAGTTGGTCAGGCAGAGAGAAAAATCCCAGAGGTGGGCAGGAACAGGTTGTATGGGTCAATGTGCGATTTTCGTTTCTCATCCAGATGGGTATATACAAAGCATTTTAATTTTGGGATACTATGCTTTCAACTTGACCCAAGTAGGTGTGTTACATTTCTGCAACACTCTCGGTGACTATTAATCTGCCATTCCATCAGTCAGACTCCCAAACAAATAATTATTGTGCCACACATGATGCTAAATGATGAGAATACAAGAGACACTGCCGGCCCTGCCTTCATGGGGTCTATATTTTTCGTGAAGAAGTTATACACAAAATGATTATACGTATCAAAATGTCTAGAAATAGGAGAGATGTATCACCAGCATTTATAATAAAACCGGGTTAACCTAGCCCACAACTTAGATCCAATATATATGTAGCAATTATATAGTGTTTCATCTTACATATTTAACCTCAAGAAGTCATTCCAAGTTTCTATCTACTATAACAATAAAATAGATTAAAAGCATCCATTTAAGTGTTGCTTGATAATTTTCTATGTCCTTTCATACACATTATGGTATTTAATATTTACAATAACTGTGACAGCGGTCAATCAGTTATAATTATCTTCTTTTTAAAGAAGCTGAAGCTCTGAGAATTTAAATTATTTGTCTACAGGCATGAAATGAGTTAGTAATGTAGGTAGTCCTAGGCTTTCTCTACACCACCTATATCACTGGAGACCTGATCTAAGTAGAGTAAAACTGCTTCCCCAACAGCAGTAGGCATTTAGTTTGGAGGCAAAAGGAAGAGAGAACATAACATCCTCATGCTTATGAAATATTAGATCTATTTAGGAAGGTGTTCTGATAAGCACCAAAAAATAAATTGTGCAGAAATTCCGTGTGCATATAAAGTTAGGGAATAATCAGTGTGGTATGGGATGGCTCTATAACCTTGTCTTGACAGATATTTTTAAGCTGGGCATAAAAATACATTATGTGGCTAGATTTTGATGCTTTTATGTTCTGAAATTCTGTTTTTTTTTTCCTTTTCCCATTCTCAAAATCACTGCCAATCAATGAATCTTACCCACCATTTCCTCTGAGTTTATTGCTTACTTTAGAAATCTACAGTGTTTCTTCACTGAACAGATTAATCTTAGCTACTCTCTTGCTCCTCTGCCAAAGACTTCTGCCCAGGCACTCCAGAAAACTTGACTCAGGATTCTCTTCCAATTATCTTATTCCCAGCTCTAAGCCCCAGCTCCAATTCTGTTTGAATGACCTCTTCCTAGAATGCTAAATTGTCAACTTTTATAAAAACTTCATTCATTTAACCTTCCTCTATTTCTTAGAAAATCAGTAGAGAATTCTACCCAATATGCAGCACTGAATTTGCTGCCTTACTAAATGAACAATCTCTGTTGCTCTCACAGAGTGCAAAGAGTTTATTTTTCCAATTTTTGTTTGATGTCAACAAATGTCTGGCTCTACTGATTATTTTACATTATGTTTTATAATGAGCCTGCACCTGGCATAATGTCACATAACAGTACATTTGATATTTTCAAGTAACATCATTGTCTTGTTGCAAATATTACATATCTAATCTCTTTCCCCCTCCCATTATACCTGCAAATGCTTTTTCTATTAATGAAAATTATCAAGAATACATGTCAACTACCAAGTGATTCAGACACAAAAGAAAAGCACACTACTTCAATTACATATTTGTGTTTACGCGTCAATGGTCGTTTTCTTCCTGACTGTGAACTAGTGATGTACGGAGGACACTGTCAAACCTTGGGTATGTGGCAACATGCCAGGTCCTGTGCTAATCGTTTGATGTAACCTATTTTATTTTACCTTCTTATCAACTCCACAAATAATCAGTTTGCCACATGACTCTCCATCTAAAAAGTCAGTGAAGATCAAAGGCACACTTACAAAAAAAGTTATGAGAAACATCTTTGTGAAAAATGAAAGATACTTACGGGAACCAGGAATTTTTTAATCTCTTCCAATGCATGACTCATTCGTGAATAAGCTTCCCCAGGTGGAGCAAACACTTCAATTAATACATGAAGTTCATCACTCAAGTGGGCATATTTGGCTTCCCCACTCTTCCTTAATTCTTCTTCCTGTGAAAGAGGTTATTTTTAGAAATACAAATCCACCCATTTTGCATTGACTTAACATTTACTGAGAATGTGACAAAGGGCATAATCTAAGCAAATTTTCCATAAGTAGAAAACCTTTGAGAAATAAAAATCTGGTACAAGCCATTTAAAGATTGTAAAATCATTTTTGAGTGTTTGAATGATTTTTCTAAAAAGCTGGCATAATTATCATCTACAATGGATTTTAATCAGCTAAATGAAGATGCTAAACCCCTGAAAAGAAGTAACAGAAATGTCTTAAAGTTTGAGTGTACACTACTATATTGAGGAAGAAAAGGATTGTTTTTGTGTCTGATGAGTAATATTTTGCAGATAATAAACGAAAGATTATCACTGTTCTTTAAGAAAACAAGAACTTTTGGGGCACCTGGGTGGTTCAGTCTGTTAAGCATCTGCCTTTGGCTCAGGTCATGATCCCAGGGTTCTGGGATGGAGTTCCGCACTGGGCTTCCTGCTCGGTGGGGAGCCTACTTCTCTCTCTTTCTCTGTCCCTTTCCCCCAGCTTGTGCATGCTTTCTCTCTCTAGCTCTCTCTCAAATAAATAAAATCTTAAAAATAGTAACATAATGTTAATTATGTTTTACTCTTCCTGACTCCCCTCCCCAGTAAACTTGTAGTTGTTCCACTAAATTTCAAAGGATAAAAATTGAATGACAAAGTAATTTTTAGTTTTATTTGGGGACTGACTAGAAAAGTAACATGAATAGACCTTAATAGATAAATAAAAGCAAATTTGCCATTTATCTCTTGTAAGTTAACTATATGAACCATATTAGTGTGCTTAACTGATAGAAATGTCCATCATTTCAATACATGAAGGATCCATGAAAGAGATGGGAAGGTGTGCCTACTTTTCTGTCCATCCCCCATCAAATCAAATGTCTCCAACAGCAACACCTTTCAGCATGGTAGTCCACTCTCTACATTCCTAAGCATACTTTCCATCTCTACCTAGGAGTTTTTACTTAAAAGGGTTTTCTTAATGCCCATTTCTCAGTTTAGGGAGAAGCAGCACTTGCCTCAACGACTATGCACTTACAGAGTGTAGTAAACATTTCTTTCCTCTTGGGATTCTGCTGCAAGGCAAGCTGGTCCTTATCTCTGGGGTCAGCTTCATTTCCACCTAAGTGTTCAGGTGGTTAAATCAGGATTCTTCACACTGCCTCCTTCTCCATACTTCCTGAGCTGATTTCCCGCTGGTATAAAACTTGCTAACCAAATTTTATAGTGTCTGCATGCTATGAAGTATGGCATTCAAATATGAATAATAATACTCATTTTAAAGGTTTTCAAATAAAATGAGCCTGACTAGATACTCTGTAGTTGGGCCACTAGGCTGATTTTCATGAATAAAATGCAGCTTGCTATTTAAAAACACATTTGCCTTTCCCCTCCCCCATCATCTTTATAGAAGCAGATGAGGAAACTGAGGTCTTTGGATATTAAGAAACTTCCTGGAGGTCACATGTAAGTCAGGATTTCAGCCAGGACCCAGTAAAGTAGGTGTTAGCAGTGATAAAGATTTTAAAGGAGAAAAGTTAACACAGCAGAAGCAATCGTGAGCTACTACTGGTTATTCTCAAAACTAAACTGCGTATCTTCAAAGGTGTGTTATATTGGAACTCATATATTGGCATAACTTTTGACAGAGCAAAAGTTCCCAGGCCTTCGCTTCTTCCTGTGAAACTTCGATAATAATAGTGAGGTCCCAGGATTTTGTGGATTTTGAGAAAAGTGAAGAACATTTTGTAATCTAAAAATGCCACACATATTTCTTACAGTAATAAATATTATTTCTTACATTCTCAAGTAGTATTTTAAAATATTGCCGGGTTGTTTCAAGAGAGAACAAAATAAATGTGTCTCAAATGCGAAGAGTTTTCTTTCTGAGGTAGACGTCTAAGCGGTGAGTAACTGGAAAAGCAGGTGGTTCTTGTCTGCGGTCTTATCCAGGAATCCTGGCTCCCCATCTCTTAACTCTAGCAGCCCCGAGAACATCATTCTCATGTTTGTTGACGAAGGAGGCTGTCTACCATCACTTCTAAATTCTGCTCCAGGGGCCAGGGAAAGAAAATGTAGCAGCAAAAAGCTTATGTCAAGGACACATACCAGAGGTTTCATACATCACCTCTGCTCTCATCTCTTTGGTAAAAGTGTAGTCACATGGTGGCCCGATGCAATGGAAGCTATAAATGTGGTTTCAGACCGAGCAGCCATGAGACTGCACATTCATTTATGACAGAAACAAGTGAGAATGGAGACTGGATGACAACAAGCCATCTTTGCCCCCAGTCTTCATTTAGGGCTAGTTAAAATCATACCTATTCATTAAATCTAATTTTGTGAATAGCTAGCCATTGTCTGCCAGAACGTCCAGATTTTATCTTCAAAAAAAAAGACTACAAGGGCACCTGGGTGGCTCAGTGGGTTAAAGCCTCTGCTTTCAGCTCAGGTCATGGTCCCAGGGTCCTGGGATCGAGCCCTGCATCGGGCTCTCTGCTCAGCGGGGAGCCTGCTTCCTCCTCTCTTTCTGCCTGCCTCTCTGCCTACTTGTGATCTCTGTCTGTCAAATAAATAAATAAAATCTTTAAAAACAAAAAAGAAAAAAAAAAAAACAAGACTACACCCCCAGCTGGATTAGTAACATGAAGCTCCAAGTTTCATTTGAATCTGGGCAGACACCACAGCCATCCCAAATCGCACCAGTGTCCAGAAACCAGTAAGTACATTTATAGTAATTTAATAAAATCTCATGAGGTATTTCTTAAATAAGAGTTCCAATGTATTTTGAGGAAAAAAAACCTTAATTTTTGCAGTAAATTCATTATTTGATAAGCTGATTATGAATGGGGCAGTAAGTAGTGTTTTCATGTTTCTGCTCAATTATCTTTTTGTGTGTTTTATAACAAAGATCATAGTATCGTGGCAGGTTACACTAGATAGAAAGGAGAACGTAACAGCAAGAAAAGTAAAGAAAAAGATTAAGAAATTAGAAATGGTAGGGGCACCAGCGTGGCTCAGTGAGTTAAGTCTCTTTCTTCGGCTCAGGTCATGATCTCAGGGTCCTGGGATGGAGCCCCAAAGCATGGGGCTCTCTGCTGAGCGGGGAGCCTGCTTCTCGCCCCCCACCTGCCCCTTCTGCCTGCTTCTCTGCTTACTTGTGATCCCTGTCTGTCAAATAAATAAATAAAATCTTAAAAAAAAAAAGGAATTAGAAATGGTAGCGAAAAATCTTGGGTATAAATTGACATAAACTGGTCCGAAGTTACCAGTGCAGAAGACTGGTTCTCCATCTAATGAAAGCACAGAAAAGGGCACAGGGACTAAATCAAAAGAATGTAAGATGCACACATTAGAAGGTGAATCAGCTTGACGTGACTTAGAATTCTGCTTAAAAGACTGCACATTCAGTTGATATTATTTAATCTTCCATGAAAAAGGTACATTTATTCCACTGAGGATATTTACTTTAACCGCTGACCTTCAGAACATGATTTATGGTGTTCAGCTATTACAAAGGAATCACGAGCTAATTATTTCAAGTGCAATTATTAGCTGCTAAACATGAGAAATTCAAAACAAAGTCATTACAAATATCGAATCTAGTTTTACATATCCCCAAACATTCTACACCCGTGTTGTACCCTAAGGTAAAATATAAGTAAAACATATCAGTTTCTTACCGGTTGTTTTACAGAGAATAGCATCGCAGGAAATAGAGTCTAATTTGAATTGCATTCATGTGTTTAATCGTTAAAAGGATTTTAAAGAAAACTTTCTCTTAGGAATTATCACTTGTGTTTTAGCTTCCACAAAAGAATGCTTCCGATTTGGAAATAATTTGACAATTAGAAAAGTTTCCTCTTAATTCAAAATAGCATGTTTATTGAAGAAAACTTGAAAAAAATCCCCCAAACTACAAATATCTTAAAAAATATCAACAACCACACACTTTAAGACACACTATTAGCATTTTCAGTGTATCTTCTTCAAGTATCTTTTTACAGTAATAGTAATGGAATTGAAATCATAATTTTAATATTGCTTCTTAGGTCATGGGTATGCAAAGTACTTTCCATAGGCTATCTAATTTTGTATGTACAACTATACTTTATGCTACATAATGTTACTTCCTTCATTCTACTGATGAGGGGACTGGTACACAGAGAGAAAATTGTCCAGGATTACAGAGACTATAAATCATGGAGTTGGGTTAGAACCCAGGTAATCTCACACCAGGTCTAGTGGTTAATCACACTGGTATGTACTGATATAGGTATGATAAATGTAAATAAACATTTTCTAGGTCCAGATTTCCCCATGGATGTATCTGTTTAGTTTATGGAATATCACAGCCAGTGGTCTCTCAGCAATTCCTGGTATTCAGTCCCATGTAGCCCTGGGCTATCCAGGGTATCCTACAGCAGATAACAGGTCCTTATGCACTTAGCCCATTTGATATGAATTTCTTCTCCCCTCTCCCAAAAGGTTCTGATTCCTTGGAAGCTGTATGCTCATCAGTGCTTGGTGAAACTATTATTTTCAAGGTTCTCACTACTCATCTCCTATTTTATGAAGGACTTTACCTAAAAATGCTAGTGATCTCACGTCACATTGTTTATGCCCAACCCTCTGTTTGGACCATCCGTTCCAAACAAGGCATTTATCCAAAGTTTTTAAGGTGGAGCTCAGATTAGTTTGCACAATTTCTCATGGATACTCATGCTGTATTCCTCAAACAAACGTACTTCATGAAGGGTCATTCTCTATTTTCCTGCATAGTTTGTCCAACAGAGGGGCAGGGTCTTTGGGACCCTCTGTACCCTCATTCCATTCTGGAGTAAAGACTTAAGTCATCTTAGTTCAGATGACTCAAGGCAAATTCCCCCAAAGAGGACACAGGATTAGATGTTCCCTTATGTTGTGACCCCGAGTCCAGCCTTTTGCTCCCTGGATTTGCCAACTTTTAGTTGTAATGTAAAACTCAAAATGTCTTAAAATACCTTAGAATATCCACAGTTAAAATCATTTATGGGTGACAGAGACTTCATTTAAAATATCAGAGGGGCACAAAGCAAAGAGGTCACATTGATAACCTCATTACAGCAACTCAAAAAATTTTCATCCTCTTGTCACAAGTTCTTCCCTGCTTCATTACACAATTTAATTTTTTTTTCTTTCCTTTGTCTAATGTTTATATTACTCTTTCCTCCCACGTGGAATTTCCTAGGAAATTTCAAATTATTTTTACCTCTATTAGAGAGTAATTTAGTTATTGAGGGCTAATTCCCAAGCTTACAAGTCCAACTTACTGGAGCTCAGTGAAATAAAGGGCATACCAGTTAATCGACCCTACTATCCTTAAAAGTCACAGTGGTGATCATCATTTGCTACTTGGAATGATCCTTTGGAATCTGTCTCCGTCTCTGTCCACTTCTCTTTTGCCCTCTCACACACACATGCAAATAGAATGCTCTTTAAAGTGGGACTCTAGTTAAAGAAAATGTTTCCATTTTGTTAAGAAGAGTGTTCACTTGCTTTGGGCAATTTTCTAAAAAAAAAAAAATGTTATAAATTGCTCACAATATGATGTAAATCATGTATTCCTCCTTTGTGCTACTCCAGATTTTGGGTTATTTTGTCTCTCCAGTGTCTCCTGAAAAGCACACATTACCAGCAGAGAGAACATCTGAGTAACTCTATTGATGTCCCAGCCATCATTTTTTAAACACCTATGTATTCACCTAGATGTATATATGTGATATCATATATGTGTTCCATTTTCTTCTCTTAAATATTTAATTACAGAAGTAGTCTTTACTCTTAACCACTTAACCAACTCACCACATTTGCCAAATATTTATTCCCCCATAACATAGTTAACCGAATGTCCATGATAATCTGATTGTTTAAGATCCTACTGCCTAAACTTTATAAACCATGAGTCAGTGGTATTTGTTCCCAAACTTGTTTATTCCTATTGTATTTTTTATTGTTATTGTTATTGTATTTTATTATGTTTTTATAATTCCCCTTTCAACTTTTTAAAAATTATCAAAAAACTTTCAAACCAAAAACATGTAGGTTAAGGGAGATTTTACTGTTTCAAAATTGCTTCTGTAATTACATTAACTTAATTATGATTTTTGCACAATATTTTGTTCCTAGATTACAGTATCATTATTCTATTTTATAATTTATCTTTACACACATCTGTTTCATCATTTTCTTATCTCCAAAATTATTCTTCATATATAAGTGTATCTGATAGAATATGAGGAAGATATTCAATAAATTCTTGTTGAATTAATTACTTAGGGGTAAAAATCATGCTGCATTTTTCTTCTATCATCAAACGATATCTTTATTGCTCATGCTAAGGTTTTCTTTTTTTTTTAAGCTTTTATTTATTTATTTGACAGAGAGAGAGGGAGAGAGAGACAGTGAGAGAGGGAACAGAAGCCAGGAGTGTGGGAGAAGGAGAAGCAGGTTTCCCAGAGAGCAGGGAGCCCAATGCAGGGCTCAATCCCAGGACCTTGGGAAGAAGACTGAACAGAAGGCAGGCACTTAACAACTGAGCCACCCAAGTACCCCTCAGGCTAAGGTTTTCTTTAAATGCTCAACCATTTATTGTCCTGAAACCTTGGAATGGAGTGATCTATATTTACTAATATGACTTTACTTTTAGCTTAGGAAAAATATGTCCAAATTATTATTATATTTAGTATGTCTCTGATTAAACGAATAACAATGTATAGGTCTTATATATGTATAATCAATGATATTTTATTTTGTAAGCAAAAAATTACGCAATTGCAGTTTACACCACATCAAATATTTGTTCTGTTATTACAAGCATATAGTCTGTGTAAGTGAGTAAAACAATAGAAGGTTGTAACTCAAGAGAGTATTGTGGTGTTACTCATAAACAAGTTAGAATAAGCAAATTTTTTACAACAGCCCCTCCTCTCTAGACCTTCCTTGGCTTGATACCTTATTGCATCATGGGATTGGCAGCTGGTAATCTCTACACCCAACACGGGGCTCGAACTCACAACCTCGAGATCAAGAGTCACATCTCTTCCTGAGCCAGCCAGGTGCCCCAGGGATTGGCAGATGGATTAGTTCTTACTAGACCATTCCGATTTCAGGAGAATCAATTTCTATATAAGTACAGTGCTTACTCTTTGCTCCCAGAAATCCATCTCAGCAACCTTTAGCATCTAGAAAGTTCCCAATGATGCAAAATTTACAGTAATACTTTATAGACAACTGTTATAATCTTAGAGACTGAAATAATTTTTGTATTATTTTCTATGTATAGGAACAAATATTTCAAAAATCTTACAAATACCAACCACCGCTTCTCTTTTTTTCTTTTTTCTTTTCTTTCCTTTTCTTTCTTTTTTTTCTTTCTTTCTTCCTTCCTTCCTTCCTTCCTTCCTTCCTTCCTTCCTTCCTTCCTTTCCTTTCTTTTTAGAAGGGAAGAAAGAGAGAGAGAGAGAAAGAGAGAATCTTAAGCAGGATCCATGCTTCACTCACAAGCCCAGGTCGGGGCTTGATCTCACAACCCTGAAATCATGACCTGAGCCAGAAATCAAGAGTCAGATGGTTCACCAACAGAACCAACCAGCCGCCCCCAAAAGACTGCTTTTCTGTAGACACTTTTATGTAGCTCTGAGTCCAGGAAAGTGCATTGGAGCAGGACATAGAAAGCACCAAGTGTAATATCTCTTCTTGCCGTAGCTCCTCTACTAACTGCAAATTTTATCAGATATTTTGCTGTTGTGGCCTTCTTCATATGTAAAAAAAGAGAAAGTTACTAGAGAGGTAATTTTCAAATTGTGCTTTGTGGAGCCCTGAGGGTTCCAGAAAGGTGTGTCTCATGGACCACATGGATACAAAATGAGGATTCTTTTCCATCCCACTCAACCATATCAACTCAATTTAAACCTATTTATATATAACAGTTGGGGGTAAGAGGATATTGTTCCACAAGCTCACTAAACAAAAAATAATAGACAATGTTAGATATGATGATATTTAAGCTTTCTCACATCTTTAACATTTCATGACTCACCATATGACTTTACTTCACAGTAACTGTCATCCTGCTACTGAGGACTTTAGTAGTAGAATATGCCACTTTCCGAGCAGAGTATCTACTAGGATATATTACTTGGAAAATTCAAAATTAAAAATAGAAACTATTCATGTTACTCTTTAAGCACCTACAATGAGGCTGCTACTGTGTATTTTACACACATTATGTCATTTAATTTCATAGAACCCTTAGGGGAGTATTGGAAGAAGCTGAGGGTAATGAAAAGTGGAAAAAAAAAAAGATTTTGGAGTCAGAAATACCTCAATTTGAATTAATAGCCATGATACTTATTATCTATAATGTAGAAGAAAGGTACTATATTTTTTTGAGATTGGGTTTCTTCATCTACTAAATAAGGAAACTCTAAGTCTCTCATGTAAAGATGAAATGAGATGATGGACGTAAATCTCAAGTACAGTGTCTGGCACATTATAAACCCTCAGAAAAAGTTAAAGGTTTTTTCTCAGAGAAGCTAAGTAACTTGGTTGCAATTATTCAGTGAATAAGAGATTTGAATTTAGCAGGCCTAACACTAAAGTGCACTCTTATGTTAATGGGTGTTCTTAATGAACATTAAATTCACTTGAAAAAATATAATTATAAAAGTTTCAAATTAACTCTTGGTTCGATGTAAGCAAGAGTATATCAGTTGAATGCTGGTTTACCTATTAAGTTAATTTAAATGTATAACTTTAAGAGATTGTATATTTGAAAATTACTCTAAACCAAAGAGCTCACATGTCTTAGAAAGATAAGGAAAAATTAACAACACCCCATGTACTTCCTTGAATTTTAACTTTCAAATGACTCACAAATTTATTGTCTACAGTATGTCACATGGATCATATACCACTGAAAGACCGTATATCATGATAGGTAACAGACCAGGTTCTGCTCATGTCAGGTCTTCATTTTGGAAGAGCTCTTCCTAATTGGAAGAGCTTATCCCAGCTCTTCCAATTAATGGCATAAAACGTGGGCAAGTGACCTTACTATTTCAGCTTTTGAATTCCTCCTTATAAAATGAAGATAGTAATAAAATAATAAGCACTAATCAAATATGACTATCACTAAATATCATTATGCTAAATATCCAGAATTCAAAACAATATTCAAAATTCTATATAAATTGAAAGAGTTAACATATTGGAAAATCCCAATTATTCTCCCAGGAGTAGTTCTTTCAGTGACAGGAATTAAAAAAAAAAAAAATGTTGAAAACATGATATAGAGTACACGCAAGTTTTATGCTGTGGTTTTTACTTTAGCAATTATTTTTGTCATATTTTATCCTCAGAGTTATAATTTACTAGAGTGCTTTTTGCAGGCTTTTTCTTCTTAATACCCCAGGGAATTTTCTTTTAACATAAATCTTCTTTAGAAATAAATAAGTCTATTGTCTGCACAGCTTTCTCCATCAAGAAGTTCAAATAAACACACATTTATTATTTATACCTTGGCTTGAATAGGATTTGTCTGAATTGTCAATTTAAAAGCATTTTTAAATACACATATGTGGAAATTCTTTTATGCCAGTACAAATTAGTGGTCCAAAAATTTATCCACCCAAAGCGTTTTTATACAAATGGATGCACATAAATACACGGTAGAGAAGCAATGGCTTGATCCTGAAGAGCACCTCAGGTTTTTGTCAGTTTGTCACTTGCAAATGCCTGCCCCCTCGAATTCAAAGTGGCAAGAGCTCTTCCAGGTTATAGCTCTCCCTAATAAGCTATGGGGACGGAATCTTTTCTCACCACACCCATTCTAACAACACCTCGTTTCATGAACGGTGAAGTACCAGAAATAGTGGAACCAAAGATGGTATTTTCTAAAGTAGGTCAGGATTTTAAAACCATAGAAGTGGATAGTGCCAGAATATTCCTTATGGTTGAGTTTGGTAGTTGAGTGTTTACTAGAGGTATGAACCTCAATTCAAGACAATCAAATCATAAATTCTACATTACATCAAGAATGGTCTAACTTCTCAAATTAGAAGGTGTGTTGTTTGAAACAGTGAGTGGAGTGTCTAGATACAAATAAAAGGGCTCTTTCACTATTCAAGAAAAAGAAAGTCATTGGTCTTGACCAAATGGTCACGGTCTTTGTCCTGAATTAACATAAGAAAGACTTGTATCCCCTCATTTTATTTAAAAGTCACTTGCTTAGGGGAGCCTGGGTGGCTCAGTGGGTTAAAGCCTCTGCCTTTGGCTCATCTCAGGTCATGATCTCAGGGTCCTGGGATTGAGCCCCACATGGGGCTCTCTGCTCAGCAGGGAGCCTGCTTCCTCCTCTCTCTCAGCCTGCCTCTCTGCCTACTTGTAATCTCTGTCTGTCAAATAAATAAATAAAATCTTTAAAAATTTTTAAAAAAAGTCACTTGCTTAGTAATTAAGATCCTCACAAACATTTGTGGGAATAGAACAATTTGGGAACACAATTTTCTAAATATGCTTCTCTAGCCTCTTCTTTTCCATATCCAGCTGGATGTAAATGCGCTCCATTCAGGTTCAGTAGAGGGAATTGAGAAGGGGAAGTGAATGCACTTGGAAAACAGTGTTGGAGCCCGGTGGAGAGAAACAGATAAAGAGAGTGGATCCTGGGAAGAGTCTGTCCTCAGAGATCTGTGCTCTTCGTGGGGGAAGGACATGGGAGTGTCATGGTTCTCCCTGACCTCAGGAGCTGAGAAGCAACCAAAAAGCCTGCCTTGCCTTTGAGGCTAGGAGAAATCAAGAAAACTGGGATCAGAGGCCCACTAGGGTGGGAATCCCTGTGTCTTCCACTCACTACTTAAAGAATGTCAGCAGTAATTGATTTCAACAACCACATCTAAGTTGACAAATAAAAATAGCATACAGTACTAGCAGCCATAGACAAGAAAATCAGGCAGAACATCTCAACATATGCCATTTGAACACATGCCAATTGAATGGCAGAAGGAGAAAGATGAACACTTGAATAAACACATTTTAGGAAGCAGTGAAGGAGATAAAATGCAGACACGAAAATTTTATGGTTTTAAAAGATATGACTTCTAAGATAAGAACAAATGCAAATTAAAAATAAAAGGCTTTTTGGGCTTCCTGGCTGGCTCAGTGGGTTGAGCCTCCATCTCTGGCTTGGGTCATGGTCTCAGAGTCCTAATGATGAAGTTTTAGAATGTAAGTAGGTTTGGTGGGGTAGAGTCCAGAGCCAATGACCAAGAAAGAATTCTTGAGACATCTTTGGTGCAAATGGTGGACTCGTGGGCAGAAAGAGCTGCTGCCCCTTCGTTGTGAGGGGTGGCAGGTTTTATAAGATGGGGTTGGGGAGGTAAGGAAAAGGGAGGTTTCAATAGAACTTTCATATGCTAAAGAGGACCTACAAGAATCTGGATAGCAGAGGCCTTGCCATTGTCAAGGTCATTTTTTCCCTTTTTAGCAAGCTATTAACATTAAGATAGTTCAGAGATTCCCAAAGAATGTCACAATGTCCCACCCAGGAGTGTGTGGGGGAGGGAAGGTTGCAGGGTGTCAGCTTTTGCCTTGTCCTCAGCCAGTCTTCTGTTCCCTCATCACTAGGATTGGGCCTAGCATCAGGCTCTCTGCTCTCCTACCCCGCCCCCCATCTCTGCCGGTCTCTCAGCCTACTTGTGATCTCTCTCTTTCTGTCAAATAAATAAATAAAATCTTTTAAAAAAAAACTTTTTAAAAAAAGGCTTTTAAGAGGCTGACTTCTCCCTGTTGAAAATAAGAGATTTCCTTCCCTCCTTTTTCTCACAGCACTTTAGAAAACTTGTGATTGTAAGTCCTCTCCTCTTTGAAATGGACATAAATCCTTTCAAAGACCGGATAGGCCTATTGTTAACTTTATTACTTAGAAGTTGATTTCTCAAGGACTTGGAGCCATTTCTTTGAAATGTAAGCATCAGGATAGATAACACCATCCTCTCCCAGTTTCTGTGGGACTTAGAAGCCTAACTTCCATGGGTGCCTTGCTCCAAGGTGCAAAATCACCTCCCATCATGAAGACGTAGTAAGTTTATTTTTCCCTGGGATGAAGCCGACTGGCTAACACTAATCACCCCAAGAACCACATAAAGTTAGGATGAACTCTATGACGAAGGGTCCTTTCAAGACTTCTTACTTGAGGAGGAGTTATTGTTTATGTTGAGAACAAGTATATAATGGTTTGTATCTCCTGGGATACATGAAAGAGTGAGATTTCTTTCTGTCTTTGCAGTCTCTCAGTGGATTGCCTGTGATGTCCACTGCATTATGGCTTAATGCTTATTCAATAATGAAAGTACTTTCTTTACTGCTATGTGGAAAGGATTTCTGGGCTGGGAAAAGATTTTGCTTTAATTATATTTCCCCATCACCCACTGAAATAGTAACCGATGCTGTCGCTACTCTGCCCATATCCTCCTGTTACCTTCCCGCATCCAGTATTTATTCATCTTTTTGCCAGAGGGCTTGCTCTGGACAGGAGGGATAGCCCCCACCTATGTATTTAGCAGGGAGGAAATGTCAGGGAATTAACCCCCTCTAGGAGCAGCTCTCAACTAGTGACTAGGAGAGTTGGCTTCTAAAGAATCAAGCTTGTTTTATCCTTAGACAAGGTAATCTGTATGTTCTCTTAGAGTACCTCAATAGAATAAGCTCACAGGCTGAACTTGTTTGAGAATGCACGTTATACAGGTTTCTTCCATTATCTTATTTTACTTCCTCACTCTTCTGTGAGGATTCCCAGAGACATCTCTTTCCAAATAAATATCGGGTAACTAATTCTTGACACACTATCTTTTCTAAGGGAACTCAAACCCAAATAACAGTTCAGCACATTCCATGAAGGAGAGAGAGGGTGACTGAACTCAGGATTTGGGTCCAAAAAGGTTAAATGCCAAAAAAGTACATGAATAGATAAAGATCATGAAGGAAAAAGAGAAATGGAGGACAGATCCAGGAAAGCTACTGTAAGGGCCTATTTAGCCAGAGCGATGCCATCCGGTTAAACAGTGATTTTGTTGTTTATGCAGTAAAACTTAAACTGTCCCTGGCCCCTCTCCCCGCAGGGGACTTACTTAAAAACAAGTCCCGGAAACCAGTCCCAAGTAACAAAGCCCAAATACAAGGGTGAGTCAGGCCAGGTGGAGACATCCAATCAGTGGGGGCGCATACTGTCTCCCTAGCTACCAGGGAGTATGGGCCCCGCCCTTTGGGTGCCTTTTGGGTGCCAATTCTGACCAAGGTGATAGGCTAGTTTAAATGTCTACTAGGGTAAATTGTAATTCAATTGGCCACCCGTATGTGACCTAGCATGACTGTGCAGCTTTCTCTGTGTGTTACAATCTCATTGGCCACCTGTGCATGGCCAGGCCCAACCACATGGCCTTTGCCCTTAAAAGCTAGTCTGTAAGGCAGAGAGTGGTCACCTCTTTGTAAGAGACGACCCTGGCCGGTCAGTTTGATTCTCAATGCTTGGCACGAAATAAAGCTTTGCTTGACCTTCGCTTTGTATCAGTCTCGTTCCTTTGACCTTGGACCCAACACTACTACGTTAATTAGCAGGAATTCCACAAGGAGAAAGCAGAACACAAGGAAGGGCAAAAGCAAACAAATAAATAATAGAAGTAAATTTTCATAGTTTAAAGATGATGAAGCCTCACCTAATTCTATCCTGGATTGAAAAGAAAAAGACCTACATCGAAGGAGTACATTGAAGTAAAACCCCTGAACTTTAATGAAAACAAAAGTAAGCAAACAAACAAAAACTCTTAAAGCCTTTAGAACTAGTTTTACAAAGGGGAAAAATATGATTGGCAGTAGATTTCTCATTTATAAAATTTTGATTTTAGAAATAAGGACATGTTTATCCATAACTCAAGGTTATATGGTAACCTTGCCCTGTGTTAAGTGTTTCATATACATAATTTTATTTACTAATTCAGAAATGAGAGTGTTCAATAACCCTTCTCCAACACTGAGAGCAGATATGACTGCAGAGTTCCCAGGGCCATGGATGCTCATGATTTAATAAGGTGATAATTATTATTTTAAAGATTTTGCTATAAATTATGGCACTTCTTATGCTTTTCCAAAAAATACAATGTTTAGACTATCTGGAATTAAGTCCACTGAAAGATTATCATTAATGCAAAAAGGCAAGGCTTATTTTCAAGAGGACTCATTAGTCTAGAATTGGACTTAAAAAGTTCCAAATATGGGGCGCCTGGGTGGTTCAGTGGGTTAAGCCTCTGCCTTCAACTCAGGTCGTGGTCTCAGGGTACTAGGATCCAGCCCTGCGTCGGGCTCTCTGCTCAGTGGGGATCCTGTTTCCCCCTTTCTCTCTGCCTGCCTCTCTGCCTACTTGTGCTCTCTCTCTTTCTGTCAAATACATAAATAAAATATTAAAAAAAAAACAAATATATAAATGAAAGTTCTGAATATATGCCAATTAAAGCAATAAGCAAGGGGTGCCTGGATGGTTAAGTTTCTGCCTTTGGCTCAGGTCATGATCCTGGGGTCCTGGGATCAAGCCCCATATTGGGCTCTCTGCTCAGTGAGGAGTCTGCTTCTGCCCTTCCCTCTGTCCCCCCCCCCACCTCCCTGCTTATGTTCTCTGCTCTCTCTTGTTCTCTCTCTCTTTCTCAAATAAATAAAATATATTTTTTAAAAAGAACAATAAGTGAAACAAAAGTTGTTTGGCAAGAACATGGGTAAAGATGGAGAATATTTCATAAATCACGTTATTTAGCATGCTGACTCTCAGTGTACCTATATTCTGTTTTCCATTTCAAGAAGAGGCATTCTTAAAGATAAAAAGGCTTACTGAAGCCCAAGACTGGCATCATTTGAATTTGGAATGGGGCCCAGGAGGAAAGGTGTGCTGAAAAGAAGCCCATGAACCAATGAAGAAGTGAAGACAACTAGTGAGTTAGGCAAGGGACTCAGCAAAGCCATCTTTACCCAGCAAGATATTACCAGAGTTGCTTCCAAGCCTCATGACCCTGAAAGGACAAGTCGTCACTGCCAACCAGTAATGGAGAACCAAATACTAGGGTAGCTTAGTTGGCAGGGAGCAACAGGCCAACTGCTTGGTTCTGAAAGAAAATTTTGAGATGGAATATCAGTTTTGGGGAAGACATCTTGTGCAACCAGATGTGTCTGTAGAGCGTACGACAAAGAGATACCAAAACAGTTTTGACCTAGGATGCTGGAGTGACTACAGCCAGAGAAGAGAAAACAAGAATGACAACAAAAAGGCCATAAAAGTTGCTGAAGAAGTTCCCGTGGAGTTGTGCAGACGTTGCCCACTGGAAATGCAATGGCAGCAGACGGATCAATTTGGCCTTTGAAGATATGCTATGGAAGGCTTTACTTTGAACAAATGCATTATGCTGTTCATCAAGCGACCAGAATGAGAAGCAAATACCATTAGGACCTATAAAGTGGCTAACCACTGACTAGAATATACCTGGTTTCAGTGTGAAAGGGCATCCAAATTTACAGCATAGATTCAAGGTCCATAAATGCCACAACAGAAGAATATTTATTGTTGCCACTTTTAGCTTTCTGAAGAAAGGGTTTCCAGATCATATTAGTTCCTGCTTACAACCTTCTGCTGATACCCTAGTTACCTAAAATTCAACAATTGCAACAAGGCACTGCAGACCTTTCTCATCTGGCACTGGCTTAGCTCATCAGTTTCATCTTCGGGCATCCTTTTTGCAGATATTATTTTCCAATCACTAAAAACCCTCCTCACCTTTCTCTGAAATCATCATCCTCTTTCAAAGCCCTGTGGACCTGTGTTTTTCTTGCAAGGTTCAGGTCAGACTCCACACAACCAGCAATGCAGAAACGATTCAATGCTCCACAGATTCTCAACAGTAACATCTCAATAATATTATATTGTAAATATTTGGTATTATATTACTAATATTGACTGGATCCCCCATCAGAATATTTTGATCCGTGGATCTTTTAAACATGGAGTATGTTTTTCTGTAGGCATCTGTGTGTGTGTGTGTGTGTGTGAGAGAGAGAGAGAGAGAAAGACAGAGAGAGAGAGACAGAGTGAGATAGGAGGGGCATGGGTAGATGAGGGCAGCATATACTTAAGTGATGCTTCTTAGATCCTATCTAAATGTTAATAAGATATATAATCTCTATATAATTTTGTATTAATTGTTGTAATCAAATGAACACTTAAGCTTTCTGTTGTACAGATAAATACTTCCCAGGGGGAATGGGGGACAGGAATTTGATCTTCTGGATATTGTAATATCTTATCACATGATCATTTTCCTGTTCTGTCCTTCACTCTGTCTTAGAAAAATATAATTTGGTAATGTCTCAGAGGAAAGTGGTAGTGAGTGAATGCTAATTTTATAAACATTTTTTTCTTAAGAGTTCATCTCTGCTTTGTTTTACAGATTGACGGAATGTTCTATCAGTGCTGGAAAATACAAATCCAGTGCCAGAGACACCCAAAACATGTAAGGGTTAGAGCAAACAGGAGGAAGGGTGTCCTCGCACCCTTCTGTAACTAACTTTCAAGCATGATTGTTTACCAAGAATCTGAACTCAGACGTGTGATACTGTTGCGGAAAATCCGAGGTGACTGAGGAAACCCAAATGGCACATGGAGAGATGGGAGAATACAGCTTTATTAATGCCAACAGGCTCAGTGGGATCGTTCTCAAAGACTGAGCACTGGACAGGGGTAGGAGTGAGTTTTTATGGTTACAGGCAATGGGGGATGGTAATAGGGTGTTTTTGAGGTCTCTCAAGGACCAGATGCTTTCCCAGTCTCTCAAGGCCAAAAGGCCCTTTCACTTGGAAGTATAATCTATGTGAAGGTACATCAGGAGAGTGCTAAATCACCTAGGGGGCTGTTTCTCTTTCCTTTCTTTTCAAACAGGACTGGGCTTCTGGTCTTTTTCTTCTGTCTCAGCAGGAGCAATGACTTGTTGTCTTATCTTAGTCAAATGGGATGGCTATTTGGTCTTTCCTTGGCCTTAGCTGGAGCAAAGGGGAGCCAGGGATGGAAAGGGGCTGGAGGTGGGGCTATCCGCTTCAATACCAAAGCCACTACAAAATTTCTCTTGTGTGTGCAAATCCCTACTGCAATTTTTTTTTTCTTAAAATTTGTGAAATCACTTTTTTTTGGAGAAAATGTATGAAAGGAAGAGCTATGGATCTGGAGTGGGCTCCTCATAACACTTTTAATTTGCTGGTGCATCTCTTGTCTCATTTCACCCAGAAAAGATCTTTTCCAGGAGAGGAACTCCTCTGTTATTAATACTTATGATTGTTATTTTCACGTCATTATCGAAAATCTTTCATCACCACCTACCTATGTTTAAATGAGGTTTAGATTCACTCTTTTTTCACCCCATGGCAGCAAACATCTTTGGATGCTGCATAAACAGAAGGGAAAAGTGGAATCATAGTAGTTCAAAGAATGAGGGTTTGTCCTGTAACACTGATAAGATAATATATAGAAAAATATTAAGAGAATTTGTGAAGTTTTAATCCAGTCTCTTCTTAGTGATGTGGGAAACAGAGGCAGAAGAAAAATTACTGAATTTCCTTACCCACTGACAAGCCCTTGAGAAGGGCGGGGTGACATTCCTCTAGGGACTCAACTACCTCCACCTGGAGGCTTTGCTAAGGACAAAGGGCAATCCTAGCCTGACCAACCCCTAATCCCAACCAGGGTCCTGTAAGTCTACTTTAACAATTCCTATGGAAACTTTATGTCTAAACGCTCCAAGATAAATGTTGACAAACATTCCCAAGCATATGGCCCACTGATACACATCTAAAGGGTCCCACACAAGGTTTTATTACCATTAATGAATAACCTTTTTCCCAACAATAGCTAGCTCCTCAAGGTCCTGGAAATCTTCCTTCCCAAATTCCTTAGAGACTTACACCATCCCTGACCCCCTCCCAACTTACAAGCATATAATGGACCACTCCTCACAGCGCCTGGGCAGCAGCTCTTTCTGCCCCGGGTCCTGTCTCTGTGGTTTAATAAACCACCGTTTTACACCAAAGATGTCTCAAGAATTCTTTCTTGGTCATCAGCTCTGGACCTCACCCCACAGAACCTCACTTATATTCTAAGACTTCATCATTAGCATGGCCCTCCTCCTGCCATTGCTACTCCAATAGCACATGTGTCCCTGGTGGTGGCACTCAGCAATGATAGATACGTCTGGAGAACACAGGTCAAAGATGGGAGGTCTATAATTGCCCTCCAGTCCTCCAACCACAAAAAACCACATGCATCATTTTCTGAAGGGAGGATATATATTCAACTGTCTTGCTGCCCTGGTGCAAACATTGCTACTTAGACTCTGCGGAGGTTGGGGGGGGGGGGCGGGTAAGGGTGGGGTAGGAGGGGAGAGGAGAACATACTTTGACTATCCACAATGTGCTAGAAGTATACTAGGGATTCATTCACCTAAGATCTATTTAAACCTCACAATGGGTTAACATTATCTGCATTTTGACTTTTAAGGAAACAAAGGATTCTTTGAATACTTTGAATAAGCCAGACAAAGTCTAAGGGAATGAACTGACTCAAACATTTGGCTCAATGGTAACTGTTAAGCCCACACTGATAATCCTATTTTATCCTATATCACAACAAGAAGTAAGGCAAGCCCAAGGCTGGATTCTGAGCTGCGGGATATTTTGCTGTTTACCTCACAGCCTGTTACTGGAGGAACAAGCTAGTGGGAAGGCAATG
Source organism: Lutra lutra (assembly GCF_902655055.1). Lineage (NCBI taxonomy): Eukaryota > Metazoa > Chordata > Mammalia > Carnivora > Mustelidae > Lutra > Lutra lutra. Next base: position 47,454,169 of record NC_062283.1, on the reverse strand, counting down.
GCTTTCAGGAAACAAGAAACTTCATGGCGTGCTGAAGGAAAATTACCAGGTAAGTTACAAGTTCCCACTCTGAGCGTTCACAAGAATATTAATAAGACCTTCTAATAAGGAATTCTAATGAGGCCTTAATTTTCAAGAATTCTTAATTCTGCAAAGAGGAGTTTCCAAGGCTATAGCCACCCCTGTCTTAAAGATCCTGTTCAGGGGGCGCCTGGGTGGCTCAGTGGGTTAAGCCGCTGCCTTCGGCTCAGGTCATGATCTCAGGGTCCTGGGATCGAGCCCTGCATCGGGCTCTCTGCTCAGCAGGGAGCCTGCTTCCTCCTCTCTCTCTGCCTGCCTCTCTGCCTGCTTGTGCTCTCTCTCTGTCAAATAAATAAATAAAAAAATCTTAAAAAAAAAAAAAAAGAAACAATTTAAAAAAAGAAAAAAAGATCCTGTTCAGGATTTTATGACAAGGGATTGACAGTGAATTACTTTTATTCTAGAGGCTGCTTTTGGTAAAAGGAAATCTAATCATTCTTCTCTTGAAACAAACTGATTTTTTTCTGAAAAATAAGTATTTGGGAAAATTGCACTGATGGTTGTGCTCTAAATAATTACTACATATATGTAAATTTACCTATTAACCATTTAAAATGCATCTTCATGAGAAGACACTGCTAAATGAGTTTTCTGGGTAGACTCTGACCTTAGAAAGCTCATTATTTACATGGACAGATAAAGCATCTCTACAAAATAATTCTGGTAAGTGATAGAAGTCAGAAGAAAAGTTATGTGACTTTATTCCTGGGCATATGTATGCATTCAGCAATATTTCCTGAGCCTCTCTGCTGTAGGAGCACAGTTCCACTATACAGACTCAGCAGGAACCAAGGCCTGTCTGCTCATTGAGCTTACATTTTAGTGGAAGAAGTCAAATAACAAAAGGATGTAAGAATTACATATATATACACATAGACACAGACAGAGACACATGCATACACACACATATATACACATACACATACATATGTTGTATATACTGTTACATTATATATTATACACACATATATAATTACTGCAATATATATTACATTATAAGTGCAATAAAGGAAAACAAAAGACAAGGGTGGGAGAACCAGGATGGGCAGAGTATTATTTGGATAGGGTGGGGTCAAGGGGCTTCTCTGAACTTAGTGCTGAATAATGATAAGGTGCTTGCCTGTACAGAGCTGAAGAGAGAGTAAGGCAGTATTGTGGGCAAAGTCAAGAATTAAAGAAAATGCCTTCAGGCAGGAAAAATTTGGCATGTGTGAGGAGCAGAAAGCAAGCCAGTGTTGCTTAAACATAGAGAATAAAGTGCAAAGTGGAGGCAAATGAAATGTGAAGTGGAAGACACAGACAAACAATATAGGTCTTTTTAGAGTACCGTAAAGACTGAAAGCATGAGAGAGATTTTTGAAGTGCACAGGGACATGTTGTCTCTTTGGGGGAAGAGAGGCTTTGTCCTTGAATTTTGTGAAAGTAGTCAGATATAATGCAAAAGGTACGATTAATTGAGAAGGAAGATTAGAATGGTGGTCATTGTTCAGTTTTCAAAGGATAAAATTGCTACTATCTCAAAATATTAGAAAACGAGTAATTCAAACTTGAAGTGACTATTTTTGCTTTACTTTTCAATACATTTAATGTCTACTTTCATAATCTACAGAGTATTATGAAGCAGTGTTGGATCAGCTGGGCTTTAAGGATGGCTGGGATTTGCAAATGCCAGGGAGTAGGTGGAGAAGAAGCACTACCACGACAGCAATCTCATTTCCCTGTTTGCCCTGGGAGAGTCCAGGTTTGCACTATTGCCTTTGCCTAATAGCTAATAGTAACTACTTTTTTTTTTTTTTAGATTTTATTTATTTATTTGATAGACAGAGATCACAAGTAGGCAGAGAGGCAGGCAGAGAGAGAGGAAGAAGCAGGCTCCCTGCCGAGCAGAGAGCCTGATGTGGGGCTCGATTCCAAGACCCCGGGATCATGACCTGAGCTGAAGGCAGAGGCTTTAGCCCACGGAGCCACCCAGGTGCCCCATTTTTTTTTTTTTTTTTTTTTTAAGAAAGAGAGATCACAAGCAGGAAGAGGGGGAGGGGGGAAGCAGGCTCCCCGCTGAGAAGAGAAGGGGATGCGGGGCTTGACTCCAGGACCCTGAGACCATGACCTGGGCAGAAGGCAGAGGCTTAACCCACTGAGCCACCCAGGCGCCCCTAGTAAGTACTTTCATGTCAAAAGTGTTCGGATTTGGACAGTAACTTAGATGGCCAGCCTTAATCACCACCAGCATGGGTACGGAGGCAGGAAAGTGTGTATTTCTGTCAGGAACGGCAAAAACTCCTACCAGGCAGGTTTGGTCCCAGGCGGGTGTGCGAAGATGATCTCTGGTGGAAGAGGTAGGCGGAATCTGAGTGTAGAGGCCCTGTAGGAATCACTGGGGAATTGGACTGTAATTCTCTAACCTAGGGAGGGAGACCTGTGAGAGCATGAGGAGGGTAATGCTAATTAGCACCATGGCGTGGAGGAAAGAAATCAGCAGGCAATTTACAAAATTCTGTATCTGTCTCATGTTAAATTGACTCATTGCCACTTTCCCTATCAGTTTTCTGTTAATAGAGAGATGCCTTAAACCTGTGTCTTTCAAACTCTCCTACTTGGGGCTTTAGCAATTGCTTCATTTGAAACAAAACCCCCCCCCTGCTGTTTGTGAAAGGTACATTAGTCTGTAAAGACTTCAATCAATGCATACCAGCTTAAGATACTTAGAGGCTGCCTAATAATATTGGTTAAAAAAGAAAGGAGACAAAGGAATTGAGCACAAGTGTAATTATTTCTGGGGATATGACACCTCAATTGGCTATGTAAACACTTTTTTAAAGATCACTTTCAAAAGCAATGCTATCATGTTTAATCTGCTTACAGGACAGATGTTAAAAATGTTTTAATGCCTTATAAAATGGTATCTGTGATTTGGGATGAAATTTTTAATTAGAGGTTCAGAAAGTGCTGTGTCACAAGTAATTTACATGAGAATGAAAATGAGGTGCTAGGGAAAGCTTTAGATGACCCCCAAATTGGCTAGTGAAGATACAGATGTCAGGACTCTGATAAAGACACTATTTATATAAAATGAGTAGGAAAAAAATCACTATTTAAATATCTCTATATCCAATTTAGTTCTCTGCTATAAGTGGATATTTGGCTGTCGTATCTATTTTCCTAAATGTCTTTATAATCAAGTTTGCTAAAAATCTCCATACCCCAGCACCCGTCACTTCTTATTAGAAAACTATTCTCTTTATATTTTGAATTGTAGTATATCAAAGAATGGTTGGTAGACCACAAAATGGAAATGTTTTCCCTTTGAAAAAGTAACTTTTTCCAATCCAAGGAACCTCTATTTCTTATAGAGTTCTCTAAATTGAGTTGAAATCTAGAAATTAAACTTTCATCCACTACTTACTTTTACTCTCTTGAGTCACATAGAACCTTAGTATCTCTTCAGGGCACCTGAGTCCGTTAAGCAACTGAATTTTTATTTCAGCTCAGGTCATGATTTCAGGGTGGTGAGATCAAGCCCCACATCAGGCTGAGGCTGGGCATGGAGCCTGCTTAAGATTCTTTCTCCTTCCCTGTCTGCCCACCTCTCCCTGCACCCTGCCATCTGCTCTCTGCACGGAGCTGAATGTGGGACTCAATCTCACCACCCTGAGATCATGAGCAGAGCAGGAATCAAGAGTCAGATGCTTAACCGACGGAGCCACTCAGGCGCCTCAGCACACACATATTTTTAACCTAAAACATTTCCATCATTTGTTTTCTAAGTTGAACCATGCTTTTACACCTGTTGCTATCCTGGATTCATTCTGATGAATTCTAGTTTGCTAATATTCCTTTTAAAATGTAGCTTTTAAAATTCTCTGCTTTTTTCTTTCTTTCTTTTTTTTTTTTTTTTAAAATCACAGTAGAAAGAAACTAATTATCATCCTATTGGTCCTGGGTGAAAAGATCATAAATACTGGCCAACATAGGCCGACCCACCCTTAACCCCTCTTGAACCGGTAGTTGACACACATCCCACACGTACTGCCGAATGTTCAGACGTAACATCACTGACATTTTGAAATTAGTTGTTCAAAATATTTGATTGAAAGAATCAGTCAAATGCAGTACCTCATTCAAGTGTATCTATATCTGTTTGTCCCAAACATTTCATCCAAGCTCTCTTTCTTGCAGATTTTGCGAGCGCAATATTGACATTCCCATCTAAATCCAGTGGTAAAATTATCTTGCCTCAATTTAGGACCTTCCTCCAATTTAACACCAATCTGTTAAAGTAGCACTCTGAGGGTTCAACTGGCTGTGAATCCTCCTAATCTTCAGTCAAGCTCTTAAGGGTATAATTAGACACAACATCTATCACTGAGTCTGTAGGATGTTCCCTCAGGGCCTTCTCCCAGCTAACTCCCAACCCAGGTTATATGTTTTTTTCTTAAGCTCTAATGACATTCAGTTGCCATGCTTCAAAGATGAAGAGTACTTTTCCACAAGACATGCATAGTATTAGAGAGCAGACAAATGACCAGAGCACATTCAGGAGGCATTAGGTGTTCTTGAAAATTCCTGTGAAAAATGCTTTGGACACAGAAGTTGGAGCCTCAGATCAATTAGAATCAATATGTTTGGTTTACTAATGTTTGACAAAGTAACTCAAATCGTTTGAAGCTATAATAATCATAATTAATTTTAAAACTGAATTATAGGTGTAGATTAACATCAGTGTAATTAATGTGGTTGCAGTGGCACTATTGAAATGAAGTATATATTTTTTTCAATATATTAAATTCAAAACCTGAATGAAGGAGACCCATTGAAGTTTAAAGCATTCTAAAAGACTGTGATTGAAGTAAAAATTCATTAAAGCAGTTTCACTGAGGCAATTTTAATGAGTGAAAAGCAATTGGATTAATTCAGCAAATGAGTATTTCAAACAACTATTTTGTAATCATATTTCATTGACAAAATTTTACCCATAATATATTTGTTGCTGTTCCTTATGCTCCTGAAAGAGTCTAGTCAAAAGTTTCTGGAATGCACCCAATTCCCTCAAGCAAAAATATATTTTTGTTTTAAATAATACTTAATTTCCTCCATATTTTATGAACAAAACCAAGTGGGCCACACATGCCAATCTGACAAGAGGCTTCTTTCCCGGAATGGAAATTTAATTTCTTTGATGACTTTTATTTCTTGAGGTCATTGTATTAAACCAAATTACATTTATAGAAGTTCCAGAAAACATTGTTTTGCTCATCTTTACTGGCATATTGTTAAATACATTTGGCTTGTGTGTCTTATCTTTTGTCTTGTGCTTTCCAAATTCATGCCAAGAACTAAACAGGCCACCTTGGTTCTAAAGGAAATAAAAACTTTGGTGCCCTTTGAAATTAATCTGTAGACTACAGGGTAAATCGGCATCCTTTTCCTCCTCTTGACATCTCCTACCCCAAAAACTCCCCTCAAAATCATACCAATTGCTGTTTATTCATGTAAGTATAATTTTTTCCTATCTTTAGATATAAACATGTATGTATATACTTATTTTTTAACTATATCTAACCAGCTTTAGACTTAGTCATATTTCCAAAAGCCATGTTTCTTTTTTCTTTTCTTTTTCTTTTTTTTTTTTAAGATTTTATTTATTTATTTGACAGAAAGAGCACAAACAGGGGGAGCAGCAGCAGAGGGAGAGTGAAAAGCAGACTCCCTGCTGAGCAAGGCTGATGTGGGGCTGGATCCCAGGATCCTGGGATCATGACTTGAGCCTAAGACAGAAGCTTAACTGATTGGGCCACCCAGGCATCCCAAAATCTACGTTTCTTTGACTACATCTCATTTATTTTCTTTCTGAACTTCTTACATTTATGCATCTGTACTGACTAAAATTCTTTCTTGCACTAAGACAAATTATAGATCAATTTGAAAGTATTGATTAATTTTAAAAAAACACACTAAACTTAAAATACACCTAGAACATGACTGGACTCATTCACATTAGGGTAAGTGACCAAGCATTAGTATTACAAGCAAAAATGTTGACATAACTTAAAAATATTTTCCCCATACCCCTTTCCTGTTCTTTAGGCACATGTTGTATTTATCTGCCCCAAAGAATGACCCCCCCTTAAATCTCACAATGAGTTTCTAAAGTGCTTAAATTACAGTTTGTTTTGTTTTGTTTTGTTTTTTTTATTCCGCATGTTGCATTGATTTCAGGCAACTAACTCAAATAAGAAAATAAATCTTGGGGTGCCTGGGTGGCTCAGTGGGTTAAGCCTCTGCTTTCAGCTCAGATCATGAATTTAGGGCCCTAGGATCCAGCCCCGCATCGAATCGGGCTCTCTGCTCAGCAGGGAGCCTGCTTCTCCCTCTTTCTGTCTGCCTCTCTGCCTACTTGTGATCTCTCTCTGTCAAATAAATAAATAAAATCTTAAAAAAAAAAAAAAAGAAATCTTTAGCCCAAGAGGGTTTTGGTAATACTAAAACAAACTGAATTTTAAAGCCACTTAAAGACAATCTGCCTATTAAATCATGTAAAGTTATGGTGGTTTTTTTTAGTTTTTTTCTGCCCTTTAAACTTGTTATGGTGTCTAGCTGACAAAATCTTTATATTAATAAAATAGAAAACATTATATTTTTATTATTAAAAGAAAAAACAAAATTAAAGATTAAATGCTCTTTATACTATGGTGGAAATCAAAGGACATTAAACAAATTATTTTCTCATTAATGACAAAGACAGAAACAAGATAAGCATTGATAAAACTATAGCTGAGCCCAAATAGCTGATGTAAGTTGTAGTACAGGCAAAATACAAACTAAGATTAGAAAGAATTAAAATATCTAGAAAGGAAGTAGTTTTTAACTCTCACTAAAAATATATGATCTATGATTCTAAGGGTTATAATAATTTTGTTCGGTACTACCAAGTCATTGGGTAGCATGGTTTCTGTGCAAATGAATACTTTAAGCTATCTTTTAATAAGTAAATGCATCATTTGGACCTAATGATTTGATTTATAATAATTTGCATTTATAGTAGATATGCTTTGAAAGTGAGATATGCAATTTTGAAAGTCCAGTTTTATAAGCAGAAATACTGAATGCCAAGAATTAAACATTGGAAAAATGGTGCTATTTTTTTTAAAAGTGGTAGAACTTATGGATTTGTAATAAAGAACTTAGGATATATAATAAATCTTTAGATTCTCTAGGATTTGTCACAAAAGTGAAAATAAGAAAATAAATGTGGGCCAGTGTTTTTAAAGTGCAGGTCTTTGGTCATTGGCTTGTCAAACTGCAGGTCGAGACCCATTACAGGTAAGTGACATTATTTTATTGGGTTTCAACTGACACTTTAAAAAGTGAAATAGAATAAATACAATAGAATACGAATATCAAAGAACATGTCCTATATTAATGTTTGATAAGGAGGTACACGCAGACACACACACACTTAGTAAGTATCATCCAGTAAAACTTTTGTTTCAATTATACATTATTGTATTAGTTTCCTATTATTGCTCTAACATATTACCACAAATTTACTGGCTTAAAACAATATAAATTTATTCTCTTATAGTTGTTGAGCTCATAAGTCTAAAGTAGCGTGTCAGCAGGGCTATATTCCTTCTGGACACTTCAGTGGAGGAATGGTTTTTTTTTTGCTTTTCCAGTTTCTAAAGGATGCTTGCATTCCTTGACTTGTGGCTCCTCCTTCCTCCTTTAAAGCTGATCTCCAACCTCTGATTCTATCTTAACATCTCCTCATTCCATCTTTACCTTCACTTTTTCTAACTCTGATTCCCCTATCTACTTCTTAGAAAGATACTTGTGATTAGATTGGGCCCCACGGGTATGCAACATATTCTTTCTCTCTTAAGATCCTTAACTTAATTACACCTGCAAAATCTCCTTTACCACATCAGTAAGGTAACATCCCTGCAGGTTCTAGGATTTAGATAGGGACATCTTCAGAAGTGTGTGTGTGTGTGGTTGCATGCATGTGCATGTGCGCTGAGTCATGATGTAAAACATACTCCTTACTGTGAGTTCTAGCTTAAGAACATCAGAAAAACTCCTTTAGATCCAGTGAAAGCACACATGTAGCAAAAATGTTACCATCTTCCCAGTTACAGAGCGCAGTAAACATCACTCATTGATCTTAGATTTTTTTTCTTCTAAGCTCAAATGCAACCTCAGAATCCTTCTCAACACTGATTCCAACAAAATACCAGTTGGTTAGATTTGGAATATAAGTGCAAACCTTTTAACCATCCCTCATAATCACACTGTTGTTAAAAGAATGAGCAACAGCAGATGCTCGAATTAAACTGGAAGAGTACTTAATACAAACCTGGTATGGAATGAGAGGACAGGAACGAGAGATAAAAGTATCAAATCAAGCATCATACAGATTTGTGAGATTTAATCAGTGTCTTTGTAAATGATCAATTACTGACTTAATTTTCAAATGATTCAAAATTGGGAAAGCATGGTGCTTCAATGGCAAAAATAAAAATGAGTTTGGCGACTACAAAAAACTGTTACATTGTCTTAAGCTCTGCAGAAACATGTTCAATTGACATACAGAGAAATACAACTTAAACAAATTGTCACCAGGAATACTGGTTGGAAAAGTAACAACATTTATGTATGAAGAATGATGTATGGTGTTTTGAGAATTTGAGAAGCAGGCCTTCTTTTTTGCATTAGTCATAGTATTATTGGAGTAGCTTATTGTGTTTTGGTCACCTTACTTGAGAAGGACAATTTAAATGGTTAGTGAAATGTAAAAGCAGATGAGCAACTCAAGGGCAAAGTCCTTAAAGAACATGCAAATTAAGTTTCAGCCTAATTAGTGGAGTTAATGGGTGAGTAGTCTCTGGTTTAAAGTTTAAACACCATCAAGTATACCCAGAGTATTATCAAATAGGTTACCCACTATTTTCCGGGAATGGAGGATCACTAAGGAAATCTATTTCTTAAGTTGATGGTAAAAATTGAAAGTCTCACAATCATTTGTTTTTTGTTTTGTTTTGTTTTACATATTGAGGCTCTACTTACTATGCTGCTCTGGTTAGAAACACTGAATATATTGGAAAAATTAAAATATTTTGCAAAATAGCATTCCTTTTGAAAAAGTAGTAAAAAATGCAAACTTGAAATTGCCCAGGTTGGAAAAAAAAAATTACAGAAAGCCAAGATTTACAACAACAGCAAAAAAGCAAGCTTCAGAGGTGGTAGAATGGATCACAGTCTTAATAAGATTAAATTTTTGACAGTTGGTAAACACACTGACTTCTGAATGTTAATGCAAGTCATTCATAGATTTTGTCTGCATTACTTATTCAGTGTGTTGAATATCAGGGGAATAATTTGGCCTTTGGACAAGAAACGACCAAGACAATCTGTACAAACATGAATGACATACACAGAAGATGAACTAAAATGACACCGGGGTGAACAAATCTCAGGGGTGAAAAGTTATTGGATTTTGTTTCAAACATCTTTGTACTTACTACTGACACATCTATTTCATACTGAGTTTGAAGAGAGGTGGATTATCAGGCAAGGCTTTTACTGAAAGAAGGTTATTTGAGAAATTATTTGAAAGAAGCTAGTGAACTTGCAAAGCAGATCAAAGAGAAAATTAAATTTGAGCACGTTATGGCACTATAGTCACTTTAGATGAAGCACAGGAGATGTAATGCTCCCTGATCTCTCTGTAAGGCGTTTACCGAATAGTTGGAGCATTTTCCCTTTTCAGGCAGGGAAGGCTATTGAAACCATTCCATTTTGCTATTAAGTTTCCCTTATGGGCTTTACGAACCAGCAGTTTTTTCTTTTAATTCAAATGAAGGTGTTTGATATTTTTCCTCATGAGTCTCTAAAATTTTCTATTATTAAAGATGGATCATGTGTGAAAGGCAATAGGATTATATGGGATGTGAGTGTTTTTCTTGGTACATTGCTATTGCTAAAAATTAGGGATAAAGTAAGAGCTAAGCTTTTTTTTTTTTAACATCTATTATTCACTTGGTGTTGGGGGACTTTTCTGATGTCTCTTAAAATCTACTAATGAAATATCATAATACTAATCTTTTCTACCATTTCTATCTAGAATAATTATATTAATAATATAAAATCAAATCATACTTTTCTCTTTTATAAAAGCATCTTTCTGGTTTAAGCTATTATATACTACATTTATTATTTTGTTGTAAAATAAATTATCTGAAAATTTAAATTGTAATATATAATTCATCAATATAAAAGTCAATGAAATTTTAAAATTCATTGATTCAATAAAATTACAAAGAATGTAATAGAAACAGCTATCATAAAAGACCCATTTAATTTATGTTCTTTTTTCTATAATTATACTTTAGTCACAAATGTCATAACAGAGAGGAGATACAGTAAAGGTAAAATTTCTTAACAATTTAATTTTCTATTAATTTTATATTCTACATATTAAATTGAAACATGAGATTCTATAACGTAATTTTAAGATAATAACTCTTACACAAGTTGGAAAACTAAGACAACTAAGATTTCACAATTCCTGCACTTTACAAAATCATTTTGAGAAGTATATTTACTAGTAGTATATTATTACTATATATACTGCTACTAGTATATTTACTAGTAGTATATTTACTACATCCCACCATCTGCTTACATGCAGAAATTTTCATAGATAAACCTAATATATATAAAATATTATCCCTTTACTTTTTGGCTAAATTACACATATTTTTCAACTGATTTTCCAACTTCTTTTCCTTTGCATGTATTCATTATTCAAATTAAGGCAAGAGTCCTTGTCTGTCCTAAAAATACTATCTCCAAGTGGTAGCTTCCTTTAAATATTTGTGAAATATTTTTTAAAAATTTATCAAATAGATCTAAATATAAAGACAATAACAATAAAACAAAATTACATTTAAAAAGAAATTACCCAATAGTTTTTTTTTCGGGGGGGAGTAGCAGAGGGACAAGGAGAGAGAAAATCTTAAGCAGGCTCCACACTCAGTGTAAAGCCCGACATGGGGCTTGATCTCATGACCCTAACATCACAACCTGAGCTAAAATCAAGAGTCGGCTGCTTAAGCAGCTGAGTCACCCAGGTTCCCCAGAAATTACCCAGTAATTTTACTAGGTGACTAATCTTATCCAACATATTATCATTTCAAATAATATTTGGAGGTTAGAAATCTACTAACTTCTATGAAATGAAGAGTAACATATTAATTTAAGCTAAAATTCCACCCTAGAGAGAATAATTTCATCCAGATGTGGCCAGGGAATAAAATAATAAGCATTCTGGAAGTTTCACCAAGCTAGCATTTATATTTATTAGTATTGATTATATAATACAACATTCATGGTACTAGCCCTATTCTCCTCTGACTTAACCTTTTTTATTAAAAAAATATGTAAATTAGTTTTTCATGTAACTATGGCAATAAACATAATGGAGAACATTGATTTAAAACCTTGTTTTATTATGCCTCACTGATACTCTGGTTTTTTTTTTTTTTGTTTTTTGTTTTTTAACAAATTGAAGGTCTGTGGTAACTCTGCATTCAGAAAGCCTATTGGGGCCATTTTTCCAAGATCTTTAGTTCATTCTGTGTTTCTGTGTTACATTTTGATTACATTTTTTATGGTGATCTGTGATCAGTGATCTTTGGTGTTACTATTGTAGTTGTTTTGGGGCACCATGAACCATGTCCATATCGAGATGGCAGATTTGATCAATAAATGCTGTATGTGTTCTGACTGCTCCACTGCCCAGCCAATCCAGGCTTTTCCCCTCTCCTTGGGGCTCCTTATTCTCTGAAACACAGCAATGTTAAATTTAGGTCAGTTAAAGTGGCCTCTAAGTGTTCAAGCGAAAGGAAGTAAGTGCAGATGGGGTGGAAGCAGCTGGAGAACCAGAACTAGAAGTGGAGCCTGACGATGTGCCCGAGATGCTGCAATCTCATGATCAAACCTGAATGGAAGAGGAGTTGCTTCTTAAGAATGAGCAAAGAAAGTGGTTTCTTGAGATGGAATGTACTTCTGGTGAAGATGCTGTGAAGATTGTTAGCAACAAAGTATTTAGACTATCACATAAACTTCGTTGGTAAAGCACCAGAACAGTTTGAGAGAAGTGACTCCAGTTTTGAAGGAAGTTCTGCTGTGGGCAAATGCTGTCAAAAACCATCACATGCTACAGAGAACTGTTCATGAAAGGATGAATCAATTGATATGGCAAATTTCATTATTGTCTTATTTTAGGAAATTGCCACCTCCACCCCAGCCTTCAGCACACACCACCCTGACTGGTAAGTAACCGTGAACATAAAGACAAGATGCTCCACCAGCAAAAACATCGTGACTCTCCAAAAGTTCAGGTGGTAGTTAGCACTTTTTATCAATAAAGTATTTTTAAATAAGATATGTGCATTATTTTTTGGACATAATGCTGTTGCACACTATAGACTACACTATAGTGTAAACAGAACTTGTATATGCACTGGGGAACTGAAAAATTCATGTCACTTTACTGTGATATTTGCCTTATTGCAGTAGTCTAGAACCGAACTGACAATATCTCTGAGGTATGCCTATATATGCACTGTGGAAGGAATAGTTTTCAAGAAATAATGTTAGGAAAACTTGACAGCCTCATGCAAAAGTGGGAAACTAGAACACTATTTTAAACCATGCACAAAAACGAACTCAGAATGGATTAAGGATTTGAACATAGGACCCGAAACCATAAAGTTCCTAGAAGGAACAAGCAGTAAGCTACTTAACATTGGTTTTGATGATGATTTTTTGAAAGGACTCCAAAAGGAGAGGTAATAAGTGCCAAAATAAACAAGTTGAACTACATCAAACTCAAAAGCTTCTGCACAGCAAACCATCAACGAAATGAAAAGGCAACATACTGTATCAGAGAAAATATCTGTAAGACATATATAAAACAATGGATTAATATCCAAAAACATGAAGTACTCATACAACTCAGTGACAAAAACCTATTTATCCAATTGTTAAATGGGCAGAGGATCTCAACAGACATTTTTGCTAAAGACATACAGGTGACCAATACATGAAAAGATGCTCAACATCACTAATCTTTAAGGAAATGGAAATCACTACCAAATGAGAGATCACAACGTTAGAAAAGCTACTATTAAAAAGTATGTGATGGTTTTTGACAGCATTTGCCCACAGCAGAACTTCCTTCAAAACTGGAGTCCGTTCTCTCAAACTGTGCTGGGGCTTTACCAACTAAGTTTATGTGATAGTCTAAATACTTTGTTGCTAACAATCTTCACAGCATCTTCACAGAAGTACATTCCATCTCAAATAACAAGTGAGGATGTGGAGAAAAAAAAGAACCCCATGCACTGTTGGTGAGATTGTAATTGGTGCAGACTCTATGGAAAGCAGTATAGAGCTTCCTTAAAAAATTAAAAATAGATCTACCATATGATCCAGCAATTCTGATTCTGAATTTTGATCTGAAGAAAGTGAAAACACTAAGTTGAAAAGATATATGTACCCCATGTTCACTGCAGCATTATTTACAATAGCCAAGATACGGAAACAGCCTAAGTGTCCATCAATTGACGAATGGATAAAGAAAGTGTGATACATGTATATAATAGAATATTTTTCAAGCATTAAAAAAGGAATGAAATCTTGTCATTTGTGACAATATGGGTGGACCCTGAGGACATTATGGCAAATGAAATAAGTCAGAAAGAGAAAAACAAATACCATATGATCTCATCCATATGTGGAATCTGAAACAATAGAAACAGCAACAACAAAAACCAAGCTCATGAAAACAGAACAGAGGTGGTTTTCAGAGAACAGACTGGGACAGTAGTTGAACCTAATGGATGAAGGGCGTCAAAAGCTACAAACTACCAGTTATAAAATAAGTCATTAGGATGTAAGGTACAGCATAGTGACTCTAGTTAATAATACTGTATTTCGTATTTGAAAGTTGGCAAGAAAGTAGATCTTAGGGGTGTCTCGGTGGCTCAGTGGTTAAAGCCTCTGCCTTTGGCTTAGGTCATGATCCCAGGGTCCTGGGATCGAGCCCCGAATTGGGCTCTCTGCTCAGCGGGGAGCCTGCTTCCTCCTCTCTCTCTTTCTCTCTCTCTCTCTGCCTCCCTCTCTGCCTACTTGTGATCTCTGTCAAATAAATAAATTTAAAAATCTTTAAAAAAAAAAAAGTAGATCTTAGTTTCCATCACAGGAAAAAACAACTCTGTGCAACTATATATGCTGACAATGTTAATGAGATTCATTGTGGTGATCATTTTGTAATAATATACAAATATAGCATCATTATGTTGTACCCCTGAAACTAATGCAATATCATATGTTAGTCATATGTCAATTTTAAAAAATGAAAAACAGCTTAAGAGATAATGAGACACTGGAGGAATTATACCAAATATAACACATAGATACAAGGAGATGAAAAATTTGAGAACAAGATTAAGAGAAATATAGAATGAGACAGCCTCGCTTGTGTCCAACTGCAGGGTCCACAGCAGAAAATAATGAGGAAGAAGAAATATTCTAAAGGTTGAGAATCTCCAGGAAATGATACGAATCACATGTGGGATAAATAAAAGAAGTCCATCCTGAATATATAGTAGTGAAATTGGAAAAGAGCAAAAAAAGAAAAAAAGAGAGAGAAATAAAAAGAAAAAAAGAACCTGAAAAAGCAGCCAGAGTGGAATGAAAGATAACCACTTCTGTACGAAGGACAGTGAGACTGACACAGACTTCCTCAAGGTAACAGGGGAATCCAGAAAGGTGTTCAATGATGACTCTGAGATTCTGAGAGTGGAAAATTGTCCATCTAAAATTATATCTGCAAAAAATTACCTTGCATGAAGAAACACAGGATAAACATTTTCAGGTTACTGAAAACTAAGTGTTCAATATTTTTTCCAAAGAAATTGCTAAAAATATACTTTGAGGAGGAAATGAAGGCTAGAAATGAAGGCTAGAAATGCAAAGAGAAATGAGCAGTGAAAGAAGTAAGCATACTGGCAAATCTATCAGACACAGACTATATAAAAATAACAACAGCAACAGTAATAATGCCTAAATCATGGCTTAGAATACAGCATGTGTGCACATACAAACACATGCACACATGCAGACAACTAAAATATAGATTCAGGAGGCAATATTGAGGTGTTCTTAATTCCTTTTATGCTTATAGGTGGAGTTAAAATAGTAACTTTATCCTGTAAATGAGTATGGTAAATATTTCAAAGGTAACAAAGCTTGATATAGAATATATAATTTTCAAACATATTTTTGGAATTTTTGGAAAAACTGAATAAAAAAATTCTAATTGAGGGGCATCTGGGTGGCTCAGTGGGTTAAAGCCTCTGCCTTCGGCTCAGGTCATGATCCCAGCCCAATGTGGATTGGGCTCTGCTCAGCAGGGAGCCTGCTTCCCTTCCTCTCTCTGCCTGCCTCTCTGCCTACTGTGATCTCTGTCTGTCAAATAAATAAATAAAATCTTTTTAAAAAAATTCTAATTGAAATTTGAAGGAAAACAAAGAAATGGAGTAAAACAAAACAAATCAAGATAACTAGTAAAAATCTATCAATAAATATAATATAAAATCCTAAATTACAAGGCAGAAATTGTCAGATTGAGTTTAAAAAAAATCCAGCTTTGTGATATGAAAAGAATCTGTTTAAAGCTCCCTCCCCAGCCAAGCTTTCAGATAAAACTCACAGGTGTCAGTGTTTGGCCCTAACTCTTAGTTTTCCTGGGTCACGGTGCCCTACTTTCTCAAAAAGTAGATTCCCAACTACAAAACATATTCTTCTCTAGCCTGACCCCAACCCACATCCCCAACAAGTCTCAGAGTCCCCCCAAAAAACCTGCCACCTCCTGCTCTCCCAGCCAGAGTAGACCTCTCCCCTCCCCATGCACACAGGTGCAACCCTCCCATGTCCTTCAAAATCCCTTAAAAGGTCCAGCTTAACAGACATCTCTCTTGATGCCTCCCTTGGAGAGTGAATAAACTCTGTCCTGCTAGTTCTATTCTTTGTGCAATTCTTTGCCACCCACATCATTGGCTACCCTAACATGACCCTTACAAGAAACCCAACCAAAACACAAGGATATGACAACATTGAAAGAAAAAGAAATGGAAAAAGTGATGACAGGCAATATTAACCACAATAAAATTTATATAAGTAAAAAAAAAAAAAATGAGGTTGCTTCCTTGACATGATAGTGTAGTTTTCTGCCACCATTCCCTTTAGCCATGGGAGCTAGGACCCCTTCTCAATAAGAGAGCTACTAACTCAACAGTTCTTTTCCCTTATGGTTGCAAATTTTGAGAATTAATTATCTTGCAGCTTCTCCTTATTTTTACAAAGCTCCCAGTGCCTTTAAATCATTTCTTTTTTATTATTTTGTCCAGATTTTATAATTATACCTGTGGGACAGTCTTCATGACCACTCAACTCTGCCACCATTCTTCAACATGCCAGAGGAAAACTTGTTGTTCAAAGCTCTTTTACATTTTTCTGGGGTTTTTAAATTTATTTTTGTTTTGTTTTTTGTCATGTGCATCCTTTATCTGTTTTTTAAAATTTATGCATGAACTTACTTCTCTGCTCAATTCATCAGATGTATGATAATTGATGCCACAGACCACATTTTATTTATGCTTATATTCTCATGCAATTTTAATTTGTTGAATTAATTATTACCTATCAAAAATAGAAAGTGAAACATAGAATGTAATTAACATTCTGAATAAAACCATTAAAACATAGAGCTATGTTAACAAGGAACAAACTCACACCACATCTTTCACTCTTTTCTTTAAGTCAAACCTTCAATCATATGTTTAAAAAACAAAACAAAACAAAACCCAGAAAACTGCTGTCTTCATACATTTGTCATACTTTTAAAGGCATTTTTGACTTTAGAGAAAAAACAAAATTAGAATATACATGTGCTAGCTCCACTGTTTAATGGTAAAGTTGAGTAAACAAGATCTGCAAAAGTAAAGAAAACTTCAGAGAGGAATGAATTCCTAATTTTCTATGTTAAAAAATGTCAAGCACTGATCACATATAGATATGGAAATCCTCAAATAAAAGTTGAAAAAGTAACATGTTTTGATTGAAATATCACAGAATTTTACTATTTGCTTCATCATAAAAGTTCTCATTTAGGACAAAATATCACTTTCATTCAGGGTCACCAAAAGCAAATAAGTAAACATTTTTAGCTGGGTGTAACCTGTCTCAGCATTGTATAATAAAAAGTATCACATGCTTCAGGTTTTTTATCACCTAAGAGCAATTGTTTTAAGCCTAAATCATCTAAAGACACGTGCATAGAATTGACCACAGTGTTCAACAGTTAACTATTATGGTTACTATCCTTATTACAAGTCTATAAATTTTAATTAAATCAATACAGAGAATTCCACATCTACGTAGTGTACAGTGTCTGATTTAGGAGATGATTAACATCAAATGTTAACCCTCTAAAGCCAAAACTGATAAAAATTAGCCTACATTTGAAGGAGTGTTTTGCTAAAAATTTTTGTTTTCCCTCAAATTCAATTTCAGAATGCATGAAAAGCAATATTGAAAACCACACTAATGAAACATAAAGTTTCTTTAGGATAATAGTGCATCGGAGAAACTTCATTTGAAAAATTAAAATTTCCCAGTTTAAAGTAATAAATAACGATTTTTGTACCAAGGGCTCTTCTAATGGCATGATAGCAGATGAAGAACACAAGCTCTGCTGAGGGGAACACATCTGATATTAAGTCCCACATCTGCCATCTGGTAGTTATGACTTGACATTTGACAAACTGTTCAGTGTTTCACGAGCCTCAAATTCTTCTTCTGTACAATAGGGTGAAGATTCCTCCTTCAGAGCCTTCTCCTAAGATGTAAAGGCCATGGCCTATTCAGTTACTTAAGTACAATCATTACTGTTGTCATCATAATTACTCTCAACCTCAGAAAACAGATAAAGATGGCAGGCCTCTGAATAAAACTGCGGAGTCAACATTCTCTCACTAGCAACCCCCTACCCTATGACACCAAGCCTGTAGAAGGGGATTTCTCTCTCTTCCTACATAGATGAAATACAGCTTTTTGTTTTGGATGAATTGCTATATTTAAAGTATAACTTCAGTCATCTGGAAGCTTATAGCTTTACCTTAAAAATCCCAAAGAATAATTGAGTGGCAAAATAAAATTGTAACATGGAAACTATGTGACAATGTCTGTAAGTGAACAAAATGTATAGAAGCTAAAAATCAGGACAGGAACCATGTTGGACCAGGCTTAATGGAGACATTAGAAACTGCAGTAGTTTAAGAATGTTATACAGTGGCACAGAACAGGAGGGCACAAAGATCAAGAGGCATCAGTTCATAAACTCTCACTTGAAAACCTGTCATTTTGGACACTTCTGCCTTTACATAATTTTTTTTCTCAAAAGTAGTTCAGATAAACTGTATCAATCACTGTGCATTAAAATAAAAGTCATGACTTCACATAATAAGAAAGTAGAGGTTTTTAATTTTCTGTGCAGTGAACTTTATATAAATTAAGCAATTTCTGGACCTCTTACAAGAGATCTACTTATAAAGTAGTCAAAAATCATCTTTCTTTAAAGTTAAAACAACATTTCTAATACAGCTGATTCTTGAGCTTATATGTGAAACGTTTTATGGAAAAAATTACAACAAAAATGTATAATTAAAATTTGATTGCTAATTGTAGAATTACAATAGGTAAATACAAATACATATATACAAATATATATACAAATACTACACAAATCCTGTGTTTTGTTGAAAACACAGGAAAATGTGACAAAGGACAAAGATGATTTTAGTTTTCATTGATGTATTGGTAAATGGATCTTTGTTTAACTGTTAAGTACACAGTTCAAGTCCAAAATGTTTGCTTTTTTAAAATTCACCTTCTTAAAAATCAGGAAAAAAAATC
Source organism: Lutra lutra (assembly GCF_902655055.1). Taxonomy (NCBI): domain Eukaryota; kingdom Metazoa; phylum Chordata; class Mammalia; order Carnivora; family Mustelidae; genus Lutra; species Lutra lutra. Next base: position 47,435,044 of record NC_062283.1, on the reverse strand, counting down.
TGCAGCAAAGAACATTAAGACCTCCATACCTCATCTCTGGTTTTCCAAAAACAAACACATCTGTCTCTCTTAGTACAGATATCACTTTAAAGTGCTATACTTTTTTTCCTTTACCCACACAGGTCTTCACTTTGTGGTTTCTAATCAAGAGCTCATTATTAAGTAATGAGCAGCCATATAAGGACAGTAACATTTTGATAACTTATGCTTCTCCCTAAAAATGTACAACCAGGCTAGTATGAAGGAAATTATTAAAAGTGAACTTTACAGGATTTTGCTATCTGTTTAGAATCACAAATGCCAAACTCACAGAGCACCTAGAATGCAGAATGAATCAGGTAGAAATGGTTTCCATAATTCTTCCTGTAATGCTGAAAAAACCATCATGAAAAATAAAATGATACTATTTACAAACATGAACACTGTATTAGAATCAACATCACAAAGCAATAACAATGCATATGAAAATAAAAACACACAAAGCAAATAATTATGCAGCTTAGTGACATTCAACCAATAACAAACATCTCATGATAGAGAGAATGCATTTTAACTAATGATTTTTGAGATGCAAAGTGAACTTATTTCTATTCATATTAAAACGGAGTGTCTAATAAATAATATCTTAAAAAATTAAAATGAATTTCTCAGCCAAATTCAAAAATTCTTGCTATTCCTCATATATCTTGCTATATTTAAAAGTTGGTAAAATAGGGGGAGGAGTCAGGATGGTGAAGGAGTAGCAGGCTGAGATGATATCAGGTAGCAGGAAATCAGCTAGAGAATTTACCAAACCACTCCAAACATGTACAAATCCAAAAGGAGATCACAGAGAAGAGCAGCAATTCTAGAAACAGAAAATCAATCACTTTCTGAAAGGTAGGACCTGTGGAGAAGTGAATCCAAAGCAACGGGAAGATAGACCACAGGGGCAGGGGCTGGCTCCCAGCAAGCAGCGGAGCAACAGAGCACAAAATCAGAACTTTTATAAGTCTGCTCCACTGCGGGAATCACTATAGAGGCTAAGCGGGGGTGGAGCCCTCACAGGGACAGCGTGGTCTCAGATCCCCCAGGGTCAGGGAAGGATTGGGGGTGTCTGAGTATAGCAGAGCTCTCAGGTATCAGAGCAGGGAAGCTGCCTACAGAGACGGAGCAGATGAGTGAGCTCTCAGCTCAGGGATATCTAAACTGTGATCCGTGGCACAGGCCACTGCTCCTTGAGCAGGGACCCCACAAGTGGCAGATCCAGGGAAACCCTCCTGGAAGAGTTGAAGGAATCTGCTGGGTTTGGAGATCCAAACAGGGCTGTGTGCCAGAAACAGAAATGCTTTGTCACAGGCCCAGTGAGCTCAGAGTGTGGCGGGAGACCAGGGAGATGGGAGTGATTGAGCGCTTTTCTCTGAGGGCACACTGAGGAGGGGGCCCCAAGCTCTCAGCTCCTCCAGGATGGAGATTGGGAGGCTGCCATTTTCATTCCCATCCTCCAGAGCTCCCAAAAAGCGTTTAGGGAACAAAAGCTCCTGAGAGCAAACTGGAGCAGATTACTGAGCCTGGCCCCTGACAAGGGTGGTGCAATTCCACCTCCTGCAAAGACACTGGAGAAACACTAACAACAGGCCCCTCCACCGGAAGATCAGCAAGAACATCCAGCCAAGATCAAGCTCACTGGTCAAGGAGAACAGTGGAGTTCCAGAGAAGGGGAAAGCAAAGTATGGAATTCATGGCTTTCTCCGCATGGTTCTTTAGTCTTGCAAAGTTAATTAAATTAAAAAATTTTTTTTTCTTATTCTAATTTTTTTAACTTTTATTCTTTCCTCTTTTAACGTTTTTTAACTAGTTTATCTTCACAATAACTTAATTAAAACAAATCTTATTGAGCCTTTATTATTATAGTCATATTTTATCCTTCATTGTATCTAACTTTATCTTGTATACACATATGACTTTTTCTTCTAAAAATTTTTGGGATACAACCACTTCTAATAAATCAAAATATACCCTAATTTTAGCACAGGGTTTGTTCTAGTCTCCAGCCTGAGCAAATTCCCTCCACTTTATTTTTCTTTCTTTTCCCAACCAACTTATCTTATCAACTCCTTTTTTAGAATTTTTTAAAATTTCACCTTTACAGTTATATTCCATCCTTCCATCGTGTTTACCCTTATTTTTTTGCATGTGTGTATGTATATGTTTCTCTTTCTTTAAAATTTTGGGAGGTAGTTTCTTCTAAGAGACCAAAATACTCCCAAAATCAAGTGGTTAGCACTGTTCTATTCACCACTCAAATATATATATTTTCTTTTTTCCTTTTAAAAAAATTTTTTTTTACCCTTCCCTTCTCCCCACGATTTGGGGTCCCTTCTGTTCTGCTTAACACACATTTTTCTGGGGTCTTTGCCAACCTTTTAGCATTTTATTCTCTCATTCATATATTCTTATCTGGATAAAATGACAAGATGGAAAAAGTCACCACAAAAAACAAACAAACAAAAAAAACGAGTCAGTACAGAAGGCTAGGGACCTAATCAATATGGACATTGGTAATGTCAGATCTAGAATTCAAAATGACGATTCTCAAGGTGCTAGCTGGGCTCGAAAAAGGCATGGAAGATATTAGAGAAACCCTCTCGGGAGATATAAAAGCCCTTTCTGGAGAAAATAAAAGAACTAATATCTAACCAAGCTGAAATCTAAAAAGCTATTAATGAGGTGCAATAAAAAATGGAGGCTCTCACTGCTAGGATAAATGAGGCAGAAGAAAGAATTAGCAATATAGAAGACAAAATGACAGAGAATAAAGAAGCTGAGCAAAAGAGGGACAAACAGCTACTGGACCACGAGGGGAGAATTCGAGAGATAAGTGACACCATAAGACGAAACAATATTAGAATAATTGGGATTCCAGAAGAAGAGGAAACAGAGAGGGGAGCAGAAGGTATATTGGAGAGAATTATTGGAGAGAATATCCCCAATATGGCAAAGGGAACAAGCATCAAAATCCAGGAGGTTCAGAGAACCCCCCTCAAAATCAATAAGAATAGGTCCACACCCCATCACCTAATAGTAAAATTTACAAGTCTTAGTGACAAAGAGAAAATCCTGAAAGCAGCCGGGGAAAAGAAGTCTTTAACATACAATGGTAAAATATTAGATTGACAGCAGACTTATCCACAGAGACCTGGCAGGCCAGAAAGAACTTGCATGATATATTCAGAGCACTAAACAAGAAAAACATGCAGCCAAGAATACTATATCCATCTAGGCTATCATTGAATATAGAAGGAGAGATTAAAAACTTCCAGGTCAAACAAAAACTAAAAGAATTTGTACACACCAAACCAGCTCTACAGGAATTATTGAAAGAGGTCCTCTAAGCAAAGAGAGAGCTTAAAAGTAGTAGACAAGAAAGGAACAGAGACAATATACAGTAACAGTCACCTCACAGGAAATACAATGGTACTAAATTCATATCTCTCAATAGTTACCTTGAATGTAAATGGGCTAAATTCCCCAGTCAAAATACACAGGGTATCAGAATGGATTAAAAAAAAACAAAACCCATCAATATGTTGTCTACAAGAAACTCATTTTAAACCCAAAGACACCTCCAGATTTAAAGTGAGGGGGTGGAAAACAATTTACCATGCTAATGGACATCAAAAGAAAGCTGGGGTGGCAATCCTTATATCAGATCAATTAGACTTTAAGACAAAGACTATAATAAGAGATGAGGAAGGACACTATATCATACTCAAAGGATCTGTCCAACAAGAAGATCTAACAATTTTAAATATCTATGCCCTCAACATGAGAGCAGCCAACTATATAAACCAATTGATAACAAAATCAAAGAAACACATCGACAATAATATAATAAGGGTAGGAGACTTTAACACACCTCTCACTGAAATGGATAGATTATCCAAGCTAAAGATCAAAAAGGAAATAAAGGCCTTAAATGACACACTGGACCAGACGGACATCACAGATATATTCAGAATATTCCATCCCAAAGGGACAGAATACACATTCTTCTATAGTACTCATGGAACATTCTCCAGAATAGATCACATCCTGGGTCCTAAATCAGGTCTCAACCGGTACCAGAAGATTGGGATCATTCACTGCATATTTTCAGGGAGGAAATTTGGAAACAACCCAAATATATGGAGACTAAACAGCATCCTTCTAAGGAATGAATGGGTCAACCAGGAAATTAAAGAAGAATTGAAAAAATTCATGGAAACAAATGATAATGAAAACACAACGGTTCAAAATCTGTGGGACACAGCAAAGGCAGTCCTGAGAGGAAAATATATAGCAACAAGCCTTTCTCAAGAAACAAGAAAGGTCTCAAGTACACAACCTAACCCTACACCTAAAGGAGCTGGAGAAAGAACAAGAAAGAAAGACTAAACCCAGCAGGAGAAGAGAAATCATAAAGATCAGAGCAGAAATCAATGAAATAGAAGCCAAAAAAACAATAGAACAAATCAACGAAATTAGAAGCTGGTTCTTTGAAAGAGTTAATAAGATTGATAAACCCCTCGCCAGACTTATAAAAAGAAAAGAGAAAGCACACAAATTAATAAAATCATGAATGAAAGAGGAGAGATCACAACCAACACCAAAGAAATACAAACAATTACAAGAACGTATTATGAGCAACTATAGAGCAGCAAATTTGACAATCTGGAAGAAATTGATAAATTCCTGGAGACATATAAATGACCACCTGAACCAGGAAGAAATAGAAAACCTGAACAGACCCATAACCAGTAAGGAGATTGAATCAGTCATCAAAAATCTCCCAACAAACAAGAGCCCAGGGCCAGATGGCTTCCCAGGGGAATTCAACCAAGCATTTAAAGAAGAATTAATTCCTATTCTCCTGAAACTGTTCCAAAAAATAGAAATGGAAGGAAAACTTCCAAACTCAATTTATGAGGCCAGCATTACCTTGATCCCAAAACCAGACAAAGATCCCATCAAAAAAGAGAACTACAGACCAATATGCATGATGAACACAGATGTGAAAATTCTCACCAAAATACTAGCCAATAGGATTCAACAGTACATTAGAAGGATTATTCAATACCGTGGTGGTATTATTCACCACGACCAAGTGGGATTTATTCCAGGGCTGCAAGGTTGGTTCAACATCTGCAAATCAATCAATGTGATACAACACATTAATAAAAGAAAGAACAAGAACCATATGATACTCTCCATAGATGCTGAAAAAGCATTTGACAAAGTACAGCATCCTTTCCTGATCAAAACTCTTCAAACTGTAGGGATAGAGGGTATATACCTCAATATCATCAAAGCCATCTATGAACAATCCACAGCAAATATCATTCTCAATGGAGAAAAACTGAGAGCTTTTCCTCTAAGGTCAGGAACACAGCAGGGATGTCCATTATCACCACTTCTATTCAACAAAGTACTAGAAGTCATAGCCTCAGCAATCAGACAACAAAAAGAAATTAAAAGCATCTGAATTGGCAAAGAAGTCAAACTATCACTCTTTGCAGATGATATGATACTATATGTGGAAAACCCAAAAGACTCCACTCCAAATTTGCTAGAACTTGTACAGGAATTCAGTAAAGTGTCAGCATATAAAATCAATGCACAGAAATCAGTTGCATTTCTAGACATTAACAACAAGACAGAAGAAAGAGAAATTAAGGAGTCAATCCCATTTACAATTGCACCCAAAACCATAAGATACCTAGGAATAATCCTAACCAAAGAGGCAAGGAATCTTGCCTCTCAGAAAACTATAAAGTACTCATGAAAGAAATTGAGGAAGACAGACAGAAATGGAAAAATGTTCCATTCTCATGGAGTGGAAGAACAGATATTGGACAAATATTGTGAAAATGTCTATGCTATCTAAAGTAATCTACACGTTTAATGCAATCCCTATCAAAATACCATCAATTTTTTCAAGGAAATGGAAAAAATAATCCTAAAATTTATATGGAACCAGAAAACACCTCAAATAGCCAGAGGAATGTTGAAAAAGCCAAAGTTGGTGGCATCACAATTCCAGACTTCAAGCTCTATTACAAAGCTGTCATCATCAAGACAGCATGGTACTGGCACAAAAACAGACACATAGATCAATGGAACAGAACAGACAGCCCAGAAATAGACCCTCAACTCTATGGTCAACTCATCTTCGATAAAGCAGGAAAAAATGTCCAATGGCAAAAAGGCAGTCCCTTTAACAAATGGTATTGGGAAAATTGGACAGCCACATGCAGAAAAATGAAACTGGACCATTCCTTTACACCACACATGAAATAGACTCAAATGGATGACGGACCTCAATGTGAGAAAGGAATCCATCGAAATCCTTGAGGAGAACAAAGGCAGCAACCTCTTCGACCTCAGCCACAGCAACTTCTTCCTAGGAACCTCACCAAAGGCAAGGGAAGCAAGGGCAAAAATGAACTATTGGGATTTCATCAAGATCAAAAGCTTTTGCACAGCAAAGGAAACAGTTAACAAAACCAAAGGACAACTGAGGGAATGGGAGAAGATATTTGCAAATGACATATCAGATAAAGGGCTAGTGTCCAAAATCTATAAGAGCTTAGCAAACTCACACCAAGAACAAAGAATCCAATCAAGAAATGGGCAGAGGGCATGAACAGACATTTCTGCAAAGAAGACATCCAGGTTGCCAACAGACACATGAAAAAGTGCTCCATGTCACTCGGCATTAGGGAAATACAAATCCAAACCACAATGAGATAACCACCTCACACTAGTCAGAATGGCTAAAATTAACAAGTCAGGAAATGACAGATGCAGGCAAGGATGCAGAGAAAGGGGAATCCTCCTACACTGTTGGTGGGAATGCAAGCTGGTGCAGCCATTCTGCAAAACAGCATGGAGGTTCCTCAAAAAGTTGAAAACAGAGCTACCCTATGACCCAGCAATCGCAATACTGGGTATTTACCCTAAAGATACAAATGTAGTGATCCGAAGGGGTGCGTGCACCCAAATGTTTATAGTAGCAATGTCCACAATAGCCAAACTATGGCAGGAACCTAGATGTCCATCAGCAAATTAATGGATAAAGAAGAATTGGTATATATATACAATGAAGTACTATGCAGCCGTCAAAAGAAATGAAATCTTGCCATTTGTGATGCCGTGGATACAACTAGAGGGTATTATGCTGAGCTAAATAAGTCAATCAGAGAAAGATAATTATCATATGATTTCCCTGATATGAGGAAGTTGAGAGGCAATGTGGGAAGGCTGGGTGGTAGGAAAGGAATAAATGAAACAAGATGGGATCAAGAGGGAGACAAACCATAAGAGACTCTTAATCTCACAAAACAAACTGAGGGTTGCCGGCGGGGAGAGAGGTAGGGGGGTGGTTGGGTTATGGACATTGGGGAAGGTATGTGCTATGGTGAGTGCTGTGAACTGTGTAAACCTGGCGAATCACAGACCTGTACCCCTTGGGCTATTAATACATTATATGTTAATAAAAAAATTAAAAAATAAAAAAAGTTCGTAAAATAATTAACAGCTTTTTACTTTAACACTGAAGTATATCCAATCATGTTAAAAGAGACAGTGATAGTGAGGAAAAACATGCTAATTATTTAATAGTTAATAATTTGCTGTATAGAAATAGACAGTATTTATTGACTTAATGATGAGCAAGCCATAAGGCTAAGTCTAATTAATCCAATGATACATATGACGTAGTCCTTGCTTCTTCAGTGTAAGAAATAAACAAGGAAACAAGGAAATGGTACAATCAGGTACTTACATGCAATGTAAGAGTACTATCTATTTTAAGACTGACCTGTATTTAATGCACAACACGAAAAAGAAAAAATGCTCAATTTAACTTTAAAACACTGCTTTCTTCCTTATAATTTTTATTTTATATTATTGAAAGAACTCTTTTTGCAAATGCAAACAATTAAAATATTAGCAAAATAAACTGGTTCAGTTATTCCTAAAACTTTTTCAAACTCAGAGCATGAATTTTCTGTCATTTTTCAACTCAAAATCATTGATGGCTGTTTTCTTCTATAAGTATCAGTTTTTTCTGAGTAACAAACTGCTCAAAACTCAATGGCATAAAGCAATAAACATTAATTTAGTTCACATATCTGAAGTCGGCTGGGTGTTGGATTTGCTGATATTGATTAAATTTACTTAGTTGTCTGAAGGTTAGCTGGCTGGCTATTGGCTGGGTGGTGGAGGTTGGTTTTAGCCACACATGTTCCATCTTCCAGCAGGCTGACTCTAAGAAAGTTCTCATGTTTTTGACATACATACAAGAGAACAAGCTCCTTTTCAGCCTCTGTTTACACCATGTAAACTAATTCATCTTTGGTCAAAATGAGGATCCAGTGCCAAAGTATGAAGCAGGCTGACACACTCCCAACATGGGTGGCGCTATGAAGTTACATTGTAAAGAAATTAATATAAAGAAGGGTGAATAACTAGGATCATCAATGCAGTCTATCACACAACACGATATGATCTTTGTGCCATCAGGAATATTTGATGAATTAGCATTTCTTTCTTTCTTTCTTTCTTTTTTTTAAGATTTTATTTATTTATCAGAGAGAGAGAGAGTATGCAAGCAGGGGGAACAGCAGACAGAGGGAGAAGCAGGCTTCCTGTTGAACAAGGAGCCCTGGGATCAGATATGAGCAGAAGGCAGATGCTAATCTACTGAACGACCGAGGTGTCCCGATGAATCAGCATTTCTTTTTTTTTTTTTTTTTTAAAGATTTTAATTATTTATGTGACAGACAGATATCACAAGTAGGCAGAGAGGCAGACAGAGAGAGAGAGGGGAAAGCAGGCTCCCGGCTGAGCAGAGACCCCGATATGGGGCTCGATCCCAGGACCCTGAGATCATGACCCAAGCCGAAGGCAGAGGCCTAACCCACTGAGCCACCCAGGCGCCCCTGAATCAGCATTTCTTAACAGAATGGCTCATCATTGTCCCCAAGGTTTTCTTCCAAACAGTCTGCAAGTTTTGAAGCCCATAAACAATGATAACTGTATGCAACTGCTTCTTGTTTTTTCATAATCGTAATATTCACCCCAATTTCAGACATGTGGAAATATTAAAATATGTGTGCTAAAGTCAATGAAATATGGCAAAATAATACTCAAGTAATACTCCATGGGGGATAACTATTGTAGAGTACTAGGAAAATACTTACCTCCCTTGCAGAACTAGTATGTTTTCTCCTTTGCAACCACAAGAATTATGCTAAATATACTATAGGACACTTAGTTTCTCATGGGGCTCAATGACAGTGATACTATTAATACTCTTGGCTGGAACATTTGCTCCTTCATGGTCTTGATTTCCCATTTTTTATTAGAAATTACTTTTTAGGGCTGTTGCAACTATTATTTTTGATAACAGAGCACTCTAAGCACATGTAGCAATGCCTGACACATAGACACATACTAAGTGCTCAATAAATGTGAGCTATGTATCATTATTACTATTTGTTTTAGTTTATTATTTGCATTCCCTTTATTATAAACTTTCTCAAATCTACCATGAAAAAATGAGTTCAGCAAATACAGAGTTGCTAAAACTGTTTCTAAGAGAAGTACAGATTTTTAATGACCTAGAAACAGATTTAGGGCAATATTTACATAAACAAAAAAGAAGTGGCAGGAGGTGTTCATATAAAATAAGCAATAAGAAAATGGCATCTAAGATGTTCCCCGACCTGAACCAAGGAATTACCTTCTCCCTAGATCTTTTAAACTCACATAACAACTCTCTTCTTCTTTTTTTTTTTTTTTTAAAGATTTTTATTTATTTGACAGAGAGAAATCACAAGTAAGCCGAGAGGCAGGCAGAGAGAGAGGAGGAAGCAGGCTCCCTGCTGAGCAGAAAGCCCAATGCGGGGCTCGAACCCAGGACCTGGGATCATGACCTGAGCCGAAGGCAGCGGCTTAACCCACTGAGCCACCCAGGTGCCCCAACAACTCTCTTCTTGACATGGGCATGTTAATGTCTGCAAGGCACCTACAACTCATCATGAGTACAGCGCTACTGACGACAGTTACTTATATTACCCCAAGAGTCCATGAATTATTTTTGGTATTCAGTCTTCTTCACTACATCATTTGTAAATAATTAGCCCTGCGGATTCTGTTCTTAAAACATACTCAAAGGCCACGAACTTCCCTCTCTCCTGGTCTCTCATTCCATCTCGCTACTATGTACACTGTCTGGCCATGGCAGTACTGTTTCTAACTAGCAATCCTTTTACCACTCTTGTTCACTAAACAGAGTTTTTGAATACAAATCAGATTCATTTCAACTTCTTCCTATTTCACTTAGTGTAAAACTCAAACTGTTCTTTCTGGCTTAAACATCTTACTTGATCTCAATCCTTGCTAATGTCCTTGACCCTGTGACATTTCTTCCTTACCCACCAGGTTCCAGCCAAATTTCTTTAAGTCTCAAACACAAGTAAATACCTTCCTTCTGGTCTTTGCATTTGCTTTTCCTTCTGTAATATTTTTCCTCCGACCCTGGCTGGCTCTTCATAGTCAGCTTATTATCTCAACTTCAATGTCACTCTCTCTCAGAGAGGTCTTTCTTGACGATTCAATCTAGAGAGTCAACCAAGCATTCTGATCACATCACTCTATTTCAGTTACCTACACAGCATTTACCACAACCTGACAGGCTTTCTCGTCTATGTGCTTGCTTGTCTGCTTTCTTTCATTTCTACTACACCCCAATATAGAATTAAATGAAATTAACCTATTAAATGAAAGTAGAGAAAATATTTACCTTGTTTAGGTGATAGCTCTTGTGTCTAGACTACTAGTGGAATATGGTTAAAGTCCTCAATAAGTATTGGCTGAAGAAATGAATTGATGATATTACGGAAGGACAGGGAACTGAGAGGATTCCAAAAGGGAGGATCACATCAAGAACTGTGCTCCTAGCAGTTTAATAGCTTCTTCATTCTAGAAAATTCTGGTTGCAGAACCAAAATTCTTTGGAATTCGAAGGAGAGCCTTATGGAACAAATCTAACTGATAAAGTTTCTAAGGCAAAGCTTCTAAGGCCTTTTCATTGGGGGGAAGGTTATAAGCATTTTATTCAGACCACAAGGCAGCCAATAGGGAAAGCTAGGAGGCACAAATAAACTTAGCAAATATGATCTCTACCTAGTAGTAAATTACAGAATGAGTACTTCTCATTTTGTAAATGATAATCTGGTTAAATTATTTCAAATATATTAGACCCTAAATGCATTATTCATAATTTATTGGTATAGTTTGACCAAACTGTAGCGGAAAGAAAAAAATATTTAAGGATTTTGTTTATTTATTTGAGAGAGAGAAAGGGAGAACATGAGCTGGAGGGAGGGAGGTGGGGAGAGAGAATATGAAGCAGACTCCCTGCAGAGCACAGAGCCTAACGCAGGGCTCGATCCCAGACCCTGAGATCACAACCTGAGCTGAAACCAAGAGTCGGCTGCTTAATGAACTGAACCACCCAGACACCCCAACAAAATTTTATTTTATACTCTCTACACTTTAACCTATTTATTAAATAACAATTTAAAAAACAGAAAAGAGTAAAATTTTATCACAATTATTGTCATTATATTATCCCAAAGTGATATACTTAGTATCATTTAAAATCCTAGCAAAGTTTATCTATCTGTATTATTATTATTACTATAAAAATGAAACAGTATAGGACAGAAGTTCTAAAGCATACTGCTCAGGTTCCCATACTTGTTTTACCATTTACTAGTTGGTGGCCCTGGTTAACTTTCTTCAACTTTCTAAGGCTCAGTTTTCACATGTATAGAATAAGAACTTTTGGTATAAGGTTGTGAGGGCTAAAGTAGATTACACACACAAATTTATTAGCACAGTACCTGACAAATAACAACCATGTAATACATGTTAGTTACTATTATTATTGCATTACTTAAAGAATAGTTTTTTAATTAACATAAAAACTAGTTTTTAAAAAAATAGAACATTTTTTTGGCTTTTTAAGTTTTTTTTTTTTTTTTAGATTTTTTAATTTATTTGACAGAGAGAGAGGTCACAAGTAGGCAGAGAGGCAGGCAGAGAGAGAGAGGGGAAGCAGGCTCCCCGCTGAGCAGAGAGCCCGATGCAGACCTTGATCCCAGGATGCTTGAGCCGAAGCCAGAGGCTTAACCCACTGAGCCACCCAGGCACCCTAGGTTTTTTTTTTTTTTTTTTAATTCCAATTAGTTAACACACAGTGTTATATTAGTTTCATATGTATAATATAGTGATTCAGTATTTCCATACTTCACCCAGTGGTCAAAAAATATTAATATAATTTTAGAAGGAACTGATTAAAAGGCACAAATGAAACACTGGATGAATATTAATGGACTAAAGCAAAATATAAGATTTGCATAGATGTAGAGAGAACCAAAGCAGAGTGTAGTAATGGTGGAATAGGAATGAGGTTTAGGATTGGGGGGACAGTTTGGAAATATATTAAGGAAGCAATGAGAGAAAGCAAAATTGGAGGCCAAAGAAAACTATATCTTAAAAATGAATTACTTTTATTTCAAGATAACATTAGTTAACAAATCTAAATAATGATTTGAAGAATCTAGATAATTTGGACTAAAAACATTCATTTCATAATATAACTATTTAAAGCAGAAATAAAAACATGTTCTAAACATTCAGCCACTGAAATTCTTTTTCTTTTTCTTTTTTAAAGAGTTTTTATTTATTTATTTGACAAAGACAGACACAGCTAGAGAAGGAACACAAGTAGGGGGAGTGAGAGAGGGAGAAGCAGGCTTCCTACTGAGTAGGGAACCTGATGCAGGGCTCATCTCAGGACCCTGGGATCATGGCCTGAGCTGAAGGCAGATGCTTAACGACTGAGCCACCCAGGTGCCCCTGAAATTATTTTTCTTAACATATCATATTGCTTGTTTGGGGGCAGGATTTCGGCTTTAAATTTAATTAAAAACCTATAGCCACATACAATAAATATTAATATTAAATTAAGTTAAGTAAAACCCTAATAGAATCAGGTGTCAATTTTGGTTGAAAATTACTTTTATCACACAAGTATCTTAATTTTAAATTGTCAACACAGCCATATCTGTACCTATACAGAAAAGAGACAGAGAGAGAGAACAAATTTCACCAGACTTCATTATCAGAGTTTCAGGTGGTGTAGTGACAAGGGTATTCACAAACAGTTGTTAGGTAAAGCTGTGGCTCTCTAAAATGTCCAAAGAACCAGAGAGGAGCCCACGGAGAGAAATAACGCCCCGGCTGCACCGCAGGACTATTCTGGTGAAACTGCCATCGCAGTCCACCGTTTAGCCTTGACCACACTCACAAAGGGTTGCCAAAAGCCCCTCCACAGCCAATCTCTGAAATAAGACCTGTCACCACCACTCTTGCCAGAACACGCAGCCTCCATGCCTACAGCCATCTGGACTCCGAGCTTCTGAGATGTATGCATGGAAGAGGCAGGCTCACAGGCTGTAAGGGAGCCAGCAGGAAGCAGGTTAGCTCTTCAGCCTCCAGCAGAGGGGATTGAAATGGGTGTAGAGCGAGACAATATAAATATACGCTCTTAGCCATGTTTCCCCAACCTGTGTTTTTGAAAAATCTTAATATTCACTGCAAGAAGACAAAATCTCTGCTTTGCTCACAGTTAACACCTACATGATACCTTGGTCCCCTCAAGTAAAATATTTTCGTTCCTCACCAAAATATTTCTGAGAGAGTCAAGAGACACATCGCATTTCTAACACATCTTTCTCTCCATTCAAAGTTGCCAATCAAGCTGCCTCTTGAGGTCATTTTTACCTCATCCCAGATGATGCCGCCTTGTGTGATTTCCTGTGTCCAAACTTGTCAACAGTAATGACATAACTTTTAACACGAACTGACCCTCACACAAACACTGTTCCATGTACTTTTACAAATTTCATCCTGTCAACACCTTATAATGATTCAGTGAAGCTGGTACTATCTGCTGTATCTGCTGGGGTGCATTGCCCAACACAGGCACCATTCGCATGGTACCACTATGCTATTAATGCTTCCATCTTTATGAGCACAAACATACTAAGACTTCACCCAAACGCACTGAAACAGCAAGTGGCAGAGCGAGGAGCTCCCAGAGGAGCAGCCTGGGTTAGATAGCTAGTGCTAGGGACCATGAAAAAGAGGGAAGTAGTATTTCCCACTCCTGGTTCTGCAGGATGTTTGTGGCTAGGTATCAAAGCCATGTATATACTACTGAGTTTTGATTGAAAATCTGAAAAACACAGTGGGTTGTTGCAATGAGATATGAATAACACTAATGATTAAAATTTCTAAGAAAATATTATTAAAGCATAGTATTAAATGTATGGTGTCTGTACTAATTATACACATATTTAAATAATTTAAATAAAAGGCATATTACTTATTTCCCCATGTAAATCTTAGGTTGTATCATTATTCTTAATGAGTTCTACACATTTTTTTCAGTCTATAAAATATTAGTTCCAAATATGTTGGGTAAGAATCAATTGTACTTGCATTTCTTTCTTATAGTTCCTCCATAAGTAAAGTATAAATGTACTAGGAGATCTTGCTTCCTGTCTTCCTAGGGACAGAAAGGCTTGCGGGGGGTGGGGAAGAGGGTTGTTTTCTTTTTCCTTTTTGTATATGTGTGTTTGTTTGTTTCTCCTAGCCTGTTTTTTGTTTTGGGGTTTGTTGTTTTTTTTTTTTTTTGTATTCAGTCTTTTAATTAAAATTTTAGTTTTATCAAGAGAGTCCAGGGGTGCCTGCGTGGCTCAGTGAGTTAAGCCTCTGCCTTCCGCTCAGGTCATGATCTCAGGGTCCTGGGATCACATCCCGCATCGGGCTCTCTGCTCAGGGGCGAGCCTGCTTCCCTCTCTCTCTCTCTGCCCACCTCTCTGCCGACCTGTGACCTCTCTCTCTGTCAAATAAATAAATAAAATCTTTTTAAAAAAAAGAGTCCAACAATTTGTCAAAATGCAAGCTCCAAATTGTTCTGTGAATATCTAAATAACAGTTAAGTTACCTGGCAGTCTAGACATAAAAATTGTATCTAATTCCTTTAGAACATTTTATAATATTATTGGCTACACAGAGTATGAGTGACAGAAAGGAAAAGGGAAAAAAAGATAATGTAATTCATATGGTAATGCAAGACCTAAAATTGTAATTTAAGCAGTAAGAGATCTAACTGCCTTTACTAGAGTAACAAAGAGTAACTGAATAATCTCTCATTCTTAACGAATATTCAACACTTAATTTGGATTCTAAAATTACTTCTTTCCTGAACTGAGAAATCTTAGATTTTACTTCTGTCTAGTCATGCAACACATGAAATATTTTTATTTGCATGTAATTTTTTTTGATAGCTGGTCATAAAACTGTCATATATTTAATGAATTGTATAAATCACATTCTATAAGAAAATAATAAGAATCTAATTTCATTTAGGATGATTCTTAGTTCACAAAGATAAATTTAATCTCCTTCAGTTTCCCAGCCTTGGTTTTCTTACTGTGAGTTTTTCATTTTGGCAAAACACACCTAGCATGTGTTCAAGGAAGACTTGAAACATTTATGATGACAAATCATAATCATGAAATGTGTTCAGGGTTGGACATGCATGACACTAGCACAACCAGGGGCACATCTAAAAGTGATTCTTTCCTGTTTTTTGCATCTCTCAAACTTACATAATTAAATAATAGTTATACTGTTAGTACAATGGTATTTAGAGCTGCTAAAATTATATATTAATATACAAATAGAATGCATATGACAACATTATAGAGTTAGAAGAATCTACTATCTATGCAATTTGACTTTTATAGATAACGACACTGAGGCTTAGTGGTGTGAAAACCTTCTGTGGAAGGTCACCTAGTTGAAACAGCAAGAGCCCAGATTCAGTCCCATGTCCTGGCCCACTCAGCTTTGCAAGATGTAGTAAAAGTTGGGGAGACAGCGGTGCATGAATTGTGTCTACTGTAGTATTTTCACACTCTGCCATGATTCATCTTAGTCAGTAGTACTACAGTCTACCTTCTTCTAATAGAAACACCTTGTCAGAATCATCTTGTCATGATCAGTCTTTCATTCAAAAGTCCTGTGATCCTCCTGTGTAGTGACAATTTCCAGAGCTCCAGACAAAACTGTGAAGTGCTTTGTGTACCCACTCACCACCTCCACTGCCAGCTTCATGGTCAGGTACGAGAAATAGACAGAAGAGCCCACACTGATGGCAAAAATAGCAGTTCATTCTAAGTTTAAAATGTTTCAAAAACACAGAGAAAGCCTCTATATTTTCCAGTCCTACTAATAACAGCCAGAACTGTTATCCCGAGATCAGAAAATTATGTAAATTTAATGCCATTTCTAAATTTCTCATAGGGTAGGTACAATTAGCATCCCCTCTTGAATCACAAAGGCTAAATTGTTTGAGGATTTTTCTCCTTGCTCTGATGATTTCAGTAATTTCACTCCACTGTCAAGGAAGATAGATGGGGCCATTTGTGCTGAGTAATTAGTCTTCTTTCTGAACTCCCTCAAACTGGTTTTCCTTTACCCAGGTTTAGACTTTCCAATATGTTTTTAAATTCATCATTAATTTAAATAGCCAGACCCAGACAGTGGGAAAAAAAAAGAATATATATACACACACACACACACACACACACACACACACACACACGTATATATATTTTCCAGGGATCCTATCAGCTTATACTTGGGAATTTCAACTTTTAACCCAAGAATATATTTAATGGTAGAATGAGGCAGGATGATAAAATTCAAGTATTCTAAAAAGCTTCATCACATCAGTAATTTCTGCAAATAACTTGAGAGGCTCTGTCATTTGCATCCATCCAGTGTAGAAAATTGAGTTCCAGTCATATTGGGAGAAATACAAAAGCACTGAACATTTTGTTGTCTTTACATGTATTCAGAAAAATACTTCATACCTAATATATAAAGAACTTGCACAACTCAACACCAAATCAAACCAAATAAAAACACAAATAATCTGATTAAAAATGGGCAGAAGGCCTGAACAGACATTATTCTAAAGAAGACATATAGATGGCCAACAGACACATTAAAAGATGCTCACTAATCATTAGGGAAATGTACATCAAAACCATAAAGAAGACATATAGATGGCCAACAGACACATTAAAAGATGCTCACTAATCATTAGGGAAATGTACATCAAAACCATAATGAGATTATCACATTATACTTGTCCAAATGGCTAATATAAAAAAGATAAGAAATAACAAGTGTTAATGAATATGTGGAGAAAAGGGAACACTTGTGCACTGTTGGTGCAGTCAACTGTGGAAAACATATGGAGATGCCTCAAAAAATTAAAAATAGAACCATCATACCATATAACCCAGTAATTCCACTATTGGATATTTACTCAAATAAAATGAAAACACTAATTTGAAAACATATATACACCCATATGTTTAATACTGCAGATTATTTACAACAGCCAATTTACAACAACAACCTAAATGTCTACTGATACATGAATGGATAGCAAAGCCATGGTGTATGTGTAATGGAATATTACTCAGCCATAAAAAAGGATCTTGCCATTTGTGACACAGATGGGCCTAGAAGGTAGGCTGAGTAAAATAAATCAGCAAGAGAAGGAAAATACCATGAGATTTCATTTATATACAGAATCTAAGAAACAAAACAAACAAAAAACAAATAAAATAATAAATACAGAGAACAAACTGGTGGCTGCCAGAAGGGATGGCTTGGGGGACTCTGCAAAATAGGTGAAGGAGATAAATAGGTACAAACTTCCAGTTACAAAAATAAAAAAGTCATGGAATGAAAACTATATAGCATGGGGAATATAGACAATAATACTGTAATAATATATGGTAGCAAATTGCAATTACACTTATTGTGGTGAATATAGTTTACTGTATAAATTGTCAAATCATTATGTTGTACACCTGAAACTAATATAACATTGTATGCTAATTATGTATCAATTTAAAAAAAGGAAAATACTTGATAACTGATAGCTTTGGCAAAAATCTAATAAGTACTCAGGTAAGAAGGATATATACATATATATGTATATATATATATACATATATATGTATATTCTTCAACCCTGAGCAGTCCAAGTAGATGCTGGCCAGAGACAGTGGGCATAACTGTGTTTCTCATTTAATTTTGCCTTAGTATAATGTTACCACTTGTAAGGCAGGGTGTCCCACTCTAACATTATATGAAATCAGAATAAGCCATAGTTCCTCACACTCAAATTTTACTATTTGAAAGAATTAAGTCCCAATAAGAGATACCGAACAAATCAAACAAAACAATCAAGTGAAAACAACTATATATTGGTGGAACCAATTTATCTGTTATTTTTTCTATCAAATAATTTTCATTCTTTTAACTATAAGAAGTTGTGCTGAAATTAACATGAGAAGGTGATTTTCAGTAGCATCTTGGAATCCTTAAAGGAAGGTAAGATCTGCTTTAGATAGAAACTGATTAAATGACAAAGTAGAATAATCACACTTGCCCACCAAAACATTACAAAATGATACAAAAAAGAATCACAAAAAGCACACGTGTCATAAAATTTTAACTCAGAACACAAAATTTCATAAATGAAATGTAAATCAGAAATGAAAAATGTTTAATCTTTTTCATCAATACTGAGAATTCAAACAAATAATACTTGTATGTGAGGGGGAAAATACCAGTTTACTGTCTCTGAGCTACCTCTTCAAAACTATGAAATAGAAACTTATCTTATGAAAGGAAATCTCATACAAAAATATTATAAAATAACATAAACACAAACATATAAATATTTATAATATATAAATATATGTATAGATATTTTCTATAAACTTAGTTTAGAAGAGTAATTTGGATAGCAACTCATATTATAGCCTTTTTCCTTCTACAAGATATCTGTCAAAATAGCAAACATTTCCCAAGTTTAAGCATGTTCAGAACATTAATGTGATTTGAGCTATATAATAATAGAGGGCAAACTCATAGCTATTTTTTTAATACATCAGTTTGCTTCTTGTAAATGTGATATAAAAACTTCACTCCCCACTGCAAATTATAAAAAGTGTGATTTTATTCTAGCACTTATTAATCCTAAAAATAAATCTATCTAAAATTCTAGTGCTCAGTTCCACTAGGAACGTCATTATAAAAACTGAAAATTAATGCCATTATGGATCAGCATCTACCATGACCAAATGTGATTTACATTGAAATGGGTTATTTGCTACTGCCTATTTAACATAAATTAGCTTATTGTGTATTTGGACTTAATGTTCAGTAGTGTCAGAGATAAAATTCTTTTCAATTTTAGGAAAAAACATATATAACTGACATTAGAAAAATAATTTACATGTGTCAAAAAAATTATAATTCAGTAGTCTTACAAACTATATTATTAAAATAATTAATAGAGCATAGCAATTTAAGTTAATATTAACATATATATTTCAACCTGTACTATTGAATAAGTAAATTAGTGAATAATGTGAAAATATTTTTATAAAAGAGAAAGACTTTATATAATCTCAAATTAAGTTAATAACTGATTTTCTCCTGTCTGACTAATTGTGTCCATTAAGTATCTTGGTACCATGGAGAATATGGCTTCTTTTTTCTTGAATACAAAAATAACAGTAATTATAATATAGTAATAAAAAGATAATAGCTAATATTTATATAAAGGTTACCACTTGTCAACTACTTTTCCAAATGCTTTACACACATTAACTCATTTTATATGTCCATTAACTCTATTAGGTTAGTTCTATTATTATTATTATTATCATCATCATCATCACTCTCATCATTATTATTTTTAAGTAGGCTTCACACCTAGCATGAAGCCCAACCAGGGGTTTGAACAACACCCTGAGATCAAGAGTCAGAGGCTCAACTGTTTGAGCCACCCAGGTGCCTCAGATTAGTCCTATCATTTATTACCCTTTTAAAGATTTTATTTATTTATTTTAGAGAGAGAGAGAGGGAGTGTGGGCAGGGGAGAAACAGAGGAGAAGGGTGAGGGTAGGGGAAAGAATCTCAAGCAGACTCCATGCTAAACATGAAGCTGGACACAGGGCTCAATCCCATGACCCTGAGATCATGACTGCGGCTGAAACCAAAAGTTGGAGGCTGAACTGACTGAGCCATCCAGGCACCTCAGAATAGTTCTATTTCTAAAACCATTTTACAAATGGGGAAACTGATGCCCTGTAAGTTTTGGTGACTAGCCTCGCTAACAATACCTGTCAGTGAGTGATCTGGAATAGCTTAATTCTAGAGTGTATGCTAATATAGTGCTATAGTGATCCAGTTCTGCTAATTTGCTGTGTCTTAAAAATTAAGTCTAAAACTCAGGGTTGGGAGAGAGTCCAAGATGACAAAGGAGTAGGAGATCTTAGTTTCATCTGGTCCCAGAAATTCAGCTAGATAGCTATCAAATCTTCCTGAACACCTGTGAACTCAACCATAATTCTAAGAAAAAAATAGCTGCAACTCTACAAATAGAAAAGTGACCATTTGGAAGTACATGGGTGGCTCAGTTGATTGAATGGCTGCCTTCAACTCAGGTCTTAATACCAGGGTCCTGGGCTCCCTGCTCAATAGGGAGCCTACTTCTGCCTCTACCCCTTCTCATTCATACTCTCTCTCTTTCTCTGTCCTAAATAAATAAAATCTTAGAAAGAAAAGAGAAAGAAAGAAAGAAAGAAAGAAAGAAAGAAAGAAAGAAAGAAAGAAAGAAAAGTGACCACTTTCTGTAAGAATGACTGGATGGAAAAACACATATCTAAAAGAAGAAAAAGAAGCAGTACTGATTGCCAGGTACGTAATCAGTATGGAAGTTAAGTAAGATGTCAGAACTAGGATTCAGAATAATGATTATAAATACACAGACTGGGCTTGAAGAAAGCATAGAAGACACTAGGGAATCCCTTTCTGGAGAAACAAAAGAACCAATATCTAATCAAGTTGAAATTTAAAAAGGCTATTTGTGAGATGATATAAAAAAAAATGGAGGCTCAAACTGCTAGGATACATGAGGCAGAAGAGAGAATGAGTGATATAGAAGACAAAATGATGGAGAATAAAGAAGCTGAGGAAAGGAGAGATAAACAACTACTGGATCATGAAGGGAGAATTTGAGAGAATGAATGAAATGAAACAATATTAAAATAATTTGGATCCCAGAAGAAGAGGAAACAGAGAGGGAGAGAGGAGCAGAAGGTATATTGGAGCAAATTATAGTGGAGCTCTTCCCTAATCTGGGCGAGGAAACAGGTATCCAAGTCCAGGAGCTACAAGGAACCCCCATCAAAATCAACAAAAAGAGGTCAACACCCTGACATATAATTGTGAAACTTGCAAATTTCAGACACAAAGAGAAAATCCTGAAAGCAGCTTGGGGCAAGAGGCCCATAACTGACAAGGGTAGAAACATTTGACTGGCAGGTCACAGACCCAGCAGGCCAGAAAGGACTGATATGATATATTCAGTGTGCTAAATGAGAAAAATATGCCATAAAGGACTGGCATGATATATTCAGTGTGCTAAATGAGAAAAATATGTTTTCCAGCTGGAATGTCATTCAAAATAGGAGAGATAAAAAGCTTCCAGGACAAAAAGAAACGGAAAGAATCTGTGATCACAGAACGGCCCCTACAAGAAATATTATAAGGGATCTTTGGAGCAAAGAGAGAGCCCAAAAGTAACACAGACCAGAAAAGGACAGAGACAATATACAGAAACAGTGACTTTAGAGGTAATACAATGGCACTAAATTCATATCTTTTAATAGCTACTCTGAACATAAATGGGCTACATGTCCCAGTCAAAAGACACAGGGTATAAGATTGGATAAAGAAGAAAAACCCATTGATATGCTGTCTGCAAGAGACACATTTTAGAATCAAAGAACCTCCAGATTGAAACTAAGGGGAATGGAAATCCATTGATCATGCTGATGGACATCAAAAGAAAGCTGGAGTGCCAATCCTTATATCAGACAAACTAGATGTTAAGTCAAAGACTGTAATAAGAGTGAGGAAGGGCACTATATCATAATCAAAAGGTCTGTCCAAAAAGAAGATCTAACAATTGCAAATATTTATGCCCCTAACAAGGGAACAGCTAATTATATAAACCAGTTAATAACAAAATTAAAGAAACACAATAATAATACAATAGTAGGACTTTAACCCCACCCACTGCAATGAACAGATCATTGAAGCAGAAGATTAACAAGGCAACAAGAGCTTTGAATGACACTGGACTAGAAGGAATTAACAAATACATGCAGAGTATTCCATCCTAAAGCAACAGAATATCTATTCTTCCTGAGTGCACATGGAACATATTCCAGAACAGATCACAACCAGGGTCACAAATCAGGTCTCAACTGGTATAAAAAGACTGTAATCATTCCCTACATATTTTCAGACCAAGATGATTTGAAACAGGAACTCAATCACAAGAGAAAATTTAGAAAGAACTCAAATATATGGAGGCCAAAGAGCATCCTACTAAAGAATGAATGGGTCAACCAGGAAATTAAAGATTTTTTTAAAAATCCATGAAAACAAATGAAAATGAAAATAACTTCAAAACCTTTGGGATGCAGCCAAGGCAGTCCTAGGGTAGTATATAGCAATACAAGCCTTTCTCAAGAAACAAGAAAGATCTCAAATACACAACCTAACCTTATACCTAAAGAAGTTGGAGAAAGAACAACAAATAAAGCCTAAATCCAACAGGAGAAGAGAAATAATAAATATTAGATTAGAAATTAATGAAATAGAAATCAAAAGAACAGTTGGACAGATCAACAAAACTAGGAGCTGTTTCTTTGAAAGAATAAAAAGATTGATAAAAGCTTAGCCAGACATATCAAAAAGAAAAGAGAAAGGACCCAAGTAAATAAAATCATGAATGAAAGTGATCACAACCATCACTGTAGAAATCTAAATAATTCTAAGATTATATTATAAGCAACAAGGTGCCAATAAATTAGGCAATCTGGAAGATATGGATGTATTCCTAGAGACATATAAATAACCAAAAATGAAACAGGAAGAACTAGAAAACTTGAAGATACCCATAACCAGCAAGGAAATTGAAGCCTTAATCAAAATCACCCAAAAACAAGAGTCCAGGGCCAGATGGCTTCCCAGGGGAATTCTAGCAAACATTTCAAGAAGAATGAATATCGACTCTTCTGAAGCTGTTTCAAAAAATAGAAATGGAAGGAAAACGTCCAAACTCTTTCTATGAGGCCAGCATTACCTACATCCCCAAGCCAGACAAAGGCCCCATCAAAAAGGAGAATTACAGATCAAAATCCCTGATGAACATGAATGTAAAAATTCTCACTGAAATACTAGCCAATAGAGTCAACAGTACATTAAAAGGATTATTCACCAAGACCAAGTGAGATTTATTCCTGGACTACAAGGGTGGTTCAAGATCCACAAATCAATCAATGTGATACAATAAATAAATAAAAGAAAGGGAAGGATGCCTGGGTGACCCAGTCAGTGAAGTGTCTGGCTTTGGCTTGTGTCATGATCCCAGGGCCCTGGGATTGAGTCCCACACCAGGCTCCTAGCTCAGTGGGGATCCTGGTTCTCCCTCTGCCTGATACTCTCCCTGTTTGTGCTTTCCCTCACTCTCTCTCTCTCTCTCTCTGATAAATAAATAAAATCTTAAAAAGAAATGAAAAGAAAGGACAAGAAAAACATGATCCTTTCAATAGATGCAGAAAAAGCATTTGACTAAGTACATATTCTTTCTTGATCAAAACTCTTCACAGCATAGAGATAGAGGGAACATACCTTAACATAAAAGCCATCTATGAAAAGCCCACAGTGAATATCATTCTCAATGGGAAAAAACTGAGAACTTTTCTTGTAAGTTCAGGAACATGGCAGGGATGTCCACTATCACCAATGTTGTTCACATAGTAGATATCCTACCCTCAGCAATTCAATAATAACAAAAAGAAATAAAAGGCACCCAAACCAGCAAAGTAGAAGTCAAACTCTCCCTCTTTGTAGATGACATGATACTCTATGTGGAAAGACTAAAAGACTCCACCCCAAAATTGCTAAAACTCATCCAGAAATTCATCAAAGTGGCAGAATATAAAATCAATGCACAGAAATAAGTTCCGTTTCTATACACTAACAATAGGACAGAAGAAATAAAAATTAAGGAGCTGATCTCATTTACAATTGTCCTCAAAACCATAAGATACCTAGGAAACAAACCTAACCAAAGAGGCAAAGGATCCATACTCAGAAAACTATAGAACACTCATGAAAGAAATTGAGGAAGATACAAAGAAATGGAAAAACATTCCATGCTCATGGATTGGAAGAACAAATATTGTGAAAAAGTATGCTACCTAGAGCAATCAGTGCAATCCCTATCAAAATATCATCGACTATACTCACAGAGCTGGAACAAATCCTAACATTTGTATGAAACAATAAAAGACCCCAAATATCAAAAACAATGTTGAAAAAAGAAACCAAAACTGGTGGCATCACAATTCCGGACTTCAAGCTCTATTACAAATTCTGTAATCATCAAGATAGTATGGTACTGGAACAAAAACAGACACATATATCAGTGGATCAGAATAGAGAACCCAGAAATGGACCCTCAACTCTACAATCAACTAATCTTTGATAGACTGGGAAAGAATATCTGATGGAAAAATGATAGTCTCTCCAACAAATGGTGTTGGGAAAATTGGACAGCCAGATGTAGAAGAATGAAACTGGACTATTTTCTTACACCATACACAAAGATAAACTCTAAGTGGATGAAAGACCTCAATGTGAGACAGGAATCCATCAAGATTCTAGAGGAGAACACAGGCAGCAACCTCTTTGACTTTGGCCATAGCAACTTCTTGCTAGATACATCTCCAAAGGCAAAGGAAACAAAAGCTAAAATGAATTATTGGGCCTTCATCAAGATCAAAAGCTTTTGCACAGCAAGGGAAACAGTCAGCAAAACCAAAAGGCAACCTGTGGAATGGGAGAAGATATTTGTAAATGATGTATCCCATAAAAGGCTAGTATCCAAGACCTATAAACAACAAACTCAACACCCAAAACACAAAGAATCCAGTCAAGAAATGGGCAGAAGACATGAACAGACATTTCTGCAAAGACCTACAAATGGCCAACAGACACATGAAAAAATGCTCTACATCACTTGGCATCACAGAAATTCAAATCAAAACCACAATGAGATACCACCTCACAGCAGTCAGAATGGCTAAAATTAACAAGTCATGAAATGACAGATGTTGGTGAAGATGCAGAGAAACAGGAACCCTCTTACACAGTTAGTGGAAATGTAAGCTCATATACCCACTCTGGAACACAGTATGGAGGTTCCTCAAAAAGTTGAAAAATAGTGCTACCCTACGACCCAGCAATTGCACTACTGGTCTTTACCCGAAGATACAAATGTAGTGGTCTGAAGGGGCACTTGTACCCCAATGTTTATAGCGGCAACGTCCACAACAGCCAAACTATGGAAAGAGTCCAGATGTCCATTGACAGATTAATGTATAAAGAACATGCGGTATATATACACAATGGAATACTACTCCGCCATCAAAAAAATGAAATCTTGCCATTTGCAATGATATGGATGGAACTAGAGGGTATTACGTTAAGCAAAATAAATCAGAGAAAGACAATTATCACATTATCCATTGATATGTGAATTTAAGAAACAAAACAGATCATAAAGGAAGAGAAGAGAAAATTAAACAAGACAAAACCAGGGAGGGAGAAAAAAACTTAAGAGACTATTAATTATAGGAAACAAACTGAGAATTGCTGGAGGGGAGAGTGTCAGGGGGATTGGATAACTGGGTGATGGACATTATGGGGGGCACATGATGTAATAAGCACTGGGTATTTTATAAGTGATGAATCACGGACCTCTACCTCTGAAACCAATAATACACCATATGTTAATTAATTGAATTTAAATAAAAATAAACTAAAATTCAGGGTTGGGCCTTCTTGACATTGCATAGTAAATATGATCTATTTGTCAAATCTCGACACCCAAACCACATTGTCTTTATTACTGTAATTTATATGTTTTGGAATCACATAGTATTTACCCCTCTATTCTATTTTTTTTCTAAATATGTTTTGCCTGTTTTAGGTTCTTTGCATTTCCATATGAATTTCAGAATCAGTTTACCATTGAAAAATTCTGGGATTTTGGGATAGTGTTGAAAATGTAGATTGGGGACATTGACCTCATAACGAATCTGTCTACCCACAGCCATGGCATATTTCTTGATATATTTATGTTTTCCTTAATTTCATCAATGTAATTTTTTTCATCAATATAATTTTTAATATGTAGCTCTTTCAAATTTTTAATTATACATAATCCTAAATATTTCTCATTTATTCTGGTAGTGTAAATAGTATGGTTTCCTAATTTAAATTTCTGAATTGTTTTTTGCAAGAATTTGGAAAATGACTTTTGTATGTTGATTGTGTATCTTGCAATTTTTAAAAAAGATTTCACTTATTTATTTCACAGAGAGAGAAAAAAAGAGAGCAGAAGCAGGAGGAGCGGCAGGCAAAAGCAGAGGGAGAAGCAGGCTTCTCTCTGAGCAAGAAGCTTGACATGGGGCTAGATTCCAGGACTCTGGGATCATCACCTGAGCTGAAGACGGATGCTTAACAGACTGAGCTACCCAGGCACCCATGTATCTTGCAATCTCACTATCTCACTTATTAGCTTTAGATTTTTGATTTTCTTTGTTTTTTTCTTCTTTTAACATTCCAATAGATTTTCTCAATAGCCAATCATGTTATCTGTGGCTAAGGGCAGTTTTACTACTTTCCAATCTGGAGGCCTTAAATAGTACTGCCCTACTGCATTGGCTAGAAATTTCTGTAAAATGTTGAATGGAAATGGTAGCAGCAGACATGGTATCTTGTTCTTAAACCTGGGAGAAAGGATACAGTCTTTCAGGATTAAGTATAATGTTACCTGTTACCACCAGGCTTTTTACTGATGCACTTTGCATGATTGAAAAAGTCTGTTTCTATTCCACGTTTACTGTATTTTTTTAAAAGACTTTATTTATGTATTTGACAGAGAGAGAGAAAGCACAAGCAGGGGGAGCCCCAGAGGGAGAGTGAGAAGCAGACTCCTTGCTGAGCAGAGAGCCTGATGTGGGGCTCCATCCCAGGACCCTGGGATCATGACCTGAGCCAAAGGCAGATGCTTAACCAACTGAGCCACCTAGGTGCCCCCAAGTTTACTATATTTTTATTAGAAATGGTGTTAAGATATTCACAAATTGCTTTAATGCCATCTACTGAGATTATCATATGGGTTTTCATTCTTATTCTGTGTCTTGTTAATGTCTTTTCTTATTATTTTTTAAATTTATTTATTTGACAGACAGAGATCACAAGTAGGCAGAGAGGCAGGCAGAGAGAGAAAGGAGGAAGCAGGCTCCCCGCTAAACAGAGAACCTGATGTGGGGCTCAATCCCAGGACCCTAGGATCATGACCCGAGCAGAAGGCAGAGGCTTTAACCCACTGAGCCACCCAGACGCCCCCATTGTCTTTTCTTATTTTGATATCAGGGCAATGCTGGCCTCATTGAATGACTTGGAAAATAGTTCCTCCTCCTCAATATTTAGTTTGATTTTATGCAGAATTGTTATTATACTTTCCTTATTTGATTGATAGGATTTACCCATGAAGCAGCTTGGGCATAGAGTTTTTAGGGAAGGCCTTTAAGAACAAAGTCAATTGTTAGTTGATAAAGGGCTATCAGGCTACCTATCTATTTTTTAATGAACCTTAATAAACTTTGGCAGCTTTTATCTTTCAAAGAATATTTCTTTTTTACTGAAGTTGTAGAGCTTATTGACATAAAGTTGCTTTAACATTTTCTATATTTTCCTTTTAATATCTGTGGGTCCATAGTATTGTCTCACTGTTGATACTAATAATTTGATTCTTCTCTCTCTTTTCCTTGAGCAGTCTGGCTAGAGGTTTCTCAATTATATTGATTTTTCTAAAAGAACACATTTTTTAAAAATTCTCCCTTATTGTTCTAATTTATGTTTCATTGATGTTTTTCCTTATCTTTATTATCTTTTTTTGTTTGTTTGTTTAATTTGCTTTATTTTTCTAGCTTTTGAGGTGGAAGCAAAGATTATTGATTTAACCTTTCTTCTTTTCTAATATGTTTTTAACGCTATAAATTCCTACCTAACTACTGATTTATTGGCATCCCTTCCATTCTGATATGTTTTGTGCACTTGAGAGAAGAATGTATAATCTATTTATGAGGAGAAAATGTATTCATTAAGTCACTTATTTAATGTTTTTCTTCTCTTCCATATTCTTTCTAATTATCTGCATATTCTATAAATTAGTGAGAGAGGTATTTCTCAATCATAACTATGGATTTGTTTGTTTCTCATTGCACTACCAATAGCTTTTGTTTTATGTATTCCAAAGCTGTGTTATTATGTACATAAATTTTAGACTGTTAGGTCTCCTTGATGAACTGACCCCTTTCATTATTAACTCCCCATCACTAAAAACTGACCACCTTTATTCTTGACAATATTCTTTTATCCAATATCTAAATTATCTGATATTTTTATAGTCCCTCCAACTTCGTTTTGATTAATTTTAGCATATCTTTCCCTATTCTTTTAAATTTAATTATTTGTGCCTTATATTTAAAGTGTGCTTCTTATAAGCATCATATAGTTGAGCCTTGTGTTTTTATCCAATTTGACAGTCTCTTTAATTGGGGTCTTTAGACCATTTATATTTAGTGTGAATATTCATATGGTTAGGTTTAAGTCTTATCCTATTAACTGTTTTCATTTTTAAAAATATATTGTTTTCTATTTGTCCCATCTGTTACTTTTTCCTCTTTTCCCTCTTGTTATTTCCTACATTTAGATTAACTGAATATTTGTTTTTAATCTTATATTATTGGACCTAGTCTATTTTGTTATTTTTGTGGTTGCTTAAGGGTATATGGTATATATCTTTAACTATACACATTTAATTTATTAACGCCTACTCTCAAGCTCAGCATGTCACTTAAATAGATCCTACTATCTATAATGCTGTTTGTTAAATAATATCATATATGATTTCAATGAAAACTATTTGAAAACTGTCTAAAATTTTCACCTAATCCTTGGATTTTGTTATCCACCCTGAAGTAGATTGAAGCTGAGTAAGTGTATACAATCAGAAGATGAATTCCTAAAAGACAAAATACCAATATAAAATTGATGTTGTGGTATATAAATGATCACAGGATTATATTTTGCCTTGCAAATCTTTTTTCATTACTTTGGTTCACTGGAATAAAAAGTTTACTGAAGGATACTCTCTCTCTCTCTGTATACATATATATTCTCTTTTTTAGTTATGGTCTTACTATTATATATAAATATATAAGTGTACTGTCAATTCAAATAAATGTAGAACTGTTCATTTACATAGGAGCTGATGACTGAAAGTGTAGGATATAATCCAAAGATCTGGATATTTTAAATATGAAGATAAATTGATTTTTGTTTAAATCAATTTCATGACTATTCACTGCACAAGCCTAAGTGGTCACATATATCCTTGCACTTTCATAAATCCTCTTCATACATTTAAAAGTTATTTCAGTTAAACTGCCATCAGCTATGTCCAGGTGACTTAATAGAATTTACTTTTTCTCTTTCCTGGAAGGTAATGAAGCCCTTGGGTCAAAGCTTATTTAATGTTTAATTTAGAACACTGTTTATAGTCATCAAGATAACCATTTGCTTATGTTGTCTTCTGGACACTTTTAATCACATTCTTAAAATTAAATTTATCCCTTCCAATTTGCCCAGGAAATACAAAGATATTTTGATGGTGTAGACAAATTTAGATTTATGATTAAAGTCATGTGAATATTAAAGGATTATCTTTCATTTTTGCAAACTCCCTCTTTATAAAAGAAAACCTTTATATTGTATATTTTCCACTGACTTCTGAGACTAATTAATCTGTAAAGAAATTTAATTCTTTCTCAAAACTGAAAAAGTATATAAACATTAAGGAGAACAAGGATACTAAAAATACAACTCACCTCAATATTACCAAGTACTTTAAAAGAGCCTAATTTGGAATGTAATAATGCACCCTACTAACACCTGAATAGGAAGAACTATGTAGTACAGTTTGTATAAATCATAATTTAGCTATAAAAAATAATACCCTGAACCTTA
This sequence comes from Lutra lutra, assembly GCF_902655055.1. Taxonomy (NCBI): domain Eukaryota; kingdom Metazoa; phylum Chordata; class Mammalia; order Carnivora; family Mustelidae; genus Lutra; species Lutra lutra. Next base: position 47,404,603 of record NC_062283.1, on the reverse strand, counting down.
TAAGAAAATAAAATGCAGCACTGAAGAATTTATGATTTGCACTGAATATGTAGAGGGAGTAAGGTTTCCAATCTATTGAAATAGCATGTCTGTGACAGGATAATGAGTCATGACCAATAGCAGTCATCTACTTGCCAACCAAATGCACATTTATACTTCTTAATGTCACCAAAATGATGTCACCCCAAATGTATTAATATACTACATTTTCATCTTGAAGGTTAAAATGTAGGTGTAAGAAGTGAAATTCTAAAATGGATTAACATAGTACATCATATAATCCCTTCAAGTGTAATTTTAGTCCTATTCATAGTACAGAAACAAAATGTGAGTCTGTGGAAGGGAAAGGAAACTTTTGTAATGAACAAAATGGAAATAACAACAAAATCTGAAAGAGAATGGGCCCTTGAAGGAAACAGCTAAATGATATTTGGGAAAAGAGTTAGTATGCACTGTATGATGAAAGGAGAATTTATTCATGTGCTAGATCAAATATTAGAAAAACTCTTAATCAGTTGTTAGGATTTCACCTTGGAAAGGGATTACCTATAAGGTTGGAAAATAAATTTCTCTTCATGAAGTGAAAATGTTTAATTAGCCAACTTCAGTAGGAATTTATCATATTCTAAACATCCTCAGGTTTGCTAAGACTATAGGACTGTTTGAGTGAACCAATCTATCTGTATCAAAACAGTAAATCTAGAAAATGTGTATACCATTATGTTTCAATTCCTAGGTAACCACACATTAAACATATCATATTGGTCATCTTGCTAGAAAGATAAAATTCTGGGCAAATTGTTTTGTGCTATATATTAAAAAAACAAAATGATAGGAACAATTATAATTTATATATTGCTGTCTTTACTATCAGTTGTAATTTTTCATTCGATTTTTTTCCATTTCCTATTTCATTTTGACTAAACTTATTGATTTCTTTGGATTATTACCTCAGCTTTGAGGCAACAATCAATAACAGAAAGTCCACTTAAATTTCTGGATTCTCATTTCATCAACATAATCTTCCTACAGTGTATGCATGGTATACAGATTTTTCTATCAGATAATATTTGTTTTATTCAGAATCCAACTTCTTTATTTTTGTTCTTTTTCTGCAATAATTTGTCATGTCATATTGTAGCAAAAAAATTATATGTTAGCTCTCAGAATGTTGGCAGCAGCTTTTGCAATGAAGTAGCATAAAGCCATCATTACAATTAATTTCCAAGAAAGACATTTTAAAAACCTGGTCAAGAGGGTAGGCTTCTATGGTCTTAGAAATATTGGGGGATGCTCTACTTGGGATATGGGAAACAATAAATATGCAGTATCATCAGTACCTTCAAAACAACGTGTTGCATTTCATCTTAAACAGGAGATCTGAGGAGGATTGGGAGAACGTATTTTTAAAAATTACTCACTAGTGTGTGTGTAAGAAAGATTCATAAAAACTGAGTACGTTGAAATGTGTGTCAGGTTGTCAAACAATATTAATTTGCCAGGCAACTTTTGTCTACTTCAGGAAATAATGTGGGCATGTATTTATATATCTTTGTGGAATTGGTACAAAATAACGAATCTGATGGTAAGAACACTTATAGCAGATTCGTGTCAAATGGTCTTCAGTTAATGTTGGCTTTGGAACAGATGTTCTTTATAAAATCTTAATTGATCACAAAGACCTCTTTGCTTCCCAGTATTTGTTTTTCATTATTAATTGACATTATCCACACTTTTGTTTCTTGTTTAGCTGTAAAAATGTGCCTTAAACAGCACTTTATTTGAAAAAAATTTACTCAAAAATTATTAATTTTGTGACTATTATTTTTGAAATGATTAAATAGGTAAAGATATGATAATTTTAGATATTAAGGAAAAATTATGTTTACTATCATACATTTACCGCTGAAGTAAGGTAACAAAAACCATCAAAGGAAATAAATTTATGGTTTCCACAACATTTTGCACCATTATGTAAAATAAATTTTCAGTCAGCAATATATTTATAATATGAATGAAATTAGAGTAAGACTATAAACATAATAAATTTGAGAATATTTTATATAATCAATAGTATTCTTTGCATATCTAAGTAAATCTTAAAATTACATATGAATGCAAAGAATTCATGCTGTAAAATGTCAATATTGCTACAAAAACCAAAGACCAATTTTTTTTAAAGATTTTTATTTACTTATTTGACAGAGAGAGAGAGATCACAAGTAGGCAGAGAGGCAGGCAGAGAGAGAAGGGGAAGCAGGCTCCCTGCCAAGCAGAGAGTCGAATGTGGGGCTCCATCCCAGGACCCTGAGATCATGACCTGAGCGGAAAGCAGAGGCTTAACCCACAGAGCCATTCAGGTGCCCCAAAGACCAATATTTTTTAACCTTATATTCCGTTGTTCTTTAAAATTACACCATTACGTTTTTAGAATCTATTTAGTTATTTGCAACTTCAAGGCACTCGATTATTATTTGAGTTTATTGACTATATACTTCTACCAAAATAATTTGTTGAACATGCACATCTTATATTAAAAAAAAACACATAGGGGCACACATCAGGCTCTCTGCTCAACAGGGAGCCTGCTTCCCCCCCCTCTCCCGCCTGCCACTCTGCCTGCTTGTGATCTCTGACAAATAAATAAATAAAATCTTTAGAAAATAAAAAAATAAAATAAATAAAAAACACATAGATGAGGTATATGTATGTAATTCAACTAACATATTATTGTAGTAATATTAATATCATTCTAAAAAGTTTTTAAAAAGCTTTATAATATTTACTTTCCACTCCACCCATTGATCATCTTGTGGAACTCTCTATTTTTTTTCTTAAGTAGGCTCCATACCCAGTATGGAGCCCAACATGGGGCTTGAATTCATCCCCGAGATCAAGACCTGAGCTCAGATCAAGAGTCAGACACTTTACCAACTGAGTTATCCAGGCAACCCAATCTTGTGTAACTCTTAAGGTCTGTATACCTACATGCAAGGAAGCTGAAGCACAGACTGTGAAAATTCCTTTAAATAATTTTTTTAAGGAAACCATAAATTACTGAAGTTTTGCCATATCTAAACCTATTTAAAGTCATAACTTCAAAATTGAAATGACTTCACACAGATACATTTTGAAGGCAAAATATATTACTGTAGCAATTTATCAAGGTAAAATAATTTATAGGCATCCATCTTTCTAAATGAGAGATCATTAATCTTTACTAGTTATATTACAAACATAATCATTTTTTTTCATTATTTAAACTATGTTTGTCATATTTTTTGAATTGATTATCAAGGAATCTAATTTCTCTGAACTTTGAGCTTTTATTTTTTCATCATTCTATTTAATTGTAGCCCTGTAATGTAATTTAATGTCAATGCTCTCTCTATTGTGGAATTGCAAAATTTCCTATAACAGTAACCCATTAGAGTATATTAAAAGTATTTATCATGATCCTCACAAATACCAATAACACTCAAATATAAACCTGGGATACATAATCCGTATAAACAATTAAAAAAAAAAAAACCTCTCTCCATTTGTCTATATGTAAAAAAGCCAGAATAACAATTAAACTACAGAATAAAATAAAAATTTATTTTATAAAAATCAATAAAATAGTAAAAATTAATCATTTTCATATCTAAAAATCAAAATAAAATTGAGGGGCAAATTTCTCTAAATTTGCCAATATTGTCAAATTCATGTACTAAATAAAACTAAAATTTAATTTTGAAATTTAATTTTGTCCCTATGCAGTTTCATACTCTAGAGATAGTCTGGCAGTGGTATACAATTCTTCTAAAATTCTATGCTAATGATGATTTAAATTTTATTGTTTCAGACATCATTTTTAAATTGGCATGTTTCCCTCAATCATTTATCTCAACTTTACTACTACAATTGCTTACAAGTTTCCTCTTTCTAACTTTTAATACTACATGAAAGAACCTTTAAAGATATTGGTGTCTTTCCATCTATGGGAAGAGTATTTTATAATTACCACTTTTTAACTTCAGAAAAGCATTTTATAATCTTATTTTTGGATTAAAAAAACTGTTCTTCCACATATCTACATTTATTCTCCCAAAAAGTGTATCTCTATCTCAGTATGCATTTCTAAAAGATGGAGACTTTAAAAAAAATAAATAACTACAATACCATCATCACCTGTAAAAATCAACAATAAAACTTTAATTTCAATAGTATCAATTTAGTGTTCACTCATTCAATTGTAATTTTTTTACATTTTTGTTTCTTATTTTGAGAATTGAAATTAGGTACACACATTGTGATCAGACACAATGTTTCCTAAGTTTTGTTTTTTCTTTAAATATATTTCTATGTTGTCTCTCAAACTGTCTCACTTCCTCACGTCTTTTTCTTTAGAAGATACTAAGACCCTTTCCCCTGGTACTGTTGGGACAGATGAGCCTTTGCTTATTATATTAACATTATGTTTCTTAACATGTTCCTCCCTCTCCTATGCTTTATATAAATTTTTAATTAGATCTAACAGCTTGATAAAAATCAAGTATTTTTTTTTAAAGATTTTATTTATTTATTTGACAGACAGAGATCGAAGTAGGCAGAGAGGCAGGCTGAGAGAGGGGTGGAGGCAGGCTGCCTGCCAAGCAGAGAGCCCGATGCGGGGCTCGATCCCAGGACCCTGGGATCATGACCTGAGCTGAAGGCAGAAGCTTTAACCCACTGAGCCACCCAGGCGCCCCAATCAAGTATAATTCATAGGTGGAATTGTATGCTTCTATCACGAAATGAAAGATATATTGTCCTTATTGATGTTCAAATTGTCCTGTCTTTAACAGAGGGAGCCATTTTGAGTTGGCTTCTAAGACTCTCTGTATCTAAACCTGAAATAAACAGATATCCTAGTTTCTATTATGACAAGATGTTTCAAATTTGAAGTTTATATTTACCTACTTATGTTTATGTTTCCCATTTCTTACATAAATAATAGAATTGTATATATAATTTTCTTGGCTGTGCTTTGGTCACTTACCAATATATCATTAAGGATAACCCAGTAAACCCATTACATTTGTTCTCTACAGTAAATTACTCAGAAAGGACTTATGGCAACAATATTTCATTAGTTGTTGTACATTACTAAAAATCAAGCATTTTACGTATAAAATGTTAGTATGGCTGAATAAAAATTCCTGGTTCACGTTATCTTTCCTTAAGCATCTGATATATGTTAGTTGATTATCTGTGGCAGAAACCATTGTTGAGATAGTCTAATTTTTTCCCACCTCTTATAAGTGACTTAGTATTTTTGCTTTCATGAACAAAGACTTTTTTTTTTTTTTAAGTCTAATTGTTTTTATTAGGCTGTATCTAATACCTCATGGCCAGTTTTCCGAAGTACATGGTGAAGATTTTCTGTATGTAGTTACAAGTCTTACTTTTAGTTACAGGAAAATTTCATTCTATTATGGCTTTTTTTCTGTTCCTTTGCTTAGCTTTTCTTTTCTGAGAACTCCTACTGTACATACGGCAGAATTCTTCACTTGTATTCTATATACATCACCCCTCAAATTCTGATCAGCTCCTTCTCTACTTACATTCGAATTTAAGAAATTATTAGTTGCTCTTTTGTTACTCTTTTTAAAATTTTTAGAAGTGTAGTTGACATAAAATGTTATATTAGTTTCAGGTGGACAGCACAGTGATTTAATAATCATACTGATGATTCTATTATTTTGTTTCTTTTAATTTCTGAAATTTGTTTTACTTTTATTAAAATAATTTCTTTAGTCCTGTCATCTCTCTTTATGAAACTCTCTTTTCCCCAATTAAATAATTCTGGTATTATTCAACACTTCTCTCTCTCTCTCTCTTTTTTTTTTTCAGTTTGCTATTAAATATGTGATTACATGTTTTACTTATTTTGTGTGCATGTCTGTTTTCATTTTCATTTTGAGGCTTCATCATCTATTTCTTAAAATAGCTCCCTATGAAATGTAGCCAAAATCCTTTTCTGATGCTCATTTTTAAGTGAAGAGAGATTTTCTTTACTGTTTAGTATGTGGAGTAAACACTACCACCCCCTCTTTTGTTCCTTTTCCAAATGGATAAAAATTACAGACTCTTGCTTTCTGAAATCTACCTTCTCTGCACAACGATCCATTTAATTTAAATATTCCATTTATTTTGCTCTTCTTTTCTTCCTTGCTCTGTCTGGGGCTATTCTTGCAGCTTCTCATTGTGTGGCTCTGTCTTAGAATTTCAAGAGTTCATAGAACCTAGATTATTCCAGTATCTTCAGATCTTCAAGTAGACTCACCCATGACTTCACCCATGAATCCAGGTATAAAAACACCTCTCGAGGTTCAGCTTCTAATCTTAGATTCACCTGACAAAATACTGTTACTTGAGGATATTCCTTATTTTGTGCCATTAGATACCACATTGTTTTTTTCTGCTTTTCCCCCACAAAGGCTGATATCACAAGGCTCTTGTAGCTTTCATTACTTTATCTCTACCCACCTGCATTTTGGGGTTTGTGAAGGATAACTGTCACTTAGTTTTGGTAAAGATGCTGATTTATTTGTGAGTATTTTGGTTTTTGTATCTTATTTATATTGTTTTTATTTATTTTCTCTCTTCATATAACACTTACATTATATTTATCATATATCTTTTATATTTATCATCATCTTTTGTCAGAGCTTCCAGTGATATATATTTTTTTTTAATTTTATTTTTTATAAACATATATTTTTATCCCCAGGGGTACAGGTCTGCGAATCGCCAGGTTTACACACTTCACAGCACACACCATAGCACATACCCTCTCCAATATCCATAACCCCATCCCCCTTCACCCAACCCCCCTCCCCCCATCAACCCTCAGTTTGTTTTGTGAGATTAAGAGTCACTTATGGTTTCTCTCCCTCCCAATCCCATCTTGTTTCATTTAATCTTCTCCTACTTCCTTAACCCCCATGTTGCATCTCCTCTCCCTCATATCAGGGAGATCATATGATAGTTGTCTTTCTCCGATTGACTTATTTCGCTAAGCATGATACCCTCTAGTTCCATCCACGTCGTCGCAAATGGCAAGATTTCATTTCTTTTGATGGCTGCATAGTATTCCATTGTGTATATATACCACTTCTTCTTTATCCATTTGTCTGTTGATGGACATCTAGGTTCTTTCCATAGTTTCGCTATTGTAGACATTGCTGCTATAAACATTCGGGTGCACGTGCCCCTTCGGATCACTACGTTTGTATCTTTAGGGAAAATACCCAGCAGTGCAATTGCAGGGTCATAGGGTAGTTCTATTTTCAACATTTTGAGGAACCTCCATGCTGTTTTCCAGAGTGGTTGCACCAGCTTGCATTCCCACCAACAGTGTAGGAGGGTTCCCCTTTCTCCGCATCTTCGCCAGCATCTGTCATTTCCTGACTTGTTAATTTAAGCCATTCTGACTGGTGTGAGGTGATATCTCATGGTGGTGTTGATTTGTATTTCCCTAATGCCGAGTGATATGGAGCACTTTTTCATGTGTCTGTTGGCCATGTGGATGTCTTCTTTGCAGAAATGTCTGTTCATGTCCTCTGCCCATTTCTTGATTGGATTATTTGTTCTTTGGGTGTTGAGTTTGCTAAGTTCTTTATAGATTTTGGACACTAGCCCTTTATCTGATATGTCATTTGCAAATATCTTCTCCCAATCTGTCAGTTGTCTTTTGGTTTTGTTCACTGTTTCCTTTGCTGTGCAAAAGCTTTTGATCTTGATAAAATCCCAATAGTTCATTTTTGCCCTTGCTTCCCTTGCCTTTGGCGATGTTCCTAGGAAGATGTTGCTGCGGCTGAGGTCGAAGAGGTTGCTGCCTGTGTTCTCCTCGAGGATTTTGATGGATTCCTTTCTCACATTGAGATCCTTCATCCATTTTGGGTCTATTTTCGTGTGTGGTGTAAGGAAATGATCCAATTTCATTTTTCTGCATGTGGCTGTCCAATTTTCCCAACACCATTTATTGAAGAGGCTGTCTTTTTTCCATTGGACATTCTTTCCTGCTTTGTTGAAGATGAGTTGACCATAGAGTTGAGGGTCTATTTCTGGGCTCTCTATTCTGTTCCATTGATCTATGTGTCTGTTTTTGTGCCAGTACCATGCTGTCTTGATGATGACAGCTTTGTAATAGAGCTTGAAGTCCGGAATTGTGATGCCACCAACTTTGGCTTTCTTTTTCAGTATTCCTTTGGCTATTCGAGGTCTTTTCTGGTTCCATATAAATTTTAGGATTATTTGTTCCATTTCTTTGAAAAAAATGGATGGTACTTTGACAGGAATTGCATTAAATGTGTAGATTGCTTTAGGTAGCATAGACATTTTCACAATATTTATTCTTCCAATCCAGGAGCATGGAACATTTTTCCATTTCTTTGTGTCTGCCTCAATTTCTTTCTTGAGTACTTTATAGTTTTCTGTGTATAGATTCTTAGTCTCTTTGGTTAGGTTTATTCCTAGGTATCTTATAGTTTTGGGTGCAATTGTAAAAGGGATTGACTCCTTAATTTCTCTTTCTTCTGTCTTGTTGTTGGTGTATAGAAATGCAACTGATTTCTGTGCATTGATTTTATATCCTGACACTTTACTGAATTCCTCTATGAGTTCTAGCAGTTTTGGAGTGGAGTCTTTTGGGTTTTCCACATATAGTATCATATCATCTGTGAAGAGTGATAGTTTGACTTCTTCTTTGCTGATTTGGATGCCTTTAATTTCCTTTTGTTGTCTGATTGCTGAGGCTAGGACTTCTAGTACTATGTTGAATAGCAGTGGTGATAACAGACATCCCTGCCGTGTTCCTGACCTTAGCGGAAAAGCTTTCAGTTTTTCTCCATTGAGAATGATATTTGTGGTGGGTTTTTCATACATGGCTTTGATAATATTGAGGTATGTGCCGTCTATCCCTACACTTTGAAGAGTTTTGATCAGGAAGGGATGCTGTACTTTGTCAAATGCTTTTTCAGCATCTATGGAGAGTATCATATGGTTCTTGTTCTTTCTTTTATTAATGTGTTGTATCACATTGATTGATTTGCGAATGTTGAACCAACCTTGCAGCCCTGGAATATCCCACTTGGTCGTGGTGAATAATCCTTTTAAGGTACTGTTGAATCCTATTGGCTAGTATTTTGGTGAGAATTTTTGCATCTGTGTTCATCAAGGATATTGGTCTGTAGTTCTCTTTTTTGATGGGATCCTTGTCTGGTTTTGGGATCAAGGTGATGCTGGCCTCATAAAATGAGTTTGGAAGTTTTCCTTCTATTGCTATTTTTTGGAACAGTTTCAGGAGAATAGGAATTAGTTCTTCTTTAAATGTTTGGTAGAATTCCCCCGGGAAGCCATCTGGCCCTGGGCTTTTGTTTGTTTGGAGATTTTTGATGACTGTTTCAATCTCCTTACTGGTTATGGGTATGTTCAGGCTTTCCATTTCTTCCTGGTTCAGTTGTGGTAGTTTATATGTCTCTAGGAATGCATCCATTTCTTCCAGATTGTCAAATTTGTTGGCGTAGAGTTGCTCATAGTATGTTCTTATAATTGTGTGTATTTCTTTGGTGTTCGTTGTGATCTCTCCTCTTTCATTCATGATTTTATTTATTTGGTTCCTCTCTCTTTTCTTTTTGATAAGTCTGGCCAGGGGTTTATCAATCTTATTAATTCTTTCAAAGAACCAGCTCCTCGTTTCGTTGATTTGTTCTATTGTTTTTTTGGTTTCTATTTCATTGATTTCTGCTCCGATCTTTATGATTTCTCTTCTCCTGCTGGATTTAGGGTTTCTTTCTTGTTCTTTCTCCAGCTCCTTTAGGTGTAGGTTTAGGTTGTGTACCTGAGACCTTTCTTGTTTCTTGAGAAAGGCTTGTACCGCTATATATTTTCCTCTCAGGACTGCCTTTGTTGTGTCCCACAGATTCTGAACCGTTGTGTTTTCATTATCATTGTTTCCATAAATTTTTTCAATTCTTCTTTAATTTCCTGGTTGACCCATTCATTCTTTAGAAGGATGCTGTTTAGTCTCCATGTATTTGGGTTCTTTCCAAATTTCCTCTTGTGATTGAGTTCTAGCTTCAGAGCATTGTTTTCTGAAAATATGCAGGGAATGATCCCAATCTTTTGATACCCGTTGAGACCTGATTTAGGACCAAGAATGTGATCTATTCTGGAGAATGTTCCATGTGCACTAGAGAAGAATGTGTATTCTGTTGCTTTGGGATGAAATGTTCTGAATATATCTGTGATGTCCATCTGGTCCAGTGTGTCATTTAAGGCCTTGATTTCCTTGTTGATCTTTTGCTTGGATGATCTGTCCATTTCAGTGAGGGGAGTGTTAAAATCCCCTACTATTATTGTATTATTGTCGATGTGTTTCTTTGATTTTGTTATTAATTGGTTTATATAGTTGGCTGCTCCCACGTTAGGGGAATAGATATTTAAAATTGTTAGATCTTCTTGTTGGACAGTTCCTTTGAGTATGATATAGTGTCCTTCCTCATCTCTTATTATAGTCTTTGACTTAAAATCTAATTGATCTGCTATAAGGATTGCCACTCCTGCTTTCTTCTGATGTCCATTAGCATGGTAAATTCTTTTCCACCCCCTCACTTTAAACCTGGAGGTGTCTTCGGGTTTAAGATGAGTTTCTTGTAGGCAACTTATAGATGGGTTTTGTTTTTTTATCCATTCTGATACCCTGTGTCTTTTGATTGGGGCATTTAGCCCATTAACATTCAGGGTAAGTATTGAGAGATATGAATTTAGTGCCATTGTATTGCCTGTAAGGTGACTGTTATTGTATATTGTCTCTGTTTCTTTCTGATCTACTACTTTTAGGGTCTCTCTTTGCTTAGAGGGCCCCTTTCAATATATCCTGTAGAGCTGGTTTGGTGTTTGCAAATTCTTTCAGTTTTTGTTTGTCCTGGAAGCTTTTAATCTCTCCTTCTATTTTCAATGATAGCCTAGCTGGATATAGTATTCTTGGCTGTATGTTTTTCTCGTTTAGTACTCTGAATATATCATGCCAGCTTTTTGGCCTGCCAGGTCTCTGTGGATAAGTCTGCTGCCAATCTAATATTTTTACCATTGTACGTTACAGACTTCTTTTCCCGGGCTGCTTTCAGGATCTTTTCTTTGTCACTAAGACTTGTCAATTTTACTATTAGGTGACGGGGTGTGGACCTATTCTTATTGATTTTGAGGGGGGGTTCTCTGAACCTCCTGGATTTTGATGCTTGTTCCCTTTGCCATATTGGGGAAATTCTCTCCAATAATTCTCTCCAATATACCTTCTGCTCACCTCTCCATTTCCTCTTCTTCTGGAATCCCAATTATTCTAATGTTGTTTCATCTTATGGTGTCACTTATCTCTCGAACTCTCCCCTCGTGGTCCAGTAGCTGTTTGTCCCTCTTTTGCTCAGCTTCTTTATTCTCTGTCATTTGGTCTTCTATATCGCTAATTCTTTCTTTTGCCTCATTTATCCTAGCAGTGAGAGCCTCCATTTTTGATTGCACCTCATTAATAGCTTTTTTGATTTCACCTTGGTTAGATTTTAGTTCTTTTATTTCTCCAGAAAGGGCTTTTATATCTCCTGAGAGGGTTTCTCTAATATCTTCCATGCCTTTTTCGAGCCCGGCTAGAACCTTGAGAGTCATCATTCTGAACTCTATATCTGACATATTACCAATGTCTGTATTGATTAGGTCCCTAGCCTTTGGCACTGCTTCTTGTTCTTTTTTTTGTTGTGAATTTTTCCGCCTTGTCATTTTGTCCAGATAAGAGTATATGAAGGAGCAAGTAAAATACTAAAAGGGTGGCAACAACCCCAGGAAAATATGCTTTAGCCAAATCAGAAGAGATCCCAAATCGTGAGGGGGGGAAGGGGGATAAAAAGGGGTTCAGAAAGAAAAAAAAAAAAAAGAAACTATTAAAAAAAGAAAGCCGATAAAAAATATAAAAAGGAAAAAATATATATATATATTAGATAAACTATTTAAAAAACGTTAAAAAAGAAAACAGTAAAAGTTAAAAAATTTAGCAGAAGAAGAGAAAAAAAATTGAAAAAGAAAAAGAAAAAAAAATTAAATTAACTGCAAGGCTAAAGAATCATGGGGAGAAAGCCATAAGTTCAATCCTATGCTTCTTCTCCTCTGGAATTCCGCCGCTCTCCTTGGTATTGAAACTGCACTCCTTGGTAGGTGAACTTGGTCCTGGCTGGGTTTCTCCTTGATCTTCTGGGGGAGGGGCCTGTTGTAGTGATTCTCAAGCGTCTTTGCCCCAGGCAGAGTTGCACCGCCCTTACCCGGGGCCGGGCTGAGTAATCCGCTCGGGTTTGCTGGGTTTGCTTTCAGGTGCTTCTGTTCCCTGAGTGCTTTCTGTAGAGTTCTGGAAGACGGGAATGAAGATGGCGGCCTCCCGGTCTCCGGCCCGGAGGAGCCGAGAGCCCGGGGCCCCACTCCTCAGTGCGCCTTCAGAGAACAGCACCCAATGACTCCCGTCACCCTGGCCTCCGGCCGCGCTCCAAGCGGACCGAGCCTGCAACCGGTTCAAGGTAACCCGGAGCTTAGAGCTCACTCCTCGGCTCTGTCTCTGTAGCTGGCTTCCCTGTTCTAATACCGGTAAGCTCTGCGACACTCAGACACCCCGGATCCTTCTGTGACCCTGTGGGACCTGAGGCTGCGCTCACCCCGCCTGGGCTTCACCCCAGTTAAGCCTCTGGAGCGATGTCCCTCAGTGGAACAGACTTTTAAAAGTCCTGATTTTGTGCTCCATTGCTCCACCGCTCGCCGGGAGCCGGCCCCTCCCCCCGCGGTCTATCTTCCAGTCGCTTTGGATTCACTTCTCTGCCAGTCCTACCTTTCAGATAGTGGTTGATTTTCTGTTTCTAGAATTGCTGTTCTTCTTCTCTTCAATCTCCCGTTGGATTTGTAGGTGTTTGCAATCTTTAATAAGCTATTTAGCTGATCTCCCGCTACCTGAAGTAGTCTCAGCCTGCTACTTCTCCGCCATCTTGACTCCTCCAACCGATATATTTTTATTGTACTTTTTAAAGTATCAGGACATGTGTGCTTACATATGGGTATGTATGTGCAACATCAAACTAGTAATGCTTACTGGAAACTTATCTTTTTTTTTAATACTTTTTTTTTAAAGATTTTATTTATTTATTTGACAGACAGAGATCACAAGTAGGCTGAGAGGCAGGCAGAGAGAGAGAAGGGGAAGCAGGGTCCCCACTGAGCAGAGAGCCTGATGCGGGGCTCAATCCCAGGACCCTGAGATCCTGACCTGAGCTGAAGGCAGAGGCTTTAACCCACTGAGCCACCCAGATGCCCCTGGAAACTTGTTTCCTTAAAGATATTAGTAAATAACCTTCCTAAATAAATTAATATTCAACTGAGGGTTGCTAAAGGGGAAATGGGGGCATGATGGGCTAAATGGATGATGGGTATTAAGGAGGGCATTTGTTGTGATGAGCACTGGATATTATATTGTAAGTGATGAACCCCAAAATGTACTTCTAAACTAATATTACACTGTACATTAACTAGAATTTAAAAACTCAAAACTAAAAAAAAGTAAAAAAATAAATAAAATAAATAAGTGTTCAACTCTCAACTAATCACTTTGGCAGAATAGGAAAATTTGTTTGTCAATACATGGGAAAATTCACAAGACCCTCTGCTTTTAGGTAGTAACACATATCTTCAAGATAACCAAGACTGAGAAGTAAGAATTTTAATTTTTCTCTTGTGTCTTGTTGTTACTTGCTCCAGTCTACATCTAGAATTCTATCAAATTATTTGGACAAACAATAAAAATGGTAACACATTATACACAGGTGGATTTTGGGAAACTATATCCTAAAACTAAATAGTTAACAACCCTCAATAAGTTAGCCGTGGTCATGAACTATAGTATAATTCCACTAAGTATGGGTAATAATTCCTTGTAGTTTAGAAATTTCATATAATAATTATCCAAATCTTATTTTTGATAGTACATACTTTAATAATGTTAATATGTAAAAAAAAAAAAAACCTCATAACTAAGTTTTAGTTAGCAGGTACAATAAAATATTTGGGATAGCAATAATAGTTTTTGTCAACATTAATATGTTGACATATTAATGTCAACCCATTGGCATTTATTACTTCACATTTGGGAAAGAAGAGTTTTTGTTTTGTTTTTGTTTTTAATATGGATGATGTATAGCCCTGAAGAAAACCTTCAAATAATTTACAAAACATGCCTGATTTAACTAACATCCTTCTTATTAAACTATTTCACAGAATGAATCAACATTTTCTGAGTAAACTATACTTATCATCTACTATAATATCTAAAAAAATTATGAATATCTAACATTATGAGAAAACATAACTAGTTTTAGAAATTAATTTGTAACTCCCATGCAATAGGCCATGAGAGACAAACATTCTCCAGATTAATTATCTAAGTATGTCTATCTTCTATAACATAAAATAGCAGGGTGGTTCATCTGCATTCAGTACCATCAATGCAGCAAAGAAGAAAAAGATCAGAAATCTAAGCAGCAAAGATGAAACAGGAAGATGGCATCTTAATGGCATCTTATGAAAATCTTATGGATTTTCATAATAAGTCAATCTCTAAGATTTCCCCTGGTAAAGCAATTATATGAGATATGATGTGAAGCTCATGGATTATACCATCTATATTTATAGATATTTACTATAATGATAGATAAAATTCTATCATTTTTATATATAGATTTTGCACATTTATTTACTTTTAAGTGAAAATGCATATGTAGATGTAAAATTCTATACTAAAAAATTAAATTCTTTGAGTGAGAGAAAAACAGATATTATCTTTTGAAATAAACCCTCCATCTTCCCTTAGAGGAAAAGACTCCTTAGAGTACCAACAAAAAGATATACATTGAACTTAATGACTAGAGTTTAATTTTACAGTAGAGGAGAAAAGAAGAGAAAGCAGAATTTTTTTGGACAAGCCACAAGAGATTCACCACTAAACTGTCAGAGTTGAGAAATGGGAAATCTGTTTTAACATCAGATGCGAGGGAGGAGATGAAGACTTTTAATATCACCACTCTGGTGCATCAGCAATAAAACAGGGTTCTTGCAGCATCTGTTCAAAATCTGATGTAATTCTTTGGTGAGTATTCCCTTAGAACAATATAATTTCCTAAAGTATCAACCCTAGAGTGTGCAATTCTTCAGAGAAGGTTAAATTTTCCTCTCAGTTATAGAGATTTGAAAATGCCACTGCTAATTACATGGAAATATTAGACACTTCATGAATCAATTTGGTAGAACTATTTAAATTGATGCAGATGGCTTCATTTATCTAACAAATCTCATCTCTCTGACTAGGGAATCAGAATCTCCAGTTTGCATCTGAACTCTGGTATCCTAATTTAGGGTACTGCTGGGAAAAAAAAATTCTCTAAACCTTAATTTAGAAATGATTATTTGCAGAATGAAAAATGAATAACTAATAAAACAGTCTTTCAGAGAACTAATAGATGTTACAAATATCAAGTAAACCATACCAAAAATTGGAGAGTAAATATACAACCAAGACTTTTGGATATTTCTTTCTGACTTTCTTAAAAATATATAGTCCTGTGACAAATATATTAATGAAAAAGATTATGTAAATGTCCTAGTGCTTTAACTTTCAATGAATAATTCCCAGATTCTCTATTGTGAAATCATATCTCCATACAAAGATATATATGAATCTTCAGAGCAGCCTTAGTCATAATAATCTATCTAAATTACCATACAATAAATGGATAAATAAGTTTTGGTGTAGCCACAAATGGAAAATGTCTCAGTGATGTAAAAAAACAAACTACTGATACATTCAACAACATGGATTATGCTCAAAAGCATTATGTTAAGTGAAACAACTCAGAAGCAAGCCTATATGCTGTATAAATCAATTTATGAAATTCTAGGAAAAAGTGAAGGATGATAACAGAGAGCATATCAGTGGTCTTCAGGGACCAGGGTATGAAATGAGGCCCAGAGTAAAGTTTTGGTGTGACAGACATATTCTTTATCTTGATGGTAATGATACAAACATGACTATACACATTTGTACACTTAAAAATGGTAGATTTTCACATATGTAAATTATACCCAAATAAAAGCAAGGCAAAAAAATATGATCCAGGCCTGGTGATTTAAAAAGCAAAATAAAACAATGGTTAGAGGAAAAATACCTGCACTAAAACAACATGTTTGGCTTATAACTGTAACAAGAACCATAGCAATGTGGAAGAAGGTATTACACGTGCAGCTAAATATATTGTCATCAATTTCTTGACTTATAAAACTATAGAGGGATGAAGGAGTGAGAAAAACTCTTTCCTCCTAAAAAGGAAACTGGGCTCTTAAGACAGGAAGATTTCCCAAAAGAGCCCATGCTGCTTCTACTCTTCCCCCAAGGATGGGACTAGACTTGCAAAGTGATTACCTCACTTCTATGCATGAGTTCTCACCAAATGTGGACAGCTGTTAAACCCCAACATAAAGGCTGCTAACTCAGGCATGCTGAGCAAAGGGTGCTCCTTTCCCTTTTTTCATCCATCCAGGGTACACACTGCATGTATATAAATAGTACAGAAGATAGATAAAAACTTTTTCATGAATCAGTTGTATCTAAACTACTGTTTTATAGAGGCTAGATCATGATGAAGAATCATGGTCAACTCAATCTTATATCCTGTAGGTAATTTTGTGTTATTTAAAGTAATTTGGGTCTGTTCTCTTCTTATCTTGGATGTAATAGTTTAAGAAACGGTAAGAGAAAACTTCGTAAGTTCTATTCTTTTCAGTGTTATGGTTCCTTGAAATTAATCTGCTAGTTAAGCAAGATACTTAAGAAAGATACTTTCATGAAAACCGGCCCTCATCTTTATGTTTTCCTTTTTACCTCTAATAATTAAATATTTCCTAGTAATTTCCCAGGAATCTCAAGCAAATTACTGTCTCTTGGGGAACAATATATTTTGGTTATAAAAATTAATGAGTTAAACTAGCATCTTTACTTTCTCTGCCAACTCTAAGATTATATAAGCCAATATATATATGCATGGGTACATGTATGATATAAAAGCACAAATACTACACCTCCAATCAGTTCAGTGAAAATTAAGACAACCCTACAGTCACCTTAATAAATTAAGGATTACTCAAGTTTAATTTCTATGTTCCAGCAAATTATTATGCCAAAGATACAGAGCTGCTAATAAACATAGTTTTGCCTTATCTGGGGACTTCCAGAACGATGCTGTGCTCCCCCACCCCAGATACATGTTACTTTTGAACCGTGAGCCATGACCATATGGCCTTAGGCAAGTTGAGGGGTCAGCCCTCAAAAAGTATTTTCCTCTTCTAGAGAGACTTTTCAGTTGTAAAAGTCTCTTCATTTAGTCACTAATAAGACAATAAATAGTGTTTTTATAGGCCTTCAAAAACTTTTTTTTTTTTTTTTCAAAAAAAGTCCATATTATGAAATCTTCCTTAAGACAAGTGATAATCAAGGTGCCTGAGCCTTCAGCTCAGGTCATGATCCCAGAGTCTTGGGATTGAGTCCCACAATGGGCTCTCTACTCAGCAGAAAATCTGCTTCTCTGCCCCTCTCCTGGCTCATGTGCTCTCTCTCTTTCTCACTGTCTCTCAAATAAATAAAATCTTTAAAAAAGACCAATGATGGCCAATTGAACATAATAAAAAAAGAAAAGAAAAAAATGGGAAAAAAAAGACATATGATAATCAAAATAAAAGTTTCTGTATGCTTTAAGATTATTAGTTATTATTATTTTTAAAATGTGGATATCACTTTTAATTTAAAATGGTATAGAATTGAGATCCTGGAAATATTAACTCAGCACAAGGTAGACTATGTTTGTTCAGTTGATGGTCTTACTATTTTATTTTTTATTGTTTATGCTCCTGGTTTGGTAGTAGTGACTGTTGACTTGGTTTGATTTAAGTAAATATTGGTGGTGCTGCTGAGGAAATAAATAACTCTCACACCTTCCGAAATGAGAGCTACTCCACATTCAAACACTGGAAAATTTTTTCTGACTTTAAATTATTTTAGGTTTAAAAATTTTTTTTTAAGGTAGACAGGTGAAAGGAAGAAAATTAAGAATGACAGAGGAAAACATTTCCTAAAAATGCCAAATAATTGAAATTTAAAAATTTGTCAAAACATACAAAAGGAAGAGAAAACAGCCTACTATTGAGAAAGAGGAAACAGCAAACACAGTGTATAGTAAGCTTAGAAATGTGAACATGAAAGCTTGTGGAGACACTCCAAATTCTCTAAATGAATCGCTATATTTTGTTTGCCTTTTTTTTTTTAACCCCATAGTGATGCTAGAATTGTAGATGTTAGCACTTATATACCTACCTATACATTAGGCATGGCTTATCTGGGATAAACCACATGCAGAATACTGGCAGATGTTTACAGTTTATCTCAAAACCCTGACCTCAAAAAGCAAAAAAATTTAGATGTTAATATTATCAAAACTAAAACAAATGCCGTTTGCACAAAAAATATACAAAACAATATATATATTTGCAGATAACATTTTAAAACTAAATATATTTATAAGAAGTTGAGGTGATTTCTGGTATTTAGGTAGTTAAGAAAAACACACATGGAAGTGTTTCCTATACAGACAGTTGGTGTGCTTACTCTGGTAACTAGCTTTGGTGCTGGTCACAAACAGTATCAGACAATTAGAGGCGCAGTTCACAGAGAATGCCTTGTGAATGGCATCCCTGGAAGTATACAAAACTTTGTCCCAGCTATTATAAGTCAACTGGTGCAACTGATTGTGTTCATAGAAAAATATATAAAATTTCCTTTGTGTCCTGGGTTTTTCATTTTTCCTCAGTCTTTTTGATTTTACTTTTGGTGAACCAGTACACACAGAAAGCAAACGTGAACTCAGTAACATAATCCATTAGAAAGGAGTTTGCCTACTTTGTCCTTCTTTGGGCTCTGTGCAGCATCATGAACTGTAACCAGAAAATACAGCTCTCTACTTTTTATCAAGGGATGTTAAGAGCTCAAACAAATTTTCGAGTATTCACAACACTATTGAACTAAGAATGACTCAGATATTTATGGCTGATAAAACTAGAGTACTATTCAACTTCTTTTTTTTTAACTATTCAACTTCTGAATGAATTATGAAATTAAAAGAAAAACAATAAAGAGAAAACAGAATACAAAGTCAAAAACATTACCGCAACTAAAGAAATTCAGAATCTGAATTAGTGCTGATAGTGCACTTGAGTTAAGTGAGGGATTTTTCACTGTAACATTCCCACTCTGGGCCCATTATCCTCTTAATTGTATCTCTGAATTCCCCACACTCTGCTAGAACAAGTAGTCCAAGCTTCTCTTCAGAGAACATGACTTATATTGGGGTCAAATTCTTTTTTTTTTTTTTAAAGATTTTATTTATTTATTGACAGAGAGAGAGAGAGAGAGAGGAGGAAGCAGGCTCACTGCTGAGCAGAGAGCCCGATGCGGGGCTCGATCTGAGGACCCTGAGATCATGACCTGAGCCAAAGGCAAAGGCTTAACCCACTGAGCCACCCAGGCGCCCCAGGGTCAAATTCTAACAATTTAAAACAAACATTTAACACACCATCTTTCTAAAAATGTATAAATAATACCCTTTTTTATTAAAGGCTTTTTTAAGAGTATAAATATCATCATTTAAAAAAATTTTTTAGATAGCCATTCTTACTTGGTTTGGCATTAAAATTATCCATAAAACTAAAAATGCATTATTTTTTACAATGAGCAAAATAAAGTTATTTAGGAATTTTTCTTTCTAATATTCAATTCTGTGAAAGCAATGGTATATTCATATGGATCTATTGGACCCAAGTATTTATTTGGCCTATTATATAGACCCAAAATATTCATTGTCTATTCATATGGGTCTATTGCTTTGGTTATTCATGCGTCTACTAGAATTTGCAATGTGTACGCAAAGCAAAGACTGGGTCCAATTTAAAAACACAAAGCAGCATTAATACTTAAAAAAAAAAGATATATATATATATATATATAGAGAGAGAGAGAGAGAGAGATAGAGAGAGAGAGAGAGGGAGGGAGATAGGTCAACTAAGCATATATGTAGCACTAATACAAAATACATTCATAATGTATGAATGTATTTACACATAATGTAAATGTGTATCAGTAAATGGAATCACCTTAGCATTCTTCTTAGAAATTTTTCCCTAACATAGGAAACTGGTAAAGAAAGAAAAGAATGTCAATGGGTCCATATATAGACTGCAGGTAATATTGATGGTGGTATATTTTATAACTTGATCCCTTATGTATTTTCCACCATCTATAAGAAATGTAAGAAAAGAACGATGAAGCAACAAGCTCATTTAATGTTCTCAGAACAAAAATGCTGTATGGTCCTCCTTTTCTTGGCTAAGACAAATCTTGAGCCATCTGACTTGGCCAAAAAGAGAGACTAAGAAAGAAAACTGTCCCAATCTTGGTTTGGGGCAATACTTGCTATATGGTGCATTTCTCTCTCCTTCTAGGATCTATCTAACATCCCCGATAAAATGCTGGAGCGCTCGCTTTGTCAGGTTGTAATAAAGTTAAGAAGCTTTACAGAGAAATTAGAATTACTTGCCCAATTAACCTTGAGTCTCATGTTATTAAAGCAGACATTCGAAGGTACCAAGGACTTCTAAGTCCAGGCTTCCGACTAGCCTAATACTTTTTAAGTCAAACGTTCTGGAAATCTTTGAATTGTCTTTCTTGGAAGGCTCTTCCCTTACTGGCAACTTGGAGACAGAACTTTGGCATATGCTTCAAAATAAGGTGTAAGTAAACAACAAAAATATCAAAACACCAAATACAAAAATCCCCACAAAACCGCAGAATTCTTAAAGGTCTTTAGTAATTGCCATGAGAGGGCAGTAGAAACACAAGAAAAGAACAAATCCAGTATTTGGAAAATGGTTCACAATGTTGAGAATCTTTGCATTTTACAAATAAAATTGAAGAAATGTGTTCCAGTTGTCCAACGTTAGATAAATAACCATGCCAAATTTAGTTGCCTAAAATAACAACCATGTTGTTATTATGACGATGTGCATGGATTCTGTAGGTGAGACATTTAGACAGAGTACAATGGGGATAATTTGTTTTGCTCGCAGAGCCTGGGGCTGCAGATAGGAAGATTCAAACAACCTGTGATCATTCAGATGGCTAGAGGCTGGTATCATCTGGAGAATTCTTTCCTTTCAGGTGTAACGCCTAGCCTGGGATAACTCAAAGGCGGGATCCACTGGGATTTCCCACTGGTACCTATCCAGGGCCTCCCTCTCCATAACACTCTGGCTTCCTCACAGTGGGAGGTAGGGGGCAGTCTTAAGATTGTCAGAATCCTTATAAGGCAATTCAGAGTTCCCCAAAAAGACAGTGTTCTTGTAAATGAGGCAGAAGGTGCACTGTGTTTTCCCACCTATCCTCAGAAATCCTGAAGTGACCCCCTCCTCGTAATCTTTCTGTTACTACCAAGCCACTCAAACTATCCAGATTCAAGAGGAAGAGAATTAGACCCTACTCATCTTTCTCTAAAAGAAATGTCAAAGAATTTGCAGCCATGTTTAAAACTACCACAGAATGTTATTTAAAATATTTCTAAGACATCCTCAGTCCCTTTCTATACTGGAGATACCCCATTTGAATTTTGGTTGCAGTATTTTGAGGTGGACAGTACATCTTAGAACAAAAAGGGACAGGCTTTCTCAGTGGCAGAAAAGAAATACACTATTACAATTCTGACTTATAAAATGTAAAATGTCTAGAAATGTCCCTTCCTACATTCTATTTAACAGCTTAATAAATAAAAATTTCCCGCACTGTGGTGTGAGAGATCTTGATTCTGCGATTCCCTCATTTCACTTCTTATCGGAAACAAGGGTGCAGGCCAAATAATGAGTGACAAGTGGCAATGAAGGAAAGACTATTATACTAGTAACTTTAAAAGATATATTTTTTGTACAGTATCCTTGGTTTATAGCCAAGACATTAGGTCATTGAAAGTTTTCTAACAGCAGGCTTCAATGACAAGAATCAAAATAAATTTGTGTAATTGTAAATAAAATCAAACTAGAGGAAAGTAATGATTTAAGGTGACACGTAACTTTGATTCACAACATATGAAACATTGCCACCTCACGCTTTGTCATTGAAGTTTATGAAGAACTGAGCCCAGACAGGTTTGTGGCATTTTTTCCTTTTTCATTCTTTGTCATCCACTACAATGAATGACAAACTGTACATAAGAGGGTTGAAGATGTTAATGTAAGAGATTATTTCGCACTAGTATCATGATATATTTCACTCTTCAACTCAAACCTATTTTCATTGTTTGGTCCCCTAGAGCTGAAATAGATCATAGGTTGAAACACCCTTGTGTTGGTCTATCATTGAAACTAGTTTCCTTGTTTTCTCACAAAACACGTATTTGCAGTGCATTGTTCCCATATTGCATGTGCTACTGCGCTATCCTTCAGGTGGGACCGCTCAGTCTGTTACTCTGATTTCTCAACATGCAGATCCAAGAAACAGAAGAATGCAGTGAATAAATCAAAAATAAATTCCCACCTATCTATAATTTCTCATCTACTCTTTTTGTCCTTCACAAACCCAAGTGATATTTAAACAAAAATAACATTTATTCCGGGGTGCCTGGGTGGCTCAGTTGGTTAAGCATCTGCCTTCAGCTCAGGTCAAGCATGATCCCAGGGTTCTGGGGTGGAGCCCCGCATCGGTCTCCCTGCTCGGCGAGGAGCCTGCTTCTCCCTCTCCCTCTGCTGCTCCCTCTACTTCTCTCTCTCTCTCTGTGAAACAAATAAATAAAATCTTTAAAAAAAAAAAAAGCTTATTCCTTTCTCTCTGGTTGGAAGTAACAATGGGCTAGGCACTCTCTCCTGCAGAGCAAAACGGAGAAGCAAACGTTGATCTCTGGTGCAGTGTCTTAGGGGCACAGCTAAAATTAAAATCAGAGTATCTGGACTCTTGATTTTGTGGGATTACAGATTGCTTTGTTGTTGGGGATATTAAAAAGTTGAAACAGGAGTCCACCTAACCGATCCCAGCCTGACTGACAAGCAGTGAGCATGGCCTCGCTCCTTCAGGATTTGAGAGACTAACCATGCCATTTGATGAGGCATAGCCCAGAAGCCAAATGAGAGAAGGATGATTGGTACAGGGTTCACATCCACCAGGCAGCAGCATCACTTTGAAGGTTTTCAGTTGATTTTATTGTTGATGAAAATCAAATTGCCATGAAATCAGAAAGGATTTACTGAAGTAGCCATCACCAAATACAGAAGATAGGTTATAAAATAGAAACTGCACATGATATTAGCACATCAAAGAGAGAGAGGCTAGCCTAGAGAATTATCACACATTTTCAAATAAAACTCCACCAAACAGCACTTTATTTTTAATATATAGTCACCAGCATGTTCTAAGACTGCGTTCCATACTTTCAACCAAGCTTATTAATAGAAATGCCAGAATACCTGTCATTACAACATAATTGATTTGCAACATGTCTATTTGTGATTTCCATTTAAGGACAATGAAGGTAGGCAAGAAATTTGCTTTAAACCTTTCCTGCTGTTTCCTCTTTCTTATCTGGGTGTGCTCAGCTTTTGTCTGATCTTCTCTAACCTCTCAAACCCTTTTTCTTGAAGATAATATGTTTGTTTCTCGCTCTTTTCAAAGATAAGCCTGTAGACCACTGCTTCCTCTGTTCTCCCTCACTAATCTCTGCCATCAGCATCACTAAAAATAGCAACACTCTATCTGAAGCTACAGTAAGTTACCCCTGAAGATTGCTCAGAAGCAAATGCTAGTGGGGGAAGCAACTGCTAGAGAAGCAGGCAGCTGTGTGGTTATTTAGAACTGGCTGGCCATATGGTATATGAGGGACTCAGACTTTAAAGAAATTTCTGAACTGCCAGTTAATTTCCTGAGATATTTTGAAATATTGCAAACATACTGTATATATTACTTTCTAATTTTCTCTGTGAATATCTTTATCATCATTATGTAAAAGTTAGCTTCTGTTCAAGCATTCCTGGATTGTTCTAAGTAAAATGTGAGTTCACATACTCAGTGATCTGACCAGTATGGGACTAAAATATTGAATATAAGGTAGGATTTTGCTACTGGTATTCCCTTGAATATCACCACATCTCATTTTGTTTTGGTTTTTGTTTTCTCTCTCTGCTCACAGAGTTATTGCCTAGGTGTAGCTAAAAGAAAAGGAAGGTTTCCCCCAAACCCACCAAAACCAAAATAAGACAAATAAAAACATTGAACTTGTTAGAATCTTCTTAATACACCAAACCACTATAACTATTTTCTGTATTATGTAATTTTATAATGATCTTACAACAAATCCTAAAACTTCATGCTTTTCTAAGGTTGAAAAAGTCTTATTAGATTTGTAAAACTAAAATTCAATGAGAATGTCACTCTTAACTCTTCTTTTTAAAGAAAGCATTAAACAGATCAGGATGTCTAATTAAATTATAAGTTTTGTGAGGGATCGATCATGTCTAATACTTATTTTCTATATAGCATAATATGTAATCTACAGTTGAGCACATAGCAGATGTGTAAGAAAGGCTTTTGCATAGTTATTTCATCCTGATTTAGATAACTATCCAAATGTCTCCTATTTATCATGAAACAAAGATTGTAATAGCAGAGCCAACACAGAAGAACAATCTGTATTATTTTAATACATAAAAATTATTAAAATGTGTTTATTCACTTATTTATTTTCTGTCTTTCCCATTGGGTTATAAACTCTAGGAGAAGAAAAATTTTTGTCATATTCATTACCATAAACTAGAACTACAGGTGACACAGTGTAACATAGCAATAAATACTCTTGCAATTAATGCATGAATATATTCCTGTGTGGCTGTACAAATATGTATGTGCTGTCACTGAAGAATCAGATAAGTTTTATTTGTTAGAAGAACAAAATCACATATAAAATCTTCCTTCCTGATCAGATCATGCAGAAGAGGTGAAATAGGAGCCCAGTGATCAATATTTTACCAAGGATTTATTTTTATTTTAATCAAATGTTTCCTAAGGTAGACTTTTGCATATTCATGTCTGTGGCTTTATTTCAGCTGTGTGCCCACCACCCTTGGCAGGTAAGGTCTTATTTAGATACTATAAAATGTAGTTTATAGTACAATACATTATTATGATGATGATGATGATGATGTTTTCATTTTCTTTCATTTTGTAAAGGAACAATGAAAATGCTTGAAGCAAAGACAAACTGATTGATCGCCCAAAAAGTAATCAGTGAGAAACTTGAGTTTAAGTAACAGCTGATATCACTAAATTAAACCTAATGGAAACTTAATAGAACTAAATTTGTTTCCAACCAGATTTTTAAATACTTATGCTGGTTCCTAACATGCTCACAAGGAAAAAGAAACCCAATGTAAAGTTCTGTGAACAGAAAAAAAAAAAATTCCAAATATATGGGAACAAACAATAAACACCCATTTGCTTTGGAAGATATGGGGGTGCCTGTACAGATGCTCTGGGTGTGTGAAACTCACTACTTTATTTCTCTGGCTGGTAGGAGTGTACAGTTTAATGAGAGAAACAGAAAATTTCAACAAACTATGTTAAGTGATGGGAGGATTAACCTATCACAGGAGTTTCAGAAAAGCCCCATTGGGGAGATGATGCCTGATATAAATCTTAAAAAGGTGTGTAGAATAAAAAAAAAAAAATATAGTATGAAGTGCACAGTGTAATACTATGAGATATCTGTTCAGTGACATTTCCCACTGTAATTTTCTTCAAGATTTCACATTAAAAGTTAAAAGAGAGAATATCTAAATAATTTCCTATGTGATTCCCATAGTCAGAAATAAATGTTTGAATATTTTATTTTCTGTGGTAACATATTGAATGAAAAAAGCATGGCCTGGTCAAATAGGACCACCTTGATACATCCACCCTTTCTCAATGAATTTTAAAAGTCCTTTATGAATACATCTTTAAAAATGGTTGTTATTTTCCAAAACAATGAATTCTAACACAGAGAAAATTGCTATCACTTTATAAAATGTGAAAATGATGTAGTTCAGATGTGAAATAAATCATTTCAAACATCAAACTTCATATATTTCTTAGCTTATTTGTTCTTTTGAGGTCAGGTGAATGGTTAAACATCACTGAAACATTTCAGAAAATAAGTGGAATTCTCTTAGATTTGCAGATAAGTATTTGAAATTGTTTTCGGTAGGAAGATCAGAGTGAAATGGAGCATAGAGATAAAAAGAGAGAATGATACAATGGATGTGATTAGGTGACATAGTTGAAGAGAGAAAAGGAATGCAGACAAGGAATTAAAGAAAATGAGCATAGATATATAGATATATCCTACAGAGGACACAGAAAAAGTAAGGAGAGTTGGCAACAACCTACACAAAGGACTAAAGAGAATAAAGATACAAAATTACATGTTCTAGGGTGGAAAAAAAAAAAAGAAGAAGGGTAATTGATTTTTATGAAAATAGAGGAATTGACTGAGAGTGCAACAAGGTGGCCCCAGAAGGGGAAAATCGTGGGAAACAATGGGAGAACAGTGCAGATGTGCTTGTAAATTTGGCTCTGACTATTACAGGTAATCTCCTATATGTGTTAAAACTCAAAATCAAAGTTCAGTACCTTTGCTTTATCTCTCATTGATCCTTTGCCCAGGATAGACATTTTAGCACCTGTTTCTTCCTGTAGTCTCTTCAAGGAGTTTCCTCTTGGTCCCAGCAATTTCCCCACAAAATTGAACTAGGAAACAAAATCAATAGAGTATTGTTTTAGAGTGGGAAAAAGTAATAATTTGCACCCAAAATAAATGATGGGTAATGGGTTTTTCAAACCTTACCATGCAGAAGAGAGTTATGCCATTCACATAACAGACACAAGCATGAAACTATTTCAGACCTCTAATCTAGGATCCATTTTAAAAAGGAGGCCTCTTCCTAGAGGATTGCCAAGATCAATAATATGTTGAACATGTCATATATGTTACTTACATAATCAAATAAATAAATCACTACTAAGAGAGAAATCAGGGAGAATAATGGTTTACAAAATTGCTAAAAGCTTTTTCTCTCCAGATTACTGAAAACACACACACACACACACACACCAATTATGTTAGACTACGCACCTCCAAAATTGCAAAGGTTAATTTTAAATAGATTTTTAAGATTTCATTTATTTATTTTTGCAAGAGAGAGTGAGTGAGAGACAGAAGCAGACTCCCCAGTGAGCAGGCAGCCCGATGTGGGGCTCGATCCCAGGATTCTAGGATCATGACCTGAGCCAAAGGAGACACTTAACCGACTGAGCCACCCAGGTGTCCCTTAAATAGATTTTTAAAATAAAAGTTAATATTTATTTTTATTAAGTATTATCAGTGCCCGTAACATTCTATCCCAAGTTTCATGATTAGGCATAATGCGATTCAATTATTCTTCAATCTTACATTCTCTATGTAAAAGAGTTGTTCTAAGGATGAGCAAATAAAAGATATGATCGCATATACAACAAAAGATGTGATCACATATACAGAAAACTTCAAAACACCACTGATACCACGTAATACAAAACAGCTTCTCTAAATGGGAAATTCCGGGAGGTTTTTCAGTTTGCTCATTCATCCTGAAACATGGTTAAAAACAGGTGAAATAAGAGCAGTTATGAAAGTATGTTGTCAGCTACTGAATGGAACATTACCACAACAAACAACTTGGATAATCATTCACTGATTAATTTTAAAAATACAAAGGGCTTATAGAATGCACCAAAAGCTGTGTTGGGTAAATGAAAAACAAAGATAAATAAAATTAAGTTGCTGTCTCTAAATCAGAGGTTTTCTATATACATATTTTAAATCTATAGTCCTGTAGTAAGAAATACACCATACTGAATGGTTGAAGACTAATTGCTTTTCCTCTAAATCTAGGATAAATTCAAGGATGTCTGCTGTCACGACATTTATTTAATTTTGTACTGAAGTGTAGATTGCTGTACCTATAGGCAAATAGATAAATGGAATATTATAAAGGTGATAAAGACTATACACTGAGAAGGTAAATTGATTTTCAACAAATTGCATAAGCAATAAAATCTGAAATGCAAATCTTTTTAGTAAATGAATCTAGAACAATTGGATATTTATATGCAACAAACAAAAGCCCAAAACAAAACAAACACTAAAAAACCTTTTTTGTCCTATCTCACACTTAGGCAAACTTTATCTTGAGATCTATCCAAGATCTGAACATAAAAACAAAATGTTAAGAATGCTAGTTAGAAAGCAAAGAAGGATGCCTTTGCAAATTTTAAACTGAGGAAAATTTACTTAATAGTAAGCAAACAGCATTCACTAAAACTTTTGCTGATCCAAAAACCATTAAGAAATTAAATAGATAAGCCACAGACTGGGAGAATATACTCCCCATGCATACATCTGAAAAATGATTAGTATCTTAAATATAACACTGTATGTTAACTAACCGGAATTAAAAAAAAAATTTAATGATTAGTATCTAGATCTATAAAAAACTCTATCAAGTCAATATTAAACATACACATATCAGAATTACTAAAACAAAACCAAAAAAAGACCAAATGATGAGGATGTGGAACTAATACAGCAGCCACTATTAGCAGTTTAAAATAATATAACTGTCTTGGAAAGATTGACAGTTATTTATAAAGTTAAACATTGAGTTCCACTATGACCCAGAAATGCTATTTGGGTATTTAACTAAGGGATATAAAAGCATATGTTCACAAAATACTTGTACAAGAATGTCTTTACTCACAATAACCATTAAACTAGAAATAAACCAATGCTCATCCAAGGGGAAAAAATCAATACGTTTATACATAAATTGAAAGAATTAGTCATTGTTTAACATAACATCATGGATGTATCTCACAATTATGTTGAGTGAAAGATGCCAGATACAAAAAAAAATGTATCATGTTAGATTCCACTGTTATAAAATTCTAGAGGCCAAAATAATATATGCTGTTAGAATTCCTAAGAGTGGCCGCCTGTGGAAAATAGAAGGCCAGGACTGACTGGCTGGAAAGTGGCATGAAGGAATCAACTGGGATGTTAGAAATGTTCTCTATTTTGCTGAAAGTATAGGTAAATTTTTGTCAAAACTCATCAAATCATGGACTAAAACCTGTACATTTCACAGTATGTAAATTGCACTTCAATTAAAAATGGAGGGGAAATCAGAAGGATGACAACATATAAATATTTTAAAAATAATATCATAATGAAATGTCCTACAAGAAAATACTAATCCCAGGTAGTCGCTCCAATCTAGGCAGATGTTGGAGCAGTCATCGAGAAGATGTGATTGCCCATTGACCCCATCACCTAGATTTCGGCAACCAGAGGCTCTTTACCCCCTCGCTTGTCCTTGGAATTTATGTTCTGCCCACTGATCCCACAGTAGGATCCACTTCAATGACACAGCCTTGAGAAAGAGTGATGTGTTATGGAACCGTCTGGACTGTGTACATGACTGAACCTCATTAAGGTCCTTATATAATCTCTTAAGGTACTGGTGGGCAGGTCCTGAGATATATTCATTTTGCAGCTGCCCAAGACAAGACTCATCTATAAGTTCCCTTGCTTATTAAGCCTTTCAGCTACCAATCTGGAGTGGCCTGCCTCTTTCTTCAGTTTGTTCTTGCCCTCTGTTTATGGGGGCTAGGTCTGAAATTCACCCAGGAAATTCCTGAGGTTGTGAGCTAATAGCAGACTATTCAGAGAAAGATATGGGGAAATAGCCCTCTACTCAGTTAGCAGGCTAATATAACCTTCATAGTAAAAGCAAACCAGAAAAGAGAATTTAAAGAGCAAATCCACTCATGAAACAAAACCCACTTAACAAAATAGTAGCACAACCAAGGCCTGCTGTATGCACAAAAAATATATAATGACTGAGTCATGTTTATCACAGATACATGGGTAGGTTAAGATTTATAACCCCTAATTGTAACTAACCTACTAACAATGGAGAAAATAAGGTGAACATTTTATTTGGACAGAAAAAAGGCTAACATTTTATTTCAAAAGAAAAATAATTTTATGAAGTTCAATTTCAATCATTATAAAACTCACATCATCTGAAGAATGAAGGAAACTTTCGTTTCCAATAGAAGCTTTCTATTAAAACCCAAAAAGAATTGTATCTTTCATATTAAAGTAATAACAAAAAAAAAGGTGGGTGCCTGGGTGGCTCAGTGGTTTAAGCCTCTGCCTTCGGCTCAGGTCATGATCTCAGGGTCCTGGGATCGAGTCCCACATCGGGCTCTCTGCTCAGCAGGGAGCCTGCTTCCTCCTCTCTCTCTCTACCTGCCTCTCTGCCTACTGTGATCTCTGTCTGTCAAATAAAAAAAAAAAAGGTAAAGGTGCACATTCTTGTTTTATTCCCTATTGAAGATTTAAGTCACCTAATAAGATAAATAAGTGTCAGAAAGTAAGAAACAAAATACCAGTCAAGGTTTATATAATTTATATACATTAAAAAGCTCAAAGTAATTTCAGAAAAGTCATTAGAATCAGTGAAAGAGCTTAGCAAGGTGTTTTATACAAAATCAATATAAAAAATCAATTGTGGGGCGCCTGGGTGGCTCAGTGGGTTAAGCCGCTGCCTTCGGCTCAGGTCATGATCTCAGGGTCCTGGGATCGAGTCCCGCATCGGGTTCTCTGCTCGGCGGAGATCCTGCTTCCCCCTCACTCTCTCTCTGCCTGCCTCTCCATCTACTTGTGATCTCTCTCTGTCAAATAAATAAATAAAATCTTTAAAAAAAAAATCAATTGTGTTTTTGTACATCAGCAACATATAATTAGTAATTTAAAAAAGAGAGAGAGGGACGCCTGGGTGGCTCAGTTGGTTAAGCGGCTGCCTTCGGCTCAGGTCATGATCCCGGTGTCCTGGGCTCGAGTCCCACATCAGGCTCCTTGCTCGGCAGGAAGCCTGCTTCTCCCTCTGCCTCTGCCTACCACTCTGTCTACCTGTGCTTGCTTTCTCCCTCTCTCTCTCTGACCAAAAAAAAAAAAAAAAAAAAAACTATAAAAAAGAGAGAGAGACCATTTATGGCATCATTTAAAATAAATAAGATTTTCTAAGAATATATTTAATTTTTTGTAATTAAAATCTTTAGAGAATGTATAAAAATATTCATAAAGCCATCAAATGGATATAAGTAGATTGAGAGACAGATTATATTCATGGACAGGAAGTCTCAATTTCTAGTATTTTCAATATCTATAGGTTCTATACGGTTCTAATAAAAATCACAATAGGATTTGGATTAACTTACCAATTAGTTCTACAGTTTGTATGAAAATGTCAAAGTCCAAAAACAGCCAAAACATTCAGATGCAGAAGAGCAAGTTAAGGACTATGTCTATCACATACAAGGAGTCTTTTTAAAGAATCACTATCATTAATTATGTTAGTATGATTATGTATAGTCCTGGAACACAGATAGAAAATAGAGCAATGGAATCCAGAATCCAGAAACAGACTCTAATTTATGTTAAATGATATATGACACAGGGGCAGTACAGATCACTAACGTCCCCCTTACAGATGCCCATGCCCTAATACCCAGGATCTGTAAATACGTTCTCCTACAAGAGGGACTTTGCAACTGTGACAAAATTAGGAATCTTGAGATGAAGAGATTATCCTGGATTATCCAGGTGTGCCCAATGTCCTTATAAATTAAAAAAGAAGGCAACAAAGTCAGAGGTTGGAGTGATGCAAGTGCTGGCTTTGAAGATGGAAGGGAGCGTGAACCAAAGATTAAGGGTAGCTTCTCCAGGCTGTAGGAGTCAAGGAATAGATTCTCCCTCAAAGCCTCCAGAAGGAATGCAGCCTTAGTGACACCTGAAATTCAGCCCATGAGAACCATTTTAGACTTCTGACCTTCAGAACTGTAAAATAACAAATCTGTTTTAAGCCACTGAGTTGTTGTGCTAACTATTAAAGAAATAATAGGAATCTAATATACTAAGCCAAGAAGGGATGATCTAATACAGAGCATCATTGGCTATTCATAGTTAAGAATAATGAAATTGCTTCCTACACCATAATAAAAAAAATAAAGAAATATAGATGGATTATAGATTGAGAGTGACAGGCAAAATTTTAGAATTTCTAACAGAAAAATATAGGGAAATAATGCCTAAGAGTTCTAAAACAAGACATAAAAATATGCTAACTATAAAATAAAAGTTTGATTAAAATTAAAAATATGTGCTTATTAAAATATACCACAAAGCAGAGGAAAACATAAGTCACAAATTTGATAACTATTTACAGTACATGTTACCAATAAAGTATTAGGTTACAAAAAAAAGTATAAGCAGTAAGGAAAAGACAGACACCTTAATAGATAAAAGATAAAATCATGAATGTTATTGAAGAAAGAATTGTAAAAGAAAAATACATGAAAATTTCAACCTCATTAGAACTTAAACAAAATTAAGATGACAATGAGACATCATTTTATACACACTGTGATGGTAGAAATGAAGAAGTCAGAAACCAAACATGGGTCAGAATATGGAACCACAAAGACTCATATAAGAATGTAAAAGATACAACCATTTTGGCATTGTCTTATACATCTGTAAATGTATTTAACCGGTGTCTCAGCAATTCCATTCCTACTATATTCTGTAGAGAAGTCTTAGCATTTGTACAAGAATGTTAAGTCTCAAAGCTTGTAAGAGTAAAAATAATTGGGGAAAAGCCATCAGTTCAAGAATGGTATGCTTGATATGGGGTGAACTTAACCCCATACCAATACTTCACGTCTGTGTTTCCTAGATCCCCTCCCACATAGGCTTCCTTTTGTGGATTTTGTCAATAACAGGAATTTGGATGAGATACAGAAGGTTAACATGAATTGGAATCCATTATTCTTGGCAAATCATGGTGCTCAGCATCGCAGTTTTACTGACCTCTACATGAGCTCCCACTGTGTGGAGACAGGAGCCCCACAGATCTCTCTAAGCTTCCGGTTCTAAGTTCTGGCAAGCTTCAGGCTCAAGTCTTCACTGCCTATAGGTGGCAATTTTCCTAAGGTCCCATCCCTCATCTCTTCCAACATCATGCTAGTTCTAAATTATACATTCTAATATTATATAGAGAGTAGATCTTATTTTCCTCCCAGAACCATGATGGTACAAATCATTAAGTAAACTGTGACATATTGATAGTGGAATATTTACAGCAGTGAACATAAATTGCCCATAACTACATGAAATTCTATTATTAAATCCTAGAAATAAAATGTTAGTGAAAAATTCAAGCTCTAAACATATGACACTATTTTTATAAAACCCAATAAGCAAAATTAATAATGTTTTTATTTATGGATAAATGCTTAAGTAGTTAATCTAGTCCTCAAATAACAGGTGTAATAATACACACAAAAATTCAAGGTCTTGGTAACCTCTGGGAATGGATAGGAGAGAAAGATGAAAGGGAAACATACAAATGCTATCAAAGTAGACAGGTAATATTTGAGACTTTAACTTAGGAGTTCATGAGTACCCATTTATTTTGTTTTATGCTCTACTTGATAATTATAGTCTTCGAATGTATTAATATTATATAACTTACAAAAATCAGATCAATTACAGTTAAATAAATTTTTTTAAAGATTTTATTTATTTATTTGATAGACAGATCACTAGTAGACAGAGAGGAAGGCTGAGAGAGAGAGAGAAGAAGCAGGCTCCCCACTGAGCAGAGAGCTTGATGCAGGGCTCGATCCCAGAACCCTGGGACCATGACCTGGGCGGAAGGCAGAGGCTTTAACCCACTGAGCCATCTAGGTGCCCCCAATTAAATAAATTTTGACTAAACTCTTCAATACTCTGTTACAGAACCTTCTTGCCCCTTTACTGGTAGTAGTAAAACATCAAATGGAAAAATACAAAGCACTCAAAGTGATGTCTCCATTGGGAATGCTTATGACTGAAAGGAAGAGATAACATTTCATGCCTTCTTGGCAGAGGACAGGTTATTGACAAAATACATGGGCCATACTCTTGAGGAGTTTCTGTTCTTGCCTTGATTATTATGACACATTTCCCAACACTTCTATTTCAGTACAGTAGCTTCATTTCTGACCAATGACCAATTTGAAGCCAATTCTGAAACTGCAAGGGAGACATCCCTTTTAATTCTTTCACAAACTCTACCTTTCAAAGTAGAACACATACATCCAACAGAATGAAGGTGTTGTATAATCAGAGATTTAGCTTAAAGTGATAGAAAGTATATTTTATGAGTAACATTAATTATATGGCATTTTAAGCATGAAGTCCTAATGTTTTCCTAAAATTTCTAAATATACAATCACCATTTGCTTTTGCAAATAAGTATTTATTTATCATACTTTGAGTTTGCTTATATTATTTTATCACTTTCCTAATATCTGCATTTGGAACAAAGTACGAGGAATGGCTCAGAAAACTTTTTTTTTCCCCGATTATTATTTGGATAAGTAAAATGCCTCAACATCAGTTAATAAGTAGAGCATAGTGCTTAAGAGCATGGCTCTGAAGCCAGATTATATGGGCTTGGAAATTCACTAGCTATGTAAATTTGGCTAAATTACTTAACTGTTCCTTAGCTTCTTATCTGTAAATGGGGAGAATAAAGATAGTAATACATGACAATAGTGCTCAATAAATGTGGGCTGTTCAAAGAAAGCAAAAACAACAATTTGAAAGATATTATTTATAATGGCGAAGATATGGAAGCAAGCCAAGTGTGACTGGGTTGCAAGAAAACAAATTAACAGACTCTTAAATACAGAGAGCAGACTGGTGGCTGCCAGAAAGGAGGTGAGGAAGGACAGGGGAAATGAATGGGCTTAAGAAGTACAAACTCCCAGTTGTAAAAAAAAAAAAAAAAAAAAAGACATAAAGATGAAAAGTACCGCTTAAGGAATATCGTCAATAATATTGTCATAACTTTCTCAAGTGACAGATGGTGACTACCTTCATCACGATGAACACTGAGTAATGTATGGAATTGTTTAATCATTATGTTGTAAAACTGTAACTAATATAACACTGTATGTTAATTATACTTCAGTTTTATAAAGTGTGTTGCTATTATTAAATGATTATTATTTTTTTCAGCAAATTGTAATAGTTTCTGACACCTATACTGAAATAATGAGTAACCCTCATTCTTTTATTTCTATATTAATACTTTTATTTTTATATTTATTATATATACTATGATTTTTATGATTATTGGCTGCGATTACTTGTTACAATTAACATTTTTCAAAGGCTCACTGTGTGCTGGGCACCAAGTCCTCTACATGGATGATGTCACAGTAAGTGTGGTGGAGAGAAGAAATGTTTACAAACCCTTGCTCACATGGCCACCTCCACTGTAAAGGCAGGTACTTCCATCCAAAGAGTGGAGAGCATTTCTGTTTGAGATTTTAAAACATAAGATGTAATAATGAAGCTGGTACATATTTTTTATATTGTGCTTAGTTTTCGGAAATGTATTTTAACATAAATTCTGAAAATAGCCAATACAAAAGTTGTTCTACTAAGACATTTTTTCCCTCTCTACTTTCATCCAATATTCAGTCCACCTTCAAACAAAGTCAAGTGACATAATCATGACAGGTGAATTATCAGTTCATTGAAAACAGTTAGTTCTAACCTTTTCCTTAAACAAAATCTCTTTTAAACACAGAAAATAACTCAAATACTATACAACAGTGTCTTTAAAATAACTTAGTAACTTGGGAACCTCTTAGATTCTTAAGGCTTAACAGAGTGAATACAGCTGTGTCTTCAGTATATTAAATATCATCAAATGGTTTGTAGGTATTTTATCCACATGTGTTTTATCAATGGGATAACTGTGTTTTAAGAAAATTATATTTGTGTATGTCAAATTCATTTATGCTAAGTTGCTGAACAGTTGTTTTGCAATAACTTTTAAACTCAACCTTTTGAGCAATTTTAATCAGATTTTTAATTTTTTTCTAAAAGGAAATGTTAAAATTATGTCAAGTAATATCAACTAACAGAAAATATTTCAATGGATTTGGATTTGTAAACTTACAAAATATAATTTGTGGCAAAGCAAGTGCTTTTCATAAAACTGGGGACATTTTAAGAAAAATATTTTAGGGACTTTTTTAAAAAAGATTTTATTTACTTATTTATTTGAGAGAGACAGAGATGGTGGGAGAGAGAGAGCACAAGCGGAGAGTAGAGGGAGAAACAGGCTCCCTGCTCACCAGGGAGCCCAACATGGGGCTGGATCCCAGGACCCCGGATCATGACCTGAGCCAAAGGCAGACTCTTAACCGACTGAGCCATCCAGGTTTCCCAGGGACATTTTTAACAGAGTAAACCCAAGAACAGTTTAAAATTAGGTGAAAATAAACTTCAATAATATTGGGCATATTTATTTCAAAGTTTACCAATTCATCCTCTAAGTATAGAATACCCCAGAAGCTACAGTCTTCCTTTATATCTTTTCCTCTCGATTAATGTGTTTCTTCATGATTAATAATACTTCATCACTACTTACATGAAATAAATCTTGTTTAAAAAAAAAAAAACAAACGTTATTTTTCTAATGAAATGTTTGTAAACTAATTCCAGCAGCTCTGTTTCTTAAATAGAGTGGGCAATTCATCTAGCCTTAGTTCTCTTTTTGTGGGCACTAAGATTACATCTTCTTTGTGACGATGAAAGGGGAGGGCCGATCACTAGGGCCACTTGTGAGGAATCTCTGAACGACTAGTCCCTGCTGCTGGCCTCACATATTCTTCTACTTTCATATGCCACAACTGGGTCTGAACTCCCTCGTTTCTTGATCCTCAAATTACTCTTGTCCTCACATCTCTTTATGTTTACATTTGAGTACTATTTTCATCTCCATCCTATTCCTGACTTGAGTACGAATCCCCTTCTTAATCAGTAGGAATTCATAGAGCTGCTTGCTGTTCTGCGTTTGGGAATTCAGTATTAAGTCATTCTTTAGTATTCTACTCTTGTGTTTGTCGCCATTAAAATAAAGTTAAACAAATTTGGGCAGATTGCACAGAGAGAGACCACAGTTGCAGATCAAAAAATATTCTTCCTGTATAAACAGACAGGAAAAGACAACACTTCAGGTACTCATCTCAGCAATCATCAAAGGACAGTGGTGAGCAAGGGAACAGGGCTTTATTCAACCATAAAAATATCAAGCTATGTCTGTAGAATTAAATAACACCATTTGGAATTTACAGAGAACTCTATCAAAGAAGACCACTTTCAATTTAACAAAACAGACAATGATGAGTATTCAAGAAAATGGTGGGGAGAGAGTGTTTTAGAATTAACCATTAACTGTAATATCAATGTGTTGTCATAAACTAAATGCCATTCAAAAACATATTTATGTAAAATCAAGGATGAAATCAATTCATTTACTTACTAAACACATTGTTAGCACATAGAACTTGTGAAATGTATGGGGGATACAAAGCGAACCCCAGATATAAGTACTTCCTTCAGGAAACTTATATGGGGAAAAAGGAATGTACATAAACTGTTATACTTTTTATTTTTTAATATATATATATATATTTAAAGATTTTATTTATTTATTTGTCAGAGAGAGAGACTGCACAAGCAGGCAGAGTGACAGGCAGAGGCAGAGAGAGAAGCAGGCTCCTTGCTGAGCAAGGAGCCCGATGCGGGACTCAATCCCAGGATCCTAGGGTCATGACTGGAGCCAAAGTCAGCAGCTTAAACCACTGAGCCACTCAGGCCTCCCAACTGTTAAACTTTTTAAAAGAAACTGGCAAATGCCATAACAGAAGTATATTAAGTGTTACAAGAATTCAAAGGAAGAAGAAACTGTTTCCATATTGGGAAATTCAGGAAGTTTGATGTTTTTGCTGAATCTTGAACAGGGAGGCAGAAGCTGGGCATGGAAAGAAGACAGGGACGTAAAAAAGCTCAACAGGGGAGATTGGGAAAGATGTAGTGGAGTGGGGAAAAACTAAAGATGGAGGAGCCCATTGGAAGTTGGTGTAACCTTGATAAATGATAATGGAACATAAAGTAAAATGGTGGTCACCAAAAATAGAAGAGGAGAGGAAGTGAAAGAGAGACTGGGTGGTATCCACATTAAGACCTGGCAAATTATTCAGCTGGGGGGAATATGAAGAAAGGAACGTGAATTAGTAATCAAAATATAGTCTACATCCAGAGGGTTGAAAATATATTGTATCATTAATAAAACTGTGGAAGACAGAAGCAAAGGGAAATTTGTGGTATATTCTATTTCAGATGCCCTCCAAAGGGAGAACTCTAGTAGCCACGCATATATAGACACTGAGAGACAAATATGAAAATACAGGTCTAGCAATTTTCTACATAGAAGTGCTACTTAGAGTCAAGAAATTACTAAGGGAGAGGGTTAAGAAAAAAAAAAAAAAAGCCCAGGAGAGAAGTCTGAGGAGCACTTATATTTAGAAGAGAAAATAAGGAAGAGGGACAAAGGACTAATTTCTGGAAAACAAAAGAAAGCTAGATTTTTTAAAAATACATCGCTTAATCCCCAAATACATATGAAGTGACAATTATACACCAAGAATTGTGCTAGGAGAAGTTTAGGATTCCATGGAAATGTGAAACTGGAGTCATTAGAAAACTCTTCCTGGGCTCTAGCATTGAAACAGAGATGGGATGTATGGGGAGCTGGGGCAGGGGTGGAAGGTGAGAGAGTTCTGATGGAGACTTTGCAGGCAGAAAGAATGACATATGAGACAACCCCAAGAGCATGACAAGTTTGATAAATTGCAAGAAATTCCCTTCGGAGGTGTAAGAAATGTGGCTGGAAGGGAGACAGACGCAGAAAAAATATTTAGGTACTTAATGATGCTGTAAAAGCATGAAAGTATGCTGAGGTAAAAGCATGAAAAGCATTTTGAAGCATCTAAACTTGCAATGGGTGGAGGATGGGGGAAGTGAACCATGGCATGACCCGCTTTTACTCTCAAGGCATCTTGCTGACTGAGATGTGAGGAACGGAAGGAGTAAGTCAAGAGATGGAGAAATGAGGAAGCAATAATTTTAGCAGAGGTTACAGACGGAGGTAGACCAGACTTTGAGAAACACAAACCATTCGTTGGATTGGGCGATTAGGAAGAATTTTGATTCTGTGTTAAAATACCAATCATTACCAGTAGCTTTTATCTCAGAATTTATAGATTTCAAAATACAATAGTAAATGTCCACACATACATGAACTAGAACAGTTTAAATAAAAAGGCTTACCACAAATGTAAGGAGCAATTACTTTTGCTTGCCACAAGATCCCAAAATCCCACTGGGGATTGCTTTCTTTAGAGGGAAGTATATGAATTTGAAGGAAGTATACATAGTTAGAGAATATTTATAACAAGTAGAAAAATGTGAGTCCCTTAAAATGTGGTGATTTGGTATACCTTGTGCTTAATCAATATTTGTCTCTGAAGTTTCCAAATAACATGGTCAAGGTTAAAAATCACCCAACATTTTACCATTTTACAGGATAGTCCGTGTTTATAGACACAGGAAAGAAACTTGAGAATATGCTGATAAAAATGATTAGATGTGAATTTTAGTAACATAAATAATTTAACAATTTTAAATTTTAATAATTTTAGTAATGTAAATAATTTAATAATTTTAAACACATATACAATTCATGTCCCATTTGTTCTGCTATAAATAATTCTTTACTATGTTTCAGCATTTATGTGTGTAAATCATACTCTCCTTTCACAGACAACTAAAGAGCCTTTGGTCGTGTTTTAAATGTTTTTCATCCTGTGTGTACCATCCTTAAATGTTTCCTGATCCATGTCTTTGTCATATTTATACAACTCTAGGGCCACCTTCCCCAAATTCAAGTTATTTTGATTTGGAAAGATACATTTAAATCACCATCATTAAGTGAAAAGTATCATTACCAAACAGCCCTAATTTGAATTATATCCAGAGTTCAAACCCAAACATTAACTTGTCCAGCATGTATGACTGTCTGAATTAAAGTTTCTAGAGTACTACAGGATGAGATCATACAGTCATTTGTAAAGGTAGATGATTGTTTACTCAGTACAGTGACATGTAGGAAGATAACTTTTTTTTTTTTTTTAATCTGCCGCTGGGCTTTTTTACTTAAAAGATAGTTTTTTGGCTTTTTTGAATAATCATGAAACTAAGACTTTAAGTCAGCTATATTCTTATACTTTAGAATTTTAAAAATCTTTAAATAAACTACAATGGTGCTATCACATAGAATCCTGAATTTCTAAAGCAAATCTTTTATTTAAATGTCATGTAAATCTCTTGTAAGCTGTGTTTATATGTCTAAATTACAGATGTTTGTTCTTTATAGGACTTGTTCCTCTCTATACCATGTCATGAAATCAGTATATGAGCTTATGCTTGATAAGGACATAATCATTCGAGAAGTGCTTATAGAGTATTTTCTATGTGCCAGCCACTGTTCGAGACACTGGGGATAGCGAAGCACATGAAACAAAGTTCTTTGACCCCCGTGAGTCTACATTCTCAATACACATTTAGGGGCACCTGGCTACCTCACTTGGTAGAACATGTGCATCTTGACCTCTGGGTTGTAAATTCAAGCCCCATGTTGGGTGTGGAGATTACTTAAAAATAAAATCTTTAGGGACGCCTGGGTGGCTCAGTTGGTTGGACGACTGCCTTAGGCTCAGGTCATGATCCCGGAATCCCGGGATCGAGTCCCACATCAGGCTCCCAGCTCCATGGGGAGTCTGCTTCTCCCTCTGACCTTCTCCTAGCTCATGCTCTCTCTCACTGTCTCTCTCTCAAATAAATAAATAAAATCTTTAAAAAAATAAAATAAAATCTTTAAAACAAACAAACAAACAAACAAACAGGCATACATTTATTTCCA
Source organism: Lutra lutra (assembly GCF_902655055.1). Classification (NCBI taxonomy): domain Eukaryota; kingdom Metazoa; phylum Chordata; class Mammalia; order Carnivora; family Mustelidae; genus Lutra; species Lutra lutra. The sequence continues at coordinate 47,363,398 of NC_062283.1, read as the reverse complement.
GCTTAAAACAGCTAATTGCTTTTCTGCTTCCTAGATGTTATCTAGTTTTCTCAAGGCTCCAGCTGCTTAAAAATCAACTATCAGGGGCACCTGGGTAGAGTCGTTAAGTGTCTGCCTTCAGCTCAGATCATGATCCCAAGGTCCTGGAATTGAGCCCCCCATCGGGCTCCCTGCCTGCTTCTCCGTCTCCCACCCAACCTGCTTGTGTTCCCTCTCTCATTGTGTTTCTGTCAAATAAATAAATAAAATCTTTAAAAAAAAAATCAACTGTTGTATTGTTTAGTATTTTCCTGTATATAATATGGAAAGTCCTAATCATTCTAGAAGGATATGTCTTAATTCCCTAAGGGTAGATATTAATTCAGTAGTAGACTAAGAAGAAAGTTAATTTGATTAGCTCACTTAAATAGCATTAATTTGATGAACATACGTTAAAAGATTGGGTCCTTTAAGCAGACTCCTCAGGTTACTTTTTAACTGACTATAGATAGTATTCCTGCCTGCTTTTCTGAAATCCTCAACTGTGAAACAGACATGGATCTGTTAGAAAAGAAAACAGGAAATTCAAATTTCAAGTCCTTCTTCATACCCACTTAGTTGTATTAGAAAATGTAAAAGGTACTATATATTTGAAAGGAAACTTCTGATACCAGACGCAGAACACAATATATTAAACTCAATGATTCTTCTGCTTGGACTTGATTCTTTTAAGCCCATGGACTCTGTCCAAGCTAAAGGTTCTTTTTTTTTTTTTTTTTAATGTTTAAATTTACCTCTTTGAGAGAGAGAAAGCAAGAGAGATCACACAGGGAGAGGGAGAAGCAGATTCACCACTGACTGAGAGGAGAGCCCGATGCGGGGCTTGATCCCAGGACCCTGAGATTATGACCTGAGAGGAAGACGGCTGCTTAACGACTGAGCCACCCAGGTGCCTCTCCATACTTATTTTAAATTATTATTTTGATTACATATTTTCTTCCTGTAATTATTATAAAATGAGCTTGTGTGTGTAAGAGAGAAAAAAATGGCAGGGAGAGAGACACTGAAAGAAAGTGAGAGTCAGACATTTTTATGCTATACTATACAAATATTTATAAATATTTACATTTTATGATTATGTTAATGGCTTATGGTTCATGTACCATATGAATATATATTTAGATCTCAACTTTTTTAGCACAGGATTGGGTTTTCAATTTCATATAGGTGGATTTTCCTCCACCCTAACTCCTGTAAGGATTAAAATCTTCCCTGCCTGAATGGCATGATTTTTCTGATCTCACCTTCCTAGCTGGTAACTCTTCTTGTTCCAGGCTTTATGCAATGAACACAATTCCAGATCGGCCTATGGGCATATTAAGAAAGACTTGATTAAGGTAATCTATTGCCCTTCTGTAGGTAATAGAGCCCCTGCATTCAGTTTTCAGACCCAGAAGACTATACACATGCTCTGATTTACACATAACACCATCCCAGTGGCCTGGCAATAGCTAATTTCCCTCTTTTCCAAGCAATGAGGGATTTTTCTTTATCTTTGATCAGTTTTGTATGTGGACTTTTTTGTTGTTATTGTTATACTTTTATTCTCATTTCTGTGTGTATGTAGTCCATGTATGCATGGTTCCTGTCCAACATCTCAATATGTTTTATTAATTAAATTAATTTAGAACATCTATGTTCCTCTAAACCCCCTAATATTTGTTAGTCCTCATGTACTGCAAACTAACTTTTCAGTTAAATGAGTGTTCTTTATCTGCTAAAAAACTAGACTGAATTAAATTACACTGATATATATTGTGTTCTTAGTATACACACAGCACTGACAAACATGCTATAACAAGATTCCAAAAGGCAGAACTAGTCTAATCTCAACAGATCTAGGATTCTATACAATAATAAGATGAAGGTATAATTAATACCACACACATTATGATAAGGAATAACAACAGTTGCGTGAAGATGAAGAGATGTTACCAGATGGTGAGGTTGGGAGTTAAGGAGATGTTCATGAAAGGTTCTAGGAAGTCAAGGCACATGAAACGAATCACTAATTTGTGTTAAAAGATCAATAGGTTGTGTTGGTTGTGGTGAAGTGTGGGGAAGGGTTTTATGCCAGGTGTTCACTTAGAAGTCCTTTCGGTAGAGAATTAGTTTGGGGTCATACAATTAAGAGATTCAAATGCTTTAGATTAAAGGATCTTAACGTAATTCTGTAAATAACAGAAACTTAACGGTGTATATCCAGACAGCAAGTCTATTATGTTCAGTAGCATCTCCAGGGCCTGACAAGGTGACTAAAATAGAGCAGGTGTTTAATAGTACTTGCTGAGTGAACAAATAAATAAATAAGCAAGTGAAAATTTACTTCAAGGTCTTGTGAGACATCTTTTTTTTTTTTTAAGATTTTATCTATTTGTTTGACAGAGAGATCACAAGTAGGCAGAGAGGCAGACAGAAAGAGAGGGAAGCAGGCTCCCTGTTGAGCAGAGAGCCCGATGTGGGACTCTATCCCAGGACCCTGAGATCACGACCTGAGCCACCCAGGCGCCCTGTGAGACATCTTATATCAGTTATAGAATTTATTACCAAAGAATGTATTTTTGGTTTTGAAAAAAAAAGTGTTATATTTGACAAAATTTAATTTTCTGAAGGCAAGTATGTCCTTTTATTCTTATTAGTGCACATCACGTAGCAAAAAGTCTAGCTCCAGGTCAAAATCTTATGTATGATCTTTGAGGCCTGACCATGGGCAAGTACAAGTCTTCTCCTGGCAGGATTCATGTGGAGAGGCTGCCATTCCCACACCAGAGCTGGTGTACAGCTACTGAATTGCAGTTTATTGGAAGAAGTTGCAGTCAAGGACTAAGGCCCACCAGGCCAGTCATGCTCTTCCACACACACCTGCATTTCTAGTCCCAGGCATCTCGACAAAGAACTACTTTTCTGGGGTCTTGAATGAGTATTTTCCCAGTTCTGATTTAGTAGTTTCCACTTCTGGCCTTTCTCCATCTTCCTTACTCCCTAACCAGGCCTCCACATCCACAAAAAGTCAGGAGTCTTTGTTGGGGCTCCTTCATGTGAATACAACAACATCATCTGTGTTGCATCCACTTAATCTTCCCACAGTGTCATTCTGTGGAGAAAAGTGGCTGGGACCATTTTTGGCCCCTTGATTGCACTGTCATAATAAGTGAATAAAAATATAAATGTTACCTTCTGACTTACTGTCCTAATTAACGACCTTGACACATGGCAGCTCAACACAGAGTAGGTGCTCTATTAATTAACTAATAGAAGGAATGCATTAACGAATGAATAAGTGACAGTCTAGTAAGAGAAAGGTCATAAAGCCATATGAGCTTGGCGCACAAATCGAATACATAACAAATGTACATCAACAGGCACAGTGTCTCCCTCATTAAAAAAATTAAGAATTATGACATTTATCTTTCTAGATGTCTGAAACATGAGGAAAAATACAACTTACACACATTTGAAGATACCTATATAACATAATTACAATGCCATTTTTGGTTGTCTTTAGCAAAGTGACTTCATAAATGCTGCTAAGAATTTTTGCAAAATCACCTAAAGTAGTCTTCAGCAGTTTTGTAATTCATTATGACCACATAACACCTTGGCATATTTTATGAACATAATACAGCTGTAATGGGAATTCCAAGTGATAGATTTAGAATCCTATGACCAATATCATAAAGTAACATATAAGTAATGAACAATAGTATAAAATAAACTTATTTGGGGAGTAAAATATAAATAAATATTTATATTTATAAAAGCTTATATTTTATGGAGGTTCTTAACATATTTATCAGAGGCACACAGATTTATCAGAGAATTAAAACATACTTATGTTATTATGTAAAGCAGTTTTGATTATTTAAATTATCAAGCTTTAAAACCATCAAATATGACTTCATCTCTGGTACCGACAGAAGTTTTAACACTTTTCCCCAAAATAAAGATGAAATCACTGATGATCTGACTTTTAAAAGCAAATAATTTTAATTTATAATTTACTCTTTATCAGAATAAGGGAAATAGGACAACTTCTTTGTGATTATTTATACCATAGAAGTCATGACAGGCATTGAAAGAAAAATTTACTAAATTCATGAAAGTGTGCATGAAATGTAATAATTATTCTATACCTAAGATCTAATATTCTGAAGAAAATTACCACAGAAAGTACACTTAATGTACTCTAGTTTCTACTTCCGTGGTGTTAAAAGGTTTTAAAGTGCTTTGAAGCAAAATGGCAAATGACATGCTTTAGAGAAAATCAATATTTTTTGCATTTGCTACTAAAAGGGAACATTTTTGTATGTCATTGTTGGGAGACTTGCTCATAGAGAAGAAGTCAGCTATATTTTTAACTGATGTCTTCTCAAAATCTTTACCATTAATATCTTACTTCTTCATAGGCAAACTTCATTCCCCACTAACTTGAAAAAGGATGATAATCATTGTGGCAAAGTCTACCCTTAAATTCTGTGCAGCATATTTAAAAACAATTGCTTTACACCATGAACTAAGCAGAAACAATTATTCACCATGATCCATAAGTGTCTGTCCACTGTGAATAAAGTAGGTCTTGGATTTCTCTGTATGAGGATATACATTTCACCATGATTTTTAGTATGCTATGGCTTTTTTAATATCATATTTTATTTTTTTTTATTCTTTTTTTTTTTTTTTTGACAGAGAGAGAGAGATCACAAGTAGGCAGAGAGACAGGCAGAGAGAGGAGGAAGCAGGCTCACTGCTGAGCAGAAAGCCCGATGCAGGGCTCGATCCCAGAACCCTGAGATCATGACCTGAGCCGAAGGCAGAGGCTTAACCCACTGAGCCACCCAGGTGCCCCTTAATATCATATTTTAAATAAAAAATGATTTTTCTATGAATTTGATATCCTGTGCTATTAACCATTCTTGTAAGATATGATCATTTAAAAAGGATGCTTTATTTTAACTAACAATCACCAGAATACAAGTTAGAAATCCTGTGGGCAGCTACTACATATCTAGTCTTATCATACAGCCTGGACTCATGTATTAACATTTATCAAGAATTCAAAAATTTTAAATTGTCTCTTATATTTGTCACTGCAGAAAGTTCTAAGAAAAATCTAATGTTGCATGCATAAATTTAGAAAAATAGCTACAATAGTTGAGGATCTTTTCAATTTGGTAAGGATTAATTGTATTCCTAATGCTTATACTAAGATGGATGGAAGCAAGATAGACATCTTCCGAAGTCTGCACATAACTAAAACCTGAGTCTCAGGAAGGTATATTCATTGATATATTTAAAACTCCTTTAATTTTACAAAGGGAACTTTTACAAATAAAATCATACAATAAAATGCTGTATGAAACACTACAAATTAGCTTAAAAATTGGTGCCTATAGATGTGCCAACCACAGAGACACCAAAAGTTTTCTGATCTAGCATATTCGACAATGAGCTTTCTTGTGGCCAAAGCTAATTGAAAGATGATGTTGAAATTTGTAATATTCCTAATATGAAAAAAGCATATATTTACAAATAAATAGATTTACAAGTACTATAAAATACATAAAAACATGTGAAATTAACTTTTTATGGCACTACACAGAGAGATTCTCAACTCCATGCAGCAATACCTTCAGAGGCATGTTTTATAATGCAGTTGACTGTAGCATTCCTCAAGGAAAGACAAAAACATGTTAATCAATACTTAATGAATATTCGTGATGTGCCAATAACCATGCTAAATGTCTTATATCCATTATCTTATTTCATTCTTAAGCCAAACCTATGATATACCCTTTGATGGAATCAAAGTTTTGATGCAATAACATCAAAGAACATTATCAAGGGCAGTTATTATATTAGGCACAAGGATTGAAGAAAATGGTTTCTATAACCATGAGGATTAATGAAGAGAAACCTATAGATTTTTACAGATGTTTAAATGAATCAAATAGGTAGCATCAGAGATACTGTTTTCCTCAAACAAATATGTGATGAAACTCAAGCAGTGACCTCATGTTTGTGGTTATATTTTATGATAACAAACTGGACTGAAATGTTGTATATTAACTATTGTTCTGGATAGTCTCCATTTGTCCATTCAGATATCCTAGAAATTTTTCTTTGTCCTGGTCTGTGCCCTGAGCTTCTCTGTGTAAGTCTGGAACCTGATGTCTCCGTGCTCTTTCCCTTCGGCTTCTGATTGGATTTGGCCAATGAGAGACAACTGAAATAATTGGAGAACAGGACAGAGAAACCAGAGCGCATATTTTCTGGGCTCCCTCCTAGCTGCACATTCGTTTGGCACTATGTTCCTCTATCATAGGACACAGCTCTTGTCTGGCAACCATCTTCCACAACTGAAAGTCTCTCTCTCTCTTCCCTTGGCCTTTTGGGCTCAGGAGTAGTAAGGCTCCTCATTATTACTGTCCCTGGACATCTCATTGTTCCTTGTTAGTTTCCTTTAACACTGACCATACTGTGTAAATGTCCTCTTCATTGAACATCTGTTAATCATTACCTTTTTTTTTTTTAAATTTATTCATTTGACAGATAGAGATCACAAGTAGGTAGAGAGACAGGCAGAGAGGGAGGAGGAAGCAGGCTCCCCGCTGAGCAGAGAGAGAGCCCGATGCGGGGCTCGATCCCAGGACCCTGGGATCATGACCTGAGCCGAAGGCAGAGGCTTTAACCCACTGAGCCACCCAGGCGCCCCTAATCATTACCTTTGATTGTGCTCTTTTTTCCTTTTGAGACACTGACCAAATACAGTCATGAAGACCAAATGTTAAGGTGATGTATTTTTTAAATTTATGCCTAATAGCTAATTTTTACCTAATAGCTAGCCATGTCACATTTACCCAGAGGTGTACTGAGGAATGTATAATTATGAAAAAGGGATGTAAAAATAGAGTTCCCTGGTGTTATAGAAGAACTTAGTTGGAAAATCTTCTAGAGAAAAGTTAGGCTTCATCTTTGAAGAATAAAGAGGATTAAAATATTTTCTTAATATAAAATGGGCAAGAGATTTTTCTTGTGTGTTGAAATTGTATCTAAACAGTGAATTTGAAAAGGTTGAAAAATATGCTATAAAAGAGAGACATTTGGGGGAACAATAATTTACCAAAGTGTCTTAAATGGAACTGTGTAAAACTAAAACTGAATAACACAGAAGAATGAAATAAAGTGCTCTGTTAAAGCAGATGAAGGAAGGGAGGGACCTTCCCAAATCAGTTAAACATATATAATGGTAAAGCTTTTCAACAAGTTATTCAATTTTGAGTTATCTTTACATAAATATCTTTATTTATCTTTAAGTATCTTCATTACTAATAATGTAAAACTATACAATTAAATTGTTCCTTTGTTTCTTCATTTCTCTCTTCTTCTTTTTTTTTTTTCCATTTCTCTCTTCTTATTTGTAGCTAGTATCAGGGTTTTTTTATTGCCAAATTCAGATATTTATAACTTTTTACACACTTTTTTTTTTTTTAAGATTTTTTTTTTCATTTATTTATTTGACAGAGAGAGATCACAAGTAGATGGAGAGGAAGGCAGAGAGAGAGAGAGAGAGAGGGAAGCAGGCTTCTTGCTGAGCAGAGAGCCCGATGTGGGACTCGATCCCAGGACCCTGTGATCATGACCTGAGCCGAAGGCAGCGGCTTAACCCACTGAGCCACCCAGGCGCCCCAACTTTTCACACACTTTTGAGGGAAAAATTTTAAAAATTATATGCATTTAAAGTTACTTTTCCTCTCTTTTATCAATATAGAATTAGATTTAAATATCTAATATAAGCAAAATATTAAGGGTAAATAGAAATTTTATTGCTATTATTGGAAATAATTCAAAAAATTAAATCCCAAAACTGTAATAAATCAAGAACTGAGGATATTCATCTGGTGATTTAAAATGAAAAAAAAAATTGTTTTCCAGCCATTGGGAACTGATAATTTACCATTCAAACAGCTACTTTAGGAGGTAACTGAGTCAAAGTTGGACTCATCCCTTAAGAGGGAGCTAATGGAATTCCAGAACCGGAGCTAGATTATGGTCCAATCAACAAATCACTAAAGATTATTAAAAGCAGTCTTCTGACAAGGAAAAGGGCCAAAAACAACCCTTCATTTATTGAAGAAGCTAAGACACAATACTACTGTGTATTATAGAAACATTATTGGGGAGATTTTGCATATTTATTAATTTAAGGCATGTTTTGTCTTGGTCTGGGTTGAGAAAAAGGTAATTTAAAGGATAAACATTAAGAATGTCCAGTGAAGGGACGCCTGGGTGGCTCAGTTGGTTAAGCAGCTGCCTTCGGCTCAGGTCATGATCCCAGCGTCCTGGGATCGAGTCCCACATCGGGCTCCTTGCTCATCAGGGAGCCTGCTTCTCCCTCTGCCTCTGCCTGCCATTCTGTCTGCCTGTGCTTGCTCTCTCTCCCTCTCTCTCTGACAAATAAAAAAAAAAAAAAAAAAAAAAAAAGAATGTCCAGTGAATATATTCTGTGTTGGACTTTTCCATTTAGGGGAACTATTTCATATTTTCTCATTACCACATCTACCTTTGCATATTTAACTTGTATAGGGATAGACACATGACCTAGCCCACGTAAGTCATTTCTCTTCTTGGCAATTTTTAGAAAATCGGACAAGACTGTATATCCTCTGGAATAAACTCTAAATAGGAAACTCAGAGCTCAGAGCACCCTTTATTCCAGCCATGTGTATGAAGTAGGTGTATATAGGAGAGAATAGAGGTAAAACTTAGAGAAAAATAGAGAGGAGATAAACAGAGTTCTTATGCTGTGTGAGTCTTGTCTACTAGTTGTGCTGAGCCCAGCTTGATCCCTTCATGTCCCAAAACTTGAATGTTCAATCCTTCCTTCAAGCATATGGGATACTCTTTAAATCCTCCTTTTAAATCTCTCTCTAAGCTAGCACAGATTGAATTTCTGTCACTTGTAATCAAAAGAATCCTGAAAAATGTAGATTCAGTGGTAAATTATATAGAGAGGCTTCTATTTTATAGGCTAGTGATAGGCTACACAAAAGTACCTAACCACATCAGTTGTTTGTCAAATTTAATATTAGCTTATGGAAACAATTAAGGAGATAAAAATGAATATCATCAAGAAAGATGTGGAAATACTACATGTAACCATGGACCAAATTCCATTGTAAACAGAACATATTTCTAATTTTCATACATCAGAAAATGTTATAAACCAAATATTTTGTCTTTCCTTTCTTGTACTCCTTCTATTAGTATAGATTTCTTTGTATTCATATAGTCCTATCAGGTGCAACTCTAAAGAGATAAAAGAAAATGGAAATTGCAAAGGCTTTTATTTACCTCTGGTATCTATCTGCATAATGTCCAGCTGAAGGGGATGATTTGAGGTCTGCCCCTGCTCACCTTCATGGATTGGCTTTTAGCTTCTGAAGAACAAGAGACCACTACAAAAGCCAAAGAGATATTTGGGGATTCCACATTATCCAATGATGCTGGAGAGCTCTGGTGATAAGGGCCCAGTTAATGCAGACGTTTTTCCCATTTCTTGGTGAAATAAAGTAGAGCTCCCATGCAGGGGTCAGTAAAGAGAAAAGGCCATGATACTTTGTTATATGTACCAAGGAGTAAGAACTCTGTGGAGATCAGCATTTTCCCAGAAGAACAATGGGTAGCCAGGAGAATATAAAGATATGAACTCAGAATCCACTTCTGAAAATATAGAAGATGTTTATGTAGATATCTCCAAGGCATGATTAAATGACAAGAAGTAGAAGCAATAATATTCTCCTAAAGGTTTCTCTGGAATCAACACAATTATTCTGAACTAATAACAAAGATTAAAGAAAAAATACATGAAATTATTCATGTTGCATCATTAAAGATGAAAAATGTGTTTTCTGTAAATAGTCTTAATGAAGCATTATGTGGATTTATAATAATGGTTTCTCACATTTCTCAAAATATGCTTTAGCTGAGAAAAGCTCTCCCATTAAATAGTTCATTAAACTTATTTCACCCATTACAGAAACATGATTTTCATGACAAATTAAATTACAACTATTTTCTTTTTCCTTCAGGAAAGATACATGATTTGCTATATTCCAAATTCTTACATCACATGTAAATTAATGTGTCTATAAAAATCATTAGAACAAAAAATTTAAAGTACATACAAGTGAAGCTCAAACATCTGACAACGAAACAGCATCATAAAATTATCTGCATATTAAGTTTCTAGAAATTAACATATAGATGCTACTCTATACTTAAGAATTCCAAAGAAATACTCTTCAGTACCTACTCATTTTGATATGAAGGACCTATTATATTTGATATATTAGAATATGAAGGTGCTGAAGAAATAATCATATTATTTAATTGAAATACAAAGGTTACGAGGCTTGCTAGGTAAAACAGTGTTAGCCAGATAAGATGAAGTTCCAAATTAAGGCAATGAAGAATGTAGGTGGAAAAGAAGGCAAAATTCAATGCATGAAAGAGGAAGACTCTGTAAAATAAATAAAATAAATAAAAACCCCTGTAAAGACAGCTGAGGATCAGCATAAGTATGGGATTGGGGATAAAAATGGAAGAGAGATAGCATCAAAGGGAATTTAAAAAGACTGTGGAAGGGCCGGGTGGCTCAGTAGGTTAAGTGGCTATCTTTGGCTCAGCTCATAATCCTGGGGTCCTGGGATTGAGCCCCACATTGGGTTCCCTGCTCCACAGGTAGTCTGCTTCTTCCCCTCCGCATCCACCTCCCACCTCCTGTGTGCGCTCTCTCAATTAAATAAATAAAATCTTTTAAAAAAAAAAAAGAATGAAGAAGATTACTGCTAAGGAAGCAAAGAAAGTTTCAAAAAAAAAAAAAAAGAATAATTAATGGAAAAACGTGCTACAGAAAATCCCTGCTCCTTTTTATTTAATACACAATTAAAGTATTGAATATACAGGAGCAAAGAATTGAATGTGATCAGTGAAATAAACCCTTGTATTAAATACAAACAAAGCGTTGTGAAGGAACCAAGTCCATAGAACTTAGTTCTTAGGAAACTAAGGGAGATGCTAGGGAATGTATTTTCAGCAGAATGATGAGAGATTAAGGCCTTATGACAATGTGTTGAGAAGCAAACAGAAAATGAGGGGTAGGGTTACAGCTAGGGTTAGGGTTAGGGTTAATTTCAGGGTTGCATGGTCAAGGAATGTTATTATACATTGAAAATGTGTGCACGGGGGTACTGAAAAGGAAGGATGGCAAGGAAATTTTAAAAAGAATTAGCGTGAATAAAGGTGTCAGAAATAAGAAAAAGAGATTGTATGATAGAGTCTATTTTCCTTCAGAATTTGTGAAAAATATGATCTGTTAATAGCAGAGAGGGGAGGCTAGAGGGCTTCTGAAGACTGATGGTGATTTAGATTGCTACGAAAAATCTGAGTAAGTGCGAAGTAAAGATAAAAAAAGAATTGCCAATGCACATTAAAAACTTAGTCCTTAACATTTGAAAGAGCTTGGAAATTATGTGTCTAATTGTGTCTATCAACTCTCAATTTTGGGTGATGCTTGATATATATGTAACATATATATGAATAAATATATACATATAAAAATTTAAGAAGCATTAAAGTCAGCTTAAAATACAAAAAGGGTATTGACAGGAATTGTTTAGGAAAAACAAGAAACTAGGGAAATGACAGCACTATTGATTATTTCAAAGTGATTGATTAATCCTAGGATTCTGACTGCATAGGAAAGGATTCAGAAACATGAGCAATAGAGAAGAGTGGAAGGACTTGAAGGTTTGGTGTATGTTTAATGGACTCAAACAGTTATAGAGAATGTGCAAAAGAAAACTGAGAAATTTGGGTTTCTGATATAACACATGGAACAGAGAATTTTTGGAAGGTAGAGGGAGTGGTGGTAGCATTGAAATCTTGAATGTTCTGACAAATACAAACTGGGCAACTAGATAGCAAATCCAAAACCACTAGGAAAGACTCATAACAAAACTAGGTCACAAGGATTCTCCAAGAACCACAAAACATAATGTTGGCGGCCTGCATCTGTGTCAGCACATTGTTCACATGAAGAGGAGAAAAGCAATGGGGTATGTGACAAACCTGAAAATAGGAGAACCCCAAAACATTTAAATGGTATTCACTGGAAAACATGACAGGCCAATTTGAGATCAGCAGTTGAAAATGAGAGTATTCAGCCACCAAAAAAAAAAAAAAAAAAAAAGAAGAAGAAAAGAAAAAGAAAGAAAGAAAGAAAGAAAAGAAAAGAGAAAAAAGAAATCTTGCCATTTGCAATGACGTGAATGGAACTAGACGGTGTTATTATGCTAAGCGAAATAAGTCAATCAGGAAAGACAATTCTCATATGATCTCACTCATATGTGGAATTTAAGAAACAAAACAGAGGATCATAGGGGAAGAGTGGAAAGAATAAAATAAGACCAAACCAGAGAGGGAGACAAAGCATAATAGACTCTTAATCACAGGAAACAAACAGGGTTGCTGGAGGGGATGGGGGTAGACAGTTAGGGTAACTGGGTGATGGACATTATGGGGGGCCCGTGATGTAATGAGTATTGGGTATTATATAAATAAGATGAATCAGTGACTTCTACCTCTGAAACTAATAATAATTGTATGTTAATTAATTGAATTTAAATTTAAAAAATAATTTAAAAAAAATAAAATGAGAGTATCTTTCTAATCTAGTAGCTGGTGGGTACAGAACATTCACTGTAAATTCTGAAGAGCAGTGCTCTCTCAAAATTGACCAAAAATTCTTTTCAGAGCAGCCTGTCACACCAAGGAAAAATTACCAAAAGTAGAATCAAAATTAGAACAGAAAAGTGACAATATAAACAAAGAGAGAAAAGTAAAAATAAGAGTGAGAGAAGGTTTGAAAGCCAAGAAATAACAAAAGTAATATACCAAATACTTTACCTAATTAAAAAAAAAGAAATAGAGAACTATGTGAATTTAAAAACCCCATATGAACCATGCCTCCTTCTCAGTTTGGAAAGCATGAATTTTATGAATGAGCACCAGAAAAGGATCAAAGTCAAATTTTATGAGGTCATTATAACTCAAAAACTGAATATAGACCATGTAAGATTCCTTCAAACATAAAAGCATGCCAGAAATATATGGCCACAAAACATATTAAAATTGTATTTTACTATTTCAAATAACCTTAAAGACGTTAACAAAATTATATTAGGGCTAAAGATAAATCAAAATTAGGGAATTCAAAAATAATTTTTTTAACTGAAGAAAAAATTAGAAATAAAAGAAAAAGAAAACCATTTAATAAACAGACTAATTTGGAAAGAAAAAAGGTAAATTAATATAATAGATAATGATAAGAAAAATAGAAGAAAGATGTTTAAAGTAGGTCAGAAATAAATGAAAAAATGAGATGATATAAAGTTTAATAGAAAGTGAGTACTGCTGGAACACTGAAAAGAAATAAAATAAAAAAAAAATAAAATGAAAAAAAAAATAAAATAAAAAAAAAAGAAAGTGAGTACTGAAGATATATAAAGAAGATCAAATGGAAAAACAGGGTTCCCTGAAAAAGAAAGCAAAAGCAACATAACAGAATAAATATTAAAAGCCATAATTCTAGAAAAATTTTCTGAAATTGAAAAGAAGCTACTACATATTGAAAGTACATACCATGTACAGGAAAATACTGACACCAATCAACATTAAAAATATGTCTATTAAAATTACAAGACTTCAAATTAAAAGAAAAAGTTCTTTGACATCTATACAAAAGTGATTCATAAGGGAAAAAAATGAGATTACCACGAGGCTTTTCAACAGCAACACTTTATAACAGAAAAACAAAATGCAGTAACATCCTCAAGATACTCAAGAAAGCCTGAGACAGGGATTTCTTCTCCACCAGGTTTTTGAAGCATAAAAAGGCCATAATCAAACTCATCTCAACACGTAAGAACTCAACATGTGAGCACCTGCCGAAGAATCCCACAGAGAAGTAGTTTGGGATAACCCAAGTAAGTAATGAGTCCTTGAAATCGGAATTGGTAGTGAGGATTAAACAGTAATGTGCAGACCTGGAGCTTATAAGAGTTGAAGGTAAAAAAGTATACTGTAGAAACAGCTGTGTGCTCTGATAATGTACATGCGGTATGGTTATTAAAGATAATGTGTGGAAAAGGGAAGGACATGGGATATTTATTTATTTATTTACCTACTTACTGTTTGCAATGATCACACTGGTGGGTAGCATTAGAATTGATATTCTAAGACTACTGCTTATGTAAATGGCATAAAGCCAGTCAGTAAGTATGGGGATGTTATTTGTTTTCTATTGTTGCATAACCAATTAGTGCGAAAGTACTGGGGCTTAAAAGAGCACACATTATCTCAGCTTCTACAGATCAGAAGTCCAGGCATGAGTCCAGGGTTTTGTTTTATGAGTGTAGGGTTGCAGTTAAGAGGTTGGCCATAGCTGGATTCTGATTTTGAAGGCTTGACCAGGGAAAGATCCTCTTACACAGTAATGGCCGTCAGCGGCGTTCAGTTCTTCACAGCTATATAAAACCAGTGACTTCAGGTTTTGTGGCTGAGAGGCCACACTCAGCATCTAGAGATTGCCTGCAGTTCCTAGAAGCCATCAGAAGTTCCTTGCCCTGTGCCTTCCTCAATATGGTCACTTATTTAATCAAACCAGTAAGAATCTCTACAGTAAGTCTTTCCACAAGACAGTACTTTATGTTCCATAATATAATCACAGAAGTGATATCTCATCACCTTCGCCATATTCTGTCGATTAGAAACAAGTCTTGTGGTTAAGAAAAAAGGATTATCAGAGGATGAATAACAGAAGTGGGGTCACTGGGGGTCATGTTAAATCCCTTCTACCATAAGGGATACACCTGGAGAACCAGCATTTGTGGTATGGATATTATATAGATATACTATTTAAAAAGGTAAGTAAAAAAACCACGTAGTCCTTCACTGAGAGTATCAGTGAGAACTCGTATGATGCTTACACCTCAGTATTCTGTGCCCTTTCTTATGCCCAGTGCTTGTCTCCTGAAAAGTCCCAGAAACAATGACCAACATATGTGTACTCCTAGCACAGAGACTGCAGTTTTGTGTACAGCCTTCCACTACTATAAATCAGAGTTTATTGGACGAAAAGCATACTGAAGGTGGAACAATCAACAAGGTAACTGGAATTGTGGTCATAGCAGATAATGAAAAAATTACCAAAGATTACTATACTGAAATGATGTTAAAAGAACTCAGAAATCAACTTAAAACTGAACAAAATTCCCACTGGCCCAAAATGGAATAATTTGAGCTCCAAAAGGGGTGAAAACTATAATACACTGAAGCTCCTCAAATATAATGTAATCCCAGTTCATAAAGACGTTTTAAAGAAAATGGATTTGCCAACTTTGAAAAATGATAGGGAGTCAATTTATTACCTTGAAAACAGGTATGTAAAGTAAAAGAATCAAGCACTTATTCTGCCAAATAGTAGATGAGTACAAGCATTTATCTTTAAAAAAAAAAAAAAAAGAGGGGCGCCTGGGTGGCTCAGTGGGTTAAGCCACTGCCTTCGGCTCAGGTCATGATCTCAGGGTCCTGGGATCGAGCCCCGCATCGGGCTCTCTGCTCAGCAGGGAGCCTGCTTCCTCCTCTCTCTCTGCCTGCCTCTCTGCCTGCTTGTGATCTCTGTCTGTCAAATAAATAAATAAAATCTTTAAAAAAAAAAAAAAAGAAAAGAAAAGAAATAGCTCCTTAACTATACCCAAAAAATTAATCCTTGAAAGAGTCTAGAATTTTTCATAGGCTCTTCTCACAGTTTTAAGTCCCCAGGAGTGGTTGGCTCCAAAGATAGATATTATTCATTTATATCAAGAAAGCAAAAGAAATTAACAATCACTGTCAATGATATGTAGTAGTCAACAGTTCTGTGCTCAGCACTCTAAGTTCCATATATTGGCAGACAAAGCCAGTTCCCTTCTGGGGCATAAATTGTATAATGGAGCAGTGCTGTATCTGCCAATAACCCCCAGAGGATACAGAAAGGGTTCTGTTTAACATTTACTGAGCACCAGTCATGCATGATGATCCAAAGAGACCTAAATATGTTTATGTGCCAGGGAGAACAGAGATACCATTTCTATTATCCAACAGTCTGATTTTAAAATAAATAGAAGTTACTAAGATGAAAATGCACACTACAAATGCTAGCCTACATTTAAGTGGAAAATTTCTCCAAGGAACTCAGAATTCTATGTTCCTGATGTCAATTTTATTTCAAACTAGGTAAATCAAAGGTGGAAACATCACTGATTGAGGTATATTTAGGTACATAATTTTAGCAAGTGTCACAAAGAATACTGACCAATATGCACCTTAAATACCACTCGGTAGGGTTAGAATGGCAGGTGCTTCTATGAGAAACAGAGTTGCCACCAGCATAATGCTATTCCCACAACGTATGGGTGACACGGTAACTGGGAATGGCAGAATGTGTCACATCCTTCGCTGCAACCCAGTGGCGGCTCCGACATGGGGAACACAGCTGCAGTACTATCTGGGTGCCTGTTTGAACGACTAAAAGCACAGCACTCTTCTAAAAGGACAGCATTGCCATGCCCTGATATCACTGAACAGTACATCTAAGTTATACTCCAGGATGAGGACCTGATGAGCACATTCATAAAACCTTAGAGCTAGAATCGGTCCTAAGGGTCACTGACATCATACACATAAGCTAATAATGTAATTGTATCAGTATACTCAACATTTTTTCTAGTTAGGTTGTATAACATACATAAAGAATGATAATTTTCTAATAATTTTAGCATGAAATATCAGTATTTATTTATTTATTTATTTTTTAAAGATTTTATTTACTTATTTGACAGACAGAGATCACAAGCAGGCAGAGAAGCAGGCAGAGAGAGAGGAGGAAGCAGGCTCCCTGCTGAGCAGAGAGCCCGATTCGGGGCTCGATCCCAGGACCCTGAGATCATGACCTGAGCCGAAGGCAGTGGCTTAACCCACTGAGCCACCCAGGCGCCCCGAAATATCAGTATTTAATTACCTTGGTGCTACTCATGAGGAAAATAAAAGTAATAGTCATCTGAAACTGTAATTCCATTGGCATTTAATATAAAGTTAGGAAATTAATTCACTTAAGTACATTACTCATTCCACACTAATGAAAGTTGTTGACATTTTACATTTTCTTTCCAGGAAATTGTGTTTTTCTGTAATTACATTGATAGCCCATGTGCTTGCCATTCATGGTTGCAAGTGTGTTGTCAGAATTCCCAATTAATAATAATAATAGATACTAATTTTTCACCAGAAAAAGTACCACTTCCACATCATCACATGATCATCAGGAAGTCAAGCACAGAGTTAAAAATTACAGATGCTGGAGCCAGCTGACTTTGGCCCTGTTCTTGCTCTGCTTCTTGAGTCCTTGAAAAAAATTACTGAACATTCCTATACCACCATTTCTCTACCTATAAAGTGAGGTTGATAATAATGCTATGGTTTGTTCTAAGGATTACATATAAGACATCAAGACTAGTGCTTACCAAAGCTCACTATATGTTAATTATCAATTATAACTATTAACCAGGTTCTGGATTAAGTGAAACCTCAGTAGATCAAGGAGCCTCTAGGTGGATGCACAGGGTGGGGCTATTACAGGGAGCAAACTGCAAAGACAGTAGAGTATTACCCTACTTGACAACTAGGCCTTGTCATATCCAATTATACATCTCTTAAAGTCCTGCTTCATGTGTTCTCCAGGGGTTTTACTTTTGCTCCCTCTGCCATTCTGTTCCCAATGGTCTTTTATAGGCCCCAGCCATCCAGGACCCCGTATTCATTCCCCACAGTCAGATTCTGTGGATTTGGAGTTTGGCCCCTGACATCTCACTGCATAAGTCATCCACATGGCATTTACTGAGCTGCGATAATCACAAAGAGGCCAATAAAATCACATTCTTGAGAATGATTTAATGAACACAACCTGGAAATAGGTAATAACTTTATGGAAATAAACATTTCCAAATAGGTGATCAGTTTCAAATGTTTTCTCTCAGCTCCCATTGACATCAGAAAGTATTGGCACCCCTGAGTCAAACATTACACAGAGCAACTTTACTAGACTCTTAAAAAGTTTCCTCTAGGGGCGCCTGGGTGGCTCAGTGGGTTAAGCCGCTGCCTTCGGCTCAGGTCATGATCTCAGAGTCCTGGGATCAAGCCCCACATCGGGCTCTCTGTTCAGCAGGGAGCCTGCTTCCTCCTCTCTCTCTCTCTGCCTGCCTCTCTGCCTGCTTGTGATCTCTCTGTCAAATAAATAAATAAATAAATAAATAAATCTTTAAAAAAAAAAAAGTTTCCTCTAAAGCTGGAATGGTTAAGAACTAATGTATGTTATTCTATTCCCCTCTCGCCTCTGCCTATGGGAAAAACAGATATTTCATACTAATCAAAATCACCTTCCTAATGAGGGTATACAAGAACTGTCTACTTTCTGCTCAATTTTGCTGTGACTCAAAAAAATAAAGTTTATTAATTAAAAAAATTACCCACCTGATCAAAGGTAATATAATATTTCATTATATTTCTGCCTCTCCTGTTACATGTTTTCCTAAAACCTTCTTTCTCTGGAATAGAGATGAATTTATAAATGACCTTTATATTAATCACTCTTCTCTGACTCTAATTTATAGGTAAAAGTGAAAAATGCATTGGAACAATGAAAAGGCAAGGTAATCATTTAATTTTTGTTGCAGAAAAAGGAATTATACTTTTATGATCAATTATCAGTTAATTTGTAAGGCATATGAATGTTAGAAAAGTATAAAATAGGAAATGTCTACTGTCTAGCCTCTAGCTTCCATTCAGGGGTTGATTTAGATAAAACCACTATGGAGTACCAGACAGGTTAATTCTGAAAGGGCTGATGGCAAGATTTGGAGAGTTTTATACTATTGGTTTATTTAATATTGAGAAATCAATGGAAGGGTAAGCCTTTTTACAGCATTTATCTTTTGCATAAGGAGATGTTTAAATATTTGTATTTCATATTCAGCTATGAACAACTGATGGATTAAGGTCCTCCATCTTTTATTCAGTAAATTAGGCACAAACCAGTCAAAAACACATAAGGCAACTTTCAATATATATTATAAAATAGAATAAGGAATAAGGAAGTGGAGAAACTGCTCTGACCTTAGGTAAAGTAAGATAAAGTCAAAAGAAAGAGTAGCATGCAAAACACAAGTCTCGGGTGGCTTCTGCCAGTCCAAGGGTAAAATTCAGAGTTTCTACATGAATGAACAAGCTTTAGGAAATTCTCTGTAGATGTCATTTCCCCCAACTAAGCTTTTTATAGGTATTAAAAACCAGTAAGTTTGAGGTTATATCTGACAAATGCCTAGAATTCAGATAGTCTAGGTTGCTGATCAAGGTAAGATTGACATTTTTTAAACAGAGTTAATGGCTGAGAATAAGATTGACATTCTCCTATTAAAGAAAAAAAAATACTCTAATAAGGACCCAAGTCTGCAGAGATGACCATATACTTCTGTATAAAAATAGACGGAGGAAGGAATTATTCAAGCATATTGCGAAGATTCTAAATCCATTTCAAAACAGAGTGACTGATAGTCTTAAATTCTAGGCCAAAGAGCTCTGGTTTTCTAGAAGGTCCAACAGCTACCTCTATGGATGAAAAGGAGACATAAAAGAAACAATTGTTATTTCCAGGACTCTTTCTGCCAGGAGAGAATTGGACCAATTATACAGTTATCTATCAAAGCACCTATTAAATTTATATCAACAAAATAACAAAGGTATAATATGAATACAAGAAAACACATATGAATCTGCTATCTATAATGAATGTGGGTAATGGGAGGGATATAGGGTACTCATTCAGATCAGAAACTAGGGTCAACTCATTAAGATTCAAATTCAAAAGGAGATATGTTAAAGCACACTTTTGTTTTGCCACTTTGAAAGTTATAATTTTATGTGTACCACTCCTTCCCCACACCAAAGCAAAACAATACCAAATTGCTCATACAGACCATTGCCACTTGAAGAGAATTATTTAAGATTCTAAAAAAGCAGGTGCTTATATCAAGTTTATACATCTTAGTCCAACACTAATTCCTATTCATAAAAAACAAAAGTCTAAGATTTTATTTATTTGAAAGAGAGAGAGAGAGATCACAAGTAGGCAGAGAGGTAGGCAGAGAGAGAGGGGAGGAAGCAGGCTCCCTGCAGAGCAGAGAGCCCTATGCGGGGCTCGATCCCAGGACCCCGAGACCATGACCTGAGCCGAAGGCAGAGGCTTTAACCCACTGAGCCACCCAGGCGCCCCAAGAGTATGTTTTTCTTAAAAGATTCTCTCTTTGGGGTTATCATGAGAATGACACTGGTCAATAACAGAACAAACATGCCCAGTGCCTGCCTGTTCCTCACAAAGGATATTTTCTTGAAAGGTCAGATTTACAAACAACTGAGAGAAAATTTTACACTCTTAAAATGGAATATAAATTATTATAACAAGACCCTAAATTGAAAGAAGGGCAGTTTAGAGAGTTTTTCTACTTAAAATAGGATACACTATAGTATGGACACTCTTTTTTCACTCAGTGATATGTTATTTCATCTATGCCCTTGGTTGAATGACTGTCTATGTGCCAATGACGTCACATTCAGATCTTTAGAAGAGGCATCTATTCTAAACTCCACATATGGACTTCCAGTTGTCAATGGCCATCTCCAAGTTTCATCTCTGAGTTTAAACTCAACATCCCGAAGTTAGAACTCACAATCAGGTGAACAGGATTCTTTACCAACATTCCCTAATGTAGTAAAAGGTCTTACACTCCACACTCTATATAGTTGTGAAAGTTCAAACCTACAAGTCTTCACTGATACAGTGCTATGTTTTGCAGCACTATTCAAACCTGCTGCTTTTATCTCTTGATATTTCTAGCCTTCTTTTACTTTTCTCCATCTCCATTGTCACCACTCTAACCCAAGAACCACCATCTTTTGGCTGGCACACTGGATTGTCCTCCTAATGAGTTTTATCACATTCATTCTTCACCTTTTTAAATCTGCAATACACATGGCTTTCAGTGTGACCACTTATTAAATGATAAATATTACTCCCATAGTAAAAGTCTTCAAGAGTATGATTAGAATGAAGACGTAAATCCTTGATACAATCTATTAGGTATTCAGTCTCCATCTTCTATCTGTTTCCAACCTCTTCTTGCATCACACCCTTCATTGTTCTTTATTCTCCAGACACTCCAACATTTATCCAGCTTCTATACATCTTCCGGCTTCAACCTTCCCTGACAAATCTATCCATCTACCTCAACCTTCTTAGACTTTGCAAATTTATATTCTTTGCACATTTCAGACCTCAGTTCAAATCTTACTTCCTCGGGGAAGTTATATGTGACTTTCTAGATGAGACTGAGTCCCTGTGATAAAAGCCATCAAAACTACCATAACTAAACATTTCCATAACTATTTAGCTACGGTCATTATCACGTGCAAGAATGTAAACTATCTGGGAGCAGGACTTTCATTTATTTTGTTCAGCCAGCCTCAAGTTCAGAGCCTATTGGGTAAGAGTCACAAAGTAAGTATCTTTAGACTAAAGAAAGAGATGAAAGCTATTGTGTCACAGTTGCAGATTTTTATAAAGACTAATAAATTCAGGTAGTTGATCAGGTAGTTCATTTTTTATTTATAATGTGGGGCAAATAAAACACATGCAAGGTATGAAAACAGGCTTCAACAACCAAAAAAAAGTTAAAATTTTACCAAAGATAACCCTGTTCTAAAAGATACCATTTTATCTAGATGCAGCAGCCAATCTCAAGTTATACCAAAAAAGTCAACAAGCATATTTTTGATGCAATTGATTCAGGAGGGGAGAGTGGGTAAAACAGACTTTCCAGGCAACTGCAGGGTCGGGTTTTTATGGAGTGAAACAGGTACCTCCACAGGTTTTGAGCAGAGGAAAGTAACAGTCCACTTTAATAAAAAGATCACTTGGACGGCTTTGTTGTGAATAGATGTAGGCATGCATACAAAGCAAGAAGTAAGGAAATGAGGTAGAAGGTCATTGCAATGGTCCTGGCAAGAAATAACAGAGGCTCAGACAAAGCAGCGATAGCGAAAAACATTCTTGATATATACTAAAAGTGGAGTTCGTAGACTTCTTGACTGATGAATATGGGGTCTGGGACAAAGAGTAATCAAAGTTGTTTTGTTCTGAGCAAACAGAAGAATTAAAAGTAAAGGAAATTTGTGGGGTGGGTAGATAATCAGGAATTCAGTTTTGGACATACTGACTGAGAGGATGTTCATTTTGATATATGAAAGTTCATCACCATGGACTTGAAATTCAATGCAAGCCCATTTAACTTTTCTTCTTTTTCTTTTCTGTATTATTTTTTTTCCACAAATCTTCAGAAACTCAAAGAAACCATTAAATTAACATAAGATGATCTTACACTCTTCAAGAGGCACACGCAAGCATTACAACTCTATTATGAAGTTTACACATATTAATAGAACTTTTTCCTGGAGTCTGTAAGACTTGAAATGTAAGCAAATATATTAGTTATATCATTGTTTCAGGTACTCAGCAAAATTCTTTAATTAGAATAACTAAATCAAAATTTTTGCCTATGTTTATTTTAAGAGTTATAAATAATGATAAAACACTATATTCTACAGTAATTATTTAGTAGGTTCTAAAATGCAGGAAACTTTAACCTTATTAATTAAGAAATCCACAAACTTTTTTTTTTTTTTTTTTTATTTGACAGAGAGAGAGATCACAAGCAGGCAGAGAGGCAGGCAGAGAGAGAGGAGGAAGCAGGTTCTCCGCTGAGCAGAGAGCCCGATGCGGGGCTCGATCCCAGGACCCTGAGATCATGACCTGAGCCGAAGGCAGCGGCTTAATCTGCTGAGCCACCCAGGCGCCCCAAGAAATCCACAAACTTTGAACATAATTTGAGGGATTCTCAAAAACAGACTGCAATTATTTAAATGTTTATAACAGAGTGGCTAATATATATGTTCCTATTTAATTTTTAGAAATTATATCATTAAAAATAGATAATTTTCAACATTTTGAGGAAACTCCATGCTGTTTTCCAAAAATAAATGTAAATTGTTTTGATACAAAATTTTCCCCAAATAATCAGCAACCACTAGAATAATGCTTGAAACAAATAATAATCTAAGGATGTTAGTTAACAGAATAACAACCAAACACAAAAGCAGGGATAAGGGACGCCTGGGTGGCTCGGTTGGTTGGGCATCTGCCTTCAGCTCGGGTCATGATCCCAGGGTCCTGGGATTGAGTTCTGCATCGGGCTCCTTGCTTAGCAGAGAGGCTGCTTTCCCCTCTGTTTGCCTCTCTCCCTGTGTTTGTGTTCTCTCTCTGTCTCTCTCTAACAAATAAATAAATAGAATCTTAAAAAAAAAAAAAAAAGGGCAGGGATAACACAAGTGCAAAAAAATACCTGCCCATTTGCACTAAAATTATTCAGTCAATACTTTTAGCTTTTTCCAGTATAATTCTTATTTATTTATTTATTTGAGAGATAGTGTGCAAGCAGGGGGGTGGAGGGGCAGAAGGAAAGAATCTCAAGCAGACTCAGCGATGAACACAGAGCCTGCCATGGGGTTCAATATCATGACCCTGAGATGATGACCTGGGACAACCAAAACCAAGATTCAGATGCTTAACTGACTGAGTCACCCAGGTGTCCCATAACTTTTTCTAATATAATTTAATGAGGTTGTGTACAGAGATAGACTAACAATAATATTTTCTACTTTTCTACAAGTAAAAATGAAACTTCTCCCTGCCTATAGTTGGAAGAAATGTAATTTTGAGATATCCCATTGAGCGTATGTTGAGATACACCATTGGGCAAATACTGAGCTGTTGCATAAGGTATACCAAAAATAGTTATGCAAATAAAACATGAAAATGATATACATTTTTAGTACCTCAAAATACAGGTTTTCTTACATCCTGAAAAAAATTATGTAAGACCCCAGTGAAAAACCAGAAGACAGGTAGCTTTTCAAGTTATAGGCGAGACAGAGAAACCAGGATTGGATTTACCAAAAATAAATCAGGGGGGGAAATATATACATATGTATATACATATATGTACATATTATTATATACATACATATATGTGTATATAAATATATGAATGGGGCAAAGGCAACTCTTTTCAAGATAGTGCTTATCAGGTACATACTGCTTATCAAATAATGAAGGAAGGCTCCCTGAGAAATAGAAAACAAATGAGGTGAAGCCTAAGTGTATCCCAGTTTACTGCTTGACAGTTTCCAGGGAGTGAGATAAGGAGGGAAATCCTTGGCAGATGCATTACATTCCCTGAATTTAAGAGGCAAGGCTAAGAGTCCAGAGAGACCAAGGCAGCTGGAGTTCACATGAGAGTACCTGTGATAGCCACGGTTCTCCTCAAGTATTCAGCATAACACTGATTAGTAGATGAATGTGACGAAATTATCTGAGGCCAAGAAAACAGTCACCGAGAAAGATACTATACTGGATATAGTACCAATATTATATGGAAGACTGTGCCTTAGTAATGGAGGATAATTAGCTCTAGGCTGAATACTGCTCCAAGACTGCCTAGCATTCCATTAAAGCAAGACCTAAAAGAATCAAACTATCTCCAAATAACTCAACTGCAGTTCAGACAAAAACATAAAAACAAAACAAAACAAAACAAAACAAAACTCATAATCACAGAAATATTTGTAAGGATGCAAAAGTATCCAACACCCAACAATGTTAAATTTATAATTTGGCATCCAACCAAAAATTGCCAAACATGTAAAAAAGCAATAAGTATGAGCCATTATTTAGAGAATTATCAGTCAGATGAAATGGATAATACAGATAATAAACTAATACAGAAGATAAAGTTAACAGACAAAGACATGAAAACAGTTATCATACTGTGTTCCATATATTCAAAAAGTTAGAGATAGAGATTTTTAGAAGACCCAGCTAAGTCAAGAGATGAAAGCT
This sequence comes from Lutra lutra, assembly GCF_902655055.1. Lineage (NCBI taxonomy): Eukaryota > Metazoa > Chordata > Mammalia > Carnivora > Mustelidae > Lutra > Lutra lutra. Next base: position 47,338,197 of record NC_062283.1, on the reverse strand, counting down.
AAAATACCTTGGATAAAAAATAGACTACATAGGGTAAGTAAGAGACTAAACATTGCCAAGCAAGGAATTAGTGAACTCAAAGACATAGCTAGAGTGTATAGGTAGAAATATAGATAGAAACTATCTAAAATGAAACACAATAAGAAAAAATTTTTAAATAGATTAAAAGAGTATCCGTGAACCATGGGACAACTTCAAGAGCCTAAATATTCATGTAATTGAAGTACTCACAGTGGACAAAAAGTTTTTTTATAAGATTTTATTTATTTATTTGACAGAGAGAGATCACAAGTAGGCAGAGAGGCAGGCAGAGAGAGAGGGGGAAGCAGGCCCTCTGCTGAGCAGACAGCCCATTGCTGGGCTTGATCCCAGGACCCTGAGATCATGACCTGAGCCGAAGGCAGAGGCTTAACCCACTGAGCCACCCAGGCGCCCCCAAAAATTTTTTTGAAGATTTTTTCCCAATCTGTTAAAACCATAAACCCCAAATGCATGAAGGCATCATTTACCAAACACCAGAAACATGAACAGTACACCAAAGCACAACATAACTGAATTGCTGAAACCAGTGATGAAGAGAAAACTTGAAGAGCAGCCAGAGAATAAAGATATGTTGAGACAAACAATAGCGATACAGCACATTTTTCATCAGAAATAATTCAAATGAGAAGAAAGTGAAGCAAGACTTTCAAAAGTATTGAAAGAAACAAAAACTCAATTCTGAATCCTATACAAGGTAAAATATCTCTTAAAAATGTAGGTGGAGGGCCAGGGAGCCTGCTTCCTCCTTTCTCTGCCTACCTCTCTGCCTACATGTGATCTCTATCTGTCAAAGAAATAAATAAAATCTTTTAAAAAAATGTAGGTGGAATAAAGTAATTGCAGACAAACTAAAAATATTCATCAACAGTAGATCTTTATTACCAGAAATATATAAGATGCTCTTCAGGCAAAAGAAAAATGACACCATGGGGAAATATGAAACTATATAAAGAACAAAGAGCACTGGAAATAGTAAGCATATAGGAAAATATATAAGCTATTCATTTTTAAAATCACTTTGAAAGGCAAATTTATTGTTTAAACAAAAATACTAACAAGGCAGACAATCAGTGAGGTAATAGAAGGCTTTAACAGGACTACCAACCATTTCGAGGTAACTGAAGGTTCAGAACACTTTACCCAGCAATAGCCCATATACATTCTTTCCAAGTGTACACATAGTATTTGCCAAAATAGAGCACACTCTGACCATTTTTTTCAAATCAGATTAAACTCATTCAAATATGTTCTGTAACCACGATGGAATTAAACTGTATATTAGTAACAGAAAGACACCTTAATTATCTCCAAATATTTTGAAAGTAAATAATTCACTTCTTAATAGCATAGGGGTCAAAATATAACCCAAAGAGAAATAAGAAAGTACACCAAACTGAATGAAAATAAAAACTCAACAAATCAATACCTGCACAGTCTCACCAAAAGACTCCTTAAGGGAAACTGATGTCAATATGTTTCTATATTAAGAGGAAAAGGTCTCAAAATATATAACCCCAGGTTCAAACTTAAGTAACTGGTAAAAGAAGAATAAATTAAATCCAAACTAAGAAGAGGGAAAAAAAAACCTTGAGTGAAGGGGCGCCTGGGTGGCTCAGTGGTTAAAGCCTCTGCCTTTGGCTCAGTCATGGTCCCAGGGTCTTGGGATCCAGCACCACATTGGGTTTTCTGCTCAGTGGGGAGCCTGCTTCCTTCTCTCTCTCTGCCTGCCTCTCTGCCAATTGTGATCTCTGTCTGTCAAATAAGTAAATAAAATCTTCAAAACAAACAAACAAACAAAAAACTAAAGTGAAAATAAATGAAGTAGAAAACAAAAAGTCATAATAAAGAAAAATCAATGAAACATATGGGCGGTTCTTGCTGAAGATAAATAAAAGTGATAAATATGCAGACAAACTGGTTGTGAAAAAAGAGGAAAAAATACAAAATACCAATGACAGGAATAAAAGAAGTGACTTCATTACAGAATCTAGAGATATTTAAAAAATAAAGAAACATAAATAATGATATGCTTATAAATTTGGCAACATAGAAGAAATAGACAAATTACTTGAAAACACACTACCATGTCTCATCAAAAAAGTGATAAATTGTATAGCTCTATATGAATTTTGAAAATGTATTTTTTAGTTAAACTTCTTCTACAAATAAAAGTCAAGATGGCTTCACTGATGAATTCTATCAAACACTTATGGGAGACATAATATTAATTATATATAAAGTCTTCCAAAAAATTACAGAGGGGCAAATAATTCCAAACCTTTTCAATCAGGCCAGCATTACCCCAACACTATAAACAAAAAATATATAAGGAAAGTACAGATCAATATCCCTCAAGAATATAAATTCAAAAATTATTAAAAATATTTTAGTTAATAGAAATGAATGATATATAAAAAGGATTACCAAGGACTGTTTTCTAAAAATGCAAGGTTATCTTAAACATTTGAAAATTAATCAATACATCCATCACCTTAATAAGCTGAAAAAGAGAAATATAATCACTCCATCATCTCTGGATAATGAAAAAAAATATTTGAGAAAATCCCAACATCCATTCCTATTAAAAAATGTTCACCAAATTTGAAGAGGAGGAAAATTTCTCAGTTGTATAAAGGGCATCTTCTAAAATCCTACAGCTAACTATACTGGAAGAAAAAATATTGTACAAGGATGTTTAGTTTCATCACTTCTATTCACTTACACTATAAGTTTAGCTGATGGGATGAGGAAAGAAAAAGAAAACACAGGCATCCAGAATTGAAAGTAGAAGTAAAACTCTATTCAGAGTTAATGTGACTAATGACATAGAAAATCCAATGCAATCTACAAAATAGCTACTAATAGGTGAGATCAGCAAGGTAACAGGATATTAAGATCAATATACAAAAGAAATTGTATTTGTATAGTGGTGATGAATATTATAAAACTGACATTTAAAGTAACCATTTAAAATACCAGAAATATAAAGTACTTAGATGTTAATTTGACAAAATATGTAGAAAACTACAAAATATTCCTAAGGAAATTAAACAGTGTTTAAGTAAATGAAATGATATACTGTGCTCAAGAATCAGAAAACAGTATTTTTAAGATGTCAATTTTTCCCAAATCTACATCATCTACATTCATTTACTGATTCAATGTAATCCCAATCAAAATCCCAGCAGGCTTTTTTTTAAATAGAAATTAACAACTGGATTCTAAAATTCATATAGAAATTCAAAGGAACTAGATTCAAAGGAACCAGAATATCCAAAACAACTTTAAAGAAGAAGAACAAAGTTGAAGAAGTAAAACTACTTATCTGGGTCTTATTATAAAGACAGATAAGTCAATAGAACAAAAAGGAGCCCAGGAATAAATCTACACATATATGGACAACTGATTTTATGACAAAGGGTTTAAAGTCAGCTTAGTGGAGAAAACACTTGATAACTACATGCAAAAAAAAAAAAAAAAGGGGGAGAAGGAGGACAAGTAGAAGAGGAGGAGAAGGTGAGGGGAGGAGAAAAAGAAAGGAAGGAAGGAAAGGAGGGAGGATAAGAAAGAAAAGAACAATTTCTATCTAAATTTTACATTGCATATAGAAATTTACTAAAAATGGATTATATGCCTTAATATAAAACCTAATACTTTAAAACTTTTGGAAGAAAACATATGAAAAAACTTTATGACCTTGGGTTAGAAAAAGATTTCTTAGATATGAAACCAAAAACAAGTTTCATAAAAGGGGTGATACACTGATAAACTGGATAATTCTGCTCTTTAGAAGACACTAGTGTAAGAGAATAAAAAGAAAAGTGCCAGATTGGAAGAAAATATTTTCAAGATATATATGTAATCAAGGATTTGTATCCAGAATACATAAAGAAAATTCAAAATTCAATAATAAAAAAGCAATTCAATTTAAAAAAAAACAGGCAAAAAAGATCTGGACAGTCATCAAAAAGATGTATAGATGGCAAATAAGCATATGAAAAGATGTTCTATATCATTAGGCATTAGGGGATCTCAAATTAAAGCTACAGTGTGCCACTATTACCTACTGAGTAGAATGGCTAAACTTAAAAAGACTGACCACATCAAGTACTGGTGATGATGTGGAAGATGGTGATGATTTTATGGAAACATAAAATGATACAACCACTTTGAAAAACAATTTGACAGTTTCTTAAAATGCCAACACACACTTAACATATAATCCTGCCATTCAAATCTTCTAATTATTCAGGATGAAAGAAACCAAAAACAAGCCCTTGCCCTCAAAAGAAGCCCCACATACTGTAAGGTTCCATTTATATAAATTTCAATGGTATGCAAACTAATCTATAGTAACTGAAGGCAGAACAGAAGTTGCCTATGAATAAAATGAATTAGTAAGGCTAAGAGTGAGGGACTACGATGGAATCTCTTGGGACAAGAAAATCGGGGCCATGAAGGTCATTATTTTGATTTAATAATGGTTTCTCTGGTGTACATATATATAAAAACATATATATACATATATGTAAAAATTTATTGTATATGTTATATATGCACAGTTTATTGCATGTATATCAATTTTAACTCAAAAAACCTGTTAAAAATAACAGAAAAAATGTAAAGTGCATTTTGACTGCCTATCCAGCTAATATATTTGTGTGTTAAAATTTAGAACTTGCTTCTAAGTATAATGGATCTTTGTAATAATGCCATTAAATATATAAAGTGACTATTTTATTCTTCTGTGATAGCTAAAGAACTACAGCAAATGCTTACAACTTGTGACAGCACATTCAATACTAGATCAGTTGTTGCAAATCAATTCTACTATATTTTCATGCAATATACTTTAGATATTTTATGATTCTTTTGGAAGTTAATGTATCCACATATGTACTTAGAATTCACAGCTAGATCTATGTTTATTACCATTGTAGGAAAAAAAAAATGTGTGATGTATTAAGACTTCCCTGAAATATAAATAATGGCATTCAAATATGCTGCATATTGGGTCATTTTTTTCAAATTCTAAAACTGGTATACTATTATAGAGCCTAAATGAACTAGGTTTACACAGAATTCATTTATTCATTCAACAAATATTTCTGAATGCCCATTCTATGTGTTGCCTCCGTCACAGCATACCTTATATAAAATTATTTGATGGTGAAGTCCCGTAAGTATTTTGTGAAAATGGACAGTATGTTTAGGAAATTTGTATGCTTCAGCTATCATACTTAATTTCCTGTGGTAAGTTAAATGATTTATTACAGCAGTTCTCAAACTGTAGCTGTATCTGATTCAACTGGAGAGAGTGTTAAGTAATAGATTGCTGAATGCCAACCACAGAGTTTCTGACTCAGGAGGTCTGAGCTTGTACAGGATATTTGTAGTTCTAGTAAGTTTCCAAATGAAGCTGATACTGCTGGCCCAGGAATCATTCTTTGTGAATCACTGATTTATTAGAAATAACTGTATAATTGTGACTAATTAAAAAATAGAGTTTAAATCTGGGGAGTAATAAAGGTAAGGTACCTCAATAAAAAAAAAATAGGAAACACCTTTTATTCACTTTAAATCTCACTTCACATATTATATCATGATTACAAATGTGAAAGTCTGTAGTTAAACTGAACCAGCACTCCTGTGTGTGGCATTTACACTTGCAGTATTTCTTAACAGAATTGGGGAAAAATTCTGTGAACCCCAAATCTGACCAACTTCTTCAGTTAATGGGAGAGACATACTATAGCAACTTTGATAGGGCAAATGATTACTGCATATTTGAGCATTCTTTTGGCTCAAGTTATCTATCTCTCTACCCTGAGAATATTAAAATATCACAGTGGAGCAATAAAACCAGAAGAAATCTTTTGGGCACAAAAGATTTAGGCAACACTGAATAAATAGGGCATCTCCACTGGGATTTATACACCAGCAAATCTGTTCACTGAGTTCTCATGAGAAGAGTGAAACAGAAGACTGGAACTTAAATAGAAAACGGTAATAAAATCAACCCCATATCTTATACAATAATCCTTTCCAAAAATGAAAAGTGTTATATAATGAAGGGCGGTAGCAAAACCTAATAAAGATGCTAAATTACTGTGTAAGCTTCCTGTGTATTTTTATCACACTTATATAAACTACTGTGTGGTGACAAACCAGAATGACTATTCACCAAAAAGCTCAACAGAAACCATGCCTTCTGTGAAGAGGGCATTACAAACATTCTTGGAATAACAGGGCAGCCAATGCATCAAAATCACCTTTAACCAGATATTTTCCCTGGAATTTTCATGTAAGTGGAAATATTTCACAGAAAAACTAAAACATGCACCAAAATTGTGATGCCTATCTCTATACCCATCCATTCATCCATTCATCCACCACCCAACCACCCAACCACCCACGTTTCTATGTAATTAGCTATCATTCCTTCTAAATACCATTTATTTTTAATCAATGGCATCCAAAATGTGTTGACACTATTTGGTTAAACCAATGAAGCTGTCCAGGGGATGTACTGACTCGAATATCTCATTTAATGGGAAATAATGTAAGGGAACTATAACATTACAGGAATGGTATATTACATATTAAAACCTAGAAAAATCAACAAATTGAGAGTTAATATTCTTTTTTTTTAAGATTTTATTTATTTATTTGAGAGAGAGAGACAGTGAGAGAGAGCATGAGCGAGGATAGGGTCAGAGGGAGAAGCAGACTCCCAGTGGAGCTGGGAGCCTGATGCGGAACTCCATCCGGAGTCTCCAGGATCATGACCTGAGGCGAAGGCAGTCATCTAACCAACTGAGCCACCCAGATGTCCCGAGGGCTAATGTTCTTTATGCATGCATTATGTCACAAGACTCACGCTCTGTCTGAACAAAAGTTTCATGGGACATACTGACTGCTATATAAGCTCATGGTACGCAAAACCTAAAATTAAGAAAAAAAAGAGCAAACAGTGTTATAGTCCAGGTTTGAATTGCTGGTGACAGATGAGAATATAATATTTCAGGTGCTGAAAATATATTTTTTCACTGAGACAATATGAATGATAAGATGTTAATTTGGAAAAATGGTTTTAGAAATGTACCTTTAGGTTTAGTATTAAATATAGAAAAATATAATAAAAATATTGCTTTATTTTGGTCTAACCTCTTTCAGAGAATTATGGCAAGTCATTTTTATATAGAGATAACAAACCTTATCATCCTTTCATGTTTCTCCAAATGCTATTTTTAAAAAATTATACAGCTTCTATGCTCATAACAATAGTATTATGGACATTCAACTCTCCCTAGAGACTTTTTAAAATGTGTGAAATACCTTAGATATTTGGCACTTATCAGTTGAGGAGGGCTATCTGATAAATTAGCAAGAAGAATCAGAGATTTGACAAAATATATTCACTAACAGAGAATTTGCAAATCCCAAACCTTAACATAATCACAGTTTATACAATTAGTAAAGACTCTCAGGAGCTAGCAAGATGGCAATATTCACATTCTGTGGATCTTAATGGCTGAAAAAGACATCTCTCATCATATTTCCCCCTTAACAACAATCCATCCATGGACAAAGGTGCCTTTGGGAGTTGTGTGATCCAGTGCCACATGCCAAGGAACCAAGGGGTCTTGCCCACCCATGTATACGCAAAAACCTCAGTTCCAGCTGTGAATTCTGAAGGAGGCTGTGAGCTGACTCCTACCCATTTGAGCCATGGTCCAGGATCCTCTGAAAAATGTTGTCTTAGACAATAACCCATGGATGAATGAGCCTTTGTGGAAGTCCAGGTTTTTCAGCAGAGAAGTTCCAATATATCATTGAAGAAAAAAATACACAATTTTGTTGCACTGGAGAGGGTAGAAGAAACTGATTTTACCTGCATTACTCCTCCAAGGCAGCACAGCTCAGCACCAAGAGAGAACTACCCATGATTTCTCCCATGGGGGAAAAATGACAGCATGTGAATGAGCATCCACTATTCCAGATATGCAGGATGCTGCCAAAAGCCATTTCTCCCCTGCCATATTCAGAGTATTGCATAATACTCCCAATAATTGCTCCCAATAACTGGGGGCAAGAAGAGACTATGGATAGGACTTTAGGAGGGCATTAAAGGGACATGAATACTACTGAATGTGTCATGGACTCCATCAAGAGACAGCCCAGAGGGGAACCTGGGTGGCTCAGTGGGTTAAGCCTTTGCCTTCAGCTCAGGTCATGATCTCAGGGTCCTAGGATTGAGCCCCGCATTGGGCTCTCTACTCAGCAGAGAGCTCATCCTGCTTCCTGCTTTCTCTGCCTGTCTAGTTGTGATCTCTCTCTCTCCGTCAAATGAATAAATAAAAGAGAGAGAGAGAGAGAGACAGCTCACAAACTGCTGGGGATGCCTTGTTTGCATACTCCACTTTCACCACCTCCCCCTCTGCAGGACTTACACACATCCCTCACCCATGACTAGCTCTCTATACCCACTCCCTATGGTGGTGGTGAGAGAGTTTTGGCTGACAGCTAGTAAACATGTACAGAAAGCTGGCCTGAATCTGCAGGCCAAGGAGAGACCACAAACTTGAACTTTAGTCCCACTTGTGGGAAAACAAAAAGGAAGCTGTCAGTATCTGGTCTGGCATGTTGCAGGATGAAGAGAAGGCAAACAAGCTAAAGAATTTTGCCACAAAAGGGAGAAAGAAGAGCAAAACAAATGTATCTAATAGGAGAACTAGCAGGATTTATGGATGATATTTCTCTTCCAAAGGTAGTTAATAAAGACTAGAGGAGGTGACTGCTATTTTAAATGCAAAGCCAGCAATACAAAACTTGAAAGAAGATGAAAAGTTAAGGAAACATGACACCATCAAAAAACCAAAACAGTTTCCCAGTAACTGATCTGAAAGACTTAAGATCTGCAATATACCTGGTAAAAAATTCAAAATAGTTATTCACAGAAACTCAAAGAACTAGCACAAAGCATAGAAAGAAAATTGATGAAATCTGGAAAATAATACACAAACAAAATGGAAATTTTAACAGAAATCATAAAAAAAAGAAAGCAAACAAATTCTAGAGCTAAAGAATACAATGAATGAAATTTTTAAAATTCAATGGAAAGCACCAACATCAGAATGGATCAAATGGAAGAAAGAATCTGTGACTTAGAATGCAGGCACTTTGAAATTATACAGTCAGAGCAGAATAAAGGAATAATACTGAAAGACAGTGAAGAAAGCCTACATGAATTATAACATACCAACAACTTATGAATTGTTAGACTTCCAGAAGGAGGAGAGAGGGAGAGGGAGGCAGAACAAATATTCAAAGAAATAATGACTGAGAATTTCCCAAATCTGGAAAGAGATTCAGATATCCAAGTTCATGAAGCTTGTATGTCACCAAATAAATTCAACTTAAAGAGATCCTCTTAAGAAACATTAAAACAAAACTATCAAAAATCAGAGATGGAGAGAGATTCTGAAAAAAGCAACAAGAGAAAAGAATATAGCAGACAAAGAAACCTACATAAAGCTATCAGTGAATTTTCCAGCAGAAACCTTACAGACCAGGAGAATGTGGGGATAATATATTTAAAGTGCTGAAAGAAAAAAAACTGACAATCAAGAATACTCTAACTAGCAAAGTTATCCTTCAGAAATATAGGAGAGATAAATACTACCCCAAGAAAAGAGAAGCTGAGAAAATTCAGCACCCCTAAGATGTGCACTACAAAAAGTGCTGAAATAGGTTTCTAAGACGAAAAGAAATGACTGTAATTTGCAAGTAAAACATAGGAAACAGGAAAATAAAGACCACACTAATAAAGGTAAGTAAGAAGTTAAATTCAGAATACTCTATACCATGATATGGTGGTATTAACCACCTAAATTTAGTATAAAGGTTACAGTAAAAAAGTATTAAAAATAAATATAGCTATAAAAATCAGTTAATGAGGGGCGCCTGGGTGGCTCAGTGGGTTAAGCCGCTGCCTTCAGCTCAGGTCATGATCCCAGGTCCTGGGTTCAAGCCCCACATCGGGCTTTCTGCTCAGCAGGGAGCCTGCTTCCTCCTCTCTCTGCCTGCCTCTCTGCCTACTTGTGATTTCTCTCTGTCAAATAAATAAATAAAATCTTTAAAAAAAAATCAGCTAATGAATACACAATATTAAAAAAAGATAAATTGTGACATAAAAACCATAACAGGAGAGAATAAAAGAGTAGAGTTTTTGTATGCCTTCTAATTTGTTACCAGTATTAAAATAGACTTGTATCTATAAGATGTTTTATGGTAACTACAAGCAAAAATCTACAGTAGATACACAATAATAAAAAGAAGGTAATCCAAACATACCACTACAAATACTATCAATTCACAAAGAAAGGCAGCAAGAGAGGAAGGACCAAAAGAACCTACAAAATAACCCGGGGTGTGGCGGGGGCGGGGGAGATGGCATTCCCAAGTCTTTACACATCAATAATTACTCTGAATGTAAATGGATTGAATTCTCTAATCAAAGGGCATGGAGTGGATGGATGGATGAAATTAAAAAATGAAAACAAGACACAACTATATGCTCCTTATAAGACACTCATTTCATTTTTTAAAGAAAACTTTGGTTTTTTATACTTTCTTAAATTTGATTTTATTATTTTTTCGTCATGGTAAGTGTACTCTTTAATCCATATCATCTATTTCACCCATGCTCTCATCCACCTCCCCTCTAGCAACCATCAGTTTGTTCTCTATAGTTAAGAGTCTATTTCCTGGCTTTTTTTTTTCATTGTTCATTTGTTTTGTTTCTTAAATTCCATATATGAGTGAAATCATATGCTATTTGTCTCTCTCTGACTTATTTTGCTTAGCTTTATACACTACAACTCCATTCATGTTGTTGCAAATGGCAAGATTTCATTCTTTTTACGGCAGAATAATATTCCAGGGTGTGTGTGTGTGTGTGTGTGTGTGTGTGTGTGTATACCACTTCTTCATCCATTCATCTGTCGATGGACACCTGGGGTGCTTCCATGACTCCACACTTTAGCTCTTGTAAATAATGCTGCAATAAACACAGGAGTGCATGTATCCCTTTGAATTGTTTTTGTATTTTTAGGTAAATGCCAAGAAGTGGAATCCTGGATTGTAGGGTAGTTCTATTTTTTAATGCTTTGAGGAAACTCCATACTGTTTTCCACAATAGTTGCACCAATTTGTATTCCCACCAACAGTGCAAGAGAGTTCCCATTTCTCCACATTCTCACCCACACTTGCGTCTCATGTTTTTGATTTTAGTCATTCTGACAGATGTGAGGTGATTTTTCATTGTGGTTTTGATTTGCATCTCCCTGATGATGAGTGATGTTGAGCATCTCTTCCTATCTATTGATCAGCTGTATGTCTTCTTTGGAGAAATGTCTGTTCATGTCTTCTCCCATTTTTAATTGAATTATCAGAATCTTGGGGGTATTTTTTTAATAAGTTCTTTATGTATTTTGGATACTAACCCTTTATTAGATATGTAATTTGCAAATATCTTCTCCCATTCAGTAGGTTGCCTTTTAATTTTGATTGTTTCCTTCACTGTGCAGAAACTTTTTATTTTTATGCAGTCCCAATAGGTTATTTTTGCTTTTATTTCCCTTGCCTGAGGAGGCATATATAGAAGAATGTTGCTAAAGCTAGTATCAGAGATTACTCTCTGAGCCCTTTTCAAGAATTTTTATGGTTTCAGGTCTCATATTTAGGTCTTTAATTCATTTTGTATATGATGAAAGGAAGTGGTCCAATTTCATTATTTTGCATGTGGCTGTCCAGTTTTCCCAACACTATTTCTTGAAAAAAACTGTGTTTTTCTGATTGTATATTCATTTTTTCTTTGTCAAGGATTAACTGACCATAGAATTGTGGGTTTCTGGGTCTTCTATTCTAGTTCATTGATCTATATGTCCTCTTTTTATGTCAGTATTGTACAGTTTTAATTATTATAACTTGAAATCTGGAATTGTGATACTGCTAGTTTTGTTTTTATTTTTCAAGATTATTTTGGTTATTTGAAGTCTTTTGTGGTTCCATTCAAATTTTAGGATTATTTTTTCTAGCTTTGCAAAAAATGCTATTGGTATTTTGATAGGATTGCTTTAAATCTATATACTTCTTTGAGTGGTATAGATATCTTAACAATACTTGTCCTTCCAACCCATAAGCATGGAATAGTCTTTCCATTTCTTTGTGTTGTGTTGAATTTCTTTTATTAGTGTTATACTTTTCAGAGTACAGAGTATTTTTCACCACCTTGATTAAGTTTATTCCTAGATATTTTATTGTTTTTAATGCAACTGTAAGTGAAATTATTTTCTTAATTTCACTTTCTGCTGCTTCGTTATTACTGTATAGGCATGCAACAGATTTCTATACATTGATTTTGTATCCTGTGACTTTACTGAATTCATTTATCAGCTCTAGTAGTTTTTTGGTGGAGTATTTAGGGTTTTCTATATATAGTATCCTGCAATCTGCATATAGTAAGACTTGTACTTCTTCCTTACTGATTTGGGTGCCTTTGACTTCTTTAGGTTACCTAATTGCAGTGGCTAGGTCTTGCAGTACTATGCTGAATAAAAGTGTTGAGAGTGGACATCCCTGTCTTGTTCCTGATTTTCTGTTACTTGTTTTGTGGTTGCTTCTACAGGTGTTCTCTAACCTTTTTTTCCCTTTTCTTTTGCTTTCTTTTATTGCTTATTGGCTTTCTTTAATGATATTCTTTGCATATCTATTACTGTTTTTTTTGTTTTGTTTTGTTTTATCATTACCATTAAGTTTGTATATAACATCTTTTGCATACAGCAGTCTATATTAAGTTGATGGCTGCTTAGGTTTCAGCCCATTCTTTACTTCTCTCCCTCCCCATATTTTAGGTAGATGATGTCATATTTTATGTGCTTTCATCAATCCCTTGACTAATTTTTACAGAAATATTTATTTTTACTCCTTTTGTGTGTCTGTGTGTGTGTTTAAATTTTTAGACTCTTACCAATCATCTTCCTTTACACTCAAAGTGTCCCCTCTAATGTTTCTTCCAAAGCTGGTTTAGTGATCATGAACTCCTTTAGTTTTTGTTTGTCTGGGAAACTCTTTTATCTCTCCTATTCTGAATGACAGACTTGATGGATACAGTATGCTTAGCTGCAGATTTTTTCCTTTCAGCACTTTGTATTATGCCACTTTCTTCTAGCCTGCAAAGTTTCTGCTTAAAAATCTGCTGATAGCCTTATGAATTATTCCTTGTATGTAATGGTCTTTTCTCTTGCTGCTTTAAATTTTTCTTTACCACTACTTTTTGCCATTTTAATTACTATGTGTCTTATATACTCCGCCTTAGGTTGAATTTTTGGGCGGATCTCTGTGCCTCCTGGATCAGGATATCTATTTCCTTCCCCAGATAAGAAAGTTTTCAACTATTATTTCTTCAAATAAATTTTCTGTGCTCTCATCTCTCTCTTCTTCTGGGATTCCTATAGTGCAAATGTTATGCTTGATGGAATCACTGAGTCCTCTGAGACTATTCTCAATTTGCATTATTTTCTTTTTGTGGTGCCTGTAGTGTCTTGTAGTGCAGTGTGGCCTATTCCCTGGGTCTGGCACTCTACATAGTGTCTCCTATGTGTGTTGCATGTCCTTTGCTATTGGGTCTTGGCCTCTTTTTCCTTCAGTCCTGTTGTCTGCAGATGTTCTCTTTGCCTGTTGTGGGCAGCAAGGTGTGTGGTGGTCTGCCTATGAAATGAGACCTGCTCTTGTCATCACTAGAACTAAGGTCCCACAAAATACGTGGGTCAGGAAATACGTTGTCAAAAGGATTTGCACTGGTCTTCTGGTGGAGGTACCTGATGCACCTGGACTGAGGCCAGCCCAACTGGGAAGGGTGGATTCCCCCAAAGCATGGGGGCAGGGCTTGGTGAAAGGAAGTTAGATAAGGAGTGCTGGTGCTAGGCTGTCTCTGACAGGTGGCTGTTGTTTACTCTGGGGACAGGGGACAAAAATGGTACCTGCTAGCTCCTTTGATCTTCATGGGGTCTCCCAGTCCCTGTGAATCTTTCTCTCCAGGTTGATTCTGAGTTAAGGAAATCACTCTCCCTTGCATCTGCCACAGGTGTTTTTCGAACAGCTTGTTCTAAGCTGTTTGTACTGGTGTCTCTTTAAGGGCAGGGACTCTGTTTCTTTTTTTTTTTTTTTTAAGATTTTATTTATTTATTTGACAGAGAGAGATCACAAGTAGACAGAGAGGCAGGCAGAGAGAGAGAGGGAAGCAGGCTCCCCGCTGAGCAGAGATCCCGATGTGGGACTCGATCCCAGGACCCTGAGATCATGACCTGAGCCGAAGGCAGCGGCGGCCTAACCCACTGAGCCACCCAGGCGCCCCAGGGACTCTGTTTCTTAATGCCATTCATGCTTTCCCAAAGGCAAGCCCACTGACTTTTAAAAGTCCAGGTTTTAAGACCTACTGGTCTTAAGAACTCATGAAATGCAGCCCCTCTCAATTTCAAAGGCAAATATTATGGAGATTCTTCCTTTCTGTTCATGGGCTCCCCAGTGTGAAAGTCTGTTTTCCACTCTTTGTACCACAGGCTCCCTCCCCACAGTGGACAGCCACAGTCCACATCTCTCATGTGCTCCCAGGCCACATCTTTGCCTTCCTACCTTCATCTATTTTCTTACCTGCCTCTAGTTGTGGAGTTTATTCTGCCAGTCCTTTAGTCATTTCCTGGGCTATTTATGGTGATATGGGTGTATCTAGTTGTGTCCCTAGGAGGAGGCAAGCTTAAGGTCCTCCTACTCCACCATCTTCTCAGCTGACCTAGAGGCATCCATTCTGAGACTCACTTCAATTTTAAGGAAGTGACATAAGATCAAAGTGAAGGGATGGTAAAAGATGTCCTATGCAAATAGAAAGAAAAAGAGAGAGTACCTACTATTACATCATACAAAATAGACTTTAAGCCAAAAACAGTAACAAAAAACAAAGGTCATTATATAGTGAAAATGGGTTCAATCATCAAGAAGCTATGACAACCATGAATATAATGCACCCAACATGGATGTATTTAAACATATTAATCAAATACTAACAGATCTGAGGGAGAAAGAGACAATATAATAATAGTAGAGGACTTCATATCCCACTTTGAAAAATGCATAGATTATCCAGACAAAAACAATAAAGAAACAGTGGATTTGAACCATATTTTACTAAATGGACCTAAGAGACATATACAGAACATTCCATTCAACAGTAGCAAAATACACATTCTTTGCAAATACACCTGGAACATTCTCCAAGTTAAATCATGTGAGAGAGCACAAAATAAGTCTTAACAAATTTAAGAAGACTGAAATCATACCAAGTATTTTTTTTTTACCACAATGGTATAAACTAGAAATCATAGCAGAAGTAAAGCTAGCAAATTCACAAAAGTGAAAAGTAACAACACACAGGGTGCCTGGGTGGCTCAGTCAGTCAAGTGTCCGACTCTTGATATCGTCTCAGATCTTGATCTCAGAGTCATGACTTCAAGCCCTATGTTGGGTGTGGAGACTACTTTAAAAAAAAAAAGTAATAACACACAACATACTCCTGAAAAACCAATGACTAAAAGAAAAAATTAAAAGGAAAATTAAAAATACCTTGAAACAAATGACAATGAAAAACACAACATATCAAACGTATAGGATGTAGCAAAAGCAGTTCAAAGAGGAAAGTTTAAAAAAATAGGAATAAACCCTTACATTAAAAAAAGATTAAAAAATCCTAAATTTATAACTCAAGAAACTAGAAAAAGAACAAAAAAGATGCCCAAATTCAGCAAAAGAAATAGCAAAGGTCAGAGCAGAAATTTTAAAAAATAGAGATAAAAAAATAATAGAAAAGAGCAATGAAATCAAGAGCTGTATTTTGAAAAGGTAAACAAAATTGACAAAATTTTAGCTGGTCTAGGAAAAAGAGAGAAGACAGAAATAAACAAAAACAGATATGAAAGAAGAAATATTACAATTTATAACACATAAATACAGTGGCTATAAACACATAAACACAGTAGCCATAAAAGGCTATTATGAAGAGTGATACACCAACAAAAGGGGTAACCTAGAAGAAATAAAAAAATTCCTAGAAACAAACTATCAAAATTGAATCATGAAAAAATAGAAATCTGAACAGACAAATTACTAATATGGAGATTGAATCAGTAATGAAAAACCTCCTAATAGATGGTTTATCTGAAAACGTCACTATGCAATTTAAAAAGAACTAAGACCAATCCTAATCCAATTCTTTGAAAAGTTTGAAGAAGAGGGTACACTTCCAAACTTATTTCATAAAGCCAACATTCCCTGATACCAAAGATAGATAAAGACATTGTAGGAAAAGAAAACTATAGAAAAGAAAACTGATAAATATAAATTCAAAAATTCTCAGTATTAGCAAACTGAGTTCACCACTACATTAAAAAGATCACACACCATGATCAAGCAGGATTTATTCCTATTATACAAAGGTGGTTCAACATACATGGATCAATCCATGCTATACAACATAGCAACAAAATAAAAGATAAAAACCATATAATTATCTCAAAAGATAAAGATAAAATCATTTGGAAAAAAAACCAACATCCATTCATGATAAAAACTCTCAACAAAATTGGTAAAGAGGGAACATACCTCAACATAATAAAAGGGATATATGACAAGTACACAGCTAACATCATATTCAGCAATGAAAGGTTGAAAGCTTTTCCTCTAAGATCAGGAACAAGACAAGGTTTCCTAATCTCACTACTTTTAGTCAACAAAGTCCTTGACACGTAGACAAAGCAATTAGGCAAGAAAATGAATGCATCTATGTTGGAAAGGAAAAAATTCAAACTGTCTACATGGGGCACCTGGGTGGCTCAGTTGTGTCTGCCTTCACAGCTTGGGTCATGATCCTAGGGGCCTGGGATTGAGCCCTGAGTTGGACTCCCTACTCAGTGGGGAGTCTGCTTCTCCATCTCCCTCTAACCCTCCCCACTGCTCATGCTCTCACTTACTCTCTCAAATGAATAAATAGAAAATCTTTAAAAACAAAAATAAAGAAATCTGTCTTCATTTGCAGCTAATATGATCATATATATCAGAAAATCCTGAAGACTCAACCAAAAAAAAGAAGTAATCAACAAATTCAGCAAAGTTGCAAAAAACAAAATTAACAGACAGATTAGTTGAGTTTTTACATGCTAACAATAAAATATTTGAAAAAGAAATAAATCCATTTATAATAATTCAAAAATAATAAATGCAGAGGAATAAATTTAACCCAGAAGGTAAAAGATTTTTATACCAAAGTCTGTAAGACTTTCATGAAAGAAATTGATGAAAATGCAAATAAGTGGAAATATACCCTCTCTTTATGGATCAGAATTAATACTGTTAAAATGTCCATACTACATACTGAGTAATCAATGTAATCCTACTCAAAATTTGATGGCATTTTTCATAGAAATGGAAAAACAATCCTAAAATTTATCCAGAACCACAAAATACCCTCAAATACCAAGACAGTCCTGACAAAGAAAAACAAATTTGGAAGCATCACAACCCATATCTCAAGCAATACTATAATGCTATAGTAATGAAAATATGGTA
Source organism: Lutra lutra (assembly GCF_902655055.1). Lineage (NCBI taxonomy): Eukaryota > Metazoa > Chordata > Mammalia > Carnivora > Mustelidae > Lutra > Lutra lutra. The sequence goes on along the minus strand of NC_062283.1, from coordinate 47,320,476 downwards.
CTGGTATAAATGTACACACACAGACCAATGGAACAGAATCAAAAGCCCAGAAATAAAGCCTTGCATATAATATAAAATAATATTTGACAAGGAAGCCAAAAATACTCAATGGGGCAAGGATGGTCTTTTCAAATAAAAGGTGCTGGGAAAACTGTATAAACACATGTAGAAGAATAAAATTGGATCTCCACCTTATACTACTCAAAAAATTAACTCAAAATTGAAGGCTCAAACATAAGCTCTAAAACCATAAGCTCCTAAAAGAAAATATATGGGATAAGCAGCTCGATTTTGGTCTTGATAATGAGATTTTGGATTCGGCAACAAAAGCAAAGGAAACAAAAGCAAAAATTAACAAAGTTGGACTATATCAAACTAAAAAGCTTCCATACAGCCAAAGAAATAATGAACAAGACAAAAAGGAAACTTACAGAATGGGAAAAAATCATATATCTGATATGAGGTTAATATCCAAAATATATAAAGAACTCATACAACTTAATAGGTAACAGAACAAACAACCCAATTAATAAAATTGGCAAAGGATCCAAATAAAAATTATTTTCCAAGGAAAACATACAAATGGCCAGCAAGTACATGAAAAAATGCTCAACATCACTAATCATCAGCAAAATGCAAATAAAAACCACAATGGAATATCATCTCATGCCTGTGAAAATGGCTATCACGAAAAAGGAGATAATAAATGTTGATGAACATGTGGAGAAAAGGCAATACCTGTGCACTGCTGATGGGATATAAATTGGTTCATCCACTAAGGAAAACAGTATAAAAGTTCCTCAAAAAACTAAAAATGGCCTACCATATAATTCAGAAATCTCATTCTGGTTATATATCCAAAGGAAATAAAAATAGGATATTGAAGAGACATTTGAACTCCCATAATCATTGCAGCATTATTCACAATAGCAAAGATATAGAAACAATTTGTACTGGATATAGAAGGTATGAGATAGACATACATCTATAAATAGGTATACAGATAAACATACATACACAGTTACATATATATGTCATACATATCGTCAAATATTATTCAGCCATGGGAAAGAAGAAACTCCTGCCATTATGTGACAATGTGAATAGACCTTGAGGGCATTATGCTAATTGAAAGAAGTGATACAGAGAAAGACAATGAATGACTATATGTTATCACTTATGTGTGGAATCTAAAAAAGCTAAACATATTAAAAAAAAGAGAACAGCAGAATGGTGGTTGCCAGGGACTAGGGAACTGGGAAAATGGGGAGATGCCTGTCAAAAGACACGAACTTCCACTTATAAGACTAACGAGCTCTAGAGATTTAATGTACATCATGGGGATTATAGTTAACAGTAATGTATTACATACTTCACAGTTGCTGAGAGTGTAGATTTTAAATGTTCTCACCACAAAATGAAATTACGTGGGGTGATGGAAGTGTTAACTAACACTACTGTAGTAATCACTTCACAAAATATAAGTCTATCGAGTCAAAACATTGTACATCTTAAATTTCTACAATGACATGTCAATTATTTGTCAATAAAGCTGGAAGAACCAAATGCAACAAAAAATAAAAATTAATGATTCCTACTCTGTGAAATTAATGAGAGCCAATAAAAAGTTTCAGTGACCAAATCAAATGTCACTTGCAAGAAACATTTGCTTTCAATAAATGAAAATAAATAACAATAGTAGGGCTCTTCTCTTCAATTGTGAGTTGACAAAAGGGAAAAGCAGCATGTTTTAGTGACTTAATTCTGCAATAGAATAGTTTTGAAATATTGAACAGGTGACTAGTCCTTTCTGAGCCTTTTTCCTTATTTGAGAAATAGGATGGCAGTAATATCAGCCACAAAAAGTACTAAATTAAATACAATGTAGAAGATTTAAAAACCTACAACTCTGGGCACCTGGGTGACTCAGTTGGTTAAGTGTCTGCCTTCGGCTCGGATCATGATCCCAGGGTCCTGTGATCCAGTCCCACGCTGGGCTCCCTGCTCAGGAGGGAGTTGCTTCTCACTTTCCCTCTGCCCTCCCCCTGCTCCTTCTCTCTCTTTCACTCTCTCTCGCTCTCTCAGATAAATAAATAAATAAATAGATAGATAGATAGATAAAATATGTTTTAAAAAGCCTATGACTCTGTGTAAGTATTATTCATCACCTAATTATATTATGATCTAAGTGACAGAAACTGTATTATCAACAACGACAGCTTACATTTAATATACATTATCATATACCAAGTATCGTTGTAGCATTTTATCTATAGTAACTCATTAAAAGTCTTACTATGCCCATTTTACAAAGAATCAGGGGAATTGAAGGGGAATCTAGCACACATTGGTTCCAGAGTCTAAATTCTCAACTTAATCCTAATCAAACAAACAAAACCCACAGTAAGTGTATGTTGATTGCAATATACAATTACGTTAAATTTTTTTTAAAAAATGTCAAAACTTGAAAAGTCCAAATATTAAAGAAACATCACATTCAATATCTAATAATGCCAGGTCTATGAATTCTTTTACTGGCAAAAATATTTAATGGAAGGAATTCACATCTGCCCTTTGAAAGTATTTCTCACTTGCCCTTTCATTTGCAATTATTTAATTTAGGAGTGGTTCAGTTGGTTCTGATTCTGTATGATGAAATGATTCTGAATTTCTCTCTTCTTTTAAAAATATCCACAAATAGATGTAAATTCTCCACTCTCAAAATTACTGTTCTTATTGTGATTTATTTCAAAAGTCTATTTTACTCCCAAAAGAATGAGTTTGAGTATAAACCACAACTAACTTTTTTTAATTATACAATTAATTTTTATATTAAGTTTATGCAGAACATGAGGTCTTGGAGAAGACAGTCAAAGGGTGACATGTTTACAGTCTGCAGGACATGTTATACACTAAGGGTCCAGCTCACCCCAGGATTACTGCTCCTGAAGTCAGAATTAGAATGTGTTGCTGGATGGAGTTGCTACCATTATCTCATTATTCAGTACTTTACAGATAAAGATTTATCAAACCTTTGAGAAGGCAAGTAACTTTTCAAAGGGAAGAAAGACAAATGGCAAAGGTAAGATGAAAGCCGAACTCCCAAGTCTTAAGCTTCTGGATGAACTTGGGCTTACGGTGGTGAGATGATCTTTCACTAAAAATAGAATGACAGAATCAATTGGAGGAAAATAATATGGTTATGCGTGTGTTAATGGCTTGCTTCATGTAAGCAGTTGATAAAGGTATACCAACTTCCAAAACTCCAGAAAAAATTTTTTTCTAATGAGCAAATTTCTTATTTTGTGAGGCTATTTCCATGCTTTAATGATACACAGTCAATCTGTCCTCTCTGCATTCTCTTAAACACGAGTGTCCACTACAGGTGAATGGCAAGACCATTTACACAAGGTCAGCTTCATCAGCATCATCAAATTACTTGAGGATAAACTCCAATCATATTTTTTTAAAGTTTTCTAAAACATGTTACAAATTTATCTTGAACCCTTAAATTCTGCCTTCTGTTTTTCAAACAACATAGCCAAATCTCCAAAGCCTTAGAATTATTAATGCTATAATTTTTATATATTTTGTAAAGATTTTATTTACTTATTTGAGAAAGAGAAAGCACAAGTTGGGTCGGGGGAGAGGCAGAGGGAAAGGGAGAAGCAGCCTTCCCGATGAGCAGGGAGCCCTATGTGGGGCTCGATCCCAGGACCCTGGGATCATGACCTGACCCAAAGGCAGGTGCTTAACTGACTGAGCCACCCAGAGGCCCCATCCATAACTTTTATATTGCATAATAAATTACATTTGTTCAAAGTTGAATTTAATTTTTTAAGAAGCATTAGGTCACAAAAGAGAATGTTTAAACCTTATCATTGGTAACACCTTGCAATGTGATGTATTCTGTATGCTTGTGTTCAGGTGTACAAATCCTATAATGCTATTTGACAACATCAGGTAGATGTAGTCTCAATCCTGTGGACACTTATGAACACTGGTCCTTCTGTTATTGTTGTTTTGTTTGGGGCAGATTCGCATTTATCATTTAAAATACAAACTGGGACGCCTGGGTGGCTCAGTTGGTTAAGCAGCTGCCTTCGGCTCAGGTCATGATCCCAGCGTCCTGGGATCGAGTCCCACATCGGGCTCCTTGTTCTGTGGGGAGCCTGCTTCTCCCTCTGCCTCTGCCTGCCACTCTGTCTGCCTGTGCTCGCTCTCTCTCTCTCTGACAAATAAATAAAAAAAAAATAAAATAAAATACAAACAAATGTCATATGTCCTTTGTAAAACTGTCCTTTGAGCCTTGATAAGATGTGAGTAGATAAAACAATATCACATTGATTATTTTCCCCCCGTATGTGTCCTTCTCAGTGTGTGTTTAAACTGCTTTGGCAAAGTTATGAGTATTTCCAAGCTGCGAAATTTGATGGACACTTTTCTGTTCTCATTTTACTTATCTGTTGTTTGGAGTTGAAGGTTCTAAATATTGGCATCCCCAAGGATCTGAGCATGGCCTTCTGCTCTTGGCCCAAGAGCCCTTTTCACCTCTTTGGCTTCAGGGGTCATAAAGTAAATGTTTAATTGGAAAGTCAATCCTGAGCACCAACCTCAAGCAATTTTCAACTTCTAACTTCCTCTATGATAGATGTTGTCCCTGACAACATCTAAAATAAAGGCCAAGGTTTCCTCACCTCACCTTGCCTCACCCCACCTTGCCTTTCCTTGAATACATGGCTCTTGAGTGACTTGGTGGTCATCCACACTCTCTCAAGTGCTCCACTCAACTTATGCCACTCTGAACTTTGTGCTGTGGGCCACAAAACCCTTCAGGGTTTCTTATTCACAAACCTGTCTCATGCCCTATTTACATATTTTCTCTCTCCTTTTTCCTGGAATCTCCTCCTTAATTCAATGGAAATTTGCTGAATTTCAGAATCAGTTCTATTATCACATCTTTCCTGAACCCTCCTCCTCACCACACTCTCCTGTGTGACCCTGCAGCCATTATCTTGGATTGCATATGGAAGTTTCCGTGGGGACCCCGTGTTTTAAAGCTAGCAACTCTCTAAGTTCAAGAACTGGATGTTTTGTTCATCAGATCATGTAGTTCAGTATTACATGTAGATGTTTAGTAATTCAAAAAATAATTTCCACTGTGGCTAATTTGAGCACTGATAATTGAGTCTTGTAAACAGCGATACCCACACAAGTTATATTAGCCATAAAGAATTTGGTTTGGTTAAAAATGGCTTTGTGTAAGTCTTGCCTGCTATAAATGCCATTTGTCTTTATGGCTTCTTTTGCATTCCTCCTCTTCTCTGACTCATGAATTTTATATTCATAGTTTCTTAACAACAATCATGCAAGGTACCTTAATGAACCAATCCTTATTTGTAGACCTCTGGCATATCCTCCCTCCTTCCTAAGAAGACACTTACTTGACTAAGCTACCCAGGGACTGTCTGGTATCCCTTATCTTCTTGATGATAGCCATTCTAATAGGTATGAGATTGTATCTTACTGTGGTTTTTATTTGTTTCTCTGATGATTAGTGAGTTGAACATCTTTTCATGTATCTGTTGGCCATTTGTATGTCTTCTTTGGAAAGATGTCTATTCAGATCCTCTGACCAGTTTTTTTTTTTTTCATTTTTCATTTTTCATTTTTTTTTCTATTTTTATCCTGCTATGTAGGTTTTTAGTTTAATGTAGTCCCACTTGTTTATTTCTGCCTTTGTTGCCTATGCTTTGGGTGTCAAATCCCAAAAAGTCATTGCCAAGACAGATGTCAAGTTGTTTACAACTTAGTTTTCCTCTAGGAGTTTTATGGTTTCAGGTCTTATAGTCACACCTTTAATCTATTTAAGTCGATCTTATGTATGGTGTGAGATGGGGTCTAGTTTCATTCTTTTGCATGTGATTACCTAGTTTTCCCAACATCATTTATTGAAGGGACTGTCCTTTCCCCATTATAAATTCTTGGTCTCTTTGTCATAAATTAATTGGTCTTATATTCACAGGTTTATTTCTGGGATCTTTATTCTGTTCCACTGAACTGTGTGTCTGTTTTTATGACAATACTATATTATTTTGACTATTAGAGCTTTGTAATATAACTTTAAATGAGGAAGGGTGTTGCCTCTAGCTATTTTCTTTCTCAAGATTGTTTTGGTTATGCAGGATCTTGTACATTCTGAGAGTTTGGACAAATATATAATGAAATGCATACATTTTTATAATATCATTTGGAGTATTTTCACTGTCCTAAAAATCAGTGCTCCACATGTTCATCCCTCTCTCCTCCACAGCCCTTAGCAACCATTGATTTTCTTTTGTCTCCATAGTTTTGTCTTTTTAGAATGTCATATAATTGGAATTATAGGGATTTTGGATTGGCTTCCTTTACGTAGTAATATGTATTTAAGTTTCCTCCATGTTTTTTTCATGGTTTGATAGCTCATTTCTTTTTTTTTTTTTTTTAAGATTTTATTTATTTACTTGACAGAGATCACAAGGAGGCAGAGAGAGGGGGAAGCAGGCTCCCCGCTGAGCAGAGAGCCCAATGCGGGGCCCAATCCCAGGACCCTGAAATCATGACCCGAGCCGAAGGCAGAGGCTTCAACCCACTGAGCCACCCAGGTGCCTCAGCTCATTTCTTTTTAATGCTGAGAAATATCGTCTAGAAGTATCACAGTTTATTTATCCATTTATATTCATAGTTTCTGAAGGGCGTCTTGGTTGCTTCCAAGTTTTGGTAATTATGAATAAAGCTATTATAAACATCTGTATGTAGGCTTTTGTGTGGATATAAATTTTTAACCCCTGTAGGTAAGTACTAAAATGTATGATTGCTGGATTATATGATAAGAATTTGTTTAGTTTCATAACAAATTGCCAAACTGCCTTCGAAAGTGATGGGAATTCTCTAATATTATTAAACTCCCTCTTACATATAAAAATAATTAAGCTTTTGAGAGACAAATGCAGCACTTAAACTGGCCAACTTTATCACTGATTTGGTCAAATAAAAAAGTCTTACTCTAGATAAATACCATATGATTTTACTTATATGTGGAATCTAAAATACAAATCAAATGAACAGACTCTCAAACAGAGTAGATAAACTGGTGGTTGCCAGAGGGATGTGGGTGGGGCGATGGGTGAAACCAAGGGGATTAAGCGGTACAAACTTTCATTTATAAAATAAATAAGCCACAGAGATGAAAAGTATAGTATAGGGAATATAGTTAATAATACTGTAATAGTGTTGTATGGTGACAGATGACACTATGGTGAGCATTAAGGAAAGTACAGAACTATCGAAATCAATATGTTGTACACCTGAAATTAATATAACATTGTATGTTAATTATACTTTAACAATTAAGAAAATAGGAGATCAATGTTTTAAAAAATTCTTACTGTAACAATTAGTAATATATTAATAGGTTACAAACTAATATATGCTACTTGAAATGGACTGAAGTTTTTATTATACTAAGTATTTTATTATATTAAGGTATTTCACTTTTATGAAATAAATTTCATACATTTCATAAATTAAGATACAAATGGGAACAACTTTTAGATAATTCTTTCTTACTTCATGTCAAAATTTACTATGCTTAAATTTCTACTAATTTTCCCTACTTTTGCCCTATGGAGCCATTAGGACGAATATAGATACTCTTCAATATCTGAAATTTTTTTTTTTAATATCTGAAAAATTTTTACTAATACAGAGGCTATCTTTACCATTCAAGCCTAATATTTCTAGTTTCCTTACAATATTTCAAGACCCCTTGAAAACTCTGATTATGATTTTCTGTACAGTTTCTCATTCACTGAATGATCCATTCACTGACTGTTTGATTAATTCACTTATTCAACCACGCAATTATTTCATGCCTAGAGTTTGCCAGGCACTAAGGGTTGTGCTGAGAAGCCACTGAAAATACACATTAAAAAAAAGTTTCTGTCTTATATCTTTCTCCCCTTTTATAGAAGTAACATTTCCTTCTCTTCTTTTATATGAGCTTACATGAGTCTACCTACAACCAGTAACTTTCCTGCATTTAAAAGCTTATAAACCTATGTCCTCCTATTAGTCTATAGTTTCCCCCAGGGCAGGGAGAGTTAAGTATTTACACAGAATTGTTAGGAGCCCACACTCAGGAGCCAGACTAGGCTCTGCCCCTTACTCTCTGTAAGACCTTGGGCAAATTACTTGGTGCTCCTATTTCCCCAGCTGGCAATTGGGGATATTATCAGTAGCTACTTCATAGGGTTGAGATGATTCTCATTACCGAATTTTTCAGTCTACTTCCTTTGGTTTTATAGTTGGTGAATAGATCTCTGTAATTCTGGATATAGGTGAATTGTGAATTCAAATATTCACTGTGTAAGATTTTCTCTTTAAGGATGTATTTTAATAATATTTTAGTGGAAATGTAGGAGAGATGATTTTTAGGATAAACGTTATTTAAATGAAAGACTCCAAATTTCTCTTAAATATTATCTGTTATAAAGAAATTGAAAGTATCACAGTCTTTTAAAATAATAACTGCCTTTCAAATCTGTCCGATGAATGAACTCATTAACTATTTTCTTTTTTTTTAAAAAGATTTTATTTATTTATTTGACAGACAAAGATCACAAGTAGGCAGAGAGACAGGCAGAGAGAGAGGGGGAAGCAGGCTCCCTGCCCAGCAGAGAGCCCGATGTGGGGCTTGATCCCAGGACCCTGGGATCATGACCTGAGCTGAAGGCAGAGGCTTTAACCCGCTGAGCCACCCAGGCGCCCCTCATTAACTATTTTCATTCAGCTTGATAAATTTAAGATTTATACCTTTCTAAATATATTTTAATGTAGATATTCATAAGCATGACAGAATTAATAACTTCCTCGAGATGAAAACTGTTATAAGAACACATTAAGAATGTCGACATTTTAAAACCACATCCCAGCCAATATACAGATTAATATAAAATTAAAAACAAATTCAAAGTAGTTATATTCTGCTTATATACTTAACATGATTATAATTATATTACATAATTACTATGTAGTAACAGAAGAGAGTTTCAGGAAATAACTTATTCCCTTACAGACATGATAAATATGATGTGTATGACTATCACTGCATGATAAATAGGACCTTTTTTATTCATGAGGTTGGATGTCAGATTCAACTGAAAAATGTGTATCATATTCAATGTATTTATTCCAAGGCTTGTTAAAATCACTCTATTTTGCTGCAGATGGATAAAATAACAACCACTTTTCTATGTTTTTATGGATTAAAATAGTGTGAAATGATGGCTTTAAATTTCTTATGTTTACAACTTTATTAAAATCCCACAACAAGTTATATACTTGATTAAAGATTTATGGAAGACACACTGAATTGCATTCTTATAGGTAACTGTCATGATTTCATGGGGGACTGTTCAAATATTGGAGTACTCTGACAACCTCCATCACAACTACAGAAAATAAAGTTCCAAAGTGCAAAAAATGCATTCATAAAACATATAACACAGGGACAAAAAAAAGAATAAGTCATTAGACATAGAATACACAAACCAACTATATATTTTTGATACACTGGGTTAAATTTAAATAGCAATAGAAATAGAACCATTGATGAAAAAGATCTAAATCTTCTTAATGACTTAAATATCTTAGCCGCTTCCAAGTTAAAAAAAAAATAGATTTAAATTTGTTTTAAATATGTCAACTAAAGAGTCAGTGACCGAAGAGTGCTGTTTAATGTGCTTTCTAGAACTGTGTTCTTTAATATGATGGCCACTAGTCACGTATGACTATTTTAATTTAAATTAATTGAAATTGAGTAGCATTAAAAATTCAGTTTCTCATGGAGAAGAGTAAATGAAACAAGATGGGAATGGGAGGGAGACAAACCATAAGTGACTCTTAATCTCACAAAACAAACTGAGGGTTGATGGGGGGAGGGGGTTGGGGGGTGGGGTTATGGACATTGGGGAGGGTATGTGCTAAGGTGAGTGCTGTGAAGTGTGTAAACCTGGCGATTCACAGACCTGTACCCCTGGGGATAAAAATGTATTGTATGTTTATAAAAAAATTAAATTAAATTAAATTAAAAACAAAAAACAAAACAAAACAAAAAATTCAGTTTCTCAGTCACACTAGCCATATTTCAAGTATTCAAAAGCCACATGTGGCTAGTTAGTAATACATTAGACAATGCAGAGAGAAAATGTCTATCATCACAGAAAGTTCTGTTAAAGAACAGTATTCTAGAGTGTTAAGAAAACACTACTCTTCAGACTCGGGGATACGGAATGAAGTTGTTATTATCACCTAAGGCCAATGTTCTAGATGTTATACACAATATTTCAAAACAGAAAAATGAGACAAGATTCTTTGTACATGATCCGCTGAAATAACATCCATGCATTTTAAGACTGGGCGTGTTATCTGTATGTAACTACTAAACCCAGATATTTAAAAAGTAGCTTCATTGCTTATAACCATTTAAAAAAAATTCCAGGGGTGCCTGGGTGGCTCAGTGGGTTAAGACTCTGCCTTCAGACAGGTTATGATCTCAGGGTCCTGGTATGTAGCCCCACATCAGTCTGTCTGCTCAGCAGGGAGCCTGCTTCCCCTCCTCTTTCTGCTGGCTGCGCTGCCTACTTGTGATCTCTCTCCCTCTGTCAAATAAATAAACAAAATCTTAAAAATAAATAAATAAATAAATAAATTCCAAAATCCTTAGTAGAGATATAATTCTGTCTAATGAAATTAACAAAGAAAAACAAAGCAGATGGTATTATTGCTTTCATAGCCCTTGGCATAAGGAAGTAAATTAGAGATACTAGGATTATAATAATGATAGACTCATTCACTTGGAATAATAACTAAAGACATGTAATAAGGTGAGAAAATTGAGAGGCCGTAAAGTTGGGGACCTACTGGTAGTTTGCAGCAATTCACTAAAAATGGCCCAAAGGGGGAGCCTTGGTGGTTCCATCCGTTAAGCATCTGCCTTTGGCTCAGGTCATGATCCAAGGGTCCTGGAATGGAGCCTGGTGTCAGGGGTCTCTGCTCTTCAGGGAGTCTGCTTCTCCTTTTCCTCTGTCCCTCTCCCCTGCTTGTGCTCTGTCTCAAATGAATAAATAAAATCTTAAAAAAAAATAATGGCCAAAAGTCTACTATATAGTGGGGTATACAAGAGCATGGGCTGGTAATCAGATACCTGAGCCACTGCTCTGAGGTATATAACCTTAGGCAAGTTTCTTAAATTCTGTATTCATCAGTTTCTTCATCTATAAAAAGGCAAGAATAGCATATTTTTCCTTACGATTTTTTAAAGATATTACCTAATAGGGAACATAAGAAATGTTAATTAATGGTAGTATTCGTAAAGGTAATAAGATTGCTATTAACATTATTATGTCCAGGAAAAACTGTGTTTCTAAAATGCGGCCTTCTAAAATGAATCATATTTACCAAAATTCACAATTTTTGTTGATGGAGCTTACTAATAAATATGTATCACATACTCTCCAAGAAATTGTTTTATGTACCAACATTTAAGAAAATTTGGTAGCAGAAACACTGTATACTTGAGCATTGGGATTGAGTTTGAATAGAGACACTTCTTGGAGCCTTAGCTTCCTCATCTGTAAATGGCAGAATAATATTTATTTCAGAAGTTCATTGTAAGGGTGTTATTATTAGTTAGGATCCCAACAAGAGCCACTAAAATTGCAATAATTCAGAGGGCTTTACTATAAAAGGTATATTTAGACAGGTAAAAGTAGTATCTAAGGGTCACCCAAGTGAGTCTCCATGTGGAGCTTGTACCTTCATCAGGTCTGAAGAGAGGAAGGAGCAGAGGTTAGCAGAGAAGTGCCACAGAGCAGGTTCCATGAGAGGAACAATGATCAGATGAAACATAGCCATCTTGAGAAATATCAGAGAAGAACCAGGGGAATAAATATCCTCACCTCATTCTTCATTTTCTTCCTAATTTCCTGCTGGGGTCCTAACTGATAAAACCCAATGGGAAGCCAGAGTCTCTACTAAGCCTATTGATGTAGAGCATGTATATCATGACTATAGCAGAAAATAGGGAGGACAGCAGTAAGGAGCTTGAAATGGAGAAGTAAATGGGAGATGCATGTCATATACATTAGGTGTCTAGTACTTCTCATTTTCAATGAATGGTTTGTTATCTTTATGGTGGACTGTGTTCCAAATGACTACATAAAAATTTTTAATGATGCAAATCACAAGTGTGCATTAACAAGACATTGAGAATAAGGTGAAGTAGATAGTTATGAATAGATATCAGCAAAACGATCTAGTTTATTTTAAAGAATGACATTGCTAGGAACTAGTTAATAGTCTTGAAATGTTTATAAATGTCTTACATTTTAACAGTAATTTTCAGATTGTCAAGCAGTCAATAATACTATAAAATCATCTATAAGATAGGTAGAAATTAAAATTCATCTGCAGTATTTAATACAAGAAAACTGAGATTTTTTTTTCAAAGATTTTATTTATTTATTTGACAGACAGAGATCACAAGTAAGCAGAAAGGCAGGCAGAGAGAGAGAGAGGGAGAAGCAGGCTCCCTGCTGAGCAGAGAGCCCAATGTGGGGCTTGATCCCAGGACCCCGAGATCATGACCTGAGCTGAAGGCAGAGGCTTTAACCTACTGAGCCAAGCAGGTGCCCCGAAAATTGAGATTTTAATTGGCTGATGAATACAAGAAAGAGCCAGTCTCAGATCCAGGTCTTTACTATTGCTTTAAAGTTTCTGTCCTTTGCTTAAATTATTAATCTATAGTAGCCTCATCTGTGGCTTTGCTTTCCATGGTTTCAGTTACACATGGTCAACCACAGTCTGGAAACAGATAATCCTCCTTTTGAGTTATCATCGGAAGGTCAGTAGTGGCCTAATGCTATGTCACAATGTCTAAGGCATTCACCTCACTTCATCTTGTCACATAGGCATTTTATTATCTCACATAATCACAAGAAGAAGAATGAGTACAGTACAATGAGATATTTTGAGAGAGAGACCATATTCATGTCTTTTATTACTATATATTGTTACAATTGTTATATTTAAAAAAAAATTTTAAGATTTTATTTATTTGACAGACAGAGATCACAAGTAGGCAGAGAGGCAGGCAGAGAGAGAGGAGGAAGCAGGCTCCCTGCTGAGCAGAGAGCCCGATGTGGGGCTCGATCCCAGGATCCCGGGATCATGACCTGAGCCGAAGGCAGAGGCTTTAACCCACTGAGCCACCCAGGCGCCCCACAATTATTATATTTTATTATTGTTGTTAATCTCTTACTGTGTCTAATTTATAAATTAAGTTTTATCAAAGGTATGTATGTATGTATAGGAAAAAAACATGGTATACATGATTCAGTACTATCTGGGGCTTCAGGCATCCAAGGGCGGTCTTGAAATGTATGCCCCTGCAGATAAAGGGAAACTACTGAGTCACCTAATATCGTCCTTAAAATGTACAGGCGAGTATGTCATGTAGGATATTCCTTGTTTTCTTATCACTGAATGAACACCTTAATGTGATTTTCGAAGTGTGGTCACTTGACCAAGCTGCTGAATCAGTACCATCTGGAAACTTGTTAGAAATACAAATTATTGCCCCTCCCTCAGCCCCATTGAGTCACAAATATTAAAGTGGAGCCCAGGAATCTGTGTCTATACAAGCCCTTCCTGTGATCCTGAGGCAACTATAGTTTGACAACCACTCCTTTAATGGATTATCTGTAATCCACTGCAGGCAGCCAATATAGCTGAAACCAGAGTATCTGGAAGGAACCGAAATGTACTGATGGAAACTTTTCTACAGTTTTAGCCCGATTTAAAATGATGAATTTGTCACCATGTTAACCTTCTGATCATTATGATAACTGTAGAAAAATACCTGGTAGAAACATATAATATGCTAATACGATGTTCATTACACCACCAACTGTAATGTGTTTAAAAAGGATCAGGTCTCTTTCTTTCTTTCCTTCTCATGGATTTTAGAAAATTCCCATGAATTCCAGCACCAAGACCAGAAATCATGCATCTTAACACAAGTTGCAGATAGTTTTGAACCAGATTAGCAGGGCCTACTTTGGTCTGATTTATTCATAAAAATTAGTTGAATATCTAAGGCATGAGATTAGATAGTAAATATTTTGGAGATTTCAGATCATATGTTCTCTCGGAACTACTCAGCTATGACATAAAACAAATTAGCTATAGATAATACATAATCAAATGAGTCTAAAAAAAACTTTACCAAAATGTGTCAAGGATTCGATCCATAGGCCATCATTTTGTCAACTCTTGTGAACTAAGGAATCTGAGCACAACAACTTTAGACATGAAAAAAGGAACTAAGAAAGATGGATTTTTTTCCCCCCAAATAATATATAGCTTAGTAAGAGGCAGTTTCAGTAAATGATTCCAATCAGGAGACATACTCCTTTAAATACGAGGAACTCGTTAAAACTAAAGATTCAGCAGCATTCCATTATTATATAAATGTTTTTATGCATTATAGTTTATTCAAGATTATCTTAATTTTGTATGACTATCACAAATAGAATAGTGTTTGCTTTTACTTAGATGATAGATTTGGTTTCTTGAAATTATATTTTATGATGTTAAGGCATTGAGTTTTCTTCCTCCCTTATGAAAAAAACATTAGAAAACCAATAACAATGTAAGACTATCACTAATGTTAAATTGTCAGTGTGAGTTGTTAGTTCGGCCTCTCTACCACAGCGAACAGTCACAATCGTAGGAGATATCTGGCTTCTGCCTGCCAAATGCTCACCAAGCACTTTAAAAGCACAGCAATGTAGAAACACAGTCTTTTCTTCTATTCTCTGAGGCAAAGCACATAGTTCTTCAGTGACATATGTAAGAATTCACAAACTGCACCTGCAAAGTTGGCCTGGTCTCTTCCCCATCCCCTATTCTTTGGTCTGAGCCCCTAGATGCCAAATCTCATTTGAGTGGTTTCTAGCTCTTTCTTAAATCTGTGTAATTCTCAGATTCTGAGAATGCTTATTTCATCTTCTAGATTTCTCGATGCTAAAGTAGACAGTCTCCTGGGCATAACCCATATTAGGTATATAATTTCAAAATCAGTTTGATGAGAGCAGAATTACAATCTCAAAGTCTTCAGAGGCAATTCAGGTTAAAAATAATGAGAGTAAATTCCAGATATAAATTAAAAAGCACTGCAAGACTTATATTAAGTTACAACTGATAATTGTCTTCTGTGCCAGTGAACAATAGGGCGAAGTGGAGGCTTGAGCACACTAAAGGGGGTTATAACCTACCAGAAGGAAAGACTCACTACTTCTCACCACCTGATTAATTACTTTAGGCTATAAAACCCAGTATTGCCCTCTTTTCCACATTTGTTTGAGCAATATTTTGAAACAGATTCTCTATGTAAAATACTCCGGTGTTAAATGCTGTCCATTAATTACTGTTCCTTAAATACTGTGAAGATTGAACGCACTTCATAGGCTCCTACTTTAGAAAATCTGACTTAAGTTTTTAATTAATTTTTTAAAAGATTGTTTATTTATTTATTTATTTATTTGACAGACAGAGATCACAAGTAGGCAGAGAGGCAGGCAGAGAGAGTGGGGGAAGCAGGCTCCCTGCTGAGCAGAGAACCCGATTCGGGGCTCGATCCCATGACCCTGGGATCATGACCTGAGCCGAAGGCAGGTCATTTAACCCACTGAGCCACCCATGTGCCCGTAAGTTTTCAATTACTTTAAATTATTTAAAATCTTTTGAGTTCATGTCTTGATGTTCCCAAAGTTAAATGAACGACATTTCGTCCTAGTGGTTTAATTATTGTTCAGTGAGATCTATTTAGTTGGGATCTTCAAATTACATGAAAAAGTTCACAACGTGCAACCTTTTGATGGCTGCAGCTCTGTACGTTTGTTCTGCTGCTGCATTCACGTGCACATTTACTATTCCCTCATTGCCTGGGCCTACCGTCGACAGATGTTAAACTTGTGGGCTAACTCTTCTCTGGTCTAGGAACACAACCATGATTGATCACTATATTCTGAGTAAGACTTGGAGTCAATGCAATAGCATGCAAAGGCACTCAACCTTTGACTAGAAGACTAACCTTCTGTCTTCTTGATTCCAAATATTGTATGCAGAAAGATTGTCATATGCTCCTCTTCGGGCATCTAGGTGATCTTGACAAGTTTCAATTATTCTTTAATTGCACTTGTTTTTCAACAGTTGTGCCCTTGGAATTTGCACTTGTGACTAATCAGATCACTTGAAGATGCAGTGCCACTTCTGCAATAAAACCAATATTGCTAAGAGTCGTTTTGTATTTTAAAGGATCCATATTTCAGGATAATATTATACTATCAATTGTGATTTATGTGAAATTCTTGTTATTTGTAAAGCAAGTAGGCCTCTAAATTTCTACTTATACAAAACCTAACCAAAAATGTTATCTCTTACTACTGTGACCAATTCAGAGGCTAATAAAAAAGTGATTCTACAATGAGTTGCTCATATAGCATTTTCACTTAATCCTAAAATAGTAGTCTGTTGCCAAACAAAGGGAATAACAAATAACTGAAGCTTGTCAAGACCATCGAGGAGGTGGATTAAACCTAGAAATGGTTTGTGTGAAATTGACTGTGAACTAGAATTTCCAGACCCATTATATTTTGCAGATATGGCTTAAACAGATTACTCCCTCAAGAAAGATTTAAGGAAAATAGAGAAATATCACCAAAAACTATATGTGTTGCCATTATAACTAAGTGTAAAGTTAAATATAAACAAACCTGCCTCTTTAATGTTTTATCTTATCAAACTCCCAGCATGTTTTTACAGGAAGAGTGTAAAATTGGATATTTTAAATTATTCCTAGGCGGTGCATAAAATGGCCTCTGGGAAGTCATAAGTAATTTTTTCCTATGCACTTTTCTCTTAGCAAATACAATGCTTCCCTTTTTATCCTGTAATGGGCAGTGCTGAAAACAACTGATTTTTTTTTTAAGATGAAAAACAATCTGAAAATATAGTATTTTGGAACCTTTGGTTTAAGATTTTATTACTTTTTGAAGAGCAAAAATTGTCAGGGGGGGGCAAGTCTCAGTAGATGCCAATGGAAAGGCAAAAGTGGAAATATATATTATTTTATTAGAATGACTTTTTTAGTTTGAGTTAAAAAATCCTTGAAAATCACTGATATATAATGATAAATCTAGAAGAACATGAAAATATATTAAGACAAGCATTTATTACCCCATTTTTAGATATTGATTCAACCCACATAGTTCTCATTATACAGACCCTTTATCAATATACCATACACTTAATCAGAGCTACTTGATTCTGATGAGAATAATGGGAAGGTCACTGACTTTTAAACCATTAAAGTAACATGACATAAGTCAAATCATTCACTAAATGACAATCAACCATAAGGGCTGCTAGTTAATCAACCCAGCTTCTCTGCCGACGGTTTATGCTCTGCTACTGCCCCCTAATACCACTTTCACTTTTCAAATTTGCCATGTGAGATTTCATGTTCCCAGCTGTTTTCCTTCTACCCTGGCCCATCTTGTTTACTTTCAAATATCCATGTAGAATATTTAAAATGTCTGGATATGAATAAAAAATAACCCGAACCCTATGGTCTACTAATCTCATTCCATAATTTCAAAGATACAAACTTTCCAGGAAACCTTTTCCTTCATAATTACTTTTCTTCCATAATTCCTCTTAAGTTCCTAGCTTTTTGTAGTTTCCATAAAGAGTTCCAAATATCTTAGCAAGACTTTAACAAGACACAACTTTTTGAGACACACAAGGCAAAATAATCAATATAGTTTCTGGCCCATAACATGCACACCATGAAAAGTACTTACGTGCAGGAGATAACAAGAGATATGGCAGGAGAGACAGGTAGTGTACAAAGAATGGGAAGCATCCTACATGATATATAAACAAACCAACAGACAGATTTCCATTTTAGACACTTCTGGCAGCTGAATGGAAGATGCATTTGTTGGGGGCAAGACTAGAGGCTGGAACAGTTGGGAGACTTCTGTAATAAACATGGAAATAAATAATTTAAACTTTGGGGTTATCAATACATAGTTAATGATAGTTGATGATCAAAAGTTTAAATCAAAAGTCCACTAATGGGCTTCAGAGAATTCCTAAGCCCTCTGAAATATAGATATAATGTCTTGTGCTTGTGATATGCATGTTACCACCACTCATCCCCCTTTAAAAGACCATAGCTGTCAATAGACTTTTAGAGAGAAAAAAACAAAAGCACTAAGGATCACTCGTGTAGTGTTACATGCAATGAATGAAACTCTGAGAAACATTGATAATTAAGGGACCAAGAGAGGGGGAAAAAGGCAAAGAGGATAACTAGAGAAGTAGAAGGAGAAAGTGGAAAATGCACTGCTTTACAATCAAAGGAAATATAAAGCTTTAAAAAGGAGAACAAGATTAACTGTGTTACAATTTAGTATGGAAGTCTTGCATAGAAAGAAATTCTATGGTGATTACAACTAGAATACCACTAAAGTGCTTAAAGAGGACAGTTTTGAAAGAACAGTGATTTACAATCAGTGAAGATACCATTACACCTGGAGCGGGGGCATTTGAAGATATATGAAGGTTTTCTGATTGTCACAACTACTGAAATTTAATTCACAGGATTGGAGGATGCTAAACATTTTTTAAAATGAGTAATAGCTTTGAATAAGGAAGAAATAAGCATGAAAGCCAGAACAGGGTGAACTTGGAATTTAACAGCAGTGTAGACATGACCACAGTGAGAACAGAATTATTTTTTAAAGCTAAAATTAAAGAGGGAAAAGATATTAGATAGCAGCTATATATATATACTTCCTATTCTGAAGGAAGAGGTTTAGATATTTACTTTGACTAAGAAGAAAAAGCCTGTAGAATGGTGATGTTGGCAAACAATATTAATAAAACAAAGCTCTAGAGAAGATTGTGAGAAGATGATGTGAGAATTGACAAACAAAAAGAAAAAAAGAAAAAGAAAAGTGACTTGAAATTAAGCATACAGAGGATACTTCATCCTATGTGACAGATGAAGGAGCAGTCCTTAGGTTTTAGAGATAGGGCAGACTAAAGAGATCATGCCTGTTGGCCTCAATTTTCTCAACAAAATAAAGTTTAAATTCAGTGCAGTAGATGCTTTTCTCATTTTTCTTCTGTTTATAGTAACAAATCTTTTTTTCAAAATATCTCTTTCCTGTGCATAATGAATATAATGCTTAGTTTTTAAATGAGATGAAATTTTTTTGTTTTTTTTTTTAAGGATTACATCATAGGCTCCATAATAATAATATTTTTATATAGCCAGTCTTGATATATGTATGGAATATATGAAGTTTTATTTACTTATTTATTTGTTTTTCTGAGTACTTACTCTATGCCACATGTTACTCTGGCACATACTAACATATAAAGTAGGCAGATTTCCTCTTGTACCTTTCTTTTACATGATTGCTAAAATAACTGTACCCTTAGATTTTAAGTTAGAAAAGAAGCTGATCTACAGAACTTTTAATTAAATGTATTGTATCTAAAGTATATTTTCTATTGTGATTTCCCTGGGCTAAAAATTTTACCTTTGCTAATATGCTTTGTCAAACAATATATGGAGTAGGAAATATCCCTGAGTGGTTTTAAATATTCCATACATCTTAACTCACCAAAAGTAGAGAAAGACTACACTGTATTATGTTAAGCAAAGTGGGTCAGTCAGAGAAAGACAAATACCATATGATTTCACTCATATGTGGAATGTAAGAAATAAAACAGAAGAACATAGGGGAAAGGGGAGAGAGGGAAACAAACCATAAGAGACTCTTAATAACAGAAAACAAACTGGGGGCTGATGGAGAAAGGTGGGTGGGAGATAGGCTAGATGGGTGATGAGTATTAAGGAGGGCACTTGTTGTGATAAGCACTGGGTAATACATGTAAGGGATGAATCACTAAATTCTACTCCTGAAACTAATACTACACTGTATTTTAACTAACTAAAATATAAAGAAAAACTTGAAACATTCAAAAAATATTAAAAATAAAAATTTAAAAAATGAGAAGTGAGAAAGAAAAATGACAATCAACAGTCCTAGGACTCTTTGTATCTACTACTGCTTCCTCGGGTGAATTTCTACTCTTTTCGACTGGTTATACTCAATTTGTGGGAATTACAGGAAGAAGATACTCATGAGGGCAGGTAAGTGAGATCAGTCTATCAAGATAATGGTAAAATAGCAGTGGTTAAACTCTAGCCAGTTTTTTGGAGGTCAAAGACCAAAGTCCACACAAGGATACAAAATAGGAATGGGATGAAAAACCACTGCCTTCTTCCTGTCCAATTGTTGTTATTGCTTTAGGTTTCTATTTCTATTTTGATGGGTAGAAATGTGTCTTGTACCCTGAAAGATTGCTGCCTAATATTCCCTCAGTGTACAATTCTCCAACCTTATATCTCTGGGTACATTAACATGGATGTCAATGAGAACACCCGGAAGGGTCAATGAGCAGTTATCTTGGGTTGGATTGCTCTACCTTCAGACTGAGACAAAGGCTTTAGTGTGACTAGTTTATTTGGGAGGGGATTCTAGGGAGCACTGGGGAAGGGAGTAAGTGAGAAAAAGAATGAAAGAAAGCCTACTAATCATCAGGTTATTGCTAAGAGCAGCTGTGGCTCAGTGTCACTGGGGACCTCTGTGGACAGCAGAGAACTCCCTCAGGTTATCCACCTAAGAAGTAAAGAAACCCCAACTGTCATCTGTCATTGGCCAAGGGCTGTGCCCAAAGTAACTAATTCCTTAGTACATCTGACACGATCTGTGTTTGGACTGAGAAAAAGCCCTCAACTAGCCACTTGAAGGTACTTCAAGTAGGACACTTGACACATTCTGGACAGAGTACAATTAGTGCCTCCTGTAGCTGGTTTCGATGAGCTGCTGTTTTACTCATGCACACTTGGATGGTCATATATCCAAAAGATTTGGTGTCGTACATTAGCTATGATGATCTGATTCTTACACTTTGCTATTCTATTTATACTCAGGTCACTTTTGGTAGTCAAAAGCTGAAGCTATAGTTTATTTGGTGCAGCTTTCCATACAGATGAGATTTTTTTTTTAACTATAAATATTATGTAGATTC
The DNA here is from genome assembly GCF_902655055.1 of Lutra lutra. Classification (NCBI taxonomy): domain Eukaryota; kingdom Metazoa; phylum Chordata; class Mammalia; order Carnivora; family Mustelidae; genus Lutra; species Lutra lutra. The sequence goes on along the minus strand of NC_062283.1, from coordinate 47,299,200 downwards.
AGTTTTCAAAGCATGAAAATATATTCCTCCTGGGAACAAAGACAGTGTAGACTCACACCTTTGCAGAGTGGGTAGTGATCCTATTTTATTATTTATCCATTATTATTTATCCATTATTACTATTGTATGGAGTAAGCTAAGTTTTGCTTGAAACATAAATTTCAAAATGTAGACCTTGTCATTCCCCAGATTACAAAGGCAATTCCATTTGTATTTTAAAACATCCAAAGAAAGTATGTCTCTGAACATATCTGTTCCTATTGATCTGAAATTATGATTTGATTTAGGTTCTAATAAACTAAACTGACACCCAGAGACTATATATGCACTACAAGAACCCAGATTATTTTTAAAGAACACAGATCTCAGGATGTAGGCTCATTCCAAAGAAATATTTAGTAAACTGAACTCTTTAAGACTATTGTCCTTAAACATGAGTACCTCTTCTAAGTACCTAAGCACCATGTTTGTTTTATATGTAACTATAGGTTTATTTTCCATCTAAAAATGTAATCAATGTAATTATTCTTAAGTAAACATCAGTAACACTGTAAACTTAAGTAAACATCTAGAATACCACAGTGGAATAAGCAACATGAATATTAGAGGAAATTCCATGTCAACAAGGACTACCCTTAGGACTACCCTAAGTCAAGATATATTATGTGTATAAATTTAAGAAGGAACAGACAAATGTTAAAGCTTATATAAGCTATACATTTATGTTTTTTTTAAAGAATTGTATTCTTAAGTCCTGTAATTAAATATCTACATATTAGAAAGAAGCAGGTGGTGAAATATATCCAGGAAAACATTTACACATTATACATTATAACTAGACAGAGATCAATTTATTTATATATATGTATACACACACACACACACACACACAAATATATTTATACACACATATACATATATGCAAGGTATATATACAATTGATTTTCCTTCCTCAACATCTAAATTAACAGGGTTTTAGATTTTTTGGAAAACACAGATATTAACTTTGTATTAATTACTGAGTTTTAAAATCACCTATTTTAGCATCTACAAAACCTTAAGTTCAAAAATAGGTTTACCTTAAAGCTAATTGTCACATAAATGACGCATTCTGGCTTGAAAACTTGGAGAAAATGTATCCCAAGCCTTTAGCAAAGTTTCTGTATCAACTTGATGTTTCATTCACCTTATAATAAGATTTGTGTGATACTACTGTAATACAAATTTATTGTAATTAAGCTAATGGGTGTAATTTCTAACTCACTGTACACTTCCCACAAAAGCTTTCCTTTTCTGAAAAACTACTCACAGTTTTTTATTATGCTAAACTCATGTATACATATAGCCTGCTGTTTCTATAAGACATAAGCTATTTTAACATTGATAAAGTTATTTTAATGTATATATTAAACAGTTTAAAGACAGTAGTCAATATCATTGACATTATTTGTATTGGGCTGAAATGCCTCTCTGTGTTTAACACCCATTTGTTCCATGTTCAGGTATCAACCACAAATGTTTAAAGACTGCTACATTTTTTTCCCTGCAATCCTCTCTTTCACATGGTAAATTTCCAGTTCTATGTACTCTTCTCCATAATAGGTGATTTTGAGCAACTCTGGATCATATAATGGTAATTCCTTTTGGTAAGTCCCAGGGTAGTTTTTCTCCCAGTATTTTAGAGTGTCAGGTTTAGAGCAGAATGTAATATACTAAAAGCCTGAGTAATACAGAATGGGATTACTGATTCACTTATTCTGAATAGCATGCTGCTCTTAGAACTGTGGTACACTATGGATTTATATAGATAAGAATTATGACACGTTCGGGGAAAAAATACATGTTCTTGTATTTATCTCTTTTGAAATCTATCCCTTTTAAAGATACAAAACATATCTTAATTCAGTTATTCAATATAACAGCCATTCTTTGCAGTTTAAAACAACAAAGTGATAAGCCTACTCTTGGCACCTCATTTAAACTAGTCATAAAAGTAGTGAAGGTATCTCATAGCACTCAAATAAACATGTCTTTGAAAACTGACAATTAAAACCAGGCACTAGTCTCCTCAATTACTTTTACCTGTACCCCGTATTTCTTTATTATATCATGAAGGAATTAATCAAATGCCTTAATAAGGACAAGATTGTTAAGTCTACTATATTTTATTGCCAAAAAAGCTAGTTTGGTATAATCTACATTTAGAGACCCATGCTAGTTATTTCTAATCACACATTTTTTTTCCTGTTTTAAATGTTAAGTATTTACATATATATATTTTTAAATAAAGTCTTTGAAGATAGCATTCAGGATTGATAGCAAGTCAACCAGTCAGTGATTCATAAATTCTATCCTCTATGCTTTATAAAAATTAGCAGGCATTTCCCCAAACTGGGTCTCTCAGAGCTCCTCTGAATACATGTTTCTATTCATCAGAAAACTCTGACAGTGGCTCAATGATCTTATCTGTAAGATCCCTTTTTACCTGGATATGGAAATTTCTATGTTCTAGGGGACCCAAGTTCATGTGAAATAGCTACATGCCCTTCACAATTTTACTCAATTATTTGGATCTCACTTTCATCTTACAGGTCAACATTTATTGTCATTTATGGATGACAGCACTACCTACTATAGTTTGAAGGATGTAAAAAAGGCTCCTTTGCAAAAATAACATTAACCTAGTATCTCAGGGAGAAGCATTTTTGGGGTAGATCAGTAGAGTGAAAAGAATATCCCAGAAAGAAGATGCAAGGTAATGTAAAGGCTGAGATAAGATTGCATGTGACAGAATGCATGAAGGAGAATCATGTATATGGAAGACAGTAGCATGTCCATGAAGTTAGGGAGGGAAACCATGTGATAGACCTTGTCAAACATTAAGGATATTTCTTTAGTGCATTGGGAAGCTATCAAATTGTTTCAAGCAGTATTCATGATTGGATTCATCTTTCTTAAATGATTACCTGCCTGCTGTCTGAAAACTGTATGAGAATGAAGGACAAGACTAGAAGCTGGGAGCCCAGCTGCTACTTCTCAAAATAGGTGGAGAGAAATGGACAAACTCAACTACATTGAGGGATTATAATTACTGTGAGGCTCAAGAAAGAAGAAGGTGTCAAGAATAAAATCCAAATACTACAGCAAGCAACTGAAATGACACAAGTGCCATAATTAGAAATAAGAATAAATCTAGAGGAAGAATATTTGCATAGTCCTGTGTTGTATACATTATGTCGGAGATGACTGAGAAATAGACCAAAAAAGATGAGAAGCAAACGACGGAATCAATTTTTCTTGTGTCCGTAGTCTATAGAAGTGGTATTTTTGGCCATCATAATAAACTTAATATGACACATTGGAGGGCGCCTGGGTGGCTCAGTGGTTTAAGCCGCTGCCTTCGGCTCAGGTCATGATCTCAGGGTCCTGGGATCGAGGCCCGCATCGGGCTCTCTGCTCAGTGGGGAGCCTGCTTCCCTCTCTCTCTCTCTCTCTGCCTGCCTCTCAGTCTACTTGTGATCTCTCTCCGTCATATAAATAAATAAAATCTTTAAAAAAAAAAATATGAGGGGCACCTGGGTGGCTCAGCAGGTTAAAGCCTCTGCCTTCGGCTCCGGTCATGATCCCAGGATCCTGGGATCGAGCCCCGCGTCGGGCTCTCTGCTCGGCGGGGAGCCTGCTTCCTCCTCTCTCTCTGCCTGCCTCTCTGCCTACTTGTGATCTCTGTCTGTCAAATAAATAAATAAAATCTTAAAAAAAAAAAATATGACACGTTGGAGAGAGCATGCATGGACTGAAAAGTTGATATGCAGGGAATTTAATAGGGGTGTTTGATTACACTGAATGATTTACTATAATTATAGTAAATGTATATTAATTACATCATTAATTATAATATTTTAATGATATATTAATGCTAAATATTAAAACACATAATTATAAAATAACAAAATAAAAATCAGTATTTCTTTGGTGCCTACTGTTATAGTCTAAAACCATGGTGTAGTCAGCTGAGTGCTTACAAATATTCCATGTGAGGGGCGACTGGGTGGCTCAGTGGGTTAAAGCCTCTGCCTTTGGCTCAGGTCATGATCCCAGGGTCCTGGGATCCAGCCCTGCATCAGGTTCTCTGCTCAGCAGGGAGCCTGCTTCCTCCTTTCTCTCTGCCTACCTCTCTGCCTACGTGTAATCTCTGTCAAATAAATAAATAAATCTTTAAAAAAAAAAATTCCATGTGAGCTATTATGCAACTTCCTGTTAATAGTTAAAATACATCTTTCTCTGTCAATAAATACAGACCTACAGTTTTATTTCATTTATTTATTTTTTTAGATTTTATTTATTTATTTTAGAGAGCAAAAGAGAAAGAGAGAGAGAGAGCAAGCAGGGGGGGGAGAGGGATCAGAAGGCTTCCCGCTGGGTAGGGAGTCTGATGTGGTCCTCAATCCCAGAACCTTGGGATCATGACCTGAGCCAAAGACAGATACTTAATTGACTAAGCCACCTAGGTGCCCCTTTCATTATAATTTTAATGCAAAAATTCTCAAATCATTTTTTTCATTATGAGATCTGACCTTAAGATTCTTTGAAAGACCTTCACTTTATCAAAATTTTCAATCTAGAACTATAAAATATATATTAAAATTTTCAATACTCTGAGTTACATTGGGATAAACTATGAGACAAAGTAATTTTACTGCAGTGGCATCATTTATTGAGTAAAATATCTCTTACAAATGATCTGACATGCCCAATTTTTACATCATAAATTTTCACACATACTTGGACCTATTTCTCCACTTTTTAGACTGAGCCATCAATATGTGAAAAAAGCATCATAGGTTTTGGAGGTTTTTAAAACTATTTTTAGAGCAGTATTAGGTTTATAATAAAACTGAGAAGATACAGAGATTTCCCATATACACCCCCACTTACACATGCATAGTTTCCCCCATTATCAATATCACTTACCAGAATAGTACTTTTTTTTTTTTCTTACCAAGGATGAACCTACATGGATCACCAAAAGTTCATAGTAACCTTTGAGTTCATTACTGGTATTGTACATCCTATGGGTTTGGACAGATGTATAATGATATATTTCCATCATTACAATATCATGCAAAATGTTTTCAGGGTCACAAAATTTGGCCACATGGTTCTACCTAATAAATGGGGGAGTAATAAAAGTAGCGTGACCAAGGAAAAAACAAAATAATATTAGTAAGCACATATGAGTGTCTCTGTCACATAGCTACTGAAACACACTTAGGACATTACGAAAAATGATACAACTTGTTTATATATGAATATAAACAAGTTGTATCATTTTTCGTGTATATGAACACATCTATAAGATAATTTCCCACAGATATTTAAAATTCTGAGAGATATTTCCAAATAAACTTCATTTCCTCTCTTTAAATACGCTGTGGTTTTCAGAGAAGTTTTAGGTTCAAAGCAAAATTAAGAGAAGGATACAGAGATTTCCCATATGCCCTCTCCCCCCACACACGTAGCCTCTCCCATTACCAGCATCCCCCACCAAAGTGGTAACTGGCAATTATGAGTAAAGCTGCTATAAACATTTTTGTGCAGGTTCATGTGTGGACATGTTTTCAACTCCTTTGGGTAAATATCAAGGAGAACAATTAGTGGATCATATCGCAAGACTATATTTAGTTTTGCAAGAAACCACCAAACTGTGTTCCAAAGTGGATGTATCATTTTGTGTTCTCAGCAAGGTGTGAGAATTCTTGCTGCTCCACATTATCTCCAGCATTGGTTGTTCTTAGTGTTACTATGACTGATTGGGCCATTCAAATAGGTATGTAGTAGTATCTCATTGTTTTAATTTGTATTTCCCTGATGAAACATGATGGGGAGCATCTTTTTATATATTTATTTGCCATCTATAGATTTTCTCTGGTGGGGTATCTGTTAAGATTTTGGACCATATATTAATTGGCTTATGTGTTTTCTTATTATTGAGGGTTTTTTTTCTAAGGTTTTATTTATCTATTTGACAGAGTGGAAGAGGAAGAGAGCATAAGCAGGGGGAGCAGCAGGCAGAGGGAGAAGCAGGCTCCCTCCTGAGCAAGGAGCCTGATGCAGGACTTGATCCCAGAGCCCTGGGATCATGACCTTAGCAGAAGGCAGATGCCTAACTGACTGAGCCATCCAGGTGCCCTTATTGTTGACTTTTGAATGTTTTTTGTTTGTTTTTTTTTGTTTTTTTTTTTTTTTTGTTTTTTGTATTTTGGTTAAAGGTCCATTATCAGATGTGTCCTTTACAATATTTTCTCCCACTCTGTGGCTTGTCTTCTAATTCCATGCAGAGCAGAAGTTTTAAGAGTCCAGCTTATCAATTATTTCTTCCGTGAATCATGCCTTTGGTGTCCTTTCTAGAAAGTCATAACCATACCCAATATCATCTAGGTTTTCTTCTATGTTATCTTTTAAGTATTTTATAATTCTGTATTTTACATTTAGGCCTATAATCCATTTTGAGTTAACTTTTATGAAGAGTGTACAGTCTACATCTAAATTCATTTTCTAAAATGTGGATGTCCAGTTGTCCCAGCACCATTTGTTGAAGAGAATATCTTCACTCCAGTGTATTGCCTTTGCTCCTTTGTCAAAGGTCACTTGACTCTATTTATGGGGATCTATTTTGGGTCCTCTCTTCTGTTCCATTGGTTTATTTGTCTATTCTTTTGTGTGCACCCAACTGTCCTGATTATTGTAGTTTTGTAGTAAGTTTTGAAGTTGGGTAGTATCAGTCCTCCAATTTTGCTCTTCTTCTTCAGTATTATGTTGGCAATTCTGAATCTTTCGCCTCTTGGAACAAACTTTAGAAAATGTTTGTTGATATTCATAAAATGACTTGCTGGGATTTTGACTGAGGTCACGTCAGATCTACAGATCAAGTTGGAAAGAACTGACATCTTGACAATATTGATTCTTCCTATCCATGAATATAAAGTATCTCTCAGTTTACTTAGTTCATCTTTGATTTCATTCATCAGAGTTTTGTAGTCTTCCTCATAGAGATCTTGTATGTGTTTTGTTAAATTTATACCTAAGTATTTCATTTTGGCGTTGTAATCTAAATGCTAATACATTTTTAATTTAATTTTTATTTTTTTAAAAGATTTTATTTATTTATTTGACAGAGACAGCTCACAAGTAGTCAGAGAGGCAGGCAGAGGGGAGGGGAAGTAGGCTCTCCACTGGGCAGAGAGCCTGATGTGGGGGCTCGATCCCAGGACCCTGAGCAGGACCCTGAGATCATGACCTGAGCCGAAGGCAAAGGCTTAACCCACTGAGCCACCCAGGTGCCCCCAATCTGTATGACTTCTATTCCCTTCCTTGACTTACTGTATTAACACGGACTTCCAGCACAGTGTTAAAAAAGGAGTGGTAAGAGGAGACATTCTTACATTCTTGCCTTGTACCTGATCTCAGTAGGAAAGCTTTGAATTTCCCACCATTAGGTATAATATTAGCTGTGGAGTTTTTGTAGATTTTTTTAAATCAAATTAAGGCAGTTTCCCTCTCTATCTAGTTTACCGAGAATTTTCTAATGAATGGTTATTGAATGTCAAATACTTTTTTTACATCTATTGATATGATCATGTGATTTTGTTGTTGTTGTTTTTAGCCTATTAATGCAATGTATTACATTAATTGCTTTTCCAAATGCTGAACCAGCCTTGCATGGCTAGAATAATTACACTTGGTGGTAGTGTGTATCTAATTCCTTTCATGGTATTTTGGATTTGATTTGCTAATAATTTGTTGAGAATTTTGCATCTATGCTAAAGAGAGGTAATGGGTCTGCAGTTTTCTTGCAGTGTCTTTGTCTGGTTTTGGTATTAAGTAAGGTGGCCTCATAGAATGAGTTAGGAAGTATTCTCTTTGATCCTCTGAAAGAAATTATAATCTTGGTTATACTTATTATAATTTTTTCAACTAGGTTTGAGGTATATTTACATACCATCCATTTTATATGTACAATTCAGTAATTTCTAGCACATTGAAAGATGTGTGCAAACATTACCATCCTCCTTCCTTTTTTTATCCCAGCACTCCACTCCACATTCTCAAATGCAATTGCTTTGTGACAGACAGATGTATTTGTTAGGGCTTCCATAACAAACTACCATAGACTGAGTGGCTTAAACAACAGAAACGTATTTCCTCACAGTTCTGGATGCTAGAAGTCCAAGACCAAGGGGTTGTCAGGACTGGTTTCTTCCGACACCTCCCTTCTTTGCTTGCAAATGGCCACCCTCTTGCTCAATCCAAATTTTCTCTTATAAAAACACCAGATTGGATTAGGGACCACCCTAATGGCCTCATTTTAATTTAATCACTTCTTTAAGGGCCTTGTCAAATCTGAGGTAATGAGGGTTAGAGTTTCAACATACCAATTTGGGGGAGGATGCAATTCAGGCCATAGGAAGGGATCTTATTTTCTTTGAGTGAAAAACCTCCTATTTACCAGGCAGGCTTTTGTGGTGTAGTGTTATCTTTTTCCCCTTCCTAACTTAGTCTTTTCTTTGTCCAGACTCTCACATCTGGGCATGAAACTTCCTCCCACTGTACTGCTTTTGATTCTTGGATTCTGTTTTGCATTCTTTCTTTTATTCTACTCAGAAACTCATCTTCCCTTCAGCTTCCAAACTTGGAAGTAGGCAAAGGATTCTCAAATGGGGTTTGGTCTATTGTGTTGATGAAATAATGAAACCACTGGCTGTTTTTTCTAGGTCTCTGCCAACTCTCTGTTCTCAGATTCATATGGATATTTCTCTACTTGAGAATTATCATGTAATTTCTCCTTTATTCTACTCATAAGGCAAAACTGACCACTACTACACTCAGAATATCATTGATTATTATGAATTGTTAATAAATTATTATGATTTACTACCTCAGAAACAGAAAAAATGTCCCCTAAAGTTTTAAAATTTTCCTTACTATCTCCCTGTTTCCATAATCTCTCCCTACTGACTGTATGTTGGATGACCAGTGTCTCAAATCACCTAAACAAAAGAAAATATTTTAAGAAATCACTCACTGCTATCCCTTTTCTCAGCTATCTTTGACCTCACTGTCCTGCTTTTCAGTAACTACTTTATAGATGGATTTTAAAAGAAGAAAATTAAAAGGTTTAAAAGTTCTTTCCATACATTTCACCTTGGAAGTATGGTCTTTACAAGAGTCTCTACAGATTTGACCCCCATTCCTATACAATATATTCTCTACTCCAAGGCTTTCCCTTTACTGCCAACATCTCTTAGCCACAGAGCAATGAATTATTTTCCCTAAAAGAAAAATAAAAGGAGCACATGCACAAAAACTCTATTTATGTGCCAACATGTATAAAGTGACCAAAAGAAAGCTGTCTCCTAAATCCTAATTATACCTTTCATAAGTATTTTTAAATTGATTACAATTATGTATAGGCCTAATCCCAGCACTAAGCCCCAACAGCAAAGATGATCTATCTCTTCTGCATCAGACCCAATTCAAGTGTTAAGAAATGTATACATGTATACATCAATGAAAATGCTAACTTTTGAAACATTGGCAGAAATAGTTATTTGCAGATACAAAAATATCTGCACAGGCTCCTCCACTGGTAAAAGGGCTCTAACCTTTTGACCTGGTGAAATCTTGGGATGAGCAGTTCCCGCTGTTAAAGACTGTACTTTTATGCCCAAGTCTCACCCCAACAGTATTTACACTCAGTTATTTAGCTTTCTTACTGTTAAAAATGCTCACAACAGAAGAGCTACAAAAGGACATTCACATGATCACACAAACGCACAGTTATTAGCCCTCAGACTGGTTCCTCTTCAGAAATTACATTTTGGGGGTCCAGTTATTCTTGCTTATGGAGTTGACTAATCCCTTGAGGAAAGAAGTTTGCCTTATGTTGCTTCAATTGTCCTAGGGCAATCAATCTTAGGAATTCAAAGACTTTGGAAGTGGCCCAAACTGAAGTAAGCAAGTTTTTTTCCCTACCTCTTCCCAGAAACACTCTACTAAGCAGAAGATTTTCCTTAAATCTGTCAAATAACAGCAATATGTTTAGTAAGCTAGGATTCTCTGATTTTACAAATTACATTATCAATATGTCTTTTATAGAGAGAAAGAAAGAGAAAATAGCGTATTTCCCATAAGTCACTGGTCATTGGACACCGCTTAATTTCACCTTGTTCGGTTCCATCATGGATTTTCTTTTCTTTTTTCCAAAATCAAGTTAGGCTGCAGCTGCCCCTGTGACTCTTCTAGAATGCATGCATGCACACACGAAAGAAAAAGAAAAAGCTGCTATTCAAAGAACTTTTACAGAAATAATATGTGAGAAGAAGGATGTGTAATAACAAAGAACTCAAATTAAACCCTGGGAATTGCCAATATTTCTGAGAGGTTTCCTTGGGGTAATATGGAAAGCTTAGAGGCTGGAGGGGATGATAAATGTAATCATTAAACCACTTACAGTGTCTTGTTAAGAAAGGGTGTGTATGTCCATGATAATGCTGATAACATCTCTTTTCTTTACACCAAAGGTTCTTTGCTTTTCCCTAAACCCATGGCCTGAGGAGGTCAAATAGCCAGGGACTAAATAATTTATTTCAGCACCAAAAGTCTGCATATGAAAGGATAACACAAAGCTCTTACAAATGTTATCCATTTCAGAGCCAGGAGCAAATAAAAAAAGGACGCAAACGCTCCGCAGGATATAGTAAAAATTTTAAAGGCTCTGAAACAGGCAAACTGGAATCATCAGTACTACTCATGGCTGATGGGTTAGCATACATTTTTATCTGAACATTTCCTGAATGGACTGACTTTAAGAATTTGAAAATTAATAAAAAGTTGTCTGTAACTGGATTATCCTTGGTCATACTTTTTAAACCAATTATAGCCAAAATACAAATAAAAGCAAAGTCCTGGTATCCTTTTTTAAACAGTCTATTTTCTTAACCATAGACTAAAACCTCTAGTACTTACTCTTTACAATTATAAAGAACAAGGTCCATAATACGGGCATAAGTTAGTTAATCTACCAAGGCATTTACTGACAGCCGTTTACAAGCAGGGTGCTGAGCTTGGCACCAAGAACAAGGAGATAAAAGGCAGCCCTTAGCTCCAGGAAGCCCACAGTCTTGGAGACAAGATTCAGTACATTAACAGAGACTTGCAATGTGATAAGCATGATGATGTAAGTAAGCACAAGGTCCATGATAAGAACTAAAACAAGCGAGAAAAAAAAGTGAGCACCCAAAATTATCTTATTTGCACTCAAAGTTACTTAAAACAATGCAGCAAAAACAGAAAGGGTTTTGGGTATTCACTTTAAATACCTAGAAGAATCTTATCCCTTCATCACTGCCCTTTTCCTTCCCTCTTTATATGTGTAATTCCTCAATGTCTTAAATCACCTTTCAGATCCTCTGAGGAGCCTTTCCTTATTCTGGAGTTTTGGGTAGTGGCATGCTTCCAAACCACTGTGCAGTTTACCCCACAGGGTCTATGCACACGGCACTTGCTTGTCTTCTTCCCAAGCTAAAAGGTCTTTTAAGGAAAAGTGAGCATTTAAAAAACAAGTACTACTACAGGTGTTTTTAGTTCTGCTGCTTAGCATAGTGCATGAAAAGAGTAATTTGCTCAACAAATATTTATTAAATAAGTTAACTTACAGAGCCTGTAGATGATGATTAACTGATATAATACAAATAAAGCACTTTCTAAGAATTCAACAAAAAGCCAAGTATAATATGGTTCAGCATGTAAGAACTTACTGAATTAGTCACATAAAGAAAGTTTTTCAGGAAATAACCCGTTAAAGGTATTCATGGTTATAGAAGGATACCTATCAAAAATCTTTTCATCCATATAGACCTATGTAGTTGAACAAAGCTGTGTTCTAACCTTTTCCATCTAACATGTACTAGCACTGATTGGTAAGTGATCTATCTAACCCAACTGAACTCAATTTTTCTTTTTCTCATGTGAAGTTATACTGTCCACATCATAAATTGTTAAAAAGGATTAAATGAAATAACAGATGTGAAGCATTTAGCTCTGTGGCTGGCATGTAGTACATCTTGAATTCATAATAATCTTCCTTTCTTCACTTTAAATCCATGGCAAACCAGATCAGCACTAGGAGCAGGGGGTCTTCTTAGAAAGTCACGCAGCCAAAAGGAAACACTACATTTAACCCAGCTATGTTGCGCTGGTTCCTTTATTACCACATTCCAATCTCATGATTTGGGGGAATAAATGTCCACCTCTTCAATAATGGCCCTGATAATATTTTTGCTGCCACCATATGGTTGGTGGGAGTCGAGACAGGGATCATTCTTGAGAGTTTATTAAAAAAAAAAATTATATATATATATGTATATATATATATATGTATATAAAATATTTATTTTAAACTCTAGCATACATTGGAAGCTTGCTTGCCATGGTTTGGAAGTTGTGTTGGGTATCTGATATGCATTATCTCAATTTAATTCTTTAAAAAGAAAGAAAAGAAAACCTTGTGGGGTTGGTACTATATGTATCCCTGTGCTAGAGATGGCCACAGATCACGGATATGGGAAAGAGAGTCCCTTGGTTGCACCCATTGCTAGTAATAAGTAGTACAGTAGTATTTCTGATCAAGAGCAGTCCCATTTTTTTGTGCCTAAACACCAAACCATAATGTTCCCCTTTTTTTCTAAAAGGTGTTCCACTACAGATTGAAAATGAATTATTTTAAAAAAATATTTGATCCAAACAAACATTTTTCAAAGCACCCACATAAAAAATGTTGGTTCCTCTGTCTTCACCTATTTAGATATTTTGCTTCAATGTAAAAGCCATTTCCCCACAAGGAGTCTGTTGATCCTTTAGGGTCTAGGGCTGTGCCACAGAAATCTTTATACTCCCAGAACACAGTGAATATTTATAAGGAAGACATCAAATCAATGTGTTAATGATTTTAATTTATAGTTCTGTAAGCAACTGACAGCTCTTATCTTGTTCTTACATGGGTTCAAAAGCCAAAGATAATCCTTCTTTATAATTCATGCTTGATCTTAATTTAATCTCAATTCTCCCTGGACAAACTTCCTTTCAGCTTCACTTTGTCACCTTCATCCCCCACCCTCCCAAGAGATTTTACCTGCATCTTTTGTTACAGGGCAGCAGTAGGGAGACAGGGAGCATATGTGGACTCGGGGCTCACACCATCAAATCCTGCCTTGGCGACACACTATTGATGTAATACTGAGGTATTTAATTAATTTCTGTTAGCCTAGGTTTCCTCATCTCTAAACTGGATATAAGAACTTACTGTATCAGAACTTCCCCCTTATTCTCCCTTCATTCCCCCTTATTCCCCCCTAGTAATAGATATTACTCTCCCTTCCTTCTAGCTCAAAAAACAGATTGGGTTCACATACTGTCACATAAAACCCATCTTTTTCTACACTTCACAATCACACTCCCAGAATTAATCTTCTCTCTGGGAGTATTCCTGAAATGCTGCTTTCTTGAAAATTAAACAATAGGATTGCTTTTAGATTTAAGATCCCCTTCAGTGAGGAATAGAGCTTTCCTTAATCTTAACCAAGAAAAAGATATCTAAGAGTATAGGAAGAAAAAAATGCAGTTTAGTCTTCTCCAGGCTTGTATAATCTAAGATGGACCATGACACATATCTTGGAGGCGCAAATTAACTAAACACTGAAGGAAGTGGCAGCTAGATATTTAAGCTTTTGGGTGGTGAACTAAAGTCTCTATAAGCATAAGAAAAAGAAAGGTTATTCATGCAGGTATGTGTACATGCACACACACACACACACACACACACACACACACACACACAGACATATACACACTTTCCAATATTACTGCGTAAATAAGAAATGTCAGCAGGCTAGCCTAACTAAGATCCAGCACTGGCGTTAATCTCGAATAAAGATGGCACATAACATATGGAACAAAAATGCTGTATCTGCAGAAAGAGATATATATATTAATCACATGGGCAAAATTTTTAAAAAGAAGGGAAAAACAGATATGCCAGAATAGTGCAGTGAATATTAAGTATGTCATCTGGAGCCAACTGCCTGGGTTGAGTCTTAAATATCCATATATGGATAGGCATGTGACTAGGCAATATACTTTTCTTCTCTATAAGTTAATGTCTTCATCTGCTAAAAGGAAATAATAATGATATTTAGCACATGGGCTTATGTGAGGCTTAACTGAGATAATACAAGTAAAAAACACAGTGCCTGCCACTCAATAAGAATTCATTAACTGTTTATCCTTATGCATATTAAGACAAATTGGGTTGAGTCATTTGCTTTAGAAAAGGCATTACTTTATTTACTTAATAATCCATTGACTCTTGAGAAAATACATGATTGACATGAAGGACTCTTAGAGTGGGGTACTAGCACTCATTTAATCAAGTTATTAAAAATTTGAAAATGCAGACTTTTCGTAGGACACTGTCCAAAATGTCTTGAAGATGATGATGGAAAATCTATATTCAAATCTTGACCTGGCTAAATTCCTCTTTGTGGTTCATTTATGGCTTTACCATCTGCTTGCTCCGAGGAGACGGCTGGCATACACTGGAACAGTGTGCTCTGCGGCTGTCATTCACATACATACATCACTCCTAAGGAATGACTCAGAAGTAACTTGTGCATGACAAGTAACCTCAGGGAATAGAACTCAGATCTGAAACAAACAAACTAATATCTTCAGCCTGTTACAAGCTTTCTAAATTGCATATTTAGAGACCAAGAACACAGCAGGATAAAGCTATGGAGCTGTGGATCCACCTGATAGCATCGGAGCTGGGCCCACGTGAGGAACAGTGGTGATTATGTATGTGAATGAAGGGCTTGGAGGGGAAACCCTGGATTGTGAAACAGTATTTCACAGTTTGTAGCTTGCTCAATGGGATAAACATTAAACTTCACATTTTAAGGTCATATCTCAAGGATTAGTTTCACTCTCTTCCAAGACTTAAATTCATTACCATAAACTATGAATGAATTGAGCGTTAGGGAATAACTTGTTTAGTGTTTTAAGCAGTACATGCTGCAAAAATTCCAAATCCAAATTTGCTTGTACAATTCTAAGGCTGAGCAAATGATGAAGGTCCTGAAGGCTTATTTATTCCAAAGTAAAACCTGGTTATTAATAAAGAAAAACAAAGATGAGTACTGAGTCAAATTTTCAGAATCCATTAATATTTCATCTCAAATAGCACAGAAACACTTTCTTTTACAGGGAGCTCTGACTGGTGTTATGACAAAAAGCGTAATGCATGGCCCCCAAGATAAGAGGGAAAAAAAAAAGGAAAGAAAAGATAAGAGATGTCAGTCTTTATACTGTTTTTAAAAAAGCACAGAATAATAACTAAGCACAATGGTTTAAAAGGTTTCCCTTTTTAAGTGTGCATTTAAAGTTAAATGATATAAATATTCATTCCAATATTTATTTTTGTAAAACATGGAGAGAAAACAATAAAATATGATCAGTGTTTTCCAAGGCCATGGTTACATCTTGATGTATGGGCAAAATGGCAGAATAGCTACTGTCAAATTCACTCAACCCTCTTTCATGCCAAATTTTTCTTGTTCACTAAAAACCTAATGAAGAATATTCTTTTGCTTTTTAGAAAATGTCTGGCATAATTATACTCCGTTCTCTTGAATCATAAGTATAAGCTAAGGGAGATTCTTTTGCAACCACCAGAAGTCTTCCACCCAGACTTTGCCTAAAGTGCTGATAGTATGACTTTCAAAGGTAAGAATCTCAAACGTCTTTTCCTAGACATCCTACTTAATCATTGCACACCCGCCTCCCCTGAAGTCATGAAACAGATCTTTCTCAAGGAGTTGGGGGTACTAGAATCCTGGGCATTTGCTTTCTTTTTTTCACTAGCAGAAGCTCTTTTATCACTGGATTATCATCTTTGTACTAAAATGACCACAATACCTCCTGGACAAGACAAAATGGAGGAAGCCAAGCAAGGTACTGATGGAGCATAATGAGAGGCTGCATCAGAGAAGGCTTTGGCATGATCAAGTGCTGGTTCAGAAAATGTAGGCACAGAGGCAGAACAAATATGCTTGGGCTCCTGGGACACACCACCCAGGTGTCACTGGGCTTCTGTTCATGTTCTCTCTTGAGATCTCCCTCTTACATTTCTAGTTTCCTCTGCCTTATTTCATCTGTTGCATGACTTTCTAACCTAGATTCGAATAGAAGAAAAAAGGAATGAAAAGCTCTGAAATTATTTCACTATTTAGTGACTTTATGGGACTTCTAGCCAGATACTTCACAAATATATCAAATTTTAATTAAGAAATAGCAAATAATATAAGCCCTGCTATTTAAGCTATATATGGAAGAAAGAAGCAGGGTTCCAACGTATATGCTCTCTCAAACTCTGCTAACGTCTCTTTGTGGAAGGATTCATTTCTTAGCATTGCTTTCGTTTTTTCTATCCATCTTAAGAAGGGGAGAGAAGTCACTGCCCAAGTGGCTCAGTTGGTTGAGTGTCTGACCCTTGATTTTGGCTCAGGTCATGATCTCAGGGTTGTGAGATTGAGCCCCATGTCAGGCTCCACACTGGGCATGGAACCTGCTGAAGATTCTCTCTCTCAGTCCCTCTCCGTTTGCCCCTCCCCCTCCCTCTCGAAAAGAAAAAGTGGGAATAAAAATTAAGAGTCAATAAAGTGGTAAAAAAAAAAAAAGATCATGTAAACAAAAAAGATAAAACTGAAAAAGTAGCACAAATGATGCTGAAGAGAAGAATGTCAAGTGAAGGGTCACTGTTTTAAGAATACAAGGCCACATGCCTTTATTTAATTTAGATTTGAGTTTATAACCACACAGAGCTTTGAATTTTGAGGATCAGTCATGCACAAATATACCAAAAGACCGAAGCAATTGATGACGGGATTCAAGGAACAGTGAAACCATTCAAATCAGACAAGAAGTATCATGAAGATTGGATTCAGGCAGTGGGGAAACACTAAGGGGTTTTATGCAGAACAACATGTACAACTACTTACTCAAGATCCTTTATGAAGAATACATCAGAAGGAGGAATTCTGAATTCTGCAAAACATGTCAGCAGGCTACTGCAAAAATACATGTCAAGAATGTTGGTAGCCTAGAGGAGGAGGGGTGGGAGTGGTGCTAGAGAAATATGAATGGATTTGAACTGTGCTTAGAAGGTAAGAATGTACAGGCTCTGGCAATTATAAAGTCAAATTAAGAGTCAAAAATGATACCCAAATTTCTCTCTTCAACAAAGATGATGATGTGCCATTCACTGAAATAGGAGAAGAATAAGAACAAATTCTACTGAAAAGGGAAGTAATTTGGTTTTGATCTTGCTGAGTTTGAGCGGCCTTGGGGACATTCAGGTGAGGATGTCAACTAAGTTACTGAATAAATCTGGAAGTCAAAAAAAGATATCAGCTAAAGATTTGGACTTTAAAAGTCATTAACAAATACATTGCTCTGAGGATCATAGCAGGAGATGGAATTGCCAGGGACTGGTATAGAGCAAACATAAGGGACCTGGCCCAAGACCATAATGCATGTACCTTCTGCCTCATATGCAGACTTTAAGGCTAGTAGGTTTGGCTCTCCTCTCAACAATGGCCAGAGTAGCAAAATGCACATGCATTCATTTTATTCAACTTTATTTCTAGGCTATAATTTTTTTTTCTTTAATGTAAAATTACTATTCATATAATCTAAAACAATTTTCCTCCTATATGGTTGTTTTTAGAATGCACAGAGTAAGCTATTCCCAGATCTGTCTTCTGCAGTTTACAAAAATACAAGAGTTCACATAAGTCATTTGCAAGAAGAATGGAAATAGGGGGAAAGTGATAGTTTCTGCATAATCTTTCCATTTTTGTGAAAATTGGAGTGTTCTATCCCACTGGTGTGTCTTGGGGGAAAAAATCGCATCATAATTTCGGAGTACATAATGGGCTCACTCCTTTATCACACGTGTGAAATGCAGTTGTAGCAATTTCTCTGTCTAGTTAGACAACATATTGTCTGGCAGCAGAATTGTGTATGTTAACTTAATGCATTTCCCCCACACAGTTTCCAGTGTGTAGTCAGAAACAATTCTATCCATACCAGAAATATAAAAGGTTCTTAGTAATGCAATCAATCCAATTATATCTGATAGCTTAGGTACAGAATCACTGTGTGTAAAGAAGCTTTTAATAATTTCAAACCATCTGTGATGCAAACATAAAAATGATAAACATGTGAAAAATGTTCCCCAAGTTCCACAAAACTATGTACATTTTTGTGTGTCTTGTACCATTTACTTTTTATCAACTGAGAAGTTACATTTTAACAGTCAATTTCATAGAGAATTTTTGAGGACTACATTAAGTCTTACAATAAAATATTTCTTTGACTAATTCATTAGATTTAGATTGACCTAAAGCAAAATGGAGTAATAGGTTGATTACATGATCAAATGTTGGTAACAAAGTCAACTGCATAGTTAGTATGAAACTATAAAATCAAAAATTATGTGAAGACTTTGAAACTAGATCCCAGCAGATAACCAAACTATCAAAAGTGCTCATTAACTTGCGTTTTTTCTTAATTTGATGAAAATTCAGAAGGGCATTGACCATTTCAGAAATTTAATTTTCCTCATTACAACTTTACCTTAACATTTAAATTCTATTTTGGACCTAACATTAGTATTCTACCTGAATTACAACAAATAAGAGTACAGAAAAGAAAATACTCTCCTCAGCTTTTTGCTAGATTCTACTGCTCAAATTATAAAACAAAAAAAGTATGTCATTAGGTTTTTCTGGCAATGAGAGTTATGCCTCTAAAAAGTTAATTCTGTAGCTTTTTATGACACCATAAAATTAATAATTTTTCCATTACGTTAAGTATAATGCCTTACTCTAAAAGAAGAAAATAAAAGTGACGCAAGCTAAGCCCATGGGTTATGATTTCTAATTTCACATTACACGGGCTTTCATATAAATGAAGCAGTTATTCTTGGCACAAGTGATAACGAAAAGTTCTGTGAAACTTCAATATTTGTTGGTTAACAGATATCCAAGTAAGTGAAACACAAAACATTTCACTCTCACTTAGTTAGTACACATAGTTAAAAATAAACTAGCAGCAGCATCAGTTTCTACCTCTAAGAGATGTGTCTTCCGATGGGAACATAGGAAGTAAACAAAATACACTGTCAAGAGTTTGTACTCATATTTTAACACAAACTGGTGTACACAATGAGTCACAGATTTAATTTGTAAAACTTCAATTATAGCAACATAGTTACATAAACTTCATTTCATAATTTAATGTCATATGCCAAATATTCATTTTTAATGAATGAATGTCAATCTATAACAGTTCACAAATTTAAATCTCAAATTCTAAACATTTGAACAAGGAGGTGGAGACAATATGTGAGCAATGCTTTACAGTTCTATTTAAATAAATAAGGATAAAATTTAGTTTGTAAATGAACATTGTA
Source organism: Lutra lutra (assembly GCF_902655055.1). Taxonomy (NCBI): domain Eukaryota; kingdom Metazoa; phylum Chordata; class Mammalia; order Carnivora; family Mustelidae; genus Lutra; species Lutra lutra. The sequence continues at coordinate 47,279,612 of NC_062283.1, read as the reverse complement.
GATTTTCAAGACAACATTTATGCACAAGTTTTCTTCTCTTCTTCAATCTGATTAAGTGTCTATGTGACTTTTAAACAGTTTAATTATCTCTGCATCAAATTTTTTAAGATTTTATTTATTCATTTGACAGAGAAAGGAGGGAGAGAGCAAGAGAGCACAACCAGGGGGAGCTGCACAGGAGAAGCAGATCCCCCAGGGAGCAGTTAGTCTGATGCGGGGCTCAATCCCAGGACCCTGAGATCATGACTGAGCTGAAGGCAGACGCTTAATCGACTGAGCCACCCACGCGCCCATGTGCCTTAATTTCTTTCTCTGTATAGTACATATTCCACAGAGACACTAAGTGGATTAAATCAGGTAGTACTATAAAATCACAGATAAAATTGCTTGATACACAGTAGTCAACAAATAAAGCTTTTATTACCCTCAATTTAATCATTATCCCCTTTCATTCACTTTCTCCCTATTTTTATGAATGTCTTAATGCCTCCCTTTCAGAAATGGTATTACAGAATTCTCAGGGAAAAATTCCAATTATCTGTGTCACACACATACAGAGCCTGTTACAGAGTAGATGCTCCCCCACCAAAAAGATTGTTACTGAGTGGAAAAAAAGAGAAGAAACTAATTTTTACTTAGTGATGATACTTGTGCAAGCTTACACCATGTACTGATACAAGCCAAATATATAGATATATTCTCAAGCATCCTGGGTGAAACTTCATGGCATATCATTATAGTCATGTTGCAGCTGAAAAACACTGAGGACGAAGGTGTTTATGGAACTTTCCACTGCCATAGCTGAATGAAGGTGGAGCTGTGACTCACACTTAGTTAGGTCTATCTGGTCCAAATTCTATTATTTTCCCAGTACATTATACTGCCTCTTCACAGCTCTCTTTAGCCTCTCAAAAATGCTACATCTTAATATATTCTTACAGATTTCTTTCCAGAAACAAAGAGGGCAGACCTAAAAATTACCAGGTTGCAAAAACCTCCATATAAAGTAAAGCTTCTCTATTGAGAGGACTTGACAGTAAAATAAACATTCCTCTGATCTTTGCTCCTCTCAACCCTACATTCCAAGTAATACCCTATCCCTCCTTCTCTTACCTGCTATGTTTGTTTGTTTGTTTTCAAATAAGGCCTATTTTCTCATATCTCTGTCTCCTTTTCATTCTGTATCAGTCTCTTAAGTTTAAAGGGAAACTTTTAAAGACAATCTGACCTCAGGTTTATATTTAAACTAATAAAGTCCCCAAGCTTTAGGATCTATCCCAGTACAAAGCCAGATTGGGACAATTGTTTAAAACTACTACAAGACATCCTGAGATCCATGAAGGCATCTTTTTAATTTTCACATTTACAAGTAAAATTCCAAGTGACCGCCATACAGATTCAATAAATATCTCCTGAATGAATGAATGAATGAACTGAAATTAATATTCAGAATTATGATATGGAAGCCTCGTAGGCTCTTTTGAAAAAAGTCAAATGATGTTCAATATACTGCACTTACTAAAAATGGATAAATAATAAAACTGTAACATGATATTCAGAAATGACTTGAAATTAGTTTCTGAGTTAACCTTTAACTTCATTTTAACTAGAAAACTTGGTTAAGTAAAATAACCAATTATCTAGGCATTAGACTTGAGTAAAATTTTCACTCTTATTGCCTTCTTCTTGTACTTGGGTTCTCTCTGGCAAGATTAGAACAGCACTGGGGCTTCAATGAAGACAGCAATACTGGGGTCTCCTTGAGAGAAACTGTGATGTCACTCCTACAAGTGTGATAGGTCCCCTGAAAATTCTGTAAGAAGAGGCAAGAGGGGAGAATAGGGAGATCCTTGTTCTGGGTCAGTTGTATTTCCTCCAGAGAGAGTGTCCTAGAAAAGAGGCTATGGAGTTATACTACATTCATTCAGCAATTATTTATAAACCACCTAATTATGTGCTAGGCATTATTCTATGTGATAGGGATACATGATTGATCGAGAAAGACAAGGAGACTTGGCATTTTTTTGTTTACATACAAATGTGGAGAAACCATAAAAATATCAAGTAAATTACAAAGTCCATTAGAAGGTGATACCTGCTATAGAAAAAAGAAAAACTAGAGAAGGATAAAGGGATTATGAGTACTTGCATTGGGATAGATGAAGGAACTAGTAGACACATAGAGGCTGAAACCATCAGAGTAATCCAGGTAAAAGAAAATGATGACTTGTGCTAGGGAAGTAATGGTGGAAGTGGTGAGAGCTATTTGATTCTTTATGTATTCTGAAGATAAGACTCCCAGATTTTCCTGACAGGTTGGATAGGATGTGTGGGAGCAAGAAAGGCATCAAGGAGGGTCCATGGCTTCTGTTCTGACCAAATAAAAGGATGGTACTGCCAACCAGTGAGACACGTGGGGTCAGAAGAATATCATTTGAATATGAGATGTCTAGACATCTACATGGTGATGTCAAGTAGATGGCTCCATGTATCTAAGTCTTGAGCACAGGTCTTGGCTGGATCATCAGTTTATAGGGTATGTAAAGCCATGTCATAGGTGAGATGACCAAGGGAGTATGAATGTACATAGAGAAGAGGACCATGGTGAATTCCTGGGAAACTTCCACATTAAGTTGTGGAAGAGGAGAAAGAGCAGGCGGCTGAGAAATGAAACCAGTTTTATAACAGGAGATAAAAATAAATCTGGTGTCCAGAAGCCAAAAAAGACAGTCTATCAGTGATACTTCAATTAAGACCGTGATTCAAGTGTTTTAAGTGAGATTTTTTTTATGATGCAGAAGGCAGAACCAGGACTAATGGCAACTTACAAGGATAAAAATCATATTTCAATGAGGAAAAAAAATTTGAACAGCAACATCTATTCATTATTAGATCCAGCTGTTTTATAATATATTGAACTTTCTTTTTAATCACTAGAGGTATTCACAGACAGGCTGATGAGTATCACAGATATTCTAGAAATGATTCCTAATTGGGTAGATTAGACCATACGACCTATGAGATACACTCCAACTAATGAGTCTATTATTTCTGCCTCACTTAACACCAGAGGAGAAATACATCTGCTTTTCCATCTGTGGGCCTTTGCAATCTGAGCAGTCTGTGTCCAGAGTTATCTCAATGCCTCTTCGTATTATAAAAAAGTGAATTATAACAATGGTTTAATGCAAAGAAGAGAAGCTTCAGTACAAACACACATGAATTTCAATGTTAATACTATCACTAATACATTGCGTGGCTTTATGAAAGTTCCTTAAATATTTTTAAACTTGGTTTCTTCTTCAGAACTTTTATAGTATTCTTGAAGGAATAAAATAGCTCACAGTGTTTGATATGCACTGGATTCTTAAAAAAAAAAATCTTAATTCTCTAAGTGGGAGGTCCCAGATTTAAAGACTATTTTCATGTTTTAAAGTTAGCTGCTCCTGCAAACTTGAGTTCTAGAACACAAACTTGAGTTCATTTAAGCAACATACTTACTGATAAACCAGAAAAAGAAATATATGATTTTTTCATCAAGACAAAATTTTTATTTGGTTTTGAAGATCATAATAAATTTTGAGGAGTCATGTTTGGAGTCAAATTTTCTACTGTACGTTTCAAGATGTCATTCGCTTACATTATAATAATTGAAACATATTCTTTAAAGAATTTTTTGTATCACTACCTATTCATTTGACAGAGAGAGAGTGAGAGAGTGCAAGCACAAGCAGGGGGAGTGGCAGGCAGAGGGAGAGGGAGAAGCAGGCTATCCAGGGAGCAGGGAGCACGATGCGGGTCCAACCCAGGACTCTGGGATCATGACCTGAGCTAAAGGCAGACACTTAACCAACTGAGCCACCCAGGCGCCACTAATTGAAATATACTCTAATTTCACAAGAAGTTGTGAAATTAGAGGAGCTGGATATAAATCCTGAATTGGTCATTTCCTAGTAATGTGATTTTGGCAAATAAGTTCCTCTAAGTCTCAGTTTCCTTGTCTATAAGATGGGAAGGAATGAATTATTAAAATTTTTACAATGAGTTAACATATGTAAAAACTACAAAATAAAGTGTTTGATTTATTAAAAAAAAGTCAATAATCCTTGTTTTTTATTATTTGTTCCTCTGTTCTAGGAAAAAATTCTAAACAGAATTGTTTCTATTTTAATATGTTGTCATTAGCTCAAACTATTTTTAAAATATCTTTATTAAGAAAATAACATATTAACACTAATTCAAACAGCACAACCAGACTGCAGTAAAAAAGGGCCTCCTTCCTTTTACTTATAATCTAGCATCATATATATATATATATATATATACATACACACAAATATAAATGTAAATATATTCCTTTTATACTCGAGGAATAAATTATCATCTTTTGTACTTTCACTTAACAGTATATATGTTTACAAATATATAATTTTTTTTAAAGATTATTTATTTGACAGACAGAAATCACAAGTAGGCAGAGAGGCAGACAGAGAGAGAGGAGGAAGCAGGCTCCCTGCCAAGCAGAGAGCCCGATGTGGGACTTGATCCCAGGACCCTGGGATCATGACCTGAGCCAAAGGCAGAGGCTCAACCCCCTGAGCCCCCCAGGTGCCCCCAAATATATAATTCTTAAATAAATTGCTAGATATCCAACTGCTTCTGAAAGTCTGTGCCTTTGTGATTTTCACTGATTTTGCAAAACTGCTTCTCCAAATGGCTGAATCTCAATGTTCTGAACAACAGGTTATTGAGTATTTTTTTCCCCATACCCTAACATCATTTTTGGTTATAATCAAACTTATCAGTCTGATAGAAAACAGAATCATTTCAATGAAACAGTACGTGTGTGATAGCTATCTGTTGGTATCATCAACTTCTTGTGCAATTAGAAAAACTGAGTCCCTTACATATGAAGGAAAATGAACATTCTGTCATTTTTTTTTTCAAATATTTCTCAAATAGTTATACCAGTTTGGCATTTTAATTGTGATCTTTAATTTTGGTAATCATCATTATCATTTTTGCTTGTACAGAAGTTTAATGTCATAAAATATTTTAATTGTTGACTTATGGCTTTAATATTTTTCCATCTGTCTTAGAAACCCATTAAATAAATTTCCCATAATATTCTGGGTTTTTTCTTTGCATTTAATCTTAGACCAGTTGAGATTGATGTTGGTAGAAAAGATGAGCTAGAGATTTAGTCTTTCTTTTCTTTTGCCTCTAAATGCTTCACTAGTTATTTTTCCAATATTTATTGAATAAAGGATTTTTTCACTCTGATTACAAATATATACGTACTATAGAATATATGTCCACATTTCATGAGGGATGAGAAATCTGTTTTATCAATTTTGATCCTATCAAGTTTGATCCTATTATAAAATTTTATCATGTTTGATCCTATTTTAAAATTCATTAAATTTTTAAAAGTATGTTTAAATACTCAACCACTCTTACATCCCTGAAATAAAATACACTTGGGTGTAATTTATTCTGCTTGTAATGTGCATTTAAATACATTTGCTGGTATTTTTGTGACATTATTTTTTATTATGATACATTTATATAACATAAAATTTACTATTTTAACTATTTTTTAAAAAAGATTTTATTTATTTATTTGACAGAGATCACAAATAGGCAGAGAGGCAGGCAGAGAGAGAGGGGAGGAAGCAGGCTCCCTGCTGAGCAGAGAGCCTGATGCAGGGCTCAATCCCAGGACCCTGGGACCATGACCTGAGCCGAAGGCAGAGGCTTTAACCCACTGAGCCACCCAGGCTCCCCTATTTTAACTATTTTTAAATGTGCAATTCAGTGGCATTAAGTACATTCACAGTGTTGTGCAACCATCACCACATCCATTTCCAGAACTTTTTCATCATCCCAAAGACAAATTTTGTATCCATTAAACAGTAACTCTTCATTTTCCCCCTCCACCGCCCCTGGTAACACCTATTCCACTTTCCACGTGTATTAATTTGCTAGTTCTAAGTACCTCATATAAGTGGAATCATATAGTATTTATTCTGTGTCTGGATTATTTTACTTAGCATGTTTTCAGTGTTCATCCAAGTTATAACAGGTATCTGAATTTCATTGCTCTTTAAAGTTGGATAATATTCTGTTGTACACACACACACACACACACACCACATTTTGTTTATCCATTTAGCTTCTGAGGATATTTGGATTGTTTCTGCTTCTCGGCTATCGTAAATAACGAGGCTATGAACACTGGCACACAACATTTGGTAATGTCTTAAAGCTCCTGCATTGATATTCAAACTCAATTCTTACAATGTTTTATTTTTTGTGATATCCTTGTGAAATCCATATATATTTAAGGAAATTACTTATAAAATGACAGAAATCTAAATTGTGTTACATAATTTTTTAAAGATTTTATTTACTTATTTGACACAGAGAGAGAGAGAGATCACAAGTAGGCAGAGAGGGGGTGGGGGAAGCAGGTTCCCTGCTGAGCAGAGAGCTTGATGTAGGGCTTGATCCCAGGACCCAGAGATCATGACCTGAGCCGAAGGCAGAGGCTTATAACCCACTGAGCCACCCAGGAGCCCCATGTGCTACACAAATTAAACAATCACTTAAATTTGAGAAAGCAAATAAAAGTCGCAATTTTTCTGCATGGATCTAAATTTCTTTCAAAAAGTGTTTACAGTCAGGTTCTAACTTCGTACTACACAAGTTAACAGTAATCCCTTATCTAGCTGTTTGGTGGTGGGCAGGATGCATTCATGTTTACTTTCTGTATCCTTTCCAGAGAAAGTTTGTTTTTCTGTGAATTTCAACATATAGAGTGTTTGATTTCACATCAAATTCACTTGCTTCCATATGTCAATAACTCCTTCAAAACCAATAATAATATGGGAATCCATTAGACTGCTAATGTAGTACCTCTTGATTTTAAGTGATCTTTTTCTCTAGTCCTTTAAAGATCTATCTATATGAGAAGCCACTTCTACTGCGACAATGAAAGAAATGACAGAAGAGTCATCTGTGTTCTATGGGTGCAGAGAAACTCACTGAAGGCTCGCTGAATTAAACAAATGAACAAGGAAGCGAATGAAGAATGGTAAGATTATAGAGAGGGTCGTGAGGTGGAAGATCTTTTCATTCTCCAGGAGCCCTTGAGTCAGGATATAGGTTTACACATATTTCAAAAGGCACTTGCATTTTAATGATCCTTCTGAAGTAGTTTTTAGTTTTCCAGTTGAGGGTAAATGTGAAATAACCTGGCAGAAAGGAAAAAACAGACGAAAACAGACTAATGATCCTCTAAGAAATCTAGACATAGAAAGGAGAGATTATTTCAAGAAATATGAGGACATATTTTGTGAGGCTGTGCTGAACCCATTAAAAAGGATGTGGAGAGAAGAACATGATTCAGGATTAGGAACACACGGATCAGTGTAACACAGAGATGAAAAAAACTTTAAGTACCAAATGGAAAATAATATTGAAATACATGGGATGTACATTAGTTAAAAGAAAGAGTTATTGGAAAAGACGAGGACTAGACATAATATCACTGCAAATTTCTAAATTTTTCAAAAAACAGAGTTATTTCAGGTGCCATTCTACTAGAGAGAATGCAGTCCATAGCATTTTGGAACGTTTTTCTTTTTCATAGAAAATGTGAATCTGAGTGTCATGTTATTTTCCAATTGAGATTTACATTCACAGGTGAGAGACTAGGCAACTGATATGAATGAAATTGAAATCACGAAGCCCGCATCAAATCCTCTCTTCCATTTCCTTTAGAAAAGTAAAAAAGCAATGCGATGCAATAGTCTGTCTAATAAAGATAAAACAGGTTTAAGATGTAAGCTACGGAGTGGCTTTTGGAAAACCACATTGCTTAGAAAAATACAGAGGTGTTTCCCAGATTGTAGGAGGTGATATTGGCTTTGATATTCATAGTTTCCACAGCTAGTAACGCTGGGTTACCTCTTCTTAAAGTTATCTGATAATTACTTATTAAGTTAGAAAAAATAACACTCATCAAGAATTGGGATTTGGGTTTCATCTTTTGGAGCACAAAGAAAGAAACAAGCTCTGTGAGAAGACATGCCAGGTTTCAGAGACTGGTTCCAGTCAGGCACAAAGGCAGCCCCTCTCTCTGGGACTGAGCAGGGTAACCAAAATATAGGGCAAGTGTGGTGCTTTTGAACATCTTTTGGAACTTTAATTTTCTGCATTAATCTACATAAGGAATTGATTTGAAAAGCAGCACTCAGTAATGTAGCTGCGTTTGATCTTAAAAGGGGCCAAATTTGGGGCCGATTTACACTCCTGGCGATCTACTGCTTTAAAAAGTTGGCAGCAACTCAAGTTGGGAAATAAAAAGTGGGCCTCGAGGCAAAATTAATTGAAGGAAAGGTCTGATGCATTTCAGAGGATTCTGAAGGCAACATCAAAAGATATTTTTAAAAGGCGTTGAGAGGTTCGATTGCCCAGGTGGCCAAATAGGTATAGTTGCAAGCAACCAGCATATCCCATCCACTCATGGCCCACGCTTGTGAGACGCTGTCCTTTTGCATGTCTAGCAGTAATAAAAGAGAATACAGCCTTAGCCACTTACATGTATCTTTGTTTCTTAGGTCCTATAAGGCACTTGTTGGTGGAGGACCATGAAATCATGTTATTTTTCTTACTTCCAAGGATAAATATTGTCTTCATACCAAATTTGTACCCTAGCTACAGTTCTATTCTTTTCTTGGATATGTCATATAGCTCTGCATGTCAACACTAAATCGTAACGCAATCTTTGGAGACATTTTAAATAGTGATGAAACTCAATCTGTGTTTTTCCAATACAATAAACAACTGGATGCAAGAAGGCATGGCCAAGCTTACTTGGACCGAGTTTATAGACAACTTGTTATGAGTTATGACCACTGCTTGCCCGACAGGGACTATAAAATGATTCAAATATGCACACCAGTTGGAAATGGTAAAATTTTTAAAAAATAAGTGTGTATTAGACTATGGAATATAGTATGTATGGATTTAGGGAGAAAGAATTCACATTAACGACAGTGAGTTTTCTGCCTAAATCTCTCCAGGATCTTCTATGTGAGTCTCTTAGGATTACAGAGGGACATACTGCCACATGTTGTCTCCTTGGAGACTTGACTATCAAGAAATAATTGCACCGATTCTGAAACATCTGCGAATGTTAACAATAGATGTGTATAGTCTATTTCTTGACTAATCCTGTTGCAAACAAAAATATTAAAAACAAATAAGAAAAGCTGTTTATTATAATAATTTGATATGACATATTTTTCCCCAAATTGAGTGATTAAACGTAAAGCAGGAGAGCTAGATAAATCATTCTTAAAGTGTTTGACAGTGTTTTTATATTTTCTGTAATTCAAAATCTTTTTTTTTTTTTAAAGATTTTATTTTTTATTTATTTGTCAGAGAGAGAGAGGGAGAGAGAGCAAGCACAGGCAGACAGAATGGCAGGCAGAGGCAGAGGGAGAAGCAGGCTCCCTGATGAGCAAGGAGCCCAATGTGGGACTCGATCCCAGGACGCCGGGATCATGACCTGAGCTGAAGGCAGCTGCTTAACCAACTGAGCCACCCAGGCGTCCCTGTAATTCAAAATCTTAAATGTCTTTCAATTCCTTGTGTTACTCAATTAAGTCAGCAAATTAACTTGATATTGGAGACTAACTGAAGTCCAATCTATCCAAAAAGGTCATGTAGTAAAGTCAGGATAAGGTCATTTCCTCAAGAAGTCCCATAGTTATTTATTGCCCTTTGTTGGAGGGGACTGTGTCATTCCCACACTAATTACCAGATCAAACAGACAGCAGGCATCAAGGGGAGAGAGGGCTCTGAGAGAAGTTGTGAAAAGTGGGTCTTTCTCCAATGTACCCCCCTGAGGGATAAATCACTTTTTATTATAAAAGATTAAACTTTAAATCCATAAATACTGTTGTGCTCTGCTCAACAGTTCACAGCATCACACCACACCACATACTTTACAGCTCCCAAAAGTCCATCCAATACGGCTCAAGCACAGTGACTGTAATCTTAACCCCACCGCTATTTTTGTGAGAGGTGGGCAATAATTACTCAGCAGGAGGGAATCACCAGTTTTGAAATAAAATACGGTTTTCAGAATGTTGGTTTTAATTTGCTATACTCTAAAAGCAAACGAAAACAAATGTAGGTCAGCTTGATAGATGATTCCGTTCCGTTCCGTTTCTCAGTACCTTTTTCTGTAAAAGGGCTCTAAGACTTCTCTCACTATGATAACTGGATGTATGAAATGCACATCCCTTTAGAAATAATTTAAAGTGATTTAGCATTCTTTTCATCAATTAAAAATGGCAAATTTTCTAAGGCATAAATTGTTACTTGATAATATTCCATAAAAGTCCTAATCATTAGGAACTCTCATTCCTCACATTCTTCCATATTTTACATGAATAAGTAATAAAAAATGTGAGCATTACCGGTCAAGTTAAAAATGTAGTGGGTCCCCCAAAAGTGAAGAATCTACACTAACAGCAACCTCGCTATTTCCATCTGCAATGAAGATATGTCTTTGAGTAATTCTTGATTTCCCAGTTACCTCATTTGGAAAATAGAAGTTTTATATATTCTGTGATTTCGAAAATTAGTCCCAGCTTAAACATTCTGCGATTCTAAATATTCAAGCAGGTACAATAACTTGCTAGTGAGATATGGTCTGTTTTAATACAAATAGGCAGTTTTGTTATTTGATCATCTTCCCATAAATTGTGAAATTAAATCTCACACAAAAATTAGACACTATACAGTGTTCTTGTTTCAATATTCATCATTACGCATCAAATACAGACTACGGCAATCTTCACTATAAAATTACTCATGCTGGGGCGCCTGGGTGGCTCAGTGGGTTAAAGCCTCTGCCTTCGGCTTAGGTCATGATCCTAGGGTCCTGGGATCGAGCCCCACATGGGGCTCTCTGCTCAGCAGGAATCCTGCTTTCTCCTCTCTCTCTCTGCCTGCCTCTCTGCCTACTTGTGATCTCTGTCAAATAAACAAATAAAATCTTTAAAAAAAAAAAAAATCACTCATGCTGTCACTTGAAGAGCCACCAGGACTTGAAATGCCTTTCACACCTGGCCAACCTGAGTTGGTCAGAGATACAGAGCTGCATTTTATTGAAAAAGAGATATTGAGTCTGTCATTGGTTTTCCCATATCCAGAGAATAGACAACTGTTCTTCTGAGAAACAGTATCAAGCTATATAAATATTTAAATAGATGACTTAGCGAGAGAATCTTGTACTTCATAATGGATTAATCAAATTCCTTTAAAAAGACATTTTTCTTCATACCTGCATTTCTCCCACATTTCATTACTAAGTAAACATTTTCATGTACATTTCTTTGCCTAATTTAATATTCATAAACACATGCTTATGAAATAAATTAAAAAATTTAATTGTAAAATATAAATCTACTGAATGCACCTTTCTTGCAATAGAGTAAATCTAGCTTAAAAAAAAAAAAAAAACCCACGAAAAACGAAACAGTTGCATGCCCAAAAACCTCATCTGAAAGTTAAATTTTATGGTTTGGTGGGCTGTAACAATTTATTCCTATTTGAAATAATTATAAACACCACATTCTACTTAATAATATTTACTAAAATTTATCATATTAGAAGACAATTGGTAAACTACAGCATTTATTTCTGTAATTTTTATTATTAGGATAATTACATGGTCCTTGTTTCAAATTCATTCTTCAGAAAGTAAATTACCAGCTTAAATCTGAGTTTCCATTGTTAGCATACTTAATTTATTTAAAAAAGGAACTCCGTTTACCCATTGGAATCTGTGAGTATAAGTGATGAAACCTTGCCACTGAATGCTATGTCTTGATTCTGGTGATAGAAATCTTGTAGGAAAAGCAAATGCCTAGTGAAAAAGTACTCTCAAGAGAACAGTATGATAATTATTTTTATAAATCAACCCGGACTACAGAAGACTAGAGGTTATAATCTAAGGATCTAGTACAGACTAGATTACTTTCCTGGTTATAATAATTTCCTGTGGATTGGCTAATGCTGTATATTTGGTATCATTACTTCTATTCTTTTTTATAGTAGGAATATATATTGTAACATGAACCAAAACATAATCAAGTGAGTATGTATATTTGGACAAACTGTTGAACAATTTACATGTTAAATAATAATTAAATATCTATTTATGCTTCCCATATTCATGGAATAAAAGTGCTACGGTCTTTAGGTGAAAACAGTTCATATCGGTGTACTTTCAAAGACTTCTCTTTCCTCTGTATCAGTATCATATATTTGTGTATACTAATATAATGAAATTTTAAATATTTACTTCATGAAAGACAATAAATAAAACATCAGGTCATATGTTTATCATTTTTTTTCTTAATTCCATGAGAACAGAGCATATATTGCAGTACCTTTGGATATTGCTTGACAGGAATCAATACTCTTTCTGAGAGCTTTATGTTTTTGTTGCTGATGACATCAAGATATTTCTTTTCTTCATCTTCCTTTTTTCCATCAGAACCTTGAAATTTTTCAATTTCTGAAAAAAAAACCACAAGAAAAAACAGTAAGCAAAAGGAGAAGTCATCATAAATATGAGTATTCTTATTACTTGCCTTCTTAAAAAGAGACTTTGAAGACTCTTGATAGACTTGAAACATCTGTTAACAGCTATGGACATGCTGCTACCATACATTAAGATGACCTCTGTTGGGACACCTGGGTGGCTCAGTCCTTAAGTGTCTGCCTTTGGCTCAGGTTAGGATCCCAGTGTCCTGGGATCTGGTCCCACATCCAGCTCCTTGCTCAGCGGGGAGCCTGCTTCTCCTCTGCCCCTTCTCCCTCTGCCTGCCACTCCCCCTGCTTGTGCACTTTCTGACAGGTAAATAAATATAATCTTAAAAAGAGGAGGGGGTCGCCTGGGTCGCTCAGTCGTTGGGTGTCTGCCTACAGCTCAGGTCATGATCCCAGGGTCCTGGGATCAAGCCCCGCATCGGGCTCCCTGCTCCGCAGTGTGTTGTTGTGGGGGGGGTGGGGACTGCTTCTCCCTTTCCCACTTCCTCAGCTGTGTTCCTTCTCTAGCTGTGTCTCTCTCTGTCAAATAAATAAAAAAATTCTTTAAAAACAAAGTCCTCTGTCAACTCAAACTAAAAAGTTACCACTGAAGATGCGACTGTCTTCCATGAAGAAGTTAATTTTTAGCATCTTCAAACAAAACACAAGGAAAAATATATGCCCTTTAACAATAAAAAATATCTAAATGAACATAACTTTCCTAGGGACAATAAATAGAACAAAATATATTTTAAGGTTACAGGTTTCATTTTTACTCTGGATTATTCCTACAAAAAAAATTGGAAAATAGTAATCATCCATTATCAAATTGGATAGTAAAGATAAATAGCATGTTATTTTATATTCTAACAAAACTTAAAGGCAATTAAAAAGCGGGTCACAGCAAAGTCGTTTAAAGGATTAAATCTGTAAATGCTATCATTCATGTTCATCATTATGAAATTATCTGTCCATATGTTTAAAATGAATCACTACTGTTGCCTTATGAGAGTATTCCCAAAATGGATATTTTTTGAGCAAATGTAAAATATTTATCTACTCTCTCTTTTTAAAATTAGTTTATGCCACAAAGATTCTTAAACCTCTACTGTGGGTATCACAGACAAAATAGAAAACAAAAAAGTCTCTGTTTTCATGGAACCTATATTCTGATGCGAAAAATGAGAAATTAGAAAATGAATACACACATATATATATATAAACATACACATGCATATTTATGTGTGGGGATAAAGAATAAATAAAGCGGGGCGCCTGGGTGGCTCAGTGGGTTGAGCCGCTGCCTTCGGCTCAGGTCATGATCCCAGGTCCTGGGTTCGAGCCCCACATCGGGCTTTCTGCTCAGCAGGGAGCCTGCTTCCTCCTCTCTCTCTGCCTGCCTCTCTGCTTACTTGTGATTTCTCTCTGTCAAATAAATAAATAAAATCTTAAAAAAAAAAAGAATAAATAAAGCTATTAAGACAGGTTTTTTTTTTGCTTTTTTTTTTTTTAGTTTTATTACATATAGGGCAAGAGCATTCTGTTTCTTTAATTTTGGAGTAAAGGAAAGGTGATGATACCCATTAAGTATGGAAATTCTCAATTCATGCTAATTTATATTGCATTTTGAACAATTATTTTTTACAGATCTGACTACTTCTGGAGGTAAAAGGAATTCTGTATTGCATCTAACAGCTTTGTTCTTTGCTATTTTATTTGTAATTAGCATCTTTTCCAAAATGATTTCACATACCTTACATAAAACCCCTCTAACATTCCGGATGGAAATCTTTTAGCATACTATTTATTTGGCTCATGTGGAATTGTTAAAAATCTTTTTGAAGTAAGATTACATTGCTTCCTCAGATTGGCGGAATGAATGCTACACTGCATTGTTTGCACAAAGTCATTTACAATCACTTTTTTCAGGTATATGCTGTAATTTCACTAAAGACAATTATCTTAAAATAAACTGTTCTGCTTGAAAAGAAGCTATATGCAGTACGTCTATAATTTCTACTAAGAACAAAGGCATCAGATTCTTACTTTTCCATTCCAGATTATTAACAAGCCACTTTAACTGACTGTCTTTTTCAAACAAGCAGCATTCTCTATTCAAGCTTTTCAATCCCTTATATAATAATTACACACAGAACTCTGACAACTGCAAAGAAAGAATATTCATTCTGTCTTCTGATACTGACAGTGAACTTCTGATCACTGCCCTCGGGGTACATGATCCTATCTCATACTATACTTCCTAGTTTTGCTGAGGCGATTGTAATGTGAGACACATGGAGGAAACCAACTCAATCCCCACTCTACTAAATGTATGGTTTCCCCTTGTCACTCTGCCATAAAATAAACTGAATTTGTTTGTCATTATTTGTTCTCTACAAAACTACTACCCTTGGCATTTTCAGATGTTTGTAATTTTATCAATCAGTAATTAATTCCAATAAATTTTCCATCAAGAAATGGTGCTGAATAAAATACCATTTTGATGTTTTTTCTGCTCATTTCTACACTTTCCTTTTAGAAATGTTGATACATCTTTTGCCCTCCTGATACTTTCAGGGAGTTATCTTGTCTTTCTTGACATATCTACATGACTAATAGCTCAGTAATTGTATTTGTCAAATGCATAGTCACAGAATGGTATAAGCCAAATTTGCCTGATTTTAAAACCAGAGAAAACAATGTATACAACACCTTTCTTTTCTAAATTTTAGTTTAAAATAATTCTTTATTTCATCATTAATGCACATTTTTTGTGGGACGTTTAGACAATACAGGTATCCATAAAAATTTAAAGGCACCCATTATCATCTAGCAATAACTAAACAGTTTTGTGCAGAGGAGTTGAACAATTGTTTTATACTTGTTTATATGGTCTCTCTTTAAATTTAGCTTCATATTATTGGGAAAACATATTCTACATTAGGGTAAGCTTATGTCAAATGTCAAACTACACAGATTTTAGTATTTTCTGTTCTCCTATCATGTTTTATCTGTTAATGTCCATATTCATTCAAGAATTTTTTTAAAGCATTCATTGTCTTATTTTTAGTGGCTCTCTCCATAGTACTGAAAGTATGACATTACAACAGAGTTAACTTTTGGTCATGGGTGTATTCACCTTGCATCCACTAGCATTTTAGTCAGCTAGAAGCTATAGGGAGAAAATATTTTTTTATTGTCATAAAAAACACATAACAGGACTTACCATTTTAATCATTTTAGGAGTACAGTTTAATAGTGATAAGTTTATAATGTTGTTATGCAACATTATCTTTGGAATGTTTTCATCTTGCAAAACTGAACTTCTAGGGGTGCTTGGGTGGCTCAGTGGGTTAAGG
This sequence comes from Lutra lutra, assembly GCF_902655055.1. Classification (NCBI taxonomy): domain Eukaryota; kingdom Metazoa; phylum Chordata; class Mammalia; order Carnivora; family Mustelidae; genus Lutra; species Lutra lutra. The sequence continues at coordinate 47,263,638 of NC_062283.1, read as the reverse complement.
CCTCTGCCTTTGGCTCGGGTGGTGATCCCAGGGTCCTGGGATCAAGCCCCGCGTCGGGCTCTCTGCTCAGCGGGGAGCCTGCTTCCTCCTCTCTCTCTGCCTGCCTCTCTGCCTACTTGTGATTTCTGTCTGTCAAATAAATAAATAAAATCTTTAAAAAAAAAACAAAACTGAAATTCTAGACTCATTGAACTCTCATTTTCCATACCCTTCCCACAGGCCTTGGAAACCAGCTTTTCACTATCTGTTTCTATGCTTGACCACATTAGATACTTCATATGAGTAGAATAGCACAGTATTTGCTCTTTAACGACTGACTTATTTCAATTAGCATAATATCCTCAAGGTTTATCCATGTTGTAGCATGTGTCAGGATTTCCACCTTCTTAAAGTCTGTATAACATTCCATTGTAGATATATAATACATTTTCTTTATCCATTCATCCATCAATAGACAGCTGAGATGCTCCCTCTTTTTAGCTACTGTGTATAATGCTTTGATGAACATGGGCATGAAAGTATCTCTTTGAGCTCTTTCTTTGAATTATTTTGGATATATATGCAGAAGTGGGACTGTTGGATCACATAGCAATCCCAATTTAATGTTTTGAGAAACCGCCATACTATTTTCCATGATTGCACCATTTTGTATTCAGAAAAAAAGTGCACAAGAGTTCCAATTTCTCTGCATTCTTGCCAATACTTGATATTTTCTGTTCTTTTGATAACGGCTATATCCAAGAAATCACTGACAAATCTAATGTCCTAAAGCTTTCCCCCTATGTTTTCTTCTAGGAGTTTTATAGTTTTAGGTCTTACTTTTAGGTCTTTAATCCATTTCGGTTTAAGTTCTATGTATGGTGTTAAGAAAAGACTCCAACTTGATTCTTTTGCATGTGGAGATCCAGTTTTCCCAACACTATTTGTTGAAAAGACTGTCCTTCCCTCATTTTATGTTCTTGGCACCCTTCTTGAAGAACATTAGACCATATACACAAGGGTTTATTTCCGGGCCCTATATTTTGTTCCAATGGTCTATATTTCTGTCTTTATGTCAGTATCACACTGTCATCATTAGTGTTACATCATATAATACACACACACACACACATACATACATACATATATATTGTTTCAGTTTTGGGTTTTTTTTTTTTAAGTTTTTATTTCAATTCCAGTTAGTTAACGTACAGTGCAGTATTAGATTCAGGTGTCAATATAGTGACTCAATACTTCCTTACAATATCCAGTGCTCATCAGAAGCACACTCCTTAATCCTCATCATCTAATTAACCCATGCCTAAACCCACATCCCCTCTGATACCCATCAGTTTATTCTCTATGGCTAAGAGTCTGTTTCTTGATTTGACTCTCTCTCTCTCTCTCTCTCTTCCCCCCATCCCTTACACTGTTGGTGGGGATACAAACTGGTGCAACCACTCTGGAAAACTGTATGGAGGTTCTGCAAAAGGTTGAAAACAGAAGTACCCTATAATCCAGCAGTTGCACTACTAGGTATTTACCCAAAGAATACAAAAATACTATTTTGAAGGGATACATGCACCCTGATATTTACAGCAGCATTACTTACAATAGCTAAATTATGAAAACAGCCAAAATGTCCACGGACTGATGAATAAAGATGTGGTGTGTGTGTGTGTGTGTGTGTGTGTGTGTGTAATGTATTACATATAATATACAATTTTTTTTTTACAATGTCTCATATTTTGAAAACAGGATGTGTGACACTTGAAATTTGTCTTTTCCTTTCAAAATTATTTTGGTTATTTGGAGTCTCTTGAGATCCCATACATGTTTTAGAATTTTTTTCTATTTCTGCAAAAAATAAATAAATAAATAATTGAGATGAAATAGGGATTGCACTGAATCTGTAGGTTTCTTAGGGTATTATGGACATCTTATCAATATTAAGTCTTCCAGTTCACAAACACAGGATTCCTTCTTCTTATTTGTATCTTCCTTCATACTGGTTAGTGATTTTTGTAGATTTCAGGTAAGAAGATATTTTAAAGGGAATTTTTAGTTCTGCTTTGTTTCACTTTTCCCTCATTTTCTTTGGGCATATAATTTCTTAATTGCTTCTTCTTGGTCTATTTTATTTTATAAAACTTTTTAATTTGCATATTAATTCATTTTCTTTTTTATATTTTTATTGGTTGATGTATTTAATGCTATGAATTTTCTTTAGAAAACTTCTTCAGCTATACCTGTCTATTCTGATTAGCTGTTTTTCAATTATAATATCTTTGCAGAATTTCGGCAATTTCATTTTGTTACTCTCAAAATGTTGTTTAGTGTTTAATATCACTTTTAAAAATGTCCAGATGCACACCATGACAGACTGTGGACTCTGAGGAACAAACTGAGGGTTTTGGAGGGGAGGGAGGTGGGAGGCTGGCTGAGCCTGGTGGTGAGTATTATGGAGAGCATGTATTGCATGAAGCACTGGGTGTGGTGCATAAACAGTGAATTCTGGAACACTGAAAAGAAATAAAATAAAATAAAATAAAATAAAATAAGAAAAATGTCCAAATGGCAGAGCCAGTCTTACTTTGATATTAATTTCTTTTTTTTTAATACTTTATTATTTGGCAGAGAGAGAGAGACAGAGAGCACAAGCAAGGGGAGTGGCAGAAGCAAAGGGAGAAGCAGGCTCTGTGCTGAGCAAGGAGCCCAATGTGGGACTCGATCCCAGGACCCTGGGATTATGATCTAAGCCGAAGGCAAATGCTTAACTTACTGAGCCACCCAGGCATCCCTAATTTCTTTCTTTTTTTTTTTTTTTTAAGATTTTATTTATTTATTTGACAGACAGATCACAAGCAGGCAGAGAGCCAGGCAGAGAGAGAAGAGGAAGCAGGCTCCCTGCTGAGCAGAGAGCCAGATGTGGGACTCGATCCCAGGATCCTGGGATCGTGAGCTGAGCCGAAGGCAGAGGCTTTAACCCACTGAGCCACCCAGGCACCCCTATATTTTAGATTTCAATGAAGGAATTCTTAGTAGGTAAATTTTTGGTCAGGACTTATAAACATTACCAGGAATGGGTATATATTCTCTGTTTTGGGGTTAAAAGTTAGCTGTAAATCAATGTGATCTTTTTCCTACACTGGGCTCAACTTCGAATGAAAGAAGTGTGCAAGAATTTCTTTGTAATACGTGTATAAGTGGAATTTTGGTTCCTAAATTATGCACATACTTAATTTGACCAAACCCTACTGTTTTGTTCCATAAAATATGGTAGGAACATTCCCACAAACAGAAAAGATGTATTTCCATGACTTCCATTTCCCTCCAATGACTTAGATATTTTATTTTATTTTATTTTATTTTATTTTATTTTATTTTATTTTATTTTATTTTATTTTATTTGACTGAGAGAGAGAGTAAAAGTGTACATGCAGGGGAAGAGGCAGAGAGAGAAAGAGAAGCAGGCTTCCCACTGAGCAGGGAGCCCAACGCAGGGCTTGATTCCAGGACCCCAAGATCATGACCTGAGCTAAATGTAGATATTTAACCAACTGAGCCACCCAACTGCTCCTATATTTTTTTAAATATTTATTCATTTCTTTTTTTTTTTTAAGAGAGAGTGAGACAGTGCATGGGTAGGAAAGAGGAAGAGGGAGAGAGAGACTCTCAAGCAGATATCCCCACAGAGTGCCGAGCCCCATGAAAGGCTAGATCTCACAACCCTGAGAAGATGAACTGAGCTGAAATCAAAAGTTGGATGCTCAACGAACTAAGCCACCTAGGCACCCCCAATGGCTTAGATTTTTAACCTCACCTAATTCTCCTATAAAAATAAGACAAATGCCTAGGATAAAAAAAAGAAAAAAAAAAAACTTAAACTTTGAAAACATCCCCATAATCCAGACGATCTATAAGAACCCTATCAAAAAGTGGAATTCTGAAAACACTGAAAATAGTAGGAACTCTACTAGGTCCTGTATAAGGTAGAGTGTGAAAAAAATTAAAATTTAGATGGCTCCAAGAGTCCTGGAACACAGAAATTTCAAGCAAGTACTTATCCTCAAAAGAAGAGATGACCTGTAATGTAGAATTCTCTGTGATCTGAAAAGAAAGAAAGAAAAACAAAAAACTGGGACAAGACCACACAAGCTCCAAATGATGAGTGATTGTGAAGTAAACAATGGAGACCATATATCTCATGAGGAAAACCTAAACAATGGAGACTATACAATGCTTGAGGAAAAAGCTGGCAGTACTATAGTAGCACAAGCACTTCAGGATCTCAGAAAACAAAAATGTCTTTCTTTAAGAATAAGTCCCTGGTGTGCCTGGGTGGCTCAGTGGGTTAAAGCCTCTGCCTTCGGCTCGGGTCATGATCCCCGGGTCCTGGGATCGAGCCCCGCATCGGGCTCTCTGCTCAGTGGGGAGCCTGCTTCCTCCTCTCTCTCTGCCTGCCTCTCTGCCTGCTTGTGATCTCTGTCTGTCAAATAAATAAAATCTTTAAAAAAAAAAAAAAAAAAAAAGAATAAGTCTCTTCCCGAGAGGGAAAAACTGCTTCAAGCAAAGTCCTCAAGGAGCGTAAGGCAAGGACGACACCCCAGCTGAAGTGTCTATTCCAAGAGAAACCTCCTAAAAACACAGGCAAAACTTTCTCATTAAACATTAAAAAGAGAAACAGTTTGTGTTGAACCTCATACAAGTATATTACATAAAAAAACAAAAAAGGAAAATGAACTAAATAATATATTGACAGAAAGTGAAAGCAGGAGAGAAACATAACAAAGCAGAAAATATAATTAAATGAGGGGAAGATACGGGATGTACAAAAGTAATAAAAGAGGGGTATGTATCAGAAATAGAAATGTGTTATGTAAGAACCAATAAATTAGAGGAACATGTAAAAAAAGCTATCAAAGCTCAGGAATGAATGAGAAAGAGTTTAATTCATAAGTGAAAAATAAACTAGAAATTTAAAAAAGACTAAATGGACAAAAGAAGAGAAATAAAATCAGAGGAAAGAATTAAGCACCACTATCAAATCAGAAAGTTAAAAAGATGTGAGAGAAAATGAAAGATGTAAAAGGCAGGTAATGACCAAGGTGTATATACCTGGAGCTCTGAGAAGTTGAAAACTAAAGCAATAAAACTGAAGAAACACTAAAAACTACAATTCAAGAAACTGTTTCATAAAAGAACTATATGATAATGTCACATGAATGGAGGGCTGTGACTAGCTCAATGTTCTGATCCGAGGGAGAGGGATAGGCAGAAAGAGGAAGAGAGGTAGAGGGAAAAGGGGTGGAAAAGAGAAGGAGAGAGAGATTGATTTTGAGGCTGACAGGTATAAACAATAATGCAAAATTTAACGGACTAGAAGTAATTGCTACAAAATTAGTTTCAGACAGTGGTTAAAACTCAGGCTTAAAAGAACAAACACGGGGGGCGCCTGGGTGGCTCAGTTGGTTAAGCAACTGCCTTCGGCTCAGGTCATGATCCCGGAGTCCTGGGATCGAGTCCCATATCGGGCTCCCAGCTTCATGGGGAGTCTGCTTCTCCCTCTGACCTCCCCTCTCATGCTCTTTCTCTGTCTCTCAAATAAATAAATTAAAAAAAAAAAAAACAAAAACAAACACGGTGCCTGGGTGGCTCAGTGGGTTAAGCCTCTGCCATCAACTCAGGTCATGATCTCAGTGTCCTGGGATCAAGACCACCTCCCCACACCCCCACACCCCCTCCCCACATCAGGCTCTCCGCTCAGCGGGGAGCCTACTTCCCCCTCTCTATCTGCCTGTCTCTCTGCCTGCTTGTGATCTCTCTCTGTCTCTATCCAATAAATAAATAAAATCTTTAAAAAAACAAACACACACACAGAAAGCAAGAAGACAAAAAACTGTTTTAAAATATAAGCAGTGTATGTCTGCCTCAGTTTGACACCTGGAAATTAGGAAAGAATTTTTGGTGTATTGTAAGGATTAACTAAATTAATATGAGCAAGGTGCTTAGGTAAGTGTCTGTCAAAAGCATTGTTGTTTTTACTATTATTCTCATTATTATATACTAAATTTAAAAGGACCAAAGGAATGTTTGCACTACAGCCATAGGCAAAATTTCACTGAAGAGGGATCCAGAAACTGATTTCCAGATTAAGAAAACATTATAGAGAAACAGGGAAAGCAACTTGCTGGACTGAAGAATTATATTGTATAATTCTTACATATCAAGAAAGGCTTTTCATTTTGCTAATATTTAAAAAATATTTTTAGTATCTGCCTTATGTTTGTAGTTTATTATATTCTATAGCCCCAAGCATAAACAATGTCAAATCGTTTAAAGTTTAGATTAAACTCATCCTGAAAATATGAATAAAATTTCAATGAAGGGGATTCTATCCGAATTTATACCTCCACATTCTAGTCACTTTCTTAATATATGTTTTTTTTTTCTGAAGTCATAATTCACACTTTCTTTTTAAAAAAAAATTATGTATCCACTTTGAGGGAGACCATGTGGGTGCGCGTGTGCATGCGCGCACACATACACACACACACACCAACAGTGGGAGGCGCTAAGGGAGGGAATCCCTCAGCAGACTCCCCATTGAGCATGGAGCCCAGGCTGGACTGGATTTTACCATCCATGAGATCATGACCTGAGCCAAAACCAAGAGTCCATCACTCAACCAACTGAGCTACCCAGGCGTGCCCATAACTTATACTTTCTAAACTGGGTGTGTTGAGTATTTAACAGTGGTCTCCCATACACTTCTACATAGCATTTTTCTGACCTCCAGAATACAGCTGGCTTAAGATTTTAGAAACATCAGTAGCCATAAAATTGATGTGTTAGGCTGTGTCTGTATAGCAATGCTTTCTACAAGTTATTTTATTGTGGTTAAATTTATTTTTGTAACGGGCACATTATAGAGATTCATATTTTTTAAATATAAATGACATATAATTACACAATAACAGGGAAATCACAATTATCTTGTTTCATGGAAAATCAGTTATTTAACATAAATGAGCTTTTCTCTTAAAACCAAATTTAAAATTGGGCAGTTGCATATTTTAAGTGATCTTTCTAAAATAAATTCTTTACTTCCCAGTCATTTCAAAGAATATGCTTTGCATGATCCAGGGACTTTATGATGAATGTGAGTGATTCTATCAAAGCTAATCAATGTGAGCAATGAATTTAGTCTTTCATTAATTGAATAAATACTCCCGAATTATAGTCTACCTCACAAAGTATATAGAGGATTAAGTAGAGAAGAAAAAGAGTAAAATCCAGTAAATAATGAGGGAGACTTAGCATACATGATTGAGGTTGAAGAGCCACTAGCGATGAGACTTGGGATAAATCCTGAAAGTAAGATATCTTCTCCTAACTATAGGTAAGAAGTGAAGGGGGAGGGAGGGAAAAATAAATGACAGTCCCTAGATAAGTGATCCTAGCAACAACATTGATCGTGTGTGCGAGTTGTGCACACACGTGCTGATTTTTTTCACCAAGAAATCATATAACCAATCTTGTTAGAACTATATACTAAATAATAATAAATGTTCTTAGTCAAACAAATTACAAAGAGCATGGTTATACTTAACTTTTTTTTGTGCCTAAATTTTTTTTTTAAAGATTTTATTTATTTATTTGACAGACAGATCGCAAGTAGGCAGAGAGGTAGGCAGAGAGAAAGGAAGGGAAGCAGGCTCCCCACTGAGCAGAGAGCCCGATGTGGGCCTCGATCCCAGGACCCTGGGATCATGACCTGAGCCCAAGGCAGCGGCTTTAACCCACTGAGCCACCCAGGCGCCCCGTGCCTAAATTTTTTCATGGAGTGAAATACATGCTCTTCCAAGTACTTAAGAGTTCTAAAATTCAAATAACTTCTAGTTCTAGTGAAATTTTAAAGAATTAAGATACATTTATTTTCCAGTTAGGCTTTGAAAATAATTTTTAATGCAATATGAGAGAAAAGAACATTTACATGCAAGGTATAATTGTATAATATATTGAAGCAAAGAACATGGAATTAGTCTGGGAAGAAAACAAGTTATTGCCAATAAAATAAATATAAATGACCTTTAAATATAACAATGGGGAATGATGCCAGTATTGGGTTGTTTTGAAATTTATGCTTTGTCTAAAACCAAAAGTCAATAAGAGGTTGTAAAAAATTCTTTTATTTATGGGTATTTTCCAAAAAGACTTTATAATACAAATAATGTTCAACTGCCTAGTGATTAGAAGTCCTTATTATAAATGAGGCATGAACAACTTACACTTACATTATAAAACTGAGCAAAGGTTATCCTACTTATTTCACCTTCAAATTATACCCTTTAAGTTGCTAAGTAGAAATGTTTTCTGCTGATTGTATTTGAATACAGAACCAAGCTTTTATCAATTAATGTAATAGAATAAAAGAGTGAAATATAGAGTAATTTTCATCTTCCTTTTAGAATCCCCATGTAAGGGGCGCCTGGGTGGCTCAGTGGGTTAAGCCTCTGCCTTCAGCTCAGGTCATGATCTCAGGGTCCTGGGATCGAGTCCCACATCGGGCTCTCTGCTCAGCAGGGAGCCTGCTTCCTCTCTCTCTCTCTGCCTGCATCTCTGCCTACTCATGATCTCTGTCAAATAAATAAAATCTTTAAAAAAAAAATAGAATCCCCACAAAACAAACTGAGGGTTGATGGGGGGAGGGGGTTGGGAGAGGGGGGTGGGGTTATGGATATTGGGGAGGGTATGTGCTATGGTGAGTGCTGTGAAGTGTGTAAACCTGGCGATTCGCAGACCTGTACCCCTGGGGATAAAAATATATGTTTATAGATTAAAAAAAAAAAAAGTAAAAAAAAAAAAATAGAATCCCCATGTAAAATCTCAGACATCAGCATTCTATAATGCAAGAGGATTCCAGCATTTTAAAATTCTAAAAATCTAAGTCTAGAATGAATGGCCGCATAGACCATAAACAACAACTGTTTGTTGTAAAACATAAACTTAACATTAATTGTAAAAGAATCTGAGGAAATGATTTGGCACAAAATTTGCTTTGTTGATATTGATCAGAAAGATATATATACTTTCAAATCTCAGTCTCAAAGAAAGGGTGAGGAAATATCAATGCCACTTTGACATATGTAATTTTTTTAGCAGCATAACTCCATGGGGTAACAATTATCTCCCTTTTCAAATAAATAAACAGGAGTTCAAAGAGCTAATGTAATATATACTATAAATACAAGAAGGAAAACAATAGGAAAAGGGGGGATTTAAAAATTCAAGAAGAGGGGCGCCTGGGTGGCTCAGTGGGTTAAAGCCTCTGCCTTCGGCTCAGGTCATGATCTCAGGGTCCTGGGATGGAGCCCCGCTTTGGGCTCTCTGCTCAGCAGAGAGCCTGCTTGCCTTCCTCTCTACCTTCCTCTCTCTGCCTGCCTCTCGGCCTACTTGTGATCTCTGTCTGTCAAATGAATAAATAAAATCTTTTAAAAAAATTTAAAAATAAAAAATAAATAAAAATTCAAGAAGAGCAGTTCTCAATGTAGCCTTATATTTAATAATGCAAACAAAAATGATTTAAAAAAAAAAAAAAACGAGCCAGACTTTGCCTAGAAGTATCATTTATCATGGCGTACCTTGGTGGCTCAGTTGGTTAAGCATCCAACTCTTGGTTTTGGCTCAGGTCATGATCTCGGGGTCATGAGATGGAGCCCTACATTGGCCTTGAAATTCTGTCTGTCTCTCTCCCTCTACCCCTTCTGCTCGTGCTTTCTCTCTCTCTCTCTCCAAAATAAATAAATAAATCTTTTAAAAAATACCATTTAGCAACTTGTTCTTATATAAAATATCTTCTGGGGAGTGGGTAACTAAGGTTCATGTCTTGTCTCATGTGCTTCTAGAAAGCTCAGAGCTGAGCTGTCTTTAAAGAAAATTTACCTTCTTCTAACTAGCCTAGGATAAGGATTTCTTGTGTAATTCTTTTTCCTTTTCACCCTCTTTACAACTTTTTGATTGTTTAATTTGTGATAGCATTTTTACCCTTATTTTGTACATGCTTTATTATAAGCTGCCTCAAATCCACCTCAGAAATAAGTGACAAGTACCATTTTATTTTAAAATTAATATTCAGTAGTAAAACTTAATCATTAAGCCAACAATCTCTACCGATGCAAAATTTCTCTAAGCTCTCTTTTTGGTCTTCGGAGTTAACTCTGAATGCTAAAAGCAGGTCTGTCACCTGCTAACTACAAAATCTTAAGCAAATTGGCCTTAGTTCCTTTTTTTTTTAAGGAAAGCAAATCTATCAAATGATAACATTATGGGAATTGGGCAATAATTATGATGTTTTTTGATATTATAATGGTTCATATCTGTTTTCCCCCTATATTTTAATGTCTGAGCAGATTTATTTTACTCGTTTTCACAATCTGTGAACTTAGCCCAATGACTGACTAGATAAAAGAAGAAATTATGCCCTAATTATGTGTTTCCCACCAAGGTAAAATGTAATGGGTAATTTCTTACAAAACAACGCTTAAATAATAAGAAGGGAACTTTATGTGTGAATAATGATGCTAGCAAAAGAGATGTTGCAAATAATGGATCTCTCAGAATGAAGGTCAACAGGGGTAGTAAATAGTAGTCCAATTCCAAAAGGTCTTAAGGGATGGGAGGATGTTCCAAAACATGGCATAATATTTTCCTTTTTATTGAAGGCATGAACAATTATTTCAGATTTACTAATGATAAATCAGTAGTAAAGTTCTGCAAATAATTTAAGTACCTACAAAAGTAATTTGATAATTGAAACAGAAACAGAAACTGTAAAACTTTATTTAAAAACAACCCAGGGGTGCCTGGGTGACTCAGTCAATTAAGTCAATTAAGTGTCTCAGCTCAGGTCTTGGTTTCAGGGTCCTGCGTTCAAGTCCTGTGTTGGGCTCCATGCCCAGGGTGGAGCCTACTTATAAATAAATAAATAAATAAATAAATAAATAAATAAATGACGCAACTACTTGTTTTCAACAAGATTAACCATAAGACTATGAACTATTTTAACTACTAATTCATTTTAATACCCTGAACTCACTAAAATTGTGAAACTACTGATACTTAAGTGCCGCTCTCTCCTGGCTGCTTTTCTAAATTCCAACCACTGTTAAGTCTCAGCTCGCAGGTCCTCTTCCCCATGGAGTACAGAGTAACTTACAGGGATTTCTCTTTTTGTGAACTCCTACGATTCAAATCGTGTACTACATGTTCAACCAGAACTACCTTTCAGTCATAACACAATGCCACACCCTAACTCTATGGCTTTGGACAAGACATGTAAAAGCATTCTGGGCTTCATCTGTTCCCTCCTACCCACCCTCCAACCTACCTTAAATGAGAAACAAATCTTAGGAAGCGCATTCTAGTATATTCTCAAGATCATAACTTTGTAATATAGTATTGTATCTGTTACTTATTTGTTGTAGAACACTTGGCATCAAGAGTGATGATACCTATTCCTTTCTAAGAATTTTCTATGTGCTAGGCAATGATCCTATACATGGACTAGTTGAGTACACTGTTTACTTAGAAATTTTGTGCCACACTGTTTGCTTGTAAAATGGTATGATATCTTTATAAAACTGTTGTAAGGATTAAATGAGTCAAAGAAGTTTATCCAAAATAATTTGGTATAATACCTGATACATAATAAGAGCTATTATTATTAGCTCATAATTTTATTACTTGTCTTTGATGGCTGGACATGAGGTTTCACTGAACTCTTTTCTTTTCCATCGTTAAAAGATCATGATAGGGGTGCCTGGGTGGCTCAGTCAGCTAACTGTCCAAGTCTTGGTTTCAGTCCAGGTCACGTGAGACTGAACCCCGGTCAGGCTCCACGTTCAGTGCAGAGTCTGCTTATTCCTCTCTCTCCTTTCCTGCCCACCCCCCCCCACTTGTAATCTCTCTCTCTCTCTCTCTCTCTCTCTCTAAAATAAATAAATAAAATCTTTATTAAAAAAAGATCATGGAGTGCCTGGGTGGTTCAGTGGGTTAAGCCTCTGCCTCCGGCTCACGGTCTCAGGGTCCTGGGATCGAGCCCAGCATTAGGCTCTCTGCACAACGGGGAGCCTACTTCCCCCTCTCTCTCTGCCTGCCTCTCTGCCTACTTGTGATCTCTCTCTCTGTCAAATAAATAAATAAAATCTTAAAAAAAAAAAAGATCATGACAAACAATACTGCCATATGATTATACCTAGTCTTTAGGCAGATTATTAATTATTGAGGGCACATCCACGATTTACATTTGTTTCCTTTACCAGACTAGTACCATTATGTACATGTTTAAAATGTCATAGGCATTGATTTAAATGAGAAATAGGACAAAATGACAAAGAATGATAAACATAATCCCACAGTGATAGTAAGAACAGGTATAGAATTAATTTGTTGAGACCTCATCAAAAATATGTTTTTGGGATAGTATTGTCACCTAACACTAAACAGTGGTACTTCACAAAAGACAAGAGGTCAAGTTTTTATTTTTCAACCTAGTTAACTGCCAGACACAAAGTCTTAAGGTTTAAAATTAATGCCTTTTAAAAGGAATAGAATATTTTATCGCTACTCATTCCAAATATACCCATGCACAATCTTGGGTTTGCCCTTCTTTGAATGCATTCAATGTTTTTTATTTTAGTTCTTGCTGGGTTACACACACACCAAGTTGCACTCAACAAAACAAATGCAGAAGAATATATATTTATGCTTGCTGGTGCTTAGCCATGAAATCAATCATTCATCTTCTCACCCATTAGCCCTTTCATTCAATAAATATTTACTGAGAGCCTATTGTGCAGCAGGCCCGATTCTAGGAATGAGAAAAACTAGGGTACTGCAGACAGACAGAATCCCTGCCCTCTTGAATCTTATAGACAATTGAAGTAGAAAGTAAGTGAATAAGTAAATTATGACAGAATCTGGGTGAGCATAAATGTTTCAAAGAAACATAATGACAGAAAATGGTGGGAGGGGTGTGATATTTAGATAGGGATGATTAGGAAATGTGTCTTGAATATGCTAATACTTGATCAGAGATGTGAATTAAATGAGTGGCTAAATTCATCAACATCTAGGAAGAGTTTTCTAGGCAGAGGGAACAGCAAGTCCAAAGCATCTAAGACTGCAAAGAATTTGGCGTTCTTGACAACTATCACAAGGATCGTGTAGATAAGGTGAGAGAGGTAAAAGGAGTAATATCATGAAGGACTTGTAGTCTGTGTGTGGATGGAGTAACACAATTTTAATGAATAAAATATGGCAGAAGTGATGGTGTATGACTTTGGAGACTACATCATGAAAAACTCTATGGTTTCCTCCTTGTTTCTTAGATCATGTGTCTAGAGGAAGTAACTGCACTGTCATGGGGATACTCAACTAGCGCTAGGTAGAATTCCATGTTCTAGATGCCTGCAGCTAATAGTAATACACAAGAAACATCTTGGAAGCAGACACTCTGTCCCTAGGAAAACTTTCAGATGAGTGCAATTTCTTCTGAGACCCTAATCCAGAACCACTCATCTAAGCTTCTCACAAATTCTTTACCTATAGAAACTGTGAGATAATTAATGTTAGTCATTTTAAGCTGTTATGTTTTGAGGTCATTTATTATGAAACAACAGATGATATACCATGATACAGAATTTTTATTTTAAGTGTGATGCAAAGAGTTAGAAGAATTTTACCATGGCTTTGATCTGATTTGTGTTTTTAAAAGACTATTCTGCAGTCTTATGTAGAACAGCCAGAGAGGAGGCAGGGAGCCCAGTTGTGAGACAGAGACCAGGTGGGATATGATGAAGGCTAAGGTATTAGAGGCAGAGGTCTAAAAACTAGATTATTTTTAAGGTAGAAGTTTGTTTAGTAATCAAGTGATATTTTAAGCATGTTGCAACCAAATATGAGTTATTGTTACTTATATATTGCTATTTAGCTGTAATTTGGGTTCTATTTTAGAAAATTGGTTAAAGCTTTTGAGTTGATATGTTATGCATTATAATATTCTTATGTAAAATATGGGAAAGTAAGGTGTCAGCATTTTTTATTCAATTTATTTTATTTTTTTAAATGTATTACTAGTGTTAAGTGGACACAGCCTGCAGTCATTACTGTTATTTCTGGTTTTCTCATATTCATATTCAACTATTTTTATTCCTAGAGCATGAGTAGAACATATATATACGTGTTTGTTGGGAAAAAAATGAGACTTTACTTTTGCCAAAGATAAACTTTTGCCTGGAGATATACTATCTTAATAAAAAAACAAAATTTGAATCAGCATTGGTTCAGTTCAAATTAAAAGACCTTTTCCTGAGTCTACTTTTACTGTGATAATTATCTAAATCAGCACTTACCATTTAGACTAATTTTACAGAAATACTACACCCAGATGTGCTTGAATTTGTATTAATTTATTTTTAAGATGTTCAAAAGTCTAATTACATTAGGTATTCCTTGTGTTTGAAAATCAATTTTCCTGAATTGAATAAAAGTGAGCTATTATTCACTGGAGTTAAAAATTCCTAATATGCCAAAGCAGAAGGTATTTAAATAGAACTGAATATGACCTGCTTCACATTCATCATGTTCCAGGGCACAATTACTTCGTCCAATACTTTTGTTCACTCAGCAAACGTTACAGAGAATGTCTTATTATGTGTAAGTTATTGGGAAGAAGAAAAAGCAGAACATCCTCTTTTCAAATGGTAATTATCTAGTCACCAATAATTGCAAGTATCACAGTGAAACAATATTTTATTCTTGTTCAGATCATGCCTAATTTCTTATTTGTATATTTCAGTAAGTCAAACTATCAAAGGCAAATTGAATTTGTTAAATTTATATGCAGTATATACAAATGACATAAATATAAATTGGAAGTCCTCTTCCTTAGCATCAATGTTACTGCTGAATATGATATATGCAGTTATCCAATTATGACATAAGTATATAGAAGCAATTAAGAGATTCCAAATAAATATGTCTGTGTATATTCATACATACACATATATACATATGTGTTTATATTATATAACATATAATATATAACATATGATATATATATATATTATATATATATATATATATATATATACATACATATATATATATATCCCTACTTTGTGGGCTGTTTTAAAAATTAGACAGGATATCATTTATGGACTTGGTATTTGTGGTGATTTCTATTTCTATTCTCTATTCTCTTACCAAACTTTTCCCTTTACCCCAATCATCTTTAACCAATTCTAAAGAAAGAAATTCCTCTGCTAAATCAAAGTCAAACAATGAGAGGCCATATTACAAAGAAAGTTTCTATAGTGCTTAAGATGATCTACTTTCCATTTGTTCTTCCTATTCTTCTTTTTAGTTATTCCCACGCAAATGATATGATAAAATAGACTGGTCTCATCTTATGAATGGGCCTCTTAACACCATGGTGTGGTCCTGAACAAAATACACCCTCAGCGTCTGTCTTTGGTTGCTCTCCTTTAGATATAGTGAGAAATGCTTTATTTTCTTTGAGTCTGCCTTCCTCTGCTTCTCCTCACCAATGAAGCAGTAAATCCTTGAGAAATGAATTCTCTGTTGCTGAGGAAAAGGTGCCAGCGTCTGGTCGGCGCACAGTCTGAATTTAATTGCCATAGATTCCATAGGTCTCACAAATGCCACAGGTTACCATATGATAAAGCAGAAGGTGTTCTATGGCAACGTCCCAGAAAACAATCTCTTTTCATTGGTCATTCAGGAACATGCAGTGGGAACAGGTGGCTGACTGTACACTTAGAAACTGGGATCTTGAGATCTCTCTCCTTAACAGACACAATTGTACCAGCTACTCAGAAGGAACCCAAGGTGTAACTGTCTGCTGTTTTCCTTCTACTTTGTCACTGTATTGCACTCCCCCTGTCACACTGTCAGAGAGACATTTTCGCTTTCAAATATATGAAGACATAAATAGCAGTTGAAAAACTTCTAATTTCTCTTTGTCACACATTATCATTTGACAATGTCCTAGAACATAAAGTCCATATTTCATTACTATTCCCATGCCAAACATAAGTATCTAAAATATACCCATTTTATCACACTCATATGACTAGAAACTTGGAATTACCACCACTATTATTACTAACATGTACCATTACTCCATTACTTGGCCTTGGGCAAGTCCATTTACACTTTTAGTTCCAAGTGTCATTATCAGCAAATGATATTTTTTTTTTCCTTAACAAATCTGAAGGGCTCTTCTAATTCTGCTACGTGTTGAGTCTAACTTTATCATGCAAAAATAGAATGTGATGTCTGCAGGGTAGACAGGTTCAACATAATTATTTGGTCCTTGATTAAAAAAGCTTGAGGTTAACTTGATTTGAGATATTTTCTCTTTTTGTAACTTCATCTCTTCTTCATTTTTACTGCAATTTCACTATCGCTCACATCCTATATTATAATGGTTAAGAGTAACCTAAGAAACAGGGCTCTATTTTCCTCATCTATCAAATGGAGATAACAATATTCTTACTTCACACTGTTGTCTTGGTGTTAATGGTGATAACAACTAAATTGCTTAGAATATTACATGATATACTTTTATTGCTGTTTTTATAATTCTTGATGTCCATGAATCTACCTGTAGGAAAAAGCACCATGCTTACATTATGGTCTCAAACTGGAGACTCCTCAGAAGTATAGCTAAAGGAAGGAAAAGTCAACAAGATAAGGGAGAGCCTAAGACACTCTGTTTTACACAGCATGTATTTGTTATTTATTCACAGATTTAACCTGTTTAGCTAGCTGACCACAGTATCTTCATCTGGAAATCTCAGCTGTGGTAAAAGAGGAAGTATTCCTGTGTCAAAAATATTTTACAGATGAAAGTTGTTTTGTTTCTTCAAAACGAATTAGGTGAGTTAGATAGGATTCTGTGAATTACCTTTCTGGCAGGAGGTATATCTAGATATAGATGTAGATATAGATATTAGCTAGACAGACATTAGATGAATAAATATTAGATATATAGAGAAATCTATATATTTTTTAAAGATTTTTTATTTATTGAGTTGACAAAGAGAGAGAGACAGCGAGAGAGGGAACACAAGCAGGGAGAGTGGGAAAGGAAGAAGCAGACTTCCTGCCAATCAGGGAGCCCAATACGGGGCTCGATTCTAGGACCCTGGGATCATGACCTGAGCAGACAGACGCTTAACAACTAAGCCACCCAGGCGCCAACAGAGAGATCTATATATTCATAAATCTATATCTGTATCTCTCCATTTAAAAGCTTCAGATAGAGTTCACACACCATAAAACTGACCCTTTTAAAGTTATAATTCAGTGGGGTTTTTTAAATATATTGACAGCGCTGTGAAACAATAACCACTATCAAATTTTGAAACAATTCATTCACCAAATAAATAAATAAATAAATAAAACCCCATGCCCATTAGCAGTCACTATTTATTTTCCTCTGACGGCAGCTGCTGGCAACCACTAATCTATGTTCTATCTCTATGGATTTGTCTATTCTAAGCTTTGCATAAAAATGGACTCATGCAATATGTACTCTGTTAGGCCTGGCTTCTTTCACTTACTATGTTTTCAAGATCATTTTGTAGCATGTATCAGTCCTTTCATAGGCCAAACAATATTAAATTGTATGGATATACCTCATTTTGTTTACCCATTCATCAAGTGAAGGGCATCTGGGTTGTTTCTACTGGTTTGATAAAATAATGTTGTTTTGAGCATCTGTGTACAAGTTTTTGTGGGGATATATGGGCTCAGTTCTCTTGGATAGATTCCTACAATTATTCAGTCGTCCAGTAGCTATTTGCTTAACATTTGAGGACCCACAGAACTGTTTTCCAAAGTTACCGTATCATTTTAAAATCCCACCAGCAATGCATGAGGGTTCCAATTTCTCCACATCTTCATTAACACTTGTTATTGTCTATCTTTATTTTAGCCATCCTACTGTGTGTGAAGTTGTATCTCATTATGAATTTCACTTGCTTTTTAATAACTAATTATGTTGAGCATCTTTTAATATGATCACTTGTAATTTGCATATATTCTATGAAGGAATGTCTAAAATCCTTTGCACATTTTTAATTGGATTGTCTTTTTATTATTGAGTTGTAAATGTTCTTTACGTTCTTGGATACAAGTTCCTTAACAGACAAGTAATTTTCTCCTAATCTCTATATTTTCTCTTTACTTTCTTGATGGCATCATTTCCACCCAAGTTTTAATTTTGATGTAGTCCAATACATCCTTTTTTTTTTTTTGGTCATCTAAGTTCTGTATCATATGTAAGAATCCAGTGCCTAATTCATGGTCACAAAAATTACTCCCATAAGAATTTTATAATTTCAGTCCTTAAATTTAGGTCTTTGTCCCATGTTGAATTCATTTTTATTTTATTTTTATTTTTTGGTATGGTGTGAAGTAGAAGTCCAACTTTATTCTTTTGCAAGTGGATATCCAGATGTCCCAACACCATTTTTTAACAAGATTATTTGTCCCACACTGAATGTTCTTGACACCCTTGTCAAAAATCAATTGACTATAATGTGAAGACATATTTCTGGACTTTCAAATCTATTCCGCTGATCTTTCAATGTATTCTTATGTCAATACCACACTGTCTTCATTACTGTAGCTTTGTAGATAAGTTTTGAAATCAGGAAGTATGAATTCTCCAAATCTGTTCCTCTTTTCCATGATTGGTTTGACTATTTGGATCCCTTGGATTTTCATGTGAATTTCTGGATTAGCTTGCCTGTTTATACAAGCACGAAAGCAGCTAGAATTTTGATAGGGATTGCATTAAGTTTATAGGTCAATAAGGCAACTTTGTCATCTTAATAAAATTTCTCTTTCAAATCATGAATGTGGGATGCATTTCCATTTATTTAGGTCTTTAATGTCTTTCAACAATGTTTTGTAATTTTCAGCATGCAATCCTCACATTTTGTTAAATTCATTCTTAAGTATTTTATTTCCTTTTATGTACTGTAAATGGAGTTATTCTCTTAACTCATTTTTTGATCCTTCACCTTTGATATTGAAATAAGTTTATTTTTGGATAATCTTGTATCTTGCAACCTTTGTATATTTTTTATTTATTAGTTCTAATATTTTTTTGTGTAAATCTCTCAGGGTTTTCTATGTCAATTACATTTTGGCATTTACATTCTCTTAACAAACTATCTACCATCCCCCCCCATAAGTTCTTTGAAAGAGAGAGTATTCCTACATTATTCTTCCAAATCAGCAAAGTTCTTAATAAAATAAGTTTGAGGAAAACAATGACTGAATGAGAAATTTCTTAGTCATTAAACAAACTTCCTCCCCTAGAAAAATAAACAACATTTTTATAAAGCACAGCTTTTTTTTTTTTTTCTGGTAAAACTGAAATGAAATTGATGCTGTGAAATAATGACAGCATTCTGAGAATCTTTTCTAAGCTAAGGAATGAAAAAAGTCCTTGGATGTTAGACACTCAATAAATCTTCATAGAATGAATGAGAAAATGAATGGTGTGTATAAAAATACATAAATTGTGCACAGTCTAACTAAGAATAATCAGTAAATTCTCATTCCCAGAGGAAACTCTCCATGCAGAGAAGATGGCTCCAGCACTGAGTCTTGGCTTAGGCTGGACAATAGGGACACTGAGCCCTATTTCAACTGAACAAATGGAGGGAAAAAAGAACATGATTAAATCTTAAAAATTATTTTTTAAATTTAAATTAAAGAAATAATTGGGAGCACTGCTTCGTAAGTTGTTAAGATGCCCATGTCTAAACATATTAAAACAGAGGCACAGTAAAACATGATCTTACAAAGTGATTTTCTAATCTTGGGGAGGGAGTGGACCAAAGGACCTCAAAGTTCCCTGTGGAATCTACAATTCTATAAATAAAAAGAACTCGAAGCTTTAATAAAAAGTGAATCTTGTATTTAGAAAATAGAATTTGGAACCACTGTTTAGACCAACTCCTATCACTTGTAGGGCCTGGGGTAGCAATACAAAAAGAAGGTCCTATATCATAAATCTAAATATTTGAAAGTTATAAATCAAGTTAACAAACTTTCAATAAAATAAGTTCTATTCTTTTAATATGACAAATTCTACTCAATGCTGTACTGGTATACACTACTCTCTGATAAATATGCTTCCAGTTAGGTTAACTGCCTGATTAGATTTAGATGTCCAGAACTTTTCCAAGTTCTCTGCTCAAACAGAATGGTATAGGAAGAGCTAGATTCACTCTCAGCTCTAACTAGTACTGAAAAAGGCCATGCCCACATCTGTGTGGACATCCATCCCACCACCAAACTCCATCTTTGCAGAGAACCATGTCTTGGAATTCTTAGGCCCTGGGTGGACACATCTGTGTGTGGTCTATCCTTGGAAAGATGGATATCCAGCCCACACCACATATTCCACCCATACATCACCCACACACATTCTTTAGAAGCAGCTCAGGGTATGCATACCTGTGATGTGGTCTATCCACAGGAAGATGGGACACTCAGCCTATACCTCCAAGCTTCAGTCACACATCCCCTGTATATAGTCAACTCCTTGGAAACCTTCAGGCTAGATATTCATACACTAGCAATGAGGTCTGCCGTCAGAAAGACGGACTTGAGGAATAAACTTAAATAGGTTTGAGAAGTGGGTTTAGGTCAAGTGGGCGGGATTTGAGGATTTCAGACCTATGTTCTAGAGAATGGGGATAGGGGCTGTGACTCTACATGGGCACAACAAAATTTCCCCTAAAAAAAAAAAAAACACATTTGTTATAAAGCACAGCTTATTTTGTTGTTGTTGTAGTACAACTGACTTGAATACTGTGAAATAATAATAGCATCCTGTCATTGGTTATTGGACACTCAAAAAATTTTCATTGAATGAATGCAGAAATGAATGGAGTCTAATTTTCTAGCAGAGAAATTTTGCTTGGTCCTATTGGACTCCTTTCTCATGGGAAAGGCACAGCCAGAGGAGAACAATTGGAGTTTCTATAAAGCAAATTGTTCAGAGCACGGACCCAGGTCTGGTGAGGCTGGTGCCATGCGGGTCACTCTATAATCTACTTTGTCCTCTTGCATTTTATGAAATAAGATAAAAAATTCCGGGACACCTGGGTAGCTCAGTTGGTTATGTGTCTGCTTCAGCTCAGGTCATGATCCCAGGGTCTTGAGATGGAGTCCTACATCAGGCTCCCTACTCAGCGGGAAGCTGCTTCTCCCTCTGCCTGCTGTCCCCCTGCATATGCGCGCTCTCTCTAACAAATAAATAAATAAAATCTTTAAGATAAAAATCCCAAGGACAAAAATAATTTGTATGATACTTAGAGCAACTACATAAGCTTTTAATCTTGTGGAAAAAAATTAGAATAAGGATTCAGAACATGAAATTTTCCCTCAAAAAATGGAGTATAGATTATAATAAATAAATCTATCATGTATAGGTAATTTCAAAGCCCCTTGGATATGCAAGCAGATTTAACAGTCTTAACATTTTCCCTAAAATTTCATCACAACCAGAGAAAAATGTGATAAAGATATGTACCATAACATCAAGTTAAAACTTGCAAACTCAATTGTAAACATAGATCAAACAGTATTTGTGAAAACCTGTATTTTACTGAGGGAAAGCTGTGGTACAATCAAATCAGCATGAATTCTAACTGGCATCATATGTAATACATCACCAATCATTTACAGAAACTGTTCCTTAAGATTACTCTAAGAACACTGCTTCTAAGAATAATGGGTCCTGAAGGAGTTTACTCTTCTAGTAAGACACATACTTGCCAATTCAAGTATTTATCACACTAAGCATTAAAAATGAGCTTTCTTGAGCCCAGTCTTTCAGACTAATAAACACAAAAGCCCTCTAGAGTGTCTGGTAAAGACAAAGTCCATGAATTTATAAATACAGATTTTAGAGTAGGGATAAGAATTTTAATGCTTATATAAACAGATGAAAGACGCTTATATAAAAATAGAACAGAAAATGTGTAATTAAAATGTGGTAAATGTGGCAGACATTTGAAAGACATTTTGAAAGTTGTCAGAAAGGGTTGTGAATCTTTAAAGATGCTTGGAACAATAGTGTGCAGTTCATATTAAAATGTCCAAGATCGTTTAAAACCTCACATAAATGACATCTAGCTGGTATAAAATATAGAAGACAGGGACATGGGTAAATACATGCATCTAACAAAACTAAATTAATTTGTGAAGCAAACTTCCACTTTTGCTTTGGACAAATAGATGAGAAGAATAAAATATTCTGTCCTATGACCTTAAAACATTAGTCACTACTGTAAGTCATTTGTGCATAATGACTTAAACTAGTAGGGAGGAGACTCTTTCTATAAAAGATAGCTAATGTTCAGTAATGTCAATGTTTACACATTTCAAAGTTGTGCACTTTCAAAAATTAAATTTCAAATATAAATATTTTCGAGATGTGTTTTTTATCTCCTTGATTTCAGAAATATTTTTTCTTGTGGCTATCTAAAAAGTTTAAATAACCCTTAGGGTCAAAAACTCTACATAGTTAAATGCACATGCAATAAATATTTGTTTTTTTAAGATGTAGTTTCCAAGCAGTATGTGAAAATAACCTCACTTAAAAAGAAATCAACACTAAGTATAAAGCTTGTATTTATTCTGGTTATACACTTCTAACTAGTATACACATTCTATTGTAGTTAGAAATAGTATTTTATAATAAAGTTATACCATTTCCCCAATTTTATAATCAGTGAACAGGAATTTTGCTGTTAAATGTTCAGAAACTGTGTTCTTCAGACTCTCACACCAACTTTGACTAATAACTGACCTCCCGGGGCACCTGGGTGGCTCAGTGGGTTAAGCCGCTGCCTTCGGCTCAGGTCATGATCTCAGAGTCCTGGGATCGAGCCCCGCATCGGGCTCTCTGCTCAGCAGGGAGCCTGCTTCCTCCTCTCTCTCTGCTTGCCTCTCTGCCTGCTTGTGATCTCTCTGTCAAATAAATAAATAAAATCTTAAAAAAAAAAAAATAACTGACCTCCCAACTCAACATTGTTATCTGTCAGTACCTCAAAAACACAGAAGCCTGGCAACTCCCCTGGCCTCTTCTATCTATCCTACTATACTGAAAACATTACTCAAATCTTTCCAGTTTCCTTTTTAAATGCTTTTGGGATACAAATACATATATACATGCATACTTACATTATATATCCATATTCAAGTACAAATTAAGAAGTTACGCTATATACGAAATAAGTCAATTGGAGAAAGACAACTATCATATGATCTCCCTGATAAAAGGAAGTGGAGATGCAACGTGGGAGGGTTGGGGGGTAGGAAAAGAATAAATAAAACAAGATGGGATTGGAAGGGAGACAAACCATAAGAGACTCCTAATCTCACAAAACAAACTGAGGGTTGCCGGGGGTAGGGGGCTAGGGAGAGGGTGGTGGGGTTATGGACAGTGGGGAAGGTATATGCTATGGTGAGTGCTGTGAAGTGTGTAAACCTGGCAATTCACAGATCTGTAACCCCCTGGGGCTAATAATACATTATATGTTAATAAAAAACTTTAAAAAAGAAGTTATGCTATATAATACATACAAAGTTATAGAAAAGGTAGACGATTGATAAATGCACACCTAGATAGAGACAGAGATGGATGCATGGGTAAGTGGTTGAAAGTGATTTTCTCCCTACTGACTTTTTGAGTGTTCTCATTTCATGTGTAGACACATTGCTATTGATCTGTCTTCTCCATGTTCAGTCACCAAAGCAATGCTGAGGCAGTATGCATCATTTAACAATGAAGTCTAAAACTATCAACTAACAATATTTATTTTTCTATCTACCTACCCACCCACACATACATAAAACACTTATAGACGTAATAAAAATGTTATTGGCAGAAAAAGAATAACATATGAAAAAGCAAAGAGCAGAACAGAAAAGTTTAAATAATCCCACAGTTACTACTGTTAAACTTGGATCTATGCATCCATATTTCAGAAACTGTGTGGATTCAACAAACTATTGTCTATTATGTGGCAGGCATTGTTCAAGATGATTGGGACACATCAGTAAACAAAAATATTTTTAACTCTGAAAACCATAATATAAAAATTGAAGTATCACATATGTACACGTATAAAGGAATACATTAATAACATCAAATCTAATCATTTTAAATGGGATAATTTGTTACTCAGAGATGTATTCCAATATGTGTTATAAATGTCTGTTTTAGCCACAAACTCCAGGGCCAATTTGGTTTAGATAATTAGTAAGACTGCTGCTCCTATCTACCAGCTTAATCTCAGACACTGAAAGAAACTGGAACCATTATCTTTATATTACAAAACCTCATACCTTTTTAACCAGGAAGATGAGTGGATAACAACTAGACCAATTTATCTCCCAAACTGCCTGAAGCCAAAATGAAAATCCATGGGAAAGTGGATCTTATTTTTATTTATTTATTTATTTATTTATTTATTTATTTATTTGACAGACAGGGATCACAAGTAGTCAGAGAGGCAGGCAGAGAGAGAGAGGAGGAAGCAGTCTCCCCACTGAGCAAGAGTCCGACGCAGGGCTCGATCCCAGGACCCTGGGAGCATGACCCGAGCCAAAGGCAGAGGCCCCAACCCACTGAGCCACCCAGGTGCCCCGGGAAAGTGGATTTTAAATTTGAAGGATGCTTTGCAACAACAGCAAAAAAAAGATGTAAAAAAAAAAAAACAAACCAACTAAAGAAATTTAAAAGGAATCCACAAAACTCTTCATTGTTATCTAAACATTATTATATGAAAGTAAGCTGTCTTTGACATCTGTCGCCCCAATTGATTATCATATAGCTAACCAGAATGTCATCTCTACATTTCTGGGAGCATTCACGCAAAATTATTTTAAAGGGACTGGATTTCTGAAAGGAGTTAGTAGTAGATGATTCCTTAGAAAAGAATGATATAAAAAGCAAAAGGCACTTCTCAAAATCTCCTACCGTTCTTCTTTCTGGTATGTAAGAAATGTAAGTCAAAGTGGAAGGAGATTTGAAGAGAGGAAATCAAAGACAGAGTAAGATAGAGGCAGATCATATTATTTTGTGAGAATGGATAAGCTTCATTCTTGGTGCTTTACAGACTATTCCTCAAAGTACATATTGTATAAAGTCTTACATACCCCACGTACATAAAAATGTGTACCCATGCACAGCACGTGAACACATGTGCACATAGACACACACTCTCTAACCATACTACTGTTAGATATTGAGAAGACTACATAAAGTTTAGGACTCATATCACACAGGCAAGAAATTTCGCAAATAGTTTGCTTTCTATTTATTGGTTAAGAACAATTATCATCAAAGAATCGCAGATCAGATCATCTACTTTTACTGGACAGAATGGTAGAAAGTAGAAATGGTGTTCTTAAGAATTCTCTGGTTAAATAATAAATTCCTGATGAACACTAAGCACATGCTAGCCACAATAGAAAAATAAAAAGCAATTATTTTAGTATTCTTAAAGTCATCAGCAAATAGATTACCTTTTTAGAGAAGTCATATTTCTTCATGTGTTTCCAATTAAGAGTTATTGACAAATTACTTTATTAGAGAAACCTGAACATGAATGGTTCAATTAACACTGATTCAATTAACAATAAAAATCACTGATTTTATTTCAGTGGACTTTAAAGATGAAGTTAAGAACCTATCTGAGTTATTCTCTAAAATAAAGATAGAAGATGGGGCGCCTGGGTGGCTCAGTGGGTTAAAGCCTCTGCCTTCGGCTCAGGTCATGATCCCAGGGTCCTGGGATCGAGCCCCGCATCGGGCTCTCTGCTCAGCAGGGAGCCTGCTTCCTCCTCTCTCTCTGCCCGCTTCTCTGCTTACTTGTGATCTCTGTCTGTCAAATAAATAAATAAAATCTTTAAAATAAATAAATAAATAAAGATAGAAGAGAAAACCCCACATACAAAAGGCTTATACCCAGGATCTATAAAGAACTTCTCAAACTCAACACACACAAAACAGATAATCATGTCAAAAAATGGGCAGAAGACATGAACAGACACTTCTCCAATGAAGACATACAAATGGCTATCAGACACGTGAAAAAATGTTCATCATCACTAGCCATTAGGGAGATTCAAATCAAAACCAAAACATTAAGATACCACCTTAAACCAGTTAGAATGGCCAAAATTAACAAAACAGGAAACAACGTGTGTTGGAGAGGATGTGGAGAAAGGAGAACCCTCTCACACTGTTGGTGGGAATGCAAGTTGGTGCAGCCACTTTGGAGAACAGTGTGGAGATTCCTTAAGAAATTATAATAGAGCTTCCCTATGTCCCTGCAATTACACTACTGGGTATTTACCCCAAAGATACAGATGTAGTGAAAAGAAGGGCCACCTGTACCCCAATGTTCATAGCAGCAATGGCCACGGTCACCAAACTGTGAAAAGAACCAAGATGCCCTTCAACAGACGAATAGATAAGGAAGATGTGGTCCATATACACTATGGAGTATTATGCCTCCATCAGAAAGAATGAATACCCAACTTTTGTATCTACATGGACGGGACTGGAAGAGCTTATGCTGAGTGAAATAAGTCGAGCAGAGAGAGTCAATTAGCATATGGTCTCACTTATCTGTGGAGCATAAGAAATAACATGGAGGACATTGGGAGATGGAGAGGAGAAGGGAGTTGAGGGAAATTGGAGGGGGAGATGAACCATGAGAGACTATGGACTCTGAAAAACAATCTGAGGGTTCTGAAGAGGCGGTGGGTGGGAAGTTGGGTGAGCCTGGTGGTAGGTATTATGGAGGGCACGTATTGCATGGAGCACTGGGTGTTGTGCATAAACAATAAATTCTGGGACACTGAAAAGAAATCAAAAAAATAAAAAAAAAACTTAAAAAGAAAAAGAAAAAAAAAGATAGAAGAGAAAACTCCACATATAGATCACCAGGCCAAAAACTTTTCTTAGTAACACTCTAATATATTAAAAAGTTTCATCTCTAATGAATATTCAAACTAATAAATACAGCTTTGCAAACACCACCTAATTCTTTCTCTTTTTGTTTCTCTAAATATACATATCTTCAGACACACACACACACACAGTTTGAAAAGTTCCCCTCTTTTATCTCTTATACTGGGATATCTCTGAAAAACAAACATGTCATAGATTAAGCATCTGAGTTCTTGTAAAGATCAGCTAGTCTTTGCCAAAAGAGATAATGTGTAGTCCTTATCAAGTAACATCATCCTGGAACTTTAAATTTGTTTAAAGAAAATACTATATAAATAAAATTATCGGGCGCCTGGGTGGCTCAGTTGGTTAAGCGACTGCCTTCGGCTCAGGTCAAGATCCTGGAGTCCCGGGATCGAGTCCCGCATCAGGCTCCCAGCTCCACGGGGAGTCTGCTTCTCCCTCTGACCTTCTCCTCGCTCATGCTCTCTCTCACTGTCTCTCTCTCTCTCTCTCAAATAAATAAATAAAATGTTTAAAAAAAATAAATAAATAAAATAAAATTATCAAGGCAATTGGCCCTCCATAGAAAGATTTTGTAAACTCAAAGGGGGAAAATAAAGAGTCAGATTGTGGTTATAAGATTTCAGAGATAAAACAAGTCTGGGAAATAATATCCAGCTTTGTAATGGAAAAAAAGAATAACTTAAACTTCTAATTCTAATATATATGTGTTTGTTTTCTCAAATAGGTTTTATGCCAAGAGATGAACAAGATGATAAAACACACTGGCATTTAATATAAGTAAAAATGTATTTAGAAAATAACAAATTCCAAGATTTTGTCCATGGCAAATTGGACAGCCTTGTCTTCTATCCCTTGCAGACCTTTATCTCTGTATGCTCAAATCCTGTTTTATACCTTTTGATCCTTCACTTGTTTACTTTTGAGATTTTGATTTATATTGTAGAAAATGCATCCATGGCAAAATTTTCTTGTGCAAAATAAATTACTGGTGTAACTGCTGATACCTTTTAGTTTTTTGAACTCCACTATACACACTTTATACCATTCCACCATATGTAGGAAAGGATTATATATCATATTAGAACCACTGTTCATGGTTATATAAATGCAGGGATGAAATACTGATATATTATGAACTTCTTTTAGTGCTAAACAGAACTGTAACCCTGGAAAGCTGTAATAATATGAAATTTATAAAATAAAATTCCCCAGAAATAATAACTTAGATGAACTATAAACCCATTTAGAAGTTAACTGGTGGTATTGGTTGAGTAATATCTTGCCAGACTAATTCTCCCTCAGATAACGAAAACTAAATCCTGGACATAAAGAAGAAAAACAGCTAACTGAAGTCATTGAAAAAGGAATAGAAGCATGCCTAGAAATCAATGACATCCTTTTCACTCATGCCCTTGATCAAAACTCATTCACACAACTACAGCTTATCTGAAAGGTAGTTTTTCTTCTTCTTCTTCTTCTTTATTCTGAGTACCTGGAAAGAGAAAATTGGCTCAGCAGCATCTGGCAAGCCTCTGCTACATAAAATTTTACCCATAGTAGCAGAATTTAGCTGTACAATAAGTACTTCCCACATATATTCTCTCCCCGTCCTTAACAGATCACAATAATCAATTTCCTCTTATTTCCACTCAGTTCCATTCCTCCCAAACTTGGCTGAAAGCTTTAATCACATTCATCAACGCCCCCCAAAATATATTTTTTCTTCATTTGTTACTGACAATATTTATTCATTCAGTCAGTTAAAGGAAAGAGATACACATGCACATCAAGACATAAGTGAAAGATGGGGCGCCTGGGTGGCTCAGTGGGTTAAAGCCTCTGCCTTCAGCTCAGGTCATGATCTCAGGATCCTGGGATCGAGCCCCGCATCGGACTCTCTGCTCAGCTGGGAGCCTGCTTCCTCCTCTCTCTCTCTAACTACTTGTGATCTCTGTCTGTCAAATAAATAAATAAAATCTTTAAAAAAAAAAAAGACATAAGTGAAAGAAAATAAACTTAAAATATATAAAAATGTGAACAAGTTCACTGATCTTGTCATTGTTCTCCTGGAAAGCAAACAGGATTCTAATAGCATCCTTTTTCCCTAGGGAAATTCAGAACCAGTTGAGAAATAAAAGTAAGGAACTACAAAGACCAAAATACCATGTTATTACTGATAAAGTAGAAATTCAAAAATATAACTTAGTTACACAAGCAAGTTAATTTTCTATTTCTGATTCCTATAATCGACATATCTTCTCTCCTCACCTAATCACCTGCAATGCTATCTCATCTCACTAGAGTAGGGAATGCTGCCCATTAAATTCTAGGGCACAGAGGAACAGAGAAAAACACACATTTCCTATGGGAAGGAAACTTTTTGTACAAGGAAGGAGACAGAGGCTGGGTTATGATCACTCAGTACTTTCTTCAACCATGTTAAACCACTCCTCCTCCTCCTAGACAGAAGAGACTGAGGAAATAGAGAGCAGTCTGGTGTGCTAAATCACTGGAGATTCTTACACATGAAAAGAAATACTAGGTCCTGGGAAGATGTCATCCCCAAACACAGTAAGAAGAAAATATCCTTTCAAAAATAATATATATAGTATTTACATTAGAAAATAAAGTCTTCTTAGTAATTTAAGTCATTCTGAGTTCACAGATTTCAGCATAATCTCCCTAACCTACCGGAATAAACGTATGACATTTTTATAGTTTGGGTTCATCTTCTTTAAATTGGGATCTTCTCCAAACCACATATAATATCTAAACAATGTATATTACTCAGGCTTATTGCCCTGTAAATTAATATGACATTTGAAGACATATTTTCAGTTTTATGGTCTTTCATAAACCATGAACTGTATCTTCACAAGTTTTTTTTTTTAATCTCATTTAGAAATAACACTAAAACAATTTCACATTGTATCTTTTTTAAACACTGTGGACATATTAGTATTTTTATCTATGTTGAGCTGATCACATGTTGACTGGACTCAACGTTTTAATTTTTGTTTAGTCATAAATTATAGGAGTTGTACATCAATTATAGAAATTTTTATTTAAGACTCCTTTTGGATTTTACTTTTAAATCTCCAGAACACTCAATAAAACTGACTTTCAAGTACTAGAATCACCATACATTAACACTTCACACTGCTACAAAAAATGTCCAATGACAACCTGGAATCATTTGACAAAATGTTGACTACTATGATTAAGAATAAGGTTGAGTGATAATTCTAAATAAAACTGGTGACACAATGATTTATTCTGTGGACCTTTAAAATCTCTCAGCAGAGCATATCTAATCTGTTTTAGACCTGGAATCTGCAAATTCTTATGAAATATACAGAGGTGTTTATATACCATAAAAACAATAAACTATTTAAAGGTTAGGGGTCTAAATGGACTGAGTAAGACACCCTCAGCATTTAAAATACATTTATTCTAAAGGCCTCTGAGAGACTGGTGTTCTATAGGATTCATTATAATGTTGCATGGCAATGGTGGTGGGCTTGGAAGCAAAGCAAAAAAGTTGTATAACTAAGGTTAGCTCCACTTTCTTCAAGTAATTTGAACATACTTCTTTTTCTTCATTCTTCCGTTTCCTTATTCAGTGTTTGTAGTTCTTCTCCCAATGTTAGAAGAGCAAGTTTCAGAACAGAACAGCAGAAGAGAAGAGGAAAGGCCTGGATCCCTAAATCTTGGCTGGATATCAGGAGCCTGAAGTTTGCACATGGACAAACTTTTCCAGACATGTTTAATTTTCATTCTCTGGAGAACCAAGCACTATTACTGAAATGAACCCAAGACCTGTTAACAGTGGTTTTAGGGGTTGGTAGCAAGAGGAGGTGAACTAACAGACAATAGAAATTGTGTGGCTGAAATAGCTCTCAAAAGAAGATGATCTAATTAAAAAAATAAAGTGTCAAAGAACAAAATTTGAGACTATGTTCTTGTTATCATCGACATCTCTACTACATTTTTATTCTGAACACTATATCAATTCAAAGAGAATAATACATGTTCTTAAATAATGCAGGAGAAACCTCTCTATGCTTTTTTCAAAAAGAAGTTGAGTCTCTCACAAACCTAAAATCACACACTAAAGTCAGAATGAGATTATTCCTGATCAATCAACACTATTTTCCTAAATAAATAAATAAATAAAGCTGAAAATACAAACAGAGCCTTTAACAACTGGTTTGTGGTTTTGTATTCAAGGGGTATATTTCAATGCCACTTCATTGACTATGCTCAATTAACAATTCTGAGTAGCAAAAGTTTTTAATTCGTTTTAGCATTTACTGTGGACTCACTAAATTCCAGATGCTGTGGTAGGCACTGTGGATATAAACATTAATGATACTCAATCCTTATTATTGAAGAGCTGTTTCTAAATGTGTGATTGGTAATACAGTGTGGTCAATGTGATAAGAATTAGTAAAGTACCAAGGGAGTGCAGAATGGAAAATTAGCTAGAATACTGGAGATTGGCTCATAAGTAAAAGGACATTTAAACTACATTTAAAAAAATTTATTTATTTATTTTAGAGAGGGAAACAGAGGATGCACACCTTTGGGGTGGGGTCAGAGAGAGAGAAGCAGACTCCCTGCTGATCACAGAGCTGGCAGTGGGGCTCCATCTCACCACCTGGAAATTAGGACCTAAGCACAAACCAAGAGTCAGATGCTTAACAGGCAGAAGTCACCCACGGGTCCTATGCTATATTTTCTAGAAGAGTGACCAACTGGTATCTTGATTAGAACAGTTTGATCCTAAGAAAATGTGCCAAATTGTCTTAAATACATAACATGGAAATATAATTTGCTTTTTATACTAATGGGGGCTAGTTTTTAAAAGCCAAAGGAAAAATTATGGTAACATAAAACCATAAAACACCAAAATATAGAATCTTGAAAGTTCAAGTAAAAGAAGTGTTAAAATTAATTACTGTTGACAGTGTACACAAATTCCGGTCTGATTATGTCAGCATAAAATAGCAAAAATTAAAGATAAAGAGAATATATGATAACTAGTCAGTGGAAAGAAGACGAGAGGAGCATGAGGCTGACAGAAAAGTTCTCAGTAACAGCAATGCAAGCCTGAAGACAAGAGAATAGCCTTCAAATAGAAAGTAACTGGCAACCTAGAATTCTATACCAAATAAAGGTATTTTAAAAAAGAGAAATAAATGCCAATCAGCCAAAACCAAGGTGACAGAATTTGCTACCAACAAGCTTAAGCAAATGAAATATTAAGAGGGTTCCTCAATAGAAGAATGCTATCAGATGAAAGCACAAACACACAAAGGGAAAGCAGAACAATGGAAATACTATCTACATGGGGAAATCTAAATGGCTTATCGCCTTTATAAATTTTAATGATAACAGGATTTTACTGGGCAATATATATATATGCAACATATATAAACACACAATATATATACACACTTAAATACACAGGTACACATATTAAGTATACATATTTGTATATAACTATACGTATACACATGTGCACACATATATGTGAATAAATCATATATTAAGGATATCAGGAGTAAGGGAAATTAAAGTGTTCTAAGGAGAAGAGTGGAATTAGCAATTACCATTAGACTATCATCACTCACATTAGCTATTATATAATTTCTAGGGCAATAGATGAATGAATGGCGTAAGAATACATAATTTCATAATACAGTAAAAATGGAATAATAAAATAATAAAAAAATGCAAGAAAAAGTATAGTGACATCAAACAAGACATATAGAAAGCACTTAGACTATGTTTTTTTTAAACATTTTATTTATTTATTTGACAGAGAGAGATCCCAAGTAGGCAGAGAGGCAAGCAGAGAGAGAGGAGGAAGCAGGCTCTCCATGGAGCAGAGAGCCCGATGCCGGGCTCGATCCCAGGACCCTGGGATCATGACCTGAGCTGAAGGCAGAGGCTTTAACCCACTGAGCCACCCAGGCGCCCAGTCTATGACAGATTTAAAAGCAA
Organism: Lutra lutra; assembly: GCF_902655055.1. Classification (NCBI taxonomy): domain Eukaryota; kingdom Metazoa; phylum Chordata; class Mammalia; order Carnivora; family Mustelidae; genus Lutra; species Lutra lutra. The sequence goes on along the minus strand of NC_062283.1, from coordinate 47,230,541 downwards.
ACATATCGGTGATTATTTTGAATGGAAATGAAATTAAAGCTCCAACTTAAAGAAAAAGATTGTTTTATTAGAGATACTTAATAATTTGTTGTTTATAAAAAAACTATATATTAAGGAAATAGAACTGTGGAAATAAAATAAAATACAAAGATACAGTATGTATATACTAAAAGAAAAGAAGGCTGGAATGGTCATATTAGTATCAAAAAGGCACACACAAAAAACTAGATTAAAAGAGTCGCTTCATTGTGATGAAAGGTTTAATTTATCAGGAAGATATAAAACCTCTAAATTAATAAACAATTGCATGGTTTCAATGTATACAAAGCAAAAACTGATAGTGCTATATATAAAAGAAAATTTAAAAATCCACCATCACAGTTAGAATTAAACTTGATCCTTTCAAAAATTGATAGATTGATCAGAAAAAAGGGGAATCAGTATTTTGAGCAAAATAATCAGAAACCTAAATTTATGAATAGGTAGACAACTAATTTTTATTGATGTTGTTAGCAAAATAGTCTTTTCAAGCACACCTGAAAGTTCACAAATTTACCAAATTGACCTTTCACTGGGCCAAAAACTAATTTTTACGAATTTTAACAAACTGAAATAATACAGAGCCTGTGGTTTATTACCATAATAAAATTTAGTTAGAAACAAATTTAAAAATGGTAAAATAATTAGAAATCCCTGCACACCTGGAAATCAAGAAATATACTTCATAAACCATTGAAGAAAGATATCACAATGGAAATTAGAAAATGTTTTAAACTGAGTAATAAAACAAAGGAAAATTTGAAATTGTGTAAGAGGCAGTAGAAATGGATTGGGTGTGCTTCTCTCAGCATTAGTATTTTGCAAATCTCCATGGGATGCAGTGTGTATACGTGTGTGCTCATTCTCGTGTGTAACACATGCACATGTGTGTATGTGTGTATGTGAGAGAGAGAGAAGGGTGTGGGTACACACGTGACCATGACTCCCTAAACATAACCCTTTCATCTGGTATTCAGATGAATAAATGGCTAAACTTTCATAACATTTTTGGAAACACTAGTTATTCAGGACTTACTAACAGGCTGAATATCATTTTTCAACCTGGCACCATCCTATAGATTTCAATAATTACTTTGACAAACACAATTTTCTCCTTATGTGCTGAGTTTAGAATTTATGTATATGTAATATTTAAACAGGTGTCAGTCCAATCCATCTTCGAAATTTTATATGAAGTGTTTAAGAGTGCAGTGTTTAGGAATGGAAGCATGATTTAAATTTCCACCATTACTGTCTAGAAATTAGTTAAGTAAAAATCTTTTGTGACTTTCTGAGTTACACTGCCATCAAATAAAAGGATTAAATGACTCACAGTCCAAATATAAAAAGAAAAGTTGCATGCTCAAAGATACCTATATCTGATATGTCAACATAAAACAAACAAACAAACAAAAACAACAAAACACATTTCCCAGTGTCTTGTCTTCTCTTCAAATTGGGTTTTTCTTGGTTTCAATCTTCCCTCTAATACTGGCTAATTTGTTAATTCTCAATTGAGTGTGATTTTTTTTTTACCCCAAGGGGACATCTGATACTATGTGGAATTTTTTTTTTTTTTTTAATTTATAACTGAAGGAGGTGTTACCAGAATCTGGCAGGTAGAAGTCTGTGAACCAGTCAAACAGCCTACAATATGCAAAACAGTCCTTCACAAGAGTAAATTACCTAGGCCAAAATGTCAATAGTGCCATGTTGCGAAACCCTCGTCTAATCTGATCAATCGGGGAGGGTTTTCTTATCCCTCTGATCTTCGTGTGATAGTAATTTTGTGTTGTTTTCTTTCATGTTTTCTAGATTGGACAGAAAGCACCCTTAGAATAAGGAATTAAAAAATTAATATTAGAAAAACTCTAAGCTGTAAAGAATAGGATATACTTAATGTCATCTTCTATAAACTCAATATAATTTTAGTGAACTATTCACACCTTCATGAAAGAGCCTTTTAATCATATATTTAACAAGTGGAAGAGAGGATTACTGTACCAACTTGGGGTGTGTCCATTTAAATAAAAATTTAAGTGTTTAAATTATTTCCTATTTTTATACGCTGGCATGAGAAACACAATGATCTTCATGAAATCTGGAGATCCCCTCTATGTATATCTAAAGACCACGATTCTGAAATTGGTGTGTTGGTGGAAGACAAACTCATTGTTTGCTGAAAATCCAAATGTATTATGTCCTCCCATACGCAATATGCAGACCTGGAAAAGGCCAGTTTGCCTTATCTGCATATTTTACATTTTTTCAACACCCTTTTGTTTATTTTCTGCAAGTTCATAAATTAGTAAAGCAAAAAAAAAAAAAAATGTTACATTAAAATGGCACAAAACAGTTTCTGTTTAGTTTGGGAGTAAATTTAGCAGGAAATTAAATGACAAACACAATGACAGAAGAAGCCCCAAAATGAAATCTCTGCAGTACTTACATCATTAAGTGACTCACAGACTCTAAATTGATAAGAAGCTGTTAGAATTAGAATCTATGTAAACTATTAGTAAAACTCTAAGATTCAGCTGGAATTCCAAGTTTGTAATAGGACAATAATCTTTTCCCTTAGAAAGACTGTTCTGTGCAGACCATAGCAATATAATACAGTGGTAGCTATCACCGAATTTAGAGCCACATGCTAGTGATCAACTCCTAGCCCTGCAACAACACAACAAGTTAAGAGAATTTCACATGTGGAAAGTAATTAAAATAGTTCCTAGCACTTAGAAGAAATTCTTAATCATTATATTATAATTGTTTAAATGTTATTACATATTTACCCAATTCATAAGCGCTTCTTGGTCTTTTGGCTAACGTCAAGTGTATTTACCCAATTCACTACCTTCCAAAAGCTTTTGAAAGTAAGGAGAAAGAAAAATCAATCCCGAATTCGGAGGTCAGTGAAAAACCCAAACTATAATGTTTCAGCTTGACTAAATCAGACGATATTGCTATCATCAAGAATTTAACAACTACATGTGTTAAGAATCTGACTGGTTTGATTATTTTGCTCTTTCTGAATAGTTCAGGACCCAAATCAATCACTTTATGATCAGCAGCTCCTATAAATACATAATGACTGTAACTGACTGGGACATGTGTCAAAGCAAATGCAAAATGCTATTCTGGGTCATACAAGAGTCCACGCCTCATATGGTCATGCCTCATAATCCAATCAGTTTGAGAGGTCCAAATGTAAGTACAAATATAAAATTTCCCCAGCAAAATCACACATGCCAAGAATATTCAACAGTATGGAAAATAAAATCACCAACAGTACTCATCAAGCCTAATAAATTATGCATATCTAGGGGCAGCTGAGAACTAATTGGCAAAAATTATAAAATATTGTTTGTAGTACACCTTAATTTCCAAAGAACATTTTTATTATCTTTCATTTTTCCTTTGTTTTTGCTTTCTGACGAATGTGCTTTCTCTGGAGGCATTTACTCCCAGTGTTTGAGATAAGGTGCAATACATGGTCTACCTAGTTATGATGGACGCTCAAGACACCAATCTGTCTTGATTGCCTCCTGATGGATTCTTATGATGTTTCTTATAGATATTAATTTATCATATCGTACAGTAATGAACTGATACAGAGTTTCCTAGATTACTATGTTTTTAAATAATCTGCCTTTCTTTTTTTTTTTTTAAGATTTTATTTATTTATTTGACAGAGAGAAATCACAAGTAAGCAGAGAGGCAGGCAGAGAGAGAGGAGGAAGCAGGCTCCCTGCTGAGCAGAAAGCCCGATGTGGGGCTCGAACCCAGGACCTGGGATCATGACCTGAGCCGAAGGCAGCGGCTTAACCCACTGAGCCACCCAGGCGCCCCATAATCTGCCTTTCTAATGTGTTCATGTTCTGTATTTCCATGAGGGCAGTTACACTATTGAATCTAGGTTACACTATCATTTTTAGTTATGAAAAAAAAGAATTTGTTATTAGGACAAATAATTATTCTTTTTTTTTTTAAAGATTTATTTATTTATTTATTTATTTGACAGAGAGAGATCACAAGTAGACAGAGAGGCAGGCAGAGAGAGAGAGAGAGAGAGAGAGAGAGGGAAGCAGGCTCCCTGCTGAGCAGAGAGCCCTATGCGGGACTCGATCCCAGGACCCTGAGATCATGACCTGAGCCGAAGGCAGCGGCTTAACCCACTGAGCCACCCAGGCGCCCACAAATAATTATTCTTAGAAGGGAGAGAACATTTTAATATTTTCACAAATTTCAGATTGACCTGAACTGTACAGATACTGTAACACTGTAGTATCAGAGAATTGACTTCTTGACTACGAATCCATGAAGAAAAAAACTATCTGTTTTGCTTAAGACCTGTATTTCCAGTGCTCAAAATAGTACATGGTAAATATTGCCACTTTATAAATACCTGCTGAACAAATAAATTAAGTCTTTTTTGCAAGTGAGAATGATTTTCATCCTATCCAATCCCAGTATGTATCAAATGAAATTCTGTTCTTTTGACCAAGCCATTGACCTCAGAGTAAAATTACTCTGAGGAAAGCAATTCCAAAACAGGAAAAGTACCAGTTACTTTCCCAAAGAAACAAAACACACACTTGAAATAAATACATGCACGCATGAATCTAAAACCTGCTAACACTTATTTGAAACACACCCACATACCTGAAACACACACACCTGAAACTTACTGACTGTACTGTGTTTAAGACTTTATTTAAAAATAGATTCCTATCTTCTTTTGGCCATTATTTTCTATTCTGAAACTTTTTTCTCTCAAAATGTCTTACAAGAATTCACTAGGTTGGTTTTAGAATAATAAAACGGGTTTTAATAAAAAAATTGATTACTTGACATATTAAACAGCCTAAAATTAAAGCAAACCAACAAGAGAACTAGAGCCCACCAGCGAAGTAAAACGAGGTCACAAAGAACCTGATTTCCCCTGCTCTGTCACCCCACCAAAGAGAAGCACTTAAGAATTATGGTTCTTAAAAAAAAGAAAAAAAAAAAGAATCATGGTTCCTTATCACATTTTACATGAAGAAAAAGAAACCCTTCTTGGAACGATGACCATAGTCATTCCTTTTCGTTTTACTGGACTACATTAGGTTGCCCACAGTTGCTAAAAAAAATGTCATATGATGATTGATCTAATTGGGCCCACCCTCAACACCAGTGAGAAGGATAGCTTCCTTAGCACAGAGCTGGGTGAAGGAGATTCAGACCCCAGAGCAAAATCTGGCTTCTATTGGAAAGGAAGAAAGCATAATGGATAAGTGGGCATTATACACATCCAACAGTCTCCTTCTCAGTGCCTCCATTCCATTACTATCTCAGTGTTTCTAGCCTCGTGCAAGTATGAAATGGAAATTCAATAGTTTCCTCCAAAAGCTATCGACATCACAAAACTGAATATTCAATTTTTCGTAGCCTACCAATACAGTTAATTCTTGAGCTTAAACATTTAAAAGAATCTTTTTTTTTTTTTAAGTATGTTCCACACCCAGTATGGAGCCCAACGAGGGGCTCAAACTCATAACCCTGAGACTGAGACCAGAGCTGAAATCAAGAGTTGGACATTTAACCAACTGAGCCACCCAGTAGCCCCTCACATTGAAAAGAAATTTAAATATATGGTATCTTTAAGAATAGCATAGTTTTCAAAGGTCTAGTCAATAAAAGTGAGACATGATCAGAAAACTAGGTTTCATGTTGTTAACTGCCTACCATAACCATGAAATCAAGTCCTGTTAGGATCTCTATGGGAGCCTCAAAAAATAGCACCTTTCTCCCATGCTCAGTTAAGATCAAAATGAGAACTAAAATAAATACTGTAAATGAGGGTCAAATATTGCTGTTATTGCCGATAGGGGCCAGGCTGGAGAATGTAGGTTAAGTCTGTAAACTAAATGTGTTCATTAATCTACATGGAGCCTCACAAAGATCTGCCCTCTGGGGAAAGAGATCGAGCTGTGTGCTCTCTCCTAATGCTCTTGCTCTTGTCTCGCAGAATGAAGCAGGTGGGGTTGAAGTGAGCATTCACAAAATTATTAATCAGCCATATCAGTCCATTTCTGGGGCAGAACCCACAGGAGGACCAGGGTTATAGCAACAGTTTATCATGACAGGAAGCAAACTACAAGAGTGGGGGGGAAATTGTTCTCTACTGTCAGTACATACCATTATGCAAAAATCTCAGGATAAAAAGTGAAGTTGGAGTAAATGTCTTATAGATAAGACTCTAAATAGAGGATTTTATCATAACTCACCATATACATGTAAGCACTGTGGAATACTTGAACATGGGTTTTGTGTTGTAGAATTATGTAATTTTAGAGGTAGTTTTTTTTTTTAGAAATTATGCATGTATTCTAAATTTCTAAATTTATGAATATGAAATAACGCACAAAATGCAGTTAAGTTAAATGCATAGCTCAAAATAGTTTGACTGATAATAAGCAACATTAACACTAGAGCTCCAACCACCAATCTCCTAAACTAGCACCTGTAGTTTGGAGAAAAAGAGTACCAGATACAAACTGCATTTGAGTCTCAGTTTGCTACTATGAGTAGGCAACCTTAGATAAATCATCTAAGCTCCCACAAGCCCTCTCTCTCTGTGAAATGGGGTTTTATTACTAACCACAATACACTTTTGCTGTGAAGATTTTGTAACTTGCATATGGAAGGGCCAATGCAATACAGTCAGCTAATTTATTCATTCAGTCAAAAAATATTTACTGAGTACTTTTTATATTCCAGGTCCTGGGGATACAAAGAAAAAGACAAGAATCATTACATTATATCCTATGTTCCTCTCATATCTCAATCTGAAACTTAAAAAATAAAATACTGTTGGGGTGCCAGGGTGGCTCAGTTGATTAAGTAAGTGTCTGACTGTTGGTTTCAACTCAGGTCATTATCTTGTGGTGGTGAGATCAAGCCCCGCTACAGGCTCCACGCTCAGTGCAGAGTCTGCCTCAGATGCTCTCTCTCTCTTCATCTACTCCCCTGACCCCGACTTGCATTACATGCTCCCTCTCTCTCTCTCTCTCGCTCTCTCTCAAACAAATAAATAAATAAATAAAATCTTGAAAAATACATAAAATAAAATACTGTTTTAAAGTGGAAAGTGCGAGTTTGGAAAGTCTAACTCAATAACCACAAAGTAGTGAGAACAAGTTTATTAGAAAGAATAGTCATTAATGTCATCAGAATCCTTCATGTTCTTTTGTTGCCAACTGCCCCATTCTCTGACTTGGGCAATGAGTGGCGACCAGTTCACAGAATTGCTTGAAAATAAATCCTCCAGCCCCATCGCAAAATCATTATTTATCATATATCTAGTCATCTCTAATGGTCAAGACAGATTTGACAAAGATTAAAGCTGAGCTCCTGGGTCAGGGTACAGTCTCATTTCCCTTCTGCACCAAAACCCAACTAAAACAAAAATTTCAACTATAAAATGGTTATTTTAAAAACATTAGAATACTTCATTTGTAAATGGTTTGGTTGGTAATGATGAACACTTAATAAAAGATTTAACGCAGATTATAGAATGCTTATTATGTTACAAACTGAGGATGTTTCCACTTACTTTAGTTTTGAGGTTTTTTTGTTTTGTTTTGTTTTTTCTTTTTTTTTTTTAAGCCAGTTCAAAACAACAAACCATTGGACTAACTGCTTACATGATCTATCTTAAGCTCCTAATTAAGAGATGATCATATACTTAATATTTTGGTGATAAATTATTAAAGCAATGTTACCCATGCTGCTCTTTTTCTACCTTCCAATTCACACTTCCCTTTTATCTCTGTTTTAGGTTTCTCTCTCATTGCTTCCTGATATTCTTAAACTGTTTGGATCATAATGTTCAGTCAACTAGTATCACAACCTGCCATCCACCCCAACTCACCTATTTACCAGCCTACATTCTGCCTCTATTTTACCAACCTTGAAACTGGAAGTCACATTATCTTTTCATATCTTTCTGAGGACAATTATCACAGAGAATTTCATTTATTTTTAAATTTTATCTTTTTGTCCCAGAATTGCATTTATTTCCTCTGGGATCAGATATTATGTGTACTCTTATTGTGTTTTCTCACTGAAGAGTCCAAATGACTTTCCCAGGAAGCCACTGGAATGCAAAATTTCCCCCTGAGAATTTGATTGAATAATACAACATTTTAAGGGACACTTGTTTAAAAGATTATAATAGAAAACCATTCTCATCCCATTTAAAAATTATCCAAAAAAATGGCAAGATCAGTGAAGTATTTCTCTCCCTCACCACTAACTACTTCCCCAAAACAAACAAACAACATATCAAGACTTTTCTATGGGGTATCTCAGAGATTTATAAAATGTGAAACCTGTTAATTACTTTGAATCTAATTTTGTGAACCTACAGAAATGACAGATCAACATTCTGATTTTCCTTGGATTTTTTTAAACTAATATTATAATCTTGACTAAGTCACATGACCTATTTAGACTACCATTTTTTATTTCAGAGGAAGAATATTAGATCACTTTTAAGGGCTTTCCATCATTCCTTTTTGTTTGTAGAACTGGCTTAATGTCAGTAATCATCAAAATTGTTCACTGTCTTGGCATAGGCAACTAACTCATTTTCAAAAGAATTCTCTATTACTAATTATTTTTTGACATACCATAACAAATATGTGTGTGTGTGAGAGAGAGAGAGAGAATTCTGTAGAAATTATTTATTATAATAAGTAATTTCCTTGCTAAAGGGGAAGATCATTAAAATAATTCACTCATAATATACACAAGGTGATAAAAGGGAGTAAAAAACTTATACCAATTGTTGTCACTAATAGGAAAGATTCCATCATTGCTCCATCTAATTACAATGGAAGTGTTAGTGCAGTATCTTGGTAAGATCTAAATCAGACCTTCACAAAAAACAAAAATCATTAAATAGGAATGATATTAAAAAGGTAAAAACTTGGAGGTTTTATTAGCCATAAAAATCTATGAGAAAGTGAAGAAAACAGTGGAAGTAGAATATGAAGAAAAATATTTAAATGCTCCTTAACTATTAAGAAGCTTAATATTATCTGAGTTTAGAAAATAATTAGAGACAAGAGTATTTAAATTTTGGCTTAAATTTTACAATACCAATCTACTTAATTTGCTAAACACTCTTTGTTTTTTTTTTTTCCTGAAACAAAATAGGTTTTACTTATGGTACTTGAGAAAAATCAATTGATTAATTGATCCAACGGTAGATAGATAGAGATCTAAAACAGTTGATACTTTCCACTATCACACCTGAGACTTTAGGCTAATGAATATATCTTTATGTAAATATATGTTTATGTTTGAACATATCTTTACACTCACATTTTAGAGACCCCATATCTTTAAGATATCATAGAGAACTAAGTCACAGCCTAACCTAATGTAAGAGTAGTCATGGGCATCAAGATAAGTTAGCTTTATCTTTGTCCTAACAATACCCAACTGCATGGCCTTGGACAAATCATTAAAACTCTCTGAACCTCAGTTTTATCATGATAAAAATTTAAGAGTATGATTAAAGGATCTAATGTTCTTGTCAAAAAAAATCAGTAAAAAGAGCTTTAAAATCATGCATTTCCAACAAAATAACCTTGAGGACACACTTTTCAGAAGGGAAAGACACAAAGGAGAGTCACAGATCATATCTTCAGTTCAATCAAAGCTGTCTTACAAAGTATATTATGAACAAATAGCCAATGTATTTGATTTTGGACTTGTCATATAGATACTAAAAAGAAAGTCACTTGTCACTACTGACAAATATTTATGTAGTTTCAAAGTGCTTGGGATTTCTACAATGCAAAAAATATAGACCTTATTACATTTCCCAGGGATATATAAATACATAAAAAGTTTCATATATATATATATATATATATATATACACACATATATATGCGTGTGTTTACATTTTGAAATAGCATATAATCTAAGTAGTGAGTTCTACTATATTAGAGAAAAAGTTTTCCTTTGTTAAAAAAAAACATAGTTAAGTTCTTCAACTAGACTATTCTATTAACTTACTGGTGCAGTCAACCCTTGCATGTATTAAATAGAACTCACATTACTTTAAAGTACTCATAACCCTAAGTACTCATTGTTCCAACATGGTTTGAAGACATATCATAGGCTGACCTCTTCAAGGAAGTGACAAAGTTTTTTTTTAGTAAAGTAAAAAAAAAAAAAAAAATCTGAAGTACCAAGTTTACACTCAAAACTTAGCAAATACTGTATACCAATCATAAATGAGCAAAAGCATTGGTAATTATGCATTTTATATGCATTCACCATTAATAATTAAATTTAGGGGGAAAAAAAGACTCTAGATACAATGAGTAGGACAAAAAGCTAGCATATAAGGTGAAAATGTCATTAAGAACTATCTGAATTTTTAAAATGTGAGTTCCATACACCAATCTGTATAGAGTAATTTGCATGCCAGTAATGCTGGTATACATCATGTTGCAATACCCATGAATGAAGAAAAATAAGCCTCTTTATGCTCCAGGATCTCACTCAGTACTGCTAGGCATTCATTCTATAAGAGGCCTTAGGTACACAGACAGACCCAATTCACACCTCATATATCAGTTTATGCTAGATTAATGTTCATCATACTGTTTAAATTTGTGTTAGTTTGGCTATTGTTGTCCCCATCCCACCCACTGAGGGGACATTTAAACTTGCATTTACGATTAACTGCCACTGTTCTTTTATGCCATAATCCCAAAAGTAAATCTGTCTTTAGAAATAAGACAAAAATGAAAAGATGAAGTGCAGCAAATGAAAATATCTTCAGGCTGAAATTGTTTGTGTATGCGGTTAGTGAAGGTAAGAAAGTGTAACCAAAACAAGCATTACGATTTCCCATGAAGGTATACATTTAAATCAAATCTGACTGTTTTCATGTAACTCACCTCCTTCTTCTACCTCTGTCTAACATGGCATCTAAAAGCACCAATTTTAGGTAGAAATGTTAAAATTGCCTATTGTCAGAATGGTATCTCTTTCTCTCATTTTGTTTTATCTTTTTAGGAGCATTTCTCACTTTTAAAAAGTTACAGGTATGGGGAGCCTGGGTGCCTCAGTCAGTTAAATGTCCCGCTGAGGCTCTGGGCTCTGGGCATTGAACTCTGTGCTCAGGGTGGAGTCTGCTTGTCCCTCTCCCTCTGCTCCTCACCCAGCTTGCTTTCCCTCTTCTCTCTCTCAAATAAATAAGTAAATAAAATATTTTTAAAAAATTAAATAAGGGGCACCTGGGTGGCTCAGTGGGTTAAAGCCTTTGTCTTTGGCTCAGGACATGATCCCAGGGTCCTGGGATCCAGCCCCACATCGGGCTCTCTGCTAAGCAGGGAGCCTGCTTCCTCCCCTCTCTCTCTCTGCCTGTCTCTCTGCCTACTTGTGATCTGTCTGTCAAATAAATAAAATCTTTAAAAAATAAATAAATAAAAATAAAAATTAAGGGCGCCTGGGTGGCTCAGTGGGTTAAGCCTCTGCCTTCAGCTCAGGTCATGATCTCAGGGTCCTGGGATCGAGCCCCGCATCAGGCTCTCTGCTCAGCAGGGAGCCTGCTTCTCCCTCTCTCTCTCTGCCTGTCTCTCTGCCTACTTGTGATCTCTCTCTGTCAAATAAATAAATAAAATCTTTAAAAAATAAATAAATAAATAAATAAATAAATAAAAATTAAATAAAATTGGGGAGGGTATGTGCTATGATTAGTGCTGTGAAGAGTGTAAACCTGGCAATTCACAGACCTGTACACCTGGGGCTAATAGTACATTATGGCTCAGTGGGTTTCTTTTCTTTTCTTTTTTTTTTTTTTTTAAAGATTTTATTTATTTATTTGATAGAGAGAGATCACAAGTAGATGGAGAGGGCTCAGTGGGTTAAAGCCTCTGCCTTCGGCTCAGGTCATGATCTCAGGGTCCTGGGATCCAGCCCTGCATCAGGTTCTCTGCTCAGCAGGGAGCCTGCTTCCTCCTCTCTCTCTCTGCCTGCTTCTCTGCCTACTTGTGATCCCTGTGTCTCTGTCAAATAAATAAATAACATCTTAAAAAATTTTTTTTTAATTTTAAAAAAATTAAATAAAAAATAAAGTAAAAAGTTATAGGTTTTTGAAAAAAGAGAACAAAGCTTTTTTCGGTTATAAGTCCCAAGTGAATATGTCAGTAGAATTATTTTCAACCTACTCCAAAAAAAGTAAGTTATTTATTCTGCCTTAATTTCAGTTCTTACACATTTTCTCAGAAAATATGGGTTTCCTTTTATAAAAAGAAAAGCATTTTATTAAACATAATATTTTTAGGTCATCATCTAGAAAGGAACAAAATGAATAAGGTGATTACATCAAACACCCCCCAAAAATATCTTATCTGGAGTCTGTTAGTTTCTTCTAGAGTTAAAAATATAGTTACTACACTACACAGTCATCAGACTCTAGAGAACTTAGCCAAGTGAAGTGACACAAATATGTAAAATAAACACCTAGACTAGATTTACTCATAATTGCCAAAAAAAAAAAAAAAACAATCTAGATGAATGAATAAACAAGCTGTGGTACATCCCTATCATGGAATACAACTCAGCAATAAAAAGGAACGATCTATCTGTTCATGCAAAACATGGGTGGAACTTCAAACACATTTTTCTAAGTGAAAGAAACCAGAACCCAAAAGCTACTATTATATGACTCAATTTAGATGACATTCTGGAAAATACAGAACTAAAGGACTGTGTTTTACGTGGTTCAAATAAATTAAAAAATAAAAGTTCTAAAATCATTTATAAAGAGGAATATGCCTTATGTGTATCAAATTAATAACATAACTATAACCACACACATACAATAAATCAAGCTACTTTAGAGTATTTTTATCACACAACTTTATTAAATATTCCATAGGAATAAAAAGAACTGACAAGCAATCTCAACTTTAATTAGTAGAGCTTTTTAAATTTGCAGATAGTGTTATCAGTGTGGAAATTCTGCAACTAATTCATATATACCTAAGTACAGAGCAAATGAGTAAAAACACCAATATTTGGGGAACCGGAATTTTCACTATGGAAGAAGGCAGATAGAGATATGAAATGGGGGAAGGTGGGGAAGAACTCTGAATTGCTAGATTTGAATTACAAGTATGAAAATGACCTGATTATTTAAACACACACACACACATACACACACACAACCACACACGCATGCTTACATAGATACGTGAATGCATGCATACACACACACATAGATTAATTTTGGTCTAGTGTCCTTTATTTCATGATCCCATCCAGGATAATAAAATCCCATTTACTTGTCAATCCCCTTAGGCTTTTCTTGGCTATGATATTTTCTCAGATTTCTTTGTTCTTAATGACCTTGACAGTTTTGAGGAGTACTGATCAAGTATTTTGTGGGATATCCCTCAATGGGCATTTGCCCGATATTTTTCTCACGATTAGATTGGGGTAATGTGTTTTGGGGACAAATATCACGCAGTTAAAATGACATTCTTGCTACATTATAACAAGAATACATATTATGAATGTGACCTCACAACTGATGTTTACCTGGATTGCCTAACTGAGTGAGGTAGCATCTCTCAGGGAGCCTCACTGTAAAGTTACTTTCCTCCCTTTCCATACTATATTCTTCGGGAGAAAGTTACTATGAACAGCCCTTACTTCAGAAAAGAGGAGTTATGCTTCAACTCCTTCCTTCTTGAGGACAAAGTATCTGCATAAATTTTTGGAATTCTCTTGCACAGGATTTGGTTGTGGTTTTTCCCATTTATTTATCTATAAATTATTTATTTATTGCAGCGTGGAATCATGGATATCTATCTCAAATTTGGGGTTAACATCCAAGACGGGTTTGTTTATTTTTTTTTTTTAACTCAAACTGTTCCATAGTTGCCACTGGGAGTTCTTTCAGTGGTTCTTGTGTCCTTCTGACCTATTTCCATTATTGTGGGCTTTTTAAAAAAAGAATTCCCCTTGCTTTCTAGCACTACAAGACGCTCAGGCTCATCTTGTATATATCCTGCCCCCGTCCTATAATCAATGATTTCCCAAAGACCCTGGTTTCTTTTACAATAGGTCGAAGCTTACTGAAAAGCAAGATCTGACTGCTGGGTATGCTTATTGCTCGTGGATGGTCATCGCTGTAGGCTCTCTCAGAACACAGAGCAAGGAAATAGATGTGTGTATATTAATCATGAATATATAATATATAATGTCTCTAGCCGGTACATAACACACGTTATGATAACCATGAGTTCATACAGATGTCTTTAACCTAAATTCATTACTACAAGGATCTTTCTAGTCTTCTCTCCTTGCTTGTATGCAGCCACTCATTCCAGCAATGAGAAATGGGGCACCTCCCATCCACTGTACATTCACCTCCTTGTTCAACTCCAGTACACATATATATAGTAGTTTCAGAACTACTGACTGTTACCTCCTTGGGACACAACTTTATCTGCAGAATACAGTGCTTATGTGCAATGCCTTTTGCCTTTGATCATACAGACTGTGCTCATTCCCAAAGTTACTAAGATCAACGTCTTTTTCATCCTGCATGGGTGTTTTTCTTGCTGTATCTTTTCTACATATTTGAAGTATTTCAAAATGAAAAAAAAAAAACTGTTGAAAAAATAAGGTAAAATCATCATCTTTTGGCAAATTTATAACATCATAAAAAACCACGAGAAGACATTGCTAGGAGCCTTTCGACTGCCTTTGAAGAGAACATATAAAAGAGAGACCCTGAAGCTTAAGCTTGATTAACTTTTTGGTATCTTCATGGTCATCTTATGAGGAAATACTAAAGATTATGAGGCTAGATATCATATAAGGATGCAGAGGAAGGTGCTCATCAAGAATTAATAGAAAACCCTGGACTATCTTTTTTCTCCTTTTTTTTTCCCATAACAAAAGGATATAAAATAAGGTCATATAATTGAGGTAAGAAGCTCTGAATAAGCTTTAGGAAAGTGCTGAAGGTGCTGAATAGTTTATTTGAAAATACAAGGAAATAACAGATGAATTACCAGTAAACTAGCTGAGGTTGGAAAATACATTCACACCTGTACTAGGCCATGAGCTCTGGGTGATTGTTTTTCTAACAGTGTTCAGTTATCCTGCAGAAGAATGCTGAAGACAGGTATTTGCAATGAACCAGAGAGGCAGCAGGCCACCGTGGGAACCACATGGTTTGAATCTCAGTTCCACCATTAATACAAATGTCACTTTAGATAAACTACTGAAATACTGTATGCTTAATTTTTATTTGCAAATGGGGATGAAAAAATACTGATAGAGTGCCTGATACACAGTTATGGCTCAAAAAATGTTAGCAATCGTTATCATGACTATGCAGAATATCAGACTGTGACCCAATTATAGTAGAAGAACAAATGGGTGTTTATGCATATATATAATAAACTGAAAATACTGCTCTGCTAGATTGGTCTTCTATTCTCTAAGAGAGTAGTTATTTTGTTGGGAGAGTTTCAAGGATCTCCCAAATGTCAGTGTGTAGTATTTCAACATCAGGGAGTTTAGATGATCCTAACTTACAGACTTGGACACGACAACTGAAAACTTCTACTTTATAACCCCGTTGTGACAAGCAAAAAGTCTCCAGGCATTGCCAATGTGCCCAAGGGAGACTGCCATCCTGGTCAAGAGCCAAAACTTAAGGGGAATGGTATTTACTAAATGTAAATAAGAGAACTTTTGACAGTACAGCAAAATCAAGGCTTAGTTTAAAAAAGCTTTTTTCTTTCCCCCAGGAGTTAACGGACTCAAATTTTATTCCAAAACAAGTCAAACTTGATAGCACTGAAAAAAGAAAAAAAAAGGAAAGACACACGTCTCTTTTATAAATTACGTCCTCACAAGTAGAGAACTGAACAATGTATTCTCTCTCAGAACCAATGCTTTTCTTGTTTCTTTAAAGACATCTGCCCTTATGGCACTGACACGATTTAAAATCCAATCCAAAGCTGGCCTTCATGTTACACCTGCAGGACATGCCTCTTTGCTTTTGTACACTTTGTCAGGTGCTACAACCATAACCCTCACAGAATGACAAAAGGTATGGGAGAAGCAGTGTATGTACCGAGATCATTTTTTCAGAAACACCTTTCCATCCTGTGAGCTTTGCATCAGTTTAGCCTCTGAGTCTGAAATTAAAGGGACACAGGGTCCAACATACAAGACGCAATGCTCCCTGTTTGGGCACAACGTTAAGTTACTTTAGAAATACCTGTGGATACACACCTTAATAGGTAACTTGTTTTAAAAATTCTAGTGTTTTCTGAGGCAGGAAACACTCAGTTTCTTCTTGTTGTAGTTCTTCTTCTTCTTTTTTGAGATTTTAAGATTTTATTTTATTTATTTATTTATTTATTTTAGAGAGAGAGAAAGAGAGAAAGAAAGAGCATGCAGCAGGAATGGCAAAGGGAAGAGAAGAGAGAAACTTAAGCTCAGTACAGAATCCAGTGCAGGGCGCGATCTCACAACCCTGAGATCACAATCTGAGCTGAGACCAAGAGCCAGTGGCTCAAAGGACCACACCACCCAGGTGGCCCAGAAACACTCAGTTTCTAATGTCTTCTACAATGGTCAGGGAATCTCTTCATAAAGATTGGCATGATGTAGTTATTTGCTCTTGTGGATCAATTTGAAATTTATAATATAAACAGTACTATAGGATAGCACATACACTAAGGTTCAGTGGCCTCAACATACAAACCTAAAATGAAAACAATCACACTGCTGGTCAGGTTGGTAAACAAAGTGAAGACATGTAAAGGGACTGATTATATTGAGATGTCTGCCCTCCAGGGTGGTTTTCTTGCATTTTACTTTTACTTTCAAATATAAATAAAAAGTAACGTGTTCAGAAGACTTCAAAATAAGACAAGAGGTGCCTGACTCAGATGGTAGAGCACATGACTCTTAATCATGGGGTGGTGAGTTCAAGACCCACACTGGGCATGGAGTTCACTTAAAAAAAAAAAAAAAAGATATAATAACTACCTGAAAAATAGAAGGAAAAAGAAATCTCATTCGAATGGAATAGGAAAAAATCTACAAGGAAACAGATGTGCTATACAAGGGGCTAATGGAAAAGTATGGACTTTGGAATCAGACTTGGTGGGTTCAAACCTACATCTCATAATCTTTTGTATCTTTGTATATAAATATATCATTGGTGAGGTGCCTGGGTGGCTCAGTCAGTTAAGCATCCAACTCTTGGTTTCAGCTCAGGTCATGATCTCAGGCTTCTGAGATGGAGCACTGGGTTGGGCTCAGCTCTGAGCAGCAGAGTCTGCTTGAGATTCTCTCCCTCCACCCCTTTGAATCACATGTGCACATTCTCTCTCTCTCTCTCCATTTCTCTCAAATAAATAAACAAAAGCTATCATTTCTTACCTTGCCTATCTCCTGAAAGGATGGGTTAAAAAGTATATAAAATGGCAAGCCAAGAGCTGGACACCATAGACATTCACTAAATGGTAGACGTGAATCTTTAACAGCTAAAGGAAGTGTCCTACAGACAGTGTATTAAGAATCTAATAGAGTATTTTAAAAGCTTTTTTCCATAATTTTCAAGAGCATCTTACATCTTCTTTTCCCTTTTTATCAATTACTGTGATAAATTATATGAATCACATTTTCAATTATTGAATCATCCTGTCATTCCTGGAACAAAACAAAACATTACTTGTTCCTGTCATCTGCTACTTTTAAAAAGACCGCTCAGTTTCCTAACGACGTATTTAGGGTTTTTCCATCTAAATGTATGCATGTAATTATTCTCTTTTTGCTTTGTTTGCTTTATCAGTGCCTCATGTTGGGTTTTGCTGACTATCAAAAACACAGGTTGGAATATTTCCATATTTTTCTATGTGAGGGAAGTCTTTATATATCATAAAGAGCTTGAGGTCAAGGAAAGCTGAATAGGATTTGCCTAGTTCTAAATAGCTCCTTCCACTGTTAGGCAAATGTTATTTTAAAAAAAGAATGTAAAGGAAGTTGAAATCCATCTGCCTATAATATCTATGGTCTCAAGTTACCTTAAAAAACAAAAAAGGTGGAGGGGGCACCTGGGTGGCTCAGTGGGTTAAAGCCTCTGCCTTCGGCTCAGGTCATGGTCCCAGTGTCCTGGGATCGAGCCCCACATCAGGCTCTGTGCTCTGCAGGGAGCCTGCTTCCTCCTCTCTCTCTATCTGTCTGCCTCTCTGCCTACTTGTGATCTCTGTCTGTCAAATAAATAAATAAAATCTTTAAAAAAAAAAAAGGTGGAGAAAGAGAAGTGTGCCAAATACAGACATTATGAAGTAAACAAAGGAAGCACATAGGCATTGTCAAGTGGCAATTAAAAGACTATTTTGAGAATAAATTAAAGACAATGGGCTGGACCTCAGGGGAAGCATAAAGCTCAGATATAAGAAAGAAATAGGTTTTTTTCTGATATCCAACATTCTTATCGATGCAGATAAATGAATGGCGTCACTATGGCATTAATCCAGAGTCCAGCTGTAAACTGATAAGTAGAAACAGATTAAACAATGCATCTGTTTCTAAAGATCTCCATTACAGATCTCTGAACTATGCCTATTTGCATCCAAATCTCATGTCTTTAGAATGTAATCTCTACTGAACACAGCAGTTTGCGTTTGCCTTGCCACGTTTCAGCACTTGTTTCTGCAGCCTCCGGTGATTATGAAGTGGAATATTGGGCAAAGCCAGCCAGGTAAGTATCTGCACCCCACGACCTCAGGGCTATGGTCATCCCAGCAACACAGCCACAAGCTCAACCCTTGCTTACACCAAGAAAGGTCACTTTCTGCCTGGGAGAAGAGGGGAATTATGGCATTTTATGAGTTCTACGGCTTATTCCCAAGATCCTCATACACCAGAACACTAAAAATATAGCCAACATATTCATCCATCTGGAAGGGTTTTGAAGACTGATACTAAATATCTGAACACAAGGTGGAAAGTGCAATTCAGAAATGTTCTTCATCCTGTTAATGCTTAAGAAGGTATGCTGCATTCTCTTTGTTCTTGGTATTCTTTGTTACTTTTAGACACATATTTTCTGGTTGCTTTTCTAGCATTTTAATCTCAATATCATCTCTGTAGCCCAGCTATCTGAAAAAGGAAATTCTAATTGAATGTTTCAAACCTGTGCAGACTACACAAAGAAAATCTTACCTTCACTATTCTAAATGAAACTTTCCTGAATATTGTTTTAATTGCAGTTCCTCTAAATTGAAAAGAGTGGCTAAAATCTTTTGAAAATTAAAATCAAATAATTACATTTTATTTTATGTCTGTTACTACTTTAAGCACTTCCAGTTGAAAGCAAAGCTCTGACCTAAATGTATGTGATTATTGAAATAACTACAGGCAAGAATCAGCTCAAACAAGTCTGTCTGCATCTCTAAAAGAATCTGTATTTTAAATACAAAATAGAAATGATGTGCCAATATCAGTCTATTGAGAATTTCTAAAATTTGACAGTCACGACTTTCACACACACCTATACATACATATGTGGACCTGTGCCAAATAATGTGTTCTAAATGGAGAATTTATAAATCTTAATGTAATTATTTGGTACATAAAAATCAGTTAAAATTATCCCCCCATAAGCTAGTATTAATCTTGTTCAATGTACGGAAGAATTTCATCGAAGTGGAGGAATGTATATTAAAGTAAGGGGTTTTTGTTATAGGGACCTGTCTCCAAAAGTATATAAGGGAGGATTAACAGCCAGAGAACCAGGATAAAGAATCAACCAGGCTCAGGAGTTCCAAGAAATGAACAAGAAAGATCTTTTTTGATTATTCAGCAAGTTATATTAGTTAGCTGGAGTTACATAATTTTGCACCTTAGAAAACATATTTTCCCCCTCTCTCTCTGCCTATCTATCTACTTGTGATCTCTGTCTGTCAAATAAATTAAAAAAAAAAAAATCTTAATGGGGCGCCTGGGTGGCCCAGTGGGTTAAAGCCTCTGCCTTCCGCTCAGGTCATGATCCCAGCCTCCTGGGATCAGATTGCTCTGCATCACCAGGCATCAGGTTCTCTGCTCAGCAGGGAGCCTGCTTCTCGCCCCCCTCCGCCCCCCGCCTATCTATCTACTTGTGATCTCTGTCTGTCAAATAAATTTAAAAAAAAAAAAAAATCTTAAAAAAAAAAGAAAGAAAACATATTTCCTCAACTGAGATAAACCTGAGATAACTTTGTAAAAAAAAAACTTCCACTCCCCTCTCTTGTCTACTGCTAACAGTTCCTTTTTCAAGTGAGGTTTTCCAGATTTTCTTATCAGTGGTACTGGAAGGATATATAACAGGAATTCTTGTTTTTTGCAATCTACAGCATACAACTTTAAATATCCTGCTTTACAAAATAAAAGAAGTAAGAAATTTTCAGTGCATAGTATAGAGGGCATTTAATCAAAGTCAGCTTTCAGAAGAAAAATATAGAGCCATTTTCAAATGCTGACAAAGTAGGAAAAGAAAAATGAACCCTCATGTATCTTTAATGAAGCTTTCAGGGAAATATATCTATACATACCTTAGTGATTTCTGATTTTTAAAATATTTTCCCTAATTTGGTAAAGCAAAATATTATACTGCCATGCCCCTTTCAATTGAGTTCAATTTCAAACAAATATATGAATCAAATAGAAAGCATTATTGTAATAAAAGAAACTGAATTTATCAGTCAAAACATGAAAAGTGGCAAGACTGAATAATTACCTGACAGTGAATTATTTTAAGTTTTTCTGAGGAAATTTGTAGACCACTGAGTCCTAGGCCAAAAGATTTGGATGAAATAATTTTATCAACAATACCTTATAAAGATGAAGGCTGTCTGATCAATTCTAAACACATTCATTATACACAAACTGTCTCCTGAGAGAGAAGGGAGAGAAACTTCCTCTAAAAGCTTAAGAAAACAGCAACCCTCTCTGTCCTAACTCTTCTGGTAAACAGCACTATTGTGGTTGACATTTCTGGTACATTTTTAAATCTAGCCACTAGGGCCACAACTCCACTATTAAGTTTACATTCTATTTCTATGGCTACTATAGTATAGGTTACACCAAAAGAACATATGCTTACATTGGAAGTCATTTAACACTAATGAGGAATTTCTAGCTTTATAAGAAAAGGAGATTTTGTAGAATTCTTTTATTTTGCATAAAATAATATGCACTATCATAATTTAAGAAGTCAGCTGCATTATTTGCAAACCTCATGCATAACAAAGGCTTTTGGGGTCTGGCCAACCTGGATTCTAGACCTTGCTATTCCACTCACTAACTCTTTTATCTTAGGTTCTCTAAACCTCAGAGTGTTCATTGGTAAGAGAAAATAGAGATAATTCCTACTTCACAGACCAATCCCCATTATGAAAAGAGACAAAAGGTTTAAGTGACTTGCATAGTAATAGAACAAAAAGTGCTTTAAAAATTGCAGCTACTAGTACTACTAAATAATTGTAGTCAATTAGAATACCATCATTTCCCTGTCAATAATAAGGCTGTAGGTAGGTATTAATTTCTTGTTTGAAGGTCTCTATGGAAAATAGCTCCATTTTTCAAACCCAATGAAGTTTCACTGGGGATGAAGAAGAGTTTTAGAAAATGGTCTTCCTTAATGTTCATTATCATTAGCCATCAGGTAGATTCAAATCAAAACCACATTGAGATACCACCTTTACACCAGTTAGAATGGCCAAAATCAACAAAACAGTAAACAAGTGTTGGAGAGGATGTGGAGAACGGGGAACCCTCTTACACTGTTGGTGGGAATGCAAGTTGGTGCAGCCACTTTGGAAAACTGTGGAGATTCCTCAAAAATTTAAAAATAGAACTACCCTATGACCCTGCAATTGCACTACTGGGTATTTACCCCCAAGATACAGATGTAGTGAAAAGAAGGGCCATCTGTACCCCAATGTTCATGGCAGCAATGGCCACAGTCACCAAACTGTGGAAAGAACCAAGATGCCCTTCAACAGATGAATGGTTAAAGAAGATATGGTCCATATATACAATGGAGTATTATGCCTCCATCAGAAAGGATGAATACCCAACTTTTGTATCAACATGGATGGGACTGGAGGAGATTATGCTGAGTGAAATAAGTCAAGCAGAGAGAGTCAATTATCATATGGTTTCACTTACTTGTGGAGCATAAGGAATAACACAGAGGACATTGGGAGAAGGAGAGGAGAAGAGTATTGGGGGAAATTGAAAGGGGATAGAACCATGAGAGACTGTGGCCTCAGAAACAAACAGGGTTTTGGAGGGGAGCGGGGTGGGGGAATGGGTGAGCCTGATGGGTGGGTATTTAGGAGGGCATGTATCATATAGACCACTGGGGGTGATCCATAAACAATGAATCTTGGAACATTGAAAAAATAAAGTTAAAAAAAAAAAAAGTCTTCCTTTACGCTTTAATGTAATGCTATCCTGAAACAAAGATACCATTGCAAATCTCAGTCTCTAAATTATTTTCAGATAGATGCTAACTGGGAAATAAGTTACACATAAATTAATTATTCTAGTGTAGTTATTGGCCTACACTAGATCTGTTAACTCTATAGTAGTTTGTAGTCACATGATGAATTTAATCAAATTACCATAAATCATGGTTATGCCTACGCTAGCTTTCATTATTTCTAGGATTCACAAAATAAAACAAAAATAAAAAAGAGGTAATTACTTAAATAAGAGCATGAGTAATTAACAGAATTAGATAAAATTATCAATACAAAGAAGGGATTCTTTTTTTTTTAACCTGGACCCATCAGGATGTTTGATCCAGTCTCATTTTTATTGATGGCATTATGTCTTCAACTTCAAAAGACTGATGCAGAGCTCAACTAAATTGCTTGATTTTAGAGGAAAACCCCAAAAGGCAAAAGACATTAGAAAATAACTGAAAAATAAGCATGTTGTACTAGTGCAACTGCAAACAGGGGAAGACACAATGGGGGAATTAAAGACTACTAAAATGGATGCATAAAGACTATATTCAAAAGAGAATGAGGACATCTACAGACTTCAGATAGAAAGAAAAGACAAATCAAGACTAATTTAAATGCTATCATTCTTTATAAATGTAACATTTTGAATAAATAATCCTTTAGATTTTGACCTTGTACATTTAGCAAAAATGTCTGCAGAAAAGAGTCTCATCAACTTTTATAACTTTGTGTTGAATAAAAGGTTTTAAAAGATGGTTTAAACATGTTCATTCAGCCATTTCTATAAAAATTTTCTAAAGTAACTGATAGGCTAAATGTGTAAAATTTCTCAGGGAAAGTATTCCACTATTGCTTAACTGCCACAATTATTTATATATGTATGTGACATTACACATTTATTTATAGTCCCAATGATCAAAAATACAGAAAAATCCATGTATCATTAAGGAAGATCTCAACCTATGTCTTCTTTGGTAGATTCTGCATACCAGAAAGCACATTTTGAAAAGTATAGAGCGCTTACCTTAATCTGAAACTTAGTTTTAAACATCAATTTCTAAGGTAGTATATTAAACATTACAAGATATTTGTCATGAATCAAATATATTAGTGGACTAAAATCTCATTTGGATAGTTATATGGTTAACACCTACTCTAACTTCTCAAACAAAGCCAAGCAATAATGGAGCAACATCAATATGTCTAATTTTCTCTTCCCTCAACTTATCAATATTTTATAGAATAAAGAGTATATGACAACTACTAATATGGGAAATATATTCTAAAATAAACTAAATTAAGACCAAAAAAAATTTAATTTTCATTTCACCACCATTATAGTTTATGAAATACAAGCTTCCATTTAACCCAAATGGAAAACTGCCATCTTGCTGCCCTGTGCAATCCAATATATTATGTTACATTACATAGGTTCAATTTCTCTATCAAGGGCATATTTTCCATGTAGAATAATTCAGAAAAGTGGCCTTCATGTTTATGAAAAGAACATGACCTTCCACTCTCTAATGACTAAGTCCATGCTGCACAGTTCCATAAAAAAGTCTTGCCTCAGATAACTAATATGATAAATTTATTTAATTGAAGTTGACATTTAAAAAGGCAGCATCCTCGTATGTTCAGAAGTTCCACTGAGGCACCAATTTTACCCACATGTTGTCTCTTAATTATCTTTTTATTAACTGTAGTGCTCTGTTCTTGCACTCAAGACTAGATTTAAATTAGAAGAAAACACTTTTATTATCACTTAAATGGAAATGGAAATAGTTCCCCAGGCAATAGTCAGTCTGCTACCCAGAAAACCTTCAAAAGTCTATCCCAGGGAATACAGAAGCACACTGACTCTCCTGTCAGATGAATAAAGACTTAGTTACGAGAGTAAACAAACTGTTTCCTCTAGATCAGACATTGTTGATGGAACACTATAATTATAAAGCATGCTTAGACTTGTTTATACATGTGCATAATATCCTTTCTTGATATTCCCTGTAAATAATACCATAAGATACAAGTCTGAGCATACAACTAGTTTTGATTTATGTAAGGGTAATTAGACAGTGTCTTACAATTGTGTTTAAATAGGTAACTTCTTTTTATTTATTTATTTATCTATTTATTTATTTATTTATTTGACAGACAGAGATCATAGGTAGGCAGAGGCAGGCAGAGAGAGAGAGGGGGAAGCAGGCTCCCCACTGAGCAGAGAGCCCGATGTGGGGCTCGATCCCAGGACCCTGGGATCATGACCTGAGCCGAAGGCAGAGGCTTTAACCCACTGAGCCACCCAGGCGCCCCTAAATAGATAACTTCTAATGAGAAATTTCTATTACCTAATTTAGGAAATGTATATAGATTTTTATTTCAAAGGTGGAAAAATAGAGCTCATATAGAAAGGAAGGAAGAAAAGGAGGGAGGGAGGAAAGAGGGAAATAAGGAAAGAAAAAAGAGCAGTCTAGTTTTCAGAGGAATACTGAAAGCTGTCTGGTAAATGTGGAGAGAGTGCCAGAGTTGGAAAATATCATTGTTTTAATCATAATAGTACAGATCGTATCAGGCATGAATTATCCATAGATGCTAAATCTAGAGGGATCTTGGAGTGTCTCACCACAGATTGCTTACTGGTTGCAAAGGAGAGAAAATTTAGATGATAAATAATAGAGGTTGCATTTTAAAAGGGGGGGAGATTGTGATACTGTATGTATCAAAAATGTCATTAAAGATAAAGACAGGCTATGAAAATGTTCTAGATCCAACAGGCTAAAGAGACATAACTCTTCAGCAGAATATCTGATCCTAAGCTGAATCCCACACCGGAGAAGGAAATGTTGAGGACATTATTGTGTCAGCAGATACAAGTGTATTAGGAATCATAGATTACATAAAAGCATTGCATCAAAGTTACTGAGGTTGACAACTGAACAGTAATTATGGAACAGAGTATTCCTAATCTTAGATAATGTCCCCACTAAAACACTTAGGGGTAAAGAGACATGATGTATGTTTAAAAACGTGTGAATCTGGATAAAGGGTATACTGGTGGTTCTTTGTTCTTTGTACTATTTTCATTTTTACAACTTCCCTGTAAGTTTGAAATTATTTTAAAATAAAATGTTAAAAAATGTGTGGCAGGTGGACTGGCACTTTTAGCACCTTTGAATTTCTTTTTTTTTTTAACAAACCTCAAAGCATGTCCCATGTGATGTATGAATAACTTTATCACCACTCATTTAATTCTTAAGAAGCACCTTTGAGATGTGCACCTTCTTCTTCACAACTAAGGAAACAAAGGCAAAGAGGTTTACAAGTGGTCCCAAATCACATATTTCATAATTGACAGAGCCAAGATTCAAACCCAGACAGTCTTAAGTCCAAAGTGCCTCTTATGACAATTTTTCAAAGTTCACTAAATAAACAGAATATCTATCAAGTTGGTGGAAATAGCCAAGGAGGCTCAGGGATTTTAATAAATGAAGATGACAATGAGGTAGTACAGTTAGCCTCACAAATGGGTTAGAGGATGTCAACTTAACAAATCCAATACTAAAACTCTACATACACACTTAACACTCTACTTTCTGTGTAGTTACACACTGTGGAAATAATTTTCAAAAACAACAAAAAATAGATGATGTTTCTTGCACCCACAAATGTTATCATCTTTTTACTTCAAATTCACAATTATTAAAAAAGAGAGCAGTAAATATAGTTTTAAAGAGAATAAATAATATTTAAATTTGTAAGAATAATAAGGATTGTATGAAAGACTAAATGCTCAAAGTAATTTAAAATCCAGTTCCATTACCATTTGTAATGTCTCAAAGTGGGACATTTGTGAACACAAATGAGTAGCCTACCTATTACCAAGGAGGTGAGCATTCTTGGTATAACACTTCACATAATAATATTTATTGACTGAATTTATAAGAGAAGTATAATAAATGTCTTAGAAATGTGTTCTTTCCCTCAGGTTTTTATATTTTTAATAGGCTTTGACAAACAATAACGATAATATTCATTGCTTGATGACAGCACTCAGTATTATGAGTGCTACATTTACTCTAGGAAACATTTGATGGTTGGTGGCTTTACAGCAAAGCTTCCTACCTGTAAAGGCCTCTATGGTTTCATTCCACCATCCTGCCAGCAAGAATTTACATGACTGCTCTTCTCTATTGATCCCTTAGAAACAATTTTATCTCACCTATTTGTCTAAAACTTTTCCTGACTATTTCAGATTCAAATGTTTTCATTCATTTAGCCATAAATACCAACTTCTGGTATGCCTTCTCATTACTTTGAACACTTACTCAAATCTTATTATAGAAACTGGATTTTTGTTTGTTTACCAGTTCTTTCATTTCTAATCGAACTGATTATAATCTCCTTGAGACAAGGGACTGTGTAAAATATCTTTATATTAATCACAATGCTTAATGGCCTCTGGATGAAGCAATTCAATATTTACTACTGATTTTATTTTTAATTTTTCCTGAAGTTTCATACAGTTAAAATGTCTTTAAATCTTGTTTGACATTACTTGTGATTACTTAAAGGAAAACAAATAGCATGAATGCTCCTTCTCTTCTCTCTAGTTGAAATATTCAATTTCTTAAAAATCCAATTCAAAGGAAGACTTCAAAAAATTTTCAACTTGTCCCTTGCCTTCGCCTGGTTGCCTTCGCCTCACAGTTTGAATCTGAATCACAAATTTGTACTTAAAATGTTAAATAATCACAACAACCCAGAAAGCATATATAAAATATCATCATGACTTTGAAAAACCAAATTATAATATAAAACAACGTGAATGGCGTATATAAACATATTATCAGTAATAGCCTCAGAGTGGAATGCTGGGTGGTTTTCCCCTTGTTTAAATTCTACCATGGCTTCCTCCTCCTCCCTAAAATATGCCTATATATCCCATAAAGGGCATATAAAACATCATTCTGCCTTTAAAATTATTGTTTGTTTTATGTATCCCAAATTTCATTATGAGATTTTTGACACCAGTGAGTATTTTCTACTTTTATTTCCCTGATGCCATTTCTAGCATGGTGTTTGACTCACAGTACTGCTTTCGAGTATCAAGATAGTCTTCACATTTTAATCAGGTGAGGTTTCTTTGCCTTATGTATATTGACACATGAATTATACATAATTTATGCACACTCACACTATGGATACCCATAGGATATTAACCTTGTTCTCTTGCCCCTCCCTCAGAAAAGATTTAGCTTAACCAAAGTTGGGTCTATGAGACCCTTCTCTGGGATTTTTTAGTCCTGAGGATCAGAAAAGTCATTAAGGCAATCTCTTTCTCTTTCCCCCCTCTCCCTCTCACCTCCTCTCTCTCTTGCCATTTCTTTCTTTCTTTCTTTTTCTTTTTCTTTTTTTTTTTAGGATTTTATTTCTTTTTTTGAGAGAAAGAGGGTGAGTGAGAGAGAAAGCATGAGCAGGGGGAGTGGCAGAGGGAGAAGCAGAGTCCCTGCTGAGCAGGGAGCCCAACAGGGACAGGGCTGGATCCCAGGACTCCAGGATCATGACCAGAGCTGAAGGCAGATGCTTAGCCAACTGAGCCACTTAGATGCCCCTCTTTTTCTCTAATAAAACTGCAAGGTGTACAATTTGGAAGCTATTTAACATTCAGGTTCCATTTCCTCTAAAAAATTATCTGTAAGAAATAAATAAAAATAAATTAATAATTATCTATAATATGAATAAAGCTGACACACAGAAGAAGGACAAGGAAGAGGTTGAAGAAGAAGAGAAATATAATCCTATTATCACTGTAATGTATTTGTAGTGATTCTTATAAAAATATTTTATAATAATTTATAATCACTGTAATAATTGTTACAGTAAGTTTGTGTAACTAGACTCCATATTTTCACCCAATCCCGACACACAAATGCCCTCCTCCTTTTCCTTACAAGATCCGAAATGACTTGAATGTTGGACTTATAAACTACTGCAATTAGCATTATTTTTCTGAAATAAAACTTTTCTATTTCTGGTATAACTGTGAGGGAACTTTTTCCTCCTCCACAGACATAACCCAAGGGACCATATGCCAGAGTTCTTCTTTCATGTGGGGAATTCGCCTATTAGTCAGCAGCCATGCAGACTGGCACAGGAAAGGGTTCCAACTTTTAACAGAGACTGATATGACTGACCCAGAACATCAACTTTGACAGAAATTCATACACATGGGAAGTAAAAGTGCAATAGGAAGCATTTCTTCCTTGCAAAAAGGTTGACAAAATAAAACAAATGTCAAAAAACTATTACATCATAACATTTGTGGTTTTGCTCCATTGATGCTCATGCATTTTATATGTCCCCATGCCTTAGAGAGAGAGCAATAGGCTTGTATTCAAATAAACTGAATCCTGTCACCTCACTAGCTCCAAGATGACAGACACATTTCGTAACCTTTCTTAACTGCATCCATTCATTCAACAAATATTTGAATGCTTAATATATGCCAAGTACTTTTCTAGGTATAGAGAATCAGAGAGACAAAAGATTCTGCACTTATGGAATGTAAAATGTGTAAAGGAGATAAGGATACACGTAAGTTAACAAATTTAAGTTTATGACAAATGTTTTCAATAAAAGAAAAGATGATAATGGGACCGAGAAGGGTGAGGAAAGAGACCATTTGATTTAAACTGGCCAGGGAAGGCCACTTAGGGCTGTGGCAAGAACAATGAAATGGAATCAGCCATGCAAAATTCTGGGGGTGAAACTTTCCCAGAAAAGTAAATGGTACAAGGGACCTAATGCAGGAAATGACCAATGGTCAAGAAAGAAAGAGGAAACCAGTGCTGTTGGAACAAAGTGAACAATAGAATGTAAGTGGTGTGAAATTAGATGAGAAAGGTAGACAAGGCTAGAGAAGGGGGAACTGAGTAGGCCATGATTTAGACACCATAATTCATTCTAACTGCAACGGGCAGTTTGGGTTAGAGAAGTTTGACAGCAGGCTCTAACACTCCTGAAAGCAGTTGAAGGAATAGATTATGGAGGGTTTCTAAAAAGATAATAATAGTTTATAGCAGCATCATCATCAATTGCCAAATTATGGAAAGAGCCCAATATCCACTCACTGATGAATGGATAAAGATGTGCTATGTGTGTGTGTGTGTATATACACACACACACATACATACATACACACACACTATATATAGTGTGTGTGTAATGATATATAATGCAATATTACTCAGCCATAAAAAAGAATGAAATCTTGCCATTTGCAATGATGTGGATGGAGCTGGAGTATATTATGCTAAGTGAAATCAGTCAGAAAGACAAATACTGTATGATTTCATTCATGGGGAATTTAAAAAACAAAACAGATGAACATAGAAGGAAAAAAAGAGGGAGGCAAATCGTAAGAGACTCTTTTTTTTAATTTTTTTTTCAAAGATTTTATTCATTTATTTGACGGAGAGAGAGATCACAAGCAGGCAGAGAGGCAGGCAGAGAGAGAGAGG
This sequence comes from Lutra lutra, assembly GCF_902655055.1. Classification (NCBI taxonomy): domain Eukaryota; kingdom Metazoa; phylum Chordata; class Mammalia; order Carnivora; family Mustelidae; genus Lutra; species Lutra lutra. Next base: position 47,200,414 of record NC_062283.1, on the reverse strand, counting down.
GAGAAGCAGGCTCCCCGCTGAGCAGAGGGCCCGATGCGGGGCTCGATCCCAGGATGCTGAGATCATGACCTGAGCCGAAGGCAGAGGCTTAACCCACTGAGCCACCCAGGCGCCCCAAGAGACTCTTAACTACAGAGAACAAACTGAAGGTTGATGGAGGGGAGGTGGGTAGGGGATGGGCTAAATGGGTGATGGTTATTAAGGAAGCCACTTGCCGTCATGAGCATTTGGTATTATATTTAAGTGATGATCACTCAATTCTACTCCTGAAACTATTATCACACTATCTTTTAACTAACTGGAATTTAAATAAAAACTCGAAAACAAAACAAAACAAAAGCTACTGGAACAAAAATATGAAAAAGTAATAAAAGGATAATAATAATAATACTATAATAATGTTATTTGCTAAAAAAGTTAAAAAGGAAAGTTATTTGTAAATTGCAGTGTATATATAATGTAGTGCTAACAAAATACATGGCATATTATAAGTCTTAAATGAGTGTTAGTGATAAAAAATTTACTGTTGTTTTTTTCCCACGGATCCTGAAATCTGGATAGTGAGTTATAACCTAATCGTAACCTAATCCTGAGACTCCAGCTAAGGTGAACTCCACTCAAGGCGATGCAACTGTAATCACTGCATATGGTGGCAGTTTATAAAGTGAGAAAAATAAACAGGCAGTTTCCAGTTTATAAATGGGTCTTCCTGAAGTTCTTTCATGTCTCCATAACTGGAAATCTAAAGCACGTGCTTCTCAGAAAAAAAAATGTCCACTATTTTTTTCCCAGCGAGTTCTACGTAATCTATAATGTGTTAATAATACTAATTCTACAGTTTGAGTTTGACAAACAGGGGTCCATATGGTACATAAGAGGAAAATAGACAACTGCTACCGTTGACTGGATGCTAAACCAGTACCAGCATAATGCTAAGCCCATTGCAACATCAGGAAGTACATAGTATGGGTGTCTCCATGGTGTGGATGAAACACAAAGAACCTCAGGTTAACTAGCTCCTGCCGTCAGTAGTTTACAGAGCAGGGAGTCAAATCCAGGCAGTTCAAACCAAGCTTGCTTTCTCTTAAGCCCTCTTAACAACCAAGTAAACTGTATTTACTCTTACTCCTCTATGCTTAAAAAAGAAAGAAAGAAATCTCGTAGAAATAGTAACGTGAATCCTGTGATTTTGCCTATGAATCTTGATCAAGCTCTTTCGGAACTTATTGGTACATGATGCTCTGCCTCCTAATACAGGGTATCCTAATATAATACCCGGGTAAAACCAACCTACTCACTTTTACAGGACATGGTAAGTTGAGCAACTGAATCTTTAGTAAAATTCTGCATTGACACAAACTGAAAAACCAACCCAAAAACCTCCTTCCACTCAGGACTAAGGAAGAAGTTTGGACTTCAAGCAGCAGCTACCGGGGCACCTGTCCAGATACCCGACTCCTGTAATCCCAGGAAAGCTTGTCACCTGTTACTGTTTGGCCCAGTTTCTCACTTGCAACTACTTTTGAAGAATTTAAGTTATTTTTTTCTCAAGAACAGCCAGAGGGGCAACAATGATAAAGTAGTAGGTAGGGTCAGGAAACCGAAGCAGTCATTTCTGTGCATTCAGGATGCAAAAGAGAATCTTGAATTCATTCATATAAACAGTGTGATTTGGGGTCAGTTATTTATGCTTTTTGATCCTCAGTTTCCCCAAATGGGGCTTAAAAAGTATCACCCTCACAAAATGTTGTGCAGATAAATGATAATAAGGTAATAGGGCAGGAGAAGCAGCAATGATTTCACTAAGCCTATCCTGTATGTCATGAACTTTATCAGTGAGTCGTATGGATTTACCCTCAAAGCTACTGTGTTAGGTCAATACTGTGTTTTTTTACAGAAAAGAAAAGGAGGTGTACAGAATGATAAGAACTCTTCCCAAGACAACATAGAGTGCAAGTGTTGTCACTGGGAGTCTAGGTCTTTGGTCTCAACCTCAATCACAAAGTTTAGCATTCTCCTGGACACAATGTAAACAATAAAATGCCACTGTTGGGGCACCTGGGTGGCTCAATGGGTTAAAGCCTCTGCCTCTGGCTCAGGTCATGATCCCAGGATGCTGGGATCAAGCCCCACATCGGGCTCTCTGCTCAGCGGGGAGCCTGCTTCCCCTCCTTCTCTCTCTGCCTGCTTGTGATCTCTGTCAAATAAATAAATAAAAATCTTTAAAAAAATAAAAATTTTAAAAATAAATAAATAAATAAATAAATAAAATGCCACTGTTACAATTACTATTGCCATCTCTATCATCAACCCTATTATTGAGTTGTTAGATGGATTTAAGATGGAAAGCACCAGAACATTGACTAGCATATAACCAATGCTTCATAACGAATACTAATTTCCTTCTCTGTTGCACAAGTGGTGTATTATCTGTTTGCATTTATTAAAACTATCAAAGATGAGGATATACGAAAGTAGATTAATTTCACAGTACTGTGAGGCAATTAACCCTCCTATAAGAGACAACTGACTTACTACTAATTCTTATTTGTCTTTAATAACCCATTATTAAGTTAGTGTCAAAAAATCCTCAGGCAGATTATCTTCCTGTATCCTTGGCTTATTTCCTCCGCTGAGTAAAAGCAAGTCCATATTTTGCTTGCTTATTAGATGAATAGGTAAATTTAGCCATTTACTCTCATTTCCCTCTCCTCCTGACCTACTTCAAGAGTTTATAAACCTCTCACTCACCTGGTCTCTAACAAGTTTGTGGTATTTTTGGTTTCTTGTTTTGAAACACAAAAATTAGAGAGCAAGCACCCTGGTTTTTTCCCAGAAAGATAAACTCACATCCATCTCTTAATATTCCCCTAATTACAAGAAACATTTTTGCTCTGTAATCCCTGGGATGACCCAGTGTGGCCTCAAGCCTGAAGAAGGTTTAGCTAGTTAACAATTCATGGAAATGAATGTTGTTCCTACTGGGGTGCCTTGGCAGGGGGGCTCCAGTTCTGCCCATGGCAACATCAGGATGACCTCTCAGATAAGAGAGCATTCTGAAGAATGCCCTGTGTTAGTGGAGAAATGAATCTCAGGTATTAGGTGCAGTGACTCCTTTTTGCTGAGGAGAAAATGAGAAATGAGGCAATGGACCCCTTCTCAAGCTCCCAGTTTGCTGAAGGAGAGAAACCAAACTTATGCTCTAACAGATGAAGAAAGGAAAATGGATGCATTTCAATAGACAAAGAATTATGCCTACTAAAAACTTCAACCCAAAACATAATAGTTTTCTTTTAGGAATATTTTTCTGATTCTAAAAGAAATAAATGTCATTGTAGAAAAGCTTGGGATTACTAAAAACACAATGAAGACAATCATAGATAATTCCAGAATTACAATATTTATGTCAGGATCGTATTGTGCACAAAGTCCCAGTTTTCAAGGTAGCTCTAAGCAGTCAACATTATACAGAGCGTAATTTGTTACTTGTCAGTGTGAGTACGTGATTAGGCTACTCAGCACCCATCCAAAAGTCCTCACGGTGCTGCACATGGAACTCAGGCTTTGCTGTCAGTAAGTTTGGGGTTCAAGCCCAGCTTGGCATGGCTCCTCTCTGGCTGCATGCACCTCGGCTCTCTTATCAGTAAGATGCAAATACAGTGTATCCTTATAGCCTCTGTTTGAGGCTCCAATGAAGTAACATGAACCTTAATCCTATAAAAATTCAGACTTAACATACATTGTGCTTCTAGATAAAAGCAAGGAATGGACTTCTCATCAAATACAATTTTGGTTCCATTAAAATCTGATTATCACAGAAGTCTGAGTTAAACTATGTGTCTTTGATTGAATGGAACACAGTGGCAGCCATCTTTGACTCCTCCTAAACCGTACTACTATTACGTGTGTGTCACCCCTCAGAGCTTCAAAGAAAGTAACAATTTGACACTATTCTCAAGCAGTTACCCATACAGTCCTTGATCTCTACTTCTCTTCTCCTGTCCAAAGAAAAGCCATCTGGCCTTTTTACCTGAAATGCCCAGTGACCTCTTTTAAGACTGATACTTGTAGATAAATGTATCAACCTTTGAAGCTATATTCTACGGGAAAATCACTTTCAGAACAGTTTCAATCCCTTTGTGGCCGGTTTAAGGAAAGTTTTCCTCAAGTGTCAGGTCTAACCATTTCCATTTCTATTGCTTTATCACTTTTTTTCTAATTATAATGAGCAAACATAATACTTAAGTAATTTTTTAAGAACCAGACAAAATTAAGAAATATTTTTTAAAAGATTTTATTTATCTATTTGAGAGAGAGAGCGCACAGGAGCAGGGGGAGGAGGAGGAGGACAAGCAGGCTCTTCACTGAGCAGGGAGCCCAAAATGGGGCTGGATCCCAGGACTCTGAGATCATGACCTGAGGGGACACCTAACCAACTGAACCACTAAGGCACCCCTAGAAATATTTTTTCTTTTAAAAAAAAAGGAATTAATAACAATTCACAACAGCTAGTGTAGCCTTTGTTTTCCAGTGTCCTGTTTCAAGGAATTTATTTTCTTTTCTCACATCCAGAATTTTCTCCTCCAGAAACATAGTCACCAGCAATATATCTAATTCTAGGCTACTAAACAGATTTACTTGCTTTTATTAATCCATAATGATAGCTTTATGAAAAATAGAAGAGATTCTAAACGAATGTGCTGATTGTTTAAGTAATAGTGTTTAAGTAGATTTAAGCCACTATAATAATTTCACTCTTAAGATCTATAATTTCTTTTTACCAAAAGAATAAATATTCAACTCATTAGGGCTTAACTTTCTTCATGAATTTGTCCTTGTAAATTTTTCTAGTCTCAACTGTTTCATGTGTGCCTACATGCTTTATTTAGTTCCATGGAACTACTTACCAGTTCTGAGCTAGATCTGAATAAGCAAAAGGATCATCAGTGTTTTTCATACTGGCAAAAGTGTACCACTATCAGTGAGTTGCAACTAATTTGGTGACTCCCATTTTATAAGAAATGTATTACTACTTGCTAAAATTATGTCCAAAATCATTATACACAATGACTTAAAACTAAAGAGATGTATGTATGTTCTTACAGTCCTCTTAATATAATGTAAGAGACCTCTGAATAGAAGACAAATAAACCATTTTCCAATAGTGGCAGAGTTAGCCAGCAAGTGTTCTTAAAGCAGAAAACAAGCAATATCTTTCCTTACCATCCAAAGTAAGTCATACAGTAAGAAAGAACTTTTAAAATCATGCATTATTGGGGTGCCTGGGTGGCTTAGTTGGTTAAGGGAGCAACTCTTGGTTTTGGCTCAGGTCATGATCTCAGGGTCAGGGAGATAGCCCAGGTTCAGTTCAGAGTCTGAGAGTCTCTCCCTCTGCCCCTCCCCACCCCCATGCACAGACTTTCTTTCTCAAATAAACAATAAATAAAAATCTTTAAAATCATATATTATCCATCTGGTCCACAGGTAATAGACTAAAAATATATTAATTTTTGGAATTTATTCATTTTAATCCAACAAACATTAATTCTAAACTCATGACCACTATCTTTATTTTATATTTGGTGGCACTAAATAGCCCATGAATTGGAGGATAATCTGAAAACAGGTAACAATGAGATTTTTCTCTATCCCAAGTCCCCATAAATAGCTAATCAAAGACATGGGCACGTACTAGTGTTTTTCACTGAAGCTTTGATATAATTATTTAAAAACTGAAAAAAAATTAAACTCCCCTCATTTATTTTGTTAATTCTATCAAGAAGTGGCAGGAGGTGTACTCAGTATTTAGATATGAATATCTGGATAGCTCTGGAAATACAGTACTCTTCTAGTACAAGACATCAGAAGTGAAGACTCAGGACTCCACTGTGCATTTCTATCACTTACATCAATTAAATCTTAAAAGTAATTCCCATTTTGTTATAACCAGACACATGAACTTCCAGTGAAATTACATTAAAACACATCTATCAGCCATACCATCTGAGGTTCTGTCACTGGCTAACCTATCACTATCAGCAAAATCAAGCATTTTATATTAATTTACATATTTAAACAATAAAAGTAGAAATAAAGTTAAAAATTAAATTCTTGAAATACAGCTTTTAATAAAATGTACAGAACTTCATGAAACCTCAATTGGAATCTAATCCAACACCATATGTGAAATTCTGAAATTCTAATTTCATGGGGTTTGAAGAGTTTATTTTTAGCCAGGATTGTTTTATCACCTTGGTGTATTAAAATCTAGCCCAGTGCTTACATCATAGTTACGCTTGATAAATATCTGCTAAGTGAGATTATTAGCATATATTTAATATACAAAAGCACCTATATGTATATGTAATATGCAAAAGTAACTATAAGTAAATGAATGAACCTCAGTAGAAAAATAAGCCACAATATATAAAAAAATAGATTAAGAATTTTCTCTAGAGAGAAAATGTTCTCTCAAATCAAATATACAGGGGCGCCTGGGTGGCTCAGTGGGTTAAAGCCTCTGCCTTCAGCTCAGGTCATGGTCCCAGGGTCCTGGGATCGAGCCCCGAGTCGGGCTCTCTGCTCAGCAGGGAGCCTGCTTCCCTCTCTCTCTCTCTCTGCCTGCCTCTCTGCCTACTTGTGATCTCTCTCTCTGTGTCAAATAAATAAAATATAAAAAAAAAATCAAATATACATAAAACTGGTGCCTTAGTCTGCTTTACCTGTGTCACACTGACATTTCATCATGCCTACCTTTAAAACTTGCAGGCAAGCAAACAAAAGGCAAGAGATCAAAGTTTAAGTGCAAACATAAAACTTGTATGAAACAAACCTGATATTCACACACTGCCACTCACTGAATTTTCCAAGAAAGTTTTCATTAGTAACTTAGAATTTTATATTTGCATTTTCTACATCAGTTGTAGTAAGTATATTTTGTTCAACCTAATTTTCAAAAGCACATTCAGTGGTATAAAATTTCCATAATAAAACTATCACATTTACTTTCTGGAAAAATTTCATAAATTATTTTTATAAATGTATAATTCAGCATAAGATGTGGAATGTTTTTCATAATTAAAGACCCAGCTTCTTTTTTAGGTACTTTGAGGATCCAGCAGGATCCTCTGTTGTAATATCAACTCATTTTTTTCCATTACACAAATTATCAACTATACTATTTTTAAATATTTTTAAAAATATGAGTTGCTGCATATTGTTGCGACCAAATATTATCCACACATGATTCAGGTCCACTGCAGTGAAAACAATACATTATTTTTGCCTAACAGGGTGGTAATATCTTAATTCCACCTGGAATAAAATAATATCAATATAATATCAATAATATCAATTATTTTCATATTTTGATAATTGATAATATCAATTGTTTTCATATTTTACCACTCTAAAATATTACTGCATCACTAAGACCACTGCAAACCTACACATATTTTTCCCAACTACATTCTATAACACAAAAATTTGAGAATCTTTTTACAAGCTATGTAGCGAACATTTCTTCTACTTATGAAATCGGGCATCTTTAAATAATAACATCTATCTCCTAGATTCTCTTAGTTACTGCTTTATATTCAATACTTTACAAAAATGTGCACCAAGCCTTAGGTTTAAACGACCTCTCTAGTCATTGTTCTTATATCTGTGCCCACAGAGTAGTATTTACAATTAATTCATGCACTAAGACAAGTTGTTCACAATTGTGCAAGTCAGAAATTGCTTTAATTTCAGAGATAAAATCTGAGCCCTCAGGATGAAAACCATAGGACATCACTGTCCTATTAGCAAATAAAAGAATGAAGGGAAGCTTTTTTTCTCAAAAAGTATGATCAAATACACAGCTACATACATAATGCAATAAAAAAAAAAAAAAAACCAACAATGTATTATTTCTCATTTAAAGGAAATCTGAGGGACACCTGGGTGGCTCAGTCGGTTAAGCAAACAACTCTTGATTTTGGCTCAGGCCATGATCTCAGGGTCCTAGGATCTAGCCCAGCGTCAGGCTCTGTGCTCAGCAGGGAAACTGCTTCAGGATTCTTTGTCTCCCTTTGCCCTTCTCCCTAATCACTCTTTCTCTCTCACTCTCTCTCTCTAAAATAAATAAATAAATCTTTTAAAAAAATAAATTAAGTCTGACTTAATATGACAACTTAAGTAGGCATCTAGCCAAATAAATGAAAGGATATTAACAATATATACTCTTCATAATCAGCTAAAGTCAGGTAGTTAAAAAAAAAAGAATTATATATAAGAAGTGATTGAGTCATATCGCTTGCTGAAAAAATATTAGCTGGAAACTTTACTATGCTTCCTTTACGTGCCAGATTTTAATGCCAGTTTTTAAAAAATAATAATAAACAGTTTTTCAGGGACCTGCTCTCTTGGTAGGGACATGTCATACCAAAAAATCCTCATTACCCATTCCCGTCATCAAATACTCTAAGATCCAAAGACATATATCAGTATTTCTTGACTATGCACTATATTATAGTCGTTATATTCATTTCAGAAGAAAGACAGTTTATGTGTTCACACAGTGATTCACACATTTAACTTGTTGGCTTCTTTAAGCTACACTTAAGGTTCTGACACTACAAAAGATCACAGGTAGGCTATTCTCTTCCTTTACTGTAGTCTCCAGCCTTACATATTCCTACAGACCTTTTTGCAAGAACCCACACAGAACTATTCACAGCTTTCAAGTTATCTTATTCTCACTGTGAAATGTGATAGTGGACTGGCTTTGTAATTACTGAGATAATTATAGTAGAAGTTTATAACCACATAATTCTAACTTTACTGATTGGTCACCTTGCCTTTTCCTCTTTCTTTAATCTACATTTTTAGTTCATTATTTCCTTTATCATCTAATTTACTGAGCCTATCTTTTTTCCTGTTCCTTATTAGAAAAACTGAATCTGAGTTGAAAAGGAACTCAAAGGTTAAGTGTCATCCAAGGTTGTACTGTCTTTCCAGAGATCCCACAAATATAATTTCTCATGACAAAGAACTGAATAGCAAGTGTTTCAAGGTCCCTACTCCTACTCACTAATCAGACCAACAATTTCAACTACTTAATATGAAAATAAACTCTAAACACAATAGATCCAATGGAATAATAACAGGAAGTTTGTACTTTGGCCTGTATTGGTAAAAAGAAGGATATTTTTTAATGAGCTGGGGTTCACAAACTACCAGAGAAGCAATAAGCTAAAAGTTTTACCTGAAACACTGTTAAGTAAACCAAGAGAGATAACAGGCGTCCTTGAAAGTATTTGTGGTACAATATACACTAAAACAGTATTTAGACAGAAAATGAACTTAATTGATCTTGCCCATACGGTAAGCCATCAAAATGATACAAGGTAAGGGTAAAACAAACCACTGAAAAAGTTGTCCCCTGCATACCACCCTGGCCGAACAGGCAGCTGTCTCCTCCCAGCTACAAGCCAACTTATGCTTCCACCTGGATAGGAATAAACACCAGCACTACTGTAACAGGTGTGTGCATGTGTGTTCATATCCCTCCCCTAATGCCATCTGTGTGTATACAAATGTGTTTATGTGTGCCTTTTTCGAGACATATCATTAGCAGTTAATTTAGATAGACTCCTCTAGATTTAACACATAAAAAAGGATGAACAAGTATGGGATTTTTTTCTAATAAGAAAATTAATTGAGGAGGGATTAAGAAAATGAATTATAGTTAAATGTTATATTTTCAACTGCACTTAGTTTAACCAAACTGAGAGTCTATAAATATTACAATAGTCAAATGAGAGATCTTGTGACTGTTTCACAAAAATTCTTTTCTTATTTTCTTTCTCAGTTAGGAGTATCTTCTATTCACCTGCTCATGGCAGGCTTTCGACTCCCAGCAGCAAATGGAAAGGCAAAGTGTGGCAATGGGCCTTTTGAAACCAAAAGAAAAGACTGTCACTACCAAACTTGCAGCTTTTCCCTTTTGAATACAAACATACTATTTAAAGTAATTCATTTAGCTTTTTCTACAGGCACCTTGTGTAACTTGCAAGTGGTGATTTGTAATGTGGCAGGCGGTTATCAGGCAGCTAAAATATTTTGCCTCAGTTCAATAAAGAGCAGCATTATTCTAAAGTTCATTCATATAGAAACATTTCAGAGGAGGTACTCTCCAAACCTCATTCGTGTTTATCAATTTGTTGTTTTTTGGGGGGGGAGGCTGGGTAGACAAACCTTCTTCCTCCTTATTTAGCCAACTCTTTTCTAACTCACAAGGGATTCTTGCATGTTTTGTCTGTCTTAAACTGATAAAAAATGGATTAAATAACAATCCATTGCATTATAGCAACCGAAGCATGGTAGTGTCTGTGCTTGCCTAATTTCCCTCATCCTTTCAATATCAAGGCACACCTGCTGAACTTCCAACAGCAAGGGTCTATATATTTCCTGCCTAAGGGCTAGCACTGGCTGTTAAGGGCCCGCTTTTGGCCCCCAAGTGACAAGCATGATACATCAAGAAATAATGCTCCCTAGGAGCTACTTTCAACCAATAACTAGTAGGATTCGGTGTGAAATCAAATTTGGATAAAGGAGCTCTAGCTCCTTCATCCCTCAGTGCGGATATAGTTTACGCTGGCTTCCAAAATTTCCTGGTGTGATTAAGCATCAGTTGCCTCAACTAATAATTTGCTTTAAAAAGACAAACCTTTTTTTTTTTTTTTTGGCTGCTTCCTTCATGTGTCTAACTTCTCCATTTCTTGAGAGCAGCTCCAAAATAAATTCCTTGAACTCTAATATTTTTTCAAGGTCTTTTTCTGGAGAAAATTGTAAGACATTATGCACACAACTATTGGTAAATAAGTTTGGACCTAACTTCACCCAAAAAGGAATACAGGACAAATCCGAAATACATATTTATTCTAACATACCATTAACAATGAAGATGTCAACAGAGAATAGGACAAACTAATAACTGTGTTCTTTGTTTTTTATTTCCATTTCTTAGGATTAATAGGTTTTTTAAAAGAAACATTTTAAATAATAGTGTATATTATATAGGCATTTTAACTCACATAAAATTATAATTAGACTCGCCAGCATTCAAACAACCAAGGAAAAATCCTAACTCTTTAGAGACTAAAAAAGTTGCTCTGGCATTTTAATTCATTTCAATGCTGACAATTATCTAGTAAAAGTAAGTTCCTACGTTCAAATTCTCATCTCAGGGTCTGCTTTTATGGGAATCCAAACTAAAATATCCCAAGAGATCGCTATTATCCTCGGACCAGTTCTATTTTCCCTTAGTCCAAGTTATTTTAGTTGCAATTGGAGCTATCTTAAATAATTATCAGAAAAGTGTGTATCTTGGACAAATTCTGGAGTTTCTCAAGGAAACAAGGACAGCTGGGCCCCTTGACATTCTCAGAAAGGAAATTCAGGAACTTATCTCTCATATTGGCCTCACTTTGTACATCTGTTTTGCTCTGTCTGAAGATTAGACCTACAATTCCAGAGTTTACATTTCCTCTGTACTAAGAACCAGTCCAAACTTGTTGGCTTTTTCCCAGTTTTAATGCCAATTTCTTACCAGAAAGAGTTAGGTAGCCACTCTTACCCATTTGGTTGCAGCCAGGTGAACAAGGGTCTGTAACACAGAGCACTAAGAAAGGGACTGGAGTTTTAAGAGAACAGGGGTCAAAACAAATTTAGAGAAGATTCCAAAACATCAATATAATATTTGGTATTAGGGACTAGGAAGCAAATTACATCTAAGAAAGTTGTACTTGTTTTTTCATTTCTAATTGGGAGTGGTCAAAATGAGCTACTAATGCTAAACATTAGATGCATCAGAGACTTTATTCTCTCCTATTCACTCACTGTGAATCTTAAACTGACTAATGTTGTAAAAGTTTGATACATATATAAAAAGACAGTTTATATCTCTTTGTTAATATACTGCTTATACACTGTTAATAAGTTTTTATACTATTAACATAAATCATACACTCTAACATACTGTTAAGATAAATTTCAAAAACCATTTTCCTTTACGGTAACATAAGGAATTATTGTCTAACATGATGAAATTTTTAAAATATAAGATAAAATGAATATTCATGGGTCATCTAATCAAAATCTCCATTTCCAAGGACATATCAATCTATATCCTTTGAGGAAAACAATATAGTTATTTTTTTTTCCTTTTCTCATAACTTTCCTTTTTTTAAAAAAGGATTTTATTTATTTATTTGACAGAGAGAGATCACAAATTGGCAGAGAGGCAGGCAGAGAGAGGGGGAAGCAGGCTCCCTGCTGAGCAGAGAGCCTGATGTGGGGCTCAATCCCAAACCCTGAGATCATGACCCAAGCGCTGAGGCAGAGGCTTAACCCACTGAGCCCCCCAGGAGCCCCATTTTTCTCACAACTTTCTATAGGAGGTTCTAAATACCCCCATGGGAACACATTTTGGTACTTCACAATGCTATATCACTTGATAGAATCTAAATCCATTTTTATTCCTGTCCAAATGCAAACAGAAATTGTCCACTGCATCTCTAAACCCCACAACGTTATCATTTTCCTTCAGGGAGTTGCTTTCTTGCCCATATAAACACACTCCCCCAAGAATTACCTTGTCAGATGCCAGCACTGTTCTAGTCTGTCAGTCTGGATCATTGTTAAATCTTCCTTTTGGTTATTAGTGTTGACATGGTGAATACCTATGTGTTTACGAAATGATAGTGGTTTGGTACCTATGCTTTAGGGATTAATGTAAAGTCACCAGGCACTTACGCCCTTGGGCAATTTCAAAAACTTTATGTCCACATTTCAGGGTGATAGCAATGCTGGCAGTTACTATGCCATTGAAAATCAAGAGATAATAAATGGGCTATCACTGTGGATGTAGATGTAGGTCTCCATTGTTCGTCTACCAGTATAGCTTTCTCACCCAGGGTAAGGTTGTCAATTCTGTACATATATTGTTTCAGTACAATATGCTTTTTTCTTGAAAAAATAGGAAAGGCATATAACCTATTACCTAAAATTATAAGGTCTTTTTAAATGAAATATTTAATGTGTACACTAGACCCTACTGTTTTGTGATACTAGAACCTACGCTGCAACTCAAGACAGTGCAACTGTTCAAGTTTTAATAGCTATCACTACTGCTCATAAGCAGCAAATACCTTCCATCTTTATTGGCAAAACACTATACTTGTCAGATTCAGTAAACACCAAGGCCTCTAAGATGGCTGGCTAGTCGTCTTCTCAATAATAATAAGAAAGGCATATTTGTATTTCTTCAAGGATCATGTTCTAAATTATGAGGAAAAGGCAAACATTTCATAAAGTTACACATAATTTTATTTTATTTTAAAAAAGATTTTATTTATTTATTTATTTATTTGACACAGAGAGAGAGGTCACCAGTAGGCAGAGAGGCAGGCAGAGAGAGAGGGGGAAGCAGGCTCCCCACCAAGCAGAGAGCCTGATGCGGGACTCAATCCCAGGACCTGAGATCATGACCTGGGCTGAAGACAGAGGCTTAACCCATTGAGCCACCGAGGCACACAAGTTACACATAATTTAAAAGCACAGTATAAACCCATGTCATGCTTAATAATTCTAAGGTAGTCATTTCTTTTTGGGAGAGCCAATATTGTAAGGCAGTTCACATACTTAAACACTATGATCTTTTCCTATATTTCATGCATTTAAGCACTATACAGTCATCCTATTTGCACTCTATCTTCCAACATTTAAACACAATAATGAGCAAAGGAAAAGCTTTTCAGCAAATGATACTAAAACAACTGGGTATCCAAAGCTTAAAAGAAAAGGAAGCACTGTGACCCTACTTGACATGATATAGAAAAATCACTTCTATTTCTACTTACAGGTTAAAACCATAAAACTTCTAGAAGAAAATATTGAGATCTTTGGTACCTTGAGGTAGGCTAAGGTTTCTTTGAGGGAATACAAACAACAGTAAGCATAAAGAAAAAAATAATAAATTGGACTTCAGGAAAAATTAATAACTTCTTCCTTTCCAAAGACACTTCATAAAATTAAAAGCTAAACCACATACTGGGAGAAAATATTTGCAGTACATACATTTAACAAAGGATGAAAATCCAGAACATATCAATAACTCCCACAACAATAAAAAGATCAATAATCCAAATAAAATTTGTCAACATTCCAACGAATTGTTTCAAATAAGAGAATACATACAAATGGTCAAAAAGTATATGAAAATATGCTCAGCATCATCAATCATCAAGGAAATGCAAACAAAAACCAAGGTTAAGTTAGCACTTGAAACCACTAGAATAACTGTTGTTAAAAAGACTGAGAACTTCAAATGTTGGCCAGGAAGTGGAACAACTAGAGTTTTCATACATCACTGATGGATGGTGAAATATTTCAATTGATTTAAAGCAATATTTGGCAATACCGTATAATATAAGGCTAACTACACATAGACATTCTAAGACCCTGCAATCCCACTCCAAGTAAAGAGAACATTTGTTCAGCAAAATAGTGCACAGGAACATTCCTAGCAGCTTATTCATAATACAGTAAGACCGAAAACAGCCCAACTGTCCATCCACAAGGGATTGGATAAACAAATTATGACATACTTATACATACTTATACATTCCAACACTACTCAGCAAGAAAAAAAAAATTATTGATAAGTGCAAAAACATGGATGACTTCAAAAATAACACTGATCTTAAGAAGGAAGTGTACGTAGTCTATTATTCCATTTACATAAAGTTGAAGAAGAGTCAAAGTAATCTAAAACAGTAGAAAACACGATAGTGGTCGGCAAAGGAAATGAAAATTAATGGGAAGGGGTGGTAAGGAAAGTCTCTGGGCTGAGGGAAAGAAATGTTCTCCATCATGCCAAGAGTATTGCTTACACAAGATTATACAATTATCAAAAGTCATCAAATTGTAAAACTAAAACTGTATTTCACCTAAAAACTAAAAACTGTACCTAAAAACTGTATTTCACTGTTTATAAAATTTGCCTCAATTTCTTTAAAGTAAGCAAACCAGGCAAAGTGGAGTAAAGATAAGAATCTTTACTGATTACTGACATCGGATATGTACTACATGTACCCTTGCATAGGATTCATGAGATGATTGGTTGAGCTATGATATAGCCAATAATAGCCTGCCTGTTTGATAGATTAGGAAATACAGGTTCAAGAGATTTAGAAATTTGCTCACAGTCACAAAGCAAGGAGATAGCAGATCTGGGACTCAAACACTAGTATTTTGACTTCACTTGATGTGTTCTTTCTGCTGTAATAGTACTCAAACCTGTTTTACCATATTCCAGACTAAGAAATAATCATACACACACACACACACACACACAATAAATGTTTCAAAAGGAATGTTTAACCTTGAAATGTATAATTAAAATTTTGCATAAGCACGTTTTCTTTCAGGACCAACATAGTATTTCCTCCGGTCCTGAAATGAACTCGTGTATCTTTTCACATTATAATGTTACTCAGTGTGGAAAAATGCTCATAGTACAAGTTTTAAGGATCTAAGAGTACCGTAGATTTGGCACCCATCTTGTGCTCACAGTGCATCAGAGCTTCACTGATTAGAACAAAAGTGGTAAGTTCCCATATTGATGGTAGAATCACATATTCAAGGGGGAAAGTATATCTAGAAAGGGGCAATGGTCAACGAAGTTGTATATGCCAGCAAGTCAATAAGAACAGTCAAACGAAACAACAGGTGCATGCAATGGATTTGGGATAAGGAAAGACTCAAGTTCAAAGACAGTCTGGGAAAAAGAGTAGGGATTAAACTGGCAATTTTTTGATATAAGATGTAGTTTTGTATTAGGATGGTCCATGTAATGCTAAGAAAAGGAGCAAGGTGGAAGCAGAGGGAATGGGAAACAGATGATGGAGCAGTCTAGGAATCACATTGTAATTTAAAGTGAGCAAAAGAAACAATAATGCTTGGCTGTCATTGTCTTGTTAGCCTAAAACTATTCATGTATTTTACACATGAGGAAAAGAGGCATATAGAGATGAAAGTAACTCACCCAAAATAATACAGAGCTTTAATTATAAGAATAAAATTGGAACCTGGGGAGTCTAGTTACAGCACCTATGCTGTTAACCACTAGCCTTAAATGCCTCTCTCCCCCGCATATGTTAAACCGTACAAAATTGCTGTTTTTAGGTGAAAATATTTAAATATTTTTTATTTCTTATAGTTTGACAAATTACTCCTAGCTCTTGTCCTCTATGAAGCTGAAGTTCCTCAAAGAGTTTTCCAACCTCATTCTCTCATAGCCTTACTATTCACTCCTCAGGTTGAAGAAATTTGAGATTTTCTTCATCATCTCTCTTGATTTGTTCTTTTTTGCCAAATCCATTAGAAGAAATGCATATAGCAGCAATGCCCACAATAGCCAAAATATGGAAAGAGCCCAGATAGCCATCACCAGATGAATGGATAAGGAAGATGTGGTGTGTATATATTTCTGCCTTTCAAAAGACACTTAAGAAAATTAAAATTATATATATAATATGTAAAATAAAATTTACATATATGAATATATAAAATAAAATATATAATATATAAAAGTATATAAAATAAGTAATGCAGTGGAATATTATTCAGCTACCAAAAATGCAATTTTGTGATTTGCAATGACATGGATGGAACTAGAGTGTATTACTGCTAAGCAAAATAGGCCAGTCAGAGAAGAAAAATACCATATGATTTTACTCAAATGGGGAATTTAAGAAACAAAACAGATGAACATAGGGGAAGGGAAGGAAAATAAAATAAGATAAAAACAGAGGGGGAAGTAAACCATAAGAGACTTGTAACTATGGGGAACAAGCTGAGGGCTGCTGGAGGGGAGGGGGATGGGGGATGGGGTAACTAGGTGACAGGCATTAAGAAGGGCATGTGATGTTATGAGCACTGGGTGTTATATGCACCTGACAAATCACTAAATTCTACCCCTGAAACTAATAATGCACTATATATTAATTAACTTAAATTAAATATGAAAAAAAGAAATATATAATCTTTGTTTTAATTGGCCTATCTGCAGCACTTGAAAATATTAACCAAATCCTTCATCATCCCGATACTCTATCTGACACTGAACTTACTTGATCTTTCCTGTTGATTCCATTCTCCAACACTGCAGCCATGCTATGCTTTAAATGAAACTCTGATGTCATATCTGCCCTTTTAAAAACCTTTAAATGACTTACTATTGCTTTTCGCATAAATCCAAACTTAACACAGTAGTTTACAGAATATGTGTACTAAGCCACTACCATTCTCATTACACCACTTTTTTTTTAATATTTTTTTCCCAAAGATTTTATTTATTTGGCAGAAATCACAAGTAGGCAGAGAGGCAGGCAGAGAGAGAGTGGCAGGGGGTGGTGGTGGCAGGGGGAAGCAGGCTCCCTGCTGAGCAGAGAGCCCAATGCGGGGCTCGATCCCAGGACCCTGAGATCATGACCTGAGCTGAAAGCAGAGGCTTAACCCACCGAGCCACCCAGGCGCCCCTACACCCACTTTTCTTGACGCTTTCTCTTTTACTGTATTTTCCAAACATACTTAATCTTTTGGATCTCTTGACCCAATTCCAAAGTTGGGGGGTAGGGTGGGTGCAGGAGTTCCCTCCCACACAGCACAAGCAATTCTGATACTATAACCAGAGATAATATTAGATACCATAGGTTAGGGGTTTAATCCTACAAAACGGTCCCTTCTCCACTTCAAACACCAACTGCAGGCCCAGGTTGTTACTTGTACTTCTGACTGACCAGTTATAGGCTGGGGATTCCAATCCTCCCTTCCTTGGACTGAAGATGCCAGTTGCAAATCTAGGTCGCTACCTGCACTTCTAACAAACTGGCTGTCAGCAGAATTCTCATAGCCTCCTTGAGTTCGATTAATGTGCTAGAGCAGCTCACAGAACTCACAAAAACATCATAGTTGTTAGATTACCAGTTTATTACAAAGGAGATAACTCAGGTAGAGCCAAACAGAAGAGATGCACAGGGTAACGTACTGGGGAAAGGTTGAGGAGCTTCCATGCTCTCTCTGAGCTCAGTGCTCTCCCAAATTTCCATGAGTTCACCAACCAGAAAGCTCTTTGACCTAGTCCTTCAGAGTTTTTACAGAGACTGAATTACATGCTTAAATCAATGGCTACTGGCAATGGATTCCACGCCCCACTTTCCCTTCTGGAAGGTCAGTGGGAGTGGAAGAGAAAGTTATAGCCATCTAATCACAGGGTTAGTTCTCCTGACAACCAGCTCCCATCCTTAGGTAAATTTGAAAAATCACTTCATTAACATAACAAAAGACCTTAATGGCTGTACTCGGGAAATTCCAAAAGTTTTAGGAGCTCTGACAGGAACACAGAAGAAAAACTGAGTATGTATTTCTTATTATAAATCACAATATCCCATTAACTTATACTTATTCAAATAAATGTTCTTTTTTCAGGCTTTGGAGGTGTTGTTTGCTGTAGCCCTGTATACTTCTAGATCCTTCTTCCCCGAATCTTGGCCACATACTACTTATTTGTTAGATCTCAACTAACATGCCCCTTCCTACTGAAGACAACCATGACTTCCGTATGTTGGGTCCCCCAAAATTGGGTACCCCAATAATGGGTCCGTGATTAAAGGAGCAAGACTGATACAAAGCAAAAGTCAAGCAAAGCTTTATTTCACGCCAAGCATCAAGAATCAGACCGATCGTCAAACAGACCGGTCAGGCCGCCCCTACAGAGAGGACGATCCCTCCCTGGTTTCCAGACTAACTTTTATAGAGCAAAAGCCGTGTGGTTGGGCCTGGCCACACACAGGTGGTCAATGAGATTGTAACACACACAGGAAACTCCACAGTGATGCTAGGGGACCAATTGAATTACAATTTACCCTAGTAGACATTTGAACCAGCCTATCACCTAGTTCAGAATTGGCACCCAAAAGGTGCCCAAAGGGCGGGGCCCATGCTCCTTGGTAGCTAAGAGACAGTATGCCCCCCCACTGATTGAATACCTCCACCTGGCCTGACCCACCCTTGTATTTGGACTTTGTTACCTGGTACTGGTTTCTGGGACTTGTTTTTAAGTAAGTTCCCCTTGGGGGGGGAGGGGTGGGCAAAGTCAATTTAAGTTTTACAACAAAATGGCAGTTCAACCCGGGTGGGGCCGCTCCGGCTGAATAGGCCCTTACGCATAGACTCCTTTAGGTGCCCTAGCCAGCACTCCTAAAGCATCATCTATTTACTTTATGATTACATTTTGCAGATGCTATGGGAATTATTTAATTGCCTATAACTCTTTCTTTTTTTTTCTATTATTTATTCATGAGAGACAGAGAGGGAGGCAGAGGCAGAGGGAGAAGGAAGTTTCCAGCGGAGCAGAGAGCCCATTGCAGAGCTCAATCCCAGATCCGAGCCAAAGGCAGATGTTTAACAGACTGAGCCACCTAGGTGCCCTTATTTAATTGCCTAAAACTCTTGTTACCTCTCCAATCTAAAGTTAAGTCTCCGATGGCAATATAGAGCACAGATAATAAAAAAACAGTGAACCAAGTCTGCACTGTTTTTCATTCATTACCTATGTCCAGTATATGCTTAACACACACACACACACACACACACACACACACACACACACTTATTCTACTCAAAGAAAACCATTTGGCTTACTGCAACTTATTTCAAACACTTAACACTTCCATCTAATTCCATTAAGTGGCCTTTAATTATCATAATGCTTTATTCTACTAGATTTTCCTTATGTGGATATGATATAATTTCCAATCTTTCACCAATTTCAGAATACTAGCTTAAAGCACAGCCATCTATCATCCCAGTCCATTCCAAAACAAAATCATATAATAAAATGCCATCTGCCTCAGCACACCAAATGTTCTTTCATCTTCACACAATTCCTTAAGGGCCTCCTCTTCCACCAGCTCTTGGAGGGATAAAAAGGCAGCTTCTAGTTTTGGTTTTTTTGTTTTGTTTTGTTTTTGGTTGTTTTTTTTTTCCCTCCCAGAAAGAAAAACTTAGACTATCTGGAGACATGAATGGTACCTAATTCAACTTAACACTCATTTAAATTTCCCACTTAAGTAATATTTACAAGCCTAAAAACATATAAGAAATGTATTCTATTATGTATTCATTCATCTACTGTTTGCATTTTATAGTGTTCTTTCACACAATGAGTGTATTGCTGCATGTGTATCAAATTCCTTAAATTTGCTGGAGAAAATTATTTTAAAAGAAGCAATAAATTCTGTAGTTACAGGTATTTAACTCCTCTAAAACTTATCCAAGCCATGTTCTTGGTATTCCCCTAAACCAGTAATACTCAATATTGTTTAATGTTTCAATGTTTGATGGTTGCTTTTTGACAGTCTTTTATATTATAATTGAACATCTATATAACCTCTGACTTACTGCTTAAAAAAACCAAATTGAGTATGCTACTCTAATCTGCCTCTTTATCTTCCCCCATATATAGGTGAAGCATTACCTGCCTTTGGGATATAATGCAAGGACCTGAGCCAGGGTGTAGTAAGTTCAATAAAAGAAGCTATTACTTTAGTCATCCCTCTATTCTCAAATTAACAAATTTCTTCTCCTTCAGCCCCTTTACTGAGTTTCTGTCACAGAGGCTCCTTCTTCTGAGTTGTAGCCAGGGCCCATCATTTTCTGACACACAATTCTATAAGCCTGCTAAAAATATCTACACTCTAGAGAAAACACATTCATTCTGCTTTTCTATTAGAAGAGTAAAATCTAATCTTTAATATTTTAAAGGAAATAGGCATCAATTGTGCCATTTCTGATAACAGTGTAATAATACCAACCAATCTGTTTCAAAGTTATTAAATCCTAAAACCGCAGAACCTATAGATAACATTTTAATCAAGCCATGTTGCTGAGCTATCTGCTTCTGACCACATGTGAAATTTGCCCACTTCCAAATTTTAAGCAAAACCAACACCGCCTCAAGACACAAAAAGAGGACCTATAGCTGTCCTTCCCTAGAAAAATTCGGCAAATATAAGTAATTTTCTAATAAACACAGAAAGAAAAATGCCTCAGCAAATCACACAAAGTTCTCCAATCACGTTTTGGGATTCAAAAAGAAAAAAAAAAAAAGTGGAAAATGTTCTCTTGTTCCTTGCCACCTCATCACCAAACTCCCTCAGAAACCACTGTCAATAGAGGACATTCGGAAAATTTTGGCTATCTGAATAATCTTTAACCCAATTCTGTACTTAGGAAAATTCCCCCACTTATAAATTCACCAACCTTTTATATACTATAATTATCTAACAATATTGTGAAGTAATTTCATCCAATACTTGCATTCAGGAACCTATTTCAGAAGTTAATGGCAACAACCATGCTGATCTCCTAGGCATACTTTGCATATTAATATTGGCCCTTCTTTTAAAGCCTCACTAAAACTGTGTCTCTTTCACAAGAGACAGTACCCTGCAATGGTTACATGTGATCTCTGGGTAAGACAGCCTGGGGTTTAGATTTACAATTTATTTGTTGTGTGACTTGAGATAAATTGACTTCCCTACTTTTTCATTTTTCCCATTTGTAAAACAAGGATGATGGTAATAACTATCACACAGGATTGATGGATGAGTTAATTGTGGTAATGCATGCAAAACCTCTAGAACGGCATCTGACAAAGGAGTAATCTCCCAATAAATGTTGACAGCAATGACAACAATGAAGAAGAATCTATGGAAACCATGACCAACAAGAATCTTGAATCCCCATGATATCATTGGTCTGTAAAACCTAGCAGATCTTCCCACGCACTGCTATTTGCAGCTTATGTATATACTGAATCTCCCACAGATTATTCAGAAAACAATACACTAAACATCTACTACCTCTTCAAATACCAACAGTACATGTTGCAGACAAATGGTACCAACACACATTAAAGTGCATGTGTGATTACATAGTTAAATGTAGTAGAATCCTAATCTGATCCCAAAGTGTAGCTAAACTATAAGGATATCTATAGTAAACAGCCTAAAAATTTGTCATTCTGGTGTTCTCAAATGTTCATTACCTCTCTATGCAAAATCTGCTTGGAAATAGTGTGCAAGAGACAAAAGAGGATATGCTACAAATGACTTATTTCCCAAAGTAGTTAATAATAATTGAGCAACAGGATGCTTGGCTATGCCTTCTCAAGTTTTTAACAAATAAAAGATGCAATAATGTTCATTAACAAAACATAAAATATTGAGAAAATGAAGATGTCATATAGCATAGGTATTTGCTAACAATTTGGCAAATCGGTTATCAACTAGTATGCCATTATTTTTAATAAATCTATTTCCATATCACACTTATTTTATTGAAATTAACCATTTTTGTGAGAAAAAGAATCATATTTCAATCTCTGAATTTATTAAATCTTTCACTGTTTACAGCTTTAAAAAATAAACTGTTATCAGAATATAATTCCAATTAAGACACATTTCTTACATATTCAGACAAAAAAAAAAGATCAAATCAGGTGTCAAACAAATGAGGGTATAAGAAAAGTGGGCAATACTATAGAATTATTTCCAAGGGTTTCTAAAAACTACATCTAAAACTTCTTTCCCTTCACCTGCTATGGAAACAAAGAGCTTCATTCTAGATTGTATACTTAAACAGAAAAACTAAGAATAATGACCAGACATCACTTCAATCTCAGTTTCAGAAACTGTCTCAAAGCGTCTTTGAAATAAGATATTGTGCCCATTATCCAGATGGGTTTATCCTGGTCATTCTCATTCATATATAACCAGTTAATGAAATATGAATGTACAATGCCTAACATGCATTTACAAGAAAAAAAAAAAATTTAAGATTTATTAATTTATTTAAGAGAGAGAGAGTTAGAGAGAGAAAGAGCACGCTCCAGAGCCAGGGAAGGAAAGGGAGGGGCAGAGGGGGAGAGAGTATTAAGCCAACTTTGCACTAAGCACAGAGCCCACTCCAGGCTTGATCTCATCAACCTGAGCTGAAACCAAGAGTCCAACGCACTTAATTATGCTACCCAAGTGCCTCTCACAGGAAAATTTTATAAAGAAATAAATTACAGGGGCTCCTGGGTGGCTCAGTGGGTTAAGCCTCTGCCTTCAGCTCAAGTCATGATCTCAGGGTCCTGGAATCAAGCCCCACATCGGGCTCTCTGTCAGCAGGGAGCCTGCTTCCCCCTCTCTCTCTGCCTGCCTTTCTGCCTGCTTGTGATCTCTCTCTCCTCTCTCTCTCTCTCTCTCTCTGTTAAATAAATAAAATCTTAAAAAAAAAAAGAAAGAAATTACAATACACAAATAAGTAGGGACTGAATATTACATATGAAATAAACATAGAAGACATTGTGAAGTCTGGGCTCCCACTTCTTTATTCATGTCAACCCACTCTAGGCTTTTCCTCCATTATAACCTCACACGATGCACATAGGCACATTCCTCCACAGCCATGCAAGAATTATCAACCTTGTTCTTTGTTATTTTTTTCCAATACTACCTGCAAGAACCAGGGAAGGAAGCTACTTGGTACCACCTGTTCTGCAGACACGAATATAATGCACCAGGGCCCTAGAATGGAGCCTGGATGTCCAAAACAGCACACAATCTCAAAAATTTTGAGCCTCTCCTTGTAAATAAGTTTCAAGGCCCATCCAGTACCCGCCCCAACTCCCACATACCTTGCTAGCTCCATAGTCCTTAGACTCAACAAAGACAAGGCAGATTTCTAACCAAATCCCTGCCTTCTCCTTGGGCTGCTCTTTTGAGAATAAACCTTTACTGCTTTAAACCTGGTGACTTAGAGATTGCCTTACTGTGCATCAGACACACAGATCTGACTTCTGGGTTCAGTAACAAAAGGAAGAAAGAAGTAGGCTGGCTGGCGAGGTATCACAAGACCCAGGAATGAGATGGGAGTAGTTTCCTTAATTTTTCTTGAGCTGCAGATGCATCAAAGTGGGTATGAGAAAAGCTGGCAAACCAGAAAAGTCAACAGAAGCAGACAGAAAGGAAAAAAAAAGTCTCAAGAGAAGCCTGCTAGCCAAAGGACTAGAAAGAGAGCAACCTAGCAAGATAGAAAACTTTTAGACAGACATCCTTCTCTAGCCAAATAATACAGAAAGAAAGAAGAAAACAAAACAAAACAAAACAGCATCTCATGCTCACCTCTGTCAAAAAAGGTTAAGTAGAGGAGCCTAGACTTCCAATCTCACCCAAATGTAAAGAGATATATTTTTCCTCTCTGGCTGGAATCAGAAAAGACTAGATGAGGAACAGGGACTTCATTTCCACCGGCAGTAAGTATGTGTCCTGAAGTGGAGGCCATGGAGAAACCTTGGACTTCCATCTTATGAAGAGTAACAAGACACCCTTCTCCCTCCAAGCCAGGGTGGTATCGGAGGTCTCATTCTGCTGGAATTTTCATCATGCTCCAACAGGAGTAAGGCCTCCCCAACCCTACTGGTGTCCCTGGAGTCCCAAGTAGGAAGCAGGAACACAGTGCTCCTCCCCCTTTCTGGCTGGAATGGTGTCAATGGGTCCCTAGTGGGGAACATGGACTTTCACCTCCACCTGCAGGTGTTAAGGTAATGTCCCCTCTCCTGCTGCTGGCATGGTGTTAGAGGAGGCTTGCCCAAAGAGAATATTATTAAAAAGTGTGACACAGTCAAACTTTGATGTTGAGTGAATTACTCTGGCAAGCATAGCTGGGGAGGGGAGAAGACAGATAAAGGATGGTGAGGACAAGAAACAGAGAAGAGTAAATCAGGAATATGATAGTGCCTGGAAGCCAAGGGGAAAGCCAAGAAACTGGAAAAAGGCCAACAGTGGAAACTGCAGCCAAGAGACCTGATGAGAGGTCAGAAAGATATTATTGGATTTGGCAATTCGGAGATGACTCTGTCTCCTGGTCACTAGTTTTACAACAATGAAGAGGACAGAAGCCAGAATGAAGAGCTTTGAAGAGGTTAACTGAGAAAGGCAGCTAAGTAAAGACTAATATTACTGGAAACTTGAAGGAAACAAGGAGTATGGAGAGAGAAAATTTGGGTTACTTTTGGCAAGTGAAAAAAATATTTTTTTAAGTTATTCAGATTGGATCAATTACAGGCTACTACTATAAAAGAGTGGAGAGGGAATTGGAGATACTGTGGAAGAGACAGAACTATGGAATGAGTCTGGAGGACACGATAAGCATTAGGATCTAGGATACTGGTGCACAAGTCAGCCTAGAACAAAAAAGAAACATATCACCTTCTGGTAATGAAGGAGAATAAGAAGGACTATGCAGGTCTTTAGATGATGGGAGGTTGAAAAATGTCAGAAGAGATATATTCATTTCCTACTAAAACAGAGGATGAAGTCAGCTGCCAAGAGTGAAGGATGTGTGGGTTTATGAGGAGGCCTGAGGAGGTTTGGAATTACCCTGGAAAGACATGGGACAAGGGCTAATTAAGCTCAAGTAAAACACTGAAAGTGAGCACTGGGAACATAACGGAACACGATGTTTTAAAAACCCTGATTGGAATAATTTTTCACAAGACAATTTATTTCATAATTTGGTCTGTAAGTTCAAAATTTACTCAGCAGTGATCCAAAGAGTAAAGACAGTGCTCATTTTCTTACAAAGCCAAGCTTCAAGTTGACGTCAAGTCCACAAGACCATTAAAATGTTAAAGAAAATCTTAAAAGCATCATTTTATATTTGTGTAATTTGTTTATGTTGTATTTGTATAAAAGATCTATACATGTTTGTATAAAATACTGCTTATATTATCACAAACAGAATTTTTTAAACTTAACATAACCATGGGTGGTAGATACAACTTTTTCTGTTTTACAGATGAAGAAACAGAATCAGAGAGGAGATAAATGACATATCCCATATTTCATGGTAGACAGAAGTGTCAACACTCTGTCCCAAGTGTTATTTGCTAAAGCAAAGTTTCTGCACTGTATCATAATTATGTCTCAATTGAAAATCAAAAATACCTTGAAATTTATTTTTTCACTAATCTTTATTTTTTATTTAAGAAACAAACCAGATTATCCCAAATGTACAGGGAGAAAAAATGGGTTACACTGATCAAAAGGAAAGTCATGCGAATACTATTTTTTTTATCAGATGCTAGTTTTAGACATTATTCCAATGCCTTTCTTTAATTTAAGAACTCTCTTTGCTTTGTGGGAAAAATTTTGAGGAATACAACCTAATTAAATAATGATCCTTACTGAGAATCTACATGTAGTTAAGTCACCGCAAGTCAGCATTTGTGATAAATATTTCCTGTTTCTCTCATAGCTTAAAAAAAAATTTTTTTTAAGATTTTATTTATTCATTTGACAGACAGAGATCACAAGTAGGCAGAGAGGCAGGCAGAGAGAGAGGGAGAAGCAGGCTCCCCACTGAGCAGAGAGACCGATGCAGGGGCTTGATCCCAGGACCTTGAGATCATGACCTAAGCCGAAGGCAGTGGTTTAACCCACTGAGCCACCCAGGCTCCCCTCTCTCATAGCTTTAAAAGTTTTTCTATACCTACAAACACGAAAGCCAATCCTAGATGGAAGGCCATGCTCTTCACCGGAATTTTAAAATAGCACCTAATGTTAAAACAAAAAAACAAATTAACTATTGGGATATTTGGCAATATTTGACTTCCTTATTTGATCAGTCAACCAAAACAATGATGAATCTACCAATTTTTTTTTAATGTTTATTTATTTATTTGACAAGGAGGCAGAGAGGCAGGCAGAGAGAGAGAGGAGGAAGCAGGCTCCCTGCCGAGAAGAGAGCCTGATGTGGGGCTTGATCCCAGGACCTTGGGATCATGACCTGAGCTGAAGGCAGAGGCTTAACCCACTGAGCCACCCAGGTGCCCCTGAATCTACCAATTTTTGTGAAGAAGTCAGGTTAGGAAATCTTGCAGACTGGAGAACTTTATAATTCTAATTAAGTCTGGGACTACAAAGAAACCCAAACATCATTTAGTCCAACTCCTTAATTTCAGAGACACGGCTTAGGGCCTGGGGAAAGGGAAGTTTATCAACATTCTGTTTAGGCAAAAGTGGAATTAAAATCCAGGTATCTGGATTCAGTTTAGTGCACTTCCCAGAAGCAGCATAGATATAAATAACCTCATCTAATTTCATCTGGCAAGCAAATTCAGAGGCTGAGTGGAACTTTAAGGATCATGCTGAGTTTGCTGTTTTATCATATCCAAGAGCACCTTCCATAACAAATGGATAATTAAACAATATTATAATCACAGGAGGAAAATTATTTTAATTAATCAAACATATTATAAGCACTCTTCAAACCATATTATTCAAGATCTTTTCTAAGCAACAATCAAATACATAAAATGTATGGGTTCTCCCATTAGCTTTCACAGAATCATACCTACTGAAAACACATAGCAGAAACAAGTGAAATAAAACAAATTACAATAAAAATAACAAAATAATCAAGAAACTAGTATGTTTAACCCCATGGCCTTACGAAGTAGTTGCAATTGAGCACTGACTTGCATTTATCGCCAATCAAAAATGCAAAATAAATCACTGTGAAAGCTCATTGCTTTACATCACTGACCTTACATGTGTGTATATATATATATTAGCTTCCAGAAAATCATTCTGAAGAACTG
Source organism: Lutra lutra (assembly GCF_902655055.1). Taxonomy (NCBI): domain Eukaryota; kingdom Metazoa; phylum Chordata; class Mammalia; order Carnivora; family Mustelidae; genus Lutra; species Lutra lutra. Next base: position 47,172,657 of record NC_062283.1, on the reverse strand, counting down.
AATCATCTGGATCATTTTTATTGCTCACTCAGTCTTGAGACTGTCTGCACAGTACTGACTGAAATGTACTTCAGTGTGCACCTTCTCTCCAAATGAATATCTATGTCAGGTTTATTTATAGCCACTGCCTTCAATCAGTGCATTTCCAGGTAAGAGAAATAAAATCATCTCAACATATTCTCCTATGGAGATCTGAAACAAAATCTGGAAATCTTGGCAAATGGCCTTTGAAAAAACAATGAAAGATCTATTAACGTAAAATGTACGTTAAGATTCATTAGAGATTCCAAAGGACACTCACCTTATACTCTTTAATAAGTACATATAAAGAACTTAAGGTAAAAATAAAGAATTAGTGTAAAACTTATGCATTTTTTGCATACGTTTTTATATACTCCAAGATTATAATCATCACCTCCTCCATTCTCTTTTCCTCATTATGATTTCTCTGAAATTTGAACACCTCTCTTTGTTTCTCACTTAGATGTTTTTCTATTTAGGAGCTTTTGCCTCCTAATTCTTTACAAAAGCAGGACATGCTTCCCCCTACTGGGAAAAAATTAAATTACAAGGTACATTCAAACATGTTCCTAAGTATCAAAAAATCAAGTTTCTGGGAATGATAGAATGTTAAAGAATCAAAGGCACAGCCTTTTCTGACTGTTTCATCCGCCACAGAAATACTTATGCACTCTGCTAAGAGTTTCTCATATGCATTTCTTTAGTGTGGTAGTTTTGAAACATATACCAACTCCACTAACTTCTCATCAATGACTGATGAATTAATCATTGAGCCTGCTGTCCCAAAGAGAACTCCAATTAGCAGGTCAGAAAAAAAATGATCAATTCGTAACTTTTTTTTTTCATTTTAAAGACATTATCAGCGTAATAAAGATGCTTCTGTAAGATATATTGAAATAAAAGATTTCAGAAAGCTTATTTGCATTTTAAATCATTTTGAACAATCTTAAGCATTTATTAACTCATTAATTGTCAATATTCCTATTACTTTTATGCATTTATCCTTATTTTCAATAAAGTAGAGGGAGAACTTCAATTTTAAATTGACTTTACTTTTCAACTTAATTTCTATTATTTTCATTCAATAACCAAGATAGTAGTCGGCATAATTGCTTTTCACCTTACCAGATCCTCTGGAAAACCAACCTACTCCTTGCAGCAGCTTAGCCGTTTCACATGTTCAAGATTTTGATTATAAATCTTAATTGTTTAGTATGCAAAAAGAAAAAAAATAACTTGGACTTCATTGTGCTATAAATACCCTATAAATGAAAATTTTAAACAAACCAAGTGGTTATTTGAATTCTACATGGAGGATCACAATTTTTCCTTCCATGTACAACTAGGTCTCAAAAAAGAAAACATTTCTTTTAATGCAGAAGGGCCAAGGAAGAGGAAGTTGTCACTTTTAGTTTTGATATAGGTAAGTCCATAACAACCTAAGCTACAAAACTGCATTGTAGTCAATTTGATGATAAAGCAATTCATTATTAATGAAAGATTCATCAAAAAAAATCTGGAGTTGTTTTTAAAAAGGCATGTGTAGATAACTACACATATTGTATCTTTACCAGATAGATGGCATTATTTCAAGATGAATAGAGTAACTGGGCTAATATTTCTGTCATACCGAAGTTTGTGTGCGTGTGTTTAAACAATCTTTCAAAGCAACGCAAAAGATAAGATATACATGTTCCTCTGGGAATGAAATCTCCTTTAACATTACAGGTACACAAAAGAAAATGCACACTTGGTAAAACAGTTGATCACTTGTGAAGTGTTCTCAGGGGCCAGTATCAGAGTACCCAATCATCACACTTCAAATAAATTGATAAGTACTTTAGCCTTTGCCACATTCACAAACATATACGAACATGCATAGTATTAATCTAGGTTAATTCTAAGACTTTCCAAAGGAACGGCTGTAATTAGATAAAGGGTATCAAAATCACTTCCGAAATGCAGCAAAAAGAAAAAAAAAAGAAATAAAGAAAAAGAAATAAAGAAAGAAAAAATATGCTGATTAGTAGCTAAGAAGCTCTTAGAAAACCACACGGATCACCATTTACTCCCAAACTGATTTCCCTTTCCTCTGCAAAGTGAAAATATCCCTGTTGACCGCGCCACACTTTATGGTTTCTCCATCAATGATCCTAACAGGTCACATCACTACTGCCATTACGTCTCGTAGCTTTGGTCTTCCCCAAATTAAGACGTAGAGAAGGAGCACTGCTGCCCGCCCCAAGAACGGGCTCGGTCCGCCCGAGCTCTGAAGCGAGCATCTTCAGGGGGACAGTGTCTGCGAAGGAGACAGGCGTCCCTCCCCAACTTCACTCCCCTAACCAAGCCACGGGTGAGAAGAGCGGCCAGGGGTTTGCGCCCATCTGTGAGGGCAAGTCAAGTCCTACCTTCCGCCAAAAGGCGCGATGCATGCACAAAAGATGGATCCAGGCTATCTTTCTCTGCCATCAGCTCAGGCAAATATTTCTCCTCTTCCATAGCGCGGACTTCGGACCGTCCCCTGCCGAAGCGCAAGGTTCCGCTCACTCGGACGCAGGGTCGCCGGACAGCGCCTTGCTTTGGCGCTGCTCCGCCTCCGTCGCGGCGAGGGGATCTCCGCGCGTCCTCACTGGCCCATGCACCGAGCGACTGCGACTCCCGCCGTCGGGCTGCTCGGCCCCGCGCCCACACCTGCCGGTCTCTTCCGTCGTCCCTCTCTCGCGCCGAGCCCCGGCTCACAGAGGCGGCCTTAACTGGAGAGGCGGGAACAGGACGCGTCCCACCTCCGCCAACCATTCATTGGTGGTGGCGCCCGGAGAGGCCGGGCCCCCGCGAAGGCTGCGGACTCTCATTGGGCCTCGCTGCACGTCGGATCGCCTGACTGGCAGGAGGCAGCTGCAGAGGGGAGGGCCGCTCCGAAGGTGCAAGCGCTTTCTTCTTGCAACCCGAGCTTTCCCTGGTTATTAGGCATGCCCAGTTGTGTGAAGCACTCTGTCTTCGGCTGAGGTGCGGAGAAAGGAGAGAGCGCGAAAAGCACCGTGTAGCAGAGGAGCTTGGGTCCAAGACAGCAGGGGAGATGGAGATGAAGAGTGAGAGGCTGAGGGAAGGAATGAGGAAGCGCCAGGAAAAGTACCAGGAAGGTAGACCGGACTTCACCTGCGTCCCTAAGGTACAGGTGTCCCCTCTCCATCACGCAGCTCAGATGCACTCCAGTGTGCAAGAATCAGCAGCGCACCCGGTCTGGAAATATCATGAAGACTGCATGCGATCGGCGGCTGATATTTTCCAATGAGCCTGACCTACATCTCGGGGACGCAGTAGGATGTTCATTGATAAACAAAGCGGCTCTGGGGCGATATTGTACAGCAACATGCTTCCAGTGTACAATCATTATGGTATTGACTTAGTTCTGGTTTTCCTCCTGTCCATCTCCTGCTCCCCCAATCCCTATCGATAGGAGAGGTTCTGGTAGGGGGCTGAATTTTAAAACTAAAGAGCAGTGTGATCAGTTAGCTACAGTTTGTGAAGGAATTGGGAAGACAAGTGGAAGAAGGAAGAGACTAGAAAATAGGTATCCACGGTTGCTCTAATTTCACCCTTTTTCTTTATTTTAGATGTGACAGTGTGTTTCACCTGGTGCTGTCCTGAGCTACTTTGTATCTGTCCCACCTCTATTTAAAGGAGAGTTAAATCCTCCAGGTATCACCAATACTGGAAGCAGTGCCCATCCTTCTCTTAGTAATGGGGCCTGAAAATGCAGCTTGTATGCTTTAAGTGTTATAAAACAATCTTCCCACCGTCTCTTTTCATGAACAATCATTTTCCAATCTGCCTCTCCACTACCGTTTTCATTGTAGAAGAATGGGGACTAATTTTCCTACAATTCGTGCTAAAACTTTTCCAAGTTCTCTTCTTGTATTCAAATCTTGTTCTTATTATTTTTCAAGATGAGGTTGGAGAAGTGTCTTTTACTTATATAATTTTTTTTATTTATTTTATTTTATTTTTTGTTTTTGGAAACTTCAGCTTTTATTTTTATTTTTCCCCCCAGAATCTTCATTTTGTACTTAGCATGATACAATTTTTTATTATATAATTTTGAAAATGTCAATGTGTCTTCACATCCGTTACCTCAACTTGACTTCACAGAAGCACTCTGAAAAACATGGCATGGGTATTGCTTTCTCTGTTTCATAGGTATGGAAATGAAGGCAAAGATAGAGAAGTTCAGTGATCCAGAACTAACAAATATGATCTCTTTTGGCATCAGCCATGTTCACCCCACCCAAAAGCTGAGTGTATACTACATGGGGGTCAATGATGAGGGGATATGTGGCTAACAAATGTGATAGGACTGCTAAAATGAAATAAGCTATGAGAAACATGACTTTTTGATAATTTGGGGTTTTGACAATAGGAAAAAAATGTCACATTTCTTTAGGATTTTTTTTTTTTTTTAAATCAAGAGCTTTCCTATGTAAAAACCTAACACCTTGGGGGGCCTGGGTGTCTCAGTTGGTTATGCGTCTGCCTTTGGCTGTGGTCACGATCCCAGGGTCCTGGGATCACCCTCATGGGGCTCCCTGCTCAGCAGGGAGTCTGCTTCTCCCTCTCCCTCTGTCTACCACTCTGCCTCCTGGTGGTCTCTCTCCGTCAAATAAATAATGAAAATCTTTGAAAACAAAACAAAACAAAAACGTAACACCTTAAAATAATCTGTGCTCCCAATAATGTTGTTTCTCTAGGCTTATAAAAGTATCTTGTGATAGAGGGATGGGCAAATGCATGAAGGTTGTCAAAAGGTAAAAACTTTATTAAAAAGTATTTTTTATTATAAAGGTACAAACTTTATTATAAAATAAATAATATAAAATAAATAAGTCCTGGGATGTGATATATAGTAGAGTGACTACAGTTAATGATACAGTTGGTAAAGGATAGATCTTAAAAAAAATAAAAATTTTATTTATTTATTTGAGAGAGAGAGAAAGTGAGAGCGAGCAGGAGAGGGGAGAGGATCTGAGGGAGAAGCACACTCCCTGCTGAGTGGGAAGTCTGATGCAGGACTTGATCCTGAGACTCAGGCATCATGACCTGAGCTAAAGGCAGCCGCATAACTGACTGAGTCACCCAGGCACCCCTGCGAGAAAAAAAATTTAAGTCTTGTAGCTAGTTAGTAATAAAGTTGAGATTAAAATTCAAGTGAATTTAGCACCATTTAGCTCAAGATTGTACTGCTTTAGCCTACCTTTTTGTATGTTAAATATTTAATTTATTTATGTATGTCTGCATTCAATAAACGTTTATTGAATATCAAAAAGAACCTAGCCTGTCATCATAAAGATTGTTTTCTAATGAAGAAAGACCAATAAAACTGAGTACACAAGAGAACTGGTATTTGCTGCCTGCAAAAAAGCCCAAGAGAGGACCAAACAAGGAGTTAAGAAAGGTAATGCAGGGGCGCCTGGGTGGCTCAGTGGGTTAAGCCACTGCCTTCAGCTCAGGTCATGATCCCAGGGTCCTGGGATTGAGTCCTGCATCGGGCTCTCTGCTCAGCAGGGAGCCTGCTTCTCTGCCTGCCTCTCTGCCTACTTGTGATCTCTGTCTGTCAAATAAATAAATAAAATCTTAAAAAAAAAAAAAGAAAGAAAGGTAATGCAAAGAAAAGAACTTTTTTTTTTTTTTCCCCAAAGTGAACTTGAAGTCTTGCTAGGGAGTTGACTTTTAAAGAAAAACCTAATGGAAAAGAAGAATCTATCTGTGTAAGGTGAAGAGAAAAGCATTCTGGGCAGGTGAATTTGCCCATGCAAAAGCCATGTGACCAGAAAGAGCTTGCCTATTCCCAGAACTGACTGGAGTCAATGTGACTGCAATGGTGTGGAAGACAAAAGACAAATATGAAAGGTGAAGGATGGTGGTTGGAAAATAATTCAGATTTCATTATGTGTGTTAGGAGAACCACAAAGGATTGTTTTCATGCTGTTTGCACTTGCTTCTCAAATGATTTCTTTTGGTTCTTATTTTCAAAGAAGTTATGATGTAAAATGGAGGATATTTATAGAGAGTACTTGCCATTTTAGGTGAATGTGGGTAGGATGCTTAGCAGTTGAAGGGTTGTACATTCTGCACCTGACTTGCTACAGAGATATGAAGGGAAAATGTGCCATCAGTCTTCAGAGAGGTGGCCAGGAATGCAATAGCAATGGAGAGTAGGTAAGATGACAACCACAGCTAATAAATTGTAAACATTTTGGAATGAGTATAAATTAGAAAAATTATTGTGCAATAATTACAATTGCATTTTGCTTTGTAGCATGCCAAGAGATTAAAAGCATATGGCATTGATGGGGACATGCATAGACCCAGTTTCATGAGTCAAAAAGATGCACTAACTCTTGTTATGTTCAGCAACAGCAATTACATTATCTATTCACAGGTTTCTTACTATGATTAAAGGTGCAGTAAGAAGGTACCATGGAGAGCTGTCCAAGGGCTGATTTTATTATACAGTATCTCTGGATATTCAGGTCATTATAAATATGATAAACTAGCTAACTTTTACTTTTCCTAGTTATTATCAAACATGATTTATAATTTTATTTTCCCAAGTAAACTCTCAGCAAATGCCTAAAATGCATTCTAACAGAAATAAAATGTATTAATGTACCTTTAAAAATTTTTTTAATGATGGGACGCCTGGGTGGCTCAATTGGTTAAGCAGCTGCCTTCGGCTCAGGTCATGATCCCAGCGTCCTAGGATCGAGTCCCACATCGGGCTCCTTGCTTGGCGGGGAGCCTGCTTCTCCCTCTGCCTCTGCCTGCCATTCTGTCCGCCTGTGCTCGCTCTCTCTCCCTCTCTCTCTGACAAATAAATAAAAAAAAAATTTTCTTTAAAAAAAAAATTGGGGGGGGGGCACCTGGGTGGCTCAGTGGGTTAAAGCCTCTGCCTTCAGCTCAGGTCGTGATCCCGGGGTCTTGGGATCGAGCCCCGCATCGGGTTCTCTGCTCGGCAGGGAACCTGCTTCCTCCTCTCTCTCTGCCTGCCTCTCCGCCTACTTGTGATCTCTGTCTGTCAAATGAATAAATAAAAAATCTTTAAAAAAAATTTTTTTTTAATGAATGCTAACCTAATCTTTAAGATGATAACACAAATGTGTTAGCACATGATGGACATCATAAAATAAAAACATACACATTGTATTGACTCTTAAAAATTGGCATGCTTCAGAACTGACTTGTAAAATATTGTCTGTTTCCAAATAGGATATGGCTGAATAAAGGCAAACTCTTCAAGTACCCTTTGCATAAGTTTATCCAGCATGAGATATATGTGTTTTATTTTATTTTTTTTAAAGATTTTATTTATTTATTTGACAGAGAGAGATCACAAGCAGGCAGAGAGGCAGGCAGAGAGAGAGGAGGAAGCAGACTCCCTGCTGAGCAGAGGGCCCGATGCGGGGCTCGATCCCAGGACCCTGAGATCATGACCTGAGCCAAAGGCAGTGGCTTAACCCACTGAGCCACCCAGGCGCCCCGATATATGTGTTTTAAATAGATGACTCTGTCACTGTGTTCTCCATTTATTTCACATATTAATATTTTATAGATACCACAATTATTTAGTGGATAACCTTAATAATGTAAACATTTAGTAAACATAGATGTTTAGCCTTCTATAGGTGATTGTTGTATAGAGTATTATGTGCCTATACATGAACAAATTACATCTACTGGTAAGCCCACCTCTTCTTCTAATGGTGTAAATAACCAAAATTACCACTGAATTGATTTGTATATCTTAGATATTTATCTCATTTTAAATATGAGTTCTAGTCCTGAAATATTGTTTTAATGGTATTTCATTTCCTGCACTATTATTTTTACAATAGGATATTATGGAAAATTTTGCACTAACTAAATTTGGTTTGGAAGGATGAATAAGGTATGTGCTATAGAATGTGTCCTGCAGTTAATGCACAGACTGTGTATTCAACACTTTCACAAACCCTTATAAGAAAGGCCAAGCTAAAGGGCATTTAATCAGGCTTATTTCTGCAGACTAATAAAAAGTGCCCAACCAGTATTATTAAATAAAACACACAGTTTCTATTTCAGAGTTCTCATCAACTTTAGGGATACTTCACTAGCCTAATTCCTTCGAGGATTTAATAGAAGCTACTCACAATGAGAATCATAGGTTAGTAAAATTACAGCAATCCAATAATTTATGTGATGATAATAGAGACTTAAGGTTATAATATTTCTAAGCTTCCTAATGCTTTGGTACCTTGGACAGAGTATAGTAAAAAACTGACATATTTTCATCTAGTGAAGACTCCAGCAGAGCTCATTACATAAAAGGTGCTGGTTTAATATTTCTACTTGTTTTAATTTCACTAACTAGACAACTGAAAGTAGTTCCAGTTTTCTTTCTCACTTTCATGATATATTTTAGGGTTTCAAGAAAGGAAGAAGGGAATGGAGACTTGTCTGTGTAAGAACCAATAGCAGTAGTAGCATGAGCAGTAAGAAATCTTCCGTATGTAATTTTTCCAGAGCCAGAATGCATACTGTATGATAATATGTCACAGCACAAAATGAAAATTCAGCACTCAAAGCTGGCCTATCTATATACGGTGTGTGGCGGAGGGGGTGGTGGTAGGTGGGGGGTGTTTTCTGATTGAGAAGCTTTCAAATTAGCATATTGGATTTAAGCTGACACAAGTGTATAATTAAAGGACAGTAGAAGAGAAACAGAGAGAAGGGAAGTGATATATGTAGAGAGCCTACCCTTGTGTTTGAATACTGCTCTTCTGAATCCTCACAAATATAAGGAGGGAAGGCCAAGATATGCAAAAGACCCCAAATATCCAAACCAATATTGAAAAAGAAGAATAGAGTTGGAGGACTCATATTTCTTGATTTCAAAACTTGCTACGAAGCTATAGTAATCAAGAAAGGGTGTAGTTGGTTAAGTATAGACATATAGATAGTAGGATAAAATTGAGAGTCCAAAGGAAAGCAAGCTATCTAAGGCAAATTGATTTTCAAAGAAGATGACAAGACCATTCAAAAGGGAAAGGATAATCTCTACAAAAAATGGTGCTGGGACAACTGGATATAAAAATGCAAAAGAATGAAGTTGGACCCCCTTCTCATACTATATATAAAAATTACCCCAAAATGGAACAACGGCTTAAGTATAAGATCTAAAGCTATGAAACTCTTAGAAGAAAATATAGGGGTAAATCTTCATGACCTTGACTTGGCAATGGATTCTTAGATATGACACCAAAAGCACATGTAACAACAACAACAAAATAAACAAATTGGCTTCATTCAAGTTAAAAACTTTTGTGCATAAAAGTACATTTTGGTTATCCAAAAATGAAAAGACAACTTATAGAATGGGAGGAGATATTTACAAATCAACTATCTAATAAAGGCCTGTATCCAGAATGTATAAAGAACTCTCAGAATTCAACAACAAAAAGACAACCCAATTTAGAATACTAGCAAAGAACTTGAATAAACATTTCTCCAAAGCAGATACATAAATGGCCAACAAGCATATGAAAAGATGCTCAACTTCATTAATCATCAGAAAAATGAAAAGCAAAATTACAATGAGGTACAACTTCATACCCACTACAATGGCCACTATTTAAAAAAAAAAAAGAAAGAAAGAAAAAGAAAAAAGAAAAAAAAAGTTTTGGCAATGATGTGGAGAAACTGGAATTTTCATACATTGTTAATGGTGTAGAGGTTTGATGGTTTCTCAAAAAGTAAGCATAAAATTACCATATGATCTGAGTATATATGTAAAGGAATAGAAAACTGGTATTCTAGCAAATGCATATACTCATGTATTTATTGCAGCACTATTCACAATAGTCAAAAGCCCAAATTCTGTCAGTCATTGGATGGATAAACAAAATGTGATACAGTCATAGAATGGAATATTATCCAGCCACAAAAGGAATAAGGTACTGATGCATGTTACAATGCAGAGAAACTGAAACCGACATACTACATAAAGACAAATGCAAAAATTCATATATTGTATGAATCCATTTACTTGAAATAGCCACAACAAATAAATCCATAGAGACATAACGCAGACTGAGAGAGATGCCAGGATTTGAGGGGAGGTGGAAATGGGGAGTGACTGCTTAATGAGAATGGGTTTACTTCTGGAATGAGAAAAATGTCTTGTAACTGGATGGAAGTGGTGGCTACAAAACACTGTGAATCTACTAAATGTCACTGAATTTGTTCACTTTAAGGTGACTAATTTTATGTTATGTGAACTTCACCTAAATAAAATAAAAATTTTTAAAAGCAAGTTTAGAAGCAGAAAATGCTGCTGTAGGACCTCAAGCTTGGAAATATGTAGAATGCATCTTTATTTCACTTATTGAAAGGGATTCCAGGGCTAACAAGTCCCTCGTATACTCATTTTTTATTGGGTTAAGTCGCTGTTCTCTAACTTTCATTTAATTCTTTTCTCAGAGTCACTACATAATGATATAGCAGAATGTGAGTTTTACTTAGTTGAAAGAGATTTATGCTTGTGTGTGTACATGTGTGCATGTCAGGCGTGTGCATGCACACACACACTCACGCAGGGAATAAAGGACTTAACTTTACCCATTCATGACATTAAGTTACGCCTGCTGAGAGGGCTTGGAAATTTTCAGGTATTTCTTAAATTATATAATAGAAAAGCAAATAGGATGGCAGCATAATCTGGTTAAACCGCCCAGGGAGTTGGAATCTTAAAGGAATGACATCAATCTTGTGTTCACTGGGGACTAAATAACTTGAGACTTTCAGGAGCAGCATTATGTAAGTGAAAAATAAGTAAAATAAAGGCTATCAGTACTTTCAAATTTAATCCTAATTTGCTCAAAATTTAGAATACACAAATAATTTGGGCCCATAGTATTTATTAAATACTAGTTCCTTAGAAACCTAACTAATCAAGTTACTTACTCAGCAAATCAACAATGAAGAATTTTTCAAATAGATTTCGCCACAATTAGACATTCTATAATTTTTGGTTGGACCTGAACTTGTTTTCCTATTTAATTAACAGATTCTCAAATTCTTTTGCCCTGAGTACCAATTAAGTAATCCAATTCGCCACAAAATGTTGAATCTTTAATACACTCACTCACTATATACACATACACACATGCACTCACACACATACTTTACCCTTCTCACTTGTTAATTGTGAGTTTCTGCATGCAGCTTTCTGTTGGCCTCATCTGTCCACTTTCTGGAAAGTTAAACCTAAACTCTAACTCTGCAGGCAGAGGTCAGGGACTGGAAATGTGATCCTGACACTTCTAAGAAGTGAACAGAGCCCTAAGGAAATACTAGAGACACTAATAAGCCTGCGTGAGCAAGAAGGCTCACCATTCTAGAGTAACTAGATTTGACTATTCATTGCTCCTGATTGTTGGAATTCCCTTAGGGATGGGTAGATGAGATAAGACACATATTCATTTGCCCTCAAGAGAAGAACATCAATGCCAGTCATTCATATATAATTCTTACTATATGCCAGGCTTCTATCAATTTTTATATTAGTTATCTACTGTGCAACAAATCAAGAATTTAGCAGCTTATAAGAATAAACATTGATTATAATTACACAGTTTCTGATGTTCAGGAATCTGGGTTTAATTTAGCTGGGTAGTTCTGGCTTAAGATCTCTATGAGGTTGTAGTCAAAAATTTTGCTTAATGCTGTAGTCATATAAAGGCTTGGCTAAGATATATAGGACTCATCCAACATAGCTGCTGGCCAAATGTCTCAGATTACCACAGTTTCAGTGGCTTACTACAACAAAAAGTTGTTTCCTTACAGTTTTATAGGTCAGAAGTTTCACATGGGTCTCATTGGGTTAAAATCTATATGTGTTGTCAAGGTTGTCTTTGTCCTGCTTTATAGAAGGTCTGTCTTTTCCAGCTTCTTCAGGCTCCTTGAATTAGCTCATGGACCCAGATCCCTTTCTTCAAAGACAGCAATAGCAGATTGTATCCTTCTCACATTGCATCACGCTGACCTACTCTTCAGGTTCCCTCTCTACTTTCAAGGTCCCTTATCATTTCATTGAGCCTACTTATATAATCCAGAATCATCTCCCTAGTTTAAGGTCATCTGATTAGCAATCTTCATTCCACCTGCAGTTGTGGTAGGCTGAATCATGCCTCCTCCCAAATGTCCATCCACATCCTCATTCCCAGGACTTGTGATTCTGTTACCTTACATAGCAAAGGAGACTTTACAGATGCAAATAAGTGGAGGAGCCCAGAAAGGGAAGCTTGTTCTGATTTGCCCAGGTGGGGACCCAGTGTCATCACAGGGGTCCTTAAAAAATGGAGGCAAGGGTTTGAGGGTCTGAGAGAAAAAGAGAGAGGGAGAGATAGAGACAGAGAGATAGACACAGAGAAAGAGAAGGAGAAGAGGGAAAGAAATAAACAGAAAGGGAGATAAAGGAAGGAAGAAAAAGAAAGGAGAGAGAGAAAATGAGTGAGAGAGAAAGAAATTTGTAACTGTTATTCTGAAGATGGAGGAAGGAACCCCGAGCCAAAAAAGATAAGGAAATGATTTTGCCTTAGAGCCTTCAAAGAAATGCAGCCCTGTGGACTCATTTTACACCTCTGACCTCCAGAACTATAAAATAATAAAACTGTATTGTTTTGAGCTACTAAGTTTGTGGTATTTTGTTGCAACAGCCATAGAAAACTAATACAATACAATCCTAACATATTCACAGGATTGTGAGATTAGGATGTAAACATTTATGGGGGCCATTATTCTGCCTACTATAGCATCTATATTTTTAGGCACATGAATTACTAAGTATGCATTCTCGTAATTATATTAGTGAATGAAGAATTGTCTTCTATTTAAATGAAAATAACTTTCATGTATGATGATGTCCCTTACTTCAAAATGTATTGGTGGCAGGGTAATGGTTTTCAAAGGCTTTTTCCTTTCTTAAAATTCTCTGATAAATCCCCCATAAAAAGAAAAATTATTTCTATAAAGCAGGCAAATGGAAATGTGACTGAGTTCAAAATATATAATATTCTCCCATGAATACTAATACATCCTTTCATTAAAAATAAAATACAGCTCAGCTAAAAGTATTGGCAGTGCACTGTTTCACCAATGTTTATGAAGTGTTCTTTGGCATAAGTTAAAAAAAATGTTCTACAGTCTCAAAGATGGCTTGTAGAAAGTAAAATGAGAGGAAATTTTAATTTCCTACAAGGCAAACCAAAAGAACAGTAAAACCAGATCAATGATGAAAAAAATAGAGAAAATCCAAATGGTACACCAAAATCATATGACAGAAAAATCTTTAAATAAAACTAATCAAAGTACAGACTAGAATAGCTAAGAGCTCTGAGAATAACCTAATGTTATTCAAGATAAACATTGATTTCAATTAGTTTTCTATATTCATTACTGAAGGTAAAAGTGTCATTCAGGGAAAGGCAAAATAAGACATTACTATTGACAATTAAACACAAAGCAAGTTTAAGAGACATGTTTAGGATTGACAAACTTTCATAAGGTATTCAGGGACACTCAATCCAATTGGATTGATTTTGAGGGAAAATATGTGATTTTATATTCAGTAGAACACTTTCATACACATCACCATACAGGCAAAAGGCCTTTTAATGTATTTTTACTTCCTTACAAACAATTACAGCAGCAGATAGGGCACTTTGTAAGGTACAAGGAGTTTAATCCTCGTATTTTTGTGTCTGGACTTGCAGAGAGAGGTCTGCAAGTCTTTATCCATAAACATGACTCCAAAACTATTCAGATTCTTTTCTTAGGAGACAATGTCTAAACATGAAGGAAAATTTTTGGATTCAATTTGGTTTCATTTTCACCTGGAGAGCTGAATCTGGAAAATCAGCATTATTTCAAAGCAGAACACTTTAAAAACAACTCTGATTGTTTTCATATTTAAGATAAATGTGAACTTAATGGATATTTGTTGAATTAAATGTACTTTTTTGGGAACTGTAATTGAGACAAGAAAAATGGAAGAAATGACTAATACGAAGATTAAAGCCAAACCACCAATCATTTTATAAAGGTATTAGCATCTCCGGGTTTTCAAAAGAATTTATATTTCCTATCTTCTTTCCTTAATCTTTCCCTTGTTTCTTTCCTTTTCCTTTTTTTCCCCCTCATTTTCATTGAGTATCTAGGCATTGCACACTGAAAAAAAAGAAATACGGTCCTCACCTTCATAGGCTTTTTAGAGTGGTGGATAAAGTAAACAGGTAGAAATCAAACAAGAAAAAAAAAAAACAGATAAATGTCATTGGCAATTAGTGTTATGAAGGAAATAATGGAGTCCTCCAAGAGAAAAAAAAAATGGGTTGATGGAAGGAGGCAATTTTGATTGGAGTATCAGGGAAGATGTATCCAAAGAAGTGATATTAAAGGAAAACCTGGGGCACCTGCGTGGCTCAGTGGGTTAAAGCCTCTGCCTTCAGCTCAGGTCATCCCAGGGTCCTGGGATCAAGCCCCGCATCAGGCTCTCTGCTCAGCAGGGAGCCTGCTTCCGTCTGTCTCACTGCCTGCCTCTCTGCCTACTTGTGATCTCTGTCTGTCAAATAAATAAATAAAATCTTAAAAAAAAAAAAAGTAAAACCTGAAGGATAAGGAGTTATCCTAAAACCTCAAAGATAAGGAGCTATCCAGGGGAGGAATGGAGTTAGAACCCTTTAGGCAGAGAACATAGTTCAGGCTAAGACCATGCAGTGGTGAAAATTTAGTATATACTTACATAAATGAAGGCATACTAGGAGTTCACTGCAATGTTACATGGAAAGGCATACAAGAACCAGATAAAAACTGAATCCCAAATTTTAACTGGTCATTTTGACTTAAAGATATTTTACAGAATCCTTTATAACTAGTGGGCCATGGAATTCATTTCTGGCCAAAGTTATGCAAACTGATGTGTCATGTGCACTTTTTTCTCCTTTCTTTAAAGAAAGGAAATACATCCTTCTGCACTCTTTTCTCCATACTGCTGGTTGTGATGGCTGGAGCTCTTGTAGTCATCATGGACCATGAGTTTGAGAATCACACCAAATGGTGAGCAGGAAGGACTCTGGTTCTCCAACAGCTTCATAGAACCAACATGCCAACTCTGGATTACTTAACTCTATGTTTCTTTTATTTTAGGAAGGAAACAACAAACTTTTAAAAGCAATGGTTACTTTGGGGGTTTCTATTATTGCAGCCAATACCTAATACAGGATGCTGATGTAATAGATCAAATGAGAGGCAGCATAGAGAGATAGTGGCTATGGAGAGAAAAAGACACATTCTAGCTTTATTTTAAAGGAAGAGACCATGGACTTAACAATAGATTGGACATGGCAGGGTGAGGGAAATAGAAATGTCAAAAATTAATCCAAGATAAGTGGCTTGAACAATCATTTGGTAGGTGTCTTCATTACTGAATTAGGGATAAACTGAAGAGGCAAGATTTGAGGAAAAATAAAGACTTCACTTTGGATGCATCTCAGAAATACTAAATCCCTCTATCATATTTGTTTTAAATCTGTGCTAAATCTATCAAGCAATGGATATATACTTTCAGAAATGACTGTAATTGCTAAGTTCATTATAAAATTCATAGTTAATTAGAATTTCATCAGAAGATCTATAACCCTATAGTGGGTTTAGGAATTCTCTTTGAACCTGAGTTGTTTCTTTTTTTCTTTTCCCCTTTATGTTACTCATAAGTAGATGAAGCTGCTGTGCAAACATGCCATTTTCTTGTGGTTGTTATGTATTCTAGAGGAAAAAAGCACCCAAACAGGACCTCTATTTAAACCATTAGCTTCACTCTTTTTCTCTAAGGGGAATACTAATGTTTTTGAAGGCTAGTGATTTACAATGTTATCTAATTCAAACTTCAGTTGTAGGGCTTGTCATCATCGTTTTCCAGATGGGTAACTTAGAGAAGTTAAAAAATGTCACCAGGGTTACAAGCTAGAATAAAGCAGAACAAGAATTTGAAGCTAATCTACCACATCCCGAGGTCTGTGTTCTTACTGTTAAAAATTGCTTCTTTCTTGTATGTTCATCCTATAAATAAAGCCAAACAAATTCCAAGATACTGTCTTTTTTTTTTTTAGATTTTATTTATTTTATTTGACAGATAGAGATCACAAGTAGGCAGAGAGGCAGACAGAGAGAGAGAGAAGAGGAAGCAGGCTCCCTGCCGAGCAGAGAGCCCGATGCGGGGCTCGATCCCAGGACCCTGGGATCATGACCTGAGCCGAAGGCAGAGGCTTTAACCCACTGAGCCACCCAGGCGCCCCCCCAAGATACTGTCTTAATGCTAATTAATTATAATGATGAGAATTACTTTTGCAAATATATTTACATAGTTGTCCACACATAGTTATTATATAGACTCTGAAATTTTTCCAATACAGCACAATATATAAAGAGTTCAATGAGAGTAGAACTTTTCATGAGAAACCCTATATCTCTTGGTCGCCTCTGGCATTGATTAAATTGAAGTTAAAAAAAATTATAATTTAGTTCCATCTTCAGATAGTCCATTATCAAAGCATAATGCCTTTTAAATGAGTTGAAAGAAAAGCCCATAGGCAGTAAAAAGTAGTAAAATCAAGAATGATAGTCTAGTGCGTGATATTTAAATGAGAAGTAAGAGGAGTAAATAAAAGGGCACTGCCAATTCTAGCCAGGAGAAATTACAATGTATCCACTGGGGAAAAGACTGGAATATATTTTTATGGAAAAAATAATAACTTAGCGATATGAATAGTTCTTTCCCCTAGATTCCTTCTTTTTATACTACCCTGCTTTTCTTTAGTATAACAATTATTCAGTGTCCTGGAGTTCAGTGATTTTACTATCTACATAGTATAAACCATCATGCAAATTGCTTGTACTAAATACTAGAATCAAATGTAAGGAGGTTATATAAAAACAAACTATATCATGTTTACAGTCATCATGAACTCATTATATGAAAGGATATGCATTAAGTGATAATAGATACAAAAGAGAAATTAGT
The DNA here is from genome assembly GCF_902655055.1 of Lutra lutra. Classification (NCBI taxonomy): domain Eukaryota; kingdom Metazoa; phylum Chordata; class Mammalia; order Carnivora; family Mustelidae; genus Lutra; species Lutra lutra. The sequence continues at coordinate 47,155,526 of NC_062283.1, read as the reverse complement.
GATTTCTTACCTCAAGGAGTTCACCTCCCCATGAAAGCAATATACACACACAAGTGTGTAAATGTGTGTGTGTGTGCACGCACATATAACCATATTTAAGTAAAGGCTCTCATTATGCGTATGCTAAATTTCTAAGTCAATAAGACAAGCTTCACTGCTCATGAACTTACATTACTGCTAATGGTTTGTGAGAGGAATAAACATAATTTAATATACAGATACACAAATAAATGTATCTTTATAAGTGATCTTCAGTTTTCACTCAGTTGGCGTATTTGAACACTACCCAATCAGTTTTAACTTTAAATGAAGACTTTCCAGCTGACTGTTGAACAATTAGAATAACACTTTACTCCTCCTCCTCCTCATTCAGTAGTTTTCCTTCTCGGTGATGTTTCCTAACTTATTTTGGGCTCCCATCAGGCCACCCTCCTCCTAGTCTATCCTCTCTGTTAAATCAGGAAACTATATACACTTTCAGTGACAGAAAGACACTTTTCATCTGCAGTCCTCTGTGCTGTGTCCAAATCACTTCGTGAGTTCCTGTCTTGGCTCCCTCTGGTGTTAAATAAGGCAGGTCAATGGCTTCCCACCTTGGGTTGCCACATTTCCAGAAGTTAGCATCCCCAGCCCTCTCCCAAGTTTAACCCCTGGTTTGTCCAGTCTTGCCCCCAAACTTTCAGGTAGAGATTTTCTTTTGGTATATTTGAAGTTACATTACTGTTTGATGAAATTTTACATTACAAAATATAGTCCTCATTATATCTTTTTCTTAATATAGACCTTTCTCCAACTTTTCCACTTTTTCTACTAATTTATCTTACTAATACCTTTTTTTTTTTCCCCAACAGCAAGCATTTGTTTCTCAGTTCTAGAGGCTGGAAGTCGAAGATGAAGGTGCCGACAGATCTGATACCTGATGAATCAGGTACTTTTTTCTTAAAAAAATATATCTTACAGGAACCCGTTACGATCAAAACAGAAATTACAATACTTTTTCAAGTAAATAGAGCCACTGCTATTTTTAGTGTATTTTAATGTTTTGGGAAAAGAAAGAAATTTTAAAAGACTTCTGTAAAAATGAAATTAGTGTACATGAGCATTTCTTTTAAGTATGATGGCAATTTAAGGTTAACAGATGTTTTCAACATTTTTTGTAATTGTCTGACATTTGAATATATTTTCCTTCTAGTGCTAAGAAATGTCTAATTGTAAATATAGAAATAAAAATTCAAAAAACTCATTTCAAAAACTCAATAAAAAGCAACTTTTAATTTAAAACTAAATTTGTTTCACATATACAGTTTTAAAGTTAAAATTTTAATACAGTAAACTGATAGTAATATTTCTTTATGTGTTAATAAAGAACACAAAAAACAGATATTCTGGAAGGCTTCTGTGTATAAACTAATTATTTTTACTCCATGAAGGCAAATGGAAGCTTTCTTAAAGCAGAACATGCTAGTCTCACTCTGGATACATTTAAATAAGCAAATGTCAATTACAAGTCAGATAAAAATTATCTTTTTTTAAAAGAAAAGTTTCTATATTATTGACAAACAAATTCTACTTTTTCTAGTTAAAAGAGTATAGGTTTAGAATAATTCTATGGGAAAATATATTTTACCAAATGTGGCATAAGAAAATTTTACAGTCTGAATAGATTATGATCAGGTAAGACAATGAAATGATTGAAAGAATTACCTCTTGAAATCTCCAATCTGAGAGTGTCATATAGTTGAGTTCAATTCAAATTTATTGGTGCAGACTTAGTCTATACCGTATGTTTCAGAGTAAGAAAGTAGTTATTGCTATCATTTTAAGAAGCTAATATAAGTGAACCAAAACTTTATTTTTTAACATTCCAATTCCAATTATAGATAAAAATGTAAAAATCATAAGTTAAATATAAGCAAATATGCTCACCAGTATATTAAAATAGTTTTTAGTCATAGGTGAAATTAGTTCTCAGGAATGCGAGGTAATTTAATAAAAGAGAATATAAATCTATGTTTAAGGGAAGATTTGAAGACTAACTCAGCCACTTACTGAACATTTAATTCTGTCAAGTTGTTGAACTTGACATGACTCCCTTTCTTTATTCATAATATAGGGCTAGTGTTATGTATCTCAAACAAGTATTGTGAAGATTTAGGTTGATTAATGCTGTAAAACACTTAAGATAGGGTCTGGAAGATTGCAAGAGTTCACTCTTTTGCTCAGGCCCCTGGGGCCGGCAGGATGGGCAAGTGTCGCAGTCTCTGTACTTTCAGGAAGCTCCGCAGCCACCAACGAGATCAGAAGTGGCATGATAAACAGCACAAGAAAGCCCATGTGGGCACAGCCCTGAAGGCCAACCCTTCACTTTTTTTGCACTTCCCAGGCAAAAGGAATTGTGCTGGAAAAAGTAGGGGTTGAAGCCAAGCAGCCGAATTCTGCCATCAGGAAGTGTGTCAGGGTCCAGCTGATCAAGAATGGCAAAAAAAATCACAGCCTTTGTACCCAAGGATGGTTGTTTGATTTTTATTGAGGAAAATGATGAGGTTCTGGTTGCTGGATTTGGTCACAAAGGTCATGCTGTCGGTGACATTCCTGGAGTTTGCTTTAAGGTTGTCAAAAGTAGCCAATGTTCTCTCTTTTGGCCTTATACAAAGGCAAGAAGGAAAGACCAAGATCATAAATTTTGATAGCAAAAATGTGATAATAATAAATTTTCATAAGCCAGAGTAAAAAAAAAAAAGAAAATTGCAAGAGTTCAATATTTTCTAGCTAGTAGGAAGAGGAGGAGGAGTATTATTAGTATTAATTGTTAATATATTTATCAGAAAAAGTATTAATAATTCAACACAATATATCATTTTCTAATAAACATAAGGATAAGCTGAAAAGAAATTCCATAAAATTCAATACCCATTACTGAAAACTTAAAAAACAATAGGAAGATGATTAATTAACATAAGCTGTGAGAGAATATAGAGCTTAAACTAATGATTTATAAAATATAATTAGTATAATATTATACTCATTCTTATTGATTCCAATACCCTCATTCATCTACCTCCTCTGCTCATTGGGCACTACATTTTAAATACCTATGTATAGATAGAAGAATAGAGGATTTTGAGGGAGAATTGAGAAATCAGACACATCACTTCTACCCACATTCTTTTGACCCACAGAACTTAGTCACCTGGTCCCCCCTAAAAATAGGCAGAATGATAAATGCAGTGTAACAAAGAGAAAAATAAAATAATATTGGTGAGCCCATATGAGTGTCTCTGCCACACATCTACTAATGCAGATGTTGAGATGTTTTCAATATCTTAATAATATAAACAGGGTAAGTTATGTCATTTTTCTTGTATATGAACATATCTCTAAGATTTTTTTATAAGCAGAACATAGATATTTAATATATTAAAAGGTATTTCCAAATTAGCCTTCATTCCTTTTTTTTCTAAGTAAAGATTTTTGTAAGAGAAGTTTTAGGTTCATAGCAAAATTAAGATGACAGTATAGAGATTTCCCATATGCCCCCTGATCCCACACATACATGGCCTGTCCCTTTAGCATCAACCCACCAGAGTGGTACATTAATTACAATGGATGAACATACATTGACACATCATTATCACCCAAAGCACATAGTTTACATTATGGGTTCAGTCTTGGTGTTGCATATTCCATGGGTTTGGACAAATGTTTAAGGGCATGTACCCATCATTGTGCTATCATACAGAGTGTGTTCACTGCCCTAAAAATCCTCTGTACTCTACTTACTCATCTCCTCCACCCACCTCTTAGCAACCACTGATCTTTTTATAGTCTCCACAGTTTTGCCTTTTCCAGAATGCTATATAGTTGGAATAATATTATTATGAAACCTTTACAGATTGGCTTCTTTCACTTAATAATATGCATTTACGTTTCCTTCATGTCTTTTCATAGCCTGATTGTTCATTTCTTTTTAGTGATGAATAATATTTCATCATGTAGATGTACCACAGTTTATCCATTCACCTACTGAAAGACATCTTGGTTGCTTGTAAGTTTCAGCAATTATGAACAAAGCTGTTACAAACATCTGTGTGCAGGTTTTTGTATGGTTGTGCTTTCAACCCCTCTGGGTAAATACCAAGGAACATGATTGCTGGATCATATGTAAGAGTGTTTAGTTTTCTCAGAAACCACTAAACCATCTTCTAAAGTAGCTGTACCATTTTAAATTCCCACCAGCAATGAGTGAGAATTCCTGTTACTCCACATTCTCACCAGCATTTGGTGTTGTCAGTGTTCTATATTTGTGTCCTCATTTTGTTCTGGTAAGTGCCCTCTATTCCTTTTTTACTGATTTATGCTCCCATCAGTAATGTTATCAAGTCCCCATTTCTTCATATTTTCATAAAGATAGTGTGCTGTCAGACTTTTGGATTTTTTGTTAATTTGATCATAGATGAAACATATTAGCAGTGTTGTTTAAATTTGCATTTATTTTATTATGAAAGAGATTGAGCATTTCATATCTTATGAAACATTATTATTTCCTTCTTTATGAACTCTGCTCAGTCATTGGTGATGATAAGATACTCAACATCACTAATCATCAGGACAATGTAAATGAAAACCACAATGAGCTATCACTTCATACTTATTAGAATGGCTATTATCACACAAACAAGAAATAACAAGCACGGGTGAGGATGTGGAGAAAAGAGAACACTCATGCAGTGATGATGGGAATGTAAATTTGTACTGCTACAATGGAAAACAATATGAATTTCCCTTCAAAATTAAAAGTGGAATACCATATGATCCAGCAATCCTACTTCTAGGTATTTTTTCAAAGGCAGTAACATCTCTACATTGAAAAGATATCAGATTCCCATATCCACTGCATTACATTAGCCATCCTGGATGCTAGACACTGTTCTCTTTAATACTTCCAGATAGTTCTTTCCTCAGGTCCTGGGTATCCTCACACCCATAAGCTAATCAATTTGTTTTTATTGAACACTTGAGAGAGACCCTCTGTAGGAAACTCGCTGGAGTTCTTTTTGTCTACAGCTGTCTCCTCTTTGGTACTCTGTCCTGTGAACACAAGTTGCCTTAAATCTCTCGGCACTGTCACCTATACCTCCAGCTGGGTGCTCTCCCTGTACCTTAGCTTGGAATCTCTCTCTCAGAGTCAAAGCGATGGAGTAAGCATAGAGCTCTCCTTTTTTGTTTTCAATTTCTTGGAGATCATTGTCCATTATTACCTGATGTCTACCATTTTTTATTTTTTCAAGTGAACAAATCTAGTCCCTGTTTCTCTATCTCGGTGCAAAGCAAAATTCTACAATTACAATTTTTTTTAAAGATTTTATTTATTTATTTGACAGACAGATCACAAGTAGGCAGAGAGACAGGCAGAGAGAGAGGGGGAAGCAGGCTCCCGCCTAGCAGAGAGCCCGATGTGGGACTCAATCCCAGGACCCTGGGATCAAGACCTGAGCAAAGGCAGAGGCTTTAACCCACTGAGCCACCCAGGCACCCCTACAATTACAATTTTAAAATAGAAGCCAGATCATACTCATTTCAGTCTGGATCCCAAACAGAAGTGCATGGCAAACAAATTAGTAAAATTTAAAGAATGCTTATATTCAGAGGGGTTATTCGTGGAGATTTGGTTGCACACTGAGAAGCCACAAAAAACAGTATAACCATCCTAGGCTAATAGCAGCAGAGCTGTTAGTAACCCTGGTCCCTTTGAGCCTAGGACATAAGATGTTTACTAGAACTCAGAAGGAGATCAAGTTAAGAAGCCTTCCTTGAAAAAAATGCGTGACCTGGGGTGCCTGGGTGGCTTAGTCATTAAGCGCCTGCCTTCGGCTCAGGTCATGATCCCAGAATCCTGGGATCGAGTCCTCTGCTTGGTGGAAAGCTTGCTTCTCCCTCTCCCACTCCCCCTGCTTGTGTTCCCTGTCTCACTGTCTCTCTCTTGTCAAGTGAATAAATACAATCTTTAGAAAAAAGAAAATGTGAGACCTAAGGTAAAACCGAAGGGAGGAGCCAGAGAAATATACTGACATCACTCTCTTCTATTGTCCTTTCTTTTTCCCATGGACTTAATCTAAATTAGAAGCCAAAGAATAGAATAGAACAGAAGAGAAGAGAAGAGACTAGCTTGCGTAAGTCAGCCTCTCAGAGCAGAGCAAGTTGTATTTGCAAAGGAAATGCAAGATACCTAGCCCGAGATACTTTTTGGCATGCCTCTCTGCATGCAGTTGCGTAAACCCTGGTAATCATGTTTGATTCTTTCATGTCCCTTACCTCCCCATTCCAACTGGCCACAGATTCTGTAGATCCTACTTTTCAATCAGTTACAAATTTATTGCTTCCTCCCCAACTTCCTACAGTCACTACTATTTTAATGAATGTTATCACTATGTTCCAATGCACTTTGCCATAACCTCTGAAATACTTTCCTGGTCTCCCAGTTTTAGTCCCCCTCTTTAGTCCATCTACTCTTTAGAAACAATGGGATTGATTTTCTTTCTTTTTAATTCAGGCCTGATCACATCATTTCACAACTTTATATTTTCCCATGGTTCATACATTTCAGTGGGGATTTCAAGATGACCCATTTTCTGGATTCTACCATTGTCACCATCTTAAGCAAGAGGAAGACATAATAAAATACAAAATGTAAAGCTGGTTGTTTTTCATAAATTTCTCTTGAAAACTCCTATTCTTCTAATCCTTCAAATGTCATCAATCTCTCATTATAGTTATGACTAGGTTACCTTTTTCCCACAGTGCTGAACTAGCTTCTTATCTCAACCAACTGATGCCTCTTTAGCACTCATTAAACTAAGAATTACTTCTATTAATCTTTACATTATTTCTCTTAGTAAAAGACTGATTTTTATGTAAGACATACCTTGTATCAACTTCAGATGTGAATTAGTTTCTCATTCTTAAAGTATTCAGGATCAATATTTAATTCACTTTATTGCTAAGTGAACTATCAATTAATTCAGTTTCTAATCCAATTTTTATTTTATGTGCTCAATGAAACAGTTTATATAGTATCTTAACATTTTAAAATCTTGGTTGCAGAGAATATACTTAAGCCATTTTTTTCATCTCAAATAAATACACAGAAATATTGTTCAAATGACACTTCATTTATCTAAATCAGTCTACAACCATAGAAGTTGTTTGCTGTGCTTAGAAGGGAACATATAACTTGGTGAACAATAATGATAAAATTTGATGTGCACTTACAAGGCCTAGCTCCTAGCTCCTAGCTTTTCATTATAGTTCCTTCCTCACTAAAATTTAATTCTTTACGACATTACTTATCTTTATATTACATTCCCTCAAAAGTTTAATCATTTCTGAAATGTCTGAGTCTTATCTGATTCTTCCACTTACTAGCTTGTGGCCTTGGACATGTTTCTCTTGGGATCTGTTTCCTCATCTGTGAAATGTGAATAATAACTTCTACTTTAGGGCAATTTTGTGAGGAATAACTGAGTTAATACATTAAAATGCTTAGAACAATGTTTGGAATATAGGAACAATCTACAAGTGTTATTATTATTATGAAATCAGGTATAAATGCTTATTCTGTCTCCTCCTCTATAAGGACAACAGTAAACCTGATTTGCACTATTGCTCCCCATCAATTTACATCTCATCAAAGACCTCATACTCTCAATTATCTTATTTTTCCTGCACCTTCCATTTCTCCCTTGTCACTTGCTCTTTCTTACCAGCATTTAGATATCTTCAAATATTTGTTTGACTGTAAACATAAACATGCCACTCAAACATGTTCCATGAGGATAAGTTCTTGTGTTCATTTTCTTTTTTATCACAGTATCTCAGTGTCTAATATATATGTAGGTACTCAATAAATATTAATTGAATTAAGGAATGGAAAAATCATAAATTAATCATTTGAGGGCCTGAATGCTTTAGCTCTTAACCTATTTCCTGCCAATGCTTCACAGACCAACATCTACATCTATTTTCATTTCCCATTCATTTCTCATTCCTCAGCAAACTGATCTCTACTTCCTCCATTTCACTTAAGTGGTTGTTATCAATTAAGTTAAAATATATGTTGCATCAAGGGCGCCTGGCTGACTCAGTCAGTAGAATATGTGACTCTTGATCTCAAGATAGTAGGGAGTTTGAGTCCCATATTGGGCATGTAGAGATTACTTTAAAAAAAATATATATATATGTGTGTGTGTGTGTGTGTGTGTGTGTATATACTATATATATAGTTGTATTTAACTTATGGCCTGGAAACAATACATAACCAATTCAAATTCAATATAAAGCAAGTTCATCCCTCTTAGAAAGTTAAGTTTTTAAATGATAAAGCTTTCACTGTAAGGCAGACATAGAAAATCTTTAAGTAACGTATTACAGAGATTCAGAGAAAAAGGGTCTGATACTTAGACACTGTAAGTAGGATGATAATGTGAGAAGAACAGAACAATGGAAAAAGAAGAGATCAAGACAAGCTTTTTGCATTTACTGGAAACAAATGTTGCTAATAGCATCAGTGAGTCTAGCAATAGGCAATAGATAGTATGCCTTGTTCCATAACTAGTGTGGGGGGAACCTTCCCCCCATCCTTGGGAGGAATGGAGTAAATGAGCAAGAGACCTCAGAAAAAATGGGTAACACTTCCATTTATAGCTATGGTGGGTTAGATGGCATTGAAAGCCTCCATGCTAAAGTAATATTCAAGCTATATTTTACAAATGTACAACAACAATTTCAGGGAGTTATCCAGTAACCAATGAAAAGTTCTGATCCTAAAAGCAAGGAAAAACACAAGTTTAACAGATTTCCTTGTAAGGATTTTTTGCACACTCCAGCTAAGGAAAACAGAACCCAATTAAACAGTAACTTTCTCTGGAGGGAAAAAAAAGAGATTGTGGTTCAGGGATGCCAAGAAAGTTGGGGGCAGGAATCAGAGGCCCCAGAATGTTAACCCTAATAATCTCTGTAAAATTTTTTCAGAGTTTTTGCTTTTAGATGGCATTTAATCTGTGAGTACATGGTTGGATCTCTGGAAAACCTAGGAGAGAATAGCTACCAAGGACTAGAGAACAGAGAAGAAATTCTTAGTCTGAACAATAGTGAAGAGATACGGACGGGATTTTGGTCTTTCTGGAACAGAGACACCTTATGAACACTTTAGGCTTTCAGTAGAAACTGAGGAAAAACCATATCATACAAATAAGGACTATGCCATAAAAGTAAGGATTGTGCTCTGAGAGTATGGGCAAACCAGAACTGTCCTCTCTAATAAATCTTTAGAGCAATCATTGATCAAATTAGTGTGATCCAATGGTAATGTAAGTAGACCCCAGAACAAAACTCAATACTATTTAGAGGATATTAAAATAACCCAAGAACTCTTCAAAGTATTTTCTAAAATATCCAGCATATAATAAAAATAACTAGGTATATAAGGAAGCAGGAAAACACTATTCAATTGTGAAGAGATACAATACACCCAAAGACATTCTAGACACTGGATTTAGCAAACAACATTTTCAAAGTAAATATGTGTGTTATAATTAGACAAAATAAAGGAACAATTAAAGAAAATATGGATCAAATATATGAGGGGGGAAATTTCATCAGAGTTGAATAATGAAAAGAAAATAGAAATTCTAGAACTAAGATACAATGTCAGAACTTAAAAAAATCATACGGTGGGATAAACTGTAGACTTTATAGAGCAGAAGACAAGATTAATGAACATGAAGATAGAGCAACAGAAAAACACCAAAAGAAAAAAAGAAAAAAAATGAAGTATAAGAAACATATGGGACATGGTCATAAAAGACACAAAACAAAATATAAAAGACACACAGGACATGATCACAGCATCTAGGATATATATAACTGGAATCCCAAAGGGAAAAAGTGAAAAGAAATAGGATGGAAGCCTTTTTTTTTTTTTTTTTTTTTTTGAGAGATAGAGAGAGTGAGAGCACGGGTGAAAGGCAGAGGGAGAGGACTCTTAAGCATGTTCCATGCCCAGTTCAGAGCCCCATGCAGGGCTTGATCTCCTGGCCATGAGATCATGACTTGAGCTGAAATCAAGAATAGGGTGCTTAACTGACTGAGCCATCCAAGTGCCTTGGGATGAAAGCTATATCTGAAGAAATAATTACAAAAATGTCCAAATCTACAGGAAGAAAAGTATCAACTCACAGATTCAAGTATTCCACAAATCTATATGAGGTTAAAAAACACACATCCACATACCCCCTTAGGCACATCATGTTCACATTGCTGAAAATGTGAACACGCAGCTAGGTGAAAAATACTCATTACTCCAAATAAGCGACAAAAGAAATTATGGATGCCAAAAGTCATGAGATGACATCTTCAAAGTGGTAGAGGAAGAAAAAAAATAATTTGAATCCAGAATTTTATTATTTAGCAAAAACAGCATAAATGAAGGTAAATTTCAGACATTTTTAGATGAAAACAGATAAGAAGCAAAAAAAAAGTGTAAACATTGTATCACTAGCAGACCTAAAGATTGTGAAGATTGTAGAGAATTATAGGTACAATAGGAAGTCAATAAAAACATAACAGACAGCTTTTATTTTACGTTTGTTTTTTAAATTTTTTTAAACTTGAGTATAGCTGACATGCCACTATGCAGCACTATTACAATATCATTGACTATATTTCCTATGCTGTACTTTTTCCCCCATGACCTATTTATTCCATGACTAGAGGCAACAGACAGCTTTTAATTAAATAATTCTCATCATATAACATAAGAGTAAGTGTCATAACTGGGTTCTATTTGTAGGCAAAATAATTTGGCAAAACTAGATGATAAATACTTTAAAAGAAATTTTAGGAGAATATGAGTAGACAGACAGTTTCCTTAGTTATGACATAAAGTAATAGAAAATTGCTATTTAAATAATGAACTTTTCTTGGAGACTAAAAAGTCTTCAGAGCCCCATGTCTTCATGGGGCTATTTCTACATGAAATAGAAGGTAGGCAAACGAGGCCAAGAAAAGTTTTGTGTTTATTTCCTCTTTCTATTAGGTTTCTGGATGTGTTTTCTATTAACAATAATAAAATATTTGAAAATAATTTTTCTGTATTTGGAAGAAATAGCAAAATATGGGACCTGTGATAAATAAGTTTCTTAATATAACAAACTTTATAAATATGCTCTTACTCTTTTTCTTTTTTCAATATCTTTAAAGACAGTAAGATTATATAAGGTAATCATTAAAACTATGCATGGATTTTGAAACACATATAAAACATTTGTATAAAAGGAATAACATAAAATGGTTGAGAAGAATTAGAATTATAGGAGTAAAGTTTCTATATGTTTCTACACCCAAGTATGAGTCTGAAAAACATCTGATAAGTTGAGATGTATATTGTGAGCCCTAGAGCAACCAGTAAGAAAAATAATTCAAAAATATAATGAAAAAGCCACAAAAGGAATTAAAATATTCCACTAAAAAACACCCACTTAACACAAAAGAAGGCAAAACAGGAGGCTCAGAGGAACTAAATTCATGAGACGCATAACATGTCACATGTTTTATGACATGTTTTGTGTTTTGTGACATGTCACATGTTTTGTGACATGTTTTGTTACATAAATGTAACACAAAACAGCAGATGTAAATCCGAACATATCTATAATAACATTAAAAATGAATAGATTTAACATTCTGACCAAAAGCAGAGAGTATCGATTATCAACTACATGCTTTCTACAAGTAATATGCTTCATGTTCAAAGAAATAGTTTAAAATTAAAAGGATAGAAAAGGATATACCAGCAAATCAGACTTGGAGAGATAGCCCTAAAAAACTGCAGGATTATTAGATATTTCTGGAGGAGTTTTGGAAAAGTGCTGGGGATCTGACCCCATGTGGATATGGAGAGAGCAAGACGATGATGTCAGGTGGTCAAGGATAAATATCTAGAATGAAGTTTCCTTTTTTTTTTTTTAAGATTTTACTTATTTTTTTTGAGAGAGAGAGAGGATGAACAGGAGGAAGAGGCAGAGGGACAAGCAGACTCCCCGTGGAGCAGGGAGCTGGACCTGGGGCTCATTTCCAGGACCCTGAGATCTTGACCTGAGCCAAAGTCACACTCTTAGCCAACTGAGCCACCCAGGCACACCTGGAATAAGGATTCCAATAAGGACTACCTTATTACATTGTGTACATTGTGTAAGCGCATTGAGGCCAACCAGCGGTGGGGTTATGTAATGAATGGATTGTGGAACCTCAGTTATAAATTTAGAACTGTCAAAATTCTGGTACTTGGGTTGAGAAGGAAACAGAGCAAGCACATTTATAACATAAAGGCAAATATTAGGCCCCGCAAAAGCTGGGAGATAGTTTCTCCTATTTGTTCCTCAAGGCAGGGGATCCTATATATCTTTGTCTCATGAGGGCTTAGTTCAGTGCTTATCATATGGCACATACCAGCAGATATGACTGAAGGATTGAAAAAAGTAATAAAAGTCAAAGAATGAGTCACAAGCAATAAGACAGATTTAGCTAATTTAGGCCCAAAATCAGAGTAGGATTAATATAGGGCAGACTTAAGACTGATTTACTGAGCACTTCTTAATTTGTGTACTTAAAAAGAGAATGGTATAAAGCAGTGCTATACCTGATTAGAGCCATGATAAAGAATAGGACAAGGACTGAGAGCCTGGAAGTTCATTTCAAACATAAATGACCTTTTATAAATGATATAGTATAAGGATCTTATTTGTTTGATAGTGCAGAGAAGTGCTCAATGGTACCTTCTCATTAGTGTTCATTATATGCATTATATGCATTGTGAGTGTTATTTAGGAAAATGATATAACCACATAATATAGAAAAATATATGCATTATATGCATTGTGAGTGTTATTTAGGAAAATGATATAACCACATAATATAGAAAAATAGTTTTATGAAAGGAAAGTACATACAAATATTAGATGTTAAGTTGAAAGAGAGAAAGACTTTAGAATAAGAAAATGAACAAGGTCCACTTTCAGGTGGAAATTCTCATCATTAAAAAATAAGATACCTTTTTAGGGGTGCCTGGGTAACTCTGTTGGTTAAACGTCTACTTTTGGCTCAGGTTATGATCCCAAGGTCCTGGGGTCGAGCCCTGAGTTGGCCTCCTTCCCTCTCCCTGCTCGTCCCTTCTCTGTCTCTCTCTCTCAAATAAATAAAATCTTTTTTTAAAAAAGATAACTTTTAATTCTAGAAAAGTTTAATTCTAGAAAAGCCTGAATTATCTTCCTAGTCATATATCATTTTCATTATGAAGAGTTGCATTCACATAATGTTTTTAGAAAAGGTGTCATTTTATTACTTTATCCTCCCATCTGTAATTTGTCATTTAATATGCATATGTATATGCATATCTTATGTTTAATTAAAATACATAATTTAATTATATTATATATTTAATTAATATATCTATAAATATATACACCTGTCTTCTATAAAATATATTTCATAGAATTAATATATACATAGTACCACAACTGGCTCTATGTAACACACACATACACAAAATGCAGACTCATTTAAAATTTACATTCCAAATTAACTGTCTCTATACAATTTTTATAGTGTTACATCATAACTTAATGTTTCTTAATTGTTTCAATATCTCAACATTATGGATTAAAGTAAAATCATGCTCACTGGGTTTGCTAGAATTTTCCATACCTTCCTTTAGTTCTTATTGCTGCAGATGAATACTTTCATCCATTTTTGTTGGGTTCTTTTCTCCTTCCCCACAGGATATGATATGATAAACTTGTTCCTTTCTCTTTTAGTCATCAACTTGCTCTTTCTTCCTTAACCCCAGAAGATGGTGGTTTTGTTGGCAATTTATTTATAAAATTGAGCCATCCAGTGTCAATCTCATGTATTTAATTTTTCCCTCAAAATATCTTGGTCCCACACTCTTTGTATTGTGACAAAACAACCTGGTAGCTTTACCCATTAATTCAACATTTGCTCCAGTCTACAATTACATTGCCTCAAACTCTACCATGACAGGACTGCATTCCTGATCTATCTCTTCCCACTTTGGAGTACATATACGACTTATGACTTCATCCCCCTTTAAATGTTTCCATTTCCCGAGCCCCTGATGTTCTTCACCTCTGCTCAGTTATTTCCCACATCAAACACCTTTCCTTTACCCGTCTGTCAGCTCAGTGTGATTCAGTGTACAATTAGTTAGGTAATTAATAAATCAATGTGTAAAATAAAAATGGAAATGAATAGTGAGGCCAAGGTCCAATGCCAGGGGAATTTATTCTCAAATAAATTGAATAGTTTCCACGCAAGTGCATGAAAGGAAGTTAAGGGTTTTTAGTGATGTACAGACATCACTAAAAATAGAAGCCCAGCAGACATAATACCCCCTACAAGATTATCTCAAAAACATATTCATCATCAAGACTTTATTTCCAAATCTCTCTGAAGACCAAGTAGGAAATCAAAAGGATGGCAACTAAGGCAGAAGGAACTTTGGGCACTGATCTATAATATCAGAAAAATTACAGAGATTGCACAGGAACTGTTATGCAGGAAAAATAGAAAGTAAGGAGGAGAAAACTGTAGATTATGGCCAAACCATAAAAGTTCTGGAGTTGCAGAGAGAAACGTTTCACCAGTCTCGGTAGATATGGACAGCCATTGAAGGTTTTATGAGAGGCTGACATAAATGGAGTTTCACACTATCACAAAACTTTTCTGACACCAATGTTTAGGATAAATCAGTGTTAAGATCAAGTGTGTTGGAGGACAAGATTCAGGCAGGAGTCTGTTTAAATTGTGCTTTAGAAAGCCACACATCTCCATGGAAGCCAGATGAGCACATGTGGAACATTTTAGGCTGTGGGGCTAGGCTGTAGCTCTACTCCTGACTCCATTGTTTATCAGTTTGGTGACTTTAGGCAAATAATTAAATCTCTCTGGGGATCATTATCTCCATCCAGAAAACAGAAACTACAAGTAGTTCCTTCTTTTTAGATTTGTTGCGGATTGCATAAGGTAAATTGTGAAAGGTCCTGGTGCTCTGGTGACACCTAATAAGGAACCATTTACCAAATAATCACAGCTACTGTCATCGTCAATGGTGTTAAATAAAAGGAGGTAGTAGAAGTGAAAATAGAAAGTAGCATCCGGAAGTAAAAGGCGCTTTGGAGGTAACTGAGGATTTTTCAACTTATCAAGTAGGTATAAGAAAGAGTCAGAGATGTCTCTGAGGTTTCATTCTGGGTAAGTCGGAGACTGCGTGTGCCATTAATCAAAACATACAGGTCACCAGGAGTTGCTGCTTTTGGAGACGGAGTAATAAATTTGGGATTGTTCATGCTGATTTCAAGGTACAAGTAGGTCATACAGGTAGAGCAGTTATTATGCAGCTGAAAATGTATCTTACAAATCAAGTATAGAAATATAAATCCTGTAATTGCACAGACAGGCCTGAAATCTTAAGAAGAGAATCCCTAACAGAATAAATGATAGCTTCAGGAATGAAAGCATCACCACACCTCAACCATTCCCTAAGGCTTGCTTCCAAATGTGCTTCTCACACAGGTTTCATAAACTAATCCCCTCGGTTTCCCTGTGGTGGTGCCACCACTGTCTGCCACATCTGCTTTAGTTTGCTCACTCATAACTCATCTTTCTCTTAATGCCAAAACACCCAGCCACCTGCATCATCTGGGTGACTGTTTGCACAATGCAACTGAAGGAACTGAGGACACCTTTCCTCTTTGCAACTGATGTCTCTGTCTATGAAACGACTCTAAGGATTTCCTTGCCTTCACCCTGACGCTCAGACCAAATTCTAAGGAGTTAGACCGAATAATAATTCCCTTAACAGTCAGTCTGCTACAATCAGACTTTTTTTTATGACAAATATTTTCCCAGGGGATTCTATAATCTATACTATAATTTTTAATCTATCAATTCAAATAGACCCAATTCAAATGAGCCCAGTTGAATTTTCCAATTTTTTTTCCCCTGTTTCCTGTGTCCCATTTCCCATTGTTTCTACGAATGAGCTCCCAGGTCCCTTCCACACTCTCTGAAAAAGAATGTATTTCTACCTTTTTATCTGCCCAGATCTAAGGATTGTTCTTTTTCTCTTCCTGAAGCTGTTTCCTCAGGACTTCAGGCTATCCGGCAGTGTCTTGTCCCTTCCACCTGTCCAGTTGACTACCCTGGAAGCAGCCTCTGAAATACACATAGTCTCTTGAATGTTGAAGACTATTCTACAAGTTATATTTGGAACACTTTATAATTGACGAATGGCAACATGAAGACCGGCTGTGAACTATCTTAGTAACTTGGGTGAGAAGCAAAAGCAGCACTGGGAGGCTGAAAACATTAAAACAAAACAAAACAGAAAACCACACATGAAAATTAAGACTATTTTGAGATCTTGCATTTCTAAGATCTTTATAAGTTATTTTTAAATCAAATTCAGTGAAAATGGAGATTTTATAAGTCCCATTGGTATCTGCTTGAGATACTATAACAGTCATGGTGAAGAATTTTCCTTACATTTAATACATTTGTTCCTTTTGTTCTGTACAATTCCAGCAAGCATTTGTATGATACGGAGATGTAGGTGTATTGAGAATCATAACTTTCTTTTTCTCTTTCCAAATATCAACTTGATTCCTTTCTAGCCCTAAAGTAAGTTATCTAATCAAAGGGTTGCATGAGGTCAAATCTTGAGTTGGACATTGTTGATATGCCTGAGGTAAGGGTCATCACCAATGTAATGACTCCTTATAGATTTACGAAGAGCCTAAAGCTCCAGTCCAGCTTCAACCACAGAATAAAAACACAAAAGGAGAGTATTTTGCTTAGTTCACTTTGAAAAAGTGAAACTCTGTGCCCCAGTATCAGTTTTTCCTGGTGCACACTGTTGGCTTGTCTTGAGATTTGACGGGAAGGAAAAAAAAATTAAAAGAACAAGAGAGAAGTATTTCCAGATTCTGATCTGATTCCAGACTCTAAAGAATGCCCCAAGAGTAACAGAGTCAATCACAGCATACCACTGGGTATAAATGCAGATATTGTCCAAGAATCCAAAAACAGTTAATTTGGGTCTTTTAAAATTTCTTCTGAGCCAGTTCTGTTCAAAGTGTGTAATAGAAAAATAATCTGTTTACATTATGCTTAGCAAATGCCAAAACACCTGCTCAAATAAGACTTTTAAGGAATTTGTATGCTTTTTTAATCATTGTGAAATATTTCTTTTGTTTTGTCTCCAAATGCATAATTCAATTTTCTACACAGAATGATGGCTCAATAAATGTTATCATGTAGTGATTTACACTTGAGAAATACTATTGCAGCAGATGATATGAACTGCAAGATTATCTGTACTAATATTTTTATAATTTTGATATTCTATAAAAATTTGTTGAGTGCCTATTAGTACCAAATGTATACAAGGCCCTGAGTATACAATAATAACAAAACAAATATCAGTCCCTGACTTGTTGGAATTTTCATAGTCTAAAATGTAATTCATATGTGCTTTTATTCTATAGAGTGATCTGTGGAATAAAGTCAATTTTGCTAATAGGAGAGTAGCCCAGAGAAGCGTCCTGACCTGCACTCACAGATCAGTCATGGTTCTCAGTATTAAGAAACACACTGCCCGCTGCGGGAAAAAGTACATATTAAAAGTTAAATGAAATCTAGCTTTTCAGTAGGATTTTACATTTACAAGGTGATTTTCAAATTATGACTTTAAAGGAAAGGAAAAGTTGCACTGCTATATAGCTATATATGGCTGACCACTAATGATTACTTATTCTCTGATTTTGTTTCCGGATTTGTTTTTAGCTGAAATACTGTAATGTTTGTGATCTACAGTTATACCTCAAATCTCTTGAATTCAACTTACTAAACGTTTATTTTTATGTGCAAGTCATGTGTTCAGTGCTGAGACTATAAATCTATCAAAGATAAGCATTCCCCTTTTAAGGAATTCATCTAATATCTACATGGCCTTCTATATGTCTCTTGGTTCTAAATGTTCTTGGTTGCAGGGATGCCTGGGTGGCTCATTCAAAAAGGTCATGATCCCAGGGTGCTGGGATTGAGGCCTGCCCTGCGATGGGTTTCTCTGCTCAGCGGGAAGTCTGTTTCTCCCTCTCCGTCTGCCCCTCCCCCTGCTCTCCCTCTCAAATAAATAAATAAAATCTTTAAAAATATATATAAATGTTCTTGGTTCCAGTAACAAATATTTAGCCAATCCTAAATATAATGCTAAAAGAAGATTTTAATTTATAACATCTAATGACCCAGTGAAAATAGTAAATTCATATTGTTTGTCACCATTAGATTTGTAGGCAAACAAAAAAAGACCTATGGTGGTATATTATGGAAATTTAATTAATTTAGTTTACTTCTTTCAATAACAGATGTGGAATTTACTATAACATCTATAGATGTCACCTCCTTATTGATTATAAGCTAATCATTAATGAAACTTAGAGTTGAATGCTGAAAGTTTTGCTTATTTAAATTGTGAAAGAGCAACAAAGGTTAAAAAAACACAGACACACTAATTAACTAATTACTTGAAGATTACCTTATGAAGCTCTTCTTAAACTTCAATATATCATTGACAGTTCTGTAATCTCAATCAGACTTATTGAGATTAGATCCAAAATCTAATGCTGGATTTTGGCATTAGAACTCTGTTCTAGTGGTTTAAAGATAACTGTATCGGTGGGCTTTAAAAAATTAAACAAGGCATTAGGGAATTCCACTGGCTTGATAAGATTCTGGTTATTTATTTTGCATCTGTGAGAGTTGCCCTAGGGCACTCTTCCTTAGGTTATTGCCTGAATAATATGCTGAGATACGAAAACAGAAAGTGCTAGTTGTAGTGAGGGTATGAGGTTCTTGCTAGCCCATGATGGATAGAGCCCACATCTCCCTCCATTCCTGGGCTATCTGCTACAGGAAACGGCTGTGGTTATGATGGGCAAACACTGGATGTGTACTCAATACATTCTTGCTTATTTACCTAGTAAACTTTGACATAAGTATTATCCTGACTTGCAAAAATATTAAAAAATGTAATAGCTATTTTTCTTAGAATACAGGCTCCTGTGAAGATTAAATGAGTTCAGTTACATGATTGCATATGGTAATCTATCAAAGGTAATACAGATACAAGACATTATTACTATTATTTCTTTTCTCATGGAAACCTTACCTTTGCTTTGTAGCTAATGTTGATTAATATTACGTCCAACCATAGTCTCATCCACCACAAAAATTAATGCAGATCTGTTACTAACAAAAGCTAACAGAGCATTGATTTCCACTCCTAATACTATGTATCATATACGTTGATAATAGGAATCTGGCAGTGCAGCAACATCTGTCAATATGCTGAGCCTTCTTTACATCTAAGATGGACGCCATAATCTCCAGGACTGACATACAGAGGTAAGAAATGTACCTTTAAAAAGCCCTACTGCCGTTGCGGTGCCTGGGTGGCTTAGTACGTTAAGTATCCCACTCTTGATTTTGGCTCCGGTCATGATCTCAGGGTCCTGACATCTAACTCCATGCTCAGCAGGGAGTCTGCTTCCTTCCCTCTCCCTATGCGCCTCTCCCTTCTCAAGCACCTGTGTGAGTGCACTCTCTTTCTCTCTATAAAGTAAATAAATCTTTAAAAAGCCCTACCGCCTTTGCCATCACCCCCTCCGAAGGGCCAGCTGCTGTGGAAATGACTGTGATGATTTGATGGTTTGCCTTTGGTCCCTTTTATTCTCTTGGTATGACCAATTATCAATCCACAAATATATGATTAAAGCAAGTCCACTCCAGGTATGCCTTTGTATCAATCTCTCTTGTAAGATAATTTTTTCTTGTTAGTCTAGTTAGGTCCCATAATATTATTTAATTTACCCATATGTCCGTCTTTCTGAACCCTTTAGATCCTGTTGAGTTACCTTTCTCTCTCTTAACCTGGAAAAAAGAAGGGCTCTCCCACATTCCTTCTCCTATCATCTACTAGGCAGTTTCTCTTCAATAGCTGTGTTCTCCTGTCCTCCCCAAGTTGAGCAGGGTCAGTGCTCATCACCTAGTTCTCTCTCTCTCTCTCTCTCCTTTCTTTTCTTTAGTCCATTTCTCCCTCTGAATAAAAGTTTATGGGATATCTTCAAACCTTTATTCTCCCTATTGGCAAGCAACATTGAAGGAACCTAACAGATTTTACTTAAGAGATGAGGTTGCTTCTGATAATTTCATGGCAAAAGGGGATGGAAACATTTCACACTTGTCTAAACACTACTCTTCCCCAAAGTACAAGAGAAAAGCATCCCAAAATTAAACTCCATGTAGACATCCAATTTCCTGTTTTCCCTACCTGATTCTCAAAGTGCAACTCTCTAGCACTTTCTTTTTCTGATCCCTTTGGGAGGAAGTGTCATCTGTTATCAATGGGGTGAGCTCACTGTGAAATCCATCCCTCCTTCTCACTATGTGTATTAGTCAGCTTGGGCTGCCGTCACAAAATATCATAGATTGGATGGCTTAAACAACAGAAACTTATTTTCTCACAGTTCTGGAGACTAGAATAAGAAAGAGATCAAGGCACAGGATAGCTGGGCTCTGGTGAGAGCTCTCTGCCTGGTTTACAGATGTCTGCCTTCTCACTGGGTCCTCACATGACCTTCTCTCAGAGTGTGCACTCAAAAAGACATTTTTCTCTCTGACTTCTTATAAGGACACTGATCCCATCAGATTAGAACCACACCTTTAAGACCTCATTTAACTTTAGGTACCTTTTAAAAGCCTTATTTCCAAATATAGTCACATTACAGTGAGGATTTCAACATACAAATTTGAGGGGACATGATTTAATCCATCACAGTTTATTTCTCCTTATGTGTCTTTCTCAGTTTTAATGAGTCCCAATCTCCTAGAAATTCTAGGGAGAGCAGGCACTCTGTATCTGGACCATCATGAGGTCTCTGTATCAGTGAAAGCTACAGCTAATGACTGCACAGATTTCTCTGGATTTTTCTGCTTAGTCCCTGCCTTCTGACGTTGTCTTACTTTCTTTGTCACTCTGTCTCTTTCTGTCTCTCTTTCTTTGTCTGCTTCTCTCTTTATCTCTCTCAAACTCTCTCTCTCTCTCCACCTATCTCTCTTTCTCTATGTCTCTCTTGAACCTGCACACACAGACACACACATACAAACTCACATCTCTCAAGAACAAGTATTAATCTCCAGAGACAGCACAGTCGAAACCAGAGGCTAAAATTCAAATGCTACCAGAGCCAGCTCGGTAATGTCAATACAGAGTAGAAGAGATGACATGTAAAATTGGGGATATGGAGAACTGGAGAAAGTCTGCTTATCTAAATACATCATATTCAAATGCACTGTGCACAGAAAACGTAATGTCACCAAGCTGAATTCAATCTGTGCATTAGTGTTTTGTGTCCCTTGGTGTAAAAACAATTTTAAAAAGAGAAATGCCTTCCTAACTAACAGGCGATCAGGCTACCTATTTGTAGCGGATTTGCACCTACCACCGCAATGGATAGCAGTGTTCTTTCTCTTTCTTCACCTCCCCGCTAGAATCCTTTCAAATATGCCCCCTCAGAACTGTGGAAATAATACGCAAGTTCCTGCTTCACTGGGTTCATCCTGACACCCTCAAAGTGGCAATGAACATTTACATGTGTTCTGTGATATTCGCAACCAAGGATATTTACCCAGTCTCCATCTGGGTAGGGGTTGGGTTGATTTTCTTACTCCCCTAGGAATCCTTATCTCTTATAAAGACACAAAGTCAGCCACAGTCCTGCTCCATTGAGAGCTGTTTCAGAAGGCAAGGATGAGAGGTCACTGTGGAGTCCCTCATTTTGGCCAACAGCAAACACCCTCCTGACTGCACCCTGACTCGCAGCTAGAAGTACCATCATAAGGGCTCTAAACTTTGGACTGGGGAGCAAGTTAATTCTTTCTTCCTCTCTGCAGAGAGGAACATCCACCATACAACAGAGTAATTTCCCAGACTGTATGCATAATACGTTAACCTCTAGTCCTCATGTACAGTGTTTTATAAATAGGATTTCAGTTCCCTAACCTACTACCCACCATCCCCCATGCCTCTACTGCAACTCCTGCACAATCACATCCACAGATACAAGCCTATCCCCAACACTAAGGATCTGAAACAAGACAACAAAGGAGGCCATACACTGTATGTCTAAATATGCATTTATAAATTATATTAACAATATCAAGTAGATGTATCCTATCCGACTTCCATACCAACCTGGAAGTCCATGCTCAAATTTAAAATTCTTGGACATTTCAGAATTTACTGTGGAATGGGGAACATAGTCCCCTCTACACTATATCCTAGTTCATGTTCTTGCCACTTCCCAGCTCTGTCCCCCAAGTGAAAGGCCCCCCATACAGGCGTGTAGCCACTTTGATAGGTAACAGTGCATTTGAGCCTCAGTTTCTCCAGTATAATACTGGACCTATAATACCTAAAGGATAAGATTGTTCAGAGGCTTAAAGTATATAGCATTCTTTAAGTATTAGTTCTTGTATATAATAGGCTCTCGATAAATTGTTCCTTTCTTCAATTCCCCCTTTCTTACAAATAACCTATTCACTATTTCTAATAAAATTGTGGTTATATAATTTGCACTTCTCATTCATTATTATTCCATGTCACAATGGACAACATGGAAACAAGGATGATGAGTGGGTTTCAGCCCATATAGGTACAATGTTTGTGTTAGGCTATAATGAAAATGCTCTATGTCCAAGTAAAAGGGGCCTTTTTACATTAATTAACATCTGGAAGTACAGACCTGTAGGGGAAACTGGACCCTTTTTCCCAATTCTGCAGACACTAAACTCTTTTCCCACAAAAAGCAGAAATAAACAAAGAAAAGAAGCAATTGAAAGGAAAGCAGGGATGGTGAGAACCAGGTCACAAGGTGTGTATGTGCAGAACCTAAGTAACAAGAAGGAAACAGCCATGTTCAGCCTGAGGTATGGGACCCATCTTTACCATTCATTTTTCTAGGAAAGCTGAGGTTTGGTATTGCCAACAGAGAAAAGTTGCATATCACGGAGAAGGCTGTGAAGGTAAATTCCAACCGTTCTTCAGGACCTGCTGGTAATCCCAGCGGTCAAGCAAGCAGCCGCTGACGTGAGATTCAGTGAGAAGGGAAGGGAATCCCAGGTTCACTTCCAGAGGGCCTGTTGGACTTTCTGACCTCTGGCCTTCCGTCCCCCAACATCTGCAATTCATGTCACTCTAATTCAGCTATGTGGCTTTCTTTCTGTTCTTTCCCAAAGACTTTTTAATTAAAAAAATATATATATAGCTTTGTTAAGATATAATTCACATACCACATAATTCACCCTTTAAAGTACACAACTCCATGATTTTAAATATTTTCACAAATACATTTTTATAGTTGATTTTAAATATTTTTATCACCTCACAGAAACTCTATACCCTTTAGCTCTCATTCCACTGTCCTCTTGTCCTATATCCCTTGCCCTCAGCAACTGCTAATCTACTTTTTATATCTCTTTATTTTCTTATTCTGGATTCCCATATGAATGTCATCATATGTTGTCATTTGTGACTGGCTTCTTTCACCGTAATGGTTCCAAATTTCATCTATGTTGTACATTTATCAATTATTCATTCCTTTCTATGGTCAAATAATATTCTATTTTATAGATGCAGATATTTCGTTTATGCATTTGTCAGTTAATGGATATTTGGGTTGTCTCTACATTTCAACTATTATGAATAATGTTGCTATGAACATTTGTGTGTAAGTTTTTGTGTAGACAAATATTTCCATTTCCCTTGGGTATATAGCTAGGAGTGGAATTGCTGGGTCCTATAGTAACTGTATGTTTAATTGTTTGAGAAACTGTCAATCCATTTTCCAAAGTGGCTGCATCATTTTGCATTCCTATAAGCAGTGTGTGACTTCTAGTCTCTCCATATCCTTACTAACAATTGTTATTATCTTATTAATTTATTTTTATTATAGCCATCCTACTGGATAAGAAGTGGCATCTCATTATGGTTTCGATTTACATTTCTTTAATGATCAATGATGTCAAGCATCTTTGCATATGCTTACGTACCTGTTGCATATTGTCTCCGAAGAAATGCCTGTTCAGGGGCACCTGGGTGGCTCAGTTGATTAAGCATCTGCCTTCATCTCAGGTCCTGGTTCTGGGATCGAGACCGGCATTGGGTTCCCTGATGGGGAGGGGACTCTGCTTCTTCCTCTCCCCCTGCCCAGTCCCTTGCTCTTGTTCTCTTTCCCTCTCTCTCTCTCTTAAATAAATAAAATCTTAAGAAAAAGAAAAAGAAATTCCTGTTCAGACCATCTGTCCATTTTTAATTATTTTGTCTTCTAATTGGTGAGTTTTAAAGTTCTTCACATATCCTATACACAAGTCCTTTATGAGACATATGATTTGCAAATATTTTCTCCCATTCTGTATGTTGTATTTTGAAAGTCTTAATGGTGCCCTTTGAAAAAAACTTTAATTTTGATGATGTCCAGTTTATCTATTTCTCTTCATGTGTTGCTTATATGTATGATGTTATGTTTAGGAATCCTTTCCCAAGTCCAAGATCATGCAGATTTATGCCTATGCTTTCTTTTAAGGGTTTTACAGTTTTAGCTTTTAATTCTTATTTCCTCTGCCTGGGACCCTCTCACTTGGCTTTTAGAATGGTTAGCTCTTTTATTGTTTAGGTCTTGTCTCAAAAGTCATGTCTTCAGGGTGCCTGGCTGGCTCAGTTGGTTGAGGGACTCACTGCCTTCAGCTCAGGTCAATTATCCTGGGGTCCCGAGATTGAGTCCTGCATTGGTGGGGAGTCTGTTTCTCCCTCTTACCCTCTCCCCTCTCATGATCTTTTACTCATTCTCTCTCTCTCAAATAAATAAATAAAATCTTTAAAAAAAAAGTGATGTCTTCAGAAAGGTCTTTGCTAACCACTTTATCTAACATTGGCTATCCTCTCTACATATTTCTATATCATAAAACCATATTTTTTTCTTCATAATAACTTTTATAATCAGAAATTTCATCATTCATTTATTCATTCATTAATTTGCTTACCTACTCACTTACTTACTTATTGTCAATTTCTACCCACTAGAATATAATCTCCTAAAGTGTTATGTTGCTGCTGGGTTAATATTGCAAGCAGGTTTTTTTGTTTGTTTGTTTATTTGTTTTTATTGAGAGTAGTTTTTAGGTGCTCAATAAATAACACGTTAGTGAATGGCAAGCAACAAAAAAGGAAAATTTCTACAGGGTTCCAGGTTAGAAATAGTAGAAAAATCCTGGTGAGTGTAATATGAGTGAGTCTATGTTAATATATTCATCTATTAATCAGATATGTAAAAGTTGGATTCCACTTCTATTCACGGGTCAAGGTAAGACATTGTGGTTAGTATCAAAATCCAAGTTCAAGACAAAAAATATGTAAATAGCAGAAAGAAAGATACAACATGTTGTATTTATTTCCTTAGATTCATTTTCTAATAGTTAAAAAAATTAAGTTGATTGGAAAGCTAAAAATTGATATTCAAAAAGTGAGGCTGATATTTAAAGATCACCTTGAGACTATTGATCTAGTCACAAAAGGTCAACTATTTGAATACACAAGTGATTTATACAAATTAAGTGCATTTAAATGCAACACAACTTGAAATAATTTCCACATTTTAATGTGTATGTCCCTAGAATTTTAATTTAAAAAATAAACTACTATGAAATTATCTTTGAATACCATTGTATTTTCTGAGAATTTGAGGAATTTTCTAACATTCAAGACTAAGTATAAGTACTATTTTTTGATCCTCTCCCACAAAAACATACAATTCCATAAAGACTATCAGTCTCCTAGTCCATCATCCTCAAACTTTTGCAATTATTTTTTATTGTATTTTATTGCATCCTGCCTGTACATCTTTCCATCCAGTATCAATTTAGGTATTTGGTTTTCCTGATGTTTCCACAACAATATATTCTGCTTCTTTTTTAGCTTTACTTCAGCAATTACCAGCCTAAACTACAATATCAGTTAGATTACTATATATTTCAGCCAGTATTTCTGCCTCGAGATTTTTACCACCGTGGCCTCTTCACTCTCACTTGAAGCATATTTAAGAAACACCATTTCATTTCTTTACCTCTTAGAGGTAAAGACTTAGCATATTTCTTCCAGGTGTTTGAATTTAACCCATCCCATTGGATAAAATCTGAAGCTCTCTTATGAACTAAGCCAATTTCTGTCTCTCTGCTAATGAAGGTTAATGACTTTATTATTTGTTGGACCTGCCAGGATCAGTTCTCCTCTGCCCATTCTATCTCCTCAATCTAAAATTGCCCTCTTCTGGGGTGCCTGGCTGGTTCAGTCTGTAGAGCATGAGACTCTCTCTCTCTCTTTTTTTTAAAGATTTTATTATTTGACAGAGAGAGATCACAAGTAGGCAGAAAGGCAGGCAGAGAAAGAGAGAGGAGGAAGCAGGCTCCCTGCTGAGCAGAAAGCCCGATGCAGGGCTCGATCCCAGGACCCTGGGATCATGACCTGAGCCGAAGGCAGAGGCTTAACCCACTGAGCCACCCAGGCGCCCTGAGCATGAGACTCTTGATCTTATGAGTTCAACCCCACGTTGTGCATAAAACTTACTTAAAAATAAAATGACCCTCTCCTTTCCTCTATTAACCTCACCTCCACTTTGTTTTTATGGCCTTTGCCATTTCAGGCCTTCTCCAGCCTCAGGCCTTATGAGTTCCACAAAGATGAGACCATAGATGTCTTAACCTAAAGTTTCCTCAAAAAATTAAAAGTAAAACTACCATAAAATCAGTAATTCCATTTCTCTGTATTTATCGGGGAAAAACAAAAATACGAATTCAAAAAGATGTATATGTCCCTATGTTCACTGAAGCATTATTTATAATAGCCAAGATATGGAAGAAACCTAAGTGTTCACCAATAAGTGAATGGGAAATATATCAATGAAATATTATTCAGCTATGGAAAAAAAAGCTTTGCCAATTGCCACAACATGGGTGGAACTAGAGGAGACCTTGCTAAGTGAAATAAGTCAGAGAAAGATGAATACCATATGCTTTTACTTATATGAGGAATCTAAAAACAAAACAAATGAACAAAGAAAACAAAACATGAACAGGTTCATAGATAAAAAGAAAAACTGGTAGTTGCCAGAAGGGAAGGAAGTAGGGAATAAATGAAGGGGATTAAGAAGGGCAAACTTCTAGTTATAAAATAAGTAAGTCATGGGGGTATAAAGTACAGCATGGGAAATACAGTCAATAACATTTTAATAACTTTGCATGGTGACAGATGGTAACTAGACTATTATGGTGATCATTTTGTAATGTATAAAAATATTGACTCACTATGTTGTACACCTGAAACTTATATATTATTATGTCGATTATAATTCAATAAAAAAGAGTCTCCTGTTTATCACCAATCCAATCCTACAAAGAGTCAAAAAGTTTTTTAACGTAATATCATCAATTTCAAAGAAATGCACAAATTAAAACTGAGAAGATAATGTGTGTCAGGCCCAAATGAAAAATATTGTCAGAGTGGTACTAGCTTCTGAAAGGTTCCTCGACTTGGGTATGTCACATCGTTTATAGAGATAGACAAACCTGTATTTTGCTCTTATATTGACTCTGTGGTCTTAGACAAGCCAGACCCCTGTGCGAGCCTGTGTCCTCATCTGTTGTTTGGGTCTTTGTGAACTTTGAGTGAATAAATGTATGTGAAGTACTTAGCACAATATTTGGCACATGGTAGGTAAACAATAGATTTCTCTATTATTATCAATCAATGATCTGAAATGCTGACAAGTCTGAAATATTTGCAATTATTCTGATGAGATCTGTAGGAATCCAGAAATGTAGTTAAAATGTAAAATTAAATGTAATTAAATTTAAATGTAATTAAATGTAATTATTGAGGAAGAAAATTCCCACTTGACAAGAGAGTGAGAAATAAGAAAAATACATGTTTCTTTTTAAACTTTTGCAGTAATGTTTAAAAGTGACTCAAGACTCTTCTTTCTAATGTTCATTTCCTGGTAAATAAATGTGTAAAACCCTTTCACTTATAGTTTTATTTGTTAGAGGAATGTTTGTGAAATTCAGAGAAAATATTTTGTGAAATTCTAAATTTCCTCAATTAAAGAAATGTATGCAGGATATATTTGTGGCTAATGGCTCATGGACAAAATGTCAAGCCAAGAAAAAGATGTTATTTTTAAAGCGGATGGTTTTGAAATTTTATCATATTGAGGTACTGTGGTTCAAGAGACCATGGGAATTACCAACAGTAATATCAGGAAAATAAAATTAATGGTTTACTTCTCAGGGAGTGGAACACTACACATTGACAAGTAAGTTCTGGGAATTATCCAAATGCTAAAAGTAGTGTGCTAGGGCTCAAAATTAGCTAAGGCTGCAGTAACATGCATCAATTTGTTCAAAAGGAATGGAATAAACAGATGTATCTGACAGGAGAATGCTGTAGGTGACAGAAGAGAGAGACTCTGCAGTCAGAAGCCTCAATAATGAAGCCATACTCTAGGCTGAAATAATGAATCCTCAAATGTTTAGGAGAAAATGGCCTCATTTTTTTTTTCATACTTGAAAAATATCTGTCTCCAGCCATTCAATGTCTATCCCGGCCCTGAAAGTCTACCAAAGCTAATAAGGAAATGGTCACGTTTGCTTGTGAGATTGTTAATGACAGAGGTTTTCTACTGACAGTGAGCATGACTTTATGGAGCACGATCGATCAGAAAAGCTAGGAGCACGTGTGTACATCTCTTCATAACCTGTCCCCCTGCCTCCTGCTCCAGCCACTGCACTAGCTGCCAGCTTCCCTGGGCTTGCCAGTTTCTTGAAGGCCATTAACAAACCCCCCTCACCTGAGCCTGCATGGGGCCTCTCACTATTTGTACCAGTCTCTTAGAAAACCATGTGGCACTCAGGGGGTGATTACCCTACACCAACGGGCGGTCTAAGTCAATCCTGAGCACATCTTAGGAGACTTTTCAGAAGGTCCTGTGGGACTGAGCACCCAACACTCTCAGGGTAGATCTCAGTAGACACAGATCTTGTATTTTAACTGCTCTATTTATTCACCTGTCCCTCACTTTTACATCCTAAAATTACATTCTTCCATTAACTGCCTCAGGCTTTGCTCTGGGGGAACCGACACTGAGAGAGAGCAGTTGTTCTTGCCTTTGATGCACTAGTTCTTCTTTGTAATTCCTTTTCTTTCTTGGAAAATGATCAAAGTTCCTTTACCCAGGTGCTTGTACAGTTCTACATGTTTTATGTCATTGGTTTATTTGTTTGCTTGCCTAAAGATGCAAATGATAGGAAATAAATTTAAAGTAAATGCACTTTAGGAAGAAAAAGACACCAAAACTTGCACCAATGTCTTCCTTTATGGACACAAATTTAACTCTCAGACCATGTTAGCTTTATGTGTCATCTTGATATAGTATCCCATTATATAGTTGAGTACACTCTAGTTATCACTGTGAAGCTATTTTGTAAATGTGGTTACCATCTACAATCAGCTAACTCAAGTCAAGGAGATTGTTCTTGATAATTTGGGTGAGCCTCATCCAATAGAAATGCTTTAAAAGCAATAACTAAAGTTTCCCAAAGATGAAATTCTGCCTCAGCCTTACAGCATCAACATCTACCCAAGAGCTTCCAGCTTATTGGCCTTTCTTATTTTGGATTTCCCAGCCCCCATAACCAGATGAGCCAATTCCTTGAATTAACTCTCTCTCTCTCACAATGTACATGTACATGCACGTTGCACAGATATTCGTATACATATACATGTATGTATATGTATTTCCTATTGGTCTGTTTCTCTCAAGAACCCTGACTGATACATCATGTAATATTCTAAAGTTAATATATTGAATAATACATTACCTAAAGAAAAAATTTCGCAATCAAAAAAATATTTACATTGGATAATAAATAAGGAAGAAAACATAAATCTTTCTTATAAAGGAATTCAAAATCATGCACATAAATATACTCCCTTCATGAAGGTGGGCTGAACTTGCTTTCAAAGAGTTGAGTAGGGAAAGGGAAAAGCAGTAGCTTTAGAGTGGAGAAACCTCGCAAATACTACCTCATCAAGCTTAGCATTATCAGTGATATTATGTGGATAGCACGCACCCTCAGTGTTTTATGACAAGAAAAACATTTCACCTCTCCGGCATTCTTTCCCCAAAGCCTGTAACTCCATATAAACATAAGAAAAAATATCAGACAAACTCAGATTGGGGGAAATTCCACAGGACACATGGATGGGATTCCTCAAAACTGCTGAAGACTTGAAAAGCAAGATAAGACTGAGAAAACATCAGAGACCAGAAGAGAGTAGGGAAACCTAACAGTTAAATGCACTGGGGTGCCTTGAATTGAATCTTGGAAAAGAGAGGGGACATTAAGGGAAAAATGGTACATTCCAAACAAGTCCGGAGTTTATTTAATAATAATATACCAATATTTTTTCTTAGTTCTGACAAATGTACCACAGTAGTGTAACATGTTAAAATGAAGGATACTGAATGTGAGGTATATGAGAACTATTTTTACTATCTTTGCAAATTTCTGTAAGTCTAAAATTATCTGAAAATTTAAAAATCTGCTTTAAAAAGAGAAAATATTTACCTACATACACTATTAACTTAGTCATCACAGTATATGATACATTGGAGAAGCATTTCTGATACAATTTTTAAAAAAATTTCAATGGTCAAAATATTTTTATTTACTAAGAAAAACAGTAGTAATTTAATAATCATAGAAGTTACATTATACAGAGAGAAAACCCTTCACATAAAAGCAAAATTTTACAGTAACTGAGTCAGTATTCCTCAAAATTTAAGAGAAAAATTTTAAAGACATTAAAATCAAAGAGAAGAATATCATATAACATATATTATGACTTTTCCCCTCTTATTTCATCTCAGTTCACCCTGGAAAATAAGTTCTGAATTGAAATTTTATGGATGATCATGTAAACTCTGTTATAATATTCATAATATTTCTAAGATGATCTATTAACAAACCTGATATTTTTGACATATCTGTGCTAATTTTGGGTTACAAAATATTGGAAATAAATATTTAATATCAAAAGCAGTTTACTTAAAGTAAGAAAAACTAAAATTTAATACAATAATATCTATTACATTATTGAAGGTACAATTACAAGTAGCTGTCCCTCCAAGCTTAAGCTTGTTCTATGCAGTCTTCTCCGAAATTCCAGATAATATATCTAGTTACAGCTCTTTGGTTGGGGCTTAATCACATGGTCACATTTAACTGTAATGGAAATTGGGAAGCCTTTTGATTCGGTAACAATGTACTCAGTAAAAACAAAACAAAAAAAAAATGAAAATTTTGTCACTCAAGAAAGAAGGAAGCATAAAATTTGAATTAGACAACTACTGATTTCTGGTGCATGATTCACAAACTGTATATTTGATGTAACACAAGCAATACATGTAAATACCTATAAATTTGTGTTCTTCCTTAAGGAATAAAATTATTTTTAATATCATTTTGATTATGGAAATATTTTTTTTATTTTTAATAACATGTAATGTATTATTTGCCCAAGGAGTACAGGTCTGTGAATCATCAGTCTTACACATTTCACAGCACTCACCATAGCAAATACCCTCCCCAATGTCCATAACCCAACCACCCTCTTCCTACCCCACTCCCCGGCAGCAACCCTCTGTTTTGTGAGATTAAGAGTCTCTTCTGTTTTGTCTCCCTCCCAATCCCATCTTATTATATTATTTCCGTCCCCACTCCCACAACCCCCCACCCTACCTCTCAAATTCCTCATATCAGGGAGATCATATGATAATTGTCTTTCTCTGATGGACTTATTTCACTTAGCATAATACCCTCTAGTTCCATCCATGCCATTGCAAATGGAAAGATTTCAAGAAATAAAATATTTGAATACTGGACAGATGGTTTTAAAAATGAATTAGATGAAGGTATCCAAGAAAAATAAAAATGTTAAAGATGTCAAAATAAACTCATACATAAACTATCTTGGCATTATTCATTAAAGCCAAAACTTGAAACAATTCAAATGTCTGTGTGTTGAAGCATAGATGTTTTTAAAATATGGTAAGTCCACACACTAGAATACTATTCATCAATGAAAAGGAATGTATCACTGATACACACATACTATAACATGGATAGATCTCAAATCATTATGCTTGATGAAAGAGGCCAGACAAAAAAGACCACAGAGTGAATGACTGAAGTGTCTAGAAAAGACAAACATAAAGAGACAGAAAGTAAACAGTAGACTGCAAAAGGGCATAAGGAAACTTTTTGGGCTAATAGACATATCTGAAAGTTGAACTGTGGTAATGATTACATGATTCATTAAATTTACTAAAAATTATTGAATTGTATTCTTACAATGAATGCATTTTACTGTACATAAATTTTTACCTCAACAAAACTATTAAAATAAATAAGTTAGGTGAGCTTCCAGGGAAGATGTGTCAAGGAGCTTCCCTAGCAAAAGTAGAGCTTTGGGAAAGGAAGTGATTTGTAGTAGTCTTACTCAGTGATTCTTAAGTGTGTACTGAAGATGCTACATTGTATTATATAATGAAGCTAGTCACAGGTGTTCTTGCACTCCACCCTGGCATCCTAGGTAGGAGCCAGATAATTTTTATTTTAATAAGTTCTTCAAGTGATTATTTTTCACACTAACATTTGAGAGCCCCTGGTCAAAAAGATACGTAATTCAGATTAATGCTATATATAGTGCATTAAGGCTTTGGGTTAGGGGTAAATAGAGAGTGGGATGTTTTTAATCTCCACTAGAATTTTCTTTTTATAGCATGATGCGATGATTTGTTCAAACATTTAAAGAAAATCATACACTAGTTCATAATAATAGAAATAGATTTCTTTCCAGTTGTAACACCAAAATACCTTAGGAAACAAAGACCTACAGAATAAAGTAAAAGCCTCACACATAACCATTTTTTTAATTGAGAAAGATTGAGAAAAGGGAGGAATTTGGACTGGAACCAGCTGAGGTTTAATCATAACGAATCAAAAGAAAATTGTTTAAATTGTTGATATAGTTCTCTAAGTGTCAGAACTAGAATTCAAAGTTTCTGAAGGGAGAAAAACAAAAACAATACAAATCCATACTAATTTTGTCTAAGCTCAAGGGAAAAATATGATATGGGGTAGATTCAGAATAGAACATT
The DNA here is from genome assembly GCF_902655055.1 of Lutra lutra. NCBI lineage: Eukaryota > Metazoa > Chordata > Mammalia > Carnivora > Mustelidae > Lutra > Lutra lutra. The sequence continues at coordinate 47,122,065 of NC_062283.1, read as the reverse complement.
AGTTTAATCAAGGTTAAGAAGTCACAGTATAGATGTTGTCTTAGAATTAGTTATATCATCTCCTTCAAAAAGCAGAAGAAGTGCATCCATTTCTTGAGAGAAACTTGCCAGCTCAAAGACACAGAAAAGAGAACAGATTTGAAACTATAATAACCATCATCTAATCCGAATGACTGAATGGATAATTATAATTTAAAAAATGACAAAAGGTAGGGTAGAGAGTTAAAGAGGTTGAGGAGCCAAAATAATTATTTCTCAAAGAAAATCAGTAACAAATGGGGTCCCAAGATTTTCCACAGGAAATTCCACATCATCCTGGAGAACAGAGAAAATGACAAGCCACAACTTAGAAATGAAAACTTGTCACTTAAAAAGTTCTTTGCTTAAAAACATAATTAATGAAAGGTTAATTGCCACCTCAAAATGATACAGAGAAACTTCAAGTGTTAGTGAAGGCACCTAAGATTATCTGGATTCCAATAACAATACAACAGTATGAACTCGGACAAAGTTAATTTCTTTGTTTTATAAAATGGGGCTGATAACACCATCTACTTCAAAGGATTTTGTGAGGATAAAGTTGGATGACAGAAGCAAAATACTTGGCACAATATCTGGGACATAAGCCTTTAAGAAATTTTATTATATATTATATGTAATTATGTGTTGTAATTATATAGCATATACATATTATTATGTATACACACATAATATATAGGTATTATTATAGAGACATAATATATATTATTATATATTATGTATAATATAAACTTATCTATAATATCTAATTATATATTATATGATATATGTCATTATCATTATATCTATTATGACTGTTGTCCTAAAAGGTCAGAATTTTTTTTTTTAAAGATGTACAACACAAAAGATAAAGCAACCATGTTTTTATTGACCAAATTCTAAGGCCTTAGAAATACTGGTCATTCCTTTTGTGCCTGTTTGAGAATGGTTTATCTTTTAGCAACCATGAACTGTCAGCAGTTTCCAGTTCTACTGATTCATGCTTCTCTCTGCTTTAACTCACACTTTCTCCTCTGCTTGGAATTTCCATTTCTTTTTCCGTCTTCCTTCTCTTCTAATTGCATAACTTTTCCTCAAGTTTTCTAATAGTCTTCAATTTTTCCTGAAAGCCAATGTTAGCCGTACTAGCACAGGTTAGAAGCTTCTCTTCAGGGCTCCTCTAATACTTATGTAAAATTACCACTGGCTGTTGCATCATGCTCTTTTATAACAGTGTTTATGTTAGCCAATCATCTTAAAATAAAGTCTGTTGGTATGCCTTTGAATAACATTGCTCAGAATAGATGCTAGTTTATCATAGGCATTTGGTAAATATTATATGGATTTTATTGGCTTGAGTCAGTATGTAGAATCTGTTAAAGCTGCAATACAAGTTGAAAATATTAATAGATTCAATGAGTATCTGAAAAATACATAGATGAATGACATAATGGCTTATAAAAAATTGAATAAATTAACACAGATGCATTTAAATATTTTCATCAAGAACAGTGCCCTCCAGGCAAATGTCCCTGCCATCAGGTGTGTCTGAAACCAACACACATAGTTTAATTGGGTAAACTATGGGTGTTTTCTCATTCTGGTATTTATTAAGTCTGGTGTATACTTGTGCTCCTTTATTTTCTCTCTATTAATTTCTCATTCATTAGCAAGAACCAGTAATAATCAAACAGAAGTACCTAGGGTTAAATAACCCCACTGATTCTTTATATAAAACAAACATTAGCTTTGATAATAATCTATCGTATCAGAAATTATTCTTACTCTTACAACTTTCCATCCCTCCATAATTTGAAATATAAATTGTGTTTGACAAAACATGAAACTTAAAGTGACTTACGACTCAAAGGATTTTCACTATTAGTATGAATTTGCATAGCAAACCTCAGGTCTCTTTCTTATTTATAAAAATTCTTTCTGAAACATCTTCCATTTAATTGGTGTTGAAAACAATTCAATTTATATCACCTTCAATCCAATTAGTATATATTTATTGATTAAGGCAAAAACAACCACGATGTGATTCTGCCTCTATCTAATGTTCAACCTAGAGGAAAAGACATTTATTTACTGACATAATCTTTTTACTCCTAAAAAAAGGATCTTTAAAAAGATTTATTTATTTTAGAGAGAGTATATGCACCAGCAGGGGGAGGGGCAGAGGAAGAAGGAGAAAGAGAAAATCCTCAACTAGACTCCCCGCTGAATGGGGCTAGATCCCATTACCCTGAGATCATGACCTGAACCTAAATCAAGTCAGAGGCCCAACCAACTGAACCACTGGGGTGCCCCTAAAAAAAGATTTGAAGTACATCATCCCTTCATGATAAAAAAAAAAACCTCAAAAAACAAAACAAAACAAAAACCTCAACAAAGTAGGTTTAAAGGGAACATACCTCAACATAATAAAGGCCACATATGAAAAACGCACACCATGGGGTCTCTGGGTGGCTCAGTCCCTAGGGCGGCTGCCTTTGGCTCCGGTCATGATCCCAGGGTCCTGGGATGGAGTCCAGCTACTGGCTCCCAGCTCGGCGGAGGGCCTGGTTCTCCCTCTCCCTCTGCTGTTCCCTCTGCTTGTTCTCTCTCTCTCTCTCTCTCTCAGTCAAAAAATAAATGGATAAATCGTAAAGAAAGAAAGAAAGAAAAAAAGTACAGCAAATATCATCCTCAAATGGGAAAAACTGAGTTTTCCTCTATGGTCAGGAAGAAGACAGGGATGTCTATTCTCACTACTGTTTTTTAACATAGTACTAGAAGTCCTAGCCTCAGTCATCAGACAACAAAAATTAAAAGATAAATAAATAAAATAAAATTAAAAGATAAATAAATAAAATTTGCATCCAAATTGGCAAGGAAGAAGTAAAACTTCCACTGTTTTACAGATGACATGATACTCCATATAGAAAACCTAAAAGACTTTACCAAAAAAAACCTCTTAAAATTGATAAATTTGTGGTGCCTGGGTGGTTAGAGAATTTAAGGAATCAATCCCATTTACAATTGCACCAAAAACAATAAGATACCTCGGGCAAAAACCTAACCAATGAGGTGAAAGGCCTATACCCTGAAAACTATGAAATTCTGATGAAAGAAACTAAAGAAAGCACAAACAAATGGAAAGATATTCCATGCTCATGGATTGGAAGAACAAGTATTGTTAAAATGTTTATACCACCCACAGCAATCTATACATTTAATACAATCCTTATCAAAATACCAACAGCACTTTTCACAGAGCTAAAACAAATAATCCTAAAAGTTGTGTGGAACCAGAAAAGATCCAGAATAACCAAAGTAATCTTGAAAAAGAAAAGCAAAGCTGGAGGCATCACAATTTTAGACTTCAAGTTAAAATACAAAGCTGTAGTGATAAAAACAGTACAGTGCTGGCACAAAAATAGACACAGAGATCAATAGAACAAAAAAGCAAACCAAGAAATGAACCCACAACTCTATGGTCAATTAATCTTTGACAAAGCAGGAAAGAATATCCAACAGGAAAAAGACAGTCTCTTCAACAAATGCTGTCGGGAAAACTGGACAGCCACATGCAAAAGAATGAAACTGGGCCATTTTCTTATATCAAACAGAAAAATAAATTCAAAATGGATTAAAGACCTAAATGTGAGAACTGAAACCATAAAAAGTCATATAGGAAAACATAGGCAGTAACTTCTTTGACATCTGCTATAGCAACTTCTTTCTAGATATATCTCCAGAGATAAGGGTAATAACAAAACCAAAAATTAACAATTGGAATGTCATCAAAATAAAAATCTTCTGCACAGAGAAGGAAACAATCAACAAAACTAAAAGGCAGCTCCAGAATGGAAGAAGATATTCATAAAGGACATATCTGATAAAGGGCTAGTATTAAAAATCTATAATGAACTTACCAAACTCAACATCCAAAACCAAATAATCCAGTGAAGAAATGAACAGAAGACATAAATAGACATTTTCCCAAAGAAAACATACAATGGCTAACAAGCATGAAAAGATGCTCAACATCACTGATCATCAGGGAAATATAAATCAAAACTACAATGAGATATCACTTCACATGTCAGAATGGCTAAAACAACACAGAAAACAACAGGTGTTGGTGAGGATGTTGAGAAAGAGGAACCCTCTTGCACTGTTGGCAGGAATGCAAACTGGCACAGCCATTCTGGAAAACATTATGGAAAGCTGAAAATAGAACTACCCTATAATCCAGGAGTTGCACTACTAGGTATATACCTAAGGAATACAAAGATACTGATTCATTAAGGGATACATGCACCCCAAGGTTTATAGCTGCAGTATCTATAATAGCCAAATTATGGAAACAGCCCAAGTGTCCATCAACGGATGAATGGATGCAGAAGTTTCATATATATATATATATATAACTCAGCCATAAGGAGAATGAAATCTAGCCATTTGCAATGTTATGGATGGAGCTACAGAGTACTGTGCTAAGTGAAATAAGTCAGACAGAGAAAGACAAATACCATATGATTTTATTCATTTTCGGAATTTAAGAAACAAAACAAATGAACATGGGGGAATAAAAAAAGAGAGAAGCAAACCAAGAAACACACTTCACTACAGATAACAAACTGATGGCTACCAGAGAGGAAGTGGGTGGGGAAATGGGTGAAATAGGTGATGGAGAATTAAGGAGGGCACTTTTTGTGAAGAGCACTGGGTATTGTGTGGAAGTGCTGAATCATTATATTGTACATCTAAAACTAATATTACACTGTATGTTAGCTAACTGGAATTTAAATAAAAACAAAACAAAAAAAAAAGGATTTGAGAGAAGGGCAAGGGAGGTGAGAAGGAGGGAGGAATGGGGGCCCCCACTGTCTGAAGAGGGTCAGGGGTGTACCAATGGCTGGCTTGGCCGGAGGGGAGTTCCCCGAAGAAGGCTGCTCCAGCCTAAGTCCCCATCCGCAGTCTTCCCCAATCTAGCGGATTCAGTGCCCAGAAGTTGTTATGGATGACATTTTCACCCAGTGGTGGGAGGGCAACGTGGTGGCCATTCACCTGTGGCTGGACAACACGGAAAACAGCCTCAACCAGGAGATGATCATGGCTTCTTCCCCTTGCCCTGGGCCTGCCAAGAGGGCTATTGTGCTGTGGTTGAGATGCTGATCATGTGGGGAACATGAATCAATGTGATGAACCATGGTGATGACACCCCCTAGCACCTGGCAGCCAGTCACAGACACCGTGATATTGTGCAGAAGCTGCAGCAGTATAAAGCTGACATCAATGCAATGAATGAACATGGAAATGTGCCCCTGCATTATGCCCGTTTTTGGGCCAACATCGGGTTTGCAGAGGACCTGGTGGCTAATGGGGCCCTTGTCAGCATTTATAACAAGTATGGAGAGATGTCCAAGGACAAAGCCAAGGACCTCTGAAGGATCTCCTCTGAGAGCAGGCAGAGAAGATGGGCCACACTTTAACCATATTCCATACAAGGACACATTTTGGAAGAGAACCACCCGCACTTGGCCCCAAAATGGGACTCTGCACAAACATGCTGGCACTGACTTCAAACAGCTCAACTTTCTGGCAAAATTCAATGACTATCACTCTGGAGAGCTATGCAAGGGCTGTTGACAGGTCAATGACATTGTCATGAAGATGCTAAAGGTTTGAAACTGGAGTACAAGGAAGAGCAGGGACTTCAATGAGGAATGTCCCCATCTCAGGATTTTCTCGCATCTAAATGTTCTCCCTGTGCTAGGTGCCTGTCAGTCTCCACCTTCTCCTCACCACAGCCTCACACACAGGATCCCTGTACAATGTATTACATGAAGGCAGCAATTCTCTTGTGGACCAGAGCCAGGCTGTAGAGTTTACATTGGACATGGCAAGGGGCATGGCCTTCCTACACACATTAGAGCCCCTCATCCCACAACATGCACTCAATAGCCATAGTGTAATGACTGATGAGGACATGACTGACCTAATCAACATGGCCAATGTCAAGTTCTCCTTGCAATTTTCTGGGTGCATGTATGCACCTGCCTAGATGGCCTCTGAGTTCTGCAGAATCCTGAAGATACAAACAGATGCTCGGCAGGCATGTGGAGTTTTGCAGTGCTTCTGTGGGAAATGGTGACATGGGAGGTACCCTTGGCTGACCTCTCCAACATGGAGATTCAAATGCAGGTGGCATTGGAGGACCTTCGGCCTACCATCCCACTAGGCATTCCTCGCATGTATGTAAGCTTGTGAAGATCTGCATAAATGAAGACCCACTAAGTAGTCCAAGTTTGACATGATTGTGCCTATCCTGGAGAAGATGCAGGACAAGTAGAGCTGGAAAGCTCTCACCTAAAGTCCAGAGGCATAAGGATGCAGTTAGAAGAGTATGTCTCCCCAAAGCAGCAGGCTTCTGTCATGGTACTAGTCCAGGCATGGGGCCCATCTCCTTCCCCCATCGCTACCACTGCAGCCCCCAAAGGGGCTAGGTTCAGATCTTTGTCACTTGCCACACGGTATCTCCCAGCATGGGAGGGACCAGCTTGCCTGTCATAATAAAGATTATTATGGAAAAAAAAGAAAAAGGGATTTGAAGTGGTCCTCAGTGAAAGACATCTGTACAGAAAAAAGAAATAAGAATTAAAAGTTTCAAGGCAAATGGGAGACCAAAAAAAGGGTGATTAAATATGATGCAAAAGGAGAATGAAATAATACCATAACATACTAGGTGCTGTTGAAACACAGAACAGGGAACATTTCCTTCAAGATAAGAAAAGATGGGCGCCTGGGTGGCTCAGTGGGTTAAGCCGCTGCCTTCGGCTCAGGTCATGATCTCGGGGTCCTGGGATCGAGTCCCACATCGGGCTCTCTGCTCAGCAGGGAGCCTGCTTCTCTCTCTCTCTCTCTCTCTCTGCCTGCCTCTCCGTCTACTTGTGATCTCTCTCTGTCAAATAAATAAATAAAATCTTTAAAAAAAAAAAAAGAAAAGATGAGGGAAGATTTCTTAGAATAGGTGGGATTTGAATTTGAATTTGATGGACAAGAAATGAATATAAATTAATAAAGACATATCAGGTCAAGGGAAAAGCTACAAAATCACAAAATTTTTGCAGAATGAGTATTTTTGTGATGTTAGTGTATGTGGGAGGGATGTTGGTAAAGACAAAGCTAAGAGAGACAGAATGGAATCACATATTGGAAAATCTTGGGCTACATGTTAAGCAATTTAGGGAAAAGGAGAAATGGGAAAATTTTGAGAAGGGTATGACATGAGAATTTAGGCAGCTTTAAAGCAAAAGGAACTGGATGAGGAAAGAACAATTACATAATTACTGTAACAATACAGGTAAGAAAAGATGGCAATCAGAACTAGGTCAGCGGCGATATTCTTTAAGAATAGGAGCTGCTTTTTTAATATATATATTTCCTAGACCTAACAAACAACCTTGCATAAAATTACTGCTTAAAGATGATTTATTGATAGAAAGGATATAATTGTAAGGAATTCATTCCTATCCCAGTGCATGATAGAACTCACCTCATGATGTTATGAATTAACTTTTAATCTCTTCATATTTTTAGGAATAAGGATTGATTCTTGGAAAATATGAATATGTTAACTTGTATACATTAAAAGAATTGGGTTACCAGTAAGAATTTGAATAAAAAATTTAGATTGTTGGGCGCCTGGGTGGCTCAGTGGGTTAAAGCCTCTGCCTTCGGTTCAGGTCATGATCCCAGGGTCCTGGGATCAAGGCCCGCATTGGGCTCTCTGCTCCGCGGGGAGCCTGCTTCCTCCCCTCTCTCTCTGCCTGACTCTCTGCCTACCTGTGATCTCTGTCTGTTAAATAAATAAATAAAATCTTTAAAAAAAAATTTAGATTGTTAACTCAAAAAGCTAAAAGTATCATAGAGAAGTAATTTAGTCTAGTTACTTGACTTTTAGAAAGACAAATTATCCAAAGGAATAATGTCGATAATAAAAAATATTTCAATAAATGAAGATTATTGGCCTCATTTCTTGCTTAATAAAAGAAATGTAGGAATCACATTATTGAATAATTGACTGTAAAAAATTTTTTCTGAGTAAATCGTATAATCCTATTTCCTTTTCTAGTTTCCTTTTATCAATTTTTCCCTATTCTATATATTATTAAACAAACAAACTTTGTGGTCCAGAGTACCCACGTATTTATTTTGAGCTCCATTCTCAAGGCTGAATTATCTCACTGTTAGATGTTTGAATTGCAAGATTATCCTTTGGAATTCCAAAACCTACCTTGGAGAAGCCATCCAGACCTTGCCTCATGGATTGGATGATTTCTTTTATCTGCCTCCTTACAGCCAATATCTCCCATTTGTCCATTGTAGATAACAGCAAGTGGGATTTTAGTTTGGATATTGGTGAATAGGAGCTGTCACAAAGAATTTAAACAGTTCAGCACTCCTGAAATGTAGTATTTCTCTCTCTTCCTATTCTTATTATCTGTACTTCCCAATTCACACACTGGCAAATGGAGCCCAAATGTGAAGTAGGTTGTCTCTGTTTCCTATGAGGCATAGAAACTGCAGGAATATCATGTACAATCCTTCTATCGCTCTCAGCATAATCTCTTCAACAAGAACTCCCAAGAGCTTATTGTTTAAGAAAACTATGTAACTCTATGTTTATTTATTTTCATCTTTTTATTATCTCTCCTAATTTCATTTTTCTTTCTGATTTTTCTCAAGGCTGTGGCTTTAAATTATTAAGCTTCTGCTACAAGAAGCTCTTTAGAATAAAGATCAAAGGCAAATATGAAGAAGCCTAACACTGAACTGTCTCTTCAGTAGGGAACACAATGTGTTGTAACAGTAACATCATATATATGGAAATAATTAATTACATTTAAAATGAGAAGTGGAAATCCCTTGTCTATGAAAAACTGAACTTGCATATTAAGTTCCTAGGAGGCTCATGGAGATTATTAATCAAAGCAATGTGTTTCCATCATTCTTTAAAAAATAAACAGAACTCTTAAGCTGAAGTATTCTTCTAAAAAAATAAGGCTCAATTGCTTTGTCATCATTATCTGAAAGCCACCATTAATATCTAGGTTTGTTTGGAATAAAAGATGAATGTTGCATTTTTTTGAGAAACATAGTTTCTCAATGAAAGGTCCTTTGGAACTCCAGAAGTTAAGGCTGACTCTAGTAGTTCTGCAACAGATCTGTTTGTCCTAAAGAAAGCTGTAGCCACAGAGAGAGGCGGACATCCCTCTCATTTTTAAACTCCAGCACCACTGGGTGCCTGGGTGGCTCAGTGGGTTAAGCCTCTGCCTTCAGTTTAGGCCATGATCTTGGGGTCCTGGGATTGAGTTCTGCTTTGGGCTCTCTGCTCAGTGGGGAGCCTGTTTCCCCCTGTCTTTCTGCCTGCCTCTCTGCCCGCTTGTGACCTGTCAAATATATAAATAAAATCTTAAAAAAAAATTAAAAAAATTAACTCCAACATTATGAAATTATAAAAGACCAAAAGTAATTTTACATTCAAGAACTTGATATAAAGACATACTCAAGAATACATGTAGTATATTTTATTTTGAACTATAATTATAAAAGGATAAAGAGTTCATATACTGGGTATGTCAGTGTTACCTATTTTCTCCTGGTTTCTTTCAAGGGATTCATAAACAAGAACAAGACCAAGTGGTCTCTCAAAATGGAGATTTTATATTCATCTATGGAGAATTGAAAGCAACAGGAATTTTAATCCAGGAAATAGCTTAATATTATGGCAAGTGTTGCCAAATGCAAGGGATAATGCTACCAAGTTCCTCATTGTCTGGTTTTCTCCCTTATCTAATTAAATACCAGTCAGATTTTGGGAAAAATAATTCTCAAAATACAGTGGCCCTCTGTCTTGCTACATTTCCTTTTTGGATTGAATTTTCCTCTGTATTTAATTACAAATAGGACTGTTTAAATTATTACATCTCAGGGAAAAACTAATAAGATGTGTTTGTTCAATTGGACTGAAAATTACTTTGAAATGTTCAGGAAATAGAACAATAAAATCCGTTTTCAATCTAATCAAAGTAAAATAAACATCACCTAATATAGACTATAGAAAAACGTATTTATTCAAAGATTGCAAAAAAGAAACATTTATTTAAAATTACTTTGCCATGATTATTTGAGAGCCACTATTAATGTTTAAGTTTATTTTGGATAAAAGATAAATGCTACATAATTTCTGGAAAGTGCATTTTCCAAAAGACCTTTTTGGGACACTTTCATGATAGATTTTTATTGACTTTATTTTTATTTGCTTATAGATGTGTATATATATATGTATTTGGAGATTTATATGTATATATGTATATTTGTATACATATATATATACATATATATGTACATATATAGGTATATTTTTTATTTGCTTATATGCATATATGTGTGTATATATGACTCATATATGAAAGAAATAAAGCCCATTTGTGCTCACAAAGATTACAAAAATGTTCTGATAGGTATAGATGAATATATTTACTGATAAAAGGAATTTCATTAAAATCTATGATTTATCTATGATTTATGACAAATGCATAATAGATTAACAGATAACAAACTCAATGCTCTTAATATTTATAGTTTGGTGTTTTAAAAATTTCACCAGAGGAAGAATTTCATATACATCAGTTTAAGTTAATTGGCATTCTCCTCTGTGTTACTACAGTGTCCTTACGTTCAAATTTTGCTTTTAATTTCACTTAAGTCCCCATTTGCAATACTTCAAATGTTTTCTCCTAACTTTCTGTTATCTTTTCCATGAAAGCTATGGATATTACTAAGTAATATTGACATTTGTGGACTTTGTTAGACTATTTGTTTATATTCATATTTATATGTTTAGATACCTTTCAAATAATTTTCACATTGGTTGTTTTAGAGTTTCCCAAATGCCAAACCTAATCTCGTGGAATAGAACATATTTTAGTTTGGCCTTCTGTCCTTAGCCCATTTCTATTTTCCTCAAAATTACAGTGATACCAGTATTTTAATCCTTCTTGACTTCTGAAGGATGTTCTAGCTCTCATACTTTCTCATTCACCCACTGCCTCTCCTGGCCTTTCTTCTGCCTTTAAAATTGCACAAATCTCGATTCAGATTAAAAATGCCTTTGATTTAAAGATAGTTTCTGCTGTGTTTTTCTCTTTTCTTAGTATCTCCAACTTCTAGGAAGAATAATCTACAAACTGAGATATCCTTTACTTATACCATTCCCTCTAATGTTAATCTCTAATGTTAATTTTGTGCATATAACTGTGTCCAAATTGCTTTTCTCACCAATTTTAGAGTTTTTGTCTCAATTTTCACTTTTTTAAGTTCTCTGACTTAGGCAACAATATGCTCTCATGGTTCTCTTCCAATTCCTGTGAAGAGAAACTTCTACTTTGTTTTTCTTACTTTCTCCAATATTAAATGTAAACTGATATTTGATACTCTACAAAGGTTAATCTTTAGACCTATACCTTTTATAAATTTTCTGCTTTAGATAATTCAATCATTATCATGGAATTAATATGTATTTTTAGCTCTCAAATTTCTTTTGCAATGTGGCCAGTGTTTCATCTGCCAAAATTATCATCGTTTGTGATATATTTCTTTATTTAGGAAATCCAAGATTATTAAGTTAAGAAATCCATGTAAAACAAAGAGAAAATTCGGTGAGATGCGTACTAACAAGAATGATGGGTCATTTACAATAGTGACAACAGACTTTTCAGAAAAAAAAATACAAAGCTAAATGTCATCTTCACTTCTATATCAAAATAAATTCCAGATAGATAAAGGATTTGAATGTAAAAATGAATCCAAGATTTCTAAAAGCAAAAGCTGGATAAGTTTATTTGTGATTTTAGTAAACAAACTCAGAAGAATGACAAGATATATGGTAAATAAAGCACCATTTGTCTTATAAAAAGCATACAAGGAGATATGAAAATCAGTGTTTTACAGGTAATAAGAAAATCAAAAGGAACCAAGCATATGTATAGTCAGTATACCGGAAGAGAAATAGCAACACAAATGATAAATGAATACATATGAAAAAATGTTCAACTCACAACTAAATAAATGAGATACTATTTTTTTTAAATCAATCATAAGTAATACCTAGTCCTGACAAAGTTGTGTATGTGCTATGGAGGGAGAAATCTGGGAGAGTAATTTAAAGGTACCTGTAAAAATTTTAAATGTGCATCATATTGATACAATAGTTGCACTATTAGGTGCTTAACTATAAATATATATACAAACATATATCAAGATAATCTATAAAGGTTGAAATAGCAAAAAGATGCATAAATTTTCACCAAAAGAGCATCAGTGAAAGTATCTGTTACATATGTATGATAATATTTAATGTAAATAAAGTGCATTTTCTAATATAAAAAGTACTCAAATATATTATTAGATTAACAAACAAGATATAGAATCACATGTATTAGTTTGAGTCATAAAATTGCTGGTCAATATTTAGCACTTTTATATGGCTCAAATTAATATATACTTCTATGTGTAATAAAATGTAAGATAACAAAAAATTCTTAAAATGGTTATCGTTGGAAGAGAAAATATGTGCAGGTTTGGGATGGGGGGTTTTACTTATTTTTTAATTTTCTAATTTTATGGATTTTTTACTTTCATTTTAACAAATCTGTATGGATTGCCTGAGTTATGAGTTTATGAGTAATTTTGTTGTTCTCCTTTATAACTTTCTTTGTATATATGTTTGTAGTATTAAGTATTATTTTAAAAATAATTTTTGCTACTAGAAAACTATCATGGCCACTGGAATTACAAACCATGTATTCTGTAGAATATTCATGTCGAATACCGACTCTTCTACAAAAAGATTTGTTAGCAAGCTTTACTAGTGCATTTAAATATCATTTTATTGTCATTAAACATATTTAAAAGAAATTCATGTACAAATGGAATGCCCATTAAAATAAGTATTTTCTAGCTTGTTTAATATATATATATTTTTTTTTATTTGACAGATCACAAGTAGGCAGAAAGGCAGGCAGAGAGAGAGAGGAGGAAGCAGGCTCCCCTCTGAGCAGAGAGCCCGATGTGGGGCTCGATCCCAAGACCCTGAGATCATGACCTGGGCCGAAGGCAGAGGCTTTAACCCACTGAGCCACCCAGGTGCCCCTAGCTTGTTTATTTTTAAACCCTTTAATTATCTGGTTTATTGGGAAAGAAATAGCTTTATTAAAAAGTAAATATTAAAATATCTATTAAAATTACAGATGAATTTGAATTGATGTATTAATACAAAAGAATTTTCTACTACATGATAGTTTTAAAAAGGATATGGGATATGGAGAGAATGCATTATTCATATCAGGGAAGTATAACTCCATATCATCTGTTTAGCTAAACACTCAATTATAAATACTTGAAAATTAACTACCACTATCCCTACTTAACACATAATTACTATACAAATGTATAAAATCTATTAATGCTATTATCAATATATCAGAATTGATACAAATCAATAATTTTGTATGTTTTGGCTAAAGATGAATTAAGGCATGGTGACAATCTGCCTAAAGCAACAGAATATATATTTTTTTAAATTAGTTTCTCACTCCAGCGCCAAATCATTTCTTTGCAATTAAACAGGTACATGGTTCGTTTTTTTTTTTTTTTTAAGTCATTTTTTTGGAAAGAATTTATTTATTTATTTGACAGACAGACATCACAAGTAGACGGAGAGGCAGGCAGAGAGAGAGGGGGAAGCAGGCTCCCTGCTGAGCAGAGATCCCAATGCGGGGCTCGATCCCAGGACCCTGAGATCATGACCTGAGCCGAAAGCAGAGGCTTTAAGCCACTGAGCCACCCAGGCGCCCCGCAACCGAATATTTTTATAAATACATCTTAATTGGTAGCCTTTCTATCCAGAGTTTTACTTAACAAGTCATATAGAAGAGAGCTGATTGGGATGCCTGGGTGGCTCAGTTGGTTAAATGTCTGCCTTCAGCTCAGGTTGTGATCACAGTGTTCTGGGATTGAGTCCTGCATTGGGCTCTTTGCTCAGTGGGGAGCCTGTTTCTCCCTCTGCCTGCTGCTCCCCTTCCTTGTGTTCTCTCTTGCTCTCTTAAACAAACAAACAAACAAACAAACAAACAAATAGAAAAGAGCTGGTGAATTATAAAAACTTCTCATTTTTGGTCAGAAAGAGGTTCTATATTAGTTGGATCACATCTGTTAGGGTCTGAATTATGTCTTCCAAAATTCAAATGTAGAAATCCTAACTGCGAATATGAGAAGCACACTCAGACACAATAGCAAACACTCCAAGTGATGGATACACTGAAGTATGACTTTTATCTTGGTAATTTTATTTACCATTTTTAAGTTAATGAAGTAACTGGTCCTTTTAAAGTTAAGCAGACACTATGTCCTTAAAGGTATACATAACATTCTCTAACCCCTTTTATAACCAACTGTAATTATACAAAATATAGGAAATTCTTATAAGATTCTCAGAAGTAATAACCATAGTCTCCTTCATGTGGATTCAGCATTTTTTCCTGAGCTCTTCTGTCGTTGTGTTGGAGTATTAAGATATGTATACATGCACTTGGGGGAAAAAAAGGACTGTTATATGCAAAGACAGAAAATTGAATATACTCTAATTATCTTCCTATTCCTTTCCAAGAACACTATATCTGATGGTTCATCGCTTCTGAGACACCCAAGGGTAAAAGCACCAGATACTTTAAAAGAGCTGTGGTATATTCTCCAGGCACCAAAAGGATTTATTACATGCAAATTTCCATTAGTGCTAATGGAGTTATTATAGGTGATTCATACTTTAAAGATAAAAAGCAGAAAGATGGTTTCATTTTGTCCACTTTGAGTAAATCTCTCCTTTTGTCTTGCAAAATTCATGGGAAAAGATAAGAAATAAACATCAACAACCCAAATATAAAAAAAAATACTATATGTTAAATGGTGCTCTTTATGGTTGATCAATTTCAAATGCTAATGTTTAGATTCTCAACATATGCCACTGGCACTCCTTTCTCATTTATCCCAGTGTGTAATTAGGCAATGAAGACCAATTTTAATGAGGTTGGTATGTTGCCATTACTAGTCATAAATATATGACAAAGCCATATAAAAAGGAGTTTTTCATTGTTACTTTAATTTCAAGTATAATTAAAAGCAGATTATTAACTAGCAATCATATTTTTTGCAATCATATTTACTGGAAACATTCAACATACTAAACTAGATTGAGATAAGAGCTTTCATCTCTTTGAGAAACATGTGATAAGGTAGAAAAACAATGTAAGTAGACATGAATGTAGCTGTTCTTACCTTCCCCCGCCCCGTATTGCCTGCTATCCAATGGCCCTCCCCTTTAAGTCAGGTAAGATCTCTTAAGCTTCACCTTAATGCTGAAATTCTGTGGCTTTATAATGAAATAACCCTGAAGATTGAGTCTGAAATGCTAGAAAATCTATTGCACATAGATTTTTTTCATTTTATTTTATTTTATTTTATTTCTTTTCAGTGTTCCAGAATTCATTGTTTATGCACCACACCCAGTGCTCCATGCAATACATGCCCTCCTTAATACCCACTGGCAGGCTCACCCAACCCCCCACCATCCTCCCCTCCAAAACCTTCAGTTTGTTTCTCAGAGTCCACAGTCTCTCATGCTTTGTCTCCCCCTCCAATTTCCCCCATCTCACTTTTCATTTCCTTCTCTGCATGTCCTCTGTGTTATTCCTTATGCTCCACAAGTAAGTGAAACCATATGATACTTGACTCTCTCTGCTTGACTTATTTCACTCAATGTAATCTCCTCCAGTCCCATCCATGTTGATACAAAAGTTCAGTATTCACCCTTTCTGATAGAGGCACAATACTCCATTGTATATTCAACGGACGAATGGATAAAGAAGATACGGTCCACCATATCTTGAAAGAAGTTGCTGTAGCCAATGTCAAAGAGGTTACTGCCTATGTTCTCCTCTAGGATTTTGATAGATTCCTGCCTCACGTTGAGGTCTTTTATCCATTTCGAGTTTATCTTTGTGTATGGTGTAAGAGAACGGTCAAGTTTCATTCTTCTACACATAGCTGTCCAATTTCCCAGCACCATTTATTGAAGAGACTGTCTTTTTTTTCCCACTGTATATTTTTTTCCTGCTTTGTTGAAGATTATTTGACCATAGAGTTGAGGGTCTGTATCTGGGCTCTCTACTCTGTTCCACTGGTCTATGTGTCTGTTTTTGTGTCAGTACAATGCTGTCTTAGTGATCACAGCTCTGTAGTAAAGCTTGAAATCAGGCAGCGTGATGCTCCCAGATTTGTTTTTCTTTTTCAACATTTCCTTAGCAGTTCGGCGTCTTTTCTCATTCCATACAAATTTTAGGATTGTTTGTTCCAGCACTTTGAAAAATGCTGATGGAATTTTGATTGGGATGGTACTGAAAGCATAGATGGCTCTAAGCAGTATAGACATTTTAACAATGTTTATTCTTCCAATCCATGAGCATGGAATGGTCTTCCATCTTTTTGTGTCTTCTTCAGTTTCTTTCACAAGTGTTCTGTAGTTCTTTGAGTTCAGATCCTTTATCTCTTTGGTTAGGCTTATTCCCAGGTATCTTATGATTCTTGGGGCTATAGTAAATGGAATCTATTCTTTATTTTCCCTTTCTATATTTTCAATGTTAGTGTATAAGAGGGCAACTGATTTCTGTACATAGATTTACTTTTAATCAGTTTAAACATGTATCCTCTGGATTACGCTTACGGATTCTGATGACTCATCCCATTCTAGTTTGTTTTTTTTTTTAATTTTTTCTCACACATACTAGGCTACATTCTCTATTATTTTATTATGTGATCTCACAGAATGGAACTCATTCCCATTTATGTTGTTTCAGTGAATATTTCAATCTCAGGAATAAACAAATCTCTGGGATTTTTGCTCATATAATGGCATAATGCCAGGTTTACAGTTTTGCTGAGGAGCTTACACATGGCCTTTGTCTTTGTGCAAATGAGCAGAGAAGCTTTTCAGAAAACCAATCATTTTCACAGACTGCAACTTCCAATATTTCATAACAAATCTTAAGTAATGGTTCAAAATGCATGCATATTGATCATTCAGCATATTTATGAATTATTTGTAGAGATTCAAGAATTTTGCAATTGATGCATATTTTCTCTTGGACAAACTGAACTAAAGTAATTCATTCATTATATCTTAATGGGAATATTAAAAATCTTTCTAACTAGTCTTCCTCTTTTTGTTCTCATGCATCCTATCAATCTTCTCCATTCGCAGCAGCCAGAGACCATTCCACTTTGAAATGCTATGATGATCATATCACTGCCTATTTAAAGTCTATTAACAGAGTCCCAATTTACACAGTAAAATCTAATCTGCCTGGGAGAAGCCTAATATCCCCTGAGTGATCTGACTCCTGACTCGGTGTCCAGCTTCTTCTCAGGCCACTCTTTTTCTGTTTAACCACACTTCAGCACCTGGAGCTCTATTTGAATCAAGAAAAGAAAAAATGCTTTCTCTTTAGGGTCCTTGTATTATTCTTTCTGCTAGAAATTTTCTTTTCCTGGTTCTTCACTCAGCTGGCCCCTTTTAATCTAAAATATAACTCCCTTCAGCAGTCATTGCCTAAACTTGTATCTGTGAAAAACTGTCTCTATTATTCTCTATCATAGCAATTTATTCTTTTCCTTTCTAATTTTACTTCCTTCTAGATTTCTTTTCTTTGTGCATTAAGTGATGCCCCCCTTATTGTCTACTGAACTCCCTAGAGTATAAATTTCATAAGGAAAAGGATCTGTCTAGTTCAACATTGCATCACCCCTGGGCTTAGCACAGGGTAAGTGCCCTCTGGATATTTGTTATTCTATAAAATAAAAACAATAATATGAGGCTTGGGCAATAAAAATAAATGGAAATGGATTATCTAATAGAAAAAAATAATGGAATCTGGAATATATCATATCAAACCAATATGTTCAATATCAAGATAAAAATTCCTAGCAGATTATTAAATGAATGATTTGTTAAAGAATACAAAAGTAATACTGAACCACCATCCCCACAAAAAGGAATCATGTAAAAATTAAATTGACTTACTCTATCATGATTGGGTCTTTATACTAATAGATGAATTTGACTGCTCTATAAACAGTATGTTGTTATTTTAATTTACATTCAGCAAAATTCTCAATGTATTGTGGATAAGGTGGAGTAATAGACACCAGATTATAAGCATATGACTAATGGTTATTTGAGTAATTGTCTCAAAAAAAATGAGTATTTATTAATTTAAATGTTGTCAACCTGGAGAAACTGCTCTAAGGTTATGCCATAGGATTCCATATTAGCTTTATTCTACTTAACTTTTTAAAAAGTCAAGGTAGGGGGCGCCTGGGTGGCTCAGTGGGTTGGGCCGCTGCCTTCGGCTCAGGTCATGATCTCAGGGTCCTGGGATCGAGGCCCGCATCGGGCTCTCTGCTCAGCGGGGAGCCTGCTTCCCTCTCTCTCTCTCTCTCTGCCTGCTTCTCCGTCTACTTGTGATCTCTCTCTGTCAAATAAATAAATAAAATCTTAAAAAAAAAAAAAAGTCAAGGTAGGGGTGCCTGGGTGGCTCAGTGGTTTAAGCCGCTGCCTTCGGCTTGGGTCATGATCTCAGGGTCCTGGGATCGAGTCCCACATCGGGCTCTCTGCTCAGCAGGGAGCCTGCTTCCCTCCCTCTCTCTGCCTGCCTCCCTGTCTACTTGTGATCTCTCTCTGTCATAAATAAATAAAATCTTTAAAAAAAATAAAAAAAAATAAAAAGTCAAGATATTTCTAAAGATATATAAAGCATTCAGTCAATGTTACAAAGCAGGAGGGATTGTTAAAATATCTGACGACAGGATCAGAATAAAAGTATGTGAAATTAGGCTAGAATATTAAGCTAAAACAAGGCAGATAAGGTTTATTAAGAATAAATATAGGGGCTTCTGGGTGGCTGAGTAGGTTAGGCATCTAGCTTCAGAACCCTGCATCAGGTTGTCTGCTCAGTGGGGAGCCTTTTTCTCCCTCTTCCTCTGCTTGCTGCCCTGCCTCTTTATGTGCACATGTGCTCTCTCTCTCTCTGTCAAATGAATAAATAAAATCTTTTCAAGAAAAATATAAAATTTTGTATTTACATTTTCAATTTAAAAACAAAGGTATTAGTTTTTTAGGAGTGACAGTAGGACCCTTCAGTGGAACTCAAGCTTAACCAAAAGTCACCCTCATGTGTGTGTGTGTGTGTGTGTGTTTAACATTTATTTATTTATTTTAGGGGGCAGGGGCAGAGGGTAAGAATCTTCAAGCAGACTCCCCATTGAGCATGGAGGCTGAGGTTGGGTTTGAGCCTGACACTGGGCTGGACCCCATGACCCATGAGATCATGACCTGAGCTAAAACCAAGAGCCCCACCCTTAACCAACTGAGGCACCCAGGTGCCCCACCTTCTTGTGGTTTAAGGATGAAAGTAGAATTTGGAAAAAAAAGTTCTAGTAATAGGAACATATTATCCAGACAGAGAAAAAGATTAGTTCCATTCTAATATTCACTGGTCCAATACTTAAGGTATAGTAAATCTAATTCTGGGGCCCACGTTTTGAATATGAAATTAAGAAACAAATGCTTACCTAGTAAAAATGCCTGGAAACTGTTATTTAAGCAAAAGTTACATAAAACTATAAAGAGTAAGCAGGCATGTAATATAAAGATTGGAGGATTGATAATTTTTGAGTTTGTTTCTAATAGTTAATTTTCCTGATTTTATTCTAGCTAAAAAGTACTTTTTAAAATTTAAGCAAAGAAATAATATAAACAATAGTTCCACAGGGAACGGGAGTCTTGTAATGATAAAAGCTGTCAATTTTAAGCACTTAGGTGCTATGCCCTATAAAAGGTGGCTTACGTGTATTATCTTAGATCACTTACATAGACTATCTTGGGAAAATGGATTTATTGTCCTTATGTAATTAGCAAATTAAGGTACAAAAAATTAAATAATTTTTCCAAAAGTTCATATTAAGAAAGTAGAAGTATTGGAATTTGAGCTCAAATCTATTGAACCCACTAGTCCTACTCTTTCCAATATAACAGGTTATCTTTATCTGTTTATTTACATTTTTTTGTATTTTATGTCCATTATAATGATTATGAATTACTCTCATGTGGAATGTGTTTAAGCTAAAACAATAAAAATTCTGAATGCATTGAGTTATGTCGAGAACCTAGAAGTAAAAGTAGAAAATGGCTGGCTTGTAACAAGGAAATTTTTTTTTTTAAAGATTTTATTTATTTATCTGACAGAGAGAGATCACAGGTAGGCAGAGAGGCAGGCAGAGAGAGTGGAAGGGAAGCAGGCTCCCTGCTGAGCAGAGAGCCCGATGTGGGGCTCGATCCCAGGACCCTGGGATCATGACCTGAGCCGAAAGCAGAGGCTTTAACCCACTGAGCCACCCAGGCGCCCCACAAAGGAAAATTTTTGAGGAAGAAAAGTATTTTTCTCATAAAATGCTTATATTTATTCACCTCAATTTCATACATTGACTTTAGTGATAGGAGAATATTTTCTGTCTCTAAAGTAAAACAAATATGGTTTTATGTAATTGTCAGAAAACAGTTTCAACTTTAGAATACGTGACATCCTCAGAAATCCATGAAATAGTCCTCTACAACTGCTAAGTTAACAATTCACATTTGTGTTATTTTACAGATTAAAATTTTTATCATAATTTTCTCCCATTTGAAAAAAAAGAGAGAGAGAGAGAGAGAGACAGAGACAAACCAAGAAACAGACTCTTAACTATTGAGAACACACTGACCATTGTGTGTGTGTTGGGGGGGTTTGTGAAATAGGCCATGGGGATTAAAGTGCACTTGTCCTGATGAACACCAGGTGATTAAAATAAAAACTTAAAAATTTTTTTTCTCCCATTTCATTCTCACAAAATGCCTCTTCATTTTCCAGATAGCAGAGAATGAGAAAACTGGAGTGACATATTTGAGGCCACAGAGAAAGCAAGTGGTAAAATGAGAACACAGTCCAGTAGGCCCAAAATAGAAGAAGCAGGGAAGCACATGTAAAATAATACAAAATAATATCCATTATAAAAGCAGCATCATTGACAGGAATTCATCAACAGCAAGAGTATTAATGCTGAGATTCTGAGTCTAGGAGACAGTGCTCTTGTCTAATTGAATATTCTCAAAATCCTATGTGATCATGAAGTCAGAATCTGTATCATTTTTAAGACTACCTTTATTTTACTTAACTTTTTATTTTGCTTGCAGTTATAATCTAGGAGAAGAAATAGAACCTTACCATGTTTCTACCAGGAGTAAATTCTGTAACTGTCTTTTTATACATTTGGGGATTGGTTTTGTTATAGCAAAATTGAGCTAATTTATTACCAAGGTCATGGTGAAGATGCATGTTTTATAGAAGCATGGTTTAAAACTTTAAATGAGTGAATATGATTTTACATAACAAATATCCTAACAAATGCTGTTCCTTATGACAGCCTCTGGAATTAAAATCAATCAATAATACTTGACAATATACGTACCATTTTTTTTTTCAAAATTCCAGGAAAACCCTTTGCCCTGATTAACAAATGGGCTTACACAGAAATTCAAATTTATGATGCTATTATGCAAAATACATTTAAATTTAACTTAAATTTTAAGGTAACATATAAATATTTGCTAACTTCTTTCTTAACAGTTCTTCAACAGAATAAATGTCCACCTTATGGATTGTCCTCTCAAATTATCTATATCCAAAATCTATCATTCTTTTAGGGTTTTTATTAACCAATAATGAAGTTATACTACCTAGTCATGACCAAATTAAAGGACACAGAGACTATAATTTTGTCTCTCTACATCTAAAACTAACCTTGTAAATTTAATTCTAAGATATTTCTGGGATGTAACTGAGCATGAATTGGAGATAGATGTATTTGATAATAGATAAATGTCTTATCAGATCATTTTTAAGGCTTTAATATGAATGTATATGTGAAAGTATGTGAATATATAACTTCGTATAATATTTAATTATTCTATCCAGACCAATCATACCATTGTTTAGTCTGAATTGATTTCCCCTGTGTCCTCCCTGTTTTTCTCTCTATTCTCTACCAATTCTCTAAGAGTATCTTGTAAAAAAGTTAATTTTGAATAGAAAAAATATCATAAAAAATAAATGATGATTCAAAAAATCAAAATAAATTTCTCCCCTTTCGATTCTGTACTTCTCTTTAAAAGGAACTTATTTTAATGAGTGTTTAATAATTGTTATTCAGTAATGTTAATAACTATAATGAGTCTGAAGTTCATCTAAGTGGAAACCACATCATAGCATGAGAGCATAAAACCTGTTACTGGAGATGAAAAAATAAAAATTGATTATTGAATTTTACCATTTTGGCAAAATATTAAACAGCATGATATTCAGGAAATAGAGAACAAAATAAAGAATGCCAGCATGTTCCCAGAAAGCCTAGCTAACAAAATATGACACCAGTGGAGCAAAATGCTCCTAGCCAAGCTAATAGCCCATAGAATAGTGGTAGTATGCAATTTGAAATTTGACTGTGAGACCTAGATTTTCACAGATGCTGCTAAATGTCAGTACTTCCACCATGTCACAATGAACAAAAGGGTAAGCCCTTAGATAAAACCAACAGCTGTGTCACCACTGAAACTCATCTTAGGTAAATAATATGTCAGATTCATGAGGGTATTAAAGCACATGCAGGGACAATGCCATTTGTTCAACAACCATGAGCAGTAGGGATATTACAAGTCTAGGGTCGGCCATTAAAAAGGCAAGCCCCCATAAATCCTGAGCCAACCAAATCTTTGAGACATTCAATTCGGCTGCAGTCAAATAAAATCAGTGTAGAAATGGATTACAAAAAATGGATTACTGTTCTATGCAAAACTGAGAACAACCAAAATCACAGTAGAAAGATGAAATTCTATGAGGACATGCCTAAGCATAATTTCAAGCAACAGGGCATAGCCAATGACTGCTAGGAAACCATAGCAACAGGCAGACCAAGCTGGCATGTTAGTAATATGAGATGGGATGGTTCTTGTAAACGGAGGAAGCTAAGCTATAAGCAGGATCAAGCTTGTAAACATAAAGAAGTATACTTTCTCTCTTACAAAAAGAGATGTAGACTTATTAGTAACAATATTCTAATAGATGTCAGCAACAATAGCACGGCCATTAAACAAGAATCACAATGGAGCATCCTATACCTTTAGAATTCATGTATCAAAAATAGAGATAATTTTGGTAATTTCATAATTTCTCTCTCTTGGATGTCATTTGAGAAAAATATATTTAAATCTAAGCAATAATAAAGCAGACTAAAACAAATCCCTAACATATACCATCTAAATTTAGTGACAAAGAATTTTATTTGGTAGTCTACATTTAGAAATTGATATTGTACAAAAAATGCTATAAATGATAGCTTTTTCAGATGGAACATGAAAATTTAAAATATTTAAATAGTCTTGTGTGTCAAAAATGAACATATTTTCCTAATATAAATCCTGACAACACAAAGAACATATAAATCTATGGAAATAGAAGCCCTAGGATTCATTTTATATTTCTGCAAAGGAAAATACTTTCATTTTTTCCATGTCTACTGTAAGGTATTTAATCTATAGCATAATGTAAAAAGAACTACTGACGACTAATAAGATATAAGGTAATCTCTATATTTCTTTCCATTATTACTGTCCTGATTATTTATAAAGCTGGACTACACATTTTTCTGCATGCATTAGCTATAAATCTCAAGTCATATTTTAGCCAAGTAAATACATCTTTAAGGAAAGACCTCTGAAGAAGAAAAAAATGGGATTCTGAAACCAAATTTTAAGTACAACATCCTAGACAGTATTTTATTTGAGACACTTTGCTGTGCTCTCAGTATGATAGAAAATCACATTGAAGATGAGCATTTTTATGAATTGAGATTGAAAGCAGTTGAGTCCAGCTATTTCCAACAGGACAAAAGAAATTTTGTAGAAGCCTAAGTATTGTATGTGTGGTTTTTAAACACACTGGTTTAAGAAAATCAATACTATAAAAATGGTTCTTAATAACTTAATAGAGATGTTCTTAATAACTTAATAAAAGTATTTCTTTACTTTCACTGATTCCTATCAATTAAAATAAAGTGAACAGATCCTGGATTTTGCCCAAGATGGTGGAGGAGTGGGGGACTCCGTTTCAACTAGTCCTCTGAATTTAGCTAGAAATCTACCAAACCACAGACATGAAATCAGTCTGAGATGTAAGATTATACACATCTGGATCTCTACAGGGGCAGAGGATCATCAGTCAAGAGGGTGCACCTTGCCTGAATTGTGGTTGATATTTTCAGCTGTACATCCCCTCAAACACAACTCAGCAGAATAACTAGGAGGAGCAACTCCCAACAAAGAAAAGACCCAGAGACAATGACCTCTCTCACAGAGCTAATGAATATGGATATCAGCAAGATGTCAGAAATAGACTTCAGGGTAGCAGTTATGAACACAATAGTCAGGCAGGAGAAAACTATTAATGGTGACATAAATTCTCTAAGGGCAGAAATGAGAGCTGATCTGGCAGAACTTAAAAATGCTATCAATGAGAGCCAATCTAATCTGGATACTCCAACAGCTAGGGTAAATGAGAAAGAAGAATAAATCAGTGATCTAGAAGAAAAATAAATAGAAAGAAGGAACAGGAGGAGGAACAAAGGGCTTAAATCCATGAAAACAGAATTAGAGAAATAAATGATGCCATGAAATGTCCCAATGTCAGAATTATTGGGATCCCTGAGTGGGTGGAAAGAGAGACGACTAGAAGATATATATGAGCAAATAGTAGCTGAGAACTTCCCTAATCTGGGGGACGAAACAAGAATTCATGTCCTAGAGGCAGGGAGGACTTCTCCCAAGATCAAGGAGACAAGATCAATGCCCCAGCACGTAATAGTAAAACTCACAAATCTTAGAACCAAGGAAACCATTTTAAGGGCAACTGGGGGAAGATATTCCATATGTACAGTGGGAGGAACACTGAATAACATCAGACCTGTCCACAGAGACCTGTCAAGCCAGAAAGGGCTGGCAAGACATAGTCAGGGTACTAAATGAGAACAGCAAGCAGCCAAGAGTTCTTTATCTGGCAAGGCTGTCATTCAGAATTGATGGAGAGATAAGGAGCTTCCAGGACTGGCAGAGATTAAAAGAACATGTGACAATGAAGCTGGACCTGCAAGAAATATTAAGGGAGAGTTCTATAAAAGGAGAAAGACCCCAAGAATGATATAGAACAGAAATATTCAGAGACAATCTATAGAAACAAGGACTTCACAGGCAAGATGATGACAATAAAACCTTATCTTTCAATAATCACTCTCAACATGAATGGCCTAAATACTTCCATAAAATGGCAAAGGGTTGCAGATTGGATGAAAAGACAGGACTCATCCACATGTTGTCTACAAGAGACTCATTTTGAATCTAAAGATACATCCAGACTGAAAGTGAAGGAAAGGAGAACCATCTTTCGTGCCAACAGACTTCAAAAGAAAACTGGGGTAGCAATTCTCATAACAGACCAATTAGATTTTAAGCTAAAGAGTATAGTTAGAGATACAGAAGGAAACTATATCATTCTTACAGGGTCTATCCAAAAAGAGGATCTAACCATTATCAATACCTACACCCCCAACATGGGAGCAGCCAACTACATAAGCCAACTGTTAACCAAAATAAAGAGACATATTGATAATAATACATTGATAGTAGGAGACCTCAACATTCCACTCTCAGTAACAGACAGATCATCTAAGCAGAAAATCAACAAAGAAACAAGAATTTTGAATAGCACACTGGACCAGATGGACCTCATAGATAATATACAGAACATTCCTCCCTAAAACAACAGAATACTCATTCTTCTCAAGCATGTATGCAACTTTCTCCAGAATAGACCACATACTGGGTCACAAACCAGGTCTCAACCAATACCAAAAAACTGAGATAATTTCCTGCATATTCTCAGACCACAATGTTTTGAAACTAGAAATCAATCACAAGAAAAAGTTTGGAAGAAATTCAAACACTTGGAAGCTAAAAACCATCCTGCTCAAAAATGTTTGGGTCAACCAGGAAATCAAAGAACTTGAACAACTCCTGGAAACCAATGAGAACGATGACACATTTGTCCAGAACCTATGGGATATGGCAAAGTTGGTCCTATGGGGGAAATATATAGCCATCCAAGCCTCATTCAAAAAAATATAAAAATCCCAAAGACACAAACTACTTTACACCTTAAAGATCTGGAGAATCAACAACAAATTAAACCTAACCCATGCAGGAGAGGGGAAATAATTTCTTAGAGCAGAGATCAATGAATTAGAAACCAGAAATACAGTAGAACACATGAATGAAAGTAGAAGCTGGTTCTTTGAAAGAATTAATAAGATCAATAAACCACTGGCCAGACTTATAAAAAAAAAAAGTAAAAGGACCCAAATTAATAAAATTATGAATGAAAAGGGAGAGATCACTGCTAACACCAAGGAAATAAAAATAATTATCAGAAATTGTTGTCAACAGCTATATGCCAATAAATTAAGCAACCTGGAAGAAATGGATGCGTTCCTGTAAACCTATAAACTACCAAGACTGAAACAGGAAGTTATTGACATCCCAAATAGACCAATAACCAGTAACGAGATTGAAGCAGTGATCAAAAACCTCCCGAAAAACAGGAGTGCAGGGTCTGATGATTTCCCTGGGAATTCTACCAAACATCCAAAGAAGAAATAATACCTATTCTCTTGAAGCTGTTTCAAAAAATATAAAAAGAAGGAAAACTTCCAGACTCTTTCTATAAGGCCAGCATTGCCTTGATCCCAAAACCATGCAAAGACCCCATCAAAAAGAATTTAAGACCAATATCCCTGATGAATATGGATGACAAGATTCTCAACAAGATCCTAGCTAATAGGATCCAACAGTACATTAAAAGAATTATGCAGCACGACCAGGTGGGAATTATCCCCAGGATTCAAGGGTGGTTCAACATACGCAAATCAATCAATTAAAAGGAGATAGAATGCACAAATAAGAGAAGAGAGAAGAACCACATGGTCCTCTCAACTGATGCAGAAAAAGCATTTGACAAAATACAACATCCTTTTCTGATTAAAACTCTTCTGAGTATAGGAATAGAGGGATCATTCTTCAATTTCACAAAATCCATCTATGGAAAATCCAAATGATTATCATTCGAAGATCAGGAACACAAGCATGCTCACTCTCATCACTGTCGTTCAACATAGCACCAGAAGTCCTAGCAACAGCAATCATAAAACAAAAAGAAATAAAAAGTATTCAAATTGCCAAAGAAAAAGTTGAACTCTCTCTCTTCGCAGATGACATGATACTTTATTTGGAAAACCCAAAAGATTCCACCCCCAAATTACTAGAACTCACAGAGCAATTCAATAACGTGACAGGATACAAAAATCAATGCATAGAAATCAGTTGCATTCTTATACACTAACAATGAAACTGTAGAAAGAGAAATTAGAGAATCAATTCCATTTTCAATAGCACCAAAAACCATAAGATACCTTAGAATAAACCTAACCAAAGAGGTAAAGGATCTATACTCTAGGAACTACAGAACACTCATGAAAGAAATTGAAGAAGACACATAAAGATGAAAAAACATGCCATGCTCATGGATTGGAAGAATAAACATTGTTAAAATGTTTATGGTGCCCAGAGCAATCTTTCAGTGCCATCCTGATCAAAACACTAATGGCATTTTTCAAATTGCTGAAACAAACAATCCTAAAATTTGTGGGGAACCAGAAAAGACCGTGAATTAATGAGGAAACGTTGAAAAAGAAAAACAAAGCTGAGGGCATCACGTTGCCTGATTTCAAGCTATATTACAAAGCTGCGATCACCAAGGCAGCATGTTACTGGCACAAAAACAGATACATAGACCAATGGAACATAATAGAGAGCCCAGATAGGGACTTTCAATTCTAAGGTAAATAATCTTCGGAAAGGCAGGAAAAATAACCAATGGAAAACAGACAGTCTCTTCAATAAATGGTGCTGGGAAAATCGGACAGCTATATATAGAAGAATGAAACTTGATTATTCCCTTACACCATACACAAAGATAAAGTCAAAATGGATGAAAGACCTCAATGCGAGACAGAAATCTATCGAAAACCTAGAGGAGAACATAGGCAATAACCCCTTCAACACCGGCCACAGCAACTTCTTTCAAGACATGTCTCCAAAGAAAGGCAAGGGAAACAAAAGTGAAAATGACGAAGACATGTCTCCAAAGAAAGGCAAGGGAAACAAAAGTGAAAATGAACTTTTGGGACTTCATCAAGATAAAAAGTTTCTGCATGCAAAGGAAATAGTCAACAAAACAAAGAGGCAACCCACAGAATGGGAGAAGATATATGCAAATGACACTACAGATAAAGGGCTGGTATCCAAGATCTATAAAGAACTCCTCAAACTCAACACCTAAAATCATGTCAAAAAATGGGCAGAACGCGGTCTTCAAACTGTGGAAAGAACCAAGATGCCCTTCAACAGACGAATGGATAAGGAAGATGTGGTCCATATACACTATGGAGTATTATGCCTCCATCAGAAAGGATGAATACCCAACTTTTGTAGCAACATGGACGGGACTGGAAGAGATTATGCTGAGCGAAATAAGTCAAGCAGAGAGAGTCAATTATCATATGGTTTCACTTATTTGTGGAGCATAACAAATAACATGGAGGACATAGGGAGATGGAAAGGAGATGGGAGTTGAGGGAAATTGGAAGGGGAGGTGAACCATGAGAGACTATGGACTCTGAAAAACAATCTGAAGATTTTGAAGGGGCAGGGGGTGGGAGGTTGGGGGAGCCAGGTGGAGGGTATTAAGGAGGGCACGTATTGCATGGAGCACTGGATGTGGTGCAAAAACAATGAATTCTGTTATGCTGAAAAGAAATAAAAAACCAAATGGGCAGAAGACATGAACAGACACTTTTCAAAGTAAGACATACAAATGGCTAACAGACACATGAAAATTTTTTCATCATCACTAATGATCAGGGAAATTCAAATAAAACCCATGTTCAGATACCACCTTACACAAGTTAGAATGGCAAAAATTGACAAGGCAAGAAACAACAAGTGTTGGAGAGGTTGTGGAGAAAGGGGGAACCCTCTTATACTATTGGTGGGAATGCAAGTTGGCACAGGCACTTTGGAAAAGAGTGTGGATCTTCCTCAAAAAATTAAAAATAGAGCTACCCTATGATCCAGCAATTGCACTACTGGGTATTTGCCACAAAGACACAGATGTAGTGAAGAGAAGGGCCATATGCACCCCAATGATCAAAGCAGCAATGTCCACAATAGCCAAACTGTGGACAGAGCCAAGATGCCCTTCAATAGATAAATGGATGAAGATTTGGCCCATCTATACAATAGAATATCACCCAGCCATCAGAAAGGATGAATACACAACTTTTGTATCAACATGGGTGAAACTAGTGAAGATTATGCTAAGTGAAATAAGTCAAGTAGAAAAAGTCAATTACCACATGGTTTCACTTACTTGTGGAGCATAAGGAATAGCATGGAGGACATTAAGAGAAGGAAGGGGAAAATGAAGGTGGGGGGAAATGGAGGAGGAGACAAACCATGAGAGACTATGGACTCTGGGAAACAAACTGACGATTTTAGAAGGGAGAGGGTTGGGGAGACGGGTGAGTCTGGTGATGGGTATTAAGGAGGGTATGGATTGCATGGAGTGCTGGGTGTTATATGCAAACAATGAACCATGGAACACTATATCAAAAACTAACAATATACTGTATGGTGACTAACATAACATAATAAAACATTTTTAAAAAGTAAAATAAAATAAAGGGAACAAAATATAGACAAAGATACCCTGTTGATAGTTCATAGCTTCTGTTTTACCAGTCTTCCTGGTGTTAATACGCTGCTTTGATTTTTATACTTCTCTTCCCCAATTAGTCAATCTAATGCCCCAGAAGTTGATTCCATTTTCACTTTTGGGACTGATACTAGTCATAATCAATCATGCTAATACTTTCTTCCTTGCCAGGAAGAGGATTCCAATGTTAAGCAAATCAGTACTTGACATTTTCCTGATTAATGATATTGGTACAGAGGTGGACACATGACAAAATTTGGTCTTATCCTACAAAAAACAAACAACAACAACAACAACAAAAAAACCCAAAACAGACCTATTTTTCCAGATTTTCAAAGAAATTTATCTTTACGGGATCTATCTTGTGTATGTTGGTTAGACAGTTGAATAAAGGAGTCTTTTTTAATATCAAGATTAAATATATTAACTTGAGAATCAACTTCTTATAGGCAACTGTTATGTTGAATAAGAAGAGTTTATAAAATGGATTTGTAAGAGAAACTTTGTTTTATTTCTCCGTATCTCTTTACTTATATACTGTGACTTTTCTAATCAATGTTAGGCAATAGAAAAGCCTATAGTTATTTAAGACTCAACACAGTCTTGAAGAAATTACTGAAAATATACAGTCTCAATGATAACCAAAACTCTGATTTAGATTTAATGATAAATTTGCTCCTTTCTTCTGGTTGGCCTCTTGATGTGGGATAGAACAGCCTCATCCTACTTCTCTCTCTATAAGCCTCCTAAATATGGTTTCTCAAGGTCCAATCATGAAAAGGGAATTGAGTTTGGTGGGAAAGAATGTTCTCACACAGATTTATAAATTTCTTAGATAAATCTGTTTGTCTGGGTCTGGTGTATATTTAAAAACTATTTTTTTTTCTCCCATAGGTATTTTCCAAAGATACTTCAGGGACCCCCGCTGGTGATATTTGATTGCATAATAAGGTCAGGGGATGTGCCTTTTCCTTGGATCCTTATTTTTAATAATTTCAATCAATTCTTTTTTAGCCTCCCATTCCTCTTCTGGTAACTTTCTTAGAGAATTTGAACTGGCCTCAGGTTGGTTGTCTTTCCTTTGCATCACTCACCTCTGATCCATGGAAAATGCTCACATATTTTGTATGGACAAATTCCAAAAGTCAGGCCAATTCCAATGAAGCAACAATTCTTCTTTCCTCACTTATTCAAGTAGTCAACCAAATCATCTTATCCTTATAATCAGTCCCTGGATGAGAATAAAGTATGAGTACACTTGGCCTTACCAATTTTACCAAACATATAAAACTGCTAAACAGAACTAATGAAAAGTACTTCTCAGATTCAGGAAACCCAACAAATATCAATCAGTAAAAATAAAAGGAAATACATATCTAGATACCTCACAGTGAAACTGTTATCTCTTTCATGTTTGTCTCCTTTGTTTCAATATCCTATCCTCTATATAATTTCTTCAAATGTAACTTGGAAATGACTAATTCTCTTTCAATGGTGTTTAATGAATAAAGTGTTTAAAGAATAAAGTAAGAATGAAAGGTCCTCTTCTGGGTCCAGAAGGGCCGAGTTAAATACTAAATTTTCTATTTGCTAATCATACTATCTTGGGGTAAATACTCAATTTTTCTGGTTTTAACCTTTCCTGTTGTTTCTGGTGTTAGAAATATATTCCTTCTTTTTCTGCCAGCTCACCTTTGCATAAATAGGTAGGATACATTGATTGATTGATTGATTGATTGATTGAAAGACAGAATTGGAAATTGATATTTAACTTTAGCAGTGGGAAGACCTAAAGATATATAAGCAAATGAATAATATGATTAGAATCACATAGAAGAAACAATCTGCAAGCAACACGTTGGCTGTATTAGTAAGTTGGACAGTACAGCTAGTGATCTCAATGAGAATTTAGTCTATGCTTAGGAATACTTAAAAATACAGACAAGAGGTATTAGAAACTTACTGCTGATTAGGAAGGATGGGATTGGAAATGGGATGAATCATTTACAGAATGTTGTATAAATAATTGCACATCAGGTGTGAGGGATCAAATATTACCATTTGGAACAAAAGAACCTAAGAAAGAAATGTGCTTACTTGTTCAGACTATGCTTGATGTCCTAAGATGATGCCCAGGATGGTGTATCCAGCATGGCATTATTTATGTAGATTTGTAGCTCAGAATTAGATAATATACACATAGAAATGATAGCTAACTCTGCTAAGAGAGTGTCGAGAGAGAAAAGTAGTGGACAAATAGTACCCACATGTCAAAAAAAGTTAATTAGGTAGAAGCTAGATAAAAGCGGTGGAAGGAATGCACAGAGGAACCTTCATACCTTGACCTGAAAGATTTTAGAGTCACAAGTCCTTGAGAGGGGAATGATAGAGTAGGAAGTTAGTTAGACAGGGACTGGAGGTGAAAAGGGTGATATATAGGTTACACATTAGAAGCCTGAGGGCACAACATTTTGATCTTGTGGCTCCATAGGCACTGGGGCTAACAAACCAAGAGCCACAAGCTAAGCTCTCTTCCACTTCTGCCCCAGCATAACCCCTCTACTCATTTGCATTACAATGCTACCACCACCCCATGGAGGAAGGCTACCATAATAAACCTTGTAGGGTTTTGTCCCAACCTGGAGGAGGAGTCCCCCAAATGATTGGAAGCAGCCTCCATTAGAAACTACACTATGCATGATGCAAGCACCCCCCCCCCCCCACCTCACATAAAAAGAATGAACTCCCCTCCTCCATAGCCTCAGGGCAGTTGTGACCTCTGAGACTGCCTGGTCTCCCACGTTGAGACTGTACTGTCCTTAATAAAACTGTTTTCTGCTTTCACTTTGGGCACTGGTCTCTTGTTTATTGCATTGGTGCCAAGAGCGGTTTTCATGCAGAAAATGATACTTATAATGTAACTGGGCCCATCACTTGTATGTGCCCCTTCCAAGGCCATGGGAGGGTCTCTAGGAATAGCTTCATATGGTCACATGGTTTTGTAAAATTTGTGAAACTAATTTTTTTTTTAAAATTTGTTCACCATTATTTTATTTTTGTGCTTCAAGACACATGTTTATCGGAGACACAACTCTGTCACAAGGATGATAGGAACTGTACCAAAAATAGCAATGTCAACAAGGCCCTTGAAGGGGCTAGCAGGGTACAGTGCCCCCTCACCCTCACCCACTGTACAAAAATAAACTCACACCTATGGACCAGCAAAGACCAGCAGAATGGCCCCTCAATAGGTACTCTATCCTCTGCCAGACCTGAGACCCCTTTCTTTGATCCTCATCCCTGCCACTTTTTAAAAAAATATATGTCGGGGCACCTGGGTGGCTCAGTGAGTTAAAGCCTCTGCCTTTGGCTCGGGTCATGATCCCAGGTCCTGGAATCGAGCCCTGCATCAGGCTCTCTGCTCAGCAGGAAGCCTGCTTCCTCCTCTCTCTCTGCCTGCCTCTCTGTCTACTTGTGATCTCTGTCTGTCAAGTAAATAAATAAAATCTTTTAAAAAAATAAATAAAAAATAAAAAATATATGTCATGTATCTTTTTTTAAAAAATTCAATTAGCCAACATATAGTACATACTTAATTTTAGATGTAATGTTCAGTGATTTATCAGAAACTAACATTTTTCTTTTTTTTTTTTTTAAGAGACCCCTTCCCCATAAAATATTTACCTGCTTACTTAGTTTTCATTCTTTTGAAAGCAGAACCTGAAACGAAGACAAAGTCAGGTCATTTATTTGGAAGAGGACCCCAGGAAGCAGGAGAGAAGGAACAGGCAAAGTTGGACAGAGAGGAGGGAAAAGCCTAAATATAAAGATGTATCATTAAGGTCGCTGCTGTAAATAACTGGGCTCGGTGCCACCATGACTTGCAAGAAGCATAAAAATTATCTCCTAGAATTATTCACCTAAAAGCAAGAGGCCAGAGCATTTAGCCACCATTTCCCATAACCCACTGGTAAATGAGTGCCCACAGAGATTAATTCTTGCTGCATTTCTGGGTGGCTCCCTGTTAAATAGCCAGTTCAGAGAATGCCCTGGGGCAGAATGCTGAAAGACATTATGCCCTTGAAGTGGAACCCTGATAGCCAAGATGATTCTGAGGTTGCTCTGAACTGTCTATCAGAATGCACATTTGAGTCAGAGTTGTGCCGAGGGCAATGGATGATTTTATGAAAAAGACATCTGCTTCAGTCCTATGGGTCAAAGCACAAACTTTGGAATGCCCTTATTCAGGGTGCTCAAAGAGAAAGAGAGTAATAATAAAATGGGAAAGCTTACATAGTATGAAGATAAGAAAACAACCAAATCAAAGCAATATAAGAGAAGCAAAGAAAGGAAAGAATGTTAGAAAGAAGTCTGGCCAAACATTACGTTTTACAGGATGCTCAAGAATGATATGCTTAAAACCTGCTATTGAACTGGGTTAATGAGAGAAGATAATTGACTTTACAGAAGAATTTCACTGAAAAAGTGGGTCAGAAAATCACATTAAAATCCATAATTACTTTCTTTTCCTGCATTTGTGATATAGCTGATTCTTTTCCTGAAAATCTTCTCACCTAAATACCTTTATGTTTCTGTAAGGGTTAAATGAGTTAATATATGTAAAGTGCTTAGGACTATGTCTGGCACATTGTGGGCACTATGGAACTGCTTTCTATGATTATTTTTATTATTTAGAAGATTGCAAAGATATTGTGAATAATGTAATAAGAAGTCAAGTAGAGATCAATTTAAAGATTGTTAAGAAAATAGTAGGTTCTTTTCAAGTCAGGGAAGATTACTTCATAGTGATCTCAAGAGGGCTTGGAAGCTCAAGATCAAAGCAAAAAAGAGATGACAGTGGGGGAAAACCAGGTTTAGGGACATGAGAAATCAAGAAGGTCCAGAACAGGTTCAGAATTAGAACCACAGGGATAAGTAAAGTCTGGTTATAGTTGGTTGAAGTACAAATAGAGAAGTAGTTAAGAAGTGGAGCTGTGGAGATTGTTTTCAGAGAAGAATTGTAGAAATGGACATATTAAAAGTACAACAATTCTAATGTCCACAGGCACAGGAGTAGCTAGACCTGATGACAACCAAGTAGAGTGAACATTTCAGAATTAATATAATAATAACATAAAGTTATACTTTATAGCTTACAGAACCCTCACTCTTCTTATAAAAATGCATACACACACAGACACATGCATATGTATGTATATATACATACGCATTATATATATGTATATACACAAAATGAAGTATATATATGAGGCTATTCATCATCCTAAACTAGAAGGAAGCTAAAAGTTTGGAAAAATAAGAAGACAGATTCTTAGCTTATTATTCCACTAGAATTTCACTAATGATTGCTCCTTCAATCCTTTATTCTAATTAATAAAATATGGCAGTGATTTACAGATATTTTTCGTATCACTAATCCCTATTACTAGTTCCTATTACTATTACCATTACTTATTCTTGTTACTGAAATATTTTTCATATCCTCTTATAAAATAAAAAAATACAAAGCATCTCAATGCCTATGACTAATAGATTTTAATCAACACATATTTTTATATTAGCTTGTTAACTTTCTGCTCATTCTGTTCACATGTATTGAAGACTTCATTTTTATAGTTTTAAATTTTCAAAGAGACCTCTTTCAGGTTTCTGTTTCATATACACACATTGGCTTTGTTTGTACTTTCAAATAATGAGTTCCGATTTGTCACAACCTACCTCTTTTTGATCTTTACAGCAGTCATTTCCATACATTCTAGCTGGGTCTGCTTAAGAAATATATGCTCCTTTTTTTTTCCCATCAGTAGACAAATATCGGAATATTTAAGATGTCCCTAATTTTGCTATACAAAATATTTTTGAGGCTGTAAGCATAGGTCACTTCTTTCATAAGCACAGGACATTACACTGAAAGATACAGTCACCTCAATGCCTTCTAGTTTTCTCAAAAGATTATTTCAAAGTGTAATTGTTTTATACGAAAGAGTGAACACTCATATGTTACCATGGTATTGACTGCTGCAAATCAATATGAATACACTCTTACTATCCAAGCAGGAATATAGAGAAAAAGCACATTATGGTCCCATGTGGGTAACAATTCCACGATGAATCTTTACTGTGGAAGATTAATTTAATATGAGGAGCAGCCTTTTTTGAATTAGTATATGAATCAACTAGTTACTATGTTCTACTAATGCAGAATATTTTATGGAAATACTTCTTCCATGAACTTTGAGCATAAATGATCAAAATGAAGGGTAGAAAGACATATATTTTATTTCACTAGAAAAAGAAGAAAATGAATCTTTCTTATCATTTAGGGAAATTTTTAACAAAATGTTGTAAAGTCCTTTTTTGAAAATTTATGGAACTTACTCTATTTGTTTTATCAAATTAGTAGCAAAATAAGAAACTGCACTGATAAGAAAATACCCTTCAACTTTAAGATGCAATGAGATGACAATTGTTTAATGGCTTTGTAAGTAGGGAACTCAACATTCACTATTTAATAAGGTTGTAATTTGAATTCAGTGAAATTACTATTGGTAAAGGTCCTCATCTAATTAAACACAAACAAATGTATCTTAATTCATGTTCCCAAAGAAGTAATCCCTTTATATTTTAGCCAAGTTCAGTGCTTCCAAAAGATTTAAATAACTGAGAAAGGTGCTTAATCAAAAATAGCTACTTATTTCAATTAACTTTCTGTTAAACATGAATGATGCTTCATTTCCCATGTTCTGTGCTATAAATGGTGACAACTACTTTATTCATTCGTTTGTGGTCAGCCAATAAATATTGGATAACTACTACATGAATAGAACTATTCAAAACTTTGGAAGTTAAAAAAACTCTCCAATAATAAAAGAACATAAAATCTAATAGGAAATACAGTCATATACATATAGGTAAGTAACTAAAATAGAACATGGTAAATTTTAAATTGATGATTCCACTCCAAAATAAAAAAAATATTATAACATATGCCTTTCTTTTCTCCATCATCTCTGTATTACATTTTAATGGAACTTTAATTTTTGAAATTTTATTTTATCTGTTCTTGATAATATCTACTCCTAATGATGATGTGATGGTGGTGGTGATGGGTGATGATGGAGAGGATATTAGCTAACAGTTATGGGACATTTTGTGCCAGTCACTGACCTAAGTAACCAATACTTATTTTCTCAGTAAATCCTCATGACGTCCTTATCAGTTAGATGCTATTATTGTGTTCACCATTCATAGAGAGGAAACCTGAAGGACACAGTGGTTAAGTAATGTGCCTAAGTTTACATAACTAGTATGGGCAGAGATAGGAAGCAAAATTAGACTATCTGGTTCTAGAGCTTAGATTGTCAACCATCACACAAGACTGTATCTTAAATCATCATTATATATACCATAAAATATCACAGTATATTTTCTGTAATAGAGAAATATTAACTCTACATAAAATTATAAAAAATATTCTCTAGGGGTGCCTAGTGGGTTAAAGCCTCTGCCTTTGGCTCAGGTCATGATCGCAGGGTCCTGGGGTTGAGCCCCACACTGAGCTCTCTGCTCAGCGGGGAGCCTACTTCCCTCTCTCTCTGTCTGCCTCTCTGCCTACTTGTGATCTTGGTCAAATAAAAAAAAATCTTAAAAAAAAAATTATTCTCTCACATCTTCAACTGGTTCCATGTAATTATTCCTAGTCCCCTCTAAATTCTTGAGTAATTGCTTCTGCTCTACGTACTGTGTGACCTTAGAAAAATTAAGATTTAAAGAATTTAGGAACTTTCCCAATCTGTAAAATGGAGCTACCAAAATAATTGTCCTACCTAAGTTCAAATGTCCTACCAAAGAAACTACCTACATAAATTTCTAGAACCTCCTTTATCAGATCAACAGTTTCCCTTAAATTTTGTTCCTCTCCAGGACTGGACAGCTGATGCTAGTTTTGGGGGCTTGCCAGCCTGTGGTGCAAAGTAGGGGGAAGTGCTCTGATCCTATCTCAGTCTGAAGCAGATGGTGTGTCCATGTGTCTTCATGGCGGGATTTTGTTTTTGAAGTTTATTTATTTATTTATTTGTTTATTTACTTACTTACTTACTTAGAGTGCATGAGTGGAGGTAGGGACACAGGGAGAGGGGGAGAATCAAGCTCAAGCAGACTCCACACTGAGCATGGAACCCCATGTGGGGCATGATCTCACAACCCTAAGATGATAACCTGAGTCAAAATCAAGAGAGGATGCTTAACTGACTGAGCGACCCAGGTCCTCCCATGATGAGACTTTGAAATAATTTTGTCCATCCTCCAGATGAAGAAAATTTTGAATGATCTAAGCTCAGGACTATTTACTGTCCCTTTCTCAAGGATAGAGGGATTTTTCATATTCCTTCCTTAAGTCACAATGGGTCTTCACTTGTGTTTTAGGATCAATATAGAGTTTGCTTCCCTTCCCCAAAAGACAATGGCTTTTGTTCTGTAGGAAATAAGCAACCAAGTGAGGTTTCCTCATTTTTCCAAGGTGGTGAACGCTCTCTTCCTCCAAATCTGCAAAACTGAGGCAGTTTATTGGGTCAAAACCCCTACTTTCACTTTGTTCATGAGTATTCAGTGAAGTTCTTTGTAGAAATGCCAATGAATGAATGCAAACATCCTTTGTGTCTGCAGTTCTTAAGGCTTCTAAACTCTCAGATTAGCCCGACAAAACCTTCAGCATTCATTAAAAGTTTTAGCTGAATTATTTTTCCCACTTGTATGAAAACTTCATTTTCCTCCTGTGGTTTGCCCTATAGAAGTCAGCACTCACACCACACTCCTACTTGAAAGTGCTGCCTGTCCTTGGATTATAGACTGGTTAGTTTCTCTATGACCTATCTCTGATGGTTTGAAAAGTTATACTTTTGTAGATTATCTGTTGTCTAGATGCTCAGCAGAAACCAGAAGTCTTATGTTTTCATATAGATTGTTATTTGTTATTTAACCTTTATTAAAGCATTGAATCTTGTGTGTTACTATCATCTCTATTTTGTATATAAGTAAATCGAGTTGCAGAGAATTTAAATCCTTACCCAATATTATTTAACTATTAAATGACAAAAACCAGTTCTCTTGGCTTCGAGATCAATTTGTTGTATACAGTTGATTATGCCATAGGTCAGAAATGTTACAAAAATGAAAAAAAATTCAATAGTATTCTGCTACAATCCAGGGTGTTACCTGGGTGCTTTATAACTCAAAGGAATTTCAAAAAGTGAGTATGTCAGTATTCCTCCCACATTGTGCTAAGGACAATGAAAATTATGCTGAGCAAAAAAAGCCAGGCACAAATGGGTATATACTGTATAACTGCATTTACATAAAGTTCTAGAATAGGGAAACTAAGCTCTGGTGATAAAAATAAGAATGTTAGTAGCTTCTGAAAAGGGGGAGGTGGGTGGAGATTGTCCAAAAATTGGCACAATTAAACTTTGTTCTGTAATAATTTCCTTTATGTTGATTTTGGTGGTGGTTAAATTGTATACATTTTAAAAACTCATACTATACATTTAAAATCTGTTTATTTTATTATATCTAAATTATGCTTCAATAAATTTCAGCTATAACTAAATAAGGAAGCTGAAGTTAAATTCATTAATTTAGAAATTTTGTGAGTTCAATGGGAAGTTTTACTTTTATAAGTGATACTTGTATTTTAAAATATTTTAATGTACATTATTTCATTTAATCGTTACTATACTGGGAAATGTGTATTATTATTATGTCCCTTTTATACTTGGGTCTGCCTGCAAGTTTGGATCTGTTGAAAGAGTTGGCTACATCATGAGTTAGAAATGTTAAAAATAAAATAAATGCAATAATATCTTTCTGTAACTCGCAGAATCATATGTGTCATCTTGCAACTCTACATGGGGGGAAAAGGGAATATAGCCACTTTTTTTTTCCGTATTACAAAGGCGACAATGAAGCTCCCACCTCTTCATCATGAAACCCTCCACACCCTAAATAAAAATGGAAATGTTATTCTAAAGTAAATGTCTTCAATCATAATATATCATTATCATTTCCCTTTTTAAGTCAATTGATGAGAACGTTTTTGGCCAAACTGACTGATGTTTC
The DNA here is from genome assembly GCF_902655055.1 of Lutra lutra. Lineage (NCBI taxonomy): Eukaryota > Metazoa > Chordata > Mammalia > Carnivora > Mustelidae > Lutra > Lutra lutra. Next base: position 47,081,779 of record NC_062283.1, on the reverse strand, counting down.
AGGACATGTCCAGATAATGGGCCCATCCTGTTACTAGGTTAACTAAAAATAGTTAGTTGATTGTTATTGTCTTTGTTTGCATATCACATGTTGCCAGCATGTCTGGAATATTTTGATAGGACTATATTCACAAAAATTATAATGAGAAAAATGGAACACATAATTATCCAAATAAAATACAGCATAATAAAATAGGAACCATTATAAAATAAATATGGCTATCACACAGGTCAGGCAAAGCTTCACAAAAATTGATTCTGTGTATACCATAATAACAGTATATAATATGGGTTAGTCCTCAACCTCCATGAAGACAGGTTGTTATTGTTTATTATGTTCCCTTTGATTCAGTGTTCACATGAAGCCCTAAGCCTTACAAATGAACTTAAGTTCAAATATGGTAATGGCAGTCCATTTGTAATTTCAAAGGTACCGGACCACATCCAAATAGCTACTTATCAACTGGCACACAGATTTAATAATCCAACAAGAGTCACTATCAGTAAGTATTTTACAAGCCTTACACTCTTCCCTGTCTACTCAGTGGCATCTCTGCAAAGAGATGCTGCTTAATGATGGAAATGACTGACATAATTTGAGCTTCAAAGGTTGACTCATAATATGCCTCAGGGATGGTCAGATAATTTAGATCAAATTGAGCTTTCTCATCTCCAGTTGCTACACACACTAGTTCTGGCTCCCTACTGTTGCTATTTTCCTAGTTATCATTTGCTCAAAAATGTATTTTCTTTTGCCTTTTGCTCTTGTCTCTGCCTGCAGGGCTTGTGATTGGCTCCAAGATGGCAAAGCCAAGTGGATGGGAGCATTTGTTTAGTGTCAGAATATTGACTACCTCCCAGGACATCATTATTTCAGGATTTCCCTAGCATTTGGTGCTGATTATAGTGTCTGGAGCCACTAGTGAATTATTTTCAGAAGGACCGTATGGCTTCATTGTCAAAGTAAGGTTTTATACTATAATTGGAAGTTACATTTAAAAAAATTGCAGGGCTGAAAAAAATGGCTAAGTAGTTGCCAATTTTCTCTCTGATGAGATTTCTTATATCTTATTGACTTAAAAAAAATCTGTCTTCTCTTCTGACCATTCAGTATAATGAGGGAGAGCGGAAATAAGGGTGGTTGTGACTTGTGAGATCACAAAGTTGGTACTTACTCTCCTTGGTCAGACAGCAGAGAGCCAGTGCTCACTGAAACCTCAAAGCCACTCACTTTTGGTTTAGTATTTGGTAATAGCACCCTAAACCAGAATCATCTTCCTTTGTCTTGAGTTTCTTGACTCCTATTTTTGCCTTCTCATTAATCCGTGCGGTGCTACAAGTAGCAATGAGTTAGTAAATCAAATGATTACATCCCTTTCTGATTTGCCAGCTTACACTGCTACTTCTAAAAGACTATGGTTTGGAGTTCTACATATAACTTGAATTACTTATTAAATTAAACAGAAAAAATTCTGAAGTCTCTATGAGCAGAATGTATTTTTCTTGATTTTTTTTGAGATACTATAAGTAGATACTAAAATGCCAGAAGTCACAAAACAGACATAGAGTTGACAAAACAGAAATAGAGTTGTCCTAAAAGAGACAACCACCCATGCAAATGACACGTGACTTTAGACTGTGTTTAAGTCTTAGGTCCTGCTCTATGCAATACATAATGAATGTATCTAGCATCCATTCTGCCTTTGCTTTTGATGAGGAGTACTTCATATAGGTGCCTCCATAATGAGACCAACACATATTTTTAAATCTTTTTTGAAAACATTTGTTCAAAAGTCAATATATTATGTTTTCCAAATCTGATTCCTGGATCTGTGTTTGACTGAAACTTTGAGAAGTATGTGTTCTTAGCATTTCACCCCTTGTCCCTTCCATGCTGCAAAGACAATTGTGGCATATAAGAAAAGGTATTGATCTTGAAGTGGACTTAATTTCAAGTTCCATGCCGGAGAGTTCCTAGTATGTGATCTGAAATAAGGTGAATAACAATTTGTGTGTCTTAGTTTCTTCTTTGCAAAATGGGGAACCATTCACCTAACAGGTTTATTTGGGAGTTAGAATGCTACAAGACAATGTGCTCTATCATTAATTATATATCAAGCAAAGATAAGGTCCTCTATAATAGAATTCAACTTATAAATAAAATACTCTCATCACAATGTAGCTTTAGGTACCTATTCTTTCCAACTGTAGGAATGTGATTGAAAATAATATAGCGTATATTATGATTATAGATTTTCCTAACAAACATAAATCTGCCTTAATGCTCAAATCTCTGTCCTTATTGTCTTTTTTCATGCACACTGATAATCAGAGTACTGAAAATTCCCAGAATGCTGAGTGTTGACAAAGATCCCATGCAGTCATCATGAGAGAATTTCATCTCCAGCTTTGCCTTTCTCAGCAGTAAGCCATCAGTTCAGGGAGTAGAGCTGACAGTAATTTAAGATGGTGTCACATCTCTGGTGCCACTTTTTGGAAAATTATAGGCTGTTGTGTTCCATTTGTGTCAAATTTGGTGCTAAGAGATGGCAGAAATGCTAGTGTTGCTACCAGAAAACCACTTTTCTGCTCTGTGACAATAAGAAAACCAGCCATGTTCCTTAGAGGGATAGGTGTGGTGATGACAATCTGTCAATCTGAGAAGTTCAGAAAGTAAGTCAAAACTGAAAATGCTGTTTTCCTTCATTCTGATTTAAACTTCTGAATACTTTTCCTTTGCTTAATTGCTGATGTGATTTATTCAAGAGTTACAGTAGATGAAATAAACTTTTTAATTTACTATACCTAAGTATATCTAATTGGATGGTTACAACTACTAAAATATTCACATGGAGAGCAATCATTTTAAGAGCCATCACAGGAAGCAATTGTAAGATGCCTATATTTTGTGTAATTATAGAGTTCATTCTTTGTCTTTCTCGAGAGAATTTTGTATGAGATAATAACTTCAGAAAATGATATTAATACATCTGATACTAGAGCTATTACCAATCCTAATTTGCACCTTTCATGCTACTTTGAATATTTTATTTATGCCGAAATGTCAACTATGCAACGAAAATGGCCTAAAAGGAACATTAGTCATCCATCTCTTTGGGTAGAATGTACCCATATCATCCCTGACAATATAAAATGCTCTAAGATACAGGTTTGCATACATTTTGTGTTTATAGATGATTGCAGAAGATCAAAAAACCCATAGATAACTTACCCTATTTTCATAAATCTCTATCACAGAGATATACTTACAAAAGTGGTTGTGAGGTACTGATTAAGATCTATATTTTTAGGTGGATGCAGGAGTGTGGCTAATGCAAATAATGCTGTCATTAAAGCGTAGTTACAGAAAAGTTGCTAACTGCTCCAGAGTCAGAAGAATACCTGGATCTTCATATAAAATTCTCATGCTCCCTGGTATTAGAAGAAGGTCAGACTCTTTTAGTGAACTAATCAAGAGATACAATAAGTAGACCAGGAGTGAGAAAGTATGCTCTTTACATGAATGAAGTTATGCAGCAACAACCAATCCATCTCTTTTCTTTCCAATTTCTTCACCAGAAAGTGCCTAAAACATGTTTTTCTTAAGTTCTAATAAATGATGCCCTCTTATCAGAAAATTGCTGAGTCACTAAAACAGCTCAGTTTCTGCTGCTATGAGAGCACAAAAGGGGCAGAAGAGAGGGGGCAGAGCTGAAATGAGAGCCTGGATTTTCTTCACTTAACATAGCAATGGTTAGGGCCTTCCCATGGGTCCATGAGATACTTTGGATGGTTGCAGCATCTTAAGTATTCTTGCCAATGCCTCCAAGAAGGCCACTCTCTGGGAGAGGACTCTAACTATACAAGGCTATGAGGTAGTTGGCCATGGCATGGCTTGGAGTTGGGGAGAAAAGGAGAAGGTTGCACTTCAAGTGGCTCTCCCATGCCCAGAGATCATGTGTGAGTAAGATCTAGAACTTTAAGGAACCAGCAAATGCATCACTAGGAAATGGCTTTAAAACACACAAAATACAGAAAGAACTGGGCTGCCAGTTGGTATTGGACAGAGAAACAATAATGACTAGCAGTACTACCACACCCTCCATCCTTGATAGATGAAGCATGGGATTACTCACATTATCCTGTCCAATAAGAACAAGCACTGAAAGAAATGCCTTTACCCTCTGTCTTCCTTGTCCCAAGATGAGGGGAAGAGCACCAGGATGACCATGGTATAAAAGGGCAGCCCACAATTCTCTCTACCTCCACAGTGGAACTCAGCCTAATGTTGCTAGAAATAAAGACAAGGGATAGTTTGACTCCTTTTCAAAATTTTTCAATGCAATTCAATTTATTAGTTTTAGAACTTATAATTTCAAAGGCTTTACAATGTAGCATATTCTAAGTTGTTTGTTGGTATAATAGCTTTATTAGTTCAAATCAAGAGAGAAATCATATGTTCTAACCCATCATGATGATGCAAGATATTTAGCTCTCCTTTGGCAGTAGAACTCAGCAATTTGTTTCCATCAACATCTGCTGGGTATTTCCTAAATATGACAATATTTGCCACAAATCTCTGTGTTTACTTGTTAATTTGTAAGATACCTTGGTTTTTTGATCTCTCACAGCTACGTTCCAGTCATCTGTGAGAGATTCTTCTGGATTCCAGTCCTTCTTGTTTGGCCACATACATTCCCTTCCAAGCCTGCTGTAGTCCCTTCATTCCAAGCTGTTTGTCCCTTCACCTTATAAACCATACGGATGCTCTCACAATCACCATGCTTTAACTTGTACTTACTTCTGGTGGGTTTTGCATCAAATGTGAAATTGAAGCATTTAAAGGAAAAAGATCAAATTTTAATTACTGAAATGAGACTCTCAATAACTGAAATAACTAAAATTTTATGGATTCAGACTAAAATATCATTAAAGGACATGCCAACCACAAGAAAGGGGTAGTTATAGAGAGCTCAGTAAGAGCAGTTCACAGAAGAATAAAACACAATTTTTTTCATTGAGACAAGATTCCTAATTTAAACTGGTAATATATTTTTAATATTTCCATTTGGAATTTTCAAAGATTTTACAAAGGCAAAATAATTAGTGTGTCTTTATGCATAAACTTAGAAAAAAAATTTTTTTGCAAATTTCTTTAACATTTGTTTCTTCACCAGACATTTTCAGAAAGCCTAGTTTATATAAAAATTCATAGTAGTCATTGTGAGATATAATAAAATTGGTATTTTATGCCATGAGGTTTAGGGGTAATTTATAATGCAGCAATATTTTGTAATAATATTTTTGCTCATTTTATTTTCCAACAAACACTAGCCCTTTCCTCTGTCAAGTAGTTAGGGTAACAGCTGGTTCTTCCTCAATTCAAACTGAGCTGCAGTTGGAGTGGGTTCACATGTGCTCAAGCCCAAACTTCCACCATCTTATCAGGATATGGTATTGGTCTTACTAGTAGTACAGCTGGATTGTGTTGGGGTAGCTGTTTGAGATGTTTTCTGTTTACCTTATGCTTCCACTCTGTCAGAGCCCTCCATGAGATTATGTGGAACTATGCAATTACTCTGTTATCTAACCCCTCTTCCATGGTACTTTCTTGGTTAAATCTGAGTGTGTGTCTTAAGAGAAAAATTGGTCATTTGATTTGCTTCTGCATTGGGGGGTCTTCCTGACTTTCTCCCCATTCTAGCTACCCTTACCTCATCTAATGATCAACTGGTTTCTCTTTGTCCCTGCAATTATTCTCTATGTTAGGGCCACTCTTCAATTGACCTGTCCCAGCTTGCTCTAGGTATGGAAGTTGTAGCCCTGTTACTTATGTGAGAAAGGCTGTTTTTCTCTGGAATATAATTCTTCAAGGTTTTCTTGTGTCTACTGCTCTTTGATAGCCACATAAAATACTACAGTAACTATTTGCTCATATTTTTCTTGTTATCATGAAACAAATGTCCTTCACATTCTTCTAGATCCTAACTGGAAGAAATCTAAGCATTTGTAGTTAGGGCTGTTATTAGCTATTTCATGTCATGATTCCCCTTACTAAAATAACCACTTTTGCATTATAACTTCCAATTGAATGATAATTTTATACCTTCTTTAATTCAAAAAGTTAAATCTTTAACTCAATTTTATGCCTATTGCATTAGATAGAATTTCTAAAATGGAACAAACAAAACACCTTCAAGTAAAATCTGGGCTGGCAGTGGTAGCACCAGCAAAATTTCACCACAAAATATGAAGTTAGCTATTAGTTTATGTCAGAAAACTTTCACCATAAAGAAATATCTTGCCATTATTAATTTTGAGTCCATTACTAGGAATATTTGTTAAATTTATACCATCATTTGAGATATTTTTTTTGGATCTATTAATGTGATAAATTATATTAATAGATCTCCCAAGATATTATTATTCTTTGACTGCTGGGGTGAACACATCTTACTCATAGTAACTGACTACTATCTACTATAATGTTGAAATTGATTCTGATGATGCTATATGGGAATTTCTATCTATGTTATTTCAAAATGGTTTTTATAGCAAGAATGGAAAATGCTTGTCATCTGTAGAACCACATGTGTTCATGGCAGATATCATTATTGGTGAAAGCAAATGAGGCTAATGATTCATTATTTACATAATACTTGTCAGCAGCTACTACTAATGAGTCAGAGTTGGAATGAGACCTGAAACTGCTGTCATTAATCAATGTTTTTCATTTTTTATGTTCTCATTGTCAGTTTTAGCACTAAGTTGTATAACATTCCCTCTTTTTATGTTTTACCATGGGTATCGTAACATGTAAGTTTCCTCTTTCTAGATAGTTTAAAATAATTCAAGCTTAAAAATGTTTATCCCAGAGCCATTTTAGGAGGTGATTCCTTAATAACTTTTTAATGTCTCCTATGGTTGTGGATTTTTCTAGACCTTTACAAATTCCTAGTTGGTTTATTCTTAGTAAGCTAAGCATTCTCAGAATATAGTTTAAGTAATATTTTCCACTCTTGATATAGAGACAATCAACAGGAGGTACTAATTTTCTAATGTCATAAAAATGGGATTATAGTTCTATATGTTCTTACAGTTATATACTTTTACATTTCAATTCTGCCTAAATATTGATTTTTTTTTAAAGATTTTATTTATTTATTTGACAGAGAGAGATCACAAGTAGGCAGAGAGGCAGGCAGAGAGAGAGGAAGGGAAGCGGGCTTCCCGCTGAGCAGCGAGCCCGATGTGGGACTCGATCCCAGGACCCTGGGATCATGACCTGAGCCGAAGGCAGCAGCTTAACCCACTGAGCCACCCAGGCGCCCCCCTAAATATTGATTTTTAAACTTATTTTGAATAATCATATTTCATATTTACTTTTAAGATTTCTTTTCTTAATGTTTTATATGTTCTTGAGAACACTATAATGTCACATTCTTCAGTGGAATTTTACATATGCCTATTAGATAAAGCTTATGTTGTATAATTTTTCTAAACTCTTACTAAATTTTGTCCACTTAATCTGTCATTTAAGGCAGTATATCATTATCATTGTCTTAGTTAATTATTTGATTTGGCAACAAACATTAATCCTTCTTACTCATATCACAGTATTTCCACCTGGAATTATTTTCTTTCTAGCTAATGTGCTCATTTAAAATTTCTTTTACTGAGATTCTGTTACATACTGTTAGGGTCCGTGATCAAAGGAGCAAGCTTGATACAAAGGGAAGGCCAAGCAAAGCTTTATCTTGCGCCAAGCATTGAGAATCAAACCGACCGGTTGGGGCCGCCTCTCACAGAGAGAGTGATCCCTCCCAGCCTCACAGACTAACTTTTATAGAGCAAAGGCCATGTGGTTAAGCCTGGCCACAGACAGGTGGCCAATGAAATTGTAACACACAGAGAAAGTTGCACAGTCATGCTAGGTCACACACGGGTGGCCAATTGAATTACAATTCACCCTATAGTAGCTATATGAACTAGCCTATCACCTTGGTCAGAAATGGTGCCCAAAAGGTGCCCAAGAGGCGGGGGCCCATATTCTTTAGGGAGATAGTGATTGGATATCTCCACCTGGCCTGGTTCATCCTTGCATTCAGGCTCTGTTATCTCCACCTGACCTGACCCACCCTTGTATTTGGGCTCTGTTATCAGGGACCAGTTGACCATATTATACTGGTTTCCGGACTTGCTGCTAAGTAAGTTCCTCGGGGCAGGGGGAGAGGGGTCAATTTAAATTTTACTGCATAAACAACAAAATCACTGTTTAACCGAGATGGAATCACTTTGGCTAAATAGGCCCTTATAATATTCTCTCAGTTTTTGTTTTTGTGAAAGTAACTTTATTTAACCTCATTAAAAAAAAATAATGGTGGCACTTTGTTAATTATAGGTGGACAACTCTTTTCCTGATATCATATTGAATATTTTGTTATGGTCTCAAAAATGGTCACCCAGTGGGTGATGCCTTTTAGTATTTATTATTCTTTTTTTTTAAATTTTTTATTTTTTTTCAGCATAACAATATTCATTATTTTTGCACCACACCCAGTGCTCCATGCAATCCGTGCCCTCTACAATACCCACCACCCGGTGCCCCCAACATCCCACCGCCCACCCCTTCAAAATTCTCAGATCGTTTTTCAGAGTCCATAGTCTCTCATGGTTCACCTCACCTTCCAATTTCCCTCAACTCCCTTCTCCTCTCCATCTCCCCTTGTCCTCCATGCTATTTGTTATGCTCCACAAATAAGTGAAACCATATGATAATTGACTCTCTCTGCTTGACTTATTTCACTCAGCATAATCTCTTCCAGTCCCGTCCATGTTGCTACAAAACTTGGGTATTCATCCTTTCTTTTTTTTTTTACAGCTTTATAAACATATATTTTTATCCCCAGGGGTACAGGTCTGCGAATCGCCAGGTTTACACACTTCACAACACTCACCATAGCACATACCCTCCCCGATATCCATAACCCCACCCCCTCTCCCAACCCCCTCCCATCAACCCTCAGTTTGTTTTGTGAGATTAAGAGTCACTTATGGTTAGTCTCCCTCCCAATCCCATCTTGTTTCATTTACTCTTCTCCTACCCCCTCGACCCCCATGTTGAATCTCCTCTCCCTCATATCAGGGAGATCATATGATAGTTGTCTTTCTCCGATTGACTTATTTCGCTAAGCATGATACCCTCTAGTTCCATCCTCGTCATCGCAAATGGCAAGATTTCATTTCTTTTGATGGCTGCATAGTATTCCATTGTGTATATATACCACATCTTCTTTATCCATTCGTCTGTAGATGGACATCTAGGTTCTTTCCATAGTTTAGCTATTGTAGACATTGCTGCTATAAACATTCGGGTGCACGTGCCCCTTCGGATCACTACGTTTGTATCTTTAGGGTAAATACCCAGCAGTGCAATTGCTGGGTCCTAGGGTAGTTCTATTTTCAACATTTTGAGGAACCTCCATGCTGTTTTCCAGAGTGGTTGCACCAGCTTGCATTCCCACCAACAGTGTAGGAGGGTTCCCCTTTCTCCGCATCCTCGCCAGCATCTGTCATTTCCTGACTTGTTCATTTTAGCCATTCTGACTGGTGTGAGGTGATATCTCATGGTGGTTTTGATTTGTATTTCCCTGATGCCGAGTGATATGGAGCACTTTTTCATGTGTCTGTTGGCCATCTGGATGTCTTCTTTGCAGAAATGTCTGTTCATGTCCTCTGCCCATTTCTTGATTGGATTATTTGTTCTTTGGGTGTTGAGTTTGCTAAGTTCTTTATAGATTTTGGACACTAGCCCTTTATCTGATATGTCATTTGCAAATATCTTCTCCCATTCTGTCAGTTGTCTTTTGGTTTTGTTCACTGTTTCCTTTGCTGTGCAAAAGCTTTTGATCTTCATAAAATCCCAAAAGTTCACTTTTGCCCTTGCTTCCCTTGCCCTTGGTGATGTTCCGAGGAAGATGTTGCTGCGGCTGAGGTCGAAGAGGTTGCTGCCTGTGTTCTCCTCGAGGATTTTGATGGATTCCTTTCTCACATTGAGATCCTTCATCCATTTTGAGTCTATTTTCGTGTGTGGTGTAAGGAAATGATCCAATTTCATTTTTCTGCATGTGGCTGTCCAATTTTCCCAACACCATTTATTAAAGAGGCTGTCTTTTTTCCATTGGACATTCTTTCCTGCTTTGTCAAAGATGAGTTGACCATAGAGTTGAGGGTCCATTTCTGGGCTCTCTATTCTGTTCCATTGATCTATGTGTCTGTTTTTGTGCCAGTACCATGCTGTCTTGATGATGACAGCTTTGTAATAGAGCTTGAAGTCCGGAATTGTGATGCCACCAACTTTGGTTTTCTTTTTCAATATTCCTCTGGCTATTCGAGGTCTTTTCTGGTTCCATATAAATTTTAGGATTATTTGTTCCATTTCTTTGAAAAAATTGGATGGTACTTTGATAGGAATTGCATTAAATGTGTAGATTGCTTTAGGTAGCATAGACATTTTCACATATTTATTCTTCCAATCCAGGAGCATGGAACATTTTTCCATTTCTTTGTGTCTTCCTCAATTTCTTTCATGAGTACTTTATAGTTTTCTGAGTATAGATTCTTAGTCTCTATGGTTAGGTTTCTTCCTAGGTATCTTATAGTTTTGGGTGCAATTGTAAATGGGATGGACTCCTTAATTTCTCTTTCTTCTGTCTTGTTGTTGGTGTAGAGAAATGCAACTGATTTCTGTGCATTGATTTTATATCCTGACACTTTACTGAATTCCTGTACAAGTTCTAGCAGTTTTGGAGTGGAGTCTTTTGGGTTTTCCACATAGAGTATCATATCATCTGCGAAGAGTGATAGTTTGACTTCTTCTTTGCCGATTTGGATGCCTTTAATTTCCTTTTGTTGTCTGATTGCTGAGGCTAGGACTTCTAGTACTATGTTGAATAGCAGTGGTGATAACGGACATCCCTGCCGTGTTCCTGACCTTAGCGGAAAAGCTTTCAGTTTTTCTCCATTGAGAATGACATTTGCGGTGGGTTTTTCATAGATGGCTTTGATAATATTGAGGTATGTGCCGTCTATCCCTACACTTTGAAGAGTTTTGATCAGGAAGGGATTCTGTACTTTGTCAAATGCTTTTTCAGCATCTATGGAGAGTATCATATGGTTCTTGTTCTTTCTTTTATTAATGTGTTGTATCACATTGATTGATTTGCGGATGTTGAACCAGCCTTGCAGCCCTGGAATAAATCCCACTTGGTCGTGGTGAATAATCCTTTTAATGTACTGTTGAATCCTATTGGCTAGTATTTTGGCGAGAATTTTTGCATCTGTGTTCATCAAGGATATTGGTCTGTAGTTCTCTTTTTTGTTGGGATCCTTGTCTGGTTTTGGGATCAAGGTGATGCTGGCCTCATAAAATGAGTTTGGAAGTTTTCCTTCCATTTCTATTTTTTGGAACAGTTTAAGGAGAATAGGAATTAGTTCTTCTTTAAATGTTTGGTAGAATTCCCCCGGGAAGCCGTCTGGCCCTGGGCTTTTGTTTGTTTGGAGATTTTTGATGACTGTTTCAATCTCCTTACTGGTTATGGGTCTGTTCAGGCTTTCTATTTCTTCCTGGTTCAGTTGTGGTAGTTTATATGTCTCTAGGAATGCATCCATTTCTTCCAGATTGTCAAATTTGTTGGCGTAGAGTTGCTCATAGTATGTTCTTATAATTGTCTGTAGTTCTTTGGTGTTTGTTGTGATCTCTCCTCTTTCACTCATGATTTTATTTATTTGGGTCCTTTCTCTTTTCTTTTTGATAAGTCTGGCCAGGGGTTTATCAATCTTATTAATTCTTTCAAAGAACCAGCTCCTAGTTTCGTTGATTTGTTCTATTATTTTTTTGGTTTCTATTTCATTGATTTCTGCTCTGATCTTTATGATTTCTCTTCTCCTGCTGGGTTTAGGGTTTCTTTCTTGTTCTTTCTCCAGCTCCTTTAGGTGTAGGGTTAGGTTGTGTACCTGAGACCTTTCTTGTTTCTTGAGAAAGGCTTGTACCGCTATATATTTTCCTCTCAGGACTGCCTTTGTTGTGTCCCACAGATTCTGAACCGTTGTGTTTTCATTATCATTTGTTTCCATAATTTTTTTTCAATTCTTCTTTAATTTCCTGGTTGACCCATTCATTCTTTAGAAGGATGCTGTTTAGTCTCCATGTATTTGGGTTCTTTCCAAATTTCCTCTTGTGATTGAGTTCTAGCTTTAGAGCATTGTGGTCTGAAAATATGCAGGGAATGATCCCAATCTTTTGATACCGGTTGAGACTTGATTTAGGACCAAGAATGTGATCTATTCTGGAGAATGTTCCATGTGCACTAGAGAAGAATGTGTATTCTGTTGCTTTGGGATGAAATGTTCTGAATATATCTGTGATGTCCATCTGGTCCAGTGTGTCATTTAAGGCCTTGATTTCCTTGTTGATCTTTTGCTTGGATGATCTGTCCATTTCAGTGAGGGGAGTGTTAAAATCCCCTATGATTATTGTATTATTGTCGATGTGTTTCTTTGATTTTGTTATTAATTGGTTTATATAGTTGGCTGCTCCCACGTTAGGGGCATAGATATTTAAAATTGTTAGATCTTCTTGTTGGACAGTTCCTTTGAGTATGATAGAGTGTCCTTCCTCATCTCTTATTATAGTCTTTGGCTTAAAATCTAATTGATCTGCTATAAGGATTGCCACTCCTGCTTTCTTCTGATGTCCATTAGCATGGTAAATTCTTTTCCACCCCCTCACTTTAAACCTGGAGGTGTCTTCGGGTTTAAGATGAGTTTCTTGTAGGCAACATATAGATGGGTTTTGTTTTTTTATCCATTCTGATACCCTGTGTCTTTTGATTGGGGCATTTAGTCCATTAACATTCAGGGTAAGTATTGAGAGATATGAATTTAGTGCCATTGTATTGCCTGTAAGGTGACTGTTATTGTATATTGTCTCTGTTTCTTTCTGATCTACTCCTTTTAGGGTCTCTCTTTGCTTAGAGGACCCCTTACAATATTTCCTGTAGAGCTGGTTTGGTGTTTGCAAATTCTTTCAGTTTTTGTTTGTCCTGGAAGCTTTTAATCTCTCCTTCTATTTTCAATGATAGTCTAGCTGGATATAGTACTCTTGGCTGCATGTTTTTCTCTTTAAGTACTCTGAATATATCATGCCACCTTTTTCTGGCCTGCCAGGTCTCTGTGGAGAAGTCTGCTGCCAATCTAATATTTTTACCATTGTTAGTTACAGACTTCTTTTCCCAGGCTGCTTTCAGGATCTTTTCTTTGTCACTATGACTTGTAAATTTTACTATTAGGTGACGGGGTGTGGACCTATTCTTATTGATTTTGAGGGAGGTTCTCTGAACCTCCTGAATTTTGGTGCTTGTTCCCTTTGCCATATTGGGGAAATTCTCTCCAATAATTCTCTCCAACATACCTTCTGCTCCCCTCTCTGTTTCCTCTTCTTCTGGAATCCCAATTATTCTAATGTTGTTTCGTCTTATGGTGTCACTTATCTCTCGAATTCTCCCCTCGTGGTCCAGTAGCTGTTTGTCCCTCTTTTGCTCAGCTTCTTTATTCTCTGTCATTTGGTCTTCTATATCGCTAATTCTTTCTTCTTCCTCATTAATCCTAGCAGTGAGAGCCTCCATTTTTGATTGCACCTCATTAATAGCTTTTTTTATTTCAACTTGGTTAGATTTTAGTTCTTTTATTTCTCCAGAAAGGGCTTTTATATCTCCCGAGAGGGTTGCTTTAATATCTTCCATGCCTTTTTTAAGCCCGGCTAGAACCTTGAGAATCGTCATTCTGAACTCTATATCTGACATATTACCAACGTCTGTATTGATTAGGTCCCTAGCCTTTGGTACTGCCTCTTGTTCTTTTTTTTGTTGTGAATTTTTCTGCCTTGTCATTTTGTCCAGATAAGAGTTTATGAAGTAGCAAGTAAAATACTAAAAGGGTGGCAACAACCCCAGGAAAATATGCTTTAGCCAAATCAGAAGAGATCCCGAATTGTGAGGGGGGAGAAAGGGGATAAAAAGGGGTTCAGAAAGAAAGAAAAAAGAAAGAAACTATTAAAAAAAAGAAAGCCGATAAAGAAAAAATATAAAAAGAGGAAAAAAATATATATATTAGATAAACTATTTAAAAAACGTTAAAAAAAGAAAACGGTAAAAGTTAAAAAAAATTTAGCAGAAGAAGAGAAAAGGAAAAAAAAAATTGAAAAAGAAAAAAAAGTTAAATTAACTGCAAGGCTAAAAAATCATGGGGAGAAAGTCATGAGTTCCGTGCTTTGCTTTCTTCTCCTCTGGAATTCCGCCGCTCTCCTTGGTAGGTGAACTTGGTCCTGGCTGGGTTTCCCGTTGATCTTCTGGGGGAGGGGCCTCTTGTAGTGATTCTCAAGCGTCTTTGCCCCAGGCGGAGTTGCACCGCCCTTACCCGGGGCCGCGCTGAGTCATCCGCTCGGGTTTGCTTTCGGGAGCTTTTGTTCCCTGAGCGCTTTCCGTAGAGTTCTGGGGGACGGGAATGAAGATGGCGGCCTCCCAGTCTCCGGCCCGGAGGAGCCGAGAGCCCGGGGCCCCACTCCTCAGTGCGCCCTCAGAGAACAGCGCCCTTGACTCCCGCCACCCTGGCCTCCAGCCGCGCTCCGAGCTGACCGAGCCTGCGACCGGTTCAAGGCAACCCCGAGCTGAGAGTCACTCCTCGTCTCTGTCTCTGTAGCCGGCTTCCCCGTTCTAATACCGGTAAGCTCTGCGACACTCAGACACCCCCGATCCTTCTGCGACCCTGCGGGAGCTGAGGCCGCGCTGACCCCGCCTGGGCTTCACCCCAGTTAAGCCTCTGGAGCGATGTCCCTCAGCGGAACAGACTTTTAAAAGTCCTGATTTTGCTCCGTTGCTCCGCCGCTCGCCGGGAGCCGGCCCCTCCCCCCGCGTCTATCTTCCCGTCGCTTTGGATTCACTTCTCCGCCAGTCCTACCTTGCAGAAAGTGGTTGATTTTCTGTTTCTGGAATTGCTGTTCTTCTTCTCTTCAATCTCCCGTTGGATTTGTAGGTGTTTGCAATCTTTAGATAAGCTATTTAGCTGATCTCCCGCTACCCGAAGTAGTCTCAGCTTGCTACTTCTCCGCCATCTTGACTCCTCCTAGTATTATTATTCTTATGTAGATGACCCCCTTTTAAACTAGGATCAGCAACAGGAGTAAATTTTTACCCAGAAAATGAAGAAGAACTGATGCTTTGTGACTCAAAAGATTATGTCAAAAGAAGCCTTTCTGCTTTCCTATGGTCTTAGAATAGCTTAGCTCAGAGGGATGTCTGACCATTGTAAGAAGTCTGACTACGCTGAGCCCACCATGCTGTGGGCAAGCTTAAACTAGCTTTATGAGGAGAGAGAGAGATTCCAAGCTGAGCTCAATCCATGTACAAAACTGAAAGACAGTATGATCTGGTTTATTATGTAGCAATAGATAACTAGTAATAAAATTAGATTACTCCTTTTGGCGTTTGTTTTGTTTTTGAAAAGTTTTTTTTTTTTTTACCAAATTGATATTATTTTATAGATAAAAGAGAGCTCAGGGGTGCAAGAGTTAGCCAACTATGAAGTTGGAGAGTACAGATCATATAAGACCATCGTCAATTTCAGGTTTGGGAGGATTCTCAAAATCACCCTCAATTTTGATAATCTGTTAGAAGAACTCACAGAACTCACTGAAAGATGTAATCTTTATGGTCACAGTGCTTTACAGGGAAAGGATACAGATTAAAATCACTTGAAGCAAGAAAGGCATAAGGCACAGTCCAGGAGGGTTCCAAACATGCAGCTTCCAAATGTCCTTTCTCCATGGAGTCACAGACAGTTGTAATGCCTCTTAGAAATTATGTGTAACGATACACATGGAGTACTTCCAACCAAAGAAACTCACCAAAGTCTTGATGTCTGGAGTTTTTATTGGGGTTCTATCACATAAGCCTCATTTACTCTTTCAAGTGGCTTAGCTCAGTCTCCAGCCTTTTAGAAGGCTGAGCTGACACCTCCTGCAGAACCCAAAACCACCACCCTACATTACCTTGTTGAAGTGGCCCTAAATTACACTATTACCATCTGGGGGCCCAAAGCCCCCAGGCAAACAAAGATACTCTTACAAAGCAAGACATTTCAAAGGCTTAGAGATTATCTTCCTGGAGCCAATAACAAAAGACAGATGTCTTTTTGGGCAAGGTTAAACTCTTTACAAAACAAACATAGCATTTTAGCAGATTTCCAGCACATTCCATTAAACTACTACCTCAAAGAAAAACAAACTATATCTGCATGACTCTAACCCTAACCATCAATTCACTTCTTTCCCTTCTCCTACCTAATAATAAGACTCAATAATTTCTAAATATTCTGAAAGCCATGGGACAACTTCTCATATACTGTAATTTTGGCATCATTAAGAGTATTTTGGTGCCTGATGCTCATACTTTTAACTGGGAAAGGCACTCAAAGGGGAGTAAAACATCTAGTATGTAGCTATTTATTATAATCCACTCTAAAAGAATGTTTGGCAATTAAAAATACAAGATTTCCATTTAAAATTGAAGGTTAGATAAATGACCAATAATTTTTATAACTATGTCCCAAATATTACATACATACTTATCTTAAAAACTTAACCATTGTTCATCCAAAAATGAAATTTAGATGAGTTTCTTGTATTTTATCTAGAAACCCTACCTTCAAAAATTCTTTCAACCAGTGATCATGTGCTAAGAAAATACCTGACTACTGGCTTTAGCTTGAAAAAAATAATTCTTGAAGATATATAAAAATGCTAAATTAAATATATCCTTCTGCAGAGTGTTATCATTTATTATAGCAAATGTGAAGAATAAACTACAGAGTTGGTTATTCCTTCAAAGAATCAGATCAACTATGCAATAAGGCTAATTTCAACACTGATTCATGGTTTTCTGGTGTGATTTCTTAATACATGGGTAAATAAGAAAATTTCAACAGGGGATGAGATCAGAAGTTGCCTATATTTTGAACACCTCACAAGTGTTCTTAATTTTCTTGTATTTTCCTAAAAGTACTCATACAAATGAAACTTCAGAAATTTACCCGATGATTTAGTTTTTGAATGCTTGATATTCATGCCTATGCTTGTGAGCTAAACTCTAGCTACTGTGTTTGATTTAAAATAGTGCATAATTAGCCTTAGTTTACTTAATAACATTATGCTGTGTTTTGACAACCAAATAGTGAAATCCACTGTGCTCAACCTCTTTTTTATTGAAATCAACAGATAGAAACCAAAAATAATTGTTACAAGCCCTCTGATAGTAACAATTAGTTAACATCATAAAGAAATAGCTGTAAACAAGAACAGTGTTCCAGCCTGAGTTATGAATTATAAATTTACAAATTGATTTTTCTTATACTTCTCCATTGACTTGAACCTTAAAAACATGTAATTGATTAAGCAGGTCCTATATTATGTATGATGATGAGAAAAAAACCTGAAAAGACTGAGACAACAAAAAACATAGCAATGCATTTATCTTAACAAGAACTATTGATAGGGGAATCTATTTATTCACCATTTTCCTAACCAATCCTATTATTGGAACTCTTCCTTCAGACTAAGCCATAATATATGGTATGTTCCAAGAGATTTTGTGAAGGCAGGAAAAATCTTAAGAGGTGAGAATGAACCACAAAATAGTCTGTTTTTGTCTCTGCAAAACTTAGAGACACGTGAGATGTTTAAAAATTCTCTTCCTAAATATTTCCTGTGAGAAATGTGCCTTTCCATTATTTTCTCCCTTTATACTCCTGTCATTTATTCATTTATTCATTATTTCAAATATGGATTGAGTTCTTAGTACAATATCACACAAAATGCTATGTGTTGACTATCCCAAGATGAATAAGTAACAATAGCCCCTTTCAATGAACTTATAAACTAGTGAAGAGAAATAGATGAGAAAATCAGTTATTGCAACAAAATGTAAAAAGTGCTAAGAGCAGAGACCTGTGTAGTGAAACAGAAGAGGATAATTTTTCTCAGATTTTGTGTTGCTGAAAAGAAAGTACATTTGAAAACATTTTTTTGTTTGTTTGTTTTCCAGGTTTTTTTTAAATTTTATTTTTTATAAACATATAATATATTTTTATCCCCAGGGGTACAGGTCTGTGAATTGCCAGGTTTACACACTTCACAGCACTCACCATAGCACATACCCTCCCCAATGTCCATAACCCCACCCCCCACCCCCCCTCCCCCCATCAACCCTCAGTTTGTTTTGTGAGATTCACTTATGGTTTGTCTCCCTCCCAATCCCATCTTGTTTCATTTACTCTTCTCATACCCCCTTAACCCCCCATGTTGCATCTCCTCTCCCTCATATCAGGGAGATCATATGATAGTTGTCTTTCTCCGATTAACTTATTTCGCTAAGCATGATACCCTCTAGTTCCATCCTCGTCATCGCAAATGGCAAGATTTCATTTCTTTTGATGGCTGCATAGTATTCCATTGTGTATATATACCACATCTTCTTTATCCATTCGTCTGTTGATGGACATCTAGGTTCTTTCCATAGTTTGGCTATTGTATTCATTGCTGCTATAAACATTCGGGTGCACGTGCCCCTTCGGATCACTACGTTTGTATCTTTAGGGTAAATACCCAGCAGTGCAATTGCTGGGTCCTAGGGTAGTTCTATTTTCAACATTTTGAGGAACCTCCATGCTGTTTTCCAGAGTGGTTGCACCAGCTTGCATTCCCACCAACAGTGTAGGAGGGTTCCCCTTTCTCCGCATCCTCGCCAGCATCTGTCATTTCCTGACTTGTTCATTTTAGCCATTCTGACTGGTGTGAGGTGATATCTCATGGTGGTTTTGATTTGTATTTCCCTGATGCCGAGTGATATGGAGCACTTTTTCATGTGTCTGTTGGCCATCTGGATGTCTTCTTTGCAGAAATGTCTGTTCATGTCCTCTGCCCATTTCTTGATTGGATTATTTGTTCTTTGGGTGTTGAGTTTGCTAAGTTCTTTATAGATTTTGGACACTAGCCCTTTATCTGATATGTCATTTGCAAATATCTTCTCCCATTCTGTCAGTTGTCTTTTGGTTTTGTTCACTGTTACCTTTGCTGTGCAAAAGCTTTTGATCTTCATAAAATCCCAATAGTTCATTTTTGCCCTCACTTCCCTTGCCTTTGGTGATGTTCCTAGGAAGATGTTGCTGCGGCTGACGTCGAAGAGATTGCTGCCTGTGTTCTCCTCAAGGATTTTGATGGATTCCTTTCTCACATTGAGGTCCTTCATCCATTTTGAGTCTATTTTCGTGTGTGGTGTAAGGAAATGATCCAATTTCATTTTTCTGCATGTGGCTGTCCAATTTTCCCAACACCATTTATTGAAGAGGCTGTCTTTTTTCCATTGGACATTCTTTCCTGCTTTGTCGAAGATGAGTTGACCATAGAGTTGAGGGTCTATTTCTGGGCTCTCTATTCTGTTCCATTGATCTATGTGTCTGTTTTTGTGCCAGTACCATGCTGTCTCGATGGTGACAGCTTTGTAATAGAGCTTGAAGTCCAGGATTGTGATGCCACCAACTTTGGCTTTCTTTTTCAATATTCCTCTGGCTATTCGAGGTCTTTTCTGGCTCCATATAAATTTTAAGATTATTTGTTCCATTTCTTTGAAAAAAATGGATGGTACTTTGATAGGAATTGCATTAAATGTGTAGATTGCTTTAGGTAGCATAGACATTTTCACATATTTATTCTTCCAATCCAGGAGAAAATATTTATTCTTCCAATCCAGGAGCATGGAACATTTTTCCATTTCTTTGTGTCTTCCTCAATTTCTTTCATGAGTACTTTATAGTTTTCTGAGTATAGATTCTTAGTCTCTATGGTTAGGTTTCTTCCTAGGTATCTTATAGTTTTGGGTGCAATTGTAAATGGGATGGACTCCTTAATTTCTCTTTCTTCTGTCTTGTTGTTGGTGTAGAGAAATGCAACTGATTTCTGTGCATTGATTTTATATCCTGACACTTTACTGAATTCCTGTACAAGTTCTAGCAGTTTTGGAGTGGAGTCTTTTGGGTTTTCCACATAGAGTATCATATCATCTGCGAAGAGTGATAGTTTGACTTCTTCTTTGCCGATTTGGATGCCTTTAATTTCCTTTTGTTGTCTGATTGCTGAGGCTAGGACTTCTAGTACTATGTTGAATAGCAGTGGTGATAACGGACATCCCTGCCGTGTTCCTGACCTTAGCAGAAAAGCTTTCAGTTTTTCTCCATTGAGAATGACATTTGCGGTGGGTTTTTCATAGATGGCTTTGATAATATTGAGGTATGTGCCGTCTATCCCTACACTTTGAAGAGTTTTGATCAGGAAGGGATGCTGTACTTTGTCAAATGCTTTTTCAGCATCTATGGAGAGTATCATATGGTTCTTGTTCTTTCTTTTATTAATGTGTTGTATCACATTGATTGATTTGAGGATGTTGAACCAACCTTGCAGTCCTGGAATAAATCCCACTAGGTCGTGGTGAAAAATCCTTTTAATGTACTGTTGAATCCTATTGGCTAGTATTTTGGCGAGAATTTTTGCATCTGTGTTCATCAAGGATATTGGTCTGTAGTTCTCTTTTTTGATGGGATCCTTGTCTGGTTTTGGGATCAAGGTGATGCTGGCCTCATAAAATGAGTTTGGAAGATTTCCTTCCATTTCTATTTTTTGGAACAGTTTCAGGAGAATGGGAATTAGTTCTTCTTTAAATGTTTGGTAGAATTCCCCCGGGAAGCCATCTGGCCCTGGGCTTTTGTTTGTTTGGAGATTTTTGATGACTGTTTCAATCTCCTTACATGTTATGGGTCTGTTCAGGCTTTCTATTTCTTCCTGGTTCAGTTGTGGCAGTTTATATGTCTCTAGGAATGCATCCATTTCTTCCAGATTGTCAAATTTGTTGGCGTAGAGTTGCTCATAGTATGTTCTTATAATTGTCTGTAGTTCTTTGGTGTTTGTTGTGATCTCTCCTCTTTCACTCATGATTTTATTTATTTGGGTCCTTTCTCTTTTCTTTTTGATAAGTCTGGCCAGGGGTTTATCAATCTTATTAATTCTTTCAAAGAACCAGCTCCTAGTTTCGTTGATTTGTTCTATTGTTTTTTTGGTTTCTATTTCATTGATTTCTCCTCTGATCTTTGTGACTTCTCTTCTCCTTCTGGTTTTAGGGTTTCTTTCTTGTTCTTTCTCCAGCTCCTTTAGGTGTAGGGTTAGGTTGTGTACCTGAGACCTTTCTTGTTTCTTGAGAAAGGCTTGTACCGCTATATATTTTCCTCTCAGGACTGCCTTCGTTGTGTCACACAGATTTTGAACAGTTGTGTTTTCATTATCATTTGTTTCCATGAATTTTTTCAATTCTTCTTTAATTTCCTGGTTGACCCATTCATTCTTTAGAAGGATGCTGTTTAGTCTCCATGTATTTGGGTTCTTTCCAAATTTCCTCTTGTGATTGAGTTCTAGCTCCAGAGCATTGTGGTCTGAAAATATGCAGGGAATGATCCCAATCTTTTGATACTGGTTGAGACTTGATTTAGGACCGAGAATGTGATCTATTCTGGAGAATGTTCCATGTGCACTAGAGAAGAATGTGTATTCTGTTGCTTTGGGATGAAATGTTCTGAATATATCTGTGATGTCCATCTGGTCCAGTGTGTCATTTAAGGTCTTTATTTCCTTTGTTGATCTTTTGCTTGGATGATCTGTCCATTTCAGTGAGGGGAGTGTTAAAGTCCCCTACTATTATTGTAATATTGTTGATGTGTTTCTTTGATTTTGTTATTAATTGGTTTATATAGTTGGCTGCTCCCATGTTAGGGGCATAGATATTTAAAATTGTTAGATCTTCTTGTTGGACAGATCCTTTGAGTATGATAGAGTGTCCTTCCTCATCTCTTATTATAGTCTTTGGCTTAAAATCTAATTGATCTGCTATAAGGATTGCCACTCCTGCTTTCTTCTGATGTCCATTAGCATGGTAAATTCTTTTCCACCCCCTCAGTTTAAACCTGGAGGTGTCTTCGGGTTTAAAATGAGATTCTTGTAGGCAACATATAGATGTGTTTTGTTTTTTTATCCATTCTGATACCCTGCGTATTGTGATTGGGGCATTTAGCCCATTAACATTCAGGGTAAGTATTGAGAGATATGAATTTAGTGCCATTGTATTGCCTGTAAGGTGACTCTATTGTATATTGTTTCTGTTCCTTTCTGATCTACTACTTTTAGGGTCTCTCTTTGCTTAGAGGACCCCTTTCAATATTTCCTGTAGAGCTGGTTTGGTGTTTGCAAATTCTTTCAGTTTTTGTTTGTCCTGGAAGCTTTTAATCTCTCCTTCTATTTTCAATGATAACCTAGCTGGATATAGTATTCTTGGCTGCATGTTTTTCTCGTTTAGTACTCTGAATATATCATGCCAGCTCTTTTTGGCCTGCCAGGTCTCTGTGGAGATGTCTGCTGCCAATCTAATATTTTTACCATTGTATGTTACAGACTTCTTTTCCCGGGCTGCTTTCAGGATTTTCTCTTTGTCACTAAGACTTGTACATTTTACTATTAGGTGACGGGGTGTGGACCTATTCTTATTGATTTTGAGGGGGGTTCTCTGAACCTCCTGGATTTTGATGCTTGTTCCCTTTGCCATATTGGGGAAGTTCTCTCCAATAATTCTCCCCAATATACCTTCTGCTCCCCTCTCTGTTTCCTCTTCTTCTGGAATCCCAATTATTCTAATGTTGTTTCGTCTTATGGTGTCACTTATCTCTCGAATTCTCCCCTCGTGGTCCAGTAGCTCTTTGTCCCTCTTTTGCTCAGCTTCTTTATTCTCTGTCATTTGGTCTTCTATATCACTAATTCTTTCTTCTGCCTCATTTATCCTAGCAGTGAGAGCCTCCATTTTTTATTGCATCTCATTAATAGCTTTTTTGATTTTAACTTGGTTAGATTTTAGTTCTTTTATTTCTCCAGAAAGGGCTTTTATATCTCCCAAGACGGTTTTTCTAATATCTTCCATGCCTTTTTCGAGCCCGGCTAGAACCTTGAGAATCGTCATTCTCACCTCTAGATCTGACATATTACCAATGTCTGTATTGATTAGGTCCCTAGCCTTTGGTACTGCCTCTTGTTCTTTTTTTTGTGGTGAATATTTCCGCCTTGTCATTTTGTCCAGATAAGAGTATATGAAGGAGCAAGTAAAATACTAAAAGGGTGGCAAAAACCCCAGGAAAATATGCTTTAGCCAAATCAGAAGAGATCCCAAATCTTGAAGGGGGGAGAAAGGGGATAAAAAGGTTCAGAAAGAAAAAAAATAAAAACGAAAAGAAATAATTAAAAATAGAAAACCAATAAAGAAAAAATATAAAAAGGAAAAAAATATATATATATATTAGATAAACTAGTTAAAAAACGTTAAAAAAGAAAAGGGTAAAAGTTAAAAAAATTTAGCAGTAGAAGAGAAAAAAAATTGAAAAAGTAAAAAAAATAAATTAACTGCAAGTATAAAGAATCATGGGGAGAAAGCCATGAGTTCCATGCTTTGCTTTCTCCTCCTCTGGAATTCTGATGCTCTCTTTGGAATTGAAACTGCACTCCTTGGTAGGTGAACTTGGTCCTGGCTGGGTTTCTTGTTGATCTTCTGGGGGAGGGCCTGTTGTAGTGATTCTCAAGTGTCTTTGCCCCAGGCGGAGTTGCACCACCCTTACCAGGGGCCGGTCTGAGTAATCCGCTCGGGTTTGCTTTCGGGAGCTTTTGTTCCCTGAGTGCTTTCCGTAGAGTTCCGGAGGATAGGAATGAAGATGGTGGCCTCCCAGTCTCCGGCCCGGAGGAGCCGAGAGCCCGGGGCCCCACTCCTCAGTGCGCCCTCAGAGAACAGCGCCCAATTACTCCCATCACCTTGGCCTCTGGCCACACTCCGAGCTGACTGAGCCTGCGACCAGTTCAAGGTAACCCCGAGCTTAGAGCTCACTTCTCAGCTCTGTCTCTGTAGCCAGCTTCCCCGTTCTAATACCTGTAATCTCTGCGACACTCAGACACCCCTGATCCTTCTGTGACCCTGCAGGACCTGACGCCACGCTGACCCCGCGTGGGCTTCACCCCGGTTAAGCCTCTGGAGCGATGTCCCTCAGCGGAACAGGCTTTTAAAAGTCCTGATTTTGTGCTCCGTTGCTCCGCCGCTTGCCAGGAGCTGGCCCCTCCCCCCACGGTCTATCTTCCCATCGCTTTGGATTCACTTCTCCGCCAGTCCTACCTTTCAGAAAGTGGTTGATTTTCTGTTTCTAGAATTGCTGTTCTTCTTCTCTTCGATCTCCCGTTGGATTTGTAAGTGTTTGCAATCTTTAGATAAGCTATCTAGCTGATCTCCCGCTACCTGAAATAGCCTCAGCCTGCTACTTCTCCGCCATCTTGACTCCTCCTCCATTTGAAAACATTTCAACAAGGACATCCATAAACGAAGAAATTACCCTACATTCTTATTAAAAACTATTTTCCTTAATGTCTTCCATGGAAGAGAATATTGGTGTGTAGAGCCCAAGCATGGGATGGGATAAAGGTGAGGAAAAGGAAAAAAAAACATACATGGCCCTTAGAAATTCCAGCCTAAGTTCCAACATACATCATGGGGGATGGGAGATTAAAAGTAAGCTAAAATGTAGGTCACCAGTAAAACAAACAAAGCTATAGTTTGCATATGTGTTCTCCTACTCAATCCAGAGATAAAAATATTTAAAATTCATACTTTTTAAATTCTTCTTTCATTGGATTACATCAAGTAGTATTTTCTCATTTATTCATTTAAAACTTCAAATCAAAGCAAATAAAACATTTTGTCCCTAAAAGTATCCATATCTCTTTTAACTATTAATTCTGATTCTTGCAAACTCTTGTCCTTCAGATTAGTTTAAAATATGATCTTGACTAATATATTCAATATACAGGCAATTCTACTTCAAAGATCCATTGAGTGTATTCACCGTGTAATTTCAGAGTTCTGCTTTGTCATCTTTATCTTATACCATTAATAAATTCCAAGTCCAGCCTTTCCAATCCAATATTATGTATGAGGAACAGATAGATATTAAACATGTTTATCCCTTTCTTAATCTCTGCCTCGGTTTTTTACTATTTGAAGAGGGACAAAGATTGTGAGGAGACGACTGGCCTCTTTTGAAGATAGAATATTGACAAGTATGGTTGTAGGTCAAGACATAGAAATTAATATGGATTCAGTCTGAATGATCTTATGCAAACTATATTTAAACAGCAATGTGCAGTTAGAACAGCAAGGGTGAGAGATCAGATCATTTGATGTTCCTTCTTCTTTTGAAATTATGTTCATTTATTTGAGTTCAGTTTTGTAAGTTCTAAAAAGAATAATATCACAAGCCAACAGTAGCCTTAATTTTTCTTTCAAGTATCTAGCTATTTCTATACAAAATATTTTATCTTAAATATTCCAAAAAAATGTGTTTTTATTAAATACCCTTCAAAACTGAACATATCATTATAGCCAACAGCTGCGTATAAAAATTTAACTTTGTTTATTTGAGGTTCATTGCAATTCCTCATTATGGTAAGTTCCCAGGGTTCAAAAATAAAATGTTCTAACTCCAGAACCCAGGTTCTAAACTATTATGCAATAGGGCCTTCTTTTTTAGCTGCCAGTTTCCAGGACCTTATGCCTAGCAAAAGAAAGGAAAAATTCTTTGCACAGATAAACATTTTGAGAAAGATTAATAAAAGATTTGTAAAAGCTTCTTTTTCTTGTTTTTGTCTCTCTGTGCTTCTCATTGTGTTTTTTGTTTCTCTATTTTATTGCACTCATATCTTTTCATGTGTGTATCTTTTCCTTCCTTCCTTACATTCCTCTTCCCCTTCTCTTACTCTTCTCTTACTCCTCCCCACACTTGCCCTTTCTTCTCCTTCTTACTCCTCTTCTTTGTCTTTTCTTCCTTCTCCTCCTCTTTCATCTTTTGTTTTCTTCTTCTTTTCTTCTTCTTCTTCTTCCTCTTCTTCTTTTTTAAAGTTTCATTTATTAGGCAAACTCTACACCCAAGGTAGGGCTCAAACTGATGACCCTGAGATCAAGAGTCACATGCTCCCCTGACTGAACCAGCCAGTTGCCCCTAGTTGTTGTTGTTCTTCTTCTTTTTCCTTTTCCTTTTACTTATCTCTCTCTCTCTCTCTCTCTCTCTCTCTCTCACACACACACACACACACACACACACCTGTGATGTTTGGATCATGCAGCTGGGTATATAACAGGATCACATAAAGGAAACTAAATGAAAGAAAAATGTGTCATTCAATCCTCTAGGTTTTCTAATTCAACACATCGTGGAGATGGATGATGGCAAAGTCTGTTTAATCATATGTCTTTCCTTCCATGTCAAAAGAATTTTAGATGATATCACCATGAGCTACAGTCAACTTAAAATACAAAAGAATAGTAAAATTTTAAGATCAGATTAATTCATTTCCAGTACATCTTCAAATAAATATAATTTCTATTTAAGTTAATTTATTACTTATTTGGAATCTGCATGTCTCTGATAACTATAAGTTTGATTAAAATGATAGTAAATAATCTATATATAAAAAGGGTTTTACAACTTCATAGCCCTTTGGAAGAAAATAAATCTCAAACATTGTTATTAGGGATCATTCCAAAGTTAAAATATAGCAAAATAAAATTCATTTTGAGAATGAGTACATATATTCATATGTATGTAAATATTTATATATATTATTCATAAAAATATATGGTGAATCATTTATTGGTTGTTTCATCTGAATTAAAGGGTTTTAAATATGTTCTAAGTAAGTTCAAAGAAATAACGGTTTTACCACTATGGGGATGCACAGTATGAATTCTGGTATCAGAAATAACACTGCTTTAAGTAACTTCTAGTAAGAAGAGTTTTGCCAACCAGATCCCATCTCCATTTTCTTCTCCTATTTACATGGAGAATTGGATATTCTAGAAAAGGTAAGGTGGTTGCTTTGAACAGAACTACAATGTAACTTTTCAATAAGGATTTTTAGTAAATCAAAGTTCTGCTTAGTTCTTTCTTATTACAAAATATTCAGAACATGTCAGAATGTGTAATTTTGATTTGCTACTACATGTAATTATATATTACAAGAGCAGATTAAAAGGCATTTGGAGTAGGTAATTACTTAATACAGAAAAATATTTATTGAAATAAAAATTTAGACACCTCCCAAAAAGGATGAAAAAAAAAAAATAGATCGCTTAAATAAAGCAGTTTAAATGTTCATTTATTTTTTATCTTTGTTAAAAATAAGACAACAAGCTCAAAAGGGAGTCAGGTAAGGTAAGCCCCATTTCACCCAATTTGGACTTAATTACAGTTTTGGCTCCCCCAGTGATGGAACCTTAAACCACTCAACCAGGAATTCTCTGATTAGCACTATTTAGGTAATTTACCTGATAGGTCCCTTTTATCCCCTCAAGGAAAATGGTCTTGCCATAACCAATCTGCTTTTTTTGTCTACTGTAACCTCTTTGTTTCCTGCTCCCTTCTGCTTACAAAAAGTTTTTCATTTAAACAGCTCCTCGTAGCTCTTTCCTATATGCTAAATTGGATGTTGCTCACTTCATGAAGCACTGAATAAAGTTAATAAGATCTTTAAAACTTACTCAGTTCAATTTGTTTTTTAACATCTTGCTAAACAATTTATAAAACAGTTTATGAAAATATTTTCAAATGTAAAAAGTTCAATTTCAAAAACTTATATAAATCAAAACACATAATAATGATGAGTAGTGTCTATTTCAGGAGGTTTAAAACCAGAATGAGGATAACTACATGTATGTTCCCCAAAGCTATTCTATTATACTGAATATTCATTCTTTTTGGTAGTGAAAATACGACCCTGGAAGGAGAAATAAAATTGTAGTAATTTATGGACGTTGTTTTTATTTTTTCATTGAAGAAACAGTTGTGGATATAGTGATAAGGAGAGAGTTGAGCTTGTTTTCCCTGCCTGAACATAAAGTTTGCAATTATTTACATGTTTTTTCAACTGGCAAAGAGTTTACAACTAAACAAAATTTAAGTTAAATTAATAAATGAAATTAATAAAAAGGAACTCTAAGTACTTGCTGATATGATGAACTATAGAATTTGTGCCATATATGTATGTAGGGTCAGAATGAAAAGCACAGAGACCATCTATAGAAACAAGGACTTCACAGGCAACATGATGTCAATAAAAACTTATCTTTCAATAATCACTCTCAACATGAATGGCCTAAATGCTCCCATAAAATGGCACAGGGCTGCAGACTGGATAAAACGATAGGACCAGTCCATATGCTGTCTACAAGAGACTCATTTGGAACCTAAAGATACATCCAGACTGAAAGTGAAGGGATGGAGAACCATCTTTCAGGCCAACGAGCCTCAAAAGAAAGCTGGGGTAGAGATTCTCATATCAGATAAATTAGATTTAAAGCTAAAGACTGTAGTTAGAAATACAGAAATACACTACATCATTCTTAAAGGGTCTATCCACCAAGAAGAGCTAACAATTGTAAATATTTATGCCCCCAATATGGGAGCAGCCAATTACATAAGAAAACTATTAATCAAAATAAAGAGTCAGATTGATATGAATACATTAATTATAGTGGATCTTAACACATCACTCTCGGTATAGATCATCGAAGCAGAAAATCAATAAAGAAACAAGAGCTTTGAATGACACATTGGACCAATTGGACCTCATAGATATATACAGAACACTCCACCCTAAAACAACGGAATACTAATTTTTCTTGAGTGTACATGGAACTTTCTCCAGAATAGACCACACACTGGGTCACAAATCAGGGCTCAACAGATACCAAAAAACTGAGATCATTCCCTGCATATTCTCAGACTACAATGCTTTGAAACTGGAACTCAACCACAAGAAAAAGTTTGGAAAGAACTCAAACTTGGATGCTAAAGACCATCCTGCTCAAGAATGTTTAGATCAACCAGGAAATCAAAGAAGAACTTAAACAATTCATGGAAACCAATGAGAATGAAGGCACATCAGTCCAAAACCTATAGGATACAGCAAAGGCAGTCCAAAGGGGGAAATACATAGCCATCTAAGCCTCACTCAAAAAAACTGGAAAATCCCAAATACACCAACCCTCTTTACACCTTAAAGAACTGGAAAATCAACAGCAAATTAAGCCAACCTCATGCACAAGAAGGGAAATAATCAAGATTACAGCAGAGATCAATGAGTTAGAAACTAGAGATACAGGTAGAACCCAACAAAACTAGAAGCTGTTTCTTTGAAAGAATCAATAAGATCAATAAACCACTGGCTAAACTAATCCAAAAGAAAGAGAGAGGACCTTAATTAATAAAATTATGAATGGAAGGGGAGAGATCATGACTAATACCAAGGAAATAGAAACAATCATCAAAAATTATTATCAACAGTTATATGCCAATAAGTTAAGCAACCTAGATGAAATGGATGCATTCCTGGAAATCTATAAACTTCCAAGGCTGAAACAGGAAGAAATTGACAACCTGGATAGACTAATATCCAGTAAAGAGATTGAAGTAGTGATCAAAAACCTCCCAAAAAACAAGAGCCCAGGACCCGACAGATTCCCTGGGGAATTCTACCAAACGCTCAAAGAAGAAATAATACCCATTCTCCTGAAGCTGTTTAAAAAAATATAAACAGAAGGAAAACTTCCAGACTCTTTCTATGAAGCCAGCATTACCCTAATCCCCAAACCAGGCAAACATCCTACCAAAAAGAATTTAAGACCAAGATCCCTGATGAATATGGATGACAAGATTCTCAACAAGATCCTAGCTAATAGGATCCAACAGTACATTAGAAAGATTATCCACCATGACCAGGTGGGATTTATCCCTGGGATGCAAGGGTGGTTAAACATTCGCAAATCACTCAATGTGATTGAACAATTCAATAAGAGAAGAGAGAAGAACCACATTGTCCTCTCAATTGATGCATAAAAAAGCATATGACAAGATACAGCATCCGTTCCTGATTAAAACTCTCAGGGACGCTTGGGTGGCTCAGTTTGTTGAGTGGCTGCCTTTAGCTCGGGTTGTGATCCCAGGGTCCTGGGATTGAGTCCCACATCTGGCTCCTGGCTCGGTGGGGAGCCTGCTTCTCCCTCCCACTCTGCCTGCTGCTCTCCCTTCTTGTATTCTCCCTCTCTGTTAAGTGAATAAACAAAACCTTAAAAAAAATTCTTTAAAACTCTTCAAAGTATAGATATAGAGGGAACATTTCTCAACTTCATAAAATCTATCTATGAAAAATCCAGAGCAAATTTCATTCTCAATGGGGAAAAGCTGACAGCCTTCCCTTTGAGATCAGGAACATGACAAGGATGCCCACTCTCGCCACTGTTGTTCAACATAATACTACAAGTCCTAGCAACAGCAATCAGAAAACAAAAAGAAATAAAAAGTATTCAAATTGCCAAAGAAGAAGTCAAACTCTCTTCACAGATGATGTGATACTTTATATGGAAAATCTGAAAGATTCCACCCCCAAAATAGTAGGAACTCATACAGCAATTCAGTAATGTGGCAGGATACATAATCAATGTACAGAAATCAGCTGTTTTCTTATACACTAACAATGAAAATATAGAAAGGAAAATTAGAGAATCGATTCCATTTACTCTAGCACCAAGAACTATGAGATACCAGGGAATAAACCTAGCCAAAGAGGTAAAGGATCTGTACTCGAAGAACTACAGAACACTCATGAAAGAAATTGAAGAAGACACAAAAATATGGAAGACCATTCCATGCTTATGGATTAGAAGAATAAACTTTGTTAAAATGTCCATACTGCCCAGAGCAATCTATGCTTTCAGTGCCATCCCGATCAAAATTCCACTGGCATTTTTCAAAGTGCTGGAACAAACAGTCCTAAAATTTGTATGAAACCAGAAAAGACCCTGAACTGCTAAGGAAATGTTGAAAAAGAAAAAACAAATCTGGGAGTATCATGTTGCCTGATTTCAGGCTTTATTATAAAGCAGTGATCACCAAGACAGCATGGTACTGGCACAAAAACAGACACATAGACCAGTGGAACACATTAGAGAGCCCAGATATGGACCCTCAACTCTATGGTCAAATAATCCTCGACAAAGCAGGAAAAATATACAGCGGAAAAAAAGACAGTCTCTTCAATAAATGGTGCTGGGAAAATTGGACAGCTATGTGTAGAAGAATGAAACTTGAACATTCTCTTACACCATACACAAAGATAAACTCGAAATGGATAAAAGACCTCAACGTGAGGCAGGAATCCATCAGAATCCTAGAGGAGAACATGGGTAGTAATCTCTTCGACATTGGCCACAGCAACTTCTTTCAAGATATGTCTCCAAAGACTCATATCTGGTAACCTAAGTCCAAAAGACATCTTTTCCAATGCATAAGATATGTATTGTTTGACTACCTGTCTCAATGACCCAAATTTCTCCTGCTGGAGAATCAATTTATCTCTACACAATACCCCCCCACACCCCCCCCACACACAAACACAATTATATAGAGCTTTCTTCTTCATATACTTTATGGCACCTTTCTGGCTAAAAGAGTCTCTCTCACCTTCCTGTCATGAACTGCGTCCCGTTAAATGTCACCTTACTGCCAGAAGCGAATTGTACCCCTTTCATTGTTATTTTAGAGTCCTAGGTTGTAGTCTAGATTCTGGTACTAATTATTTATGTGAGTTTATAAGTTGGTTATAATTTCTGGTCCTCAGTGAAGAATAAAAATGTTGAAGACATTTTTGCTCTGAACTTTTGTCAAATACATGTATTAAGCAACATTATTTGTTCAGTTTTGTTCTCATCATATCATGAGAGGCCCAGTTTAAAAGTGACTGAAATAACTCATATCTTTAGTTTTACTAGAAGAGAAAAGTCAAGAACTCCAGAGGGTGGACACACAGAGTTACTTA
This sequence comes from Lutra lutra, assembly GCF_902655055.1. NCBI lineage: Eukaryota > Metazoa > Chordata > Mammalia > Carnivora > Mustelidae > Lutra > Lutra lutra. The sequence continues at coordinate 47,049,679 of NC_062283.1, read as the reverse complement.
GAGAGCTGAAGGAATCAAAGTTTACAATCTTCGTTCATCTCCATTTGGTTCTATTAAATTGAAACCACACCCTAAATTCCACTTCTGCCAAGCAGTTACTTGATGAATCTAGTATTTTGAGATGAGAGTTCTCGGACTTGAGTCAATAAAGCTCTTAAGCCTACTTTCCAAGCCTTCAAACTTATCAGTTTTGATGACACTTTTCCTGTAACTTTGAAATAAACTTCTTATGAATTTATTTTTGCCATCAAATTCATCATAGGAAAAATGGCTTTTGTCCCTCTTATCCTGTCACTTGTAGACTTACCTGTTACTTGTAGACAGTGGTATCTGTAAGTACCTGTTTTCCTCCCTTTAGGATGAAGAAATATCTTTCTTACCTAGCATGGCTCAGTCTTCCTGCCTGCTTATCTGCCTGCCTTCTTCCTTCCTTCCTTCTTCCCTTCCTTCCTTCCTTCCTTCCCTACCACCTTCCCTTCTTTCCCTTAATCCACTTAGTCAATAAACATTACATGGCTCAACTTTTCAGATATATTAATTGGGCACATAACACTCTAACCTCCTAAACATTTCAGTATTTGAAAAATGCATCACACACTTCATATTTGCTTTCTTTGACACAAACTGTTCCTTTTGCTTCTTAATAATCTTCCTTTTTCTACCCTGAAAATGCATGACATTTTAAAAAAGTAAATCCGTAACTCCTGCTCTACGAAACTACTTATAGCTCCTCTCTGAAAAGCTAGGCACTCTTTTTTTAGTAGACATCTGTCTGTACCTTATTCAAAAGACCAATTATGTAGTACTTTATATGATTTTTATTGTTTAGACTAGTTCATTGAGACTTTTTTCAAAATGTGGTAACTATAGTTATCAGTCTAAAATTTTAAAACAGTACTTTTTGTGTCACTCTCTTTAAAACTGGCAACTTTACCTTTTATTTAATTATGAAGAAAATCTCCTCCAATAATGAATAGGGGAAGTGCATAAAACCTTAAAGACTGCAACAACCAAATGTTTGTGAAATTAAGAGCATGTGTAATGAAGATTTCACATCTGGGAATAATGATATTTTCATACAGCTGAAACTAGCAAAGTATCAAGGGATTAGTAGTATGTATGGATTTTTGTCTTCTTAAGCAGTATAGGCAGAGGAATAACAGAAATGGGAAATACAGTCATACCATTGATTCATATCCATATACATCCAAGACAATCTAATATTAGTGACACATTTCTAAGATAAAAGCTAACTTAGAGGGGCGCCTGGGTGGCTCAGTGGGTTAAAGCCTCTGCCTTCAGCTTGGGTCATGCTCTCAGGGTCTTGGGATCGAGCCCCGCATCGGGCTCTCTGCCTAGCGGGGAGCCTGCTTCCTCCTCTCTCTCTCTCTGCCTGCCTCTCTGCCTACTTGTGATCTCTGTCTGCCAAATAAATAAAAAATAAATAAAATCTTAAAAAAAAAAACTAACTTAGATAAACTACCTAATGATCCAGAACTGATTTCTATTTGACAGTTTGAAACAGATGAAAGTAGGAATTTTCTGAAAGTGTGGACCCTAAAATTAATGATTACATAAGAGAACGGTAGTTAAAGAGTAAAATTAATCACATCAAATGTAAATTGTTGAAATTTTAGTGCAAAGAGCAAAAGAAGCATATTATAAATAGCATATTTTAAAAAATGGATAGAAGTCTTATGAATAAAAATGTAAATTTTGGCTTGACATTTAGGAGAGTTTTTTTAATGTGAACAGATGACTTTCATTAAAAAATGTCAAAATAATAGTAGCAGTAGTACTTACTAATAAGAACAATAACCATTATTTTTTTGAGTGTTTACTGATAAGCACTTTAGACATTTTATGAATATTTTCCTAACATTCACAGTAACATCATTTATTTTTTTTTAAGGATTTTTTTTTAATTTATTTATTTGACGGATAGAGATCACAAGTAGGCAGAAGTAGGCAGAGAGTCAGACAAAGAGAGAGGAAGAAGCAGGCTCCCTGCTGAGCAGAGAGCCTGATGCGGGACTCGATCCCAGGACCCTGGGATCATGACCTGGGCCGAAGGCAGAGGCTTAACCCACTGAGCCACCCAGGTGCCCAGTAACATCATTTAAAGTATATGTTTTTATTTTATAAAAAGCAGTCTCATTAAAGTTAAACATGTATCTCAAGATTACAAAACTAGTCACAAAAATAAAATCAAAGTACAAGTCTAAATTTTGTTATTTTCAATGTACCTGCTAATTATAACAACCCTTCCTCTATACCCAGATCCCAAATCCCCCACCCCCACCGGCCCTGCCCCCCAAAAAAACAGCTAATATATATAAGGTATCTTCTTTTTGTTAGGTTCTTTGCATCTGTTATCTCCCAGATTTAAATCATAATCTAAAGCCATTTTGCCTTCATTTTATGAATGACAATAATACTACACATCAGAGTTACACAATTTTATCACATTAGAAAGTTAAGAAGATAGAGCTAGCATTCTAACTTGGTTTTGTTTGAAAAGCGTATACACCTCTCTCATCAACATACTTCCCTTACTACTATATCTTTCCTGCTAGAGTAAAATTATTTACATAGAAGGGTAGAAAACTCATAGCTGTAAAGAAAAATGACCTGAGATAATCACCCCCCAACACATAGACACTCACATTTGCATGTGCATTTTAGGAATTTATATTAAATTTGCTAATTTCGATATCTCTTTCCTGTGCTTAGTTTTTGCTATTTTATATACTGTTGATATTATTATTATTGCAAAATCAAAACCCATTTGCTGATTTTCACCTTTCTATATTCAGAATATCATAATCATATTGAGTATTCATTCCTTAATTCATTTAAATATTTTTATATATTTAAATCACATTTTTAATATTTCTTCAAATAACCTTCAGATACTCTTTCATAAATCTCATGAGAGCTGTATTCTATATGATTAATATATTAAGATATTTGGCAGAAAGGTGGATAACATAAATTAATATGTGGGAAACCATAAAAAGGGAAATGAAAATACTAGATAACTGTTTATTTGTGATGTGCTTACATTTCTAGTTATTTTGGAAACTACTGAGGTAAGAAACAGAATAGAGCAACAAAACTGATAAACATTATCTTTTTCTTTTTTATGACTTTTTAATTTTTTTATTAACATATAATGTATTATTAGTCCCAGGGGGTTAAACATTTTCTTAAGCAGGCTCCACACCCAGTGCAGAGCCTGACTCAGGGCTCCATCTCCCAACGGAGATCATGACCTGAGCAGAAATCAAGAGTCAGACGCTTAACAACTGAGCCACCCAGATGCCCTGAGATCTCTGCCAATGCTAAAAATGGCTCACTGATAGCTCACCTTTGAGCAAATATCTTCTTTAAGCAAATTCCCTCTCCTTCTGCTTCTTCCCCCACTTCCCTCCCTAAAAAACAAACAAAACATTCGTAGACATCTAAATGATCTCCGGAAAACTGAGCTGTTAAGACCCCAGCTAGAACTAGAAGGAATGACTGAGGAGGCACTTGACACTGACACAGAATTTGGGGTGGTGACAAAAAACATAGTAATCAAGGTACGTTTAATACAGTATTTTAAAAAATCAAAAAGCAAAATTAATGCCAAAAAAAAATCCCTGGTGGAAAAATGCCATTACTTTAAATAAGATAGGATCCAAACCTCAACTTGCCTCCCTTGACCACACTCGCTTTCACTCAACTCACTGTGCTTCCTGCCTTGGATAAATCTAAATGTAACTGTCCTCTTCCCTAAAAGTTGGTTTAATTTCCAAAGAGAACAGCACTTCATTTTCCCTTCTAAGTTAACAGACTGCAGATGAGAGTGTTATAGAAAAGGATGTTACACAGGCGGAGTGAAATTTTCTATTTAAAATTTTCAAAACAGTACTCTGTTTTCAACCCAATTTCTCATTATTATTTTTAGTTATTTTTTCATGGTCTGGAGCCTATATGGAATTTTGTCAGGTAAAATGATTATTCATTAGGTTAAAGCTAAGCTGTTTTAAAAGGGGTGCCTGGGTGGCTCGTCGTTGGGCATCTGCCTTTGGCTCCAGTCGTAACCCCGGGGTCCTGGGATGGAGCCCCATGTTGGGCTCCCTCCTCGGCGGGAAGCCTGCTCCTCCCTCTCCCACCCCCTCTGCTGTGTTGTCTCTCTTTCTGTGTCTCTCTCTGTCAAATAAATAAATAAAATCTTTTTTAAAATGCTCCAAAATACAATCATTTAAATAAACAGAAGTTAATTTCTTTCTAACATAAAAGACCGGAAGTTTGTGGGTAATTCTTGGCAGATAGATGACTACACTCCATGACATTATCCATAGACCCCCAGCTTGTAGACTGGCTGTGGCCATTTATTTTCCTGTCAATCTAAAAGGGAAAGAGGGAAAAAAAAAAAAAAAGCTCCACAATCATCTTTCTTTTTAAGATTTTGACCCAGAAGTTTTGCACATCAAATTCTGCTCACATCTCATTGGTTTGCATTTAGTCACATGGTTGTAGTTATAAGGAAAACAAAGGTATAAAATCTCTATCTGAGCCATATTGTTAAGAAGGGAGGTTGGATGTCAGTGTTCTTTAATTATCAAAAAGGAAGAAAAGCAGAATGGATGTTGGGGAAAATTAGCAGCCTTTACCATGAATTTTCCCTTCCTTTGATGTATCACGCTTTGCATGTTGTTCTATGTAAGATTTCTTTCCTTCTGTTTCGCCAGTCAACACTCCTCCATCACCTTTTCTTTTTCCAGAAATGTGACAGAAATCTCATCCAACAATATATCTCTCATTCACTTTTGTTATCAGTTTGTATCTTTTTGTTTGTTTGTTTATACCATTTAAAATTATACTTTTCTGTCATTATATTGAATTCTCATTATCGAGAAGAAATAAACATATGTTCCCAGTGTTTAAGCCTGAACTGGTAACTATCATTTTTAACAGTATCTGTAATTCTTTCTTAAAATTCACTTTTTAAGGGAGTTTGAGTGGCTCAGACAGTTAAACGTCTGCCTTTGGCTCAGGTCATGATCTCAGGGTCCTGGGATCGAGCCCAGCATCAGGATCCCTGCTCAGTGAGGAGCCTGTTTGTCCCTCTCCCTCTGTCTCTCGGCCAATACTTTTGCTCTCATTCTCTATCCCAAGCAAATAAATAAAATCTTTAAAAAAAATACATTTTATGAGAAAAATATTTCGTATGTACTGTTCAACTGATGTTCTAATATAGAAACAATAGAACTAAAAGCATTGCATTAAATAGTGACACTTTCATAAGTTCATTATAGTAAAATGGAACACTGTATGTATTTACCTCTGTATATGTGCCTTGGTGTGTATAAATGGGAAGAGTTGGGGAGGGCTGGGGGGAACTAGAAAATTCAGGAAGGAGATTTTAACCAAATAATATGGTATTGTTGAAATTATCCCATGTCCAAAAATTATCCTATTTACACTGAATCTAAATTCTGGAACAGAGGAAGTAGAAAATTAAAACATTTTAGCACTTGAAATTTTGTACAGTAAAGGTACTGTTATATAATGGTTCTAAGTGACAATCTTTTTTTTTTTTTTTCCTCTGTTGAACTAAGATGAGCCATTAGGGAGTTTTGTTTATAGGATTCTTCTAAAGAACTGTAAATTTCTACTAGTTCTTTTATATGCCCTCTCATAACAATCAGAAGTATTAATCATTGTACTTAACATTAATATGCTTCATTATGCTAACAAAATGTTTTGTATAGATCAATTCATTATTCTTACCAAATAAATTACAAGATAGTTTAATGCTATTATTGCTTAATTTTTTGAAGAGATAGGAAATGGGTACAGAGATGTGAAATTATATAACAGATGATTACAAAGGCCAGCATAAGGAAATATACCAAGGTTTTCCCATTAGGGAGTGTTTACTCAAGCAGAGAAATGGTAAATTCACTTCTTAGATAGAATAAAACCTTAAATTTCATCCATCAATCCATCCATCCATCCATGCACGTCTCACTGACTGTGGACCATGTATGCAACTGCTTGTTTTATATAAGTTTTAGCTGATAAATTTTTCATTTAAATTATTATACTTTCAGCTCTATAATTTCCAATTTGTTTTCATTTTAGTTCCAGTTCTCTATGGTTATTTCTTATTTGAATCTTTTTTTTTTAAAGGTGATTTTATTTATTTACTTGATAGACAGAGATCACAAGTAGGCAGAGAGGCAGGCAGAGAGAGGAGGAAGCAGGCTCCCTGCTGAGCAGAGAGCCTGATGCGGGGCTCGATCCCAGGACCCTGAGATCACGACCCGAGCCGAAGGCAGAGGCTTCAACCCACTGAGCCACCCAGGCGCCCCTCTTATTTGAATCTTATTAGCATACTGCTTAATTCTTTGAACACATTTATAAGGTTACTTTGATGGTTTTGTGACTAACATCAACACTGGAGCCCAGAGACAACTTCTATTGAATGTTTTTAGTTTTCCTGAATTTTGACTATTTCTTTTCATTTTTAGTAATTTTTGGTCGAAAACTACATATTGCAAATGATATATATCAGTGTCTCTACATTTCATGCTATTATTCTTCTAAGGGATTTTATTTTTAATTGAGTTGCCTGGACTTAACTGTAGAACTCTCTCCTTTACTGGGGTGCCTGTGTGGCTCAGTGGAGCCCAGCATCAGGCTCTCTGCTCAGCGGGAAACCTGCTTCTCCCTCTCCCACCCCTCCTACTTGTATTCCCTATATCACTATCTCTGTCAAATAAATAAATAAGTAAAATCTTAAAAAAAACCACCTCTCTCCTTTACTGTAATAAATAAATAAATAAATAAAGCAACCAAACAAATGTGATAAAGGTAAAAAGACCCATCAGCTTCTGAATCTTGAGTTGTGAGATCTATTCCAATAAAAAATTTGGGTAGATGTCTATTTGTTACTCTCTTTCAGCCCCTCTGATATCTGAACTTGACAGATTCTGTTAGTATACAGTCTTCTAACTTTCCTCCTTTCCTGTCATCTTTATATAACCAATCAATACAAAAACTTCAGGAAAAAAAACTCCCAAGAAAACACCAAGGGTGAATACGGAAAGTATAAAGTGTTGACTGTACATTGTTTTCTGGGAGGAGTAACATCTTTATAAGCAAAGAAAGGCTGAGTAAAAAATGAATAAATGTGCATATATTTTTACAATGAACTTCAAACATACGGAAATTTAGAGAGAACAGTATAGTGAACCTCAAAGTACCACTACCCAACTCTGACAATTCATGCAGGCTAATTTTGTTTTATCTATACTCCCTCTCTTTTCCCTCACCCCAGAACACTTTGCAGGAAATTTGAGATGATATATCATTTTATCTGATAATGTGTCCGAATCTTCTCTAAGTATATTTTCAATACTATTATCACACCTAAAATAGTAAAATACTTTCTAAGTATTACCTGTGTTCACATTTCTTGACTTGTTACATAATTTGTTAGTTTGTCAAGCAAACTAACAAAGAAACAAAAGTTTCTAAAATGTGATTGTTGATATGTTATTATGCCTCTTACCTTTTTAATCTATAGCTTTATCTATAGTTACAAAATCTATAATCTCTAATTACTTTCTTGTTTAATTGCTTTGGCTAAGATCCTCCATTGAATGTTAACTAGTAGAATAGAGAATTGGTATGTTTATCTTTTTTTTGAATTTAGTAGGAAGATCTCTCTTACTTTGCCACTAAGTAACATGCTAGCAATTGCACTGAATTATGTATATTTTATCATGTTAAGGGGGTATCCATAAATTCCTATTTTATACATGATTTAATATAAATCAGTGTTGAATTTTGTCAAATGCATTTTCTGGTATTTATGAAGGTAATAATCGTATGATTTGGTCTGCCTCAATTGTTCTATAAAATTCAAAACAATCCCAATCAAAGCACAAAGATTATTGTGGAACTTGACAAATAATAGAAATTTAATCTAAAAAAATAACTTATGAAAAGGGCCATTTAGATGCTGGAAAAGAATAATAATCAAGTGGGCCAATTAAGCTCTAGAAAATGTTGAAATACATTCAAAAACAGGATAATTCAAGAGATTTCTTACTACTAGGTCTAGATAGCTTGATGGAACTGAATGGGAAAGTGCAAAATCAAATTTAAGTCAATTTCAGAATTTACCATACAGTAAAGTTAGCATTTTATCAGTTGACAAAACATGATTTAAAAAAAGAAATTTGGTGTTGAAGCAACTGATTAAATCTTTTGAAATGAGTATAATTACCAGGTTGTACATATTTAATATTTTTATACTGATTGTTATTAATATTTTGCACACATCAATTTTTATAAATTAATCAGTTGAAAATAATGTAATATTTTAGTAAATTCAGGGAATGGTTGGGGAAAATCTAACAACATGAAGAATTGGCACAAAAAATGCTTAAATTTTTTTAGAGCATGAGAGAGTGATGACAGACAAGTTAAAACAAAACAAAAAAAAGTCTGACATGATATTCAAGTTAACATGAAACTACACATATACCTTAAGAATGTCCAAGTGATTAGGCCTTGTTCCTCATGAGATTAACAATATAATGAGGAAAATAATGGGTTGAGAATCACTCAGAGGAAGAAATGAGCGGGAGGCAGAATTGGGGTGGTTTTGGTTGCTCAGTGAACTAGCTATAAATTAGGTGATGGAGAAATGTAGTTGAGGTCTAAACTAAAGCCTGCAATGAGTATGAAGACTTTAGGACTTAATGGTTAAGGCAGACCTATTTTATTGTTCTGTGATTTAGCTGGAGTCAATGTAAATAAGCTAAGCATTCATATATCCATATTTCCTCTCTTGCTCTGTTTAGGACTGAGGATAGCTAGAAATAGAATCATCTGTGTGTGTCACAGTTATGCCTTTGCAATTTAACGAACCAATCCAAAAACTTAGTTGCTTAAAACACTAACCATGCATTTGGATAATGATTTTGTGGGTTGGCAATTTGGAATGGACTCACCTGGACAGTTTCTCTGCTGATTTCAGCTGAGGTCATTTATACTTATGTGTTAAGCGATAGTCTGTTATGCTTACAAAAGCCATTTTTGAGAGAATATGAGGAGAAATGCCTACCGGTCTGTCAGGTCATTATCAGTGTCTCCTCCTTTTCCTTCTACTTCAATTTCCTTCCTGTAGAGACTTTCAGTTTTGTTGGTTTAGGTTGGTTAATTTTGGTTTTCCACTCATTCATTCATTCACTTGGAAAAAGAATGTGCTTATTCAGTGTATTATACTTAAGATGCGCATGAAAAAGTAAAATTTGATTGGGTTTCTGTAATATTCTAGAAACATGGGATAAATATTATTTTAAGAAGACATTTAGCTTCTGATATTGGACTTCAGTTATTTTTTAAATACTCAAATTTATGGCATTCTATCATTGCAAATGTTGAGACTATTTAGTGAGAAGAGGATAGGACTTTAAAGATTATATTAAGTAGATGAGAGAGTCAGACGATGGTAAGGGAGTATGGAAATAAGATTGGTATGAGGGTACCATTTCTCTTTATTCTATACAACAATGCCTTAAAAAAATTAAGTGACTTTATAAATTATGAGGGCACTATTTTCCCAAAGTGTAGCTTATCATGTGGAGAGAATTCTAATGGTAGCACCTTGGTATTTTCAGAAATGTCAGGAAATTACTTCTTCTTATTATGTCATCACTACCCAATCAAATATCACGGACTTATTCTGATTACTCATGTTCTATTTTAATATGTGTGTGTGTGTTCTAACATAATTCCTCCCAAAAGTCACATGGTGACATGGAAATTTTAATAAATGGCTGCATTTGTGATCATATAATAAGGGAAAATAATGTTAGTTGGGGGTTTGTGTCATAGGACAGGATGGGATGGAACACCAAAGAGATCTCTGAAGGCTAGAAGTTTGCATCAGGTATAACAGAGGCACTGTGAAAATGTAGGAAGTATATATAAAAGTTCACAAAAGGAGCTGAAAATATGCCATAGACACTTGGTCCACTTTAAAATTATGCTCTGGGTCTTAAAGGTAACCAGCATTTGGTGGTATTGTTGAGAATTATCATGTGTACTAGCTTTGGAATAATTATCATTAATCAATATCTACTGTAATGCAACAGAAAATTTGGGGCGCCTGGGTGGCTCAGTGGGTTAAGCCGCTGCCTTCGGCTCAGGTCATGATCTCAGAGTCCTGGGATCGAGCCCCACATCGGGCTCTCTGCTCAGCAGGGAGCCTGCTTAAAAAAAAAAATGCAACAGAAAATTTGAGTTAAGGTGTATATGAAGGTAAACTTCTTCATCAATACATACACAAAATGATATAGTGGTAGACTCCCACTGCCACATCAGCTGTGCAATCCTGGACACATGAAATCATTAAATTGGCAAAAGTCAAACAGTTCATCACCAGAAGTCGAGACTCAATTAGCAATGCAGTTGCTATGAAAGGAAGATTACCCACTCAACTCTGTGGCTTAAATGTTTTCTTCCATTTTATAAATTTAGTTGGTTAGAGTCTGCTAGACTGTTGAGTGAAGAAATTATTAGGAGATAGATCTGTGGTGGAAAAGAAAAGAAATAGCTAAAATAAGTGCATTTATTTAAGCTCAGGTTGTTTTTAAAAGCAGAAATTCAGTTTATTTTATTGTAAGATTCCTGTTAAATATCAGTTGAAATTTCTTCATCTGACTCTGTCCTCAAAGAAATAAACAAAATCAAAATTAGGCATTCTAGACCAATAGAGTATTTTGGATTTAAAGATGCACAACAAAATCTTTGTACCTCCTTTAATTAAAATGATCAAATGTAACTTAAGTTAGATGTGGTTTCACCTAAAGTTCATCACATGCTTGTGTAATATTTGGGAGGAACATGAACACATTAGCACTTAGTATACTTTTTATTTTTAAAATTTTTAAAAGTTAAAATTAGTAAGATTCAGTATTTTAAATATTACTCTTACCTATATCAGATAATCAAAATTATTAAACTTGCACTAGATTTATATACCATTCCAGCCACTGGAATGCTTCCCGGCATAAAATTGCTCCATGATTCTCCCAATTCTTATTATAATGAATTGATTTGGTACATGCGTGTTTGAATGTGTGTTTGAAAATGCATATATCTGAATCCCTTGCAGGAGAAATCTACACATCACTGCTATACATGGAATTAAAAAACTAATCCTGTACAATATGGGATTGCATTATTGAAAGATTAGAGAAATGACTAGAAAAGTCTGCTGTTGAAAAAAGATTGCAAACATTGTTATAGTCAATTTTGCTTTATCAAGTGTTTGTTTTGTTTTGTTTTTATGAAGAGAGCCACTAAACTTTTTCTTTTTCTTTTTTTCTTTTTTCACATATTTTTATCCAAATTGTACGCAATCACACTCAAAATCCAAAATATTTGGAGGAAAATTTTTTTTTGTCTTCTGCAAGAGCTTTATTTATTTATTTATTTGTTTATTTATTTATTATTTCTTTTCAGCGTAACAGAACTCATGTTTCTGTACCACACCCAGTGCTCCATGCAATATGTGCCCTCCATAATACCCACGACATGGCTTCCCCAACCTCCCACCCCCCGCCCCTTCAAAACCCTCAGGTTATTTTTTAGAGTCCATAGTCTCTCATGGTTCATCTCCCTTTCCAATTTCCCTCAACTCCCTTCATCTCCACCTCCCCATGTCCTTCATGTTATTTGTTATGCTCCAGAAATAAGTGAAACCATATGATAACTGACTCTCTCTGCTTGACTTATTTCGCTTAGCATAATCTCTTCCAGTACCGTCCATGTTGATACAAAAGTAGGGTATTCATCCTTTCTGATGGAGGCATAATACTCCATAGTGTATATGGACCACATCTTCCTTATCCATTCGTCTGTTGAAGGGCATCTAGCTTCTTTCCACAGTTTGGCGACTGTGGCCATTGGTGCTATAAACATTGGGGTACAGATAGCCCTTCTTTTCACTACATCTGTATCTTTGGGGTAAGTACCCAGTAGTGCAATTGCAGGGTCATAGGGAAGCTCTATTTTTAATTTCTTGAGGAATCTCCACACTGTTGTCCAAAGTGGCTGCACCAACTTGCATTCCCACCAACAATGTAAGAGGGTTCCCCTTTCTCCACATCCTCTCCAACACATGTTGTTTCCTGTCTTGCTAATTTTGGCCATTCTAAGTGGTGTAAGGTGGTATCTCAATGTGGTTTTAATTTGAATCTCCCTGATGGCTAGTGATGATGAACATTTTTTCATGTGTCTGATAGCCATTTGTATGTCTTCATTGGAGAAATGTCTGTTCATGTCTTCTGCCCATTTTTTGACATGATTATCTGTTTTGTGTGTGTTGAGTTTGAGAAGTTCTTTATAGATCCTGGATATCAACCTTTTGTCTGTACTGTCATTTGCAAATATCTTCTCCCATTCCGTGGGTTGCCTCTCTGTTTTGTTGACTGTTTTCTTTGCTGTGCAGAAGCTTTTGATCTTGATGAAGTCCCAAAAGTTCATTAAACTTTTTCTATAAAGGGCCAGACAGTAACTATTTTTGGCTTTAAGGGCCACACATGTTACAACTACTCAACTTCGTATGGTACCATGAAAGCAGCCATAGAAAATACCCAAACAAATGGGTGTGGCTATTATCCAATAAAACTTTATTTATGGACACTGAAATTTTATTTTCATGTAATTTTTACATGCCATAAAATATTCTTCCTTTGATTACTTTGTAACCTTTTAAAAAATGTGAAAACCATTCTAGACTCATGGGCAATGCAGAAACAGGTGGCAAGCAGGATTGGGCTCCCAGGGAATATACTGCTTAACCTTGCTTAATACTAATTTTCCTATCTCTTACAGCTTTTAGGTAAAGTCACTACAAATGTATAGCTAATTAATAAGACAGGTATTAATAGACAGTAGTAAATTATCTATAATATATCCTTAGATACATATACTTACATACTCATTCAAGATATACTTATTAATTACTTTCCATGTGCAAAGCAGGTGTTGAATTCAACAGATGATACAAAGAGAGTATGACACAGCTTCTATCTTCAAAAGGTTTAAAAATCTATTACAAATTTTGAGTGATCTACTTTACACAGAGGCCACTTGGCATAACTGCCCAAGTTGAGAGGTGCATAAGTACTTAGAAGTTTCCAATGTGAGATGATTGCTGACATCTTAGCGAATGTTTTCATGATAAAGAGTATCTTTTTCCTAAGACTCAATGGATGACAGTATATTTACAAGCATTTGGTAAAGACACAAGAAGATGAGATAAAGTCTAGGTGCGGCAAGGCAGAATTATCAGCCAATATCTTACAGATAAGTAATTTCACAGATAGGTAACTTTTTTTTTTCTTTTTGAGAATAAAAATGGTAAGACTAGGCAATTTACAGAGGAGAAATTCTCTAGTTCAGAAAGAAATACTATTTATTTTAAGGTAAAATTAACCAAATAAAAATTTTGTATCTACTATGTACCTCTCACCGGGTCCATCTCTAGGTTACAAAAATTAATAACACAAGTACTTTCTGTCCAAGTGTTTTACAATGTAACAGAAGGCTGTAAACTGTAAAACATTAGTTGTATCCTAGCACAAGGAGTAGAATATAATGTCTATAAAATGATGAGGGAACATTGTGTTGCAGGATTTCTTCTCCTCTCAGTGCTCATGGTTCTTGATCATGCCACTTGGAAGAATGAGGAGGTAGAGTAGACAAAGAGTGGAGGGCAGCAAAAGCAAAGTTAATTGAGCCACAGTAAAATGATAGCACAAAGCTCCCAAAGCAGGAGGGGACCTGAGAGGGTTGCCACCAGAGTTTCTAAGTCTGGGGTTTTTAGGGGCTTGTTGGCAGGCTGATTTAATCTGATTACAACCCTCCATGTACTTGATATCTAACCAGGTGTTTGTCATCTATCACATGGGAAATGGTAGAGGGCTCTTTCTGAGTGGTGTAGAATCCTTAAGGGTGGTTTTCTCCTAGTGCGGGGAGCAGGGGGCCTCTTGTCCCTGCTTGCCTCTCTTCCAATGATCCTTCATCAATTGCAGATATTGATATCTGATTAATTCTAATGGGGGAGTGGAGAGGTGAAGACTTTTTTTTTTAATTAGTAATACTAGGAATTTTCAAAGAGAAAGGGTAAAAAGAGAATAGGGTACCAAAGGACAAATACAAACTTACAGAGATATAAAGAAACAAATCGTTTTCCAGGGTATAGAGGTGCAAAAGAAGAGAAGCGAAGAGCATGTTTACAGGAAATGAAATTAGAAATTCATCCCAAAACTTATAATTAATTAGGGAATATTAATTTTTCAGGGCATATGCTGAAAGTAAATGTGTTAAAAGGCAAAATTATTTTGTTCATTTTATTATTTTCTTGTAAAGCGAACCCAGGCTTCTGAAGCATATTAAGTGTGCAGCTAACTCTGGAGATTTTTTCAGAAAAGTAAATGAACATACTGCTTTAGTTCATATTTAAAATGATCAATATTTTCTTTTTTTTTTTTGTCTTTTAAGCTTTTATTTAAGGGCAATGATCTATGATGTAGTTTTTTTAGATCTTATTAAAAGCAGCCACGTCCATGGACTGCACATAGTCCTCAAACGCAGTGATCCGCTCCTCCAGCATATCTGTTCCAACTTTATCATCTTCCACTACACACTGTATCTGAAGTTTTTTAATTCCATATCCCACTGGAACTAGTTTAGAAGAGCCCCAGACCAAGCCATCTGCCTGAATGCTTCGGACGCACTCCTCTAGTTTTGCCATATCCGTCTCATCGTCCCAGGGTTTCACATCTAGTAGTATGGAAGACTTGGCAACAAGTGCAGGTTTTTTGGCTTTCTTTGACTCATACTGTGCAAGGCGTTCCTCTCTTAGCCTCTTTGCTTCCTCGCTTTCCTCCTCATCATCAGATCCAAAGAGATCAATGTCATCATCATCTTTACTATCTGTAGCTCCACTTCCTGTGGTGTCTTCCACATTGGCAGGGCCATACTTGCCCAAAGCTTTCTTCACTCCTGGAAGGCTGGCCTTTTCCTTTTCGTAAGACTTGATGTGATTATACCAACGGAGGGCATGATACAAGTCGGCAGGTGGGGGGCCGGAGACTGCTTCGAATACTGCCACGTCTGCTTGTGACGGCACATACCCCTCGATGTAGCTCTTGTCCGCTAGGTAGTCGTTGAGCACCTGGAGGCCGGCGGGGCTTTTCAGGTCTCCAAAACCCATGGCGTCGGCTGATCCTAGGAACCGGGCGGCAGGGAAGGAAAAGAGAAGAGGAGGGAGCCGCGGACTAGCGCTAAGAGGGAAAAAAAAAAAAAAAAAAAAAAAAAAAAAAGGCTGATCAATATTTTCTATTCACATATGTAAGAAGATAGGTGGGAGCTCAAATAAATGAAGGACATAAGATATTATCAGAAGATTCTTCTACCTCAAAAGGACAATAAACCATTTCAGGCTAGATTGATACCAATTTTATTGGTTTCCAGATTTGGGGAAAACTATTTTCCCTAATGAAGGATCTTGAATTTTACTGCCCATTAAAAATGGAAGAGAATGACAATGACTAGTTTTTTATCTCAAAATACTTTTTTAAAAGATTTATTTATTTATTTATTTGAAAGAGAGAGAGAGAGAGATCACAAGTAGGCAGAGAGCCAGGCAGAGAGAGAGGGGGAAGCAGGCTCCCCACTGAGCAGAGAGCCTAAAGTGGGGCTCGATCCCAGGACCCTGAGATCATGACTTGAGCTGAAGGTAGAGGCTTAACCCACTGAGCCACCGAGGCACCCCTCAAAATATTTTTAATCATAGACATAAACAGAAAAATGTAATGTTTGTCTACTGGCAGTTTACATCATTTGAATTAGTCTTTTCCAGTTGTCTTAAGAATTAAAATAGAGTGAGACTCAGAATTTAATGCAGATCAGGTTGAAACGAACAAAAAATGGGGTCCAGAAGAATGAGCCCCGTTCTTTCAAGAGTTTTGTTCTTCAGAGCAAAGAAAGGCTCTGTGGAGCTGCTTTTCAGTGAGGAAAGGTGCTAGGTTCTCTAAGGAGTTTTACTAGTTAAAACAATTTACCAACTTTGTCCAATTTTTGAATATTCATGTGTTTCAGAGTGTTTATTTTATAAGTTCTATTTGATTAATTATCCTAAATATATATTTTCTCCTATGAGAATTTACCTTTTTAACTTATCTTTTTCTCTCTTAATAGATGATCTTAATATAAGGTTTTTAACTGGAAAGTGAAAACATTGATCAAACAAAGACATAAAGCCTCAGGTTATGCAATCTGCTCATGGTCATTAAGCTGATAAGGAGATGAAATTTAATTCAAACCCCAATTTTTCTTACCCCAAAATCACCACATTGTATTACCACTGAGTATTACTCTGTGTAAAACCCTGTATACTAAATGCAATGAGATACAAGAAACCAAGGGAAGGTAAGGCATCATGATCATATTGTTTTCTATTCTCTAAAAGCGTCTCCTTTTTTTTTTTTTTTTTTTTTTTTTTTTTGGAGGGGCAGAGGGAGAGAGAAAGAATCTTAATCAGGCTTCCAAGCCCAGCCCAGTGTGGAATTTGATCTCATTATCCTGAGATCAGGACCTGAGCCAAAATCAAGAATCAGGTGCTTAACCAACTGAGCCACTAGGAGTCCCTAAACATGTCTCCTTTAAAGGCCTTTGCTAAGCACTTATTGTTCTTCACCTTGTCAAGTCCACTTCTGCCCCTAGGCTTTGCAGTTGCTGTATCCTCTCTTCAGATCACTCCTTCCTCAGAGAGTAGCATGGCTTGCCCCTCTCCTTTCAGCACTCACATATCTGCTCACTTCTGTCATCTCCACAGAGGCCATCTACATTGCTCATTGTCATTCTTTATTCTTTTAACCTGCTTTATATTTTGCATATGATGTATCTCCTGCAATTATGTACATATTTATGTGCTTCCATTTATTTATTACTATCTGCTTAAACTACAGTCTAGTAAACTCCATGAGGGCAGGGATTTGTCTTGTTCACTATTTTACTTTCAGGGCCTATAGCAATTCTGAGCTCATAGTAGGTATTTATCAAATACTTGTGTAATGAATGAATAGATAATTAATTATCTGAGAGAAACACATCAGGAAATATCGGGCCTATTTAATAAAACAGAGAAATATATACCATATTATAATTAGATCTGTAAACAAAACTTCATGGGATTCCAAAGAAGGAAGCAATTATATCCAATTTAAGATTTATGGAAGGCATAACAAATGAGCCAAAACTTGAGCTATCTTGGAAAAGGGGCATTTTAGAATAAGAGGGCATGATGAATATAGGCACAGGCAGAAACAAATTCTGGCAGTACCTGTTATTTAAGATTCTTATGGAAAATGAGACTGGAAATACAGGTTTGCCTCAAGTTTCATGGAAAACTGATTGGATGCCTGCAAGCAGTGGGAAGCCAAGTTTTACCGAAGATGAATGCCTGTGTCACCAACTGGTTCTATCAGTCTACAATGGGCAACCTGTAATTCTCAGACACAAATGAACAAAATTAGGATCTTAATGACTGATTTCTTGACTTTGGTGAAAATACTGATTCTTGGTCTTAGCTGAAATATGTTAAATTAATTTGAAGCTAACCAATTCTACTTAGTTGGTGTATAGTGATATACTTGTAATTTACATACTGTTGAGATATGAGCTGATTGAACATAAAGATTTTGGCAAGTTCAAGACTTTATCACAAGGAAGAAGATGATAAAAATATTTCTTTTCTCAGGAGATATGAATTTCAGTATAATATCTATTTACAACTTAATATATGAAGTAAATTCTGTGCCTTGATCTCATTTTTTTATTTACAGTGAAAATAGTACTACTACCCTATACTTCTAATCCTAACAAAAGGAATAAGGTATCTTTTTTGTGTTCTTGGATTAACTCCACCATGAGGGGACTTTCCCCATCCTGCCCCACAACACCAAGCAATTTTCAGATACCAGTAGGAGTTCAAGAATAAATAAATAAATGCCAGGTCAAGTGCTTTTCTTAATGTTCACTAAGAAATAGTTCAAGTTCAACTTAATTCTAAAACAATCTACTAAGAGATAATGTCCAATGCCACAGGTTAAGGGTTCAGTCCTACAAGAGTGCCTTCATTCCCCAACTTCAAATGTCAGTTGCAATTTCAGGTTGTTACCTGTACTACTTCTGACTGATTTGTTATAAATCAGAGGTTCCCAAGATCCTCTCTTTGATTTCAAATAATTTGCTATAGCAGCTTACGAATTCAAGAGACCTGCTTACCCATGAGATCATTGGTTTATTTTGAAAAAGTATCACTCAGGAATCACTGGAGAGAAGAGATGTATAGTGCAAGGCAAGAGGAAAAGGCTCTGAGCTTCCATGTCTTCTCCAGCTGCAGCACTCTCCCAGCATCTTCACATGTTCACACCCAAGAGCTCCCCAAATCCAATCCTTTTGAAAATTTATGCAGGCTTCATTCCATAGTCCACATTGATTAAATCATTGACCATTGGTAATTAATTCAGTTTAGGGCCCTCTCCCCATTTTGGAGGTCAGGGAGGTAAGAATGAAAGTTCCAGCCCTTTAATCACATTGTTGGTTCCTCTGAGAACTAGCCCCCATCCTTAAGCTACCCAGAAGCATTCCCAAACTCTCATTAACATCACAAAAGACACCTCTATCACTATCATCACTTAAGAAATTCCAAGGGTTTTAGGAGCTCTGTGCCAGAAATGGGGACAAAGAGCAAATACATATATTTCTAATTAATCACAATATCCCAAGGTATTTCATATAAAGTATTACTCTAGTGGAAATATCAGAATGAATAAAGACAATAAAATACACATATGCCAGGTCAAGTGCTTTTCTTAATGTTTACTAAGAAATACATTTTATTCTCCTGTTTTTGAATGATCATTATTCATATTTGTTTTTAAAGAAACAAAGTAGACACTGTAACTATGAAGATAAATAAAATAGCACCTGGTCCTCAACAAACTCACCTCTAAGTATAAAAAATGCATTTAGTTGGTAGGCTGAACTTTAAAATTCAAACATGTCTAATAAAACATGTCAGGGAGAAAGAATTTACTCTGTCCTTCAAGGTTCTTCTAGCTGGACTAAGAATTAAATGACAGGAGACAGATAAACTGAAGTTTAGTTTTATACACACACAGGTAATCCACACAGAAATTCCAAAGATAAGGCAGTCAAAATGAGGTATATAGAAACTAAGGAGAAGAGAGTAGGAGTTTGGGACTTCGAAGGGAAGGAATGCAGTTCCCAGGAAGATGAAAAAGATCTGAGAGTTTTGAAGGGGCGGGGGTGGGAGGTTGGGGGATCCACGTGGTGGTTATCGTAGAGGGCACGGATTGCATGAGCACTGGGTGTGGTGCAAAAATAATGAATACTGTTACACTAAAAAAAAAAAAAGAAAAGAAAAAAGAAAAAAAGAAAAAAAAGAAAAAGATGCTTGGTAAACAAATGTTTGCTGGCACTCAGAAACAATGGAACATAGAAGATTTTGATTAAACAGACCTTGCTAGGTTCCTTGCTGTTTACCATAACTAGTTCCTTGCTGTTTACCATAACTAGGTAGATATCTATGGTAATAACTTTCTTTCTGGATCATGCTCCCTGTCTAAATTCTTTTTAGGAGTAGATGTGGAGGTAAAGAGCTTTACCTGAATCTGTTGAGTTCTGATTGCCTTAACTCAAAATAATAATATTCATGCCAAAATGGCCCATCTTGGGGCAGCCTGACCTTGAAGCCTATACATATAGAAAAGGATTTTTTTTCCCAAAAACTTATCATTGATATTTTGAATTGATATATAAACTCAAAAACATATCTTAAAAGAGAAAATTAATCAAAGTTCAACTCTAGCTTGGCCTATATTCTTAGTGAATAGAAATTAAGAAATGTTATGTAAAGGATATATATATAAATACTCAAGCCACAATGTTAAAAGAAAGTAACTACATTGTAAAGTGCTGATGGTAAGATGGTAAAATGGAAACTAATTTTTTTTTAAAGATGTTATTTATTTGACAGAGAGAGAGAGATCACAAGTAGGCAGAGAGACAGGCAGAGAGAGAGGGGATGCAGGCTCCCTGCTGAGCAGAGAGCCTGATGTGGGGCTCCATCCCAGGAACCTGAGATCATGACCTGAGCTGAAGTCAGAGGCTTAACTCACTGAGCCACCCAGGTACCCCTGGAAACTAACTTTTATTAACTAAAACATTGACTTTATTTCAATAGTTCCTAGACCTTCTGAATGTAACACATGAACAGAGAGTCAGAAGCATAAATGTATTAGCAAATAAAACTGTGCATGGTTTAAGTGATTTGGGGCATTTCTTTACTGATAGTGGCCCAGATGTTCCAAAGACACATCAGCCTTATTGTTTTAATCACTACAAAATATCTACACAGAATAAGGACTCAAACTTGAATGGATACTTGCAGCACTCTAGTGGCCATTCTTTATAAGTGCAAAGACACTGCAGCAAAATAAATCACGATGGATGACACAGATGTTTTTGAAAAGACAGTCTATACCCATAAACCAGCATTGAAATTAAATCTGTTATTCTTACTCTGTACATAATTAAATTTAAATTAGCAAATTTATCCTGCTAATTTTCTTCTTTTCTCAACACTGCACATTTTGGAGGATAACACTTGAGGGCTGTGGAAGCACAAAGTGATAAAGGAGGTAAGGAAATATAAAGGCTCGGGAGCTCACTCAAGTCAAAGACCATAAAGGGATTAGTCTGGCAAGATTTTGTTAAGAATCATATTAATTAGAGTTGCAAATGAAGGTAGATTAATAACTTCACACTCAGAGTATAAATCAATTTTGTGTCTGTAATAAATAATTTTGTTTGGCTAAGGTAGAGTCTTCAAACTTATATAAGAAAAAAAGTTAATTGGATGAAATACCACCTAGGGAACACTTCAAAGTGTTTACCAGTGTTTATTGGGCAATATGGGGATCATTATAAGAATGGGGAAGGACTAGATTATAAGAATGGGGAAAGACCAGCAGAGGTTTGGAGGAATAGTATAAATTGTGCAAAGAACTGATTAGGGAGAAATTATATTGTACATGATAATGAATTAAACAGAATTTAGACTTAGAGATGTGAATGTAAGTCCAGCTACAAAATAAATAAACATAAATCTATGAAATCATGTATTTATCTATCCAAAGGATGATTTTGGTTAACTTGTAATTATTTTCTTTCCTTTTATCAATGACTGACTTTACAATTCCTGAAAGATAATAATTTTAGAAAAATATGCTTTAAATAATTCATCATCTGGGTGTTAAAATGCCACTCTCACCATTTGATAAAAATTTGGTAATAAAATGTAAGCTGACAGTTGGGTAAATGAAATACTGTTTAGATAAGCTTATCTGTTCTTCAGCAGAAATATATGCATAAAGTTGTCTTTACTTCATAAATGATATACACATCTCCTAAAAACTCACTTTGCTGCAAAAGAGCTTAATAGATGTCAGAAAAAATAAGGTAGCATTTTATTTTAAAAAGCTTTGTTTTTAGTCCATTAATTCGAATTTTTAAAAACAATGTTTAAAAGATCATTTTGACCTTAAATATTCCCTTTATTAGGATCTACATATATATTCATGCACAAGTCAAATATTAATACGATGACCTAATGCCAGGACATTTCTTTTAAAGATTTAATTTATTTATTTGACAGAGATCACAAATAGGCAGAGAGGCAGGCAGAGAAAGAGAGAGAGGAGGAAGCAGGCTCCCCGCTGAGCAGAGAGCCTGATGCAGGACTCCATCCCAGGACTCTGGGATCATGACCTGAGCTGAAGGCAGAGGCTTTAAACCACAGAGCCATCCAGGCGCCCCTGCCAAGGCATTTTTAAAAATTAAATCAAAGGTCTTCATCAGGGCAGCTGGGTAACTCAAGTTTCTGCCTTCTTCTCAGGTCCCGATCCGAGGATCTTGGGATCGAGTCTCACATAGGGATCCTTGCTCAGCAGGGAGTCTGCTTCTCTCTCTACCCCTCCCCCCTGCTCATGATCTCTTTCTCACTCTTTCTCTTCTCAAATAAATAAATAATATCTTTAAAAAAGGGATCTTCATCAGACATATGCAAACACAGTTCAAATGAGATAATACTGAAAGGATCCCATACCTAAACAGTTTCTGAGATGTTTTTTCATACAATAAGAGAAAAATACATAATATTAAAATCTTTCCATGTGGTTGCCAATATATAAATAAGTGGTTAAGGGAATAAAATGTCAAAATAAATGTGACTATATTCAAGCTCAGTAATATATTCATTATTTTTAACATTTATGTAAGCCTTGTCTGTATATGATCAGATAAATGGAGCAGTAATCATGACATGTCTTAAAAAAAAATAACTTCTCAATTTTGTTTCAACACTGAGATACAGGGAATTGGTTAGATTTGGTGGTTCACACTTTATTTGTCACAAATTATTGAATGCAGATTAAATATGTACACACAAATCATACATGATGTGTTTCAAAGTCATTTATATTAGGTATTTACTTTCTGTTAAACTAATTTTTAGAGTAATAGAAAATATTCTATTTAAAACAAAGGAAAATATTTTTTTTTAATTTTTTTTAATTTTATTTTTTATAAACATATATTTTTATCCTCAGGGGTCTGTGAATCGCCAGGTTTACACACTTCACAGCACTCACTATAGCACATACCCTCCCCAATATCCATAACCCCATCCCCCCCTATGGATCATGTTCCCTGTCTAAATTCTTTTTAGGAGTAGATGTGGAGGTAAAGAGCTTTATCTGAATCTGTTGAGTTCTGATTGCCTTAACTCAAAATAATAATATTCATGCCAAAATGGCCCATCTTGGGGCAGCCTGACCTTGGAGCCTATACAACCTCCCTCCCCCTCCCCCCATCAACCCTCAGTTTGTTTTGTGAGATTAAGAGTCACTTATGGTTTGTCTCCCTCCCAATCCCATCTTGTTACATTTATTCTTCTCCTACCCCCTTAACCCCCCATGTTGCATCTCCTCTCCCTCATATCAGGGAGATCATATGATAGTTGTCTTTCTCCGATTGACTTATTTCGATAAGCATGATACCCTCTAGTTCCATCCACGTCGTCGCAAATGGCAAGATTTCATTTCTTTTGATGGCTGCATAGTATTCCATTGTGTATATATACCACATCTTCTTTATCCATTCGTCTGTAGATGGACATCTAGGTTCTTTCCATAGTTTGGCTGTTGTAGACATTGCTGCTATAAACATTCGGGTGCACGTGCCCCTTCGGATCACTACGTTTGTATCTTTAGGGTAAATACCCAGCAGTGCAATTGCTGGGTCCTAGGGTAGTTCTATTTTCAACATTTTGAGGAACCTCCATGCTGTTTTCCAGAGTGGTTGCACCAGCTTGCATTCCCACCAACAGTGTAGGAGGGTTCCCCTTTCTCCGCATCCTCGCCAGCATCTGTCATTTCCTGACTTGTTCATTTTAGCCATTCTGACTGGTGTGAGGTGATATCTCATGGTGGTTTTGATTTGTATTTCCCTGATGCCGAGTGATATGGAGCACTTTTTCATGTGTCTGTTGGCCATCTGGATGTCTTCTTTGCAGAAATGTCTGTTCATGTCCTCTGCCCATTTCTTGATTGGATTATTTGTTCTTTGGGTATTGAGTCTGCTAAGTTCTTTATAGATTTTGGACACTAGCCCTTTATCTGATATGTCATTTGCAAATATCTTCTCCCATTCTGTCAGTTGTCTTTTGGTTTTGTTCACTGTTTCCTTTGCTGTGCAAAAGCTTTTGATCTTGATAAAATCCCAAAAGTTCATTTTTGCCCTTGCTTCCCTTGCCTTTGGTGATGTTCTTAGGAAGATGTTGCTGTGGCTGACGTCAAAGAGGTTGCTGCCTGTGTTCTCCTCGAGGATTTTGATGGATTCCTTTCTCACATTGAGATCCTTCATCCATTTTGAGTCTATTTTCGTGTGTGGTGTAAGGAAATGATCCAATTTCATTTTTCTGCATGTGGCTGTCCAATTTTCCCAACACCATTTATTAAAGAGGCTGTCTTTTTTCCATTGGACATTCTTTCCTGCTTAGTCGAAGATGAGTTGACCATAGAGACGAGGGTCTATTTCTGGGCTCTCTATTCTGTTCCATTGATCTATGTGTCTGTTTTTGTGCCAGTACCATGCTGTCTTGATGATGACAGCTTTGTAATAGAGCTTGAAGTCCGGAATTGTGATGCCACCAACTTTGGTTTTCTTTTTCAATATTCCTCTGGCTATTCGAGGTCTTTTCTGGTTCCATATAAATTTTAGGATTACTTGTTCCATTTCTTTGAAAAAAATGGATGGTACTTTGATAGGAATTGCATTAAATGTGTAGATTGCTTTAGGTAGCATAGACATTTTCACAATATTTATTCTTCCAATCCAGGAGCATGGAACATTTTTCCATTTCTTTGTGTCTTCCTCAATTTCTTTCATGAGTACTTTATAGTTTTCTGAGTATAGATTCTTAGTCTCTTTGGTTAGGTTTATTCCTAGGTATCTTATAGTTTTGAGTGCAATTGTAAATGGGATGGACTCCTTAATATCTCTTTCTTCTGTCTTGTTGTTGGTGTAGAGAAATGCAACTGATTTCTGTGCATTGATTTTATATCCTGACACTTTACTGAATTCCTGTACAAGTTCTAGCAGTTTTGGAGTGGAGTCTTTTGGGTTTTCCACATATAGTATCATATCATCTGCGAAGAGTGATAGTTTGACTTCTTCTTTGCCGATTTGGATGCCTTTAATTTCCTTTTGTTGTCTGATTGCTGAGGCTAGGACTTCTAGTACTATGTTGAATAGCAGAGGTGATAATGGACATCCCTGCTGTGTTCCTGACCTTAGCGGAAAAGCTTTCAGTTTTTCTCCATTGAGAATGATATTTGCGGTGGGTTTTTCATAGATGGCTTTGATAATATTGAGGTATGTGCCGTCTATCCCTACACTTTGAAGAGTTTTGATCAGGAAGGGATTCTGTACTTTGTCAAATGCTTTTTCAGCATCTATGGAGAGTATCATATGATTCTTGTTCTTTCTTTTATTAATGTGTTGTATCACATTGATTGATTTGCGGATGTTGAACCAACCTTGCAGCCCTGGAATAAATCCCACTTGGTCGTGGTGAATAATCCTTTTAATGTACTGTTGAATCCTATTGGCTAGTATTTTGGCGAGAATTTTTGCATCTGTGTTCATCAAGGATATTGGTCTGTAGTTCTCTTTTTTGATGGGATCCTTGTCTGGTTTTGGGATCAAGGTGATGCTGGCCTCATAAAATGAGTTTGGAAGTTTTCCTTCCATTTCTATTTTTTGGAACAGTTTCAGGAGAATAGGAATTAGTTCTTCTTTAAATGTTTGGTAGAATTCCCCTGGGAAGCCATCTGGCCCTGGGCTTTTGTTTGTTTGGAGATTTTTGATGACTGTTTCAATCTCCTTACTGGTTATGGGTCTGTTCAGGCTTTCCATTTCTTCCTGGTTCAGTTGTGGTAATTTATATGTCTCTAGGAAAGCATCCATTTCTTCCAGATTGTCAAATTTGTTGGCGTAGAGTTGCTCATAGTATGTTCTTATAATTGTCTGTATTTCTTTGGTGTTCGTTGTGATCTCTCCTCTTTCATTCATGATTTTATTTATTTGGGTCCTTTCTCTTTTCTTTTTGATAAGTCTGGCCAGGGGTTTATCAATCTTATTAATTCTTTCAAAGAACCAGCTCCTAGTTTCATTGATTTGTTCTATTGTTTTTTTTTGGTTTCTATTTCATTGATTTCTGCTCTGATCTTTATGATTTCTCTTCTCCTGCTGGGTTTAGGGTTTCTTTCTTGTTCTTTCTCCAGCTCCTTTAGGTGTAGGGTTAGGTTGTGTACCTGAGACCTTTCTTGTTTCTTGAGAAAGGCTTGTACCGCTATATATTTTCCTCTCAGGACTGCCTTTGTTGTGTCCCACAGATTCTGAACCGTTGTGTTTTCATTATCATTTGTTTCCATAAATTTTTTCAATTCTTCTTTAATTTCCTGATTGACCCATTCATTCTTTAGAAGGATGCTGTTTAGTCTCCATGTATTTGGGTTCTTTCCAAATTTCCTCTTGTGATTGAGTTCTAGCTTTAGAGCATTGTGGTCTGAAAATATGCAGGGAATGATCCCAATCTTTTGATACTGTTTGAGACTTGATTTAGGACCAAGAATGTGATCTATTCTGGAGAATGTTCCATGTGCACTAGAGAAGAATGTGTATTCTGTTGCTTTGGGATGAAATGTTCTGAATATATCTGTGATGTCCATCTGGTCCAGTGTGTCATTTAAGGCCTTGATTTCCTTGTTGATCTTTTGCTTGGATGATCTGTCCATTTCAGTGAGGGGAGTGTTAAAATCCCCTACTATTATTGTATTCTTGTTGATGTGTTTCTTTGATTTTGTTATTAATTGGTTTATATAATTGGCTGCTCCCACGTTAGGGGCATAGATATTTAAAATTGTTAGATCTTCTTGTTGGACAGTTCCTTTGAGTATGATAGAGTGTCCTTCCTCATCTCTTATTATAGTCTTTGGCTTAAAATCTAATTGATCTGCTATAAGGATTGCCACTCCTGCTTTCTTCTGATGTCCATTAGCATGGTAAATTCTTTTCCACCCCCTGACTTTAAACCTGGAGGTGTCTTCGGGTTTAAGATGAGTTTCTTGTAGGCAACATATAGATTGGTTTTGTTTTTTTATCCATTCTGATACCCTGTGTCTTTTCATTGGGGCATTTAGCCCATTAAGGAAAATATTTTATAATCTTAAATATCATGATTTGATTTATTAGATTCTCTTCATTTTCAAGGGAGAGAGTGGAAAAGAAGCAGTGGGTGGAAGAGTTGCCAAAAGGCAACTGCTCACGTTAAAGAAAAAATTATTCTGACACTTAGTAAAATGGCAAGAAAGACTTCATTCACAGCTAATATAATAGGTGTCAAGAATATAGCAACAAAGAAGAGAGATAGGGCTCAATTCTAAACACAGCAAAGTCGGCTGGGGATTTAAAGCCAAAGAGCAGAGTAAGAGGGTGAGTAGATTAAAAAAAAAAAAATCATTAAGGGGAGACCAAAGGTAGAGGAATTCTTGATAAACCAACTTCACAGAACTCTTACTGAAGGCAGGCCAGGGTGATCTGCTAACAAGAGTGGGGAATTCTCAATCAACTAGCTTAGCAGGGTTCTTGATACCCTGAGCTAGGCAGGCTGAAGACAGGGCTCAATGATGAGGAAGAACAAATGAACTTGGGAACACTTTGGCTACCATGGGGAAGAAAACTGTCCTACTTATCTCAGAATGCAGTATTCCTGAACTGGTAATGTCACTTTACCTCAGCCATCCAAATTTCTTAAGATATGAGAAGAAGATCCTAAGAGCATGCAGAGAGTAGTCTTAGAATTCAAGAAAATGCCAATAGATATTTTACCATTCAAGACAACAGAAGAGAGATTAGGGGAAAAACAACAACAACAACAAAAAATTATTTTAAAAAAGATTTTATTTATTTATTTGACAGAGAGAGAGATACGTACACAGCGAGAGAGGGAACACAAGTGGGGGGAGTGGGAGAGGGAGAACCAGGCCTCATGCTAAGCAGAGAGCCTGATGTGGGGCTCGATCCCAGGACCCTGCAATCATGACCTGAGCTGAAGGCAGATGCTGAATGACACCCAGGCGCCCCTAAAAATAAAATTTGAAATAGAAGACAAGCATAGTTTCTATAAGCCTTAATAAGATAAGAAATCCATTTCAGGTATTATGTCGTTTGTGATCTCTGCCAAATTCAAGAAAACATGGATTGCATGAAGAATGCAGTGAAAGATAGAATGATGAAATCTTTTACCTAGATAAAATGTCATTTAAAAAGAAAGCTAAGTCAGATAGGAAAAATTGTAAGTAATTGTAAGTAATGTAAGGAATGTACAGCAAAAGAAAGAGAAACTAATCAGTTTGAAAATACCATGTTAGGATGGGTAAAATAGGCGATGAGAATTAAGGAGTGCACTTGTCATAATAAGCACTAAGTGATGTATGGAATTGCTGTATTGTATATCTGAAACTGATATAATACTGTATGTTAACTTACTGGAATTTGAAATAAAATAAAATAAAATATAATTACCAAATTATGTAAGCACAAACTGAAAACAATTTTATTTCACATCCCAAACTATTTTTGCAAAAATGCTTATTTCAATTTTATCATAATAAAAAAGAAAAACAAATGAAATATTCCATTTATAATATTGGTTAATTACTCTTATCAATATATTTAATAAAATGTGAATATAGTCATAACATGTGTCTAATGACAAAGGCAGGTTACAATAGAGTATACTGAAATTATATCACTCTCAAGTAAAAGACAAACTTTATACAGAATCCATAACTATACTGTCATAGATAAATCAGGGAAAAATTTACAATTGATAAATATGATTTTCTTGAAGATCTATAAACAACTATTAAGTTTTCCCCAGATGAGTTAAAAAGATAATGGTGAAAAACATATGTGCAAGTATATGTAGCTAAAGTCGGAAAGTGAATATGTTTTTTCGTTGCACATCAATATTTGAATTTTCCCTTTAGACTGGAGTTAACTACTGTTGATGAATAACTAATATTATTGTTAATATTTACAAGATTATACCAGAATTCTATTGTAATGATCAGTAAGGAATATTATAAATCCATCAATGGGCTAATTAGCTCACCTATAAATATTTTTAACCAATTAAGGATTTTAAGAAAAAATATGCATTAGCTCTAACAGTTGCTGTTTGCTGTTATATGCATATTATATTAGGGGAAAAGATTACTCTTCTAAATGAATAAATATTTAACCTCAAATTTCACCTTTCTACACTTAAATTTGTATTTTTAGGCCTGC
Source organism: Lutra lutra (assembly GCF_902655055.1). Taxonomy (NCBI): domain Eukaryota; kingdom Metazoa; phylum Chordata; class Mammalia; order Carnivora; family Mustelidae; genus Lutra; species Lutra lutra. The sequence goes on along the minus strand of NC_062283.1, from coordinate 47,020,594 downwards.
AGCAAATTTCTTTATTGGTGACGACCTTCCAGTTTGTTTATTTTTGTTTTTTTAAGCCATGAAAATTGATTTCTACAGAGAAATACTAACATGCCTTTCTTCCAAAGGAAACATAACACTTAAATAGAAAGGCTACAAATGTGAAGCAATATCTACTACAATCATAAAGACAGATGTTTTACCATCATATAATCTTCAATTTTCTTTTAGCTATACCTATGCTCTAAGTATGTCATGTTGAAGTGAAAGTAAGTGAAGTGGAGTACTTTTATTCATTTCATGTAAGCTTAATAGTGTCATAATTGCTTCACCTTTTTTGATCCACATCATTTTAGTTTTGATGATGTTAGCGTTCTACTGAACAAAAAAACTTCTTTTGTTTATACAACAGGTTCTCCAAGAAGAACGAAAACTGATGATGATGCGGTTTGTTAGCTCCCTCTGCTTTCATGGGGCCTTCATTGTGAGTTGTATGTCTCTACCTATGCAAACCAAATTAAATGATAATTCTCAATAAAATGTCAAAAATTTCACTTAGCAAGAGAGATGGGGAAGGTGTTGGGACTCTCCACAATGCTAACTACTAGACACTTAACTGCTAGGCTCACCTCAGTCTTTCCTTGGTCCTATTTCTCTTGGTTTGCAATTAACTAACTTGTGTGATTATGTCATAAACATCTACCCTCACCACCGTACTTTGAGCATGATGAGAACAAAGGCCACATCTGTTTTCATCACCATATTACCCACAGCGCATAGGGTAGGGTTTGACTGAAGAGAATACAGAAAACAGAGCTGCTACAGGAAAATACAGGCTGCTGCATGAATGAGATGGTTTTTTTAGGGCCTTGTTGCTGTGGACAAATAAGTTCTAACTAACCTGTGTTTTCATGTCCTTTGACTTAGATTAAATTTAATCTTTAGATTAAAATGCCCAGAAAAGAGACTCAAATGATTCTAGTCTGGGTCCTTTGTCTATTTCTTTTCAAAATGAACACAGTGCACCTTGATTGACAGCCACTGAAGTTGTGTAGCATGGAAGAGTAGAAATTCCCCCTGGAACATTTAGGTGATATTACCAGACCACAGTAAAGATATATCCAATGAAAGCAAAACCAGAAGTTTTCAGTATAGGGAATAAAGAGATGGTCTATATTTCTGACAGTTTGTTATCATAGAAATGCCAGAATCTGCAAAGGAGTTACTTAATTCCTTTTAATGTCAGTCTTGCCTTCGAATAACCAACAGCAAATTAATTAATCTTCTATTAAGATTTATTTTGCCAGCAAATATCTCGGAAGAATTATCTTGGACTATATATCAAGAAGGCACATACCTATAAGTTTTTCTTCATTTTTTAGTTTTTTTTTTGAAGATTTATTTATTTATTTGAGAGAGAGAGAGAGAGAGTAGGGGGAGGGGCAGAAGGAGAGGAAGAGAAGCAGACTCCCCGCTGAGTGTGGACTTCAGCGGTGGACTGGATCCCAAAATCTGAGATCATGACCTGAGCCGAAATCAAAAGTCACCAACGGAGTCACCAAGGTGCCCCTATTTTTTTTCAAACACTAATTGTGAACTGTTTGTTTTCCTTTAGATTGCTACTCCAAGAAAGCAGAAACCATGTCGGTTGTCCACTTCCGTATTCCTAGCATATGCCAGAGCCTGATACAAAATAGATACTCCAAAACTACTGAACAATAAGCCAAGAAAGGACTCTAACAGGTTTCTAATGGTGTAGACCTTTCTAATTTCTTTCCCTTATGAGAACTAAAAGCAAAGCAGAAATTATTTAAAGAAGTGTTTATATACAGGGGCACCTGGGTGGCTCAGTTGGTTAAGGGTCTGCCTTTAGCTCAGGTCATGACCTCAGGGTCCTGGGATCGAGTCCCACATCTGACTCCCTGCTCAGCAAGTAGTCTGCTTGTCCCTCCCCTACTTCTCTCTCCCCACTGTGCCCCACTTATTCTCTCTCTCTCTCTCAAATAAATAAAATCTTTTAAAAAAGAAGTGTTTATATACAAATACGGAATCCAAGAAAGCCAATTGTAGAGTTTCAAAAAGAAAGTATCTTTATCACTTTTGGATTAGGTTCAATTTAGGACTCTCAACAAAACATTTTAAAAACATAGAAAATGACGTAAGTTGATCTTGTGCTACTTTACTCATGCCCTAAAGCAGAAAAAAGGAAACTCTGTGGATGGGTTTGAGGGCTTTAATTCCTACAAAATAATTCTAAATATATGAGGGCTAGATCTTGACACTAATTCATCCAGCACAGTATTATTTTCCTGAAATAAGCCTCTGTGGCAACTTGTCACGAGAATCTATCAGATGGACATATATCCTCATCTATTAAATCTCTCCTGCTGACATCTCTATTAAGTGATATTATTCATTCTCTTCAAAAACGTAATTCCATCTTGGTTGTCCTCTCTATCGAGGGCTGAGATATTCATACTGACTCTCACTCACATTTGTTTTTTTTTTTTTTTTTGTTAACTGAAGGATATGGTTTTCTTGAAAGCAAATAAGCTTTCTAGCCCTAATTCTTTGATGCACTAGTTTACTACTCTATAGACACTTCTTCAGCAAGGAATTCCTGCACTGTGCTGTGTCCTTGGTCGGAAGAAAACCTGTTCCACCCTAGTGTTGTTAATCATATAGCATCTAGGTAATAAAAAGATCACTGTCCTGAATTAAAATTCTGGCCTGATAGTTATTGGATGAGTGCCCTTTAGAAAAAAAAATATTATCTTTTCTGACTATTTGAACCTTTGTCTGTAAATGAGTGTAAGAATATAAATAGCAAGTCTATTGTATGAAATGGGATAGCATAAGAGAATGGCTAGCACACTGACTCACAGCAGTGTTTGGAAAGGGTTATTTTCCTCATTTATTTCAGAACACAAGATGACTACTTTTTTTCCTGACCTAGTATCTCTACGAGAAACTGAAAAGTTTCCTTCAGCTATAAGGTGCATATATGTTTTCTAATAAAGACACTGTGTGGCTAACCATTCATATAGAGAGTAAATGGAAGCTTATGTAAAATCTAATGGAAATTTTACTTCTAGCTCCAAACAGGTGTTGAGACATTAGTATGTTTTTGTCAATCATATACCTATAAATGCCTATATTAGAGCAGAAGTGTTTGCTATATTCTTATCTAGTATATATTGCACTTGTAACTGGAATGACAAGATTAAAGCTCTAAGTATCATGAAGTCAGAGCCATAACTATTTTCTGTAACCAGCATATATCCATCAAGTAACACAGTGCCTAGCACCTACTGGATGTTCAATAAACATATACTGAAGGAACTAATAAATGGATAAATTAATGAATAAGAATAGGACAAATTATGGAAAATTTTCTGTCTATAACAAAATATCTAAACATACTTATAAAACCATCTTTTGGACAGGATCTCACTGCTAACCACATGCTGACAGACTATGGCCACTTCAACCTGGTCCCTTCTACCCTGGATTGAATTGCTAGTACTAGGTATTTTGTTCAATAATGCCTACTCTTTAATAAAATACACAATCATGAAATGTAAATGTGACATTATACTATGTTGTACAAAATGCTACTTTGCCTGATATGTTAAAGACAAGGTAAGATAACTTTAGCATTATTTTATATGAGATGTTTAAGACAAAACAAAACAAAATAGGGTCATTTTAATTTTGGGGAAATAAGCTTTATGTTTCATTTTTAATGTGATCTTAGGTAAATGAACTTTTCATTACCGCCCCCCGCCCAACGCAGGCAGGATATAAACACAAAGCCACAGAGTACAACAAAGGGTATGAGACCCAAGATAGATGACAAGAGGGTTGGAAGAGAGGTTGTCCAGGAAAATGTTACAAATCAGGCAAAACTGAATTACATACAAGAATTTTTCCAGGGAGAAAGAATTCCAGGTAAAGGAAGCCACATGTACAGAGGCAAAAATGAAATGAAACAAAACAAAACACAGAAACAAATACAGGAGGATGTAAGGCGTGTGAGGGTTGTAAGGAATTCAGTAGCTGGTGGGAAGCTGAGTGATGAGCCAGACTCACAATGAGTCTGATTAGTGGAGCTAAGTCATTTGGGTTGTGAACAAAATTAAAGACAAGACATCAAGAATTTTGAGTACAGAAGGACGTATTCCGTCTATATTTTAGAAATATCACTCCGGCAGTGAATCAGAGAATGAATTTGGTTGGTAAAGGGGTAAAACACAGGTACAAGGAAAAGCACCCTAGAAGGTTAAAAATGATGAACTAATGCAGTAAAAGAGATGGGACCAGGGAGAGGAATTAGAGTGATATTAAAAAGCTACTATCTGGAGATGAATTTGCCAAATTGAAGATGAGAAGGAGTGTCTTTTTCTCAGACACTAAACGAAAGAAAGGAATATTGTAGCAAATTTGTTAACTTTGTTATTATGATTTTTAACCTGAAGGAGTTTATGGCTAATCAACTTAACCCATTCATTTAGAGTCAGAGAAAAGGCCAGAAAGTCTACCAAAATGACTGTGGTAGATGCTATGAAAGAGACTTAAGAAAAGTGCAAAGCTGGAGGAGATGATTGAAGAATGATGTACAAGCTGGTTAAGGCAAAGAAAGATTTTCAGAGATCAATGAGGATGCAGCTAAAGTTGAAGTCTTCAACAGTGATGTGCAATGGCATTGGTCTACATTATGATGCAATTCCTCAGCAGTTACTTAATCTTTTAGGTACAGTTATCCTCCCTGCATTCCCAGAGGGGAATACATTCCAAGACCCTGAGTGGATGTCAGAGGCCAGGCATTGAACTAAACCCTATATGTACTGTGTGTTTTCCCATACACATATACCTATGATAAAATTATTTTGTAAATGAGGCACAGTAAGAGATTAACAACAATAACTAAGGATAAAATAGAACAATCATAAAAATGTGCTGCAATAAAAGTTAGGTGATAAGGTCTCTATCTCAAAACATCTTGTAGTCACCCTTCTTGAATTGATATGAGATGATAAAGGTCTATTTGATGACAGCTTCCATGGGCCTTCTGATGATATGTCAGTAGGAGGATAATCTTTCTGGACTGCAGTTGACCATGGATAATTGAGACTGTGGGTAAGTGAAACCACGGAGAGTGAAACCGTAAATAAGAGGGAACTACTGTATTGTACATGTTGAAGGCAGACTATCATGTATATCCAGGCAGATTTTTCTAGTGAGTACAGCAAGGTAATAGTGTGAGGTAGGAGGATTTGAGGCATGAACAAGAGTTGTGAAAGTGATCTAGGCAATGAAGGCAGGAAAAGAGGAAGGCAAGGTGGATAAACTGGGGAAACATAAATAGGTTCAGAAGTCTAGATGATGTCAAAGATCAGAGACGGAGCTAGAGATGGTGTAGAATAGTTCAAACACAGAAAACAGTGATTAGAGTGCAAAATATTTGTTGTAATCATTCAGACATGATGAAGTGTGAAACCATATGGAATATTAAAGTATCAGGGCATTATTACTTTACAAATGAGTAGCTAAACAAGTGCTCAGGAGAGGAGAGATTCATGTGGGCTGAAAAAATCTTGCAAGTCCTCCTGGAGAAAGAGAAACCTGCCTGGAAGGAAAGACTTAAAATAGACATGGGCAGAAAAACAAAAAGAGAATGTGTCCCCCTCCTCTTTCCCCACACAACTGCAAGAAAGAGTGGTGACAGCACATTTGCAAGACTAGAAGTTTCTGTTAAAGCAAAGGTATTCTTGAAAGACAAATGGAAGAAAATGAAAAAAGCAGCATTGTTAAAGGCAGAATTCAAGAATCTAATTGCCAAGACAAAGTCTTCCGAGACAGTGCTGTTAAGTTAAAATAATTTAGATTGATTAATAAAATATTTAACAAAAGCTGCTCAAATATTTTTATCTGCCCTTTAACAAACCTATCTCTAAAAATATAAAGAGAATTATCAATTCAAACACAAGATTTTCCTGAGTTTCTCAGAAACTAATTTCACTTGTGCTATTTATGATAAACTCAGCATCAATATAGCCTAAGGGCCAATTGATTGCTAGTAAATTGAGTACAAACTTACGTTCATTATGACATTTCAATTGGGAAATTTTCCTAAGAACTATTATCAATCTCATCTATTTAATTCTCTGGCAAAATGTGCAACTACGGTGGTAATATTCTACAGGAATTTCACATTATCTGATAGTATCTAATAAAACTTTGTTAGTTGTTTTAAAGTTGAATTTTTAATTTTCTTGTTATATAGGCTATACTGCTTTTTGTAATATTCTATCAAGATTGGACCTAACTAAAATTTGTTTACAAAATAATATTTTAATTCATTTTGTAAGTGATGTCTAATGAAATTAAATACTGTAAAGCTTTCTTTTGGTAAATATTGTAGTAGAAAGATATTGGATCATATTTATTATTTAATCTTCTGTCTTTACTTTAAAAACACCCATATATGTAATAATGTTATAAAGCAAAGAAACCAACATTTTCTCACATAAAATATAATTATATCATTAACACCAATTAACCAAAGACTACTTACTATCATATTCTTCTGAATTTGACCACACAAACATTGGGAATGATCAAATTATACAGTATCTTAATAAATATTTTGCTTCTATTTTTTGTGAAGACTTTAGATATTCCCTCAGTCCTCAGTTTTTATACCAGTTATAATTTAGTCAATGTGATTTAAAACAAAAATACAAGATAGAAATCCAGGTATAGTATGAGAAGCATATAAATAATTTCCAATAGCACTGACTCCACTACTTTTTTTTCCTAGAATAAAGAGCACAATACAAAAAGGGGATAGGTGAGTTTTCCTAAGAAGAATTAGAAAATATGCCTTTCATTTTGCCTAGTTGGGGAAAATTTAATATTAAATAAATGCAAGTATATACACTCAAATTCCCTTTGCTAGAGAAGGGGAACATTGACTAGCTGCTCTCAATGATTTCTAAATTAGCCAGAGTAATCAGGATAAAGAGGGGAAAATTTAATAATAAAATTCTAACCCATATGAATAATTTCAGTTCAATTCCAGGCATTTATAATGGAAATACTAGTATTTGGATGAGGTGGGATTTTATAATGACCATGCAGGGTGACCCCAAATGTCCATCTTACTTAATCATTCCTAGTCCCAAAAAAAAAACCAATTCATAATCTAAGCATCCTACTTCAGGGATTTCTACAGAGTTCTACCCAGATTTTTCTGTGTTTGAGACTATCCTTATTCAATCTCAGACTTCTGTTTGGCAGTGTTTGTTGGTGACGGGATGGGAGAAGCTGCTCAGAGAAGAGTTAGCAAGATGTCATTGAAGGTGGGCAGTAAGCAGCAAATCTAGGTTTTGTGGAACATGGAACTCATGCAATTTCCCATACTGAACTTTAGCAACAGAACACAAGAGTAGGCACACAACTGAATATTTATTCAAAATGAAAAAGCATTCATAAAAATAAATTTTAAAGCTGACAAGCATCAAAATCATTACAAAATCTAAAAAATCTAAATTTTAATTTAGAAAGTTTTTTCTTTTTAAGATTTATCTGAGAGAGAGAGAGAGAGCATGAGCAGAGAGAGGGAGAAACAGACTCCCAGTGAGCAGGAAGCCCAATGCAGGGCTATACTGCAGGACACTGAGATCATGACCTGAGCAGAAGGCAGATGCTTAACCAACTGAGCCACCCAGGTGACCCCATTTTTATTATTTAATTGCCTAACCCATGTTATTAATAATAATCAATTTTTCTACATTTTGTTGGCAAAATGTAAGGTAACTAGTTTGTAAGGTAACTAGTTTGTAAGGTAACTAGTGGAGAGAATAAAAAAGTATTTTTTCTCTAGTATAATTTATAAAAATTTGCTTATTATTGATAGGTTAGAAAGCTGCTTTCAGCTTTACAGCTCATTTTTGGTAATACTAGGTAAACATCTAGAATTGTCATCAAATTACTTTTGTGTGTGATTCAGAAGGTGTTCTGAAGATCAATTCTGGCCCCAAGCATTTCACACTCCTCCACTACCTACATACTTGAAAACAAATATCTTTCTTTTGTAAAGGACATAGATTATAATCATTTAGACATTTAGAAAAGGAAATTTTTTTTATCAATTTTATTGTAGGATATTAAATTGAATTTTTTTCAAAATAATATCAATTTTTAAATATTAATGTCAGTAGAACTGAGTTTTCAAACTAATACTTTACATGAAGAATAAATAAACTTTAAGAAATGTTTTTTCTATTTGTTTATCATGGAAAATGAGAAAAATTAAAGGCAAAGATACTAACTTTGATTTAACTGAGGAAAACCATCTATGGACCAAACCATATATTCTTAACATATATTGAAAAGAAGCAGAATATGCCAAAACAAAATAAGTCATTTTGGCATATTGATTATTTTGAGTTAAAGTTACTTAAGAAATAGCCAGTACAACAAGGACATTCTGATCTTCCTTTGTCCCCTTGAAAGCAGAAAATAAATCTCCCTTGTGAAAAGTGCCCTTCCTGTACTAGGAGGGCAGAAGGCATTCTTATCATCAGAGATATGAAATTTAGGGCTGAGAAAGATGGATAATCAAAACTTGTTTCCTCACTAATTTACTACCCCAAATCCAACCTTCTTTATCTTATCAATTCTTTACAAAGTTATTGTTTCTTTGTTTAAAAGATATAAAAGCCACTGGTTTGTTCATTTAATTAAGCCTATTTCTTATGGGGCTCTGTATGTACATAAAAAATTAAATTTGTTTTCCTTCTGTTAATCTGTTTTATATTAATTTAATTATTAGACCAGCCAAAGAACCTAGAAGTTTAGAAGGGAGAAGTTTTCCACCCCTACAATGTCTTAAGCTTCAGAGTACTGAACACATTGTACTGAACACTAAAATAGTGTGAGAGTAATTTCATGTCAGACACTCATCTAATATTGCAATGTATCTAATAGTACCTTAAGACATACACCTTACAGTTATATTAATTTTTTTCAGTACTCAATGAATTAAATGAATTTGCTTTTTCTATAGCAGCAAAAACACAACTTGTTTTTATCCATGTCATATAGATATAATTTTATTATATCAGATGAAAAATGGTTTAAAACATTTGGCTTTACTGGATTACTGTATTTTAAAAAAAGACAACATTTTCATTAACTTAAAAAAATTAAATTATTGCCTTGTTGATGGCAAGGCTTTCTTTAATATATAAATAACCTCAAGACACACTTAAATTCATCTTCTGTCTAGGAGCACATTTGTAGCTAGGTTATCCTTAGATATAATCTATACTTTGCAAGGGACAAGTCATACTATTGTAGAGAAAGGAATGCCTAGGGCCTCTTCAGCAGACTGGCAGGGATGAAGAGGACCAGAAATTAAAACTAGGGCAATAAATCTTACCAAGGGAAAATGGTAAAAAAAAGTTCAAATAACAGTATATAAAGCGAAATTACAATCTCAATCTGGATACATAATAGCAAAAAATATCTAAAGAAGTCAGATGTAGTGGTAAACACGGAGGAGCAGACTGTGGTAATCTTCATTATCAGATTCTAAAGCAATTGGGTTTGTGATTGGGATTGTTAGTCTTTACTTGCCCTTCCAAATCTACTCTCTCCCTTTAATTGTATTGCTATGCATAAGAGATGACTTCTACAAGTTGTATCACTCAGGTTCCCTTCCCCCTGGTCTTCCCATGGGGATTGTACAATACAAAGCACCAACAGGAGACGGATGTGTGGAAATAGAGATAGTCTGGAGTTTCCTTCACTTTCCCCCTGCATCTGAATTGTGTTGGTTTATGTGAAAGGACCAGTAGAGGTTCAGTGATTAAAAACTCAGGAGAGAGAAAGGAAATAATAGAGTAGCATCTACAGATGCAGCTCACTGGATGACCCATTTCCAAGGTTTTTAGCTCCCTACAGGCTTCATTAAATAATTTCTTCTCTTGCCCCTCTTGTCTCATATAGTAATGGCTTCCTAATATTCTCATTCCAGAGTTCTTCACTAAAATTTGCTGTTCCATAAAACTCTCCATACATTCGTTAAACTCTCCTCAGTTAATACCCTAGAATGTTCCATTTATTTCTTGCCAGAACTCTGACTGAAACTTGGCAATCTGCCTGGTTTGAAGAGTCCAGATGCGCCCAAGGTGATTCAACAGAGACTGACTTCTGGAGTAAACTGAAGGGTGCAGTGGCCTCGCTCCCTAACAAAAACATTTAACTGTAGAAAATTAAAAAACACAAATAAAACAATTTGAAGTCTCTGGAAATTGAAAAAAGGGGACATTCAGATTGCTAAGGGAAGAAATAAAATCACTATATGCAGGTGACACAATCTTATATACAGAATATACTTAAGGTATCCCCTAAAATTATTGGTCCTAATAAATGAGTCCAGCAAGTTAGTAGAATAAAGGATCAATATACAAAAATCAATTGCATTTACACGCACTAGAAATGAACACTGCAACTATAAAATTTTTTTCAAATCCTTTAGCAATAATATTGAAAAAGAATAAAACACACATAAATCTAACAAAAGAAGTACAAAACTTGTACAATGAAAATTTCAAAGACATTTAAATAGATCTAAATATATGGAAAGATACTGCAAGCTCATGAATCCAAAAAATTGTGAAAATGGTATTATTCTCCAAACTGATCTACAAATTCAACATGAGCCCTATTGATATTTCTGTTATAGTTTTTCCCAGAAATTGACCAGCTATTTCTAAAATCTTGTGGAAATCCAAGGGCTTCAGAACAGACAAAACCACTTTCATAAAGAAAAATAAAGTTGAAGTACAAACACGTTCCAATTTCAAAATTTATTACAAAGTTGTTATAATCATTACAGTGTTCTACTGACATAAGGATGAATCTATAGATCAATGGAATTAAATTGAGAGTACAGAAATAAGCTCAGATATTTATGGTTTAGTTTTTGAAAAGGTGTCAAGATAATTCTATGAAGAAATGTATAGTCCTTTCAACAAATGGTACTGAGAAACTACATATCCACATGTAAAGATCAAGTTGAAACACTACTATACACCATACAAGCATATTACTTAAAATTAATCATAGATCTAAATAAGAGATCCAGAACATTAAAACTCTTAGAAAAAGAGTTTACCTAGGGTAAATCTTCATGACCATGGGTAGACAATGCTTTCTTAGATATGATATCAAAAGCTTAAATGACAATATATATCCAAAAGAAGTGAAATCAGGATTTTGAAGAGATAGCTATTTTTACCCTCATGTTAATTGTAGCATTATTCACAATAGCCAAGATAAGGAAACAACCCAAATATCTGCTAACAGATAAAAGGATAAAGAAAATGTGGTACACCTGCAATGGTATATTAAGCTTTAAAAAAAAAAAAAGGAAATGCCATTTTTCACAATATAAATAAATAAATAAACCTAGAGGACATTAAGTTAAGTAAAATAAGCTAATCACAGGAGAACAAAAACTGCGTGATTTCACTTATATGAGATATTTAAAATAGTCAAACCAAGCAATAAAAGCAGAAGGGAAGGGGAAATAGGAAATTATTTTCAAGGGGTATAAGGTTTCTGTCATGCAAGATGAGCAAGTTCTAGAGATCTGCTCTACAACATAATACTTATAATTAATAATACAATGTTTTGCACTTTAAAATATGTTGAGAGGATAGATCTCATGTGTTCTTTACCAAAGGAAGAAAGAACACCACAAAAGAATACAAAGAAATTGCTAGAGGTGGGATATATTTAGTACCTTGGTTGTGGTAACAGTATCACAAACATATGCATATGTCCAAACTCATCAAAAGGTATACATTAAATGTGTGCCTTTTTTATATTGATCATACCTCAATAAAACTAAAAATAAATGAGTGGTTAGACTAATAAAAACGAAAACCCATGCAATGGGAGAGAGTATTTGCAATTCAAATACTGATAACAGACTATATCCAGAATGTATAAAAAATTCTTACATCTCAGTAATAAAAATAGAAATCACCCAATTAAATATGGACAAAGGATTTGAATAGATATTACTCCAAAGATTATATACAAATATATATAAATGAGATAAGCACATGAAAATACGCTCAACATTGTTAGGCATCAGGGAAATGCAAATCAAAACACAGAGAGATGCTACTCTATATCCACTTAGATGACAGTAATAAGAAAGAAGATAACATATCTTGGTGAGAATCTGGAGAAACTAGAATCTTCATTCATTGCTGGTGGCAATGTAAAATGTATAGTCACTTGGGAGAAAAAAGCTTTGAATTTCCTCCAATTTTGGTACAGACACTTTATCATATGACCAAGTAATTCCACTCTTAGGTATTTATTCAAGAGAAATAAAAGCACATGTTCATACAAAGACATGTACATGAATTTTTATAGTGGCATCATTCACAATAATCAAAATCACCTAAAACTTCCCGCAGAAGTTCCCTTCTCTTAAATCAGTGCCAACCATGTGAACTGCTTTAATCAATATAATATGGGACAATAATCAATATAATAATGCTCAGTCAATCTGAATCTCAAGCTTAAAAGGCCTACAAGCTTCTGATTTTATGCTCTTGGAACCCACTGCCACAATATGAGGTGGGACCAGAACCAGGAAGCTCCAGCCAATAGCCAACATCAAATGTCAGCTACGTGAGTGAGTTACTTTGGTTGGACATCTGGGCTCAGTAGAGCTTTTCAGATGACTGCAGCCTCAGCCAACACTTGTGGAGCAGAGTCCCAATCAAGCCCAGTCAATTCATAGAATCATGACATACAATAAAATAGTTGTTGCTTTAATTTATTAAGTTGAAGGGTATCAGACAGGTACTTGAAATACAGAGCATGGCATATCTCAGCCCTACTTAGTAGTGGGTAGAGGAGGGTCCTAACTTATTCCACATTCTGGTATTGTGCTCAAATATGAAACAGATAAATATGCAGTTGAAAGAGAATGTAGCTCCTAGTAACCTATTCAATAATATATGGCATGTAACTTTGGATTGTAAACTGAAAATATTTAAGTAATTATTGAAAATATTCAAAAGCAGGGGAAGCTGGGTGGGTTAGTCAGTTAGTTGTTTGACTGTTGATTTCAGCTGAGGTCATGATCTCAGGGTTGTGAGACTGAGCCCTGCATTGGGCTCCATGCTGGGCATGGAGCCTGCTTAAGATTCTCATTCTCTCTCTCTCTCTCTCTTTTTCTTTCCCCACCCTCTGCCCCTCTCTCCTACCCCCTCCTTAAAAAAAAAAAGTGAGAAGATTCTAAATCTATGTTTCTTTTCAATGAAAATAAGAAAAATATCAGGTTTACCTTTATTCACTTAAAAAAATCTATAAAATTCTTGTTTTGTCCTGGACAGTGTGCTAAGAACAGAATAGAACTTTGAATAAAAAAGGACAGTTTCATTGACTGCACAGAGCTGCTGGCTTTGGAGGTTGTGATAATTCATATGAGCTGTGTAGTGCCCTGATTTTGGTAGAAAACAGCATGAGAGGAAAGGATAGGTTTGAAAGATGTGTAATTTGGAGATGATATAAAAGTTTCTGTTTAACTAAATCTGACATGAGGGATAGAAGGAGAAATTAAGGTTAGCTATTGGGTTTTCAATTTAGAAAAATAGCAGAATTGGAAGCAAGTTGATTTTTTCTGTTTTGTTGACTTTAGGATATCCTCGGGAGAGCTTTGGAAGATATTTAGAATGAAGGTGGAAGTATAAGCCTAATGCTCAGAAAAGAGACATAGGCTGGAATTATAATTTGCAGTCATCAGAATATGGATGTGCATAAATCTATGAGAAAGGCTAAGTTTGCTCAGAGAATATTTTAAGTGGGAAGATAAGACCATCTGAAAGAGAAGCATGGGCATTTTAAGACATGGCAGAGCAAGAAATACCGCCAAAGAGGATAAGGAATAGGCCGGAGCAACAGAAGAACTGGAGATGTATGACATTACAAACTGTTAAATATACCTGAGAGAATATACAACATAAATACTATGAAATATCAATTGGACTTAGAAATGATTCAATTCTTAGTGACTGGAAAAAGTGAATTCTTTAGCATAGTATGATCTCTATGAGGAAGCAAATACATTGAGCATTGAAAATACTCTCAAGATGTTTGGTTTTGAAGGGAAAACAAGAAACATGGCAGTAGAGGCAGTGATGTGAAGGGGTTATGGGCAGAGACAGTTGGTGTTTTCTGCCCAACATGCAGGGGATAAGACTTTGCACTATATCTATAGAACTGTAAAACAGTAAGAGAACTCAGTAAGCATCTGTGTTTATTATCACAATGCATAGGCAATTCAATGATGAAATATTCCTCTTGGTCAGAGCAGACAACTCATCTCCATCATTTCCTGCGTACACCACTTCACAGCAAAAGAGAATAAGGGGTTGAAAGAAGAATTGGGGTTTATATGTTTGCTTATTGTTTTAAGAAGGGAAATAGTTGTGTACCTTTAGATAGCCACAACATTCCTCTCAGTGTGATTAAACTCTAGGTGGATTTCTTCCTGTCTCTTGGCCTCCCTTAGCTCAGGGCATTTACTTAAAAAATTTGTACCTGCAAAGTATTTCTCTGCGTGTTTGAGATATACATCTTTTAGAAAGCCTCTTGTTAGTTTTATAACCCTGGACTGTCTTTCTCAAGGACCTGGGAACCGCCCTTTGAAATGTGAACATCAGATGGGAAGGTAGCACCCTATCTCCCAGTGTCTGCGGGAGGGTCTGATGGGCACCTGCTCAAACTGTAAAACCACCTCCTTTTGTGACGGTATCAGAAAGTTTACTTTTCCTTTGGGTAAGGTCAATCAGCAAATACCAATCGCCTACAAGCTCCCTACTCCAGTTCCTAGAAACTATGGTGCCCTTTGTTTCAGCAGAGTTAATAGTGTGTTCTGTATTGCAACAGTACTGAATAAAATTTTTCTTACCTGTTTAACTTTGGGGGTGCTATTTTTACTCTGACAGGCAGGAAGGAATGAGTAGAGTTTGTAGATTCAGGTGAATGAAGAGATAATCAATAGAAGAGAGTTTCTAAAAAAAATAGATGAGAGATTTGCTTTAGCCTAGAGCAGAGACATCTCATGGTGTGTAATGTACATGATATTCTTTCAAATGACACCAGACTGAAGTGTATTGGCTTTCTGTTTGGAAGTGGGTAATGACACTCTTATTCTTTGACAAGAAAGTGACTATGTTGACATCTTTATGTCAGGTGTCTAAAATTAGCCAACTGTACTTATGGGCAGATGTAAGATTTTCAGTCACAATTGTTACTGTCACTCTAAATCTCTTCAAGATTTAAGTTAGACGATAATTGAGAGGAAACACTAATTAATTGTTTCTGTTCTTACCATTCAAGCTTAGCTCAATTAATTTTTCATTTTTCACAGGACTTTTGACATAGGCATGGTCAGAATTTATTTCACTGAATTGAATATCTACTTTTAGTTATGACATCATAAAGTGAAGTACCAAAACCATTTGTCTCCAAACAGCAAAGAAACTCATTATTGAATTCAGATTTAATGTTATGTTCTTTATTCTTTAATAACGGTCAATAAAAGACTAGCTCATTTACACATTCGCTCAATGAAAGGAAGAGTTTTTTAATAATTAGACTTCCCAACAGCAATGGTATTATTTGCCTTTCAAAGGAAGGAAATCTCTGTCCCTAGAAGTATCATGCATCTAAAGAAAGACCAGGATGTGGCAGACCCTTATATTAATCTGGTAATTTTTCCTGCATCATGCATCATGCTCCTGCAAGTCCCCCCACCCCCACATCATCCCCCCTGGAAGCCCCACGGAGATGAGGCAGCCGGAACCTTCTTTCCAAGTCTGAAGCTACTCTGCTGCAGAAGCTGGCAAGGCCCCTCCTGCCAGATCTGCTGAGCCCTGGGGGGGGAGGTTGGGTCTAGTACTTTCTAGATGAGTGATTCAAACATATTACCTACTTTTACTGGGCTTCAGTTTGCTCATGAGTAACTTTTTAACATGCTGTGAAGTTCAAATAAGCTGCAACTAACTTATTTTGAAAATTATAAATGAATATATGAGCACTCAGTGTTTAACCAATAGTTTTCATCATAAATTTGTTAATGTAAATACACTAATTTATGTGCTTACATTAAGCAATACTCTAAACATGATATCCAACTTTCAAAAGATACACTGTTCTCATTTTTAGCCTCGACTGATGTCAGATGCTGAGTGTGCAAGTTGGAGAGGTGCAATCAAGTACTCATCCTCAACTTCTTTTTTTCCCAGTGTTTTCTCAAAGTGCAGTGAAAGTTAAGTTCCCAAGAGTTGCTGGTTTCTGTCATCAGTTGGTGTTATTTCTACAATCTTACATGTACTATTTGGGGTTGAGTGGAGGCAAGAGAGAGGGTACAGGTGGTCTCGTCGCTTTCGGAACAAGTTTCCCATAGCTGAGAGTGGAAGTGCTCACTGAATGCGATAAAGGCTTATCAGAACAATGATGGATTCATGCATTCTAATAAGTATACTAGGTTTTTACTTTGAAAACACACCACAATCTCTAATTAACTGAATTTCCCATTCATGCTTTTGAATTAGGAATATGCAATTCTGGCAGAAGAACATGAGTGAAAATTTGCTTTCTATTAATGTGGGAACACAGCATCCTTAAATTATATCTGTGGAAACTGTATATCCTGTCCTTTCCATAATGGATACAAAACATGCTAAGACATTCAATTAAAACTAGTAGTTGAGAGATCCTAGCCTTATAAAAATTCTAGGTGTTTGGTTTTAGACATTAAAATAGTGTTGAGAGAGATAGTCCAGTCTAGTAAAGGATGAGGAAAACAATTTACTGAAGGATAAAATGTCCAACGGCCATTTTGTCCTTCAAAAGGAAGGTAACCATAAAAATTAATTACACATTGGAGATCCAGGGTGCATTACATAACATATTTTAAAACTGAAGCTTGCAACTATATTTAAAGCCTTGTAATGAAGGACCAATTGTCTTACTTTTTCCCTTTTTTTCTCTTAGCTTTAGAATTTGTTTAAGGCATGCTCAACTTGTTTAGGTACTAAGAATTTGGAACTCTAAAATGAAGTTTGACACATTATCTGTGTCTGGGTAAATTCAGCTATGTATCTCTGATGTAGCCATTTATAGATCACGGGTGGCTATAAGCTCTTATTGATATTATATTCCTCCTTGAAAAGTAGTCAACTAGGTGTGACCATATACTTGTTTCAGTAATGACTATTTCCTTAAATATATGTCCTTCATATACTTTGGTGATGAATAGTAAGAGGAGCATAATGTCCTGTGGTAAATGCTATGTTAACTTTGTAAGATAACAAATTTGGAGGTAATTTCTCAATTTTTTTAAAAATGTTAATATTGATGGATTTTATGAAGAAAAGTTTAAAAATATTATAAAAGATTAAATTTGGGTTACCAGATCTTGCATGTGACATTAGTCACCCTCACTTTTTTATATCATTTTCTGTATAGATGGCATATATACCAACATATGCCTTGAATTTTGTGAGTAATATATAATTGTATACCCAACTAGTTTCATTCAATAACTTGTAATAAATTATTCTTAATTCTTATTTATTTGAAAAATCAAATAATCTCAAAATCAGAGACTATTGAATTTGGAAAATTAATATTAATATCAAGTAAATACCACTTTTATTTTATTCCAAATATGTAACTATTTTATTCCCATTTCTGCTGTGTTATGAATCTACTCTGGTAGATATTTTCTTATGACCCATTTGCAAGTATATATTCTAGGCTTACTTTCTGCTGTATTTAAATGCATGATTGAATTATTTTATGAGTATACAATCACTTCTAAAACTTTTCATTAGGCTAATTTAAGACATTACTTTCTATTTAAATTGTGTTATTTGATACCAAGTAGTCCTTGTCTTCTGTTTATTAGAGAGGAGAACTAGTAAGGAACAGAAGATAGAATTCAAACTGGGATATGGTACCTGAGAAAAATTTGAAACATTTTAAATGAAGGCACAAATTTTAATCCAGTTCAGTATTTAAATGGCCTCATGAGCTTTGGAAGAGTCATCTCATATTAAGAGAGAGAAGGAGTACTATGGGAAGACTCTTGAATATGCAAATTAACCAGTATTAATTAGCTCCAGCAGCCATATATTTTAAGTTTAAGTGTTAGAACTTAGCTAAGGCAATAAGACCAAATCAGGTCTTAGTAATTTACATTTTTATAGTTCTTCCTAAAGCAATCTAGGATTGACTGTTATTGCCAAGAGAGGACATCAACTAGTATCTAAAATGCACTGCACTCTAGGCTATGAGTTTAAGTATTATCCCTTGTCGATTTTGAAGAGTTCTGCTTAAACGGGTAATACTTTAATAAGGCATAGTCTTTTCTAGTTGTTAAATGATGGTAAATAGTATCTCTGAAATCAAGTGACATTTAAGGTGACTAAGGTATCTTATTTCCTTTGGAATCTGTTCATTTTCTCTAGCTGTTTTCATTTTCATCCTTGCTGTCCCCTTAAGGCATACATCAGAGTCTCCTTTAAAAGCATTTTCAACTCAGTCCCAGCATCAAAGCAAACAAGGAACCAGGACTGAAACCAGCTTTAAATGTGTCCTTATATTTGTTTTTTTAGACATGGTGCTCAGACTTAATAAGTTTCACTCAGTCATCTCTGATGTAATGTTATCCCATACATGGAGAATTTGAAGCCACTGAAAATAGTATTTTGCTCTTCACTTCGGCTATTTCAGGGATTTAGAGAAAACTCACTTGAAGAAATTCATTTCACAAAGGTAAAGAATTCTGCCTCATTCAGTCTTATTGCATGATTCCAGAATGTTCATTTTCTTCTAGAGAATCCTGATGATTGTACAGGGGCAATAATCAGCAATTACCTATCACAAAAAGAGTGTTAAGAGGCTACTATTCCAGACACACAATTTTCAGGAGTCTAAGTTCCTTGTGGAGATTTCAAAGGACAGAGTTTTAAAAAGTGATCTTGAAAAGATTATTTCATCTCACATTATTTTCGCCATACTTTAAAGCAGACTACTCATCTCCGAGGCCCCCCCTAAGTGTGGCCTCATTTCCCACACTTTCAGTACAATCTACTGTTCATGGGATAAGGGTAAGCCAACCAGATTTCATAGAAGTGGACTGCCAAGGATAAATAGTGGTCATCAAAAATGTAAGAGGGTCATCAGAATCACAATTCTAGGAGTGATGTAGAAGAGGAATTAGCAATCAGCCATGACTTCGATGTACTGCATTATGCAGACTGTGGCTTATGCTATTCTAGGTAATTCTTTTCAACAAGAACATTTGAGGCCATAAGACAAAGAGACCTTTTCTACTCTTCAACACACATTAGAGTTGTTCAACAGCATATTATTTTATTTCCCAAGAAGGATTTTTTTTTTAATGGCTCAGACAACCATTTCATCTGGTTCTCTCCTAATTAATATTGCTATTCTCCATTTTACTGAGGTAGGGCAGACTGTTGGAAACTTCCCAGGGGTATCACGAAAATGACAGAGCATAGAGAGAATATGAACCAAGAGGCCCATTAGAATGGATGAGCCTGCAAGGAGTGAAACTTTGCTTCTGCTTTGATAATAGATAGTTGAAGGCATCATGATCTAAATCCAGTCCTAGTAAAAACTGTCATTTACTGGCTACTCTAAAGCCAGTTGCAATATTCCATTCCCAATTATTAAATTAAAATAAGTTAAGACAGTTAAGTAAGTAACCCAAGTGGGTCTCTTAAGAATTTAGTGCAAATATTATATTTCAACATCTTTAAGTCATCAAACTACGAAAGAAGCACCAATAATTACTTAGAAAAAGTGACTCTGAATACTAGTCTTAAAATTCAGTAACAGTTTCAAACTGTAAATACACATTCCTTTTTAGAACAAACATCTGCATATTGTTCTCCAAACCAGAAGTTTCTGTATAGGAGCAATCACTTCCCCCCCACACCCATAAACTAAGAAAGCCTTAAGAATTTTAATTATTAAACTGTTTTTAAAATAGTTTGCCTATAAATAAGACAGCATTGTTTATTTTTCTAAAAGTAGGTGGGATTTTTCTAACGTAATAAAATGAAGAAGAAAAGCCATCTGTTAGAATCCGGTTACATCATTCATTTACCACAACAATGAGATATTCCTATATATTTTCCCTTTTTCTAGTATAAGAACATAGGTGTACCTTTTTTAAAAGCTCTTTTAGGGGCGCCTGGGTGGCTCAGTGTGTTAAAGCCTCTGCCTTCTGCTCAGGTCATGATCCCCGGGTCATGGGATCGAGCCCCATGTCAGGCTCTCTGCTCAGCAGGGAGCCTGCTTCCTCCTCTCTCTCTGCCTGACTCTCTCTCTGCTTGTGATCTCTCTCTCTGTCAAATAAATAAATATTTAAAAAAAAAAAAAAGCTCTTTTAATTTTGACTACTAACCCCTCTCTACCACAGGACCACTAGAATACTGGTTTATGTCAAAAGATGAGTTTGCTTCTCTTCAAATTTTCCATAGTCACTCTTTCAACCAGATTCAAGTGAGACATACCTGCATCATCTCTGACTTAGAAAATAACTTGTTACAAAAGTCTCTGTTAACATAACACTTTGAAATTAACTTGTCAGTTCTAACAACAACATTCTAATTTGAGTCTTTGAGAATGATTTCACTCATTCTTCCAGCACTTTCTGTTCCCACCCACCTAATTTCATTGGCTTATGGTACCAGTATCACAAATATATCTGCCACAGTTGCCAACTATAAATTCATCTGGAATGGCAAGTAAGGATAATTTTTTCCTTTTAGCACATGGACATTTAAAAAAAATCCCTACTGTGTTTCTACTGTTTCCTCTCCACTTATTCATGTGACTACTTTATAGTTTAACATTAAGCTTAAAATTCGACATGTGGGGGGAAAAAAAGTCTCTGCTGGCCAATAACCACCTGAAAATTGTCCACTTCTGTACCCTTCCTAACTAAGTCCTTACTGTTTATTTGCAAACTTTTCTGCAGTTTTGGTTTGGGTTCCTCTGGGTAGGTCTTGAGACAAGGATTTGAGTACAAATGATTTATGTGGGAAGTGAAGGTAAGACTAACAGGAATGGGAAACTGAGGTAGGAAAGAGAAGACAGCCAATAAAGTGTACATTACTAACTCAGCTAACATTGTGGCAACAACTCAAATACATGGGGAAACTCTGGGAAGTGGTGTACAACCCATACCTTGGAATTACTAACCCAAGAGGTGAAAATACTGGGATATTTAAACACCAGTCCACTAACAGCTATTGACTGAAGGCTAATCAGGGAACCAGAAGAGGTGTTAATTCTGGAATACTTCAGTCTATCATGAACACATGTCGAAAGGCTATGGCATTGGAAATTCTCCTGCAAACACTGAAGCGAGCATGGCTCAAAGATGTGGGCAGGGACCCATAGAGTTTTTACATCTGCAACCCACATCACTCCTGTAACAGGGAGAAACTTAGCACATGTGACTCCATATTGCCTCTATCTGCCTTGCTGCTGTGATGTATGGCTTAGAAATTCTGTTTGGCCCTACACACGGCTAAGATTTGCAAAACCCGCTCTTTACCCCAAACCTACTTCCCCTGAGGAGAAAAGGAAGTACATACAGAAATGACTATGCTCTGCTTCAGATTTACAGGAACAACCTGACCATATTCCTCTGTGCACAGATCAGCTGACAAGGACAAAGAAGTTATACGACCCTCCTCAGAGGTCTACAGATGTGAGTCATCTTTTGACTCCAACCCCCTCCTGCTAACAAAAGCAGCTGGAAATTTCAGGCCAAGAAGAGATGGTTCTTTAGGATAATAGTTCACCATCTTGACGGGTTGCTGGCTTCCAAATAAAGTCGCTTTCCTTACCCCATCATCTCGCCTCTCGACTTCCTGGCCTGTCCTGTGGCAAGCAGAACGATGTTAAAGCTAATTCAGGCTTGTTAACTTAAGATAGACATGCCTTTAGAATCATCAGCATTAGATATAAAACTTATTCTACAAGGTTTACTAAAAGTCAAATAAGCTCATGTTATCTCTCTTGCACGTTGTCAGTGAAAATGACTTAAAAATAATGGATGATATTGTCTCATGAAGTTTTCATCGGTAATTGTTAAGAGCAAATAGGTTAAATAACAAAAGGTTTATAGATAATGTTTTAAATAGCGCGAACACTATCTTTGGGAACCTAAAACTGAAGTTTTGCTCGGTTAAATGATAAATTGTGTTGAGTTCATTGAATATCTTAAGTCTTTTACAAAAAAGATAAGAGACTAAACCATTAATTGCTAAACATGGGTTTGTATGCCTTTGTCTTATAGAGAAACCA
The DNA here is from genome assembly GCF_902655055.1 of Lutra lutra. Lineage (NCBI taxonomy): Eukaryota > Metazoa > Chordata > Mammalia > Carnivora > Mustelidae > Lutra > Lutra lutra. The sequence goes on along the minus strand of NC_062283.1, from coordinate 46,998,157 downwards.
AAAATACTCGGGTCTGTTAGTAAACATATATTATGCTCTATTTCCTACATGAAAAACACACGTTTCTAAAAATTTTGAAATCTATGTATAAATTTGCCAATCTAAAGAATTCTGGTACAATAGTTCACCATTGGTTACTATTTAGTTTTCACTGGAAACTAAGGTTTTTTTAAAAAGTTAAAATTCTGAAAACATAATGATAGAAATGATAAGGAAAACAATATGTGTTACAGGTTAAAAAAAAAAGATATGAGGAATGAGAATACGTTTTTGCTGAGGGGGAAAAAAAGTCTCATCCTAAAATGAGACTTACAGTGTAGAGAGGGAAAACTTAGGACAAAATCTGAACGAAAAAGGAAGTTGTAGAGGATTCATGAAGGAGAGTCTTTGAAAAGAATTTTATGCATGGTCAGGACTGAGATCGGAATGAACGTGTTTTAAGAGTACACTGGTATAAGATCAGAATTTGGTTTCTTAGATTGTTGGTCTGCTTTTGATAAGAAATTGCAAATAAGGTTTTTTTTTTTTCTTCTTTATCAGCTCAGGAAAAACAAAGTTTCTATGTTTTGCCTTCATCAGGACTCTGAATACTTAAGAAAGGTAAAACTTCTGGAGAAGCCTGGATGGCTAAATTGGTTAAGTATCCATCTCTTTTTTTTTTTTCTTTTTATATTTTTATTTATTTATTTGACAGACAGAGATCACAAGTAGGCAGAGAGGCACGCAGAAGGAGGGGGAGGCAGGCTCTGGGCTAAGCAGAAGCAGGCTCCCTGCTGAGTAGAGAGCCCAATATAGGGCTCAATTCTGGGACCCTGGGATCATGACCTGAGCCCGAAGGCAGAGGCTTTAAATCACTGAGCCACCCAGGTGCCCCTAAATATCCAACTCTTGATTTCAGCTCAGGTAATGATCTCAGGGTCCTGGGATCAAGCCTTGTCTCGGGACTTCAAGTTCAGCGGGGAGACTGCCTAAGGATTTCCTCGTTCTACTCCTCCCCCTGGTCACATTCACTTTTAAAATAAATAAATAAATAAATCTTAAAATTAAAAAAAAATTAAAACTTCTCAACATTAAAGGAGCTAAGTTTTGTTAACTATGTGATCTGTGAAATCTCTTATTGCCACTTTGGCTGGATAGAGAGTTAAATATTAAATTTTCTAATAATCTGTTATCCTATTTAGGCATGCCCTTTAGAACCTTCTGAAGTTTTTAACAAAATTTCCCAAAATTCAAATTCTAAATGAAGTCTTTTTGACTAATTAGGCTTGTTTATTTGGTATGTTGAGTGACATGGGAAGCATTGTAAAAACTTCTGAGGTTATATTGTGTGGGTGAATGCTATAACTGTTGCAGAAATTATACAAAATTAAAGTTTTAATATGTCCTGGTATAATGTCATCATATGTAATTCTTTTTTTTTTTAAGATTTTATTTATTTATTTGACAGAGATCACAAGTAGGCAGAGAGGCAGGCAGAGAGAGAGAGGAGGAAGCAGGCTCCCTGCTGAGCGGAGAGTCTGACGAGGGGCTCGATCCCAGGACCCTGAGATCATGACCCGAGCCGAATGTAGAGGCTTTAACCCACTGGGCCACCCAGGCACCCCAATCATATGTAATTCTAATTACTGAAATGTGTGTCACAAAAATAACCAGATTTCCTTGTCAACATTATAATGAACTCTCATCAATTTTTTACTCATGGCCATTTTTGAGTCTTTGTCATTTACAGTTATTGTTTCACTCTGATACTCTTGTAAATTTGTTTAGCTTCAAGGAGATTCATGAAAAGGACTTTTGACAAATACAGGTTTCTGCTATCTTTAAGATCATTAAACTGAACTAGGGATTTCAGAAACTAATGGAAAACCTGCATGCAAACAGAACGAGAATTGATTACATGAGACTAAATAAAGTGAGAAAAATGATAATAGTTTTTATGGCTTTTGTATGAAATATCACTGGTTTTCTAATATTTGCCCTTCCAGATTTAAGGAAACTTTTTCTTTTAAGCTATCTATGATTTACAGAAATTTGATAAAATATTCCTTTGTGCACGAATTGAAACATTTATCTTTTCTCCCTACCTGAACTCTCCAGAATTCAGAAACTCTCAGTGAGTATTCTTTCTTTCATGGCAATTGTTATTGTTTGAGTAATTCAGTAGACATCTGTTGTCCTTATAACAGAACACCATTGAAAACATCGGTTATATTACCAAGGCTTGACTAGAATGTTATATTTGAGAGAGACAATAGACTTGGAGATGACCAGGCAGCTTTAAAGAACTAAGGTCGACTTTATGCAGCCAACAAAGCCCCTGGAAACAAAAACAGCCTGATACTCTGCTTACAGAGTTCCCAGCAGCCTTACCAGGAGGGTAAAGAATGTCACTTCCTGACAGGTGCAAGAAACTCAAGACATTTTGGGGACCTTGAGAGGAGAGGGATTCACCCAAATAACCAACACAGGTATTGCAGGCAAATCTGATGGCAGACATTTGGCTTGGCTCTTAGCTTTAAAAGGCTATTTGTTAGAGGGATGCCTGGGTGGCTCAGTCTGTTAAGTGTCTGCCTTTGGCTCAGGTTGTGATCCCAGGGTTCTGGGATTGAGTCCCTCTTCTCCGTCTGCCTTTCTCATTCTCTCTCTCTCTGTCTTTCATGAATAAACAAATAACATCTTAAAAAAAAAAAAAGGCTGTTAGAAGTCCAATCTGAAATTCCTTAGAAAAAGTTCAGTGAGGCAGATTAAAAAGAACCGATATTGCTAATCACTAATCACTATTCTTGCTGCATTTATGTAAATAATTAGGTCAAGTCTGTTAAAACTGGTCTTATTTTGCAATCAAATTATTCTTCACCTGGCTATCTTTGATCAAAATGAAGGTGATTTTAGAGTGAAAAATTTTGTTTCAGAAACAGACTTCTGTAGATACTAGGTTCTAGTTCTGTCACTAGATTCTAGTCTTTGAGTGTTATTTGCTTTTTTTTTTTTTTTACTTTATTTATTTATTGGACAGAGAGAGAGATCATAAGTAGTCAGAGAGGCAGGCAGAGAGAGGAAAGCAGGCTCCCTGCTGAGCAGAGAGCCTGATGCAGGGCTTGATTCCAGGACTCTGGGATCATGATCTGAGCCGAAGGCAGAGGCTTAACCCGCTGAGCCACCCAGGCGCCCCTACTTCTAAAACTAATCTGGATCCTGAATTATTCCGCTTTCCTCAAGCATTTGGTCATAACTCCCCAAATTAAATTTCCAGTTTTCTCCCATTCTCTACATTTGAAATCACCAAGTTCTAAAACTGCCCTCTTTCCTAAAGTCCCGCAAACTGAAGCTAGACAACCTAAAGTAAACTTCAGAGAAATTGCCACAAAAGCTCTTACATAGACAATCTTCATGCCCGTTGTGTGAGCCATTCAAAAGGATCACCAGAGATATTTGAACTACAAACCAGAAAAATCTATCAGAATGCTGCTGCATGCCCTCACTCCATCTGAGGATGCTTTGAGCCCAGCATCTAAAAATCTTCTCACTGGCAGTCCTTGGGACTTGGGCACTGGGTTTCTAATTTGCTTCAACCATTAACCTGTGTTTGTCTTTTATTTCCATAGAAATGGTTATGGTTACTTCTAAGACCCCAATGCCAAAAAGAGGCACTAAGGAATATTTCACAAGTCAAGTCAAATGATTCTATTCTACTGTTGCCCCTTGTTGACCCTGTTTCAGCAGGAAGTAGTCAGATGAGTGATGATGTCCCCTTGTCTCTTATCCCATATGATTGTAGAATGGACCTTAGACAGTAGGCATTATAACAGGGAGAAATTTGGCATATGTGACTCCATACTGCTTCTGTTTCCCTTGCTACTGTGACTTGTCGCTTAAAAACTTCTGCTTAGCCCTGTCCAAAGGCATGTTAGAGCTAAGATTTACAAAAACTGCTTTTTACTTCAAATCTCCTTCACCTAAGGAGAAAAGTAAGAGTATACAGAAATAACTATGCTGTTTAAAAGATTTACAGAAACAACATGACCGGACTCCTGTACACAAAGATCTACTGACCAAGGACAAAGAAGTTGTACAACCTTCCACAGATGTCTAGAGATGTCATTCATCTTGTGATTTCAGTCCCCTCCCAGTTCCTTCTCTTGCTAACATAAAGGAGCTGGAATTTCATGCCAAGGGGAGATGGTTCTTTAGGACAAGAGTCCACCATCAGATTGCTGGCTTTCTGAATAAAGTTGTTTTTTTGAGCATATTGCCTCATGACTTACTAGCTTGTCCTGTGGTGAGCTGGAGCTTGGACTCAGCTACACTCCCCATTCAATGGCATGTTTTCTTGCCACAAAAGAGTATTTTATGGATTTTCTATATATAACTTTGTAAGGGGTTCTCAGTGTTGGGATTATCTAGGTTTCCATGCTTGGTTGTCTTCTTTCTGTACTCTCTTTTGGCAGGATCACTTGTCTCTTCCTCACAGGTGACTCCCCAAATTTTATCAGTGTCCCAGCTTAAATCACACTTCTGGTATGACAGTTCTTCTAGTGTTTATTCTCCCCACATTAAGGTACCCACATTTTTCAGCTTATGAAGGATTTTGCTATATTCTTCTTATATATGTCTCTCTCTGCTCTGATTTCTGAAAGAGATCAACTTTAAAGTAGAATGAGCAGCATTAGCTCATGTTCTTGAGAATACATATATTTTCAGAATGATGTAAACTGTGTTGTTATCAGCAACCATGAAAACACCTAAACTGTTTTAATTTAAACTAAACAGTGTGACAAGAAGATAAATAAATTTTCACAGTACCGTGCAGGTTTTTGAGTTTTGCTTTGCAACAGTGATATTATGCTTATTTTCTAGTTTTTAATTAGGTAAATGACAGAAATTAATTTGGCACAAAATTGAATACATGGTATTATGAGAAAGTAAAATTCACCTGAGATATTAGTAGCCAGAGGTAACTGCCATTAACTTACTGAAACACCACAATCATATAGCTATTTATGCATGTAATCATGTGCATTTAAATAATTGACATCAGTGGTATCATAACATAAGATTTATGAAGATATCTTTTAAATAATCTCTTTTCACACTCCCAAAATGTTATAAGAATGTAATTATGCTTATGTAGAATCTAGACTTATTTTCAGATACACTGTTATCAATCACATCCTATTACAATTACATTTTCAGTTTAATTCTGGTAAATAAAAATGCAACTAGTTTTTATACTTTTTTCCCTCCAGTAAACTTACTCAACTATTAATTGCTCATTTATTTATTCCAATAACTTATTTATAGGTTTATTTGTATTTTATGTGTAAGCAACCAAAACATCTGCAAATAATGATAGCCTTGGGTTTTAATCTTTGTTTATCTCCTTGTTTTATTGCACTAACTAAGACTTCCCAGGTTGAATAAAAGTGGAGATAGTGAGCTTTTGCTATTTTATTGATAATATTTTCAAAGGTTTTTAGTATATTCAAGTTATCATATTTGCTAATTAGAATGAGAATGACATATTTATTATGGAACTGACATTTCCTAATTTGCTACCACTATGCTACTGAGTTTCTGTGTTAATTGAACTTTATCATAATATACTATCTCTCATAGACATGGGTGGGTTCTATATATGAATGCTTTAATATTTTTGCTTTTTTTTGGTTAGTCATATTTTTCTTTTCTATATCAGTTTGTCTGGTTTGGAATCAAGGTTAGAAGAGTCACATGCAATAGATTGTAAGAATATTTCCATGTTTGGTCTTAAACAGTGATAAACTCCTATGGTTTGGAACCTCTTTGAGAATCTGATGAAATCTATCTAGAGATTCCTGCTTGGTAAACACATGAAAGTACTGGGAGAGTGGGGTACCTGGATGGTACAGTCGGTTTAGTGTCTGACTCTTGGTTTCAACTCTGTTGGTGATCTCAGGGTCATGGGATCAAGCCCTGTGTGGAGCCATTCAGGCTCCCCACTCAGCGTAGCATCTGCTTAAAACTCTCTCTTCTCCTTCTGCCCCTTCCCCCACACTCTCTCTGTCTCAAATAAATAAATAAGATCTTTTAAAAAAAGAAAGTACTGGGAGAGTCACTCATCCAGAGAGGTGGTGGAAGCACCATGCCCCTTCCCACATACTTTGCCCTATGCATCTCTTCAATCTGGCTGTTCCTGAGTTGTACCTTTTATAGCCAGTTGGTAATTCTAGGAAGGAAGGAAAGAAGGAAAAAGAAAGAGGGCGGGGAGGAAGGAAGGAAGAGAAGGAGGCGAAGGAAGGAAGCAAAAGAAGAGAAAAGAGAAAGAGAAGGAGGGAAGGGGGGAGGGAAAGAAAGGAAGAAAGGAAAAACGAAGGAAAAGAAGGTGGGAGGGAGGAAGAAAGAAAGAGACAAAAAGAAAGGAAGGAAAGAGGAGAGAAAAAAGAGAAGAGAAGAGAAAAGAAAAGAAAAAAGAAAGGAAAAGAAACAAACCTATGCTTTTGCCAGGAAAAGAATAAGCACATGAACACAAATATTTTCATACATATTGAGAAAATTTATTGGCCTGCTAGAGAGTATCCCTTGGCCCTCAAGGATGCCTATCATATTCCTAGAAGTTTCTAGATTCAGGAATATAAAAGTAAATGGTCTAATTTTTCCAGAGTTCATCATCATTATTAATGTCTGACAATAAATATTCAGCTTTTTTTTTTTCATTCATCATTGAGTATCATGAGCTCCACCAACAGTTCAGGAAAATAAATGCTAACTAAAGACAAACTAAAACTAAAGACAATTCTTAAAAAAATCAGTAAGAACAAAGTTAACAGCATTGAAGAAAAATGTCCTAAAAATTTAAAAAAACTTAGGAAAGAAAAATGGCTAATAAAAATACTCAATCACAGGAAAATGCAAATTAATACAACATAATATTGTCTTGACCTCAGGATACTGAACAATTCTATAATATTCAGTGCTGCAAAGAGAATGGCAAACAGTACCTTTGATACTAATGATAAAATTATAAACCAGTGATCTTTTTAAAGTCAGATTTTCAATATTTATCAAAGCCTTTGACATTGCAATTCACCTGTACTCAAAGATGTATGAAGAAGCAGAATCATTGCATTCAGGTTTGTATAGTAAAACTTAAATTTCTCTCAGTGGAGAATGATAACATATATGTTATATCTGTACAATGGAATACTGAGGAATAATTTTAAGGGAAGTGTTATAGACATGGAATTATTTCATAGATATTAGGATATGTATGGCATGGTTATATTATTAAGTAAAAAAGGCACTCCACAATAATATTTAGTAGTTTTCATTAGGGGAAATATATGAAACAAATATAGATAAACATACATTCGTGAATGAAAGTTTAATAATAATTTTAAAGGTCTGGAAAAACAAAACTGAACATCAACATATTTATATCTGGAGAAAGAAATAAAGTAGATGCAGGGCTACAGTGAAGGCAGACTTTCCGAACTATATTTTCTGTACAACTTGACATTTTTAACAAGTACACATTTAGCTATAATTTGTATAATTCAAAACACATTAAAAAGTGGAAAAACTAGATAAACCTCACATTATTAAATTACGTTATTTTCTGCATTGTTCACATTTACTCTTATTTAGGCTGTTGTTTTGACTTGTTATATACAAGTAAATCTAAGTTAATGAACCTATTAACATTAATGCTGTAAAACGCTACTACCTTAGTTTTCATACCACAATCTTGAGTTTGCAAATTACTTGTGATATTAAACATACTTTATATATTGAAAAGAAAAAATCCTGTTGAAAACTTAACTGCCTAAATTGGAGAAAAGTATTATTTTTGACACTTTAAAGATCTTCATTGTCTTTAATGTGCTCTCAGAGAAAAAAATCCAACTTTAGAGAAAATAATTTTTCTGTATTAGAACAACGTAAGCTTTCTGTTTAATTACTCTGTAGTTGTGTACGTATATGTATGTATGGATAGGTATATAAAAAGGTATGACTCTGTGCATAAAGTGTAAATTCAAGATAAGCAAAGGCTCTGCTTTGAGATGTCCTTGAGCAATCTGACCCAAATTCAGACTCCCAATTCTTTTTAAAATTAGCCAAACTCTTGGAAGCAGGTTGGTCTAAATCTGGAAAAATAAAGGTTTCAGGCCATTGACATACTAAAAGTGTATTTATTTAATATTGCTCAATAGAACAGCATTCTGCATTACAAATTAAATGGAAAATGCAGTTAATTTTTCAGAATCTATTTTAAGAGTAATATTGAAAATAAAGATGAAGACTTAATTAAGTCTTCATCTTTATTTTCAATATTACTCTGTCTTTGAAAATAAAGTTATAGAAAGATTAGTCTCTTTCTAAGATTATTATGAATGTGAATAATTAGCTCTTCCATCATGCATTATATACATGTTGGACTTTTCCTTAATTGAATTTTTAACCATTACTGTAAATAATCTAATTTAATTTGTTCTAAAGTGTCTTATTAAATAGCCCAGAGGTGTTGACTTATTATAGAGGTGAATCAAATGTTTAAACTGCACTTCAAGAAAAAAAATAAAAGCAGCATAATTTTTTTTTGGCTTTAGTTCCTTTTTCTTTTTATGTATTTTCAATCTTATAGAAAAATTGCAAGAACAATAAAAAAAATTAAATAACTTACACTCCAGTTGACCAGTGGTTTATATTTTGTCTTATTTGATAATCTCTCCTCCCTCTCTCTTTCTCTGTGTCTCTCATCTTTGAGGATTATAATTGCACATGTGTTTGACTTCTCGATATTGCCTGACGGGAAGCCTCTATGCACTATTTAAAAATCTTTTCTTTTGGGTCGCCTGGGTGGCTCAGTGGGTTAAAGCTACTCTGCCTTCAGCTCAGGTCATGATCCCAGGGTCCTGGGATCAAGCCCCACATCGGGCTCTCTGCTGAGCAGGGAGCCTGCTTCCCCCCTCTCTCTGCTTGTCTCTCTGCCTACTTGTGATCTCTGTCAAATAAATAAATAAAATCTTTAAAAAAAATCTTTTCTTTTCCTTTTTATTTTTCTGGTAGGATCACTTCTATTGCTCTATCTCCAAGCTCACCATGTTTATTGGCATCTCCACTAAGCTTGTTAAAGCCATTTGAGGGATAGCTGATTTCATTTCATATACTTTACTTCTTAATTTTAGAATATCAATTAGTTTTTTTAATGGATTATATTTCTCCACCAAGATTCTCCATCTGTTTATTTTTAATGTTCGTATTTCCCTTTAAGTCCAAACATTTTTATAATAGCTGCTTTGAAGTTCTGGTTTTCCACTTCCACATTCAACATTTGAGTACCTGCAGATTCTGTTACTAATGATCACTTCTCTTATCTAATGGACTGATATTCCTTCTAATTCTCAGTTAGTATTTTGCTTTGTTTTGGTATTTGGGGCACTATGAATATTGCATTGTAGACACTGAAACCGGTTAGCTTTCTTTGAAGAATGTTGAGTTTTGTTTTTTCAAGTAGTGAATTTGATTGGACTTAAATTCTAAACTCTGTCTTACCTTCAGGAAAGGAGGAGTTAAAAATCCCTGCTCAGTGCTATAATCTTTCATCTATTGCTATCTGTAGGGCACCTTTGTGTACATAATTTATGGAAGAATCAAGGATATTAAAAAAGTTTATAGTCAGGTTTTGGTCTATCCTATCTGTGGATACTCCATATTCCCTGGATGTTTTAATTCCTCTGGAATTCCTAAACTCTGGCTTTTCAGACTAGTTAAACTCTGACTTTGCACTTCTTCACACTATAAGGAGAGAAAAGCCATCTAAACTCAAGTATCACACAGTGAAAATTACCCTTCCTGCAATCATTGACCCTCCAGTTCTGCCTGATGTAGGTTGTTTTCCAATATTGTCAGTAGTTATCTTTTCAGCTTTTTCACAGAGTTTTCAATTGCCATATATAAGAGGATGAGTCTCACACAAATTACTGGACTGCTATCAAAAGTAGAAATGCTTTGTCACTAATTAAGCATATTTGTTTTCAACTGCATGCATTGTCATTTGAGGCACTGAATATTGATTCTGTAAATATTATGCAAAAGATAATAGTCTTTAAATCCTTTTACCCCCATCCCCAAAAGTAATAAAGTAAAATAGAAGCTTGAAATGATTAACAAGAACCGTATGAGGGGAGTACTGTTATTTTAAACATGAGTAATCGAGTCTCCGGAGTTGGATATCTTGTACAAGGTCAGAAGATTGCTAGACTCTACCAAAAAAAAATTAATTCAGGATTCCAGAATAACCTAATCATGCTAAAACTTCTATTAAAATAGTTATTTTAGAAATATAGTTTGATTCATTTTAATGTAACTATGTCTCAAAACTGAAATCCTTTAGAAATTCCAAACAAAATAGTTGTTATTGACTAATACATAAAGAAGTGCCATAGTTGGGGTTTCGGGGTTTTTGTTTTTGTTTTTAATCCGAACATTAGAACACTGTGGAAGTCATATGAAATACCCTTTGGCATTAAAATCAACGATTAAACCTAAGTTATCCTTAAGTCAGGATAAAGTTTTTATTCTTCTGAATTCATTCTAAAGCAGCCCACAGTTTGTCATCTTTTTTAATCTTATAATGTTGGTGTCAAAATGAAAACATTAATGAAGTGACTCATTACCAAATAGTTCTTAGGCTAGTTCTTATCAAAGTTTTCAGAATTAACTGTGACTTCCTTGAAAAACAGTTCTGTTGACTGAATCCCTCTATATCAGCAAATATAGGACTGGGTTAACAACAATCTCTAGATTGTATTTGCAAACATATTTATTTATGATTCAGTTTTTTTAGTAGAATGTGTATTATCTGATAATGTGCTGAGAAGTTTTAAATCTTCAGTTTACTGCTATATTTTGGTTGCTCTTTTCTTTTCAGCCTTTCCAAGTTATTTTATTTTATATTGCCTGTATATAACATGTGGTTGGGCTTTGCTTAATTATCCAATGTGAGCATATTTTTTCTTTTAATAGATAAGCAAACCTCATTTAAATTTATGGAGATGAAATTAATTCTTGGATTAGTTTTGCATCTTTATTTTTTTCCTAAAATTTATATTTTGTTTATTTTCTTTCTCAAGAAGGTCTGAGTTTGCGTCTCTGTGTATGTTTACCTTTGATAATTTTAAAAGTTTATGCTCTCTTAAAGTTATTGTGGTTCTTCATAATTGTGATTTATTTAGTGGAATTAATCTGTGACTTTATCAGTGCCTACTGATTTCCTACTGCAAGTGATGCTGAAATTTCTATACATCTACTTTCTTCCATCTCTGTAATCTCCATTGTTCCACAGTATTTTGTAGGTTATATAATTCCTGGCTTTTCTAGAGGTTATCTCCATACATTTAAACACACTTAAATTGCCTACTTGATTTTCGTGCCATACATAGTACATCTTTTCCCCTGGCATGTGTTTTTCTTTAGCTGAAAACTGCTTCCAACCCACAGGTTTTCTTCCACTCTGCCATTCAGTTGTAAAGATGGTGGGTTTTCTCATCTTCCCTTGCAAGATCCTGGTATGAACAAAATGTGAAGGAAGTTTCTGCAGGAGTTCTCATCCTTGAGACAAATCTGCTTTTTTCAAGGAAAAGATTATTGATCTTGCCACTTAGAGTAGCCCACTTCCCTTGAAAAGCTAGTTTCCCAATACCTTTGCATGAAATCTGTACCAGCAGGCATGCTTGTAGGCATTCATTCTCATCCCTGTGTTATTTTTACTCTAATGGGAAGCATGTATATATGCAAAAGTTTTTTTCTGTATCTATTTTTTCTTATCATCAAGGCAGATTTCCGTTTTTCTTTCTCATTCATCTTGTTGTCTGGTAGAGTCGGACAGGAAAAGAGGAGGTTTCTTTATTCTGTCTTAAAACTAACAGTCCATTTAAAGATTAAACGTTGATGGTTGTTATACACATGATTACATTTTAAAAGATAACCACAAGAATATAAAATCATTGCCACACATATTGATTCAGCTGTGTGTTTTTTTTAAACACCTAGAGATACTTTAGATATCTGAGTTTATCTAAAAACACTTCTGTTACAAGGCACCTAATGATACATAATTAAATTTTGTATTTCACACAATAATTGACTTAAGAAATCCAAGTGTGACTTCATAGCCTAAAGACCCATGAAATCACCTTGATTTTTTATTAATACCTGAACTTCTACCTTTAGAACTTAACAACCTATTCTTATTATTTGGATCATTTTTATTCTAAAAAATATCAGTTACTAATAACACTGTAAATAGTCATTTACTCACACCTTAGTATTAATAAAAAATTTTGAGAAACATTTTTGAGAAGGAATTGATTAAAAGAAGGATATGGATTCTGGGGAGCAAGAGGTTTTAAAGTACAGACTGAAGTATACCTTTTGCAAGTTCAAATCTGAAGGAAATCACTAGCCATAAGAACATGGAGTTGCAAACATGTAGTTTGCAACTACAAGAATAAGAAAAACTTCATTAAGACATGATATTTTGATATTAAATTGTACCTTCAGGTGTTTAGATGTTTTAAGACATGTTTAAATAAAGTCAAGTTCAGACTGAGGAAACAAAATACTTAAAGTCTCACAAAATATTGAAAATATGAAGCGATCTGAGTAGGCTTAAACATAATGTAAAAATGGGTGGATAACAAGACACATATGGAGGTGAGTGCATCTGTCAGACACTTTAGAGGCCAATGACAGAAATTCAGTTTAGAAGAGGCACCTCTTGGGCGCCTGGGTGGCTCAGTGGGTTAAAACCTCTGCCTTCAGCTCAGGTCATGATCTCGGGGTCCTGGGATCGAGGCCCGCTTCGGGCTCTCTGCTCAGCGGGGAGCCTGCTTCCCCCTCTCTCTCTGCCTGCCTCTCTGCCTGCTTGTGATCTCTCTCTCTCTGTCAAATAAATAAATAAAATCTTAAAAAAAAAAAAAGAAGAGGCACCTCTTAAAGGAGAGTGTGTCATCTCTTGAGTTTAAAACATAGGAAGGTCAAAAATGAAGCTGGCCTCAGAGTCAACAGGAAGACCCCTGCTTAGGCAAAAATTTTGTCCTTGGTTGGGTATCTTTCTCTGAGGTTAAATTGTAAGCGTCAGGCACCAAAAGAAAAAGAGAAAGTACTATATTCAGTTACAAATGGGACTATGAATTAGCTTTCTTGCCCTGGCAGGGCAGCAGGATGGGACCCAGGGCCTGTTAACGCTCATTGTTTGAGCATTATCAGATCAGTCAAGAAGACCACACTGAATTCCCTGCTCACGTGGACCACTGGTTTTGCCTTGCAGATGTGACGGGTCATCTAACCAGTTTTCCTATGTGCTCTGGAGACTGTATACAGTAATAGGAAGGGCTACGAATTAGTTTTTCTGCCCCACTACAGTGGGAAAAGCAGCTCTAAAACTAGTAGAGCTCTCTGTTGTCTTAACTCAAACTGACCTGCACCTCAATTTCCTTGGTTGAACAGGCCCATTGGTTTTGCTCTGCAAGTGATCAGCTCTGCCAGCCCTTCTCTGAGCTTGAGTGCTGCTGGGCTATACAAGCCCTCTGGTCAGATGTGGCTGGGAGACACTCTCCAACTGGAGGGATTATGACTCATCTCCTTGCTTGGGTATTTGCAAACTGGGCTCTAGGGCTGGCAAAACTCACGATTTGGAGATCCAAATCAAGCAGATCTTTACCCCCGCTGAGTTTCCTGGTCAGAGTGCACCACTGACTTGGTTCTACAGATGAGCAAAGCTGCGGGTTGGGATTGCCATTTGGGCACTGCAGGCATGAACTTAGTCTGCTAAAATATGAGTGCTGGTTGTTGTAGGTCCCTCCTCCGTTCTCCATTATAGTCAGATTCCCAGTGGCTGGGTCCCAGAGATTGCTCTGTAATCCCAGTGGGATGAGATCAGACTGGTGCCTCCCACAAAGAGACTGACAATGCTGAGGAGCATTGGTTGTCCCCCATGGGTTTTTTTTTTTCTCCACTAGAAAAGCTGAACACTTAGGGAGGACTTCTCCTTATGGTGCTGTGCTGGCCTGGGGGAGGAGCAGTCTGGTCAACATGTAGCCACTTCTCTTACCTTTTGAATGCAGTCTGTCTTGATCTTGTGTTGTAGTATGGTGCTTTATCCTCATGCCTGTGTTCTCAGACTCTAGAACCTCTCAGTGCTGTCCTATTATTGTATAGCGGTTAGTTGTTCTTGTTAGGGGTAGCAATTCAGGAATGACACATGTTGCCATCTTGGTTGACTTTTCTAGGTTTCAGAGATGCATTCCTTGCATTATTTGGCTGATGGCCCCTTCCTCCATCTTCAAAGCCAGAAGTATAGCATTTCAAATCTCTGTTCTGTCTTTACATCTCCTTCTGTCTCTCAGACTCCTTTCCTTCCTCTTGTAAAGATCCTGTGATTACATCAGTTCTACCTGGATAATCCAGAATAATCTATGCACTCAAGCTCTTCATTTTAGCCATACCTGACAAGTTCCTGCTGCCATAAAAGGTAACATTCACAGGTTCTAGGAATTAGGACATGAATATTTTGGGAAGCCATTATTCAGCCAACCACATGTAGTTTATGCTTTTAACCCATGTATACTACTGTTAACTGAATAAAGTTTGAGTAACCTCGCTTGAAGAAGATGTATTTTTTTAAAATGAGAAAGCACTGAATAGCTTAACATAACTTTGCAATCACCAAATATATAACATATAATTATTAGATTTCCTCAGAAACCAATTGTTCAGGTAATCAACATGATATAAATCAACATATTAATTTTTCATTAATATTTTTCAGTTACTAAAGTTTATTGACTGTCTAATAGAGTAATTGATACTGCAACACATTATTTATTTATTTACTTACTTATTTAAAATATTTTATTTATTTGAAACAGAGAGAGCATGAACAAGGAGGGGGAGAAGCAGTCTCCCCTGTGAGAACAGAGCCCAAGGCGGGGCTCAGTCCCAGGACCCTGGGATCATGACCTGAATTGAAGGCAGACACTTAACTGACTGAGCCACACAGGCAACCCTATAATATACTTTTAATATAAAATTTATTTTGAATATAGTATTTAAAAATATTAAGCAAACTAGAACTTATATTTATTTTTGAAAACTTACCTGGTTGGGATTGAAGTTGATTGGCTGTGCTTGGTTCATGATTTCCTTCACTTCTTCTTTCCGTATACAACAGGATACAAAGCCTGTAACATTGGAAAAATGTGCTAGTTCCTAAAAGGAATTACCTTCTGCTACAACATGGATGTAAAATTTATCAGCAAGTAAGTCACGACTACAAGACAACTGTGTCAAGTTTTCCAAGAATAGGAACATCAGGTTTTAATAGCATTATCTAATATATCTCTTGAGACAGCCCAATTGTGAGATGATGCCCAAAAGAGCAAGTGGGGAAAAAGCCACACTACAAACCCATGCTTGATGACCTATCCCCAGTATCTAGAAATAATTTTCACAGCTTATAAAACCAAAAATACTAGACTGAGAATATTACCAGTGACCATATATTTTTTACTTCGTGTCAAAGAGCTGTGCTAGCTTTCTGAACAAAAATAGGAGGATACACTATAAATTCCCTCTTCTCTGACCCTGACCTAAATATTGCATCTGGCATGTGGCTAACATTATTTTTGAAGAACTTGAAGTATGTTAGTAATGCCAAAAACTTTCTATACTTTGCACCACCCTGGAAAATAATGGACAGTTAGGAGAGTGGTATAGTAAATCAGTACTTCTCAAACATAAAGTCAGTGCTCAAAAGGTAAGTGCTAAATGAAGGAATGATTGTATTTATTATCATTACAAATGAAACACTCTTAGTGCAGAAATTGTCCCCCAGCAGTATGCAACAATTAGAAATGCATTCAGCTTTTCTGAAATTCAACTTACAGTGGTTTTATTAAATAGGAGTTATTTTTCTTGTAAAGGAAAGAATTCAGGAGTCGGGTTCCAGTGCCCCTTATGCCAGAGCCCAGGCTTCAGGTAGCTTTTCTATCTGCCTTCTCAGTTTGTGACTTTCATTTCTATTTCTTTGGGGGTAACACTCATCCCAACATGGCTAATACACCACCATACACTGCATCTACATTCATGAATGGGCAAAAGTCAGGGCTAGTCCTATGTGACTCTTTTACTTGGAAGACAGAAACCGTCCCAGAAATCTTTTCAATAGACTTGCCATTAGATTTCATTGGCCAGAACTGGGTATAGGTGAGTATCAGATATACAAGTAGAAATGTAAGGCAAATAGTTAAATTTGCATTTCAGGTAACTATAACTATGACTAATCTTTAAGTATGTCCAGTGCAATATTAGGGACATAAAAATTAGTCATTATTCATCTGAGAGTGAGATTTAACTGGATATCCTGTACTCCATCAGGCAATCGTAACAGGATCACACACCTACCCTACTATAAAAAGAGTTGGGAAATCAAATAATACAGTCATGCTATCTTAAACCAATTATGATTTATCATTTAGGCCTGAGCACATTACCTGTCTGGAAAAAAAAGGCAGTTTTTGTTGTCGTTGTTGTTTTTCAAGAAAGAGAGGAGAGAAAGAGAAAACAATTAACTGTGTCTGACATAGGCTGCTGGAATATATTCCTCATCAGTTCTAAGAATTGGAAGAGTATAGAGGGTGAATTGTGGAGGACTGGGAATCAGATATTTTAATCTGCTGTCCAAATATAGATCTACACACAGCCAAGTGGACGATGACTAAAACAAAAATAAAGAAATCCAATAACCAACATTTGGTCTATGAAAGAAAATACAGAATTATGGGTTTTGTTTCATTTTTTTTTACAAAATAAAAATATAAATAAATATTTAATGTTGAGGGAGGAGATATTTTCCTCCAAATAAAATCAATAGAAAAAGTTAAAAACTCCCAGAGCAATAGGTTTAACAAAAACTGTATGGAACTTTAATAGATTAAAAAATCATAATGAAAACAGGAAGACAAACTGGGAAACCTTCTGCAGCAAATACAACAAGCACAAGGTTAATATGCTTATTTTTAAAGAATTTCTGCAAGTTAATAATTTTTTAAAAGATTTTTATTTGAGACAGAGAGAGGGTGAAAGAGCAAGCACAAACAAGAGGGAGGGGCAGAGGGAGAGGGAGAAGCAGACTCCCCGCTGAGCAGGTTGCCAGATATGACCTGGGACTGATCCCAGAACCCTGAGATCTTGACCTGGTTGTGACATGAGCCAAAGGCAGATGTTTAACTGACTGAGCCACACAGGTCCCCTCTACAAGTTAATAATTAAAAATATCACTAATAGCCTAGAAAATGTAAACAAAAGATATGAACCAATGAGTCATAGAAGGAAATATACATGGCTAGTAACATGCTTAGAAAAAAAAAATCTAACAAATTGGTAATAAAAAAAATCAGGTGAATAGAACGTAATTTTTACCTGCCATATTTTCAATCTATGATAGCAAAGCATTTTCTTAGAGCAACCTTGTACACTAATTGTAGAGGCAAAAATTGATGCTGAGCTCCTGGAAAGCAATTTGAAGTACCTAAGAATCAATCAAAAGGTATGCCATTGAATAAGCAATTCTGAATCCAGAACTTACTTCTTATAATATAATCATTTTGTAAATAAATAATTCTGTGAAAAACCTCATTTCTTAATTTGAAACAATATGAAAACATTTAAGGTGAAAATAAAAATTGGGTTACCCATTTACTTGATATTCTGGAAAAGGAAAAGCTATAGGAGTAGAGAACAGATCAGTGACAAGTGACAAGGATCTGGAGTAGGAAGAGAGTCTGAGTGCAACGGAGGAAGGGAGGGAATTCTTTGGGGGTGTTGAAATTGTTCTATATTCTTTTGGTGATGGTAGTTATCAGAATATATGAGTTAAAACTCATAGAACAGTTTATCGAAAGGAGGACAGGGAAGAAGAAGAGGAGGAGAAAGTGGAGGAGGAAGGGGTGGAGAGAGAAATGAGTATACTGTGTGCTTATTTTAAAAAGTGTTGTCACCAATATGTATAACATGCATGTTGGAAAAATCAGAAAAGCAATGTAAAAAACATGTAACTTCTTAGTACTGCCTGCTCCTGATAGCACAAATAGCTAATAGCAACTAGATTAAATTTTAAAAAGCTTTACTCTATATTTGTGTATCTTTATCTATAAATGAAATGTATATTTGGATTATACTGTATTTATATCTTGCTTTACCACTTATAAGTATTTTTCTGTAAATTATATATTTTATATGCACATTGTGGAATAACTGATCATCTGCCATTTAATTTAGTTAACTCATTTTTATATACTTAGTAATATGATGATTAAATATGATCTTTACACATTTATGTATATACAGTAAATACGCATATACATATAAAACTGTTTTAATCAGAAAGATATAAATTTTTTTAACAAAAGCTGTGATAGTGTTCTTAGAGAAAAGTTGCTGTGGTGATCTTTGCGTCCGTTTTAAACCGAGTTTTAGATTCTTGTTCTATTTCTTCTTCACACCTGTTAAGGTGCTGCCAGGACATCCTGTCTGGAATGATACGCTGCTCTCTCTCTTCTTTTGTCATGAACCACAAATGTAGTGATTATAGAGAAATGGTCATCTTTAATACTTTTTCCCTAGTCAGGGGATTTTGAAAGAATAATGAATCATTAGGAAGATTTGTTAGTCTTTGAACCTTATCAAATATAGGATATGAAGGCTCTAATATTTGCATACCTGATATGCTTTTGGATAATCAAACTCTGTGATATATTTGTAAATTTCTCATGCAGCAAACATTGTAAAGACATAGAGGGACCACTATGCTGTTAGAAGAGGCAGTTCTTTGAAATGTATGTGCATCAATGGATTATACGTACACAAAACTCAAAAGCAAAGTTTGTTTAATTCAAGATGGAGCTCAGATTGGAAAACAGAGATAATTCATCTCCATGCATGTATGCATGAGTATCTTGGGCAGCAACACAGATGTCAGAGAAAGATGAGATTTCCACAACACATTGTCCTACCTGTCCTCTGAGGTGTAACTCAAAATCAGAGGACCATGTTGTAATGCACAAGTAGGAAGGGGGGACATCAGAAGTGAATATTGTTTGTTGAAATCTCCTGTTTAAGTTCCATGACATTCTAAAAGACTATAATCTGGTTATCAAGTCCAGGCAGGCAGAAGAAGTGGCTGGGGATAGGGTAACTCTTGCTGAGTATAAAATACTAAGTGATGTGACAGTCATTAGGCAGCAACATGGTGGCTACCAGGGCCACCACACCCACTATTGGAGCTGCTAGTTTGCCTTGCCACACTTCCTTACTAGATATGGCTAGTAAGGAAAATTTCCTGAATGAATTCAGACAATATATTACTTGCACAAATGGCAGCAGCAAGTTCTGCATGTTGTCAGCTTCTGTGCCCCAAGACCTACAGGAAGACACCAACCAGAAAGGCAGGAAACAGGCAGCTCTTGGGTGGTAGTTTGTTCTGACTTTGAAGAGTCAACACTAAACACTAAGCCAAGGGGTTTTAAAGGCTTTAATTGTACCATAGAGGAAGATAAGGTAGAAAGTCCTGTGTGCAACAGAAATTAGGGAAATGGAATATAGAAACAAATTGTGGCAGTTCCCTCAAGATGGGGAGGTGGATGAGAAATGGCCTCATGGCATCTCCTCACCAAGCTCCTTATCTTTCCCTGTTCCAGAGAAATCACAGTGTATTTCACAAAGACTTGAGCATAGATTTTAGTCGATCCTTGCCTACATGGTCTATGTGGACTTGTGCAAAGTTATCAGTATACCAGAGTAGAACTCTTCCCCTATATAGAATGATTCATGGGATGTTAGGCACTGAAAGTACAACTGTGAATAGCTACAAGAACCTTGTTCATGCTTTTTTTTTTTTATTTTTAGTTTTTTTATTTTTTCAGCATAACAGTATTCATTATTTTTGCACCACACACAGTGCTCCATGCAATCCGTGCCCTCTACAATACCCACCACCTGGTGCCCCCAACCTCCCACCCCCCACCCCTTCAAAATTCTCAGATCGTTTTTCAGAGTCCATAGTCTCTCATGGTTCACCTCCCCTTCCAATTTCCCTCAACTCCCTTCTCCTCTCCATCTCCCCTTGTCCTCCATGCTATTTGTTATGCTCCACAAATAAGTGAAACCATATGATAATTGACTCTCTCTGCTTGACTTATTTCACTCAGCATCATCTCTTCCAGTCCCGTCCATGTTGCTGCAAAACATGGGTATTCATCCTTTCTTTTTTCTTTTCTTTTTTTTTTTTTTTTACAGCTTTATAAACATATATTTTTATCCCCAGGGGTACAGGTCTGCGAATCGCCAGGTTTACACACTTCACAGCACTCACCATAGCACTTACCCTCCCCAATATCCATAACCCCACCCCCCTCTCCCAACCCCCTCCCCCCATCAACCCTCAGTTTGTTTTGTGAGATTAAGAGTCACTTATGGTTTGTCTCCCTCCCAATCCCATCTTGTTTCATTTACTCTTCTCCTACCCCCTCAACCCCCCATGTTGCATCTCCTCTCCCTCATATCAGGGAGATCATATGATAGTTGTCTTTCTCCGATTGACTTATTTCGCTAAGCATGATACCCTCTAGTTCCATCCACGTCTTCGCAAATGGCAAGATTTCATTTCTTTTGATGGCTGCATAGTATTCCATTGTGTATATATACCACATCTTCTTTATCCATTCGTCTGTTGATGGACATCTAGGCTCTTTCCATAGTTTGGCTATTGTAGACATTGCTGCTATAAACATTCGGGTGCACGTGCCCCTTCGGATCACTACGTTTGTATCTTTAGGGTAAATACCCAGCAGTGCAATTGCTGGGTCATAGGGTAGTTCTATTTTCAACATTTTGAAATGTTGAATGAAATGTCTATCTCCATGCTGTTTTCCAGAGTGGTTGCACCAGCTTGCATTCCCACCAACAGTGTAGGAGGGTTCCCGTTTCTCCGCATCCTCGCCAGCATCTGTCATTTCCTGACTTGTTCATTTTAGCCATTCTGACTGGTGTGAGGTGATATCTCATGGTGGTTTTGATTTGTATTTCCCTGATGCCGAGTGATATGGAGCACTTTTTCATGTGTCTGTTGGCCATCTGGATGTCTTCTTTGCAGAAATGTCTGTTCATGTCCTCTGCCCATTTCTTGATTGGATTCTTTGTTCTTTGGGTGTTGAGTTTGCTAAGTTCTTTATAGATTTTGGACACTAGCCCTTTATCTGATATGTCATTTGCAAATATCTTCTCCCATTCTGTCAGTTGTCTTTTGGTTTTGTTCACTGTTTCCTTTGCTGTGCAAAAGCTTTTGATCTTGATAAAATCCCAAAAGTTCATTTTTGCCCTTGCTTCCCTTGCCTTTGGTGATGTTCCTAGGAAGATGTTGCTGCGGCTGAGGTCGAAGAGGTTGCTGCCTGTGTTCTCCTCGAGGATTTTGATGGATTCCTTTCTCACATTGAGATCCTTCATCCATTTTGAGTCTATTTTCGTGTGTGGTGTAAGGAAATGATCCAATTTCATTTTTCTGCATGTGGCTGTCCAATTTTCCCAACACCATTTATTGAAGAGGCTGTCTTTTTTCCATTGGACATTCTTTCCTGCTTTTATGAAGATGAGTTGACCATAGAGTTGAGGGTCCATTTCTGGGCTCTCTATTCTGTTCCATTGATCTATGTGTCTGTTTTTGTGCCAGTACCATGCTGTCTTGATGATGACAGCTTTGTAATAGAGCTTGAAGTCCGGAATTGTGATGCCACCAACTTTGGCTTTCTTTTTCAATATTCCTTTGGCTATTCGAGGTCTTTTCTGGTTCCATATGAATTTTAGGATTATTTGTTCCATTTCTTTGAAAAAAATGGATGGTACTTTGATAGGAATTGCATTAAATGTGTAGATTGCTTTAGGTAGCATACACATTTTCACAATATTTATTCTTCCAATCCGGGAGCATGGAACATTTTTCCATTTCTTTGTGTCTTCCTCAATATCTTTCATGAGTACTTTATAGTTTTCTGTGTATAGATTCTTAGTCTCTTTGGTTAGGTTTATTCCTAGGTATCTTATAGTTTTGGGTGCAATTGTAAATGGGATGGACTCCTTAATTTCTCTTTCTTCTGTCTTGTTGTTGGTGTAGAGAAATGCAACTGATTTCTGTGCATTGATTTTATATCCTGACACTTTACTGAATTCCTGTACAAGTTCTAGCAGTTTTGGCGTGGAGTCTTTTAGGTTTTCCACATAGAGTATCATATCATCTGCTAAGAGTGATAGTTTGACTTCTTCTTTGCCGATTTGGATGCCTTTAATTTCCTTTTGTTGTCTGATTGCTGAGGCTAGGACTTCTAGTACTATGTTGAATAGCAGTGGTGATAACGGACATCCCTGCCGTGTTCCTGACCTTAGCGGAAAAGCTTTCAGTTTTTCTCCATTGAGAATGACATTTGCGGTGGGTTTTTCATAGATGGCTTTGATAATATTGAGGTATGTGCCGTCTATCCCTACACTTTGAAGAGTTTTGATCAGGAAGGGATGCTGTACTTTGTCCAATGCTTTTTCAGCATCTATGGAGAGTATCATATGGTTCTTGTTCTTTCTTTTATTAATGTGTTGTATCACATTGATTGATTTGCGGATGTTGAACCAGCCTTGCAGCCCTGGAATAAATCCCACTTGGTCGTGGTGAATAATCCTTTTAATGTACTGTTGAATCCTATTGGCTAGTATTTTGGCGAGAATTTTTGCATCTGTGTTCATCAAGGATATTGGTCTGTAGTTCTCTTTTTTGATGGGATCCTTGTCTGGTTTTGGGATCAAGGTGATGCTGGCCTCATAAAATGAGTTTGGAAGTTTTCCTTCTATTTCTATTTTTTGGAACAGTTTCAGGAGAATAGGAATTAGTTCTTCTTTAAATGTTTGGTAGAATTCCCCCGGGAAGCCGTCTGGCCCTGGGCTTTTGTTTGTTTGGAGATTTTTGATGACTGTTTCAATCTCCTTACTGGTTATGGGTCTGTTCAGGCTTTCTATTTCTTCCTGGTTCAGTTGTGGTAGTTTATATGTCTCTAGGAATGCATCCATTTCTTCCAGATTGTCAAATTTGTTGGCGTAGAGTTGCTCATAGTATGTTCTTATAATTGTCTGTATTTCTTTGGTGTTCGTTGTGATCTCTCCTCTTTCATTCATGATTTTATTGATTTGGGTCCTTTCTCTTTTCTTTTTGATAAGTCTGGCCAGGGGTTTATCAATCTTATTAATTCTTTCAAAGAACCAGCTCCTCGTTTCGTTGATTTGTTCTATTGTTTTTTTGGTTTCTATTCCATTGATTTCTGCTCTAATCTTTATGATTTCTCTTCTCCTGCTGGGTTTAGGGTTTCTTTCTTGTTCTTTCTCCAGCTCCTTTAGGTGTAGGGTTAGGTTGTGTACCTGAGACCTTTCTTGTTTCTTGAGAAAGGCTTGTACCGCTATATATTTTCCTCTCAGGACTGCCTTTGTTGTGTCCCACAGATTCTGAACCGTTGTATTTTCATTATCATTTGTTTCCATAAATTTTTTCAATTCTTCTTTAATTTCCTGGTTGACCCATTCATTCTTTAGAAGGATGCTGTTTAGTCTCCATGTATTTGGGTTCTTTCCAAATTTCCTCTTGTGATTGAGTTCTAGCTTTAGAGCATTGTGGTCTGAAAATATGCAGGGAATGATCCCAATCTTTTGATACCGGTTGAGACTTGATTTAGGACCAAGAATGTGATCTATTCTGGAGAATGTTCCATGTGCACTAGAGAAGAATGTGTATTCTGTTGCTTTGGGATGAAATGTTCTGAATAGATCTGTGATGTCCATCTGGTCCCGTGTGTCATTTAAGGCCTTGATTTCCTTGTTGATCTTTTGCTTGGATGATCTGTCCATTTCAGTGAGGGGAGTGTTAAAATCCCCTATGATTATTGTATTATTGTCGATGTGTTTCTTTGATTTTGTTATTAATTGGTTTATATAGTTGGCTGCTCCCACGTTAGGGGCATAGATATTTAAAATTGTTAGATCTTCTTGTTGGACAGTTCCTTTGAGTATGATAGAGTGTCCTTCCTCATCTCTTATTATAGTCTTTGGCTTAAAATCTAATTGATCTGCTATAAGGATTGCCACTCCTGCTTTCTTCTGATGTTCATTAGCATGGTAAATTCTTTTCCACCCCCTGACTTTAAACCTGGAGGTGTCTTCGGGTTTAAGATGAGTTTCTTGTAGGCAACATATAGATGGGTTTTGTTTTTTTATCCATTCTGATACCCTGTGTCTTTTGATTGGGGCATTTAGCCCATTAACATTCAGGGTAAGTATTGAGAGATATGAATTTAGTGCCATTGTATTGCCTGTAAGGTGACTGTTATTGTATATTGTCTCTGTTTCTTTCTGATCTACTACTTTTAGGGTCTCTCTTTGCTTAGAGGACCCCTTTCAATATTTCCTGTAGAGCTGGTTTGGTATTTGCAAATTCTTTCAGTTTTTGTTTGTCCTGGAAGCTTTTAATCTCTCCTTCTATTTTCAATGATAGCCTAGCTGGATATAGTATTCTTGGCTGCATGTTTTTCTCATTTAGTACTCTGAATATATCATGCCAGCTCTTTCTGGCCTGCCAGGTCTCTGTGGATAAGTCTGCTGCCAATCTAATATTTTTACCATTGTACGTTACAGACTTCTTTTCCCGGGCTGCTTTCAGGATCTTTTCTTTGTCACTAAGACTTGTCAATTGTACTATTAGGTGACGGGGTGTGGACCTATTCTTATTGATTTTGAGGGGGGTTCTCTGAACCTCCTGGATTTTGATGCTTGTTCCCTTTGCCATATTGGGGAAATTCTCTCCAATAATTCTCTCCAATATACCTTCTGCTCCCCTCTCTGTTTCCTCTTCTTCTGGAATCCCAATTATTCTAATGTTGTTTCGTCTTATGGTGTCACTTATCTCTCGAATTCTCCCCCCGTGGTCCAGTAGCTGTTTGTCCCTCTTTTGCTCAGCTTCTTTATTCTCTGTCATTTGGTTTTCTATATCACTAATTCTTTCTTCTGCCTCATTTATCCTAGCAGTGAGAGCCTCCATTTTTTATTGCACCTCATTAATAGCTTTTTTGATTTCAACTTGGTTAGATTTTAGTTCTTTTATTTCTCCAGAAAGGGCTTTTATATATCCCGAGAGGGTTGCTTTAATATCTTCCATGCCTTTTTCAAGCCCGGCTAGAACCTTGAGAATCGTCATTCTGAACTCTATATCTGACATATTACCAATGTCTGTATTGATTAGGTCCCTAGCCTTTGGTACTGCCTCTTGTTCTTTTTTTTGTTGTGAATTTTTCCGCTTTTTTTTTTTTTAAGGTCAAAGAGATAAGCATGTGCTAAGCTAGTGAGTTTTTCATCATGACACAGGTGTGTCTTGACATACCAGAAAGCAACACATGGAGAAAATTAATTTGTAAAAAACAACATATCGTTTTTAATCAGATTAATTTAGGCTCTGAGCTGCAATGTATTAACCACGTTCTGTTGGCCCTAAACCACAATTAATTCACAAATCAATTAATAGTCTAATCTATTTTTGTCACTCATCCCCCACTAGTGAACACACTATACCTCAAATGAAGTCCAACCTCTAGAAAAGTTCTCATATACATACAAGACATCTGATCTCTGCTTGAACACTTAGAAATCATGACCTCATAGAAGACTTCTTTACATCACTAAACAATTCTCATGATCAAGAATGTTTGCACCTTAGTTTGTGGCCAAGCCTATGACATTCAACTTACCTCTAATTGCAAAGTTCATTTTTTTTTTTCCCTACTGGCAAACATTGGGTAGATATGCTACCTCTTCTACAAGGTTGTACTCAACAAACTAAGACACACTTACCTTCACTTTCTTATTATTAGTTCTTAACAAATGTTGGGAGTCAGAGAAAAGTGCTCCAAGTTTGATAGCTTCCCCCAATATAGTTATATAATTCAGTATTGTGATCTTCAAAAATTAAGTCCTGGACAACATTAGAGAATTTAAATAGGTAAATAAATGGACATCTTTAAAATCTATGATATTGCAGCTATGGGAAGCAGCCATCAAAATAACAGTTTAGTGATAAGTACTTGCCAGGGGACATGGTGTTTTTTTTCCTACACTGAGGCCTGACCTTGCCTCTTCTCCCTTTTTAAAATTGTCTACTTAAATTTATATCATGAACCTCTGATTCCATCTATTTAGTCAAAATATATTTATTGAGCAATGCTGAGAACATTGTAAATTTGCCTTTGTGAAGTGTACATTATGTAGGAGACAATCAACAACTAATAAGGATAATTTCAAAGAGTCAGAACTGTAATGAAGAAAATGAAATAGGTGATGTGACAGAAGATGGGTGGAAAGTTTCCATAGAGGTCTCCTGTGTGTAAAGCAAGTTTTCAACATCAGCAACTAAATATCTTCCTGGGAAAGGTCAACCAAGATGATGATACTTTTTTACAATTCAATTTTCTATTTAAAGTTATTCAATTTATCCAAGATTTGCTTTAAGAAATATTGTGGGTCTACTGAATATTAAAAAAACCTAATGGAAAAGACTAATTTTATCTATTGGATCAAAATATAAACCCATATGAATTTATATGCTTTTAATGTATATTGAAATTGCCTTCATTTTATAATCTTACGGAATTATAAATGACCTTTCCTTCTTTAACCTTGAAGGTTTGTGCAAATTTTTCCAGATACTGTTCAGATTCCATCTTGCTAGGAAAACATTTCCTGTTCTTCTGGTTCTGTTTGTTTGTTTGTGTGTGTGTTTTTTTAATTTTATTTATTTATTTGACAGAGACACCAAGGGCAGGAACATGAGCATCAGGAGTGGGAGAGGGAAAGCAGGCTTCCCGCAGAGCAGGGAGCTGGATGCAGGCTTGCTGCAGGCTTGATCTCAAGGACGCTGGGATCATGACCTGAGCCAAAGGCAGATACTTAAGGATTGAGCCACTCAGACTTCCCTCTTCTAGTTCTGTTTAAACCCCAAGCTCCTACCCTGCTCTCTGGTTTTACTCATCTCCGGGGATTCCATTACACTATGAGCTCCAAGAGGGTGACAGTCTGCTGTCTGCCAGAGATAAATGAAAACACAAATCAATGATTGACCTTGGGAGGTAACATGCCATGTCATGGCTATAGATGGAGTACTGGAGGCAACTGCATATGTGACAGATGACTTTTATTTCCAGTTAAAGATTTAAGTTCCAACTCAAAAATTACATGTTGCTTATCTACATAAAAAACATGTTTTAAAATGTTATCTAAGAATAGGTTTGCTTCTCCCAAAGATCTGGATTATTTTCTTCTCAGAGATAATGAAAACTATGTAACTAACAACACCTTCCTTTTTGCTTTGAGTTTTTGGGGTGTCAGACACAAATTTATGTCTCAATTATAGCAACCATTTTGGACCTTACATCTGCTTATCTGTGTTCTCTTCCCCCCTTGGTCTGTTCCTTCTATTCTAATTTATATTTTCCTTAATCCTGATATTTTATTTATGTTTTACTATTTTGTTGGTTGTGTTTTTATAAACCATCCTAAATCCTTTGTGGATTAACTCAAAATATAAATAAGCTACTTACTTAAAACTGTTCCGAGTGCATTACTTGTACCATCTCTAAACCACATGGATTCTCAGAAAAAATAAACTTTTTTTCTCTCAGCTTTTAAAGTTCTATTTTTTCTCTTAAATTCTCCCCCCTGAAATAGTAAGCTTATTTCAAGAACATTTGTATGGAATTTCATCTATGAAAAATGCACTTAAATTTTAGACATTACTAAATTTCATTCTCTTATTTTTAAACAGTTTTTAAAAATCAAAGCTGTTTCGGGGCACCTGGGTGGTTCAGTTGATTAAGCGTCTGCCTTTCTCTCAGGTCATGATCTCAGGGTCCTGGGATGGAGTCCTGGATTGGGATTCCCTGCTCAGCAGGGGATCTGCTTCTCCCTCAGCAGCCCATCCCCTTCCCCCACTCATGCTCGCGCTCTCTCTCTCTCTCCTTCCCTGTCTGAAATAAATATATAAAATCTTTTAAAGAAAATCAAGCCTACTTGATTTTTAAAAAATCAAGCCTAGGATGAATCATTCTTTCAAGCCTTACTGCTTTCATCTCATTTGCCTTTTAATTTGCAGCTTCACATTTATGATTTTTATTTCTGGATATGACTGTGGATTTGTTCATCATCTATGTATATCATTCTTAGCTAATATCTTCAAGAAATGGTTTGGCCATTTCTAATGAAATCATTTAAAACTGTTACAGAAAATGAATAATAGCCTAGAAGCCATTGATGAGTTTGCCTACATAAATTTTTAACACTTGTGCAGAAAAATATCATTAAAGAATTTTTAAACACAAAGGAAATTTTAGAAAAATTAGTTCACATAGTTAACTAAGGAAGAATTTCTTTAATGTACAAATAGCTTTTGCAAGTAACTAAGAAAAAGACTAGTAACTCACAAGACAAATTATGTAACATTGAGGTCACCAAAAAGTAAATTTATATGTAGAAAGATGTGGAACTTTTAAAAAATTAAATTAAATTTTTTAAAATTAAGTATCATTGACATACAATTTACATTAGGTTCAGGTGTACACAATGTAGTGATTAGACAAGTATATACACTACGCTTTGCTCACCAGGAGTATACGTATCATCTGTCACAATACAATGCTATTCCAGTACCATTGGCTATGCTGCCTATATTGTACCATTCACCTCCATGATTTATTCATTCCATAACCAGTGGCTACTATACTTCCCACTTCCCCACACCCATTTTGTCCTTCCTGCCACCCTCATACCCTCTGGCAACCACCACTTTGTTCTCTGTATTTATGGGTCTGTTTCTGCTTTTTTGTTTGTTTCTTCATTTTTTTTTGTTTGTTTGTTTAGGATTTCACATATAAGTGAAATAATATAGCATTTGTCTTTCACTGTCTGAATTATTTCACTTAGCATAATACTTTCTGGGTCCATCCATGTTGTCACAGTTGGCACGATCTCATCTTTTTATGGCTGAGTAATATTCCATTGTGTGTGTATACCATAGAAAGCTGTGAAACTTTATCATAATAAATGCAACGTAAATATAAAGAACTATGAGGGGCACCTGGGTGGCTCAGTGGGTTAGGCTTCTGCCTTCAGCTCAGGTCATGATCTCAGGGTCCTGGGATCAAGCCCCATATCAGGCTCCCTGCTCAGTGGAGAGCCTGCTTCCCCCTCTCTCTCTGTCTGCCTCTCTGCCTGCTTGTGATCTCTCTCTCTGTCAAATAAATAAATAAATAAAATCTTTTAAAAAATATATAAATAACTATGAGATATTTTTTATTTATCAGATAGGCAGAGATTAAGTTGTTTGATAACAATGAGTTTTATTCAAGGTATTGGAAATAATCTTCTCCCATGCTATTGGTGAGAATGCATACTGCTGTGAGTTTCAGAAGGCAGTGTTTATCAACATTTTTAAATGTACATATTCTTTAATCTAGCCAGTTGACTCCTGGCATTTTTTATACACATACTTGAATTATAGAAATAATAAAAGATCTTATTTCCAGTATTGCTTGTAATCTTGAGATAACTAGGAAAAATATTTACCAAAAAAGTGCTAAATTTGATCATTTACTCAATAAGTACTTATAACCCGTTATGTCAGGCTTAGTCCTAAACTTTGTAAGTAGGCCAAAATGAACAAGATAAAGGCTTACATTCTAGTAGAAGTCATGGAAAACAACAAATTTTTGCTTATGTATATGTATTCATATACATATTCAGGTTGTAATGCATACTATGAACAAAACAAAATTAAGGAGCATGACAGAGGAAATAGGAAGCCTAAATTAGGTAAGGGGGGGTCAAGATAGAACTCTGAAGAGGTGACATTTAAAGTGTGACCAGAAGAGCAGGGCATAAGTCATATGGCAATAAGGGGGAGAGTGTGGTGATAGATTCATATATACAAAGGCTGCTATTAAAAAGTAAAGGGATAAATATAAATGGACTTACAAATTCATTCTATTATCTTTCTGGTTAAGAAATTATTAATGAGGGGCACCTGGGTGGCTCAGTGGGTTAAGCCGCTGCCTTTGGCTCAGGTCAGGATCTCAGGGTCCTGGGATGGAGTCCTACATCGGGCTCTCTGCTCAGCAGGGAGCCTGCTTCCCTCTCTCTCTCTCTGCCTGCCTCTCTGTCCACTTGTGATCTCTGTCTGTCAAATAAATAAATAAAATCTTAAAAAAAAGAAATTATTAATGATTAACAAATGTTACAGTGTGGTGTGTATTGTATAATCCTGTTTGTTTAGATGAATTTGTGCATGTCCATCTGTGTTTCTGTGGTGTCTACATACACATGTCTATCCATTGAAAATTTATAAAAAACATAAGCCCCCTTCCCATCAACAGTGATGGCACTTCCAAGGAGTAGGACTTGGATATCAGGGAGCTTGTAAATTTCATCTTATAACCATACATTTCATAAACACTTTCATTTTGTTATTTTTTAATAGCAATTTCAAATTTAGAATATATAAAATATGTATAAGAAATGAATAATGGGACTAGGAAGGAACAATTTTTTTTTAAGATTTTATTTATTTTATTTGACAGATAGAGATCACAAGTAGGCAGAGAGGCAGGCAGAGACAGAGGGGAAAGCAGGCTCCCTGCTGAGCAGAAAGCCCAATGCAGGGCTCGATCCCAGGACCCTGGGATCATGACCTGAGCCGAAGGCAGCGCCACCCAGGCGCCCCAGGAAGGAATAATTTTAAAACAGCTCCCTCTGAATCACATTACAGGTTTTCAGGTCTTTCTTAATCCTCCTTTATTACTTAATGAAATTATATCAGCCTATTTGTCCATCAGTTTACACTTGGATGAATGTATTCCTAAAATCAATCTGATAAATTTCTCCATTTATTTTACTGAAGTAATATTACATTTTTTGTTAAAAGAGCATACCATTGTTTAAGAATTCAGTCTTGCTATAAATATAATATTAATGTGGGTGTGGTAAATAGATTACTGAGTTACAGCACCAAACTTGAGTCATAATTAGTTATTTTAATTAACTATTAATTATTTGTGTCTTGTTCAGAAGATGGCCATCAGAAAGATCTTTCTCCAGAATTTAACATATAAATACTTTTTTAGTATAAACACATTACCTTTTGCAAAACACTTCTGCATTTATTTCAATCCTGATGTCACTTCCAAGGTGAGTCTATATTCTCCAATATAACAGCATATTATCTTGACTCTGTCATTGTTGTTGCCCTGTTTTTATAATTTATATTGATTGTGTTGTCAGGCTCCCTTATAGTATTGTGAGCCCCCAGAGGAAAACTGATATGTCTCTCGAAACAAAAACAAGTCCTAAAAGAGTTTCCTTAAACCAAGAGCTGTTTGAGCCTAAAGAAGCAAAAAAAGACACAAAACAGCTATAATGAAAAAAAAATCACTGCTATTTTTTCCTGCATATTCTTTTTATCTTCTGACATGATTACAGATTATATATATACAAAAATAATTTCTGAAATATTACTTTGTATTTATTCTTGCATAACCATTTTTGACTCAAGAATATATCATGCATATGTTTTCAGTGTTAAGTATTACTCAACAAAAGCATTTAATAGCTATATCATTTCATTCATATGCATCAATCAATCTTCTAACAGAATTTTGGGGTAGTTTCTAATTTATTTTCTGAAGGAAATGGTTATGTTAGATAAAATTAAAAAGATAAATGTTGAGAATAAAGAGAAAACATACATGTGGCAATAGCTAGAAATGGTCTTTCCTCCATTCAGTATTTTCTATCTTCTGCACGCTACCACCTATCCTCACCAATCCAATTTACCCACCACTCTCCTAGCTTTGGTCAGCTCTGGGGTCTCGTCTGATTTGCGTAAGCTGAGGACTACTTCACTTATATTCCTTTAAGACCTCAGCTGTCCCTTTTCAAGGACACAATCAAAATTGGGCTTGTCAAGATTATGATTATTTAAGCCATACACAAAACAGTATTTAATGCCATTGTTCTGTAGCTTGAGTAAATCCTAGGGAAATCTCTCTCTCTGTTTTTTCTTGGGCTTGAAGTAACAGGCAATTTTGCTCCTTTCAGATGCTTCCCAGAATCCTGTCTAATTAGTAAAATTCTGTTGCCAAAAACCAATTTTGATTCAATAGTAAAAGTTGGATTAAATGAGAAAGCTTTAAGGTAACTGGGGGTTGAGGTAGCATGTTCAAGTGCTTGGGCTCTACTAAGAAGAGCCTGGACCTTTTTTCCCAAAAAAGAGGTCTCTTCAACCCTCCCCCCAAAGAGCTGATGTAGCATGGACAGATACATTGGCTTTGCTGATACCAAACATCCATTGGGATCTGATGACTTAAGAGAGGAGATGAGAGAGATCCCACTCCCGGAGACCCACTGGCTTTCACCATTCATTTCATGTCTTTCCGTAGTTAACTGTACCATCATATCATGCCCTTCTGGTAGAAGCAGTAAAGTAACTTTGAATATGTGTTTGTTTCTCTTCATTAGATAAAATCTAAAAGCAAAGAAACTGTAAATGGCTCCCGCTTACAAATCCAATTTATGCAAGTGCCAACCTCTGATTTAGAATAGTAGCTTGAGTGCTTCTTCATGCAGAAATTTGCAATTGGAAGGGACATACACAGCATCAAATAATGGAACAATGAATTCTTATTGCACCCTATCATCAAAAAGGGCAAACAGATTTGAAAGGTAGTAGGGAGCAAAGTACTATGCTATGCCACCCGGAATGCTCAGGGAGAGAAGGCTTGACAGGATTTTGGACAACAGGACAACTCAGAACAACTGAAGCTAATCCCTGCCATACAGAAGGCTTTCCTAATCAGTAGGGTTGAAAGATCAAAGGTTGGCATTTGAACAGAATGTCAGGATGAGGAGGTCATAGAGAGGGAGTAAATAATTTTGAGTGTTTATGTTGTGGATAAACCACACATTTTCCCAAATGAGAAGCTCTGGTTTACATTGCACAGCTAAATAATGACAGAGCTGGTGTGTGTGTGTGTGTGTGTGTGTGTGTGTGTATTATACATATATGTATATACAAAAATGTGTGTATAAATATACATATATATTTAAGTCAGGCTGTACTGTCTCTGAAATATGAACTTTTGTTGAAATAACTGCTTCTTTATCTGCTTTCTCTTGCTTTGATTCTACCAGTCTTCATTAAACATAAATATTCAAAGCAGATGTTTTGGCCGCATCCTCATTGATCGTCAAGACTAGTAATAAAAGATTTTCCAGGAAAAATTCACTATTATATAGTTTAAAAGTACATACCTATAATTAATATTTGCTTCTTCCCATATACTCGTCTCAAAACGATGTCATTCACCTATATTTACTTATGTAGACCTCACAATGACCTTATACAGAAAATACTTCAACCTAAATTTATTGATTCATAAGATCTTCTTTCTGGAATAATGTGCTATTTCTGGTGCTTCTCAGAATTTTAGAAGTGCTACATTCCACATCTCTACCCCAAATTCTTCTGTTGGTATTAGTGAGATTCTTATCTTGCCAACTTGGCTAACACAGGTTCAGCTTCTTTTTAGAGGCTGCTGCCTCACTTTAACATGCTGCTATATAACTTTTACAGATTGAAAAGGCATAGGGACAACTTCTTTTAAAATAAGAAGATGTGTTTCAATAAGGCTGGCAGTGTTATAGCAAAGGGGGAATTGACCTTTTATCTCTTTGAAATCCTGTTCTGATGAGTTCTGTTATCTCAGAAACATTGTAATAGCAGGAAATTTTTAAATGGTGAGGTAAATGCTTAAAGCGTAGACGTTTTTCCATTTTCTGTTTTTGCTAATTTTTATCTGTTCACCTATATTTACATGCTTTATTTCCTTCTTAAAATATGTCTTTCCAGGGTACCTGGGTGGCTCAGTCGGTTAAGCATCTGCCGTCGGCTCAGGTCATGATCCCACGGTCCTGGGATTGACCCTCATGGTGCTCCCTTCTTAGCAGGGAGTCTGCTTCTCTCTCTTCCTCTGCTGCGCCTCCCCCGCCATCTTGTGCTTACTCTCTCTAGTCCTGTCTCTCCCTCTCCAATAAATAAATTCTTTAAAAAAAGATGTCTTTCCTTTGGATGAAATACAGTTTTCATTTTAAAGTCAATACATTTAAATGAAATTAATGTACCTGAGTAATACATATTCAAATCATATATTTAGAATGCAGTCTGGTTTCTTCTTGACTCAATTCTGGAACAACCCAAAGACTAAATGACAGTAAAGAAAGCTTTCTTTACTTCAAGTAAAATTGCTCTTTGATGAATAAGGGTGTCCTGGGAAAATTTATGATATATGTCTTAGATTTATGATACATGCCTTCTTCTAAACATAGTTTTCCCTTTTTAGATATTCTTTCCTTCTCTGGGGTCATGTTATTCTCATTACATCCTTTTTGAAGAAATTTTCCCCCCAGTAATCATTACCAACTTACTGTCTTGAAATGCATTCATTGAATTCCTCATTTATGCAGAGGTCTTTCCTTTTTTCAGGAAGGGCTGCCAAGAATAAGATAAAGTTTAACCCAAAAGAGAGAACGTCATTTTGAAATAACAGTCACTGGGACAACTTGATGTATTAATATTTGGTGATAGGAAGTCCTTCTATTTAACCTTCGAACCCATACCACATTACCCAAATTTATTTTGAAGGCTGTATCTTTGTTAAAGCACACACATTTCCCAAATATTACAATTTGCTTAAGATTACAGAGCTAGCTAATGAGAGTACTGGATTTCTCCTTGAGTAGACCATACTACCTCCCGAACATGAAATTTTATTGAAATCATTACTCTTTTATGTCTAATTGTAATCATTTTGTTCTTTCTCTCTACCATTTATCTACAGATCTTCATTAAAAATAAATATCCAAGGCAAGTGCTTTGATATTGTATGTATTATTGTTATTATAAATTATTTGTTAATCCTTTATGTGTGTTTTCTTATTTCGTCTGCCTATTATGATGCTGAATGGATAGGCCTAAACCTAGGTTTCAAATATCTGAGGAATAATAAGGATTCTCATTTCAGAGTTAATATTTTCACTATAAAATTATTAATCATTTTAAACAAAAATTCTAACCTTTCCCAGAATATATATTTATTTTAAAAATACTTATTTACAACTACAACAACACTTTAAATATGATTATCTTAGAGAAGATTAATGCTTATGAATGCCTCATGCACTGATTGTTTTATGTCGGGCTTTTATTGTATGTTGATATGAATCTCTGAATGTAATTTGAACTTGGTGATATGATTCTCTAAGGTAGTAAGTTATGTCATAGTGAAAGTCTTATATAATAAATTTTTCCCAACAATAACTTTTTTAAAAATCAATTCATTATTTTATAGTATTTGATTGGGTTTGGGTTTTACATAAAAAGATTTCTAATTTGCATACCTAAAATATGAAGTTAGTTGTGCCATCCCTATTACTTTTCTAAGTTTGGAATTATTCTTGTTTTGTTTTCTTTTCTTTCCAGATCTATCACATCTCTAGTCTTTGCTGAATTCATCTAACCAATTATTACCTAGAGTATCATTATTTTCTAGAATAAATTATTTAGTAGTGTGAGACTTAATGAATTCTGGAAATGAGGACTGAGTCTCAATAAACTCAGAAGTTCAGAGTAATTTCTCAAAGTTCAGAAGAAAAAATCTCATTGAGCCATCAGAAATTAGCAAGAAGGGCTATGGTAAACCTTGCTGTTCTCTTTAGACTGCAAGTCAGTAAGAATTTGGGGCGGGGTGGGGGGAGGTAGAATAAAGCCTGCTGACTAGAGCACTTTTTCCTTAGGATCTTTCTATCAAATTGGAGAGTGCTGTTTGTTACTGTTTTTCTGAAGATGGCATCAGATTATAATAAAAGTGGCCTATACTTTTGTTTCTACCATTTGGAAGTAAACAGGGAAGGAAGTAAACATTAGTTTTAAGAAATATTAAACCTAGAAAACCACTGTCCCGGGAGTTAGAAAAGTGAACTGAATTCTCAGCTAAGCTTTGCCTCTGTCAAGTTTGATATTTTCTACAAATCATTGATTGCTCTGATCTTCAATATATTTTTCTTTAAAATGAAGGAAACAGACTAGGTGGTATCTCTATTTTTTTTAATAAGGAGCTAGATTTGTATATATGTAAAGACACATTAATGTAGACTAATTAATGTTAAAAAAAAAAAACAGGGTGCACAAAAGCCAGGCAGGAAGGAGGTTTCCCTCAGACTTGGACGGGCTTCTTTGGGTCATCTGAGGCAATATTTTGGTTGCTGCAGGAAACATACCCTGTGGGGAGAGTAAAATCTTAGCTTTACAGGAGCAGCTACAGTGGACCGAATGAAAAAAATTATAGTTCCCTGAATGAAGGCCAGCACAGGTTGAATGTGCAGTCTGTGTTTGCTAGAAAAGTCCATCTCAGACTTTTTCAGGTTACATAACACAATCACTCAGGGAGTTCTAAACTACAGTGGTGCCCAGGCCACACTCTAGAACAAGGAAATCAATCTCTCAGGGTGTTGCATAAGCAGAAGTGGTTTTTAGGTGGCTGTCAGGTGATTCCAAGACACAAACAAAGCTGAACACCAGTGATTTCACACACCATTGGCAAATTCACGTTCATTTTAATTATCTACTCAGTCTAGTCGTTGGTGGAAAAAGACAACAGAGGTAGCTTTATCAAAAATGATTCGAGGGAGGGGTGCCTGGGTGGCTCAGTCCTTAAGCATCTGCCTTTACCTTAGATCATGATCCCAGGGCCCTGGGATGGAGCCTGACCCCAGGGTCCTGGGATCAAGCCCCACATTGGGCTCCCTGCTGGACAGGAAGCCTGCTTCTCCCTATCCACTCCCCCTGCTTGCATTCCTGCTTTCTCCGTCTCTCTCTCTGTCAAATAAATAAATAGAATCTTTAAAATAAATAAATAAAATTAATTAATTAAAATTTAAAAAGAATGATTCGGGGGCACCTGGGTGGCTCAGTTAGCATCTGCCTTCAGCTCAGGTTGTGATCTGGGGGTCCTGGGATCAAGCCCCTAGTTGGGCTCCCTGCTCAGCAGGAAACTGGTTCTCCCTCTCCCTGGGTCCCTCCACCCTTGCTCATGCACGTTCTCTCTCTCTTTCTCTTTCAAATAAAAACAAAAAAAAGAATGATTCTGAGATCATTCTGTTCAGTGCAAAGAAGAGCTGTGGTGTGTCAGTGAAGGTCATCACTGGCAAATGAGAACTGAGTGAGGACTCACTATCACATATTTGCCATCCCTGTGTTAGAGTTTTTGTTTCTGCTTTTGTTGTTTCGTTCGTGTTTTTTTTTTTTCCTGCCTGCAGGTTTTCAGAGGAACGAGTAGTGTCTGCTCATAGAGAGTTTTGAAATATCCATAAGTTCTTTAGAACTTGCATGCTTTTACCTACTATGAATAATTTGGCTTTACTTCTATATAGTTAACTCCAGGTTGCATAGGTTTTACTCCTGGAACCCTCCCAGGAAGGGCCAAATAGTTGAGAATGCATAGGAAAAACAAAAACTCAAACAATTAAAAAAAACTTCTCAGTTTTATGGTAGCTTTGTAGACGTTGGTACATTGATTCTCATGAAACACTTTAAAAATAAGACGTATACTCATTGTGAAAGTTTAAAAATCAATGCCCACAATATAAGTGACTTTTACAATCATGGTAAAAATCATCTTCCATTCTGAGTTTAAACTTGCATCATGCATCTATCTTTCCAATGTTAAAACTAACAAAAATTATTTGAACTTGTTTCTTTTCCTGCTTCAATTTTATTTCTTCTTAATAATTTCAAAATTATTTTTTAAGAAAATTAAAAAAAATAGCCTGACCTATTGCCTCCATATCTTTACTACTGAATCCTTTAGACCCTTGTAGCTGACTTCTAACTACTACATTATGTAGATTTTTCTTTTTTCTTTTTTTTTTTAAAGATTTTATTTATTTATTTGACAGAGAGAGATCACAAGTAGACGGAGAGGCAGGCAGAGAGAGAGAGAGAGGGAAGCAGGCTTCTTGCTGATCAGAGAGCCTGATGTGGGACTCGATCCCAGGACCCTGAGATCATGACCTGAGCCAAAGGCAGCGGCTTAACCCACTGAGCCACCCAGGCGCCCCTAGATTTTTCAATTTAGGACTTCCATATACAGATGGTGGGATGACACCAGATTACAAAATCTTCCTTCTTGTGCTTGATAACATGCAAAACTTAAAAATTTTAAGGCAAAAATTTTCTAGTATTAAACAAACAAGAAAAGGATTTTAATTTCATGTCATATACCTCAAGGTGACAGCCACGAAAACTGGTAAATTGTGGATAATACTACTCTTAAGTACCCCTAATCCAACCTCAGAAGCTGTACTCTGACTAAACAAAATCGTAACAGTGCTCACTTAGACCATCATGTTTCCAAGTAATTAGGCTTATGAATATTATTTTTTTCCCTTCTTAACTTGGGAATGAGGATTAGAAAAGGTGGAAAACCACAAGATGGTTGAGTGAAAATAGAAGTAGTTGCCATAGAGAATCTGGCTAAATAGTAAGGATGAAATATGGTATCTGACTCTCACTGACAGAAATAGAGCCTCTAGGATCTGTTGGCAAATTAGGGAGCCATCAGGATTTATTTATGCCCTTATGATAAATGACTGCATTCCCTACTAGGTTAAGTATAGCCTGGCATAGGACAATTAAAATAATCTAAAATAAGAGTACAGAAGTAATTCCAGCTGAATTCTCCTTATCTGGACAAAACTGCTTAAGTTCAGCATGAATATGAGGTAAAGAAGAGTCATAGTGGCCAGTGCAAAACCTGCTACTGTAAGAAGAAAGTAAATTAAAGTAAAAGAACAAACAAGTAAATGAAAGATGAAGTACTGATCTAGAGGAAGAAACTAAAAAATGAAAATTTCTTTGGAATATTTAATTTTTTAGATAACTCATTGAAATAAGAGGTTATAGACCATTGATAAAATAATAAGGTAATTCCTTGTTTGATTTTATCCCAAAATTTCAGAATAATAAAGCCAGTTTGCAACTCCAAGTGGATGCATATTGAACATTTCAAGGTTAACAAGATCAAAGCAAAATTTTTCAATCATAAATATCTTTGTCTTTCAGTCTTCCTCATTATAATAAAAGTCACCCCCAAGCACATGTTTACTTAAGCTAGAAATATACTCTTTTTCCCTCTTTCCATCATCTCTCACAGCCATTTGTTCATCAACAAATCTTATCTAGACAGAAAATCAATAAAGAAACAGTGGCTTTGAACTACACTTTAGAACAGAAGAATCAAACAGATATATGCAGAACATTCCATCCAAAACCAGCCCAATACACATTCTTTTCAGGAGCACATGGAACATTCTCCAGGAGAGATCCTATGTTAGGCCACAAAACAAGTCTCAATAAATTTAAGAATGAAATCACATCAAGCATCTTTTCCAGCCAAATGGTATGAAACTAAAAATCAATTATACCAAAAAAAAAAAAAAAAAAAAAAAAAAAAAAACCCAACCTGGAAAAAACACAAATATGTGGAGGCTAAACAGCATGCTACTAAACAACTAATGGGTCAATGAAGAAAGCAAAGAGGAAATTTAAAAAAAAATACATAGAAGCAAAGCTTATTCTGAGTTATCACACACACACACACACACACACACACACACACACAATCAGGAAATAAGATCCAACAAACTCAACTCTTAAAAAGTTTTCTTGAAACACAACTGTGGAAAAAAGAAACTATAAGGCAACATTCCAAACTGAATGAATAGATTTCAACAAGCATTGGTCAATAGGAAAAACCATGATGAATGAGAAACTAATAAAACTAGAAACAGAAGTAGAGAAAAAATAAGGAATGAAAAGAATTGTTAGAAGTCAGGAAATAGATGTAAAAAAAAAAATTATGTCCAAAACAATTAAATTACAAAGTGTATGTGAGAGGCTTAACTCAAGTGATAATTTAATAAGGATCATTGAGCAAGGTAGAAAATAAACTAAGAATGAAATAAATTAAAGAAGAATCCCTGAAACAAGAAATTGTAAAAACCATGAGACTGCACATGTTTATTTCTATGTGAATACATTTGAAAACCTAATTGAAGTAGATAACTTTCTGTGGAAATACAGTTTATCAAAATTGATCCCATTCTATAAAGAGAATCTAAACAGACCGATTTTTGTACAAGAAATAGAGATAGTAATTAAATAACTGTTCCCTTTTCCTTCTAAGAGCAACTAACCCAGATATTTTTACAAAGTCTATTAAACCTTAAAGACCAGATAGACCTAATGCTCTATGAATGGTTTCAGGGAATTGTAATGAATTATATCCCCTAATTATTTTTATTAATTCTTTATATATGAACCTGGTAAATACAGAAACATTGTTGTGAATATTAATGTAAAAATACCAGATAAAGTGTTAGAAATCTAAATCCATACTAAGAAAATAATACAAGTGATCAGGTGGAATTTATTCTAGTGATGACAATTTGGTTGAATATTAAGAAATCATTTAATATAATAAACTATGATAAAATGACAAAGAAAAAAATAAGGTAATCCTGTATTTCCATATATGCTAAAACTATAGCAAAATTCAGTACTTCTTCCTGATTAAAAACAAAACAAAATAATTCAAGAAAATAGGCTATCTTAGTTTTTATAGAATGAGAAAATACTAAGGGCATTTTACTAAGATAAGGAACAAGTAAGTCCAGGATGCCCATTTTCTCCACTACTATTCAGCATTCTATTATATACATTTGTCAAAGAAATTAGACAACTCAATCAAAGATATATATATATATATATTTTAAATAAATATATAATTAAATAAATATAAATATCTATTTATAGATGCTATAACAGTGAACTTTGGAAACTGAAAAGAATCATTGCTAAAACTAACAATTAACTAATATTACAATAATAAAAAACTAATAAAATAAAAGTTAGTAGGCTAAAAAAATTACCATACAAAAATCATTAGCCTTCATCTATGTAGACAGTAACCAACCAGAGGACATAATATATGAAAAATAACCTATTTGCAATAGCAACAAAGATTAAATACTTAAAAATATGAACAAGAATTGCATAAAACATATATGAAGAATACTTTAAAACACTCCTGAAAGGTACTGAAGTAGACCTTTAAATATGAGACGCCATCTGTTCTTGTATAGGATGACTCAACATCATAATCATGTCAATTCTCCCTAAAGTAAAGTGAAGTCAATGTAATCCTAATAAAAATACGAACAAGTTTTTAAATAAAGTTTGACAAATCAATACATGTATACCTCATTGTATTGTGGTTCATTTTAATGTGTTTTGTAAAAATTACGTTTTTTACAAATTGAAGTTTTGTGGTAACCCTCCAGTTGAGGAAGTGTATTGGTGCCATTTTTCCAACAGCATTTGCTCACTTCATGTCTCTGTGTTATATTTGGTAATATCCTATACTTTTACATTTGTTACAATGATCTGTGATCAGTGATATTCATGTTGTAATTGTTTTGAACCACCTTCATATAAGATCACAAGCTATTCATAAATGTTCCACCATTTTCTGACTGTTCCACAAACCAGCCTATCCCTGGTCTCTCTCTCTCCACTAGCAAAAAGATCACGCACTAAGCTCAGATGATGATTAGCAAATTGCAGGATTAAAGTGTCTTTAGATCAAGGTATGTACATTTTAGAGACACATTGCACACTTGATACACCACAGTTAGATATAAAACTAACTTTTCTATGACTGGGAATCTAAAAAATTCATTAGACTCTCTTTATTGTGATATTCGCTTTGCAAAACCAAACCTGCAATATCTTTGAGGTATGTCTATATTTCCCAAAAGTGTATAACTGAAGAAAGACAGATATTTAAAGAAAACAAAGTAATTTCTAATGCTAGAATTTCTAAAGCTAGAGTAAATTCTGATGATTTCTTATCACACTTAGAAATACCCCAAATACTGATCCTTATTTATAGGGTTCTATGTGATCTGGCCCCTCTCTGTCATCTCTGAGCTCATCTATCTCCCTTCCAGATTCAGCTTGTTCCAGCTGCCTGTCTTATATTGGTTTATACACTCTCTACCCCTTCACCCTCTCTTTACCCTGTTGTGTTTACTTCTTTTGTATTAATCACATTTAATCTACCTCAAATAAACTCAAATTAAGAGCCACTCTTATGAAATGCAAACCCTAAGGAAGTATGCTGTTGTTTTCCTCATTTCTTTTTCCATCTCTAGCTAGTACATTGCCTGGTACATTCTAAGTACTAAATAATACTTTCTAAGCAGTCGTCACTCATGACTTCAACTGGTAAATTCAAGGTTTTGTTTTGTTTTGTTTTTCTTTTCTTTTTTCTTTTCTTTTCTTTCTTTAAACTAATCCATAATATTATGGCATTTAACTCTGGCTCACTCATAGCTTCATTAATTTCTGCCCTTCCCTGGCTTTTGTGCCACTGTCTCCCTAGTTTTCTTTTTATCTTTCATACTCCTTTCTCTTCTTCATGCCTTTGACTTCTCTTAATCTCCACTTAAAGGTTTTCTACAGAATTCTGTTGGGCTAGAATGGCCACTCATAAGGGAAAATGCCTAAATTTGGAAATATAATAAATGGCTAGAATCCCAAGACTTGCAGTGTAACACGTTCACCCTCATTAAAAGAATCCTATCTGCCTTCATGTCTGAGCTGTAGGAATTTTTCATTATCCTTCTATGCATTAATTAAAGTAACACTAGCTGTAACAAAAAATCCTGAACATTACCCTAGCTTAACTGTATGAGTGTATTTCTTGTTCATGTTGTAGTCTACCTGTTTATACAGCTCTGTTCATATTGGGTATCTAATGCACTCTAAGATTGGAATCACTTATGTACAGTTAGTGGATGGAGGAAGAGCATGAAGGGAGATCCTGTGCACAAGGGCATCCTTTAAGTATCTTGCACCATGTCTGCTTTTATGGCACTGACCAATAGCACTCAGTCACATAGTCGAACTCAATCAGAAGTCTGAGAAATATAGTCTAGTTGTGGGTTCAGGAGGAAGAGGACCCAGGCTTTGTGAACACAGTAGTCTCTGTCATACCAAAATGGAAGCATAGTAGAAGTCTACAAGGCAAACATGATGGTATCTGGTAGTTAACCTGATATAAGAGGAAGCAATAAGACATAAACTTTATGAGCATGTTTAGTGCAAAGGACAAACTCTTTGCTAAGACCTGATCTCTGTTTCTAGTATTGCCTAGTAGGTCATCAACTTAAACTCTGAATTGGGGATTTGAGAGCTACATTTATGAAGACTGTTAGCCTCCCACCTCGTATGGGCCCTTGGTTTAGACATTGTAGTATTGGATTTCTCAAATTTAGAGTGTCCCTATGACTCCTTCCTCAGTTTTCAAAGACAAGCAGTTCTTACATGACCTGTCAGCTTCTTCAGCCATGCCACAGTGGAGCTGTGGTCTAGCATCAGGACTAAGAGACTCATTTGAGCAGACTTTCTTTGCTCCTCTTAGGTCCTCTTATTTCTCTATGCATTCTCCCTTGGCAAGCTCAGAAATAGGCCCAGTTTCAAGTGTTCTCTGTGCATTATAATACAATTCACAGCCATTTTCTGAATGTTTTAACTTAGATGTCATGTTTGTAGTTAAAAATGTGAGCTATGAAATCAAATAGATTTTTGATCTATTTGAAAAATAGATCTAATTTCTCATCTAATAGCTGTGTGTCTTTAGGGAATTTACTTAACCCGTCACCACTTCTGCCTCCTCATCCAAAAAAAATCAAGATGTGATGACACCTGTTAACCTATTGTTAACATCACTTAATTGTTATAAAAAAAAAACACCCTGTAAGTGACATTTTCTTACTGTATTTCTTATGCTAGTTCAAAGACATGAGTACCCCCTAAATTGTCCAAGTGAGAAATCTGGTTGTCAGCCCAAACACCTT
This sequence comes from Lutra lutra, assembly GCF_902655055.1. Classification (NCBI taxonomy): domain Eukaryota; kingdom Metazoa; phylum Chordata; class Mammalia; order Carnivora; family Mustelidae; genus Lutra; species Lutra lutra. Next base: position 46,953,967 of record NC_062283.1, on the reverse strand, counting down.
CTCTGCCACACTAATTAGTTGTCAAAATCTATTAATTTTACCCTTGTGACAGAAACTGCTGGCTGCTCAGGAAAACTCTTCTTTCTGGTCATCTGGCTAGATGACATTATAGTTAGGTGTGGTCCTAAGACTGACCTCTAACCAGGGAAATATGGGTGGAAGTGTTACGTGTCACTTCCGGGGATGGCTCATAGAGACTTACAGGTTGATTCACCATACTCTTTCCCTTCTGCTTTCTGTGTTTGCACTCAGGGTGACCTTGAACATCACTTGCTGAAGACATGGAGCTTGCTTCACTCAGATTCTGTGAATTACTGTGTGGAGCAGAAGATCACTGTCCCACTGCCATCTTTCCTTTTTATTTTTTTTTACATTTAAATTCAGTTAACCAACATATTAGTTTCTAATGTAGTATTCAATGAATCATCAGTTGCGTATAACACCCAGGGCTCATCATATCATGTGCCCTCCTTAATGCTTATCACCCAGTGACCCCATTCCCCATTCACCTCTCCATCCACCACCCTCAGTTTGTTTCCCAGAGTTGAGAGTGTCTCATTTTTTGGCTCCCTCTGATTTCTTCCCATTCAGTTTTCCCTCCCTTCCCTTGTGGTCTCCTGCACTATCCCTGCCATCCTTCCATTAACAGTTAATATAGACCTTCCGTGGCTGTCAGGACTTCTCTGTTGAGCAAGAAATATACTTGTGCTGCCAAATATTTGGGAATCTATTTGTAATAGTGGTTTGACTACTTTTAAAATCCTTTAAAAAAAATTCTGTTACCTGTTAGATACTATTTATGACCCATGAGGCACCTGATTATTATAAATTTTCTCTTCATTCAAAATCTGCTTCACCTTCCTCCCTGTGCATATCATGCTATGTATCTATACTAGGACATCTCACCGATACCATGATGGAACATGTGTCATTTTCCCTTTGTAGGTTATTCTGTGTACCTTAGATGTCTGACTTCTTTATCTACAATTGGATTCCCATTAATATACAAGGACTCAATTTAGATACCACTCTGTGATTCTTCACTTCATTCTCCAGCTCCTACTTGGAATGAGATATGTCTTCATTTCTTCTCAACACTCTGTACATTTCTTTAATATTTCTCTTAGCAGGTCTTTGTGTAACTATTTGCTTACCAATTTTTATTGTGAATACTAGGATGTTTCTTCATTTAAGACTAGAGATTTTTCTTTTTAAATATGGTCATTTTTGTATTACTCAACATGCAGTCATTTTCTGGGAAGACATTTACTGAATGAATGATTGTTCTTTCCTCACTGTGTCATAACAAACTATCCCAGCATTTAGTGGCTTGAAACAACCATTTTATTTTATTTACAATTTCAGAGGTCAGAAGTTTGTGAAGGGAGTGGTTGCTGGGAGAATGGCTGCTTCAGGATTCTCTTCCATGATGGCTGTTTCATTTACATGTCTGAGCCTTAGAGCTCCTTGGTGTCTCTCTACATCTCTGTCTTTATCTCCGTCTCTGTATCTCTATCTCCATCTCCATCTTTATCTCTCCTCCCTCCACATGGTGTCTCACCTTCCAGAGATTCTCCATGTGGCTTGTGCTTCTCACATCATGGTAGTTTCAGTGTTGCGCTTCTTCAATTAAGCTGACTTCCACAAGGATGTGCGCTCAACAAAATGTTCAAAATAGGCTTGGTAGAACCTAAAAAATTGGCTATGATCTTACCCTGGATTCCCAAGACATCACTTCCTCTGCATTTTATTAGACATGTAAAGTCATAAGGCAAGCCTGATTTCAAGGGAAAGAGTCCATCTGTCAATGGGAAGAGTAGCATCTTTAATATAGTACAATAAATAAATGGATATACTGAGCATACTCAATATCTGAGTAGTGAATATACCGATAATTAAAAATAAAATCCCCAAACAATTCCACTGTACAGTTAAAATGTTATACACTCAAGTGTACCAGATACAATAATAATTTGGGAAAACCACATGATCTATGGATTTGGGGAGTCAAAATCTGAAAGTGGATATGTATGTAAGTGAATCATAGTTCCTCCTATTCCGTGTACAGAGAGTACATTATTGTATCTCAAGTAAACTCAGTAAAAGACCAAAGTGAAAATATTCATAAAAACAAAAATTGATTTTAACATTAGCTAATGTGCATAGGTCTTTAAGAAGATGGGTAGCTTTTTCAATCATTGAAAAGATAAGAATAAATGTGTATATAAAAAATGCCCAATTTTGATGTGTTAATAAGAACTACCCTTTTTCTGGCTTAGGATTTTGCCAACAGGTATAAGGTCATAATTATAGCTTGTTCTGATATGATAGTTATAAGTATTATAAAGCAAATGAAGACAAAATAGGTTATTTTTTTCTTCGAGGAGTATATATGTATCAGTTGCTATCATGTATCTTGAGGATAGAGGAAAACTTGTGAGTGAGGGTTGTGTTTCAACTGAAGGGAGTTGAGGCTGCCAATAACAACTATGCAGGGGGAGGTTATTTCTAGGACAATTAATGAAGTAGATTTTTGGATCAGTGGTAGGGTAAAGTAGGGGACCTCCTCTTTGTACTCTGGAACTCATACATCTCTGATTATAAGACATTCCAGAACTATTTCAGGAATGATCTCCAACTATCCCTCACCGTGTGAAAGTAGTTTGGGAATAAGGTTACTAAAATGAATGTATCATCCATCAACCACAGCAACAGCTGCAAATGTAGTGAAATGAGGCAGAAAAAGTCTCTGAAGCAAGTTTGGGCAGCCATGAGTGAGACTCATAATGAATATCTGTCATAGTTCAGTTGCAGAAAATAGCAACCATTCTAGTTATTTTAAGGAGAAAGAGATTTAAACCAGGAAGTTGTCATAAGAATTATGGGCCGAATGTTCAGGAGTGAACCCCCAAAACACACTGCTTAACTGGACTTCCAGAAGAGCTGCTACCTCTATCCCAGTGAGGATGGAGGGGCCTCCAGAGGTCATCCTGTACACTTTGGGGCTTAGGGACCTACTTAAGTAGCAGTGATCCAGCATACCTACATGTCAGCAATCCCAGAACCCATGACTGCAACACCACAACATGCTTGCTCCACACCTCCATGCCCCTTTTGCTTGCAGCAACAGCAGCTTCTCTGCAGCCTCACTTCTGCCCATCTCATCTTGAGAGTGCGTTTAACTGGCAGATGCTAATTCCCATCCATAACTCTGGATATAAGGGAGTTTGTGCAAAGTAGTTTTTAGCTCTCCAGCCTCTCATGGTTAAGGAAGGCACTTAGGAAGAGGCTGCAATGGCTGATGATTGCCTCTTCACCTCATCCACCACAGGGTGCCCTGAACATTAAGAGCAGCCAGAGTGGTACATTGTGTGGAAGAAGGGCACTGGCCTCCTCTCCCCAAGGCTGTCCTGTGGCTATCAGACTTCCAGCCTTCTTCCCACAGAGTCCATGCTCCACACAGGGCCAGGTGGTTGTAGAACTGGGAGCCCGTGGTAAGATGCAAATTCTGGTGAGTGGCGGGACAGAGGAAATAGTTCTCACACAGAGTTGGACAACACCCCTGGGATAGGTTTCTCCTGTGAAGCTTGTGTAAGGCTCCTGCTCTAATACTTTGTTTATATGAAGGAAATACATCTTGATTTTGTGTGGTTTTGGATGCATGAGGCCAGGCATGTGCAGCTTTCATACTTAAGAAAAAATCCCACAAAGCAAACTTTGAGCCCAAACGTCAAGATCTCCCAGACAAAACTGTGATACAATTTACTCTAGGACCCTGAAGCCCTGGCCAAAACAGGGCTATAAAATGAAAGCTCAGAAGCATTTTAGAAGTTGTTCCAAATATTAAGGAAATGATATATGTTCATTATAAGGATTATAACGGGTTTTAGTGCTTTTACATAAGGAAATTGCTATGTCAAGCCAGTATCGATAGTAAAAGGCACAATTTTGCTAACTTATGAGAAGATGAAACATGTAATTTTTAATTAGTTAACATTGGATTAGCTTTTAAGTTGAGCACTTGGAGTAAATGAACACAGAAGATAAAGCTGCACTGGGGTTGTCTCATCGGTATTGCTTGAATGAATCACACCTACAACTGAAAGTATGAGCCCACAGACTGTGCTGCTTTCTGGGTAGGATTAAAAATAAATTGATAAATAAATCTGTACTTGAAATAAAAATGTACTCTTATGGCAGCTATGTTACTAGTTTTTCTTTTCATGAGAAAACTAATACCTAAAAGCTCTCTAATTGTCCTCAACTGTGTTGTAGCATTTAGTATAGATGGAGATTTAACAATGAATAAATTGTTCTTTCACATGGGTAAAACAATATACATAAATGAGATTTATTACCTCGGGACCAGGGCTTATTATACACAAATAAAAGTAATCATATTAAATCTCTATTGCACTGAAGTTCAGACGCTAACCCTTACCCTCCGTCAGGTTCTCACTGACTCTGCCCTACACACAATCCAAAGTCTCCCCCTTTTTGCTATTGCATCTCGTGTTTTCCTCTACGATAGTACTAATTGCCTTGAATTTTAACTTTTGGTGTGATTTCCTTTCTACATCAACAGAGCATGCTCCATGAGGTCAGTGTTTTTGTTTTATTTTGCTTTGAATCCTCAGCATCAAAAGCATAGTGTCTCACATCAAGTAGGAGTGCTATAAATTTGGGTTGAAGAAGTATCTACAATTGCTTATGCCTTTGGCTTGCTTATTCAATTCACCCCCCGATGTTTCACTCAATGAGAAAATAGGTGATGGAGGAGGTTGCTGAAGAACACAGTTAACATTCTGCCTATAATTGTATTGGAGAAAAAAAAGCTAACAAACCAAAATAAATTCATGTAGTATACCAACAATGGTGTACAATCTAATCTATTTGATAGACCCAGAGCTTCAATATGACAACTAAGATAATTCACAGGAAGGAGAGATGGTAATAGATATGTGTGCTGATGAACGAATGAAAGTATTCATACATGGAAAGGTCAAACTGAGGTGACTGATCTGACTGGAGATTTCTCAGATTTTTACATTAGTAAATATTTGTTGGGCACCCACTGGAGAAGGTGTCCTTTTTTATTCCATAACTAATGCCGAAATATAGAAACAACGGTTCTCAGCTTACTGGAGATAACTTTCTAGAATCCTCAAAGTTAAAAGTAGGAAATAAAATTGGAAATGTAGGGGGTCCTGAGATACTGTTGCAATGTTTGTTTTAGTGAAGCCCTGTCCCATGAATTATGTATTGTGCCTGAGAAATATTCAGAAGAGTACGAGGGTTATTATCCAACACAAACAAAAACTATCTTGATGCCTGAGAAAACATTAGTCCCTGGTGAAAAGCAGATACCTAAAAAGCAAATAATGGGCTACAAAACACGAGGTAGGACCCAGAGTGGAAGACGGATGAACATTAATAATGACAAAATTATCAAATTGGGTTTGAAACAAATTAATTTCATTACCTGAATTAGATATTTTTATTTTTTAAATTTTAGATGTTTAAGTTACAATTATTATAAATCTACGTAAATTAAATTCTAGTTTTATTTTCCTTCATTCCATCTTTCTTTCACCTACCTCCTAAAATAAGTTGAAAATAATATTGAGAAAAAAACAAATGCAATTAATTTGTTCAAAATTATATATTAAATCAAATAAATAATGTGCAATTATTTTGTTCTTGGGTATTTGCTTTCAGGTGGTTGCTTCCTCCTGTGAATTTAGTAACAAACTATTCTTAAGCAGCATTAGTATCATCACCAATTAATTGAATTACATGCAATATTTATGAGTTTGAAAAAATTCAATCCTTATTTTATGATTAAAAGAGCATAGTTGAAGAAACACTGGGTGGATACATAGTTCTAAAGGTTTCAACAGGATCTGAAAAAAGGGAAAATACTAGATTAAAAACCCTGAAAGAAAAATGCTTAATCTCTATTTTCAAAGAAAATTGAAACTAACATGTAGATGTATCAGATATTAATCACTGAAGTATTATTATATACTATAAAATAATTTTCATTCTCCCACAAGAGAGACTTCATGTATTTGCTAGTTTGTAATTCAAAAGGATTTCTCAAATGAGTCAGTTTGAAAATAAACTAAATAAAATACAATGTTTTTATGGAAGATTTTTGAGTTATTATAAGCAATTTTGAATGAATAATTTGAGTTTAGTTTTACATTACTTAAAAGGTAAAATTTACATTACAAAAATGATGCAGCACTCATGAACAGAACCCTATATCCTTTGAAATTGCTCAAAACAAATGACTGTCTTCTCATATTCTAACAAACTGGTTTGATATTATGTGGCCGTTTTAACCTTAGAAAGATTTTGTTGTTTTCATTTCCTAGAAATATAGAAAATGTCCCTATTATCAGGTAGGCTGCTTTTCCTTTTCTTCTTCTTAAGAAGAAGAAATGTGCTCTTGGTGTATTGCTTAGTTTTCTCTCATTAGAAAAAACAATAAATGATCAATGTAAAAAATGAATAGTGGGTTGGTGGACTTCAGGGAGTCAGTGAACCTTCTGAAGTCGTGTGAGAGATACTACATGTATCTGCTCATGTACATTTTTTAGGGGGGGATGGGTCTATATTCTTATGGATTCTCAAACTGGTTTGTGGAGGGAAAAAGGATTCACTGGTGCTCAAGCTTAATTAATATCACTTAATAGTTAAGTATCTATGCTTTATGGTCCTTATCTTTGTATCTATTTCCATTTCTTTATGTCTTCCTCACTCTCTGTGCCTACTTATCTATACAGTTATTAATATCAAGTGTGGCTAGGTAACCATGTGTAGAAAAAGCATTAGTGAACATTTTCTTGTTTGCATATTATTTATGTGCTTGTAATTTTAATGTATATTATTTCTGAGCATTTATGTATATTCATTAGTTACTTTATTTCTTGTTTCACTTTCTCCCCTTCCCCTACTCTCTTGTGTAAGGAGTACTCACAGTGTTTTTGACAGTGTGATTTAGTCTTTAGATTGCTGAATAGGGAGGATGGATATTGAATGTACTAGAAAAGAAATTAACACCACACAGACATGGATATGGAGACTTCTAGGTCCTTGTACTTCCCATTTTTCTGAGAGCAGCTTAATTTGTACAAAAACACTTGCCTTTTTAGGTGAATGTATGAAGTGGTTTTATATATGATGTATGGAAGCTGAGTAGGGGTACAAAGGTGAGAATAGATTATCAAGAGCCATAGAGGTAAGTGAGAAAACTACATAACCCAGACTTCCATAGTGATGGATCCTAGATACTTTCTGCTAATGGGAAATCCTAGTCTGAGTATGAAAGTTAGGAAAGAAAAGTATTATTGTTTCTGCTTCTAGAGTGCTTCCAGCAGCACCTTCTGCAGCGGTGGGAGAATCTGGATTTTGTTGTCATTCTTAAGCAATAGGGTCCTATTGCCAGCTAGGGCAGGAATGCTAGAGCAACCTTGACTGTGTGGTGTTCATGGGCTCTGCTTGTGGCCCAGACAGTGCTAATTGCGGGTACTATCAGATCTTCAAGCTTCTGCCAGAAGTGTGTGGGCTTTTATGTATGCTACAGGTGGGAACATGACCCTCAGAGAACTGTGAAAATTAGAGGGATAGGAAAACATAGCAAGAAAAGCTAACTTAAATTTATGGCTCTTTAATGTTGGTTGAAATCTTCTTTGCTGGTTTTTGTGTTAAAATCATAAAACTAGCAAAGCAATTTTAACCAACACTGCAGGCTTACCAATTTACATAAGAGAACTTCCATGAATGGCACAGTGACATAAAGTCAGATCAACAGGTCTTATAATTGTAGGGATGCGATAAAAAGTAAGCACTACTGGTGCCCTAATTAAGTGAAGAATTTAATTCAGAAGAATGCTTCAAGAGACAAAAGCAGGTTGTGATTTGCCAATAAAGCCACTTCTTAAGAACAGAATTACATAATGAATCATTTTTTAGAATTAAAATTACCTCAGAAATCATCAGGTTAATACCCTTTCTTTCCAAGTGAAAAGGATATTCTGACAGCAGTTTCTTAAAATTTACAAGACTAGTTGGTGACAGACCTGGAAAAAACATCCAGATTTCTCTCTGAATAACAGCATTTTGCTATAAGTAGGATGGTCAGGATGAAAGAATCTGAACCTTTATGGATTTACTATACTAATTCTTTTATAGGTACATTGACCTTGAAATCTTGCAAGATCACTAGGTCAGTAGAGAGAAAAGATTGATGCTTTGAAAAATCTGGTTTTGGCATTTTGTAGAGTCTGGGTGATTTCACACAGATTATAGATATTTGCTGAATGTCTTCATTTTATAAATGGCATTAGGTTATTTCACATGTACGTGCAGCCTCACATGCTCAACAGATGTTTTTAGGTGATCTTGTTTCAGCTTTTAGAAGCCTATTTTGTTGAACTTTATGAAATTGCTATTTTTTAGACCAAAAATGGTCAAATATCAGCAATTCCTATAGTTCGACCAAATAAAAAGGAGATGGTATTCTGATTAGATTTTTTGACTTAAGAAAAAAAAATCAAAGAGGTTTCAAATGCATCATATATTGGGAGGATTTTGCTAATTTTATCTTAGAGATAGGAATTCTCTGAGGTCAATAAAGACCTCTTGACTTTCAGTCTTACTGTCTTACTCCAGCATCAGGTGACAGCCAATCTGTTCACTTAGTGTATGGATCATTTCTATATTGTATCAATTATAATAGAGAATTTATTAAGGATATGAGTGGAAAAAACATCCCAATTAGATTGCCATTGAACCCTACACTCTCTAAAATCCACTAGGGAACTTCAATGATTAGGCTTTGGTATGGGTTCAGGCATGGCCAAAAAAGACTGGTGAGTTTAGTCTATAAAGTGGAGGCCTGTGTCCAGAAGATAAGACAAGATTATAGAGTCAAGATCATTCTCAAAGTCAACAATTTGCATATTTTTTTCCTTATGTATAAAGTAAAACTGCAAAGAAAATCTCTATTTCCAATGACCTCTACTTTCTTTTTTTTCCTTCCCCTCCCTTCTTTGTATGTGTGTTGAAGGAAGAACTCTTTATCATAGACAATGTTAGACTGTGCAAGTCTTGCTAACTGATAATGCTTGAAATGCAGACTGATCAGAAACACTGAGAAAGGTTACTTGTCTAGTGAAACGTATCAGTAGAGATCAAGATACAGATAAATGTGTTCATTATAGTTCAGCCTAAATGGTGAACATGAATCTATCTGGTAGATAAATCTGTATTTGGACAGTCCATTAAAAAAGGCATTAACAATTTTAAATGCATCATTGAGCATTTTATTACCCTTACTTATTGGCTTGAAAACTCAATAAGTAGGGAAGAAAAATATCCAAATTAATACACATTTCTATTTTGCAATGTATGTGTATTGATTTAGTTTTAAACTAATTAATAAATTTTTTAAATGTCAAGTTCAGCCAGATAGAATTAGAATTATATGTCTCTAAGTATAAATACTGTATATCTTCAACAATTAAACATGTTTTATGGAAGGTAATTTCTTGTTCTTTCTTAACTCACTTTTGCTGTGGTTTTAAGAACGTGTTAATTAGAAATGTAAGTTATAGGAAAAGAATATCCCTAAAATTGATAATAATTTTAATATATTAAATTAGGAAGATTTTATAAGAAAATTGGAATAGTCATTTTTCTGAAAGCTAGATATAAAGAAAAAAGATATCATTTTATAAAAGTGACATGGGTTTCTACATTATTTATCCTAATTCTATTAGTTAAAGCCCAGGCAGGTAAAAAATTTTTAAAAAATTTTTAAAAAGACTTTAACTGTTCAAATTATAAGAAACTGACTAAAAGACAATCAAAGAAAGACAACTATCATATGATCTCCCTGATATGAGGAAGTGGAGATGCAACATGGGGGGTTTGGGGGGTCGGAAAAGAATAAATGAAACAAGATGGGATCGGGAGGGAGATAAACCATAAGAGACTCTTAATCTCACAAAACAAACTGAGGGTTGCGGGTGGGGGTTGATGGGTAGGCACAGGGTGGTGGGGTTATGAACATTGGGGAGGGTATGTGCTATGGTAAGTGCTGTGAAGTGTGTAAACCTGGTGATTCACAGACCTGTACGTCTGGGGCTAATAATACATTATATGTTTATAAAAAAATTAAAAAATTATAAAAAAAAGGAAACTGACTAAAAGAAACTGATTATTCAGATGAGGGAAAAGTTGTGAAGCCAGAGAGAGCAGTGATTGAATCCAGAGATGAATACAGACTACGGGAAACGACGGGAAACTCAGTCTCCCCTAGGGCTAAAGAGACAATGAGAGAAGCCCATTGAGATCACAGAAGCCAGAGTCCCAAGGACAGCCTGGAACCGTAGCAGGGACTGCCCAGAATTTGCTGGAACCATAAACAGAGGGGCTGTAACTCTAACCTTTCTCTGATGAAACCATAAAAGAGGTGCAGTTGTTTTGGTCATCAAGCAAAAGTGAAAGAGAGGGAGAGTAATTCCCTGGTATCTCCCTGTCTTTTATCAATACGCCATCAGTGCTTTCCATTGTCTTAATAGGTAACCAGTTGAAAAGGGAGACTGAAAAATGTGTTTGTGGCAGCCTTGCTAATGTGCGACTAGATCTCACGTGGAGGGAAAATAAGACTGAGGTCTTCAGCTGCTTCTCTTCTGGTTCCATCTCTGTATTTGCGCCATATTTCTGGAGGGCAGTACCTAGCCAATTAACATAGCAGAGGTACTAATACAGGCTCATTCCTGCAAGATGCGGGACTTTAAAAAAAATTTAAAAATGGCTGCAGTTCAAGGATCTCCCCATGGGCTTAGGCAAGCTTTCTTACTTACTGTACTTATAGTACTTACTGTACTGTGGTCTTACATTCTTCTGCTTAAAAGGGGTCAGACATGCATTAACATGTGAAGGCACTCTCCACCTTCTCTTGCTTTCTCTTTTTTTCCTCTGTAGGCCTCCCCCAGTACGTCTCTTTCATGTGTCTTTTGTAGCTTATTAAAAGGCTTTAGCTTGTGCAGGGGAATAGCTGATGTAACTAAGTAGAACTGAGGTTCTGATAATTAGTGGTAGAGCTCCAGTGACATTTAAATTCTCATTCAAGGCAGATGTCTTGTGTTATAGTCAGGGTCCTGGTTGAGAACATCTGGGACTGGAAAATGTAGGAGGGAGACATTGATATGCCTCTGAGCTTATTGGTTCTGCAGATCTCCTCAATGACCTTAGCTTGCATAGGTGACTGACCCCTCCCAACCAAAGCTAGCACTTCCCCCATGCTGGAAGACTGCAGAGGCCTCTCCCTTGCAAGTTAACAGGTATTTCCATTTAGGAATACCCTTACTCCTTCTCCTTGTTGACAGACCTCTAACTACAACCTTGCTGAGGAGTTGCTGTGCCTAACAAGGAAGAAAAGAGAGTATAAACCAAAAGAGCTATAAGTACTATCTAGCATGCATTGACAGGAACCAGAGTATTAGTAAGGATGCTTGATCAAGGAAGTTGGGACATTAGACTGGATTAGTGAGAATTCCATTAACTTGAGGGCACATCCTCGGGACTTAATACCCTGGAAAATACTCTAGGGGATGAGGTCAAATTGGCTTTTAGAAGCCTGGCCCTTAGAAGCTCTTAGAAGAGAAATCAAGAGCCAATGCTGTAGTAGAAATGCCTGGGTTGCTCTGGTAGACAGCAGAGGAAGGAATGAAGGGGCCAAGAGAAATGGTCATGACTGAATGAACACTTTATGTAAGGCCACAATAGATTATGCTCAGCTGGAGGGCCCAGAGTGCATTCCTTTCACCATGGCCATCAGGATTGTGCTGGAGAGAACAGCATGGATAACACCAAGTAGTTCTGGGGTGGTTCAGGCAAGTGGTAATAGGAAAGGTGATCACACAGTTGGACTCATAATATCCAAGGACATAATGCTCAGTCTTCTCCCTCAATTCTTAGTAACAGAGGGCAGGTGATGATGACTAACCTCACCACTGGATACAAGAGGCTTAGAAGTACTGCAACAACTGGCAATAGTGGAAGGGCACCAAGAAGCTCAACTGGCATGGATTTGTGCAGATAGTTAAGAGAGCATACCTAGGGGTAAAGTGGACAGGCTGGATAAAAGTTTGCTATTTAATATTTATAGACAGAAGAAGGAGGAGCAGGAGGCCTAGGAATGTCTCCTCGAAAGGTTATGATAACTTTCTTTCATTTCCCAGGGATAAGCCCATTTCCAAATCCAAATCACATTTGTGGACCGACCAGTTGTCATTTATAATTAGGATTGCCGTAGTTGGTAGTTAGAATAACCTCCACATTGTGGTGTTGGCCTGTGGGTTAATATTTATCATGATAGAGACGGTCAAGTGGAAACCTCTGAAACTTCCCCAATCTACTTGGCCAAGAGAGAACTCAAAAACAATAGTGTACCCCATTGTCTAACCTTGGGCTCTGAATGATTATAAGTCCTGATACTTGAAGGACTGTACTCTAAAGACTAGCAAATATACTACTGAGTTATAATTTATGGATACCTCCAGAGTAATTTGGATTTCTTGTGTTAGGGATCACTATCTTGAAGAGTTAGTTAGCCCTGATCAGCAGAAAAACTAGGCTTACTATTACACAATGCCATCAGGGAGGAGTTTGTGTGGGGTGCTGGTGATCCACTGGAGAGCCTTCTGGTAAATCCTTAGCAACATGGTAACTTCGGATCAATACATGAAGAAACCCTAGCCTGCGAAGTTTCTTATTACTGAGGTCTCAGACTCTGTAGGAATGATGTTGGGTCACATCACAAGATAAGTCGTCAAGATCTGCCAAGGTGATAGCCAAGTCTGATGAGAATTTAGAATGGATAGTAGAGGAGGGACAGGATGAATACCATATGTAGTCCCTGACTCCAGTCATGACAGTGGTAGCTCATCCCAGTATCTTCTCTCTTCTAAGTCTGTCCTCTGGAAGAGAAGCCCACAAAAAAACACAAGGGAGCTGTTCTTGAAGACATTTTTTCTCTACAATGCATATGAAAGATCAATTATGTAAATGGATAGTAGAGCCAAACACAACAAATGGATAGCTGTGCCAAACACAGCAGGGTATCTTGAAAAATTAAGAAAGCTTTTAGAAAATTTTTGAAACCTAGTGTTAGTTGTAACCCTATATAATTACAGGTTTTAGTTCTCCCTTTTCTGCAAGAAATAACAATTAAGAGATGTCTAACATAACAATATATGAGTCACCAAAATGTAAAATTAAATGTTTGATTTGAACATTGTTAATTCAATGCCTGTCCTCCAACCTATAAATTTTGTTACCACTCATTTCAAACTCTTTAATCAACAAGAAATTCCCTAATTTTCTATTTTTCTCCAGTATCTTTAGCATATTTTGACTCTGTTGTTAAATTATGTTATTAATAATTCATTGTATTTATGTATTGTGGCTTAAATTATATATATAAAAAATTCACAAATGAGGCTGCTACCCTAAAATAATGACCCAAACCATCATACTCTATGCTTAAAAATAAGTGGATAGAAACAACACAAATTTCCATCAAGAAAAGACCTGATAAATCAACAACAGAATAACAGTAATGGAAATGAACAAACTACTGCTACATGCAATAACACGGATGCATCACAAGCACAATAGTGAGGGGAAGAAGGCAACTATAAAAGATTACGTGATATAAATTCAAAGAAGCACAAGTCAGACCTCAGAATGGAAGTCAGCATAGCAGCCATCTTTTGGGAGAAGGGCAGGTACCTATGGCATGAGAAGGGCTCCTGGTGTGTTCCTGATGCTCTAATTTGTCACCTGGCTGGTGGCTACATGAGAGTGGTCACTGTGAAAATTGGGGCTATACTTTTATGATTTGTGAATGTATTTGTGGTATGTTTTGACAGAAAGTTTTTAAAAAAATGAATGTTCAAGTAAAGGTTAGCATTGAGATTGTGAGCTATCCTTATATGCTGTAACAAGTCATTGTATATCTGAATTGAGAAAAGATTGTTGTGCCATGCAGACATGTCCGCTTCCCTAAGGAAAAAGAGTACTTGTATTTTCCTAAGGCTAATCAGTTGTCCTCTAATTTGTAGAGCATCTCAGAGACTTTCATAAGAATCTCATCACTACCAGAACAAAATTAATACTCTGTATCATACCATACAAGTACTGCATTATCTAGTCCCCTCGCCACACCGAGCATCCTTGCTCACTTTGCTGTGTATTCAGGATGAAGAGGGCTTCTTTGAGCTCCAAATATTTGCCCAGATCTCTCACATCGAAGTCTTGACATGATTGTCCTACCTGCCTGCTGTGCTCCCCCCAAACCGTTCAATTAGTTAAGTTTCTCTTAGTTAGCATCTAGACTTCCAGAAAGAAGTATTCTCTGGTTATATAACTGGTATAAATCTCCAAGGCTGTGTTTTAGTGTCTTGCTTCATAGCACTTGTTACAGTTGAGATTATTGTGACTGTTTACTTAATTCCTCTCTCATTTTGTATGCCATGATACCTGTGAGGAGAGCTACCTTGTCTTTGTTAGTTTAAATTACTTTTAATTTTGAAATTGTTTGTTGCACAAGCAGTTGCAAAGATGGTACAGAGTTTCCCTGTACCGTTCATGCAGCTTTCCTCAACAGTAACATCTCAAATAAGGAGTACATTGTCAAAGTAGGAAATTAACATTGGTGCCATATTATAAACTTGAATACAGCACATGACTCCTTCTTATTATCATTGTACATTACATTCTACTACAGCATTGATGCATAACTAGCTTTACACAAATATTTTAAAATGAACGTTGTTTGGATGAGAATATGAAAAAATCATATTTTAACCAAAATTTCCTCATCTATGAGAGTGTAAGACTGTTTTACAAAATGCCTTAACTTCCAAATTCTTTGAGTTATAAAATATTGCCACTGTCCTCCATTAAAGGAATATATACTTAATTTATTTTTTGCCGAAGTTGTAATAATCCTGCTTGATTTCTCTACTCAATTCTTCCTAATCATTGCCAGTGAGCTGATGTTGAAGTCTTGGGTTCTAGAAACGTGTCCTTTAGAGGAGGGAATCAGCATTCACCAACATTCTGTTTTATAAAGCAGAATTAAGCAGTTCTGTGAATGAGCAGAATTATTCCCAGAAAAAGGATATGTTCGAGAAACTTCATTATATGAAAAAGAAAATCTTGGAACACTATTTAATTTTAAGTTTGTTTGAGAATTAAAGGAGACCTGAGACATTGTTATAGCATCGTGAAGACTCTCATTCCTTGTCTTGATCCCCTTATATTTTCTTCTCCATATTCTTATAACAATACCCAGTGTTTTCAAATCAAACTCAGAATTAGACAATGCAGATTCAAATGTTTGAGTTATGGCTTTTTAGTCATGACCACTAAGCTCCAAAGTGATACCCTGTGTATTTTTACAAGACCCTGGACCCATTTGCTCGAGGAACACACCTCAGACTTTACATTATTTCATAGTCATATTTATCCACCATCACCACCACTCTTCATCCAATCCTGCTTCTAATTACACTCCTTCTCATCAACTTAGTTCAAAGAACCAAAGGACTAGATACTTTCTTACTTCCTCTTCTATATTCTCCCCCACTTCTTACCTAAAAATATCCCAATACCTATCTGTAGGTTGAAGATATTTCCCTAAGCCTTGCTTTTATCTTTGTTAAGGGAATGGAAACTAGCACTGTGCCTTAACCCAACTTCTCCTTAATGTATTCTATGTGTTAACTATCATGGGGACTCCCTAGTACTCTGCTCTGCTCATAATTTTAAATTTTCCTTATCTTGAACTGCCCTCAATTTAAGCTTGAGATAGTTCTCTCTCTTTAGAGATGGTGTCCAGTCTATGAAGCTGCCTTGACGTAGTCTTTGAAGTGAGTTCATTCTCTTGGCTTAGGGAATACCTCTGTACATGACTGCTCAGTGCTCTCTCACAGTACAGTCATCAATGATGAAAATAAAAAACTTGCATAAAATTTATTTTTCCTGAAATGAAAAAGATGCTATTAATTATGTCCCATTACAGAAATACCAATTTCTCACCAGTACTAAACTTAAATAGTGATTTCAATGGATGGCAGAGAGAAAATATATTCAATGCTAAATTCTGTTTAATCACCTTTTTATATCTCACAGCATGAATATGTTCATCATTGACTCTTTAAAAGTTGACTGAGGTAATTATCAGGAAAAATTATCTCATTTTGATTACTAGAAAAGCATCTTTTAAATTATTAAAATCTTCAGGCAAATGCAAAACCTATAATTATGCATTTAAAAACAAGGCAACATTTACAGCTATTAAAACACCTTCCATGAAGGAAGTAAGCAGTGTTGCTATTATTCAAGCTATAAAGCAAAGCACAGAGATGAGACTCATAGAGCTTTAAGAATTGAACACATTCAAAAGGATCTTAGCATGTTCAGTTGGAGTGTGGTCTAAATGGTTGATCCAGAGTCCCACATGGCTAATTGAATTGACAGACACTCGGTTATTGAAATGGTAAAACTTTCCAAATTATCTACACAAAACAGATGTAGAATATGAATAATTCAAGCTAAATCAACTCTTTCTGAAGTTAAGTGAGAAGACCAGAAGACCTACTTCATACAGAATATTCCAATAATTAATTTTATTGCAATAAATAAATAAATTAATTAATAATTAAATAATTATTTATTGCAACACTTGTTCATTTTTTATATCATGAATGGAAAATTATTTTTAATGGAGGTAAATGATGTGGTATTCTGAGTATGCCATTTTCTAGAAGGGCATTTTAAAAATGTTTGAAGAGAATGAGTTCTGTAGAAAGGTATGACTCTGGTTGACTGTATATATTTACAAATTAGAAAGAAAGACATCAGATTAGGTAACATCTAAAGAATATTTCAATCACTAATGCAATCTATGTAGAAATTTTGCCGCTTTTAATCAGAAAAATTAAAATATAATAAATAAAAATATATTTTCAGTAGCAGAGCTAACAGAAAAAGAGTACAAAAAAATAAAGTCTTTAAAAAAGAAAAAAAAATAAAACCTTTAAGAAAGAAATAAGAAAGAGAGAGAAATTTAAAAAAAAAAGCCTAATTATATGTAACTTAATTTTAGTTGAGAAAACTGTATAGGCTTCCTAACACTGACCATTCTTATTAGCCAATTAAAAAAAATTAAAATATTTTTCATGTCCTGTTTTGATCATAATCTAATTCATTCAGTCTTTAAAATGAGTATGATTCTACTACATTTTACAATTTCTTTTGAAATTTTAGCAGCTTAAAAATGAAAAAATAAGAAAAATTCTTTCCTTTATAGGCTAATGTAAGATTTTAAAAAGCTAGTAAAATTTAAATTTATTTCATCAAGAGACATAAACATGTTTTTAAGATTTTATTTATTTATTTTGAGAGAGAGAGAGAGGGCCCACCAGCACATTGGGGGAGGGGTAGAGGGAAAGGGATAAAGAGACTCCAGCAGACTCTACTGAGTGAGGAGCCCTACATGGGGCTGGATCGCACAACCTTGAGATCATGACCTGAACCAAAACCAAGAGTCTGACGCTTAACCAACTGAGTTGCGTTGGCACCCTTAAAGACAAATGTTTTGACCAAAGATTATGTTTTCATTCTCTTATACATATGCCTGGGATCTGTTTGGTTTTTCTGGTCTATACTGGTCTATTTACCTGTGTTTTCTTTTCTTCCTTTAAAAACTCTTTTGAAAGAATCAGAGGTACTGTAGGAGTAGGACACTAAAAAAAAAAAAAAGTGGAATCAAGAGCAAGTACTAGAGCGCGTGGGTGGCTCAGTGGGTTAAAGCCTCTGCTTTCGGCTCAGGTCATGGTCCCAGTGTCCTGGGATCGAGCCCCACATCGGGCTCTCTGTTCAGCAGGGAACCTGCTTCCTCCTCTCTCTCTCTGCCTGCCTCTCTGCCTACTTGTGATCTCTGTCTGTCAAATAAATAAATAAAATATTTTTAAAAAAGTTAAAAAAAAAAAGAGCAAGTACTAGGTGATGGGAGCTGGGGTAGAGGATACATTTGGCCAGGTCACACTTGTGCAAGGGTCTGCTATTCAGAGCTTTCCAGAAGTGAAAGAAGAGGCGGGGACAATTGACAGCCGAAAGTAGAGTCTATAAAGTGACTGATATTAATCCAGTTCTGTAAAGAAGATGTAAATAGATGTCAGGAAATACTTAAACTATGCGGACTGGGGAAAAAAAAACCCTCATTTTCAAAATCAAAAGTATTCAAATCTTGCTCATCGAAAATGGCACTATACTGAGAGGCATAATGACAGTTTTTATTTTATAATAAGAATTGGAGGTGTTTGTAATTTTCAGACTTTGAGAGGAATATGTCTCCTTTTTACTAAAAAATCTTATTAAGTACCAATTGTTATGCAAGACAAAATAAAAAACATTATTCTCATTTCTTCTCCACAGGATATTTTATTGAGTCATGATCTGGAAGAGCAAGTTAATAGTCAGTTAACATTTTTACATGAGCTAATTTAGAACCTTATTTAAAACACTGTGGGAAAAAGTACAAATCAGTTGTGGAATCTCGAGTACACAAAATATCAAAAAAAATTAGTCAAACAGAAAGAAATTGTGACATATTAAACACACACACTCAAGTGTGTGGACACACACATTATTCTGAGTTAAAAAGACAGCCTGAGAGAGTTGTTATACTAGAGCACAGTATTTTTGCTAAAATAAATCTACATCTCCATGCCATTTTATGTTACATGAGAAGTTATATAAAGTTGCAATCTCTAGGAATATATAAAGTGAACACTAGACTCAATTTTTTGAAAATTGCTATTAGGTAAATCATTCTTGAATATGTAAGTCTTAAGCTGTAGATTAGCAAAGGGAATGTCAATTCCTAGATTCATGAAGTTGAAAGCTCATGGACTTTTGACTCAGATATATTTATATCTAAATCTTAACTTTATTGCTGTCTTCTATGATCTTGGAGGAAATACTTTCTCTCCCTGTGCCTGCATTGTGTTATCTACAAAATACGGGTAACATTACCTATTTCAAGAACTGTTAGGAGAATTGATTAAAAGAATGTTTGAAAGGTTCATTATTTAGATCTTTGTTACCACCTGTATTGTGTACAACTCTGAACAAAATTAAATTATTTGTGCTCTTGAGGGCATATTCAAGGACTCGAAATAGAAGCATTGTAATGCTTGCGACAAAGCTAAAGCTGGTTTTTAGAGTGGAAGGATTGGTCTCACAATACAGATGTGCTGGGGAAGGAGTGCAAAAGGTAGTTATTGCTAACTCTCCTGACTAAATTTTATTCCTCAACACTACTCTTTCATTGGCACATACGCATTTGCTGTGATTTCAAAAGGCTCTTGTGCAATGAAGGACCTGTAGCTGTGCTTTGAGGAAGCATTAGTGAGAAAAACTGAGAGCTGGGTTTTGAGTTTGGCGACTATCAGGCAACTTAAAGACATTAAAACCAAGATATCAGATAGAGATTTATGCATGTGTATCTTACACATGGCATGTGGGCTAAAAAGGCAAATTTGGAAATCATTAGCATATGGTTACAGTTGCACACACAATCATGAATAAATTGCCTAGGAGGAAAGTACAGAGTACAGAGTGAGAGGAGAAGAGGGTTTAAGATTTACTCTTGTCAAATCCACTACTTAAATACACGTAGAGGAGAGTGGACATGCGGTGGAATCTGCACTGAGAGAGAGTAACCAGAAAAGTGAAGGAAATCGGGACATCTCAGGGTCAAAGAAGTCCCCACTACAGTATCAAGAACCTCTGAGACTAAAGTTACAGTGAAGCTGAGACATCACATTTTACAATTTGATAAAAATGTAGCTCCCGAAAAATCCTTCATTTCATTCCGTGGTGCTGCAGTTCAGAGGCTGAGTTTTTTCCTCAGGGCAACCTCAGTTCTCTCCAGGCCAAACAACTGATTGGATGAGCCCCATCCAGATTATTAAGAGTAATTTCCTTTATTTAAAGTCAGCTGACTGTAGATGTTAATCCTATCTCCAGAATACTTTCACGGGCAACAAGTAGATTAGTGTTTCAGTGAATAACTGCGTACTGTGGCCTACACAAGATGAATGCAAGACTGACCATCATGCTTGGCCTCTAGCTACCCCCCAAAAGCAATCATATAATAAATAAATAATTATATAAGAAATAAATTTGCTTAGCTTGTCCATTTCTTCTGCTAGAAAAGGGACAGATTTTTGTTCTTGTTGTTATATAACAAGGAGCTAAAATTTTAGTATTAGATGTATCTTAGAGGCCATATAGGTGTCTATACATAAAACATTGATTGTACACTTATGTTTGCACACATTATGCATGGTAAACCTCAGTAAAACATTAAAAATTTCACCTATGAAATCTCTCAATGGCTTTTATTTTAAAATAGTTTTTCAATACATATCTATATGACATTGGTAATTTAACTAAAGGTTTTTTTTTTTTCCCATATATCTTGGAAAAAACTTCTCACAGGTTACAAGTGTAATTATTTTCCCCCTATAGATTGGTAAAAATCCACGTTAATAATTAGTTGTAAACCACAAGAAATAAATCACCCTTGTCTATCCTAGGTCCTGAAACCTCAATATAAAAGTATATTTCAGACTAAATACTATTATTTTGTGATGAACTGAGCATATGGTCATTTTAATAATATAGTTATATCATATAGAATAAAAATAATTGTAGGATTTAAAATAATAAATTACTGTTTATAATGTCTGTCTTTCTCACTAATACAGAGAAGTAACATAAACCAGTAGTTACAGGCAAGATTATCCATGATTCCTCTGGGATACCATGGTCTGAATAAAAACCAAACATTAAATCCTGTAATTTTGGGGGATGCCTGGGTGGCTTAGTCAGTTAAGTGTCTGCCTTTAGCTCTGGTCATAGTCCCAGAGTCCTGGGATGGAGCACCACATTGGGCTCCCTGCTCAGCGGGTAGCCTGCTTCTCCTCCCTGTGCCTGCTATTCCCCTGGCTCGTTCTCTCTCTCTGTCAAATAAATAAAATCTTTAAAAACTTTTTAAAAAACAGTAAATAATTAAATAAATCCTGTATTTTTTTTTACTTTCAGATATTGTGAAAAATACGGTAAGAATCAAAAGAGAATCCAAGATATGTAATTACAGTGCTATGAACATACCAACATCCTGTTATAACTTTAACTGTCAAGCCATGGCAAAAAAATGAATTTACTGGTTTCTTTTTTGGTGTTTATTTTATTTTCCAAAAATTCTGGTCTTCAGCAACAGCAAAAAAAATTCACCTTGAGGGTATGCTATTATTCTACAATTGCACAAAAAGGATATTATAAGCATTTGGCCTTTGGTTCCCAACTACAAAACATATCTTGCCTTTATGATCCAGAACAGTATTGTAAGTCTCAAGGAGTCCAGTCCCACAGCAGGTGATTAAGTGGAAACTAGGCAATGTTTTCCATATGCTTTTGTATAGGTCATTTGACAGAATGAGGAAATATTTTATATAATAGGTAAAATTGTTACCTTTACCATAGAACCTCAGCATAATGTGATATAAGTATATTTCAGCTTTCCAGAGTCTCCTAGAAAGGACTTTGATAATATTTCAAGGGGTCTAAATGTAGAAATATGTTATCAACACAATAGTCTTTAACACCTTTGCTTAGTTGGGAGGGGATCAACACTTGTAAGAATCATTGACAATACTGCAAGATTCTGTGTTCACTGAGTCAGAGGCATCAACAGGCAAGGCAATAAAACTACTGTCAGTGTTTAAGAATAGCCAGATCCTACTCTATAAGTTAGGGGAAAAAGAATTATGTGTCTGAGCTTAGTAGTCATGAAATATTCTGCTAAATTTTAAGACATGTCTTTATACACTAATTATAAAAATATATTTACAAAATATCTTCCTAAGATTTATTTGACAGATAAATCAAGGGAATAGTTAATAGATTTTCAAAGAACAAAGCATGGCAATAAACAACTTTTTACCCACATTCTAGGCTTCTGATAAGCATTGCCATAACTTCTGGCATGCTCTGAATTCTTCATAGTAATTATAGTTAGAAGAGAATTCATAGAAATATAAGAAAATGCTCTAATTCCCAATATTAAAATGTAGGTATTTCAAATTTTCTTTTGTGCATAATTTATGTGTCATTTATCATATGTGAAAAGATATGAATAGCAGTTAGAAAAGCTATGAATAGCAACATATCTTGATCTGGTAATTTAAGACTCTGAAATCCACATAGAGGTGGTCCACATCTGATTTGTCTAGATATTTTGAGTACTGGTAAAACTTGGAAAGACCTATATATTACAAGATGTGCTTCATATCACAAGCTTATCTAGTCGTTGCCACAATTTCCAAGGAGTGAGTAGTACTTTTTTTTTTCCCCCCAATCCTGGTACAACAAAAATACAATAATAAATATAGCAAAGAATCTATTTAAAAACTCTTAAATATAGTGTTTATATATTAACTGAAATATTATAGCTGCTGCTGTTTCTGCTTCTTCTTCTTTTCTTCCTCCTCCTCCTCCTCTTCTTCTCCTTCTTCTTCTTTTTTAAATATTATGGCTTCTGAAAAAATCCAAAGCAATCCCTTTTTTTCCTTATGTCATTCCAAATAAAACTCAGGTTGTTGACCAGGAAAAAAAAAAATCCCAACTTTGAGATTATTTCACGAGCAGGAAAAGTTGTCATGAGCACCAAGTTAGAAACATAAAATGGATACCCCAGGGAGGGAAGCATTCCTCAGGATATGTTATTATTTAGAGATTCAAATCTGCATGCCCTTACCTTTTGACTCTTAAAAGGATCAGAGTTCAAAACAACTTACTTGTCAATCTATCAAGAGAAGCCGCCTGGTACACTGTACATTGTTCTGGATCACAAGCTAAAGATTTGTTTTCTCAACCTAACTCAGCCATTGTGTAGTTTGAGCATTGCATTATACAAGTACAATCTGAATACTTTACAGTACCTGTAAAGCAAAGCATTCACCAAGAAAATGTCTCCTTTACCTCAAATATTCTGTGATTTAAGAATTTAATGTCACTTAACCTCTGATGATATTTAGCATTCTGCTAGTTTTTGTGTGGAGGTTAAAGAATCACACTGTCAAAGAAATAATAATGTTATTGCCTTTAAAAAGTTAAAGTTAGTTGGCCATCTGGAAGTCTTCTTTGCAGAAATGTCTGTTCATGTCTTCTGCCCATTTCTTGATTGGATTATTTGTTCTTTGGGTGTTGAGTTTGCTAAGTTCTTTATAGATTTTGGACACTAGCCCTTTATCTGATATGTCATTTGCAAATATCTTCTCCCATTCTGTCAGTTGTCTTTTGGTTTTGTTAACTGTTTCCTTTGCTGTGCAAAAGCTTTTTATCTTGATAAAACCCCAATAGTTCATTTTTGCCCTTGCTTCCCTTGCCTTTGGTGATGTTCCTAGGAAGATGTTGCTGCGGCTGAGGTCGAAGAGGTTGCTGCCTGTGTTCTCCTCAAGGATTTTGATGGATTCCTTTCTCACATTGAGGTTCTTCATCCATTTTGAGTCTATTTTCGTGTGTGGTGTAAGGAAATGATCCAATTTCATTTTTCTGCATGTGGCTGTCCAATTTTCCCAACACCATTTATTGAAGAGGCTGTCTTTTTCCCATTGGACATTCTTTCCTGCTTTGTCGAAGATGAATTGACCATAGAGTTGAGGGTCTATTTCTGGGCTCTCTATTCTGTTCCATTGATCTATGAGTCTGTTTTTGTGCCAGTACCATGCTGTCTTGATGGTGACAGCTTTGTAATAGAGCTTGAAGTCCGGAATTGTGATGCCACCAACTTTGGCTTTCTTTTTCAATATTCCTTTGGCCATTGGAGGTCTTTTCTGGTTCCATATAAATTTTAGGATTATTTGTTCCATTTCTTTGAAAAAAAAAATGGATGGCACTTTGATAGGAATTGATTAAATGTGTAGATTGCTTTAGGTAGCATAGACATTTTCACAATATTTATTCTTCCAATACAGGAGCATGGAACAGTTGGCATCAGGGAAATACAAATCAAAACCACAATGAGATATCACCTCACACCAGTCAGAATGGCTAAAATTAACATGTCAGGAAATGACAGATGCTGGCGAGGATGTGGAGAAAGGGGAACCCTCCTACACTGTTGGTGAGAATGCAAGCTGGTGCAACCACTCTGGAAAACAGCATGGAGGTTCCTCAAAATGTTGAAAATAGAACTACCCTATGACCCAGCAATTGCACTACTGGGTATTTACCTTAAAGATACAAACGTAGTGATCCAAAGGGGCACGTGCACCCAAATGTTTATAGCAGCAATGTCTACAATAGCCAAAGTATGGAAAGAACCTAGATGTCCATCCACAGATGAATGGATAAAGAAGATGTGGTATATATACACAATGAATACTATGCAGCCATCAAAAGAAATGAAATCTTGCCATTTGCGACGACATGGATGGAACTAGAGGGTATCATGCTTAGTGAAATAAGTCAATTGGAGAAAGACAACTACCATATGACCTCCCTGATATGAGGCAGAGGAGATGCAACATGGGGGGTTAAGGGGGTAGTAGAAGAGTAAATGAAACAAGATGGGATTGGGAGGGAGACAAACCATAAGTGACTCTTAATCTCACAAAACAAACTGAGGGTTGATGGGGGGAGGGGGGTTGGGAGAGGGGAGGTGTGGTTATGGACATTGGGGAGGGTATGCGCTATGGTGAGTGCTGTGAAGTGTGTAAACCTGGAGATTCACAGACCTGTACCCCTGGGGATAAAAACATACTATATGTTTATAAAAAAAAAAGTTAAAGTTACAAAGACACACTTGGGATAGCTATAGAGTGTTAGAGATATATTTCAGAAGTAGAATGAGTGGAAATTACTCACAAAGAGGATGATGTAGAAAAGACAAGGAAGAGCTAGAGAGAGAATCAGATACACCCTAAAATGTGTAAAATAAAATAAAAAAAAGAAAGCTGAGAGTATCAAATTCTGGCAAGGATGTGGAACAACCTGAATTCTCACACACTGCTGGTAGGAGAAGAATAAGGGTACAGACATTCTGGTTAATTCTTTGGCTTTGCTTTAAAATGATGACACAGACATTCTGCTTGTAGATATTTGCTCAAAATAAGTGAAAACATATATCTATAAAAGATTGTGTAGATAAATATTTGTAGTCACTTTTCTAGTAACACAAAACTTGTAACAACTGATATGTTCATTAATAAGTGAATAAATAAATACATTCATACAACTGAATACCACTAAGCAGTAAAAATGTATTCATTATGAAAGCATGAAACTATGATTAATGTCATGAGCTTTATGCTATGCTATATTAGCTATTATGCTAATAAAAGCCCCTGAAAGTGCATATTAAATGATTACATTTAGATGATTTCCAGGAAAAGGTAAAACTAATCTCAATAAATATTGTAAATATTGTATATACCTTTTTATGAATATATATAAATATGCATGAAATAATATAAAAAATAAAAGCTAATAAAGGGTTTTAGCTAGGTTGTGGTATGCAAGGTTAATATAAAAAAGTCAATTGCTTTACTATATATCATCAATGAACAAGTGAACTTTGAAATTAAAAACACAATATCATTTATATTAGCATCCCAAAATTGAAATACTTGAGTTATAAATCTAACAAAATATGCACAAAATCTATATGCAGAAAACCATAAAATGCTAATAAAAGAAATAAAAAAGAGAGCTTAATAAATGGAGAAATAGCCAATGTTCATGGATAGGAATAAGAAGTTTTAATTTTGTCAGAATATCAGTTCTTTTCAACTTGGTTCATAGATTCAGTGCAATCACAATAAAATCCTAGTAAGTTATTTTATAGAGATTGACAAACTGGTTCTACATTTTATATGGAGAGACAGAAGACTCAGAATAGCCAAAATAATATTGAAGGAGAAGAACCAAATTGAAGGACTGACACTACCTAACTTTAATTCTTATCATAACATTACAGTAATCAAAACAGTGTGGTGTTGGTTAAATAATAAAAAAAAGAAATCAGTGGAAGAGTAAAGAGCCCAGAAATAGATCACCATAAATAAAGTTAACTGAGCTGTGACAAAGGAGCTAAGGCAATACAATGGAGAAAGGATAGTCTTTTCAATAAACAGTGCTGGAAAAATTGGAGATCCACTTTCAAAAAAATGAATCTGGACATTACCCTACATTATTCATAAAATGTAACTCAGAATGGATCACAGAACTACATACAAGATGCAAAACTATAAAACCCTAAAAGATAACTTAGGAGAAAACTTAGATGCCCTTGGGTATGGTGATGACTCTTCAGATAACAACATCAAATCCTGACCCATGGAAGAAATAATTGAGAAGCTGGACTTCATTAAAATTAAAAACTTCTGCTCTGTAAAAGACATAACTAAGAGTGAGAAGAGAAGCCACAGACTGAGAGAAACTATTTGCAAAAGACACATCTGATAAAAGACTGTTATCCAAAATATACACAAACTCAATAGTAAGAATAGAACCAGCTCAATTAAGAAATGGGGTAAAGATCTGGGGTGCCTAGATGGCTCAGTGGGGTAAGCCTCTGCTTTCGGCTCAGGTCATGATCTCAGGGTCCTGGGATGGAGCTCCTCATCGAGCCCTGCATTGGGCTCTCTGCTCAGCAGGGAGCCTGCTTCTCCCCTCTCTCTCTTCATGCCTCTCTGCCTACTTGTGATCTCTCTGTTAAATAAATAAATAAAATCTTCAAAAAAATGGTGTAAAGATCTTAACAGACACCTCACCAAAGAAGATGTCCAGATGGCAAGTTACCATGATACACCTATTAGAATGGCCTAAATCTGGAACACTGACTGACAATACCATATGCTAACAAAGATGTGGGACAACAGGAACTCCCATTCACTACTGATGGGACTGCAAAATGACACAGCCACTTAGGATGTCAGGCAGTTTCTTTAAAGTAAAACTAAATATGCTCTTACTTTACAATCCAGAAATTGTACAATCCAGAAATATTTACCCAGAGGAACTGAAAACTTATATACACACAAAAACCTGCATATGATGTATATAGCTCTTTTATTCAGAACTGCCCAAACTTGGAAGAAACCCAGATGTCTGTCAGTAGGTGAATAGACAAGTAAACCACAGTACATTCAGAAAATTGAAGATTATTCATCACTTAAAATAAATTAGCTATCAAGCCACAAAAAGACATGAAAACAAAACCTTAAATGCACATTGCTAAGTAGAAGAAGCCAATCTGAAAAGTCTACATACTATAGATTCAAACTATACAACATTATGGAAAAGGAAAAAATGTGGAGACAAGTAAAAGAATCAGTGGTTGCCAGGAGCTGAGGGAGCAGGAGAAGGATGAATAGGGTTTTCAGGGTAGTGAAGATACTCAGAATGATACTTTAACAATAGATACATTATATATTTGTTGAGATACAACACTAAGACTGAACCCTAATATAAACTCTTGATTTCAGGTGGTAATAATAATACCTCCACATAAATTTATCGGTTGTAACAAAT
This sequence comes from Lutra lutra, assembly GCF_902655055.1. Taxonomy (NCBI): domain Eukaryota; kingdom Metazoa; phylum Chordata; class Mammalia; order Carnivora; family Mustelidae; genus Lutra; species Lutra lutra. The sequence goes on along the minus strand of NC_062283.1, from coordinate 46,926,277 downwards.
GTATCATTCTGGTGGGAGATACTCATAATTGGGGAGGGAAAAGTACAAGAGAAGGAAGCATTTGGGAAATGTCTGTACTTTCCTTTCTATTCTGCCATGAATTTAAAATTACTCCAAAATTTTGTAAATTATTAATAATTTAAAATGTATCTAAATTACATGTGTGAAAGAACAAGAAAGTGATCAAAGATTAAATAAAAGTAGTTTTTCTTTATGTATTGGAATTTAAGAAGGGAGAAGAAAGACTAAATTCATGACCAGGCACAAGTACATGGTTTTACAATTACAGAGAGAGAGAGATGGAGAATATATGTGAAGCTATGGAGGAAGGGCCCCTGTGTCTATGATAGGGCAAAACAAACAAGAGAGGGATGTTACTACATCCATATATAGTCTATATAAAGCTGTACTAATCAGAACTAGAAGGCACTTGGATAATATACATTTAGACAGAATAAAGTCAGGTGAGCTAATAATGGCTAATTTAATCTCAAGAATCCAAAATTTTTTAAGAACCCAAGAACTATATTAGAATAAATTTGAGATTTCTTAGCTGACTTTCTCTACTTTTTTAATTGAACTTTTGATTCTTGCTAACATCACACAATGTTTCAAAACAAGTCGGTTAAAGAATAATTTTCCCTCTTAAATATGAGGCAAATATGAACATTCAACTTAATCTGTGTAGTTTAATCAATCATCAGTGTAAGAATCTGTGCTTCTAAGGGTGTGTAGAATGCATTCTCAAATCTACTCCATTCAACCATAATAACTGACACCAATTATAGTTGGGGAAAATGCATACCTTGCTTGATTTAAACACTGAACCATTGATAAACCTCATGAACACAATGAAATTGAGCCATTCCCCTGTGGAAGCACTGCAGCTGGGAGATATTTACTAGCTTGCTCAAGCATTAATTATGGTTTTCCTATTTAATATCCATGAAATAATGTGCAAGAAAAGGGAGTTAAAAGATGTCAACATGAATTTACACACACACACACACACACACACACACACACACACACACACACACACACACGATATATTAGAGGCACTTTCAGTATTCATTAAGAGGCCAATAGTTTTTATATGCCATAGGCTGTGATACTAATGGTTTGGTAATGAACAGTACCTAATCCTACTGTAAGTGGCTGTATTACGGCCAGTTTTCTCTCTTTTCTCTCTTTTTCTTTCCTTCCATTTCCATTCCCAGTGGCCTAATTCAGCCAGGCTCCCCTATCGAACATGCTACAACCACATTTTGTTTTTCTCTATTCAAGCAACTAAAAACTATGCATAAAATCTGACATATCAGCATGTGGGTTTTTTGTATTAAGGATATATGTAGATTAATGCAAACAACTACCACATAATACATTGTTGGACCTCTAAAACTTTATCTCCCCTTTTTCTGTGTATTGTAAGGTAAAGACCTCAGGACATTAGCTATAGATAATACTATTTTATTGTGGTAGTATGTCCTTTTTCATTATCTTCTGGAAAGAGTAAACTGTCTTTCTTGCAAATCTAACTTGCTATAAACCAAACATTACTTTTTCTTACAACTTCTTTTTATTACTAATAATGCTTGTATAAGCCCTCTTGACACACTTATACAAATTCTGCTTATTATAGCAAGTCCAGCTAATCCCCATCCAGAGCCTCTCCTGCCCTTTGTCCCATGAATCTGGTAAGCAGTTTTATTTGTATCCTTATCTTTCAGTTAAGCTTTCAGAGTCATCTCTACTTGCTCTTTCCCAAATGTGTGAGTGTGACCTAAATGTCAAGTATAATTTCAGTGCTCTCAATCTTGGATTATTTTTGTTCCTTCTCTTTCAATATTGTGCTCAGCCCATTCATTACTCATCCTTTTTCTGCAAGAAGAAACAAAATTGTTGGCACTGTTGTCTGAGGATTGTCCTGTGATATTCTTTAATATAAGCTTAGAGATATATATTTTTTTTCAGAAATGGTCTACAACTAGTGATAATAGTTTAAGCTACTGAATAAAGAGAGATAGTACTAATTCCACTGAGATTCTCTAGGATGGACACTTATGGTTCCAGTTATTGAGTATTTTGTCACTCTTATATATATGTCACTCTTATTACATTGGGGAGAATTAATCCCATAAAAAACTACTGAGTTATCTAATCTGAGATTGGAATGTAGGAGCCTTCTGAACTCATCTCCTCTCACGGACATAATGAATCTACACTGACATTCAGAGAAGTCCCCTTTGCAAGAAATTCAGAAATTAGCTAGGCAACTCCTATATATCAGGCAAATGAGAAGATACCCACATCACCCACATCAAAATGGGCAGGAAAGGCTGAGACATGCTCTCACCATAAACTCCACTACCAGCATAATGCCATGCAATCTGAAGGGAACACTTAACTTCCAGCTTCTCCCTAAGGAGTGAAGAGTTGGAATCCCACATCTAGCATGACAACTTTTAAGACTCCCACCTGAGGGAAAGGTGCCCAAAACACCTAGCTCTGAAAGCCAATGGGGCTTGTGTCCATGAGACTACAGAATATAGCTAACAAAGAAAGAATATATTTTTTAAAGATTTTATTTATTTATTTGACAGACAGAGATCATAAGTAGGCAGAGAGGCAGGCAGAGAGAGAGAGAGAGAGAAAGGAGGAAACAGGCTCCCTGCTTAGCAGAGAGCCTGATGTAGGGCTCGATCCCAGGTGACCCAAGCTGAAGGCAGAGGCTTTAACCCACAGAGCCACCCAGGCACCCAACGTCTGCCTTTGACTTAGGTTATGATCCCAGGGTCCTGGGATTGAGCCCTATGTCAGGCTCCTTGCTCAGCAGGGAGCCTGCTTCCCTTCCTCTCTCTGCCTGCTTCTCTGCCTACATGTATTTCACCACAATTAAAAATAAAAATACATATAACCAATTACTTTTAGGTTAGAAAAAGTTCTCCATCCCAGGACCCCCGAGATCATGACCTGAACCAAAATCAAAGTCAGTTGTTTAACCAACTGAGCCACCCAGGTGCCCTGAAAGAATTCTTAATGGACTTATAAAGACTTACCATGGCTATTCCTCCAGACCCAATGCAGAGGGAGCAAACAAAAACAAACAAACAAAATGCCCATTTTCCAGTCTTGCTGTGAAAAAGGCCATCTGGATACCTTCAAAGCTGCTGCCTAAGGGTCAGGCTAATTTAGTACACATCTAGGAGCTGACAACAATTTTCCCCAGAGACTTGGAAGCCTGAAGAATGCACCTGGGCTTCTCAAAGCAGCCTTCTGTAAATCACCATATCTCCCTAGAAAGACCTTGTGCAGAATCCATACAACTCAATGACAAAAACAAAGAAACAAAAATAGAACAAACAAACAAACAAAAAAGTCCAACAATTTAAAAATGGGCAACGAAGGGGCTCCTGGGTGGCTCAGTTGGTTAATCATCCAACATTTGATTTCGGCTCAGGTCATGATCTCAGAGTTGTGTGATGGAGTCCTACATCAGACTCCAGGCTCAGTGGGGAGTCTGGATATATTAACTCAATTGTCAGAATATTTTCACAATGTATATGTACATCAAAACATCACTTTGACACCTCAAATACAGTTTTATTTATCAGTTATTGCTCAGTAAAGCCTAAAAGAAATGAACAGCACATAAATCCAAGCCACATAGATATTCTCTTACTAGGGTCCTTTTATTTCTGTTATAAAGAACAAAGCAGGACTTTTCAACAAAGTTGTTTATGCTTTTCAGGTTTGCTACAACATTTTATTTTCTTTTATTATTATTATTATTTGTAGGCTCCACGCCCAATGTGGGGCTTGAACTCACAACCCTGAGATTGAGTCTCATGCTCAACTTACTGAGCCAACCAAGTGCTTCAGCTCCAACTTTCTAAAATTGAATATTCATACATAGCTTCATGGCAAATTCATTGTTAGATTTATCTGTCTTGTTACGACAATATAATTTTACAGGAAAGAAATCAAACTCAGGGTGGTGAAGTAAACTAATGGGCAGTATATCAGAAAACTAGTGGGTATTAGTTTCCATTTGATCCCAAGTCTGTATAAATCTTAAAATTAATTCTCTTAATGGATGTAATACCTTAGTAATAGAATAAGTGGTGATGGTAGTTATAAATGTATACCAAAAAAACCATAAATAAAGTTTCTGTATTGCAATCCTAGGATCAATAAAGAGTAAGAACTATGTGATGTGAGAGAGGCATGTAAAGAGTCACACTAAGCTTTCCTCTATTGCGTGAAGTTATTTTGGGTAGAAGAGGAGTTCTCTAGAAATCCCATGCATTGGATAGAAAACTAAATGCTTCTAGTCTGGTTTAACTACAGTTTCCTTATTAAATTATGCTAAGCTATAAATGATTAAAAGAATTACTTAATGCTTTAACTTTAAGGAGAACTCATATCCATCTAATAATTTCAGGGATGTCACAAATGCATTGAAAAATGTTTCAAGTACTAATGTTCTCCTAATGTCAGTATAAGATTTGGGAAAAATTAAAGGTTATTGCAGAAGGCATATTGGGTATAGATAATGATACTAAGGTGAGAATATCTTTAAAAAACAAACAAATTATTTAGGAAGAGTGGGCAGTTTTTTCCCAAGAGATGCTCTCAATTTATTGCTTGTTTAATTCAGTTAACAATTTGAAAGGCAGAGAGGGTTCTGATACTCACTTTCTAACTGACACACTAATTTTATGACTGTCCCCATTCTTTTCATGTGGATAACTATAGGGCATGTTAAATGTTTTAAAGATCAAAATCTTCCCATTTCCTTAAGAACATGATTTAACTTAAACAAACCAATAGTAACAGAGTATCAGCTATCTACATTTTGTGGGTATTGTAGGAGCTACAAAGGTGAACACAAAATCCCTGCCTTCAGAGAGCTTATACTTTAGTAAGAGTTCTTTAAAAGGCATCTAGATAACCAAAGTAGAGGGCTACCATAGAAGAGGGAAGCAAGACAGGATATACATACAATATTACAGTGGTAAGACAGGATTTTTAAAAGTGAAATGACATTTGCTGTGTGCATGGTGTGTTTAGTAATATTTCAACAGAGGGTAAGTGTTAGGAAGGGGGATGGCATTTGAGGTGGATATGTAATTCAACACAAACAAAAAGATAGGGACTTGGAGATATTTGAGTTCTTAAGTTCAGTTTAATTAGAGAAGGCTTTATGATTGTATGATTCTTTATAGACTTCTGGCACTTTCTAATGAATAATATAAGTATATTTATGCAAATAGATTATCTTTTATCCTAGTAAGAGTGAATTCTCATATCCACTGTGATTTGAACAAGGGAAAAAAAATGGAATTAACAGTGATTTGATAGTTTAAAATAAAAGTTAGGGGTGCTTGGGTGGCTCAGTCTGTTAAGCATCTGCCTTTGGATCAGGTAATGATCCCAAGGTCCTGGGATCAAGCCCCACATTGGGCTCTGTTCAGCAGGTAGCCTGCCCCTTCCCCTGTTGTGCTCTCCCTCTCTGTCAAATAAATAAATAAGTAAAATATTTAAAAAAAAAAAAAAAGGATAAACAGGCATAAGGAAAAAATAGTTGATTGGCTCCTCCAAGGATAGTATTGGATTCAAGAACTCAAGCAATATCATTGGGCTCTGTCTCTCTCTGTTTCTCAAACAGCCTTTCTTTGTATGGTAGAATTAATTAGACCATATCTTTCATTTTATCAATCACAGAAGAGTGTCTTCCCTGACAACTCAGGAAAAAAATTCCACCAAACTCTCTGATGAGCCAATTTGCATCACAGACACACCTTTGTCAATGTGATTCTAATTGGTTAGCCATTAATCAACATATCTTTATAAATTATTCAAATTTATTACTTCATTTTACACATTTGATTCCAACAATTCTTTGACTATAACCAGCTGTTATTATTATTATACTTATTCCAATGTTGAAAAAATTGAGGCTTAAAAAGATGATAGATATCCTGGATGACGGAATTTATCGGATATTTTCAAATTCGAGCAGTGAGCAGAATTGATTATTTTGGAGTATTTATACTGGAAGGTGCTAAGAAATTAGTGAAATATATACCAGAGAGGTATAGAGCCATGGAATAAAAGGCATAAGAGCAAACAACTTCACGACAGAAAAAGTGATAAAATGCCACGTGATATTTGAAGAATAAAGCTGAAGACAAGGCTACGAGATTTTAAATACTTATGTAAGGGAGAAAAGTTATACTGCACTGAAGACATGTTGAAGAAGATTTGGGATTTTGGAAACTGACATTCATATAGCTTAAGAATTGCACTGAGAAAAGCAATGGGACTATAGTTAGAGTATAGCAGGAATGAGGAATAAAGGAAATTTTTGCTTTGCAATTAAGATAGCAGTTATCAATTTTTATAGTATATGAGCAATGAAAATAAACATAAAAATGCATTAGAAATATTTTTAAAAGTAAAAGCATCATTAGAAAAATATGTATTCAAACTGGTCTGAATTCTATGTTCAATTCAATCTAAAAAATTCTGATAGGCTTATTAAAAATCCATCTCATTTCTTGATATTTGACTTCCCTCATCCTGTGACAAACCACTGACCAGAAACAAATTCGAAGTCTCCTATGGTCTCAGGTCTAAATAGCAGTGACCATGTCTCCATCTATTATCATTTCCTGATTGTTACAGAACAAATAACTGTTAGAGGTTATCAAAGGTAAATTCGTTACCTTTGCTAAACTGTCACAAGCTTGGCGATTTTATCGACTTTGGTCAATAGGCTGTCTTCTCTTGAATTGCCTAGCAGTATTTCTGATGTCAGTCGGAGGCATTCGCCTAAGATTTCTAGGCTCCAACATTCTAACTAGACCTTTTACTCTTTTTTTAAGTCTCTGACACGTGCTGAGCACTCTTAATTAGTTTGAGTCCTTGAGAAGAGTAAAAGCACATCGAGCTGCATCGAGCTCCACTGTTTTTTTTTTGTTCTCCTTAGTTCTGGCTTTCGGCTGCTAATAGAAGTATATTTGACTTCATAATGCATTTCTGTAGATGTTTTTTCCTCGAATAGCCAATGAAATTGTGCCTCATTGGAAGCATTTTATTCAGGGACAATTCTGAGAGGCAACACCAAGTAAAAAATGTTAGCCTCCAAGGAAAAGGAATCCAAATCTAGACATACTTTTTTATTGCCTGCTTCTATCATTTTTGTATGGTTCATTTTTTTTTTTAATGTGTGGACTACAAAAAATAACTTATGTTGGCTAAGTGAAAATTAGTGGGTAAATGGTAAGAGCAGCAACTAATGCTATGGGCTTCAGAGTCTTCATTTCAGTGCCTTAATTTATTTAAGCAGATAGTGATATAGTGAGGTAAATTAGCGATTGTATGCTTATAGAATGCTGAATTTTTTTTTTTTTAACAAAATCCTACCAGAGATCACTAATCAGTTTTTAATCAAATGAAAAATGACAGGAGCTCACAGTCCTGCTTGATTGTCCTTCATGGTTTGAAAACTTACTGACTTGGGCAAGTAATACCTAAAATAAATCTTCTCTCTGAAATCTTATGGGCAATATGCTAACAATGTTGATCTTGGATTTTAGGCAGCTGTTGAGGGAGGAGGGGAGGAATATGTGATTGTAGAATGTGTAATATAGTCAGTGTTTTATCCTATTGAGCAGAGTAGCAACCTACATATAATTGATAATCCTAAAAGTTTAGGATTGGCACTAGTGTGTCTTTAAGAATTTGGCCCTGGTGCAGCCTAGGAACTAAAAACAGGGACATGGTTAGCATGGCAACTAAAGTAACAAGTTAGACAGTCTTTGAAAGTAACATGTCCCAATTTGGCAGCTAGAGAAAACATGTTTGTATTCTGATGGAAATAGCTACTTATAAGCTATTAACAAGAACATTTCTACACTTAGGTCAGATAGTCAGAAGCTTTTCTAAACCATCCAATCTATTTCTACTTTTGTCTTTCTCTTGTTACCCTGGGTTTTCAAAGAACATACACAATCTTCAAAATGTATTTTTTGAACTTAGGTATTGAATGCCTCTTTGCCCCACTCTTTGGTTCATACGGTATAGAACATTTAGAAGTTCTCAGCAATTTATTATGAATGAATGAGTAAATGCGTGAATAATGAAGGGTGCCCATGAACAGAGCCGCAGCAATTGAAGGAGACTAAAGGAGGCATGGGTGGGTTTACCAATGGACCTACCAATGGAGATCAAGGGTTAACATATTCACCTACTTTCCTACTTTTAAACTGATGACCTCATTTAATTCAAGCTTTCCTCTGGAGCAGGAATCTTTCCTTGTCAACTTATAATAGACTTGAAGGTCTATGCCATATACTTAAATTTCACTTCTGCTGAGTTACAAATTTGGAGGGGCTGGAGAGGGAACAAGATTTTCTTTTAACTTTCATCACAGACCAGGCACCTCCTTTCTATACTACAATGAAGGTTGGTTTTTCTCTACTCATTGGTGTGAACACTTTAATTTTCATACTATTTTTGTCCATTTTTAAAGAGAAGCACAAGGAAAACAGCGTTCTGTAAAAAGATGACGCAAGTGGAATGCATTTAACTATATTTATAAGTGACTTTCTTTTTCTAAAAATCATTTAATGGGAATCTACAAATACTTTTCAATTATAATGTACTTTATGAGGAAATTCTTTTACTAAGAGATTTGAGAATCCCCAATTAATAATAACCTTCATGATCTACTGAACAATTTCAAAATTCAAGGATTTTAAGATACATTAAAATAACATGCAAGTAAACGTCTTTAGGAGAGTATGTAGGTGAATAGGAGAGAGGGTGATTTCTTCACAAACAAATCCCAGATTGAGCTATTATTTCTTGCTTTGGATCAAAACCTGGACTTTCTAGCTGCCTTTACAACTTCTGTGCTTCATACTCAGTTTCCATAGCAAGCTAGGAATCGTTCCTGTTGGAAAATATTCAATAGGGAAAGGAAAGTTTTGAGGACAGAAAAATGCATCTAACAATGTGCCCTGCAGCCTACAGTATAATTGCTTTAAAAACCAGGGAATGGAAAACAGTTTAAGTGTTATGCCGCCATACATCATACAGGGATTAAAAGTGATCATTTTTCAGACTTGCGCAGGGCAGTTTGCTTCAGCATGGCATTCTGCCACATGGTGATATATTTGCCTGAAGAGATCACGCTGAGGTAGTATAATACCCAGTTCTGCTTTGGATTTTTCCTAAAGGCAGACACAATTACTACAACAATCATGACAAATTGCATGGTGCTCTTTCCAACAGCAAGAGATCCCCCCCAATTTTTGCAACTGTTTGAAGTGGGTTATCCATGCTGGGGTTTTTTGTGTGCTTTGTTTAGCTTTTTTAATTATGTTATCCAAAGGAAATACTGACACCGGGAGATAACTTTGCCAATACTGATAACAAACATTTTGTTCCATGCCCTTTAAAAATTGTAGCCAAAGCATTTTGAGTTTTAAATCATGGATCAGTTAAGGCAACAGATAACTGGTTCCCTATATTGGTAGAAATTGAATTTTGAATTATGTTTATGTCCTAGTAATACATAAAATGGTTCACCATCTCAGTTCATTTCAGAACACCAAAAATGTTCAGTGCCTTCTATGTGCCAGAAAATGGCCTAATTGATGAAGAAACAAATGAACATGATATGTTTCCAGTCCTCAAGGAATTTCATATCTAGAAGGTCTTCCTGTGAATTCAACACGATCACATGATTTTCTTACTTAATCTTTCAACAGCAATGCTCATGAATGAATCCAGACATTACCTTCTATTCTAAAAGTCTCTGTTATAGTTTTGCAGCAGGATTGTCAAAACTTAATGGCATTCAAGGACAATTTTTGCATCTGAAAATGTGTTAAAGTGGGAAAAAATGTGAGAATGACCGGTGTATATGTCAAATGAGGAGAACATGCATCTCAATAATCCAGTTTTATTAGACTGAATACTTACTTGAAAAACTCAGAAGAATCATATAAAATGAAGTCATCTGTATGTAACGATCGTAGCTGAACATGTGAAGAGAGAATGATCTGACACTACAGAGAAGGAATTCTCATATAGATAATGAGGAGAACAGGATAATTAACATCTGGAAAAACCACAGTCAAAGGAGATTTGTGAGGCTATTGAGGTCAGAAGTGATCAAAGTTTTCCATAAAATGGCTAGTACTAGACTTCATGACAAACTGGGCAGGGTGACTTTTATTCTGCATATTCAAAGGAGCCAGGAGCATCACAAAGAAAAATTTTCAGATAATTTTTTCCCCAGCTATTCCTCTTTGCTGACACTCTTACCCTATATTTACATTCCAGTGCTCACTTTTAGGATGTACATCTAGAATCATTCTTCCAAATAACTTTTGGAAATCTTACATAGATTCTCAGCAGTTTAAACTTATTTTGTCAAAAATTCATTATGTCTCCTTTCTTTTCATGGTGCCAGTCTTTTCCCAATGACTCAAATTCACAATTCCACACACTTCTCCTTTGTTTCCTACAGCTAATACATTTCAAAATTAATTTTCATATTCTCTTCTTCCTCTCTGTTCCTCCTGCAGTCTGGTTTCTTTCATATTCTGTCAAGAACAGGCAATATAATATTGTAGGAAGACCATAGGTTTGCAGACAGATAAACATTGCTTAGAATATAATTCCCTCTGTTATAGGATTCTGTAAAATAATTTCATCTGTCTAGGCTTCAATTTTATCATCCTTAATAAGTACAAAATATAGCATAAAATGATTAAAAATGATTCTCCTAGATAGATATGCTATCATCTCATTGGTGTATGTGTTCATTCATTTATTCTTTCAAAAATATGTATCAAGTGCCTGCTGTAAACTAGAAACTATGTTATGCACTGGAAGTGTCCCACCTGGGAACATATTGGTGTCATTAACTGGAATGAGGAACATTAGAAGATGTCTAGATTGGAGGTGGCATCAATCAGGGAAGCACCTAGAAGAAATATAAATATCTGCCTACAGGAGGCAGAATACAGAAAAAGTGAGAGAGGAAGAGAGAATGGTGTGCTGTTTTCATAATGAATCCCAGAATTTCATAGATAGAAAAATTGAATCCACAAAGTAGATGGCAGAAAAATCAGAGGCACAGGAGACTATTGTGTCATAGAAATCAAGTCAAAAGCACATTTCAAGAAGGAAGTATGTCATCCGTGTCAATTGATGCTAAGAAGTGGTACAAGAGTAATATGGAAGAAAGACCTATTGGATTGTTGTTGTTTCTGGTTTTTATTTAAATTCTAGTTAGTGAACATACAGTGTAATATTGGTTTCAGAAGTAGAATTCAGTGATTCATCACTTATATATAGCACCCAGAGCTCATCACAAGTGTCCTCCTTAATACCCATTGACCAATTATCCCTTCCACCCACCAACCTCCCTCCCAGCAACACTCATGTTTTTCTCTATAGTTAATAGTCTGTTTTATGTTTTGCCTCTCTTTTTTCAAATATGTCCATCTATTTGATTTCTCAAAGTCTACATATGAATGAAATCATATGGTATTTATCTTTCTCTAGCTGATTTATTTTGCTTTGCATAATACACACTAGCTCCATCCATGTCATTGCAAATGGCAAGATTTCTTTTTTTTTTATTGCTGAGTAATATTTCATTGTACATATATACTACTTCTTCTTCTTCTTGTAGTTCCATGCAAATATTAGGGTTGTTTGTTCTAGCTCTATGAAATATGCTGGTGGTATTTTGATAGGGAATGCATTAAATGTGTAGATTGCTTTGTGTAATATAAATATTTTAAGAATATTTATTCTTCCAATCCATAAGCATGGAATGTCTTTTCATTTCTTTGTGTCATCTTCAGTTTCTTTCACAAGTTTCCTGTAGTTTTTAGAGTACAAATCTTTTACCTCTGGTTAGGTTTGTTTATTCCTAGGTAACTTATGGTTTTTTGTGCACTTGTAAATGGGATCAATTCCTTGATTTCTCATTCTTTATAGAAATGCACCAGATTTCTGTACATTGATTTTGTATCCTGTGACTTTACTGAATTCATGTATCAGTTCTAGCAATTTTTTGGTGGAGTCTTTCAGATCTGTAAATAGTGAAAGTTTGATTTCTTCCTTGCTGATTTGGATCCAGTTTATTTATTTTTGTTGTCTGATTGCTGAGGCTAAGACTTCTAGTACTATGTTAAATAACAGTGGTGGGAGTGGACATCCCTGTTTTGTTCCTGACCGTAAAGGAAAAGCTTTCCGTTCTTCCACATTGAGGATGATATTAACTGTGGGTCTTTTGTATATGGTCTTTATGATGTTGAGGTGTGTTCCTTCTATACCTACTTTGTTGAGGGTTTTTATCAAGAATGGATGCTGTACTTTGTTAAATGCTTTTTCTGCATCTAAGGAGTATATCATGTGGTTCTTATCCTTTCTTTTATTGATGTGGTTTATCACATTGATTGATTTGTGAATATTGAACCACCCTTGCAATATAAGAATAAATCCCACTTGATTGGGCTGAATGATTCTTTTAATGCCTGTTAGATTCGATTTGCTAGTATTTTGTTGAGAATTTTTGCATCCATGTTCATCAGGGATATTGGCCTATAATCCTCTTTTTTAGTGACATCTTTGCTTTTGGAATTAAGGCAATGCTGGCCTTGTGGAATGAGTTTAGACATTTTCCTTCCATTTCTATCTTTTGGAACAATTTGAGAAGAATAGGAATTAATTTTTCTTAAAATGGTGGGTAGAATTCCCTTGGGAAGCCATCTGGTCCTGGACTTTTATTTGTTGGGAAATTTTTGATTACTGATTCAATTTCTTTTCTGGTTATCAGTCTGTTTAAGTTTTCTATTTCTTCCTGTTTTAGTCTTAGCAGTTTATATGTTTCTAGGAATTTATCTATTTCTTTGAGATTGCCCAATTGTTTGGCATATACTTTTTCATAATAGTCTCATAATTGTATTTCTATGATGTTGGTTGTTATCTCTCTTCTCTTATTCATGATTTTATTTATTTGGGCCCTTTCTCTTTTCTTTCTGTTAAGTCTGGCTAGGAGTTTATCAATTTTATTAAATTTTTCAAAGAACTAGCTCCTGATTTGATCAATCTGTTATTTCTTATCTATATCTGTATCTATCTATCTATAGTATTTATATATACAAATATATATATATGTATAAATATATCTATTTCATGTGTGTGTATATATATGTATACATATATATATATACTTGTTTCTGTTCTAATCTTTATTATTTCTAATATTTATTATTTCTTTATCTAATATTTATTCTAATATTTATTATTTCTTCTGCTGCCTTTAGCTCTCATTTGTTGTTCTTTTTCTAGCTCCTTTAAGTATAAAGGTAGGTTGTGTATTGAGATTTTTCTTGCTTCTTGAGGTAGGCCTATATAGCTATATACTTCCCTCCTAGGACTGCTTTTGCTGCATCCCAGAGGTTTTAGACAGTCAAGTTTTCCTTTTTATTCGCTTCCATGTATTTTTCTATTTCTTCTTTAATTTCTTGGTTGATCCATTCATTCTTTAGTAGGATGTTCTTTAAGCTCCATGTATTTGTGGTCTTTCCAAATTTTTTCTTGTGGTTGATTCAAGTTTCATCACATTGTGGTCAGAAAATATGCTTTGTATGATCTCATTTTTTTGTATTTTTTGAAGCCTAATTTGATCTATTCTGGACAATGTCACGTGCACTCGAGAAGAAAGTGTATTTTCCTGCGTTAGCATGAAATGTTCTGAATATAACTGCTAAGTTCATCTGGTCCGGTGTGTCTTTCAAAGCCATTGTTTCCTTGTTGATTTTCTGCTTAAATGATCTGTCCGTTGATATGTGAGGTCCCCTACTATTATTGTATTATTATCAATGAGTTCCTTTATATTTATTATTAATTATTTTATATTTTTGGATGCTCCCAATTTGGGGGCACAAGTATTTAAAGTTATTAGATATTGTTGGATAGACCTTTTAATTATGATATAGTGTCCTTCTTTATCTCTGGCTTAAAACCTAGTTTGTCTGACATACATATTGCTACTCCAGCTTTATTTTGACATCTATTTACATGACAAATGGTCCTCCATCCCCTTACTTTCAATCTGCAGGTTTTATTAGATCTAAAATGAGTTTCTTATAGGCATCATATAGCTGGATCTTGTTTTTTTCTTTTCCTTTTTTTTTTAATCCATTCTAACATGCTGTCTTTTGATTGGAACATTTAGTCCATTTACATTCAAAGTAATTATTGATATACACGAATTTAGTGCCACTTTCTTCTTTTCTTCTTCCTCTTCCCTTTCTCCTTCTCCTTCTTCTTCTTCTTCTTCTTTTTTTTTCTATTTTTATTCTTCTTCTTATTATTATTATTTTAGATTTTCTGTGTTCCATTTTAGTCTTTGTCGCTTTTGGTCTTTCTTTTCCATTCAAAGAGTCCCCTTTAATATTTCTTGCAGGGCTGATTTAGTGGTCACAAGCTCCTTTCCTTTGTGTTTATCTGGAAAACTCTTTGTCTCTCCTCTATTCTGAATGATAGCCTTGCTAGATAGAGTATTCTTGGCTGCATATTTTCCCCATTTAGCACATTGAATATACCATACTACTTCTTTCTGACCTGCCATTTCTGTGGAGAGATCATCTGCTAACCTTACTTATCTAACCCTGTAAGTTTGGGACTTCTTTTGTTCTTACTTTTAGGATTTTTTTCTTTATCTTTGTATTTTGCAAATTCAACTATGATATGTCTTGATGTTGGTATGCTTTTGTTGATTTTGATAGTTCTCTGTCCCTCCTGGATTTGGGGATGTGTTTCCTTCCCCAGATGAAAGAAGTTCTCAGCTAAAATTTCCTCAAATAAGCCTTCTGCCCCCTTTTCCCTCTCTTCTTTTGGAACTCCTATGATACAAATATTATTACAGTTTTTTTGAGTCACTGAGTTCCCTAAGTCTACATTTGTGGTCTAATATTTTTATTTCTCTCTTCTTCCCAGCTTCACTATTTTCCATAATTTTATCTTCTTTTTTTCATAATTCTATCTTTTATGGTATTTATCTGTTCCTCTGCTTCTTCTATCCTTGTGGTCATTACATCCAGTCAGTTTCAAATCTTGGTTCTTGCATTTTTCATTTCTGCCTAACTAATTTTTATTTCTTTCATCTCTGTGGTACGGGACTTACTGGTGTCTTCTATACTTTTTCCAAGCCCAGCTAATATCTTTATGAATGTTGCTTTAATTTCTGAATCAGGCATATTACTTATATCTGTTTGATTAGATCCCTGACCTTTTCTTATTCTTTCTTTTGGAATGAATTCCTCCATCTTTGCATTTTATCTAGATCTCTTGTCTTCTTCTGTGTGTAAGGAAAACCTGCTGTTTCTTGCTCCTGAGCATAATGGTTTTATGAAGGAGAGGTCATATGCTATCCAGGGCCTGGCACTTCAGGAGGTGTCTCTGCTGTATGCTGTGTGTACTCTGCTGCTGTGTTTTGCTTATTCTTTCCCCCAAGTCCGTCCTCTGCAGAGCTTCTCCTTGGCTGCAGTGGAGAGTGTTTGGACCTTGGCCAGAGTGTGGTGGGTCTTAAGTAGCTGTGTTCTGGTCTGCTTGTTAGAAGAGACCTGGTGCTATTTCCGCTAGGGCTGAAGCTTTGCAGAACTCTTTGGTTAGTAGGCATGGTTTGTGTAAGGGATATGTGCTGGTCTCCTAGGGAATGGGCCAACTGTGCTGATTCTCAAGCACACTTGCCTGAGAAAAGCAGTACCTGCAGAGCACTGGTGAGTGGGGCTTGATGTAAGTGGTTTAGACTGTCACTGTTGGCACTCTGCTCATTGCCGATGTTAGTTTGGGGGGAGGAGAGAAAGGTGCCAGCACTCACCCTTATCCCAGAGAGGGGAATTTGCACTTACTGCTGTCTGGGAAGCACTCCCAGAAGAGTGAACAGTCTCCCCTTGTGTGCTCCAGCTGTCCCTCAGATCCCTATCTTTACCGTCTCCGTGTCTGGGCTGTCTGTCCACCCATCAGCACAGTGCACCTTGGGGTCTATCCCAGGCAGACCTGCTGAGTTTTAAAATTCCAAAAGTTAAGGACCTTAGGAGACACAGACCCATGTTAGTCCTCTGTGGGAAGTTCTCACTGTTCTGGGACTAATGAAGGTTTGTCTCAGTAGGGCAACTGCACTAAAATACAGGGGCATGGAGTTTAGAGTAAAGCACAGCAAAGAGCTGGTGTCCAGGTTAGCCACCTCAACAGGTGTCTCTGCACCTATGCTGAGGGACAGGTGAGGGAAATGGAGCCTATTAGCTTTTTTGTCCTTGGCAAGGCAATGCCACTTCACCCAATGTGTCCCAGGGGATCCTCAGATCACACCATCTGCTCTCTTGTTCTTTGACCTCCTTCTCCACAGGAACACTGTTGTGCCTTGGGGGGTGCCACACCAACCATCCCCTACAGACCTCTTAATCTCTGGTCTTTGAGCCCCACTGGTTGTAAAAACTTATGAAAATCAGCCCCCTTCATTTTCTCAGTCATTGACATTGGGAAAGTATTTTTTTGGTGTGATTCCTTGTGTGCTCCTCTCTCTTTCTCTCACCTTCCTTCCTTTCTTCCCTCCCTCCCCTCTCTCTGTGATCAGGGCTCCCTACCCTCTACCACATCTCTGAGCCTTTTCTTCCCCAAACCACATCTCCATACCTCGTACCCTCCATGATGTGGCTTCTCCTCTCTCTCTAGTTGTGTATTTTGTTCTGTCAGTCTTCAGATCAATTTCTTGGTATTCAGAATGATTTCATATTTATCAAGCTGTGTTTGAGGGATGAGGCAAGACTCAAGTCCTACTATTATTCTGCCATCTTAGCTTCTCAGACCTACTGAATTTAAATTTATGACACAATCATCATTCTTAGTGGAAGTTCTTTTGGAGGAGGATATATAAAATTGGTAGATTCTTCTGTGTATTCTCCAATATCCATTCTTATCTTCTCCTACAGAGTAATAGAACCTCCCATTTTTATCTGTGCACTGGACTTCCAAAATTAAGCCAATATTTCTCTATTACCATCATGGTTAAATGTGATTATGTTTTTGATTTATGGATATAGATATAGATAACATAACACAACTTCCTAGTAATGCTCTTTCTTTTTCTTATTCTTTCACCCAGTTACTGGAATGTGGATATGTTGGTAAGCTGTCTTTGTCCATGCAGGTAAAGACAACAATTTATGGATATCAGAGCAATAAGAAGGAGCATGAGTTTTGAAAACTTATCAGAAGGGTGCTGCCACAATAGTTCCAACTTTTACAAGAGAAAGATAATTCACTTTTGCTTAGCCTTTTGCTAAGTCTGGATCTCTGTTGTAGCAGCTGGGCTTATATCCATACTAGCACACAGCAAATATGAAATAAGAGCAAGGTGCAGAAATGAAGACAGCTTATATAGAAAACCTTTTTCCTAACAAAAGAGAAGAAAAGAGAAAGCTACCAAAGTAGCTATAAAAGAATGAGTGAAAGAGTGACTATGGTGAGGTTTGTTTCTTGCCAATGGTATGAATATGAGAATTCTGTATATGTCTAAAATCCAATGGGAAGAATCCAGGTAGAGGTTGAATATAAAATGAGAAAAGGGTATTCAATAATATTAGAATATTGAATTTAAAAAGTCCACTGGATTTATAGTACATTCATAGTAAGGGCCTTTCCTCTCTTGTAATAAGAAATAGGAAGGACAGGGTGTTCACAGATATAATTTTTTATGGTTGCATTGAAAAATTCCTGTGCTATTTATTGTAGATCTTCTATAAATACTTGAGGATTTGTTGGAAGACTTGAGATTTAAGAAGACTGTAGAGTTTGTGTTTGTGTGTATGCATACATGTGTAAATTATGAGAAGAAGGTAAAGGAAAAGAATAGAGTGGAATTGTGGGGATGACTGAGTAGCTCAGTCAGTTAAGTATCTGCCTTTGGCTCAGGTCATGATCCCAGGGTCCTGGGATCAAGTCCCATAACAGGCTCCTTGCTCAGCAAGAAGCCAGCTTCTCCCTCTGCCTGCTTCCCCTTCTGCTGCCACTACCTCTGCTTGTGCTCTCTTTATCTTTTTCTGACAAATTAATAAAATCTTTTAAAAAATACTATGCAGCCATCAAAAGAAATGAAATCTTGCCATTTGCGACGACGTGGATGGAACTAGAGGGTATCATGCTTAGCGAAATAAGTCAATCGGAGAAAGACAACTATCATATGATCTCCCTGATATGAGGGAGAGGAGATGCAACATGGGGGGTTGAGGGGGTAGGAGAAGAGTAAATGAAACAAGATGGGATTGGGAGGGAGAAAAACCATAAGTGACTCTTAATCTCACAAAACAAACTGAGGGTTGATGGGGGGAGGGGGTTGGGAGAGGGGGGTGGGGTTATGGATATTGGGGAGGGTATGTGCTATGGTGAGTGCTGTGAAGTGTGTAAACCTGGCGATTCGCAGACCTGTACCCCTGGGGATAAAAATATATGTTTATAAAGCTGTAAAAAAAAAAAAGAAAAAAGAAAGGATGAATACCCAAGTTTTGTAGCAACATGGATGGGACTGGAAGAGATTATGCTGAGTGAAATAAGTCAAGCAGAGAGAGTCAATTATCATATGGTTTCACTTATTTGTGGAGCATAAGAAATAGCATGGAGGACAAGGGGAGATGGAGAGGAGAAGGGAGTTGAGGGAAACCGGAAGGGGAGGTGAACCATGAGAGACTCTGGACTCTGAAAAACGATCTGAGAATTTTGAAGGGGTGGGGGGTGGGATGTTGGGGGCACCAGGTGGTGGGTATTGTAGAGGGCACGGATTGCATGGAGCACTGGGTGTGGTGCAAAAATAATGAATACTGTTATGCTGAAAAAATAAAAAAATAAATAAAAAAATAAAAAATAAAAAAAAATAGAGTAGAATTGCCTCTTTGATTCCATTTGATATACTGATCTTAGGTTTATCATTGAACTTACCTACTTTTTCCAGCACTGTTTGATTACTAGAAGGCAGGTACAGGAACAGTAGATAGTTGGGTTAGCCAGCAATGAGCCTTTACCATATTAGTGTGATGAAAAAACAGCAGAGAAGGGGGATTTATGATGTCATTAAAAGTGCTTTTGAGATGGTAAACTCTGTTCAGGTTCAGACATGATGACTCTCCTGTGCTCGGTGGTGTCACTGGAAAGCTGGCTTCATCCTGGTGTAGTTAAAATGCAGACATCTAAGAGACTGATCAAGAGTCTGATACCTCCTCCATCATTTTCATATCTCCCTTTTCTCCATTTAAGATCCATGGTACTGTTGTTTTTTAACCGTTATAATTAATTCAAGAAAATTAGATAAAATATAGAAAGAATTCAATGTTTGTTTCTTGAATGAATGTACGAATGAATGAATACACACATATCCCACCTAATCCTCAGTGTTTTCACCTTTCCATACCTAAATTTGAGAGCTAAGTACCACAAAACATAAGTATAGTGGAAATAGGCATATTTAGATGAGCAGCAAAAGATTTCCACATTATGATTTCTTTAGGGGAAACACACATGTATTTCTGATCTTCTTCATTGTACTGTACTTAGAATTGTCATAGAGATTTTCACCCATCTATATCTAGTATAAGTTGTTGGAACTGTATTTGGTGATTTTATTTTCTACGCTTCACACACTACATTATATTCAGATGGTTAAATACCACCATTGTTTTTTCCTACTTCATAATTAAAGTCAGGATTCCACTTGATCATCATCAGTTAGAGGTTTGGCCTGCAGATCTTTGTCAACTTGCACTTAAGTACCAGTTTCCTTCTTTCCTTTGGGAGTCACGTATTCCCTAGCATTTTTATCAGCTGTGGTATTTCCTTTGCAAGGAGTCTCTGGTGTAAGCTGGCTGCATATGTTTCTTTATGTTTTCCCAGTAACTGACACACCAAAAAAAAAAAAAAACCCATCTAAAGGCAGCCTCTAATTGCCATTTGATCTCTCTTTCTTGGGGAAGGTGGTGTTCTTAGATATTTTCACCCAAAGGAAATAAATTTTCTTTGAGCTGCCTGAAATTTGTGCCTCATTGTTCTTTAAGATTCCAAGGGATTAGAACATTTGTATAAAAATGAAACTGAAATATAGAAGTATAACAACCAAAATTTCATATTTCAAAGTGTCTACATAGGGTTTTATAAAGAACCATGGGTATAGAGCACTTGACAGAATAATAAAATTAGTTAACAATCTTCTGTGAATACTAGGAGCTCTGTTAGCTCTTTCAAAACCAGTCTTTAGGATTTTCAACTTTTGAATGTCAAAGCCATTGCAGAATTTAACCCCTGCCCTTAGAGATTTTAGAACATGCAAACAATTTTGAGAATCAAAAATCAGAAAACACTTACAATATGTTTTGTGTGCTTATCGGAAGAGGGAGACCAAAAAGAATAGGAGTATGGAACAGGGGCAGGAAGATGTAAGCCAATTGTCATTTGTAGATTATTCTCATTTATTTATTTATTTTAAAAAAGATTTTATTTATTTATTTGCAATAGCACGAACAAGGGAGGAGCAGAAGGAGAGGGACAAGCAGACTCTGATCTGAGTGTAGAACTGGGCATGGTCAATCTTAGGACCCTGAGATCATGGCCTAAGCTGAAATCAAGAGTCAGCACTCAACCCACTGAGCCACCCAGGCACCCATAGGCTCTCCTTTATTGTGCTACCTTCTGGTCACTTTGGATTACCAGTTTCTTTGAATGCCTCTCAGGATCTCTTCTATAGTAACACTTTATGTTATGTGATGATTATCACGCTAGAAGTTGAAAAATACTATAAATCACTGTCTCCTCAGTGTTCTATATTACTTTTATGAGGCTGTGCTATTTGGGTTGCCTGGGTGGTGCAGTCAGTTAAGTGTCCAGCTCTTGGTTTCAGCTCAGGTCATCTCAGGGTTGAGAGATTGAGCTCTGTATTGAGCTTTGTGCTCAGCACAAAGTCTGCTGGAGATTCCCTCTCCTTCTCCCTCTGCCCCTCCTGCTCATTCTCTCTCTCTCTCGCTCTCTCTCAAATAAATAAATAACTCTTTTAAAAAGAGAGAGAGGTTGTGCTATTTTAATGAACACAATCTAAACTCTGACACTAGAGGCACATAAAGTTATTGTGTTACTCTAATGATGTACTCAAAAGGGGAAACCAAAGAGTAAGCCAGGCAAATTGGAGGAATAGGAGAGAAGAAAGAAGTAAACAAGTCAGAGGAAGTCAGAAAGATCCGAGGGAATAAATGGAAAGACTATGTGTAAATATATATGGGAAAAAACAATCATTGGCACCTAATACAGTGAACTGATGAATGAACAACATTCCCCCATGCCTAATTCTTCAGTTGTGATGAATATTTACTGAAATCAGTTCTCTTACCTGGGGGATATTTTCATAACTTAGGGTGATAATAATGGTCTGAGAAATGTGTAAGTGTTGCAATAACATCAGATATGCCTAAATATTTATTTGGTATCTGTAATTACAGGATTTATGAACATTGGAGCTTATACTACTTAGACAACTAGAATGCATCACCCTTATGGTTATAAAATATTCTTCCTTAAGCCCAACTTCCATTTTTCCAGTGTGCAAGTTTTGGAATAAAATGTAATAATGGGTAAAACGAGACGTATTTGGTCTGAGAATACACACATATATACATATGTACATGTCTGTGTGTATGTGTGTATATATATACATATATACATGTCTGTATGTCTTATGTATGTGTGTGTATACACACACACATATATGTATATGTATATATGTATATATATATATACACATACATACAGACATACAGTTATGTATATATGACTGAGGTGTGTGAATTACATAAGCAAATTCAATGAAATTTTATGTCTAACAAGTAAAAAAGCAACAATTTAACATGCATATTACCTTCTTTAAAATGCATTTTGAATATTTGAATTGTATCCTTAGGTAGCTTCATTTTGGCCCATCTTAACAGTATTTAGTCTAGGTTTCCCATTCATTTGAGGTGGCTGATCTTTGCCAATATGTAAAAATCTTCTGCCAGATTCAAATGTAATAAAATATTAGAACAATAGCTGCTAATGTCCATTTTATTTCTTTTATTTCTCAGGAATTTCAAAAAACACATTGGGTTCCTGGGTTTTATTTTCTTAAAAGCTTGAAAGAAATTGAAGAAGGCACAAAAAGATGGAAGACCATGCCATGCTCATGGATCGCTTGACTAAACATTGTTAAAATGTCTATACTGCCTAGAACAATCTATACTTTCAATGCCATTCCAATCAAAATTTCACCAGCATTTTTCAAAGAGCTAAGCAAACAATTCTAAAATTTGTATGGAATCAGAAAAGACCCCAAATTGCTAAGGAAATTTTGAAAAAGAAAAACGAAATTGGGGGCATCACATTGCCTAATTTCAAACTTTACTACAAAGCTGTGATTACCAAAACAGCATGATACTGGCATGAAAACAGACACATAGACCAATGGAACACAGTAGAAAGCCCAGATATGGACCTGCAACTCTATGGTCAAATAATTTGTGACAAAGCAGGAAAAAATATACAGTGGAAAAAAGTCTCTTCAATAAATGGTGCTGGGAAAATTGGACAGCTATGTGTAGAAGAATGAAACTCGACCATTCTCTTACACCAAACACAAAGAAAAACTCAAAATGGATAAAAGACCTTGATTGAGCAAGAATCCATCAGAATCCTAGAGGAGAACATGGGTAGTAATCTCTTTGACATTGGCCACAGCAACTTCTTTCAAGAAATGTCTCCAAAGGCAAAGGAAACAAAAGTGAAAATGATTTTTTGGGACTCATCAAGATCAAAAGCTTCTGCATAGCAAAGGAAACAGTCAACAAAACAAAGAGGCAACCCACGGAATGGGAGAAGATATTTGCAAATGACAATACAGACAAAGGGCTGATATCCAGGATATCTAAAGAATTCCTAAACTCAACACACACGAAACAGATAATCATGTCAAAAAGTGGGCAGAAGACATGAACAGAAACTTCTCCAATGAAGACATACAAATGGCTAACAGACACATGAAAAAATGTTCATCATCACTAGCCATCAGGGAGATTCAAATCAAAACCACTTTGAGATACCACCTGACACCAGTTATAATGGCCAAAATTAACAAGACAGTAAATAACAAGTGTTGAAGAGGATGTGAGAAAAGGGAACCCTCTTACACTGTTGGTGGGAATGAAAGTTGGTGTAGCCACTTTGGAAAACAGTGTGGAGATTCCTTAAAAAATTAAAAATAGAGCTACACTATGACCCTGCAATTGCACTACTGGGCATTTACCCCAAAGATACAGATGTAGTGAAAAGAAGGGCCATCTGTACTCCAATGTTCATGTGGAGCCAATGCAGCAATGGCCACAGTCACTAAACTGTGGAAAGAACCAAGATGCCCTTCAACGGACAAATGGATAAGGAAGATGTGGTCCATATACACTATGGAGTATTATGCTTCCATCAGAAAGCATGAATACCCAACTTTTGTATCAACATGGACGGGACTGGAAGAGATTATGTTGAGTGAAATAAGTCAAGCAGAGAGAGTCAAGTATCATATGGTTTCACTTACTTGTGGAGCATAAGAAATAACATGGAGGACATGGAGAGATGGAGAGGAGAAGGGAGTTGGGGAAAATTGGGGGGGGAGATGAACCATGAGAGACTGTGGACTCTGAAAAACAATATGAAGGTTTTGGAGGGGCAGAGCGTGGGAAGTTGGGTGAGCCTGGTGGTGGGTATTATGGAGGGTATGTATTGCATGGAGCACTGGGTGTGGTACATAAACAATGAATTCGGGAACACTGAAAAGAAATTTAAAAAATAAATTTAAAAAAATTTAAGTATTTAAAAAAAGCTATTTTAGATTAGAATTTTAAATACTCAATTGCAATTTATATTATTATTTGCTTTATGTAATTAACATATACATAGCCTAGTCTCTGTCTAAAAGAGAGTGTTGAAGAAGAATGGGGAAATAAGATCTTTAAAGTTAAATATAAGTAAGGGTGCCTGTGTGGCTCAGTTGTTTAAGTGCCTGACTCTTGATTTTGGTTCAGATCATGATCTCATACTTGTGAGATCAAGCCTGGTGATGGGCTCCATGCTGGGCATGGAGCCTGCTTGAGATTCTCTCCCTCTCTCTCCTTCTGTCCCTCTGCCTGTCCCCTGCAACTGCTCTCTCTATAAATAAATAAATAAATGTAAAAAATAATAGTAAAATATAAATAAATTATATATTATATATTGTAAATAAATATAAGTAAAAACTATAATTTTGTACTGATTCACATCTACTTTCCTTTTTTACTTTAAATAATGTAAATGTGGGCCGTCCTTGTCTTGCTCTGTAGTGTTAATGCATTATAAATGACTGTATAAGCTGAAAGAGTGCAAAGTGGTCTTAATAGCAAATGAGAAATTTATGATTGCCTTATTAACTTCAGCAGTTTTTGGCAAGAAATGAAAATGTCAGTTATAAATGTATATAGAAAATTTAAAAATAGTAAATTCACATTTTATTTTATATATTATAATTTAAAATATTAAGAACATTGAGAATTGAGATGTACTATATCTTGATAAAAAATATGTGTCAGGGGTGCCTTGGTGGCTCAGTGGGTTAAAGCATCTACCTTCGACTCAGGTCATGATCCCAGGGTCCTGGGATCGAGCCCCACATTGGGCTCTCTGCTCAGTGGGGAGCCTACTACCCTTCCTCTCTCTCTGCCTGCCTCTCTGCCTGCTTGTGATCTCTGTATGTCAAATAAATAAATAAAATCTTAAAAAAAAAAGTGTCAGCAATAGTTTGAACAGTGTTTGACTCCTTCCTGTCATTATAACTTACAGTACGGATTGAACATCCTTTCTATGACTTGTGAAGTGACATACTTCTTTCTAAGTCTGGATCCACTTCCAACATTTTATCCTTTGTTCTTTTGAAGTCATGAAGTGCCTCTGAGAATTGCTTTAATGTTAAGTTTTTGCCCACATCGTTTCTGAGATATTTTCATCTTTTTCATCACAACCATTTTCTGTCATCATTATTTCAATAAGTGTGCCTTCACAAAGTTCCTCTGGATGCATACCTAGTATCTCCCAAACAGCTGCAGTGTTGACATTCCCATGATCAGCTATTTCTTCTGCAACCCCTTTTATGTTTGATTTGAGTTCTGAAAATTATTTGCACAGTATAGTTTTTGCTGTACTGCATGTATTTTATTCTGTTACTGCCACCATGCTTAAATGTTTTCCAAGGCATGCTATAAGTCATATTTTTTCCAAAATTCATCTAAAGAAATTTCATGATCTTCCATTGTAGCATCATTAGCTTGTCTATGACGATAGGGTTTCAAGTGTCGAAATGACTCTTTGGTCCATTAGCTGAACTGATGAAGTTGAATTTGGTGGTAAAAATTAAATGTTCACATTTTTATTCAAGTTCCAAAGAGAATCAGGCCTGGAGCATTATTCAACAGAAATGGTACTTGAAACGTTTTCTGATTATAATTTATAATTTGCCTCTAGTATCTCTCACCTGTAGATGAGGCAACACAACTACACTCTTTGCTGTCTGTGTGTGAGCTGAATAACAGATGTGCAATGACCTATTGCTGACAGCCTTTGAAAGAAGTCACATGCTTGGTTCCTGATTGTAATGCACATTTGCTATTTATGCAGTCAGTTTATAGACTAAAAAGCTAAAAGCAAAGTTGATATTTTGTGTAATTACAATTAATATACTGTGATAATTGAAATTTGAGTTGTGTAGTTGGGGTTGCATATTGAATCATCCAAAGTGAGAACTGTCATATTGTTGCTAAATTAAATAACCTCACTAAATATTGAAGCCAATATTCCTAATAATATAATTGCAACATATATGATTTGATTTTGTCCAAGCTGAAGGACATGGAATGACAAATGTTTGCTAAGCGATGAAAAACCAGTGAATTCCTAGAGGTCATTAACCATAAGCCACTCAGCAATTCTCACCAGAACCTAATTGTATATGTGTAGTACACTCTTATTATGAATAAATGCACTTAAGAATGAATGAATAGAAAGAAAGTACTTCTTTCCAGTATGTATAATGTATCCAGCAAAAATACATTTAATTGACTAAAATTAAGAAATACAATCTTTCATCTTTATATAAAATTATAGACTCATAAAATCTATAATTACATTCATGTTATGAAGCTAACAAGATTTGATAGAATCACAATAGACACAATGAAACTAATTTTTTTTCTTTTGAATATTCCCCAGAAAAAAGAAAACAAAGGTCATGTTTATGTGCCTTCTTTATTTCTTGGAATGTAGGTTGAACAGCTCTTCTTCCCCCATTTTTTCCATCTGAGTTTTTCTAGGAAATAAATATCCGCTAGGTCTGAGAAAAGCCATTTGTGTCTTTGACTCCATTTTTGCCTCCTGCAAGCTCAGTTAAGTTTTATGATTCTCCTTTCCAAACCATTATATAAATCAATAGTGGTCTGGGTATGTTTATTCTAACACTACAACATTTTTGGCTTACTGACTAATATGCATTTCTTGCTTCTCTAAAAGTAAGAAAACTTGATTAAGATTTTATTGTCCTTTTGCATCCCACTTTGAAAATTATAAATGACAATATCTAACACAAAATCAGACAAATGAAAAATAATGAAACATAAATCCAGGAAACCACACTATGGTAAGTGAAATCTTTCTCCTAAGGGGAATGTAAATAATACTTGATTTTGTGTATTATAGACAGGTGTATAGAGATAACATTTCATGTTAAATAATAAGCAATCTGATTAATTCTGCATCACTACAGTAAACTCTGTCTTCTTGTTTATGGATAATTAGCAAGCAGTCATATTTTTGAAAGTGAGAACTGTGTCCTTGGCACTACCTAACATCACTTGATATTTTATTCATCATAACTTTCTTAAAGTATACAGATGACCCTTGAACAATATGGAGGTTAGGAACATTGACCTCCTGCACTATTGAAAATCTATGTATAACTTTTGATTTCCCCCCAAATTAACTACCAATAGCCTACCATTGGCTTGAAGCCTTACCAATAATGTAAACAGTTGATTAACACATATTTTGTATGTTATATGTATTACATACTGTATTCTTTTTTTTTAAAGATTTTATTTATTTATTTGTCAGAGAGAGAGAGCGTGAGAGTGAGAGTGAGCACAGGCAGACAGAGTGGCAGGCAGAGTCAGAGGGAGAAGCAGGCTCCCCACTGAGCAAGGAGCCCGATGTGGGACTCGATCCCAGGACGCTGGGATCATACCTGAGCCGAAGGCAGCTGCTTAACCAACTGAGCCACCCAGGTGTCCCTACATACTGTATTCTTAAAGTAAGATAAAGAAAAGGAAATGTTATTAAGAAAATCATAAGGAAAAGAAAGTGCATTTGAAGTATTGTACTGTAAAAAAAAAATCCATATAGAAGTGGATCCATGTAGTTTAAATCTCCTGTTGTTCAAGGGTCCCATATATATATATATATTTTTTTAAACTATATCTATTTTTGAAGCAGATGTCTAAATAACTGATCAGCAATATATCCAAAATATTTTTTTCAAATCAAATATCTAATATTGCTCAAATAAAAGGAATTAATCCTTGTTTGAAAGATAGAGCCTTCTTTAAAAACTCTATATTTGTCTTTACTATTTATATTTATCAGTCTGAACTTCTTAGACAACAAAACTAGTGAAAATTGGTTCAGTGGTCCTTTTTGGTTTTCCCTCATCTGGTTTCCTGCAAATTGTGAAAAGAAACCAAAGAAACCAAAACAAAATAAAAAACAAAAAAAGATGTTATGCTTCCACAGGCAATTAATACATTAAAGGGAAGTAGAAAACAACCACTAAAACTCTAACCATAAAATAAATGTTTTTATTTATATAATTAATTGTTTTTTTTTCTGAGTTACATATGAGTAAATCTCAACATTTCTAACGGAGCAAATATTTTTATATTTAGGGCTTGCTGAATTCTTAAATTCTTAAATTAATTTTTATTGAGTTAGAAATTTTCCATTCCTCAAATTTTAATACCTCTGAATTCTCTTGCTTGAACTAAATTGTGCTTAAGTCTCTTGAGGTCGCAGTAATGGAGAGGCAAGAAGTAAAAGCAGTGATTGAAATTATGTCAAACAAAGCAAGCCTCGGACCCCGATATTTCCAACATCCAGAGTGAACATATAGTCTCTCCCATTGGGAAGCTTCTGAGAATCGAAGAAAGTTCTATTGTAATTACATTGGGGAAACAAGAATG
This sequence comes from Lutra lutra, assembly GCF_902655055.1. Classification (NCBI taxonomy): domain Eukaryota; kingdom Metazoa; phylum Chordata; class Mammalia; order Carnivora; family Mustelidae; genus Lutra; species Lutra lutra. Next base: position 46,897,865 of record NC_062283.1, on the reverse strand, counting down.
AACTGGTAATGTCCTTATCTTGGCACACCAGAATGTAAATCCCTCCTCTAACTGATGAGTTCACATGGGTAGGGATCAAGCATTTGTCCATCTTTTACTCATATATCTTTGAAATCTTGACTCCTAGCACATTTCAAGTATTTACTGCATTAAAAATGAAATATAAAGAAAATAGGGGTAAAGCAGGGCAGAGCAAAAATAAATAAATAAAAGGAAGCAAAATGAGAGGAAAGGAGAAAGGAAAGGGAAGTTTAAGAATCATTATACCATTTATTCACAAGATGAGATATGGGATATTTGTATTTGAAGAAGAAGGACTAGAAATTTAAAGAAATTTGTATTCCTACATAACTCTGTTTCCATTAAGAGATAGATTGGTATATTTTAAATATGAATACAGTATGATGGGAAACAGGGAATGGATGAAAATCACAGCTCTCATATCACATAATTTGCTGGTGTAGTGTACTAGTAGTCTATTTTTTGTTAGTCTCTCTCCTAATTCTGCCCTCCTCAAAAATTCTTTATGACCAAACTATGGTTTTGCAAAATCCCATGCATAATCATGTGGTGATATATACTCCGGAGCACCTTGTAAACTGCTTTTCCTAAAAGTTTAATCTGGATCAAAATTAAATTTGTTTAATTATTTTCCTTATGAACTTCTAACATATTGTATCAAAACTTACACTTGTATTCTTACACCACATACATGGAAATGAAGATACCAAGTTTCATTTTATTGAAAAGCCAAAAAAACGGTGTTGAATATCAAGTTGTGAGATAGCCCTTGTAAATACAAATCCTTTGTCTGCTGTTTTACTTTTCTCCTCTGCAGTCATAGATATATTTAGTTATTGCAACTAAGTGTATTTCATTCATTAATATTTCATTTTCAGTTACAGTGACACTCCAGGTTCACCACAGGCTTTTAGAATTACAGACAGCCATGAAATTGCATCCTACTCCAAAAAGATAAAATAGTTCCCCCATTAAGGGAAACTTGTTAAGTGTCATTTCCATAGCTTGCAAAGCCCATCATTCTCATTGCATATCCAGCCATCTTCCTCCATTTCTCAGCAACAAATCATTAGCTAAGAACTGGAGTGAGACCTCATTATCACTCACACTAAACTATTTTCACAAAATGTGTTGGAAGAAATTTACTAGTCTACCCTGAAGCATTATCAAAGAATTGGTACTGAAATACATTTGTCAAGATAAAGGAACAAAGTACATTTTGTGATATGATCTCCTTCATTTTTAATCCTGTTTTGCTGGCTTGTTCACTAATTCGTAAAACTCAATAATTGGCAGTAGTTTTCTGTCATGGATGTCAATTTGCCCTAGACTTTCGTAACTTTAAAACACAATACTATTTTGTGTGTGTTTTCAATATACAAAATATAAATATAAACAATCATATGTTTATTGAGTAGTCTTTTGTTACCTTTGCAAAGAAGTAGTAGAGGAAATGTTTATGGTACAGCTTAAAGTTATAGTAAAGCAATAGCATATCTTGTAAGGGAAAACATGCTATTTCTAAAAATGAACTGCTTCCATATTTAATTATATATAAATTAAAATTTTCTAAATAAAATAATGAACAACAAAGTCAAAGACAGACAAGAACCCAAGAAAAATATGAAAGTTAAGTGGCTAAATATTTTTAACATACAAGGAGTGCTTATAAATTAACAAGAACCAAAAACTCAATATACAAATGAGCAAAGAAAAAGCAAAATATAAATGGACAATGAATTTGAAAGATGTTGAATCTCATTATAAATAATGCAAAGTAAAATAACAAGGAGGTTTTTTTTTTTAAAGGTTTTATTTATTTATTTGACAGAGAGATATCACAAGTAGACGGAGAGGCAGGCAGAGAGAGAGAGAGAGAGGGAAGCAGGCTTCTTGCTGAGCAGAGAGCCCGATGTGGGACTCGATCCCAGGACCCTGAGATCATGACCTGAGCCGAAGGCAGCGGCCCAACCCACTGAGCCACCCAGGCGCCCCCAAGGAGGTATTTTTATTCACCTATGCAAAATCTTGAAATATATTTAAAATATGAAATAAGACAAAACAGACCACTAGACATTATTAGCAAAAGTACAAACCTAGGGGCGCCTGGGTGGCTCAGTGGGTTGAGCCGCTGCCTTCGGCTCAGGTCATGATCCCAGGTCCTGGGTTCGAGCCCCATGTCGGGCTTTCTGCTCAGCAGGGAGCCTGCTTCCTCCTCTCTCTCTGCCTGCCTCTCTGCCTACTTGTGATTTCTCTCTGTCAAATAAATAAATAAAATCTTAAAAAAAAAATTTAAAAAAAAAAAGTACAAACCTATACTCTTTTTTTGGAGAAATATTTGGGAAAATACAAACAAAAGAACACCTAACTTTGCTTTCTCATTAACCAAGCAAATTTACTTCAGGGCATATAGAGATCTGTAAATTTACATATATTTGGTGAATAAATATGCCTAAACCAATATTGAAGACTATAACATAAAAATATTACCAAGTAACTGTTTGTCATAATCAAAAAGGGTTCATAAAGAACAAATTTGTTCAATTAATGGTGGTTGTTCCACTAAATAAAATGGGACAGAGCTTTTAAAATCAGATCATCTTGTATATAGTCATATGCAATTTTTTAAGAGTTGCAAATACATACATGTAATACACGCAATATGGAAGTATATCTATTACTTGTGCATGTTTTCATGTGTAGATTGTCACTACATGTCCATAATGCCCCATACTCTGGAAAGTTGGATTCACATGGGATCCTATGTTTTGAGGGGTAAGGCAAGACTGGATTACTTCAAATTATAGTCTAAATATATTACTTACTTGACAAAAATGAAAACATAATAAAGGTAAGGAGATTTTATTAATTTTTTTCTTCCTATATGAGATTCAGTTCTTGGTCCTCAATATGTTTTAATCTGTGTTGTTTTAGTTTGAAGTTAAAATGAAAAGGTAAAAATGGGATAACCTTTTTTAATCTATTACACTCATAATTATGTCATGTTTACATGATATTTATTTAACATTTAAAAATGTATAACATGGACATACAAAAGCATTTACTTAGAACTCAAAATCGCATGAACTGCTAGCCACAGAGAGAGAAATAATAACAACAACACTGTCTAGGTGACTAAGGTAATCCTTTGCAGCAATGTCTTTACTGTGTGGAATGATTAATGGGTAAACCATATCCTCACGACCTCAAACAATAAATGTAAAATCACCACCGGACGATCAGGCTTATTATCAGAGAATGTAATTAGACCTAATTACATCTCAGACTTATTTTCCCTAATTTTTCATTCTCCTGGTACTCATGCATATTGATTATACCACATAATCGTGGGCTTACTGATTTGTTGCCTTATAATTGGTCTCTAGTGTTTAACTGATGTGTATTTCTCTTCTTGATATCACTGTGGGGCTTTTTAAAAATGCCTTCCTCATATCCCTTAGTACAATTGACAATCAGGAAATGTTTCTTTAATGAAAACAGAGTGAGGCAGAAGCTTTTTCAGCATGGACTATTAAATCACTTAATTAAACAGGAGAAACCCAGTAGGAAAAGTAAGATTCTGGTTGTCAATTGGATAATGGTAAAAGAAAATTAAGTGAAAGCTGTATAGGTAAGGATGAACCAAGAAATCTCGGTTCAGTAAGTTAACTGGGAAATGAGGGATGGTCATACAAAAAAGATTTTAATAAATTTCATAGGTTTAGTCATGGGAAGGGGATGAAGTAATAATGCTAGGTGTTGACATGGTTCATTTTAAAGTAGTAATACAGATATTTTTCATGATCATACTAAAATACAAAAAAAATAAGAGATCCTCTTACTGAAGGGACAACTCAGAGTCAACATCTCTAGGTCATTATTATGTATATATATATTTTTCCTAATCTATTTCCTTTATCCCAAAAACAGTAGGGATAAATTTTCTAAATTACTTTTTTATATTTGGTCAATGAAATAAAAATATGCTAATAAATCTTATACTTTGTCATTGAAAAGTAATGAAAATTAGTAAAACTAGATTTCAAATAAAATCATATGCATATCTGAAGTCTTGTAAAATGCATTGGAAAATGTTATTTTGTAGGCAATATATGTGATTCTTGAATATCTGGAAGAATAATATTATTTTAAAATCTAATTTATTCAGGGCACCTCGGTGGCTCAGTGTATTGAGCCTCTGCCTTCGGCTCAGGTCATGATCTCAGGGTACTGGGATCAAGCCCCCCATCAGGCTCTCTGCTCGGCAGGGAGCCTGCTTCCCCCCTCTCTCTCTTCCTGCCTCTCTGCCTACTCGTGATCTCTTTCTCTCTATCAAATAAATAAATAAATAAAATCTTTAAAAAAATCTAATTTATTCAATTTTGCTAAAGACATTTGTCCACATACAGGGCTAATTCCATGCCAAGATTAAAATTTTAACAGATAAAATATGCGTAGGCTAAAATGTATTGGGAAAAGTTTCCAGGACTTCAGTAACACTCATTGAAAAGTCATTTTTTACATAAATATTTTATCAAATAACTTTAAGTTATTGAGCAACAACCTGCTCATATTTCTTTGTGTGTGTGATCAGTAACAAAAACAATGCTTTTCTCAAGTTGTTTAATTTGTAAATACCTTTCCCTTTCTCTATGACATTTGACTGTGATTTTTTTAAAAGATTTTTTTAATTTATTTGATAGAGAGAAAGAGAAGGAGAGGACACAAGCAGGGGGAGTGGGAGAGGGAGAAGCAGGCTTCCCACTGAGTGGGGAGCCTGAAGCAGGGCTCAATCCCAGAACCCCAGGGTCATGACCTGAGCCAAAGGCAGATGCTTAATGACTAAGCCACCCAGGCTGACTGTGGTTTTTTGACACAGAAAATGGTTGATGTAATGAAGCATGAGTCAAGATTGCTATCTTTTGAGGGTAAGGATTAATCTTTGTGCCCCACAGCTTATTCACTAACATTTATATGATACTATGTCAGGCACTGTTTTAGGCACATAATAAATATTAACTCAGTTTAGTCTTCCTACAACTCTATGATATAAATATTATTATAATTCCTACTGTGCAGGCAAGGAAACTGAGGCAGAGTGGAAACTGAGGCAAGGTTCCACAGCCAGTAAGTGGAGGTTTAAAAAACAGAGCTTGTATTTCAGATTTTATATTCTTAACCAGTATAAAATGTTTCATCCCTATAACCTCTGATATAAATACTTAAACGAGTGAATCTAACTGAATAAAACTTTTCAAAGTATTTAATCCAGTATGTATACAAACCCACATTGAATTCCAGATTCGGTAGTTTCGGTCAACATGCTATATATGACTTGCTTATTCATTAAACTGTATCAAGTCCTAATTCAGGACTGGAGTTAAGTAAATTACTGTAGGGAAACCTACTTTGAGTAACTTTAAAGTTAGTATTTTAATAAGTATATCACAATATTTCACAATATATTTTTCACAAAATATATCAATTGTGCTTGCTTCAGCAGTGTATATACAAAACATATCACAATACTGAACTTAGATATGTATAAATACATATATAAAATAAAAGTCAATTGCCTGTTGCTGCAGGTTTTTTTTTAATCATAAAAAATTATAATTATCTGACCAAAGACAGCTTACTTTTTTCCTGATGAAAATATTATTTAATGAAGATACTCACTGCGCCCCCCGTTGCACCTTCAGAATCCTTCTCAACACAAAATGTCCATCACCATTGCCAGTATATTGAAGGTGCTTCAGTGAGAGAAATCAATTTGCCATCCTTGTAATGTAATCACCAAAATAATAATTGCTTCCAATATTTAAAAAGTCCTGGTATCAACTATACTCATTTCATGGAAATCACTTATAAGTGTTCTTATTTTTTACATATTCTGAACATTTTAGTTAGCATTGAGATGATTCACTCTTTAAAGATTACATACTATTTGGTGTATATGTGTATGTGTGTGTGTGTGTGTGTGTGTATAATGCATATATATATAAAATGACTTTTATAATTGTTGTGAATTTTGATGAATAAAAGCTTATTTCATTCAGTGTTTTTGCACTGAAATCTAGCTTGTCTGATAAGAGAAAACTTCACTTGCCTTTTGTTTGGAGTTGCCTGTATGCTTTTGGTCCCCTGTTTATTTTCAATTTTTCCTAATCATCTATCACTATAGCATAGAATTGGTTTTTGCTTTGAAAGACAATCTGGAAATAATTCTGATAGGTGAGCGATTCTTACTAACATTCTTTTTTTTCTTACTAACTTTTTTATATAATCGGTATATATGTAAATATTACTCTCACTTTCTCTAAGTTTTTTTTTTTAAGATTTATTTATTTATTTGACAGAGAAATCACAAGTAGGCAGAGCAGCAGGCAGAGAGAGAGGGAGAAGCAGGCTCCCCGCTGAGCAGAGAGCCTGATGTGGGGCTTGATCCCAGGACCCTGAGATCATGACCTGAGCTGAAGGCAGAGGCTTAACCCACTGAGCCACCCAAGTGCCCCTTCTCTAAGTTTTTAAATAATAGTTTTTCATCATGATGATATAAGTTGTAATATTTAATAAAGTTCCCATTTTTATCCCAGAAATTACTTTTATACTAGCATGTAGGGTTTTTTGCCTCTTTTTCAGATACTGTTTATTGATTCCCCTACTGTGAGTAAAACAAACTAAACTTGTTAAGTCTTCATCTCTATTTCTCTTCTCCTTCACCCAGTTTGATTTAGTGAGATTATTTAATGTTTATCTTTTATATACTTAAGATTCTACTATTTGGGTTATCAGATTTAAATGATATATTTTATCTCCCACCTATTGCTCCTAAACTATAGAAGTCAGTGGTTTCTATTCTATTTTCTATCATTGTTCTCTATTTTCTTCCTATTAAAAAGAGATAGTTGTATTATTTCTTTCTTGTAAAAGTACATGTCATGTACTTAGCAACATTTCATCTTAATCCTTTCCTTTCTTTAGTTTTATTTCCAGATATGAATAGTAGTTTCAATGTTGAATAAAGAGTATTCAACTTATTAAATATATTCAAGTTTCACCAGCAGTGCTGGGGTTTCCTAACCATTTCTGTTCAATCAAGCTCATCCTCTACTAGAGTGCTGTTGAATAGAACTTTCTGTTATGATGGAGGTACTCTAAATGCATGCAATAAGTAGCACTAGTGAATGTGCCTTGAAATCTGGCTACTGTGACTGAGGCACTGAATTTTAAATGTTACTTAATTTTTTTTTAAGATTTTATTTATTTATTGGACAGAGATCACAAGTAGGCAAAGAGGCAGGCAGAGAGAGAGGAGGAAGCAGGCTCCCTGCTCGATCCCAGGACCTTGGGATCATGACCTGAGCCGAAGGCAGAGGCTTTAACCCCTGAGCCACCCAGGTGCCCCTAAATGTTATTTAATTTTAATTAATTTTAATTTAATTTTTTTAACTACATGAGACTAGTGGCTGCTGTACTTTGCACAACACAGCTCTAATACTTTTTATGTTCTTACACTTTCAATATCATTTGTTTTTTACTTAATGGACTACTTGGCTGAATATAAAACCCCTGGCTTAAACTCTGTTTTAGTAAAACTATTGCCAAACCACCAACAGAGAGGTAAAGAAATCAGGTTGTGGAGCTAGCAAATGTGTTCTTAATATTCATCCATAGGAAGAATCAAGTGCAGTTTTGAATTGCATGGAAAATACAGTGGCATATATTCACAACAGTACTCCAGAGTTACAATGCCTTGTAATTTTTCTTTTGTTCCAGAAGAATCTTGATCACTTAACATTCTTTAGAATATCACAGTTTTTCTTTGTATTGCAGATAGTATGCAAAGTTGAGCTGGAAATAAGTGGCACACATGTTGAACTTTCTAATTAAATACATGCATGTTGGCGGTCAGAAAGTACACTTAGGAAAATTAAAGACTTTCCACTTCTGTGAAGTACTTTGAGATTGAATTTCTGGAACATACTGGTGGCTATTAACTCTGGCACTGTCTCCCATTAAGAAAGAGGCACAGAGCTTCATGGGAGTCTTTGATTTTGCAGCACCATATACCATGGTTGGGAATACTGTTCCTATCACCATTCATGAGGGGACTAAGAAGATGTCTAGTTTTCAGTGAACACAGAGCAAGAGAGCAAATCAAGTCTGTATGGCAAGATGCCTTACCTCTCTGGCTATATGTTGCAGAAAGTCCAATGGAATAAGAGTTATCTGTGAATAATAGTTTTCCTATATGAAAATCCTACAGATTTCTGGAAAGCCTCAATAGGATAATTGAAATAGTGGCACTTAGGATTCTATAGATATTTCATGCTGTATATTTTGGAAAAAGAGCTCCTGGTGGGAATCAAAGATTTAGGATAAGGAAACACAGAAAGAGATGTGTAGATAGGCCTATGGGACTGCCCACAAAAGAGGTAGGTTGTATTCCTTCAGAAGATGTCCACCACAGAAGTTCTCCAACTAGGTAGATGGTGTGACCTGTCCAGTGAATTTCAGCCATGACATCCCCCAGAGCATTGCCTCAGATCAGAGGCCCATTTTAGGAAGGAGAAGTTAAAAGAGGGACACAAAACCACATGAAACCTTATCTTATCATGTATACTATTATCCAGAACAGCCAAATAAATCCTAATGGATGATAGAATGGACAATAACATACAGTGGAGTTGCTGAATAAACAACCAATATGTGGTGGGTGCTGTGTTTCTACTGGATAGAATGCTCAGTTTGAGGAACAAAGGATTGGTTACTTTTACAGACCCACTAATAATAGTGCTCTTATCTCCCCAAAATTAGTCTCTTCCAGATTTGAAGTCCTAGTTCTAGTTCTTGTGAGGATAGACAGATAATCTTCTGATGACCTTGAAGCTGAAATTACTTGTTCACTTTGGGTTACTCATGCCCATGGATCAAAAGAAAGGACGTGCTACATGGGTGGGAGAGGTGGAGAGGGGTAATCCATTTTGATTAGCATAAAGAACTAGCTTTGCTTTTACACACTGGGGTCAGGCATGAGTATGTAAGGAAAACATAGGATTTACTGGGTGCATCAGTGTCCAGTGATAATGGTGACATAACCACAGTTCAACAAAATCAAGGCAACTAATGGCTCAAACCAGTTGAAATACTGTCTGAAGATGAGGGAAACTTAGAAGTGAAGAAGTAATATTTAGAATACCATTTGTATTTGTATTAGCTCTCAGTCCTTTCTGCTTTGTTCTCCTCTCTCACTCCTGCTCATTAAATGATGAGCTCTAGTAAAGCCCTTGCATAGAACCATTTATTTTAGGCTCTGATTTCTGGGAAACCCAGACATGAACAAAGATACTAATTGTATCAACACTCTTATTTGTATGACAAATTGAAACTAGCAAAAGATAAATAATTGAATAAAATTTGGTATGTACTTATTATGAAATACTATTCAACAATTAAAAAGACTAAGTTAAATATACATAAATCAGAAGCATTTATAAATTATGGAGAAACATATAATATGATTCCATTTTGAAATTTTACAAGGCAGTCATTTGAAGGAATGTTTCATATGGGTACAAAGGCATGATTAGAATGATCTAGAAATTTTTCTAAATGGAATCATACTATATATGTGTGTACATACGATTGTGTAAGATTGTATGGTAATGAAGAAACATGAAGAATGTTAGACAATAGGTTTTTAACATTAGTTATTTCAAGAGACAAAATGGGAGAGACCGTTAACTCTTTATTCATCTTTGAATTTATTTCTCTGGGAAAGAGAAAAGAAAAGGAAGGAAGGAAGGAAGGAAGGAAGGAAGGAAGGAAGGAAGGAAGGAAGGAGAAGAGAGAAAGAAAGGAAGAAGGAAACAGAAAGAAAGGAAGGAAGGAAAAGGAAAAGGAAAAAAGGAAGGAGAGGGAGGGGAGGGAAGAAGGAAAGGAAGAGGGGAGGGAAGAAAAAAGGAAAAAAGAAAGAAACTTAGAATTTGAAAAAATAAAACAAAATAATTGTGCCATGCTACTGCTAATTTTTATAAGGTAAGACGAAGCTTCTAACATGGGATATTACAAGGCAGTCATTTAAAAGAATGTTTCATATGGGTAAAAAGCCATGATTAGAATGATCTAAAAAGAAAATGAGAAGTGAGAAATTGGAAACGATGAGTATAGTCTGCTCTCTTGAGTGATTTTTCTATATAGTTGAAATGTAATGCATATAGAAAGAGGGAAATGGATTTAAGGAAGGGAGTTATTAAATTATTAAAATGAAAATTTATTTTGTATTCTCATAAGAAGAATCCTGGTGAGGTGGAATATTGATGATATGTGAGAGGGGAGAATTACTAAGCAAATTCCTTCAGGAAGTCAGGGTATAGGATCTAGAGGAGCGGTGCTGGCCTTGATAAAAGCACGGTCAGGAGTGAAGGGAGAGAGTGGAAGCAGAGGCAAATGGATTGGTATAATTGGCAGTTGCCTATATAGCTGACCCTGGACAACATGGGAATTAGGGTTGCCAACCTGCAATGCAGTAGAAAATCCACATACAACTATTGACTCCCCTACTATTGACTGGAAACCTTACATGTAGCATAACCGTCAACACATATTTTGTATGTTCTATGTATTATATACTGTATTCTTATAATAAAGTAAGCTAGAGAAAAGAAAATGTTATTAAGAAAATCAAGGAAGAGGGGCGCCTGGATGGCTCAAGTGTGAAGCCTCTGTCTTCAGCTCAGGTCATGATCCCAGGGTCCTGGGTTCGAGCCCCACAGAGGGCTCCCTGCTCGGCGGGAAGCCTGCTTTCCCGCTCCCATGCTCCCCTGTTTGTGTTCCTGCTCTTGCTGTGTCTCTCACTGTCAAATAAATAAGTAAAATATTTTAAAAAGAAAGAAAGAAAATCAAGAAAGAGAAAAGGCATTTACAGTGTGTTTATTTATATATTTACCAAAAAAAAAAAAAATCCTCACGTAAGTGGACCCATGTAGTTTGAACCTGTGTTGTTCAATAGTCAACTGTAGTCTTGTTGTCTCAGTGAAATAAAAAGTAAGGTCATCATTCAAGAGTTAGGAAAGTGGAATGGGAGATGGAATTTTGAGAAGATAAAAGGAAATACAAAATCTGGAAGAGAGAAAGAGAGGGAGTAAATAGTGGCAACAAAAAGGATTGCTGAGCAGTGCTCAACTTGAAGACTTTTGATTATGTTTTAACATGAGTCTAGAATCCAGATGGGTTTGTGTTTCTAGCCATAGTCATCTCTGTGGGGTTAGGCAAAGAAATTGAGATACGTTATGCAAATACACTAGAGAATGTGCTAAAATACAGGCTTTTCTACACAATTAGAGCGTTCAATAACCACATTTCTGTTGTCTTGTTACCACTGGTTTCCCCTACCTTTTACTATAATAATATGTATGTAGCATAAATCATGATAGATGCCACTCCCTAGTGTAATGGATGCTGAATTTCTGAGTTCGCTTTGCTCAGGAAAGCCTTCTATGAGGCTGAGGGATATTTCATGGTCTTTTGTAGTTTTGGACTAAGTATAAATGATTTTGAAGCAAACTGCTTCCTAGAAGACAGCTTCATAATTTCTCATCTCTCAATATATATTTCCCTATTGTAAAGTTACCTTTTATCTTTAAGCTTTTATAGCTCAGTGTGGTGGAAAAAAGCAGTTTATTTCATTTTCAGTACATGAGGTTTACATTAATTAATAAAACATTTAATTAAAGCAATGCTTTGGGAATTCACCGTGGCATTACTAGAAACATATGTTTATTAATATAAAATGGCATCATGTACAATGTGCAGTCTTTCTTATAAATTGCTTGGCTCCAGAGAAAAATCACTTTCTCAATAACCAGTGGGATTAGGCTCTAGCACAATTATTAGAATTTTTCATTGATTTTGAATTTTGATGAAATGTGTTACATGTACAGCCGACAATTAGACTTATTTGAAGTATATGTTATAGTAGGTTCCACTTTTCTCTCTTTATATAGCATAATATATATAATATATGTAGTAAATAAGGTTTAGCCAGCACATAACATCATTTTTTTAATTTCACACATTTCACCATGCTACTTATAATCATTTAAAATCAAGAAAATTTGAGGAAAATTTTATATGTAGAATTTTTTTGTTAACAAGTTTCAAGATATTCTATTTTAATAAGAGAAAGTGCTGGAGATTTTGAAATATTTAACACAATCAAAGCAGCAAAAGTTATGCTTCTTTATTTGAGAATTCCATATTAAGCAAGGAGTCTGCATCACAAATGGAAAATACATCACCACCACGTTTAATAAGACATTTCTTTTTTTTCTTTTGAAAAATTGTGTTAGATATACATATAACAAAATTTACCATTTTAACCATTTTTAAGTGTACAGTTCAGTGGCATTAAATACATTCACACTTTTGTGCAATCATCACCACCATCCATCTCCAAAACCTTTTTTATCTTCTGAAACTGAAGTTCTGTACCACTTACACAGTAACTCCTCATTCTCTCCACTCCCCCCAACCCCTGGTAACTACCATTCCAGTTTTTGTCTCTATGAATCTGACTACTCTAGGTAGCTCATGTCAGTACATTACATGGTATTTAATATTTTGTGACTGGCTTATTTCATTTAACAGGATGTCTTCAAGTCCCATGCATGTTGTAGCATGTGTCAGAATTCCTTCCTTTTTAAGGCTGAAGAGCAGTCCACTATGTATATAGTACATTTTGTTTATTCATTCATCTCTTGATGGACACGTGGGTTGCTTCCACTTCTGGGCTATTGTACATAATGTTGTTATGAACATGGGTGTACAAATGCCTGTGCAATTCCCTGCTTTAAATTCAAGTGGAATTGGGGGATCATTTGGTAATTCTATGTTTAATTTCTTGAACAACTGATGTACCATTCTCTATAGGAACTGCAGCAGTTCACATGCAATGCCTAGGGTTCCAAATTCTCCACATCCTCAGCAATACTTGTTAGCATGTGTGTGTGTGTTTCATAATAGCCAGTGTGAAGTAGGATATCTCTGGGGTTTTTATTTGGTTTTCTCTTAATAATTAGTGATGTTAATCATCTTCACATGTGCTTATTGTGCATTTGTATATTTTTTGGAGAAATGTCTAGCCAAGTTATTTGCCTATTTTTAAATCAAAATTTTTTGTTGTTGAGTTGGAGGAGTTCTTTATATACCCTGGGTATTAAGCCCTCCTTAGATGTTTGATTTGCAAACATTTTTCTCACATTTCACTCTGTTGGTAGTGTCCTTTAATGCACAAAAGTTCCTTTTTTTTTTTTTTTTTACAAAACAATATGTTTATGAAACTTTCTTTAAAGTGGAAATATAAATAAAAACTCAAGTTTAAAGCTAACTATCATGTTTCTCTGCACTATTGGAATTAGGATTTAGATTAGATTAGTAAATTTAAGAAAAATGATACAAGTATTGTCTGTGCTTTATCATTAAAAGTTTTCTGAAGACAATAGCTTCACTTAGTTTTGGCCTTCTAAATGAAAATTTTTATAATCTTAAATATATTTGGATCATATTTTTAAAATAGAATTGTACTGAAATAAGAATAGAATAAGAATAAGAATAGAGAAATAAATGACTTAAGATTGCAGTAGATGAAAGAATCTGTGAATTTTTTACTTGTGGTTTTAGCTTTGCTTCTTTTCTTCAGTGTGAGCACCAATGACAGTCAAAGCTTCCAAATAAAATATCAAATAATATTTATGGAACCTTAACTATTTTCTACCCCAGGAACTTAATACTTGATCTCCAGCCAGCAACACTATTCTTTTATAGCTTTGTATATTTGGTTCTAATACAGGATTCAGAACAGCTCCAATACTGTCCTTTAGAGAGGTTTTCACTGATCTACCTCAATGAAAAAGCCCCACTCCCACCCTACATTACTCTTTCCCCAGCCAGATTCCAATTATCTATACTTTATAGTCCTGCATGTATAATTGCCTGAAATTATCTATATACATTTTTGACTTGGGCAATGTCTTCTCCGTGCTCCCACTAAATGTGTGCTCCATGAAGGACCTCATCTGTCTTGTTTATCTGGATACCAATTGCCTAGTAGCTGGAGTATAGTAGGTAATGAATAAAATATTCTCAGAAGAAGAAATAAAATGACAGTTGTGCCAAAAATTCTTATGAAATTGTATCCTTTTCCTCAAATTATTGACGTTATATGACCTTGTTATTAACTACATAATCATATATGAAACTTGATTATACATGGACTATTTTTCAGTTATTTTACAAGACCCATTTATGGGCTTGTGCATTCATTGGTCATTACAGAAAATACATTGTCCTCATCTTATCTTTCATAATGAATGGATATCTTGTAAGTAGTTGTATCTCAGGGTCAAGGCAAGGTATTTATTTTCTTTACTTTCTTTTAGATCTTTTGCCCACAGAGCATATATCTTTCTCTTTGATAATGAGAAAAATATTTTGTAATTTTCTAAACTTTTCAGAGTTCTTTTTTCTCAATCTTTAGTTCCTTAATTCAAAAATACTCAGTAGTAAATTAGTCCCTATTTCTGAGAACTGTGTATGAAACATAAATGAGACATTTAATAGCATAGTAACATTTTTCAAAATTTATGTAACACTTTTTTTAACATTAGTAGGAATAAAGAAATGAGGTATTAATTTGAATTCTGTTTTTCCAAATCTCTTAAAAGGGCTACAGATATTAAATAATTAGCTTTTGAATACCACAATTATAGAAAGCTGTTGTTGTTTTTTTTTAAAGATTTTATTTATTTATTTGACAGACAGAGATCACAAGTAGGTAGAGAGGCAGGAAGAGAGAGAGGAAGGGAAGCAGGCTCCTGGCTGAGCAGAGAGCCGGATGCGGGGCCTGATCCCAGGACCCCGGGATCATGACCTGAGCTGAAGGCAGAGGCTTTAACCCACTGAGCCACCCAGGTGCCCCAGAAAGCTGTTGCTTTTAATACATCTCACAGCATAACAACTTAAGGGGAAATTCTGGCTGCTGTTGCTTCATCTGTTTAGATAGTATTAAAATTTTTTTTTCATTTCTTGTTAGGAAACACCTCAGGTTCTTCTTCTTCTTCTTCTTTTTTTTTTTTTTTAAACACTCTTTCATTTTAGGAGAATGATACACTGGAGACAATCTTACCCATCTTGAAATACTAAATACCAGAGTGATTATTGAACGATAGAGTGTTTCCATTACTTTTTGTCTCGCAGACAGTTTTTTGTGTCATTAATTTTTTAGTGCCAACAGAGTATTGCAATATTCTAAAATGCAACCTCTTTCCCAATGAATCACATAAATGTCACAGCCACTGTGGTTGGAAAGCAAGGGGCTTTTATAATGGCAGATATTCCTGGCCCAAAGACAAATATTTTCGGTAGGATTTGTTTTCGCTGTTGTAATTACATAAAGGAGACACTTCAGGAACAATTGCATAGTATAGCATGATGGGCTGTGGGAAAATGGTCAGCAAAATTTGATTCTGATTGGAGCAAAGTTACTTGCTTGCCACGTGATTTGGAAATATCAACTTCTTCCAGTAAAAATTGGAAATTTTGTTGATAGTATGTTCTAATTTGTATATTGAAATTAATACATCAATATGCTATGATTTTTTTCAAAAAGGATGAACATTTTCTCTAAAAGAAAACCATGACTTTCTAGAAAGATTCTTGCTGAATAAGTTTGATATTTCTCATTCAAGCAGAACAATCCTCTCTCTCTCTCTTTTTTAAAAGATTTTATTTATTTATTTGCGAGAGAGCGAGACAGCACTAGCAGGGGAAATGGCACAGAGAGAGGGAAAAGCAGACTCGCCACTGAGCAGACAGCCCTTTGTAGGGCTTGCTGTGGGACTCGATCCCAGGACCTTGGGATCATGACCTGAGCCAAAGGCAGGTGCTTAAATGACTGAGCCATGCAGGTGCCCCCAAAACAATCCTGTCTTGTTTTCTAGTTTTCTAGTTAACTTTTTTGAGAAGATAGAGTAATTACCAAGGTGACGTTCTAGCTTGGGACCCTCAAAATTAGGTCTCCTCAGTCAATAATATTTCAGATATTCAACATGGAAAGCACCAGTTTGATGTGCTCCATATATAGATGCCTAAAGATTGAAAAAATATTTTCTACCTCAAACAAAAGTTTTCACAAATGAAAGTTAGTGTCCTTATTAAAGTATTCTGGGAAAGTGGTCTCAGAGGAATCTGCCAAAAATGGTTGATAATAGCTAATATTATACTAACTCACTATGTGATTTCCAAGTGTAGGAGGTAAGAAGTAACATTTTCAGTACAGATATGTGTCCACCACCATTTTTGTAATGCCTGAAACCATTCAGGCAGGTAGTATGTAAATAGATGATATTCACTAAGGTCTTGAAACAATTTATGAAAGCAGTCAAGAAGTAATGGATTTACTAGGTAATCTTTTCAGGATAAATAATAAATGTTATATCATTTAACTCACAAATCACTTAGTTCTTTATCCTTCTAATTCAGAATATAAGATACCTATTTGTTTTAATTTTAATTGTTTTAATTTAACTTCAACTAAGCAACAAATAGGTACTATTCACCTGAGGTAGACATTATATCGACTGATAATTTTCTCTTTTAATACTATTTCAAACTACTAAATGAATTAAATCCTTAAAATAATGTCATTACATTAAACACATGTAATTACTCAAGTTGTACTTCTTGAGTTATATTCTTTTGCCTATAAATGAAATATTTGTCATCCATATTATGTCAATCTGAGGAAATTAAAATGACCTATTGTATACTTTCTGCTAACTTTTTAAATGATGATTAGTTTTTAGAATCCCTAGCTCAAATTTATCTTTTCACATAGATTTAAATTTATTTGCAATTGTGAAAGGATAACTAACTTTATTATATATCTTTTAAAATTGGAAATAACCAGCACAGTTGTGGTGTGGTATTTGATAAGGTCTTAAGGTAACTTTATCTTACCTTATCAGTATATATAAAGCTTTTTATATTTTGTCTTTACCATGTACGTATATGCTTACATATATATCCATTAAAAAGGTAATCTTTTTTGTCACTTGTTCTATATTTAAGACCTTGTACAAACATTGAAAATTTATAAAGAATTTTGAAGAAATTTAATTTTATTTCTACTAAAAACCAAAAGGATTTTCTTTGTATTCTATGAATTTATAAGAATGACAAATGAGGTGATACTTGATTACTTCTTGTTTTCCCACAAGAGAAAAGTTTTAAGTTATAATATGCATAACTTCCAACTATATACTTATACCTAGTTATATGTAATGTGTTATTTTGTGCTCAATTTTGGCATGAGTAGGCATTAAATGGTAATTGGGAGTTCTTTCCAATATTTGACACAAATCTCCCACCAAGGAATATAATAATAGTGTAACTGATGATTAAATTTTAACATTGTTATTATTATAAAAAATACATCTGTCCCATATGCTTTATGTTTTTTTTAAATAAAAGTAAAAGATAAACCTTAAAGGAAGATCAAAGTGCAAGAAGACAAAATTAGAAGAAAAACCCCTGTAACTGAGGTAGCAGGCACTCAGTAGGTAAACACTACCGGAAATCTTTAATTCTTTCTTAAGAATTAGGCTGCCAAGAGGCACCTGGGTGGCTCAGTCTGTTGAAAATGGGACTCTTGGTTTCAGCCAGGTCATGATCTCATCATGGGTCTTGGGATTGAGCCTCCCATCAGGCTCTGGGCTCAGCAGGGAGTCTGTTTGATGATTCTTACCCTCTGCCCCTCTCCCTACTCACTTGCATGCTCTTTCTCTCTTCTAAGTTTTCTTTAATTTTTAAAGTTTTCTTTAATTCCTTTTAAACATTTTTGTGGTTTTCAGAATGTTCTACATTTTGCTTTTTAAATTTATTTTGAATATTTTATTCTTTTTGATGCTGTTATAAATGAAATTGTTTTCTTAATTTCATTTTCTATTTGTTCATTGCTAGTGCACAGAAATATATTGCTTCCCAAAACGGATCTACAGATTCAAGGCAATTCCTAACAACATCCCAGATGAATTTCTTTTGCATCATTTGTAAATATAAGAGAACCAGAAAAACCAAACAATTTTTTTAGAAAATCAAAGTTGGAAGACTCACACTTCCTAATTTCAAAACTTACTACAAACTTCAGTAACCAAAACAGGATAGTATTAGCCTAAGAATAGACATACAGATCAATGGAACTGAATTGAGAGTCCAAAAATAAACCTCACATTTATGGTCAACTGATTTTTGACTGGAGTACCAAGACAGTGAAGAAAGAGTAATCTTTGGGGGGTACTCGAATGGCTCAGTTGGTTAAGCAGCAAACTCTTGGTTTGACTTAGGTCATGATCTCATGGATTTCAAGACTGTCCTGCACTGGGCTCCACACTCAGGAGTCTGCTTGAAGATTCTCTCCCTCTTCCCCTTCCTTCCCCCACTTCCTCTCACTCTCTCTGTCTCTCTAAAATAAATAAACAAATCTTCTAAAAAATAATTAGGCTGCCAGATTAGTGAGTTATAAACATTATTGGAGTATGATGAAAAGAAAATGTCAAAGAAGTAATCCAACCATGTAGAATAGGAAAAGCTTTTTACCTGTTCTGTAGGCACTGATGTGTGAAGTATAAGAAATTTGTCTCTGGCAAACTTAGACTTATAGCTACTCTGTGCCTATGAACATTTAGTTTCTCATAATAACATTATACCCCTCCCTGCCTTTTTATCAAATATATTCTTTTTTAAATTAACATATAATTTTTTTTTCAGGGGTACAGGTCTGTGATTCATCAGTCTTACACAATTCACAGCACTCATCATAGCACACATACCCTCCCCAATGTCTATCACCCAGGCACCCTATCCCTTCCAACCATCCACTCCAGCAACCCTCGGTTTGTTTCCTGAGATTAAGATTATTTTATGGTTTGTCTCCCTCTCTGGTTTCATCTTATTTCATTTTTCCCTCCCTTCTCCTATGATCTTCTGTCTTGATTCTCAAATTCCTCATGTAAGTGAAATCATATGATAATTGTCTTTCTCTGATTGACTTATTTCACTTAGCGTAATACCCTCTAGTTCCATCCACATTGTTGCAAATGGCAAGATTTCAGGGGTTTTTGATGGCTGCATAATATTCCATTGTATATATATATACACCACATCTTCTTTATTGATTCATCTGTTGATGGACATGTAGGCTCTTTCCATAGTTTGTCTATTGTGGACATTGCTGCTATAAACATTGGGGTGCATGTGCCCCTTCAGATCACTACATTTGTTTCTTTGGGGCAAATAACCAGTTGTGCAATTGCTGTATCATAGGGTATCTCTATTTTCAACTTTTTGAGGAACATCCATAATGTTTTCCAAAGTGGTTGCATCAGCTTGCGTTCCCACCAATAGTATAGGAGGGTTCCCCTTTATCTGCATCCTTGCCCCACCTGTCGTTTCCTGACTTGTTAATTGTAGCCATTCTGACTGGTGTGAGGTGGTATCTCACTGTGATTTTGATTTGTATTTCCCTGATGCCACGTGATGTGGAGCATTTTTTAATATGTCTGTTGGCCATTTGTAGGTCTTTGGAGAAATGTATATTCATGTCTTCTGCCCATTTTTTGATTGGATTATTTGTTCTTTGGGTGTTGAGTTTGATAAGTTCCTTATAGATTTTGGATACTAACCCTTTATCTGATATGTCCTATCAAATATATTATTTTAAAACTGTGTTTTCAACCCCATAATTAGCCTTCATGTTGCTAAAGTCACTGGTCACTTGGTTGCCCTCATATTATTCCATCTCTCAGCACAGATGACCACTGCTTCCCTGAAACATTTTCCATTCTTGGATTCCACAAAATATGTCCCTGATTTACTTGAATTGTTTGCACTTCCTCAGCAATTGCCTTTCCTGAATCTTCCTGTTATGACTGATCTTAAATGTCAAGTTAAACCACCATTTGATTTTTAAACTTTTCTATACTTATATCATTTTCTGGTGATTATGGCTTTAAGATTATCTGTATTTATCTGACTCATAATTGTCTGCATTCATCACTTGCCTCCCTCAAGTTCCAGACTCAAAATATCCAGCTTCCTTCTATACATCTCATTGTCTTAATAATAGTCCCTTCATTTACCATATTGAACATGGGACTCTTAACTTAACCCATTAAATATCCCAAACACATAACTATACCCTATTTCTGGTCTTCCCCATCATGATAAATGGAACTATATATAAGATTAGATAAAAAAAATCCAAGAGTGTTCCTTTGATTTAACTCTTCTTTCTTCCCTGAATCCAGTTAATTAATTGGTGAATCCTATTGACTTGATTTCCAAAATAAGCTTAAATAAGTCTTAAGTTTCTCTCCAACCCCACTGTCAACCTCATGTTCCGTCATTGATTAGTAAATAAACAAATAAATAAATCTGAAATTTTCCATCTTACACTTACACCTCCCCACACTTGCCCCTTCAATTCATTCTTCAAAGAACAGACAAAATAATTTTTAAAAATAAGTTAATCAAATCACTCTTGCTTTAAGACATCCTCTTATACTTAAAATAAAATCCAGACTACATACCATGACACATAATATTCTACACACCTAGTACTTGCATATCTATTTAATATTATCTTCCAGACCTCTCCCTCTTCTCGCCACCTTCAAACCACACACTTTATTTTTTTCTGTTCCTTAAACATTCTAAGCTTGTTTCTATCTCTGTACCTTTGCACTTACTGTTTGTTCCTCTTGGAACTGTCTTATTTAGACTTCTCTCATTCAGTTTTCAGTCTGATTTAGATTTCAGCTCAATTTCACCATCCCAGAGGACCTTGGCCTGATTTGCCCATGCTAACCACAGTTTCACTCTACATCCTCTAACACTGAAGGGACCTATCTGTTAATTCATTGCTTAGCATGGTGTCTGGCATTTAATTATTACTCAGTCAACATTGTTTGATTGATTCAATAAAGATCAGTAAATGAAACCTTTCAGAAAGAATCAGGACTGTATTCCCTGAAATATAAGCAACTGGTTAAAAAAAAAAAAACATTTCTAATCTATTATTAAATTCTTAAATGTAAGAAGTAAAGCTTATTTTTAAAAGTTACTATTAGGATAAATTTAAGGCACCCTTAATTAGACAGTAGGAGGGTTTGAGGGGAATGTCATAGACTATGCTGGGTACTTCATGTAATACACGTAAGTTATTCCTTCTAAACTTATCTATTAAAAAAACCCAAAGAAATTACACTTGTATTTTCCATCATTTTCATTTTCCAATTTGCTTCACTTTTAATTCATTAAATTGAAGTAAAATGTACATCAAAGAAAACAACCTATAATACCAACACAAAAATTAATTCAGAAATGTTTGCATCTGCCTGCTTTGTAAACATACTTTAAATGTATACTACTCAAGTATAGAAGTTACAACAGCTAAGCATGAATTATGGAGTTATAATTCCACTGATGAAATCTCAAGGCACAAAACCATGGGTCATATCCTACTATAGATTTAATATGAAACTCTTTTCACAGTTAGGGAGTTCCACTTGAAAATTGAGAAGACAGGTTGTGAATTAATAGTTATAAAATGCATTGTTCTATGAACCCCATATTGAATTAATAAAAGAAATATGAATCAGGCTTATGAGAGAGGAAGGTATATTTTCTGGTTTAGTGAAAGAGTGTACCAGCTTCATTTTTAGAATTAGAAATAAATGCTGTAATTTTTTTCAGGCTATAACTGTTTTTTTTTGTTTGTTTTTTGTTTTTTGTTTTTTACTCAAATAAGTGAAACCTGTGCAGATAAAATATTTTGGTGTTGGGAATTCTAGGAAGTGGGATGCTGGCACAAAGATGGATGGACAATCTGTTTTATTATTTTAATCATTGTGCTGTGCCACATGCACATACTTTTTAAAACTTAACTTTTGATTTTTTTTTTGTAGTGTCTACAAAGTGACATAGGGTTCTTTTGTTTTGTTTTCTCTTGTTTTGGATCTCTGTTTCATTTAATATTCATTTTTAAAATGTAAATTCATTTAATTAACATAATATATTTTGGTTTCTGGGGTAGAGGTCAATTATTCATCAGTCTTATATAATACTCATTATATGATGCTCATTACTTCATATGCCTTCCTTAATGTCTGTCACCTAGTTACCCCTCCCTCCATCCCCTTCCTCCATCAACCCTCAGTTTTTTTCTTATGATTTAGAGTTTCTTATACTTTGTCTCCCTCTCTGATTTCATCTTGTTTTATTTTTCCCTCTCTTCCCCTGTGATCCCACATTTTGTTTCTTAAATTCCACATGTGAGATCTTATGATAATTGCCTTTCTCTGATTGATGTATTTCACTTAGCATAATACCCTCTAGTTCCATCCTCATCATTGTAAATGGCAAGATTTCATTTTTTGATTGCTGAATGGTATTCCACTGTGTGTGTATTTGTGTATATATGCATACACACAAATATATATATATAGACACACACACACACAAATATACATATTTGTGTGTGTGTGTGTGTGTGTGTGTGTGTGTCTATATATAGGCATTTGGGCTCTTTCTATAGTTTGGCTATTGTGGAAATTTCTGCTATAAACACTGGGGTGCAGGTGCCCCTTCACATTTGTATCTTTTGGCTAAGTATGCAGTAGTGCAATTGCTAGGTCAGAGTGTAGCTCAATTTTCACACTTTTGAGGAACCTCCATACTGTTTTCCACAGTGACCGCACCAGCTTGCATTCCCACCAACAGTGTAGGAGGGTTCCGCATTCTCCACATCCTCACCAACATCTGTTTTTTCCTGACTTGTTAATTTTAGCCATTTTGACTGGTGTATATCTCATTGTGGCTTTGACTTCTATTTCCCTGATGCCAAATGATGTGGAGCATTTTTTCATGTGTCTGTTGGCCATTTGGTTGTCTTCTTTGGAGAAATGTCTGTTCATGTCTTCTACTCATTTCTCGATTGGATTATTTGTTCTTTGGGTGTTGAGTTTGGCAAGTTCTTTATAGATTTTGGGTAGTAGTGCTTTCTCTGACATGTCATTTGCAAATATCTTCTCCTATCCTGTCGATTATCTTTTGGTTTTGTTGACTGTTTCATTGCTGTGCAAAAGGTTTTTATCTTGATGAAGTTCCAGTAGTTCATTTTTGCCTTTGGAAATGTGTCTAGCAAGAAGTTGCTGCAGCCGAGGTCACAAAGGTTGCTGCATGTGTTTTCCTCTAGGATTTTGATAGATTCCTGTCTCATTGAGGTCTTTCATCCATTTTGAATCTATTTTTGTGTGTGGTGTAAGGAAATGGTCCAGTTTCATTCTTCTGCATGTGGATGTCCAATTTTCTCAACACCATTTGTTGAAGAGACTGTCTTTTTTTGCACTGAATATTCTTTCCTGCTTTGTCAAAGACTAGTTGACCATAGAGTTTAGGGTCCATTTCTGGACCATTTATCTGGGTCCATTTCTGGTCCATTGATCTATGTGTCTGGTTTTTTGTTTTGTTTTGTTTTGTTTGTTTGTTTGTTTGTTTGTTTTTTGTGCCAGTACTATATTGTCTTGATGATTACAGCTTTGTAATAGAACTTGAAGTGTGGAATTGTGATGCCACCAGCTTTGGTTTTCTTTTTCAACATTTCTTTGGCTATTCCAGGTCTTTTCTGGTTCCATACAAATCTTAGGATTATTTGTTCCAATTCTGTGAAAAATGTCAATGGTATTTTGATAAAGATTGAATTGAATGTATGGATTGCTCTAGGACACATAGACGTTTTAACAATATTTGTTCTTCCAATCTATGAGCATGGATTTTTCCATTTCTTTATGTCTTCCTCTATTTCTTTCAGGAGTATTCTATAGTTTTTGCAGTGCATATCCTTTGCCTCTTTGCTTAGGTTTATTCCTAGATATCTTATGGTTTGGGGTACAATTGTAAATGGAATTTACTCCTTAATTTCTCTTTCTTCTGTCTCATTGTTAGTGTATAGAAATGCAACTGATTTTCAGCATTGATTTTATATCCTGTCACTTTGCTGAATTCCTGTATGAGTTCTAGCAATTTTGGGGTGAAATCTTTTTGGGTTTTCAATGTACAGTATCATGTCGTCTGCAGAGAGGGACAGTTTGACTACTTCTTTGCTGATTAAGATGCCTTTTATTTCTTTTTGTTGTCTGATTGCAGAGGCTAGGATTTCTAGTACCATGTTGAAAAGCAGTGGTAATAGTGGACATCCCTGCTATTTTCCTGGCCTTAGGGGAAAAGCTCTCAGTTTTTCTTCATTGAGAATGATACTATCACCTTTCATAGATGACTTTTATGATGTTAAAGTGTCTTGTCTCTATCCCTACACTGTGAAGAGGGTTTCTTTTTTTGTTTTTTGTTTTTTGGTTTTGTTTTGTTTTTTCTTTTAAGATTTATTTGACACAGAGAGAGAGACAGCCAGAGAGGGAACACAAGCAGGTGCAGTGGGAGAGGGAGAAGAAGGCTTCCCACAGAGCAGGGAACCTGATGTGGGGCTCCATTCCAGGACCCCGAGATCATGACCCAAGCCAAAGGCAGGTGCTTAATGACTGAGCCACTCAGGTGCCCCCACTGTGAAGAGTTTTAATCAAGAAAGAATGTTGTACTTTGTCAAATGCTTTTTTCTGCATTTATTGAGAGGATCATATGGTTTTTGTCCTTTCTTTTATTTATGTAATGTATTACATTGACTGATCTGTGGATGTTGAACCACTCTTGCAACCCCAGAAATATATCCCACTTGGTCGTGGTGAATAATTCTTTTAATGTACTGTTGGACCTTATTGGCAATTTTGGTGAGAATTTTTGTATCCATGTTCACCAGGGATATTGTTCTATAATTCTTCTTTTTGGTACTGTCTTCATTCTATTTTTGGGATCAAGGTGATGCTGGCTTCATAGAAAGTGTTTGGAAGTTTTCCTTCCATTTCTATTTTTTTGAAACAGCTTCAGAATAATAGGTAATCGTGCTTCTCGAAATGTTTGGTAGAATTCCCCTTGGAAGCCATTGGCCCTGGACTCTTGTTTGTTGGGAGATTTTTGAATACTGCTTCAGTTTCTTTGCTGGTTTTGGGTCTGTTCAGGTTTTCCATTTCTTCCTGTTTCAGTTTTGGTAGTTTATTCATCTTTAGGAATGCATCCATGTCTTTCAGATTGCCTGATTTATTGACATATAGTTGCTCATAATATGTTCTTGAATTGTATATATCTCTGTTGTGTTTGTTGTGATCTCTCCTCTTTCATTCATGATTTTATTTATTTGGGTCCTTTCTTTTTTCTTTTTGATAAATCTGGCTAAACTTTCATCAATCTTTTAATTCTTTCAAAGAACCAGCTCCTAATTTCATTGATCTGTTCTATTGTTCTTTTGGTTTTTATTTCATTGATTCTTGCTCTAATGTTTATTATTTCTCTTCTCCTGTTGAATTTAGGCTTTATTTGCACTTCTTCCTACTGCTCCTTTAGGTGTAATGTTAGGTTGTGTATTTGAGACCTTTTTTGTTTCTTGAGAAAGGCTTGTATAGCTGTATACTTCCCTGGGACTGCCTTGGCTACATCCCAAAGGTTTTGAAGTTATGTTTTCATTTTCATTTGTTTCCGTGGGCTTTTTTAATTCTTTAATTTCCTGGCTGACCCATTTATTCTTTAGTAGGATGCTCTTTAACCTCCATGTATTTTAGTTCTTTCCAAATTTCCTCTTGTGATTGAGTTCTAGTTTCAAAGCATTGTGGTCTGAAAATATGCAGGGAATGGTGGCAGTCTTTTGGTACCAGTTGAGACCTGATTTGTGACCCAAGATGCGATCTATTCTGGAGAATATTCTATGTCCACTGGAGAAGAATGTGTATTCTGTTGCTTTAGGATGGAATATTCTGAATATATCTGTAAAGTCCATCTGGTCCAGTGTGTATTTCAAAGCCCTTGTTTCCTTGTCAATCTTCTGCTTACATGATCTGTCCATTGCAGTGAGGGGGTGTTAAAATCCCCTACTATTATTGTATTATTATTGATTTGTTTCTTTAATTTTGTTTTTAATTGGCTTATATAACTGGCTGCTCTCATGTTAGGGGCATAAATATTTACAGTTGTTAGATCTTCTGGTTGGATATACACTTTAATTACCATATAGTGTCCCTCCTCATCTCTTATTACAATCTTTGTTTTAAAATTAATTTTTCTGATATAAAGATTGCCACCCCAGCTTTCTATTGATGTCCATTAGCAAAATAAATGGTTTTTCACCCCCTCACTTTCAATCTGGAGGTGACTTTAGGTCTACAATGAGTCTCTTGCAGACAGCATATCAGTGTGTCTTGCTTTTTTATCCAATCTGATACCCTGTGTCTTTTGATTGGGGCATTTAGCACATTTACTTACAGAGTTAACTATTGAAGGATATGAATTTAGTGCCATTGTATTATCTGTGACAATTACCTCTGAAGTCACCATTCCTGTATATTGCCTCTGTTCATTTTCGGTCTGTGTTACTTTTGAGGTCTCTCTTTGCTTGAAGGATCCCTTTTAATATTTCTTGTAGGGCTGGTTTGGTAATCACAAATTCTTTTAGTTTCTGATTAGGTCCCTGGCAGTCAGTATTGCCTCTTGTTCTCTTTTTCAAGGTGAGTTTCTCTATCTTGTCATTCTTGCAGAAAGTGGTCAGTTTTCTTCTCTTACATCTCCAGTTGAGTTCGCAGGTGTTCAGAATGATTTGATAGCTATCTAGTTGAGTTCCTGGAACCAGAAGAAACTAAGGTCTCCTACATCTCTGCCATCTTGATTGTTTCTCTCTCTGCTCCATTTTAAGGAAATGCCCTGTCACCTCTGAAACAGAGAGTGAACCTCCAAAGTGACATAGGTTAAAAGATTATCTGATCCTTCCTTTTTTAAAACATTTGAGGCTACTGAGTCTGAAATAAGTTAAATGACAAATGAAAATAACTTGGATTTGGAATCAGATTCCCAAACTCTAATATCAGCCAAGCACTTACTAGCTGTGTGACCTTTTCCAAGTTACTTAACCTCCCTAACCCTATTTCTTCATCTGTAAAGAAAAAAATGATATTTATCTTGGATATAAGTTTGTAACCAAACTAAGTAATGCAATGCTATGTGTATAAAAAGCCTACCTTGGAAATAATAATAATAAGTGATTTCCTATAAAGCATATAAAAGGTATTTCACTGAAGAAGGAATTATCCTTTTGGTAAATGATACTAGACCTATCACTTATCCATATGTGAAAACAATGGATTTGGTTCCATCTTGTGTATTATATAAAATAATTATTCCAAATGGATAATAGACCTAATTTAGAGTCCAAAAACAATAAGTTTCTAAAATAAAACTTTTGAGAAAATCTTTATGAATATTTAGTTAAAGATTTCTTAACACACTCTATTTAAAAAGTATAATCCATAGAACAAATTGATAAACTGACTTCATTAAAATTAAAAACACTGCTCCAGAAAAATATTATTAGAAGAATAAAAGACAAGCTACAAATGAAGAGGAAATATTTGCACTCATGTATCTGATAAAATCTTTTGTTTATAATATGAAATAATAGGAAATCAAACTAATTTGTTTAAATGGGCAGACTTAGACACTTCAGAGAAGACAAGTGGATGGCAGATAGACCCATGAAAAAATGCTTAACAATATTAGTAATTAGGAAAATTACCATGATACACCCATTTGAATGTTTACAGTTGAATAGATTGACCAGGATGTGGAAATAATGGAACTCTCATGTACTTCTTGTATAAATGTAAAATGGTGCAATCTGTTTGGAAAAAGTTTGGCAAAAGTGCCTGAAAATGTTAAACATATACATACTATACAATCCAGCCTTTTGACTCCTAGATATTTACACAAAAGATGTGAAAGTCTATGTCTGTGACAAAGTTTGTAATAGCCTCAAACTGAAAGCAGTCCAAATGTCCATGCGTAGGTGACTAGATGAACAAATTGTGGAATATCTATACAGTGGAATACTAGTCATCAATGAAGTGATTAAACTATTGATACATATAAACATGGATAAACCACAAGTAATTATTCTGGGTAAACCAAGACAGGAAGAAAGAGTGGCAAATATAAAATTCTAAAAAAAGCAAACAAATTAATAGGAAAAAAAAAAAAAGGATCAGTGTTTCCCTAGAAATACAAGCATTAGAGTGAGGGAAGTTTTGGGAGGGGGGAATTCCAACCAGGCGTGAGAAAACTTTTAGAGATGATTGACATGTTCACTTTACTGATTGTGATGATGGTTTCTCAGATACATACATATGTCAAAACATCAAATTATATACTTTATGTGCAGTTTGTTTTATGTCAAATACATTTGAATAAAACTGTTAAAAATAAAATTTAAAAAACATGTATAAAGACAGCAATGGATTAAAATTGCAGAAAGCAAATAAAAGTTAGAATATAAATGATATGTATATTTAAAATATCTGTGTAGTGTTTTAGCAGGGACCAGTGTCCACAACTTCCTGCTCTTATTCATTTTCTTAGTGATATTAACTCTCTCACTTCACCATGCTGATTTATAGCTTAAAAAACACACACTACTTTGAGATGCAGTCATTTCATTTAGAAATGGCATCTGCCTAAAATGTCATTTTATTTTGAATTCTGTTAGTCTAAGTCTGTCCTTCTAGACCCCAGAATTAATGATCTTCCTTTCCAATGGATATATCTGAAAATAGTTGAAGAATGCTATATTTATACTTCTAAACCCATCCCTTCTATGATGAAAACATACCCAGTTTATTCTGTTGTTTCAAGATATTATTTGATCCTATTCATCTCACTCAGGAGTCCCCTGAGTTTGTTAGTGTCACTTTTAAAGTATGGAATCCAAAACTGGTAGCAATAATCCGGATTTAATGTGATCAGTACAGAGCACTAGGAGACTATAATCATCTTTGTTCTGAACCATACAACAGCCTGAAATTGGATTACCTTTTTTAGCAATAGTGTCATGCTGTCAGTTCCTATTGAACTTGAAGCTAAATAAAACTTCATGTTTTTCTTTTTCAGTAGAACTGCTATAAATCCTGTTTTTCCACTTTTTATTTATATAAAACCAACTGTTTGAACCTAAATGTAGGAATTTATATTTGTTCCTTTGAAATTACATCTTGTCTTATGTTTCTCATTTCTGTCAATTGAGATCATTTTGAGTCCAGTCCTCCTGTCTACTATATTTATAGTTCCTCTCAGCTTTTAGGCAATTTCCAAATATCATACATAACATTTTACTTTATGTGAATTCCTTAGGCCTTGTATTCCCCTCTAGCTACCAATTTACCTTTCACCCTCATGTCACAATTACAGTAGATACATATTATTTACTTCCCTTCATAGCTTTCTTTAGAGAATCATCTCTTCTATAGAACTGGGAAGTTCAGCAAACCACTCCTCCTCCACTAGAGAAAATATGATCTATACTGGTTAATCTGAATACTCTATTTCAAGGCTACAGAGATGGTTTGTGGATGGGCCCATTAACCATCCTGGGTCAATCAGAAGTTTTATGCAAGAGTTTTATGCCAAATCAAATGTAGATTACTTTTGTGGTCACACCACAATAACTGGGAGAATGTGGCCATTCGATCTACCAGGATGATGAAAATCTGTTGGTATTAGGATAGCATAAAACCAACTCATAGTTACAGGAGGTTGGATTAAAAAGGAAACTGTGAAAATTTGTGTTAACCTTTGGATCCAGCTATAACTTGGTCACAATCATGCCTTAACATCCCTGTAATGTTGGCTACCTAATTCTGTTTCTATATGAACTACCTTGATTTGGATGTTACATAGCTTTACTTTTTGCTGTTAATAATAAGAGTAGTATTTTTTATTATAGAATAAGTGCTAAGTATGGAAAAGCTAAATATATATACAGATATATAATAATATATTATTGATATAGATATATCTTTAAAATATTACTTCTTATTCCACCAAATCCTCCATGAATAAGTACTTTCTATTCATTAACTCTTGGTTGTGGAGAGTCAAATGAATGTCAAATAGAGCAGACTCTCCTAGAATCTAAGATTCTAAGTAAGCTTTGCACATGGCACACCTTGAATATGTATTTTTGCAATTCATTACTCAAGGAAGTCTCTCTACTTTTGTTCTTTCTTTCTTCTTAAAAACAAAGTAATAGTTACTCAAAACTTATTTCCTAGTTACTTTACTATATTTTACTGTCATCTATGCTCTTGAACTTATTGATATCTATATGATGGAACTATTAAGTAATATACTATCGTGCATCCCTTTCCAGCTTCCATTCAATGACTTCATGATGGATGGAATCATCCATGATGGGAATATTTGCACCTTAGACATTAGCAAGCACTATAGATCAAGTCTCCCTCCTATCCACCTGGTTATGAAGAGTTTATCAGCACACCAAGGAGTAGAGTAAAAGAAACAAAGAATTAAATGCTGCCATGTAACTTTTGGTCCTCATGCTTTAAATGTGTTATCTTATTTATGTATTTTTCAAGTATAACTAACATACAGTGTTATATTCACTTCATGTTTATAATGTAATGATTCAACAATTCTATACATTATGTTACCTATTTAAATCTCACAATAACACTGTGAGCTAGCAACTATTTTTATCCTTATTTTAAGGGTGAGAAACTAGGGTACAAATAAGTTAAATAATTCCTCTGAGGTAGTACAATTAGTAAGTTACAAACTGATGGTGTAAAAAGTTCCATCTCTGTCATGTCTTGACATTACACAAGAACTTACAACTTATGAACTATGAATGATAGCTTACATTTTTTAAAGGATTGGACAAAGATTTCTCCAGTTTGGATATTTGAAAGAACTCACTAGATTCTATAGAGCATACTCATAAAAGACTTCTATTTTCTTCATTTTCTTGCTTGAACATTCTTAAAGGAACAAACAATAAACGAAAGACTCTTTAGCAATTATCTTTAGCTTCAAAAATATAATCCTATAACAGTGTAAGGTTTTCATATCACTGAAATTTTCAATATATTGTCATACCATTTGTTTGTTAGCATAGTTATTTGATACTCATTTCAAACTTATATTTTGTTACCTTTTTTCCAATCTAAGTTTTTCATGGAGGTAATTGTTCAAACATGCCACTTCTTTGGATATTTCCTAGTTTCCATTTTTTTCTTTCTCACTGAGGTTATTCAAAATGAGATAGTTGGATTTGGGGGGATGTTTTTCTGAAATTTATTTGGTACTTGAGTCATAATGCTTCTTGCTCTGCTAATAGGTCATGGCTTCCTTCTCTTGAGATATTCAAACATGATTTCCTCGTCTTTGGCCCTGTGGGATTATAGACCAATATTCTTTTCTTTTGGTTTTGCAAATATTAAGATGGTATTCTTTTTTCTATGGATAACCATGGTTTCTACAAATACATATTTTCATTATTGGTAAAATTGAGTTTCAAAGTAATGCTTTTCATTGTTTCTTATAGGCTCTAAAATTATTGACAAATTAATTCAAATATGTCAGGCCTTTATTATATATTTTACTTATTGTGTTTTAATTTTATAAAGATACAACCTCATGGATGCTTCATATAGGGGCACCTGGGTGGCTCAATCAGTTAAGCGGCTGCCTTCAGCTCAGGTCATGATCTTGGGTCCTGGGATGGAGCCCCACATCAGGCTCCCTGATCAGTGGGGAGCCTGCTTCTCCCTCTGCCTGCTGCTCTGACTTACTCATGCTCTCTATCTGTCTGTCAAATAAATAAATCTCTTTAAAAAAAAAGACGATTACTATAAAGTATGATGAAAGAAAATTATGAACCATCAATTTTGAATGTGACTGTTGGATTTCTCTTTTACTGTGTTTAAAACCTTCAATGAATTAATCTAAGTTCTATGATATTAAAAAATAGTATAAAAGATTGCAATAATTCCCACATAATTGTGTAGCAATATTTATTTATTTATTTATTTATTTATTTATTTATTTATTTAGACATGACTTCTAAATAGCACAGTAAGCTTGGAGCTCTTGACATAATGCCTGGCACATAAGTACTGAAATACTGGTTTACATACCTACTCAAGAGAAAATATATCTAGTACTTAAACTTGAAACATTCTTCGAGTTAAATAAAAAAGATGATCAAATTAAATTAAAAAGGCAGCTCAATTATTCCTTCCATAACAATGGAAGAGAGAGATCTAGTCTTTTTTTTTTTTTTTTTTACAGATTTTATTTATTTGTTTGATGGAGGGTTGGGGAGGAGCAGAAGGCAAAGCAGGCTCCATGTTGAGCAGGGATCTTGATGCAGAGCTCAATTCTAGGGGTCATGACCTGAGCCAAAGGCACTCTTAACCAACTGAGATACCTAGGCACCTCAGGAAAGATCTAGTCTTAGCAGATGATAGTCATGTTCACAACATGCATATAGTGCCTAAATTATATATCAGATTCTATGTATATACCCTTGCTACACAAATTTGCAAGTGTGGAATATATAAACTAATTCTATCATTTTACACATGGTCAAATGGAGCTAAGAAAAGTTAAGTGGTTTATCCAAGACCATCTTGTTGGTGGCAGATCTAGGATTCACATTTGTCTGATGCGAAAATGTTTTTCCACTATATTGTGCTGACTATTCCAGTCTACATCTGGAGCCCAAATATTTTGAAGTCAGGATTTAGTTTTTAAGTAGGCAAATCCATAAAAAGATGTAATATTCTCTAGTGTGCCACCTTCATAAATGGTCCACTGTAATTTTATATTAAGTCACACATGAATGATGAGCAAGTGAATGGATGAATGAGTAGATAACTTCCAGTTCTTGGTCCTTAGTCAAATTAAAAAACCTTACTATCCTGGCTATACCAGCACATTAATATGCAAACCATTTTCAAGTCACCTGCTGGGAAAATAGGAAAGAAAAAGGAGTCAGCAAAAGAAGTGTCATCTCTTTCATGCATAAATAAAATTTAAATTGCTGTGATACTAGTCAAGTGTTATTCATTAATAACTAGCATATTGCACTAGATATCAGCTGGATTAATTAGTGCACTCTACTTGTTACAAGTATAATTTCTTATATTACTTTTAATGACATTTTTAGGCTATTAAATTGTCAGTGAATGCAGAACTTGAAATATCAACATTCTTTCAAAATGTTAATTTTGCTGATTATGAAAAGAACTATTATACTGTGAAAAGAATGTGGAGCCTGGGATCTAAAGACCATGGATTAAATCCTGAATCTGACATTTACTCAATTTATTAGGCAAATTATTTCATTTTATGACTTAGTTTTTTTCTCTTTACTAAAATTGTAGGGAATGATATTTCTAAAATGAGATGATGCAGGTGAAGGACTAACACTAGCTTTCTTCAGCAACATTGGCAGAGATAAATACAATGAAACTGACCCCCCAACTACCTCTTCACCAGATGTTTGGAAGCATGACTGACCCTTTCTAACTGAAGACTTCTGAGTTCTCTGGGTAGTTTAAGCTCAAGGTGGGCCTCATCAGAAAGAATTGGATGTCTTGATATAATTTGAGAGATAGATACTATCATATTTTATATATTATATATATAATGATATATATACTTTATAATGATATATATACATACACACAGTAATATATAATATATAAACTCCATGTTAGAAAAACATATTTAAAAGAATAAAAAGAAAAAAAAAGAATAAAAAGTTAAATGGCCATAAAAAGATTAGTAGTAGTATATATAAATTTAGATAATTTATTTATATGTATTTATATAAAACCTGTTTTTTAATGTATAAACTATTTTATCCTAGGAATTCAAACATATAATGTAACAGGTAGTCTGTTATTGAGCATATAAATGGATGAATTTTAAGTAGGACATAGCCTATATATCATTAGACTATACAGTCATAACCTCTGAAGCTAAAAAAGCCATGCTTTCTCATTCTCTACAGAATGACTATATTTTTTAATGTCCCCTAATGACAATTCAAGTGAGTTTCACATGTACTATATAGTCTTTTTTACCAAACCAAACTGTTCCAAGCTTGTTCTTCAAATTTAGTTAAAAGATCTTTATCACTTTTGAGTAATTCTGTAATAGATGGATAGTGTCATTTTAATTTTGAGGATAATTAGTTTAAGTGATAATCTTTGAAGTTCAGAGTATAAAACACTGCATTTTAATTTGCACACTACTCCAACTGCAAACATTTTAATATCCTATTTATTCATTAGGATTTCAAATATAATATTTCTTTGTTCAAAAAGGAACTATGGAGAAAAGAAGCATGAATAGTCAATAATAAATTGTATAGAAAAAAATGCCCTTTCTAAATCCAGTGTGTTGTTAGTTAAATATGCAAATATGTATATTTTACATGGGTTTTGTATATGTAAGAATTTTACTAGTATTCAAGAAAATAATGTGATTTTGTCTTGTTTTGGTTTTGTTTTCTTTGTAGCATTGCTCTTTGAGTCTCTTAACTATGTAACAAAATCTTTGTAAAGTAAGGGCTGAAAAAAACTATATTTTAGAGCCTAAAGAAGTAGTACTAGTAGAAGCTAATGATCGACTCTTTCAGTTAAAATAACTTTGCAAGTTCCTCCTCACTGCATCTACCTTACTATTTATGACTCAGTGTATGAAAAGACTTAGTCTTTCCTCAGAAGCAGATCACCAAAAGACTAAAATTTAACCTAAAATTTTTATTACTCTGGACAGGAAAAGTGGATTATTCCCTCATTAAAGCTAATGCATAATTTTGACAAGCCATATATTTTTTTAAAGGCAGTTTATTTTTGTTCTATTTTATCATAAGGCAGTTCAGAGATTTACCAGCTTTCACAGCATTGTCTAGCTGTATTTTACAATAAATGAACACAAACTCTTGACTGCTATGAAAATCAATTTCTTTGTGTTTTTAAAGTGAAGAAATTCTAGAAATAGGTACACCCTCAACAGGTGTATAGATATGCAATAGTGCATGGCTTATCAGGCTGCCTAATAAAATTACTATGACATCAAGAGCTAGGTGTCAAAGCACAATAGGCTAGAAGAGTATGAGCCATCAAGATGTTCAGGAAGACCACTACTTTGATACTCATTTCAGTTGTTGAAGGCTGCTCTGCAATGCCATTTTGCAGTGTAAATGTTATTACGACATTTCATCCTGATGGGTCCTGTGATATTTCACTTAGCCTAAGATGAATCAAGAGGACATGAGGTGAAAGGTGTTGGTGAAGATCAATGAAATAACATCTGGATAGGAAGAAGGAAAATCAAACAGAGCAAACTCCAAGAGCTAAGACACTTTAGGGGAATGATTATCAGGGTGACCCTGCTGTAGCTGATAACTTACATTAGTTCACCAGCCAGGAGGAGGAACAGTTTGGAGAAACAGGTCTTTTTCAAGTTCTTTCTGTGTTCTATTTCTTTCTGTGTTCTATTTCATTTAAACATCCGATTAATTCACAGAATATTTGATATCTAGAATACCCTAAAATATTAAAAGGAAGAGTTCAAGTACCTGACATTCTGCTTTGATCCTTCACAAAATGGTAGGGAAGAAAAGATGCAAATAAAATCTCCATTCTTTACCTACCCCCAGTAAAGTGCTCCAAATAGTCATGTTTTCACCTAGTATATGTCAAACTTGTGCCAACTCTTTGGAAAATGAATAAAAGGGAGTCTGTTCATGAGAACTTAAAGAGTTATTTCCATCAGAGCTTCCAGCCTAGAAAATGTCCTACACTGCTCACTGTTGCACTTAGCTATTGACTTATTTGTCTTGAATTGTTTTGAATGTTCTGAAAAATATTTTGAAGTAAATGGAGCAATAAACCACTGATAATATATAAACACCCAGATATACAGATATACACATAGGTAGGTAAAAGGAGGAAGCATGTAGGGTATAATACCTTCGAAGAGTCAAGAAAAAGAAATCTGTAATTTATGTCCATTATTGCTGATGCTTCCAGATAAACCATCTCGAATTTGAAAATTATGTTTTCTAAGAACATACCAAGCCTGTAAGTCAGGTTTCTAGACATACTTTTCCTTATATGTAATTAATCAAGAGTAGATTTTTATCTGTTATCTTTATCTTACTAGACAATTAATCGATGGATTCAGCCCTAAAGGCAGTGGCACTGGGAGTGTAACTAATGCGATATTCACAAATGTGAATCCATTTGCAAAACTCATTCTTTGACTCAGAAAATAAATGCTACCATTGAAAAGTAGACATTTTCTTCTTGAAATATTTTACTATAAATACAAAAATATTTGCATGCTTTGTCATGCTCAGAAATAATAGTTTCATGTGCTTTATCAAAAAAGTTTTAAGGTTTTAAGTTTTACTGTTCTCTGGTCATTGCAAAAAAGTGATAAGAAAACAGCTTCTAGCAGGTCCAAACACCTTGTCCATAAATCAATAAATATGTTAGTATTGATATTTTTATAATTGGACAAAGAAATACAATTTTCATCAACTATTATCAAAGCCCTGAATTTCTCAATAAGATATGCTTCTTTTAAAGAAAAGCAGTTATTTAATTCTTATTTGTAGTTCTTTTAAAAAATACATCATTTCTTAATTTTGTTTACATTATTACCTTTTTATGCAGAAAGCAATACAAATTCTATTGAGTAAATTTCTAATGAAAATTAGTATTGACTGAGTAATTCAGCATGCTATCTTCTTTTTTACGTGCATACCTGAAACTAATACTAGGAAATATTTTTACTTTTTAAGCTTTAGCCACTTAAAGCTTAACAAAATTGATTAGCTTTTGAAAACTGCTTCCTTTCATGATGATATATTAACTAGTAAAACAGGCAAGGGAAGAATAAGAAGCCGATCATAGCCACTGAAAAGAGAAATTTATAATGCTACGCTCATATTAACTTACGTGAAATTTCACAAAAGTGTGCCTGCTGATTTGTAAAATTAATCAAGTGTACGCGGGGTTTAAAAAGAGATATAATGAGCCAAAATATTCATAATTACATTAGATTTAATTTAATAAAAATTTATATTTCAAAAGTGACCTACTGAAGTGACATCAGCATTGGTGGGATAGGAAGCTCCAAGTTCACATTCCCCCAATAGAAACACTGACTTAGCAATAATATATAGCCCAAACTACCTTTCTACAAACTCCAGAAACCAAGTAAGAAGTTGCAGCACCGCAGGTGAGTACAAATCCAGAAAAAGATGGCTAGAAGCCAGTGAGAATCACCCCTGCGTGATCTGGAGAAAACTCCACAAACTTTCAGGCTTCTCCCTCCACTCAGGAGAGGAAGAGAAGCGTGGACTGTGAGTCTAACGATCTCTTTTTTTCAGAGACTACTCAAGGGACTGCTTTCTGTCTTAACTGATTCAGAAGCCTGAAATAATTGTCGGTTTAGCGCCGGACCAAGGGCCTCTGAACAAAGCACGCCTTCTTGAGGCACCACTAGAGAGACTGTTTTACTGCTGGTAGTCACCAGGGGGCGCAAGAG
This sequence comes from Lutra lutra, assembly GCF_902655055.1. NCBI lineage: Eukaryota > Metazoa > Chordata > Mammalia > Carnivora > Mustelidae > Lutra > Lutra lutra. The sequence continues at coordinate 46,860,212 of NC_062283.1, read as the reverse complement.
ATTACAGGATGCAGAGAAGGGGGCAAACTTCTCTAACTGGGAAATTACCTGTACAAGCCCAGAAAAGGTTTTAAACACTCCCCAAAATTTCTGGCTAGGCTTATTAACCAAGATCTTCCTTGGTATGAAGATAGTAAAGACTGAGAGATATGGCTGTTTTGTTTTTGCTGTTGCTTTAATTATTCAAGACTAATTTTTTTTAGAAGTTTTAGGCAAATGTATTATTGGATAAGTTGACTTTTCATGTTGTTGATTATTTCTTTTGCTGTGTAGAAGCTTTTTAATTTGAGGCAAACTGAATCGCTTATTTTTGCTTTTGTTGCCTGTGCTTTGGAGGTCATATTTTAAAAAATCATTTCCCAGACCAATGTCAAGAAGATTTTATCCAATCTTTTTCTGTTAGTTTTATGGCTGCACATATTAAATTTAAATTTTTAAACCATTTTGAGTTGATTTTTGAAATAATAAGAGATAAGGGTTCAATTTGATTCTTGTGCATGTGAATATCCAGTTTTGCCAGTACCATTTGCTGAAATGACTGTCCTTTCCTCATTATATATTCTTAGCAACTTTGTTGATGGCTATTATCAAAAAGACAAAGAGTAACAAGTGTTAGTGTTTATATATACATAAGTGAATGTTGTTTAGTCTTAAGGGAAAAAAAAAAAAGAAGGGGGGAAGTCAATAGCTAAGTGCAACAGTGAGCAGTGTAGGACATTTTCTAGGCTGGAAGCTCTGATGGAAATAACTCTTTAAGTTCTCATGAACAGACTCCCTTTTATTCATTTTCCAAAGAGTTGGCACAAGTTTGACATATACTAGGTGAAAACATGACTATTTGGAGCACTTTACTGGGGGTAGGTAAAGAATGGAGATTTTATTTGCATCTTTTCTTCCCTACCATTTTGTGAAGGATCAAAGCAGAATGTCAGGTACTTGAACTCTTCCTTTTAATATTTTAGGGTATTCTAGATATCAAATATTCTGTGAATTAATCGGATGTTTAAATGAAATAGAACACAGAAAGAAATAGAACACAGAAAGAACTTGAAAAAGACCTGTTTCTCCAAACTGTTCCTCCTCCTGGCTGGTGAACTAATGTAAGTTATCAGCTACAGCAGGGTCACCCTGATAATCATTCCCCTAAAGTGTCTTAGCTCTTGGAGTTTGCTCTGTTTGATTTTCCTTCTTCCTATCCAGATGTTATTTCATTGATCTTCACCAACCCCTTGTGTGGAAGACACAATGCAAAGTGAAATAAGCCAGGCCCAGAGACAAATACTGCATGATCTCTCTCATATATGGAAACTAAAATAGTCAAACTCATAGAAGCAGAATGGTGGTTGCCAAGGTGTGGGGGAATAGGGAGATGTTGATCAAAAGATAAAAAGTTTCAGTTATGTAAAATATATTCATTCTGGAGTTCCAATGTATAACAATGAGACAATAGTTAATAATATTTCATTGTGTGTTGGAAATTTACTAAGAGGGCAAATCTTCAGTGTTCCCACCACACGCACATGCACACACACACAATGATAATAATGTGAGGTGTTGGATATGCTCAGTAACTTGAATGTGCTGATTATCTCACAATGTATATACATATTAAACATCAAATTGTACACCTTAAATATATACATTTTTTTGTCAGTTATATTGAAATAAAGCTGAGAAAGAAATGGAGACATTAAAACTTCCCCAGATAAACAAAAGCTCGGGGGCTTATTAATATTATACCTGCCCTATAAGAAATGCTAAAGGGACGCCTTCAAGTAGAAACAAAAGGATGCTAGACAGCAACACGAAAGCATATAAAAATATAAAGCTCTCTGGTGAAGGTAAATATATAGACAGAAAAATGATCCTTTAGTATTATACTACTGGTGGTTAAATCAGCATTAATTCTGATATAGAATTTAAAAGATAAAAGTACCAAAATAACTGTAAATTTATGACAATGATATACAATATAAAAAGATGTGACTTGTGAATCAGAATCATGAAGGGGAAAAGGCAGAAATGGAAAGGAATAGAGCTTTTTATGCAATTGAAGTTGTTATCAATTCGAAATAGGTTACATAATTAAGATGTTAGGTAATCCTCATGGTAACTGCAAGGAAAATACTTACAGAATGTACAGCAAAGGAAATGAGAAAGTATTCAGAGCACAAGGTTATGAAATATCAATGAAGCACAAAAAAATGTAGTAAGAGAGGAAGAAGAACAAAATAGCCACAAGACATAAAACAAAAAGAAAATGGCAATGATAAGACCATCTCTATCAGCCATTACTTTACATGTGAATGGATTAAACTTCCTAAGCAAAAACGTAGATTAACCAAATTAACAACAAAAAATTCAATTATATGCTATCTAAAAGAGACTCACTTTATGTTTTGTTTGTTCTTTGTTTTGGGGGGGTGTTTGGGCATTTTTTAAAAATTTATTTATTTTTATTAAAATTCAATTAACATATAATGTATTATTGCTTTTAGAGGTAGAGGTCAGTGATTCATCAGCCTTATATAACACCCAGTGCTCATCACATGACATGCCCCTGTTAATGTCCATCACCCAGGTACCCCATCCCCGGACTCCTCCCCTCTAGCAACCCTTTGTTTGTTTCCTGTGATTAAGAGTCTTATGGTTTATCTCCCTCTCAGATTTTGTCGTTTTATTTTTTCCTCTCTTCCCCATGGTCCTTTACTTTGTTTCTTAATTTCCACGTATAAGAGAGAATATATGATAATTGTCTTTCTTAATAGACTTATTTCACTTAGCATAATACCCTCTAGTTTCATCCATGACATTGCAAATGGCAAGATTTCATTTTTTGATGGCTGAGTAGTGTTCCATTGAATATATATGTAAACATATCTTCTTTATCCATCATCTGTTGATAGACATCTGGGCTCTTTCCATAGTTTGGCTATTGTGGACATTGCTGCTAAAAGCATTGGGGTGCAGGTGCCCCTTCAGATCACTACATTTGTATCTTTGGGATAAATACCCAGTAGTGTAGTTGCTGGATTGGAGGGTAGGTTTATTTTTAACCTTTTGAGGAACCTCCATACTGTTTTCCAGTACCAGCTGTACCAGCTTGCATTCTCACCAACAGCATAGGAGTGTTCGTTCCTCTTTCTCCACATCTTCACCAGTATCTGTCATTTCCTGACTTGTTAATTTTAGCCAATCTGACTGGTAGGAGGTGATGTCTCACTGTGGTTTTGGACTGTATTTCCCTGATGCCCAGCGATGTGGAGCATTTTTTTCATGTGTCTGTTGGCCATTTGGATGTCTTCTTTGGAGTAAAGTCTGTTCAAGCCTTCTGCCTATTTCTTGATTAGATTATTTCTTCTTTGAGTTTGATAAGTTCTTTATAGATTTTAGACTAGCCCTTTATCTGATATGTCATTTGCAAATGTCTTTTCCCATCCTATTGATTGTCTCTTGGTTTTGTTGACTGTTTCCTTTGCTGTGCAAAAGCTTTTTATCTTGATGAAGCCCCAATAGTTCATTTTTGCCAGTGCTACCCTTGCCTTTAGCGATGTGTCTAGCAAGAAGTTGCTGTGGCCGAGGTCAGAGAGGTTGCTGCCTGTGTTCTCCTTAAGGATTTTGATGGATTCCTGAAGACATTTTAGGAAATGATGGATAAAGATATGCCATGCAAGTGGTAATCAAAAGAGAGGAGAGATGGCCATATTTGTATCAGATGAGATACACTGTAAGTAAAACACTGTTATATTTAAAAAAATACATAATGATAAAAGGGTCAGTTTACCAAAAAATACAGCATTTACAAGTATAGGTGTACCTAATATCAGTGCTCCCAAATATGTGAAGCAAACACTGCAGAATTGAAGAGAGAAATATATCACAACAAACATATCTATACAAAGCCAGAATTTCCTCATATACTCCCACCAAACAACATACTGCAGTAAAATGAATGCAGAAGTACATAAAGGAATCTGACATCTTGTATTAAGCTAGATAGTCAAGAGGCTTACAATATGTAAAACTGGGGCACCTGGGTGGCTCAGCTGTTAAGCGTCTGCCTTCGGCTCAAGTCATGATCCCAGGGTCCTAGGATTGAGCCCCCATTAGGCTCTCTGCTCAGCCCGCTTCTCCCTCTCCCACTTCCCCTGCTTGTGTTCCCTCTCCTGCTGTGTCTTTCTCTGTCAAATAAATAAATAAAGTCTTTAAAAAAAAAAAAGTAAAACTATGCCGCTCTTACCTTTACAGAATTTGGGGAGGGGGAATCAAATTTTCTTTTAAAATAAATAAATAAATAAATAGTTATTTTGAATTAAAATATTTATGTGACCATGTATAGTGTTTCTTTAATAAAATCTTTAAAATCTATTGTAAAAGTGAAAAGAGGCATAGTTCTTCAGAAAAAATTTAACAATAATTGTCTTGAAACAAGTGAAAATATTTATCAATCCAGTTTGTTCAACAGGGTGGAACAGCCATGAAAGCAGCAGCAAAAGCAGCTAGCTCGCAGGGAGCCCTGAAGTCAGTGTCTCCATCACCCCACGGTACTATGCACGTTCTCCGCACGTGTTCATGAACTGCACGGCCCCTTGAGTTTTCGTGAATGAGGTAGAAGTGTTATCAGGCTCTCCTCAGAGAGCGAGAATATGGATGTTCCCCTCAGTACACAAAACAAATTTCTGTCTTTAAATAAATAGTAGCCCATGTGGCATGTGATACATCTGAATTTCTTATCTCTTTTTGCCTTTACAGTTTGATCTCAGCAAGTAGCAATTTTCATCCATACAGTCTCAAAATGACGTGACTGCTTCTACAAGGAAAGGGATGAGAATGAGAAAATGACAACAGCCTGTTATTGACCACCTTGGTAAAGAAACATAATTCTTAACAATTGTTTGTTACGTTGCATCCTAGCTGTATTTGTAGTAGTTTGGTACAAGGAGAATAAATACTTCCTCCTAAGGCAATGACACATATGGTGTTATAGAATTCAGGGGGAGAAACTTTTTATTTAAAAAAATAAAACACTGGATGACATAGGGGTTCGAATAAGCTATACATAGATAGTAGTACTCAAAAGCTGTTTAATGAGACCCATGAGCTCTTTTACTGCTATGAGTTCTTATCTCTGCCATCCACTTCTTCCCCCACTTTTCTTTGCCTTCCATTAACAGAATATTTGTTACCTTCAGTGGCATGATTCTCATAAGCAATGATTCTTAAGAAGAGGAATGACAAACTTTTTCTTTTTTTTTAAAGATTTTATTTATTTATTTGAGAGAGTTAGCACAAATGGGGGGGGTGCAGACAAAGAAGAAGAAGCAGACTTTCTGCTGAGCAGGGAGCCAGAGGGGGAACTCTATCCCAGGACCCAGGGATCATGACCTGAGCGAAGGCAGGCGCTTAAGGGACTGAGCCACCCAAGGGCCTCAGTCTTCTTCTATAAAAGGCCGCATAGAAATATATTTAACCTTAGTGGGTCAGGAAACCTCTATAGCAACTATTCAACTCTTCATTGTATCCAAAAAACAGCCATAAGCCATGGGTAAATCATGCATATGACTGTGTTTCAATAAAACTTTATTTACAAAGAGAAGCAGGGGTTCATAGATTTAGTCCACCAGCCAGTTTGAGACCCCCTGTCTTAGAATATTGCTTCCTATACCCTTGCCATCAGTAATAGAATGTGTGAGGTAATGAGGGCGTTTTATGTTTCTATACCGGGATTGTCTCATCAAAGACAGTAAGAACAAGTATTGATAAGAAAGATCACAGAAAATTCATTAAATGTATTAGAGATGTTGTTGCTCTTTATCTTTGTTCACAGAATTCTCCTCTACCTCTTTTTGATGTTGGCTCAGAAACATGAAACTTCATATATTTACACTGATTCTGTTTTCAGTTAGTTTAACCATGGGTAGTGACAACCCAATTATTGGAGATTACTTTGTAAACCAGTTAAGGTTGAAAAGAATTTTTCTCCTATCTTCTATACTTGCTAAAGGTCACATATAGAAAATAGAATTTCACAAATTGCTAACCCACCTAAAAATGTACCCTGTAGTAAGCAAATCCTCCACAGTCATAAACACCATTCTAGTGTTGCTATTTAGAAATTTACTGCATTTCACAGTCCAATGGCTCAGTAAAAGCAATTTTTATTTTTACTTCGTATATCAGCCTGTGTGAAAATTTTTCTGTGTCAGAGAGGCAGTAGGAGGCAAACATTAAAGTACTTTATTATTTTACTCTCAGAAAAATAGGTTTCAAACCACCATATATCTCAAAATGTTGACACCTGAAGGACCAGTGAGAGGTAGCCTAAAAAACAGATTAATACACTACAACAAATGTTACTACATTAACACATTCTTAATATCTTATAAAAATTATCAATAAAACTCTAGCTTGTCTGGCTTACTCATATATGTTCTCACTTATTTTCCTATTCCTACCTCTTCTATCTTCTTTACCCTTCTTTACTTCTTAGTCTCTTCTACCATCTCAAACTACTTTTCTTACATTATCATTATCAGTGGTTCTGTTCACAAGTGCATATAATGATCCATGTTTACAAACCATGGGAAGAAAATCAAAGTCCACTGAGGGTTAGGAATAAGAGTTTGATTGTCTAAACTGCTAGAGAGGTCAATTTTCTTTTTCTCTGTTTTCCTTTTATCGCTTGTCCTTCTCTGCTCTTTCTCCAGTTTATTCAAAATTGCTGGTTAAAAACTTCCAAGAGTATTGATTTTCTATAAAATCCTACATGAAATTCCTTTCAGGTCTTTCAAAGCCATTAGTAATTTAATTCCACCACAATTAGACAGTCCCAGAATGTTTCCTCTACTCAAGGCACACTAGGCATCTTATCCTCGAAGACTCTAGAGTAATTTTTACTATGTCTTTGCTAATATTAAGCTATTTATCAATAATGACACAACAATTCAAATTCTATTCACTCACTGAAACCCAGTTCAGAGCTGAAATCCTGGGGATATCCTTTCTATTCATTCTCACCCCAAAACTCTCTTACTCCAAGTTAAAGCCAACATTCTTCCAATGACCCATGTATGTTTAATGATCTGGTTCTGACTTCATTACCCAATGCTCTCTCTCCAGTCACACCATACCCACTATTCTGTTCCCTTGATCATACATACTTCTGCTCTGGATCTTTGTACCTGACCTCCCCTCCATGTGACTTACGCTTTTCCAGTTATCTGCATGACCAGTCAATTTAGCTCTTTCACTTGTTTCAGATTTCTATTCAGTGACCCCTTCATTGGCTATCTTACCAAAATTCCTCACTCTGTCCTGTTGACATTTCGCATACCCCTTTTCTCCTCATTGTTTCTACTTAGCATTATTTACTATTTAATGTATTTACCTATTTATCTTGCTTATTGTCTGTTCCACTGCACTGTAAGCCATTCGAGAATAGGTATTTTTTATCAGCTTTGTTCAGTACCGTACCTGAAGAGGAGTACCTGAAATGAGGTACTCCATTGATGTTTGCTAAATAAAGGAGTGTCAGGAGCATAATTTAACACTTCATATTTCCCCTACTTTCCTGGCCTTTATTATTCCCTGAATGATACTAATCTGCCTCAGATTGTCAGAACTTAACATCATAGCCTGGATTTTATCTTTTTGTGTTCCAAAATATCTAGTACAGTGGTATGTAATATGGAAAAGATTCAGTATATATATATATATATATATATATATATATATATGTTTTGATATACTATTAAGGTCTTATGAGTGAAAAAGAAGTGAAGGAAAAGGAATTTGTGAATTTACCAAAAATAGAGTAAGCTCACTGTTTGGTTATGAGAGTTTCTGGAAAATGTGTTTCTGGTTAGAATGAAAAATTAAAAACCAAGTTTCATTTACTACCATCTCTCCTCAGTAATGCTGTAACCTTACTTAAACACTGAGCCTGGGTAATTCAAGATATCTTAAAATGTGAGGAAGACAAAGGTGAACAGGCTAACAGAAAACCGAGGGTATGCTAAAGGGAGATTTCCAAACAGTCTAACAAAATCTGTAGTCAATATTCCATCCAAAATGAAAATAACTTCATGCAATATTAAATTAATATTAATATTAAAGTATGCTTTTACCAGTTTCAGACCCTATGGGTGTTACACGTTAATCGTATACAAACTTAAATTTTGTTTTTGTTAAATATTTTGCTCTACTTAGAAGAATTATTACCTAACAAAAGCCCTTAAATTGTACACAGTGACCTCAATTTAGCAGGTAGAAAAATCTATGACTTAATGCATGTACAGTAGCTGGTCCAATAATAAATCAGCTCCAATTAATGCAGTATGACTACCAGGCAGCCTCCTGTAGTTAGAAATCTGTGGGGCCAAACTTAGCTCACCTGCTGAGAATGTCGAATCGTCTACTGTTTAGCTGTTAAGCTCATTTTGTCTTCATATAGCTGCACTGTGTATGAGAACCGACCCTCATCACCTGAGCTGAATCAGCAATCCAAGGAAACTGCTATTTGCCAAACACGTCTCCCCAAATCAGTTCTGTCGTGGGGATGCTGATGCTATGATGTGATTTTTTTCTTTTTTAAGAGGAAATCTTTGAATCTATAGGTTAAGCATGAAATAATAGATGTATTTTGAAAATATTTAGAATTATTACACAAAAGGTAAGATTTGGAACTGAGAAAAAGTAACCCTGAAAAGATAAATTAATGTGCATACCTGTGTTCTCTCTCTTGGACATCATTTCCCATGTAGTTCCTTTACAATTTCATAACTCTAGTCCCTCCATCCCTCCATTTCACCTGGCATGTAAAAAGTTTCTGATCTCACCTTTTTTGTGTGTGTTCTCCCTACCCCCTTCTGAAACTGCTCACTAGCATTTTCAATAATCTTGCAGTTGTGTCTTTTCACTGCGGACAACATTGCAATTGTGACTCAATCCCTTAGTCTCTTTCTTCTTACCTAGGCAGCTTCCTAAACTCTGTGAGATAAAACTAAACAACCATGCAGATTAATCACACACACACACACACACACACACACACACACACACACAAAGTTTTTCAGACAGAGCTGGACCCTCAAATCTATTTAATAATGCATTTATTTGTTCTTATTTAGTTCCACCTTCCATTCCCCCTCACTGAAGGTTTCATTTTTCAAGCTTTAACTTGCCACATAATCTTTTGGTAGTTTAACTCAACTTCGAGTAGAAAACTGAAGTAACTAGAAGTAGATATTTCCAATTTTCCAACATGTTTACTTATTAACATATCCTTATCCATATTTCCCTTCCTTTTTTCTAGTCTCAGCTAAAGAAGTCCCACCTTCTATTCAGGACTAGTTTCCCTGTTTTCACCTGAGTGATGGATCCAGTTTCCTCCAAGGCAATGCCCATGACATATTTCTCCTCTTTTTCTAGCCCTCCCTGCTGGCTCCTATAAACTTGTTCTTTCAAGACTCTTTGTTACTCACCTACATATTCTCTAAGAGCAGATTTTCAGAAAGAAATATTACCCACTCACACCACCTCCCATCATCACTGTAAATTCCATTCATTCTTCAATACACTGAGATTACTTTCTTCTTCCATGGCTTTCCACTCCCTGGGAACTATCCTGGAAATGAACATACAGTCTTGATGTGTCAAAGCCAAAAGCAGCTTTAATGATCTGAATTCATTTAGAGAAAATTTCTCTCTTGTCTGCCTTGGCTTCTATGTTACCACTATGTCTTTTGGCTTCTATGTTACCACTATGTCTTTTTGATTTCCGGGTCTCAGTCTTCTTAGCAGAATCCTTCTATGCTGGTCTCATCAATCCATCTCAAACCTCTCTCAAAGCATGTCGTTCTTCAGGTTACCCCTTCCACTATTTTTGCCAATTGCCATTCCTTGTCTTAATTCTATACTACCTTTTCCATATCTCTTTCCCAGTGAAAATATTCTTTCTTCCTCTTGGTCTCTCACTGTATTTTTACCTCTTCTATAGTATTTACTGCAACATTATATCAAAGGTCCTTGTGTCTCTCTTCACCAAATTGTAAATACCAACATGGCAGATACCTGGTTGTGTTCACTTCTGTTTACCCTAACATGTTAGACATAAACAGTGCTCAGTAAATTAAATTAAATGTAAGTTTTATACTCTTTGCAGTTTACCCTATATTCTTCGAAAGCCAGACCTCACTTAAAACTACCAGGAAACAAAGTAATTTTACATTACATAACATTGATATTCTTGAATGCCTTCTAGGAAATTCCCATCATTACTAGGTAGTAAATTTTCTTTCTCACATAAAGATTTCCCCCTCTACACTGTAGAAATTGTCCAGAATACTGGTACTGTAAAAGAAGGAAGTTAAACACCTATAAAATTACTTGCTTAAGCTTGTTGCTTTAAAACCTACTTGCCTTTTACTTCTCTGCAAAGAATTTAGGAAGAAAATGACCAGATTTCTCTTCATATTTCAAAAGAGAGGAAGGGCATTTGTGATTGAATATCAATAAAGGGCCACACTTATTGATTCTGCACTAGTGCCCTAAGATGTAGTCTGAGTGGGTCAGAATACCCCACCATCACCATCCACATGCTGTACAGAACAATTATCCAGGTGATCACAGGTACATTTCACTGTGTCACTTGATTATGTTTACAATCAAGTGATTCATCTCAGTTTTAGCTGAAGGAATTCTCTTTTAAAATTCCCTCATGGTATCAGGAATCTTGAATGTGGCCTTTGAATATTGCTGATCAAATTTCAATTCTAGTTCTTTTTAGCCCTGTGTCTTCAAACAAGTTCCATACCATTTCTGAGCTTTATTATGCAGCATGGTAATAAAAAGAAATCCTTTTTGACAGGGTATTTATTAGGATTAAAATGAGATGATGCTCCTGAAAGTATTTTGGATGTATAATGCATTATTCAACTATTGGTAATTATTTCCATGTTCAAATTTGCCTTTCTTTTGGGTAACCTTCCCATTTGGACCCCTAAGCCATCCTATTGGATCCAATTAGGATTTCTTCACCATTACACCCTGATAATGTTTCTCCATACAGATAGCACCATGGATATAAGTTTTTCCTATTTGGAGTCTGCTAAGTAGATCATTCTCTGACAGATTTAATTTTAAGAATGATTCTTTATGTCTTCACTATGCTTTATACCTCACCACTGGAAAATTACCTCAGGGAACATTCTTGTAAATTTATTAATAACACCTCAGCAACTAATGTTCAACACAAACCAATTGATGAAAATAAGCATTCAGTGATGTAACATAATTTGAAGCCCTTGCCTTATTGCAATGATTCTGGGGCCTAACATGTACCACATTCATATTTAGTCAAGTTGGATGGTCTCAGATCTGGACAAATAACATTTTATTCATTAGTGCTTGGATTTTCAGGTGATTTCTCTGGCTTCAGTACTCACGTGTCTGAGGTCTGAAATGGAGTTTATTCTTACCATTGCTAACGACTTCTTCACATTAAACCTATAAGTATGGGATTCTGTTAGTAATTATTTTTGTTTGCAAAGATAATGATGCCATCTCTGGGAATATTCAAAAACCATCCAGTGCAGTCTGGACACACCCTGTGCATTCAAGTATTTGAATTCATTTTGGCCACCTTTTAAGGCATTTTTCATTTTTTCAACTAAGGTCTTATAAACCTTCATTTGCCAAGCATAAAATATATTTTCTCTGACATATGCAAAAACATAATTTAAGCAAGTATATGTATGTACATAAATATCAGAGCCCTTAAAAATAAAATCTACATTGAAAATGTTGCTTTTCTTCCCATTGCATGTAGCTATTATTGCATAGTCCGAGAACAAACCAAATTCTCTTTGACAATTTGAAAGTAGAAAATACCATGATATCATGACAGATGTATGGCTAGATACAAAAGAGAATAGATATATATTCTAGATTAAAGAGAAAGATGTTTTATTGTGATAGATTTAAGAATATTAAATATATACTTTAAATGCAGGATTTTAAGTGAAAAGTTCCATTTCTTTGATAATGATTTAATCAACAGTATATATTGTAGTACCTACATTCCAAGTTTTATTCAGAAATTAGGTGGTACCTCCTCTAGGAATCCACTAGGAACTCACTGTCCTGTTACAAGTTCTTTTCTCTAAGGGTTCCCATAATATCCCATGCATATCTCCACATTTGCATTTAATACATAGCTTTTATATGATTTTACCTATAGATATGAGCTTTTTGAGTTCAATGCCTTTTTCTTACTCATCTTCAAAACAATTGCACCCAGCCATAGTGTTTGGCACACAATATAGTCAGAACAAAACAAGAAATGATTAGGTGAATAAATTAATAAACAGTCCATAATCTGCCATCTAAAGTAAAAATGGTATTATCATTGATTTTGGCTCATTGTTCTTATTTCCTTATTCATTCTACTTATAACAATCTAAATGAGAATATCACAGTACCTTCTATAAACCAAAAGAAGGGACGCCCGGGTGGCTGAGTCAGTTAAGTGTCTGCCTTCAACTCAGGTCATGATCCCAGGGTCCTGAGATGAGTTCCCCATCAGGCTCCTCCTGCTCAGCAGGGAGCTGTACCTGCTTCTTCCTCTGCCTGCACCTCCCCCTGCTTGGGTTCTTCCTTTCTCCACCCCCCCCATCTCTCTGACAAATAAATAAATAAAATCTCTCTCTCTATCTATATATAGATAGAGAGAGAGAGAGAGAATCCTTATCAGAAACTATCCTATTATGATTTATATCCAGTGGTTTGCTCAGAAATCTTTAAGAGTTGGCTCACTGGGCTGGGGGTAGAGAAGAGGAAAAAAGAGGAAAAGGCTTGATTTGTAGCATTTTCTGATTTCTCTGGGGGTAACACTCCTACCATGGCCAATTTCAAGTTACTGACACAATGTCACTACACAGAGTTAGGAAGACATATGCACAACTGGCTCTCCTGAGTTGGTGAAAACAGGATCCAGGATACACTGGCTGCTTCTTGCACAGCTTTGCTGAATTGCCTTCTGCTACAGGTTTTCAGTTGCTCCATTCAAGGACTGACTTCAGTGGGGGGAGGTAGTAAGTCAAGGACACTGGAGCTAGTTGTAGGCTGCCAGGTTCCTTAAAAATTTTATCTTTAAATACAATTCTTAAGATCACCAATAACCACAAGAACAATTATACCTAGTCTTTTTCAGGAAGCATATTTCAAAACACAAATAAAAGCATGAAAAGTACAAGATAAATGCTTTTGGAATCTATTTTGATTTGTATTGGAGAAGGCTGTACCATAGTTAATAATTTCATCCTTTCGGCTGGGGAGAATAGACCATTATCTCAAAAAAAAAAAAAAAATCCTGTGTTGTTTTATGTTAATGACTTTCTTCTTCATTTTTCAATTAATTTAAGCTTAGATAGCCTCTGCTAGTAAAACTCCAGAACTTTAAACATTTGTGGTAAACCACATGTTTACATATTTATGCATCTTCGGTATCTTTGCTTTCTGGCTTACAGTTATTAGAATCAAATGAGAAAAGACCAATTCAGCAATACTATAAACATCCTAATGACTGAGGCTTTGAAAGAAATTAAGAGTCATGAGAGCTATTTAATCCGTAACCTGACTTCTGGTGATTCATTGAATCTTTTTTAACCATCTGGGCTCATGGACAAATTCTGAAATATTTTATTAGTGATGAAATCCTGCAATTATTTTAGATCACAATACTGATTAATGTACAAGGGAGAGAGGGATTTCAGATAAACATTTTTGGAAGTCTTCACTACCCATACTGTCAAAAATTATTTGAAATTATTCAGTAAAATCTTGATATATGTAAAACTTTCAATAGTCAGAATTAAGCACACTGATGGCAATATGATTCTTATTTTGTTACCTACAAGTAACCTTTGGAATTCAGCAAACATCATCATTTTCTTCCAAGAGTTTAAGCTTAGTATATTTTTAGAGGGAGCAGGAAAATTCTTTAAAGTCTGGGTTCACATATTAAGTTCAGAAGTCATATCTTTCTAAAAATAGGAGCAAACAGAAATAGACACCTTGAGCACAAAAATATTGCAAAGCTCCAATTCCAAAGACAGGCTACTCTTGCATTCAAATTATGTGCAAAGTAAAAATGAAACAGTATGCTTTTAATTGATTTGTGCCAGATTACACAGGATAAGAAGCTCTCAATACCAAATGAAATGAAACCAATAATTGGAACATCCTGGGGCCCTTAAATACAATCATGCTTATTTTAGTAGGATGGTGAATCGCCAAGGAAAGGTCAGTTATGATCAACACATATGTTTATTAAACCATGTTGAGGCAGAAAGTTGTGTAATATATTTAAGCAATTATATAGCCACATATACATTTATATGAATATGTATACACAAAAGGTATAAGGGAAGAATTCACTAAAAGGTATTTTTACAACTCATGATAAATGTTGAACATATTTTTTAATGAAATCCAGATTTTGCCAATTTATACCATTTGAAACAGCAAAGGCGTACATCTCATTTGCCTTACTTCCAAGACCAAAATTATTTTGTGATAATGTTGGTGCTCCACAGAACAGGTGGTTAACATGTGAAAACCTTTTGAATCAGTTTTTTTTTAATGTCAGTCTGGTTCTTAATTAAATACAACAGATTATCTAGCTTTATTTTTTTTTTAAGATTAGTTATCTATTTTAGAAAGAGAATGTGTGTGAGCAGGGGTAGGGGCAGAGAGAGAGGAGAAACAGATGTCCTGCTGAATGAGGAGGTGCTCAACCGCAGGACCCTGAGATCATGACCTGAGCCAAAACCAAGTCAGACGCTTAAGGGACTGAGCCATCCTGGTGCCCCCTAGCTTTCTTTAATCTTTATGTATATAGACTTCCAGTAATTCTTTTTTTTAAGGATTTTATTTTTATTTATTTATTTGAGAGAGAAAGAGAATGAGAGAGAGAGAGAGAGAGAGAGAGAGAGAGCATGAGAGGGGAAAGGTCAGAGGGAGAAGCAGGCTCCCCACTGAGCAGGGAGCCTGATTCAGGACTGGATTCCAGGACTCCAGGATCATGACCTGAGCCGAAGGCAGTCGTTTAACCAACTGAGCCACCCAGGTGCCCTAAACTTTTTTTTCCCCTAAACTTTAATTAATTCTAATATGTCTAGCATTTCTTATTATGCCTATTCCTAAATTTATTCATAAAAATGATTAAATGAAAGTGTGTTCAATTAAAATAGTACAGAGCTATTTCAACATTTTAAGTAATATACATACAAAACTAAGGGGGAAAAATCAACAAAATTTATTGGGCAAAAAAATTTCAAAATCAATTGTTCTTACACAAATAATACCTGTTTTAGGTTGTATTGCATAGATGACATACATTATGAATCTTAGTGAGAGACAAATAATAAATTACATATTAAACATGTTATATTACATAGCATATATATTATAGAATCTTGGTGAGGGAAAAGTCATAACATTTGCTAAGGTTTATTGACTGCTTTTCACATACCAAGTTGCACTCTGCTAAGCACTTTACATAAATTATCTAGGGTAATTATCTTAAATATTTTTACAAAACAGGTATCCATATCATTTCCATTTGCAATTTAAGAGTTTGAAGCACAGAAAAATTAAGTAACTTGACAAAAATCACAGAGTTGAGCAAGGTTTGATCTAGGAATCAAGCCCATGATGAGCTGCCAAAGCTCTGAGTTCCAAAGCAGCGCAGCTACCTCACTGATAATTCAGTCCCAGTTTAAGTCTATATTTCTGAATGCTAAAGCTCAGAAGTCGGTCAGCAAACTCTGGCCCATGCTCTGGCTTCAAATCCAGCCTGCTGCCTGTTTGTAAGTTTTATTGGAACACAGCCACACCTCTTGGTTTACATATTGTCTGTAGCTATTTCACACCAAAGTTGAGTAGTTGCAATGGACACCATATGGCTTGCAAAGTCTAAAATATTCACTGGCAGACCCTCTACAGGAAAAGTTCATTGACCTTTGCTTTAGACTGCTAATTTGAAACTTGAAATTAATATTCTATGATTTTAGATATTTGCTGCAGTTATCTAACTTTTCAATCAGTTGATACGGTTGAAGTAATCATTGTGTATTTAATAAACATATCAACATTAATGACATAATGTCATTAAACAGTTGCTTGAAAGAGAAACAAAAAAGAATGAAAATTGTCACCACGTGTCACAAAATTAGGATTTGGGGGTAAAGATTCTATCATAAAACCTGCTTTTATGTAAATGAATTATTTATAATAGCTATTACATTTCAAACTAAGAATTTTCCTAGTTAAAATCATGCATATTAGGGCCAGAACATAGCTGGTAGATGTCATAAAATAATGCATATAACTCCAAAGAAATAAAGATAAAAATGAGATTTCTTTGGCTTCATCAAAAGAGTACAAAATATACTGTCAACATTGACTTAAATTTTATTAAAGAAGTTAGTTGCCCATACATAAGCTTTTACTGGCTAAACCAATTAGCTATTAGAAATAATGTTAGTTAGGAATAATGTTAGTTACTTAGGAAATAATGGACAAACAGCTTTGTTTACAAAGGATGCAGCACCATAATCATTTTTGCAGATTTATATATTCAAAATTAAATTTAAATTTCTCAGAAGACTTCTTTGCAGTAGAAGTTAAAAAGTTTTGAGGACAATATAATCTAAAGCAACATCTCACAAGAAAAGTTAGCTGGGCCCCTGGACCAGTCACCTACAGTGGTATTCTCTTAGTAGATTTACCACAATCTCAACATCTGGTCTTTTAATTTGATAGTCCACTGAATGGGCTTCTCTCTTGTGACTTTGCACATATTAAGTTCACAGAAATGGTTGCATAAACTAAATTGCTGTTTTATTTATATTCAGTCAAGAACTATAACTGCTGAACAGATGAAGCTCTCATTCATCGTCTTTATAGTTTAGGAACTTTGCTGTGACATCATGATCTCCGGCAGCAGATCATCCCACAAGTATAGACCATGCCACTTTCAATACCTCTTGAATCTGTAGTGTCCCTTTATTGTTTTTTCAGGGCCTTACACAAATATTCAAGTTACTGAAGAGCACATTTGGTCTGATTCTTCCAATCAAGTGTATCAGAAGGATGGATCTTAACCAGATCTCTCTTAACATAATCCCATATAATTCCTCACATGATACAAGAAAGAGGGAAAAAATAATTGTCATGTTGTTTTAAAAGATGACTGACCAAATAATGCATTTAAAAGATCAAGTATTATTTAAATATTTAGAATAATGGAGTCTGCTTAGGTTCTAATATACTGTGATATGAATATTGGGCTTTGCATTCACAGGGTGATCTTGAGGTGATAAGCAAAGAGAAATATACTTAAATCTTCCCTATAGCCAGGTGCATTTATTTGTACCCATCTCTTATCACTTGAAGATATGCCTCTATCCACATGGTAAAAATAGGATGGTTAAAGAAGACAGAAACCAAGACAGAACTTTGGAAGAGTAAATTTTATAGAAAAGAAACCAATTTTCCTTTGGGAAAGTTGAGTTTTAGACTCCATCAATTAACCTAAAAGTTTCTTTTTATTTTTAAAGATTGTATTTATTTATTTTAGAAAGACAGAGAGGGCAGTCACAGTGGGGGAGGAGCAGCGGGGGAGGAAGAGGAAGAGGAAGAGGGAGATAATCTCCAGCAGACTTCACTGAACATGAAGCCCTTACAGGGTACTCAATCCCACAACCCTGAGATCATGACCTGAGCCAAAACCAAGTCAGTTGCTCAACCAACTGAGCCATCCAGGCGCCCCTAATCTAAAAGTTTCTTAAGCAAAATTCTATGATTTGAACATTCATGAATATACTATTTTTTCCTGATACCAGATGTCCTTGTCAAATCTAAAAGCTGTTTCCTAGTCATCGTTCCTCTTGATTTTAATAGCATTTAATATTTTAAATAACCTTCAAGAAACTGATTTCCACTTTCCTAATTCTACTACCTGATGCTTATCTCTTTTTTTTAAATTCTTACTCTTTGTCTTTCTATTCACTAAGTGGAATTTGAATATTTAAAATTTCTCCTAAATTCATATCCTCCATGATATAGTTATGATTAGAGAATTGAGTTTGTTTGTGGTCTGGAATGTTGTATTTGTATACCGGGTTGGTGGGATGTAGAAATTAGTTTGGGAGCCCCTGGGATCTCATTCATCTTACTCTTACTGGCAATCAACAGGTGAGGTTTTGGAGGCTGACAAGATAGAATTCTTTGGATCCCAATTGGTCTTCAACATTATAGTACCCTGGACATAAACAATAGAGCAATCTTGCCCCCATGAGTAGTTGGGAGGTTGATATGTGATTCAGCTCCGAAGAGCTGGTTATTCCTGGTTGCTCCGGTCAGCCTTCACTATATCTGCTCACCCAGGTCTTCTAAGAGAGTGGAATCTTCTCCACTATAACACAACTTCTTTAAGATTGACTGGTTTCCTGCCTCCTTAGTCATCCTCAGGTGACATTTCCTGAGGTCTTTCTATACTCAAAGATACCAACTCTCCTTTCTATAAAGACAGAAAGGTCTTAAATCGTTCTTGTAGGATTGTTTCATTCTTTTGTGAGTAGTAAGAAGAGTGGGTGGAAAGAAAACAAAATTGCTCAATATCAAAATTGTCTAAATGTTTATACTTCTTACCATATCATATTTACGTTCCATGACAATTTCATAAATTAGGTATTGCTTCTCTGTTTTATAGTACTGAACATTTAAGTAATTTGTTCAGTGTTACTTTAGTATTAAGAATTGAGTGAAAAAACAAATTTGGATGTGACTGGCTATTAATTGTAATATTATAACCATTATTGGTTTTGCACATACATTCCTAAAAATGAACATTAGGAAGCATAAGACATGAAGTATTAAATATTGTAGAAACCTTGCTTTACTTTTAACATGTGAAATTTACTTCTTTAATGTGATGAAACCACACCTATGTTCTTGATGAGGAGAATCAAAAACAGTCATAATGCTGCATTCTTGAACAGACATTTACTTGTTTAATCTAAATGATGGAGTCTAGGTTGACTTATATCACCAAAGAATTTTTATCAAAATATGTTTATCAAACTTTGGATTGTTTTACTCTAATCCTCTAAAATAACATCAAGGATTTTGTTTCCATATAGCTAAATTCACTTTTCAACCGACAATAGGCATGAATCATTTCATTTCACCAGTTAATTAGTTTGTTTACAAGCTACTAAAAATAGAGGCTTTGAAGTAGAAGTGCCTTTCAATCATATCGGTCGGAGTAGGTGCATTCCAAAAAGAAATGGAAATCACAAATTCAATGTGAATTGCTGCAAAATGGACCAATGAGTAAACAACAAATGAAGATTTTTTTCCTCTGTAAAACCCTTTTCAACAAGAAACTGAATCAAGAATCTGCCTGCTTTAAGCAGCAGAACTACCTGAAAAATAAGTAGAAATTTTCCTCCTTTAACCTAATCACTAGGATTTTTATTCATGGTTTGCAAGCAATAGTACCAAGTGCATGGTCTTTGAAGTACATTTTTAGAATCATCTGATAGCCTTTTATCCAGTTACGATACAGTTACATTCATTTTTTAAAGATGAAGTTATTTACAAAACATTTTCTGTTTTCCTCTGGTAATGTCATAAATGGCTTCACAGAAGAGACGACAGCAAAACAGGATTTTGAAACATGAATTGCAGTCAAATACAATTTTTCTTTAAGGTGGGTGTGACTCGGGACGCCTGGGTGGCTCAGTTGGTTAAGCAGCTGCCTTCGGCTCAGGTCATGATTCCAGCGTCCTGGGATCGAGTCCCGCATCGGGCTCCTTGCTCAGCAGGAGCCTGCTTCTCCCTCTGCCTCTGCCTGCCATTCTGTCTGCCTGTGCTTGCTCTCTCTCCCTCTCTCTCTGACAAATAAATAAAATCTTAAAAAAAAAAAAAAGGTGGGTGTGACTCAAAAATTAGGTGTTTTTACAAGCAACCTAATCAGCACCCTTATTATCCTTCCCAAACCACTCTCCAAGAGGGCTTGCTGAGCACCAGTCACAAACCTGAGCTGTTCGGGGATGCTCCAAACCTCTAATTATTTGCAGAGTAGTAAGTGATTAATAGACTTTGTAGAAAAAGAGAGAGAGAGAATATGACTTGAGAAGGAATTCAGAGTTCTTTTGAGGTAAGTATCAAAACCAAGTAAAAGCTGATTTTTATATGCCATTTTTCTCAGCTGTGGATCTCAATTAAATATTCTCCAAAGTATCAGTGTATGTTCCTGTTCACCTGGGACCACTTTAAAATACTTAAGTATAGTCAGTTATCACAAACATACTAAGTAATGTTCAATAGAGTTTTAACATTAATATGTCTTATTATTTCCTAATTCCCTAGTAACAATGAGTCAGTCTATTTTTTAATCAATCTATTTTTGATAAAATACACTCTAGTATACTCAGAGAGCCACACTTCAGTTGTGAGCCTAAGGACTACTCCAGAGCACTTGTGCCCCACTGAGAAGTCAGTTTTCAGACCTCAAGTTCCTCATTTGTAACACGGGGCCTGATTTTACATGATTGCTAAGTTACTCCTCTATTCTTTGAAAAAGTCTCACATTTCTAAAATTACTTCATATTCATGAGACTTTGCAAAGCTGCTCCACACAGTGTTGTTTATCTGGACTACTTTCACATTCATTTCCGTCACAACTTGAGTTAAAATTAATGCTGCTCAAACAAAGTTGACTCACAGAATCAGCGAGAGAACATAAATTACCTTATAAATTCAGTGAATTTTCAATTAAATATCTGGATAGGGTTTATTAAACTCCTCAAAATGCTAACCCTAAAATTCACAACTAAAAGTATAAGACCAAGAAAAGTCATAACTAATTATCGAGTAGGTACTATTTGTCAGGAATAATTCTAATACTTTACAAGAATAAGAACACTTAATTTTTGAAAGAACATTCTAATATAGAAACTATTAATACTTTAATTTTGCAGATGAAGAAAATGAGACACAGAAAGTCCAAGTAACTTGCCAGTGTCATATTGTTAAAAGAAGATAGAATTGAGGTTTGAACTCTAATAATCTATCTCCAAACATTACATGGTAAGCCGGTACATTATACCACTTACATAGAAAAGTAAAGTGGGAAGATTTGACTTAATAAATAGCACAACAGAATGAAATTAAGATATTACAATTTTCGCACAGACAGAGAATAGAATTTGAGAAGTGGCCCAGAAGCAGATAGACGCAGATATGTGAACTTGGAATATACAAGAGATAGTGATTTTACAACCACATCAAGTAGAGAGATAATGGATTATTCAACACATGATGTTGGAAACAATGGACTGCTAAATGGAAAAAAACAAAATATAAAAGAATATTTATCCTATATTATGAAAAATTTAATCCCAATGGAATAAACATGTAGTTTAAAAGAACAGTTATATGTCCTCAGGATAAGAAGATTGTTTGGAAAACAGTGTGGAGGTTCCTCAAAAATTAAAAATACAGCTACCCTATGACTCAGCAATTGCACTACTGGGTATTTACCATGAAGATACAGATGTAATGAAAAGAAGGGCCATATGCACCCCAGTGTTCATAGCAGCAGTATTCCACAATAGCCAAACTGTGGAAAGAGCGGAGATGCCTTTCAACAGATGAATAGATAAAGTTGTGGTCCATATATACAATGGAATATTACTCAGCCATCAGAAAAGATGAATACTCAACTTTTGCACCAACATGGATGGAACTGGAGGAGTTTATGTTAAATGAAATAAGTTAAGCAGAAAAAGTCAATTATCATATGGTTTCACTTATTCGTGGAACATAAGTAATAGCATAGAGGACATTAGGAGAAGGAAGGGAAAATTGAAGGGGGAGAAATAGGAGGGGGAGATGAACCATGAGAGACTATGGACTCTGGGAAACAGACAGTTTTGGGTGGGGGGAAGGTGAGACTCGTGATGGGTATTAAGGAGGGTACAGATTGCACAGAGCACTGGGTGTTATACGCAGACAATGAATAATGGAACATCAAAACTAAAAATGTACTCTATGGTGACTAACATATAATAAATAAGTAAGTAAATAAATAAATAAGTAAAGTGGTCACCGAAGTGATAATGTGGATGAAAAAATTTAAAAATAAAATTAAATAATACACATGCACACACACTGAAAGGAAACAAAGGAAAAACATGATTCATTTCATTACATTGAAATTTAAAATTTCTGTATGACAACAAAAACAAATATTAATCATGACCTATAAACTGCAAAATTATATTCGTTTTGCCTATAAGTAATCAATATTTAATTTCTGAATGTATTATGTTTCTAAAAATAATAACAAAAAAATAAATAAAATGAGCCAAGGATTTAAATAAACAAATCATAAAAGGAAAAATCTGAATTCCCAATACTCATATTTAAAGCTCAATATTACTAGGAGTTAAGGAAATGTTTATTAAAACAATGAGATATAATTTCACACCTATCAAATTGGCAAAAATAAAAATATGTTATATATACATATAAAACTATATAAGATAATATCAAATAGGCTTAGACTTGGAGAAGCAGAACCTTGTTTACATTGCTAATAGGCATGTATACAAGAGTAACCACTCTGAAGAACACTATGGTAATATCAGCTAGAGCTAGATATCCACATATATTAAAAATCAACAGTTCTTTGCACATGGGTATCTAAGAGAAAAATACTTTTAATATTGAAAAATGAAACAATCTAAATTTTGAATAGAAAATGAACTAATAGTTAATCATTCTGTATTTTACTAAAATCTAGAAATTTGTATAATATGTGGTTATTAAAATATACTATATCTACATGTGTTAACGTGGATAAATCTTGATAAGTATGTCATTTACATAAATATGAAAACAAAGTAATGCTATGTTCATAGATATATGATTATTATTATACATATGAGTTTGAATATGCATGACACAAAGAAGGTTTTCAATTTTATACCAATATTTTAGTTCTTTTTAGAATAATTTACTTAGTTTTCAAAGATTCATGTTGCAAAAATTACCAAACCATGTGTTAAATACGGGTAGTGAATACATTGTTCTTACTCTGTGTACCTTTCCTGTACCTTTTTAATATTTCACAATTTAAACATTGAAATTTAAATTGCTTTAAGCTAAATGGAAGCAATGTAAATTTTATGGTTTTGCCTTTCTCTGGTCATCTGAAAGACTGAAAATAAGCTCTTTTAACAACATCATCACGTGGCCCAACAGATTTGATTTCTACAAAAATATTTTGACATTTATATACTGAAAATTCAGAGATTAAATGTATAGTGCACCTAAAGAAATGTCTAGACTTCTAAATACAATGTGAAACAAAGGAGTAAAGCAATGCAATTATCAAATAGGTTGTAATATCTTACAAAATATCACATTTTTATTTATATATATAATACACACACATATACATACAGAGTGATTTTTATTTTAAAATGCAATGCTCAGATTTTGATTTCTAAACATCGTAGTGAGTTGAATAGTGGCCCTCTAAACTTGGCATCTACCCAGAACCTCGGAATTTGCCCTTATTTGGAAAAAAGTTTTTTGCAAATGTCATTATTTAAGATGAAGGTCATACTGTACTAGGGTGGGCCCTCAATCCAATGACCAATGTCCTTATAAAGATAGGGCACAGAGAGACAAATAGTGAAGAAAGCACATGTGATGATTCAGGCAGGAACTGGAGTGAGGCAGCTACAAACCAAGAAATGCCAAGCACTTAAGCAACGAGCAGAAGCCGGGAAAGAGCAAGGGATGGAACAGATTACCCTTCAGAGCCTCCTAAAGGAATCAAGCATTGTCTTCTAGTGACACAAAGTAATGAAGTGAACACACACACACACACACACACACACCCAAAGCCAAAATTTATGATGGGTCATGTTAAAGGGACCCCCAAGTCAATCTGAGAGAGGTCCTAATGGCAAAAGCAACTTAAACAATATAATAAGTAATAATAATATTAGATTATCATGCTAAACATAAAGTAAATCTCTATAAGAGTATACTGACATAAATAAATAAGTGGATAAATAAAACAATGAGAAAGAAGGGACAGATCTTTTTTTCTTTTCTTTTTTTTTAAAGATTTTATTCATTTATTTGACAGAGAGAGAGATCACAAGGAGGCAGAGAGGGAGGCAGAGAGAGAGAGGGAAGCAGGCTCCTTGCTGAGCAGAGAGCCCGATTCGGGGCTCAATCCCAGAACCCTGGGTTCATGACCTGAGTCAAAGGCAGAGGCTTAACCCACTGAGCCACCCAGGAGCCCCAGGACAGAACTTTCTTACAGAAGAATTCCAGTTAATTGATATAGAAGGAATTGTAGCTGGCATGATCCATTGATGAATGCTAAAATCTGTAGGTGAAACTTTAAAGAGAAACAAGATCTTTGCCTAGCCCCAAAGTTTCTCCCCCAAATTTACTAATAATGGCACAGTTTCAATGACCACAAGTTGCTTGATACCCATCCCTCTAGGAGGTGTAGCTTTATTTCCCCTTCCCTTTTGAGTGGGCTGGACTTGGGAGCTTGCTTCTAGTGAATGGCATGTGTAAAGAGAAAAATAGTAACTTTAGAATAAGAAACCTGACAGACCATCTTAACCAATGATCAAGATAAACATCACCAATGAAAAGTTATGTTGATATCATGTTACTCTTGATATGATGCAATGAAAAGAATATATAACATCTGTGATATTCCTCCCCCATATCCAAAACCTCCATCTATTCCCAAGAAAATATCAAACATATCTAGTATAAGGGACATTTAACAAAATAGCTAATCAGTATCTTCAAAAGTATAAAGGTCATGAAGACAAGGAAAGACTGAGAAATTGTCCAAGTTTAAAAGAGACTTAAAGAGACATGACAACTAAATGTGATATGAGATCTGGAATTAGATCCTGAAACAGTAAAAAGGCAGTAGGAAAAACATGAAATCAAATCAAAGCTTGAGGTTTATACCATTATATAGCATATAATATTAGTATAATGTTATACTAATAGTTTTCTCAAAACTTAGTTTTGACAAAGATATCATAGCCATGTAAGATATTATCATTAAGGGAAGTCAAATGAAAAATAAATAAATAAAGGAAGTTAAATGAAAAGTATAGAGAAACTGCCTGCTATCTTTGTCACTCTTCTATTATCTAGAATTATTTCAAAATTAAAGGTTAAAAAATGCATAGTACCAAAACTTTGGTACATAATTAATTTCAGACTATAAAGCTCAAATACTCATCATCTTAATTATATATGGGTTTAATCAAAAGCCTAGCCAAGTAAATAATTTTCTCAAAGTCACAGAGCATATTAACAATAAAGGAAAAAAAATTACCAAAGAGTAAAGGCATATTTATGAAAGAATAAAGAATATTTCCTTTGAAATAAAAGAGCTAGAGTGACTAATAATGTGTATGTAGAAAGAGACCAGAAAGTCTCATCCAAAAATTCTTTGCAACTATTTTAGTAGCTCTCCCAAAGGATTGTGGATGTCATCCTCAACCTAAGATTCCATTAAAAATTCAGAATAGTTTAATTTCAAGACTTTAAAAATGATATTAAATTTTACTTTCTCTACCATAGGACATAGAGGATTTATGGATAATTTCAGAGGAAATGGTACTTAGAATTAAGGGCATGAATTCATGCTGAAATGTTTGATTAAAGTGAGAAAAAGGACTAACTATTCATTCGGTGGCTGAGGTTCTCAAAAGGTTTGGAATGGTCTGTAAATATTCAAAATGGATTAAGGTAACCAGATTCTTCATGAAACACATTGAAAAATATATTTAGAAACAAGACTACCTCTGTGCGATAATATTCATCTTTTCATTTTTTTCTCATAGATTCCCTCATAGTTTTAATGTCCAGTTACTGTATTTTGGATGAAAGAAACTATCAAAATAAAAATTAAGTGATTGTTTTTCAAGAAGGAAAGTTGAGCTCTAACTAAATTGCTATGTCAAATCATAGTTGGGATCCTCAGAGCTTAATCTGCATACAGAAATGATTGAAAGTGTTTCTTTGCAACTTATCTTTTCTACAGTTTATTTGGGAAAAGATATTATTAGTCAAAAGGTGAAACTAATTCCTTTTCAGTGAACACAAATTAATTCTAAGCTGTGACACTTCAGCTCCATACTCATTCAGAAAATTTTGTGATTTAACTTTGGACTCCTTATACATTTTTGATAGGTGACTTCTTTTGTGACTTGTAACTAAAAGTGACTGCTTATGCTTTAGATTATGCTGCTAAATTATCTGCTCTTCACTTCCTCTTCTCATCCACCTCCAAATATACCCTATCAAGTACCTTTAGGATGATGTCCTCAAGTGGTTTGCAGCACACAGGATCTGACTCATTAGGGTTGTGTGTTGAAAAATGCCTTTTAAATGAAGAAAGAATGAGTCTAAGTTTTCATCCTACTCTCTGAAAAACTTAGGCTAACATAAATGAAATTGGTTTTTCACTTGGTAATGCTACTAATTTTTTCCCCTACAATGCTGTGATACTCTCTTCCTATCTATCAAACGTTTGATTGATTGAAGTGGACTTCTTCATTTTAATGACATTTCTAATACTGTTCACTGTCCAGAAAAATGAAACTCTCTGTGCTCTTACTGACTCCTTATCTTTACCCAGGCTATGAGCTTTAATTTTATGTGTTCTTTGTTCTGAATCTTTCCCATTTATTGTGAAGAGGCTCAGTAAACGTTTAGGAACAAACCTGAGGTCAGTTACTATGAAATGAGGGACCGTAACTCAATGCGGTGACCAGACTGGTAACGTTAAGTTACATAGACCAGCAGGGGTTCCAGCCAATACAGCTCCCTCTCTATGAAGCAGTACTACTTAGCTATGGCTGATGGTTGGCACAAGGGAAGGCATTCCTAACTTTGGCAGATGTGCCAGTTTATCAGGCAGTGCCAGAAATGACTATTTTTATTCAGAAACTCCTGGTTTTTAAGTGCTGACTCAAATTTTTCTTTTGAGCTGCTTAAGCCAAACTGTAACATGTCTGCAGGCTGGAATTGACCAGTCATCAATTTGAGCCTACTGATAATTCAAATTACATTTTATAGCAATTCCCTGCTAATACATAGAGAGTTGAAGCTGAAATCTCTCCCTCCCAAAGCCTCTTTTTAAAAAGTTAAAATAAAAGAAAGCTTGTTAAGGGCCAGTCTGTGTCAAAGGAATGATTTCTGAAAATCTGGAGAGAGATGAACTCTATAGTAATTTTTTAAAATTATGTTTTGAGAATCCTAGAGTTCAGAAAGATGTTAATAGGTGTTAGAGAATATAAATTCTAAAGAATAGGCTTTTGGGACTTTTAGTTAAGCATGACTTTTTAACTACATAGCCTCTTAGAATCTTTGGTATGCCAATATTAGGATTTTTCCTGAGTTCTGCAGGGTCATTTGAGTTAAGCTATCACTCAAAGAAAGTTTCACTTCACTTTACATAAGCAGAGCCAACTACCTTGAGAATTAGAGATAGATAAAGAAGAAAGACAGAGATTTTCTCATACATCTATCAGAAAATAAAAATTTAACAATGAGACCAATAATATTACAAACAATCTCACGAGCTCTCCCTCACTTATTTTATTTTTCTGTATAATTCATTCTTGTTCAGTTCCTTTTGGGTTAGCTAGTAGTCTACTTTTGTGAGATATCTGCCTCTGCACTAAAAGTTCCAGAAATCCTGACTTGGTTTATCAGACAAGACTGATAGGAGTGTGCTCATGGCAGTGCCTGCTTCCACTGGGAAGTCTATACTCATGAGACTGCTATATGGTTATGAATTCTCAAGAGTACATGGCAGAGGGGTGACTGGATGGCTCAGTCCATTAAGCATCTGCCTTAGGCTCAGGTCATGATCCCAGGGTCCTGGGATGGAGTTGAGCCCCCTGCTCGGCGGGGAGCCTGCTTCTCCCTCTTGCTGGCTTGTGCTCTCTCTCTCTCCTTCTTACTCTCTCCCTCTCTCAAAGAAATTTAAAAATCTTGAAAAAAAGTTTTAAGAGTAAATGGCACTGGGGCACTTGGGTGGCTCAGTCGTTGGGCATCTGCCTTTGGCTTGGGTACTGGTCTCAGAGTCCTGGGATCGAGCCTTGAGTCAAGCTCCCTGCTGGGTGGGGGGCCAGCTTCTCCCTCTCCCATTCCTATTGCCTGTGTTCCCTCTCTCGCTCTTTCTTTCTCTGTCAAATATATAAATAAAAGTTTAAAAAAGAAAGAGTAAATGGCACTGTCCTTATTGAGGTATTCATTCTTGAAGACTCTGGCTCTGGTTAATTTATTATAGTTACAAACAATATAAGAATTGAGGATTATGGACTCCATTTATCAGGTACTATAATACTAAATTATTGAGTGAATCTTTAGATTACCCTGAGGATAAGAACATATTATGGACAGTGAGGACGATGACAAGTTTCTAGAGCTTTCCAACTCTTTCAATAAACTATGTGTCACAAAGTCCATCGATTCACAAAGATACTTTAAAACCATGAAATAATATGTTCTATAACATCAACTTAGTGACAGTCATTATGCCAGTCTTTGCACATGAACATTAATGTGCATCTATGCATACTAAAAAGTAAAAATTGCTGAAATGTATTCATTTAAAGAACAGTTTACATTTACATAATAGATTAGGGAAATTTTAGCTCCTTTAATCTATTTCACTGACTTTCCCATATTGTGGCTTAATAAAAAGACAACTCATGATAGTTAGTGAACTAATTTAAAATAATGGAGGGACTCCTGGGTGGCTCAGTCAGTTAAGCAGCTGCCTTCAGCTCTGGTCATGATCCCAGAGTCCTGGAACAAAGTCCCATGTCAGGCTCCCTGCTCAGTGGGGAGCCTGCTTCTCCCCCTCCCTCTGCCTGCTGCTCTGCATACTTGTGCTCTCTCTCTCTGTCATAATAAATAAATAAAATCTTTTAAAAATAGTGGAAATACCAATCATATTTAGTTACATTCAACCTCTCTTTCTTGAAGGTGAAAGAGTAAAACTCAGTGCTATCCAATGGTCAAATGGTGATCTCTAAAAATAGTTTGCATATGAAAAATCAAGTAGTTGTATTATTCTGAATTTGGGGACTTATAGTAATTATTATGTAAGCTATGAGCATAAGTCATAGATATTCACCAGAACACAAGAAATAGCTCCAGTCTTTGTTTGGGGTAAAAATATTCAAAATGAAGATAGTAGCAAGTCGTAATTATTAAGAATTCTAAATTTTTTGCTCCATATCACTCGGCATCAGGAAAATACAAATCAAAACCACCATGACATATCACCTCACACCAGTCAGAATGGCTAAAATTAACAAGTTAGGAAATGACAGATGTTGGCAAGGATTCAGAGAAAGGGGAACCCTCCTACACTGTTGGTGGGAATGCAAGCTGGTGCAACCACTCTGGAAAACAACATGGAGGTTCCTCAAAAAGTTGAAAATAGAGCTACCCTATGACCCAGCAATTGCACTACTGGGTATTTACCCTAAAGATACAAACGTAGTGATCCGAAGGGGCACGTGCACCCGAATGTTTATAGCAGCAATGTCCACAATAGCCAAAGTATGGAAAGAACCTAGATATCCATCAACAGATAAATGGATAAAGAAGATGTAATATATATATACAATGGAATACTATGCAACTATCAAAAGAAATGAAATCTTGCCATTTGCGACCACGTGGATGGAACTAGAGGGTATTATGCTTAGCAAAATAAGTCAATTGGAGAAAGACAACTATCATATGATCTCCCTGATACAAGGAAGTGGAGGTGCAACGTGGGGGCTTGGGCGGTAGGAAAAGAATAAGTGAAACAAGATGGTATCGGGAGGGAGACAAACCATCAGAGACTCTTAATCTCACAAAACAAACTGAGGGTTGCAGGGGGGAGGGGAGTTATTGGGGAGGGTGTGTGCTATGGTGAGTGCTGTGAAGTGTGTAAACCTGGCGATTCACAGACCTGTACCCCTGGGGCTAATAATATATTATATGTTTATAAAAAATGAAAAAATTAATTTAAAAAAAGAATTCTAACTTTTTCAGAAGTGGGGAACTTTTGCTAAAAACAACACAAACAACATCTGTACTATTTTACATAGTGGCTATACCCACAACAGTGCACCAAATTCCCGTTTTTCCACATCCTCATCAACACTTGTTAACTCTTGTCTTTTTGATGATAGCCATTCTAGTATGTCTGAGGTGATAGTTCATTGTGGTTTTGATTTGCATTTCCCTGATGATTAGTAATATTGAGCATCTTCTCATATACTTGTTGGGCCATTTGCATATCTTCCTTGGGAAGACATTTGCTTAGTTCCTGTTTTTTCCTTTTTCTTTTGCTATTGATTTGTGTGAGTCACATATTTTGGATAGTAAGCTCCTATCAGCTATACAATATGCAAATAATGTCCCATTCTGTAGGTTGACTTGTTATTTTGTTTTTTCTTTTACTGTGCAGAAGCTTTTGCTTTGATGTAGTCTCACTTGTTTAATTTTGCTTTTGTTGATTTTACTCTGGTGTCACATCCAAAAAATCATTGCCAAGACCAATATCAAAGAGTTTTCCCTTGTTTTCTTCTAGTAGGATAATTGTTTTGTGTCTTACATTTAAGTTTTTAATCATTTTAAAATAATTTTTGTGTATATTGTAAGATAATAGTCCAATTTTCATTCTTTTGCATATTTTTATATGACTTCATAAAACAACTATTTTTTTGAAATGTAATTGATCTTAAACATCTTCCTAAATACTGTTGCCTGAAGTAGAAGAATGTCTTCCAATGGCATTTCATATATTTACTTTAGATTCCCAATTCTCAAATACTGATACAGTATGTTTTAAATACATAACTAGGGTTCAAAAAATTTTGATAAATTGGGCTTTATCAAAAATTAAAAACAAAACAAAATGTATATCACCAAGAGTGAACCCTTGTATAGACTATGGACTTTGGGTCATTATGATGTGTCAGTGTAGGTTCATCAATTGTAAACAATGTACCACTTTAGTGGGGTGTATATTTCATGGGGGAGGCTGTGCATGTGTCAGGGGAGTGGCATATGGGAAATCTCTGTACTTTCTATTTTTGTTGTGAACCTTAAACTGCTCCCCCAAAAGTATTTTTAAATAATAATAATAATTAGTTGTATGCTTAAACTTTTTTCTCAAAAGAACTCCCCCCACACATGCAAACACAAATTTAAAAAAAAAAAACTTTTGCCCATCAAAACACAACATTGAGGGATGCCTGTGTGACTCAGTTGGTTAAGCATCTGCCTTCAGCTCAGGTCGTGATCCCCGGGTCCTGGGATCAAGCCCCACTTCAGGCTCCCTGCTCAGTGGGGAGCCTGCTTCTCCCCCTTTCTGCCACTCTACCTGCTTGTGCTTTCTCTCTCTCTTTCTGACAAAAAAATAAATAAAATCTTTAAAAAATTTTTAAAAGTTAAACACACACACACATCATTGAGAAAGTAAACAGAGAAGCTACCGATTGGGAGAAAATATTTGTAATGCATATATCTGGCAAACTGCTTATATCCAGAATATATAAAGAACTCTTAACTCAATAATAAAAAAAAGGAAACAACCCAATTAAAAATGAGCAAAGAACTTCGTGAAAGGCCAATGAGCACATGAAAAAGTGTTCACCGTAATTAATCATCATAAAATGCAATTTAAACTATACTTCACCCCAATTATAATGCCTTAAATTGAAATGCCTGGCAGTGCAAATATCAGCAAGAATGTCTCTCTTAGTATAAAATGTTTTAACCATTTTGAAAATATATTGCTAGTTTTCCCCTGATCCAACAATTTACTCTTATTTATTCAAAAGCAATGAAAACATATATCTATAAGGCAAGAAAGTTTGTAGTAGTTTTATTCATAATGATCAAAGACTGGAAACAATTTACATGTTCATAAAAGAAAGACAGAATGGATACATCATGGCATATTCATACAATGGATTAGTACTCAGCAATAAAAAGGAGCAAACTATTGCTGTACACAACTACATAGATAACCTAAAGCATATATGGATGGAAGAAAGCCAGTCATAGAAATGGTACAAGTTATATGATTCATTTATATGAATGTCAACAACAACAACAACAACAACAAACAACTTATAGAGATAGAAACTGGAACAATGGTTGTCTCTAGGTGAGGAAATGACTGGTACACAAACGAACTTGCTGGGGTGATGGAACTATTCTGTATCTTAGTAGGGATATAAGTTAAATGGGTGTATATGTTTGATAAAACTGTATATTTAAGACCCTGTGAATTTAAAGTTTTCACAAATAGAAACATACATAAAAGGTAGAACACCCAGACACTGAGATTAATTACATAGGAAAATGGGCCTTCCACATATGTTTAATTGAGGAAGTTGAGAAAGAGATTACTCAGCTTATGGTGGTGGCCCCAAAGTAACCAAAAGGGTTCTTAATAAAAGGGAGATGGAAGGGTCAGAGTCAGAGATGTGGCAATGGAAGCAGAAGTTATAAAGAGAGACATTTGAGGATACCCCCTACTGTTGATAAAGAAAAACAGTTTAGTTTGGGATATACATTTTGGATATATCTCTAATTTATTAAAGTAGAGTCCTCAAAATGTTAGTTGGATAAACAACTCCAGGTGGTTCAGAAGAGAGGTCTGGGCTGGATTTGGGAGTTAGGAGCTTGCAGATAATACTTAAGAATGTGAGACTGGTTAAAATCACCAAAGGACTGAGTAAGGGTCCAAGGGCTAAGCCCTGGGGCACAACTCAAAGCATTAGAGTTTTATTGAGTGGTACTGATACATCTAGAAAAAAATCTAAAAGTGATTGGCATTCTATGGTAATCTCCAGAGATAACAAAGAAGATTTTTGATCAAGGGAAAATAAAAGCAATATATTGTATTTGCTAGAAAAGGGAAGGGCCAGAAGAGATATTAAATTGCATTTTTTTAGAATTAGAGAGTGAAGCTACCATAAGCTTAAGGTTAAATATAAATCAAAAAAGGGAATATGACTTGATTGAAAGACTTTTCAAAATTTTAAATGTCCTCTCCCTCATATCAGGGAGATCATATGATAGTTGTCTTTCTCCGATTGACTTATTTCGCTAAGCATGATACCCTCTAGTTCCATCCACGTCGTCGCAAATGGCAAGATTTCATTTCTTTTGATGGCTGCATAGTATTCCATTGTGTATATATACCACTTCTTCTTTATCCATTCGTCTGTTGATGGACATCTAGGTTCTTTCCATAGTTTGGCTATTGTAGACATTGCTGCTATAAACATTCGGGTGCACGTGCCCCTTCGGATCACTACGTTTGTATCTTTAGGGTAAATACCCAGCAGTGCAATTGCTGGGTCATAGGGTAGTTCTATTTTCAACATTTTGAGGAACCTCCATGCTGTTTTCCAGAGTGGTTGCACCAGCTTCATTCCCACCAACAGTGTAGGAGGGTTCCCCTTTCTCCGCATCCTCGCCAGCATCTGTCATTTCCTGACTTGTTCATTTTAGCCATTCTGACTGGTGTGAGGTGATATCTCATGGTGGTTTTGATTTGTATTTCCCTGATGCCGAGTGATATGGAGCACTTTTTCATGTGTCTGTTGGCCATCTGGATGTCTTCTTTGCAGAAATGTCTGTTCATGTCCTCTGCCCATTTCTTGATTGGATTCTTTGTTCTTTGGGTGTTGAGTTTGCTAAGTTCTTTATAGATTTTGGACACTAGCCCTTTATCTGATATGTCATTTGCAAATATCTTCTCTCATTCTGTCAGTTGTCTTTTGGTTTGGTTCACTGTTTCCTTTGCTGTGCAAAAGCTTTTGATCTTGATAAAATCCCAAAAGTTCATTTTTGCCCTTGCTTCCCTTGCCTTTGGTGATGTTCCTAGGAAGATGTTGCTGCGGCTGACGTCGAAGAGGTTGCTGCCTGTGTTCTCCTCAAGGTTTTTGATGGATTCCTTTCTCACATTGAGATCCTTCATCCATTTTGAGTCTATTTTTGTGTGTGGTGTAAAGAAATGATCCAATTTCATTTTTCTGCATGTGGCTGTCCAATTTTCCTAAGGGGGTAGGAGAAGAATAAATGTAACAAGATGGGATTGGGAGGGAGACAAACCATAAGTGACTCTTAATCTCACAAAACAAACTGAGGGTTGATGGGGGGAGGGGGATTGGGGGGGTGGGGTTATGGATATTGGGGAGGGTATGTGCTATGGTGAGTGCTGTGAAGTGTGTAAACCTGGCGATTCACAGACCTGTACCCCTGGGGATAAAAATATATGTTTATAAAAAATAAAATTTAATGAAAAAAAATTTTTAAATGTTTTAGGAATTAGTGTAGATAGAAAATCCCAAATAAAATGGCCATTGAAGGATTAATTCTATTTACTTATTCTGTGGACAAGAGATAAATAGGCACATACATACCATAGTTGATACTTTCCATTCAGTAATGTCCATTAATAAGCAGGAAATTGCTGTTACAGAGTTCTGAAAATATGTTCTTAAGTCAAAGCCTTGTAGTTTAAGTAATCCCTGAAAACCTTTACCATACTAATATTTGTTAATCTATAGACTCAGTAGGGGAGGGATTCTAGAGAGTCAAGGAATTGCAAAAAGTAAAACAAGCAAAATTGATTACTTTGCCAGACTGTATAAATCCTATTTTGATGTGTTAATACACACTCTAGATGGGTAGAATACTTAATTAAGTAGGCAAATAAACATGACACTGAATGGAGGTTTGACAATGGAAAAATTTTCCATTCTAGTGAAATTTGAAAAGATCATATTCAACCATATATTACACTGCTAGATATTTTAAGTTTTAAGTTAAATGTTTGGAAAATTAAATTACTTATAAAGTAAGTTAAATTTGTTGATATATAATAAAATTGAGCATGCATTTTGAACTTATATTGAATTATGTATCAGAATTTTAAGAAAGCATCAGATAAAATTCAGTTTTTCCTTACGTATTGGATTGCTTTAACAACATATCCATAGGAAATTCAGCCATTAGACCAATGTTCATTAAGCACAGACTATGTTCCCAACATATTTACTGTTTTCCATAATAGAGAGACAGAGGGAAAATACATAAAGTAAGGGGTAAACTGTCTCTCCCTAAGTGGTGTTGAGGAAGCCCAAATTTGTTACATTTACTGATTTCCATGTTATAAGTATTCCCACAACTGTTAATTTCACACCACTAACATGAAGAATTAGAAGAGATGTGCCCATTTAGCTCTTGCAAGCCAATTCAAAGTAGTTGTAGCATACCACCAATTGGTCTAAAGTTATGCAAAAAGTGTACTTGGCTTTTAGTTATAATGGGCATCCGGTCTGCAACTTATTCTCAATTGGTCCATAAAAATATTTATATAAAAGAAAATAGTTATATAGATATAAAATATATATCTCAAATCTAAATGTATATACACATATTGAGAGAGAGAACCATAAGTCAAGTAAGATAAAATGAGTAATAGCATATGGAAATATTTACTAATATTCTTTTAATTTTCTGTTTAGATCATTTCAAGATAAAAAATTAACTGAAAATGAGAGAATGACCAAGAGTCATTGTAGAAGAATACAGTTGATAAGACAATGTACTATTTAATATAATAAAGCAGATAAAAACAAATGTAATTATATAACCAGATACCAAAAAATAATTTAAAAAATATCCCCAGTACATAAGACAACTTTGTACCTTAGAAAAGAAAGTGAATTGTAAGACATTGTACTCTATTAGCAACTAGAGGTGATGTTTGTCAGTTTGAAACATTTTAATATTCCTATAGTCCATGAGTAGTTCAAAATAATGAATAATCAGTCAATATCATATTCTTAAATTATGTATTAAATGCACAAAGATAGATCAGAGATTTGATAATACCAGAAACTCAGCAGTGGGTAAAATTGATTGAATGTACTTTATGCATGAATAAAAGAGTTTTTGATTTATTGACACTCAGCAGATTAATCTCAGACCACATGAAGCAATGAAGCAGAGTAGCAAATCTGATTTGTGGGAATTTGAAAGAACAACCTGGGAAGTTAAAAAATTGATCAATCTTTAAATTTTTTTTTCAATGGGGTGTCAGGATAAAATAAGAAATGTGACTCATAATTTTCTAATGCTTAAGCAAGAATGCCTTTAAAATCTTTTTTATAAAAACAAATATTCCACGATGTAGATTGAAATTTCATAAACACATTTTGTGCCTATGTAAGTAAGGGAAAAACTTAAGATTAATATTTTTAGTAGGTGAGTTTTTATAATTTGTACTATTTCATGACTACCCATACTGAAAGAAATGATCTATCTTAATATAGATCCCTATTTTATGGCTTTTTGTGGCCATGTATTCTACGAAATAGATGATGAAGGTGCAACAAATACAAAAGGAAAATGGTTTCTGTGCCTCAGTATCAACTCTCCAAATGAATAAGTAAAACCTTAAAACCTGTTTTGTGTAATGTGTTTTTCTGTTTGCTATGCAGAGATGCCTTACTCCCCATTTATCTCCCCCTTCTATTACATATGTTAGGGTGTTATAGTCAAGATGTTCTTTCATAGCAGTTGGAAAATTATCAAGCCCTTATTTTATAGTAAGGTTCATCACTAATAAACACCATTTATTTTCTCCTTTATATAATACAAAAAATTGACCATAATAAGGACATTTCCATGAACAAAAGCACAATAGAGAATTATCAATTAACTAGAATTACTTTCTCATTTGTCTTCTATATTCAGATTTTGAGGTAAGAATTCTATCATAAGACCAACAACCAAATGCATTTCTGGGTTTTGTCCTATAATTTGAATAGATACATCCAACACCCCATTTATTTATATGCAGTACAATCCAGAGATCATTGATGTTCAGAAGGATGACCCTGAGACTGGACAAGTCCTTCAATCATCAACAAAAGATTTCTATCTTCTACAAATATAATCCAATTTCCTGACTAAGAAACATGTTTAAAATTTTGTGACAATGCTAACCTTAACACCCACTTATTAAGTAGTCTAGTTAATTAATGCTTTATTACTAAATGTAACAATAGTAAGGCACTCTTTACATTCAAGTTGATAACTCAAACCAGTGACTAAATTTGTAATTTCTAAAAACTTAAGGTCTCTAACATTAACAACAGCAGACGAAAATATTCAAAGAAACAAAAATGCACCAAAAGAAGTATTAATTGTTAAAAGCCTTGAGATATAGAAAAAAATATCAACTATTAACTAGTATGTAGAAGCCAGTAAAAGAAAATGATTTGGATTATTTATAAGATATTTGAATTTAAATTCAAATACTATAATTTCTACACCTTGTACTACTAAGAAAAATATCCAAATAGAAAAATTTGTTTCTCTCTAACAAAATCCCTATTTCTTTTTTTTTAAGATTTTTATTTATCTATTTGACAGAGAGAGATCACAAGTAGGCAGAGAGGCAGGCAGAGAGAGAGGAAGGGAAGCAGGCTCCCTGCTGAGCAGAGAGCCCGACGCGGGGCTCGATCCCAGGACCCCAGGATCATGACCCGGGCCGAAGGCAGAGGCCTAACCCACTGAGCCACCCAGACACCCCCAAAATCCCTATTTCTTGATAGCTATGATATTCATGCTCATCTTTCCAATTCTGTTAGTGTAGTTGTGTTATTAACATAAATTTCAAAAGCATTTAATGAATGGCACAGGTATCAAAGCAGAAAGATACGTTGTTTTTCAATCCCTTGGAATTTTTATTTAGATGAGGCTTCTGCATTAATAAAAGAAAAAATATGGTACAGTTTAAGTATTTGATAATAATATGCTTTCTAAGGCAGTTCTTTTGGAATGATGTCATAGAAGAATACTTCTTGGTGATTTTTAAAGTATTTACTAAAGATATACTTTCCAATATGTATTACTTAAATATACTCAAAACAACCACAAAAAATCACATCCAAGCATGTTTGGGATGTATTGAGTACCAAATTATCTCTTGAAAAAATGTATATTTAAGTCTCTGAGAAGTCCTGAGATAAGGAAACAGTCCTATTTGAAGAATATTTAGGTGTATGCTAGCTCTTTATATAAATATAATTTAAAAGATTCAAAGCAACTAATCTTGGAAGGATGTACAGTGTATAAAGATCCATGAGGTTCACATAATTCAGTCTGCTATTAAGACTGCATTAAGTGGAATAATATATGCGGAATGACCAAAATGAAGATTTGACTTGCCAATTCTTAATATTTTTCCCAGTTCATAAAATTTTCCAAAAAAATGACTTTACTGAAGGAGTTGTCATACTTCTAGCTCTACACCATAAAGAAACATTGTAAGATGTTTCCCATTCTAGTTAATAAGGAGATGAGGAAAAATTATCCGGTATTTTAAAGAAGGATAGGAATTCAGAAGATAGAAAGTTAAGATGACTCCATGAGGTTGAATTCAAATTATTAAAATAGATACCAAAAAACATGTATTTATAGCCAAGATGTAGTAACAGAAACTGGATTTAAGTACCTGAGGGAAAAAAAAAATTTAAAAAAACATTTTAAAAAAGACAGAACACATGAAACAATTCTTAAGATATAAGACATCAGGCAATAAAGGTCAGTGCTCCCTGACAGATGGGAAATAAATGAGGCAAGCCTTAATGTTGCTCCAGATTACTCCCTGGGTACCAAGTGACAATGCAAGAAGGGAAATCCAAAACAGTTAGGTGGTTTTCTTAAGTTGAATAGACTGACATGGAAATCCAGGAAAGCCAAAACATCCAGAATTCACAGGGAATAAAACATAGCACAGAGACAATTTTAGATATAAGCAAGATACCCATTTGAGTATTCAGCTGAGTATTGATCAATGCACACTTTTAAGGAACCCATGCAAAACCGGGTAAGAAAAACAAAACAAAACAAAACCAAAAAAACCTACCCCAACAGATTAGAAGAAACAATCACCAAGGAATCATGTTCAGGAATAGTAACTGTTTCCATTAGCCAGAGTAAAAAACAGAAAAAAATCTCATAATTCAGGAGACAATGGGAAGAGTATTTAGAAAAGTTTTGCCTCATTTGGGGAATAATTAGCTTGAGGCTGAGACCTGCTCATGAACTGCCTAATTTGTTGTTAAAGAAAGGCACTAATTATTTCCAACTAACTTAACCAGATCTTGAAATAATATTCAAAAATACTTAAAGAAATACAAATCATCCAGCACCAACAAGGCCAGGTCCACCATGGTTGGTATCCAGTTAAACATTCTAGGCCTTCAAAGAAGAAAAATACTACCCAAAATTAATTTTACTTTTTTAAAGATTTTATTTATTTATTTGACAGAGAGAGATCACAAGTAAGCAGAGAGGCAGGCAGGGAGAGAGGGGAAGCAGGCTCCTGCTGAGCAGAGAGCCCGATGCGGGGCTCAATCCCAGGGCCCTGAGATCATGACCTGAGCAGAAGTCAGAGGCTTAACCCACTGAGCCACCCAGGCACCCCCAAAATTAATTTTAAAAACTCAACCAATCTAATCATGCAAAAAATGACACATACAGTAGATCTGTTATATAAGGATATTAATAAATTATTAAAAATGTATTTATACCATATGCTTAAGAAGCTACAGGACATTTGAACATATTAAGAGGTGATATAGAAAATACAAAGGAGATCTTTATTGTATTTCTACAGATGAAAACTACAATGTCTAATAATAAAGATACACTTGATGGGATAAATGACAGATTACACATTGCAGAAAATATAGCTGAAGGCATAGGAATGGAAATCATCCAAAATGAAACACAGAGAGAAAAATTACTGAAAAACATTGAACAGAGCATCAGTAAACTGTGGAACAACTTCAAGCTTCCTGGTATATTTATAATTAAAGTAGAAGAAAAGGAGAAGGGGGTGGGGATACCAAAAGTATTTGAATTCATGGCCAAAATTTTTTTAAAGTGATGAAATTTAGAAATTTGCAAATAGGAGAAGCTGAACAAACCTCAACCACAGGGGCACCTGGGTGGCTCAGTGAGTTAATCCTCTGCCTTCGACTCAGGTCATGATCTGGCATCCTGGGATCCAGCCCTGCATCCCGCTCTCTGCTCAGCAGGAAACCTACTTCCCCCTCTTTCTCTCTGCCTTCCTCTCTGCCTACTTGTGATCTCTCTGTCAAGTAAATAAATGAAATCTTTAAAAAAAAAAAAAAACCTCAACCACAAAAAATTTACAATTTTTTGTAAGACCAAGTCCAATTACAATCAATCACTTAAATTATCAATAAAGGGAAAATTATATAAGGAATCAGAGGCAAAACACAGAAAATACAAAGGAACAGAGATAGCAGATTTCTTGTCATAAACAATGCAAGTTCAAATAGTGGAGTAATATCTTCAAAGTATAAAAGAAATAATTCTATCAACCTAGAATTCTCTATCCGGGGAAAATACCTTTAAAAACAGAAGGTGAAATAAAGAATCTTCTGGATCTAATGAAGCTGAAAAATTATTAATAGACTTGAATATAAGAGGTGTCAAAGAAAAGTCTTCAGAATGAAAGAAAATAATACCAGAAGGAAATGTAGACCTGCAAAAGGAATGAAGAGATTGGAAATAGTAACTATGTGGATAATTATATTTATTTTATTATCAAAATTCTTTGAAGGATAGCCAATTGTTTTAAACAAAATAATAAAAACAAAATAATAAAAATGTATGTGAGATTTATAATATGTAGTAAAATAAACTATATAGCATTAACACAAAGTCCAGAAGGGGAGAAATGTAGTTTACTATTGTAAGATTCTTGGGGCATCTGGGTGGCTCAGAGGGTTAAGCCTCTGCCTTCAGCTCAGGTCATGATCTCAGGGTCCTGGGATCGAGCCCCGCATTGGGCTCTCTGCTTACTTGTGATCTCTGTCAAATAAATAAATAAAATCTTAAAAAAAAAAAAAAGGATTCTTACATTATACATGAAGTATGTATAATGTCAATTAAAGGTAAGCAGTGATATCAAAGATATTATAAAACATAAACCAACCATTAAATTAACAAAAAAGCTATAGCTAATAAATCAACACATAAAATTAAATGAAATCATAAAGTACTATCTAATTAATCTCCCCCAAACAGTGGGAGAAGTGGGGGAGAACAAAGAAAATATGGTACAAAGGGGTAAAAAAAGCATGACAGTAAAATGAAACTTGCATATATCAATAAACAAATTAAATGTAAATGTTTAAACACCCCAATTAAAAGACAGAGATTGTCAGATTGGATGAATAAATAATACCTAATTGTATGGTGTCTATAAGAAACCCACTTTAAATGCAACAACCAAATAGTTTCATAATTTAAAAAAACCCTAAAAACAGAAAAAGTACCGTGTTAACATGAATCAAAAGAGAGCTGTAGTAGCTATATTAAATCGGACAAAATAAGTTTTAGAACAAAGAATTTTACCTGGGATAAAGAGGGTCATTTCAAAATGATAAAGAGCTCAGTTCATCAAGAAGATATAATAACCCTATGAATTTATGTCTCTAATAAAAGAACTTCAAAATACACGAAGCAGCAACTGATAGAACTAGAAAAAAAAAAAAAGATAAATCCACAATTAGAATTGAAGATTTCAAAACCTCTCAATAATTGACAGGGCAGGTAGACCCCAAATCAGTAAGAATATAAAAGTTAGCCTAGATTGCCATGGAAAAAATCATTGCTGTACTTTTCTTAAGCTGTGTAGTTGAAATTTAAGAATGCTATAAAGAGGATATAAAAAGAAAATTGTTTTATAGGTTAGTTCAATAGGGGAGAGCTAGTAATTTTTTTTCTTACAAATTTATAACACTATATGATATCACTCATGTGGAATTTAAGAAACAAAACAAATGAACATGGTCCGGGGGGAAGAGAGGGAGGTAAGTCAAGCAACAAGACTTAACAAATGGATGGTTACTGGAGGGGTCGTGAGTGGGGATGGGTTAAAGAGTTAATGGGAGCTAAGGAGGGCACTTGTTTGTTTGTTTTTAATTTTATTTCTTTTTCAGTGTTCCAAAATTCATTGTTTATGCACCACACCCAGTGCTCTATGCAATATGTGCCCTCCTTAAAACCCACCACAAGGCTCTTGTGAGGAGCACTGGCTGTTACATGTAAATGATGAATCACTAAATTCTATACCAGAAACCAATATTACACTGCATGTTAACTAACTGGAAGTTAAATAAAAATTTTGAAAGAAAAATGATGTGTAACAAACCATAACTTTGATGCTACATATATTCATATTATCTGTTTTAGTTTTTCCTAATTTATATAAAATTATTTAGCCTGTGCCATTTTAAAGAACTCACTAATACCTAGTGATAAAAAGTTTCCATAAAGTGGTTCTTATATACCTGCTATAAATATAATGATATATAATATGAGCATTGTATATTTTATAGTGATAAAACTACCAAGAATGCTATCTACTATCTATAGTCCAAGAGAAATTTTTTAATTTAAAAGAGCTTAAATACTGATTGCTACCAGATAAAATTTCTGTTAATCATTATTAATAAGTTTAGGGTAGAAACCCTGAGTTTAATTAGACTTTGTTGACTAAAAAGATAATAAAATATAATTAGGAAAAAAAATCCTTTCAGGGCAGTCATTGTTAATATTTAACAATAAGAGTTTGACTTTAGTCTTAGCAATTTCTAGATGAAAAACTCTTGGCT
Organism: Lutra lutra; assembly: GCF_902655055.1. Taxonomy (NCBI): domain Eukaryota; kingdom Metazoa; phylum Chordata; class Mammalia; order Carnivora; family Mustelidae; genus Lutra; species Lutra lutra. Next base: position 46,817,313 of record NC_062283.1, on the reverse strand, counting down.
CAAGCTTTCAGCATTAGTGTATTAATGTCTAATAATCAGGTAAATAATCAGGTAAGTGATTCTTCCATTAGACAATACTTCCTTCATGATGGCAAGACTCATAAAGAGGGTGTGAAATTACTTTATCACACTTATTTCATAGAAGTTCTTTTACACAGACAACACATTTTCAAGGTACCATGTGTAAGCAAATTCTAGTTTTAAAGTAAAGCAATGAAGGGAACTGGGTGGCTCAGTTGGGTAAGCATCTGCCTTGGCTCAGGTCATGATCCCAGGGTCCTATGATGGAGTCCCTATTCAGTAGGGAGCCTGCTTCTCCCTCTCCCACTCCCCCTTCTCTCTCTCTCTCAAATAAGTAAATAAATTAAAAAAAAATAAAGTAAAGCAATGAAGTTGATGTATTTGTCTTTCATACCTCATGACTATTTTTGACACAAGATTCTATGTATAGATAATTTTTCTGATGTCATATTGGGGCACTGACCTTATTACTCTTACTCTATTTTCAACTTCCACACTAAATAGTTTTTTTTTAAAGATTTTAATTTATTTATTTAACAGAGAGAGAGAGAGAGATTACAAATAGGATTACAAGTAGGCAGAGCAGCAGGCAGAGAGGGGAGGAGGCAGACTCCCCGCCGAGCAGCCCCAACGCGGGGCTCGATCCCAGGACCCTAAGATCATGACCTGAGCCAAAGGCAGAAGCTCAACCTACTGAGCCACCCAGGTGCCCCCACACTAAATAGTTTTTAAGATGGGAAGAAAAAGCCTTTATTCAGCAATTTACCTAAATTGATTTAACTCCTCAAACTTGATTTGCACTTGCATCTTTAGGAATCTGAAAGCTGTCAACTTTTCTTAAGAATACCAGTTAGGGAGGTGAAAGTGCACATGTAATTGAAGATTTATATGGAAGAACTGATTCAGTGTCCTTAACTTATAAGTTATAAGTTATAAGTTCTTTATACCAACATTTTCTGTGCTCTAAAAAAGAAATACTAAAACAATTATAAAATAAAATAACAAAGTATAAAATTAATTTCTATCAAAGTATTGTATAAACGCAAATTAACTGTAACATCATAGAATAAGATGCATATTGATGTTACATACAGTACTTTGATGCTTTATGTAAACAAGGTATTAACGTCTAGTTTTAAAGCTAACATAAACCATAAAGACTATCTGGAAAAATTCGAGATGGCCTAAAAATTTGGGAGAAACCTCTGCTCCAAATCATGTCATCGGTAGAGAAAATATACTAAAAGAGCTAACTAAGGACACCTGGGTGGCTCAGTCAGTTAAGCGTCTGCCTTCGGCTCAGGTCATGATCCTGGGGTCCTGGGATGGAACCCTGCATTGGGCTCTCTCCTCAGTAGGAAGCCTGCTTCTCTATCTCCTTCTGCTGCTCCCACTGCTTGTGTTCTCTCTCTCTCTCTTTCTCTCTCAAATAAATAAAATTTTTAAAATCTTTTTTAAAAAAGAGCTAACTAAAAGTTATTTTTTGGATGTATTAAAGATGACTATTTCAAAAGATTATAAGCTGAGCAGAAAGTGCAAAATGCTGATTGAACAATAGTTGTATAGTAGCTGTACTCCAATCAGGGAGCAGGGAGTGAAGTCCAGGGAATCAAATTTTGTAGAGTGACTCAAAACGCTACAAAGCAGAAAGTTAGGCTTACTATTAGTAACCAAGATTAAAGCTTTCCCTTAAGATAGAATATTTAAGTAACAGTTACCAAACCACTACAAGAAATATTGTCTATAATGGAGGTAGAGAACTCTGGTTTGGACTGGAAGGTAGAACAATGAGTATCATGATGAAGGAAACCATGCAATTGTTAAAACACTAGACAGGTAGCATTAGGAAGAGAAAAACAGCAATTGCTAGTACAATATAAGCATACAAATGAAATAACTCTGATTCAAATTGCAAATACAAAACAAAATTCCTAAACATGGAAATATTTAATGTTAAGAAAAATAGCTGCGAAAATGTACAAATCAATTAAGAATTTATTCCATATGCATAATTAGATAAAAACTATTGACAGTGGTTTAAAAATAAATATATTTATGTTCCTCAAAGATACTATGTGACATCATAACATTACTTTAAAGTATACCTACAGAACATGAAAAGATGCTTGGCATCAACAGCCCTGAGGAGTATGTGAATTAAAACCACTATCTGATATCATTGCACATCTACTATAATGGATAAAATAAAAGTATTGACAGTATGCATATTACTGGCACTACATACATATGTACATACATACATACTAAACTCTCACAAATTGTTGGTAGTAATGAAAAATATTATAGCCTCTCTGGAAACTGTTTTGGCAGTTTCTTATAAAATTATATATATACTACCATATGACCTAGCAATCCCACTCTTGGGAATATACCCTAGAGAAAGAAAACTTGTGTTTATACCAAAACAAAACAAAAAACCTGTGCTCAAATATTTACAGAAACTCTATTAAAATCTCCAAAACTATAAACAACCCCAATGTCCTTCAAAAAGTGAATATATTAAAAAAAAAAAAAAAAAAAACTAAGGGGGGCCTGGGTGGCTCAGTCTGTTGAGCATCAGACTCTTGGTTTTGGCTCAGGTCATGATCTACAGGTAGTGAGATTGAGCCCTGCCTCAGCCTCTGTGCTTAGTGGGAATCTGCTTGGAACTCTTTCTCTCCTTCTCCCTCTGCAACCCCTCCCCTAAAATAAATAAATCTTAAAAACAATAACTCAAAACAAAACAAAACAAAACCTACACCACAATCACACTGCATCATTCTAAATATACTAACCTGTATATGTAGAAGTAAAATTTGTAAAAGTAAAATTTCGTAAAGTAGAGCAAAGAACAATTTCTGGGAGCTATAAACTGATGAATTCCCAGGGCTCAAATGGGTAGAAAATATTTAGATCCCATTGATATGACATAATCAAAAAGATAAAGGTATAGTGATAGAGAATAGCTTATTTGTTACTAGGGGTTAAAGATTTGAGGAGAATATGCTAAAGGATATCATGGGAGTGGATTGTGATGACAATGTCTGTATCCTGATTGTAATGGTAATTACAGTGTAAGAGTAAGAGTTAAGAATCATGCACATGAGAATAATAAATTTTACTATATGATAACTTAAAAATTAACACACACATAGTATATAGATAATATATGCATATTACCTAGAACTTCTGCTTTCATCTACAAAGGAATAACTAGTATAGGTCTTTATTACCAGCTATAAGCAATTAGAAACTGAACAAAATACGTGAAACAACTATTGTCAGACATGAACCAGAGGCAGGGAAGGACTGTTGTACATAAGGAAGGGAAACAAATAAGAGGAGTCCTACAATCTCCTGGATAGATTTCACATAAAGTTAGACACTGTGAGAGAAAGGATTAGTGACCTTGACACAGCGATAGAAAATATCCAAACTGAATACACAAAGAAAAAATACTGCCAATGAGAAAGGAGGAGGAGAATTAGGAGGAGGAGGAAGATGGAAAGAAAGAGAGGGTGGAGAAGGAGGAGAGGGAGTTGGATGAAATGGAGGAGAATAAGAACAAAGAAAAGAAGACAAAGGGGGAGGAAGAGAAGAAGGAAATTCAGGAATAAGGAATATTATTCAGGAATAATAATATATTAAATAGTCTAGTATATTATATGTATCATTGAAACTCCATGAGAAGAAAGAGAAAGAAGAGGGTGGAAAATATTTAAATAAATATCAAGGAGAATTTTCCAATTTGATATATATTATAATATTACACATTCAAGAAACTCAATAAAACCTCAGCAGAATACACTAAAATATATCAGGGCACATCATTATCAACTTTCTGAAAAGCAGTAGTAGAAAGAAAATCTTAGAAGCTACTAGAGAACAAAGACACAAGACACACAGAAGAACACGGTATTATTAGACTTTTGGCGGTGCAAACCAAAAGACATGGGAATGAAATTTTTAAAGACTTTAATTTATTTGAGAGAGAGAGAGAGAGAGTGAGCTGGGGGGAAGGGCAGAGAGAGAGAGAGAGAGAAACACACTCCCCACTGAGCAGGGAGTCCTATGACTCGGGACTTCACCCCAGGACCTTGAGATCATGACCTGAACTGAAGGTAGTTGCTTAACCAATTGAGCCACCCAATTGCTCCTGGAATGAAGTTTTTAAATTGCTGAAAGTCAAGGGAGAATTTAATTCACAGCAAAAGAAGAAAAAAAGCTTTCAAAAGTAAAAGTAAAATTTAAAAGAATTGTTAGGTTTCTCAGGTGGAAGGAATGATGCAAGTTGAAATCATAGAACTACAAAAAGTAATAAAGACCACCAGAAATAGCAATATGTGGATAAATACAATAGATATTTTTTCTCATGTGTAAATTATTTTTAAAAAGAACTGACTGCTTAAACTAAAAAATAGTGACAATGAAGGGCAGTATCTGTAAGACGGTGGAGTTGGAGGTCTCTATCCCACATCTCCCCACAAAAATGAAATTTTGACAGCTATCCAGGGGGGAAAAAGTGTCTTTGGGGGCTTTGGGATCCAAGTAGGAAGTTACAAAACCCTGTTGTAACCCAAAGCTGAGGACGTCTGCTTTGGCAAGGCAGTCTCATGTACAACTAGCAGGTCTGCCACCTATGGTACTAGTTGTGGGCTGGAAGCAGCTCTGTCTCTTTGTGAATTTGGCTCCAGCCCTGCGTGTTCACATTCTATCACCAGCCTCTTCTGCCAAGGGCTCACAAGGTGCTACACAACTCAGTAAATCCAATAACTGATCTGCCAACCTCAGACCCAACTGTGGTCCCTATAGCAGTCCCATGACTATACTCCAACCCTGCCCTATTGAGGTCCTATGGCAATCCTGCCTGCTCACCAAGAGGCCTGCCCAGAGACCCCAGATGCACCTACACTAACGATCTTGCAGAACTGGGATCTGATTGTAGTTCCTGAAACAGTCCTGTGGCCTGCATTCAGCACCACTTTACCTTAGTTTGGTGGCAGTCCTGCTGCCCAAGGATCTGCCCAAGGATATAGCAAAAACCATATCCATAGGTCAATATTTCAGAGGAACATAGATACAGAAGTCCTCAACAAAGTACTAGCAACCCAAATTCAAACTTTATTAAAGTGCTCACATACCATGATCAAGATTTATCCCTGAGATACAAGCATGATGGTTCAACATATGTGAACCAATAAAGTTGGTACAACATATTAACAGAATGAAGAATAAAAATCACATGATTTTCTAATATATATAGAAAGGCATTTGACAAAAATCAATATGCTATCATGATAAAAATCTCAAAAAATTTAGTACAGAAGGAATTATCTCCATATGATAAAGGCCATATATGACAAGCCCACAGCTCATATAATAGTCAACAATGAAAATGTGTTTTCCCTCTAAGATCAGCAATAAGACAAGGATGCCCATTGTCACCATTTTTATTCAACATAGTACTGAGAATCCTAGTGAGAGCAAATAGGCAAGAAAAAGAAAAAAAGGCATCCAAATTAGAAAAAGAAGAAATTTTAAATTTTCTCTGTTTGTAGAGGGCATGATCTTAAATAATAGAATATATTATGGAGTCCACCAAGGTCCTAGACTGTTAGGACTAATATATGAATTCAGTAAATTTGCAGGACACAAAAAAATCAATACAGAGCAAACATTTTACAATAACAACAAATTATCTGAAACAAAAATTAACAAAAAATCACATTTTACAATAGCATCAAATATATAAATATATATATCATATAAACATTATAAATAACATACATATGTTAAATATACAATATATATTTATATATTATATATAATGTATGATATATTTTATGTATATATGTGTGTAATATATATTTATATGTCATATAAATATATATTTAAAATATATAAAAGTATTTATATATATATACATATTTAGGAATAAATTTAACAAAGGAAGTGTAAGATCAATACCTGAAAACTAGAAAACATTGATGAAAGAAATTGAAAAAGACAGGGCATCTGGGATCCTGAGTGGCTCAGTAGGTTTAGAGGCTGACTCTTGGTTTTGGCTCAGGTTATGATCTCAGGGTCCTGGGATCAAACTCCACATTAGGCTCCACTGGGGAGTCTGCTTGAGATTCTCACCCCTTTTCCCTCTATCCCTCCCCTTGTTTACACTATCTTTCCCTAAAATAAATAAATAAATCCAGGGATGCCTGCGTGGCTCAGTTTGTTAAGTATCTGCTTTTGGTTCAGGCCATGATCCCAGGGTCCTCATATCCTACTCCTTGCTTGGCAGGGAGCCTGCTTCTCCCTCTCCCTCTGCCTGCCACTCCCCCTGCTTGTTCTCTCTCTCTGTGTCAAATAAATAAATAAAATCTTAGAAAATACATAAATAAATTTAAAAAAAAAGAAGTTGAAAAAGAAATAAATGGAAACACATCCCTTGTTCATAGCTTGAAAGAGTTAATATTATTAAATATCCGTACCACCCAAAGTGATCTATAGAGTCAATGTAATCTTTATCAAAAGTCCAATGGAAGGGCGTCTGGGTGGCTCAGTGGTTAAAGCCTCTGCCTTCAGCTCGGGTCATGATCCTGGGGTCTTGGGATCGAGCCCTACATCGGGCTCTCTTCTTGTCAGGGAGCCTGCTTCCTCCTCTCTCTCTGTCTGCCTGCCTCTCTGCCTACTTGTGATCTCTATCATGCCAAATGAATAAATAAAATCTTTAAAAAAAAAAAAAAGTCCAATGGACTTTTTCACATAAATAGAAAAAAAATCCTAAAAAATATGTGGAAGTACAAAAGACCTCAAATAGCCAAAGCAATCTTGAGCAATAATAAAGCTGGAGACCTCACTTTTCCTGATTGCAAAATATAAAGCTACAGTAATAAAAACGATATGGTATTGGCATAAAGACAGACATTTAGATCAGTGGAACAGAATAAAGGTCCAGAAAAAAACCCACACATTTGTGGGTCAACTGATCTTCAACAAGCATACCCAAAATACACAATGAAAAAAGGATAATCTCTTTAATAAATGGTGTTGGCAAAACTACCTATCTACATTAGTATATAGGTATATATATGTTAAGTATAAAATTTGAGCTTCAATTTATACCATATACAAAAATCAACTCAAAATGGATTAAAGGCTTAAATGTAAGATCTGAAACTGTAATACTACTACAAAAAAACTTAGGGAAACATCTTAACACCAGTCTGAACAATGAAGCTTTGGACGTGACCTCAAAATCACAAACAATGGAAGCAAAGATAGTTAAGTGGAACTACATCAAACTCACATGCTTGTTCACAGCAAAAGAAACAACCAACAAAGTGAAGACACAACCTATGGCATGGGAGAAATAATTTGTAAATTATACATCAAATAAAAATCAATATCTAAAATATATAAAGAACTTGTATAACTCAATAGCATAACAACCTGTTTAGAAGATGAGCAAAATAGAAGCTTCTTTAAAGAGGATGTACAAATGGCAGACAGGTATATGAAAAGGTGCTCTACATTACTAATTATCAGGCAAATTCAAATCAAAATCACAATGAGATATCACCCATACCTAGTAGAATGGACATTTTCAAAAAGATAAAAGATAACAAGTGTTGGCCAAGATGTGGAGAAAAGAAAAAGTTTGTGTTTTGTTCGTGGGAATGTAAATTGTTAATGCCATTTTGGAAAACAGTATGGAGGTTTCTCAAAAAAATTAAAAAAGTAGAACTGTTGTATGATTCAGAAACTCCACTTCTAGGTATATATCCAAAGGGAATGAAATTAGGATCTCAAAGAGGTACCTGCACTCTTAGGTCCAGCATTATTCACATCAGCCAAGATATGGAAACAACCTAAATGTCCATCTATGGATAAATGGATAAAGATGTGGTATATATGTATAGAATGGGATATTATTTACCTTTAAAAAATATTAGCTTTTAAAAAGAAAAGAAAGATATACAGACATTTGTGAAAACATGGATTGTGACATGTGACAACATGGAAGATAATTATGTTAAGTTAAATAAGCCAAGGGAGAAAGACAAATACTACATTGTCAGACAAGACAAATACTGTCCTTATATGTGGAATCTAAAAAAGTCAAATTCACAGAAATGGAGAGTAGAGTGGTGGTTACAGGGGCTATTGGGAGAGGGAAATGGCGAGAGGTTAGTCAAAGGGTATAAAGTTTCAGTTATGGAGGGTGAGTTAGTTCTGGAGAGTTACTGTACAGTATGTTAACAATAGTTAATAATACTGGATTGTATATCTGATACTTTAAAAAATATTTTTATTTATTTATTTGAAAAATGGAGCGAGAGAGAGAGGGGGAGAGATCATGAGCAGGGGGGAGGAGCAAAGGGAGAAGAAGACTCCCTACTGAGCCGGGAGCCCGACTCGGGGCTCCATCCCAGGTCCCCAGGGATCATGATCTGAGTCGAAGGCAGACACTTAATGACTGAACCACCTAGGTGCCCCTGTATATCTGATATTTGATAAGAGTAAATCTTAAGTATTCTCACCACATACATGTACAAAAAACATAGTTATGTGAGATGATAGATATGTTAATTAGACTGATTACAGTAATCATTTAACAATGTACACATATATCAAAACAAATTTATCCAACTTAAATATATACAACTTTTATTTTTTATTATACCTCAATAAAGCTAGAAATAAATAATGACAATGAATTATGGAACCTGTAACATGCATAGGTGTATAAGGAATGATATAATAGCACAGTGGAAAACATTAAAGGATATAATAATGTCAAGAGTTGATGGAGATGTAGGATGAAATAAAAACTGTAATACATTTCTTATAAAAATGAAAATTAGCACATTTTGAAAAACATTTGGTAATGCCTGGTAAAGTGGAAACTACCCTTAACCGATGACCCAGCAATTATACTCTGAAAAGGTGGAGGAACATTTGTCTACTAAAAGAACTTACACAAATGTCCCCCAAAAAATATCTGTAAGGAAGTTTATTGCAGTACAGTTATAATGGTGAAGACACATATATAGAGACAAAAGAGAAAACGACAAAATTACTGAACAGGGAAATGGACAAGTTTAGATGTAATGCCTACTTAAATTCACATAATTAGTAAGGAATCTAAGAACAGGATCCTGGTTGGAATGCCCTGGACTCCTTGTGGTACACCAGAGAAACTATGTCTAGTAAAACACCCTTCACAAGGAACTGAATTGCAGGATATAGGGACCTTGTCAAAGGATTTATAAGCAAAATGAGAATAAGAGCAAACTGTGTAGCTGAAACTCAGTCTCAGACATGATAAGATTAAATAGAGTACACTACCACTTTTTTGTCTTTTTCTGTTCTGTGCTGATAATTCATTAATTCAACATATACTTACTGAATTCCTTGAACACATTCAAATGAGGTGCCTGTTTCATTTTGTCTAGTAAAGAATTCAACAAACCGTCTGTTGGTTTGCAACTTTGGGAGCTAACTGGGTAAAATCTGAAACTGGCCCCTGCACATGGAGGGCAAGGAGAAACTGAAGAAAGAGGGAGGTCACTCCAGGCCAGTAGGGGGCAGGTATAATAAGCAAAGGAACTTACTCACAAGGTTTGTCTTGAACAGCTGCAAGACAAGTAGATCTCCAAGTCCACCTGCCAGAATCTTATAAGATAGACATAGATCTATACATAGATCTTAATGGGGTTCTTCATTCACACATACCATCCAGATGGTCTCAACAACACCTTGCTTTCCCAAGTCTGCATCCTTGAAAATGGTCTGGTAGGAGGAGTGGGCAGAATGTACATTCCAAGGACAGGGGAGGGGGTGAGGGACTTCAGATTACCCAGGCCCAGCTCTGAAGTCAACCAGTGGTCACGTATAGTATAATTGAATATAATTGCTAGGTCATTGCTTAACGGTAATTTCCACTTTACCAGGCATTACCAAATTTTTTCAAAATGCGCCAATTTACATTTTTATAAGGAATATATTAGAGTTTTTATTTCATCCTACATCTCCATCAACTCTTGACATTATTAGATTCTTTAATGTTTTCCACTGTGCTATTATATCATTCCTTATACATCTATGCATGTTACAGGCTCCAAAATTCATTGTTGTTATTTCTAGCTTTATTGAGTTATAATCAAAACACTCTGTTCAGGAATGCCTACTCAAAAATTACTCATTTGTTAATTTAAAACTAATGGCTGAATTCCTTATACTTCCCACTGTTTATCTCCTACCATTTCTATAGACAAGACTTGATCAAAAGGTCTGCTACATCTTAATTTATTTTCCAGTGTAAACAGAAAAATTCCCTTTGTCCCTTTGACATTCTTTATATACGTAGCTATTTTAAAAATACCAAATTTGAGAAGGATTTTCCCTTTGTTTAATGTTTTACTTATAGGAGTTAACAACTTTATACATATCAGCCCCCAGTGTTATGATACCATTTTAATTTAGAAACAGATGACCATTATTTCACTGTAAGGCATTTTCCAGATTTATAGAGTCATAAACCTGATGGCATTTTGGGGATGTTCACAATGGAAAGCAATAAGGAGCATCAGTATAATTGTAACAAATAGAAATGTTATCTTGCCTGGCAATTGTTTTATGTTTCAGCAGTTTTTCTTTTCTTTTAGTGAATTCACTGAAAGACAAGGTTATTATGGATATTCTGCATTTAGCTGCTAAGTAGCCCTTGAAGATTAGATGAATTAAAAAATCTTGATCTCCCCAATTTCAATCAAAAGGTAAAATATCAAATTCTTCTTACTTGAATGATTCTTGAAAATTCTATGATGTGTTAATAAGTTCAATTAATCTGGGGCACCTGGGTGGCTCAGTTGGTTGAGCGACTGCCTTCGGCTCAGGTCATGGTCCCGGACTTCTGGGATCGAGTCCCGCATCGGGCTCCCAGCTCCTTGGGGAGTCTGCTTCTCCCTTGACCTTCTCCTCTCTCATGTTCTCTCTCACTCATTCTCTCTCAAATAAATAAATAAAATCTTTAAAAAAATAAGTTCAATTAATCAAAAATAATATTATAAAATATAAGTTGTGAGCCTCTTCACATTCAAATATTTTCTTCTCTTCCCTGCTTAAATAATTTATTTCTAAATTCAATAAGCAATCACTCAACTGAATGCCAGCGATTACCAAGGGGTAAATTAGTATAAATGCAAATCCCCCTATAGGAAAAAATATCTTACTGATGATGAATCAGTGACATGATCTCTTTTAAAAACAGAGATTACTATTATTGCTGTTATTATTTTTGTTACAAGCTAAAAACAAATACTTTTACTCCTGTCAACACTTTCTTATTTAAATCCTAAGGATCTATATGAGCATACCAAAATATTAATGCACACCAGTCCTTTTTAATTTGAAATATAGTTATTTTTCCATTATTCAGAAAACAGAAGAGAAAAGTGGTATGGATCATTTAATAGCATGTCAATGAAATTCCTCTCTGTATTCGGATTGCATTTTGTAATAAGTCGTATAGCAGATTGTCTTTTTTAGCTCTTTGACTAAGCTAAAACGAATGGATTATTTTATTCCCTAAGCACATACATGTTCACCAAATTTGGTAGATTAAGACAAAAACAAAAACAAAAAAGGAATGCTGTAAAGCCACCCCAGATGATTATACTCAAGTCCTACTTGGAAGTTTTACCTTTTACATGGCCAAAAAAGAATTAATCTGAACCCAGCCTTTCTTCAGATAGGATTTTCAAAAAGATTCCTTTTAAAAAAATATTTCTTAAACTCCTTAATGCATAGCCTTCTGCTGATTTGGGGTAATACAGAAAAAGATACAAGTCTCAAAATTGAATATAGCCTAGATAAGGAGCTATAAGATATCTTCTCATCTTAAAGTTCTTCTACTGAAGTTCTATCATCAGTGTTCAAACATATTCACTCTCATACTATTAATGACAAATCCTTTCTGAACCTAAATCTCCTTTTATTTATAGCTCTATCTTGCTGTTGACTTGACAACAAACCTTTGAGAGAGGTTATTTATCCACTCTGTCTCCATCTCTGTATTGGGGCTTTATTCCAATGTCCCACCCACATTATTAAATCAAATGAACAATCTTCACATGCTTGGACACAGAGAAGTTTTACACACTCATTCTCTTTATTTGTCTAAAAGTCAGCCCTTAGCTTCCTAATTTCATACCAAGATCCTCTTGTTCTCCTTATCCACATTTTACTCTTTACAATTGGCTGGATTTTCTTCTGGCTTTCTTTCTAATTGATCACTTCAGACAATTTCATTCATTCCCATGACCTCAGTGAATATTTTTATGCTACTAACCCCCAACTCTCTGGCTCACATCTTTTTCCTGAGGTCCTGACCCATTTATCCAGCTGTGTACTAGAAACCTTCCCTTTTACATTTCCCAGTCCCTTCACACTTGAAATATCTAAAATTGGCCATAATTTTGACTGCCAGATCTACTCTTCTAATGTTTACTTAGTTGATGGCCCCATCTACCTCCTTGTTCAAATATAGGTAATCCTTAACTCCTACTTTTTTTCACTTCCTGTATGTATTTAATCACCAAGTCCCCATGGACTCTGACAAGTGAACCTGCCTTGCATCTGCCTTCTTCTCTTGGATGCCACTGTGGGATACCCTAGTCCAAGCCATGCTCACCATTCCAAAAGCTGGCAATTGTTCTTTTTCAATCTGTTTTCCATATTTTACCATAGCCTACCATATCAGGCTTAATGTCTTTTAATCCTTTGTCACTGTTTTTATGATAATGTTCAAAATCTGTAATGCATTTGATAAGTGGATGGGAAAGGACTAACAGCAGACCTGCAATACATTCTCACTATGGAAAATCTTGGAAACAGAAAGAAAGATGTCAAAGAAAGGGGTCAAATCCCCTTGTAAACGTGCTATTGACAGATCTGCTGTCAAGTACGTTATTGGCATTTACCAGTGAGAAAGTCATTATTTATAGAATGCTTATAGCAGGATGTACCAGGTTTGTATAGGATTGTTAATTATAAACAAATATGAACTCAGGATTTATGGGGCATGGCTTCAGGAAAAATGTTATATAACCTATGTAATGACCAAAGTAATTCTTTTTCATGTAAATGATGACCTCATGCATCATTTAGATAGTTCATGTTTAAAAAGAATACATTTTAATATGTCGAGAAGGACCTGTGGGTTTACATTCATTTTACCAAACTTCCTTATTTTGCCTAGTTCTTGAGATTACTTATATCCTTAATATTATTAATAAAGCTTGATACCAGATAAGCTTGCTGATTCTTAAGAGTTGATCTGACAGTATGATCCTTTGAGTTAATTTAATAAGTCTTCATGCAGGTTAGTTTATAAGTATTTGAGCCTCATCTTTTCTAGATCATAAACATTATAATCCAGCCTTACTAGACTTCTTGGACTCATTTTGGTTCTTTAAGTGCACTCATGCTTCTATCTCACTCTGAGTTTTTGAATCAGCTGTTTTCTTACCTGGAATGCTATTCTCCTCACTCGTCTCTCTGCCTTCTTACTCTATTTAGCAAACATAGTCGCTTATTCTATGTGTCTGTTAATCTCTAGTTTTCCTATACAGTTTCCTACTGAAGACTTTCTGACCCTACCTATATGTTAAAATAACACCCTCTACTACTTCTTCAGTAACATTGATTACAACTATAAGACTGTACTCTGTGAAGGAAAGAATCTCATCTTTTCTAGACACCATTCTTAACCATAGCTTAGCAAAGCTTGTTACATAACAGGTAGGTGTTGAACAAAGTTTACTATTTTGGAACGTATCATAATTATTGGCCTAAAATAGTTCATAGCAGTTGAGATTTCAGGAAGTTCTTTATTATATTTACAGAACTATTAAAAAAAAACAGGTCTAGAGAAAATGTTTAAGAATACATCATTCTAGGGCACATGGGTGGCTCAATCCTTAAATGTCTGCCTTCCGCTCAGGGTCCTGGGACTGAGCCTCATGTCAGGCTCCTTACTCCGCAGGAAGCCTGCTTCTCCCACTCCCCCTGCTTGTGTTCCCTCTCTTGCTGTCTTTCTCTATTCCACAGAAACAAAACAAAACAAAGCAAAACAAAAAACAAACAAAAAGAATATACCATTCTATTTTCAAGTTTCATTTTATCTGAGAGCAAATTTTTTCTAATATGTGACCTCAGGAAATTCACATAACCATTTAAGTTCCTCACTATAAAATGAGAGTGGTAATAATACATTTTAAGTGATAATGAAATAAATGTATTAAGATGTGCACTTTAATTATAAATAATCTTAAAATTGGACAAATGCCATTTTCTTAAAATGTTTTTGTGCATGCCTTTATTTTATTAAAAGTACATGTAGAATATATTCCAACCTTCAATCCTAATAGGAACTACATCTGCTTTATATTTACTACTCTCCTTATTCTAACACAGTATTCTCAAGGTATGACAGCAAGTTTGATAACTCATATATGTGTTTCTATTAAGCAATGCCGAACAACCTCCAAATATATTTTTGCTAATATACAAAAAGGCTAGGAAGTATATTAGAAATGCAAAATGTTACAGCCAAACAATAATAACAATTTTTCTACCCTCCAAAAGGCACATTACTTCCCCTGTAAAAGAGCCTTCATGTATTATAAATTCCTTCCTGCATTACCAAAGTTACTCTATCATCATCTATACTCTTATCTGATTACCTAAATGTATAGGATGGACACCAGTCAATACTCCTGGAAAAATGCAATGTCTAGTGGGCTTTATGATTTTAGAAACAAGATAAAAGCCTTATGACTCAAAGAAAGCAATCAAATGCATTTTTGTAGCCACAAGCATCGTATTTACTTAAAGGATTGTGACTATAAAAGCAAATCTCTCTTACTGGAAGCCGGGACAAAAGCTGTCAGGGAACAGGGTAGTAAATAGCTCTGAAATTGTTTTCTCTGCTTCATTTCAAAAGCTTAGGGCCACCAATGTTTGACCTTTTACAAATGGAATGGTTTCCTGCAGGTCCTGGTGCTGCACTGAAAGCTGATGGTGGTATGGGCTTGATGCAGTCATCACGAATGGTAAATACGCTCATCACTGGTGGATTCTTCTGCATCAAGAACATTTCTCATTCAGTGACATTTGCTGGTTTCCTCTAACAAAAGGTATAGTGATTCTGTTTTCTCCCCCAAACGTTTTCCCTCTAATCTCTTGACCAAACAGGGCAAGGAAAATAGTATAATTGTCCAAAATGATGCCATATAGCTTAGTCTAGGGAAAATAAAGTCAGGTTGAACAAGAAGGCATTTTACTGAGAACATGTGGAGTCAACCTGTTGTCTCTTTTACTTGGTGATGGAGAACATAAAAATATATTTGAGGATTATTGCAATATGTTGTCCTTTTGTAGATTGTATATTAACATTAATCTCAATCTCTGGTGTTAAGATATTTGCCTTATAGTTTCTAATACACAGGTATTGGAATGTTAATGTAGGATAATCTGTGGACAGTTTTTAAAGTAAACTATCTATGTAATATAATTATTTACAATATTAGAAAGAAGGGTGCCTGGGTAATGCAGTCGATTAAGCTTCCAACTCGTAGTTTCAGCTCAGGTTGTGATCTCAGGGATAGGAAATCAAGCCCCATATTGGGCTCCACACTCAGCATGGAGTCTGCTTGAGATTCTCTCTTCTTAATCTGCTGCTCCTGCTTGTGTTCACCAAATAAACACACACACACATACATACATACATCCTTATAATATTAGAAAGAAAACACTGAGTAACAAAATAAAGGTCTATCTTATATCTATGCTCTCTAATATACAGTACCATATTTAGCTTCTAGGATAATATTAAAGCATACCATTATGAACTTCTGAGTGCCTGTCATGTGTTAGACTATTTTATTTTTGGTACACATCTGTAAAATAGTAACCATGATTTCCTTATTTTTATAGTTGAAATCGTATGAAATTGGATCATATGAAATACACAGTTGCTCAGGTCAAATGAAATGGTTAGTGAAGAAACTGGAGACTAGATTGGAGCCTGGGCCTTTCTGAATCAAATCTGAGGCCAGGAATGTTTCTAATTGTATAAACTATCTCTGTATTTACATCGTAAAAATGGAAAACATATTCTCAGATTCTATTGTGTCTGTTTTGAAATAAGAAATTAATTAGAGAAGAATTATTTTTGCAAGTTAGGATGCCTCTGATCAGAGCTTTGGGCAACTTCCAGAGGGTAGTTTAATACTTAGCAAGTATTAACAATGCGCTAAGCTTCATATTAAATGCTTTGCATCCATTCTCTCATTCAACTCCTCACCAACAAGGAGGAAGTTATTATAATCACCAATTTACAGGAAGGCGAACTGATAATTTGGGGATATCTTTATTCTTTATTTTTCTCCAGATCTGTTCTTTGCATTTTTCTGCCCTGTTCTCCACTTTAAGAGTCTGACACCTAAGAATTTCTTTTCCTGGGCTCCATGGCCCTTTGACTACTGGTTGGGCTTGGAAGGTAGAAGAACTAAGAGGGGACAGAGTGTAAGAGAAAAGATCAGGAGACTGACTCACCTTGCTAAGGTTCCAGCATGGGCTACCTTTCTTCATGACCATAGCTCAAATTAGTGGTCCCACTTCTGTGTCTACAGCTGTCTATCCTGTGGTTGCACCTTTCCCTCTCCTTTTCTTTTCAGGCCCCAGCTGGAAAGAACTTCCCGCTATTGTTGTTCTTTACCCTATTGTTGTTTCATTACCCTTTGTTCCTTCCTGAATTCTGCACACCTTTATTATGTTCTCTTCAATTACACCCCTTGAAGTATGCCAATTGTTGACTGCTGGGAACTTGACTGACATATGAAGTTAAGTAAATTGCCTTAGGGTTACTTCATTAGGATTTGGCAGAGTCTGGAGTTCAACTCGGGTTTGTTTGATGCCAACACCATTAACCATTCTGTCATTCTGCCTCACAGATTAATCACCAGAGGGAAGACAATGAATTGTATTTCAGCCCCTAAGGATATTTGCATTCTTTTTCCAGGGTCTATTCTTTATTTGGAAAAAGGGCCCCTCACAGTGAAGATAGTACTGTCAGGGAATCTGACCACAGGTCATCAAAAACAGTTCAAATCCTGAAGATCTAGCCAAGCAAAAGTTCATTGAGCAGGTAGAAAAAAAACTTAAATGTTAAAAGGGAGTCATAGTACTCTGGCAGTGGTTAGAGGGATTACTGCTATGAAGTTCTCCTGCTGGTCATACACAAATTCAGAAGGCTCTGTGCAATCAGACCTCAGTTTCAGATACTGTTCTATTAATTCATCAAGCCCCATACCACAAAACTTTAGTCATTATTTATTTCTTCAAAAATTATGTATTAAATTCCCACTATGGGCTAGGCATTGCATTAAGTGCAGGTCATATAAAAATGAATAAGAAAAGGAATCTGCCCACAAAGAAACCACAGCATAGATATGCAAATGTCCAGGAGTCTAATAAGGAGTTACAGTTGCTATGATTGAAACTTGTGTGGGTTACTGTGGAAGAATTACTGAGTATTTCTTCACTCTTATTTTCCCTGGTGTCACCCAGCCACATATCACTTTTCCCCTAATGCCTAAAATTCATGACCCAGGCCCTATGCTATAAAACCTTAGCTGGCCATGTTAGCGGAGGGATCGTGGAATAATGAGCACACATAGCCTGCTGATTGCTCTTCAGGAAACCCTCAGCTCTTTCGCATTCTAACATCTCTGAGAATGACGACTAGTTTGGGGCCTTAGTCTATAGAGCAATTGCTTGGACGATATTTTAAACAATAAATACCTAATCTGAAGTTTAGTCAGGTGTAAACCAAGGACAAGTGTTTTAAAGTCATCATGATTTTACTTTGTTTTAAGAAGAGATGGAAACAGTTCAGAACAATATTTGTTAGGTCCCCCAATAATGGGTCAATGATTAAAGGAGCGAGACTGATATAAAGTGAAGGTCAAGCAAAGCTTTATTTCGCACCAGGCATCAAGAATCAGACTGACCGACCAGGGCCGCACCTCTTACAGAGAGGGTGACCCTTCTCTGTTTCACAGACTAGCTTTTAAGGGCAAAGACCATGCCGTTGGGCCTGGCCACACACAGGTGGCCAATGAGATTGTAACACACAGAGAAAGCAGCACAGTGTTGCTAGGTGAACAATTGAATTACAATTTACACTATAGCAGACATTTGACCTAGCCTATCACATCTTGGTTAGAATTGGCACCCAAAAGGTGCCCAAAGGCAGGGCCCATACTCCTTGGTAGCTAGGGAGACAGTATGCGACCCCCACTGATCGGATGTCTCCACCTGGCCTGACCCATCCTAGTATCTGGGCTTTGTTACCTGGGGCTGGTTTCCAGGACTTGTTTTTAAGTAAGTCCCCCTGGGGGAAGGGGAGCATGGACAGTTTAAGGGTTAAACAACAAGGTTATTGTTTAATCTTAATGGAAGCCTCTGGCTAAATAGGTCCTTACACTGACTTGCCTTCCCATTGTCCCTTCTCTTCCTATCTCCACTTTTCTTCCCATCTTCTCATAACTTTCCATCCTCTTTTACCTGCCTCTCTGCTCTTCTCAAGTCATCTTTCCTTCTCTTCTCTTAGTCAACTATTATGTAGAGGATTATTTCATGAGAGATTCAAAAAGCAATAAAACTGATGCAGAAAATTTCGATTAGTAACTGTAAAACACCTCCATCAAAATATTAATAAATAGAAAGGGGAAAAAAAACAGTGAAAATATGGTGGGAAAACCTGGCAGATACCAACATGACAAAGTGAACAAGATTTCCACTAGTGGCTGCTTAATATTATGATGCAAAACAGTGCACGGAGAAATTTATAGCATCATTTTAGTAATATTACTGCTAAGACTTTAGGAAATGGATTTGGTCATGAGAAAACAACTTATGGGTACAGGCTGAGGGTCATGCAGCCTTATCCAGAATACAAGGGTTGTATTCTTTAAAGCTCTTGTGCCCAGAAAACACTGAGAAACTCTTTCAGATTTAAAACTCTAATGCAACACACACAACTGGATCGGATTCTAGACAAGAAATTAAAAGGAAACATTATTGGTGCAGCTGGAAAAATGTGCATGAGTTCTGTATCTGGAAGTGGTTGTAATATATCAGTGTTGATTTCCTGATTTAGAGGATATACCCTGCTTATATAAAAGAGTGTCCAGGTTTTGGTGAAATACATACGATGAAATATATACTACAGTGTTTGTGGTGAAGGGACATTATTTCTACAAGTTGCTTTTGAAAAAGTTAGAAACGGACTAGTAATAATATATATGGAGGTATGTGGGGGTGGGGTGTGTATTTGTCTGGGAGGTAGCAAGCAAATACTATACATTTTTTTAATACTATACATTTCTAACAAATTACCTATCTTGAGTAAAATGTATATTGGGGTTTTGTGTACTGTTCTAGCAACTTTTCTTTAAGTTTGAAGTAGTTT
The DNA here is from genome assembly GCF_902655055.1 of Lutra lutra. Classification (NCBI taxonomy): domain Eukaryota; kingdom Metazoa; phylum Chordata; class Mammalia; order Carnivora; family Mustelidae; genus Lutra; species Lutra lutra. The sequence goes on along the minus strand of NC_062283.1, from coordinate 46,797,755 downwards.
CAATATTACTTATCTTTTTTTTAATTATTTATTTGACAGACAGAGATCACAAGTAGGCAGAGAGGCAGGCAGAGAGAGAGGGGGAAGCAGGCTCCCTGCCGAGCAGAAAGCTGGATGTGAGGCTCGATCCCAAGACCCTGAGATCACGACCCGAGCCGAAGGCAGAGGCCTTAACCCACTGAGCCACCCAGGCGCCCCTCAATATTACTTATCTTAAAAAATACTGCTGGTCTCATATCCGATCAGGTAGGAAGGAATAACCAGGACCAAACTTGCACTCTAAATTAAACAACTAAAAAACCAGATAAAATATATTAAATTTCAGACATTGGGCAATACACATCACTTAGAACTGTTGATCTCTGAGAAAGGAAAAAACACAAAATGAAAATTCTCCATATTTGGTGAAAACTATCATTTACAAATCCAGAAAGCACAACAACCTTGAACATATGATAATCAAGTTGCCGGATACCAGTGATAAAGTGAAAAATTTAAAGCAACCAGAGAGGGAAAAAATCACATTACATATTGAGGGGGAAAATGAAAGAATGACAACAGGTTCTTATTTAAAAGAAGAAAGCAACCCAAAACATGAAAGAGTAAAAGATGTATCTCTAAAGTACTGAAAGAAAAAAAGGTATAAACTAATTCTATATCCAACAAAAATATGTTTTTTTAAAAAAAAGGTGAAATAAAGACTTTTTAAATATACAGAAGCTGAACGTATTCTTCATCAGAATCTGTTATTTGAGAAGTATTGAAAGATCTTCAAGTCAAAGCAAAATGATGTCAAATGGAAATCTGGATCTACACAATGGAAATGCTGCTGGGCGAACTGGAGAGACCTAGAACCCTGGGGACCTGACCTAGCTCATCCTGAAGGACTTATGGAAGATTCTTGGTCTTGTCTTGAGAAAGAATTCAAAGACAGACATGCAACACAGCAGATGAATGACATGAACATTTATTAAAGTGAAAAGTACATTCTTCTTTTTTTAAGATTTTATTTATTTATTTGACAGACAGAGATCACAAGTGGGCAGAGAGGCAGGCAGAGAGAGGGAGGGAAGCAGGCTCCCTGCTGAGCAGAGAGCCTGATGCAGGACTCGATCCCAGGACCCTGAGATCATGACCTGAACTGAAGGCAGCGGCTTAACCCACTCTTGAGATAAAACCTGGAAACCTCAAGACAGAGACCCTTGTTCTAGGAAGTTAGGTTTCTTTTATTGACATTTGTTAGCTAGGGGGTGGAATATTTGTTCCTTGGCGTGGGAAGCAAGGTTGTGTGCTTTTTCTTCCTAATTTGGCCAGGGGGATCTTGTCATGGCATATACCATCTTGGACCTGTCTGGTTTGATCCAGCTTCTTGTGGAGGGCTGCCAGGATACAGGGCAGGCCTCTGACTTCCTGATAGCTGGCCCTGACTTCCCCATTGCTGGCTCCTATTAGAACCTAACTGCCTACACCGACAGAATAAAAACCACCAAAAATGTTTTTTTTTTTAATACCTCAAATGATAACTGGCTATTTAAAACAAAACAAAAAAGCAAGTAAGTAGAATCATAAAAATACTAAATGCAAAAGAAGGCAGAAAATGAACAAAAGGAAAAATGATAGATTAGGCAAGCAGGAAATAAACAATTATATGGTAGTTGTAAACTCACCAATAGCGATAATCACATTAAATATCAATTAACTGAATACCCTGATTAAAAGGCAGTTATAAGATTAGATAAAAAAACAAGACCTAACTATATGATACCTAAGTTGAATGTAACCAAAAACACTAACTACCAACTTGGTGAATACAGAGCTAATTGGGAAATAATTCAAAATTTTGAATTATTAAGATTTCACTGATTTTGCAAGGACTTAAAAAAAAATGGTGTGTGTGTGTGTGTGTGTGTGTGTGTGTGTGTGTGTGTGTGTGTATACACCCCTAGGGAAAAGATACCAAAACCTGGGAGGAAGCTTAGAATGGAGTCCTTCCCTTTCATTTTATTTTATTGCTATCTATCAAAACTCTACCCTTTTTCAAGGTGCACTTCGGTTGATACAATTCCATGAAAAGACTTCCATCAGGAGTAAGGAGTGGGAACAGAATTCAATTCATGTTGCTTAGTTCTCTGGTACTGCACCAAAAATCTGCCTTCTCAAATTTTATAGTTTACATCTTTTTGGCTGGAGGGGGAAGGTTGTTCTAAATTCCTTCCAAAAATTGTCTTATTTTTTCATGAGAAGCTAGTTGGTTTCTGGTGCTCGTTGCCATAGTACTTGGAACTGTAGTATATTGCTTGCCTACTGTGAATGCTGTAATCTGGACTGTAAATATTCATTTGGTAGAGATATTTCTCTTTCACAATTATTGAAACAACTATTTTATTTAGAAGTGAGTACAACCATTAAATAGAAAGCAGAAAAAAACTATGTGATTTTCCAAAAAGTCAGTTTAAATATACATAAACCACAAATACTCTGTATGTGTAAGTGTGTGTGTAAACTGGTATATATATGTGTGTGTATATATATGTATATATTTATATATATACATACATATATATATGAGATAATATACGGCATCGTATATGTATTTCCACATGTCTCTGTTGTGAAATACCAGTCTCTACTGATGGGAGAAAACCTTAGTTTAGGAAACTCAAATAGAAATTTCTCAGTTCCAATTTTAGCTCTTTTTTGTTGTCCTTATTAAATATTGACCTCCCATCCTCTTCCAGGCACTGTGCCAATTCACACCTACTCATTTGCTCCTGGGATCTGAGTAGACAGGTCAACTGCCAAGAAACACATTTAGCTTTGTTGTCTGTAATTACTACAAGTTAAGAATTTAAAGTCACTTTAGAGTTATACTTTAAGTTATCATTTTTATAGTTCCAATAATTTCTATTCCTACTGTCAGTGCAAAAATCTGTTGAAATTTGAGGAATCAGAGATTTATAGTCAAGTCTCTAGTATTTGCCTTTAAAATCACCTGCCACTGTAGCATACTAAAAGCAATTTCTCTCTCCTACAACCCTAATGGATGTGGTGATATAGAATTCCCTACTTTCAGTGGGGAAAAACAAAGTTCTGGACTAGTTATTGCTTTAAAAAGTTGACGTACAGTTATTTTCTGTACCTTTTAAAGGAATGAGCAAATAGTCTCCTCTACAGAGCAGGAGCTCTGGCTTTGCTTAGTTTTGGGAATGAGGAAGGGCACACAGTACTCTCTTTTGTACTATGTTTGACTTTCTATACTTCTTATACTTACCTCCTAGGTAAGTAGGAGTAAACTAGGACTAAAACCATGAGAAGGCAGAGAAAAGCATCTTCTGCATTACTGTCCCTGGCAAGGTTGCCACCTTTTTATTGTTGGTCTTCACTGGTGCTGTGGATCATTGTCTATGAGTTAGGGGAGCTTGTAAAAGACCTGCAGGCCCTGCTGATGAGGGACTCCATCCCCAGTTGATTCACTAGGTAGCGATGATCTTTGGGAAAGAGTTCTATCTTCCTGCTGCCCTCTGTGGGCAACCTTAAACTGCTTACCTCTGATCCACACATCTTGACTCCCAGACTAGGTTGAAGTCTCCAATACAAGGCCAGTAGAAATGGGCAAGATCCACCTTTTGTACTGCTTCAGAACTGGGAAGTCAGTGGACTATTCTTTTCCATTCTCTGCTCAGTCATATCACTAAGCATCTCTGTCCCATGCTGTCCTTCCCCCTAACCCTGGTAGGTTGATAAACTCAGTGCATAAGACATGACCTCTCAGGTCAGTCTTTGGTTTGTGCACAGGTTTTCCTTTATTAGCTTTAAAATGGGGGAACCAATCAAGTACCATTTCCCCCATCTTTAACAATAATCTCTCCTCGCTCTTCCCACTTCATGCTTTTATCTTTTAAAAAGAATGTAGACAAATAGTTCAGCTTCCCTTAGTACTGAAGTGAGCATGGTAATTTCATGCCAAGAACTGTGCCATTTTTTAAAATTGTCCCTGAAGACTCTATTAATTTTCTCACTGGAATCAATTTCTAGAGTAATTCCTGCAACAGTTAGTAATCGTCTGGGGCAGAAAATGATCCCAAGCATTATTTCCCACCACGCTGCCACGCAAGGTGAGAGAATTGCAAGAGCTCATGCAGGAACATTGAAACAAGAGGGGCCATCACCGAACACACCTTGTTGTGTGGATAAGGACTATAAGAGGTTTCCTGTGGGTGAAAGTGACTCCTGAGCAGTCTTAAAGGATGACTAGCATCGTAGGGATCACGAAGGAAAAAGGCAGAGATGTGACAATGAGCAAATGAGCAAATGAATGGAATGAAAATCAACAGAGGCTATGAACAGTTCACTGTCTAGGTAGAGAATATTAGTGTTTTCTAAGCAACGGGGTCTGACACATGTTTGAAAGCACATGCATGTGTTTTGAGGGAGGAAGTAATGAGTTTGTAAACAACTCAGAGAGGCCCCGCTATATCATTTGTTGAGATTTTTATTTCAATGAGATTTTAGAATCAGGAAAAGTAGTCTTCCTTTTTGACTTGAGGACACAGATTTGGGTCAACAAAAGCTTTTACTCTAAAAGATCAAGTAATTTATGCTTAGAAGGTTAGGTCACTATTTATTGATAGTTTTTCCATTCTTAGATGAAAAACCCACATCCTCAAATTTTTCATATATTCTTTGTAGGTTCATTGTTAGATTTATCTAGTCTATGTTTCTTTCCACCACAAATCTAAACTTTCTATAATGTTCAACTGCTTATAAAGATATCTTGGGATTTTCTTAATATATAAAGTGAGAGCTCCAACACCAGTAAAGCCTTAAAGGCAAAAGCCCCATGATACAGTTAAATTAAGAAAATAAGGTGACCTTTAAAATTACAAGAGGGACCCATGATGCTACCGAAAACTACCCCTACTCCTTAATAAGAAATAGCCACCATAAATGAACTATCCAAAAACCCTATAGTCATTTTACTTTGTCCCAAAATGTTATTTAGGTGGTTCTGTGTTACAGTTTTCCTTTTGTGTTAGGGCCAACATCTGAAAATATCATGCATTAGCTTTTAAAGAGAAAAAAATGAAGGCAAGAGTACACAAAAGGATAGCCAATTCCAGAAGATCCTCAAAGTGTTCTGAAATCAATAAAATAAAAATAGCCAAACTATTAATTGAGCAAGATCGAAATGCTCTATGATTTCCTACATTATCAGTCTTCAATTTAAGGCCAACCTCACTCTTCCTAAAATTAGCCAAAATAAAAATTTTAAACCCCCGAACACAAATGTTTAGAGTTAGAAAGCAGGCAGTTTAGTATTGTTAATGGCATTCTACACAAAGATGTTTCATTTAGCCAAAGACCATGTGATGGTTAATTTTGTATGCTTGACTGGGCCATGGAATGCCCAGATATTTGCTCAAACAATATTCTGTGGATGTCTGTCTGCAAAGGTGGTTTGAGATGAAATTAACATTTGAATCAGTAGACTGAGTAAATAAAGCAAATTGCTTTCCCTAATGTGGGTAGGTCTCATTCAATTAGTGGAGGGCCAGAGTAGGGCAAACAGGCTGACCATCCCACAGATAAGATGGTGCTCCTCCTGCCTGCCTGCCTTTCCTGGACAGAGACATCAGGTTTTTCCACCTTCAGTCTGAAACCAAAACATTTGCACTTCTTGAGACTCAAGCCTGCTAGTTTTTAAACTAGAGGTTCGCTATTGGCTCTCCTGGGTCTCCAGCTTGCTGACTGCAGATCTTAACTTCTTAGCCTTCTAACTGGGTGAGCCAATTCCTTATAATAAATCACACACAAACACATGCACACACAACACACACACACACACACACACACACACACACCCGCACCCTCTTTGCTCTGTTTCTCTGGAAGAGACACTTAATACAGAGCATAAAGAAACCTTTACTCAACTGCAAAACATATTTTTATCTAATTCCTCATACTCTAGACCACCTGATAAAAAGGATGAGAGAAATAATGATGGACCATCCAGCAGTCATTGAAGGAGCTATTTTTAAAGGAAATGAAAACACAATAGGGACATATGTTTCTTTTACTCAATTTTTGAATTTAAGATTAATAGCAACTCTAGTCAGAAAACTGAAATTTAAAAAAGTCTGAAGTGTACATATCTAATGAGTTTTTTAGAATTGGGAAAATAAAGTATAACTTTTTAGTAATTAATTTCCCTGTCATATACCCCCCCACACACATGTATGTAAGTTCAATTAGAAAACATGAGGAGTGTGAATTTTTTTTTTAATTTTTTTTTTCAGCATAACAATATTCATTATTTTTGCACCACACCCAGTGCTCCATGCAATCCGTGCCCTCTACAATACCTACCACCTGGTGCACCCAACCTCCCACCCCCCACCCCTTCAAAATTCTCAGATCGTTTTTCAGAGTCCATAGTCTCTCATGGTTCACCTCCCCCTCCAATTTCCCTCAACTCCCTTCTCCTCTCCATCTCCCCTTGTCCTCCATGCTATTTGTTATGCTCCACAAATATGTGAAACCATATGATAATTGACTCGCTCTGCTTGACTTATTTCACTCAGCATCATCTCTTCCAGTCCCGTCCATGTTGCTACAAAACTTGGGTATTCATCCTTTCTTTTTTCTTTTTTCTTTTTTTTTTTTTTTACAGCTCTATAAACATATATTTTTATCCCCAGGGGTACAGGTCTGCGAATCGCCAGGTTTACACACTTCACAGCACTTACCATAGCACATACCCTCCCCAATATCCATAACCTGACCCCCCTCTCCCAACCGCCTCCCCCCATCAACCCTCAGTTTGTTTTGTGAGATTAAGAGTCACTTATGGTTTGTCTCCCTCCCAATCCCATCTTGTCTCATTTACTCTTCTCCTACCCCCTCAACCCCCCATGTTGCATCTCCTCTCCCTCATATCAGGGAGATCATATGATAGTTGTCTTTCTCCGATTGACTTATTTCGCTAAGCATGATACCCTCTAGTTCCATCCACGTCGTCGCAAATGGCAAGATTTCATTTCTTTTGATGGCTGCATAGTATTCCATTGTGTATATATACCACATCTTCTTTATCCATTCGTCTGTTGATGGACATCTAGGCTCTTTCCATAGTTTGGCTATTGTAGACATTGCTGCTATAAACATTCGGGTGCACGTGCTCCTTTGGATCACTACGTTTGTATCTTTAGGGTAAATACCCAGCAGTGCAATTGCAGGGTCATAGGGTAGTTCTATTTTCAACATTTTGAGGAACCTCCATGCTGTTTTCCAGAGTGGTTGCACCAGCTTGCATTCCCACCAACAGTGTAGGAGGGTTCCCCTTTCTCCGCATCCTCGCCAGCATCTGTCATTTCCTGACTTGTTAAATTTAGCCATTCTGACTGGTGTGAGGTGATATCTCATGGTGGTTTTGATTTGTATTTCCCTGATGCCGAGTGATATGGAGCACTTTTTCATGTGTCTTTTGGCCATCTGGATGTCTTCTTTGCAGAAATGTCTGTTCATATCCTCTGCCCATTTATTGATTGGATTATTTGTTCTTTGGGTGTTGAGTTTGCTAAGTTCTTTATAGATTTTGGACACTAGCCCTTTATCTGATATGTCATTTGCAAATATCTTCTCCCATTCTGTCAGTTGTCTTTTGGTTTGGTTAACTGTTTCCTTTGCTGTGAAAAAGCTTTTGATCTTGATAAAATCCCAAAAGTTCATTTTTGCCCTTGCTTCCCTTGCCTTTAGTGATGTTCCTAGGAAGATGTTGCTGCGGCTGAGGTCGAAGAGGTTGCTGCCTGTGTTCTCCTCGAGGATTTTGATGGATTCCTTTCTCACATTGAGGTCCTTCATCCATTTTGAGTCTATTTTCGTATGTGGTGTAAGGAAATGATCCAATTTCATTTTTCTGCATGTGGCTGTCCAATTTTCCCAACACCATTTATTGAAGAGGCTGTCTTTTTTCCATTGGACATTCTTTCCTGCTTTGTCGAACATGAGTTGACCATAGAGTTGAGGGTCCATTTCTGGGCTCTCTATTCTGTTCCATTGATCTATGTGTCTGTTTTTGTGCGAGTACCATGCTGTCTTGATGATGACAGCTTTGTAATAGAGTTTGAAGTCCGGAATTGTGATGCCACCAACTTTGGCTTTCTTTTTCAATATTCCTTTGGCTATTCGAGGTCTTTTCTGGTTCCATATAAATTTTAGGATTATTTGTTCCATTTCTTTGAAAAAAATGGATGGTACTTTGATAGGAATTGCATTAAATGTGTAGATTGCTTTAGGTAGCATAGACATTTTCACAATATTTATTCTTCCAATCCAGGAGCATGGAACATTTTTCCATTTCTTTGTGTCTTCCTCAATTTCTTTCATGAGTACTTTATAGTTTTCTGAGTATAGATTCTTAGTCTCTTTGGTTAGGTTTATTCCTAGGTATCTTATAGTTTTGGGTGCAATTGTAAATGGGATGGACTCCTTAATTTCTCTTTCTTCTGTCTTGTTGTTGGTGTAGAGAAATGCAACTGATTTCTGTGCATTGATTTTATATCCTGACACTTTACTGAATTCCTGTACAAGTTCTAGCAGTTTTGGCGTGGAGTCTTTTGGGTTTTCCACATATAGTATCATATCATCTGCAAAGAGTGATAGTTTGACTTCTTCTTTGCCGATTTGGATGCCTTTAATGTCCTTTTGTTGTCTGATTGCTGAGGCTAGGACTTCTAGTACTATGTTGAATAGCAGTGGTGATAACGGACATCCCTGCCATGTTCCTGACCTTAGCGGAAAAGCTTTCAGTTTTTCTCCATTGAGAATGATATTTGCGGTGGGTTTTTCATAGATGGCTTTGATAATATTGAGGTATGTGCCCTCTATCCCTACACTTTGAAGAGTTTTGATCAGGAAGGGATGCTGTACTTTGTCAAATGCTTTTTCAGCATCTATGGAGAGTATCATATGGTTCTTGTTCTTTCTTTTATTAATGTGTTGTATCACATTGATTGATTTGCGGATGTTGAACCAACCTTGCAGCCCTGGAATAAATCCCACTTGGTCGTGGTGAATAATCCTTTTAATGTACTGTTGAATCCTATTGGCTAGTATTTTGGCGAGAATTTGTGCATCTGTGTTCATCAAGGATATTGGTCTGTAGTTCTCTTTTTTGTTGGGATCCTTGTCTGGTTTTGGGATCAAGGTGATGCTGGCCTCATAAAATGAGTTTGGAAGTTTTCCTTCCATTTCTATTTTTTGGAACAGTTTCAGGAGAATAGGAATTAGTTCTTCTTTAAATGTTTGGTAGAATTCCCCCGGGAAGCCGTCTGGCCCTGGGCTTTTGTTTGTTTGGAGATTTTTGATGACTGTTTCAATCTCCTTACTGCTTATGGGTCTGTTCAGGCTTTCTATTTCTTCCTGGTTCAGTTGTGGTAGTTTATATGTCTCTAGGAATGCATCCATTTCTTCCAGATTGTCAAATTTGTTGGCGTAGAGTTGCTCATAGTATGTTCTTATAATTGTCTGTATTTCTTTGGTGTTCGTTGTGATCTCTCCTCTTTCATTTGTGATTTTATTTATTTGGGTCCTTTCTCTTTTCTTTTTGATAAGTCTGGCCAGGGGTTTATCAATCTTATTAATTCTTTCAAAGAACCAGCTCCTAGTTTCGTTGATTTGTTCTATTGTTTTTTTGGTTTCTATTCCATTGATTTCTGCTCTAATCTTTATGATTTCTCTTCTCCTGCTGGGTTTAGGGTTTCTTTCTTGTTCTTTCTCCAGCTCCTTTAGGTGTAGGGTTAGGTTGTGTACCTGAGACCTTTCTTGTTTCTTGAGAAAGGCTTGTACCGCTATATATTTTCCTCTCAGGACTGCCTTTGTTGTGTCCCACAGATTCTGAACCGTTGTGTTTTCATTATCATTTGTTTCCATAAATTTTTTCAATTCTTCTTTAATTTCCTGGTTGACCCATTCATTCTTTAGAAGGATGCTGTTTAGTCTCCATGTATTTGGGTTCTTTCCAAATTTCCTCTTGTGATTGAGTTCTAGCTTTAGAGCATTGTGGTCTGAAAATATGCAGGGAATGATCCCAATCTTTTGATACCGGTTGTGACTTGATTTAGGACCAAGAATGTGATCTATTCTGGAGAATGTTCCATGTGCACTAGAGAAGAATGTGTATTCTGTTGCTTTGGGATGAAATGTTCTGAATATATCTGTGATGTCCATCTGGTCCAGTGTGTCATTTAAGGCCTTGATTTCCTTGTTGATCTTTTGCTTGGATGATCTGTCCATTTCAGTGAGGGGAGTGTTAAAATCCCCTACTATTATTGTATTCTTGTCGATGTGTTTCTTTGATTTTGTTATTAATTGGTTTATATAGTTGGCTGCTCCCACGTTAGGGGCATAGATATTTAAAATTGTTAGATCTTCTTGTTGGACAGTTCCTTTGAGTATGATAGAGTGTCCTTCCTCATCTCTTATTATAGTCTGTGGCTTAAAATCTAATTGATCTGATATAAGGATTGCCACTCCTGCTTTCTTCTGATGTCCATTAGCATGGTAAATTCTTTTCCACCCCCTCACTTTAAACCTGGAGGTGTCTTCGGGTTTAAGATGAGTTTCTTGTAGGCAACATATAGATGGGTTTTGTTTTTTGATCCATTCTGATACCCTGTGTCTTTTGATTGGGGCATTTAGCCCATTAACATTCAGGGTAAGTATTGAGAGATATGAATTTAGTGCCATTGTATTGCCTGTAAGGTGACTGTTATTGTATTTTGTCTCTGTTTCTTTCTGATCTACTACTTTTAGGGTTTCTCTTTGCTTAGAGGACCCCTTTCAATATTTCCTGTAGAGCTGGTTTGGTATTTGCAAATTCTTTCAGTTTTTGTTTGTCCTGGAAGCTTTTAATCTCTCCTTCTATTTTCAATGATAGCCTAGCTGGATATAGTATTCTTGGCTGCATGTTTTTCTCATTTAGTACTCTGAATATATCATGCCAGCTCTTTCTGGCCTGCCAGGTCCCTGTGGATAAGTCTGCTGCCAATCTAATATTTTTACCATTGTATGTTACAGACTTCTTTTCCCGGGCTACCTTCAGGATCTTTTCTTTGTCACTAAGACTTGTCAATTTTACTATTAGGTGACGGGGTGTGGACCTATTCTTATTGATTTTGAGGGGGGTTCTCTGAACCTCCTGAATTTTGATGCTTGTTCCCTTTGCCATATTGGGGAAATTCTCTCCAATAATTCTCTCCAATATACCTTCTGCTCCCCTCTCTGTTTCCTCTTCTTCTGGAATCCCAATTATTCTAATGTTGTTTCGTCTTATGGTGTCACTTATCTCTCGAATTCTCCCCTCGTGGTCCAGTAGCTGTTTGTCCCTCTTTTGCTCAGCTTCTTTATTCTCTGTCATTTGGTCTTCCATATCGCTAATTCTTTCTTCTGCCTCATTTATCCTAGCAGTGAGAGCCTCCATTTTTGATTGCACCTCATTCATAGCTTTTTTTATTTCAACTTGGTTAGATTTTAGTTCTTTTATTTCTCCAGAAAGGGCTTTTATATCTCCTGAGAGGGTTGCTTTAATATCTTCCATGCCTTTTTCAAGCCCAGCTAGAACCTTGAGAATCGTCATTCTGAACTCTATATCTGACATATTACCAATGTCTGTATTGATTAGGTCCCTAGCCTTTGGTACTGCCTCTTGTTCTTTTTTTGTGTGTGTGTGAATTTTTCAGCCTTGTCATTTTGTCCAGATAAGAGTTTATGAAGGAGCAAGTAAAATACTAAAAGGGTGGCAACAACCCCAGGAAAATATGCTTTAGCCAAATCAGAAGAGATCCTGAATTGTGAGGGGGGAGAAAGGGGATAAAAAGGGGTTCAGAAGAAAGAAAAAAAAAAAGAAACTATTAAAAAAAAGAAAGCCGATAAAGAAAAAATATAAAAAGAGGAAAAATATATATATATATTAGATAAACTATTTAAAAAACGTTAAAAAAAGAAAACGGTAAAAGTTAAAAAAATTTAGCAGAAGAAGAGAAAAAGAAAAAAAAATTGAAAAAGAAAAAAAATTAAATTAACTGCAAGGCTAAAAAATCATGGGGAGAAAGCCATGAGTTCCGTGCTTTGCTTTCTTCTCCTCTGGAATTCCGCCGCTCTCCTTGGTAGGTGAACTTGGTCCTGGCTGGGTTTCCCATTCATCCTCTGGGGGAGGGGCCTGTTGTAGTGATTCTCAAGCGTCTTTGCCCCAGGCGGAGTTGCACCGCCCTTACCCGGGGCCGCGCTGAGTAATCCGCTCGGGTTTGGTGGGTTTGCTTTCGGGAGCTTTTGTTCCCTGAGCACTTTCCGTAGAGTTCTGGAGGACGGGAATGAAGATGGCGGCCTCCCGGTCTCCGGCCCGGAGGAGCCAAGAGCCCGGGGCCCCACTCCTCAGTGCGCCCTCAGAGAACAGTGCCCAATGACTCCCATCACCCTGGCCTCCGGCCGCGCTCCGAGCTGACCGAGCCTGCGACCGGTTCAAGGCAACCCCGAGCTGAGAGTCACTCCTCGGCTCTGTCTCTGTAGCCGGCTTCCCCGTTCTAATACCGGTAAGCTCTGCGACACTCAGACACCCCCGATCCTTCTGCGACCCTGCGGGAGCTGAGGCCACGCTGACCCTGCCTGGGCTTCACCCCAGTTAAACCTCTGGAGCGATGTCCCTCAGCGGAACAGACTTTTAAAAGTCCCGATTTTGTGCTCCGTTGCTCCGCTGCTCGCCGGGAGCCGGCCCCTCCCCCCGTGGTCTATCTTCCCGTCGCTTTGGATTCACTTCTGCGCCAGTCCTACCTTGCAGAAAGTGGTTGATTTTCTGTTTCTGGAATTGCTGTTCTTCTCTTCAATCTCCTGTTGGATTTGTAGATGTTTGCAATCTTTAGATAAGCTATTTAGCTGATCTCCCGATACCCGAAGTAGTCTCAGCCTGCTACTTCTCCGCCATCTTGACTCCTCCCTCGAGGAGTGTGAATTTTTTAAAAAGACTATTTATTAGAGACCTGATAACTTGTGCTAACTCTGTAATATATTGTTCTCAGAGGGAATTTCTTAGTACAAGAGTTATTGTTTGAAAGCTATATAAAGGGCAAACATGATATATTATCCGCAGTAGTTAAAATTTATAATGAAAAAATCCTGACAAAAAAGATAAACAGCTATATACATGACATATCAAATTAGTCAAGAAAATAGTAAAGTTGGTTTTGGGGGCTATATTTCCTTGAAGAAGGGTGTCAGTACATGATTTAGTCAGAGTATATTTGACAGTGTCAACAACACATATAATACTGTATAGGTTAGCACTGGGGAAAAATGATGAATCTTGAAATAATCCTAGTTAATATTTTAGCTATATTCTTAAATCAGTCTCTTACCTACCTATAGGCAGTTTGATCCAGGCATCATATTCCTCAAATAGGATTTGAAGATCATAAATATTTTCAAGAGTAAAATATTAGACCTCCAAACTGAACTAGATAATGATCCTAATGACATATTTGAGTACTTGAATTAAAAAACTAGTAAGTCAGGACACCCAGGGTGGCTCAGTTAGTTAAGCATCTGACTCTTGGTTTTGGCTCAGGCCATGATCTCATGGGTAGTAAGATGGAGCCCCAAGTGGGCTCCATGCTTGGAGCTCAGCATGAGGAGTCTGCTTGAAGATTCCCTCCCTCTGCGCTTCCCACTTGTTCCTATATACACGGTCTCTCTCTCTCAAATAAATAAATGAATCTTAAAAAAATGAATAAGTCGTTGAGGCAGAAAATGAAAAACTCTTCCCTGAGAAACCAGGAATGAAACCTCACCCTCCACAGTACAGGTAGAGTACACGTGTTCAGTGTTCCAAAAGAAGGCAGTTATTATTACCCACAGGGTAAGCCACTCCACATGCTTGGACTAACAGTAGCATGACTGGTATGCTTATCTGCCTTACATAAAAATTTCATCCGCTTTTCATTAATTGTGAGGTCCTTATTCATTTTCCTTTATCACTTCAAGTTAATTGAAGCTACCTTGCATGATGAAAATAGATAATATCTTAATATCTTAAAGTTTCACTGTCCATTTGGTGTTTTGAGCTCACAATTATTTTCTGAGATAAAATAATTCAACCTTTATAAAGTGTTATTTTCCTCAATGTCATAATATCTAAAAAAATTAAGTGTGCCTTTTAGCTTTATAGCTTTAAGGATTAGGCAGTCTTACTTTTTCACAAATACAGTTTTTTGCTTTGGAGGGGTTTTTTGGTTAGCTGTCATTTATTTTCAAAGTACTAGATTTTATTTTGGATGACATTTAAAATTGTTTATTACACAATTAAAATATACAAGTACATAAACAAGTATATAGAAGCCAACTGTATTTAGACTATTGATTAAAATTTTTCATAAATCAATCATTATGCTTAGCCAGTTCTGAAAAAATAACTCCCACTGAAAATTAATAAGTATGAAGGAATAGCTGTCCCATCCCAAAACTCAATAACATTTTTTTCCTTTTTCTTATTTATTTTTATATTTTTTTAACATCTTAATTTTATTTTTTTTCAGTGTTCCAAAATTCATTGTTTATACACCATACCCAGTGCTCCATGCAATACATGCCTTCCTTAATACCCACCACCAGGCTCACCCATACCCTCACCCACTTCCCCTCCAAAACCCTCAGTTTGTTTCTCAGAATCCACAGTCATGCTTTGTTTCCCCCTTCAATTTACCCTAATTCACTTTTCCTTTCCTGTCCTATAGTTTTTAATGTAGTTTTAGTTTTTCAAAAGATTTATTTATTTGTTTATTTATTTTAGAAAAAAAGAGAGAGAGAGAGAGTGCACATCAGGAGGGTAAGAGGGAGAGAAAGAGAATCTCAGACAGACTCCACACTGAACACAAAGCCCAACATGAGGTTCAATCTCATGATCCTGAGATCATGACCTGAGCTGAAACTGAGTTGGATGTTTAATGACTGAGCCATCCAGGTACTCATTTAACATAGTTTTTAAGGTGATGGTCATTAAGGAGGGCATGTAATGTAATGAGCAGCGGGTGTCATATAAGACTGATGAATCACTGAACTCTCTCTCTGAAACTAATAATATACTATATGTTAATTAATTGAATTTAAATTAAAAAATAGTACAAAAAAAATAAAGAGAAGAAAACCCACCATAGACTAAATAAGTTATCCTTTGGGAGATTTTTTCCACAGTGGGAAATAACGGGCTTTCTGCTAAAAGGGTTTATGAGTAATTAAGTAATTGTCTGGAAAAAAATAAAAGTATTGTGAATAAAAAAAATAATAATAATGTCAATTTGCCTTTACAGTTTCTGTGTGAAGACTAACCCAAACATTTTTACGTTTGTGTTGCTTTACATGGATTAGGGATTTTATTATTTATTTATTATTACACACTATAGAAATTCTTGGTTTCATAATACTTCACATATTTGTACAATTCATAAGTATTTTGTTTAAACAAATACAAGAATTACAATTTTTTATAAAGTGCTCTTTGAAAATTCCAAGTGTAATAATCAGAAAAAAAATGTTAGATTTATTGTAGATTCTACTCTCATTCATGACTCCCACAGATTTTTTTTTATTATATAAAACCAAATCATAAGGAATCCCAGCCCCCTTACAAGAAACATTTCTTCTACAAGTCTTTCAAGTTTTTTTAGTATGTAAAACATGTTTTACCTGAGTATAAGCATAGCATAGAAATATTTTTTTAATTTGCTGTTTTCTTTCAACATCATACAAAAATATGTTTCCACATTATCAACATTTTTCATATTTATCTTTTTAGTGGCTTGAAACTATTAAATATTAAGTGTTTTGCAAATATTCCATTAAATTTGGCACCATAATTCACTAAATCAATTTTTAATAGAACATTTCAACAGTTGAAATTCATTATTATAAGAAATGTATTCATGGGGCGCCTGGGTGGCTCAGTGGGTTAAGCTGATGCCTTCGGCTCAGGTCATGATCTCAGGGTCCTGGGATCGAGTCCCGCATCGGGCTCTCTGCTCAGCAGGAAGCCTGCTTCCCTCTCTTTCTCTCTCTCTGCCTTCCTCTCCATCTACTTGTGATCTCTCTCTGTCAAATAAATAAATAAAATCTTAAAAAAAAAAAAGAAATGTATTCATGAAAATCTTCATGTATATAGATTTATAGATATTTAGCTGTTTTTAACTATTTAAAAATATAAGTTTTCAAAAGAGATATTACTTGGACAAAGTGTACAAAGATTTTGGTGTTTTGACATGAACTAGCATATGACCTTTTAAAATATTGTAATAATCTAAAAAAATAAATAAATAAAATATTGTAATAATCTACATTGATAACTATAATGTATATCAATTTTATAATAGCCAATAGTCAGAATTGGGAATGATAGTTGCATTTAAATTTTATTGATTTAATAGATATGGAATAATATTTAATTGCTTTTTAAATAATTTTGATGTGTGTAAAAATTGAGAATTTTCTGTATTTGTTTACTAGCATTTATTTTACATGAATTATATTTACTTAGTATTTTTCCTATAATATAAAAAATAACTCCTTATATATTTATATTTTCGTAGCATACGTTCAGTAAATATACTCCAAAATTGCCTTGTTTAATTTTATATACGATATTTTGTCATATAGTTTTTAGTATTTATGGTCTTAATTTTAGTATTTTCTTTTTTTTTTCTTTTTTTTTTTTAAGATTTTATTCATTTCATTTGACAGACAGAGATCACAAGTAGGCAGAGAGGCAGGCAGAGAGAGAGAGGAGGAAGCAGGCTCCCTGCCGAGCAGAGAGCCCGATGCGGGGCTCGATCCCAGGACCCTGGGATCATGACCTGAGCCAAAAGCAGAGGCTTTAACCCACTGAGCCACCCAGGTGCCCCTGTATTTTCTTTACAGTTTCCTTTATGGATGGATAACTTAGACATTTATTATTTATCCACAAAGCATAAATTTTAGCTTTCATTTATCCAGAAATAGTTGTTCAATATTAAATTCTATTTTATTATTATTTTGTTCCATATATTATAGTGGCTTCAAGGACAGAAACTTTAAAATAGTACATTATACAAGAGGAATGTGAAAATTTGAATGAGAAGACCATTTTACCAAAAATCTTTAGAGCACATAAATGACAAAGTGTTGCAACCTTTTCATTGAGGTTATGTTTTTAGGAGTTTAAAAAAATACTCATTTCCACTCCTTTGCCAGATATCAGAAGTGTTACTTTAAAGAACAAATTGAAATATTAAAAGAGCAATGCCAGAATTGAAGTTGCAACAAAGCTCACATATTTAGTCCTACCAATTTTTCTGCCCAAATGACCCAATAGGACAGTTGGGAAATTTCAGTACCACTGTGCATATTAGAGAGGGAATCCTCCAGCAAAATTTCAAAGGGAGTGTGTGCCAGGTTGGTTATAGCATCAGCTGGTTTTCATGTATTACTCTGTGTGAAATCTTGAAGAGATAGTGAACAAAAAAAAAAAATTGTATTTCTTCTTTGTTTTTCCCCAACCTTGCAGAACTCAGTTAGCATCCTCTCTGCAGAAGAAATGCAGGTGTTGGCCCTACTAAACATCAGACTGGGGTTAAAGACAATGGTTCATGAGTAAGCTGTTGCAGTAGGAAAACACTGCTACTACCCTGAGCGGATAGGCCTTGGAGAGAAATTAGAACACAGATTAGTTCTTGTGAGCATAGGTCAATGGAAGAATAGCTTTAATTGTGTCCACAAAGACTTGAAAGGGAGACTGTTTCTGGATAAAGAATTTTATTAAGATCTGCAATCTCTGATAGAGTATTCCTCAATTACCAATAAATACTTTCTTTTGTAAATGTATGAAAGAGGAAAATCAAAAGAAACAAAAGAAGATTCATTAGGTCAAAAAAGAGGAACTTAAAACATAAATTTTGTCATTATTTGTTAAACAATAACTCTAAAATATTCATAGGGGCTTTTATATTTCTACTGTGTCTGTGTGAGAAGATGAAAGTACCAATGATCTCCTCATTTCACTGAGAATACTAAGTATTTAAACCATTAGGCATTTGAGATGTCAATTTCAATGTTGTTAACAGAAAAACACAGCTGAAAGAGAATCTTCACAACATTTTTTCACAGATTGTAGCAAGAATTTCTAAAGTCTTGGGAGGTTCATAAGATCATAATATCCCTTTGTTTCAAAATGTATTCTCATGGGCACGTGTATTAAATAAAGAACAGAACAAGTTAATAGTAGTTATGAATATTCATGTATGTATCCATTTTACACAAAAGAATAAAATTGACATTCTTGGGAAAGTTCTCATTTTAACGCTTTACCACCTGAGATTATTTTTAAAAGTTTTATGATGCAAAAGAGTATCTCTCCCCCAAATCTGCAGAGAGAAACTAAATTTCCTTCATTATTCCTTAGACTCCTTTTGTTAATATGCAAACTTGAATTTCTAAGGGAAGGATCTGGAGTTTCATTATTTAGCATTATAAGAAAGAAATCTTTCTATAGGACCCAATTTTACTGGAGGGAATAGAGAAAAAGCTGAGTAAGATATTAAGAATTTTATCTAATATGGTGTGCACTTAGTAAAAAATCTGTGGCAATTTTCTTCCACAGGAACCAATGTAAATATTCAGATGACTAGTGAAACAAAGTTTCTAAAAGAAGAATGCATTTTAAAACAATCCAAACTGTATTTACTATGAAACTTAACAGTGTATTGCATTAATATATGATGACTATGCTTTTACAGAAAAGGAGTAATTTGGGGAAGGAAAGCATTATTGGAGATGTAAAATATAACTATTAAGCTAATAACCTCAGTGCAGCAGTAAGGAGCCAATTAGATGTGGCAAAAAGCTGGATTCCCAAATTTAAAGGCAAGAAGAGGAATTTTCTCAGGGAAGAAAGGTGAAAAGATAGACTGAAAAAGTATATGAAATGAATATAGAAATTGATATGGATAGCAAATATAAGCTATCCTATCTGTATATAGTAGCATCACCAAAAGGGGGAAAAAAAGTGAAGGTCAAAAAAAGCAATTGTCAATGAAATGGTACTATCACTTCAATTTGAGGAAAAGAAAACATCTTTAGTTTCCATATTTGAAAGTGTTCTGGTTTTCTATTGTTGCTAACAAACTACCTTAAAACTAAGTTGCATAAGATAAAAACCATTTTGTCACGTTCACAATTTTCTGGGTTTTAAATTTAAGCAGGAGCAGTTAATCTTTCCCCATGATGGTAGGGTCCTCAGCTATGGCAGTCTGAATGGTTCTGAAGCCCTGACTCAGACCAGGTGCCTGGGGCCTTCAATCTGGATGCTGGAAGGGGTCCTCTCTGCTTCATGTAGCATCTGTTGTGGCTGGTGTGTGCAAAATAGTTTCTTCATTTGAGTGTCTAGTTTTGGGCTGAGAAGGCTGCAATAGGTGGGATGGAGTTATCCCAACGTGTCCATTTCTCTCCATATGAGCTTTCATTGGGGCTAACATGGCTTCCTCGTGGCCTGGTGGTCTCAGGATTGTTGGATTTCTGATCAGGCAGTTTGTTACTCTTCCTGTTATAGAAAAGGCCTGGGTAGAAGTTATAAGGTTTCTTATGACCTGGCCCTAGAAGTTCCATCATTTCTGCATATTCTTTTTTATTTTTTTAAGATTTTATTTATTTATTTGACAGACAGAGATCACAAGTAGGCAGAGAGGCAGGCGGGGGGTGAGGGGGGCAGGGAAGCAGGCTCCCTGCTGAGCAGAGAGCCTGATGCAGGACTCGATCCCAGGATGCTGGGATCATGACCTGAGCCGAAGGCAGAGGCTTTAACCCACTGAGCCACCCAGGTGCCCCATTTTCTGCATATTCTGTTTATCAAATAAATCTCTAGGCCAATAAGGATTCAAGGATACTAGGACAATTCTGAATGGAGGAAGTAGCAAATAATCTGTGCCTACCTTTATTACAGAAGCTTTCATTTCATGAATTTATTCTAGAAGAATATCTGAATTTGAAAGATAAAGAGATAATATAAGTATCTGGTAAAGACATAGAAGTCTAAACATTCAAGAAAAAGAAAATAATCCTTGCTTCAGATTTCTCTTCCACAGCAAGAAGTGGAGAATATAATTATTCATGATAGTAAAGTTTTGAAGAAACAGTGTTAACAAGGAAAGTTTCTTATTCACATCCAAATCATTTTTCAAACATAAGATCAAAAGAAAGATATATTTTTTTTAATTTTATTTATTTATTTGAGAGAGAATGAGTGAGAGCATGAGAGAGGAGAAGGTCAGAGGGAGAAGCAGACTCCCCAAGGAGCTGGGAGCCTGATGTGGGACTCGATCCTGGAAGTCCGGGATCATGACCTGAGCCTAAGGCAGTTGCTCAACCAACTGAGCCACCCAGGCGCCCAAGAAAGATATTTTTTAAGCCAACAACTTTTCTAAAAATTGTGAACAATTAAACCCTTATTTCTATATGAAATCTAGGTGATTATTAATGTAAATGTATAAGTTAATATAACTGTTAAGAAAGCAGTGTTTAAGAAACTTAATCATGTAAGTAATGATAAAAATATTAATTAAAAATTTTAGATTGTTTTAATAAAGTCTGGAAAGTGAGAAGAAAATGAGGCGAGATAACTAGAAAATTGTTACTGAGACATTATTTCAATATCTATGCATTATTTCATTTTTATTCTTGATGGTATTTAGGCATACAGATTCAAATTTTTCTAGTTTTCTGTTTTTTTGAGGCAATCACTATTAGAACAAAAACATGTATCAATTCCAAAAGCACAGAAAAAAGGAACTAGAAACAATCCGATTAATGTTCCAAAGAGCACAAAACACAAAGATAGCTTGAGGATAAGTAAACACATACACATTATAAAACCTTAAAGTTGGAATAAAAACCTTAAAACTTTCAGTTATCTTGATAAAAAAGAATGGGTTAAATGTCCAAACTACCAGATATGAACTAGCTACACAAGGGACACTTAAATAACTCATAAAATCCAAAATAAATTAAGCAAATTCAACTTAAAAGAAGGCTAAGATAGTAATAATAATATCAGAACAAAAATGAAGACAAAAATTACAAGAAAAAAATCCAGTTATTTTAAATTGATGATACGACTGAAAGTATGAAATCTTAAATTTACATAGAAAGATATATAGGATAGAAACTCTAAGAAACCCAAGAAACTGGGGCACCTGGGTGGTGCAGCTGGTTAAGTGTCTCATGCCTGGTTTCAGCTCAGGTTGTGGTCTCATGGGTTTAAGAACCCCACTCTCAGTGCAAAGCCAGCTTGAGATGCTCTCTCCCTTTCCCTCTGCCCCTCCCACTCTTGCTATCTCTCTCTCTCTTTGTCTCTCTCAAGTAAATAAATAAATCTTAAAAAAAGAAACCCAAGAACCTGACTATATAATTGATTCAGGTTGCTTTAACATGTGTATTTTAGAATAAGATATTTTAAAGTATAAAAAAAGATAAAAATAATACAATAAATCTAAGTGACATAATTCATAGAGTTTCAACAACTAACTTCTTAAAACATAGACCATATACTATATACTTAATATCTATACTTAAATATACTGGAAGATGTATCTCTTTTCAAAGAACAACTAATTAATATAATCCTCAAAGGAGAAATTAACAAACCTTGTAACAAAAATCAGATAAATGTGAATAATGAAAAAAGGAACCAAATACAGTATAATTATATAGAAATTGTTAAAGGTTATTTTAATGGTGAGTTTCTAATTGGTGGTTCAAACTTAGGTGATTGATAGGCATCTTGACAGTATGTGTAAAATTTCGAGTAATTGTGCATATGTGTATATATTTTTTGAAAATGCTCAATGGCTCTCACAAGTTCAATGGCAATGATTCCTACACACAAGCAAGCATTTCTCCTTCAATTACCCCTCATTTCAAAAAGGAGAAAAAAATTGCTAATACAAATGATTTGTAAATTAACAAAAACTCTGCTAATAACAAAACCTAAAAAACTGTGGCCAAAGCTGTATATCTGGAAGTTTATAGTAATAAATATTTATATTTTTATTTATCAAATCAAAAAATTGATTTTATATAGCTTTGTGACTTGTTGGCAAAGTGTATTGATTTTCAAAGACAAGTAGGCAGAAGCTATCAATAAAAACAGCTACATATTGGGGTGCCTGGGTGGCTCAGTGGGTTAAAACCTCTGCCTTCAGCTCAGGTCATGATCCCAGGGTCCTGGGCTCGAGCCCCGCATCGGGCTCTCTGCTCAGCAGGGAGCCTGCTTCCTCCTCTCTCTCTGCCTGCCTCTCTGCCTACTTGTGATCTCTGTCTGTCAAATAAATAAATAAAATCTTTAAAAAAAAAAAGCTACATATTAAATTAGACACTAAAAAGTAACAGTAGAATTAATAAATAAAAACCATGAGTTCTGTTTTGAAAATCCTAATAAATTAAGCAAACCTTTAGCAATTCTAATCTAAGGAGAAAAAAAGAAGAGAAAAATGTATGCATTACAAAATATTAACAGTTTATAGTTACTGATTCAAAAGACATTCTAAAAATTGGAATGCTCTGTGTAGCTTTAGCTTTAAATTATACTATTCTAATAAAATGGACACATTTCAAAAATAATAATATAAATTGTGAAGGCTTATTCAAAAAGAGACAACAAATGTGCATAGATAAATAATTATGGATCAAAATTGAAAGTTTTACAAAGAACTCATTTGACTAAATATTAAATATGTCTTAAGAAATCAGTGTTAGGTAAAATCTATGTTATTTAATTTGTTCCAGAGTATTAATAAAAATGCATGCTTTTTTTTAAGAAACCAACACCAATTTCAAGATCTAAAATAAGTAAAATAAACTAGAGACAAATGTCTCTCATCAGTTATAGATATGAATATCTTAAATATCTTACTAGTTGTATCCAGCTATGTAATATGTGTACATCATGTCTAAGTAAAGTTTGAGAAATGTAATTATGAGGGTACATGAGATAATTTTAACAAATTTCCCTCCACTGATACAATAAAGATGAAAATGTATGTGGTGATTTTATGGGTGGTGAGAAGGCATTATACCAGAAGCTTACTGTGACTCTCTTACTTGCCTATCTTTTTACACCAAATCTGGCAACCAGCAGTGTGTGGATAGAGCTTGACAGATCTTGCCTCAGCTCTACCATCTATCTCTGGCTTTCTGCCCAGGGATCCTTTCCTGCCAGGATAGGAGGCCTATTCTGACATATACAGCAAGATGGAACTGCAGTGTAGTTAGCCATCCAAAGGTCATAACTTGGCAAATGGTGTTGGGGGGGGGTGGTCACAGCAATCAGACGATAGATAGTTCCCTCTTCCGTCTCTCAGAAAGGCAGTTCTAATGGAAATTCTACACAACTCATCTAGAGGTCTCCAGCAGGATTGAACTTAAGTTGCTCAAGATGCTGGGCCAGCTCAGTAACAAGCACATTACTTTTCCCCACATTTTGAACATTCCAGGGACCCATTCCTCCCTTGGGATCACAGTATCTATGAGGATTTTGCTGATGAAGAGGGATTTGACATCTTTGAAATATTCGGTGGTGACTGGACTTTGCAGATATCAGGGAATTTAAAAATGACAACCCAAAGAATATGCCAATTCAAAAAAATTGCATTAGTGAAGCTTATTATTGGGGTATGAAAAAAAAAGAAAGAAAAAGAGAAAGCGCATGAAGGTAGCCCACATTAACTACAGAGCTGTAGTGAATTTCTTACTCTATTTTATGAAATTAAAGCTACAGTTGTTACATCATTGTACTATGAATAAACAGTCAGTACCTCCTTGATTTTCATCAACAGCTACATTAAGTTTACTCTGACATGATGATTTTTGTAATTCTTTATCAGTACCTCCTATGGTTACCCCAGACAGTGCATCTTCTTGACAGTACATATGGTTAGTCACAGTCTTAACATTCTTCAGTAAGATGAAATTAAATTCAATTTCCCACAAGCATTCCAACTTTTGATACTATTTATAGTAGCAGATGTTTTGCACAACTTGCATTGCAGTGTTAATTTCTTTTTGAGTTTTTCTTAATTTATATGTAGCCAATAAGTCCAAAAATGCATGTATAACATACATACAAAAGCAATGATTCATGTTGCAGTGGGGTGAATTACAAAATTAAGTATATTAGCTTCCTATTAATAGCTTTTGAACACATACCAGTGATTCATAGTTAAAACGGATTCTTGGTAGCTACGTGTAAGGATTCTCCATTATATAAAAACTTTACAAATTATTGATATGTTTTAGTAGCTTATTTTTTCCCAGTACTTTACAATTTGATAGCTATTCTTCAGCTCTTTTCATTTTTCCCAGTTGGTACCTAATACTTAATTAACATTAGGGACTTGGTAGTCTAAAGTTAGATTTTTTTCTTCATAGCTCAATAGATCTCTTGTGAATATTCATTATTATACATTATGTCATACATATCACACCAAGCCCATTACCCATCATTGAAGTTTACACCTGGGGTGTTCATTATAGGGTATGTAGAACTGTTAAATTGTAAGGAATAGGGTTCAATTTATCCCCATGCAATTGGCCATTTCTCATATTTTGCAATATCAGTAGTAACATTTGAATCAAAATTAATTAACTCTCCTTGAGTGACAAGTTCTCATCTAAATGTATTTGTTCCATGTCAATACAGGAGAAAACTTAACACCCTTTAGTGAATACTAGTTTGTTTGGGTTTTTGTTGTTGTTGTTGTTGTTTTTAGCAGTTTCAGCCTGCATACACCAGATGTCAACTCTTGTATGGATAATAAAAGCAACCATTTTACACAGTTGTTTATAATCTCTATAAATAGCACCATACCCAATACATAAGTGTTCTTATAAATAAGTAAAATCTTTAGTAGGTTAGTACTAGCTAGTAAATCTTTTAGTAATTGAATAGCTATTGATCTACGGTTCTATAGCTGAGGGATTGGGACAATTCTTTAACTATGTTCTACTGCAACAAAAATTAATTCAAATCTGTCCAATTCCAGATGATTCTCCAATTCCATTCTGACTGTACAGTTGCCAAGTTAGGTTATTCCAGTTGCATTAGATTTTGGTTTCATCCTGTCTGTTTCTGAATGCAGTATTGTTAACTGTGGTCTCTATGGTGCACAGTTGATCTCTAGGACTAATCACTCCTGTATATCTGAAACTTTGTACCCTTTGACTAATTCTTCCCTCCCCTGACAATGGCCACCACCATTCTACCGTTTCTATGAGTCTGACAATTTTAGACTCCTCATTTAAATGGAATCACGCACTATTTGTATTTCTATATCTAGCTTATTTCACTTAGCATAATGCCCTCCAGGTCCATCCCTGTTGTCACAAATGGCAAAATTTCCTTCTTGTTTGAAGCTGAATAGTAATCTTTTGCATGTATATGTCACATTTTCTTTATCCATGCAACAACTGAAGGACATGTCTTGGCTATTGTGAACAGTGTTGTATTGAACATGGTAGTACAGATATATTATTCTTAAAATTATTATTTCTCCATGTCATTTTCTCCTCTTCTGGTGCTTTTATTACACAGAAATATTATTTCTAGTCTTGTCACTCATATTCCTGAAAAAATTTCTCATTCTTTGCATTTGTTTATCTATCCTTTATTTTTCTTGGCAGATATTCTAGCTTCTTACTCTACAGTTGTAATAGTGAAGGCAGTGCTGCTCGGAATGTCTTATGAGGGACCTCCAACAATGTCTATTCTGCATCAATGGCATGCAAGATTTTTATTTGACACTCCCCCCAAATTTTCCAATCATTTCTGTCTCCACAGGCCTATCTCATAGTTTTATTTTTACATATTGGAACACATAAACTACATCCTGATTCTATAGCATCTCCAGATTGTGTTTAGTGAAGGAAGTCAGAAGCATTTCCCGTTTTGTCGCCTTCTCTTAATACAAACTCACCAAGCATTTCTTTTCTTACCATCAGTTTTGTGCTATGCAGTTTTTCTTAGGTGAACAAAAGCAAACAAATGAATAAATAAAATATGCATAGCATGTTTAAAACTAATTTGTAACTGCCGAATCTCTTATGTCAATTGCTGACTTCAATTTCAAACTATTTGATTCTAATTTGGATATATTTTTCTTTTCTAAAAGTGTATGTAAATTTATATTAAGTTATCTTAATTCTGAGTAACTGCAGACACTATGTTCTTAACATAGAAAAGAGATACTAAATGTCTACACAAACCTTTTCTGACATAATTTGCTGTCAAGTCTACTCGTAAAATGTGTCAAGATATATTTTCTTCCTGCTACTAGTACCTTGGGAGAGATTAATCTCAGAATAATTGAGAAACACTGGCTAAGCTGTTAATTTAAATGACACATAGTAACTGTCATTTAAATTAATAGAGCTATAATTGAGAGTAATAGTAAAAAGGTAACTTCCTTATTATTGAATATGTAGTTATTATTATTTTTTTTAGGGTCAAATTTATTTATTTATTTTTTAATTTTATTTTTTATAAACATATATTTTTATCCCCAGGGGTACAGGTCTGCGAATCGCCATGTTTACACACTTCACAGCACTCACCATAGCACATACCCTCCCCAATATCCATAACCCCACCTCCCCTCTCCCAACCCCCCTCCCCCCATCAACCCTCAGTTTGTTTTGTGAGATTTAGAGTCACTTATGGTTTGTCTCCCTCCCAATCCCATCTTGTTTCATTTACTCTTCTCTTACCCCCTTAACCCCCCATGTTGCATCTCCTCTCCATCATATCAGGGAGATCATATGATAGTTGTCTTTCTCCGATTGACTGATTTCGCTAAGCATGATACCCCCTAGTTCCATCCACGTCGTCGCAAATGGCAAGATTTCATTTCTTTTGATGGCTGCATAGTATTCCATTGTGTATATATACCACATCTTCTTTATCCACTCGTCTGTTGATGGACATCTAGGTTCTTTCCATAGTTTGGCTATTGTAGACATTGCTGCTATAAACATTCGGGTGCACGTGCCCCTTCGGATCACTACGTTTGTATCTTTAGGGTAAATACCCAGCAGTGCAATTGCTGGGTCATAGGGTAGTTCTATTTTCAACATTTTGAGGAACCTCCATGCTGTTTTCCAGAGTGGTTGCACCAACTTGCATTCCCACCAACAGTGTAGGAGGGTTCCCCTTTCTCCGCATCCTCGCCAGCATCTGTCATTTCCTGACTTGTTAATTTTAGCCATTCTCACTGGTGTGAGGTGATATCTCATGGTGGTTTTGATTTGTATTTCCCTGATGCCGAGTGATATGGAGCACTTTTTCATGTGTCTGTTGGCCATCTGGATGTCTTCTTTGCAGAAATGTCTGTTCATGTCCTCTGCCCATTTCTTGATTGGATTATTTGTTCTTTGGGTGTTGAGTTTGCTAAGTTCTTTATAGATTTTGGACACTAGCCCTTTATCTGATATGTCATTTGCAAATATCTTCTCTCATTCTGTCAGTTGTCTTTTGGTTTTGTTCACTGTTTCCTTTGCTGTGCAAAAGCTTTTGATCTTGATAAAATCCCAATAGTTCATTTTTGCCCTTGCTTCCCTTGCCTTTGGTGATGTTCCTAGGAAGATGTTGCTGCGGCTGAGGTCGAAGAGGTTGCTGCCTGTGTTCTCCTCAAGGATTTTTGATGGATTCCTTTCTCACATTGAGATCCTTCATCCATTTTGAGTCTATTTTCGTGTGTGGTGTAAGGAAATGATCCAATTTCATTTTTCTGCATGTGGCTGTCCAATTTTCCCAACACCATATATTGAGAGGCTATCTTTTTTCCATTGGACATTATTTCCTGCTTTGTCGAAGATGAGTTGACCATGGAGTTGAGGGTCTATTTCTGGGCTCTCTATTCTGTTCCATTGATCTATGTGTCTGTTTTTGTGCGAGTACCATGCTGTCTTGATGATGACAGCTTTGTAATAGAGCTTGAAGTCCGGAATTGTGATGCCACCAACTTTGGCTTTCTTTTTCAATATTCCTTTGGCTATTCGAGGTCTTTTCTGGTTCCATATAAATTTTAGGATTATTTGTTCCATTTCGTTGAAAAAAATGGATGGTACTTTGATAGGAATTGCATTAAATGTGTAGATTGCTTTAGGTAGCATAGACATTTTCACAATATTTATTCTCCAATCCAGGAGCATGGAACATTTTTCCATTTCTTTGTGTCTTCCTCAATTTCTTTCATGAGTACTTTATAGTTTTCTGTGTATAGATTCTTAGTCTCTTTGGTTAGGTTTATTCCTAGGTATCTTATAGTTTTGGGTGCAATTGTAAATGGGATGGACTCCTTAATTTCTCTTTCTTTTGTCTTGTTGTTGGTGTGGAGAAATGCAACTGATTTCTGTGCATTGATTTTATATCCTGACACTTTACTGAATTCCTGTACAAGTTCTAGCAGTTTTGGAGTGGAGTCTTTTGGGTTTTCCACATATAGTATCATATCATCTGCAAAGAGTGATAGTTTGACTTCTTCTTTGCCGATTTGGATGCCTTTAATTTCCTTTTGTTGTCTGATTGCTGAGGCTAGGACTTCTAGTACTATGTTGAATAGCAGTGGTGATAACAGACATCCCTGCCGCGTTCCTGACCTTAGCGGAAAAGCTTTCAGTTTTTCTCCATTGAGAATATTTGCGGTGGGTTTTTCATAGATGGCTTTGATAATATTGAGGTATGTGCCGTCTATCCCTACACTTTGAAGAGTTTTGATCAGGAAGGGATGCTGTACTTTGTCAAATGCTTTTTCAGCATCTATGGAGAGTATCATATGGTTCTTGTTCTTTCTTTTATTAATGTGTTGTATCACATTGATTGATTTGCGGATGTTGAACCAACCTTGCAGTCCTGGAATAAATCCCACTTGGTCGTGGTGAATAATCCTTTTAATGTACTGTTGAATCCTATTGGCTAGTATTTTGGTGAGAATTTGTGCATCTGTGTTCATCAAGGATATTGGTCTGTAGTTCTCTTTTTTGATGAGATCCTTGTCTGGTTTTGGGATCAAGGTGATGCTGGCCTCATAAAATGAGTTTGGATGTTTTTCCTTCCATTTCTATTTTTTGGAACAGTTTCAGGAGAATAGGAATTAGTTCTTTAAATGTTTGGTAGAATTCCCCTGGGAAGCCATCTGGCCCTGGGCTTTTGTTTGTTTGGAGATTTTTGATGACTGTTTCAATCTCCTTACTGCTTATGGGTCTGTTCAGGCTTTCTATTTCTTCCTGGTTCAGTTGTGGTAGTTTATATGTCTCTAGGAATGCATCCATTTCTTCCAGATTGTCAAATTTGTTGGCGTAGAGTTGCTCATAGTATGTTCTTATAATTGTCTGTATTTCTTTGGTGTTAGTTGCAATCTCTCCTCTTTCATTCATGATTTTATTTATTTGGGTCCTTTCTCTTTTCTTTTTGATAAGTCTGGCCAGGGGTTTATCAATCTTATTAATTCTTTCAAAGAACCAGCTCCTAGTTTTGTTGATTTGTTCTATTGTTTTTTTGGTTTCTATTTCATCGATTTCTGCTCTGATCTTTATGATTTCTCTTCTCCTGCTGGGTTTAGGGTTTCTTTCTTGTTCTTTCTCCAGCTCCTTTAGGTGTAGGGTTAGGTTGTGTACCTGAGACCTTTCTTGTTTCTTGAGAAAGGCTTGTACCGCTATATATTTTCCTCTCAGGACTGCCTTTGTTGTGTCCCACAGATTTTGAACCGTTGTGTTTTCATTATCATTTGTTTACATGAATTTTTTCAATTCTTCTTTAATTTCCTGGTTGACCCATTCATTCTTTAGAAGGATGCTGTTTAGTCTCCATGTATTTGGGTTCTTTCCAAATTTCCTCTTGTGATTGAGTTCTAGCTTCAGAGCGTTGTGGTCTGAAAATATGCAGGGAATGATCCCAATCTTATGATCCTGATTGAGACCTGTTTTAGGTCTGAGGATGTGATCTATTCTGGAGAATGTTCCATGTGCACTAGCAACAGAATACACATTCTTCTCTTTGGGATGAAATGTTATGAATATATCTGTGATGTCCATCTGGTCCAGTGTGTCATTTAAGGCCTTGATTTCCTTGTTGATCTTTTGCTTGGATGATCTGTCCATTTCAGTGAGGGGAGTGTTAAAATCCCCTATGATTATTGTATTATTGTCGATGTGTTTCTTTGATTTTGTTATTAATTGGTTTATATAGTTGGCTGCTCCCACGTTAGTGGCATAGATATTTAAAATTGTTAGATCTTCTTGTTGGACAGTTCCTTTGAGTATGATAGAGTGTCCTTCCTCATCTCTTATTATAGTCTTTGGCTTAAAATCTAATTGATCTGCTATAAGGATTGCCACTCCTGCTTTCTTCTGATGTCCATTAGCATGGTAAATTCTTTTCCACCCCCTCACTTTAAACCTGGAGGTGTCTTCGGGTTTAAGATGAGTTTCTTGTAGGCAACATATAGATGGGTTTTGTTTTTTGATCCATTCTGATACCCTGTGTCTTTTGATTGGGGCATTTAGCCCATTAACATTCAGGGTAAGTATTGAGAGATATGAATTTAGTGCCATTGTATTGCCTGTAAGGTGACTGTTATTGTATTTTGTCTCTGTTTCTTTCTGATCTACTACTTTTAGGGTCTCTCTTTGCTTAGAGGACCCCTTTCAATATTTCCTGTAGAGCTGGTTTGGTATTTGCAAATTCTTTCAGTTTTTGTTTGTCCTGGAAGCTTTTAATCTGTCCTTCTATTTTCAATGATAGCCTAGCTGGATATAGTATTCTTGGCTGCATGTTTTTCTCATTTAGTACTCTGAATATATCATGCCAGCTCTTTCTGGCCTGCCAGGTCTCTGTGGATAAGTCTGCTGCCAATCTAATATTTTTACCATTGTACGTTACAGACTTCTTTTCCCGGGCTGCTTTCAGGATCTTTTCTTTGTCACTAAGACTTGTCAATTTTACTATTAGGTGACGCGGTGTGGACCTATTCTTATTGATTTTGAGGGGGGTTCTCTGAACCTCCTGGATTTTGATGCTTGTTCCCTTTGCCATATTGGGGAAATTCTCTCTAATAATTCTCTCCAACATACCTTCTGCTCCCCTCTCTGTTTCCTCTTCTTCTGGAATCCCAATTATTCTAATGTTGTTTCATCTTATGGTGTCACTTATCTCTCAAATTCTCCCCTCCTGATCCAGTAGCTGTTTGTCCCTCTTTTGCTCAGCTTCTTTATTCTCTGTCATTTGGTCTTCTATATCGCTAATTCTTTCTTCTGCCTCATTTATCCTAGCAGTGAGAGCCTCCATTTTTGATTGCACCTCATTCATAGCTTTTTTTATTTCAACTTGGTTAGATTTTAGTTCTTTTATTTCTCCAGAAAGGGCTTTTATATCTCCCGAGAGGGTTGCTTTAATATCTTCCATGCGTTTTTCAAGCCCGGCTAGAACCTTGAGAATCATCATTCTGAACTCTATATCTGATATATTACCAATGTCTGTATTGATTAGGTCCCTAGCCTTTGGTACTGCTTCTTGTTCTTTTTTTTGTTGTGAATTTTTCCACCTTGTCATTTTGTCCAGATAAGAGTTTATGAAGGAGCAAGTAAAATACTAAAAGTGTGGAAACAACCCCAGGAAAATATGCTTTAGCCAAATCAGAAGAGATCCCAAATCGTGAGAGGGGAGAAAGGGGATAAAAAGGGGTTCAGAAAGAAAAAAAAAAAAAGAAACTATTAAAAAAAGAAAGCCAATAAAAAATATAAAAAGGAAAAAATATATATATATATTAGATAAACTGTTTAAAAAACGTTAAAAAAGAAAACGGTAAAAGTTAAAAAAAATGTAGCAGAAGAAGAGAAAAAAAAATTGAAAAAGAAAAAAAAATTAAATTAACTGCAAGGCTAAAGAATCATGGGGAGAAAGCCATGAGTTCCATGCTTTGCTTTCTTCTCCTCTGGAATTCCGCCGCTCTCCTTGGTATTGAAACTGCACTCCTTGGTAGGTGAACTTGGTCCTGGCTGGGTTTCTCGTTGATCTTCTGGGGGAGGGGCCTGTTATAGTGATTCTCAAGCGTCTTTGCCCCAGGCAGAGTTGCACCGCCCTTACCCGGGGCCGGGCTGAGTAATCCGCTCGGGTTTGCTGGGTTTGCTTTCAGGAGCTTTTGTTCCCTGAGCGCTTTCCGTAGAGTTCTGGAAGACGGGAATGAAGATGGCAGCCTCCGGGTCTCCGGCCCGGAGGAGCCGAGAGCCCGGGGCCCCACTCCTCAGTGTGCCCTCAGAGAACAGCGCCCAATTACTCCCGTCACCCTGGCCTCCAGCCGCGCTCCAAGCTGACCGAGGCTGTGACCGGTTCAAGGTAACCCCGAGCTGGGAGTCACTCCTCGGCTCTGTCTCTGTAGCCGGCTTCCCTGTTCTAATACAGGTAAGCTCTGCGACACTCAGACACCCCCGATCCTTCTGTGACCCTGTGGGACCTGAATCCGTGCTAACGCCATCTGGGCTTCACCCCAGTTAAACCTCTGGAGTGATGTCCCTCAGCAGAACAGACTTTTAAAGTCCCGATTTTGTGCTCCGTTGCTCCGCCGCTCGCCAGGAGCCGGCCCCTCCCCCCACAGTCTATCTTCCAGTCGCTTTGGATTCACTTCTCCGCCAGTCCTACCTTTCAGATAGTGGTTGATTTTCTGTTTCTAGAATTGCTGTTCTTCTTCTCTTCAATCTCCCATTGCATTTGTAGGTGTTTGCAATCTTTAGATAAGCTATTTAGCTGATCTCCCGCTACCTGAAGTAGTCTCAGCCTGCTACTTCTCTGCCATCTTGACTCCTCCTCCAAATATGTAGTTATTATTAAATTACTTACCTAATGCAACCTTGAGCCATTTAGTTGCTTAAGAGAAGATATCTGAATCTTATAACAAAAAGGTAGACAATTTATTCAAATGGATTTTTAACTATTTTTAGGGTAATACTTCATCTTTTATGTTAGGCGTTTGCGTCCCAATTTGGAGACTAAATATCTTTCAAAGAAAACTTTTAAGGCAATGTGAATTGTCCTGAAATTTATATCTAGTGTATCATAGATACTGAAAATTCTGAAGAGAAAATTAAGAAACAAGGATGTTAAAACATGCACTGCTCTACTTAGGTATGTTAAACAGGTTCTCTGTTTCTGCACAAAAGAGATCATTTCAGTAGTGTAGGTGTAGTGGAGAGAAGTATAGTTAAATTTTGTTCATTTCATTAATCTTATAATGTAATTATTTTATGTAAAATGATGTGTGTGTGTGTGTGCAGAAGAGAAATTGATATTGAGAGAGAATTTTTAAGTAATCAGGGGAGAACTGCACTCATTCAGGTTTTCTTATAGAAAGACAGCAAGTCTGTGTTCAAAAGGGAATCACTCATTGGTTGCACTGGAAAGAATCTAACGATGGTATTTCTTTTTTTTTTTTTTTTAAGATTTTATTTATTTATTTGACAGAGATCACAAGTAGGCAGAGGCGGGCAGAGAGTGACAAGGGGAAGCAGGCTCCCTGTTGAGCAGAGAGCCCAATGCAGGGCTCGATCCCAGGACCCTGAGATCATGACCTGAGCCAAAGGCAGAGGCTTAACCCACTGAGCCACCCAGGCACCCCAATAAGGATAGTATTTCTAATACTCAAAATAAATTTTGAGTGAAAAATCATTACTCCTCCAAACTAAAACCTTTTGAATATTATGTGGACCATATCTTTATATATATTTCTCAAATGATCTCTCTGATGAATAATATTTAAAGTGTCGGTCCCTTTTTGTAAATTAAAGATACATTGTAAATTACTTCTTCATTTTACCCTATGTAAAAAGAACATCTTCCTTTTAAAAGAAAAAGTAGTAATAATCACACAAGACTATCCTTGTGATTTTAGCAGCTCAGTAGATCTATGTTAACAACTTTTTAGATTTAGATTATGAGTTTTTAAAGATATTCAATTATTTATAGGACTGCAATATTTAATTATATAATGAAAAGGACCTATGATAATGACTGGATTGTTTCTTTAACACAAAGTGAATTTTTTTTATTTGAGGCATTTTAATTTACAGATCAAATTTGCCTGAAATAGGGAGTGAAAAAAAGTTTTTCAACTTAATTGCTTCTTTTCCCTACTATATTGTATCCATACCGATGTTTACTTTTTAATTTGAATACAAATTTATAGAATTACTTGTATAATGTAAAGAATTTCTGAATACAGTCTTTTCTCCAAAGATTTCTTTGGTCAGAACATAGCTACCTCTTTCTATAATGCTATTTAAGTATATAACATATCTAAATTACACACTTGCCCATCATCCTTAACATACATTTCTTGTTATAAATATGATATAAATAATTCAATCCAAGTAAGCATTTGGTAACTTACAAGTAAGTATGAGGCACTCTTTAGGCACTGCCGAAAATACCAAAGTGCAAATAACAGAGCCCCTGATCTCTAAAGCAGCACATGATAAAAGCTCATTGCTCCGGATTGCATTCGTTTGTTTCTCTTTCCTTTCCTTTCTTTTCCTTTCTATCCCTTTTTCCTTTTTCCTTCTTATTTCTTTTCCTCCCTCCCTTTCTTCCTTTCTTTTGTTCATCAAAAATGTAAGTCCTTAAATAGGACAGACACTTATAAAGTATTTTTCTTTGTGCAAGAAAGTATAATTTAAACCTTCAAGTTGCTTGTTTTGGTGTTCTCTGTAGAAGTATGCTGGAAGAGGTATTCTTAACAGCATGTTAAAACTGAGTAAATGAGAACCGAAGAGATAAGCAACTTAGAAAATCCTCATGCAGCAAATAAAGTATTTTATTACTTCTGCCACAGCATCATGAAAGGACCACCCACTGTAACAAATTCAAATAGTTCATAAATGCTTGTTAAAAGTAAGTCTGCACTCTTCAGCTTTTATTTAATGCCATAGACATTAAATATTTCCAAATTTTGGGAGACACAAACAGTTCAAAATATAAGTGCTATTCTGAGCTATGTGCATTTTAGATAGCACAGTCCTCTCTGCGATGGAGAATAAGTATTTAGCTTCAAAATGGTGCCTATGATAAAAGAATATATAGCTGAGAATAATGGAGACCAAGTGTGAATTCAGACATTTGATGTGACTCTCACTCACTTCTTTAAGTTGGAAAAACAGACTAACAAATATTTGTGGCTTTTTTCTATATTATTGTTAATTGCTGTTAGGAGACATCTGTACAGACAGGAGCTACAATTACCAGATTCCTTTGAGGCTAGATGGAGCCATGTGACTAGTCTTTATCAATGGGATGAGAGAAAAGTCATGTATCACCTCCACATCAAAATGAATAAGAAGTCATCCTCTAGCACCTCTTCCCCTGTGTACTTTCTGGCAAAATGTGATATTGTCTCCTGGACTAATCCCTAAATGATAGGACAGAAAATTTACCCAGCCCCTAATGGAGAACACTTTTACCACACAACTGTATAAACAAGAAATAATTTTTTATTGTGAAAAGGCACTAACGTTTTCAAACGTGTTAGTTGTAGGAGAAGTTATTGGCTTACCTAATGTAAGTTGCTTCCATCACAAGCTCTGTTGTCACTTGTGTCCCTCAACGTATGTGATTGATTTATTAGTTCATTTTTATTGATTCTTAACGTTTTGAGTTGCACAGAGAATAACTGGGAATTCTTCAGGGTAAGAGAAGAAGAAAAGAGTAAATGATCCTAGAAAAATCAAGACAAATCTAAAAATGAATGTTAAGAATTTGGTAGATTAATTCCAATGAGCCAGTGAGAAATGCATGGAAAGATCAGAGACTTCTAAATGGTGTACCCACTTGGCACTAATCATTTGAACATTCTCAAAATGAAGATTTACAAATCCACAATCAAACAGGGAAAAAAATACACCCAGCCTACATTGAAGAAAAGCTGTCAAAATACAAATAGATATTACGCAGATTTTTTTTTTTCCTGGCACAGAGTTAGGTTGAAATCAAATAAAAGAAAACAAATGTAGAAATACAGGGCTCAGAGATGTGAGTGGAATATTTCCACAGCTCTATAAAACCTTTTGAAAATCATACACCTGAATCAACACATCGGAATTCAGAAGATGCTCTTACATGTTGGAAGTGAAAATTTAATTTCATCATGCAAAGAAAAATAGCTAAAATGGCAGAAAGTGCTGTTGCTCTCCAACAAATAACAAAGAAGACTTGCATAGTCCTCTTTCTGGAAAGGTAGAAAAAGTCAATGAGTGAATGATCTAGTATCTTTTATGTAGGTCTATTTCCATAGAGCCTCATTCCTTTGTGTGTAAAGTTCAACAAGCTTCTAAAACCAAATAGATTTCAGTGTCGTAGATTGTAGCTGTGATTGTACCTGTGGAAGGAATCTTTCACAATAGTCATAGAACGACAGTTGATTATGAACCATGTGATAATGTAAGTGCCATTTGGATCATCAGGTGCCTTGGCCATGCCAGCTGTAATATTTTGGACAGATTCCCTGTTGTACTCCATAGAGTGTTATATTCTTCTGTGATGCAAGGTGAAATCCAAAGCTCTGAGAGGACATAGTGATAGAAAGCATGCAGGAGCTTTTTCTTTTTAAATATTTGTATGCTGTCATTTCCAAGTCATCCTGTTTACAGTATGCAGTGAATTTTAATGGAATTTTAACAAATTGTTTCATAGATTCAGACTAAAACTTAATCCAGTGTTTTTAGATCTGTATTTTAAGTTTCTCTCTAGTTTCTATGGAGAAAAAGAGCTCATGGCAAATCGAGCCTCTTAAAAAAAGAAATTTCACCATGTCTTAGTGACTACCCCAAATTCCAGGTGCCATAT
This sequence comes from Lutra lutra, assembly GCF_902655055.1. Taxonomy (NCBI): domain Eukaryota; kingdom Metazoa; phylum Chordata; class Mammalia; order Carnivora; family Mustelidae; genus Lutra; species Lutra lutra. Next base: position 46,760,815 of record NC_062283.1, on the reverse strand, counting down.
GTTGAAAGCAACCAGACTTCAGAACTGTATTGCAAACTTCTTCTAGAGGCTCTGTACTAATTAATGACAAATGCTAGTTCTCTTAATATATCTTTACATATGTCTTTTTTCTAATATCTATATATTTAAAAGAATGATAGATTTTTAACTTGAAATGAGAATAAGAATTATTTTTCCCCTATGTATGATGACATTTTGACATCCCTTAACCTAGCATAGGAAATAGTTCATAGCAGTCTTTATACTGGATTTCAATAGAATTGTAAACCAAAGACTAATCAGAAGTCATCTAGCTTAATCTACCTCATGCTATTGTTGGAGAACCTAAAGCATAGAGAAGAGAAGTGTTTTACCCAAGGTCACATAAATTGGTGCAGAGCTAGAATAAAACTTGCATTACATCCTCCTTTTTTTTTTAATTTTATTTTTTTCTGTGTTCCAAAATTCATTGTTTATGCACCACACTCAGTGCTCCATGCAATATATGCCATCCATAATACCCACAACCAGGCTCACCCAACCCCCCCCCATTCTCTCCCCACCAAAACCCTCAGTTTGTTTCTCAGAGTCCACAGTCTCTAATGGTTTGTCTCCCCTCCGATTTCTCTCCAGCTCCCATCTCCTCTCCATTTCCCAGTGTCTTCCGTGTTATTCCTTATGCTCTACAAGTAAGTGAAACCTATGATAATTGACTTTCTCTGCTTGATTTATTTCACTCAGCATAATCTCCAGTCCCATCCATGTTGATACAAAAGTTGGGTTTTCATCCTTTCTGATGGAGGCATAATACTTCATCGTATATATGGACCATATCTTCTTTATCCATTCATCTGTTGAAAGGCATCTTGGCTCTTTCCACAGTTTGGCAACTGTGGCCATTGCCCTTCTTTTCACTACATCTGTATTGGGGTACAGATGGCCCTTCATTTCACTACATCTGTATCTTTGGGGTAAATACCCAGAATTGCAATTGCAGGGTCATAGTGTAGCTCTATTTTCAATTTCTTAAGGAATCTCCACACTGTTTTCCAAAGTGGCTACACCAACTTGCATTCCCACCAACAGTGTTAAGAGGGTTCCCCTTTCTCCACATCCTCTCCAACACTGTTGTTTACTATCTTGTTAATTTTGGCCATTCTAACTTGTGTAAAGTGGTATCTCAATGTGGTTTTGATTTGAATCTCTCTGATGGCTAATGATGATGAACATTTTTTCATGTGTCTGTTAGCCACTTGTATGTCTTCTTTGGAGAAGTTTCTGTTCATGTCTTCTGCCCATTTTTTGACATGATTATCTGTTTTTTGAGTGTTGAGTTTGAGGAGTTCTTGGATATCAGCTCTTTGTCTGTAGTGTCATTTCCAAATATCTTCTCCCATTCCTTGGGTTGCCTCTTCGTTTTGTTGACAGTTTCCTTGGCTATGCAGAAGCTTTTGATCTTAATAAAGTCCCAAAAGTTCATTTTCACTTTTGTTTCCTTTGCCTTTGGAGACATATCTTGAAAGAAGTTGCTATGGCGATGCCAAAGAGCTTACTGCTTATGTTCTCCTCTAGGATTTTGATAGATTCCTGCCTCACATTGAGGTCTTTTATCCATTTCAAATTTATCTTTGTGTATGGTGTAAGAGAATGGTAGAGTTTCATTCTTCTATACATAGCTGTCCAATTTTCCCAACACCATTTATTGAAGAGACTGTCTTTTTTCCACTGGACATTTTTTTCCTGCTTTGTCAAAGATTATTTGACCGTAGAATTGTGGGTCCATATCTGGGCTCTCTACTCTGTTCCACTGGTCTATGTGTCTGTTTTTGTGCCAGTACCATGCTGTCTTAGTGATCACAGCTTTGTAGTAAAGCTTAAAATCAGGCAACGTGATGCCCCCAGTTTTGTTTTTCTTTTTCAACATATCCTTAGCAATTCGGGGTCTCTTCTGGTTCCATACAAATTTTAGGATTGTTTGCTCCAGCTCTTTGAAAAATGCTTGTGGAATTTTGATCAGGATGGCATTGAAAGTATAGATTGCTATAGGCAGTATAGACATTTTAACAATGTTTATCCTTCTGATCCATGAGCATGGAATGCTCTTCCATATTTTTGTGTCTTCTTTAATTTCTTTCATGAGTGCTCTGTAATTCTTTGAGTACAGATCCTTTACCTCTTTGGTTAGGTTTATTCCCAGGCATCTCATGGTTCTTGGTGCTAGAGTAAATGGAATCGATTCTCTAATTTCTCTTTCTGTATTTTCATTGTTAGCATATAAGAAAGCAACTGGTTTCTGTACATTGATTATGTATCCTGCTACATTACTGAATTGCTGTATGAGTTCTAGTAGTTTGGGGGTAGAGCTTTTTGGGTTTTCCATATAAAGTATCATGCCATCTGTGAAGAGAGAGTTTGACTTCTTCTTTGGCAGTTTGAATACTTTTAATTTCTTTTTGTTTTCTGACTGCTGTTGCTGGTACTTCTAGTACTATGTTGAATAACAGTGGCGAGAGTGGACATCCTTGTCATGTTGCTGATCTCAAAGGGAAGGCTGTCAGCTTTTTCCCATTGAGGATGATATTTGCTGTGGGTTTTTCATAGATTTTAAGAAGTTGAGGAATGTTCCCTCTTTATCTATACTTTGTTTTTTTGTTTTTTTTTGTTTTTTTTTAAAGATTTTATTTATTTATTTGTTAGAGAGAGAGAGAGCATGAGCACAGGCAGACAGAGTGGTAGGCAGAGGGAGAAGCAGGCTCCCCGCTGAGCAAGGAGCCCGATGTGGGACTCGATCCCAGGACGCTGGGATCATGACCTGAGCCGAAGGCAGCCGCTTAACCAACTGAGCCACCCAGGTCTCCCTTTATCTATACTTTGAAGAGGTTTAATCAGGAATGGATGCTGTATCTTGTCAAATGCTTTTTCTCCATCGATTGAAAGGACCATGTGTTTCTTCTCTCTTCTTTTATTGATTTGTTCTATCACATTGATTTGTGAATGTTGAACCATCCTTGCATCCCATGGATAGATCCCACCTGGTCATGGTAGATAATCTTTTAATGTACTGTTGGATCCTATTAGCTAGGATCTTGTTGAGAATCTTGTCATCCATATTCATCAGGGATATTAGTCTAAATTTTCCTTTTTGGTAGGGTGTTTGCCTGGTTTGGGGATCTGGGTAATGCTGGCTTCATAACAAGAGTCTGAAATTTTTCCTTCTGCTTTTATTTTTTGAAATAGCTTCAGGAGGATAGGTATTATTTCTTCTTTGAATGTTTAGTAGAATTCTCCAGGGAATCCATTGGGTCCTGAGCTCTTGTTTTTTGGGAGGTTTTTGATCACTGCTTCAATCTCGTTAGTAGATATTGGTCTATTCAGGTTGTCAGTTTCTTCCTGATTCAGTTTTGGAAGTTTGTAGGTTTCCAGGATGCATCCATTTCATCTAGGTTGCTTAACTTATTAGCATATAACTGTTGATAATAATTTCTGATGATTGTTTCATCCATAGAAAGTGAAGGGATGGAGAAGCATCTTTCATGCCAGTGGGCCTCAAAAGAAAGCTGGGGTAGTGATTCTCATATCAGATAAATTAGAACTTAAACTAAAGACTGTAGTCAGAGATAAAGAAGGACACTACATCATTCTTAAAGGGTCTATCCACCAAGAAGGTCTAACAACTGTAAATATTTATGCCCCCAATACGGGAACAGCCAACTACATAAGACAACTGTTAATCAAGATAAATAGTCATAGTGATATGAATACATTAATAGTAGGGGATCTTAACATGCCACTCTCAATAATAGACAGTTCATCCAAGCAGAAAATCAATAAAGAAAAAAGAGCTTTGAATGACACATTGGCCCAGATGGGCCTCATATATATATATACAGAACATTCCACCCTAGAACAACAGAATACTCATTCTTCTCAAGTGCAGTTTTCTCCAGAATACACCACATACTGGGTCACAAATCAGGGCTCAATTGATACCAAAAGACTAAGATCATTCCCTGCATATTCTGAGACCACAATGCTTTAAAACTGGAACTCACCCACAAGAAAAAGTTTGGAAGGAATTCAAACATTTGGAAGCTAAAGACCACCCTGCTTAAGAATGTTTGAATCAGCCAGGATATCAAAGAAGAACTTAAACAATTCATGGAAACCAATGAGAATGAAGACATTTCAGTCCTAAACCTATGGGATACAGCAAAACTGGTCCTATGGTGCAAATACATAGCAATCCAAGCCTCCCTCAAAAAAACTGAAAAATCCAGAATGCACCAGCTCTCTTTACACCTTAAAGAACTGGAGAATCTACAACAAATTAAGCCAACCCCCCACACAAGAAGGGAAATAACCAAGATTAGAGCAGAGATAATGAGGTAGAAACTGAGATACAATAGAACACATCAATGAAACTAGAAGCTGGTTCTTTGAAAGAATCCATAAGATTGATAAACCATTGGCCAAACTAATCCAAAAGAAAAGAGAGGACCCAAATTAATAAAATTGTGAATGAAAAGGGAGAGATCACAATTAACACTAAGGAAATTGAAATGTTCTCCTTGTACTATAAGAAACTGACTTTCATGGTTTGATAACTAGTTACACGTAGAGATTCCTTAAAGCAATGGAGAATTTTTGAAGTGTTCTCCCTATGGCTATTATCCTCAAATAGAAGGGTATTTAACAATCATCAGGGAAGTTTCTTAAAATGTAGTTTTCCTGAATACTATGGCTAAATATTCTGAGTCAGAAAAGTCCAGTGTGGGACCAAGTCATCTGTTCTAATACAAGTGGCCTATTTGCTGCTTTATACAAACAGTACATGTTGAATAAATAGTATCTATAATGCCTTTTATCATCTTGCTTCATTAAAGATTACTAAACTCTGGCTTAACATGCTAGTAATAGATTTGTTAACAGTAAGGATTGTACTCAGAATACTAGACAAATTTTGTCATTAAATTGAAGGTTTCCATGATTTTGAACATTTCTCAAGTAACATATCACCATCATCAGATTCATTATGCTTATGTAGTCATATTTATGAATTACTAAATATTTGCTCTAGTTCATGCAAAAGTTTTATTGATACTTTTATTTATAAGTTATATAAATAATCTCATACTGCTTTGGGTATTGTAATCTCTGAGGAAGGCAACTTGTCTACCAATAGTTATATGTTCCATAAAAAAAAAAAAAAAAAAAATCTCATCTAATTCACCCAGTAAGAAATGGAAATATTTTGTAGTCACTCAAAAGAGATAACTCAAACCTGTTAGTTTGTTTATGGCAGAACCTATGATTATTTTCTTCAAAGCTCCATACTATCTACTTAGAATTGAAATATTGATACAACTATTTAAGAGTGAAAAATCATAATTTTCCATGAATATCTAGAATTTATAGTAATCATCTGTAAATATAAAAGCCAGCATCTAGTTGTTATTTTCAGTTAAATAAATGCCCTGTTAGGCTAGTATTTGTTCCCTAGGTTGTGATGGCAAGGATTATTTTATTGAATGTGTGCTGGACCTACATATCCTAATCATTAACATCCAGAAATTTTTACAGAATTAAGTCATAAGTTCCTATGTGAAGTATAAGAAGATTATTTGGTTTTACTCAATGTTCCTTAAAAGATATTTTACAGGGTTCCCCCCCCACCACTGGATTTCATCTCTTAAATAAAATAAAAACCCTATCCTAAAGTCAAGCTGAAAATGTAACATGTTAGAAGACAGAGCAGATTTACAGAAAGCATTTTCCTAACCAGAACTGCTAAGTCATAAAAGAGATAAACTGCTAATTAAGTTACATGAGACAACTGATATTACATGAGAAAAGCAAATACTCTTATCTGAGATTTACTCTTTGTTTGGGCTTTTTGGTTTACAAGGATAAATGATTATCTGATATAATAACTAGTTCTGGGAATGGAATCTTCTGCATTATTTGACATTCTTGCCAACTTTCTCACAAAGGATGGTGTTATTTTAGGCAATTTTGTACTTTCTATCATGAATTTTATGGCAGTGTGATAACTATTAGTCAGTGATCAACTCTGTGCATTAAAGACCTAATGCCACTTTATGACCAAATCAAGAAGCTATCTATCTTTAAAATCTTGTTTTGAACAGAATATTAAGCCCAAATTATTCTCCTAAATTTTGCACTGTATTATAGCCTCTGTATTGAAATGCAATTGATATTCTGTACATTGATCTTATATCAACCAACTTAGTGTGCTTTTTATTATTTCTGAGAAATTCTCTGAGAACTAGAGTCTTTTTCATGCTGATAATTATATTATCTATAAATGTTACCCTTCTTTTCCCCCCACTTTTTGTGGGAAAATTTCAAATATCTACCTTCTTCAAATGCAGGAAATAAAACAAACCCTCATGTATCTTTCAATTATATTCAACAGTAATCAAATCATAGCTGATCTTGTTTCAAACAGTCCATACCATAGTCATGCCTTAAAAAATTAGGGGCACCTGGGTTTCTCAGTGGATTAAAGCCTCCACCTTTGGCTCAGGTCATGATCCCAGGGTCCTGGGATCAAGCCCCACATCGGGCTCTCTATTCTGCAGGGAGCCTGCTTCCACCTGTCTGTCTCTGCCTGCCTCTCAGCCTACTTGTGCTCTCTGTCTGTCAAATAAATAAATAAAATCTTTAAAAAAATCATTTAAAAAATTAAAAATGATTCATTAGTACCATCAACTATTCAATCAGTATTCAAATACCTTCAATTGTCACATATACAATTGTATTTTTAGAACAGCTTTATTGAGATATAGTATATATGCAATAAAATCCACCATTTTAAAGTATACAATTCAGATGTTTTTCATATATTCATGAAGTTCTGCTATCATAATCACTATCTAATTTTAGAATATTTCATCAACCCCCAAACAAATCTCATATCCATCCCCCCATCCACTAGTATTGCTTATCTTCTCTCTGTCTATATGTATTTTCCTCCTCTGGACATTTCATATAAATGGAATCATAGAAGATATGGCCCTTTGTGTCTGGTTTTTTTGACTTAGCATATGTTTTCAAAGTGCATCCACATTGTAGCATGTATCAATGGCCAAATAATATTCCATTTTATGGATATTTTGTCAGGCATTCATGATATGATGGAAATTTAGTTTGTTTCCACTTTTTTGGCTGTTATATGAACATACACAATTTGTAGACATATTTCAGCTTACTTGGGCATACACAAGAGTGGAATTTCTGGGTCTTAAGAGTGTTTAACATTTCCAGGAACTGCCAGACAGTTTTCCAAAGTGGCTGCACCATTTTACAATCTCACTACAAATGTACATCCTCTACATTCTCACTAACACGTCTAAATGAATGTCTTTTTGATTCTAGCTAACCTAAGTGTGCATGAAGTGATATCTCATTGTGGCTTCTATTTGTATTTCCCTAATGACTAGTAATGTTGAGCATCTTTTCACATGCTTATTGGTCAGTCGTGTATTGTCACTGGAGAAATGTCAACTCTGAACATTTCCTGTTTTTAAAATTAGGTTACTTTTCATTGTTGAGATGTAAGAGTTCTTTATGTATTTTGGATCTAAGTCTCATGTCAGATACATGATTTGCAAATATTTTCTCTTATTCTTGGATTGTCTTCACTTCTTGCTAATACCCTTTGAAGCACAACATTTTTAATTTTAACATCCAATTTATCTGGATTTTTTTTCTTTTGTTATTTGTGCTTTTGGTGTCACAACTAAGAAATCACCATATAATCAAAGGTTATAAAGTTTTACCTGTAGGTTTTATTCTACCAGTTTTATTGTGTTTGTTCTTACTTTAAGGTCTTCAATCCATTCTGAGTTAATTTTGTACATAGCATGAAGCATTGGTCCAACTTCATTCTTTTGGTGTCATTTGTTGAAAAGATTACTCTTTCTTCATTGTTTTGGTACCCTAGTCAAAAATCAGTTGACCATAAATAAACAAGTCCAGATATTTTGCTTATTTCTGGACTCTCAATTCTGTTCCATTGAGCTATGTGTCTATTCTTATGCTAATACTATCCCATTTTGATTACTGAGGTTTGTAGTAAGTTTTGAAATTAGGAAGCATGAGTCTTCCAACTTTGATTTTTTGTAAAGATTGTTTTGGTTATTCTGGTTCTCATATTTCTAAGTGATACAAAAGAAAAGTCATCTGGGATGTTAATAGGAATCGCCTTGAATCTGTAGATCAATTTTGGAAAGTATTATATTTCTGTGCACTAGCAATGAACAAACAGAAAATGAAAATAAGAAAACAATTTCATTTATAACAGCACCAAAAAGGGTAAAATATTCAGGGATACATTTAAAAACTGAAGGTAAAACATATTCTGAAAACCACAAAAAAATTTTTTAAAGAAATTAAAATAAATAGGAAAGTCATTTCATATTCATGGATCAAGTGACAATATTGTGAAAATGTCAATACTTTCCAAATTAGTTGAAAAGACATATCTTACAGGTACCAAATCCTAAGTTGACATTTAATTTCTTTCATGAATTTGAAGATAGATTACCTTTTTAAAATATTTTTGGAGCTGCTGAGAGATTGTCTATGTTTATTTTTGGTTAACTCTATCCTGTTTGGTATGAATTGTGACTTAATACCCATGGATTCTTACTTTTCTTCAGTTCTGGAAAATTCTTAGCATTATAATTATAACAACCTCACCTTCCTTTTCTCCGTTCTGTCCTCTGAACACACTCATTAGACAAATGTTAGATATTCTGTTTTCCTCTATAACTTTTAACATTAAAAAATATTCTCCATTTTCTCTCTCTAAATAATATATCATGGATAATATTTTTCAGATCTTCCATTCTCTAGTTTTATGTTGTGTCTTCTTACCTGCTATTTAGTTCACCCATCCTATTTTTTCTCAACTATCTCATTTTTTTTTCTGATGATTTCATTTGGTACTTTGTCAAATCTGCTTCGTCATTTTTGATAGTCTTATTGCTAAGTTTTTTAATCCCACCAGTCTTTTTTTTTTTAAACATTTATATGTAGTTATTTTATATCCTGCTTCTGATTATTTCTAATATCTGATGTCCTTTGAGGGATTTAAATCTCTATTTTTCCTGATGATTCTCACTCCTGGTGGAAATTTACTTCTATGCTTGATCATCTCTGACTCTAATTTAGATGTCACTGGTTTTCTTCAGTGGCTGTTCTGAGGCCCTTACTTCAGAGAGACTGTACAATTGACTTTGTTGGAAACCTGAAGATGTTGCCAACCTTGGGCACTCTAATCCTTTTATAGGATTTCAAATTTAAAGCAGTAGTATGAGATTTAGCTCTGACAAAGTGCCTGTGGCCCAGAACTAGGAATTCAATTACAGTGCAGATATTGCCCCTCACTCACAGACCAAGCTGTTATTGGCATTTTCTTAAGATTCAAGACTTTTTGCTCCAGCTTTGTTTATTTGTTTGTTTGGGCAGGAGGGGTCTTCCAGTTTCCTTTATTTCTGCCAACCCAGAAATGTCTTTGGAATATCTTTTACCCAAAAACTTCTTGTTTTGCTGAAGTGGCCTTTTAATAGTGTCTCATTTGTCAAACTGCCTAAAGTGTTGTTATATTTTTAGTTATTAGTAATAAACTTAAGGTAGATTTATTCATCCATAAAATAAGGATAATGATAGTGTCTAAGTATTATGAAGGTTATCTGAGTTAGTGCTTGCCAAATAAAAAGTATTTAAGAGATAATTATTATCATTACTAGTTTCAATATTAATATTACATATTACTCATGTTATATGATACTTAAAATTAAAACTCAGTGACTCTCTGATGATATCAAATGTTTTCTCCAGAATTTATGTTATTTTCATTGATCAGATTCAACATATGTGTTTTATTTGTGTCCTACTAGAATGTTGATATATTTTACTATATGTAAAAGCTAAGAAATACTAAAAACATTTTTAAAAATACAAAGCTCTCAGAAATTATTAATTCAGTGAATTTTAATAAAATAGTTTATATGATATGAAGAGACATGTGTATTGAATTAGTATTTGGGAAGATATCAAAAATGTTTTTGATACCACTCAATAAATATTTCTTGAGCCACAGTTTGTAAAAGAGTACACTTCATGGTGTGTGGAATCACCTACATTCCTTCAGTCGAGAATACTTGTAATATGATTCAGGAGACAGGCACATGAAGGGCTCAGTGTTTTTCCCAGAATGATATTACAAAGAAATAAACATGTGTCCATATGCCACGCCCTATACAAAATATTTTAAATGCATGATCTAATTTAATACTCAAAATAAACCAACAAAATGGGTACTATTATTATGCTTGATTTTTCTGATTAGAAAATTTAAGCCTAGAGGTTAAGTGAATTTCCCCGAAATCATCCTTTTAGGAGCAGGCATGAATTGATCCTAACTCTCTCACACCTCAGAGTTCATGCTTCTGGTGACTGCCCAACATTGCTTTTTATCACTAAATTAGATGCAGTAATTAAAATACATGATACCATTCTGCCAGTATTTCACATGAAAGAATTATTCCACCTTGGAGAGAAGAAGAAGTGTCAAGATAAAAGTGCATTTTAGTTGCACCTAGGAGGATGAGTGGAGGTAGAACAAGAAAAAAATGGGCCAGGGCATTTCTCACAGAGAGAACTGTCCAAATAAGATGCCAAGACCCAAGAGTTTGATGACATGTTAAGGAAGGCAAGGAGTCTGATGTGGTGGACGCTTTATTGAGAACCCAGCTGGTTAACAGACAGACTGAGATCAGTTGGTGAAAGTCTCTGGAGGCAAGCTAAGAAGCTTAACTCTACGATATGAGAATGTGAGAGCCACTAAACCCTTTGTGAGAAAAAGAAATAGGACATTACTTGGATTTTAGTGAAATAACTATAATATTAGCCTGAAGATAGAAAGCTAAGATCTTATATGCCAGTAGAGCAGTTAAAAAATTTTTTTGAAATGACATACAAACATCAAAGGAAGAAGTTAGAACTGTGAAATGGAATTTTTTAAGCCTTAAAAGTATTATAAATTTTTAAGGTCATAATTCATTTCCAGATTTCTAAAGCTAAAATGTTCCCCTTTTTAATTAAAACATAACTTCATATGTCATGATATGGATGATATTCTATATTTACTTCTGTGGCTTTTTTTTTCTTCAAATAGTGTAAATATCTGGAGTGAATATATTAAATAAATTTGGGTTATTTTTATAATTCTATTATAAGTTTTAGTCTTTAAAATAGTCTATGTTATCTAGGTGTTAAACTTAATCTAATTGACGATAAAAATAAATGATTTTAGTATCAATTAATATGCAGAAGCAGGAGGCCATCAGAGGGTTAGGCCTGGTGCTCAGCAACCCAGGGCCTTACAAGGAATGAAATGACTTATAAGCAATCAGACTCACATATGGATAAACACCAGCAAATGACATTTCTACACTGCCATCAAACCTTTACCAGTTTTGCACAAAAACTATCAGTCTTTCATATTCATACATATACATGTATTCACAACTCGTGTTCTTATTTTATACACAAATAAATTATAAATTTAAATTAGAAACCAAAGGATTTACACTTTAATTGGTACTTTGTGCTTAGTAGTTTTTTCTGAGGTCTTTGTAAGATAGTGTCACAATTGTTGTACTGTCAACATTTCATGAAAATACTGACTATTTTAAGTGCACACATTAGGAAAGCTAAGAGAATGAATAAAGAAAACATCTGTTAAGCACTTTCATAATTGATCATTTCAATACTAAATTACAGGATACATAACTTGGTCTCCATGTATGTGTCCTGCAGTACAAAATAAACACATAAATGCAGAAAGATGTCAAAACCATAATAATAGTATCCATATATAGCCAAGCAACAAATGTAACACAGAAAGCCAATGTAACAAGTCATGTTTTCTTTTTTTATTCTTCTCATTATCATTCTACTCTATCTCAGAAGGGATATGAAAATATTCCTGAGACACAGACCAAAGCCATAAAGCATACAAAGAAAAATCAGCATCTCCCAGAAGATCAATTTATTACATTACCAAATTTCTTATTCATGAAGGCAATTACTTAGCATAGAAGTATATTATTTTTATGGATCATAATGATGCATGAATGTAATTATATTAGTGATTTTCACATATTAGCAAAATAATGCCTATCTTTAACAGTGAAACAATGTTTGATTTCTTCGAAATACAGCCTATAAATTACATACATATTAAAATCATCATCTTCCTTTCAATAGCTTATGATACGAGGACAAGTATAAAGTATAAGCATTTCTATGTATTGTTTTCATTTTAAATACATTGTTTCAATGCATATAGGTGAATTTATAGTTCACATAATTCACTATCACTATAATTTCTGTTTCACAATAGGTTTCTAAGTTACTATATCTACTTTATTAAGCCTTTAAAATTTTCTCTCTTTCTGTCCTAGGTCCAGACATTAAAATTAACCAAAAACCAATATAGTACATTGTCAGTCAACCAAATTGGAAAATGCCACTCCTTCCAAAATAGCCTTGCTGATTATTATCATCATCAATTGTGTTAAGAGGGAATTTTCTTAAAAATAATTAGCTTTCTTTATTTTAATTATTTGCCTAGTATCTTCAGATTTTAAAGGCCTCATTAATTTTTTTTGGCCACTGCGCACTGACTTATCAAAGCTCAAGTCATCAGGATCACCTGATTTTTCACCCAAACTATGGAGGAACTGATCATTCCTTAGTTTTGTTTTTTTGCTTTTTGTGGTCTTTTGTTTTAATAATTTAACTTAAAATTTTCTGAACACAGCTTAGTAACAAAAGTTTCAAACCAGTTCTTCACAGTTTTATTAAGGTATAGTTGTTAAACACAAAACTGCACATGTTTAATACAGTTTAATGAGTTTGGACATATGCATACAGTTATGGAACCATCATCTATCCATCATCACCTCCAGAAGTTCCTGCATGTCCCTTTGGTTTTTGTTTGTTTGTGTTGTTTTTCTTTTATGATATGTGTGTTTTGGTTTGCCTTTGTGATGTATGTATTTTGTTTTGCTTTTGCGATGTGATGTGTGCTTGTGTATGTGTGTTAGTATGTAACGAGATACTAAGCTATGTAAGATATAAGAGTTAAACAAACAAAGAAACCCTCCAGATTTTTTTGAAGCACTTCTCAAACAAGCCTTTTATTTCACACTCACTTTTTGATTGACCTCCTCCCACCTCTTGAATCTGAATTTGCCCCTTAATAAAATCAAGTACTGTATTATGCTCAAATAGGAGTCTGAGTACTGAAATAAGAGTGCAAGAACTTATTTTGAAACTGATACCCTGAGAAGTAGTCCCATTAAGAAAATTCATGTGTGCAGTTGAAAATTATCTCAACCTGTGACTCAGAGTTTATGGGTTGTGTTACCATGTGTAATAGACGTTGAGGTCATCTATCACTTCAGTGTCAGCCTCCTCCTTAGCCTAAAGGGGTTGTGATGCTACATACGAAGACCCTAATCCTTTTGTGTTAAGAGTGACATTTGGTGCCTTTCATCTTAATGGATAAGTTAGCATTCCTTCAGTACAACTTTGAAAAACGTGACTAGGATGCATGGGGATTATTAAACGAGATGAAAGCCAGTTAGATACAAGAGTGTCTATGAACTGAATCAATAATACAACATTCAAAATGTATTTCTGAATGTAGTGCTTTCTCTCTTTTTTTTTTTTTCAGTAGTTTTGAAGTTAAACAATATAATTGTGTGTTTCAATCAGCGACCAGTGTTTAGTCCTACAGGTCCAGATTACTAATGTATTTATCATAAACAGATAAATATTTTTCTAAAATATTCTATTATTATAAAAGCTCTAATTATATTAATTTAAGATATTGAATTTCCCTGCCTAAAGTAATTTTTAAAATGATAACCAAATCTTTGACCCATTTATAAACCACCAGAAGGAAATCACCTCCAGATTTAAAATGATGAGTGGATTTGCCTTCATTTACTCTCAGAGCAACAAAGAAAATATTCCTTCCTTCCTCCCTTCCTCCCTTCCTTTCTTCCTTCCTACTTCCTTTCCTCCCTCCCTTCCTTCCTTATTTCCTTCATTTCTTTTCTCTTTCTCCTTTCTGATGGTTCTTCTTCCCCTTTCTCTCCTCCTCTTCTCCTCTTCCTCCTTCTCCCTCTCTTCTCTTTCTCATTCCTTTTGGATTTTTCTTGTAACTTTACTGACATGGTAATAAAATTAATTTTACAGTGGGATCAGTGTAGAGACATATTGCAAAAATACCCATTTTTTCCAAAATGTAACTATAAAATTATGGTTGATCTTACACCTTGAATATAGTGAAATAAGGTTTATGATTCCTACATTAAATATGAGTTTATAATATGAATTTAGAGTATTTTGGGGAAGATATAGATATCTCTAGAAGTTGCCTTTTTTCTTAAGCAAGTTTTCATAAAAGAGAAAACTGGAAAGAATAATACTATTCTTCCTTCAGGAAAAGGGCTAGGGCACAATTGGATGGTTCTGTAGTGTATGGATGGATGTAAGTCAGTGGTGTTCTCAGCTGGTTAAGGTGACAGTTACGTGGGAGAAATTAGAAAGAATGGAAGACACTGAGAACCACAAGGACTCCTTTAGTTGGAAGACATTTTCTGGTTTTAGGAATAAAATATGAAATCTCTGTACCACAAAATCAAGTTGTCCCCATATATTCATATCCTTCCTGATAAAAGGAATACTAATTCATTACTACAAAACTTAACCAAGACACTGTCAACTGATTAATTCAAAAAACCATCCTCCTGGGGCATCTGGGTGGCTTGGTCAGTTAAGCATCTGACTTCAGCTCATGTTGTGATCTCAGGGTCCTGGGATCAAGTCCTTGGAGTCCCTTCTCAGGCTCCCTGTTTGAGAGGGATCCATCTCATTCTCTCCATCTGCCCCTCCCCCATAGATGCACTCTCTTTCTCTCTTTTAAATAAATGAAATCTTTTTTTAAAAGATTTTATTTAGTTATTTGACACAGAGAGAGAGAGCACAAGTAGGCAGAGCAGCAGGCAGAGGGAGAAGCAGGCTCTCCACGGAGCAGGGAGCCCGAGATCATAAACTGAGCCAAAGGCAGCCACTTAACTGACTGAGACACCCAGGTGCCCCAATAAAATCTTAAAAACAAACAAACAATGATCACCTTAGTCTTAATAAAGCTTGAGGTTAGAACTGAGGTATTAAATCCCCACACAAAGTGTTATGGTTATATATAACCACTATCACTGATTCCTTTATTCCAAAAGTAAGTTTTGAAAGCCAAAATATTTACAAAATAAGAGAGCTGTTAAAAGACAGTTCTCAAAAATAAGTAAACAGTGACTGTCATACACAGAAAAATAAACATTAGTTAACATTTTTTTGTTTAACTCAATAATGACTGAACTAGTAATGTATTATTACACAGAATCCAAAGGAGAATCCAAACAACAGGAACATTATAAATCCAGAATATCGAAATGTCCATAGTTGGGGATGGAAGTCAATTTTATCTCCACTGGACAGAATTACATGTTTATATATTATAATTATTTTGCATTGTTACTGGCTATCTAGATTTAGAGAGTTACAAAACCAGAAGCAGAAGCAGATAACCTGGAAGGATATGCTCCAGATAGTGTATAATTCTCTAAAGAAACACTTTTCTTCCTATACTTGAATACTTTTTGAAAGTATGGTTTTTTTCATAATAGAAGGGATAGGTAAATAAATTCATGAATAAATTATGAGTAAAGAGATAAACAAATGAATGAATGAGTGAACTAATGGAAGACTATCTGGGAAGTGTTTTCCATGAGCTCTCAATCATGCGCTCATTTGTCCTCAAACAGGAACAAATTTTCATTTCATTTTTCCTCCAAATTGTATCTCCCTTTCATGACTACATTTTTGCACATTTTCTGTTAGCCATTGACCTGATTTAACTCTTTTGCTTCCATTATCTATTTTTTTCTCAGCCTTTTTATTTCCCCAGCCATACTCTCTTGTGCTCCTTTATAATAATCTCTTTTCTTCCTGAATCGTTCAATGGCTAAAAGTAAAAAAGTGAAATCATCTAAAACTTCTGAATAGATACAGTAGAAATGAAAGCCTAAAAGGTAGAGTTCCATATTCTTTGTCCCTTACATTGTTTTTTTTTAAACTGAATATATTTCACACTGTCTTAATGCTTTAAAAAAATTCCCTTTTTGTCTACTAAATGCTATATCAGGAGACCTCAGTGTAAAATAATTTAACGTTCAAATGACAAAACAAAGTTGAGTTTCATTTGAATGTCTTACAATGGTTGCTGAAGGATATGAGAGTGGAATTGTGGAAGAGAATTACAATTGACAATAGAAAAGCAAAGACTATAAATGTTGTCAAATGTCTATTTTTATTTTTTAAACAGTACAACATAATGGTTTAATATATGTATACATCATAAGATAATTATCACAATTAAGTTAATTAGCACATCCATTCTCTCACATATTTACCTTTTTTTTATTGTATGTTTTCTTTGGAAAAATATCTGTTTAGGTCCTTTGCCTAATTTTAGTGAAGTTTTTGTTTCTTGTGTTTTGCTTTGCTATGGAGCAATTATTGCAAAGTATTTATAATAATTTTATAATAATATAAAGAAATAATTATAACAATATTTATAAACTATTATAAATAATAATAATTGCTATTATTTATTTTTTTGAGAGTGAGAGAGTGCAAGCGGGGGAGGGAGAGCAACGAGCAGACTCTATGCCAAGCATGGAGCTCCTTAATTTCAGGACCCTGAGATCATGACCTGAGCTGAAATCCAGAGTTGGATGCTTAACCAACTGGGCCACCCAGGAACTCCACATTATATGTTTTAAACATTAACTGCTTATCAGGAATGGCTTGGAAATATTTTCTTCCATTCTATAGGCTGGTTTTATTTTTTGATTGCTTCCTTTGCTGTACAAAGCCTTTTAATTTCATACAGTCCTTATCACTTATTTTGGCTTTAGTTACCTGTACTTTAAGTATCAAGTCCAAAATATTTCCCTGTATTTTCTTCTAGGAGTTTAATGGCTTTCATTTTTGAGTTAATATTTGTGTATGGTGTCGTGTGAGTCTACTTTTCTTCATTTGTATGTGGATAACCAGTTTTCCCAACACCATTTATTGAGATTATCCTTTCCCCATTGTGTTTTCTTAGTGCACTGGTCAGAAGTTAGTTGACCCTTTAGATTTACTTCTAAGCTCTTTGTTGGGCTTCATTGGCCTTTGTGTCTGTTTTTATACCAGTAGCATACTGTTTTGATTACTACAGCTTTGATAGTTTAAAATCAAGCAATGTGATGCCTCTAGCTTTGATCTTCCACTCAAAATTGCATTGCTTATTAGGGGTCTTTTGTGGCTTCATATGAATTTTAAAATAGCTTTTTTATTGCTTTGAAAACAATGCCACTATAATTTTGATAGGTATTGTCTTCAATCTTTAAATCACTTTGGGTAGTATGGACATTTAAAAATGTTGTCAAATATTTTTTTTCTGCAGCTATTAAGATAACATAAGATTTTTTTTTATATTTCATTCTGTTAATGTGGCACACCATGATGTGGTACATCACAGAAATAAATTCTCCATGACACTGGTGTATGATCCTTTTTTATGTACTGCTGAATTCAATTTGCTAGTATTCTGTTGAAGGATTTTAAATCTATGTTCATCAGGGATATTGGCCTATTTTTTTTTTTTTTTTTTTTTTTTACTTGTAGTGTCCTATTTGGCTTTGGTATGAAGGTAATGTTTGTTTCATAAAACAAGTTTGGAAGTATTCTCTACTTTTCCATTTTTTTTGAAGACTTCAAGAAAGATTGCCACTCATTCTTCTTTAAGTGGTTGGTAAAAGTCAGGGGTGCCTGGGTGGCTCAGTCACTAAGCACTTGCCTCCAGCTCAGGTCATGGTCCCAGGGTCCCGGGATTGAACCTCGAATCAGGCTCCCTGCTCAGCAGGAAGCCTGCCCACCCACCGGCTTGTGTTCGCTCTCTTGCTGTGTCTTTCTCTGTCAAATAAATAAAATCAATCAGTCAATCAATAAATCTTTCATAAAAGTCATCCATGAAGTCATCTAATATTGCACTTGCTTTGGTTGGGAAGATTTTGATTACTGACTCAATCTTATTACTCATGTTTGCTCTGTTCAGATTTTGTATTTCTTCATAATTCAGTCTTGGAAGGTTGTATGTTTTTATGAACTTATCCATTTCTTTAGGTTATCTAATTTGTTGGCATGCAGTGGTTGATAATAGTCTCTCATGATCCTTCATATTTCTGTGGTACCAGTTGTGATGTCTCCTCATTCATTCTGATTTCATTTATTGGAATCTTCTCTCCTTTTCTCTGGGTTAGTCTAGCTAAATATTTGCCAATTTTATTTATCTTTAAAAAAACTCTAAGCTTTATTGATTTTTTCTTTTGTTTTTTATACATTTCATTTATTTCTCCTTTAAAACTTCTTTCTTTCCTTCTGCTAATTTTGTGCTTAGTTTGTTTTCTTTATCTAGTCCCTTAAGGTGTAAAGTTGGGTTATATATTTCAGATCTTTCTTTTTTCTTAACATAGGCATTTTTCACTATAAATTTCCTTCCTAGAACAGCTTTTGCTATATCCCATGAGATTTGATATGTTGGGGGTGCCTGGGTGGCTCAGTCAGTTAATCAGCTGCCTTGGGCTCAGGTCGTGATCCCAGGGTCCTGGGATTGAGCCCCCCATTGGGCTCTCTGCTCAGTGGGGAGTCTGATTCTCCCTCTGCCCCTTCCCCTGCTCCTATTCTCTGTCTCTCTCTCAAATAAATAAATAAAACCTTGAAAAAATATGGTATGTTGTACTTCCATTTTTGTTTGCCTCATGATACTTTCCGATTTCCCTTTCAGTTTATTCTCTGATCCATTGGCTTTGTAGGATTGTGAAGTTATCTATAAAATTTGATCACATCTTCTGTGGGGTGGACTAGCTATGGGCAATAGGTCCACACTCCCTGTCAGAGGGTGAGGGTGCATGGAAGGCTGCTTGCATATAAGGGCTAGAGTTCTATAGGTTATGTGTGTTACAAGTTTCATGACTGGGCCTCTTCATGGAATCCATGAGGCAGTTAGTGAAGCTGAAAACTTTCATTCAGCTCCCTGCACCCTGGTTTCTGTGTGTGCCCACTGCTTTTCCCTGCTCCAAGCTTCCCCAACTAGCCATGCTGATCTCCTCAATGTTCTAGGTGGAGCAAAAAAGAATTGGGCCTTTTGGGCAGCATCCCACATGGATGGGAAAATTGGATGTTCACTAGATGCTCATTTTCTCCTGTGAGAGAAATCACCAGTGAAGAGCACCTCTCGGTACTAAAATGTACCGCCTTAGGGAAGGAATGACTGGTAAACTATTGGTCCTACCCTCTTCAATATGTTCGTTCTTGGATGTTTTTGCTTCGATATGTGCTAGGACCTCTCTGCTGGGCTGCTGGGCTTCCACAGAGGTACTCTCTCTCACCTATGAGTAATTGCAAAAACTAGTGTTTCTATGGGGAAGGAGGTGGTGAGGGCTGAAAACTCCTATCTGACATCTTGTTGATGTTACACAAGAGTAGATTTTTAGAAATTGAGATGACTTAGATAATATTCCATATGAAGTAGGCAAATCTTCTATTTCTCTCTAGAGGTACACAGTACAACCACAATAATTGTGCTATTTTGCATGTTAAGTGGTTAAAATGGCTTTAATTTATGAGATCAATTTGGAAGACAGTATTTAGATCCAAACTTGTGGAATTTACTCTTTCCATAAAAAAAAAAAAAAAAAGTTTGTGTACATATTAGGAAGAGATAATTTTTTCCCAACCTGCCTGGAGTCAATTCTGTTATCCATAGGTTTAAAAAAAAAAAAAATAGATGTGTTTTGCTAGAAACAATTTATGGTTGGTGATGACTTATGTTGACATCCTCCCTTCGGAATAAGAAAATAATAAATAAAACAGACATTTAATAAATAGTTCATTCTGCTCAGCTGGAATAATATAAACAATCCTTATTTTTATGATTTGTAATCATACTTCATTTTTTATATTTATTTTGAATAAGAGCATATAATATTTTTTTCTACTCTTTGAGTAGAAAAGATTGTCACATATTTGTGAAGAAGGGAAGCATACAAAGAAATTACTTTGGGGAAAAAATGGATACCAGAAAAAAAAAACAAGACAAAATCTTCAGTAAAAGCATCCATACATATTTTTTTAAACAGCCCGTTTTTATAGACTCCGGAAATAAAAGGTTATAGAGTGTCATCTTAGATTAGGTTTTTGAAACTTGAATTCTCTTCCTATTCCTTGATATTTTTAGTGTTGTTTAGATTTAATCAGTTTACTAATTTTGGCTATGACAGAAATGTACATATTAAGGTTATAATTTTCCTTAATGTTATGGTTAGTGAAAGACACTGAGATATGAAATTCACATGGAAGTCAGTTACTTGAAAAATTTTAACTGAGGAAATGCCCTTGTCTATTTAAGTAGTCTCTCATCTTCTCTTTTATGCAGTCCACATCTTCTGAAGAAATTAAAAGGCAATGGTAGGGATGGAAGAAAACTTTTTTATAGTTATTGAGAAAATAACATTGACTTTTGTATTCAATGCTATGCAGCTGTAGTGACCAGAATATATATTGTTGGAGGCTACGGCATGGTTGGAGTCATGGATCAAACCAGGCCTTGACTTGTGTCTCCTTCAAAGTCCGGACACCTTGATAAGGAGTCAAGGACAGGAAAGTTGAGTAACACTGAGAAAGAGTCTGTGCTATGTGTCGGTGCTCGCCTACATGACTTCCCACACACTCTCCCTACAGAAGGGAACAATGTGGTCAGGGTCGTGAATTCTTAGTTGGTCCTTGTTGTTCCTATACCTCCCATAACCCACTACCCTGGTTGATTGTCTTGCTAATGGCACTAGCCGTGACTACTGGCATCACGAGATTTGCTTGTAGTTAATGTAAATTTGTTATAGGAACTTGCGGTCATCTGACTAGATACTGATGTATTACTCCTTCTGTTGTGGTCTGCCTTATAAATGCTATAAGATGTGGAATAAAATTGGCACTGTTAGACATCATCCTCAGTGTCCCTCCTGCCCCCATCTCTTTGTCTCTTAATTTCTTTTCACCAACCTCTTACCCTCACATTTCCTGGTCGATTTGTCGCGCCGGCCACGACAATATATATATATTACAAATATATATATATATGTATATATACATATATATATATATATAAAACTTTTCAAGTTCTAGGAAATAAAAAGGTGAAATTCAAGTTTAAATACTAACTTTGAAACTTACTAGATATATGGTGGCTGTTAATTTGCAAAAATTCTCTGAACCTAAGTTTCTTCATTTGTGAAAAGTGAATAACAATACTGAATTCTTAAGCTTATTGTGAGAACCAAATGACAAAATATATATACATAACATATATATATATTACTGTTAATTTATAAAAACTTTTTAAAAATGTATTGTTAATGATAGATTGTCAGACAGAGGCTATGTACTATTAAATGACAGATGGCTTTTTTTTTAAAGATTTTGTTTATTTATTTGACAGAAGAAACACAAGCAGGGGGAGTAGGAGAGAGAGAACCAGGCTTCCCAAGGAGCAAGGAGCCCAACACAGGGCCCAATCCCAGGACCCTGGGATCATGACCTACCTGAGCTGAAGGCAAAGGCTTAACAACTGAGCCGTCCAGGTGCCCCGATAGATGACTTTAGGTAATACGTAGGCTACAAAGGAAAGATGAATAGCTGGGGCACATAAATCTTAGCAGCATTTCTGTCAGCAGAAAGTTGGTACTGATTTGCATTTATTATAGTTACATAGTAGATCAGACAACTTAAAATATATGTTCCAATCAGTGAGACTAGAACTAGTTTAATGTCAGATAGGATGAAAATATTAGAGAATCAGAGTCCAAGTGGACTGTAATATTTACCTTGTGTAATGTGTGTATGTGTATGTGGTGTGTGTGTGTGTGTGTGTGTGTGACATAACAAAAAGTCTACAACATAACAAGTTTATAATAATAATTTAAAAAATAAAATGATATGATTTATCAGGGCCATTATTTAAATAGTAATTGCAACACCTGATATAAAAGACTAAAGTAGTTTTTTGCTCAAAGAATATATACCTTGCTAACTTTTCAAGTTCTAGAGAATAAAGAGGTGAAATTCAGTTTTAAATACTAACTTTGAAACTTAGTAGATATATGGTGGTTTTTAACTCGCAAAAATTCTCCAAACCTAAGCTGCTTCATTTGTGAAATGTTAACAGTAAGACTGAATTCTTAACTTTATTGTGAGAACCAAATGACATATCCTATGTGAAAATGTTCAGTACTGACTAACACTCTGTTCAAATGATTCTCTTTATAATTACACAAAGGTATCATCTTTCCATAAATTAGCTGATTAAAGCACCATAGCACCTGTCTGACAATCCTGAAAATCTGTTCTACAGTCTGGTGAGGGTCATGTCCATTCTAGATCTAGCCTTTCTGTTCCATACACACAAAACTATAGAAGTCTATAATAAAGCTAAGAAATTTCATAATTCCCACATTTCCTTCTGTTGTTTATATATTTTCATAGCTCATAATCTGTAAAAAGATAAGAAAGGGAAAAAGAGAGGATTCCAACAAATAAAATAAAAAATGAAAGAAGAGCTATCACCACTGGTATCACAGAAATACAAAGGATCATAAGAGACTACTACCAACAACTGTTTGCAAACAAATTAGATAACCTAAAAAAAAATGGTAAGTTCCTAGAAACATACAACCTTCCGAGACTGAGTTAAGAAAGAATAGAAAATCTGAGCAGAACAAAGACCAGTAATGAAATTGAATCAGTGATCAAAATCTTCCCAATCAAGAGATCCCCAGATCAGATGAATTCACCTATAAATTCTTCCAAAAAAGATAGGAACTCCCATGTTTATTGCAGTATGATTCACAATAGCCAAGGTAGGGGAAAAATACACTTGTCCATTGTTGGTTGAATAGATAAAGAAAATGTGGTGTAAATATACAATGGATATTATTTAGCTTTTAACAAGAAGGAAATCCTCAGATGAACACAGAGGAAGGGAGGGAAAAATAAAATAAGATAGAAACAGAGAAGGAGGTAAAACATATGATAGGAGACAAACTGAAAGTTGCTGGAGGGGAGATGGGTAAAGGGGTGGGGTAAATGGGTGATGGGTATTTAGGAGGGTACTTTCAATGAGCAATGTTCTAAGCAAGTTATGAATCACTAAATTCTACCCCTGAAACTAATAATACAGTCTATGCTAACTAATTTGAATTTAAATAAAATCTAAAAAAAAAAAAATAAAGATGTTAGGTGAAAAAAAAGAAAAAGAAAGAAATCCTGCCACTAATAACAATATGGATGAAACTTAAGGATATTATTCTAAGTGACATAAGCTTGGCACAGAAAGACAAAAACCGTTCACTTACATGTGGAATCTCAAACATACAAACACATGAAAGCAGAGGGTAGAATGGTGGGTACTAGGGGCTAGAGAGTGGTATGGTTGAAGAGGCATTGGTCAGAAGGTACAAAGTATCAATTGTACAAGATGAATAAAGATCTAATAATGTACAGCACCATGACTATAGCTAATAATACAATATTGTGTACTTGAAATGTACCAAGAGAGCAAATCTTAAGTGTTATAACCACACACACAAAAAATGGCAACTATGTGAGGTGGTGGTTATGTTAACAGCTTGATTGTAATAATCATTTCACAATGTATAAATATATAAAAACATCACATTTTACACTTATATACAATTTTTGTCAATTTCACCGAAAGCTGGGGAGGAAACCAGTGCAATGAAACTTGTAATAATAGTACGTAACACTGAGAAACGTGGTCAAACTGATTTATATAATTTTAAAAGTCCACTCATTTATGGATGCACTTCAGGTCTCACTTACCTTGTGAGAGTAAACAAAACTTATATGCTGTTTTGCTTATTTTAAGAGAAAGAAACTATTGGGGTTTTGAGGGGTTTTTTGTTTTTGTTTTTGTTTTTTAGGAATGTGAATGGCATTTTATTTTTTTTTTCTCTTGAGTCCCATCTAGTTATTCATGAATTAAACTGAAGGATGATCTTCTGCTTGAAAAGCTTTATAAGATATAATTTTGTGATATACATGTAATTAGAGGCTTATGTAATCACTATAGCTTGTCATTTTAATAAGTAATTAAACATACCTTTAGCCTAACAAAAGATACTGAGATTAAACAATGCCCATCCCTTCCAAATGGTATTATTACCAGTTTTTTTCTCCTTTGTTATTACCATTACCAAAATAATGTTTAAATTGCATATTTTCTTTTAGTTAGATAATGTATACCCGGCATGGACTATGTTAGATTTTCCCATAATTATAATAAAGTAATTTCAACAGAGTTCTTTTGTAAGGATGTCTTACAAGTTTATTTTTGGCTAAAACATGGTATCTCCTTTGATAAAATAAAGATTTATATTCATGTGTGAAGATACTCCAGGTTCTTCATAATGATGATAGCCAAGGAGACAGAAAGCTACAGCCTTCTACCCATTTCCTAGTGCCAGTTAAAGAGAACTGAAAGGATGCATTGCCACAGGAGCCCATGGAGTGACTGACAGATGGGCTGTCTTGTGCAGGTTTTACAAGTATTAGATCTGTGCCTCAACTCAGAAAGTTGAGGAACATTCTGTGAATGACAGAAAAACAACTTTACAAGATGCAGCTGCCGGCTCACACGCTTTTTGGTGGTATATGTTGGGAGGAAAGAAAAAACACCAGACCTATATATACCATCCCTAAAGTCTTTCTGTGCGGGGTGGGAGAAAGGGGAAACGTTGGATGATAGAGTATGAGGTAAGGATGGGGGCAGGGAGAGGGATGTATCCTCTTTTCCTCCCACATAAAAATGTGGAATGTGTCTGTGTCTTTCTGTCTGCTAACTCTCCCCTTTTTCATAGGTGCTGTAGATAATGGTAACAAGCAACATTCTGTTTTTTTCTTTTGTAGTCCCCACAAATGACTTTGCTCCAGCAGGAAGTACACGCATGCCTGACTAACCACCAACAGTCATCCTAGCATCCCTTTCATTAGAGCTTGCTCTTTTACAGGTGAATGTTGTTTGCACTGAATATCTGAATTGAATATAATATTTTCTTGTAGACTGCTTCTTTCCAGAAATATTTCATTTTTGCAACCACAGAATAATACTTTGGGGGACTTTTACTTTTGGATGAAATGGTAAACATGGAGCAATAAAAAAAAATCATGATGATTGTCCAACTTTATGTGCATTTAGTATCTGATATAAACTAGCAGTGCCTTTGATGAAATTTGGAAGTTTTTGTGTTTGTGAGTGAACGGCTAAGAAAGAAGTCTTGAATCATTTTTGGTCCAAAAATGTGATTTTATTATAGCTTGGGGACAGGACCTGTGGGCAAAAGGAGCTGGACTGGGATTGTGAGGTGTGACATTATATACTTTTTGATTAGCGGGGATTAGGGATACATCTCTAAAGAATTTGGAAGCAAGGTTTTCAAGACCTTGAGGGGCTAGCTGCTGTTAAGATAAGGTTATTTTTAGTCTTTAATAAAACATAAACATAAAGGCACTAAAGCAGTCATGAGTTCCTTGAGGAAGGTCACGCCCTGCATTTTCGGGTATCTATCAGTGGGCTGTAAACTGTAAGGAGATTTAATTTAAGCTACATTTCTCTTGCCTTTGTTTCTCTCATCACCTTTATTTTGGATTTTGAATACTATAGATAAAACATTCAATTGATTTCATTTTCACCATCAGCACTGTTTGAAATATATCGATGGCACTGTATAGCTCCCTCTGGTGTTTAACACCTGAAAATTCTTGTTAATTTGGTCAAAGACAAGTAGGCAAAAAAGGAAAGAAAGAAAGATGTCTCTGCTGCAATAGAAGGGAGGGCAGACTAACTGGAATTGTTTTTTCCATTAAACTGTCTTTCTAATTGGGCTCTATCAAGAAGGGTATTATTTAAAATCTCTGTCTTTCCCGGAAACCAGTCAGGAAGCTCTGGGCTTACACCAGGCACTTCGTTACCATGTGGTGCGTCAGTGAGGGAACTGTTCTGTGAGAAACTGTGAGCAGCAATTAAATCAACTCCCCAGCTATCCAGTCCAATCTCTGCAGTGTTCTAACTGTAATTACACAGAAAATGAGAGAGTTGGAAAGGTGGAAAGTGATGGAAGGGAAAGGAAAACAAGAGAAGCTCTAGAAAGGATTAAAGAAAAGAAATAAAATAAAGAAATAAAGAAAAATAAATAAATAAATAAATAAGGTTCCATACAACAATTTGTTCTTTTTTTTTTTTTTTTTTTTTTTTTTTTTGCTTTTCATTTGTGTATTACAAATTAAGTACGGTAACACAGATCATGATATTCATTCTGCATTTATGGACATGTATGGCATTCTAAGTGTGTTCATTTTTGTGACTCTAAGACATATTTAGAATCAATTCTATGCTCTTTATACTCCAGTCTAGGTATGAGTTCATTTAATTCAATCAGTTTAAAAGTTAAATATTAATCCAATTTTAGAGGTGAAGAAACCCAGTCTCACGTAGGTTTTATAATTTTCCCAGGTCTACAAATAGTAGATTGAGATTGGAGCCTGAATCAGTTTGATGCCAGAGCCCATGTTCTTTCCACCAGACAGTGCTTCCTCTTTCAAGTCTCAAGATTGACACATGCACATTCCTTAAAAGTCATAGTATGATTGCTCCCAACTATGATTTTATTATCACCACTCCGTTATTCATTTTAGACAGTGAATACACTCAGTGATTAAGCTGTAACTTTTTCTTGATACTTATATCTTTTATTGTACTTTTTCATTCTGTTACTGTGTAAAGCAACAGTTTCTACAGAATGAAAAAGTGCTTCAACTTGTAACAAAATATAAGAGGGCCTGTGATGTTTCTAGTGTATTTCTTGTATAACTGAATAAAATACAAAAAAAAAAAAAAAGAAAAAGAAAAAACAATTGCCCTTGTAAGAGGCTGACTAGGCATTCATTTTATGTGAGATCCATGCTAAGAGCTTGAGAAGCAGTCAAAAAAGAGGTTAAGATCATATGCTTTGCCCCGACTTAGGTGCTTAGGTTGGAATCTGGACTAGTCCACTGGACAGGTGTGCGGTACCCACAACTTAGCTGCAATGTCAGAGTTTGAGTTCCCTGGTCTGCAAAGTTGGCATAATGATGCTATCTACATTTGAGCATGATCTTGTGAATTAAATGACTTCACTGAGATCCAAGTGCATAGAACAGTAGCCTGAAACATGAGAAATGCACTGTTAAGTATTCCTATGGGAAATGGAGACACGGTAAGAAAATAGGTCACCAAGGGCACAGAGCCAGATAAGTGGCCCAGCGAGGACTTGAACCAGATGATGCTGGATCTAGCATGTGAATCTGAATGTTCTCTCAGCAACACTTAGTGGAACCAATGATCATTTTGGAGTGTCACTGCCTTCATTAAGCATAAACAATTTTTGTTGTTTTATTTTCTTTTACTGAAACTCACTGACAGGAGACTGGCTAGAAGAGAATCTAAGTTGAAGCTACACATATGGCAAGGTCACTGGAGACTTTCCTACTCCTCCCAGTTGAGGCCTCTGTGAACAATTTCCCTCCCCATCACACATGTAATGAATGGCTGAAGATGAAGGCTTAGCTAATCTTTAAGGCACATTCAGAATAATCCTTTATTGAAAAGCAGATTCTAGAAATGATGCTTCAGAGTAACAACAGGTTTTTAACAAATGTCCACGCTGACCTTTTAACATCTCTATCCATGCTTAGTAATGTCTTCATGAGCCTGCAGTTTCTGAGATTTGAGAAATGCCATGAAGGGAAGAAAAACCCTGATAATTACTTAAAACTACTTTTTCTGTCTAGCAACCAGAGAATGTGTATATATTTGTGTATGAAAAAAAATGGGGAAAAAAGTACCTCTTCCTGCTTCTGTTAGTCTCTAGGTCTTTATTATGAAGTTAATGTTCCTTGCCTTCTCTCCAGTATTTCATCCCTAGGGAACTACTGAGCGTTTGCAAACTGAAAGCACATATTGCAACTGAAGGCAGATTTTAAGGTTTACAGGCTTTAGGCAAATACTGCCAAATATCTATGACAGGCCTATTTTTGTAGCCCCAGTGTTAGACTTCAGTATGGTCTTTAGAGATCTGAAGATTTAGGAAAAGGAAATTTTACATATGCTTTTTAAAAAAAATTGATTTTTTCCAGTTCAGAGGAAACAATACAGACCTAACTCTGAGTCTGCGCTATTTTCTTTGAAGAAGGGGTTTTAAAAGATGATGTCAAGGGATCCATCTCTCTTTTCCATTGTTTTTCCTGTCTGTAACATGGAAACCAGTGAACATGGTACAAAAATTATGTAGCCCAATGTAAGACTATCTTCTCATATTGGGAAGTCTCATCAAGGGGGAGTTTAAATTTAGGTAATCTGCATCTGGAATGAAAATATTTAAGAGGAATTCCTATTACATGATCCAAGGAATAATTCAAGAACATATTTATAAGACTACCTTAGTGTCTTTGTAATAGTGTTGCAACAGTCATAATCATGTTTTGATTAAATGTTTCCTGGGAAAAATCTGTTTCTTTGAGCCACCCAAAATTAACTGAGAGTTCATCCACTTACATAATTCAGTGAAACATGATATAAAGAACTGGGGTAGCCACTATTTTATATTGAAGAGCAAATAGTTTTTTTCACTTTCTTCACAAGTGTCAGAAGAAATGATTGACCCATGGAAACATCTTCATTAGCACTATACACACCAATAACAATTGACATTTCATGCATCTTTTTTGTGGTGTAATATTAATAATTCAGTGTCAGGACTTGTGTTTTAGGTTAATGTTTTGAAAAACAAATATTTCAAAATGAAGTGAATTTCAAATCCTGATGTTACAAATGTCTTTGCATTGAAATTTTCTTTTGTAGCTTTTTTTGCATTCATATTTTATTTTTTATTTGAGACACAGAAACAAGGGCCACACTTTCCTATTGACATAATCAAGTTTCTGGATTTAATGTTTGTAGTAGGCATCTCAAAGCTTAGCTATTGACCTTTTGTCAAGGCCTAGCTATCCACATGCATGTCGACTCTGCAGGTGCAAAGAAAATATACAATGCTAAAAGAGTTTAGTTCTAATTTGGTTTAATCAAATCTAAGAGAAGGGAAGTAATTTCTAAACAGTGAAAGCTCTTGTGCAAGTTTAAGTAAGTAATTTAGTTCTGCCACCTATTCAGTATTATTTACTCTGAATTTATCCATGTTTGATTTATGTATATATTATAATGGCATAATTTTATGTTCCAACCCCTAGCTTACTAACATACTTCAAAGAATTAGATGACATAGAGCCAACTTTCAATGATTTTTTTTTTTTATTGCACATAGAGCAATGGGGATAATGATACCAATTCCACATGGGAAACAATTAAAATGGGATAAAAGCTCTAAAATGCAGAACCCTACATTTGTAAGGAATTGGAACGATCTCATGAATAGTATTTGTGATTTAAAAAATTTGGATCTCCCATGGTGTCAGTTTTACTCCTTGATTTCACTAAACATTTATCTGATGCCTCTTACACATGTCCTATATTTTCTCTGGGCTGGGAATACAAAGAGAAAGAGATCTACATATGCCTGCTTTATGAGGGCTAACTAGTGAGCAAGTGTTGACTGTACTGTAACTTGTATATTAATAATTAGCTTTAATTGGATTGATTTTTATTAGCTGGTATTTCCCCTAGTATTTTTGAATTAACCATTTACATTATTAATGGTTGAGAAAAAGTCAACAAAATTCCTCATAGTCATCACTCCTTTGGCTACATTTATAGATACTTTCAAAAATAGAACTTACTGTAGAGATCCTCACGCAGAGCAAATTTTATAAAAGCTAACCCACTTCTTTCTTGGAAGTATTTGTTTTATATTTAACAAAGTTTAAATAGCTTTTTCTGGAATATCTTGTGGAGGTCCATGTTCAAATATATCTTCAACTTTTTATCTATATTTCCTGTAATAATTTTTTCCAACCTCCCACTGACAAATTTCATCTAAAAGTAGATTTGATACCAAGAAGAAAGTTACAGTATTTTCTTTTCATCTTATTTGAGATTTACTGTCTTCTTCCCTTAATTTATACTAGTACTGGATCAGGTAAATTAAATCCACACAATCACAGAAAAGTTATTTAAGGGAAAACATAATCCATCTACCAAAACATGTTATATTCTAATTGTTCTTAAAAATTTGAGTACAGATTTACACTTACCTTTCACAAGCAAGCAAACTCACACTTACTCTTCCTCATATGTTGATGGATACTTTTTTTTTTTAAGACTTTATTTATTTACTTGACAGAGGCACAAGCAAGGGGAGTGGCAGAGGGAGAGGGAGAAGCAGGCTCCCTGCTGAACAGGAAGTCCCATGGATGTGGGGCTCCCTGAGGGGCTTAATCCCAGGATCCCAAGATCATAACCTGAGTGGAAGGCAGATACTTAACTGACTAAGCCACCCAGATGCCCCAATACTTTCAAAGTAAATTCCACAACATAAAATGTCCCGCAGTAGGGGAGATTTAAAATAAACCCAGCACCTGAAATTGTTGAATTACCATCTAACCATAAGAAATTATAATTGCTGTAATTATGTGGAAAAATATGTATGATATTTAGGTAAAAAATCTTAGAACACATTATTATAAATCAATTCTAATTCCCATGTTGGGCTTAAAACTTTTATACTCAACTGAAATATTTTCAGAGAAAACATGATTGTCAAGTCAAACATTTATAATACTACCTAATATAGTAAACAAATTTTTATAAAAAACAAGGACTTTTTATTTAAAAAAAAAACTGAAGAGGATAACTTCATGTTTTTAAATTATCCCTGGAGTCAAAACTTTTTTCCAAACTAATATACATTAGAATTAATGTCTAGAATTCTGTCTTGTTTGCATTGCAGTCCCATCCTTGGAAAGCGAAGTAAAGTCCAATTTAAGGCTCCATAAGTGGGTTTGAACATGAAACCACAGCTCAGATGTGTAAGAAATATCACCACTTTTCTTTGTTAGTCAATACACATGATACTATGCGTCTACAACTTTATATACAGATGAGAAATTAGCATTTAGACATTATCCCCACCATTTCCTCTCAATACGCCTGCCCAAATTCCTTCCATTTTAAATTTCCATTCTCCCCCATATACCAAGATAATACATTGAAACAGAAGTGATTATTGCCTTCAGTGGGAGATGGAAAAATTTGGAGAATGAAAACTAACATTTCTCTAAATTATCCAACTAGACTAGAATGGAGTAGGAAGCTCAGACACAAATGGAAGAGGACAAACTTTTACAGCACTCTCTGTTCGGCACTCTGCTCTTTTCTCTCCTACATAGCTAGTGTGGTATGATCTTTGAAAGCAGAGGAAGATGTTGGAAATGGAACTATTACAAGGAAATTTGCATCTGATGTTGCAGGAATTAAATCTCCCAAGAAATATGTGATGCTTGCCATAAAAAAATACTGCAGCATAAGTATCTACTCATTCTTTAATTGCATTAAATAAATATTGTGCTCTGAACGTAGTAAGTTAAGTACGAAGGTATCTGAAGTTGAAAATATCTATAGGATAAGTTCCTTAAAGAAAGGCAGATTCTAAAATGAGTGATTCTGAATGATCCCTACTTCCTAGTCGTCATGCACTTGTGTGATCTCTTGCACTTACAATAGGCTGGATTTGTTTACTTGTTTTTAATGAACAGAATATGGCAGAAGTAATGGGATGTCACTAACAGATTAGGTTATAAGAAAACTATGGCTTTTGTCTTGAGCACACTCTCACTCTGTCTTGGATCACTCACCCTGGGGGAGTCCAACTGCCTTGCCATGAGATTACCCCATGGAGAGACCCACTGAACCAGGGACAAAGACTTGGCAACAACCATGCCGTGATCTTGGAGTTGGATCCTCCTTGAAGCTGACCTTCAGAAGAAACCCCAACCTCAGCCCCACAGCTTGACTGCAACCATATGAGAGACCTGAGACATAAGCTCTGCCCAGATTCTTGACCCAAAACAATGAAGTAATAAATGTTTGTTAACCTACAATGTTCAGAGTAATGTATTACAGAGCAACAAAATTGAATACACCATGGCTTTATATCTCTGTTCCAGATGTGTTACCTTGGATCTAGACTCTCAAAACGTTTTGTCAAATAAAAGAAAAGAAGAGAAAAATCTTGAGGATTAATAAGGTAAAAATACAGAAAACTGATTTAAAATATGCAGTGATCACAATGCATGATGTCTCCATATTGATACTGATTTTTTTTCAAGTAGTGAATTCTTCTCTTTTTTAGACATATTTTCTTTTCATTAGATATATATGCCAAGAATCATTTCATAAACATGAATTAGGTAGAAATGTTATAATTCTATGTTGGTATGTAATAATTTGTTCAAACTTTAAAATTTTTATGTATCAAAAAATTTTATAGTAACTTGATTTGGTATTTGCTTGGTAGTAAATGGCTTGCTTTGTTACAGGAAATTAGATGGTGCTGCTGTTATCCTTTGATAGCAAACAACTTGTCTTTCTGGCACCGTTGTACATGCTGACATTCTTAGAGTAGCTGTGATTTCAGGGAGAGGTTAACTTAATTGTTTATGCTACTGATATTTGTTCAGATTTCCTTCCAGGAAAAAAAAAAATGATACTGTTTAGCATGTTAAATGCCATTTCATTTACGTATGTAAACGCTTCTATATGAAAAGCTCTGTGTTTTGCTTAAATCAAAAGTGAAAAAGGTGAATGAATATGAATAGACCTAGGAGCAAAGTAAAAATGGTGCCAGAAATTAAATGTTGAATTTTTTCACCTTTCTTTTCAAAGTGTTTACTGAGTGCACACTTGTTTTTAATGAACAGAATATGGCAGAAGTAATGGGATGTCACTTACAGATTAGGTTATAAGAAATTCTTAGAAGGTTATAAGAAATTGATAGTCATAAAATAGTGGTAGATGGCAAATATATATCTGTACTGAGACATCTCTTATTGAAATAATATTCCATTCTTTATTCTGACCACAGCTCTTCAAAGCAATACTGTTTGGAGAAGATGATTAAAAGGCTCTTTTTTGTTTATTATTTTTGCATTGTTGTTGCTCTTTGACAGTGTAAGAACTCCTAAAGATGACAGGCCATGTGTTAGAAAACTGTCAAGATTATTAGTAGATATTATCCTATGTATGATCTAACCTGTTGATTATTTATATGCCATGTGTTATTCAGGAGGACAACCCTGTGAGTAACAGGATCAGGTGGCCCTTCCAGTCTACTGGCATTCCATGGATATTTCTTCTCTCTGATTTTACCTATTATTAGCAAACAGTTTAGATCCAGGAACAGAAAGCTTTAGACCATACCAGGGTGCCTGGGTGGTTCAGTCAGTTAAGAATCTGCCTTGGACTCAGGTCCAACCCAGGGTTGAGTTGGGCTCCCTGCTCAACGGGGAGTCTGCTTCTCCCTCTACCCCTCCCCACTTCTTGTGTGTTTTCTCTTTCTCATGCTCTCTCCCTCTCTCTCTCTCTCAAATAAATTAAAAAAAAATTTTTCTTAAAAAAAAAAAAAAGAAAGCTTTAGACCATACTTATATAGCTTTGAGCTTTGAGTGACAAATAATCAAATGATACATGTTGAAATTAAAGCAGCATGGAGGGGAAAATTTAATAGTTCCTTTAGCTGAGGTATTTTACTCAATTACTTTTGTCTTCTGAGATAAAACACAAACAGATTCCACAATGTTCATGGGCACTGGAATATATACAATTTTTTATAGTGCTTTGCTTAGAATGATGGGATAGATAGTAATGATGAGACATTAAAATTACAATTTATTGTTTAGCTATGACTTCTTTGGTAGCTGCAAAAGGAAATGAATAGGCAAGCCCAGCCCCTGGTAAGAAATAGATGAACTAGCTTAAATATGTAACTTGAAGCCTTTGTCTACCCTTAAATGAGATTCAAGTCATATCTTGTTTCTTAATGTATTTAATAGTTTCATTTTATTGAAGTTTAAGCTCCTTTAATAATAAAAGTCAGTTATGTTGGATTATACCTGGCACTTCTAGCTTCTTTTTGCTAAGGAAAGGAATGAAAAACTGGTGTTTCCTGAATGTATGGAATCAGATTACACTAGTTTAATAATATTCATTTCACATGAATATTTCATAAGGAAATAACGTAAATAAATTTCAATATAACATAATTTCATTTTTCTAGCACTTACTTAGTAAAAGTTTAATTCTATGTGATATATAAGGTAAAGAAACTTTCTATCAGCAGTTTGGGTTCATAATGAAACAGCTATAATCTATAAGGAATCTCTCATGCTTAGCTGTCTAAAGCTTACTATTTTATTTCAAATATCCACCAAGTGTTCTTTCAGTTCTTGATTTAGTTAAGAATAATTAGTTTTATCAACTGGTGGCCCACCAAAGAATTCTAAAAAATCAGTTTATGATCCATTTGAAAGATCAATGTAAGATCAGTGGATAAAAACTACTAATAATTAAAAGACCAATTTAAAAGATTAATAAAAATCATTAAAAATAGCCTCCCAATAGCCCACAGTTCAGACCATAATATTATGGTCTGAATATTCCCCAAGTTTATACATATGTCAGAATTTAT
Source organism: Lutra lutra (assembly GCF_902655055.1). Classification (NCBI taxonomy): domain Eukaryota; kingdom Metazoa; phylum Chordata; class Mammalia; order Carnivora; family Mustelidae; genus Lutra; species Lutra lutra. The sequence continues at coordinate 46,725,881 of NC_062283.1, read as the reverse complement.
TTTGGTCTTCTGTAGGTACAGGAGACAATGACTGTGTAGAGTTCCACATTCTAGGACAAGACTTTTCTTTCTAACCCTGGAAACAAATAGGATCCATTTATTTAATATTCATGTTCCAACAGTGGAACTTTCTTTCTGTAATGGGCCCCATACTTAAGAAACATATCTCCTGAGAGAGGCATGGGGTAGGGAGGAGTAAGTGCGGATCAGAAATGCTTCTTCTTCTCTATTGGTTATTCTATCTGACAGAGGGGACCAAGATGGATCACAAGTAGGTCATCTCTCTTCACTTGCGTATATAAAGCTTTACCTATAATCAAAACATTACAGATGTGTGAAGCTGGTGAGAATTATAAAATTAATAATGCTGAAGTAGTTAAAAATTATTGGGGTACAATTTAAATGTTTTCTTTATGTATTAAACCAAAAGAAATTCCGGAAAATTTAAATATTTAAAATTTAAATATAAATAAAAATTTAAATTAAATATATTAAATATATTAAATATACCATTTAATTTAAATATAAATAAAATTTAAATTTTTATTTAAATATTTAAAGAAAAATTAAATATTTTAAAACCAGGACTAAAAATTTAGAATAGTCTCTTGTAAATATTTATAAATCTCTTTTTGGAAGAAAGTTTTCTAATCCAAAGGGAAAAATGACAAAATGATTCATGTATTTGATATCTCTGTTTTTTGAACTATACAAAATAATTTAAAGTAAAAAAAAATAATAAACTAGGCCAACTATTTGAGAAAAAAAATATCAAACTTCACTCAAAATGTTAAAAACCCCAAAGTACAACCAAGAGGAATGCACAGATAATGGATCAGATAACTTATGAAATAGAAACTGTAAGGAGCACCTGGGTGGCTGAGTCAGTTAAGCATCTGCCTTTGGCTCAGGTCATGATTCCAGGGTCTTCAGGTGGATCCCCGCATTGGGCTCCCTGCTCAGTGGGAAGTTGGCTTCTCCCTCTGCTCCCTCTGCCCTTTCCCCAGCTCATGTTCTCTCTCTCTCAAATAAATAAAATCCTTAAATTTTTTTTTCACACATATAGAAGTGTAAAGTAGGCAATTTAGATCTCATATTGTGGCCCCATGATCCCTATAGGGTATCTCAGTCCTTCTTTTTGCTCCATTATTTTTAGTGCACAGTTTCAGGTCTAAGATGGCTGCCTAGAGAACCTGCTACTATTTCCATATTCCAATGAGGAGGAAGTGAAAGGAAGAAGTGTTACCTCTAACCATTTTTAAGAGATTTCCTGGAAATTCCATATAACATAAACAGCACACCCTCCTACAGGGTTAGTAAGGCATACTTAACTATAGGATAGTCTGAGAGAGCCTGTAGCACTAGCTTTTAAAAAAAATCAGAAAGAAGGAGAAATGAATACAGTATATGTTTTGGAGGGAAGAAGGTAGCAGAAGGATAGCAGTCTTTGTACACATGGAAAGTTTTTACATTGTAATATTTTAAAAAATGAGGTTTGAATAATTTAAATGGTAGGATATCAAATAAATACTGCTTGGAAAAAGACTCAAAGTAAATGCCACCAAATTTTAACAATATTTTCTCTAAACGGCAGTGGAATAAGTCATTCTGGCTTCATTATAGTTTTCCTGTATTTTCCAAGTTTCTTTTTTGTATGAGTTTTTATTACTTTTATAATTCAAAAAAACCTAACTTCCCACTCCACCTAACTTCGACCTCAAAATGTTATAAGACCGGGTTGTCAGTTGGAAACATGAACTCAAAAAGGAAGGCAAATTTTAGATGACTCATTCGAAAGATTCAAGGAGTAGAAGTGACTTAATAGTAATTACCAGATTTAAGAAAAGAACCTGAGTAGACGATGGCATGGGCTTGAGCATTAAATTTGCCTCATGACAAAGATAACTGTGGTAAATCCAAACACAGATGCTATGTAATGTGTGGAAAATGTCAAACTGGACAGTCAGAGGAGAGGTGAGTTTTCGATACATAGATATGAACTCATCCACTTGAGTGGACACTGCAGCATGTTCCAAATCCCTTCCAGTTCAGGAATGAGACACTTATTCCTCCAGCTTCTGAGAATATTGACAGTTTTGAGAGTGTGGAAAGGGCCCCTCTTCACAGATTCCTTTCACTAGGGAGAATGGCCACACCCACGATCAAATCTTCCCTGAGGCATTTCAAATCCATCCATGGATTCAGCTGCTAGGTTTGTTTGTGTGGGGTGGGGAAAGTGTTAAGGATGGTAGAGACAATTCTAAACAGCATCCTCTCTTTGGAGCTCTATGTAAAATGCTGCAGGCTTTGTCCAGTCTATGCCTCAGCCCAGCTTCTCACCCTGTCCAAACTTTCTTTCTGCTCACAGGTATTATCTCAAGACCTTCCCAAATAAATGACTAAAAGGATACATATCTCAATCTCAAAATCAGCTTTCCAGGGAATCTAACAAGCTCAAATCGTGGTAAAAATTAAAACCATAGAAGTAAGACTTCTACTGAGAGAAAAAGAAAAAAGAAAGCTGAAAGTCTGGATAAGATGAAAAGAAGAATAATCAAATGCCATGTCTAGAAATACAGAAATACTTTAAGGTGGGGGGGGCACTCGGGGCAACAAATGTAAATGAACTAAACGTTAGTTTCCCTACATAAAATTGTGGACAGGTTAGGAACCAGATGCCAAGAACAGAATGAAAGATATGATTGAATGGTATCTAGAGAAGAAAGTGAGTGGTTTTAAATTTGTTTGTGGGAGCTCTAGGAATACTTTCAAACAGTAGGAAGATCCTATAATGACAGAGGAAGTAGAGCTGCAAATACAAGAAAATGTGAGTAACGTAGGGTGTCCCAAAGGTGGTTATTAGAAGGAAGTTTCAGACTACAGGAGAAATACCAGGTTTAAACATCCATGAATATTTCTGATCTTTGTTCAGGGAAATGGAGGGCTGGAAACATCATTAATCCTATTCTCACTTCAAGAAAAAACGATGAGCTAGATGCAAGTTTGTGGCTTTTTAAAGAAACTTTCAGAGAGATGAAATTGCAAGACAAGCACCTAAGCTGAAACCTTGGGAGAAGCAGGTACGGGCAGGGAGAGATGAGATGCAAACATTTGCTTCTTTGAAAGTTATGTCTCTGTACTTCAATTAGAAAATTTGAAAGATGTATCGAAAGAGGCTGAGTGCAGGCTAATGAGAAGGGTGAAGCTCCAGGAGACCAAGTCACACCCTCTTTCTCCATGAACCTCATCAGGTGCTTGAGAGAAGCCTAAAGATAATCCTGAAGAAAGTCTTCTTCATGGTACAGACTTGGGGAAGGACAGCAGCCACTGGGAGATGGAACTCTGTCCAGTTTCTCCCTCATCTCTCCTGTGTGACAAACTTTGTAATCTGTGATTGGAACACACAACAGAAAATCCTACCCTTTGGATACTCATGAGAAGTCACTGCTACTGGGAGAAGGGATACAAGGGAAAAAAATAAAATAAAAACAACTCTACCACTGGAGGAGATTTGTGCTGGATCCCAGTTTGGACCTGGAAGAAGAACAGGAGTGCTTGTGAAGACCATGTACCAGGACCCAGGAAGCCAGTGCCTGTCAAAGTCTTGAGACTTCATTAGAACATCAGAGCACAACTCCCCGTTACCTTCAAGCAAACAGTCACCGTGTAAAAGTAATAGATAAATATTAATGGGAAAGCTACAAGACTCAAGTGCTCTCTGAGATGCAACAGAAGATCAGAAACTATGGGTGGATCAGTCATTGAGAAAAGTCTTCTGGCAAACAGCCCTCATAGTAAACCAAATGTGCACTGTAGCTAGCCATGGCAATATTAAAAACTCAAGCTAAGCTTAAGTCTTGACTTGATTAATACAGTCCCTCACATCTAGAAGAAAGACATGTCCATTACAAACCATAAAAATTATGTATCTTCGCCTCTTCAGTATGTGTATCTTTCAACAAAAGACATGCCAAACGGCTAGAAGAATAAACACCCCTAAGACAATCGATAGACGTAAAGTCAGACATGACACAAATGTGGAAAATTTTTGATGAGGAATGTAAAATAAATTTAATTGTTGAATTGGATAACACATTAATCTCTCTAATAGCAAAAGCATATAATATGCAAGAAAAGGTAGGTAATTTTAACAGAAAAAATGTAAAATATGAGAAAAAATCACACAGAAATGCTAGTGATGAAAAACACAATAACAAAAACAAATAATGTCTTCATTATTTTTACAAGCAAATAACACAGCTGAGGAAAGAATCAGTAAAAATACATAGGTCAATAATAATTATCAAAACTGAAACATGAAGAGAAAAAAAATAATACAGCATCCAATATTTATGAGGCAGATGAGTATTCAACTCAGGAGACAAAAGAAAGAGAAAAGAAAGGTAGCAGAAGAAATATTGGAAGGAATACTACCTTAAGACTGTCCCAAAAATAATGTCAGCAAGCAACTAAAAAATCTAAGACACTCACAGAACTCCAAATAGGATAAATGTAAATGCACAAAAACATATTCATGCACACACACACACCTCAGATATACCATAAATAAACTATTGAAAACAAAAGGCAAATATAAAATCCTCAATTTATCTAGAGAAAAATGATACATGACAGGAAGAGGAAGACAGATATTAGTAGAACAAGACTTCTTGTCAAATAATAATACCAGAAGACAATGAAATCTTTAAAATATTCAGAGAAGAGTATCTGTCAAACCAGAATTCTAGACCCAGGGTGAAAAAAAAAAAAAAAAAAAAACAACAACAAAAAACCCTATAAAAAACAAACAAACAAGCAAACAAAAAAAACAAAAAAAAAACAGTTTTCCTTAAAAAAATACAGGCATCTGGGTGGCTCAGTCAGTTGGGCATCTGCCTTCCTCTCAGGTCATGATCCCTGAGTCCCAGAATTGAGCCCCATGTCAGGCTCCTAGCTCAGCAGGGAGTCTGCTTCTCCCTCTGCACCTCACTCTGTTCTCATGATCTCTCTCACTCTCTCTCTCAAATAAATACGAAAAATTTTTTAAAAAATACAGGAGAAATAAAGAATTTCTCAAACAAAAACAGAGAATTCATGTCCAAGAGACATATACTTCACCAAATGAGAAAGGAAATTATTCACCAGACAGAAACCTAATCAACACCAAAAAAACAGAATTAATTGTTCCTTTATTTTTTTTTTAAGATTTTATTTATTTATTTGTCAGAGAGAGAAAGAGAGAGAGAGAGAGTGAGCACAGGCAGACAGAGTGGCAGGCAGAGGCAGAGGGAGAAGCAGGCTCCCCACAGAACAAGGAGCCCTATGTGGGACTTGATCCCAGGACGCTGGGATCATGACCTGAGCCGAAGGCAGCTGCTTAACCAACTGAGCCACCCAGGCGTCCCCTGTTCCTTTATTTTTAATTGTGCTTTAAGAACTGCCTGCTGGGGCGCCTGGGTGGCCCAGTGGGTTAAGCCTCTGCCTTCAACTCAGGTCATGGTCTCAGTGTCCTGGGATCGAGTCCCGTATCGGGCTCTCTGCTCGGGGGGAGCCTGCTTCCCCCTCGCTCTCTCTGCCTGCCTCTCTGCCTACTTGTGATCTCTCCCTGTCAAATAAATAAATAAAACCTTTAAAATAAATAAATAAATAAAAACTGCCTGTTTAAACAGAAATGGAGGCAATGTATCTTGTTGATAGTATATGTAAAAATAAATATATATGACAATAGTTCAAGAATGGCAGAGTAGTTTGGGAATATAATTTTGTAAGGTCCTTACATAGCATGTAAAGAAATTAATAACATTTGAAAGTAGACTCTCATTAATTATAGATGTATATTATAAACTTGTGTGTATACAAAATGTGGCATAAATAGTAAGTTGAGAGAACATAATTCTGAATCAATTAAATCCAGAGACAACCAACCAAGAAAAAGAAATACAAAGCAGAGAGGGGGCGCCTGGGTGGCTCAGTGGGTTAAAGCCTCTGCCTTTGGCTCAGGTCATGATCTCGGGGTCCTGGGATTGAGCCCCACATCGGACTCTCTGCTCAGCGGGGAGCCTGCTTCCTCCACTCTCTCTCTCTGCCTGCCTGTCTGCCTACTTGTGATCTCTGTCTAATAAATAAATAAAATCTTTAAAAAAATAAAATAAAATAAAATAAAAGCAGAGAGAAAAGATAGAATGGAATACAGCTATCAAAATAATAGTTTTAATTCAAATATATCAATAATCATTTAAATATAAATGATCCAACCACATTAGGTAGATGGATGGATAGATAGAGAATATAGATACATACACACATATACACACACATGCATTATTGCATAGAGATAGCTGGGCGTATCTGTGCATATACTAATATACTTATATATATACACGTATATATATATATACGTGTATATATATATATATACACTACAATATACTAATAACACCCCTATATATATGTGCATATATACCATGCATATATATATGTGTATATGTGTGTGTGTGTGTGTGTCTCCCATCTTTGTTCACTGAGAGGGGATTAGAAGCAATAATACCCCAGTACCCACGAGCACATCTACCATCCAGATCTTGGTTCCCAAATACTATTCTAAATAAAAGGCAACTTTGTAAAGTGCCTGATTCCCAGCCTGGGTCCTAGGAAATACAAGATGAACTTGGAACATCTTGTGGTGTTCATAACATAAGTACATGCACAAAAGGATGAGAACCTGTAGAACAGTCACAGAAGCTATTGAGAAAGAGCTCCTATTAGCAAAAGCTGGAATAATTTCAAAGATGAAATAAACAATAGTATTGGGTTAGAATTCATAAAGTAAGACCACAGTAATATATAAATTTTGAATAAGTGAATATATCAGAGAGAAAAGGCAATTCATCCTTACAGAAAAATTCCAGTTGTTAAATTTAGAATAAATGAAGTCAATAAGAAACCATCATTAGAAGACCATCATATTAATTGTTGCAAGCAAGATCCATTTATGTATGCTAAAATTTGTGAGTGGAAATTTAAAGAGAAGTAAGATATTTGCACAGTCCCAAAGTATCTCCTCCAATTTGGTTATTAATTACAAAGGAAAAACTAGTAGCTTTACAATAGAGAAAACCAGAAGACATAATCTTAACCAACCAACCAAACTTAATGTCACTAGTATTAGGATATGTAACCATGATGTATCCCTGATAGAACACACTGATAATGTAAAACATTTCGGTGGTATTCAAGTAAAAAATAAATAACCTCAGTCCAGTTATGGAAAGACATCAGACAAACCCAAGCAGAGAGACATGCTATAAAATAATAGGTCAGTACCTTTTAAGAGCATGAAAAGTAAGGAAAGGTAAGGAACTGTCACAGAGTGGAGACTAGGAGACATGATAACTGAAGATTTTGGAACAAAAATGGACATTGGAGGAAAGGCTGGTGAAATATTAAAAAAAAAAAAAAGACTAGTTTAGTGTTATTGTGGCAATGTCAATTTTTTATTAAAAGAAAAAGTTCCCGTGGTTATATAGGATGTTAACACTGGGGGAAGCTGGGTGTGGGGTGTATGGCAGCCCTCTGTCAAATCTTTGCAATTGCTCTGTGAGTCTGAAGTTATTTCAGTAAAATATTGTTACTGGAAACTAAGCGGGACTTGAGGCGTTTCTTCCAGAAAACAAGGACTTGATTATCAGGTATGTATTAGGTTCTGAATCTTAACGTCATGTATTTTTACTTGTTAAAAATTGTTTCAGTAAAAAGTATATTAGTAATATGAACTTCTGGTCTATTTGGAAGTACTTCCATTTGAAAAATGTGATATTTGCATGGAACTGTTTGAATCTTTGTGTTTTCTCTATTTCCCTTCACTAGATAGACTTGAAGCTATAATTTTTCCTTTTGATAAAGGAATAAAAAGTGAACATGTTATTGTAAATTCATGTTTATTAACAGAGATAAACTTAAATATATTTGTAAATTGATGTTTATTAACCAGAGATAAACTTGAAATACTAGAATATTTTATAAGCTTAATCCTAGGTAGTCTTATGAAAATGTATCTTTTTAAACTATCTTTTGAAAATATATTCACACTGGTTTTCAAGATATTTTAAGTTATATTTTCACCTCTTTTCAGAACTGCTTCCTCGAGGTTACCTTTTTTTTTTAAGACTTTATCTTTATTTATTTGAGAGTTCGAGAGAGTACAATCGAGGAGGAGGGGCAGAGGGAAAGGGAGAAGCAGGCCCCCCTCTGAGCAGGGAGCCAGATGTGGGGCTCCATCCCAGGACCCTGCTGTGATCATGACCTAAACCAAAGGCAGAGGCTTAACTGAGGGACCACCCAGGCACCCTGGGTGGAGGGGTGGCTCCTTTTTTTTTTTACTGAGGTGTAATTCACAAGGGATTACTTTTTTAAAAATTAGGCTCTTTACAACTGTGGCTGGGTGTTTTGCTCTAGTATTCCAGGAAGGACCATTTTATTTTTTACAGTCACTTCTAAAGTCATGTGGTCTTTAACTTTGAGGACTATTTTGCATATGAGTGCTAATGCAAATTTAAACCCAAGCAAACCTCTTTGCAGGTCCACTCATAAATGTTGACAACAGAAGAATGCCTTGCCTACTTTCTGATAGTATAGTATCAGTTCTGGACTTTGAAAAGCTGGGAAGAAACTCGATTTTCTTATTTGCATTAATCAGAAAGACAACTGGTCTGCAGGGTCCTCCCAGAGGAGCTCTTGCTTGAAGTTCTGGGCCCCGGGCAACTGGGTTATAGGGCTTTTCTTGGACTGCAGGCAGGTTCCAAGGGCTATGCCCGCCGCTAGTACGTGGGTTTAAAAACTGAGGGAGCTTGGACTGCTTTAGTCGGAAACAGTAGTGCAAGGAACCTGCAGTGGGAAGCAATGTGTTTACAGAAGCAGAAGGGGCTGGTTATCTCTTGCTCCCAGTAGGGCTTCTGGTTATTGTTAGTAATTTTCCATCTTCTGGGGCCTCCTGGCCTGGGCCTGCTCTGGGTAATTTTCCTCTTCAGTAGTACCAATTTTATAAACTTCTGTAGTGCAATGTGCTATTTTCCTGAGACAAACCAAAGGTTAATTTCTCAAAGTTCTTGCTGCCTGCTGTAGCAGCGTTTGATAGAGGATCTTTTATATACATTGGTGGTAGGTGAAAAATAAAACATCGCAAATTCTTTTTTTTTTGTTGTTAAGGCTTAAACCATGGACCATATTTTAGGTCCAAATTGTGCTAGTATGATGTAGAATGAAATTGCATTCTATTAACCAATATGAGTGTATTTCTGTAAGCAAGTTATGTTGAAATAAGGTTTTAAAAAGCAAAAAAATAAAAAATAAAATAATTAATTACTTCCATAGGAAACCTTTAAAGAAATGACTAAAAAGGGGTCATGGAAATGTCTATGAGCTTAAAACGTATATGAAAGTAACATTTAATAAAACAATTTAAATTTGAGAATTTTAAAAGCACCTGAGACTGACCTGCAAGGAATGGAGAACTAACAAAGTTAAACTATAACATGAACCTCCTCACCAAAATTAACCTTCATTTGCTATTGAAGACCACTCGGGGTCAAGAACAATCTCAGCCCTAGTGAAATATCTCATAATAGTAGGAACTTGGTTTGGAACGGTATATTCACCTTCACAAACACCATCCTGTCCTTTAAGCAATCCAAAATCCTATCTCGTCATTCTCTGCTCGCCATCCCACAGTCTTGACTTGCTTTTATTGCTATTTTATGCACACCGTCTTTTTCATCTGAAAGTTTATGCTTCAGTTCCCACTCCAAACACATAAGCTTTGACTTCAATTTGGCTTCTCACTCCACTTCTTTTCCTCTGCCACAGGTCACCACACAGTAAGGGGAACTTGAACTGACAACAAAGCATATCAGTTCCTACCACTACAAATCAGAGCTCTCAGGGTACACCGGGTGATTTGGGAAGATTAGAGGAATTGAGATAAACTCGAAGTAATAAGTAGGATTCAGGCAGAAGACGGTTCAGGCTAAGAGAAGAAAAAGAGCAGAAGTAAAATTAAGAAAGAAAATTGGTAAGTAAGATTTGAAAATAGCCTCAGAGGATCCGTGATGCAGTCTTCCCATTTTCAAATGAGTATTTAGAGGATTAGAGGAGACTTTGCTTCTCTTTTTCCCCCTTATGTTCATTTGTTTTGTTTCTTAAATTGCACATATGAGTGAAATAAAGGAGAGGCAAACCAAGAAACAGACTCTTAACTGTAGAGAACCAACTGGGGGAGGTCGGTGGGGGAAGGGTGAAATAGGTGATGGTGACAGAGGAGTGCACTTGCGGTAAGTGTCCGGTTTTGCACGGAAGTGATGAATCTATTCTATACCTGAAAGTAATATTGCACTGTATATTAGCTATCTGGAATTTAAATAAAAACTTGTGGGGGGAGAGAGATGACTTCTCCAAGATCACATAAGAACTAGACTCCAAATAAGTGTTCTTCCCACCATCTGATACCAGCTTAGTGGGGCGGAAAGGACGATCATAGTGTGAAATATCAAGAAGAAATTAGCAATAGCTGTACTTCAAAAGGCAGATGGTGAAAGGATTTGAATGTCAGGTCAAAGAATTAGAACTTTATATTGAAAGTTTATTTATGGTGTGTTTCATTCATTTTGATTATAGTTTTCAATATTCAAGAATCTCAAATATACTTCTTTCTGGGTCCCAGATTTCTTATTTGTTAAATAACAATGGCAGTAGCCACATTCACTTTACTGTAAATACAGTCAATGTCCATAAATTGCCTAATGTTCCATAAGTGATAGTTATTACTATTGTTGTTACTGTATAATTTCTGTAAAACTTCAGTCGTTTGCTTCATGTGTATATCATTTACATGTTCTACATTTTACTGTTTTTTTGTTTAAGAAAACACAGGGATAGAAAGTGAAATTTATGAGATTAGAGATTGTTTTATTCACAACCCACTGTAGAGCAGAAATGCAATAAGTTTTCACCGAGTAATTAAAAAATAATAAAACTTCTGTGGAAAATATACAATAAAAGTGAAATTCAGCTTTAAGCCTTTTACTTGAATACTCAAGTACATCATGAAAACAGATGGTACACTGATGGCAATGGAAATTTGGAAAGGTCAAATCAAAAGTTTTCAGGGAAGAGACTCATATTATTATGTGTTGCATAGAAAGATAAGTAGGCAATGAAAAATTTTCAGAGATAAGATAACGGAGAGCAAAAAAGTGATAACAGATCGAGTTCATTTTAAAATAGTACATCTAACCCTACATTTTTTTTTTTTTTAAGAGTCCTTTAGTGGATTTATACGTGGTGTCTCTGGCAATTTTGTCATACCTGTTCTAGGCAGTAGCTTAACCCAAACTTACTGAATGCCTCTGTCGAAACAGGGTTAGATCTGCAGGCTGGAGAGAATAATAAGAAATTGCTTCTTGGACTCAGGAAGTTTAACTTATTAAAAGTTGTGAGGATAAGCAAGATGGGTGTGCTGTAGCTCATTTGGTATTTATAAATAGACAATTTGGGGGGCACCTGGGTGACTCAGTCAGTTAAGCTTATGACTCTTGCTTTCAACTCAGGTCATGATCTCAGGGCTGTGAGACAAAGTCTTGCTTAGGACTATGTGCTTAGCATGGAGTCTGCTGGAGATTCTCTCCCTCTCAGTACCCCCTCCCCTTCATTCCTCCCTCCCTCACATGCACACTCTCTCTCTCTCTCAAATAAATAAATAAAATATATTTTTTTTTAAATTGGCAACTACCTGTCTATACCTGTAAGTTTAAAGTGGATATCAAAATTTGTTTGTAAAGAGATATTGAGCTACACTCCCATCATCATGGTAAAGTTTGAAGTCAAAGCAGTTTTTCAAATGGAGCTACATACCAATCAGGAAAAAGAGGTACCAATAAAAGCAAACTAAAATACCTTCATGATTAAATTTAAAATGAATGGCTGATGTTGTCATTAAAAACTTTATAATCATTAATTGAGTAATTTCATTCTTTATTTGTTAGCACATAAACATCTTCAAAGTATAAATAGGAAAATACACTGTAAAGTTGTTGATTTAAAGGTTAGGCTAACAAATTTTTCAGTTTACTAGGTCTGAATGTAAAAATTTATGTTTATTAACCTAGTAATGACTAACTGTAGACTCACTTTCAAGTAAATTGTTTTTCAATGAACAGAAAAATCAATCCTTAACAATAGCCATGAATCTTTACTTCCTCATTTGTAAATATACTGGAAAGAAAAATTATCTCATCATTAAAGAATTACTAAATTAACAAAGAATAATTCTAAAAAATTTGAGATAAAAACAAAAACACTTGACAGATTAAGCAAAAGGACAACTATCTGTTCATTAACACTAATTTCATTTGAAGAAAATGAAATTCTTCCTATGAGAAAATCAATGCACACAGTCTTTAATCAAGAGACAAATAATTGATTACTTCATTTTTTTTTCCTTTGAGATTCATTAAATGGGAAGTTTTCCAGAGTGAAACTCATTTATATATTAACTCTTTAAGCTCTCCAGCAATCAATAAATATTTGCTAGCTCATCTTAGAAATTACTTTTCTACAAGGTATTGCACTTAAGCATTTCATTAAAATGAGTTTGTAAGAATAACTAACTACCGGGACATATCCAAGTCAATAACACTACTGATGCCTTCAAATTTATTAAAAGAGAACAAAGAGTCTATATGCATGCAGAATAATACCCTAACATTTGACTCCCTGCTAGCATCTTCTTCTGTTTGATCCTGTCCTTACAAGCCTGTAATCATCAAATTTCAGGCAGCCAGTTCTTTAATGTAAAAATTGAAATAGGCTGAAAAGATTATTTCCAGAACCAGGTAGCACAGGATTGTGCCCTGCAGTGCTGTATGATACAATTCAGAGAGAGTTGTATTGCCACTTAAATTGTGGACATATGGAATGGGATCAAAACAGGCCAGCAGGCCTTGTGGGATAGCTGCCAAGAAGGTCTTACGGAAAAGTGTTTCATTGTCACCTTCACTTCATGGAGATAAAAGCTTAACAAGGAGCAAGTGATTCGTTCTGGTGATGATTACAGAAGGTAAGATGAGCTACTGGAGGGAAGCTATAAAAAGAGTGGGCTGGAAGTTCTAAGTGACGCATTGCTAATTTGGAGACTTTCCTCCCTCCTAAATGTCATTAGTGATGACACCACTGTGAGAAATGTGTTTGTGCAAGAAGTTGTAGGTGGCTGCATACAGAACAGTAGACACTCAATTACCGTCTGCGTTCATATGGGCTGATCAGCTCCTGGCCTTCAACAGGGTTGTGCCAGCCCGGGTCATTTTTAATAACACTTGGACATCAGTACACAGCCATGAAGACAGTGGAGGGCCACAGGCTGCCAGCAGCAACCACGTATTTTCAGCAGCAATTCTTGTTAAAACAATTGTTTACATATAAATGTCAGTACCTACACCCAGTCTCTTGGATTTCTTTTGAACCCACTGTTCAGTCCTTTGAAAACTTTCTTTTTTCTTTTTTATTTTTTTATTAACATATAGTGTTAGCCCCAGGGGTACAGGTCTGTGAATCGCCAGGTTTACACACTTCACAGCACTCACCATAGCACATACCCTCCCCAGTGTCCATACCCCTATGTCCTCTCCCTACCTTCCCGCACAAACTTCAGTTTGTTTTGTGAGATTAAGAGTCTCTTATGGTGAAAACTCTTTTAAATGTGGATGTAAGGATTAACATATTTTGAGGCTAGGTTATGGATACGAAGTCTGAGCATGAAAGACAATTAAAAATGGTTAAGTGTGTGCATGACATACCCACCTAGAAAAATAATTAAAGTTGGCATTTCTAGGTAAAATGGCAGCGTGAAGATGAATCACAGAGCTTCCCTTCCCCAATCCCGAAAACAAAATGCAAGAAAGAAGCAAGAATTTTAATAACAAACAATTCGTCATCAACAAGCTAGGAACGATGAACGATCTCATATATAACATGTGATATGGCCTCGCCTGACTTCTCCTTCCCCCATCTCCCAGAAGCAGAACAGGAGTAAATAACAATCCCACCTCATCCCCGAATCACCGTTTGGAGAGAAACAAATTGAAGATCGAGTAATAATCATAATATTGGTGATTGTAGTGATCTCCTTGGAAACAATAGTCCGGAGTCTTAGCTTTAACCTTCTGGGATGTCAATTAATCTCTCCAGGGTTTATATAAACCCAGGCTCCTGTTTTCCAGTAGAGAGAGATTTCTAACCTCATGGACCTTGTCATCTCTGAAAATGGAGTCACACACCCCCAGAGTTAACTTAGGAATCTATCTCCTGAAGTAACCGTTTGTCTGTCAAAAAGATAAGTTTTATTGGTCTTTCTTTTGATTTAGTGCATAAAGTTGTAAAATTTCATTTTGATTTTGTAGTCTTCTGCAGGCTACCTACATGCATGTACATTGATGAGTTTATGCAGTAATAAATCAGTTTTCTTTCTTTCTATATCAATTGTGGAGAGGTTGTTGACAGAAATTGATGAAACAGCAAACTCTCACTAAGTACTTACTATGTTGGCACATTCAGTTTTCTTATGAATGGTGAGTAAATACTATTATTATTCTAATTTTACAAATGAGAAAACTGAATTAGGGTAAGGTAAAAATAATTGCCTCAAATCATACAGCTAAGGAATGTAGGAATGGGAGTTAAAAACAAATATACTGACTTCTACTATCATGGTATTATGGCATTTCAGGAGATTGTTAAAAAAAAAAAAGATAAGGAAAAGAAAAAAATGAAACAAAGCACCCCCACAAGCCAAAACCCTGACCATACTTGAGAACTACCTCTCCATGGGGAAGGCAGCATGAAACTTGTAAAGAGTCTCCCAGAAGTAGATTAGCTAAACAAGAAAGTGGAGTGACTTTTTAAAAATCCTAAAAGAGTAGATTCTCCAATAAAGAATTCTAAAAGGCACTGCTGAGATTTCTCAACCCACTATTTTTGCTGTCAGGCTACCGAAATGGAGAAAGAACAAAATACCTCATCCTCAATCCCTGGCTTGGACTGGAAGACAAATAAGGCTCAAAAAAAAGTAGGAAGAGTGACACTGAGACTTCATCATTATTAAATCTGACAAATGGATGAATGAATCTTTCCCACAGAGTAAGAGCAAGATGCAAACAAATAACACAAAAGAGATGCAAGGAAACGATGTGTATCAGAACAATTTGAGAAGGGAATATAACATGCAAAAGACTGATCAAGAAGCCAGTCTAGACCTCCCAGAGTGTCCTCCCCTCCATTCATTCATTCATTCATTCATTCATTTTTTTATATACAGGTACTACTATGGTCTGAACATTTGTGTCACCTCCCTCAAACTGAAATCCTAATCCCAAAGGTGATGGTATTATGAAGTGGAGTCTTTGGGACATAATTAAGTCATGGAAGTGGAAGGCCCTTATGAAAGTGACCCCCTCCCCCCAAGAGCTTCCTCACATTTTCCACTGTGTGAGGACACAGGGAGAAGATGTCCAACTGCAAGCTTGAAGAGGGTCTTCACCAGGACCCCATAGTCCTGGCATCCTAATCTTAGACATTAATCTCCAGAGCTATGAGAAATAAATTTCTGTTGTTTATAAGCTCCCCAGTCTTGGGTATTTTGTTATAGCAGCTCAAATGGACTAAGACATGCAGTAAGAATATTTAACATGAGATCCAATACTTAACATAAGATCTTAGAAAATTTTAAATATAGTTTACCCTTGAAAAATGTAGGGGGTTAGGGGCGCCAACCCCTGGCACAGTTGAAAATCCACATATAACTTTTGACTCCCCAAAAACTTAGCTACTACTAATCTAATAGCCTAATGTGGACCAAAAGCCTTACTAATAAAGTTGATTAACATATGCTTTGTACATTATATGCCTTATATACTGTCTCCTTACAGTAACATAAGCTAGAGGAAAGAAAATGTTATTAAGAAAATCGTAAGGAAGAGAAAATATATTTAGAGTACTATGTTGTATTTATCAAAAATATCTTCATATTAGTGGACCCACACAGGTCAGACCCATGGGGTTTAAGGGTTTATACTATATACAATATAGTTTATACATTACAGTAGTGTTAGTTACAAGCACTCTACATGGCAATGGGCTCACAAATGTACACTTATTCCCAGACTCATGAAGTTCTATATGTTAAATACATACGGCTTTTTACATGTCAAACACATGACATGTCTTTTTTATGTGACAGAAATAGAAATCAGAAACTGCTGAGCTCATTGGTGCACTTGTACAAAAGTCATAAGTAAACTGACAATAAAACTAACAATACATACTGGCTAGAGATAAAATCAAGTAGAAAATTTATAGACTACAAGAAGAAGGAGATCATTAAAATGGATAAAGAGGGGTGCCTGGGTGGCTCAGTGGGTTAAGCCTCTGCCTTCGGCTCAGGTCATGGTCTCAGGGTCCTGGGATCAAGCCCCGCATAGGACTCTCTGCTCAGCAGGGACCCTGCTTCCCCCTTTCATCTGCCTGCCTCTCTGCCTACTTGTGATCTCTTTCTCTCTGTGTCAAATAAATAAATAAAATCTTAAAAAAAAATAAAATGGATAAAGAAAAAATATAAAAATGAACCAACATAAGGATTATGGTCTCTCCAAATTAGAGAACACAAAAACAGATAATAAAAAAATCTAGATTCTCATTTAAATAATGAAAATTTCTCTGAAGAAGGGGGAAGCCTTGAAGAAATGCATCAAAAGGCCCACTGTTAATATAGGGCCTAGAGTTAATACAGTTAGCTAATGTTAACTGCTATAGAGATAATATGGAAATAAAAACTGACATGCCCCCAATAAACTATTTAATTTCACTGCTTTATAAGCAAACAAACAAACAGACTCTTCTTCATATATTAAGGCAGGAAAAAACAAGTCACAAAGAAGTTAGAAATTATCAGAGTGGCTTGAGGCTTTGCTATACCAAAATTTAGTAACAAAAGATGTTGAAACCATATCTACAAAATCCAGAGAGAAAAAAGCTGTATTTCAAGTTCTTTTTTTTTTTTCAACCCAAAACATTGTCCCTTGTATATAGGCCCAGAATTCCTTTTCTAAAACCGTTGAGAATAGATTTGTTTTGTAATTCAGAATTTGTTGGATTTTGGAAAGATTGTATGATTCTTATACTATTTCTTAGGTAAGACTGGGGATGGGTTCACATCTTATAATCACATATCACATGCAACAATATTTCTTCAGAAAAACTTACCAATATTCACCCTCAGAAAATACAGATGATAAATAATGTTTTATAGTTCATGTCAGAATATTCTGCCAAATAATATTGGTTTAAAATCACACAAACATATTCACACACCCCTTTTCATTTTCTAAGCTTTTGAATTTCAGAATTATGGATAAAGGCAACAGATACAGATCTCAACCTGATAATGAAACTCCCTGTTTAAAAAAGTATTGATGGCAAAATACAATTAATCAAAGATGAATTAAAATAAAGAATTCAAGAAAAATAAAAGTAGCTGTGGTAAAAGATTATAAATTCCATAAACCTTAATAATATAAAAATGAGAAATTCTTTGAGTAAGAAGAAAGAAAGAAAGAAAGAAAGAAAGAAAGAAAGAAAGAAAGAAAGAAAGCGAGAGAGGGAGGGAGGGAGGAAGGTAGGTAATGGAAAATGGAAACTGTCTTAGTCTATTCAGGCAGCTATATTGGAACAACCATGGATAGACTGGATGACTGGGAAGTTCAGGGTGAGGGCATTGGCAGATTTGGTCTCTGGTGAGGACTGAATTCCTTAGTTCACATTTTCTTGCTATGTGCTCCCTTGGTGGAAAGGGTGAGGGAACTCTCTGGGATTTCTTTCATGAGGCCACCAATCCCATTCATGAAGGCTCCAGCTCCATGACTTAATCACCTGCCAGAGGTCCCGCCTCCACACACCATGCGTCATGAGCACGCCATGAGGGCACACACAAGCTGTGTCTTTCGCAGTGTGGCTTCATTCAGTCATTAGGCAAGGTTAACATAATTACGAAGCAGGTTCAGGATTCCAAACTCAATGACATTTTACTGTGTGGTTCACTTGGCTTCTTACCGGGCACACAAAGCAGAATACAAGTCACACAACAAAGATACCCAGGGGGTAGGAAGTGAACAAACCAAACCGAAGAGAGTCTCAGGCGCGCAGTTGAGATACGACCTCTGTCCAGTCTGGCTCAGCTCTCGGCACTCACTGCTTATCACCTTCAAGCAGTAAAAGATCTCGGTTCTGTTCAGAGATCAGTCGGGCAGACTCTTTGGTGGCAGCTGCCTTTTTTAAGTGGTCAGGCATAGAGTGTCAGTGTCTGAAGAGTCTGATAGTTCGCTGCAGAAATCCTCCCTTTTTAAAGGGATTTAATCAGTCTTGGGCCCCTGTGGACCTCCTCTGCTGCTCTTGCTATTAGTTCTGGGGTGTCATCAGCTGAGGCTGGTCCCAGCGGCATTTTGTAGCGGCAATATCCTAAACCGCCTGCGTTATTGCCTCACAGAGACCCTTGCCTGACATGAGTGATTCCATCTTGCTCTCTACACCATGATCCTGGGGACTAGGTTTCCACACATGAATTTCGCGGGAATACAAACATTCAGTCTATAGCAGAAACCAAAAAACACAGTAGTGAAGTAAAATAAAATAAAATTGTAGAAATGAGTACAAATGTTTTTGTAATCAAAATAGTGTGAATAAGCTTGTGTTAAGTGTCACGATTAAAGAGAAAGATTCTCATATTGTTTGGAAAAATATCCAGTTATGAGTTCTTCACAAGGCGAGACATCTAACAAGACCTAACACCTAACGGCACAAATAAAATACATCAACAGAGTAAGACAAACCATATAGGATTTTTTTGAAGAGATATACCAGGCATCAAATATTTAAAGCAAAAACTGAAAGGAACAAGAGGAGACATTTTTAAAATAGAAAATGATAGTGAAAGATTTTTAGGTTTTATTTTCAAAAATCGACAGATTATGAGACAAAAATTAAGTTACAGCACATATATAGAAATAGAGATCTACAGTCCATATTTCTATGTATCTGTATTTCATAAATGTTAAATACACCTTCTTTTTAAACAGACATGGACTGTTCACTAAAAGCAAGCACTTGGTAAGCTACAAGAAAATTTCTTTAATTTCTAAAATGCAAAATTCACAGAAGCCACTTTCCACAAGTAATAAAAAGAGAAAGGCAGTAAAAGGAAATTAAAAAGAAAAAAAAAAAAAACTCTACCCAATTGAAAAGTTAAAAACTCTCTACTAAATAACTTTGGCATTGAATAAATGCTAATCAAAGTTAAAATATTTGAAAAAATTTTTTTAAGATTTTATTTATTTATTTGACAGAGATCACAAGTAGGCAGAGAGGCAGGCAGAGAGAGAGGAAGGGAAGCAGGCTCCCTGCTGAGCAGAAAGCCTGATGCGGGACTCAATCCCATGACTCTGGGATCATGACCTGAGCCGAAGGCAGAGGCTTTAACCCACTGAGCCACCCAGGCACCCTGAAATAAGTTTTATTTCAACTTACTGTTCAACATATCAAAGCCAATTGACATGGGGGAAAAAAGGTCTTCAGTAGGAAAGGTAGAACATTAATACATATGTGAGAATATGAGAAAGACAAAATAATTGAACAATTTCTCAGTCAATAAACTAGAAAAATACCAATAAATGGAATACTAAAAGAATAAAATAAAAGCAGTAAAGAAAAGTGAAGGCAGAAAATTATGAATCAAAAAGAATAATTTATTAATAGAGTTGATGATATACCTGAAAATCAGCCCTAATACATGTAAGTAAGTAATTATGTAATTAAATTAGTTTGGAATGCTGATCAAGAAAACAGAAAAAGCACACATATACAGTATCAAGAATGAGAAGAACATAAATGGTTATAGAGAGTTTTGTTTAATTTTTCCTTGTGACAGTTATGATATGAAACTTTATGCCAGTAAATTTGAGAGTCTAAATGAAAAAGGATAATTTTATTAAATTATCCATAAAAGTTGACTCAAGAAAAAGTGGAAACTCTGAACAATATCATAGATATGAAAGTGTTGTTGCTACATTACCTTAAAACAGAAGCATCAGCCTGCGGTGTTTAACAGTGAGGATTATCAATCACCCTGCATACATAGAAATTGCTTCACAGCAAGAAAAAGTGGAAACGTCCCCAGTGCATTGTTTAATGCCAACCATAGGGGTGCCTGGGCAGCTCAGTCTTAAAGGTCCTCCTTAAACTCAAATCCTGACCCTAGGTCCTGGGATTGAGCCCCGCATCCTGCTCCCTGCTGGGCAGGAAGCCTGCTTCTCCCTCTACCACTCCCCCTGCTCTCTCTGTCAAATAAATACAAAAATTTAAATAAATAAATAAATAAATAAATAAATAAATAAGGCCAGCATAACTGTGATTCCAAGAATGACACAGAAGGACAAGCTAAAGGCTCTTCTTATTTGAATATTGTAATTGAAATTTGATAAAATATCAGCATAATGGATCTGGCTGTACCATGTATATGTAAGGAAGACTATACATGGACTATGGGTTTTATCCCAGGAAAGCAGCAATTGTGGACATCAACAAAGTTGTTAATGTAACTAATAAGGCTTAGCAGTAAGAGGAGAAAAATATTTCAAAAAGACTAATAAAATTAAACTTACATAAAAAAATAGAAAGCACCAGCTAAGGGAAATTCTCTACCTTGCAAAGTGGTGCATAGCAGAAAACTCAGCAGACATTAAAAGTAGTGGTAAAATTGTAGGATCTTTACCATTGCATCCAGAAACACTTTCTATTTTTTATTGTTAGAATTTTCTGATGAAGGTATATTAGTTGTGTAATTAAAAATAACTTTTAAAACTGATTTAAAATTATTGCAGAAGGATAGAAAAAGATATTTCATGCGAATGGAAATCAAAAGAAAGCTAGGGTAGCTATACTTATATCAATCAAAATAGATTTTTTTTAATAGATTTTTATTTATTTATTTATTTGACAGACAGAGATCACAAGCAGGCAGAGAGGCAGGCAGAGAGAGAGAGGAAGGGAAGCAGGTTCCCTGCGAAGCAGACAGCCCGATGCGGGGCTCGATCCCAGGACCCTGGGATCACGACCCGAGCTGAAGGCAGCGGCTTTAACCCACTGAGCCACCCAGGCACCCCCAAAATAGATTTTAAAATAAAAACTAGTAAGAGAAAAATATGGGCATTATGTAACGATAAAGGGGTCAAAGCAACAAGAAGTTAACACTAGAAATAATGGAAATATACTGACTTTAATATTGGTTGGTTTTGTGTTTAGACTAGCTAATTATTTGGTTTTCTTTGTGTTTAGACTAATTATTCTCTAATTAGCTAACTAGACTTGCTAATTACTCCCTTGCTTATTAAACTGTAAGAAATACTTTTCACTATTTAAAATAAATCAAATAATTATAAGATAGCCATATTAAATTATATATTTTTGAAAAATCACAATATTGGAAATAAATGAGCCCAAATTTAACAACTAATAATAGATATTCTTCTGCACTCTTATGTACTAATCCCTGAAAGAGAAAAGAAATCGAGGAATAAATATGCAGATTAAAAAAAATAGACATAGATTACATAGCATGCATGAAGACATAGAGCTAGTAAATGCCAGTACCACTGTTGGCCCCAAAACTCATGCATTCACAAAGTTAAGAATCTTGTGCTTGTTACCTTGTATCCTTAAAGAAGTCATTCAACTACACCATGCTAAATGTCTTAAATTACAACATGAGAAAAAATGTTTAGATTTATGGTAGCTAATTCCTCTAGGTACTTTTAAAAGTTAAATTTAAAAAGTTAATTGCACAGGAAAAGACACTCTTACTGGTGGCTCTGTTCTGAATACAGAGGAATAGATGGATTTTTTTCTTAACTAAAATGGTAGTTAATTTTTTAGCCCTAGAAGCAGATCTGAAATGGAAACACACACACACACACTCACAGTAAATAGCTATTTTAATGATTGTGTGCTTTTATTCCAAAGGGTATGTGTTAACAGATATTTTTATATTTTTTATTTTTAATAGAAAGACAATGACACTCATTTATTTTCTAAATACTAAGAATATCCTTCAACCAAATAGTGAATTTCTTACACTTTCATGGAGTTTATATTAATTTTTCCTCATCCAATTTGCTGTATCTTGGCTGGTTGTTTTCAATAGTGAAAACCATCATTACTAACATGCAACTTCCTTCTTCTTAAAGTAATTTTAGTTTTTATAAAATATTTATCCTGAAGTTTGAAGGTTTCCATTTTCTAGTCTAGAGAATATAACTTTTTAATAGGAACATAGAAACATAATGAGTCTTAGTCTCCTGGGCTCCCTGCCTACTCTGAAAATACAATGTTATAATTTAATGTCCCTGAAAGCCTTTCATTGTGTGAGTAAGGATTTCATTCTCTTCCCGTGAGAACTAAGACAGAAGGTGAGTGTTCTTGGGCCTTAGGAACCCTCAGGAAGAGGACAAGTGATAGCAGGAGTCTTCCAACCGACAAACACTTGGTTATGCTGAAGAACGTCCTCTGATCCAGATAGCACCTGGACACTGAGGACATAAGCCTGCTTCAGTCACTGTGTCCAGGAAGCTGGAGGCTGTGTCCCACCAGTTCCATGGCCACTGCCTGATTTCACTGACATAAAACAGGCTGGTTAGAGAAAAATCAGAATATGTCTCTTTACGGTGATGGCTGTCTTTCTCCATTTCTCTGTTTGTGGTTTCATTGGCATCAACAATCTGATGCTCTTTTGATACAGTTGCTACAGAATATAGTCAATTTCTTTTCACCTGACCTAGGGGCTAAATTACTAAAAAGCGGGTGAGTTGGAAACCTCACTACTTTTTAATCACCATTTCTACCTAAGAACGGACGATAGCTAAAATTCATAATCCACAATCGATGGTTTCTTTTAGACCTAATGTTCTCAATGGTTCTAAACACTTAAAAAGTAATTCCAACCCATTTTTGCTATTGTTTCTTCCCATATCCTTATTATGATTTACCAGCCATACAAGGCAATTAAAAGCCAGAATGGTTTGCAGCACAGGTTTGCTCTATATTTTCTTTCTATTCCACAGGCAAAAAGCAATTATTTATAATTTTCTAGGTAAAAATGGAGAAATCAAGCTACTTTCCTAATTACTCTGTTCTCGTGGTTGGAAGAACTTCTCTATTCCCTCTTCCATTATGGACTGCTATAATAGTAAGATGATACCCCTAAGGTTTCAAATCTGAAATCAGCACTCTTGCCAGGACACACATTGCATTTGGAGCTTCATTTATTTTTAATTCCCACAGTTTCCTCATCTCACAGAACACTTTTGGGCCGCCTTTGTACACCATCCAGCATGAAATGTAATTTACCCTTAGTTGGCTTAAGGGAAACGTAACTGAGAAGGTCCATCCAAAATAAGATATTATATACCTCCTTCAAAAATTTTCAAACACTCGGGATCTCTGCATTGCCTCGAAAACCCGACGTTTCTTTTAGGATTCGGAAGCATGATACAGAAATGTCATCATCTTCCAGCAATTTAATAAAAGGAATTGGGGGCTTACAGTATGGTTGAACAGCTCAGAGGCAGGGCCTTAAGGGTACCTTCCACAGGCACGCGGGCCAACTGGCTTATCAGGAAAGTGCGGGCAATCAGGGTGGAGGGAAATTGAGAGCCGTCCATGGAACACAGCGCTCGAGCAATGACAAGCTGCTGCTATCCTCCGCTTGGCACACTGTCTGCTGCTTGGCGTCCATGAAGCCAGAGGCTGGAAAGTTGGATATGACTGCAGAAAAATTCCACAGTTCCAAATGTCCCACAAATGCATCAAAAATGGTAGAACCTAATCTTCCATCAGAATCGTAGCTACTTGGTGGAGCAGGAAACAGGATATTTCACTTTCTACCCTCTGCTGTACAGGAATGCACAATAGAAAGAGATTCTTGTGGATGCTAAGAGCCAATCCACCTCCTATACTATATAACCCAAACAAACTCCTCCAAGTGTGGTGTTCAAAGTCTTCTGTGAACTTTTCTTAAGCCATCTTTCCAAATTTATCTCCTGCCCATTGTATCTTTTTTATAACATACAGGCAGGGCAAACTGAAGTTCTTTGAAAGTTCTCCTGAATATACTGCAAAATCTCCTATTTCTGTGCCTTTGATTACCATTTTTCCCTTTCTTAAGTCCCAAACCTACCATTTCTTTTGTGCAAAATTTCTTCCTCATCGCTATCCTAAAGCCTTATTTTCCATAGATTAGTGCCTTTGAAAGTAGTGTTTCTGATAATCTTAGTCTTCTTGCTATAATTTTAGAATAGTGTCACAAACACAAGAACTCAGCAAACATCTGAAAAGATATAATAAAAGCAATTTTATAATTTTATACCAATATTTCCCTTCACTTATACCTTATGGATTGAACTTCACTATTAATAAACAATGCAACTCCTAAGGAATTAATTTTCAAAGTTTCCTCAAGATTCAGAACATTTTATTCAAACCACAAATTTACCCAAATGACTACCTGGCTTAAAAGGTTTCCTGACTTGAATCAGGTGAGGGCCATATAATTTTTTTTAATTTTTTTTTAATTTATTTGACAGAGATCACAAGTAGGCAGAGAGGCAGGCAGAGAGAGAGGAAGGGAAGCAGGCTCCCTGCTGAGCAGAGAGCCCGATATGGGACTCGATCCCAGGACCCTGGGATCATGACCTGAGCCGAAGGCAGGGGGAGGGCCATATAATTTATATGGGCACCTATGTTTCCCACCTCAAACACACACACAAACATACACACACACAGCATGGAACTCTCTTAGTTCTACTCAAAGTACAGTTTGAAAGTTGCTTTCTTAGGTGCATTCCTCTCCTCTCCTCGTGTGTGTGTGTGTGTGTGTGTGTTTATGTAAGAGAGAGAGTGTGTGTGTTCACATGTAAGTATTCTTGAAGACACACTGACAACTGGGGTCATTTGTGGAATTATTACCTAACTGTATTCACAAGATGCTATACAAAAAAATTAAGACTCAGATCTAGTTATTTTACTTCCCTATATTCTTAGCTAAACAGTCTCAAAACTTTGGTTGTTGGAGATAGAAGATGGATAAATAGAAATATAAATAAGCTATACAGAAAGAGAAGAAGAAAGAGATAGAGAGAATGAGGAAAAGTAAATGGATGTGGGGATTACTGGAATGAGAGGATGATACTTTCTACACATAAAAAAGAAAAAAAAAAAAAAAGAAGAAAGAAAATATGATGCCAGACCTCATCAAGAAATTTTCAGAATCTCTTCAAGGTCATTCCCCTGGG
The DNA here is from genome assembly GCF_902655055.1 of Lutra lutra. Lineage (NCBI taxonomy): Eukaryota > Metazoa > Chordata > Mammalia > Carnivora > Mustelidae > Lutra > Lutra lutra. Next base: position 46,700,445 of record NC_062283.1, on the reverse strand, counting down.
CTGGGTTAATTACTTCTTTTTGTTTCTCTGGAAGTGTTTTGAATATTTTTATAATTTAGAACCATTAAATAGTTCATAGAAATGAAATAATTTAATTTTCTTTTATGTACTAATAAAGAAAATATTCCATACAAAAGGTAAACCATTATTTCTACTCTCCATCATATTCAAAAGGCAGGATATTCCAAGTTTGATACCTCTCTTCTCTCATCTACAACACAGGTCTATTACATTCTACTGAAACATTGTATGTAATAGAACGCTACTACAGATAGATATTATTGGGATTTAGAAAATCAGACAAAATACAATGTTTATAGCCTAGACCACTAGATTCCATATGTTCTTTTACTAAGAAAAATTCTGTTAATGTTATGCCTTATTTATGGCAATGACATTTTATTTTTGATATTTCTGTTCCCACCACATAATACATTATGGTTCCATATGGTCACAGCATTCTTCTCAAACTGTCTTACCTTTTGATATATTGGAGACATTTTTGTCACATATCTTTTTTTCCTAAAAAACAAGTATTTCACCAAATTGAAATTGCTCCTTTCTGAAATATCATATTGGTTGTGATTTGCAGAAAGCAAACTTGAAGACAGTCCGTTTTGCAGGATTTTACAGAAATATAATTTCTCTTTGCTATTACTTTACTTAGTTGCAAAATGTAGAAAACCAATAACTGTGGTATTGTATTCTTGCCAAGTGTAGTTGGGTTATCAGGTGGTTATAGTAGATTTACAAATCGAAAGTGCCTTCTTTTCCATTCCCTGACCAACTACTGATTCATCATTTGACCTTGGAAAATCAATTGGCCTCCTCATACCTCAGTTCAACTGGAGAATTAGGTAAAAATTAGAATTTTGCTGATAGCTAGGTGTTGCATCTCATCTTAACTATCTAGAAATTGCACATAGTTTTATTTCTTTTGCTATGCAAAAGGTTGATAATGATTAAAAGATATTTTTGCTTCAATAAGTATACATTGTCTTATTAAAACATTGCTTACAACTAAGGCTTTTTAAAAGCATATGAATAACTATTGCATTAAATTTAAATAATGAGTGACTATGTTAACCTAGAATATTAATCTTTAACACAAACATGAGTGCATTAAAATATTTACATAAAATATATCTTTACATATATACCATATATATTATGTATATAGTTGTAAATAAGTGTGTATATATGTACACACTGAGCTGCAAATTCGCCTATGGCTATGAACTTTGATTCATTTCTGCATTCCCTGAACCTAGCTCATCACCTGTGACCCAGCAGGTTCTTAATAAATGTTTGTTGGATGAATGAGTGGACAAAAATGTCTTGACTTATTGCATCTTCAATTATGTAAATAATGCCTGGCTTCAATATGAAAAGGGAAGGTACAGTTATGTTAAAAAGAAAGTCTTCAGTACATCTTCATACTGAAGGAACATAGAGGAATGTTACCTGGAGGAGAGAGTATCGGAGGGAGAAAATATAGCAAGGACTGTTTACCATGTCAAAGTGGTCATCCCTGGCCCCACCTCAACTTCCACTTCTCTCTCAAAACTCCATATATCCATCTCTTATAGGTGCTATTCACTAAGCACTTAAAGAATTAGCGATGAATTTTGTTTAAAATTACTATAAGGACTTGAGTTCATATTACTGTTTATGGGTAGATCAAGCTAATCAACTGACATAATAACTGTCTTCCACTCTTTATGTGAGATGCAGAGTACGAACTTAACAAATCTAGGGAAAGACCGAGCATATCATATAGAATTTACATTTCCTGAAATCAACCAAGAAAATTTAAAGACAGGTATTTAATATACACCAAATTAGTTACTAGTCCATGTCAAAATAACTGAAGCTTTTGACCCATTCATTTGGATCCTAAGGAAAACAATTCATTCTCACCATTTATTTTGCTGAACAACAGAATAAATAGTCCAACTCAACAGCCCATATTTGTGGGTCTTCAATATTGTATGGCCACTGACTCCATTGAGACGATACCAAAGCTCTGGACCCACTCCCAGAAAAATGTGTGGCTTCATGTACACCACATATTTTCAGGATATTCTGGAACATATTAAAGCTAGATCTCAATGTAAGAATCCCCACTGCTGAGCAGAAGATACAGAATCCTTCTTACCCACTTCTCATTTTTTTATGCCAAGCAACAACTACTAAAGTGACACTATTGGCCTTTTTATTCACTCCTTTATTTATCCTTAGCCCAATGTGGGAAAAATATTAGCTGTTTGATTGTTGGTGACATCCATCAAACCATGCTTTTAACTTGGGTGGGGGGGTGGTAATCTAGTCAAACTCTGCAGAAACTGAGTAATTGGCTTTTTTGCTGCTCCCTTTTTCCAAGCCTCTGTGAGGCAACAATTCACGATACATGCGTTTGGTCTGCAAACTCATCTTTAATCTCAGATGTATTATGCCAATGAGTAACATAAGAAAGGTAAAAGGATGAGTGTGCTGGTATAGGCAGGACACGGTGGAAAGCCTGTTTGACTAAAGATCAAAGCTTTTCCCTTTAAACAACTGTATCAGTAATAAAGCTCAATCAGTTACAAACTTGGGAATTTTAGACTTGATATGTTATTGATTAAGCTCTTGTTACCTTAACACTGGTCATATATGGACACATCTACATGGCAGAATAAAAGGAAGAACTTGGAACAAGTTATGGCTAATTTATGATATTTGGTGAGATGGTCTGTTCAAAATTTGTAAAACTCTTTTGTTTTAAACTCAAGCCATTACATTCTGTTGTACCCAAAAATCACAAAAAAGAAAAACTAATTCATTTTCCATAGATGGTACCTATAAAATTACACAGTATAAAGCAAGATGATACTTTAAAGTTTATCTAGTTAAAATATTTATTTACAGATAAGTGAAAAATATATATATTATATTATATGGATAGATAAGTACCAGTCCTAGAATTCAGGTTTAATGCATCTCAGTTGTGTTTTCTTTATTGTCATTAAACACTTTTTTTTTTAGATTTTTTTTTTATTCATTTATTTGTCAGAGAGAGAGGGAGAGAGAGCGAGCACAGGCAGACAGAATGGCAGGCAGAGGCAGAGGGAGAAGCAGGCTCCCTGCCGAGCAAGAAGCCCGATGTGGGACTCGATCCCAGGACGCTGTGATCATGACCTGAGCCGAAGGCAGCTGCTTAACCAACTGAGCCACCCAGGCGTCCCCGTTAAACACTTCTTTAGTTTCACACAAACAAATAGTGTAGAAGAGAGACTCGAGTTGTATAAATATTACTGTCCTATTCAGCTTGGGCTGCTATAGCAAAATACCATGAACTTATACAATAGACATTTATTTCTCACATTTAAGGAGGCTGGAGAGTCCAAGATCAAGATGCTGTCAGAGTGGGCTCATGGCAATCTCAGCTCATGGTGAGAATCCTCCTCCTTATTTGTACTGTAGACAGCCACGTTCTCATTGTGTGCATGTGGAGAGAGAGAGATTTCTCTCACTTTCTTTCCTTATAAAGGCACTAATCCCACCATGGTGGTGGTGGGGTAGTTTATAAACCTAATTACCACCTAAAAACCCCACCTCCCAACATCACACTGAGGGTTAGGTTTCCAACATATAAATTTGGGAGGGACAGAAACATTCAGTCCATAACAATTACCCAATTGTATTATACACACACACACACACACAATTCCTTTCAGTTCCCTTTATTGTTGATGTTTTGTGACTAAGATCTTATAGACATTAGAGAGTAAACAATCAAAAAAACTGCTATGTGTAGAAGTTTGGCAGTTAAAAGAATAAAGTCCTAAGCATCTATCTCCTGCCTTATCTTTAAATTTTTCTCCCTGTTTTCCTACTATACCAACCTTTAAAATTAACCATTTAAATAGATATTTTCACCCTGCCTTCTGATCATCAAACTTAAATTGTTCAATAAAATGAGTTGTATGTGAATGCTGCATTGGAATCATGTTCTAAAAGTGCTTTTGTTGTTTCTATTTTATTAGTCCTCATACAGCAACACAATGAAAGAAGTTAGTTTACTTTCCCCATGTCTTCTGAAATACTGGTTCTTTTTGCTGTTATTAAATCTCTCAAGCCAGATAGTCATTTTACTACATTGTGCTGTCTGTTTCAAAGTCGAATTTTCTTCCAAACTTGAATTGCTGGTATTTATCTTTAAATAGACACTCAGGACTCTTTCTATTTGCAAATATACCTAATCATATATTTGTTGTTCACCTTTTCAATTCTAAATCATATTTTACCTGTCAGAAAGATTAAGCAATTTCCTAGGTACCCTGAGGGAGGTGCAGCATTATTTTTCTAAGTGTTGCTAATGCATTTCCACTTGAAATTAATTATTTAGTACTAACTCACATAGAAGCAATCACTTCAACCGATTGGACCAAAACAGTACCCCATTCCTTTACTTGTCAATCAAATGGTAATGGTAATCAAAGTGCTGCTTGAGATGGTCAGACTTTACAGCGTGTAGGTGCCCATTATCCCATTAATTAAAACTCATTTACGTCTTACACTTAAATTGAACAAATCAGTCAGTTCTTCTGTAAGAGAGCAAGAGTAGAGCTTCCTGCATGTGGGGAAACAGATCAAATTAATTTGACTCTTTGGCATTCAGTTTGGATGCCCTTTAAAGAAATTGTCAAAATTTTTAAATTAGGGTATCTAGCTGAGAAGCATCTTTTCTTTCTACATGGAAGAGTCTTTTTTTTTCCCCCAAAAATTTCTGGTTAATTATACAATCTTCAATACCTCTATTTAATACAAATAGGTTTAAATTTAAAAAGCATTTTTAAATAAAACATGAGTGATTTTTGTATGATTATTTCAAATATACAGCAAGGAAATAACACACAGAATGTTATTTATATTGTTTCCAAGGAATGACTAGGTAAGAGAATTTCTTCTACTCCACCTTCTTCTTTCTGAGTTCTGTGAATGTTGATTTGAGTAGTTAAGAAGCTGAGGGTCAGCTTCAAACCTGGATGGTAATACATTTGGTAGCATTTAAGTAGGGTATGTTCTAGGTTGCTTCTGTTCTCTTTGTTCAAATTTCTATATACTCTTCTAATATCAACAATTTAAAATGAGATTCTTTTAAAAGAACAGAGATTGAATATAAACATATTTTCTCCTACTCAGTGTTCTTTTTTAACCACAAAGCAAGTATTCTAAAATCTCTGGTCTTTTTTCTTAGTATTGAAATTTGTGATTTTTTTTTATTTTATTTTTTATAAACATATAATATATTTTTATCCCCAGGGGTACAGGTCTGTGAATCGCCAGGTTTACACACTTCACAGCACTCACCATAGCACATACCCTCTCCAATGTCCATAAACCCCCCCTTCTCCCAACCCCCCTCCCCCATTAACCCTCAGTTTGTTTTGTGAGATTAAGAGTTACTTATGGTTTGTCTCCCTCCCAATCCCATCTTGTTTCATTTACTCTTCTTCTACCCCCTTAACCCCCCATATGTTGCATCTCCTCTCCCTCATATCAGGGAGATCATATAGTTGTCTTTCTCCGATTGACTTATTTCGCTAAGCATGATACCCTCTAGTTCCATCCACGTCGTCGCAAATGGCAAGATGATTTTTAGATGCATCACCTTCTGAATTGTTCAGCTCTTTCCATCACATTCCATGTCTCCTGATGGTGGACTCATTCTTATAAACAATCCTTACACTGTGCTCCACTGCCCTAAACTTAATGTTTTTTACCAGCCATTTAGAAGTTACTAACAAGGGCACATGGGTGGCTCAGTTGTTATGTGTCTGTCTTAGGTGCAGGTCATGATCCCAGGGTCCTGGGATTGAGTCCCACATCAAGCTCCCTGCTCAGCAGGAGGCCTGTTTCTCCCTCTCCCACTCCTCCTGCTTGTGTTCCCTTGTGTTCTCGCTGTATCTCTCTCTGTCAAATAAATGAATAAAATCTTTTTTTTTAAAGTTGCTGACCATTAAAAGTATTCGTCTTGAAGTCTGAAAGTATATTTTCATTGTCTTTGAACACAACGAAGATGGAAATCTCTAGACAGTGAAGCTAAATGGCTATGATTTTACACTAAGAACAGAACATCACACAACTTCTGCAGGCTTCCTAAATGTAATGTGCTATTTTACAAGGGAAAAGACTTTCCTGTCAAAATGCAAAACTTAATCTAGATCTTGAATGCTCTTTTATTTTTTTAAGATTATATTTATTTATTTGAGAAAGAGAGAATGGGGGAGGGACAGAGAAAAAAGAAGAGGGAGAGATTCTCAAGCAGACACCCCCCCTCCTCCCGAGGACAGAGCCTGACACAGGGCTCAATCCCACAACTCTGAGATCATGGCCTGAGCTGAAATCAAGAGCAGGATGCTTAACCAGCAGCACCCAAGCACCCCAAGAACTTGAATGGCATTTAAAAAAAAAAAGTTCCCATAAGAAAAGTCTCAATCTGGGCTTCTTTATAACTAATGGTGATTATAAGGTCCTCAAAAAATGATGTAGTTAAATTTGTAGTTGTCTTCAGCATGCCTTTATCTAACTGTTCTCCCTCTTCCTCATATTTTCTTTTTCCTTCTTGATGTGTACCTTTACTTATGGCATGTGCCTTTTCTCAATGTATTTATTCTGCCTTACTGGTCCAAGATAGATTTTTCAGAGGTTAATTTTGAGTTCATGTTCCTCTGAGCTCTAACTTAACTAAGCTGAATATGATGCCCAAGCTTTATTGTTTAAACTAGAATTTAAAGTTACATTATATCATATGTGCCTCAAAAAAAAAAAAAAAACAAACAAACTATAAATGAATGTGCTTCTTAGCTCTTGGTCACTAAACACATTACTTTTGTTATTTAACAATCTCTCTCACTCAGCTTTTCTATTTCCAGGTTAATATTAGAATTCATTATCCAAATGGAGTCTGCTTGTGTGGTATATCCAATATATGATTCCTTTTTGGAGGATGGATGACCAACAGGTGTGTTATGTAAATCTGCTGTCATAAATGATTTGTGCTTGTAATTTGCTTTCAAAACTGGTTTTACTCTTTTCTCTTGCTCTGCTTCATACATCATTCCTGCAATATATCAATATATTGTTTAACTTTATTTTTTACTAAGTTCATTTACTTTCTCCTTACCTCATCATTTTTCCTAGGTATCCTCCAACTAATAGTGTTTTTGTTTATGCTACAAAATTGGTATCAAGTTGTTTTTGACACATTTATGACTAGTATCCACATAATAAAGAGATTAGTAGCCTAAGTAACAAAATGTTATAAGTACGTAGGCAAGCTTCAGATTATTTGCCATATTTCCACCCAGTAGCATTTTCATTTTTCATTCCTACAGTGCTTTTCTCAGTTTCATAGTTCTAAGATTAATAAGAGAAAAGCATACAAATACATTTAATATAAATTCTACATGACGTGGAAGACTTCATAAGGAAAGGAAGACCTGGAGAAACAGACCTGAGTATTTTTGTTTTGTCTTGTTTTGTTTTGTTTAGACCTGAGTATTTTATGTTAAGTTTGAGGAAGGGTGAGCAGTCATGTGGACACATGATAGGTTAAGGAGGGTGAGATAATTGTAGTCAACTGTGGGAAACTTACCAAGGCCTGTTTGAAGTCCTCTTGGCATCCTTTGTCTTTGGAAATAAGGATTTTCCTCTTCTCCAGGTATAAGAAGGGCCCCTCTCATATGAGGGTTTTATAACTGATTGCAGAGAAGATAACAGGGGAGGGGAGTCAGAGTGACCTTCCTGCTTCTGCCATTTTCTCAGACCCCTTCAGCTTAAACTATTCAATATGCCGCAATGCTGTATTTTGGGATAGCACATCCTGAATCCCATCATTGACACCAATCAAGAAGCAGGAAGAAACTCCTTTAACTTTCATGGATCTCTTTTTAAAACCTGGGCATCCAGGGCGCCTGGGTGGCTCAGTGGGTTAAGCCTCTGCCTTCAGCTCAGGTCATGATCCCAGGGTCCTGGGATCAAGCCCTGCACCGGGCTCTCTGCTCAGTGGGGAGCCTGCTTCCTCCTCTCTCTCTGCCTGCCTCTCTGCCTACTTGTGATCTCTCTCTGTCAGATAAATTAAAAAAAAAAAAAAAAAACTTGGGCATCCTTCCCAGAAATCCATCCACACACTTCCCCTTGGGTCTGATGGCCATGGTGGCTGACATGCCCATTCCTTAAACAGTCACTAGTAGAAAAATGGCATGAACATCATGGGCTATGACTCTTCAGCATTCTCTTCTTGTGATTTGGAAGGAGTACCCAATGGCTAAAGGTAGACTCTATATGTAAGGACTATGAGGAGAATGGTGCGTGGATAAGCAAAAAATGCATAACTTCTGCCATAGACTATAAACTCCATGAAAGCAAATCTCAGTGTTCCTTACTCATCACAGTATGCTGAAGGCTTACTATACCAGTCCCTGGTATAGAGTGGGTGCTTATTCATGAATCTATTTCCCAAATACTCGATGATGAAAATACTAATATTGATGAGAATACTACTGTATAGTCCTCAAATGGCAAAATAGTTAATTGTCATTAACCCAATCTCAAGATGACTATAAAAATAGAACACACAATATTTTTTACCATGGTATGCAATATCTGGATATTTTGAAACTTTGTTTGAAAGTCACCAATGACCTCCGAGTTGCTGAATGTAATGGTCAGTTCACAATTATGTTACCTGACACTGCAATCATTTCCTCCTCTTCCTTTATACCTTCTTTGGACTTTCAAGGTCTCACATTATCTTTGTTTTCCTCTCTCACTGGCTGTTCATTGTCAAACTACTTTAATTGTTCTTTCTTTCACTTCTTAATATTGGAGTGCCTCAAGGCTTGGTCTTTATTCCTCTTCCCTCCTCTATTTACAATCATTCCCTTGATGATCTTTCCTTTCTCTCGACTTTATATATATCCAGATGCTGAAGAACACCAAAAACCACAAATTTGCTGATATGTTTCCATAATTTTTCTTTCTTTAATTATTTCTTTCTCCTTTCTACTTCTTATTTTATTTTTTATAGACCAAGGTAGAAACAAACAAAAAATGAAATAAAGTTGCTGCTGTGATTGCAGAATTACTCACAGCAATCTTTGAAGAAACATGCCCATTGGGAGAAATGACACAATTCAATTCAACAAATATCTGTGTTGTGCCTATTATGTGAATGACACAGTGCTAAGAAGCCGAATGGGAATCAGTCCCACTCTCAAGATGCTTATAACAGTGCACAGAGAATGTCAGCACACAAATAACTATAACTATAAAAGAAGGCAGAATAATCCCTAGTTCCTTCTCTGTAGCCATAAACTTGTTTCCTGTCTCCTCTGTCCTAAGAAAAAGCAAAACAAAACAAAAACAAACCACAGGAGCAATTTTTTTCCCCCTCAGAACTGCATCCTTCCCTGCTTTTTAATGCCAAATCCTTGAAGGAATTTCTCATACTTACTATATTCACCTCTTAATCCCTTAATACCTGTTTTATGTCATTAGTACTAAAGTTACCATCTTAAGCTTGAGTGCACTGACCTCCCTGGGTCATATCTCTTTCTCTCCAGACCTCAACTTCCTCAGTTTTCCTGCTGAATTACATGCTGTGAGCCACTCTTCCTTCTTAAACTCTATCACATTGTTCTTTGTTCTCTCTTCTTTGTTCACTTCTCATCTCAACTACAAAACAGGAGAATCTTGGCTTACTATAAATTTATGTGAAAGGATTTTATTTGACACAAAGCACACTAAGAATCAGTGATATGAAATATTCATGAAAAACCCAATGCAAGTTTATATTGCACAAGTACAAGTACGAAAAAGGGGACGTAATCATTTCTTTGTAATCTGAAGTTGTACTCTGCCAAAACCAAGGCACTAGCTTAAATTATGTTCCATGTTAAAGAGATACCAACCAATTGATATTTGCTCCCAGGACGGAAGCAAAGTTAAGTCATCTGAAGGGATCTGTAATACAAGTCACATGAAGAAGAATTGATGATACAGGATTTAATTGAGCCTGAGCAAGAGACATAGAATGGAACAGAATTTTTAACTTTAAATATTTAAAGAATTGGGATTAGGACAAGCGAGCAGAAATTTTGGGAGAGATCTTAAAGAATTCCTAACAATTTGAGATACCATATTGGAAAGGCTTGTCTCATGAGGCAGTTAGTTCAAGCAGAAGCTAAATGGCAATATGTATGAAATGTTCTGAAAAGGACTCTTGCTTTGGAGAGGAGCTGAGACTAGATTAAAGCCTCTTGCAATGTGGAAATACTGTGATGAATGAAATCATTAGGAGACTATCATTAGTTTAAGCTTACAGTTTCAGACCTGGACATCTTTCAATTTATGTTTCCACACTAGTATCTTGGATTTAGGGAGGAGGAGATGAAAACTAGCTGTGCTATGAATGTTTCATGTGGTCTGAGTCTGTAGAAGTTTTGCATAGGATATGTTAGCATTCGATGTGGAGAATGTTAGAGGTTTTTTTTTATTTGTTTGTTTTGAAGATTTTATTTATTTAAGAGAGAGCGTGAGCAGGGGGAGAGACTGAGGGAGAGGGAGAGGGAAGAGCAGACTCCCCTCTCAGCAAGGAGCCTAATGCAGGATCAATCCTAGGACCCTGAGGACCATGAGATCATGACCTGAGCAAAAGACAGACACTTAACTGACTGAGCCACTCAGGTGCCCCAAGAATGTTAGAGCTAAACAACAAAACTATTCTGGAGAAAATTTAGCAAAAGAGAAGGTCCTATGATCATATAAATATTTTGTCTGTGTATTTTGGGTTAAAAAACTATTTCTAGGGGCACCTGGGTGGCTCAGTGGGTTAAAGCCTCTGCCTTCAGCTCAGGTCATGATCTCAGGGTCCTGGGATCGAGCCCCACATCGACCTCTCTGCTCAGTGGGGAGCCTACTTCCTCCTCTCTCTCTCTTTCTCTGCCTGCCTCTCTGCCTACTTGTGATCTCTGTCTGTCAAATAAATAAACAAGATCTTTAAAAAAAAAACTATTTCTATGAAATTACTAATTAAAGCATTTCATTCATGTTCTCATTAGAGAAATTAAAAATGTAAAACTTCGAAGACTTTATGAGCAGGTAACAGTTATGTTATTATAACCTTCGACTGATTATATTCCCTTTCAAAATATAGTACATTAAAATTAAAAAAAAAACCTAAAAACTAAAAACAAAAAGTCCTGTCCTGTATACATCAGAACAACTTTTCCAGTACCTTGCACAGTTGAACATATATGTACATATACACACATGGATATGAATGTGTATGTACACACGTGTGCTTTATATGTATATTTATCACACATATGTGAACATATATGACATGCGTGTTTTATCTCTCCTATAAGAGGATAAATCACAACTGGTAATAACTTCTTTTGACCTCCTCCTAGACTCAGATGCTCCTACTTAATATAGTACTGAGTTTGAAGCCAATTTTCAATAATAACTTACTGAGTTTAATTGATATTTTTTGGAAGAATCATATAGCATGAAAATACTACATATGAATTTTGCTTCTAGAATAATTTTAAACGTGTACTGCACACAGCGAGAAGGAAAGTTGGGGCACCAAGGATAAAAACTACATTCAAGGCTGCTAATACAGTAGTCTCAATGAATCAGATGCAGCATGTAACTCATGAAATAATAGATTATCATGAAATAAATGAGTCAACTACTAATTAAAAAGTGAGTAACAACAATTTAGGGAAACCTAATTTCATAGTAACAATGATTCCTGCCAGGAAGCCTTCTTGTCTTTAAGGAAACAAATGATTGTCATTAACTTAGTATAGGTGTCTATTAAACCTTGTTACTATCAAATGATGTATTTTAGGAAAGGGAAGTTATCTTCCATATACAGATCCTCTTGTTTAAATTAAGATACTGTTCAACTTTGAAATGACAAATTATCAATATTGTGCAAGCCCTTCAAGGTCATGGTTCAATTTAAACATTCATTAAGTCTTGTTTATTTTTCCAACATATATGTCAGTGTTCACTACCAAGCTATAGATTAATAAGAACAATTGATGACTGGTGCTAGACACACACCATTAAAATCAGAATTGGACTGAGTCATTTTAAACAAAATAAAGTGCAGCCAGTGGAACCTAGGTAAGATTCTAATAATATAAACAGATAGTAGAATTCTCCCAGCCCTTCATAAACTCCAGTTACCTTTTCTTCCTTCCCCAGAGATGAACACTGGATTTCAAGTTTCCTGAAGGCAGAAGTGGAATGAGGTGGATATTTAAATTTGAGCCAGTGCCTAATACATTACCTAGAGCAGAGCAGAGCATTGAAGGATCACTAATCTGATTTCCAAAGGTTTAGGTGCAAGATACTTTATATTTTTCCTTAAATGAAAGTATTTCTCTTTTTTCAGCCCATGTATCCACAAAATGCGAAAATATATTAAAAATGTACAATAAAAATAGAGAAAGAGATTTTCCATTATTAGTACCATTCTCCATGAGCTTCCTATGGCTCCGTTGACTCCTACATGGAGGTCATGGAGCCCTCTCCCATGGGACAGAACTTAAAGAACGTACTCTTCCAGCGTTCTCATTCTCCAGGTCACTGGAGAGCCCCCCACGGAACTGCAGTGAAATGGGTTATATAATCCACGGTGTCTTTCCTTCCACATTTTGCCTAATAATCAAATATTTCAAATTCATGAAACTGTTATCAGAAGCCTTTCAACTCAGAGAGACATATATTGGGTTTTCCCCACAAATTTTAATGTAATCATTACCATGTATTTTGAGAACAATAACATTTCACTTATTGTGTCTAAGAGTTGTGAATATTGTTTTATAATGAGTTTTTTTTAATTGTATAAATCCTTCCATTAGGAAGGTTATTCACTGTTAGTAATAAGTTTATTGTGAGGATTGGACAAGTTAATGTTTATCAAGTAAATAGTATAGTTTTTGACCCATAATAAGCATTCATGAAGCTATAATGACAGTGAAAATGATGATAATCATCAAGATCATTATTTTCAGCTTGCTTTTCCCCATTCCTATCTGATCCTGACCAAATCAATGAAGGATGAATAAGTCACTCATGTTTACAGTGCAAACAGGTACACTCCTTTCATTTATCTCTTCCATTTACACTCTCTTTTCTCATTTACCTTTGACAATCGTTTATTTTTAATACCATGATGTTATGTATTGCATGTTGTAGATTGATATCATCAATGCAAGTGATGTCTTAAAACAGCATTTGACAATGTTATATTTATCTCTTTCTTTAATGTGGATTCAATTACATTGTTGAAAATGCGGTATATATTTGTTAACCATTCTCAAAAGAAAGAAAGAGTTGACATGCTTGCTAGCTCCCTCCAGAGGAATTTCCAAACAGGGCCTCTCTGTCTCTCTCCCACCTCATTCTTTGGGAATCAATGTAATAAGAGAAGTTAAGGATGGAAATGTGTTTAGAAATAATTGATGGTATTCATCAACTAAAGAAGATACAAAACAATGTTCTAGGCCAAAGTGAAGTAATATGCAAATTTGTGTATCTAATTACCATAAAGTAAGAATGACACCTATTTCATAGGAATTTTGTGAGGATTAAATTAGCAAAATGTAGGGGCGCCTGGGTGGCTCAGTGGGTTAAGCCGCTGCCTTCGGCTCAGGTCATGATCTCAGGGTCCTGGGATCGAGTCCCACATCGGGCTCTCTGCTCAGCAGGGAGCCTGCTTCCCTCTCTCTCTCTCTCTCTCTGCCTGCCTCTCCGTCAACTTCTGATCTCTCTCTGTCAAATAAATAAATAAAATCTTTAAAAAAAAATTAGCAAAATGTATAAAGCACCTATATAATGCTTGGGGAGTAGTAGCTGGTGAATGAATGCTAGTTCCCTTTTGGGTCCCTACCCCACCCCAACCCTCCTCCAACAGATTCCCCTTTAATCCTAGGCTTCCTGCAACACTCAGATTCCTCCAGACAGTTTCAGTGACAGATCTGTTTGCTTCATTATAGATAATACACACACCCAGAAGCTTTTTTAATCTTCTACCTTTCTTACTCTCTGGTCTGCGATTTAAACATTTAAAGCCTTTTGATTTCTCTACTTGGAATTGTTCCCACTTCTAGAATTGTAAGAACTAACAGAGATGGAGAAGGATGTAAATGCTTGAGATGGAAGAAAGTTTTCAATGATATGTACCAAATTTCACAGACATTAAGAAACAATTTTTTTGAACATTCAGCTTGTTATAGTTGGATCATATCTTTTCATCAACAGCATCTTATGGTTGAAGATGTTTTACTATCACTGTCAGGAAGGCAACAATCTCCAATTTTTCATTATCGAAGCATGCTCAAGTATCAGGTAATCCAGAATCAAATCTTGCCTGTTGGATTTCAATTTACAAAAATATGTAAGGAATGATAGTGATGTAACCTGTTAACGCTTAGAAGTCAATTCATGGTGATTAAGGATGTTTATTTACCTATTAAGGCAGAAGTCTGAAAGCATGCTAGCTCTACTTAATTGCAAATCTTGCTGAGGAGCGCACACTACTAATAAGTTTAATTTGTGTATAAAAATTTAAAAGAATTCTTGCATCACCAATGCATCTGATGACAAATCAGACCATATGGTGAGAAAAATCATAAACATTGTCTATGACTTGAAAAATTATTTAGACAGTGAATGTCAAAAATGTAGTGACACTTCAAACTATTTGCTTATTTTTCTTTTTTATGTATGCACAAAAGCATATAATAAAATTTATGTTAAATTAAGAATGAAAGATCTTTCAATAAATGTTAAATTTCTAAATGAAAAGAAAGCATGTTTCATTGTTTAACTTAAGGGTGTTTCTTCTTTTAAAAATGGTGTTCCTTACGATCTAATCTGCACTGAATTTTAAGATATATGATATTCAATTTGCTTTCCTCAATATAAATGAAAGTTTTGTTATTTTTTTGTCTATTAGTTTTCAGCACTTTTTCTTAGTACCCTCTATCACGTAGTTTTAGCTACTTCTAAGTCAGTTGATGAGCAAATTTACTCGCCTGAATTCTGATTAGCTATTCATAGCTGGGCCTATTGCCTCGCTCCTAAAATACTAAAAAAAAAAAAAAAAAAAAAAAAAAAAAATGTAGCTCAGAGAACAAATCAGAGAACAAACTGATGGTTGTCAGAGGAGAGATGGATGGTTAGGATGAGTGAAATAGAAAAAGGGGTTTAAGAGATACAAAGTTCCAGTTATAAAATAAATAATTCATGCAGGAGTGCCTGTGTGGCTTAGTCAGTTAAGCCTTAAACTCTCAATTTCGGCCCAATTCATGATCTCAGGTCCTGGGATGGATAGAGTCCAGTGTCAGACTCCCCACTGGGTATGGAACCTGCTTAAGATTCTTTCTCTCTCTCTCTCTCTCCCCCTCTGCCCCTCTTCCCACCCACAAACATGCACACGTTCTCTCTCTCTCTCCCTCAAATAATAATAATAATAGTAATTCATGGAGATGAAAAGTATAGCACAGGAAATATAGTCAATAATATTATAATAACATTGTAGGATCACAGATGGGGACTACACTTACTGTGAGGATTGAGTGATGTACAGAATTTTCTTATCAGTACGCTGTTCACCTGAAAATAATATAACATTTTATGTTAATTATAGTTTAATAAAAAAATAATAAAACAGTAGTAAAACTAAACAACAAAAACATAGCTCAAGAGCCCAATGGATTCTGACTTTATTTGATTATTCTCATGTCTCTTTTGCAAAAAACTGCTAATCTGCTCTGTGTCATATTTTATCTCCATTTTTCTCTGTCTAATCTGCTTTGTGTCATATTTTATTTTTATCTTATATATAAATAAATATTATACTTATATTTATATTATACTTATAGTTCTATATTATAAATAGTGCATATTATATTAAATATGTATATTGTATTACTTATTAAATATTATACATTTACATTATATTTATATGATATTTATTTATATGGAAAATATTTTATTTGTCATATTTTTCTCTTCCAACAACTGGTTCCTATTTTAAATAATTAAACTCAAAGGAAGTGACTTAATACTAACTTACTCTGGAATGCAATTCAAAAATACAGCAAAATTGCAAAGATCCAATAGGCGTATTTTAGAATTTTTTATGATGGAAAATTAAAATTAAAATTCAGGAAGTTATCACTACGGTCAGTGTCTGAGTTGGCTCAGATCGACATGCAAAATACCACAAACAACAGTTTACTTCCTCACAGTTTCAGAGGCTGAGAGTCCAAGATAAAATGTCAATGAATCTGGTTCCTGATGAGAGTGCTTTTCTTAGGATGCAAATGGCCAACTTCTCGCTATCTTCATATGGTCTTTCTTCAGTGCATGCACTTGGGGATAGAGGGAGAGAGAAATATACATGTTCCACTTCTTCTAAGGCTATCATAAGTATCCCATCCTTATGACATAATCTAACCCTAATCACCCCCGAAAGGCCCCATCTCCAAATACCTTCACACTGGGGGAGTAGGCCTTCAACACATAAATTTGCCAGGGGAGGGGGACATATAGTTCATAACAGTCATAAAAGAATGTTTATGTAGATAGTAATACTTGAGAAAATTAGGAATAAGTACTCTTTTGAGCTATTTGTAGAGCAAAATGATAAAAAATAGTATTTTAGGAGATTATTTTTAAAAATACAGCGCTTCATAAACCAATCAGCAGACTTGAAATAAAACACACAATTAGAAAAATACTTTCATAGTCTAGGCCAACGATAATAGGGGCTCCACACTAGGATAGTGACCTCTACAACCACAGCATGAGATACCATTTGTTGAAGATTTCACCATGTGCCAGGCACTTCTCAAAGTGCTATGAATGCAGTGTTTGACTTGATTTTCAAGAATCCTACAAAGTAAGTACTGTTATTCTTTCCATTTTATAAGTGAGTAAACAGGCTTAGAAGATTAGTACTACCTTGCTTCTCCATGGAAAAAAGAAAGATAAAGGGTTATGCAAAGGGCAATCTGTGGTAATTAAATATGCATGCTTGGGGTAGGCACGTATTATTAGAAGATGCTAAATTATAAACTACTTGGCTATAAATTAAAGTTGAATTTTTTTAGTTTATTTAAAAGAATGGAAACAGAAGAGAGTTTTGGGGTAAAGGAATGGGGAGGAGGAGATGGGGAAATGCAAGGAAGGAGAAAAAGAATGAGACTGAAAGGCTTTCAAATTAGGGAGGAATGAACAAGCAAGGTGTTAGATATTGGAAATTTTTAAAACAAGGAGAGTTTTAAGAAGGTAGATGAAATCTTCTATATCATAAAGATGTCAAGGAATATAAAAACAAGGAAAATAGTTCAGAAAGGAGCTGTTCATAATAAAAATGTTTTCTGCTAATTTTTTTGTTGATAGGTATACTTCAGTTAAGGAAAAGTCACCTTCAAGATGACTAGACTCTTTTTTGTAGAGTTGTTCTAAGTCAAACCAAAGACATAAAAGGAGAAAAGTAGAAACTAAAGGGAGAGAAGAGAATGGGGGTAAAAGGCAAAGTGACAGGTATATCTAAAAGCATGGAGGGAAGGAGGGAAGAAAGAGTAGAAAGAAGGGAAGAAGGGAGGGAGTGAGGGAGAGAAGAAGGAAGAAAGGTAGGTAGGAAAGGAGGGAAGGGGAGAAGGACGGGAGAAAGAATTATTCATTTTTCTGTTCTATACACATTACTGTTGATTAAAGGTTAACACATTTTATGTATAGAAATAGCATCAAAGATTAATTTCAGCATCACATAATATTTTAACCAATTGACAGTATAATAAAACTAGGAGTGATTCTATTCAACAGAGAATCTTGTTTAATAATGTTTTATTATAGCAACAATTTCATTTTTCTTATTAACCACATCCTTTAATGGAAAAAAAAGAGCTTATATATTTAATAGGTTTATCTGTCTTATCAAAATGAGTGAAGGGAGTTGAATTTATGTTTTCCTAAACTAAAGCAAAATAGACACCAAGACCAGAGTGCTGGTCTAGTAAGTTTTACTCTGGACTGAGCATAAATCTTGTCAGTTACTCTCAACTGAACACAGCTCAATAAGCACCAGCATTTAACTACAAAAGCTGCTTTTGTAAAGAAAATAACCCACAATGTCCAATTAAGAAAACTAGACTAGTAAATAAGATTAAAAAAAAAAAAAAGCACCAAGGGTATTTTTGCATATTCAGGCAAATAAAATTTATGTCTTTATAAATACAAATGCAGAAACAAATTATAAGGGAAGACTAAACATTTTGTTCTATTTTTTCATTGCTTAGTTTTTTTTTTTTGAAGGTTTTATGTATTTATTTAACAGAGAGAGAAATCACAAGTAGGCAGAGAGGCAGGCGGGGTTGGGGGCAGGAAGCAGGCTCCCTGCCAAGCAGAGAGCCCCATGCGGGAACTCGATCCCAGGACCCTGGCTGCGTTCATGACTGAGCAGAAGGCAAAGGCTTAACCCACTGAGCCACCCAGGCACCCCAACTTAGTTTAATTTTAAATTAAATCTAAAAATTTATTTTATCATTACTTTAGTTGTGATAAAATACACACAATGTAAAATTTTCCATCGTAGCCATTGCTAAGCATACAGTTCAGTAGCATTAAGTACATTCACGTTGCTAACCCCCTCCCCACGCACGCAGCTCTCTTCAGCTTGTAAAACTGAGCCCATTAAAGTACTCACAACCCCCATTTTCCTTTCTCCAATCCCTGCAACTGCCAATCTACTTTCTGTCTCCTTTGCTATGAATCTTCTCATAATTATTTTTTTACTCATAAATATAATTTTGATATTTATTTTATTTTATTTTTAAAAATCGAACCATGGGATTCAATCATCCCATGTCAGGGCATACATCCAAAGGAAATGAAATCAGTTTCTTGAAGAGAAGCTACACCCTCATGTTCACTGCAGCATTATTCACCATAGTCAGGGTTTGGAAACAACAGAACTGCCCACAGACAGAAGAATGGATGAAGAAAATATACAATGGAGTCTTCCTCAGCTTTAAAAAGGAGGGGAATCCGGCTATTTTCAACAACGTAGATGAACCAGGAGGACATTATTCTAAGTGAAATAAACCAGATACAGAAAGAGAAATACTCCATGATCTCACTCATAACTAGAATCTAAAAAAACTAACCTTCTAGAATAAAAGTAGAAAGATAGTTGTCAGCGGCTGAGGTCTCCCCTCAGGGAAATGGAATATTGGTCAAAGGATACAAACCTGCAGTTATAAGATGAATAAATTTTAGGGATCTAATTTCCTGCATGGTGACTATAGTTAGTAATAACTAATCACATACTCAAAATTTACTTTAAAATGTCATTTTTAGAGTACTCCTTTTATATAATAAAGCAGCCATTTAAGAAATTGATAGCTTGTGGTATCTGGGTGGCTCAGTTGTTAAGCATCTGCCTTCAGTTCAGGTCATGACCCCAGGGTCCTGGGATGGAGCCCCACATTGGGCTCCCCTTCTCTGCAGGGATCCTGCTTCTCCCTGTCCCTCTGCTGTTCCCCCTGCTTGTGTTCCTCTCTCACTGTCTGTCAAATGAATAAATAAAATTTAAAAAAAAAAAAAGAAAGATTGATAGCTTCCAATAAACAGGAAGACGAGAAAGGAAATTATTCATGCAACGAATATATGGGGATCATAGTCTCTTATTTTGGGGGAGGCACAACAGACAGTAATTAGGATTTGAGCAGCAGGTGTGACTGCAGAGACTGCTCTGTATACCAACAAGGCTTTCCCACTCGGTGCCCTTAGGAACATGTTAATAGCAGCTGAGATCCTTACTGTTGTCGCTAGAGTTCTTGTTCCAAGATTCACTTGGTGCCACAGCTCCCTGCCCCCACTGTCTGCTGAGATTTGTCAAGGTACTTCAGGTTTTTTGATGTGCTGCAAGCTATTCTTAAATTCTCTGTCTTCTTTGTTGTTTTCTTGCTATAGATTCCCACAGAACACAAAAGCTACACAGATATCTCTTTGCCATAAGTTATGAGCTCACCATAACGTCTTTCCTTTTGAAAATTTCTGGATGTTCTGCCCAGGGGCATTCTATGCTGCCCCACTTCCCTAGAGTTCTTATTCAAACCAGTGACCTGAGTCTGATGGAGATACTTGTGTATTGTAAGAATGACCTTATCTTCACCTTGAGAAAGAGAAAACTGATAGTCCTAGATTTAACAGATTTAACAGATTGGGATAGAGGACATGAGGTATGTATTAAACCCCGCAGATAATGAATATATTCAAGATAATGAATATATTCATTAAGCATAGTCAATCTTTGTTTTTGAAAAGATGACTGATTTAGACACATTTACAATATTGTGTCAGAGAAAGAACTATGCCAGACATCATCGAATGCCTAGGTATTGACTTAGCTATTTTGCAAAGCAGTCTATACTATTTTAATACATTTTAAATTTTTTGAAGTTTCTCTTTTAGTGTAAGCCTAAGCTATCTCCATTTAATATCCTATTTCTATATTTATGGAGCAAAATAGGACATTGCCTGACAAACTTTCAAATGTTGTAAACAGCTATATTTTGGGGTGCCTGGATGACTCCGTTCATTAAACCTCTGACTTGGGCTCAGGTCATGATATCAGGGTCCTGGGACAGACCATTGGGCTCCCTGCCCTGCTTGTCCCTCTGCCCCTTTCCCTACCTCCATGCGCCCTCGAACCCACACTCTCTCTCAAATAGTCTTTAAAAATAAACTAAAATAAAACAGCTGTATTTCCTTTGAATTCTCTTTTCTGTAGACTTTTTCTACCCACCTCTCCATACCTCCCTAAAGCATTCATCACTATCACTTCCTCATTATCCTTAACCTCCTCACCTTACCTTTCTAGATCAGTGTTTCTCAACCATGGCAGTATGCTACCAGGAAAACTTTACAATAAACATCCTACGCCCCACCCTGATTCAGCTAAATCAAAATCTCCTGGGATGGAATCAAGTCATCAGCCTTTTAAAATCTCACATATAATTCTAAGGTTGACAGGGTTGAAAACCTCTGTTCTAGATGTGCCCTAGTTTGCAAATTTAGCTTTTTAAAATCTGGCATTCTAAATTTCTCTAACAACGTATGCTATGTGTTCCTTCTCTGGAAGTCTTCATCTGACTTGAGAAGTAAAAATTGCATTTAATAGAATTTAAAGGGGAAAAAAATTGATATAAGGGAATACTTACAAAACCTTGTTTCTTAAATTGTAGCCTTCCTCAAGATTCTTTATTCATCCCTTTTTTCCCTTCTATATCCACTTTTTCTGGGAGATGTCATCTGCTCCCATGAATTCAGGTGCCTTCTATGAGCAAACTTCTGAGAGCCGAAGTCTCATATCCAATCCAAGTATGTAATGTGTTAAAAGACAATTTTCAAAAATGAGGCAAAATTGTGACCTCATACAGATAGAAAAATGAATTTGTGTTAAAATTTTTATTTCAGGGGCACCTGGGTGGCTCAGTGGGTTAAAGCCTCTGCCTTCGGCTCAGGTCATGATCCCAGGGTCCTGGGATCGAGCCCCACATCGGGCTCTCTGTTCCACAGGAAGCCTGCTTCCTCTTCTCTCTCTCTGCCTGCCTCTCTGCCTACTTGTGATCTCTGTCTGTCAAATAAATAAATAAAAATCTTTAAAAATTTTTTTTTATTTCATTCATGAGGGAATCAGAACTGGTAGACATTATGTATATATTATGCCAGTTCATAAAAGTTTAAAAAAATTATAGAGAGCATAAAGATATATTGAAATAAAGGTGCAAATAGAGGCAAAAGCAGTTTTACCATGGGGATGAGGGTAAGGGAGAATTGGGAGGTAGGAAATCATTTGGAGCTCTACCATAGAGACAGAATCTGCATGTTAACAGATGACTTCTGATTTAGAGCATCAAAATAGCTCAAGATAATGCCCTTGGGTAGACTCCTAGGGCTAAATGGTGTGTTCTACATAGACAATGCATAGCATTCCATTGAAAGACACATTTATTGGGGCACGTGGGTGGCTCAGTTGATTAAGCATCTGCCTTCGATTCAGGTCATGGTCCCAGGGTCCTGGGATCAAGCCCATATTGGGCTCCTTGCTCAGCTGTGAGCCTGCCTCTCCCTCTCCCCCTGTCTGCCACTCTCCCTGCTTGAGCTGTCTCTCTCTCTCTGTCAAATAAATAAAGAAAAATCTTAAAAAAAAAAATCTTTTGGACTATCTACCTTCAAAGAAGTAAACTCATCATAGCCTCTCTTCCCCCTAAATCTTTTGCTAACACCACCCCCCCAAGATAGGCACACATTGTCTTATTTTCCAACATATCTCCAGTGTATGGCATAGTACTTGTTACACAATGAACTTTCAAAAATGTGGCACACATGAATAAATAGAAAGTGCACTCTGAAATCACTGACCTACACTTTCAGTAATTTATTCCATATTCCACTTTCTTTCTCCTACTCTGTTCTTGTCCATGTAAAATATATGAAATAAACATACATTTACATATCTTTAAAATTAATTATAACTGCTCATTTGAATACGCAAGTGGGGTTTTTGTGTTTATTTTTGTTTTTACATCTTTTAAAAGGAAAGTTGATGATTTGATACAAAACAGGAATAGGAAAGTAGGGTTTGACTGGGAAGAGTTTATTGTTCAAATTCTATCATAGTGAAATTATCCGGGAGTCTTCCAGATGCTCAATAAGCCCTTTCTTTTTTTTTTTTTTTTTTTTGATTGATTAAATTTTGAAACTTGCAAGGCCATGTTAATCTCATACCTACAGTTACAGCAATGTTACAAAGATTAAGAAATCAAAAGGGTTATCAGCCTGGTGATTTACAGAGGACCCTATAAATGATTTGTCATTTAAAAGTGATAGAGGCTTTTAAGTGTTTAAGAGATTAGCACCATAAGCATGCTTTCCCTTGATCTAAGCTATAGACTTCTGCTTTCCTACTTACTATCTCAAGATGGATCTTGCAAGGGATGCAATTATCTGCACTTTAGACACTAAGTATCTGCTGCTATTTGTGTTACTTTTGTAGTACTTGATACTTATTTCTTTGTAGATCTTGATAATCTTTATTAAAATCACAAAAATAATAATCTCTGTTTTAAATAAGATGAATAAACTAATGCTTCAGTTAGGTTGTTCCAAAAAAACGTGATGAAACATTTTTTCTTATAGAAGGTATAAAAACGGAAAACCAAACGCAAACCAAAAGTCAACGTTTTTAAACATAGGAAATATTTTAATTCTAGGAGGTATAGATACTAACACTTAATATATATCTTATGGTCAGAAAGTATTTAGTTCCTGTTATCACACAAATAACTTACAATAAAATGTATCAAAATTTTGATATACTAACATAAGTAGAAGAATCTAGGGCCTCATGAAAGACTACAGAAAAAATATAGTTTATTTTTCATATATATATTCTATCTCAATAAAATTCCTAAATTATTTTCATCCATTTGAATTAGCATTTATGATTTTTATGTTAATAATTACTTGGGGCGCCTGGGTGGTTCAGTGGGTTAAGCCTCTGCCTTCGGCTCATGTCATGGTCTCAGGGTCCTGGGATGGAGCTCCACATTGGACTCTCTGCTCAGCAGGGAGCCTGCTTCCCCCCTCTCTCTCTGCCTGCCTCTCTGCCTACTGCTTCCCCCTCTCTCTCTGCCTGCCTCTCTGCCTACTAGTGATCTCTGTCAAATAAATAAATAAAATAAAATCTTAAAAAGAAACAATTGTTTAATCCCCTGATTTCAATTAAGCAAAAATATTTTCTGTAATATTCAAAGGATGATGAATTAGTTCTGTTGGCACAATAATACGAATTTTATTTGTTGATTGTGAAGCATTCTAAAATACTGATTTCATAAAGTTCATTTTTTAACCTAATGGCCTGCCTAAATTATAGAGGGAAATATGTTGGAATAGAACATTCCATTTCCACTCAAAAGTTTAATTTTTAGACTAACAAATAAGTTATTTGGAGGTAAATATTTGTAAAACAGGCACATTTAGAACTTAAAAAGGGCTTTTTACGTTAAATGTGGGTAGTGCCCCCTGGTGGAAGTATGCCAAAATAAAAACTTTAATAGTTAACGCTACATACTCTTCTAAAAGCTGAAATCACAGACTCAAAGTTTTGAGTTGAGCATTATTCAAATAGTAAAACCTATTTCAATTATTAAAATTCATTCTTTAGTGTTTTATATAGGTTTTACAAAATTTACCCTAGAATGGTTATGTAAAAGCAACCCACTAGTTTCATTTGCATTGTTTTATGCAATTTAAAATTAAATTTATAAAGTAGCCATCTAATTACTTAACTACCCCGATCATATTCCAAATCTTTGAACATCCCATAGAATTCAGCAACATGAAGGCAGAGATTTCAAATGCCAAACCCACTGCTGTACACTCAATGTCTAGCAGAGAGTTTGGCCTATGGCAACAGCACAGTAGAAATCTGTTGTGATTCATTTCACAGATTTTTCCAAAATACTTGAAGGTAGGGGGCACTTGGGTGGCTCAGTCAGTTAAGCATCTGCTTTTGGCTCAGGTCATGATCCCAGGGTCCTGGGAATGAGCCCTGCATCTGGCTCCCTGCTCAGCAGGGAGCCTGCTTCTCCCTCTGCCCCTCACCCTGCTCCTGCTTTCTTCATCTCTCTGTTTCTCTCTCTCTCAAATAAATAAAAATCTTTAATAAAAAAATATTGGAAGGTAGGACTTAATACACTTTGTATGAAGAATCTTCCTTGCAAACTGAAATCTGTTTTTAAATACCACATAAATATTTCTGGTGATTAATGCGCTAATATGGGATATTTGCTATATCCCCGTTGAACATAATACTAGTGAAAATTCTGGGTCTCCAGCCACATCCAAAAGTACTCAATATTCACATGGAGTATATAGAAACTTGCACTATAAGACCTTGTCAAAATCTGAATAAATGGCATGAAACTCAATTTAAAGGATTAAATGTAAAATGTTTGACCTTCTGGTTCAAGGGAGTTAAGTTATTCTGAAGCTATATCAGTGTTATTCCTATAGCAAAATATTTCATTACTTCAAAGGCTTATTTATGCTTGTCAATGACTATGAAAGGCATGCGTGACCAAACACCAAAAATTAAAAATATGTCCTAAAAGTTTGAACTGTTACCACACTAAATGAGAGAAGAATTCATGATTATTAATGTTAAATAACAATTACTCTCTTTGCTTTCAAGTTGTTCAATAACTGAAAACCTTTAAAAGTTAACTGTTTTTGCTTATCTACTGTCCCTTCCTGGCATAGAACACTTGATGAAAAATTGTTGCTATGGAATATTGAGATTATTCATTGTTTTTTATAAAGTTGTATGTTATTCCCAATGGTATATTTACATCAAAACTTTAAAATCTTGTCAGAATAGCTAGAGCCATAAACATTTTCACACATTAACAAAGGAATGTTTTAAGATCTTGGACTTTGACTATAAAATATTTAAGATAGCAGTAAATAAATTTCCAGAAGATGTGAAGTATCCATTATGAGGAATTATTATGCAAGAGTATCAGTTACAGATTATACTCAAGAGAAATTATTTAATAAGTACATTTTTGCTTCTGCATAGACGAAGGTTTGAATATGTATGTATAAGAAAATGTTTATACGTGAATTTAACACCTTTATTTTAGTCTTCTATTCTGATTATACTTATAAACACTTGAAAGTCAATGATAAATTCAGCTACTGTAAGCATTTTCAAGCATTTAATTTCATATTCTGTTTAAACAACCATAAAAATAATACAGTGATTTGGGGGCTAAATTCCTTGGGGTAAATTAAGAGGCAGGGAAAAATGAATATCAAATCAAAGTGAATATTTAAAATAAAGTAAAAATTAAACATGCTCACAAGCCCTCAAATCTTTAAGGCATATTTTAGAATGCAACCACTCTCTAAACTTAGAAATAACTTCTTTATAATGCTATAAAGAAGTATTTCTATGATGTTGAAACTAATAGTGGAGAATAATATTATTCATAATATATATGTTCTCTCTATCTTCTCTCTCTCAGCAGAATCTTTCATTGAATTCTTTCTAATCAGGACAAAATAATTTAATGAAAGATTCTGCTAATGTAGAAAGAAATATCTGATATTACCTAATTTTACTCCTAAAATAGTTCCCTTTGAAAGAATTTAAAGAAAACTATTGTAACATTATGATGATAACATATCTTTGTTTCCATGAAGTCAAATAAAGTTAGAATATGTTAAAGATTATTAAAGAAAATGAAGCTTATATATACTTTTACTTTTAAAATGACCTGAAATTTTTTTGACTGTGTGGATTTTTTTTTTAATAAGAGAATGATCCATTTGAAATGAATAGGACATCAACAGAACTCAATTTGCTGTTACAAAAGACCCAAGTTTTGAAGTACTCTAAATATTTACTTTTCTGCACTGCCAAGCAAAAGAAGTCATGCATGATTTCAGTTCTTGGTAAAACCATGTGCCCTGAACATGTTCCTGTTAGTTGTGGCTTAAAGCAAAGAAAGTAAATTGTAACAATACATTTTTGAAATAACATCTACTCTGGACTCAATGATAACCTTTTCTCATCTTTTGAAGCGAGTCAGTTGGCGGCAGTAACATGGTTTTTTTTTTGGCATGTAAGTCGATAAAAATATTAACTTTCCCAATATAGCCAGCTCCTGAGCTTCATTCATTCTAAGAATTTTGATTCCATCAAGGGAAATTTCTTATTTGACAATATCCTTTTATAAACTGTAATGTTGATCAAAAAGTTG
The DNA here is from genome assembly GCF_902655055.1 of Lutra lutra. Lineage (NCBI taxonomy): Eukaryota > Metazoa > Chordata > Mammalia > Carnivora > Mustelidae > Lutra > Lutra lutra. The sequence goes on along the minus strand of NC_062283.1, from coordinate 46,673,530 downwards.
AAATTTGACATGCAAAATTTAGATCAGAAAGAAACTATCAGTGCCCCATGCACAGATAAGCAGGACAATGCTAGGAAACACAAGTGGTTTTGCTGACTTGATTTGGAAAAAGCAATAACTGATGGTTTGCCTTACTGTGTTGGTATCAGAGATTCTGCTAATAATCTACATGTAGTCTCATCTATCACCCCCCCAAAATCATGAAAAAACATCTGATCTAGCAACTTGACTGTTTTTTACATGATTTTCAAAAAATGGCAGGTAAATAAAATATTCCTTCCACCAGCACAGATACTTCTTTTTTTCTCTTCCTTTCCTCTCTTTTCTTTTTCCTTTTTCCTTCTAGTGGATAAAACTAGAAGCTCTTGCTGACTGTTCAAGCAGAGATTTCACATTTTTTTGAAGGGAAAGCATATCCAACTCCCAAAATGGTACCATATAGAGAAGTTATTTATAACATGCTTGAATTTGTGAGTATTTTTTATCATAAACTGAGGAATAGCTTTTTGATTTAAGGTTAGGAAATCATTAGTATGGCCAATACCAAAAATATTTTTCTTTTTTTTTTTTTAAAGATTTTATTTCTTTATTTGACAGAGATCACAAGTAGGCAGAGAGGCAGGCAGAGAGAGAGAGGAGGAAGCAGGCTCCCTGCTAAGTAGAGCCTGATGCAGGGCTCGATCCCAGGACCCTGAGATCATTACCCGAGCTGAAGGCAGAGGCTTAACCCACTGAGCCACCCAGGCGCCCCAATACCAAAAATATTTAACTAAGTTACTATTCTGATGACAAAATTGGTGATTATCAGTTATGAAATCATTCCAAATCTGAGAGAATTGCATCTGCGGAATGGAGAAGATATGAAAAAATTAAAAAATAAGTAAAACTTACTATTTTATCCCCGAACAAATATCTTCAGAGGTATCTAGAAATCTCCAAGAAGTCTGCTTAAAAAAAAAAAAAATAGGCTAAACTAATTCAGGCAACTATGAATGTGGAGAAAAAAATGTAACAAACACCACAAATTTACCACCAACCATAGGAATTAAGGCATTACGAAGACAGATAAAAATACCTGGATATTTCAAGTTTGCTCCCTTCAGAGAGGTCAGTCACTCTCTTGAAGCTGAGTTTCCTAATTTATGATATTTTATGATGCCTTATTAATAAGTATACAGCATTACTTAACAGTATAGAGCATCATCTCTCAAGTTATTAACCTTTATATGTTACATCATCCTCTGTATATTCTATTGCAATTGTTCAAAATTACTTTAAAGAGATCTGTTCATGTATGGATGTGTCATTCTAATTCATTAGTTTTTCATAACTGTGAAATATCCCATTGTATTAGTGTTCTATAATTTATTTAATTCTCCTGTTGATGACATTCAAGTTGTACATCAGTCAAGAGAGTCAACGTTTTTGCTGCAAGAGGAAGCAACCGGTAAATAGTGGGGGAAAGCAGTCTGCTATAGTTTAAGATGTTCAGTCTCATGGAATTGTCAGGGTTCTAGGTAATTATGGCTTTCCACCTAGAAAATGACAGCCATCCGGATGCTGGGTAAGAAACAGAATTATTGTACAATTCACTTTAATTTCTTGTTTGCTGGCCAGAACCAGTCATGTGGCTCAGAACAATAGTTTCCATAAACCCCTAAAGGAAAAGAGAATCAGGTATAGGTGAACAAGAGCTTTCTTGACCACCCTTTGTTTCTAGTTCTTACTATTGCAAACCCTACTGATGTCTCCTTGTACTGATACGAGAGAAAGACTTGTGAATGAAATTCCTGGGCCTAAGGAATTCCACCTCTTTGATTTTCTTAAGTAATAGTCAAATCACGTGGTCAAAGAGTTCTACTGCACTCCCATTACAAGAGAATGAGAGTTTCTGTTTCTTATAGTGTTTGTCAATACCAGGTACCAAAGGGCTCTTGTGATTGGTAATCATACATCTTACTGTGATTTTTAAGCTAATATATGACTGTCTATAGCTTTATGTAAATCTTGATATCCTGCAGGACAGGTAACTTCACTTTGTTCCTTTAATTGAAAAAATTTCAGTAGTATTTGATTTTCCTTTTATTCTTTACTCTTTACTTAACTCTTATGTACCAATGTCAGAATCATTGTAACAATGCCAATAAAAACTCTGTCAGGATTTTCAATAGAGTTGCATTAAACAATCAAGCTACTTGAGAAAAAAATTCATCATTCTATGATACTGAGTCAAAATGATTTTTCATTTATCTGTTCATTTATTTAAAATTTTATAAATACCTAGTAACTAATAACATAATTTTCTCCATTAAACTAATACACATAATTTGTAGATTTATTCATAGATAGTTTTCATTTCCTTGTTTTGTTGCAATAATAAATGACATACTTTTTAAAGTACATTTTTAATAATTTCATGGCTGTGTAAGAATGCAGTTCATTGCTATATATTGATATATAAAGTTAATTTCAAATTTCAAATGTTTTTATTTTCTCTTATTTTTCCTATATAGAACTACATTGCCTATAAATATAGTTTTACTTCTTCCTTATATACTTTATTAATTTTTATTAACTTTACTAATATTGAATGTAATTAAGAATAGCAAACATCCTTATCTATTTTCACATCTTAAATAGAATGCTTCCAATATTTTACCATTAATTATAGCTTATTTCATAAATGCTTTGTAGCTAAATCTTCAATATGTTGAGGGTGTGTCTTTTGCTTTTGCTTTAATTAACAATAGCTTTTATCATGAAGTAATTGATTTTGTCAAATGGTATTTTCCATTTCCATTTACGTCACCAGATGATTTTCCTTTTTATTCTTCTTTTATCTCATATAATCCTTTTATTTCTAGGGTTATCCCCACAATTATTACACCACCACCATTACTGTATCAGAGCTTTTGCATCTATATTTATAAGTGACTTAGTCTATAATTTTTATTCTTATCCTGTCCTTGTCTGATTTATGTTCAATGGTTATTCATGCTGCATAAAAATAGTTGAGGAATTTTATCTCTTTCTGTTCTCTGATCAACATTCTGTAAGATTGAGATTACCTATACTTTAAGTATTTAAAGAGCACACTTCTAAATTCTGGCCTCTTATTATCTACTAACTTATATAACCTTCACTATTTTGTCTATAAAAGCAGGCATTACTGTTTTTACAGATTATACCAATATGGGCAAGTTCAATCTAATACAGCTCTAAGATCAGTCTTACTGACAGATTTTTTTAAGCCCTGTATATCTTGACACATAAATAACATTTTGCTAATATGGCAAAGTATTAGATTCTTAATTTTTAAAACATTTTCTAAATAAGTAAGAAAAAGATGAAGATGTCTGCTAAAATTAACAAGTAATTAATGAAATAAATACAAAGAACATGTATAATCAAAATCTCTCCAAATTGAGAGTTCTCTCTCTCTTAGAAAAAGTTAAATAATGGTGATAGTACTGATGACTGTTCAGTCAAATGGCCACTTTTCTACACAAATGGTGGCAATATAAATTGGTACTATCCTATTTATTATAGTAATTGATACGTTTTTGTATATATCTAAGATCTTAAAGGAAAGATGATCATCACTATATTGAAGATAGAGTATTATTATCAATACATTATTTTTGTTAGACGCTTAGTAAGTATTTGGATGTTTTGGAATGGTGTAGAATCTAAAATTTGTTATCCCCTAGTCAATCTGAATTTACTGAATATATGAATCCCTAAAGTATATTAGTATTTCACATATTTAAAAATTATATTTACACTCCTAAACTTCTAATAAGTCATAAATATTCAGCATCTTAAGTTGTTTCACTTAGAAATAAACCAAAAATTGACTCATGACTGTCTCCATGAGTGCTAAGTTATAACATTGACTGAATTCAAATGTAGGTTTTATGGACAATTAGTCATTTGTCCAACAGTCTATTATAACCTCTGTATCTTTCCCTTTTCCTGTATAGCTAAAGTCCAAATGACCTGCAGTCCATTAAAATATCTTTCTGGAGAGTTAACATTATGAATGTTTCCCCAGATTGTTAAAAATAGTAATTTTACCTTGCTTAAGGAAACATGGTGCCAACTCTAAGTATCTTGTTATTAAGGATAGAACTTTATGGTCAATTAGCTTAGCTCAATGCAGAATACAGGTTTATTTGGAGAAGTTTCGATAAGAAAATTTGAAAAAGAACTTACCGTCAAATTTTTTTCACTTGACCTGATGAAACAAATCAAGCCCATGATGGTGATTTAGTGGTGCAATCAGTAATGTGTCAAAACTGATTGATGTGTCCCTTCAGAGTATGGCAGGAAACTTGATCACCAAAGTCTCAGACAAATTTTTCCCAAAAATCCCTCTGACTAACCAGACCCAAAGAGATTCTTTTAGTCAATTGTCTTTCGTTTTGTCCTTGAAGCACAATGATTTTGTTGTTGTTGTTGTTCAGCCCCTCTGCTTTGAATTGAATAGCACACAGTGACCTCAAGATGTTATTTATGATAGAGAGCTACACATACCTTTCAAAATGTCAAATGTGTAGTCAGGTGGCAAAAAGTGATTTCTCTGTGGAGACTTAAGTAAGAAAGTAATAAATGTAATTTTCACAAAACACCAGTTTTAATAGCTATCAATGTGTTATAAACACAGTGAAATTTACAATTGGTACTGAGTCAGCACTCAGTTGCCTTCTCTCCTTAACGCTCACCTCTATGGGTGTAGACCTGCTGCTGAGAAGGCAGAACATACATCACTAGCACACACATCAGCTGAAATCTCACTGCAATTCAAAGGTGAATCAAATGATTGTCTCAAAAATAATGGTTTTCCTTTTTCCTATCATCTGTACATTTTGGAAAGTTTTCCTGAAAGTTTTATGAAGTTCAAGGACATTTGTGTAATTTATCATGCACTTCCTGTTCTGCTTCTAAGAGCCTTTGTAGAAGAGTGGCATAGAAGAAATCTCGATTGTGGTGACTGAGAAGTTACAGGAAATGCTGTGTGGTTTATTTAAAGTCCTGGGACCCAAACAAAGTACAGTCTCTGATCATCAGCCTGGCCATCACCTGGGAGCTTGTTACAAAGTAGACTTTCATGCCCGCCTCAAAACCACTCTTCTCTTAATAAGATCACCAACAAATTGTATGAGCATTTGGAGAAACAATCATTTAAAAGACTGTCTTAGTGGATTTGAATTATGGGAGACTGACGGCTGCTTTCCTTATTAGCCATACGACGAGCGCCAATCCCTTAACCTTTCTGAGCCTTAGGTTCCATATCAAATCAATAAATAGTACTTATCTGTGCTGACACCCAAGTGGAGTTATTATGAAGATCAAATTATGACACACAGCAAGGTATCTGACAACCTTAGAAAAGATTATCAATTACTGTTGTCATTATTAATTTTTCTAATAGGGAGCTCTCATTTCACCAGTTCAGATATATCAACCTTTTCCATTACCTTATAAGTTAGATATGTCTTTTCTGTGCTACTATAATAAGGATATTTTTTTCTAATGCTCTCCCATATCTGCTTCATCTTTTGCTGCCAGGCACACTTCGCTGCCCCTAACACTTTGTTTGGGCAGGACCACATGATCAATATGGCCAGTGGTCCCAGACTCAAAGTGTCACTTTCCGGTAGGAACAGTTATTTGCCAGTGTAAGACTTTTCAGTGGTGTCTTCTCTCTTCAGCCTTGTCCTAGATGGCGGAGTTTCCATCAGTCTGAGTCCCTGAGTATAGATGAAATCCCTTGCTGGCATGTGGTGAACATATGTCATGAATGAGAATAAACATTTACGGCATTAAGTCCCTGAGATTTTTGGAGTGGGTTGCTAATACGCCATAACCAAGTCTACAGTAACCCATAGACATCTCTACTTTTCAATCTTAACCATCAAGGCTGCAGGTGATTTTAGACACTTCAATGAAACCATTAAGTCTTCTGGGCATACCTTCACAAAATATATACCCTAAATATATATGTATATACATATACTGAAGAATCTGATTTATTTTAATACCCTCTTAATCTCTGCGATTCAGCTTTGCCTCTTCAATCCGCCCTACAAAGCTTAACCAAACTGATTTTCCTTCAGGTATCTGGAATCTATGTATTCTAGATCAGTATGGCAGATATATCTCATGTGTTCTTTCATATTTCAACACAGAAATGGATAACTGATGATAAGTTTTCCTGAAGAGACAAGATATGCCCTTATAATCATTTTTAACTCAGAAAATTTGAAAGCTTCTAATCACCCATCAAAGTAGACCAGAAAGAGGAAATGAATGTTGTAGTATCAGTCTAATTTTTTCAGTTTAATGCCCTAAATAAATACTCCTTAAATTCTGGTCTCGCTTTTTTAATTCTCATTTTTATTTCCTACAGCTTCTCAAAAAATAACCTTTTCTCAAACCAAAACCCCCTCCATCCTTTTCCCAACAAGCAAAATAGAGCAATGTGAATGAAGTGTGATTCAGACCTTTTTCTTTCCCTGGAGTTTAAGTAGATTACAATGCAGATAGCAACCTGTTGAAAACTAATTTGCAAAATTGCCCAGCTCTTGTCATGAGACACTTGTGTTCCCAGGTATGAGAAGCCTCACCGATTTATCCAACCTTAACAATTAGAAATATAAGAAAGGATAAGAATGAACAAAGCAGCTTAGTTTCTCAGAGATTACTAAACTCATCAGAGAACTTAAAAGACAAGATCGGCATGACTGTGACGGTGTGAGGTTGTTGTTCTGCACCAGTTACATCAAAGGATTGAAAGAAGCAAATAACATTAATAATAATGATGGTAATAATAACTGTTACATATTAAGTAGTTACTATGTGCGAGAACTGTGAGGAAAGTGTTTCCTTGCATTTATTTTTCTCACCTGTCTTTAAGATAGGTTTTATTATTACTATTTTATCGATTTAACTCAGAGTTAAATAAGCTTGCCCCGAGTCACATTGCTAATAGATTTTGAAAATAGGACTTTCTTCTTCTTTTTTTTTTTTAATGTCCTAATATTGTTCCTGAGTGGATGCTGGATTTTTTTTTTAAGATTTTATTTATTTATTTGACAGAGAGAGAGAACACAAGTAGGCAGAGTAGCAGGCAGAGGGAGAAGGAGAAGGAGAAGCAGCCTCCCTGCTGAGCAGGGAGCCCAATATGGGCTCCATCCCAGAACTCTGGGATCATGACCTGAGCTGAAAGCAGCTGCTTAACTTCTGAGCCACCCAGGTGCCCTGAAAATAAGACTTTCTATCTCCAGTGCTTACGTGCCTTACCCCTTTTGCAAGCCTGCTCTCTGCAGTGAGACAGTAGTGGGTCTGGAGTAATAGGGGGTGGGGGAGAAGTGTTATGCCTTAGCTCTAATTCCAACTCTAGTTTCAAGAGTCTGTTTGACCTTAGATAGGACCACTAATGTGCTTCTGCAGCCAACACCTGTTGACTGTTGGGACTCCTGCTTGGCTCAGCTGATTAAGTGCCTGCCTTTGGCTCGGGTCCTGAGATAGAGCCCCACATTAAGCTCCTTGCTCAGTGAGGTCCCACAGCAGATTCCATGTTTCTCCCTCTGCCTGCCGCTCCACCTGCTTGTGCTCTCTCTCTCCCTGAAAAAAATAAACAAATAAAATCTTAAAAAAAAAAAAAAAGATCTGTTGACTGTCGTATGGGTCACCATCTTTTATAAAACAGATGCTATTCTGAATAGCAACTTATGAACTAAATTTCTTTGCCTATAAACATTAAAAATGTTTGTCATTGACTGAATCTTTGCATACATATATTTTTCTAAAACAAAGACTTACTTTTTTCATGGAAGCTATAACTTCTTATTTATTTCTTTTTCATTTTTATACATTAGTATTTCTTAATAACTAATCTTTAAAGGAACTGGATTTCTCATTTCTCTCCACTGGTCATGTAAAAATTATTTCCAAGTAGTTCATCAGTTATTCAATATTAAGTTCCAATTAACAAAGACATTTTCCACGAAAAAAAAAAACAAAGTTTTCCAAGGTCCAGTTTTCAATAAATATATGTGTCTATGAAATTGAGAACCTGAGGATGACACTAAGGAATTTTGAAAGTGACACAAAGATTAGAATCAAGAAATTCCGAGCTTGGTCACTGAAGACATTAGGAGTATATTTTATGTTTGTGAGCAGAAAGAATCTGTTTATTATTATAATGTTTCTTGGTATTTTTGTGATATGACAACATAAATGCAGAAAGTAACTACTATCCTGAGAAAGCATTGATTTGATTTATCAGAAGTTTCTAGCTACAATTTCCATTTATCAGTATATATGGCTTTGAGTTGCTCCTCTAAGTTCTCTGAGGTATCTCTTACCCATCTATCAACCTGCCTTGACAAGTCTATGAGATTGTTGCAAGGATGCAATGAGACAGGCATATGAAAGAAATTTACATGCTTTAAATTATTATTAAAAAAACAACTGGTTTTCTTTTTTAATACCTATTGCTTAATCTGCAAAGACTAAAAATGTGTGTAGCCTAGAGTAGTTGTTTCATCAATAAAAGAGAACTAGATTAAGGCCTGTTCACTACTTGTCTATTTTGTGTTTATGAACACATATTTACTGATCCTCTTTTGTCCATCTCTGGGCTTTATTCCAGTCTATGCCATCTGCTAATACTCAAAGAAGAAACATGGAGTGTATGTGTGTGTGCATGTGTGTGTAAAGTGATTAGGAATAAGCAGAGGAGATAAGACTGCTAACTTTTTAAATTCTCAATGTAAATCTTCTCAGGAATAAGCAGAGGTGATAAGATTGCTAACTTTTTAAATTCTTGATGTAAATCTTCTCAGTGTTTGGTGAGTATTTATCCAAACAGAGTTCATCATGACAATCAAATATATAATTATATTTTTCTGTCATTAGCGATTGGTAAATTAACTGTGGTGAAGGCGACTCAGTACAAAAAGTTCTAAATATTCCTTTGATCCTTTATTTCTTAGTTTGTGGCAATATTAGTGGCAATATTAAGAACCACAATATCTTGTTGAAAAATGCCTACATGCCTGCTAGGATAGCATTTTTTTGCAGCCTCATAATTAAATACATTTGGATCTTCAGCATCCGAACTATGGAATAGGGTCCAAAACAGAGAAGTATCAGCACTAATTTCATTGTATAGAGGCAACTTCAATAATTTTGCTTTCGTTTTGTCCGTAGTAAACAAACTTCCAACCTCAGAGCTATTTCAGAAGGTAATTATTTAAAATGCATTTACATTAATATGGATTTCATTACTGAGAGTATATGGAAATGACGAGATAAGAGAAGACTTTTTTCAGGTAATTCATAGTTATAATTAACAATATGTGAAATCGGGCCTGCTAATTTTGAAAAGTGACAGAGTTTTCTAACAAAATTTATCCTACTTTATTAAAATGAACTCAATAAGATTCCCAAACGAAAATCAACTGTAGCAGTCTATTTCTGTAATAACATTTACAATTTTAATTATAAAATTAATTTTCCAGGATAGCAGGCTGAAATTAAATATTATAATATTTGTGTTGACTTTTTTTTTTTTACTGGATCACTCATCTAAATAATTAACCTTTTTTCCATTTTGTAAGTCCAAATAACATATTATAAATATTCTACGAGCAAAGCAGAGTCCTAGAAGGGTGATTTCTAAAGGTTCTTTTCCGAAATTGCTATATATGCTTAGACGGTCTCATTGATTTTGAATAATTAAATCATACTTTAGTATTTGAAAGCGATTTAAAATTTTTCATTGGATTATACCATAACAACAGAAGAGTAAACTAACCTAACCTTCAGGGAACAGTTCAATCAGTTGCCACAAGTGAAATCAACAATGTAGCGAAGTCACAGGTCAAGAAATGGGACATCAGTCTTTGTGTTCCCTCCCAATTCAAACTTAATTTGTCTATGAACTTCTAATACTGGAGAAAGGTTTTATAGTTTTTTTAAGTTTGTGATACTTGTGCAAAGAGTATTATTTTTTTTTGTTAAGCTTCTTTCACTCATTATTTTTGTGAGATTAGTCTATGTGAGTACATGTAGCAGGGTTTTTTTCTATTCTTTTGTATAATATACCATCGCTTGAATAGTCTCTATCCATTTATATACTTTATATCTATGTACTTATGTTTTTTATGTATATTGGGGTTTTATAAATAATGCTGCCATTAGAATTCTACTTCATGTCTTTCAGTTATGTATACCTAGCAGTTGATTTACACAAATATATTCAATTATATGGGATGCTACCAAACACCTCCCCAAAGGGGGAGGTTCAAAGGGATTCAAAGGTCCAAAGGGATTGAACATAATTAACCCTCCCAAAAGCATCTAGTAAATTCTCCATTACTACAATATTAACAATATTTGGTATTAACAGTACAGTCTTTTTCATCTTATTTTTTCTGGAAGGTGTATAATGGTGGCTCATTATGACATTATTAGCCTTTCTGTAGTGATTAATGAGGCTGAGAATCTTTTCATGTTTTTATTGGCTTTCTAATATCTTAAACTTTGAAGTGAAGTGTTCAAGATTCTTGCCCATTTTGCTAATGAATTGTCTCTATTTTTCTAGTTTCTTGAAAGATTTCTTAATATATTCTGGATATGTGTTCCTTTTTCAGGTTTAAATGTTCTAAATATCTCCAGCTCAGTGCATTGCCTTTACACTTTCTTCGTGATATCTATAGTGACATGAAGTTCTTAAATTTTAAAATAGTTCAATGTATTAAACTTTATCCTAAATATAGTTACAGCTTTTTGTAGGAAATACCTGTTTTAGGAAATATCTGCCTACCTCAAGGTAATGTAAGAATTCTCCTATGTTCTCTGGCTGTTTTATCCATAAAAAATTGATTGTTTTAAGGTGCGGGTTAGATTTATTTCTACATATATATCCAATTTACCTAGCACAAGTATAGGAAAGATCGACCTTCTCATCTCCTCTGCAATGATGCCTTCTCTATAAATCAAGTGTCCACATTACTGCAAGTCAGTTTATAGATTCTCTTCTATGTTACATAACTCTATTTACATGAAAAACATTGACCTGTATTTCTTTTGATTTCTGCTGGCTCATAAAATAAGTTAGAGTGGGTTCTCTTTTTGCCTAATAACATTGGCAATCTTGTGTGTGTGTGTGTGTGTGTCTGTTATTTTGTCCTAAATTGTATGGAAGAATTCAACAAACCAGAGCTAGAGTGTTCTTCATGGAAAGGCTTTAAGTTATAGATTTAATTTCTTCATTAAATATATAAGAATTATTTATATGTTCCATTTTTCTTCTTAATAAGTTGTATCTTTTAGGATATTATCCTGTAGGATATTTTTATTTCATCTACTATCTCCTATTGCCATAAGATTGTTTGCTTATATTAAAAAGTTTATCAACACTTATGAATAGTGTAATGTTTGTAGGATCTGAGGTGATACCATTTTTTTCATTATTGATATTGTGTCTTCTTTATGAGATATGTCCTTTGCAAATATCTTCTCCCATTCTTAGCTATTTACCTTTACCACAGCCTTTTATCTCTACGCCTTTCTAATTTATGCCTTTGAATGCAGTTAATTTGCTTCTAGGTCCTGATTTAGCTTCACCCTACAAATTTTGATATGGTGTTTGTATATTATTATGGTGTTAAAAATATTTTTTTGATTTCCAGTGTGATTCTTTTTCACCTGTTGGACTTTCAGAAGTATATTGTTTAATTTCTACATTTGTGAGGATGCTCTATTCTCATTATTTATGGATTCTGTATTTGAGAATTTGCTTACTCACTAAAATTTATTTATAACCCCCAAATCAGTACTCCTGTCATTTTACTGGGCATTGGTGGACTTGCACAGTGTGGAGAAGAATTTGAGTAATTTGATGTGTATGTTCCCAGGTAAGGTAGAAGAAGGCAACACACTACCTTCTTGTTTCAGCTTTTATATAGGAATGGATGGACAGGGTAAGGAGTAATGATATATAGTGCAAGAAGCTTTGATTCTGGGGACAGTTGGGACAGGATTCAAATTCCAACTCTGGCATCTGTTAGTGGGGGCAGCTCTAGGCCAAGTCACTTGACATTTCTGAACCTTGTTTTCTCTTTTGCAAAAGAAAGAAAATAAAATCTACCAGGATGAGTATTTTTAGTATTTAAGAATGTAATTTATGTGAGATCTATAAATATGTGTACATATTTCCCCTAGGAGCAGTGGATCAGTATTTGTTTATTCAGTGTTCATTTTATAGAACATAACTAATACAAATAATGAGGATTGATCTGTTACTTTATCTTGAAGGAATTGCTAGCTTAATTGGCTTGTGTTCCCAATTCTTTTGACTCTCTTGAGGGTAGGTTTGGGACCTGGCATGTGTTCATCTTGGTAAAAATTTCCAGTGCACAGTTGTTGGGTCAGTGATATGTGTTATGGGTTGAATTATATTCCCCAAACTTCATACGTTGAAGTCCGTGTATCTTTAATCCCTTGGTAGATCTCTGATTCTTTCAAATGGATTTCTTAATGTTGCTCAGCTTTTCTATTATTCTCAGTGGTAAAGTCTTAGATTAGTGCACTATTGCTGAAAGCAGAATCTTCTTTTTCATTTGATTTTCTTATTACTTTATCTAATTTGTCTGTCCTATTATATTTTTCTGTGTAATTTTCCCAAAACAAAACAAAATATTTGTATTTACTTCCTCTGCTTATGACTAAATTTAAGTTTATGTCATGAAACTGATTGAACTTAGTTATCATTAAGTCCAGAACACTGAAAGATGTCTCCCCGCCCCGCCCCCACCTCCTGTTTTTGGTCTATCAGCCAGGATAGATAAGTTGGTTACACTAAGAAAATAAACAAATCCCAAACTTAATAACTTCAAACAAACAACTTTTTTTTTCATTTTTTATTACTCACACTTCATGGGCTTGGGGTAATAGAAACTCTGTTTTTGCTTGATCTCATCAAAGATCTGGGCAGATCTGGAACATCTCTAGCCATAGCAGAAAATAGAAAAGGACATTGCACATAAAGTTCTGGCTCTTAAAATGTTCCACCTGGATACAACACAACTCTTCTGCTCACATTCCATTGGTAAAGTCAAGTGACATAGTCTTTACTTCAAGGTCACAGAGACGTTAAATCTTATTATGTGTCTAGGAAGAGAAACAGAATATCTCTGAATAGCACTAATGTCTAATCCAACCATTTTTTTAAGTGGCTAATTACCTACTACTAATGGTCAGTTAGTGACTATTACCTACTGGCTAGAAGATTGTAGAGTTCTCAAAGGTGGAGAATATGTTCTGTTTGTAATTGTAGAAATAATCTCTAATATAGTTTTATTAGTTTTTTATTGCTGACATAACAAATGTCCACAAACTTTATAGCTTAAGAGAACACAAATTTATTTTTTAAGATTTTATTTATTTGAGAGAAAGAGAGCATGCACATGTGCAAGAGAGAGGGAGAGAGAGAAAGAGACCATGTACACGGGCAGGGGTGAGGGGGCAGAGGGAGAGGGAGAAGCAGACTACCTGCTCAGATACCTAACCAATTGAGCCATCCAGATGCCCAACACAATTTTTTTTTTTTTAACAGTTTTGTAGGGGAGAAATCTGGCACAGGTTTCACTGACCTAAAATCAAAGTTTCACCAGAATGTGTTCCTTTCTAGAAGCACTGGGAGGAAGAGGGAATCCATTTAGTTTGAGTCATTGGCAAAACTAAGTTCTCTGTGGTTATAGAACTAAGGTCTCTGACTTCTTGTGGGCTCTAACCTGAGAGCCACTTCCAGTTGCTAGAGGCTATCACATTCCTTGACTCATGGCCCCCTAATGTTCAAGGCCAACTAAGGTAGTAATTCTTTCTCCTTCTCTCTCTCTCTACAGACACACACACGCATGTGTGCCTGCATATATAGTATTTATGTCTATTATATAATATTGTATTATAGTATTATGTATAATTATATACATAATCTTTTAAAGATTCACTTATTTATTTTAGAGAGAGGGGCCAGGGGAGAGGGAAAGAGAATATTTCAAGCAGACTTCCCACTGAGCTTGGAGTCTAATGTCAGACTCAGTCCCAGGACCCTGAGATCATGACCTGAGCTAAAATCAAGAGTCATATGCTTAATCGACTAAGCCACTTAGGTGCCCCTACACACAAAAATTTTAATTTAAAAATACTGAAAGAGAATTCTTAAAAATTATCTATGCTTGATCAATCTCAATCAGGTAAATGAGGGCTATCTACTCCTATATAGGGAGAAATACAACATAGACAAGGACTTCATTTTTTTTTTTTTTTGCTATTAATTAATCTTGATCCTTTAAGGAATAAGTGAAGTTAATATTTTATGAAGCATCATAGAAATGCTTGTTAGCAAATGCAAGAAAGAGCTTCAACAATCTGCTTTTCTACATGATTCAAGGGATTTTGCTGAATAAGCAACTCAAATATTTAGGAACAAGTTCTATATATGGTGAAAATAGTAGCATATACTTCTAAGGCATAATGTACTTTTCAAATAAATACCATCCATATTATTCCATCATATCTTCCCAACAGCTCTGTGATATAGGCAGGGTAGCAATAGTTGATCTGCTTTGACAAGTTGAGACTTGGGAGTGATAAGTGATGTCTCTACAGTGTTAGAGCTAGTTGTGGCAAGGCAAGAAATGTCTTAATATAAGCCTCCTTCTATATCCCTGTCTTCCTTTCAGAGAATCACCCAGCTGCACAGAAAATGTGTACACAGTTATTCCCTCTACCTCCGATGCAGGAGTGGGAGTAGGCGGGTATGTTGGTTGATTGGTATGTGGCCAATGAAAATGTAGCAAAAGATCTTAGAATCCTCTCTGTGGAGGGTTGTTCTGTTTTGCCACATTCTCTGCTGTGTAATCACAGGCAAAAATAATCACTCTGGAAAATACAGACATTGATATCTTACGTGATTTATGGTTTTATGACTTTTAAAATACCTATGTGGGAGGTGTGTTTCTATACCATTGCTGAAAGTGTCTTGCATTCTCTTTCTGTTAATAAAATTAAATTCTTGATATGAGGATAAATTACTTCATAGACTGTATGATATCACAGTAGATAAATTTTACCATCATTCTGTCAGTTCCAAATATTTCACATCTTACATGATTGGTTATATTAAGAGGTAGAACAAAATCCTCATTTGATTAGAGGGAGTTCTGCATTATGATAACATACTATATTCCATGGCTTCACAAAACGTGTTGCCATCTCAGAAAGCCTTGCCCTCTGTGGAAGAGACCAAATATTTGCTCCCATTCTCTGTGATATTGGAGAGATATATAAATCCAATCATATCACTCTTTGTAACATGTGTATCAGACTCTTTATACTTAGCTTAGGCTTTTAGCATACATTGTCTCCCTTTAATTCAACCATCTGTTATGCAAGTTTTGAAGCTTTACTTCACATGTTATAGACCAGATAGTATGAAACCATCATCATTCACATTGTCAGATATAAGCAACTATTTTCTTCTTTTCATTTAATCCATCTCATTTCTTTTCAGAGTTAACTGTAAAATTTAGAAATCATTCTCATCAAGATCAAGTCACTTCTTTAAACTAGTATGTCCCTGCACAATTATCACTTTTTAAAATCATCCTTTAAGATCAAACCTTGTCTCCTCTCCCTGAATTTTACTACTTTCCAAATTTCTGTTATCTGTCTCTTTGCAAAAATTTAATTCCACCCCCTCTTTCCATTTTTTAAGCAGAAAACTCTGAGATAGAAATATATAGTATGATAAGAGCCCATAAAATTATGCTGCTAAAGATATGAAATGACATTAGATCATCTGATTTAATATATTATTTTATGTATTTGAATGAATATATTGAGTGTTTGCTTAGACATGAACTCCCCTCTCAAGTCAGTTATTGTTCATGGAAGAAAGATAAACATGTAATATCAAACTTTAATATGATGTGTTTAGTATGAATAAATATAGTAGAAAATACTCTGAAAGGACATGAGAAGGTATAACTCAGCAATTGTAGTAAATAAGAAAATGATTCATGGGGCACTTGGTTGGCTCAGTCGGTTAAGTCTCTGCCTTAGGCTCAGGTCATGATCCTGGATTCCTGGGATCGAGCCCAGCATTGGGATCCCTGCTCAGCAGGGAGCATGCTTCTCTCTTCCCCTGCCTCTCCTCAGGCTTCTGCTCTCTTTTTCTCTCTCTCTCATCACTCTCTTTCTCAAATAAAAAAACAGAAACTTAAAAAAAAAAAGGAAAGAAAATGATTCATGGAGGAAGTGTTATTTAGGTTGATTCTTTAAGGATTATTTTAGTGGGATGTAGACCTGAGTAGAGAGTAGAGTGCAAGCATATTGCAGGCAAAGACAATAGTGTGATTTATTAGTTATCTATTACTGCATAACAAATACTATCAACTTAGCTGTGTGAAACAACACACCTTTATTATCTCATAGTTTCCATGTGTCATCTTAGCTAGGGCATGCTTATCTGAATCATCCACTCGGGGTCTCACACAGTTGTGATCAAAGGGTTGTCCTAGTTCACATTGTCATCTGGAGACCCCATTAGAGAAGAATTGGCTTCCAAGCTCATTTAGGTTGTTGGCAGAATTAATTTCCCTGTGGCCGTATGGCTGAAGTTCTGACTTGTTACTATCTGGAGGCTGGAGCCTGCCACCATATTGAGGCCACACCTAACTCCTTCCATATGGGCATTTCAAACATGGATATTTGCCTCTGTATAAGGCCAGCAAGGGAATCTCTCCCTTTTAAAGGATTTCAGCTGCTTAAGTCAAGCCTACCTTAGATAATCTCCCTTTTTATTAATTCAAAATAAACTGATATGAGACCTTAATTGCATTTGAAAAATCCCTTTACTTTTGCTCTATACTGTAAATTTATCACAGGGGTGATATCCCACCATTTTTGCCATATTCTATTGATCAAAAGCAAAACACAGTTACCAGACATGCTCTAGGGAAGAGGATTATTCAAAGGTGTGGCCACCAGAGGTTGGGAATTATTGGGGGTTACCCTAGGTTCTGACTGCCATAATGGGCAAAGACAAGTGTTCATGAAGTAATACAGTACTGCAAACCTGCAAGTACAATAGTTCCACCCAGTAGCAAGATAAGACTCTAAAACATGGTTAGAGGTAAAGAAAGGTCAGAACCCATGAACTTTGAATAGCTTATGAAAGAGTTTGGGTCCCATGTTACATGCAGAGAGAAGCTATTGAAGACTATTCATTGAGTAGAGCTTGGGTACAATCAGTCTGAAACCAGTGAGTAAGATGGAATGAAATAGACAAATCTGGAAATAGGGAGATCAGTTAGAACAACCATTCAATAATCCAGAGAAAAGAGGATGGGAGTTTTGGCAAAACTAAGGAGGGGAAAAAAAGAAAAAAAGAGAAGCCAGGTATAAAAATATATTTAAGAAAAATGATTACCATGAACATTGAAGATGGGAGAGAGGGAGGGGTGTGAGATGACTTATTTTTGTCTACACTGGATATATAATCCCTGGTTCAGGGACCTACCAACCTGAGATTGAATACAGGTTTTTGCCACTCTATTAAAAAAAAAAAAGTCTTATGAGCATATTTATTATGCAAAGCACTCTGTTAGGTATTTCATGGAATTCAAATATTTGCTCAGTATATTATCTGACTCCAAGAGTGTATAAGACACACTCTAAATGACCAGATATACAAGGTAGTGTGTAATACAATATGTGAGGGAATGTAATGATGAGGTATCTAGGGAAGTAACTTAATTTTATGCAAGATTGTAAATCAAGGCAAGATTTAGAGATGGAGATTGGGCTAATGTAGGGCATTTTGAGTGAAAGTTAAAGAACTTGAACTTTGTCTAATAGGCAATAGAGAATTCAATGATGGGTTTGAAGATGGCGAGTGATGTTAGCAAAACAGTGCTTTCTGAAAATTATTTTGCAAATTAATGAGCATAATACATATGATGGACAAAATCTGGAGATAGAGATTATTTTAAAGAAAATATTTGGGGTGCCAGAGTGGCTGGCAGTTAAGGGTCTGCCTCGGGTGAGGTCATAATCTCAGGGTCCTAGGATGGAGTCCTGTATGGGGATCCCTGCTCAGCAGAGAGTCTGCTTCTCCTTCTCCTTCTGCCTCCCCATACTCATTTTCTCTCCCTCTCTTACATAAATTAATAAAATCTTTAAAAGAAAATAAAGGAAATATTTGTAATCTAGGGTTAAAAAAATATGAATTTGGGCCAGTGAAATTGGAAAAGATACCAGGTGGGAATGATTGTCAAGACCTTTAACCAAAACTACACTAGGTTTGTGGCTGCAGAAAGTTGCTACAGTGGGCACTTGCTTATTTAATATTTTTACCTCTTGACTAGCATTTTAAAAGCATCTTATCTTCCATATCAAAATCACTGTTAGTGCACACTCCATTTTTTAATGTGCCTTTGGCATCACCCTTGATCACAGCATAACAATCAATCAGGAACAGAAAAATTTAAATCTTCTCCACCTAAAGGCTAGAGTTTTCTGCTCTACTGGATAATAATTATTCTATTAATAATACCACTGCAAAAATAATAATACCACTGCAAAATGTTATTGAATATATATGAAATGTAGATAATATTCCTAATACTCAACAAGAATTATCCTTAGAATAAACCATTTGGTTGTAAACACAATGATAGGTGAAGGAGCTGAAGTGAAATAACTTGCTCAGATTCATACCCCTAGTTAGGAGCAGAGTGAGAATTCTAACTTGGAATACGGATAGAAGTCTATGGTAGAGCTCAGACTCTTCGTCATTATGCAATGCTCCTAGATTTAGCACTGCACAAAACAAACAAACAAATACCATTAATACTTTGTAATATTTCAAATTGGTTCTCTAACTATTTTCTTCCTTTTGGATTCCTATTCCAGTAAACTATTTCTACAGATGAATGATATAGCTTTTCCACCTTACATTATTAGCCCCAAATGAGGAAAAATTAAATGTTAATGAAGATGGCTTAGTATTTTTGCATAATAAATTGGAAAGGGGAAGGAAGAAATCTGTCACCTGAAAAGAAATCTATTAAAAAATGTATTTCTGTGTTGACAAGTTTTGAAACATTATAATAATCTAGTCTTAAGTATTATAGTTGTCATGGGCAAAACTAACATACAGACTATTCAGTTAAATGCTCCCAATGGTGTAATCTAAAGTAACCATGAAGTCTTGTGTTCAATAAATTTCTCCATTGATTGAGAGCTTTTTCTGGAGAATTTATTTATTTACTCATTCATGTGTTCTTTCAACCGTGGTAGACATGATAAAGATATTGGCAATGCAGAAAAGAAGATGAGAAGAGATTGTCACTTTTTTGTCTTTCTGGGGCAGACTGTGAATTACCTTTGTGATTGGAAGAGGAGTACAGAGAAAGAAGAGATTCTAATCTCTGGAGAGATTTCTTATCTCATTTGATAAAGGGAACTGTCAAGAAAGATAGTCAACATAGGGGCTGTGGCAGGAAATAAATTTCATGGTAAGGACTCACCAAGCACAAGGACTCAAGGAACTGTAGGGCAAAGGATGAGAAGAAAGTGTCCTCCTAAAAGCAGAAGGACATCGAGCATACTGATAATTGTCCTCTGAATTTTCTGTTTGTTCAGTTAAGAATGCTCCCTTAAGGCAAGCTAGAACAGACTTGAAACAATATAATACTTGTTATAAAAACCAAACCAAAGTAAGAAACTCAGACAATAAAAAAATAGGATGGAAGAGATGTCTGCTGCCCACAGGGACTCAAGGACAAAAAAAAAAAAAAAGTGTAAATATGTATTTATATAATTGGTCATAGTATTTTGATGAGACTATGCCAAAATAACTTCATTGAAATGAACTGTTTGACATGTTTGTAATTTACAAATTGTCTGTTTTGAAGTAGACCAAGTTATACTGCACTCAGCTTTGTAGACGGGAAACGTGAGTTTATTACTGCATTTTCGTGAATGAATAGTAATGCTTAACTTTCAGTGGGTGAATGGTCAACCTCTCTTGTTTTAAGGAGGAGATAGTTTTATCACTGGTCTGAATAACAAAACTCTTATTGTTCCATATCATATGAAGTCTGAAAAAAAATGGGGATATAAAAAATACGAAGAGATTGGCAAATTAATTTTTCAACTCAAACTAGTAGTAAGCAGGGCCATTTCTGACTGAGATCTGTTTTCCTGAAAGTGTGAATTGCCCAGTGCACCTTCCCTAAACTACCACGTGGCCATCTCAACCTACTGCCTCAGTTTAACAAAACTTTCTCCACATAATGTGGAGAATTTTTTTTTTAAGATTTTATTTATTTATTTGACAGAGAGAGATCACAGGTAGGCAGAGAAAGAGAGGAGGAAGCAGGCTCCCTGTGGAGCAGAGAGCCAGATGCGGGGCTCCATCCCAGGACCCTGGGATCATGACCTGAGCCGAAGGCAGAGGCTTTAAACCACTGAGCCACCCAGGTGCCCCTGGAGAATTTTTTTAAAGAAGATTTATTTGTTTATTTTAGAGAGAGAGAGAGAGTCAAGTTGGGGGAGGGAGAGACATAGTCTCAGGCTCCACATGGAGGGTGGAGCCCAAGCTCACCACACCAGAGATCACCCCCTGAGCAGAAACCAAGAGTTGGAGGCTAAACCCACTGGGCCATCCAGGCACTCCTGTAATGTGGGTAATTTTTAAGTGTTCTTCATCACCATCATTAGCATGAACATTCAGAAATATCTATTAAGATTCATTCATTTACTAGAACATATTCATTTATTCAGCTGCTGCAGTGAATCAGACACTTCTAGGCTCAGGGAATATAACAGTACACATAATACTTTTTGAGGGAAATAAACAGACTTCGAACACAGAAATATATGTGATTGTTTCAGGAGGAATTATGAGGTGATTGGTAGAATATAAAAGAAAATTGAGGCAGTCTAAGAGGATGAGTGGGATTCCTTGTTATACCAGTGGTGAGGGAAGGGAGGAGAAACGTGGGGGTAATTATCGAGTCAGCTCTGTGGATATCCGGGGAAACGGTGTCTGAGGCCAGAGAAAGAGCACAGGCAGAAGCATTAAGGCTTGGCAGGTTCAAGGAATTGTCAGGAGGATAATGTGCCTGGAATGAGCCTTCAGCTGTAGGACATAGGATCAATTTAAGATATTAAAGCACAAAATTAGTTGGCTGGGGCAGAACAGACCCAATAAAATGAGTAAGTATCTGCACATAAAAAGGTTATTAAGACTCTTGAACTATGTGTAGGCTACTCATACTATTTAATACTAAATGAGGCATCTGTAACTAGCCATTCTCTTCCTTGACTCTATGCTATCCTAAAACCTGAATGTCTTTTCCTACTCTTCGCTGCATTGTTTCCTTTCATTGATTTTGCCACAGTTTCATTTTAAACAACATTTTTCTGACTACTTTTTACATCAGTCTACCATCATTATTGGAAGATACACTGATATTTAATTTCATTTGATTCACATCCACTATTTTCTAGTAACTATGTTCCTTATAAAATGAAATTTGATATTAAGGGGGCTCTCCTGTATGTTATTTAAA
Organism: Lutra lutra; assembly: GCF_902655055.1. Classification (NCBI taxonomy): domain Eukaryota; kingdom Metazoa; phylum Chordata; class Mammalia; order Carnivora; family Mustelidae; genus Lutra; species Lutra lutra. The sequence continues at coordinate 46,651,871 of NC_062283.1, read as the reverse complement.
TGAGTTTATTTAATGAATTGAAAGAGGGTTTGTTTTGTTTTGTTTTGTTTTTACATATAATGAACAATAAATTCCTTCTCTGTAATCCGCATCTCAGAACAAAAGCTCTTTACCAGTCCCCAATGCAGACTCTACCTCAACACGTTAGGATCCGACATCTCGGTACACTTATATTATTGGGACATTCATCATGCTACACTGTAAACAAATGAAAGAGAGTCTGCTAGTCTTGAGAAAAAAATAAATGAAAGGGATAAACATAAGAATAGCAGAGAAGTCACCTCTTCCCTTTTCAAACTAGTTGGCAGTAACATCTACATTTACACATCTGGCCTTTAGATGTATACAGAATATTTATTTAAAATTTAAAGAAACACTTTACTCCCCTTGATATTTAAAGCTATGTGAGTGTTTTGTTTTTCCATCTGGGGAAATTTTGCAGTCAGGTTTTATGTAACCAACCCAAAGTGAACACAATGTGTTAAGACTCTGAGAGTTTCACTGCTTTGTGACTCTGGCTCTGAGGAAGGATTGTGACATTACGTTTCAGGCCATTTTCTCTAATAGTAATTTCATTTTCATTAGTTTATGCAGCCAACTCAGCACTGGAGCTCAGTTATGGAGGAAAGGGCACTGTGTATTTAAAACGTTATTATTACTCTGTCCGGTTTTTTGGACATTTTTGTTTGATAGCATTTCATCCCCACACACTAAGCATTTTTTCCCCTTGCATGCAATACTCAAATAAAGATGATTCTAACCTTTTTTCAGGTCTTGTAGTTGCCTTGATAGCATGGCTTTGCATTTTAGGGAGATGCTTTGAAAAATAAAGCTCTGTAATTATTAAAAATCCACTGACAATTACTTACCTTCTGTAGATGAGCTGATTTCATAGAAACTGGTTTCTTTTTTTTTAATTTAATTTTATTTTTTATAAACATATAATATATTTTTATCCCCAGGGGTACAGGTCTGTGAATTGCCAGGTTTATACACTTCACAGCACTCACCGTAGCACATACCCACCCCAATGTCCATAACCCCTCCCCCCAATCCCCCTCCCCCCATGAACCCTCAGTTTGTTTTGTGAGATTAAGAGTCACTTATGGTTTGTCTCCCTCCCAATCGCATCTTGTTTCATTTACTCTTCTCCTACCCCCTTAACCTCCCATGTTGCCTCCCTCTCCCTCATATCAGGGAGATCATATGATAGTTGTCTTTCTCCAATTGACTTACTTCGCTAAGCATGATACCCTCTAGTTCCATCCACGTCGTCGCAAATGGCAAGATTTCATTTCTTTTGATGGCTGTAAAGTATTCCATTGTGTATATATACCACATCTTCTTTATCCATTCATCTGTGGATGGACATCTAGGTTCTTTCCATAGTTTGGCTATTGTAGACATTGCTGCTATAAGCATTCAGGTGCACGTGCCCCTTCGGATCACTACGTTTGTATCTTTAGGGTAAATACCCAGTAGTGCAATTGCTGGGTCATAGGGTAGTTCTATTTTCAACATTTTGAGGAAGCTCCCTGCTGTTTTCCAGAGTGGTTGCACCAGCTTCATTCCCACCAACAGTGTAGGAGGGTTCCCCTTTCTCCGCATCCTCGCCAGCATCTGTCATTTCCTGACTTGTTAATTTTAGCCATTCTGACTGGTGTGAGGTGATATCTCATGGTGGTTTTGATTTGTATTTCCCTGATGCCGAATGATATGCAGCACTTTTTCATGTGTCTGTTGGCCATCTGGATGTCTTCTTTGCAGAAATGTCTGTTCATGTTTTCTGCCCATTTCTTGATTAGATTATTTGTTCTTTGGGTGTTGAGTTTGCTAAGTTCTTTATAGATTTTGGACACTAGCCCTTTATCTGATATGTCGTTTGCAAATATCTTCTCCCATTCTGTCAGTTGTCTTTTGGTTTTGTTAACTGTTCCCTTTGCTGTGCAAAAGCTTTTGATCTTGATAAAATCCCAATAGTTCATTTTTGCCCTTGCTTCCCTTGCCTTTGGTGACGTTCCTGGGAAGATGTTGCTGCGGCTGAGGTCGAAGAGCTTGCTCTCTGTGTTCTCCTCAAGGATTTTTGATGGATTCCTTTCTCACATTGAGGTCCTTCATTTTGAGTCTATTTTCGTGTGTGGTGTAAGGAAATGATCCAATTTCATTTTTCTGCATGTGGCTGTCCAATTTTCCCAACACCATTTATTGAGAGGCTGTCTTTTTTCCATTGGACATTCTTTCCTGCTTTGTCGAAGATGAGTTGACCATAGAGTTGAGGGTCTATTTCTGGGCTCTCTATTCTGTTCCATTGATCTATGTGTCTGTTTTTGTGCCAGTACCATGCTGTCTTGATGATGACAGCTTTGTAATAGAGCTTGAAGTCCGGAATTGTGATGCCACCAACTTTGGCTTTCTTTTTCAATATTCCTTTGGCTATTCGAGGTCTTTCCTGGTTCCATATAAATTTTAGGATTTTTTGTTCCATTTCTTTGAAAAAAATGGATGGTACTTTGATAGGAATTGCATTAAATGTGTAGATTGCTTTAGGTAGCATAGACATTTTCACAATATTTATTCTTCCAATCCAGGAGCATGGAACATTTTTCCATTTCTTTGTGTCTTCCTCAATTTCTTTCATGAGTACTTTATAGTTTTCTTAGCCTCTTTGGTTTAGGTTTATTCCTAGGTATGTTATAGTTTTGGGTGCAATTGTAAATGGGATTGACTCTTTAATTTCTCTTTCTTCTGTCTGGTTGTTGGTGTAGAGAAATGCAACTGATTTCTGTGCATTGATTTTATATCCTGACACTTTACTGAATTCCTGTACAAGTTCTAGCAGTTTTGGCGTGGAGTCTTTTAGGTTTTCCACATATAGTATCATATCATCTGCTAAGAGTGATAGTTTGACTTCTTCTTTGCCGATTTGGATGCCTTTAATTTCCTTTTGTTGTCTGATTGCTGAGGCTAGGACTTCTAGTACTATGTTGAATAGCAGGGGTGATAATGGACATCCCAGCCGTATTCCTGACCTTAGCAGAAATGCTTTTAGTTTTTCCCCATTGAGAATGATATTTGCGGTGGGTTTTTCATAGATGGCTTTGATAATATTGAGGTATTAGCCCCCTATCCCTACACTTTGAAGAGTTTTGATCAGGAAGGGATGCTGTACTTTGTCAAATGCTTTTTCAGCATCTATGGAGAGTATCATATGGTTCTTGTTCTTCCTTTTATTAATGTGTTGTATCACATTGATTGACTTGCGAATGTTGAACCAACCTTGCAGCCCTGGAATAAATCCCACTTGGTCGTGGTGAATAATCCTTTTAATGTACTGTTGAATCCTATTGGCTAGTATTTTGGTGAGAATTTTTGCATCTGTGTTCATCAAGGATATTGGTCTGTAGTTCTCTTTTTTTTTTTAAAGATTTTATTTATTTATTTGACAGAGAGAGATCACAAGTAGACAGAGAGGCAGGCAGAGAGAGAGAGGAGGAAGCAGGCTCCCTGTTGAGCAGAGAGCCCAATGCGGGACTCGATCCCAGGACCCTGAGATCATGACCTGAGCCGAAGGCAGCGGCTTAACCCACTGAGCCACCCAGGTGCCCCTGTAGTTCTCTTTTTTGATGGGATCCTTGTCTGGTTTTGGGATCAAGGTGATGCTGGCCTCATAAAATGATTCTGGAAGTTTTCCTTCCATTTCTATTTTTTGGAACAGTTTCAGGAGAATAGGAATTAGTTCTTCTTTAAATGTTTGGTAGAATTCCCCCGGGAAGCCATCTGGCCCTGGGCTTTTGTTTGTTTGGAGATTTTTGATGACTGTTTCAATCTCCTTACTGCTTATGGGTCTGTTCAGGCTTTCTATTTCTTCCTGGTTCAGTTGTGGTAGTTTATATGTCCCTAGGAATGCATCCATTTCTTCCAGATTGTCCAATTTGTTGGTGTAGAGTTGCTCATAGTATGTTCTTATAATTGTCTGTATTTCTTTGGTGTTAGTTGCGATCTCTCCTCTTTCATTCATGATTTTATTTATTTGGGTCCTTTCTCTTTTCTTTTTGATAAGTCTGGCCAGGGGTTTATCAATCTTATTAATTCTTTCAAAGAACAAGCTCCTAGTTTTGTTGATTTGTTCTATCGTTTTTTTGGTTTCTATTTCATCGATTTCTGCTCTGATCTTTATGATTTCTCTTCTCCTGCTGGGTTTAGGGTTTCTTTCTTGTTCTTTCTCCAGCTCCTTTAGGTGTAGGGTTAGGTTGTGTACCTGAGACCTTTCTTGTTTCTTGAGAAAGGCTTGTACCGCTATATATTTTCCTCTCAGGACTGCCTTTGTTGTGTCCCACAGATTTTGAACCGTTGTGTTTTCATTATCACTTGTTTCCATGAATTTTTTCAATTCATCTTTAATTTCCTGGTTGACCCATTCATTCTTTAGAAGGATGCTGTTTAGTCTCCATGTATTTGGGTTCTTTCCAAATTTCCTCTTGTGATTGAGTTCTAGCTCCAGAGCATTGTGGTCTGAAAATATGCAGGGAATGATCCCAATCTTTTGATAACAGTTGAGACCTGATTTAGGACCGAGAATGTGATCTATTCTGGAGAATGTTCCATGTGCACTAGAGAAGAATGTGTATTCTGTTGCTTTGGGATGAAATGTTCTGAATATATCTGTGATGTCCATCTGGTCCAGTGTGTCATTTAAGGCCTTTATTTCCTTGTTGATCTTTGGTTGGATGATCTGTCCATTTCAGTGAGGGGAGTGTTAAAGTCCCCTACTATTATTGTATTATTGTTGATGTGTTTCTTTGATTTTGTTATTAACTGGTTTATATAGTTGGCTGCTCCCACGTTAGGGGCATAGATATTTAAAATTGTTAGATCTTCTTGTTGGACAGATCCTTTGAGTATGATATAGTGTCCTTCCTCATCTCTTATTATAATACTCTTTGGCTTAAAATCTAATTGATCTGATATAAGGATTGCCACTCCTGCTTTCTTCTGATGTCCATTAGCATGGTACATTGTTTTCCACCCCCTCACTTTAAATCTGGAGGTGTCTTCGGAGGGTCTAAAATGAGTTTCTTGTAGGCAACTAAATCTGGAGGGTCTAAAATGAGTTTCTTGTAGGCAACATATAGATGGGTTTTGGTTTTTTATCCATTCTGATACCCTGTGTCTTTTGATTGGGGCATTTAGCCCATTAACATTCAGGGTAACTATTGAGACATATGAATTTAGTGCCATTGTATTGCCTGTAAGGTGACTGTTATTGTATATTGTCTCTGTTCCTTTCTGATCTACTACTTTGAGGCTCTCTCTTTGCTTAGAGGACCCCTTTCAATATTTCCTGTAGAGTTGGTTTGGTGTTTGCAAATTCTTTCAGTTTTTGTTTGTCCTGGAAGCTTTTAATCTCTCCTTCTATTTTCAATGATAGCCTAGCTGGATATGGTATTCTTGGCTGCATGTTTTTCTCATTTAGTGCTCTGAATATGTCATTCCAGCTCTTTCTGGCCTGCCAGGTCTCTGTGGATAAGTCTGTTGCCAATCGAATATTTTTACCATTATATGTTACAGACTTCTTTTCCCGGGCTGCTTTCAGGATTTTCTCTTTGTCGTTAAGACTTGTAAATTTCACTATTAGGTGACAGGGTGTGGATCTATTCTTATTGATTTTGTGGGGGGTCTCTGAACCTCCTGGATTTTGATGCTTGTTCCCTTTGCCATATTGGGGAAATTCTCTCCAATAATTCTCTGCAATATACCTTCTGCTCCCCTCTCTATTTCTTCTTCTTCTGGAATCCCAATTATTCTAATGTTGTTTTGTCTTATGGTGTCACTTATCTCTCGAATTCTCCCCTCGTGGTCCAGTAGCTGTTTGTCCCTCTTTTGCTCAGCTTCTTTATTCTCTGTCATTTGGTCTTCTATATTGCTAATTCTTTCTTCTGCCTCATTTATCCTAGCAGGGAGAGCCTCCATTTTTGATTGCACCTCATTAATAGCTTTTTTTATTTCAACTTGGTTAGATTTTAGTTCTTTTATTTCTCCAGAAAGGGCTTTTATATCTCCCGAGAGGGTTTCTCTAATATCTTCCATGCCTTTTTCAAGCCCGGCTAGAACCTTGAGAATCGTCATTCTGAACTCTAGATCTGACATATTACCAATGTCTGTATCGATTAGGTCCCTAGCCTTTGGTACTGCCTCTTGTTCTTTTTTTTGTGGTGAATTTTTCTGCCTTGTCATTTTGTCCAGATAAGAGTATATGAAGGAGCAAGTAAAATACTAAAGGGGTGGCAACAACCCCAGGAAAATATGCTTTAACCAAATCAGAAGAGATCCCAAATCGTGAGGGGGGAGGAAGGGGATAAAAAGAGGTCAGAAAGAAAAGAAAAAAAAATTAAAAAAAAGAAAACGAATAAAGAAAAAATATAAAAAAGAAAAAATATATATATTAGATAAACTAGTTAAAAAAAGGTTAAAAAAGAAAAGGGTAAAAGTTAAAAAAAAATTTGGCAGAAGAAGAAAAAAAAATTGAAAAAGGAAAAAAAAATTGAATTAACTGCAAGGCTAAAGAATCATGGGGAGAAAGCCATGAGTTCTGTGCTTTGCTTTCTCCTCCTCTGGAATTCCGCTGCTCTCCTTGGTATTGAAACTGCAGTCCTTAGTAGGTGAACTTGGTCCTGGCTGGATTTCTTATTGATTTTCTGGGGGAGGGTCCTGTTGTAGTGATTCTCAAGTGTCTTTGCCTGAGGCGGAATTGCACCACCCTTACCAGGGGCCGGGCTGAGTAATCTGCTCGGGTTTGCTTTCGGGAGCTTTTGTTCCCTGAGCGCTTTCTGTAGAGTTCCGGAGGACGGGAATGAAGTTGGCGGCCTCCCAGTCTCTGGCCCAGAGGAGCCAAGAGCCCGGGGCCCCACTTCTCAGTGCGCCCTCAGAGAAAAGTGCCCAATTACTCCCGTCACTCTGACCTCCGGCCGCGCTCCGAGCTGACCAAGCCTGCAACCGGTTCAAGGTAACCCCAAGCTGAGAGTTACTCCTCGGCTTTGTTTCTGTAGCCGCCTTCCCCATTCTGGTACTTGTAAGCTCTGTGACACTCAGACATCCCAGATCCTTCTGTGACCCTGCGGGACCTGGGGCCATGCTGACCCCGTGTGGGCTTCACCCCTGTTTAGCCTCTGGAGCGATGTCCCTCAGTGGAACAGACTTTTACAAGTCCTGATTTTGTGCTCCGTTGCTCTGCCGCTTGCTGGGAGCCGGCCCCTCCCCCCGCTGTCTATCTTCCCGTCGCTTTGGATTCACTTCTCCGCCAGTCCTACCTTTCAGAAAGTGGTTGATTTTCTGTTTCTAGAATTGCTGTTCTTCTTCTCTTTGATCTCCCGTTGGATTTGTAGGTGTTTGCAATCTTTAGATAAGCTATCTAGCTGGCCTCCCGCTACCTGAAGTAGTCTCAGCCTGCTACTTCTCTGCCATCTTGACTCCTCTCCAAACTGAAGTTTCTTAATGACAATGAGCATTTCTTGTAAAAATTCAGAGTCCCTTTCATGTTTGAATGGAGACTGTTTTCTTAGATTCTGAATATAATTTTCCAAGGTAAAAATATTATGTCCCATTTGTTTGTACTCTTCCAACCAATGATTTACTCTATGAAGTATGATGCATGTCTGAGGACGCACACATGGGGGCGGGGTTGGGGGGGGCACTCAGGAAACAGATCCTTAACCGCCTCATTACCTATCACTCCGTGTCTCCTAAACTCTAAGAATAAAAGATCTTTCTTTCCAGCTCTTTATAATTTTCACATATTCTCTTCTTCACTGAACGCCTCATTAGCTTTATCTTAAGTAGGCTTTGTTTACGTAGAAATTTGTGTTCATTGTTAAATGAGACTATTTTTCAAAGTGACAAAAACATTGTAGGCCATTGTGCTACTTTTGAAATCTGTTACTAAAAGTGGTCTACTTAAAAACACAAATCGTATGATTGCTTATGAATGCTCTTGGATAAAAATCTTCCCAATACCTATCTCCATGTGATAGCCTCTTAGTTCACCTCTGTTTGGATTAGGTCCAAATTCATGTCTCCAACACAATGATTGATTCTCTGTTCACTGGCACACAGCATGTGCTCATGACCCAGGTATCAAGTGTTTATTCAACCTTATGTGTCTATTCTGTGACAGTCCTCACTTTGGGAGTGTCTACTATCTAATTTGTATGCTAGATGTTAACCAGATGTGCAATAATAGGAGGGAGGGTTCTCAGATTTTACCTAGAGGTTATATACCTGTGGTGACCATTTTTCTAAACCAAAAATTGAGACAAATTGGTTGACAAATATGAATAAACTCATGCTCAGAGGGAGATAATATTTTAAAGTAGAATAATCCTGGAAAAATTCACAAGTTTAGACACAAACAAGTAGATGTTCCCCTCAACAGAAATTACCACTGACCAATAGAAATGTTCCAAGTTTATTCAGTATAGAGATATGTATGCATTGTGTACATCTTCTGATTCAGCTGGCTTAATTTACCCAGGTTTATAGATTCATGTCATGAATGCACTTAAATATTAGATATGTTTCTAATAATCCAGTGAATCCAAATATTTTAACTTTATGTTTAGATATAGCAGTTTGTGAATTTATAGTAAATAAAAATTTGAAGCCCTTCACACTGGAATTTCACATTATTTTTTGATTTCCAAGCATTCAAACTATTGTGTATAGCTCATGGTATTATATTTTGTTCAATAAGAGAATAGCAAAAAAAAAAAAAGGCAAAAATATTGCTTTAAATACCTAAGTAATATAATAATTTCATAGTGCATTAAATATGAAAGTTATAATCCCTGACATATTTTCTGTACACACACATTACACACATATATATATATATGCTTATTTATTTATTCTTAAAATTATAGATCAATTTTTTGAGAGTTTTTAAATTTTTTTTAAGAAATAAACATTTCCAAGTGGCTGAAAAAGCAATCACCACAATCAGGACAAGGATTTCACAGTATAATTGTCAATAAATGTATTTCAAAAAAAATCATGTTCAGTTTAAAGGTCCATACAGACAGCCACAGTCATCTTGGAGAATCTATAATGAGGGTAACTCTTATGAGACTTATTCTCTTCCATATGAAAAAAAATAATAATACAGCCTTGACATTGATATATGCAATATATTTTTAAGATGACATTTACACAATACTGTTCTTGCCAGGAAAAAGTAACAATTCAAAGAAGAAGTTTTTTTTATAGTATGGCACACTGTGATTGAAAAGGCCGAACATTCCAATTTCTACACTTTTTCTATTCATTCTTTGGATGAGTGAACACTATACTAATGGAAAGATTTTTTAAATGATCCATATATATAGTGATCCAATGTATATAGCACTAAAGTATTTATCTAAGGAAATTTAGAAGGTGGCCAAATGTGAGTTTTCAAAAAAACAAAAAGGTAAGTATCATACAAGCTTTCAGTTTTATTCATGGTAAGAAACGGCACATCTCTGTGCATGTTTGTATCCTGCATCTGAATGAGAGAATAGGAGCTATGCTTAGTTAAAATGGCTGGCAACAATAAATCAGGTATGGTGGCATGGACTTCAGATAATAAGATCAAATTTAAAAATACCTTCTAAAGTCCGTGAGGAAAAATTGAAAAGGATTTAGTTCAAGGGCAGGCTGACTCAACTCCACAAATATAATACAGAAACTAATGAATGAGCTTGAGACATACAAAACGCAGTTCACAAATTCAGGTGTGAAAGAAATATGATTTTACTTTTTGAAACTTAATTTTAAATTTTAAGCCTCCATTCTGTTGGGTAGATTTAAGAAAAAAAAAAAGTAAATTAACCTCTGTTCCTTATGGGCATAACCTCTGCTGCTGTCACTGACTGTTACATGATTCTGAAATCCAAGGTCATGCTGTGCTGAGGCTGTTTCCGAGGGTACCTTCTACAGCTAACACGACCTCTCCAAATGCAGACAATCCCTGCTACTCTTTGACATGTGGGGCTCTTTATTTCTATAAACTTAGACTCTTGAGGTAGGCATTTTTCTCTGGATCATGTTATGTTTTTGGTGAGCTCCCCTGACTATAAGCATGGCACCCACCTACTTCCTTCTCTGTCTCCCTCTCTCCTTCTCATCTCTTCTCCTCCCTGGTAAAAATACCTTCTTCATCTCATGTGGCTAGGACTACCGTATGAAAATTTCAAGTAGGCCTGGTGATGCATGCAGTAAGAAAAAGAACCTGGAAGCTTATGTGGGCCTGGTAGAAATTGTACAATTGGTGTATTCCTTTTATAAACCTGTGACATTCCTCTTCTTTTAATAGTGATTTACTTGATTCCTTTGTGTTTCCTTTCTTTCTTTTTTCCTTCCTTCCTTCCTAAAACCTACTTTGGAAAGGATATAACACAACATTTATACACAACTCTGTAAGTAAGGAAGTTCTATTTATACACAACTCTGTAAGTAAGGAAGTTCTATTTGGAGGTGAACAAATTATTCTGGAATCTTGAGGCACTTCTGTGTCTCTTTTCTAAGGAACATAAACATACTTTCAATTTGAGACCAGTAATTATTTTAGTAACAAATTGAAGGGTAGATTTTTCTCCCTCCACAAATTAACTATTTAAGAGTATAATTCAGTCCTTCACCTATATATTTTACGTGACATTAAATGGAGAATTCTACAAGATTAATTTAGTACTTTGCTTTGAGAAAAAGTTTTAAGCAAGTAGGGACCAGTGCTTACAGAGTCAGTAACACATGATACAAATATTGGGGCCTTGGAAATCTGTGCACAAATAGATTCTCTTTTCTCTTCCATTAACTCCACTATTCCTGCCCATAAATAAAACTTGACTGTAAGTTTATTTCCATGCCATGGCTACAAAGATACAGGAAAAAATTTTAAGTTAAGTTCTCAATGAATTTTGAATAATAACACAAATCCATGAAATTGAGGGATTGGAGAGAGAAGAAGCCTTCTTTACCTTAAATATAAAATTGATGGTGAGAGTCGTTTTTAAAGTAGATTATTTTCAACTTTTTACTTAAATAGTAATGACTTCATATCTGGATAAGAATATAGTGTTGTGGAAAATATAGTAAGTAATGTATGATCGTCTCAACTTTTTATGGTGGTATTCCCCTATTTGTCCAAGTAAGGCTCAGAAGAAATGATACTGAATCACATACAAAGTAAATTTCAGTAATTGAGTTATATAACCCAATGGAGTTATCATTACTTTAATAATTCATGCTCTTTTTTAAAAAATTTGAATTCAATTTGTTTAACATATACTGTGTTATTGGTTTCAGGTGTAGAATTTAGTGATTCGTCAGTTGCAAATAACACTCAGCGCTCATTACATCAAGTGCCCTCCTTAATGCCCATCACCCAGTTACACCATCTTCCCACCCACCTCACCTCCAGCAACCCTCAGTTTGTTTCCTAGAGTTCAGCATCTCATATGGTTTGCCTCTCTATTTTCACCTTATTTTATTTTTCCTTCCCTTCCCTTATGTTCATTTGCTTTGTTTCTTAAATTCCACATATGAATAAAGTCATGTGGTTTTGTTTTTCTCTAATTGACTTAATTTGCTTAGCGTTATACCCTCTAGTTCCATCCATGTTGCTGCAAATGGCAAGATTTCATTCTTTTTATGGCTCGGTAATATTCCAGTATACATAGATATAAAGATAGATATAGATAGGTAGATATAGATAGATATATATCACATATTCTTTTTTTTTTAAGATTTTATTTATTTATTTGACAGACAGAGATCACAAGTAGGCAGAGAGGCAGGCAGAGAGAGAGGAGGAAGCAGGCTCCCTGCTGCGCAGAGAGCCCAATGCAGGGCTCGATCCCAGTACCCTGAGACCATGCCTGAGATGATGGCAGGGGCTTTAACCCACTGAACCACCCAGGTGCCCCTATATCACATATTCTTTATTCATTCATCTGTCAATGGATATCTGGGCTCTTTCCATATTCTGGCTATTGTAGACACTACTGCTATAAACATTGGGGTGCAGGTGTCCCTTCAAATCACTATGTTTGTATCCTTTGGGGAAATCCCTAGTAGTGCAATTGCTGGATCATAGGGTAGCTCCATTTTTAACTTTTTGAGGAACCTCCATACTGTTTTCTAGAGTGGTTGCACCATCTTGCATTCCCCCCAACAGTGTAAGAGGGTTCCCCTTCTTCCACATCCTCACCAATATCTGTCATTTCCTCACTTGTTAATTTTAGCCATTTTGACCAGTGTGAGGTGGTATCCCATTGTGGTTTTGTTTTGGTTTTTGTTTTAAGATCTCATTTATTTGAGAGAGAAAGCATGAGAGGAGAGAATCACAACAGGGGGTGGGGCAGAGGGAGAAGAAGACTCCCTGCTGAGCAGCTAGCAGGACTCAATCCCAGGACCCTGGGAATCATGACCTGAGCTGAAGGCAGACACTTAATTGACAGAGCCATCCAGGCACCCTCTCATTGTGGTTTTGATTTGCAGAGATGTGGAGCATTTTTTCATGTGTTTGTTAGCCATTTGGATGTCTTCTTTGCAGAAGTATCTTCTGCCTATTTCCTGATTGGATTATTTGTTTTTTGGGGGTGCTGAGTTTGATAAGTGCTTTATGCATTTTGGATACTAGCCCTTTACTTAATAAGACATTTGCAAATTTCTTCTCCTATTCTGCAGGTTGCCTTTTAGTTTTGTGAACTGTTTCCTTTGCTGTGCCAAAGCTTTTTATCTTGATGAAATCCCAATAGTTCATTTTTGCTTTTGTTTCTCTTTACTTTGGAGACATGTCTAGCAAGAAGCTAGCTGTAGCCTAGGTCAAAGAGGTTGCTGCTTGTGTTCTCCTCTAGGATTCTGATGTTTTTTATTAAGCTTTCATACTTTTTTTTTATATCAAATGTGTGTTTGGAAAGCTTCTAACATTTAGAAACTGTAGAGGCCTAAGCAGTTTGATTTGAGGTGATGATCATGGTTTGCGTTCATTTGAATTGGGACAGAAATTTTATTATGATTACAGTAATTGGCATATTTTTATGGATTCATTTTCTAATTTGGCACCCATTCAACTTCACAGCTCAAGCTACAGTAGTGGCATGATGGATTACTGTGGGTTCTTTTCATTATTATTAAATGTAATTAATTTTTTCTCAGGTACCCAGATGTGAACAGCATCAGGCTTCTAATCTAATAATACAGACTGTTTGGAAAATATGTGCTGTCAATTAGAGACATTTTATAATGGAAACAATAAAAAGAATCATAAATGAAAAGTAGTTTGCCTCCCAATGTAGTTGGTGCTAGTTAATCAAAGGTACTTTGAAATTGAAGTCATTAATAAACTTTTCTTGCATTTACACCAAAGAAATGCTCAGAGATTTATATTTGAAATTAGAAAGGTATTTTGAAAAGAATGAATTAATGTGTTTTTTTTTACAAATATGTTTTTTTCCACCACCAACATATGGTAAAAACAATAAGAAAAACAACTAAGTAAATAGTGTTTTGAATTTTCAGCCAAAAATTATATATATCCCCTATAAATTTAATTAGTACTTTTGCAGAGATGGAGATGGTGAAGCTTTTTACTTACTCTGCTAATTAGTCTCCTCTTTGCTTCCACATCATTTTTTTTAAATGTAGAAGATATTACTTGGAGTCCCTTATCCTCTAACCTGCAGAGATTTGGGCCAAGAAGCAACATCAGGAAACTGAAGGTGGAGAGAAATTGGACCATTTCTTTCTGCTTTTCTCTCTTGGTCAGCACTCTGACTCTGACAGCCACTACATCTCTCTCTTCATAGCTCTTCACTGGGCTCCTGCAAAACACTTACCTCTCTCCCAGTGTGGTAATAGTTTCCTAGTGTTGCTAGGAGTAAAAAGAGGTGTTCCAGCATCTCTTTTTACTCCTGCCTTATATCTTATATCTTACGTCTTACATATACAGCTCAACCAAAGGCCCTTCATTTAAGCCAACCCGATGGATTCTGTCTTCTGTCAGCATGACTCCTATATTGTCAATACCTATAACTAGTCTGTTTTTGGACTATTTTAGAATAATAAACTAGGAGTTTCTATGCTATTTTCATATATAATTCTGTTAGGATAAGTACAAATACAAGGATAAAATTCAGCATATTAAGAATTTTACAGGGACGCCTGGGTGGCTCAGTGGGTTAAGCCACTGCCTTCGGCTCAGGTCATGATCCTGGGATCCTGGGATCGAGTCTCGCATCGGGCTCCTTGCTCAGCAGGGAGCCTGCTTCCTCCTCTCTCTCTGCCTGCCTCTCTGCCTGCTTGTGTGTACTCTCTCTCTCTGACAAATAAATAAAATCTTTAAAAAAAAAAAAAAGAATTTCACATGCTGGGCACCTGGGTGGCTCGGTTGGTTAAGTGTCTGCCTTTGGCTCACGTCATGTTCTCAGAGTCCTGGGATGGAGCCCCATGTTGGGCTCCCTGCCCAGCAGGGAGTCTGCTTCTCTCTCTGCCCCTTCCCCTCTTGTGTACAAACATGTGCTCTCTCTCCTTCTCAAATAAACAAAATCTTAAAAAGAAAGAATTTTAAGGAGAAGGGAGTGGAGGGAAATTGGAAGGGGAGGCGAACCATGAAAGACTATGGACTCTGAAAAACAATCTGAGGGTTTTGAAGGGGCAGGAGATGGGAGGTTGGGGGAACCAGTGGTGGGTATTAGAGAGGGCACTGATTACATGGAGCACTGGGCGTGGTGCAAAAACAATGAATACTGTTATGCTGAAAAGAAATTAAAAAAAAAAAAAGAAAGAAAGAATTTTACATGCTATGAAGTTTTTCTTGTGGTAAAACCTATTCTATGTACCTTGAAGGAGAACATCTTTTCTTCACTAAGTGTGTCTCATGAATAGGAAGTGTTTAAATTTAACTAAGAATTTAAAAACAAATTAATTTTTATTTCATTTTGAATTAATATGACATTAAGAAAATGATGCCACCCCTGAATCTTTCAATAAGTAAGGTCACTCTTATTACTTATGTACATTATAATCATGAAACTCTTGGTAATTTGCATCAATATGTTAGAATGATTATAATTTCAGAAATAATCATCTGCTACCTAAAAACCTGCAAGAGTTCATTAAACTTATTTCAGTGTTTCTATTTTAATATACTCTCAAATTGGCATTATTTAGAATGATTTTAGTATTAATACAATATTCCATGTTGATTCTGAAGTTGGTTGAAAATCAATAAAATTTAGAGAAAAGCTTTATTATCTCCCTTTTGAGTGTACCATTGCCATTAGAAGAAATACCTCTTGCTAACATTTATCATAAAAGAAATGAGTCAGCTAATACACCACTGAGTACAATAATACTTTCTGATAGATTCATGGGCACCTATCAGAATATCGCTGCTAATATTAATATTTAATTCCAGCAATATGTAATAAGTTTCTAGTATGCAAAACTGTAAGCACTTATTTTACATAGCTAGTGTTTGATTCAAGAGGATAGTGTTCATTTTGGACAGATCTGTGCCCTTTCTGACTAACTGGTAGCCTAAAAGTCTAGTCCCTGGAACATAATGGGTGCTAATCAAATGCTTAAATGAATGAATGAATTTCTGGTTTGAAATATCCTCAAAGAATTGGTCAATCCAGAAATAATTAAAAGTTACAATTTGGTAAAAAAAATCTTTTTAAGACTGTTCCATGAAATGTTTCAATTTTTATTTAATGTATTCTGTTCTTTGCTTTGGCATCCATTAACTCTTCACAAATCTCAATTTAAGTGATTAGTAATTACATTACTGGGTTTATTTACATGGCTTTAATATGGTTATGGGGAAAAATACTTTGACTTCAAGCTTTAGAATGTGTTTTCCTCCAAAATAGTTTTCCTTGCAAGATAAATTTTTCACTTGAATGTTATGGTGTCCTCTCATATAATTACACAGAATAACTTCAGAATCATGGAACACCACTGGAAAATACAATGCAATGTTTATAACTATGTTTCCTTTCATCTTTGAGTTACTTTGAGTTACTTGAGGGTATGTGCTGAACAATGTCCTTCATCCTCCAGAGAATTCCCTGCCCTTCTCCGCTCTCCTTAGCCCCCAGGAAACTGAATTTTATGGGTCGAATCTCCCAAACTCCTTTGCCTTCTGGTTTCTGAGGTCCATCTGCATACTGCAAAGTGCAAGGATATACTCTGAAGGCAGGAAGAGAGCGAGGTGGGACACTGATTCCCAGAGCTCTCTGATTGTGGGGTTGTGCACCTTTATGGGAGACCCCATCTCTTTTGGGTAATTCTCCCTTGAAAAACACAACCCTCTCCATAACCACTCTCTTCCTTGCTTCTTCAGCACAGACATAGTTCTCTGTTGTGCTGCCTTTGGGGTACACTACCAACCTTTATCCATGTCTCACATCCTGTCTCTGGCTCTGTAAATAGTCCCCTCATTAAATTCTCTTTAATGAATTCACTTAAGGGTGCCATTATTCTCCTCCAAGGACCCTGACTGATGCAAGACATTTTATTAAATAGGTGTATTTTAAGCTTTTTTTACTTCTTGCAAATGGTTCATTTGGTAATGTGATTTATTTACTCTGTCTTCCAAAAAGATTTATTCCTCCTGACGTAGATTTGTTAATTGAAATATAAACAGTTGGCATGGAGAATTTAATATTATCAAACATCTTAATTCAGTAAGCTTTTTTTGGTTACATTTTAAGTAATCGTGAAGAGAAGAGTTTCAAATATATTCAAGAAGACTTTATCATTATTTAAAAATATAAATAAAGTATTTTCATACATAAAGATAAGATGATAACCCACTTATCAGATTAATTTGCAAATATATATATGGGAAGTGACGTGATAGCTCTGATATTCTGCAGCATAAAGCACATTAACATTTATAAAGGTAATCATTAATCATATTTGCCATGACATTATGATCCAGTCATACCATCATTTTTCAGGCTTTGCCAATTATTAAAATGCCATGTTGACTTAGATTATGTCAGTATATAACATTACCAACCTAGCTGATTTTGATAAGTCAAAGCTGAAAGACAGAACAAGATAGACATGTCTTTTCCAAATGACCCCTTTAAGATTTATTGTTTTTAACAGCACTTCTTAGGCATAAGCAATAGTTTCTATAACACTACATTATTTTAAAAAGTAAATTTGCAAATAATTTACTATTATAATTATTATTAAGTGATTCAACAAATATTTATAGGGTACATACTATTCTGGTTGTTGATGTCGGGCATCACGGTAATAAATTAAGTCACTCTCATGGAGCTTACATTCTAGAAGAGCTAGAAAGACAGTAAATATAAATAACTAACACATGTAGATAGTGAGGTGCTGATCATGATATGCAGAAAAAATAAAGATGGGAAAGGAATAAGGTGTTCTGGGTAGGGCTGAGTTTAATGAGTATGTGTACACTGTTAGCAGACAGTGCAAGGTTCAAGAACAATTTGACTTCTTTGTCCCACCTCCTGTCTTCTGGATTATCGTTATCATGATTTTCATTTTATATATATGTTAAACCCTGGAAATGACTGTTACTGCTTTTTTATGCAGTTAATATGTATTTATACTTTTCAGATAATTATAATTTTACTATTTTTTATTCATTTTTGCATCATTGGATTTCCATTTGGGATCTGTTCCTTTTCATCAGAGAGCAATCTTTTATTTCCTTTTTCTTATCAATGGTGATAAATTCAGGATTTTTGTTCTCGTTCAAAAACTGTCTTCATCTTCAATCTTAAAGGAAAATCCCTTGGGATTAGCACTCTCACTGGCACTTATTTTATTTTAGGGTCTTAAAGATCCCATTCCTTCCAGCTTCCATTGATTCTGTTGTAAGTCTTATCTCAATGAATTGTCTCCTCAACTGTGTCCAATCTGCTGTTAAAGCCAGACATTGAATTCTAAATTTTAAATGTTGTATTTTTTTTTCAGTTCTAGAACTTCCATCTGATTTTTTTACATCTTTCAATTCTCTGTTAAAATCTCTAAGCTTATCTATTATCATTTTCAACATATTAACCATGGTTATTTGAAAGTCTGTATCTGATAAATCCTTTATTTGGAGCTCCATGGTTATGTTTCTATTGTCCATTGCTTTCCCTTTATCTTTGTTCTTGTTGTCTTAACTACTAGTATGCCTATCATTTTTGAGTGAGTGTTAAGCATTGCAAATCTGAAATTGTTGAGATAATGTAAGGCTTCAACTGATGGTGATATAATCCTCAGAAGAGAATTTATATTTACCTTTCCAATTTCCTTCTGGTAGATTGGGAACCTTCTGGGAGCATCCTTATCCAATGTTAAGGCTTGAAATGATTTAAAGCTGGGTTCCAACCTGTACAAAGCTGACCTATTTTGATTGCACCCTTACTTATAGTGTGCAGCTCTTCAGGTTCTCAACCAAATATGCAAGATTAAGTGTGCCCTCTCTTGGAGTGCGTAAACCTAAATTTTTGTTCGTTCAGACTCATAACATTTTCAAAGCCCCCTTGAGTTTCTCATCCGCTCAATGACCTCACCTCAAATCTACATAAACTCTTTGAGGCAAAAGCAGCACCAACTATTGGATGTACCTCTCTCCTTCCAGACCTTAGTTTTCTCATTCTTCACTGCCTAGTTGGTTTTTCACGTCTTCAAGTAAATAGTCCTCAACTTTTCTCATTTTTCTCAACAAGACAATTTTCCAATCTACCGTGACTGAAAGCATAAATCTGTCCATAAATTTATTACTGAAGCCGTAAGAAAACAAATAATAATCAATGGATCCATAGGGATCAGAGAAACAAAAACACTGGGCAGATGTTGGCCAGCTTTAGAATCTCATCCTTAAAATTCTACATGCAGACTCTGAACTTCTAGTTTCAAAGAGTAGACTCTTAGGGCGCCTGAGTGGCTCAGTCTGTTAAGCATCCAACTCTTGATTTTAGCTCAGGTGGTGATCTCAGGGTCCTGGGATTGAGTTCCATAATGGGTCCATGCCCAGAGTGCAGTCTGCTAGAATTCTCTCCTCCTCCCTCCTCCTCTGTCCCCAACCTGCCTCACACTCACTAGTGCGCAGTCTCTTTCAAAAAAAAAAAAAGAAAGAAAGAAAAAGAAAGAAAGAAAAGAAATAGATTCTAATGAAATGAACTGTGATTGAGTAGATTTGAACTGTTTCATTTTCACCTTATATACCATCACCTTGTCTATATAAGACAAGTTTAAAAAGAAAATGGTGTAAAACTAAGTTTATGCAAAGGCTTTAAAACTCAATTTCACACAAATTAGAGAAGGGATTAGTGTAAATTATAAGGATTTTTTAAGATCTCATACTCATATATAAAATTTAATTTTCTTTGTAGCAAAAATAATTTTACAGATATGTATTTTTTACTTGATTTAAACTTCACACAAATTTTAAGTATCAGTCAGTTGGCCAGTTGGGAAGTTACATGACTTTTCTAATCCTTAGCTGTGTCCTTTCTGGGTTTTATTTTATTTTTTTCCTTTCTGGATTTTAGAGAGAGAAAAAACTGATGTAAAATTTGTGAAAACCACTAACCCAGTGCTTAACATGTTAAATTTAGTATTATATTCTTTTTCTCTTACTTTTCTTCTACTAAATTCATAAGGCCTGATCTGTCTTGATGAACATTATCCCCTCTCTAAACCTTCTCTAGTAACTCAGCAAAGAGGTTAAAAGTCCTTCTCTTGGCAGTTGCAGTTTTTAAAACTAACGATGACTTTTTGACTATTTTGATGTGCCAGCTCTCGAGTGCAAGAAGTTTCCAGGAAGAAAGGGCTGTATTAATTTGAGTAATATCACCATTTTGTGATGGCCCAAACCTGATTATAATAAAAGTCAAACAGAGGATACTCTCTTCCTTTCCTGAAGCATTGCATTTATACAGAAAAGAACAGGGGGACTCTGTTGCAGATAGATCCAGTTTTACATTTGAAACTCTGACAGTTATTAGTTGCATAAGTTTGAGAAAGTTATTTAACTGGTCTGAGTCCTGGTTTATCTATCTGTAAAAGTTGCCTGGTAATATCTGCTCTTAGGGCTAAAATGAAACAATGTACATAAGATAGCCATTCATCTCCTAAGTGTTCTGTAAGGATTAATCTGTTTTATTTTAATAAGTTATCAGGTACAGTTATTCAGAGAATCCAAATATCTGTATATATTGTGTTTGTTTTTGTTAAGAACTTTTACAAATAACAAAGCTGTGACTAGAAACCCAGTTTTTTAAAAATGTAATTTTTCTCAGTAGGAAGTGTGGCTAAACCTGAAAGCACTTAAACTGAGGGCCTAGAGCCCTTCACTCCATCATGAACTCATCTATGGCAGTTCTGTATCACCCAGCTCCTCCTCAGCTCCCAGCTCCAATAACCAAACCAAATTCTAATGCTGTCAGTTGGACAGCATAGCAGATGTTTAATTTACTATATGCTTTTCTTGCAAATGTCATTTGTACCTTGAGATCCAATACTGAACACACAAGAAAAATTTTCAATTGACTTCTCTAAATGTGCTCTCCTCCAATGAAATCTAATGTATAAATTTGATCTTTTAATCACTATTGCAATGATAGAATATTCCACGAAGATAAATGAATTGTTCTTTGGTCTCAGTGATATCAAAAGTATTTTAATCGTTGGAAGATAAAAAGGGATATTTTTCTTGCAATTAAGTAGGATTTTTAAAAATTGCATAGTAAATTGCATCTTTTAAAAAATTGTGTTTTTCTCCCTAGGTTCATTTCAATCATAATCTCAGGATTGTCAGTTCCTAAGGATAAATGAAACATACTTTTTATTATCTAGTGAGGAAAACATGCTAGGCATATTTACTCTTTATTTTTTGTCTCTTTATGCTTCATTATTTTAAAAGACGGAGGGGTGCCTGGATGGCTCAGTTGGTTAAACATCCAACTCTTAATTTCAGCTCAGGTGATGATCTCACGGTCATGGGATGGAGCCTTGTATCAGGGTCCACATTGCATCAGGCTCCACACTGCACAGAACCTGCTTGAGATTCTCTCTCCCCGTCTCCAACTGCCCCTCCCCCTTCACATACAGGTACATGCACACACACACTCTCTCTCTCTCAAAAATAAATAAATAAGTAAATAAAACAAAATAATTAAAATATAGAGTTTATTTTCTCAGAATTTTAACCTACACTTCCTTACTTATAAGTAGGAAATGACCCTTAGCATCTTTGTCTTCTCCATGCTACTTTTAAATCATGCCAGTAAAGGGTTTGGAGCTCAGGTGTTTAAAAGATCAAGATTCAGAGTGGGTGGAGGTAGTGGGAGAGACAGATAAAAGGAATGGGAAAAAGAAGAAAATGAAAAACACAACTGGGAGAATTTTTCCAAGACAGGTTTCTAAGAATGTCTTAGTCCATTCAGGCTTCTGTACCAAAATGCCATAAACTGGATGGCTTATAGACAAAAGGAATTTATTGCTCATCGTTCTAGACGCTGGAAGTACAAGATCAGGGTGCCATCTTGCTCAGATTCAAAACTGCAGCCTGCCAACTT
Organism: Lutra lutra; assembly: GCF_902655055.1. Classification (NCBI taxonomy): domain Eukaryota; kingdom Metazoa; phylum Chordata; class Mammalia; order Carnivora; family Mustelidae; genus Lutra; species Lutra lutra. The sequence goes on along the minus strand of NC_062283.1, from coordinate 46,630,272 downwards.
CTCGGAGTATCCTCACATGACAAAAGGAACAAGGCATCTCTCTGGGTCTTCTTAAATAAGGTCATTAATTAAGGGCTCCATCTTCATGACCTAATCACTTTCCAAAGGCTCCACCTCCTAATATCATCAACTTGGGGGGTAATTTCAACATATGAATTTGGGAGGATACATTCAGACCCTGACAAGGAAGAAAAACAAAATATATGTGAGCGACTATGTCTTGACTCTTACAAAAATGTATTTTTCTTCATTTAATTCACTCATTCAAAGTTAATTTAGCCTTAAAAAAAAGAAACAACTCTCATTCAAAACAATCTTGACAAATTAGGACAATGGTCAAAAATGACCAAGATAAAATGTAATAGAGATTCATAAAACATCCCACACTTAGATTCAAAATAACTATTGAAATTATGAGTAAGAGACAAAACCCTAGATGTTTTGGGGGCTTATTTTTTTGCATTTTAGGTTTTTCTGTATTGGCAAGGTTAATGTTGGTGTTGGAAACAAATACTTTGCAATATTATGTTAAACTAACTGAAAGAGTTTTGATTTTCTTTGTAGACTATATGGGTCAGGCCACATCAGCACATTAATGTCAACATCAAAATAAGTATATTCTGTAACTGGCATTCAAAATACTGAAATGCACTCCAGTTTAAATCCTCTTTATGTGAGAAACTTATGAAGTAACCAAGCTGTTTAGCCTCTTAGTTTAAATAAGAAAGAAGACAGCATACTCCTTGCCAGACAGCAGATCAAGGAAAAGGCCACAGTTAAAGAAAAGTATGATTTTGCTCAAACTAAGGTAAATGTTCTTTTAAGTGGAGCTATCAAACAAGAAGAAGCAAAAGCTTCCTTTGAGAGTTTGTGAATTGGTCATTACTAAACATTTTCACAAAAATATGTGAATGACTACTTAACATGGTTTCATCATTTCAGATGTTGTTTGTTTACAATCAGTATAATCCCCATCCTTTCAAGATCTCCTTTCCAGCCAGTTTCTGATTAAAGGATGGCACTGGGGATTGTTCAGGCTGGATTTAGAAAGCAGAAAAGGAGAATTGATTAGTCTCTGGAAACAGCTGTCAGTGAACATGGAATCTTGCCTATGTTTTCATTGCAGGTAGCTGAGATCACTGGAGGACCCTTCCTGCTGCTACTGGATGATCTAGATGTCCTCTGAACAATCCCTCACGGCTCTGCTGCAGACTGCTTCCAATTGTATTTCCCTGGAGTGGTCTCCATTTTCCTGACTAATACACAATTGAATAGAAGCTAGATCACATGAATTCTACAAAGCACAGGATATTATTTTATATATACATAAAATATGACATAGGTATTTGAAACAATTGGTTGAATAAGACACTAGTTTCTCTTCAGATATTTTTTGTCTCAAAAATAAATATATCAGGGGAACCTGGGTGGCTCAGTGGGTTAAGCCTCTGCCTTTGACTCAGGTCATGATCTCAGAGTCCTGGGATCAAGTCCCACATCGGGCTCTGCTCTGCGGAGAGCCTGCTTCCTCCTCTCTCTCTCTGCCTGCCTCTCTGACTACGTGTGATCTCTCTGTCAAATAAATAAATAAATTCTTAAAAAATAAATAAATAAATAAATAAATATATCATCATACACCATTTCAAAATATTTTACCCTTTTAAATATGTAATTAATCTCATGTGATTAATACTCTGGTTCACAGAAGCACATTTTATATATCATAACTGATTGTTCTTAAAATATAACACTTACTTCTTTGGAATGCTTAGCAACATTAATAAAATCATCTGTCACTAGTTTTCTACATCCTTAATTGTCTGAAAAATTAAACCTGTCAAATTATATTCAAAGTACTCTTTTCTCTTGGAAGTTTGATTTCACTTATAAGATTTGCTTCACTCTGATTTAAGGAAGATGGGTAAAGTCAAGTATATATGAAGACCATGGAGATAGTCTTCAAGTTAAATAATCATGGGACTAGCCTATCTGAATTGTAAGCTATGGGAGGAAGCCACTTTTTTTGATTAATTTCAGAAGTGACTTGCAGGAGGTTTGTTAAACTATTTCCTTTACATTAGTGCCCAGGGTTCTTGGTCTCGCTGCTTTGAAGAATGAAAAGGTGGACCAGACAAAGAGTGGTGGGCAGGAAAGCAAAGTTCATTGAAAGTACAAAGCTCCCAAAGAGGCAGGTGACCTGAGAGGGCTGGCATTTGGCATTTAGATCTGGGGATTTTTATGGACTTTTTGGTGGGCAGTTTTATTAACCCTCCCTCTACTTGTCACCCAGTCAGGTTTTTGTCATCTACTTATCATGTGGGAAAGGGTGGAGGGCTCCTTCCAGAGTAGTGTGAAATCCTTAAGGATAGTTTGCCTTTAGGGTGGGGGCCCCTTGTCTCTGCCTGCTTTTCTTCTAACCATGCTTCATTATGTTGAACTTCAGAATGATTCCTACGCCTAAGGTAAAATTTGTCAGTCAGAGATCAGAGCCCTGACCTATGACCCAAAGACCTGAGTTGTGGAACTGTGTGCAGAGAACCTGTGGGTGTTAGACTTCAGATTTATAAAGAGATCGGGCTGGAATATGTAGACAAGCAAGAGGAACGGGTTAGAAATTTGAGGACATGAGGAAAATGTGACTCAAAGACAACATTGGACAAAAGTAGTGAAGATCAATAAGAGAAGTAAAGTTGCAGCTCAAGGCAGGGAATAAACACAAAAATTTTTCATGACATAAACACAATCTGTCTTTTCCCTGACTCCCCAACACACACACACACACACACACACACACATACACACACCATACAATAATAATGTGTTATTGTGTCAAATAGTATAATGTTAAATATAATGTTAAATGACAATAATGGATGATAGTTGGAAAAAACGCAGGCAGAGACAAGGAGCCCCCATCCTAAGAGGAAACTACCCTTAAAATGTAAGGGTAGTTATTCTGTTATTCTAGGGTTTAATTAGTCATTCTGTTATTCTAGGCTTTACTTAGTGGCCCATCTTTAAGTCTTCCTATGAGAGGACTTACAACTTGTATGTGACAAAAAGGAAGGCAATGGACGTGGGTGTCCTAACCCAGGCCTGGGAGCCAGCCCAACAGCCAGTAGGATATTTAAACAGCTTGATCTGGTGGCTTGCAGCTGGCCAGCAGGCCTTCAGACTGTGGCAGCCCCGCCCTTTTGATCCCTGAGACTATGAAACACCACCCTGGAAGGAATCTTCTATCCTTTCCCAATGACCAACTTCCTGAGAGGTAGATGAGCACGTGGACAAAAACCTGATTGGGTGACAGGAGCATTAGCTTAATCAGATTAAAACAGCCCATCAACTTTCTCATAAAAGCCCTTAAGACTTTGAAACTCTGGTGGCAACCCTTTCGGGTCCCCTCCGACCTTGGGAGCTTAGTGCCATTGCTCAATAAACTTTGTTTTGCTGCCCACCACTCTTCCTCTGGTCTACCTCTCCATTCTTCGAAGCAGCAGGAACAAGAACCCCATGCACTAAAGGAAAAAGAAATCCTGCAACAACAGTCATGTCAAACAAATGTACAGGCTCCCGGCACCTGGGTGACTCAGTCTGTTAGGCATCTGTCTTCAGCTCAGGTACTTTATTATTTTTTTGTAAAGATTTCATTTATTTATTTGACAGACAGAGATCTCAAGTAGGTGGAGAGGCAGGCAGAGAGAGAGAGAGAGAGGAGAAAACAGGCTTCCCGATGAGCAGAGAGCCTGATGCGGGGCTCGATCCCAGGACCCTGGGACCATGACCTGAGCTAAAGGCAGAGACTTTAACCTACTGAGCCACCCAGGCACCCCAGCTCAGGTACTTTAAATTAAGCCCGCATCAGGCTCCCTGGTCAGCCTGGAGTCTGCTTCTGGTTCTGCCTGCCACTCCCCGCTCCCCCAATTCTGTCTCTCATGGGCACAAGTGCAAAAATAAATAAGCTTAAAAAAAAAAATAGAGTACAGGGCTCATTTCTCAGTACCTAGTCTCTGAATTTAAATAATGTTTTGTTTCCCTTTCATAATCCTAATCAACTTCACCTCTTTGTACAGGTATAACCCCCTTTTTGATAACAGGATCGCTCTTCTGCAAAGCTTGGAAATTATTGCAAGATACTACGGTCCTTTATTTCTTTCCACCTTCCCCCATGACTAAAACAATTTGCTTTTCACTAATTCTTCTCCTACTAGTTCTTTGGATTTATTTGATAATATCTCTAAAAAGTGTTTCCTGTAGGTCATTTTACCTTGCCCTCGTTGCACTGAATATTCACAAATTTATTTAGTAGTAATTGTGAGGTTTTTTAAGGTATTAAGGTTTTTGATGGATTATAGTAAAAAGCAGAATCTTGTTAGACATTGATGCTAAAAACACAAACAAAAACATTTACTTTCCAGTTCCACTACTTAACAATTGATGAAACTAAAACTGTTAAGATAATGTCCACTTCTGAGAAGGTTTCGGTAAGATTGAGACATCATGTGTAAAGCTCTTAGCAAAATGACTTAACCTCTGCTCAATTGCTATTAACCCCTCCCTCCTTTCCTTGACACAAGTTTTTAAATTCCTCAGAATCCCGAATCCCCAATGCCTCCCACCTGTGGTCGGGTGTATCAAGATCATAGTTTCTCAGTGTATCCAGAGATCACTTGCATCAGAATGACTGTATTGGTATATAGATAGATAGATAGATAGATATAGATATATAGACATAGAAATAGATGGAGGATAAGCAATTGCACTACTGGGTATTTACCCTAAAAATACAAATGTAGTGATCCAAAGGGGCACGTGCACCCAAATATTTATAGCAGCAATGTCCACAATAACCAAACTGTGGAAAGAACCTAGATGTCCATCAACAGAGGAATGGATAAAGAAGATGTGGTATATATATATAATATATATATATATATATATATTATATATATATATACTATATATATATACATACAATGGAATACAGTGCAGCCATCAAAAGAAATGAAATCTTGCCATTTGCGTTGACGTGGATGGAACTAGAGGGTATTATGCTAAGCAAAATAAATCAATCGGAGAAAGACAACTATCATATGATCTCCCTGATATGAGGAAGTGGAGATGCAACGTGGGGGATTTGGGGGGTAGGAAAAGAATAAATGAAACAAGATGGTATCGGGAGGGAGACAAACCATGAGAGACTCTTAATGTCACAAAACAAACAGAGTTGCCAGGGGAGGGCGGGGTAGGGAGAAGGTGGGGGGGTTATGGACATTGGGGAGGGTATGTGCTATGGTGAATGCTGTGAAATGTGTAAACCTGGCGATTCACAGACCTGTGCCCCTGGGGCTAATAATACATTATATGTTAATAAAAAATTTTTAAAATTAAAAAAAAAAAAGAAATAGATGGAGGATAGATAGATTTGCGAGCTCCAACTATGGAATGTGTCCTTGGGAGTAGCAGATATATATCTGCATTTTAACAAGCTTCCATGTGCTATTTATGATGCTGATGTTTCAAAATAATTAACCAAACTTTCTGTAACAGTTAACTACTGAAATAGTCCATTTCAAATTCTATCTAAAAGAGAAGTAAAATTTTAAAAATAAAATTAAAACAAGTTTTAAACATGAACATGAGGATTGACTGTAGAAAACAGCACCAGGTTGACAAAGAGAGCGTTCGGAGTGATAAGGAGGTGAAACATGGCATCTGGAAAATCATAGGATTGGAGGAAAAGGCTAAAATCATTTAAGTTGCATGTTAAATAGAGAGGTTTAATGGTTTCTACACAGCTTAGACAATGCAATAACTGTGTTGTATGCAGCCAGCTGTCAGTTTTCTTCCTCATCATTGTCATCGTGTATGATATAGCTCTCAGACTCTATTCATTTTTCCAGTCTCTATGTTTTTAGTGTCTTTTGTCCCCAAGTGTCCACTTCAAAATGCACCAAACTGCAGAGGGAGGTACAAGAAAGAGAACTTTTTATTCTCTTTATCCAATTTTCCAACTTATATCCTCTCTCTAGCAAGATTCAGATCTTCCATAAATGATTCTACGAAAACACCAATTTCAGGTTTAGCAAATCAGCATATTTTTAAATCCTCTGGGCACAACAGAAATAATTTGTAGACTTCATGTAAGTTAATAGGCATATTTTAGATTTTAAAAAAATTTTTATTTAAGAATTTTGAGAAGAATGCCTCAATGAAATACTCTAAATTTATTTTTAATTCCCCTATATTGCATTTGCCTTCCTACAATTTGATAATTAACCTTCCTACTTTTTCTTCACTAAATTAATTATTCACTGTTTCATTGTAATTTTATCAAGAACCAATTGTATCATAGGGATTTTGGCACTGAGTTTTCTCTTCTCAATCATCCCCCAAAATGATGTTTGTTCACTTTATTCCTCTGGGACACATTAAAATGTCATATTATCTGAATAACAAACTATTATTCTGTTCTCTGAAAGCTATAGTTACTATATGAGGTAGGATATGGTAAATGCTTGCTTCAAATTGTGGAGGCCAAGAAAAATAAGGCTGTACCCGCCTCAAGTCTACCCTTGACATAAGTGCAGCCATCTTGGCCCCGGCAGCCATCTTAGGTCTCCATGACTGGTAAATGACCCCTGGAAGACTAACCAAAAGTTTCGTCTCTGTGACCAGTAAATGACCCCTGGTTCCAGGAAGACTGACCAAAGGTTTTGAGAACAACACACCATACCAAAGATCAATCAGGAATAGGATAACTTAATGATGTAATAAATCATATCAGGAATAGGATAGTTTAATGTTGTAATAAATCATGTCAGAGAAAAACAGGAACATAGGGCCAGCAGTCATGGCCCAATCACCTACTGCTGAGTCCACCCCTACTCTGCCTTTAAAAACTCTGACTGTAATCTGGTTCGGGGTCCAAGTCCCTATTCTGCTGTGTCAGGTATACTTGGGCCTAAGCTTAAGCTTGTCGAATAAACCCTCATGTGATTGCATTGGTGTTGGCTCCTTGGTGGTCTCTCGGACACGAAAACTTGGGCACAACAAAATGTCTAAATTAAGTCATAGTATATTGTTGGTCCATCAGTAAAATATACTGATTAATAATACCTTTCATTTAAATCATGTTATAAAATACATTATTTTTTCTTTCTTTCTTTGTTTTGCAATGTTGCAAGGCAGACAAAATTATTGTCCCTGTTTTACACACATACAAATTTGAAGGGTTAAGAATAGATTAGCCCAAAGTCACCTGACTACTGAATGGTGGATCCAGAAACTAAGACTGGAGTCTTCTCACTCAGAGTCAGTTACTAGTCTCCTCTCTCTGGTACCAGCCTCTGGTTGGTACCAATGTAGCATTTCTAGGTGACCGATAACGGGGAAGAGTATGGTCCAATCTGTTTAATTCCTGGTGGTAATTTTAGTGAACATACCAAGATAGGAGGTAAATAATACATGGTAGACAGAGTTGAACTATCCTGGAGGGCAGTTAGATATTTGACCCAGAAGGTAGAGTTAATTGGAATGGTTTGCAGCTTTTAGTAGGATCTAAATAGTAGAAATAGTAAGCAAGATTTCAACCCTCTCTTGCCTCTCTAATACAGTATTTTATTTGTAGAGAAACATAGAACCAAAAGTTAAGCTAAACTAGTTGTGCACCTAGTCTTGTGATCCAATATAGGTACCTGTGTTAGGTATCCTAACCATATGTTCTTCCCTGAACATGTCATGGTATTAGACCCGGAATAAATCCAGCTTATTATTACTGTCTGATAGGGTGTGTAGCAGGTAAACTCAGTCAATATTTCTTTTATCTCAGAGATTTAAAATCACAAGGCAGCATAAAGAAAATATAGTGTTTGAACGCATACAATTCCAAAAGCTGCTCAGTCACTTTCCATCTGAGTAACCTTGAGCAGTTTAAATATCATGGAGTCTCAGACTCCTCACTGTTACAATGGGCATACGATAACAACTCTGCAGGCAGGCCAGATACCTGATGAATACTCACTACTTGCATTAATTATGTTAATTAAATCTTTAAATCTTCATAGATGGAAAGAGCATTGCTATAGTATGTGAAGACAAAACCTCCACCCTGGTTTTGCTATAAACTGGCCATTGAACCTTCAATGAGTTGCTTTGGTTCTCTGGGTCTCATTATTTAAACGAAGGGATTTATTTTTCTAACTATGTCTTTTTTTTAACTATGTTTAATGATTTCCTTCTAAGTTGCTAGAATTTAGTTCCATAATCTTTTATCCCCCTCACACAAAGATCTTCAAGCACTGGCTTTCAGTGTATTGTAAATAAACGCTCTGTAAGATTAGCTGTATTCCTAGCTACCCACTCTGCAGAGATTTTTACATTTGAATAGCATAATCTCTTACATCAACTCAGCTGGCAACTGACTACAACTGTTTACAGCCTTAAACTATGTGGAAAATCATTTAATCTGAGAATCACTGCACCAAAAAGTGAGATATCCTCTCTGTTCACAAGAGTTGCTACTGCCTGTTTTTTTCTTAAGATTCTGCCACAACTGTCATGAATAAGACTTATTAAAGATGAATCATTATTTAGCTGAATATAGCTCAAAACATCCAAATGAGATTTTGCCAAAAGACAAAGCTGCTATATTATCTGATAAATTTAAAGTCAATACTGTTTTAAGGCAATTATCTGTTGATCAGACTAAATTATAATGACTTTTTTTCCCTCTTCACTTTTGTCTGTAGAAGATCTGGGTGGGCAGGGTCAGCACCAGATGTCCTTCAGGAAAGTTGCTGGGGGAAAGGGGATGGAGCAAGAGCAATCAAGTTCTGTAAATACTGTAAGGACCTATTTAGCCAGAGGCTTCCATCAAGGTTAAAATAATAACGTTGTTTAACCCTTAAACTATCCCTGCTTCCCTTCCCCCAGGGGGCTTAAAAACAAGTCCCAGAAAACAGCCCCAGGTAACAAAGCCCAGATACAAGGGTGTGTCAGGCAGGTGGAGACATCCGATCTGTGGGGGGTTGCATACTGTCTCCCAAGCTACTAAGGAGTATGGGCTCCGCCCTTTGAGAGCCTTTTTGGGCGCCAATTCTAACCAAGGTGATAGGCTGGTTCAAATGTCTACTAGGGTAAATTGTAATTCAATTGGTCACCTAGCATCACTGTGCTGCTTTTTCTGTGTGTTACAATCTCATTGACCACCTGTGCGTGGCCAGGCCCAACTGCATGGCCTTTGCCCTTAAAAGCTAGTCTGTGAAACAGAGAAGGGTCGCCCTCTCTGTAAGAGGCGCGGCCCTGCTGGTCAGTTTGATTCTTGATGCCTGGCGCAAAATAAAGCTTTGCTTGACCTTCGCTTTATATCAGTCTCGCTCCTTTAATCACGGACCCATTTTGGGGGGGGGGGGGCATAACACATACATGGCGATGTGAACAGGGCATTCAGAAAGAAACAGTACTAGTTGAAGGATAGCTTCAGGATAGCAGCAAGGGCACCCACTGGAGTTGGTTTAGCTCAGAGAAAGTGACATCAAATACAGGCAATGTGGATGCAGGCTCTGGTGCCAGGAAGGCCCAAACAATCCCCCTACCCCAGCATATTTTTTCTCCTATGTACCTGTGAATTTTCATCCAGTGACATCAAGATTGGTGAGATCATTGGGTATAATATGTCATTGTTACTCGTCATAAAATTGATGGGAGAAGGAACAAAGTCTGGTAGTCTCTAGGCAGCATTCCTGAGCATACCGATTCTAACACTCCTACTGATGGGGTTTTGGAATATAGGTGAGGTTCAGTGGGGTGGAGTCCAGAGCTAACAACTGAGAAAGAGTTTTTGAGACATCTTTGGCGCAAAATGGTGGCTTATTAAAGCACAGGGACAGGACCTGTAGGCAGAAAGAGCTCCTGCACTGGAGCTGTAAGCAGTAGCTGATTGTAAACTATGGGTTGGAGAAGGTAAGGAAAATGGGAGGTTTTGAGAAAGACCTTTCATATGTTAAAGAAGATTCACAGAGTACCGGAGGTCTTGTCATTGGCAAGTTAAAGTTGTTTTTCATTCTAGCAAGGCATTAACATGAAGATAGTAGGGAGCTTCCTGGAGGAACATTGCACTCTGCCCACTTCAAGTATCTCTCGGTGGATAGCAGGTTATAAGGACATAGAAGTGTATCTGTACTTCCTTCTGGAAACTAGGCCATTGATGGAAATGCTTTGTTCCTGTAAATTGCTAAGACATTTGTAAACTAAGGAGAATCAGGTCTTGCAGGAATGTGATCTCTACAAGTTAACTTTGTTTTCCCTCTCCTTAGCTTTAGGGCAGCTGGGAGTGCATGAGGAATGTAACATATATCCAAAGGAGGGGGATGTGGGGTGTCCAGTTTGGCTTTGTCCTCAGCTTGCCTTCTGTTCCCTTAACATTTCACCACTGTAGCTTTGCTCTCATTGATGAAGTCTTAGAGTATAAGTGAGGTTCGGTGTGGTGAGGTCCAGAGCTGATGATCAAGAAAGAATTCTTGAGACATCTTTGGTGCAAAAACGGTGGTTTATTAAAGCACAGGGACAGACCTGTGGGCAGAAGAGCTGCTACTCCAGGGTTGTGAGGAGTGGTGCATTATATGCTTGCAAGTTGGGAGGGTTAGGAATGGTGTAAGTGTCTGAGGAATTTTGGAAGCAAGGTTTCCAGGACCTTGAGGGGCTAGACATTGTTGGGAAAAAGGTTATTCATTATTAGTAATAAAACCTTTGTCATGAGACCCTTTAGATGTGTATCCATGGGCCCTATGTTTGGGAATGATTGTCAATGCTATCTTGGAGGGTTTAGAGATAAAGTTTCCAAAGGAATTGTTAAAGTAGACTTATAGGATCCTGGTTAGGGATAGGGGTCAGTCAGGCTATGATTGCCCTTTGCCCTTAGCAAAGTGTTAAGATGGAGGCAGTTGAGTCCCTAGAGGAATGTTACTCTGCCTGTTTTAAGGGCTTGTCAGTGGGTAGGGAAATTTAATAATTTTTCTTCTGCTTGTCTCCCACATCATCATTAGCCTTACTTCCCCTCAATAACCATAAACAACCCCCCTACCCAAGATATATATTAGCAATCATCTTTCAAACATATGGCCTGCTGATATATATCTGAAGGGTCTCATGACTAATGTTTTACTAGACAGTAGTAAATAACCTTATCTTAACAGCGGCTAGCCCCTCCTGGAGAGCTTGCTTTTAACATGCACAAATTCCTTAGAGACAGACTATTCCTCATCCCCACTAACTAAAAGTACAGAATCAGTTACTCCTCATGATCCCAGTGCAGGTCTTTCTGTCCATGAGTCCTGTCCCTGTATTTATAAAAGCACCTTTTTGCGCCAAAGACATCTCAAGAATTCTTTCTTGACCATCCACTCCACACACCCCGCCTCAGAATTACTTGTGTTTATATGAATTAAATATTTCCCATAACCTTATTAGAATCCTGGGGAGAAATTAGACTTTCCATAAAGCAAGTATTGCAAGGAATGCTAAGGAAAAAAATACATTCTAGGACATGTGCCCCTCTTAAACTAATGGCCTAAAATGCAATGTCATCAGAACCCGCAGTCTCTCAGAGTTCCTTTGGAGTCAAGAGGCCTTGGAGAAGTCTGCCTCAACAAGAACAAATGCCTTTTATTATTTTATATTCTGGAGTTACATATAAGAGTTCTGTTATTTAAAACATCTGAAACCACTGACTCCTGGAACCACAGGGTTCCAAATAAACTACATGCCTTTATAAAAGCTACATATTGTTTTGAAATACTATATTTTCAAATATACTACTGCTTTTTATTAGGGCTTTAATACCAAGAAAGATACAGAACAAAATATTTTATTGTTGCTACTAAAGGGAACAGGCACTGTTTAAAATGTCACTTCAAGGAAAGAAATACAAACATTTGTGATAAAAAAAAAGAGGAAAAAGAAAAAAAATGTTGCATAAATAGATTAGAAAAACAAGTTGAAAATCCCTTTTAAAGGGAAATGCTTAAATGTTTAATATACTTTGTTTAAAATGAAAAAAAATGTAAGTCAAAAGTTTTCCCATTAATTTTCAATAAAAATAGGTAAGTTACAAGCTCTTGCTATGTCTTAATTGCAATTTTTCATGAGGGGAGAATAACTGTCAGTGGCATTTCTGTGATGGAGACTACACACACACACACACACACACACACACACACACACAATAAGTTAATCTAATATGCATTACCTTGCAGATCATTCATAACTGACAGTCTTAACTGATGATAAGCTTTTAATAGTGTCATCTGGCAAACACGGTCCAAGTAATCATTTAGTGATATAATATAGCTATATTTTTAAGAACTTTATTTTAAAGGTGGAATAAAGCACCAAGCACAGGAAATGCTTGTTTGCCAAGAACAGAAATAAGTCATTTTATGTCCACCACAAGCACACCTTGCTATATTACTCACAAGTTTCACATTCAGCCAAGGTCAAAACATACATTCCCACATCACCTTGGAAATGTTGTAGCAAGGCTTGGTATAATTTACCTTCATTTTATGAACAGGTAATTTGTCATTCCTCTTAGAAAAAAAGAAAATGGTTTTTGGAGGTTGATTCTGTGCTATGATACATTTTTAAACCTTTACTGGGCCCTCACCAAGCATAGTGCCATTTGGGAAGAAGTAAATGTTCCTGTAGTTTGCACAACACAACCATCATTACTGGCCATTAAATTATCAGAGCCAACATCCATTTCCACATATTAAGAAGGAAGCATTGAGACTGAAGACAATTTATGGTGCAATGAAAGGAAAAAAGACAGAAGGAAGAAGTGGAAGAGGGGAGGAGTTATAAAATAGAACCTAAGGGGTGCCTGGGTGGCTCAGTTGGTTGAGCACTTCCAATTCTTTATTTTGGCTCAGGTCATGATCTCAGGGTCGTGAGATCAATCAGCCCCATAGCAGCTCTGTGCTCAGTGGGGAGTGTGCTTGAGATTCTCTCTCTCTCCCCCTCTCTCTGTCCCTCTCCCATGCATGTGCTCTCTCTCTCAAATAAATCTTTTAAAAAAATAGAACTTACAGTGATAGATTAGGAAATTGAAATTACCTGGGTATTAAGGGATCAAATGTGCCCCCCCACCATAATTCATGTCTTGATGTTCTAAATCCTAGTACCTTAAACTATAACTATATTTAGAGTAGGTCTTAAGAAAAGTAATTAAGATAAATGAGGTCATTAGGGTGGGCCCTAATCCAACAAAATGCGTCATCATAAGAGGAGAATATGACACAGATACACAGGAGGGAAGGGCATGCACAAACATGATGGAAAAGATAACAAACTATAAGCCAAGATGAAAGACCTCAAAAGAAACCAAACAGGCCAACACCTTGATCTCAGACTTCGACCCTCCAGAATTGTGAGAAAATAGTAAATTGAGCCACACCCACTCTGTTACATTGTTTCTGGCAGCCCCACTAATCTAATACACTGCACAATGGAAAGAATACTGAGTATCAATGTAATAGATATGTTTAATTATAAGCCTTATTCAATGGAAAGCTTTCATTGAATTTATTGGGTGTACATAATTAGATGAAATGGAAAGGGCAGTTAATTGGTATTTCTAGTTGACATTTTAAGTCAACTGCTAGCTTATTGTAATAAATTAGACTAAAATATTCATAATTTTTCATCAAAGAAAGTGTTAATATCAACTTCATAGACAAAAAGAAAAAGAAACATCATTCAAAAATCAATCAATTAAGTGATTACTGAACAAATTTATGGACAATGTTTCCACTCCTGATATTGAAAATTAGCCGTAAAGATAGGAAAGCCTGACTTGAGTCTGCGTGATCATATTGAAAAACTGAATGAGGCATTCTCAGTTCTTTCTTGCATCTAACCTGAAGGTCTTTCATAATTTGCCTGTTTCTAAAGTGTAATGAAAAAAACCCACAGAATTAGTAAAATGAAAGGAAATTTTACGTAACAGTGAAGCAAACTGTTCATGAGATTGAATTTGTTGTTTTAAATATTGAGCTCTAACTGAAAATTGCTTATTGGTTTATATAATTGAAAGGTCCAAGAAAGGAACTTAGTTGTGGTTTGATCCTGAGGTTTACTAAGCCACCAGATTTCCACCTTGAGTTCACAGTAACTCCTCTGCCTTGTTTCTCCTTCATGTGCCAAATTTGACTTCTTTGCAGCTTTCCACCTTGTAGCCAATGTAGGGGCCACTGTTCCCAGCTTTACATTCAGATAACAACTCCAGGTGTGCTCCACGGACCAGCAGCAGCAGCAGCACCTAAGGGCTTGTGAAAAACTAAAATTCTAGGTAATTTGTCAGGTAATTAGAATAGGTAATTTGTCAATTAGTCAAATCTCTGAATAAGAATTTCTGGAATGGGGCCCCAGAATCTGACTTAACAAGCCCTCTATCTGATTTTTATAAACACTAAATTTTGAGAAACATTGTTCCAGAACAGTGTTGTCGAACCTGGTTGCTCTTAAGTATTCCCTGGGGGAGTTTTAAAAATAGTATCATGGTCTGAGTCTCATCTCAGAGATTCTAAGTTTGTTGGTCTGAGGTAAAGACCAGGCAATGCTCTCCGGGGAAGTCCTTGTTTTGTATGCAGATCTCACAGTGCAGTGAAATAACACCAACCCCCAACGACATGGCTGCCAATGGCATATTAACTGCCAGTAATCGCATGAAGTGTAGACTTCATTGCTACTTCTTCAGTCCACAGATCTTTATGTAAATAACAAAAGAGCATTAGAATCAGTGACCAATCACTGCTTTTTTTTATAGTATGTCTCTGATTAGTCACTGCACATCTGTTATTCGGTATATGCATTGACAGCAAAGTGTGTCCCTCAGTGATAAGCCCATGTGATGTATTACAAAAATGGAGAATCAAAAAAGGAAACTGACAACAAAGATAAAAGGGCAACAAGTATAATAGTTTAATTCATTCACATGTAATATTGTTATTGATATAATTTTACCATTTTACTTTTTGTTTTCTCTATGTCTCAAGTCATTTTTTTCTTTTGTTTTTCTTTACTGTGTCTTTTCTCATGAAAGTATGTAATGTAAGAATTCTAAAAATATATTGATGGATTTGTAATATATAGATGTAATATGTATAACAATAATAGCAGAAAAAGGCATAGGGAGAGTAGAATTATATAAGAGCAACATTTCTATATCCCACTGGAATTAAGTCAGTATAAATCTGAAGTAGATTTAGTAAATTAATATGTATGTGATAAGCTTTAGAAAAATATACATCTCAAACTAATGAAATGTAATATTGACATTTGTTTTCCTAAGCACAAATAAAAGATGTTTCATTGTGATCAGACACTAATATATAAGAAAAGGTAAGTTTGATAGGTTCTGTGTACAATTCATATTATACTCACTGAAAATAGTACAATTATTACTATAGCTTTGACCAGAATTTACAAATAGAATTTCATTTAAGAACATCAGTTCAGGGGCGCCTGGGTGGCTCAGTGGGTTAAGCTGCTGCCTTCGCCTTCGGCTCAGGTCATGATCCCAGGTCCTGGGTTCGAGCCCCACATCGGGCTTTCTGCTCAGCAGGGAGCCTGCTTCCTCCTCTCTCTCTGCCTCCCTCTCTGCCTACTTGTGATTTCTCTCTGTCAAATAAATAAATAAAATCTTTAAAAAAAAAAAAAAAGAACATCAGTTCAGGCTTTTCAAGGTTGTTACTGAAGCCATGATCATAAAATTTGTATAAGCTTCAGGACTGTGTTTGAATATTCAAGTAGGTAATTGCTTATGCAAAGTGGGGAATTTTTCTCTCACATACCCTGACCCTTCAGTTTTTAATCATCCCTTATCCCATCTGGCTTACTTAGAAGTATTCTAGCACTTTTTGGAGTATCTATTGGTTCTCTGTATTAAGTTGCTCATGTCAAGGCCAAGAAGAACCAAAGAATGAATAATTCACAAACCAACAACCATCTTTTTCATTGGGAGAACTACTTAAATTATATTAAAGCTACTCTTAACTTTATCACAGTCACAAAAAAAAACAACTGTAACTGAGTATATTTTCTGAATGTGAAACAAAAGATTTGTAAAGCCTAAATAGTTTTTTTTCTTGAGAGTTATGATGCAGATACAGAGTATACTTTATGTAACTGTCACAAAATATTGCTCATTAACTTCAGTTTTTAAAAAACTAGCATAAAAACAGGAGCATTCATTCTACCTTACAACAGAGTACAGTTAGATTCTTAGTCATTATAAACATATAACGAACATTATATGGACTAACATATAAGGACTTAGCTTCCCATCCAAGATGGAGTAACAAGACAGGAGTTACCCCTGATTGAAAACAACTGAAAAACAGGGCTTAATGTAAAAATTGATGGTTTCCTGTTTTGGATATCCAAACACTGGATATTTGTTTGGATATCAGTGTTCCGTAAGAGTGAGAAAACAAAGAAGGGAGCTCTATGATTTTCCAGCTCACTGCTTGCAAGGGGTTCCCAAAGTGTAGCACTTGCATGAGAACTCAGGTGGAGCTCAGCAGTCTCAAAATTTTGAGAAGGTGAAGCTGAGAGTCCAGGGAATCAAAGACAGCGGGCGCTCACCTAACAGAGCTATCGGGGAACAGAGAGCTGTGCATGAGAAGAGCCAGTATTGGATACTTGCAGGAGCGCCCCCTTGAGTCAACAGCTTCCTCCTAATGAATCAGCACAGGCATGCGAGGGAATGACCCCAACCTGGGAAAGGAGCCACTGGAGAGATTTCTTAGAAGCTTACACGGGAAGGTAATAGTTCATGTTCCTGAAAGCAAGAGTGGAAGACCTCATAAATCCGGGGCATCGGTTGGAGTGCTCAGAAGGTACTGTCTCACTTCTGAACGAATATTATCTCTAAAGGCCGTTCTGGTCCCTTCTGAGAAAACTTTAAGAACTAAACTTGATCAAACTACTTCCAAGTACTTTAACTACATCTCAGAATAGAGCTCAGGAATACAATTTTTTCCATCTTCTTCCCCAATTTCTATACTATATATAATTGGTCTCTTGAAATTATCTAATAGTTCACTGATGTTCTTTTCATTATTTATTTCGTCTTTTTTTTCTCTCTATGTTTCTTTGGGTAGTTTATAGTTCTATGTATGTCTTCAGGTAAATTAATTTTGTTTTTTGCTGTGTCTAATATGCTATTAATAACACCCTGTAAATTTTTAATAGAATTGTACTTCTCATCTCAAAATTTCAATTTCAGTCTTTTTAGTTCTTCTATATCTCACCTTAAAGTTTTCAGTCTTTCATCACCTTTTAGAACACATATGATATTTTTATAACTCTTTCATGTCCTTGACTAGTAATTCTATCATCTATATTATTTCATAATTCATATCCATTTGTTGGTGCTTTCTCTTATTATAGAGAAAAATTTGCCTATTCCTATGCATGCCTGGTAACTTTTAATTAGATGCCAGACTTTGTGACTGTCATTGTTACTTGTTGGATATTTTTGAATTCCTATAAATAAAAAGTTGTGGACATTTTTTTTCAAATTTGATAAAAGCTATAAACCTTCAAATCCAAAAAGCTCAATAGATCCCAAGCACAAGAAACATGAAGAGAACTACAAGACACATCACAATAAGATTGTTTAAAATCAATGATACAGAGAAAATCTTAAAAGCATCTAGAGAAAAGGGAAACATTTCATATAGAGGAACAAGGATCAGAAAGCAAACTTTTCACACAAAACTCTGCAGCCATTTATTACAGGAAATGGTAAAGGAATAAGTCAGTTAAAGAAAGACAAATACTATATGATTTCACTTATATGTGGAACTTAAGAAATGAAACAGTTGAATGTAAGGACAAAAAAGACAGAGAAGGAAACCAAGAAAAAGATTCTTAACTGTGGAGAACAAACTAAGGGTTGCTGGACAGGAGGTGGGTAAATAGGATGGGTTTAAAAGGTGACAGGGATTAAGGGGGCACTTGTGATGAGCACAGGGTGTTGTATGGGAGTGCTGATCACTATGCTGTACATTGGAAACTAATATTACACTGTATGTAAACTAACTGGAATTTAAATAGAAACTTGAAGAAAAATAAATGAAATGGTAAAGGAGGTCTTTCAAGCAGAAGGGAAATGATACTAGATGAAATCTGCATCTGAATAAGGGAATAAAAAAAACTAGAAATAATAAAAATATGGGTAAATTAAAAAATTTACTTTCATTTTAAATACTCCTTTGAAATAGAAATGATTATTTAAGACAGATATATTAACAATGCATCATAGTAACAGTTGCATAAGTAAAAATAATAGTACAAAGGCAGGGAGAAAAGAAATCTAATTATACCATTGTAAGATTTTATATTTAAAATGTTAATATTACTTGAAAGGATACTGGTATAAAGTAAAGATTTATTTTATAAACCCTAATGCAAACACTAAGACACACAGCAAAGAGTAATAGCCCAAAGCCAATGAAGAAGATAGAATCTAGAAATACTTTGTTAATATGAAAAAAAAGAGGAAAATGGTAACAAAGAACAAGATGAAACAAATGTAAGTATAAAAACGAATGCCAAGATAATAACTTTAACCACAATCAAATCAATAACCAAATTTAATTTAAATAATTTAAATACCCTCTTTAGGGACTCCTGGGTGGTTCAGTCAGTTAAGCATCTGCCTTTGGTTCAGGTCATGATCACAGAATCCTGGGACTGAGTCCCTCATTGGGTTCCTTGCTCAGTGGGGAGTGCGCTTCTCCCTCTGCTTGCCACTCCCCCTGCTTGCTCAGTTTCTTTCTCTCTGACAAATAAATAAATAAAATCTTTTTAAAATACCCCCCTTTAAAAAAAAAAAAGAGCATAGATATTGGGTAAGAACTATATGCTGCCTATAGGAAAACCATTTTGAGTATCAAGATGAAAAAGACATATCATACTAACTCTAATCAGAAGAAAGCTGGAGTAGCTATGTTAACATCAACATAGATTTCAGAGCAACAAATATTGCCAGAGATAAAGAGAATCATTACATAATGATGTGTCAATTATCAAAATATATAATAATCTTAAATAATTTTTCACTTAATAACAGAGCTTCAAAATATGAGAAGGAAAAATTGACAGAGCAGGAGGAAAAAAACCACAAATCCACAAATTTAGTTGGAAATTTCAACATCTCCCTCATAATAATTGATAGAATAATTGATGTTCAATAAGAATACAAAAAACTTGAAAACACTATAACCCAAATGACCTAAATGATCTTTACAAAAACACCTCACACAATAGCAGAATACACATTGTTTTCAAATGCACATGGAACATTCACTGAAACTGACCATATACTGGGCTACAAAATAGGCACTAATACATTTAATAGGATTAAATTTATAAATATTATTTTCACTTACCACAGTGGAATTAAATTAGAAAGAAATCAGTAAGAGAATGATATCTAGAAAATCCCAAATATTTGGAAATTTAACCTATGTTTCAAAGAAAAAAGCAAGAGAGAAATCAGAAACTACATTGAACAGAATGAAACACAATATAGCATAATTGGCGGAATGAGCTAATGTGATATTTAGAGGGCAAGTGTTCTACAGGCCTATTTTAGAAAAGAAAATGTCTCAATTCAGAAAGCTCAACTTCCAATATATGGAACTAGAAAATGAAGAACAAATCAAACCAAGTAAGCAAAGAAGGGAAAACAATAAATACAGAGCAGGTATCCATGAAACAGAAACTCAGACAATAATATAATAAGTCAATGAAACAAAAAAGCTGTGTTTCCAAGAAAATCAATAAAAATGATAGCCTCTAAGCAAACTGACCAAGAGAAGAAACAAATTACCAGTACTAGAAATGAGAACAGTATCATGATTTCAGATTATACAGATATTAAAAGGGTAATAAGAAACATCAATAACTCTGTGATAATAAATTCAGCAACTTAGATAAAATGGGTAAACTTCAAACTAAAAAAATAAACCTCTGGGGCGCCTGGGTGGCTCAGTGGGTTAAGCCGCTGCCTTCGGCTCAGGTCATGATCTCAGGGGTCCTGGGATCGAGTCCCGCATCGGGCTCTCTGCTTGGCGGGGAGCCTGCTTCCCTCTCTCTCTCTCTCTCTCTCTGCCTGCCTCTCTGTCTACTTGTGATCTCTCTGTCAAATAAATAAATAAAATCTTTAAAAAAAAAATAAAAAATAAATAAATAAATAAACCTCTGAAGTTCAAGAATATGAATAATTTCATTCGTTTAAAGGAAGGGAATCTGGAGTTTACCAAAAAAAGAACTTCATGCACAGATGGTTTCAGTGACAACATTTACTTAAAATTTGTGGAAAAAATTATACCAAATCTTCACAAACTGTTCCAGAAAAATTGAAGAGGATATTATACTCCACACTTCATTTTATGAGGCTAGTATTAAACCAAACCAAAACCACCCAAAGGCATTACAAAGAAGAAACAAGAACTATAGACCAGTATTCTTCATAAACGTATATAAAACAACTTTAACAAAATTTTGGTAAATCAATCCAACAATATATAAAAGGGTAATACGTCATGACCATGTTGGGATTATCCAAGGAATTTGACATTGGTTCCACATTTGAAAACCCTATCAGTGTTGCACTATATTAACAGACTAAACAACAACAGCTGAATGTCTCAATAAAGGCAAAAAATTTTTTTGATAAAATTTAACATTCATTCTTGATAAACACTCTTAGCAAACTAGGAATAGAATAGAATATTGTCGAACCTAGTAAAGGACATTTTGAAAAACCTACAGTTAATATTGTATTTAATAAAGAAAGACTAAAATACCTAGGTGGCTCGGTCATTTAAGTGACTGATTATTGATTTTGGGTCAAGTCATGATCTCAGGGTCGTAAAATTTAGCCCCACTTTGGGCTCCATACTGATCGTGGAGCCTGCTTAAAATTCTCTCTCTCCATCTGAACCTCCTCTCTCCCACTCATGTGTCTGTACTCTCTCTCTCTAAAGTAATAATAACAATAGTTATGATGATGAGGATGATGATGATGATGAAAGACTGAATAATTTCACCCTAACATCAGGATCAAATCTAAGATGCTTGCTCTAGGCACTTTTATTTAACATTATATTGGAAATTCTTGCCATGGAATAAAGAAAAAAAAGGCAATAGAAAATAATAAAATGCCTGTAGATCAAGGAAAATAAAATTGCCTCCTTTATTCACATGCAGATGCATGATCATCAATTTAAAAAAAAAAGCAAAAACCTGTGAAATCTGCAAAAAATGCTTCTAGAATTAGTTTAGGCATGTTGTAATATGTAAACAATATCAAAATTAATTATATTCCACTTACTAGTAATGACCACAAATGGAAATTGAAATTACAGTGACATTAATAACAACTTCAAATATAAGACATTAGTAGTTATACACTTTACAAAAATATATGCAGGTTGTGTAAATTAAAAACTAAAAACAATTGCTGAGAGAAATTAAAGACTTAAAAAAATATAGAGATATACAATGTTCATCAGGTCAACTCTTCCCAGGTTGATCAATAAATTCAACACAATGCCTGTCAAAATCCCAGTGGTCTTTGACAATTTCTTTCTAAACTTTCTATGTAAATGAAAAGGTCTTAGAACAGCCTAACAGCTTCAAAAAAGAAAAATAAAGTTAGAGGACTTATTCTACCTCATATCAAGCATTAGTATAAACCAACAGTAAGATACTAGTGTAAAGATATGCAATAAGATCAATAGACTAGAATAAAGTCCAGAAATAAACCCACACATATGAACAACTAATTTACAGGGTGCTAAAACAATTATGTAGCCGTATGAAAAAAACTATAAAACTTGACTATTACCTTATACCATGTAACAATTTTTAATTCAAAATCTATCCAGTCCTAAATCAATTATAAGATGTCCCAAAGAAAACATAGGAGAAATACATATCCTTTGGTATGCCAAAGACTTCTTAACTACAGCATGAAAAACACATTCCATAAAAGAAAAAAACCAATAAATTGGATTTTTTCAAAATTAAAAATTAAGACTTTTGAAAGATTGTTTAATGAATGAAGAACATACTAACCTTTACAAATTGTACACTTTAAGTATGTGCAGTTTATTGTGTCCCAATTATACCTAAATAAAACAGCTTTTTAAAAACTAAAGCAGAATTTTGAGAACATACTTACTAATAATTTGTCTGACAATGGATTTGTATCTGTAACATACAAATAAATTCATTAATAAGATGAGCAACCCCCAACCACCAAAGAAAGAAAAAAAGAAAAAAAAGAAAGACTCACAAAATCTGAAGAGACACTTCGAGAAGATATATGGATGCAAAGAGGCATATGAAAAAAATGATTAACATTAGTCTTTAAGGAAATGAAGACTAAATCTACCAAATCTAAAATTAGAAAAGTTAATCATATCAAATATTGGCAAAACTTTGCAGAAACTGGGAACTCATATGGATGACAAAGGAGAATGTAAAATGGTCATCTGCTTGGGAAAAAAATTTTGGTTGTTTTAAAAAAATTGACAATATACCACCCATATAACACAGACCTTTCACTACAAGGAATTACCCAACAGAAATAAAAGCATATATTTATACAAACATTTACCTGAATATTCATAATAGCTTTGTTTGTACAGCCCAAAACTGAAAACACCACAAATATTTATGAATATGAGAATGGTAAATAAATCATCGTATGGAATGGAATATTACTTAGCAATAAAAAAAATAAATTATTTGTATATTCAGCAACATAAATACACGTCAAAATAATTGTGCTGAGGGAAAGATACCAGAACCAATTTTGCATAATACATTACTTCATTTATATTAAATTTTATGATAGACAACTAATGTATAATGACATAGCTGTGATTCACAGCTGTGATTGCAAGGCTTCTATGAGAAAAGATCTCAAAAGAGCACCAGGAAACTTTGGGGGGTAAGGTTATTTATTATCTTGATTGTGGTGATGGTCTAATAAACATATACACATATACAAAGATTACCAAATTGTACACTTTATATGCAGTTTGTTGTATGTCACTTTTACCTCAATTGAAATGTTACTAACTACTTAGATAGAAACAGAGCAAGAAAATTAATATTGACTCGTGAATTGGCACATATTTCCAATACTATACTAACTCTCAGTTTTCTGCTATTTGCTATATTTTCACAACTAACAACTGAATTTACATCGTAGACCTAATTTATATGAAGATTTTTTACCATACACCCTTAAGTTTTGTGATTTTTTTTCATAAGTTAATAGCAAACTAGGAAGATATAAAATAGTACTAATGTCAAAAATAATTTTCAAATGCTTTAATGATAAATTTTCTTGCTTTATTTCTTGAATCTCCTGACTTATTTAGAATAATTGGCAAATTAAACATATGATTCTGAAATAAAAGACTAACATTTTAGTAAATATTATCAGCCCTCACACAGTTTCAGGAAAATATATGGATAAAATTGATAATTATGTATTTAGGTGAAGATAAGTTAAATAAGAATGTATTGAACATCTAACTGACCCACAGGTAGTTAAAATATTAGAAAAATGTATTATGATGTTCAATTTTTTTTTCTTAAAGTATTACCTAATAGACATGCAATGTATCATTCAATTCTCTTTCAGGTAGACAATGACTGAATTTCAAAAAATAAATCTAAAAGTTCCAATATTACATCATCTGCAAAATAAGAAGAAATGTAAATAAGAGAAGAAAGGAAACTAACCAATAATGAGCGTCATGTGCCAGGGACCATGCAAGGTTCTATACATACGATGCTTCATTTAATCAATAGAATCAATCCAGAGTTTAACCAACAGTTTCCAATTTAATAACAAAGCTTTAGTCTGGAACACTGGTCATGTTCCAAGACCCAGTGACAAAAGAATAACTGTTGTTGTTGTTGTTTTCCTCGCCCATACGTCAATGCCTAGAGTAATTCCAGATTTACTTTGGATGCTCAATAAATTTTTCCTTGATGAATGCAAGCATTGTCCACTTATCCTGACACTTTTGTTTTCCAATAAGAACATGAGAGTGAGTGACAGAAAATGTGTATCTATAGAATAATGACCGTTAAGAGAGAAATCTAAGTGGAAAGTGGATGGCTACAAAAGCAAAAACTCTTAAAGCCAGAATCACTATGGAAAGAGTCCACGCTCTAGGTTCAAATCAAAAAGAATTTGATTTTGTCAGGACACCCACAATGTGTCAGCTCAGTGACAGGCTCACATTAATCGAGCTCATGAGAGACTAACCTATAAAACAGATGGCTAATGTATTAATTCAAGTGAGCCAGAACTTCCAAAGGTCAAGAATGTTCTTGTCAGCTGGTCAGTACATCCTGCCCACAGTAATAAAGTCTTTATGGAGAGCAAGGATGATCAGAATATTGCTTGGTGAGCAAGGGCAATTAGGAAGATGGTTGTTAACAGTTAATGTTACCAGATTGTGACTGTCGGAGGCAGCCATCAGAAATATATGTCCCTTTCCTTGGACAGTCCTGAAATAAATAAATAACACGGAGTAGATTATGTTCTTACATCAATTGTATTTTGGTAGTATTGTATTTCGGTAGTGCCTCCCTCAGTTTATACCCTAAGTTACTTGACTAGATTTCAGCAATATCTTTCTCATTTTGATTTCATTTAGGGAAGTATTTTTCCCATGACTATGAACTATGTCTCAGCATGGAGTTGTTAGTTATTATTTTTGCAGATAAGTGATTTCATATCTTATAGATTTAACTTTATCTTAAATTATGAAATTATGAGAAGCAATTTACCATAACCAAGTGTGTGTAGTACACATTTTTAATAAAGCAAATGCTTTGAAATGTCCAAGAATATAAATAAGGAAAATTGAGTAGAATAGTTTATGCATTGAGCCATATTTTTATTTTTTATTTTTTGAGCCATATTTTAAATAAACATAATCTATATACCTACACTTAGTACACACAGTTATGAGATATATGTCATGATTTTGAATACTTCTACTAAACACTTTGAGAGTATGCAGACCCAGCAATTTTTTTGCAAAGAATAACCAACAAATTACCACAGCTATTTATTTTGATGTTTAAAATTTTTACTTACTAATATTAGCCCATAAAAATGGCACCTCTGTTGAGTAATGTGTTATTTTTGCTGCCTTTTAAAATTATCTTTATATAGAAATACCAGGTTTGTTAACAAGATACACTCCTCTTTCTCTAGCTCTGAAACTGAAATATTAACAAATTTGGAAGTTGGATAAAAAATATTTGTATTACTAATAACTTTCAGACATTAATTTCTAATTGGCAAAAATCCTTTTTATGAGAAAAATAAGTAATGCTTATGCTTACACTCTCTCCATCACCATAAAATATTGCACAGGTTGTTGGAAATATGATTATTCTAGTCAACCACACAGGCTGTTTCCCTTCCAATTACCCTTCCCTAGAAGTAAATTACTTAAGCACCCCTCTCTAGGCTGTGATTGTTCTTCAGTCAGTTTTCACTCCAATTATTTGCAACCAGAGCTATTACTTAGGTTGTGTAGGTTATGTTCTCCATAAGGGCACTCATGTTAAAGGTTGAATCGCATCTGAAATCCAGCTTATCCTCTGATAACTAAGCCATGTAACCTGACTGGGGCTCTGTCTGTCCTGAGGAAAAGACATCACTTTCCAAAGGTATCCTAAGGACTGGTGGAAGCCTGTTACATACTACCCAATTATTCAAAGTCTACTTTTATGATCATCTTTGCTTTATTTCAACATATTTTCTTCTAATATATCAATCCAACCTAAACCAAAATACTGACTGATTATATATGTAGCTGGCAGGCATATGTAGAAATAGAAATTTGTATTTATTTTTATTTTATTTATCAGCTTTACTTAGTATTACTAAAATAATTACTATGCATTATTATCCAGGTAGAAGTGTGAATTACAATAACCATCTTTAGGAAATGATTTAGCAGTACCTATTAAAATTTTAACCATGTATTCTATTTGACCTAGTACTCCACTTTTAAAAATATGTCCTTCAGACAATGTATTAGACCATATATACAAAAAAGTTCACTGAAGGTATAGCTTATTTTGAATAAAAAACTGATAGTAAATGTAACAAGATGGGATTGGGAGGGAGACAAACCATAAGTGACTCTTCATCTCACAAAACAAACTGAGGGTTGATGGGGGGAGGGGGTTTGGGAGAGGGGGGATGGGGTTATGGATATTGGGGAGGGTATGTGCTATGGTGAGTGCTGTGAAGTGTGTAAACCTGGCGATTCACAGACCTGTACCCCTGGGGATAAAAATATATGTTTATAAAAAAATAAAATTAAAAATAAATTTAAAAAAATAGAAAAAAAAACTGATAGTAATCGAATACCTCATATCCCAAGATATGGAATATCATAAGACCTATTTTCAAAACATGAACTACATCTGTAAATAGTGACCTAGTAAATATGTAAAATATAAGTTGCTGGATATTGATTTCATTCTGTTAAAAAATGTGGAGTCTGTTGTGTATCAGTTTCTCATGATGTCAAGTCCACTTGCTTATGGCTTCAGGGATGCTGTTTTTGTTTTTGTTTTTGTTTTTTAAGATTTTATTTATTTATTTGACAGACAGAGATCACAAGTAGGCAGAGAGGCAGACAGAGAGAGAGGAGGAAGCAGGCCTCCCGCCGAGCAGAGAGCCCAATGTGGGGCTCGATCCCAGGACCCCGGGATCATGACCCGAGCCGAAGGCAGAGGCTTTAACACACTGAGCCACCCAGGTGCCCCAGGGATGCTGTTTTGATACAAGGTGAATTTGTTTACATTGGGGAGGCCGTGTCAGGATGCTGTTTTCAAAATGATTGTGCTACTGAGTGCTTATTAGTATGAACATATGGAGGCATATGAACACATGATTATGACATAATGGACATTTAAACTTTGAATACCAAGAATTTGTAGAATTTCCAGCAAGTATTAGGGCTGGCAAGGTCACTCTTTGCTGATCTAAATGATCTCCAAAGACCTTGGGACTTTAGCTCCTGTTTATGACAATGCAGCTCTGTATGGTACTGGGGAAAATTGCAGCAGCTCTATGAAGATCATCTTGCACCCCAACATAGGCAACTTTGTTCTGCCAGCACTGGATGCTAGTGCCAAGGGACTTTGGATTTGTACTGGCAGCTGGACATCAGCATATGCTGGCTAAGCCGACTCTTCAGAGAACCAGCTAGTAGAAGGTATTCTTCAAATGAATTTGGACTTTATTTCTTTCATTTTCCCTTTGCCTGAAACAATAGTACAAGTTATCTATCATCGGTTGGGAGTATGTTATTTTCTATTGGCTTATTAAGAGACATTATCCTGTATGTTATTGACTTGTGAAATATTATTATAAATCATAATATCTCTGTAAACCTGTATTAGATTATTGGCAAAGACAGTCTCCAATCATAATCTGCTATAAACAAAACAAATGTGAGTAAATATATACAGATATATCTACATGCATACATATGTTTTATGGATTTAGTGAAAGGTAAAATAGTATATACATCAAATTGTTAATATAATAATTCACAAGGGTAGATCAGGGGCCAAGGATATAAAATTATTGTTTTTATTAACTGTCTTCTGTATTGACCAATTTGTTGCAATATGTTAGCATTTTGCCTTTTAAGTTAAAAAGAGCAAAAAACTAGTAAATTCAAATATTGCATCCTTTGGGTTTTCATTTTCTTTTTTTTCTTTTCTTTTTTGTTTTTTAAAGATTTTATTCATTTATTTGTCAGAGAGAGAGAGAGAGAACAAGCAGGAAGAGCAGCAATCAGAGGGAGAAGCAGTCTCCCCGGTCAGCACGGAGCCTGATGTCAGACTCGATCCCAGGACCCTGGGATCATGACCTGAGCCAAAGGCTGACACTTAACTGACTGAGCCACCTGGGCATCCCTGGGTTTTCATTTTCATTTCAATTCCACCAATTTTCACTTTCCATTCATATGTTCTATGAGTATTCCTTGGTACCACATTTTAATGACAGCTCAAAATCATTGCTAAACCTCTTTATTGATCATCCTGAATCTACTCCCAATATACACATAGTTCTAAAGTTTTTGTTGTTTTATTGATTTGGAGATAGAGATTGTTCCTCTGATTTTTCAGTACTCTTTTCTACTTATTCTATCTCAACTCATCAAGATGTACCTACTCATTTTCTAGATATTAGTCATTCATAAACCCAAAAACAGATTGAAATAGGGACCAGGTCTGCTTGGCCAACATTAATACAATACCCTTGTGCATACCTACAGAAAATATTCTTATGATCATTTCCCCAAGAAACTTAAAACAATTTTCTCGGGTAATTGTGCGTTAGAGAGAAGAAAATACTCAGGAGTTGTTGATGGCTGTTAGATAGGGGACCTAAACTGATATTAATAACAGGGAACTCAAAAGGACCATCTTGTCTCTCAAGTTTGCCGGGCTCTTAGAGAATAAGCATTAAGACACATGTGTTCCAGAAGTTTGTAGATAAACTCCCTAACAATTCAAAGTGAAGCAACATCTGTAAAAGTTGAGGTTGCCCAGTGATCTGAAGAATGCCAGGACATACATTCTAAAGAAAGGACAAATTGCTTCAACTGTCATCCCCTTCAATTAATAAAGAATTGTGCTTTAGGGGTCTCTGTGGATATTGGTGACTGCAAATAGTGTACTCGGAAATAATCTTCAGTCAGGATAGACTCCAGAGATTCTGGAGTAAAACCATACCTTCTGAAAAAGAAAGCTATTTTCCAAATGCAAAGATTTCCTGAAATGTTACTGAGTGCTTGACTACAAGGCATCAATAACTATATGATTAGAGCTTCCCAATGATGTAGTTTTGAAATGTAGATGAGGTTACTGGGGTCCAGAGCCAACGACCAACAAAAAGTTCTTGAAGACATCTTTGGGGTAAAATGGTGGTTTTATTAAAGCATAGGAGCAGTATCTGTTGGCAGAAAGAGTTGTTGCTCCAGGGTTGTGAGGGATGGCTGATTATATACTTGGGAGTTGTGAGTAAAGAAAAAGGGAGTTTTTCAAAAGAATTTTCATATGCTAAAAAGGACCTCCAAGATACTGGAGGCCTTGTCATTCAAGTTAAGGTTGTTTTTCCCTCTAGTAGGGCATTAACTTTAAGACAGTTGGGAGCTTCCCACAGGAATGTTACACTCGGCCTGCCTCAAGTATTTGTCAATAGGCTGCAGGGAAGACATATAATTTTTTCTACATTTCCTTCTAGAAGTTAGGTTATTGATAAGAATACTTTTTTCTTATCAATCACTAAGACATTTGTAAATTGAGGGAGACTCATGTCTTGAGAACTGTAATCTTTACAAATTAACCATTTGTTTTTCCTTCCCTTAGCTTTAGGGCAGCCAGGAGTGCCTGAGGAATGACACACATATCATGGGAGCGGGGCGGGGCGGGGGAGGTCAGCTTGTGCTTTGTCCTCAGCTTACCTTCTATTCCCTCATCACTGACATGATCTAAAATCATAAAAGAAGGCATCTATTTTGTAGGAGAAAAGGGACATTTGGGATTGGACTTGACTTTATTCAGAAGGTATAAAGTAATTACCTGAAAAGGTGGCCTGCATTTTCATGAAGATAGATCACAAGAAATTCTTGGAAAGAGACATAGGGATGAACCTATGACAGTAGACAGAGAACATGCAAATCTTTGTGTACCATGTTAATACTTGTTAGAAAGCATCTATCACACATTAAAAAGTCACTAAACAACCAGATGGACAGGAATACTTGTCCTTTATATGAAAGCCAGCCTTTGTTCTCTGTAATCCCAGTGTTGCTACAATTGTCAAAAGATGGAGAAGACATAGTAATAGGAATCAAGTCATAGACCCAACAATTGTGCTCCTCACCAAGGCAAATCTAGCTATTGCTACCATTGAAGCCCCATCTGCAAAAACTAACGTTGAACCCTTAGACGATGAATTCCTGGAGAAGTCCAGAGTGACTTTGGATGTGGATTATTTCAGAACCCTTCAATTCTGTATAGGATGGCTATTTAGTCATAGTAGAAATCAATCTAATTATGGTTTGTCTTTCCTGCCCCTAATGCCCCAACTAATATCCTCAACTGAAGGTTTACAGATGCCTAATTTATTGTCATGCTATCTCCCACCATATTGCCTCAGATTAAGGCACTCATTTTAAAACAAAGGAGTTGCAACAATAGGTGCATGCCTTTTGGGTCTATTTGTCTTTATATTGTTTCACCCAGAAGCATCCTATGTGATAGAACAATGAATGTTTGGTTAAAATTTCAGCTAAAGTGACAGCTTAGAGACAGCCCTTGGCCTTGTCCTCCATGATGAGTATATATTCCTGACCAGCCACAAACACAGAGTGCTATGTCCCAAGTAGCTAGAATTTATGGTCCAGAACCAAGGGAAAGAAATATGATTGGGAACTTTTGCCATCATTTCCTATATCTCAAATGCTGAATTTTCCTTTTTGTCTTTGCAATCCTATATTTTACCTGAACTCTGTCCTAGTTCTCAGACTCTGTCCTGACACTGGATTCTTGATTGAATCAACAGGCAAAGAAAGGAATCATTAAAATTCATGGCTAATCAGTTCTAATTTCTATGAGGACCCACAGTTGCTGCTAAAAATGAGGGAAGATAAGAGTATTTATGGTATCCAGGGTCTTCATCAAAATGATTCTTGATGCTTCTATGCCCAGAAATAATGTTTAGAGAGCTATTAAAGAAACTATTGTTCAACAAAGGTGAGTCAACTAAGAGCTCAGAATATTGAGGGATGCAGGTCTGAGTCCACACACAAGGACAGCAACATGTACTGGCTCAAGAGCTGTGTGAAGGTAAGGCATATCCACCATCAGCAGGGGAAGAGGCAGATGATTAAAAGCAGTTAGTTTCAGGATGAGCTAGAACAAGGGGGATTACAGCTTTTGTGCTAATCTTCTTTCATTAAGTATTTGTAAATAAGGCTGCTGGCTACCACCTGGAATGAGATTTTAGGTGATAGATTGGAACTAAGGAAGGGTATAAATGTATCTAATGGTGGAATATATGTATGATATTGCTCATGTTTAAGAATCATTTCAAAATCAAACCCTCTTGACTTATCTATTAATCTAGCTACTGCTACAGCAACTATTTCACTCTGGCTTCCATTAGCTTTAACAGATGCAAACTGACAGTGCTCTGCATCAGTCCTGGGCTTCTGGATGCTTAATTATTGCTCTGGGGCTTCTCTGAGTTGTGGCCACCTATGGGAACCTGCTTGGGATTGGAGCCAAGATGGCGGAGAAGTAGCAGGCTGAGACTACTTCAGGTAGTGGGAGATCAGCTAAATAGCTTATCTAAAGATTGCAAACACCTACAAATCCAACGGGAGATTGAAGAGAAGAAGAACAGCAATTCTAGAAACAGAAAATCAACCACTATCTGAAAGGTAGGACTGGCGGAAAAGTGAATCCAAAGCGACGGGAAGATAGACCGCGGGGGGAGGGGCCGGCTCCCGGCGAGCGGCGGAGCAACGGAGCACAAAATCGGGACTTTTAAAAGTCTGTTCTGCTGAGGGACATCGCTCCAGAGGCTTAACTGGGGTGAAGCCCAGGTGGGGTCAGCGTGGCCTCAGGTCCCGCAGGGTCTCAGAAGGATCGGGGGTGTCTGAGTGTCGCAGAGCTTACCGGTATTAGAACGGGGAAACCGGCTACAGAGACAGAGCCGAGGAGTGACTCTCAGCTCAGGGTTGCCTTGGACCGGTCGCAGGCTCGGTCAGCTCAGAGCGCGGCCAGGGGCCAGGGTGACGGGAGTCATTGGGCGCTGTTCTATGAGGGCGCACTGAGGAGTGGGGCCCCGGGCTCTCGGCTCCTCCAGGCCGGACACCGGGAGGCTGCCATCTTCATTCCCGCCCTCCGGACTCTACGGAAAGCGCTCAGGGAACAAAAGCTCCCCAAACAAACCCAGCAAACCCGAGCGGATTACTCAGCCCGGCCAGGGTAAGGGCGGTGCAACTCCGCCTCAGGCAAAGACGCTTGAGAATCACTACAACAGGCCCCTCCCCCAGAAGATCAATGGGAAACCCAGCCAGGACCAAGTTCACCTACCCAGGACAGCAGTTTCAATACCAAGGAGAGCGGCAGAATTCCAGAGGAGAAGAAAGCAAAGCACGGAACTCATGGCTTTCTCCCCATGATTATTTAGCCTTGCAGTTAATTTAATTTTTTTTCTTTTTCAATTTCTTTTTCTTTTTCTCTTCTTCAGCTAAATTTTTTTAACTTTTACCGTTTTCTTTTTTTTAACGTTTTTTAAATAGTTTATCAAATATATATATATTTTTTCCTCTTTTTATATTTTTTCTTTATCGGCTTTCTTTTTTTAAATAGTTTCTTTTTTTTTTCTTTCTTTTTGAACCCCTTTTTATCCCCTTTCTCCCCCCTCACGATTTGGGATCTCTTCTGATTTGGCTAAAGCATATTTTCCTGGGGTTGTTGCCACCCTTTTAGTATTTTACTTGCTCCTTCATAAACTCTTATCTGGACAAAATGACAAGGCGGAAAATTTCACAACAAAAAAAAAGAACAAGAGGCAGTACCAAAGGCTAGGGACCTAATCAATACAGACATTGGTAATATGTCAGATATAGAGTTCAGAATGACGATTCTCAAGGTTCTAGCCGGGCTTGAAAAAGGCATGGAAGATATTAAAGCAACCCTCTCCGGAGATATAAAAGCCCTCTCTGGAGAAATAAAAGAACTAAAATCTAACCAAGTTGAAATCAAAAAAGCTATTAATGAGGTGCAATCAAAAATGGAGACTCTCACTGCTAGGATAAATGAGGCAGAAGAAAGAATTAGCAATATAGAAGACCAAATGACAGAGAATAAAGAAGCTGAGCAAAAGAGGGACAAACAGCTACTGGACCACGAGGGGAGAATTCGAGAGATAAGTGACACCATAAGACGAAACAACATTAGAATAATTGGGATTCCAGAAGAAGAGGAAACAGAGAGGGGAGAGAAGGTATATTGGAGAGAATTATTGGAGAGAATTTCCCCAATATGGCAAAGGGAACAAGTATCAAAATTCAGGAGGTTCAGAGAACCCCCCTCAAAATCAATAAGAATAGGTCCACACCCCGTCACCTAATAGTAAAATTGACAAGTCTTAGTGACAAAGAAAAGATCCTGAAAGCAGCCCGGGAAAAGAAGTCTGTAACGTACAATGGTAAAAATATTAGATTGGCAGCAGACTTATCCACAGAGACCTGGCAGGCCAGAAAGAGCTGGCATGATATATTCAGAGTACTAAATGAGAAAAACATGCAGCCAAGAATACTATATCCAGCTAGGCTATCATTGAAAATAGAAGGAGAGATTAAAAGCTTCCAGGACAAACAAAAACTGAAAGAATTTGCAAACACCAAACCAGCTCTACAGGAAATATTGAAAGGGGTCCTCTAAGCAAAGAGAGACCCTAAAAGTAGTAGATCAGAAAGGAACAGAGACAATATACAATAACAGTCACCTTACAGGCAATACAATGGCACTAAATTCATATCTCTCAATACTTACCCTGAATGTTAATGGGCTAAATGCCCCAATCAAAAGACACAGGGTATCAGAATGGATAAAAAAACAAAACCCATCTATATGTTGCCTACAAGAAACTCATCTTAAACCCGAAGACACCTCCAGGTTTAAAGTGAGGGGGTGGAAAAGAATTTACCATGTTAATGGACATCAGAAGAAAGCAGGAGTGGCAATCCTTATATCAGATCAATTAGATTTTAAGCCAAAGACTATAATAAGAGATGAGGAAGGACACTCTATCATACTCAAAGGAACTGTCCAACAAGAAGATCTAACAATTTTAAATATCTATGCCCCTAATGTGGGAGCAGCCAACTATATAAACCAATTAATAACAAAATCAAAGAAACACATCAACAATAATACAAATAATAGTAGGGGATTTTAACACTCCCCTCGCTGAAATGGACAGATCATCCAAGCAAAAGATCAACAAGGAAATCAAGGCCTTAAATGACACACTGGACCAGATGGACATCACAGATATATTCAGAACATTTCATCCCAAAGCAACAGAATACACATTCTTCTCTAGTGCACATGGAACATTCTCCAGAATAGATCACATTCTTGGTCCTAAATCAAGTCTCAACCGGTATCAAAAGATTGGGATCATTCCCT
The DNA here is from genome assembly GCF_902655055.1 of Lutra lutra. Classification (NCBI taxonomy): domain Eukaryota; kingdom Metazoa; phylum Chordata; class Mammalia; order Carnivora; family Mustelidae; genus Lutra; species Lutra lutra. The sequence goes on along the minus strand of NC_062283.1, from coordinate 46,595,916 downwards.
GCATATTTTCAGACCACAATGCTCTAAAGCTAGAACTCAGTCACAAGAGGAAATTTGGAAAGAACCCAAATACATGGAGACTAAACAGCATCCTTCTAAAGAATGAATGGGTCAACCAAGAAATTAAAGAAGAATTGAAAAAATTTATGGAAACAAATGATAATGAAAACACAACGGTTCAGAATCTGTGGGACACAACAAAGGCAGTCCTGAGAGGAAAATATATAGCGGTACAAGCCTTTCTCAAGAAACAAGAAAGGTCTCAGGTACACAACCTAACCCTACACCTAAAGGAGCTGGAGAAAGAACAAGAAAGAAACCCTAAACCCAGCAGGAGAAGAGAAATCATAAAGATCAGAGCAGAAATCAATGAAATAGAAACCAAAAAAACAATAGAACAAATCAACGAAACTAGGAGCTGGTTCTTTGAAAGAATTAATAAGATTGATAAACCCCTGGCCAGACTTATCAAAAAGAAAAGAGAAAGGACCCAAATAAATAAAATCATGAATGAAAGAGGAGAGATCACAACGAACACCAAAGAAATACAGACAATTATAAGAACATACTATGAGCAACTCTACGCCAACAAATTTGACAATCTGGAAGAAATGGATGCATTCCTAGAGACATATAAACTACCACAACTGAACCAGGAAGAAATAGAAAGCCTCAACAGACCCATAACCAGTAAGGAGATTGAAACAGTCATCAAAAATCTCCAAACAAACAAAAGCCCAGGGCCAGACGGCTTCCCGGGGGAATTCTACCAAACATTTAAAGAAGAACTAATTCCTATTCTCCTGAAACTGTTCCAAAAAATAGAAATAGAAGGGAACCGGCTTGGAAATTACCTAGAACCCAAATGTATGGAACAGATAATGCCCTGTGGGGAATAATCTTGATCCTAGGTGGCCTCTAGGCTGGAAACTTTGCCTCTAAAAAAGAATGCAGCTCTGTCAACACCTTGATTTTTGCCTCAGTGACACTTATGTCAAAACTGACTTCCAGAACTAAAAGACATACATTTGTGGTGATTTAAACCACTACTTTTATGGGAATTTTTTCCAGCAGTAGGAAAATCATATGCCACTTAACCCACTTTCTTTACTGATCATTTTTCCCTGACCTTTTCTCCTTAATAAGACTGCACTTACCTTCTGTTGGTCTCCATGTCTTCACCTCATTGTCAGGGTAATATTTCAGCGCTACAACCTAATATTCCAGACTCTTTACAAGCTAAATTCTATCCATTTTCCTATCTTTACTCCTTCAGGTCCTTAAATTTTAACACCCAACTCAAAAAATTTGGCAATGTATTCATCAATGTACTTCTTAGGGCTTTTTCTCTTTTTTTGCACTCATGATCAATGTGCATTTCCCACCATGAATAGTATCTGGACATAGGAGAAACTAAATTAAGTCTTATTAAAGAGAAAATATGAATAATTTCTTCTGCTATAGTTTTATAGTACTCTCTATGCCTAATTCCCTGCCTCTTAATCACTGCATATTAAAATGTTAGCAAAACTTTAAGACTCAATACAAATTCAATCTTGTCCATGAAACCTTGTACCCTGAACTGATGTTTTCCTTCTTCTGAGAGTTAATAGTATTTATTTCCTACATTACAAAACAGTATTATCCACATATTGCTATGGATCTGTAGGTCTTTCTTGTCACCACAATTAAATTTAAAACCTCTGTTGTATATCTATATGAGGAAGAACACATGGATCCTGACATCAAGGAATTTATTCTTAAACTTTATAACAGCACTGGGGGAATGAATTAACTGTGCTCTTAGTTTGGAATCAGAAGATAGGAGTCCTAATTCTACCACTACCAGATATGAGGTTTGAACCAGTCACCTAATTTTTCTTGGCTGTGTTGCTCATACATTAAAAAAAAAAAAAGTGTTAAATTAGATCAGTAGTTTTCAAACCAATTCCTTTCCACAAACAAAATCATGCATAGAAGACCTAGAGGTAAATTAGGTAAATAAAAAAATGATCCTGGGAGAAGCAGGGAAAAGGCTCAGATCCCAGTCAAGTCAGGCCTTCCAACCCCTTCCCCTCAGTAGTGCTAGAAGGGGCTCCCCCTATTCTTGGAATCACAGAGCACGAACAGCGCACATCAGTGGATAATGTGATCAAGATGCTACCTCCAAACTCAGTAAATCTAAAAATCCATACAATACTATTCTTTTGGAATTTGTTTAAAAAATTACTACTTTATTTAATGAGTAGTTTATCTTTTAGAATTCTGCTTCTAAAGTGACAATTCTATAGTCCTAATATTTTTCCTTTTCCTTAAATTTTGGCACATAGCTTGGTTCATCTTATGACATTATCACAAAATTTCTAAGAAAACCATAATTGTAAATGTCAGAATTAACCAGAGGAACAGATCCAGTAGGACACATATAAATGTATTTTACAGAGAATCAGTGTATGCCATTGTGGGACATGGCTACATAAGTCCAAAACCCATAGGGCGGGCAGTCAAGAAGGGAAGATTGCAGGTTACAAGAAAAGTGGAAATCTTCAGACACAGATGATTAAAGTTGCTTGCCATAGCCAGCAGAGGACTCTTAACTAGACAGAGACACAATTCTGGCAATTCTCTACAATACTTGCCCCCCTGCCCCAACTAAAAGAAAATTGAGTGAGAAGAAGATGGGAAAAATCAAATGGAAAACCATTAAGATATTAACCTCAACCTAGCACTGACAACATTTCTAGAATTGCATAAGGAAAGGAAAAACTAGTATGATTTACTCTTTTTCATGATGAATCTTTTTTTATTATGACAAGAACACTTAAAGTGAGATCTACCCTCAAATTTTCCAGTGTACAATATAGTATTTTTAACAATAGGTACAGTATTGTACAGCAGATCTCTAGAACCTATTAGTTGCATAACTGAAACTATATTCCCATTAAATCGCATCTATCTGTTTCCCCAACCCCAGCCTCTGGTAACCACTACTATATTTTCATCTTCTATGAATTTGTCTATTTTGGATACCTCATTTAACAGAATTCTTCAATATTTGAACTGTGACTTCAACATTTCAATGCCTTCAACATTCATCCTTATTGTCACACATACCAGAAGTTCCTTCCTTTTTTTAAGGTTGAATAATATTCCATTGTACTTTTATACTACATTTTCTTTATCCATTCATTTATCATGAACATTTAGAGAACTGAATTCACATTTGGGCTATTTTGAATAATGCTGTAATGAACATGGGATTGTAAATATCTCATTAAGATCCTTATTTCAATTCTTTTGAATAAATACTAAAGAGCAAAAGATGAATTGCTAGATTATGTGATAGATTTATTTTAATTTTTTGAGGAATCTCCATACTGTTTTCCATAGCAACTGTACTATTTTACATTCTCACTAACAGTGTTCAAGGATTCCAATTCCTCCACATCTTCCCCAATGCATCTTATCTTTCATTTTAGGTATAATTGGTAGCTAACAGGTGTGAGATGATATCTCATTGTGGTTTAGACCTGAATCTCCCTGATAAGTAAGTAATATTAAGCATCTTTTCACATAACTATTGGTCCTTTGTACATCTTCTTTGTAGAAATGTCTATTCAAGGTTTTTTGGTTTTTTGTTTTTTGTGGGGTTTTTTGCCAGTTTTTAAACCAGGTTATTTGTCTTTGAGTTGTAAGGGTTTCTTATATATTTTATATGTTAACTCCTTATCATATGCATAGTTTGTAAGTATTTTCTCCTTTTCACTGTGTTGATTCTTTCTTTTGCTGTGAAGAAACTTTAGTTTACTTGCTTACTTTAACTTTTGTTGCCTGTGCTTTTGGTGTCATATCCAAGGAATCCTTGCCAAGACCAATGTCATGAAAGACTTCCTCTATGTAGTCCTCTAGGAGTTTTATAATATCAAGTCTTATGTTTAAGACTTTAATCCATTTGAGCTGATTTTTGTGTATGGGGTAAGATAAGGGCTCAATTTAATCTTTTCATACAGATCAGTTTTCCCAGAACTATTTATTGAAGGGACTATCCTTTCCTCATTGTATATTCTTGACACACTAGTTGAAAATCAGTTGACTGTATATACATGGGCTTATTTCTAGGCTCTTTATTCTGTTTCATTAGTTTATGTCTGTCTTTATGAAGGTATAATATTGGCTTAATTGCTGTAATTTGGTAATATATTCAAAATATATTTTATCAAGAACTGTGATGTCTCTAGCTTTGTTCTTCTTTCTCAAGATTGTTTTGGCTATTTGAGATCCTCTATGGCTCCATGTGAATTTTAGAATTTTTAAAATTTTTATAAAAAGAGCCATTAGGATTTTAACAGGGATTGAGAATAAATCAGTATGGATAGTATCCTGGATGAGTCTAAATTTTCCAATTTGATATATTGAACCCTGGTATGGAACATTTCACAAAATTCCAGAAAAAACCCAAGGCTTCTCAACAAAGATTATATACATCTATTTACCCAAATTAATGGAAAAAAAAAATCTGCATAGTGAAAGGGTATACTAAGTTCTAAGACAAATAATTTTTTATCACCCTGTATCAGAAACATTTTCTCATTCCACTATTGACTTTCAAGAATAAACAAAAAAGTACTTAGAGAAAAAACACAAGTCACCTTGAATACAGAAGCTGTGATGAAAGAAGTAGCATCATGCTTGATGACAGATAGTAGTGAAACAATAACTTCAAAATCTGAAGGGCAAGTATAAATCAAGACTTTTACAAATAGCCAACTCAAAATGCACTGGAAGTATAGGAAAACAAAGAATAATTCCTTCAAGCAAGGTGAACTCAGAAAAGATGAACTTTTGAATGCTTAAATACAGCAACTATATTTAGTGGATAATTGTCAGTTTAGAATTTAGCCTTTTTTTTTTTAATTTTTTTTTTAAAGATTTTATTTCTTTATTTGACAGAGAGAGATCACAAGTAGACGGAGAGGCAGGCAGAGAGAGAGAGAGAGAGAGGGAAGCAGGCTCCCTGCTGAGCAGAGAGCCCGACGTGGGACTCGATCCCAGGACCCTGAGATCATGACCTGAGCCGAAGGCAGCGGCTTAACCCACTGAGCCACCCAGGCGCCCTAGATGTTTAGCTTTTGTATCCACCACCTACTTTGAAGGAATCCCAGATAGGTGAGATCAGTCTCCTCTACAGACAAAAGATAATATATATAGGATATTAATAATTCCCTTTCTCAATACTCTGACACCTGGTTTGTGGCTAAGATAATCCTATGCAATATTGAATGTAGTCTCCAGTTTAAAAATCATTTCAATGATTGAAGCAGTGTCAAGTATCCAACTGTCAAATGGTTCAATACTGAGGATACTGGTCACATGGCAGCATCTTATCCATGCCTAGCCTTCCTTGATCCCCACCTGAGCCTACTTCTCCAATAATCCTGTAAATTCTTTGAGATACTCAATATCATTAGAATAAAATTCATTCTCTCCTTATGTTACCCAGTTTCTATTGCTTTTAAACCAAGAACTATCAATGCTACAATAATGAAATTCATTAATGAAAACATGAATCAAAATTAATAAGTTGAGTTTTGAGAAGCTAACTATAATTCAACAATTCTTTTAGTTTCAATTTATTGATACTTCAAGTTAAATTCAAATGGAATTTAAATAGATTAATAATTTAATTTTAAAATATACACTAACTATATAGCAATACATAGAAATATTACAGTATTTCCATAAAACAATTCCTATGTATCTTACTCTTTGGTTTTGTATCTCTACTTATCTTTAGAAAGATGTATGGAAGGTGATTCACCTTCTATTAATGCTTATTATTTTGGAATGTACAGAAGAAGATCTTTTTGTACTTTTCTATCTTGCTGGAAATATATAAGGCACAATTGTAACTTTAAATAGCTAATGAAATTTTATTTTAAAAAGTTAGAGAGTAAGATTTACATGGCTTAAGGTAAATGATATTTATGAATTCTATTTTTCTATAAAAGGACTAACTATTTTTAAAAAAGGATTTGCAATTGTATGGCAGCATGTGCTAGTGAAAAAGGCACTGAGATCTGGAACTATTCCATATTTGTGGCTGTGTTTCCTCGAAATATTGATTACTTTCATTGAGTCTTTATTTTTCTATCTGGTAAAGGAAAGAATCTAAGAATTTCTTGGTTCTTATGTATTTTTTTCAAGTTTATTTAAATTCCAGTTAGCTAGCATACAGTATAATATTAGTTTCAGGTGAGAATTTGGTGATGCCTCACTTACATACACCCAGTGCTCATCACAAGTGCACTCCTTAATACCCATCACTCATCTAGCCCAACCCCCACCCACTTCCTCTCCAGCAATCCAGAGTTTGTTCATTACTGTTAAGAGTCTGTTTCCTGGTTTGCTTCTCTCTTTTTTCCCCCACTATGTTCATCTGTTTTGTTACTTAAATTCCTCATATATGTGAAGTCATATGGTATCTGTCTTTCTCTGACTTATTTCACTTAGCATAATATTCTTTAGCTATATCTACATTGTTCCAAATAGCAAGATTTCATTCTTTCTATGGCTGAGTAATATTCCATTGTGTATATATATACTACATCTTTTTTATTCATCAGTCAATGGACATTTGAGCTCTTTCCATAATTTGGCTATTGTTGATAACATTGCTATAAACATTGGGGCTAACAGACACATGAAAAGATACTCAACATCACTCATCATCAGGGAATACAAATCAAAACTACAATGAGATATCACCTCACACCTGTCAGAATGGCTAAAATTAACAACACAGGAAACAATAAGTGTTGATGAGGATGAGGAGAGTGGGAAACACTCTTACACTGTTGGTGGGAATGCAAACTGGTGCAGCCACTCTAGAAAACAATATGGAGTTTCCTCTTGGTTCTTACATTAAAAAATTCTATTACTAATGCCTAGAATTAATTATGAAGTCAAACAAGTTCTACATATACTTGTATATAACTTGTATCCATATCTTATAAAAGTATCTTTAAGTTATTGGTCTTTTTGTCTCTTGTTCAAGAAATTTGGGGAATATTTACTACAGTTTTCTGTGAATTAGGTCCCATATTTGATTACTAAAGTTTTCTGATAAGTCCAACTTCAATCAGCATTTAATCAAATACTCCAAGAAAAAGAAAATGGATCAATTTCTTACTTTCTTTGCCAAGTTCCTTAGGGTTTTATAGAAATTGTCCTTAACTTACAAAACAAAATCTTAAACTTAATATAACACTTAATATGTCAGCATAGTTTAAAACATTTTATATATGTTTATTCATTTGATCTTGACAATATTATGATTTCTTTTTCTTAAGTGGGAAAATTGCTCAAGGTCACATAGTTGGTAAGTGCTTGAATCCAAATCTGAGCCCATACGATCAGGCTCTCAAAACTCTGTTTGTACCCACTATCGGTGCTCTTCCAGGAAGCTACTAGTCTGACTCAGGTCATTACTATTGAGCATTCATTATGTCAGACACAGGCAAATGTATCCAACAATTCATAATCTCTAATTCCTTCTTCAGGTAACTTGCAAATTGTTCTTTTTTGGAAGCTTTTTTTTTTCTCTCCTTATAGTAAAATAAGCTTTAGAAATTTTAATATTTTATTCTATATTAAGCTACCCTCACTTCACAAACTTCTTTTACAACACCATAACACAAGCTTTTCATTCATGTCAATGTAATTTGCTTTACCTCCCTTATTTATCATTTCTTTATGTCCTAGGACTATGTTTGAGAAGTCATCATTATTTCCCTATCTGCCAAATCTTCGAAATTTAAGGAGAATCCAGTGACCATTATCTCTTTAGAATGGGATCAGGTGAATAGACAGTTTTCAATTAACTGTATGTCTCATTAAAGCATCCTTTAAATTTGTTCAGGGACAAGAGTTTACTTGTGTTTGAAAGTGTGCTGTGTTGAAGACGGGTGGGTGCAGGATGGGGGAAGGAAAGATCTAGTAGTCAGAAATATTATAAATTTTAAATTACTAAAAGATTTTATTCCACTCAGCACCTATTAGAATTGACTACCAATATTAAAATCATCCACTCATTTAGCAGATATTTTATGAAGTGACTACTAAGTATTTATAAACTTCATATAATGAAATCAAATTTGATTAACTATTAAGAACTCTAAATTAAGGATACACATACACACACACACACACACATTTATATATATCTTCATAATACCCATTTTTAATGGCCCAAGGCTTTTATTCTTGAATATCAGTTTAACCATAAAGTGCTAATTAAATAATTAAACATTTAATAACTAATTAAAAATCTATGCCTCTCCTTTTATTATAGGTCATTACTGTATTCATAGTTTTATATTGGTTAATATTCACACAACAGTAAGATGCCAACCAAAAGTCCTTACTAATCTGATCAGTGAGTAAAATGTCAATGTGCCTTTGTGAAACCCACTTACTAATTACATTAACTATTAAAATACCACTTCATTTCTATTACTTTTTATTCTTCAGCTAAAAATAAAATATAATCATCTCTTAAAATATGATTTTAAGATTAAGTAGTCAATATTCCTCATATCTTTTTCTGGATTCTGGAGAGGAGCTTTTCAAAGTTGACTTTTTAAAATTTATACATTAATTAATGAAAATATTTCCGGATATACTTTTTCTTTAACCATCATTAGTCATGGCATCATTTACCATCCAAAACTATCCCTTGAACTGCACAAAAGCAGTTGGTCACTTATTAGTCAAAAAGGATTATTGTCTTTCAAATGTATAGATTAAATGTACTGTTTTAAACCATACCTCATTATTAGTGGACAAAATGTAGGAGTTTAGAGGAATAGGATATGTCAATATAATTGCAATAGTCCCACCCTCTCTCAGCTAACCTAACATTTTATTTTTTTTTATTTTTTTTAAGATTTTATTTATTTATTTGACAGAGAGAAATCACAAGTAAGCAGAGAGGCAGGCAGAGAGAGAGGAGGAAGCAGGCTCCCTGCTGAGCAGAAAGCCCGATGTGGGGCTCGAACCCAGGACCTGGGATCATGACCTGAGCCGAAGGCAGCGGCTTAACCCACTGAGCCACCCAGGCGCCCCTAACCTAACATTTTAAACAGCACAGAACACCCTTTGGTGAGGCTATTGCTAAAGAAAACTAGTTTGTATAGGAATAGCAAGTGCCTCAAGTTCAATGACCATTCACTATCCAAGATCATGTTTGGCTTATGAATCTGAGACTAGGAATGTGCATGGAAAACCTGTGCCATTTTATTCCAGAAAATATAATTTTGTTGCATGTTTACAGGAATTCTGAAGAGAATGAATTAAAAGCAAATATTTACTTTAGGGGAGCCTAGGTGGTGCAATTGGTTGAGCATCTGACTCTTGGTTTTGGCTCAGGTCTGATCTCAGGGTCATGAGATAGAGCCTCACATGGAGCTCTGCACTCAGCACAGTCTGCTTGAGTCTCTCCCTCTGCACCCCCCCCCACTCCCAACATGCTCTCTCTCTCTCTGAAATAAATAAATAAACCTATTTTTAAAAACAGATATTTACTTTAGAGAATTAGAGCTTTTCTCTTTGAATGTGAGAAGAGTCTGTAGACCATAAAAGGGAAAATATTCCTTTTATGGTCTACAGACCCCTTATTTTTTAATATTCTTTTGAAGATTTTTTTAAAAAATTATATGAGTGACAGACAGTGACAGAAATGGAGAGAGAAAGTGCATGGGTAGGGAGGAGAGGGAGAAGCAGGCTCCCTGTTGAGTAGGGAGCTAGACATGGTGCTTGATCATAGGATCCTAGGATAATGACCTGAGTCAAAGGCAGTTGCTTAACCAACTGAGCGGCCCAGGTGCCCCCAAAATATCAATTTTAAATGATCATAAATTGAAATTAGAAATCTCTCAAAAGAAGGAATAATAATAACTCCAAAGCGCTATTTTATCCACTGATTCTAAGAGTGCATTCCATGTAGTTTTAGAAGGGATTTTGTGAGAGAAACAAAGTTTTGTGTTTAAATAAATTAGGAAATACTGATCTGAGCAAAGTTAAATAGATGCTTTTACTACTGGACTGATCAGATCCTTAAAGATCCTCCCTTGTGAGTTTCTAGGAGGTGCACATTGGCTGATATAAGTTAATACACACACAAGACAAAGCAAGACAAAATCATCTGATATGACTGGTAAAGACAAGACAAGAAACTTTTAGACTCAGTTTATTATTTAAATAGTGAAAGGAGGATTAGTCAATGGTATCGGCTCCCTGCAGTCTCCATACAGCAAAAGGGATTTGAAATAAAAGGGTTCAGACAACTCCAGTGAGTTTTGTTGGACTCCATGGCTAAGGAGCAAATTCTAGACTGAAGCTAAGTGGTTTTATATTCTGCAGGTTTTTTTTTTTCCTTTTTCTTTCTTTTTTTGTTTTTTTAAAGATTTTATTTATTTATTTGACAGACAGAGATCACAAGTAGGCAGAGAAGCAGACAGAGAGAGAGGGACAAGTAGGCTCCCCGCTGAGCAGAGAGCCCAATGTGGGGCTTGATCCCAGGACCCTGGAATCATGACCTGAGCCGAAAGCAGAGGCTTTAACCCACTGAGCCATCCAGGCGCCCCTATATTCTGCAGTTTTAAGGCTAGAGGACTCCATACCTCATTAGAACCTAGGGAGGTGATAAGAAACTGCCTCTTGAAAACCCCTCAGGGAACACAAGCAAGCAAATGGGAGATGACTTCATAGTAGCTCTTAGTAAGTGTCCCAGACCTCGTGAGGAATCCACAAGGCATTCTGCCAAGGCTCAGATTAACCATGATTTGAGCCCCTGTAGTTTATGTGGGTATGTGCAAGTTCAGCAGGGCCCTAAGGAAGAGCTGTCCCTTCACAGAACTGTCCTGACATATTTGATCATGGAATACTTATTTTTCATAAGAATTAATATTCTTAAGAACCAGATATGGGAATGGGTACTATAGTCTAAGTCTGATTAATAACTATGTCCAAGATGGTCTTGAGCAGATAAACTAATGATCAGAGAGGTCCAGGAGAGGCAATGCTGGAAAGCATTAGAAAACAGGATCCAACTGTGATGGTTAATTTTACATGTCAACTTGACTGAACTAAGGGATGCCTAGATGGTTGATAAAAATTATTTCTGTGAGTGTATTACTGGAAGACGAGCATTCGACTGAGGCCTTTGGACTAGACTGGAAATTACATCATGGCTTCCTGGTTCTCAGGCCTTTAGGTAAGAACTGGAACTACACCACTGGCTTTCCTGGCCTCCTGCTTGCAGACAGCAGATTATAGAGCTTCTCAGCCTCCATAATGATATGAGTTAATTCCTCACAACAAATTTCTTTTTTATATATCTTATTGGGTTCGTTTCTCTGGAGAACCCTACTATGCCAACCATGTTTAGAGAAATGTGAAAAACCAGGGGAAAGAACTATAAAAATGAAGGGGACAAGCCACATAGAAGTGAGAAAAAGCTTCTGTCACCAAGGAGCAGAAGAGTAGAAACCAGAATATTTGCAGAAAGCTTCAAGAAGATGGGCCACATATGTTAACAGGTTAGGTTTGAGCAGGCCACAGAACTCTTCCAAGCTCTACTTACTAAGATGAATGAGGAAGTTCCAATTACACTGCTGTGTTATAGTGCAACTTGAAAATAGATTTAAACAGTCACCTGCTTATTTAGTAAAAACTCATCTTTCTACCTGATACTCTATGCCTCTCTCCTTATACTATCTTTCAATATTGTTGAACTACGCATCAATTCCTAAATAGACCAGGCTCTCTGATGAGAATAGGAATTAGTTTATGCTATTACTTCCACTTGAGATGATCTTTCAGTCCACTGCCTCTCTCTTACCTAGCCAAATCCTGCTTTGTTTCAACTTTTGGCTTAGACATATATTTGGGAAAAACCTTACTAAAACTCACCCCCTTCCTATTTGAGATATCCAATCCAGTCTGGAAGAGCAGGAGGGAATCAAGAAGGGTCCTAATGCACCCTTGTGTTTGTTTCATTTAGTACATATATTCAAAATTGGCTTGTATATTTGCCAAGCTCTTTCACTAGACTATACAATTGTTTCTTATTAATATTTCTAGCATGGTACATGGTCTTGACACATAGAAGGTACTAAGAAGGCATTTATTAGATAAAGGGATTGAGCAGGGCTACCTCTGTATTCAGGCAATCTTTAGTGCCTGCCATTGCACAGGATCGCAATGACCTTCAGTCTTTGTCCAAAGATCATTTAGTATGCAATATCCGTGCAAATCAGGTTTTAATACAAGTAGAAGGGGATAATCCACAGGGGAAAAAATTAAAGAAAATGTTTTAAGAGAACTGGTGATTTTCAAACCCAACTTAAATATTAAAATTCTTCAAGTGATTCTGAGTTGGATTAAGATATTCAATAATTGTAGCTTCTTACTAAATTAAATCATAAATGCTTCAGGCACTTATTTAGCTTGGTCAAATATTATGCTTAAGCAATAAAAAAGCTCAAGATGATATAGTAAATATTTATTTGTGTTGTTATGATATTCTGGGAACATCAGAACATTTCTCATTTTCCAGCTGTATTTGAAGGCACTATAAGTGGATTGAAAAATTTGAAGGTTTTTTTTTTATGATTTTACTTACTTATTTGACAGAGAGAGACACAGCAAGAGAGGGAACACAAGCAGAGGAAGGGGGAGAGGGAGAAGCAGGCTTTCTGCAGAGTGTGGAGCCCAACTTGAGGTTTGATCCCAAGATCCTGGGATCATGATCTGAGCCAAAGACAGACGCTTAATGACTGAGCCACCCAGGCACCCCTGAAGTTTTAATATATGATGAAGATGTCAAGTGTTAAGTTTTCTTCTTCTAGTTCTTTCTGGTTATCAGACCTTGTATTTGTGGGATCACCCTAATCAATATTTGAACTGGTCCTACCCAAGCCTGTAACTATGTAATGAATTACTAAATGGGTTCTAGAATGAAATTTATTCCTTTAAAGCTATTCAATATCCCTTGAGCACTTGACCACTCTTTCTTCTTAACTCCGTAGTCATGTGCACTGGTGATATAGGTGGGCTTGGTTTCCCGACTTTAGTTCAGTTTCTTAATGGGAGAGATTAACCCCTACTCTGAATCCCATTTACTCGAAATGGGTTTAGATACACCATCTGAATCTTATCAATTATTTCCCATCTTAATTCTCAAACCTAAAAGTAAGATAATAATTTCTCCATATGTGCTCAGACATTTTTTATATCAAAGTCTGGTTAAATGAGAATTAATATTATTTATCTGTCCTCCTACCCACTGGCTCACTGATGAAAGGTCAACATTCTTTGTTACTACACTTAATGGAAACAACTATAAATTATTTCCATGATTAATTCTAACTCTCAAAGATACAAATCACTTTTCTGTATCTATCACCATTTGTATCTTCCTCTCTTGACTGAGCATAACCCTAAATCATAAGCTCTTAAAGCATTGGACTTTTGTTTGGAATGTGTTAGCCAATAATAGAAGACAAACATGTAAGCTACCTGTTTCCTTACCCACAATCCTCAATTATAGAGACTTTCTTAATAATAGAACCACAGGTTTCTGAAGGTAACTTCCTGAGATGTTGTGGAAGGAGTTATTCTAAGACGCATCTGGCCATTGCTTGGCCTCTTTCCAGAAAACAAATCAAGTAGTAGAGTTAGACTGAGATGCCCTGAAGGTGCACACCGCAGAGATATTTCCTTCCCGTCATGGCATGGGCTTTTTGCCTTCCACCACTGTTTACTCAATGGATATATCCTTTGCTGTATGCCTTTGGAATTTTATTTGTTCCTCATATTTTTTATCGAATCTCTATTTTCATCATTTGCCAAAGACTTCCAAATTGCCTTGATCATATGCACATTCACGTCATTCTGTCTGAGACTTTATCAAATGGCCTTTATATTTCTTTGCTTCTACCAACATCCTATTCATGATTATTTATGTATTGTCTAAAAAGATTGAGGCTTTCTCTGCATCTTTCTTCTTTTCCTTCTGAGTCCTCACCAGAATCACCCTTAACATTTCTGCTTCTAGCATGTACCTCAAAACCCTGCCTATTACCCAGTTCCAAAGATACTTCCACATTTTTAGGTATTTGTTACAGCAGCATCCTACTCTTCGTACCAATATAGTTAGGGCTACTATAACAAAGTACCACAGACTGGGTGGCTTATCAATAACAAATTTATTTCTTACAATTTGGAGGCTGGAAGTAAAAAATCAGGGTGCCAGCATGTCAGGTTCTGGTAAGAACTCTCTTCTGGATTGCAGACTTCTTACTGCTTCTTCACATGGTGGAGACCAGAGAAATGAAGCAAACTTACTTTTGACTCATAAAAAGCACTAATCTTATTCACAAGGTCGCCACCTTCATAACCTCATCTAATCCTGATCTCCCAAAGGCCCCACTTTCTAGTACCATAATGCGTCATGGGGAGGTACAGGGCAGAGGGGATGTTTTAACATTTGAATTTTGAGAGAACACAACATTCAGTTTATAACAAGACCATAGTTCAGACTGGGAAAAGTTACCATCAAAAAGCAACAGGCAGGAGTTTCACCAGCCTTGGGCTTCAGCATCAAATGTGTTCTGGGAAATAGGAGGATCTGGATCCTAGATCCGAGCTGAGAAACAGACTAGTGGGAGAGGAGATCTACCAGCCAAATGCTCTTTTTGTCTTGCAGCATATAATTAACGCTTCTCCTCAAGAAACCGCTATAATTATGAAAGTTTTTCGCTTCAGCTAATCACTCAAGATTTTAGAAGTTGGCAACCAGCTTTGCTATATGACAATTTTAAAATAGAAAGATTCAATACATTTGGTTCTTCAGAGGCTGAGTAATATGGGATCAGAGTAAGGAAAGATTTGGTGAAGAAAAAGAAGAAATATATATTTTCCTTGTGCTGTTTCTGAAATTTTTATTTCAACTTTCTAGGTATACTACCAGTAGAGAAAAAGTGTATATTTTGTTTTATTGTTTTTTCTTTGAATAACTATCATCTCAATTTCCACAGTTTGCATTTAAGTTAAATCTATTCTGATTTCATTATATTTTTATACAAAGAACAGACAGATGTCTTAATAAAATATGACCAGATGGCTTATAGACAAAGAAGTACCATCAATTTTTGTGTACAGTTTAAAAATTGCACAAAACATCTGTAGACTAGTAATGAGTTTTACTATTTTTCCCTTCTGGGTACAATATTGCTCAAAATACATAATTAAATGTGCATTTTGTTAATGAAATCTTCTGATTCAGTCATTAAAAGAAACTTTTTCACTTTCAAAACTGTAGCACTAACATTTGTTAATCTGTTGTTTTATTTATCTCAGTTTTCAAAATATAATAAATCTGTATTGATCTGTTTGACATACAAAATGACCTCTTTGGGGAACTGGCATCAGCTAGCTGGTTTTGCCCACTTCCAACTGAAATACTGCTTTGGGCTTAATTAAAAAAAAAAAAAAGAAAGTATCTTTTGAGTAATAAAAATAGAGGTTAGTAATTCCAATAGGAAAGAATACTCAAAAACATTCCATCCAAACACTTATGCACATAACAATATACCAGTTTACAGTGATAATTCTAAATTTTGACATTAACAACTGATTATACAAGTAAAACTGATAAAAATAATATCATTTATAATATGTGCAATAGCTAAGTATGATGCCTTTTTGCTTATTCTCCATTTATGAAAACTTGAAATTAAGCACTTCTATTCCATACACTTCTATTCCCTTACTTTCAGGTAAAGTGGAAAACCTTGTTCAAGAAATATTGAAGTGTTATCATTGTGAAAGATGCCTACTGCATAGTGAGAAGATTACAGGTCATTTAAACTACTTACGAATTTGTAGGAGATTGTTTACAAATTAAGGGTACAAAATAGATTTTAATCAGAAAATGGTATGGATAAAATTAGTACACAAGAATGTCAGCAAATATCCCACCAATTAAAACAGCATTTAAAAAATTTAAGCTATAATAGAAATGTAAAACCAGCAAAAACATAAAAATATACAATTTATAAGTTAAATTATATGTACAACCCATAATTATGAGAAATTTTGTGGAATTTAATACAGATAATAGATCTGGGAAAACTTGAAACAAAACTCAAAGGAAAGTATTGGTTGATTTTCTGGATGGATTATTGGTTGTTTCTTGTTCTGTCTGACATATACTTAATAATAAAAAGCAGGGCACTTTTGAATTTCTGGCAATTGGCAATTTTAAAGACAATTTTATGACACAAGTTTTTAATTTGTCTGGTTTGATTCATCACATGGCATCATGTTAGTCAAATATTTTGGACATTTTTTAAGCTGTATTTTTTCTTCACATTTTCATAAAAGTGTTTTATAATTTCTTTATACAGATCATTAATTTTAAAAGGTGTTTATTTACTGTGTATGGCAGATTGTATTTAGAAATTTGTTACTTTTTATCAAAAATATACTTACCTGAATTACAATAAAAACTTTTTTCTGATAGATGGGAAGACTTAAACTATAAATAATTTTAGCACAGCAATCTATTTCTACTTTCCTTGAAAAGAAAATCCACTTGAGTTTTTAAAAGTAAGTTTTTGAAAAAATGTGGCCTTTCTACCTTAAATAGCATTCTGTTTATGTTTCTTTTTCTAGTTTACCTCTTAAAAATTCACATTGGGAATCTGAATAAATATTTTAATCAAAAACTATGGTTATCAATGATCATTAAAAACACAAAATTTCCTTTGAGAGCAGTTTTTTTCTTAATTTTTTAAAACTTTGTTACATTTTTTAAAGATTAAGTAGCTTTTAAACTCCAAATTCTTACTTTAAATTATATCTTAATGAGCAAAACAAATAATTTTAAAATATATATTTATATATTAATTGTATTATTAAAGTAATTTTAAATATTAATTTGATTTATAATTTAATTTGTATTTGATTTATCATTTGATTTACATACATAAAGAATCATTGAAATGTGGTTCTAGCTTCTCTTAAAAATTAGATTAATTGTTATGATTGATGTTATTTGATCCTTTCTAACTAGATAGGTTATACATCAAAAGAACCATCTGTTGGAAAAAAGTTATGTTCTAGGAAAAATGGGCAGGAAATGTCCACTAGTTTCGTTATTTCATTTAAAAAATGCCAATTCTAATGACAAGCAAGTTTTCTCAAATCTTGGCTCACTATGACACTGGAGAAACTAGGACATTAGGCCTCAAAGTCTATTATTTGAAAACATACTAAACTTTATGCTAAAAAGAATCTTAAAGTATTTTCACCCAGTATTCACTCCCAGAAATAATTCTTTCCCAATCTTTCAATCGGTTATATCATTTGTTCACATTTCAGATATGACTTATCTAATTAACTTAATTCAAATCAAGAATAAACTACCAGGGGCACTGGGGGTCTCAGCCATTGAGTGTCTGCCTTCAGCTCAGGTCATGATCCTGGGGTCCTGGGATCAAGCACCACATTGGCTCTCTGCCCAGCAGGGAGCCTGCTTCTCTCTCTCCCACTTCCCCTGCTTGTGTTCCCCTCTTGCTGAGTCTCTCTCTGCCAGATAAATGGATAAAATCTAAAAAAAATAAAAAATAAAATAAAATAAAATACCAGTACAATGCTTAAATTCTCATGTTGTATACCATGTACTATATGTCCAATTAATTTATGACAAAGGAACCACAAATATACAATGGAAAAGGGATAATCTCTTTCATAAATTGTGTTTACAAAACTGGACAGCCACATACAAAAGACTGAAATTGGATTCCTGTCTTACACCATACACAAAATTCAACTCAAAATGGATTAAAGATTGAACGTAAGACCTGAAACCATAAAACTCCTGGAAGGAAATAGAGTGGATAAGCTTCTTGACATTGATCTCAGCAATTGTTTTTTGGATTTGACACCAAAAATCAAGGAAAGAAAAGCAAAAATAAATAAGTGGGGGGCACCTGGGTGGCTCACTGGGTTAAAGCCTCTTCCTTTGGCTCAGGTCATGATCTCAGGGTCCTGGGATCGAGCCCCGCATCAGGCTCTCTGCTCAGTGGGGAGCCTGCTTCCTCCTCTCTCTGCCTGCCTTTCTGCCTACTTGTGATCTCTGTCAAATAAATGAATAAAATCTTTAAATAAATAAATAAATAAATAAATAAATAAGTGGGACTTTATCAAACTAAAAAGCTGCATATCAAAGGAAACCATCAACAAAGTGAAAAAGCAACTTGTGGAATGGGAGCAAATATTTGCAAACCACATATCCAGTAAGGCATTAACATACAAAATACATAAGAAACAAAGAACTTCTACAACTCAATAACTAACTAGCTAACTAACTAAATAAATAAATAATGGACAAAATACTTGAATGACATTTTTCTAAGGAAGAACAACAAATGACCAACGGTTATGAAAAGATGCTTAACATCACTAACCATCAGAGGAATACAAATCAAAACCATAATGGGATTTCATTTCACATCGTTAGGTATGATTATCAAAAACAAAGAAAAGAGTAGATCAATGTTGAAAAGTTTGTAGAAAAAAGGGAACCTTTCTTTGACACTGTTGGTGAGAATATTAACTGGTGCAGTCACTATGGAAAACAGTTATGGAGATATCTCAAGAAATTGAAAATAGAACTATCATATGATCCAGCAATCACATTTTTGGGTATGTATCTAGAGAAATGAAATTATTATCTTAAGGAGCTATCTGTACTCCCATGTTCATTGCAATATTATTCACAATGGCCAAGGTACGAAAACAACCTAACTGTCTGTCAATGGATGAATGGATAAAAAAGATGTGGTATGTACATACAATGGAAGAGCATTCAGCGAGAAAGGAGGAAATTCTGCCATTATAGTAGGTGCTATCATTTGTATGTAGGATCTAGAAACAAAAACAGATAAACAAACCAAAAAAACAAACAAAAATACTCAAATTCACAGACAGTAGAAAAGTGGTTGCCAGGGGCTGAGGGTAAGGGAAATAGGGAGACACCGGTAAAAGGCAGAAACTTTCAGTTACACAATGAATAAGATCTGAGGACCCAATGTATAACATGGTGACAATGGTTGATAACATTACACTGTATAATTGAAACTTGCAAAGAAGGTAGAACGCCAATGTTTTCACCCTCCCCCCCCAAAAAAATAAATATGTGAGAGAGAGATATGCAGTTTACTCAGTAGGGGAATCTTTTCACAACTTATACATATATTCAAGTATCACATTGTACACCTTAAGTATCTACAATTATATTTGTCAGTTATACCTCAAAAATATCTCCTGTTACATACAAATGATTGTATTTGAGGTTTTGTGAAAGAAGCATGACATCAAATTGAATCATTATTGAACCTTGGTATTTTTTACTAGAATGGTAAATTCTGTACTCCTCAATAGTATTTTCCTGATATGTATTGGTATGTCTTTTTCTATTTTCTCACTCTCCCTATTCTGTTTATGTCTTAGAATTATCCAAAAGAGATTTCTATAAGTATTGATATTTTTACATTTGTTTTTATAGAGAGAACTACCAATGTGGTTATTCTGTTCCTAAATTATCAAAAAAAATTACTTGATCTTAATATTATAATTATAGTGCAGATGCCAGCATTTAGTAAGCCAATAATTTGGGGGAATATTAGCTTATTTTATATTTATTTTAAATATTTCAGTATTATAAGGTGAGACACTTATGAGAAACAAAGATCATACAATCATAGAATATATAGGTTTTAATCTCAGTTTTCACAAATAATAAAAATACTTAAGTGTGTTTAAAAGGCTTTACAAATTCAAAACACTTTGGACAATAAAAGAAATTTCAAATTCAGATCCACCAAGATGTAATTCTCCACTGCAAATTCTCAAATGAAAGAGCCATTTGGTCTATTTAAAATAAAATCCTAACATCATATCATAAAAAAACAAACAAACAAAAAACACAGCTGTAACCAGAATAGTGCCAGTGAAATTCCATGGTGGTAATTATCACTATAAAGATACTGAGAAATCCCAAAATGCATTTTAAATCAGCAAAGAAAGATAAAGTAATATTCTTGACCCAAATCCATGGGATAAGTGGGAATATATTCTTTCCTCTTCAATTTTTCAGAAGCATTTGCATAGATTTGACAGTTCTTCTTCCTTAAATTTTTGTAATTTGCCAGTCAAGACATATGGGGCTGAAGTATTCATTACAGAACATTTTAAAACTACAAATCAAATTTCTTTAACATGGATATGGCCAATCAGATGATTTGTTCTTCAGTGAAGATTGTAGCTTGTCTTTCAAGGAATTTGCCCATATAAGTTTATTAACTTGCTTATCTAAGTTAATTAATTTATTTTTAAATGTTATTTGATTGAAGTGTAGTTGACATACTATATTATGTTGGTTGCACATGTACAACATAATCACTTAGCATTTGTATACATTATGAACTGATCACCACTAGAAATCTAACTACCATCCGTCACTATACAAAGTTGTTACAATACTATTAAATATATTCCCTGTGAGGTACATTGCATCTTCATGTCATATTTTATAACTGGAACTTTGTACCTCTAAGTTCATTGATTGGCATGAAACTGTTTATAATAGTCTTTTATTATAACTTTAATATCTATACAATCTATAGTGCTGTCACCTCCCTCTGTAACTCTCTCCAATACTCAACTCTGTGAACTCCAGCCACTCCTGTCTCTCTGGCTTCCCAACTCTTGTCTCCTCAACTCAGATTGACCATCTGGCTTGGCTTGGGTTCCACCTGCATGCACGAGGCTCAGAAAATGCTCTCTGACAGTAAATTGTGACAATTATAAGGTTTCCCTCATATATTTCCATTTCTCAGGATTGCAGTATTTTATTGCCTGCTATTCAATATCTGAAAAGCATTGCTTCATATATTTTGTTCAGTTGTTGATAGTTATAGGCTGGAAAATAAACCCTGTCCTTATCACTTCATCTTGTCTAAAAAGTGGAAGTAACATTAACAGATCATAACCTCAGTAGATATTGAAAGTGTAGCCAAAAGTTTACATGAACAAAATGTGAAAGCCCAGATGTCTTTATCAAAAGTTCAAGAAAGAGATATCCCCACGTACACAAACTCCTCTATAACTCAAGAAACAGATAGTCAAACTCTCATAAATTATTCTGGAGTATGCTGGTGTTGGAGAGGAAAAAAAACTAACTATTCTACAAGGCAAGCAAAGTGTTTATTCCAAAAATATATTGGAAAAACTAAATAAAATAATAGGTTAACCACACCTATCAGTTTAGGTGAAATATATTAAATGAAATATTTCAAAACCAAATTCAAAAGTACGTTAAGTGAATGATGTCCAAGCATGATTACCCAGAAGGATGACATAGAAATTGACCAATGAACTTCTAATTGATAAGACAAGAGGGAACATATCATACCAATGCTGAGTAAAATACTTCTAAATATTTTTAAATATATAGCTGATTTCTGGAAGAAGATGCCATAAAATTTCCAAGTGCCAAAAATGAAAGGTTACTCAAAGGTGAAACTATAAATATGTTAAATTCTCAATAATTACAAGGAAATTGCAACTGTACATCTACTTGAAGACCTAGGTTTTTGGTTCTTTGGGAATGAGTTGAACCTGCAGAGCTCCATGCATAAACCCATTAATGGGAGAGATTTCCCTGCATCTGATGATATTCAGTAAAGTGTTATCAGTGAATGGGAGCAAACAAATAAAACATTTTACTTTGAACCATAATTAGAAATTCCCAGAGAAGAGTATCTCCCAGAAGAGGCAACATGTTTTGATTTGCACAAATTTGCTACATTGACTAGAAGTGATTTCATGTCTAGAGGCTAGATCATGCAAAACCTCATAAGCCATTTTAGGAAGCCTGGCTTCATTTTGAGGACAAGAGCAAGACATTAAAATTTCAGTGAAGGAGGGTGATACGATATGATCAAGTTTGTTTTTTTTTTTTTTTAAGATTTTTTTTATTTATTTGTCAGAGAGAGAGGGAGAGAGAGCAAGCACAGGCAGACAGAATGGCAGGCAGAGGGAGAAGCAGGCTCCTGCTGAGCAAGGAGCCCGATGCGGGACTCGATCCCAGGACGCTGGAATCATGACCTGAGCCGAAGGCAGCTGCTTAACCAACTGAGCCACCCAGGCGTCCCTGATCAAGTTTTTAATTTGAAAAATAGCATTAAGCATATTAAGTATGGGTAGAGTCCAAGCATGCATATATTGAACACTTCAGCGGGCATGGCAGTAATGCAGGTTAAAAAGACAGGTTTTTGTAATTGTGGGTTATTGTAATTATGGTTGAATGTAGAAAAGGAAGAGGGACAATCAGTATTTATAGATATAGAGGTGCCTGGGTGGCTCAGTTGGTTGAGCGTCTGACTCTTGATTTCAGCTCAGGTCATGATCTCAGGGTCATGGATCAAGCCCTGAATTGGGTTCTGCAGTGAATGTGGAGCTTGCTTGAGATTTTCTCTCTCCCTCTCATTCTCCCCTTCCCCAGCTCTCGCTCTCTCTCTCTCTCAGTAAAAAAGGAAAGAAAGAAAGAAAGAAAGAAAGAGAGAAAAGAAAAGAAAAGAAAAGAAAAGAAAAGAAAAGAAAAGAAAAGAAAAGAAAAGAAAAGAAAAGAAAAGAAAAGAAAAGAAAAGAAAAAGAAAAGAAAAAAGAAAAGAAAAGAAAGAAAGGAAGGAAGGAAGGGACTAGTTCTTCCTAAAGATTTGAATATGATGAGACAGAGAAAAAGAGATATCCAAAATTTCTCTAAGGATTCTGAAATGTGGTGATGTTCAGAGGTGTGCAAACTCAAAGGTCAGCTTTGAAAGAGAAGGTCCTGAGTTCTGCCTTTTATTTGATGGCTTTTTAAGATGGCTTTAGGCTACCCAACAGCAAGTATCCAGTGAAAAGTTGGCTATATATCCCCAAAAGTTGTCTGGACCTGAGCATGACTTACAATGTGATAATAATAGAATCTGCAGATATGGATGATTTTACCTAAGGGAATACAGACTTACTAAGACGAAGCTTTTAGGACTTGAAATATCTTCCAAATAGAAAGGATGAGCAGTCCAAGAAGACCAAGAATCAACACAGATTGCTATCGAGAGCTCCTAGATAAGGTAGATTTTGAACATCTATTGGAGTTAGTGACTTAAGATATTTTTTCCGTGAAGTGATGGATCCAGAAACCAGATTAAATTAGGTTGATTTGAAGAGCAGAAAGAGACGTAAGAATCTGGTAATGTTAGCTACCTTAGGAGAGAAAAATCATATGTCTGGGAAATGAAGAAGGTGAAAGTATTATTTTTCACTGTATACCTTTTGCACCTTTTGAAATCTGTATCCTGTATGTTCTGCTTATTCAAGAACCGGAAAGTACAGGGAGTTGTAATAAATGGTAAAATGCAAAAATATAAACCTAAATAAATGTTTGCTTTTGGTACATTGCAAATCTCATCAGACAATAAATAATACAAATAGATGGGTCTTGCTCACAAGCACTCTGCTAAAGATCACTCTTTCTTCATTATGTATAGCCCCATAAAAATTCTCATGTGTAAGACTGTTAACAGCTCTCAGTGACCTTCTTTTGTTCTTGGACACTGTGGACAGAGATTGGTGATGACCTAACCTCCATGAGCTCGCTGTAGACCTGTGGTTACCAATGATCCTACTGAAACGACAATAAAATTTCAACCAGTCAATGTCATAAGGAAGAGACCTACATGAATCAGATGATTATTATAGCACATAATTGTTCTGATGCTTTACAGTGACAGTAATATCTGTCCTCATACCACTTGCTATTTAGTTATTGTGATCTGTGTAAGATATGGTCTGTTCCCACAGAGCAATAATGTACAATGAGGGCACCCCTCCTGCCCCATCTCCACCCATCCCTGCCTAAGCCAACCCCTTAAACCCACATACCTTCCAGCTCTGTTCTCCTTAACCTATGGTGATACCTATACCTTGTGAGACAAGGCCATATCCCCAGCCAGCCTCTGCTTTGGAGGCTCCTGTCTTACAGAATCCCCTTGGTAGTGACTGATGCCCCTCACTCCCCAGCACTCAGTCCAGCAACTAACTCCTAGTGTGTCGGTCTCTTTTTCCAGGGGCCCTGGGAAACAAGGAAAGTCTAATTTGCAGTCCCAGGAGGCAGTGGGTTCAGGCCATCTCTGAGACCTATAACTTCTCAATCTATTTATCTCTGTTTTGTCTCTCCCACTTCCTCTCCTGCAGCCTGAAAAGGAAATATCTTCTTTGCACGCCAGGAAACTTCCCTTAAGTCACTTTCTGTGTTCTTTTTATCCTGGCTTAGAGGACCACAAATGTTTATTCTTTTGAAATTCTGGCTTCTGCAAAAGAAATCTACACTTTTAAGACTTTTTCTTCTTCTCTGGAAATTAAAAATTATTTTTGAAAATCATAGTTGCCTATAACTTCTTCATTCATTTTATCTGTCTGTATCTCCCTTTCCCAAAACAAAGAATGCCTTAATTTCAATGAACAGAGTGCTGAAGAACAACAAAAATTAGTGAGATTTTTTTAGTGTGGTATTTCAAAAGCACTGTCTCACAATTACACTTTAAAAAGGATGGGAATTGACCCACATTTTTAAATCTGTTTCTTAATTGTTTCATACCATGTTGATGGTCCAATGCAAGTTCTTTGCCTATTATGTGATTATATGTATTTACAAGTTTTATAGAAATTAAATGGGGATATTATCATGGATTAGGAATATTCATGGTAGATAGATGCTTCTGCTATCTAATTTTCATTAGAAACTAGTAATATGTGTGTGTGTGTATATAAAATTATTGACCAAATAATTTAATTATTATGAGCAAAGCCATTTGAATAAACATGTCTAAATTTGATTTTTTTAATTAGCAAATAAAACTAAAAAAATGCACTCCCCCATATTATTCAGGTCACTTCAATTAATCATCCATATATACATTTTTCACTTGTTTACCTTAGAGTATACATAAATAACTTATATAACTCCAAGCTCAAATTCTCTAATGTTGTGTATATGTGTGTGTGTGTGTGTGTGTGTGTGTGTGCATTTATCTTGGCTTTTCTTATAACTAAAATAACTGTCTTTTCAAATACTGCATGATATCACATATATGGATATATTAAACTCATAGGAGCATAGAGTAGAATGGTGACCAGGAGCCAAGGGGTGGAGGAATTGGGGGGATGTATAAAGGAACAAACTTGCAACTAGTAGGGAAATAAGTTCTGGACATCTAAAGCACAGCATACGTATTATAGTAAACAATACCTTATTATAAACTCCAAAGTTGCTAAGAGACTAGCTCTTACTTGTTTTCACCACAAAAAAGAAATGATAATTATGTAGTGTGATGGCACATTAGCTAACACTACAGTAGTAATCATATTGCAATATATGTGTATCACATCAATATATTGTGTACCCTAAATTTATACAATATTACATATAAATTGTATTTAAATAAAATAAAATAAAACTGTCTCTTTATCTGCTTTGAAAAATCCATTAAGCCAAAAATCCAACAGAAATATGATCTCAGTTAGGTTTTTTTGCTTAACTTCCATGAAGACTTGAAATGGCATTATTTGTAGACTCTCTCCCCTTTCTTTACTTGGTTCTTCAATTTTTACCCTATCAGCTATTAAAACACACAGCTGTGCACTTACTTTATAAAGAATACAAGTATCCTAGCACTTGTCAAGGAGTATAACTTCAAAAGCACTGTCACTAAATAGAAAGCTTTCAAAAGCTCAGTAGAGAGAAACGGAGTTAATGGATATTCAGTTCGTTATTCCAGCAATATAGCAGGAAGGATATGCAATTCATTCCTTCTTTAGATAATTTAAAATCTATCCCTGAAATAAGATAGATCATCAGAGAGCCACATGCCTTAGTCCCATTACTTTCTTTCTTTTTTCTTTTTTCTTTTTTACTTCTGTGTGTTTTTGTGCTTTGGTATTATGCTACCAACTAATATAAAGAAAGTGCCCTATGAAATATGTCACTAGGTTTATAGCAATAACTTGAATTTCAGTATCAACATAAACATGTTTCTGTTTAGAGATATTTTATCTAATAAACTCTAAATTTTAAGACTTGCAATGTCTCTTTCTGCATCTGTCTCTTTCACACACACACATACACACACAGCTGCCAATATTTGTTTAATGTGCCCTCCGCTTGATAAGCATACCATAAACTAATAAAAATAACTTAAACTGTTTACATTTTTTAAAAGATTTTTATTTATTTATTTGACAGACAGAGATCACAAGTAGCCAGAGAGGCAGGCAGAGAGAGAGAGGGGAAGCAGGCTCCCCACCAAGCAGAGAGCCCAATGTGGGGCTCAATCCCAAGACCTTGGGATCATGATCTGAGCCAAAGGCAGAGGCTTTAACCCACTGAGCCACCCAGGTGCCCCACCTGTTTACATTTTTTAACGCCCTATTTTCCCTTTACCTTTCATTTCCTATTTTTGTCTTTGATTTGTCCTTATAAATTGCCTTACATCTTGGGGGGGTGAGTGAGGGGTGGCAGGAAATAAGAAAAGGTGTAAGTATATTGTTTTAATTTTTTTAATCCGTATTATCAAGACTATAATTTAGCATTTCTTCTTTTCTCCTTATTCAACTACATGTACTTGTTTTCAGGCACTAGAATTGAAATATAGGATAAAAATCTTCAGAGAAACTTCAGATTACATGATATTTACAATAAAACTCATTTTTTCCTCAATAAATTATATGGGAGTCTTATATACAGTCATTTGTCTTTCTAAAGATGTTGGGAAATTTTGATTTATTCTACAGAAAATGATAGCAGCCTGCGTGCACTAAATTACAATTATGTAATGCCAGTGCTGTATACCAGATTTTATTCTAGTATTTTCATTCTGTTTACTTCATTATATATGTTGGAGGTGTTGTAAATGTTCAGAATCATTTTGATTTTCTATTTGTCATTGCTATAATTTTAGGTGGAACTAGTCCAGAGAAATTTTGCAGCTGTAAAAAGCTGGCTTATGGAATCCTTGTTCATTATTTATCTATTAAAGGACCTCTTAAAAGTTATTGTAATGAATAATAAATTATTTATATGCTTGTTTCCTTCATTAGACTAAGATTCTGGAAGGAATATTGTCTTACTCATCTTGACATCTTCAATGTTAGTATAGGGATATAGAACTGAGAAGGTATTTCATGAATTTTATTGAATACATTTTTAATGAATAAAATAAATCATAGTTTTTACTAGTATCCAACCAAGAACTTATAAAATGAAATGATGTATGGTACTCTTTTATTCACTGCTTTAAATTTCCAACTTTTTTTAATCTTGTGAGTGTTCTGCACTCCAATAAAGTTTCCCTACAATTATTATCTAAACTTTTAAATAAAAAACAGAATAATTCCCCTCCAAATTACCACCATTAGAGATTAATACAAAATCTAAAATATTTTTGAAATTCTAGTATTTGAAATACCTTGGCAACTAAAATATGTTAATATATATTTATATTTGTGTGTGTATATTTGTGTCCACTAATTATAAAGTCTAAGTATACAAGGATTATAGAATTAAATCAGAAAAAACATCCTGTCTAAATATTCACAATCCAGTGAGACAGACAAGTATAGATGTAGTTCTAATATAACACGATTATCAGTAAATATTTGTTATTTCATTGTCTTGAAAGGTTCCTTTTTCAAAGCCGTTATCAAGTTCAAACTATTTTGTTGAATTTATTTTTCCTGTGCACAAACCGTATGCCTTCTCAGATATTTTCCCTTAATTCCTTCTTTCCAAAGAAGCCTCCCTCTGACAAACTCACCTAACTGGCTGGTGCCCAAGTTTCAGTTCCACACCTATGTTCAAATCCCATGTGCCTTGCCCTACAAACACTGAATTCCTCACCCTTGTGACATTTTCTTGCTTAAATGGATTGTCGCTCTGTTGAGCATGGGCCATAGCTTCCTGAGTGGTTTCCAAGTGGAAGGATAACAAAACCCAGAAATTAAATTCCATCCCATAAAATGATCTTTGACCAATGAGAAATGAGGCATGAGGGGCGCCTGGGTGGCTCAGTTGGTTAAGCAGCTGCCTTCAGCTCAGGTCATGATTCCAGGGTCCTGGGATCGAGCCCCGCATCAGGCTCCCTGCTTAGCAGAGAGCCTGCTTTCCTCTCTCTCTCTCTGCCTGCTGCTCTGCTTACTTGTGATCTCTCTCTGTCAAATAAATAAATAAAATCTTTAAAAAAAAAAAAAAAGAAAGAAAAAAGAAATGAGGCATGAAAGAGGAACAAACGCAGTTCTCTCCTTATTCCTTCCCACCTCTTCTCTAAGGTCTGATTTCTCCTTATAATTCTTCCAGAGAAAGTCTCACATGTGAACATGCTGCTGCTGGCTGAACAAAGCCTTATTTCACTTGGCTAATTGTGACCCAGAGGCCAGTTTCACATCTTTGTTTGCCTTGTTTTCTTTTTTCTTCATCCCGGGCACTCTGGGTTTGCACTTCCCAAAGAAAGTGGCAGCACTTTAATGTTTGCCCTCAGGCCTCGATTTCCTTTTACAGATTTTTTAAAAAATTCATTTTAGACAAAGAAAAAGAGAAAGAGCACAAGCCATGGGAGGAGCAGAGGGAGGATAAGTAGACTCCCTGTTGACCAAGGAACTCATGTGTCTGATCTCACGACCCTGAGATCGTGATCCCAGCCCAAATCAAAAGTCAGATGCTTAACCAACTGAGCCCTCCAGGTGCTCCCAGGCCTTGATTTCTAAAGATTTTATTTATTTATTTGAGAGAGAGAGATCACAAGTAGGCAGAGAGGCAGGCAGGGAAAGAGGGGGAACCAGGCTCTCCGCTGAGCAGAGAGCCCGATGCAGCTGGATCCCAGGATCCTGAGATGACCTGAGCTGAAGGCAGGGGCTTAACCCTCTGAGCCTCCCAGGCACCCGAAGGCCTTGATTTCTAAAGGACCAAGTCTAACACAGTACTTAAAAATTCAATACAACAGTGTTTTGTATTTTCCTCTCTGTTACATAGACTTTTCACCTTCATGAGCTAATGAACCTATTTCATTTACAATTACAATTACAATAGAATTCTGAACTGTTGTATTTTTAGGACATAGTGTCAATTATGTAAATCTCTGCATTAAGACCTTGATTGAAGGCAACATTTCCTTCTACAGAAAAGGTACAGATGCTAAATGGTAAAATTAGTTTCTTATTAAGAAAATAGTTAGGGGCGCCTGGGTGGCTCAGTGGGTTAAACCTCTGCCTTCAGGTCAGGTCAAAATCTCGGAGTCCTGGGATCCAGCCCCACATCAGGCTCTCTGCTCAGCAGGGAGCCTGCTTCCCCCTTTCTTTCTGCCTGCCTCTCTGCCTACTTGTGATCTCTATCTCTGTCAAATAAACAAATAAAAATCTTTAAAAAAAAAAAAAAGACCATAGTTAGAAATTAGTTTTTCTAATTTTCTCTGTACAAGGTGCATATCTATTATGTTTAGTTGTCTGAAAGGGTTAAGCATGAAAATATATTTGTCTGGGAAACTATTTTGAAGGATACTGGTTAAGCTCTCAACTTAAATTTTTCATAATATGAAATTGCTAAAAATGTGAAAATTTTAATAAAATTAAAGTTGGTAAATTTTAAGCCAATAAAAATAAGTCACTTTTAAAATAAGATATATAAAATAGTCAAGCAGGGCAATACTTTCCACTGCAGGTGAACAGCATGCATGCTGCAAGTTGAATATTTGAAAAGGGATTGCTAATTTTATGACCACTCATAAATATTTTCAAGCTAGGACAATGATATGGGTAATGAAACATTATATTCAGGATGCAAACCATTCACCTACATGGGTCAGGAATGATTTTCCTTTTGCCTATATATTTGGCATTTGATGTGTGTGTGTGTGTGTGTGTGTGTGATGTGGCAGAGTTACTTTTTGGAGCAAAAAACACTTTTTAGGAGGAAAAAAACCCTTATAGATAGCACAAGCATTGCAGAATATAGAAACAAATTCCTCACTTTTAGAATTCCTTTAAAACACAAGAGTAAATGAACTCTGATTCATAATCAGCATGGTGAGTATGACTTTTAATTCTTTACTTCACTGATGACACCGTATCTCAAAATTATTTGTAATTTTGTCATATACCATTTAAACTAAGTAAGAGTGGTGGGCAAACATAGGTGGGCCAGGTTTTCTAAAGAAAAATGTACCGTTCGCTCTGTATCTTAAAAAACGATATAAGCGAAAAAGAGACTAGTGAACAGAATATAAACTTTTTTTTTAAAGATTTTTTTAATTTTTATTTATTTGACAGAGAGATCACAAGTAGGCAGAGAGGCAGGCAGAGAGAGAGGAGGAAGCAGGCTCCCCGCCGAGCAGAAAGCCCGTTGTGGGGCTCGAACCCAGGACCTGGGACCATGACCTGAGCCGAAGGCAGCGGCTTAACCCACTGAGCCACCCGGGCGCCCCTAAACTATTTTTAATTAATATAATAAAAGCTTAAAGGGAAAAAGACCCACAAAAATCTGGCATGCTGGCTATCTCTAGTTCCCCTCCAGATTCATTCTTCACCCTTATCAACCTGTTCTGTCTCTCACCTGTATAGCATTTACCATTGTACAGGAAAAGGGCTTCCTTGCCCCTCTGGCTTCTGGTTATAGTTAATCAATGGGGAGCTCCACAACAAATCGGAGAAAGAAAGAGTATGATCAACTTATTATTTATTCCCTAGCTTCTCCATCCAAGGCTAGATGTTTCCCTGGCAAAGGAAAGAAAGTCGGGAAACCCAGCTTTATGTTTAATATAGACACATCTGTGTTTCTTGGCCTCTGTCAGCCAGCCCTTTGGGGCCCCAGCCTCCTCAGCTCTCAAGGAAGACCTCTAAATTGATGGGGTTCTGCATTTGCATCCAGAACCAAAATTCAAGGAAATACTTATATTCTACTATAAGACATCACTTTAATGTATATTATTACCATTTTCTTTGGTTTATGTCCACACCTGCATGTTCTTCCAGAGCCTACTTCAGGTCACATCCTCTATGTGTCGCTGATAACTAGAAACATGTGAAGCAATTTTTTCAAGTGGTGACCATAACTAATAAAATTCAAAAGTATTGCCCTTTCAACCAACCATTGAATGATTACTCACTTGCTCTCCTTTTAAAGTTTCTCCTCAGTAAACTGTGTAAAGATAAGCCCACAAAGTCTCAGGGTCTCCTAACAGCAAGTTATATCTATTTTAGTCAGAATTTGCAGAAATGTAATGATTGTTTTTTATAGAATCAGATAATATTTAGATATTTTAACCTCAAGTCCAACTTCTCCATTTTCCATTTTCTTAGGGACCCAAAGGCTCTTCCTCATTTTCTGACCCCGGCAATAGCATAATACCAGCTTAAAATATTGAAAGGATGAATGAATTTCTTTAGTCAGAGCATATACAAGAGTCTAAAGCTGAACCATTTTATATTTGCAATCTGCTAAAGTTGGAGAGAAAAAAACGTTGTTACGATTTTTGAGTTTCAAAAGAAATTAGCTTTAGAATCTGAGGCCAAATATGGAGGACAAGGTAAGGATCTAGAAAAGTTCATCAGAGTCTGGCAGAATGCAGCATACAACATAACACAATTTCTTTGTACAGGCAAAGATGATCAAGGCCTTTTCCAAGCAAGGAAGGAAAAGATTTTGAGAGAACCTCAAGGGGAATCTGAGCAGAGTTAAGATGTTTCCTAGGTCCTCGCCAGTGAGTCCACTGTCTTCACCTGCAAGCCACAGAGAATAGGTTCCCTGAGGAAATGAAGGCCACTGGATCTAAAGAAAATCTTGAATCTACTAGGAAGTTTATATAGAAGAAAATTTCCTCTTAGTAATTTCAAATATTATCCCCGGAAGTCATGACTTTAGACTTAGCCGTGTATGATGTTTCCCCATGAGATTGTAAACCTTTGCAAGATGTACATAGGCCCATGGCAGGCCGTCTGTATATATGATCCATAAATATTTATTGAATGAATAGCTAAACCTTATAATGTAGCTTTTCTTCACTTTTGTGATGATGCAACTGGTAGAATTAAAGCACAGCATGGTTTTCAGGGAGATACAAAAGTCTAAGTTTGTCAATAATATAATACGTTAGGTTCAACTTACGTTTAAGAATACCATCCATATACCGTTTTTAAATACACTCTTTTTTTTTTAACGTGATCATCACATTAGCTCCAAAACGATTTGTATCATGTAATTTTACCAATAAAACCCAAGACCAGTTTTCAAATTAAATCAGATTTTCCATTCTGATATACTCTTTCAGTAAGTTCAAAGGAGTTGGCAGAGAATCAATTCTGGTAAATATGTCAATCATTCAATTCAGTTTGGTTAGAAGTCAATTCCTTTATGCCCTCTTAGAGTTAAGCTATATTCTCTGATATTTTGTATACTCTGAGGTCTTTGAGGTCTCTATGTTTCTGCATTGGTATGGAAGTAGAGAGACACTTGTAAAAATGTCCTAATAGTTGTTGAGGTTGGTGCTTTCATGTTTATCCTTATTTTAAGCCAGTGTGGATTCTAGTGAAGAATGAAAGAATCGACTGTTCGGGTCTTTTTAGCTCTACAGTTGTGTATAGACTCACCCTGAGTTATTGATTTGTCCACTCAGCTACCGCCATTCTCTTCACAAAGACATTATTAATGTTGCCCAGTACTGGAGCTGAAGAACTCCAAAGGTCAGTGGAGAACACACAGCATTCTTTTTGCTAACTGTCTGCTGAAACAGATATGTTTTGCCCCCCTTTCCTGGCTCTTTTTGTAATTAGTCATGACATTATTTTCTTTTTTTAGTATAAACTCATCAATACTCCCAGAAGCTGTGAATAAATTCTTATTCATCTAGGTATATTAAATACTCCATACTTAATACAGTGAAACAGAGTTAGCATTGCACTTGCTTTGAAGAAAAAAAGAAAGTGGAAGAAGCCTTATTTAAGAAAACATATACAGTTATTTTCCAATGCAATCAATCCTAAATATAATTTCAACCAGAAACAATATTGGGTACAAGTCTGTTTTGAAAGCACAAATTCTAAATATTTATGCCTGTTTTATATCACAAAAAATAGCAGTTACACATTTAGAAACAGATTCTTAGTTTTCCACATTAGTACTTTCAAAAATATCTGTGTTCAGTGTAGCTTCTTGTGTATATTACTACTGGATTATCATTCATTTGCTCATTTACTTCATAATCTGGTTGCAAATCTCTGAGACATGGAAAAGGAATATAATAATTGTTCACTATGAAGAACAGTTTTTAAATCTATGTTAAGCATATATTTAATATATTAC
This sequence comes from Lutra lutra, assembly GCF_902655055.1. Lineage (NCBI taxonomy): Eukaryota > Metazoa > Chordata > Mammalia > Carnivora > Mustelidae > Lutra > Lutra lutra. Next base: position 46,562,399 of record NC_062283.1, on the reverse strand, counting down.
TAAAACTACATTAATATATTGTTTATGTCAAAATTTGTTATATCTTAAATATACATGTATATAGTCATTCTCACTTAAATAGTAATGTGGAAAAACCTATTGACTATACCACCTTCTTTTTAATGTTTCATGAGAGAGACTTACAAATTATTCTATAAGGATCTTAGTTTGTTTGCTGTTGGGTTTGATTTAGGTTTTAACTTTCTGTATGAAAGAATCAGATTCTTTGTCTTACCAATTTATAAACCAAAAAGACAAATCTTCATAGGAGATTTGATAAACTCTTCCTTGAAGTAATAAAAAAGACTGATACAGTAGTTAATGGCTATATATTGGAGAATGTTTTCCCCCAAAGAATGAAAATGTTTACCGTTTTATTTTCAATGATCAAAATTATATTTAATTTAGTTGTATTCGTTTAACAAATACTTTGTGTATACAATCTGGTTAAAATTGATTAAATTGGTTTAAAGATTCTGGCTGTCTACTGAGAGTTGACAGAACTTATTTTTACTACTATAAAATGTCATAAATATTAATGAGGATAATATATTTTATTGACATTAAGCCAGATAAATTTAGCTGGTTTCCTTTGTTATTCATCTTCCACACATTCCATGTTTTTCTAATATTTTCTATGGAGCTCTCAGTAAAAAATAAAGTGTTGCCAACTTTAATTCCATAATGATTTAAGTTTCTATAAATGAAACAATAGCCATTGATTTAATTTTAACTACTGTAGTTCAGTTTCAAAGTTCCTTGACATTTGGGTTACCTAATTTTTCTGACATGTTTATGGGTAAACTTGATTAGTATCTTTCTAAAAAGTTTTTGTGATCCTGAAAAGAGATACCTTTTCAGGTTGCCTATTATTTGTTATCTATTTCTATTCAACTGATTTCCTTTTGAGAAGTAGGAGTTACAGTAGCTTTAGAGGCAGATTAAGAAGTGAGAATTGTTGTAGAATCATTTCCACAGATTTGGTGCTTATTAAATTTCTAAGCAGAAATCAGATGAATGTTGAGTAATGATAAAATGAGGTATCCCTTCCCTTTCATGATTCTATTTCTGCCTCCAGCTTTCTAATTACTGTAAGTCATGACCATAGATTGTGGTTTGGAATTTAGAGAGAGCAAAATTCCTAGCCTATGAAAGAATTAAGCACCAAATCAAGCCACTTTTACTTTGAAGAAAATTTCTTTTTACCTACACTTTTTCTAAGGTTGACCTTACCCATTAGCTCCCCTGAGCTGCCAGGTGGATTTGTGCATCGTGGGAGAAATGCAGCAGCCAAGAGTTGAGGCCCATTCTGCTAAAAGGTTTAGGCAAATCAGTAGCAACGTCTAAGAGAGAATTAAGACTGGTTAAATGTATTGCATTAGATTTACACCTAATGGTTCAAGGCACAAATTTTGACCTGTAATACACAAAAATTTTGGACACGAGAGCCAATTTGGGTTAAGCATTTTATACTGTTTTAGTCATAAATAGTCATTCAGAGTGTCAGACCCTCTGCTAATTATGAAAAATTTCAAAAGATATTTTTCCATCCCTGAGGAAGTTCTATTATGATTTAAGAGTCCCCAAAATAAGCCACCTAGAGTAGCCCCATTAAAAAAAATCATTTGAAATATTTCAACTTCCTTACATAACTTATACATTTGACCTATTATTCTATCTTTTTTATTGCACATTGTATAAATCTGGAGATATGCATTATAAATTGTAAAAGAGTAACCACAGGAAAACTTTCAGAACAAGGATTGTGAAACTTTTAGGCTTTTTTGAAGATAGCAAGATTATCTTGCTGTGTTCTTGGGTGTTTTCTCACATATTTTAAAAAAGCAAAGTGATTAATTCCGAAGGCGCTTTTAAAATGGCATTTGTTCTTTAAACATATTTTTGTTCATTTGAATAACTGAATTTATTTTGATGGGAAAATGCAGTTAGTAACACGGAATTAAGTGGTATTTCAATACATAAAAATAGAATATACAGTGCTTTATTTGTTTTGGTTTTGTCTTTTATATCTCTGCTTCTACACTTATTATGTTACCAATAGCAGTATATCCTTTACATAAATCCTAAGGTGATCTTGCAAACATCATTCCTTCCTTCCTCTCTTAAAAAAAAAAAAATTAACCTGTGTTTTGATTATGCCAAGTCAATCACGAATCTTTGACAATGTTTTTTTCAGAAAGCCAGACTCAAGCCAATGGTATGTAGCATTCTCCTAGAGATTGTTATTGGTTTGGAGAGAATATAGGGATCAGACTCAAGATGAGGACTTATTCTGTATTTAGAAGAGAGTTTCCATTTCTTACCATCAGTGAACAGGATACATGCTCAGTGGGTGCTGACAGCCATCTTCTGACCAAGACAAAGCCTAAATCAAGACCAAAGGAAAGAAATACTGAGTGGCAGAGAAATGGAATCAGGGCCCTGATGGTATCAGGCCAGGATCCTGTCCTACCTCTAGACTTACTTCTCTGTGTTATGGATAAGAAACACTATTATATTCCAGGTTTCTTTATCTTGTAGTCTAAAACATCCTAAATTACACAGCTTCTTAAGTAATCTCTAAGTAAATTATAGTATATTTTTAATGTTGAAAATTACAGTTATTAGGGTGCCTGGGTAGCTCAGTGGGTTAAGCCTCTGCCTGCGGCTCAGGTCATGATCTTAGGGTCCTGGGATCCATCCCTGCATCAGGGTCTCTGCTCAGCAGGGAACCTGCTTCCCCCTCTCTCTCTCTGCCTGCCTCTCTGCCTACCTGTGATCTCTCTCTCTGTCAAATAAATAAATAAAATCATTTTTAAAAAAAAGAAAAGAAAGTTATAGTTATTGGTTCATCCATTTATTTTAATATTACAGATGGCTTCTATGTTAGCCAGGTAAAACAAAAACAACCTAGTTCATTTCTCCAGTGCCGTCAATAGTCTGAGAACTTCAGACAAGTCACTTACAAAACGTACAAATGGCCCCAAATTCTCACTGACTCTATCATAGCACAGAAGATTCTGATGGTAAGTCTTTACTCACTGAAGATGGATGTCTGTGTGGTATTAATAGCTCCTTCTGGACTTGACAGTTTGCTCCTGGATCATCTCTAAGTCTCTTAAGAAGGCTTAAGAAGAGAGCCGGTCATGCAATGGATACTAAGAGGGTGGCTTGGACCTCAAGAAAGTATGCACAGAAGATCTCCCCTTAACCTCAGGACTTCAAAGTGCTCAGCTTCTCCACTTCTGCTCCTGTTCATCTTTCAATTACACACCTGAACCTCACTGATTCAAAACCCAATTTTATTACATCAGAAATGTTAGTATAGTTTTCATTATTCTATTTCTTTGAAAGACCTACTTCTATTAGCAAGAGTTAAAAAGCTCAACTGCTAGATTTTGTTTTGAAATCAAGTGAATAATGCACTAAAATTAGACTATTTTTATGACCAAGTATCATGAAATTACCCCAAATGTACTCTGATACACTTTTTCACAAATATACATTGATGCCCAAAGATATACACTATCAAAATTTAAACACTTTCAACACAAATCTTACTTTCGTCTTTTACCAAGAAAAGATCTTAATGACTTTCAGCAATTCGTCAGTAAAAACAGGCTAACAACTTTATCTTTCTTCATAGGGAAATAAAAATCATAAAAGGAGTTTTAAGCAATCTTGCACATAAAAAGTATTTACTGAATACTCCATAGTCACAGAAATTTTAAGTGTTTGGGTAGACACAGGGAGGTACAGATGAATCAGACATGAATCTTGCATTCAGGTGACTCAGATAGACTAATAGAAAGTTAAGACAAATGAAAAAAGGTTTTGATTTTAAACGAAAATTACCATCACCAAAAGAGAAGTATAGAAAAAGTAGAAGATGACAAGTGGAGGGAAAAAGGATTTGCAGCTTGGAAAGGCATTAAACTTATTAGATGCTATTTTGATTAATTTTATCTTTTAGAAAAAGGCAAAGAGGGGCGCCTGGATGGCTCAGTGGGTTAAGCCTCTGCCTTCAACTCGGGTCATGATCTCAGGGTCCTGGGATCAAGCCCTGCGTCAGGCTCTCTGCTCCTCAAGGAGACTGCTTCCCCGCCTCCCTCTGCGTGCCTCTCTGCCTACTTGTAGTCTCTCTCTCTGTCAAATAAATAAATAAAATCTTTTAAAAAAAGAGAGAGAGAGAGAAAAGAAAAAGGCAAAGTCACTCTGTTTGGGTAAGGCAAAAAGAAAAAAAGATTCAGAATGACTTTTTTAAAAGGGTGGGAGTCAACAGGTGTTTGCTTTATTTATTTATTCATTCATTCATTCTTTAATTATTCATTATTCATTTCCCTTTATATGTTTAAGCCCTTTTTAAAGTAATCTCTAATCCTCAAGATGGGACTCAAACTCACAACCCTAAGATCAAGAGTCAGATGCTGTACTGACTGAGCCAGCCAGGTGCCCCAAGGATGATTTATTTTTAAGATGGGCAAATATTAATTGCTAAAGTGATGCGTCATAAACTGAGTTTTTGGATTATTGTTTAAACTTTCTTTTTTTTTTTTAAAGATTTTATTTATTTCTTTGACAGAGACAGATCAGAAGTAGGCAGAGAGGAAGGCAGAGAGAGGAGGAAGCAGGCTCCCTGCTGAGCAGAGATTCCCGATGTGGGACTTGATCCCAGGACCCTGAGATCACGACCCGAGCCGAAGGCAGAGGCTTTAGCCCACTGAACCACCCAGGCGCCCCGGATTATTGTTTAAACTAATGATATCTTAAAATATTATTTCTACTTCTTTGTCTTAAGAATGTCTTATATTCAAAAACTTCTGTTAAAGATGGGAAATTTCTGGGGTGCCTGGGTGGCTCAGTGGGTTAAATCCTCTGCCTTTGGCTCAGGTCATGATCCCGGGGTCCTGGGATTGAGCCCCACATGGGGTTCTTTGCTCAGTGGGGAGCCTGTTTCTCCCTCTCTCTCTCTCTGCCTATCTCTCTGCCTACTTGTGATCTCTGTCTGTCAAATAAATAAATTAAATAAATTTAAAAATGGGAATTTTCTGGTAAAATAGAGTACCCTAGAATGTTAGCCATTATCTAACTGGATCTCTTAGAAACATCTTTGAATATATTTTAGCTTATGAAAACTGAGGGCAGAAGACATCTTTAAACTGCTGACAAAAATTGTCAACACAGAATTCTATATCCCATAAAACCCAACTTTTAAGAATGAAGAAAAATAAGCATTTTCAGGTTTTAAAAATGTGTACAATTTTCACCAGGAGACACGTACTACGACAAAGGCTAAGTAGACAAAAAGAATATATTACCAGGTGGAAACTCAAATCTTTAAGAAAATCTGAAGAACATTAAAAATAATATATGTGTGGGTAAATTTAAAAGACTATTATTCCTTTTAAATTAATTAAATAAATTTAACTGTTTAAAATTATAATATTGTTTTGTGAGGTGTGTCACTTATGTAACTCTAATATGATAACTCTTATGTAACTCTCCATAGGATAAGAAGTGGGTCAAATGGACCTATACAGGGGCGCGCCTGGGTGGCTCAGTGGGTTAAGCCACTGCCTTCAGCTCAGGTCATGATCTCAGGGTCCTGGGATCGAGCCCCACATCGGGCTCTCTGCTCAGCCGGGAGCCTGCTTTCCCCTCTGCCTGCCTGTCTGCCCACTTGTGATCTCTCTCTCTCTGTCACATAAAAAAAAAAAAAAAAAAAAAAAAAATTAAAAAAAAAATGGACCTATACAGTAGTGAGATTTCTATGTTTAATCTGAAGTGGTACAATATTAACTCTATGTATACTGTGAGATTTTAAGGATAAACATTCCCACAGCTGATACTAAAAAAATGTGAAGTGGCATAGGTGAAAACAATAGATAAGTTAAAACAAACTTTGGATACACATTCAATAATTCTAAATGGAGGAAAAAATGAAAAAGAGCAAAATAACACCCAGAGCAACAAAAAGAAAAATAGAGAAGACAAAAAACAAATAGTAAAATTGTAGACCTACGTACAATCAAATCAATACTTAAGTGCTAATTGACTAAGGGCTCCAGTTAAAATCCACAGATTACAAAAATGGATTTAAACAAACAAACATGAAACCCAACTCTGCTGCCTTCAGAACTTACATTAAATAAAGGCATATTTCATTTTATTGTGCCTTGCTTTATTGTGCTTTGCAGGAAATGAAAGTTTATGGCAACCCTGCCTTGAGCAAGTCTATCAGTGCCATTTTTCAATTAACCCTTGCTCACTTCATGCTTCTGTGTCCCATTTTGGTAATTCTCACAATATTTCAAACTTTTCCGCTATTGTTATATATCACTGTAATCAGTGATCTTTGATTTACTATGATAATTATTTTGGGTGCCATGACCTGTGCCCATAGAAGACAGTGGGCCTAATACAGATGTGTGTTCTGATTGCTCCACCAGGTGGTCATTCTCCCATTTCTCTCCCTCTCCTCAGGTCTCCCTATTTCCTGAGACAAAACAATTTTGAAATTAGGCCAATCAATAACCCCGCAATGGTCTCTAAGTATTCAAGTGAAAGGAAGAGCTTCATGTCTCTCACTTTCAATTTAATGTTAGAAATGATTAAGTTTGGTGAGGAAGGCATGTTGAAAGCCAAGACAGGCCAAAAGTTAGGTCTCTTATATCAGTTAGTTAAGTTCTGAATGCAAAGGAAAAGTTTTAAAGGAAATTAAAAGTGCTACTCCAGGGAACACATGAATGATAAGAAAGTGAAATAAATGCATTGCTAGTATGGAAAACGCTGTAGTGGTCTGAATAGAAGATCAAACCAGTCACGGCATTCCCTTAAGCCAAAGTCTAAACCAGAGCAAGGCTATAATTCTCTTCAATTCTGTGAAGGCTGAGAGAGATGAGGAAGCTGAAGAAAAATTTGAAGCTGGCAGAGGTTGGTTCATGAGGTTGAGGGAAAGAGGACATCACCATACAATTAAATTACAAGGTGAAGCAGCTGGTGCTGAGGTAGAAGCTGCAGGAAGTCATCTGGAAGACCTCGCTGAGAGAATTAGTGCCGGCGCCTGCGCCAAACGACGGATTTTCAATGTAGATGAAATGTAGATGCCATCTAGGACTTTTATAGCTAGAGAGAAGTCAAAGCCTGGCTTCAGACCTTCTGAGGAGAAGCTGACTGTCTCATTAGGGGCTAATGCAACTGATGACTTCAAAGTTGAAGTCAGTGCTCATTTACCATTCTGAAAATCCTAGGGCCCTTGGGAAGTATGCTGAATCTATTCTGCCTGTGCTCCATAAATGAAACAATAAAGCCCAGATGACAGCACATCTGTTTGTAACATGGTTTATTGAATATTTAAGCCCACTGTTGAGACCTACTGCTCAGAAAAAAAAGATTTCTTTTAAAATATGACTGCTCATGGAGAATGCACCTGGTTACCCAAGAGCACTGATGGAGATGCCCAACCAGATTAATGTTGTTTTCATGCTTGCTAACACAACATCCACTCTGCAGCCATTAGATCAAGGAGCAATTTCAACTTCCAAGTCTTATTATATACAAAATATATTTTATAAAGCTCCAGCTGCCATAGACAGTGATTCCTCTGATGGATCTGGGAAAAGTACATTGAAAACCTGGACAGGATTCACCATTCTAGATGCCATTAGGAACATCTGTGACTCATGCAAAGAAGTCAAAATATCAACATTAACAGGACTTTGGAAGAAGTTGAATCCAAGCCTCATGGAGGACTTTGAGGAGTTTAAGACTTCAGTGGAGGAAGTAACTGTAGAAATGGTGACACAGCAGGAGAACAGAAGTGGAGCCTGAAGATGGGACTGAGTTGCTGCAATCTTGTGATAAAACTTGAATGAATGAGGAGTTGCTTCTTATGGATGAGCACAGAAAATGGATTCTTGAGATAGAAACTACTTCTAGCAAAGATGCTGCAAAGATTGTTGAAATGACAACGAAGGATTTAGACCGTTACCTAAACTTAATTCATAAAGCAGCAGCAGAGTTTGAGATGACTGACTCCAATTTTGAAAAAACTTCTACTATGGCTAAAATGCCATCAAACAGCATTGCATACTACAGAAAAGCCATCAGAGGAAGAGTCAAATGATGCGGCAAGCTTCATTGTTGTCTTATTTTAAGAAGTTGCCACAGCTACCCCCACTTTCAGCAACCACCACTGTGATCACTCAGCAGCCATCAAACTCCCAGGCAACACCCTCTGCAAGCAGATGATGATCAGCATCTTTTAGTCATAAAGTATTTTAACTAGGAATATAAATTTTTTTAGACATAATGCTATTATACACTTAATAGACTGCAGCAAAATATAACTTTTTATGTACTGAGAGACCAAAAAATTCTTGTGTTTTGTTTTACTGTGATATTCACTTTATTGTGCTCTGGAACTGAACTCCTGATATCTCTGAGTTATGTCTGTATTAAGAAACAAATCAGTTGAAAGTAAGTACATGGAAAATAGATGTCCCAAGAAAACAGTCAATACAGAATAGTTGTAGTAGCTATATTAATATATTAACTTCAGGACACAGAGTATAACCAGAAAGTAAAAGGTGTATTTCACAGTGATAAAATTTTAGTAAATTAGAAGAATCTAAAATTCATAAATATGTACACTTCCGATTAGAGAGACTCTACTATGTGAAGAATAAAATCAAGCACTTTTGATGTTTTTCAGAATTCAAAATTCTTTAATCCCTTTCACTTTTATTAAGATAAAGTTTTGAGATATTTGTGTTAATATACTAAAATCATGTGGGTGAGATTTTAGAATTCCTTCATATTAAAAATCAGCCCGGTAAATTAAATAATGTTGCTAATAATCTAACTAAATCCCTAGCCATAACGACATTTTAAAGAAAGGATTATGCAACTCCCAAATACACTTTGAAAAGGTTTCACTTTGAAAAGGTTTCTAGGATTTTTTTTTCTTTTGGCATTTTAAATTCTCCACCTATTTGTGAAAGAGGTTAGTTAGAGTCTTAGAACCTAGACTTGCTATCAAATCCTTCTTTTCGACAACATTCTCAGGTTATTGAATACTTAGTATCTTATGGTACAACCAAACCTAAGAGATTGCCTCTCTTAAGGACAGTAACAACCTTAAGATAAAAAATAAACTACTATAGAAGACCTTATCAAAAATAATACTTTTAATTCAACAGCACGACAGCTTTGGGGTGGGGGAAAAAACGCTTGATTCTCAGTACTGTGAAAATTCCTGGCAACTCTTATCAATAAAATATGTGACTGTGATCAAGGCTCTGAAGACTTTCTGAGACTCATTTTTCTCATCTGCAAAATGAAAGTTAAGATACAGGTGGTTCAAGGTTTTCCCCACCTTTGACCTTGAAGATTTGGTCTTATGGGTATGGTGGAGAACGGCAACAAAACAGTACACTTAAAACACTTAAGTACCAGAATATTTTGTAAAAATGTTACAAGAGCAAAAGCTATTTTAAAAGTTATATAACTTGCTTATATTTTAATTTTCTTAACAAAGAAGAGAAATCATGAGTATGTCATTGACAGTTCTTGCAGGTTTTTTACTCCTTTTCTGGTAGGAAAAACATCTCCTATTTCTATTTTTAAAAATCATTGGGACGCCTGGGTGGCTCAGTTGGTTAAGCAGCTGCCTTCGGCTCAGGTCATGATCCCGGCGTCCTGGGATCGAGTCCCGCATCGGGCTCCTTGCTCGGCGGGGAGCCTGCTTCTCCCTCTGCCTCTGCCTGCCACTCTGTCTGCCTGTGCTCGCTCTCCTCTCTCTCTCTCTCTGACAAATAAACAAATAAATAAATAATCATTTATTTCAATGTCATCATATTCTCAGTAATGTGGAGGTATAGCAAACCAGATTTAGATTCACACTCTGAGTATTTACTTACATTAACATTTATACCTGCATAATAGAGCTACACAAACCATTTATGTGAGGAATATATGAAAGATAGTATTGTGAAATACAAAGCAGGTTAAGTTTAACTTACTTATTTTTTTTACTCTTGCCCCTGAGATATATAATACTGAAATAAGTTACTGGAATTATTTTATAAAAATGACAAATGTCAAAAACACAAACATCTGAGATCATCTAACTTTAAATATAAATAGAAGATCTTTTTGTCCAACATGATATACTTTCTGTACGATACTCTGGATAAAATTAAATCTGTAGGAAGGATAATTAATAAGTCATTTGAGAAAATTAAAATGGCAATACATACAAGATATTAATATTTATCTCCTTTAAAAATTTAACTGACACATTTATAAAGAACTTACTGAATATTGTTATATACAGCATTTGACTTTGGATTCAAAATTTAATATTTATGAAATATAGAATATATATACCAATTTTACATGCATGCAGACCCTGGTTTCCTTAAAATTTATATAGCTTAATAAAGAACAAGAAGTACATTTTACTACATAATAGATGTTCATTCGCTTCTTTTAATGAATAAAATTGCACATTTCTTATTTTGTACATAGTTATTTGTATTTTGTGTATAATCTGTAAACTTGACTATATTACCTTTATATGAAAATTCATCCAAATGATAAACATAACTTTTAAGATGATTGTAAAAATTTTCCATTGTTAAGTGTCTTATTTTGCAGCCTCTTTTTGATTCTCCTAATTGGTTTTTTTAATTTTCCTAATTAGTTTGATCAGATTTCATATCTCATTTTCTTGCTAGGTCAATCAATTCTGTTTTAAATAAGTTGGTCCATTTTAATCTCTGCTGTAGTGTTAAGGAAGAATTCCCTCAAGAACTTATAAATAAAGGAGGGACACCTTGGGAGGTAAGTCGATTAAGCATCTGCCTTCAGCTCAGGTCATGATCCCAGGGTCCTAGGATCAAGTCCTGCATCGGGCTCCTTGCTCAGTGAGGAGCATGCTTCTCCCCTCTACCTGCCACACCTCCTGCTTTTGCTCTCTCTCTCAATCTGACAAATAAATAAATAAAAATCTTTTTAAAAAGAACTTTTAAAAAAAATTTTTACTTACTTATTTTTTAAACTTTATTTTATTTTTTCCATGTTCCAAGATTCATTGTTTATGCATCACACCCAATGCCCCATGCAATACGTGCCCTCCTTAATACCCATTGCCGGGCTCACCCAACCCCTGACCCCCTCTCCTCTAAAACCCTCAATTTGTTTCTCAGAGTCCACAGTCTCTCATGATTTGTCTCCCCCTCCAATTTCCCCCAACTCATTTCTCCTCTCCTTCTCCCAATGTCCTCCATGTTATTCCTTATGCTCCACAAGTAAGTGAAACCATACGATAATTGACTTTCTCTGCTTGATTTATTTCATTCAACATAATCTCCTCCAATCCCATCCATGTTGATACAAAAGTTGGGTATTCATCCTTTCTGATGAAGGCGTAATATTCCATTGTATATATGGACATATCTGCTTTATCCATTTGTCTGTTTGAAGGGCATCTTGGCTCTTTCCACAGTTTGGTGACCGTGGCCATTGCTGCTATGAACATTGGGGTACAGATGGCCCTTCTGTTCACTATATCTGTATCTTTGGGGTAAATTCCCACTAGTGCAATTACAGAGTCACAGGGTAGCTCTATTTTTAATTTCTTAAGGGATCTCCACACTGTTTTCCAAAGCGGCTGCACCAACTTGCATTCCCACCAACAGTGTAAGAGGGTTCCCCTTTCTCCACATCCTCTCCAACACTTGTTGTTTCCTGTCTTGTTCATTTTGGCCATTCTAACTGGTGTAAGGTGGTATCTCAATGTGGTTTTGATTTGAATCACCCTGATGGCTCATGATGAATAACATTTTTTCATGTGTCTGTTAGCCATTTGTATGTCTTCTTTAGAGAAGTGTCTGTTCATGTCTTCTGCCCATTTTTTGACGTGATTATCTGTTTTGTGTGTATTGAGTTTGAGGAGTTCTTTCTAGATCTTGGATATCAGCCCTTTGTCTGTAGTGTCATTTGTGAATATCTTACCTCCCATTCTGTGGGTTGCCTCTTTGTTTTGTTGACTGTTTCCTTTGCTATGCAGAAGCTTTTGATCTTGATGAAATCCCAAAAGTTCATTTTTGCTTTTGTTTCCTTTGCCTTTGGAGACATATCTTGAAAGAAGTTGCTGTGACCGATGTCAAAGAGGTTACTGCCTATGTTCTTCTCTAGGATTTTGATAGATTCCTGCCTCACATTGAGGTCTTTTATCCATTTCGAGTTTATCTTTGTGTATGGTGTAAGAGAATGGTCAATGTTCATTCTTCTATACATAGCTGCCCAATTTTCCCAGCATCATTTATTGAAGAGTCTGACTTTTCCACTGTATATTTTTTCCTGCTTTGTCAAAAATTATTTGACCACAGAGTTGCAGGTCCATATCTGGGCTCTCTAGTCTGTTCCACTGGTCTATGTTTCTGTTTTTGTGCCAGTACCATGCTGTCTTGGTGATCACAGCTTTGTAGTAAAGCTTGAAATCAGGCATTATGATGCCCCCAGTTTTGTTTTTCTTTTTCAACATTTCCTTAGCAATTCAGGATCTCTTCTGGTTCCATACAAATTTTAGGATTGTTTGTTCCAGCACTTTGAAAAATGCAGCTGCTTTCTTATACACTAACAATGAATATACAGAAAGGGAAATTAGAGAATTTATTCCATTTACTATAGCACTAAGAAGCATAAGATACCTGGGAACAAACCTAACCAAAGAAGTAAAGGATCTGTACTCAAGGAACTACAGAACACTAATGAAAGAAATTTAAGAAGACACAAAAAGATGGAAAAGCATTCCATGTTCATGGATTGGGAGAATAAACAGTATTAGAATGTCTATCCTGCCTACAGCGATCTATACTTTCAATGTCATCCTGATCAAAAAAGAACTTTTAAATAGAGGAAATTAGATTGCTCTCTGAGACTTAAACTTTAAAATCAAGGTACAAGAAAAGAGTTAGGAAGCATTTCAAAAAAATACACTCACTTCTAGCCCTGCAAGGCCTGGCATGAACTATAAAGGCTATGAGGACCTAAAACCTAACAAGTCTACAGCCCCCTTGTGAAGGAAGCTGATGGAAGCAGGAATTTGTCACACGTATCCATGTCTTTTGTATTGAGATCACAGACCAGCATTCTAACAAAGGCAGCCATCAACAAATCGAACATAGAGAAGACAAATAGCTTATGGAAAGAGATGACCTAGGAACCCCACCCAATGTGGGTATTTCTCTTAGTAAGAATGAGATCAAATCATAACCTCTCTCAGGATGCTCAAAGAGGACTGGCAGCAATGGAAGAGAAATATAAAGTAAAGCTGGGTTAATATAAGGTCACTGGAGTCATTGTTGTATCATGAAATATATTCAATTCCTCCACAGTTGATAGATATCATATACAAAATTATTCCTTCCCTGAAATCGTATAATACACCAGCTTTCATTATCACTTGTGGAAATCTAAGAGTGTCTGTCCTTTGCAACTTCTGTGAGCCAGTGCTAACAGAAGACTAAAACCCAGTTCAATGCATTATCATATCTAGAGAAAGCATGTACCTATAAAAGAAGAGTTATTTAGCCATGAAAGCACAATGGAAGGAAAGTCACAGAGGGAAATGTTGGCAGCAACTATCCTCACACTGCCCAGAGGAAAGGAAATCCAGCTATGGGACTGTGGTGTTCTAGACCATTATTAGACCGTGTCTGTTGTGATACAGATGCTTCCATCTCCTTTTTGTCTAGAGGCATGACACTTCAATTAATCTAAATACTCTCTTTGTTCTTATATCATGGCTGGCAAATAACCCTAGGTTATGTTTTCATTTCTCATGTACATGATCTACAGCAATAAAATGCATTAATCAATGACACATAAGTATTTCACTCTATGTGGCAATAATTTCTCATTGTGAATTGATAAATTGGCATTCTTATTTGTTGTCATCAGTTGAGTTACTTTGGTTAATAAACATATAGCCTCCAATGGTTGTACATACTTTCAGACAAAATAGGGCTTCTAGGTCTGCGAAGACTAGGGACCAGAACCAGGCCATTTTAAATTTACCATGGTAACACATGGCACCCTAGTAAGCCTTTCAGGAGAGAACATGCAGCAAAATAAAAAACTTACTGTTATGGGTTATAAACCAAAGCCTTCCTTTCCTGTCTAAATTCCTAGAGCCACAGATGGAATAGGTATGATGTCACCAACCATCACCATCAAAGAGGCAAATAGAGGCACCCATTATCTCCCTCCAGACCTCATCCATTTAAGTGTGCTGTCTCTGTTATCACCATCTTACCTGCATCATCACCACCACTTTCTTTCATGCTGCATTCATTCCTAATCCATTTTCTGGAATATAACAAATGTAAAAGACTTCATATTAGTATAGCATTTTGCAGTAGTCAAAGTTTTTTCTCTTACTTATTTCATATCTCGTCCCAAGCTTAATGAGTTGGCATAAACTCTGTGTTCGTCAAAGCAGTACTTCTCAACATGTAATTCAAGCTCCTTCTGCATCAGAATCACTAGTGAGCCTGTCAAGACAAAGCTCCTGACGGAATTCTATGCATACTGAAATTTGATAAATATGACTCTGAAATGAGGATAACAACACATGGCACTAATTCCTGGGATGCTGTGAGAATTAATGACACGTTATTCTTCCCCAAAGGTTTTAGCCAGTGGTTCTCACCCTGACTGTCTATTTCAATCATGTGGAAACATACCAATGCATGGCCTCACCCTAGACCAACTGAATCAGAATCCTTGGGAAGAGGGTTCAAAGAGTGGGATTTTTTTAAAGCCTCCCAGGTGATTCTAATGTTTACCCAGGGTGGAAAACCCCGTATTCTATCTAGCCTACATTTTTCATTTTCGACACATTTATTCTTTCTCTGGGGTTTTGTAAGACAACTTTAGTATGACTGCCAGATATTAAGAAATCTTTAATATGTAAATTAAAACCACAAACAACACTTTAATAGGAAAGTAGCTACTCATCATTAAAATATGCAAATGTAAGGGGAAAATAAATTGATGTGTACATAAGTGAAAAGAAGTAAAATATCTCAGTCACTAATAATAGCTCAGATGCTCCCTGAAGGTAGAATGCTTTGGGGAATTAATGAATATCAAGGAGCTATAAAATATTTTTCCAGTTACATTGTTATTTTGTTGATAAATACAGGTAAACTTAGAATCCTAGAATGCCATAA
Source organism: Lutra lutra (assembly GCF_902655055.1). NCBI lineage: Eukaryota > Metazoa > Chordata > Mammalia > Carnivora > Mustelidae > Lutra > Lutra lutra. The sequence continues at coordinate 46,547,157 of NC_062283.1, read as the reverse complement.
ATCTGCACAGTCTGTAAATAAAATCTTAAAAACAAAAAAAGGGTGCCTGGGTGGCTCAGTGGGTTAAATCCTCTGCCTTCAGCTCAGGTCATGATCTCAAGATTCTGGGATCGAGCCTCACATTGGGCTCTCTGCTTAGCAGGGAGCCTGCTTCCTCCTCTCTCACTCTCTCTCTCTCTGCCTGCCTTTCTGCCTACATGTGATCTCTGTTTGTCAAATAAATAAAAATCTTTTTAAAAAAATCTGCACAGTCTGATGCAATAGCCACCAGATCCATGGGACTATTTAAATTTAAATCAATTAAAATTAAGTAGAATGGGGTTATGGACATTGGGGAGGGTATATGCTATGGTGAGTGCTGTGAAATGTGTAAACCTGGCGATTCACAGACCTGTACCCCTGGGGATAAAAATATATTATATGTTTAAAAAATAAATTAGGGTGCCTGGGTGGCTCAGTGGGTTAAGCTGCTGCCTTCGGCTCAGGTCGTGATCTCAGGGTCCTGGGATCGAGTCCCACATCAGGCTCTCTGCTCAGCGGGGAGCCTGCTTCCCTCTCTCTCTCTGCCTGCCTCTCTGTCTACTTGTGATCTCTCTCTGTCAAATAAATAAATAAAATCTTTTAAAAAAATAAATTAAATTTAAAAAAATTAAGTAGAAAATTCATTCCTTATGTGTCTAGTGGATGTATGTACAGTATAGCCAGTACAAAGTACTGCATCATTTGCAGAAAGCTCTATCGGACTACTATTAGACTCTGAGGGTTAGTTCTACCTTGTAGTTGAAGAAAATGGACCACAGAATACTTAAGTGACTTGCCTATGTTGTAGATGAGGTTAGTAGAAAACCAAGAGAAGAACTAGATGCAAGTATAGTGCTCTATATACTGTTACGATTTAATGAATGGATGGATAGTTGTCATGATGATCATTATATTAATAATTGGCATGATAGAAGAAAATTATTGATTATTTAGTATAAGTCAAATATCCTGAATGTGTTTTTTTCTCACAGGAAACTTTAAAGATAGGTATAATGCTAATTTTACAAATATGGTAACAGTACAACAGAGGTTATCCAAGGATGCACAGCTACTACTTAACAAAAATGGAATGACCATACATATATGTATGTATGTCCAGATGTGTGCATGTGTATGTGTGTTTGTGTGTGGGGTTATAATCATAAATTATTATATAAGACTACTGTAAGAGATTCATTATATCAAATTTTAATCACAACATTAAAAATGTGTTTTTATGACATAATTGTAGTGCCACCAGATACTAAAATTTTTAACATAAATGTACCAGGCTATTTTTTAATAGGCCACTTAAGAAGATTATGGTAAATTCATTTACTTAATCAATGTAAGGGATCATAACATGCCCATCTCATTGAGAATAAAATGGTTTAATGCAATGCTTCAGAGAAGACATTCTATTTGAGGACATACTTAGGATAGGGTTCAGTTTCAACAAAAATTCATCTTAATTAGATTAATTGCTTTTGTGAAAGTGTACTGAGAATTTGAACTCTGTGTATATGTCTATATACATTGTACATATACATAACTCTGTGTATATGTACACTTTACTACATTGGCAGTAGTATAAGACCATGTTAGTTGATTTAAAATATATCAATGGTATGTTGATAAGCATTTCTAATTATTTAGGTTCTACTTTATCTTTTATTTCAAGTAGTATAGGATACCCATATTTCCTTTCCTTACCCTGAGATACTCTGTTGGTAGTATTAGTGGAACTTAAATTTTTTTAACATTTGCAAGAACTAAATTAACATGGATAAGACAAACTGGAAACAAAAGGCAATTAAAAACAATTAAAAAAAACAAGGACTAAGATATAGCCATCTCTTTGATGAAGAAAAAAATATAGTAGTCTCCCCTTACCTGAGGGGATGTATTGCAAGACCCCCAATGAATCCCCAAAACCACAGATGGTAGTAAGCCCCATATACACTATGCTTTTCCTATACATGCATACTGTGATAAAGTTTAATTTATAAGACACATTAAGAGATTAACAACAAGAACTAATAATAATATAGAACAATTATAACAATGTCCTGCAACAGAAGTTATGTGAATGTGGTGGTTTCTTTCTCAGAGTATCTTATTGAACTGTATTCACCCTCCTTCTTTTGATAATGTGAGATGGTAAAATACCTACTTGTTGAGATGAATTGAGGTGAATGGTGTAGGCATTATAATGCAGTGTTAGGCTGCTATTGACCTTTTGGCCACAAATCAGAAGGAGGAACATCTGCTTCCAGGTGTGGTTGACCATAGGTAACAGAAACTTGCAGAAAACAAAACCACAGATAATGGGGGACAACTTTAACATCATTTTAGTGTCCAAACTATAATCACTGCTCTAATTGCCCTGGAATGTTCTAGCAATCCTTAACAGAATGGAATTTTTTAAATGACTCTTGGGCAAACTTAATTTCATTTTTTAAAACTGAAAAATCAGAACAAATTATTTTCTGTTTTTCCCCCTTAGATTTTCCCATAACTTGCATTTTATAACAGTACAAAGGCAAAATTTCTGCATATTGAGTGAGACAGAATCTGAGAATTGCCTACTCAATTGCCATCTTCCCCTTCTTCTTCACTAACAGAACTTGAGTGTTGTGTCGTACTAAAAAAACAGCTGCCCTTGCAGATGGAAATGGTCAATTAAATATAAAGGGAATTTATTGAATGGGAAATCCATGTTGCTTTCCCTCTTATTTCTGATTCTGCCTTGAACTCAGTTGTAAAGGCTGAATTCCAGAAACCACTTGCATTATCAGGAACCCTTGGGTTGAAAATTACATGCTAACTATAAGAAAACAGAAATCTTAAAAGGGGTAGAGTCCCGGGACGCCTGGGTGGCTCAGTGGGTTAAAGCCTCTGCCTTCAGCTCAGGTCATGATCTCAGGGTCCTGGGATCGAGCCCCGCATCGGGCTCTCTGCTCAGCAGGGAGCCTGCTTCCTCCTCTCTCTCTGCCTGCCTCTCTGCCTACCTGTGATCTCTGTCTGTCAAATAAATAAAATCTTTAAAAAAAAAAGGGGGTAGAGTCCCTGATAATAGTGACCCTTTCTCATCAACTTTGGACTACCTGTACCTGAATTTGTTTTATGTTAATGCCTTGAAAACTTTGTCTAAGCCAATGTTATCTCGGTCTCTATCTCTAAAAGCCAAATGAAATTCCCAACATATTCAGTTTTACAAAACCCTGGCAACCAAATCACAAAAATCAAATACAACAATGGTGGAAAGCAACATGAGAATTATATAAATTATTCACATTTTTCATTTTTTACAAATGATGAAGTATATTTACCAAAGTTTAAACAATGCAAATAATTTTAAGTGAAATCTAAATTACCTACCTATGAAAGGTTATCAAAGTAGGGGAAGAAGTGGAGTTGACCTTTCCTTAGTTTATAAGGCCATCCTCAAATTCACTCACTACTGGTTTCCCATAGTATGTATCTCTTATCAAACATGTTCTATTAACTGGTCAAAGAAGATATTGTGAAAATAGTAACCCAGAAACTACTATACATTGAGTCTAGTTGTATTAGGGGCAAAGAAATTTTACTGCAGACACCAAAGAACCTAACAAGGCTAAGTCTATTAAGACTTGTATTTTTCTGTTTGTTGTTGTTGTTCTATTTTTCTCATTTAGGAAATTCAGAAGGCAAATAGTCCAGAACTCATACCATCAAGGCAATTCAACTCACTTTGTTTATTATATGGATTTGTCCTTATGGTTACAAACATTAGGCATCTTGTTACATATCATAGGCAGACAGAAGAAAAAAGACAAAGCCCGTAGGGTCATGCCAACTGAGTTTGCACAGTTTACAAAGCTTTCTCAGAACCCCTATGAAGTGACTTCTGCCTATCTCAACTTACATTCTATGCCCACACCCTTACTGCAAGCTGGTGGGAAAGTGAGTGTCTGACTTTTTATACTTTTTACGATTGGAGGTTTCTCCTACCAACCAGGAACTAGGAGTTTGAAGAATGGTTAGGCAACCATCAATGTATGCCATATTTGCCAATTATCTTCTGTTGAATTAATAATGGAAAAGCTTTCTTTCAATTTGTGGCCACACTTTTAGGTTCTTCCTTTGCTTATCTTCCTGTTGGCATTGCCTTTTTTTTTTTTTTTTTGTTCATAGAACTAACAGCTTTGTCAGAGGGAAAAGAGAAGACCTTTTAAATGAACAGACTTTCATTCATGAATCTTACTACTCTCATTTTCCTCGGAAGGGGAAAAGGTGGACATGTGAAATGGGGTGACATTAATCTGTGAAGCTGAATGAGGCTTCATTGAGGGGTCTCTACAAGAGAAGAGAAAAAAAAATTTCCTCTCTACAATATCCATATATAGATCTCTGCTCTCAACTCTTGTTTTGAGTGAATAGTAATGTTTTAAAAAATAGAATTTGTGGTTATTCTTCAATAAGTGCCAATCCTGTCTCCTTAGAAAAGTTCTGTTAAAACGAAATTTCAGCCAGTTACATAACCCATCTGACAGCATCTCTGTAAGCTGCTCATTAAAACGAAGGATTCTGGGATTAGACAAAGCAAACAGAACCCTCCTTTGCCCTGTGCCTTAGAAAGGATGTTCTCAACACTATGTTAGTCTAGAGGAGGAAAATGAAACACTTAAATATCTTTGACATTTAAAAGCCACTAAAAATGAATTAAATTATACTGGTAATAACTTATGTTTATGTAGCACTTTATGTGTTTCAAAATCCTTTTAACTGCGTTATTTCCCATTTGATAGAGCAATCATCGATACTTAAAGTTACTTGCCTAAAAGAGCACAGAAATGTAATATAGATCCCTTATAACAGAGCCCCAAGATTCACATTTACCTTCCTTCTCTCTAAATCTGACCTTACCAGGAGAAACAATTGCCACTAGCAGACAAATCCTGTATTAGCTGTGACTGCATGGGACTCCCACTGTAGGCCTCGCAGTCACTTTGCCAGCTAGGCCACCCCATAACCAGAATTCTGGCATTTGCAGGTCCCTCATCTGCCAGAAGATTCCTGCTCACTGAGGTCACAGAATAGGAGAGAACCTCCTCTCTCCTGACAACTCTGCTGCTTTGCTATAACCTTATCAGCATTGAATTATCATTTTAAGGTTTGAAAATAAAGCCATCACCATAGATGCACATAAATTATGAAGTAATTTTTTCTTCTTTGGGAACCATTACAAATGTGATCAATGTAAAATGAAAAATTCTCATTTATGATTACTATCGAGTCATTTACTTTCCATGCCACACACAATCACAGAAGAGTTTTAAAGTATTAGAATATAAAGACACATAAATCTGTGTTGCTCCAAGCTAATGCATTTGTTATATATTTCAAGATGGTCTTTTTGGCATGGAGCCATATCGAAGTCTTTAGTTCAGATCTGACTGCAGTGGTTATATCAAAGTGCATCAAAATCCTGCCCTAAATTACATTTTCTAGAAACAATCAATGTTCTAAGAAATATTTCAAAACTCCCAAAGTACGTAGATCAGTAAAAGAAATCTTTTTTTTTTTTTCAATCTGGAACTTTGGAAATAGACTGAGCCCCACTCCTAATTTGTGCCAAGGTATTTGGTCTGGATCCAACTTGGGTGTATTCAAGATAGCTTTTTGGGGTGCATGGGTGGCTCAGTCAGTCATTAAGCATCTGCCATCAGCTCAGGTCATGATCCCAAGGTCCTGGGATCGATTCCTACATCAAGCTCCCTGCTTGGTGGGAAGCCTTTTTCTCCCTCCCCCACTTCCCTTGTTTGTGTTCCCTCTCTAGCTACCTCTCTCTGTTAAATAAATAAATAAATAAATAAAATCTTTAAAAAAAAAAAGATAGTTTTTCAATAAGTGTGAAAATTTTAAGAAAGTATTAGTTTTTGGAAAGTTCAGAAAAAAATATATGAACTTCATTTCTCTCAAAGTTTTAAGTAGAATATATGCTCAATAATTGTTTCTGTTTTAATTTTGTTAAGTTTAACTACTCAATATACAGATACAGCCTTAGTTCTGCTTCTCTGTGACCAGGTTAGAACATTTTTTTAGAACAGTTTGCTGTCCTGTAAATAGCTAAAGATTGTAAGGCCCATATTATTGTAACTTGAAGCAGATTGATAATTTTAATAACAGAACAAAATGTTTTCTTAGTTCAACAAATATCCTAGTGCTTACATGATTAATAAAGTTTTATTTAAGAGATGTGCTCATTAGCAACTATAAAAAGTTCATTTTTATCATGTGCATTGCATTTTAAAATGCATATGTATATGCAAATATACATGTGTGTATATATATATGTATATATATATAAATATAAATCAACTCATCTAATCCTCACAAATTTGAATTAGTTGGTCTAGATGAGAGTTTTCTCTTATATGATTTCTCAGAATAAATGCTCACATTAGGAAATCCTGAATTCCTAAGTATTAGTGATGCATTAATTGTACAGTGAGGTTTGTCGACTGTTGAGCTTCGTGTATGAACATAGATATTATAATAATAATGGTAATTACTATTATTTACTGAGTTCTTTTTAAGTGACATAGTGCTTCCTATATGTATTAACTCATTTAATTATCTTGGAAATCTGAGGGAGTAGATATTCAGTATCCTCATTTAACTTACAAGGAAGTCTAGGCTCAAAGAGCATGGTGATTTCCCCCAGGTCACAGTTATAAAGTGGCAAAGAAATTCAGTCCCAAATCCTTATATGCTAAAACCTATGCTCTTTTTCATTTCGCCCTGCTGCCTCTAATTTTAGAGCATAAACCAGTCCCCATTTAGAAAAACATGCTTTCAAATTAAATGAAATAGGAGAAAAGATGCAATGAACAGCTTGAGAATAAAATCATACATAACTTGAGAATAACCTCATAATTCATAAAACAAGTTTGCATCTGTTATTCTAATGTACCGCCTGTGTTATAATAGCATATTTTCATAATTTATTCATGCTGCTACATTATTTTTCTCAACATAAATCCAGTGTATAACTCTTTTACTTAGTGAATCTTTTCTAATAAACCTTTTTACAGAAAGTTCCCTGCTAGCTGACACTGACTGGTAACAGACAATAGGAAAAATCTCACTGCTGCCAACAGGTTATAGAAGGTTTGGCTCTTGTTTAAGAGCTGTGCCTCATTCCAGCTAGAAAAGGTGCATTTCGAAAAACTCTGAAAAAGACATACAATAATTTGACATGTAGCAGGTCCTCAATGAGTAGATAGTAAGTGTGAATGCATGAATGATGGACATTAGTATTTGACATTTCAACTGGGCCAGCAGGAAGAAATTTCAGCATTCTGCAAGTCACACTGTCCTGTGTTGGGTTCTCCAGATAGAGACTCTGAGACAGATTTCCTGAAAAGAAGTCTTGGGAAATGCTCTCAGAAGCAGCCTGGTGGGGAGGGGGGAAGGAGGGAGTGAACAAAGTAAGATGGAGCAGAGGGAGAAGTGCCATGCAGTTGCAGCAAAGATTAAAACCAACCCACCAGGGAACACTGGAGCCCAGACGGTCTTTCAAAGATGTCCACATTCAGGCAATGGGTCCATGCTTTTGAACTCCTGATTAGTCAGTCATTGGCTTAGCTTTGATCACTTAGCAGCCAAATGTCCCAGTGGCTGGCAGAATGAGTGTTTCATTCACAAACACCACAGCATCCACCATGGCAGTCACTTCTCTAATGGGTGGAAGAGAAGTATTCTTTCACCACATTCCATAAAATAAGAATTACCAATTTTTAAATTTACTATGTGCTTTGCAACATACATAAATTATTGTTTTATTTCAAGTGGTATATTCTTCTCAGTCCTGCCTTACAGATGAGGAAAGAGAGATTCAGAAATATTAGGTAACTTGTCTGCAATCAGACAATAAACTTTTCCCCTTCCATGGCAGACTGCTATCCTTTTGTGTTAGCTAAAGTGATGGGGCTTTTATGGGACATCAGTTCTTCACTCTGATGAAAGCATAATTGCCAAAATGAGGTGAATGCCAAGAAGCATCTTTTCTTAAGTCTCTTGTCTTGTGTTTTAATACCTGTTCCTGACATCTTCCTTGATGAGCTAACAAGACACATGATTTAGGTTAATTTCTTGATATTTTTCTTTTCAATTAAAAGGAAAAGATGATATTTTTCTTTCCAAAGTTAATTCTCTTCTGCAACTTAAATAAATCACTAAGGAATAGCATATCAGGACACATTTTCTGAAATTTCTTTGTTTCCATTAATTGTGGTTGGAAACATAATATTTTTCAGATGTAATATTGAAGTCAAAACAACAGAAATGTCACCAGCAGGGGTGCTTTTGATTTGTTCCACAAGGAACATGTAGATATTAAAAGTTAGTTTATTAAAAATTATATAAAGATAATGAAGAAAAAATATTTTGTATTGGAAGAAGACATCTTGTATATGAATAAAAGCAGAAATTAACAGACCACTTATATGCAACTGTTTCAAAGGCATAATCATTTCTTCATCACCAAGAAAATAGCTAGGAAAAGATGTTAACTCTAAAAAGTGTTTTGAACAAATTGAACATGAAGTTATTTGAGATGAATAATTTGAGAGGAACATGTTGACCACTTGCATCAGAATTTCCCCCCTCCGTTCCTGGAAAGCATGCAAAGCACCATGGAAAATAAAGAAAACATGCAAACAAACTCCGTTTTCAGTGAAATTAGGAAAAAGAAATATCCATCAAATTCAAAATATACATTAGACTCCCAGAAATATCTAAATACTGGCAAAAGCCATGCACACAGTGCCATCAAGAGCATCCAAGGGCCTGACTAGTAGCAGATTTCCCAAAGTGGCACTCACATCCTGCGGAGGAAGCACAGTTCTGAAGTCCTGTCCACCACAACTCCAGTGGGATCTGCCAAGATCAAACAGAACTGAGATTGAGCAGGCAGAGCTCTTGGAGGGAAGTGAGAAGAGAAGCCAGCAGCAGATCTCAGAACTAACAGTTATTCATTGAGTGAGGGTCCAACTTGGACTCAGAGGCCATGTGCCTTGACTGCAGCAGTGTTGAGGGAAATGGGGAGAACATGGCTGGTGGCAGATATTCTTCTGGATGTGATTTGGTTGGAGGAAACAGAAGAAGCCAGCTGGCTCTTAGGAATACAGAGAAGCACCATATGAAGAAAAGAGTCCATCTAGGTAGCAACAAAAGAGAGAATTATAATTACAAGCTCTGGAAACTACTTTTTCCCCCCAGGCTGAAAGAATATCTTGGAAATGGTTCTTCTAAGAAAACTCATCTTTCCTACCATTAAAAAAAAAAAAATGGAGATATCATAGAGCCAATAAAATGTGGGGACATGGGAGTGGGGAATAAGCATAAAACATATCCTCAGTCAAAAAAAAAACAAAACCCAAAAAACAAAAATGAAAACCAAAAAATATTATAATTAAGATGGCAACTGTTATAAACATTTCAACATGAACTAATATAATATGATTAATATGTAATATTAAATTGTAACCAATATGAAGGAAGACCATAAAGAAGCAGAAACACAAAACTCAAAAAAGAGCTATTTTTTCTACTAGGAAAATGGTGGTAGCTTCATTCTGAGTTGTCCTACTGGAAAACATAAGGGGCAAACCAAAGAGAAAGATAAAAACCTGAAGGACATAATTACTAAAACAGAGAGACAGAAAACTCACCAATTTCAAATTATATGTGTGCATGGCAACTGGCAGTTGAGACTAATGGGACAGGCAAAACAACATGTTCAGGAAATGCTGGGCCTGCTGCCTGTGGCAAAGAAGACAACCATGAAGTTATCTGGTAGCAACAGTTATCTTGCTCATGCTGCCAAAATACCTGATAACTAACTAAAATGTGTCCCATCCTGAGAAGAAAGGTCTCTTCAGGCTGCCTTGAATTGGTCTTGAGCCCTGGCAGAAGCAGAGTTTACAGGCACAGAAGGGAGGCTGCAGACATAGGTGACAGATCTAGGAAGCACCAGCAAGACCACTTATAGCATATAAGGTATTACTGTGGAAATGGGTCCCATGTTCCTAGTGAAAGACTGGGAAAACCCAGGGACAGAAGCAAAAGTCATCCAAAACCAGGTTAATTTCTGAGAATCAGAGGAGGTGTGTTGACCCAGAAATGTGCCACCAGTATGGATGGAGGGAGCATTGGAATCACGAAGTCTAGAAAGCTACTCTGGCCTCATTTTACATGCTGCAGTGAGCTCTGGCTAGTGATCCAGGAGTATCCAACTCATTCTAATGTGAGTGACAACAAAAGAATAAACACAGAATCAATACAAAACTGTAGGAATTTTCCCCTTCTGTTCTTGGAAAGCATGCAAAACAGTATGGAAAATAAAGAAAGCACATACACACACACAAACTCCATTTTTAATGAAATGAAGAGAAAGAAAAATCCACCAAATCCAAAATATACATAAGGCTCCCAGAAAGATCCAAGAAATGGTAAAAGCCACACAAACTGTGCTATGGGGAGGGTCAAAGAGTCTGAGCAGAAGCAGATTTCACAAAATGGCCACCCTTATCCTGAAGAGGAAGCCCAATGCTGGAGTCCTATAGAAGATTTTATGATTAAAAGTTAAAATACTCTGGGGATACAATCAAGATGGTGGAGGAGTAGGAGAACTTAGTTTCATCTGGTCCCCAGAACTTAGCTAGATAGCTATCAAATCATTCTGAACACCTGCAAACTCAACCAGAAATCTAAAAGAAGAATAACTGCAGCTCTATGAATAGAAAAGTGACCACTTTCTGCATGCATTATTTATAACAGCCGAATGTTGGAAGCAGTGCAAGTGTCCATCGGCTGATGAATGGATAAAGACATGATATATATACATGGTGGAATATTACTCAGCCATGAAAAAGAATGAAAACTTATCACTTGGAACAACATGGATGGAGTTAGAGGATATAATGCTAAGTGAAATATGTCAGTCAGAGAAAGACAAACACTGTATCATTTCACTCATATGTGGAACTTAAGAAACAAAACAAATGAGCAAAGAAAAGAACAGAAAAACAAACAGACTTACATACAGAGAACAAACAGATTGTTATTAGAAGGGAAGTGAGTGGGGAATGGTTGAGAGAGGTTAAGGGAATTAAGAGTACACTTATTGTGATAAGCATGGAATGATGTATACAATTGTTGAATCTCTAAATTATACAACTGAAACTAAAAAAAATAAATAAATAAAAGATAAAGTATATTGGCAGATGAACAGTGTTAACTTGTTATTCTTCTGCTTTATAAGGAGGGTGAGAGACTTAGGAATGATGATTGTAGAGATGGGGTCCACAGTTCTCTTACTATCTGTGAAATGTTGCTGTAGCATATTGACTTTCTTATGCTTTGGAGTTTCTGTCTTTTGCATGAACAAATTTGGAATCTGATGTGCCACTGAGATGGAAATTAACAGTAAGTTTCTTAGGTTTGGGATGAAACGGGCCATATATATAGTGAAACAACAAATGCATAAGGGGCCCAGAAACTGTAACTCTTGTCCCATCTATGTGACTCTGAGCTGTTGGAGAAATCATTTTAATTTCTTGCTTCTGTTTTCTCTTTGTAAATTGTGAAGGAATAAACAACAAAATGCTTTTTATCCTTTTCTGTATATTTTATTTTATTGCTATTGCTGCTTGAAGGTTGGGTTACATTTGTTTATTCAGCAAATATTTACTTAACTCCTACTATATGCCAGGAACTGTTCTAGTGAATAACCAAAGTTCCTATTCTTGTGGATTTTACATTTTAACTGGGACTAGGGAAGAGAAAACAAACAAGATTATAAAGAGATTCAATGGTATGTTACAAGGTAAGAAGTATTTTTTTTTTAAGATTTTATTTATTTATTTGACAGACAGAGATCACAAGTAGGCAGAGAGGCAGGCAGAGAGAGAGGGGGAAGCAGGTTTCCCGCCGAGCAGAGAGCCCGATGCGGGGCTTGATCCCAGGACCCCGGGACCATGACCTGAGCCGAAGTCAGAGGCTTTAACCCACTGAGCCACCCAGGCGCCCCAAGAAGTATTTTTTAATTCAAGTATAATTAACATGCAGTGTTATATGAGCTTCAACAATGCTATAATGATTTAACAATGCTATACATTACTCAGCACGAATCAAAATAAGTGTACTCTTTTTTTTTTTAAGATTTTATTTATTTATTTGACAGACAGAGATCACAAGTAGGCAGAGAGGCTGGCAGAGAGAGAGGAGGAAGCAGGCTCCCTGCCGAGCAGAGAGCCCATTGCGGGGCTTGATCCCAGGACCCTGGAATCATGACCTGAGCCAAAGGCAGAGACTTTAACCCACTGGGCCACCCAGATGCCCCAAGATAAGTGTACTCTTAATTGCATTCACCAATTTCACCCATCCCCCCACATCTTTTTTTTTTTTACAGATTTTATTTATTTATTTGAGAGAGAGGGAGAGTGAGAACATGAGATAGGAGAAGGTCAGAGGGAGAAGCAGACTCCCCATGGAGCTGGGAGCCCAATCCAGGACTGATCCTGCCACTCCAGGATCATGACCTGAACCAAAAATAGTCGCTTTACCAACTGAGCCACCCAGGTGCCCCCCAGCAACTTCATTCCAGTAACCACCAGTCTGTTCTCTATATTTAAGAGTCTGTTTTTTTGTTTGTTTCTTTTTTTCCTTTTTGTTGTTTCTTAAATTCTACATATAATTGAAATCATATATTATTTGTCTTTCTCTGCTGACTTATTTCACTTAGATTATACCCTCTAGGTCCATCCACATTGTTGCAAATAGCAAGATGTCATTCTTTTTTATGGCTTAGTAATAGTCCATAATACATATATATGCACCACATCTGTATCCCTTCATCTATGAATGGATGCTTGGGTTGTTTGGTCATTGTAAATAATGGTGAAATAAACATAAGCATGTACATATCTTTTCAAATTTGTGTTTTCATTTTCTTTGCATAAATACCCAGTAGATGAATTACAGGATTATATATTAATTCTATTTTTAATTTTTTGAAAAATCTCCATACGGTTATCCACAGTGGCTACACCAATTTGCATTCCTACCAACAGTGTGCAAAGCTTACTTTTTCTCCACATCCTCACCAACAAAGCCATGGAAAGAATAGAGCAGAGTAAGGAAGTATAAGAAGTGCTTGGAGAACTGTTCTGTTTTTGTTTTTGTTTTTTTTAAGATTTTTATTTATTTATTTGTCAGAAAGACAGAGAAAGAAAGAGAGAGCATGCACAAGTTCACAAGCAGGTGGAGTGGCAGGCAGAGGAAGAAGTAGCCTCCCTCTTGAGCAGAAAGCAGAACACTGGACATGATCACAGGACCTTGGGATACTGGCTCAACCCAAAGGCAGATGCCTAACCAACTGAGCCACCCAAGGTGTCCTGAAACTATTCTGTTGTTAAAGGCAATTCAAGGTAACTCTAATTATTAGATATAATTAGACAAAAATTAATCATGCTTTTTAAAATGGAACACTTTTTACCTTTTGAGATTCTCTAAAATAATTTTCAAATCCTAATTTTCAGTTATTTTCAGATTAACTATCCTTTTTAAAAAATTGAATTAATTATTGATTTCATAAGATATTTTGCTCTCCAAAGAATTAACCCATCATTTTCACCATCTCTTATTTTACTATCCCAATATATTGATTCTGATTTTAAGTATTTTTGTTCCTTTTATTTTCTCTCCTCTTTGTTCTTTTTCTAGCCTCTAATGGTAAAAGTTTTGTTGCTTTATTTTTATTATTTCTCATTTAATAATATAAGCTTTTAAGACTACAAATTTTTATCTGAGTAATTTGGTTATATCTAATAAATTTTTATAAAGAATGTACTAATTATTCTTATTCTCTATTTTGTAATTGCAATTTTAATTTTTTATTGTGCCCAAGAGTCATTTAGAGAGAGTTTCTTTAATTGCCAAGACTTTGTGTTTATACTTTAGTTATTAATTTCCAGTTTATTGTATTATGGTCAGCAAAAGAGTTCTGGATCATTTTCTACTTTGTTCTTACTGAATGAACTTTTGCTCACAATACACAGAAAAATTTAGTAAGTAATACCTGGAAGCTTGAAAATAAAACATGTTCCTGTCAGTAGAAAGCAGATTTCTATGTATGGATATATACTACTCTATATATTACTGTTATGAGAGTTTATTTGATATCTCCAAGAACTAATTAGTATTTATTAAATATTATGGTGTTCTTTTAATGTGTATTCTAGTTTTGATCAATAAAGACTCTCCTTCACCTGTTTATAAATAAAAGAATTTAGCAAAGAAATGGCAAGACAATTGGAAATGAAATGTGTTAACAGAACTCAAAAAAAAAAAAAGTAGATCAACATACACACACATACACACACACACTCTATATAAAGACAAAACTGAAAGAAGTAAAAAAAGGACGAAACACTTGGAAATACCATAAGGGACATTGAGAAAAAAATAAAGTAAAATGGAAAATTTTTTAAATGTTTAACATACTGAAGATAAAATAATTTAAATATGTAAAATCAAAAGAGAGCCAAAATTCACATGATTTGAATTCCCTAGGGAAAACAAAATCAGCTATATGTGAATGAAAATACTCTAATAAGTTGGGGGCCCATATATAACAATTGGATGAAGATGGTCCTGGTTTATAACGATTTACCCCGCATCTTGTGTGGTTATTTCTCTATTTTCTACCTAAAATTTCTTGCTCTTGAAGATCTATTACCTAATCACTCTGTGTATAAAAAGAAAAGATAGCATGACTTCAGATTTCTCTGTAGCAACATTCAGTATCAGAAGGTAATTAAGCAATATTTCCAAGGTATTCAAGTTAAAAAGTTTGAGCCTAGAAATTTATAACCAGCCATAATCTACCTCTGTTATAAACACTACAGATAATCAATTTTGAACATGCAAAAACTCTGGTAATAATGTTTTCATAAGCTCTTCTTAAAGAAATTACTAGATATTTAAATTTAGCTAATTAGAATATGACTACAGAAATTCAGCATAAAAACCAAAAATAACATTTAATAATATATATAACTGAGTAAGACAAAAAGTTATGGGAAAAGGGAGCTTAAAAAAATAACTTTTTAAAGGAGTTCTACACAAAATGTGTAATTCTGAAAGAAGTTGGGACATAGAAAAAGATGGCTGCTTAATACATTTTAAGAATTAAAAGGCAAGAAAAATATCAATTAAAATAACTCAAGTAATAAGAGTAGTAGCACAAAGGAGACAATCTAAGATGGCAGAAGGTAGAAGGCCTTAGTTTCTTCTGGTCCTGGGAATTCAGCTAGATAACTATCAAATCATTTTGAACACCTGCAAACTCAACCAGAAATCTAACAAAAGAATAATTGCAACTCTACAGATAGAAAAGTGACCACTTTCTACAAGGTAAGATGTGTGGAGAAGTGAATCTGAGGTGATATATCAAAAGATAAACCACAGGAAGAGGTAGCCTCTGTAATCTGGCATCAGAAAGTGATATAGCAGAGAAGCACAAAATCAGAACTTTTAGCAGTCTGTTCCAGTGAAGAATGTCCCTGCCTGAAAGGCTGTCAGGTGGTAAAGCAGGGCAGAATCCTGGTTGGGACAGTGGTATCAGGATCACCAGTGTCATAGGAGGACTGGGGGTTGCCTGGGTGTAGAAGAGTTCCCAGGCATCAGAGCAAGTAAGCTAGCTGCAATCAATGAACCCAGGAGTGGGTTTTCAGCTTGGCATTGCCATAAACCTCAACCATGGCACAGTTGGGTGGCTTATGTTCATGCAATGGCTCAGTAAGCAACAGAACCAGAGAGATCCTCTTTCCACTCCCAGGAAGACAGGAGCTTGCAGGGTTTGGAGACTTGAAACAGGGTCACCACCTGAGATAGAAACACTTGGCCACTGGCTGGGTGAACACAGAGTGCAGATGGAGACTAGGGAGACAGGATGATTGACTGCTTTTCCCTGAGGGCACACTGAGGAGTGAGGCCCTGAGCTCTCAGCACCTGGGAGACAGCATTTTCATTCCCATCTTCTAAAGCAGAACAGAAAGCCTTCAGGGAACAAAAGCCACATAAAGAAATCTGGAGCATTTACTTAGCTTGGCTCCTTGGCAATAGTGATGCAATTCCACCCAGGGAAAAACAACTGAGAATCAGCATAAACAGGGCCCTTGCCCAGAAGATCAGCAAGAACAACTGGCTAAAATCAAGTTTACCAATTATAGAAAACTGCAAAACTCCAGTGCTAGGGGAAAATAGTGTACAGAATTCATGCTTTTCCCCCTCAGGATTCTTTAGTCTTTCCATTTAAATTTTTTTCCTTTCCTTTCTCAACCTATTTTGTATTTTATCAATGCTTTTTTTAAAAATCTTTTTTAATTTTCATTTTTACAGCTACAATCTATCCTTTCATTTTATTTAATTTTATTTTTGCACATATATAAGTTTTTATTTCCTTACTATTTTGGGATACAGTTTTCTAATGAACAGAGCAGAATGCACACAGGATCCTCTTTTTAAATTTCTTTATTCTTTTAATTTCTAATTTTTGTTTGTGTCAGATCTCTTCAGGTTTCTTTAGTTTATGTTTTGGAGGTTATTGTCATTTTAGTATTTTGTTCAGTCATTCACCTATTCTTCTCTGGACATAATGACAACATAGAAAAATTCACCTCAAAAAGGAGAACAAAAGGCAGTACTGACTGCCAGGGACCTAATCAGTATGGATAGCTATAAGTAAGATGTCAGAACTAGAGTTCAGAATAAGGACTATAAAGACACTATAAAGACACTGGTTTTAAAAAGGCATAGAAGACACTAGAGAATTCCTTTCTGGAGAAATAGAAGAAATAAAATCTAATCAAGTCAAAATCAAAAAGGCTATTAATAAGATGCAAATAAAAGTGGAGGTTCTAACTGCTAGGATAAATGAGACAGAAGAGAGAATGAGTGATATAGAAGACTAAATGATGACGAATAAAGAAGCTGAGAAAAAGAGAGATAAACAAGTACTGGATCATGAGAGGAGAATTCAAGAAATCAATGATACCTTAAAGTGAAACAATATTAGAATAATTGGGATCCCAGAAGAGAGAGGGAGAGAGAGCGCATGGTAGAAGGTATATAGGAGCAAATTATAGCAGAGAACTTCTTCAATCTGGGGTAAAGAAACAGGTATTCAAGTTCAGGAGGCACAGAGAAAACCTGTCAAAAATAATAAAAATAGGTCAACACTCCAACATGTAATAGTGAAACTTGCAAACATCTGAGACAAAGAGAAAATTCTGAAAGGAACTCTGGACAAGAGGTCCATAACCTACAAGTAGAGTAGCAGTAGACTGACAGCAAACCTATCCACAGAGACCTGGCAGGCCAAAAAGGACTGGCATGATATATTCACATGCTAAAGGAGAAAAATATGCAGCCAAGAAAACTTTATCCAGCTAGCCTGTCATTCAAAATAGAAGGAGAGATGATCACCATACCAGGCCTGCAGGAAATATTAAAGGGAATCCTTTAAGAGGAGAGAGAGCCCAAAAGTAACATTGACCATAAAGGAACAGAGGCAATATACAGAAACAGTGACCTAACAGGGAATACGATGGCACTAAATTCATATCTTTCAATAGTTACTCTGAATGTTTCCAATAGTTACCCTAAATGCCCCAATCAAAAGACACAGAGTAGCTGATTGGATAGAAAAGCAAGACCTATCAATATGTTGTCTGCAAGACACTCCTTGTAGACCCAGAGATACTTCCAGATTGGAATTGAGGGGGTGGAAAACTATTTATCATGCTAATGGACATCAAAAGAAAGCTGGGGCGGCAATCCTTATATTAGACAAATTAGATTTTAAACCAAAGACTGTAATAAGAGATGAGGAAGGACACTATATCATAATTAAGGGGTCTATCCAACAAGAAGATCTAGCAATTGTAAATATTTATGCCCCTAACATGGGAGTCAATTATATAAGCCAATTATTAACAAAAGAAACACATCAATAATAATACAATAATAGTTGGGGATTTTAACATGCCACTCACTGCAATGGACAGATCATCTAAGCAGAAGATCAACAAGGAAACAATGGCTTTGAATGACATACACTGGACCAGATAGGCTTCAGATATATGTTTAGAGCATTGCGTCCTAAAGCAAGAGAATACACATTCTTTAGCAGTGCACATGGAACATTCTCCAGACTAGATCACACACTGAGTCACAAATCAGGTCTCAACGAGTACCAAAAGATTGGGATCATTCCCTGCATATTTTCAGACCACAGTGCTTTAAAACTAGAACTCAATCACAAGAGGAAAGTTAGAAAGAACTCAAATACACAGAAGCTAAAGAACATCCTACTAAACAATGAATGCTTCAACCAGAAAATTAAAGAAGAATTGAAAAGATTCATGGAAACAAATGAAAATGAAAACACAACTATTTAAAAACTTTGGGATGCAGCAAAGGTGATCCTAAGAGGGAAGTATATAGCAATACAAGTCTTTCTCAAGAAACAGGAATGGTCTCAAATACACAACCTAGCCTATCACCTAAAGGAACTAGAGAAAGAACAGCAAATCAAGCCTAAACCCACCAGGAGAAGAGAAAGAATAAAGATTAGAGCAGAAATCAATGAAATAGAAACCAAAAGAGCAGTAGAACAGATCAAGGAAACTAGGAGCTGGTTCTTTGAAAGAATTAAGAAGATTGATAAACCCCTGGCCAGACTAATCAAAAAAAAAAAAAAAAAGAGAGAGAGAGAAAGGACCCAAATAAATAAAATCATGAATGAAAGAGGAGAGATCAAAACCAACACCAAGGAAATACAAACAATTATAAGAACATATTATGAGCAACCGTATGCCAACAAATCAGGCAATCTGGAAGAAATGGATGCATCCCTAGAGATGGATAAACTACCAAAACTGAAGCAGGAAGAAATAGAAAGCCTGAATAAAGACAGTCTCTTCAAAAAATGGTGTTGGGATAACTGAACAGCCACATCTGGAAGGATGAAACTGGACCATTTTCTTACACCATACACAAAAATAGTCTCAAAATGAATGAAAGACTTCAGTGTGAGACAGGAATCCATCAAAATCCTAGAGAATAATAGAGGCAGCAATCTCTTCAACCTCAGCTACAGCAACTACTTCCTAGAAACATCGCCAAAGGCAAGGGAAGCAAGGGCAGAAATGAACAATTGGGACTTCAAGTTAAAAATCTTTTGTACAGGAAAGGAAACAGTTGATTAAAAAAAAAACTGACGGAAAGGAAACAGTTGATAAAATCAAAAGAAAACTGACAGAATGGGAGAAGATATTTGCAAATGTCTTATCAATAAAGAACTAGTATCCAAAATCTATAACGAATGTATCAAACTCAAAACCCAAAAAATGAAGAAACCATTCAATAAATGGGCAGAAGACATGAATAGACATTTCTCCACAAAAGACATACAAATGGCCAACAGACACATGAGAAAATGTTCCACATCACTGGGCATTAGGGAAATACAAATCAAAACCACAATAAGATACCACCTCACAGCAGTCAGAATGGCCAAAATTAATAAGTCAGGAGACAACAGATGTTAGAGAGGATTCAGAGAAAGGGAAGCCCTCTTACACAGTTGGTGGGAAAGCAAGCTGGTGCAGCCACTCTGGAAAACAGTATGGAGGATCCTAATAAAGTTGAAAATACTCTATAACCTAGTAATTGTACTACTGGGTATTTACCCCAAAGATACAAATGTAGTGATCCAAGGGGCTTTAGCACCCCAACGTTTATAAAAGCAGTAAGCAATGTTTATAACAGCAGTATATTTGTTCACAATAGCCAAACTATAGAAAGAGCCCAGATGGCCATTGACAGATGAATGGATGAAGAAGATGTAGTATATAGACACAATGGAATACTACTCAGCTAATCAAGAGAATGAAATCTTGCCATTTTGCAATAACATGGATGGAACTAGGAGGTATTATGCTAAGTGACATAAGTCAATCAGAGGAAGACAGTTATGATATGATCTCACTCATATGTGGAATTTAAAAAACAAAAACAGAGGATCATAGGGGAAGAGAGGAAAAAATAAAACAAGGCAAAATCAGGGAGAGAGACAAACCATAAGAGACTCTTAATCATAGGAAACAAATTGAAGTTTGTTGAATAGCGGAGTGGGGGGGTGGGGGGGTGCAGATGAGCTAAGCGGGTGACGGACATTAAGGAGGGCTGTGATTTAATGAACACTGGGTTTTATATAAGACAAATGAATTGCTGACCTCTAATTCTGAAACTAATAATACATTATATGTTAGTTAATTGAATTTAAAGTATAGTCAAAGGCAAAAACAAAAAACAAAAAGGAAAGTGCATATGAATATCCATTGCTTCTTTTATTAGGTTCACATAGCTCTTACACATGTGTATAAACACACTACATTCAAAAGTTTCAACAAGCTCATTATATCCTGACTTGCAAGTTGTATGTACAATAAAGAGAAAGAAATTTTTAAAAATAAAATAAAAAAGAGTAGTAGCATATTTAAAAGCAAGAAAGGTAAACACCAAAGAATAAGCATCCCTCCTGGATGAAAAGAAGGGAAGAGAGAGAAAGAAAAGTATTAAATTTCTTAAATATAAAAAGAATTACAAAAACAAACAAAAATAAAACAGCCCATGTTCTTTAAGAAAAAAAAATAAAAAGAAAATATTACATAGTGGAATTAAAACCCAATATGTAAATTATATGTAAATGAGCTTACTCACCTATTAAGAAAAATCAGATTTGATCCTACGCCAAGCACCAACTCTAGGATGTATATAGGAAACACACAGAATTCGTGATAGGCAACTGTAAACAAACAAATAAAAATTAATATTGCTGAATATCAAACTACATGAATTTTAACACAAAATATTAAATGTGACACAAAGAATAATATAATTAATAAGGTCAACCTAATAGATATATATCAATTACTAAGTAGAGAATATATATTCGTTTTCAAATGCCCTATAGAATATCAACAGTCATGCCTACTTGAGTAGGCTACATTTCATAATCAATAAGGTAAGTCTGACTGATACATACAAACTTGGGCCAAAGAGAGAAAACATTGATCAATACTTTACAATTTTACATACATGATATCTAGAATTGAATTTTAAAAATAGACATGCCATGATACAGAACCAAGGAACTTAAAAACAAAAGAAAAAAACAAATACTAACAGATACAAAGATGATTGAGATATTGGAGTTATTAGACATGGGTTGTAAAAAACTATGATTAATGTATTTGAGGATGGATGAAAAGTAAAGATTTCTACCATATAATTGGAATCTATGTAGAAAATCCAACAATAATTATGGAAATTTAAAATGCTATCATTGAAATTAAGTATTCAATTAATGGTTCCAAACCAGATTAGACTAGTAGAAATTAGGATTAGCATTGATTTAAGATGGAAAATACTTCAATATAACAAATGGAGAAAGTCTTTGGAGTCCCAAAAGTAGATATTATGAGGCAGAAGCAATAAAGAATGAGAGCCAAGGGGCACCTGGGTAGCTCAGTCAGTTAAGCAACCGACTCTTGATTTCAGCTAAGGTGAAGATCTAAGGGTCCTGAGATCAAGTTTCAGGTCAGGCTCAGATGCTCAGTGCAGAGTCTACTTGAGATCTCTGGCTCCTTCTGCTCCTCCTCCTGCACACTCTCTCTTTCTTCAAAAAAAAAAAAAAAAAAAAAAAAAGAGAGAGAGAGAGCCAAGAAGTCTCCAAAATTTATGTAAGATATCAAGCCAAACTTTAAAGAAAAATTTTTTTCTTCAAGCAAAAAAAAAAGGAAGGAAGAAAGGGAGGGAGGGAGGGAGGAAGGAAGAAAAAGGAAAAGAAAAACCATCATCACTAGTCACAGGCTTTGAGAGATGGAATAGTGATATCTGGAAGGAGGCATAAAGGAAATGTCTGAGATGCCATTTAAATTCTATCTCTTGACCCAGTTGGTGGTTATACAAGTATTTTCACTGTGTTAGAAAAATTAACAAAGTTCAAGACTTGTACTTTAAAAAAAATTATTTATTTATTTGAGAGAAGGCAGGGAGGGGCAGAGAGAGGAGAGAGAAAGAATCTCAAGCAAATTCCCCACTGATAATGAAGTTCTGTGCAGGGCTAGATCTCACCACCCCGAGGTCAAGACCTGAGTCAAAATCACAAGTCAGATGCTTAACTGACTGTGCAACCCAGGTGCCCTTAGATTTGTGCTTTTTACAGTACAAATGCATTTAAGTTTTAAAAGTTTAAAAAGATAAATTTCTGTTTCTTGTTTGGCAACCTACTGCTCTCCCTACACCGTCTCCTGATTGCCACTGAACCCACAGAAGGAGGGAGCGTGAGTAACACTTTAGAAGAAACAGGATGTAACATTATATAGGATCTGAAAAATAAAATCTGTCCCTTCTTGCTTAGCAGATTTCAAAAGAAAAAGAAAGGAATGGGGGGAATGAATACAGACAGTACATATCCTTCTGTGCCTCCTCTTTTAATGAAGCTCAAAGAGGGAATGTCCAGTAAAACATATTAAACTATATTTAGAGAGACCAGGACCACTGGAAAGCCTGGATGGTGCTGGAATTGTCTCCCTGTCAAGTTTGGGCAGCTTAAAGCCTCTAGCAGAGGAACCCCTCCCATGAGTAATATTAACACGGTGGAGGATAATGGTGCTGCGCTGTTGGTGGAAGATGTCCAGATAAATGACCTACATGAGGCAGCCCTCCAGGCTTCCCACAGCGGAGGTGCAGACATTGCCAGGAGCACCCACAGGGCAGTGGTTATGGGAGCGGCCAGGGAGGCAGAGGCTGTGTTCCAGCAGAGCAAGCAGGGGTCTCATGTCAAAACAAAGTGGCTGCTGTGTGTTGGGATTTACTGTTCAGGGCACCAGCTTCTGTAGGAGGTGCCAATAGTCACTCCAAGAAGTGGAAAAGCATCAGTGGCATCAGCCATACCTGAATATTTACTAATACAAAAATCAGAACCCACATCAGCCACTCCTCAACAGAAATTACTGAGTAACTGGGGAACAGGCAGAGAGCTGAGGCCTCCCCTGTTCTTTCCCTGTAAGGACAAAATAGTTCCCCTTAGACTTCCAGACTCCAATATGAAAAGGTGGAGGAGGTTGGGTGCAACCATAAAAGACTATTCCCTAAGGACCTATTCTGAGACTGAGCATTACCTAAGGCTTACAATTTACCTAAGACTGAACAGTCTTACAAAGCTAAATCAGTTCTAGTAAAGAATTAAACTCTGAATAGATCAAGTGTTTAAACAGAGACACTGTATCAACTGACACATAAAAAGAGATGAGATTGCCTAGGAAATAAAAATAACTGCATATTTTTTTATGCATCAAAGCATAGGGCACCAGTTTATGGCCCCGCTACATCAAAGAAACTAATTAAATAGCACATACCATTTCACACCTTCTAAAGCAATAAAAATATAAAATAATGATAATTCTAAATGCTGGTAAAGTCATGGTAACGTTATTGTATTTATACACTGCTGACAGAATAATTAGAACATAATTTAGCAATGAAATGCATGAATTACAAGGAGACTCATGAATTATAAGTAAATCTATGGTAGTAGGTTCTTCCTAAGGAACTATTTTGGAAAAAACCATTGCAGCATTATTTGCAAAATAATAATAATAATAATAATAATAAAGAGTAACTAAAATGGCTGACAGAAAATAATTTAATAAATTCTGGTATGTCAACTCCATGAAATATTAGACATCCATTCCAATGTAATTATTAAAAGCTGCATTGGGATATGTAATTACTTAGGAGAAAGACAAAATAAATGGAATATAAAATTATATATTAAGCTTCCAACAATATAAAAATTCCTTATGCATTTGAATAAAGTCCAGAATAACAATGAATATTAAGGGAAAAATTTATAATGGAAAATTATAAATTTATAATGGAAAAAATGATGTAACCATGGAGAGTGAGAACATAAAGAATGGTTTATTTTCTTTTTTAAAAAAGCATTTTTGCAATTCTAATATTATTTTGCAATTTTACATTCAAAATAATGAACCAATCACCTTCTTCGGAAATCAGATTCTGACTTCATGATTGGGTTTCTCTAATTTGCTGCCCTCTTTCCAAAAAACAACAAAACAAAAAAGTTACAAGCCCTGGAGCCTTATTTTTTTTTTAAGATTTTATTTATTTATTTGACAGACAGAGATCACAAGTAGGCAGAGAGGCAGGCAGAGAGAGAGAAAGAGGAGGAAGCAGGCTCCCTGCAGAGCAGAAAGCCCGACATGGGGCTCGATCCCAGGACCCTGGGATCATGATCTGAGCCGAAGGCAGAGGCTTAACCCACTGAGCCACCCAGGTACCCCAACCCTGGAGCCTTATTATTTGGGTTTGATTCTGGGCTTTTCTACTTACTAACCATGAGACCTCAGGCAAGTTCCTTAACCTCTCTTTGCCGCCGTTTTTCATCTATAAAGCACCATTATAATAATAACAACCTAACTGTGTAGTAGAGAGGATTAGATAACTTTTATATTAAGGCACTTTATATTTTTATATTAAAGCACTTCAGAAAAAGTCTCAGCAATTAGTAAGAATTCTGAGAGAGTTAATTGTTGATATTGTGTTCTTGTCATTTTGCTTTGCTGGATGATGTGAGTAGCACATCATGGATTCTGAACAAAGCATGTGGCAAATACTAAATGATTCTTGAATTGAATTAGCTTCACAATCTAATGAAAGAGTCCCAGTACATCTGTCTTTTTGTTTTGATTCTTTTTGTCTGTTTGCAGCATAATGTGTATGATCTCTTCTGTTGGTATTGAATGGGTGATTTTACTAGCAAACAAATTGAGTTATTAAGTTAGAATGTTCTTTCTTCTTAGCAGTGTCTTAAAAGCAAAATAAATACTGAGTCCATGCAGCTGACTGATGATGTTCAGACAAAATGTTCTAAGTATCTGAATTTGCCACTTTTCAACATGTGTTGTGGTTGTTGTCGTGATGCAAACAGACTTGGTATGTTTTGCCTTTGTCTTCATCAGCTACATTTGCCAAACTGTCACAATCAGTGATCTCTGAGTTTCCCACAGGAGCATTTAAGACCATAATCAATCATTTAATGCTAAACCATGAGATGTCATAGGCTCTTTCACTCTCTGATCATGTGTACAGAAGTACAGAAGTGTACAGAAATAAAATACAAGTGTACAGAAGTGTACAAGTGTACAGAAATAAAATAATATGGAATTTTACCTAAAATAAGATTTTATTCTTTTCTAAGTTCTTGTCTTCACAATACACTCTTTAAGTGAGATAAAATGAATACCCTAGAAAACAATCATTTGAATTAAAAATAACCAAAATAGGGGCATCTGGGTGCCTTAGTCGGTTGAGAAGCTGGCTCTTGATTTTGGCTCAGGTCATGATTCAGGATCATGGGATTGAGCTCGGCATCAGGATCCACACTCAGCAGGGAGTCTGCGTGGGATTCACCCTTCCTCTCCCTCTGCCCCCTTTCGACCATTTCTCTCTAAAATAAATAAATAAATAAATCTTTAAAGAATAATAATAATCAGAATATATTCTGGCCTTCCTTTACCTTTCTCTAAATATTTCTTCTCTTTCCTTCTTTTACTTAACCGTAACTCACCTCTACCTTTCTGTATCTCTCGTGTCTTTTTTCCTCATATATGTTCTATATGTTCCCTTTTAGAGCCTGATCACACAGGTGGGTGAGCTGTCTGTGTTGATTTTTGCCATTGACACTGGATGAAATGGAACTCCCACAGTCAAGACCCAGTAACACAAACACCCCAATCTTTAAACAGTAAGTTATATTTCTCATTCACGCTCATAGTCCATCCTGGTCTAGCTGAGGCTCTGCCCCATGTCATCCTCAGTCTGGGAAACAGGCTAATACAACAGCCATTCTCTGGAGTCAACATATCAGAGAGAAAGACTGAGAGGTAAGTCACGAGTTAGCTCTTAAAAGTGTCTTCTGGAAATGATCAGTATCACTTCTTACATTTCACTGACAAGGCAAGTTGCATGGCCACAGCTAACTTCAAAAGGCAAGAAATTGCCATTCTACAGATTTCAAGGACAATCACAAATTTCTCTGAGATTTTACTAATGACTACTATGAAGAGCAACCTAAAAATAGAGATAGTGTGATTCCCTACACCCACACACGTAAGTAATAAGAGATGTGATCCCTTCTGGTATATACCAAACATTTAAAACTAATACTCATCCTTTCATTTAAAATTAATTTTTATACAATTTTTCTTTATTTTGCATTCTTTCTTATTCAAGAAAAATAGCTTTATGAGATGATAAATCTGTAGCTCCTTCAGACAACCAAAAAAAAAAAAAAGAAAGAAAGAAAGAAAGAAAGAAAGAAAGAAAGAAAGAAAAGAAAACCCATTTTCTACTCTTTGCAGAAAAAGACTTTAGTACCAAACTATGTATATTTGTTGGTTTGTTTGTGTGGTGGATTGGTTTATAGGTTGGTTATATTTGATTTAGGTAATTCCCCAAACTTAGCAAACCATAAAATAATGAAACATGTGGTAAGAGATCTTTCTCTGAGAAGTCATAGGTATTTACCTAAGAGAGCTAAGTCAAGTCTAAAGGAAAATTTAGAACTTTTATTCCATTACATGGCCATTGGGATTAAAGTAATAAAAACTCTCTGACCCATTTGTTCTGATTTATCTGCATTAGAATTTTCCAGTAAGTGGTGAAACTTGTGATCAGCATTGAAACTACTGACATATATTTTGCATTCAGGTAGTTTCCTCCAGTAGTCTGATTTTGATCATGCCACATTTGTTTTGTTTCTCAGATGAAAAGAGAGTCTGACTCTACATATAAATAAAGAAAACAATTATTATCTAACTGACAAATTATTAATTATTGCTTTATAGCGTCTCTATTGGAGCATTCTGAGCTGAGGGAATATTGTTTAAGCACTACCACTTATTTATTTCTACTTTCACCTCACTTTTACAACTTTTTCCATGCCTGTAAGAACACTCTTCCCCAAAGATCTCAAATAAGTACTTGAATAAAACTACAATATAAGCATAGCTATAAAGAATGCATTTAATTTCAAGGGCTGCTATAAAGAATTTTACAAATGGCATGACAGGGTCCTTTTATTGTCCCCGATTTCATTACAGAGCCTTCCTAACAGCCCTCCTGAGAGCAAAGGTAAGATAGTGTCAATCCTTTTTATCAATTCGCTTGGTTACAAAAGAAGAACATTATCCTGACATTATGGCTATTGTTCTAGTTATTTGCAGGGTCCCCATTGTAACTTTCCCTGAAATATAGTGCTGAACCTAGATGCAGTTTTGGAAGAACCTGTGAGTATTGTCGGCATTAATGGGATAAGCTCAAATTTTGCCCAAGTAAGCTGAAAAGGAAACAACTCATTAGCTAAAAAACCAATGTCTTCCAGAATCAGCACTGGTACCCAAACAAGTTAAGTGGCAAAAGAGAAGTTCTGCTTCTCTTCTGAAAGTTTCCTAATGAAAGCACATCTGAACCAGCTGTTACTCGGATATCTGTCAAGGCTTAAATGAGTAGGTACTAGAGAATTCCTCCTTCTAAATCAGGATATACCAAAACAGAGTCCACAGATTTTGGAGTTCCACAGATGATCTGCTGAAATTTTTAATTTTGTACATTTGTGATGGTTATACTCTAAAACAAAACAAAAAAGGAGGGGAAAATGCATAATCAGAGGACACATGCTAGTCTGGGAATCTCAAATGCCACAAAGCAAGCACATCTGTCGTCAATCTGTGCTTGTGTTTTCAGAAGCAATTGCATGTTAACAAAAAGCACTCATAATTGTGTTAAGGAGAGTTTTTGAAGAGTCTCAAAGATGGCATACTAAAGGAAAGAAGGAAGATATGAAGGAATCTGTATGATCCCATTTATATGAATTTCAGGAAGAAGAAAACTAGCTTCAAAATAGTGCCTACACCTATGGCAAAGCGGTGGATGGTGACAGTACTGATTGCAAATGGATATGAAGTAGTCCTTTGGGGATCTATAAATATTTTATATCTTGATTCATGAGGTCATTACTCGGATGAATATAGAAGTAAATAGTGTGGGGGTGCCTGGGTGGCTCAGTCGCTTAAGAGTCTGCCTTTAGCTCAGGTCACGATGTCAGGGTACTGGGCTCCCTGCTCAGTGGGGAGTCTGCTTCTTCCTCTCCCTTTGGCTCTCCCCCCAACTCATGCTCACTCTCTCTCTCTTTCTCAGATAAATAAATAAACAAAGTGTATAAAATTCATACAACTTAAAACTTGATTCATTTACTTTATTATAGGTATGTCTGTTTCACTTCAATAAAATATCTTTTAAATATCAACATTATTAGTTTGAAATTGTTTTATTTTTGTTATACTTTTGTGTATCTGTATTGTTTCCAAGGTGTATAAGAATTATAAACATAAGAAATTAATACCCATTGTGAAGTTTATACAGCAATATGGTATACTGTAATTAAAGAATTCACTTCTGCATTAGGGGTTGTTGAGAAAAATTTTCTTTGAAAGATTTGTACAAGCAAAAGTTTGAGATATACTGCCCTGAGTTATGACACTTGTCACAGAACAATTTCTCCAAAACAGGAGGAAGCTGGGAATACAAGCCTGCTGTCTCAGAGACATTGCTCCTCAGCCATAAATGGATTCCATTTGGGTCAAAGAAATGATTCGTACTTCCTGCTGTGACCTAACAGGACCTCTGAGATAGAGCCAGAGTCTTAGAAATCCACGCATACAACACTTCTCTTTCCATTTTTGTGCCAGCATCAGACAGCCTTCCAGTTTTCCGTCTAATTCTCTGCTTCTGACCTGCTGGGAAACCGGCAAAGTGTTTCAAGTGATGGAGAAACTAAGGAATGAGGTCTTTGGTTTTAGGTCTAATGGCAGCTTGCTGACAAATGGTTTGAACTTGAGCAAATTATTTGAACTGTCTGAGCTTCAGTTTTCCCACTTTCTAATTTGGAAAAACTACTCCATAAGGATTTTTGAGGCTTTTATGTAAAAATATGCAAAGCACCCAGTACAGTAACTCAAAAAGGTGCTCAAAAAGTAACTATTACATAAAAAGTAAGTTAGAGACACTAAAACTGATTAAAAACCTAAAGCATAAAATTCATGGCTTTACCAAAGGCATTTTAGGACTGCTTTTTAAATGCTCAGAGGGTCAGTTCCACCTTCACCTAAATTCTAAGCTATGTTTCCAAGGACTGAGTTGTCAGAAGACTCCAGTATAGATGGCTTGTACTGTATTATATTCCTTACAGCTTGGGGGATCCTCCTGCTAATAAAACTGATCACTACTTCAAGGAGACAGCCTACCTAATGTGATTTCTAGCTATCCAGATAATGCAAACATAAAAATGTGTTTTGAAATTTTGTTTAAAAAATAGGACTCCAGGCGCCTGGGTGGCTCAGTGGGTTAAAGCCTCTGCCTTCGGCTCAGGTCGTGATCGCAGGGTCCTGGGATGGAGCCCTGCATCGGGCTCTCTGCTCAGCAGGGAGCCTGCTTCCCTCTCTCTCTCTCTCTCTCTCTGCCTGCCTCTCTGCCTCCTTGTGATTTCTGTCAAATAAATAAAATCTTTTTAAAAATAAATAAATAAATAAATAAATATTTTTTAAAAATAG
The DNA here is from genome assembly GCF_902655055.1 of Lutra lutra. Lineage (NCBI taxonomy): Eukaryota > Metazoa > Chordata > Mammalia > Carnivora > Mustelidae > Lutra > Lutra lutra. Next base: position 46,517,317 of record NC_062283.1, on the reverse strand, counting down.
GACTCCCCTATGTTAATGAGTAAAAAGACCTTATCGATTAATGGTTAAATGATATCTTGTATGATTTTTACCTCTATAGATCTATCTTTCTTTATTATAGGAATCCAGAATTATGCTGGGAGAAACCAAAGGTGATTATACAAATTCTGGTGGCCTGGGGGTTGGAGAGCTAATGGATAGTGAATAGGTTCATTAGGCATCTTGGGTTCCAGATACCTTCACAAGTGTTTGGCAGGAGATGGATCATAGGCCATATGATATGATACAGAAGATAGGATTTATTAGATATCAAAATCTAAAAAGGATCTCGGTCATATTTATGAATGCTTTGTGGTAGTCCAACAAGGAGGAATTCCTTACCTCCTGAAGAACTAAGCAAGCTGATCTGTGAGGTATATTTCAGAATGACAATTTTGTAGCTAAAATGTTATTTCCCATGCAGTTAAAATAGACCTGATTTTTCAGGTAATAACCAGCTGCTATATCCTGCTGCTCATTACTCCACAGAAATTGCGTAGATGGAGTTACTGTCCATGCAGCATAATGCTAAAATATGATAAAAGTGTTCAGTCCAAGTTCTAGGTATTTTATTTTAACAATACCACGTGTCCCGATATATTAAAATATATAGATATTTTTAAGTTTTTGTTCAGTTTTATTCAAATGTATGGCATGTTTATGGGCAAGTCATACTCATCAGAGGTATATAATCACACTATTATTGATACAACTTTGTCAATGCTTTGAATATGTTTAATTTAGTAGCTGTAGAATCACTTCAGACTATTTCTTCAGGGCTGCTAAAACTGTAGTTTTACAATGTATAAATAATCAGATATATCTCCAGAATAGAATTTTACTATAAGAACTCATAAGCCCATGTAAATGTTTGCCTACATTTCAAACATTTAACTCAACTTCCTGAAATTTAACCATGGAAAGAAATTTATGAAGTTCAAGTAAAAAAAAACCCATGTTCTTTATTGCCGATTATAATGAATTCTGAACCAATCAATAACTCAACAATTTCATTGTTTACCCACTATATGCCAGAGCTGGGTCAAGCCTTAGTGATATTATCCTACCAAGATCCAGTCCTTGATGTTTAGGAGGTCAGGTATTGTCAATTAGCCAAAAAATGAAGTTCATCTGCAGACTTCACTTCTGATCCATAATCCATAACTCTTAAAGATGGGGAAATTGTGCCTGCAGAACACCAAACAACCAGGCAAGTTGTTTGCTTTTGCTTTCTTTTAGTGCTTTTTCAAATGCAAACCCATATAAGAAACTTCCAATATACTGCATTTTGAGTCTTTATTTCATCAGTCTTTACATTTCTTCCATTATCTTTGAAGTAGATATATAGATACACAGAAATTTCTTATGAGTTCACCATATTTGTAAAGATCAGCACTTCCTCTTTATATATCAATCTTAGCATTTATCTCTACCAATACTCCAAACTCCAATAGATTGAGATTCTTGGCAATAAATACCATGGACTTTGCAAGTTTGATATCAATTGTTTCTACACAATAAATACCGAAAGAATGAATAAGTGAATGCATATAAGAATGAAAAATGTAGTGTAATTAAAATTCTGTATATGTAGATCAAAATAATATTAATGCAACTTAAGTGGGGGGAAAAAGAAATACCAAAATTAAGGAACTCTATTATTAAAAGTTATGTTGCAATTTAGAGAGAAAAAAACTACTTCTGCCAAGAAAATAAAAGCAATTCTCAATTTTTGAGTTGAAGAGAGATGCAGTATTCTATTACTGGAGGGTGTTGGCAAGGGATCCCAATTAAGAAAGGTTTCTAAGTTGAATAGAAGGACTTAAAAAAAGTCTTGGTGCTTGTCTTCTCATTATTAATTTATTCCTACCTTATAGGATCAACTTTATCATAGGAAGAATATTTTTAAATTCAAATGGTTTTCTTATGAAATGTTTTCAGAATGACAATTTTATTCATATCTAGAATTCATATTTTAGAACCTATTGATAAACTTTTTGTAAAATATTCACATATATCTAGCAAACATTAGTATTTTTATTTTGTATTTTAAAAGAGCTAACATTACACAGAACTCCAATAGTCAAGTAATCAGACGTATCTTGCTAGATAGCATGCTGCATAGCATTGACTCTAAGGCTGGATAGCCTGGCCTTGGTTTAAGATGAATTTTGGCCTGAATTTAGAAGAATTTTACAGAGGATAGAAAAACTTCCAAAAGGACAATGCCAAGAACCTAGCCTATGACCCAGCAATTCCACTTGTGGGGATTCATCCAAAGGAAATGAAATCACTATCTTGAAAAGATATTTGCACCCCCATGTTCATTGCAGTGTTATTTCAATAGCCAAGGCATGGAAACAACTTAAGTATTCATTAATGGATTAATGGATAAAGAAAATGTGGGGATGGGTGTATATATAACAGAATATTATTCAGTCATGAAAAATCAGGAAACCTGTGATTTGCAACACTAGATGGACTTTTAGGCATCCTGCTAAGTGAAATAAGACAGAGAAAGACAAATACTGTATCATCTCATTTATATGTGGAATCTTAAAGAACAAACAAATGCATAGATAAAAAGATGGATAGGTGGTTGCCAGAGGTTGGGGGTGGGGTGCAAAATGAATGAAGATGATCAAAAGGTAGAACTTCCAGCTATATGATAAATAAGTTCTGGGATGTAAAGTACAGCATGGAAAGTATGGATAATATTAATGTATTGTACACTTGCAAATTGATAAGAGAATAGATCTTAAAAATTTTCACCACAAAAATTTTTTTGTTACATTGTGTTGTGATGGATAACTAAACTTACTGTGATAATCATTTTGCAATACATCCATATATTAAATCATTAGGTTGTACACCTAAAAATAATAAAATGTTATATGTCAATTATGTCTCAGTAAAAAATAAAGGAATCTCATCTAAAATAAACAAACAAAAGGAACCAGAATATGAGATATTTGAGTAAGATTTAGGGCAAGTATCGTGAACTTGTCATCTCCTTTCAAGTTATTCTTTGTTTTCATATATGAAATAAAATTGTTATGATAAACTTCTTTTAAACATATTGTAAAAATTAAATTAGGAAATAGTAATTTATACGATGTTTAGATTTCTTAATAGAGCAAATGAAAATATATGAGACATACAAATTTCTGGATTATTTGCTCCAGCTCTTTCAAAAATACTGGTGGAATTTTGATCAGAATGGCATTAAAAGTATAGATTGCTCTAGGCAGTACATTTTAACAATGTTTATTCTTCCAATCCAAGAGCATGGAATGGTCTTCCATCTTTTTGTGTCTTCTTCAATTTCTTTCATGAGTGTTCTGTAGTTCCTCGACTACAGATCCTTTACCTCTTTGGTTAGGTTTATTCCTGGGTATCTTATGGTTCTTGGTGCTGTAGTAAATGGAATCGATTCTCTAATTTCCCTTTCTATATTTTCATTGTTAGTGTATAAGAAAGCCACTGATTTCTGTACATTGACTTTGTATCCTGCCACGTTACTGAATTGCTGTATGAGTTCTAGTAGTTTGGGGGTGGAGTCTTTTGGGTTTTCCATATAAAGAATCATGTCATCTGTGAAGAGAGAGAGTTTGACTTCTTCATTGCCAATTTGGATACCTTTTATTTCTCTTTGTTGTCTGATTGCTGTTGCTAGGACTTCTAATACTATGTTGAACAAGAGTGGTGAGAGTGGGCATCCTTGTTGTGTTCCTGATCTCAATGGGGAGGCTGCAAGGTTTTTCCCATTGAGGATGATATTTGCTGTGTGTCTTTCATAGATAGATTTTATGAAGTTCAGGAATGTTCCCTCTATCCCTATACTTTGAAGAGTTTTAATCAGGAACGGATGCTGGATTTTGTCAAATGTTTTTTCTGCATCAATTGAGAGGACCATGTGGTTCTTCTCTTTTCTCATATTAATTTGTTCTATCACATTGATTAATTTGTAAATGTTGAACCATCCTTGTATGGAACCAGAAGAGACCCTGAATCGCTAAGGAAATGTTGAAAAACAAAAACAAAACTGGGGGCATCACGTTACCTGATTTCAAGCTTTACTACAAAGCTGTGATCACCAAGACAGCATGGTACTGGCATAAAAACAGACACATAGACCAGTGGAACAGAGTAGGGAACCCAGATATGGTCCCTCAACTCTATGGTCAAATAATCTTCGACAAAACAGGAAAAAATATACAGTGGAAAAAAGACAGTCTCTTCAATAAATGGTGCTGGGAAAACTGGACAGCTATATGTAGAAGAATGAAACTCGACCATTCTCTTACACCGTACACAAAGATAAACTCAAAATGGATAAAAGACCTCAACATGAGACAGGAATCCATCAGAATCCTAGAGGAGAACATAGGCAGCAATCTCTTCTATATCAGCCACAGCAACTTCTTTCAAGATATGTCTCCAAAGGCAAAGGAAACAAAAGTGAAAATAAACTTTTGGGACTTCATCAAAATCAAAAGCTTCTGCACAGCAAAGGAAATAGTCAACAAAACAAAGAGGCAACCCACGGAATAGGAGAAGATATTTGCAAATGACAGTACAGACAAAGGGTTGATATCCAGGATCTATAAAGAACTCCTCAAACTCAACACACACAAAACAGATAATCATATCAAAAAATGGGCAGAAGATATGAACAGACACTTCTCCAATGAAGACATACAAATGGCTATCAGACACATAAAAAAAATGTTTATCATCACTAGCCATCAGGGAGATTCAAATTAAAACCTCATTGAGATATAACCTTACACCAGTTATAATGGATAAAATTAGCAAGACAGGAAACAACGTGTGTTGGAGAGGATGTGGAGAAAGGGGAACCCTCTTAAACTGTTGGTGGGAATGCAAGTTGGTGCAGCCACTTTGGAGAACAGTGTGGAGATTCCTCAAGAAATTAAAAATAGAGCTTCCCTATGACCCTGCAATTGCACTACTGGGTATTTACCCCAAAGATACAGATGTAGTGAAAAGAAGGGCCATCTGTACCCCAATGTTTATAGCAGCAATGGCCACGGTTGCCAAACTGTGGAAAGAACCAAGATGCCCTTCAATGGACGAATGGATAAGGAAGATGTGGTCCATATACACTATGGAGTATTATGCCTCCATCAGAAAGGATGAATACCCAACTTTTGTAGCAACATGGACGGGACTGGAAGAGATTATGCTGAGTGAAATAAGTCAAGCAGAGAGAGTCAATTACCATATGGTTTCACTTATTTGTGGAGCATAACAAATAGCATGGAGGACAAGGGGAGTTAGAGAGGAGACGGGAGTTGGGGGAAATTGGAAGGGGAGGTGAACCATGAGATACTATGGACTCTGAAAAACAATCTGAGGGGTTTGAAGTAGTGGGGGGTGGGAGGTTGGGGGAACCAGGTGGTGGGTATTAGAGAGGGCACGGATTGCATGGAGCACTGGGTGTGATGCAAAAACAAGGAATACTGTTATGCTGAAAATTAAAAAAAAAAAAAGAAAATATATGAGACAAAAGGAGAGTTCCATTAAAAGTCATATTTGTTAGATTATTTTATCAGCTTTGATAAATTATTTTATTCAGCATATATTTATTGAGAAACATTATATACATTATATACCAGTCATGGTGCTAGATGCTGAAAATCACCAAATTATAATTCTCACAACAATCTAATGAAGTAGGCATTATCTTTTAAAATATACTCTAAACTCTCTGGAATATGGTAGACACACATTACATATTTACCAAATGAATGAATAAGTGCAAAGTCGTTTTGATAAAGAATACCAGGCAACTGACCCCAAAACACTCATGGCTTAAATTCAGTTTGTTCTAGCTCAGAGTCTATATCATTACTCAAGTGAGAGTCAAGAGGAATAAATATATATATATATATATATATATATATATATATATATATATATATATATAGGTATATATATGGGTATGTATATATATAGGTGTGTGTGTGTATATATATATATATATGTATATAGGTATATATGTATGTATGTATATATATAGGTATGTATAAATCACCAAAGCTCTTATTCCTCATAGGACCTGGAATTCCAATTTCTACACTCCCATCATGATCTATAATATTGCTGAGAATTCTGCTCAGATGCTCAGGCTCTCGATCACCAAAAAAGGAAAACCAACGCTAACTATCACTTTCATTTTTTTATTCTCTTTTCTTGAGATCTTAAATCCTCTAATCCTTACTGCCTGGGTAATACTCAAGAGTTCAAACTGATATCTTATGTTTTATTCACGTTTCTAGTTGTTCTCAAGCTACTTCATGATTACCAGAATCAAACATCAGGACTGGGATTTTAACAGCAAAAAAGGTTAGTATACCAAACACAAATCTTTAAATAACAAGTATCCTGGTTGGTCTTTTCCCCATTAGTAAAAGTACTAAATCTAAAAACTTTGGCATAAATCTTTTGATTGACATATCACCAATTATGATCTCCAGAGTTCCTGCATGGGATAAACTGAGGCATTTATTAAACATATGGTTTCTGAACCCCATTCCCAATGTACTGAATTAAAATAGTGACAATGGAATAGGGAATTTTTATTTTTAATTTTCTACCTTATTCTTATTTTCATTGAAATTGAAGACTTACTATTGATCCTGTTGTGTGCAAAGAGATAATCTGGTTACATAAGATATTTACTTAACATTTGATGAGAAATTACAGGATTTAAAAATATATTTTCACATTATGAATTTCTTAGAATCTGGTATACTTAATGGTATAGTAGAATTAAGTAAAAACTAAAATTTGTCAACTTTGCTTTAGACAGCTATTATGCAAAACACACTATTTTATGTCCAGATAGAGTTTAATCCTCAAAAAGCAAGGAAATCTATGCATGTATGATATTCTAGAGTTTTCTTAGTTTCATAGTGTTATTGTCATGATTGTTGTTTTTGTTTTTATTAAAGAAGAGTTAAAACAAAATTTAAAGATTGGAATTATTAGTAAAAGCTTCAGAAAATAAAGCCTGTGAAGCCTATTCTATTGTTTTAAACGTTCCCATTGCCAAACTACAATTTTTTTCTTAAACGTAAAAAGCTGCTGGGCTTAAACATTATAGGACTGATTACAATTAAAACTTTGGCTTCTAGATATTTTCTAAATAGAAAATGTCAGAAGACATTACATCTTTTCAGGACCTTTTGGCTACAGATTTATTAATAGCTTTTCAAGATGTAGAAAAAGCTGCTTTAACATTTATTCCTTTAGTAAATAGCTTTTGTATTGAGGAAGGAGAGTTTGCTTGTTTGTTGTTTGCTCATTTTTTCTGAAGGCCAAACTAGTTCCAGCCACCAGGACATTGATAGCCATAATAAATTTAAGTCAGAATATCAGAAGGATTTAATTGTGAAATACAAACTTAATTCAGACAAGTGTTATTAGCCTTGTAGGTAAAATGCTGGAGCATCCAATCATGAAATAAGCTATGATAAAGTTTTAAAAATTAATTTAGAATGAAACTAGAACCTTGTAGCAAAGTATGCCATAAAACAGACGAATTATATTACCTGTAGAGTGTCTCTCACTTACAAAGCCTAGAATTGTCTATCATCTCAATTTCTATGAGTATATTATTTATCCGCAGCGGTATTATGAGGTAGTGATGTATCCAAACTTTAGGATCAGCCAATAACCAACTGAGATCTTGAGAAAGTTACTCTTTCAACTTCAGATTCTTTATTTGTAAAATGGGAATAATAAAAGATCTAAGTCACACACCACTGAGTAACTCTAATAAGATAATATAAAATATGTGACATAATGCCTGACACATAGAAAATGCTCCACAAATGTTATGTTCACATTTTTCCTTGTTTCTTTTATTTTCTTTAGTTTTTAATGCCATATTTTTAGTAATTACTCATTTTTTGAGTAATTCTATAGATAGTCAAAGCAGGAACAAAATGTCAATAACTTAAAATTCCTTTTTAAAAACCCATTATGGTTTGGGGTCATTTTTCTTTATTCTTATCCTTCCCACAAAATATCTACTCTCTCTCTCTCTGATGTTCTGTACAGTTACTTTCTACTCAATATCATATCCTCCACCCAAATTTATCTCCCTTTCTAGGCATTAAAAAATGTTTTTATTTTTTTCAGTGTCTTCCTAACGTGTCATTCTCTCATCAACTTCATCATAAAATATTGAAAGATATAAGGTTAACAGATGTGACTTTTGTACAAATACATGTTCAAAATGCTTCTTTACGTAAAATGTCACCCTTAACTGTCATCTTAACTGCCACCCAAATATCTCTCTCTTACCTTCTTTTATCCTTGGATCTTCACTCTCCTGATGCCCTGTCTCCTTCCTCTCTGCCTCCCATAGCCGTCTCTATCTGTCAATACACATTAACCTACTATCGTGAGTTTTTCCCTGGCCATCCTCTTCAAAATTTCCTATTTTAGTCTTTGGACTGTTATCTGAACTTTTCAAATACACATCTAGTCTTTAAATTTTTACCTAATCTTGTCAGCAAACAATTTATTTGCTTATGTCTTTTTTCTCTAGATACAGTTTACTGAATATAGAAACACTGATTTTTTTTTAAAGATTTTATTTATTTATTTGACAGAGAGAGATCACAAGTAAGCAGAGAGGCAGGCAGAGAGAAAGGAAGGGAAGCAGGCTCCCTGCTGAGCAGAGAGCCCTATGCAGGGCTCGATCCCAGGACCCTGGGATCATGACCTGAGCCAAAGGCGGAGCCTTTAACCCACTGAGCCACCCAGGTGCCCCGAAACACTGATTTTTACTAATATATCTAAATATCTGTATCTATTCAGTGTTAAGTGTTCAGTGTTGTAGAGATGGATATTAGTTTGAATCCTAATTGTCTGCTTTTTAACTTTTATTTCAGACCAGTGAATATTCTGTGAAATTAACAAGCTTATTTTATAGTGTATATAGAAATGCAAAGAACCAAGAATAATCAAAATATGTTGAAAAGAAAAACATTTACAGGACCAAAGAGCAAGAGTTATAAAGGAATGGTAATTAAGTAATTAGACAGAATTCCATAGGACACGAATAGAAAAATAGGATACTGTAATATAACAGTACATGCAGAAACAGATCTACACATTTATGAAAACCTAATTTATGAAAAAAGTGTCACTGCATAAATAGCAAAGAGTGGCTAGTCCTTTAGGTACAAAGGATTGATTAAATATCCAAATATCAGAAATATCTATATCTTCACTCTACCTCATGCCATTTTCAGTAATTAATTTCATGTGGTTATGATCTAAATGTGAAAGATAAAATAACAAAGCCTTGTGTTTTTCAGATATTACTTTCCAAAGATATTGCAACAATACCTCCCAATCTACATGCTCTCCTACAGTCAAAGGAAGATAAATTATATTGGATATTATTATCTAAAATAATTATCCTTCCCACATCTGCTTAGGTGGTCCAGAAAAGGCTTTACAAAGAAAGTGACCATTTGAGATTTGTCCTTGTATGTAAGGTACTGACAGGTGGAATAACACGTGAAAAATATATAGATGGGAACCTGCAAAGAGTATTTGGGGAATAGTCAACAGGCCTGCTTAATTGTAACAAAGTACAGCTAGATTCAACACAGCATTTCAGTAAATAGATTAGAATAAAAAGAAACTGGAATTGTTTGTTCATAATTCATAGGAGGATATTAAATTCCTGCAAAATAATTTAGCAATGGAAATGGAAGGCGAGAGCAAGATTCAAGAGACTTTGCATAAAGAAAAGTACAGAAATTGGCAGCTAATTAAATATAGGCATGAAGAGCAAAGAATCTAAGATGATGCTGTGGTTTTGAACTCCAGTGATTAGTGAAATAATGGGTTCACTAACAAAGATGGAAAATCCCACAGTTCATAAAGCTAAAGAAAATTTAAGCGTTAGTTATTCGAGAACTTTCTCTCCATCTGTATATTATCATATGATTCTCCAGGAGGTGAAGATGCAGAGACTGAAGACAAGACTATTCAAATTTCAATCCTGGCTCTGCTATTTAATAGCTGTATCACTTTGGGCAAATTACATAAACTCTTTGTTTCAACTCCCTCATCTGTAAAATGAATAAAAATAACATGCCCTACTTCAAAAGACTATAAAGTGCATTGTCTGGCATACTTGCATAAGTGCTCGATAAGTGTTAGCTAGTATATTTACTACAATTTCAGTGAACATTTACAATACGTTGATAGATATTTGAGATATACATTCCGTAGACATGCACTGTAAAGTAAGACTGCACTACTGCTCCCCAAGGTGAATGCTCCACCTTTCAAAGAGATTGCGGCCCTCACAATGAAGAAATATGATAACTTTCTGTTGGTAAATTGTGGCCCACACAGATTTATCAGCCAAAATGTTTAAAATGGTAGGTGGAAAAACAGGAATTGAATCTAGGAGTAGTTAAAAAAGATTTGAAGAGCAAAAGAAAGGAGTCTCATAGACATAAAGAATAGACTTTCATCTCAATCAATCCATATATTGGCTCTTCAAATCCTGCTGCTGGAAGCTCCTTCCAATTAAACATACACATCTGTGATGTTTTGGATTTGCATCAGAAGATTAACTTTTCCATAATGAACCCTTACATCTTTTTTACACTCCTCGTTGATATGTATTACGCTATACAATGAAGCGTTTTTCTATCAGATGATTGTCCTCTAAGAGTATCATCCATATTTCGTGTAGTTTAAATATCATGTTAGTATTCTCCTGGAGGAAAATGGGGTTGTTCCACACCATCAAGAATTTTGTGTTATTGAAAAAGAATTCATGGATTTTTGTTGTTTGTCATCAATTTCTTGTGGAATGGTCACATTTTCAAAGGCTGTGGGATAGAAAAATCCTTCCTTTGCATGCTCGATGTGCCATGCATCTGGAGGAAGAGCATAGCTGCACACTTTGTACTGATCTGCCAGACTTCGAAGATACAGATGCAATAAGCCAATAACTCACGATTAATTTTGTACCAACAGAATCCTTTCATTCAGCTGAAAATTTCATCAGTTTCTACTGAATTGTATGTATATTTCTCATTAGGCTTCCACATAAACACTTCTCCTTGTTGACCAATATGAACACCTGAAAAACCGTGTGAGTGATGCATTTAATTTCATCTTAAAACAAAAGCCTTCAAGTATACAAAAATTATGATAACTTTATCCTTATGAAAACATAAGTAAAAGCCTTATGCTCAGTACAAGCTTCCAGATAGATGCCACATTAACAACTTGTGATTTTGGCAGTGAGTACCAATGAATAGTTAGATCTCAGAAAAGATAATAAACACCACATTCTCAACTCATTAAGCAGGTGAAAAGCCATTTAGTCAAAGTCACTTCTCATCTCTTTTTACAACTCAGTTTTGAGCTAAGCAAGTAAAAAAGTTAGAAATGTGAGCAGTTTGTTTTTCTGTGAACTTGAACTATACAGCCAGTCAGTTGGATACTTGAGTGAAATAATTTCATATTTCCCTATTATTTCCATACTTATTATACTCAGCCCTCACTCCTTCCCCCAGACTCTCCTGACTTATAATTATTCTCTCAATAATGCATGCATTTTTGTAAAATCAATGTGGACAAACAACCTTGTTATCAGAAAATCCAATAGGAAATAAATATTATTGGCAAAGAATTATGCACCTCTTTGGGCACACATTGCATTAAGAGCAGAATAGAATTGGACAGACGAATATTTTATCAAAATAATTCCTTCACTTTGGTTTAAGTTTACAGAGAACACAAATCCTTCATTAGACTAGATGGATATATCTAAATCATGTAAAAATAAATTCAAATTCTATTATGAAATCTTACCTACAACTTGACACTACAAATTAAATAAATGAAAAGGTTAAAAAGGGAGTTGAGGGAAATTGAAAGGGGAGGTGAACCATGAGAGACTATGGACTCTGAAAAACAATCTGAGGGTTTTGAAGGGGCAGGGGGTGGGAGGTTGGGGGATCCAGGTAGTGGGTATTGGAGAGGGCACGGATTGCATGGAGCACTGGGTGTGGTGCAAAAATAATGAATACTGTTACGCTGAAAAATAAAGAATTAATTAAAAAAATTACTAAAACCATAAGTCGACTATCTGTTTCCACTAAAGTGAATACTATTTGAGGGTCATGTATTTACCCTGTAAACTGTAGAGGATTTCATTGGCTTGAAAGCTAAGGGGTCCTGTGAAAGTGTATTATCTTGCTGGACGTAATAATGTTTAAACCAATTTCCACTGAATTATAATCTACTCTAGCAAGGATGATTCTTTTTCTATAGGAAAGAGAGCATCCATTTATACTGTGCATCCATTTACACGGTAGAAAGGAGAGAAAGCAGTAATCCACCATGTTTTAGTGTGCCTGGGTACATGAGGGATGCACCAGAGCTGCCAACACACATTACTACAGGAATATAATGTATGTTCCCTCATTTTCAAGCCTTATATCAGAGGTATAAATGCATGTAGTCTCAAAAGAAAAAATTCATAGTAAGTTTGTAAATCCAATCACTACGTGATGGAATGTCTGATCTCATTAGAATGTAATATCTGCAAACATTTATTTAATAGTCATCTGCTTTGTAATAAGATGAACTGCATTGAGATTAAATACATGTAAGCAATGATGAACTTGTATATATATATAAATAGTTAGGTAATTCATAACAAATAATGCTATTCCAGGTATTAAATATCTGAAATTCACACATCTTTATGTCAGGAACTCTGTAAGTTAGGTTAAATTATTTCATTTGCCCTGATTATTTCTATTCAAGTTTTTTGATTAAATTTAAGGCTTTCTCTTGACTTTTAATGACCCTTAGATTGGTTAATTAAGCATCTACACAGAGTTTGTGTAAATATAATGTATTTCTCTCTAATGTTTATGATGACTTGGGCAATCTAAAGGAACTTGGGAGTCTGGCTGGAAAGTCCTAAAATATATCCAGTGGTGCAGAGTGCTGTTAAATGTTAACCAACCTGATTTCCAGTTGGAGGAGAGAGCAAGGGATGATTTGTATCATTTGCCAATTTCTGAGGTGTAAATACTTGCACCTCAGATGGCCGATTGCAAGATACCATATGATGTCCCTGAGTTGGGAAGAAATGTGCCAGTGTGAACTGGCCCCAGCATACGACTGACCTCCTATTTTGCAACTACAGTGTTTGACAATGATAACATTCGATTACAGCTATCCTTGAATGAGAGGAGGCTGATAGAAAGATCTCATCTATTCTCTAGTAGAAATATTATGTAGTTGCTAGTATGCCTACTCTCCCAAGACAGAAAGCAAGAAATATAAGAAATTTGAAGAACACTTCATACATCTTTCTTTCCATACGGCCGGGCAGTATCATATTCTAGGCACACTGGCGACACTTCATGAAGCTCATATTCCTCTAGATGGCAAAAAGATTGCTCTGCAACAAATGGTGATGAGTCACCCCCACCACCAGCAGCCTATTATATTGGATTTTCCAAAGGTTCCCTCACACACACGGGCTTGTGTTGATCAAGAAAAATGAATCATTAAAAAAACTAAATAATATGTCCAAAGCGTCAAGCCCAGGTCTATCTACTGAAAGTCTGGAACTTTTGACCACTTATGTAATTGAGGGGCCTCTATTGGCCCCACTATAGACATACTAGAGTTTGATTTAACTTTCTTCTCTTAAAATTGATCCTTATATCACCAAATCTTAGCTGTTTATCACTTCTAGTAAAGTATTAAGGCTGTCCACCGTTTATATAAATGATTTTATCGATTTTAGCTTTTCCAAAGAAGGTTTTACTGCCACTAAGTGGGGGTTTTTTTGCCTTAAATAATTTAATTTGTTATGGAGAATTCCTCTACAAACACAAGAATCATGATAGTAAACAGCTTGTCCTGGTGCTTTATATACTAAAACTGTAATTATCTGATACCATTATTTAATATTTATTTTTCTTTTTTATTTCTTATTTTTTTAAAAACTTTATAATATAAAATACCAGAAATCCAATAAACAACCCAACAAATGGCAAAGAGCATATCTGGTGGGTGTCTTAGAGTTTATTAAGATTGAGAATTGTTTCTAAGAAAACTGATTTTAAAAAAGGATGACTCAGATATATGACAGAATCTTGAGTTGTCAGCTAAGATTCTTATGCTCAGGAACTACTAAGTCAGGAATTTGAAATTTTAAAAAGTAGAAGTATTCTCATCTTTCTATATTGAACGAAAAAAATTTTTACTGCACAATTAATAAATAAAATTATCTCAGTCTAGTTGGGCTTCTATAACTAAAACTAGCTGACTTATAAACAACAAAAATGTGTTTCTCAGAGTTCTGGAGACTGAGAAGCCCAAGATTAAGGTGCAAAAAGATTCAGTGTCCATTGAGAGCCCCCTTCTTACTTCACAGATAGCCATCTTTTTACTATGACTTAACATGGCAGAAAGGACAATGGAGCTCTCTGGAGTCTCTTTTGTAAGAGCTTTAATCCCATTTATAAGGGTTCCATCCTTATGACCTAATCACTTCCCAAAGCTCCCAAATCCAAATTACATTGGAAATGAGGCTTTAATATATGTATGTGGGGTGGAGGAGCCATACACATTTGGTCTATAGCTTTTTGTCCCTAACCCCCCTCCAAATTCATGTCCTTCTCACATCCAAAATACATTCATTCCATCCCAATAGCCCTTAAAGTATTATCTCCTTTCAAGATCAATGTTAAAGGCTAATATCTCATCTAAATATCATCTAAATGAGATAATGGTGAGACTCAAGGTACCACTCATCCTGAGGCAAATTCTTCTGCTATGAACTTGTGAAACCAACTTATTATGTGATTCCAAACAACAATGCATAGGATGGACAGCCATATGATAGACATTCCTATTCCAAAAGGGAGAAATAGGAAAGAAGAAAGGGATAACAGAGTCTATGTAAGTCCAAAGTACGAGGCAAACTACATGAGATCTTAAGGCTTAAGGGTAATCCTCTTTGGCTTGATGCTTTGCTTTCCAGGCCTGCTGGGGCTGTGACCCCATTTCTGGAGCTCAGGAGAGCTGGAATCTTGAATAGGGTACTTTATTGCTTTGGAGTCTCAGGTGTAGCCTCACCCAAACAGCTCATACAGTCTGTGCACCAGCAGTTGTGTTACCCTTGCCTTCTAGAGGAGTGACCACCACAGCCTGAACCTCAGAGGGCCACTGGACCCACTGAACCCACTGGAGCCACACCAAAGGTAACCACGGAGTACTGGGAGCAGAGCCTGCAATGGAGGCAGCACCAGAGCTTGACCCTAGATCTCACAGACATCAACTACCCCTACTTTGAAACCACTCTGAGCTTATGAAGGGAGGTGCACCACAGTGATTTCTAAATTGTCTTCAAAATTATGCTTTCATTGTGTTGAACCATTGCTCCTGACTTCTGTTAAGATGGCTAGTTCAATCTCCTCACCAAATAATTGTTTGGCCACCCTTAGTGTTCTCTTTCAATCATGCTTTCTCATTTTTAAAAATATGGATAGGCTAAGAATATTTCCATTCTTTAACTTCTCCTTCCTTTTTAATTAATAATTCAGTCTTTAAATCATTTATGTCTTCTCAATTTTTACTATAAGCAGTCAGAAGGAATGAATCTACTTGTTCAACACTTTGCTTAGAAATAGGTTCAGCTAAATATCCAATTCCACCCTTGAAAACTCTACTTTCCACAAAACACCAGGACATGAACACAATTTAGCCAAGTTCTTTGCCACTTTTCTAACCTTCAGCTTCCAATATGTTCCTCATTTTCATCTGAGACCTCATCAGACATCCTTTAATGTCCATGTTTCTACCAACATTCTGTTGAGGGTTTTTTCAGTATTCTATTCTTTATTGAAGTTTTGTCAATTTAGTTCACTTTCAGGATTTTCTTTTCAGCTCTCCCCTTTTCTTTCCAAGTTCTCATCAAAATCACCCATAATGGTCCATTCATAACAATACAGGTCTTTGCCAGCATGCACTTCAAAACTAGCCTCTACCCATTATCTACTTTCATAGCTACTTCTGCATTTTTAGGTATTTGTTATAGTAGCACCTCATTTTGATAGATTTTATCTCAAACCCATTCACATTGGGTCCAGTGGATCCCCAAATCCATCCTGTGGTCATTTCTCCAGTTTCAGAATGCATAATTGAAATGGACTGACCTAGCCGCTGGCAGATTCTTCACATCGGTTTTCTGACCTGTAGAGTGGGGGCTATAATGTGGGAAAGACCAAGAGGAAGCCAGTAGTGCTTTAGGAACTTTAATGTGGGCGCCTGGGTGGCTCAGTGGGTTAAGCCGCAGCCTTCAGCTCAGGTCATGATCTCAGGGGTCCTGGGATCAAGTCCCGCATCAGGCTCTCTGCTCAGCGGGGAGCCTGCTTCCCTCTCTCTCTCTCTCTCTCTCTGCCTGCCTCTCTGTCTACTTGTGATCTCTCTCTGTCAAATAAACAAATAAAATCTTTAAAAAAAAAAGGAACTTTAATGTTAGGAAAATATCAATACAGCATTCTTAGAGGTATTGCAGAGATTAGTGCCATCATAAAAGGCTTGAAATATGCAGAGGTGGTGATTCCACCACATTCCCATTCAATTCTTATATTTGTCCTGTGCAGAAGACTAATGGATGGTGGAGAAAGACAACTGATTATTGTAATCTCAGTCAAATGGTGACTCCTTTTGCAGCTACTGCACCAGACCTGGTTTTATTCCTTAAGCAAATTAATACATCCCATGGTAACTGGTATGCAGCTATTGATCTGCAAAATTCTTTTTCTCCATATTGTCCATCAGGTCCACCAGAAGCAATTTGCTTTCAGCTGGCAAGTCCAGCAATACATCTTTATTGTTCTACTTCAGGGCTATATCAACTCTCCAATCCTATGTCATAATTTAATTAAAAAGATCTTGATCACTTTTCCTTCTATATGATAATACACTGGTCCATTACACTGATGGCATTATGCTACCTGGACCTAGTACATAAGAAGTAGCAATGGCTCTAGACTTATTGGTAAGACAATTGTGTGTCAGATGGTAGAAAATAAATCTGATTATATTCAGGGGCCTTCCGCCTCATTGAAATTTCTAGGGTATGT
The DNA here is from genome assembly GCF_902655055.1 of Lutra lutra. NCBI lineage: Eukaryota > Metazoa > Chordata > Mammalia > Carnivora > Mustelidae > Lutra > Lutra lutra. The sequence goes on along the minus strand of NC_062283.1, from coordinate 46,500,104 downwards.
CTGGATATTCCTTCTAAGGTAAAGGATAAGTTGTTGTATCTGGCTACTCCTCAACCAAAAAGAGACATGAAGCCAAGTTGGCCTCTTGGGACTTTGGAGACAATAATATACTCCTCATTTGGGGCTGTTACTATGGCCCACTTACTGAGTAACCTGAAAAATTACTAGTTTTGAGTGGAGCCCAGAACAAGAAAAAGCTCTGCAGGAGGTCCACACTGCTGTACAAGCTGCTCTGTCCCTTGGGCTATATGACCCAGCAGATCCAGTGGGGCTTGAAGTGTCAGTGGCAGGTAGGGGTGCTGTCTGGAGCCTTTAACAAGCCCCTGTAGGTGGCTCAAAGCACCAATATTAGGATTTTAGAGTAAGGCTCTGACATCTTCTGCAGATAACTAGAATCCCTCTGAGAATAGCTTTTGGCCTGTTACCGGGGCCCCACTACAGACAGAACACTTGACCATAGGCTATGGTTATGGTCTAAGCTGTTACCATGTGACCTAAGCTGTCTATCATGAACTGGATATTATCTGATTCACCAGGCCATAAAGTTCCATAGCATTCTGTTATCAAATAGAAGTGAAATATACATGATTTGTCTATATGGGCCCTGAAGACAAGATTAAGTCACATAAGAAGAGGCCCGAATCCCTGTGGTCCCCACTTCTGCTACACTGCCTTCTCTTTCCCAGATTTGAAAGAGAAAGAGAAGCCTCAAGCCTGGTCTACAGATGGTTCTCTGTACAATATGCCAACATCACCTTTCAAGGATATCCCTGAAGGACAGAAGTGAAAGGAAATATTTTCAGTAGGTAGAACCTTGGGTAGTGAATCTGGTTGTGCACTTTGTTTGGAAGGCGAGATGGCCAGACAACAACTATATACCAGTTTATGGGCTGTCACCAATTATTTAAATGAGTAGTCAGAGGCTTTGAGGAAACATGATTGGAAAAATTATGACAAAGAAAATTGTGGAAGAAGCATCTGGAGAGACATTCTGAACTGACAAAAAAAAAAAAAATGAAGATATTTGTGTCCATGTAAATGTTCATCAAAGGGCGACCTCAGCAAAGGAGGATTTTAATAACCAAGTAAATAGGATGACCTATTCTTATGGATACCAGTCAGCATATTTTCTCAGCCACCCCTGTCATCACTCAGCAGGATCATAACAATATGACCATGGTGACAGATATGGAGGACATACATGGCAACATGGATTTCTACTCACAAAGGTTGTGTTGGCTATGATGAATTCCCATTTCTGGCCTAGTTGGCCAGCAGTAGAGACAAACAATAAAATCCTGATATGGCATCATTCTCCAGGGTGTTCAGCTAGCTATCTCATGACAGGTTGATTATATTGAACCACTGCTGTCATAGAATGGGCAATGTTTTGTCTTTATGAAAGAAATATTTATACTAGGATAAATATTAGAATAAATCTAGATATAGATTTGCCTTCCCTGTGTACAATACTTCTGCCAAAACTATCATTTATGGACTTACAGAATCCCTTATCCACCACTACAGTATTCTACACACCATCACTTTTGATCAAGGAACTCACTTTATAGCCAAAGAAGTGCAGCCCTGGACCTTTGCTCATAGAATTCACTGGTTCCCTCTGAAGCAGTCACATTAAAGAATGATGGAATGGTCTTTTGTAGACTGATCTGTGACAGTAAAAGAATACCTTTCCTATACATGGGCCTTTACCCTTCTTCCTGTTCCTACACCTTACACACACACACACACACACACACACACACACACACGCATGCACACACACATTTGCGCACTTAAAACCCCAGAAAACATTTGGAGAATGCTTAAAAGAAGTTAGGAAGAAGAGAGAGAAAAGAGAGTGTTGCATTCTTGGTTATCTAGTAGCCCCCTTTTATACTGCACCCCAAGCTTTTTACCTTATGTAACACTTACATAGTAAGGTTTTTTAAAATATTTTATTTATTTCAATTAAGTTGAAATAAAAAAGAGATGTTAAAGAAAGAAATAAAATTTTGTCTCATCCTCTCTTATAATCATACAGTTTTTGGGAACCAATATTAAGAGTTTGGTTCATGTGCTTGATCTTCTCCATTTGCCCAAGCTTTCCTCTCTACTTGATAGTCTTCTATGGTCACAAGAGGCTGAACTCGTTGTTCTGCATCAATGAGGATCTTTACCCTCCAGCTTCTGGGTTGATTTGGCCAAAGACAGATAAAGAAGAGGTTTAAAAACAATAGAAAAGAAATATTCATCTCTTACACCCTGTGTTTCAGCAATGATTGCATTCAAAGTCACTGATCCTATCCAGCAGCCTTCCTCTGTAGCTATTTGTATCAGTAAGAGGCCTCGTAGGAAACAAGTGAAGTAATGAGGACAAGTTTAACAGAGGAATGCTGTATAAGGAGGTATACAAGCTTAAGGAAAAGGGACAGAAATGACGAAGCTGCATGAAGGTAACAACAGTGGGAAGCCATTGCCACTCTTGAGCTTGGAAGCATAGATGGAGAGGCTCAGTATATAGATGGCTTTAGATGTAGCCCATAAGGCAGGGCCACATGTAGCCACTGCCAACCTGTAGCCCGGCAAACACAGCCCTAGGAAGATAATACCCCCCCTCACTTTGCTCCCATCCTCAGATCTCTTGCTATAATAATAGCATTTATTTTTCCATCATGTAATTCTTAATGCTATCTTATTATAATGATGTTTTATAAGAAATATAAGGCATTCATTAATGACAACAGAAAAAATCATTACACTATATTTTTTAATATTTATTTATTTGTTTGTTTGTTTAGAGTGTGCCCATGAGAGTTGGGGGGAGGGACAGAGGGAGAAGGAGAGAGAGAATCTCAAAATTCAGAATGAAGTCTGACCTGGGACTCCAGCCCAGGACCCTGAGATCATGACCTGAACTGAAACCAAGAGTCAAATGCTGAACCAACTGAGTCACTCAGGTGCCCCTACACTATATTGTTAAATAAAATAAACAGGTTTCAAAAAAGTGACAATGTTGGGTGGGGCTTTGAAGGATATTCTTTAAATTAAAAAAAAAATTTTTTTCTCCTTCCTCTTCCTCTTTGTTTGGTCAAAGTCCACAAAGTCTTATAAGAGAAATTAAAGACTATAATAAAAATAAATATATGTATAATATTACATATATTATAATATAAGTAATATAATAATAATATAATTACATATATATTATATAATATTATAAATATATAATAATATTACATATATTATAATAAATATATTTAATAAAAAATAAAAGTAATTTTTAAAATTCTCCTAAGAAAATATAAGAGAACATCTTTATGGCCTTAAGAAGAAGAAGAAAATGTACAAATTCATTATTAATAAATTTGACTTTGTTAAAATTATAAACTTTGGTACAAAAAATAGAGAAAGAAAATTAAAAGACAAGTCACAATCTGGGCAAAAATATTTATTAATGATTGATTAATGACAAAGTATCAAATGAAATACCATACACAGTAACAAGTAAAACCACAATGTCTAAGAATTAACAAAAATGAAAAAAAAATAACTTTCAGTTTAGCATAGAATTTAAAATTATAGATGATCCCAAACACAAAGAATCTGAATTTGAATTCCAGACATATCAATTACTAAATGAGTAACTTAGGTCAAATTATTTAATTTTCCCACACTTTCACTTTTCATCTGTATAATGGGATAATAAAAGTCTTTGCCTTGTAGAGTTTTTTGTGAGGATTAAATAAATTAATACACATAAAAGTGCTTGTAACAATCTCTGACTCATAGAGCTAGCTGAATGCCAGCTTTCCATTTTTTTCATCATTTTTATGTGGTCCTTCTTTTGAAGAACTCAAAATTTATTCTGAAAGTCTTATGAAAGACTGAAAGTCCACAAATTTCTAACCCAAATTTGGAAGGAAAAAATAACAGCAAACAGAGGGACTTGTCTTCCCAGGTGTTAAAACATACAACAAAGCAATCATAATCAAAATATTATAGTGCAGAAAAAAGAAATGGGACAAAGAAAAACTTGGGTTATTTTTCAGAGATACAGGGAAATGAACCACCTAGAAGCATAAGGAACTATATAGGCATAGATGTTCACATGGCCAGTTTATACACTAAATCTCTCAAAACCTCTGATCAAGGGATCAATGCATAAGAGTCCAGAGTTTTGCTATCATCCCTACCCTGAAGAGAATGGTGTAGAGCTCCTCATCCAGATGTAACTGTCAAAGAGATTAACCTCTAGCCATTCTCCCCAGTTTGTGCCTGAAACATGCCATCTTAGAGGAATATGAATCCATTTTTTCAAACATGTTTGAGGCATTTAGTCATGTGTTTTCCTTCATATAACTCAGATCATCCACTATTTCCAAAATGAAGGCAATTCTCCCTTCCCAGTTTCTCTTCCATACAAGAGAGTTTAGTGGCTCAAAACAAAAGGACATATCCTATAACCATGTGTGAATCTAGTAGCCACTATGGAAAAGATCAGTGCTGAGCCACTTTTCTAGTGGGTGAATGGCTACATCAGCTTTTCCTAAAGGCTCCTTCCCTCACAGAAAGCAAAGTGAAAATTCTCCCTTGTGGTGCCCAAGATTCCAGCTATATTTTAATGGGAAGAGTGTTTTGCCAAAATTTATGAGGTATCTGACTTAGGTTGTAAACACAACAATCCAAAGGGATCTGCTGCTAAGTTTACTTTATACTTGTCCCAAGCTAAAGCATTATTCACAAAGACTACTGATGGGATCATGGCTATTTCTCACTTGTCCATAAGTGAAGGGCTCACATTTATCAAGATCATAGATAATGTCACCAGTGGAGAGTAGATGGCCACAGCACAGTGTCAGAGGTGAGTGCACACCCACAGGGGTTGTGGTAAACAACATTCACAATTAGGTTTTTTTCCCCATATGGCAAAAAAGGATACAAGATATGTGTGAAAGTTATTATATAGAAAAATTTTCCTCACATCTCTGTTAACTGGGCAAATTTGCCTTACCTTTATGGTGGGCAGTAATTAAAAGTAATAAACAAAATAAGTTTCTCCAGGTACAGGGAATGTCCCTATTCATTAGCACTAAGTGGGCAGATGTCTACATTAATCATGCAATCTCAAAAGGGTAATGTGTTGAGGAGCAATTAATTTTTTTTTTATTATTAAGGCAAGCAGTGATAGGAAGGACCATCTCGAAGAGTGTGTCTAAGTTAAATCAAATATGCACTGGCTTTGCTCAACCAACACATATCACTGTCCAATATAAGGCACTGTAGTAAACTACTCACAGATTAAAGAATTAAAGGAAATTTTAAAAAGCAGGTCTAGGCATGTCTATCAGTGTACATCAAATATCAGTGCAATCCTCTATGTTGTGGAATCCCCCATCCAGTTAGATTTGGGTTATGTGACCATGGGTGGCTAACCAAATGTGAAGAGAAGTGACTGTGACACTTCCAGGTCAAAGCAGTTAAGAGTCAATGTGTGTCAAAAATAATACCATGCACTGGTTATCAGTCTCAAGGGAGAAGAACACAGCACCAGTATGAATCCCAGAGCAGGATTCCAACTACAAAGAGATAGCAAAGATCATCAATTTGCCAACCACCAAGAATAGAAGTTAAAACATTTCTTCTCATTGCATATTGGTATCAAAGCCACCAAAGAAAACACAACATAATCAAACACTGGATTGTGACTTTACTAATATAGAGAAGAGGCAGAGAAAGATCAGCTTCAATAGTGGACAATAACCCATGACCAGCAGGTCTCCCCCAGCAATAGCAGAAGTGTGTAGGACTCACATCTCGCTTGTGCCTCAAAGAAGGATCCTGTCTCATCCCCATAGAGGACAGATAGGGCTATGGAGCCTCTCAAGTGCCACATGATGCACCTACTTAAGCAGAACAAAAGAACACTGAGTGTAAAATAGGAAAAGATATTCCCATACAAGATGATAAAACCAGCACATGCTATGTGAGCTCTTTCTTTCTTGGTCAAAAAGTGTTCAAGGCTCAAGGCCCATTCTTATGTGGCCAAGTAGGTTGTTGAAAGACAGTGTGCATGAGACTGTCCTCCCCAAAAACGTGCTTCCTCTGTTCTCTCAGTGATTTGGAAGCCCTGTGTTCTAGATGGCATAATTACAAGGTTGAGAAGAACTGACTTACATCAGACCTGTGCAAAGAAAAGATAAATTTATATGGTGTTGATTTTCTGAGATGCCAAGGTCAATTTGTTACTGCAGCACAGTTTAGTCTACCCTGACTAATACAATGGGGACATGGTTTTATAACCTGTCCATGGGAAAAGACCTTGCAACTATGTGCTGAAAGACAGAAGATATAAAATGAGAGAGGTTTGACTGCATAAAACCTGTTACTATTGTATATTAAAAGTACTAAAACAAAATTAAAAGATGAAAAAACAGAAGAATATTTCATATATATATATATGTACATATATATATACACACACGTGTGTATATATATGTGTGTGTGTGTGTGTGTGTGTGTGTGTGTGTGTGTGTGTGTGTGTGTATAACAAAACTCCAACAAGGAGAAAGAACAAGGGTCCTGGGAAGACTGCTGGTGATGGAAAAGGAGACAAAGGGAGACCTGATACTGGTTGCTCTCAGAGCCAGTTAAGTAGGTGGTTTATTGATCCCTTGCAGTCCGTTAGTGTTTGATTGGGCAGTGCCTGCTTTGATCACTCAGTGCTCCATGCCTTTCTGAATGAAGGATTGAAGATGATAGAAGCTATGTCTGAAAAAATGATCAGGATTAATTAAAATCAGAATAGTAAGTAAAATAGTGATCCTAAAACCAAAATGCCAAATGTCAAACCAATATGGATATTTCTCTTTTTAATCTAAAATTCAACTCTAAGCAATTTTTTTTTTACTTTTTCATAGTTTTTTCATCAGATCAAGGTAGAATTTAATTTCTTTCAAGACTTTTAAACAGAAAGAATAAGAAAGAAACTGATTGAAATGTCAAAATAGGTCAGATTGCCCAACAAATTGCTTTGCTCCATTTCAACTTTAAATGTAGAAATGTTTTAAATATTGTATTTGTCAGAGGTTTAATTCATTCTATGAGGTTAATGGAAAATTCTTTGATAGACCACACCTTTTTTTTTAAGATTTATTTATTTATTTCAGAGAGAGCAAGAGAGAGAGAGCACGAGCAGGAGGAACAAAGGGAAAGGGAGAGAGAATGTCAAGCAAATTCCATCCTGAGAGTGGAACAGGATGAGGGGCTTGATTTCATAACCCTGAGATCACAACCTGAGTCAAAACCAAGAGTCCAGCACCCTTTGATTCAATTTGTTTTATATTTGAGAATAAATTTCTTTGTGATCACAATGAACATTAAAATTATATTATTTTCATTTCTATAAAGTTATGCATGAGAACAAATTTTTTAGAACAAATTATTTTAATTTTATAGTAAGCTTCTTGTTTATCCTACATAAGGCCAAAGTTATGTATTTATAAAATTAAGAGTCTTTACCAAAACATCAACACAGTTAAGCAAAAAGATTTATAATTTTTTGAAGTAAAAACTACTAAAGCTGATGGGAAAATGATATCTTAAGAAAAGTTGGCAGTTGTTAGAAGGTCAACTTTTCTTAAGATATCACTCTTACATTCAGAAAACAAAAGTATCAATTCTCATTATCTCTATTTTTCTTTTTCCAGTGAAATTTTAAAATAACCACCTCAAATTAGCTGTATCTAAGCAACCATCTCCTTCCTACTCTCATAACTATGGACATTACCAAATACAACTGCATTTTTAATTAACACTGGTATTGAAAAGTAGTATTAACAATATGGTTAGCAAACCATGTTTTGAATTTCTTCATAACCATTTATTTATGCATGCTCAGTTTTTATACTCTCAGTAAAACACACAATACAAATGTACTTCGATTAAATAATAGGACTTCCTTTCCAATGTATGTCTTCAGGAAAAAAAGCATAACTTAATGTTATGAAAAACATTATTTGAAGCAATTTGTTTTTAAATGATCAACTTTTATTTACAAACTATATCAATGTGACCCTAAATTCATGATATTGACTCAAATATTTTTTTTCAGCAGAATTGACTAAATTGAGCTGTATGGGTATTGCCTGGAAAGAATATGTGCACACAAAATTTTGAGAAGTTCTGCATTAAAACACCTGTAATTCAAGAGGAGAAAAATGAAAAGTAACACACAATGCAAACTTAGTTTATTTAAGATACCTGAACATATGCTGTATTATTTTGCTAGGGCTGCCATAATAAAGTGCCACACACTGGGTGGCCTAAGGAACAGAGATGTAGTGTCTCAGATTTCTAGAGGCTAGAAGTCCAAGATCAAGATATGTCAGCAAGGTTGGTTCCTTCCAAGGTCTGTGAGGGAAAATGTCCCATGCCTCCCTCCTATCTTCTGGTGGTTTTCTGGCAATCTTCGGTGTTCCTTGATTTGTAGATGCACCACTTTGATCTCTGCCTTTTGTTCACATAGCATTCCCCATATGTACATGTCTATCTGTCCAAATCTCCTTTTATAAGGACAACAGTCATGTTGGATTTGTACCTACCCTAAGGACCTCATTTTAATATGATTACTTCTGTAAAGACCTTATTTCTAAATAAGATCACATTCTGAAGTACGAAGGTTAGGATTTCAACATACTCTTTTTAGAGGGACATGATTCAACTCACAATGTGTACAACTTTACATAAAATGTTAAATGTTTGCTCACTATAGTAGCATATAAAATGAACCCCATGGAATGATTTCCTCAAGAACACATCTGCATCCTCACTTCTGCTAAGAGGAGTACATGAGAAAGAGCTGTCACCAAGGAATCTGGATTCAACTCTATCACTTACTAAGTATATGATTATGACAAAATCACAACCTTCCTGACTATCAGTTTTCTTATCTCTAAAAATAAAGGGATTGGGGCACCTGGGTGTCTCAATCATTAAACACCTGCCTTTGGCTCTGGTCATGATCCCAGGGTCTTGGGATCAAGCCCCACCTCCTTCTCCATCTCCATCTGCTGCTCCTCCTGCTTGTGTGCTCTCTCTTTCTCCCTCTCAAATAAATAAGTAAATTTTAAAAAATAGAGAGATTTGCATGGATTATTTCTAAGGTGTTTTAAATTATATACACATATATTCTTTAAATTATATATATATATATACATATATATATATATATTTGTAGGACTTTTTTCATTTAAAAATTAATGCATCAATGTGGTTAGAAGAAATGAGTCAAACATGAAAGGAGTTGTAGTGAAATATAAGTTTTCCTCCCATTCAAAACTCTTGGCACATCACAGTCAACTATCATAAACAATGTCTATGGACCATTTCAAAAACATTCTGTACATATATAGGTACATATAAATACACACTCCCTTTTCGCAAATGATGACATGGTGTTTCTCAGTCCCCTGAACTATTCTGAACCTTACTCTTTGGTCGCTGATCTTTTTTGGTGACAGCAACTGTCCATGGTTTCTTTAGTATTTTTAGACAAAAATATCCTCAGAATATTCTGGAATAAATATGTAAGGTAAGGTAAGGTTCTAAGGAAGGTAAGCTTGTAAGATTCTTTAAAAACCTAAAATACCATAATTACCTTAGATGGGCACTATTATTAATCAGAGGTGATCAAAATATAATTTTGTTCCAAAAGTGATAATACTTTTAATACAAGTATTTTGAAAGAACTATGACAGTGTATGAGAAAGACACTTCAGTGATATTATATTGGCCAAAACTGATTCTGATTGTCCTGTCATGACAAAGGCAAAGATGTCTAAGCCAACAGACAATGAAGCAAGAGACAGCGTCAAGCCTGCAGTTTAGGTGGGACATGGAACTGAAAAGTTTTGAGAATGAAGATCTAGGCACCTAAACTTAGGAGATTCAGGTTGAAGTGAATCAGTAGGTGATCTAATTAGTGATTAGTGATTAAGGGAGTTGGATCCCCATAAGCCTAATTGCTCAAAAGGATGATTCAGGTCCTCAAACTCATCCTCATCAATCTATTTCCGCTAGTGTTTTCACCCTGTCAATGACACAAAACCATGAGCTCTGGCACAGGGCACTGACTATGATGTCTGTTTATATAGTAGACATCTGATAAATATATGTTGATGGAATGAATGAACAAAAGAAAAATGCTGGTATCTGGACACTTGACAGCAATTTTAACAAAGATGAACACTGTCCTCACTGTTAATGTTTAATACAATCTCATGAACTTGATTTTATGTGCCTCCTGGGAGAAATAGACTTAATATGTTGTTAATTCAGATGAATGGCTGCTTAAAGAAGGCTATTAGGCTCATAATAAAGAATTTTCTGTGCAGTTTGAAACAAGGAAACAGAGACAATAAGTTGGAATTTTCCACCCAATATTCCTACTTTCAATAACTAAAACATATCTACTCATAATACCACAGAATCTGGGGCCAATCTGAGAAAAAAAAAAAACAGTAATATATAACCCTTGCTTTTAGGGTTGGTGTTAGAACATATATATAGCAAACATTGATTAACCAATTACTTTGTAACCTGGTTTTTAAAGCTAGTTTCTAAATATACTGATATCCAAAGTGTTGTAATTAGTTTGATGAAAAAAAATCAGACCAATATGTTGCAGCATTGAATTTAAATGTCAGAAACAAATTTAACACTAGGTTTTTAGGTTGCCAATACAGAAAGATTCAACCACTTAATTGCATGTCTTTGGGGGGGAAAACCTAGCATTCTTTTCTTTAATCGTTCTTGAATAAACATTAGTTAAAATTATTTTAAGAAATACCCACTAAACAGAAACAAGGTAGTCCATATAGTGCTATTCAATAGCATCTACTTTTATGTGTGTTACTTACAAAGACCCCTTAAATGCTACAGTTCACACAAAAGAAATCCTCACTCTCTGTTAGCCATTCTGCTGCCATGAGCTTGCCTTGCTGCTGGGGTTCCCACCACCTTTTATCCTAAACTCCTGAATTCTTTGTTCCTATCAGAGTTAAGAAAGAACAAAGCCTTTGGAGAGAACATGACAATGTAAAGAGGACAGAGGTAGACATATACATTGATAAGTGACCCTCCCTGGCAAGGGCTGGAGCTCCTCTTCACCTCACAAGTCTCCAAGATGCAGAAGAGTTCTCATCCTTCTGTTGTAAAAAGAGCTATGATTTTCCTCTAGGCATATCGTTGACTTTCTCCATGGACAAATTAATAAAAGATGAGATAATCTCTAAACCCCTGGGTATTTTTTTATTGTTATAGCACTGAATGCCCTTAGAAATTTCCAAATGGATGAGTTCTTGCTTTAGGGTTAGACAAAACCACTGGCAATGTTTTGTTCCTTGCCAGTCCAAGGGACAGAAAAATCTTTGTCAAATTTATAGGTGGGGGGGGGGGAGAATAAAAATCAGATGTTCTATTTGAGTTAGGAGAAAGTAGAATGCCTTTTTAAAGTAAGCATTGTTTTAAAATTTCTACTTCCATATATATATTTATCATGTTCTCATAACTTTTTTCATTTTAAATATAGAATCTATGTTTTCAAATAGATAGTTTTATTAAAGGACCACAATTATTTCCTGAGGTTTAAAGAATACCAAAATTTACTAAGAAATCCAATTCTGATATTTAAAATCCTAATTATTTCCTGAGGTTTGAGGAAGATCAATCAGAAATGTTTTGTTTTTTAGGCAGCACTCCTTTTTATTTTACTTATTAATTTTTTAAATATTTATTTATTTATCAGACGGAGATCACAAGTAGGCAGAGAGGCAGGCAGAGAGAGAGAGGAGGAAACAGGCTCTCTGCTGAGCAGAGAGCCCGATGTGGGACTCAATCCCAGGACCCGGGATCATGACCTGAGCCAAAGGCAGAGGCTTTAACCCACTGAGCCACCCAGGCGCCCCTACTTATTAATTTTTAAAAGCATATGTTTCCCTTGAGCTATATCTTGTATTTTAAATCCTTCAGACTACTCTGAAAAATAATTGCATAAAACGTAATATCAATAATTGTGACTTATTCATTCAATAATCAACTTTTATCACATATCTATAATGTACAATGCTGTGGAAATGCTATTAGAAACACAAAGAAGGGCGCCTGGGTGGCTCTGTGGGTTAAGTCTCTGTCTTTGGCTCAGGTCATGATCTCAGTGTCCTGGGATCGAGCCCCACATCCCACATCAAGCTCTCTGCTCAGCAAGAAGCCTGCTTTCCCTGTCTCTCTCTGCCTGTGTCTCTGCCTACTTGTGATCTCTGTCTGTCAAATAAATAAATAAAAATCTTTAAAAAACACACACACACAAAGAAGAGAAAAATCCTAGCTTTCTCCCCCAAAATTATTTTCACTTTCAAACACAAACAATGCCCAGTAAATAAAGGAAGACATTAGAACTAAATGAACAGATTAAAAATATAGAGAAGAGATTTTTTTAAAAAAACAACATAGAAGTAGAAAATCAAAAGACATAATGGAGGGAGATGTTTGCAAGCAGGAATAACTTCACAACTACCAAGTAAAAGAACAGGTGGCTGATAACTAGTCTAGTGAGTATGTCTGAGTAAGAGATTTTGTATACTATGTGAAGAATTGTGGCACTGAAGGAGTCTGTAAGTTAGGACAATCCCAGGTATCTATTTATGTTCTCTACAGAGCATATTGAATCTCGTTTTAAAGCAAAAGTTATTAAAAAACAGAGAATGTTTATGGACACATAACTGTAAACACACTGACTTAAATGACTAATATATATCAGTAATCAACAGAATTAGCAGAGTAAGTCCATGTTTTATTACTTTTGAAGTCAAGGACAATCACTGAGTTTCTCCCATCCTTAAAAGGTTCATTTTCAGGACTTAATAGCTGATTGATTGACTGGATCTTAATATCAAGAATGTAAACTTCTTATGGGTAAGGATGTTTCTTTGTTTTCCTCTTTTGTTCACTGATAAATCTCTAGTGCTTTGATGAGTACCTGACACATAGGCATTCAGAAAATATTACCTGAATAAATGTTCCTACTGATTTGTTAACTTTACAGATTAGGAACTTTTGGGATGCCTGGGTGGCCAAGTTGGTTAGGCATCTGACTCTTGGCTCCAGTTCAGGTTGTGATCTCAGGGTCCTGAGATCAAGCCCTGTGTATGCTTGGGGAATTCAGCACAGAGTCTCATTGACATTCTCTCTCCCTCTCCCTCTGCTCCTCCCTCCACAAATAAATAAATCTTTTTTTTTTTTAAGGAACTTTTTGCACATCTATAAGATATTTGGAAATACCATTAATAATTTAGAAATAAACATAAATACAAATTTAGATTCATCCCATCAAAATCAGTTTTGACATATTACATTCCCAAAGAAAGACTAGCCATAAATTTTTATAATTTTTTAGATCACCTTCCCCTTTGCTAGTCACTCATCAACATAACCCTAATTGATAGAAACAATCTAAAATACATGTATTCACTTAACATTTACTGAGTAGATGCTTTGTATGTCTGCTTTTCAAACAGAGAAGCAGGACTAGTTGAAAATAAACAGGGAAAAGGGGATTTAGTACAACGAACTGACATATACAATTGTAGGGGCTGGCTGAGCAAATCTGAAGTCCATAGGGCAGGCAGTGAGGAAGGAAAGCTCACAAGCAAACAAGAAACCCACTAGCACTAGCTGAAGAGGGGAATCTCTGAGCTCAGGGAAAATCCATGTTCTACTTTAAAGGTTTTCATACTAATTAGATCAGATCTATCCAGTAATCTGCCTTTTGATTAACCTAAAGTCAACTGATTAGGAACTTTAATAATACCTGCCAAATCACTTCACAGCAGCACCTTACATTGTGTTTGATTGAATGATCAGAAAAAGGTGGGGTTTTTTGTTTGTTTGTTGTTGTTGTTGTTTTTTGCTACAAAATGGCTGCTGTCCCCCTCTGTCCTCTAACTCTTACTAGAGAATATCCTTTGTAGCTCACTACCTGGAAACATATAAGAAAGCAAAGTATGGGGAATGTAGTTCAGGCTAGCTTAGTTGACAAATCATAAAGCCATCCATATGGGTAGCCACTGGAAACACAAAAATGATGATGACATGGACCCTGTCTTCAAGAGGCTTACAGTTAGTCATTAATAAAGTTGGTGTGCAAGGGTGCCTGGGTGGCACAGTCAGTTAAGCATCCAACTCTTTTTTTTTTTTTAATTTCTTTTCAGCGTAACAGAATTCATTGTTTATGCACCACACCCAGTGCTCCATGCAATACGTGCCCTCCATAATACCCACCACCTGGCTCCCCCAACCTCCCACCCCTCAGCCCCTGCAAAACCCTCAGATTGTTTTTCAGAGTCCATAGTCTCTCATGGTTCATCTCCCCTTCCAATTTCCCTCAACTCCCTTCTCCTCTCCATCTCCCCATGTTATTTGTTATGCTGCACAAATAAGTGAAACCATATGATAATTGACTCTCTCTGCTTGACTTATTTCACTCAGCATAATCACTTCCAGTCCCATCCATGTTGACAGAAAAGTTGAGTATTCATCCTTTCTGATGGAGGCATAATACTCCATAGTGTATATGGACCACATCTTCCTTATCCATTCGTCCATTGAAGGGCATCTTGGTTCTTTCCACAGTTTGGCAACCGTGGCCATTGCTGCTATAAACATTGGGGTACAGATGGCCCTTCTTTTCACTACATCTGTATCTTTGGGGTAAATACCCAGTAGTGCAATTGCAGGGTCATAGGGAAGCTCTATTTTTAATTTCTTGAGGAATCTCCACACTGTTCTCCAAAGTGGCTGCACCAACTTGCATTCCCACCAACAGTTTAAAAGGGTTCCCCTTTCTCCACATCCTCTCCAACACATGTTGTTTCCTGTCTTGCTAATTTTGCCCATTCTAACTGGTGTAAGGTGGTATCTCAATGCGGTTTTAATTTGAATCTCCCTCATGGCTAGTGATGATGAACACTTTTTCATATGTCTGATAGCCATTTGTATATCTTCATTGGAGAAGTGTCTGTTCATGTCTTCTGCCCATTTTTTGACATGATTATCTGTTTTGTGTGTGTTGAGTTTGAGAAGTTCTTTATAGATCCTGGATATCAACCTTTTATCTGTACTGTCATTTGCAAATATCTTCTCCAATTCCGTGGATTGCCTCTTTGTTTTGTTGACTGTTTCCTTAAGCATCCAACTCTTGATTTCAGCTCAGGATATGATATCAGGGTGGTGAGATCAAGCCCTGAGTCAGGCTCTGTGCTCAATGGGGAGTCTGTTTGAGATTCTTTCTCTCCCTCTGCCCTCCCCTCAGGCACATATTCTCTCTTTCTCTTTAAAATAAATAATTAATTAATTAATTAATTAATCTTTTGAAAAAAGATTGCCATGTATTCAAATAGTTATTGTATGAAAGTGCTCTGATAATAATATACATCCACTAAAGATACTATAGTGGAAGAAAGTAAGGAAAAATCAGTTCTATCTTTTTATAATTTAAAAATTAAATTCATTTACATCATAAATTATTTCATGGCCTCATCTCTACTTTCAGCATCTTCTCTTAGTAGTCTTGCTATCTGGCCTGTTTGGCCCCAGATGAGCCAGATTATTGTGAGCTTCTGTGTACTAATCTAAGGTCTCTCTTTACCGTACTCCATGATTCTCCTAACTCCTCTTTGATACCTAGACTGACTGCCTATCTCCTACCTATTCTTCAAGAAATTATCATATGGGGTGCCTGGGTGGCTCAGTGCGTTAAGCCTCTGCCTTTGGCTCAGGTCATGATCTCAGAGTCCTAGGATCAAGCCCTGCATCAGGCTGTCTGCTCAACAGGGAGCCTGCTTCCCCCACTCTCTCTGCCTGTCTCTCTGCCTACATGTGATCTCTCTCTCTCTCTGTCAAACAAATAAATAAAATTTTTTTTTTAGTTTTTTTAGTTTTTCAGCATAACAGTATTCATTATTTTTGCACCACACCCAGTGCTCCATGCAATCCGTGCCCTCTACAATACCCACCACCTGGTGCCCCCAACCTCCCACCCCCCACCCCTTCAAAATTCTCAGATCGTTTTTCAGAGTCCATAGACTCTCATGGTTCACCTCCCCTTCCAATTTCCCTCAACTCCCTTCTCCTCTCCATCTCCCCTTGTCCTCCATGCTATTTGTTATGCTCCACAAATAAGTGAAACCATATGATAATTGACTCTCTCTGCTTGACTTATTTCACTCAGCATAATCTCTTCCAGTCCCATCCATGTTGCTACAAAACTTGGGTATTCATCCTTTCTTTTTTCTTTTCTTTTTTTTTTTTTCTTTTACAGCTTTATAAACATATATTTTTATCCCCAGGGGTACAGGTCTGCGAATCGCCAGGTTTACACACTTCACAGCACTCACCATAGCTCATACCCTCCCCAATATCCATAACCCCATCCCCCTCTCCCAACCCGCTTCCCCCATCAACCCTCAGTTTGTTTTGTGAGATTAAGAGTCACTTATGGTTTGTCTCCCTCCCAATCCCATCTTGTTTCATTTACTCTTCTCCTACCCCCTCAACCCCCCATGTTGCATCTCCTCTCCCTCATATCAGGGAGATCATATGATAGTTGTCTTTCTCCGATTGACTTATTTCGCTAAGCATGATACCCTCTAGTTCCATCCACGTCGTCGCAAATGGCAAGATTTCATTTCTTTTGATGGCTGCATAGTATTCCATTGTGTATATATACCACTTCTTCTTTATCCATTCGTCTGTTGATGGACATCTAGGTTCTTTCCATAGTTTGGCTATTGTAGACATTGCTGCTATAAACATTCGGGTGCACGTGCCCCTTCGGATCACTACGTTTGTATCTTTAGGGTAAATACCCAGCAGTGCAATTGCTGGGTCATAGGGTAGTTCTATTTTCAACATTTTGAGGAACCTCCATGCTGCTTTCCAGAGTGGTTGCACCAGCTTGCATTCCCACCAACAGTGTAGGAGGGTTCCCCTTTCTCCGCATCCTCGCCAGCATCTGTCATTTCCTGACTTGTTCATTTTAGCCATTCTGACTGGTGTGAGGAGATATCTCATGGTGGTTTTGATTTGTATTTCCCTGATGCCGAGTGATATGGAGCACTTTTTCATGTGTCTGTTGGCCATCTGGATGTCTTCTTTGCAGAAATGTCTGTTCATGTCCTCTGCCCATTTCTTGATTGGATTATTTGTTCTTTGGGTGTTGAGTTTGCTAAGTTCTTTATAGATTTTGGACACTAGCCCTTTATCTGATATGTCATTTGCAAATATCTTCTCCCATTCTGTCAGTTGTCTTTTGGTTTTGTTCACTGTTTCCTTTGCTGTGCAAAAGCTTTTGATCTTGATAAAATCCCAAAAGTTCATTTTTGCCCTTGCTTCCCTTGCCTTTGGTGATGTTCCTAGGAAGATGTTGCTGCGGCTGAGGTCGAAGAGGTTGCTGCCTGTGTTCTCCTCGAGGATTTTGATGGATTCCTTTCTCACATTGAGATCCTCCATCCATTTTGAGTCTATTTTCGTGTGTGGTGTAAGGAAATGATCCAATTTCATTTTTCTGCATGTGGCTGTCCAATTTTCCCAACACCATTTATTGAAGAGGCTGTCTTTTTTCCATTGGACATTCTTTCCTGCTTTGTCGAAGATGAGTTGACCATAGAGTTGAGGGTCCATTTCTGGGCTCTCTATTCTGTTCCATTGATCTATGTGTCTGTTTTTGTGCGAGTACCATGCTGTCTTGATGATGACAGCTTTGTAATAGAGCTTGAAGTCCGGAATTGTGATGCCACCAACTTTGGCTTTCTTTTTCAATATTCCTTTGGCTATTCGAGGTCTTTTCTGGTTCCATATAAATTTTAGGATTATTTGTTCCATTTCTTTGAAAAAAAAATGGATGGTACTTTGATAGGAATTGCATTAAATGTGTAGATTGCTTTAGGTAGCATAGACATTTTCACAATATTTATTCTTCCAATCCAGGAGCATGGAACATTTTTCCATTTCTTTGTGTCTTCCTCAATTTCTTTCATGAGTACTTTATAGTTTTCTGAGTATAGATTCTTCGTCTCTTTGGTTAGGTTTATTCCTAGGTATCTTATAGTTTTGGGTGCAATTGTAAATGGGATGGACTCTTTAATTTCTCTTTCTTCTGTCTTGTTGTTGGTGTAGAGAAATGCAACTGATTTCTGTCCATTGATTTTATATCCTGACACTTTACTGAATTCCTGTACAAGTTCTAGCAGTTTTGGAGTGGAGTCTTTTGGGTTTTCCACATATAGTATCATATCATCTGCGAAGAGTGATAGTTTGACTTCTTCTTTGCCGATTTGGATGCCTTTAATTTCCTTTTGTTGTCTGATTGCCGAGGCTAGGACTTCTAGTACTATGTTGAATAGCAGTGGTGATAACGGACATCCCTGCCGTGTTCCTGACCTTAGCGGAAAAGCTTTCAGTTTTTCTCCATTGAGAATGATATTTGCGGTGGGTTTTTCATAGATGGCTTTGATAATATTGAGGTATGTGCCGTCTATCCCTACACTTTGAAGAGTTTTGATCAGGAAGGGATGCTGTACTTTGTCAAATGCTTTTTCAGCATCTATGGAGAGTATCATATGGTTCTTGTTCTTTCTTTTATTAATGTGTTGTATCACATTGATTGATTTGCGGATGTTGAACCAACCTTGCAGCCCTGGAATAAATCCCACTTGGTCGTGGTGAATAATCCTTTTAATGTACTGTTGAATCCTATTGGCTAGTATTTTGGCGAGAATTTTTGCATCTGTGTTCATCAAGGATATTGGTCTGTAGTTCTCTTTTTTGTTGGGATCCTTGGCTGGTTTTGGGATCAAGGTGATGCTGGCCTCATAAAATGAGTTTGGAAGTTTTCCTTCTATTTCTATTTTTTGGAACAGTTTCAGGAGAATAGGAATTAGTTCTTCTTTAAATGTTTGGTAGAATTCCCCCGGGAAGCCATCTGGCCCTGGGCTTTTGTTTGTTCGGAGATTTTTGATGACTGTTTCAATCTCCTTACTGGTTATGGGTCTGTTCAGGCTTTCTATTTCTTCCTGGTTCAGTTGTGGTAGTTTATATGTCTCTAGGAATGCATCCATTTCTTCCAGATTGTCAAATTTGTTGGCATAGAGTTGCTCATAGTATGTTCTTATAATTGTCTGTATTTCTTTGGTGTTCGTTGTGATCTCTCCTCTTTCATTCATGATTTTATTGATTTGGGTCCTTTCTCTTTTCTTTTTGATAAGTCTGGCCAGGGGTTTATCAATCTTATTAATTCTTTCAAAGAACCAGCTCCTAGTTTCGTTGATTTGTTCAATTGTTTTTTTGGTTTCTATTTCATTGATTTCTGCTCTGATCTTTATGATATCTCTTCTCCTGCTGGGTTTAGGGTTTCTTGTTCTTTCTCCAGCTCCTTTAGGTGTAGGGTTAGGTTGTGTACCTGAGACCTTTCTTGTTTCTTGAGAAAGGCTTGTACCGCTATATATTTTCCTCTCAGGACTGCCTTTGTTGTGTCCCACAGATTCTGAACCGTTGTGTTTTCATTATCATTTGTTTCCATGAACTTTTTCAATTCTTCTTTAATTTCCTGGTTGACCCATTCATTCTTTAGAAGGATGCTGTTTAGTCTCCATGTATTTGGGTTCTTTCCAAATTTCCTCTTGTGATTGAGTTCTAGCTCCAGAGCATTGTGGTCTGAAAATATGCAGGGAATGATCCCAATCTTTTGATACCGGTTGAGACTTGATTTTGGACCAAGAATGTGATCTATTCTGGAGAATGTTCCATGTGCACTAGAGAAGAATGTGTATTCTGTTGCTTTGGGATGAAATGTTCTGAATATATCTGTGATGTCCATCTGGTCCAGTGTGTCATTTAAGGCCTTGATTTCCTTGTTGATCTTTTGCTTGGATGATCTGTCCATTTCAGTGAAGGGAGTGTTAAAATCCCCTACTATTATTGTATTCTTGTCAATGTGTTTCTTTGATTTTGTTTTTAATTGGCTTATATAGTTGGCTGCTCCCACGTTAGGGGCATAGATATTTAAAATTGTTAGATCTTCTTGTTGGACAGTTCCTTTGAGTATGATATAGTGTCCTTCCTCATCTCTTATTATAGTCTTTGGCTTAAAATCTAATTGATCTGATATAAGGATTGCCACTCCTGCTTTCTTCTGATGTCCATTAGCATGGTAAATTCTTTTCCACCCCCTCACTTTAAACCTGGAGGTGTCTTCGGGTTTAAGATGAGTTTCTTGTAGGCAACATATAGATGGGCTTTGTTTTTTGATCCATTCTGATACCCTGTGTCTTTTGGTTGGGGCATTTAGCCCATTAACATTCAGGGTAAGTATTGAGAGATATGAATTTAGTGCCATTGTATTGCCTGTAAGGTGACTGTTATTGTATATTGTCTCTGTTTCTTTCTGATCTACTACTTTGAGGCTCTCTCTTTGCTTAGAGGACCCCTTTCAATATTTCCTGTAGAGCTGGTTTGGTATTTGCAAATTCTTTCAGTTTTTGTTTGTCCTGGAAGCTTTTAATCTCTCCTTCTATTTTCAATGATAGCCTAGCTGGATATAGTATTCTTGGCTGCATGTTTTTCTCATTTAGTACTCTGAATATATCATGCCAGCTCTTTCTGGCCTGCCAGGTCTCTGTGGATAAGTCTGTTGCCAATCGAATATTTTTACCATTATATGTTACAGACTTCTTTTCCCGGGCTGCTTTCAGGATCTTTTCTTTGTCACTAAGACTTGTAAATTTTACTATTAGGTGACGGGGTGTGGACCTATTCTTATTGACTTTGAGGGGGGTTCTCTGAACCTCCTGAATTTTGATGCTTGTTCCCTTTGCCATATTGGGGAAATTCTCTCCAATACTTCTCTCCAATATACCTTCTGCTCCCCTCTCTGTTTCCTCTTCTTCTGGAATCCCAATTATTCTAATGTTGTTTCGTCTTATGGTGTCACTTATCTCTCGAATTCTCCCCTCATGGTCCAGTAGCTCTTTGTCCCTCTTTTGCTCAGTTTCTTTATTCTCTGTCATTTGGTCTTCTATATTGCTAATTCTTTCTTCTGCCTCATTTATCCTAGCAGTGAGAGCCTCCATTTTTTATTGCACCTCATTAATAGCTTTTTTTATTTCAACTTGGTTAGATTTTAGTTCTTTTATTTCTCCAGAAAGGGCTTTTATATCTCCCGAGAGGGTTGCTTTAATATCTTCCATGCCTTTTTTAAGCCTGGCTAGAACCTTGAGAATCGTCATTCTGAACTCTATATCTGACATATTACCAATGTCTGTATTGATTAGGTCCCTAGCCTTTGGTACTGCCTCTTGTTCTTTTTTTTTGTTGTGAATTTTTCCGCCTTGTCATTTTGTCCAGATAAGAGTTTATGAAGGAGCAAGTAAAATACTAAAAGGGTGGCAACAACCCCAGGAAAATATGCTTTAGCCAAATCAGAAGAGATCCCAAATCGTGAGGGGGGAGAAAGGGGATAAAAAGGGGTTCAAAAAGAAAAAAAAAAGAAACTATTTAAAAAAAGAAAGCCGATAAAGAAAAATGTAAAAAGAGGAAAAAAATATATATATATATTAGATAAACTATTTAAAAAAACGTTAAAAAAGAAAACGGTAAAAGTTAAAAACATTTAGCAGAAGAAGAGAAAAAGAAAAAAAAATTGAAAAAGAAAAAAAAATTAAATTAACTGCAAGGCTGAAAAATCATGGGGAGAAAGCCATGAGTTCCGTGCTTTGCTTTCTTCTCCTCTGGAATTCCGCCGCTCTCCTTGGTATTGAAACTGTACTCCTCGGTAGGTGAACTTGGTCCTGGCTGGGTTTCCCGTTGATCTTCTGGGGGAGGGGCCTGTTGTAGTGATTCTCAAGCATCTTTGCCCCAGGCGGAGTTGCACCGCCCTTACCCAGGGCCGCGCTGAGTAATCCGCTTGGGTTTGCTTTCGGGAGCTTTTGTTCCCTGAGCGCTTTCCGTAGAGTCCGGAGGACGGGAATGAAGATGGCGGCCTCCTGGTCTCCGGCCCGGAGGAGCCGAGAGCCCGGGGCCCCACTCCTCAGTGCGCCCCCAGAGAACAGCGCCCAATGACTCCCGCCACCCTGGCCTCCGGCCGCGCTCCGAGCTGACCACGCCTGCGACCGGTCCAAGGCAACCCCGAGCTGAGAGTCACTCCTCGGCTCTGTCTCTGTAGCCGGCTTCCCCGTTCCAATACCTGTGAGCTCTGTGACACTCAGACACCCTCGATCCTTCTGCGACCCTGCGGGACCTGAGGCCGCGCTGACCCCGCCTGGGCTTCACCCCAGTTAAGCCTCTGGAGCGATGTCCCTCAGCGGAACAGACTTTTAAAAGTCCTGATTTTGCTCCGTCGCTCTGCTGCTCGCCGGGAGCCGGCCCCTCCCCCCGCGGTCTATCTTCCCGTCGCTTTGGATTCACTTTTCCGCCAGTCCTACCTTTCAGATAGTGGTTGATTTTCTGTTTCTAAAATTGCTGTTCTTCTTCTCTTCAATCTCCCGTTGGATTTGTAGGTGTTTGCAATCTTTAGATAAGCTATTTAGCTGATCTCCGCTACCCGAAGTAGTCTCAGCCTGCTACTTCGCCATCTTGACTCCTCCCAATAAATAAAATTTTTTAAAGAGGGAACCATCACATGTATTTCTTTTCCAGGGCAAAATCAAAATTTTGGTGTTATATATATCAAAATAAAAAGCATTTATAAATTTCTAGTAATCTGGAAACTTTTCACTTATTTGATCTAAGTCCAGAGGAAATGTCATTTTTCTTTGTAATTAAACCATAAATGAGGCATATTTCAAGGAAACATTTGGACAACTTCAAAGAATGTGCTTAGTATAATACAGATGGAGAAGACTTGGAGGGAAATAAGAATAGCTGTCAAAGCAAAAAAGGAGAACTAGTACATTTGTCCATGCAGAGTAAGAAGAGGATTCTTATAATCAGAGAATCCTATAGCTTAAAGGCCATCAAAATCATTACTACCAAATCCTCCTTTTATTGATATGTAAACTAAAGTCCAAAGAATCCATTCACTTCACTTTCAGAATCAGCATACTAAAGCATGCCAAACATTTATTTTTTTAACTTATCTTTGCTCCATAAGTTTTAAATGAGATAAATTATACCTAGTACAGGGAAATTTTATTATTCTTTGATGATATTAAAGAATTAGGCCCATCTGTTTTTATGTAGCTTCTCCTTCCCTAAACAAGAAGTGTAATTCTAAAACTTGAGGGAAGATTCAAACAATTGTGCATCCCAGAAAATAATAGAAACTCAAATTCAATTTTTTCAAAGTAAGGTTTTTTAATAAAATTTATATAAAATTTCGGACATCTATTCCAAAGCAGCTGAGAATATGTGTACTTTTACTTTTTAAAAAAGCTACTATAACAATTCTTAGATTCTCTGTAATTAAAAAATATTAAATATAAAATGTTTATGTTCAGCAACAATAGAATGAAATACACTTTCAACTAAATTAGTGCCAAATTTGCAGAATTTAAACATAGTTTTCCAATTTGTAGGCTGATTGTCTCATACCAGTTATGTTTCTGTTTCTGTTTCTGTTACATCACCTAACTCATGATTGCCAAAAACAATAAAATATACTAATAAATCTGTTTCAGCACTACATTTAGTCTTTCAGTTAAAAATCTAGAAGTTGAAGTGTCCTGTGATATTCAGCTGTTTAATGATACTGTGATTCTGATTCCACATATCTCGGGTTCTCTTGGCCTTCTTATAATTGAGCTCCAAGCATCAAGTCCTAAGGCGCTATTGAAAGCAAGAAGGAAGAGACAAAATAGAATACAGGTTTTTCACTTGAGTTACTCTTTTAACTAGGAGAGAAAACTCTTTCCAGATGCTCCTTGGGGGGCTTGTAAAAATGCAGCTTCTCCTACCGAGAGGTGGACTCTATTTCTTCAACTCTTAAATCTGTGCTGGCTGTGACCTGCCTTGGCCAATACAGAAGGGATGTTGTCAGAGTGTCGATGCTGGGACCCAAGGAACTGCACATTTCTATTCTTGGTTATTTACATATTACAACTGCCATATGAAAAACCTGCCCCAGTTTGCTGGTTGATGAGACACATGGAGCCTGGTCAATTATTCCTCTTTCCCTTGCTAAGAGATTGCCAAACCCCAGGCATGTGAGTATGGCCATCCTATATCATACAACACTATGACCACCAGCTGGATGAACACAGACTCAAGAGCAAGCCCAGGACAGATCAACTGAGCCTGCTTGAACCAGAAGAACCACCCAACCAAACCACAGAATTATGAGTTAAATAAATCACTGATATTTTTAAATTACTAGGTTTGGGAGAAGATTGTTATGCAGCAAAAGTTACCTAATACATCTTCTGTAACATTTTCCTTAAATCCCTTTCATCAGAAATCAAGTTATAATTCCACACATAAACCAAGTGCAATTACAATGATTAACACAGACATCCCCAGGCACTGTACACATTGCCACCTAAATAAAAACAGGGTTCTATTAACAAGGAATTAAGAATATTGTCTTTGGACAAGCAAACAACAGTATCAACTGCTGACATTTTGTAGTCTTTAGAGCAAATGAGAAATGAAAAACTTTTAAGGATTCATGAATTGTCTTGACGTAATCCCACATATGACCCTATATAGAACAAACAGCTTCAACATATGTTATAGTTTTAAACCTAAAATATATAATTATTGCATTATAATGTTTATATATATATATATGTATTTATATATACACACATACTGTTTACTATTTCTAGATAATCAAAATTTAATTTAGATTCAATTTCTTCCAGGAGCTGAGATTAAGATAATGGCTATAGTACCCAAAGAGGTTAACAGATTCAATGCAATCCTTATCAAAACTCCAAAAATATTTTTTACAGAATTAGAAACAATAAACCCAAAATTCGTATGGAACCACACAAGTCTCTGAATGACCAAAGCAATTCTGAGAAAAAGCAAAGCTAGCGGCATCACACCTCCTGGCTTAAAAATATAATACAAAGCTACAATAATCATAATATAGCACTGGCATAGAAATAGACATGCAAACCAAGGTAACAGAATAAAAATCCCAAAAATAAAGTCATGCATTTATAGCCAACTGATCTTCAACAAACACTCCAAGAATACACAATAAGGAAAGAATAGTCTCTTCAATAAATGGTGTTAGGAAAACTGTATATCCACATGCAGAAGGATAAAACTGGACCTCTATCTCACAACATAACAAAAGTCAACTCAAAATGGATCAAAGACTTAAACATAAGATCTGAAACCATAAAAGTCCTGGAAGACAACATAGGCAGTAAACTCTTCATTTGGTCTTGACAATGATTTTTTTTTATAAGATATCAAAAGCCAAGGCAATAAAAGCAAAAATAAACAAGTGGAACTACATCAAACTAAAAAGTTTCTGCACAACAAAAGAAAACATTAACAAATGAAAAGTCAACCTACAGAATGCAATAAAATATTTACAAACTATACATCTGATAGAGGGTTAATATCCAAAGTATATAAGGAAATCCTACAAGTCAACAAAAGAAAAACAAATAAATTGATTTTTTAAATTGACAAAGAACCTAAATAAACATTTTTCCAAAAGAAGACATACATAGCCAACAAGTATGTGAAAAGATGCTCAACATCACTAATTACCAGAGACATGCAAACCTAAACTATAATGAGGTATCACCTCACATCAATTAGAATAACTATTATCTATTGTCAAAAAATATATATGTGTTGATAAGGATGTGAAGAAAAGGAAACCCTTGGATACTGTTGGTGAGAATGTAAACTGATATAGCCACTATGGAAAATGAGATGGATATTCCACAAAAAAATGAAAAATAAAACTACCTACATGGTCCAGCAATCCCATTCTCAGTATATACCCAAAGGAACTGAATTCAGAATCTGTATTCCCATGTTCATTGCGGCATAAGTCACAATAGCCAAGAAATGGGAGCAACCTAAATGTCCGCTGACAGACGACTGAATAAAGAAAATGTGGTATATACATACACTGGAATATTATTTAACCTTAAAAATTAAGGAAATCCTGCTCTTTGCAACAACGTGGATGAACCTGGAGGACATTCTGCTAAGTGAAATAAGCCTGAAACTGGAAAGATACTACATGACACCACTTATGTGAGGAATATAAAATAGTCAGACTCATAATAGTAGAGAGTAGAATGGTGCTTTCCATGGGGTGTGGACAGGGGAAAATGGTGAGGTATTAGTGAAAGGGTACAAAAGTTTTAGTTATGCAGAAAGGAATAAGTCTTAGAGACCTATTATACTGAATAATGCCTATAGTAAGCAATGCCGTGTTCTGTACTTAAAATTTTGTCAACAGAGTAGAACTTATATCACATGTTCTTATCACATACACTAATAATAATAAATAAATAAAGAGGTTGGGGGAAACTTTTGGAGGTGATAAATATGTTTATGGCACAGATTACAGTGATGGTTTCACGAATGATTCTTATCTCCAAATTCAGCAAGTTGTATGCATTACATGTGTACAGCTTTTTTTATGTCAATCATACCTCAATAAAGTAGTTTATTAAAAAAGACCTTGGTGGAAAGTACATTTTTAAAGAAAGGACTTAGTAAAAATGTAGAAAGTAAAAGATTTCACAGCTACAGTTTAAAGAAATAATAGAAATAACCTCCACTTTATTGCATGAAAATTGACAGGAAGCTGCTACTGCGTTGTGAGAACAAGAAAATGTCCTCCTGCCAAATGCACTTTTTCTACACCTGAAAACTCCAGAATTGTGTATATTTAGTTTTAGAAACACAAAATGTAATGTACTTATAACATTGGAAGGACTGGATGATACAAATTGCACTGAATGTTGGTTTTACAGTAGAGCTAGCTCTATGTTGATTATCCAAATCAAATACGTCATGGCCTTCTTAGCTGGACAGACGTTTCCATTAAGGCTCATACATTAAGAAATTTTCAGAGGAGGAATAGGAATAAAACTCATTCTATTGTAATTGGTTGCACCTGAAATGCTCTTTAATTAGGTAGTGTAGATTAGTCAAGGGCTAATGTCCAGGGTACTGGAGTATTCAAAGTAATAAATGGTGCCTGCATTTGATTAAAAGCAAAATGAGGCTGATGTGTTTAATCAACCACAAATGCCTCTTTGCAGCAAATGAGTACACTTTAGCACATGGGTCATCATAATTTCTCTGTAGCAAGGGAAAACTGTCAGTGTGTTTACCTGGCTGATAATGAAAATACTATCATACTGTAAGGGAGACTATTCTAATCTTGATGCCCACAGCAGGCTCTGCACAGGGCTACCAAATTGATAATTTTACTGAGTTCAACAAAATAATCAATTGTTTTTATTCTTAGGTTTGTGAAACTCAGTGGAGTAACAGTCCAGAAGTAGTGAAATATTATCTAACTCAATAAAGATAATGAAATCAAGCAAATTTTTTGAAGTGGTTAAACCTGAGAGAGATATGTAGAGTGATAAGTTGTCCTGTCTTCTTCCAAGAGGGAAAGATAAATATTGCCACACGCTACAGTAGTCTACTTTTCCACACCTTCTCACCACCCATTATAAAGCTGAGACTTCTCAGAGAGCCTGGGCCCTCTCTTCATTTTTGATCATCTCTGACTCAGGGAGTCTGCTAATGAAATCACCCTGACACTGCTCACTTGTGCTTGCCCACTGGCTCTGGACAGAGAGATTAGAAAATCCTGTTTCTCAAATATAATTTTTCTCTCTGAAAATTCTTCTTTCCTCTAGGAAACATAGAAAAATTCAGAACATCCATATTGATAGCTCATTCCTCTAAGAACTACAGAATTCTTCACCCTCTTTTCAATGGTATAAAAGTCCAAATTCTCTGTGCAAAACACTTACTTGAGATGGACCTACAATGGGGAAATGAATCCAGGCCTATGGAAAAAAGGAGATAATTCTTAGAGACTGACCAAATTGGCAAATTTGTTATATCCACTTTTACATTAAATATTTTTCCACTTAAAGAAGATGTTTTTATACATACAGCATATTTTTTTTTCCTGAGGCTGCTGTAACAAGTTACCAGAAACTGAATGACTTAAAATAACATAGATTTATTTTCATAGTTCTGGAGGCCAAGATTCTGAAGTTAGGATGTCAGCAGAGCTGTGCTTCCTCTGGAAGCTCTGGGGAGAACTCATTCTTTGCCTCTTCTAGTTATAGTTGCCAGCATTCCTTGACTTGTGGCCGCATTACTCTAAATTCTTAATTTCTGCCTCTGTGGTCACATCGAATTCTCTCCTGCCTGTCAAATCTCCCTCTGCCTTACCCTTATAAAGATACTTACTATTAGTTTTAGGGCCCAGCCAGATAATTCAGGATAAACTTCTCTCAAGATGCTTAAGTTAATTATATCTTTTGTCTTATAAAGTAATATTCACTCTTTTCCCATAGAAAGTCATAGTCACATGTTCCAGAGATTAGGATGTGGACATATCTTTTGGGAAGGCCACTATTCGACCTACTATATACAAAGATACATGTGTGTTTGAATATTAACAATTTCTTCCAAATGGACTTATTCAGCTATCCCTTTCAAGTCCTTCTTTCATTAATCCTTTTGCTTTTGAATACTTCCTTCATACACACACACACACACACACACACAAACATACATATATATATCTTGAATCCTGAATTTTTGATACTCTACTAACCTGGTTTTCTAAACTCTGAGACATTTTAATATATGGAGCAAAAGTCAATGATAAAAATGCAATTGTCACAGATTTCATCCTTTGATCTCTATAGCCCCATGAGCTTTATCAAGTTATGCAAAGAACTAATTCATCTATGACATTTGAATTTTCAGATTATTCAATCTATAGCTCTAGCCCTGGCCTTTCTTCTTTATTGTTTTACTGAATATTTTTGCTCTTACATCCCCCATCCCTTTGAACTCAGCCTGCTTAAAATAAAACATGTGTTTGTTTAAAGATCAGTTCTCCCCCAAGTTTTCATATTTTTGTCAGAGAAGTTATTTTCTCTAGCTCTAATTCTAGAAGGAAAGTCTCTGGACCCTCTCTCTTTCCCTTTTGTTTACAGGATTATTAATTCATTCTTTTAGCTTTCAAATTCTAATCTCCTTTCTATTCCAAATTTTACTGCTTGAGGGAAAGGATCTAACACAGCTAACTTGTGATCTAATTACATTGTTTTCCTGGAGAAAACCAAGCAGTTGGAATGGAAAAAACTAGAGTCCCCCGTCTGATCCCCCCAATGACTGGAACTCTGAATAAATAGACTGATTATATTTGCTAGAAAGAAGCTTTAACTCTGAAATGCCATTAGCAGGATGTCCCTGGCAAAGGATTGTCTATAGCAAATAGAACACTGTATCTATGAGACATTGCTCCCTGGAAAATATCAGGTAGACTACACAACGCTCCAGAGTGTAAGACAGAAATGTTTTATAATTAAATGCTCCTACTGTGTAAAGTTATCACATGGACCTCACATACAGATCTCTATGCTAAAACAGAAAGGACTTGAAAAGTCATCCTTGACATTCCAGGTCTCTTCCCATTTCCTCTGAGTCTTTTGATTGCTTGAATTCCCACATTTATTAAAGTTTGATACTGAGCAGGAACTCTGATTCATGGGAGTCTGCGTGTGTCAGCTCATTACATATAACTTGGATTAGCCACTATTGTTTCCTGCTTCTTCCAGTCTCTTATAAATGTAGGCTATCATAGATCAATTTCTCAGATGCAACTTTTAATCACATTTTTCCTTGTTCAAATATCATAGTAAGATACCACTGCCTAAATAATAATTCCAAAGTGCTTATCTTAGAAATTAAGGATAGCTGTGTAATACAAAGACCATTTGGCTTTATCTGGGCACATCTTAACAGTTAAAAATTATTTTTAAAAATTTTTTTTAATTATTGAAAAATTAACTCCAGATAAAGATTTAATAGAAAAATAAAACTATAAAATTTATAGAAGATAATATTGGTGTCAACTTGAGATCCAATTACTTTCTTCATTGGGGAAATATTTATTTCACTGTAGGGAAGGATTACATGGTTATATATGGTCATATTGTTACATATGATGTGTATATGTATATATATATGTATATATATATATATACATATATATATAGTTCCAATGAATCAGTAAGAGAAATACAAAAAAAATTTTAAATGAACTAATAAATGTAAGAAAAATACTCATTATTAATAAGGAATTATAAATTAAAACCCAGTTAGATACCATTTTATATCTGCTGGATTGACCAAAGTTTCAAATTCTGATAATATCTTCATTTGGAGAACATGTACAGTAAAATATATAAATAAATAAATAAAAATAAACCAAAAAAAACCTTTTTAAACATTTCTAGTAGAAGCATAAATTGGTATAGCCCTTTTTAAAATTGAATATGGGCATCATTTTCTACTCTATAATTCCTATTTGGTGATATGCTATGAGAAAGTACTTTCTCTTACTTAGGAGTTATAAACAAAATTATTCATTGCAGCAATTAAAAGACAAAAAGAGAGAGGGAGAGAAAGAAATATTCCCAATATGTATTTCTGTTAAAATGTACACATAAAATGTTGTATGTTGATGTAATGGACTACTGTGGAAAACATCAGTGAGTCTCAAAAACATAATGTTGGGGAGAAGAAAACAAGACTCAGAAATAGAATACAATTTCATTAAATGAAGTTCAAAAACAATTTAAAATAATGTATGCATTCATATATAATGAAACTATGGGGAAATCAAGGAAATAATAAACATATTCATCATATTAGTTACCTCAGTGCCTAGGGAAGGTTACAGAAAGGAATTAGGGTGAGCTCATAGGTCTCAAAGGTAATGGTCAAGTTTCATTTATTAAAATAGGTGAGAAGCACACAGAATTCATATCATTTTTATAATTATTGATACCCCAAATAAATAGTAGAGGTATTATTTTGTATATTTAATTTTAATAAAATTATAATAATAATTAGAGCCCTGCCCAATGACCCAACAATACAAAATAACTAATAACTCACACATGGAAATTGCACATTTTTTTCAAATATTTTATTCATTTATTTGACAGAGAGAGCACAAGCAGGAGGAGTGGCAGGCAGAGGGAGAGGGAGAAGCAGACTCCTTGCTGAGCAGGGACCCTGATGTGGGGCTTGATCCCAGGACCTTGGGATCACAACCCGAGCTGAAGGCAGACACTTAACCAACTGAGTCACCCAGGCACCTTGAAAATAAGCATATTTTAAAAAAATTAATCGATGATGGGTTCTTTCTTGAGTCATCCTCTAGAACTGAAGGCTTAAAAAGCTGATGCTTTTCGTAGTGGTGTATGTAAGTGATGAATCACTGAATTCTGTTCCTGAAACCAATATTGCCCTGTATGTTAATTAACTTGAATTTGAATAAAATTTTGAAAAAAAAAAAAGTTGATGCTTCTATGGTTCTGACCTTTGCACAATTCTCTCCTAACTCTTCATGTTATTCACTCCCTACTCATCCACTATCATGGTTTTTACTGGCACCCCAAAAAACATATTTTTACCCCGTGTTTCAGATTCATTTATTGGAATGCATCTGAGTTAGCTTCTCTTGATGGTTAATGGGCACCCCTGTGCCACATGAGTAAGCCTAAATTTAACTTCCTCATATGATTATTCTCTCATACAGTGTTTCCTTTCGCAGTTCATAGCCTCTCATTGGGTACCCCAGTCAGAAACTTAAGCCATCTAAGTTTCATCTTCCTCCCTCCCCTTAGCAGTCAATGCTAAACCTTACTAATTTTACTCCTTGCTATTTGTGAAATTTGTCTCGTTTCTCCAGACCAGGATGTGTTAGTGATGGTCTCAGTTTATGTCAGTGGGAGTATGACTGCAGTGGTATATATCTGAATGCAATACTATACAATCCCCTTCTCTTCAGTCTTGCCCATCTAAAATCCATTTGCTCTATCTCCTTGAACATGATCAATTCAAAATTATATTATTTCCCTCATTAGAGCCTTCATTAGCTTTCACCATCTAGACAGTGAAAATCATTGTATGCATTTCCCTTCCTAACCCAGCCTTCCCTGTTGGTGTAAATTCCTTTGCCATGACCTAGTTTCTATTAGCGCTTTAATTATACCACATCGTGAGCCTTTGTTCATAAATTTTCTTCTGCCTGGAATATGCTTCTCTATACTTTTTATCTACTAATAGATACTTGCCCTTGAAGTTTATCTTCTCTGGAAACTTCTTTTTTCCACTTCTTTCTGCTGCTAAAGATCTCTATGCATATTTCTATCAATAAACTTTCCATATTTCATTTAACATGTTTACATCTCTGTCTTCTCCTCTAAGCTATAATATCCTAAAGTACACAGACTTTAATTCATCTTTGTACCCCTCTCTTTGTACACAGCACAGGTTGGCTCATAGTATGTACTCCACAAATATTAGCTTAAATGGACTGTAGAGATGTTGAATAATTAGACTTATTACCTGAGGAATAGCTCACTCTGTTTGCACAACCCATCTGAGGCTGCAACTTAGAATTAATGTTGTGAACTATTTTTGTATCTGGGACTACTGAGAGAGAAATATTCCTGTGTTCCAAAACAGGTATTTTAACTCCATTTGATTGGAAGATTAACTTCTTAAGGGGGGGGTGCTATTTTATAAAACAGAGGTCCCCATTGACTAGCACTGAGGATACTATGAAACTTTATGTATATAAACATTAACTTTCTCCCTGGCTGAAAAATTCAGGGATATTAAAGTTTAATTACTTCATGCTAACTGTTGAAAAACAGCTCACCCTAAATTTAAATTTCAAGTTAGGTTTTAGGATTGTAGAAGCTGAGTAAAATTAGAATAAGAAAAGTATGGTGTAAAAGAACACTTAAATTGGTGAAGATTACAGGTTTGGGAATCAAATAGACCAGAGCTCAAATCTTATGACTGATTATTACTAATTATATGACTTGCGCAAGTTATTTCACTTTCTGAGCCTCAGTTTTCCTATCTGCAAAATGAAGAACATAATACATAATTCTGAAGGTTGTACCAAATGGTTTAATAGACAATCAGTCAATAACAGGTAAGTCCAATCTTACACCAACTCTTTTATATAATTAAAAAAGAGGGATCTTGCTTGTGTCAGGGGTCCCCATGATTATGCCCAATTTTGGTTATTCATTAGGAGGACTCACAGGACTATACTTATGGCTGCTATGATTTATTATAGGAACTGGATAACAACAACAAAAAAATCATCTAAAAAAAATGTGTCAGGAACAAGCTTCCAAGAGCTATTTCCCACAGAATCACACAGGTATACTTAGTTCTTTCAGCAACTGAAAGTTGTGACAAAACATGTAAATTTTGTTCATTAGGGAAGTTCATTAGAGACTCAGCGTCCAAATTTTATTGGGAGCTTGTGATATAGGCACCATATGCCTGCCACATACCAAAATTCCAGGCTCTCAAAAGGAAAGCAGATGCTCAGAATAAGCCATATTAGGTACTGTAAGCAGCTCTTATCCCTCAGGGGAAGTTCTATATTAGTGCAGAAAATAGTTCACCATTAAAGTTCCCATATCCCAACCAAGAGCCAAACTTGCTTGCAGGCCTTCCTAAAAACAGTCTCAGGTTTGTTATCTTAACCTTTTTTCTGCACATTTGCCACATCGTTTTGTAAAATTAATACGCCATAGTGGTTAAGTGCACAACTATGAAACCAAAACGACTGAGTTTGAATCCTAGCTTTGTCCTTACTAGACTCCCTATGCTCTGCTTCCCTCCACAAGTAAAATAGAGACACTGACAGTGTTTATGTCATATGCATGTTGTGAGGACACAATGAGGCATCACATGTGAAGTGCTCAGAAGTGCTTCTTGGAAAATAGAGCTCTAGTTGCAATTGCAGGTATACCAACAGCAGTAGTAGTAATGTGACTTTGATTCCACTATGAGACAAGGACAGAATTTTAGGCCAATCTCAATCATAAACTTAGAATTCATTTGCAAAACTATTAGCAAGCTAAAGTTAACAATGTATAAAAAGGGTAATATATCTTGACAAAGTCAAGTTTACTCAAGTGATGCATAATGACTCCAAATTAGAAAATTTATTACTGTATCTCAATAGATCATTTTTCGATAAATTTAATACCTATTGCTGATTTTTAAAAATTCTAAGCAAATTAGACATAGAAAGCCTATTTCTTGAGTTACCTACCCAAAAAAGACAGAAAATAGCATACAAAAGGAGTAAAAAATTTTTAAGTATTTGAAAAAAAAGAAACAAAGTATATTTGCCTTTTACCAGACTCTTATCCAATATTGTAATGGAGTTCCCAGCCAGCACAATAAAAGAGGAAAAAAGAGAAAATGTAAGGATTAGAAAGGGAGGAACAAATTGTCGTTATTGTTTATATCTACAAAATATCTATAAATTATTGGAACTGGTAAGAGGCTAAAAAATTTTCTCTATATGAAATCAAACAGTAAGATCACTTGTATTTTATATCCTAGCAACAAAAAGCTGAAAGATTAGAAGTTAAAAAAAAAAAAAATATATATATATATATATAGCAATCTAATAATAACAACAAAAACAAAGTTCTCCTTCAAGTAGAAATAGAAGATCTCTGGAAGACACCAGAAAAAAAAAAAAAAAGAAAAAGAAAAAAGAAACACATGGAGAAGCATAGAGATTCAAGAAATAGAAGATACTAACACCTTAAAAACAGAACAAATGTAATTTCAATTAAAAATCCCAACATACTGTTCCATGTAACTTGAGAAGGTGATTCTAAATTTTTGTGAAAGAGGCAAGATACTTCTGAAAAAGAATCATAAAGTAACAGGACTTGGCATATCAAAAACTAATTATAAACTATCATAATTAAGATAGTGTGGTATTGGCCTAAATAACAAGCAAACACATCAGTGTAATAGAATAGTGAACAATAAGACAGACTCATACATAAAGGGGGATTTGTTATACAGTAGAAGAAGCATCACAGATCAAGTAAAAAAAAAAGTGTATTCAATAAGTTGGAAATTTGAGTCAGAGAAAAATAACTGAATCCCCCCATTCATGTCATGCACAAAAATCAAGAAAATTTAAGGAATTAAATATAAATGGCAAAACATTTATATTTTGTTAAAATATTTAAGTAATATCCTTATTACCTTGGCAAAAGAAATAGAGATCTAGACAGATGGATGATGGATGGATGGATCTATCGATAGATTGACAGATCAATAGATAGGATAAATGATAAAGAAGGCAAGAAATGGCACCGTTTTCAGGATAATGTATTCTCTGAATAAGAAAGGGTCAAGGAGATCAGGAAGAGACACTTTGGAGATACTAATGCTACTTCAAGGTTAATGATCTATTTTTTTAAACTGGATGGTTTCATTTTTATTTTATTATTTATTTCATTATTATTTATTTTTATTATTTTTCACAAAAGAACACTTTAGACTCTTATGTATGTGTAAATCATTTCCAAAATGCTTTCAGATTGATTACCAGAATTTCCAAAAGAATTAACTGGGCCAAAAAATCTCTATTCAATGTCACTTACAGAAGAAAATGTTAACATTTCCCCTCCATGCTTTTCTAATCTGCTGCTTCAAAGAAGATGTATAGGAGAGGAGTTTCTATAGATGTAACATAAGAACCCTAATTTCTGCTTTTGGAAATGTATTTTAACTGCAGCTTTTCTAATTTTAGGTTTACACATAGTTACATTTCATCCGTATTGCCACAATCATCAAAGAGAGCATATATTATTTTCCTAAAAGCAAATTAGCTATCATATGCAAATTCTGATTTTAAAAAATTTTTCTATAGAATTTAAAACTCAATGTGCTGTAATTTCAAGTATTTCTGTTGGATATTTCAGATAAGTTTTTTGGTTTCTGCAAGCATTAGTGCTTGAAAATTTCCATCCAAACCAAGAACAAAAATTAAAACACCCTCAAAGAGAAGGCTTTATAAATGCTTTCAGTGAGAAAATAGAAATTTAATCAAAACAGCATTTATCTAATAAGCACCTTCTGTTTCATTTAGCATGGGTAATCAGGGCGAGCATGATTTTTCTGGCAGCTGTGTTCTCCACATTAGGTTTATTTAGTTCAGGAGCTCTGCTGATAATGTGACTTTATTAGAATTCACTTCATTAGAAATATACCATTAGTATTTAACATACCTGTCTAGATAACCTACAAATCTAAAAAATGTCTGTTTTCTCAAGTGTGGATAAAACTGGTCTGCCATATTGTTCAGAAGGACCATCTGAAAAACTGAAACCTTTCTTTCAAACAGAAGAGACAAAACTAAGTTGCAACTTGTATCAGATTACTGACATCCCCAGGACCTTGCATTTTGAAGTCTCTGAGGTATATGTGTACAAGAGGGGATCCACAAATGTTGAGTTAGCTATATTTCATTGAATTCCAAACTAATAGAGGGAATCCTCAGATAGAAAGCACTGTTCTAGACCTACAAGATGACCAGCCCAAAGTTTTCCAAAATAAGGGGCAAGTACAACATATCCTGATGCTGCTTTATTGCCCAATAAACTATAAGGTTATAGATTAGTCAATCTGATAAATCCACTGATGGTTTCGTCATTCTATGATCAGTATGCAAGGATTTTTATAGCTCAGTAAAACACAGGACAGCTTTACCAGCATCCTTTCTTGATCAAAACTCTTCAAAGTGTAGGGATAGAGGGTATGTACCTCAATACCATCAAAGCCCACAGCAAATATCATTCTCTATGGGGAAAAACTGAGAGCTTTTCCCCTAAGGTCAGGAACACGGCAGGGATGTCCACTATCACCACTGCTATTCAACATAGCACTAGAGGTCCTAGCCTCAGCAATCAGACAACAAAAAGAAATTAAAGGCATCCAAATCAGCAAAGAAGAGGTCAAACTCTCACTCTTTGCAGATGATATGATACTTTATGTGGAAAACCCAAAAGACTCCACTCCAAAACTGCTAGAACTCATACAGGAATTCAGTAAAGTGTCAGGATATAAAATCAATGCACAGAAATCAGTTGCATTTCTATACACCAATAGCAAGAGAGAAGAAAGAGAAATTAAGGAGTTGATACCATTTATAATTGCACCCAAAACTATAAGATACCTAGGAATAAACCTAACCAAAGAGGCAAAGAATCTGTACTCAGAAAATTGTAAAATACTCTTGAAAGAAATTGAGGAAGACACAAAGAAATGGAAAAATGTTCCATGCTCATGGATTGGAAGAACAAATATTGTGAAAATCTCCATGCTACTTAAAGCAATCTACATGTTTAATGCAATCCCTATCAAAATATCATCAATTTTTTTCAAGGAAATGGAACAAATAATTCTAAAATTTATAT
This sequence comes from Lutra lutra, assembly GCF_902655055.1. NCBI lineage: Eukaryota > Metazoa > Chordata > Mammalia > Carnivora > Mustelidae > Lutra > Lutra lutra. The sequence continues at coordinate 46,462,539 of NC_062283.1, read as the reverse complement.
GGAACCAGAAAAGACATCAAATAGCCAGAGGAATATTGAAAAAGAAAGCCAAAGTTGGTAGCATCACAATTCCAGACTTCAAGCTCTATTACAAAGCTGTCATCATCAAGACAGTACGGTACTGGCAAAAAACAGACACATAAATCAATGGAACAGAATAGAGAGCCCAGAAATACACCTTCAATTTATGGTCAACTAATCTTCAACAAAGCAGGAAAGAATGTCCAGTGGAAAAAAGACAGTCTCTTCAACAAATGGTGTTGGGAAAATTGGACAGCCACATGCAGAAAAATGAAACTGGACCATTTCCTTACACCACACACAAAAATAGACCCAAAATGGATGAAAGACCTCAATGTGAGACAGGAATCCATTACAATCCTTGAGGAAAACACAGGCAGCAACCTCTTCAACTTCAGCCACAACAACTTCTTCCCAGAAACATCATCAAAGGCAAGGGAAGCAAGGGCAAAAATGAACTATTGGGACTTCATCAAGATTAAAAGCTTTTGCACAGCAAAGGAAAAGTCAACAAAACCAAAAGACAACTGACAGAATGGGAGAAGATATTCACAAATGGCATATCAGATAAAGGGCTAGTATCCAAAATCTATAAAGAACTTATCAAACTCAACACCCAAAGAACAAATGATCCAATCAAGAAATGGGCAGAGGACATGAACAGACATTTCTGCAAAGAAAACACCCAGATGGCCAACAGACATGAAAAAGTGCTCCACATCACTCTGCATCAGGGAAATACAAATCAAAACCACAATGAGATACCATCTCACACCAGTCAGAATGGCTAAAATTAACAAGTCAGGAAATGACAGATGTTGGCAAGGATGCAGAGAAAAGGGAACCCTCCTACACTGTTGGTGGGAATGCAAGCTGGTGCAGCCACTCTGGAAAACAGCATGGAGGTTCCTCAAAAGTTAAAAATAGAGCTACCCTGGGGCACCTGGGTGGCTCAGTGGGTTAAGCCTCTGCCTTCAGCTCAGGTCATGATCTCAGGATCCTGAGATCGAGCCCCACATCAGGCTCTCTGCTCAGCAGGGAGCCTGCTTCCTCCTCTCTCTCTGCCTGCCTCTCTGCCTTCTTGTGATCTCTCTCTCTCTCTGTCAAACAAATAAATAAAATTTAAAAAAAAAAATAGAGCTACCCTGACCCAGCAATTGCACTACTGGGTATTTACCCTAAAAATACAAATGTAGTGATCCAAAGGGGCATGTGCTCCTGAATGTTTATAGCAGCAATGTCCACAATAGCCAAACTATGGAAAGAACCTAGATGTCCATCAACAGATGAATGGATAAAGAAGATGTGAGATAGATATATATACACACATATATATATGTATGTGTGTACACACACACACACACACACACACTATGGAATACTATGCAGCCATCAAAAGAAATGGAATCTTGCCATTTACAATGACGTGGTTGGAACTAGACAGTATTATGCTGAGCAAAATAAATCAGTCAAATAAAGACAATTACCATGTGATCTCCCTGAGATGAGGAATTTGACAGGCAGGGTGGGGAGTTTGGGCTCTAGGGAAGGAAAAAAATGATACAAGATGGGATCAGGAGGGAGACAAACCATAAGAGACTCTTAATCTCACAAAACAGAGAGTTGCTTGGGGAAGGAGGGTATGGAGAGGGTGGTTGGGTTATGGACATTGGGGAGGTTATGGGATATGGTGAGTGTTGTGAAATGTGTAAGCCTGATGATTCACAGACCTGTACCCCTGGGGCAAATGACACATTATATGTTAACAAAAATAACTAATAAAACAAAAAAACAAAAAACAAATAAACACAGGACAGCTTTATAACCCAAGACTAAATCAGTGATAAAGAGAAAAAAAAAAGATAAACATATTAAAGGGAAATCTTCAAAACTCACAGAAAGATGTATTTACATATTAAAATCACACACATCTAGAATCTAGACCACTACAAAGTAGAGAGAGTGAGAATTTTTTCTAAAGTATGAAACACATACAATCAATATTTATTTTAATGACCCTAAGATAGTGTTTGATCCTAAATCCCTTCAGAAAATAAAAGATAAATTAAATCCTTTATAGCGTGATTATAATGTGATATGATTAATATATCCTAATTCCTTTAAAACTGACTATAAATTAAAAAAAAAAAAAACAGATTTTCCTTCCTATACAGGGAAAAACCCAGTTCTTCTCCACTGTGTTTCTCTCCTGTGTGTCTCCTTTACTATCCATAGAACATTTCACTTCTAATACTTTGGTCACAAAATGTGTGGAGGTTTTCCCCTCCAGATGCTAGTCACAGGCCCAGTTTATCACTTGTACATCTGATCAACCAGCTTTAGATCAGGGGTTCCAAAGAATCACTCGTAGGATTCAGTTAATTTCCTGGAATGGTTCATAAAACTCAGGGCAACATTTATGTTTACTAGTTTTTTGAAAGATATAGTAAAAGACACAAATGAACAGCCAGATGAAAGAATACATACACTGAGGTCTGAGAACATTCTTACTGCAGAAACTTCTGTCCTCATGGAGCTGGGGTACATCAACCTTCCCAGTGTTGATGTGTTCCTACCTGGAACCTCTCCAAACTTTATACTATTGGGATTTTATGGAGGTTTTCTCACATTGATATGATCAATTACTAACTCCATTTCTAGCCCCTCACCCCTGTCTGGAGGATGAAAGATGGGCTAAAAATTCCAAGCTTTTAATCATGGCTTGGTTTTTCTGGTGACCAATCAGAAGTCATCCAGTAACCTCCACCCCCAGACTCCCCTCATTAGAACAAAAGATGTGCCATGTGCTCTTATCAACTTAAGAATTTACAAGGATTTAGAAGACCCATCCCAGGAATGGGGGGGGGGGGATAAATGTTTATTTTTTTGTGTTGTCTCATGCTGACTATCCATATCTTATACTGGCTAATTAGGAAATAGAGTGAAATAATACACCCATTTTTCTTAACATTTAGGAGTAATAAGAATTTACTTCATTAAAAACTTTGAAGAGGGGATTTTAAAGGTACCCCTCCAAAGCTCCAAAAACGGGGGGGGAGGGAAAAAGAGAATGAGGAGAATGGAAAGGGAAAGGGGGAAAGAAGAAATAGGAGGAGGAAGAGGAGAGACAGACAAACACAAGTGGCTATAACTTGCTATTTTCTGTTCTTTCAAGAATGTCCATAGTATTTTAGGGCAATAGTTTTAGCACTTATGTCCATTAATGTTTACATACATATATGAATTTAAAAACTGCTCTCAAGTGTTGATTTCTTTTTAGCATATTTGCATGTTTCATCAATTTGATATAGGAAATAAATAACATTTAAAATATTACGTTTATATTTTTGCCTTTTCAAAGAGAATAATGATTTGGAAGATGATATTTGTAAATACAATTCATTTAACTAATCATGATTTTAAGTACTTTAAGAAAAGACAAGTAAGGATTTATACAACAATACTTCCACAATTCTAGTAAAAAGTCTGCCTCATAGTGAGATTTTTTTCAGTATCACTTAAGATAAACCTGAAATGAGACAGCATTCTGTTTGCATATGTTATTTGAATTATGAATTTTATCTTAACTTTCTAATAAAAGTAAGTGATTTTGATCAGGGAATGCCTCGAAGAAAGCTATCATATTGAATGATAGAAGTTCCCAGAAATCCTTTGAATAAAATGTCCATTATTCTTTGGGTTATTAATGATAACTCTATACTACTGAAAAATAATGCTCCAGTATGCTTTGTGTTCTCTCTAGAGATAAACTGATTACTCAGAACCTGAAGACATCTATTTTACTGAATAGAAATGAATCACCTAAGGGAACCAAGAACTCACTACTTGTTCATACATTTTCATTCCTGTTAGAAAATTCAACATGCCTGCCTTATAAAATTGCCATCATGTAGATTAAATCAAAGGGGACTGCTTTCTTTATTATACTGCTTTTGCTTTGCTTATTTATACATTATATAACTCTCACTTTTACTTTAAATTCCACTTTAGAAGCTATCATAAATTAGCTTGTCAGAAACAATTCAAACCAGAAAACTTTGATATTGCATTTAGAATGAAGCTGCTAGATTTACATTTGGCTTAGAAAGATCCGTTAGACAAAACATATAGCATAAGGCATCCAATACTATGGGCTTGAATCACAGATCCATCTGCTGTTTTTCCTCATTGGATATAACATTAACATTTTCTGGAAACCCTTAAGATTGAATCACTGTAAAATTAGGTGAGGGAGTGTATTTAATATTTCTAAAAATAACATCATACACATATGTTAAAAAAACAAGATAATTCTCAGCAAAATCAAGTAAATAAGATAACTCAGGCAGTCTCAGGTTCTCATGCATGGATTGAGTTTAGTTCCAGAATCTAAATTCCTAAACATGTGTTAGTGTTCTCTAACTGGATGCATTCTCTATGGAAAATGAGAAAAATCCCAATTTTAATTCTGATACTTTGTTAACAAACATCTTCTAATCCTGTAACAAATTGGTTCACAAAACATGAATTAATAAACTCTCGCTTTCATTTTGTGTTATATTTCTAGATTATAAACCTACAGTGATAAATTTTAGACAAAAATGGGAAAATTGTGATTCATCTATTCTATGCCAAATGTCTTTGAAATCGCCCACCACTGTACTTCATATAGGCTTTTCATTACATCATTTTCCATCTCAAAGTAATTTTAAATTTTAGCATGGAACAGTAATATCATTCTCTACAATAGCCAGGAAATGCAGAAATGCAATGCTAATCTTCAATAACAATTTTCATGGTTTTGAAAGATCTTGCATTTTAAAAGTGAATTAAATAAAAGTATATAAGTGATTGAAAGCAAATATACCAACTATACTGGAAAAAGTAATTAAAAATATATATTCTGCTATCAGTAATTAGTTTAAATGTAAATGGATCAAATTCTCCAATCAAAAGATAGAGATCAGAAGAATAGATTAGAAAGCAATATCCAACTATATATGTCCATGAGACTCACCTTAGATCCAAAGATACAAATAAGATGAAAGTGAAAAGATGGAAAATGATATTCCATTCAAATAAAAGACAAAAGAGATCAGGGATGGCTATACTTATATCAGACAAAACATATTTTAAGTCAAAAAGATTACAAAATACAAAGAAAGACATTATATATTAATAAAAGTTTTGATGCAGCAAGAATATAACAATTATAAATATTTACACACCTAATAACAGACCATCAAAATATGGAGCAAACTGACAGAATTGAAATGAGAAGGAGTTCTATGATAACAGTGGGAGACTTTAATACCCCATTTTCAATAGTGAATAGAACAACCAGACAGAAGATAAGTAAGGAAATGGGAAAATTGAACAATACAATAAACCAATTAGATGTAAGACATATAGAAAACTCTACTTAACAATCACAGAATACACATGCTTCTCAAGTGCACATGGGACATTTTCTAAGACAGACCATATATCAAGCCACAAATTAAGCCTGTATCAATTTTAAAAGTTATTGTATAAAGTAAATTCTCTTGTGATGTTGTGGATAAAGTCAGGAATGAATAACAAAAAGAAAGCTGGAAAGTTCACAAATTTGGGGGGGAAAAACCAATCCATTCTTAAACAGTCAATAGACCAAGGAATAAATCACAAGAGAAATTAGAAAATACTTACAGATGAATGAAGACAAAAACACAGTATACCAAAACTTAAGGGACACAGCAAAAGAAATGCTAAGAGACAATTAATTATAAATGTTTTTATTGAAAAAGAAGAAAGATCTAAAATCAAAAACCTGACTTACAACTTAAGACACTAGAGAAAGAGGAACAAACTAAATCCAAAGCTAGCAGAAGGAAATAATAAAGATTACAGTAGAAATAAATGAAATACAGAACAGAAAAAGAGTAGGAGAAAAATCAATAAAACCAAAATTGGTTCATTGAAAAGATCAACAAATTGACAAACCTTTAGCCACATGGACTAAGACAAAAAGAAGACTCAGTTGCTAAAATCTGAAAGTAGGGGTATTACTACTGATTTTACAGAAATAAAATGAATTATGAGAGAGTACTATAAACAATTGTACCACAACATATCAGATAACCTAGATTCAGTGGGCAACTTCCTAGACACACAAAACCTATCACAACCAAATCATGAAGAAATAGAAAATCTGACTACACCTGTAACTAGTAAAGAAATTGAATCAGTAATCAAAAGTCTCCCAACAAAGAAAAGTCCTGACCTGGTTGTTTACTAGTTAATTTTTCCAAGCATTTAAAGAACTAATACTAATTCTTCTCAAACTACTCCAAAAAATTGAAAAGGAGGAATGTTTCCTAACTTGTTCTTTGAGGTCAGCATTACTTTGATACCAAAGTCAGACAGTGACACTAAATGAAAGGAAAACTACAGACCAATATTCCTTATGAATGTGCATTTAAAAAATCCTTAATAAAATACAAGCAAACCAAATTTGCCAGGATATTGGAGGGATTATACATCATGGCTAAGTGGTATTTATTCCTGGAGTTTCAACATACTTAAAAAAAAAAAAAAATCAACCACACCACATTAACAGGTGGAAAGGAAGAAAAAATATCACATGATCATCTCAATTGATGCAGAAAGAGACTTCATGAAATTTTTTTAATTTTGTGCTTTAAAAGACCTATCAAGAGAATAAAAAAGAAACCCACAGAATAGAAGAAAGTATTTACAAAGCCTATATCTGATATGAGTTTAATATCCAAAATACATGGAGAATTCCTAAAACTCAGCAATTACAAACTAAATCATTCAATTTAATAAAAATTCAAAGGACTTGAATAAATATTTCCCTAAAAAAGATATACAATATCTGTATACAGATATACAAATGACCCATAAGCACATGAAAATATGCTCAACATTAAGAAGATGCAAATTAAAACTACAGTGAGATACTACTACCTCACACCCACTAGGATGGCTACTACAAGAAAAGAAAGAAAGAAAGAAAAAGAAAGGAAAGAAGGAAGGAAGGAAGGAAGGAAGGAAGGAAGGAAGGAAGGAAGGAAGGAAACAGCAAACATTGGTGACGATATGGAGGAAGCATTCACTGTTGGTGAGACATAAGGTGATACAGCTCCTATGGAAAACAATATGATGGCTCTTCAAAAAAATGAAGATGGAATTACCATATGATCCAGAAATTCCATTTCTGGTTATATACCTAAAAGAATTGAAAGCAGGGTCTTAAAGAGATATTTATATACCCATGTTCATAGTAAAATTATTTACTGTTGTGGACTGAATGGTTGTGTCCCTCCAAAAAATCATGTAGAAATCCTAATCTCCAATATGATGGTCTTAGGAGATAGATTTTGGGGAGGTAATAGGACATGGAGGTGGACCTTCATGAATGGGATTATAACGTCCTTATAAAAAAGACCCCAAATAGCTCTCTTACCTTGTCTACCACATGAGGACAGATAGAAGATGACAATATATGAACCAAAAACTGGTCATCCCTGAATCTGCTAGGACATTAATCTTGGGTTTTCAGGACTCCAGAACTGTAATAAATAAGTTTCTGATGTTTATAAGCCACCCAGGGTGTGGTATTTTTGTTACAGAAGTCCAAACAGACTAAGACTTTCACAGTAGCTAAAATATGGAAGAAACACAAGAGTCCATCCACAGATGAAATATAAGCAAATTGTTATATACACATACAATGGAATATTACTCAACCTTGAAAAGAAAGGAAATTCTGATGTATGCTACAACATGGTTGAACCTTAAGGACATTGTGTTAAGTAAAATGAGCCAGCTGCAGTAAATAAACAAACAAACAAATAAATATAAAATACACACACACACACACACACACACACACACACACACACACACATACTGTATGATTCCACATATATGAGGTACTTGGAGTAGTAAAATCATAGGAATAGAAAGTGGAATGGTAGTTTCCAGGAGCTAGAGTAAAGGGGAAATGGGGAGTCATTTTCTACTTGACAGAGAATTTAAATTTTAAAAGATGGAAAGGGTTCTGGAGACAGATGGTGATGATGGTAGCGTATTTTGAAGTATTTAATACCACTAAAGAATACATTTAAAAATGGGTAAGATGGTAAATTTTATGTTGGCAAATTTTACACAATGAAGAAAATTGGAAAGAAAATACATTAATCCTGATAACATCTTTGCATATAATGATCAACATTATCTAAGTGGACAATATTGTATTGAAATTTGATTAGCAGCATCCATCGAATATTTTTCTAAAATTTTTTTAATACTTCAATTCCAAGTCTGTCAGATTTCCTTTTTTACTTACATTCCATAATGGCATAATGGCAAGGAAAGCCAGCAAACAAGAGATAGTCGAAGATGGCAGAGAAGTAGGAGACCTTAGTTTTGTCTGCTTCCAGGAATTCAGCTAGATAACTATCAAATCATTCTGAACACCTGTGAACTCAACCAGAAATCTAAGAAAAGAACAGTTTCAAATCTATAAACAGAAAAGTGAGGAGGTGCAGGGAAGTGAATCTGAGGCAATATATGGGAAGATAAACTGCAGGGGGAGGGACCCCCTCCATAAGCATGCTTCTGGAAAGTGGTATAGAAGTGGAGAACAAAATCAGAAATTTCTTTTTTTTTTTTTGAAGATTTTATTTACTTATTTGACAGGCAGAGATCACAAGTAGTCAGAGAGGCAGGCAAAGAGAGAGGAGGAAGCAGGCTCCCTGCTGAGCAGAGCCTGATGTGGGGCTCGATCCCAGGACCCTGGGATCATGACCTGAGCTGAAGGCAGAGGCTTTAACCCACTGAGCCACCCAGGGGCCCCCAAAATCAGAAATTTCAGAAGTCTGCTCCTGTCCCTGCTGAAAGGTGCTCTGGTGGTGAAGTAGGGTGGAATCCTAGGTGGGACAGTGTGGGTCTCAGGAGCCCCACAGTCACAGAAAGAATGGGGGTGCCTGAGTGTGGCAGAGTTCCCAGGCATCAGAGAAGGGAAGCCAGCTATAATCACTGAGCCCAGGAGTGGGCTTTCAGCTTGGGATTGCCATATACTGCAAAATGCAGCACAGTCTGGTGACTGCTCTCCTGGAAGGGGTCCGGCAAGTACAGAACCCATGAGACTCCCCTTCCTCCCCAAGGAGGGCAGGATTTACAGGGTTTGGAGACTCCAAATGAGGTTGATTGCCTGAGATAGAAATGGTCAGTCACAGACTAGGTGAGCACAGCATGTGGATGGAGACCACAATTCTGCCCATGGCAGAGATACCTCAGAATTAATGCAACATACCCCTCACCCAGAAGATGATCAGCAAGAATATTAGGCTAAGACCAAGTTTACCAATCATAAAGAACTGCAAAACTCCAGCACTAGGGGAAAACAGTATATAGAATTCATACTTTTTTCCCCAAGATTCTTTAGTGTTTCAATTTCAATCTTTCTTTTTTCAACAGATTTCTTATTTTATCAACTCTTTTTTAAAATCTTTTTTATGTTCATTTTTACAGTTACATTCTATCCTTTCCTCATATTTAATTTATTTTTGTGTATATATATATATAGTATATATATATATATATTGCTTTCTTTACAATTTTGGGATTCAATTTCTTCTAACAGACAGACCAAAATACACTCAGGACTTGGTGCATTGCTCTGTTCTGCTCACCTGTCTGTTTATATTCCTTCTTTTTTTTTCTTCTGTCTTTTAATTTTCATTTTTATGGTTACTTTCTATCCTGTCACTGTATTTAATTTTATTTTTGTACCTATAAAATTTTTTTTCTTTACAATTTTGGGATGCAGTATTCTAACAGACCAAAACCTACAGAAATAGTGTATTACTCTGCTTTGTTCAACAGTCTGATTATATTCTCTCTCTCTTTTTTTTCTTTCATTTCTAATTTTTTTGGTTTTGGCTTTCTTCTGATTTGTTTAGGGTATATTTCTCAGGAATTATTGTTGCCATTTTAGTATTTTGTTCTCTCATTCATCTATTCTTCTCTAAACAGAATGAAAACATGGAGAAACTCACCTCAAAAAAGAGAACAAAAGGCATTACTGACTGCCAGAGACCTAATAAATATAGATATAAGTTAGATGGTGGACTAGAGTTCAGAATAATGACTATAAAGATACTAGCTAGGCTTGAAGAAGGCATAGAAAACAATAGCAGAGAACTTCCTTAATCTGTAGAAGGAAACAGGCATTCAAGCCCCGGAGGCACAGAGGACCCCCCTCAAAATCAATAAAAATAGGTCAACACTCCAACATGTAATAAAGAAACTTGCAAATCTCAGAGACGAAGAGAAAATCCTGAAAGCAGCTTCAGAAAAGAGGTCCATAACCTACAAGGTAGAAGCAGTAGACCACCAGCAGACCTATCCACAGAGACCTGGCAGACCAAAAAGGACTGGTATGATATATTCACATGCTAAAGGAGAAAAATATGCAGCCAAGAAAACTTTATCCAGCTAGCCCGTCATTCAAAATAGAAGGAGAGAGAAAGCTTCCACAACAAACAGAAACTAAAAGAATTTGTGATCACCAAACGAGGCCTGCAAGAAATATTAAAGGGAATCCTTTAAGAGGAGAGAGAGCCCAAAAGTAACATTGACCAGAAATGAACAGAGGCAATATACAAAAACAGTGACTTAACAGGGAATACAACGACACTAAATTCATATCTTTCAATAGTTACTCTGAATGTTTCTAATAGTTACCCTAAATGCCCCAATCAAAAGACACAAGGTAGCTGATTGGATAGAAAAGCAAGACCTATCAATATGTTGTCTGCAAGACACTCCTTGTAGACCCAAAGATACTTTCAGATTGAAATTGAAGGGGTGGAAAACTATTTATCATGCTAATGGACATCAAAAGAAAGCTGGGGTGGCAATCCTTATATTAGGCAAATTAGATTTTAAACCAAAGTCTGTAATAAGAGATGAGGAAGGACACTTTGCCATAATTATACGGTCTATCCAACAAGAAGACCTAGCAATTGTAAATATTTATGCCCCTAACATGAGAGAAGCCAATTATATTAGCCAATTAATAACAAGAGTAAAGAAACACATCAATAATAATACAATAATAGTTGGGGATTTTAACATGCCACTCACTGCAATGGACAGATCATCTAAGCAGAAGATCAACAAGGAAACAATGGCTTCGAATGACATACACTGGACCAGATAGGCTTCAGAGATATGTTTAGAGCATTGCATCCTAAAGCAAGAGAATACACATTCTTTTCCAGTGCACAAGGAACATTCTCCAGAATAGATCACATGCTGAGTCACAAAACAGGTCTCAACAAGTACCAAAAGATTGGGATCATTCCCTGCATATTTTCAGGCCACAATGCTTTGAAACTAGAACTCAATCACAAGAGGAAAGTTAGAAAGAACTCAAATACATGGAAGCTAAAGAACATCCTACTAAACAATGAATGCATCAACCAGGAAATTAAAGAAGAATTGAAAAGATTCATGGAAACAAATGAAAATGAAAACAAAACTGTTCAAAATCTTTGGGATGTAGCCAAGGTGATCCTAAGAGGGAAGTATATAGCAACACAAGTCTTTCTCAAGAAACAGGAATGGTCTCAAATACACAACCTAACCTATTACCTAAAGGAACTAGAGAAAGAACAGCAAATATAGCCTAAACCCAGCAGGAGAAGAGAAGGAATAAAGATTAGAGCAGAAATCAATGAAATAGAAACCAAAAGAGCAGTAGAACAGATCAAGGAAACTAGGAGCTGGTTCTTTGAAAGAATTAAGAAGATTGATAAACCCCTGGCCAGACTAATCAAAAAGAAAAGAGAAAGGACCCAAATAAATAAAATCATGAATGAAAGAGGAGAGATCAAAACCAACACCAAAGAAATACAAACAATTATAAGAACATATTATGAGCAACCGTATGCCAACAAATCAGGCAATCTGGAAGAAATGGATGCATCCCTAGAGATGGATAAACTACCAAAACTGAAGCAGGAAGAAATAGAAAACCTGAACAGACCCATAACCAGCAAGGAAATTGAAGCAGTGATCAAAAAATCTCCCAACAAACAAGAGTCCAGGGCTGGATGGCTTCCCAAGGGGACTCCACCAAACATTTAAAGAATTAATACCTATTCTTCTGGAGGTATTTCAAAAAACAGAAATGAAAGGCAAACTTCCAAACTCTTTCTATGAGGCCAGCATTACCTTGATTCAAAACCAGACAAAGACCCCACCAAAAAGGAAAATTACAGACCAATATCTTTGATGAACATGGAAGCAAAAATTCTCATCAAAATAAGATCCAACAGTACATTAAAAGGCTTACTCACCATGACCAAGTGGGATTTATTCCTGGGCTGCAAGTTCAGTTCAACATCCATAAATCAATCAATTTGATACACTACATTAATAAAACAAAGGACAAGAACCATATGATCCTCTCAATGGATGCAGAAAAAGCATTTGACAAAGTACCACATCCTTTCTTGATTAAAACTCTTCACGGTGTAGGGATAGAAGGAACATACCTCAATATCATCAAAGTCACATATGAAAAGCCCACAGCGAATATCATTCTCAATGGGGAAAAGCTGAGGGCTTTTCCCGTTAAGGTCAGGAACATGACAGGGATGTCCACTATCACCACTGTTCAACATTGTACTAGAAGTCCTAGCCTCAGCAATCAGACAAGAAAAAAGAAATAAAAGGGATCTGAATTGGCAAAGAAGTCAAACTCTCACTCTTTGCAGATGGCATGATACTGTATGTGGAAAACCCAAAAGACTGCACCCCAAAATTGCTAGAACTCATACTGGAATTCAGTAACATGGCAGGATATAAAATCATTGCACAGAAATCAGTTGCATTTTTATACACTAAAAATGAGACAGAAGCAAGAGCAATTAAGGAGTCAATCCCATTTACAACTGCACCAAAAACCATAAGGTACCTAGGAATAAATCAACCCAAAGAGCTAAAGGACCTATACTCTAAAAACTACAGAACGCTTATAAAAGAAATTGAGGAAGACACAAGGAAATGGAAAAATTTCTCATGTTCATGGATTGGAAGAGTAAATATTATTTAAATGTCTATGCTACCTAGAGCAATCTACACATTCAGTGTAATCCCCATCAAAATACCATCAACTTTTTTTCACAGAGCTGGAACAAATAATCCTAAGACTTGTATGGGACCAGGGAAGTTGCTGAATAGCCAGAGGAATGTTGAAAAAGAAAACCAAAGCTGGTAGCATCACAATCCCAGACTTGAAGCTCTATTACGAAGCTGTAATCATCAAAACAGTATGGTAGTGACATACAAAAAAAGACACCTAGATCAATGAAACAGAATCAGAACCCAGAAATGGACCCTTAACTGTATGGTCAACCTACCTTCAACAAAGCAAGAAAGAATATCCACTGGGGTAAAAACAGTCTCTTTAACAAATGGTGTTGGGAAAATAGAACAGCCACATCCAAAAGAATGAAACTGGACCATTTTTTTACACCATACAGAAAAATAGATTCAAAATGGATGAAAGACCCAAATGTGAGAAAGAAATCCATTAAAATCCTAGAGGAGAACACAGGCAGTCACCTAATTTTTGCAGTGGTTTGTATGGTCTTAAGCAGAGTTACTCGATTTTCTTTCTGGTTTAGTTGTATAACCTCAATCACATTAGTTAGCTTTGTTCAATTTGTTTCCTTATCAATAAAATAAGTCGTGTCATTGTTTATTTTTACAAGTTAAATAAGAATGGGGGTGCACTAAGGCAACTTTTGTTAGCTTAATGGAGGCAAAATGGCATTGGAAGAAACATGCCTCATCCCTCACCAATCTTCTTTGCCTGTACTTTCTCCTTGAAGCAGTGGAACAGAACCTTTTCTCCAGGAGGCTCCCAGATCAGGTAAACTCTTGAGATTAGATGACATGGGACCAGGAGTGGACAGACTATCTGGTACATTTGGTAACACTGTAGGAACAGACATAGGTGTTTTAAAGATGAGGGGAAAAGTGTGGGAAATAACAGTGGAGAAGTCTATTCTTTCTGTTCACCCTAATTTTTTTATAGAAACCAACCATCATTTGGAATCTCTGAGACTAGAAGCCTTGGGAGACAACATTTTCAGAGTCAGGTCTCTTAATATTGCAGGATCTTTCAACACAGGCAGTGGCTAAGTGGCTTCTTAGGCAGTTGATGTAAACAAATGGAAACCAGAAGTAATCCCCGTGGTAATTATAGCTAACTGACTGGATTATGAGAATATCAGGAGTTACATTTTATTACTTCTGAAAATAATGGGAAATACATTGAGAGTGATTTACATTTAGCCTCCCAGAGATGAAGGTTCATGGAATTCTAATTTGGATATAAACAATGTTACTGTGTTTTGCAGGCACAGGCTGGTAAAACCTAAGCTATGGATATTTCATGTGACTGGCCTTTTATTGTTCTTATTTTATAAATAGCTTATAAATAATCATAGTTTCTCCCCCTTTTCCCACTCAATATCCTGAAATATAGAAGGAATTGAGACTTTAAGGAATTATCTGGACTGCTGTTTTGCCTCCAGACTAAGCTATATTTTAAAACTGATAAGTGTGTCTTACCATTCATAAAGTAGGAGTTTAGCACATAATTGCTAAGATAGTTCTGTCCCATAGTGACTGGGTGAGAAAAAAAACTCGCAATATTCATCTTCCTTACTATGAGTTATGAATTTTTTAATTATCTTTCATGGTGGAGATATCAGTATATTTTTGTTGCCCACCAAGTGTTCAAAACTGAAAAGGCAGTTTTTTAAACATTTATTCTAGTACAGAAAATGAGAATTCCAAGTTTTCAAAGCCAGATTAAATCTTCACCTTAAAATATATTTCCAAATACCATAGCACACTCAGGGATATATTTAAAGAAATGAACATTGTCATCATTATATCATCAAGAAATTGAGAACAATTTAGCAACAACTCTGGCATCTACCTAGGGTATATCTAATCTCTAACAATTTTTCCATGCAGACACAAGTGCAAATCCATTGCTATTTTCATTTAATCCATTATACTTAAGGCTTTTCTCTCTTCCTAACAACTGGAGTTCTCTGATCTCATGCATATATGAGCTAGGAATACATCATGAGAAGTCCTTGGGGATTATACAGATATATGTAATTTTTTCAGGGCACAGGCATTCATATAATAAGAATAAATTTCAAAAGCAGCCTTTCTGTCTCATGGTAATTGCCAGTCTTCTCAATTTCCCATCACCTACATCCTATAATTCTTAATATTCATGAAATATGAGCCTCTGTCATTCTATTAAAACTGGCTAGTTTCCCATTTTCTTAACACAGTTATACATATGGCAAATTCTGAAAAATAATTTTGGCGATGCTTATTTTTTTTTCCTTGATGTACTCAGGAATTGCACTACGACATACCCTTGGCTTCGTGCAGTCTAGCCGCATGACAGTGTTATAATTAGGTTATGCAGTCTCTGCCATTGAATTAAGTGCTTGAAAATATCCAATATAAATTTGTCATTTTCTAAATTCTACTATGCAAAGAAAAAATACATACACATTGTAACAAATGTTTTTCACAATAGTCCAATGAGATAACATTAAAATAATAGATGGGAGAAATGAGTATCCATCTCCAAAATGCTAAGGAATAATAACAAATACAATCTGAAAATGAAGAAGCCAGAATTTAAACTCAGGTGTGTCTCATTTGCTATCTCATTGTTCTGCAAAATTTCATCACAGAAATATGGGTTAGTTAATGCCATAGCAGCGGCCATCAAACAAAGGATATGAGCTGGACAATAAGTACCTCTCATTTGTCTGCATGGTTAATTCTTGGAAGCCTCCTGTATGTTTCTCAGGATACCCATTGGAATATGTTCTTCATTTCTCAGAGCAGTGGCCTTGGAAGTATACCACCATATTGGTTTTCTCTCTGTCTTCCGTTTTGTCAAGGCCTTAATTTTGCTTCTTTAGATAACTGCCCCAATAAGCTCTCTGCACCCACATCCTTGTCTCCAACTCTGCTTTGGGGGAAATACAACCTGACATTGCCACAGGTACACCACCATAGCCAGCTGCTTCCTATGGAGGTTAACCCCAACAGGATTGTGTTCATTTAATTTGGCAGACTTCTGAAAGTTATATGTTGAAAGAACACAAGATCCTATAGAAGAAGTAGATAGCAATAGAAAGAGTGTTGCGTTGGCAGCGTGAACAGCTTATAAATAACCTGAGTGGCTTTGGACCAGTCAGTTATACCTTCTATTGACTGTTTCCTCACCTACAAAAATAGAACAACATAGTCTATAAATTACTGCTTTCCCAGGACCTAAATTCAATATTTTAAAGTCCTAAGTAAGAAATGAATGTTTGATTAAACAATAGGTATAATCCAAATTAGCCCAACCTGGAATGCTAAAATGATAAGTTTGTTCTTCTTTATGGTTAGTCAGTGATGCACAGGTCAAGTGATATGAGATGAGGGCATTTTAATGATTACTAGACACTTCCTCTGAAAGCATTCACACTTTCCTTTGTCAGCCACAGTGGAATTTAGTGGACTCTAGTCCTACTGGCATTACCTAAGAGAATTGTTCTCTATAGTTATAAAGGAGAAATACTGCACAATGAAATGATATAGTGATGTCAAGCATGAGAAAAAGCTGGACTTAGCAGATTATGAATTTTGCCTGTATAAGAAAATTTTGCTGATTATCTAGATGGGAAAAAAAAAGGAACCATCCTTTCTGTAACGTTTGCATATTGAGCTCTCTTACCTTTGGGAATCTAAACCAGTTCAGATTTTGAATAAAAAGGAAGTAGTGGGGAAACCATTAACCTCATTGTTTCCCGGGTTCTCTCCAGTGGGTCATAAGTGACTGGGATGTTCTGTCTGAATGGAATGAATCTTACTTGCAGGAGGCAAGATGATGATGGACTGGACAAGCTGTAATGGTCTCTTTCAGCCCACTATTTCAAAGACAAACTGAAATAATGTGTGTGTGTGTGTGTGTGTGTGTGTGTGTGTGTGTGTGTGTGTATATATATATATATATATATATATATATTAGGACACTGTATATGTATCTTTTCCATTTTGAAGTTTGCTCCTTTCATAAAGTTATTTTCTTGTACATATTTATGTTGTTCCCATTATGAACTAAATTCCTTAAATTTACATCTCAATTCCAAAAGCTTTCCTCTGTTCCAAACCCATATACCTGACTATGTGCCAAACATCTCCACTTGAAGACCAACTCCACAGACACCTCCACTCCAATAAGTCCCAAGACAGTAAACATCATTATTCTTAAAATCTCTCTTTTCCCTTTTTTTTCACATTCTTCTTTATTCTGAAAATCTCTCTCCTTGCAGATGACATCATCATCCTAAATTTTTTTAGAAACCTCCCAGTAATCATTGCATCTTCCCTCTCATTATCTGATTTAGTCTGCTCAGGCTGCTATTAAAAAAATACCATAGCCTGGGTGGCTTAAACAATAGACATTTATTTCTCAGAGTTCTGGAGGCTGAAAAGTCTAAGATCAAGGTGCCAGCCAGTTTGGTTCTGGGAGAAGGCTTTCTTCCTGACTTGCAGTTAGCTACCTTCTTTTCGTGTCCTAACATGGCAGACAGAGAATTCTAGTCTCTCTTCCTCTCCTTATAAGGGCATTTATCCACCATGGGGGCTGACTTTTACGGCCTTTTCTAAGCCAAATTACTTCCTAAAGGCAACACTTCCAAATACCATCACATTGGGGGTTAGGGCTTCAACATACGTATTTGGAGAGGACACAGATATTTAGCCTATAATATTCTACCCATGGCCCCCCAAAGTTCATGTCATTCTTGGATGCAAAAGGTATTCATTCCATCCCAACAATCCCACAAGTCTTAACTCACTCCAACATCAACTCTAAAATCCATACTTGCATTTAAATACTATCTCAATGAGATATAGGTGAGACTTGAGTTACAGTTTATCCTGAAGCACATTTTTCTCCAGTTGTAAACTTGTAAAACCAGATAAGTTGTGTGCTTCCAAAATACAATAGTCTGCCAGCCATCAGTTAAACATTCTCATTCCAAAAGGGAGAAATCAGAAGAGAAAAAGAGGTGATGGGCCCTAGATGAGTCCAAAACCTAGCAAGGTAAGCACCAGTAGGTCTTAGGGCTCAAAAATAACTCTCTCTGGGTTGATACTCTACCTTCGGGGTGCAGTAGGGATGTTGTTCTACCTCTCAAGTTCTACTGGGCATGGGTCTCCAGACTGCTGCTTTCCGTTCTGTTGAAATGGAGGTAATGTCTCTCCCCACCCCACTTGGGAACTGAGATGGCAGCCCTGGTGATCTTTGAATCCTCTTCAGGGTCATTCTTTCCTTGTCTTGAAGAATAGCTCATGTTTTCTGCCAAATAACTCTATGATCCAGTCTGGTAGGACCTTAAAAGTCTTACAGCTTTTTTTTCATTTCCTCCTGTCTCTGTCCCTTCAGTTCAAACTGGCAGTGCTTCTATTCAAGTAGCTGATTAGGTCTACAGTTCATTCACACTGATAAACTCCTTAGCAAATGATTGTTCACCCATAGTCTTATGGTTCTCTTCAGAACAAGCCTTTTCATTTTGGCAATATAGATAGATAGGCTGAAATTTTTCCAAATCTTTAGCTGTAAATTCTGGCTACTTTTTGATTAACATTTCCTTCTTTGGTTCATTTCTCTCTTCTCAGAGTTTAGTATGAAGTCAGAAAGAACCAAAGAACCATT
Organism: Lutra lutra; assembly: GCF_902655055.1. Taxonomy (NCBI): domain Eukaryota; kingdom Metazoa; phylum Chordata; class Mammalia; order Carnivora; family Mustelidae; genus Lutra; species Lutra lutra. Next base: position 46,443,680 of record NC_062283.1, on the reverse strand, counting down.
TTTTGAGTTAGAAATTTCCTCAGCTTAATATCCAATTTCATCGCTTGTAAATTCTACCTTCACAAAACACTAGAGCACAGTTCAATCAGGTTCTTTGATGTTTATAACAAGGATCACCTTTTCTTCATTGTCTAATAACATGTTCCTCATTTCCACCTGAGACAGACCTCACCAAAATGGTCTTTACTATGCATAATTCTACCAACATGTTGTTCATGCTTAGTTGCGTATTCTCCAAGAAGTTGGAAACTTTATCTACACCTTCTCTTCTTTCTAAGTCCTCACCAGAATCACCTTAAAAGTCCCTTTTTGGCAATCTAGGCTTTTTCTAGCATGCACCTCAAAACTCCTTCAGTCTCTACCTATTACCCAGTTCCAAAGCCACTTCCATATTTATAGATATGTGTTACACAGCACCCCATTTCTCAGTACCAAAAATCTCTATTCATCAGGATTTTCTAGAGAAATAGAACCAAAAGTATATATATATACAGAGAGAGAGAGAGAGTATAAGGATTTGACTTTTGTGATTATGGAGGCTGAAAAGTCCAGACTTGGGAGAGCCAGCCATATAATTCCAGTCAGAGTACAAAGGCCTCAGAAACAGGACAGCTCATGCTATAAGTTCTTATCTCAGTCTGAGTCCAAAGACAGGAAAACACTAATTTCCCAGCTTGAATACAATCAGGCAGAGAGCGAATTCCTTCTTAGGAAGCCTTTTATTCTATTCAGGCCTTCAAGAGATTGAATAAGGGCTGCCTCATGGGGGGTGCTTTCTTCCATCTATGATTCAGATGTTAATCTCATCCAGAAATAATGTTGAATCAAATATCTGAATACCCCATGGCCCAGTCAACTGGACACTTAAAATTAACCATCACATTATCCATCCAAATTTGTAGAATTAAGTTCAAATTTTCATTATTTATTGCCCAGAAAAATATAATATCCCACCTAGCTCTTGTTCTGTCTAGCTCTTAGCTTCCAGAAATACATGCCTAAAATACAAATTGATCCCTACTGTCTTCAGGATATGGCATCTGCTTACATTTCCTGTTTAGTCTAATCTATCATCCTTCCTCACTCCTCTTTGGTTAACTGACTTATTTCCTTTACCTCAACTGCATTGTATATTCTCTTATCCCTTTTGCCTTTGCGATGACTCATTCAAAATTCAACCCCTCATTTATTCCTTTACCTAAGTAAATCTCAAAATTGTTTTAAACTCTGTTTATATAGAAAAAGTAAAGTAGAAACATCAATAAAGGGGTGCCTGGGTGGCTCAGTGGGTTAAAGCCTCTGCCTTCAGCTCAGGTCATCCTGCTCTCTGCTCAGCAGGGAGCCTGCTTTCCCCCTCTCTCTGCTTGCTTCTCTGCATACTTGTGATCTCTGTCTGTCAAATAAATAAATAAAATCTTTAAAAAAAAAAAAAAAAACCTGAGTCATTGTGGCCAGGTTTAAAAAAAAAAAAAAGAAAAGAAACATCAATAAAAAAGAGGAACAAAAAGCATCTAATTATCATTTATCCCAGCAAATGGCAATGGATACTTGAAGTTTTTCCCTTAGGGTTTCTAATCCTTTGGGCTAAGATATGGTATTTTTAAGAACTCACAGCAGATATAAACTTCTAGTGGGTCTTCTGGCCTCATGTAATATATCCACCCCTGTACATATACTTCCCTTGATGCATTTATTCCTTCCTTAGCAGGTTAAAGGGCAACTAAGACATTTCTACTCTGCTCAGAATGGGCCATAATCCTTTTCTCAAGGTTTCTAAGAGCTCCTGTAGCTCTCATCTCAGTGAGATTTCCTTATGCCCTAGAGTTTTTGCCAGGGTGTTAAACCCAGTGTCCTAAGAAACTGTCCCCAAATTAATTAATTCTTCCTTAGCTTGCCTATGTTCTGGCTCCCTTGATCACCATAAAGTTCCAATAACAGTTCCATTCCCCAGCTCTTGCTAGTACATACTAGCCAAATTTTGCAGCTTGCTTAGAGAATAATCTCTCTTCTGTTATGAGACCCAACATGATCCAGCAGGTTTACTTGGTGATTTAAAACTACTTGCCAGCTTACAGCCAAGAGACGAGTTGAGGCAGCCAGAGTGGAACACCTGTTGCTTTGTAGGGGAGAGGCCTCAGCGATGTCTTTTCATATAGGAGAAATGCTCACTCTCACTAGGGAGGCAAGGAGCAACTCTGTAAACTCTGAGAGTTTGGTAAGGTCTGCAAAGCCAAATTCTTCAGGGCATCTATGGAAATTTTCCTAGACTATATACCAGGGCCCCAGGTTTTCCCAACTAAGTGCCTTATTTTAGCATAGAAGACCTGTTGTCTCTAAGCATTTTTTTTTTAACTCGCTAAGCATTTAAATGTCTCTGGACCTCTGTGACACTAAACATCAAGCCCATCTACTCCTCATCATGTTCATTCTTCCTCTGAAGGAATAAGGATCTATTTGTAATTCACCAGGTATGACCCCGGCTCTCACATTTAACCTTTAACGATGTGTTAACCACACTCAGTTTCTCATTATCCCTCCACAGGCCTACAGTACAGCTTGATAAAAACCCACCACTTCTACTACTTTTCTAGTCATTGTCCAACTCCACCCTCAACCTCTACCGTGCAGTTGCTTACATGATCACAGCAGCAAGACGTTCCTTTCTGCTGGGATGTCATCCCAGGTCATGACCAGTTAAATCTTCAGCCGTTGGGCTGCCACAATGTTCCAGAGACTCTCCATGACATACATTCCACTCAGAATGGGGTCCTCCTGGAGAGCCCCCTTGCCAGGCCAGGAGTAATGTTAAGAGACTGGCTCGGTCAGGCTGATGGAGTCTTCATGCAAAAGGTGCCTGTAGGAGGCCCACACGGAGCAGAAATGGTGGGTGTCTGGTATCTCTGTGGTCTGTGCTCTGTCACTGGCTGGGAGCAACCCAGGAAGAACATGATCGACACAGGAGTGCCACAGTGAATCTGAAAGTACAGCAGCTGGAGACCATCAGACAATTATGCTCTCTGCAGCAGGTTCTCCTAAAGGGAGATCTCAAAGGGAGCATAACTCTATGCCACATCCACCATGACATCCTACTCTACCCATGGTATTTGCATCTTTGTCCCTAGGGCAGATGTTTATAGGGCCAGGCTGGAAGAAAGTGAGGACAATGGGGAAATAGAGATCACATCGCTCTTGTTAAAAAGGAAGCGACTACCCAGCTCTAGATGATGGCTGACACTCGGAAATGCCAAACCAGTACTACCAGAGCTTCCAATGCCTCAAGAGGAGCTTGATTTTTTTTTAATCACTGTAAATTTTAATAAGAGCAGTTCAAAAAAATAATAAACAAATAATAAAAACAAGTATGTTTTAAAATCTGCATAAAATTTTCAAATCTCTCAAGTCACAATTCTGACATCTGTCACAAATAATTTGTTTTTAATAACAGACAACCAAAATTTGTCAAATTTGTCAAGAATAAAGTTTTGTTCTTTAAAAAATCGTGATTTCCATTCCTGGATAGGGTATAGCTTACTGCCTTTGTAAAACCGGGGGGGGGGGAGAATAAATAACTACAAAACGGTATTTTATGTTGGCTTTAAGACTTGCAAAGAAGTTTGAAGAAAATAAATTCCAGTGAGAAGTAAGACATTCCTAGATGAGAATGACTGGTTTTCCTATTTCAAGGCATTTGCTGAATCTGAGCATGGGCTGACAGAGGCCTCACACAATGTGAGAGACACTATTTGTGTAAAGAAAAATTGGAATAGCTTTTAATGACCACATAGTTTGGCATAATGTATTTTGATGTGGAAGAGAGCCACACTGCAGTTTAGTTCTCTCCATCTTCTGAGATTCCCCTCAAGACTGTGGCTGAATTCATAGCTACATGGCTAGAAGTTGGGCTGAACAGACAGAAAACATATCACCTTGATGATAAAAATCTTGATGAAAAAGAAGAACTTTTAACTAAAGTCCAAGAAAAGATTTTCCCTCAAGGCGTTTGAAAACACGGAGTAACTATAACTAAAGCTGCTACCCTGTCTTAATCTAGCTCAACATTCAAGTGATAAGCCCATTCCCCTAGCTCCCTGAAAAAAAAAAGAAAGAAAGGGCTGTCTTTGAGGAAAATAACATCTATTTCAATCTCTATAGTTCTTCTATACACAATGTCCAGCAAATAATAAGAAATGAGGTAATATGTCCTATAATTAAGAAAAAAGATAGTCAATAAGAATAGATCCGTGTATGATCCAGATGTTAGAATTTTCAGAAAATGATGTAAAGATACCTATTGCAAGTATGTTTTCAAAGTAGAGAAAGTGAAGGATGAAATAGAGAAAAAGATAAGAATTTCAACTGAAAAATGGAATCTTTAAAAAGGACCAAGTGGTGAAAATTGCAAAATCTGAAATAGGAATTATTGGGATTGAAGAGGAAATGAAAGACAGAGGAAATGATCAGTGAACTCCAAGAGAGATTATATAAACACAGAGAAAAAAATATTTAGTCATTTAGAGCATATTAAGCATGGATCTCACTCACTTCTGTTTCAAAATGCTTTACTGACTCAGGAAAAAGGAAGCAGCACTGTACTTAATTGCCTGACAGTCATTATTAGCCAAGTCAAATTAATTTTTTTTATTTATTCATTTGAGGGGAGGGCATGAGCTGGGAGGGCCAGAGGGAGAGGGAGAAGCAGACTCCCTGCTAAGCAGGGAGCCAGTTGGACACCAAAGCTGGGCCAATCCCAGGACCCCAGGAGCATGACCCCAGCCTCTCAGGTGCCCCCGCATCAAATTAATTTATGCCACAAAGTAAGTAGTGACTATATCTACCATAAGTTCAACCACATAGAACAAAGTTGAGAAGTTTCAGTATAGACCAGTTCACATACATACATAATATTTCTGATCAACTCCACCACCACCTTTTTATTTCTGTCCCTCAGTTTCTAAGCCTAGAAAACATGCAGTTTATGTGGTTCACAAAGATTCTGAACAGGTTACATGTTCAAGGATAGTTCCATAAGGGTTTTTTATTCAAACAGATCTACTTAAGGGTTTGTTTGTTTTCTCTCTCTTTTTTTTTTACTCTAGGGTTTTTATTACAAATTCTTTTTCTATCCCATCAGCAACATTCTGATAGGATTCCCATAGGTTGCAGCTCTGTTTTTTTTGTTTGTTTGTTTGTTTGTTTTCGTTTTTTATTTGACAGGCAGAGATCACAAGTAGGCAGAGAGGCAGGCAGACAGAGAGGAGGAAGAAGGCTCCCTGCTGAGCAGAGAGCCCTATGCGGGGCTTGATGCGGGGCTTGATCCCAGGACCCTGGGATCATGACCTGAGCTGAAGGCAGAGGCTTTAAACCACTGAGCCACCCAGGCGCCCCTGCAGCTCTGTTTCTAATAGCTGTTCCCTCACTTTACAAAGTCTTACCCACCATTTATCTTATTATGGTATATTTCATGGACTGAAGCTGAAGATGTTGAAACTTCCAGAACAATGAAAAAAAAGCAAAAAATTAAAATATCATTGTGTAACTGAATTCTAATAGCTGCGTAAAAAATTTCTGTGCTAATCAGATGATATCCAATCCTTGGTCATCAAAAAATTGAATAATCTGATGGAACTACCTATTGATTGAACTTTAAACATGATTTCCAATAATACATCATAATACAATATTTTGCTGACATATCAAAAGGGCACAAATGATTGAGTGGCATTTCTCATTTATATGCATTTTTATGTGAAAAAGTTTACAGGGTACTTAACCTATAATAATAAAAAACAGGAGTAGAATTGATGCTAAACATTATTCTAACAAAAAGTAATACTTATTATCCACAGATATAGGAATTACTTTTTAAATTGCAACCATGTTATTATGAGATAAAATCTACTTAACAAATTTTGAATTTGTTAATGTTATTTTTATCAATTGTATCTTAATGAATATAAGATAATTTAGAAGAAAATTTTTAACACCTAGAATCACTGACCATGGAAAATTTGGTTTTAAATTTTAATTTACTTACATATTTTCGTTTCAAAAGTTGACATGATGATCTAAAAAGGAATGTTATGCATTAAAGATATATTCATCTAAAATTTTATGGTGGAAGTGTATTGGACAAGTACCAAAAAAAGAGAAATTAGAAAATTTATGGCTGTTAAATAAGAGCTTGTTCATGTGTTTTCAAGTTAATGATGGTAACTATAAAGTTTCTATGGATTTTTCACTCTATTATATGCAGTAGTTTTATTTTTAAAAAGTCAATATTTACAAAATACTATAAATTACACCCTTGCATCCATTTTAAATTATGATAAAAAACGTCAACTTGAAAATGTGTGAGAAGGGATATTGCTGTTAACAATTTAAAGGTACAAATAAGCAAAAATTTTAAAAAGTCATTAAACTACATGTTGCCTATGATTATTAGACTCCATAAAATATGAGAATTGTCTTTGATAACATTTGCTACTATTTACCTATAATTGTTTTTACTTAAAGAAATATGCTTTCATGGTAAGCTATTCACAAAAAAACAAACTGCCATAGAGATACATGTTTTCAGAAGGTAATATATCACATTCAACAAATCCCCACTGTTTAGAGTGGAAGACCCCTAATGTTAAGACTTAAGAGAAAAAAGGAAAAACAAAAGGCTTAATTTGAGCTGTCCTGAGTAGCCTTCAGAAATTAGAGAAAATGTACGTGATTTTCTGGCATTTTGTTGTCTGAAATCATGCTCAACAACTTTATACTTCCTCTTTTCTCTATCCTAAATTAGCCGCCAGAAAAATCTGGAAATAAGCATTCCAAACAACTGTCACTCCAGTGATACAGTAAATTCTATCAATTTTTTAATTGCCAGAATTGTTTCTTTTATTTAATGTTTGGCTGTATATAACAAGTGAACATTTTTCTACTCCAAACTCTTAAAAAAGTTGGAACTAAACACTTCAGTTGAAAAGAAAAATTTTCCCCCTTTCTTAGTAAGTGCCATTTTCATTACACTGCCTTATGAACTATATTGCAATATAATATTAAAATGTTTGCTTACAAAAACAAAGCATTCATGAATAGCAAATTTGTGAAAAGCAAAGTTACACAAATAATAGAAGCGATGAACGTCTATTAGTTTAACCTAAATTACAATTTACTTTCTTTGGCCTCTTAAGTGGCTAATATGGAGCCAATAAATTAAATGGTTTAATTACGTTTATTGTATTTTTCCTCAAGTTTTTATTGTTTATTTGTCATTTAGAATTTGGTTTTTAGTCTATCATCTTCTGTTAATAAGGGAGTTTAAATTACAATAAAAAGTCACTAGCAAGGGAATTCAATGGAACATTGGCAATATCCAACCTTATGTGTCCAGAGGTCTCTTCAATCATAAAACATGTGCGATCTACAAATTCAGCACTGATGCATGACTATAAACTTCTAAGATTAAAAAACCTCCAGGTATTATTGAGTTCATTATAGAAAGGCGACAGTGTTTCTTTCAGCATATAAAAGAAATACAATCATTAAGGTCTCCAGGAGATAGCTTGTGTCTACTTTAAATGTTATAGGTGTGATATTTAGTTTCAGACTTTTTTATAACCTATCTTCTTACTGGCTCTCTACAGCAACATACTGCTCTAACTTCCACTGGTGTTTCAGCCAATGTTTTCAAAAAACTGATCACCTTAGCAAAATGTCTCTCCTTTTTTATTTCCTTATCACATAATAAATATGAACTACCCCTTCAAAGGCTACTCAAGACTGATGGCAGAATTTCAAAGACTTTTATTCATTTTTGTTTTCTCATCAAAGGTGTATGTAACTATGGTGCTCCCTGCCTTTTGTGTAAAATGCTGAGAAGGACAGAACTGAAACCTCTGAGAAATGCTGACTTTTATTTCTAGTGTTTATAGGGATTTTTTTTTTTCAGGAAAATGATCATATGAGTTTTAAATTAATGTTTTTCAATTTTTCTTTGGAGGAAACAGCTTCGTGGAATGAAGAACTGAATGCCTAATAAGAAAACACTAATCTGATAAATATACCCTTCCCCAAGGAAATTAGAGTGTTTTGGTGATATATACTTTTGACTTCATTATGCCCCCTCTGGCTTGTAAATACAATTAATGAAAGTTTTCATTAATTCCTATCATCAAGGAGAATAAAGAAGAATGTTTTTTCAAAAACAAACTACTCCCACAAATCATTAAAAGCAAATAACGCATTAAAAAAAATCAAAATAGATGTTACGTTTTTCTTTCCTGTATTTCCAAAATTAAAATGAACACATGGGATGCCTGGGTGGCTCAACTGGTTAAGCATCTGACTCTTGGTTTGGGCTCAGGTCATGATCTCAGGGTCCTGGGATCAAGCCCCAGGTCAAGCTCCACACTCAGTGTGCAGTGTGCTTGAGATTCTCTTCCTCTCCCTCCCCTGCTGCCCCCCCCACAAAAAAAAATTTAAAATAAACACAAAATAGCTGAGCAACATTTGGGTGGTAGTTTAGATTTTCTTTCACTGACAGCAGTAAAAGGAATTAAAGAAAAACCTATGTTCGGGATTATAGAAGAATGGTATATCTACAATGGTGGATCCCTGTTCTGCCTGTGTTGTAGAAAGGTTTACTATGAGTCGTAAGTCATCCTTTCTTCTTGTGGAATCAGTTTCTACTTTATAGTCACAACTTAAAATTAGATTAGGCCAAACTCTCTGGTCAAAGCAAAAAAGTGAAATGAATCAAAACTATCTTGGGAGTAGAATGTGAATAAATTCCCAGTTGTTTTTTAGTATCATCTCCATTTCCAACAAATAAGTTGTGAATCTATAGATGTCGTATATACTCTCCAAAACCAAATACTAGGTTCATATTCACCAGGAAGAGGCACAAAACTCAATCAACTTTTAATATTTCTCATATGGCATGAAAAGATCGATTTGAGGAGAGAGAAGTTTCTTGGTGTACTGAAAACAACATAGAGTGGGCAGTGACACATGGATGATGGTGTCATCGTAGATCTGCCACCAACTCAACATTCAGCCTGTCTAGATCTCTGCTCCTCCATCATCAAAGGAAGTTCTAAGAAATGAGAAGACTGACGATAGACCATCCAAGCCACTCAGCAGAAACTTTCAAATTGGTAGATGCATCATAATCACTCCCCTGTTCCTTTAGCAGGTATTATCCTAACAATTAACATACATCTTTCTCCTTGAACTACTCTCAACCTCTGTGTGCCAATATCTATCCCCCTGTCCCCACCACCACCACCAAAGGTAGATTTCTGGAGGATAGGAGTATAGAAACCACTTGGAATTCTGGGGAAAGAGATCAATATAAACGTTCCTAGGAAGTACTCAGTGGATTGAATCAGGGTCCTGGGACATCAGGGATATTAAATAAATTAATATATGTAAAGCATTCCTAATATACCATGAATTCAATAAGAATTAGCAGTCCCAGCCTCCAGGATATGCGACCTGTGTCATTGAACAGGACCCTGAACTTAGCTGGGACTTGTGCTTGTCTTGATGTTCTGCTATTGCTGTCTTTAAATTTTTAAAAAGGTTTTTAACAAAGGGTATTACATTGTCATTTTTTACTGTGATGTAGCCAGTTCTTTTAGCTATAATGACATAACATTTTTTTAAGTTTATTACAATTATCTGTTTACATTCATCCCCACTATACTGTTAATGCATAAAGGTAGAAAATGAGTTTTTGGGACACCTGGGTGGCTCAGTTGGTTAAGCATCTACATTTGGCTCAGATCATGATCCCAGGGTCCTGGGATCACATCCCACATTAGGCTCCTTGCTCAGTGGGGAGCCTGCTTCTCCCCCTGTTTGTGCTCTCTCTGTTTCTCTCTCCTTTCTCTGACAAATAAAAAAAATAAAATCTTTAGGGGAAAAAAAGGGAACAAAATAAGTTTTGTTCATTTTATACTATCACAAAACAAATCCTCCTTGAAGAGTGAACAGAGTATAACATTTTCTAAGTTCCAAGAACTTATATAGCAAAACACCAGGGTAACTTGAACTGAGAAATGGCTCAGTTGTGATTGGACCCCATGTTCCACCTAAGCCCCATTCTCAAAATGAGAGCAGATAAAAGTTCCAATCTTCTGTGTGCAGAGGGGAATAAACCAGGAAAATGACAGAGGACCTATCTCGGGATATGAGAAGGGATGCAGAGAGGCAGAAGGGAGTTTCTCTTTCCCAATCTTTTCCTGCACCAAGAAACTGGAAGATTTCTGTCATCACCACCACTGCACTGGAAGTCCCAATCAATAATGGACTCAATCCTTCCCACTGATATTTCAGCTGAATCACATAACTGCCACCAGATGGTGCCAAAATACAGGAAAGGTTGGACCTATTTTTCTCACATTCAACCCAGTACTGAGGTCTTCCAGAATTCAAGGTCACCCAGCTATACATCTTGCCATTCAATTCACAAATCTATTTTTGGAGCCAGTTTGTTGTGATTGTGGGATTTTGTAGTTGGGAAAAAAAACTTTAAAACCAATACATATGAATTGATTAAAAATAATTACAATTGAATGGCTTCTTCAAGTGTGTACCATGAATCCTAGGAGATAAACACATTTTTTAATTTTAAAGAGTACAAGTTCCCTTGCTTGAAGATTCATGTTGCCAAATAATATAATAAAGGCCTGGAGAATTCTTACAGGAAAAGGAGCTATTTAATTTATGTTTATCCATATATTTTCAAGTTGCACTTACTAACAATTTCATACTGGTTTCTGCAGAAAATATATGAGAATGTTAAAATAGCTATCAAAAGATACCAAGGCTTGGAAATGGGAAAAATCTATGTGGCCTTGGAAAGTAGGAAAAATATTCAAGGTCTAACACCTCATATCTCTGATATCACTTCAAATTCTCTGTGGAACAAGAGGTATTTTATCATATTCATTGAAATATCCAATTCAACAACACATTCAAAAGACAGTGATTTTACTGACTATTTCGTAGAGAGATAGGAAAACATTCTTGTCACATACTGCACAGCAAAAACATAATAAAATTCCCCATTAAATATATCTATTTTTTATTCTCTCCCAATTTGGCAATTCAATCTCCTCTCTTCCTCCCTCCTACACACAGCTCCCAGGAAACACTCAAAATGGTGTGGAGCAGTTCAGCTTTTCCCTCAGCTTGTTTACCCCAAAATAATAGTTTACTAGTTACCAAGACAATGGACAGAGACCGTATTTTCTCTCAAGGAAGCCCTTTCAAGCTTTCACTCCCTCTGCAAGTGGCTTATTGAAGCATCTGCTTAAAAAGTTTCTTAACTGGGGCACCTGGCTGGCTCAGTCAGTATAGCATGTGACTCTTGATCTCTGGGTTGTGAGTTCAAGTGCTACATTAGGCATAGAGATTACTTTAAAAAAAAAAAAAGTCTTAACTGCAAAATTCTTTTACTAATAAATCAATATTTCCTCCATATTAAATTAAAGAACATTTCTTGGATATTTTTACCGAGGATAAAAGTCTGATACCAAGCCATTTTTTTGTGGAGATGTTGGCAAGAGGATTGAAGGGTCAGGGAGACTGATGACTATTTAGTAAATGTATCTATTCAACAAACACTACTATTACATGATATATCAGGCACTGTTTCTAAATGCTTTCCAAACATTAATTCATTTAAATTTAGGCTTAGAATTCTCAACTGCAATCTTAAAAGGCAATAACTCGGCCTTCTCATGCCTGCCTTTTCTCATCATGCAAAGTCTAAATTAGGAAGATTTCCAGGGTTCTGCTGCAAAGTCAACCACAACTCCCTTCACTCATGGTCCAGGCTATAACTTCCTAACCTCTGTTTCATTGTTGATACTCCTCCCTGGGTTGTTAGTCAACCAAAAGTCTCTCATAGCTTAGCACTGGAATGCTTGGACAGTGCATCTTCTCCATTTATACTCACTAACTTTGCTTTAAGTATTTATATACAAATGATTTCCATTTAGATCTCAAAATTAACCTCTCCTCTGAAGCTCCTCCTCTTTCAACTTCCTTCTCAACATCAATTAAATGAGTAATAGAACTTTGTAATTTAATGGATCCAAAACCGAACCCATGATCTTGTCTTAGACCTATGCCTCCCACAGCCTTCCCCATCTCAGGACTGGCAATTCCATCCCACCAGTTTCTCAGGCCAAAATTCTTGGAATCATCCTTGACTCCCTTCTCTCACTCCTCTCATTTGATCCATAAGGAAGTCCTCTAGCTCTGCCTTCAAAATGTCATACTTCAATTGCTCTATCCAAACTCTAAACAATGATCTCGGTCCATACCACCACCCTCTCTCACCCGGATTATTGCCATAACATCTAACTGCTTTTCATCAGCCTTGTCCCCCTTCAGTCTATTCTGAAGACACCATCCAAAGAGGTCTTTTAAAAATGTAAGTCACATGTTATTCTTTACTCAAAGCAAAAACCAAAGCCATTATCTCTCTGACCTCATCTTCTATGTCTCTTGTTCATATCACACTGGCCTCCTTCTAGTGCCTCAAATGCATGGAACAATTTTCTGCCTCAGAACCTTGGCACTGACTTTCTTTCTACCCAGAATACTCTTCCTTCAGATACCTGCATGCCCACTCTCTGTCCTTCTTCAGGTCTTTTCTCAAATATCAGCTTCTCCTTGAGATTTAGCCAATCCAACACTCCCATGTCTCTTATCTGCTCCATTTTCCCATAGCAGTTAACCTTTTAACCCAAGATTTAGTTTACTAATTCATTATGCTTATTGTCTATCACTCTCTACCAGAACACCAACTCTTTAACCCACTGAGCCACCCAGGCGCCCCTAAATTTTTTTTTTAAGATTTTATTTATTTATTTGACAGACAGAGATCACAAGCAGGCAGAGAGGCAGGCAGAGAGGAGGGAACAGGCTCCCTGCTGAGCAGAGAGCCCTATGTACCAGAACACCAACTCTTTAAGATCAATCATTTTTGTTCACTGAGAGGCTTTTGAATTTGTATCAGCAAATCTAAGAATGGTGGTTTTCCTTTCTCTATTGTTTTGTTCCCATCTTCATGGCCTCTTAAAAGAGATGGACACTTGAGCCATACATTTTAAACCTGTCACAAGATAGTCCTTTACATGGTCATTTGCTTTTTATTAGAGAAACACAAATTCTCAAAGAAACTGCCTTTCAAAAATCATTTACAAACTGTCTTTCTTCTCCATCTTCCTGTCTTCTAAACAACTCAGTCAATCAGCCACAGGGAAGAAAATATCACCCAAGTCTTCTACCTAATCCAGAGCTGCAATTTCAGTTGTTTTCATCAACTGCTTCAAGTGTTTAATTTAGTAACATCAAATGTGTGATTATATACTACATTTACAGTATTATGACAGTGTAAGTAATGCAAGATTTCAGTCTCTACTTTAAATTCCTTATGTTGAAGAAGACTAGGGCTTATTTCTGAAATTTTCAAGGACTAGAAAGTTGACATCTGAATCAATACACTACAGTCATTTAGCAACACTATCCTTGTTGGAGTCTGAAATGCAAGTCAACCAATAGTAATGAGAATAAATGATAAAACATACAATTTGCTCTCTCGTAGACCCACTGAGTATGTGTGTGTGCAGTTAAGCCCAATCATGCAAGCATTCAATCAACTGCAGACAACAAAGTGCCCAAATTAAAACTATTTCAATCAAAATGATGAAATAGTTTTGTATATTCAAAAGTCAATTTCTTTGAAGGACCATTAAGCTTATTGGAAACAGCAATTTGACATTAAAGAACAGTATGTGTGAGCTTTTTTGAACCTTTCAACTAAGCTCTGCCCCTAAAGCCTTATGAAATAAAATGAGAAAAATAATTAAATAATGTAATGGATAATCATGTAAATTATGTGAAGTAGTGCAATGCCATTACATAATGAATACATTTAAGTCATTCATTCGCCAAACCAATTATGAGAGAAAGCAATTAAGGGACTAGAATGGAGGAAAGCATATTTTCAGATTAGATTTGGAAAGCAAAATAACAAGTTGACAAGATGTGCTTGGAGCCTTCCCAGTGCATCTGCAGATGGACATAAGAATGACAGAGTTCTTCTGTGATCAGAAGATAAATGTAGGAATACTTAGATCTCTGTACAGTAAAGGAAACATTTGCCAGAATATCTAAAGCTAAGGGTTTAGTAAACCTCGACTTTATTTCAAACTCCTTCTTTTTTTCCTTTTTCCTCATAGATTTTTTCTCTCCATGACCCTATTGTGAATCTCTCGCTTTCTAAGATCCTCTCCTTTTGTCTCTTTTCCTCTGTTTTGCTTTTCCATTTTATTTATTTATTTATTTATTTATTTTGCTTTCCCATTTTAAATCCTTTCTTCATATCAATGATAGGATCAACTGAAAATTTCTAAAAGTCCTTCTACATTGTAATGCTGGTTTTAAAATATTTATTTCTTAAAATCATATGAAATGATATCTAGTTTTCTAACGATTTATTTATTTTTAATTGGGTCTTTGTGAAGATCACCTTAACAGTTGAAATAACTCTCCCCATCATGGATTTCCTTTACACCTCCAGTCTGGCGATCAATGGTCAGTAGCCAGAAAAACAGGATACCTTAAGGATTATAGTGTTTAAAATCTCAAGGTTTCAGATAGCTAATGCTATTGGTAAACATCTCACATGAAATTTCAGCTGAAATGCCTTTTTCTGATTACATTCTTCAAAGAGAGAACCTTAATAAGACGTGTGTATAACAAAAATAAAGTTTAGGCTTAACATAAATCAATAACAGTAATAGAAAATCAACATTCAATGTTTCTAAATCCATGGTTGAAAACATCTATGTTGCTTCTAAAAGGTTTCTACATGTTTAAAAAAAAAAAAAAAGGCCTTGGATCTTAGAAAATTTAACCAGATAAATTTGCACATTACAAGTCTTAAAACTAGAAACCATATTATTAACTGTGAAACTATGTAATTAGTTTCTTTATGGGCTTTCAATTTTTTGCTAGATAAAATTAAAACTGCCACCAAAAATTGAGGCCATTATGAACATGACAGGTCATTTGTTGAGAAAAAGGTTATGTAGAAATAGCATCTAATAATTTGTTGGAAATATTAGCATATAGATGGCTATGGAATGTGTGAAGTATTATCAGAAGAATTCTAATCGAAAAATTTTGCAGTGTAAGTCAAATATGGTTCTATTCCAAGTATAGTAAGGTTGGCAAATAAGTATGGCAAGTATGCCAACCAAGTAAGTATGGCAAGCATAAGCTACACTAAATATATTTAACCTGAAGACAAGTTAATGAGAAGTTCACAATTATGTTATTATTTTTTAAAATCACAAAAATGAAAGGTACATAGCCATAACATCTACAGCAACAAAGAATGAAAAAACATTATCTTTCCACAGAGAAAGAGTTAAATAAACATATTTTCAAGAACACTCACAAGCTTCTTAAACATCCCTGAATAATCTAGTGTTTTCTATCACCAAAAGAGCTGTAAATTATCAGTCTGGCCCACTGTGTCTGTATCTGTTCTGATAAACCAAATCCCAAGCACCCTTTAGCCTTTCAAGTTAACACAGTACATGGCAGAACGTAGAAAAAAATATATACAAATCTGAGTCCGTATTCAAAACACTGAACAACTCTGAAATTTATATATCCTGCCATTTTTCTTTAAAATGTCCAGCTTCATGTATCTCTACTGGTACTTCCGGCAATAACTTGCAAAGTGGTTACAGTAATTACCGCACCCTGTTCAGATGCACATCAGCTGATTCATTTGAGCCAAAGTTTTAGAGGTCTGTGTTGGTTCACAAACAGGCTGTTAGAGGGAGGGTACGAAGACACAAAGAGACGGATGAAAGAGGTAGGAATGTTCCAGATTGGTAGGCGGCAGGATTAATAAAGCAGGCATACTTGCATACGACGCTTGTCCAGGGCAGCCACAAGACCAGTAAATCTTTGCACCTGCCCGCCAGAATCTTAAAAGTTTATGTAGAGACCTTTCCTGGGTTCAGCCACATACATCATCCAGATAGCCTGAACAGCACATCACTGCAGGCTGTATCCTTGCGGCATCTTCCAGTTAGAAGAAGGCAAGCTGAGGTATCATAAGGACCAGAGAGAGTGAGGAACCTCCCACTGCCCGGGTCAGCAGGAGGATCAGCTAGTGGTCACATCCTATCGACAACCAACAGCCCATGTCAGATCGAACTCCAAGGATATAGACACAATGTTAATAATGAAATGATAGGGGTGCCTGGGTGGCTCAGTGGGTTAAGCCTCTGCCTTCAGCTCCGGTCATGATCTCAGGGTCCTGGTCTTTGCTCAGCAGGAAGCCTGCTTCCTCCCTCTCTGCCTACTTGTGATCTCTCTCTCTCCCTGTCAAATAAATAAATAAAATATTTTTTAAAAATAATGAAATAATAACATTTCTAGAAGTATTGGAGAAATTAAATCTATTTAGAGATTCTTCTTTTTTAAGATGTTATTTATTTATCTGACAGAGAGAGAGGAGCACAAGCAGGGGGAGACGCAGAGGGAAAAGCAGGCTCCCCACTGAGCAGGGAGCCCAACACAGGGCTGGATCCCAGGGCCCTGACATCATGACCTGAGCCAAAGGCAGATGCTTAACCAACTGAGCCACCCAGCCACCCCTATTTAGAGATTCTTAAATGACTAAATGAAGAAACTTCCTCAGAGGTAATGGAATTTTTAAAGCTTAAGAACATGGAATGAATTCTCAGTTGTAGAATTCTTAAATGAAGAGAGGGTAATGTAGCTTGTCTTATAGGGCCTCCTACAAATGATTTGGATTAAACTATTAACTCCTGACATTTTAGTTTTAATTACTCAACACCCTAAGTAAAAGCACATTTAAACTAAAGGCTTAGAGCTAAAATGCATCTTAATTTGTGTTGTAGCAGTTTTAAGTTATGTTTTATTGATCTCCACCTCTTTAGAATTTATATGCAATTGTAAATAAATTTTAAAGTTATAAAATAATTAAAGGTACATGTGATAGACTGACTGTTGCTCCTTACCCCCGTCTGTTCTCCTCTATTTTGTGTGTGTGGTATTAACATTTCAGTGAGACACATAGGCACCCAGATGGAAACCACATTTCCCAGCCTCCCTCAGAGGTATGATTGGCCATGTGTCTAAGTTCCTACCAATGGACTCTGCAAGGAAGAGAAATGTGCAATTCCTGCATCATTTGCCTTTCAAGATTGTTTCCCTTTCCCTTCTTCTCTTTTCTTCTCCTTACAGCTAGAAAGGGCTACAATAGTTTTGAAGCCAGCATTTTGGGGGATGGAAAATTGACTACCCATCAGCCTGAGGCCGCCTACCCACCCTGGACCGCATACTGAAAGAGGGCCGTAGTAGTAGTGTTGGCTGGCTGGAGTCCCTCCAACCTAGGGTGTCTTTGTTCTCACAGCTCTGCCCATACACTAACTAATCTAGGTCATCTGTTTTCATGACTCATTCTTTAACTTATTGTAAAAGTTTAATTTAGGAGTGTTAGAAAAATATTTTGCTCTCTTCTCTTAGTTGCAAATCTTTTTGTAAGGCTACATTTTATACACTATTGTTATTCACCATGTTTGTACTGCTTTCTTAATAAGGATATTTCAGATTCCAAAATTATGAGACTTTCAATTCAGGGAGCAAAATAAATTGATTATGTTTGAAAGCAAAAGATTATTTCTGAATCTATGACTGACAGAGTTTTATTTTCTCGTTTCTAATCTTCAGTAAGATCATAGAGTAGCATAATAGACATAGATGAACAATCTTGCATGAATTATGCATAAGGGAAAAAAAGAAGAAAGAAAAGGCAAGAAACAATTGCCCTTTTGGTTTAAGAAGTGTTAGTGAGTGTTACTGAGCTGATGAAGCACTTTGGTGTAAAGCCCTTAAGCCTTACTTGATGCCCTACATCAAATGTATCATCTCAAGATGAGAAAAACAAGATATCTGGTGTCAAAGGTAAGGATCCCATGTAGCTCCACAAGAGACAACTGCTCTGCTGAGTGACAACCCAGTCTCCCCTACCCCAAAGCACTTCACTCTAACGCCTGGCTATTAGGATACCGTAAACTAATTCTAAAAAACTACATTCCGAAAACAGACTATTATGTTTTTAAAGGAAAGGGGTACAAATGTGCCTGCTTTTCTCAAAAAAAGAAGAAACTACCAGAGATATGCAAATAAGATATGGTAAGAAATATAGAATGAATTGTCCTCTTCACATGAAATTCTCTGTGGAGGTTGTGCCCATGTTCGTTCTGTAACTGCAAGTTATTAAATTCCAGGAACATTCCTAAACCGTTGACCCCAACAACCTTAGCAATTACGTACTGAAACTGGAACTTAATTCAAGTAAATGGCTTTGGCCACTTGCATAACTTTGGGAAAATTACAAATCCTTTCTAATCCGCAGTATGGGGAGATAAGGGTTGTTTTGATGTTGAAATTTGTAAAGCAATTAGTATAAATCTTGGCATATAGCCTACACTCGGGACATCTTGGTTAGTGTTTTGTTTACACAAATGGGAGCATAATACATACATTGTGTTATGTACTGTCTCCTGAAACTTGTTCTTTTTCCTCCCAAAAATATATCATGAGGACATTTCCAAATCAGCATGTACAGATTTACTTCATCCTTTTGTATGGAATCCATGGAATTCCACTCATGTCGATTACTAATATTCATGTAATCAGCATTAATATCTAGTAGATTCCAATATTTTGATACTATAATTGATATGTGTGTTGTGTGTTTGTGTGTGTGTGTTTTGACATGATTGCAAGTGCATCAGTGGGGTAAATTCCTAACAGTACAGTTGCTGGGTCAGAACTCTGTGCCTTTTCTATTGCTCAGATATTGCAAAATTGTACTTCAAAGACTTAACAGAAATATATAGCTAACAGAAATACATGTCTCACTTATTTCCTCATACCCTTGTCAAATTTGGGTATGATCAAGCTCATTTTTCCCAAAGGACATTATAAATGAGTTTTGTTGCTTTAATTTGCATAGGCTTAATTATGAGTGAGCCTTACTTAGCTTCTTTTTCTGTGAATTGACTATGCAAGTCTCCTGCCTTTTTTATTAAAGATAAGAGCTTCTTATGTACTAAAGAAAATGAGCCTTTCTGATTTGTCTTTAGCTTTTGTTTTTATTTTTATTTGTAACTTTTTAAAACTTTGCACATTTATCAATCTTTTTCTAATGTAGGTAGGCTTTGTGTCTTGCTCCATTCTTGTGCTCTTTTCCGTTCCAAGATCATTTTATAAAATTGTTTCTACTACTTTCTTTTTTTCATATCTTTTAAAGATTTTTATTTAAATTCCAGTTAACATATGGTGTTATGTTCATTTCAGGTGTACATTATAATGATTCAGCGCTTCCATACTACACCCCATGCTCATCACCAGTGCACACCTCAATCTCCATCGCCTTAACCCCTCTGGTAACCATCAGCTCATTCTCTAGTGTTAAGAGTCTGTTGCTTGATTTCCCTCTCTCTGTTTTTTCCTATGATCATTTGTTTTGTTTCTTAAATTCTGCATATGAGCAAAATCACATAGCTTTTGTCTTTGTCTGACTGACTTATTTCGCTTAGCATAATATACTCACTCCATCCATCATTGCAAATGGCAGGATTTCATTCTTTTTTTATGGCTGAGTAATATTCCATTGTGTATATATACCACTTCTTTATCCATTCATCAGTTAATGGTCTATTGGGCTGTTTCCATAATTTGGCTATTGTAGATAATGCTGCTATAAATATCAGGATGCATGTATCCCTTTGAATTAGCATTTTTGTATTCTTTGGGTAAATACCTAGTAGCACAATTGCTTGGTCTTGTGTGGCTCTATTTTTAACTTTCTGAGGAATCTCCACACTGTTTTCCAGAGTAGCTGCCCCAGTTTGCATTCACACCAATAGTGCAAGAGGGTTCCCCATTCTCTACATCCTCACCAATACCTGTTATTTCTGTTCCTACTGCTTTCTAATATATAATCTTAATATTTACTATCTTGAAGGATGTCCACTGATTATGTAGATATTTGGGTTATACCTTCATATCTAGAAAATTTAAAAATATGATTCCCATGTTACATCATGGATACACATACCTAATGTGCAACTAGATACAGACAAATATACAGATTTGTGATTGCAGTCATAAGAAAAGATTTTACTACTCAGCCAAGTGTTATTAAATTTATCTTCTGAGCCTTGTTTGGATATCTTATATCTTTTAAAGCTACAACTTCCTACATATAAATAATGTGAGTTACAGATATTATTTAAACAAATAAAAAATTAGTGTTTTGCATTTTTCCCAAAAAAACTTCTGACCACTGGCCTTAATTATCCAAAATATCACACATAAAGTTACCCAAATCAAATAGGAATAAGTGCTTAAGCTTTCCTACAAACCGTTATTTTTCATTGTTAAGTAAATGAAGATCAGTACAAACACAAGCACCATAACTTAGTTCATGACAGAAAACAGGTGTTCAAGCCCACAGAAGTTAAAATCAAATGCTGCAAACAGCTAAAATTTTATGACCACTCTTATTATTTATATTTCTTCAAAGTAACAATAAAAGTGCTATGTTTCAGAAATCTGTGTAAAGATGTAAATAGTTTATTCATATAAATTATTGAAATATCCATTAATGCAGTACAAATGCAATATGAAATATCCATTAATTCATAGAAAAAAAGCATAGAACAAGTTTTTATATTATTTGTACCAAATAATACTGGAATGTATAAACAACATATTCATATATGCAGATTTATACATGAAAGTTAATTTATACAACTATGGTAGGGTGATTGATTTTTAATCAATATGGGGGGTTCCTTAGAGACCTATCAGTAATGAGAGCTTCCAACATACCCTGATATTGAATATGTTGCTAAATATGTTCTCTACGAAATTTATCTGAACTTGAAAACTCAAAAACAACCATACTCATGTCATTTTCATGCTGTTTCAAAAAGATTTTCTGTCCAGTAGCATGAAATGAACAGACTATTAAACTCTCATTTGTTTTCCCTATTCTTTCCCTGTTTTCTCTCCTACTTTCCCTGGCAAACAGATACTCATTTTTTTTTTCAGATGTACGTAACAATCTGAGCCCCAATTCTGTATAAATTACAAAGGGCCAGAGGCTTAAAGTTGTGATTGTGAATTTCTCACTGTAGTTGTGTCTCAAGCAGATGCTGGCCTTGCAGCTATCTATAGCCATTAAGAAGACAAAGAGAATCACACTGGCCAGTGGCTATGGGAAAAAAATCCTCCTGATCGGCCAGCTGTTGTGCTTTGAATGCTGTTGAAATGTGAAGACAAGGAAGGACAATATGAGAATCTGAAAACATTCAACCACAGCGTCAATGTTTGTAATGCAAAGATTTTCTATTCGAACCCATTGAGGGAAGGGCTCAACTACCCTGAAAATTACAAGAACTTACATTTCTAGGGCCTTATAGATTGATCAAGGTGTTCTAAATTGGCCAAATCTTCAAATTGTACTCTAAATTGCTACATTTGTGGGAAGCTAGCCAAAACATTAAATTAGGAAATGTTAATAATATTGTGCATTGTATGTGATTCATTTTACAAGCATTGTATTTCTTCAGCAAAACTTAAGGGACCTAATGAAAAATAATTTTAAAAAAATTTTTTTCTCCTTTTCCTGTTTCTCTTCTTGCCAGGACTTGCACACCACCCCCTTTCACAAGGAATTAGTTATTTCTTTGGCATCTTCCAGCCCAACAGATCACATCTATGGAGTGACCAGGTGAGGTCTGTCATGAACAGACTCCAAGACCACTGATTCTAAACACCTCGATGCCAACACCCCTGGCTCCTGCGTGAAAGTAACTTGTAGAGGATACTTGAGCCCTCATCCTTGTTTGGCCAGGTCCTGAGCTCCTGAGAGGACACATTCACCAGCCTACTGCCTCAATAAAAACTCCAGACCCCCAAACAAAGCTGAGACTCATGCTCATTTTCCCTTCTGATTCTCCTAGGCACTCTTGTCTGTATCTGCTTTCTCTATGTCTTCAGTAAACTCTGCTCTTACTTCCTGTTGCCTCATGTTTGATTTCCATCCTGGAAGAAGCCAAGAACATTTTTGACTGCTTCTCCTCAGACCTGGCCAGCCCATTTCATTTTAACTAGTGTTTTTTAAATTACATCAACATTTTTCATTACTATTGATTAACATTTGCAGATAATTGAATTGCTAGTGAAGGGAACTATTTCTTCAAAATTCCTTTGTCCAGGTTTTTTTTTTTTAAACTGTAAGAAATAATGTAATAGTGTCTAAATTTAAATAGTGTTTAAATTTAAAATATATCAGCCCTCCCAGATTGAAAGATCATATTAAATAGATTAAATAGATCAGAAAAAGAACAGATTGAGGAAAAGAAAAGATTAAAGAGAAGAAAAAATAGATTAAACAGTTCACTGGTTTAGGCAATATCTACAATGGCATCAAATTCCAATTCAATTCAAAATGTAGCCAGCTATTTTGTTGAATTTTCAGGATTGTTTTGTGAACTTCTACAAACTGGTGTGTTGATGGTGGTGTTTTTGTTTTGGGGGTTTTGAGGGGGGGTTTGCTTTTTTTTTTTGAGGGCAGTTGACACACTGTTACATTAATTTCAGGTGTACAACATAGAGATTTGACAAGTGTTCACAAGTGCAGCTTGTGACCATACAGCACTGTTGTATGTTACCATACAACACTATTACAATACCACTGACCATATTCCTTATGCTGTCTTTTATTCCCATGACTTATTCTTATACAAACTGCTTTGAGAAATATGACAGATACCAACTTCCAATAATTTGCAAAATGTTATAAAAAGTTGATACATCTTTTGTTTTTTAATCCATATAAATAAATTTGTTTCATAATATCTTTTTTAATAAATATATTAAAACTGCCCAAATAACCTGTCAGTTCAACCCTCGTTACCAAAATAAGTGTTAATTTAGTTAACTGGTCATTTAAGGAACAAATTGTTTAACTGAGAGACAAAACTGTGGTTAAAATAGCAGATCAAATTCATCAAAGTAGCAAAACTAGCTGAGAAGTCATGGACATTTTGCAATTACATAGTATAGCAATTCAGCCACGTTTTAGGAATCATTCATTTTCATAACAGGGTTTTGTTGCTGGATTTTATTTTATTGGTATTGTGATAAAATTATTTTTCTGTGCAATTACTTTTCTTTTTCTTCTATCTTTAAAAAGATTATTTATTTGAGAGACAGATAGAAAAAGAGAGTGGGGGAAGGCAGAGGAAGAAACTCTCAAACAAACTCCCCACTCAGTGTGGAACCCAACACAAGATGCAACCCCACAATCCATGACATCATGACTCAAGTAGAAACCAAAAGTTGGAACCCAACTGACTGAGCCATCCAGGCACCCCTGCGATTACTTTTCTATAACATTAGAGTGAATCTCTGAATTCCTTATCCTCGTGCTTCATATTGATCAACTGGCAGCATCATTTTTCATCAATCATTTAATCTTGATGAGCCGGCTTTTTCTCATTTACTCCTTGGAATTTAAGGAGGTTGAGCTTAATTATCTCTAAAATGGCTTTTAGCCCTAAAATTATGGTGTTCTTTTCCTTTTTTTAGATCTATAAATTTTGGTCTATGATCTATATTTATGGAAATTTTGGTTTTGTTTTCCATTTATGTCATGTCTGTTTTTTAAGATTATATAGATTTTATAAAGAAAAATTGAGAAAATTTAATCTTTTTCTATGACCTATAATAAATTAAATACTGTACTGTTGTTTCTAGCAATATAGAATTATACTACCTGATTTTCACCAAAGCTTTACTTCTACTCTTTGGAACATCAAGTCAATCTACTATGAAAAAAAACAGAAATAACAGCTTTAGCCCAGGACCATATACATGTCTAAAATAAGCAATAAATAAGTAAATTATTTTACTTATAAAATACCCCTTCAGAATAAAATTCCACATATATTTATACTCCATTGGAAAGATTTGCAATCACTTTAAATGTACCCAGTGGGAACCAAATAAGAATGTAATTGTGCTTCAAAGAAAACTTCAACCAAAAACAGCAAGTACAAATGGAATCTTGAAAATAGATCGTAGATTAAAACTATGTTCTCAAGATATTAAAGATTCATATGAATCTCTAACTTACTAAAAAAATCAGCTTAATTATGTTGCAACCCCAGCTATTTTGTATGCCAACTACTGAGCTGAAAGTCAGCTTTTGAATCAATTTGGGCATTGAATTCATACTTTATCCCAAACACACAAATTGCAATAAGCCTAAAAATGATAGAAAAATTCCGCAGAATTTTTACAGAATTCATTTCTATGTAGTGATGGACAATATAAATTTACCAAATAAGAGAAGATGATTTCTTAATTATTTGAGAGAAAAAGTTGAGGGTCACCTGGGTGGCTCAGTCAGGGAAGTGTCTGCCTTTGGTTCGGGTCATGGTCTCAGGGTCCTGGGATCAAGCCCCGAGCATCGGGCTCCTTGCTCAGCGGGGAGCCTGCTTCTCCCTCTGCCTGCTGCTTCTCCTGCTTGTGCTCTCTCTCTCTCTCTGACAAATAAATAAATAAAATCTTTAAAAAAAAAGTTGAAGTAAATTTACTGGAGGGAATTTTAAGAAATATGAAAAAATTTCTAAATATAAATATTTTATGTCCTTGTCACTGTCTGCACTGTGTCCTATCAGGTGATGGGTAACAGATGACTAGACAGATCACAGCTTATTCCAGCTCTTTTGAATTACTTCCCCTTGTCCCATTTCAAGAGTTGCTGTGATTTCAGATTTCTGCATCGGAGTATCACATATTTGTACATGACCATGAAGTAAAAATTTCCACTGTTATCCACCTTCTGTACCCTCAAAGATATTTTTAACAGCTATAGAAGAGCATTTTCTAGCATGAGTTGAGCATTTACCATTTGTCAGGCCTATACTAAGCATTTTAACATACATCTCAATTAGTTCTCTCACTGTCCTTTTGAGGTAGGTACTCAATATTTATTTTAGAGAAAGAGAGAACATTAGCAGGAGGGGCACAGGGAGAAGGAGAGAGAATCTCAAGCAAACTCCATGCTGAGTACAGAGCCTGAGGCAGGGCTGGATCTCACAACACTGAGATCACCACCCCAGTCGCAACCAAGAGCCCAACAACTAATGGACTGCGCCATCCAGGTGTCCCACTCAGTATTTTATTTTACAAATGAGAAAGCTAAGGCTCAAGGTGGTTAGTTTGCTCAAGGTGGTTAGTTTGCTCAAGGTCATACAACTAATAAGAGTCAGAACCCAGATGCAATGTTGCAGTGAATTTTATTAAATTCCTAGAGGTCACTTCTTGTTTCTATTATTTATTATTTGTAGCTGGTCTGTAAAATCACCCAAGTTCATTTCTGCAGTTTGCTATCCAATTAACTACACTTTTCTTTATATTTGCTTCTAGTTAATTAGGTCGACACTTAATAAAGAAAGTAAGCACTCTTACTATTTATAATTCAAGTTCTGTTCACTGTCATTTCCTTGACATCTCAACTCTTATTTACTTTGTAAAAAGTTTTCTAAAATCCAATCTTCTTATTTATTGAAGAAGAACAAAGCCTACATAACCTATAGACAGTCTATTCCAGGTTAAGAGTGACAAGGTGAGAATAGAAGTAAAATTTCATGGAGAAAACAGGGTGTTCTCCTCACCTGGAAAGGGCCATTCCTGAGGCAGCTCTCAGTGACAACCGTGTGCTGTTGGAGCCAGCCTGAATGTGTTTGAATCCCAGCTTCAACGTTTTGTGCCTCCATCTGCTTAGCCATAAAGTGATGTAAGTACCAACTCCAAGGGACTGTCTTCAGGATTAAGTGAGTTAATATATAAATACCTAGAATAGTATGCAGAACCAAGTAAGCAGTATACATTATTAGTTGAAGAGGATTTCAAATAATCCAACTGGGTGGTTCAGTTGGTTAAACGTCTGCCTTTGGCTCAGGTCATGATCTCAAGGTCCTGAGATTGAGCCCCATGACCATGACGGGGAGCCTGCTTCTCCCCCTCCCTTTGCTCCTCTCCCTGCTCATGCTCTCTCTTTCATAAATAAAACCTTTTTTAAAAAGATAAAGAGGATTTCTAAAGTAACTGACACAGATATAGTCAACTAATTTCAAAAGTGTATTTTTTTTATTTTTCTGTTTTTTATTTTTTTATTAACATATAATATATTATTTGCTCCAGGGTACAGGTCTGTGAATCATCAGTTTAAAAAATTAAAAAAAGTTTAAAAAAATAAATAATAAAAATAAACATTAGAATGTGCAAAGTATCTAGTATTGTTAATTGTGAGTGTTTCTGCCCATCCCCTTCTCCATCCCTTGGTACATCCATCCATCCATTGGTACAGATGATAAAGAGCTCACCAAATATGAGGACAATAGTTCATAAGTCAACGTCTACCACATGGGTTAGTTTGGGGGAAGTTGCTTAGTTTAACTGAGTTGACTATTAAAACAGTTCACAAAGGTAACCCCTACTGAGAACACCCTGGTGAACTCAGCTTCAAGCAACACCATGTCACAGCATGCCTTGCTGTGAACTTTCCTGTGCTCATGCTGCTCCCAGGCTGAATGCTTAATGTTTAAGAGCTCAGTACCTGGATTTCAGGTTGCTGAATCAGAATGCAGATCTAAACGTAGTCTGCCATTCATTCCTGTGTGGTCTTCCATGTGTTACTTAACCTCTCTTCTGTAGGATGCAAGTAATGGTGCAATCTCCAACCAAGGAAAACAAAACAACATTGTGCAGGGCGTGGTCAGCAGTGGATATTCTCTAAAAGTTATAAGTATTGTTCCAATTAATGCTACCTTTGTCATGGTCCTTTCTATTAGCTTTCCTCATGCTCCCACCTCCTTGCAGACTCCCCCATTTTCTATCAGTCTAAGAGAAATGAATTTAAACTGGAGGTAGGCATCGGGAGATTAAATAAAAGTGCTGGAAAGATGACATGCAAGAATTATCTACTAATCTTCCCAATTCTCCAATGCTTTCTCACACTTAGGTTTTAGGAGTTACTCACATTAGGGATGCCTGAGTGGTTCAGTAAGTTAAATGTCTCACTCTTGATTTTGGCTCAGGGCATGATCTCAAGGTGATGGGATCAAGCCCCACATCAGGCTTCACGCTCAACAAGAGTCTTCTGGAGATTCTCTCTCCCTCTCCCTCTGTCCCTCCACCCCACTCTCTAAATAAATAAATAAATAAATAAATAAATAAATAAAATTTTAAAAAAATAATGAAAGTTACTCATTTTGGGGGTGCGTGGGTGGCACAGTTGGTTAAAGCTTCTGACTCTTGATTTCTGCTCAGGTTGTGATCTCGGGGCTGTGATATTGAGCACCATGTAGAACTCCGCAGTGAGTGTGGAGGCTGCTTAAGACTCTTTCCCTTTCCCTCTGCTTCTCTCTCCTGTGCTCGCTCTCTCTCAAAATAAATAAATCTTTTTTTTTTTTAATTTACTCACATTTTTACTTTTAAGTTGCTAA
Organism: Lutra lutra; assembly: GCF_902655055.1. Classification (NCBI taxonomy): domain Eukaryota; kingdom Metazoa; phylum Chordata; class Mammalia; order Carnivora; family Mustelidae; genus Lutra; species Lutra lutra. Next base: position 46,416,024 of record NC_062283.1, on the reverse strand, counting down.
TTAACTGATCTTCCTTGTTGTGGCTGGAACAGAAGAGGAAAATGGGTGATTATTTACTCAACCCAGAAGAGTTTAGGGTCATTTCCTAGGGCTTCCTAGGGAGGTAGGGGGCATATGAAAATAATTTTAAAAAAATGAAAATTTCATAATAGATTATTATAATGGCTGGAAAAATATGAATGATTTTCATATGAGCAAAAGAATTATTAAGTGTCCTTTTGGTGGAATTTTGGGGGTTATCTCATTCCGTAAGAATTTGTCTTTCACTAGAATATGCTACAGCTCTGTCAAGATGGAAGTTAACCTGTAGAAAAGTAATAGTGACACAGGTCTTCCTTGTGGACACTAATGTAAAAGGTTCCTGTTCTGGGCAATGTAAATGGATTTGTGAAATAAATATACAAATCTCAAAAAAAATATATACAAATCTCCATAAATCCAATTCTCATTAGAAGTACTTATAACATCTTACTCATCTTGTTATCTGATGTGTTAAAAAGTTGCTGAAAGTAATAAAGTTACTGTGAGACATGGAGGAAAGGCATCAAGGGTAGGAAGGGCATCCTACCATCCAAAAAGGAAGGTAGGAAAGCTTTTTGGAGGAGTTACTGTGTGCAGTGAATCATGAAAAATAAATAGGAATTACGTAGATGGAGAAGGAACAATGGACATCTGAAGCTGAGGGAAAAGCATATGGAAGCATGAAACCCTGAGTTTCTGGCAGACTAGAAATTTTTTTTTAAAGATTTTATTTATTTATTTGACAGACAGAGATCACAAGTAGGCAGAGGCAGGCAGAGAGAGAGCGGGGAAAGCAGGCTCCCTGCTGAGCAGAGAGCCCCACGTGGGGCTTGATCCCAGGACCCTGGGATCATGACCTGAGCCAAAGGCAGAGGCTTTAACCCACTGAGCCACCCAGGGGCCCCAGACTAGAAATGTTTTAAATCAGTGAATCTCAAATGCTGGTCCTTGACAAAGTTTTCAACAACTAAGAGAAAAGTGTTAAAAATAAGTAATTTGGATCTTAATCTATGACCATAACACCCAAGAAATGGGTCATGAGCAAACCATTGCCAGAAGTATACCTTCCTATGAAATAAATGTCATACACGTAGTCCAAATAATTTCTCTATTTACTCTCATAAGTTAATATTCAGTCAATCCGGTGTCCGCCTTAGCATCCACAAATTCCCCCCTCCCTCTATTTACTTCCCTTTGCCTTCTTCTCCCTTCCTTCATCTCCTGCCCCTCATGATCTCCTTGATCTTTTCTTCTCTTCTGCACTTCTCTTAATATTCCAGTTCCTTGATGAATGCTTTATGTTAGGTCTCTAGTGTATGTCTTTGGACAGAAGTTAGGAGTTTCAAATTGAAGTATCTACAAGACAAACAAAACTTCTCCTAGATTAAGTCAATGTGCTTTTATATTAATAAAGTCTCTATCTTTTTAAAAAAATTCCCTTCTTTGTTGTCAAGGATGAGATGAAAAAGGGAAAAAAGATGGGATACAAAGAAATTTCTTGTCTTCCATTGCACTCTCTAGAGTTTTTTTCCCCCATAGAGCTATATTTATTCAGTCTAAAGTATCATGGTTAATTCTGTGCTAGTAAATTTATTCTTTGGAGTATGTGTTTGTATATGTATGTGTATCAAAATGCTCTTTATTTTATTTATTTTATACTCTTTAGTTACAGTTACTAGTAATGTATTATAATGTCCCTTTTTGCCAAAATTAAAAGTTGCCAATCCCAAGTCAGTATCCCTATTTTTTTATTGTTCTAGTAAAATCCATAAATCAGAGGATTTTATTGGACTAGATAATGTTCAAGAGATCTTCTGACAAGGTCAGATAATCAAGTCCTTCTGAGCCAGGACTGTGATCTAAACTATTAGGGCTCTGGTTCAGTGTTCTTTCTACTATTCCATACTAGAAGATCTCAGAATCTGCAACACATCACCTACAAGTTGGAAAGTGTTAGTAATACGTGCAATGTCAGTCAGTGGTAGCTCTGAGAAATAATAGTTTAGACACAATTTGGTATTGTACTAAATTAGCATTTAAATTTCTAATCACAACTTTTCTATTAAACCTATACAACATTATATTCTCTGGACTTAAGGAAGATAACTTAGGTGATTATGCAATCTCATTTCAAGAACTCAGAGATAACATGTCTAAATTATTCCTCTGCACTGAATCTTAATAAAAGAAGTGAAGCAGGTTATCTGTAAAGGAGAGTTTTTTATTCCTTTTTAATGAAAAACCTTTCAAAACCTGAGCAACACGTTTCATGAGAGCAAAAACATACTCTCTTCACAGGAGAAATACCATGTGTTTGTAATGATTCACAGAACTATAGTCAAGCAATCTGAAACCACAAAAGTAGAAAGAATCTTTTACCCAGTGAATTTAAATGAAAAACAAATATGAACCCAGAAACATGAACTCTATGATGATTTTAATGAGAATTCACCAATATACATATGCTGACACGTTAAAATTGCAGATTGTATTTGAACAGTTGAAACATCAGCTGACAAACAAAGAACTGGGCATTTTTTCACTTTAAAAATCTTCAACTCTCAATAGAAGTTGGTTCAGAAAAAGGGAGCTAGTACTGTACCACTTTCCAGCAGACCAGACATCTAAGAGTCCATCTCAAGCACTATTAATTCAATTAATTAATTAAATGATGCCTCTGTTTCATTTGGAATGGAGGGTATTTCTTACTGTTCCACAACAATATTTTTAAAAATTTGATCAGCATTTATATTTCATTAACAAAAAGTAACCTATTATATGGAGTGTATTCCAGAAGATACTGTTAAGTGGGAAAAGCCAACTACAAAACAACATATGCTACCATTTGTGTAAGGAAGGAAAACATAAACAAACACATATATCTGCCTATCTTTACAAAAGGAAACACTGGAAAGATAAATCAGAAAGCTGTAACATTGGTTACCAAAAAAGTGTGGATTAGAAGGGACCAGAAGGGTCACAGCTGTGAGCGACACTTCTTCGCAAATACTTTTTTACATAGTCCCAACTTTTAGAAACATGTTAATATTCTATAAGTTTAAAAAGATCAAACCAGCATGGGTGAGAAATGGATGGGTAAGGGAGACTAAAACTGAAAGCAAAGAACTCTAAAGTAAAACTAAAGCTGAAATAAATGAACCCAACCGTATTTCAAATGAACAACAAAATCTCAGGGAAGAATGGGGGGAGGGGCTAACACAAGTGTCCTCAGTAAGACAGAGAGCAAGATATTTGTAGAATCTTAAAATGTCTTCCCACAGATGATTTACCAGTTGTAAAGGAAAGAAAGAAAAAAAAAAAGCAAAAAACTAGCAGTTGAGAAATTACACCTTGACCAACTGATCAGAACGAACATCACAAACAAGGAGCAGATGAAGGAACATAATGTACCTTCCAATGTGATGTTCTGAGAAGGATACAACCTCACCTTTGTAACTATCTGACAGAGGATGTATAACCTGAATCACTTATGAAGAAACATTAGCCAAACTCAAATTGTGAAATATTCTATTTTTAAAGGGGAGATGGGTAGGGAGAGCTATATAATTCAAAAATGTCAATGTCATAAATCAAAGAGAGGCTGAGAAAATATAGAGACTAAAGAGGCATGACAAGTAAATTCAGTCTTTGATATAAATCTAAATCCTGGGAGGAAAGTGTGATAAATGACATTACTGGGTCAATTGACAAAATTAAAATATGAATGATAGACTCAAGAAAATATTGTATCAATGTTAAGTTTATTAAAGCTGATAACTGCAATTGGGTTATGGAAGAGAATATCTATATTCTTAGGAAATAAACTAAAGTATCCAGAAGGAAAAGGTCTTGAATCACGGAACTTATTCTCAAATGAGCTACAAAAAAAAAAATCAAATATATATATGTATACCTACTTAGCCATAAGAATGGAGGCTACCCTTGGAGCCAACAGCACATATACCCTGTCACTGAGACACATATGAGCACATATACCACAGCCACTGAGGCTGTCCCTTGATTAGCTTCCGCATGGCTGTCTTTTCAAGGCCAGCCAGTTAGCTGATAGCAGGCTGACATCAAAGCAAAAAATTGTACTGGACAAAGTTAAACAGATAAGAAAGACTTTATGTGAGACCATTTTAATGCAAATTCCATAAAGCAAAGGACAGGAATGTTTTTAAGCTGCAGGGTGAGCTACTGGAAAAGTACTAAAGGACATTAGGGAGGCGGCTGACCAATGAGCCGTGTTGTGATATTGAATCATTTCTGAGTTTGCAAATGTTTTTCTCTGTGATTAGTCCCCTGTGTTTGTTAATTGGTGCTCATCGAAGTTAAGCTCCTGTCCTCCCATACAGACCAAGTGATAAGGGTGAGATCTTCCCGATGATTCTCAGGTCCTTGATGAAAACATTCCTGGATCATAAAACTGGCAGGAAGCTTTTTCAAAGATTCGCATCTCAAAGGAGCACAGAATGAGATTGCAATTATTATGCTTCCTGAAGTAAATGCTCTAAGAAAATGGAGGGTATGGTACCAGAGTCAGGAAGAAACCTGTCTCAAGTTTATAGTCAGTCTGAAGGGGATGTTAAGGTTGGCTCTGTCGCTGATTACATTAGACCCCTTCCTCCCTGGAGGAGGCGGTGTTTTGTTCTTGGTAGAATTGGTACCTATTCCAGATGTCCTTTGTCCTCCCTGACCTCATTGTTTCCATCAACTCCTCTGATCAAAGAATTAGAGAATGCCTAATCTTTTGGCATGTAAACTGCACAAAAGCCTCAGACCTAGGTACCTATTTAGGGCAAAGAAGGTGAGAGAAATGACATGAGATCCTAAGATCCACTGTTCTTACTTTATATTCCATCACCCAGAAGCAGGCAGCAAAACAGAACAGTGGAAATGCTTGTAAAAGACAGCTCCAGGAGCAGATTGGGGACAGAATCCTGTCAGTTTGGACACTGTCCTCTGGGATGTGTTAAACCAACAGCTAATATATGATGAAATTTTCCCAAATGTGAAAATACATCCATCTATGAATCAAGAGGTGGAAGGATTGGCTCTGCTCACCATAATTCTTAATGATACATTCACAGAATTTGTGTTTGTCAATCCCCTGACCTTAGGCTCTGCCAGATTTGGGGGTGAAGGGTAAAGAGGTAGTCAGGGAGGCTGGAGGTGGAGGAGGAGGAAGGATTGAAGATACTGGGGGGAAATACTTCCACCAGGGTATCCAATAAGATTTCCACTTGAAGCTACATGCCACTCCTTTTTGGTAACCTGAGGCTCCGCATGCCAGCAGGCCAGTAGGCAAAGAAAGGAGTTACTCTGTTGCAGGGATAATTAGCTCTGATTACTATGAGGAGCTGAGCTGCCACTAAATAATGGGGGCAGAGAGGAGTATGTTTTGAACACAGTGAATTCACTGGATCATGCCTTTGTATGTCTATTCAGAGCAATAATAATGAGCAAACAATTGCTGTAATCACTACCCAACAAGGCCAAGAGAATGGCTCAGAACTGTCAAGAATAAGAACCAGGTAACTCAAGCCAAGCTTTGGATGCCAGGATAGTTCCTGGCAGCTTAAGTCCTGGCCAGAAATGAGAAAAATCTAGCATGGGAGGCAGAGGACGGAGATGATAAATAACTGGTGAAAGCCTTGGGACCAGGGGCAGAAGGCTCTTGTAGAAAAGCCCCTGCAGAGACTGCATCTGGTCACCACCTTGAGGGACCCCATAAGAATGGTCTTAAAAGAAGGCATAGCCGATCTGGATGAAATAAGAGTGTATTGTATCACACACCTCTCCTAGTGTCTCTACTAAGCCTCTGGGCTCCATTTTTCACCCTGACTATGCATATGGTTCCACGCAGGCTTCAAATGGCGTCTTGCAGATGCAGCTTCTCTGACTCATGCCAACCCAGTGTACAAGAGAGTTTACACCTGTGGGGCCACCTTTGACCAAAAGAGGAAGGGAACTGGTCATTAAATGCTTTTGTCTTTTGTCCCTGGAGGACAGTTCAGCAACATGTTTCATAAGGCTCCAGAGAAGGTGAGATGCAGCCCCAGTCTCCTGTAATGGAGGCCAACTCAACAGTGTATCCTTTGTGTTGCCATTCTCCCTTTCCTCTCTTTCCTGTTTCACCTGTTCTTCACTTTGTTTTGTATCACTTCCCAAATATACTCCTGGTCTGAGTATGCTTGTCTAAGACTTTTCTAAGTCCTCAGGAACCTAGATGAATGCTTCATTTCTACGAGCCTCCTTTTCATCACATTTACAGATGGGATGTTATTTATAAAGGGTATTTGAGGATTAACAGAGGGAATGTATATGAAGCATCTACAGCAGGATCTGGTCCAAGCAACCACTCAACAAATGGTAGCTATTATTATGTGTCTTATTTCAGTCTCAGATCACTGTAAATTACCTTTTCTCTGAATCACTGGGAGTGTATCTACATGGAAAAATAGACAGAAAGCCAGAAACAAAAATGTCCATTTGATGTGGGTTGCTAATTTATTCTGCCCTGGACCATTTTGACATGATTCAAAATAGTACAAATAGTACAAACTTACATTCGTGACAACAGTCCTCTCAGCAGGTCATATTTCATTCCAATAACAATTTGAAGAGAGATGTGAATCTGGAAGGTTCTTAATAATGGATGGAGAAAATTCACGCAGAGGTGGAAGAAGGCAAGATCCGTGCTCAGACAAAGGAATTCACCTTAGACATAGGAGACATCTACTTCTCTTACAAGAAAGACAAAGAAGGAAAGAAGGGTGAGATGGTAGCTCCTTTTGTAGGGGGTCCCTGGAAGTTGAGTGAATTCAGTTTCAGTTTAAGAAGGCAGGGTCATATGTTGGGACAGGAAACGAGTAATTAGCAAAGGAGCTTAGGATAGAAAGCTTTGGAAAAATTAATATTAGATTAAAAAAGAGATGATCCTATGTAATTATTAGAGTCAAAAAAGAGTTGATCTGTGTGACTTGCAGGAAGGCTGAGAGCCAGCTGAGATGGGAGACCATAAATGAACATCAGCATGAACATGTGGGTGGGCTATGCAGATATTACATAACCTAGGAGAAAGATAAGATTATGAGGCCCTAACAAGATGGAACTGAATGAAACTCTGGATCAGGGAATATTGAAAAACTTACTTAAAACTTGCAAATGGGGGGCACCTGGGTGGCTCAGTGGGTTAAGCTGCTGCCTTCGGCTCAGGTCATGATCCCAGTGTCCTGGGATCGAGTCCCACATCGGGCTCCTTGCTTGGCGAGGAGCCTGCTTCTCTCTCTGCCTCCCCCTGCCACTTCACCTACTTGTGTACTCTCTCTCTCTCTCTGACAAATAAATAAATAAAATTTAAAAAAAAAAAAACTTGCAAATGGATTTATTCTCTGGGAAGTTGTGGTTTGAATTTATACTTTGATACAGACTTCTGCTTGAAACGGGGAAAACAACATCCATGAGCTTCAAGGAACTGAAGCGCTCCACAAAACCATGTAAAATGTTGTGATTTGGAGACGTTTCATCATTATGTTTCCTTCAGAAAAAGGTGTGTTTTTCAATCTGGATTTAAACCACCTTCTGCCTTAGTGTTACTCCATATTCTTGCAGGCAGCGTTGTTTGTGCAAGTTCTCCCTTGAAATTAGGAATAGGGACCCTAGAAACTCCTGGAAATCCTTGCAGTCCTGAGCTTTACCAGGAATAAAACTGGAGTAAAGACCTGGGAAAAGACTGAGTTGGGATTTGGGGTGTCAATGAAGATAGGACTAATGTTAAAAGTGTTAAAACTAAGCCTGGAAAATTTTGAATTCTTTATGTTTTGTCCATTATTTCTTGGTGAAGTTTAATTATATTGCTAGAATTTGAAAACCGAGGTCACACCATAATGGTTGGGGCTGAGTTTTTTCCCTGAAATAAGGAAGTAGACTTTAATTTGCGTGAATAGATCATTATAGAAAGAAGAATTCCCTAGGTTAAGAAAGAAGACTTGATTTCTCCTTTCAGCTAAGAAAGAATAACAAGAACTGGATTTATCCTCACTCCTTAAACAACTGAAAAAGCAAACAAAATTTATTAAACATTGATTTTCAAGACCATGGAAACCAGGCAACAAAAGCTAGATCCTAAGAAAGAGGGAGGAAATGATATGAACCTATGATTGCCCCAGGCTACTGCCTGGAGAGGTTCCAACCTTCAGCACAGTAATAAGGAATCCAGGTAGAAGTCAGTGGTCTCTTGGGGGACCCGAGCGGCTCAGTCTGCTAAGCATCTGCCTTCAGTTTAGGTCATGATCTCAGTGTCCTGGGATGGAGCCCAGCATCAGGCTCCATGCTCAGCAGGGCAGTCTCTCACTGCTGGATTGAGATTAATATTAAATTGAGATTAAGCTGGAAGTATGGGGAGGTTAAGGCAGCTAATGTTTTCAAGGAAGAGTACTACAGAGGAGAAAGCTACAAAGAAAGAATTCCAGAGATCCAAAGTGGGTCCTCCTCCAGTCTTTAACTGAATACTGATCAGAAATGAATCAGAAAACACAAAATCCAATTGAGAAACGGGCAGAAGACTTGAACAGACATTTCTCCAAAGAAGACATCCAGATGCCCAACAGACACCCAAAAAGATGCTCAACATCACTCACCATCAGGGAAATGCAAATCAAAACCACAATAAGATACCACCTCATGCCTATCAGAATGGCTAAAATAAAAAACACAAGAAACAAGTTCTGAGAAAGATGTGGGGGATAAAAAGAATCTTCGTGCACTGTTGGTGGGAATGCAAACTGGTACAGACACTGTGGAAAACAGTATGGAATGTCCTCAAAAATTTAAAAATAGAACTACCTTATGATCCAGTAATAATACTTTTGGTATACAAAAATACTAATTCAAAGGGATATATGTACCATGTTTATAGCAGCATCATTTACAATAGCCAACACATAGAAGTAGCCCATGTGTCCACTGACCTATGAATGGGTAAAGAATATACATATGAATGAATATATATATATATTTTCATATATATATATATGAATATATATGAATACTATTCGTCCTTAAGAAAAGAATGAAATTTTGCCATTTGCCACCACATGGATGGAGCTAGAGCATATAATGCTAAGCAAAATAAGTCAGTTACAGAAAGACAAATACCATATGATTTCACTCATATGTAGAATTCTTTTTATTAACATATACTGTATTATTTGTTTCAGGGGTACAGGTTTGTGATTCATCAGTCTTACACAATTCACAGCACTCACCATAGCACATATTCTCCCCAGTGTCCACCACCCAGCTACCCCATCCATCCCACTGCCCCCCACTCCAGCAACCCTTAATTTGTTTCCTCAGATTAAGAGTCTCATATGGTTTGTCTTCCTCTCTGGTTTCATCTTGTTTCATTTTTCCCTCTCTTCCCCTATGATCCTCTGCCTTGTTTCTTAAATTCCACATACCAGTGAGATCATATGATAATTGTCTTTCTCTGATTGACTGACTTCACTTAGCATCATACCCTCTAGTTCCAACCACATTGTTGCCCGTATATATATAGATATATATATAGTATATATCTATATAGATATATAGATATAGATATAGATATAGATATAGATATAGATATAGTATATATATATATCTCACATCTTCTTTATGCATTCATCTGTTGATGGACATCTAGGTTCTTTCCACAGTTTGGCCATTCAGGTGCCCCTTCAAATCCCTACATCTGTATCTTTGGGGTAAATACCCAGTAGTGCAATTGCTGGGTCATAGGGTACCATATTTTCAACTTTCTGAGGAATTTCCATGCTGTTTTCTGGGGTGGATGCACAAGCTTGCATTCCCATCAACAATGTAGGAGGGCTCTCCTTTCTCTGCATCCTCGCCAACACCTGTCATTTAATACCCTGGTATTAAAATAAAAAATAAATTAATTTAACTTGATTACTTAAAAACAGCTCTCTCTAACAGAGGACAGCTGTGCCCAAAGGAGTGGCAATCTTTCAAGAGGTAACAGCAGCAAAGTTAGAATCATGGTAAGATGACAGGGAAGCCAGAACAATGAATTTCCAGGAAAGAGGTGAGAAAGCCTTCCAGGAAACTCACAAAAATAGATGGTAGGACATCATGCCAGGGAGCTGGTTTTCTGCCATCGGGGCTGATGGAGCTCATAATTTAATGTACACACAGAAATAGAACATTATTTTGCAGTCACAACATGGAAAGCAAAGAAACATGGGCAAGCACGAGAAATGGAATACTACTAGGTGCTCAGTTCCTCGCTGAATGTCAGTAGGCTGGCATTTAAATGATGACACTCATCATAAGGGCACAGGAAGGAAGAAGAGGAGGTGTGATGTGGATGGGCTGGCAGACAAGAGGAAGGCATTAGCGGCCAGAGTGTCCACCTCGGGGGGGCAGGGTTTGTAAAACAGACTTGGGTGAATCTCAGAGAACTCTGAGAAGGATTTTTCTTCTATTCTGCCTCAGATGCGTGCCAGGAATGAGTCACTAAGTTTGAGACTACCTCGACTTACTTTATCTGGTTCTTACAAAGCCCAGTACAAAAAGAACTGACACCGTTTACCTTGGGGATCCAGCAGCTCCTGGAGGGTCCCTTTCACCAGCTGTATTTATATTCATTTTAAATCTTTTTTTTTTTTTGAAGATTTTATTTATTTATTTGACAGACAGAGATCACAAGTAGGCAGAGAAGCAGGCAGAGGCGGGGCGGGGGGGGGGAAGCAGGTTCCCTGTCAAGCAGAGAGCCCGATGTGGGCCTCAATCCCAGGACCCTGAGATCATGACCTGAGCGGAAGGCAGAGGCTTAACCCACTGAGTCACCTAAGTGCCCCTATTGATATTCATTTTAATTCCTCTGGCTGTGTGATCCTTTAGAACTGCATATCTCACTCTCTCTAAAGGGCTGACAGATTTAACAAATAAGAGCATATCTAGCAAAATTTGAATTTCAGATAAACAATAATCATTTTTTTAAAGATTTTATTTATTTATTTGACAGAGAGAGATCACAAGTAGGCGGAGAGGCAGGCAGAGAGAGAGGAGGAAGCAGGCTCCCTGCTGAGCAGAGAGCCCGATACGGGCTTGATCCCAGGACCCTGAGATCATGACCTGAGCTGAAGGCCGCGGCTTAACCTACTGAGCCACCCAGACGCCCCACAATAATCATTTTTTGGTATAATTATAGCCTCAGTATCTGGAAACCCCAGTCCCCAGGGATAGGACATGTTCTGTCGGGAAGGTCATCCATAAATTAGTTTTTTTTTTTCCCAGTGTTGCATGTGTTATCCTTGAACCCATATTTCACAGTTAATCATGAAAATCCATCCCCCCATTCCCATACCTTAGAGAACTGGGAGCTGGTTTTTTGGTCACTAGATTTTTGGCCATCTGCTAGTGGAAATGCTTGGGGCAGAGATGTGGGCAGATAGGGTTTGGCTTGTAAGCACTATTGAAAGAGAAGAACTGACCTTACTGATTCATGTCTAATTCCTCAGGAAAAGGAAGGTGCATGAAGCTACTTAAAAGCAAGTTGTTCACAGAAAATTCTCTATGTACCTTTAAAAGAGCAGGATCAGCACGCTAGAGTGGTCTTCACAGGTTCGTGTGTGGTGGAGGCAGAAGGAAGGTATTTTTTTCTCCTTTACCAGTGAGGCATGGTTCAACTTTTGGTAAAAAACAAAAAACGAAAACAAAACAAACAAACAAAAGAAACAATGAGCATAATGGCCAACATCTAATTGCTCTCACTCTGGACTTGGCAGTAAACATACTAATGTACTGAATCCTAACAGACCTCGAGTGTGGGAACTAGATGAGGAAACTAGCCACAGAGGGTAAATAACTGACCCAATTCACACATGACAGTTTAGGACCTAAGTTATCAGCCTCTTCCTTTTCTTTTTCTTTTTTTTTTTTTTGACTCATATTTATATTTTATTAAAAATATATTTTAAAATGATAGGAAACTAGAATTACAATTAGTTCATTTTTTGAGATATGAATATGAACCCAACCAACAGGGATATAAGTGCTATTGGGAAAGAGCCCTTTGAGGGATTCTGCTAATTATATTTCATATTATGGGACTCACAGTCATCATTACTAATCACTAGGACCCAAATGCCACAGATATAATATGGAATGCTACATTTAGCTCTTCTTTACCAATATTTTTTAAAGACAATAAAATACTTCTCCAAGTAATAATATTTGCATATTTATACTTTAATAATTTAGTCTCTACATATCTCTTTCTTTGGTAGAATTTTATTTATTCAGGAAAAAAAAAAGTTTTCCAACCACACACAGGAAGGGCTTGGGTAGGGGGAGGTGTCTGTCTACCTAGGCCCAGCCCCTGGTGCATATGGTTTTGGCACTAATAAGTTGTGTGGGGTAATGGCTCCCAAAATAAACATAGTGTGTGTGGAGGGGGAAGAGGAGAGGGGTCCAAAGCAGTGGGGAGTGTTGCGGGGAAGAGACAGATGAAGTCAATACTGGGAACATCACAGGTGGGAGGTTATTTCTATAATATTTCTTATTGATCAAGCCACCATGGTCACCTTCTTTGCCCATTAGCAGGACTAGGTCTTGACAGTCAGGGTGCAATGATGTGGAAGGTAAAGTGTCCACCTGTGCTTTTGGTACAAAGACCCACGGTAAAGTTTCTGTTCTGCAACAGTGAGTCCCAGATCACAGAACATTTCAGTTCCCAAGTGTTAGTCCAGTCATGAGAAAACTTGACTGGTTTTTGCCACCTCCAGCTCGCACAATGTTGGTGAAAGTTCTGCCAAAAAGGGCCACCCAGCTGGGAGGGCAAGTCCTTGTGGCCCACAAAGGCTGCATCCGGACAGCTCCCATAATACTGCCCTGTAGATTGTGATTTAAAAGTGCAACATCTTCTCCTAGAAAACCGAATTTTCTGTTCAGATTCAACGTGGATCTTCCTTTCCTAGTCCTTACCAATTGTCACATTCTGTTTAGTGTGTAATAGCAATCATATTCTAATATTGTGCCCCTCTGGTCCAGGCATTTCTTGGAGTTCTGTACTTCAAACCTCTAAAACTCAATGCTCAGTGAAAGAACGACTTTCATTTAGTGGAGGCCTGTTGAGGACGTACTACATGACTCATGTGTTCCACTCCGCACTCTCCTGTCAACCTGGAAAAGACTGTAGGATTCCCTTTGCTAAGTCTGGGTCTTAAGTATTGCACCGGGCACCTCGAATACCAAAAGCTCATTTTGAAAGTCACCCAATACAGACAGAAGCTCAGGAGGCCAGAGGTACCACTTATTTTTTTTTTATTTTAAATTTTATTTTATTTATTTATTTGACAGAGAGAGATCACAAGTAGGCAGAGAGGCAGGCAGAGAGAGAGGGAAGCAGGCTCCCTGTTGAGCAGAGAGCCCGATGCAGGGCTCGATCCCAGGACCCTGGGATCATGACCTGAGCCGAAGGCAGAGGATAAACCCACCGAGCCACCCAGGTGCCCCCAGAGGTACCACTTTCAAAACCATATTTTTTTCACAGTGGTGACTTGGAGTATTTAGGCCATCCCTGGAATATTCCAGGAATGCAGAAACATTTAGGAGCACTTTAGGCTCTAGAAAGATGGCAATCTCAAATACTTGTTTCATTATTTGTGAGGCTAGGTATTTTATATGTTTTATGCTTTAATTCTCCTGATCTATGAGAATTTTTATTTATCTCTCTTTTAAACAATAGAACAGAACATTAGGAAGTTTAAATAAGTGGCCACATGCTCAGTAAACCCCATAGCATAGCAGTCAAACCCCTAGACTCACGCCCCATCACCTCTGGGAAATTGCTTTAGAGATACAAGTTACCGTTGCATTTACTTGCAGTTTGCTTTCAGAGGACTTGGGGGCTCAGAATGAGCTGTGACTTTTTAAGAATTTATACTTGATGACTGTAACATATTGTGAATCCATATTCAGACATTTTCTTTAAAAAATTAAAGAGGCCTTTCCTTCTCCAATTAAAACAGGTGTGGAATTTGAAAATAGACTATTTCCTCTATCTGTCACATCTTGTTTTAGTCACATCTGACATTTTATTGGCATTGTAACAAAGTAGCGTCATTTAATGAGAGGAGCACAACTTAAAGATAATACACCTGGGGGCGCCTGGGTGGCTCAGCAGGTTAAAGCCTCTGCCTTGGGCTCAGGTCGCGATCTCGGGGTCCTGGGATGGAGCCACATCAGACTCTCTGCTCTGCGGGGAGCCTGCTTCCTCCTCTCTCTCTGCCTGCTTCTCTGCCTACTTGTGAACTCTGTCTGTCAAATAAATAAATAAACTCTTTAAAAAAAATACACATGGATTGTGCTTATTTATCTAAACAACAGGTGTGTGCTCTAAGATCGTATCTTCACAGACAGACTCCTTTCATTAAGTTTTGTTTAAAAAAAAATAAAAAATCATTGAATTCTAATTACCACACATATATACATGCACACACACACACATACACACACATATGCAGAACCTGACAGCTCACTCTTCTCTAACACTATTAATGTGTTCTTAGGAAATCTCAACTTAATAAAAATCCTATTGAATAATCCTATAATATAAAAAGCTGAGTCACTGTAGAGGAAAGAAGGCAGAGGCTGGGAATGTCAGACACTCATAACAAAATTATTTTTTATAAGAATTTAATAATATTGGGGGTTTTCTAGCAGAAGAAATATATTAACATATTATCTTTAAAAGTCCAAACAATATAGACAAAAACAAAGAGTAGATATGGTGAAAGTCCCCTTCTTTCCTTCTCCCATTCTTCCCTCTAACTCCTAACCATCTAGTGTGTATTCTTCTACTTAATTTTTTGTACCTCTATATGCATATATACCTTTATCATACGATCCAACCAGTCCTCTCTTGAGTATTTATCCAAGAGAAATTAAATAGTGCATGTCCATACAAAGAACATACACAAATATTCATAGCTACCTCGTAAGTAATAGTTAAAAGCTTGAAACAAACTTAATGTCCATTAACAAGTGAATGGATAAACAAATTGTGGGATATCCATACTATGGAACACTACCCAACAATAATAAGAAATGAACTAATAGTTTATGAAATAAGCTTTTGGATCCCAAAATGATTATGATGAGTAAAAGAAGCCAAACAAGAAGAACACATCACTATATAAATGATTCCATTTACATAAAATTCTAAAAAAAGGCAAACTAGAAAAACAAAGTCAATTAATGGTTGCCTGGAGAGGAGTATAAGAAGGAGAAAAAAGAAGAGAAAGAATACCTTGGTAAGGGGGCGCCTGGGTGGCTCAGTTGTTAAGCGTCTGCATTTAGCTCAGGTCATGAACCCAGGGTCCTGGGAGGTGGAGGCCCACATCCGGCTCCCTGCTTAGCCAGAAGCCTGCTTCTCCTTCTCCTACTCCCCCTGTTTGTGTTCCTGCTCTCTCTGTTTCTCATTCTCTCTCTCTCTCTCTCTCTCTTTCTGTCAAATAAATAAATAAAAATCTTAAAAAAAAAAAAGAATATCTTGGTAAAAAACAAACCTTAGTTAAGATTAAATTATTCATTTTTATGATTATGGTAATGGTATGGTTTAGTAGGCATATGCATATATAGAAACAGTATTTTTTAAATGTACAGTTTATTGCATGTCATTGTTACCTACACACCACACACACACACACCACACTCACAGAAACTACAGGAAAGACAGATCAAGAGGTCCCCTATCAGTTGGAATTCCAGATATTTTGTGCTATCTTATCAACAAGACTACAAAAACAGTAAGATAATTATATCTAGGAATTGACACTGAGAAAGGGAAGACTTTATTTTCAGGGCAGTAACTTCTGCTTTAGCTGATTTGGGGGGGCATATGGAGGTATTTGTCTCATTCCAAAAATCATTTCTGGAAATATTTTTAGATGCTTAGAAAATTTACAGAAAAAAGTCAACAAAAATATTTACAGTAAATATCACTGTATGAGGAATCATGGGTAACTTGTTTCGTTTTTCTGTATTTTTAAATTTTCTCCCAAACTTTAATAATTTTTAAAATCATTTTTAAAAATACTGATTCTCAAGATGCTAAGATTAGTGGTGACCCTCTGTTCAAATAAAACTTTTCAAGATTCCTAGTCTATAAAACAGATAAAAGTTACCTTGTTTAAGCCCTTGTCACTTTTGTTCTTGTCTCAGGTCTCTGTTTCTTGCTTGTAATCCACCCTTGGTCCTGATGCCAGAGGATATTTCTCTAAACTTATCCTCCTACACACAGTCTTATCTACAGTAGTCCCCAATTTTATCAGACTCAACATCCTATTTTTATAAGTATCCTGAAACTCCCTTTTACCTTCTGAGATGAAATTAATATATTACCTATGTATGTGAATGTGTATATGTGTACATGTATGGTATATGTGTAGATTGGGATACAAACATATAAATATAGGATATATATGTTTGATATATATGTCTAAAATATACATATTTCTAAGTAAATTTCACAATGATCTCATCTAATTGTTTGGTGGGGCTACTAAAATACTGGCACCAAAAACAATGAGGAATTTAAAATGGGAAAAATATTTTGTCTTTATGTGCTCAGAGCAGGGGAATAGTCAGTCAACCATGGCTTCAGACACATAACTTCATTATGTCTCTTAATTTCTCAAGCTTCTTTTCTTTCATCGATTTACTGATCAAAGCACAATCTTTGGACTAAAAATTGGAAGTCTTGACTGTAGTGCAATGAAGAGACTGCTATATCCTGGAGGCACCTTCCATTACCTAGACAGAATTTTAACAGGACCTCAAGGAAGGAAGAGGATTTGGATAGGATATCAACAGAGAAGGCATATGGTTAAGTCAACTTTTATTTCCCTTCTTGAATCACAAGTTTTAAAGATTTATTTATTTATTTGAGAGACGGAGAGAGCACATTAGTGAGGAGAGAGGCAGAGGGAAACGGAGAGAAGCAGACTCCCTGCTGAGCACCAAGCTCTATGTGGGCCTCTATACAGGGCTCCATCTCACATCCCTGAGATCATAACCTGAACCAAAACCAAGAGCTGGCCGCTTAACTGACTGAGCTACCCAGGTGCCCTTCTTCCATATGTTTTTGAATGAAAATTATAATATAGATTACATATTGGCTCAATATAAACATGGTTCTCATCTGCATTAAATAATGCAGAGTTTAAAACAACATAAAACCTGATTGCTTTTTCAACTTTGACCTTATACTGCAGGTAAGATTTCAGAAGGGGTGCATCAGAGTACATTGACACAACAGAAATACAGAACCATAGATAGAAATGACAAGGACAAGGGCTTTTTGATGTCCAGCAGCAATACACTGTTGGTCCAATCAGTGGTTATACAGATTCCAGTTAGTAAGAGTTTTATATCTTTATTCCATGCATCATGAACACTTTTCTGCATTAATATTATTTACTCACAATTATTTGTTCTCCTCCCAATTTAACGATGCGGAGTTTACTTTCCTTGCCTACGTATTTGGGGCTTGTCACATGATGGGTTTTGGGCACTGAGATAGGAGTAAGATACAATATTTGTCATGTCTGAGAAGCTGCAAATATAATTGCGTTCTTTCACTTGGTCTTTCTTGCTCCTGTGCGCACTAATAGGAGAAAGATCCATCTCAGAAGCTGTTCCTTCCAGCAGCCTTTTTTTTTTTTGGTAATTCGGTAATATTTATTTTAAATAAAATAAATTTCAAAGAATACATTTAAAAATCATTGAGCATTACAAAGAACGTAAAGGCACAATTGAAGTATTCAAATGAATTGTGAGGCCTGGGAGTGAGAGTGTAAGATGGGGGCCATCTTAGGTTCAAAATGATTAGGATTTTGGAGCATACCTGAACCTGACCTATAGCCTTGCACTTACTCTAGCTCAGTACAACCCTAGAGCCAAACCCTAAGCCTTCATGCAATGTGAACGAGAGAAAAAATTATTGGCCTTGTAAACCATGGAAATATTGGGATTCTAGTATTGCAGCAGAACCTGACAGTTAAAATTACATTTCTTATTATTTTATATTATCTTTTACTGAAAAAAAACTGAGAATGATCAGTTTCTAAACATAATAACAAAATAGATATGTCATCTTTTTTAATATTGAAAAGTATTTAAGCATCGCTTGTTTACATTGAACATTAAAATAATCTGCTGACATTTTCAGTTCCTTTCGGTTATTTTGATATCATAGCATCATAATTTCTGCCAGCTGTCAGTTATTATCTTTTGATGTATATATATGTCAAAATGATGTGCATATGTGTGTATAATGCATGTATATACACATACGTACTAATGCAGAAAATTTCGACTTGCCATATTAATTTGTAGAATTCTAAATGTTTATTAGTTTTTTCTTCATCTGCAAATACCTTGTCCATGATGTCCTAAATGAATTTTTTATGCTTTGGTTCATTATCCAAAAATACATGAGGTTAGCTGCCCTGATTAAATATGACCTATTGCTTAACCAAGCAGTTTTAAGTGGGAATATGTCTCAAAATTGTTGAACACATATTTTTATTAATAAATTCTTTATAAATGCAATCAACTGGATCTCAAAATACTAATTCAATCTAAAAACCTGGATAAAAGAAAATAGCTTCTTAATTTTTTTTAATTGAACATTCACAGTATCAAAAAAAAAAGAACATTCACACTGTTAAAGGCTTAAAACTGCAAACCATGTCATAGATATTTTAAAGTATGTTTAGAAAATATAATAAAATCGGGGCCCCTGGGTGGCTCAGTGGGTTAAAGCCTCTGCCTTCAGCTCAGGTCATGATCCCAGGGTCCTGGGATCGAGCCCCGCATCGGCCTCTCTGCTCAGCAAGGAGCCTGCTTTCCTTCCTCTCTCTCTGCCTGCCTCTCTGCCTACCTGTGATCTCTGTCAAATAAATTTAAAAAATATATATATATATATATAATAAAATAATATAGACCTACTTAATGACCAAGTATTTCATCAGCCATTATTTAAAATTCAAGAGTATATTTATCAAGAATAATAAAGTATATAAATTATTCCCTATTTGCAAACCAACAAATAAACTTGCCGCAGTTTCATGAATGCCATCCGTGTTAGAAGAAAAGGACTTTCTTACTCCCAGCTCAGCAAGCCTTCTGAGCTGAAGCATACTTGCATTGGTTTTCCTTGCCCCCAGGTCCCACAGAGGGAACACAAGTGGGCCCAGACTGATGCTTGCACACATGGCGGTTTTCAATAGAAGAGAGAAACTCTGAATTTAGGGAACCTTAATATTTTATAATGTTCAGTAAGTATGCCTGCCCTTTGCTCTGGAGGGAGACACGAAGTCTTTCTTCTAAGCTGTTTGCTATACAAACATCCTTTAAAAGAGTGTGAAACAAAGAACATTTAGTGCCTTTCATGCAACATGTGCAGAATCATAAAAGATTCACAGAAGATTGTCTCCTAACACACTCCCAAATAAATTCTAAGTGGACTTCATGTAAAATAAATCAATAAAACCAATAATTTAAGATCTAAATTTTCAAGCTATAAGAAAATATAAATGAATATTTATCTAATATTTTGAGAGGGGTGATCTGTCTCTCTCTGTCAAATAAATAAATAAAATCTTTAAAAATGGTATGTAATATTTTGAGGAAATGATATCTAATATTTTGAGGAAGGAACTCTCTGAGATTAAAAATAATAATAAAGGAAATTATAACAGAAAAGATGGATGCACTGAACTACATAAAATTTGAATTTCAACACAGGAAAACCGCACAAATAAATAGACATAAAAGACAAAGGAAAGATTGGGAAAATATGATAGCTCAGTGCTTAATAACCTTACTATATAAAGAGATCAAAAATAAAAAATAATAATCTCCCTTATTCCTAATAATGAACAGATAAATCACAAAAGAAGTTCAAATAAACCACTAAACTAATTAATTCTCACCAATAACCAAAGAAACAATGTTGTTAATCAACAATGGGCCACCATTCTTTGCCTATCAAATTTAATGAATAGGCAATTAATTGCCTATTCAATTTCTACAATGGTACAATAAAATAAAAACATTTGTAACTTGCTGATGAGAGATTCAAATGTTACAACTTTTCTACAAAGCAAATAAACATTATGTATCATTTTTAAATATTAATAACCTATGATTTAGAAATCCCTCCTAAAGAAAAAATTACAAATATATGTTTTTAAGATTTTATTTGTTTATTTGATAGAGAGAGAGACAGCAAGAGAGGGAACACAAGCAGGGGGAGAGGTAGAGAGAGAAACAGGCTTCCTGCTGAGCAGTCAGCCCAATGTGGGGCTCTATCCCAGGACCCTGGGATCAGGACCTGAGCCAAAAGCAGACTCTTAATGACTAAGCCACCCAGGCACCCCGAAAAAACTACAAATATAAATGAAATTTCATTCATGAAGGAGCTACTGCAGCATTATCTGTAAGAGTGAAAAACAGGAATCAATTTAAATGTCTAAACTAGAGAAAGAGCAAAATAAATTATGGCAACTCTATTGAGAAAAATGGATATATACTATTTATAAGCACCCAAAGTCTTTAATTCAGTCTTTATCAAAATTAAAGTGTATTCTTTTTACAGAAAGCATGAGAGAATGAAAAATTGCTGACATGAGGATTTTTGAGACTATAAAACAAAATATACATTAGTATTAGGAAAAGAAGAAAGAAAATATACACCTCACAAATACAACAAAATCTAAAATAAACTCTTTTTATTGTCTCTTTCCTCTAAATCTGTTTATTTAAAAAGTTCAAAACCAGGATGCCTGGGTGGCTCAGGGGTTAAGCCTCTGCCTTCAGCTCAGGTCATGATCTCGGGGTCCTGGGATCGAGTCCCGCATCGGGCTCTTTGCGTGGCAGGGAGCCTGCTTCCTCTTCTCCCTCTGCCTGCCTCTCTGCCTACTTGTGATCTCTGTCTGTCAAATAAATAAATAAAATATTAAAAATAAATAAATAAATAAAAATAAAAAAATAAAAAGTTCAAAACATCATATTCTAATACTGAATATTTTTTATGTTTTCATCAACTCTTGGCATTTTCTGACACTAGGAATGCTCACAAAGATTCTACATGTTAAAATTTTTGTCAGAGAAAATGATGTTTGTTTGCTTAAAGTTGTAAACTTTAAAGTTGATTTTATTTACTGACTTAGTGATAATTAACATGATCACTTTAATCTAGTGACGCTTAGCCTAACCAGTACCGGAAGGATTTGCAGATCTTAGAAATAAGAATATAGCAAAGATTTTCCTCTTTATAAAACAACAAATTAAATGTGACTCTGAGTTTTTAAAAAATGAAGAGTTTTACTTTTTTATAAACAGAGTACTTTTGAGTTCTCAATGACGTGCAGAAATATTCATGATACAATGTTAAGTGAAAAAAGCAAGATTAAAAATATAAAGTACAGCATCAGATGTATTAAAATATATCTCTAAAATAATATCGGAAAGGAACACCACTGTTACTAACAATTGTTAACATGATTTCTTATTATAGGAATATTCCTTTTTACATAGTTCACTATTTTTAAATTTTTTGCTATATTGAGCAGACACTTACTGAGAGTTTTAAAAATTCAACACATATCACTTTCGGACTTGTACTCTATGCAAAGTGTGGTAACTGAGAACTTCTCCCCACAACCCAGTCCTATTCAATTTCTCTTCGAGAAAGATGTCATGGTGCTTAAAATTCTCCCATGGGTGTTTTCTTCCCTTGGGTTTCTTCAAAAGAGAGAAATATCTCTGATATATTCAACATATAAACATATAAACATATAAACATATAAACATCTCTGATTATATTCAACAAATTAAACTGCACAATATTGGTGCAAAATGAACTTATCAGATGTTTTACATTTGGCAAGTGGAACATAAATCAGAAGGCAGAATTGGATAGAGAAAGCACTGAAAGGATAAAATCCCCCAGAAGAGTGTACAGAAGGGACCTCAGCGATGAGTTTTCCTTCTTGTTAGTTGTAACCACAGGTGTCTCTGACATCTCATCCAAGCATGTTAACCACCAGGATAACCTAATAGATTGCTCAACTGTTGGCTATCCCTGCAACTGTGTAGGGATACTCACAAGATTTTTAGAGTAGTCCTCTACTTCTGTGTCTATATTAATTACATGAAAACAATAGTGGATGGTATTTCTTACTCTGGTTTTTCTTGTATGCTATCAAATATTGAACACCTAAAGTAGTGTGCTATCAGCTTTTTAAAATGTAGGTCTGTTTTAGTTACATGGCAGTGCATTAATTGTTTCCAATTATTCTGTAATAAATTAACACACTTGGTAGCTTAAAACAGCGCAAATGTATTATCCTACAAGTCTGGAGATCAGATGTCCAAAATCAGTCTCACTGGACTATGAAGTCAAGGTGTCTTCAAGGATGCTTCCTTGTGGACATTCCTTGTCTCTTACAGCTTCTGGAGGCTGCTGGCCTTCTTCGGCTTGTGACTCACTTTACTTCTGCTCTTACCACATTACTTTCTGTCACTTTGGTCCTCTTGCTTCCCCCTTATAAGGATCCTTGAAATTGCATTTTCTCCACACAGATAATCCAGAATAATCTTACCATCTCCAGATCCATGACTTAATCACAAATGCAAAGTCCCTTTTGCAATGTAAAGTAACATATTCTTGGGTTCCAGATAGGGGATGTGGGATCTTTGGAGGACCATTAGCCTATCTACCAGAGTGTAACATAAATATAACCAAGTAATGTACTAGTATATTATTTCTTTGAAACTAAATTCAGAGATCTAAACAAGATTATAATTCCATTGACAATTCAATAAATCTAATATTCTTTTCACCGAATCAAATACATCCTCACTATTTGTAAATAGCATAAAATAAGTTTCAGAGACTGTTGTCATCTGATGGACCTAAGATGTGTCAATAAAGTGCACTAAATGATTTTAAAGATAAAGGTATTCAAATCTGTCTTTTGTGAGCATTTGCGAAATTTGTAAAAGGCTTTTTCCTTTTGAGTTTTTAAAGACAATTTAAAGACTAAATGTCTGTGGATGTCAGTAATTTATTCAGCAAAGAATGTCATTTAATTAATTTGTAACCAGTATAGTTGTTGCAACTATACCCTCAGGACCCTTTGAAAATAAGAAAAGAACGATTCAAAGGGTTTCTTCTGATTAGAAGTAAGCAAGTTGCTGGGAGACAGGAGTGGCGCTAGTAGAGAAGAAAATTAAAAGCTCTATGAAGGTTCTAACGCTGAATCTGATTTTTTTTTTCTGCAACAACGCCAACGGTATGAGCAACAGAGAAGCCTGGATTCATGGTTTGAGCTCAGGGAAAGAGCAACACCCTGGAACCCCAACCAGTACAGCCAGCACAGGGAACGCACGCCAGTGACTAGAGAATGAAAGTCCATCTTGTCATTGCTACCGGATATAGATCAGAAAAATGCCTCCGCACAGAAAAACATTACTTTAACAAAAAAATAAAGTACTTCAAATTCTCTAAAAATTTCTCGTAAGTGTCCAGAGTAGTTAGGAAGAGAAGAGATTTTACGCTTTTGCAAAATTTGTTCACTTTTTAAGAAATAACTCTATGGAAAACACAAATCAAATATTTCATTAATAATATTTGGTCAAGGGGCGCCTGGGTGACTCAGCGGGGTAAGCGTCTGCCTCCGGCTCACGTCATGATCCCAGGGTCCTGGGATTCAGCCCCATGTCTTTCCGCTCCCAGCTCAGCTGGAAGCCTGCTTCCCCCTCACTCTCTGCTGTTCCCCCTGCTTGTGTTCTCTCTCTCTCTCTCTCTCTCTCTCTCTCTCTCTGTCAAATAAATAAATAAAATCTTTAAAAATAATAATATTATTCAGTCAACCTAGAAGGTTGTCAATAAGCTGACAGAAATCTCTTTGTATTTGTTTTATTTTATCACTTTGGCATGCTACAGATGCAACCAAAATTTTATTCTGGTTAAAGAAAATCATAAATCATCATTTAAGAAATACAAATTTCAATTCACAAGCATCATCAGATGTGTTCTGGGGGTCCACTGTATTCAAAGCACTAAATGTGAGTAAAATGGAAGTCAGACCATGTCATCTTTGCTCAAACCCTCAGTCTGATCCAGAGGAAAGCTGAAAAATTTCAGGGGCCTACAAGGTCCTAAATGTTCTGCTGCCAACATTCCCCCTTATTTCTCTGGCTTTATCTGCTGCTCCTCTCCCTGCCTGCTCACATGACTACAGCCTCACCAGAGAACCCCCAGACTGCTCCTTTGAGGTCACTGGTCAACTCAGAACCTTCCTCCAGGTACCTACTTAGCTAAAACCCTCACCTCTCTCCATTCTTTGCTTCCATCTCAACCTCACCATGAGGCCTGCTCTGAACACCCTATCTGACACCACGATGTGGCTCCTGGGCCCAGGGAACCACCATGATTCCAATCCCCTCACCTCTGTTCTTTTTTTCCTCCTCATGGTATTCATGAGGAGGAAAAAAGTACTCAACGTCCTGAGCAACCGATTGATTGGTTGATTGGTTTCGTGGTTGTTTCTCTCTCCTGCCCTAGAATCCAAGTTCTATAATGGAGTTGTTGTCACCTCTATTTATGGATGTATCCCAAGATCATAGAACTGTGTCTGAAACACATTAACTGTCTGTTGAATAACTGAGTACAAACTGAGGACAGGAATTTTTTTAATGAACTTTTATCCTTGCAATAAACTGTACATTAGGTATCATTTATAACTTACTTTCTACAGATGGCTAAACTAAGAACTTGCTAAGTTAAATGATTAACCTATATCATGCAGCTAGTAAATAACCAGGCTGAAACTCAGCTGAAAATCTTAAACACTTTCCAACATATTATACAGAATGCCAGTTTTCATTTTTTAGTTCAGCAATTATTTTCTGAGTGCATAGGCCATACAAAGTCTACAGGAATTATAAAGAATAAGATACGGCACCTGTCCTCAAAGAGGTTACTGTCTGGTAGATTTTCAAATAAGAACATGCAAAGAATGGGATGGACTTCGTCTGGTCATCCAGCTAAACATGCAGAATTCTTAAGCTTTTCCCTGACCCACCTATCACAGCAAATTTTGTTTTCCTGGTTGGAAGGTTTCAGCATAAATAACACCTTCTCTAATATCCTACCTTTTATCGTCTGAGAAAATGGAAGGCCCTCTGAATTCTATTTTGTCTGGAAATGTTTTACAGCCTATAATTAGAGTATAGTTATTCTTCCATTACTCTTATCCTATTTGTTCCTCAGAGTTTGGATAGAATGGGTTCTCATTTTCTAATGACATGGATTGCAGACATGGAGAGAATAAATAATAACTTAAGTACAGTCCTTTGGGCCAAAGTCTCAGGCATCCTCCAAAACATCTAGAACTTGTCCTGGAAACAGAACAGGAAAAATAGACTAAGACAACTATGGACTGAATGAATTTGTCCCTTCAAAATTCATATGTTAAAGCAATAATCTTTGGGGTCTTTGGGAAGTAATTGGATTTAGGATAGGTCATGAGAATGGAAACTTCATGATGAGATTAGTGCCTTTAAAAGGAAAAGAGGACAGTCCTCTCTCCACATGGGCATGCACTAAAAAGGACTATGTGTGTGTGCAAAATGAGATGGCAGCCATCTGCAAATCAGGAAGAGAGCACTCGTCAAGAACCAAATTTTCTGGCACCTTGATTTTTGACTTCTCAGCCTGCAGAACTGTGCAAAACTAATGAATGTCTGTTGTTTGAGCCACCCCATCTATGGTATTTGTTACAGCAGCCTGAACTGACTTAGACCATAAGACATAAAAAATCAGAGTAGCAGATGAAATAACTAAAAAGAAATATCAAAAAGCTTCCCCCTCTGACTGTTAATAATGGACACTGTCAAAACAAGGATTTTCCTGCTATGCACAGGGAAGTGAACAAATATGCCTTTTAGAAAAGACACTGGACCGTTAACATGGAGATTGTTCACACTAAATGTGAGAAAATGTTTACTCCTTTGAGTCTAAAGGTTACATTATTACCCATAAGATTCTGACTGGGTTTGTGAGTCTATAAAATCTCCTATTGTGCAAGCTAGTCTAGGAGTTTTTAAAAAAATGTATTTTTTAATTTAGTGTGTAGCTTAAAGAAAGTAAGAGATGGAATGGAAAAGAATACTATAGCTAGCTTGTGAAGGATACAAGACCTGGGCAAATAAAGATGTGGACAAATGGAATTTCAGATGAAAGGAGTACCAAAAGCAAAGGAGCCACAACAGTGCAAAAATACCAAGTGAAAATTAAAAATTGTGAATAGTTCAGTTTAGCTGGGTGATGGGGTCTTTGAAGGGGTGTGGGGATGGTAGATACAGGCTAAGGAATATAAATACTGTTCTATAGGCAGCTGTGAGTCCCTGATGTTTTTTGTTTGGGGGAGTGACAATATCTGAACTATATTTCAAAAAGACTCATCTGGGGGCACCTGGGTGGCTTAGTGGGTTAAGCCTCTGCCTTTGGCTCAGGTCATGATCTCGGGGTCCTGGGATCAAGCCCCGCATCGGGCTCTCTGCTCAGTGGGGGGTCTGCTTCCCCCCTCTCTCTCAGCCTCTCTGTGTACTTGTGATCTCTCTCTCTGTCAAATAATTAAATAAAATCTAAAAAAAAAAAAAAAAGACTCATCTTTGTGTTAGAAGGATTAAATATCCATATTATTAGTGGAAAAATAGAGTAAGGAAAAGATACTCTGTATATATGACATCAACACATAAACACATGAAACTTTTTATAAGATGACAGACATGGAATGCCTGGGTGGCTCAGTGGGTTAAACCTCTGCTTTTGGCTCAGGTCATGACCTCAGGATCCTGGGATCGAGCCCGCATCAGGCTCTCTGCTCAGCGAGGAGCCTACTTCCCCCTCTCTCTCTGCCTGCTTCTCTGCCTCCTTGTGATCTCTCTCCCTCTGTCAAATAAATAAATAAAATCTTAAAAAAAAAAAAGATGATAGACACTTATTTTGTCATCAAAGAAGCAAAATAGGGGACATAAGGATGGATTTCTGCTTAGGTTACCTAAATTACCCCCCTCATCAAGAATGACGAGGTGTATGCCACCCTGTGAGAACTCAAATGTTAATAGGATTTTGGATTATTCATTATTCTCTCTGAAAAGTTCTCTGGAGAACCCACCCACTGAGGAGACCTGAATCCTCCAGGCTAGAGGAATCTGTCTTTTTGTTAATTATATGAATGCAATCCTCAGAGAAGTTACTCTTTTGTGTGAGTAATGAAAAACACGTTAAGCTCCCATGAACAACTGCTATTCGGATGTCAGAAGAATGTTTGGGCCTCTTACCATGCCTTAATGCATAACTGCTCTGATCCAGCCCATTCTGGGGATCTCTCAGAAATGGGGTGAACCACTGGAGAATAAACCACATACTTAAAGCTAATTATTCTATAACTTTGATCAAATACAAATTACTTTTCATAAGCTACTCCCCATCAACATTACGATGTTATACAATGTTATAAAATGTCCTTCATCTGAGAAGTCTTTGAAATCTTCCTTTCTTTCCTTGTCTTTGAAACCATTAATTTCTTAAGTTTGTTTTGCAGTATCTCTTGAAACTTGAAGCTCTCACTCCATACCCTTAAGCTATTGTGTGAAGTCCACATCTTCCACTCATTCTTCCACTGGACTTACTGCCCTTGAGAACCGATGTCTATGGTTCTCACATCCCTATACCCCTGGGCCTTGGAAGTCTTCTTCTGTTCATTTGTTTGTGCATTTATGGGCCTATGGTGGTTACCAATGATAGTTTTTTAAGTAGGGCACCAGTACTATATTTTTTATAAAGGGATAACGATATTATGACTCACTCATAGGTCTTGGGGACATTATGTGTGGGGTCCATACTAAGTAAAAAAAGGAACTTCTGCAATGGTAAAAACACGCCTTCCTTGTTCTCTCATTCTCTGAAACTAGGCTATGAGGATAGTACACGTGATGGTTTCTTATTGCCAGATCAGGAGATATTTTAAGTCTTCTTGCCATTTATAATCATCGGCTTTACCAATGAAGCCAAAGAAATGTAGCCAGCCTGCTGTTCGTATTCACATAGTCTATAAGAGGCTTGAATATATTAAAACTGATACATCAGATCAAATGGGTAGCCTATTTAATAAATATCAGACTCAAATTCACTCATTATGTTTTCCTGTAATTTAAGAAACTTATAGGGTTTTGGAGAAGAAAAAAGAAAACGCAATATGATGAAGCCAAAAATTTATCTTTTAAGCTATTTTTGCATATCTAGGATACGAAAGTAATTCCGTGAATGATGATTGTAATACCAGTGATAATTGCACATGTTCTTGGATAGATATGTTCTTGGTTAAATCAAAGTCACTAATGATTTTAAAATAAAATGTTTCAAAACACAAAATTGCATTTTTGAAATGGCCTACATTTTTAAAAGCAGTGAAATAAGTAAGACTCAAATAAAAAACAACCTTGGAATTTTTTGTTTTTCTTAATCGATGGCAATTAAGTTTTACAACTGTTCCAGGCTTGATATGCTTCTGCTTAATTATCCTACTCTCCTTGCCACCCTC
The DNA here is from genome assembly GCF_902655055.1 of Lutra lutra. Lineage (NCBI taxonomy): Eukaryota > Metazoa > Chordata > Mammalia > Carnivora > Mustelidae > Lutra > Lutra lutra. Next base: position 46,387,306 of record NC_062283.1, on the reverse strand, counting down.
TCTACATGTATTATTGCTCAGAAAAAAAAAAAATTATGTATGTGCCATAAAAGTAATGGCTGCCTCTTACTACTATCTCCCACACAAAGACTGTACTAGACACATTACATATGTTATTTCACAATAACCCCACAAAAGTTTTGTTCTTCTTATGTCTATTTCATTGCTGAAGTTTACACAAGGGTAAGTGGCAGCCCCAGGATGCAAACCCAGCTCCTTTGCATCGTTAGAGACTCACTTGATTGATTTATACTTACCTCAAGACTGGTTTATCAATAAACAGGATTAAAATGGCACAAAGATTTTCTCCTCTTTTTCTATAGTCCCTCCTATTCTTCTTCCCATTTGGAAGCTGTTTCCAGCGTAAATTTCACTTCTCTGTAAACTGGAAACCCTTCCTCCTCAGCTGTGAACAGTACTGTCAACGGAGGTCCCCACAGAACTTCAAGGACACAAGCCAATAGAAATCATTCCGCAGTTGTCAGGACAGATAAGCAATTCTCAAGTAGCTGGCTGTGTAAAATATCACTGAGGAGGTATTTCCTTAAAAGCAGATTTTTGGGGACTCGCCCTCAAGTAATTCTGTTAAGTTGAGCAAGATGAGGCCAGGAATCTGTGTCTTTAACAGCCTCCCAAGGCGATTCTCATTCACAGGCAGGTCTGAGAATTATTGGTTAAATCAAAAGCAGAATTGATAGTCAATAAGTCCTTAAGGCCAAGATTAAGAACAACTCAGCTGCACATTAGAATCACTTTGGGAGGTTGTTTTGGTTTTGCGTTTTTCTTTTTTTTTTTTTTTTTTAACCTGATGCTCAGGCCCCACCCCAGACCAATCTCAGCAGGAATGTTTGGGGTGGCACCTAAAGCATCAGGGTTTTTCAAAGCTCCCCAGATAACTGCAAGGTGAAGCCAAAGAGAGAATCCATGCTCTAAGGAGTGGAAATAATCATTCAGAGCCATTTGGTTTGGTTTTCCCCCAGTTCAGCGCTCTCTCCGTGCCTTCTTCCTTTCTCTGGGCTGCAGTCATAGAGTTGTCACCTGAATGACGACGTATGGATATCTGTCTGCAGCTTGGGTGTAGCCCCCACAGGGAGCAGAGAACTGGGTCAGCAGCTACTAGAGAGCCTGCCTTCCACCGGATCAGATGCTAAAGTATCCAAAGTGGAAGTGACAAAGAGAAATGTATCCTAATTTCACTCCTTTGCCCAACAGATATAAACTAAGTGTAAGCATTTCCTTTCACTCATTTAAAAAAATACGTGGATGATTTTCGATTTCTAACTTACATGCATCCACGCACAAACGCTGAAACACACACTCACACGCTTGCGCATGGAATCTCCATTGCAAACTCTTGTTTAAAACTTTGCCCCCTTGTGTATTTCAGGACTTCAGTGAGGGGAAGGAAGGTAAAAATGTTAGGAGCTCCAGGCTGGACTGGATGCAAAGTAGATGGAATTAAAATCTCAAAGGTCATTGAAGGTTAGAGGTCACAGTGCCCAAAACAGAGCCAATGTGTTTACATAGTATTTCTCCGCTACTCCAACTCCAATTCCCAAAGGATATCGTCAGTAAAAGCTTTAAGTTGAGTGGGCAGGAATGATTCAGATTCCTGGGAGAAAATAGGAAGCCAGAAGCCGATTCTGACATAGCCATAAGCACAAAGGGTCAGGCAGTCAAAAGCTAATGAGGTGATAAAGGACTGAGAACCACGCGTCATCGACACCTGCTGGCATTTTTTTCCTGGAACAAGTTTGAATATACTTTTTATCTAAAATCTACCACTACTCCTTTTTTTTTTTTCTTAATGTGTTTGAATCCAGTCCAAGATTTTCTAAATCACCTCAAGGGTTGGGAAACTTTCTTCAGTTTCTGTCATAAGAACGTAAAACAGGATAGCGGAAGTCTGACTGGTGATTGGGAAGTAGAGAAAAATTGGAAATTACCTCCAGTTTATATCTAAGTCAATTTAAATCAGAGGATGGGCCCAAACTCAAGCAGGACAAGCTCACAGTTTTATGAGCCAATTCAAAATGAGTTTTAAAACAAATTTAGAACCCAAAAGGCAATTTAATTCAAAATTCCTCTAGGCAGAAAACCAATGGGGCTTTAAAACATGGCAAAACGCAAATAAAAGGGCATATTCAAGGGCAAAAATATTTTACAAGTTCCAGTGACAGCACAAAAATTCTATTTAAATATGAGATAATAGGAAGATGACATCGTACAGCATAAAAAGGGGGAAAATAAAGCACAAGACTGGAAATTAGCAGACCTTGATATAATTTTTGCCCTGCCAGTAACTAACAGCCTTGGGCAAGTCATATCAAATTTTCTGGGCCTGGTTCCTCATCCTTAAAAGAAAGGTGAGGAATAACTGGTATCTTTCACATTCCTAAAATGTTTGTTCTGTATCTGCTTGGAAGGCTCACACTTTGGATTTTCTGATCATCATGTAAGTGAAAATCTCTTTAAAATCAAATTTGATACTTATAATTCTTTCCCCATACCATACACTAAAACTTAATCTGAACTCACCATATTTAAATTTAGTCTATAGCAAATTAATAGCATTGTGCCAAAAAGGCATGAAGTTTTCAAAATTGAGAAAATATTTCCAGATCGGTTAAATATTTTCTCTAGAAATGGTTTTTCCTCAACCCCTAAAATATTCTAAATAAAAAAGAGACTATGGAATCAAGTAACTATTTCTCTCTGGCAAGAAAGAATAAAATTTTTAGTAATTGCTGGATGGGATTTTCTTTTTTTTTTTTTTTAATTTTTTTTTTTTAAAGATTTTATTTATTTATTTGACAGAGAGAGATCACAAGCAGGCAGAGAGGCAGGCAGAGAGAGAGGAGGAAGCAGGCTCCCTGCTGAGCAGAGAGCCCGATGCGGGGCTCGATCCCAGGACTCTGAGATCATGACCTGAGCCGAAGGCAGCAGCTTAACCCACTGAGCCACCCAGGCGCCCCTGGATGGGATTTTCAAACAATGTTTGACAAGCATCCCATTCTCTCCCATCTTACAACTTCCTCATTCTCTGTGAATCTTTTTTCCCATCATCATCTTACCCTTCACCAACAGAAAGATTTCTTAGCCCTTGGTTTCTTCATGAGTTTGTGGTTCAGAAAATTGTCTTGCCCCTTCCAGTAAGTTTTGCTCCTTTTGTCCAAGTGGCCCCAATAACTGACATCCTAGAAACGCCTACCTTTATTCTTGAGAAACTCACTTACTTGCCTCATGATCTTGAAGCAAGTCTTGGAAATAAGACTTCATTCTTATCAGAAATGTTATGCCTATAGCTGTATTGCCTAATGTAATAGCAACTCTCCAGTTTTAAAATAAATAAAGATACTTGATTTACCATGCAATTCATAGAAGCTAAAAGGTGAATCCTATTGTGAATCTCCATTGATTTAAAGCACAGGGAAGCTTACCATATAACTCTGTTGTAAAATGCTATTGATTTACTGTACGATATATAGAAGCTCATGGTGTGGGTTTATCGAGAGACTCTTATTCACTGTGCAGTAGCATGAAACCAACTGAGTCACTTGATAGTGAAACCCTCTGATTTAATATGGATCTCAGAGGATTTTATTGTGTCACTCTATGGTAACAAAACTTGAAATTTCATTAATTCATTGTGAATTTCTCAGTAGCAGCCCTTCGTAGCCTGAGATATGGCTCTAACCAACCATGAACAATAGCAAGCAGTGTTCTATATGGAATTCATGAAAAAACAACCTCAGGAGAACAGTTCCTGGCATAAGATGTGTGCAGCTAATCTTCCTCCTAGGAAGAAAGATGAAAGATTTTGTTCTCACAAAAAAACAGTGTTAATACCAAAGTTCATAATATAAATTTGAAAGGAGAAATAACAAGGTGATCATTCGTTTTAAGATGAACTATATTTTATAAATACTTTGAGATTACTTTGAATATCTTAATTTGCCCATTTTTTTCCTATATAGAAAAGACTGTTAATTACTATTTGAACCATGTAGAACTAAATGAGGTAGCACAAAATAGATTACTAGACTGCAGATGATTTTTTTTTTAAAGTCTTTAGGAAAGAAAGTCTTACAAGGTTTTCAGATTTGAAAATTATATAGGAAACATAAAATGTGTAATATTATGTTTCTTGATCTCAGTGCTGTTGTTAATTCATAATATTTAATTTCTAAATTTAATTATAGATATTCCTCACTGAGAACAATTTTTGCTTAAAAGGCTACTCTTTAGAATGAGCTTGATTTCCTTGAAATCTAATAAGATGAGCTCTTTTCAGAGAAACCCCAGTGTCAAACATTGTTTTTTTTGTGTGTTAGATTTCTGTCCTTTATATAAATTATTCAAATCTGCCTTTCTCTTAACCCTGCATATTTCTTCTTTGACTTAACATGAAAATTGTACTTGGTAGTAAGCAAATGAATGAATAGTCTTGCATTTCAGTCCTTTGTATTGTTCAAGAAACACAGTGTGATTTAGTATGCTAGAAAGATTCCTTTCAACTTCACGGGCAGATGAAAATCCATACTACATGAGATTTCTTCCAGAAAGTTCCTCTTGCAAAAGTCGTCTTCTTCTTACATGTGTATAAAATATAACCATGAAGAATAATGTTTGAAGGACCACTTGAATCTGATATACTATTATATTTTCTGTCAGTCAAAGACTACCTCTGATGGGGTGCCTGGGTAGCTCAGTAGGTTAAGCCTCTGCCTTCGGCTCAGGTCATGATCCCAAGGTCCTGGGATTGAGCCCCGCATTGGACTCTCTGCTCAGCAGGGAGCCTGCTTCCCCCTCTTTCTCTCTGCCTGCCTCTCTGCCTACTTGTCATCTCTGTCTCTCAGGTAAATAAATAAAATCTTTAAAAAAAAAAAAAAAGACTACCTCTGAAGTGTATTACAAGTAATAAAGTAAATTTTTTAAAACCATACACTAAGAAAACAAAGAAAGGAGAGGGGAAAAAAGAGAAAAGAGAAGAGAGGAGAAGAAAGGAGAAATATGAGAAGAGGAGAGGAGAGGAGAAGAGAGGAGAGGAGGGAAGAGGAGGGAAAAGAGGAGGAGGGAAGAGGAGGGCACTCCCATAATCCTGTCCAGGAATTATTTACAATGGGAAAGAGGAAAACAAACATAGAGGCCAGAAGACATCAGGGTTAAAGCCTAAAACTGGTCTCCATATGTGCTTCCTTTATACAAACCTACCATAAATGTCTCTAAGAAAACTCCTTTTTTTAAACCATAGCCGCCAGCTGGGAAGTTCTCAAACCACAGGGACAGGGTAAAAGGAAATCCGTGTTTTCTCTTGTCACAAAAATAATAATAATACTATGATTTGTTTACAAATATTTACTTCATGTTTAACAAATATCAGGCACTATTTCAGGGGCTTTCCATGCATTAACTAATTTAATCCTCACATTGACTTTTGAGATTTTATTTTGAGCCTCCTTTTACAGATGCAGAAACTGAGCACAGAAAGTTTACAAAATCTTCACAAGGATACAGAGATAATGAGAGATAGGGCTGGGACTCAAGCCAAGAGTCTAATTCCAGACTGCATCATGGAAGATTCTGCACCAGACGGTCCCAGTAGGCATAATGACTGCACTTTGCAAATCGCACATTTGTGTATGTTTTTACATAGAGGCTTAGATCTATTATGGATAAATACATGTCTCTCTCTCTCTCTCATTCCTGTGAGTGTGTGTGTGCGTGTGTGTGTGTGTGTGTGTGTGTGAATCTGATATGGACAATGCATTTCAGAAATTTCAGAATCTTTTACAGGAACGTGGACAAATGCGATGTATACAATGTGTTTCCTATTGTGAGTGTATATCCTGACCTAGCTGTTTCTGTCCTATGAGAAAAATGTGCTTATTATCAGAGAGAACTAAGAGGCATTGAGAGAATTAAGAGGCGTTGCATAACCCCAACTAGTACCAAACAAAAGCCATGTAACTTCTTGATCATGCAAGAATTTTGCCTGCTGCGAATATCAGATAGCTTAATAAGGTTAAATGTCCTGCCAAACTTGTATTCTTAATATCCTAAACCCAGTAAGTTGGGAGCCATTCAATCAGAGACTATACTTTTTTTTTTTTTTTAAGATTTTATTTATTTATGACAAAGAGATAGGGAGAGAGGGAACACAAGCACGGGGCAGTTGGAGAGGGACAAGCAGGCTTCCCACTGAGCAGGGAGCCCGATGCAGAGCTCGATCCAGGACCCTGGGATCATGACGGGAGCCGAAAGCGGATGCTTAACGACTGAGCCACCCAGGTGCCCTGAAACTATTCTTCATATAGAGTCTCTCTCCATCCTTAAAGGAGGAAGTGAGGAACTGAAGAGATCATTCACCTGTCAAGAAGCTTTTCACTGTCTTAGCTGCAAACGTGATTAATAGTCATCACATTGGACCTAATAGCACAGCAGATAACGTACTTTTTTGAAGCGTGTAAAAGCCTTTTTAGAGTATTAAGAAGATATCCTAGGTGTGAGAACAGCTGTTTGGCTCTGTAGCAGTTTAGAAGAGCAAATGTTAGCCCCAGGGGCACGAGGAACTAGAAGCAGGGGAGTAGCTTCTCAAAAGCCGCAAAGACTTTGTGTATTTTCCCCTTAGATTCAGGGCTTACAGAAATCTCCCGAACTCCTGGGCAGGTCTCGATCTTGCAGGTCAGTGCTTTTCAAACCTGAGCTTGCAGAGGGATCGCCTAAAGCGCTTATGAAAACACACATTCCTGGGCCTGAGAGCTCGCATTTCTGGAAAGCTCGGAGACCGACGCTTCTGCTGTTGCAAGGATCCCTTTGAGCCGCTCTGGGCGGCACTGCTTTAGGGTGTCCCTGTAACCGACGTGATTCTCAAAGCTGCCTCACTATTTTTTTTTTCCTCCTCTCTCATACCGGTGAGGCAGAGTAACAGCTCTGGGAACCGCAGGACTCGCAGAAACAATTACTGTGCCCTGACCAAAACAACAAAACAAAGTAGAAGGCCACCATGCAGCATGAGATCTCTTTGACTGCGTACATGAATATGAAAAATGAATATCTCTGAAGTGAGAGTATCATTCTATCCCACTGTCTCTAGGAACTCCAACTGTGGCAAGCGACCTTGCCAATCGAAGCCTTAGGTTGTTGTTTTGTACTAGAAAGAGAAACCAAGATTTGAAGTAGGCTGCATATGGGGTCCAATTCAGATGCTCTCTGCAGATTTCAGTCAAGACATTTCTTTATTCTCCACTCAGCTTTAGGTTTCTGTTCATCTAACTCATAGCAAAATTTTCCGTTAACTGTTGGAAGACCAAGTCATATGATCATTCATTTAGTGTTTTTCTTTAAAGGAATTTTTAAAGGATCATTTTTAAAAAGAATAAATTTTTATTTATAATAAATAAATATGTATTTATTATTATTTATTATAACATATGTTATATATTATATATGTATATATTATATATGTATATATGTATATACATATATGTGTATATATATAATATACATATAATATAACATATAACATATGTTATAATAAATAATAATAAATACATATTTATTTATAAATAAATATTATTTATATTTATTTATAAATAAATAAATATTTATAAATAAATAATAAGTTATAATAAATAAATTTATAAAAATAAATATTTATAAATATTTATTTATTATAAATAAATATTATAACATATGTTATAATAAATAATAAATAAATAAAAAGAAACGTTTTTAAAGGAATATACAAAGAATTCCTGAGATCAAGACCTGAGCTGAGCTCAAGAGTCGGATGCTTTTTTCTCTTTTAGAGAGAGCGTGACTGGGGCGGGGGCAGAGGGAGAGAGAGAATCTTAAGCAGGCTCTATGCCCAATGCAGAGCCCAACATGGGACCAGACACAGGGCTCCATCTCACAACCCTGAGATTCATGATGTGGGTTGAAATCAAGAGTCAGATGCTTCACCACCTGAGCCGCCTAGGCGCTCCTATAGTCTTTTTAAGTTAAAAAGGGGGACAGGATGAGAAATTATTATAACAGGCCTCCTGCTGTGGTGAAGGAGGATATCCTTATTTTATCAACCAAAGAAACATGGCTCAAAGAAATTAGGTTACTTGCCCAGGATCACATGCCAAAAGCATAGAAAGAAATGGCAGACCAGCTGTGAACCAGTGTGTGGGATGGGGTGAAGCCATAACTGACTCTGCCCAATGGACTGTGTAGGCTCATCGGGGATGGAGGACATCATAGACTCAGAAGACCCTTCAGGCCAGAAAAAGGTGAAGCAATGCTAATGTGGACAGATGACAGGGATCAGCGGGGAGGGGGAGACCTGACTATTTGAAGAGAAGAGACCACATGTCTCACCAGGTCTCCTGGGCTTAAACTATGGATGGCAGCAAATGACCAGTAACCTGACGTGACAAGGAGCTCTTCTAGTAGGAGACCAGTGAAGACTGAAAGAATAATAGAGGACTGATATGGAGATTTTTAGGCCAAAGGTCATGAGTTAAATACTGGATTTTGAGTTTGAGTTGGGGGGGGGGGGCAGTGGGGAGGCATTTGAGTGGAAGTGCCTTTTGAGGAATCAATTTGCCAGTCATCTGCTTGTAGATGACAACGGAAGTGATGTAACTTACCATGGACACTCACTGGGTTTTTCCCGTCATCCTGCAAGGATTCCCCCTTCTCTGTGCCCCCCCCCATGTTGTAATTGAGAAAACAGTCATGATTGTACACTGTCACTTCTCCCTTGCAGGCCACAGTTAACTGCATGTGTGGGCACATTATCCAAACTGAACCAGACAATTTGGAGTCGGAACTGGAAAGTTCAGCTTCAGGCAGGGGCTTATTGAACACAAGAGATAAGAATCTGGTCTGTGGTCCCAGAGCCATTCTCCGTGGCACAGAGAAAGAAATAGAGAAAGCCAGGCTATGGCAAGAGAGAAAGCACAATGCTGGCATGAAGAGAAACACAGATGAGAACAGCTGTCCTGGTTTATCTGCAGTGTTTTGGTCCCTGATTAGACCCATTGCTGGGACGTCACTGCATCCCAGTTTTTATGGCCCATGAGGCATACTTCTACATGTACCAGAAAAAAACCCCAAAACTTCTCTTTTATTTAATCAAGTTCAATGTGGTTGCCATTACTTCAAACCAAGACTGTTAATCAATGAAAAGTAAAACTAATAATAGATAAGATGTTACAGGGACACATTTTAGAATGAGGAGAGGACTTTTGAGAGAGAGGAGAAGGATCCTGAATAATAGCCAACAATAAATATCAGACAGATGGAAGTTCATTGAGAAGTGAGGAGAGAGAAGAAAACCTGGAGCCTCTTACAAGAAAAAACCATTTCAACGAAAAGGCAGAGGTCAACTGTATCAAATTCTACCTGCCTCACAGGCTTGAAACATAAAGGAGACATGGCCATCAGGTTTAACAAGAGGGAGGGAGGTCACTGTTTATGTTCGTGAGAGCAGTCGGTTGGTATGGACCTGTCAGGAGTAAATGACAACAGGAGGTAGAAAGAGCAAGGGCAGGACACCTGGGTGGCTCAGTCCTCAGCCTTTATCTTGAGTCATGACCCTGGAGTCCCAAAATCCAGTCCCTCATGGGGCTCCCTGCTCAGCGGGGAATCTGCTTCTCCCTCTGCCCTTCACCCCATCTGCATGCTCTCTTTCTCTGATAAATTAATAAAATCTAAAATAATTTTTTAAAAATTAAAAAAAAAAGAGCAAGGGTGTGTAACCTAATCAAAAAGTTGATTTAAAATTGGAGAGTAGGAATGGTATTTGGGATTGATTCAGTTTCTTCCCACTCCTGGGATGTGTGTGCATGTATTACACCCTTTAGAAATGTGTCAACATGTTTAAATTCTGATGGGAAAGAAACATCAAGAACAGGCCATACAGGGTATACAGGAAAGAAGGGTAATTGGTAGCATTGGAGTCTGAGAAGGCCAGAAGGACAGGACCTTGAGAATATCTAAGAGATGTGTCTTACATTAGGTGACAAAGCAGAGGCGAAAAGCCAGTTCCCTGTCAGGGAATGAAGGAAGGGGAAGAGCCCAAAGCAGCTGCTGTTTCTTCTCTCCTTCCCAGCTGCACTTCTTCATGTCCTGGAGACATGGATCCTGATAACCCAGTCCATCCTGGTGAGAGAAAGATTGGAGTCAAGGTCATACAAACAAGATACAGACAGACTTTAGTATTACTAGATCAACAGCATTCTCCTCTATGCTGTTTTGTTATCTTCTGCAACACTATCTGTCCTCAATTCATAGACATTGAAAAATATGTCTTACTCCTTCAGTGAAGTTGAAAATTCTTCGTGAGAACGAAACATGTATTGTTCAGTTTTGCACCTTCCTCTTCAGTAATTCATGGACAAAGAGCTCTCCAAAACAATTATTTAGTGAGTTAAATAGAAAGGCTGTTTAGGATCTAAGTCAATAACAATCTAAAATTGAGCCACCTTTTTTTCACTTCTGACACTAAAGTTTAATCATAAAAGGTGAGTTGGCATGTGTTTTCTAGTAATCTCAGAAAGAAAACTTGCACTTTGGGGAATTTATTTAATGTATAGATGTTTTAGAGGCTTTTATAGTCTGATTCATTGAAATGAACCTCCAAATGAGTAACAAATTATAGCTAGGGTTTTTTTTTTATCATTCCTTTCATAGCTTATTAAATATTAAACATTTCTTCTTTAGTCCTTTTCAGAACTATTTATTCCAAATCCATTGCAGAGTCATCCAGAATTTTAAAAATCTGGATTAATTTCAGGCATCACATAATGAAGCTAATGTTTCCATGGTTTCATATTTCTAATGGCTCTTGAATGTACCCTTCAGTGTCAGGAATATTATATCCTTCCAGTGCTCTTTTCTTCTCTCCCTCCGGCCCCGATATTGAGCCTGTACTTAATATCTGTTAACCTGAATATATTCAAATGCAAGTCATGTGATTGGAAATGCATTTCTACTGTTAGTATGTCTAATACTTTTTTTTTCAATTTCCATTCATTTAAGATCTGGTTACTTTCATGTTTAATATTAGGTTTCCTGATGAATTCCGAGCCACCGATTCTGAATGTTTGACGGTACGCTGCTGCCCTCTAGCTTACTTTTGCGAAGTTCTCCACATGTAACAATTTATTCAGCAAATCCCTTGTATATGTCCATATACACTCATTCATTTTCAATGAATCGCATATTGGAAGTTCTTTGTATAGCTATTAATTAAAGTTATACATTTCTTTCCTTTCCAGATAAATGTTCAGTTAATCAACTGGATCAAATTATAAAAGAAAGAAAAGTCTTAAAGGAAAAAAAGAAACCTTCTCATCATGTGCCAGATACTCAGCGGATTCTCTTTTCACCTTAATTTATACCTTTTCCCTTCAGGTGAGCTGACTGTTTTAAAAATCAATGTGCTTTCTTATCCTTTATTCCTTAAGCAGCCAGAGAGAAGTATCAAATCTTCTGTGCTCTCGGTGAATGCTGAACACTTGTCTGTCAAAGGATATTTCTGAAGATGGAACAAAATAATTTCAGCTCCAATTCTAAGGACTGTGCAAAACCTCAGTTTTTTATGTTCAAAAAATTATGAAACTATTTAAGGCTTTAATTACTATTCTTCTTTAAGAATGGTTCTGAAATAGATGCTGTTATGACCTGATACTCCTTTGTGATGAGATCTTCTGGCCTGGGTAGAGGTATCCACTATCTATTACTTGAACAATTCCACATCTGGTTTGCTGGGATTTATTTGTTGTCGAACATATTGACTAAAACTTGGTGCAATGACATTAAATTGAACCACATATTAACAAAAAAGGAAGGCATGTTTATTTAAGGGTCTACCTGCACTTTGGTGCCCCAAAGCCTTAACATTAAAATATGATAGGCAGCTTCATTTTCAGGGTTGTTCTCGGCTGGAACTGTGTAGGGAATGACATTTGGGTAGAACACAGAGACCGTGATGATCCAAGGATGGAAGGCTGGATTGGATCCTCAGTTCTGCCAACACTTAACTTCCGAGTCTTACCTCTCTTACACCTACACCAATGAGCATGCCATGCTCCTGAAATTATAGAGACTGTCAAATGAGGCAGCGAGTACGAGAGCACCCCTGATGATGCTTAGTACACGAAACCTAATAAAACTTTGTTTAATCTAAATCTAATATAAACATTAATTTGTTCTACTCTTCATATTAAGACGTACTCTCTGCCTTTTATCCCTTTTCCCCTTATCAAAGTTTTCCCCTTATGTACTGTCTTTGGGTCTTTTTGCAAATTCTAGCTATTTTAAGCAGAAAAATGAATTTATTAAGAGATATTCGGTAAGTCACAGAATCTGGGAGGTTCAGAAAATCAGGTTTAGAAGCTACACTGACTGTTGCACAGAGACCCTAAACCACTGTCACCAAAAACCATCCCACCAACGCCACTCCAGGATGCTACCACAGGAATTTCTGTTACTGCTCCCTCCTCGGATCTACCCAAAGTGGAGCCCATGAGGGTTGAATGATTGCATCTGATTGGCAGAGTCTGCACCACGACTGCAAGAAAACCTGGAAAACTGAGGTTCTAACTTCTACCTTGGGTGACAGGAGACAAAAGGTGAGGGATTCTACAAATATAACAAAGTTACTGAAGGATTCAGTGTGGCCAAAAAGCATGATGTTACTCCACTCTGTTCTCTGTTTTTATGATCCCCAGAAAGATGATCTAATTGTTTACTCAAGAGTTCCTAGAAATGGAGAAGCTAAAGAAATTCATCTAATGGCAGAAATTTCAGGGCTAATAACAAACCACAAATCAGGGGACACTAGGTGGCTCAGTTGTTAACCGTCTGCCTTTGGCTCAGGTCGTGATCCCAGGGTCCTGGGATTGAGCCCTACATCGGGCTACCTGCTCTGCAGGAAGCCTGCTTCTCCCTCTCCCATTCCCCCTGCTTGTGTTCTCTCTTTTGCTGTCTCTCTCTCCCTCTCTCTGTTAAGTAAATAAATAAATAAAATCTTTAAACACACACACACACATCATCGACTCTCAGCTGTCCCCATTTCTACTTGCTGCTCTCTCTGGGCATGAGAATATGTGTGACAGTATTATACTGTACATAGAACTGTATTCTGCTTATCCCATATACATTGATTGAATGATTGGTTGGTTGATTAAACATGTATTGAATTCCAGAACATTTGCAAGGAATAAAAAATATAAACACAAATAATAATAAGATCTGTGCCCTTCATTCTTGGAACTCACATCCTACTTGGGAAATCCATCCTTTCCACTATAGGCAATCTGAGAAACACTTTAACAGAAGATGTAGGCCATTGTGTACATATGTAATGTTTGGAGACACTTCGAATAGGAAATCCAAGATTAAAGGTATTGTCCAATAATACCTATATTGCAAACATATTGGGAAGTCTATTTTGTGAAACAGGAGACCGGAGGTGAGTCAGTAAACTGTTGTACATTGCTGATAAGTTCAGACCTTACAGTGCACTTTCAATTTTTATTCATATTAAAGTTTTCAGATCTTTCATTGCCTTCAAATCATCATTTCAAGCTTCGTTATTATTCAGACACTGTAAAATGAAATTTTAGATCATAAAGTGTCCTTGAAAATAGAAACTTCTCACTATGATACTAATGTTTTAGTTTCTAGTCTTAAAACATTATAGTTTTTCATTTACATTTCTTATGTATACTCATTTAATAACCAACTTTAAATTCAGTAATCACATTTTCCCCTAAGCTTTGATTAGAACAATTATAGTAAATGAAAATAAGAAAGTAATTTCTGTAAAGAGATTCATAGAGCATCCTTTTCAAGCCATAAAGCAGCCTTCCAAATAGTTTTTTTCAGCATTAGGTCTACCAAGAAAAAAAAAAAAAAAAGGATTCTATTCTGCTGAAGATAAACAGATCCAAAACGCTTTCATTGTCTGCTCATCTTTTTCTGAGTCAAGCCTGGTACAAAGGCTTAGTACACAAAATGTACCCAATAAATGCTGTTGAGTGAGTATCTGGCTCTCTTGCTGAGGCTAAAAAGGTAAAAGCATCAGTAGAAAGTCCCCCTTAGAGGGGCCCCTGGGTGGCTCAGTTGACTAAGTGTCTGCCTTTGGCTCAAGACATGATCGGGGTCCTGGGATCAAGCCCTACGTCAGGCTTCCTGCTCAGCAGGGAGTTTGCTTCTTCCTCACCCCTCCCTCCCCCCTCCCCCCTTGCCCACCGCTTGCACACCCTCCCCTCCACCACTGGTGTTCTCTCATTCTCTCTCAATTGAATAAATAAAAAAATTTTTTAAAACTCGCCTCTGAAATAGAAAGCTTGTGAACAGATAAATGAAATAGAAAAGACAGATGATTAAATGTTTTACATCTTCCCAGTATTTCTTTAGCACCCTAACTTTGGCCCATGTTTACTTTGGGTTTACCTTACAAAACAATATACATCAGCACACACCTAAAGGAAATCTTTGCTAAGATGGCCACACCAACTTATTGATAACACATGGCTGAATATTTTCCGTCAACTCACTGTGGTACAATTAACACTGAAGGTATTATTCCTAGTTACATAATTCCCACACACCGCCATCCTGAGTATTGTGTTGTTTTAAGTTATGCCAATAGGATGTAAGGGAGGGGGGCTACAAACAACTTGATTAGCAGAATTTTTATAACATCTTTTATTTGTTGTGGAAAAGCCAAACCAAAGCACTAGCCATGTTTCATGAAGGCCCATGGACGACCAAGTTGTCTATACAGCTCTGTTAGGCTTGGAGACAGTACAGTTTGTTTGTTTGTTTGTTTTTTAATGTGTGTGGATCGCTCTAATTCAGATTCTCTCAAAAAGCAGAAAGACTAAGGGGCACCTGGGTGGCTCAATCAGTTAAGTGACTGCCTCTCTTGATTTCGGCTCAGGTCATGATCTCAAGATCCCGAGATCAAGCTCCGCATCGTCAGGCTCCATGCCTAGCAAGAGCCTGCTGAAGACTATGTCTCTCCCTCTCCTTCTGCCCACCCTCCTGCATACGAGGGCATGTTTGCTCTGTCTCTCTCAAAAAGAAAAAAATGTGGAAAGATTGAGGAAATGGTCTTTCACTGTTTATTCTATCTTTATTCTTTCATCTCCAAATGCCTCAAATGTTTCCCCACACACATACATACACACCCAGACACACGTGCACTCACGCAGACACACACATGCATATACACACAGTCACAGAAGCAGGAAGGAAGGTAAGTTTTGTCACAATAACAAAGACACAAAATCACTGTGCCTTAAAGCAGATAGTTTATTTCTCTCCCAGGTAAAAATTTGAATGTAGGCAAATCGAGCTCTGCTTCACAAGGCAGAGCTTTTTCCTTGTTACTCCACTGTAGATGGGCTCCATTCCCAAGGGCATTACTCTAGCCACAACACCTGCAGGTTAGCCAACTGGAAGGGCAAAGGCGGAAGGATAGAGAAAGGGCAGGAAACAGAGTATCTGTCCTTCAAAGAAGTTTCCTAGAGCTTCCATACAACACTTCTACTTACAGCTCTTTGGCCTGACTCTAATAACACAGCCACGCTCAGCCACAGTGGGAACTCAGAAATGTGATTTTATTTTCCATAGTGTGTTCCCAACTGACACATTTAGATGGTATTCCTGAGAACAGAGGGAGAATGGGTATTGGCAAATAACTAGCAAGCCGTCATGGGGTTGGTTCCTCCCAATTATCCTTCCCATGACAGAATGAGTGGAATTTCATACTCAGACCATTCAGGGCAAATTCCTTTCCTTCTCTACCCACCCTGCTCTACCTTTTCCTCTACCTTTTAATCCACCAAGAATATTACTCTTATGTATCCAGAAACACTTCTTCTGCTCAGAGGAGCAAAGAGGGGAGCAATTAGTGAAGGACAGATTACTTTTCCTATTTAAGCTACTGGGTACTACAAATTCAAATAGGAGGATCTGAGCCAAATCTAATCCTCTGCTTTTGTGTTTGCTATCTAAATTGAGACCACTGTCAGTTTTAATTGAACATAAAATCTCCTGTTTGATCCTAAGCAAGAGAATAGGGTTTTCATTTGCTAGTCAGTGGATTTTGGATTTCTTCCCCAAAGAGGCTAAACTTTAGTGATAATTACAATATTATCTCATTCAAATGAAGGTCTGGAACATTTAATATTCTCGGGGACATAGCAACCTCTGTGGGCAGCAGAACCAGTCATTTAAATATATATTTAAGCTGCAAACATAGCCCTGGTTGTGTAGACTGTTGTTCTCACACTTCACAAAGCACTACAGGTGCCTTTGAAATCATAGCTTTGAAGAACAGAACAAAGCATGAAGAGCCCACGTATCCCCCAGCACACACCCATTCCACCTGTGTTTTATATCTGGGGTTCTATATGAGCTATTGTTTAAAGAAAAATTTTCATGACTTTCAAATATTTGACCTCATTGTTCTCCATCAAATTTTATTTCTTATGGACTTGTTTCTTGTGGACATCATAGGCTTGAACTTCCCAGGACTTTTCAGGAGCTAGTAAAGAAGGGTACAAAGAAGGGATATACTGGGAAACCTTCCACTCACTTGTCATCGTGACATATTTTTGAAAACTTACATATTTAGAAAGATCCCAATGATTCTGGCAAGTTTTGCTCCATAAAGCAGAGCTTCCTCCTTGTTATTCCATCTTGCATAAGCTCCATTCCCAAGAGTATTCCCCTAGCCACATTCCTGGCAGGTGAGCCAATGGGAGGGGTAATGGCAGAAGGATGGGGAAAGGGCAGATAACAGAGCTCTATTTATCTAGATTACTGAAACTGTATGAGTAAGCATTTTTGTCTCCCTGGCAGTCACAATGTATGTGTATAATTGAACTTCTATTTTTCAGTCATTTACATTTTGCTTTGTAATTCTTAAGACTTTTTTATTGTATGAATGTATCTGTTGCCTGAAATAACTGAGTATTTCTCTCTAGGTCAACATACACAGCGGAAACGATGACTGACCAACAAGACCTGGGAAATCTGCATATTACAGCTGCACCACAACTTTATTGTTTGCTTCTACTATCAGAATCCTCTCAGCAGTCCCACTTCATCGGTCAAATATTCCATTGGGACAAAAAAGAGCGAAAGCCTATGTAGTCCTTTTGCCGTTGATTATAAAAATCCAATCTTTTCTTCCTGGAAGATCAGCTACTTAAAAAACACATCTCCAAAAGAATAGTTAAGGGTTCTAGTCTAAATAAAATATTCTAAGAATTTATTTCTCTCAGCATCTGTTTCTTCATTTTCCAGCTCATATTTTTTCATGGCAACGAAATAGCGAATGAAAGTTTCCCCCAGGGCCTGTCTCAGACACTGATCTTCCTCCAGTGCTACAAGAGCGTCTTCCAGTTTCAAAGGGATCTTGGCAGATTTGGCCTGACAGAAGTCCGTGCTGTCATTGGGACCGGCCAGGACACCATCACTGCTTTGAAGTCCATCCAAGCCCGCAGCAACCGTCGCCGCCAGCACCAGGTATGGATTTGCAGTCGCGGAGCCCAGTTTATTTTCTATCCGGCTGCCTTTCTCACCGTGACACTTGATATTAAAAGCACAGCTGTTGTCATTGTATCCCCATGTCGTAGGCACACTCTCCTTGAGGTGTTTACTCTCCTTGGAATAACGCTTCCGGCAGCTAACAGCAGGAGCCATCAGGCAGCTGAGAGCAGCAGAGTGCTTCAAGAGCCCTGCCAACCATTTTTTCCCAGTGATCGTGAGCTCCTCGACTCCAGAATTGCTGCAAAACATATTTTTCTCCCCCCCGACATCCCAGAGACTGTGAGACAAAATTCCTGAATTGCAGAATCCGGTCTCGATGAAAAAGCTGGTGATGTAATTATATTTCCTCGCAACTTCTTTGACACCTGTTCTGAGGGTGAATGCATTATCAGCTGCACTGATGCCAAATTCGGGCAAAAAACAGATTTCCATCTGACCGGGCCTGGTAGAGGAGGAAAAACTCTCGACATTGGCTCCCGTGTGATACAAACCATCAACGAGCTCCTGAATGAAAGGCTGGTCATGATTATTTAGCAGTGTTGAAGCAGGGAAAGAGATGGTCTTTGAATTGATAATTTCAGGCACAGCAAAAATGCAAAAATCATAGATGAAGGCGGAGAGCAGGGAAAAGCCAGCGTCCTGCAGCTGGGTCAGCTGCCTTTTGGCGATATACCGTGGGGAAGTCAGAAGAGGCTCCCCAGTCACAGTGAATGTGTCACATATCACTCTGGCAGTTCTCTCAGCCCATGGCAGAACCCGGAAGGTTGAGAGCTCCGGCATCAGGACGATGTCACTATTAAAACACGTTGCTCTTATGTGATCCACTTCATCGTCCTTAGGATTCGGTATCAGTTCCAGATAACCTCGGGGCATGCAGACGCCGTGGATCACTTTTTCCTGAGGAAATTAAAGGTCAGAGCAATTAGGTTTGGACCCTTGAAAGCAAAGGAAAGGGTGGGGGTGGGGAGACACATTGCTCATGAGGAAAAAAAAAAATGTATTTCACATCCATTGGTTAACATCAGCTTAATATCAAATAAATTCTAAATATTTTATTTTTTTCAGATGTATTTATTTAGGGGACCCTGGGTGGCTCAGTGGGTTAAGCCTCTGCCTTCCGCTCAGGTCATGATCTCAGGGTCCTCGGATCAAGCCTGCCTCAGGCTCTCTGCTCAGCAGGGGGCCTGCTCCCCCCACCCCGTAATCCCCACCCCCGCCTGCCTCTCTGCCTACTTCTGATCTCTGTCTGTTAAATAAATAAATAGAATCTTAAAAAAAAAAAAAAAGATTGTATTTATTTATTTGAGAGAAACAGAGAGACGGTGAGAGCCGGGGCAGACGAATGGGAGAGAGAGTTTCCTCAAGCAGACTCCCTGCTGATGGGGAGCCCCCACTCAAACTTGATCCCAGGACTCTGACATCATGACCTGAGCTGAAACCAAGAGTTGCCTGCTTAACCAACTGAGCCACCCAGGGGCCCCCAAATTTAAAATATTTTAAAATAAATCCCGAGTTACTTTTATAAACAACTCTTTAATATTTTTAGCCTGGAAGGCTTTATATGTTTTGGGATCTGAAAATAGCAGTCATTAAATAAAAGGTACAATAATAAAAGAAATGTCTTTATAGCAAATGACAAAGGTAAAGCCTTGTGAAATTGTTTGAAATGATCATAACCTAGTTCTTTTTAAAGCACTTCTTATTTTATGGCATAGTTGCTAATATCTCAGCTAAGGTTTTATTTTTGGCTTATTTTGTTGTAATCCCTATAGTTAACTGAAAATCTTCAGTCCTTCCAGGAACTTAACAGTGGTCAGTCCTAGGACACACACAACAGTCATCCTAAGGACCCTGGTCTGTCATCCAGAGGTCCCAGGTCTGCTGACAGCTGCACTCATCTCTTCATCCACTTACACAACACACTAAGAATGAATACATAACAGCCTCACAGTCCCTGAAACTTGGCCTGTGAGCGTGGACTTAGATCTCCAAAGCTATAGTTCTAAAACGTGTTATCGCCTTCAAGTCAGCCACGAACTGAGTGTCAACAAGTCTGACTTCTAGGCCTAACTCTTTCATTCATCACTTGAGTGAAGTTACGCAAATCAATGGACCGAGTGAGTCGGCTTCCATGTCTGTGTAACAAACGTGTTAGGCTCGATGGTTGCTAAGGCACTTTCTAGCCATAGACCTCTTGGGGTCAGTGTATTTGGTCATTCATTTAACTTTTGCTATGTGCCAGACAATAGGGACATGATGAGGTTATAAAGTTGAGCAGACACGTTAAAACAGTTTCTAGAAATTATGTCATAGCAATATAACAAAGCTTCATGCGTTGAAGGTTACAGTAATGGTAGGGGAGAAGCTAACTGTAAGGTTGGTTCCCATTATGTCAGTGCGTATCATGAGGTTAATAACACATGCTAACATTCTATAAGCCAAATTGTTTCTTCTATTACCTCCAGTCCCAAAGAGCCTGGCTACCAAAGACAGATGCTAACAGGGACCACGCTACTGTTCCTCTTCTGCCTTTGACCGTGAGCCCCCGCACTTCCTCACATCTGTACATAGACTTTCAAATGCCATTTGACTTGACTGATCCAAATCTGCTTTTGCCAGTAATAAAGTTGAGAAAGTCAAGCACTATTCAGTGCCTGCTTTTTTCAGTTCCCTCAATGACCTGTACACACACACACACACACACACACAGAGGCATTGTGGCATTTCAGAATACTTTAGTATGAAATCCTTTCATTTGATTTTTTACTATAAGAAATAATGATATTTCCTTACTTTTCAATTTCTTAGTTTGAAAGTCCATATGTTATTTCTGTATATCCCTAAAACAAAGGGTAATGTATTTTATTCAGGAGATTTCCAAGAGTTCCTGCAATTGAAATCTGTGTTTGTATTCACCTGGTTGTGAACAATAGGGAAGAACTTGTTACATTTCATTCCGCTAGGCCTTCACAGATTTAAAGAATAGGAAAAAGTCACACTTTGTTCTTCAAACTATTTAATCTGTATTTTTCTGAGCACTCAAAATTTTTTAACACTGTCATTTTCTTTGATCTTTTTTGAACATTCTGAATTCAAACGACTCTTTATTAGTAGTGGGAGATATATAAATATACAAAAACATGTCTTGCTCATGACAACTAATGAAGTTATCTTCACAAGTGTTTATAAATACAAAGTATTGGGACAACTTCACACTCTAATATAGATCACCAAGGATTCAATAAAAACTCTAGCATAATAGCTCAAATCTCTACAATAACTGAAATCTGGATCACAGTAAAGGCCACCAAAGAATTAGTTATAAATTCTGCTGCAATACATCATATTTTGATTAGATCAAAGATAGAAAGAATCTACATTATCTGCATATAATTTAAATAAAAACTAGTCTTTTGCTAGAACAGAGACAGTTGGTTGTAAGGTTTAATCAGCTAATGTTTGTAAGGCATTTAGCACAGTGCCAGGCATATGATAAGTTTTCTTTAAAAAGTAGATACCGGGGTGCCTGGGTGGCTCAGTGGGTTAAGCCGCTGCCTTCGGATCAGGTCATGATCTCGGGGATCCTGGGATCGAGTCCCGCGTCGGGCTCTCTGCTCAGCAGGGAGCCTGCTTCTCTCTCTCTCTCTCTCTCTCTCTGCCTGCCTCTCTGTCTACTTGTGATCTCTCTCTGTCAAATAAACAAATAAAATCTTTAAAAAAAAAAAAAAAAAGTAGATACCATCTGGGGTGCCTGGGTGGCTCACTGGGTTAAGCCTCTGCCTTCAGCTCAGGTCATGATCTCAGGGTCCTGGGATAGAGCCCCGCATCAGGCTCTCTGCTCAGCAGGAAGCCTGCTTCCTCCCTCTCTCTCTGCCTGCCTTTCTGACCACTTGTGATCTCTCTCTGTTAAATAAATAAATTTTTTAAAAAAAGGAAAAGGAAAAGAAGGAGGAGGAGGACAAGGGAAAGGAGGAGTATTGTAACTGGAAGTGAAGAATCAGAGGTGGACATCCCAACTCTGCCTGTAATTGCCTGTGTAGTTTGAGAACACTTTCCTTAACTTTTCTGGTCCTCCCTTCATTCATGTATAAATGAAGAAGATGGGTTATATTACCTCCTGTATTTTCCTGCATGGTCTAACAATAATTTTTAAATTGACATTTTATTTTCCACAAATAGAAAAAGGTTTAAAAATTGCTTTAGAAAGATTGAAATTACTTTCACTATGTTATAGGCTAATTCAAATTACGGATCCACTCTTCGTTTAATGAGTTCCCCATACAGAATTGTATTTATATCAGACTCATGTTGTTCATATTGTTTTGCACAGTTGAACTTATTTTTTATGTCCATTTGCAATGAATTTCACAAAATGAATAATTTAATTTTTAATTACAATTACTCACGATGTAAATATTCACTATTACCTATACCTTCACAAGTTCCAAAATGAATTCAAAGTGCTTTGTTAAAAAATAAATAGACACTCTATAATCATTAAATAAGAATAAAATAATGACTAGGTAATAAAAGGAGAAAGTGAGTTTGTATTTGCAAATTAAGACAAAAAATAAATACAGCGAATGAGAAGAGGTATGGTAAGTTATATTAAAATTCTTATGATAGACAAACTTTTTCCCTGCACAAACTCCAGAAGAAAAAAATTGATTCTAATACACTGGACATTGAATGAGATAATGGAAAGTATTTTCAAAAGTATTTTTAAAAAGAATTGCAGACATTTTCTTTTTATGTCAATTTTATCAATCCCCAGCAAGTGGAGGGAGCATATTAAATTATATTTTCATAAAAGAGTTTCTTTGAGGAACTAGAATAATACTCTAAATATGTAGCTTTGAGATGCCATTAGTGGAATAAATGATTAGGATTTGACAAAAACTGAATAGCAAGCAGTTTAATATTGAGGTCTCTGGCAAGTGCCTGAGGTGTCAGTTGTGTTTTCTTATTGATTGAAAGAAATTCATATAAATTAGATTTTCGGCCTGTTCACAGGAAATTTCACATTTTCTTGTCAAAATTAACCAACATGTATTCTTGCATGGATGAAGAGAAAATAATGTCTGCAAGCAGGTCTAAAGGATTTCTTAAGAGACAAATTTGGGGGGTCCATTTCCTTTTTTTTTTTTTCATTATTATTATTAAGTAGAGTTGACATAAATATTTTATCAGTTTCAGGTGTACACCACAGTGATTCGACCATTGTACACGTTATACTGTGCTCACCTAGATAAGTGTAGCCAACGTCTATCACCATACAATGTTACTACAATATTATTGGTTCTACTCCCTTTGCTGTACTCTTCATCCCTGTGACTTAATTCTAACTGGAAGTTTTGTACCTTTTAATTGCTTTCACCCATTCTGGAAACAATCAGTTTGTTCCCTGCATTCATGAGTCTGTTTCAGTTTGTTTGTTCATTTGTTTTGTTTTGTTTTTTTAGGTTCCACATGTAAATGAAATCATATAGTATATGTCTTTCTTTGCCTGACTTACTTCACTTAACCTAACACCCTCTAGCTCCATCCATGTTGTCACAAATGGCAAGATCTCATCCTTTTTATGGCTGAGAAATTTTCCATTGCATATATACACCACGTCTTCTTTATCTATTCACTTATCAATGGACATTTGGGCTGCTTCCATATCTTAGCTATTATAAATAATGCTGCAATAAACATAGGGGTACATATATCTTTCTAAATTGGTGTTTTCATTTTTGCAGAGTAAATACTCAGTAATAGAATTAATGGATGGTATAGTATTTCTACTTATAATTTTTTGAGGAACCCTCATCCTGTGATTTTCCATAGTGTTTCCACCAATTTACATTCCCATCAATAGTACACAAGGGTTTCCTTTTCTCCACATCCTTGCTAACACTTGCTATTTCTTGTCTTTTTGATACCAGCCATTCTGACTAGTGTGAGGTAATATCTCATTGTCATTTTGATTTGCATTTCTCTGATGATGAGTGAAGTTGAGCATTTTTAAAAAACAAATTTGAACCTGTTAGAATTCTTTTAAAAAGTATTTTTGAAGGTGCCCACTTTTTCTCAACATAAAACAAATGAGAAAATTACAATTTTATATTAAAGTGATAAAAATAATCTATACCTTAGAAATAAAGTTAGAGGTGGCTCAACTTTTGTACTTTCATATATAATACTGACTGATGTCCCTTCCTTCTAAGAAATGTTTCAGTGACACAATAAATCGGTCATTAAAACAAATACATGACATAAACTGAAAAAAAATTTCAGAAAGTCTCAAAACATATCCAAAAATACAATATTTTCAAGAATTTAATGGTATTTATTAAGTCATCCAACAACAATAGGGTATTTTCGTATCAGAATTAGAAGCTGAAAGGGATATGTTTTTTATCTAGCAAATTCTTTCTATTTAATCTTTTTTTTTTTTTCATTTTATATCTGCTCTTGGGTCTTCTGTTGCAATTTTCTCATGTCAACCCAAATATAATCTCCATAATTACAATAAGAGAGAAAAGATAATTCTATGGAGGGAAATTATTCAAGGCAGAAAGACTAAAATTACCAGTCTTAATTAGTTTTATATTTCTATTGGGTAAAGGAATTGCTATTTGGGCCTTGAAAGTGTATGTTCAGCCCCTTAGGGAGCAGTAATGTGTTTGGGGAGGGACAAGGGAAAAAAACAAAATAAATTACTGGTTTTCAGCTTGAATTACTGTATAGATTACAAGAAAATAAGGAAGAGTAGGAAGGACCATTTGCTTGCTCATGGTCATGAAATTACATTCACTCATAACTCTACCTGTAAAACTCACTTGGAAAAAGTGTGCAGGGATACTCTTAGATCTGGACACACCATGGAGGTCTGTTGCTTCAAATCGCACAAACTGAAGGTGATTTTTGGCCATCTCTTGTTTAATGTGCTTCATTCTAGAGGAGAGATGAGGTGTGGTCGGAATTTGAGTGCCATCCCTGGTGTTATCTGTAGGATAGAAGATGGCCCTAAGTCATTAGATCATGGTGAATGGAAAAGCAAGAGGAGACTACAGAGAGTGACTTTGTCATCATGATTGTTAACAAAATCATCATATACTCTTGTCATTGACTTACAGGTAGAGATCTTACTTTTCTTACCCTGCCTTTACCATAGTCCCAAGAACACAGTCTCTAAACATCCTAAGCAATTATTTATAAAGCACTTGGGGTTAAGCAAAAATTAACATTATTTGAATAAGCATAGAGCAATATCATATGCAAATACTTACTGAAAATGCCTTTGCTTATGGAAATTAGGATACATTTGCATAACATGACTGCTTAGGCACCATACAAGTCTGTGTACAGATAACTATCCCTGAAAAGACTGAGCTTCTCGCACTAACTGGTACTACTTAAAGGTTCCTGTATGATTAAAGGCAAAATTGTTGGGTTTTGTTTACCTTGTGCAGATTTGCATTTTTTTGTTTTTGTTTTGTTTGCCAAAAGGGATTTATGACATCTGAATCTAAGACATCTACATGTCTCTGTCAAATTTAAACTTAAAAATCAGTATAAATGAGCAAACGAAATTGTTTTTCAAGGATGAGACTGTAAGAGATGAAAAATCTAGACTGAAAACCAGAAACCTAAATATATATGTATTTAAGATAGACTGTAAATTCTAAAACTTCAGAGCTAGAAGAGAGTTTGGCAATAAATCACCTATGCTAACAAATTTGCTAGCTTGCAAGCAAATTGCACCCAGAGAGGTGCAGTGAGGTAGTCCAAATCACTCTCAGTTCATTGTCAAAAATTGAAGCTACAAACCAAACCTCTTAACTCCCAGTGGGTGGCTCATTACCAGGAAATGAATGAATATATCCAAAGCATTTAAAAGGTCAGGCACGCAGTACACACCACAAATGTTAGCTACCATCCAAATGTTCAGAAGAGGTAGCAGCAGACTGTAGAGATTCAGCATAAACACCAAAGCCATCTGCCTCCCTCAGAATCCTGCCTGTGTCCTAGACACTTCCTTACTTCTCTGAGCCTGGGTTTTCTCATTGATACAATATTATCCACTTTATAGGCTTGTTGTGATGATTAAACAAGTTATTTAACAGTTCCTGGCAGACATTAAGCACCATATAAGTGCTTCTTAAATACGTAAAGTGAACACAATTACTCTAGCCTTGGTAATGGTACCATGATCATGCCTAAATCTGAATATCCATCAATCTGTCACATTACTGATGCTGAGCACCTATAATTTTAAAGTGATACCTGAATATCCTTTTCTGAGATATAATTGGCTTTAAAAATAAACATAAAGATTGACAGTTTAAAAACAGAGATTAAGTAGATTTTAAGTACATGAGGCATGAGGAAAACAAATTACTGGTTCCACCTATACAAATATATTAGAGATAATGTCCTGTCACTGATACATTTGGCTACTCTGAGACTCCTGAGGCTTTATAACTACCTTCCATTTAACACAAACAATTAAGCTGTAGCAATTTCAATGTTTCATGCTAAATTAGCAGTTGCTGTCTTCCCAACCTATCCTGAAGTATTGGGTGTTCTGCCAAAGTTGAACAATTCTCTTTAAAGAAAATACAATTTATAAGCATTTTAAAATATGAAAAATTTCAGACAAGCAGTATTCTAAAAATAATAAGGAATTACATACAAGCTATAAATATTTTAACAACATAAAAAAATCAGTAAGCGTCTCCTACTAAAGGAACAAAGACATTTTATTGGCTCACTAGTAATATGATCACAGACAATCTTATTAGTTCTTTGTTTTATCTGTATCTTCTAATGTTTCTACAATAAATATGCATTCTTTTATTTTTTTTATTTTTTTTAAAGGTTTTATTTATTTATTAGTCAGAGAGAGAGAGGGAGAGAGAGCACAGGCAGACAGGGTGGCAGGCAAAGGCAGAGAGACAAGCAGGCTCCCTGCTGAGCAAGGAGCCCGATGTGGGACTCGATCCCAAGACGCTGGGATCATGACCTCAGGTGAAGGCAGCCGCTTAACCAACTGAGCCACCTAGGCATCCCTGCATTCTTTTAAAATAAGGAAAATATGCGTCCACTCAAGAGGGGTTGCTTAGTTACCATGTACTATTTATATCGGACATGTATCTAGGAAGAAGCCAGAAAAAGCCCTGCCCTCATAGAGCTTTATATTATTGAATGGGAGAGCTATAGACAATACATACACCATCAAATGCAAAGGCGGTATATTTTGTCATTGTTAAAAGTGCTGAAAATAAATAAATACAATCATCTGGAGTATTGATTCTATGAGACTTAATCACAATATAAACAGGTCTAACCTCTGATTCACTTGAAGATTGTCAAATTGCACTATAGCTGGACAGTAAGTACGTGAATTAGTTTGCTAGGGCTGCCATAATAAATACCACAGACAGGGTGACTTAAACAGAAATTTATCTTCTTACAGTTCCAGAGGGTAGAAGTCAAAGGTCCAAGTGCCAACAGTGTTGGTTTCTTCCGAGAGTTTCTCTCATTGGCTAGTAAATTGCTTTCTTCTTCACGTGATCTTCCCTCTGTACGTGTTCTACTCTTCTCTTCATATAAGAATACCAGTCATGCTGGATTTGGGCCCATGCTATAGACCTCATTTAACATTAATTACTTCTTTTAAAACTCTATCTCCATATACAAACACCATGTGAGGTATGAGGGGATAAGACTCCAAACACCTATGAATTTAGGGGAGACACAATTCAACCCCTAATAATATATCATCCCATTTCCATTTTCTTCAGAGTTCTCATCACCACCCACCATATTGTAAAATCATGTGCTTATTTTCTGTCCTTCCCCACTTGCATGTCAATTCAAGGATGTCAGGAGAAAAGGGGCTCAAGTTTACTCGCTGCTATATCCCCAGTACCTGCAGCCATACAGACATATCATAGATGCTCAATGACTATTCCTTTAATAAGGGGGTGTGTGGGTAAATTAATTAATTAATAACCCTGGGTGATTTGACCTTGTCTAATTAACAAGTAGAATTGGTATCACATATTTCAGTGAGTATATTAAGTACCATCTCATTCATTTGAAAGTTTAATTCTTTCACCAAATATGAGAACTCTATCCAATCTAATTTCATTTTCAAGGAATCAACTAATCTTACTGAATCATTGTCTGAATTTCTTTTCTTCAAATAAATCATACTTGTTAGTTACAATTAAACCTTTTGGCCAGACCTTCCCAGATGCACATGATGAATAGCGGGCAGATAATTGCTAGTTCAGGGACTCATTTGTTTTTCTTACAGTATGGTTCCTGGGAGGTGTTCTCCTTTCCCATCCCCTCAGAGAACCAATAAATTAAATCAATCTGCTTTTACAGAGAAAATTTTCCTACGGTGAGTGTTTACAGGGAAAAAAATAAGAAAACACTAACAAAAAAAAGTTAAAAGTTAAAATAAAACCTCAAAGCTCTATAGCAATTAGAAGGCCTTGGAGAAATGTTGTCTGTGTTCAAGTGACAATAGGACCTATTTCAGTCATAGAGAACAAGCCATGGTCACTTATAAAAGGCAGATTAAATAAGCATTTGAGCTTTCAGAAATACCAACTCAAAAAAAGAGAAAAGTGCATTCAAGAATGTACTCTGCAATACATTGAGTTTATGGAATGCCTGGGATGATCTGCCAAACTCCTTTCCCAGAGCCTGCCTTCCTTCATCCACGTGGCTAGTCTGAGAGACACCCTCGCAGAGTAAGTGTGACCCCAGTCTCCAGCCATATCATGTTAGCCCAGGTGGCAGAATAACCAAGTAAAAGCAGTAACAAAAACAATAAAAAAGTGGGGAGGGGGACATTTTCTTTGAAAAAAAAGAAATTTTTTTAAAGCAAAGTGGTATCACAGAGAAGAAAACACAATGTCAAAATTTTAACACTGATTGGGGAGTATATTTTCATATTTATCTTTAAATTCTGTATTGGTGATTTTTTTGAAGCTGTCAACTTGTTGGTGCTTTGGGCCTGTAAAAAGCTTAATCTAGCCTGGGGCCAAAGGAGGGAGCTTCTGAACGAACCAAATCAGATTAATAATGATACCCATTATCTTAGTCACAGTCTGTTGGTGCAAAGAGAGCTTACCACATGAGTTCGTTCTTCAGATATTTTTGATATAAGACTAAGAAATGGTCAATTTCATCTATTTTATGGCTGAGTCTATATAAAACAAGGGTCACAAATGGCAGAAGAACCAAGGTGGTCTGGAGATACTTTCTTACTAGTTGTCCCAGTGTTTGAAAACATTTTTAATAGTCAACACCTATATATCTGAAAATTTTGTACAAAAATCTTGAGTTCAAGCTTCTCTTAAAGAAACAAATTTGGTAACACTGGGTGGTTATTTCTCCATTGTGACCACTGGCTAGAGGTCTGAGGTGACCTGAAATGGGGCATGTCTCCTCTAATCCACAGATTGGCAAACATTTTCTCTAAAGGGCCAGATAATAAATATTTGCACTTTTGTAAGCCATTTGGTATCTGTTGCAACTTCTCAACTGTGCCATTGTAACACGAAAGCAGTCATAGACAATACATAAACTTTATTTACCAAAAACAGCCAGCAGACTGAATCTGGCCTGTGGGCCAGTTGTCAACCTCTGCGATAGTTTCTCACAAGCCAGCCCCATTGACTGGTTCCTTCCACTAGCCATCTCAGTCATTTGCATTATTTACCTGGCCCCTGTGGTATTTGGATTGGTAGCATCTGATGCTAGGCTGTCAGTGCTCATCTCCATTTCATGGAGAATTTCACAAAGCCAACGCACACAGAAGCACACAGATGAGAGACGCTGTGGTAGGCAGAACAGCCCACAAAGATGTTCACATCCTAAACCCTGAAACCTGTAGAATATGTCAAACTGCAGGCCCTAAGGGACTTTGCAAATGCAAATAAGGCTATAACCCTTAAAATAGGGATATTGTCTTGGATTATCCAGAGTTCTTAAAAGCAGCAAACTTTCTCCAGCTGTAGGCAGAAAAGAGGTATGAAAGGAGGAGAATTTCAAGAGGTTCCAAACATTAAGTATTTGAGGGATTGTCTTGGTCCTGAGACACCAGACCAGAGCAAGGTTTCCAGGAGCTAAGGGCCACCCGAGTGGACAGTCAGCAATCCTACAACCCCAACGAACTGGATTCTCCCAACAATCTGAGCACTCCCTAGAGTCTCTGGATAAGAACCCAGATGGCCAACACCTTGACTTCAACCTTGCAAAATCTGAATCAGAGAAACCAGCTGAGACATCCCAGTTGACATATGGAATCCTGACAGCATTCACCTCCCAGGCTCTAGTTCCTCCTTAAGCCCTGTGTGTCATAAAGAAGTTAACCTTGCCAAAGGAGACCCCTTTACCCTTGGCTCCTGGAAGATGATCTGGAATGTCCTGCCTGACAAGAGAGTCTTAGTTTACCTGGGGCTTCTAGGTCACACTAGAAAATCTAATAATGTCATTTATTCTGGGAGCTTTGAGTCATGTGATATCAGCTTGACTCCCAGGGAAGCCAGAGACTGAGGTCAGCCACATGAAACCCCACTATGGAGTCCTCCCCCACAAAAAACCACTCTGGACACCAAGACTCAGGCAAGCATCCCATGGTTGTCAATACTCCACATATATTGTCACATATCATTGCCAAAAGAGTGGTGCTGTCCATGACACCACTGGGAGAAGACAAATGGAAGCTCTATGCTTAGAACTTTCCTATACTCTCCCTGCTGGGTCTCTTCCCTTGGCTGATTTTCATCTGTATTCTTTCACTGTAGTAAATCATAACCTTGAGTATAAGACCTTTCAGTGACTTCTGTGAGTACTTATAGCAAATTATCAAAACTAGGGATAGTGTTGGGGAGTTCCCTAACTTGCAATTGGTGTCACTAGTGAGGGTAGCCTGGCGGACACTGTCCTTCTAAGTTCACATGCTGCTATATTTCTGTCTTTCCAAACCTTGTTTATTCAACCCTTTCATGATGGATTCCCTTATGGAATAAATACCTCATTTTAACTAGTTTCACTCAACTTGGATCCCAGAGATTTTTGGCCAATACACTGATAGGCCAAAATCGTTGTATTACTGTTAATAAGCCAGAAACTTAGAATAACAAAATTTCACTTTTAGAAAAGACTAGAAAGATCATCCATTACAACCCTTCCATTTTCTAGATGAGCAGCCTAGTAGTTAAAGAAAACTATATAGCCCTTTATAAACAATAGGTGTATAAATTCTTCTGACTCCCAGATGACCATTCCTCAATCCATGCCACATTAACATTAATTTAAACACAAATTTGGGATTAGTGGCTAGAATCTCGTGTCAGTTTGTTTCTGCGCCCTTACCAGTATGGTTGGAGTTTGTGTTAAATTCATGACAAGGAGCACTGGCTGAAGTTTTGAGGGGTGATGGTTTTATCCCTGTTGTCTGATTCTCGGAGTCCTTGTCATCTTGTGGCAGATAGGAGTCTGCGGAGCCAGCTCCCACAACTGGTTTGCTCACATCCTCCAACTTGTGGCACACCATTTGGTTTCTGATCCTTTCTTTAATAAAGAATGGAAAAATGTTAAAACACACTGTCTTTGTTTTCAACTATCTTTTAACATGAGAAAATAATTTATTCCTGGGCAGTGACATACCAAACGAAGGGCAGTGGGAATGACCTGCACTGGTTGTGGGCCATAAAGTGGTGTGTTGTCTGTAGAAAATTTAAACTCTGGTTGCTTTTTACCATTACCATGCACTGACCATTCCTATTACCCCTGCCTTGGAACACCACTGTTCCTGGATTAAGTCTCTTGTTTGATTATCTCCTAGTTTCAGCACTGTTTCAGAATCTATTGAGTTTAGTTGGAAATCCAACATGTGATACGAAAACTTGTTCCACATCTTTACTATGGTCTCCCAAATCCTTAGAATGATCTTTACACTCGGTCTTGGAGCAGAAATATGCTTCTCTTCTTCAATATATGTTCTTTCTGTTGTGTTCTTTCTTTTTTTTTTCCCCCTCACCACCATCCTACTTCTGCTCCCTTTCAATTCTGAATATTTTGATTGGTTAATTTTATATATTTATGTTATACCTTAACATTTGCTATCTTTTATGCTGTCTATGTAGAAATAAATTTTAGGTCTTTGTTTTTGCTTCTCCCTTTGATGAAAAGAAAATGTTTTAGGAAAAGGAGAACAAAATAGAGATTGTTATTGGCATCATATTCCTGAGAGATCATAATAGCTAAGATACCTTTTGAGTTGGATATATCCATTTCTCCTATTTCAGTTGAGAAAACATGTTTTGTGACTTTCTTTCTTGTTCTTCTTAATTTACTCATCCTGCTGGCTTCAGTCTCATTACTTTCATCTCTCGTATCCTGTAATAATTCATAAACAAAAAGGCAAATAACAGATCTTGTATGCAACTAAATTTGCATGTCAAGAAAGTATGACAATTGGAGAACTAAGTTTTCAAGTGCATATAAAAGACTTTGATAATGAGGTAAATTTTGTCACCTCTATGTGCTCTTGAATAATTCAAAATTAAGAAGCCCAATATTCTGCTTATAGTCAGGATATTCTGCATTCCTTTTATATATGACATAGTAGTGTCATTAAATAAATTAAGATCTTGTCCAATAAGTGAAGATTTCTATTCTTCTTTTTTTTTTTTTTTTACTCTGGGATATTTTATATTATCAATTCCTAAAAATATTTTACCAAATCCATTTCAGCTGCAAAGTCCTTTTTTTATTAGTTCCATCTTTTTTAGAATCTCTAACCTTTTGATCAAAAGCACAAGTACCTGAAGAATTCAATTTTATTCTTTTTTCTTACCCCATCCTTATTACATCAATATTTACTTCAAAAAGCAGTTGCATTCATAAAATACTATTTTGCATACGTAAAACAAGTGTTATACTCAAACAGCTTTATAGCCTAGGAAAATCTAAAAGATATTTTAAAACAAAACAATCTAACTTTTACAATCTAGTTCTAATCCTTGACAGAATTCCTTGGTAGACGGACCTGTCAAGGACTATTCCCAGCAAGGAGCAGGGCAGTGAAGCAGGAGCGGAGAGTGAAGAGCAGAGACAACTCTGCACCAACAGTGGGCAAAATCACCCCTGACGTCCCAGAACACAAAAGCTAACACTGAAAAACAAATAAGAATAAGAAAAGCTGACATTGGTATTTTTATGTTTTTTTACAAACTCTCATTGTAGTTTGAAGAAAGCGGAAGAAAGGGGCAGGGGCAGGGTCAAAACTATAGTCTAAAATGTTTTGAGCTATTATCTTTTTGAAGAGCAGATTCTGAAAGACTCCATATCTTGGAGCAACTTCTAAATACATGTCCAGAGTGGTTTCTGGGGAACAGCTGTACTCATTTGTCAATACCAATTCAGCCTCCGAAAGCTAAAAGGAGAAAAAAATAATTTAACTGGTATTTATGGGTAATTAGGACACTTTGTTATTATTGTTACTATGCTTAAAAAGATATATTTCATAGGACAAAATCTTTTTTGTCATTTTAAAATCTCACATCTTAGAAAATTGTGGTCCTTTTTACTCCAAATAATTTTATATTTGGATGATGTGATACTTATTGTGAGATATAGTAGTTTATTTTTATCAAGCAGTTTATTATTTTATTTAAATATTTTTCCAGGGGCACCTGCGTGGCTCAGTGGGTTAAGCCTCTGCCTTCAGCTCAGGTCATGGTCTCAGGGTCCTGGGATCAAGCCCTACCTCAGGCTCTCTGCTCAGCAGGGAGCCTGCTTCCCTCTCTCTCTCTCTGCCTGCCTCTCTGCCTACTTGTGATCTCTCTCACTCTGTGTGTCAAATAAATAAATAAAATCTTTTTTAAAAAATAAATATTTTTCCAATGTACTTCTGATAGAATTCTGAAAGTGATTTGCTTGCCTATTGTACATAGTCACCATTTCTAAAATGACATTGCCAGAAATACACATTAAGTAATTGCATTTTTTGTGTCTTTACCAATACATGACTCTAACTTTATTAAGAAGTCTTGCTTAAGGGTGCCTGGGTGGCGCAGTTAGTTAAGATTCTGACTCTTGGTTTTGGCTTGGGTCTCATGGGTCTTGAGACCGAGCTCAGCATTGGGCTCAGTAGGGAGTCTGCTTGAAGATTCTCTCCCTCTAGTCTCCCCACCTCTTGCACGCACACTTGTGCTCTCTCACTCTTTCTCAAAAAAAAAAAAAAAAAAAAAAAAAACACCAAAAAAACAAACAAACAAAAAAAGTCTTTAAAAAGAAGAAGAAGAAGAAGTCTTATTTAGAAATGAAATACTTGGTCAGGTATATAAAAATGAAAGGAAATTGAACAGACTAACATTTGTGTTTGTTTTACCTGTTGGGGATCCTCTCACATACAGATTAAAGGAATCAAATGAAACAGACTTTAAGATTTCTCTCAGCTTTAAACTCTAACCTGTAATTCAATAACAATGTGCTAAAACTGAGCACTTTGTCAGGCACATTTCTCAGCATAACCCTAAATAGAATCTCTGTTTTACAAATGAGAAAAGTGAGACCCAGAATGACTTGTCCAAGGCCACAAGAGTGAACGAGAGATGCAGTTTACAAACAGGTCTTCCAGTTTCGAAATGCCATTCCACTTCCTAAATGCCAGAGATTTGAGTTTACAGGAAGTTCATTTTAATAACATTCACCTGCTTTCATATAAACCAGATCAAAAGGGAAAGTTTAAGAAAAAAACAAAGACAATTCAAATTCACCTAGTTACTAACCTGAGATTTTCATCAATAAAAGCCCAAGAACTAAGTCATAATATATGCCTCTGACTCTGTAATAGATGTTCAAAAGAATTTTTTTTTTCAAATGAAGAATACATTTAGCTCAGTCCTTTGAATTTTTTTTTATATACAAGGATGATCAAAGTATAGACACAGTTCTAACAGCTGAACCTAATTTATTGTATCCCTGGGTTACCCTGCCCCCAGTAGAATGTTTTCATTCTCCTAAATCTCTCAGTTATATTTGGTTACAATATGATAATGTTTCAGTAAAAAAGCCTACTAGCCAAGATTCACGAAGTTTGGGTTCTGACTTTTCCACTAAGTAGCAAGTACTTCTGGAGCCTTGTTCTTTGTTCTGTAGACACTGCTATAAATATAAATATACCCAGCAAATATATTCACATTTTATAAGTATTTCCATTACCAGGCAATACTTTATATTTCATTTAATATAACAACATCAAGAGAACATTTATAATTACCTACATTTTGCCAAAGCAGATATAGGTCCACAGAGGTTAAGTGATTTATTCAAGGTCATATGACTGCCAAGGAAGAATGGGAATTCTCTAAGGAGGTTCCCACATCATTATTACCAGAAGTGGAGGAAATTTCACTTCTGTTAGTTGATGGATCCTGGAAAGGCCCAAATGCCCAAGAGGATTAGTAGGATAGTCACAGAAGTTAAGAGAGTTGGGAGGAACCTTAAGGGACTCTTATCAGCACCTGCTTACGGACTAGTTTAGAAAGTTTTCACCATTTCTCATGCATTCAGTAATGTAGTTCCAATTTACGAATCTCCTGCTTGCACTATTATGTTGGACAGGCAGTGCCTTATGTATAGTAAGTACTAAACAAATGTTAATCCTGATTATTATTACCTAAGCACCATGCATTACTGGGGATCTCTGTTGGGGACATACCTCATTCTAGGTTACCACATGGACCCCTAACACATGGGCGATGGCTCTTACTGAGTCAGGACCTAATCCTTTACCTGAACAGCTCTAGATTCTGAACAATAAACTAGGAGAACCTCTCAGAGAGGTTAGGGTATATCAAGCAGTCTGAGGGTTCTCAGAGAGGGTACTGTGACTGATATGCTCATGCTCGGACTCTAGTATTATTATTAAACAGGCACAGTATTTTATAAATAGTCTTTACACAGCCAGGGAAACTAGGGCAAGCTTAAAAAGAAGAAGCGACACTTAAGCTGAAGACAGAGGTGAAGTAAACCAGGTTGGAAGAACCGGAAGCATAAGCACAGTTAGGCAATTTCATTTTGATCTCATGGCATAAATATGCAAATCTAATTCATGCTTAATTTAGACAATCTCAAAATTCTACTACAACAGGTTGATCCCGACTCGATTTGACATTTCCAACAGAGAAGCTTTTCCTGCTTCAGAAATGTTTCTGCTCTCATTCCATTAGATGACTCCTTTGTCTCATACATGGGCCTGGCCTTAAAGAATGTTTCATATCACAAGAATTTTCATTATTCAAGTTTTTCTCATCACATTGTTTCTTTTGAAAGTTGTTTTATGGTTTAATACAAGTTTGTCATTTTGCATTTCAACGCAGTGGTTTGATCAAATTAACTAAAAGAGGCTTCATCTAAAGGGATCCTGCCAACCTTTAAATTTAGACCCTAATTTGACCTAGTAAGTTTCCTTTCAATGTATTAACTGGTGTTATTCAGAATCTAAATATCACTGATTTTATTCATTTGCTTTTAATTTTCTCTAACAGCTACCTTTTTACTATCAATACTTTAAAAACCTTTGTTTTGACCTCTGTATGTTGGCTACAGTCTGAAATACAATCATTAAAGCATTTACCAAACACTCTGATTTCATTAATGATAGGGGTGCATGACAGAAAAACCAACCCAAAAAAAATCTCATAAAGTTTTAACCTCTGTTAGAAATAATGGTAAAAAATGATCAATGATTACCAGGTATAAAAGAATATGAATGTGCCTTCAGTTTCCCTAATGTGTGCTCTTCAAAGAAAAATGGAGGAAAATGTATTCAAAATATTTACAGAAGAGATCCTTGAAAGAACACATCGCAAACTCCCATAGACTAATCTAAAAATATCCATACCTGTTAACTACTAATTCTACTTCTGGCAATTTGTTCTAAGACTATAATACTAAATATATAAAATTGTATGCATGTCCAATACTGCCTCTGTTATAGTAAAAACTTGAAAGCAGCACACATTGAAGTGGGAAGGGCTAAATGCATTGTGGTAATTCTGTCCAATGAATTCACCCATTTAAAAATGAGTGATTCCATTTCCTATCCATGTCACCTGGATTACCAGAATGGTAACACCAAACTGTCCTCCCTCTGTTCTCCACTTCTCCCCATCCTCCAGACTACTGCCCATAGTGCTTCTCTAAATCACAGTTTTGGTCTTATAATTTCTCTGCTTGGAATACTTCCACAATTTCGTATCACCTTCAGGAAAAATTCAAATTAGTATTCTCTGAGGCCCTGCAAAGGCCAGTCTCACCAATCCCTGCACACTTTCATGCACAAACTTCATCTCCATCCATGCAAAACTAGTGTGCAAGAAGACCCACACTCTTCTTCTTTCCTAGGCTCTTATCAATTTTCTAGTCTGTCCCAGGGAAACAGTTTTCTAC
The DNA here is from genome assembly GCF_902655055.1 of Lutra lutra. Lineage (NCBI taxonomy): Eukaryota > Metazoa > Chordata > Mammalia > Carnivora > Mustelidae > Lutra > Lutra lutra. The sequence continues at coordinate 46,350,262 of NC_062283.1, read as the reverse complement.
TCCTCTTGTCACAGCTCAAAATTAACCCCTTGGACAATTTGCTATAGCCATTCCATTCAAAGATGTTCAATATTCTCAAATTCCTGGTGAAAGTAGATCCCTTATTGAATTTTGTAATCTATTCAAAATAACTCATAATTATTGTCCTCTTCATCACAAGTGATGAATGTTTAGCCTCCTCTAAGAGATCTTACTTAGTGCTTTGTAAAATAATTCTCAGAATCCTTATCATTAACTCTTCATTTGTATACTTTTTTCTCTACACCAAAAGGCAGTGATTACTTTAACCTAAGAACTGTGGTTCCTTAAGTGCCAAGAATGTATTTAGGCGTCCTTCTAGAATTAGGAATCATTGGATTCAAGGAACTACTTACAGCCCCAATATCCACTTGGGCAATGTAGAATAGAGATGAGGTTGATGTGACTATGGTTACGGCTCTGGGGATGGAGAAATGAGCTTACTACAGATAGATTTGGGAGGTGGATTTGGCAGTTCGGTGATTGACTTGATATAGGAAGTGCAAGAGACAGTGGGTCAAAGGTGACAGTCAGGTGTCTGACTAGGGAAGCCAGAAAGAGGAGGAGACCTGAGGGAGGAGTTGCTGGCTTCTGTTCTAAATACATGGAATCTACAATAACTATATCATCTGAAGTCATCCAGCAAGCAGTGGCCATATGGGTCAGAATCCAAAAGATGATATGGAAAGAAAAAAGCACAACCCTGAAAGTGGTTGGAATCATTAAGAGAAAGAGCAGAGCTTGAGAAAATAAGAGGACTGAGACAGAACTGAGAAACAATAATGTGTGCTAAGTAAACATAGGAATGGAATCCTAAAAAGCAGTCAGAGAAAAAAATCACCAGAAGGTGAAAGAAAAAGTTGGACAGAGTGGTTTTATTGATAGCAAAAGATAAAAGCTGCATTAAAAGAAGGGAACACCAATAGGCCTGCTACTGAAATTATATACAAGGTCGCTATTAAGACTAGTCCGTTGTGTTTTGCAACCCAGGTCCCTAAAGGCATTGGAAAAGGCAGGTTCAGTGAAAGAATGTGAGCAGCAGCCAGATGGCTGTGAGTTGAGGAGGAATAAGAGGTGCTTAGTCCAGGGTCCACATATGATAAGCACGCTAGAAATGTTCTCTACAGTCAAATGGAGACAGTCAGGATATACAGCTGAAAAGTAAGAAGAGATGGAGACAAACACAACGACCCCTGGAAAAGTGCATAGGGGTCTGCCCAAGAAAAATTTATGTTGCTTTTAGGAAGATCAGACTTACACATGTTTAAATGCTCAGTGAAAGGAGTTAATAGAGGTGTTGAAGAGAAAAGAAAACGGTTTTAAAAAAGGTCCTTGAAAGGGTAGAAAAGACGGAAACTAGAATTGAAATGAAGGGATTCACTTTAATGTATCCTCCTCCACAAGAGGAAAAAAAAAAGAGGGAATATTAGAAGGAAAGAAGAGAAAAATTAAGGAGGAAGGAAAATTAGGTGGAGGAGAGGACAGAAGGAATTTCAGATGACAGAACAAAGCCTCAGGACAATTAAGTTTACCTAGTAAGTGGCAGAATCTGAAAATGAAACTAATTTTAAACCCTTGATCTTTCTTATCTATTCTTAGCCAGTTGCAGAACTTCCAATTTTCTCTGCTAGGAGATGCTCAGACAGTTTACATATGGAAGACTAAATATTTAAAGGGAATGCAAATGGTTTGCCATCGTCATAGCAGAGAATGTTAAAAAAACAAAACAAAACAAAAAAAAAAAAAACAAAAAAAAACAAAAAAAAACAAAACTGTTCAGTGCCCCACAGAAGCCGGAGATTTTTAAGTTATAGTGGCATCAAATCTGCACAGGTAAACTATTTTTCTTCCAGCAAAGCTCTTTCAGAGAAGTGAAAAACACAGGATAGAGGTTTTGTAAGGATACAAACTTAGGAAGACAATGACAAAAATAAGTTGAGGATATTTGCAAGAAAGACTAAAATAATGAGATATGGAATCCAAGATAGATGGAATAGAAAACGAGATCAAGAAAGACCGACAAGGGATTGGAGATCCCTAGAAGTTAGTATTTTAGATGTATCATTGAGCTAAATATATTGGCTAGAATAAACTAGGAATCAAGAAATACTTTCTAATAAATGAAAGGCAACCAATGCCTACCATGTTGAAGTATAAGACCAGAAGGAAATTTTGACTCACATCTCTCCTTCATAAATGATTCAGAATGAAATATCTTTGAATGTCCAATAGAACCTGATGATAATTCAGTAGGCTAATGTAATCAAAACACATTCCCTAGACAAAGTATTACATGGACTCCCTCAGTTTTCTGAAGAGCTGAGAGAAGAGAAGCTCTGCTGGTGACAAGCTGCTCCACAATGACTCTGTCCCTTTACCCCATTAATTCCACCTTTCTTTGAAGATTTTTTCACTGTATTTATTCTCAAAGCCACACCTATCTTCAAGGTTATGATTACTCCCTTTAAGACATAAACAAAATCTTATTTCCTATGCTTCTTCATAGCATAACTAAAACATGTGATATTTCAAAAGAAGTTTTTAAACACTAAGGAAAATATAAACTAAAATTTAAAAGAACCAAAACGACAAAATATTTGCTTTCTATTATCTTGGAAGTTAAATATGTTTTCTTTGATTCTGTCCTGTTTCTTGTCTTACTCAAGACCAGACCAAAGTATTCTCCTTTTCAGTTCTCTGGTTCACCAACAAGATAAATAAGCATCATTTGGAAACTTATTTGAAAACTTGGAGCATTTCTTTATGGCCTAGTAAGTGATTAACTCCTTCAACCAAGCTGTTTCTGCAAAGTCACCTGAGTCTTACACTAAGTTAGAGTCTCTGAGATCACAAAGGACAAGGACCCAAATGACCACCCTTTCCCATCTTAAAAAAATGAAACACTCTTAGGGAGACATTAATCACAGATCTACTTATCCCTAACACTGGACCTTCATCTGTATATTTGTAAAGAATTTTAATCCTTAAACTCTATTGCATTTTAGGATATTTCATCTGAATACATAGAATCTCTGGGGATTTTGTTGTAATTTGTTCTTTATTACAAATGTAATATTCTTCATTATAAAAATTCAAAGGTCAGAAGCTCATAAAGTAAAATGGAAAACTTAAAAAACAATATGAGTCCTCTGTTTCCCTCTAACCTTTATATTTTTGACAAGCAAATATTTTCAGAAAGAGTTGTTTCTACTATTCCAAATAATTCTTATAATGGTTCATTTTCTAATATAAGTTCTTTAATAATTGTTCCCAGTAATGATTTAATGTATCAATATTGATTGGGACTAGCCACATATTGAAATACACCAAAAAGAGAAATTGAAGAGAGTAGGAATAGTACATTCATACCCATTGTTGACAGGTGATCTACTGGGGCCACCCTTTGTATGAAATTCATTCATTTACTCAGCAAGTACTTAGTGAATATCTAAAAGAGGCCAGGTATAGGTCTGGATGCTCTGTAAGAAATAAAGATGAGCTACTTGTTGTTTCATTGAACATAAAAACAATACATAATAAAAAGTGGTATAGGTATACTATATGAATGAGGATAGTACTAGTGGAACCATCTTCCTGAGGAAGCAGCTAAGTCTCTCAAAGTTGCAGTAACTCCTCTGACTTCACACCTAGAAAGTAGCAGGAGCCAAATGTGTACTTGGAAACACTTCTTTTGTTTTTTCATCCTACGTACAAAATTTAGAGGCAACAAAATATTGAAAACTAAAAATATTGCCTAAAAAGTGAATATTGAGCAGTTTTATATAAAAGACAGAGGGAAATTCAAGTGGGGTTTTTTTGTGTGTTTTTTTTTAATTTCACAATTCAACATAGAGTTCAGTAGCATCCGTGTCTTTAGAAGTAAAATTAAGCGCAGAAGGTAAACACAGATAAATTTCTTGGAAGTTACATAGAATCAGAATTTTATTAATATCATGGCTAAAAATGGAATGGGCTATTTGGATATGTGTCAAGTTTCTCATCCTTGAACATATTTGTGGAAGGAATAGAAGGATTAGATAATCAAATGTCAAGAATGACCCAGAGAATTTCCATTTCTTCCACCACATATGCTCACCACTTTTGCAATAAAATAACCCAGATCCAAGTTAGTAGATTAGATGGAACATTGTTCCACCTATATATCCACCTCCACCCAAGAATTATAGAGAAACCATCATTGTAAATAGCTTCTATGTGAACAAAATGTCACATTGTAAATAATGTAAAAAGCTCTGAATCTCAATTCCATTCCCAGTAAGACAGCAAAATATGCAACAGCAGCAGCAACCTCGAGCAAATCTCCCCTCTGGGAGTAAGGCAATGCAAAATCTTTAACAGAACATTCCATACGAGACAAGTGTACCTAGCCAATAGTTTCAGAGAAGGAAAAATGACTTTATAAACATCTAACACCATGTCATTTTCACAATATGAAGCTAAACAATAAACGGAGCTAAAATAATAAAGGATCAAGAATTTGGCTATTACCTGAACTTGGTGCTAGCACTGGCTTTCTTTTTTACTGAAAAAGAAATCTCTGTATTTTCCAGAGAAATGAAGATTTTGTCTCAAAAATATCTGTGTAAATAAGATCAAAGTATTTTTTGAAGGCTTTGTGATGGGCAGAAAAGCAACAAATATGCTTCAATGGGGAGAGATTTGTAGAAAAATTTAAATATACATGTAGTATATAATATATATTTATGGCCATGATTTCTATAATATGGTATGAAATAAGATCCAAGAACATTATAGAACTGTCAGCGAAGATACCAGCTAATAGGCTGCTGCAGATAAAAATATTGGGCCTCAGGGCGCCTGGGTGGCTCAGTGGGTTAGGCCTCTGTCTTCAGCTCAGGTCATGATTTCAGGGTCCTGGGATCAAGCCCTGCATCGGGTTCTGCTCAGCGGGGACCCTACTTCCCCCTCTCTCTCTCTCTCGCTGCTTGCCTCTCTGCCTACTTGTGATCTCTCTCTCTTGTCAAATAAATAAATAAAAATCTTTAAAAAAAAAATTGGGCCTCATCAAAAAGAATATTTTAAATGTGACAGCAGAAGTTGTTCCATCTTTTAAAAAAATATGATGTGCTTAGGGCTGGAATACTAAATATAGTTCTAGTTACTGTCCCCAGGAAAACATTAATGGTCTAGAAGTGGATCAATATGTGTTTATTTATATAAATGTACACCGCATAGAATAGTTATTGTCATACAGAAAGGCAAATAAAAATCTACTGTGTAAAAGAAGGTGCAAAACTCTACAAGGCTATAAAAATGGAAACTTAAGGGACGCCTGGGTGGCTCAGTTGGTTAAGCAGCTGCCTTCGGCTCAGGTCATGATCCCAGCGTCCTGGGATCGAGTCCCACATCGGGCTCCTTGTTTGGCGGGGAGCCTGCTTCTCCCTCTGCCTCTGCCTGCCATTCTGTCTGCTTGTGCTCGCTCGCTCTCCTCTCTCTCTGACAAATAAATAAAATCTTTAAAAAAAAAAAATGGAAACTTAAGGGAGAGATTACTGGTATCCACAACACAATGAAGTATATATGACAAGGAACTCCTGTTATTCACTATGTTCTAAGCACTGAACACACATTAATTCATTTAATCTCTCCACAAAATCTCTTGCGGTCGGTACTATTAATGTCCAAATGAAGCACAGAGAAATCCAATGATTTGTCCCATCTCACCCAGCCAATAGGTAGTAGAGCCAAGACTAAAATACAGGCATTCCGGTTTCAAGGAATATACTCTTAACCACTGCACATGAATGAAGCACAGACCTAATTTTTAACGTCAAGAGAGGCACTTAAAGGGAGATAGATTTGAGGTAAATAAAAACAAATATAAAATGAACTAAAAACCTTGGAATCTAAAAACAAAACTGAATTTTAAGAGACCAAACACATTTAAAATATAAAAATAGAATCAGGAGATCTTTATAGAATTCCACAGACAAGCATAAAGCAGGGGACATTTGGGTAAGCTGCCTTAGGAAAAACCCTAGCCTTGAGTCCTACTTCTAGAAAGTCAGTCCTAGCCTCCCACAGAGCTGCACTTAACAACACAATGAGCATGAGTGCGCGCGCGCGCACACACACACACACACACACAGATGATACAGGCTACAGAGCAGAATGAACCTCTGGTCTCACCCAGATGGAATCCATTCTTCCTGCAATATGGAAACATCACCTCTATGCGTCTACCTGAGCAGATGTTTTCCTTTGTGTCTACCTCACAGATACTGAGGCATGAGCATCAGCCACAGGGCAGAGAACAGATCTTCCCCAAATTGCTTGGTGTATCACCCAGCTCAGTAGCACACACAAGGCTTTATTGATAAATAGATTTTAATTATCATGATGTGCTGCCATTTCCTTCAGTTTGCAACTTCATACACCCATAGGGTCTACTTTGGGGAATAGGAATGTGGTTTTGATCTATTTTCTGTTTACTACAGCTAAGAATTTGGCTGAATACATGACTTTATAACATTGTTTTGAATAGAGAATCTCAGTAAAATATTCTTTAGGGAAATGCCAAATCTAAGACTAGTAACTATTCATTTTCACTGAAGCTTCTACTGAGGAATTTGTTCAGGTTGGGGAAGTAATCATCCTGGGATATTTTTTCACACATACAACCTGCCCTTTTGATTCATCAAGCCCTTGCTCAGCTGCTGTGTTTTTTGCAGTTAACCTCATGCTGCTGCTGCTCACGTTACCAGAGCATCTGGTATGGAACAAAACCATCATCCTTTCCAGATATTAGTTAACTGGAAATGGAATGTCACACACCACCTCCCTCCTACTTCCCATAGTCTTTCCCTTCTTGAGAATACAACCCTACACAGGGCAGCACAGGGGCTATTCAATGGAGAATTGGGTCAATCAAGGCTCACTTTTATTATATCTCTTAAATATAATGTTCCATCCCAGTTATCAAGGAACTTCTTCCCAAGAGACAGGGTTTGTCCCTTGCTGTGAAAATTGTGTCCTTTCAAATCATACTGCTAGTTTTTCTACTCTCCCATCAACATTGGTCTAGACTGGTCTTGGGAGATTGTGACTCTCAAAGATTTTCACAAAATCTGGGTCACCTGGAATCCTTGGCTAAAACTATAGGAGGTGGAGATAGGAAACACAGTTTTGACATAGGCTCACCAATAGTAAAACCTAGACCAAGAAGACGTTGAATAGTTAGACACCAGTATCTCAAAACGGTACTAATGTACAGGGGCACCTGGGTGGCTCAGTGGGTTAAGACTCTGCCTTCAGCTCAGATCATGATCCCAGGATCCTGGGATTGAGCCCCACATCTGGCTCTCTGTTCAGTGGGGAGCCTGCTTCCTCCTCTCTCTCTCTTTCTCTGCCTGCCTCTTGGCCTACTTGTGATCTCTGTCTGTCAAATAAATAAAATCTTAAAAAAAGAAGGTACTAATGTACATACTAGTTACTTTCTCTAAGCCATCATTTGAAGCTACAAATTTACTTTCAGATAAATTCGTTCTATGAAACAAACACGTCTGTCATTTGATGCCTCTGACAATGACAGGACACTGCTTGCCAAGCCACAGCTACTCCCCAGTGAGTCCCTTCTTTACCTACTGTTACCCAGTTTCCTTATGGAAAGTACATTTGTTGTCTCCATCTCAAAGCATGCTGCCCATACTCATTATACATAGCAATGACCCCATTCTTCCTTAATCTTCTAGATGTCTTCTCCACGAGATGGAGGGGTAGGGATCAGGTCTATTCTCTTTCTGCCGCTATTTCAAACACAGGGCATTGGTCTACCACTGTGCTTTGCACATAATAGTTTTGCTTCTTGTATTTTATTTTCTTAATTTCATCTAAAGAAAACCCACATCCTCCCAGACTTGACCACAGCGTGCCTCGCATCTGCATTTCAGTCTTGCAGAATGGCCTGCCAGAAATATAAGAGTAGATGTTGGGTACATACACATTAAAAACTAGGAAGAAATGCTACATGTTGACAACTGAGTGTTTTAATATATTCAAGAGCAGATGAGAGGCTATCACTATTTAAAATGCCGTGAGTTTCGATTATAATTTGAAAATGGGTTCTCACCTTTAGCCACTTAACCTCAAACCATTTTTAATACAATGAGACAAAAGCTTTGAGAAAAACAAAGATCGTGCTCTTGGTAACAACCAAAATAGGCATAAAAGAATTTTATAGCATCGTTATGCTTCTGAAACCTAGTACCTAATGAAGTTATTTTCAATGATCTTTCAAACTAAGTGAGCTGTTCTAACGCAAACTCTGAATTTCACTTTTATTATATTTACAAACTCCATGCTTAGTAGAGTTTCTTCGCAAACTTCTCCAAAGCAGACAAAAAACAAGTATAATCATGCTGCCCTTATTCATACTGGCACTCAAATAATTGACATAGAATAATAAAAAGCTTTGCTGTCAGTATTTTGGTAAATAACATTTTAACTATTAACTTCATACCTCCTGCAGAAGGTCCCCTTCATCATTCATCTCACACTTTTTTATTTAAGTCGACTTTGGAAACCACAATATCCCCAACAAATGCATTCAACATGTATTTATATGTATACCTGAACCAAACACTGCAGATGATGAATTCCATGGAGGCTCTTTCCAGAGGGGTCTGGCACGTAATCAAAGATAAACACTGGACTCTGATGTGTCACGCCCAAGGCACAGTATGCTGGAAACACACTAGAATAGTCAAATGACAAATGCTCATTTATGCCTGAATCCCTACAAACAAAGGACATTACAATGCTTAAAACTGTTGATTTTGACTTTTTCTCCAACATACTGAATTTTGTTATATAACAATTGTATTCTAGAATGAATCTATTGTTAGACTTAGATGATGACACATTTATTAGACAACTATGCAATCACGGTCCACAGACAAAGCACAAATGGAAAAATACAGCTGTCAGTGACCCAGATTTGCACCAATGGCAAAGACCCACTCATCTGTAACTCCCATTTTTCTTTTCCTTTTTTTTTCTAGGGTTCCTTCTCACCTCTAAATTAATTCTGGTCCTTCTTATATAATCACAGCCATCTCTCTTTAGCCTTTCTAATTCTACAAATGTTAGTCTCTAACAAAACCCAGGCTTTTCCAGCTGGCCACAAGGAACATAGAACCATCTACAGGTTGCCCCACGTGGTCCCAGGAACAACCCCAACTCAGTTGGAAGGAACAGGGAATGCTTTCTCAAAGAGAATTTGAAATTATGCTTCTGCTGCCTTCAATTGTCACTTCGAGTTGGTGGGGGAGGGTAGAGGGTTTTTCTAAATCAAATCAAATCCTCTCTAAGTATTTTCCATGTATGAGTGTACACTCTCCAGAGCTGATCACTTCCACCCTGGACTTTGCCCAGCTTAGCACTCCAGCCCATCAGCCAGGCCTGATTCTCTTGTTCTATTTCCACAGTTGCATAGTTATTATTTTTGTTTGTTGTAATCAACTCCACTCTTCCCTTTGTGTCTTTGCTCATCTTTCCCCTGTCTCCATCTTTGGGTCTCTTTTTTACCTTACAAATTTCAGAATCTTCTCAGTTCACCCTCTGTGTCTACTTCTAATCAAACCATAATACAGAATTAAACACACTGTTTACAGTAGTTGCTATACCGCTGACAAATTTTGTTCTTTGTTCTTAATTACAAAATTTAGTATCTAAAAAGCTTTTTGTTTCTCTCTTAAAACTTAATTGTTTTAATTAAAATTGGACCTGTTTAATTACTTTCAGTTGATTTTTTTTAATCTCATCCAAATCCAAATGTTGATTTTCTTTAAAAACTTCAATAAATCAGGACAAAGTAAAAAAAGTATATAGCTGAAGTTTTCAGGTAATCAATATTATTTATATAAAATATAACATCCTACATACCGTTTATATCCATAACCATACCCTCTTTCTTTAACCTCCTTAATTCATAAATCCCATTCTAATAAGCAAGATAAAATTAAAATTTTGTCATATCATAAAACAGGGAGTTGGTACATTTCTGAAAAATAGGGCAGATCAATAGTTAAGTCTAACTAAGTTGTTAGAATTCCTTTATTATTCATTTGTAAGAGTTTTCATGTCACATGCAGAGCAGTTTTATCTGCACAATAATGGCATGAGCTGCACACCAAAAGTCAGTGAAATCTCAATTCAGAGATTCTAATTTCCGGTGACAACTTATTCATTGAGCATCTATCCAATTCTGTTGTACTCACTAGACTTGTACCACGTCATCTCCAATCTCCCAGTCAAATAGTTTTTAGACATTCCTCACTCAAAACCTCAAGATAAGCTACTTGAACAAGTCCCCTCCACGACTTCTTCCACCAGTCTAATTCTATATTTACTAAAATTAATTATAGTTATTTTCAAAATTCCTTACCCAAATTGCACTACTTATTGCAAATGCGCAGTTTAATTAAAACTAACTCAAAGGAAGATGTTTAACATTGCTTCAAAACTAAGACGAATGCTTTAGAAGGACTTGAAAATGATATGTCTTAGTTTTCTATGTTTTAAGAAAAATACCATTGACTACGTAGTTTATAAATAATAAAAATATATTTCTTACAGTTCTAGAGGCTAGGAAGTCCACGATAAGACACCAGCAGATTCAGTGTCTGGTGAGGGCCCACTTCCTGGTTCAAAAATAGCAGTCTTTTCACTGTGCCCTCACATAGAGCTTTCTGGAGTCTCCTTCACAAGGGTACAAATCCCATTCATGAAAGATTCAGTAAATAGCAGTACATGTCTAATAAAAATGGTTGCTAAATTCTGTTTAAGTAATATGCCTGTAAAAAGTTAAGATAATTTATTAAAGTATAGAATTTTCTTTTGGTTTGTCTTAAGATCTTACATCACTAAATAAACAAATAATCTTTTTTTTTTAAGATTTTATTTATTTATTTGACAGAGAGAGATCACAAGTAGGCAGAGAGGCAGGCAGAGAGAGAGAGGAAGGGAAGCAGGCTCCCCGCTGAGCAGAGAGCCCGACGTGGGGCTCCATCCCAGGACCCTGGGATCATGACCTGAGCCGAAGGCAGCGGCTTTAACCCACTGAGCCACCCAGGCGCCCCACAAATAATCTTATATTATTTTTACATGATGCACTATGAGAGACAATATGAGATTCAAATCAATGAATGTATTGATCCAAAACAAAGTATTGATCCAGAAGCAATAGATTGGTTGATAAGTGTATAATTACATGACTTAGGTTAAAAGAATGTCTTTAAATAAGTACTCCTTTTTAGGATACTTTACTTCAGCTGACTTTCCTGGTTAACCAACCAATTTTTTACTTGATTGTTTAAGATAAAAGATCTCCTTTATCTTTATAAACTTTTCTTTAAAAAGTAGATGAGACCGTTTGGAGAGACATATCAGATATAATACATCCATTTACTTTTGTTTGTTCAAAAAGAAAAAGAAAATCTAACCAAAGGTCACAAGCGAAAAAGAAAATAGAAATGGGGAAAACAGAAAAAAGATATGAGTGGTAGAAAGCACATGGACAAATTGTAACAAACTTTTAACAAACCTCCAAAAGCTAATCCTAAATTATCAATGAAAAAAACTCAAGAAACAATGCAATGTGCATTGTAGAACTTTCCAGAAAGAAGAAAAGAAAAAAAAAGCAAGGAAATGAAAGAATAAGAACAAAAGGACTAAAAAAAAGAAGAAAAAATGACCACTCTAGGAGGTTCGACATATGAATAATAAGAGTTTCAGAAAAAGGAAATAGAGAAAAATATATGGGAAGGTATCTTCAAAAATAGTCATTTCCCAGAATTGAAGGGCGTGAGTTTCCAGAATGAAAGGGTACACTGGGAAATTAGCTAAATGGATTAAAATTCATACAGATCAAGGCTCGTTTTAAAATTTCAAAACTCTAACACATACAATGTATTTCTTCATAGAAGAGACCCCAGACTTCTTAATAGCAGCACTGGAAACTGGAAAACAATGAAGACAAGATTTCAAAATTCTGTGGAAAAATACCTAACCCATAGTCCTATACTGAGTCAAAACTATTGATCAAATGAATAAAATAGAGATATGTTTCACATACCACTCATATACCCTTTCTCGGAAAACTAATGTTGCATATGATTTTCCAAAATAGGAAACCAATACAGAAGAAAACCAGAACTCCAAGTAACAGCAGATCCAGCATGGGGGAGAATAAAGGGATCCCTGGGAAACTGATAAGGTAAAATCTCAGAATGATACCTGAATACCAAGAGTAAAGTACTGTCAGATATCTTCACAACAAAGGCTCAAGAAATAATTTTCAAAAAGGACAAATTCATAAAAAAAAACCTCTTGTGTCTGAATGGGGAATAATTGAAACTGAATTTTTAATGTATACATAGAATCCTTACACATAAGCAACTGGGGGGAAAAAAAAGACAATAACCTCACAGAAAAGAAAAAATGATATGGGCCAGGAAAAATAATCTTGTAATAATACCACATGGCTCGACTGTGGACAGCTTTACATATTCATGGTAATGTAAATACTAAATATTGATCCTAATAACATTTCAGTGTTTTATTAGAACAACTGTGGAATTGGAAGTGTGCATGTGTATTTAGGGAGGATCAAGGAAAGAGAGCTAAATGCTCGTTTATCCAATGTGAGAAGTCCATAGTTAATGCCAAAAAATTAAAGATGAGTAAATAGTAAGATAAATGCAATTTTTAGAGATACTGAGTTAAAACAAAAAGATCCATCTAAAGAAACTGGGACTAGACATCTTGGGAAGGAAAACAGAAGTGGGATGAGGAACTGTTTGACTCTTTAAACCATGGCATATGTGTCTTTAATAAACTGAAAATTAGTGTGTCGGGGGAGATGAATTGCTAATATTCTCTCTTCAAAAACCAGTTCTTGCAATTGTGTTTACCTGATTTTTTCTTTCTTTCTTTCTTTTTTTTGGGGCAGGGAGGTTAAGAGGTCTTATGTAATTTCTTTATGTCCAGTTAGTCACTTTATCTTTTTGCATAATTTTATAGAGTGTTTATCATATCATGGAGTATTTTACCTGCCTTTATATCTCCCACCTAAGCTGTGAATTCTAGAGGGTTTCGATTCTATTTTGTAACTCGAGCACCTGGAACACTGCCTATTTCATAATAGGAGATCAATATACTTCTGTTGAATGAATGAATGGGGTATAAGAAACACTGAATTTACTACCTACGGAAAAAAACACCACACTTCTGTTATGAGAATTAAGTATATATTGCCAAAAAACCGTCTCTTGTGCTTTTCTAAATCAAAATTTTATGATGACTTAGTCTCAAGTGAGAACCTCCATTCTCCAGTCTTTCACTGTAACTACTGAAGTTATCATGAGTGCTTCATTTCCATTAGATAAAGGACTAAAAACATCCATTTTCAGACATCTTCACCCAGAAGCGACAATTTGTATTCATGATTATGATTATGTTTTAGGTAAAGTCAAAGCCCTTCATACAATTTACATGCCAAACACTTGAGTGTTCTCTGATCAGGTTGCTACTTTAGAAAATAACGTATATTATTTCAGGTTTATTGAGAATCATTACAGCGGTGTTCAGTTAAGGACGATTCACAAACTGAATGCAACATTCCCACCACATTGCCTCCTAGATAGTAGGCAGAGTTAAGGATAAGCTGTACCTTCTACTTAAATCTAGATGACTTATGAATAATTTTTTTCTACAAATTAGAATTGTAATCTATGTACAAAATATTTTTAAAAATAAAGATATTAGGCCCTAATAGGACACAATCTCATTTGAAAAATTTGACTTCCATTGTGTGCTGGCTGTTATGAAAGATGGTAGGTGATAATCTAAATGGTATATATCTCAAGTCCATGAGTATATTTCATGCTATTATCACAAACAAATTTCCAATAGCATCCTACATTTTAAAGTAGTATGTCTTTAATGAGGCAAATATACTTCAGAAAAAGAAGAAAATTTAAAAAAAAAAAACTTCCAAGGATACCTTTTTCATTGGCCCACTAATTGAGCTTCTTCAATGAAAGCCTTTTGCCTAGATAGTGGGTTTCAATCTCTTTACTTTGGAACTGTGATCTAGATGAAGCTGGAGTATCCACATGCTTCCTCTACTCTAGTTGCAAAAGCTTGTAATTATGACAAGACCTTTAGGAATTTTACAAATGTTTAACACTGTTGCAATATTATAATAGATAAAATAAGTACACTTACATAGTTCTCTGTGTGTACAGGTGAATGTCTAAGTGCTTCACAGATACTAACTCATTTGATCTCCCCAAAATTAGGTACTATTATTACCCCCATTTTACAGATGAAGTAACTGAGGCACAGAAATCTCATGTATCTTGCTGAAGCCCAGCAGCTTAGGTGGGCGGGGGGGTGGGCAGGATCTGAACTCTAATAGCCTGACCCCAAAATCCACACTCTTAACCACAAAGGCAAGATGGGAAGGGACTCAAGCTTAAAAGAACACAGAACCCAAGAAAGCATAAATATATGCATATATATAAAGTGAGGAAACTTTAATTACCCTTGTCCCTTTGCAATTATGCAAGCCTATCAGGAGCCATAGAGGTTAAAGGAAACTCTGCTGGTATCCCCTATTTCACTCACACATGTTCGTGTGTATATATTTTAAGTCACGTTAGGAAATTCTCAGGGTTTTGCAAGTCCATTTATTCACCCCCTTATTTGATACAGTCCTGCACCTGCATGGTGAAGAGCTGCCATCACAGGCAACTCAGTAGGCAGCTACCGCGATCACTTGTTGTGCTTGGAAAAATGGTATACAGCCAAATCTGTGATATTAGCATGAGATACATTAAAGGTCTTACTGTTGTAAAAATCAGTGTCCAAGAAACTAAATGTTAAGAAAGGGTTGAAGAGATAGATGGGAAGAAACCGTGAATTGTTCTAAGTCCATATTCAACATTTCTCATTCACAAGCACTTGTTCAATACCTACTATATTCAGGGACTGCTTCAGGCAAATGACTACAGCCACTGAGCCATGGATCTATGATTCAAGTCTTTCCGCTGCCCCTCTTCTGAGACTACATATGGGAAGACTATTCAACGCGAGCACTTCTCTTGCCAAAAAGAGGTAATCTAATTGAGTGGATCAAGAGGACAGTGGCTAAAATGATTAAAGGAATGATGGGATTCATTTTATGAGAACAGATTGCAGCAGCTCAAGTTTACTAAGTACCACCAAGGGGAAACAGTGGGTTGTTTACCACTAAGTTACTGCCTTCTGATGAATTATTTAACAGGACTGGAGGAGAAAAGGATGCAAATTGAGTACAAGATTAAACCCATTCTTTCATTGTAGAAGAAAAGTGGGAGAAAATGAAACCACAATAATTCTGGTTTTATTTCATGTTTATGTGTATTATATGTTACAAAACAATGCATGAGAACCCAAAGTTCCCAGCACTGACTTCTAAAGAAATAGGATAAAACATGCCCAAAGTGACTAAGGGCCTAACTGATTTGTGAGAATAATAAATGAGTACGAAGGAGAGAATTGTCTCTCTAAACATCTCCCCTCAGACAAAATCATAGTTTTGGGTCAGCAGGAGGCCTTGACAACAGGGACAGAAAGATACTCCCACTTTTTCTTTCTCCAGATTTGTGGTCGTTCTAGAAGTTGGTTGGGTTTGCTCCTCGTTCACATGTATCCAGTTGTGACAGACAAGCAGAGAACCTGCCATTGACACCCTCAGTCGCAGAGAGTGTGGCCAAACTTTGTGACGAGTAATATTTGGGTTCTCTCAGTAGTTCTGGAACTCCTGATCACAACAGCTTCTGGTAATTCCCTCCACCTACCCAACGTCTCCTCTCCCCAATTCTGCCCAGAAACATCTCATTTTCTAAGGAAACAGGAGATCTGTTTACAGGATTGAGATTTTAAATCTATCATTTAAAAAATACTTTGGGTAGGGCTGAGTAGAGGATCAGTGATTTCATGAATAAGCAGAAACACACATGGGGTGGGGGGCTCCTGGGTGGCTCAGTCAGTTAGGCAGCTAACTCTTGATTTTGGCTCAGTTCATGATCTTAGAGTCCTGGGATTGAGCCCCACACTGTGTCCACATCTACACTCAGCACGAGTCTGCTTAAAGATTCTCTCCCTCACTCTCCCTCTGCCCCTGCCCTGGCTTATACTCTCTCTCTATCTTCCTCTCCCTCTCTCTCTCTCTCTTACTCAAATAAATAAATAAATCTTAAAACACACACACACAGGAAGGGAATGGAGAATTTTTGTGGTTGCTTTTTCATGTGTTCTGGAAAGGGAATTTCTCCTGTTATCTGACCCTTCTACAAATTCCATTAAGTAATAAGTACAAAACAATGCTACTCCCTGAAAAAAGGACCTGACAACTACGTAGAGTTGATAAAGTAAAAAACTAGTTCAAAATCGTTTTAATACAGCATTCTCAATTATTATTCATATATTTAGCCAAACTCTATAAAGTTAAATCAAGTGAATCATGAATGTAGGAGCATGAAATCTGAGTTCCAAGGTGCATAAGGAGCTTGCAGTCACATGAAATGAGTTAAAAATTACTCCAAAACAGCCAGAGCTCTATTTAAAAAAACAAGGGGAGTGTCACAGAATACACTGTTATGACACCATTAATTTAATAACTTTGCTAGTTGGTGTTATCCATGTTTTCTTCTCTTACTAATGGGACAGGGCTCAAATACTGGGACAGTGCTCAAAAATGACTGGAAATTCCATGACCTTTCATTTATGTAAATATGTCAATCAGCATTTACCATATTTAAAAGTAGAATAATAATGAACCTAGTATATGTTAAGATAAATAATATATTTTATTCTCCAAAGCATAAAAATGTAATAGAAGCTTGACACCATTTTACATTTTTGCAAATCTTTTTAATATCTAGAAGTCAAAAATCACTAGAATCTCATCTCGGCTTTTGCATTCATTCCGTTGCTGTACTGTATGCCATGCAGCCTCTGGGCAACTCCACTGTACATTGTGAGAGAATGAGCGTGAAAAGAACAAATAACATCTGAGGATGGAAATAACTTTGACTTCATAGTCTCCTCAAACGGTCTGGGGGCTCCTGGGAGCCCCTGTACCACACTGAGAACTCCTGTTGTAGTGGAACAGCCAGCAGATTAAAGACCCGAGTTCCTGGGTGGCTCAGTGGGTTAAGCCGCTGCCTTCGGCTCATGTCATGATCTCAGGGTCCTGGGATCGAGCCCCGCATCAGGCTCTCTGCTCTGCAGGGAGCCTGCTTCCTCCTCTCTCTCTACCTGCCTCTCTGCCTGCTTGTGATCTCTCTCTGTCAAATAAATAAATAAAATCTTTAAAAAAAAAAAAAAAAGACCCGAGTTCCGGATGAAGCCTTGTTCCTTAAAGGCACATCACCTAATTTTCTTGATCTCGGTTCCTTTGCAAAATGAGGATGGGGTAAGATGATTTCTCAGATCCTTCCCAATTCTAATATTCCGTGATTATGTAATACAATAAAGAAAAGGAGACCCACCCAGGGTCCCCTACATTTATTTTTTGGGGGGTGCCCTACACTTATTTATGCTCCCTGTGGTATATTCCAAGTTTTATGTAACCCCTTCACTTCCGGGCTGTAATTGTTGTGCTAGAAAACTGACCTTACACATTAATTCCAACTAAGCATCTAGCATGACAGGCCCAGGTAAGAATTGTAAAGTTCCTGTGTGTAGAGTATCAGGAATAATAAAATAGAATAAAAATTTAAATGATGGCATTCCTAAACACAAGGTGGGATCTAAAACAAATATAGAACATTGGAAAAACTGGTGAAATACAAGTAAATTCTCTAATTAATAGTATTATGCCAAGATTAATTTTTTAGTTTTGGTAAATGTTCTGTGGTTACATAAGATACAAACTTAAGAAGAATGTAGAAGAACAGTGGAATATTATTCAGCATCAGAAAGGATGAATACCTACCATTTACATTGATATGGATGGAATTGGAGTGTATTATGCTAAGTGAAATAAGCTAAGCAGAGAAAGACAGTTATCATATGGTTTCACTCATATGTGGAAAATAAGGAATAGCACAAAGGATCATTGTGGAAGAAAGAATACTGAACGGGAAGAAATCAGAGAAGGAGACAAACCATGACAGACTCTTGACTCGGGGAAAGAAACTGAGGATTACTGAGGGGCAGGTGAGTGGGACTATGGGGTAAACAGGAGAGGGATATTAAAGAGGGCACGTGATATGATGAGCACTGGGTGTTATACGCAACTGATGAATCAGCAAACGCTACATCTGAAACTAATGATGTACTATATGTTGGTTAATTGAATTTAAATAAATAATTTTTAAAAAAGAAGAAGAATGTAGAAGAGCCTACTGGAACTCTGTACTATTTTTGAAACTTTTTTGTAAGTTTAAAATTATCTCAAAAAAATAAGCAAGATGGCATTGAGGGCACTGTGATATTACTGTGACTGAGCTGAGGGGGAGGGGTAGAGAGGACCTTCCCATCCCTCCAGAGCAGCTGTCAGCTCTCCAGGCCCTCACTGTTTCCTAATCATTTTTTCAGTCCAAAAGAGAAAGGAAGTAGCCCAGATATCTCAGAACATGATGTGAGACCCCATATAGGAATTAAACTGTAAGAAAAAAAATTATTAAAACTGGGGCAATTTAAATGTTGTCATCAGGGAATATTAAAAGTACAAATAAAATATTAAAAGTACAAATATTCGATTTGCTTGATCAATTCAATTAGATTCCTAATGAGCATTATTCACTCATAGCCCATTATGGATATCAGTGCTGTTTTGTTCCATTTCATTTACTGCCCAGAATCTAGAACCCTTCCTGTGTCGGGGAAAAAGACCTATTTGAGAGTCTTCGTGGAAACAATAGAATAATTCTCACTACAGAGGCTGAAAATATCAGATTCTCACATTTCTTACCCTACAGTTAACCTTCATGCACCTCATCTAGGGACAGGGATTTGTCCTCTACTCAGCCAATCAAGCAGAGCTGCTAGGATTTTCAATCAAAAGCTACTGGGCAATGGAGCAGGGACAGGGAAGACTTCTTTTTGGACATGATAGCAGCAGCTGAAAGATCCAGTTTCCGGAGGCAGAAGGGGCAGGATTTGGTGTCCCATGAGTGATTCAGGGACAAGCCACATCACCTAGTGCTCAGTGGTGCAGATACCTTTGTAGGGCCAGTTTGGTGCCATTCTTCCAGCTATCGCCTGTTTCTCTCCATTTCCTGGGGCCAGTATCATCTCCCTTGGTGACTCCGAAAGCTGTCTGATGTCTTTACAAGTTTGTTTTCTGTTTAACGTATCAGAGTTGACTTCCATTACTAAGTACCCTACCTGATACATACTCATTTATGCAACTATAGAATTCGTTCACTCCAAAGTACAGAGTTACTGTGGTAGGCAGAATTCTAAAGATGGGCCCCCCCTCAAGATTTCCATCATCAGGTTATTCAATTGAATACTAATCTAGGTACTGCTATGAAGAAATTTTGTTAATGCAATTAAAATTCCAAATCACAGATTTTTAAGATATGGAGATTATCCAAATGGGTAATCGAATCCCATCAGCCCTTTAAAAGCAGAGAATTTTCTCTGACCAGCAGCAGAAGGGAAAATCAGAATGGAAAGCACCAGAAAGATTCAAGACACCATTCATTGCTCACTGATGATAGAAGAGACCACTTGACAAGCCATGTGAGCTGCCCCCAGCTGAGCTCTAGCAAGAAGATGGGAGCCTGAATCCTACAAATGAAAGTCAAATTTAGCCAAAAATTCTAAAAGAGCTTGGAAGTAGATTCTTCGCCAAAGCCTCTATTTGAGGGCCCAGCCTGGTGTTGGTCTGTGTCTCCTTAAAAGCAGAGAGTCCAGCCAAAAGCATTTTGACCTCTCATTTACAGAACTACGAGATAATTATAGACATTGTTTTAGTCTCTAAAATTTGTGGTAATTTAGTATACAGCAGTAGAAAACAAATATAGTTACGGAAAAAGGACTAAGGATTCTGAGTGACTCGAACTTCTCAACAGAAAAGCTATAATGTAGAAAAAAATGGAATGGTGCTTTTGAAGTTCTGAGGGAAAAAAATCTAAAATCACCTACCCAGTCAAACTATGGAGAACGTGTGATGATATACTAAGACATTCAAAAAACATAGCATTCTTCATTTTCGTCCTTCTGTCTCAAGAGACTAGCCGAGAATGTACTCTACCACAATGAAAGTAAACTAAAAGTAAGAAACGATGTAGTTCAGAAACAGGATCTCAAACATGTGCAGGGGAACAGAGTTCCCAAATGTACCCAAGACCCAAAGGGAAACTGTTTCAGATGGAAGCACATCTGAAGATCTGGGAGACATTCTTCAAAAGGATGAGCCCTGTAAGAATATCTGGTGGGTCTGAATGTATTAAGAGATTCAGACTATTGATTGAGAGTAGGGTTAAATTAATAATTAGCTCACAGAGAGAGAAGCAAATGAAAGAAGTAAACTGTAATTCACCCCAGTGAAAACAAAGAGTTGTAGTAAAGGAAAAATGATGATAGTATAATATTTGGCTAAGCAATCAATAACACTTGCATTCATGATAATACAAAAACACATAAGACTATAAACTAACCAATGTGATTATATTAGAAAGATAGAAGACTAAAAGTACACACTACTGTCAGTATTCTGATTCAAAGTCCAGTGTGTTCATCAAAACCCACGATGGTCCTCTGTAGCAACTGGCTTAAAGGGAATCCAACCATCATCTGTAACTTTGCTTCTGTGTGAAAATATATTCCAGATCCTAATCAAGAAACTTGCAAATGAACTTTTGGAACATATACCATTATCCCACAAAAATAAAGACAACCCTTTAAAGAATTATTACATCAGCAGTCAAGAGATGAAACCTAGGCTCATCCCTCTTTCCTCTTTCTTTCCTCTTTAACATGTTTTAATAAGGTGTGGGGGGGTGTTTAGCTAAGTTGTAAGGTTTTGAATGTTGTTCAAATATGCAATTTTAGAGTGCAATAGCATTCTTCATTATTGTCCTTCTTTCTCAAGAGACTAGCCAAGAATGTACTTTACCACAATGAAAGTAAACTAAAAGTAAGAAATGATGTAGTTCAGAAGCGGAGGATCTCAAACATGGGCAGGGGTACAGAGTTCCCAAATGTACCCAAGGCCCAAAGGGAAACCGTTTCAGATGGAAGCACATCTGAAACTGCTTCGGTTTATCTTGTAATCCATTCTTCCGTAAGTTCATTCACTTTTTTTTTATTCATAAACTAATTCTTTTTTTTCCAAAATAACTTATTCCAGTATGTCTTAAAAGGGATCTCTAGGGGTGCCTGGGTGGCTCAGTGGGCTAAAGCCTCTGCCTTCAGCTCAGGTCATGATCTCAGGGTCCTGGGATCGAGCCCCGCATCGGGCTCTCTGCTCAGTGGGGAGCCTGCTTCCTCCTCTCTCTCTCTCTCTGCCTGCCTCTCTGCCTACTTGTGATCTCTCTCTCTCTGTCAAATAAATAAATAAAATCTTAAAAAAAAAAAGGGATCTTTAAACCAAGGTACCATTTTTTACAGCTGATGAGTTATATGCTTTATGAAATAAAATTAGATAATTATGCCAAAGTCCTTTGAAAATGCAGAAAGTTACCAAGTATATATCTGTTCTGTTCTTATTTTTAATTAATCATAACTGGAAATGTGCAAGCTGCATCTCAGAATGACTAACAATGTTTCTGAAACTCACTTAAATAAATGGTAAATCATTTAAAAATCCAGAATAATCGCTGAGTCATGCATGACTCATATAACAGAGCCCACTAGTCAAGGAAATGACTTGTAGAGAAATATTACTAATATTAGATAACGGTTAACTCTGTGTGAATGAGAAAATAAGATCTGTTTCTGATTCTTGAAAGTTTTCTTAAATTTAAACAACAAAAAAAAATTTCTCTAGTTAAAAAAAAATAGAAGGAAACTTAAATGAGTTGATCTTTCACTATTAGGTAAGCATTTGAAGAATACAGTTTAACTTAAAGGCCACAGCTCTGGAGTCAACGACCTTGAAATACATTAACCACAAAAGAAAGAACAGATTATCAGTCCAAACTGCCAAAGATGTGGAAATGTAATTAAGCTTTTACAATGAAGATGTATGAATTCTTGGACCCTTCTAGTTTCTATTTTGATTTTTAGCTAATGGTTCAACAAACATTTTGCAACATAAATCCTCTACAAGGTACTATCCAGTGTGGTAAGGAGACAAAGATGAACCAAATCCAGATCTGGCCTAGAAGAATTCACCATTCAGTGAAAACAACAAGGCATTTATTACTTACCTTAATCCAAGATGGAACACTACATAAAAAATAAAGTAAAATAATAAAGCAAAAGCATGCAAAGGGGAAGAGGTTAATGCAAAGCTTTTTGGAAGAGTTGGTATTGGGATGCAGCCTTTAAACAACATTTGAGATTTGTAAAGATAAGGGTAAGGAAAAAAGGGAGAAGCCCAAGCTTACTGAGC
Organism: Lutra lutra; assembly: GCF_902655055.1. Classification (NCBI taxonomy): domain Eukaryota; kingdom Metazoa; phylum Chordata; class Mammalia; order Carnivora; family Mustelidae; genus Lutra; species Lutra lutra. The sequence continues at coordinate 46,327,644 of NC_062283.1, read as the reverse complement.
TTACCATACACAGGACAAACGGTGAATTCTCGATTTAATGATGTGTGAAGGAAGGTAGAGAGAAACAGGTGGCACAGATCTTGATTTTCAATGTCCTTACTTACATGCCATGAAAGACCTTCAAAATGTTGGTTGTTTTATTATCAATTTAAGCAAGATATTAAATTTAATCAGAACTGTGCTTTAGAAAGATTCATTGAGGGTCCTACTTTGTAATGTGAATTTATGGAGTATTAGGCAGAGACTGGAGATTAGAGGCCAAATTAGAAAATCCTTGTAGCTACACAGATGACAAGCATGGTCAGCAAAATTCTGAAAAGGCCCCCAAATTCTCAGCCCTTGGTGTGCCAACACGTTCTCCCAGTTATTCAGTCAAACATTGATCAAGGTTTTGCTGTGAAGGGACTTGGGAATGGTATAAGTTCCCAAATCAACTGACCTTAAGATAAAGAAATCCAGGAATGCCTCACCAAATCACATGAGTCCCTTCAATTTATCTGTGTCAAGAAATCAGAGACGGGGGCACCTGGGTGGCACAGTGGGTTAAGCCTCTGCCTTCAGTTCAGGTCATGATCCCAGGGTCCTAGGATCGAGCCCCACATCAGGCTCTTTGCTCAGCAGGGAGCCTGCTTCCCTTCCTCTCTCTCTGCCTGCCTCACTGCCTACTTGTGATCTCTGTCTGTCAAATAAATAAATAAAATCTTTAAAAAAAAAATCAGAGAGAGGGAAGTTAGAGAAAGTCAAAGCATGAGAGGGATTTAACAAGGCAAAATTTTTCCATTACTTGCATTGAAGATGGAGGGGATTCATATGGCCAGGAAGATCAGTGGCCTCTGTGAACTCAGATTGGCCCCAACGGTCAACAGCCAGAAAAGAAATGGGGACTTCAGTCTTAACAATGAAAAGGAACTGAATTCTGTCCATAATCTGAATAAATTTGGAAGTCTATTGTTCCCTAGAGTCTCCCCACAAAAACTCAGTCTGGCCAATGTCTTGATTGATACCTTCAGCCCAAAATTCATGCCCATCTTGTCAAGATGTCTGACCTACAGAAGTGGTGATATCATACATTTGTGTTATTTTAAGCCTCTAAGTTTTTTGTAAGTTGTTAACAGTAATAGAAATATTACAAGTAGGAGCACCTGGGTGGCTCAGTCAGTCAAGCATCTGCCTTCAGCTCTGGTCATGACCCCAGGGTCCTGGGATGGAGACCCATGGTGGGCTTCCTGTTCAGCAGGGAGTCTGCTTCTCCCTTTAAGCCTCCTCTGTCTCAGGCGCTCTCTCTCTCTTTGTCAAATAAATAGACAAAATCTTAAAAAAAAGAAAAAAAAAGAAAAAAAAAGAAAAGAAATAATACAAATAATGAAATGTAGTACTTTATGCCATTTTAAAGGATCTGTTCTTCACTAACCAAGCATTAAGCACATACTTAGGGAGGGTAGCATTTTGGGACCTGCTTCTCCAGATCAGTTTCAAAGGATAATAATAATTTCAGTAAATTTCAGTTAGTAGAGACTTGCTCAAAGATTTGGAGGTGAATGGCATGACTTTTTTAAAACACTTTAAAATTAACCACTCAACAGGCAAAAGTTGAAAAAGACTTCAGTACCTACCATGTAAATTAACTAGTTCATAAGGAATAATAAGTGAATAAGCTTAAGAGTTAAGAGAATTGAATTTATAGTTATTTTGGCCGTGTAGTATTCAATGAGTAAGTTGATTTCCTTTAGTCTTACTTTATATGTAAAATGGAAAATTTTTGTACTAATTATTTCACAGTATTTTTACTAGGACCAAATTTATTAAAATAAAACAAAAAAATTATATGTTGTAAAACAGTTCACAGATTTTAATTATGATTATTATTGGGTCTAGAACAGTTATTTGTCTGCAAGCATAGATTATCTCAGTGTATCTAAATTAGATTGAAATAGGGTTGCAAAGACTTAAAAATTTTTACTTTATTTCTAGTTTGAATCAACACCACACTTAAAATAATGCTACACACACCTCATGAAACTATGGAGTAAATATTGGTTAGTAGAATAATTGGCATTTTATCCTAATAAAAAGACCTTGACGCTAAAAAAAAAAAAAAAAAAAAAAAAGACCTTGACAACCAGAGACATCTAAATATGTTTACAGGGGGAAAAGCAGATATTTGTCTTATAAATATCCTATATTTGAATCTTAAAACTAAGAGCAATCCCATAATCTTGGCTTCTTTGAATTTGATTGGCAACTAATGTATTTTTCATATGGGGTTTCAATTGCACATACTGTATATATTTTCAAACCTAAAAATTATTTCTATATACTGGGGAAGATTTAAGGAGAAAATCATGTCACTTCCTCAGGATTTCCCAATATGTCAAGGGAAGAATTTCTTCTGATTATTTTGTAGAGTACGTAAAAGTAAGTCATTCAATAAAGCATTTTAAAAGTAGAAGGAATTGAAATAAAAATGGTCTTTGCAGAAAAAGAAATGCAGTTGGAAGAGTATAGTTATGTAAAGTGAATTACACGAGTATGTTTCCAGGCAAACAGTAGGTGGCAACATTTACACAGTCTTGTTTTTGAAATGCTTGTATAACACCAAGATAAAACAAGCTAATGATTCATGAAATACGGGACTTTCCAAAACTCGTGTATTAAAAGGGCTATTTATGCACGAACATGTTCTTTGTTTTTATTCTTTCTATTTTAGAATATTATGCTGCCGCCTTATCAGAAAGACTTCACTGAAATCATTAATCTTAATGTTTTATTTGTGAGGCATATTAGATTGTTCATCTAAACGAAGGGATAGAATTTTTTCCCCCTCAGGCTTTGGTCAGATGAGGTGGTTGAGTTAGACAAGAGTGAAGATTAGTGGAAGCACGGATGCTTTATTTTACATTTAAGAAAAGAAAGAAAGCAAGCCAGCCAGCCAGCCAGCCATAGCATGAGCTCAATAACTAGAGTTTGCAGCAAATTATTACAGGAGGCACATCTAGGGGTCAAGGGAGGGCGGAAGCTGCGTCAAGTTTCCTTTTCTCTTTTGAGCACATCTGATTCTGTTGGTAACACTGAAGGCTGAAGGCTTGTGACCCTGTGTGCGGTTCTCACAGATGAGTTTCCAAACCAAAGAAGCCATTTTAGGAGGTGAGTGGCGGAAGTCACTGTGACCTTTGAGGCTTAGGGGTTATTTTTCATTTTCCAGAATGATGAGATTTGTTACTGAGCATTTTCCTGGTGGGAAATCAGGGGACAGCCCTAAGAGGTGAGCAGAGGTGCTGCTTTATAACAGCAGAGGTCAGTAACAGCAAAGGGGAAGGAAATGGAGCAATCCTGCCAGAAATTTTGTCACTTTCTTTGAGTTGCACAATCAACAGGCAAGAGGCTGACAACACATAGGATATCCTAATCCTAATACCCAACAGAATCTCCTGGACAGCCAATGTCTCCATCTTGGTTCTAGGGCCTTCCTGGACATGCTCAGAAATATTTCAGACTCTCCCTACCAGAGAATTAGTTTCTACCACAGAGTTTTTTTTTTTTTTTAGGGAACCATAATAGAATATGAAGTAAAACTTTCCACTCTACTCTTTTACAGTTATTGAAACTTTTTCCTACTTCTCCAATCCTGAACTTGGACTTATCTTCAGATAAGAAAAAACAAACAACAGCAAAGAAAAGGATAGGAAAAAAAAAATATTTTATCCTTACATTTGGCAAATACTTGTTGAGTGCCAGGGACTGTTCTAAGTACTTGGGTACAAAGTAAACAAAATACATCACGTCTCTTTCCTCATGGAACTTGGAATCTGGCGGGGCCAGGCAGACGTTAAACAAATAAATGGTATATGTCAAGTGGTGTATTCATTTCCTAGAGCTGCCACAACAAAGTGCCACACAACAGACGAGTTCAAACAACCGACATTATTGTCTCACAGTTCTGGAGGCTAAAAATCCAAGATAGAGCTCACTGCAAGGCCATGCTCCCTCCAAAACCTGGAGGGACACACCCTTGCCTTTCCTAGCTTCTGGTGGTTTCCCAGCAACCCTTGGCTCTTCTTGGACTATAGGTACATCATCTCCATCCTCTTGTCTTCACAGAGGTGATCTCTTCCCGTCTCTTCACATACTCTTCTTTCTGTCCGTGTCTATGTCTGTGTCCAAATTGCTCCTTTTTGAAAGGACACCAGTCTTTTCAGACTAAGACCCACCCTAATAATCTCATCTTAACTTGGCTACAACTACAAAGACCCTATTTACAAATAAGTTTGTAATGTGAGATGCTAGGAGTTACGTTTTGGTGGAGACACAATTCAGCTCATATCCTATATGACGAAAAAAATAAAAAAGGAAAGGAAAGAGAAAGTAGTAAAGGGAGGGGAGGCATGTTTGGAAAAGGTGGTCACGGAAAATGGTATTTGAATAAAGTGAGATTTGAACAAAGAAGTGAGAAATTGGAGCGCGCAGGGAACTAAAAGAAGAGATATCTGCTCCTGGGAAAAAAAAAAAAAAAAAAAACCACGGGATTTTAACTGCCAAAATTGTAATGTGACCAGTTGTCTTCATTCTTTAAAATATGTTCATGATTATAAAAGAAAGGTCTATGCATATTATAACCACAAATCATTCTTTTTAGCTCTGAACAAGTTGATGGTTTTCAGTTAACTCATCTTTAGCAACAATAGAGGAGATATGGATTGATTATAAGCTTACATGATTTTTCTTTAAACAAATATTTATTTTGCTGCAAATATTCATTTTGCACACTTTCGGGTCCTGGGGACAAAGCAGTGAACAAAACTGTAACACTCTGCCTTCAATGAGTTTACATTTCAATAAAGGGGAGATCAAATTTGACTTTTTTATCCTTTCTCCACCCAGTGGGAATTTGAAGAAACCTACCCGGGTAAGAATAACGTGCATCTTCACAGCAACCCAGAATCACAGGATCTCATTAGGACCTATAAAAGTTATCTGGTCCAAGTATTCATCAGATAGTGATTCTTTGATAAGACTCTCCTAAAATGGCTCGAATTGTATGCCAACACCTTTAGCAACAGAAGCTCACGATCCCTCCAACTTTACCATCTACTAGAATTTCTCTCACCCTCTAGCCCTACTCCAGCAAAACAGAATTGCTGCTTTTCCTGGGAAACACCAGGCTCTTCACTTGCTGTTCTCCAGATACATTCTTGGCTAGCTGCTTCAGCTCCTTCAAATATTTATTAAAATGTCACCTTCTCAGTAAGTCTTTCTTGGCTACCCCATTTAAAAATAACCACCACCACCCCCGCCATGTTGCTACCTCACTGTCTTTATTCCCTTTCTTTGCGTTATTTTTTTCTCCAAAACTTGTATCATCATCTAATTTTTAAAACTCATTTATTTTATTGTCTGTCTCCCCATTGGAATGTAAGCTTCATAAAGGCAAAAATGTATATCTGTTTTAATTTACTGCCATGTCCTCTGAAATGAGAAGCACGCCTTGCACAGAACTGCAAAATGAATGTTTGTTTAAGGAACGGTCATTTAAACTTACGATTAGCAGTCCCCCTATTTGTGCTAAGGGAGAGTTAAGTGACAGCTATCAGCTTGTCCCAGAGGGGCCATATCTGAATTAACACTGAGCACTCTCTTCAATTACAGTTGTGGGAAATTCAGAGACATTCCTTCAAATCAGTGTTGCTCATATTTGTCTTTATAAAGGGTGAGGGTGTGTCTTTAAATCTTAATAACGAAGGGAAGCTCAGTTCAAGTACACTATTTCATGATGAACTAATTCATACACAGATAAAACTTGGAGAGATTGGCCAAGGGAGGTACTACAGTGATTTCACCAAACACCCAGCATGATCTGTAGATGGAATAAGTCAAGTGACTTGCATGCGTACATGCTGCTTCTTAAAATGTCGGTAGAGGTCCACTATGATGAGTTAGTGCATATGGGAGAAACTGTTTGGCGTTAGCTTGACCACATTTATATGTAGATATAATTGTAAATATTACATATTAGCTGGAAATGATGCTAGGTGACTTGAAATTTATTCTGACAATGAAAAGGCTCTTATTGTGGAAGAACTTAGTCCACATCGGGCTGGGCTTTAAGTAGAACAGTGGTTCTTGACCCTATTCGCAAACTAGAATCACCTGGGAAGATTTGCCAACACTGGTACCTAGTTCTCCCTCCAAGAGGTTCTGCTCTAAGTAGTGAAGGGTAGGGCCAAGCATTTTCTTAAGCTTCCAAGGTGATTCTAACGTGCGTGTAGGTAGAGACCCAATGCAGTAAAGAACTATTTTCTGGGAAATGACCAAGGATACTGTTAGACTTGTACGTCAAATTTACAGAATTGTTCCAAGAAGCATACTGTATTAATAGGAATAGGGTCTTCAGAAAGGTTCAAGAAAAAGGAGCGAAAGTTATGTTTCTCTTCCAGGTATTTACAACACAGAGATTTATAGGCATTATCATTTATGAGAGGGGAAATGCAACCCCTCAAGTGAGAAATCACACTGCAGGGATACCTGGGTGGCTCAGTCAGTTAAGCATCCAACTCTTGATTTCAGCTCAGGTCATGATCTCGGGGTTGTGAGATCGAGCCCTGTGTAGGACTTGGGCTGGGCATGGATCCTGTTTAAGATTTTCTCTCTCCCCTATGGTGAGTGCTGTGAAGTGTGTAAACCTGGCAATTCACAGACCTGTACCCCTGGGGATAAAAATAATAAAAAAAATAAAATTAAAAAAAAAAGATTTTCTCTCTCCCTCATCTTTTGTCCCTATCCCCTCTTCCTATCAAAAGAAAGAAAGAAAGAAAGAAAGAAAGAAAGAAAGAAAGAAAGAAAGAAAGAAAGAAAGAAAGAAAGGAAAGAAAGAAATCACATTGCAAAGCTGGAACAAACTGCTCTGGGTACCCTAAGGTAGATTCCAGAAGAGAGTAACATACATGATGTGCTGGCATGGTATCCCAGGCACAGGCACAGAAGTCAAACCAGCATGGTTGGTTGTCTAATTCTGTCATTTAGCAGGTGTGAACATTCAGGATTTAACTTCTTTATCAAATAAAGATAACACAACCTACCTCAGAAGGACTTGTGAGCAAGGCCAGGTGACCAGTAGAATCTCACAGGGTCCCACACTCAGATAGGCCTTTTGTTTGCAGTTTTATTGTTTTGTGATCACTGTCTTAAAATTCTTGATAATTTTATTGTTTTGGTAAATGAGGTCTTACAGGACAAAGCACTAGATGCTTAGAGCCTAGGTGTGCATAGGGGTCCTGCCTACCCATCTTCCCTGGAAGACTTTTTCAAGGATGCTCTCCTCACTCACCAGCAACAACTGTGACCCTCAACCCTACTTGGGCCTGGGCATGGTTTGGGGTCTGATTAAAATGCCCTGCTTGCCAAGTCACGGGGCAGAGCCCTGGGCTCTTCTAAGGGTCTACACTTGCCCCTCACTTCTTCCTCACTTCTCTTAATCAAGTAACTCCATGCCGGGGGGAGTAAGTTACTAAATAACTAATACACAAGACTATCACAGGTAGGGAAACAAACCTGGGAAAAGAAGAAAAAGCATTCTTCCTGCTTTTTGAACGAGGAGCCTGCATTTTCATTTTGCACTGAGCCCTGCAAATTACATAAGCTGCTTGTGAACCATAGATTTGTATCATAGATAATTTCTGTGCATACATCAGAAAGAAAACATGAGACAAATAGATTAGCTCTGTCAGAGTGGAAAGCCTAGCCACTTTCTCAAAAAAGCTCATTGTCTTTATCTCTGTCAATGTGTTGTTCCCTTTCAACAATGCAAGTGGTTAATTATTGATGGACATGTCTCTATCCAGTTTTATCTAAGAACTTTGAGGATAATCTAGAACATGTTTTGGATGCTTTTCTTCTGACAGTTTCTATTTTCTAGATGCTTTGGAACAGGACTAAGGTGGGGTTCATGACACAGCAATTAAATTCATTGGACCTCATCATGCAAGAACCAAACAAAGTCTCTAAACCACTGAACCACAAGATTTGCTTTGTAAAGCAATGGAAATGACATTTTCCTCTAGGGAGACTTCCATCCAGAATACTAAGAAGTTTCTACTCTGCAAATGATTTGAGACTTTGAGTTACTTTAAAGTCTTTTTATTAGAAATAGGACATAAATTAAAAAAATCAATGTAATATCCTTTAGAGCCATCTGGTTTTGATTTTTCTGCTGTACCTCCTTGAGAACTCAAAAGAGCCAAAAAGAGAAGGAAGTAATTGTTCTCTGTACACTGCAGCTGCCAAAATAGTCACCATTTTTTTTCTACATTCACCTGTAAATGAGAACCAGCACTCAAAACAATACATGTTTTATTAATCTAAAGGCGTATTAGCCAAATATGGAATGATTTGGATTGCTATGAGCCAATGATAATGATACTTGGTCCTTTTAGATTCCAGTAGTTGGGCAATGTAATTTCTCATGTCCAGGGTAATAGTAACAAAAGCAAAATAGTGGTGCTGTTAAAGAATAGTTCTGTTAGATTACTGCTTATTCCTAGTTCCAATTTTTATAGCACCACATTTTTCCCCTTCATCTTTCCTTCTGTAGAATAAATACAGTATTTCCAAGTCTTATCATTTTTCAAGATAAAGCTCTTTAATCTATGCTTATGGTCATCGATGTCTGCAGAATCCCCCCCAACCTGCATCTTTGAGTTGTTGACTTCAGGAATGATGTGTACATAATTCATATGGATGAATAGGCAATTTTGTGACTGAAATTCTGTGGCTATGCTACTACTCCTGTTACAGTTATCATGCAAAAGAGATACTGTGAATAAAACAGAGTCTTCTATTAAGTCTCATTTCATCTTGAGAACCAAATTGGGCGAATATCTCATCCCTATTTTGTCCAGAGGTTATGTGACTTCCCTAAAGTCACACCTTAAATATAAATATACAAATATATTTATAAATAAATATATATATATTTATAAATATATATATATTTATAATATGTTATAAATATATATATATATAAAATACACCTTAAATATAAAGTCACACCTTAATAGCAATGATGAGATTTGAGCCTAAGCAGTCCGGATCCTGTATTCTCAAACACGGTGCAGTGCTCTCCCTACAGTGTCTGATTCTTTATTCCATAGACCCTACTTTATACCTGTTTGTCTTGCCCATATTCCCTTGCAGCCTTCTAGCAGGGCTTGAATTCTCTGTGTATTGTCTCTCCGATACACTCCTCAAAGGCAGGGAAAAAGCTTTCTCTTTCTGTTTTACTTACCCAAAGGGCTTATTACTAAAGACAGACCACAGAGCATTTCTGGAGAAACTCCCTTGAGGCTCTCAACAGAGAGTAATGGAAATAACAAACACCCAAGAGTAATATTACCTAGGAAACATCAAAAATATTCCCCATCCTCACTTCTCTTAATCAATACTTTCTATTTATTCAGGCCCAAGCTTATGAAGGGTGAAGATTTTCTTGATGAAGAGCAAGCCCTCTGGCTACTAAAGCTGACATCTAGAAAAATCACAATGCTTGGATTCAATATTCTGCACTCTAACTCCCTAATAGACTCAAGCAAATGGCAATGAATACACTCAGCCTTTTCTGAGCTTCTAAAAAACATCCAACCATTGCATTTCTCTTTAATTTCTTTTCTAATTATCGGACTGCATTTTACTTGAGCCCAGTAGAATTTTAAATATGAGAAAAGAACATTAATGAGTAGGCTTAAAATGAAGAGGAAAATGGGAAATTGGTATTTTATTTGATTTTTTTTTTATCAAGTCATCTACTTTCAGTGATTGAATCAGTTTGCTAGCTGGAACAAGATTTCTGGGTGAATGACTTTCACTAAAATATATGGGGTGCATTTCAACAATGGTATACGTTCACAAATGACCACTATTCTTATCCCAACATCACTCAGCAGAGGGAAATGGTGTTCCTGGATTACCAAACCCGGAAGAAAACAGAAACAAAAGAAAAATACATTATGTGGCATACCTTCTTTCAGCTTTTCCAATCTGGAACAGACCGCTCCCATTTTAAGAAAATTACTTGGAGTGCAAAGGATACTTCAAAAAGAAACAGACAGATATGCCCTGATCCTCCTTGACATTATAGCAATCAAATTTTAGATTAATTTTCTTCTTACACAGAAGCAAAATACAGCACGGGAACAGCCTGTCTTCCTCTGGCTTATAATAAACATTTGCCACTTAGTATTCGGGATCCAGTTGGATTTTTTTTTTCTTTTAATCTTTGGCAATTGACACAAACATATATATCTTTGATAAATTATGGCAAGCCAACAGGGAGAGAGCAACTCAGAAAAGGTGCTCAGGTCCCAGCAGCCAAGCAGGCAGGAGAGCAGAGATGGAGAACCATAATCCATGTGTCCTGAAGGCAAATATACAGCAGGTATACAGTTTGTTGCCCCACTGTCTCGCCGCTCTGCCTTCTGCCCTAGCCTTCCAAGCTTAGCCCCAGCTGGGTGAGTTTGTTCGTTCAGCCATTCTTTCAACAGGTATTCACTGAGAGCTCACCCTGTGGCTGGCATTAGTCTTCATATAAGGAATATAATAGCCGTCAAAACATATATGGTTAGATACAGGACAGAAGAATAAGCAGAGAATTCATAGTGTGGTAAGTGGAGGGGAAATTCAAGTGGCTATAGAAAGGGCATCTGATGCAGACTTGAAAGATCGAAAGAAGTTTCCCAGAGGAAGTATGTCCTGATTGAGGAAAGGAGGACGAAAAGTTAGACAAATGAAGAAGAACTGGAAGAGCAATCAAGAAAGGAACTAGCATCAGAGGATCAGAAGATCAGAGGTGGGCAAGTTCAAGAAACTTGAAATTCGATCTGGCTGAGGCCTTGAATGTAAGGAAGAGGACAAAACATGAAATGAGAAGGGTAAGCAAGTTCTATTTATTGGCCAGGATTATCTAGGTTATACTCAAATAACAAATACCGAAATATCAAATGATGATTTGACACAGCAACAGTCACGTCTCATTCACGATCTATGTCCAGTGTAAGCTGGGGACAAGTCAGAAGTGGTGAGGTCGGGTGCACCGTCACTTTGGAGTCTAAGATGATGGCCACCTGTCGTCTTGTAGCTGCAATACCAGGGAACAGTGGGCTTTCTTCATCACCTCAACAGGGAAAGAGACGCCTGAATATCTTTTATGTATTTCAGCCTGGAAGAGACACCGATCACATATACCCATGGCTCGCTGGCTAGCACAACTTTACATGTGTCCTGCCCCGATTACACCAAATCTGCAGTTTTTCTCATTATATAAATGTGGGTGTCTCAACGCATTGCTCTAAAAAGAAAGTTTTCCAAGAACCAGAGACCCCATTCCTACTGTTGAGTTTCTGTGCCACGTTGCACATTTGTAGGCACCCAGCTAACACCTCAAAAATCCAGATTAAAAAACAATAAAATCAAACTGAATGCGTTTTCTGGAGAGAGGTGACTCTGCAGATGCATATCACAAGGAAAGAAAATAGCATTCTTCCCTAGAGCACAAAACTATTTTTATGTTCAAGCTGCTCTCTTTTGGTAGAGACGTCATAAGCATCACCAACCTGAATCTGCCATGTTTGACAGGTAGAATCTTACATGATTGACTCAAGAAGATTCACTTTCTAAATACATTTTTTTCAGTCTTCATAGGAAAGTTATAAGGAAGCATTTTTATTTGTCATGTTGTAAGTTGGCCAACAAGGTAATACTGTGTGTCATCGTTACATCAAGATGAAAAATTGTTGTTTACTTTTTTTCCCCTAAATACATGTGCCCCTGATCCTCATTCTACAGGTCACAAGTTTTTTCCTTTTACGTTGGTGGTTTTGTTTTAAGTCTCATACAGGTTTAAATATTTTCAGTAACTTTATATCAACACAGAAACTATTTAGAATTGGACCTCACTTTGCAGAGGGAAAGCATGGGAATTTTTTTTTTTCCAGTTGAGAAGCTAAGAAGTGGCTATTAAAAGTGATGGGTATTTTGCCTGTGTAGTAACAGTGAGACATCCCAATATAAAATCTTTTTTTTTCTTTCCAGTCACAAAGATATGCTCAATGCTGATAACCTTAGAAAACACCACATCAAAAAGGATGACATTGAAATCAGTTTTTAGGTCCGCTATGGCATATTGGTTCACAACTCTATTCCAATGCCCTATGCCACTTTCAGACGATGGAGAGCTCTAGATTAAAAGACACATGGAGCTTGGTGTCCATGTGTGTCCTAGCTTCCACTAAGGAGATATACCCACACAGATTTCGAAGATAGAAAGAGGTTGTGTCTACGCCTCTACTTCTTGCTGTCAGGCACAGTCCTGCTGGCATTGGTTTTTCTGTTAGTAGTGCTAACAGAGATAACAGTGAGTGTTCCCTGCCTTAGTGGCTGCACCATTTTGCTAGTATGGATCTCCGCTGAGTTCATCTAGTCCTGGAGCCAGTGATCATGGCGGCAGTTTCAGATCATGGCAGAGAAAGCAGCTGACTTTGCAAGTCTAGGAGTCATTTCTGGAAACTCAGTCAAGAACCTGCTTCTCTAGCTCTTCCAATGATTTTGTGAGCACTGAAGTCTCACATTCATTTCTTTCCTAGAATATTTTTTTTTACTTGCAACTGAACCCAAATTGTCTTAATGATAATCTCATAAACCAGAGGCAATCGCTATTAGCCTTTCATTGTCTCCCTTTATATATGGATACATACAGGTTTTTTCTGGAATGGTATAGAATACACTGGTTTTTTAGTCTAAATCTTCCCTTAACTATAGACCATAAACATTTTCCTTAATCAATATACTCACTCCTATAACATAATTTTAATATTTAAGTTATTCCATTGTGTTGTTATACTACAGTTTATTTAACTAATCTCATATTTTTTAGATCACTATGCTCATGCTCAACTTTCAATATTATAAAGCACTGGCAAATATTCTTAATATTCATGAAAATAATAATGTCTTTGATGTCCTTCAAAATTTTTCTAGGCATGGTAGTGCTAAACCAAAGAGTATGCTATGTCTTCCGTCACTTATGTTATCAACATTCCCCTTAGAAAGTAACCCATTTTACTCACACTAGGAGAGCAGGTATAAATTTCCTTAGCTGGAAAAGAGAAGGCTTAACAATTATGTGAACAATATGTTCTGTAAACTATATGCTATGTAAACTATATTTTCCTATATATATATAGGGAAAATAATTGGAAGAAAATACCCACAAGAGTAACAGTGATTTTATAAGTGTTGCAGGCTTATAGATGATTTTTAAGTCTTTTTCCTATTCCTAAAGTTTCTGTCAGATCACTTTTATCATTTAAAATGCATGTAATAATTATAATAAAGCAAGTAAGTCACCCTTCTTTAAATATGTGTCCGTTAGTAGCTGTGGCAGATGGAAATATGCCATACAGTTGTAGGAGAGGCTAAAACATCTGGAAATTATTTACAATGCAAGAAAAAAGTTTACAATGGCAAATAAACAGGTGGATTAGTTTAAACTCACTGATAACCTCTGTACCACTGTCACATGGGAAGAAGTTTGAGTCATAGATTATGGTAGTAAATAGGTAGTCACAATACACTATATTCTTCTGGCTAGGAAAATACTTTCTTCTGTTCAAAATGTAACTACTACACTTAAATTACATCATTAGATATTTGACCTTGGTACTGAAAGATGACATCTATACCAAGACAAACTTTGCCTTCTTTTCTAGACCCTGCTCATCTGGGAAATAACTTCTTTGTAATTAATATCAAACAAATGGATTTTCTCAGTAAAATTCACCCAATAGAAAGCCTTTTCAATACAACTTGTGATGCTGTTTGAAATTGTTGTTCCTAAAAAACAAAGGTTACTAAAACTTACCTCATCACCATAGGTTTGCAAAGCCACATATTCATCTGGAAAAAAATTAAGTTGTATCAATATATGGCCATGATAACTATAATTACAGCAAGAAATTTTATTAAAATGCAGGTGACTAGTTGATACTACCAGTCCATCTTGTCCAAACCTAGACAAGCAATCAATGGAGCCCAGACACTGGCCCCAGAATATGGCATTATATCCAAAAGCATTGGGCTTTCTAGGAAAACAGAAATCTCTCTCTCTATGCCATTAAATTGAACATTAACAAAAAGTCACTAAGGAATAATATTGTTTCTTTAATTCCAAAGATGTTCTTTTCTCACTACATGACACCTTTTAAATATTATATCATGTTTTCCCTCTCATGGTGGACCTACCAACACATATGTTAAACTGTCTGGTAACTTATTAAGGCAATTCCCCAAATGCCACTATTTTTCAGTCATTACTATTTCTCCTAATTTTCAAAAAGAAAAGGAAAACATAAAATTGGACCCATGCATGTTGTATTTCCTCTGCAAAATCTATTAAATTGGGTAGGTAATCATTTTAGAATACATAGAATGCCATCCATGTTGTAAAGAGCTTCATATTTCTAAATACATGCATATAGAATATCTCTTCACTATAAATCCTTCCCAGAAATAATATTGATTTCAACAGTAAACTTTAGTTATCCAGGGAGCACCTGGCTGGCTCAATCAATAGAGCATGTGACTCTTGATATTGGGGAAAAAAAACCAAAACTTTAGTTATCCCCAACTTTTTGCATGTATACACACATGCACACACACACACATACACGCAGAGTGTTGGATATGTCTTACGCCGCCCCCCTTCAGATTCTCCTCACTTCACTTCTTTTATTCCATCCACGGGTGAGGCAATCAGTCCATGTACCTTCAAACACTTCAGTGCATGTGGCCCTTGACAGTGCCTTGCCTCAGACCAGTCCCAGAAGCCTCTTGCCTTCTACCCAGGTGTTCTGCATTGCTGCCACTATGTGGGCTGAAATAGAAGCAGGCTTTGCATCCGTGCATGTGCTACCCAGAAGAGCAAAGCCAATTATTTGACCAGCAATGGTCAAATAGGTCCTTATCAGAGAAAGACAGTCTTAAGACACATTTTATGTGGCTGAAATGATTGAGCAGCTAGTTGTCTGTGGAGATATCTGCTTGACAGTACATTCTCATTTTGCATCCCTCTTATTTCTTGCTCTGTTCCACCTATCAGACTTCTTTGCTCCCTAGGCTCATCTTCCTCAATAAAGTGTTTAAAAACAAGTCTTTGTCTCAAGCTCTGCTTTCTGGGGAACCCAAACTAAGACATAACTCTATAGTATACGGTTATATATAGGACTTGCAATAGTCACATACTGTTAGGTTTCTACAGTGCTGGGGTGAGTAAAAATCAACATCATCACCATCATTAGCCTTGAACAAATGGAAGAGATTATTTGAGCCAATGATCTTCATAAGTTGGTGTGAGATCCACATTCTAATTAATGAGCTAGTCATAGACATATGTATTTCAAGTTTGAAAGACTACTTAAAGTTGCCTGCTTTTGTTTGCTTAGAATGAAAATTTTAAGTACCTTAAAAAAGATGGATTTCTTAGCAGAACTAGACCTATAAATACAGAGAGCAAACTGATGGTTGCCAGAAGGATGGAGGGAAGGCATGGGCAAAATGGGTGAAAGGGAGAGGGAGAGGCAGGCTTCTAGTTATGGAATGAATAAGTCATGGAAATAAAAGACACATCACAGGAATATATGATGGTGACAGGTGGTATAGATACACTTGTAGTGAGCATAGAAAGTGTACAGAGAAGTTGAAACACTGTTGTACACCTGAAACTAATATAACACTGTGTGTCAACTATACTTGAATTTTTTTTAAAGTTTTAATTAAAAAAAGATGGATTTTTTTTCTATCTTTCCCAAGGCAAAAGAGGAATCAACAACTCATAGGTTCATACCCAGAAGAAAAGGAACATACACCTTGCTTAACACACACATGCACAAGCATGCATGTGCCCAGACTGACAACTGCATATCCACTAGGGATAAGAACACACCACCAGAACAGATTGGACTAAACACAGAGACAGACATTTTGAACAGGGGCTTTTTTTTAATCCAGCTATCTCCCACTACCTGATGATTGCAATGCAAATTATGCCCTTGTGAAAAAAATGAGATACATGACAGATTATATTAATTCTGCTAACTAAGTTTGACAAAGACAAATCAAAAGAACTAGAATAAACATTGTAATTATACATTAAAATAACTTCTAATATCTGTATAGTACTTCATAGCTTCATAACTTTTTTCATCTAAGTTGTCTTATTTAATCCTTCAACTCTGTGAAATAATTGTTTTTACCATCCCCACTTTACAAGTAAATAAAGTTCTGAAGAGGTACATAGCCCGCTTGGGGCACAATTTACCACCTGTGCTGAAAGTCAGGATCTGCGTGACTGTTTCTTGAGCTACACTTTTGAACTCGTTTTACCTCAGTTTTCTCTGGTTATCCATTAAAATCCCCTTCCATATACCAGCTTCTCTCTTAACTACTAAATGCTTTATTATCTCCATTGTTCTATAAATGAATGAATGAATAAGGTATTTATATGTTGGGACCAGATAGTAGTCATTCAACAGTTTTGAAAGAATTAAAAGGTGAGATTATAGAAATGCAAAAAATTTCCAATCAATTTTACAATTAGCCAGATGTTTAATGACTCTGTTGGGTGTTGAGTTATAAACGCCCTTATTATTATGAATAAATCTATTATAATAAATAGATTTATTATTTATTTTGAGAGAGAGCACACACACAAGCAGCGGGAGGGGCAGGGGGAGAGGATATTCAAGCAGACTCCCCACTGAGCATGGAGCCCCAAGGGAAAAAAAAAGCTTAAGAAATTTCACAAGTTATCAAGTTGGTCAGAAAAATTAAGATATGAGCTTCTTCATAAGCAAGGTAAGGTTCTATTGTGAACTAAATTATCTTCTCCCCAAAATTCGTGCAGCAAAACCCTAGCCCCAGTACCCCAGAATTGTGACTGTGTTTGGAGGTGGAGCCTTTAAAGTGGTAATTAACTTAAAATGAGGTTATTGCAGGTGACTAGTGTCCTTATAAGAAGTGGAAATTTGGACACAGACATGTCCAAGAGGAAGAACATGTGAACATACAGTGAGCAGCCAGCCATCTACAAGCCGAGGACAGGGACCTCTGAAGAAACCAACCCTTCTGACACCTGGATCTCAGGCTTCTGAACTCTGAGTAAATACATTTCCAGTGCATGCTGCCCTGTCTGGTATTTTGTTATGGCAGCCCCTACAAAGTAACACAGGTCTAGAGCTAGACAGAAAGAATATAAATAATAGGGAATAATGGGTTCAGAAAAACAAAAGAGAATATATGGTCAGCCTAATGCGGTTCTAACAGACAAAAAAGCCATCAGACCACTCAGCAGTGTGAGACAATAAGTTGAAAGCACAATAGATGTTCTTATCCTTGGTGCATTAATGCACCATGTATATTCACTCAAAAGTCATGTTGGGCAGCACATGTTTAAGCACAATGCACAGGAGGTGGTAACTCTTGCTTAGTCTATAAGAATGAAATACAAAGAGAATGAAGAAAAAGAAGAGCAAGAGGACTCAGGGACAGGACAGGAAAGAGCTAACAATTACCCGTGTTAACCCCATTTCCAGGACCAGCCTATGAGTAACTAAATTTAATATTATTGTCCCCACTTCTCAAAGAGGGAAACTGAATCATGGGGAGATTAACTAAATTGCCAGGAATCCCACAGTAAGTTGGAAGAGCTAGAATAAATAATAGATCCATAAGAAAAAAAAAAATCACAAAAAATAAAAAATAAAATTAAAAAGCCTCTATTTGCTAGTACTACTCTCACATTTTGTTACTGACAGAACAGAAAAGAACTTTATCTTACTTTACATTTTCAGAGAGAGAGGGAAGGATATTGGCTGATTCATTTCTTATCTTCTTGTATTTCTCTGCACTCATTTTTTAAATAAGCAAATGTAACACACATTCAATTTAGTACATGCCAGGCTTATTCCAGCAAAACAACCCATTGTCTTTTTCAGATTGTACCCTTGACCTCACTGCAAAATAAACACAATCTTGTATAATAGGGGGAGAGAAAGGAATAGGAAAATTTGAATGAACTGTGTGGTTTAACCTTCGTGAAAGCATGGCTTATGTTTCGAACAATGATTCTTTGTGGTTCCCTCAAATCTTATTTAGGTACAGAACTCTTGGTGGCTACTATGTGCTCTGAAACTGCTACATGATTCCATTGCAATAGTAAATATGCAAACCAGTGAATAAACAACAATATTTTGTAAATCTGCCTTCATTAATGGAAAAGATCATGTCAGCACCACTATTTCAGTACAGGAATACTCAAAGATGGTGCATGAAGAAATAAATTGTCAAGATCATAAAGTGCAATTATTTTAAAATTATTTTTGGCAACAAAAAATAATTTGGTCAGTGCTCTCTGGAAATAAAGCACATTAGTGATAAGTACATGTTTCCAAGTTTAACTCCTTTTTCTCTCTCCCCCACCCTGCCAAAAAAAAAAGTGAGAGAAAAATTTTTTTATGTTGAAATTAAGCTAGCCTGAAGGAGAGGTACCTTCTGTGAATGCTAAGTAGGGAGACTGTGGGAAAAAGAAGGGAAAAGACCCTATGGGTCTCAGAAACCACATAAAGATAAAGAATAATTCTAAAGCTGAGGGATTTGGGCCCCTTCTTTGTGAATAAGCCTCTTTGGACTTTGCTACATAATATTTATTGAGCTCCCAAGTGTGTTTGCTGCAGGTGGGTTCTTTTAAAAGAGAAGCACAAAAATCTAAAGTTTAAAAAATACTACATTTTAGAATAGTTGAAAAAAGGATGAGAAAGTTTCCATAAAACTGGTTTCACTCTTACCTCAAGGTACATGATTTACTGCCAAATTTGCCACTCAATGTCACTTATACTTTTTTATTAAGTAGGGGCCATATTACAGATAAATTGAATTTGTTTTATTGAAAATCAGAACTGAATGAGTTCAGATAATATCCTCTCACTTTCTTAATTCACTTGCAATTATTTGAATTCTAACAATGTGAGTTGGAGAATATGCACTACTTTTACTTTTCCTTTGGATTACAGGTAATCTGAAATAAACGGATAGCTTCGGTTCAACAGACAAGTAACATGACTAAGTACTGTCAGACATATTTGTTTTATATGATTTATTTGTAACATAGAGATGCTCTTAATGGTCAATCTTATTCGGGTTTCAAAAACCATGACATTTTCAAGTTATCTTAGTTGGTTTTGGCTTAAAGAAATGCAAGGAGGGGAAGGACCAAGAAGTTGTGCCTTAGCAACTACTCAACCAGTCAGCTGGAACCATAGGTCATTCAGGACATACGATATCCTTGGAGGACTAACAGCAGCTCTTACAACCAACAGGAAAACCTTCAAAAGTCCATTCAGTAGTAAATTTTTGTTGCTGTCTGTGCCAAGGACTCTATCCCAACTTGGACTAGGTTGATCTTAATCTCTGCTTCAACTATTTCTGTCGACCTAGAGTCTCCCCACTTGGCCTTTCTCGCTTCGGGTTATCTGTCTTAAGGCTTTTACTGTCCTATGACTTCTGAAGCCTCAAATGGGTCTCTTGGCTTCTGCTCCTTTAAGTTTTTCTCCAAAGAGAGCTAGTCACCACCCAATACTGACCACCCTTATTGGGCACAGTTTAGTAACAGAGCATTTCATCGGCCAATGGCTGGGGATTTTACTCTCCAGATTGCTTCACAGGTTAATCCTTTCAACTAAGTCAACTGACCCATAATAGCAGGAGTCAAGTGACACGTGATGATCTGATGAGCTGGCTGGTTGTTTTGTTTGGTTTTGTTTTGCTTTGTTTGCTTTGCTTTGTTTTGTTTCTTTACAAAATGAGGCTGTGGACACAGAAACCTCTCAGGAAAGGACCTTAGGCATTGTAAGCACACAGGGCAGCATGAGCTCTCTCCAGCGCATGCCTTCTTTTAAGAAATCAATTATATTAATGTTTAAAAATGCATAAAAACAACAATGCTGGTTTCAGTCTCTAACACCAAAGTTGTGACTGCTTCATTAATTTCAGGATTTTCTTGCTCTCAACATAGACGTAATTCTCTGTTAATATATTTCTACATAATTTTGATAAAGATTTCATATTCATTCTAAAAAATTACCCTTGTCTTGTTTACTTCTTAATCCCCAGCATCTTGCAGAGTGCCTGGCATAGAGAAGATATTGAATAAAAGTTTAATCAAATCAAATCCATGAAATAAATCAATAATGACAAAACTATTTGGGTTGATTTTACCAAGGAGAGCCTCAGCTTCAAGCCTGAGAAGTGAGAAAACCTGTTTGGCAGGAGCAGGAGTCCCAGGCATCAAGTCTATTGGGCAAGTGCACTGTTAACTTAGAGACAAGAACATTTCCTTATAAGTAGTTAACTTCTTCAGGGTTCTAGGAATGGGGGGAGGGCCAAAAGAACAGGAGCATAGCAAAGGCTCTTCCAAAAAGTGAAAAAAGTAGAGACATCCAGAACCTTTAATGAACAAGTGACCTTGTTAGACAACAGTGAACATCCTCTTATTTTACTATAAGATGAAATACAGTCAACTGTCCCACATGAACATATTCATGTTCATGTTCTTACAAATTCATGTTCTTACAAATATTTCTGTTTCTAAAAATGTTATAATGCACATGTGTTTCCAGGAACTTTTTAGAGAATGACGTTTTATCCTGGGGAATTTCATATGGAGATTCCATTACACTGGCATTATTGGTCATCCAATCTTGAAAAACTAATATTATGGAAATAAAACAAATGCAATATTAATAAACATTTGATGAAGCCATAGTTAAAAGGCACAGTGAATATGTAAATATAATTGGATGTTTATATCAACCTGGTCACAGGTAAATTCAATAAATTTTTCTATAACAATGTCCTGATCATACACAGGCATAAACTCAGAGTTGTTTGCATTCTCTAGCTATAGGACATTTAAGATTTATAGGATTTTATAGGATTTTTTATATAGAATCATCCTACTGGTTCTACTAGGATTGGTTTATTAGGATGTATACATATATTCATTCTGTGTATGTGTATATATGTGTCTATACAGGTCCTTTTCCTTCTTTTTCTTTAGAGAATACTGACTAACATAGGTAATAAAAAAGGATGTTAACCTTAAAAATGTTTGCCATTGGGGGCTGGCAGCCATGGTGTACCTGGGAAGGTAGGACTGAAGTCAGGTGAATACAATACTAAGGATGCAATACAGGTTATTTTTGAGAAAGAAAAGGGTAAGAAGATGTATATTATATATCAAATCTGTGAGATGACATAGAAGAAGAATTTAGGAGGGAGCTTATAGTACTAAATGCCTAAATTAAAAAATAATAAAGGTTTCAAAGCAATGACTGTAATTTTCACCTTAAGAAACTAGAAAAATAAAAAAATCTAACGAAATCCAATGTGAATATAAAAAGAAAATAATAAAATCCAAGCATCAATTGATTAAATTGAAAACAAAAACAATAGGGAGCATCTAGACACCAAAAGCTGATTGGGAAGATCAATAAAATTGATAAAACCCTAGCCAGACCGGTTGGAGAAACAGCGAGAAGGCACATATCAACAATATCTGAAATAAGAGAGTTGACAATAGAACAGGGAGAAACTTAGCATGCTACTGTGTACTGCTTCTATTTCCCTTCCTGCTGTGACTTACAGCTTAGAAACTTCTGCTTAGCCTTGCACATAGGCATGGTACAGCTAAGATCTGCAAAAACTGCTTTTTACCCGAAATCCCCCTCATCCAAGGAGATAAGGAGATATGTAGGGAAATGGCTATTTTTAAGATTTACAGGAATGACATGACCAGACTCCTGTACACAAAGAGCAACTGACCAAGGACAGAGAACTTACATGACCCTCAGATGTAGACCCTCACATGTCCACAAATGTCAGTCACCTTTTGACTCCAACCGCTTTTTACTTTCCCCTTTTGCTAACATAAGAGAAGTTCAAATTTCATGCTGGAGTGGGGGGAGGGTGGTAAGAAAATAGTCCACCACCTCCTTAGTTTGCAGGCTTTCCAAATAAAGTCACTTATTTTTTTTACCCCAACATCTTGCCTCTGAACTCATTGGCCTGCCACACCACAAACAGAGCAAGCCTGGACTCAGTCGTAACATCACTATAAATTCTACAGATAGTAAAAAATAGTGGTGGATGGACATTAAGATGTCCCCCATGATCCCCACATCTTGGTGTTCATGACTTTGTATACTCCATTCCCCTTTAGTATAAACAGGACATATGATGTACTTTTAACCAGTGGAATGTAGTGGAGGCAATGGGAGGTATAGGATTATCATGACTATCTTACTCGAGTGTCTCTTTCTTCATTGCTGGCTTTTAAGAAACATTTCTTATTCAAGCTCCCATGAATCCTCTGACTACAAGTGAATTCTGCCAACAACCCGATAAAGCATGAATGCAAATGCTTCCCAGTCAAGCCTCTGATGAGAACCCAGCCCTGGTCTATGCCTTGTCTACAGCCTTATAAGACCCTAAGCAGACGGCCCTGCAAAAGAACTGGACTCCTGATCCTCAGAAACTGTGAGATAATAAGTTTGAGATAATGTGTTTGTGGTAATTTGTTAAATAGCAATAGATAATTAATATAACTATGTGTGAGTTGATACTCATGAATTTGATAACTTAGATAAATTGACAATTTCTTTGAAAAATACAACTTACCCAATCTCGCCCAAGAAGAAATAGGTAACACAAGGAATCTACTATGAAGATTCTAGAACTAACATGTAAGGTTAGTAAGATTTCAGGATATATGACCAATATAAAAAGAACATATTGTATTTCTATATAGTTGCGATAAATATTCAAGAACCAGAATTCTTAAAAGTATCTTTTATAATATGAAAAATATTAAATACTTAGGGTAGATATACCTGACAAAGAGATACTAAATGTCTCTCTAGACTGATAAAATCTTTCCTTAGATAACATTAATGACCATCAAATGTTATCTGCTCCGTCTCTCAAGCTCTTTAAAATTGTTTTATATGTGTCTAAACTTCACAATCACGTATTCATTTTACGTAACTATCAGAAACAATCAATTTGTCTTTTGCTTAGTCTGAACTATTTCCAATTATGTAATTCTTAACCACTGGGCTTTGAGGTCAGACAACCTTATTGATATTCCAACATGACCATTAATAGTTGTATAACCTAAGACAAGAATTCTAATATTTTGTACCTTAATTTCCTGATTAATAAAATTAGGATAATAATACTTAATGGCTCTGGCCAAGAGATCATTTTTGTGTCAGCTCTGCCATTTCCTTACTACATGACTTGGGGCATTGTTTATTAATATTTCTGGTCTTCAGTATTACTTCATCTGTAATATAGGATGATAATAATACCTACATCATGATGTGGTTAGGAAGATTAAATGATAAAATTGTGCACCTGAAACTAAAACAACACCAAGTGTCAACTATGCTTCAATAACAAATTTTCTAAAAAAAAATTAAGTGACATAAAATATATAAAATGATTTTATATTGGTACTGGGCATGCAATAAATGTTAGTCTTTGTAACGTTGGGACAGGTTGATATATGCTCAACACATACAATGTTTCATAATGTTTGGAGGCTATAACTATTTATAACTATTATCCATAATTGGGCCATTCCAATATTCAGTACATAACACATATTTGTCAAAATGTTTTTATCTTTTCTAGACAGCCATTTAATCAAAAGTAGGACTTTATAATATAAAATTGAGTAGCCCTGATCAGATGAATATGTGAATATTTAATATGATCTTGAAATATGAGACACCTGAGACCATTCATTTTTTAAACTTTATTCAGCAGTAGACCTTTTTTTTCCCTCAAATAAAATTCTTCTTCTTGGAAGATTAGATAGATAGATAATCTCAAGAATATAAAGCAAATAAAAGGGAAGTTTCCTTTTTTTTTTAAGATTTTATTTATTTACTTGAGAGTGAGACAGCATAAGCCAGGGAGAGAGGAAGAGGGAGAAGCAGACTCTCTGCTTAAGCAGGGAGCCTGATGCAGAGCTCGATCCCAGGACCTCTGGGATCACAACCTGAGCTGAAGGCAGGCACTTAACCCACTGAGCCACCCAGGTGTCCCAAAAGGGAAGTTTCTTCATTGAATCATAAGCCCACAAGGCTGCATTTAGTGGGCATCTGTTATGTGCCAGGTACACTTCTAAAACTGTAGAAACCTTATGGTGGCTCTGGGATTCTCCTTAGAACCATAAAGTGCAATAAACACCGCTTAAAATCCACTCCTTTGGAACTGTAAACCACTTGAGAGAAGCTACAGGAGAAGAACTTCATGATGCATATCTTAACAAAATATCTGGTATAGCATTGGCCACTTAGTGAGCATTGAGTAAATCTTGTTAGGATTGGGTGGCTAAAAGGATCTAAGGAAATCTTAGAGCAACCCCATATGCTAGCAAGTGGCTGTTGCCTCCTACTACCCTGAGTGTTTCTCGAGATGCACAGCTATATCCATCTCTGAATGGCCTCAGGACTCCAGGAAACCCTTTCTGAAATTTACCAAAAATCTGACCAACTCTCCAAGGAATAATATTAACTGCCCCCAAAGATCTCCAAAGTTTTTTTGGTTTAAGTCTGTGATTGAGAATTTGCCCTGGCACCAGGAATTACGGCATGAGCTGACACTGAGACAGACACTCTCCTCGTTGTTTTCAGTTTTCAGTTTCAAGTTAGATATCAAGTAAGGGAACATCAAGTAAAGGGTGTAAGTAAGCAAGGGCATCAGAGATGAGATACACCAGGACATAACTAGTGTGTTATCTCTTTTCTAAATGCCATATCTCCTCCATTACTGAATTTCAAGATCTTTTCTTGAGGACAGAGTCTTTGATCTATAGTTCTATTGCATTGTTTATGCTACTAATGGTTTTAAGAATAATAAAATGATCTTTTACTGAGGCTTTATGAGGTGCTCAATACTGTGTTAAAGTACTTATCAGGCATTATTAAAAGTTCTAGTACTCAATGAATATTTGGCATTTAAAAACTCCAAAAGATTTTATGTAGAAACACAGATAAGATAAACAAACAAAACAGTTAAGAATAAATTGAGTTTTTATTATAATCTAATAGTAAGGGCCAAGAGAAAAACTAAAAATAGTGATTTTTCAAGATTGTTTTTATAGGCTTAATAAATGAGGGCAAATTAGGAACAAGAGGCATTGATTAGAAAGTTATTTCTTGTTTAAGTATATGGAGTGAGAATAGAAAATTTTAGAGGGCGTTATAATCCCTGTAAATCTTTATAAAAATTCTGAAAAAGACAGTTTCTGAATTAAAGTACCAATGTTGAACACCCTGATTAATAAAATATAAAGCAGCACCATATATTACAGAGGTTACTCATTCTTATGGAGATGTGTAAATTAATAATAATTCAATTCTTTGGCATCTAGTTCTACAAGACATCCTTGGTCTTTGCAAAACGAACTCTGAATACAACTTCTACATCTCAACAAGGGTAAATGATAATAAGAATAGTTATATGCTTTTCCTATATCTATGAAATCTTTCTTCTAAGAAATGGATAAATGATTATAAAATTAGTTCAAAAAAACATTAGTTCACATTTATGACATAAATGATTGTTTATCCTAACATCTAATTCTTACTTTCTTCTTACTTAACCAGATTTATCTGTGACAAATGACATTGTTTTATGAATAACATGAGCCCTGTTTTAACTAAGTGGGTCACTGGACTAGAAATAGAGATTCCTGTGCTGTATTTCTAGATTTGAGTAGTTTTGTGACCTTAGGCAACCTCTCAGCAAGAATCTCAAATCATCATAATCAAAATTAAAACATCAATTTCCATGTACAGGATGTAGTACATAAGAGCTATTATACGATTATCTTCCTTTATATCAATAATACAAGTTACTCCAAATAAAAGTAAAATAGCATAAAAGTATTTTTACATCAATGTCATATTTAATAACTTTTAATTGTTTAGCTTTAATCAGGTAAGATCATAAGCTCAAAAAGAATAGAGTTTTACCATTTAAAATTTGTAATTCTAATAAAAATACATAGTAGCTTCATGTATGTACATATGATTCATTTGTATTCAGCTAAATGTTCAAAATTATCTTAAATATTAGAAGTAAGAGAATTCACTGGTCTTGTAGCTGTTAGTAGTCTAGGTGGCTGTAGTAAGTATGGGGGGGGCAATCGAGAAGAGCGGGTGTTGGAATCACAAACCTTGCACTGCCTCTGCAAGGTACTGTTGCCTGAATGTGGTCAAATTAAACATCTCTAGCCTTCAGGAAATTAGAATATTCATACTATCTCATTTTTGGTTTGTTCTCTTTTGCAATGATTAAGTGAATTAATGGATATAAATTGGTCCAGGACCTGATGCACCTGAGGTGCTCAAAAAGTGTCAAGTTTTAAATTATTTTAAGAAATTTTAAATTATTTAATTTAATTATGTAATTTTAAATTATTTAATTTAATTATTTAATTTTAAATTATTTAAGAAATTTTCCTTGGTCTTTTTGTTGCCATTTTATATATACATATATATATGTATATATATGTATATATTTATATAAATTTATGTGAATTATAAATATTTATATTTATATAAATTATAAATTTTAAATATTTAAATCATAAATAGTTTTATTTATGTAAATTATAAATATGTAGATCTATATAAATTTATATGAATATAAATATAATTCTAATTTACACAAATTTATGTAAATATAAATATTTATAATTTACATTGATTTATAAATTTATATATTTATGATTTGTATTATAAATAATATGTAAATGTGTAATTTATAATTATATATTTATAGATAATATAAATTTATAAGTTATAAATATTTATATTTATATAGATTTATAAAAACATATATTTATATTTTATGAATGTATATAAATTATAAGTGTTTATATTTATGTAAATTTATATAATTTGTATAAAACAAAAATTTTTATGATTATAAATATTATATACATAATTAAAATCTCCTAATTAGAATATCTCCCCATTTCTTGAGATAGCTAGAGGGACCACTACACCTAGAAGTCAAAAGAGCCTTCCTACGTATTATGCCATTACTTCATGAAGTTCTTAATTGTCAATAGATTTTACTTTTCCTCCATGGGTATTAGATAGGCAGTGTTGTGTGAACTCTCTTCAGATTCACCTGGGCCATTTGTTATTCTTTCATCTAATTTCATCAAATACATGGAGAAGGCATACTTCGGGGTGAGGCCATTTATTTCCTCTAAAAAGATAAGATAAAAAATTCAAAATGAAACAAGTTGTCCTCATTTCCTATTTTCCTGGCCATTGAGGAAAGAAGAAAGCTTATATGCTGAGGTCCTTTTTATTTGTATCTCACATTTCATCTCCTCTTCCATTTCCAAAAATGACGCAATTTAAAAAGAAAGGAAAAGAAACCAGCCGAGGGTTGAGTTAGGGTTGTCTTCCACGCCTCATCTCTGAATAAAATTACTGGGAGGCAGCATGATTCATCACCACTGTCTCAAGTGTTCCTAAGATAAAGAACTTCTGCCAGCACTGGAATACATGTTTATATTAAAAGAATTTAGCATTCCCTAGAGCACAGGTGAACAATCAATGGCCCAAGGAAATGCACCAAATGACATTGAGGGCCAAACTGAGAAGTAATGAATGTATATTTTTTATATACTCCATCTTGTCCTCTCCCGAGTCACTGCTTTATACCCCTCCTGACTCCCTTCAGGCGGCCACTAACAAATGAAATTGAAAATTCTAATAGCTGAATATGGTTTAAAGTGAACTCAGTCTGCTTACAAGTAGAGTGGTTTCAGTATTTTATATCCATAATCTCTGAAATGATATATACTGTAAAGGAAATTTGGGGGCACCTGGGTGGCTCAGTGGGTTAAAGCCTCTGCCTTTGGCTCAGGTCATGAACTCAGGGTCCTGGGATCGAGGCCTGCATCGGGCTCCCTGATCGGCAGGGAACCTGTTTCCCCTTCTCTCTCTCTCTCTGCCTGCCTCTCTGCCTACTTGTGATCTTTGTCTGTCAAATAAATAAATACAATCTTAAAAAAAAAAAAAAAAAAAAAGGAAATTTGAACTTACAGAAAAGAAATGAAAAGCCCAGTTTTTGTGAAAAACTTATATCAAACAATACTAAAATAGCTACTGAGTACATCTAGTGCCTGTTAAGTTACTGTCTCTTGACTACAAACCACCCTCTGTATTCTGCTTTGCAGTGCTGACTCTGAGACTCTGAAGACCACACTCTGCTTTCTTCAGCTGACACTTGGAGACAGTAGAAGGAGACAGCAAGGCAGGAAGAAGAAGAGAGACGGGCTTCTTTCTGTCTGTTTCCCATTTCTGTGAGCCTCACTCCCATTAATGCTCGTTCACCTTGAGAGTAGCAATTCCTTCCCGTGGCTGTAGCCGATGGTTCGCAGTCCTGCTCACATTCACCCAACCAGCCCAGCACACCACACCCCTCCACCACAAAAGCATCACCACCAGCTGAGCAACTCAAGTCTGAGTCTCTGTGCACAGGACCTGTCCTCTGAGTTCCTAAGTTTTTGTAATTCTCATGTCTTTGTTCTCTCAGTCCTAGGAGCAGCAGCTTCCTACAGTTGTCACCTTCTTGATGACTAGAATTCACTTTTTTAAAAGATTTATTTCTTTATTTCAGAAGAAAGAGAGAGAGAGTGGGGGCCCAGAGGGAAAGGGAGAGAGAGAATCTCAAGCAGACTTCCCACTGAGTGGAGTCCAACATGGGGCTCAATCCCATGATCCTGAGATCCCAGTCTGATCCCACATCCAGAGTCAAATGCTTGGAACCAACTCAGCCACCGAGGCGCCTCTAGAATTCAGTTTTTACCCTCTCAGTTACCTGGTTAACAAATGTATATTTAGTTAGCAAGTCTTCAAATTCTCTGTTTAGTTATCAGGTGTGATTTCTGTTCCCTGCCCAGATCTTAACTAATATACAATTTAACATATAAAAGGTGATATCATATAAACTGAGTATGCTGAGACCGTTTTTAAAATAAAATTGTATGGGGGTGTCTGGGTGGCTCAGTTAGTTAAGCAACTGACTCTTGATTTTGGCTCAGGTCATGATCTCAGCGTCCTGAGATGGAGCCCCATGCAGAGCTCTGTGTTCAGCAGGGGGTCTGCTTGAGATTCTGTCTCTCCCTCTGCCCCTCCCCCTGCTTGCACACTCGCTCTCTCTCTCTCTCTCTGAAAATAAATAAATAAATCTTTAAAATAAAACTATGTAAAAGTGGGGCAGGGAAAAAGCAAAAGGAATGTGTAATTGTCAGTGGTTGTAAGATAGAGTGAGGAGAAAAAGAGTAAAGGAAAGGAAGGGAGAGCTAATAATTCTTTTTACAAAGTAGAAATACAAGAAATTCTGTCCATGGTAGATACAGTAGGAGAAGTATGAGCATAATTTGAAGTCGTAGAGGTGACCAGTGGAAGTAGTAGGATCAGTGATATATGACAACAAAATGAAGAGAAGACCAAAAGAAGATACAGTGTAAGCAAATTAAATGATGTTATAACATAGTGGGATGATGTTGAGAGATGATAAATTGAAAAGCAATAGAATAAGCCCATTAGGGGCACCTCGGCGGCTCAGTCGTTAAGTGTCTGTCTTAGGCTCAGGTTATGATCCCAGGGTCTTTGAATCAAGCCCCACATCAGGCTCTCTGCTCGACGGGAAACCTGCTTCTCCCTCTCCCACTTCCCCTGCTTGTGTTCCCTCTCTCAATGCCTCTCTCTGTGTCAAATAAGTAAAATATATTTTTTTAAAAAGTCCATTATTTTTTTTGTGAGATTAAGAGTCACTTATGGTTTGTCTCCCTCCCAATCCCATCTTGTTTCATTAAATCTTCTCCTACCTCCTTCACCCCCGATGTTGCATCTCCATTCTCTCATATCAGAGAGATCATATGGTAGTTGTCTTTCTCCGATTGACTTATTTCGCTAAGCATGATACCCTCTAGTTCCATCCACGTCGTCGCAAATGGCAAGACTTCATTTCTTTTGATGGCTGCATAGTATTCCATTGTGTATATATACCACTTCTCCTTTATCCATTCATCTGTGGATGGACATCTAGGTTCTTTCCATAGTTTGGTTATTGTAGACATTGCTGCTATAAACATTTGGGTGCACGTACCCCTTCGGATCACTACGTTTGTATTTCTAGGGTAAATACCCAGTAGTGCAATTGCTGGGTCATAGGGTAGCTCTATTTTCAACATTTTGAGGAAACTCTATGCTGTTTTCCAGAGTGGTTGCACCAGCTTGCATTCCCACCAACAGTGTAGGAGGGTTCCCCTTCCTCCGCATCCTCGCCAGCATCTGTCATTTCCTGACTTGTTAATGTTAGCCATTCTGACTGGTGTGAGGTGGTATCTCATTGTGGTTTTGATTTGTCTTTCCCTGATGCCGAGTGATGTAGAGCACTTTTTCATGTGTCTGTTGGCCATTTGGATGGTTGCTGGGGGGAGGGGAGTTGGGGGGGTGGGGTTATGGACATTGGGGAGGGTATGTGCTGTGGTGAGTGCTGTGAAGTGTGTAAATCTGGCGATTCACAGACCTGTACCCCTGGGGATAAAAATATATTATATGTTTATAAAAAATAAAAAATTAAAAAATTTTTTTAAAAAGCCCATTATTTACCTATATCAAGATGAAGCCATAAACATTAGGAAAAACAAATTGTTTATCTCTGAGGGACAATACTGGAGATATGCAGGAATGGGACAAAGGATAGTTGTCTTTCCCATTAGTACTTTCATTCTATTTTAAATATTTTATCAATATGTTCACATTTATTTTAAAAGTGCAAGGAAAGTGACTTTCACTTTTGCAGTAATGCAATATACTTCTTTTCCCTATTTCTCCCACTAATTACAATTAAAAACCCCGAACGTATTTAAAACAAATCTAAGAAAGCTCTAGAAGGTGCGGAGAAGAAGGTAGACTGGCTAGGAACTTCAGGACCCAAGAAACAACACACTGATGAGATCGCTGGGCTTTTTTCTGCCGTGTATATTACAGACCTAGAAGTGAAAAAGTCAGAAACTAAGAAACATCAATAAGCACAGACTAAAAAACCCCAACAGAAGTCTGCTCTTTCTAGCTAAAGAATCAGGAAAGGGTCAACCTAGCAAGATGGGAAATTTATAGAAAATAGCTGCTCTTCCCTAGCCAAACACAACAGAAAAGGCTGTGCCCTATCCCCACCCATGCCAGCAAAGGAGCTCAGCTCCCATGCTCACAGTATCCGTGGAGAATGCATGGGGGACCCGCACACCCACCGCAGCCCAGCAGTCATGAAGCACCTTTCCTCTTACCCTCTGCGGTGCTTACCAGAGGATGCCTGGTGAAGCGTAAGGACTTCTGCCACCAAGCAGAGATAATGAGGACACCCTCCACCCCAGCCACCTACCCTATGGTGTCAGTTGAAGCTCTGGAGAGAGCATTAGAAAGGCACTGAGGATTCTGGCTCCTGGCCAAAATCTTATTGTGGTTTTTCAGACCTGATCACGGGAAATTATAAATGCTTTACCTGGGGCAGGCATCAGTAGGGAAACCTGCCCTCCCCCACACCAAACTTGGCGCACAGTCAGTGTGCTGCAGACTCTACAGGGATTCAGGACTTGGGCCCACTGGCTGGTCTTGTTCTCATTCTTAGCAGCACCCTTAACCCAGGTGCTTCGGACGGGAAGTTTTCTTACTTGGGGAACCTGAAAACATTTTCTCTACTCTGACTTAGGACTCAGTTCTTTTCTACTTCTAATTCTTTCCCCCCTTCTACCCCCTGACTCTTGGATCCTTAAAACAGTAGCAGCCTTTTCTTCTGAGATTATACCCAGACCCCCAAATCTGCATTGATTGACCTGGCCCTCAACTGGCTCCCCATTCCATGGGGTAAAGCAGAAAAGGGGGGAGCCAACTATCTTCCCAGTTTAGACTTTTGTACACTGTGACAGTAAATGATTAAAGGTTTAACTGTTACTTTATTTGCCTTGTTGTCTTAATGGGATACTACAATATCTAACAGCCCACCTCCCTCCAGCTTAGCAAGTACCCCTTCCATGAGTGAGATATCATTGAAGGCCTAGTAGGCAGCCAGAGCTTCCATACCCACCTGACATTACAAGGTAATATCCCCTTCCCCTGCTGGACTGGAACTAGAGAAAGCTAGCTAGAACAGTTCTAAAAATCTAGGGTCTTATAGCATAAAAATATGTCCAACTTTCCATCAAAAACCACTCATTGTACCAAGAATCAGGAAGATCTCCAACTGAAAGGGAAAAAAAATGTCAGAGAGAATAGAATTACATTTTTCTATCTTTACTCCTTCAGCTCCTTAAATTTCAACATCCAACTCAACAGATCTGGCAATGTATTCATCAATCACATCTTTAGAATGTGTACTTTTTAGGGCTTTTTCTCTTTTTTGCACTCATGATCAATGTGCATTTTTACTTCACCAAGTACGTCCCCACCACCAGTGCGTGAGAGTTCCTGTGACTTTACAACCTCCCCAACGTTATTCCTTCCCTATTTGACTGCAGCCATCTCAGTGGGTATAAGGTGACATCTCATTGTGGTTTGGGTTTGCATTTCCCTGATGATCAATGACATAAACCAGTCATCACAAAAATTTTTCAACAAGCACTTATAAACACAATTGACACAAATTTTAAAACGAAAATTCCAGCAAAGAAACCGAAAGTCTCACAGCAAAGTAATGCAAGATAAAAACCAAATGAGAAGTTTAGAATTTAAAAATAATAATAAATAAAAAGCTCAGTGGGTGGACTCAAGAGCACAACAGAGAAAACAAAATCGGTAAACTAGAACATAAGACAATAGAAATTATACATTCTGAACAACAGAGAGAAAATAGGCTGTAAGCAAAAGTATACAGGTCCTGATTGTGAAATAATCACCAAAGGTCTAACATTCTTGTTATTCTTGGTCACAGAGTCCCTGAGAGAGAGAGGAGAAACATGGTGGGATTGAAAAAGTACTTGAAGAAATAACACCCGAAAATTTCCCAAATTTGGCAAAAAACATAAACCAACAAATTCAGGAAGCTGAGTGAATTCTGAACAGTATACACCAAAGAAATACACAGCAACACATGTCATAGTCAAAATTCTGAAAAGTAAAGACAAAGAAAACCTTTTAAAAACAGCAAGAGGGGCGTCTGAATGGCTCAGTGGGTTGAAGCCTCTGCCTTCGGCTCAGGTCATGATCCAGGGTCCTGGGATTGAGTCCTGCATCGAGCTCTCTGCTCAGCAGGGAGCCTGCTTCTCTTCCTCTGTCTCTCTGCCTACTTGTGATCTGTCTGTCAAATAAATAAATAAAATCTTAAAAAAAAAAAAAAAAACCAGCAAGAGATATCGCACATGTACTACTCTGATGCAGGGTACTGAAATTAAAGGAGGCTGTGTCTGTATGTATGGAGTACATGGGAATAAAGAATATAAGGGATCTCTGTACTTTTCGTTTTAAAGATTTATGTATTTATTTTAGAGAGAGAGAAAGAGAGAGAGCACAAGCAGGGGGAGGGGCAAAGGGATAGAAGACTGAGCATGGCGCCAACCTGGAGTTCCATCTCAGGACTGTGAGATCATGACCTGAGCCAAAATCAAGAGTCAGATGCTTAACTAACTGAGACACTAGGCGCTCTGGGATCTCTATATGCTTTGCTCAGTTTTGCTGTGAACCTAAAACTGCTTTTAAAAATAAAGGGTATTTTAAAAGTGAAAGAAAAATGCCACCTTACTTATAAAGGTAAACAATTTGAATGAGAATGGATTCCTCAGTGTTGTCAGAAGGTAGTGGAATAACATTTTTTCATGCTGGAAAAAAAAAAAAAAAAAAGAGCTGTTGATCCAGAATTCTATATCCAATGAAAATACCCTCTAAAAATGAAAGGAAAGTAAGATATTTTCAGATGAAGAAAACCAGAATTCATTGCCAGCAGACTGACCCAAAGAATGGTTTGAAGAAATTCTCTGAAAAGAAAGAAAACAACTAAAAAGTATTCTTGTAATATCAGGAAGAAAGAAAGAAAACATATAAGTCAATACAACAGATTTTCCTTCTCTTGGGTTTTCTGCATTATGTTTAAAGTTTGAAGCAAAAATTATAACATTGTCTAATGTTTCTAAACAGGGCAAGTAAAGGGATATAAAGTCTAGTAAGGTTTCTGTACCTCAATCAAACTATCGGTAAACTGTGATAAGTTCTGTGGTGCCTGGGTGGCTCAGTCAGCTGAGCCATTGGTTCTTGACTTCAGCTCAGGTCGTGATATCAGGGTCATGAGATCAAGCCCAGGCTATGCCTGGGCTCTGCCTTCTGTGCAATCTGAGTTTCCCTCCCTCTACCTCCCCAGGCTTATGCATGCACACAAGTGCTCTCTCTTTCTAAAATGAATAAATCTACAAAGGAAAGGAGGGAGGGAGAGAGGAAGAAAGGAATATAAAATAGGAAATCTCACGCATGTGCCCTCAAAAAAACAAAACTTAAGGACTGAGAGACTGATATTCCACAAGTGCTTGATTTATAGGAAACTGATTATGTTGGAGTATTCTTACAAGTCAGGGAGTTGGTGAAGGTTACCTCATATTAACCTTTGGAAATTTTTGCTTATGGTTCCCAGAGACATGAGCAAGACACAACCCAGGTCAAGTTGATCTCACAAAATAAGCTGGATTAAGCTTTATTTGTATGACTGGACTGGATTTGTCAACTTGGGGAATTTTCAAATCTGATCTCCATTTGTTTTTTGATTTTCACAGACTCTCACTGAACTCTCTCATCTTTATATTCCTTACCCACAAATACAAACTACCCCCACACCCTCAATGGACTTACCTGTAACTTAATACAGTTTGTGTGTTCCAAATTACAAGTTCTCTTATTCCCAAATAAACTCATCTTTTTGACAGTTTTGAGCTTGCCTTGGTTTATTTCTTTTTAGGTCAACAAGGGGATATCATTACAGACCCTGAAGACATCAGAAGGGTATTAGGGATTACTAGAACAGCTTATACACAAAAATTCAAAACCTTAGATAAAATGGACCAATTTAAAAACAAACAAACAAACAAAAAAACAAACAAAAAAAACTACCATAACTCTGTCAGTGTGAACTGGATCACTAGGATATCCTTATAACCATTAAGGAAATTGAATTCATAATTCTCAATGCTCTCAAAAAAAAAAATCTCCAGACCAGATGGCTTCACTGGAGAATTCTATCAAACATTTGAGAATCATCACTAATTCTAGGGTGGCTCAGTCGGTTAAGCAGCTGCCTTTGGCTCAGGTCATGATCCTAGGGTCTTGGGATCAAGACCAGCATTGGGCTCCTTGCTCAGTCAAGACCCTGTTCTCCCTCTGCCTGCTGCTCTCCCTGCTTGTGCTCTCTCTCTCAAGTAAATAAAAAAAAAAAAAACAAAAAAAACTTTACCAAAAAAAAAAATAATAATAATAATAAATAATAACGTTAATTCTGCATAACATCTTCCAGAAAAAAAGCAGAGCAAGGAACATTTTCCAACTCATTTTATAAAGCTAGTATTACCGTAATACCAAAACCAGCCACACACAGTACAAAAAAGAAGAAAGAAAACTATAAACCCATATTTGCAGACCACATATGTAACAAAGCACTAGTATCTAAAACATAAAAATAACTCTCAGAACTCACCAGTAAAAAAAATAAACAATCCAATTAGAAAATTGGCAAAAGATATGAAGAGACATTTTACTATGGCAATAAGCACATGAAAAGATGTTCAACATGATTAGCAATCAGAGCATTGCAATTAAAATCACAGGGAGGTATCACTCCATACCTATCAGAAGGGCTACAATAAAAATCATGACACTAAATGTTAGCAAGGATGTGGAGATACGGGATCACTCACTGACTGCCGGTAGAAACATACAATGGTACAGCCACTCTGGAAAGCAGATTGGCAGTTTCTTAAAAAGCTAAACATGCAATTACTACACAACCCAGCAATTGCACTCCTAGGCATTTATCCCAGAGAAATGAAGACTATGTTCACACAAAAACCTATACATGAATGTTTATAACAGCTTTACTCCTAATTGCCCTATACTGGAAACAATCCAGATAACTATCACTGGGTAAATGATTTAAAAAAACAAAAACAAAAAACAAAACTGTATAGTGTATCTGTATGGAATGGTATTCTGTAATGAAAACACATGGACTTTGAGACATGCCACCATTTGGATAAGTCACCAGATAATAATACTTTGGGGGTGGGGGGGAAGCCAATTGAAAAGGTTACATACTGATTCCATTTATATAACATTCTTGAAATTATAAAATTATAGAGATGGAAAGCAGATTAGTAGTTATCAGAAGTTAAAGCGGAGATAGAGTGTAGGAGGGAAGTGGATGTGGCTATAAAAGGCAACATGAAGGATTCTAGTGGTGATAAAAATGTTCTGTATCTTGACTGCAGCTATGTCAATCTCTTGGTTGTGATGTGTACTATAGTTTTGCATGATACCACCTTGAGAGAAAATTGGGTAAAATGTAAGCAAGATCTATTATTCCTTACAACTTCATGTCCATCTACAATTACCCAAAATTAAAAATTTTAAACATTTTAAATTCCTTTTCTTTTTAAAGATTTTATTTATTTATTTTGACAGACAGAGATCACAATTAGGCAGAGAAGCAGAGAGAGAGAGAGAGGAGGAAGCAGGCTCCCTGCGATCCCAGGATCCTGTGAATCCTGGAATCCTGGAATCATGACCTGAGCCGAAGGCAGAGGCTTTAACCCACTGAGCCACCCAGGCACCCCATTAAATTCCTTTTTTAAATACAAGGGAAAAGACCACAATTCTCAGTCACTTGACATGACAAGAAAATACGTGGAATGCGTGGAGAGTAGATGGCAGTTCTTCAGGTCAGGGGCCATGATACCCGGCTTTTCTCAAAATATGGTTGTTTCACACTGTATTTCGTAAGATATGTTAACTCCCTAGCATCCAATTTTTTTAATGATCCACAGGGATTTAGTTTCCCTTACCAAATTTTGCAATTCCAATGCAAATTAAATTTAAGTGGATCCAACTGGGAGTTGCTAAACCCCATAAAAGCAATTATAGTCATAAAGAGATGCTGTAAAATTGATATTAGAACTACTCAACCCACAACCTCCTCCCAGCCCTCCACCTCCTTCACACACACAAACTAAGTGCTTTTCTTTTATGCATGTGCTGGGAGTGTAGTCCAGGTAACCGTAGGTAGGCTGCATTAAGGTATTGATTTAAAATTCTTCTTCATTAAGTATAAGTCAAGAACAGACCATCACCTTGACTTTCTGAGTGACTACAGCATAAAACAGCTCATGAAACCCACATGCTGTGTTTTTGCATCTTTCATAGTTCTGGACACTGTCCTTTTGTATTCAGATGAGGAGCCCAAAGCTCCTAAGAGTTACCTAGAAAGGCCAACACTTGGGAATTTACAGGGCTTTCTTTTTTATTGCATTTACTTCTTTTCCTTTTTTCCCCCCAGATAGTAAATACCATGGCCATTGTTCCGCCACAAACGTATTTTTTTCCCTCACCTAGGTGTAGAAAACTAAAACTATAAGCAGAAAAAGATTATAGGAAAGAAAACAGACTATTTCTGATCTACCTCCACAATGTGAAGTGCCTCAACACAGATTCTCAGCTGTTTAACGTGCTTATCTGAAATGTTTGGAAAACAAACAGGCAGAACACGAAAACAGTTCATAGTCATTTGCCAGTCAAATCAGTTCCCTTCAATTTTACACTCTCTAATCCTTTTCCTAGCAGCTCAGAGGGTTTTTTTAGTTACTGAATTATTATAAATTTGTTTTTCTCTTTGTGGATAGCTTGGTTAAAATAAGATTATGAAAAGGGACACTGTCTTCTTGTGACCGGATTATGGAGAACGGTTAGCGATAATCAAATTACCTAAATGTTAAAAAATACTCTTGCTCCCTCAAAATTCTGCTCCCATCTAAAATAAATCTGAGATATAATGAGTAGATAAAATTTATACCAATCAGTTCCAATAAATGACAGTCTACACTAGAGATCCGTTTTCTTCATGTTATTGATTTGAAAAGCTAGAACATGCACCTAATAATCTCTATATCTCTAGTACTTAACAGGATAGCACAATAAATATTAGTATGATCATTTCTAACTCCATATGTAATTGCAGCCATATGACAGAACAGAAACTATAGCATTTAGATTGTATATTTTTTTCATAACAAAGAGAGCCATTAAAAAAATAAAAGTTATTTATATGACTTTTCCCCATACTTAGATCAACATTCCAGTTGCACAAGGTGTTGTTTTTTTTTTTAACCAAATTCCACTATGAATAACACCTCAAAATAAAAATAAAATGTTTTCACAATAAAGCAGGTCCTCCACCCACCTTCTTCCCCAGTAAAATGCAGCTTGTCTTCCAGTTTTCATCCTCCTCCTTAAGTAAATCTGCTTTTAGTTTTGTGGCTTGGATATGGGGTATTTGTCTACAGGGCTGGACAAACAAATGAATAAGGGCATAATTCTTTTAAATAAGCAGAAGATTCCAGCACAGCCTGCACAACAACTTCTAGATGCCCGATCCTGTGACCCAAAGCTATCTATAAATTGCTGCTCCTATTCATTCACTCACAGTCAAGGGAATATCCTCAAATATTAATAAGTGGTAGAAAAATCAGTCTCTGATGTTTCAGCTCTTACAAGATAAAATTTTTCTTGAGAAGCTGTGACTAAGAGAATTTTTAATCCAAGAAAATTATAGCAAGATTTTGACTACAGCAAAGGTCAAGGAAAGCAGAGAAAAGTCAAGGTTTGACTTTAACGACTCTGGGCAATGTTGGTTTAAGTCACTAACTAGCCATTGGAGCCTACTCTTCATTAGGCACTAGATGAGGCCTCGGAAGCAGGCGGTCAGCAAGACAGGCATGGTCCCAACAGCACAGAGCCTGCAGTCCAATCAAAGGCAATTATCAAGCAAGTATCACAAGTTGGAACAGTGTGGGGTGCCTGGGTGGCTTAGTCACTGGGCGTCTGCCTTCGGCTCCGGTCATGATCCTGTGGTCCTGGGATCAAGCCCAGCACTGGGCTCCTTGCTCAGCCCGAAGCCTGTTTCTCCCTCTGCCTGCTCCCTACCCTCTGCTTGTGCTCTCTCTACTGTCAAATAAATATATAAAAATCTTAAAAAAAAAAAAAAAGTGAGAACAGTGAACAAAAATGTAGCAGTAAAAATGTACTATTGTAAAAGCTATTGGATAAAAAAAGTTTCACTTTTTTCATTTTGTGCCTATACAAACCCAGATGCCATATTTTTACTTCCTCAATCATAAGAATCTTTTATCCTCACTATTTTGGGCAGTTCCTTAATAGGACAGATTTTATTGTATCTCCTCAGACCAACCATGAAAGTTATACACTATATCGTGTAGGACTTGGACCAGATGAAAGTAAGAGACTCAAAAATCATTTATAAATGAAGTCTGAAGACAGTGATCCCGGAAGCTTACTCAACTGCTAAACAATACTGCCAGAGACCCACACTCCTCCTGTCATGCTGCTCCTACCCTGAGCCTGTTATCTTTCACCTTCATGCCTATTGCCTCATGATGCAAGATGATTGCTGCCCTCCGGCCATTATGTCTTCATTCAGGGAACTAAAGAAGGAATAAGAAGAAACTGACATCCATGTCTGAACTCTTTATCAGGGAAGCCAAATTTTCCCAGAAATGACTACAACAGACTTCCTCTTACATTTTATTGAACAGGGTGAAGTCACATGATGAGCTCTTTTGCCTTCTGGTTCCTGAGTAGGTTTGGACAAGTAAGAGATGTGAGCAAAGAGGCATTTGGGTGGCTCCGTGGGTTAGACTTCTGCCTTCAGCTCTGGTCATGATCTCGCGTGAGATTGAGCCCCGCATGGGGCTCTCTGCTCAGCGGGAAGCCTGCTTCTTCCTCTCTCTCTGCCTGCCTCTCTGCCTACTTGTGATCTCTCTGTGTCAAATAAATAAATAAAATCTTTAAAAAAAAAAAAGAGAGAGAGAGAGAGCGAGAGATGTGAGCTAAGATTGGAGGATAAGAGTTGAGAGAGGTCAGGGAATTCCTTTCCTGTTCCTCCCCTTGTCCTGTGTCAGCACCACACCGCCAGATCCTCCCAGAGCTGCAGCTCCAATGAGGCACACTCCTCCAAGGCTCCAGATCTCTCCTGGCTCTGGCAACAGTGCTTCACTGATTCCCTTTTCAGGCCATGGAGTGGTAACTGCCTGTCCCCATAGCTGGTATCTGGGTGCAAAGTGGTTAGTTTTGACTCCATAAATGTGACGTCCTACATTCATAATTATTATGATAATAAATAACTTTGGACTCTATACCTTTTTTTTTTGCCTTTCATTAAGAAACTGCTTTCTGTGTACTTCTGCATTAATGCTGATAGTTTATCAAACAACTCTAGGAGGAAGAAATCTCTAAAGTCACCACACAGTTCCCGTGGCTTCTGACCATTCACAAGATCCTGATAGCTGACATTGACATAGGTTTACCACGTGTCAGGTGTCAGGAAGTAAATTTTTAATGTTTCTAACAGTTAGGGCTTTCTGGAAAATTTTTTACTAGGACTTAGGTTAAAGGACAAGCCTTGAAATCTAAAAGATTATTGAATAGATAACAAACAATTCTCCCTCCCCAGAGATATGTGTTTGCACTTCTAAGGACAGATGACACCCCAAGCCATAGAGATATTCCACGGATTGTAAACCTAAAAACACTTGTCTTATCTACGCCAGCAGACATTTATTTACATTCCAGAGAGTTAAAACCCAGGATCCTTCCCCCTTCTTTTTCCAAGGAGAATTTGTTTACAGTAGGAAAGAAAAGTATCTCAGCCATCCCTCTCTTATAGTCGTTCCAGATTCATATTTTGGGGGTTCCTGTCCTAAGTACAACATACACCACCAGGTATAGGCCTGTCCGTTAGTTCTCATTTCATCATACCATAAGGGGGAAGACCTGAGGGGAAAGGCAATAAATAAGGTTATTTTTATTAAAAAAAATAATAATCTGTC
This sequence comes from Lutra lutra, assembly GCF_902655055.1. NCBI lineage: Eukaryota > Metazoa > Chordata > Mammalia > Carnivora > Mustelidae > Lutra > Lutra lutra. Next base: position 46,286,360 of record NC_062283.1, on the reverse strand, counting down.
CCTACCCCAGCAACTTTATGTCTACTTTTGGGATAATGCAAATAAATAGAATTATTAAACATTTCTCACCAGGCACCCTCTCAAGTTTTTTACATAAATTAACTCACTTATTCCTCATTACAATACTATAAGTCAGGTTCTCCTATTTTTCTGATGTTAATATGGGACACTGAGGCACAGAGATACTAAGTAACTTGCCCAACACCTCCCAACTAGTAAATAGCAGAGGCAGGATTTGAACCCAAAAAGGACAGCCCCAGAAGCTGTGCTCTAAAATGCCATGCCACACAACCTCGAACCAACACTCCCTCTCACTTCATGATTCACACTGAACCAGTATTCGTTGCGTCTCACGACTAGAAAGCTCTTATTCATTCATATCTAATTATTTTCTTTCCTAGCGAAAAAGAATTTTATAAAGATATTGTCTGTCTGCCTCACCTTTGTGGGTCTCAAAAGCATACAAGTAGCTGTTTGATGCTTAATATGAAACACTCTCCTCTCAAAATAATTCTGCCAATGCATCTTTGTTTTGTTTTGTTTTTAATAATCTCTACCCCCAACGTGGGGCTGGAACTCCCAACCTCAAGATCGAGAGCCACATGCTCCACGGACAGAGCCAACCAGGCACCCCCATGCCAATCCTCCTCTGAATGGACTACATGTAGGCCATAAGTATACATGTGTTGACAGCTATAGGCTAAACGGATAGGTTAATTTGAAAGTCTCCTTTTCTGTCATGTTAAGATAAAATTGTCTCTGGTGTTTGAATAGTCTTAAGTATTTTTCTGTACCAAGGTTTATACTTCCCCACTCAGCTACTCCTGCAGAGAAGCCTCTGTGTATCCATCTGTGGGATGAGCAGGAAACAAGTCAACTGAAGAGAGTTTAATAAAGCATTGACACAAAGGGATAGTCAGTGTTAAGAGAAACCCACAAAAGCTGGTGAAGCTCCCCAGTACCAGAACTATCAGGAGCCATTAACACCCCTTACTCTGAAGGGTTAGAGGGAGCTGCTCAAAACCAGAGAAAGGTTTTGAGCATATTCAGACCTACTTTTTTTATTGCTCTTCACTTTATTGTGCTTTGCAGAAATTGTGGGGGGGGGTTGTTTGTTTTTTTGTTTGTTTTTACCACTTGAAGTTTTGTGGCAACCCCACTTGGAACAAGTCTATTGGCCCCATTGGGTGCCATTTTTCCATCAGCATTTGCTCACCTCACATCTCTGTGATGTATTTTGGTAATTCTCACAAGATTTTTAAAGTTTTTCATTATTATGATATTTGTGATGGTGACCTGTGATCTGTGATTATGACTCTCAGAGCTAACATTTTTTTAGCAATAAAGGATTTTTTTCATTAAGGTCTAGACCTTGCTTTTTTAGGCATAATGTCATTGTACACTTCAGGGACTACAGTATAGTGTCAACATAACTTTATAGGCACTAGGAAACAAAAAATTCATTTGACGCACTTTATTGCAGTGGTTGGGAACCAAACCCACAGCATCTCTGAAGTATGCCTATAGTTGTAACAGAGGGCTGCCCTCAGGAATTGTGACCTTTAGCAGAGGGACAAAACCAATCGATGGTAATCTGGCATAAAGAAGATGGAAAAATAAATACTCCCAACCCATTTCCTTCTCATTTTCAGATCTCACTGATGTTTCCAGTCTGCCAGACCAAACCTGAAACCAGAGAGTGAGGCACCCTTTGGTGTGGTCCATAAAAGTCAGCCTCCCAGGACATAAAACAGGGAAGGCTGATATAGAGAAAGAAACAAGAACTATCAAGCACATTCTGGGATAAAAGAGCTTCCACTCTGTTCTTTGCAAAGGAACTTTTCTCCTTAAAAAAGCAGTTTCTCATTCATTAGCTACTTGTGTTAAAGGGCAAAATATACACAATCAAGAGCTTCTCTGTTAGCAGCAGCAACAGCAAAGTTATCATGTGCCTTGAGTCATTTACGAAGGACAGAAAGCTCTGATCGACCATGGACAGACCAGCTGAGTCAAGACATTGGCTGTGTGGGTGGAGATCCCCAAAGATAAGTGTGGCATCAATGGAAGATGTCCCGAGGCCAACCAAGATGGAACCATTAAATCAGATTTGTAGAGAAACTGGACTCTGTTCCAGATAACCCTTGTTCAGCCAAGGAGAAGATTCAATTAAGACTGAAGGGTAGATAGAGAAAATTGAAGTTTACTAAGCAGCAATTCTGTCAGATTTTCTGTGGGTTGTTTCATTTGAAAACACCAATTTTGAGGCGTCCATTTAAAAGCTGGCTGGTTATTGCCCTATTTTTAGCATACCTGATGAAGTTTGATGAATTCTCATGGTGATAAGTGAATAAAATGATAGGAAGGACTGAATGGACAGGTGTCTCATCTTCTACATTCCCCATCCTACGCACTCACAAGATCTATGTCTTATCCAAAGAACAACAATTCTTTTGAAATTGAATTTGAAGTCAGATCATGTTATTTTTCAACTTGAAATTCTCTAACACTTTCCCATTTCATTTACAATAATATTCAAACCTTGCCAAATTATCAGTCTTATCAGAATTTTCCAGACTCTGGATTATGGTGGCTCATTAATGGGTTATGAAATAAGTTTCCACAGAAATTCACAAATAGGCCACCCTTTATTGTTTTCAAATTCAAATGTTACATATCCAGAGAGAACTTTCCTCACCACCCTATATAAAGTAGTCCCACCAATATCCTTCCCTCTCTTTTTCCTTACCCTACTGTATTTTCTCCAAGGCTTTTATTATCAAATGAAATATTATATATTTGTTTGTCTGTTTTATCATCTCTTCACTAGAATGTAAACTCTATGAGAACAAGGACTTCATTGTGTTCACCACAGTATCCCCATGCATAGAATAATAAGGGTTCCAAAAAATTGTCGATGAATCTATTGGATACATGAATGGATGAGTAGAGGAAAGAATGAGGTAAAGAGATTGCCTTGAAAAAAATAATATTCAAAGAAGACCCTGGAGCTAAGAGAGGATCCAGTTTCCTTCTCAAAGAACCAGCTTGCCTCTCACCATCCCCTGCTGTACAGCTCCCTTCCCCACCCCAAACATACATGCATATACACACACCTCTCTCACTGCTGCCTTCATGACTCCACCTACTGCTGACAAGATCAGGACAGATTGTTGGCCAGGTGAGGCTCCAGCCAGGTGGTAGCAGGGAAAAGAGAGTGGAGTGAGTATCTGCCTCGACCTCCCCAGACTAAAGGCTAAAGGGATGCTGAAAAGCAGAACTGTCTACAGACCCTAGTATCCTAATTCAAAAGCTATAACCCACTAAAGGCTTCTCTGTGATCAGCAAGAACCCCCAGTTTTCTCAGATCCTTGGCACCAACCTTCAACTCTTACAATTCTTGGACTCTTATCTCACCCTACCTTGTTCAAAAATCCAGCTTTATTCCAAACATTTTCACTTCAGAAATCCAGTTAATTACACTCATTAAGCATGTGGCAATTTTTAATAACACATCAACCAGAAAACAATTACATGGTATATTCAATTTTTTGCAAGCCTTAAGAGACAGAGAAGAAAAAAAGTTTATCTTTTTTATAAAAGTTTACCTATAAACCTTTTATTAATTTTTTCAAATTGTTGTTTAAATTCTAGTTAGTTAACATATATCGTAATTTTGGTTTCAGGAGTAAAATTTAGTGATTCATTTTATATATATATATATATGTATATATATATATATACACACACACACACTCATATGTATGTGTGTATATATATATATATATATAATGTTTATTATTTCTTAAAACTACCATAAAGCATTGGTTATTAACAAGACAGTACATCAAAACCAATTGTTCTCAAAATAAATGAATTGGTCCATTCCATTTGCAAGTATGCTGGCCCTTCTAACCAAAGACCCTCTACCCCTAGGTTTTGCTAGCTCTTCACCTCAGACTGGCCTTCTTGGGACCCTGCCTGTTCTTAAAGGAAGGAAAGCAATGACCACCATTCTCCAAATAGTAAAGCTGAGAATTAACATGGAAAAGCAGAAGGATTGGCCCAGAGCGTGCTGATTGGGATTGGAGACCAATCAACTCCACAGAGTTCTGAAGAATAAGAAGACATTCTTAGAAAAAGCAAGGGCTCATTCATTCATTCATTCACTCATTCATTCAACAAATATTTATTTGCCAAATATTAGTGGCCTAACATACGCCATTCACAGCTCTAAGCCCTGGGGATAAAATGGCAAGAAAGATGGACAAGATATCTGCCTTCATGAAACTTATATTCTAGTGGAAAGATAAGGTAAATAAATAAGCCACGAATAATACTGAATCCTATTAGACAGTGATAAACTCTTGCAAAAAACAAAATGAAGCACCTGAGAATTGGGGTGGGTAAGTTGGGAGGTACTTCATCCAAATAGGTCATGGAAACCTTATTGGACTAGTGACATCTCACTGGTGATGAAAAGGGATGCAAAGATCAGAAAAGAAATCTCCTGGAAACAGGAACAGCAGATAGAAAGTCTCTGAAGTAGAAACAAGCTTGGAGTGTTTGAGAAAAATAAAAACTAGGATGGCTAGAGCCTGGTGAAGAAAAGATCAAAGAAATAGCAAACTTCAGATCAAATATGCATTCAGTCCAAAACATGTTTTAGCATTGTCATGAAACAATGCAAATGCCAACATGATTCTAAAAGAAAGGATCTATGATGTAAAAAAAAATTAATAATCATCAAGGGAAAAGATCACAATTGATGCTGATAAAAAAAAACTGGGAAAGAGTAGATGATTAAATAAGAAATAAGGGGGAGTAACTTTCATTAAAACATATTACAGATAGCATCAATAAATTTAAATCTATGAGAACTATATGGTAATGCAGGATCAAATAGAACCAAACTAAAGGAGGAATTTCAGATCAGTGCTGGAAAGCTAGGTTATGGATTGATAAACAGTGTTGAAATAACTGGGTCACCACTGGGAGGAAAATATAAGTTAAACCAAAATAAACTCTAAATAGGTTAATGAAATTATAAAAATACCAAAACACAGAAGCATTTTTATAAGTGTGAAATGCTACTCCAGATGTGATACGAAACTCAGAAACCATAAAAGAAAAAAATGGCTATATCCACTATATTTAAAGATTCTGAATAAGAGAACTGCAAACAAAGGCCAATAAAAGACTGGAGAAAACACTGCAATTCATAACATGAGCAACTACTTCCCTTAATATATAACCAATGAGAACATATCAACAATCCGAATGGACAAAATAGAACCTAGAACAGTTTTCTCAGAAAATAGCCCTTAAAAATATAAAATTATATCCACCCTCTTAAAAAGAGAAAACAAGGGTCACCTGGGTGGCTCAGTGGGTTAAAGCCTCTGCTTTCAGTTCAGGTCATGATCCCAGGGTTCTAGGATGGAGCCCCGCATCGGGCTCTCCATCGGGCTCTCTGCTCAGCAGGGAGCCTGCTTCCTCCTCTCTTTCTGCCTGCCTCTCTGCCTACCTGTGATCTCTGTCAAATAAATAAATAAAATCTTTTTAAAAAGAGAGAGAGAGAAAAGAAGTGAAAATTGTACCTTTTTTTAACGCATCAGATTATCAAAAATCTAAAATTTGATAACCCATCAGATTATCAAAAATCAGGCCATGCCTGAGATCTACCTCCCACTAGATGGGGGGATTCTGGTTCTGTCTTGCTCTGCCTGCCCGAAAGTGCACAGTGCTTAATAGGACCACAGTATGTATTTCTTGAACCGACTCTAATGAAGAAAAAGCATTCAAAAGCACTATTTAAGTATAGAAGCTCTGGCAGAAATTGAAAATGATTAATAGAGTTAACTGTTTGCTGACATTCCAGAAATCTTAAAAGCGTTTTTCTCTTCGAAGACTTAGTGCTTTAACTGTGTCTCCAGATCTAGTCTCTCTACTCTAGTCTCTTTCCACACTACCATGAGAATTACCTTTTAAAATCTCAGAGATTGGGGCACCTGGATGCCTCAGTCAGTTAAGTGTCTGCCTTCGGCTCAGGTCACAATCCCAGGGTCCTGGGATCAAGCCCCACATCATGCTCCTTGCTCAGCGGGAAGCCTGCTTCTCCCTCTCCCTCTGCATGCTACTCCCCCTGCTTGTGCACTCTCTCTCTGTCTCTCTGTCCAATAAATAAAATCTTTAATTAAGTAACTAAATAAATAAAATTTCAGAGATTATTAGGCCTACGTTATCTTGATGAATATTTGATATTGTTTAAATATTGTGAATTTATATCTATGTAATTAAATAGAAACTATTTTTGTTTTAATTTCATGCATAAATGATAAAATCCAAACGATGAGACAGGAGGTCATTTTATATTCTGGTTCCAAACCTTTTCAGTCTTATCTTTCGTCATACCCTTTGGACTGCTCTTGTCCTCCACCAGTTTTTCCCAGTTCCAACCACCCAGGCAACTTTCTGTTCTCCAGATTGAATATGCACTTCCATATCTCTGATCCTTTAGAATTCTCTCTGGTGGGAAGGCTTTCCCTTTAAGCTCCAGCCCACTGGACCATTTGTCAAAAAAAAACTCTGGTTTTTGTTGATGTTGAATCTTCCATCCCCATACATGTAGTCCAACACCCTGGTCAGAATTTATTACCCTTCCCTTTGTGCTTTTATAGCCCTTTATAACTCTCTCTTCACCTCAAAATCCTCTGGTTGCCTTCTTGTTCATAGAGATTACTTTTCATTTATTCAACATTTTACTCACTCATTCAAAAAAGACTTATTGAGTGCTACTATATTCCAGGTGCTGGTATGTGGCAGTTAAAACAAAAAACAAAGTCCTCTCAGTTCTCATGGAGCTTGGACTCTAATCATGCGTAAGTTTTGAGTTCCTAGAGTGTCAGCATCATTTTCCCCGACACCAAATATCAGGACCTTCCTGCGTAGACCAAGTACCAAACTCTGTGCCTGCCTGTTCCCCCTTTCCCACAGATAACTGTTGCTCTGCAGTTAACAAAGCCTTGTTAACTGAAACATGCCAGATACAAGGTAGAAATTGTCTAACTCTTTGAAAGAATCGAATAGTGAATATCCCTGTCTTAGCAATAGCAGTTAACTCACGCACAATAGCAGTCACCTGAGGTTTTTTTTTTATTTTTATTTATTTATTTATTTATTTGACAGACAGAGATCACAGGTAGGCAGAGAGGCGGGCAGGCAGAGAGAGAGGGAAGCAGGCTCCCTGCTGAGCAGAGAGCCTGATGTGGGACTCGATCCCAGGACCCTGAGATCATGACCTGAGTCAAAGGCAGAGGCTTTAACCCACTGAGCCACCCAGGTGCCCCACCTGAGTATTTTTTTTTTTAATCACCTAGGAACAATGGTTTATTTCATCATCAGAATACTATGACCTCTTTGCTACATACCAGGCATTGTCTGAGGGGTTTTCCATATTTACACATTTAAGTGTCTCAAAAACTCCAAGAGATATTGTTATCTCTTTTTATAGATATGGAAACTGAAAAAGGGTGGTTAAGTCACCTGCCCAAAATCACATAGATGTTAAGGATTAGAGCTGGTCTTGGAAATCAGGCAGTCTGGCAGCTAAGTCTGTGTCCTCATACGCAACATCTTAAGGACACAGAGAGTGAACATCTTTTGTAAGATCTGATAGCCTAAATGATAGCCTAAAATGATTTATAGATGGTCACGAGTGCAGAAAGACTGATACATTAGTGGTTATCATTTCTACTAGGCTCGTTTATTTGTAGGAAAGAGAGATTTTTTTCCCCCCATTTATCTGGAAGAGTGGATGGTAATATAATTTCAAACATATGTGGAAATCCCAAAACAGCAGGAACTACTCAGAATCAATGTCCTAGAGCTGGAAACTGCAAGTTCTTTCTGATTCCTCATATTCTCTATGGGTCTGAGGAACAGGACTTCACAAATGTTCTTTACTCTACTATTCCACTGTTATCCTACCTGCTCCTGTGTGTCCTTTTCTCTTTCTGTTTTCAACTAGTTTTCTGCATCCGTCTCAGTTAAAATTCTGGGAAGGATATAATTGAAGCAGCTCAAAACTGAGAGAGTCTTTTGTCCCAGGCCCACTCCTGAAAGTCTAGCAGGCTGTGAATGGCTGCTGTCAGTCCAACTCCTTCACCAGTCACCCCAGGGCAGGCTGGAGGAAGGGAGCAGACCCCAAAACCCTTGAGCTAGAGCAAACCCTGGGCATAGGTAGCCTCCCTGGGAAAGTGCTGTGTGCATGGCCAATCTCTTTTTATGTCATGTTGCATATAAGAATTAAGAACATGTGATTACTTTTAATATAAGGATAGATGTAGAGAATTATGTTTTAATAAAATGCTTATGTATGTGGAAGTCATATAAACTCTCACCTGAATTATCGCAGTTGCCTGCCTATCTCGCTCTTCTCTCTACCCTAAACCCCTTATTATCTGTTCTCCACACAGCAGCCAGAAGGATCCTTCTAAACTATGTCATATCATCTCAAAACCCACCATGGCTCCTCATGTCTCTCCAAGTAAAAGTAAGAGTTCCTGAAAATGGACTAAAATTGCACATGGTGGGCATTCCCCTTCCCATCTCACTGACTACATTTTCTCCCTCTTTCTCTGCCCAGGAAACTGTTTTTTTCACTGTTTCTGCAATACACCAAGCACACTCCTATTGACCTTTCCATCAGCCTGGAATACGATTCCCAGACAGTCCTCACCTCCACCAGTCTTTGTGTAAAGCACCACTTGGGCAAGGCCTTAGCTTGGCCACCCTAATTAAAACAACAATCATCGCCCATGCCTCCAGCCTCCCTAGCTCCCTATACCCTGCTCTATTTTTTCCCCCATAATATTTAACAGCTTATGACACACTTAACGTTCACTAATTCATTATTCTTATTATCCATCTCTTTTTGGTAGAATATAAGTTCCACAAGGTGAGGGATTTTGTTTCTTTTGTCCACTAATATTTTTGTCATAAGAATAGTACCTAGCACTTAGAGTATGCAACCAATAAAATGTTTGTTGGTTGTATGAATGAAATTGCCATTAATTATGATATAAGGTGTAATCCATCCCATTTTCTATACCTTAGAGTTTTGATGTATTTAGAACATCACCACGAGCTTTTCAGGTAATAGAGGGTTTTAAATTAATGTAGGTTGGGGATTTTATTTGATGCAAGAAAATTTCAGTATAGGTGGTTCCATCAGTGAAGCGTCTGCCTTCAGCTCAGGTCATGATCTCGGGGTCTGGGAATCGATCCCCGCATTGGTCTCCTTGCTCAGCAGGGAGCCTGATTCTCCCTCAGCCTGCATCTCTCCTCCTTGTGATATCTCTTTCTACAAGTAAATAAAATCTTTTTTGAAAAAAAGAAAAAGAAAAAAGAAAATTTCAGTATAGCTGGAGGAAGAGAAGTCCAATAAGAATCACTTTTCTGTTTAATAGTAGTTAGAAATACAGATTTGTTTGCTCATCTTTGGAAATCTTTCTAAAATATTATAGACTCTGTTGTCAGTGTGTCTACAGAGAGCAGCCTCTCCTTTTTCATAAATAGTTGTGGAATGGAATATCTGCTAAGTAAGAGGCCTGGCGTGTCTCTACCACAAATAAAGTGCTAGCTTTTTTTTTTTTTTTTTTTTTAAGAAAAGGGTGGAATTTAATCTTTATTTACAGGACACTGCAAGAGAAGAGAGTCCACATAGAAATAAGAAACCCACTGGGAGGAGGAGCTTCATACAGTTTTTACAATTTGGAACTGGTCAAGTAGAGTTTTGTTGTAAAAAGTGCTACAATAACAAAACATTTAAAAAGAGTTCTTAGTAGAGAAACAGTAAGACAAACTTCTACCAAACAAAGCACACCACAAACAACTTTCTGCGTCGGCTGTACAAGCTAAAAGTTAAAGGTCCCAGCAGTGCCATCCTGAACCTGGAACGTATAGCCTTCAGAGGTAGTTTCTGGCACAACATTCTGACTTTCCTCTTCCTCTACAGAGAAATACTTCTCAATCAAGTTTAATGAAGCTTTGTACACAGACTCATTTTCATGGTTTTGTAGAGCCTGGATTTTGTCCAAACCTCCACATTCTTCAATCATTATACTAAGTTTCTCGGTTTCACCTAGTTTCTCAGCAGCCTGAAAGATGTTGGAAATAGCATCCAGAATGACCAGAATAATTTTGGTATCCTTCGCAGTTAAGAGGTTCATCAATGGTTCTATTATGCCACAATGGACGAGGTATACAATCTGTTCAACTGTCCCACCACTTGTATAGTTGGTCACAGCCCAGACAGCTTCCTTTTGTGTCTTAAAGTCTGCCTTAGAGAGAACACCAACGAGGAATGGGACTAATCCGTGATTCACAACTTGCTGGATCTGGTCCTGGCGGCCAGCTGTGATGTTTGACATTGTCCACGTGGCTTCCTTCTGAATATTAGTTTTGGGGTTCGTTAGCAGGCTAGGAATGACAGCAAGCGCTCCTGCATCTATTACAACCTGAGTCTGTTCATCTGTCCCAGTGACAATATTTCCTATGGCTCTTAGCGCAGGAGTCACAATGGGCAATTCAGTAGCTCCTAGAAGCTTCACAAGCTGGGGCACAACTCCTGTTTTGTTTTTTTTTTGTTTTGTTTTTTTTTGTTTTTTGTTTTTTATCTAAGTATTTTATTGTATGCTGCTGCCAGTGTATATAAAACAATTACCCTTATGAAATAGAAATTTATGAGAATTCAGAGAGGTAGATGTTAAGGACTGACAAAAGTAAAAGTTTATATAGTATGGCACGTGTTACAGGGATAAGCTTTTGTACAGGCTTCAAATTTAGTTCTCCTTTGAATAGTCACTGGTTCATGAAAAGTGGTCTAGAGAACCATCCAAAGAGTCATTTTACTACAAAAAGGAACAGACTTTCTGGGGTCTGAATGGATTCGTACTTGAAGATACACCAGTTAGCAGGGGGTCGTGTTGGGCATTCTGCAGACAGAATTGTTTCAGATCTGCAGCTGCCTGGGAAACCTTCACGCGGTTGAGCCCGGCTTCCAGCCGGAGCTGTTGAACCACTTTCTTCATAGCGGCAACACTGGAGGAACCAGACATGGCGCTCTCAGGAGCGGGGCCGATTTTCGTGCGTGCGTGGATCTGTCGGTTCGTGGGTCCGCGGGGCCAGACGGTGGGGCAGCGCGGCACAACTCCTGTTTTCACAACCATTTCAATCCGTTCATTTGGACCATCCGTCAGGTAGGAGATGGCCCAGCAGGTATCTGCTAAGACCTCTGGATCATCGTGATGCAGGAGACGAACTAAGGTAGGAAGAATCTGCTCGTCGGCATCTAGTGGGGGTGCGGGGCTCTTGTTGCGACAAAGGTTTGAAAGTGTCCAAGTAAGGTTATGTAAGTAGCCACATGCTAACGATGACATATCAGGAACCGCGAGGAGAGCCAGAAGCGGATCAACTGCACCATACTTGATAACCAAGTCTCGAAAAACGGAACCGTCACCTGCAATGTTTCCTAGAGACCACACAGCCTGTTCGCTGATGTGGGCGTGGGAAGATGCCAACAGGGAAATGAACGCTGGGATCGCGCCTCCATCGACCACAGCCTTGGTCTGTTCTGATGTCCCGGAAGCAATGTTGCTGAGAGCCCAAGCGGATTCAAGCTGAATGGGACTACAATCAGCTCTGCCCAAGAAGGACACAAATTTTGGAATCAAACCAGCCCGGATTATGTTGTCTATGGGGGGCTGCTTTTCCCGAGAAAGCAGTTTCCTAGCAGCTTGAGTAGCCTGGAGCTGGCTTTCCAAATTGTTGCTATTTATGCCCTTGACAATGTCATCAACCGACCAATTTACAGTGCCCTGGTTGTTGCGATTTTCCTGCAGTGGAGAGGTAGCATCATCGGGAAACGGGCTTATGTTTCTCCTTTTCAGCATCTGGTCATCCTTCTTCGCTTTCCTCAGCTCCACATTAACTTCTATTCGACGCCGCCTCATTTCTGTACTGTCTTTCCCCTTGTTCTTGAATCTGTTAAGGCGGGCAGCTGGTGAATTAGCATTCTCGTTGGTGGACATGGTTATGAGACAAAGGGAGAAAGCTACACGGCCGGCTCAGGCTTCCACGGGAGGCGGTCCGGGACGCGCAGGCTGCAGGTCAGCTGCCCTCAAAACGTCCACCACGGATCACCCCAAAGACGGTGTCAAAGTGCTAGCTTTTTTGATATCTATTGGGACCACTCAGATGCTTTTTATGTTTATGGGCAGGTTCTCAGCTCCAGGTTTGGTTTGGGGTTGCCAGAAGTCTGACTACTAAAGAAGCAGTGTCACTACAGAATTTAAAGAGTCGTCTACAAAACAGATTATCTAGGGGTGCCTGGGTGGTGCAGTCAGTTGAGTGACCAACTCTAGGTTTCAGCTCAGGTCATGATCTCAGGGGCCTGGGATAGAGCCTCACATCGGATTCCACACTTGGAGTGGGGTCTGCTTGAGATTCTCTCTCTCTCTGCTCCTCCCACTCATGATGTCTCTCTCCCTCTAAAATAATTAGCCTTTTAAAAAAATAGAACATCTGGTTTTGCTACCTTAGTGTGCTCTATATTCTTAAGATTCATTTGGGATATTAAGAATTTGAGACATATATATGAACATTCTTGGTAAAACCTCAGGGTTACTATTACTTTGGAAACTATAAATACTACAAAATAATACTTTTCCTGTCAAAACCCTTTATTTATGCCTCTAACCTTTGGGCGGTCTTAATGGAACACCCTTTTTTAGTTAGTCTGGAGATGCTGACTTCAAGTATTAAAATGCTATAAGGCATATTACCAACAACCAAGTGATGGATAATATTTATCCCTAACTCAAAGTAAGAAATCCAACTAAGTTCCCCAGTAAAATTTAGATGCCATCCTACAAAAAACTGAAAAAGCCTAATGAGCTTTGCCCATTGAAACTTTTTGGCAGCAAAGGTCATCTGATTCTTATATTTTCCCCCAAAGGTATGTATTTTTCATTAAAATACTATTTTGTATAGCTGTACCTCATAACATAATAATATTTCATCACAGAATGAGGTGCTCTTAAATTGAGAACAAAACAATCTCTGCTTCAAGTTATAAAGTACTTGGCATATTTTCAGGATAAAAGGCACTGTGCAAATGTAGAACATTACTATCTCACTATGCTATTTCACAATGTCCTAACTACTTTTTTGTTGTACTAAGAAAAAAAATAAATAAAATTTAGAAAAGAAACACAAGTATAAAGAGGAGATTTGGACACCCTAAATTCCTTTATCAAAGAATCATCAATTTGGATTTGTTTGAAAAACTAAAAACTAGCAAATACATTAATCTCCCATGATTTCACTTTACATTCTGAGTGTTCTATGGAAGACTAAATATATTTATGCTTGAGTCAAAGTAACAACTTCCTGAGGTATTTCAAGCTAAACCTATGGAAAGTTAACAACTTTGCTCCAGTTACATACTGAACCCTTATTTCCATCTTCATCTTTGCCCCAAGTACCTATACAACAACAGTTACAAAATTTTAAGTGGATAAACCCACAGGGACAGCAGCAAACTGGATATCCAAAGTAAGACAAGTGGGAAGAGGGAAAATAGAAGGAAAAAAAGAGGGAGAGATGGGGAAGAACCATCAGTATAACAGCGAATAGAAATCCCAAGACTAAAGTTGTTCAAATTCCCTAGAAAGCAACCAAGTCAAAATTCGATCAAGGAGACAAAAGAAAAGGTTTCATCCAGGCAAAAATGAATATATGATGTGTGAGCTACTCACAAGAGATATATTTTTAAGTCCATAGGAAGAATTTGGGGTTGAATCCTAGTAAGCAACAGAAACAAAACACTAACTCTGAATAGTACCACCTCCAGGAAATACAAGAAGTTGAACAAGAGGTGTAAGCATAGTACACTATGTGGCTTAACCACAAATAATAGTCACATAATCTAAACACAGATTATTGATTGAGCTAAAATAAAGCAATACTACATTTTTGAGGGCTATGACACATGAAGAAACATGTATCTGAATGTGTGTGTGAAAGAGAGAACAAAATTATCATCTTCTTTAGTAGAAAAGCCATAGGTGGTGTTTAAAAATAAAAAATAAAAACCTTAAGAAGCATGTTATCTGCAAACATGAAGGGAAATACAGAAATAAACAGCTAAAGTATTTGAAAGTGATTGTTTCAGGAAAGCAAAAACCAAAAGTGAAAAAAAAATCAAAAGGGACAGAGGACTGCATTTTTTGTATGAGTTTGGTAATACCATTTGAAAAAGTATTCATTGGGGCACCTGGGTGGCTCAGTAGGTTAAAGCCTCTGCCTAAGGCTCAGGTCGTGATTTCAGGGTCCTGGGATCGAGCCCAGCATTGAGCTCTGCATCGAGCCCCTCATCAAGCCCCACATCGGGCTCTCTGCTCAGCGGGGAGCCTGCTTCCCTCTCTCTCTCTGCCTGCCCCTCTGCCTACTTGTGATCTCTCTGTCAAATAAATTTTTTTAAAAAGTATTCATTAATTGAAATAGATTGAAAAAAATTTTTTAAAAGCTAAGTGAAAAGAGCAACATACAATGAAATACATATGCATGGATTTTATGCATCTACTGAAATGATATGATTTTTAGTATGTTGATAACGTTTATTACATTGATTGATTTTCACATTTTAAGCTAAACTTGAATTCCTGGGATAAACCCATTTGGTGATAATGTCTTATATTTTATATATCACTGAATTCAATTTTCTAAGACTGTCAAGTATTTTTGTATTGCTTCTATGTTTGTGAGTGATAGTGTTTAGGTTTTTTTAAATGTCTTTATTAAAGTAATGCTGCATCATAAAATGAGTTGAGATGTATTCTCTCCTTTTTTATTTTCTGGAAGAGCTTGTGTAGAATTGGTATTGCTCCATCCTTAAATCAACTAATTAGTAGAATTCACCAGTGAAGCAGCCTGATCCTGGGGTTTCTTTTAGAGCAATTTTCCACTGTAACTTCTATAGTTTATAACAGATATAGAACTGAGGCGCCTGGATGGCTCAGTGGGTTAAGCCTCTTCCTTTGGCTCAGGTTATGGTCTCAGGGTCCTGGGATGGAGCCCCGCATCGGGCTCTCTGCTCAGCAGGGAGCCTGCTTCCCCCACCCCCGCCTGCCTCTCTGCCTACTTGTGATCTCTGTCCATCAAATAAATAAATAAAATCTTTTAAAAAAATAAATATAGAACTATTGCGTTTCCTATTTCTTCTTACATGAACTTTGGTAGTTTCTGATTTCAAGAGAATTGGCCTAGCTCATCTAACTTTCCAAATTCATTAACATAAAATTTTCATTATATTTCTTTATTAGTCTTTTTAAAGTATCCGTAGTCTCTTATTTCATTCCTAATCTTGGTACGTAATCTTTTCTCTCTCTCTTTTGCTTTTTTCTCCCCCTCTGTCAGTCTGGCTGCAGATTTATCAGTCTTATTGACCTTTGTAAACAAGTGTTACAAAGTGTTTCTTTGTATTTTTCTGCTTTCTATTTCACTAATGCCTTCATTTTATTATTTCCTTATGCTTACTTTGGGCTTAATTTGATTTCTTTCTTCTTTTTTCTTTTTTTTTTTTTTTGAGTTTCTTAAGATTGAAGCTTCTATCGATTTGAGATGTCTCATTTATAACATAAGAATTCTATGCTAAAATTTTCTGACCAAGTACTATTTAGATTGCACCCCAAAATACTGATGTGTAATAGTTTCATTTAATTCAGTCTGAGTTATTTTATAAACTCAATTGTGATATTTCTTTGACCCATGTTTTATTTAGAGTATGTTGTTTAATTCTCAAATATTTCAAGATTTTCCATATATTTCTGTTATTAATTTCTATTTTAATTTCTTTGTAGCCAGAGAACATAATTTGTACTATTTTATCTCAATCCAGTTAAATTAATTAAAACCTGTGTTATGGCCTAGAATATGGTCTGTCTTGGTGAACGTTATACCTGTACTTCAAAAAAAGTATGTTATTCTGCTGCTGGTGCATGGCATTTCCCATAAATAATGAATAGGTCAAATTGGTTGACTATGTTGTGGAAGTCTTTTATATCTTACCTGATTTTCTGTCCATTTGTTCTATTAATACTAAGAGAGAGGGTTGAAATCTCTAATTAGGATTGTGAATTTATATATTTCTCATTTCTGTTCTATCAGTGTTTTGTGTTAAGTATTTTAAAGCTCTGTTTTGTTTTGTATTTTAAAGATTTTATTTATTTATTTGACAGACAGAGATCACAAGTAGGCAGAGAGGCAGGCAGAGAGAGAGAGGGAGGCAGACTCCCCGCTGAGCAGAGAGCTCGATGCGGAACTCGATCCCAGGACCCTAAGACCACGACCCGAGCCGAAGGCAGTGGCTCAACCCACTGAGCCACCCAGGCGCCCCTAAAGCTCTGTTTTTATTTAGGTGCATATACATTTAGAGTTGTTAGGTCTTCTTAACGATTTAACCCCTTTATCACATAATAGCTTTCTTTGCCCCTGGTAATATTCTTTATTGTAACATCTAGTTTACCTGTTAACATAACCACCCCAGCTTGCTTGCTTG
This sequence comes from Lutra lutra, assembly GCF_902655055.1. Classification (NCBI taxonomy): domain Eukaryota; kingdom Metazoa; phylum Chordata; class Mammalia; order Carnivora; family Mustelidae; genus Lutra; species Lutra lutra. Next base: position 46,269,742 of record NC_062283.1, on the reverse strand, counting down.
CTTGCTTGCTTTTTACTTTGTTTTGTTTTGTGTTTGCATTGTATACTGTTTTTGGTCCTTTTATTTTTAATCAACGTATGTCGTTATATTTAATATCCAAAACAACTCTATGAACTAGGTACTATTGTCATTTCATGTGAGAAAATTAAGATAGAGCATTCAACACTACGCTGCACCACCTCTCCACTCAGCCTGTTTCCAAAGCACCTAGCTGTCTTCCCCCCATGTGACTTCTCAGATATGTTTAGATCATAATAGTTTCGCTTACATTTTGATATAAATAAAATATGCACATGTGTACTTTCTCTTACCATCATCATGGAGCCCACTAAGGTTATTACCATTTGCACAAGGAAAATAAAAACATGGTTTAAAACATTTTTATTTCCCTGAATTGGTTCTGAGCAAAAATAAATAAGTAAATAATAAAAGTGATAAGTTTTCCTTACCACAACTAATTTCTATTTCACTTAACTAATAATTTGTTTATTGACAGATAATAAATCTAGGGCCAAGATCTAAACTAGAAGTTTTTACAGTTATTTTATTTGAGGAACTAAACCAAAGCATCCACACCATTAGCACCACGTGGGTCTCAGTTATTAGTTTCGGTCTCAGAAGAGAGCGACACCACAGAGTACTGTGAGTACATGCCTCCCTCCCCATGAGCTCAGCACAACCTTCTCATCCTGCAGCAACGCGCTGGAGCTTGGCCTCCAGTGGGTCACGCCACATTGCCGCTGCTCCTAAGAAACTGAAAATATGACGATCAGCCGAAGAACAGGGTTTGGAAACTGAAACACAGAAGCTCTTTTATCAAGCACCAGAAGGGAAGAAAAGGTTTCTTTGCCACAAGGTCAGGCTCTAGCGTATTGCTGTCCAGTCAGATTTAACTAACACCTTTACATGCAGACCCTATGCTAGGCACTAGGTTGGTAAACTTTACCTCATAGTAGTAAAATGTCAAGCTGCCATTCTCACAATTCCTTCTATAGAAGCCATTATTTAATTTTATTAAGTGACCACCTATAATCGCATTGGAAATAAACGCCAGTGCCTAAAATCTCTAAATTTCTTCACTTCAATTTCTACAACTATGACAGTGTTGTTATATTTCCACACACCTTCTTTCAGAACAAAAGTTGAACAGCAATTCTCCTTAGTGTTTTAAGAAGAGCCCTGAGCTGGGAGCCTGAAGATCTTGGTCCTAGAGCCAGCTGAGGTTGGGTGGAGGACTCTGTGAAAGTCACTTCCACATTCTTGGTCTCATTTTCAACACCTGTGACATTAAAAAATTAGACTGGGTGTTCACCAGGGACCTAAGAGTCTAAATATCCTTCAGAAAAGAATGTACTTTGGAAACAACCAACCAGGTATATGTTTTTTTGTTTTTTGAAGTGTTAATGATTGATAGGTTGAGACACTGAAATCAGTAAAACACGAATCAAATATTTACACATACCTCCCATGCAGTGTATTTTCCATTATGGGAAAGTATTGGGCAATGGAAAATTTCTCAAATACTTTTACTGGAAGAGACTAATTAGGCTCGGGTTTTTTGTTACTATTACATAAAGTTCGTACTAGAGCAATAATGATATGGGAAGCCCTCTGTTTATTCAGACTAAAATATCACATTGAGAATTATTTAGCAAGTTGCTCTCAGACTAGGAGGCTTATGATTTGCCTAAGAATAGAGTGCTTTAGTTATATAAGACAGCGATTTTTACCTTTAAAAAAAATCTCGGGGCGCCTGGGTGGCTCAGTGGGTTAAAGCCTCTGCCTTCGGCTCAGGTCATGGTCCCAGGGTCCTGGGATTGAGCCCCACGTCGGGGTCTCTGCTCAATGGGGAGCTGCTTCCTCCTCTCTCTCTCTGCCTGACTCTCTGCCTCCTTGTGATCTCTGTCTGTCAAATAAATAAATAAAATCTTAAAAAATAAAAAAATAAAAAAAATAAAAAATAAAAAAATAAAAAAAATCTCTTGTTGTTAATATTGTTAATGATTGCAATTCAAAGTATCAACAATGTTCTGGTGAATTATAGGCACCATTCGCTAACTTGCCCTAAAATGGAGGTCCGATATCAGGGTTTACATTTTTAACACAGCCACTGCCTAATGAGACCATAAAATGTCAAATCACTTCAATTCTCTCAAAAGACAGAAAAAATACCATTCAACCAAGTACCCCAATTCCATCTGTGGACAGGTAGAGACCATATTAATTGTTCCCCATGAGTTAACGAAAGCTTTGAAAAACACCCAAGCTGCCCAAAAGTTTAGTTTGTTACAAATTGATGATCTTGCTCCTCCAAATTGGAAATTCGATATTTAAGTTTTCAACCTGTTCAGGATGAATTCCATATGTATATTATGCATTTTTGAGGTAGATCTTCCCTTTATTTGTCCTAAATTAACTTTTTTGAAGTTTTAATGATTACCTAATAATGCTGGGATTGAAGGATTTGATGACCAAGTCCACACTCTCCCCATCCACACCCATTATTGTGCAACTTTTATTCTATCTCCTTCTGGGCCTTTTCCCACACCAGACTCCAGTCCTTTAAATCTGCTTCTACCTGGAAGTTTTCCATCCTCTAATTTTCATTACCTTCTACCACTGACCTTTATTTATTTTTAGCTCTATTGTTTTCCTTGAGTACATTGCCTAAAACACACCATGGTTTTTTGAGTAAAAGAAAACTATGCTTTCTTTTATCATGATAATAACTTTCCTAATAATATCCAATATTTCACTTGTATTAAAATAACACATTGAGTGATTAAATGAAAATCTACCGTTGAATTTGAATTGACATCTTAGAATCCTTTACCTTGAAATCACACCTTCTATCTTTCTATTATTCGTTACTGGATGCTGACCATCACCTTTGCCTATACTGAATATTATTTGCCACTTTCTTGTCCATTTCTATTAGAAGAAATTTCCTTAGTTCCTTCCCTTCCACTATTAAGTGTAAACTTTGTTTCCCAGAACACACCAGCCCAAGGGGAAAAAATAATCACAATGGTAATCAGGCATCAAGATTTTTCTGGTTCTGTCCTAGCATGCTCTGTGGAAAACTGAGCGAGCCACCCAAAAAATTAAGAATGTGTGCTTCTGAAAATTCTATTTGCTGTACTCTTCCACTCTAGCTTCCTGATGTGATGTCTCCTGTTGCCCTTGACATCCAGTGCAGTAGCCAGAATGTTTACTGAAGAGATCTCTATTGTTCCACACAAAACCATGCACACTGCTGCAGCCACTGAAGTCTACACCTGGGAATGAGGGGGCCAAGTGTGCCCTGAGAGAGCTTTAACTTCCATAGCAACCAGCACCACTGCCATGGCCATCATGAACTATAGATAGCTCTGCTCTTTCGATTTCCACTTTTTCTCCATTCGTACTCCATTATCCTGAGATTTAGACCTGAATTCAAGGAGCCTAAACTTTCATTTTAACCTTTATGACCACCCCCTCAATAGGCAGTGTCACTAGTTTTACACATGAAAAAAACAAAGGCATCAAGAAATTAATTACCCCACATCACATACTTGACAAGAGATAGAACCTGGAATTAGGGGCGCCTGGGTGGCTCAGTCGTTAATGGTCTGTCTTCAGCTCAGGTCATGATCCAGGGTCCTGGGATTGAGCCTCATATAGGGCTACCTGTTCAGCGGGAAGCCTGCTTTTCCCTCTCCCACTCCCCCTGTTTGTGTGGCCGTTCTCGTCGTGTTACCCTCTGTCAAATAAATAAATAAAATCTTGAAGAAAAAAAAAAAAAAAGAAGAACCCAGAATTAAATTTGATCTCCAGACCCAGAACCCTGAAGTTTAATTTGCAGACTTCTCTACTTTCTAGTTAGCTGTATTCCAAACATGCTTTTTCCTAAACATCATATTATACTGCTTCAATGTCAGGGGATCCTGGTGGCTTCACATCACTTCTTCATAAGACATGCCCTGACATGATCAAATCCTGAAGCAAACACATTCTAGCTCCAACTCCAATTCTTACGTGTAAAAATCAAGGGAGTTTGAGCTGTGGAGATAGAGAGATTAAGCATGCACACATATTCTGCACATACGGCATAGATTCCTCAGCGTCCGTTTTTCTCCTCTGTGCAATTGGCTACTAACTATTTCCCAGGACTGAAAAGGGCCTGGCACTGGTAGGCTTCTCCCTTCCTTCTCTTCTGCAAGCTTCGAAGTCTTTTTCTCTCAGCCAGATTTTTTTCTAGAACTCATAAATAAGCCCCTTCCAATTCTCCCAGACAGAACACAAACGCTTCTTACCTTGTAAACTTACTGTCATTTGCAGATTTCTCTCAAATTCCGTGTCACATTGTTTTAAAATATCAACAGATCTGTCTTGCCCAGTAGGCTTTGAGATACTTGAGAACAAGGATTGTTAATACAGGGTGTATCCCACATGTCAGGAAATAATAAGGACTCCTGAGAAACCCCATGACTAATCCCCACTGTTTACAGGTCTGTATCCCCAGATTTTGTTTTGTTTTCTAAGCCTCAGTCCCAAAGCAGTTGATTTCACACTTCTCACCTATGTGTCTCTGACATCAGGACAATGTGTCCAGAAGGCCTAACTCTACACAACATACTTGCCATGAGTTGGAATTTTGACATCTTGATTATCTGTTTGTTTCAGTTTTCCTGCTATCTACTCCAAAATCCAATGTGTCCACGATCATGAAAGATGAGATCGTCTGGAATGAAATACAGGTAAATATATGGTTGACCCTTGAACGCACAGGTTTGAACTGTGTGGGCCCACTTATATGCAACTATTTTATAGTACTGAAAATATGACTTGTGACTTTCTCAATAACATTTTATTTTCTCTAGCTTATTTTATTGTAAGAATACAGTATATCATACATAGACCATACAGAATATGTGTTAACTTACTGGTTATGCTATCGTAAGGCTTCTGGTCCACAGCAGCATATTAGTAAAGTTTCAGAGAAGTCCAAAGTGATATACAGATTTTCAGCTGCATGGAGGCTGGTGCCCCTAACCCTCACCTCATTCAAGAATCACCTGTGTTTCTTTTTATTTTAGTAAATACGAATTTATTTTCAAGTGTGTCTTAGAACAAAACATGAACCTCTGACCAGTCTGTTGATTTCATGGATTTTTTTTTACAAATAAGAATTATAAAGGGAGTACTTGAATACCTAGATGTTTGGAAGACATTGCTATATTGGTTCTTTTTTCTTTTCTTTTCTTTTTTGTTTTGTTTTTTTGTTTGTTTGTTTACCCAAAGTTATTAATTTAAAATCCACAGCATAGGACCACAGCATAGGACCTGTCACCCAAATCTTCTGACTTAAGTCCAATAATTGTTCTTTTAAACCACAGGATGTTACTACCACAAATACCCTAAACCTGGCATCAATCCAGAAAAATATGGAATGTTCCATGGATCTGAGAGTCATCTTTATGCAGAAGCCATAGTAATCTTCTTTGTATCACTCCAGTTTTAGTGTATGTACTGTCAGCACAAGCAGTCCTTTTTCTTTTCATGGGACATATAGCATAGGAACAGAAGCACAGACTCTTAAACTGGACACCTAGGTCGAAATCATGGCTCCCCACTACTAGCTGTGTGATATTGGCAAATTTCTTGACCTCTATGTCCCTCTGTTTGCCCATCTTCCAGATGGAGATAATAATTGCACCTACCTCACAGAGTTGTGAGGATTAAATGACTTAATACAAGTTAAGCATTTAGAACAGTGCCTGACACATATTAAGAACTATATAGGTGTACACTGATATGATTGTTACTATTATTCAAAAGAATGCTTTATATCATTTATGATGGAGTACAATTGATACTCCGTGAAAGCGTGTCATGGGGATCTTGTCCTCTCACCTTATTCCCTCCCTCACCCTTAAACAGTGTTACATACATCTAGAAATACTTATACTCCTATTTGGGAAGCAAGTTGTAATAGTCGTAATAGTTGTAAATACTTATGATGCTCATGGCGCCTGGGTGGCTCAGTCGGTTAAGCGTCTGCCTTTGGTCATAATCCTAGGTTCCTGGAATGGAGTCCTGCATCAGGCTCCCTGCTCAGCAGAGTCTGTTTCTCCCTCTCTCTCTCTGACCTTCCTCCTTGCTGGTGCTCCTTCTCTCTCTCTCTCTCTGTCTCAAATTTGAAAAAAACAAAAACAAAAACAAATTTAAAAAATTTATAATGCTCAACAGCTCCTCTTTCCTACAATATAAAAGTAATACTTTATTGTTTTCTCTTAAGGCTTTACAATCTTGCAAGGACTTATACATTCCATGTAACTGCTGACTCGCTATAAGAACTCTGGCATATTTATGAGGCATAATGTTATTTGGGAAAGCATGTTGCTGGGAAAAAACAGGTTATGCTTGTCTGTACTCAGCCAAGCTGGGCTTTGATGTAAAACCTTTAACTATGTCAATAGTACAATGTGGGTAATGACATATGATTGAAAATCCAACCTTTATATAATGTTTTGTAGTTTAACAAATTGTTTTGAATATACTGTTTTCATTAATAGTCAAAAAATCTGAGTATCCATTTTGCAGATAGGAAAAACTCATTTCAGAAAAATTAAATAACACGAACAAATACAAGACCAAAAATGGATAATACCAAATTTCCAACCAGAATGTGGTTTAGTATTTATCTCTTAGAGATAAACATTAAAATATTAGTAGTATTAGACCACGGCTTCACGGAGTACTAGTACTAGTACTAGTACTAGTACTTCATGGAGTACTAGCCCTAGTTGTTTGCTTTTTCCATACCAAGCTAATACCTATTTTGAACAAAATATAATATACTCATCCATTCTTTCAATAAATAGGCACCTAAAGCACGTACAAGACATATTCTAAGCACTAGAAATGCAGAGGTGAACAAAATAAGCAAATTATTGGGGCACCTGGGTGGCTCAGTGGGTTAAAGCCTCTACCTTCGGCTCGGGTCGTGATCTTAGGGTCCTGGGATCGGGCCCCACATCGGGCTCCCTGCTCAGAGGGGAGCCTGCTTCCTCCCTCTCTCTCTGACTGTCTCTCTGCCTACTTGTGATCTCTGTCTGTCAAGTAAATAAGAAAATCTTAAAAAAAAAAATAAGCAAATTACCTAGTTTTACTTCACCTAAATTCCAATGGCAAGAAAAAAAAAAAAGTGTGTGTGTGTGTGTGTCTTCAATGCTAGTGGAGAAAAATACAGCAGGATAAGGGGGGATGAAGAGTGACTAGAAGGGGATAGCCATCTGATACAGGACAATAAGCAAAATGGCCAATGCTGTACCAGACCCTACTCTTGCCAGTTCACAAAAACAAACAGATTGCCAGGAATTCTGTAAGCCCATTGAAAAACAGTCATCACTAAAAATTAAATTCTATCAACTTAAAATTAAATAAGCTTTATAAAAACAAAGGTAGTAAGTGTTTAAAATGAATCACTTCCTAACTATTTTGCTACAGTTTACTCTTTTCTACATTTTTGAGGTTATTCAAGTCTATCACATCTGTACAGTGGAAATGCTATGTAAGGGAGTGCTACTACGGCTTGTCTGTTCCCCACTCCGCCTTAAATAACAGAACTGTGGAAGCCTGAAACTGGCCATGGTGGGAATATTTACAGCACGAAATTTGATGAATGCACCAAATCAGGGCTTGGTTTATTATTTGTCGATGGTCCCCCTAAACTTCAGAAAGTGATGAATAAAATGTCAACAATGCCGATGAAACAAAGTCTCGTTCTGATGTGAATACAAGCATACATTTTTCCTCAGAGAGCCAGTTGTTAGACATATACCAGCACACTACAGAGTAAGCTTCTTGAATAAAGTGACATTTGATTAATAAAGCAATAAAGAGACTTAAAGATGAGGGTGAGCCTTGCAGATAGCCTGCAGAAGAGTGTCATAGGCAGAAGCAGCAACAAGTGCAGGCCAGCAGGGCTATAACTGGGGGAGTCAGGGGGAAATGCTTGATGTCCGAGGGGTAAGTAAAACTAGCCCTTTGATCACCTTGTAGATCCTTTTAAGGACTGCCTTTTCATCTGGAAGAGATGGAAAACCCCTGGAAGTTTTTGAGCAGTGAAGTAACCTGATCTGACTTACATTTTAATAGGATGCTCTAGCTGCTGTGGAGAAAACCAGAGGGAAGCACAGAAGCAAAAAGATTGTCAGAAGGCAAGGTGATGGCGGCTTTTACTTTGGTAGCAAAGGAGGTGTTAAAAATGGTCAACGTTTAGATGATGTTTTGTTGGAAAGGCCAACAGGACTTGCTGTAAGACGGGAAACTGGAGATGAAAGAAAGAAAAGTCAAGGGTGACTCCAAGGCTTTAGGCCTAGGCAACTGGAAGTATGGAGTTGGTGCTTACTGAGATGGAGAAGGCAAGATGGTTTATCAACACCACCAGAAGGGGTGGGAAGAAATTGGAGTTCGGCTTGGCTTTGGACAAATTAAATATGAGATGCCTAGTAGACGTCCAAGTGAAGAAATTGAATAGACAGTTGGATATTTGTGTGAGGGGTTCAGGGGAAAAGTTTAAGCTAAATGTATATAATGCTGATGTTTCAAGGAACGAGACTGACCGAGATCTGGCAGGGAGCCAGTTTGCTCAGGATGAAGTTAAGTCTGAGCCCTGCAGCACTCCCACATTAAAGGGTCTAGAAAATGAATAGGGACCAGCACAACACACTGAGAAGGTAAGCCTGTGAAACAGGACGAGAACCTATAAACACAAAGAATTCATTTAAATTGTTATTTATTTCTTTGTACCCTGGTTCTTTCCTACAAAGACTTTGAGGCAGGAAATAATGAAAACAAATAATAAGCTAATAAATTTTAAATAGAAAAAGTCTGTGTCACAAAAAAGAAAGACTAAAAACATGTGAACCATGAGAAATAACAGTATGGTTTCCATAAACTTCGCATTTGGCTCTGAGTTTTTTTTAGAACTCACAGCAAAAATGGGAACACAATTCATGTATGAGTTGGCTAGAGCTGCCTTAATAAAATACCACAATTTGAGTGCCTTCAACAAGAGGAATAAGTTTTCTCACAGTTCTGGAGGCTGGAAGTCCAAGATCAAGGTGTCAGCAGGTTTGATTTTTCCTGAGTCCTTCTGCTTTGGCTTGCAGAGTGCGGCCACCCTTTCTCCATGTCCTCAAAAGCCTTCTCTGTGCCTGAGCAACCCTACTACCTCTCCCCCTTCTTATAAGGACAGCACTCCCATTGGATTAGGGCCCTACACTTATGATCTCATGAACCCTTATTACCTTTTTTAAGATGCCACCTCCAAATACAGTCACATCAGAGGTTAGGAATTCAATGCATGAATTTGGGGGTGGTGGGGGCAAGGGCCTAGAGTTCAGTCTATAAAGATCAGTGACACTATTGACAAAATTTTTTTTAAATCCTCAAGTAGGACTGTATCCTATAAATGTTATATTTATCTTCTTTACATCAGTGTTATTACAGAATGTTTGGTGGGCCCTAATATTAATTTTTAATGATTTTGTTGAATGTGCGTGAGAGAAAATGTCCAGAAGGAATGTTCCTGAGCTGAGCGGAAGAGCCGGGAACTTGGTATGCACCAGTGTGCTGTCTTCAGAAGTGCAAATGTCCTCTCCAAGAAATAAAGGCTGCGCTATTCTGCTTTGATTGCATCTTTAGGCTTTGATACTGAGAAGAGGGGTAATCAGGAAGGAAAAAATTCTACATAATCCTCCCTAAAAGCCAAGCCAGATGCTGGGCGGTAATGCTGCAAGCATCACTGTGAGAAACAAAAGTGAAAAATCAAAGACCCAGAAAAAATCTGTGGAGCAGGACCACTACCATTTAAGATATTATGGGGAGTCACAAGATGTATTAAGAAAATTACCTGCTGAAAACACGACTCTTTTATTCTTTAGGATATGTATAAATACATATTTTTATTTTAACCTGAAAAAAAAATGTGTAAAGATGCTAGAAACTTGTGACTTCCCTGTGCTTTACCAGGGCATTTTTATTTCCATTTGTTTCCTTGCTCTGATAAGCAGTAAACCTTAAAAATGAAAAGGAGTTTGTCTGTTAATAATTTTCATTTGCATATTTATTGTTCTGATAAAGTACTTTAGTTAAAATTTTTAAAAGCCTTTAAATTTGTTTCAGGGTCCAATCTACTTAACCAAGGAACACTTTTTTTTAATGAATAAAGAATACCACTTTTGAAGATGGCACTCAGTAGTTGAAGTAGGCACGGACTGACGCAATGGTGCAATGATTATACAGGATATACCAAAAGTTTCCTTCTTTGTCCTTTAAAGTCAGCTGATGCACCCATGGGACCATGCACTTCCTGCCCACTGGAACAAGCCCAGACCACTCTTTGATGTTCTTCCCCATTGCTTCTCAGACTTTCCTGCCCAAGTGTCCTTTATAATAGCAAAGGAGAAAGATGTGCATACCATCTGATGGCTTGAGCACACCTCAAAGCAGCCCGCACAAGGGTAAATTGTCTTTGAAGTCTTAGGTTTTATCTTAAAAATTCATGCAAAACTTGCGTTTGACTCTGTAATGTAGGAAGTAAAATCATGTAAACAATCATTAAACACAACCGACTTTCCAGGAAAGTGTTCCAGGAAGGCTTTTGCGGCAGATTTTTCCTGCGGTCCCCACTGACAGATTTTGTCACTCTCTTCTAAGCAATTGATCAGAATCATTCTTATTCTTACACCCAATCACCCCTTAACTGGATCCAGGATTATTTCTGTTTCTCCATTTCTTTTTTTTTTTTTTAAAGATTTTATTTATTTATTTGAGAGAGAGACAGTGAGAGAGAGCATGAGTGAGGAGAAGGTCAGAGGGAGAAGCAGACTCCCCATGGAGCCGGGAGCCCAATTCGGGACTCAATTCCGGGACTCCGGGATCATGACCTGAGCCGAAGGCAGTCGTCCAACCAACTGAGCCACCCAGGCGTCCCTGTTTCTCCATTTCTAATCCTCAAATTCTAACTTCCTGTCACGGCAGCCACAGATTTAGCGATCTTCCTGATTTACCTCTTCTTCGTGTTCTTTTATGGTTTTTGGTGATGCAGGGTCTTACCAATTCTTGAGTCCAATGAGAAGCCGTATTCTAGTTTCCTGTCCAAAGAAACCCATCCCGAACTCCAGCCCATTCATCCACACTTGACTCAATCAAGTGTGGCCCCTTCTTGGCTGAGAATTTATTCAAAAATACAAATGGGAGATGGGGAGCGAGTAGAGAAATGCATCAAGTTTCCAAAGTCCCTCAGGACAAAATGATCTGGATTTCAGTGATGCCTGAACTACTTCAACATTGGATGCTTAACAGAAGCACTCAAAACTAGCACTTTCATGTATCAACAGAGTCTCTTACCTCTGTCAGGTCCCCAGAGAGTTTCAAGGATCAATGTACAGAATACCTATAGATACTCAAGCAAGACTACAACCCACAATTTTGGGAGAAGCCTCTTAGTCTACCAAGCAGCAAAGGCAAAAAGGCAGCTCTCCTTGAAAATCATGTTCAATTCCAGGCTGTCCTGTCAAAGCACTGGCATTTCTACCACTCCGGTTGTGGTCAAAGAGAGGATCTTCCACTTTGGCCAAGTCTACCAAATGGCTGTGTTCCAGAAAAGGAAATAAGACACACTGTCCTGGACCCAGTTCAAGGAAGGCCACATTAGACCTTCCATTAGAGGGTCTCTAACTGATACACTCCCAGCTCCGGCTCATGCTTAAGTTCCGCCCCGACCAGCATCTCAGCAGCACAAGCTCTTCTCCCCTGCCCCTTCCACATACATGCTACACACATCATTGTCTGGGGGAAATTGATCACAGCAGATTTTGTATCAATTTTTAGTTCCTTATGGAACAGGCGAAAAGACCTTTGGCCAATGTGAATGAGAGGAGTCTCTGCGGTCTTCCAGCCTGGGGCCCAGGTCCTTCTCCTTTCGCTTATTCCTCTGCATATGCCACATGGATTTGTTTCACACAAGCTCTTGGGATGTCTTCCCTATTTGAGTCTCATTCTGTCTCTAGAAAATTGTCCTTGGTTATAACTGCTCAGTGTTAGATGAAAATAACAATATGTATCATAATTATGCAGAAAAGCCAGGAACTAAAATTCTATCTCATAACCTTCCAGATTCAGATATAAGTACATGCTCTAAGCCAAGATCCTCGAGCCAGATAGTGCTGGCACTGTGCTTTCTTTGACCCACACATTTGTTTATAAATTGACTTGGTAGCCCATACTTGGAAATCAGAAGATTTTTATCCCAATGTCCAACTCTTCATTAAAAATCAGAAGATCTGGCAAAGCTTGGCCCATCTTCTGACATTCCCACATGACGCATCTGGAGCAGAGTGGTAATGCGTCCTGTAGATGCTGCTTCCTTTCTCCGATTCAATCCACTAATCACCACTTTCTGTTTTCTCTCTAACACACAAACCAAGTGTGAACTGCCATTTATCATTTATCCTTGCACTGCTGATTTTCTTGGAACACAGAAATATATCTTTGCATTCATGCCTACATCAAAAGTGGAAAAATGAAATATAGACTTCCTCATAGATTTTCCCCCAAAAAATGAGAGAAGAGTATATTCTTTGGTGGAAGCAAAAAAATTATTCTTACAAGTTTAATATAAAGCATGACTTAAGCTGAAGGCATTCAACTCACTATAAGGACTACAAGGAAAAAACAAGTGTGATGTAATAAAAATAAATAACAATAAAAGGAACTGAGGTGTCTGTGCTTGGGAATGTGATAATGCTGCTAGGAAAGGCAGTTGCCAAGCTGGCTGCCTTCACACACGCACCTCATCACACAACACCCTACACCTTAACCTCCCCAATTTATCCCTCTTCCTACCCCACTCACTTTTGAGTTTGCAACTTCTGCTCTAAAAAAATAAATCTATAAAAAGAAATAATACTCAACTGATTCCTATTAACCCCCATGGACCCAACATATCTCCCATCCAAGGATATCATAACAACATGGTATTTTTCTGGTTAATAATGATCGCAAATCAGAGAGAAGTGATATGTGTATACTTTGAGATGCCTCCGAAAACCCAGTAACTTGAGGCTTTTATACAACTGGATATTTCAAATAGGTTAGTGGTGAATTTTATCTCCTGTCCCAGAACCAGTATGGAGCTATATGGAAATAAAGATTGAAATATACTTCGAGCTTGATATAGAGGATTTCAGACTTGATATAGAGTATAGACAAAGGCTGGTTGATGTGGCAGGAAGGTATTTCTAACATTTGGACTAATGATAGTTAAATAAATCCTGTAAGGATGAGGCAATGCGGAGGAGGAGGAAGGGTCAGTGACAGCGTAGGCGGCCTGGAAGAAAGTCAGAAAACATTGTGAGTAGATCAGCATGTAGTCACACACAGTGTTGTGATGCCAGCAGGTCATGCTCAGGACAGTCTGCCCTGGAATCAGCTATGAGCAGGGGCTGCCCAAACCCTGGCAGGCCCAGGGAGTGCTGTAATCAAAGGCAGCCCTTCCCAGTAGAGGGAGAGAACAGGTGGTCTGGAGCAAAGTTCAAGTCCGTAGAGCACTTACGCTTTCCCTCTAACATCATTCAGATAAAGAACAGAATGAAGATAGAGGGCATTTTTATGTAGGGGGGCGGGGGTTGTGGTGCTTTTTTTTTTTTTTTTTCCATTGTTAGGTATAATGAAGACCTAAGACATAACAGCTTAAGGAGATATTTCACCTAGCAATAAAATCTTTAAAATTCACTTTGGTGTTAGAGTACTATCTCGTAATCATATGACTTGTTTGTTGCAAGTTTTCAAACTGAGCTCTGCTATTCCTGGAAATCCAAGAACCTCATGATGTAAAGCTTGGTGTGACAGAAGTTGCTAGAGCGGTCTGACAAAACCAGCACAGTCCTAGTGAACTCTTGTGGCATAATAAATTACCCCCCAAATTTAGCAGCTCAAAACAACCACTTATTTGTTTACTGTGGTAGGTGTCAGGAATTCCAGAAGGGCTCAGTTGAGTAGTTCTCCTTAGAGACCCTCAAACAGTTACAGTCTAGATATTGGCTGGACTGCAATAATTTGAAAACTCCCCTGGATGGGATGCCCAAGACAGCCAGCAGTTCCTTGTGGCTATCAGCAGAAAACTCAGCTGGAGCTGTTAATTCAAGTACCTACATCCTGTCTCTCAGTGGGGTGGCTCTTCTCACTGCATAGCCCTAGTTTTGAAGAGACAGTATCTGAAGAGGAAGAGTCTGAAGAATGCAGAGAGCAAGCATTCCAAGAGACCAAGGAAGAAGTTGCAAGACTTCTGACTTAGGGGCTCCTGGGTGGCTCGGTGGGTTAAAGCCTCTGCCTTCGGCTCGGTCATGATCCCAGGGTCCTGGGATTGAGCCCTGCGTCAGGCTCTCTGCTGGGTGCGGAGCCTGCTTCCCCCCGCCTCCCCCCCGCCCCCGCCTCTCTCTCTTTCTGACTGCCTCTCCACCTACTTGTGATCTCTGTCAAATAAATAAATAAAAATAAAATCTTTAAAAAAAAAAAGACTTCTGACTTAACCTTGAAAGTCACACAGTGTCATTGGCACTGAACTCTATTGGTCAAGGAAACCATTAAGAATAGCTAGGATTTGGGGCGCCTGGGTGGCTCAGTGGCTCAGGTCATGATCTCAGGGTCCTGGGATCGAGTCCCGAGTCGGGCTCTCTGCTCAGCAGGGAGCCTGCTTCCCTCTCTCTCTCTGCCTGCCTCTCCGTCTACTCGTGATCTCTCTCTGTCAAATAAATAAATAAAATCTTTAAAAAAAAAAAAAAGAATAGCTAGGATTCGACAAACCATAAGTGACTCTTAATCTCACAAAACAAACTGAGGGTTGCTGGGGGGGGGCAGAAGGGGGAGGTTATGGACATTGGGGAGGGTATGTGCTATGGTGAGTGCTGTGAAGTGTGTAAACCTGGCGATTCACAGACCTGTACCCCTGGGGATAAAAATACATTATATGTTTATTAAAATTAATTAATTAATTAATTAATTTTAAAAAAGAATAGCTAGGATTCAATGTATCCCATCATTCTACAAAAGGAGTATCAAAGAATTTGCCACCATCTTTAATCCACCATACATGCTTTTCCATCATTCTTCTGTTTATCTTCCATAATTGTTTTTTCTACCTTTCTTATGTCACTCATTCCCATCTGAATGTGGCAGTTGATAACCTTTACTCTAAAGCTACGGTCTTTAAATGAAACCTTTCCTTGCAATTAAGCCTGCAGGTATGGAAAATATGCTCTCTATGATTTGTTTGTTTCTAACATTCAATTTACTCTTTTTACAACACCAAAACCTTTAGAAGCAACATTTCTCATCCCCAGTTTGTGACAGGAATGTTATTATTATTTTTTTTAGATTTTATTTATTTATTTTGCAGAGAGAGATAGATCACAAGTAGGCAGAGAGGCAGGTAGAGAGAGGCAGGGAAGCAGGCTCCCTGCTGAGCAGAGAGCCCGATGTGGGGCTCGATCCCAGGACCCTGAGATCATGACCTGAGCTGAAGGCAGAGGCTTAACCCACTGAGCCACCCAGGCGCCTCAGGAATGTTATTTTTGAGTTAGATTTAATGTATAGAATTTCAGCTAATCTCCCTTGAAGAAATAATGCAAAACAAAGTTTCCTAAGCTTGGGAATCAGGAAAGACAGGCGGTAGACTTGTCTTTGTTACATGCTGTTCTAGTACAGTTCATGTTATATAGTCTGTTCCTAGTTAATCTCAAATTACCTTTATACAATAAAAGCTTATAAAATCACTTTTAATCAAATTCTTTGACTTTTGTTCTCATATAAAAAGATGTTTCTGATCTCTAAAACTCTGAAAAGAGTAAAAGGATGTTCTTATTTTTCCCCATAATGATGAAATTACTGTATCTTCTTTCCTCATGGCTAATAAAGCACTTAAAATCCACACCCCAAATCAGATGCCTTATTGAAAGGAATTAGAGCTTACCGTGGAAATGGATGCTTCCTTTCAAACGTGCCTTGGGGCCCTTATTCTAGACTGTGAAACTTAAAAAATGTTTTTCATCATGTACTATCTGGTTCTCTTTTTTCATTCTTTTTTGTTTGCAGACTTGGGGTGGTGGGAATTTTTTTTTTTTTTTTTTTTTTTTAAGAATCAGTCAGTGGCTGTTTCTTCTTTAGTTTCTTCAATATATTTTCTTCTATGATACTGTCATAGTCCTCCTCCTTCACTTCCCCCTCTACTTCCTTCTCCTACTCCATATGCTTCTCACATTTCTTCCCCCCCCCCTTTTTTTTAGCATTCTGAACCCTTGAATTGCATTTATATTGAAGAGAAATGAAGAAAATCAGTAAAAGAGGAAAAACTTAAACATGACGTTTTGTATATCTTTCACTGTAAGGATTTGTGGGATCAAATCTATGCTTCTTCACTAACCTTCCCTAAATTAGAAGATTTTCAGCTTAGTAGACAGTCATTTATTTTAAACTAAAAAACTAGAGCAAAGGCAGAGGATTTTTAAAAGGTTAGTAGAGTACTAAGCTAATAGAGATTTAAAATATATAGTAGTTGATAGGTAAACCCAGTGATGGAAAACAGATGAGTGGTAGCCAGGGACTGGGGGAGGGACAATGGGGAATGATTGTTAATAGGTCAGGATTTCTTCCTGTGAAGAAAGTGTTCTGGTAATAAATACATATTGTCTTCCCTAATACTCCTATGGACCCCAGCACTTGCTCTGGTCTGAAGAAATCCTCCATTTCCAACATCAATCCTAAATAGCTTGTGTTACACCATCCTGGTGGGTTTGTGAGAGGTAAGCAGGAAGGAATTGTCTGAGGAACAAAGAGCCAAAAATAATCCCAAACTGGAAGTGCCACCTCACCACCCCCAGGTGTGTCTCGTTCCGATCACATGCATGGCCATAGTTCATTCGGCTCTAAAGTCAAGAATTCAAACGTATTCCCTCAAAAGGAATTGCAAAAAGCTAATGCAATCTTGAGTAAACAACTAAAGTGTTTATTTGTTAAAGAGCCGGACACCCTAATACAGACATCAGCAGGAAGAATACTATTAATGCTTTCAAAATCAGAACACATAGTCTGTGGTTTTGTTTAGTCATATAAAATTGAAACTGTGTCTGACTTTCATGCAAACCTTTTCTCTATGTCATATGTAAATAAAGAAAAGACAATTTTGGAATTATTTCCCTTGGTAAAATATTTGGTTCTTTAACTATCTTCTCCTTGAGCTTGTTTCAAGGCATTGTTTTTTGTTTTGTCTTGGGTGCTGGGGGTAAGAGGTTGAGGGAGTCTTGCTTGTTTTCTACAGTTAGTATCTGCAATCTCTTTATAACAACAGTATTTTTGAAGCACTAATAGATTGGTTAGTGTCCTCAGCTAAATAAAGCTATTTTCTCCCCCTCTGTAACCTCAAATGTGAAAAATAGAGATGTGTGAGATGCTTGTAATCAAAGAGGAGGAGAAGCTGTGGGGAGGAGGAAGAGAATGAGGAATAGGAGGAGGAGGAAGTTTGTAAAGGGTTGGAATGGACACATGGGATTTGGGCTTGAGAATGGTCCAGTATATCCCTGAGATTGGGGAGAAACCTAACAATTTCTTGGTGGTGGAAACCACAGTCCTCAGAGCCTTAGAAGTCAAAGAATCCTGTTGGATTAACATTTCAATTCAAAATCAAAGCCACCTCTATTTCTGTGTCTTCTTTTTAATTCCTCCTCCCCAGGAAGTTTTTGACTACCCCCTGATAAGAAGTTGCTACCTAATCCCTTCTTTGGCCATCTCTGCCCCATCTAGATCTTCCTGGGATGGCTCCACAAAGCCAATTAAATTTGTCCTGTCACTTCCTTGTAAGCCATGTCATTACCATATGGGTCATAATGTGATGACCTTTGTACTTACTGTGGCTTCTGTAAGAAAATGTCTTCCTCAGATGACCACAAGGATGCCTCCGCATCCCACTGGGTTCTCCAGGAAGCCCTCTCTGAAACAGACTTGGGCACATAGGATGTTTATGAGTGGATATTTTTGGAATCAACAGTGGAAAGGGGGGGAAGGAAGCTATGTGGACTCAGCATCTTCCACTGCCCCAGGGGGAGACTCTGAAACTGAAATTGCCCATCAGGTAGATCTTGTTTGGGCTTTTATACCCCACCTTGATTAGTCATTAGATGTGGGCCATTCACAGGAAGGATGTGCCCTTGAGAAAGAGGCTTTTTGCAGCTGAAGCAAACCCTAGAAATTCTTACGTTGAAGGCTGTCTGGTGACAGCTCACCAGCAACTGGGGCAGAAATCCTTCCTTGAAGGGGAATCTGGGTGACACATCTCTGCATCTACACATCCCCCACTTCATGCAGATGCTACATACGGCTTACAGAGAAGCTCTTCCTACCATCCTTTGTAAACTATCCCCATTCCTAGCCCCCAAACACAATCCCAGCCTTCTTTCCCCCTTACCCTGCTTTATTTCCACTGAATATATTATATACTTAAGTGTACATTTTCTGCACATTACACACACAGAAACACATGTCACATGTTAAATGAAAGCCTGAACTTTGTTTAATTCAAATTGCCAGGTCCCCGGTACTTATACAACAATTTTTGGCACATTGTAGGCAGCCAAAAAACATTTATTGAATAAATAATCAAATCTCGCTGCTACCTAGATCCCTTATTTGAGGGAACTACCCACTGAGACAATCTAATAATTCTGTGGTTTAAGGCTAGGATTCTTAGGTATTATCCAAAAAGACTTAGTGACTAGAGTAAAACAAGAACATTAACATAACGTGGGTATTAGCCAAGGTTTGACTTACGGAAGATGCCCTCTACCACTGGTAGAAGGAGCCCAAGCAAACTTATTCTAATGTATGAGGGACCCGCCCTGAGAGCCCCTTAAAGAAAATACAATGTATTCAGTTGCTAGGGCTTTTGCAACAAAGCACCACAGACTGGTGGCTTAAACAACACAAATTTATTTTCTCAACAGTTGGGAAGCCTAGAAGAAGAGTGTACACAATGTGGATATCTCCTGAGGCCTCTCCTTGGCTTGCACATGCCTGTCTTCTCTCTGTCTTCACACGGTCTTCTGATACGTCTGTGCCCAAATTTCCTCTTATAAGGACACCAGTCATATTGGATGAGAGCCCATCCTAATGACCTCATTTTAACTTAATTACCTTTTGAAAGACTTTATCTCCAAATACAGTCACATTCTGAGGTACTAGGGGTTCGGGCTTCAACATGAACTTGGAAGGAGTGCAGGAAACAATGCAGTCCATAACACACAACCAACTGGGTTTCTACCAACCAAGTAAGATTAACAACACAACAGATTCTAAAATTAATTCATGCCTCATATACCCACCCTGAAATAAATGAGCATCAGTCCACATGGAAAATCCCATAAGACTGCTCAGATATGAAAGCTAATGGACAGCTTATAAATAAAGAAACTAGAGAGACTCACAGGAGTGCTTTCAGATTTCTGGCAAGTGGACAGGCTTAGTTTAGCTTCAAATTGGCACCTTAAACCTGCATTCTATACCAAGGCCCATATTAAAAGATGATTTACTGTCTAAGACATTATATTATAGAATGACTTGGACCCAGGTGAATAACCTCTGGACCCGTTGTATCAGTAATACATGCTATTATTGTTGGAAACAAACAGTGGGCTCTTTACAAAGGAAACACTGAAGTGGTTCAGTGTGTTCAAACTGAAGTAGGGGTGAAGGGCTGAGTTATAATGCACCAGCTTGTGAGCGCCCTGTTTCTCCCTATCTGCCTTGCCAATCAAACTTTTGGAATTTGAAGGAAGTTGTGGGTTTCATCCACTTTTTCTTTTTATTTATAAAAGAGTACTATTGGTATTTTAAAATCTTGTTTCTTTCTAAGATTTTACTTATTTATTTGACAGAGAGAAAGAGAGCACAAGCAGTGGGAGCAGCAGGTAGACGGAGAGGGAGAAGCAGGGAGTCCAACATCATGGGACTTCTTCCCAGGATCCTGGGATTATGACCTGAGCCAAAGGCAGACGCTTACCCGACTGTGCCAACCAGACGCCTCTAAAATGTTGTTTCTTAAAATGTAACCCTTTTCAGCAAGATCAGAATCATCTGGGGTCTTATTATTAGCAGGCATTGTGGTTCTCCAGACCCACAGAAGTTGATTCCCTGAGGATGGGAGCCAGTCATCTGCTTTTGTAACAAGTTCTTCATTTGATTCTTATGTGTAATAAAACCAGAAGAACTTTGGGGCACCTGGGTAGCTCAGTGAGATCAGCATCTGACTCTTGATCTCAGCTCAGGTTTTGATCTCAGGATTGTGAATTCAAGCCCCATGCTGAGCTCCACATTAGGCACGGAGCCTTCCTAAAAAAACAAACAAATAAAAACACTTGAGGATTATTGTTTTTAGGAGTTGATCAAGATCTCATACTGAAAATATTTACTTTGGTGGCTAAAAGGTGGTAGGGGTGCTCCTTGGGATAGCAGGGAAAGAAACATTAACAACAATAGTTTTGTTTTGAACATGGTTGTACCTAGGACACACATTAGCCCAAATGTCATTCTGAATACTCTTGCTGAAGTCTATCCCACGACTAAGGGCTCTCTTAGAAACAAAAAAATCATGGGTCCGAGTGGGAATTTATTTTCCAGGTACCACACACCTGGTCAAGATTCTAAAAAAAAGAAGAAGAAAAAAAAAAAAAAAAGGCAAAGGTCCTACCTGTCAAGCAGTCTAGCGGATCGGGGACAGCAGCCGCCATTGAAACTGCTAGGTCCATTTGCCAAACTTGTGGATTCAGCAGCGAGGAGGCCAGGACCCTACATGGATTTGTACGGTGTGTTACACGTGGCACAGAGGACAGCGTGAGCGCTGTGCTCACGTTGGTTGCTCTTGCACCCCAAATTCCACGGCTGTCAAGCAAAGGGAGGCTCAGCGAGTGTGTGTCATAGGGAGGACCCGTTGGCTGAGAAAAACCCCAGTCTCCGAAAGGAGCTCCATCCACCCCCACTGAGGGAGACGTTATCTTTATTTTCCTAATCGGGAAACAAATCTGCTTACTGACTCAGGGAGAGATAGGATCCTTATCACCCGGGACTGTCTGCAGGAAGGGTGGGAAACCAGCTTCACGGATCCTGCAGAATAAGCAAACCTGCCTTCTGCCTGGAGCAACTTTGCAAATAGGTTTGAACCAAGTTGTCAATGCTCTTTGCTCAGAAGCCATCCAGATATACCAGAATTATCTCTCAACACCACCTCTTGATAGGTTTTGCTTTGATGACTCAAATTTAGCCCGAGTGCTAGAAGAACACAAGCCTATGTTTTCTTTCATTGACTTCAAAAGATAAATCTTGCTGCTTAATACTTCGTATCATCACGAACTCAGGCTTCCAACTTTCTTAGGGGTGTCTCCTAATCTCAAGCAGAATCTTGCATACAGCCTCAATATATAAAACAGATCAAAGCAAAAAAAAAAAACAGATCAAAGCAGAACTGCTCTCTCAGAGGAGACTTGAGCTGATGCTCTCATGAGCTGGGACTTCTTCTCGGCCCCCTTGCCTTCACCTTCCCTGCATTTGATTCTGGCCCCATTTGGCCTCTGAGCATCCTCAAAAACCTGTACTCCATAAAACAGAAGTGAAAACCATCACTGTACTGAAATGGTGATTGATGTTTTATAATTACTAGACCCCCTCAGTAGGTTAGTAGGTTATCAGGCAATGAAAGCAGGAGTTATGCAAGAATAAATAAATAAAAAGCAGTTCTTACTGATATTAGTGGAGACAAGGGAAAGCTGGTAGTTTTAATTAGTCACTAAGGTGTGGAGGCAAATAGTTTCTGTTAACAGCAAACATGTAATAGCCTTAGAGAATCGTACTCACCACTGCCTCGAATTACCTAATTACACACTCATTTATTTTATTTAGCAAGAATATTAATATTGATAATCTATTAAATAACAGGTGATATTGTTAGTACACAAGAGTGAATAAAACATGATCCCAAAGGAGGGATAAGTGGAAGCAAGTATTACTTAAGTAAAAATTACATAATTTACACACATGTGCTCTAAGAGGGTGTGATGTGTTTCTATGATGTTTTCTGCTAACTGACTATTTCTGCCTAAGACAGTTGCCAAGAATATGGGCAGCAATTCTTTGTGTTGGAGAAATAGAAAGGCTTAAGGGACACATTTTTTTTTAATCTACTGACTTTGAAGGCACTGAATCTTATAAACTCTAAATACTCTTGTTTTTTTTTTTTTTAAGATTTTATTTATTTATTGACAGACAGAGATCTCAAGTAGGCAGAGAGGCAGAGAAAGAGAGATGATCCCAGGACCCTGGGATCATGACCTGAGCCGAAGGCAGAGTCTTTAACCCACTGAGCCAACAGGTGCCCCAACTCTAAATACTCTTATCATCCTTAAACTTTCCAATCAGCTAACCCAACTATGCATCAGGAAGGCTTATCCATATTAATAACCTCCAGCTGCTTTTCTAACAAGATAAACTGATAATCATAAATAACCTACACAGAAAATAATTTGCTCTTACAGAAGGGTCTAAAAGCTTGCTTTTGATAATATTCACCTTTTATCAAAATTTGTAAGATCTACTAGATGCTCTAGAAATAGTATTCCATTTAGCTTAAATTTCAAAACTACTTGATGAGTTAAGTACTATCCTCCTATGGCAAGTAAGAAAACGGAGGTTCTTACTGGTTCTTACTTCAGGGCTGCTGGCTAATTGCCCAACATGCTACAGGAAGTAGGAAGCAGAGTTAAGGTCTGTCCACTTCCATTCCTGGGCTCCTCAAAACTTTGTTCCATGCTTATGGCCACGGTCGCCAAACTGTGGAAAGAACCAAGATGCCCTTCAACGGACGAATGGATAAGGAAGATGTGGTCCATATACACTATGGAGTATTATGCCTCCATCAGAAAGGATGAATACCCAACTTTTGTAGCAACATGGACAGGACTGGAAGAGATTATACTGAGTGAAATAAGTCAAGCAGAGAGAGTCAATTATCGTATGGTTTCACTTATTTGTGGAGCATAACAAATAACATGGAGGACATGGGGAGATGGAGAGGAGAAGGGAGTTGAGGGAAATTGGAAGGAGAAGTGAATCATGAGAGACTACGGACTCTGAAAAACAACCTGAGGGTCTTAAAGGGGCAGCGGATGGGAGGTTGGGGGAACAAGGTGGTGGGTATTAGGGAAGGCACATATTGCATGGAGCACTGGGTGTGGTGCAAAAACAATGAATACTGTTACGCTGAAAAGAAATTAAAAAAAAAAAGACTAAATGAGAGAAAAAAAAAAAAAACTTTGTTCCATGCTTAATGAGCAAGAGGCCAATTCCAGCATCTCCTTACTCAATCATCCTTTTAGCTTTCACTGTAAAGGGAAATTCATCTCTTTCCAGCTTCTCCGAATAGTATGTTCCTTGTATCTTTCTTTTCTCAATAATGTCTGAAGAAATATGGGAATATATGTGACTTGAGGCATGAATTTCCCTTTTTCTTATTCAAAAGACTCTTCTGCAATAAAAGAAGAAAATAAATTGGTAGAAATTCAGAGTATTAAATCTTGACAAAACTTTGAACAGATGAAATAATTTTTATTTTTATGTTAATGACAAAAACTTTTTAAGAAGTCACTTGAGGGGCACCTGGGTGGCTCAGTGGGTTAAGGCCTCTGCCTTTGGCTTGGGTCATGATCCCAGGGTCCTGGGATCGAGCCCCACATCGGGCTCTCTGCTCGGCGGGGAGCCTGCTTCCTCCTCTCTCTCTCTCTGCCTCTACCTACTTGTGATCTCTATCTGTCAAATAAATAAATAAAATCTTTAAAAAAAAAAAAAAAAGAAGTCACTTGAAGAGGAATTCTCTTTCGGTTTCGAACTGAAAGAAGATGGCAAATAAATGTAACAGACAACAGAGTAGGTAAAATTACATTTAAATTTTTGCTAAGAGTCATTAAAATAATGTTAATATACTATGAAACTGAAATGCATGTCTTTGAATCATTTTGAAAATACAGGTTTCCCCAGTATTTTAAAGTAGAGCTTGCCTATGAAAACTTTTGAAAGCTGAAATAACATAAAGTGAAGAAGCAATTGCCATTAATTTATACAGAAATTTTTTCACGTGTTTCTAGACACGAAAATAATCCCTTAGGCTTTTCTGATACCTTCGGATACCATCTTGCTAGAGGATGCACACAATAAATGGAGATAAAACACAGATGCTCACACAGTTCAGAGATATGGCAGCTTACTGCTAAGATGCTGGGTGTAGTTCCGAGAAAGAAGCTTAGTGGGGCCACTCTCACTGTTAGGGTTCATGCTGCCTCTATAACCCCTCATTGAAAAACAAACGCTAAATGCAATTTGCGCTTTGCACCCTTTTTTGTAAAAATGAAACCCCTCTTGAGATTTCTTTCAGTTAGCAAAAACAGGTACTAATATAGATCTTTAATGAAAGTGAAGTAGTGTAAGGCAAACTTTTAAAAGGTTGGGGGAATACCTGAATAACAAAGTTATAAAGGAACATGGATTATAAAATCAATTCATAGGATAGTTTAATATCAATGAATATTCTTGCTCTACAAAATTAATTTTTCATGGAATGCTGTCAATATGCTAAAAACATAAGAGCTTTGGAGCACCGGGCTGGCTCAGACAGTGGAGTATGCGATGCTTGATCTCAGGGTTGTGAGTTCGAGACCCACTTTGGGGGCAGAGATTCCTTAAAACTTAAAAAAAAAAAATTTAAAAAAAGACTTACATAAGAGCTTTATTTTTCATACTTATACAATTTAAGATTCTGCTATAAGTATGTCTAACTAGCCAGGAATAAGGTTTCTCTTTAATTCAAAAACAAAGTTTATATTTTATTTTTAAAAATATAAAAATTATCAAGAAAACGCCATCTGTTCCTTTTGTTGTTGGACTGACCACTGGGTTTTACTTCAGGGGAAAACCATGGGGGAGCCCTGAATGGCTCAGTAGTTTGAGCATCTGGCACTTGATTTCAGTTCAGGTCATGAACCAAACTGGGATCGCAGGTTTGAGCCCTTCCTCAGGCTCCATGCTCAGCAGGGAGCCTGCTTGAGCATTCTCTCTCCCTCTCCCTCTATTCCTCCACCCACTCACTCATGTACTCTCTCTCTTTCTCACTCTCTCTCTCTCTCTGTCAAATAAATAAATCTTTTTTAAAAAATGGTATGACACTTTCTTGCATATAATCCGTTATATAAGAAAATACTCCAACTTGTGCAGAAGTTTCAATCAAAAGTAAAATACTTGGTCTCACTTACAGTTAGACAACAGTTGTACCCTTTTCCCATCTGTTTTCACTAGTCATCTGTATAAGGCTGAGAGTGGGTGGGCAATTGGAGGAAAGTGAAGAAGGACAGTATCTGAATAAGAATGTACGATACCTACCTCCACAAAAAAAACCAGACCATTTCCAGTCAAGAAAAGACATAGGGAAAGAAAATTCTTTCATCCAGTTGTTAAGCCTAACCTTTACCCATACCCCAACCAGAGTTAGGAACTTTGTCACACAGAAGGGTCCTTCTCCTCTCTGACCTTAACACAGGCGAAGTGCTCCTGGCTGGAAGCTGAGAGGCGAGTTCTAGCCTAGGGACATTTCAGGGCTGGGGACGATGAAGTCAGCCCTCCAGTTCCAGCAATTCCTACTGAAACTGGGAGACGCTAGGTCTTTTCCCAAAAACACACCAAAGCTGAACTCCAAAAGAGGTCCTAAAGTGATCAATAAATTCCTTCAGAACCCTCTCCAACCCTCCACTGAAAAAATGAATTGGAGGACCTTTTCCTCTATTTCAACCAAATCTAAGCCAATTGTTATTAAATCTGAATGGACAGAAGACATAAAAGAGGAGTTAAAATGGTTTTGTAAATAATGAAGAACTTCCTGAGCATGGTACAAGGATTTCCAATTGCAGTAGATGTGTTGATGATAAATTGCCTTTAAACTGAATTTCTGCAAGGGTCATGCACAAGAGTGGACTCCCAGTGTAATTCATATGTGCTCAGTTGCCATTCCATTTCAACTCCAAATTCGTGTCCAAGACTTCGGCATCATCTTCCCTACATTTTCCTCCTTCTACCTTCTACCTCACCTTCTCTCCCCTTACCAAGTATGCTCATATTTCTTAAAATACTGTTCAGTGAAGGTGGGCATGTGGATAGCTTCCCTGCAGCGAGACACACCTATCTCTGCATTGAGTATAGAGGCTAATGAGTTCAAAGTGATCTCAATAAATGCGTCACCCTCCAGCCCCTCCTTTCAAACAGCTGTTATATGAGCTTATGCTACACTTAATTTATTAGCCTAAGACAATTTAATTGCATCGTTTCTACAAAATAGAACATGTTATTCATAGTAACTACATGCTAATTCCTTTGAAAACTTCAGTAATTATACAGTGACTTTGCAGCTCCCAACAATGGTGCGATTAACTGGGGTTCCATGTTTGAAGCTGGGAGCAAGCTCAGCACCGAGGTAGACAGAGTTCTGACAGGTTTGTGTGTCAAAGGACATTTTACTATCCAAACTTTGTTCCCCCAGAACTTTGCTTCTTTTTTTTTTTTAATTTTTTATAAACATATAATATATTTTTATCCCCAGGGGTACAGGTCTGTGAATCGCCAGGTTTACACACTTCACAACACTCACCATAGCACATACCCTCCCCAATGTCCATAATCCCACCCCCGCCTCTCCCAACCCCCCTCCCCCCATCAACCCTCAGTTCGTTTTGTGAGATTAAGAGTCACTTATGGTTTGTCTCCCTCCCAATCCCATCTTGTTTCATTTACTCTTCTCCTACCCCCTTAACCCCCCATGTTGCATCTCCTCTCCCTCATATCAGGGAGATCATATGATAGTTGTCTTTCTCCGATTGAGAACTTTGCTTCTTTATGAATGCTAGAGGGTTTGCACACAGCCCCGCTGAGGTAGGAGGGGCTGTTGCAGCAGCAGCAGCCTTGACATTTAAGACAACCGCACAGAGGCAGCAAACCTTTCCCAGGCACAGAACAGAGTGTACTCCCCAAAGACAGTATCTATGGTTGCCCAGTAAATACACATCTATAAAAAGTTCAGTAAACACACAGGTTTAATGACTTGAGTTTTATGTCTAAAGACAACTTTAAAATCACACTTCAGAACGACTACTTTGTGAGAAATGATTGCACTTTTAAAGATGTTTGAAGGTGTGTGGCCTTGAGGATTCTGTCTCATAAAGCTAGGAAAGAAGTGTCATTTTTGCCTGAAGCTCTGATGTGGCTTTGAATGTCACGTTTTACAGAATATTCTGCTTTGGGTTATGTTTATGAAGTGCCCTTAATTAACATTTCTCCAGTGTCTTACGGGCTTTGCTTTCTTCTCCCCAAACTCCTTTTCAACTTCTCCAGCTTTGATGAGGAAATTGGTATGTTTTATCGTCACATTTTTCCCCCGAAATATATGCTTTGGTTGGTTCCTTCAACAGAAATGAGTCTTAGGAAAGTGAGGTCACAAGGACTTCCTGTGAGTTTAAAATAAAAAGTGTTTTCATTATAAAACCAAGGGAAAGTAAAGGAAATACAAAATTGTAGAATACAATGATTTTCCAGAACGTAGATATCTCACCCAGGTTTAATAAAATGCAATCGGCTATCTGATTCTTCTACAAAGCCCTTCCTTCTTCCCCCACCTGTTTTCCCCAACTCCTCAAATTGGATAAGAGAAATATTCATTAGATTTCAACCCTGAGAGTTTGGGGTTGGCACCTCTATAGGACCCTCTTCTCTCTGTTTTCAGTCTAATAACTTGGTTTCTGGTATTTAATCCAAGTGTGGAAACATTCAGACCATCCCCTGTGACACTAAATCATTCTGTACATCTGATCTCAGGTCTCTTTTGAGGAAGGCAACCCCCCCTCTCCTGAGGAGGAGACTCCCCCCTTGCCTCTACGATAACATGGACCCCCCACCCAGCCCCAGCCATCTCCTCCTGCCCTCATTTCTTGTAAAGCCAAATCGTGAGCCTGGTGGCCGGGCATGTCTGAGCCCCATGAACGATCATTGCTTCTGATTCAGATATCAGTTCTTTGATGACTCATTTCCAAGTGGCCCCTGGGAAAGGTTTCTAAAGTTCTATAAGCCATGGTTTTATAAAACCAAAATTGCCTTTCAGAGGCAGATTGAATTTCCAACAATGGAAAAGGTAAGTCACTGTATTTCAGTCTCCCTTGGAGTAGGGAGAGTGAACGAACCATCGCCACGTTTCCTTGGATCCCCATATTTATCCAAAAGCAGTGGTCTACAGCAATTTGTCATTATGTATTCACTAAGTCTCAAAGCAAAATAGGAAGAGTAAGCAGAATAGATACACGGAACCAAGAGAGGAGTAAAAGAATCATAGAAATTAAGAGAAATAGTAAAACGTATCAAGAGCACATGTTTCTATGGTTCAAAATTCTGATTTTAATTGTAGATACATATTTGAAGTTATTGGAGAATTGGCATCCCACCAATTACTGAAAGTCCCATCACCTAATTTCTGAAGAGAAATAGTGTTAGAGAATTTTTGAATCGTCTACACTACTTCTAAAGAAAAGGTATGTTATAGGCAAAAACTTTAACCTTGCTTTATCCTTTGAAATTCTATGGAGTCTGTTAAGCTGGTTTAGTATTTCATTCAGAGTCTACTAACCACCTGACATTCCATTGTATTTGTTAATATCAGTAGAGGAATGCTCTGAGGCAAGATACATGCGGGAAGAACATTAGCTACTGGTTTCAATATTAATAATTCCTATGTTTATAAGTTTGTCTTATTTTAGTAAATGTTAAAATATGCATTTTAAGCTTTTGAAGGTCAAAGTAGAGAGTTTTCATAATTGATAACCTTTTTAATAACAAAGTTAATTCATTGTCTACTATTTACAAAGCACTGTACTAGACACCTTGTGAAATATATTGAATTTTCACTTATCACAAGTTCAATAAAAACCAATTATGATGATGGCTTGTGTTTATTGAGCACATACAAATGCCAGGTTTTGCATTAAGAATTCACATGGATTATATCATTCAATTTTCACATTAACCCAAAAAAGCACTAATTTATCCCCATTTTATAGAGAGGAGATGACATTCATAGAAGCTGGGCAACTTTCCCAACATCTCAAGTTAGCAAGTAGCAGAGCAGAGATTCTTCTGCTCCCCAGAGCCTATGCACTGACAACACTGTTACAGATGCGCCCCCTCTTGTCAAAGGTACTTCAGTCTACTGAGAGGATTAGTATAAGGATCAAAGGGAAAATCTAATAAATACTGCACACACCTGAAAAATACGCATACAAATTATTAAATCAGTAAAGGATTGCATGTATGTTTACAAAGTGGGAAACTCACAGGTAATGTCATGTGACTGCTCTTGTACTAATTTTATGGTTATTTAACCCATATTGTTGTTTGGCATTTTACGTGCAGATGAATCCTTTAGCTAGTTTCTGACCTTACCAGGGAAAGACTGTGTTTTCTATTTTAGGAATCCGCCATAACACTTAGTACAATGACATGCACATAGTAGGTCCTTTACAAATACTTGTATAATGAAGGAGGGTAGGAATTATAGGCAAGTAAAATAATTTTGCATCTGGCTGTGTGGAGTGACAATACACAAGGGGTAACAGTAGCTTAAGTGAAATGGCAAATGCCTGGAGCAGAAACATGAAAAAGATGCGTAGAGTCAGAAAGTGGGTTATAAAATAAGCAACATTAATGGAGCACTTACTGTTCGAAGTGCTTTAGAGGTATTAAGCCATTTACTCTTTACAACGATCCTGTAAGGTAGGTACTTACCCTTATTCCCACTTTATAGATGAAGCACATAGAGATAACTAACTTAACATCACCCAGGCAGGAAGTGGTTGCCTCAAGAACTCATGTCATTTTGTCCTGTCCTTGCCCCCAAATAGAGGATCTGAGAATACTTGGAGCATCCACATGGGTGCTAAAACTAAAGGAGATCAATGACGCCAAGGTTACAGCAGAGACTTTTGACTGGAATGTCAGAAAGTTCTACCACTAGCTAACAGAGAGAAAGTTGGAATGGAAAAAGCAAAGAGGGAAAATGAGCAGTTGCGCTATTTTCCCACAGTCACCTTAAGTAGTCTTCAGAATGTTCCCAAAAGGGCATCTTAGAAAAGGAGCCTGACCTGGAGAAAGTGGGGTGGGTGGGGAGTCTAATAATGATAAAAAGAACTACTACAACAGACCTTTGTATAGGCCTTCATATTTTGTGGGAATTGTGTTTAGTGAGGTAATTGACATACATTCTAAATTCAGTGACTGAATAGGGTGTCTACCCATATACGAAGTTATATGATAAATTGTTTCACTATTCTTCACAGTTTTATAAAAGCTGTTATGTTCCTTGTTTTGGAGAGGAAAAAACTGAGATGTCCCTAAAGAGATGTCCAAGCTGGGGCATGTGGGTGGCTCAGTGGGTTAAGCCTCTGCCTTCGGCTCATGGAGGTCATGATCTCAGGGTCCTGAGATTGAGCCCTGCATTGGGATCTCTGCTCAGTGGGGATCCTGCTCCCTCCCCTCAGCTTCCCCCCATCCCCCCACCCAAGCCTGCCTCTCTGCCTACTTGTGATCTCTGTCTGTCAAATAAATAAAATCTTCAGGAAAAAAAAAAGAGAGAGAGAGAGAGATGTCCAAGCAGAGGCAAAGCCTGGTCTGGCTCATCATGTAGATCTCAGTTTAAAAGAAACCCAGTCAGAGCAGCCTTCCCTAACTGGCAAAACAAACTTAAGTCACCCTCACTCCAACCTCATCACTCTTCATCTCATCTTTTATTGTCTTTGACAACAGAACGTTCATCCCTCTTATGGCTTATCTCTACATTGTGTCTATTTTCTATTTGCTCCCCCTGGAATATAAGCTCTATGACATTAGGTCTGGAGTCAGTCTCCATCTCTAATCTTTACCTATATGATGTCTGGCAAGCAGTAGACATTCACTTGGGGTTCGTCACGGAAATGAACGAAATCCAAATCCCCAAAGTCTGTAGTCTCATCACTGACAGAGGACATGTTGGTTGAAAAAGCGCAGGACAGTGGAGCAATGCATTCCTGTGGTTCCTCCCCTTCCCACTGTTCTGGCTCTGAGATAACTGCTAATTTACAAGAGTTAATGTGGGCAGGGAATGAAAGAAAACGGGAATTAATTGGGGGACTTTATGGGAAACTCTTCCCAACAGTGAAAAGTGGTTTTGGATTGAGTAATGCCGGGAAGATTGTAGGGTAACTGAGATGTAGAAAGCAAATGGGATAGCAGCAGTATACCAAAAGGTCATTTGGTGCTTATCTGAGTTTACACTGAGTTTCCATTAATAAGTTAAATAAACTATTATCAGCTCCTACCTAAAACAAGTGCTTTATCAAAAAATTCCCATTAAATGTAACATCCTTAGAGTTTTTGTCCACATCCTCTCTATTCTTTTAGGATTTTTTTTTTTAAATGTGTAAAAGTCAAGTGACTCTACTTGGTGCACATATTGTTTCTGGAATGTTTCCTACCACATCCGAAGATAAATCAGTTCTGGTTTGCTTGCTAAGTTAGTGATCTCTCCATGTCCTGTATATATCCACAATGCATGGAATTTTCCTTTAAACATTTAAATCATAATAATTTTCACACGCATAATTTTTCTCTCATTGGAAAAGAACATTGGGAACTTACATAAAAGCCAAAAAGAAGGCAAGAAAAAAATAGAACATGGTCAGTGGGTTCTGTACCAGTTCTCCTAGTTCTAGCACTGAGCAGCTGTGTTATGTCAGACAAGAAATCCTATACGGGAGTCTATAAAATGGAGAGAAGAGTAATCCCTAATTTATAGAATTGTGAGAATTAAATAAACCATGTCTAGCAAATAGTAATAGCTCAAAATTTAGCTACCTTATCACGTAACATACGATCCCTAAAAAGCTATCCAGCAGCTATGAATAGAGTTTAAGGGCCTTTCAAGCCCTCCTACTCCTTTAAGTAGAGTCTTTGGATTATAGAGAAGCAGTCCTCTCTTTCCATGGCATTGGAACAAAAGAGATTTCTCTACTGCTTCAAGTACATCAAAAA
This sequence comes from Lutra lutra, assembly GCF_902655055.1. Lineage (NCBI taxonomy): Eukaryota > Metazoa > Chordata > Mammalia > Carnivora > Mustelidae > Lutra > Lutra lutra. The sequence continues at coordinate 46,237,513 of NC_062283.1, read as the reverse complement.
TCTTCATCACTGCTGCTAAAATTTCCAGTTCAGCATTTTCTCCAGATACTGGCTCTCTCTGTACCACCTGTGAGACATCTAGTCCTGTCTTTTATGCAGTTTAAAGCCTTCCACCACTGGGGCACCGGGGTGGCTCCATCCATTAAGCATCTGCCTTTGGCTCAGGTCATGATCTCAGGGTCCTGGGATCGAGGTGCACATTAGGCTCCCTACTCAGCAGGGACTCTGCTTCTCCCTCTCTCAGCTCATGCTCTCTCTAACTCTCTCAAATAAATAAATAAAATCTTTAAAAGTAAAAAAATAAAGCCTCCCACTACTAAGACACCTTTAGGCTCTGTGCAACCTGACCAGTCCAACCACCTCATCATGGTGGCCAAGAGGTAGACAGAGTAGAAAGGAGGATTATATTTGGATCTAGCAGCAAGAAGAAATTTGGTTATCTTCATATGTCTAATTTATGTTGAGTCTGGGAACTAGAAACCATATGTCAGAGACTCATGCAACCAGATGTCCAAGTTCTTGGTCTTCGGAGTAGATATTTACAAATCTGGGTAATGATCATTTAAGCTTCCATATAAGTATAATTCTATACTTTTGCAAGTGTACATCACTTCTTTAAATTCTTGGGGATCCAGGAATTGGATCCCTCAGAGTTGGAGATCCATCTCTGAGGAAGACATATTCCTCAAATCCACTCTTCTGGTTTTCCCTCATTGCTTCAGACAACCATTCTGCTCCCCAACACTGCAGATCACTTTAATAAGCCAGTGTTGCCTACCCAAATTTTCCTGTTACTTGTTGACAGAGGCCCCTTCCTAAGCCTGCAAAACACAGCTAAAATCAAGCAGTAGCATTCAATGAAACTTACTGAAGATTTGAAGATATAAAGGGAAATTTTAATGAAAAAAAAAAGAGAGAATATGATCTATAAAGCAGCCATTTCTGATCCAAAGGAGGCAGTGGCTGAGAAATGTGGTTGAGAGCATGGGTTCGAGAAATAGCCTGGGCGAAGGAGTGAGCCGTGACAACTTATTTAAAATCTAGGTGTCTCCGAGGGCAACCACCACACAAAAATACCTTGAAAACTGAGTCACTCTAAGTATTACTTAGACTTCTTCCTGATGTTTATTTAATAGGCACTTGATAACTGTTTATTATTATTGCTGTTGTTATTATCATTACTGTTTGTGACTCTCTAGTGCTCAGCCTGTGAACATACTCTAAGGACTAACCTACCTCCTGTGATACCCCGATGTCATTTCTCTTCCCCAAATCCAAATCTCCAATGTTGTCTGAGATTCAGAGATTGAAGAAAAATCATTTTTTCCCCTCAATAAGCTAATCTGTCCTCTGCCCAGAAGAAAGGCAACTGTATTATTACATAGATCAGTTAAGATCTGTATTAGGTCCTCCAATAATGGAACAAGATTTATTTTATTTTATTTATTTATTTATTTATTTATTTATTTATTTATTTTTGCGAGAGAGAACCATACACACACTGGAGGGGGCGGGGACGGGGAGAGAGAGATTCAAGCAGACTTCCTGCTGAGCATGAAGCCTGACCTGGGGCTCAATCTCACAACCCTGAGATCATGACCTGAGCCAAAACCAGAAGTCGGATAACTAACTTGACTCTGTCACCCAGGTGCCCATGGAATAGGATTTATATTTTGCCCGGCAAACCATGGTTCCATTAAAGTGCTTTCTCACCAAAGGGGTATCATCCCTGGTGTAACTGGAGTCAAAAAAGACAATAAAATTTAAAAATGCATAATTACTAATTAAGAGGAATGCTCTGGGCAAAAATAGTCAAGGGACCTACTTCAGAGTATTGGTTTAGGAAAGGGCTTTTTGAAGAGAGGCATTTAGAGAGACCTAAAGAGTGAGAAGGAACCAGATGGGCAAAGGGTGGAAAGAATATCATTGCATGCAGAACAACATTCTCCCTTTCTTCTTTCCAATTTTGTGTTTTGATAATCATCACGCATACCTTTAGGGAATGTTGATTCCCCTGGAGTTGCTTTCCTTCTACTGATGACCTGAGTAAGAGTTGGTTTTAACCAATCAATGTAACGCTATGCTAATTTCCCCAGTGATCGGTTTTCGGGTGGATGTGAGACTATATTCTGGCAAATGAATATGATAGAGGGCTTCTGTAAGAGCACTACTTCTTTTTAGAAGGAGAAAACTAGAGAGGAGAGCTCACTGTCACCACCCCTTCACTCTTCTTGCCTTCAATGTAGCAGTGATGCACGGAGCTTTGGCAGCTATTTTAAGAACACGAAGCAATAAGCAAATATGCTACGTGTGCTGAGTAAAAAAGTACAAACAAGATGTATCCTTGATGAACTTATTGAGTCATTGGAAAGCCCTGAAGTCTGCTCCCAGACTTTTCTAGTATGAGAAAAATAGAGGGCTCTTCTTTTAAGTAATTGTTAGATTTTTCTATTTGCCCCTGAAAACATTCCTGATATAGTAAAGCAGTGGCACGATCAAATTTCAAAGAAGATCATTCTTCAGGAAGATCCTGCTCTTTGAGGGACCTTTTAAGAAGATTTTAGTGCTATGTGGAAAATTAGACCACTTATTAAACATTGCTACGAGGCGTGCCTCGGTGGTACAGTTGGTTAAAGCCTCTGACCCTTGGTTTCAGCTCAGGTTGTGATCTCAGAGTGGTGAACTCAAGCCTCGCATCCCACTCCACACTCAGCACCGAGGCTGCTTAAATCTCCTTCCTCACACTGCCTGTCCCTGCATCCCCCACCACACTCCTGAGCGCACTCTCTCTCTCTCTCTCTCACATAAATAAATAAAAATAAATACACATTACTGTAAATATTCTATGCTGAGTAGAGTTTATGTCACAAATTCATAATTACACAGACTTATCAGAAAAAGGGAGACTTACCACCTTAAAATGAGAGCAAATTTTCTCCTTCAATAGAGGTATTTTTGCAGAAGTGTTAGCTTTTCTAAGAGAAAGCTGAGTTAAGTCTTGGTGAAATTGTCCCATTAGACTCCATTCAATCTTTTCTTTATGCTAACTGGTGACCTATTAGGTCAATAATTCTCAAAGTCCATTTGTAATAAAAAGATTACAATATTTGATATTCTATGGCTCAGTCTATTTTACATAATTTCTGTGAGAATGAAATTCAGACATAGGATACAAATAAGCTTTCATTTCCATTGCCAAATAAAAAAGCACATGGAAAAAAAAGAAAGGTAATAAAATACAGTAAGTCTGTTGATAAAGAGGATTATACCTGATGGCCCTTAATAATAATGATACAGATGGAATGTGACAAGCAATCAGGCCTGCACTTTTTTTTTAATTTGATACATCAAGACATTCTTCCCACACAAGTCATGAGTGTTGCTGAACCTTCAAAGGGAAAAATAAATAAATCCTGAACTTTGGATCCTATTAAGTCCCATCTGACTAAACTCACTATTCAATTCTCACTTCTAGAAGGATTTGAGTCAAATCAAGTTCCATATCCCTGAAATTTTATGCCTCTATTCCTAATAATACAGCCCTAGCAAGAAAATGTCTGTGGGATTTAAATAATGAGGAAAAAGTGGTAATCAGGAAATACCTCCAGCTAGAATAAGACATACAGTCTTATCTGTCAATGGCAATCAATGAATCAATCAATTAATGTCAGACATTTTTAAAAACATGTTGTCATCTATTTCATATTTTTACCATGAGGTAATTATCAAAAATATATTTCCTAGTGTTTTTTATTGTTCAACATTGCATATTTTTTCGTTTGTTTTTTTTCTCTATAAAATCATTGTAATTATCATTAATAAATATTTTCTAAAGGCTTTTTAAAATTTTTTATTTAAATAATTAAGTATGGCATTACTTTGGCTATGGTCCCATACCACTTTCTTAGAGCAATAAATTCAACTTTTCTTTAACCTGCCTGATTGCTAAGGTACACTTTCTGAATGAGTCAGAGTTCTATAGATGCAAACAACAGAAATAGCCTCCAGTTAATTTATACAAAGAAAACTGATTGAAATATATCAGGCCTCATTATCAGTAGTAAGGCTAAAGAACCATACTGGGAAATGTGCAGAGCCAAGCTATCCCCACTGGTGCAGGATCTGGGGATGACAGGAATAGTATCATGGTGGCAGAAATCTAGCTCCTCACTCCTACATCAGATGAATTCCTACATTTTCTCTGCCTTTAATCTCCTAACCAGGATTTAAATTCCAGGGGATAAGTGTTTGATTGACCTAATTTTAATCATATATTCAAATTTGGTTAAGAAAGGAGTAGCATCCTGGAGTACAACCCCACCATGCTGAGGTAATAATAATAGTATAATAATTATAATAATACAATTATTAGACATGTGGTGTTAAGAAGGGGAAATGAAGCTGGCCAGTCACAAATTTAAAGGGTGCGTGGATGGCTAGGTTGTTAAGCATCTGCCTTCGGCTCAGGTCATGATCCCAGGGTTCAAGCTCCGCATGGGGCTCTCTGCTTGGCAGGAAGCCTGCTTCTCCCTCTCCCACTCCCCCCCGCTTGTGTTCCCTCTCTCGCTGTATCTCTCTCTCTGTCAAATAAATAAAATCTTTAAAAACAAACAAACAAACAAATTTAAGATGCCTAATATGCCATCCTTTACCATTTTCTGTAAATTGTCTTACGTATTTTCAACTGGTTAAATGAAAATAATTCTTTGCAGCCATTCTGAAAACCCAGGACGCTCCTTATCATATGCTTGATAACCTCAGTCACTGAAGTAAAAGCGGAGCTAAGCTGATTTTATTCAAGTTGGAGTTACAAGTCATGGAGAGTTCTAAGGTTCATGATACAGTCAGTTCACTAACGGAGTTATCTCCCCATTGTTGAGTGGCTACAGAATCAGCTGATTTGATGAGGAAGTGGTTTGTTGCACATCATGTTCAGTGTGAAAAATATAAATGATGTCACCCAAATGAATATGATCAACTGTGCTTCGTTTCCCTTTCACATCGCCACCTAGTCAGTCATCACCACAGACATGGCCTTCTTTCTCTTCTTTGCTGTCCTATGTTATCCAGAATGCCCACCCCAGCCCACATTTCAACTCTCTCTGTTGCTTCCTTGCTCCTGCTGGTAACTTGCTTTCTGCACTTTAGGAATATCTATCCCCCACCCAAGCATGATGAAGTGAGCTCAAGAAACAATGTTACTATGTTTTTCCCTAACTTCTGCTGCTACTGCTGCTTCTTTTTTTTTTTTTTAAGTAGGTTCCATGCCCAATGTGGGGCTTGAACTCACAACTCTGAGATCAAGAGTCACATGTTCTACTGACTGAGCCAGTTAGGTGCCCCCACTTCTCTATCTTCTTAGTAAGCAAATCTTAAGGAACATGGTTGCCAGTTGTTTAACAGTTTCAGACTTACCAAGGAGCAGAGTGGGAGAAATACTTTAAAAGGTAATTACATTCTTTGCTGAGGTTTTTGGCAGAGTTGACAGTATTGAGAAATAGTCAAATTCAATCTGTGAAGTAATTTTGAGAAAAAAAATAGAAATTTTGATTACATATTGATTTTTCTTAGGATAAGGAGAATGAGATAGCTTCTTGTTTTGTTGATGAGATAATTTTCTTTTCCAGTCTGTTCATAGATAGGTTTCTATCTCTGATTGCTAGTCCAATTATCTCATAAATGGTTGAGTTAGAGAGATTTTCAGAGAAGTATACTTGAAAGTTATCAGAAATAATTTGGACAAGCTTCTCTTCATTTTCATCCTCAGACGATGGAAATAGTCCTAAGAATACTTTGAGCCATCACTAGATGTATATCATTGCTTGGGCAGAACATGTATAATTTGGCTGGGGAGTCTGAATTGCCCAGAAATATTTCACTGAACTTTTCAAGAGTCTCATTTCCCTCAAAGCTGAGACCAAAGTTCATGTCATACTACCTTCATTAGTATCCATGCAATCCCAGAGAAAGGGGAGCGAAAGAACAGAACAGTAAGGAAAGTAAGATGAGACAACCAATACAAGGATGACTTACCAGGACAATCTTCCAGTTTTGCTTCTTCCAAGATCCCGACAAAGCAGACAAGCCATTCCTGTCTGCCCCAGAATCTGGATATATCTACAGCTCCATACATTTTTCTCTCTCCACAAGAAGTTAACGGCCATTCATACTACTCATAACACTGCCTATAGGGAGAAATTTCCTTTCAAGAAATTTCATTTCAGTGGAACGTCCTTCCATTCCCTGTAGGGTTGTAACATGGTAGGAATCCATTTTCTGCTAGCACTATTGTATAGTGAGAATTCATGTGTAAACTGGGCCTAAATTGTCTCTTCTTCCCTCACTTGGTCATAGGGGATCACCTATTCCTCTTCTGCCCCATGAGGCCCCAGCATGAGTTGAGGGAGGTCCATTAGTGCAGCAGTGGCAGGTGAGGCAAGAGTTTAAAAATACATGTATGTGTTTTACTCATGCCTTCCAAACATGTTCAGGATGGATCCCAGTGTTTCATTTCTATCATAAGTCTGCTGATACATTTACCCAAACTTACCACTCATTGTATCTGATAATATCATGATGGACAGTTCTGGTCGTGTAGTCAGTCCCCTGATGTCCCATGATCACACAGTTTCTACTAGAATCTAATAAAATATCCAAAACCGATTTAATACCACTTGGGACCACTGTTGTCATCCCCAATTCCTGGACCTCCTCAGCTGTATTGCCTTGGTCCATTTCAAAGCCTAGTTCTCCAGCCTTTTTGCCAAACAGTGAGTACCTGAATCCTTCCAGCAAATTCCCCTTATTTAAGTTAAGCAGCCTGCTTTTGTTTCTTGCAACCAAAAAACCCTAATGCATAAAAATTGTGTTCTGGTCAGGCAGGTTAGGTAGTTATGTAGTAGTTAGTGCCTTCATTCTGAATTATGTGTTTTTTGCATTAGCATAACTAGCATGATGACATTATTTATTGATCTCCTAGAGCAAAACATAAGAAACTGAGTTTCCCATTGTGCCAAAGGGACAAAGTCACTTGGCTCTCACCTCTACAAAAAAGCAAAGTAAAACACCACAACACTCTTTACATCTATTTTGATCCTAGACTTCCTTCTGTGGTCATTTCACTTCCAATTCACACAACATTCAATGTTATGCATTTAACCTAAGAGTGAAACCACATGTCCACTAATTTCACATGAGAGAATCAATTACAGGGATTTTTCATGTTTTAGTAAGAGTTATATTTTTCATGTCTACTTACATTAGTTTGTATGTTAAAACTGAAAAAAATATCAATATCATTCTTAGGCTCCTTTTCCTTAAAAACAACTTTCTGGCAACTAGTCATAGAGAGAGCCAGGTTGCTGGAGGACAGAAGTGAGAGGAACTCTCTTCATTGCATTCCTTTGGGCCTTTAAAACTTTTGCATTATGTGAAGAGATATCAATTCAAAAAATACAAATGAAACAATCAGCTGTCAGAAAAGGAAGAAAATAATCCAATAAGTTGTATGTACATGTATTGATGTATCTTTATATGATGGAATAATAAATAGGCACTAAAAATCATATTTTTAGGCAACACTAAATGATATCTTTTAGAGATGTATACTGGGTGGTAAAAATATAAATACAAATAAGGAAATTATTACCATACAAGTCATTAGGGCAATGAATTTCAGCAAGGAGGGAGAGGGTTCTGTTGGAAGAGTGTTTCTGCAGTGGCTGAGAAAGGCGATGGCTAGGACAGTGCTTACCTTACAACAACTCATTTATACAGTTTTCTGTATCTGTGTTATATGTAGCAATATAAAATTTTTTTAAGAAAACTATTTTTTAAAGGATTTTTTTAACGGGATGGGAAACTGCTCACAGTATAAAATTCTGTGGGGAAAAAAAGGCAGGCACACAATTCTGTGTACAGAATGATTCCAGTTATGCATACATACATCAGATATTCATAGAAATAGATATTAAAATAAACATACCAAATGTGAATTGTATTTAGTTTTCTTATTATTTTAAATAGCTGCCATATTTGCTTCAATGTACAATATAAGAATTTGTAAGATGGTATTACGAAAGATGAGGTGATCAACCTAAGGTGTAGGGGAAGTATTCTGTTAATGCTTAACCCTCTTCAGTTCTTATAAAGGTAGGCACTTAATGAGAGAATCATAAAATTTTAGGGTTAGAAAAAAATCATGAGATCATCTTCTCACACAGACATCTTTCACAGATGGAGAAACTAAAGAGCAGACTGGCTAACTGACTTGGCCAAGGTCCAGAATTGGTCTTGGACCTGGGACAGGGCCCAGTTCAGTGCATTCAGAGCAAAGTCCTCCCCCTTCTCGTACGCTGAAACATGCCTTCCATGGAAGGTGAACACAAAGGCTTGCTCTTTAAGGAATGTTTTCTTGCCCTTTCAAAACAGGAGTATTGTGAGAATTATCACTGAGCAATATCCCCGATGAGATATAAATTTGTAATACAATGACAGTCTCATACAGCAAACGCTAAAGAGTACCAATGGAGAAATTTTATTTTTGAATGTTTTAAAGAAAGAAAGAACAACAACTCGCCCTTAGACTTCTAGAAGACCTGCTTGAATTCACTCATCTGACACAGTAATGGTAGCTTGTGACTGCAATATAAAGTCCGTTATTACTGCTTTTATTGCTATAAAAAAATGACACACTCTACAGGGCAGCTGCCGTAAATCAGGCTTGTTCTGACAGGCTGTTCCTGAGTGTTCTACCTCATTCGCACTTTAGCCCCACTCCGGTGCCCTGTAGGCCCAAGCGATTTGCACAAATACCACGTGACCTCCACCACACCCCCCCAGAGAGAAAGAAAAAAAAAAATTAAAAAATAAAAGAAGAGACAAGTTACTCCTCCGAAGTTCTAGTTGCCCCCTAACCTGTTTCTGTCAGTCGCTCGTCTTTCATTTTTTTAAATTGGTTTTCTAAACACTTCACGTTTGAGCTCCTTCATGTGCACCGTTCGAACTTTCCTCCCCACGTTTTGCTTTCTGAAAGAGCATCTCTAACCTCCAGCCTTCACTGAGTACCTGCTAGGTGCCAGCCACCATCCGCAGGGCTAGGAATCCAGAAATAAATAAAAGTCTCTTCCCTCAAGAAGCTCTTTATCTAGTGAAGCATCCAGACAAATAATCTGATGATGGCGTAAGACGTGGGTGGTTCTACATGAAAACCAGTGAACGCTCTGCTCATGGCATTTTTGTGCCAGGAATAACTGTCCGCTAATACTTATCACAAGTGTCTGGTTCTACATTTCTATCCCTCTCTGTAACATCTTAGATCCACTAGATGAAGCCAAGGGAGGCCCCACAGATGGCAACCCCCAGTTTTTGTCAAGCTTATATAGAGAATAAATAGCTTGTCTATCTGAATGTGCCAGACAAACACTATACTAAGCAAAAAACACTATGTAAATTCCTCAGATATAATTTCGAAGACTGAAGTAAAAAAAATACTCACGTTTTATCTCTACCTTATCTTTCCGCAAAGTGGCCAGAGAACTAACTCCATGAAGAAGGAGACTATGGAAGGCACTGTAATAGACTATCCATCATCCATGTCTGTCCTTATAAACAGAATCTCAGTTTCACTGGGGGCAATGATGGGTACAGCCCACAGCACCTTGTGAGATAATTACTATTCCAGACTCCTTTGCTGTTGAGCATACCAGGGCGGCAGGGTTCTGCCATTGAGAGTTCATGGAAATCTGCTAGGAGGCTTCTGAGGGTTTTTCAGTGCTTGTAAAAATAACAATAAGAAAAGAACTCCCTTTACCACTTCTTTCTGACTTGAAGTCAGATGAGATGTTTGGAGCTATGGTAACCATGGAGCAATGAGGTGATAAGAACAAAGACAAAAGCCAGCATGCTGAGGACACAGAGAAGAAAGAACCTGTATCCTTGGAAACATTTTAGGGGGGTTGGACTACGTCCGGACTGCCTGTCCTTGATTTCTTTTACGTAAACATTACATGTCTCTGTGGTTTAAGCCTCTGAACTATTATGTTACTTGCTGCTGGGAGCATTCCTAATACAGATAAATGTCTAACTTGTTCATCTCTCTAACCTTAGTACCAACAACAGTGGCTGTCATATAGCAGGTGGTCAAAGTATACTTGTTGAAAGAAAAAGAATTAATGGACTGTAGATCAGATACTAAGCGCCCTACCTATATTTGTGGGTGGTAAAGATTTTGTACTTATTTTATATTGAATTTTTATTTTGAGTATAATTTTTCTAAAAATAAAATGTGCAATGCAAATTTTGCTTGCCTTACATTGTTTTTTCCTTGTTAACAAAATCCTAGTTTTTTTTATCCTTCACATTATCCAAGGGAGAACAGACCTCTTTGGTCCCAGGAAAATCAATCTTGTTTGAGTGACTTATACTTGGGCACAAGGAACAATTGGGGCCAATGGGGCTAATTCTGCTGGGGATTTTGGAGGAAGGCAAGTGGACCACAGAAGGAAATAATCCTCTTCTCAATTCTTTATGTGATGTCAGAATCTGCAGGAGCCATTTTGCCAAAATGAAGGAGGAAGCTTGAGGACTAAACCACCACATCAGGACTGGGAGCAGGGAGAAATGAAAAGAGCTTTGGTCTTTAATGACATAGTTGAACCCTTCCAGAAGCCAAGCTGTCTCCAGACTCCTTGCCATATGATGAAGGTACTGCTAAAGAAAAAGAAAAAAAAAAAAAAAAAGCCTTTGGAAAAATGAAGGTTTTGCCTTTATTCAAATGGAACTTTTATTTTTTTTAAAAGATTTTATTTATTTATTTATTGGACAGATCACAAGCAGGCAGAGAGGCAGGCAGAGAGAGAGGGAAGCAGGCTCCCTGCTGAGCAGAGAGCCCGATGCGGGGCCCAATCCCAGGACCCCGAGACCATAACCCGAGCCGAAGGCAGAGGCCCAACCCACTGAGCCACCCAGGTGCCTCTCAAATGGAACTTTTAAAATTTATAATAAGGAATATGCATTAATGTATTACTTATTTAAAGTAATAATAAGGGATTAGAAAAAATAGTAATATAGGATTAGTGGAAAATCGATTATATACTAATAGTCTGTGTTCTTCTGTCCACATCATCTAGAAACTGGTCCTCTTCTTGCTTAAAGTTTGCAAAGAACCAGACCAGAGATACCCAGCAAACAAGTAGAAACTTCAGCGGAGTTCTGTCTTTTGTTTTGCCTTTTATTTCTTATCATATCATCTTATTATCTTTCTTCATTTCTTTTTAGCTTTTATTATTGAGATATAGTTGACATACAATATTATATTAGTTTTAGGAGCACAACATTGTGATTTGACAATTCTATACATTATTCAGTGCTCACCACAAGTAGAGTCGCTGTCACCATACAACATTATTACAAAAATATTGACTAAATTTCCTATGCTGTATTTTTCATCTCAGTGACTGGCTTATTTATTTATTTACTTACTTACTTACTTACTTACTTACTTACTTACTTACTTATTTTTAAAGATTGTCTTTTTTTAAGTAAACTCTACACCCAGTGTAGGGCTCAAACTCACAACCTCAAGATCAACAGCCTCTTGCCCTACTGACTGAGTTGGCCAGGCACCCCTCAGTGACTTACTTATTTCATAACTGAGAGTTTGTACCTCTTAATCCCCTTCACCTATTTTGCCCATCCCTCCACACCCCTCCTCTCCGGCAATCACCAGTTTCTTCTCTGTAATAATGGGTCCCTTTTCTGCTGTTTTGTTTGTTTTGTTTTTTAAATTCCACATATAAGTAAAATCATATGGTATTTGTCTCACTCTGCCTTATTTCATTTAGCATAATAAACTCTAGGTCCATCCATGTCATTGCAAATGGCAAGATCTCATTCTTTTTTATGACTAATATTCCATTGTATATTATACCACATTAGAGTGAAATTTTACTTCTTCCTTTCCAATATGGATGCCTTTCATTTCTTTTTTTTTTTATCTTATTGTGCAGCTAGGACTCCACAATGAAAATGGTGAGAGTGGACACTGTCTTTCCTGCTCTTATAGGAAAAGCTTTCAGTTTTTCACCATTGAGTATGATGTTAGCTGTGGGTTTGTCTGTATGGCCTTATTATGCTAAGGTATATTTCCTTTAACCTACTTTGTTGAGAGTTTTTATTATGAGCGAACGTTGAATTTTGTCAAAACTTTGCAGATTTTAACCATCCTTACATCCCTGGAATAAATCCACTTGACCATGTTGAATGGTCCCTTTAATATATTGTTTGATTTGGCTTGCTAATATGTTGAGGGTTTTTGCATCTACGTTCATGAGAGATTTTGACCTGTAGTTTTCTTTTTTTGTAGTGTCTTTGTTTGGTTAGGGTATTCAGGTAATGCTGGCCTCATAGAATGAATTTGGAAGCTTTGTTTATATTTTTTGGAATAAGTTTGATAAGAGTAAGTATTAACTCTTCTTTAAATGTTTGGTAGCATTCACCTGTGAAGCTATCTGGTCCTGAACTTTTGTTTGTTGGGAGTTTTTTGATTACCAATGCAGTTTTGTTAGTAGTCTATTCAGATTCTTTTTTTCTTCCTGATTCAGTTTGGGAAGATTGTTTCTAGGAATTTATCCAATTATTTTAGGTTGTCCAATTTGCTGGCACATATTTTTGTAGTAATCTCTTATAATCTTTTGTATTTCTGCGTGTCAGCTGCTACTTCTTTCTCATTTATGATTTTATTTATTTAGTCCTTAGGTTATTAGTGCAGCTAAAGATTGATTAATTTTATCTTTTCAAATTAATCAATCTTATCAAATTAATCAATTTTATCTTTTGATTTTACTGATCTTTTCTACTGTTCCTTTAGTCTCTATTTCATTTATTCCTACTCTGTCTTTATTACTTCCTTTTTTTCCTTTTTCCTAATAACTTTGGGCATTCTTTCTTCCTCTTTCTCTAGTTCCTTGAGGTGTACAGTTAGATTATTTATTTCAGATTTTCCTTTTTTTTTTTTAAAGAGAGAGAATGAGCATGAGCAGAGAGGGAAGGAGCAAAAAGAGAGGAAGAGAGAAACTTAAGCAGGCCCCACACCCAGCGTGGAGCCCGATGCAGGCCTCAATCTCACGACCCTGAGATCATGACCTGAGCAGAAATCAAGAGTCAGACACTTAACTGAGCCACCCAAGCATCCCATTTGATGTAGAACTATATTGCTATAAACTTCCCTCTCAGAACCTCTTTTACTGTGTCCCCAAGATTTGGAACTATTGTGTTTTCATTTTCATTTGTCTCCATGTATTTTTTAATTTCCTCTTTGATTTCTTCATTGACTGTTTAGTAGCATGTTGTTTAGTCTCCACGTGTTTGTGTTTTCTCCATTTTTCTTTCTTATAATTAATTTCCAGGTTCATATCATTTTGATCAGAAAAGATGCTTGATTTGATTTTACTCTTCTTAAATTTATTGAGACTTGTTTTGTAGCATAACATGCTATTTGTCCCACAGAGTGTACCATGTGCCCGGGAAAAGAATGTGTACTTTGCTGTTTGGGGATGGAATGTTTTGTATATATCTGTTAAGTCCCTCTGGTCTAATATGTCCTTCAAAGACATTGTTTCCTTATCCAGAAAATTTTCTATGTGGATGACTTAACCATTGATATGAGTGTGGTGTTAAAGTCCCCTAATATCATTGTATTACTGTCCATTTCTCCCTTGTGCCCATTAATATATGTTTTATGTATTTAGGTGCTCCTATGGTGGGTACATAAAAATTTACAATTATCATATCTACTTTTTGGACTATTCCTTTTATTAAACAATATCCTTTTATTAATTTTTGTTTTAAAGTCTATTTTGTTTGAGACAAGTATTGCTACCCCAGCTTTTTCACTTCCATTTGCATGGAATTTTTTTTTCATCCCTTCTCTTTCAGTCTACATGTGTTTTTAGGTCTGAAGTGAGGCATAGGCACATGTCAACAGCATAGAGTTGGGTCTTGTTTTTTGTCCTTTCAGTCACCCTATGTCTTTTTTTTTAAGGTTTTATTTATTTATTTGACACAGAGAGAGAGAGAGAGTACAAGTAGGGGAAGCAGTAGGCAGAGGGACAAGCAAACTCCCCACTGAGCAGGGAGCCTGACATAGGGACTGATCCCAGGGATCATTTCCTGAGCCAAAGTCAGTGGCTTAACCGACTGAGCCACCCAGGCACCCCACAATATGTCTTTTGATTGGAGCATTTAGACCATTACATTTAAAGTAATTATTTTTAAAAATATTTATTTATTCATTTTATATAATGAGAGAACACAAGAGGGAGGACAGAGGGAGGAGAGAGAATCCCAAGCAGACTCCACACTGAGCATGGAGCCTGATGTGGGACTCGATCTCACCACCCCAAAACCAGGAGTCGGATGTTGAACTGACTGCACCACCCAGGTGCCTCACATTTAAAATAATTATCGATAGATATGTACTTATTGCCATATTGTTAACTGTTTTCTGATAGCTTTTACAGTTCTTCTCTTGTTCTCTTTCCCTGTGATTAAGAAATTCCTTTAGTGTTATTTTTGGGTATCATTCTCTGTATTTTTGTGTGTGTCCATGATAGGTTTTTGGTTTGTGGTTACCACAAGTTTATATATATACCACAAGTTTATATATAACATCCTAAATATATAGCAGTCTATATGAAGCTGACGGTCACTTAAGTTGAAACACATTCTCAAAGTACTACATTTTTACTCCTCCTCCACATTTTCTAAAGATTTATTTATTTATGGTGGGGGAGTTAGGAGGGATAGAGGGGGAAGTAGAGAGTCTTAAGCTAACTCCATGAGTAGAACAGATCCTGATGCAGGGCTCGATCTCACAACCCTAAGATCACAATCTGAGCCAAAACCAAGAGTCAAACACATAAGGGACTACACCACCCAGACACCCCTACCCCTCATCCACATTTTAAGTACATAATGTCATACTTTACATCTTTTTATTTTGTGGGTCCCCTAACTGATTTTTAGATATAATTGATTTTACTATTTTTGTCTTTTAATCTTCATACTAGCTTTCTAAGTGACTGATCTACTACCTTTGTTGTGTGTTTGCTTTTACTTGTGAAATTTTTTCCATTCATATTGTTCTTACTTAAAGTTATGACCTTTGCTTTTCCACTTAAAGAAATCCCTTTAGCATTTCTTGTAAGATTGGTTTAGTAGTAAAAAAAAAACTTTGAACTTTTGTCTAGGAAATGGTCTCTCAATTTCAATTCTGAATGATCACTTTGCTGGGTATAGTGTTCTTGGTTGTCGGTTTTTCTTGTCAGTGCTTTGAATACATCACGCCACTCCCCTCTGGCCTGCAAAGTTTGTGCTGAAAAATCAGCTGATAGTCATATGGGGTTTCTCTTGTGCCTAACAGTTGATTTTCTCTTGCTGCTCTTCAGATACTGTCTTTATTTTGAAATTTTTACTTTTTTTTTTTTTAACTTTTACATTTTAATTATTATGTGTCTTGGTCTGGACCTCCTTAGGTTTCTTTTGTTTGTTTGTTTTGGGCTCTATGCACTACCTGGACCCAGATTCTATTTACTTCCCCAGGTTAGGGAACTTTTTAGCTATTATTTCTTCAAATAAGTTCTTCTCCCTTGTCTCTCTCTTTTCTTTCTGGAATCCCTTTAATGAGAATGTTAGTGCACTTGATTTTGTCCCAGATATCCTTTAATCTGTCCTTGTATTCTTAATTCTTTTTTCTTTTTGCTGTTCAGTTTGGTTGCTCTCCAGTACCCTGTCTTTCAGAGCACAGATCTGTTCTGCATCCTCTATTCTGCTGTTGATTCCCTCCAGTGTATTTTTTCATTTCAGTTACTGTATTCTTCAGCCTCAGTGGTTCTTTTTTATATTTTCTATCTTGTTGTTGAACTTTTCACTGAGTTCATGTACCTTCTGTCAAGTTCAGTGAATATCTTTATGACCATTGTTTAGAACTCTTTCTCAGGTAGAGTGCTTATCTTCATTTTGTTTAGTTCTTTTTCTGGAGTTTTGTCTTGTTCTTTCATTTGGGGCATATTCCTCTGTCTCCTCATTTTGATTGACTTTGTTTCTATGAATTAAATGGAAAAGCACTTCCTCCAGTCTCAAAGGAATGGCTTTGTATAGGAATGTCCCTGAGTAGACTGCATGTGCCTGGTGGCTTTGGCTGGCTGGCTTGAACTATGGCAGGCACAGGTTGGGGGCAAGGGAGTGGGGTGGGGGTGGGCATTAGGGAAGGGGGTCCACAGGGCATTCCATACAGAAAGGCCAGACAACTGAAGCCGAAGCAGGTGCAGGTTGGGGCAGATGTAAGGTGAGGTGGTGTTCTCAGGGTGTCCCAAGCAGAGGCCCGGCAGGATGGCTGGAGCTGAAATAGGTGCAGACTGGGTGTTCCAAAGAGGGAGCACCCTCGCAAGACAGCTGGAGCTGAGGTGAGCATGGGCCAGAAGATCTCAGAATGCTCCACATGATGGGGAGGGACACAGCAGGATAGCTAGAGCTGGAGTGGGTAGACGTTAGGAGGTCCCAGGGCACTCTGTGCAGAGGGTGCCTTGATGAGTCATTTGGAACTGAAGCAGGTATAAGCCAGGTGTGTCTCAGGGTGCTCGGCACCTGTGTTGCCTTAGCCAGACAGCTGGAGTTCCAGGGGTACTATCCAGGGGTGTTCTGGTGTGTGCTGTGCTAGGGCCACCTTAGTGGTAGAGCTGGAGCTTGGACAGGTGTGAGGGGACTACCCTGGGTTCCAGCTGGAACCAGTATGGACTAGGAGCCCAGGAGTCACTAAAGTGGCAGGCTGGCTAGGGTACCCAAAACCTGCTTCTATCTATGCTATCAGGATGGAGGGGGACCATAAACAATGGTGCTCACCATTCCTTTGTCCCCCACCATTTGGTAGATCCACAAGGGCTGGTGAGAACTTTAAATTCTAGGTACCCTTTTAAACCATTTTTTTTTCTGTGCCCCAAAGAAGATAAATCTGCTCCTGGTTCCTCAGTACTATCCATTCTCATTATACTTAACATCATCTGGGGTGGGATTCCCATGGTTACCACGTCTCTTTCTCTCCTGTCATTGTCTATTTGGTCTCGCTATCCATTGTTGTGCAGAAGCTATTCAGTCAGCTTTCACTTCTTCAGGAAGAATTGCTCTCTATATAGGTGTTGATCTGGTGTGCCCATGGAGGAGGGGAGTTCAGGGTTTTCCTACATTACCATCTTGAACCCAAATTTTGTTTCTTCATATTGAAATGCCTTGTCTGCAAACTGTCACAGCAGTGAAAATGTCTCTTTATTTGTAGGCAAACCATTGAATCCTTAGTCTTGTCATTAGTCACTCAGCCTCCCTAGTGTTGTTGGACTAGTTAAGTAAAAGACTTCTGGTGAATAACTGATATATATTATTTATTTTAATAGCATTCTTGAAAAGTATGAATAAATTCACAGAGAGTATAAAATGTTGAAGGGTTTAAGCAACAAAGCAACATTTAAGTTGTGACATTTATAAAACATGGTATTTACTTGTTTCTTGATTTATTCATCCACATACACATGTTCTCTCTTGGTGCTAGAAAAGCAGAGAGGAAGACATAAGAAAGATTAAAAACCCTCACAAACTAGGCAGAGACAAGTCGTGAATAAAACTGGAGCTAAAAAAAAAAAAAAGAAGAAGGCTCTGTGGAATGGAAGAAAGGAAGAAGGAAGGAAGAGAGCCCTCATTCATAATGTGTTATATGATTTAGATTTTTACTCAGGTAAGGTATTAGAAAATCACAGGTTAACCACCTAAGTATAATAATTTTCAAATAACTTAGAAGTATGGTCTGATTTATTCTAAAATGTGCTATCATTAACTTCAAACTTTATCTTTGGAGAATAAGTCATAAAATTACTGTGATTTTTTTCCCTAAAGTAAATTTTTTTCCATTTATTCTTATTGGTCCTATTGGAAATCTTGGTTTTTATTACCTTGTTTAAAATCTAAACCATCAATAAGATAGCAAAGCATATTTTAATGGCATTTAAACCTGTTGCAACCCTGAACAAGTAGAACACTGGCAATAAGACTTTAATCTGTCAGCTAGGCAATTTTCTAAACCTGTTACTAAATTCTCTGAATCCACCTATCCAAAAGGTCAGCAGAAGTAAAGGCTTCATTGCACAAGTTGATACCAGTACTATGTCATTTGCCAAGAACGCTTGGTAAAATAAAGAATTCCATTGTTTCAACAAGTTGACCTAGTGACTTAGTCAGAAAGGTTTTCTTTGTACTAATTTAGATGAAGAGACAGAATAAAGTCAAATAACTGTTTTAAGGTAGAGACACTTCAAAGTAGTGCTTAAGGGCTCTAACATTTGAAAGATCTGGGTTTGAGTCTTAGCTCTGCCAGCTGTGAGATCTTAGTTTAGCTTCTCTATGACTCAATTTCTCCTTTTGTAACCTGGTGATAATAATAACTCAAATGCAGCAGAGACTGCCGGCAATCTCTCAATACCCATTCTCCCCTCCTTCCTTAGCAGTAGAACCTTAATTTTTGGCAAGACACATAAATATCTGG
This sequence comes from Lutra lutra, assembly GCF_902655055.1. Taxonomy (NCBI): domain Eukaryota; kingdom Metazoa; phylum Chordata; class Mammalia; order Carnivora; family Mustelidae; genus Lutra; species Lutra lutra. The sequence goes on along the minus strand of NC_062283.1, from coordinate 46,218,927 downwards.
GGGAAAAAATCTCTTACAACTAGGTGTGGTCATTAGTCTAAATTCTGGGATACATGTGGAAACAGTATATGCTACTTCTGGAAAGTGTCTTTAAAGAAAAAGGGTGTGACCTCCTCACCCTTCCTTCTTCCTATAGCTGGCATATGGACATGATGGCAGGGGCTCCAACAGCCTGCTTTATCCATAAGGTAACCTTATGAATGGAAGCTATATATGCCAGAGGTATAAAACAGAGATTGAATCCCTGCCACTATGTCATATCGGCTCTGGACTAACTATTTCTGGAATACTTGAGCAGAAAAGAGAAATAAACCATCTACTAAAGTCATTGTTTCAAGTTATATAATTCCATCTCCATCAACCTTAATCCTAGTTGATAATACTACCCCCAAGAAAGGTTTTAAGAATTAGGGGCACCTAGGTGGCTCAGTCTGTTAAGCATCTGCCTTCACCTCAGGCCATGATCTCGGGGTGCTAGGATCCAGCCCTGCATTGGGCTCCCTGCTCGGCGGGGAGTCTGCCTCTCCCTCTGCCCCTCCCCCCCAACTTGTGTGCTCTCTCTTTCTCTCTCTCTCTCAAATAAATATTTTTAAAAAGAAAGGCTTTAAGAATTAAATGAGCTACCTAGTAAGTGCACAATGAGTGATATCTATTATTATCATTATTATTATTATCAAATATAATATTATGGGCTAAACATTCAGGAGAACAAAATATATCTGTAAAAGCTTATCTTTCGGACCAGTGACATTAAGGAATTATAGACACACCTATCAAAGGATAAACTCTATCCGGGGAAGAACTTTTGATGTTATTAGAATAAATTACCTGCCATAAAGAAAGAGGTCAGATAGGCCTGAAATAACTCCTAATCTCCATGGTAACCATATGTTTTCCTATACCAACTCGTGTAGAATGTTCCCAGTCTGAAAGACCTTGAATTTTAATGAGAAACTTAAAATGGAAAATAACGATATGTACATGTAGTATTCTGTAAAACCAAAACCTCTGACTGGTGATGGATCTCCTAATGATAACCTCCATTGTCAACAATAGCACTCCGTGAAAAAGAAACAATTTTGAAAAGAGAAATAAACTCTAAAAGCTCAAAACAAGGACCATTACTAGGAAATATATATATATATACATATATGTGTGTGTGTATATATATATATATATATATATATATATAATAAGTAATATAAATATACTGCATCAGAATTTGTCAAGAATCCTTTGAAATTACACAATATGTATCAGAGATACCAACGGAGAATTTGGAGATTCCAGAGCTGCCTCCCTCCACCCCTAATCAGAGACTATGTCCAAAATAATGTCATAAAAATGTTTCTATTTATGCAACACAACAGTTTTTCAAAGCATCCGTTGTTTTACTTCTTTCCCATGATTCTACTGCTGCCAGAGCACACCTTAGATGGTTATTTTCCTTTCCCTAATAATTGCAATACCAGTTCTGTTGATTTTATTTACCTTTCTGGTTACTTGTACCTAAACTCACAGCCAAGGTCTTTTGAGGACCTGGCAGAAAAGGCAAAAATAAATCTTATAATTGCTGTGTATACAATTAGCATTTTAGGCGTCTCCATTGCCAAGAACTAGCAATGGCATCTAACAGTGGTAAAGGATAACGACCATTCTCCACCTCACCAAGATTCATACTTTTTTGAGATTGAGACATAATAAGAGGATGGGAAGTGATATAGGTATCAGCATCAAAATTTTACAAGTAAACAAATGTGATGCTCAGAGATGCTGATTAACTTGATCAAGGTCACACAACTTGTTTGTAAGCAACCAAACCAAGATTTGATTTTAGATACTTTTTAAGCATTTTATTTATTTATTTGACAGAGAGTGAAAGATAGAAAACACAAGCAGGGGGAACGGCAGGCAGAGGGAGAAGCAGGGTCCTTGCTAAGCAGGGTGCCTGATGCGGGACTTGATCCCAGCTCCCGGAGATCATGACCTGAGACGAAGGCAGATGCTTAACCAACTGCACCACCAGGCACCCCCGTGATTTTAGATATTTTTAACTCTATTTTTAACTCTAGGACTGTTTTCAGCAAGCCATTCAGCCTCCACCGTGTACTAACAACAGCGAGGATAAAAGCAGGATTTTGCCTTTAATACTTGGAATATTAATGCAATAATCATGAAGGTACTAGGGAAGTTGCAGAAAAGATTTTTTTTTAAAGTGACTCAACATTGAGAAATACTAAGAGATTTCAGATCAAAGAAAAGTTACTCTTTTTTTTTAACAGACTCTCTCTTTTTTTTTTAAGACTTTTATTCATTTATTTGACAGAGAGAGATCACAAGTAGGCAGAGAGGCAGGCAGAGAGAGAGGAAGGGAAGCAGGCTCCCTGCTGAGAGCCAGATGCGGGGCTCGATTCCAGGACCCTAAGATCATGACCCAAGCCAAAGGCAGAGGCTTTAACCCACTGAGCCACCCAGGCACCCCAAAGAAAAGGTACTCTTGAGGCCCAGTATGTTTTCAAATTCAGTATCTTTCAAATTTTGAGAAGGAAAAAGAGTATTTATACCATATATTCTAACACATTTCCAGTAGGAGCTAGATACCACCTCATTATCAAACACACTAATATTTCTGTGGTAAAGCATATGAATATTCACACTAAGTGAGGTAATAAAAGCTATAAAATTCACATGTCGGTTCAGAAGTTTTCATTGCTCAATGAGTTCAGTTCAGGTCAGGTTTTGAGTTCCTAAAATACTTCCTCTTTTCATAACTTTTTGGATTTCCTAATTACAGGTAAGGGACATGGACTTATACTATGTCCTATCTCACCAGATGAGGGAAGTACTCATGATAAACTGATTATCAGAACTGACTTTCCACTAACAGAGTGAAAACACCACATTTGCCAAGTTTGTCCCATAGAGTTGGCACAAGCTTGTTTCCTGTTTTGTGACTCAATTACAGTCTATTATATGACTCAATTGAATTTAAAAGTAGGCCATGAAAATGAAATACAGGTCAGTCTACTAAAATCCAGGTAAGCTATTAAGTAATTCATGTGTGACTGTTCTAATTCAATACTAAAACTATACTTCCAAGTTTTACACTTAACTTGAAAATAAATAATGGAGAAAATTAAGAAGTACTATACTAGATTATTAGTCCCTAAAATTCAATCATTAATATACCATTAAGGTCCATTCTGTTTAGAGTAAAGACACTTGTTACCATCCTTTACTTTGACAAATGGATTTGAAATAAACATTCAGCACATTACAGTTCAGCAAACAAGGCGCCTGGCTGGCTCAGTGGGTAGCGCCTGCTACTCTTGATCTGGGGATTGTAAATTCAAGCCCCACATTGGGTGTAAAGATTACTTACAATTAAAATCTCAAAAGAGTAAAAATAAGAAGTGTTGATTAGGGGCGCTTGGGTGACTCAGTGGGTTAAGCCTCTGCCTTCGGCTCAGGTCATGGTCTCAGGGTCCTGGGATCGAGCCCACATTGGGCTCTCTGCTCAGCAAGCGGCCTGCTTCCCGCTCCTCCTCTGTCTGCTTCTCTGCCTACTTGTGATCTCTCTCTCTCTGTCAAATAAATAAATAAAATCTTTTTTATAAAGTGTTGATTAAAAAAACTAAATAAATACAAATAAAATAAAATTCAGCAGTCATTTCTATCCTGTAACTGTGCAAACCTATGGTGATTTAATTTATTATCTGTCATTTGTTGAGGGGCCTCTATATCTGGATCCAGTATATTCTAAAACTATGGATAAATTCGCAACTAAGCATACAGTCCCCAAAAACATTAACCACTAACTATCTTACATCGTTATACTCTGGTATTGCATTGATATTTTTCTCTCTTGTTCTGTGTCTCTTTTTATCTTCAGTCTTCCTTGACTCCACAACTGAGACTATTTTTCTATTAGATGTTTGTATAATTCCTATTCTCAAAAGTTGAAATACGTTGGCCTTGATCTTCAGATTTATCAGGAGATTTATCATAATATGGCAAAGAATTAGGAAAATTAGTAAAACATTGAAAATAAACATAGACATCTAAAAATGATTTTGGCATAATTGTTTCCCTTAATAAATTTATGGCCTGTGAGTATGGCATCATTGTGACAATGGCTACTACGCTTTTCGATTTTTTTGCCTTGTAAACAGATAGTAAAGAGACCACATAATTAGACCATGCACTGTAGGGAATATGCTGCATGGACAATCCATTTTAAAACTGAATAAGAGGGGCGCCTGGGTCGCTCAGTCAGTTAAGCGTCTGCCTTCCACTCAGGTCACAATCCCGGGGTCCTGGGATGGAGTCCACAGGTGGGCTCCTTGCTCAGTGGGGAACCTGCTTCTCCCTCTGCCTGCTGTTCCCCCCAGCTTGTGCTCTCTCTCTGACAAATAAATAAAATCTTTTAAAAAATAATAATAACATCTATTTCTTAGAGTTGTTTAAAAAAACTGAATAAGAACAAATAAATAAATAAGCAAGCAAGAACAGAAAGAAAAAAAAGGGAAAGTAACTTTTCAATTACTGCCTAGAAGGTAATTTCTGGCTTGTCATATCCTAACATAAAATAAATCATTTTTTTTATCAGCCCTCAATTCAACTTTTTCCCCCAATTTAATGAGCAGAAGCTCACGTGGCATCAGGAAGAGGCAGCCACCCTCCTGTGTAGAAATGCACAAAAGTAGCTAATTACATCAAAAACAGAAAGGGCATAAACACCCCCCCCATAAAAAGGGCAAATGACAGATGGCTAAATGTGATGACTACGTTCTACAAATATTGCCATTAATCACATTCACCACCAAAATCATTTCTTTCCTAAGGGAACATCATTTGGAATCAAATAGTACATATTTTAGAAAGAGCCCCTTGACTTGTATAAATTGAAAAATAAGCAGACATGCCTGCCCTTTCACTGCCTCCCCTGCAGTAACTCATTAACAATTTCAATTATGTTCATTCACTTTCTGGCTCCACCAAGCCCTTTCTTGCTTTTTCCAGTATCCATACACAGAACAAATTCCAAGTAACCTTCACCAAATATGAAACTCTAAAATTTAAGTGAGGAGTACTTAGAGACAGCCAACCGGAATCTCATAATAAAATGTATTAATCCGATTCTCTGATTATTTAGATAAACTACGTGGTTGCTAAAGAGTACTGATTTGTCAAGGACGCACACTCCATGAGTGGCAGAGCCCAGACTAGAGCTCAAGTCCCTCCACTGCTTCTCCAGGGCTCTTTCCACAGGCTCCTGCTGATCCTGTTTCCTACTGAATTACAACATGTAGGTAAAACCTTTTGTTAAAGAGGCAGCTCTGGGGACACCTGGGTGGCTCAGTGGGTTAAAGCCTCTGCCTTCGGCTCAGGTCATCATCCCAGGGGTCTGGGATTGAGCCCCTCATTGAGCCCCGCATCGAGCCCTGCATCAGGCTCACTCCTCAGCAGGGAGCCTGCTTCCCTCTCTCTCTCTCTCTCTGCCTGCCTCTCTGCCTACTTGTGATCTCTGTCAAATAAATAAATAAAATCTTAAAAAAAAAAAAAAAGAGAGGCAGCTCTGTCTTTGTCTTCCATGCCAGGCTCTTCAGTTTCTTCATCACAATTCTACATTTATGTTTTCTTTTTATTTTATGGGGTTTTATATCACATTTTCTCCAAAGCATTTCAAGAGCTATACTGTAACCTCCTTATGCTCTCTCTCTCTCTGACAAATAAATAAATAAATAATCTTTTTTAAAAAGAGAGAAATTATACAAATTCATGTGAAAAGATATATTTGTCTTCTCCTGGTATTGAATCAGAGGAAGAATTATATATAAATGCCAAAATAACAGATGTTGAATATTATGATGGACAAAATTCTCCATTGCCGTTTACAGGTACCACAGAAGCACTTTTCATATTAGCATTTCTTAAAGTGGGAAAAAATCAAGAGAGCAAAACTCATTTGTGAATGTAATCATCTCAGAGAAACTAAATTAGTGGAATTCAACATTTCACAATGCTTGTCCTAACTCGATTCAAGGACTTGGCTTGGAAAAACTAGAGCAGCATTTCTGATAGTATGATCTGAAGATCCTCTGAATCAGACTATTCAAGGTTCTTTTTCAAACATGCAGATTTCTTTTTTTTTTTTTAAGATTTTATTTATTTATTTGACAGACAGAGATCACAAGTAGGCAGAGAGGCAGGCAGAAAGAGGAGGAAGCAAGCTCCCTGCTAAGCAGAGAGCCCGATGCGGGACTCGATCCCAGGACTCTGGGATAATGACCTGAGCTGAAGGCAGAGGCTTTAACCCACTGAGCCACCCAGGTGCCCCAAACATGCAGATTTCTGACCCACACGCTAACAGTACAGAATCTCTGATTCTGGAATTCAGGAATCTCAATTGTAAGTAAGTTTTACTGGTGAATTGTAGTGTTTCCTCAGGATCAAACCCCACTCTTCTCCTTGTGGCTTTGTGATGCTCCAGCTAACTCTTTGTAACCAAATTTGCCACCTGGCTAGCTTTTAGGTTCTGCAGATAGGGGGCACTAGAGGAAGAATGGAAACTGGGTGGAGGAGATGGACCGTGCTCCTAGTTTGTTTACTGTTCCAGCCGGGGTTACCTGGCTGCAGCCTCTGCCCCCAATAGTTCTCATTGTTTCCAGTAGCAGTTGGTTCCATTTTCCACTTTATTTCCATCTCACGGAACCAGGCCGGTGGTGCTCCTTGTGAGAACCAGCTATCTTCTGAAGTCTGAGTTCCAGCTCCACAGTGCTCTCAGCTCTGAGTTCCTGAGGCACCAGCACCATCCAAGCATCTTCCTCACCTCAGAAGTCTGGATTCCTCCTCCAAGCTGCTAAGTCCTAGCAACCCAAACTTTTCCCCTTGCTGCCCCAGGGGGCAACTGCTTCCTGCAATTACTGTGTTGGGTTTGTTCCTTTTCAAACTTTCAGTCCTCCAATATCTATATAACCAATTCCTTATATAAATTCTCTAAACAACCGGTAGGCTTTGTTTTTCCTGAGTTGGACCCTGACTGATACAAATATTAAAATTGGAGTTCTACCCTAGACCCAGCAATTGCACTACTTAGGTATTTATCCAAAGAATACAAAGATACTGATCCGAAAGGACACATGTACCTCAGTGTTTACAGCAGCAGCATCAACAATAGTCAAATTATGGAAAGGGTCCGAATGACCATCAACTCATGACTGGATAAAGAAAATATGGTGTGCATGTGTGTGTGCGCGTGTGCACATGTGGATATGTATACAGTAGAATATTACTTGGCGATCAAAAAGAATGAAATCTTGCCATTTACAATGATGTGGATGGAGCTAAAGTGTATCATGCTAAGCAAAATAGAGAAAGATAAATACCATACAATTTCACTGATTTGTGGAATTTAAAAAACAAAACAGATGAACATAGGGGAAAGGGGAAAAAAAGAGGGAGGCAAACCATAAGAGACTCTTAAGGATAGAGAACAAACTGACAGTTGTTGGAGGAGAGGTGGGCAGGAGATGGGCTGGACAGGTGATGGGCATTAAGAGGGGTACCTGCTGGGATGAGCACTAGGTGTTGTATGTAAGTGATGAATCACTAAATTCTACTCCTAAAACCAATGTTACACTATATGTTAATTAACTCAAATTTATTTTTTTTAAAGATTTTATTTATTTATTTGACAGAGAGAAATCACAAGTAAGCAGAGAGGCAGGCAGAGAGAGAGAGGAGGAAGCAGGCTCCCTGCCGAGCAGAAAGCCCGATGTGGGGCTCGAACCCAGGACCTGGGATCATGACCTGAGCCGAAGGCAGCAGCTTAACCCACTGAGCCACCCAGGCGCCCCATTAACTCAAATTTAAATAAAAACTTGAAACCCCCCCCCAAAAAATTGAGTTCTAGTCACTTGAAGGATTAAGGAAGTAATAACATATCTCTTAGCCAAGAGATCTCCCACTTAACAATTGTTTAAACTCCTATTTTGGTAGCAGTAAATAAAAGACTGGTACCGAGAGCCACAACTAACATATTATTGCTTTAAGAAATTTCCAGAAGCTTTGGGTTCCAGATGAGCACATAAGTTGAAACTCTGTTATTAAAAATGAAAATGTCTCACATAATCTTTCCCAGATTCAGAGCTAATTCAGTTTTTTTATAGGAGTAGCACACTTATGAGCCTGGGAGCAGAACAAAAATTTTTATCAAAAAAAGGTTTTTATTCCACCTAAGGGCTTTCATAGGAAGCATTACTTGCATTATCTGCAAGACAAACACCAAACCTTGGCCTTATCCGTAAAGCCACCCATGAAGTTATGCCTACAAAATTCTTCAAACTCATTTCAATCATCTTTATTAGGGTGCTGCTTCCTCCTGAGCTAGTTGTTCCCTGACACACCTTATGTATGGATTTCTGCCTCCCTATGTTGGCTCAGGCAGTTTTCTCTGCCTGGGAGTCCTCCCTGAATGTATAAATATCTAGAGCAGTGTACATAATGGGAACTCAACCCACTTTGGAAATGGCTTTCATTGCCTTCTTTCCACATTCAAACTTCCTCAGGATTATTCTGTTTAGAACTGCGATGGCTGTTACATTTCATACACCACAAAGATTATCTTTTGAGTTGCTTGTAAACATGTATCATCTACACACTCTTCAAGAACAAGCCATATGTCATATACCATGTATCCTTACGATGCCTCAAAGACATGGCATCGAATAGTGACTGATAACATTTGTTGGTGAATAAATGACCCGTGAAGAGTCATCTACATTTTTTAGGAGTCAGCCATTTCTCCTGTACTATATTTGAGGTATCTCAAAATCTTTTAGAAATGTAGAAGATATAAACAATATCCAATATGCCTTGTACTATGTCCACAGTGCTATAAAATAATTGTTTTCATTTATCTAAATCTGCATAACACTTTCCACACATTAACTGTTTAAATTTGGGTGCCGGTTCTGTGGAACTATTTCTTGTTTTAAATCAAGGAAACTAAGGCTCTGAGAACATAAGTGACCTTGTGCAAGGTCACGAAATGAGACAGTGATATTCTTGGAATTTGACAAGGGCTCTTCTCACGCACATTACCCGGTCTCCTGGGAAGCTGGTGCTTAGACAGTGATGATGACAGTGATGAGCTCACCTGACAGATTGCTCCTCTTCCTCTGCAGAGACTCGCTTCAACACCAGGAACAACTTGAAAGGAATGACTCACAGTTCCCAGCAGCAATGCCAGTTCATGTGCTAGGATTCTGACCACAAGTGTAATGATCAGGCCAGGGAGTCAGATTTCTGCTGGACTTAGAAAAGCATCTATGTTTATGAAAGGAACACAATGGGCTGGTGACAGTACTGTGGCTCTTGGAGGATCCCCATCCACCTCTTCACCCCAGCCAGGAGCATGGCTCTAGAAGGACATTGGCGGTCAGCAGAGAGGTAAGTGTGGCTTCCCATGTCCTCCCCCTTCCCATTTTCAACTAGATGGTTGCTGGGTAACCCAAGCCTCTGCACTGTTTCACAAAGTCTAGTGAGCCACTAAAATTCTTACTGGTCCACAAAATTTCAAACACACTAGCAACATAAAGGGACAGAGTACAGACAGTACACACGGAGTATGTTTTCCTCTCTTGTTGAGCTCTCTGAAAAATAAGGTTAATATACACATTTGGTGGCACTCTTAACAGAGTAAAGAACGTGTTTTGTTTTGTTTTTTTTAAGATTTTATTTATTTGTTTGACAGACAGAGATCATAAGTAGACAGAGAGGCAGACAGAGAGAGGAGGAAGCAGGCTCCCTGCTGAGAAGAGACCCCCCCCGCCATGCGGGGCTCAATCCCAGGACCCTGAGATCATGACCTGAGCCAAAGGCAGAGGCTTTAACCCACTGAGCCAACCAGGCGCCCCAACATGTTTTATTTTTTTTAAAAAGGTGTTAATAACATTACAGAGCTTTCAGATAATTTCATAAGATACCCACCCAGGTTTCCTGGAGTCTCAAAGAAATATTATCATAAGTATCTACTTTTCTTCTATAGAATATTTGATACATAAGATGGTCTGACTGCAAGACAAAGATTAGATTAGAGCAAATATCAAACTGGGTAAAACTTAATTCCAACGTCATCATCAGTTCAAGTAGGCGATGTCTGTCAAACTTGTCATTGTCAGTTCTCACCCCTGCCCCTCCTGCCTCTTTTCCCAACCTCCCGGTCTTCCCCTTCTACCTTCCTCCCTTCTAATTCTCCCCCTACTTCTTTCATTTTCTGGAGTAGAGACTTAACCTTGAAGAAATCGCTTTTTTTCTCTCAAGGCTGATCTAACTAAGCAGCCTGCCCTGTTTGCAGAAAATAAGAGTTAGAAAACTAAGTTTTGTGACCCAAGAGTGGAGGATCAAGTTTTGAATGCTACTGCATGGCCCATTCACCCTGGGATCATGCCTTCGGCAGAGAACTAGGTCTGTTTTTTCTGAGTACTCTTTCATCGACATCCACATTTTGCCATATCCTATACTGGTAAAATACATGCTTCAGGAGAGTTGGCAGGAACTATCAGAGGGGCTCAAAATTATAAATTAAGTGTAAAAATATGTTTGCAGTCACCAACAAGTTAGTATTTCCACTCTAGAGAAATATTATATTTTGCCATTATAAATAATTATGTGCTTTGGCTTTTCACCATTATTTAGATGCTTTTATGGGATTATGAGCAATATTTCATTTTCTGACAAAGAGAAAATTAGAATCATGAAGATTAACTGTTGCTGGGGATTGGGCAAAGATAATAACAGTGTAATTCCTGAAAATGAGCAGATAGAAAATCAATCCAAACAAACTGGCAGAAGGAAGTCAAATTGGAACCATGCAAAATGATGTTAACGAGGAAGAGCAATCATTAAGATAGCAATGAGGTTAATTTACTTAACACTCTTTTTCATCCACCGGAGTCAGCAGATTATCCCAAGGTGAAGAAAAGATACAGGTGTAACCTTGTAAGAGGAGAGCTGTGGGACACAGCTATAGACAAAGCCAGCCTGAGAAAAAGGGCACAACGGCTAAATATTGAATTTATATGGTGTTACTGGAAGGCAACCAGGAAAGGATTGCCCTGACTTTTATTACCAAGTCTATAGTCTAAATGGATGGCCCAAGAAGATCCTACAGGTTACCCTGAAGACCTAAGGCACCCAAACACAAGATTACTTCATAGGGGCACTTAGGCTGGTCACTGCACAACTCTTGGTGCCTCACTCCAAGAGGCACCATTCACATAGGCTACAGTGTGAAAGGAGACCCCTGAATCTGTGAGATGCAGAGTTCCTTCTGTGATTACCTGTTGGAGTAATATAGAATAAGAGAAAAAAAGTAGGATATAAAATCAAACATAAAATATGATTACAGGGGCACCTGGTGGGCTCAGTTGATGGAGAGTGTGACTCTTTTTTTTTTTTTTTAAAGATTTTATTTATTTATTTGACAGAGAGAGATCACAAGTAGACGGAGAGGCAGGCAGAGCTGAGCAGAGAGCCCGATGCGGGACTTGATCCCAGGACCCCGAGATCATGACCTGAGCCGAAGGCAGCAGCTTAACCCACTGAGCCACCCAGGCGCCCCGAGAGTGTGACTCTTGATGTCAGGGCTATGAGTTCAATGAGTGTAGATATTACTTAAAAATAAAGTATGATAATGATCTTCTTTTTTCAAATAAAACATATACATAGAAAAACGACCAGAAGCTATATCAAAATAAAATTTCTGGAAGTATGCATGAATTCACTTTTTCTTATTCTTAAATCTCTGTATTTTTCCATTGACTAAATTAACAGCTTTTCATTTTTTTATTTTTTTTTAATATTTTATTTATTTATTTGACGGAGAGAGAGAGAGTACAAGCGGAGGGAGTGGCAGGCAGAGGGAGAAGCAGATTCCCCGCCTGGGACTCTATCCCACGACCCTGGGATCATGACCTGAGCCGAGGCAGAAACTTAACTGTCTGAGCCACCCACGTGCCCCAATTAGCAACTCTTTAATCAATTAACAACATTTAATTAATTAGGAGCTTAAAACATCCAAATTGATACTATTTATAGCTTCAGTGTTAGAAAGTGTCAGAGATGTAAGGATTAGACGTCCACACAGATGTAGATTAGACGTCCACACAGATGTAAAATCCTGTAGAAAAACTGGACACTATTTTTCTACGTGTTTACATTTTAACTAGTTTTGCATTTTACACTATTCAATAAAATTTAAGGATTAGCTTTGCTTTTGAAAGCTTTGATTTTATTACAAATACTAAAGAGCTGGAATGCTGTACATCCAAAAATGAAAGGTTTCAAATACAGTTTCCTCAGTTCCAGTGTTCTCCCAATGCTGCTTACCTCTTGAGTTCGCTTCAGTTCAGACCTCAGACCTCCCCAGCAACTGGGACCACATGATTTCTGATTCACGGCCAATGAAAAGAAAGACTGTCAATCCCTAAACCAATGACAGCCAAGAGGAGGGGACTGGCTCCGATTAATTAGGATTTACCCTGGACCCGGGACAGTTAATATTACTGTTACACAGAGGGGAATGGGTAGAATCAAGAACAAATACAAGTTTTGTGAGGGTTGGAATTTATACACTCTTGGAGTTCTCTTTTAGTAAAACAATTTAAAAATACAAATTCATTATGAAAATGAACATTTATTTAGAATAAAAAAATGAATTGTAAATTTTTTAAACACAGGATGCCATGGACATCACCAAATCTAAAAACAAGAATGTAATTTTTTCATTAACTTCCAGACACATTTCCATTACATGTTTTCTACAATTTTTTCACCACAAATTGTTTGCCTCTTCCTATGACAAGTATATAATAGTTCATAAAGAAATAATAAAGATAGAATTCAATCTTTCCTCTAGCATATATAATTTGAAATTCTTTTCATATTGATAATTTCAGTAACTTTCTTTTAGCATCACAATTAGTTATCTGTGATGTTCTACAAATTTTCAGGAACGTTATCAAATTTGGGTAGGCTTCTATCAAATTATTTTTTTCATATATGGCAATAAAATTTGGAGGAACCTTTCACAGTCCAGCTTCTGGATCTGACCTCTCAAATTTTAAATATCCTCCATTACCCACACACTACCAGCACCAGGCACTATAGGACCTCCTCATGGTTCCATACATACATCTTATGCCTCCGCTGGTACAGCACAATGGGTGATTTCTGGAAACCATTTTACACCAAGGCAGCTAACTATTCATGGGAGTAATTGCAAACCAGGTAAATATGTGTGCCATTAAACCCCCCCAAAAAATATTCTATACTCACCATTCACTAAATACCCTCGATTGGATCTCAGAAATGCCCTAGGCTACTGTGCATCCCCCCAACTGAAGGGAAAGTGTGATGGAGGGGAAGTTGGAGAGTGAATCAAAAATCAGTCCTAACCAATGAGAGTTAATGTGACCATGTTAAATCAGTATTCAGGTCCAATAACAATGCAATCTGTCTGAGAAGTGATCAAAAATATTGCCTAGAAAAAAAAATGCACATTTTTTTTGTTGTAACAATTAACTTACATGTGCTTCTTAGTTAACTAGTTAATAATTGGTTAATGTATCCCATTCCTGATGTGGTTCCACATCCAATGGCATGGTGGAGGGGGAGATAGACATAGAAATATATCACCAGCCCTTGACTTTGAAGAACTAGTGACTGGACAGGGGCATCAAAATTTATAGGGCATTCATTTTCTGCTTTAAAATACTTGGTAGATTAAAAATAAACAATAAATTAAATATATGTTGGCATTATGAACATTGTAGTTTTATATTGTACACATTAATTACATGAAAAAAATAAAGGCTACTACACAACTATTTGAAAATGAGTTTGGTTGGAGATTCACACTGACGCTGTGGAAGGAACAGTGCCTACCCAACTTTAGTGCGAATTGTTTCATCTTGGATTCAAAGCTATTTAACATTTTCATCACTTGTGTGGTTGATGGACTAGAACGCATGATGATTAAATTTACAGATAATAGTAAATTGGAATAAGTGGTTATTGCTTTGGAGGACAGGATTAGAATTCTAAATGACCTTGCAAAGCTGGAAAGCAGAGTCATATAAATAGACTGATGAGCAATTGTGTTGAGAAATGTGTGAGGAAGTACACTTAGGATTTTTTTTAACTACACAAACAAAATGTACCAATTTCTTGAACAAACATTTTTTAAATGCAGAAACCACTATCCATCACAAATTGAATACACACCAGTAAGTATAGCAATTACATTTCTAAAATGTTTCATTTTGAAGGTGATTTTAACCACAGTGTAAATGGAAAGAAAGAGAAAATAATATATTTTCCCACTACGTCTGGTACCAGGCAATCTCTCATGGGTCAAGGTTTACTTTAATTCAGGAAATAATGATTTTCTAAGGGTATTTGGCTACAGAGTTTCTGCATCTGTTAGATTTCTCCATTGGGTGGAAAGAATGTTGGAATAGTGTCGGAGTAGTGTCAAGAGGGCCTAAAATTGGAGTCTGTTCAATCAGTACTCATAAAACATTTATACATAGCATTATACCAAATACTATAGGCAATAAGATACATAGGTCATGATGTCTCTGGACGAAGGAGGATTTGAAAGGATTAAAAACACAGTAATAATATGCATTTTCTTCCTTAATTATGTAGCAAAAAATTTTCACTTATTCCAGATTAAAATTGGTGGCATTTGTCAATTAGATCTACCATTACAATTTTTCCAAGGTTAATGTTATGAGATAAATTGGATATTAATATAAATAAATATAGAAACATTTATGAAAATATGAGGCACCTGGGTGGCTCAGTGGGTTAAAGCCCCTGCCTTCGGCTCAGGTCATGATCCCAGGGTCCTAGGATCGAGCCCCGCATCAGGCTCTCTGCTCAACAGGGAGCCTGCTTCCCTTGCTCTCTCTTTTCTGCCTGCCTCTCTGCCTACTACTTGTGATCTCTGTCTGTCAAATAAATAAATAAAATCTTCCAGAAAAAAAAAAAGAAAAAAACAACTGCAAGAAAAAGCAACTGTAATTTTTATTATATTATTTATGTACCTTTTTTTAAGTCATCATAGTAAATTTAGTTTGGGGTGTACAGTTCTTAACAGTCTTAGCTCTCTGTACAGGGCTCTTCTGTAATTTGAAGTTCCTCCCCAAGCACTCCAGATTTTAAATTCTCCTCTGAGCAAACTCTGTGATGGTAACTCTCAGGATTGATGTTCCTATTTCAAATGGTATTTTTAAAGATTGTATTTCTAGGGGCGCCTGGGTGGCTCAGTGGGTTAAGCCTCTGCCTTCAGCTCAGGTCATGATCTCAGGGTCCTGGGATCAAGCCCTACATCGGGCTCTCTGCTCAGCGGGGAGCCTGCTTCCTCCTCTCTCTCTGCCTGCCTCTCTGCCTGCTTGTGATCTCTCTCTGTCAGATAAATAAATAAAATCTTTTTTTAAAAAAAGTTTAAAGATTGTATTTCTATATTATTACAAAAGTTTGCATATCAATGAGTTAGAGGAAGTACCTTTGGTGAAGGAGGAAGGAATGAGAGTAAAAATTACAAATTAAGGTAAAAAATTTAAAAACTAAAATAACAGGAACTTTCATGGACTGATGATGAAAAAGTAGAAGTAAGTATGGAGAATAATGTTCTTTTTTTAAAGGTTTTATTTATTTATTAGAAAGAGAGAGATCACAAGCAGGCAAGGAGGCGGCGGGGTTGGGGGTGGGGAGGAGGTGGCAGGGGGAGGCAGACTCCCTGCTGAGCAGAGAGCCCAGTGTGATGGCAGGGCTCAATCCCAGGACCCTGAGATCATGACCTGAGCTGAAAGCAGAGGCTTAACCCACTGAGCCACCCAAGCATCCCGAGAATAATGTTCTTAATCATTCTAAAGTTTAAAAATAATTTTTTAAACATTTATTTATTTATTTGAGAGAGAGTGACAGATCACAAGCAGGGGGAGGGGCAGAGGAAGAAACAAACTCCCCACCAAGCAGGAAGCCCAACTCAGGACCCATCCCAGGACCGTGGGACCATGACCTGAGATGCTTAACCACTGACTTTGCCACCCAGGCACCCCTAAAAACGATTTTTTAAAGGGAGGGTGGCAGTATTTCATGGGCGAGACAAACGTTATCTAATAGCGGTTTTCAAGTTTTCACTAGGGAAGTAGTTCTCAGAATGTGGTCCCTGGACCAGCAGAATCAGCATCCCCCAGAAACTTGTTAGAATTGCAAATTATCAGGCCCTATCCCAGACCTACAGGGCCAGCAGCTAAGGGGTGGGGCCCAGTAATCAACTTTTGACAATGCTCTGGAGGTCATTCTATGCATGATAAAGGTGGAGAATCATATTAGTAACCCCTGAGCACTTTTAAAACTACCAATACCCAGGCCCCTTCCCAGACCAACTATATCAGAATCTTTAAGGATGGGGCCTGGGCATCAGTATGGTTTTCAACATTCCCTATCTGCTTTCAGCGTTGGGTAGATTTGAGTAAAGAAGCTGCCTTAGAGAGCCCTTCTTCAACCCCAGAGAAAGGAGCCAACTGGCTGAACTCCCAAACTAACCCTCCTTCCACAAGATTAGTCAAATCTCAAACTCATTTACTTCTTTTTCAATGACAGATGTTCTTAAATTTGAAAACCACAGGTTGAATGCAGTCAGGATTGATTGATTCTATTTAAATCCATTAACACCTTTGTCAGTAGATCCTAAAGCCAAGGCAATAAGGACACTACAGTTTCATTTGATGAAAGTAAGAGAGGAAGATGACCATCCTGACCATGGGGTACATGGGGTACGTGTTGAGGACACCTCAACAGCCAAGAATCTGGAGGAAGGGCCACAGCCCTAGTGGAGGGGAAGGTAGGAGAGAGTCCTACCATAGGAGTCCGAGCAGGCCCAGACAGGTTTTAAAAGAATAAAAAGCGGATATGCTGTCACAGACAAATCTCATTGGCGTCAATCAGAGTTTACCTGAGGCTAACCTTGTACAGCCAAATGGAGATTAGTCAGATATAGAAATAAATTATCCCTGAAATTATTTAGCAAATAGTGGGGAAACTTTTTAAAATTTCCTGATGTTAGATGTACATGCAAATTCCAGGCCCTCTCTCAGCAGAACTGTGCTCAATCATCTCCATTAAAGGTTCCTCAGAAAAGGAGCTGGGTATTCACTAACAAAATGATGGGTTTTTCAAGAGACGCTGTTTGTGGGATGCCTGCGTGGCTCAGTCAGTTAAGCATCTGCCTGTGGCTCAGGTCATGGTCCCCAAGTCCTGGGACTGAACCTCATGTCAAGCTTCGCACTCACTGTGGAGTCTGTTGTTCCCTCTCCCTCTCCCTCTTCCCTCCTCCACTCCCGCAACACTTGTGCTTGCTCACTCTTTCTCAAGTAAATGGATAAAATCTTTAAAAAGAGAGAGAGAGATGGTGTTTCCTGGGTTTTCAGTTGGAAGCTGGTATTAAGGGAAAGACACAGAAACTCCCAGAACTGTTCTATTAGTTTTCTCTGGCACCAAGATTTCAAGAAATTATACTGAAAGTTTAGCAAACATTGTTAGAGTGATCTCCATTCTTCATAAAAAAGAATAGACATACAAAAACTGAGACAATAACATATTGATTAAATTATAAAAGATGAGTGTTGAATATTCTGAGTTAAAAGAAATTAGACAGAAATTAGACAGAAATCAGTTGAAGACACTTAGTGATGAAGTTACATGTCCCAGTACTTAAGCTGTGGCATTATAGAAGCAATACATAGCTTAAAAATTTATGAAATATGGCCCAGGCATATAAAATACCTCAAATACAAAGTAATGGCATTGAAAAAATAAAAATAGGAAAAGCAAATAGCTGAGGGTCTAAAGAGTAAAATTTCTAATTTTTAAGATAGCATAAAATGTGCTTTGGTTTTTCCCTACAACAATAGTTCAAAAACTTTAACTGTCCCAGAATCATCTGGGAGCCTTGATAAAACAGATTTCTGGGCCTTCCTTCCCTCCAGAGTTTCTGAGTTCAGAGTTCTGGAGCGCAAAATTTAAGTTCTCTGGTGATGCTAGGCTACTACTCTGAGAACCACAGTTTGAGAAGCACTGATTTAGAATACTGATTAAATTCTAGCATCTGTGATATGTTTTAAATTACATAACATGTAAGATTTATAAAGAGATAAAGAATAAGTCAATAAATACACTTGACCTACCACCCAATCTAAGAAATTAAACACTGCAGTTGAGTTCCCCTATTTATTTTTTCTGGATTCTATTCCCTTCCAACTTACGTAGAGGTAATCATTATCCTTCATATTTAATCATGATTCTTTATGGTCTGCAAAGAACTGCAAATCAACAAGAAACAGGAAAGTTTGTGTTTGTTTGTTTGTTTGTTTGTTTTAAGATGCAGAACATAATTGGGCTATTTTCAGAAGAAACTCAAAAGATGATCAGCAATTATATGAAGTCATGTTTGAACTTACCAATAATCAGAGAAATACAGGATTTTTTAAAACTATGAAATAACACTTTACATCCATTTAATGGGCAAGAATTAGGAAGCTGGGTGATTTCACACGTTGGAGGGTTTGCGGTGCAGAGGGAGACAGGAATGTCTGTGCCTATTGGTGCAGCTTTCTAGAAAATAATTTCTTGGTCAAATCAGTATTGGTATATGCACAGTGCCCTCTGCAATTTAGGTTCTGACTATCCTTCCCTAAGAAAAGAGACCTGTTTAAAGATTGTGCTGAAAGTCAGCGACAATCTAGTGTCTACAACTGGAGAGGTAAATAAACAAAATGTGGTAGAAGCAATCACCCCTTGAACTACCATCCCACAATTAGAAGAAACAGAAGACTACATTTACACATACAAACACAGATTAATCTTAAAATCTAGTCCTGGTTTTTAAAAAGACACAAAGTGAGGGCTGACTGGGTGGCTCAGTCGGTTAAGCATCTGCCCTCCGCTCAGATCACGATCCCAGGGTGCTAGAATCGAGCCCCACATCAGCTTCCTGCTCAGTGGGGAGCCTGTTTCTCCCTCTTCCTCTGCCTGCCGTTCTTCTGGCCTGTGCTCTCTGTCAAATAAATAAATAATAATAAAAATAAAAAGACACAAAATGAAATTTCTATCACAATGCCATATGTATACATATTATTTTACTCTCTACTGTTTGAGGGTAAACTGCAGACATGATACACTTAACCCCTTATTGTCTAAACCCCAGAGTCCTGAATAGAGAATAAGAACATTCTCTTCCATCATTGTAGACAATTATAAAAAGCAAGAAGTTAGCACTGACATGATTATATTAGCTAATTCACAGACTCTCATAATTTTTCCAATCATCTCAATAATGCTTATAACAAAAGAAAATCCCAGGTCATAGACTGTATTCAGTTGTCATGTCATGCTGCTTTAATGATGAGTACTGTAGTCCCCACTTGTCCACAATTTCACTTTCTGTGGTTTCAGTGACCCGCATTCAACTGTGTTCCAAAGGCGGACGATCCTCCTTCTGATGTACAGTCAGAAGAGCAGCAGTAGCCACACCCCACATCACAATGCCTACGTCATTTCATCTCATCACATAGGCATCAGGTTCAGTGTTATCTGTTATCTGCAGTTTCATGCGTCAACTGAGGGTCTTGGACCCCCCCCAAAGATAAGGGGGGACTACTGTACAAGTAATTGTTTTTAGGATATCCCTTAGTTTGGGTTTGTCTAAAGTTTTCTCATGATTACATTTGGGTTATGCATATTTGGCAAGAATACCCTTGAAGGCACTTGACGTCAGTTTTTCCCATTATTGGTGATACTAATATTGTTCATTTTGTTAAGGTGGCAGGTTTCCCTCTCTAAAGTAACTACTTTCTCCTTTGGAATTAATAAGTGTCTCTGGTGGGATGCTTTGAAACTATATAAATATCCTATTACACATCAAATATTCGCTCACTACTTTTAGCACCTATTGATTATTTCCTGAATTGTTATTATGATAGTTGCCAAATGCTGATTTGCTAATTCCATTTCTTCCACATGTACTAAGTGGCATTCTACAATAAGGAAGATCCTTCTCTACTCCCTTGTTTATTTAAGTAGGGCCTCATGGATTCTCATTTTTCAGTGGGTTATAATCTGTTATTATCCTTACTTATTTTGATACCAAGTTGTCCCAGATTTGGCCAGTGAGAGCCCCTGTATGTTGGTTTCTGACTTCTGTTTATATGTTTCCTTTCATCTCTGAGTACTTTTTAAATTTCTAGCTCAAGATGTTCCAAACCCAGTTTGTATTTTCCCAGATTCAGCCCAGGAACCATTCATTTCTCCAAGGAGACCTGTTTCCCTTTAGAGGAGAATGCTTTTCAGAAACCAAATCTGGACATTAAGTGTGCTTGATATCCAATCCAATAACCCAGCCTTCTCATGTTCCACACTTGCAACTCCACTTTCCTGGCAGTAAAAAACCTGGTTCCATTATACAAAATATATTTACTTATTTTCTTAATTCAAGAGTATTCAGAAAGTAGTTTCAGAGTACTGAGATAATCAAGGCTTCTAACTACACTTCAGTATTTATTTAGAGTTTTTGTCTTTGGGAAGTGTTCTTGAGTAAGGAGTGACAAAAAGATAATAGTCTCCCTGAACCAGGAGGTGGTCCCATATAACCCTGTTTTTCCAACTGTCACAAGATCTCATTGACTCTTGATAATGATTTTTTTAATAAGTGATCCACTAGGTTTTTCTTTAATTTTTTTTAAGATTTTATTTATTTATTCACTCATTTATTCATATTCATTCAGTTGGAAAGAGAGGAGAGAGAGATTAGGGGGAAGAGCAGAGGGAGAAGAACAAGCAGATTCTGTGCTGAGCATGGAACCCCACATGGGACTCAATCCCACCACCCTGAGATCATGACCTGAGCTGAAATCAAGAGTTGGGTGCCAAACCGCTGAGCCACCCAGGCGCCCCATCCGAATAGTTTTTTGAGACTCATAAACATCTGGGGCACCTGTGTGGCTCAGTAGATTAATTATCTGTCTTTGACTCAAGTCTTGATCTCAGGGGCTGGAATCCAACCTGGGGTCCAGCCCGGGGTCCAGAGGGGCTGTGGCTCCACACTCAGCTGGGAGTCGGCTTCTCCCTCTGCCCCTCCCCCACTGTGCTCTTGTGAGCATGGGCACTCTGTCTCAAATAAGTAAAATCTTTAAATTAAAAAAAAAAAAAAAACTCAAAAGCATTACGGGTTGAAATAAAGAGTGATTAAAGAAAGAAAGTTGGGGCACCTGGGTGGCTCAGTGGGTTAAGCCTCTGCCTTCAGCTCAGGTCATGATCTCAGGGTCCTGGGATCAAGCCCTACATCGGGCTCTCTGCTCAGCGGGGAGCCTGCTTCCTCTGTCTCTCTCTGCCTGACTCCCTGCCTACTTGTAATTTCTCTCTCTGTCAAATAAATAAATAAAATCTTTTTTAAAAAATAAAGAATGAAAGGAAGGAATGAAATGAAATGAAAGGAATATCAAAAAGATATTGCCGGGGCGCCTGGGTGGCTCAGTGGGTTAGGCCGCTGCCTTCGGCTCAGGTCATGATCCCAGGTCCTGGGTTCGAGCCCCACATCGGGCTTTCTGCTCAGCAGGGAGCCTGCTTCCTCCTCTCTCTCTGCCTGCCTCTCTGCCTACTTGTGATTTCTCTCTGTCAAAAAAATAAATAAAATCTTTAAAAAAAAAAAAAAAAGATATTGCCAAAAATAAGGGTTTTAAAAGTTTTGAATTAAAGTGGTAATAGTTGACCTTCACTTATTTTCTGTCAAAAACTTTTGCTTGAGAACTGTCCTTTCATAGACATCATTGAGTATAATTGACACACAATGTGACATTAGTTCCAGGTATACAACGTAATGATTCAACTTCTCTATATGTTCTGCTATGCTCACCACAAGTATAACTACATGTCATCATACAGCACATTACAGTATCATTGTCTATACTCCCTATGCTGTATCTTTTATTCCCATGATTATCCATTCCATAACCAAACCTGTATCTCCACTCCCTTTCACCCATTTTGCTTATGCCTTGACCACCCCACCCCCTTCCCTCTGGAAACCAGAAACAAACATTGACAAGATTTGAAGGCTTAAATTTTTTTTTTTAAATTGGGAAGTAGAAACCACACAGCAAACAACCCACAGTGATTGCTTTCTGAATCTATATAATATATTCAAAATAAAGGGCTCTGTGTGCCTCTTCCTGGAGAGCTATCAGCAGAGGTGTGAAAAAAAGTTCTTTAGAGATAATGTAATCAGTGGGAGAGGAAAGATTTGCCCACTCCTTCAGGAGTATAAAAGGGGTTGGGAGAGGCCTGGGTGATCCACTTGGAGAGCTGAGAGTGAAGCCACAAGCTGTGGAACTTCCTTCTGACAACCAGCCCAACGGACCCCCAAGAGAACACCTTCAATAGACGGTGAGTGGACCCACACCAACCGGTGTATTAAAGGGTCTAAAAGTCGAGCTCCTCAGCCCTTAGAAACTGTTAACAGAGCTTTGGTGGAGTGAATCTATGATACAGGTGTGGGTGGGGGAATTGATTCTAAATATATCTAAAAATGTTTGAATTTTAGAACATGATCATTTTTTCTATTAAAAAAAAAGTTTCAGTTTGTACAGAAGGAATCTGATCAACAGATTTCACATGTCTTTATATTTTACAGTCCAAATAATTAGGTCAGTCAATGGGACAAATGTGTGACATCAGACCTATCCCAGATAATTGAGGAAACCATGGCCATAGAATTTATATTTTAATTATTCAAGGTTACCAAACTTTGAAACAATATCCAGTATGAGCTGTGCCAAGTCATAACGTAATATCTGGCCACTGGAAGTTTAAAAATCAATTTTTTTATAATTAAAAAAATCAGTCTGATAATGGAAAGGTGAGCCACAATTAATTTTTTATAGCCTGAAATTAATTTCGCTTTGGGAATCTAATTGAACAAACTTGATCATAATTACCTGGACCTTTAAAAAAAATGTTGATAGGAGGGTGTGTGGGTGACTCAGCCAGCTAAGTGTCTGCTTTCGGCCCAGGGTCCTGGGATTGAACCCCACCCCACATTAGGCTGCTTGCTCAGTGGGGAGTCTGCTTCTCCCTCTCCCTCTGCTCCCTTCCTACCTATCCCTCTCCCCACCCATGGCTTGTGCTCGCTCTCTCTCAATAAATAAACAAAATAAATAAATAAATGTTGATAAGGTTCTTCTTATATTTGAAAGCAGTACAAGTCATGTAGATAATTGGAAAGATAAAGTATAAAATAGAAAATAAAATGTCTATAATTTATACAACTTCAAAAATAGTCATTCTGAAGAAAAAAAAAGTCACTCTGTATTTTGTTATAATTCTTTCCAGAATTTTCTTCCTTGTACATACAAACATTTTGTTTCAAAACTAGGATTATGTCATATAAAGTATATTATCCTTAACATTGTTTCATGACCAAGACCTCTTTTCAGTGAATACTCTTGGGACATGTAAAATAAATAGCTGCATAGACTTCTTCATACAAACTTACCAAATTGTATTAAATTGGTCTGCAAAGTTCCAGGTAGTAAGGAAAAGGTGTATCTTAAAAATACTGATTAAATTCAAACCATTTTTCTCCTCAAAGTATACTATTCAACTTTAACCAACATATTTGTCTAATCAAATAAGCCCCCAGTAATCACGTGCTATGACTTAGTGAATGCAACCTCTTGATGATATCAAAGCTTTACTTTGAAAGATACAGTTTGTTACTCAAGTCTGAGTAGAACCTGCTGTAGTAATTGAATGGTCTGCGCACAGTTTTAGTCCCTGCTCCATAGTGAAAACCAAATGTCAATGTGCTTCCTCCTTATAAATAACCAATTACATGGGTGACCTAAAAATAGAGTTCTTGTTGGCTAAGACAGGTTAATGACAGCCAGCTTGGAATCCTGTCATGTAGCACAGCTATTTTTGTGCCACAGTGTAGCTAGATTTGTCAATCCTCTCTGGCCTTTAGCACATATTTTAAATCTTAAGGCCCCAAATAAGGAATCACAGCTAAGGAATGAGGAGTTTACTAGTGAAGAGTTGATTGCATTATTTCTGATTAGATCAGGAGGGAATTAGAATTCCATGTTTTTGTGTAGAAGAGCAAGAAAAGGTAAAGCATGATTCAAAATTCACAAAATGGTGCGGGGCGGGGTGCACCTGAGTGGCTCAGTGGGTTAAAACCTCTGCCTTAGGCTCAGGTCATGATCCCAAGGTCCTGGGATCAAGCCCCATGTCGTCGGGCTCTCTGCTCAGCAGTGAGCCTGCTTCCCTTCCTCTCTCTCTCTGCCTGCCTCTCTGCCTACTTGTGATCTCTGTCAAATAAATAAAATCTTTTTAAAAAATTCACAAAAGGTAATAGGACAAGGGAAAGGAAGAATAAATTATGGTGTGAACAGCTAAGCAGAACTTATTGTCCAGCTTGGGAGTGTAATTGTAACAGCATACAGCTACCTTATTTGACTCAAAATATTTAAGGTAACGGTTACAGTTGTTTAAAGCAGAAAATAAGAATGAATAATAGCAGGTCATCAAAGTTACTGATGTCATATTCCTTGGCCTTATTTTAAGAAATATATAAAAACAGCTGGAAATCCAGTTATCAATCTAGAAACTTCCACAGACCATACTTTTTTTTTTTTTTTGGTAACTCAGTGATTTAATTTTTTTTGAAGATTGTAATTTTAAGAAATCTCTATACCCAACGTGAGGCTCGAACTTACAACCCCGACATCAAGAGTCACATGCTCTACCAGCTGAGCCAGACAGGTGCCCCTAATTTTTTTCTTAAAGTAGAATACCGGAAACACAAATATTCAGATTAACAGATGGCAGACTTCACTCAGCAGAGCCAATAAAAGACTTTACAATTCTTCTCACCAGAAATGTAGTTACAATTCAGTCTTACAGTCTTTTTTTTTTTCCAAGTACATTTCATTACAGTAGAATTTTCTCTATTCTTGTCAAGTTTCTGATAACTCTGGAAAATTCAACACATATGAAAACCATTTATGTTCTTTTTATCCAGCTACCATTATACTGGGAGTATGTGGTTCAAAATTTGGGACAAAAAATTCTTCTATTCTTTCATCTATACTCTAGTCCCTCTTTAGGAATACTGTCATGACTTCACAACCATTCCCCATTCCAACCTCCCAGGCAGAACTAGGCATCACCCTGCAGGGTTCCTGTAGGATACAATAGAAAACCTCCATTGTAGCTTTTATTGGCAGTACTATAGCTGTTTACATACGGGTCACTTTTGAGGACAGCATCTTTGTCATGGTTGCATAGCCACCTCCTAGACCAGTGCATAGTAAATGCCAACAGAAATTCTTGTCAGAATTCTATAAGAATAAAATTGTTTCTAGGGGCACTGTGGGCAGTTCTGAAACACACGGTGTGGTTTCTGCTAAAGATGTTAACTTGTGGTTGATATTAGAAGAGAGCCAAGCAAAGCAGCAATTATTCCATATAGTCCTAGAAAACTTGTACCTCCATTTCTTTTCATCTCTTCACTCCCAGAACAACTTCTGTTTATTTCTAGTAATAGAAATAGTGTTAACTGATCCCCCCTTTTTCCAAGGAGAACATAGTTGGCTCGGCAGAGAGAATGGGCTCTATAGAAACTTTAGAGGCTGTCGAGATAGGTGGAGGTACACGTATGACTCAAGATGGCAACCATCTCCATCATTAAAGGACTGAGTCAGAGTTTTCAGAGTACAGACAAGGACCTTGGAAAAGTTCCCTGGAAATCAGAGCATTTAAGAATTGGGTTTTCGGGGCGCCTGGGTGGCTCAGTGGGTTAAGCCTCTGCCTTCGGCTCAGGTCATGATCTCAGGGTCCTGGGATCGAGCCCCGCATCGTGCTCTCTGCTCAGCAGGGAGCCTGCTTTCCCCCTCTCTCTCTGCCTGACTCTGCCTGCTTGTGATCTCTCTCTGTCAAATAAATAAATAAAATCTTTAAAAAAAAAAAAAAAGAATTGGGTTTTCTTGTCACACTCATTAGAGTAGTTCTAGACCTAAAGTAGGTAAAATCCTTGCAATTCCTGTCAGCCAGAGTGTACCCCCTCTCCTGTCTCTTTTTTTTTTCTTAAGATTTATTTATTTATTTATTTATTTATTTATTTATTTATTTATTTATTTGACAGAGAGAGAGAGATCAGAGGTAGGCAGAGAGGCAGGCAGAGAGAGAGGAAGCAGGCTTCCTGCCGAGGAAAGAGCCCGATGCAGGACTCGATCCCAGGACCCTGAGATCATGACCTGAGCTAAAGGCAGAGGCTTAACCCACTGAGCCACCCAGGTGCCCCTTCTCCTGTCTCCTTAGATACAGGTTTGTAGAAGTGACATAGAACTTGGGTTACCAGAATTATTACTACTACTACTATAGCTGTCACTGCAATCATAATTTTGGAACCTCAAAGCAGCTTGCATGTCCCACTGCATTTGAAATGGATAACTTTGTCTCCCTGAGTAACATACATACCTACCTTGTATTATCAAACATATGCTTCCACTCTGCCCACCAATGATGGCTATCTTAGAGCAAGAGCACCTGAAGCTTTTAATATTCATGGACCCCACATTGTAAGTAATCAGAATCAGCCCAGATGTCTCTAGTGGGTTTGGGATCCAGGGCACCAAAGAGGATGTGAACATTATTTAAGGGACATGTGGACTCTGGAAGAATGGAAAGAATGAGTCTGGGAACAGTTTTGACTGGCTCATTTACTAAGTGTGTTTTAACCTCTCCTTACATAAGATGGGATAGCAATTCTCCTCCCAATGCCTTTCTAGAGTAGATAAGGCATATGATCAGATAATACAAAGGAAAGTATTTGGGAAGTTAAATTGCATGGAAATGCAAGTACATTCCTGTTCAGAGGACTTCCCCCTTGGCTCTGTGATGACTACCACTATTAGTGACTCCTTGGATGAGTCATTTATCCTCTCCAGAGGTCTGTTTTCTGAGGTATAATTGGGATATCTTCCAGGCCTTACCAGTTCTATCTTTACATGACTGAATTTCTTTCATCTTCTTATATTTTGGAAAAACTCCTTCCTCCTCCAATCCCTTGCTGCATTTCCTGCCTTTCATCGTTCTAACAGCTTTGGAATCTCAATACCTCCTAAAGAGCATACAGATAGAAACCCTTCGTCATTTCCCCCTGACAATGACCATGGCAGGCAGAGAGAGATTGAGCCATGTAGTTTGAAAAAATAAAAGGCCCTTACCCATGAAAGATTATCATGTAGAAGCCAGGGGTCCAAGAATAAAAAATCACCAAGAACCACAAAGGGCCATTTTTTTTAAAGTACTTATGCTTTTTTTTTTAATTTTTTTTAAACATATATTTTTATCCCCAGGGGTACAGGTCTGTGAATCGCCAGGTTTACACATTTCACAGCACTCACCATAGCACATACCCTCCCCAGTGTCCATAACCCCATCCCCCTCTCCCAAACCCCCTCCCCCCATTAACCCTGAGTTTGTTTTGTGAGATTAAGAATCACTTATGGTTTGTCTCCCTCCCAATCCCATCTTGTTTCATTTACTCTTCTCCTACCCCCTTAACCCCCCATGTTGCATCTCCTCTCCCTCATATCAGGGAAATCATATGATAGTTGTCTTTCTCCGATTGACTTATTTCGCTAAGCATGATACCCTCTAGTTCCATCCACGTCGTCGCAAATGGCAAGATTTCATTTCTTTTGATGGCTGCATAGTATTCCATTGTGTATATATACCACATCTTCTTTATCCATTCATCTGTTGATGGACATCTAGGTTCTTTCCATAGTTTGGCTATTGTAGACATTGCTGCTATAAACATTCAGGTGCACGTGCCCCTTTGGATCACTACGTTTGTATCTTTAGGGTAAATACCCAGTAGTGCAATTGCTGGGTCATAGGGTAGTTCTATTTTCAACATTTTGAGGAACCTCCATGCTGTTTTCCAGAGTGGTTGCACCAGCTTGCATTCCCACCAACAGTGTAGGAGGGTTCCCCTTTCTCCGCATCCTCACCAGCATCTGTCATTTCCTGACTTGTTAATTTTCACAAAGGGCCATTTTTAATGATGATCATAATATCACAAATTTTGGGCATGATTGCAGGATAAAACTCTAAATAGGATGCAACTATTCCCCAAGATATTTGCATACTGAATTAATCTGTGTATGTACAATAGTCACCTGCTGGGATTTTCCCCACTCTAAAAGGGTGTAATTAATGAAAAACTATTAGAAATAGTGTGAGATCTGGGGGCACCTAGCTGGCTAAGTCAGTAGAGCATGAGACTCTTGGTCTCAAGGTTGTGAGTTTCAGTCCCGTGCTGGACATAGAGATTTAAATAAATAAATAAATGAATAAAGGGTTGGAAATCTCTTAAATTTTTAAAAATTAATAAAAACATTGCAAAATGCTCTTAAATAATCATCAGTACCACTGACTGGTCAACAGTTTCAGTGTATATAAAGATTACCCAATGGACAACTGAACATGTGCCATATTCTTCGCAATTAAACTTTAACATTAATTAGTATTCTTTTGGTACAACCAACAAAATAAAGACAAAGGAAATATTTCCCTTAAAATTCCAAAAAGTTAGTCCAGTCTTCCATTTCACATTTTTTCGCTAATCTAAAGGTTTAATCACACTAATACAGTATAATAATTTTGAAATATTACAATAAACCTGCTTTAGGTTTGCCATGTTAAATAATTTCTCAAGTGCATTGTTTCCATCTGCTTTATAGTACGCAAATTGAAGATAATACTAGAGGGGAAGTTAAGTCTAGAATTCTCGGTTCAAGGGCTCTGCCAAAGAGATCAGCATGTCACTATCACTTTGGGTGAATCTGTACTAGATCAATAATTTATTCCTGAGTCACTGATACTATTTGTCAGTTCTTTTGCCTTGTTATTTTCAAGGAATAAAAAGTAAGTTTATTCTAAACAGTAATATAAAAGTGAATTACAGTCTTTTAGGAGAAATTCTCAAACACACACAAAACATAAAAATAAAAATATAGCAAACAATCTGTCCTCTTGGGTGATACTATCCAAGATAAGTCAGCCTGTGATCATCATCACTTTCTTGATTTCACCTTCTAATCTCATTGTCTGCTGCCAGATCCTATTTCTCAGTGTTTCTGTGCCTACCAAACACGACATTGCCCTCCAAACATCCTTAAATCAAGCATAAAATAATAATAGCACAAAACACACTAGTTGCTCATTAAATACCTACCATGTACCAGGTACTGTGTTAGGAACAGCGAAAATAATAGGACATGGCCTCTGCCTTGGAAAACTTCATGGGATACGAGGGAGACAGATGGAGTTTACAAAAATGATTATTCTAATGCAATAAAGATTGCAATTGAGGTATGTATAAGATACTATGAAAGCACAGGGGATGGAGTGTCTACGTTGATGGAAAGGTTGGGAAAATAGCAAAAGATAATTAATTTTCAGGGGCACCTCTGTGGCTCAGTCGGTTAAGCATCAGGTCATGATCTCAGGGTCCTAGGATCAAGTCCTGCATCAGCTTTCACTGAGTGAGGGGTCTGCTTGTCCTTCTCTCTCTGCCCCTACCCCCTCTCATTCTCTCTCTCTCATATAAATATTTTTTAAAAGAATAATTAATATTCAGGTTTTAGGGGAAGTAAAAGAATTTTCCAGAGAAAAGGAATTGCAGACCAATCGCGGTCTGAGAAAGCATATTTTTTGGAAATCACAATTGGTTTCAAAGGCTAGAAGAGTAACAGTGAAGCAGAAGGTAGGGCTGGTAAGGCAAAGGCATAATTTGGAGTGTCTTAAATACCTTGTTAAAATTTTTAGACTTTCTCCAAAACTTAATGGAGGGTCATTGGGGGATTTTAAGTAGGAAAATGACAAAAATACAGGATGGATTATGTGGAGACAATACTAGAAGTTATTCAATCAAGCTATTTCAATACAACTTAGTAAATATTGTTAAAGGAATTAAGGGAAGTAGTGAGAGAGGGAAAAGGAGAGAAGGAAAGAAGAAAGGAAAAGAAGGAAACTGAGGGTAGAAAATGGAAGGAGGGGGACAATTTCCAAGATATTTAGTAGATAAACTCAATAGAAATTGATAGCCAATGAGACAGAAAGGAGGAAAAGGTAGGAGTCTAGTATGACTGCTGGGTTTCTGGCTTGGGACCCTGGGGGGCAGAGGTGAAATTTACTGGTATCAAAAAAAAGTAAGATGAACAATTTCAAAGGAAGGAAAGAGATTACTGACTCAGCTTTGACCATGCTGAGTATGAAGTACTTGGAGTTTATCCCATGGAAATACAGATCTGAAACTCAAGAGAGAAGTCTTTACTAGAAGCACATTTTAGTTATCATTGGATGTTTGGAAGGTGAGACCAAAGAAGTTCTCTCTAAATGGCTCTGAGACTCTAAAGTGTAAGGGAATGCCAGAGAAGAAATAAATAAATATTCTTACAAATACCAACACCTGGAAGGCAGGAAAGTAGAGGGAGACAAGCCATCTCTGGAGCCCCCAGAGACATAAGAGAAACAAGAGAGTTTCAAGAAGGAAATAAAGATAAAAATGAATTTCCTCATCTGGAAAGTAGCTTCTCAGATAATGCTCAGAAAGTGTTCATCACCAAGTCAGCATGTAGTGAGTACTGAATAAATATTGCAGGATGATTAGGTTTGGGCAGGACATATTCAAGGCAGTAAGACTGAGGCAGGGTGGAGGATAATTTTTCTCCCTTTTCCCCCTCCTCCCTTTTCCCCCATGGCTCAGTCAGTGAAGCCTCTGCCTTCAACTCAGGTCATGACCCCAGTGTCCTAGGATCAAGTCCCACATCAGGCTCCCTACTCAGTAGGGAGTCTGCTTCTCCCTCTACACTTCCACTCTCCTCTCTCTCTCTCTCTCTCTCTCTCTCTCTCTCTCAAATAAATAGATAAAATTGAAGGAAGGAAGGGAAAGGAAAGGGAAGGAAGGAAGGAAACAGGAGAAGTGTAACTGAGTGACTCAGTGGGTTAAGCGGCCAACTCTTGATTTTGGCTCAGGTCATCATCTCAGGATTGTCAGATGGAGGTCTGTCTTAGGCTCTGTGCTTGAGATTCTCTCCCGCTCCCTCTCTCTGCCCCTCCATCCCCTTTCTTTCCGTCTTTCTCAAATAAATAAAATCTTTTTAAAAAGAATGAACACAGGACAGATGAGTCATTGCTATTCACAGAAATGAACTCATATTTACAAATAACACACTAATAAAGAAAAATAATCTTGTAACTATAAATATTCCTTTGTAACAAATTTTTAAAGCCATTCCAAAGTAATTAAAAGGATCATGATGACACTTGTAAACAGCAGGGACTTAAATGGAGTTAGTAGGGGAAGTAATAATGTATAAAGCTATTCCACAGAGTTCCATTTCCATCATTACTTTTAAAACAGTGAATTTATTTTACACAATGAATATTACATAAAAGGAAAAAGCTTAAATAGCAGTAAAAAGCAATGTAATCGTTGGTCTGTAATTTGCAGACATAGTTTTCCTGTCATCATTGTAAATATATCCAGTCTCCTTTTGAACTCTGTGGAAGTGTGCTATAGTAATTCTAAATTGTCCTGACAGGTGCACACCAATGTAGTAACAAAAATATGTTCATATATTTGTAAAACCACAACCATAGTTCTTATTTAAAGCTTACTGAAGGGAGCTGAGAAACGGTATTAATGGTTCCTTTCTTCCCCATGACAGAAACCCAGGATGGACAGACTAAGAATAAAAATACTGTAAAAGATCATGGAGTGGCCTCATTCACAAAAAACTAAAGAAAGTACTCACAGAAATGCTTTTTATAATGAATTTCCATAGTTTTCATGTGTTAGAAAATTTTTAAATGCTTAAAAATACAAATCTAATTTTTAAAATTGAATCTGATAGACATACACTAACTTTACCAAATTGCTGTAAAAGTTTTTAAATGCTTGCTCTCAACTTCTGTACTTACCTCTCTCATACTTGGCATGAGTTCACAAACTACACTTTGAGTTGCATTGCTCTAGAGGACTATTTCTCTTGAAATATTCATGAGAATGAGAGGTGGGGTTTTTAGTAATTTACTACATAATCATATTTTATGATTCAATCATACCAAACTCTTTAGAAAGATGACATATAAACCAGAATGCAAGTTCATTAGGTATGGGATAATCCCTTCTAGGATTAGAATATGTGGGAATCCAAATTAACAAAAGCTTGTTGAGGGGCACCTGGCTGGCTTGGCTGGAAGAGCACGTGACTCTTGACCTTGAGGTCATGTGTTTGAGCCTGACATTGGATGTAAGAGATTACAAAAAATAAATAAATAAAAGTAAATAAAAGTTTGTTGACCAAAGAAACAGGGTATAAGAAATAACCAAAGAAGAAGACAAAGAGAAAAAAAAAGAAAGAAAGAAAGAGAAGAAAGGAAGGAAAGGAGAGAGGGAGGGAGGAGGGATGGAGGGAAGGAAAGAGAGAGGAAGAAAAAAAGAAAGGAAAAGAAAAGGAAGGAAGGGAGGGAGGAAGAGAAAGAGAAAGAGAAAGAAACAGAAGGAAGGAAAGAAGGAAGGGTGGGTGAGAGAGAAAAGGAAAGAAGGGAGGGAGGGAGGAAGGAAATAACCTTAAAGGGAGGTTTCAAGGCAAAGAGAGCAGCTTGGCAGAGTGGTGGAGACAGGGACTCTTGCATTCAAGCCACTGAGATTTGAATCCCAACTGCATCCTGTTAAATACTTGTGTGACCTGAAACTCTGTGAAGCTTCATGTCCTAATTTTTATCATGGAGACACTATCAATGTGGAGAGATTTATAAAAGGATTAATATAGTGCTTAATGCAACACTCAGGGCATAGTAAGCATTCAATAAACGTCAGTTGATGTTATTAATACCATCCTATAATAATATATATCTCTACAACAACCAGCATACTTATGGTGTACAGATTGGGTGCTTCTTCCCTAGACAAAGCTGGATAAACACTGCCTTAAATCTTTAGACTTTACTCTTCTGTGTACTAGTCATCATCTTCCTTCTGTTCTCACAATCTTCTTCTGGACAGATACAAAAAAATTGATTCCGTTTCAGTTTACACATTCCAGTATGACTTCCCTTAGATCATATTCAAGTCACCTTGACTCAAGTTTTAGATATTTCTGGGATCTGGGATGGAGGGAGCAAAGAGTCTTGTTCTCCCTCTCCCTCTTCCCCCCTCCCCTCATTCCTCTGCTCTCTCTCGCTCTCTCTCACATACTAAATAAATAAATAAATAAATATCTTTAAAAAAAAAAAAGAGTCTTGGATATGATTAAATTCCTTTAAACATCTATTTGATCTCTCCCCACATTATAAGAGTGGCATTTTGGGAAAGAAATTAGAAAATAGAGAAAAGAAAAGAAAAAAAAAACTGTTCATTCCCATCTCTCAGTGACACCTGCATAGCATTTAAATGTCAGTTACAACATGGTTAACATTTTGGTTTATCTTTTTTCTATTTTTAACTTGTAGTTTTACATAGCTGTAATTATACAAATTATATAACTCACATTGTTTCTTTTCACTTAACATCACAAAGTAAGCATTTCTCCATGTTAAAGTCATTAAAGGATATTTCTTAATATCTGAAGAATATGCCATTATGTAGCTATCTCAAGTGATATTACCTACTATGCATTGGTTCTTTAAAGAATTTCTCAGAA
Source organism: Lutra lutra (assembly GCF_902655055.1). Classification (NCBI taxonomy): domain Eukaryota; kingdom Metazoa; phylum Chordata; class Mammalia; order Carnivora; family Mustelidae; genus Lutra; species Lutra lutra. The sequence goes on along the minus strand of NC_062283.1, from coordinate 46,185,076 downwards.
TCTGATTTTTCTAACAAGTTTGAGAAAAAATGCAAATGTGTATCTAACACAGCTTGAAAAGCATTAAGGGCACAATAAATTTTAGCTTTTATTTATTTATTTTTTAGAAAGAGAGAGAGAGAGATGGAGAAGGGGGAGGGACAGAAGGAGAGAAAGACTCTTAAGCAGGCTCCATGCTGCAGAGCCATCTCATGACCCAAGATCATGACCTGAGCCAAAATCAAGAGTCAGACTTAACCAATTGAGCCATCCAGGCGCCCCATGCTTTTCTTCCTATTATAGATATCTATCAGGAGTTTGATTGTTCTCTGAAAACTTAAATATACAATTTTTAGGAGTTCCTACTCTACTATGTTCCTTAAAATATTCAGAAATAGTGCCTTTCTCCATGCATGCTTTAAGTACCTTTATTTCTTTCAGGCTTCTAGTGTGTTCTTCACATAGTGCTAATGAAAATGTTCATGTGAATTATGGAACTTTATGTCAGTATGCCACCACCATTCAGCATCATACTGTAAAACAGGCTTACAATAATGGCCTTATATCCTTGTTGGACATTAACAAAAATTTCTGGAAGCCATGGGGCATGTTGTGATTCAAGTCTTCTCAATTCTATTTTTTTATCTCTGATCTAGCCACATTTGCCCATTTCCACTGCCCTCTGATAGTCAACACCATCACATTGTCCCCATTTATCAAGATAGGAAACAAGTCTTTGACCCTGTCACACTAATTCCATTCTAGGACTCCCTCCTATCCATACTTCACAGAATAGCAGAAATTACATTCTTAAAAACATATATTTCCTTTTTTTTTAAGATTTTATTTATTTATTTGAGAGAGAGATCACGAGTAGGCAGAGGCGCAGGCAGAGGGAGAGGGGGAAGCTGGCATCCCGCTGAGCAGAGAGCCTGATGCAGGCCTCCATCCCAGGACCCTGAGATCATGACCTGAGCCGAAAGCAGAGGCTTAACCCACTGAGCCACTCAGGTGCTCCCATATATTTCCTTTTATACAGCTCTTGCTCATCATCCTTAAGATAAAAACTAAATTCTTAACAAGCCCTACAAGGACCTGCATGATCTAGTCCCTGCCAGATCTCCAGGCTGACTCCCAGCTTTCTTCTCTTATTTTGCTGCATTTCCTTGGGTCTTTTATCTCTTTGACCACCACCAAACACTTCTTACCTCGGTATTTGTTTTGTCATTTCCTCCACCAAAAATATCTATCTCCTCTTCTCCCTCTTTCCGTGATTCATTCTTGTCACTTAGGTCTGGTTCTCCTGGGAGATACCACCCCGACTTCCCTACCTAAACTCAGTCACCCCACCAGCTCTTCTGTTTACCTCCTTCACAGCACATATTACAACTTATAATTATATTCTTTGCTTAGTCACTGTTATTTTCTCTTTCCTTGTCTGTGTATCAGTTCTATTGGAGGCAAAAACAATGTTTACGTTGTTCTTCATAAGACAGCAGAGTGCCTGGTATATGCTGGGCATTTAATGAATAACAAGTGTTGAGGAGAGAGGGGAAGATCAATAGCCAAAACTGTGAGAGTAGGTAAAAACCCCAGGGAGCAGGCATAATGGGGCCAACAAGAGGCCCTAGGGCAAAACTCCAATGAATACCATCGTTAAAGGAGACTGCCAAGAAAATTTAGGAAGACTGGGAATGGGATGCTCCCAAAAGGATTTTAGGTGAGAAAGTAACCTATCCAAACAAATATTTGTTGAGTATCTACTATGTCTATTAATATGTCTGAGAATTCAAGGGCCATATAATGACAACTGCCCTTAACTAGACAAAATCTTAAAATGCTTCTATACTCATTTTCCTCTTTAACTGAAGTGTAGTTGACACACAGTGTTATATTAGTTTCAGGTGTACAACATAGTGATTCTACAACTCTGTACATTAAGCTATGCTCACAAGTGGAGCTACCATCTGTCACCAAACAACGCTATTACAATACCACTGACTATACTATCCATGCTTTACCATCTGTCCCTCTGACTTATTCATTTAGTAACTGGAAGTCTGTACCTCCCATTCCCCTGTACCCATTGCATTGGCCCACTACCCTCCACCTACTCCCCTCTTGCAACCACTGGTCTATTCTTTGTATTTATGGGTCTGCCTCTGCTTTTGTTTGTTCATTTGTTTTATAGATTCCACATATAAGTGAAATCATATGGTATTCATTTTTCTAGGACTTATTTTACTTTTTTCACTCATTCAGTATCTTCCAATGAAAAATGCACTAAGATAGTAATGTTTGTCCAACATGCCCAGTTTTTTAAAAAATTGTGTTAGGTGGGCGCCCTGAGTGGCTCAGGGGGTTAAAGCCTCTGCCTTTGGCTCAGGTCATGATCCCAGGGATCGACCCCTGCATCGTGCTCCTGCTTCCTCCTCTCTCTCTGCCTGCCTCTCTGCCTACTTGTGATCTCTGAGTGTCAAATAAATAAATTTTAAAAAAATTTTAAATTTTAAATTTTTTAGAGTAGAGGAAGAAAGTATGACTACTTAAGCTTTTAGTTAAATAAATGTTATGTTTGCCGGAAACTGTTCAAGAACATTTCTCCTTATGTAAGACTAACCCCAGTAATGCTGCTTAGGTCAGTGTCTGTCTGGATTATCTGCAGCCTAAATGCCAACTCTGTAAATTAAACCTGTCAAGTGACAGCTTTGTCATAGCATGCATAACCAACCTTTAAATTTTATTTATACCCCATTCCCTTTCTCTGGCCAGATTAAATTCTCCTTTCCTAAGCAATTTTTTACTCACTCCAGACTGTGGCATAATTCAATATGTTCTAAACAATTACATGGAAACTGATTTCCAATTCCCAAATCACTTTCATTCAGACTTTAGAACAGCAAAAGAAATTTTTTGAAGCTCACTAAAAATAAGAATTTTCTTAAATTCCTCCTGGTAACAGTATGTGAATCAGTCAAAATAATGGCATGCTATGATAATGTTATGAAGTATTATAGGTTCATAGTAAGTCTTTTATGCAGTGTCCCAAGGAAACAGTTCAACATGCAAATAGAAATATTCTTTTGACTAATCTATCACACTGTAATGTGCAGGCTGAACCACCACAGAAGTAAATACTACGTTAAGTGGCAGGATTTCTAAGGTGAAAATACAATTTCCTCTGATTTGAAGACTTCCCTAAGCAATTTCCAGGTTTATATTTAAGTGGACTAAAATTAGTCATGAAAAGTAAAGAGACAGAAAATGGACACTCTAGAGATTAACTGGAGAGAATTATCTTTTTTAACAGACAATTTGTTAAAGTTGTTTGAAAATTGCCTTAATTTTACTAAGAAAACATTACTTCTAGTGATTGGGTTTGATGACTTAATAAAATTTTGATTTCTGATCTAGCATGATTCATTTATCTAAGATATCTACATGTTTAACACCCCCTTGGGTCAGTAACTGGCAGTTCCTATGTCGGACATATACAAAACACAACAACAGCCCAAGTATACCTATTGGTCTATGGACTTTGTCCTTGAAAGCCTGTTGTGACAAGCTTAATTGTTAGAGATCTCTGTGTTTAAAATTCCCACAGAAATGATGATGTAGCACTGGGTTTGGTTTCATTATTCATCAAACTAATTAAGGAGACTTGATATCCCCATCACAAGAAAAAAAATTGTAACTATGTATGGGGGCGGACGTTAGCTAGACTTATTATGCAAATTATCTCACAATATATACAAATATTGAATTATTAGCTTGAACACCTGAAATTAATATGATGTATGTCATTTATATCTCAATAAAATAAGTACACAGAAATATGTAGATACAAAAAAAGACTTCATAAAACTTTAAATTAATGTCTTAAGGGATGAAAACTTTTTAACATAGAGCATTAGTTTTAAGCATTTGTGCTGACAGTTGTATGTTCACAGAAATGTGAATGAGCTCTACATTTTTTAACATTTTTTACAACCACACAAAAATATTAATTTTAGATATAAAATAAAATAGGCTATTCTATAACAGCAAAAGGAAAATAAACTTTTACAATATTGATAGGGACTGTGTTTGTGCCCCCTGAATTTTCAGGGAACACTTAATATTGCCCTCTGCACTGGTATCCAGACACCCACTGGGGTATTTGCCTCTACTAAGTACAGCTGGCATATTATTATACTTTGCAGTTTACTGTTTGTTTCTGGGCTAGTATTGTCACATTCGATCTTTCTATCATTGCAATGGTAATATACATACTATATTAAGTGTTCTTTTAATCAGACTTCCTCATAGCCCCAAATCATCATTCTGTAGTCTCAATGTGAGGAGATTGAAAGGGATAAAATCCTCCATTCTTCTCATATGACTGCTATAACTGGAATCATTTCACGTTTACTAGATCTACCACCATTGTAAGGATTTCTCTGTTCATGCTTACCAGAATTTACGATTTGTTGTCTTCTGCAGTGTTTCATCTTCCATAAGGATCTTCCTCATAATTGTCTTAATAGTCATTTTTATCACCCAACTGTTAGATTTTGCATTTTGAATATGCTGATAAAAAGTCCTGCTCACCATGATGAGCTCAAGGACATGTTTTGCTGAGAAAAGTAACTTATAGCTGGGCATCTTGTTCAGTAGGAGAAGAAGTCTTCCATCTCAGGGCTTTTTCTGGAGCTTAGAGTAAGCATTGGCTTTGGGGACTGGGTTTTCTTACCTCTGAATGTCTGGACCACTATTTGCAAGCATGTTGGCTCAGGCTGGAGACCTTCTGCTAATAAGTGTGCTGATGTTCCAAATGCAAATCTGTGGAGGTTAGGTCTTCAGACCACAGGAGTCTCCTGACCCATATTGGGATTGACTACTGTTCTCTAAGAATCAATACCTTTAAACTACTGGGCTCAGTAGACCAGACACCCTCAGTACTGCAGTGAACCACCATGGCACAGGTCACATACAAACATGGCAGCTGCCAGAGTGACGAGCCGAGGGCTACTCTGAGAGAATTTGGCAAGCTGGTCAGCAAGACCATATTTATATCTTGTTTAAAGTGCATCCTTCCTCAATACCAAAACCTTTCTCTAGTTTTCCATCCTTGAACTATGTCCTTTTCAAAGTATAAGAAAGTGGTACCTCATCTGAGAGGCTAAGACTTCTGTAAGCTGATTAATGCACTTGCAAGTTTGAGCCCAGCTTTTAGAGCTTGATGAGCATAGCTGACTGGATACTTCATGTCAGCACTACTTGTGGTAATTACAAGATGTGTGCATCACAAGTCTCACAACTTGTATCACAAGTTCTACAAGAAAACTGGCTAATACTGATTTGGCTCTGCTTACCATTTGTTGAATTTATATCTCATCCAAGCAAATTCATTTTTTAAAAAGTCATTACATGAAAAACTTCACCACTCCAAGTACCATCACTGTTTGCTGACCAACTTTTGGAGTGAGAGTAGCTGATTGAATGTTTTTTAGCTATTGTATATGTTGGTCAAGCTTTTTGTTTATTATGAAGTTAATTCTGCCCATTACACACTGTTAATATTTTCTCCTGGTGTGCCATCAATATTTTAACTTTATCAAAAGTTTTCATCATATAGAAGTTTTTTATATAATGAAATCTATCTTTTTTCTTTGTGATGAGTTCCCTGACCTACTTAGGAAGGTCCCTCCCACAACAAGATTTTTTGAAAATATTTTTTTGACATAACACTTTAAAATATTTGTACCTTTTAAAGTTTATTTGTAAAAGGACATTATGTTTCTCAAGCTCTTTAGTTTTTCTTCATTTAGATAGATTCAAAAGTTTCTTAAATGAGTAATTTCTTTAAAATGAAGATTTTACTTTTACTTCTGTAAAAGCCTGACCCAGTTCCTTTTTTCAAAAGTGCTATTTTGTTTACAGAGCATATAAGAATGTTGAATAACTACCCAAGCCCTCTAAATAGAAGTACTAATAAATCCTGAAATGCTGCAGTACGCTGACTGAGAACAAAATTTGATCCCTAAAGCCGTCTCCAATCTACTGGTCAGTGAAAATAGCAAACAAAAGGCCTCAGTGTTAGTAGAAAACCCAGTTCTTCAAAGCAGGTAAAAGTCCTGTTTAGGCCTTCCATATAGCAGAGAAAAAAGGGTTTGCAGATTACAAGTGACAAAGTTGCCTTTGTGTAGCACAAAACAATTATGACAAGGCTTTACTTCTTAAGGGCCTAAATTATGAAAACAGTGGAGCAACAGAACTGAAAATGAAAAAAAAAAAAAAAAAGCTTTAGCTTTGACGCAAAGAATTACAGCAGTCCTTGACATAACCAAAGATTCTTAATTTTTAAAACGCTTCCTTTAGCAGTGACTAACCTTTCATTATCTGTGACAACACATCAAGTGAACAGCAGTACAAAGGATGCATGTGATTTCGAAATGCCACAACTGAGCCAACTGCAGTTGCCCGCGTACATAGTATGGAGGCGTGACCAAAAAAAGATTAGGGAGCATTGGAGCTTTATCTGCCTCCCGCGGTACTCTCCCAATCTCCCATAGCAGAAGTTTGCAAAGTTTCTCCCCGCTTGGAAGGGCCCTCGGCTACAAGTATTCACCTTGTCCGAGCCTAGGGCCGTGGCATTCAAGGTGTTGAGTCACCGAGTACAGCGGTCGTGCGACGTAAATATCGTTTGATGACGGAGATCAGATCGTAGTGGCGCAGGTGCCCAGGTAAATCGCTGGCAAAGAGGACTGTGGTTTAACTTAAGGCAGAATAAAGTAGGGTCGGGACTGAGGCACGGTTCTGGCCCTAAAGGGATTGCATTTTAAGTTGAGGCAACTTCAAAGCTCCCCATGTGACATATGCGCACTCCTCGCCGGCTTGAACTATGAGAGCCAGGGTTTCCGGTGTGATTCCTTCCAGTCAACACACTGCAATCTTCTCCCGCTCCCACCCTTTCCTACCCCAGGCTCGGTCGGCCCCCGAGTCCCTCCACGTCCCCTTCCCTCCCCCGCCCGGGAGATGCTACGACTCCAGCACTTCGCCATTCATCAACCGGTTCACACCGGCAGCGGCCGCCGCGCGGTGACGTCCGCGGGAGGGGGGTGGGCCTCCGCCCCCGCTCGTCGGCGAGCTGCCGGAGGCCCGGGCCGCGATTGGTGGCGGGGAGTTCGCACGTCGCACCGGCTATAAAAGGGAGGGCTTGTGACGCAAGGGCGCCTCGCCGCGTGTATTGGCTCCCTCTCCTGCGGGCCGGCTGGGCTACGCGCTCTTCTCGGAGCCGCTCACTGCATGGTAGAGTCTGGTGCCCCCACCGCTGCCTGCAAAGCCGCCGCCGCCCCGCGACGACCACCGGTACCCCCTGCCCTGCAGCCGCCGCCACCGCCGCCGCCTGTGTCGCCGCCGCCTCGGGACCGGCTGTATGATTAGGCCACAATCTTCAATGAGTAAACATATTCCTGTGAGTATCCGTCGCTCCGCCGCCTCTGGGGCCGGGGCTCCACGACCGGCCCCCCCATCCCCACCGTCGCCTTTGTTCCGAGCCCGGCGTCCGCTCCCCACCGCCCCGGCACGCAGTTCCGGTGGGTCCCTGCCTGGAGCGGGCCGGACTACGACCCCGTGGCCGGACGGTGGGACTGGCTGCGGGGGCCCGGACGCTGGGGTCCACAGGGTTGCGGGTTGGCGGTTGAATGCCGGAGGCACCGGCTTCCTCATCCCTGCCGAGCCGGGGGGCGGCGGGGGCACTGCGGCCGGGCCTGAGCGGCGGGTGGGGGCGGTTTCGGCCACCGCAGCAGGCCGGGCGGGGCGGCACAAAAGCCGCTTTGTGACCGCCGCCTCCGCCCTTGGCCCTCCGGTCTGGCGCGCCTGTCCGGGCCCGGCGGGCTCCGCGGCGTCCCGAGGCCCCTTTGTTTGGCCGAAAGAGAGCGGCCCGCCTGGGAAGCGGGAGACGTGGCCCGGGGTGGGGCAAGGGCTGCGCGTGTCACTGCGGAGCCAGATACGGGGAGGGCGCGGCGGCGGGGTCGCCACCGAACCGGGGCCGGCGAGGCTGATAACGGTCTCGGCCGAGAGGTCTCCGGGCTCGGGGGCCAGCGCGGGACAGGAACCTGGTGCAGCCACCCCTGTGCTCCGCGGCCCGGACCGGCGCCTCAGACAAAATGGCCTCGGCGTCCGCGCCTGACTGAAGGCGCGGCGCGAACCCGTGATTGCGGAGAGGGGGCGCCGCGGGCGGGCCCCGGCGCGCACCGCCGCGTGCGCGGAACTGCGGCCCTCTGGGGCTTTACGCGAGCTACAGGCTTGGCGGGGGCTAGAGCGAGGCTCTGCTAGGTGAGGAGGTCGACTCCCTGCCCCGCCCTACGCCCTCAGTCTCCACCTGGTAATTCGAGCTGTTCCGGATTTAACGCCCCACTTGGGGCTCTGGATAATGGGAACAAGTCGAGTCTTGTCCTTTCTCAGGGGCAGGTCGGTGGAGAAATGGTCTGGGTCTGAGCACCTTGGAAACTGCCAGGACTACTGTTGCACTGAAGCGAAAGAGTCCACGACCGGGCACCAGTCTGCACTTTCCCTGCCAATCTTTGGGGCCCTGGATGGCGCCTTTTAATCGGGGACTATTTAGAACTGTTCCTGAAATCCTTGGTGTAATGTGTTGTTGCCTGCTTTTGGCTTGTGGCAACAGTAGCCAGCCAGAGCCAGAATTCTGAGGTTTATCTTCTGTCCGTGGAAGCCGCCTACGATTCCAAGAGTATTAAGTTGTTATTTGCACTGTAGTTGGAACCGTCTACCTGCTTGGGATCCAGATTCTGAGGCAATTCTTCCTGTTTCTCTTTTTATATGAATTTCGTTTGACGGCAGTAAATCAGTTGAAGACCAAAAAACTAGGTCATTCCCAAGAGTAAAGCAGCATTTTACGTATGCTATATACCAAATACATTACTTAAGATATAGTAGATCTGGAACAAACTTTTCAACGACCTATTGGACAGAGTGGTTATACGGATTAATTGCTCTGACTCTGCAATCTGACGAATTTAAGCTTCTGCGCAGAAATTGCTTTGCCCAGACTTCCCTCCCACCCACGCCCGGTGTATATTACGGTGATTATATAGAATGATAGGTGGGAAGGGGAAGAAACGCCTTGGTATTTCCGAGCTGCCTATTGTGGATAGTTTTTCCTTGGCAAGGAAATTGGTAGTGAGGGAATGTATTGGGCGGAACAGGTGTTAAGTAGTTGTGGTCACTGCTCTTTTGGTGAAAGTTCCCCCCCAGCCACTGGATGGCTCCACTAAGTGAATTATTTCTGTTGCTTTCTCTGCTTCCTGATGAACCTGCTTATATGAAGAGATACGGCCAAACTCAGCTGTAACGCGAATTTTAGCTGTTAAATGTGGAAGTTGTATTGTGAAATGCTGTCTTTTTCATACATGTGCTTTCAATTGAAAAAAGATGGTATCTGGAAATCAGAATACTAAGCCACGAGTCATTGCACTTAACAGCTTTACAAAGGACTTCTTTAATTCATTGTATATCATGGAAAAGCTGCCAGAATTCACTTTTTTTATTCTAAGAAAGTAATATTTAGGATTTGAGGCAAAAGTATAACTGAAATTATTTTCCAGATTACTGCTGTGTGTGTTCACTGTAGTAGAGCCAAGCTTACTTAATGGTAGTCACTAATGTTTTAACCCAGGTAGCAAATACATGAAGGAATACTCTCTGAGGGTTCCTTTGAACAGATTTGGAATAATGAAAGTCCTCTTTCTTCTGGGACTCCTGAGGCTAGTTCCTTTGTTTTGACAGAAAAATGAACTAGGGTTTTGACTTGCTGTTTTTCACTGATCTGCTAGATCTCCATATGAATTCTTCAAAATGTAGCAAAATTTTTCTAGAAACTATAACTAGTATGGTTCAAAATGCTATTTAAAGGTGCAAAATGGAAATAACAGATAGTTTGAATTTAATTTTAAGCTTTTGAAATGCTTAAATATAAACTGGGGGGAATCTTTGGTTAAAAGATTTTATTTGGTAATTTTCCCTTGAGAATACATAGAAAGTGTTTGGGGGCAGTGACTGGCACTTGGTACTCTTGTTAACCTATCAGTTTTTCTTATTCCTCTCTTTACTACTTAGCACTCACAGTCTTTTTTTTTTCCTACTTTATGAATGTTCATTCTTGTATTTCATATAACAAGTTGATTAACTTCCAGAGACTCAGATAAGGAAAATCTGTTAAAAAAGAATTGTAAATTGATAGGTTGTTGGATCAAAAGATAGTGCATGTGGAAGCATTTTGAAAACCAGTTTCTTTTCTTTCCCTTAAGAACATTGGTTGAAGGGCGCCTGGCTGGCTCAGTTGGTAGAGCCTGTGACTCAATCTTAGGGATGTAAAGATTATTTTTAAAATAATTTTTTTAAAAGAACATATTGAGTTTTTAGAGGAGTAAGTAAATTATGCAAGGACTAACAGCTTCCAGAGTTTTCATGAAGTTTACAATATGTAAAAATACTTTATTAGGTGGAAAAACAATATAAAGAGTTGTAAGTTTTATAACATTGTAAAGCCACCAACTATTTAAAATAAAATGGGAGTGTATGTGTAAGTGATATTGTCAAAATGTAGCAGTGGTGTTCTTTGAGGGGTCTCTGTATTAGGTCAGTAATTTCAATCTAAAGTAATCTACTTGTGAATGCTTGTTTTATGGTTTTTTATTTAAATTGTAATCACCCCTGTTATTTTTGTGGTTTAAATAAAAGTTTAAAAGGTGGCTTGGGCCCAAATTTGAAAGGATAGTCGTGCACTTAAATACTACAAAACCATAATATGTTCCTTTGAATTGGAAAACAACTTTTTTCTTCTCTCTCTTTTTTTCTTTTAAACAGCAGTTCTGTGGTGTTCTTGGTCACACATTTATGGAGTTTCTGAAGGGCAGTGGAGATTACTGCCAGGCACAGCACGACCTCTATGCAGACAAGTGAACTGTAGAAATTCATTACTACTCCACCAAGAAGCCCCCATAAAGAGTGGTTAACCTGGACACAGAAGTGTTGAATTGAAATCCACAGAGCATTTTACAAGAGTTCTGACCTGGATGGGGTAAACCTCAGTGCACTTCCTTTCTATTGCCTCAGTATTACTGGATTGAAGAATTGCTGCTTCTTGTTAGGAGGTTCATTTCATTTCCCATTACTCCCAACTTCATACTCAAAGCACTGAGAATTTCAAGTGGAGTATATTGAAGTAGACTCAGTTTCTTTGCGTCATTTCTGTATTCAATTTTTAAAATTCTTTCATAACCCTATTGAGTGTTTTTAACTAAATTAACATGGCTCGAATGAACCGCCCAGCTCCTGTGGAAGTCACATACAAGAACATGAGATTTCTTATTACACACAATCCAACCAATGCGACCTTAAACAAATTTATAGAGGTAAGGTTTGATACTTTCTAATGTCTTAAACTGATTGCAGTTTAATGGTGGGGCTTTTTATCAATCAAAATAAATAGGTGGTTTAGAGAAATTTTGGTTGGTATGTCTGCCGTTCAGTTTCCAGAAATGAAATAACAGTTTCTTCTTTAGGTTACAGGAAAATTATTTTGTACATTTCAGAAAGAGCATGTACTTGAATTAGTTTGCATTTATAAGATCATCTAGTTGTTCATGCCTCACAGTTTGCTTATTTAAATCTATATGAGGGCGGTATAACAGTATGATTCTCACAAGAAATTTATAGAAGGGAGGCTGCCACTTAAAGATAGTTCATATATCTGCTTAGTCTAATGACTAATACTGTAACCAAAGTTAGTTAATGTCTTGGACCCTATTTAATGCTTAGAAGCCAATTTTTAGCTACTAATTATAATTAGTAATAAGATTATGAGTCTTAAAGCTTGTAGTTTTAAATAGTGTGAGGTTTTTTACACTGTACTTATAGGATTTTAGAGTCTTTGGATATACTTTTAAGGTTCTAAATTACAGTGTGTACTGCCAGTGAGCAAAAGTTTAAGGAGTTAATGTAATCAAGTCAAGTCAGATTACTTGTAGTCATGAGTGATTCCTTTGGGTTCTATTTACCTTTGTCTCTGAATTGCTTCTCTCCTCTTGTTCTTCATCTCCATCCAGCTGGTGTTGCCAATACTATAAACACCTTCCATGTATGAAGGGCCACATGATCTTTTTTTAACTAAATTTATTAAAAATATGTGATGTTTAATATTCTCCTTTTGTCCTATGCTAGTGTTGTCATTTAAAACAGGATTTCACTTCCCAGAGTTGAGTTGTAAATGTGGGTGGTGTGGAATGAATGAATGAAAACAAGATTTACTTTCCTGTTAAACATACATAAGTTATACCATTTGTTCCGTGATTTTCTGTTAACTAGCAATACCTTTTCAGCAATTGGTGAGCAATAGTATCATGGTCATAAAGACTTCATTACGTATTTTTTATGTATGTGTTATCCAGGAACTTAAGAAGTATGGCGTTACAACTATAGTAAGAGTATGTGAAGCAACTTATGACACTACTCTTGTGGAGAAAGAAGGCATCCATGTTCTTGTAAGTGTTTAATAGTTCCTATGTGTTTGATACTGTGCTACAAAATGACCAACTTCAAAAAGCTTGATTTTTTTTTAAGTTATTACGAAAGTATACAGCATCTTAATTTCTAAATATGAAAGTTAAGCAAAGCTTTGAAGTAATGAGATCTTTATAAAGATTCAGCATTTATTTGCATTTCATTGACAGTGGGGTTTCATAAAAGACATGTTTAAGCATATTAAAATGCTTGAGTGTTAGAAACTTAGAATTATTAGTTGGCATTTATGCTAAAAAATCTAAAACGCTTATTCTTTTGACTTAGGATTGGCCTTTTGATGATGGCGCACCACCATCTAACCAGATTGTTGATGACTGGTTAAGTCTTGTAAAAATTAAGTTTCGTGAAGAACCTGGTTGTTGTATTGCTGTTCATTGTGTTGCAGGCCTTGGGAGGTAAGAGAATTTTTTAAATCCATTTAATGTTATTCGTCTTCATTCTAGTAAAAATGATTTTGATTTTGAGTCCAAGAAAGATTCAGTTACCACTTTGTGAGTCAATTTGCTTTGTTAGGTTACATATTAAACTAAGTTTAAAAGTAGGTGAATGTAGGGGCACCTGGGTGGCTCAATGGGTAAGGCCTCTGCCTTCAGCTCCGGTCATGATCTCAGGGTCCTGGGATTGAGCCCCACATCGGGCTCTCTGCTCAGCAAGGAGCCTGTTTCCCCCTCTCTCTCTGCCTGCCTCTCTGCCTAACTTGTGATCTCTGTCTGTCAAATAAATAAAATCTTTAAAAAAAAAAAAAAGAAAAGAAAAAAAGTAGGTGAATGTAATAGAATAATATCTTCCAGTACAGCTGGAGCTAACAAATGCTGTAGTTGTAAATTATACTTGTCTCTGTGGGCATAATTACGTACAGAATTAATTGTGCTAGCTTATATCAGTGATATCAATGATATTGGAATCATTGTCCAGGCTCATTAGGAAAAAGAATTATGGATCATTTCTAAGGTGCTTTGAGTTGCATATGTTGTACTTTTGATAGCGTTCTTGATCCTGGAGATCCCAGTTCACTGGGAACTCATTACCCAGTAATGCCCAAATATTCATATCCAGATTTGTAACTCACTATTACTGCCCTCCATCCCACCACCAAGAAAAAAAAGTTCTTTTCTAGAGGGTAAAAATAAAATGAGCATTGGCCCTGGGGGTTTGGCATGCAACTGTGTCACAATCTCGTTGATAATAAACAAAAAAGGAAGCAAATAGTTCCAGAAGATCTTTAGGAAAAGGAGTTCATAACCTTTAAAAAATTTTTTTAAAGATTTTTATTTATTTATTTGAGAGAGAGAAGTGAGAGAGAGCATGAGCGAGGAGAAGGTCAGAGGGAGAAGCAGACTCCCCATGGAGCTGGGAGCCCGATGTGGGACTCGATCCCAGGACCCTGGGATCATGACCTGAGCCGAAGGCAGTCGTCCAACCAACTGAGCCACCCAGGCGTCCCCAAAAAAATTTTTTTTTTAATACTATTCCTTGCTTGGATTCAGAAAAAATTATCTGCATTTATCAAGATTTACCCCCTTACGTTTTTTAAGATTGCCCTCAAATAATTCAAGTCTTAGTTTTCAGACTTACTTGTAACAATTAAGGACATAGTTTATTTTTGGTTCTAGGTAAAGGTCTGGGTTTGGTAGGAAAATGCTGATGCTTTATTAATTTTTTAAAAAGAAGTCAACATTTACTCTAAGGTATTAATTACATAGGGAAGGTGGTAAATAATAGTACTTTTGGGTTAAGGGATGAATGTTTGAGGTGTTGAGTTTTCCAGGATTGATTTATCAAAATTCTTACCCTACCAGAGCTCCAGTGCTTGTTGCCCTAGCATTAATTGAAGGTGGAATGAAATATGAAGATGCAGTACAGTTCATAAGACAGTAAGTATATAATGATTTTTCTTTTCATTTCTTCATTATCAGTGGGTTTTATTACTACAAAAACAGTTTTTCCTCCCATATCACATCTAACCATTACATTCAAGATAGTATTAAAACCAGGAAATAGGATCTTATTTACACTCCTTGTAAATGCTCAGATTACAGAGATTCTAAAATAGTCATGTAAGTGGATCTCATATAAGTGGATATATAAATTTGACTGTTATAACCAGAACATTTAAGATTTAGGACTTTGTAGTACCCTTTTTCCATTTACACATGTATGTCTATCCATAAATTTGGCATTAAGTCACAGCATAATAATCAAAAAGATAAATTGCCACAAGAGGTAGTTGTCTATAGCATAGTAAACAGTAATACGGAGGGAGTTTGCTTTAGTAAATTCACCTTTTGTTTTTCTTCATGTAGAAAGCGGCGTGGAGCTTTTAACAGCAAGCAACTTTTGTATTTGGAGAAGTATCGTCCGAAAATGCGGCTGCGCTTCAAAGACTCCAATGGTCATAGAAACAACTGTTGCATTCAATAAAAGATCAGGGGTGCCTGATGTCATTTGCCTTGGAAGTGGAATTTGAAACAGGACCTAATTTGTCATACATATTAGCAAATATGTTGGCTTGGTGATTAAGTCTAATGAAGCTTCCATAGGAGTATTGGAAAGCAGTTTTATCAGGCCACAAGTTTGATGGGATTGCAGCCTCTGTGTTTGGGTTACAATCAACCTATTTGGACACTTTGCAAAAGATTCTTGCTTTACAGCATTTAAAATGTGCTTACCACTTGTACCAATTGACCTTTCCTGAAATCATGCAGTATTGACTTATGTCTTTAAATTTATTCCCATGCCAGAATCTTATCAATATATAAGAAATTTAGAAAGATTAGGTGCCAAAATATTCAGCACAATATTTGTTGTATATTTTTAGTATCGTACAGAACTAAAATCCCAGGAACTATGAACACTCTGGACCTTATGTGGTTTATTCCTTCAGTCATTTCAAACATAGAAATTAGGGCCTATATGGTTATTTGCCTGCTCACTTTGTGTTTACATCTCCCACATTCATACCAGTATACATCAGGTTTGCTCAACTTCTTTTTCTTTTTCTTTTTTAAACCAAGTCTTACAATGATTATTTCATGTCTTTCTACAAATTTCATTTTGTGCTGTTATGGAAAACCTCCATTTTGAAAATCTACGTTGTACAGAAGCACATGTCTTTAATGTCTCCAGACAAAAAAGCCTTACAGTTAATTTTAATGTTTGCACTTTGGAGTGCAACTTACAGGGAGGGCCTGAAAAAAGAACGGGAGGGGGCTATTATGTATTTTTAGTAAAATGTTGCCTTTGTCTTGTGCAGAACATGTAGAATATGCTCTTTTATTTAGTAAATATTTTTTTAAAAGGTAGAGATGCTTTGTTATTGTAGCTAAAACAATTCTTAATCATAAAATTTCTGAAATTCTTGTAATTTTTTTTCTTATCTGAAGTTTATCAACATATTTTTGTTTGAAGTGTGATTTTTTTTCTTCTCTTCCCAACCTCTCTTGCAAAAAAAAAAAAGTGGGTTTCTGCTAATGAATTGAGCAGACATCTAATATTTTATATGCCTTTTGAGCTGTGTAACTTAATATTTGGATACTTGATAATTTGTTTTATTATGTAATTGATAAATGGTGATGTGTATTAATGTTAGTTCAACCATATATTTATACTGTCTGGGAATGTGTGGTTGTAGTTCTGTGGGAGACATAATTTGTCAGTGTTCACCAGCTTGTAAAAATCTAGTGCGAGAGCTTAAACATCTAAATAAATAATGAAATGCATTTATCATCATTGAAATTGTTTGGCTTAAAGTTAACTGGTTTTGTAAAAAATGATATAAATGAATTAGGCTTCATTTAGTGCCATTTGAAGTATGTCCTCTTTTTTTTTTTTTAAACAAATGAAGGATTAAATGAAGTTGACGTTTAGTAAGTTTTTGATGGACACAATTTGTTACAGTCATGAGAACTGCTTAACATTAAAAGTACTTTCCATTATAGATTTTCCTTTTTAAAGGTTTAAATAATTTCAAACCTGTGTACTATGCTGTATTGAGAAACTAGAGAAAGGCCTTAATTTGAAGCTCAGTTCCACCAAATAATAACTTGTTTTGAGCAACTTCTGAGCCCGTTTTCTTATTTGCAAATAATGGATACCTTTACAGGTTTTGATATTGGAACATAATATTTGGCACATGAAGGCTTAATAAATTTGAAATTTCTTTCAGTATTTATTTCAGTAATCTAAGTGCTTCCTTTGTGTAGCTCATGTTAATCTAAAAGGGACAGATGTCCTTGTCTGATTTAACAGTTTTAATAGTTAAAACTGAGTAAGATCTTTTTTTTAAAAAATGGTACTCCACATTGTATTTTTAAAAAGATTTTGTTTCCATCTCTGCCAGTTTAGCACTTAATATACACTATTCTTAAAACTTAGAGCCAAGGCAAAAGCAATAAGGAAGTCTCTGGGGACCCTTAGTTCTTTAAATCTTACATGTTTTGTAATTGGGAGTAGTTAATTAACCTGAGTTTTTTTGGTGATTGTTTTGTTCTTTTTTAAATGCAGCCTTCCCCTGAAGATATTTGGTAATTTTGTAAAATTGATAACTAAATAATCATTGCTATTATCACACAGCCCATAAAACAGCATTTGTTTATTGAGAGGAGGTGCCATCATGATAAATGAAACATCTTGAGTTTGGAAACATTGTTGGTTTGCAGTATTGGATTGTATATATATGGTGCTTAAAATCAATTTATAACCTCATCTGTACAGCATACGAATGATGAAATTTGCTTTTTATCCAAATATTTTGTGTCTTGTAAATATGACTAATTATAGAAATACCCATTATACATTTTGGGAGATTCCTTATATCTAACAAGAAATAAAATAGAAATAATGAGTTGAGATCTTGAATGTAAGAAGTTACCAGATGGTGTTTGAAAATTTGGTTATTACTTGGTTTTGGATAACAATTTCCATCAATAGGATAATGTGTTAAGTAGTGACTAGTTGACTAAGCCTGTCTCTAGGAATCATAATGCTGACAATTAAGTAATGTGATTACTAAATCATAACAAGAGACAGTGCAGCCCTTTAGCTGAAAGCAAAACCTAGGTATGTATTGCCAGACTAACCAATTAATATAGCTATTGTGATAGCTACCATTTATTAAGGATATTATTTTCAGGTAATTTTCATAATTTAATTATTTTAAAATATTACATTTTCCCAATTTTTTTTTTAAGATTTTATTTATTTATTTGACAGAGAGAGATCATAAGTATACAGAGAGGCAGGCAGAGAGAGAGCAGGAAGCAGGCTTCTTGCTGAGCAGAGAGCCCGATGCGGGACTCGATCCCAGGACCTGAGATCATGAACTGAGCCGAAGGCAGCAGCTTAACCCACTGAGCCACCCAGGCGCCCCACATTTTCCCAATTTTATACATAAGGAATATAAGCCTCCAGTTAGATGACTGATAAGTAGAATGCAGGGATTCAGGATACTCAGGTGGCTCAGTCAGTTGAGTGTCTGACTTCGATTTCCGCTCAGGTCGCGAGTTGTTGAATTGAGCTCCTCTTTTGGCTCCATGGTCAGCAGGGAGTCTGCTTGAGAGTCCTTCCTTCTGTCTCTCACCCTACTCTCTCAAATAAAACCTTAAGAAATTCAGGGGTTCAAACGTGACTACTACACACAGCTATGACTACATATGTCTGACCTTTTTTAATGTACTAAGTTGTTAAAGGTTTTAGGAGTTCTTAAACTGCCTGTGGAACTCATTCTTTTTTAAAAAGTGCGAATGTTACGTGATTGTGTAAATTTCTTCATTTAGATTGAACCTTTTCCTTTTACAAAACCTTTTTTGAAGTAAATCAGGATCAGCTAAGATAATGCTGCAGAAACAAGCAACCCTGAAAATAATACAGATACCCTTACTTAACCTTCATATTCATTCCACCCAAGCTGATGGAGCATCTTTTCTCTAGAAAAGTGTTATTGTGACAGAAGGCCAAAAGGGCTTTGATAATTAAGTTTTTGACTAAGAGATCATGCATAACACTTGTATCCAACTCATTGGATGGAACCGGTCACATAGCTACCAGCATGGAAAATGCAGTCCTATTGTCCTGAAAAGCTAGAAATACACAGCAGTAATTGCTACCACATAAGAGTTTAGACAGTAAACTTTTTTTTTTTAAGTAAGCTGTATGCCCATGGGGTTTGAACTCCCAACCCTGAGAGCAAGATTCACAGGTTCTACTCACTGAGTCAGCCGGGTATCCCTAAAGTAAATTTTTTTTTAAAGAGTATATCCACAGTAACATACCACATAACTGAAATATCAAGCACAGAGGATAAAGTTCCCAAGCAATCAAAATAGATACCATGAATTTTAGGCATCCAAGTGTGCCTATTTAGTTTTATTTGACAGTAACTGTAGCAGCATTGGTAATTTGGTTCCCCTGCCAGACTAGAGGTAATAGATAAGATGCAGAGCATGGGGAGAGAAGCACATGGGCAAGATACATATGTCAACCTGATACTGAAAGACTTGGACTATGAAAACTAAGCTGAATTTAAAAAGCACAGTCATTTGGGACACATCAGTGTTATGGACGAATAGCCTTAGACTGTGTGTGTGTGTGTGTATATATATATATATATATATATATATATATATATATACACCCTGTAGACCTTCAGCCCATCAATGTTTCACACAGACCACAGAACAATTACAGATATTTATAATGATTACCTCCATCATCAAAACTATAAACAATTACATTCAGCTTTGTATGTTTTAAGGCAAATTTTGTTATCTAAAATGTTCAGAGGATATTCTTAGAAAAATGGTGCCATGAATAAATAAGTTTTGCAAACATGACCTAAACTTAGATATTATTTACTGCTATATTATTTAATGCTTTTAATATGTTGATGTAAATTTTGTATCTTTCCAGGAGTGTGATATAATATATAACTATTGAATAAGTTAGCTCCCAGAAGGAAACAGGTGGTACATTCACAGTGGACAATTGAGAATATGTAATAGAGGGAAACCAACAAGGGAGAATGCAGTACTGTTACGATCTCCAGGCCTAAAGAGGCGAGGAAGGGGGTGGGGGGCAGTTAACAACTGGGGAAAACAGCTAAATGGAGAGGACTGACTGCCTCACAGAAGCTGTGACTCTAGTAGGAAGACAGCCAACTAACTTGTGGCAATCCCGCAGAAGGGAGGTGAGAGACCCAGAATAAATAGCTATCTCCATTTCCCTATCTCCTTTAATCCTCAGCCCTCCTCCCCATTAGCCCAATCCAAGAGGAAGGCAGGGCAAAGGAACCTGGAGTCTAAGATAAACCCTTTGGGCACAGAGCAGAAGGAAAACTAGTAGAGAGTGGGAAACTAAATATTCTATACAACTGTGGGTTCCTTTTTTTCACAGATGACTGTTTGGGATACAGTATTCTGCAGAACATGTTTTCAGAAAACTTGACATTATCCATTTATAGACATACAAACTACTACATACAAACATACTTTTTTAAAAAGTGACAGTGGAAGAATCTACACTAATATGAAAGAACTCGTTCTTTCAATTTCAGTTTAATCAGGTGTTGATTTTGGGAGGAGAAAATACAATTTCTCCAACAAAATGGTAAGATAAACAACATAATGTCTATTTCACTTTCGATTTATGAACTGTGATCATGGAGTTGGTCATTTTTGCAAAAATATTCCAGGGCTTTCTCCCAATGATCTTTATTAACCAGTTATTTAGATAATTTGTCTTGCAGCTACTCTGGCATCTACCATGGCATCCATATAAATTTTCTTTCTTCCAATTTACTTGATTTAACTCTATCAGAAACTCATCTAATAATAACTTTCGGGGGATGCCTGGGGTGGCTCAGTAAGTACGTTAAGCATCTGCCTTGGGCTCAGGTCATGATCCCGGGGTCATGGGATAGAGTCCCACATCAGGCTCTTTTTTCAGCAGGGAGCTTGCTTCTCCAGCTCTGCTGCTCCCCCTGCTTGTGTGCGCACGCTCTCTCTCTCTCACAAATAAATAAAATCTTTAAGAGAAGAAAACACTTTGTAGTGAGTTGTGCAGTTCTCCAAAAGCATTTTCATTGACTTCGTTCAATCCTGAAACTTAAATTTCACTTGCATATGTTTACATTGTGTTGTTGGCTACGCTGGCAAGAAAATGACCAACAACTTGGTTTGGATATATTTCACAATGCTAATGTTAAACAGGGAGAAAGACTGGTAGACTAATTTTTAAGTGGAAGTTCATCAATGAAAATACTATATTTTGCTTCCCTACAACTTAATTTACGTAGGGAGTCAACGAATATACAGCTAAAAAGGGCCCTTAGTTCGAAGGAATAAGCAAGAGTTCAGCTTCTATTTGACTAATGAGATCTGGATAGGTGTTGACTCTCTTAATGCTTTGTTATTCAGTCAGTGTTCATCAAAAACCTACTAGAACTGGGCGATGAACCTTAAGAGGAGCGCATGATGTAATGAGCACTGGGTATTATATAAGACCGTTAAATCACTGACCACCACCTCTGAAACCAGTAATTAATTCATTTATATGTGAATTGAACTTAAATAAATTTATATATATATATATATATATTTTTTTTTTTAAACCTACTAGAAGTTTTCATACTAGAAGCCCA
Organism: Lutra lutra; assembly: GCF_902655055.1. Taxonomy (NCBI): domain Eukaryota; kingdom Metazoa; phylum Chordata; class Mammalia; order Carnivora; family Mustelidae; genus Lutra; species Lutra lutra. The sequence continues at coordinate 46,163,877 of NC_062283.1, read as the reverse complement.
GCCAAACTGTTGCTAAGAACTTCAGTAATTCCCATATCTTGTCAGCCAAGTATTCAGTTTTGCCCAGGGAAACCAACCCATCAGCTGGTTTCTGTAATTGTCATAATGCAAAACCTATATAACATGAAAGTATTTAATGACTATTAACAACTAGCCCACCCTCCACCCTGTACCCTCTTTCAACATATTTAAACCAAAGGACAGTGTTTCCGAGAAATCTCTGTCAGGAGATTTCCCTAATTTGAATTCAGTCACTAAAAGAATTAGCATACTAAGCGCTCCTGGGTGACTCGGTTGGTAAAGGTAAGGGCCCATTCCTGATTTCAGATCAGGTCATGATTTCAAGGTTGTAAGGTCAAGCCCAGAGTCTGGCTCTGTGCTCAGCCAGGAGTCAGATTCTTTTTTCCCCTCATCCTCTGCCCCTCCCTCATTTAGACACATTCTAAATACATAAATATTTTTTTTTAAAAGAACACCTTTTTAAAAAATTAACATAGTAAGAAAAGCATACTTACAAGCATGTAAGACAAGTTGTTCTGTTTTTACTAGTTAGTATTTTATGACTTATTATGTTTGCTGGGATATATTCACTTGTTCAATGCCAAACGTGATCATTAGATGATTTTTGTCAGTTCAAAGCATACATAGTCTTCTAGGTATGAAGCACTGTTTCTTTTCAAAAAACGGTAGATATTCTTCTGGTTTGTTGGTGGGGCTAGGGGCAAGAAGAGGCAAAATTCTCCTAGCCTTGGGGCGCCTAAGTGGTTCAGTCGTTAAGCATCTGCCTCCTCTCAGGTCATGATCCCAGATCCTGGGATCAAGCTCCCCCCCCCATCGGGCTCTCTGCTCAGTGGGAAGCCTGCTTCTTCCTCTCCCACTCCCCCTGCTTGTGTTCCCTCTCTCACTGTCTCTCTCTCTCTCTGTCAAACAAGTAAAATCTTTAAAAAAAAAAAAAAAATCCTAGCCTTGAGAGAGCTATTGAATTTTTCAATTGACTAGAATCAGGAAATTGTTCATTAATTCCATAGACGTTCATTGAGTAAGCATTATGTACCAGGTACTTGGCATTGAAGACAAAGTAATGAGGACCCCTTGGTCCCTGCCTTCATGGAATTTAGGCTAGAGATCCAAATTTAAACTTGCACTTTTGGGTATAGTACAGTAGTGTATCTAAACAAAAATAACCTCTCCCTAAAGGTTCTGGATTACAAGAGAAGTATATTAAATTGCTCCTGTTGCAAAGGTATATTCAAATAATCTTCATGGATAGCTACTAGCTGATTGTCTTTAAAACAGATTCAAAGAAAGCAAATATTTAAACATTAATGATGGTTGTAATTATGCCTCATACATATGCTGTGTGTGACAGTTAATACCTTCAGGTTTGGTAGGGCTCTTTGGTGCATCTAAATACCCAAACCCATCACAAAAGTGCAGCTCAAACAGCAAAACCTCAACAGGATAAACTTCCAACTTGGCATTGAGTCGCTTAGCTGGTTGCACATACAAATCAAGTTGTTCCTTATGGGGAATCTAGTGATTCTGCCCACCAATTCTACCTCCTGCTAGGTGAAAAAAAAAACTCTACTCTGACATAGTTCTAACAACTCTGACAGTACCATCAATGAAGACTCTTTTTCTGACTTATTGTTTATTTCCTTTTATGACTATAAATGTAGGCAGAACTAGTACTAGTGACTTTTTGTTTGTTGACAACATACGGTGTCATCAATTCCAAACATTCGTGACATATTGACTACAAATACGGCTTATGAATTCATCCCAGGGGAAAAAAAATTATTTACTTGGCTTACTTTGTTGAAATCCTTCTCACTGTTTTCACTCTTCATGTGGTTTGCTTCTTAGTACTTTTCAGATTTTGGGAAGTTAAGGAGAGGCAATTTGCTTCACTTATTGCTGTGCACTCTCCTGAGAACTAATCATTTCCACCATGGTGTGGAAGGCACAGATACATTTAACAGAGTTCACAAAACTAAACAGACCCCGTTCCTTTGACATTACGCCTTGGGGTGATCTTTTTATCCTATCTGAAAGGTACAAAAATAAATTCCCAAACCCAACAGGAAGGAAAATAGGGGCACCTGGGTGGCTCAACCAGTAGAGCATGCAATCTTGATCTCAGGATTGTGAATTCAAGTCCTACAGTGGGTGTGGGGATTACTTTAAAATATTTTTTTAAAAAATAAAACAATTTTTCAGCCCTTCCAGCATTCTGTTTCTTTCACTTCTTTCTACAGGTTTCTTATGTTTTTAGGTTTTGCTCAAAATAAGTGATTCCTTTCTTTGATTATAACTTTAATTTTTTTTTAAGATTTAGTTTATTGGGGTGCCTGGGTGGCTCAGTGGGTTAAAGCCTCTGCCTTCGGCTCAGGTCATGGTCCCAGGGTCCTGGGATCGAGCCCCGCATCAGGCTCTCTGCTAGGCAGGGAGCCTGCTTCCTCCTCTCTCTCTGCCTGCCTCTCTGCCTACTTGTGATCTTTGTCTGTCAAATAAATAAATAAAATCTTTTTTAAAAATTTAGTTTATTTGAGAGAGATGGGGGGAACATGCATGGGTGGGAAGCAAGGGTAGAGGGAGAGAGAGAATCCCAAATTCTAAACAGGGAGCCTGATGTAGGGCTTAATCTCAAGACACTGAGATCATGAGCTAAGCCGAAATTAAGACTCAGACACACTGACTGAGCCACCCAGGTGCCCTAGAACTTTAGTTTTTGAAAGTAAATAATAATATGAGAAATTTTTAGATATGTTGAAACTATAGTAGTCCAGTGGTTTATCTACCCCACTCTTATTCACAAAGATGGTGATTCTCAAACTTAAGCCTGCATCAGAATCACTGGAAGGCTTGTTAAAACACAGATTGCTGGGCCCTACCTCCAGAATGTCTTATTAATTTAGTAGGTCTAGACTGGGATCTGTGTATTTGAATTTCTAACGAGTTCTCAGGTGCACCTGCTGATCCTAGGAAAACCGTTTCAGAACCACTGCTTTAGAAAAAACTATTCAAATGCTTAAGGAAATGGAAATGTTGACATGAATCTATTATATGCAAGTTGAACTGTAGGTTCTGGGGTAATCCAGAGGACTTGCCATTTACCCAGGCATTAAGAAATAGGTTAGGGATGATAATACCACATTCTAGGATGAGCCCTGCCATAGGTATCTTCTGGATAGAAGAAATAATACTGCAGGATACCACAAAGGAATTGGATCACCCAACTCCAAGGTTGAAAAATGAGATCATGGAGTGTTAGAGGTCAGGTGACAGTGCTGGACTATTAGAGATAAGATAAGTGAAATTACTACAGTAAGCCAGAGGGATGAAATGGTAATTAGTATTTTGTTTCTGGGTTCTATGACTAGTTCATCATGGAATCCCTAGGAATGAAATAGATGGACAGCTTACTAAGGTGCCACCTGACAACCGCACTTTTCCACTAAGTATGGGTCTTCCTGCCAGAAAACATAATTCAAGTCCCTGTAGTGGGATTCATGATATTTTCCAATTTCCTAATCCAAGACAGTTCAGAGTCTCAAAGGACTTTGCCAATCTTCAGCCAGTGTTTATGGTGAATTTTCCTTCAGACCTTCCCTAGAGTCTGTTTAATAGTCGACTCTGCACTGAAGTAAGGGAAATATCCAAAACTTCTGGGAATGTTATTAAACAATCACTCTGAACTTACACTGGAAACAGATATATCATTGTGTTCCACCAGTCTAGGTATGGGTTTATGAAGGCCAGAGAATGGATAGAAGCTTGACCTAAGCCAATAAAACAGTGGGTCAATGTGGTAGCCAGCTTCTAACATGGCCCTAACGATCTTTATCCCATTATTTATTCCCATTAGTGTTCCCTTTTTACATTGTGCCAGGGCTGGTCTACAAGACCAATAGAATGGTTGTTTAAAAAAAAAAAGGGGGGGGACTACAGCTACCATCTTGGGCTCTGCTCTTAGGGAAGCCAGCTGCAACATCTTGAGGACACCCAAGGAGTCTATAGAAAATAAGAAAAGTGAAATAAAGTGAAAATAAGAAAAGTTTAGCTGCGGCCAGAGGAATTGGTCAGCCAACAACCACTGAGTAAACTTGAAAGCAGATTCTCCAGCCTTCTGAAGACTACAGACACCCTGAGCCAGAGCCACCAAGGCAAGTAGCCAAGCTACTTCTGGATTCCTGACCCACAGAAATGGTGAGACAAATGTTGGTTGTTTTCAGTTGTTAAATTTTGAGGTAATTTGTTATGCAGCAATAGATACACCTAATACAACAATACCCCACTGGGTAATTTGAAGCAACTGCCTGATAGAGCATCATTTCATCCAAATATATTTCACTGTACATTGCTAAATGGTAATTTATATTTTTGAAACATACCAGAATACTAGACTTAAAAATTGACAATAATTGCTTACTACCATTAAGTATCCAATGTATCCAATCACTGTTCAAATTTCCCTGATTGTCTCATGAATTTTTTTTAAGATTGTTCAAGTTAGGATTCACATAAATTGCATACATTTTAATTGGTTGGCATGTTTCTTTTAATTTATAGATTTTCTCTCAATTACTTTTTTATCCTTTGTATTTTATTTGTTGAAGAAATTGGACTATTTGACCTCTAGATGTTTCTGTATTCTGGACATTGCCGACTGGACATGGTAGCATTCGACATACTCATTTGTGTTTCTGCATTTTCTGTAAATTGTTCGTGATAAAGATTCATTCAAATCAAGGTTGTTTGGTTTTGGTAAGATGTCATCATAGGTACTCCTTTTAAATTCTGAACCATGTGAATATATTTAAAAATAAACATACAATTTTTTTTAAAAGATTTTTATTTATTTATTTAACAGAGAGAGAGACCACAAGCAGGCAGAGAGGCAGGCAGAGAGAGAGGGGAAAGCAGGCTCCCTGCTGAGCAAAGAGGCCAATGTGGGGCTCGATCCCAGGACGCTGAGACCCTGGCCTGAGCTGAAGGCAGAAGCCCAACCCACTGAGCCACCCAGGTGCCCCAAAATAAACATACAATTTTTTTTTTTATTTAAGCAGAGAGAGAGAGAGAGAGAGAGAGGAGGAAGCAGGCTCCCTGCCTAGCAGAGAGCCCGATGTGGGACTCGATCCCATGAACCCTGAGATCAGGACCTGAGCTGAAGGCAAAGGCTTAACCCACTGAGCCACCCAGGCAGCCCCTAAACATACAATTTTAAAACCAGTTTTCTTTCTGTAAGACAAAAGCAATCATGTTGCTCAAATAAAGTATAGCCTACAACTTCTCCAATTTGCACACTGATTAAGCATGATTTCATTTTAAAAGGTGAAGTTGCTTGCCAATCCTTAGAGAACTGGTCTATCAAAACTGATGATGCTAGGGGTGCTTGGCTGGCTCAGTTGGAAGGCATGTAACTCTTGAGCTTAGGGTTGTGAGTTTGAGCCCCACAGTGGGTGTAGAGATCACTAAAAAAATAAACTTAAAAAAAGAAACCTCTGGGCTCAGTAGGTTGGGCATCCAACTCAGGGTGTTAAGATCAAGCCCCCAATATGGGCCAACTCCATCTCAGTAGGAAGTCCCCTTCTCACCTTCTACAGTTTGATTTGCCCCTCCTGATATTCACATGCTCTCTCTCTCTCTCTCTCAAAGAAATAAATCTTTTAAAAAAAGAGAGAAAGAAAGAAAGAGAGAAAGAAAAGAAAGAAAGAAAGAAAGAAGGAAGGAAGGAAGGAAGGAAGGAAGGAAGGAAGGAAGGAAGGAAGGAAAGAAAAGAAAAGAAAAGAAAAGAAAAGAAAAGAAAAGAAAAGAAAAGAAAAGAAAAGAGAAAAGAAAAGAAAGCTATTGATGTTAATGAATGACAGGGTAAATAAGCCAATATTTTCAATTTGGTAAATTTCTGGAATGTGCCTTCCATGACTAACATTCTTAGCAGCTGGATTTGATCCTAAAATGAAGGACCTTATGTGTTTCCTTTCCTTCAAGTAACCTGCATATTGGAACACATACTTTCTTACACTCAAACTTATACTTTTTTTTCTTTTCTGTGGATCTTAACAAAAACATATTTAGCAAAGATGTAGCTGGACTGGGATACTCAGATCAAAATCAACCTCAGAACATCTTTAGCATTCTATGATTTCTTTAACTGGAATATCATCTCATCATAACTTTGACAAGGCTAGGTGAAATCTCTGAAAATCACTCAATATTTTTCCTGATAAGGGATTTGTCTATTTACTTATGTATTTTTAAGATTTTATTTATTCATTTGAGACAGAGAGATACAGTGAGAGAGAGAGAGCAGGAGCAGGAGGAGCGACAGAGGAAGAGGGAGAAGACTTCCTTGTTAAGCCGGGAGCCCGACATGGGGCTTGATTCCAGGACCTGGAGATCATGACCTGAGCCGAAGACAGTCCCTTAACAGACTGAGCTACCCAGATGCCCCTGTATCTTTATTTAGATTTTTTTAAATGTTATGAATCCCTAAAAGGAATAGTTATTTATTGAGCTCTGTGCAGCATAGTCTGGTAGCACATTCAAAATGGCTTTACTTCATGTAACTAAGGAATGGAAGAAAAATTGTCCAATTAAATTCCCTAGAGTTAACCAAAATGGAACATATGCTTCAAATAATATATAAAATATGGTAGGGCTTAATGATTTTATATGAAGCAAATGACGGGGATTTTTAGTCATATTCCTGTCTATTCTATAGACCATATTTTCTTCTTCTTTTTTTTTTTTTTTTAAATAGGCTCAACACCCACATGGAGCCCAGTGTGGAATTTGAACTCATAACCCTGAGATCAAGACCTGAGCTGAGATAAAGAAAGAGTTGGATGCCTAACAGACAGAGCCTCCAGGATCACACTTAAATGATATAGTTTAAAAAAAAAAAGAAAAAGAAAAAGAAAAGAAAAGAAAGAAATTTAAATCCTGTTGCCTGGCTAGCTCATTCAGAAGAGCATGGAACTCTTGATCCTGGGGTCATGAGTTCTAGCTCTATGTTGGATGTAGAGATTACTTAACATAAATAAATAAAACAGAATAAAAAGCACTAAGACACTCTTGATTGCCTACCCTACAGGCATTTCTCCCTTCTTCCTTATACAGACTTTGATTTTGTTTGTTGTACAACATCTCCTGGGAATGAGTCATGTTTAAGCCAAGCCATGGAAGAATTTTACAAATATCAAGACAACACCCCAGAGCAATTAAATCAGAATCTGTGCAAGTTGGGCACAGGTGAAAATATGTTCTAAAAGCTTCCAGTTTCGGCGCCTTGGCGGCTCAATCAGTTAAGTGGCTGCCTTCAGCTCGTGTCATGATCCCAGGGTCCTGGGATGGAATCCCGAATCTGGCTCCCTGTTCAGCCAGGAGACTGCTTCTCCCTCTGCCTGCTGCTCCCCTGCTTGTACTTTCTCTCTCTCTCTCTCTCTGTCAAATAAATAATTAAAATCTTAAAATAAATAAATAAAAGCTTCCAGGTTATCCTTACATACAGGCAGGAAGCAGGACCACAGGTCTAACCCAATTATGACAATCCGCTCCATTTGTCAATGGCCAGAGGAAGGTACATTACACTGTTGTAACCAAAAAGACTTAAGGAAGATTCTGCTAAGGGCTCCTGGTAAAAAAAATTTTTGTCCTTGAAATAGGAGAAGAATATAAAGAGAAAGGTTTTAAGTGCCAATACTCCTGCTTCTTGCTTGTGGTGATGGCATGTCAGAGCATAACAGTTGGTTCTAGTGGCTATTTTGCAGCCAAAAGGAAAGATATTGTTGAGACAATAAAAACAACAGAGCAGAAAGACCAAAAGATTCCAAGGGTATGAATAGGAAAACAGAGCCACTGTAAATATAATGAGAATTAGGGTTTATTATAATAATTGGACCTTAAACAAATAAAAGAAGAGTTTCAAAAATGAAGGTCTAGTAAAGGAGTCAGAGAATCAGAAAAATAGCCAAGGGGTGTGTGGACAAACTGGAGCAGGTAGAGAAGTCCAACAAACCAAGCTCAACTGCTTGCCAAGTGGGACTGCAAAGGGAGCATTCATGGAGAGTTCTTTTCCAATTGTCAGCTTTAGGAAATAGTCCTCTTTGTATAGCTATCACCTCTGGGTCTGTGCTACACATCCAGTGGTGGGTCAGGGGCTGCCGTTGGCTAGCAGCACCAGTAGGTGGCAAGAGAGGCAAGACGCTGATTTGAGACAAGAAAGGACTAGGTAGGACTCACCAGGTACTTCTAGAGTCACCCAGTTTGATGACAATGACCTTTCTGAGCATAACAGCTTCAATTTCATGCACTTTTCAAATCCAATACAAATTCTTATTTTGTCCAATTCTAACCTGGAACCATGGGGGAAAAGGGATCCTCAGAAATACAGTTCCTAATCTCAGCCAAGAAATGGGATAAACAAACAAGCTATAATCTTTTTAGAAAGTCTAAATGTAATGGTTAAATCAATAACGTAGACAAATTTGGATGATGATACCAGCTAGCTATCTTTGAAAACCTTGCCTTTCCCAATTATTGTAAATTAAAGTCAATTTCCTTAAACTTAGTAGGTCCATGCTTCTTTTTGACTAAGTCTGGTACTTCTCTCTTATACAGATAAATCAATAATAAGCACAGACTACAAACAATAATGGAGTAACAACAAAAATTCAAAAGCTAGGAAGAATTTTTAAAATGAAATAAATTAAAATTTAAAGAAGCAGATTGATGTTAAAAATAAAGATTGATTAAAAATTAAAAACATTCATTAAGTGGGAAAATTAGAATGGGTGGGAAATTAAAACAGGAGGCCTCTAATTTCAAAGCTAAATGGTACAATAGAAGAATACAAAAAAGGAACCCAAAAACAGCACACATTTAGATAAGGATATTAATTAAAACTGTGAAGTTAACTTGAAGAGGATTAATAGAATAAATTATTAATTCAGATTTTCAGAGGCAACTGACACTGAGAAAAAGTTAAACTGACCCCACTCTAACCAATGAAGAGTTCTAGTGGAGGCTTTAAGAAATCCTCATTATGCCAACATGTCTCCAATGAGGATTTTTGCAAGACTCACAGTGCCCATCATAGCTCTCACAAACTTGTATGATTTGGAAAACTCATTAAACTCATAAAGGAAAATAAAAGAGAAAACCACAAAACTTATAGTAAATATTTTTACAATTTTGGGGGAACATTGGCTAATGAATGGAGTAAGTAGATTGATGTCTACGTGCAATATTTATTTTAAAATTATTTTCCCCTCTGGAGCTCCTGGGTGGGTCAGTCTTTTGGGCTACCAACTCTTGGTTTCTGCTCATTCGTGATCTCAGGGTTGTGAGATCTAACCCCAAGACAGGCTTCAAGTCCCAAGAGGGACTCTGCTCAGTACAGCCTAGTGGAAATTCTCTCTCCCTCTCCCTCTGTCCCTTTCACTCATTCTCTCTCTCTCTCTTTCTCCCTAAAATAAATAAATAGGAGCACCTGGGTGATGCAATTGGTTAACCATCTGCCTTTTGTTCACGTCATGATCTCCAGGTCCTGGGATCCAGCCCAGGACTGAGCTCCTGGCTCAGAGGAGAATCTGCTTCTCTCTCTCTCTCCCTCTGCCCCTCGCCTCCGCTTGTGCTAGCTCTCTCTCTCTCTCTCTCTCAATAAAATCTTTTAAAAATTAATTAATTAATTAATTTTTTAAAAAGATTTTATTTATTTTTTTGACAGAGAGAGAGATCATAAGTAGGCAGAGAGGCAGGCAAAGAGAGACAGGGAAACAGACTCCCTGCTGAGCAGAGAGCCCCATGAGGGGCTCAATCCCAGGACTCTGAGATCATGACCTGAGCCAAAGGCAGAGGCTTAACCCACTGAACCACCCAGTTACCCCTAAATAAATAAATCTTTAAAAAGTCAAGAAATCAAATAATTTTCCCCTCAATATTTTTTAAATTTTATTTATTTATTTGACAGAGAGAGAGATGACAAGTAGGCAGAGAGGCAAGCAAAGAGAGAGGGGGAAGCAGGCTCCCCGCCAAGCAGAGAGCCGGATGCAGGGCTTGACCCAGGACTCTGAGATCATGACATAAGACGAAGGCAGAGACTTAACCCACTGAGCCACCCAGGCGCCCTCCTCAATATATTTTAAATAAATATTTAAGATTATTGGTTGAAAGTGACCAACCTAAACAATAACTTTATTTGACTGGTAAACCAGCTTCAAACAGGCACTGATGGATCTGCCATGCGACTCCTCGGAAATCGATCTAGCATTTTGTACTAATTTTCAGACACACAAGAATATACTGTGTGGGTGTGCCTGGGTGGCTCAGTGGGTTAAGCCCCTGCCTTTGGCTCAGGTCATGATCTCAGGGGTCCTGGGATGGAGCCCCACATCAGGCTCTCTGCTCAGCCGAGAGCCTGCTTCCTCCTCTTTCTCTCTCTCTGCCTGCCTCTCTGCCTACTTGTGATCTCTGTCAAATAAATAAATAAATAAATAATCTTAAAAAAAAAAAAAGAATATACTGTGTGTAACCCTGGTCACCTCCTGGAAAAGGAAATCCTATCCAAAGAACAGGAAGGAAAAGGAAACTTTCACTATTATCCCTATATACTATAAGTGTTGTACCTTATGAATATGTCGCCTGCTCAAAAACAATTTTTAAACAAAACTTTTCAGGTTTTCAGCTCCTGCTTCTGAAATTGACAGTCACTTTAAGGAGGAAAGCAATCTCAAGTACCAGGCTCTTGGCTTCCCTCTGCTCCTCCATCTTGGTCCACAAAGTTTTACTTCTTTTGTTGCTCTCTGATGCCTTCAAATTGACTTTCTATCAACCTCAGCTTTTAAAAAAATGTATGTAGTCAGAAGGATGAACCAAAATGGTCTAGTTCATCAGTAGCTGAAGAACTTCTCTGATCCTCTCCCCTCCCCTTACTGCCTCCCCATATGTACCTGAAGTGGCAATATTGTTTCAGTTTCCAAGTCACCAAGATTTAGTAAATATAACATGTTAACCAACAAATGTTCAAATTTATTGTCTCTAAAAATGAGATAAGAGCAAAGAACAATTGTTCAATTCCACAGACGTTTATTTGTAGCTGTCATTCACTTTGTCTACTCTAACACAGGTCCTATATCAAATGCTATTAATACACCATTTTACTTCATCTTCATGATCATCTGAAAATTACCATCAGTCATATTTTATAGATAAATAATCCCATCTCAGAGACATGAAATAATATCATATATAGCAATTGTTATATACCAATGATCAATAGAATTTAATTCAAATTAAGTTTCAATCTTCTTTTTTAATTTTTTTTTAAGATTTTATTTATTTATTTGACAGAGAGAGATCACAAGTAGACGGAGAGGCAGGCAGAGAGAGAGAGAGAGAGAGAAGCAGGCTCCCTGCTGAGCAGAGAGCCCGATGCGGGACTCGATCCCAGGATCCCGAGATCATGACCTGAGCCAAAGGCAGCGGCTTAACCCACTGAGCCACCCAGGCGCCCTAAGTTTCAATCTTTAAAGAGGGTGGTACATTCTACATTTTACAGCCTCTGCAAGATACTCTACTAGATCCTGAATCAAAACAAGCAACGAGAGCATTAAACAAACCAAAAAAACAACAGTGTGCCAATGGTGTCATTTGGCTTGATATTTTCTATTCAAAATTTGTCAATATATTCAAGATACCATTTTTGCAAGACAGAGTATGCAATTAGGAGAAAAATTTATCCTCAAGAATAAAAAGCACCTCAAGATGGAAGTATTATTTGTTCCTCTTTCATTTCACCACAAATGATATTTCCATACTCAAAAGGTAAAATCCTGAGGGTGTACTAGAGTGGAGTGGGAGGTATTAACTGTTTCATTTCACCCATTTGTTTCTCAGACCTGCTTCTGGATATTGCCTCTATGCTACACTTGTAGGGCCCAAGTTGGTTTCTGTCTTCTTTCCATTGTAGCTGAACTCCCTTGGTCCCCAGCTTCAAACTCAACCCTTCTTCTGGTTCCTAGAACCAGTCACTATCTTCAAGCATTGCCAGTTCTAATTTCTGGCAAATCCCCTTTGACACTTGCCTGCTTGAGTATTTTGTCAGAGGGTCATCCTTTGCTATACGTCTCTGGCTTCTTCTTAGGTCATTGTTTTGTTTTGTTTTAAAGATTTTATTTATTACTGGATAGAGAGAGAGATCACAAGTAGGCAGAGAGGCAGGCAGAGAGAGAGGAGGAAGCAGGCTCCCCGCTGAGCAGAGAGCCCGATGCGGGGCTCGATCCCAGCACCCTGGGATCATGACCTGAGCCGAAGGCAGAGGCTTAACCCAGTGAGCCACCCAGGCACCCCTCTTAGGTCGTTTTTTCTTGTTATTCCCTTTCCAAGATCTGGATTCATGACTCTGAGTGACTTCTACCACGATACCAAATGCCTGTTTGCTGGAACCTCTTTGTATCACTCACTTTAGACTTGATGTTTTTGCCCTATTAACTATCTGTATCCCTCCCCACCAACATTCCCATCCCCCACATAGTGGTCAATCATTATTGCACTTTACTCTCTCCTGCAGTGAGAAACCCACTGCCTTGCATGTACCTTTCCTTATGCTGTTGAATGAAGTTGCTGCTTCACAAAACTATGTGAAGAATGTTTGTCTCCTGGGTGAATAGATTGAACTATGACTATTGCTTTAGAAATAAACATTCATTTAAAATATTCTTAAGCCTCTCACTACTGTTAATGTTACAGGTTCTAGTAACCAGAAAAACAAAACAAAACAAACCCCAAGACCTAATCATAATCACCACCCTTTTGGAATTTACAGTCTACTTAGAGAGCTAAGCTCCCCAAGGAGGCAATGGAGGGCAGAAAGGAAAAGTGCCATAGGAGAACAGATGAAGTACTGTAGAATTAAAGAGAAGGATAAAGAGAAGCAGGTATGACTTAATGAGAGAGAAAACATTTCTGTAATTGAAGATATCAAAAAAGAATGCCTTTCTCTCTGAGGATGTGAGCCCAAGAGCTGCTAACAACTATTTCCCCAGCCTTGAGGAGAAAGTCAATCTTGGGTGTGGTGTGAGGATCAACAACCAAGGAGAAGGAAACCAAGAATTAGGGAGGGAGGAAGAAATAGGAAGAAAGGGCAGGAAGGAGACCCTAATTACAGTTGAGTCTCTGGTTCCAGACACCTCTGAGGCTAGTTGTATTGCTGATCTTGATAGGATCCATTTATACCATCCAATAAATTCCTTTTTTTTTTTTGCCTAATAAATTAGTCCCCTAAACTAGGATTTTCTGATTTACAAACAAGAGTTATAATGAACCTATTAGACAAACACTCTGGAAATTTACCAGTTACTAATTACATCTTAGTTAACTAATCTTAATCTTAGTTAAATTAATGTTTTAACCTTAATGTTTAATTTGGTCATTTTAAAGTTAATTTTTAATCCTTTTTCCTTGGATATCCTGCTTTCTAACCTTTGAAGGTCATTATTTCACATTTAAAGGATGAGAAGTAACAATACACAGAAAGAAGTCTTTGGGTATATGCAATATCTCAAAATTAAACTTGTATACTTTAAGTATACAGTGGCTAAAATTTTCAGATAAATAGGCTAGCATTTTGTTTTGGGGGGTTTTCTTTTTTTTCAAAAAAAAATGTTTTAATTGTATTTATTTATGTGACAGAGAGAGACACAGTGAGAGAGGGAACACAAGCAGGGGGAGTGGGAGAGGGAGAAGCAGGCTTCCCGATGAGCAGGGAGCCCAGTGAGGGACTCAGTCCCAGGACCGTGGATCATGACCTGAGCTGAAGGCAGACGCTTAACCATCTGAGTCACCCAGGCGCCCCTGGCTAGCATTTTGAAGACAGTGTATTTACCTTTATACTGAAAAGAAAACACCATGACTCCAAAAATGAAGTTAAACTTTGAAACCAAACTCTAAAAGGATGAGTTATCAGACCACTTTACAAAATAGGTGTGTTTCCTATTTGTGGGAAGAACAATGACTCGAAAGCAAGGGTGTGCAATATTGGTGCATTTTCCCAGAACACTATTTTGATAATGAGATGAAAGTGCTCAGCGGCATCAGACCGCTTCATTTACTCACCACACATGGATTGTTCCCTCTTGATGGATAAAGCTCTGCCAGGGATCGGACCAAAGCACTGTGCAAACGGAAAGATATTGGCACTATTAAACCTAAGAATTTGGAGGCTGGTAACTAACTGGTCCTACCCTCTCTTCCACATGTTCCACTAAACAAACAAATAAACAAAACAAAACAAAAACAAAAACCAAAATTTAGTAAAGCAACAACCATTGCCCTTACCTCTCATGGTTTCTGTGGATCAGGAATTCATGAAGGGGTTGGTTCTATAGTTCTGACTGCAATGGCAGTCAGAGTCTGGGGGCAATGTGGGGCTGGAGCAGCTCCGGACGGGTCATGCGTTTTTCTTTCCAAGCAGTCTCAGAGTTGCTCCTTGTCCTTCAGTGTGTGTTGGTTTAGGCTTCCTCACAGCAGGGTAGCCTCAGGGCACTTGAATTGGTTCTATGTGGGTGGTGCACCCAAGCATGAGCACCCCAAGGGATCAAAATGAACATGTATGTGTAGCATATTCATGACCTCTCCTTGGAAATCCCACTGCATCACTGTGTCATATGCTTTGGTTGAGGCATTTACAAAGGCCTGCTGAGGTTGAAGGAGAGAAGTCATAGATAGCCTAGATCCCACCTATCTCTCAGTGGAAGGAGAGAAAAAGTCATATTGTAAGGAGAGCAGGTAGGATGAGAGATGTTGTGGCCACCTTTGGAAAGTGTCTGTAAACTCCCACCAATCCCATCCCTATTCCCAATTGAAAGGAGATGGAAGTAATGAGTTTTATTCTGACAGAATAGAGACCTCTACAAACCATAGCAGTCATTTTATAGCCTATGTATCTGATATTCCTATCTTCTGGCACATATTCTATAGACAAACCATAGTATATGCATGGAATTTTATAGCTAGTAAACAAAATTATATCATTGAATAGACCACATTTTTATTAGGAATTTCATTTTTGCATTGGTTTCTGAATGTTCTTACATTTTCAGAAATACCTTATAATGAAGTCATTTAAAAAATAGCTCTTGGAAAAATTAAAAAAATAAATAAATAAAGAAAGAAAGAAAGAAAGAAAGAAAGAAAGAAAGAAAGAAACTCACATAAAAAAAATAGCTCTTGGGACACTGTTTAGCTACCTTTTTGTTTTTCATTTTAAATTGTAAAACCCTTCACATATATCGAAAAGTATGAAAATAAAAAGTCACCTACTAATGAACAACAAGACTGAACAAAAGTTAACATCTGACCAGCAGTCAAACTCCCTCTCACTCCCTTCTACTTTTTCCTTAGGTGTTTGTTTTTTTTTTTTTTTTTCACCTTTCTGGAATGCTGCCTTTTCCTTACAGTCTGGCTTCCACATATCCTTAACAGTAGAAAATAAATAGCAAGTTATTAAAAAAAGCTATTCGACCAAATTTGAAGGAAAAAATAAGAACCTAAGGAATTACTTTTTAAAAAGGGAGCTGCTTTTGGCCAAAAACATTTTCCCAAAATCAAGGGTGAGAGTAGAATTTGGTGCTGTTATGGACTGCAAGGCAGATAAATCCATCCAAATCTGGAACAACGGTTGGGGGTTGGGGTGTACTCTGAAGGATCATCCTTGCAATAAACAGGGACTTTTCTTTCAAACTGAGAAAGAGGCTATGTAGGGTTACAGCCCAGTCAAATTCCCTGGGACATCCAGGAAAACCCAAGACATGAACTTGGTATTCTATGGTCCAGGACTTATAACAAGCCCAGACACAAATGCTAATTTTTCTGGAGGAAAGTAACTTCAAAGTGTTTTGTTTTTGAACATCATGCCCAGGAAACTGACATAACCGAGTGCTTCACTTTGATATAACCAAGGGCTACTATGAGCAAGAAGCAGGTCCTCAGACGTTTCAGGTGTTGGAACGACCACTTGGAGACTCCATAAGCATGATGCTGACCATTTAAAGGAATGAATACAGCATTGAAGATATCTTCAGAGAATAGGAAACTATAAAAAGTGATACCCGGGGACGCCTGGGTGGCTCAATTGGTTGGACGACTGCCTTTGGCTCAGGTCATGATCCTGGAGTCCCGAGATCGAGTCCCGCATCGGGCTCCCGGCTCCGCGGGGAGTCTGCTTCTCTCTCTGACCTTCTCCTCGCTCATGCTCTCTTTCACTGTCTCTCTCTCAAATAAATAAATAAAATCTTAAAAAAAAAAAAAAGTGATACCTGGAGGGAAGTAAGTGTGGAAGATAGAACAGCCTTTTAATCTTGAGCCCCTAACGGGAGAGGTGCTAGACCCTTAATGGGCTTGGAAAATAATAGATATTAACAAGAGCAGACAGAACCTGAACATTCACTACACATCAAATATTTTAGTCGGCTAGGGCTGCCAAACCAAAATACCACAGATTGGGCGGCTTAAACAACAGCAATTTATTTCTCACAGTTCTGGAGGCTGGAAGTCTAAGATTCAGGTGCTGGCTGGGCTGGTTTCTTCTGAGGCCTTACTGCTTGGCTTGCAGGTGGTTGCCTTCTCTCTGACTCTTCACGTGGACTTTTCTTCGTGCACTCTCATCCCTGGGGCTCCTCTTCTTATAAAGACTCAGTCATACAAGACTAGGGTTCCATCCTTATTACCTCGTGTTGCCTTAATTATCTCTTTAAAGACCTTAATCAAATACAGTCCCATTGAAGGTTAGGCCTTCAACATATGAGTTTTGTTAAGAGAAATGCTTGCTAGAAAACTTTAAGAAGAATGCTATATCCATTTTGAGTGAACAGATGTTTATAAAAGCTTAACTAATAATAAAAGAACAATAGAGATGAGATTTTACCATCATCATAGTCATAATCTTTGCAGAACTTTGGTGGAACCATTTGACATCCTGAAATTCATAGCATCAAAAAAATCATCTTCAAGACCTGTATTTTATTTTTAGCTATTTAATTTCATTTATATTAAAAAGGCTTTGAAGAAAAAAATCCCTTTTGGGAGTTTTTTACTTCCGTGAGGCAGAATTAAAAAGAACATTAATTTTGTCAACTCAGATTTGGAGATGATTGCTTTCAAATTATTCAAACAAGATGGAATATCTTCTCTCACATGTATAAAAGGCTGATGGAACCAAAGAAAGCCTTTTAACTATGCTTTGCAGATAACAATACTAGTATAGCAGTATTTACTAGCAACCACTGATTGTCTGCAAGAGTTCATTTGCTGCTGAAGAAATAAAATGATGTGCTTGGAGAAGGTAAGTCTTTCTCACGTGATACCTAGTGTAAAGACTCTCCTGTCATTTAACTCCAAGAAGATTCTGGAATTAGTATGCTTGTAATGAATGTTGAGAAGGATGTGAAAATTCAGCGGTGATTCTATTTTCCTTAAAACCAAATCCATTTCTACTGCCACATGTTTAAATCCAAAATGTAGGCACAAAATGTTTGTGGAAGGGAAGTAGCTGATGCAAAATACTTTTTTCAAAATGCAAAATACTCTATTTTCAAATAGAGACAGGAAAGGACAGTATAATAAGCCCTTTTGGACTTGTCTGTCACCTAGCATCTACAATTACCAGCATTTTATTGCTTATCTTTTATCTAATCTCCATTAAGTTTTAAATTTCCTTTTATTTTCTGGAGTCTTTTAAATAAAATTCCAAATATCATATGATTTCATCCCATAAGAATTTCCACATGTATCTCTAAAAGATAAGAATTCTTTAAAAAACTATTATCACGGGGCACCTGGGTGGTTCAGTCGTTAAGCATCTGCCTTTGGCTCAGGTCATGAATCTAGGGCCCTGGGATTGAATCCCCTATTGCTCAGCAGGAAGCTTGTTTCTCCCTTTCCCACTCCCCCTGATTGTGTTCCCTCTCTGTCAAATAAAATCTTTAAAAAAAAAACTATTATCACACTTAACAAAGTTTTTTAAATTTCATAAACACCCAGTTTGTGTTCGATTTTCACCAATTGCATTAAAAGTCTTTTTTGTGGTTTAGTTATTATCTAAGTAAGATCTACACACTGTATTTGTTTCACATGTCTTTAAGTTTCTTTTATTTTTTCTTTTATTTTTTAAGTAGGCTCCATGACCATCATAGGACTTGAAGTCATGACCCTGCGATGAAGAGTTGGATGCTCTATCTACTGAGCCAACCAGGTACCCCTAAGATTCTTTTAATCATAATATTTCTTCCTTCTTTTTTGTTATTTTTTTGTAATGTTAATTTGTCAAAGAAACTGGTGGGTGTTTTGAATTGTAGAACTTTCCACATTCTGGATTTGCCTGATTGTATCTTCATAGTGAAGGAAACAACAATCTTAAGACTGATTCTAAAAAAAATAAATACATAAATAATAAAAATAAAAAGTAAATCTAAAAGACTCTTCTAAAAATAATTAGAAACATCTTTTCCCTTCAGTTTTTAAACTGAGGAATAATAGACATACATCACCATGTAAGTATAAGAAGTACAGTAAGATTGTTTGATTTTCATGTATTATATAAAGTGATTACTACAATAGGTTCAGCTAATACCCATCTCTCACACAGATAAATTAAAAAGAAAAGAAAAAATTAATTTCTCTTTGTGATGAGAACTTTTAGGAACATCTTTTTGAGGAAAAGCAAGATGTCTTATGTCATTGGATTGTCTTTAAAAAAAAAAAATATATATATATATATCAAAAGTATCAACCAAATCTTTAAGCCAGAAATAAAAATAAATCTTTACTTTAGTCAATTACTGCTAGAGAAGAAGGAAAGCTTAATCCCCTCAGTAGCAATATCACTATCCCCAGTACCTACACTGACAGACTTACCCAGAAAAATCTGTAGCTTCTCTAAAGATCTCAGTTGAAAGTAAATTTAAGAACTCCAATATGATACTTAGTCTCACAAATGCACATATGGTGACCCTAAGGGCAACATAGTTGCTGTGTGTTGAACAATAGTTTTTCCTGCACCTAAGATCAAACTGCTGCAGTACCTGGCTGGCTCAGTCAGTACAGCATGAGACTCTTGATCTCAGGGTTGTGAATATGAGCCCCACATTGGGTGTGAAGACTACTTGAAATAAAAATAAAATAAAATATTGAAAAAAATTAAAATTGAATGGCTAATAATACTTTTTTTTAAATCAAGAAACAGACTTTTTTTTTAGATTTTTAAAATTTATTTATTTGACAGGCTGAGATCACAAGTAGGCAGAGAGGCAGGCAGAGAGAGAGGGGGAAGCAGGCTCCCCACTGAGCAGAGGGTCTGACACGGGGCTCCATCCCAGGACCCTGGGACCATGACCGGAGCGGAAGGCAGAGGCTTCAACCCACTGAGCCACCCAGGTGGCCTGAATGGCTAATACTTTTAATAATAAATTTATAATAATTAAATTTTCAAAGTTTTAGATGAATTGTTGTTTTCTAGAGGTTTATTATTATTATTTTAAAGATTTTATTTATTTATTTGACAGAGATCACAAGTAGGCAGAGAGGCAGGCAGAGAGAGAGAGGGGAGGAAGCAGGCTCCCCACTGAGAGCCCGATGCGGGGCTCAATCCCAGGACCCTGAGATCATGACCTGAGCCGAAGGCAGGGGCTTAACCCACTGAGCCACCCAGGTGCCCTGGTTTATTATTTTTAAAAAGACTTTATTTATTTGTCAGAGAGAGAGAGAGAACACAAGCAGGGGGAGCAGCATGTAGAGGAAGAAGGAGACTCCCCACTAAGCAGGAAGGGCTCAATCCCAGGACCCTGGGATCATGACCTGAGCTGAAGGCAGACGCTTAACCCACTGAGCCACCTAGCTGGCCGTAGAGGTTTATTCTTTTTTTTTTTTTTCTTTAAAGATTTTATTTATTTGACAGACAGAGATCACAAGTAGGCAGAGAGGCAGGCAGAGACAGAGGGGAAAGCAGGCTCCCCGCTGAGCAGAGAGCCAGATGCAGGACCCTAGGATCATGACCTGGGCCAAAGGCAGAGGCTTTAACCCACTGAGTCACTCAGGCGCCCCAAGGTTTATTCTTTTAAGGTACCATTTGATTTGGCATCAGTTTTTGCTGCATATCCACTTTACCATTCAGCCATTTTTCATTTGCCTAAAATGTTAACCTCTGTGTGACTAAATGCTTATTTCATTTTATTGTAATGTGAAAGAGATGTCCACTTCCTCCTACCCCAGCTGGAATTGGGGTGCTCCAGTCCATCTTCAGTATATAGGAATTCAATTTCTTTATATTCTAGTTAGTGATAACATATTTGAACCAAACATCCCTCATCACTTTTATTGCGGGGGAGGGGGAGAGATAGAGACAGAGAAGAATCTAGTGATCCCATAAGAAGTATCAATGGCCAAAATATATTTTTTTTAAGATTTATTTATTCATTTGAGAGAGAATAAGAGAGAGAGCAGGGGAAAGGGCAGAAGGAGAGGGAGAGAAAGTCCCAAGTAGACACATGCCAAGCACAGAGCCTGATGCAGGGCTTGATCTCAAGACCCCGAGATCACGACCTGAGCCAAAATCGAAAGTGAGATGCCCAACTGACTGCACCACCCACGCGCTCCTAAAATTTTTGGTTTAGATGTATTTGCCTTAATCTGAAGACCAGTGGGTTTCATATAAGTTCACAGTCTTCTATTACCATGCCCCACTTTTCCTCATGTTCATTGTCTACTAAATCACTACAACTATGCTTGGTGAGGGGGAAGCACTGTGAAAATAGAGATGGCAGGGCTGAAGGTCATGTCTCTCAGAGCTATTAAAGCTGGGAACACTTAAGATGCTGACAAAGCACCACATTCCCTGAAGGTAGAAGTCAAAGCTTCTATGTTCTACTCCAGGCATGGAGGAATGTCCTTCTACCCCTTCCACACCACACTTAATCTTCTGGATATCAAAGAAGCAGTGCTTTGTATCTTCACATTTTATGAGCTCCTTCATTTTAAACAACTTTGGTTTCCACCTGCAGAAGCTTTGGGACAAAATTATACTTTCCTTGGCTCATGAGCCAATATGTTGTCCAGACACCACTCTTTTTGACCCCTAGCCTGGGGGGATACTGGAGTTGTGTGGGGGCATTGGTGGGATAAAGACAGAAGAAAGGATGATAATGAAACACAATAAAAATTCATAGAAGTCGGTCTTCCTGCAAATTCATTCTTGGCAGATTTAAGTCATCAGGCCATGGAAGTTTATTGAATTACTACTATGAACCAAATATTGTGCTGAGGGCTAGAGACCAAGATTTGAACTGCATATAGTCTCTGTTCTTTTGAAGCCTGCAATCCAGAAAAGAGAAGGAACACTAAACAATTAATATACACATGCTTAATAAAATAATTAAAAGTGAGCAGCATTAGGAAATAGTTGAGGGGTGACCAAGAGAATACAATGGAGGACCTGTGATATAGGGAGTTAGAGATGTCCTGAAAGAAATGATGCTTGAGCTAAAACCAAAAAATTATATCGTTTCATGATTCCATTTATATGAAATGTCCAGAATAGACAAATCTACAGAGACAGAAATTAGATTAGTGAAAAGTGATTACTGGTTGCTTAGGGCTGGCGGGAGGATGGGAATTGGGCAGTGATGGCTAAAAGAAATGAGATTAGTTTTTGAAATTATTTAAATCTCCTAAAATTGTGGAAATGGTGTGCAACTGTGAGTGTAATCATTGGATTACACACTTTAAATGGGTGAATTATATAGTATGTGAATTATGTCTCCATAAAGCTGTTACCAAAACAAAACAAAACAAAACAAACAAAAAAACCCCACCAAAAAAACCATCAGATTATGTCATTTCTTGCTTAACACAATGCTCAGTGGAATTCAGTAATAGATTCTAAATTCTCTGCTTTAGTCTACCCAGGTCTTGCCAGTCTCTCAGCTTTCTATCTTGCACCGTATGCTCCAGTCACACTAGCCTTTTCTTTTTCTAGAGCATCCCAAATTCATTACCATCATAGTCTTGAATTACCTTTTTCATTCCCTAGAGTACTCTTCCGTAGTGACCTCCCTGGTTTTCTGTTGTCACATAGTCTCATATGCTTACTTCCTCTTGTTTGAGGAACTCCTTTTCCCTCGTCCTCCCTTTCAACCTTTCCAGTATGCGCTCTAAATACCAACTTGGGATCAGTTTCCTACATATTTCTTTTTTTAATTTTTCAAAAAGATTTTATTTCTTAAGTAATCTCTACATCCAACATGGGGCTTGAACTCACAACACCGAGATCAAAAGTTGCATGCTCTACCAACTGAGCCAGCCAGGTAAGTATGCCTTTCCCCCAACTTTTTTAAAGTTACCATGTTTCTTTCTTTATTCTTTTCTTTTCTTTCTTTTTCTTTTTCTTTTTCTTTTTTTTCCCCCAGTTTCCTACATATTTCTATAGAGTGAACTACCCGAGGGAACTTTTCTCATAAAGCCTGTACCTTTCTAGCAAGTGCTCCATTTTCTTGAGGCTCTGTCTTTATAGACATTAGGTTGTACCTAATGTTTTGTTACCTATTTTCTTCAGTGATAGTTTGAATTCAAACATAAATTATAAACCAGTTATTAGCTTTTGACGATATAATTTGTAAAAGTGTTAAATAGGCTATGTAGCCTAGGAATGCCAGGGCTGGTCCCTTTTGAACAAAGCCATGTCTACATTTAGTACCATCAAAAAAGAAGTCCCTCATACCTCATTCCAAGTCAGTCTTGCCTCTTGGGCTTATGTTCTGTTGTAACTTGTTGAGCTTCCTGTTGAAGTTGCTTCACCTCTGGACTGAGTGACACAGACTCAGTGCATCTTGGGAAACTGCAAGCTGCAGAAGCCACTACCGTCCCCTTCATTATCTTCTGCTTGGTGTGAAGAGAGCTATAATCCTTCCCAAGCCTCTGGGCTATGGACCTACCCTTTTGTCTTCCCATTGTGACTGGGCCTAGTGTAGGCAGCATAATACTTATCTTAATCATATCTGATAAATTTGGTTCTTTACGGACTCAGAGTACAAATCACAACTCTAGCAACTGGGAAATCAGTCTCTAACTAGTTGAAAGTTATATTTAACTGCCCGTCAGCAGATCCCCTTCATGCTCTTGACTTAATTGAAATCTGGTTATTCCCTGAGGCCCTTATTTGCTCTGCAACCCTCTCAAGCAGAGCTCCCTATTTTTCACACCCCTCCTACCTTGGGGTAGGCTTTCCATTTCTCCACTGCAGCTTCTTCTAGATCATTTATTTCTTTCCCTTCTGGGTGGGGAGGAGTGCTACCACCCACTCTATCCCCCTCCTCATTGCCATCATATACCTGTCCCTGGTCTTTTGATGATGCTTTTAGCTTCTAGCTCGGCCATTTGCACTTCTACCGTCATGTAATTCTCACAATGTTAGTTTTCGTTTAAAGGATTCATTTAATACACTGAACTCTCACATCCTTGACACTCATTTCCACTTCGCCTTCAGTATTCATTCCCATAGTCATATCTGAAAACTTGTCATCACTGAAGTGATACCATTTCCAAAAGTCTTGATTTCAGAAATTCTCAATTTAGTCACCAGCCTGGCCTTCCACCATCCTTACTTTACTATCTGTAGTACTGTAATTTTCTATCTCATTCAGATGCCTCCCTATTCAACCTCACTACTTTCTCATTGTCTATCATGTTCTACTCGACTTTACTTCGTGTGTCCCTCTGTTTATAGTTCATGGTCTATCAATGTTACTACTCCCTAAAAATTATCTACCACTCGTTGCTTCTCTCTTCCACTATACTTGCCTGGCAAAACCTCAATGGTAATTGAATCCAATTATCCACATTCTCAATGCCCATTACTGCATAGTAGACTGTTGCTGAAGTAAATCGCACAACCAGGCTGACTGGCTTAATTTTATCATCACAAACCTTAAACAGACACCCAACACTACCCAAAACATCTCTTCCATTTTCCTTGGTAAGCTTGCTTTTGACCCCTAGAAACAACAACTTCATTGCTTTCGCTTTCTCCTCAAATATTCCAACATGCTTCCTTTGCTTACTATCAGTCATTAGGAAGAACTCCTCCATCCTCTCACAACAAAAAACAACAGTTTTAACTGTAGCTTTACCCACTCTTCCCTTCTTTAAAATGGTGAGAGTATCCTTATGCTTATATAAGGCCAACTTCCAAAGATTTAGGTCAGTGCTTAAACGAGCAAACTACTCAAACACGCACAACTCACCTTTGAGTAGACCTCTGTTGCTTCTTGCTGTCGCTCCATTTCTATGCTTCCCTTAACAACAAAACTTTTCAAATCAGCTGCTATGCACATAAGCTCTGCCTCCACACCTATTTAGTGCTCATTATCTACTGATTCTTCTATTTCTATGGAGGGAGCACTAGCTTGAAATCAGCGAGGTTTTTTGTCTTGTTTTGGTTTGGTTTGGTTTTGGTTTTGGTTTTTTTTTTTTAGGGCAGCAAAGAGAAGTTTATTGAATGACAGTACGAAGCTCCCAAAGAGAGAATGGGATCCAAGAGGCTTGTCCTCAGTTAGCTTCTTAATACCAAGCTTGATACTACTCCTTTGTTTCTTATGTGGCAAAGCCATCACTATGACCTGCACATCTCTTATTAGACAGTATGAGTCAAAAACTGTTCTCCATGAACCCAAGATAAATTATAGAAAGAATATTCCAACAAAACAAAGCATACCCTTTGTAAAGCATAATTATGAGAAGAGCAGCAGAACCGACAGTGCCCAAGAGAGGGTTCAGCATGATTTGTGCTAATGCACATTGACTAAAGGTTTACATTTCAGTCTACCCAAAGTTAGTTCTCAATGTCTTAGGGTGTGCAATAGCACTCAGAACATGCATACATACATAAATATATCAATGTCTACTAATGGCTGCTTTAAATATACATATCTTAAAAGAAAAATATTTCAGAACCAAGTGATATAAAAATCAGTGCTGTGTGGGGCAACATTAACTGGGCAACTGAGACTCAGGACTCAGTCTCAGGACCCTGAGACCATGACCTGAGGCAAAATCAAGAGTCAGACACTTAACTGACTGAGCCACCCAGGCACCTCTAAGAGCTCAAATTCTAATGGGAAAGACAGTAGCCTAATAAGTTCTATAACAGAATTGTAAACAGGATACAAAGCGGATAATGAAGTATTTTGCTGTGGGAGAGAGACAATCAGGAAAGATTTTATGAACGAGACATGTAAGTTTACCAAATAGAATTTTCCAATAGAGGAAGCAGCATGTGCAAAAGGTATGGAAGCAGGAGATTACCTCACAGAATTATGAGGAATTTGGTGGCTGGACCATAAGAAGCAAGAAAAGGATTCTCGTAAATTGGCATCAGATCATGGGTGATCTTATAAATCATGCTAAGAAGTTAAGCATAGGATTATATTTTAGTCAGTGTGAAACTTCGAAAGGTCATAAGCACAGGAAGTAGCATTGTTAAATTAGCCTTGGTCTTTGAGAAAGATTGTATCCTGGCCTGTGGTTAACAGATTGAAGGGGAACTAGATGGGAGATTACTTCCACAATAAAGTCCAGAGGAGGGGCAGATTTTGGAGATATCTAGGAGGAAGAATGGATAAGATTTGGTCATTTGGTCATTCCAGTAACTTAGTCACTACTTCAGAGGAGATGTTCAAAATATTCAGAAGTTATAAATAAAATTTTACACATCCTTTGAGTAGGCTCCATGCCCAGCTTGGAGCCAAATGCAGGGCTCAGTGTCAGGCATGAGCCCATGATTCTGGAGATCAAGACCTGAGCTGAGATTGAGTCAGATGTTCAACTGACTGAGCCACTCAGGTGCCCCAAGTTTTACATCCTTTAAAATGTTGTTGTAGATGCAACCCTGCTGGGACCCCTTTCAGTCTTTAAAAAATTTTTATTTTTTTTAAAGATTTTATTTATTTATTTGACAGACAGAGATCACAAGTAGACAGAGAGGCAGGCAGAGAGAGAGAGAGGAGGAAGCAGGATCTCTGCAGAGCAGAGAGCCCGAACCCCTTTCAGTCTTGAGAGCTTTTTCTGTATCTTTTCTTACTAAGCTTCTATCACTTTACTCACAAAAATTTAAAAATAAAAAAAAGTTGTAGAGCTACATGATTAACTGCGAAGAATCTTTACTATATATAATTGATGTTTTTAAAAGCAAACTTAAAGCAACATATATAGTAAATCCCATTTTGTATATAAATTTTTGCATACTCAACTTCTATTTTCTTTTTTTTTTTAAGATTTTATTTATTTATTTGATAGAGTTCACAAGTAGGCAGAGAGGCATGCAGAGAGAGAGAGGAAGGGAAGCAGGCTCCTCGTGGAGGAGAGAGCCTGACTCGGGGCTCTATCCCAGGACCCTGGGATCATGACCTGAGCAGAAAGCAGAGGCTTTAACCCACTGAGCCACCCAGGCACCCCTCAACTTCTATTTTCTTAACATAAATTTCTAGAAGCTGAATTCTAAGGTCAGAAGATTAGAAGTTTAAAATGTTTATGGGATGAAGTGCAGCTGTGTGTGTGTGTGCGCGCATACGTGTGCGCACATATATTGTTATATAGAACAAAAGTCTGTAAGATATATACTCATATGATGATTGAACTAATTGGTTGTTTTCAATTTTATATTATAAGCATCCTTATACATAAATCTTTAGATTCTCTCCTATTATTTCTTTAGTTTAAGTCCTAAGAATAGAAATTCTGTATCAAAAAGTGTGCACATTTAAAGGCTTTTGGAGGGGCACCTGGGTGGCTCAGTGGGTTAAAGCCTCTGCCTTCAGCTCAGGTCGTGATCCCAGGGTCCTGGGATCGAGCCCCGCATCGGGCTCTCTGCTTGGCAGGGAGCCTGCTTCCTCCTTTGTCTATCTCTCTCTGCCTGCCTCTCTGCCTACTTGTGACCTCTGTCAAATAAATAAATAAAATCTTTTAAAAAAAATAAAAAATAAAGGCTTTTGAGAGATGCCTGAGTGGTTCAGTCGGTTAAGTGTCTGCTTATCTCTTGCTCTATAATAAATAAATAAATAAATAAATAAATAATAAATAAATAATCTTAAAAAAATAAAGGCTTTTGATGCACCTTGCCAAATTTTCCTCTAGAAAATTATCAACTTGTATTCCATCTTTAGTATATGACAGTTTATCCATGCCCACATCAACACTGAATGGTGACTTTTAAAAATATTTAACCTGTCTGATGACATATGATATGAAGTTGATTATTTTCTTTTTTTTTTTTAAGATTTTGTTTATTTATTTGAGAGAGAGAGAAAGAATGAGCAGTGGGGAGGGGCAGAAGGAGAGAGAGAGAGAGAGAGAGGCAGACCCCCTCTATCCCAGGACCTGAAGATCATGACCTGAGCTGAAGGCAGACACTTAAGTGACTGAGCCACCCAGGCACCACATTTGATAATTTTCTGATACATTTATTAGAGATTTATTTTCTTCTGGAGTCTTAAGCATATCTGGAAATACTGTAGCATAAAGCGTGAGATTGGGATTCAACTTCAGCTTTTCCACCAATTGTTGCCATATAGCAAATAATCCTTTCTCTACAGACTTGAGAAGGCATCCTTATTAGAGACAAAAATTATATTTATATTCATTTTTCTGCTCCCAGACTTTTTTAACAGCTTTATTGAGATGTACATTCACAAATCACACAAATTAACCCATCTAAACTGTGCAATTTAATTGTTTTTGGTATCTTATTAATTTTTGAAGATTGTGATAAATTTTTAAGATTGTGGTATATAAAAATTGCCATTTTAACCATGATTCAATGAACAACTTAGTGGCATTAATTACATCCAGAATGTTGCATTATTTCTAAAACTTTTTCATCATCCAAATGGAAACGCTGTAACCATTAAATAGCAAATCCTCATTCCTACTCTTCCTGGACTTCCTATCCTGTTAATTGAACAGGTCTCTGTTATCCAGACAGTCTCATGCCATTTTTATTATGATAAATTTATATATTCTGGGATGCCTGGGTGGCTCAGTTGGCTAAGCGTCTGTCTTCAGTTCAGGTCATGGTCCCAGGGTCGTAGGATGGAATCCCACATCCCATCAGGCTCCTTGCTCAGAAGGGTCACTGAATCATATGATAACTCTTGCTTTCAGTTCAGGTCATGATATGATATGATATCATATGATAACTCTTATGATATGATATCATATGATATGGCATATGAGAACTCCTGCCTTCAGTTCAGGCCATGGTCCCAGGGTTATGGGATGGAACCCCACAACCCATCAGGCTCCTTGGTCAGCAAGGTCACTGAATCATATAACTCTTGCTTCTCCCTCTGCCTGCTGCTCCCCCTGCTTAAGCTCACTCACTCTCTCTCTCTCTTTCTCTCTTGGACAATAAATAAATAAAATCTTTAAAAAATTTTTATATTATGTTTAAATTGAATGCCCATGTTCCACTCCTGCAGATTACATTTTTTTTAAATTTTGATGACTATATTAGCTCTTCCATTCTGTTAGATTAAAATTTTCTTGCCAAATAAAAAAAGGAATGACAATACATTCACGGTTATTTTGGGGAGAATTGACATCTTCATTAAGTTGTTTTTCTCTAACTAGAACATAATATGTCTTTACTCAAGTTTCTGTTTAAAAAAATAACAGTTTTACTGAGATAAAATTTACATACCGTATAATTCATCCATTTGAAGTGTACAATTCAGCTGTTCTTAGGAGATTCACAGATAGGTATAACTACTAGGACAGTCAAATTAGGACACTTTCATCACTTTGAAAAGAAACTCTCTACCTTACATCTCTCTCATTCCTTCACCAACAGTCCTAAGCAATCACTAATCTACTTTCTGACTCCATAGATTTGCCTATTCTGAAAATTTCATAAAATATACTATATTTTGTGACTTGCTTCTTTCATTTAGCATAATGTTTTCAAGGTTCATCCGTGTTGTAGCACATATTGGTACTTCATTCTTTTTTACTGTCATATCCTGTACCATTGTATGGATATAGCACATTTTATCTATTAGTCAGTTGATGTACCTTTACTTTATTTCCACCTTTTGCTGTTACGAAAAATGCTGCCATGAACATTCATGTGCAATGTTTTGCATGGACACATGTTTTCATATCTCTTGGATGTACATGTAGCAGTGGAATTAATGAATCATATGATAACTCTATGTTTAACAGTTTGAGGAACTGCAAGACTCCTTTTTAAAGAAGCTGCATCACTTTATATCCCCACCATCAGGGTATGAGTGTTCTTATTTTCCATAACCCCACAAATAATTGTTTTTCTATCTTTTTTATTATAGACATCCTAGTATGTATATGGTAGTATCTCATTGTGATTTTGGTGTGCATTTTCCCTAATGACTAATGTTGTGTACCTTTTCATGTGTTTACTTGCTTATTTGATATCTGCTTTGGAGAAATACATATATACATCCTTCACCCATTTTTTTTTTAAAGTAAGTTCTATGCCCAATGTGGGGCTTGAACTCATGACCCTGAGATTAAGAGTCACATGCTCTACTGATTGAATCAGCTAGGCACCCCATCCTTTGCCCATTTTAAATTAGGTTGTCTTTTATTGTTGAGTTGTAAGAGTTCCTTTTTTTTTTAATATTTCTTTATTTTTACTTTAGTGAGAGAGAGGGAGTGCACACAAGTGTGAGTTGTGGGGAGGGGCAGAGGGAGAGGGAGAGAGAGAATCCTCAAGCAGTCTCCCCATTGAGCATGGAGCCCTATGTCGGACTTGATCCCAGGACTCCAAGATCATGACAGTTGAAATCAAGAGTCAGACAGTAAACCAAATGAGCCACCCAAGTGGCCCTGTTAAGGGTTTTCTAAATATGTATATTCTGGATACCAGTCCCTCATCAGATATATGATTTGCAAATATTTTCTCTCATTTTCTGAACTGTCATTTCATTTTTTGATTTTGCCCTTCGAAGCACAGTTTTTAACTTTGATGCAATTAAATTTATTGTTTTTTTTTCGTTATTTTTGCTTTGGTGTCATATTGAATTTGCCAATTCTGAGATCATAAAGATTTACCCTATGGTTTTCTCTAGGAGTTCTATAATTTTTGCTCTTATATTTAGGTCTTCGAGCATTTTGAGTTAATTTTTTGTTTTGTTTGTTTGTTTTAAAGATTGCATTTATTCATTTGAGAGAGAGACAGAGAGAGAGCATGAGAACGGGAGAGAAGCAGAGGAGAGGCAGAGAAAGAAGCAAACTCACTGCTGAGCTGAAAGCCCGACATGGGGCTTGATCCCAGGACCCTGAGATCACTTCCTGAGCTGAAGGCAGAAGCCTAACCATCTGAGCCATCCAGGCACCCCAGCTTTGAGTTAATTTTTGCATATGGTTTGAGGTTAGGGCCAACTCTATTCTTTTGGTTGTATCTAACCAGTTGTTCCAGTACATTTGTTGAAGAGACCATTCTTCCCTCAGTGGATGACAGTGATATTTGTTCTTTGCTCAAAATTAGTTGACCATGACACATGGGTTTATTTCTGGATTCTCAGCTTTATTCCACTGATTAATAACTCTATCCTATGTTAGTATCATACTATCTTGATTACTGTTATTCTATGGTTAAGTTTCAAAATTGGGAAGTATGAGGGGGCTCCTGGGTGGCTCAGTCTGTTAAGTGTCTTCCTTCAGCTCAGGTCCCCATCCCCAGGCCCTGGGACTGAGCCCTGCTTCAGGCTCCCTGTTCAGTGGAGAGCCTGCTTCTTCCTCTACACCACCTCCCCGCCACCCCCCACCCCTCACCCACCTCCATATGTGCTCTTTTTGTCTTTCTCAAACAAACTCGTAAAAAATTAAAAAAAAATAAATAAAATTGGGAAGTGTGTGTCTTCCAACTTTATTCTTCTTTTTCAAGATTGTTTTGGCTATTCTAGGTCAGGTTTCCTTTGAAGTAAAGGTTTTGTTTTTTTTTTCCTGTATAGCGAAAATGCAGTATTTTTTTTCCTTGTTAGGCTGTTTAAGTGTTATATATTCCTGTTGGAATTAGTTTTCCCAACTGTATTGTAACCAAAGCTTGCTGTTTATGGAAAACCTATTAATTTTTTTGTGTGTGCTGATTTTTTAGCAACTGACCTAGCACTCCAGTAACTCCTTAACGCTGATAGTCATCTGATTCTCTTTGGTAGGCAGTTAAAGCGTATGCAAACAGCAAATCATTGTGGTTTTTTCTTGTTTTATATCTATCTTTCATTTCTTTTCTGGCCTTTTCGTATTGGCTAATATTGAATAACGGTGGCTGTAGTCACAGCCTTGCTTATCCCTGGCTTGAGTGAGGAGGCTTCTAATGTTTCAGATTTTGGGTGATGGATTCAGATAGCTAACGTTGAGCTGCCTCTTGAAAGGATGCAGGAGCAATCCACTTAACATGGTGGGAGGGTCTGTGGTGATGTTTGGGGTCAGTTCAGAAGAGGGCACTTCTGTCAGAGGTAACAGCATGATCAAAGACTTTAGGTTGAGAGATAGTATGGATATGTGTAAGAAACAGTAAGAACTTACATGTGGCTGTGTCATAAATTTAAAAAGCAGGGAATAGTGAGAAAAGAGGCTGAAGAACTGGACAAGGACCAATCCTAAAGTGTCTTAAAGGCCATATCCCTCATTAACACACTTCCTTTGTTAAAAGAATTTGAATTATTTTTACTATTTTCATATGTAGTAAGTCCAACCAGATAATTAATTTTTGCAGTTCCAGAACCACACATATTTTCTGGAACTTTCTTGTCCTTGAAGGCATCCACTCTAGGCCTGTTAAAACATGAATAAATGTCCTCTGTGTCAAGTGCTGTCGAAGTAGTTAATGACAGAGCTGATCCCTCCTTATAGTTGCTAAAGTCTGCAAAGGTGGTTCCTATGCCTTGTGCAGACCTGGTGCATGGAAAAGTTTTATTTTATTGTTTGACCCAGCCTCTCTAGGCCCCCCTGATCTCTACATGCTGTCCAAACTATTTACCATGGGTCAGGACATGCACTTCCTTTTTACCTATTGTTTCCTGCTGAAAGCCTAAGGAGCTGGGAGCAATCTTTCTGGAGAAAACAGGTTAAAAACTGTGTGGAAAGAAAGCAAGCCTGACATAAGGAACAATGTGTTCTGGGTTAAGCCCCTAAATTCCACAGTGATCTTAGTAAAATGAATTCAGAATATTTTGATTCCACTGCTTTGCTCCCTTGTTTAAGAATACAAATTTCACATTTATTACACACTAATAAGAAAGTGTGTTTGTGTATATAGAAAGTGTTTTCCAGGAAAAAAACCATTAAATATATTTGATGTTTTATTGGTTTTCTGTTTGCTGTATTTAACTCTTCTCATTTTATCATCTTTAGTGAACTGATACTGTAGAGACCAATGTTTCAGTGATGACAAGCATCTTTCATATCAAACTTAATCTGTGTACAGTACTGTGAGCTGTCTTCCATGATCTCACTTTCTGCCAGACTCAATTTTCTCAAGTTTTGCAAGATCCAAATTTTGTCAATTTTCATTTTACATCATTTCTTAGTCAATTACAAGTACACTGGTCAGATCTAGCCATTGTCTTATCTTATTTTCTACCAAATTTAATTTTCCTGAGTTAATTTGAAGTTTTCAACACTATCAATACAATCTGATTTTCCAGTAGGCCCTTTAACCAAAGCAGAATCCTTCATGCTGTTAAAGCCATTCCCGGTATGATTATGATGGCTCTTTCTTCTGGTAACCTTTTTATAGACTGGGTAAAAGACACATTGTGTTTATATCTGGGAGCAAAAACCAAAGATTATTAATGAACAGATGTGAACCTGGGTGCTTGCCTGGTTCAAAATAATAGAGTAAAAGCATCATGCTTTGTAATAAGCTTGTTGGTTTTTTTAGGATTAGAAACCTTTGCTTTGTGAATGTGACAGGCTTATCATTTCTATATTTTCTTTTACCTCCATTGCATTTTTTCATAAATTTACTAAAATTTCTTAAACAAGGTTAAGTTTTCCACAGCTCTTCCAAGGAAATTTTCCATCTAATGATTTTCCATTTGAGTTCTACTCTATTAAGTCCCTTAGCACTGGATTTTGTTTATAATCTTATTCTTTCCCAATGACTTTTTCAAATTTCACACTAAGGTCCAGAAGAAGAGTAAACATAAATTTGAGACTTATTTGTGCAATTCATCCCAAACACTCCAAGTGAAAAAAAAAATGTGATTACTCATTTCTATTTTCCTTTCTCAAAAAACAAACAACCCCCCCCCCAAAAAAAAATCCCAAAAACCAAAAACCATAAAAAAAAACCCCCGCATTGTAAAACCAAGTTTTCAGGGATGGATGAGCCAAGGCAGTGGGTGGAATTCTAGGATTCCAGTAGAATTAGGACAATCTTAAACCTCCTTTGTGAAAGAGCATTTAGTATCGGGAGTGCTCGAAATACCAGAAGTTTGGAGAGAGTAAAGAACAGCTCTTCACCGCATGCCTGTGAGCTATTATCCTACTCCGCACAAATCTCACAATGTGGACTACAGTTGGCATAAGGCTTAAATCAACAAGTAAAAGTTTCTGAAGAGCACAGCAGGTGCTGGCTATCATTCTTTAGTGGGTACTCTAGTAGTTCTTGCAAAGAGAAGGCACAGTCCCTGTCCTTAAAGGGGCTCATTTTGGTTCTAGTGATGACTAGCAACAATTACCTCATAGTGCTTTTAATGGGCTGAGATAGAGGTCAGCCCAAGCTGCTGTGGAAGCTCCTAGTCTAGACCAGTGGTTTTCAAACTTTTTGGTCTCAGGACCCGGATACGCTCTTAAAAATTACTGAGGGGCTTCCAAGAGCTTTTGTTTATATGGGTTATTTAACATCATAGAAATTCAATCTAAGAAAACATTTTTAAAAAAATACAACAAAATTCATTGTTATAATCTATTATGAAAAAATACATTTTCCAACAAAATTTAATGAAGAGTGGCATTGTTTTAAATTTTTGCACATTTCGTCAATGTCTGGCTGAATAGATGGCTGGATTGTTCTATCTGCTTCTGCATTTAATCAGCTGCTACATGTTTTGGTTGAAGAAAAACAAAATTTGGCCTTAAACATATATAGTTGTCAAAGCTTCTCTAAAAGGTCTCAAGAATCCTTCAGAGGATCCTCTTGATACATTTTCAGAACTGCTGACTTCGACCAGGAATGATTCTTGGAGAAGGCAACTTGCGTCCTGAAAAAGACTAGGTATTTGTTTTTTTTTTTTTTTTAAAGATTTTATTCATCTATTTGACAGAGAGAGATCACAAGCAGGCAGAGAGGCAGGCAGAGAGAGAGGAGGAAGCAGGCTCCCTGCCGAGCAGAGAGCCCGACGCGGGGCTCGATCCCAGGACCCTGAGATCATGACCCGAGCCGAAGGCAGCGGCTTAACCCACTGAGCCACCCAGGCGCCCAAGACTAGGTATTTGGAGACAAGGTGAGAGTGGAGGTGTTTAATGATGGGTCTGTGGTGCACACCCCGCAGGGATTCTTCGGCAAGGGGCTCATCTACTCCGCTCTAGTCTACCATTCCTGAAAGAACACCCAGTTAATGAAAAGCATCGGGAGGGAGCAAATCTGATCATCAATATTACATTAACTATGAAACCTTCGTGCTTATTACAATAGAGAAAAATCGATCTATGTCTCACCCCTTCGGGCGGCCACCGAGACGATAGCTAAAGGCCCGCAGGCGTGCCGCGCCCTCCGAAGACTGGGAGGGGCGCGGAAGCCCAGTGGAGTGGAGTGAGACTGTCGGGGCCCCGCGGAGGCGCGGCGCGGGAAGGCCCACACTGCGCAGGCGCAGCGTGCAGGCCGCGGCCCCCGGAACGGTAAACAGTGGGGTCACGTGACGCGTCCCGGCTTCTGCCTCCGCGCCGCCGCCGCACGCCGATGGCTGCGGGGTCTGGCGCCGCCGCACGGTCCCCACGAGGCGAGCGACCCTTGGGCCCTGGGCGGCGGCGGCTGCTACGAAGATAAAGAGGGCGGCGCGGAAGCCAGGCTAGTGTCGTCAGCGGCAGCCGCTCGGCCCGGTGAGGAAAAGAGGCTGTGGCAGCGACGCCGACGTCCTGCGCGTACCCCCTCTCTTCGGCACCCACC
Organism: Lutra lutra; assembly: GCF_902655055.1. NCBI lineage: Eukaryota > Metazoa > Chordata > Mammalia > Carnivora > Mustelidae > Lutra > Lutra lutra. Next base: position 46,128,683 of record NC_062283.1, on the reverse strand, counting down.
GGGCCCCCCCCCCCCCTCCTCCTCGGCGGCGGCGGCGGCGGCGGCCACCATCTTCCTCTTGCTGCCAGTGGTAGCGCTCGTCTGGCGGAGCTGGGTGAGTTGCGGCTCTGGCCGCGGCCAGGGAGACGGGCAATCCTCCCCTCCCCCATTCCCTTCCACACGCACAGCGCCTCCGCGGGCCTCCCCGCCCCTCCCGCGGCGGACACTCCGCGCCTTTCTCCCGCGCAGCCGGGAAACCTCACCGGCCTCTTGCGCAACGTCCTCGGCCTGCCCGGGCGGCGCCTCTGTAGCCCGGGACCGTTTGGACCGCGGGCTGGGAGGGAGGCGCGGCGGCGAGGTTGCCAGGCGGAGGGTCGGGACCGCGGCCTCTTCCCGGCTTCTGCTCGCGGGCCTTTGGCGGTGAGTGTGCCCTACCGCCGCGGGCGCGCAGGCCCGGAGGGACCGCGGGCGCTGCCAGGAAGGCCTGGCCCGCAGGCCTCCGGACCGGTCCTTCGGATCTCTTCCCTCCAAAGGAGTCCGGCTTTGAGCTTTGGGCCCCGGGTCTGGGAAGCCAGGATTGGCCTTTGCCGCGAGGCAGAGCCCCGTCCCAGCTTTTGGAGAGGGGGGAGTTGGCGCTCTATCCATCCTCCCGCTACCGCGCGCTTTTGTGCTCGGGACCCAAACTGTCGACTCCTTTTGCTTAGTTTGAAATGGGAAGCCTAGAATCTGGCCCTCGGATAATACGAGTAATTTAATGAACCACTTGTCGATACGTGCGTGTTAATGGTGCTAAATAACTGATCACCTGACACGGGGGGGGGGCGAGGAGGAGGGAGATAGGGAGAGAATGTTGGTACCGCGCACAGTCCTGTTTCCCTTCTTTCCCCCAGCAATGTGTTGCCGATGACCTTTTCCCATCTTTGGATTTTTAAATGCTATTTCCTAGAGACTATGATTCGAGGTAGTTTGCATGATTATTGGTGCTATTCAGGAATCATTCGCAGATTATGATCATGGATAATCATTAATGTAAGTGGCAACAACGCTTCTTCATTACGTGTAGAGATACTTAATTTTAAAAGAGACATTGGTTACTGAGCCTTTCCCAAATGTTTTACTACATATTTTAAGCTAAAATTTAAAAAAAAAAGATACAGTAAACTATTTAGGGAGTACTTATATAGTACATTGTTCTATTTAGTTACTATTTTGGGGTCGAACTTGTCTTCCTTTTTACAAACTGTTTGAGATCTTCCAAAACTACGCCTCCATTACTCATTCATTTCCTACCATTTTTTGATTCTTGAATGAAGTGTTTGGGATGGTGAAAATGTTTGTAGATGTGTTTGGGGTTGGAAAGAGACGTGAGTTAAAGAACCTGGAAATCTTTGCAGCATTCTTCTGCTGTTTTTGAATTTGTATATTCATTCCAGAGCACAGGAGATGTGTGAAGATTATTATTTTGGGTAGTTTCTACCTTCACTACTAGTCGATCTTTTCTTAATTTACAATTATTATTTTCTGTCCAGTTATTCTGTTTACTAGCCCTATGTTACAATAATGATTTTTTTTCTCCATCATCATTATCACTATTACTATTCTAAATTACAAACTTCATTTCCTCATGATAGTTACATAATTTGAGGGGCCTCGAGAGCTATTTTTGCTCTGATTAAGCCACACACACAGTTCAGTCAGTTCTTGAGCTGCAGAAAGACTTCTGCTCAACTGTAGTGGGCCACTATTTAAGTATGCAGAATTACAACAATAGATTTTAAGCTTTATTTGATAGCTGTACCGGTGATTTGTCAAAAGGATAACAAATGAGTTACTGATGGGACCAGTTTTCCCTTTTTCCTTGCATGCTTTATAGGTCTGTTTATTGATGAGCATGAAAATGTAATTTATTATACTGCTTTGCATCCTTTGGGAGGGCAGTGAACTTCCTTATCTATCACACTGATTAGTTTTGCATTCCATGATGTTGGGACAGACTTCACATAACTTTAGTTTATGAGTGGATGTACTCATCTGTTGCATATGCAAATAAGTCAGATTAAGAGAAGCGATATGTGTAAATGTAGGTGAAAATTAGCGTTGATTAAATGCAAATTTCAGAATAGAAGAGTGGAAAGGAAGTTGTCTTTATGTTAAAATCGTTTAAAACCATTCTATTAAAATTTAAAATGTATTGAGAATGGAATTAATTAAGAAAGGTTGATAATTTTTGACAAGTAATAACCTGTTAATAAAATTATTACTGATAAAAGCTTGGAAGGCAGCAGTTAACAATTTGGATTATTGCAAAATTATGCTGATTTTAGATTTTTACACAGTATGGATTTTACTTGGGAAAAACTGATGAATGTAAATTATGCATACAGTTTGGGCTTTTTTTGAGTGCTAAAACGTAATGGTTATCTTCTTTGGTAATATGGTATTTACCTTTTTGATACAATTTGCTTTCTTAAATGTGCACTTTTCCCCTTGTTTTTTACACCTATTTCTCATGAAATCCTTTTTATTTATTTGTCTAGAGATAAGATCTTTTCTATTTTTTAGTGAGTTAATGAGATTTGTTGATAAGCATCTCAGGTTTGTAGATTACCCATACCTACTTCACCAGTGTTATGAAGTATCAGGAGGAGGGCTGATTTCTTTCTTTCTTTTTTTTAAATGATTTTATTTATTTATTTGACAGGGATCACAAGTAGGCAGAGAGGCAGGGAGAGAGAGAGGGGGAAGCAGGCTCCCTGCTGAACAGAGAGCCTGATGGGGGGCTGGATCCCAGGACCCAGAGATCATGACCTGAGCCATGAGCGGAAGGCAGAGGCTTAAACCATTGAGCCACCCAGGTGCCCCAGGAGGGCTGATTTCTAAATATTTTCATTCATCCCTGTTTCAGGAATTCTTTCTTTTTTTTTCTTTTTTTTTTTTTTTAAAGATTTATTTATTTTTTTTTTTTTTAAGATTTTATTTATTTATTTGACAGACAGAGATCACAAGTAGGCAGAGAGCAGGCAGAGAGAGAGAGGGGGAAGCAGGCTCCCTGCTGAGCAGAGAGCCCGATGTGGGGCATCCCAGAACTCTGGGATCATGACCTGAGCCGAAGGCAGAGGCTTTAACCCACTGAGCCACCCAGGCGCCCCTCAGGAATTCTTTCTGACATGTGGCTTCTGATTTCTTGTATGGAACAGTACATCTTGGGCTCTGTTTCTCATTTCTTCTTGGAGCACCTCTGAGAATCCTGGAGTATCTTTTCAGAGGCTTAGACATTTTATTTTTTAAATTACAAAAATGACTTGGCAAATTGTTTGGCACTTAAAAACAATACAGTTGCATGTTGAACAGCAAAAGATACTCCCTTTTAGTTGCTACCGTTTGATTACTGGGGAAAGGTATTTGAGGGTATTGTTTTGATTCAAAATACCTGAGACCCAGGTGCTGTTTGTACCCTCAAGAAACCTGGACTAGGCTGAGAAACAAGATTCAAAGACATGAGATGTTCAATCATTGCAGTAGAATTAAAAGAAGAACTTGCAAGAATTACAAAAGGCATTGTGTGAGGAATTGTCAAATGTATAAGCCTGGACACTTACTCCTATGCAGTGTGTTTAATTTAGATCATTTTTTGATGGTCAGGGGATTTGCACTTTTACGATCATTTGTACTATGAAGAGAGGTGATGGATGAAGAGAAAGATTTAATAAAAATTTCAAGATACTATCCAGAAGTTTTAATCTGCACAGTCTGTTAGATGAAGTTTTAAATGGCATAGTAGATTGTACAAAAAGGCTAAACTTAACAGTTTTGGTTCATTCATAATTTGTGTGAGTTGGCCACATGAAAAAATTCTAAAATTGTAGACTGTGAAAATAAATTGCAGTTTATAGTTGATAACTTCCAAAATGATGTTTATACACACTCAGGATAGCCACTGTATTTTTTATGTGTAGGGAGTGGCTAAGTGTGTATTTTCTAGCTATTTTGGAAGAAGTGTATGTCCCTTTATTTTTAGTATTTTTGGGATTTCATTAATGATATATTAAGAACAGAAAAATTAGTTATGTGTTATGTAAGTAGAGTGCATAAAGTATAGTAGCTTAAACGTGCAGACTCAGGAATCACACTGCCTGGGTTCCAGTTGAGGTGTACTGGATATGTAACCTTGGGCAAATTACATAATGGTGTGGGCCTCAGTTTGCTCTTCTGTAAAATAGATAAAATAATTGCACCTACCTCATAGTGTTGTTGGGAGAAGGTAATGAGATAATGTATACAATACACTGATCATAGGGTCTGGCTCATAGTGTATGCTAAAAGCACCATGTTAGCTTGGACTGTTATTACCTCGGCCATAGTTTTAATGATGAACTACTTCCACTGTTTCTGTGGTTAATCCAAACTGCTAATGCTTCCCATAATATCAATAGAATATAGTTGTTAACTTTGAAGTTAACTCAATACAGCTAGCTTGTATAATTCTGCTTTTGCCAGTTTCAACTTCTACCTGCTAGTTCTTTTTCTAGATTCTTAGGTCTTTAGTATTAGCATGGCAGACACCTTGGGTTCTTATATAGTCTTTTACCTGATAAATTCAGAAAAGTTATGAACCTTGCTGCTGCTTATAGATTCTAACCAATGAAACTGAAGTAGAATTTGATGTGTGTGTTTAGAGCAGTTAAGGTTGCATTGCTCTCTAGAATTGTACTTTCTAGAATTGTGTCATACCACATGGTCTGTTTAGTGATTTTCCTTACCTTTATCCTGGAAGGATAACCTTTATTCATCTTTAATACTGTTTTATTATGGTGGTTAAGAACTAACCTTTGTCTCAGAGCAGAATTGAGTCCTAGCTCTGTCACTTATTTATTCTGTAATATTGGATGTAACTTTGCTAAACTTTAAACTTTGCTAAACTTTACTCTTACAACTTAAGAATAATAATAGTATCTTCCTAATTGTGTGGTTGTGAAGATTAAATGACATGCATTTAGGTTTAGCATAGTGCCTGGCACATAATAAATATTCAGTGCATTTTACTTTATAAACAGGTAATGTAGGGTGTAGTGGTAAGTGCATTAATTCTCGAATGAAATTTTCTAGGTTCAGATTTCATCTCCACCACTTACTATAGCAAGTAATTTAATCTTCTTGATCCCAATTAATTTCTTCCTTCCTTCCTCCATTTGTTTCTTTCTTTCTTTCTTTCTTTGTTTATAATATAGCATTGTTGTGAGGATTAAATTAGTAAGTGTAAAGCAGAGTTTCTTTAGCAGTTTTCTGGCTGGGTAATTCTTTGTTGTGGGGCTATCCTAGTGCATTGTAGTAATTTTACTAGATGCCAGTAGCCTGCCCTCCAGTTGGTGATTACCAGATGTCCTCTAGAGGGGCATAATCACCTCTGATTGAGAATTACTGATGTAAAGCATGTAGAACATTGCCTGGTGTGAAATTAGAGCACATCATTTTATGTGTTTCATCACCATTAGTAGTGGTACTTTTATTTTTCTACTACTACTACGTACTAGAAATTTGTTTGTGGTAAGCATGCCTGATGAATTAATGGCTTACTTTAAACTGTAGTGTAGGGACTGGGAGGCACCAAGTTTCCATTCCCAGGGCCTTTGCATTTAGGTCTTTGCCTGGATTGCTCTTCTCCATTTTTATACAGATCATGGTTTCCAGTTTTTGGGTTACATGTTGCCCTATAATAAGCAAGGTCTTCGTTTAGCATTGTACGTAGAAACCCTCCTTCTCCCCTATAACTATTACCCTGTTTAATCTTTCATCATAGATTTTATAGTCTTCTGAATATATTTTTACACCCCATACCACCCCCCATACGCTTACACACAAACATAGACTGTATGAGACAGACCTTCATCATGGGATAACTTCTTAGGGCCTTTGATAGCTTTAGTGATTTATCGTTAGATTTAGATCTATTTTTTTTTTTTTAAAGGAGATAACATTATAAAACACATAGTTTTACTTTGATGCTTCTGGAAAGTTGAGATAATTTTAATGTAAAAGGGGATTTATGTAGAAGTATGTATATAAAATATATTTGTGCTATTGGTGCTTTCTAAATCTTTCTGCTTTCTATTCATACATGGAACAATATATGTTGGGGATTTTTTTTAGCGTAAACTAAATTTGGCTGCAGTATAGTTTTTTTTTTTTTTTTAAGATTTTATTTATTTATTTGACAGAGATCACAAGTAGGCAGAGAGAGAGGGGAGGAAGCAGGCTCCCTACTGAGCAGAGAACCCTATGCGGGGCTCGATCCCAAGACTCTGGGATCATGACCTGAGCTGAAGGCAGAGGCTTTAACCCACTGAGCCACCCAGGTGCCCCTGCAGTATAATTTTTTATGAGTTAAGATAAAACAAGTATTTTAAAGCAGTAAATATCTTCAAACTCAGATTAAATTTTATTCAGAATGTTGGTAGTAATACTTATTTTTTAAATTGTATTCTTTCTACATGGTCTGTTAGGACCAAACTCTGTTGTTCATAATTAGTGCTTGCTATTCCCTTTGTCTGGAGTATTCTCTGGACTTTGAGAATCCAGCTGCTTAGATTTTCTTGACCTCGTAAGTTTCACCTTCCTCTGTGAAGATGTCTGCAGTCCTTCAGTATGACACTTGCATATTTTGTTGTGATGTTTATGTATTGTATTTGTTTATATGTCTATATTCTTTTATATTGTGAGTTCCTTGAATATTGAGTGGTATTTGTTGCACTGTTACCTATGATAACTAATTAAGTGGATTATCCAAATTCTCTGACTTAGCTGAATATATTTTATGGTCTGTAAACATGAGGTGTGACTGAACTGAAAAATAATTTCTGATTTTAGCATATATATATTCCCAAATTATTAGTATCAGTTTAATTGGATATATATGTATCATTAGCCACTTAGCATATACCCTAGATAGGCTTGCTATGTTTTATTTTTCGAAGATTTATTTTATTACTATTTTTTTTTTATTAGAGGTGGGGAGAGACAAAGGGAAAGGAACAGAGAGAATCACAAATAGCCTCCACACTTAGTGTGGAGCCTGCTGTGGTCTTGATTTCACAACCTTGAGGTCATAACCTGAGCTGAAAGCAAGAGTTGGACGCTTAGGTGACTGAGCCACTCAGGGGTCCCTTGAAGATTTCATTTTTAAGTATTATCTCTACACTCAGTGTGGGTCTTGAACTCTCACCCTGAGATCAAGAGTTGGATGCCCCACTGACGGAGTCAGCCAAGTTCCCCTGTTTTAATTATTAAATTTATAATGCCAAGTATAAGGAAGCATTTAAATATAGTTTCATTGTAAGATATAGACATTTGTTTAACTGAAGCAGTTTGTTTAATTAATAGATATTGAATCAACTCATTTTTTAATTTAATTAGATCTGATTGTTTATCTACATTATTAAATATCTCCCTAATTCTATTTTATTATTATGTTTAAATACACTTTTAAAGAGTATCATTTTTTAAAAATTTAAGTAATCACTACACCCAACTTTGGGCTCAGACTCATGACCCTGAGATAACCGAGTCATGTGCTCTTTGACTGAGCCAGCCAGCTGCCCCTTCTCTAATTTTAGATTAGTGTTTTTAAAAAAACTAATTTTGGAATAATTTTAGATTTATAGAAAAATTGTCGACACTGTGTAGAATTCCTATATATCCTCATCCCAATTTCCTGATTGTTACATCTCACATAATGCTAATAATGCCTTAACCAGAACTAGAGATTAAAATTGGTGCATTACTATTAACTAACTTCCAGGCTTTATTTTGATTTTACTAGTTTTTCTACTATTGTCCTTTTTTGTTGCATGATCCAACCCAGTTTACCACTCTGCATTTAGTAGATTAGTATGTTCATGTTAAGTGAATTAATATTCCTGCAAACAGCTTGTTTTCCAGTTTAGTATGGAAGATATTATTTTATTTTTGATACTGAACACTTGAAACTGATTTTTTAAAATAAATGACTTTATACTTCCATTAAATAATACTTTCAAGATAGTTTTGTGTGATGACTCTATACTATCATTTTTGGAATTCTTTGGAATTACCCCCAGAGCCAGTTGCAACTGCTTATGAAAAGTCAGTTTTACTAGTTTACAGCAGTTTTACAAGAAAACTAGTCTTGTGATATGCTGTGTAGAAATTCTCTTCTTGGGACCCTTAAGCTTGGGGTGCTTTATACCTTATTCTGTGTTGGAATATTAAAGATGTCTCAATGGTAGCTGCTTAGCAAACATTCATTGAATGAATTAAAGGTATTATTAAAGAAATGTAACTTTGTTATGCCAGTCCTTCTCAACATTTGACCATGGAAGCTTTTTCCCTGATGTGCTTATTTAAATCCAGATAGAACACACTTTGTAAGTCATATACCAGTTTTGGCCAAATACCTGTACTGGAAAGTTTGGCTTACCCATCTTATTTACAGTATGTTTTACTTTTTTTTTTTTTTTAATTGGTCTTTAAAGACTAAATATTGTCTACCACTGAGATTAAAAAATATGCCATAGGCATATTTGGCATGGTTTACTAATAGCAGTGTTACTGAAAAAAAAATATGTTGCATATTTAGATTGCTATTTAGAATGGGCTGGCCTCCCCTATACCTTTGTGATTTTGAGTTGTGTGATCATAATTTCTGAGTATTCTGAATGTCTCCATCACTTGAAAGCACACAGCAGGTAGTAACAGAAAAACTGACTTCAGGTGAAGTTTGTAGAATTTACCAGATTTGCGTTGCTATGGGAATGAGTGTGTTTTTAGTAGATTTAGCATACTTTTTTTTTTTTTTTTTTTGAAGGAAAGTTAACTATTTGCTTTTAGAACTGGAATTGTCCTTTTTTTTTTCTTTTTGATTCATCTGAGAAAAAAAGGTTGCTAATTGGGATGCAGCTTTGAAGAGGAAGTAGTCTTGGATTCCAGCACATTCAGATAAACTAATTTGTCTGTAGTTCTAGCTACTTGATTGTGTAAACATTTAGTAACATTTTTGTAAATTATTTTTAATTGCCAAAAATTTACTGTACTAAAATTTTTTTGGAACTTAAAACATATTAATGGAAGTATTGGTGAAGTATGATAATTGAGCTTTTCTTAGTTACTGAGACTCAGGTAACATTTGGGAATTAAAACTTTTCCCGACTTTTCATCAACATTGTGAGCTATAATTTTCTTTTAATATTATAGTTAGAAAATACATATAAAATAACCAGCAAATCAATCAAATAGTTAATATTTTATTTCAGTGTTTTATTATATTTTAACATGAGTAAATTGCAAAATTTGAGAAGTAATACTAAAATCCTTCTATTTAGAAGGGGATGAACCTTTATGAGAATGAGGAAATTCTCTTTCTTTTGTTTTTAGGACTTTAAATTGAGCTACAGTAAACTTTCCACTTAAAATGAACAGGTTGATGAATTTCAGCAGAGGTATACATTCATGATTTAGGGCATTTTCAACATCTCCCAAAGTATCTTCTTGTCCCTTTGCAGTCTAGCCTTCTGTTATCCAAGGACCCAGGCAACCACTGATTTGCTGGGAAATTATGGAAAATTATTTTTAAAGAAGAGCCTTTAATGAGTCAAATCTAGTCAATTTCTAGCTCTTGTAGCTCGATATGAAAGGAAGAAGTATGGTTGTGGGCTATGGAGCCTTGACCTAGGACTGAATCTTGGCTGTTTTGTGGTTTTGGGGGAAGACATTTAAATTGTTTAAATGAATTTTGTCTTATAAAACAAATTATTTACATGTTATTTTCTATATAGAGACTATTACTATTAGAAATAAATGGGTTAAATTTAAGTAAAATGGTTAGCAGCATATAATATATTACCAGTAAATTGTTGAGAGTTTTTGGACTTCCCCTTCTTTCATCATTTTTATAGGGGAAAGAATCAAAGACAGTTTGAGGAAATTTTGCTAGCTTTGGAGCCAGTCTGAAAATCCTTGGAATTTTGAACCGAAGATGTTCTCAGTCAATTTTCTAGCTGACTGAATATTATTAGATGTTTCTGTTGATGCCTCCCCTCCACCTTCCAAAGTATATTGGTTCAGTTTTTTCTGAACCAGTATTGAAAATTATTGAACTTTTGACTAAACGAGTCTCTTCTGGGCATTAGGTGACCTTTCTGAGCAGTACCTAGTATCACTAGGCAACTAGCTTGACATCTGTATATACTTCACATAACTCAGTAAAATGATTTTAAATCTCTGATATATTGTTTTCATTTATCTCATTTTATACTAAAAGGATAAAAGGAGTCCCTTTAAATGCATGTATGTTCATGTCTCTGCCTGCATATGTGTAGTTTCTTGAGTTTTGATTTGTTGGGTTTAATTAATAGTTTCTTTCCATTCTTTCCATTTTTTCCTCCTACCCCTAAAAACTACCTTTTCTCTCTATATTACCTTTCTATAAATAATTTAAATGCTTTGTAAATAAAACAAGGCTATTTTGCAGTTTTAGTAGGTATGGGACAATAATTTGATTTTGGCTCTTTTATATTGATATATTGTAAAAGCAGTGTCATTCTTAATTTATGAAAAGATTATGGTTAAAAACATACGGTTTTTATGGTTTAAGCCATGTCATTTTTTTCAACTGTATGAAATTAATGGATTATATACATAGGTTTCCCCCCCCCAAATAATGAATTGAGTAAACATTTAATAGGATTTCTGGTAAAATGATATTCTACATGTGTGATAAACATTTTAGTAAAGACTCATTCTACATGTCCAAATGTTTATTCTAAAAACAGTGAGGATTTTTTTTTAAACAATTCAGAAATACCTAAGTGTGTTCTTAGACTCAAAACTATTAAAATAATTTGGTTTTAGGTGATTTTCAATTGATAGCTTTATTTCTTATGGTATTTTTTTTGTCTTTCTATAGGGCTGAAAGACACACAGAAGTCTTCATGGATATAGTTGATACATTTAATCATTTAATTCCTACTGAACACTTAGATGATGCCCTATTTCTAGGATCCAACCTGGAGAATGAAGTCTGTGAGGATTTTAGTACAAGTCAAAATGTCTTAGAGGACTCGCTGAAGAACATGCTCAGCGATAAGGATCCTATGCTAGGATCTGCAAGTAACCAGTTCTGTTTGCCTGTTTTGGATAGCAATGATCCCAATTTCCAGATGCCTTGTTCAACAGGTAATTCTTTTTTTTTTTCTTTTTCTTTTTTTTTTTTTTTAGTCTGCAATTTAAAATAAAAAATTTTCAGCAGCATCTTTTTTTTTTCTTTTTCTTTTTCTTTTTTTTTTTTTTTTTTTTTTTTTTTTTTTTTTGGTGAGGGTAGTGAATTTAGGATTCTTTAATTTGAATTTAGAGCTGCTTTTCTGGACGTCAGAATTAGACTTTAAATTTTCTTCCGAGGAAAGTGGAATTATCTTTGAGGATATGGATGTAGATAGGATGACCAGTGACCATATAATTTATTTTCTAAAGGGGGATACTTTTTGAGAATTACAGGGGTGCTGTTAATAGTTACATCATGACAAAAAGTCTAAGTTGGGACTCTCTCTAGTATTTAGGGATTTCCTAGCAAACTGGGACATTATATCACCCTAGGCATGCTGGACTCAAGGGGAACTGCTGTGTTGAGCTTTTTCAGTGCCCCTCCCAGCCCCTTCAAATTTAATATATTGTGTGCTTCCATTTCAGATATTTTGACTTTTTATATATGTATCTTAAAATCAGAGAAAGAACTCTAGACCTGTGCTGTCCAACTTAGTAACCACTAGCCACATAAAACTGTTAATCACTTAAGAGGAGTCCAGTCTTAATTGAGATATGCTGTGAAGTGCACACTAGATTTTTAAAGACTCAGTATGAAAAAAGATGTAAAATATATTTTACCAGAGCTTTTTAAATGTTCATTACATTTGTGATGTATTAGATACTTTTGGTTAAAAAAAAAATGATTAAAATTAATTTCACATTTTTACCTTTTTTTAAAGTGGCTATATGTAGTGTGTATATTTATATGTGTATATATATGTATATAAAGTGGTTTGCATTATATTTCTGTTGGATAACACTGCTCTAGGTTCTGTAGTTGAAGTAACTGAAAGATTGAGGTTAATAACTTTCCATAAGGCTAAACTAATTCTTAATATATTAATATGTGGAAGAACATGTAGGTTTTCTTTTATAAAGCAAAGCAAGTACTACAATAAACTTTGGGGCAATTAGCTATTCCTTAAGCTAAAATTAAATAAAGGAAAATCAGCTTCACATGGAGAAGTTAGGCTTCTCTTCACTGTTCTCTAGAGTAGTTCACAGGTTTATGTGGTCTTGATCTTTCAATGACTCTAGACTTTTTCACTATTGTTTTTCAGTATAGTTTTTGTTTCCTTTTAATATTTTCTATCTAATATTTTAATAATATTTAAAGTTTGGATTAGGCTGGCCTGCTATTGATCCATAAATTTGTCAGATTATTCTGCTTGAAGACCTCAACACTTTGACTACTAGGAATCTTCATTTTAACAACTCTTTAATGCTGAGATCTTTTGAATTGCTTGCTAATGGTGTATCTCTGAATTATATACATTGTGTTGTGTTATTGCATAGGTTTACATTGTTTTTGTTGTATTCTAAATGTTACAAAGCTTTTAAAATTTTGTTTTATGTATGCATTGTTCAAGTTTTTTACTTTGGTTCCTGTGTCAGTACAGTATACCTAATTATCTCTATTTTCAAGTGCTTTTGACAGTTCTTGGTTGTATACATAGTTTCACAGTTCAGTCCAAATTCAGGAAAAACATTTATTGAATACTTCTGTGCTTGTTACTGGAAACATTCTTAAGGATGTTATGCTAGGTCTGAAATTGGCAAATATATCATCTTGTTAGATTTCTTAATTTTAAAATTTCAGCCCTTTAGTAATGCTACTGGTATTCCTACTTGCTGTCCCCCTTTTTTAAAAAAATGATTTCTGCTGTTATGAAAAGTTTTTACTGATGTGAAAAGTCTCTTCAGTTTGGTGAACATCTCTTATATTGGATGACTTAGAACATCTTTACTGAACTACTTAACAGTTTTTTTGAGGTATGATTAATACTTGTTTGTGATTTTGTTTATTATCTACAAACTAACTTTTTAAGAACTTAAGTGAATTATTTCCTAAAATATTTTATTATAAATTGCTATAATTTATCTTGGTTCTGAAGCAGAATTGTTGGTATTAACATGTATGTGTAGTATATGTGTTTTTTAAATATGTAGGGAATTTGTGGAGGAAATTTTAAATAATAAAGCTCTTGTGCTTAGGATTATTGAGATTTCTTTCCCACAAGGTAGGGCATTTATCTTAATTGCTTCAAAGTTCTTTTGCCCTTTGGGATATTTAGTTGAGTGAAAGTGCTATGTATTTTCTAATGATAACAAAATTGAAGTCATTTGAATTGAAAAAAATTGTTTTGACATAATTTTAGATTTAAGAGAAAGTTGGAAAGAAGTAATTTTTATTTTAAACTATTTAGTAAAAACCTTATATGGACAACTTTTCTAAGTTTAGCTATTCACATACTACTACAGCTTTTTTATTATAAAATAAAAAGGTCTAGTTTTTACCCAACTGTTTGTGGGTCCATAGGTTTTTACTAATTGTCTTCAGCAGGGAAAGCACCCTGGCAGTATTCCCCATGTCAAGAAAGCTATAGATTATGGTTATTTTATAACCTTGGCTTAGATAGTGTTAAAATTAGCAAACAGAATAACTGTTTTGTCCTCTGCTATGCTGAACCAAGTTGATTTGCTGTAGTTGTTAAAGATCAGTTTTTGTTGACATAGTTGAGCAGCTTGCATGTATTTCAGCTGTCTCCAGAAATCATAGAATAGCTTTAAAAATTATGAAAATAGGGAAGAAACATGGAAGATTACTTATAGGGCTCTATTCAAGACAAAAAAGTTAGGATGCTAATTGTTTCATTTTGGGAAATAACCAGTAGATTTTTTATCCCTCCTCCCCCCTTTTTTAATGCTTTTAACTCTAAAGTATTTCTTTATGTACGTATTGCCATATTTACATATGGTTTGTAGATTTGCCCAGTAAACATTTTTTTTTAATTTAACTCTAGTAAGGGAAATCATTAAGTATTGGGGACATGTTTGGTCTTTATTATCAAGCCAATTATTGGTATTCTTTAAAAATCCTCTTATCCTTGAAATTAAACTTAAAATTAAAATATTTGCCCAGGTAATAGGTTCAGGATGCCAAGTACATTATTTATATAAACACTTGAAGAAAAGATATAAAATCATTGAAACGGTTTTTGAAAAACTGGTGGTAAAGAGTGTCATGAAGAAATACTTTATCATTTTACAAACATGTTCCCCTTTTATATAGATGGCTAGGATTCATAAAAGTGAAGTAAATCTTGTATTTAACTATATCTTTACATAGGATATTGAAAAGAAAAGTTCAGTGGCTGTAATTTGGTTTATTTTCTTAAGACCAGGAAGACAGATACATTGTAGATATATGGGTATTCAGAGTAGCCTTTCATTCAGATAGCACTCATGGCTACTGTACCCTTCAGTAATATCAAGGTGTTCTTTCCATGCTACATCATGGCTTACAAATCTTCGTTCACTAAATTAAAAACAAAAATAACAAAAAACCAAAACTTTCCGGTATCATGGTGTTTGGAGATTAGACAACCAAAAAAGTTGTTAAATTCTTATAGGTATCTTGCTTATATGCTTATTTGACTAAAGTGGGTATGTTTAGAAGAGAGCAAACAGAAAAGTTTGTAGAATTAGAGATGTAACTTAGTGGAGGAGAGAAAATGCTGGAAGATGGGAAGAGTAGGATATAGTAGCAGCCATAGATCCTTGAAAATTTGTCACATTGGCAAGATATTTGACTTTTTAATGGGTAATGGGAAAGAGCTAGGTCCATTATGTAGCAGTTAGACAGAGAGAACAGTTTAACTAGCTAAAAGGAAGAACTTGGGGTTCCCCCAAAACGGAGTAATAGTTTCCTGGGGATATGAGATTTACACCTTTCTTTTTTTTTTTTGTTACAATTGACTTTTGCTCTGCTTAGCTTGATGTAGTATAAAGCAAAGTATATCTTAATTTTACTTTGCATTGAGTACTTAATTTTCTTTTTAATTTAAAATCTGAAATCATGGGGCGCCTGGGTGGCTCAGTTTGTTAGGTCATGATCCCAGGGTCCTGGCTGGGCTCCCTCCTCAGCGGGGAGTCTGCTTTCCTCCCTACCACTCCCCCTCCACTTCGCTCATGCTCTGTCCCTCATTCTCAAATTAATAAAATTAAAAAAACAAAATCTAAAATTACGTTTTCATCACTCTATCCCTAATTAATGTCTTTTAGTTTTTTCTTTT
This sequence comes from Lutra lutra, assembly GCF_902655055.1. Taxonomy (NCBI): domain Eukaryota; kingdom Metazoa; phylum Chordata; class Mammalia; order Carnivora; family Mustelidae; genus Lutra; species Lutra lutra. Next base: position 46,113,297 of record NC_062283.1, on the reverse strand, counting down.
ATCTATTACTTAAAATTCACTTCATTTTTATTCCTGTAGTCCATTGCTTATTTAACTTAAAAACAAAAACCTTGGATTAAGACTAGAACAGTTTTTATTCTTTGGGTTGCTGACTGAATCTTTTTTTAAATTTAGCTTGCTTGTCTGTGCGTTTATACAGGCTTCTTTTTTCAAGGTCTTGGGCATTTGGTTCTGTTGCATCTACCTTTTTGTGGAGGTTTGCCTCATAGGGCCCTTTGTCTTGTTCTTGTCTGGGTTTGCCATTCTCTAGGCCTGTGATATATCTGTCATCCCTGATCTCTCCTGCTGTCCTGGAGTAGAGAGTTATTGTTTGCCTATATTTCATTGACTTTCTGTGCCCTCCTAATCACATCCTTAGTAACTTTCTGATAACATCATATTTCAGTAATAATTTGCTTTATATAAAAAACAAAGTTGAATATTACCTTTTTAAAAAAAATTTTTAAAGCATTGCTTCTTAGCTTTCTAGTATCTGGTATTGTGTATGGGTTGTTTGATTTCTCCTATGAGACTTATGCTTTGTTAGGTGGCCATCCCTGCACCCCTGCTTTAGGATCTTTTCTTTATCTTCTGGTGTTTAGTATTTCATGTTGTGGGGTACTTGGTGGGCCTTTATGAAGAGTGATCCCTTCAGCTCTGTGAAATTTTCCTGTTGTTTTTTTTTTTTTTTTTCCTACATCTTCTGGTAGACAAATTTTGCCCTTTCTAGAGCCCATGGTTGTTTTTTTTAAATCACTTTCTTCTTTACCAGCTATATTTTTGTCTTTTTAGAGTTTACTACCATATTTCTCTTTGAATATTTAATTTTGACAATTACGTTACTGTTTCTGAGAACTCTTGTCTTCATTTGTACCCTTTAAAAAATAATTTAATTAATTAATTATATTAAGTAAGCTCTGTACCCAGTGTGGGACTTAAACTCAACCCTAAGATCAAGAGTCACAGGCAAAAAAAAAAAAAGTCACAGGCAGTATGTCCTGAGCCAGCCAGGACCCCCTATTCATACCATTTTAAAAATAGTATTCTTGGGGTACCTGGGTGGCTCAGTGGGTTAGGCCTCTGCCTTCAGCTCAGGTCATGGTCTTGGGGTCCTGGGATTGAGCCCCACATCGGGATCTCTGCTCGGCAGGGAGCCTGCTTCCCCCTCTCTCTGCTTGCCTTTCTGCGTGTTTGTGATCTCTGTCAAATAAATAAATAAAATCTAAAAAAAAAAATAGTATTCTTTGTTATAGGAATATAGTAAGAGTCTCTTTATAGTCTGAATTGGTTTCTGTATTTGTATATTTTGATCTTTCTCATTGTGTTGCAAACTTTTTCCAAATGTCAATTATTTTTGATTGTTTGTTGGTGTTTAAACTTGAAGAATTGGAAATTTTTGACAGGTTTGCTGTGGGATAAGTGAATCTTAGTTAAATAGCCTGCACTTGTTTTAGGAAACCTCTGGATGCCAGGGTGAGAGGTGCTTTTTCTTTAGGTATTAACTGTCTTTGTCTCTCAGGCTTGTTCATTCAGTTTCAATTTAGGGTTAAGAAAAGATTTTCTTGCTTGGGAGTTAATGCTTGTCTGTAGACTTTGTTGGGTGGTATTAAAGTTAGGAGAAAAGATGAGGTTGACCGCTCATCACTTGGTGTCCTTACGTTAATTCTTTATTTCTAGCCCAGTTCCTACAAATGCCCTTTGCTGGGTAGGATTTTTCCTCTTAAGTTGCAGCTCCTTTTGGCTCTAAACTAACTTTTTCATGCTTTGTTTCATTAGTCCTCTCTATTTAGTTTTCTTTTCAGAAGTTTGTTACACTCTTTCATCAGTTTTGGGAATTCTGCGTATTCTTTGTTATTATGGGCTTTTACAAACTTTTATTCCTTTATTCTCATTTTAATGGGATTTAGGGAGAAATAGGAGGTAAAAGTTGGCCATATGAAGCCAGTGACTCTTTTAATTAAATTGGATAGAATTTCTGATACCCAGTAATTCCTACCTAAGACTTTTGGAACCTTGTCCATTATTATTTTGCCTTTGTCAGTGTAGAATTTTACCATTCTTTATTTCTTCTATGGTCAGTTTGCATTTGTTCCCTTCCTTTTAAGATTTGTTAACCTATCAGAAGTATTAATCTTAATTGCTAGTTTTTTGTTAGTAATAAAGGTATAAACAAACTTCTCAGAGTTTGCAGGTATATTAGTCAAGAGTTTTTTAAAGAAAGAGAAACCAGTGGGGGGTGTGTGTGTGTGTGTGTGAGATATATAGGGAGAGAGAGATTAAAATTAAGATTGGTTTCTGTGATTGTGGAGGCTAGCAATTCTGAAATCTCTGTGGTAGGTTGGGAGCTTGGAGACCATAGAAAGAATTTATGTATCTTGAGTCTGAAGACAAAATTCCCTCTTACTTGGAGGACCTGCATCTTTTTTCTCTTAAGGCCTTTAGTTGAGTTGATGGGGCCCATCCATGTTATGGAGCATAATCCGCTTTATTCAAAGTCTACTGATGTAAATGTTAATCTCATCAAAAATATATTCACAGTAACACTTAGTAGGCATGTTAGTAAAGAACTTAAGTTCTGTGGCATAATGAACTTGAAATCTCAGGATTTGGGGGAAAGTGGTTTCATGGGGAGTTTGTAAGCAGAGGTATCTATCTTATAAAGCCCCCAGGTCTTTTCTTTTGTAAGGGATTATATATGAAGGAAGTTGATAGAAAAGCTAATACATATGGATGTTAATGTAATGTACAAAAGTATTTGGCTAGTATTATTAACTCTTTACAAAAACCTTAAAAGCTGTAAATAACTTATTAATCTCATAGGTAAATTGAGATTCTGAGAGTTAAGTAATTTTCCAGGTTCAGTAATAAGTAGGTCATAGTACTTAGACTAGAAAAAATTTCAGTATTTCAGTCTTCCTGCCTTAAAATACATGAGTGCTGTTCAGATCAAGGCTCTAAACTGTATCCCAGATTTTATTTGGCTTCATAATCAGCAAAAGTAGCATGGGGAAATTTTTTTTTTAAGTTCCATTTTTAGAAGAAAAAGGAGACAGTTGTCTTCCTTTCAAACAATGTGTGGATTTGTAGGATAGATTTATGAGTGCCTGATAGGATTCTTCACTATTAAAGATCAGGTGTTCTAGAGAGAGAGAGTCATTAGCCAGTGATTTAGGCAGTCATATATATGAGAAAGTTGCTCTAAGGATGTGCTTTTTACTCAGTGTTAGCAGGTAGAAGTGGTCTACAAGCTACGTAATACCTTCCTCAACAGGTAAAGTACTGATTCAGGATGGTATTCAGTTAGATACAAGAAAAAAAAAACTAACCTCTTCTCACTTTACAGGTGAAGAAATTGAGACTTAAAAATAAACGTTAACTTGAAGTTTTGTTAAAAATGGGTCATTTTGGCTTTTTTCACTTACTGGGTGTCTATTTCGTATCAGGTAGTGTACCAGACAGTAGATATACAGTGTTGAGTAAAACAAAAACTGAGTTTCTCTTTTAATAGATCTTTAAGTTTAGAAGTAATTTTTCTGATGTTTTGAGGATGGTTAATAAGTCTAGTTATTTATTTAATATGCACTTGCTGCGAGAGGTCATCTGCCATGGGTCTTGTGTGTTCCTGCTGAGTGTGGCAAGAATGCAAGGTCTTTTTTTTTTTTTTTTTAAAGATTTTATTTATTTATTTGACAGACAGAGATCACAAATAGGCAGAGAGGCAGGCAGAGAGAGAGAGAGGAGGAAGCAGGCTCCCTTGCCCAGTGGAGAGCCTGATGTGGGGCTCGATCCCAGGGCCCTGGGATCATGACCTGAGCCAAAGGCAGAGGCTTGAACCCACTGAGCCACCCAGGCACCCCAAGAATGCAAGGTCTTAACCACTCTGAAACTGGTCTATTTTTTAGGGTTGTGTTTGAAGCAAGCAACCTTGAAGAATAAGATAACATTTATTACTTCATACACCCGCCTTTCTGTTCCCACCCTCTGCTTATATCAGACAAATTGCAGGTTTGCCTGTTACTTAGTATGAAAATAGTAAATTCCCCACACTGTTCTCCTCCTATATCTCTACCCAATATGTAGGCTCACCTTTTGCCCCTGTGGAACTTGGGGTGGGGGAGAGGGCAAAAAGAATTGACAACACTGTGGTCTGTTGCTTGCTCTGCCATGATGACAGAATTTTTTGTTTCTGACCCAGTAGTCTGATGTCTTTTGTCAACGCCATGTACCAGTAACAGGATAGTTTTTAAGTTTACAAGTAGGGTAAAATCCCAGACCCTTCGTAGTTCTCATCATTACTGTGTTGAAGTTCAGAAATGATAATATGAGGGCTTATTACCAAGCACTTTAATTATTAAAGTTGAAAAAATAATTTACATCTGTGAAGGCAATGATAGCTCTATATACAGTATGTTGTTCATACAGACATTAGAATAGTACCCTGTCCAGCATTTAGTAGGTTTGTGAACAGCTTTTTAATCTTTAAAGTAGTGTATTCTTCATAATTAAAAATTTGGATATAGAAAGAAAATCAAGGTTCCTTGAGCAAATGCTTCTTGGCTTTGGTTTTGATCTTCTATTCCTTTGTCTAATTCTGTAACTTTTATTCCTACCATTTTTTCCATCTATAAGAAAAATAAATAATGAACTCTAATTTTGCTGTTTCTTGATTTTTCTCTTGAGGATGTTGACCAAAAGGAATTCTGATAAAATAGAGTGAGAGGTGCATCTGCAGTTCTTATGGGATCTCAATGATGGGACAGTTTGGCTGACTTGTAGTGACCCTAAAGAGAGATTAGCTTGTTTTAGGGCCCTGTCCTGGCTTACTTTCCCTGTCCTAGTGATTGTTATACCTGCCAACTAGAAGAATTGAATTTCATAATTCCTTGGCACTGACAGATTCCTGTTATTGGAGAATTAGGAAAGCTGAATTACCTAGAATTACTTGAATCATAGACTTAGGTAGGCATCCTCAGCCTACTGGCTGATCCCAGAAATACTTTCCCTATTCCAGGCTCTGTTCTTTCCTAGTCTGTTGCTGTGATGGATTTGGTTCTCATGGGTTATGATTTACTGGGTCATCTTGATAAAAATTTTTGGCTTTTTGGTCTAGGATTAAGTTCAGCTTGGGAGTGACAGAAAACTCCAAATAACAGTGATATGAAGAGTGCTCGCTTCGGCAGCACATATACTAAAAAAAAAAACAGTGATATGAAGAAAAATGTATTTTATTATATAGTAGCTCAGAGGAAGGAGCTTTACAGTGTAAGGGACCTAAGCTCCTTCTACCTTGTACAATCATATATGAGCCCTAATTCCAGGTTCACCCCATAGTTTGAGATGGCTCCTCCAGCTATGAAGCTGGATTCGAGTCAGGAAAAGGGGAAAGGGAAGGTATTGCCCACTACTTTTATGATTGTATCCTGAAAGTTGCATATACCATTTCTCCTTTCATTCCAATGGCCGTAACTTAGTGGCCATATCTAGCAGTAAGGTAGATTGAAAAGTATAGTCTTTATTTTGGGTGACCATATACTCAGCTAAAAAAACTGAAATTCTCCATGAGGAAGGGTGGATGAACAGATACTGGGCAATAGTTGGCCAGCCCTTGCAAGCACAGATTCCGTAGATTACTCTGGAGAGGGTAAGATCACGATCTTTTTCTTGGTAAGCTGGCCTCAGCATATAAGTTATCCTGGGAAGTTTGAATACTTGGCTTAGTTGATTCTGCTTCACTCACCAGAGACTTTCCACGGCTGCATATCTTTTACCCCCAACTAATAGAACTTGGGTCTCAGTTGATAAAATTTCTGGTCTCTGTTCATAGACCATGTTGTCTGCTCTTTTTAAAAATTCCAAGAGAGATTGAATTCTTCTATTGTTTCACTCTGAGGGTGGGTATCAGAATTGTTCCTTGTATATCTGAGGCTTTATTTCATTAAGATATTGATGTCTAAACTTTTTTGACTATACATGTTTAATTAGACATTTTGGAGTGTTCATCAGTACTTGTACGTGTATTGATATACTTGTCCTACTGTACTAATATATTAATGTCCATTATATAACATATATAACATTTTTATGAATATATTTTAGAAGAAGCTATAGATAACAAATGATATTACACTATAAAAATTATCAATTGTACAAGAGCTTTTTTGGAGTTGCAGTTTGATTAATTATACTTATTTTTGAAAATTATATCTTGGCATTTTGCTACAATTTGGTTCCAAGGGGAGTTTATTTTGATGCTTAATTTTAATGGCACTCATGGATGAAAGCCATAACTCAAGGAAGATAATGTATATTTAAAAGATTTTATTTATTTATTTGACAGAGATCACAAGTAGGCAGAGAGCCAGGCAGAGAGAGAGGGAAGCAGGCTCCCCACTGAGCAGAGAGCCCGATGCAGGGCTTGATTCCAGGACTGTGAGATCATGACCTGAGCCAAAGGCAGAGGCTTTAACCCACTGAGCCACCCAGGTTCCCCAAGATATGTATATTTAAATGGAAGAAATTCACTGTAGGCTCTACAAAACAGATTATAATCCTAGGTTTTTGTTCCTATCAGGTATACAGAGACTTTTATTGCAACTAAACTGGAACATTTCTGCCATTTTCAGTGTCTTATTCTTTTAAACCGACAGGAAGTTTTTACCTTTTAAAATATTTATCATTTGAGCTCACGAAACCTTTTTATTTGGAAAAATTTTAAAGTTTCCAGATAAGAGGGGCGCCTGGGTGGCTCAGTCCGTTAAGTGTCCCTTGGTTTCTGCTCAGGTCATGATCAGAGTCTTGAAACGAGGCTCCATGCTTGTCACAGAGTCTGGTTGAGATTCTTTTCCCCTTGTCCCTCCCCTTCTACATCTCCTCCTGTCTGCACTCTCTTTCTCTCTCTCTCTCTCAAATAAATAAATAAATAAATAAATAAATAAATAAAATCTAAAGTGTCTAGTAAGAGTTTTTTTTAAGGTACCAAATTTCATTTTTAGTTACAAATCATGATGGAAGCATTTCTAAACATCAGTTTTCTTAGCCCAAGTTTTTTTTTTTTTTTTTTTCCTTTTAATTCTGGTACAGTTAACAACATACAGTATTATGTTAGTTTCAGGTATTCAGTATAGTGATTCAGTAATTCCATATATCACCCAGTACTCATCATGACAAGTGCATTTCTTAATCCCCATCACCTATTTCACCCATTTCTCCTGGCCACCTCCCCTCTAGTAATCGACAGTCTGTTCTCTACAGTTAAGATAAGTTTGTTAGCCCAAGTTTCTTTTTGACAAACAATTTCTTACTCATTACTAAAAATGTCCCCTTTATCTAAAAAGGACAGATTAAGGGTGCTTATTTTTTTATATGACCTATCCCTTTCAGCTGCTTATAATAGAAGAGGCTTGTAACTTGTCTCATTCATAAAACATTAGTCTAAGAATGTATAACTTACCCTTAAGTATAACATTTCTTAAGGATTTAGCTGTGAATTAATGGAGAATCTCTCTATAGTATAAAAATTTTAATAGTACTTTCCCATCTTATGAAATTTACTGTAAACAGTCCACCCTTATAAAGGGTTTTCTTTTTTAAATATTAAAAGAACTGTGTTGATGACATCCTATAACTGCAAAATGTTGAAGGCAAATAAGTGGTTTAAGGGTGCCAACTCCACCACTTTATGGAATTCTCACTCTTAGGGTATCTGTCTTCAGGTGTGACTGACAGTTCAGCAGGGATACTAGTGTCAGCTTGATTAAATATTGGTGAAGTTCAATTCTTGTTTGTTTTTAGATAACAGTATACATAGTAATTCTTCATTCCTGGCCAGATATTTTGTGTATATGCCTTTAGATCTCTATACCTCCTTAAGAGACCATTTGTTTAGTATATACTTGAAGTCTCGTGGAGGTTGTTAAAAGGCTATCTATTGAAATGGTATTTTACTTAGAGGCAGCACCTTTTAATGTTATGCTGACCATTTTTTCATATTCTTCTTTTATTTTTTTATTTTTTTTAAAAACATTTATTTATTTGAGAGAGAGACAGTGAGAGAGAGCATGAGCGAGGAGAAGGTCAGAGGGAGAAGCAGACTCTCCATGGAGCTGGGAGCCTGATGCGGGACTCGATCCCGGGACTCCAGGATCATGACCTGAGCCGAAGGCAGTCGCTTAACCAACTGAGCCACCCAGGCTCCCTATATTCTTCTTTTAAAGAGTTTTTGATAAATACCTGACAAACTTTGACTTTTAAACTTCAGAAAATGTGAATATATGTAACTCATTCTAGGTACTTACATCATCCTTGACTTTATCTTAGTTTCTTACTTTTTTTTTTGTTTAGTTTTTTTTTTTCCTTTTAAATATTATCTTGTTTATCTTTTATAAGACCACTTTAAATCTGTTTTGGAACAAAGTGGAAAATAAATCAAATAATATTTAATTCTGTTTCCGAAGCCTCCCACTTTCTTTTCCAGTGATACTGACTTTTTGAAGAAATAAGACCCGATATTTCTTAGGAATGCTTCATGCTTTAGATTTTTAATATTGTTTCTTTGTGATGTTAGTTAGCTTTTTCATTCCTTTTATTTCCTGCAAATTGGAGGTTAGGATTAAAAGCTTGATTAGATTCAGGTTAAACACTTGGACAAGATGCCTTCATAGGTGAAGCTGTTTAGTTAATATTATATCAAATTAAGAAGTCTTACAGTGTTTCATTTTGTTGTTAAATTCAGTTACTGGGTTTGGCAATAGCCAACGCTGTGCTTCCTAAATACTTGAGATAGCAAGTGATCTGTAGGGATAGAACTTTGGCAACATTAAATATTAGTTCTTCATTAACTTTTCCTCTAATGGTTTTATGCAGCCATTGATGATACTTGGTAGAATCATTTGTAGTAAAGTGATGATTTTCTAATTCTATATTTTCTTTTACATTTATTTGTTGGCGTTCTTCTGGCAAAGGAAAGTTTTCCCTTATTATCTGGTTATTCTGAACTACAGTTTCTCCTGAAGAGGCAGATTAAAGGGAAAGAATGAACGTTTGATTTCAGTTCCTAGATCACATCCAGTGTCAAAGGTGGTCGATTATTTTTTGGATCTTTCCTTTTAGGTTGTCATGATGGGTACGCAGATTTTTAAAAAATTGCCTTAAATGTGTTACCCTCCCTCCCCCCCCTTTTTTTTTTTAAGATTTTATTTATTTGACACACAGAGAGAGAGAGAGAGAGAGCATGCATGCAGGCAGAAGGAGAAGGAGAAGCAGACTCCTGGCCGAGCAGGTAGCCTGATATGGGACTCAATTCCAGGACCCTGGCTGGGATCATGACCTGAGCTGAAAGTAGACACTCAGCTAACTGAGCCACCCAGGCGCCCCTATACTTTTTTTGATGCTCAAATTGTCCTTTTTATTTCATATGCTCAGATTGCCCCAGATGTAATCAGGGAGATGGAATACTTTTAAATGTATGTATTGATGTCCAGTTGTATACATTTTTGTAGGGAGAATTTACATACTTTGGCTTTGTTACAGAGGTATAGTGCTGCTTAAAGTACTTACTGACTTCCTTTTTTTATTCTGAAGTTAAATATTACTTAAATTTTGGCCTTAGGACCATATTTTCCTCTTTTACATGTGTAATTATAGTTAATTTCTTGATGAAAGATTTCCTAATAAGCAGCTTTACAAAAGTATATCTAATGTGTAAAAAGTCATCTTGATAGGTGATCTGTTGATAGAGTTTGGTGGGAAAATTTATCTAGGTTTAAGGTTTAACATAGATAGAAATTCTTTAAATAAATTTGATACACTTTGGTCACAGAATTGTCAAATAAATGACCTTGACTAATGGACAAGCAATATTAAGTTTTTTAAAAATACATTTTTTAAAGATTTTATTCATTTATTTGAGGGAGAGCGTAAGTGGTGGGTGGGGCTGAAGGAGAGGGAGAAGTAGACTCTCTGCTGAGCAGGGAGCCTGACACAGGGCTTGATCCTAGGACCTCAGAATCATGACCTCAGCTGAAGACAGATGCTTAATGGACTGAGCCACCCAGGCACCCCGATATTGGCTTTAATAGAGAAACACCAATGTGATGATGTTTTATGAAAGTAATTATCCCATGTAAGACAGTCTCCAAGAAAGAGGTAGTTTTAAAATGATTTTTTAAAAAACTATTTTGAGTGGGTCATTTTCTAAAATATGTTACATAACTTTTTTTTTTTTTAAATATCAATGTAGCGAACATGAATTTAGTAACTGTTGATTGAATTATCTTAGGAAACAAATTATTACATCATTCAGTATTAGTGGTATCCTTAGGTACTGTTTTAGTAGGTAGGGCTTTTGGTCCCTTCATTAATTGGACCTAAGACAAATATACTTGGGGAAAAAACTCTTTTTAATGATTTACTTTTCCTTTTTAAATAATACCTTTGGAACTTTGGATTTTTTTTTAAATCTTAGGGAAATGAAATTAAAAATACATGAAATAAAAGTAGGGGGTGCATGCTTGTAAATAAAGTTGCATGTATGTAACACAGACAAAAATAAACTTTATAAAGTAGTTTTTCACTGAGGCCTGCTATTTACTTTTCCTTAGGAAGGGCTCTAGAATTAGAATCTTAACTGAAATGAACTTGATAAGGACTCACCCAGTCCAGTTTATTTGTAAGAGCCTGGGAGACTTACTGAAATGACAGAAAGTGTGTACTGACTTTTCAACCTACATTATCAAATGTAATATATGTTTTACTATATATACAGTTGCTTGAAGACTAAATACATACAGTATTCATGTTTTGCTCATTAAGTCAAGACCTTTACCTAGGTATATTTAAGCTTGGCGGATATTTTCTTGTTTTTTTTCTCGTGTTTTTCAAGTTGTAATAATTCTCTTATGTATTCTAAATTCATTGCAGAGTTGACAGGTTTTTTTAAGTCATATATTTTTTTTAAAATTTTCAGTGTTATTGAGTTATAATTGGCATATAAAATTGTTAAGACATATAGAATGTATATCATGGTAATTGGATATATGTATACTTTGTGAAAGGATTCCCCATCTAGTTAATTAATACATCATCACCTGATACATTCATGTTCATACATTTTTTTTTGTAAGAATATTTTATCTCTCTTATTAAGTTTCAGTTATGGAATAAAATATCAATTATAGACATTGTATTTTACATTAGATCCTCAGATCATATTCATTTTATAACTGGAAGTTTGTACCCTTTACCAACCTCAATCTCTCCCTATTTCCCCCACCCCCTAGTATCCACATTTTTACAGTCTGTTTCTGTAAGTTTGACTTTTTTTTTTTTTTTGACTCTACATATTAGTGATACCATGTAGTATTTGTCTTTCTCTTTCTCTTGACTTATTTTCACTTAGCATAGTATTCAGGGTCCATCCATGTAATCCCCAATGTCAGGATCTCCTATTTTTCTCATGGCTGCATAATATTTCGTTGCATGCCTGTCTATCTGTCTTTATATCTACATACCACACTATCTAAATATATAGACACCACATCTTTATCCACTCATTGATGGACACTTCAGTTTGTGTATCTTAGCTATTTCGAATAATGCTGCAAACATGGGAGTGCAGATATTTCTTTGATATCCTTTTTTTGTTTGGTTTGGATATGTACCCAGAAGTGGATTGTTGGATCATATATCAGTTCTATTTTTAGTATTTTGAAGACTCTGTACTGTTTTCCATAGTGCCTATACCAATTTATGTTCATACCAACAGTGAACAAGTGTTACCTTTTCTCCACATCCTCACTAACACTTGTTATTTTTTTGTCTTTTTGAAGACAGCCATTCTAACAGGTGTGAGGTGGTGATTTATCATGGTTTTGATTTGCATTACTCTGATGATTAGGGGTGTTGAACACCTTTTCTTCATATACCTATTTATTTGTATGTCTTCTTTGGAAAAATGCTTATTCAGTTCCTCTGCCTATTATTTCATTGGATTGTTTTTGCTATTGTGTGAGTTCTTTACATACCTTAGATATTAGTCCCTTTTTAGATATATGATATACAGATATTTTCTCTCATTCTGTAGGTTGCTGTTTCATTTTGTGGATGGTTTTCTTTGTTGTGCAGAAACTTTTTAGTTTGATGTAGTCCCCCTTATATATTTTTGCTTTTGTTGCCCTTGTGTTTGGTATCGAACTGAAAAAAGTATTGCCAAGGCTTATATGAGGAATCTACCCTCTATATTTTCTTCCAGGAGTTTTATGATTTCATGTCTTATGTGCTAGTGTTGAATTCATTTTGAGTTGATTTTTGTATGTGGTGTGGGATCTCAGAGGTGCACTTTTATTCTTTTGCATGTGGCTATCCAATTTTCCCAACACTATCTATTGAAGAGAATATCCTTTCTCCATTGTATATTCTTGGCTCTGTTGTCATAAATTAATTGCATTAATTATTATGCAAATAAATCATTATGCAAGCAAATAATTATGCAAATAAATTATACACGTATGGGTTTATTTCTGGGCTCTCTATTCTGTTCCATTGATCTGTGTGTAGTTTTTTTTGCCAGTACCATATTGTTTTGATTGCCATAGCTTTGTAATGTAGCTTGAAATCAGGGAGTGTGATGCCTCTAGCTTTGTCCTTTTTTCTCAAGGTGGTTTTGGTTATTTGGGGTCTTTTATCGTTCCGTAGGAATTTTAGGATTGTTTGTTCTATTTCTGTGAAAAATGCCATTGGAATTCTGATAGGGATTGCATTGAATCTGTAGATTGCTTTGGGTAGTTCGGAAATTTTAACATTAATTCTTCTTTTTTTTTTTTTAAGATTTTATTTATTTATTTGACAGATCATAAGTAGGCAGAGAGGCAGGCAGAGAGAGAGAGGGAAGCAGGCTCCCTGCTGAGCAGAGAGCCCGACCTGGGGCTTGATCCCAGGACCCTGAGATCATGACCCGAGCCGAAGGCAGAGGCTTTAACCCACTGAGCTACCCAGGCGCCCCTAACATTAGTTCTTTTTATGGAGCCCAACACAGGGCTTGAGCTCATGACCTTGAGATCAAGAGTCTGACCCTTAACTGACTGAGTCACGCAGGCACCCCTAACATTAATTCTTCTAATTCAAGATGGAACATCTATCCATTTATTTGTGTCTTCTTCCTTTTTTCCATCAGTGTCTTACAGTTTTCAGTGTACAGATCTTTTACCTCCTTTGTTAAACTTATTCCCAAGTATTGTATTCTTTTTGAAGCAGTTGTAAATGGAAGGTTATGTCTTTAATCTGTAAGTAATATACATGGCCAAAGTTCCTTTTAGAGACTTCATCAGTTCTACTCTTCAGGGGATTTAGTTCCTATGCATACATCCTGGAAAAAAAGCTACTAATTGTATCTTTTTGAGTGAGTAGGTTTTTGTTGTTGTTTGGTTGTTCCATGGCGGGATATTTCTGATTTTTGTTTTTTAAACTGGTAGCATTCTTACTCTGAGTCCTGCAAGGGGTCACAGTGCAAGGTGTCAATCAACACTACTGTGCTGAATGAAGTAGAAGTGTTCTATTCTGTTTCTCTGCTTGCTAAGGGTAATTTCCTGATTAGAGTCTTGTTTAAGGTAGAGGTTCTAATATCTTGAGATGGAAACTTGGGAACAGTCATGTTTTTATGTAGTTCATTCAAACTGTGTTTAAGGTTGAACACTATGTTCAGGTGTGTTCTAGGAATTAGGGATATATTAGAAAGCAGGACAAATTCCTGCTCTCATGGAATTTACATTTTATTTTATATTGTTTATAATGTCATTAAAAGTCTTTTTTGGGCTGTTACAGATCAGAGATATTAATTGTTTAAGTGTTACCTACTGAAAGATACATAATCCTTTAAGAACTTTTTCTTGGCTTCATTTCTCTTTGGTTTTCTCATATATGAGTAAAAGCAAACCAAATGTGATAGAACAAAGTGCATAACTGGAATCTGATTCATTGAAATGGGAAACTCAGTAAATAATGGTAAGATACATATTACAGGATGGTTAAATCACATTTTTTTCAAAAAAGTTTTGTTTTATGGAATCTCATTAAATAGCATTCTGGGCATCAGGAGCTTATGGCATAATCCACAGTGTGAGGTATAATGATTTGCTTTGGCATAAAAATGATTGGTACTCTCTGTTTATTTAATAAATATTTATTGCATACCTATCAGGTACCAGACTGTTTTCACTGCTGGAGAGTACAGTTTTGTCTGAGACAAATAAAGCCCCTGTCCTCGTGGAGCTTACAAAAAGTGTAATATATAATAGAAAATATCTGGTTGTTTGGTGCTGGTGGCCATGGTTTATTTGAGTTGGGCTGGTCAGAGGTTTCAATGTGGAGGTAACATTAAAGAAGCAGCATTCTGGGTGCCTGGGTGGCTCAGTTGGTTGAGTGACTGCCTTTGGCTCAGGTCATGATCCCGGGGTCCTGGGATCGAGTCCCACATCAGGCTCCCAGCTCCATGGGGAGTCTGCTTCTCCCTCTGACCTCCCCTCTCATGATCTCTCACTCTGTCTCTCTCTCTCTCAAATAAATAAATAGAATCTTAAAAAAAAAAAAAAAAGGCAGCATTCTTAGAGACTTGTAGTGGCCAGCCTTTGAAGTTCCTGGGTTCCTGAGTAAGTGAAATACATCCATGTAGAGAAAGAGCAAATGAAAAGTATTCATTAATTTAAGTGGTGATTAGTTAGTCCTTTTGTCAGATTAAAGTAATCCACTGTTAATAAGTACCTCTAGTATCCCCTTAGATTGTGATTACATGATTACATTCACACTTAGTTTTTCACAATTGATAGAATATGTAGATGAACAGTGAAACACAAATTTCCCCCTGTGCTGTCCCACCAAAAAAGAAAAAAAAAAGCTAAGAAATAAAAACAAAATTTAGATAATCAGAAGCAATCCTTAAGCAACTAAGTACTCCCCAGTACTCCCTAAACACTCAAGCTCATATTAACAGTGTTTACATGGTCACTAAGTTTACCAGAGTTAGGTGTGGGCTGCCAGTTGCTTTCTTCTCTACACTTGTTTTTAGAAGAATGGGATGGAGCTAATCCATGTGAAAATTTGTTATGTGCATCCCCCCCCCCAAAGGTTTATTTGTTATAAAGAGAGCGTGAGCAGGCACAAGCCATGGGAGTGTTAGGCAGAGGGAGAAGCAGGCTCCCCCGTAAGCAAGGAGCCTGATGCAGGACTAAGTCCCAGGACCCTGGGATTATGACCTGAGCCAAAGGCAGACGCTTAACAGATTGAGCCACCCAGGTGTCCCTGTTACATGCATTTTGATATTTTCCTTAATTTCATAATAAATATTTCCTGGTTAGTTTAAAAAAAAAAAAACCTTTGGTATGATTTTAGTCCTTATATCCTATATTTCGATACATATTTAGATATTTATGAAATTAGGTTTTCATGTTTTGAAACATAGGTTTTTATTTTTTCCATAGGCATGATTTGTAGGTAACATGATGAGGTATCCACTGTAGTTATTGTTTTATTTGTGCTTGGTAGAATTGAAGTCTAAAAAGGGCATATATATATACACACTCTGTCAAAGTCTTTTTTTTTTTTTTTTAAGATTTTATTTATTTATTTGACAGCGAGCGAGCCTAAGCAGGGGGAGCAGTAGGCAGAGGGAGAGGGAGAAGCAGGCTCCCTACTGAGCAACGAGCAGCATGTGGGCTGGGATCAAGACCTGAGCCACCGAGGCGTGCCTGTCAGTCGTTACAATTGAATTTCATTGTTATCACACATCATGGAAGTTCATTTTACATACATTTGCATATTTGTCATATATTTACATTACCCTCTTCTTTTGCCCTTTGCTTGCACAAAACTCGTGGAAAGAATTTTCTGTGCTATCTCCAGTATCTTTCCTCCAAAATCTGATTTTGCTCTACCTACTCCACAGGGTTATAATTACTATCACTCTACCAAGGCCATTGTTCTTTTCTTCTGTCAGTGGTACTTAACTCAGTTGATCTCAGCCTTTTGAAATGATCTATTCACTTGATTGGTTTATAGCTTCCTTCCTTATTCTTTTGCCTTCCTGTCTTCTTTCTCTCAGTTTCTTTTGATACTCCTAGTCATTTTCCTGACCTAAACACTGGAGTATCTCAGGGTTCAGATTTTAGGTATCTTCTCTCTTCCTACTTCTTGTTGTGCTGGTTTAATCCAGTTTTATAACTTAAAAAACTCTTCATGGGGTGCCTGGCTTGCTCAGTTGGCAGAGCATGTGACTCTTGAACTTGGTTCTAAATTTGAGTCCTACGTAGGGTGTAGAAATTAAAATCTTAAAAATATACTCTTTATAATTAAGCTTATATCTGTATCTTTCTAGATATTTATCTATATCTTTAGTCTCAACTTAAACTTGGATGTCTATCGGGCATCTTAAGCTTAATATCGAAAACTGAACTGTTAATGCTTTCTTTCATTCCCTCCACCAGTTCCCCTAGTACCACTTCTTCAATAGTCTTTCCCATCTCTGTAAATAACAACTCTCTGAGTTGCATGGCAAAACACTTGGGAGTCGTTATTTACCTATCCTTTTCTTTCACATTTTGATATTCAGTTGGTCAGCAGCTTTTGTTGGCTTTTATTTTTAAAATATATCCAGAATCTGACTACTTAGACTTCTCATTTTCTCACTACCACTGTGGTCTTAAGCCATTACCATCTCTCACCTGGATTATCCCATTAGCCTATAAGTGGCTTTCCAGCTTCTGCGGTTGGGGATTTGTTACAGTCTGTTCTGAAAAGAGCACCAAAAGTAATCCTTTACAACGTTAGGTCATATCACCCTTGTGTTCATAGTGCTCTGGTAACTTTCTATTTCACACAAAGAAAAAAAGCTACAGTCCTTGTGGCCTAGACCCTTCTTAGTTTCCCCTGATACCTCTGTAATTTTATCTGCTATTTCCTCCTCACTTTCCCTGATCTAGCCACACAGACCACCGTTCATTCTGTTCTGACATCCTAGGCATGTTTCTTCTTTAGAATCCAGGTATTTGAATATGCTTCTAGATAGCTGTTTCCGCAACTTGTTCAGGTTTTTGCTGCAAAGTCATCTCAGCATTGTTGTCCCCCGGCCCATTCTAGACTATACAGTGTTGTTTTGGGAATTAAAAAAAGACTTGGAGAGCAGACAGGGGCATGGATATCAGTCTATACTTTTCCTTTGGGCCCAAAGCTATTGTGAAGAAACAACCAATGCAAGTATCCTTGGCTATCCCTGGCTTTCCCTGGCTATTCTGTTTAAAATTACAAACCATCCTTTGTTCCCTTCTCCATACTCTGTATTACTTTTTCCTTTTAAGTGTTAAGACTTATCTAACAGGATGTATGCTTGTCTCACTCTCATTAAAATGAAGCTTCCATTTCATGGAAACCGTTTTCAAAAAAATTTTTTTAAAGATTTTATTTTTTGGGGCACTTGGGTGGCTCAGTGGGTTAAAGCCTCTGCCTTCAGCTCAGGTCATGATCTCAGGGTCCTGGGATCGAGCCCTGCATCGGGCTCTCTGCTCGGCAGGGAGCCTGATTCCCTCACTCTCTCTGCCTGCCTCTCTGACTACTTGTGATCTCTGTCAAATAAATAAATAAAATCATTTTAAATAAATAAATAAAATCTTAAAAAAAAATTTTACTTATTTATTTGACAGAGCACAAGCAGGGGGAGTGGCAGGCAGAGGGAGAGGGAGAAGCAGGTCCCCGGCTGAGCAAGGAGCCCAGTCTTGGACTTGATCCTAGGACCCTGGGATCATGGCCTGAGCTGAAGGCAGATGCTTAACCAACTGAGCCACCCAGGCACCCTAAAAATTTTGTAATTTATGGAAAAGAGCAAAGCAGTAAGAATAGTGTAATGAATCTACATGTACCTCTTACTTAGCTTAAATAGTTAATAGCTGGTTTTATTTCATTCATTTATACCCTACTCACTTCTTCTTACCTACCCCTCTGCTCCAAGATTACTTGAAGACCTCTCAGAAGTCGTATAATTTCATCTGTAAGTATTTCCGTATGTATCTTTAAAATACAAGAATTCTTGGGGTGCCTGAGATGTTCAGTTGGTTAAGTGTCTGCCTTCGGCTCAGGTCGTGATCCTGGGGTACTGGAATCGAGCCCCACATCGTGTTCCCTGCTCATTGTGTAGTCTGCTTCTCCCTCTCCTTTTGTGCCACCCCCCAAAATTGTGTTCTCTTTCTCTCTCAAATAAAGAAAATCTTAAAAAAAAAAAAAAAGAATTCTTTATTTTAAAAAAATAGCCACAATAATATTATCCAGCCTAAAACGTTTAAAGATAGTTCTTAATATTTTCAAGTGTGCAGTCCATCAGCCTTCAGTTTTACCCAGTTCCCTAAATATTTTTTTTTTAAAAGTATGAATTGGAATTGAAATAAGGTCAATATATTAAGTTGGTTAGTGTGTAAGTATATATCAGTCTATGTAAATTCCCTCTCATCCCCTTTCTTGATATTTATTTGAGGAGACCAGGTCATTTCATTTTAAATATTCTGTATCATTGGTCTCTAGAATAATCTAGGCCAACATGTGATATATAGTAGGTACTAAGTAAATGTTTTTAAAGGAATTAACAGGAAGGTAAGTAATTTATAGTATTCTAGGATGGAATTAAAAATTTTTAGGGAATGATTACAATCTCACTTTTACATTAGCTTGATAGACTGTTAATTGAAAATAAGAAATTATTTAGACAGTTGAGAAGGGGTCAGATGCAGGGTGCTTACGACAACAGAAAGTTATTTGAAAAAATCTGCCAAAATTCATTAATAATTGTTACCATTTAAGATCTTATTATTTGCACACCAAACACTGTAGAAGTTATGTTAGTTAATTCAGTTTTCACAGCAACCTTTCAGTTCAGGGTTCAATGTCTTCATTTTCCCAGTGTGTTTTTGAAGTTTAGTGGGAGAGGTGGTTCCTGGGCATTAATGTTTTTATTAACAGACTTTATAAAACTAGAGACAACTCTTTAAAACCATTTGGATGTATAACTTTGATAAAAAAGAAAAATATAAAGAGGCACCAATAATACTACTAACCTCTACGTAGAAAACATTTGTCTAGTGTGTGTCTTTCTAGTTTCTTTTTCTAGAACTATTTTTTGTGAGATGGATTAGAAAATGTGAAAAAGAACAAAGGGGAAAATCTCTGAAATAACCATTATTAGCATTTTGGTGTATGTTTTTTGGTGTGTGTGTGTGTATGTGTGTGAGAGAGAGTGAATGTGAATATAAAGCTTGGAAGACAGTTATACCATATATAGTTCTTTCCCTCATATAATGCCTGTTTAGCATATTGAAGACTGAAGATCTGCAGTGAAAAAACTCTTCCAATTTGCTTTAACCCAGTGTCTTTTATACATATTTGATAGAAAATCGCCTTTCCAAAACATACTGATAAGTTTTACCCAAAGTATGAAGTTGAGTTTGGCAAACGTTGAAGTATTTGTGCACACTTAAATATAAAACTTCAGAGTGTTTTAAATTACAGCTGAAAGGATGCATAATTTGATAGTATTGGAGTAACTGAAGACAACATTCTGAAGGAAAATTAGCTTAGAGTGACACCAAATAATAATAAAATAAGGTAAACAAGGGAAAATACTTGTATCAAATAGGTAACATAGATATTACAGAAAGAATTCATATACATTATAGAGAAAAACACCATATCTGAGTGGGGGAGGAGGCAGAGCTAAAGAAATACAAAAAGACAGTATACACATCTGAAGTGTTCAAGGTTTTTTAAGTAACTGTTTCTTTTAAAAATCTGGAACTCAATGCCAGTGAGGTTTTATTAACGCAAAGCTCTTTGTGCTGTCAAAATTCTTTATAATCTTTATGGAAAGACATAAGATGAGATATATAAAATAGTAAAATATGTATATTTTCATTCTTTGACACAGCCAAAGAATGAAACCTATGTTTTAAGTTTATTATAAAGAAAGAATTGAAGGGAAAAAAAGATATGTGTGCATGATAGCAATATTTATATTTTTCAAATTAGGAACATCTAATATCTAAAATGATAAATTCTCAAAATGGTTCATTTTGTGTAACATACAACTTGATGTATATCACACCACCACTTCTAGGAGTGAATGGATGAATCATCCATGAAGGAAAGAACTCTTATTGAAGGGAGTCTTAAGTAGAGGCTGCGTGGTATTCTGCAATATTAGAGGAAAAAGCTCTGGTGCCTCTGTTAGGAGAATATAACCATATAATTTCTTTTTCTACTTCAAACGCAAGTCCTGTAAATAGATACCTAACCTTTATTGGAACGTTGCAACATCATGCTTGCTCTTTAGGTTTATCTCAGGTCTGATATTTAATGCCAACTTTTATAATAGAGGAAATAATTGTAGTTGAGGAGATAAAAGCAGTAGAGTTTGGCCTTTGTACTGCCAGTGTGAATTAAGGGATGTCAGATGTGAAGAATTTCCTACTGTACTTGTGTGTGTGTGTGTTTTTTAATATGGTATTAAAGTGATTTAAACTAATCCTGGTTGTTGAGAAATTCAGTAAGTTTAACTCCAAATCATTTGGTTTTATTTTCTTTATCTCATTTAACTCCTCTTCCCAGAAAGATAGATTGGAAATAATTTGGAATAAAGTAATATTAGTGTCAGGAGGACTTTACATAGACTTGACTGGTGCCAAAGAACTCAGCAGATTTAATTAGGTCCATTTGTGGATAGGGATGGGAGGAATTTTAATGTGATCTGAATTCAAGCTCAAGGATTTCTGAGTATGATGATAGATTTTATGCCAAAATTTCAAAATGACAGTGACATCTAATTCTGGAATCTGGGAGGGAGGAAAAAGTATATAGTTTCTTTCTGTATGTCATGACCATACACTTCTGTCCTTAAGAATCCAGGTCCTTAAATTATTTTGGTAACTCAAAGTTCCCATTTTAGTGAATTTAAAAAGCTGGATATCAAATACTGAATCTTGGTTGGTCTTGTGGCAGAAGGAGGGGGAAATATGGGAGGTCCCTGAGAATAGGCAGTGTTCTGAAAAGAGCCCAGATTCTCCTTTATTTATATTTATTTTCTTAGCAGAAGGATCAAACTCTTTAAAAAATATGAATACCTAATTGGGAGGGGTTTGCCCTAGAGTATTCATTCTGCACTGTGAATTACTTTAGTCAGATGAATGCAATTTATTTCAGAAGAAAGAAATATCAGAAACTTTTTAAAATTTTATTTGTTCTAGGGGTAGTTGAAGAAAAGCAGTGAGGGAGAAGGAATACATAATTTTTGATGGTGGGTACATGGGATGGGGAGAGACTGAAACAGAAGTAAACAGTAAATATAGGGCTTTCTAAGTGCCAGATACTGTTTCAAGCCTTTTATACATATTACTTTAATCATCACAGTAGCCCTCTGACCCACTAGTATTTTCTCCATTTTATTGAAGAATTTGAGGCACAGAGAGGTTAAGTAGGTGCTTTACTTGTTGGGTCCCTTGTTCACATGAGAGCCCTGGAAATGTTAGAGACCATGTAGAGCTTGATTTAATATAAAGCTGGGCTTTTGAGGTGAAGGAAATGTATGTGTTGCCAGATAGAGCAGGAGTACAAAAAAGGCTGTGTTCTTGTGTTCTTGGAAATCTCAACTCACAAATAGCTCAGATGAAGCTGAGGTATTCTAATTGTAGGTTGACGTAGGAGGTTTTTGTATGATGATGGGACCTCAAAACATCACTTACCTTCAAAGTTATTTTCCAGCACACACAAACAGGCTGGGGTCTTTGTTGATTTTCCCTTCTTCCCCTTTCCTCTTTCTACCTCCTGCCCTCCACTGTTTTTTTGCCACATTCTCTCTCCCTTCCCATTCCCTCATCTCTCTTTTGGTAGAGGTGATTCTCCCTACCACACCTCCCTCCATTTCCCCTTTCCCATGTGTCACTTATATAGAAAAATCATCTTTTGTCCCTTTTAACTTCCTTTAATTGATTTCCCCCCTTTCTGTCTTTTACCATTAAACTTCCTAAAAATAAAAGAGACTGTAGTTGTCATTCTTTACTCATGCATTTTTTAACCTCTTGTCATCTGATTCTCTGCTTCTCTGTGTCAAATTAGTGGATTTTTTCTCCATTGTTTTCTCTTGTAGCATTAACCTTCCTGATCCTACTTCACTGAAATTTTCCTTACCCTTTTTTTGTGTGTGATACTGTATTATCTTGATGCTTCTTTTGCCTGCTCTTTTTCTTTGTATCATCAGTATATATCCAAAAAGTGAAGTCAGCACCTCACTTCCAAGTTTGTTCTTTCTGGATGTGAGGGCGATCTGGTTGTGACATCTGTCACCCCATTGATCGCTAGGGTTGATTCGGCTGATCTGGCTGGCTAGGCGGGCGTCCCCTTCCTCCCTCACTGCTCCATGTGTGTCCCTCCCGAAGCTTTGCGCTCGGTCGAAGAGGACGACCTTCCCCGATAGAGGAGAGGACCAGGACTGTTCTTTGGTCAAGGGTATACGAGTAGCTGCGCTCTCCTGCTAGAACCTCCAAACAAGCTCCCAAGTTTGTTCTTTCCAACTTATCTCTTTCTGTTATTGAAAACATTTTTCTCTCACTCATCAACATTTAAATTTTCCTGACTCTTTCTTTTCCCTCGTTCTTTTGCTCAGCAAATAATTCTGGAGTGCTTCCTGTATTACCAGGTCATTATTCTAGGTTCTGGAGTTTCAGCAACAAATAAAGAGATAGAGTTCTGACTTGTAGAGCTTATGTTCTGGTGGAGAAGATAGTTAAACAGATACTTAAATCAGGTAGTGTGAAACATGTTTTAAAGAATAAAGTACACTGAGCATCAGTAGGCAGTGATGGGAATATGTGCTGTTTTGGGTAAGATTGTTATGAAAAGTTTATCTGAGATGGTGATATTTGGGTATAACTTAGAGTGAGCCACGTGGAAATGTGGGAGAAGAGCACCCCAAGCAGAGAGACTAGCGAGTACAAAGACCCTGAGATGATCTTTGCCTCTCCCATATCCGGAAAGGCCAGTGTGACTAGAGTAGAGTGAGTCATAAATCGGTAGGTGAAAAGTCACAGAAGTTGGCCTGGGAAGATCTTAGGATCCTGTGGGCCCTGGCTAGGATTTTGGATATAAATATAAGTGCGGTGGTAGAGTTTGGAGGGTCTTGAACAGAAAAATGGTAACAAGATAGGACTTCATATTTTAGAAGGATCACAGTGATGACTCTATGGGTGTATGTGGGGTATGTCAGTAGAAGAACCTGGGACGCTATTATGGTATAGTTGAGATGATGGTAATTTGTAGTAGGATGTTAGCTGTGAATGTGGTAAATGGTCAGAAGTGATAGATTTTATATTTTTAAAGATTTATTTATTTTTGTTTTTTTAAGAAAAGACTTTATTTGTTTATATGACAGAGAGAGAGAGAGCACAAGCAGGGGGAGCAGGAGAGGGAGAAGCAGGACCCTGGGATCATGACCTGAGCTGAAGGCAGGCGCTTCATCAACTGAGCCACCCAGGCACCCCAAGATTTCTTTATTTTAGAGGATGGAGAGTGTGTGTGCATGAGCTGTGGGGAGGGGGGAGAGAATCCTCAAGCAGAGTCCAGTGCGGGGCTCCATCCCAGGACCCTGAGATCATGACTTGAACTGATATCAAGAGCTGGTCTGCTTAACTGACGGAGGCACCCAGGTATCCTGAGTGATTATGTTTTTCGATAGAACTAGCAGGATATGCTGATCAGTTGGATGTGGTACATGGAGAGAGAGAAGCTAAGGATAGTTCTAGAGTTTTAGGTTTGAACAGGTGGGTGAATGGAGGTCCCATGACCAGGAATACCTTATGAGGGACAGTTTTATTGAGGAGGGATGGGTGGAAGCAGTGTTTATTTTCAGTAGGTTAAGCTTGAAATACCTGTTAGACCTCGTTGAGATACCAAATTATATTCTTCCAAAGGTTAGATGTGAGCTTGGGCCTGGAGAAAATAATTTTGGGAGTTATCCAAGTATAAGTGGTACTGGATGAGATCATTTAGTGGGGTTTGAGTGTAGATAAGAAAGAGATGGAAGGATTGAACCCTTAAGTCCTCCATTGTGTAGACCTCTGCAAGAGAAGAAAGCTGTATCAAAGGATACTGAGAAGTAGCTGGAGAGAGGAAAGATGTGTGATGTTCAAAAGCTAAGTGAGGAGAAAGGGATTCAGAAAGGAGAAATGGGTCAGCTATGTCAGAAGCTGCTAGGACAGGGAGTAATCTAATAATTGACCTTTGGATTTGGCTTGCTAAATCCCATTGATTTTTGCTTTGCAGTATAGCCCTAAAATCCAGACAATACCTTTTCACTCCCTGCCAACACTGTTGATCAGGCTTTAATTACCCTTCTTCTGGACTGTTTTCCTCTTTTGAGTTCTTCCTTTCTCTCCTGATTACAATACAGAATACCTGCTGATTGTAAAAAAAAAGTTGGAAAACACAGAGACAGTATAATAATGATGTAGAAAACTTGAATTCCTTATCTACCTTACCACTAGAGATAATCACTGATAACACTCCAGTCCTTTTTTTCCCTGTCCATTTTTATCTGTGCATATTTGTAGTGCATACATTGTATATATGCTTTTATATAAAATTGGGATGAAAAGTAGTCTTAAATTTTACTTTTTTAAATATTAAATTTTTTTTGAGAATGTGTGTGAATGTGTGACAGCATAAGTATTTCATCATGGCGAAATAGCCTTCTAATTGAACTTTCCACCCATTTTCCCCTAATTATATCTTAAGTGAGTCCTGATGAATTTTCCTTAAATACATTCTTCTCTGAGCTTTTAGTGCGTAGGTTAGTGATTGAAACATAGACTATTTTTGAGAGTAATACATGAATATAGCAGGAAATCTGGAAAACAGGAAACCAATATATTATCTTTTATAGAATAGCTATTATAATTTTCATCTGTTTCCTGCTAATCTTTTTTTCTGTTTGTCTAAATGTACATACACATGCATTTTGTTTTTTACTAACAGATCACAGTGTGTTTTCTGGCCAACTTTTTTCCATAATTTATTCTATTTATAATTTATTGGTCAAAGTATATAAGTAGTTTCATTATTCTGTTTGTTGTCAAAGTGCTCTTCAAAAAGATTGTACTATTTGAAAGTATATTTATAAAGAATTTTGTTCTCTTTAAATTTTAGGATAGACCACTATCTTGTTGAGCTCTTTTAATTGAAGTTCTTCTTGGATACAAAGATGAGGACTAGATAACTTCTTGAGGTTCCTTCTAACCCCTAGGATGAAGATAATAACTAACATTTGTATAGTGCTCTAAAGTTTACAAAGTGAGTTCTCATACATCATCTCACTTGATCCTCACAACAGCTCTGTGAGGTAGGTAGGACAGGTATTGTTATTCTCATTTTAGAGATAAACTGAAAGAGAGGTTAAGTGACTTGGTCAAGTTTTATTTAAGTGTTTTAGCTGGGATTTGAATCCAGGCCTTCTGATCTAAATAATCACAATCTCTTTACAAGATTTCATACAGCTGCACATTTAGAATTGCTATATGTCAGCTAGTTAAGTAAAATAAATTTTTTATATACAGAAATAAACCCAATGACAGTATAAATACGATATTTATATTTTCTTCAACATCCCCCAATCCTTTTCCATATCTCCCCCTCCCCATTAAATGAAATGCTCTCTCTTTTGACTGGAAGGTCACTTAATTATATAGCTATACACCTACCATTTTACCTGGCATTTGGGAGAGGGGGAAGTTAAACGTTTTTCATTTCTCTCTGTGTATATTTTTTTTGCTATTGCTTAAAGGTGTACCTGTATTACTTTCTGTACATGTAGCATAAAGTCTTTAAGTAATAGAATTATACTTCGAACTGGAATCTTTTTGGGTCTAGCATGTACTTAGAATCACAAGTTTTTCCGGGTATTAAAATTTTATACTACTTTAACTAAAATTAGGATAATTGAGTATTTCAGGTATAGTTGCTTACAGTGTTCACAGAGGTACATTGAATAATAAGTGAGAATGACAGTAGAGGTCAAATCAGGAACAATTATAGCTAATCTACTCTTTGACTAGTTACCTCATAAGGTAGCAGTTTGTAAATCTGAATTGGGAGCTTGGTAGTGGCAGTATCACATAATAGAAATAGACCTAGATTTTCAAGACTGTGTAGTATTAGTATTGCATTAAAATGTCTCACAGTGTTTTCTGTAACTGCTTTAAATACTTAAGATATTCAATATTTTTAAAAATTAATTTTCTTGTTTTTGTTTTTTCTCTAGTTGTTGGTCTTGACGATATTATGGATGAAGGAGTTGTTAAAGAAAGTGGCAATGATACCATTGATGAAGAAGAACTGATTTTACCCAACAGGAACTTGAGGGACAAAGTGGAAGAAAATTCAGTGAGATCACCAAGAAAATCACCTCGTTTAATGGCACAAGGTAATCTTCCAGAGAGGTTGAGCTAAAAAATCTAGCTAGGAATAGATGTGATAGTTTGTAAACTCGCTAAGCAGAGATGGTATTTTCATCATGTTTGCTAATCTGAGTATTTTGATAATAATGAATTTTGAGACTATATCAGTTTGTTGGTATAATATTTAAAAATTTTTATTGAAACTATATATTTATAAAATTTGAAGGATTGACTGATTCTATAAGTTTGTAATGCCTATTTGCTTTTTCCCAGAGGAAATCATTAATAACTTTCTCAGCTGGTTTTACTAAGTTTTTGGTATTTACTTCCATGTCTCTGAGTAACATATATATATTTGCTACTTTTTGATTATTCAGATGTGTAGGTATTTATTGATTTCCCACTCCAGGTCTGAGCTTAGTGTTTGTCTTCTTGTCCTCATCTCACAAAAGTATATTTTCTCATCTTCTAAAAAGTAATTTTGTTAGGTCAATAGTAATTGTTTATGTTATTGTGACTATATGTGCTGTTAGAGATGATTGATTTTAGTAAACTAAGGTTACTTTTTTCCTATACAACTTTTTGTCTTTCTGTTTTAGTAATTGTTTTTGTTGTTTATTTGCTTACAGTTTTGTACATTTGTACACACAGGTTTCTTTGTACATATCAGTAATAACACCTCAACTACTCTACTAGTTGTCTAAATCTTTCCTAAAAATACGTGTGCATATCAGATACTCTGTCATTTTCATTTTATTGAAGAAGTCTCTTAGAGCTTTCTGATCTGCTCCTATGTGTAATAGTTGCTGGCCTTGTATAAACCTGATGCATAGCTATTATCCAGGGATCTCCCTTTATTATTCTTCTGATGATTCTCTTTGGTGGTGTAGCTCTTATTTTCTCTTTTGGCTTAGCTCCTTCATTTTGGTGACACTTCTTGTAGTTTGCTGTGAAAAAGGAACATGGAGATGTGTTATTTTAAAACTGTGTGTCTGTAAATATATTTAATCTGGCCTCACATTGGAATTATAGTCCGGTTGAACATAGAATTCAAGGTTAGACATAATTTTCCCTCAGAAATTTGATAGTGTTCCTCTGTTTTCTTCTAACTTCAGTGTTGTTGAGAAGTTTATTCTGATTTCTTTTTTTTCTTTTTCGATATGTTATTTTCTTCTGGAAGTTTGTGGAATCTTCCTCTTCAGCTTAAGTATTTTGTATTTCTGATAATGTATCTTGGTGTAAGTGTATTTTAAGTATTGAATTCTGGTTACTCCATAGGTCCTGTTAGTCTGAAGAGTATTATTCAGCTCTGGGGAAATTGTTTGTTTTATCTCATTGGTAATTCCTCTCTTTATTTTCTCAGCTCTTGCTTTCTGGAACTCATTATTCAAGTGTTAGGTAGGAAGGACGGCCTTTCCATTTTCTTTATGTTGCCTACTTTGTACCTCTGTGTCTTTTTCTCTACTTGGTGAAATTTTTTCATGTTTATCCTCCAACTTTTCCCATCAAATTTTACATTTCTAATTTCTGAATATTCTTTTTTGTTTGTTTGTTTTGGGAGTAGTACTTTTTGTAGTATTTTGGTCTTGTTTCATGGACACAGTATCTTCTGTCTTTCATAAGGTACTTAACATTTTAAAAAGTGTTTTAAAAAGGTTTTTTTTTTTTTATTCACATAGTTATAGTTTCTTTTTTCTCCATGTTGTCTGCCTTTCTGTCTCTCTCTCTTTCTCCTTCTTCATTTTTCCTGCTGGAGACTTTTCTAAAATGTCTGATTATTTGCTCATGTTTAAGAGTAGGAACTAAAACTGTATGAAACTAAAAGGTTAGCACTTGAAAGAGTGGGTGGGTTGGATTTTGTCTACTGTGAGCTTCACCGTATGGTTCTCTGTTCCTGTGGGGTTTTTTGTTTGTTTGTTTGTTGAGGAATCCCTGATGTCAGAATTGAGGTTATTTATTCCTTTAGGCTCATTAAATTGGTAGAATGTTATGGGAACCTTTCAGGGAAGCTGACAGGGTGTCTCAGCTTTCCGTATATAAATTCATTTAATGTCACGAATTTCACTGTACTTTACTGCCACATTTTTCTGTGCCTGATGTTCCCTAATCTAGGAACCATGTTTTATACTCTTCCAGAGAGCAAGCCTCCAGTCTTAGATTAGGACCAGGAAAAGGCAGTTACCTGGCAGATGGAGTGGTGGAGAGGGAGCTAGAGATCTAAAAATAGCTTTCATCTCATCTTCATTTTAACTATCTCCCTTCATCCACACTTTAGAATCATCTGGGATTACCAGTTCCTAGCCCTTTTGAAGTATTAATTGTATTAATTGTACTAATTGGCAAGAACCAACACTGCTGTCTTAGGGTTTATCTTTTTTGGGTCTCCTATATCATTTACTTCTTGAGCATCTCTTGTTTGACTTCCAGAATTGTCACTGTTTTCTCCTGTTCTTCCTTTCATTCAATTTATTATTTATTTTTAATTTTATTTTTATAAAAGATTTTATTTATTTATTTGATAGAGCAAGAGAGCGAGCGCAAGTAGGCAGAGTAGCAGGCAAAGGGAGAGGAGAAGCAGGGTCCCCACTGAGCAGAGAGCCCCATGCAGGGCTTGATCCCAGGAATCTGAGATCATGACCTGAGCTGAAGGCAGACACTCAACCGACTGAGCCATCCAGGTGTCCCTCTTCCTTTCATTTTAGATTTATGCCTTTTGTATAGCTTTAGTGTGGGGTTTTCAGAAGTGGATTAAGTTAGATGCATGTATTTACTTTATCATCTTTTCCTCAATTTATATGTGTGTGTGTGTGTGTGTGTGTGTGTGTGTGTGTGTGTATAAAGATTTTATTTATTTTAGAGTGAGTGCTGGGTCACGGAGGGGGCAGGAAGAGGGAGGGGGGAAAGAATCTCAAGCAGACTCTGAGTGTGGAGCCTAATATGGTGCTTGATCTCACGACCCTCACATTATGACTTGAGCTGAAACCAAGAGTAGATGCTGAACCAGGTGAGACACCCAGTCTCCCTACTCTCAATTTATGTTTTTTATCAGGTTTTTAAATCTGTTATTTGGTAATACTTGTGACTTTAAGTAATGAGAATAATAGGATGAACATTATGGACATTTGGCCTGTTCAGCCAGGATTCATATTCATTTATATTTAGAGGAAGAAAAACAACCTGATCTTTGGCTCAATAATCAGTTATTATTGGAAAACTTTTTTTTGTCATCTTAATTGCTTTTATAGTTGAATATGCTGTTCATTTGTCATTTTTATCAATGCGTGGGTAATGGGTGTTAAAAGTTCATTTATTTTATTTCAAGGCAGAAAAAGAGCTATAAATTATTTCAGGCTGGGGCGCCTGGGTGGCTCAGTGGGTTGGGCCGCTGCTTTCGGCTCGGGTCATGGTCTCGGAGTCCTGGGATCGAGTCCCGCGTCGGGCTCTCTGCTCAGCAGGGAACCTGCTTCCTCCTGTCTCTCTGCCTGCCTCTCTGCCTGCTTGTGATCTCTCTCTGTCAAATAAATAAATAAAATCTTAAAAAAAAAAATTATTTCAGGCTGTCTTTAAAACTTAAAATATATAAAAATATCATTGAAGTATATAAAAATATCCAGATACTGATAATGAACCATTACATTTTTAGTTATTTTAAAATGTTATATATCTGAACATGTGATAAATAGTTAATAATCCACACTAAGTATTAATTTAAAAAAATTGTTGGGTGCTTATTTAATGATGAAATACTGTGTCATCTTCTGGAGGAATTAGGATCTCTAAGACTAGGATGATTGAATAATTTTTTTTTTCAAACTAGGACACTTTTGAGAGTAAAAGAGTGTGCTATTAATAATCACATCAAGACTGTATGTGTCACCTAGGACTGTTACAGACAAATGAAGACACATGATACCTTCCTTAAGAGTTTCATGGTATATGACAAATAAGGAACTGTTTCAAGTATTGGTTCATAGTAGGGTTTTGCATTGAAGGGAAAGAGGCTTTTTTTTTTTTTAAATGATAGTATTCAGTTTTCATGTGAGTTTATTTGGAGGCATTTGATGTGCATATTTTGATGTGCATATTATGATGTGAAATAGCTTATTTTGTATTTCAGTTTGTGGGTTTTTCTAATTAATCTCCTTTAGTTCTCTTTCCTTCTGGTTTCTTTTCACTCCATACTTTGTCCTTCTGGAGGGTGTATCCAGATAGGGAAAAGAGGAAAAGTTTGTATTCTTTGTTAGGAATATTGTTAAAGGTGGGAAGCTTTACTAAATTATTTTCATATTTTTGCCATTTTCTTTCATGATATTTTTTTGGCTTAAATTTCTTTGGCTGTATTTTCTCTTTATCTGTGTTTAGTACTCTAGCATGTGCTTCATTTCTTAGGAATAGCTTGTATGCTAAAATGGTGATACAAGTGAAGGACATTCATAAAAGGGAGTTAGAGTTCATATGAGGTTGTTTTCAAACTCACACAGATTCTGTCGTAGGTGGTCTAGTTTATATTTTGCTGAAACCTGAACTTAATTGGTATTATCTATTTAAAGATATTTAATGTAAAAAAAAAGACATTTGGTGATTAAAACTGTATGAGAGTCTTGCTTTATGGTGGGCATTAATGTGAAGGAAGCTCATTTTACTTATTTTACTCCCAGCTTATTTACTATATAAAAGAAACTTGATGTAAACATTCTTGTTTTGTAGTAAAGTATATCAGTCTGAATTCTGTAGTTTTTTTCTCCTGCCAGAATTTACAGAACTTTGATAAATCTAAAACTTAACATGGGTATGTATGTGTATATATGCATATATATGTATATATATATGATCATTATCATAAGTAACTGTTCAGTACATTTTCATTGAAATGAGCAAACCTATAACTCAGTTAAGAAGTAATATATTCTAGGGACACCTGGGTGGTTCAGTTGGTTAAGCAGCTGCCTTTGGCTCAGGTCATGATCCCAGCGTCCTGGGATCGAGTCCCACATCGGGCTCCTTGCTCGTCAGGGAGCCTGCTTCTCCCTCTGCCTCTGCCTGCCATTCTGTCTGCCTGTGCTCGCTCTCTCTCCCTCTCTCTCTCTGACAAATAAATAAATAAAATCTTTAAAAAAAAAAAAAAAGAAGTAATATATTCTAAATTGTATTAAAATAAAAACAATGGCAAAATAGCTAAGTTATTTTTATTTTTTTTCCTTCTGGTAGAACAAGTAAGAAGTTTGCGACAAAGCACTATTGCCAAGCGTTCAAATGCAGCACCTTTAAATAGCACAAAAAAGGCATCTGGGAAGACTGTATCTGCCCCTAAAGCAGGAGTGAAACATCCAGAAAAGTGTCAGATTAAAGAAGTTTCTGTGTCACCGAAACCTGAGTACCATAAAGAGAGCAGAAGGAGCAGCCGACATACTGGACAAATTGAAGTGGTACCAGAAGTATCAGTGTCTTCAAGTCATTCTTCAGTGTCATCTTGTCTTGAAATGAAGGATGAAGCTGGATTAGATTCTAAGCAGAAGTGTAATAATCAGGGAGAAGCGGATGTGCCATCTCATGAATTAAATTGTTCACTCCTTTCAGAGACTTGTGTTAGTATTGAAGAAAAGAAAAATGAAGCTCTGATGGAATGTAAAGTCGAGACTGTTAGTAGCCCACAGTTTAAGTTTTCAGATAAAGAACAGAATGATTCTGTTGCAGATAAAACAGATGGCACTGTTGTTGAAGAAGCGAGGGAAAAGGGGAAAGTTGAACAAGAATCAAATGAGACAGTAAAATTATCCCATGAAGATGACCAAATTACTGAGGAAGCTGCATCTTCTGCCTCTCTCTCTGATGCTGCTGCTTGTACAAATCCAAATAAGACTGAAAAGAACCTTGTAGGTTTGTCTTGTTCTGTGGATGAAGTAAATGAATGTAATTTGGAATTGAAGAATACCATGGAAGTTGCTGATAAAGCTAAGAACTCCCTTCAAAGAAATGAAATAGAACCATTGGGTTATTGTAAAGACACAGAGTCTAATGATAAGCAGTTGGAGAGCACAGAATTAAATAACTCAAACTTAGAGATGGTTGATACTAATGCTTTTGAACCAGAAAGTAATATTTTAGAAAATGCTATTTGTGATGCACCTGACCAAAATTCAGAACAGTTGAATATTGTTGAAAGTATTAAACTGGAGTCTCATGAAATAGCAAACCTTCAGGATGACAGAAACAGCCAGTTAAGTAGTGTTTCTTGCTTAGAGTCAAAAACCATAAAGTCCAAACAAACAAAACCTATAATTCATTCTAAGCAAAACATAACCGCAGATACTCTGAAAAAAGTTGTTGTAGCAAAACATGAATTAATGCATAACAAAACTAAAGTTAATGTCAAAAGTGTGAAACGAAATGTTGATGAACCAGAATCTCAGCAAAATTTTCATAGGCCAGTCAAAGTGAGAAAAAAACAAGTTGAGAAGGATTCAAAAATTCAGAGTTGCAATTCTGGTGTTAAATCTGTGAAAAATCAAGCTCATTTTATATTGAAAAAAACATCACAGGATCAAAATTTAGTACAGGTTTCCAAACCGTTAACTCATTCTTTGAGTGATAAGCCTTATGGTCACCCTGGTTGCTCTAAAGAACCCCATCATCCTGCACAAACTGGTCATTCATTACATTCCAGCCAGAAACAATGCCATAAGCCCCAGCAGCTGGCTGCAGCAGTGAAAACCAATAGTCACGTGAAGGAAGAGCTTGACCATACAGGTGGTGTAGAGCATTTTAAGGAGGAAGATAAACTGAAGCTAAAGAAACCCGAGAAGAACCTACAGCCCCGCCAAAGAAGAAGCAGCAAAAGTTTTTCTTTGGATGAGCCACCATTATTCATTCCGGACAACATAGCTACTATAAAAAGAGAAGGCTCAGATCATAGCTCTTCATTTGAAAGCAAATATATGTGGACTCCCAGCAAGCAGTGTGGTTTTTGCAAAAAACCACATGGCAACAGGTGTGTGTGTGTGTGTGTGTGTGTGTGTGTGTGTGTGTGTGATATGCATTAAAGAGAAATTGATTTTTAGGGTGGGGTTACGTGAGAACTTTTTTTATAAAAAACTTATTTAATATACAAAGACTTTTGCAGAAACAAAAAAAACCCTCATCAGTCCTGGATAAATGATAGAAAGATGGAGCCACTGAATTTATAAATATATTATCCCAGAATATGTAAAAAAAAGCATAGTCTGACCAATGGATGGTATATATTGAAGTGTTTCGTCATTGTAACCAGTTAGAGAGTGTGATTTAGTTAGAGCATCTGAAAGAAAAAAAGCTTGCTGCTAGTCAGGAATTGTTATTTTGGGTCTGTAAGTTATATATTATTTTATTTGGCTTGAAGAGCTAGTAATAAAGTGTAAAGGGCATAATGGAAATTCTATTTTTCTTTCAAAGATTTAAAGAATAATTTTTTCTTTTTTGTAATTGAAGCACACTTACCATGACTTGATACCATCACTTCATAATTACCAAACAACCTTGGAATGAAGTTTGGTAGCAAAAAACGACTTAAATTATCCAAGTGAATTGTGGATGTAACACAGAATAGAAAACCTGTGTTTCTTTTTTGAATGTTTTAGTGATTGAAATGATTTTCTTATGAATTCTAATCTTTTAAATGATTTTAGGATTCAGTGTTTTATAGCTTTTTGACACTGCCTGGCCCTCCCCCACGTTTTTTTTTTTTTTTTTTTTTTTTTTGCTAACTTTTTAAGAAAAGGAAAAGAGGAGATGAAGTGGAGTTTGCAGCTACAAGATTGTCCTGTTCAAGTGTTGAGATTGCTGTTGGAACTTCTATCAACATTGACATGATAAAAGAACATTATAGCTTACACATTGTAATATTATCCTTGCTCATGCAAGTAAATATTAGGATGACTTCCCAGTACTGTCACATTACATAAAAATGTGGAACTTTTTAGGTAGGGACAATTTAGTAAAGTATGTTGTGTAATTACTTTGTGTGGGAGCTGGTTGGGGAGAGTGGGTGGAAGTTCGTGGGGCTTTTCTATAAAAAGTAAGTTTTATGTCAATTTTTCTGTCAAAGACATAACAAAATTTTATGTCTTCTTTTATGATTCAGCCCATGTCCTATTTTTAGTCAGTTGTTACTCTTTATAACAACATATTCCAGTTTTAAATGTATTTATTTAAATATAGTGCTACAAATGTCCTCACATATGTGCTCTTTTAAGGTTTTGTTGTTGTCTTTAAACAACTTACACAGATAAAGTAGGCCTGCTAAATTTTCAAAATTAAGGGCTGGGTGGTGCTTTTAAGTGTTCTTTTAAGCCAATACTTTTCTTTCTGCCAGAATCTTCTTAAAAATCATTACACTGACATATGGTCAGAGTAATGGAATAGGAAGCTTAACTTGAATGAGTTTCTGAAATGAAACTTAAGCCTAGAATTGGAAGTCATGTTAAGTATGTTACCATGTAGTTTTGTTGCAGATAAACTGCTCTTTTGATGGCCCGGTCCTTAGGAGTTTGCCCAGGCTTTTTAACCATGGCTCACTTTACCAACATCAGTTATTTTCCTAAAATAAATTTTAAGTCCCATTGTGGTTCCCCCCTGCCTCCTAATGCCACCTTTTGTATCTGCTTTATAAAAACTAGAGTTCTTTGCCTCGTTGTGGAAAATGACTTAGACTATTAGATATGTAGGTATTTTGAGTTTACCCAATGTAATTAACATGAGTAATACATAATGATATTGGAAACAATCAATTTGGGAAGCAACATTTCACATTCAGTTTTGTAAATAAAGAAGCCTAAGTGATTGTTTTTTTCTTTACATATTAACTAGCCTTCATTACTTTTTTGATGTATTGTGCTTGTATACATTGAGCTTACTCAGAAAACTTACTCAGTACCTGTTATACTGCATGTAATTTTCCTATTTTAATCCATGTGTAAGGTTATGAATTTATTAGGAAGGGCATATCTGGAAATAATTTTCATTCATGTCATGCACTAGCCATATGGAAAGCTATTTGTTAGTATCACATTTTCTAGCACTTGTGACAGCTTTGCTGTAAGGACTAATTTTATAACTTCAGCATTTTACATATATTACAACTGAAGTTAGCTTCCTGTCTGTGCTTCCAGCTGGAAATTACATTTTTAAATACAGATTTGTTCATGGCATCCCCAAATGTAATAAATATTTGAACATAAGTAACTTCTATACATATCCTAAGGACAATAGGTATGGACTCTAACAATATACACATCAAGCTTTTGTTTGTGCTTCCATTAATTTCTTCATTCAGCCTTGTAACAAAGGTATATACATTATTTTAAAAAGTGGACTACTTAATACTCATTTTTAAAAAATGATTTTTGGAGTTACATTTACAGAGGCCAGTTGGCATTTTGGAAGGAAAAAGTATGAGTCTTTTCATATTGCCTATCTTGCAGTTTTCTAGTATTTCCCTACCTCTCCAGAAGGTGTTTATATTTTTAGTTTGTACTGAAGTTTCTGGCCCCAGCTGTAGATGATAGTATATGGGATGAAATTTGAAAACAAACAAAATCTCCATAGCAGGACGGATTCATAGCTTTATACTCAAATAAGAAATCTTTTTCTGAGAAGAAATTTTCTTCCAGAATAAAAGATCAGTGTTTTTCCTCAAGATTTTAAGAGTTTGGCAGATAAGTATTTTTGTCTGCAGATTAGATTGTTAGTGATAAAAACAGTGATATAATGTTTATGTGGAAAAGATCATTTTAGAAAAGAGTGATACACATTCACAGTAATATGGTATAGGTTGTCACACACTTAACAAGAACCGAACACCCATCTTGTAACAGGTCCATTGTTAGTAATTATAACACAAATATACTAAGAAAAGGCGTTCTCAGATGTTGCTTGCCTTTGTGATTTACTTTGAAGAAACTTGAAAGTTTTCTAAGAATATATTTTAAAAGGCTTCTACCAAAAAGATTAGAATTTTATTTTTTGTCTTACAAGTCTAATTTAGTTTCTTACTTTTAAATTTTGTGTATGAACATTTAACAGTAAAAGAATACAACAAATATTTCGAACTCTTCTATTTAACTGATTCATGACTGTCTGGTTTACCTAACTGAAACAATGGCAAACTCCATTTTTCTTTTTTTTTCGTGTTAGTGAAATATTTAACATCCAGGTTGTAGTCTTTTCTGTAAGTAATTTTGCCTATTAGTAATCAGAAATTCATGGCCACAGCAGAAAAGGGGGAATAATTCTGTTAGCTGTATGATTCATACTGCTATCCCCCCCCAACATTTTTAAACCATGAGGAATAATACAAAAAGGGAAGAAAATACTCTTTTTGTGATAGGCCTTCCCCCCCATATGGTTCATAAAATTTGTAGTACTTCTAACTTTCAGACCTAAAATGATCTATATTTACATTTTTGCAAAATCAGTTTTATTTTCAAGTGAATTCTGTTTTTCCCTAGGACATGTGAAAATTATTTTTGTCAATTTTTCAGAATTTTATTTAATTGCAGTATCTTTTATATAAAATCCTAAACTATTAAAATATCTCTGTAGATGGCATTAGACATTTGCTTTTCAGAATGTCAAGTTTCAGGAGACATTTCCAAAGTAAGCTTAAAATGAAGCATGATGAAATATAATTATTTAGTTTTGTCATCGTAAAACAACTCTTCCCTGGTTAAATAAGAATTTGAAATTTTTAAATATGTGTTTTATAATTTGATGCTTAGGGTTGAATATGGAGTAACAGCATAGCTATGGTCATAGTGTGTAGGTTTTTAAGTAGTGTCTTACTGAAACTGGTCTAGACTTGATTTGAAGAAATCATATCCCTGATGGTAGAAGTAAAGGGAAATGACTGCCAGCTTTCCTTCACTATTTCAAAGACATTCATATTACCTGCTTTCAAGAAATAGTTCTTACAACTTTGCAACCTGAAATAGAGAAACTGTGCACTTGTGTTTTTCAAAATTATTTTGTTGGTTGGAAGATCTATATCATTGAAACATGGACCCATCTAAATCTCCCCACGCCTAGATAGACCATTCTAACTTGTAAACAAATACCACATTGTTTGAAAGTTTTCTTGCTGGATTATGAATCCAAAACATTGTGTTTTGCTTTGTTTTTACCTAAAACAGGTTTTCTTGTTTCTGTTTTTTCCCCCATCATTTTGGAGAAATGAAGACTTACTTGATAAAGCTAGCATAGGCATTACTAGTTAGGGTGAAGAACGGTAAATTATAAACGTGAAGTCAACCGTCCTCAATGGACAGCAATAGTTTGATATACAATAAAAAGACACAAGAGGAAGACAAAAAATGCTGCTGTTGAGGAATGAGTGCTGTGACTTTTTTTTTCAAAATTTGTAAGGATTGAAAGTGATTTTTATAACTTCAGCCTTAAAACCTCTGGTACAAGAGAGTTGGCCGTATCACTCATTGTATTACCTTATAAAATGAGTTTTGGCATTGTTGGTGCCACTCTTAACAAAATCAGCAGTAAGTCTTTAATTCATTAAAGAATATACGTAAATCTCTTATTTTAACCTTCCAAGCATAATTATGAATTACCTGAAGAAAGAAAAAAGACATGATAAAGTGAGCTCTATACCTAACAATGGGTTAAAATTAAAATAACATCCCTCAAATTGCTGTTTGTACATCAGATTTACCATTTTATTTAAAAGTAATTCCAGATATCTTAAAGTTAGAAAAACAAGGTTTTTAGACTCCTAAATCTTGTGTCCATTGATTTTTTTTTCATTGTTAGAGAAGTTTTTTAGATAAAATGTAGTAAAGGAAAACTTTTATGAAGAGATCAAAATTTAAAAAAAATTCAGCCTGAATTATTAGTATCTTCATGTATAATCTTTATTCAGAGATACAATTTTATTATCTAAACCATGGTCAGTAGTAAGGAAGTCTGCTCTCAAAAGCACATAAAAAGATTCTTCAGCATAATCACTGTGACACCACGAGCCAGAATATTTTGAACTCAAAGAATAGTGACCTAAAGTGGTTAATAAACAATCTAAGTCTCCATTTTGTTTTTGAGTTGCATTTTTGCTCTGATCTTTTGTTATTCAAAATTATTCATCGAATGAGTGATTGTTTTAGGTAGGATTTTGGGTGTGTGGTGTAAATGTTACTGTAACTGACGGATTGTCTCTGATCAGATTATCACAGCTCTTTTTTTTTTTAATTTTATTTATTATAAACATATAATATATTTTTATCCCCAGGGGTACAGGTCTGTGAATCTCCAGGTTTACACACTTCACAGCACTCACCATAGCACATACCCTCCCCAATGTCCATAATCCCACCCCCCCTCCCAACCTCCCTCCCCCCATCAACCCTCAGTTTGTTTTGTGAGATTAAGAGTCACTTATGGTTTGTCTCCCTCCCAATTCCATCTTGTTTCACAGCTCTTAACCCACCTTCTCAGTGGAGAAACTTTATACTTTGTTATTCTATGCAGTATGCTGACAAAGATCAGGTGCTCTTTATTTTACCTTTATGGTTTTTTTGTATTTTCTCATTCATACTAGAGGGGATATATTTGACTTAAAATTTCTGTCTTCATAGAAAACTTGCTCCATGTTAAACCAATAGGATGGGTAAAGACAGAAAACAAATATCAGAAAATGATTAAAAATTTAATTTAGGCTCACTTTCAACATTTTTTTAAATGTATTAAATTAAAGTTTTTTCCCCCTTCCCAGGTTTATGGTTGGCTGTGGGAGATGTGATGACTGGTTTCATGGTGATTGTGTTGGTTTAAGTCTTTGTCAAGCACAACAAATGGGAGAAGAAGACAAAGAATACGTGTGTGTGAAATGTTGTGCTGAAGAAGATAAAAAGACTGAAATAATAGATTCAGATATTTTGGAAAACCAGGCTAAAGTTGAAGTCCACAGTGAAGATAGAACAATGGAATATGAAAAGCTTGGGTTATCAAAGCACACACCAGCAAATGATAAAACCAAATATATAGAAGATACAGTGAAGCACAAGGTCAAAATTTTAAAACGGGTAAGCTTATTAATGCATTCTTTCTATTTAAGAACTTTGTATGGTCTAACAATTTGAAATTTCTCTTTGGGTTTCATTGTTCAAAGTGTACATTTCCAAATGTATTTTTCTGTAAAAATGAATGGATTTTTATTAAAATATTTTGGCAGTCTTGGTGAAATCAGGTAGTGAAATCTTCAAAATACATGTATCTTATTTCTTACAGAATTTTATGGAGTTTCTAGTCTGTAGTTGGTAGTTGGATTTTCTTTGATAGGATGTATGTGTGATCTTGTGGTATTAAAGTGGTACTGAGCTGTTCATTGTGCTTGCTGATAAGGTGGTGAAACTTCATTCCATAACTGTCTGCTAATTCATGAACCACATTTGACATTATTATTTTCAGGTAGAAGAGTTGTTTTGTATCTTTAAAGAAAAGTAGACTTAATTCTTTTGGATTTTGTCCAGTGTTTGCTTGGAACCTTCACTTCATACTTTTTCTCTTAAAAAAGTCGGTTTTCCCTTACCTTATATTTTTAACTAATTTCTAAATGTATTTTCTAAATAGAAATTTCAAGATATTTAGTCAGTTACAGGAGAGATGTATGCAGTGTTTTATCTGCTTAAGTTTTTATAATTTTCATCATCTATTTTTTTTTTTACCTATGATTTTTCTATTTTGTTGTTCTTATAATGGTAGTAAAGGGACAACAGTGGCAACAAATATATGGGGATAGTCAAGTGTAATAATCCAAAAGACAATGAACATGAGTTGGAGTGTTAGAAGAACCATGGAAATCTTTTAATCCAACCATTGAGATTGAGGAACATAAACATGTTTTCTCCAAAATCTTCATTATTTATAAACTCAGTTCTTTGACACACTCCTTATATTACAAATCTGGATTAAGTAATAGTAGCATCCAACATTTTCTGGCTCCCCATACATTTTGAGAATCAGATTATGTCCTTCTGACATTTGCTTTTCCTTTTTTCTGTTGATTTGATTAGCACCAAAGTAATTGGTATAGAGCTGAGAGTTCCACTGAGAATAGCTTATAGCACATCTTTGGAAAACTTCATTAATTATTAATGATTAATCATCAGTTTTGGATGTAATATCTTGGCCATTCAGAAATATAGCTCATTGTTTTGTCATTTAGCTAAGTTGTCTTCATCTTGTCTAAAAAGATATGAGACATGAAACGTTAAGTGTTTTAAGAAACCACTATACATTCTCTGTATCAGAAAAGAAATTAAAGTAAGTCTGATTTTGTAAGTACATGTACTTATAAAACCCAAATGATTACTGCTTCCTTTTCTTTTTGATGGTGAACTG
This sequence comes from Lutra lutra, assembly GCF_902655055.1. Taxonomy (NCBI): domain Eukaryota; kingdom Metazoa; phylum Chordata; class Mammalia; order Carnivora; family Mustelidae; genus Lutra; species Lutra lutra. The sequence continues at coordinate 46,072,459 of NC_062283.1, read as the reverse complement.
CTGAATCTTATTTGGACTCTGCTGATACTAGTTTATGGAATCTGTTTTTTGTTTTATTTTTTATTTTTTTAAAGGTTTTATTTATTTATTTGACAGAGCAGCAGGGGGAGTGGGAGAAGGGGGCTTCCCGCCAAGCAGGGAACTCAATGCGGGGCTGGATCCCAGGATCATGACCTGAGCGAAAGGCAGACACTTAACTGACTGAGCCACCCAGGCGCCCCTGGAATCTGCTTTTTAAATATCTCTTATTATCTTATTATCTTATTATTACTATATCTTATTATTATCTTATTATCTTATAATAAATTATAATTTATTAATTTATTAAAATTATTTAATTAAAATTATTAAAATAAATTATCTTATTATCTTATAATAAAGATATTACTATATCTTATTATTATTATCTTATTATCCTAGATTTTATGTTGAACCATTTCTTAAGTTTCTGTTGTGGGCCAAACATGGTGCTAGACTTGGGTATCTAGCACTGATTGAAATAGGTTTCTGTTCTCAAGTAAATCTAGTTGGAGAGATAGAAAATAAGTAAATAAAAAATTAGAGGATTTGTAGTCTAGAGAAAATCAGTTTTTTCCTATAAACTCTTGTCTTCTTAAAGCCTATAAAAATCTACAATTAAATATCATAGTGTTCTTTTCCCTGTCATTCTTGCTTTTTTTAATTGTCATTTTTCTATTTAAATTCAATTAATATATATTATTTGTTTCAGAGGTAGGGGTCAGCGATTCATCAGTCTTATATAATACCCAGTACTCATTACATCACATGCCCTGCTTAATGTCCATCACCCACTTACCCCATGCCTCCACCCTCCTCCCCCAAGCAACCTTCAGTTTGTTTCCTATAATTAAGAGTCTCTTATGGTTTGTCTCCCTCTTTGGTTTCGTCTTGTTTTATTTTTTCCCTCTCTTCCCCAGTGATCCTTTGTTTTTCTTAAATTCCACATATGAGTGAGATCATATGATAATTGCCTTACTTTGATTGACTTATGTCGCTTAGCGTAATACCCTCTAGTTCCAACACATGGTTCAAATGGCAAGATTTCAGGTTTTTTTTCATGGCTGAGTAGTATGCCATTGTATATATGTCCATATCTTCTTCATCCATTCATCTGTCGATGGACATCTGGGCTCTTCCCATAATTTGGCTATTGTGGACGTTGCTGCTATAAACATTGGGGTGCAGGTGCACCTTTGGATCACTACATTTGTGTCTTTGGGGTAAATCCCTAGTACTGCAATTGCTGGGTTGTAGGGTAGCTCTATTTTCAAGTTTCTGAGAAATTTCCATACTGTTTTCCAGAGTGGCTGAGCTAGTTTGCATTCCCACCAACATCCTAAGAGGGTTTCCCTTTCTCTGATTCCTTGCCAACATATTTCGTTTCCTGACTTGTTGATTGTAGCCATTCCGAATGATGTAAGGTGATATTCATTGTGGTTTTGATTTGTGTTTCCCTGATGATGAGTGGTGGGCATTTTTTTCATGTCTGGCCATTTGTATGTCTTCTTTGGAGAAATGTCTGTTCATTTCTTCTGCCCATTTCTTGATTGGCTTATTCTTTGGGTGTTGAGTTTGGTAAGTTCTTTATAAATTTTGGATACTAGCCTTTATTTGATACAGCATTTACAAATATCTTCTGCCATTCTGTCAGTTGTCTTTCAGTTTTGTCGACTGTTTCCTTTGCTGTGCAAAAGCTTTTTATCTTGATGAAGTCCCAATAGTTCATTTTTGCCTTTGTTTCCCTTGCCCTTGAAGAAATGTCTAGCAAGAAATTGCTGTGGTGTGGGCCACAGAGTTTGGTGCCTATGTTCTCCTCTAGGATTTTGATACATTCCTGTCTCACATTTAGGTCTTTCATCCATTTTGAGTCTGTTGTGGTTTATGGTGTAAGGAAATGGTCCAGTTTCATTCTTCTGTATGTGCCTGTCCAGTTTTCCCAAAACTGTTTGTTGAAGAGACTGTCTTTTTTCCATTGGATCTTCTTTCCTGCTTTGTTAAAGATTAGTTGGCCAAACGGTTGAGGGTCCATTTCTGGGTTCTCTATTCTGTTCCATTGATCTCTGTGTCTGTTTTTGTGTCAGTACACTGCTGTCCTGAAGAATACAGCTTAGTAAAACAGCTTGAAGTCTGGGATGGTGATGCCACCAGTTTTGGTTTTCTTTTTAAGTATTCCTTTGGCTCTTTCAGGTCTAATCTGGTTCCATACAAACCTTAGGATTATTTGTTCCAGCTCTGTGAAAAAAGTTGATGGTATTTTGATGGGGACTGCATTGAATGTATAGATTGTTCTAGGTAGCATAGACATTTTATGTATGAAATGTTTCTCTGTTTGTGTCTTCTTCAATTTCTTCATGAGTGTTCTATAGTTTTTTGAATACAGATACTTTGCCTCTTTGGTTAGGTTTATTCCTAGATATCTTACGGTATTCAGTGCAGTTGTAAATGGGATCAACTCCTTAGTGTCTCTTTCTTCTGTCTCATTGCTAGTGCATAGAAATACAGCTGATTTCTGTGCATTGATTTTATGTGTATTGATCCTGCCACTTGAATTCCTTTATGAGTTCTAGCAATTTTGGGCTATAGTCCTTTGGGTTTTCCACATAGAGTATCATGTCATCTGCAAAGAGTGAGAGTTTGACATACTCTTTGCTGATTCTGATGCCTCTTATTTCCTTTTATTTTCTGATTGCTGAGGCTAGGACTTCAAGTACTGTGTTGAAGAATAGTGGTCATAGTGGGCATCCTTGTCATGTTCCTGACTTTAGGGGAAAAGCTTTCAGTTTTTCCCATTGAGAATGTTATTCACTGTGGGCTTTCCATATGTGGCTTTTATGATATTGAGGTCTGTCCCCTCTATCCCTACACTATGGAGAGTATTGATCAAGAAAAGATGCTGTACTTTTTCTGCATCTATTGAGAGGATCATATAGTTCTTGTCCTTTCTTTTATTAATGTCGTGTATCATGTTGATTAATTTGTGGTTGTTGAACCATCCTTGAAGCCCAGGAATAAATCCCATTATTCATGGTGAATAATCCTTTTAATGTACTGTTGGCTCCTATTGGCTGGTATCTTGGTGAGAATTTTTGCATCCATGTTCATCAGGAATATTGGTCTATAATTCTCCTTTTTGGTGGGGTCTTTGTCTGGTTTTAGGATCAAGGTAATGCTGGCCTCAGAGATGAGTTTGGAAGTTTTTGTTCCATTTCTTCTTTTTGAAACAACTTCAGAAGGGTAGGTATTACTTCTTCTTTAAATGTTTGATAGAATTCCCCTGGGAAGCCATCAGGGCCTGGGCTCTTGTTTGTTTGAAGATTTTTGATTTTGCTTCAATTTCCTTGCTGGTTATGGGTCTGTTCAGGTTTTCTGTATCTTCCTGGTTCAGTTTTGGTGGTTTAAACATCTCTAGGAATGCATATATTTCTTCCAGATTGCCTAATTTGGTGTCATATAGTTGTTTATACTGTGTTCTTACAGTTGTACCGAAGGGGAGATTGTGATTTTATTTGGGTCCTTTCTCTTTTCTTTTTGACAAGTCTGGCCAGGATTTTATCGATTTTATTAATTCTTTCAAAGAACCAGCTCCTAGTTTCCTTGCTCTGTTCTGCTGTTCTTTTGGTTAGTATTTCATTGATTTCTGCTCTGATCTTTTTTTTTTCTGTTCTTGCTGGATTTAAGCTTTATTTGCTGTTCTGTCTCCCAACTCCTTTAGGTGTAAGGTTAAGTTGTATATTGGAGACCTTTCTTGTTTCTTGAGAAAGGCTTGTATTGCTATATACCTGCCTCTTAGGACCACCTTTGCTGTATCCCAGAGGTTTTGAACAGTTGTGTGTTCATTTTACATTTGTTCTCATTGATTTTTAAAATTCTTCTTCAATTTCCTGGTTGATGCATTCATTCTTTAATAGTATGCTCTTTAATCTCTATATATTTGCATTCTTTCCAAATTTCCTCTTTTGAATGAGTTTCAGTTTCAAAGCATTGTGGTCTGAAAATATGCAGGGAGTGATCCCAATCTTTTGGTATCACTTGAGACCTGATTTGTGAACCAGTATGTAATTTGTTCTAGAGAATGTTCCGTGTGCACTGGAAGGAATGTATATTCTGTTGCTTTAGGATGGAATGCTCTAAATATATCTGTAAAATCCCATCTGGTCCAGTATGTCATTCAAAGTTCCTTGTTCCTTGTTGATCTTCTGCTTAGATAACGTGTCCATTGCAGTGAGTAGTAGGGTGTTAAAGTCCCCTGCTATTGTATTATTATCAATGTGTTTGCATTCCTAGAGGTAAAATACTAATTTAATTTTGTTATTAATTAGTTCATATAATTCACTGCTCCCATATTAGGGGCATAAATATTTACAGTTGTTAGCTCTTGGTGGATAGACCCTTTAATTATGATATATTGTCCTTCCTCATTTTTTATTACAATCTTTGGCTTAAAATCTAATTTGATACAAGGATTACTACCCTAGCTTTCTTTTAATGTCCATTAGCGTCATAACTTGTTTTCTATCCCCTCACTTTCAATTTGGAGGTGTCTTTGGGTCTAAAATGAGCCTCTTGGAGGCAGCATATTGGTGTATCTTGTTTTTTTGTTTTTTAAGATTTTATTTATTTATTTGACAGAGAGAGAGACAGGCAGAGAAGCATGCAGAGGGAGAGAGAGGTAGGCTCCCTACTAAGCAGAGCCCGATACGGGGCTCAATCTCAGGACCACAGAGTCATGACCTGAACTAAAGGTAGATGCTTAACCAACTCAGCCACCCAGGTACCCCTGGGTCCTGCCTTTTTATCCAAGCTGATACTCTGTGTTTTTTGATTGGGGCATTTGAGCTCATTTACATTCAGAGTACTATTGAAAGATATGAATTTAGTGCTGTTGTATTACCTGTACAGAGTATATTCTCTCTGTTCCTTTCTGGTCTGTAACTTTTGGGCTCTGCCTTCACTTAAAGGATCCCCTTTAATGTTTCTTACAGTCACAAATTCTTTTAATTTTTCTTTGTTTGGGAAGCATTTTATCTGTCCTATTTTGAATGATATCCTTTGGATAAATTATTCTTGGCTGCATATATTTCTCATTTAGCATCCTGAATATATCATGCCAGTGCTTCCTGGGCTTCTAGGTCTCTGGATAGGTGTGCTGCCAGCCTAATGTTTCTACCCTTGTAGGTTATGGATCTCTTGTTCCAACTTGCAAGTGTTGCAATAGTTGCAAGCAACTATTATATGTTTAGGTGTTGGCCAGTTTTTGTTGATTTTTGCCGGGGGGAGGGCGTTTCTCTTGCCTTTCTCTGGACTTGAATCCCTTCTTCCGGTCCCAGATTAGGGAAGTTCTCCACTGTATTTTGTTCCAGTATACCTTCTATCTCTCTCTTTTTCCTCTTCTAGGATCTCAGTTATTCTAATATTGTTTTGTTTTATGGTATCATTGATATCTCAAATTCTGCCCTCTTGATCCAGTAGTGTATCTCTTTCTCAGCTTCTTTATTCTCTATCCTTTTGTCTTCTGTATCACTAATTCTCTCTTCTGCTTCATTTATCCTAGCAGTTAGAATCTCCATTTTTTATTGCATCTCATTAATAGCCTTTTTGGCTTCTACTTGATTAGATTTTATTTCTTTTATTTCTCCAGAAAGGGATTCTCTAGTGTCTTCTATGCTTTTTTCAAGCCCAGCTCGTATCTTTATAATCGTTATTCTGAACTCTAGTTTTGACATCTTATATCCAGACTGCTTGGGTCCCTGGCAGTTGGTACTGCCTCTTGTTGTCTTTTTTAAGGCTTTTCTGTGTTGTCATCTGTCCAGAGAATAGATGAATGAGAGAACAAAATACTAAAATGGCAACAACGACCCCAGAGAAGTGGGGTCACAAGAGACTGGAAATGGGGGGCAAAATTAAAAAAGGATAATAGAGGTGAACAGAAAAGAGCAATAGACTGGATCCTGTGTGTATTTTGGTCTGTTTGTTAAAACACTAGATCCCAAAATTTTAAAGAAAGAAAAACTTACATATTTACAAAAATGAAATTAAATGCATTGAAAGAATAGAATGTAACTATAAAAAAGACAAAAGAGAAAAAAGAAGAAATATAAACAAATAGGTGAACAGAACAGAGCAGTACACTATATCCTGAGTGTATTTTTGTCTCTTTGTTAGAAGAAACTACATCCCAGAGTTGTAAGGAAAGAAAAACGTATATATCTATAGAAAAATAAAATTAAATACAATGAAAGGCTACAACATAACTGAAGATGAAAATTTAAAGAGTTTAACAAAAGAAGGAAAAAAGGAGAGAATATAATCAGGTGAAGAGAACAGAGCCGTACACTAGATTCTGGGTGTATTTTCGTGTTTGTTAGAAGAAACTGCATCCTGAAATTGTAAAGAAAGAAAAACTTCCATATATATAAAAATAAATACAATGAAAGGATGGAATGTAAGTGTAAAAATGAAAATTAAAAGTTTTTAAAAGTTGATAAAATAAGAAATTGATTGAGAGAGGAAAGAGAAAAACATTATAATTGAAAGACTAAAGAATTGTAGGGAGAAAACCATGAATTCTATATATTATTTTACCCTAGTACTCAAGTTTTGCATTTCTCTATGATCAGTAAACTTGGTATTAGCTGGATGTTCTTGATCTTCTGGGGGAGGGGCCTGTTAGGCTGATTCTCAGGTGTCTATGCTCTGTGCAGAATTGTACCACCCTTGCCAGGGGCCAGGCTAAGTAAGTGGCTCTGGATTACTCTATGTGACTTTTGTTTCCTTAAGGTTTTCTGCCCTGCTTTAGAGGATGAGAATGAAGATGGCGGCCTCCTAGTTTCCAGCCCTAGAGCTTAGAGCTTGGGGTTGGGGGCGGGGATGGGGGGCACTCCTTAGCGTGCCCTCAGAGAAAAGCAGTCAATCACTCCTGTCTCCCTGGTCTCTGGCTGCACCCTGCAATCACCCAGACTGTGACCAGTGATTCTGTCTCATGGCATGTGACCCCATTTTGATTCTTCAAAACTTGCAGACTCCTGTGATGTGCACTTATGCCCCCCCCATCCCCAGCTTCCAGGGGGAGGGAAGGAAGAGGTCTTGGGGTGGTTCTGCTGCTTGCTGGGCCCCTGCTCAGAGGCAGTCACTCTGATGGACCACAGTTCAGGGTATATGGCAACCCTGTGCTGAGAGCCCACTCATGGGCTCTCTGAGTGCAGCCAGCTTCCCCACACTGATGCTGGGGAACTCTGCCACACTCAGGTACCCCCAGTCTTGCTGTGACCCCAAGGATCCTAGAACCATAGTATCTCACCTAGGATTCCAACCTACTTAGCCACCAGGTGCATTTCAGGCAGGAATGTCCCTCACTGGAGCAGACTGCTAAAAGTTCTGATTTTGTGCTCCACCGCTATATCATTTCTGGTGCTGGATGACGGAGGCTCCCTCCTGCTGTAGTTCATCTTACCATGTATCACCTCAGATTCACTCCTCCACACCTACCTTGCAGAAAGTGGTTGCTTTTCTATTTGTAGAGTTGCAGCTAATTCTTTTCTTAGACCTCAAGTTGAGTTTGCAAGTGTTCGGAATGACTTGATAGTTGTCTAGCTGAATTCCTGGGACCAGATGAAACTAAGGTCTCCTACTCCTCCACCACCTGTGGATAAACTTCTCCCTGTCTTTCAAACATCACCATGATGTGATTAATTATTTTAAAGGGTCTTAGAAATCTAGTTCACTAGTTCTTTGTTGGTTATAATTAGGATGAGAGTAGCAGGTATCCTGATGGATTGTTCTACTTTATAGAAGTTAAAACTGCCAATTGATAAACTTAGAGGTGGGTATGATTTCATTTGTTTTAGGAAATAGTGAAAAACATAGATACCTATTTCTCCATATCTGTAGCCAGCTAAAAGAACTCTTACTATCTTTTATCTAATTTTTTTTCTAATATCATTAATGGGAAAATGATATCTAAGTTTTTTAGTTCTCCTTTATAGGTTGTTATGTGTTCTGCAAAATAGGTGCTTAAAAAATGGATTTTGAGGGCGCCTGGGTGGCTCAGTGGGTTAAAAAATGGATTTTGAATGAGAGCGTGAATCTCCTTTTTGTTATTAATTGAGAGTTATTTTTGTACATCTTTTTTAAAAAAACTTAAATATTTATTGGGCTAAAGAATATAATGTTTGCTATCTTAATAGATTGTAATACTAATTAGGTCTAATCTTTTTCATCCACATACTCTTAAGCCTTGCTTTAGTAGTTTTCATTCTAATGAATTAAATAATATTTTTTCCAAGGAATCTGGTGAAGGCAAAAACTCATCAGACTGTAGAGATAGTGAAATTAAAAAATGGCAGCTAGCTCCTCTTCGAAAGATGGGACAACCAGTTTTACCTCGGAGATCCTCGGAAGAAAAAGGTGAAAAAATACCAAAAGAGACTACAACTGTTATTTGCACAGGAGAAAAAGGTTCCAAACCAGGTAGTAAGATTCATAAAAATCGTATGTACTAATAAAGTTATATTTCATACACTATCAATTAGTATATTTTAGGGAAATTTAACCATTTTAATAACTTGATGGCAATAAAAATAGTCCAGGTGATCTTTCTTGAAATTATAGTCCAGGTGATCTTTCTTGAAATTAATAACTATTGCTCTAAATTCTGGGAAGGGCTAATGAACTTAATAAGACCCCATCTTCATGGCACTCAAACACTAGTAGAAGACAAACATTAAGTAGACAAATTAAGTGGTGTGCCATTTTTTACAGTGTTTAGGCACCATGAAGAAAGTAAGTGGAGTTAAGAGTCACAGTTGAGGAGAGTGGTGAGAGTTTGTTTTAGATAGAATGGAGGAGGTAACTTGTGAGGTATAATTTGAAGTGATGGGAACTTTTTTTGGAGGACTGGGTAGGGTGTAGTCTAAAGGTTTGAAGGTAGAGACAAGCTTGGTATTTGAGGAGCACGAGAGCCACAGTGGAATGGTTAGGGTAATACATGGGATAGAATAAGGGTCAAGATGAGTTCAGAGAAAATTATGTAGGAACTTTGAGGTCCTGATAGAGTTTATATTTTATTATTCTGAATGTAATGGGAAAACTTCAGAGGATTTTGTACAAGGGAATGATGGGTTACTCCGGTTTTCCTGTGAAAATTGGATTGTAGGAGAATAGGAGAAAATGAGGGTAGTTAGAGGAGTCTATAGCAGTATCCTAGGGAAAAAAGGATGCTAGCTTGGAACAGAGGTACAGTGGAGGAATGAAAAATGGTCAGATTCTGATATATTTTATAGTAGAATTGGCAGAACTTGCTGTTGGATTAGTTATAGGTAGGTGGGTAGGTGGGTAGGTAGGTAGGTAGAGTCTTAGCAGAGGATTAAACGTTGGTGCCATTTATTGAGAAAAACAGATTTGAGGAGGAAAATTGAAAAATTATGTGTGGGTGTTTTAACTTTGAGCTGCCTTTAAGATACCCAGGTAAGGATGTTTGAGTAAATGTTTGGCTCATAAGTCTGGAGCTTAGAGAAGACTTCAAGGGGTTGTATATAAACAAGAGATTTCTCAGTACATAGTTATTTAAAATCATGTACTTAGATAGAAACATCTATTAAAGAGTTTGATAAGAGGCAGAAGCACAGTACTTGGGGGTCATATCAGCATTTAGAAGTTGAGAAGACAAGAGGTTCCACAAAGGAGACTAAAAGCTGGTCTATGAGGTAAGAGAACTAAGGGACCATGATGAAGTTTCAAGAAGGAGGGAATGATCAGTTGTGTTCAGTGTTGTCTGGACATCTAATAAGGAGCATAGATTGTATGTGATTTAGTGAAATGGAAATCATTGGTGACCTTGACTAGAATGGTTTTGGTGGAGCACTGGGAATGTAGTGGTTTATGGAGGAATGGAAAGTGAGGAATCAGAGATACTGATTACTGTTTTAAAGAATTTTGCTTTTAAAGGGAACAGAAGTGGTGTGGTAGTTAAAGGGATATGCGAGGTACAGAAATTTTTAAGGGAGATACAGTGTGTTTGGAAGACTACAGGAATGATCCAGTAGAGAGAATTTGGTGATGTAGTTGAGGGCTTCAAAGTCCATGAAAAAACAAGAGGGGATGGGATTTACATAGAAGGTTGCTCATAAAAAAGGACAGGTTACCCATTTTAATAGTAGGGAAGATGATTGTATATGGTAGGAGGGCAGATAGATGCAGGTAGGCTAGATTTGGTGATGGGAAGATGTGATAGCTGTCATTTTCCTGTTTTCTTAGTGAAATAATGAAGTGAAAAAAATCAAATGAGGTTGAAGTTGGGGAAGGAGGTATTGTTGGTTTGACAAGAAAGGAGAAAAAGTGTTAAAATAGATGTTTTGAGACTGGGAGAGCAGATTTACTAAGAAAACTTAATAAGATTAGGACAGCAGATTGTTATCTACCTCAGATTTGTGATTATAAATTTAAAGTGAGATCTGTTAGCATCAGTGTTTATTTTTCTCCAGTTGCCTTCAGCTGTTTGTAGGCTATTTGGGTAAAGGATAAAGTTGGCTTTTATTGGGTTTGTGGTTTTGCAAATGCAGGTGTTTTAAAGGAGAGAGGATAAAAGTGTTTAGTATGCAAGGGTATGGTAATAATGTTGTACTGTCTGATCAGAGTTGCTTATGTGGGAAAATGAGGACATGAATTACAAAAATGATAGATTTAAGAATTGATGTGTCAGTTGGTGAGTTGGGGGAGTAGTGCCTGGCTGGCCCAGTCAGAAGAACACGTGATTCTTGATCTTGGGATTGTGAGTCAGAGCCCCATGTGGGGTGTAGAGATTACTTCAATAAATAAAACTTTTTAAAAAATGGGAAAAAAATAAAATAGGAAAAGTGCATATGCATTTCATAGCTTTAGGCCACTTTTTAGTCACTTAATTTGTCATTAAAATTCATTTAAATTAGAATTTCTCTTTTTTTAATTGAGGTATAATTGGTATATAACATTGTTAGTTTCAGGTGTATGACAATGATTGGATGTTTGTATATATTGGAAAATGATCACAGTAAGTCTAGTTAACATCTGTCACCATACAAAGATTAGAATTTAAAAGTCAGAAATACTTCAGTATGGAATATGGGTTCTGATCTTATTTCTAAATAGTGATTTTTAATCAGTCAGTTTTGTTTGTAAGCTTATATTATGCATTAAAAAGGAAGATGTCTTTTTAAAAACAATGAGTTTTGATGATTGTTTAAATTAGGGGCTCATGAGAAGCAGGAGATAAAAAAGAAGAAAATTGAAAAGGGAATGCCTAATATGCATCCTCCTGCTACTTCTACTTCCAAGCCTTCTGCAGATCAGATCAGACAAAGTGTCAGACATTCTCTCAAAGACATTCTTATGAAAAGGTAACACACATTATTATATAGAAGATTGAATAATATATGTTTCATGTATTTGAAGAATAATTGAATTATTCTAATTTTAAGACTTACAGACTCAAATTTGAAGGTGCCAGAGGAAAAAGCAGCAAAAGTTGCCACAAAAATTGAAAAAGAGCTTTTCTCTTTTTTTCGGGACACAGATGCTAAATATAAGAATAAATACAGAAGTTTGATGTTCAATCTGAAGATCCTAAAAACAATGTAAGTATATTTTGTTCATGTTATAGATATTTATGCTTCCAGCTTTCCTGAATACATTGGAATTTAAGATTGTAATACAATAGATCTATAATTTATTTCTTCAAGTGAGATGGTCATTTTAATAGTCTTTTGCTACAGAACTGAGATTATGAATTCTGCATAGTGGTGGCTAGTGTTTTATAATGAGTGTATTAAAATGTAAAATACTAAGTCTGTCTTAACCTGATTTATGGGACTTTTCTTTTTGTCCCTTATTTAATCCAATTTATTAAAAATTCATTCATATGGGGGTGCCTGGGTGGCTCAGTGGGTTAAAGCCTCTGCCTTCCGCTTAGTTCATAGTCCCAGGGTCCTGGGATCGAGCCCCATGTCCGGCTGTCCGCTCAGTGGGGAGCCTGGTTCCCTCTCTCTCTCTCTGCCTGCTTCTCTGCCTACTTGTGATCTCTGTCAAATAAATAAATAAAATCTTTAAAAAAAGATTCATTCATATGTATTCTTTAAAATTGCTGTTAAACCAAAATTCATAATAAACACTGTATTGGTACTTCTGATTTAAATCCAAAAAAGTACTTTAAAAAGTACTGAAAGGAGAAGTAACCCCTGATCATCTTATAAGAATGAGTCCGGAAGACTTGGTTTCTAAATTTATTTTCTCCTTAAGAAAATAAATTACATTTAGGTAAAAAAAAAAATTAAAAAAATTTTTTTTAATATTTTATTAATTTAAATATGATTTTAATTCTAAATATCTTTTAGCAGGGAAGCAAACAGTCACTTGAACTGTTAATCATTTCCTGCATTTCTTGTTTGTGTCTTAGAGGATATTTAAAAGCTGTGTATGTGTAAATACAAAGTCCTTGTATATTTGCTTAAGTTTTATAAGATTTTCACATAATTGATAACAGTTTGTCAATTTGTGTAACGATATTTGCAATAGATAGAATGTGATTTGAGGTATACTAACAGCTACTTAAGAAAAATCTAGGTTATACAGTCTGTCGTTATGGTCCAGGGGGTCAGATACTTCTTGAATTATATAGTCTGGAAGCTTTTTTTCAGTAAGTAAACGTTTATTTCCTTTAGGTTTCTTTCGTGCAGTGGGTTCTTTGCTCTGAAGTCCTCTCTAAGCCAGTTAGAACTCAAACATATGAAATCTTAAAAATATGAAAGACAACACATTCAGTAAAGTTTTTTCATGCAGTACATTGCTATACCACAGGTTGGCTATTGTGACAGTGTGTTTGTCCTTGAGAATACTGGGAATATTCTGAGATGTCAATTTTGGGGGAAGTGGGGAGTGGGTAACAGTCTCAATAGAATTTTTGGATAGATGTAATGGTTCTACTATACATACTTCTCCACTATGTGTTGATTTTCATATGAAAGATAAATTTTGCTGCCTTAGATGATAAGTTCCTAGAATACAAGGCTGTCATTAAATTTCTCTGTAGTAGATAATGTATAAATCATTAAACATTTGTAAATCAAGTTTTGAAATTACATCTTTATTTATTACAAGTTTTTATACAACATGTCTTCCTTATTTTTAAAATCTTTTTCTCCCTCTTAATTCTCATCTTTAAATATATCCAGATATTATTTAAAAAAGTACTGAAAGGAGAAGTAACCCCTGATCATCTTATAAGAATGAGTCCGGAAGAGTTGGCTTCTAAAGAGTTAGCTGCATGGAGACGGAGAGAAAACAGACATGTAAGATTATCTATGACTATGGGTTTGACTATATCAGAACCTATATTTTTCAGCCGTAGGGGAAATAAACACAGAGGTAATTTAACACAGAATGCACAGTAATACAAACTTCTTGTTCCATAAATTATGTATCCCCATTAACTGGGTTCTTAAATCTTGTTTTTCTTTTATCTCTGCTGCTTTTTTTCTCATTTTTTTCCAGTTATCAGATTACATAATAAACTTTTATTTTATTATGTCTTGTACATCAGAAAGATGGGAAAATAGGCACATCTTAATCGCATCTGTACTTTTCAAAAACAGCATTTGAAGGTGTTATGAATATTGGTAATTTGTAGCACTAGATTTAAGTCAGAATGAAAATTTTTTAGATGTGTAATCCCTTACTGTTCAAAAGCTCAGAAAAACAAGGTTTTCTTTCCCTTAACTTGTTTATTGATAAAACCTGATCCAAATTGGCATGTATGAATGTTCATATCTACAGAAATGTTGTGGGCTTAAATAGCTCAATCCCTGTTAAACTGAGGTGTTGTGTAACTTAAATAGTATGTGTACCATAGTCCATTTTTAAAAGTAAAAAATTCTGAAAGTAACCAGTGCCACGAGTTTTAATTTGGGGGTTCTGAACTTTGAAATACCTTAAAGATTAAGTGACTATGTGGCTTAGGATTATTGTGACAGTGAGATGACCACGTTATCCACTATTTTGATTATAGAAGCCTTATAATATTAGCTTTTTGTTCTAGAAGATACTGGTTACTAATAGTTCATATGAACTCTGCATTATTTACCTGATTCTTCTTTCCATAATACTTGCATCTCAGACATTAAGCTTCATGTAGGTCTTTTGCCAAAACTAATTTGAAGTACAAGGCCTTGATTTGATATTCAAATATTTCTTCTACTTTCACCCTGTGTAATTTTTCCTTTTATGGTGAAAATAGTATCACCTCATCTTTTTTCCCTCTGTATCCCAAATATGCCTCTCTCCTGCTTTGGAACTGTGGCTGCAAGTACCATCTGCTTTGGAAACCAGCTTGTTCTTTCTTTAGGCCTTAATCTGATTTTTTTCTTTAAGGGATGATTTGCACTTAACAAAGGCAAGCTTAATGACTAGACCCATCTTTACATTTCTTAACCCATTGCACTCCTCACTACTTTTCACTAGTTCTTGCTACACCTGCTTAATATTTTTTTTTTGTCAAATTTGTTCAACTAAATTATCATTGTCACAAAGTAATGCTTAGGAGACAACTGATAGGGTCTACCTGATAATTTTTGGTGTTTGAATAAACTTCCATTATTTGAGGGGGATGTTAAGAACGTCAAGTTAGGAATCTGAAGAAGATAATTCTCATTTCCCTGGCGGCAGCTGGTAAAAAACTAAATCAGAAAGCCATAAATACCATGTTTCCACCCTTTGCAAATTACATTGCACTTCAGTTGCCTCTGATTAATTTACATATGAACTTCTCAAGACTTATAACCCCAGCACTTAAAATAGTCTCTGGCATTTGTAAGTACTCAGTATGTGTTTGTTGTTTGAGAGACCATCTAAAATCGGGGCACCTGGGTGGCTCAGTGGGTTAAAGCCTCTGCCTTCGGCTCAGGTCATGATCTCAGGGTCTTGGGATCGAGCCCCACGTCGGGCTCTCTGCTCAGCAGGGAGCCTGCTTCCTCCTCTCTCTCTGCCTACTTGTGATCTGTCAAATAAATAAATAAAATCTTTTAAAAAAATTAAAAATCATCTGTTATGTTTTCATTTTTAGATAAGCTCTTATTTAAAGCTGTACATTTGGAAATATGTATATGTTAATTGTGAAATGTTTCTTTAAAATATTTCATTTAGACCATAGAAATGATTGAGAAAGAGCAGAGAGAAGTGGAAAGACGACCAATCACAAAAATAACTCATAAAGGTGAAATTGAAATTGAGAGTGATGCCCCAATGAAAGAACAGGAAGCAGCCATGGAGATTCAGGTAAAAATAATAAAAATGCCATGTTCTGCAGTGCTTAAAACATGAAGATTAAGGAAAGGTTGATTTGTCGAAAATGTTCTTAAAGGTGAAAGAAGAATTTTTTTAAAAATGTATATGTTTTAAAGTTCATTTTATTGATCCCATGGTTTTTTGGGAGTGTTTAACAATACTCTTTCTCTGGATGTAGTGTGCAGACTACCTGCATCACAAGCACCTGTTAAACATTTGTTAAAATGTAGATTCCTAGGGTCTCTGTGACTTGGTGAATTCTTTAGTAGGCCTAAGTAAGTGCTTCTTAGGTAGACTGGTGTGAGAGCTTGGTACAGCTTTTTTTATTTTCAAATATCAGTGAGGAAATAATACAGAATCTTGTTAGAGGCCTTAAAGAATGAGGTATGTCTGAGGTTTTGCTCTACTTTAAGTAATAATTAATATCTAGCATTTATTTTTTAAAGATACAGTGATTGGGGGGGCACATGGGTGTTGCATTGGTTAAGCAGCTAACTCTTTGATTTGCTCAGGTGGTCTCAGGGTTGTGAAATTGAGTGTTGCATCAGGCTCTGTGCTCAGTGTAGAGTCTGCTTGAGATTCCCTTCTCTCCCTTGCTTTCCCCGTTTGCTTGCTTGCTCTAAATAAATAAATAAATAAAATCTTTTTTAAAAAAAATACTGGAAAACATATGAATGGAACAGTTTTCATTTTAGAAAAAATCAGTATGAAATAGAAGTTGATTTTAATAATTAGGGCCAAATTTGCTAAAACTTTTTACTCTTTTTTATTTTTTTTTAAGGAACCTACAGCTAACAAGTCCTTGGAAAAGGCAGAAGGAACTGAAAAACAAAAAGAAGAGATTGATTCTATGTCCAAAGATACCACTAGTCAACACAGACAACATCTTTTTGATCTTAACTGTAAAATTTGCATAGGTAATTGGAAATTTTTCTTTCTGAAATGTTGCTTTCGTTTTGGAAGAGAGATACTTGTATTTGTTATTTAAATAGGCTTCTGTTTTCTGTAAATTGGGGATGAGGTATCTGCTCACTCCCATTGAGGAGTAGCACAGTTTTGGAGTGACTGGTCTTCAGAGTTGAGGTATAGTTTGATACTGTTCTATACTTTATGATCTAGAATTAATTGTACTATGTAAGATCTGATCTTAACAACCTTGCGGCAAAAGACTAAAATTTAAGTATTAGAGTAGGCATCAGAAATGTTGGGCATTTATGATGGTACTGTCATTTATTAAGTGAAGGAATAAAATAGCATTCATGTCTTATTATCACCTATAAAAAATGAAACAAATCCCAAAATACCTTTTCTCTAGTATTCTTCTATTTGGTATTGAGTTCTTGCTGAGCACTTTATGGTGCAGGGAATATAGTCGTGAATAAGTCAGATCTTATCCAGGCTTTAAGAGAAACTATAGCCTAGTGAGAAAGACAGGCAGGTGATGACTTGGGTTACAGAAGTAGTTACAAATGTATTTAGTTAACAAGACCCAGTCTAGACTCCCGGGGTGGGGCGGGGGAGACTGGGCTGAGGAATCGACATTTAAGCTGAGTCATGAAGGTTGAAAAGAGAGGGGAACATCATTCTGAATACTGGGAATGGCATGAGCTTTGAAGTGAATTCGAGAAGAGAAGAGAGGGATATGAGTTGTTTGAAGAGCTATTTGGAGATCACATCTTGTAATAATACCTTTTTGCCTTTTAGACTTCAGTTGTGACTTCTTCGTAGTAGTGAAATCAATTTAGTAAGTAGTTACTAGCATTTCAAAAACAAAAACAAAATAGAAAGTACCACAGTGAACTGCACTTATAAAGATGAGTACCATTTTATGAGACTTTAGTTCCAGTTACTTTTATCATAAAAATACATATACACACATATACATACACATGCACACACAAACCCACAGAGATACATGTGAGTGTGTGTATTTAAGTAATGGATCATGAGATAAAATACTACTTTCCCAGATCATGATCAGAAATGCTAAAAATCTTTTGTAGCTGCTTTGAAGATTTTGGTCTTTTATCTAAGAGCAGTGGACAGTGACTAAGGGGTTTTTCAGCAAGGGATTGATGTGATCAGATTGGTATTTTATGAAGATATCTCTGACTTTGAGAAGAATTACAGTGGGAGAAGCCAGGAGAGGAAGGAGAGAAACTCCATAGGAACCCTTTGCACTAGTCCAAGTGGGAGATGAAGATAGTTTTGATTAGAGTGGTCATTGGAGATAGAAATAAGTGGAGGCTTTTGAGATACTCACATTAGGTATTATCAGTAGGTTTTGGAGGTTGAGTTGACTACCTTTAGGGCATAAAAAATGGGGATGTAATAAAGAAGAATTTAAATTATATTCAGTTTATTGTTAAAAATTAGAGGATCAAGAGTTTTGTAAATTCTGGAGATGTGGCTCTCAATTTTTATTTATTTATTTTTTACTGTTGTATGCTAAGGAATGATACATACCTTATTCGGTAGCATGAAAAATTCTTAGGTTAATCTATTTGCTGTCCTCCATCATTGGATCAGAGGCTAGATGAAATGTATCACAAATTAAGTAATTTTCCTGTAATAAAAGTAATCCTACTTTCTCAAAATTGTGTTAACATTTTATAATCTGTACAGTGGTAAAGACTTAAAGGGCAGAATATTTTTAGACTTCATTATTCTTAAAGAAAGCCATCCATGGTGTAGTAGTATTTTTAAGTACACCCATTTAGTTATGTCTTAATAAAAAATATTCTTAGTTATTTCTATTAATTTTAATCATTTCTGTGGTAATACTTCAGTAAATTTAATGGTAGCACACAAAAATATTTGTTAAACACTATTAGACCTAACCTATTTTCAGAAAGTTTGAGTGATTTTTTTTTCCTTCTTAATGCTATAGCCTAAAACCAGTGTCATTTTTAAACTTTACTAATATTTTTCATGTTTAGTAACTAAGCACTGCAGTATGCATGTATGTCATGAGCCGCTGCTATATGTAGCACAAAGTAGGATACAGAGTTGTTTTATTCAGTTCTTCTCAAGACTTGGAATTTGGTATAGTTTAGTTAAAAATTACTAGGGAATCAAGAGACTGACTTTAGGTTTTAGTTATAAAGTTTCCATTTCAGCTTATTTAAGTTACTTAACATCATCTTTTCTTAATTTTCACATCAATTAGAGAGGTGTACTACAATGCAGTTTGAAAGATGATAGTTAAAAATTACCCCAGGAAATCTAAGGTTATGCAGCAATTCAGTCAGAAAAACAATAACGTTAGAAGCAAAATGGATGAAGTTATAGAAATTTCAATTTACAATTTGGTTTATTTTCATGTCGTCTTGTGTTAGGTCGAATGGCACCACCTGTAGATGATCTTTCTCCAAAAAAAGTTAAAGTTGTTGTTGGAGTATCTCGTAAACATTCAGATAATGAAGCAGAAAGTATAGCAGATGCACTGTCTTCAACCTCAAATATTTTGGCTTCTGAATTCTTTGAAGAAGAGAAACAAGAGTCTCCCAAGTCAACATTCTCTCCTGCTCCACGGTAATTTTCTCTTAGCCACAATTTCTATAATCATCATTATAGATCTTTGCCAGTTTATACTTGGAGGTCTTCAAAAATAAAAAGGTAACTTAATTTCTTAGGAATCTTTCTTTTGAGAAAGTAACTAGCTCTTCTGTTTTTGCCTCGCTGGACTGTCATCGTCTGCCATTTACTGTGTGTGACTCCCCTGCCGGGTCCCAGGCACAGTCCCTGACCCTGCTCCCTAGGGTTCTTGCTTGCTGGAAAACCAACTGAGAAAGTGGCCATACTCACACGAGGTTTTATTTTATGAAACAGTGACTCTCCTTCCAATGCATATTAATTTCTTAATTTCTAAGTCACCTATTCAGTATTAAATATGAAATTCAGGGTAGTGAAACGGAGATCACGTCTTTAGCTGGCTCAGTGAATTGGCTCCCTTGAGTCCGTGTCCCTCAGCGTGGCAATCCTAGGGGGTCGCCTGTCTAATTCAGCTGACTGCTGGCTTTCAGACGAGGTCAAGTAAAACAAAACAAAAACAAAACCAAAAAAACACAGTTTGCCTCTTTGATATGCCAGGAGAGAGAGAGAAAGATCTGTTTTTTCACTTGGTAGAACATACCCAAAAGCAAAGCAGTACTTCTTAAACAGTAAACTAATTGAGATAAAAGAATAAGACCTAAAATTAATTAGAGATTTGAGTCTGTATGTGGGGACTTGACATTAAATTGTTTAATTAATGTTGGTCCCAAGAGGCAGGAGATAGCAGTTTAAGAAAAATTGCTTGTACTTCTCTGTACCTTCATCTAAGCCAACCCGTGAAGGATGATTTTGAAAATGCAACCATGTAAGGTAAATATGAATGTAATTTTTTATAAAAAGTGAAAATCGAAACTCTTTAATCAATAGTCTTTACATATTTTGGCTTTCTTGACATGCTAAAATAGAAATAATTGATGACTTAGTAGAAAATGGATTTATTCATGAGCAGATCTTTAAGGCTGAAAATTTTTAATGTCGTGTTTTAGTCCAGAGATGCCTGGAACTGTTGAAGTTGAGTCTACCTTCCTGGCTCGATTGAACTTCATCTGGAAAGGTTTTATCAACATGCCTTCTGTGGCAAAATTTGTTACCAAAGCCTACCCAGTGTCTGGTTCCCCCGAGTATTTGACAGAGGTACTGTGAACTTTTCTGCCCTTTTCTGCTCGGACTGACGTATGTGTTTCTAAAAGCAGTAGGAGAGAAAATAATATTACAAATAATAAAGATACTAAATGATAAATTTATTTTCATTCATAAGAAAAATATTGATTGTTAATGAATGACAGTGATTCTTAAACCGTTCAATTAATGGAACTGTGAGTTCATAAATGGAGTTTATGAACTGTGGATAACTATGTTCTGAAAGTTCTAAACCCACATGCCCTGTACTCTAAAATGTGCTTTCCTTTGTAAGAGAATTAAAAACTAATGAGCGTCTACTTGGATTACTTGAGTTTTTCTTTAAATATAGATTTGATAAAATATTAACCTACTTAATATGGTCTTGAGTGTTAGCCTGTCAGGAAGATTTTTCCTTGTGGATAGTTCTTCTTATTGTCCTGTTGCTTATGTTTCCCCAGCTGCATGACTACCTTTCTTAACTGTCTCTTTCTGCGAATGAGATATAGGTTATAGTTGAAACATTACAGCGAGTTGACAGTCTCATGAGACCAGTGACTGTAGATCCTGCAGGTACCCTGGGTTTATACCTGAAGGAATAGGAAGGAACTATTACATAATATTTATGGAAAATAAACAGTTGGACTATTATATTATGATAAATTAGAAAAATACGACATTTTTGAACTATTTTGAAGAAAGTTGTATTTTTCTGTGTTTATGCAGAAGGAAAATAAATCATGTGTACTGTATTTTTGTTGAGGTTATACTTTCTTTATGTTCATATCTAACATTAACTTTCCCCATTCATTCTCAGTCTGCTGACCATGAAGGCAAAAATTAAAAAAAAAAAAATTCTTTTTTCCAAAAGCCTAAATTGTATTATATACCTGTTTTTGTTTTTGTTTTTTTTAAGACTGACATAAACTTTACTTTTCTTTGTATTTGGCTGAAATTAGTTTTTTAAAAATTTTTATTTTTTAGTATTTATTTATTTATTTATTTATTTTAAGATTTTATTTATTTATTTGACAGAGAGAGATCACAAGCAGGCAGAGAGGCAGGCAGAGAGACAGGAGGAAGCAGGCTCCCTGCTGAGCAGAGAGCCCGATGCGGGACTGGATCCCAGGACCCTGAGATCATGACCTGAGCCGAAGGCAGCGGCTTAACCCACTGAGCCACCCAGGCGCCCCTTAGTATTTATTTAATAAATAATTGTTATTTATTAGAGAAAGTACTTTTTTAAATTTAAAAAATATTTAATATATAAATATTTATTAGCGAGAGAAAGCACAAGCAGGAAGAGTGACAGAGGGAGAGGGAGAAGCAGACTCCCCTTGAGCACAGACTCCATCCCAGGACACTGAGATCATGACTTGAGCCGAATAAGGAATTGAGCCACCCAGGTGCCCCTAGACTGAAATTAGTTTACATGTAATGTGGCTTAGCTAATGCTGACCGGTTTATTTGTTTAGCATTATGTTTTATTAAACAACCTAATTATTACTTTTATATATAGTTTGCTTGGCAAGTAGTATTTTAGAAACAACTGATTTTTATAAGAGGAAAATTAAATGGATCCGTGTTCTTCTTTTTGAACAAATCTACTTAGAAATGTTGTCTTTGAGCATGTGGGTGGCTCAGTTGTTAGGCATCTGCCTTCGGCTCAGGTCATGATCAGGTCCAGGGATCAAGCCCTGTATCGAGCTCCCTGCTTAGTGGGCAACCTGCTTCTCCCTTTCTCACTCCCCCTGCTTGTGTTCCTTCTCTTGCTGTGTTTCTCTTTGTCACATAAATAAATAAAATCTTTTAAAAAGGAAGAAGAAGTCCTAAACAATGGAATTTGATTTTAAACAAAACTATTCTCCTTTCTGAGCCAGTTTCTATGTGGTTGCTTTCCTGAATTCTACCTCTGCTTTCTGCTTATTTTTAGTTTAGGACTAAAATCCCAAATAAATATTTAAAGCAATTAATAATTTAAATAAATGTAATTGAATTTAATATCAATTAATTGTGCTTTTTATGAATTTTCCCAGCTTCTTAGAAAAATAGAAATTTACTGATTAGTTTTAAATATTTTCAATTACATAGTTAATTGATTTTATGTATAGTCATCTATTTTCAGAAAGATTCTACCGTTTAAAAAATGTATTTGCATTATTACAGTGTTATTCTCTACTGTGTAAAAATATGCTCTATAATTAAATTTAATAACTTCTGAAATCCAGCTGTTAATGATTAAATGATGTCCTTGCCCATTATCACCAAGAAGAGGGGGCAGGATAGGAGGTTTGAGAAGAAAAACAGTATCTCTAATATTCTGAAATCTGTTGTATTCTTTCTGGATTGTCAGTTTGTCATATGTTTGCCACTACCCCATTATGGTACCTGTCTTTCCTGCTGAGAACTGACATGACCTCAGATTCAATCTCAGTGGTATCTTGGGTACCCACTTTAGTTATTTGGAGTTGACATTTGAGGTAAAGCCTGATTGCTACCCCTGTACTTTATATTCTGTGATACAAATTTTTTTATTTACTTGTTTTTTATTACCATTTCAAATTAGTCTTAGAGCTAAATTTAAATGAATGATGACTCTTATATTCTGTATATGTTGCTTAACTTCATTTTTTTACTGTAGGATCTACCAGATAGTATTCAAGTAGGTGGCAGGATATCACCTCAGACAGTTTGGGATTATGTTGAAAAAATTAAAGCATCAGGAACCAAGGTAAGGAAAATGTCTTAAGTTATACCAGCATAAGAGAATATTTGAAAAGTAAATCACTGAGAGTGCTTTATGCAGGATACCCTGGGGAAAGGAGCCAATACAAATTCTAAATCTACATATTACACCTAACATAACTGAACTAAACCCATTTGCTAAGGCTCAAAACAGCCCAGCATTCCTTTTGTGGGTTTTTCTTCCTTTCTGGTTTGCTTTCTTAGTGATATCTTTGTCAGTGTTCTGGAGGAAAGGTGTTAGAATTAAGTATTGAGATTCCTCCTGGAATTTTTCCTTGCTTTGATTATAGACATTTGTTTACTTAGGGTATAGACTAAGCTGCTGCAAAGAGAGACCCTAAAAGTATAGTGGAGAATACAGAAGTTTATTATTTATTTATTTATTTATTTAAAGATTTTATTTATTTATTTGACACAGAGAGAGAGAGATCACAAGTAGGCAGAGAGGCAGTCAGTGAGGCGGGGGGAGGAAGCCTGTGAGCAGAGAGCCCGATGCAGGGCTCAGTCCCAGGACCCTGAGATCATGACCTGAGCCGAAGGCAGAGGCTTAACCCACTGAGCCACTCAGGTGTCCCAGAAGTTTATTTTTTAATAGGTCAGTGTTTCAGAGTAGTTCCAGGCTCTGGTTTTATAGGATCATTTGGGGACCAGTCTCTTATTGCTTGGCTGTTTCCAAGAGTGTTATCCTTATTGGTCAACCATGGTCAAAGCTGACTTATCAGCCTCAAGTGGAAGAATGAAGAATGCCTGTCTAGTTGTTTTAAAAGCAAGACCTGGAAATTCTTGTTACCATTTCACTTCCCTAAATTCCATGGGCAAGAACTTTTTAGTAATGTAACTTTACGTAAGCTGCTTAGGAGGCTGGGAAATGTAATCTCTGGAAATGTTGTGTCTATTAGATGGTGATGTGCCCAGCTAAAAGTCTTCTTTTTGTGATAGGAGGAAAGGAAGAGAATAGATAGTTGGTGATAATTAGTAGCCTCTATCACAATATTATTTTTTTCTTTTCTCTCTATTTTTTAATCATTTCTTAAACTTGTAAAATAGTAGTATGCAGAAAAATTTACGTTAGAAGAAATTCTTTTTCCCTCCATGGATGATAGTACCTAGTATGTTACAGGCATTCAAAAAATTAAATAAGGGAACATTAATTTTTATCTTTTTCTTAAGATTAAATATGTCTAGTAAGATTAGAAATAATTCAAAATGGATGATCTCAAGCTAAAAAGAATATATATTTTCAATAACTGATTTTAGAATTTAAATTGATACAGTGTTAGAATACAAATACACTTTAAAGCACTATTAAAGTGTTATAATATTTATTTGCTATTACTTTCTCATGATAGTAAAAGTCATGGGAAAGCATTCAGAAGGTGTTACCCTTGGCCGTTTTGGGAATCACTCTTGATCTACCCATATATTTCTGCCTAGCATTTTATAGTATACCTCCTTCCTGATCTGATTGAAACACTATAATAGTTGGTACCTCTAAAAGAGGACAGTTTAAATGACCTTTTATAAGAGACAGAGCCGTAGTTTAGCTCATTTGCACGTTTCCTTTAGGAACTTGAATCAATTTAGGCTTTGTAGCAGTTCTGGTTCTCTTCTTCATGAGCAAAACCTTCATGAAACAAAACCTAGAACCCAGAGGCACACAGATAAGTTCCCAAGTAAGCCAAATGAGTCAACAAAATTTATGGCCTTTGTGTATTTGAGTTTTGTCACCCAGCCTCTTTTATTTTTAAATCCAGTCCCTGTAAGTGGGATTCTCAGTGGATTTGAGTGTTTTTGTGTACATGGCAGGATGGTGGTGGTAAGTGATACTAATTTTCAGTATGCTGAAAACACGGGCAGCCCTTTGTGAAGGTTATAACATATAAATATAAAAACATATAAACGAGGAGATAGTGTAGACACTGAAAGACTTGGGTTTAAATATGTTTTCTATCACTGAAAATTGTGTCACCTTGAGCAAATTAATTATGTTGGGACTCAGTGTCTTATGGGACACCTTCAGATGAAACAAATATATCAGTGGATCAACAAAGATCTTTTCCCAAGAGTTGCTTCTCTTTACTATTTTTATCTGCATTTAAGTTAGTATAAATCATGTTATTTGGTAATCATCATTATACAGTTTACTAGACTATTACTAATTGGGAAATGATATTTAAAACCAAGCTCTTCTTCAGGTTATTGTTTTCAATAATCATTTATTATTTTCTTGAATAGGAAATTTGTGTGGTTCGCTTCACACCTGTAACTGAAGAAGATCAAATTTCTTACACTTTGCTGTTTGCATACTTCAGTAGCAGAAAGCGCTATGGAGTAGCTGCGAACAACATGAAGCAGGTTAAAGATATGTACCTTATCCCTTTGGGTGCTGCAGATAAAATTCCACACCCTCTTGTGCCTTTTGATGGACCTGGTAAGTACACATTTTAGTAATAGAGTATGAATAAAATAAAGTGGGAGGTGAGACCAGAGCAACAAAATGGACTCTGCTTTCTTTCTCAGGTTCCAGCCCTCTAGACCTGACTTGACAGGGGCAAGCCCTACACAATAGGCTGTAATAAGCTCGATGCTAAAATGTACCTTTATTAATGGTTGAAAATGACTTTAAAAATTTTTTTTATTTTTATTTTATTTAAAAAAATTTTTTTAAAAAAACATTTATTTAACATGGTGTGCATGCACACACAAGCAGGGCGGACAGGGAAGGGGTGTGGCAGGGAGAGGGAGAGGCAGGCTCCCAGCCTAGTAGGGAGCCCAGCATGGAGCTCAATCCCAGGACCCTGGGATCATGACATGAGCCGAAGGCTTAACCGACTGAGCCACCCAGGTGCTCTGAAAGTGACTATTAATTGATGTTTTTTATTTCACACAGGGCTTGAACTGCATAGACCTAATCTATTGTTGGGCTTAATTATCCGTCAGAAACTGAAGCGGCAACATAGTGCTACTGCTAGTACTAGTCATACAGCTGAGACTTCTGAAAGTGTACCAGTGGCTTTGCCACCTGATAAAAAAAGTAAAATAGATGTTTCCACAGAAGAAACACCAGAGGAAGAAAATGACTTTTTTAATTCTTTTACAACTGTATTGCATAAGCAGAGAAATAAGCCTCAGCAAACTCTTCAGGAAGATCTTCCAACAGTAATTGAACCTTTAGTGGAAGTCACCAAACAGGAGCCACCAAAACCTCTAAGATTCCTTCCTGGGGTATTGATTGGCTGGGAAAATCAACCTTCTACTCTGGAATTAGCAAATAAACCTCTTCCTGTGGACGATATACTTCAGAGCCTTTTGGGCAGTACTGGTCAGGTATATGAACAGACTCAATCAGTGATAGAACAGAACACACTCAAAGAAATTCCATTTATAAGTGAGCAGGCTGACCCCAAAGCAGAGAAAATAGATAAAGTGGAAGCAACTGATGGTGATGCCAAGGAGGGAAAGGTTAAAGCAGATGATCTTTCAGAATCTACAGGTAATTCAGTAGTAGGAGAAGAAACATCAGTAATGGGGTCTTCTTCCATTTCTCCTGGACCTTTGACAAGTCTTAGCCTCAGAGGTAAGCCACCAGATGTCTCTACAGAAGCATTCTTAACAAATTTATCAATTCAGTCAAAACAGGAAGAAACTGTGGAGAATAAAGAGAGAACATTAAAAAGACAGCTGCTGCAAGATCAAGAGAATAATTTGCAAGATAATCGGACTTCAAATACTAGTTCTCCAGGCAGGTCTAATGTAGGAAAAGGAAACATAGACAGTAATGTCAGCTGCAGTGAAAACCTTGTTGCTAATACAACAAGATCCCCACAGTTTATCAACCTGAAACGGGATCCTAGACAAGCAGCAGGGCGAAGTCAGCACGTAACTGCTTCAGAAAGCAAAGATGGAGATAATTGCCGGAATGGAGAGAAACATACCCTGCCTGGTCTGTCACACAAGGAGCACTTAATAGAACAAAGCAATGTAGAGGAAAAGTTGTCTTCTGTGGAGAAAAACTCATGTGTTCAGCAGGGTGATAATTCAGGGGTTGCACAAAACTCACCGTCAGTAGAAAATACACACACTTCTCAAACAGAACAAGCAAAGCCCTTACAGGAGGATATTTTAATGCAAAATATTGAAACTGTGCACCCATTTCGAAGAGGATCAACAGCAGCATCATCTCATTTTGAAGTTGGAAACACTTGTCAATCAGAATTTCCTTCTAAAAGCATCAACTTTACTTCCAGAAGCACCAGCCCCAGAACAAGTGCAAACTTCTCACCCATGAGGCCACAGCAGCCCAACCTTCAGCATCTCAAGTCTAGCCCCCCTGGATTTCCATTTCCAGGGCCTCCTAATTTTCCCCCACAAAGCATGTTTGGATTTCCACCACATTTACCACCCCCTTTACTTCCCCCTCCAGGGTTTGGCTTTGCTCAAAATCCCATGGTTCCCTGGCCACCTGTTGTTCATCTGACAGGCCAGCCACAACGTATGATGGGTCCCCTTTCACAAACATCAAGGTATATAGGTCCACAAAATTTTTACCAGGTTAAAGACATTAGAAGACCAGAAAGGCGCCATAGTGACCCTTGGGGTAGGCCAGATCAACAGCAACTGGATAGGCCATTTAATAGGGGTAAAGGAGATCGACAGAGATTTTATAGTGATTCACACCATTTGAAAAGAGAGCGACATGAAAAAGAATGGGAGCAAGACTCTGAAAGGCATAGACGCAGAGACAGAACCCAAGACAAGGACAGAGACAGAAAAAGCAGGGAGGAAGGGCACAAAGATAAAGAGAGGGCACGGTTATCACATGGTGATCGAGGAGCAGATGGAAAAGCAAGCCGGGATAGTAGGAATGTAGACAAGAAACCAGATAAACCTAAAAGTGAAGACCATGAAAAGGACAAAGAACGAGAGAAAAATAAACATAGAGAAGGAGAAAAGGACAGAGATAGGTACCATAAAGATAGGGACCACACTGACAGAGCTAAAAGCAAAAGGTAAAATTCGCAGGCTGCTTCAAGATTACATTTAAATAACTGAAACGTTGTATCTAAAAACTTTATGATTGCCTGCTAGGATTGTGCCATCTTTTAAATTTTTAATACTGGTGGTTTGCAGAACAATGAAATCTGTGTGTTGGTGCGGAGTGCGCTCTGTACCAGTGCCCGTCATCCTTTCTTCATACCAACTGTCCCTAGTTCTAGGAATTTAATATTTTTAAAAGTTTTACATTGCTGTATATTCAAAGATTTGTTTTATTAATATGCAATAAAGGCTTAGAAATTTTAGTTTTATTCCTTACTTGGTAAATATGGTTAACTATGGAATATATTTACTGCCTCTAGTGAATGTCCTTTATATAATGACTAATTTGAGAGTAATGTGTGCTCTGTAAGTTTGTTTTAAATTGCACTGTTTTTAAAGAAACTGTAGAGGAGCAACAGAAAGCCAAGCAACTTCATAATCAGATTATATTAATCATTTAGTTGAGCAGTTTTTGACTAAGAATCAGACGCCCAAGGAGTACTTTTATTGCTTTAATCTGCACTCATTGAAGGCATTTATTACCATATACTACAACTTTGTGGTAGGCCATTTTTTTCCTTTTCATTTTTGGCTCTTTGGAAACTTGAATACTTAAGCTTGTACATGATCTTGTGTTTTGCTATCCTTTTTACTGTAAAATGTAAATATTTTAAGGGATATTTTGATTCTAAATATGATAAAAGAATTTCTCACCTATTTTGTGTGTGTGATTTGAAATTCAGTAGTAAACGTATTTCTTCTTTAAAGCTTTATCAGATACTAAACTCTTTTTCTGCCAAGTACACACAGATAATAGCTCTCTACATTAGGCAGTAGATGAGGGGCAAAACAATTCTGTGTCATGGATTACAGGCTATTGAGATAAACCATAGGATTCTAAGGAGGTTAGAATTGAGAACTACCAATGAAAAAGTGTGTAGGTATAATCCAGCGTATAGGTACATTTCTGAAAACTTGTATAACATCAAATTTTTTGGTGCACTAATCATTACAGAACTTTAAAAGAAACATGGTGTGAATCTCTAAGTTGTGTATTTAACTCTAATTTGTTGGTGGAGAGAGGGGTAACTATAGTTCTGAATGCTAGTTTTGCTTGAAATAGCACACAGAGGCTATTGTTAATCCAAATTTAAGTTTATTCACACTCTAAATTACTTACTGTACTGCTATAATTTAAAGCAATGCTAACACTTGAGACCAAAAAAGAGAGAGGGGGAAAAAACCCAGTGTTTTTGCTCATCTATATTAATGAAGAAAAATATAAATCACTTCACAAAATTAAAAAGATTAAAAAAGATAGTTTGTTTTCTTAAAAAGTCTAAAGATTACAGTTAAAAATAGCTTTTGAAATTTAATCAGCTTTGATAGTCTCACTGGAGAGAAAAGAGTGTAAATTCAAAACCAAATATTTTGTCTACTTTGCAATAATTTGCAGCCCTTTTTTTGGTTATTCTTATCCTCTGAAATTAATCATCATAAAAGTTCTGAAATAGAGGACTTGTATTTAAATAAAGTGTGTTTAATTTTGGTCTACTTTTCTTTTGGAAATTAACTTGTTAAAAAACTAGTCAGTTTGTAAATAAAACCTAAAGTCGTCATCTGCACTATTATGAAATTATTTTCAGGGTTTTACTAAAAAAAAAACAACCCAAAAACCTCAAACCAAAAGTTAGCTTTTTGATTTCACAGACGTATGTTGTTAGTAAGTCTGCTTTCTCTGATTTATCTGGTTGTGGGGTTGAGCAGACAGACACTGAATTTTTTTTTTT
The DNA here is from genome assembly GCF_902655055.1 of Lutra lutra. Lineage (NCBI taxonomy): Eukaryota > Metazoa > Chordata > Mammalia > Carnivora > Mustelidae > Lutra > Lutra lutra. Next base: position 46,042,886 of record NC_062283.1, on the reverse strand, counting down.
TTTTAACAAGGTACAAGTAAAGAAGAATGGGTTAAGCAATGGAAGAAAGTCATTAAGTTAGTTTTTGATTACTTCCTAGTAGTTTCTTGTATATATTGTTGCAATGCTTGCTTTAAAGTACTTTATATATCACCAGAACATGATACATTCCAGAGGCCCCTATTAGTAGTGGTGACCATCTTCTGGGATTACAGGTCTAAGTGTTAGATCCAAGTTTGTTGATCCCTCGATGACTGAAATATTGTGGAGAGTGGGCAAAGTATAGGCATATTGACAGATTTACTTATGAGGAAAAAGGGAAAAATAAAGTTTTCGATGAGAAGTAGATCCAAAGACATTCTCAGTCTTTAAGTCTCACCTATAACTAGCCTTACTTAAATGCGAGTTAAATGAAGTTCATCTTTATTTATCCTGTCTTAAGGAAAACTTGCTCTTTAAAAACAGTCTGATGCTTTTTAAATAAATTTAGATCCATCCTAAGATGGTTTATACATACCTCTGTTAAGTAAAACGTACCAGGGTGTCTCGGTACTTAAAAAGTCCACCTCTTGTAATTCTTCTGGCAATAAGAAAGCCTCTGTGAACCCTCTGTACGTCAGACCTTGTGTTGAAGCAGGTTATCTAAGCCTTGGTCATCCTGAAAGGTGAAGAAGACTTACCTTAGAGGTCTCTTGAGGAAATTTGTACTTAACACAAATTTAAAAACTTGCCCAAGGTTAGACTGCTACTGTCAGAACTGAATTCTATCTCAGTTCTAGTTTTCTCCAAGGTCTATGTGCATGCATGCTGTATGAGAATTGAGAACAGGAGAGAGAGACGAGAGCCTGATTACTATATATCCCTTTCATATCCCCTTTCCTCTCTATTCCATCAACCTGTCTGAAACCCTTTATTGAACAACCCAACTCCTCAAAGTGAACAGAAGACACAAAAACCTGTGTGATTCCCTTGTATAGATTTGCAGAGTTTTTATTCACTTCAAATCCTAATTCCCAAGTCTTATTTTCTATTGCTGTTTTCTATTGTTGCTGTGACAAATTATTCAAAACCTAGTGGCTTAAAACCACACAAATTTATTGTACATTTCTGTAGATCAGAAGTCTGAAGCAGCTCTCAGTAGGTTGAGATCAAGGGGTCAGAAGAGTGCATCACTTTTCTGGAATGAAGTCTTAGGGGAAAATCCATCCCCCTTGCCTTTTCCAGCTTCTAGAGGCCACCTACTTTCCTTGCCTCATGGCCCCTTCCATCATCTTCAAACCCAACAACGTGGACTCAGTCTTTCTCATGTTGCCATCTCCAATTGTTTGATTCCCTCTTCCACTCTTAAGGGGTGTTGTGATCACATTGCGCCCACCCAGATAATCCAGGATAACCTTCCTATTTTAAGATCCACGGAACCTAAATCCCATCTGTGACCTCAGTTCCTTTTTGCCATATAACCTATTTACAGGTTCCAGGGATTAGGATGTAGGCAACTTTGAGGGGCTATTCTACTTAACACAATTATTGACTTTTTAATTACAGCTTATGTGTGGGTGAACTAAGTTTTTGGAGTTTTAACAGATCTCAAGCCATAGTAAATGTCTAAGAGTTAAGAAAAATATCAGTAACAGAGAAGAAAATGGAATGGACAGTTTAGCCACTTGGCACCAGTTATGTATGTGTTAACATAGAAAACTAGTTAACTAGTAAGTTTAAAATCAGATGTTTTTAGTTTTTTCATAGCTTTTTTTTTTTTTTAAGATTTTATTTGACAGAGTGAGAGAACACAAGCAGAGGGAGTGGCAGGGAGAGGGAGAAGCAGGCTCCAATTTGGGACTGTATCCTAGGGTCCTGGGATCATGACCTGAGCCAAAGGCAGATGCTTGACCTACTATGCACCCCACCACAAGATGTCCCAGTAGCTGTGTTTTAAAGATGAATATGAATTAAATGCATTAGGAGAGCTAATGAATCAGCTAATGAAACTAATTATTTAGTTTACTTAATTTTAGCATTTAAATATGCCATTTGCACTATTCCAGCCTCAGATCCCTTTAAAGCATTGGTCAGGTTACCACTTAACCAATGACAACAAAGGGCAATATACATAATCAACTACTGACCAATCAACTACTTTTTCCCAAGCAAATCATGAATAGAATTGGTTACTTCTTTTAAAAAGGTGCCAACCCTGATTCTTTGATTCCTGCTTCATTAAGAATTTAAGTAATTCATGTATAAAGCAATACTAGGTTTATAGCTTAAAAAGCTTAAAAATAGGTTTATAGCTTGGGGCACCTGGGTGGCTCAGTGGGTTAAAAGCCTCTGCCTTTGGCTCAGGTCATGATCCCAGGGTCTTGGGATCGAGCCCCACATCCGGCTCTCTGCTCAGCAAGAAGCCTGCTTCCCCCCTCTCTCTGCCTGCCTCTCTGCCCACTTGTGATCTCTGTCTGTCAAATAAATAAAATTAAAAAAAAATAGGTTTATAGCTTAAAAACGTGAGTCTACAGATTCAGAAGAGTTGGGGGAAACTCCAACATACATACTTAAAGCAGTGAGTTCAGTAACTACAATTATCCTCAAATGCCTTTGCTTTTTCTGGGAAATAATTCAGTGTGTATGGATATATCTGCCCAAGTTGTATTTTTAAGATGTTCCTTATTTTAAAAAAGAATACTTTATCCTGCAAAGTAATGATTTTTTTGCAGCACCTTATTTAAAAGGAATCTTTAAGGGGTACCTGGGTGGCTCATTTGGTTAAGCGTTGGACTCCTGGTTTGGGCTCAGGTATGCTCTTGGGAGATGGAGTCCCATGTTGAGCCCCACAGTAGGCAAGCGCTCAGTGGGGAATCTGCTGGGATTCTCTCTCTCTGTCCTTCCCCGGTCTCTCTAATACACAAATCTTTAAAAAGAATCTTCAAAAAGGTGAACAATGGGACACCTGGGTGGCTCAGTTGGTTAAGCATCTGCCTTGGGCCCAGGTCATGATCCTAGGGTCTTGGGATTGAGCCCACCACGGGCTTCCTGCTCTTCCCTCTACTGCTGCCTGCCGCTACCCATGCTGGTGCTCTCTCTCTCAAATAAATTAAAAAACAAAAAGGTAAACATGGCCACCATCTGGCTTAATAGATATTTCACCTTTACTTTAAAACATGTTTACATTCAACACTGTTTCAGAGGCATTGTAACATTTATAGTAAGGTTATCTTAAAGGGTTTCTGTATCAATTTTTATTTTGCGTTGAAAAAGCATATCACAGGAAATCTTAAACACTGTCATCCCAACAATAGCAAAAATGAATAATGGTGATAATTCATCACATGATATTTTAGATTTTGAAGGTAAACATTTTTTTTAGCACCAAATCATTTTAACCTACAGGGAATTGCTAGGTAGCGGTTTTAGGTTCTTATTTTGTACTAGATTTTTGGAATTAAGTGGTGAGCAGTACCTCCCATCTGGCCTCCTATCTCTTGGAGCTTGCAGTATGGTATAGAAGACCAGTGGTCACATCTTAATGTAAAATTGCAGCTGTCAGAAGCAGCTCTAAAGCAGTAACTCTCACACTTTGGTTTCAGGACCCCTTTACTTTACAAAATTACTGAGAACCCCAAATATTTATGGATTATAACACTTAGCAATTTAGAAATTAAATGTTACAATTTTTAAAATAACAATGATCCTATTAATATAACATTTGTATGAAAAATAACTCATACTAATCTTAGTAAGAATGTCATTGTTTTCATTTTTGCACATCTCCATAGTCTGACTTAACACAGCTGGATTCCCTTATGTGCCTCTGCATTCGGTGTTGTGCAGTATGTCGTTTTGTTTGAAATATATGAAGAAAATCTGACTTCACATGGAATTGTCATTGAGAAAAGAAGTACTCTGGGGATCCCCAGAAAATTTATGGGCTTTCAGGGGTCTGCTGAAATGTTGGGAAGGGCTGCTTTAAGGATAGTACTCTGCATTTATTTTGAGGGAATACGTGGCCTACTGTGATAGGGGGTGTGGTTCATTGAAGCTTTGGTAGCCTTACATAGAACAGCTTTCTTACCTGTATACATAAAATGTATATCTTTGAAGTTAGATCTAATTATCAGCCATCAAAACAATTTAAGAGCAGGTATCATTATCTTAATATCACCAAAGTTAAATGGTACAATCCAAAACAAATTTAGGTCACAGTTTTTCAGCAAACACTGGGCAGTTTTCTTGCATGGTTTTTGTTAAAACAAAAAAACTACTTTGGATCAATATGTAGACATTCTGCAGTTTTACATTATCTTTGTTCACACACGTTTTCTAATGTTAATATACTTGGGGACAATTTATGTCCCACTGGTGCCAAAATTCTTCACTTTAGTTCTGGGGCCCTCCAAGGGCATCTTCAGCTTTCTGATTGCAGTGGTTTGGCAAAAACAACCCCTGCCCCCAGATCTAAAATCCTTCAAATGATAAACTGCTTACCTCGTTTCTTTGTACATACTGGAACCTGCAGAGGCAGATCCTGCTTAATAGCATTGAGAAGTTAACCATGCACCAGTCCTTTTATTTGTAAACTCTTCTCCATTTAATAAGATAATTATGTACTTTTCCTTTCAAAAGTCTACAAGTTGCTTATTAAGATAATTTTTTTTTCCTCCACATAGTCCTACCTATTAGTGCATTGTGTCATTGGTGGTGTCCGTTGCTTTCTTGGTGGCCGAACTGTCACAAATATTAAACTCTAAAAATCCTAAATAACAACAGCAATAACTACTTTCCCCATCCGCCGTGGTGGAGTGGGGTTGGGAGAGAAAATTCTATTCACAAGTATATTAATAAATGGTGGTTGGGTAAAATGGACTTTCACAAGTTATGCTTTTAATGGTACAGAGATAATCAATGGTACTATTCAGAACCTGCTTTATGTCCAATTGTGAGAACTCTAGACTTGAAAAGTTAAGTGTAAATAAAGTTTCGTTTTATATTTGATGAGTTATAGAAGTACCTGTTTTAAAAGGTCAAGTAAGTCTGTAAGGTTTATAACAACAACCCAACACAGTGTTTGCACTATTCTTTTCTCCAGAGGTAACTATTTTTTATTCTTTTAGCCATTTCTTAGGATGTTTGCCTTCATATTTGTAACATGGTATATGCTAAAAAAAAGAAAAAGTTGCAAAAACTATTAATGTCTTACTGTGGAAGATAAGTATTTAACCCTCACCAGCCAACCCTGCCTTTCTCCACCTCTGCCTTCTTTTTGTTTAAGTCCATATTTAAATTTCACATTATTTCAATTGTGTAAATACTCATAACTGAGCCATGAAATATAGTTATTTCTAATATAATTTTTATTTTTCTATGGTTATTTGCTTTTTCATTTATTTTTCTTTGTATCATTTATCCCACCTAAATTTTATTTGAAATTTGTGTAAACAAATTTGTGTAAACACAAAATGGGGTAAAAACTTTGGAATCAACAGATTTACAGATATATTGGGTGTAGGAAAACAAATCGTTTCCTCAGCTATATTTTATAAACTTATAGAAAAAGATGTGTAGCATTTAGACTACAGTGTGCCAAAGAAATGACTATCTGAAACAACTACATTTACACATACATTTTGTAAATTAAAATCACTAGTAGTTTATATAATTAATTTTGTTCATCTCCATTAAAGACATTGTATCCCTCTGATTTAATTAGCTCAATTTTTTTTGAGTCCTGAAAAAATACATCTTTAATTTTGCCTACAAAAGCTCTTTTAAAAATCTCTCGAGTCACTTTATTTACCTTTTGGCCATATTCAAAGCCCCCTAGATAACTAATGCCATCATAGTTTAGAGCAACAAATTTTTTGTGGGGGTCAATATCCTCAGAGATGACTAGATTGTCATCTAGGTAGGCCTTAATAAGAGTCTGATTTTGAATTACTCTTACATGGTACCATTTATTATGACAGAATGTGCCATTGTTATAGGTCATAGGCACAGAAATGCTTTCTCCTAAGTTAACTGCTATTTTCAAGGACTGATTATGGAGACCAATTGCCAGAAAATCACTTTCTTCATTTTGAGCTTTTCCTATCCATACAATTAAGCCTTCTGTTTCAGCGGTACTGAAATTTAAGGATATAGTAGTGAACTGAAGGTTTCTCCTCCTGTAATCTGGATCAATGTATTTAATGTAAGAATTACCCATAAATTTTGCAGTTGAAAATGAAGTTTTGTTTTCACAATACTTTCCCACCCAACCCAAAGCACACAAACAAGTGTAAGAATATGACTCTTGAGGTATACATAGAGATTGGTGAAGACAAAGATTATTTAAACAATACACAGACCGGTCACATGTATTTCCAGCCCAATGTGGCAAACATCTGCAAGAAAAAGTTGTGCCATTTACTACACATTCACCCCTATTTCTGCACACATTGTACTCACAGGGTGTCCCATCACAGTCACCTACATTTGAACCTCGTTTTGCTCCTAATTCAGTTAGTTGTAATACTTGATTATTTATAATAACTTCTCGGACACAACCATGAAAACCTATAGGTTCACTTGCTATGGACATAGGGTTTACAAGATTCAAGGATGACACTCCCCCAATATAGAAGTCAGTATGTGTGTCCAGGGAGCTCATTCTAGCGTTGGCTTTTTCCGTTACATTTATCCCATCCAGATCCAGGTAGCCTTCTGCACCAACTCTTCCTGCTTTAATCACATGCCAAGTACTTCCATCCGTCGTTACTTTTTGGAGAGTTTCTAGAATGATAGTTCCATCACCAAGGTTGTAGCGAAATTGAACAGAACCATTTACTAAGGATATACATAAAAAATCACCTATTGAGAAAGAAAACGAGTTAATTAGTAACGTAAAATGTTGCTCCATTAAAAACTCTTGCCTTTTGGCCATTTGAGTAAGCTTTGGTTTTGGGGAAAAAAAGCAATAGTCTTGAACACAATAATGTTAGAGAATTTTGTTTCCATTTACAGATAAAAATATATCTGTATATATTCGTACATACATCTTGTATTATTCAGGAATTGGCCACGTAAGTTTTTCCTAGTTGTAAATATTTCACACTGAATGAATGTATTGTGGTTCTTCAGTTAAAGTGAGGCTTTCCTTTAATGATTTTATATGGTTAAGGATGAATGTGTAAAAAGTAACTTAGATGTGTTACTCCAAGCTGCTGATTCTGTTTTTGAGATTGAAGAAGTAAGCACGAGGATTACGAGCAGTTAATTCTGGTGCTTACAGTGTATGCTCCCCAAAGTTTCATCCATGTCCTCCGCATCAGGTTCCGTCTACAACGACACAAATCCTTAGCTGAGATCTCTGCTTGGATATTTTAAAGGCTCATCAAACTCCAAAGTTCATATTTCAGTTTGTGAACTTCCTCCCACACACCTGGCATCTTCTGGTCTTTCCAAACCCAGTGAGTCACTCCCTTGTCCTCCAGTTCTTCAAACCAAAAATTTAGGTTTGATCCTCAATTCCATATATTTTTTTTGTTCCACAATAATCAGTCTATCAAAGATAGGTCTCTAATGAAACAGATTTATCAGCATTTTGGTTTACTGTAAACCTCTTATTCTGTCTGCGCACCTTCATTAGTTTTACTGTCATCTCCAGCTTAATCGATTGCTAGAGTCTCCTCACTTCCTTTCTATTGATTTTAGAATCAACACTGAAGCTAAAATGATCTTTTCAAATGAAAAGATCTGGTCATTATACCACCTTTTAATGGCATTCGTTGTTGTTGAGATAAGAGCCTAAAATCCTTAACATGTATAGAACCTCAGCGAGTCCCTTGCCCCTTTCTCTAGATTTACCTGGAGTGTATTCTCCCCTCTTTCTCTAATCCCTTTACTCCAACAACACTGACCTTGTTCTTGCCTCAGAATCTTTGCATATGTTGTTTTCTTTTTTCTTGGAATACTCCCTCACGTCCCCATTCCATCTCACCTAGGTGACTACTACCCTTCAGGTCAGAGTTTTTTTTTTTTTTTTTTTTTTTTTTTTAAGATTTTTTATTTATTCATTTGACAGAGAGAGATCACAAGTGGACAGAGAGGCAGGCAGAGAGAGAGAGGAGGAAGCAGGCTCCCTGCTGAGCAGAGAGCCCGATGCGGGACTCGATCCCAGGACCCCGAGATCATGACCCGAGCCGAAGGCAGCGGCTTAACCCACTGAGCCACCCAGGCGCCCCCAGGTCAGAGTTTAAATGCCACTTCCTCAGAGAAGTGTTCCTTGATTCCCCCAGAGTTGGTCAGGTTTGTTTCTATTAGTTCTTTAATTGCACCATGATTCCCTCCTTCACAATATTTATCTCACTTTAAAATTGTATTGTCATCTGTGAACAAATCTGAACAAATATGATCCAGCATATGTATGAAATTGCAGTGAGGTGTTCAGATGAAAAGTAAATGCAACTCGGTGCCTAGTAAAGAATGCAGCCCTTCAGTGTAAGACTGTTTTAAGAGGTTAGCAAACTATGGAGATACCTTCCTCAAAATAGCATTTTTTTTTTCCTCTAACATTTCACAACCATGTTTTCTTTTCTTATCCAAGGAGATTTCTTGGCACATGCTGCTCTTCCTTTTTTTCTTGGGCAGTGCCACACTCCTTCACTCCCCTCCTACAAAGTGTCCATTCTTCTATTCATCCTTGTGGTCCACTTCAGACCATTATTCTAGGACAGCTGGGAGACCTAACAATTCTCCACTCCTACACCTATGATTTCTGCTTGAGAAAACTATATGATTCCATGCAAAATATGGGTCTCTTAATCATTTTTCTTATAGAGAATTTCTAGTGAATATAATCTGTCATTACATCTGTGATTATTTGATTAACAGCTGCCTCATCCACTAGTTTGTAAACTTCTGTGTCTGATTTGGCCCAACAGTTTATCTCCAGTACCTAGCATAGTACCTGGCACATAATTAGATGCTAAATATACAATATTTAGATGCTAAATATAAATATACAATTGTTGAATTAAGGGATCACCTTTGTGGGGCACCTGGGTGGCTCCGTGGGTTAAAGCCTCTGCCTTCAGCTCAGGTCATAATCCCAGGGTTCTGGAATTGAGCCCCGCATCGGGCTCTCTGCTCAACGGGGAGACTGCTTTCTCCCCCACTCTATCTGCCTTTCTGCCTACTTATGATCTCTGTCAAATAAATAAATAAAATCTTTAAAAAAATTCACCTTTGTATAGTTGTAGGGTGAGATGACGCAGAGTATTTCTCAAATACTAGCTTGAGGCTGAAAGCAAGAAATATAACCTCTTTATCCTATAATGATGTACAAAAAAAAAATCCAAGAAAAGGAAGAAATTCACTTCATCTATTTTCTAACATGAATAATATTTTAAGTCTAAAGAGAGAGAAGCAGCATTTGCAAACTTTTAATATGAAAGAAGATTAAATGTGGACTGAATCATCTAAATTTTTGTACCATAAGAAACTAGAACAATGAAACATAATTGATACTAAGTTTTAAAAATGTATAACACTCTGAATATACTTTGTGGACTGTAAGTGGACACAAATCTTCACAGTATTACGGAAGAAGTTTCTCTTGCTACTTGTGTCATAGAGTGTCCTGTAGTAAACAGTGTTACGGTGAAGGGCTACATTGGAATATAAAATATCTAAAAAATGATTAGGAAAGCTAAAGATGTGATCTATAATATCACTGGTTAAATTGTCAACTCTAAGAGCAAAGAGAATACTTCTGCCAAGGAAAGATTATTATTTTTTTTTTAAGATTTATTTATTTGACAGAGATCACAAGTAGGCAGAAGGTAGGCAGAGAGAGAGGAGGAAGCAGACTCCCTGCTGAGCAAAGAGCCCAATGTGGGGCTCCATCCCAGAACCCTGGGATCACAACCTGAGCTGAAGGCAGAGGCTTTAACCCACTGAGCCACCCAGGTGCCCCAAGGGTGGCTTACTTTAACAGTTTTGCGGGTATGTTTTTGTCTTGTGGAGAACTGACCCCCAAAAAAGTGTTTTTCTTTTCCCCCCTCTGTGTCCTTGGAAACTAAAATTGCTGTTGTAACTGTATTGGCAGATTTTGTTATGCAAATCTTTATTTTAGTAGACTAGAACATGGGTCATTGCTGTAGTCATGAGTCATGAGTACAGACTGGTATTAGGGTAAGTATATGTTAGAAGTTGACCACTAGTGGACAGTCCTTCTAAGAAACTGAGGTCATAAATGGAATGAACATCATAAATAATTCACCTTGGCTATTTAATGCCTATTTAACCATGTCTAGGGCCCTCCCTCCCTCATCTGTGCTGCCATTGCCTCCACCCCTCACCTGCCACCCCAGCCATGCATCAGAGATCAAAGCAACCTTTTAGGACCTCACATTTGTGGAGGGGCTATAGAAGAAGTATATTAGGGAAATTTTATATACTTTGATCTCCCTAACAGGAAAGTGAAGGTAATATTACCTTACTTATCTTTTATTATTTGTTTGAGTATTTTTAACATTACATTGTAGATGACCAGGCTTTTTTAAAAACATATTTTGTGAGGATTATAACTATATCAAGATGAATTCAGGCTGTCTGTGATTATTTGTGCTTAATATAGTATTGGTAACTTTTGTGTATCAAAACACTTTAAGGTATGAAATAGTTAACAGCAATGGATGAACAGGTGCCAAGGGTATATTTCTTTAAAATCTCTTTCCAAAATCAAAGATCTCAAATCAATGAAGACAATTTTGAAATTATCATTTTGTTTTAAATTTTATGTTATTTGAGATTATTAAAATTATTAACCTCTACAGAGATAAGAGATACCTTATAAACTGAAAATTAGGCTTTTCACATATGAAAACCTATTTGGTTGCTGATACCAATTTATTTTTTTACATTGTGTATTTAATGGGCATTTTTTTTTAGGAGAAGCTCCTCTCAGCAGAGAATCAGAGGGCTCAGTTAATGTTTACATCAGTCATAACTCTTAAAGAAGGTACAAAGTACGAAAACATCACTTGTATTTTATGCAACTGTAAATAAATGAAATATACTTTACCACTTCATTACACCAACTGAACACTAATAAATAAATAAATAAATGTTTTTCATCTGATAAATACCTTTAGGTTAATCTGAGTCTGGGAATGTGAAGCTTAGATTTTTAATATTTTAGAGTTTTCATGATTTCCTTACTTAAGTGTCAGATGCAGCACCAACCATGACATGAAACTGATATATCTGTTTTCATCTCTCTTTGTAAACAGTGTCTGAGGCAGAAAAAAGGAAAATCTTGACTGACATGAAGTGCCATTTAATAACAGATGTAAGAAAAATATGCTTTTGGATTCCTATATATATTAATGTGTATGAGCTTTTAATTTAACATACATAAACATAAATATGTATCTAGTGTACTAATTATAAAACTACATTATGACAGTCTTTGCCAGTACAGTGCCAAATATATCCCCTGATTTTATGCCCTTAACCATACAAAGGTTAATCCTGAGTTTTTTAATGGGCAACATAACTAAAGTTGATTTTTTTAATGTCTCTTGATTTAGAAGTAGAAAGTTTCTCTTTGTGGACAATTCTTTCATTTGACTTTTTAACAGGGAGATTTAATCATAAATTTAAAATGAAATAGAAAATCTCAGGAAAACAAATCTCTTCTAAGATATATTTTGTAGTACAATCAATTCTTTAAGATTATCTTTTCTCTTTGAAATTATTTTGAAGGTATTTCACCAGTGCATTGAGATGGAAACACTTTAGTCTAATTCTCTGATATTCTAATCATTTAGCAGCATATTAAGACACATTCAAAAGAGCTACTTAGATTAGATTGTGAAAATCAGGGTATCATTTGTGTTGGCTGTGGAAAACAAAAACCGATTTAATTATTTCCCAATACTAAAATTTCATTTTCTGAGAAACAAGATGAAAGAAAAGCCAAATGTAAAATTTAAAAATATTTTTCAATAGAAATGTAACTATAAATGCAGATGTCTTCATCAAAATTCTGGAGAAAGATATATGAAAATGGAAATCAACAGTAAAGTAATAAAAACTCAAAAACAATTTTTTAAACTGCAACATACTGCATGGATATTTTTATTCCATATTATTCTGCAATAATTGTTCTACTTTTATAGTTAAAAATATTTTTACAAACTTATTTTGGAATGTGAATCCTAGGTTTACTATGTAGATAACATGTTGAATAACTTAAAGAAAATTTTTGGAGCTATAAATGTGGATGGATTTACTGGAAATATATCAATCGTGACTTCCTTTCATTTATTTTTTATATACATATTTTGTTCCTTTTGACATAAAAACTATTATACTTGGCTTCAACCTCTTTTGTGATGGGAGTGTTATGCAGTTGAGAATATACTATATTTGGTTTTTGCTAACTTTAATTCTATAGCTCTTGCTACTTTATTGAAATTTATAGTTAGTCAGTTCATAAACATACACTTGCAGTGATAACAGAACATATAAGTATCAAGTATTTACATATTTTATAGGCTCAGTGACTTAAAAAAATAAAAATACTCCATTACACATTACTTAAAAGACTACTGGGAATTTGTTAGGGTCCCAACCCCCTCCACCATAAACATCCTGCCAGCTTTACCTGATTGTGCTTTTAAGTGTTGTGCAACATAAAATAAGATGCCATCTGCAGAAAGAGGCTGAAACTGCAACTGAATATGTGTCTTTTTTCGAATACGGAAGGAAGCAAAAGACATCCAGGATAATTCATGGCTTCTGAAAGATGGATCACTTATAGAAAAAACTAAAAAAACAAAAACATGAGTTTAAAAAAAGTCAGTATGGCTGATAAATACAGTAAAGTTACATGATTTTATCATTTAAGAACTTACCTTAATTTAACTTTCAAGAGTTATTCCTCGCTAAATACATTGAACCATGGTAATAAATCTGTTCAATCCCACTAACTGCAGGCTTTTTATAACGGAGCCAATTATTGAAAAGCCTTCTATTACTTGTGGTAACTATGCTCCTTTTGGCTGGTGCTGTGTGCCACAGATCCTCTAGATTACATTATAGAGAGGCATAGATGCATAGATTCTGAGAGTTTTATTCTTATCTCAAGAAATAGAGATTATATAATAGTGATTATATAATATTGATTATATATATATTTATATATATATTGATATATATAAAATTGATTATATAAATATAATAGTGATTATATAAATGGAAATAAATATCAGTTTACTTAACAATAATTTAGATCCATATCTCTTCAGTACTTCAGAAAGTACTAACCTTTGGGTTTTCCTTCATGTTAAGTCTGAATAAATTCAGTTCAACATGAACTGAAAAAGAATCATTATATAAATTTATAGTCCCTCAGATATTACTTGTCGGTTCTGTGTGTTCATAAGAGGAAGAAGGAAAGTTCTGAACATTTGGCAGCTTTTATCTCTATAGAATCTATAGATTCTTTGTACCTCATTTTGTATGACAGCGCTTCTTATTAGAGAGAGAGAGAGAGTGTGTGTGTGTGTGTGTGTGTGTGTATAAGAAAATAGAAAAAAATTTTTTTTTTAAAGAAAAGCCTGGGGCGCCTGGGTGGCTCAGTGGGTTAAAGCCTCTGCCTTCGACTCAGGTCATGGTCCCAGGGTTCTGGGATCGAGCCCCGCATCGGGCTCTCCTCTCGGTGGGGAGCCTGCTTCCTCCTCTCTCTCTGCCTGCCTCTCTGACTACTTGCGACCTCTCTCTCCGTCAAATAAATGAAAAATATCTTAAAAAAAAAAAGGAAAGCCTGAACCTAGCTCCCCCAGAACTGAAGCTGATGCTTTGGAGCACTCTATTTTCAGTAGACTTGGTACATGTGGGGGTCTGTGGTGGTCTTCTGAGGGAGAGACTCACTGAGCTGGCTCACAGTCAGACCTGCCTTAGTAAAGATGACCCTGCTGGAAGTCCGGGAGTGGCATTTGGTGTTAAGTGACCCCAGCCTCCACTGGAGGTGCTGTGTTTCTCTTTGAAGTCCAACAATGCCTGTGTGTTGGGGGTGGGGGGTATAGGGAAGGTAGTGGAGTGTGGAAGATGGCATCACCCTCCTTCTTATCCCTGAGGAAGGGGACTCATGGCTGCTGCCGTTCAGGAGGCCCTCATGGAAGAATGAAAAAAATCTCCCCTCCCAGGGGATCCCCACACCATGGCATCTTGCACAAACCCTACACGCTGCTCTCTCTTCTACTCTCTCCCTGACTTTTCTCCATGAAAAGGGCTCCCTCCCCTTCATAGCACTGTAGCTCTTCTCTCCCCCAATTCACGTCTCCAAACCTTACATCTGCCATGTTCTCTCTGTCCAATTGTGCAGATTGTTTTCTTAATCCTCAGATTGATTTCCTAGTTATTCAAAAGGATTTGATGTTGATTTAGCTGCTATCGAGAGACAAGGCAAGCCCAGGGTCTCCCTACTATCCTGCCAACTTAACTTCTCCCCATGACCTTGACCTATTTGAAGAATATTTTTCTCCTCTGTGTGTTTTTTTTTTAAGACTGATTTATTTATTTTAGAGAGAGAGAGAGTGTGCATGCAAGTTGGGGGAAGCACAGAGGGAGAGGGAGAGAATCTTAAGCAGACTCTGGGGTGAGCAGGGAGCCTGACATGGGGCGTGATTCCATGAGCCTGAGATCACAACCTGAGCTGAAACCAAGAGTCGGATGCTCAACTGTCACCCAGGTTTCCCCCTTCTCTGTTTTTTGAAAATAATATTCATCATTTTGGGTTTGGCTGATATTACTTCATAATTAGATTCAGGTTATACCTTCTTGGCTGAAATACATCATAGATGACGATGAGTTCTCAGGGTTTCACATATGGAGATGCACGATATCTTTCTGTTCCTCATTGGTGAAGTTAACTTGATTACCTTGGTCAAGGTGTTGACTGCTTTTTTTCTACTGTATAATATTCCATTGTATAATTGTGGCTTTATTTTTTCTTACAATTTGTATGCAGTCGGTGGGGAGATACTGTGAGACCATGTATTATCTGCTATTCATCAAAACTACCCCCTAGATTTAACATCCACTGATGATTCTAGCCCAAGTAAGTCCTTACTTGGATGCAAAATGATAATTTTCCAGCCCTACCAGTCTCTCCACAATTATGGCCTGGGTACTGTAGCTTCTCAACAGGCCTCTGGAATTCTCACAGAGGTATGATGGTCCATTTGTTGTGTTAACTTGGCATCTGTTGAGGGAAGGAGAGCATGTAGTTTCCTATTCTGCCACCTTATTAACCTACTTCTCTGCTTTTAGTGCATCAATTTCTCTTAGAACCTAAAGCTCTGCAAGATTTTCCTCCTGTGTTAAAAACTTCATCATCTCCCTATCTTGGATGCAGCAACTTCATTTTTAAAAAATTTTCTTTTTTAAAATTTTTATTTATTTGAGAAAGAGAGAGAAAGAGAGAGAGCGTGCATGAGCAGGGAGAGGGGCAGAGGCAGAGAGGGAGGGAGAAGCAGACTCCCAGCTATGCAGGGAGCCTGACACAGGGCTTGACCCCAGGACCTTGAGATCATGACCTAAGCCAAAGGCAGACACTTAACTAACTGTACCACCCAGGTGTCCCTCCCCCCTTTTCTAAACACACCTCTAACCACTAAAATTGAACAAGTCCCACTAAAGGTTGTTTTACTACCAAGTGCTTTTGTTTCTAGCGATGACCTCAAGATTTCTAAAATAGAACACTGTTTCTTATGTTGGACTCAAAGTATGGACTACTTAATAAACAGATAGTTCTCAGTCTCCACATCATATAAGGCTATGAGGTTAAATAGATATTCCTCACTTATGCACATCTGCTGTGTTCTCAACAAATTATAGATTCAGGGCTATCCATTTTATACTTTCAATCTCATTATATTTAATGCAAAAGATTTTGATTTTAACCACAGCTCTTCTACTGTACCACAGCTATGTTTTAATCAGTTAGTAAAGACAATGAGATAAAAATAATTTAAGACTTTTTGTGGTATTTATTAATTCATTATTTGCCTTTAAGGTCTATGGATAAGTGCATATGACTTCAATGTAGGTTCTTAACGTGTTAGGATCTAATGGATAGAAGTAACTATTTTTCCATCCTTAACTATGTGAAGTCTTAAGTAATTATCTTTCCATCTCAACTTAAGCAGGTGGACAAATTTTAGATTAACTAAGTATATACCTTGTTATTGTAGCAAAAATGGAAGCTAAACATCCTTTCTCTTTGTTGGATTTATACCAAAGTCTACTGGGAGTGGTGTGAATGAGCAATTGAAACTGTTGGCTAATTGCTAACAGAAGGAATGGTTAAGTATCAATTATAAAAAAAAAATTATCCCTTTAGGCAGACTTTATTTAACACCCATATGGATAATGCTGAAAAACACTAATTGTTTAACTCATTTAGTTATTTGGGTGGCGATTTGGTTCTAAATGATCTTTGGAGGCCCATGAAGATGGAGTGTTGCTTAAAAATGAAGTATTCTATAAAATCACAAGATTGTTTTATGATACTTAGTGACATCTGGTGATTCTTGCTATCAAAATCTAGGATGAGGTGTTCTACTCCTTGTTTTATGGAGCAGAATTTGAACTGAGGCCAAGTTAAACTTTCTAATTTTCACACAAAAACATCAGCTTTGTCACTTATAAATCTGAAAAACAAAGCATGAAAATGAGACAAAGTGTGTAATAACATATAATTCAATTAATAATCATGATAACTAGATTTTTTATAAAGATCTTAATTTTTAATTTTTTGCTATGCCTTAACTATCAGAAACTTAGCTGACACAATTCATATCCAAAGTAATGGTTTTTTTTTGTTTGTTTGTTTTTTGTTTTTTTTTTAAAGATTTTATTTATTTATTTGACAGAGAGATAGATCACAAGTAGACAGAAAGGCAGTCAGAGAGAGAGGAGGAAGCAGGCTCTCCACTGAGCAGAGAGCCCGATGTGGGCCTCGATCCCAGGACTCTGGGATCATGACCTGAGCCGAAGGCAGAGGCTTTAACCCACTGAGCCACCCAGGCGCCCCAAAGTAATGGTTTAAAGAAAATGTTAAATAATTATTTGTCAGGACTACTATTACCCCAGCAATATGCCACATCATTAGAAATCTACTTTATTCAGTTAGCTTTGACATAATTACATGGAACTATGACTTTATATTATGTCCTTAGCCTTTAGTGTGTGTCAGTATGAGAAAAGACGGTATACATAATGTCTCTTCATTTTCTAGAAAATTGTCATCAGATATATATATTGCTGTTTAATTTCACTTTTTATTTATTTTTATCTTTTATTTTTTTAAAGATTTTATTTATTTGACAGACAGATCACAAGTAGGCAGAGAGGCAGGCAGAGAGAGGAGGAAGCAGGCTCCCTGCTGAGCAGAGAGCCCAATGTGGGGCTCGATCCCAAGCCCCTGGGATCATGACCTGAGCGGAAGGCAGAGGCTTTAACCCACTGAGCCACTCAGGTGCCCCTAATTTCGCTTTTCAAAAGAATTGGAGCTTGATCAAAATATTTTCATTAGAGTTCAGTGCCATGACACAATTCTGTGTCCTTGATGTGATGACTGGTATGCTTTCTTCTACTAGGCAATAATTGAGTAGCAACCTTTGTATTTTATGTTTTGCTTTGATTTCCAGGAAACCTAAAGCTAATTTTACATTCAGTTGCATGCTGTATTTTAGACTTAGTTTTGTCTCATATTGCTTGGTGTACCCTTCTTGTTCCTCTCCATACCTTCTCCTCTCCTCCTCCTTTTCTTCTTTCTTTTCTTTCCTTGAGAGAAGTGCATATTTTATCTTTCTACCACTACCTCAGCTACTTTTCAAATATATGTATTTTTTGCTCTAAGCGCTTCCTTATGCTCCTTGGAGTGTCATAAATAATAAAGTCAGCCGTTTAGTCAGGTACCTTGTGTAGGAAGGTTTATGGTTGTTTCAGTAGTCCCAAAGGCTTATTTACAAAAGGTTTGGGAGATTATATTGATTATATGCACACGCCACCCACGTTTTAAACCTTGAATAATCACCACCCACTTTACAAATGTTAATGGAACACCATTTATGTGAAAGGCACACCCTCCAGCTCTGTCAGCATCTCCTGATGACTTTTTAATCCATTGTGCCTTACACTGGTTTCTTCCTTTCTTTTCTCAGAGGTATTGTAAGAATTTAGACTCTCCGGGATGAGTTTCTTTTTCAGATGAAGAAGTTTACTCACGTTTGCAAGTGCATCCTTCTGTTCTTCTGCATACTTTCCTACAGGGCTCTCACTCTTAGGAAAGCTACTTTACCACCCCATACGAATCTATCCAAATCTTACCTATGTATTGATACGTAACAGAATTCCATTGTTTTACACTGCCTGTTCCGGCCTCAGTAGTGGGAAATAATGCACATATTGTGTCGTTGTTTGGCAATTAAAGCAGTCAATTTCTTCCTCTTTTCTCCAAATTGTGATTTAAATTATATATTTTGATTTGATTTTCAGAGACTTTTGCTTGGTCTCCATTTAAATCATTGGCTCTTTGAAAGGAGGGACAACCCTATCTGATAGTGCTTTGGATCTCTTCATGTGGCCTGAGTGGCTTCTCAATAAATGTTTTTAAAATCATTTAATAATCAGTTATACTTCAATAGAGTATGAGTTTTTAAAAAAAAATATTTTATTTGGCTATTTTGAAAAGTTTATGTCTACCATGTTGACCATAATGGTTTGAAATGTTTTTAAACATCTTTTATACAATAAAACTACTATCTTTTCAAACTAGGAGGTTTAAAATATTTTAACTTAAGAATCTATTTAAAACTAACCCATATTTTAAAAATGAAACAGATCAAAATGTCTATGTGGATCTGTATGCATTTAACATAATGTAATCTAATACCTTTTTCTTCCTTTGAGGGGTGGGTCGCTGATTATTTCTGGAGCTCTACTTGTGTGCCAGGCACTGTGCTGGCCTCTTGACTTCAGTGACTCCCTATCATAACTTTATGAGGCTGTGTTAGGAGACTCTTAGCCAATTCTGCCTCTCAGACCAGATGGCTTTCTGACCATATGCCATGCCATATTCCTTGGTCACTAGAATAGTGTGGTATAGGAATGTTTGCTTTTTACATTTTTCCTAACATAAATTACACAGATTTTAACAAAAGAAAACGAAATGATATTTTACAGTCTTTGTCTTTCATGATCATGAAACTTGTAGTTTGCTTGTCACTTTTCAATATTGCTCTTAGAAACTACAGGGCCTCTCTCGTTTAGTTCCCCAAATTCGAAAGTAAAGTTTGTGGTTGGTTCTGATCACTGTTATTCATCTCATATTAAAAAGTGAACAAATCTGGGGCGCCCGGGTGGCTCAGTTGGTTAAGCAGCTGCCTTTGGCTCGGGTCATGACTCCAGGGTCCTGGGATCGAGCCCCGCATTGGGCTCCCTGCTAAGCGGAGAGCCGGCTTCTCTCTCTCCCCCTCTTCCTGCCGCTCTGCTTACTCGTGCTCTCTCTCTAGCTCTCTGTCAAACAAACAAACAAACAAACAAAAAAGTGAACAAATCTGCCTCAGGTGAAGAGGCAACCAAGTCCTGTCTATAGACATTGATGGTAAGCAAACATTTTTTTTTTCTCTCTCCCTTCCTTAGGTGAGGGACAGGGTTTACGTTTCAACATGTGACACATTTCAAGGGAGGAAACAGTAGTAGAGAGCAGCAAATTTAATGTGAGTGCTTTTTGTTCATTACTTAATGTTTTCTTGAATAGAAAATAAAAAGGACTTTGTTGAAGAAAAACCTTTTATAGATGTCTGTCTCTTAAGAGTTTTTAGCCTTTCCCTCACTAAATTAGTAATCATTAATTCAGGACTTGACAAAGAGAATGGACCCTCCTGGGATTTTGATCAAAAATTTCCCCAAACAGAGATTTTTACATATTCTCTTTATCACACTTGAGAAGCCTGATGTTTTGGAAAGTTACTTGCCTAAAGTCTAAGGTTAGGAAAAAGCAGTTGTGTCTGTTTCTTTCTACTAAGATTCACCTGCAACTTCTATTCTTTTAGACACTTGAAAACCTTAATGTTCACATAAACCTTAGAATTGTTAGGTGTAATTCACTTTCTCACTGAGTTTCATTTATGATTTAGCAGGTTGTATTAAGGAACCCAGATGGAAGACTAAAGAACTAAAATGTGTGTTCAAGTATTATAGAATTATAGAGTTAGAGGATCTAGTATACATGTAACCACATCCTTACTAATTATCAAGATGGGATTGAAAGTAGGGGTAATAAAGGGGTAATAAAGACTAAAATTCACGTTTGGGTTTTTTTTTTTTTTTTTTTTCTATGAAGAAAGCTTGTGAAGTATATCCTCTATTCTCACATGGCTAAATGCACCTAGAAAGGAACATCTGAAAATAAGGCAGACATTTCTGAGATTGCCATCTGCAAGTGCTATGGACCTTTTACTACCAGGAAAACCAAAGATTTGGTAGGAAAGCACCCCATGAGTCAGGAAGGTTTGAAGGACAGAATTCCTCCATTAGCCTGAATTAATTTCAAGGAAGCCTTGAGTTAGGTGGACCTAAATAAAGTATCCTTGGCATCAAGACTGTCACTTGAACATTTGCCTGTTTCATTCAAAATGCCAGCACATGAGTGGGTTTCTATACCTTAGGGAATGAGAAATGAATGGACAAAAATCGCACTAGGTATGGAAAGAATATAAGAAAAATGGAAACATTTTTAATATTTTCCCGGCTAAAAACTTAAAAACACACATATTATAGAATCTTATTTGGCTAAATGTCAACAATATGCAATAACTAAAATTTAGGGTATAAAAATATTCCAAGAAAAAAACAATTTACCAATAATGTGGGAAAAATAAACCAAGAGGAGAGATTTATGATTCAGTAAAGGTTATACATGTAGTTGTAAGCCATAGATTCTAACAGGAAATACAGCTACAACAGAAAAAAAAAAAAACAAATGAACAAGCTTTGAGCGTATGAGGAAAGAAACTGGGCATATTGTCTGTCTCGCAAAATAATTGTAAACCAGAGTTCTGCTAGCAATAGCATATTTTAGTGACTAAACTGGATTGCAAAATATTTACCCTAACCTGTGATTTCTTTTTAGGTTAAGATCAATAGTCCTGTGAACTATCAAACCCAGATGCCATTGCTTGCTGACCACCCTTCTTTAGCTTCAGTTTAATTTTTAAAGCTGGTTTAGGGCCTTTGGATGTTTAAAAAACACACATCCAAACTGGTTCCTGGGCCAGACACTGTGAAATTGTGGATTCCTGCACTTCTGGAACTAGGCTCAGATATTTGAGTCATTTTTGGTGGCTGTGACCCTGAAAGCCATCCAATTCAAGTGGTCTATTGATATCTTCCTCACACAGTACCATACCTCTGTGGAATTCCTAAGGAGTTTGGGGTGAGGCCACAGTGAGAAGAAAAGCTATGCCAATCAGGAATCTCCTCTTGTCCTTAAAGGGATTTTTCTTTCTGTCAGCTACAGGTAAATGTTTTAAGGGACTTGAAAGATCATTTTTTTCCCCATCAGTCAGACATCTTAAAAAGTAAGGGATAGACAAATTCAAATTTCACCACTTACATTGTAACGCTGGGATAGAAAATTTCCCCTAGCCACCCTCTCTTCAGATACATACATGCACTTTAAAAATACTTAAGACTAGAACAAGGACATTTTATTAACTGGTTCTGCATGCCACAGGCTGCACAGGTTTCCACTTATTTCATGTGACCGGTAGTTTTCATATTTTGATTATGAACTATAAACAATATAGTGTCTTGGGTAACTCACTGGATTGGCAATATGAAGACTTAAATTCTCAGTCCCACTGACCCAGAGTTTTCATTTTGACCTCTTTCAAAGTAGAAGAATTGGGATTATGTGATTTTTAAGGTTCTTTTCAATCCTAGCATTGGATGACTCATTTAATTACCAAGTTTAGTTATGAAGTTATTTGAATTTTAATGATTATGCTGCCCTTTCATTAGGTGTCCCTAGATAACTGGAGTATGATGGTTGTTGATAAATATGTTACCTCTACATCGTTAGTCCCTATGCTATATTTAGTTGTGGAATGGCTATTAAAAGGGTCTGCTAAGGGGCGCCTGGGTGGCTCAGTGGGTTAAAGCCTCTGCCTTCAGCTCAGGTCATGATTCCAGGGTCCTGGGATAGAGCCCCGCATCGGGCTCTCTGCTTGGCAGGGAGCCCGCTTCCTCCTCTCTCTCTCTGCCTGCCTCGCTGCCTACCTGTGATCTCTGTCAAATAAAAAAAAAAAAAAAATCTTTAAAAAGGGTCTGCTAAGATCTAGAAATAGAGTGTTAGTAACTTATTGATGGTCGACTGTGTTTATATTTTTTAAAATTATTAAGCAACTACTAATAATTGGATTGAGAATCCAGAGACTTGATTCTGAGGCTTCTGGCACATTATTTAATTTCTCTGAGCATTAGTTTCCTCATGTATAAAATGATACTGTTGGACTAGGAGATGATTGGTAATGCCCTATGGTTCTACACTCCTGGACCTCTCTATACCAAGATGTATATTTAGTTCATAATACAGCTGAATTTTTTTCTTACGAGTGTTGGTCTGAGTTTGGGATCTTGAGAACAAGAGGAGAAAATAATACTTTATATTTTATAGTACTTTGTACTTAGTAAAGAATTTTTACATACATTACCTTCTATGACTTTTTTAAGATGGGAAAAATAATACTTATTCTATCAGTAAGGGTTCTGGCAGTGAACAGATGGTATGCTCATATAGGGTAGTTTGAAGGTAAGGGAATGAAAAGACCATTTACAAAGATGTGGGCAGGATTTAGGGAAACTACAGGACACAGGGTGTTGCCCTGGGGTTAGTCTCAACGGGGAGCTGTTTCCACTCCTTAGCCTAAAGTTGGGGTAGGTGAGGATCTTCCAACAGAAACTGTGTCCTAGGGTAAAGGTAAATTTTGGTGACCTAGTGGCAAGGAATCTAGGGAAATAAATACTCTGTCTTGCTCTCCTGTCTTCTGATCCTCTGTTGGTGACTTCCTTGGCTAAACTCAACTAGAGGCAGACTGAGGGGGAGCCCACTGCTGCAATCCTCTGAGAGGGCCTTGAGAGTACAGGGCTGTGGGGGAGGGGTGACAATAGAACTGAAAGGGGGGGGCAGATAGAAAACAGGTGACACACTTACTATTGCTGCTTTACAGGTAATGAAATAGTGGCTCAGAGAGTTAAAGGACACAGCAGAAAGGAAATCGCTGGTTAGCAGAAGCATCAGAATGCAAGTTTTCTGCTTCTTAGATTCCTGCTTACAGTCTTCACAGGCTTCTTATTTTGCGAGCATGAAATTAAAATTCTTTACCATGTTTTCCAAGACTATATGATCTGCCTTCTGCTTGCCTTTCCAAATTCATCTTATAATACCATCTCCCATTCTGAGAATACTGGCTGCCTTTCTCTCCCTCCAATTATGTAATATCATTTTCCTGTTTCCAGGTTTAGCCTCTGCCTAGAGTACTTGTCCCACATGCCTTCGCACGTGGCTAATTCTCACTAGATGTCAGCTCAAATGTCCCTACTTACAGAGTCCTTTCCTGACCATCTCAACTAAAATGTACTCTTCCAGTGAGTTTTTATTTCCTCTTCCTCTTTATTTCCTTTCTGGCATTAACTCAATCTGTATTTTTCCTGACTGATTGGTGGATATGGTGTTGGCTTGCCTCCTCCTCTGGAGGCAGGGCAGCTGTCTGTCTTCTCATGTTTGTCTTCTTATTCCCAGCACTTGGTCTGGAACCACTAAAGAATCTTAATACATTAGTGAATACTCCCTCCTATAAGCAGTACTCTAAGGGAAGGAGAAAAGAACAAAGGTTACCAGTACTTGACTGTATTTTGAGGCAAGGGACACCCTTTCACCATCCCTTCCCCTCTCTAGCGTCATCAGGTTTGCCAATCAATTGCATCTTGTTCTTGTCATTCAGAGATTATAAACATCAGTTTTGATTCTTATTGGGGGTGGGGCTTCTTTACAATAAAGATGGTCATTAAGCTAGGTAAGTGTGAAAGCTGTAAGTCAGGGGTTCCATGTACTGTTAAATTAATCTTCCCTCTAAGACTTAAGGTTTCTTGGAATGAGGAAGTAAGAAAGAAGAAGGGAAAAGAGGACTTATTAGTTAGGCATTTGTGAGTTAAGGATGCTGGTAATGAATTCATTGATAATTTTTATACCAGTTTATAAGTACAATAAAGGTGAACTGAACCCCAGGCAGTTCTTCTGCATTGTAGGTGCCCATAACTGAGTAGAAATTATGATGCATCATCGACAGTACTGCTTATGATGCAACTGGGAACAAGCTGTTTGGGAATAAGAAAAATGTAACCATTGGCAAGACACAAGGGTGCACTGTGGTCTGGTTTCAGAGGCCCGGGTGCTATCTGCTCTCTATTTTGTTTCTTAAATTGACTTTTAGTTCTATGGAACTATGAACTACTATGTTGAAAAATTGCAAAGTCAATGGATCACTGGAGATTTAAAAAAGCAGACTTAAAATTAGACTTAAAGTTTCTGTCATTTAGGATCAAACTCTTCATTATTTCTACTTCACCACAAACATGGTTAACAGTCCTTAAAATCAACTTTAGTATAAAAATTATTATAGAAAATAACTTTCAATTGGGAATCTAAAACCTATAGTCTCTTCCCCACATAATAATTTATCCCATAGAAACAATAGTATCTATGATACGATTATTTATGACTTATTTTTTAAAATGAACCAAACTCCTATTATAGCATAGCAGGATATATTGTTATTAACTTACTGTTCAGAATTCTGTGAGGATGACACAAGTTTTCTGGCAGCTTTTTTCATACTTTTTAGACTCTATGAAATAATTTTATTGCTGTCACTATTTATCTGTCATTTTCTATCTACCTACCTATCATCTCTATTTGCCCTCTCCCTAATCTATTTATATACATACCAGTATCATTTATTTATATACACACAAACACAAATCCAGACAAACTCTGGGTTAATCCCCCAGGTTTTCATCATTTGAGCTTTTAAGCTCCAAAAACCTAGCTTGCCCTGTTGTTACAGTAACTAGCTCTGATGTCAGATTATCCTGTTATTTCTTTCAGTTTCTAATAGCTATCTTTTGGGGAGGTACACTATCTTAGTAAAATTTTGAGTACTTCGTCGTTCATTACCGTCAAGAACTATTTCTTGAAAACTATTACAATCAGTTTTTATTATTTTAGAACCAGTAACTTGAAATGTATACACCAGATATTTTTTTGCTCTGCACAATATGGTGGGTGATAGAGATTCAACAACAATAAACAAAAACAGGCACAGTGACAGCCCTCATCTCTCTGTCAGAGAACCCAGGAAGGCTTCCCTAAAGAAGCATGGTCTGAGTTAAAACCTGAAGGATTAATAAGTGTTAGCTGAGTGCAGAGGGGAAGATGAGGACATTATAGGCAGAGGAAAGAGTATGAGGAAAAATCCCCATTCCAGGATGGAGTGTGGCACATTCCAGGAACTAAGAACTGACATTTTTTTAAGATCAAGATCTGTCTCTAAAGTCATTATGAAAAAGACTGATTTCCTTAATAAGCCAGGCACAAAGTTCCATCTCATTATTTCATAGTCACACCTTATGACATGATTAAAATTTCTGTCACTAAATCACTAGTATTTTAAAACTCCAATGTCTAAATCACTAGTATTTTAAAACAACGTCTAAATGTCTAAATCACTAGCATTTTATTTATTTTTTTTAAAGATTTTATTTATTTATTTGACAGACAGAGATTACAAGTAGGCAGAGAGGCAGGCAGAGAGAGAGGAGGAAGCAGGCTCCCTGCTGAGCAGAGAGCCGGATGTGGGGCTCGATCCCAGGACTCTGAGATCATGACCTGAGCCGAAGGCAGAGGCTTTAACCCACTAAGCCACCCAGGCACCCCATCACTAACATTTTAAAACAATGTCACTAAATCACTAGTCTTTTAAAACTCCAATGTCTTTCATTTATCAACACTTTTGACTTTTGGAGGAGAATTAAACATACATAGAGTCTCAAAGATATAGGATAAAGGAAATGTTTGCATTAGTGTATTTGATAAAGTGATCTGAGAGACATTAAGTTTGTTCTTACCACACATATGAATATAACAATAATCCCTGCAAATTACGTTAAGGTGTATCTAACCCAGTTGGTGATTGGCTCCTCTACTCCTTCTACACCAGCCTCTGTTCCTCTGTAGCAGAAGTAGAAGCTAAAGCTTTATCTTCCAGGTGGTGGCTGAGGTGGGAGAGAGTAAATAGTAGATCATCTAGTCTCAGGAAGCCAGGAGATAGCAGATAAAACTCCATGACCCCCTATTTTCTGGCTAAATTTCTTGAGATTCCTTAACCATGAGTTTCTTGGACTCCCTGACACACTGACCTGAAGTCCCAGCCAGCCACAAGACCCAGGATCATCCTGACCCATACTTAAACTGGAAAAGACAGCAGCCAGCAGGTGGCAGCAAACTGAAGTAGGAGCAGGACCCACTCGGATTGTGCCACTGGATGCTTGACTGGCTGGGCAGGTTCACTCAGGCCTGTCTATTAGCCTTAGCGTAACACAACTGTGTCTGTTACACAACTGAATTTTTAGGACTCTGAGCATGGTGTTACAGAGGTCTTCTTCTTCTTTTTTTTTTTTTTAAAAGATTTTATTTATTTATTTGACAGAGAGAGATCACAAGCAGGCAGAGAGGCAGGCAGAGAGAGAGGAGGAAGCAGGCTCCCCGCTGAGCAGAGAGCCCGATGTGGGGCTCCATCCCAGGACCCTGAGATCATGACCTGAGCCGAAGGCAGCGGCTTAACCCACTGAGCCACTCAGGCGCCCCCAGAGGTCTTCTTTTACACAAAACTTACCGTGATATTTAGAACTACACTAAATACAACAAAATTAAATATGAAGCATTGATTTTTGGAAGATGCAGAACTTGAGACATTCAACAGCATACGCTTTCCTGATTTTATCCATAGACTCATTTGACAATGTCCCCATTTAGACCTTGTGTTTGTGATCACTGTTCACCTTAGGGGTTCTCTTGCCCGAGGGTTCCTAGAGCTTTAGCAGTGGCTTGTGGTGTGATTGAGAAACGGTGTGAAGATGGCAGTGTTTTATTAACACTCTATCAATCTTGCCTATAAGGGTAGGGATAGGGAAAGGTGGTCAGGGAAGTTATAGTAGGGGATTAAAGCATAAATGTAGCATGAATTCTCGCTTGCAGTTTGGGGATGATAGGCAGTAGAGAACCACATTCCTTCTCCTGCGGGTGTTAGCCCAGTGGTGGTCTATGAAGATGAGTTTATTCTATTAGGCTACAAGGAGCACAGCAGAGAAATGACTTTGGTTCATCTGTATTTATGATGGCTGGAACAACACTCTTCCACCCACTCCCTCTCACCCTGCAGTGTGCTTGTAATGTGGAGGAAATCCAGATCTTATGCAATTGAGGATTATTATATATTTTTCATTTTACTTTTCCAGAAGGAAATGACTTAATTTGTGAACAATCAAGAGTTGAAATTCTGCCTTACCTTGTTCACAGTAGATTCCAGTGGTTCCCAGAGGACAGTAACAGGTGTATCCATGGGGCAGTGAAACACAAGTTGCCCCTTTGCTACAGTTGTGTGGAGGGTCATGTTCAGGGTCACAGGTGGAAATGGTCTCTGTGCAGAATTCTCCTTTCCACCCAAGGGGACAATCACAGCTGTAGGTTGAGAAAGAAGGTCACATGGCTTGAACACTTGAACAGAGATGGGTATAAACTTGCTGATGTTAAGTTGGCAGTTTTGACCAAGGTTCCAAGATAGAAAAGATTCTGTACATCAAAGCAAATTGTGATTCAAACTACTAAGAGCCAAACTGTCAAAAGAAAGAGCCAATAACTGATTATAGGATTACTGGACTCCACATAAAAAAAAAATTTTTTAAAAAGTTCAGCACATGGAAATTGAAGGAGACTTGAGAGAATCATTTCTTTGGACAAAACAGCATGGTAAGACCCTCTCCCTGCCTGACATCAACACCAAGGGAGAGGCTGTTAACAAAGTCTCTGCCTCCTAAACTTGAGCCTACAGAAAGAAATTCAGCTTGATATATGTTCCCTCACCTTGGTGAACACATAGATCCAGCTCCTGGGGCTGGAGAAGGAAAATTGCCCCTCCAGAGATGAGGCAAATGGCAGTGAATACCAGGGATGGGTTGTGGCCCTTTGAGTTAGGATCAGCTTGCAGACATACAAAAGGGATTTTGCCCAGAGGGTATCTTGGTAGCTGAAGAAACCTCAGCAGTGAGAGGCAGTTAGTAAATGACCAGGGCAGAATCTGAGAGATAAAGAGGACATGCTGTTTTCAAAACAGACTGTGTCTGGATTTAGAGAGTGATATTGGGGGGAGCCACACAGGAGAGTGATGGACCGACCCACTAAATGTAGAGATGCCAGATAAAATGTAAGGAATTAAGTTTGAATGTCAGATAGACAATGAAAAATTTTTCAGTATGTCCCATGCAATGTTTGAATTTCAGATAAGCAACATTTGAGATATACTAAAAATTATCTGTTGTCTGTCTGGAATTCAAATTTATCTGGGTGTCCTGTATTTCCCCCACTGCCAAAAAAATCTGGAAACCTTACATACCAGGGGCACATGAGAGAAAAGGGTTACTTTTCATCCCTGCCAGGCCTAGGGAAACACTAAACCATTAGACAATGGTGCAAGTCAAGGAAGTCCATTCCAGGATGTGGTGTATGGCACCGAGTCAGAAACCACCAGACTGGGAAAAGACAGCAGTAGCAGATCACACCTCTTTTGGAGACCTTTTGTTCATGTGGTAAGCCCTGGCTGACTTTAAGCCAACAGTCACGGACAGTGAAGTGTTGTTAGTATTTTGAAGTGAGCCCTTTGAATGATTGAATGGAGAGTGTATTTGCAAATTAAAGTGTCTATTAGCTAAGCTGGAGCAGAAAATTCAATGGATCTCCCATGTTTTAGTTCAGCTCCAAGAAAGGGATGACTCCTAAGCAGGTTTAAAATGACAGCGAGAAACAAAAGTAAATTTACTTTATAAATAGATCCATGAATCTGGGGTCAAACTGACTTCTCCTCAGCTCATTACAATGGCTTTTACTTAATGGCAAGCTGTAAACACAGATGACATTAACAGCGCTGCTGGAATTGTTGAAAAATCACTTACAGTATAATTCCCAAAATGAGCAAGTCAAGATAAGACAGGTAGAAAACAGAAATATCTTCCGTTTTCTTTTTTTTTTTTCTTTTTTCTTTAGGCTGGAAGAATCCTCACAGTCTCTGACGATTAAAGGCAGCTCATGCAGTCTACACTAGTGGATCACCCAGGACGTGACAATATATGTCAGTATCAACATGTGGCCCATTATATGCCACATGGAGGGGAAAGTAAGGACGATGAACACTCTTTCTACAAACATATTTAACAACCTTTATGATTTTATAGAAACAACAGGTAAGACCTTCATAAAATTGGGATTAAACCCAAAGGAGAAAATCAAAATCACCTGTAACTTCCGATCACAGGAAGGCTGACATTTTTTGAGCACTTGGCAAGTATCTTTCCACTACTTCCTCTAAGCAAATTTTAACATTAAAAGCACTGGTAAATTGGATATTTACATGTTAAAGAATGAAACTAGACTCCTATTTTAACCACTTAAAAAAATTAACTAAAACCGGATTGAAGAATTAAATGTAAGACCTGAAACTGTAAAACTCCTAGAAGAAATCAGGGTTTTCAGTTTTCCTTTTCTTAAAACATTATATAAATGTAGTGATATTACTGCCTTTCCTTCAGGATTATGTGTTTGGGATTCACCCATGCTGACGCACGTAGCCGCTGCATTCATTGTCAATACTGCATAACCTGATGAACAGAAGTTCCTATCTTTTGTGTAGTTGAAATTTTAATGTTTTCTTTTATGGCTTGCATTTCTTAATGACTTATTTAAGAAAGCTTTCCCTACTTTGAGGTCAGAAAATTATTATTTTATGTTGTCTCCTCAAACTACTATTTTTATCTTTTACATTTAAGTCTTAATACATCGGAAATTATTTTTTGTGTTTGAGGTGGGGTTAGAGATCCAATTACAGTTTTTCACATGGATGACCAATAGTTTTAGTTTTCTTCTCTGATGAGTTCATCCTTTTCCACTCATGAGCTCTGCCCATGTGTGCCCTGTCCTGCGCCTCTCCATCCTATTCCTTCAGTCCATCTGCTTTCCTTAAAATTTTTTAAAAATTTACTTGATAGACAGAGATCACAAGTAGGCAGAGAGGCAGTCAGAGAGAGAGGAGGAAGCAGGCTCCCTGCTGAGCAGAGAGCCCTATGAGGGGCTCGATCCCAGGACTCTGGGATCATGACCTGAGCTGAAGGCAGAGGCTTTAACCCACTGAGCCACCCAGGCGCCCCCCTTCAGTCCATCTGTCTAACCTTGCACCAATATCACACTGTCTTAATTTCTCCTGCTTTTCTAACAGGTCTTGATAATTAGAAAGGCAAGCTCTGCTCTCTTGTGTTTCTGTTCAGGACTGTCTTGGTTATTCTTAGCTCTTTGCTCTTGTACATCTTTCCCTTCAAACTAATCCCAAGTTCAAGACAGGCAAATTTTCCTTGTCTAAAACAAGGCTCATTTTTCTTTTGTTCTTACATTGACCGTGTGGCTTGGCCTGTGAGGAGTTTGCTATTAGATCCCCTACCTCAGGCATCCTTAGCCTTTAAAGCAGGTCCACTATAAACTGTGCAGCCCTCAAAGGTAAGTTCAGACATGATTCACCTTTTAGCAGGAACTCAAGGCAAAAGCCAACTTTGATGCTTACTTTCTAGAGTCTGGCTTTCATTTCATTTGGAATCTATAGATGTATTGTTTTCACTTCAGGTAACAGTGTTCTGAATGTATATGCTTCATAATTTTATTTGGATTTCAACATTTTCATTTGTAAGGGTCATTTAAGATGTGTAATACCCCATAGTTCCACAAACAGAACTCCTTATTCCATATTCATTAACTTCTCCACAACCTCACATTGAGTGGTTGAATGTTATTTCATGAGTTCATAAAATATACTTTATTCTTATAGTCACTTGTGAGATATTATGTTTTTAATTTTTTACTATCTATAAATAACAGTGATAAACTCTTATAGTTAAATCTTTGTGCACATCTTGATTATTTCCTTTGGATAAATTTAAATATCATCATGACTTCTAGGCTTTGAACACATATTCCAACCTGCCCCCATAATAATTGTACCAATTTACATTCTCATCATCAATGAATGAGAATGCTCCTGAAATAATAGATGTGTATATACTAAAAAATATGAAATATTTTATAGACTTCTTTTTTATTGATCCAATTATTTTCTTTCTTTCTTTCTTTTTTTTTTTAAAGATCTTATTTATTTATTTGACAGACAAAGAGACAGCGAGAGAGGGAATACAAGCAGGGGGAGTGGGGGAGGGAGAAGCAGGCTTCCCGCTGAGCAGGGAGATGCGGGGCTTGATCCTAGGATCCTGGGATCATGACCTGAGTCAAAGGCAGATGCTTAACAACCGAGTCACCCAGGTGCCCCCAATAATTATTTCTTAAGATAAAATGACTTCGTGTCTGCCTATACATATTTACCAAGAACATATTCATTTCAAACTCCTATATTTTCCTATATTATTTGGCAGTCTAATCACATTTATGCTTCACCAAAATTCATTTTATCAACAAATTTTTTTTCAGTATTTACTGTGTGCACAGCACAGCACTGTCATAGGTCATAAAGGATAGGCAGAAGATGTGTAAGGAGTGAGCTCTGGCCTCGGCAGAGGTGAGATATGCTGGAATAAAGCACCATGGGCTCCATATGCCGAGGAACCCATTGAGTGGCACAGAGAAGTGCTGTCAGATCCAAAAACCAGCAGGGGGAATAACTCCGGGAAAAAAGTGAACATTACCGCCACATGTTCATCAATGCGCTGTGATGTTGGTGCTGGGGGGTATTCAAAACAACAATTCTCAGCTCTTTGGAACTCAGAGACCTAGGCACATACACAGAGTAGTAAAAAAAGCAAACGACAGTTTCTGAGGATATTGCCATTTCATTAAATAGAGTGGTTAGCTCAGTCCTGATTGAAAAAAAAAATTATCTGATTATTGTATCTAAGTTAACATTTGTGCAAAAAAATATTTGAAAAGTTGCATAAGGTTCTCCAGAATGGAGAGAAACAAAATACAGATTTAATCTGCTATAAAATTACATATTGATTTGAGTTACTGTTTGAAGAGCACAAAGGTCATGAAATATGTAAGGACATTTTCTACAAAAATAGATGGTCTTCTGGCTCACAGTCCTCTCTTCCGGCCTTCCTAGGGAAGGCCCCTGCGCTGGGTGGCCTGTGCAGGGATGCCTCACGTTGGGGTGTGCTGCTGTCCTCCCACGGGGAACTAGGTCAGCACAGGCATCCTACTGTGTGCAACCTTCTAAATGTACCTATAAACCTTCAGATTTGAAAAAACTGCTTTGGTTGGATGGTTTTGACACATGTTTCAAGTGGCATTTTGTACAACGGAATTTAGAATTCAGGAATGTAAAGTGCGTGTAGAGTCTTCCGGGGCTAGCACAAGATGCCTTTCCAACTGCTTTCGGACATAGGGAAGACATGATAGGCACTATATGCCTTTTTGGTTGTTTTCTTGTAAATGTTATTTAAAAAAAAAAAAATCTGCTTTTTTTCCTCCTGTTCAAATTGACAGAGTTCCTGTTTAATAAATTCTAAAATAAAAACTCAAACCAAAAATAGACTATCCTACCAATTTCATAAAAGAAATAAAGGTATAAGAATTTTTATATAAAAACAAAATAATATCATTACTTTTTAATGATGATTGCGCCATCTAGTGGGTCATTTTTTATCAACTTGGAAAAAAGCTAAGAACAAAATCTTGTTGCTTTATAGACAGACATGACAATGGTAAAATATTTATTTTTATATCAAATAAACCTTAAATCACACTAAGCATAATATAATGCAAATGTTATAAACTTATTTGAAAAATAAATCTTAAATAAAATAAATGCTCTTCTAGTTCTCAGAATTTTTAGGTCTGAAGCAATTAGCTCTATGTTTGAAGATTTAAAAAATTATATTTAAATCCAATATACCACTTCCTTACATTATTTATATGTGTATATGTATATATACACATATATATATTTTAAAGATTTTATTTACTTATTTGACACAGAGAGAGAGAGAGAGACAGAGAGAGCACAAGTAGGTAGAGCAGCAAAGAGAGGGAGAGGGAGAAGCAGGCTGTCTGCTGAGCAGAAAGCCTAATGCGGGGCTCAATCCCAGGACCCTGGGATCATGACCTGAGCTGAAGGCAGATACTTAACTGACTGAACCACCCAGGCGCCCCTCTTACATTATATTTTAAGAGATTTTTTTTCTTTTTTTAAGATTTTATTTATTTATTTAACAGAGAGAAGCACAGTGAGAGAGGGAACACAAGCAGGGGGAGTAGGAGAGGGAGAAGCAGGGTCTCTGCTGAGCAGGGAGCCCGGTGTGGGGGCTCCATCCCAGGCTCCACCCTGGAATAATGACCTAAGCCAAAGGCAGGTACTTAATGACTGAGCCACCCAGGCACCTCTCAAGAGATATTTTCATCATAATGATTTTATGTAAGATAAAATTTTTCTTTTTGTTCCTTCCCTGGCTTCTTTACACTCTGTAAAAGGTAAATAATAAAAAGTCTCAAATCTTTATTCTTTATTTTCCACTTTGGATGACAGTATTTTTCTAAGCCTTGAAGTTAATTCATTGACATTTCTTCCTTTCACATATTTACTACTTACCTTGAGGAAAAATAGGTTTTGGAGAGGTGTGTGTGTGAGGTGGTGTGTCCATAGAGTGGAAAAAGCAGAAAAAAAAAAACCCCAAAGAGAGGTATATATTCATTCATTTAAATAATATTTGGTACTATTTTATTTATTTTATTTTCTGCAAGCTAAGTGTCTGCCGCTGACCTTAGCACTGAACATTCCATAATTCTTAAGGGCCCCATCCTTGGCCTCATGGACTTGCACTTTCTGAGAGGATTAGATTAATTAGTAGATAATTTAAATATTTTATTTATTTATTTGACAGAAAGAGAGCAAGAAAGCACAAGCAGGGGGAGCTACAGCAGCAGAGGGAGAAGCAGACTTCCTGCCAAGCGAGGAGCCTGGTTCAGGACTTGATTCCAGGATCCTGGGATCATGACCTGAGCCAAAGCATGTTTAACTGAATGCATCACCCGGGCACTCCGTAAACAGACGATTTAAATACAATGTAACAAGTGCTAAGATGAATACTGTGGGAGACCTTGGGAAGGACATCTAAGCAATTTTAGTGAATTCAGGGAAGACTTCTGAAGTGAAATTTGCCTACATGAATGAGTGCCTCCAGAGGGAAGGGCAATAGAGATTAGGCTGGAAAAGGAGCTTTGAGTTCAAGGGCTTTGGCTAACAGGCTGAGATAGTTCAGCTTTTTTTTTTTTTTAAAGAATTTATTTATTTATTTGACAGACAGAGATCACAAGTAGGCAGAGAGGCAGGCAGAGAGAGAGAGAGAGCGGGAAGCAGGCTCCCTGCTGAGCAGAGAGCCTGATGTGGGACTCGATCCCAGGACCCTGAGATCATGACCTAAGCCGAAGGCAGAGGCTTAACCCACTGAGCCACCCAGGCGCCCAATAGTTCAGCTTTAAAAAAAAAAAATTTTTTTTTTTTCAAATTTTTAAGTAATCTCTATATCCAATGTGGGGCTTGAACTCACAACTCCAAGATCAAAAGCCACATGCTCTACTGACGGAGCCAGCCAGGTGCCCCAAGGTAGTTCAGCTTCTAAGTGACAGACATGGGGAATGACATGACTGATGAA
Source organism: Lutra lutra (assembly GCF_902655055.1). NCBI lineage: Eukaryota > Metazoa > Chordata > Mammalia > Carnivora > Mustelidae > Lutra > Lutra lutra. The sequence continues at coordinate 46,007,825 of NC_062283.1, read as the reverse complement.
GCATATTTAAAAATATTAATTTGGTACGTATAGGATGACCCCATGGTGTAACAATAAACTCTCTATTGATGTAAGTTTAAACTTAGGGAATCTTGATAAAATCCCAAAAGTTCATTTTTGCCCTTGCTTCCCTTGCCTTTGGTGATGTTCCTAGGAAGATGTTGCTGCGGCTGACGTCGAAGAGGTTGCTGCCTGTGTTCTCCTCGAGGATTTTGATGGATTCCTTTCTCACATTGAGATCCTTCATCCATTTTGAGTCTATTTTCGTGTGTGGTGTAAGGAAATGATCCAATTTCATTTTTGTGCATGTGGCTGTCCAATTTTCCCAACACCATTTATTGAAGAGGCTGTCTTTGTTCCATTGGACATTCTTTCCTGCTTTGTCGAAGATGAGTTGACCATAGAGTTGAGGGTCCATTTCTGGGCTCTCTATTCTGTTCCATTGATCTATGTGTCTGTTTTTGTGCCAGTACCATGCTGTCTTGATGATGACAGCTTTGTAATAGAGCTTGAAGTCCAGAATTGTGATGCCACCAACTTTGGCTTTCTTTTTCAATATTCCTTTGGCTATTCGAGGTCTTTTCTGGTTCCATATGAATTTTAGGATTATTTGTTCCATTTCTTTGAAAAAAATGGATGGTACTTTGATAGGAATTGCATTAAATGTGTAGATTGCTTTAGGTAGCATAGACATTTTCACAATATTTATTCTTCCAATCCAGGAGCATGGAACATTTTTCCATTTCTTTGTGTCTTCCTCAATTTCTTTCATGAGTACTTTATAGTTTTCTGAGTATTGATTCTTAGTCTCTTTGGTTAGGTTTATTCCTAGGTATCTTATAGTTTTGGGTGCAATTGTAAATGGGATGGACTCCTAAAGCTTTTGCACAGCAAAGGAAACAGTAAAAAAAAACAAAAGACAACTGACAGAATGGGAGAAGATATTTGCAAATGACATATCAGATAAAGGGCTAGTGTCCAAAATCTATAAAGAACTTAGCAAACTCAACACCCAAAGAACAAATAATCCAATCAAGAAATGGGCAGAGGACATGAACAGACATTTCTGCCAAGAAGACATCCAGATGGCCAACAGACACATGAAAAAGTGCTCCATATCACTCGGCATCAGGGAAATACAAATCAAAACCACCATGAGATATCACCTCACACCAGTCAGAATGGCTAAAATTAACAAGTCAGGAAATGACAGATGCTGGTGAGGATGCGGAGAAAGGGGAACCCTCCTACACTGTTGGTGGGAATGCAAGCTGGTGCAACCACTCTGGAAAACAGCATGGAGGTTCCTCAAAATGTTGAAAATAGAACTACCCTATGACCCTGCAATTGCACTGCTGGGTATTTACCCTAAAGATACAAACATAGTGATCCGAAGGGGCACATGCACCCGAATGTTTATAGCAGCAATGTCTACAATAGCCAAACTATGGAAAGAACCTAGATGTCCATCTACAGACGAATGGATAAAGAAGATGTGGTATATATACACAATGGAATACTATGCAGCCATCAAAAGAAATGAAATCTTGCCATTTGCGACGACGTGGATGGAACTAGAGGGTATCATGCTTAGCGAAATAAGTCAATCGGAGAAAGACAACTATCATATGATCTCCCTGATATGAGGGAGAGGAGATGCAACATGGGGGGTTGAGGGGGTAGGAGAAGAGTAAATGAAACAAGATGGGATTGGGAGGGAGACAAACCATAAGTGACTCTTAATCTCACAAAACAAACTGAGGGTTGATGGGGGGAGGGGGTTGGGAGAGGGGTGGGGTTATGGATATCGGGGAGGGTATGTGCTATGGTGAGTGTTGTGAAGTGTGTAAACCTGGCGATTCGCAGACCTGTACCCCTGGGGATAAAAATATATGTTTATAAAGCTGTAAAAAAAAAAAAAAAAAAAAAAAGAAAGAAAGGATGAATCCCCAAGTTTTGTAGCAACATGGACGGGACTGGAAAAGATTATGCTGAGTGAAATAAGTCAAGCAGAGAGAGTCAATTATCATATGGTTTCACTTATTTGTGGAGCATAACAAATAGCATGGAGGACAAGGGGAGATGGAGAGGAGAAGGGAGTTGAGGGAAATTGGAAGGGGAGGTGAACCATGAGAGACTATGGACTCTGAAAAACGATCTGAGAATTTTGAAGGGGTGGGGGGTGGGAGGTTGGGGGCACCAGGTGGTGGGTATTGTAGAGGGCACGGATTGCATGGAGCACTGGGTGTGGTGCAAAAATAATGAATACTGTTATGCTGAAAAAAATAAAAAAATTAAAAAAAAAAAACTTAGGGAATCTTACTATTTTTTTTTTTTAAAGATTTTATTTATTCACTTAGAGCACAAGGGGAGGGGGAAACAGAGAATCCAAGCAGACTCCCTGCTGAGCGTGGAGCCTGACATAGGGCTAGGTTTCTCAATCCTTAGATAATGAACTGCGTGGAAATTAAGAGTCAGACACCTGACCGCTGGAGCCACCCAGGCGCCCCAGATCTTACTGTATTTTTACCATTAGATGAGTTGGGGTGCATTCAGACTGGTATGGCCATAGATTGTTTTTGTCTTTAGAATCGGGGTTGGCAAACTTTGGAAGTATACAGTTTGCTTTGTGGCCATACAGACTCTGTTGCAACAACTCTGCAACCGTTGAAAGCAGCCACAGACAATCCACAAGTGCACAGACGTGGCTGTATCCCAATAAAACTTTATCTACGAAACCAGGTGATGGATCCGATTTGGCCCATAGGCCACGGTTTGCTGACCCCTGCGCTAGATCATTAACTGAATGGGGGCAGAGATCAGGTCTATTTGACTCTCTTTCATAGTCCCAGGGGCTAAACCAGTTCCTGGCATAGAGTAATTTTTCACTGAATATCTGGGGAATAAATGAACAAGTAAATGAATGAGTCATGGCTGGGGAACAAGCCAATGGATGGATGCAGAGGCTGGACAGGGAAATGGCTTTGAGGATGGAGAGGTGGAAGCAGATGTGATAAGAATCTGGTAAATGTTGGTTGGAAAAATGAAAGACTGTAGTAATGGCAAACATTTACCGAGGCTCACCGTGCATGGGCCAGGCATTCTGCTTAGCACTTTAGATGTATTAATTCATTTAATCCTCCTTATGATCCTATTAGGAGGACACTATTATCATCCTCATTTTGCAGAAGAGGAACCTGAGGAACAGAGAAGTTAAACAAATTGCGTGGCGATTGTGGCTGAGGGAGTCCCCGTATTTAACCGCTGTTCTGTGTCTCTTGATCTATGGAAATCTTTGGGCTTCAAAATTAAATGACTGAAAGAATATGGTACCATTATTGGGAATAGGGACATCTGGAGAATACAGTTTAATGGAAACATATAAAAATCTTCTTTTAGCTACATTGAGTTGGAGGTGATAGCTGGTGATAAAAGGGCTTTTTCCCGTTAAGTATCTAGTGACATGGTTCTTCACCTTGATGAGAAGCAAGGACCTAAGACAGATTTGTGATTAAGTAGAACAGCAGACAAATGGCTGAAGCATCTATTGCATAAGCTAAGAACAGTCAAACGATCCTGAAGAATCATTGATATTATACACAGAACTGTTCTCTCAAGTCCGTTCTGAAAATATTATCCTCAATTTTTAATACATAAAGAACAGTTTGTGGGTTCTTCAGCCTCTAAACATGGAGAGATGATAACACAGAACAAAGGGTTAGCACTTTAGAGATATGAGTAACAGCTGCTCATGATGGCATTCGAGAGTTGAGTCTTAGAGATTTTACTAATATAGTTAATTATTTTACATCTGTGTATTTAGAATGAAACTGATTTAAATTTTTAAATTGCAGATAAACTGGGTGTTATTGACAATTTTATAGCTCAGAAACATCTATGGATTTTTTCTTGTTACAATAGATATTCAACATGAAGAATTTAATTTTCCTATAATTAGGCAAATCTAAGACGTCTGAAGTTTAGGATGAACATTGATAATATAAAAGTTAACTGAAAATGAGATGATGGAAGATTTAATATTCTGTGTTTGAATATCACTTAAACATCATTCACTTGCTTACTAAATATTCACCAACACAGAAATATGGTGCACCACTCCCCGTTGTTACCAGGGTGAATAAGAAGCAGAAAACATGGTTTTGCTTCGGAAGGGCTTCATGATTAATTTATTTACAACAAATTATTCATGTGAAATATATATGATATATGTAAAATATACAATTCAAAGTTTATTAGGGCCTCATTTTAGTGTCAGGCACCATGTGAAGTACTTTGTAGCTAGTAACTCATTTAATACCCATATTAACACTCTGAGGTAAATCCAATTACTAATTTTCTGTGTGTAGTTAAAACACAGAGACATAGAGAATTGTAACCCCTTCCTAACCTCCTTTTTCAGTTTACCACATAGATTCTTATTGCTTTGCATAAGAGAGATTCTTTTATGTATGTTGAGGGTAATGAGGGAAAATTATTTCAATCGTCATTGTCAGATGTGAGTAGAAAGAAAAAGCTCTTGGAGGGGGGGGGCGCCTGGCTGGCTCAGTTGGTAGAGCATGTGACTCTTGATCTCAGGGTTGTGAGTTCGAGCCTCATGTTGGGTGTAGAGATGACTTAAAAATAAAATCTTTAAAAAGAAAAAGAAAAAGTTCTTGGAGAAAATTTACCTTGAGCGAGATCTACAAGAAAGTTACGGTTAACAGATTTGTGGGTTTTCTGTGCATACTCAACATCAGATACGGTACTTAAAACGAAATAATAAACTCACATGAATAATGAAGTAATGCATGTTGTTTAGCAACAGATAGCCACATAGCTTAAAGGGTTCCACGTCAGCGTATACAACTTATTGCTCTGCTATTTGAGGGAAAAGAGAAATATACATGAATCTCCTGTTGTACTGAATGGCTTCATTCGTGTTGGTGTGCTTTCCTTAATGATTTATTTCCATTTTAGAAGTAAGCTGAGACGATAAGGTAAGTGTGATACTGGATTCGAGCCTTTGAAAAATATGCTGACAAGCATAAGTGAACCTCCCTGTGTGGTGGAATGTGATGCCGAGGCTGAACATGCCCGCGAGGAAGGGTTGCCATGATCGCTGCACCTACTGAGTTCCCCTGGCCCTCCCTTCCTTGCTGGTGATAGCACTCAGCAAACTCTTTGGTGACACCTCACAGAGTGTAGAAGGAGGAGAAGAAACTACTCTTTACCTACTAATAAAAGTACTGGCAGTGGTCTGTGGGCCCCAGTCCTCACGGTTCTGTCCTCCAAGGGTTGGGGCCGAAACATTGTTTTACGTCAACAGCCGGACTCAGTTTCTCTTAGTGACGGAATTGTATTCAGGAAACCATTTACACGAGCTTCTTGGAGTAAATGGTGGGCCCTAGCAGAGGTAATGTGAGCTTGAGCCTGGACTCCAAAAAGAAAATAGCTAAATTGCTCTGCAAAGAGCCAGAAGGGAAATTTGGTTCATTCTAACCCAGAATCAGTTGGAGCAAAATGAAGCAAAGACGAGAAGACAAAGATTAAGTGGAGTGGGTCGGCCATGTATTTTTTCTGCAGGGGTGGGATGACCAAAACACAAGCTGAAAGTTGTTTAGGTGGCCAGAAAATAAACGGTTCCCTTCTACAGCTGCACACATCGCCGCCCGCTGCACCTATATAAACCGTTGGATCTGTCTTAAAGTGTGAACGGTTTTGTTAATTTAATAGAAATCAAATAAGTTGTCACTTTCAGGCACACACTGTATGGAGTAGAGTCTGTATGGGTGGATGGGAGTTTTGGAACCAGACAAGGTTTTGAGAGTATACCTAACCCTCCTGGAGTCTGCATTAACCTTGGAAAGATCTTTGGACCTTCACAGCGGATGGATGTAGCTCTCAAGGGTCTGGGAGAGCAGCTGACATCTGAGCTACACAAAAAGCAGGAGAAAAAGATATTCCCCTTAAACCACAGTAATAGGGAGGCTTGCTGAAATCTACACTGAATTCATAGTTCCGACTGTTATTTTCTGCCTGCTTTAATAAGGGAAGAGAAAGTATGAACTCCTTTTGGAACTTACATCCTTCAAACGCATTTTCCATAGGTGGCATCAAATAACGGATTTGCAGAGTTTTGGCAGCTAAGAACTCAAGGTGGGGAAAGACTGGAATAAAAGAGCCCCACATTTTAAAAGTAGTTATCTATAACTGGTAGAATCATGTTATACTTTATTTTATACTTTATGAATTTTACAAATTAGACAAGATGTATATTATATGTACTATTGTTTTTTAATTCAAATACATGTAAAAGTATAAAAACATAGTATTGATCAACCTCTTTAACCAGTTTCAAATGATCAGTTTTTAGCTCTTTAGTTTCATTTGCTTCTCTGTCTACTCCTTTTTCTTTTTTGGACAAAATATTTTGAAGCAAATCCAATTATCTGGAAATACTTCAGCATATATCATTAACAGATAATAAACTTAAAAAACCTCCACAACCAAATATTAGCATCATACCCCCAAAAAATAACGTTAATTCCTCATGATCGTCTAGTTCTTGTGTTCAGTTAATTACGATCATCTCAAAAAAATTTGTCTTTTGTTTTGTTTTGTGTTGACATTTCATAAGGACCCAAACAAGTTCTCCAGATGCTTGTGCACAGTAGAAGCATCTTCTTAAGGCTTCTTACTTGGATAAAAATTCTCCCTCTGCATTTCTTTCCATCCATATGCTTTTTGTGTTGTGTGTCCAGTAGAATTTACCATATTCTAGATTTGGTTGGTTAGATCCTTATAATATTACTTGACTCGTTTTCATCTATTGCCTTGATTTTTCAGAGTCTTGTAGATACAGAGGCTTGATCAGATTCAGTTTCAGGTTTTTTACTGCGTTAGAGGTGGTACTGTGTAGGTAATGACATTGCATCAGGAGGCGTATAATGTTTGCTCTACATTCAATTACGATGGGCCATTTGGTTCAAGTGGTCTTTGCTTTATCCAACCATTATACAGTTTTCTGTCAACCTTTCATTAATGATCCAAGCAGCCATTATTTTCCCTGATGGTTATAAAATGATGATATTTCAAATTCTATTATTTATAGAATAATATGCACTTAAATTAGTTCAGTTCCTTTTCCTTCCCCCCAAGATTTTACTTATTTTCTTGACAGAGAACACTGGCAGGGGTTGCTGCAGGCAGAGGGAGAGGGAGAAGCAGGCTCCCTGCTGAGCAGGACCCTGGGATCATGAACTGAACTGAAAGTGGACGCTTAACCAACTGAGCCACCCAGGTGCTCCTAAATTATATTTTAGTTCTAATAAGAATTACTTCTCATCAATCATCTGGCTGCTTACTTTTATTTTGTATTAGTTACCTATTGCTGCATAATAAATTACTCCAGACCTTAATGGTTCAAGGCCATAATAACCATTTATTGTTAATACAGACTCATAATAGTTTCCTCTGCTTTCAGGCTTGCCACCTGCAAATTCATTCTCTATACAACTGCCAGAGGGTCTATAAAAAATAGAGTCCGACCATTATTAAACTGTTCAGTGGATAGAATCATTTAATTCTTAAATCTCACAATTTAAGGAAGGAATAAGTGCTAATGACTTTTTACCTAGCTTTGAAGTCAAAAGTTGTCATTTACAGAATATCTTATGATTTATACAGCTCAGCCCTATTCTGTGTGAGAAAGGACTGTGGAAGGATGTGTCTCTTAGGAGGGCCACTTGGAGGCTGGCTACTGTACTCTTTCTAGGAAAAGAAGGTTGAACCTATCCATCTTTCACTTTAGTCGAATTTCAGAATAATGAATGGTACACTAGCAACTTCCATAGGTGACAAGTTTTTTTTTTTTTTTTTTTTAATCCCTTGGTGGAATGTGTGTATGGAGTATCATTACAACTACACGTATTTTATATATTGGCACGTTTAAATCCATTACAGACATTATTCTCTGGAATTCTGAAATGGTCCCATCTTTGGCCAGTGGGAGTCTCTTTAGGTTGGCTTCTGTCTTCTTTTAAAATCGCCCTAGTAGTCTTTGGCAACTCTCTTGCTTTCAGGCACAAAAGACATCCAGGATCGTATCATATATTTCCTACCCTAGAGTCGAATGTCCAGTTATACTAGAAGTCCTATTTTATTTATTCTTATTTCTTTTTAGAAGTCCTGGTTTATTATTTTGTGGAAAATGCTATTTGGAAATAACAATTTTGGTATTAGAGTTTTCATTCTTACTGAATTACTGTTGTTCCTAGATTTCTTTAGTGGATATAGCTAGGAAATACGTACTTTGGAAGGAGAAAATCAGGTCATGAATTCATATGTTATTTCTAGTTACTCCCTTGGGTTATAGCCATCCATCCATCCATCCATCCATCCATCCATCCATCAAGCTATCTTACTAAATAGCTATTTTTATCTTTATCTGTAGTTTCAAAATAATACCAATGCGACCACTAACATGAAGACTGTAGGATGTGAAATAAAATATCTGTATGGTTCTTTTTGTCCTTATGATATAACCCACTGTACAGTCAATTTATAATCAATTGAACTAAATCTTCTCTCTTAGGTTATGCCAACAATTTGAAATACAGTTAGATTCATTTATTTCCTTATTTTCTTTCAGTACTTAAGAATTACTCCTTTCTATTTTCTGGGTGATTAAAAGTCCAGTTTTTTGGGGGGGGGTTTGGGTGAGCCTTGGTGATGGGTATTAAGGAGGGCACGGATTGCCTGGAGCACTGGGTGTTACATGAAACAATGAATCACGGAATACAATAAAAAAAAACAAAAACAAAAAAACAAGTCCACCTTTCATCCCTGTCACTTCCTTGTTTTCTTTCTCATTCTACAGGTGGCCATTTATAATTTTTTTCCTGTATTCTGCCTGTTTTTTTTAATCCTTAGAAAAACATGACCATATGTGTCTGTATACATAAATACACATGTCTATGTGTATGTATTTATATCTATTTATTTATATCTATCATTCCCTCTTCTTGCATGCTTCTTTACCCTACTTTTTTCACTTTCTATATCCTGAGGATCACTCTACAGCAACATAGCAACATATGAAGATTTTCATAGCCATGTCCTCTGTGGTGTAAATGTTCTCTAGCTTTACTTATCAGATACGTAGTGACGCACATCTTGTGTTTAAAAGAAGAGAGTTTGCTCTGGTAGCGCCAGTGTCTGTTTCTCTATAGCCTCACTGCAAGATTAGACAAGTTTTTGAACTCTTAATCTTAGGCTTAACTTGGAACCCCTAGAAAACAGAGTCTAAAAGCAGTTCCACAGAAATGAAGGGGTACTCTGCCTGGCAAACAAGAGTGAGAGAGAGCGAAGTGAGGGGAAAGAAGAAAACCAAATGGGAGGTAGTGAGTTACCCGGCTGGCTACACCCGCTGGCTGCTTGGAGATGGGGTATTTCTTGAGGGGCTGGACAGAGCGATACAATTCTTGGGAATATTGAAGTAGGGAGAAAAGCACAGCAGGAGCAGATAGGATGACAGCAGGCCCTGTCACACCTCGAACAACAGAAGAAAGAACTCACTTTTGCTGCACCGGCAAGGAAAGACTAAGGAGCATTACGAGCAGGAAAGAGACAGGAGAGGAATTTTTAGCAAGATTCAGAGGGAGGGGGGTTTGGGAGCAGGGTACTAGTTGGCAAATGTCACCATCCCACAGAGGAGCACTAGGCGACTGCACGAAACACTTGCTGGGTGAAAGCAGAAGACAAAAATGGACAAAGAATTCTTAATTTGGAGAGTTTGGGGGACCCCAGAGAGTCTACGATTGGGCACTATAGTTTGGAAACCTCCAAAATTTTATGCAAATTTTTGTGTCTTCAGCGTGTTTATTTTTCAGAGGAAAGGATTTTTAGATTTCACCTGATTCTTGGACATCTGTGAGCCAAAAAATAATCAGGAAACCCAGCGTCAGTGAGATTCTGCACTCATGGATAGATTTATGTTGTGAATAAGCCTCGTTTATGAACTTAGTTTAAGTCTTGGGTGCCTTTCACATCTTTACAGCCACATTCTCTCTGAACTCCTATCCTACTTACTGTCTGTGCAGCTCACTTTTACATTTAGCTTGGTTTTTGTAAGTTTCAGTTTTCCTACTCTGTGCTTTTTTTAAAAATTAATTAATTTATTTATTTGACAGAGAGAGAGAGAGAGATCACAAGTAGGCAGAGAGGCAGGTAGAGAGAGAGGGGGAAGCAGACTCCCTGGTGAGCAGAGAGCCCGATGCGATGCGGGGCTGGGCTTGATGCAGGGCTGGGCTCGGGGCTGGATCCCAGGACCCTGAAATCATGACCTGAGCTGAAGACAGACGCTTAACCCAGGTACCCCTACCCTGTGCTTTTCTTAAAGGAACAAGCCTCATATCACCCTCAGTCATTGTCAGAATTTGACCATAAGGTGTTAAAAGAAACTGAGACATTTTAAACATTTTGAGTTTATTTGAGCAAAGATTGACTTGAACCGGGTAGCCTCCAATCTAGCAGAGAGAAAGGAGCTCTGAGGAGCTGTAGCAAATGAAAGACTTTTACCGCCAGAAGGGAGTGGGAAACAAGGAAGTTACACTGGCAAAAAAACAGACTGGTTATGGCAAGATCTTGTTCCTTTAGAGGATGGCAGGGGTCTATCAGGCAGATTATCTAAGTCGTGCTGATCAGGCGGTTCCCGACTGACCGGTTTCAGACTCCACTTCTGGGACAGCCTAAACTCTAAGTCAAGTATCAGTTTGGCGCTGTAGGGCTGAGCATAAGCAACTCCAGTCGGGGCCTGTTGTCTTGTTTTTAACGAAGGTCAAGCAAAATGCAAATTGAATGAAGTAAAATCTGCTTAAAAACCTGTTGCACAAAACCCATGTACATATATGGATAACTTACAACTAAACAGATCTCTTCCTTTAGCCCTGGCTGCTGACTAACAACCGAAATAGCTTACTGGTTCTCTGTTGCATCAGAGCTCATCCCAGGAGCATGAAGGCCTTACATGAACTCTGCCTTATTATACCCTCATTTGAGAAACTGCATTAGGACACAGCTGGATCTGTGTATGCTGACATACTTGGAGCAGGAAAGCAGGGCCTGCAGGGTTTACCGAGTCCAGAGTCCTCACCTTATCAAGCCCGACCCCCTACCTTACTTGGTACAAGACTTTCCCTTATGTATCCATAATGTCTCCTACTCCCAGCTGTGAGGCAGATAACCAAAGGGATCATTCTGAGTTTTTTTTTTTTAATGTGTACCATCCAGCTATGCATTGGTAAGACACTCTGAGTAATTTTGAGAGTTTGCATGAAACACCATGAAATTTATGTTTCTGGGACTTGCCTTTTGAGCATTTAAAAAATATTTTATTGTGTGTGTTAGTTATTTTTCAGAAAAAGACCAAACTTTAGCTTTGATCTGTCTATACTGTGACCTAGAAATTCAACTTACTATTAGCCTCATTTAGGTAAAAGACAAAAGTGTGGAGCCATGTAAAGGTAAAAGTCTGGGATAGAGGAAAACTTCTTAACCACCACTGAAAAGTACATTACAAAGAAAACATCTTCTTTTAAAAAGGGATTCCTATTATTAAGATTGGAGCAGAATTACAAAACTTACTGAAAGTAGTAAAATTCTCTGTAAACTCCTGCTACTAGTAGAACTGAATATCTGTGAGTGGGAACCTTAATATTTTTAAACAGCTTTAGTGAGGTATAATTTACACACCATAAAATTTGCCTCTTTTAAATTTAGGAAGCTGTACTTTAAATAAGTCATTATATGCAATAGTCACAAGAGCTACTTCTGTCTGTACAGTAGTGCTTCACGTGTAGTCAATATGGTGACTATTTTGTTGTTATTTTACTTATTTATTTACTTAAAATATTTTATGTATTTACTTGACAGACAGAGATCACAACAAGTATGCAGAGAGGCAGGCAGAGAGAGAGGAGGAAGCAGGCTTTCCACTGAGCAGGGAGCCCAATGTGGGGCTCGATGTGAGGCTCGATGTGGGGCTCGATGTGGGGCTTGATGTGGGGTTCGATCCCGGCTGAGACCGTGACCTGAGCCGAAGGCAGAGGCTTAACCCATGAGCCACCCAGGCGCCCCTTGTTGTTATTTTAGTAAGAAGATCCCAAACATTGGTCCCAATTTTGATAAGAAAGATTAAGAATCCTGTAGAGAAACTTGTCAGAGGTGTCGTTCCCATTGTACATGATTAATCAAGTCTATTAGTTATTCAAGTCAAGGCTCTCAAGTTAGACCGTGAGAAACAACTTTCCACCCACACAGGAATTGATGAAACACCCAGGGTTTGTGTTATAAGGCAAGTTACTTCCAATTTGGAGAAAATTTCTCCAAATTGGAGAAAATATGAAGTCAACTTCATTAAAAAAATTAAGAATAAATGAACAGATTACATCCTGCAGCTAAAGAGGTATTTAACACTTTTGTTGCCTTACCTATATCATTAGCTGCTTTAAAATTCATTTCTTGTTATTTAGGTTCTGGAGAGAGCTTTCATCCTGGAGCTAGAACATTTGATTTTGGGGCCTGCTGTACTACTTTTATTTTATTTTATTTATTTATTTTTAAATATTTTATTTATTTATTTGACAGACAGAGATTACAAGTAGACAGAGAGGCAGACAGAGAGAGAGAGGGAGGGGGAAGCAGGCTCTCTGCTCAGGGTGCTTGATCCCAGATGCGGGGCTTGATCCCAGAACGCTGAGATCATGACCTGAGCCAAAGGCAGAGGCTTTAACCCACTGAGCCACCCAGGCGCCCCAGTGCTGCTGTACTACTTTTAAAGTGCTGGTTTATCCTCTTGATTCACTTGCAATCTCTGAGGCTTACTTTCCCATCCATTAAATTGGGACTAGGATATTTGCTGCGACTAATTTAGGAAGGTGTGATTAGGAGCAATGGAAATAATGTATTCAAAAATGCTGCTGTGCAATTGTATGGCATTACTTTTGTTACCACAAATCAAGAAAATTTTCTATATTACTCAAGATGATCTGCAAATAGTTTTTAAGTGTCTATCTACACTTGACACTATATTTTCCAAGATAAACACCTGTGGCTTTTAAATGGAAACAGGCCCTTTATTCCATATGGAATAACGACGAGTTGGAGTGAATTTCTTACATGGTCCTTCAATTTCCTCTACCTTTTTACTGTAACTTCCATTCTTTATTACTATCAGTTTACTTATTATCACATTAAAAGATGACAAAAACACCTCATAGATGACCTGAAGAATGACCACATTTCTTAGATAAAGTGAAGTAAATTTGTTTTTTTGAATAATTAAGCTTAGTTAAATAGCAAATTAGAACGCATAAGTTGTAAAGCAAACCTAAAGATTTCATTAAAGATTGTAAAGAAGTAACAATAAAACCATAATGGTTAAGCTAATTCAAACATATATTTCTTTATGATGGTGGTGTCCCAAGCCTCAGGTTTTGTCCTAAGTACCTCCATGGCCTTGAGCACATTACACATTTTTTCTTTGCAAGTTTCCATAAAATTCAGCTAATATTTTTAATTTACTGATCAGCACATTAGATGCCTTGGACATTCCAGAACACCAAGACTTTTCATTCTTGTTTTGGATTAATTTAGATTTGATTCCCCACTGACCTTCCTCCCACAATCATAATTGGTAGGTCATAATATCCCATGAATATTTCTCTGTAATATCTTCTAAATTAACTCTTTCCTTTTTTATGGCTATTTATTAAAACCAGTCCCTTCATAATGTGCTTGGATTTTCCAAAACTGTCTCCTACTGATACTCCAATATATCCATGCTGTAAGGGGATGTCGATAGGATTGTCTTTACCGTGGCTTTTTCCTGTCTAGGAACTGCTTCTGTCTCATTCTTGAGGTCAATCAAATCTGTTATGTATCACATCAAATCTGTTATCTATCACGTCGATTTCCCATCCTCCTATACTTCTTGTGTCCCATTTCTTATAGCTAATCAATTACAATATTATGTTTAGTCAGTTTGGCTTCATGCTCATGATCATCATGGGGTCACCTTGCTTGTCCTTACATTGGCACTTGTGTTTAGAACCCTTGGAATGAAGATTACTTCTACTTTTTCATGGAATAGCTACTCATTGGTTCATGAACTGAACAAATAATTAATGAATACCTATTCTATGCTGGGCAGCTCTTCAAGGTGTGAGGGATACAATGGTAGAATGAGAGATCAGGCCCATTGTCAGGGGAAAATAATAACTAACATGTAAACAAGCAAACAAATAAAATTTGAGAATAATATTTATGGAGAAAATAAAATATGATGATGTGATAGAAAGAATGAATGGAGGGAGGGATAGTTTTGGATTGATCTAAGGGAGCATCTTCCTGAGGAGGTGATAAGGAGGCAGCCAAACGGAGACTAATGGCAAGGGTGCCCCCTGCTGGAAGACACAGTGTACCGGTCTAGAAGCCGCAATGAGCTGGGTGTATTCAAAAGACAGAGATAGACTAACTGGACTTGAGCATACTGAGGGAATAAGAGAGAAGGTCCAAGAGGCTGCAGCGGCCAGATCATGGAGGGCTTTATCAGTTATGGTGGAGGCTTTAGATTTTATTCTACATGTCCTAAGAAGTCACTGGAGAGTAGTTTTGGGTAAGACATAGGAAGATCTAATAACATCTCCTCTACCTCTACCTCTCTACCACCTCTCTAACTCCCTCTACCTCTACCACCTCCCCATCTGCTTCCTGCCAAGAAGCCTTTCCTCACCAACTCAGTGCATCGTAATTAGCAGTCGTTTGAACGTTGCACTTTGCTTTTGGTTATTTTCTGGTGAGGAGGTGGAGGAGAACTGTTCAGGGAAGGTAAGGGATTCACGTAGGTGTTAAAAAACTGGGTACTCTTCTACCCTTGTCTTCCAGGGATGTTCTGATATCTTACTTCCGGAATTGCTCTGCAGGGAGCTAGCTTAGTGGCTAAGGGCATCATGCCTTCTGACATGCCCTGTGGGACAATGTTGATCGATCACTTTGTGGCTGTCTCATACAGGTCGAGAACAGCTACGATGTAAGAAACTGAATTGAATAGCTAGAGTGGAAGAAATGAAGGACGCACTGCTTACGTCCTCTTTCTTTGGCGTATATCCAGAGCACCCTCACAGTACATATGCGCCGGGAGGTGCTCAAGAAAAGAGGTTCCTTACAAGACAACACTCCCTCGTTCTTCCCACTCAATAGGTCGTTTTCTTTCATACTAACATAGTTTGGAAGTCAAATCACACAGGTTTGCGAGGGTCCACCTAGCGAGGCCCTTTCTGACAGAGCTCAAACCCAAATACAAAAGCGAATCTGGTAGGCAAACCCTTGATGAACATTTCTGCTAACACTCTCAACGCTATGAATTTAAGATTTGTTTCCATGGTGTCTGGAATGAGATGCAGTGGCTCATTTCCATTGTTTAAAAGAATTGAGAAGATGGCATCAATGTTGCAAGGACCCTTCCCAGGTGCTTTTATCCGTCGCCCAGTCACCTAGGAAGTCCACATCAAAACATTTTGAATGTGTGCATCGGTGTGGGTTTCTAGTGTGTATGAGTGGAGTGCTGCTTAGCACGCAAATGACCTACCAGTTTCTTACCTAATAATGTCATACTTACTAAGCAGCAGATCTACCCTCTATGCATGTCCCACCGTTGGCACATTTCATTAAACTGCAGGCAGAAGCATCGCACTGGTCAACGCTGCGCCCGGCAGTCGGGTGGCCCTCAGGGTCTCCCAAGCCTCTGAAACGGCCCTTCTCAGTGCGAACTTGCACAGTGAAAATGCAACCTGGGAGAAAGGCAAAAATACTTCATATTAAAACACTGGAAGAGGGCGCCTGGGTGGCTCAGCGGGTTAAAGCCTCTGCCTTCGGCTCAGGTCATAATCCCAGGGTCCTGGGATCGAGCCCCACATCAGGCTCTCTGCTCAGCAGGGAGCCTGCTTCCCTTCCTCTCTCTGCCTGCCTTTCTGCCTACCTGTGATCTCTGTCTGTCAAATAAATAAATAAAATCTTTAAAAAACAAAACAAAACAAAACAAAACACTGGAAGAAACAGACAAAACAAGAAGAGAATTTTTAAAGAAGCATTTGTTTCATGATAAAGTAATACATGTCAATTTTTAAGACCATAAAAATGTAAAAACACAGACACAGAGAGAAATAAAAAAAATTATATACAGTATCAACACTGCAGAAAAGACAATGTTTTTTTTTTTTTTTAAAGATTTATTTATTTATTTGAGAGAGAGAGTGAGCAGGGGTGGGGCAGGGGGAAAGAATCACAAGCAGACTCCACCTAGATCCGGCAGCCTGATGTGGGGCTTGATCCCAGGACCCTGAGATCATGACCTGAGCGAAAACTAAGAGTCGGCAGCTCAACCGACTGAGCCACCCCTTGCCCCCAGAAAAGACAATTATTAACACTTTGGTGTGTACTATATACCACTAATTATTAACACACTAATTATTATACACCAGAAGTTTTTCTATGGTTAGCTGTATTTTCTTGTAAACAAAAATAGAATCCTGCATTAAACTCTATAATATATAGTATTCCAAGCATTTGTATAGCATAAATACCATTAAACCTTTTTGCATAGCATAACTATTTTTAAATGATGGCCTACTGTTGTTTCATATAATATACCTAGTTAACCTTCAATTATTGGGCAATTGACTCATTTCTACTTTTTTTGCTATTAAAAATAATGTTATGATTAACGTTATATGGATATTCTTTGTTTATTTGCTAATTATTTTCTTAGTATTATTTTCTAGCAGTAACACTACTAGCACAAAAGATGTGGATGCTTTGAAGGATGTCCCAGTGTCATAGATATTTTGCACAATTTTATTTCCCCCACTCACTACTGGAACATCTGCTTCTTCATAATCATCACATGCAAGAGATTATTGTGTTTCCTTTTAAAATGGAATAAAGAATAAAATTTTCTTTTGCTATTTTTTTATAAATTTAAATCTCTCTCTTTTTAAAGATTTTATTTATTTATTTATTTGTCAGAGAGAGAGAGAGAGAGAGAGCACACACACACACAAGCAGGCACAGTGTCAGGCAGAGGCTGAGAGAGAAGCAGGCTCCCCGCTGAGCAGAGAGCCCGATGCAGGACTTGATCCCAGGACCCTGGGATCATGGCCTGAGCCAAAGGCAGTGGCTTAACCGACTGAGCCACCCAGGCGCCCCTTTCTTTTGCTATTTTTATTTTTATTTTTATTTTTTATTTTTTTTAAGATTTTATTTATTTGACAGAGAGAGAGAGAGAGATCACAAGCAGGTGGAGAGGCAGGCAGAGAGAGAGAGAGAGGAGGAAGCAGGCTCCCCACTGAGCAGAGAGCCCGATATGGGGCTCGATCCCAGGACCCTGGGATCACGACCTGAGCTGAAGGCAGAGGCTTTAACCCACTGAGCCACCCAGGGGCCCCTCTTTTGCTATTTTTAATTGGGGTTGAAAACCTCTCAATAAATTTATAAGCCATTTGTATTTCTTCCTTTTCATTTGTTCATTATGTAATTTTTTCCTCTATTCACCACTTTTAACATTAATTTGGAAGACCTGCTTACATAATGAGTGTATTAGTTGTTTGTCCTATATTGTTAATACTTTCCTCAGTTTAATATTTGCCATTTAATTTTTCTTATGGTGAAGCTCTTATTTTTTTATGTAGAGAAGTTTGTAATTTTTATGTTGTCTCATTTCTCTTTTTTTCCCTCCAGGACTGGTCTTCGCGCGTATATCCTTAGAAAGGTCTTTCCCAGGTATAACACTGATGACCTTACTGATATACGGAATCTAAATAAAGTCTAGCTCATAGAAGCAGAGTGTAATGGTGGTTGCCAGGGGCTGGGAGTGGGAGAAATGGGGAGAGGTTAGTCAAGTGGTACCAACTTTCACTTATAAGATGAGTAAGTCCTGGGGATCCAAGACACAGCATGTGCCTATAGTCAATAATACTGTATTATATACCTGAAATTTCCTAAGAAAGTAAATTGTAAGTGTTCTCACCACACATACATACAAGGTAGCCATGTTAGATGATGAATGTGTTAACTCGACCATAGTACTCTTTTCACAATGTATATGTATTCCAAATCATAACATTCTACACCTTAAATATATACTATTTTATTTGTCAATTGTATTCAGTAGTGCTGGGAAAAGAAAGATCTTTAACACCCCAAGATTAGGAAAATATAAACAAAAAGGGAAGTTCAACAAAGACTTTATATGCAACTGTTTAGGACCCTGTAATGTATTATAATTTTACTTCACTCCTTCAACACTTACAGTTTATTTATAAAGTATTTTTAAGTCAATATGGTTATCAGTCATAAGTAGTGTCTTTAAAATGAGAAAATAAAGGCTAGCCTAGATTTTATTTTTGAAACTTTAAGGAGCTAAAAGCATGGAATAATTCCTCATGGTGAAAAAGATGGGCTCAGTTTTGAAAGGTCAAGGATTTACTTTCCAACTTAATTTCCACTGGCATTTTCACTGACGAGCACCACTCTCAGCGGGCACTGGTATTTTCTTATTGTGAGAGAACAATGATTGTCCTGCCTCAGATTTAACCTTTGTTATTTCTCCAAGTCCTGCATCTGCTCTTACACAAAAAAAGCACTGCACAAAATGAAGAAATTAATGAATGCTACCCACTGTATACAGAATAACCAGGTAACTTAATTAACAAAGCAGGGTTTCCCATGCTTTTTGCCTAGTGAAATGCACTCCGCAGAGAGCAGAAGTGTGAGTAGAGGATGGAGTCAGGTGGGTCTGGGTTCAATTGTAACCTCTGCCACACAGTGGGTAGCTGATCCAAGCCCGAGTGCCAATCTTTGTGCTTTTAAAATGGGGACAAGAATAACTATTCTATGAGTTAAGAGGAATGGGGTAATATCCATAAACTGGCCAGTATAATCCTGGGCAATTAGCAGGTGGCATATTCTACTCTGTCTTCCTAACTTTACTGCCTTTATAAAACTTTTTTTCTTTTTAGCAAAAATTGAGCTTTTTGTAGTTTTTATAATCATGCACTAAAAAAACCTTGCAAATGACTATAACAAATATTAAATTCTGAAATGTTTCATGTAAAACCACTTCTCCTTTGTATGGATAAATGAAGTGCTTTTGTTATGAGGAACTGCTGAAATAGATTTTTGGCTAAAAACATGGCAATGCTATATTTAGAGAAACATCTGGCTAATACAAATAGTTAAATGTGTATTTTACAGAGAGATGCTTCATGTCAGTCAACATATGCGGTTTACGGGCAATGACAGTGGAAGCCATATGTAGAATATATACTGTATATTTTCAGTCCTACTAACACAGCAAAGTATAATCTGCTTAGTATCACAACATGCAGGGGCGCCTGGATGGCTCCATCAGTTAAGCCTCTGCCTTTGGCGGAGGTCGTGACCTCGGGTTTCTGGGATGCAGTCCAGCATTGGACTCCTTGCTCAGCAGGGAGCCTGCTTCTCCCTCTGCCTCTGCTCCTCCCCCTGCTTGTGTTTGGTTTCCCAAATAAGTAAGTAAATAAAATCTTAGGGAAAAAAAAAGTTTAGCACCATGCACCACGTATTCAATACATACTTCCTGCAAATGGTAAAGTACTTATGATAAAGACTTCGAAGACATCAGCCGTGTGTATCACATAAGTGATAGCATTTTTTGGACAGTAAGATAATACTTAAATTGTGGCAATAAATCCTTTCTGCCCCTCACCTTGTGTTCTGGTTTTGAAAAGTACCATGCCATTAAAAAGAGAGAAAGAGAGAGAGCTGAACTAGCAAGAAACTGACCATACTGACAGAACAAGGTGTTTTAGTTGGAATAACATGTTCTTTACAGTGTTGTCGAGGAATCTGAATCTATTTCATGCCCACTCTGGTATTCAGTTGAGTGATAAATACTTAGTACTGCTGGTATCAGTGAATCCGAGCTGCTCTAACACTAGAATAATAGTTAGCTGGGACGGTAGATTTCCCCAGGTTCACACTGGCCGAGAGTAACTTCTGGTTCTACGTTAGGACTAAATAGGTCTGTCAGTGAAAGCAACAGATCTTAGAACACTGATGAACGTGAGGGATCTTCTTCACATAAAAATGCACATGGTGGGGGGCACCTGGGTGGCTCAGTGGGTTAAACCACTGCCTTCGGCTCAGGTCAGGATCTCAGGGTCCTGGGATCAAGCCCCGCATCAGGCTCTCTGCTCAGTGGGGAGCCTGCTTCCTCCTGCCTCCCTGCCTACTTGTGATCTCTCTCTCTCTGTCAAATAAATAAGTAAAATCTTAAAAAAAAATGCACATGGGCACATGCGCAATTATGGGTGTGGTTTCAGAAGACTTAAGGACCCACTGAATCCCACCCAGGAACCTCAAGCTGAGAACCCTGCAGCTTGGTAAGAGATGTAACTTTGGAGAAGAGGGTGGAATTCTTACAGCAGGTGAGAGAGTAAGGCCTCTGTCTGGCTTACATCGATTATTCTGGATAAGGGTTAAATAACCTCAAGATCTTCACAAGTATTAAAGGTTATAGGGAAGTAATGGCTCATTAGAAACCATTTCCAGAACAAAAACAAATGGGCTTTATCAACAGTAGGGATTTATATTTTAGACAAGGAACTTCTGGATTAGAGTCATTTATCACTAGTGTTTATAAAAATATGAAAGCCTGAGTCATATACTCTTTTACTATGTGTAATCACCACTCTAAAGCAAATGTGGTAACCTTAGTCTATTTTTTTTTCCTTAAAGATTTTATTTATTCATTTGACAGAGACCACAAGTAGGCAGAGAGGCAGAGAGAGAGAGAGAGAGAGAGAGAGGAGGAAGCAGGCCCCCCGCAGAGCAGAGAGCCCTATGCAGGGCTCGATCCCAGGACCCTGGGATCATGACCTGAGCGGAAGGCAGAGGCTTTTAACCCACTGAGCCACCTAGGCACCCAACCTTAGTCTATTTATTAAAAATTTTCATGAAACTCTGCATTTGTTTTGTTGTGATTAATTTATACAGTGGCTTCCAAATTGAGGGAGGCTTATTGAAATGCAAATTTTATTTATTTACTGAAATGCAAATTTTTAGATTCCATCACAGATATCGTGATGAGGTTGTTCTGGCATAGTGTCCAGAAATCTATATTTTAAGGAAATTATCCTATATCCTTCTTTACAGACAGTAGTAGTGGGTCCTGCTGTGATCCAGTTGTGATGGTATACTCGCAACAAGTATCCAAAATTTTCAGAACAAAGAGAATGTGTGTTAATAATGGACGAGAGGCAGTCAGCAGGGGAGGAGTCAAGAGACAAGTGATAAGATTAGGGGCTTTCAAGGTCATGGAACTTCCAAGAGACCGGATTAAGAGGCATTTGCTGAGACAACCTGCCCAAGACTTAGATCCCCAGAACCCTGGCAGCTCACGTGGTTCCAAGTGTGTGCAATCCTAGTGTTTCTGTCAGAGGAAGGACCCGCCGTGTGCTTGCTGCTCTCGGCTCCCCGACACACTTCCGGAGAAAATGACAGGTTCGGGGAGAGCCTCTGTTCTCATTAGCAAGGTGTACAGAAAATTCATAATACAAGGGAGAAAATCACACAAGAAAACCACAGGAAGCACTGGACTTCAATAAATCTGACGATATCAAATCCAAGGACACACGATAGAATTATAATAATATAAACATACATCGAGTGTTTATCATGCATTAATTTTGGGGCTAAGCATTTACTATAATTATTTCACTTAATTGATTAACTCAGAAGAACCCTATGAGGTAGATATTTTCTCCTCTGAGGAGAAAAGAGAAGGAAATGGAAGCTCAAAGAGTCCGAGTGGCAGGCTACAAGTTACGTAGTGGCTACGTGGCAGAGCCTGAATCTGAGGAAGCCCCGACTCCAGAGCCTGCTCCTAACTGGTGTCCGCATGTGTGGTGGAGAAGGAGAAGCCAGTGTCTGAGAGGAGCTGTGCCCCGTCCCACCAGCAGCACCGTCGTCGTCGCCAACGTAAGGCAGGCACTGTAAGCCAGGCGCCAACCTTGTGCTCTCTCAGCATTACCTCAATTTCAGAACTACGCAGGAGAGAAGTGCTGTTCTTACTGCATTTGACAGGTGAGGCACAGTGAGGCACAGGGAGGTGACTGGCCAGGGCCCTGAGGCTTGTAGGTGGCAGAGCTGGGGTGCACACCCCAGCTGGTTGCTGGGTTTCGGAGTCCACGCTCTTATCCCTATTCCCGGAATATTTGTCTGTGAATAAATGACAGCAAGGTTTGATGACCCCCTCCTGCCCCCAGGGTCTCCCACTTACTAAGGGGAAGATGTGCATCTTTGTATTCATAAGTTTACCCATCCTTTTTCTTGAATATAGTGTTTTTAAGAACTCATTGATTTGTCATGCCCTTAGGATCCTTTCCCGATGATCTGCCGCTGTGCAAGAACTGTCGAGTTCCTACACTGAGCACCGGGCCTTAACACACTTCAAACTCTTCTGTGAGGCACCCTTCTGAGGCACAGCACTGATTACATGTTCAAGGAAAGTTTCCTGGACAGTCTGGGCGGACGAACTCATTTTCCCGGAAGATGACCTTGTGTCATGCGGGTTAGCTGCGTTGCTTTCGTATTTTCCCGTACATGGGCTCCTGCATCCGTGTTTCGGCAGACATCAGGGAAGGCGGGGAGAAGGATGCTGCCAGGCAGGCAGAGGACTCAAGTGCCTGGAATGGCTTCTGATGGCAACTCCTATCCTGCTGAGATGTGCCTCACACCCTGCTCCCTATTCCTGGACTTTTGCCGGAGAGTAGGCTGGTCACGGGCGGGTGGCTGAGGACACTATAACCAATAGCTCCTTGAGCAAATATTCTGAGACTAGGATCCTTCAAAAAGCTTATTTTCACCAAATGCACTATATAATAATTCAATGCATGTCTTTATCTCACCACTCTACTGTGAATCAGCTTTGTGGGAGAAGGTCTGAGTCTGTTTCCCTTCTGAACACAGAGAGACAGACTATGACAATACAATCACTTGCTCAAGCATAATGTTCCCTCTTAACCCTCTTGACTTATGGGCTACACCTCGGTGGTGTGGATCAGTTAACTGCAGTCGTCTCTCACCTGCATATCAAGTGTGTTCCAAAGTTAGTTGGAGTTTCAGTTTTTACTGTGACTCCATGAGGTTACCTTTCTTGCCCTATATTAAAAAGCACCTCATATATATATATATATATATATATATATATATATATATATATAAATTAGAGGCAGCTGGGTGGCTCAGTCAGTTGAGCATCTGCCTTCAGCTCAGGTCATGATCCCAGGGTCCTGGGGTCCAGTCCTGTCTTGGGCTCTCTGCTCAAGGGGAGTCTGCTTCTCCCTCTCCCTCTGTCACTGGCCCTACTTGTGATCTCTCTCTCTCTCTGTCAAATAAATAAATAAAATTAAAAAAAAAAAAAACTTAGTCATGCCCCTGATTCCCCCATATCATGCTCTATTTTTCCTTTTTCCCCCTACAGAATTTGTCAGCTTATACTATTTTCTTATAGTATTTTTACTTACTCATCATATTCAGTGTTTATTGTCTTTACCCCACTGGAATGTACACTCACAAGGGTGGGGATCTTTATTTTCTTCATTGAAACACACTACACACGTAGTACATAGGTAGAAATTGATGAATGAACAGTGACTGAATGCTTTCTATTAAAATCAAATTTCGATCAAATCTGATTAGAAAGAAATCCATATTTCTGGTTTTGGGATAAGAAGTACATTATTTAAGGTTTTTTCTTGTCTCAGAATTTGAAACGGGTAGGTAGAACGTAAAACCATTCATACCTTACCTTGAAAGCCGTTTTTAAAATTGGCTCCACTGGGTAAGAGATCTGGTGTATATTCACTGTAGCCACCTACATAAAACTGACTGATGACATTGAGACCAACCAGTCTTCCCGGGGAGATGACGGATTTATTTTTATGATCATCTACCTTCAAAAGGAAAAGAATTCAAAAGGTATTAAAAAAGGAATTAATTCCCCAGGGTGAACTGTTAAGATACTGTTTTATTTCCCATTAACTTGGCATGAAAAATTCACAAAGACCTGAATTTTGAAAAAAAAAAAAAAACAAACAAACAAAAAACCTCACCACTCTATTCTTTGCTTCTCTGCTGGTGTCTGTTACCATGGATATATTAATATAGCAGTCATGGTTTTGCATTTCAATCAAAATCACAGTTCTCCAAAGATCAGGAGCTAGCATCCCACTGGTCTCCCTCCATCTAGCCTTGGTCCCTCCCCTTCCTTTCTCAATACAGCCACCAGAGTCATTTATCAAAAAAAGTCAATTGACTGCGGTACCCAACCCCCCTTAAGTTTTTCAGTAGTTCCCCATAGCTCTTGATAAAAATCTAGCTTTCTGGGGATACCTGGGTGGCTCAGTTGGTTAAGCGTCTGCCTTCAGCTCAGATCATGATCCCCGAGTCCTGGGATCGAGACTCTGGGATGGAGCCCTGAGTCGGTTTCCCTGCTCAAGGGGGAGCCTTCCTTTCCCTCTCCCTTCCCCCGACTCATGGTCTTCTCTCTCTCTCAAATACATAAATAAAATCTTTAAAAAAAATTGAACTTCTTAGTGTGACGTCTAAGTCCTTTGATAATACAGACCTGGTCTACCAGTTAGCCACCTCTTTTGCTCCTCCCTACCTAAAAAGCCACACTGAACTACTCACGTTCTTTAAGTCCACACTGGCCACTGTTGTTGTTCTGAACTCCCATTTATTTGCAGTTATGCTCAAGCATCACCTTTTAGGGGAAGCATTTCCTGAGCCCTCTCTCTCACCTTTTCTACATTAGTCATCCTCCTTACTTGTCCCCAATACCACCTAATTGCAAGCGTGCCTCTCATCCTCAGCTGTGGGTAGTTTCTGTGAACTGCATGGGGCAGGAAGCATGGGCCTGTTGCCTCTGGCCTCTACTGCACAGATCCAATGGCATATGGTAATGCTCAGCAAAGCTGTGGGATGGAAGAAGGGATGACATCTTACCTTCAGCCAGCCCATCTGGAAGAACCTCCCCAGACGGACGGTGTGGATGGCGAGGCTCAGATCGAGGGGATCACTGCTGATACTGGCTGTGCCCGATCCCAAGTTGTAAGTGTAAACCACACTGCCGTTGTGCAGACCCACAGCCAGGAAATCGTCGCCATTCAACCCTGGGATGAGAAGAAACGTGTGGGGCATGCTTGCTGAGAGAAAATTCAGGAGTCTAGTCAGCTTTGTTTCATCGTCTAGTTCTGAGGCACAGACCAGCATACAAGAAGTTATAATGGACATGCAGCCTCTCGTCCATGCTCAGGTATGTGTGCATCTGGGTATTGTTATTCACACACCCAGGAACTGTGTGAACACTAGAAGTTTTTCTTTGAAGCCGTGAGGGTTCTCGTCAACCCAGAAGCATGATCAATACCTAAAAAGTTGGGATTAAAATCTCATTTTTGTCTGAAGGAAATTCAGTGTGCACTGCACAACACATAGAACTTGATCATAGAGTTGAACTTCTCTGATAGATCAGAAGACTCAAAAGATTGAGATAACTGAGTTTC
The DNA here is from genome assembly GCF_902655055.1 of Lutra lutra. Taxonomy (NCBI): domain Eukaryota; kingdom Metazoa; phylum Chordata; class Mammalia; order Carnivora; family Mustelidae; genus Lutra; species Lutra lutra. The sequence continues at coordinate 45,982,164 of NC_062283.1, read as the reverse complement.
AGCTTTGAAATTCTATGATTTGAAGTTTTAAGAATGTTATTTCCATAATTGCTCGGGATATGCTATGATTGTTCTATTATAAAAGCTCTTGACCATACGTCTATGACCACTTAAATGTGGGTTGTTTCTGTGTTCCCTATTCTCATTCTCCCTCCATTAATTCAGGACCACCCATGGACAACAGTGAATTGCAAGACCCAGAACATTCAGGATACAGCTGATACAGACCCACGGAGAAAGGGGAAGGTGGCTGGGAAAGAACCAGCATCAGACACGAGAGGAGGGTCCTGGCAGTATGCCTGGTGCCATTAGAAAGATTGGAGATGGTCAACGGTGTCATTCCCAGCAGGTGGGCAGAGCACCCACAGGTCAGAGTTTCTTGAGTTAAGTGGAGACAAGAGACCTGTCCACAGGGAAGAAGGACCTAAATATATCATCCAGTTTCTGAAAGATGTGGTTGTGGACCTTAATACTGAAGTTTTCAGGTAGGAAACTAAGGCAAGGATTTCTGGTCAGAGGAAGAATAGGAGGCCTGATAGAAGTAAGAAGTTTCATCAGGAGGCAAAAAGTAGAAGCGACTCCTTGGACATGGACAAAGTTTGTTGTGAATGTGCACAATATCCTTTTCCTACACTTTTATGGGCAATCTTGTGTTCTCCCTCGGCTTCTGTTGTTAGGCTAAGCAAGGTAAAGGAGAGAAAGATCTGAAGGTTTCTAGATAGTGTAGAGAGGTGGGCTTCCTAAGGCACTGGAAAATGGAAGACAGATATGTAGAGATACTTGAATTTGCCTGTGATTTTCTAATGGGCCTGCCATGGGCCCTGAGCTGGGTTGTTTTGGAAGCTGCTTAGGTGAGTGTGACATGCAGCCAGTGTTGAGGCACTGTGTTACGCACCATCCATGTTGGGAACTCATAACAAATCTCGTTCTCAGGTGATCTCTTCCCCCTCCGTAGTGGTGGAGCAGCTTAGGTGGGTTATACACTTAAAATAGGAAGAATTCCCCGAGAAAACAGATTCAGGAAGGCAGTTTGGCAGAAAGGAGAAAAACCATCAGAAATTGAAGTCTTTTAGACAGTGGTTGGACTTGAGAAGCCAAAGGGAGATAGGGCCGAAGAAAGAATTGTAAGAGCCTCTTCCGTGGGCTGTGAATGGGGATCTTTTTTAAGGCGTTCTAGTGGGCATCTACATGGTCTTTTCAATTGTTCAGACTGTTGGAACGGAGATGGTATTCTGCCAGTGGAACTGGTGGTAGGAGAGCAATTTATGTGAGACATATCCTTATCTCCTTTCTGTCCTCTTGCCATTCCTCCTTCTTCAAGTCATCAAAAGCCTGTGTCATGCCAAGAACAACATAATCCTCAAGGTTCTCCAGCCTGGCTGAGAGGAGATGGGAAGTTTGTCTCAAGAGCCACAGGGATCAGAGGAAGAGCAGCAGTGGGGGCAGTCATGATGACAGGGTGGGAAGGACAGTTAGGAAAATCCAAAAGAAAGTGATTTTTGAGTTGGTTTCTGAGCTAACCCACAAAGCAACAAATGAGAAGTTAGCAGGTAGATGAGGAAAGGGGAGGTTCTGAAGAGGGCTGGTCAAAGCAGAGGGAGTAACACTGCAGTAGAGGCGGTGGAGATGGAATGCTTCCAGGACTGCTGGGGGCTGGGCATGGCTGGCATTTAGTGTCTGTGACAGAAGGAGCCATATCCTTAAGGCTTAGTCTACTGCAATGAATGAGATGCTCAGGAGCCATGAAAGGATTCTGAATGGGAGAATTATAGAAGTTTTAGATTTTATTTACTTATTTTTAAATTTTTATTTATTTATTTTTTAGAGAGAGATTGAAAGAGAAAGAGAAGGGAGGAGGGGCAGGTGGAGAGAGAGAGAATCTTAAGCAATCTTTCCAGCCAGCACGGAGCCTGACGCGGGCTCGATCTCACAGCCCTGATCATGACCCAAGCCAAATCAAGAGTTGGACACTTAACTGACTGAGCCACCCAGGTGCCCCTAGTCTTAGATGTTAGAAGACTCTCAGAGCATTGTTGGGGGCAGAATGGAGGCAGATTTGGAATCTTCCTGGAAGATGGTTCCTGTGACTCAAGAGAAGAGGTTAAGGTCCAAATCAAGGTAGAGGCAGAGGGGATAAAGGAAAGAGGAGGATCGTTTGTGTGTGATCTGGAAGGAAAACCTGAGAGGACAGATCAGTCTGGAGGAATGAGTTGAGGGAGAGGAAGAGCTGAAGGGGTTCCAAAGAGTATGGTTTAAAGAAGCAGGTGGAATGACTGGGTCAGTTATGGAGACAGAAGCCTTGGCAAGGGGCAGGGTGGGGAGAGAGGCTGACGTCAGTTCAGGATACTCCTGCCTGAAGACCTGTCCCGGAACACAGAAGTAGGGATGCACAATAAGCAGATCCAGGGAGCTAATCAAACTGCCAAGCAGATGATCACTTCTTATTTACAAACCACGGGTCCACCCGAGTAGTGTTCCTTTTCTCTGCCACACCTTCTTGTCTGGACTTTTCCTCAGTGGTAACCCCTGACCATGAGGGATGGAAGAGATAAGAGAAAGGAAAGCTATGAACTACCAGAGCCGGTGCCTGGAAGGTGAACGTTACTTCACAGACTTGGAAGTGCTATAGGAAGAGCTTGTCAAAAATAGATTCTAGATTGACCTTACACCACCTGTGTGAGAATCTCTGAAGCGAGGGCCTGGAAATCTATATATTTTAACAGCATCCCCAACCTGACTAAAATTAATAACTCTAGGAGGGCGAGGGCACATGACCATCTGTCACCCAGGGCTTCATGTTCGGAAGGGCCTCATGCTTCGTTTAATGCTCTGTTTTTTTTGTTTTTGTTTTTTTTTTTTTTTAAGATTTTATTTATTTACTTGACAGAGATCACAAGTAGGCAGAGAGGCAGGCAGAGAGAGAGAGGGCGGAGCAGGCTCCCCGCTGAGCAGAGAGCCCTATGCGGGGCTCGATCCCAGGACCCTGGGATCGTGACCTGAGCTGAAGGCAGAGGCTTAACCCACTGAGCCACCCAGGTGCCCCGGTTTAATGCTCTGTTGTCACTTTTTGAATTTCTCCGAACTGTAAGGTGAAGGTGAAGTCCATGGGACAACAGAGCATGACCGAGAACAGGGGCAATACATACATACAAATGCATGTCTGTTGTTTCTTGCCACCTCACTCACAGGTGGTGTTTGTGGCTAGAATCCCTCTAGTACTGTGAGTTTGCTGAGACTCCAACTGAGCACAACGTAAGTGTGTTGCGTGTGAAGACTGCGTAGGTGTGGTGCTGACCACCCCGAGAGGCTATGCTTTCCGCTTGAACCATAAACTTCCTTCTGGCGCGGAAAGGCCATGGTGAGCTCAGAAAGCTGGAAGATGGAGGAGGCTTAGCATTCCTTTCTTACTGTCATTACTTCTCTCCATTGGCTAATCACTTCCACTGAAAGTGGAGACCTCGAGGGAAGGGAAAGAGAGGTAAGTCCGCAGATACCTTTCTTTTCAGTCCTTCCTTACCCCACAGTGAGCTGGGGGGAGAGAGTGCTGATAGAATGTGGGTGTATCAAGGAGTGAAATGAAGACAGTTGACTTAATTTTGTGCAGCAGCTCTTGTGTTCTGGTAAGAAAGAAGTACCCAAGCAGGTACACGCTACAAAATACCAATTGTGTAGTTTTGGTGATTCTGCATATGGGCTAAATGCTCTGATATCTGCATTTTTAAACTGGCATCTCATGATATAAAAATGAATGATAAAAGTCATGTTAATAATTTAGTATTTTACTTAACGTGGACTGACATAAATAGCAATTAAAAGACACCATAAAAGTGGAGAGACCACCGAAGGAAAGAAGAGCTTTCAATACTTTTGATGGCATTTTTTCTTTGTTTTCTGAACAAGAAACCCTGAATTTTCATTTTCCGATGGGCCCCACAATCATGGAGCCGTGCCTGAGGGGGCTCTTTGTTGCCTTCATACAACAAACTGGGAAGGAAGAGCAATGAAAATGAGAGTGATCTGTGCATCCGAGGCTGTTGGGAGGCTCTGTAGGTAGATGAGATGCTGAGACTTGTGGAGGCATATCTGCCTCAGGGTTTGTTGGGTGATGCTGAGGCACATGAGTGCCCGGTAAAGGTCACCTAGCTGCTGGGGTCAGAGCCTGCCTCTGAAGTCAGCCTCATGTCACAGCCTGTGCTCCTAGCCACTGTCCCTGTAGCAGAGCAAGACAAGCTTGTGTCAACCAGAGCTGTACAAACTCCTGCCACCACCAACACTTCCTGAAGGTTCCTTGCTGAGGAGTAAGCGGAGTAATGACATCTCTTAGGAGTTTTCTAGGGATTAAGTGATGTTTAGTATCTAGGTATCATCCCAGTGCCAACCTAGCACCTGGTAGGTTCTCAATAGATGCAATTTTTTTTCTTTCCCCCTTGACTATGGCCTTACCTTAGCTTTGAGTATCTCGTTGTCTTCTCCTGCTTCATTAATACAAAGGCTGGGAAGCAGATATTCCTGACCTGCAAGCTGGAGCACGCATCTGCTTCCAGTTAACCTTTGGGGTCAGGGACAACCGTGAAATTTCTCATTTTTCTTCTTCTTAAAGCCATAGCCCTGATTGCTTCAGTGTGTTAGTCTGATCTAAGTAAAATATTTTGGAAGGGGGCGCCTGGGTGGCTCAGTGGGTTAAGCCGCTGCCTTTGGCTCAGGTCATGATCCCAGGTCCTGGGTTCAAGCCCCACATCGGGCTTTCTGCTCAGCAGGGAGCCTGCTTCCTCCTCTCTCTCTGCCTGCCTCTCTGCTTACTTGTGATTTCTCTCTGTCAAATAAATAAATAAAATCTTAAAAAAAAAAATATTTTGGAGGGCCAACCACGGAGGTGAAATGAAGTGACTTGAAGGTATGGTCTTTTAGCATCCATTTATATGTCTTATGTCACTTTTCTGTAATTTACTGAAGTGAAAATTTCTTGCCTTAAAGCACACAGTAATATGAACAATGCCATATTTCAAACAATCACCACCAAATTTGCATCCTCAAATTTAAGTGTTTGTTTATAACATTGTTCTGTGAGTAGCTTTGAGAAATATATGGGCAATTTCTATTTTTACATTTGTCAATTCACAAAGTTAGAGATGATATTGGGCACTTATACTGTTAGAGATTTTTAGTGTTTGACACAGTGAGTTTTTTCATGAAAAGAACTGGAACTAAGCTCACTTGGTATGCAGAACACAAAGCCACAGCGAATCTTAATGAAACCAGGCTTAGGAAAAAGATTTTTCAGACAAAGCAAGGAATATTTGTTGGATATTACTTAGGAGCTGGTGCTAAGAAGGAAGGATTTAGCAAGATTATGTTGTGCAAGTGGTAAAGAGGGAGGAAGGAAACAATAGGAGATGACTTTGGATGAATAGTAGTTAAGAATAACAAGATCCGGGAAGTGAATAAAAATCCCTTTAGGATGTACAGAAAAAAAAAAAAAGAAACCAACACAAAACCCAAACAAACTTGGGCTCTCATTGGCTAGAAAGAAGAGTCTTACTCAGTTCTACAAATATTGTTACACAGAGAGCTTTGAAGTGGGTGTGTAGTGGCGCACCATATTTAGCGTTGTAACAACTTATAATGACTCTTACAGATTTCATAGGGGAAGATGATGAGATGCTGTGGTCAGAAAAGCATCCGGCTTCATAATGAACAGAACAGTGGCTTAGCAACAGAAGCAAGGACTCAGTCTAAGGGAAGAGGGGTATGGTGGCCAAGGTAACAATGATAAATAATGGACACAAAAGGAACCCTTGTGCTCTGTGGGTGGGAATGCAAACTAGTGTGGGCACTGAGAAAATCAGTATGGAGGTTCTTCAGAAAAACTAAAAATAGAGTTACCACATGATCCAGTAATTCCACTAGTGGGTACTTATCCAAAGAAAATGAAAACACTACTTTGAAAAGACACATGCATCCCTGTGTTTATTGCAACACTATTTACAATAGCTGAGATATGGACATGTCCATTGATATATGAATGGATACAGATCATGCATATCACACACACACACACACACACACACACACACACAGGAATACTACTCAGCCATAAAAAAGAATGAAATCTTGACATTTTCAACAACATGGATGGATCTAGAGGGTATTATGCTCAGTGAGTAAAGTCAAACAGAGAAAGACTAATGCTACATGATTTCAGTTATATGTAGAATTTAGAAAAAAAGAAAAACAAACAAAAGAAGCCAAAACAGACCCTTAAATATAGAGAAGAAATCGGTGGTTACTGGACGGGAGTAATGAGGAGATGGGCAAGATGGGTCAACAGGAGTGCGAGGTACAGGCTTGCCGTGATGGAATGAATAAGTCACTGGGATGAAAGGTGCAGCATATGGAATCCAGTTGATGGTTTTGCGATAGTGTTGTATGGTGACCGACGGCATCTACACGGTGGGCATAGCATAGCCTACGACTCGTGTGAATCGCTATGTTGCACACCTGAAATTAATGCAGCGCGGTGTATCAACTATAGTTCAATTAAAACAAAATGGAGACAAGGTGAAGGATGCCGCCATGGATATTCTGGAAGGAAAGACCAAAGAGCTTGAATTTTACTGGCTTTGTTTGTAGTTTGTTTTTAAACCCAAGGGTTTTAGTATTTATACCAGCAGTTCTCCAACCTGGTGGGACCATATCAGTATAGCCTCTGATTAACGGGCATGTGTGGACAGGAAGGGGAAATCTGTTATACAGGAGGGAGGGAGGGTACCAGAGGCGTCAGACAGTCAGCCCAGGAGAAATCGCACAGGTCACTTCGGCCTAAAGGAAAAAGAGAGAGAGACAGACAAAGAGAGAAAATAGGTAGACCTTGGCAGCACCCAAGGACACCCTATGGTGATTGTAGTGGATTTTTTTATGAGGAAAAAAACCATGCAAATTCAGTAGCAGTAATTAGAGTTGGTCTTAACGAGCTTCACCTTGAAGGAACGCCTGGACAAGAGTAGCTAGTGGTTGGAACCATTGTTTCATCAACGAAGTCCTTAAAAGGAAGAATAAGACTCATGTATAAAATAACTAATCCAAACCTATGCATCGGAGAGAACTTCTGGGAGAACCTGTCCTGCGGCTTCTCCCACTGATCCTGGTCAGTAGCTGTCTGTAGTAAATCATAAAGCTGCATGTGCATGTGCTCTCACTTGGTCTGCTTAGAGGGATTAGAACCACTGGGCTGGGAAGAGGCAGAAGCTCATTCTCAGGTGCCCGGTGAGGATTCAGAACTGTCAGAAGGTTGTTCTGAGGGGGCATATTGGGAATCTAAAATGTGTCTAGAGACAGTGCCCTAATATTCCTGTGTATTTCAGCGCTCACCAGGCTTAAAGGTTATTATTGAGACTTTTAATGTCACGGAAACATGATAATTCCTGTTCAGCTGTCCAGCAATCTTTTAATTCCAATAGAAAAAAAAAAACTTTCTGAAGTATGAAATTTTGATTTATAACTACAGAAAGAGCGAACGTGATTTGTTATTATTTCCTCAAACTATTCTTCCAATATGGTAAAGTATTATCATATATTAAATCTAATTTACCTCTCTAAAAATGATAGGGTACTTGGGACCCAAGGAGATAAGCAGCGCCCCAGGGTCACAAAGACACGAGAGTTCAATCTTGCGCTCTTTGCTCATGGAACTTCTGGCTGCTCATTTCCTCTTCTCTCTCTCTTGTGAAAAAAATGGTGATGATAACACTAACACAGGACTGTCTCTAGCAACAACTTAAAGTGGATTTTTCCTCTCCCTTCTTACTTTCCTGTCCTGAAGGAAAGAAAATATGGGAGAGGAGCCACTAAGATGACGTTGTCACTTTCTGGTCCACTGAACCCTGAGTGGTGAATGGCTCCTGATGACTGGTGCGACTTCTCTTCTGAAAAGCCCATCCTTGTGTGCAGACAGACACTTTGTCGGCATATTTGACTGTTACTCCAGGGCCTATAAAACTTTTAGATTTCTGAAAGAAGGAAACAGTCTTTTGATCAGATATTCTTGACATTGGAATAAATGATGCTGACACAGAGACACCAGGATAAACAGAACGAAGCTTTAGTTGACTATTCAAATGTTCCTGGGAGGGCAGAGCCGGTTTTCAGAGAGGAAACTGAATTAGATAGGAGTAAAGAATTAGGTAGGTGTGAGTGATTTCAGGAAAATAATGGGAGCAGCTTATGAAATCAGAATCAAAGCTAACGTGAAGCAAAGCAAAAATATATCTAGCTTGATGTGTGAGAAATAAGACCCAAAAGAATGAAAGTCTCCTCTACCGGAACAATATGTATGAAGTGGCACAGGATTCTAGGATTCTAGGATTCAATGATGGTGTCTGCTTTAGTGGGTGCTAAACTAAAATTAAGATGACTGGAGGTTTTGGGGCGCCTGGATGGCTCAGTCAGTTAAGCATCCGATCCTTGACCTCAGCTCAGGTCTTGATCTCAGGGTCGTGAGTTCACACCCCACGTTGCTACTTAAAAAAATGAAGGAAAGAAAAAAGAAAAAGAAAAAAAAAAGATTGGAGATTTTTGAATGAGCTCTTCAGGAGCATACAGTCTCGGTTTGTCTTAAGATCTGTACTGTACAGCTTCTCTCTCCTCTCTCTTTTTCAAAAAGATTTATTTATTTACTTATTTATTTAAGAAAGAGCGAGAAAGTAGGTGGAGAGGTAAAAGGAGAGGGAGAAGCAGACCCTCTGCTGAGTGTGGAGCCCCACACGGGGCTTGATCTCATGACCCTGAGATTGTGACCTGAGCAGAAACCGAGAGTACAGGTGCCCCGTACTGTACAGCTTCTCATCATAGTGGCGAGCTTCCAGCTTCCTGTTCAGTCAGATACGACCATTAAACTAAGGATATTCTAGAACTTCGAAAGCGTCAGAACCATACACAGCCGTGTCCATGATGTTTCTTTGGTAGCCATGGTGTACAATGGAGACTGAGTCATTTCCACTTCGGGAGATCAAGGGATTAAAATGCGAGCAAGGGGGGCACCTGGGTGGCTCAGTGGGTTAAGCCGCTGCCTTCGGTTCAGGTCATGATCTCAGGGTCCTGGGATTGAGTCCCGCATCAGGCTCTCTGCTCGGCGGGGAGCCTGCTTCCCTCTCTCTCTCTCTGCCTGCCTCTCTGTCTACTTGTGATCTCTCTCTGTCATATAAATAAATAAAATCTTAAAAAAAAATGAGAGCAAGGTAAACTGGCTACTGTTTGTGGTCAAGGCAAGGTGATGGCCTGGCTTCCAGCTGTGCTGGTGAAGACGCAGTGAGGGAAGGCGACAGTGACAACAAACGCAATGCTGTGCTCAGAGCACGTGAGAATGTCATAAACCACCTTTCCCGAGGCTACATATGGCTCGTATTTTTCTATGTTTTGAACAGGAAGCACTGAGACTACAAAAAGTAGGGAGATCTGGATCTCTCTTGCTGTGTGCTATCAGAGATGAGATCATGACAATAAGGGATATAGGCACCAGTGGCTGGGGCCACTTGAATTTCCATCAGGTGCTTGCTGGAGGTGTAGAACAAAGAGTGAGAATGTGGGCTTGTAGGTAACGGATTTGCACTTGGCGCCTCCTCTTTTTTTTTTGTTCCTCTGGATGTTCTTCTATGAGATCAAGATTATGCCCATTGAACTATACATAAATGAACTTTCCCTTCCATACTTAAAAAAAAAAAAAAAAGAGGGTGCCTGGGTGGTTCAGTCGGTTAAGTGTCAGACTCCTGATTTCGGCTCAGGTCACCATCTCGGGCTGGTGGGATCAAGCCCTGTGTTGGGCTCTGTGCTCAGGGAGAGTCGGCTTGAGGGTTCTTTCCCTCTGCTCCTTCCCCTGCTGGCATGTACGCTCTCTCTCTTTCTAAATAAATAAATAAAATCTTAAAAAATAAAAAAAAATGTAAAAAGGGAGGTGGATTTGCAAGGATCTATATATTTTTGTCACTTCAACTCCATTTAAGCACTGGTCAAATGTGACAATTCTCATGTATTTCTTGTCAGTAAAATGACTTAGTTTAACTTTTTCGGGACAATCTTAAGAGTTCGAATTATTTAATAACTTAGACCACTTTGACACTACAGTCCAGGTTATTTAATTTCACAAAGACTAAGATTTGATAGTTTTGCGTTTTTCAGGAAGAAATTCTCACAATTTCTAGTCACTCTGATGTGATTATGGAAGAAAATAATGAACATTCTTCATTGGAGAAAATATTGGGTACGAGCGTACACCGTCAGTTATGTTACAAAATGCAGTACTGTGAAGTTGGGAGATGTGTTATATTACGGATTTGGCTACAAGCTGCTCTCTTCTTCATCAGGCATCTTCCTTCTGCCTGATCTGAAGCCAGGCTCCATAAAGAACAGGCTGAGCTGATTGGATTTTGTGACACGCCCCCCTTCATTTTTCTTTTTCTGTACTAGAGATGACATTCATTTCATTTTTTTCCCCCAGAAAAACATCAGGCTCTATTTACGTGGTCTTATTTCTGTTACAGTTAATAACTGAGGGCTTGAAGTAAATAAGAAGTTATTTGGCATGAAATATGAGGTAACCTTTCATAGTTAATTACCGCAGCAGAGGAGACCTACACGCTAGGGACTGACAGAGAGCTAAGTGCACAAAGCACTTAGTACATAGATCAAGTAAGCAGGAAGTTACAGATTTTTCTCTGATTCTATCACTGTATTATGCCTTTATAATATGGGCTAATGTTGAGATTTTAACTTATATTTCAATGATGTGAACAGAGACACATGTGTCCCCTCCCCCCCTTTGTTTAGGTCCTACCTTCTTCACTGCCATCCACATCGATCTTGATATCCAGTATTACAAGCTAACCGGGATAGTCTATGTCTTCAGAGAGCCTTTCAGTTAGTGAAAGAATCAATAAGTATGTAATTATTGATTTCTCACACAGTACCAATCCTGTGAATGATGCAGTTGGGGATACAAAAGATATGAAATGAATGGATGGTCTAAAAGGAATTTAAGATGAATCTTGCCGAGGGGCAAGATTCAGATTATGAAATTGCCAGTATTCTAGTGTTTTTGATTTATGAATATGGTACCTTCATATGACTTAATAGTTGTGATTGTGAATAACAAAGCAGTATATAATTATTATGGGATATAAACTAGAAGTTGTACATAGGCTTTGTGTTGATAGCTATAAGGAGCCCCGAATTCATCAGAGGATGTTGGGTAGAACTGGAAAAGGTAAAGAGAACTGGGTCAGGCATTCCAGGTGAGAGGAAGCTTTGAAGGGAGAGTGAATGGGGGCAAGTAAACTGGCTGCTTACACAGACATCAGGCTGGGGACTCGCTGGGGCCCAGGCTGGGAGAGGATGGGAACGGGGATGCTGGCGGGGCTGCTCTCGCACTAACTATAGAGGACTGATGGAAATGGAAGGCACAGAATGAGAAACATGCAAATGGAAAGAAATTCCCTGATCCTCCTCCTAGGATGAGCATTCTGCTTTCTGAATTCCATCTTCTGTGTCAGTTACGTGCCTCTTTTCATTCAGCGATGTCTATGTTCCCGGTAGGCATTAGACAGAGTGATGGAGGCTGTGTGCACCAGACATGGCTTCTTAGCTCTGATGTAGGGCTAAGGTAACAAAATTTTGCTACCAATTCAGACTCCCTGAATTGATTGTTAGTTTTAGTGCAACAGGGACTGGGGATTTTTGCCTTCATTCTTCCAAAAACGTGTAATGACTGTCTATATGTGACAGCCACTCTTGTTATAAAAAAGAACCCCCGAAGAGATCCCAGCAGTTAAAAGAAGATAGGATATTGGTTTCCAGCAAACTGCAGTGAGATTAATTCTTAAATTTTCCTGGAAGGGTTAAAGACTTCAAAGAAGAATGATCTTTTGAGCTGAGGCTTAAAGGATAGAAGTGTTTTGGAGGAAGACAAGTGACGTGTGGGTGGCTCAGGAAGGTGGAACAGCCCAGCACAAGCACAGAAGTGAGGACACAGTGACACAGCACAGAAGGTCCGTGTGTCCAGTGCAGCCAGCTATAGGGTAGAGTGAAGGAAAATGAGGTTGTGTGATAGGCAGGGACTGGCAAACATCTGTACATAGTATACAAAGGATCTTGCTACATACGTTGTGATGAAGCATCCTGATTAAGCAAGATAAGTTTGGATCTGAATGTTTAGAATGATCCCCTGTAGCAAAGAGGGGAGGAGAGGGGAGGAGGGGCATGACTGCAGGAGTGTGTGATAGACTGGGCATGATGAGGAGAAGAAAGAATAAAGAAGGAGAAAATACAAAAAGGAATTGGGAGGTAAAATGGACAGACTTTGGTGCTGGGTGGAACGTGGGCGACAAAATGAAGAGAAGGCAAAGACTGTGTCTGTCTTATTCATAAGTGTATCTTTAGTACCTAGAAGAATGCCTCATCAAGGCCTCAGCAAATATTTGTCAAAATGAATAAAAGGAAGAAATCTAGATGACTCCTGGGCTTCTAGCTGGAGCAGAATGTTTATTAATGGCAGTTGCCGGCAGAAGGGAGACAGGAGGGGAAGATAATGTAATCACTGTGGATCACCGTGGGACGTAGTGACGGTTTCCAGAAAAGTCAAACTATAAGACACACACTATAAGGGAGTGGGAGCTATGGAATGAAGAAGAGCTAATAAAGGAAATGCCAAGAATGACTGCAGAAACACGGGCATAGGATTAGTCAGGTTACCATCGCAAGTCACGTGAGACACTTTCAAGCTGAAATGTTTGACAGGGTGATTTGTCTAGAGCGTTCAATGAGAAAGAAATCTGGCAAAATCAGTGCCCAGCTTTGGGGAATCAGGGAGGAATGTCCTCAGTGTTGGGCAGTGAAGGTCCCTTGCCTTTTTATGCGGATGTGTCAGAAATTAGAGGTTGGCTTATATTTCATTTATACAAACTCTGCGGCTTTGTGCATCTTTTAGCCTGAGAAAGAAAGATGAAGGCAGCATAGGAAATGGTGATTTTAGTGGTAAAAACCAATAAGCAGGTCAGAGATTGATGTTACCAAACGATTAAGAAAAACACCTAAGCGCGGAGATAACAATGACTTAGATCGTAGTTTCTTATATAGATCTGACAACTGCAAATTGTATGGTTGATATTAATCAGAATCATTATGTTTTAAAGGAATGTGTATTTCTTTAATGAGTAGTTTTGTGTGACATAAATTGACAAGTCATATCAACATATGACATTATGGGCATTGATTACGGATCTCAGTCCATCTCCAGATATGGTCTAATTTAGCAGGTCTCTGGAGGGTTTGAGTAGTTGCTCCCAGATATTAATTACACAAAAAGCACATAATGTGCTTGATAAAATTCTGTTTTTTGATTTAAGAGGGTTTGGGAATTAGTATCTTAACAAGCACCTTCATGTGATTCTGACACAGGCGTGAAGAGGTCCTTCTTAGAGAACGCTGCCTTAAAAAGCTCTTTGGCGCTACTTGCATTTTTAAACTGGTGTTCTTGCTCCCTCACGTGGTCGAATGTGGAACTGCATACTTCAGATTTTTCATTTTCACTCTGGACAACAGAGCTCCACAACTCATCTACTGTTATCTAGCCTTTATTTAGCCATCGTATATACCTGAAAATGCAGTGCAGCATGCGCTTTCAGCTCCTATAAAGCAGATGACTACAGAAGACCAAAAAATGTCACAAGAAAGATTCCACAATTTACAAATGCTGTGGCTAAAGCTTCGCTTTTCACGTGTTTGTTTTTGAGAATTTTGAAGGACTCTTCATAGAAGAATAATGAAGAGTTACTCAGTGGCAGCATTTTCGTGGGCCAAGTGTTTATCCTTTCCTTGGGTTCTTCTTCTCAATCTTTCGGAATTTAGAAGATTTCTTTTAAAACAAGACAGAGCCAAGGTCTTCAATGCTCATTTGAATTTTTCATTAGCCAGGGTTTTTTTTTTTTTTTTTTTTTTTTCATGTGTGTGGGGAGGGGGTGCTAATTAAAAGGATATAATCGATAAACATATGATGCAAGGGTAAAAATTCTGTCTTTTCTCCCTTTCTTCCTCCCTGACTTCTGGCAGTCACTCAATAGGTATTTATTAAAACCATCCGAGAGGCTTCTTGGCAATGTAGTGATACCTGGGACACCGTCTTTATGAAGGAGAGAAGTTTAGCAAACCCCAGTTTGTAATCAAGGGTCTGTGCTCTATGTGCCCGGCAGGTTCTTAAGGCTCAGAGGCAGGGGAGACTGCCGGAAGGGGTGGGAGGAGGGTGGCCACTGGGAAATCCTGATGGAGAAGATGGCATCTGGACTGGAAAGCCCTAAGAATGGCTACTTTGTAAAACCTTGTGCAGCTGTGTTGCTGTCTTACACATCATACAATTATCTGTTTTTAGGTATTCATTATTCAGTGCTGACTGTGGGTCAGGCAAGTGTGCTCCGTGTAGGTGTATAAAGTCAAAGACCACTGGCTTGGTCTCTGTCCACATAAAGCTCCCATTCTAGCAGTGGAGACAGACAAAGATAAACTATCTAAGAAATAAACTGAGGGGTAGGCTTTGAAGAAAATAAATAAGAAGCTGGGGCAGAGAATGGGTGCAGTGTGATAGCATCTACTTTTGTGAAGGTGGCTGGGGACGGCCTACCTGAGAAAATCTAAGCCGCCATATTACTGAGCCCCGTTCTCAGTTTCAAGTGCTTTTCCTGTCCTGACTACATTAATCCTCACAACTCCATTAGAGCATGTACCGTTATTAAACCATCTGACAAGGGAGGAAACTGAGGCACGGAGACATTAAGTAACTTAACACACAATCTGTAGGTGGTGGAGACTGGATCCAAGTCTACACGTTTGGGTCCCACAGCCTGCTCTCGGCCCCTCTGGCAGCCGTCTCTTGTCACGGCAGAGGAAATAAGCCGCACAAAGCCTCTGCGTGCGACAGGCAAGCGCTGGGTGGTTAAGGCACTGGAAGATGTGTAGAAGAGGAGCACAGAGACGGAGGGAGGTTGGAGACGGAGCCAGGGGCCTGATCCTGAAGGCTCCCAGAGGACACGGTGAGGAGGTCTAGACTGCATTCCAGGTAGAGTGGAAAGGCACAGGTGGGTTTTCAGCAAGGTTTTTAGAAAAAAGTAACTTGCTGTAATCGGAGAAGGATCTGCAGGCAGCAAAGTCAGGAGGGAGATCAGGTTGGAGGAGGTCATGCAGTTTCCGGCAGGAGAGATGGGGCGGAGATTCGAATGGACTTCGGAGGTTGGAATGATCACAGTTCACATGATGAAGTGCTCCCCTCCCCCCATCCTCCCAGAAGTGGTCAGAGGCTGACACACCACCCTTCACTTGGGCTGTGGGCTCCTTTCAGACACGTGTTAATTCAGAAGCCAGTGTTCATAATTAGAGGAAGGCACTGAACCAGTCAAATAGAAGAGAACATGTTATTTCCCCTAGCACGAGAGAATCCCTGATGGTTGAGAGAAAGGTTCCTTTCTGGTGTAACATGTTGATTTCACAGATGAGAATACTGAACTCAGAGAAAGTAGGTGATTAATTGTTTAACTACTTAGCTGCTGACTCAGGAATCAAATATACGCGCTTTTCCTTGATTCCACACAAGCACAACTGGTTTCTACTTAGACAAATTTAACTTGTAGGTTCATTTCCCACCAATTCTAGGGCATTGGAGGCCTTTATGACAGGCCGAGCACTTTCTTAATTACTTACTTCTTTAATTTGGAATAGTTTCCTTTGAGGGCAACCATTCCCATTTCACAACACATGGTGAAAATGATGTCCCTTCTGAGAATTTCCCTTCTCTCCTTATATATGGAAACACAAAGAAACAGGGGAAAGGACAAGTCAATAAGCTCATGTCTCATGTGACATATGTTCACCTTCTCTGTCCTCACGTTTGCCTGCTGGAATTCTTGCCCTTGCTGATAAGCAGCAGCCCTGGTGTGAACAGGGCTTTGGAAAGGGTCAGGGAATGTCTAAACACCTTGGACTGTAAGGACCATGCTCGAGGCAGAAAACAGGAGGAGGCTGTTTGCAGGCAAATGTCTCCTTTATCCACAGCTAATAAGAGGAACCCTGAAGAATTTCTAAAGTATTCTTAAAGGAGCTAAGCCAATCCTAGAGGGGTCAATTAATCTTACCATGGCCCTTCTGTCCAGTGAAAAATATTAAGTTATTTTGCAGTGCCGAGTGATTATTTGCCAGCTGAAACTTCAAGTGGAATTCATAACTGAAGCCGATGTCTGGGATCCGTGAATAAGCCAGAAATGACGTGTATCCGAAGGCGTCTGTGCCCCTGAACCTGGGCCGAGAAATATCAGCAGCTGTGGAAAAACCCAAACCAAATAGTTAAAATAAATCTGAACATGTCCTTGTAAAAGGAGGGCTATGTTTTGCTGATGCATCTGGCCGGGGAGTCTGTTTACTATCACGTTAATTAGACTTAAGTGCCCATCAGCATTGAGTAACTGAGTGAGTCAATGGGGAGTTTCAAAACCAAACAAAGGAAGTTCAGTGTTTTGAGAGCCTGTATATAAAACTTTCACTCGCACACCCTTTCTACATAAGAAAGAACTGACTTAAAAAGCAAAACCCTATATTTTGAAGAGTTATTTTCAAAATAAAAGAGATCACTGGTGGTCAAAGTATTTGCCCAGGTGCTGTGTAAGGGTGATTTGGCATCCAAGCACTGGCCATGACTTAGAGAGAATCTAGCAGCTTGAAATTGGGCTTTTCAAATCCTGCGATTTTGGAAAAGCCAAAGCCATAGGTCGGTGTGGGAAGGCCAAGACGTGGGCAGGCAACAGATCAGTTTCCATCATATTGTCAATGACCAGAACATTTCTTTAGGTAGAAATTGTTATGCCCCAATAATGGGTCCGTGATTAAAGGAGCGAGACTGATATAAAGCGAAGGTCAAGCAAAGCTTTAGTTCGTGCCAAGCATCAAGAATCTAACCGAATGTTCAGGGACGCACCTCTTACAAGACAGGGTGACCCTTCTCTGTTTCACAGTCTAGCTTTTAAGGGCAAAGGCCATGAGGTCGGGCCTGGCCATGCACAGGTGACCAATGAGATTGTAACACACACAGGAAACTCCACAGTGATGCTAGGTGACCAATTGAATTACAATTTACCTAGTAGACATTTGACCCAGCCTATCACCTTGGTTGGGACTGGCGGCCAAAAAGCTCCCAAAGGGCGGGGCCCATACTCTTTGGTAACCAGGGAGACAGTATGCATCCCCCCACTGATCTGATGTCTCCACTTGGCCTGACCCACGCTTGTATCTGGGCTTTGTTACCTGGAGCTGGTTTCTGGGACTTGTTTTTAAGTGAATCCCCTGGGGGAAGGGGAGCAGGGACAGTTTAACTTTAATGAAAGCCTCTTGCTAAGTAGGTCCTTACAGAAATCTTTGTTTTGTAAAAAAACAAACAAACAAACATGTGTAGGGGCGCCTGGGTGGCTCCTTCAGTTAGATATCTGCCTTCTGCTCCTGACCTGGGGTCCTGGGATGGAGCCCCACACAGCCTCCCTGCTGAGCAGGAAGCCTGCTTCTCCCTCTCCTACTCCCCCTGCTTGTGTTCCTGCTTTCACGTCTCTCTCTCTCTCTCTCTCTGTCAAATAAATAAATAAAATCTTTTTTTTTTTTTAATACCGAAGACTTTTTTTTTTTTTAATTTTATTTATTTATTTGGCAGACAGAGATCACAAGTAGGCAGAGAGGCAGGCAGAGAGAGAGGAAGGGAAGCAGGCTCCCCGTTGAGCAGAGAGCCCAATGTGGGACTCGATCCCAGGACCCTGGGATCATGACCTGAGCCGAAGGCAGAGGCTTAACCCACTGAGCCATCCAGGCGTCCCAATAAATAAAATCTTTAAAAAAAAAAAAAAAGTTTATTTTTGCTCTGTTACAATGCTTGTTAAAAAAATGAAAGCATGGGTTTCATGGGATTGAAACTGCAGGGAGATTTAGTAGAAACAGGAAATGGTTAAAAAACGAAGTTCAAGAGCCATTGTGGACAAAACAATTTAATTGAGGGGTACCATTAGCCAGCTGGGCTTTCTGTCCTGCCTCTAATCTTGTTTCCAACTTTCCTCTTTGATTGCTCTGTTCTGTTTGTAAATAGTCCCAACCGGCTTCTATTTCCCCCATCCCGAGAGGATCACAGGAAACAGGAAGGGGGATGTTGATCCCTATCCCTGTCTGTTAGGGATGGTATTCCCACATTAAAGGATGTTCCCTGGATCTATTCTTATTAGTTTGAGATAGCTTGACAGAGGGAAGAAGAGCTTGTTTTGATTACCCTTCATTGTTCTCCTCTTCTCTAGAGAGGTTGCCTCTCCTAGGAAGTTGTAAAACTAGAATTTTTATAAGCCTTAAGAAATATCCTCACCTAATGCTTGAAACAAAAGAGCTTGTTATGTCTGGTTATAATTGTTTATACAGCAAATAATTGTACTATCCTGGGAAAAGTGATTCTACTTCTCAGAGGCTTTTATTTCTGTTTGTTTTGTGTAACTGTTGAAGTAGGGTAACTGTGTGGAATCAGCAGAATAAGATTTTGTTTAAATCTTATCAGTTTATTCCTTGGGATGTGTGGCCTAGAATAAGTATTCTTTTTCTGAAAACTCACCAGCGTCTCAGCATGATTTTGAGACATACCATCTCTTACATTTATTTATTTATTTTTTTATCTAATGAAGTGATTTATGGTCTGTGTTCCAGAGACAATAGGCGAGGCTCTTTCTATCAGGGATTTCACTAGCTGTGGCCTCATAGATAGGATAGTTGAAGGAAATGAAATGTACTGGAATTGAAAGAAAATAAAAAACTGACAGTGTTTGATGTTGCCAGTAAAACAATAGAACTCAACTAAATTTAATGCTAAAATAGAGGATTTTTTTTCTTTTTGGAATGACTTTTTAAATAATATATCTTCCTTATAATAATTTACAACTGGGTCTACCTAAAAGTTTAGTACTACATTCGGGTTAGATCAAGACATATACATCTTGTACGTATTTCACTGTCAGACGCTGTGCTGGATGCTGGTGACAAAGACAATAGAGCACCATCCCAACCCTCAAGGAACAAGTGTGTGGTCAACCAACTTATCCAAATGAACTGGATGGAAAGTTGAGTTGGAAGCTGATGAGCAGCAATTCACCTGGCAGATAAAAAGGAAAGGTCATTTTAGGTTGAAAGAATAGCTTGTTTTCAGGTGAGGAGGCCCAAACAGCATGTTGTACTCAAGGAACTCATGGGGTATACCAATTTTAAAATGAAGTATTAAAAGGAAAAGTACAAGGAAATGTAATGAGGTAGTCAAACAGGAGTCGAATTATGAAGGCCTTGACATTTTTTCTTTTTTCTTTTTTTTTTTTAAGATTTTATTTTTTATTTGACGGAGAGAAATCACAAGTAGGCAGAGAGGCAGGCAGAGAGAGAGGGGGAAGCAGGCTCCCCACTGAGCAGAAAGCCCTATGTGGGGCTCGAACCCAGGACCTGGGATCATGACCTGAGCCGAAGGCAGCGGCTTAACCCACTGAGCCACCCAGGCGCCCCAACCTTGACATTTTTTCTATAATCTTTGAGTGTTGGGCAAGGTAAGAGTTGCCTTTTAGAAATATCACTCTAGGGCGCCTGGGTGGCTCAGTGGGTTAAAGCCTCTGCCTTCAGCTCAGGTCATGATCCCAGGGTCCTGGGATCGAGCCCCGCATCGGGCTCTCTGCTCAGTGGGGAGCCTGCTTCCTCCTCTCTCTCTGCCTGCCTCTCTGCCTACTTGTGATCTCTGTCAAATAACTAAATAAAATATTAAAAAAAAAAAAAGAAATATCACTCTAGGGATGAAATGCGAAGGCTGGATTATTTGGAAAGAACTAGAGGACCAAACTTTGGTTTGAATGAAGAATGAAAATGAGGATGTTGGAGTGCCTAGGTGGCTCAGTGGGTTAAAGTCTCTGCCTTCGGCTCAGGTCATGATCCCAGGGTCCTGGGATTGAGCCCTGCATTGGGCTCTCTGCTCAGTAGGGAGCCTGCTTCCTCCTCTCTCTCTGCCTGCCTCTCTGCCTACTTGTGATTTCTGCCAATAAATAAATTAAAAAAAAATCTTAAAAAAAAAAAAAGAAAATGAGGACTTTGATGATACCAAGAAATCCAATAGCTAGCTAAGCTTACACTGAATTGTAAATGTGAGGAAATTGATAGGTCAGTCATGAAAAAAGATAATGGTGTGATACTTATATAAACAGTGGACAGAAATGTGTCATCAGTGCTAGTATCCAATCAGAATAAGTTTATGAGACATTTTCACACTACTGAAAAGAAGTACAATGTATACTGAAGACTGAGGATAATCATGTGCACAGGAAAGGATCTGTCACACTCTGTATTTCTTATTCTAATGCTACACTGTTGAACAATGCAGACACTCACCACATGTGGCTCTTGAGTACTTGACTTGTGTCTAGGCTGACTGAGAGGACTTTGTACAGAGGAAAGAATGTAAAATATCTTTTTTTAAAAGAAGATTAATTTGAGAGAGAGACAGCGAGAACATGCTTGTGCCATGGGGAGGGGCAGAGGGGGAGAGAGAGAGAATCTCAAGCAGATTCTGTGCTGAGCTGGAGCCTGATGTGGGGCTCGACCTCACTGACCCTGAGATCATGACCTAAACCAAAACCGTGAGTTTGACACCTGGCTGCACCACCCAGGTGCCCCAAGAATGTAAAATATCTTATTAATAATATTTTATATGCATTAAATATTGAGTCAAATAAAATATCTTATTAAAATAAATTTCACCTGTCTCTTTATTTTTAAAAACGTGGCTACTAAGAAACAATATTACACAGCAGCTGACATTCTACTAACCAACAGTGCAGAGTGAACCACCTGTATCTGGGCAGGTAAGTGATTTCTCTAAATCCTTAGTTGTGATTTACTTCAAGGGGCTTTGTCTTTTGGTAATTCTGAGCCTGTGAAAAGATAGGGTTTCTAAGGGGAAGAATGGGAATCAGGAGAAGGGGTCAAAGAATGTCCATCCCAGTATGAAGAAGCTCCTGTGTCCTCACCTACATGATCTCCAACCTGCTGGATCAGGCAGGAGAATGTGCCGGGACCCAGATTCCAGAAAGAGGATTTTCAGCCTTACAAATGATTCTTTCCAGTTCTTGAAAGTAAGCCCTTTATGATCTTCAACCAGGCAACATTTGGTTAATTTGATTACTCTATTACACAAATTCCCAGATAAGACTTCTGGAAGCGTCAGTCGTCATCAAATCAGTAGATTGAACAGATTGTAATGGGAATATTTTAGGGCTATTAAGTGATTTTTTTTTCTTTTGTAATCCCTAGTTGCCTCATGGTTTCAATATGTGAACGTCTGCATTTTTTTCTTTAGTACTTTTAAAGTTACAGCAGTAGAATGGAACCATGAGGAAGGAAGGAGGATGCTGGGAGTTGAACTAAATATTAATTATTTAGTGTGTGGAAGAAGGGAGCAAAATCACTAACAGAAGTCTGGGAACATTTCAGGCAGTCAAAAAGCCTTATGTATCTCAGCATCATCTAGGGTCATTAAAAATTCTACGAACCTTCAATGATAGGAGAATGTTATAATCTTTTCTACAATATAGTGCTTGGTTGCAGGCTCAACATGGAATCTTTGCATAACATATCACATTATGCTCACAGGATACAGCTTAGCAAAAACTACCACAAAAAGGGTATAAACTTTTGTCTTCTAGAACATTTACTATGGCAAAATTTTCTTATTCCCCATCAGGAGAGAGAAATAGTCTGTGAATTTTTTAAATGTAACTGTACTTTTTTCTTTTAAAAATACCCTGTGTTTAGTCGTCTCACCTGAATTGTTGACATTTTTGCATAGAAACGACCAAGATGAGCTACTGGGATGTGGGAAGAAGACATATAGAAGAGCTCAGACTGCAGAACACCTTCCTTTCAATGCTGCAATCAGTGATGCCTCCTGAAGCCCACTGGCTGGTCGTGACGTATGGCATTATGAGGTATTACACGTCCTTGTGATTGAGGAGAGGCCCCTGGACGCAGCCAGCTCAGACTCCATTTTGGATTTCCTCACTTTCTATGTAAATTTGGGTAAGTGAGCTTCTCTGTTTGAGTTTGTTCCTGTGTAAAATGAGGATAGTAAGAATATCCAACTTTGTGTAAAGAATGAGAAAAGTATGTGACTGAAGGAAACACATCGGAGCTAACCTCAAATTTCAAGCGGACAAGCCTCTTGCACAAACTCTGTAATCCCACTTCATTTTACTAGTCAAGTCACGAAGGCAACTAATTTATGCCTCTTCTTTCCCCCTCTAACACCTAACATTGATCATTTCTCAATGAATGATCTTGCTTCTTATTTCACAGAGGAAAATAAACTAAGAACAGAGAACTACCCCATCCTTTTGCCATCAGATCCTCCTTGCTTCAAATCTTTAATTTTGATTCCGATGTTCTGCCTTTCCTCTGGTTACCAGGCTGACTCTGCCTGGGTATCAGATCCACCCTTCATTTACTTAATGGCACCATCTCAGCAATCCTGTCCCACTTCCTTGGGGGAGACATCAAATTTTTCTTCTCTACTGAATCATTCTCTTCAATACCAAATATGCTAAAATATCTCCATCTGAAAAAAAACTGCCTTCCTCAGCTCTACATTCTTCTCTAGCTGCTTCTTATTTTTCTGCCTATCATTCTAGTAAGAGTGTTCTAAAGGTGTATCTCTGTTGACTTTCTTTCTTGTTTCTTTTTTTCTTCTTTCATTACCCATTCACTATTGATTTCATTCTAGTCAGCTTACCTTCTCTCTTTCCTTTAAAACTTCCGATGTCAAGGTCACCAGTGGCCACCATCTTTTCAAATTCAATGCCAATTCTCTGTTCTCTTCTTATTCAAAATCTCAGGAGCAGTTGACAGTTGATTATTTCTTTCTCTTGAAATTGTTTCTTCACTTGATCATCATGATATTCTTCTCTGCTAGTATTCTTCCTGCCTTCAACTGCTGTCCTCATTCTCCTTTTCTTTCAGTTGTCTCTATCTGCCATCACTCTCTTTTTAAAAAAATTTTTTTTTTTAAGATTTTATTTATTTATTTGACAGAGAGAGATCACAAGTAGATGGAGAGGCAGGCAGAGAGAGAGAGAGATAGAGAGAGGGAAGCAGGCTTCTTGCTGAGCAGAGAGCCCGATGTGGGACTCGATCCCAGGACCCTGAGATCATGACTGAGCCAAAGGCAGCGGCTTAACCCACTGAGCCACCCAGGTGCCCCTGCCATCACTCTCTTATCTGCTTGTATGGATCACCTACAGCAGGATGACTCCTGAATAAGAGTCTGTATCCTTGACTTCTTTTCAGAGCGCCACATTCCTATATCCAACTATCTACTGGATATTTGACATACATTTGTATGACCAATGAGAATCTCAAACTGAACATATACGAGACAGAACTCTTTATTCTCATATCCTTATAACCTCTCCTCCCAATCAAATCTCTCCCCCAGTCTTCTCTCTCTTTTTTAAGATTTTGTTTTATTTACTTGAGAGAAAGAGAGAGAGAGAGAGAGAGAGAGAGAGAGAGAACACACAAGCAGGGGGAGAGGGAGAGGAAGATAACTGCCTGCCGAGCAGGGATCCCAATGTCCCAATGCAGGGCTCTATCCCAGCACTTTGGGATCATGACCAGAGGTGAAGGCATACACTTAACCGACTGAGTCACCCAGGCGTCCCTTCTCTGTCTTTGTTCAGAACAAAAGCTAGTCACAACCTAAATTGTTTCTTTCTCTGCCACATCAACCAGTTGGTTGGAAAATTCTGTTCCTTTTCAAAATATGTCCTGAATCTCACAGCTTCTCACCACCTCCATCAATGCCACCAAAGTCTACTGCACTATTCTTTCTACTCTGGACTACTACTAGCTTCTTAACTGGTCTCTTTTGCCACCTTTGTCTCCTTGGTGTCTCTTTTTTGTATTGTAGCTAGTGTATTCTTTAAATATTAATTGCATATTTAAAAGTCCTCTAGTGTTTTCTCTTGAATTTTGAAATAAAAACAAACAAACAAACAAACAACTCTTTAGGATAGACTCAAATCCTTATTCTCCTAATTTATTTTATACCCCTTTCTTCTTGCTCATTCTGCTCCAACCTTGGTTAACTTCTTTGTGTTTCTTAAATAAACCAAACACACTCCCAGCTCAGGACTTCTGGTTCTCTAGTCCTAATGCCCAAACATATTCTCCCTCACTTTCTCCAAGACTCTGGACAAATATCCCCTCTTCACAGGGGTCTTCTCTGACGACCTACAAAATTATTAATTCCTCCTACCCCCATCATTCTCTAGTTTTTTAACCTCCTCTGTTTACTACTATTTACATAATATGTTATTTATTTTTTACTCTCTCTCTCCCCCATTTTTTTTTTTTTTTAATTTTTTACTGTCTCAATCCCTTAGACTGTAGGGCTCATCAGTGCAGAGAGCTTACCTGTCTTTCACAACTCCAGGGTGTACAACAGTGCCTTGACTCAAGTGGGTATGGGATACATCTTTATCAAATAGTTGAGTGGATACATATAAGGGGCTTACCATAGTGTTGAAAAGAGGGTAACACTGATGTGTTATTTTTCTGTGGTTATTGTTTATTTAATATCTTAATTGTTCTGCTCTTATGTCACTAAAGAAAGAATTGGATCTGTTGAAGTTGGGAAAAAGAATTTCTTTTTTTTTTTTTTTAATATTTTATTTATTTATTTGTCATAGAGAGAGAAGCGAGAGTGAGCACAGGCAGACAGAGTGGCAGGCAGAGGCAGAGGGAGAAGCAGGCTCGCCGCCAAGCAAGGAGCCCGATGCGGGACTCGATCCCAGGACGCTGGGATCATGACCTGAGCCGAAGGCAGCCGCTTAACCAACTGAGCCACCCAGGCGTCCCAGGAAAAAGAATTTCTATACTATCACCAATGCTAACCATGGCTTGTTTGATTTTTTTTTTTTTTTCATTTTTCTAGTCTTTTACTTCTAAAGAATAAGGATATTTCTGGATTTTTACAAAGGTATTAGAATCTTAATTTTCAAGTGTGGGCAAAAATTAAAATAACATTCTATAGTGATACTGAAAATCAAGGAAGATACCCCCAACTTCACAAATCAGTTGTTTTTTGTGACTAAGTTGAATAAATATAACTATAATTTTATAAGATTTTTCTTCTAAAATTGTTTTATGTTTAATATTTGATAATAGTTTCTTCTGAACTTATAAAAATACTCCGTTTCTTGGGGTAGCTGATAGTTTTTGTCAGAAATTTTTGGTTTTTACATGACAAAAATATCTGTATGATTCTCTCACAATCTTGTTTAAAATTTTACAATATGGACTTGAGAAAAGTGCCTTAAGTTCATTAAAGAATTTTTCAAAATGTACAGTGTTTTCAGAATAGACTGTCTTGTCCAAATCTATTTTTCTAAATTAAAGCTCTTTGCTCTATTTTAATATAAATACAAAAGACAAGAAGGAAACAAAATAAAACTGCGGTTGATTTTTTACTTAGATTCTGTTTTCTATATAGGCTGCTGTATATAACCTTAGCCGACTGGACACCAGGGAGCGCTGAGCTAGTAAAAATGTAGTTCAGTTCTTTCCTGCTCTATTATGTATTTTAATGAAGCAAGCAGATGGTAGATGGATTTTCCCCTGGAAACTGCTGATTTTGAAAGACTTTGGTATGCCAGTTTTGCAAGCATGGTGTTTAGCAGCATAGACTACCTCGAAATATACATCTAACTTTGCCAGGAAAAAATTCGTATACCCTTAGGCAGATGGGTGAATTTGCAAAAATACAAGACCACTGTTCGCCTCGCCAGCTTTCTTTTGTAGATTTGAGGTGTAAACATCTTTCTTCTCTCTTTGTTCTTAACTTCCTCTTAGTAAGACAGCAATAGATTTAGCTCAATATCCTGCATAAATGCAACTAGGGTATAAAACCATTTACACGATCACTGTTGTTTCTATTTCTGTTGTTGAAAAGTTCCTTGTCCAGCATGCTTCCACACCCTTCAGTGTTAACATTTAGAAATAAAAAAGTGGTAACCTGGGGTGCCTGGGTGGCTCAGTGGGTTAAACCCTCTGCCTTCGGCTCAGGTCATGATCCCAGGATCCTGGGATCGAGCCCCGAATCGGGCTCTCTGCTCACTTGGCAGGGAGCCTGCTTCCTCCTCTCTCTCTGCCTGCCTCTCTGCCTACTTGTGATCTCTGTCTGTCAAATCAATCAACCAATAAATAAAATCTTAAAAAAAAAAAAGTGGTGACCTGTAAATGTGATTTTCATTTATTTATTCATTTATTTATTTATTTTTCTCTAAATATCTTTTAAAAATTATTATTATTAACATATAATGTATTATTTGTTGCAGGGGTACAGATCTGGATTCCTTAGTCTTACACAATACACAGTGCTCACCACAACACAAAATGAAAAATAAGTTTCTTCTAAGATGTTATTAACAGTAATAAGTGATGGTGACTTTTACAGAAAACATACCTATTCTTTCTGAACTCAAGATAATACTCAATACATGAATAAAATCAAGCTCTCTATTCAAATGGACATATAATATTCAATTCACCCTCAGGTATAAACATGAAATAAATATCATTGGTTGATTGCCAATCCTGTTCATACTAAATCATTCAAACATTCTGTGTAGATACAGAATTCTACCATTCTCACTTCTCTAATTGTCAGAGAAAAGCTAAGAACAAACAGAATTTTACAGTATGATAAGAAAACTGATGAAAATATGGAGCAGTATTATTTCCACCAGCAGAAGAAATGGCAAATGATCAGAATCCAAAGCAGCACATTCTTTTTAGATGTGTAAATCTTAGAAATTAGTGCCATCTTCTGGCTTCTCGAAGTACTGCTTTCAATCTGAACCAGATAATGGGATTTTCACAGTACCATGGAATGTCAAAGAAAAAGAAAAACTCCCAAAAGATATGGGTCACATTGTAGCTCTGCGTTACAGCTTATGGCATAAACTTTGAGAAGGGTCTCATGTATCATGTATCCATCATTCACATTACATAAACAATGCAGATTTATACCAGATTAAATATGCTTTGTAGTTAGTTTATTGTGATAAAGCAAAATTCCCAGATATCATACATGGAAATTTGAGAACTGAATGTGTTTGGAACACTTTTCTCATTCCTAAGTCCTGAGTTTTTTCATGTTAATGGATTCTTAGTTAAGAAATTAAGAAACATCAAAGTTGGAGTAGGTCATCATTCAAGTTCAATAGAAATTAAAAAAAAACCTTTTTAATCTATTATCTTTTAAGTCATGGAAATATAAATATATTTTTATATGCTCCAAAGTAGTACAAACAATAGCAATGATAAGAACTACTATGTTCTAGTTGCTAGGTGCCCTCTTACAATTATTTTATTTCTCATAGTGCCCCCATGAGGTGTTCTCACTCTTATATTTCTATCTTATAGATGGGGCTCAGACAGGTGAGGTCACACAGCTAAAAAATGGCAGAGTCATTCTGAAACCCAACTCATCTGACTCCAAAGCCTGTGCTCTTTCTAATGATGGCTGGGTTATTTATAATGTTGGCTGAATAAAAGTTATTGGTAGATATTTATATTATTAAAATTTGTACCCAAATTGATTTCATACAAATTTGTCTTATTTCCTTGCCCAAGTCTTGGTCCATGGACTCATGAAAATTAGCAGTAATCTTACATTTCCTCTTCCATATTTATTTATTTATTTATTTATTTATTATTTTTTTTTAAAAGATTTTATTTATTTATCCGACAGAGAGAAATCACAAGTAAGCAGAGAGGCAGGCAGAGAGAGAGGAGGAAGCAGGCTCCCAGCTGAGCAGAAAGCCCGATGCGGGGCTTGAACCCAGGACCTGGGATCATGACCTGAGCCGAAGGCAGCGGCTTAACCCACTGAGCCACCCAGGCGCCCCTCCTCTTCCATATTTAATAGAAATGTAAATATATTTAATTGCCTTGCAGTGTCAACTATTTAATTGGTGCTCAGTATATACCAGTGAATTTATCAATAGATAGGTTTAAATAGGAGTTTAATTACTTGATAATATGCAGAGAATATAAATAAAAAATAGTGGTTAAAAAGATCAGTAGGGGCACCTGGGTGGCTCAGTCGTTAAGCGTCTGCCTTCCTCTCAGGTCACGATCCCAGAGTCCTGGGATGGAGCCCCACATCCGGCTCCCTGGTCAGAGGAAAGCCTGCTTCTCTCTCTCCCACTCCTTCTGCTTCTGCTCCCTCTCTCGCTGTGTCTCTCTCTGTCAAATAAATAAATAATATCTTAAAGGAAAAAAAAAAGATCAGTATGTTGGGATGTCTGGGAGGCTCAAATGGTTAAATGTCTACCTTTGGCTCAGGTCATGATCCTGGTGTCCTGGAATCAAGCCCCATGTTGGGCTCCCTGGTCAGTGAGGACCCTACTTCTCCCTTCCTCTCTGCCTCTCCCCCTGCTCATACATACGCGTGCTCTCTCTCTTAAATAAATACATAAAATCTTAAAAAAAAAAAGATCAGTACGTTTGTAAAGTTTTCTAAGTGTTTGAATGTTTGCACACACACACACACCCTACTGATCTTTTTAACCACTATTTTTGATTTATATTCTTTGCATATTATCGACACACACACACATTCCAGATAATTAACTGTAATTTTCATTTTGTATTGGTATTGTGTAGAAATAGTTTAGAAGACAAAAAATCTAACAAGGACCCAAATAGTGATTTATCAATAAAGCTGATTTATCAAAATAATAAGGCTGACGTACACTATGAAAAAGAGAAGAAGAAATTTGTAGTAGAGATGCTAGTGGGAAACTATTTAAAAAAAATTTTTTTTTTAAGATTTTACTTATTTATTTGTCAGAGAGAGAGAGGGAGAGAGAGCGAGCACAGGCAGACAGAATGGCAGGCAGAGGCAGAGGGAGAAGCAGGCTCCCTGCAGAGCAAGGAGCCTGATGTGGGACTCAATCCCAGGATACTGGGATCATAACCTGAGCCGAAGGCAGCTGCTTAACCAACTGAGCCACCCAGGCGTCCCAGTGGGAAACTATTTTTAAGACATCTGTGGTTTAGCTGTGAAAGTGCTGGAAAAAAGCAGCAGCAAACTGCAAAATACTTATTTCTGGGGACCACCACATGATGTTTCAAATGTATATAATAAGGGGAAGGTTTTATGTTAATAAATAAGGCATGAGAGATTATCTTAAGTCATATTACTAATAAAACAAAGAAAAATCATCAGCCATAATTTGTGAGGTTTTTAATGGAGAAGATCTTGTTATATATAAAAGCCCCAAGACTTCAGTTACTAATAGTGAGCAGGTGCTTAATTCAAACTATAATGGTATGTAACAAAACTACAAAAAAAGGACTAGAAGAGTAAGAATTAGAGACAGAGTATGCCAACAACAATCAGGAAACATAATGAAATAAAATATTTTATTTGTTATAGCATGAAATACCTGGAATAAAACTTACCTATTAGGTTTCTTAAAGGTTACAGTCAATAAAAACCAAACCTGGCTATCCTAAGCAGGAAAGGAATTTATGGCAGGTGACAGGCTAGCTCATAGAATCAACAGAAGACTGGACAACCGGTGGGTAGAAATAGGCTTAAATAAAGGAATCTGGGCAGTTCAAACATAGCCAAGTTCACATTGTGTGAATAGTGTCATCATGATGTAGTCACTGTCATCTCTAGGACTTGGGACAGCTATGTGGCCACTTTAGCTACAAATAATTTCAAAGTATTACTCTCTCCTTGGATGACTTTCTTAACATTTGAATCCTGGGGTATCTCATTAGCCTATCCTAGGTCATGTATGTGCACACAGATAGGAAGGAAGCACTGTGTAGCTCAAAACAAAAACAAAATACAGGGGCACCTGGGTGGCTCGGTCATTAAGTGTCTGTCTTCGGCTCAGGTTATGATGCCAAGGTCCTGAGATCGAGCCCCACATCGGGCTCCCCATTCAGCGGGAGCCTACTTCTCCTTCTCCTACTCCCTCTGCTTGTGTTCCCTCTCATGCTCTCTCTCTCTGTCAAATAAATAAAATCTTTAAAAAACAACAACAAAAAAACAACAAAACAAAAACAAAATACAACCAACAGAGGTCTCTCAGAGACTTTGGGTTATCCAGTGTCAATCCACATTCTTTCTCTAGCACATGCATTTTCAAATTAAAATGTCCTTCTGTGACAAAGGAGCCAAGAATATACAATGGGAATAAGACAGTCTCTTTAATAAAGGGTGCAGGGAAAACCGGACAGCCACATGAAAAAGAATGAAACTAGATCACTATCTGATATTGTACACAAAAATCAAATAAAAATGGATTAAATATTTGAATGTAAGACCAGAAACCATAAGACTCCTTGAAGAAAACATAGATGGTAAGCTCCGTGACATTGGTCTTGGCAATGATTTTTTGTATTTGAGACCAAAGGCAAATGCAACAAAAGCAACAGTAACCAAACGGGACTATAACAAGGTAAAAGGTTTCTGCACAGCAAAGGAAACTAGCAGCAAAATAAAAAGGCAACCTTCTAAGTGGGAGAAAATATTTGCAAATCATATATCTGACAAGTGGGTTAATGTCCAAAATATATAAAAAATTCATACAACTCAATAGCAAAAAAATTTCTCATTTAAAATTGGGCAGAGGACCTGAATGGGCATTTTTTCCAAGAAGACATACACATGGCCAACTGGCAGTACTAATCGTACTAATCATAACAGCAGTGAGATACCACCTCACACTTGTTAGTGTGGCTATTCTCAAAAACACAAGAAATAACAAGTGTTGGCCAGGTTGTGGAGAAAAGGCAACCTTGTGAGTTGCTGGTGGGAGTGTAAATTGGAGCAGTGAAAAACAACATGGAGGTTTCTCAAAAAGTTAAAAATAAAACTAACCATATGATCCAGTAACTCTTCTTCTGGGTATTTATCCAGATAAAATGAAAACGCGGACTAAAAAAGACACACACACACGCCTCTATTCACTGCAGCATTATAACAGTCGAGATATGGAAATAATCTAAGTGTCCATCGTCGGATGAATCGATAAAGAAAATGTGATGTATATATATGGACAGTGGAACATTATTCAGCCATAAAAAAGAAGGAAATCTCGTCCGTCTGTGACAATATGGATGGACCCTGATGGCATTAACCTAAGTGAAATAAGTCAGACAGGGAAAGACAAACACTGTTGATCTCACTTATGTATGGAATCTAAAACAAACAAACAAAAACCAAGCTCATAAATATAGAGAACGGACTGGTGGTTGCCAGAAGCAGGAGGAAGGGGAACAAAATATGTGAAGGGGTTTAAAAGGTACAAGCTTCCAGTTATAAAATAAATAAGTCACAGGGATGTACCATAGAGGATGATAACCATAGTTAATAACACTGTATTGCATATTTGAAAGTTGTAAGACAGTAGATCTTAAAAGTTCTCAGCATATGAAGAAAATTTTATAACTATGCATGGTGACTGGTGTTAGACTTATTGTGGTGGTCATTTTGCAATATATAGAGATAGAGAATCATTATACTGCACACCTGAAATTAATATAGTATTATATGTCAATAATATCTCAATAAAAACAGCAAGCAAAACAACATAAAAGCTTCCTCTGACATAATGCAATAATCCTATATAATTTTTAAAAGCCATTCTCTTTTCCAAAATGGAGTCTTTTTAAAGTCTTTTCTTTTATTGCATTTTGTTCAAATCCAAGATCTCTGCAGAGTGGCCATTTCTTCTCATTGCATGTTGTGATTCTGTACTGTTACAGATAAGGTCTCAACAATACTAAACCTGAGTACTTTCCATAAAGACCAGTCTTCCATGATCGCTGTAATGGTATGTGTGATTTTTCTTGGTGATGGAATCAAAGGTGCTGCTCATACTGTTGTGGTTTGCTGCCCATGAGAGCCCACAAGAGGTGGTCCATAGGAAGGAAATTGATATGGATAGCTAATCTTAATGCAGGGAACCAGAAAGACAAACGGTGATGGTGAGGCCACCCAGACACTGGTGATAGCAGAACAGGTGAAGGCAGTTGCCATCACTAAGGCTGACAGGATAAAGGGAAGAGCCAGTGTTTTTAAAAAGCCCCAAAGCCGGGGTGCCTGGGTGGCTCAGTGGGTTAAGCCGCTGCCTTCGGCTCAGGTCATGGTCTCGGAGTTCTGGGATCGAGCCCCGCATCAGGCTCTCTGCTCAGCAGGGAGCCTGCTTCCTCCTCTCTCTCTGCCTGCCTCTCTGCCTGCTTGTGATCTCTCTGTCAAATAAATAAATAAAATCTTTAAAAAAAAAAAAAAAAAAAAAGGCCCCAAAGCCAGACTACCTGGTGGGAGCCTTTACTGGGGCTGTTCATCAGGACATGGGACCATGGGTGGGGAGGCCTGGAACTAGAGCGGATATGGCTACTGGTAGACAAGCTACCAGAAGCAGGGGAGGGGGGATAAATACTCTGGCTTTTCTCTTCCTCCTGCTGAACCCCCATCCAGTTTTCTTCTTCTAGTGGGGAAAATGTAGTCTGCACATGTCTGAGACATGGATCTCAGAGAAAACAGGCAAACAAAACACATTGCAATGAAGGCAACACCGAAGCTACAATCCTTATTTCCAGAACTGGTCAGGACTCCACCTCTGACCTTATAACTCTCCTCCTTGAATGCTGTCTCTTTTCAGGTAGGGACAGCAAATTCAAATCCTTCCCTCTGTGTTCTTACGGGAGCCGTGACATGAATGAGATTCTATACTTGGTGTGGTGACGTAAGCCTTCACGCCTTAGAGCCCCAGCCATGGTGGGCCTGCTGTCTAGGGTTTCATGAGGCCTCTGTCAACTCTTTTTTTTTTTTTTTTTAAGATTTTATTTATTTATTTGACAGAGAGAAATCACAAGTAGGCAGAGAGGCAGGCAGAGAGAGAGGAGGAAGCAGGCTCCCTGCTGAGCAGAAAGCCCGATGTGGGGCTTGAACCCAGGACCTGGGATCATGACCTGAGCCGAAGGCAGCGGCTTAACCCACCGAGCCACCCAGGCGCCCCTGCCTCTGTCAACTCTTAACACTAGATGTGGGAGGCAGGATCCCAGAGCGGACTTCTCACTTTCATATGTGTGCATGTGTGTGCGTGTGTGTTCACAACCTACAT
The DNA here is from genome assembly GCF_902655055.1 of Lutra lutra. Classification (NCBI taxonomy): domain Eukaryota; kingdom Metazoa; phylum Chordata; class Mammalia; order Carnivora; family Mustelidae; genus Lutra; species Lutra lutra. The sequence continues at coordinate 45,948,889 of NC_062283.1, read as the reverse complement.
CATGGCCTCCATTAGCACTCTAGTGAAGTCAATGGCAACCCTCCTCAGAATAAGGATTCTAGGGGCGCCTGCATGGCTCAGTCAGTTAAGCATCTGCCTTCAGCTCAGGTCATGATCTCAGGATCCTGGGATCAAGACCTACATGGCGGGCAGGGGTTGGGGGGGGTCCCTGCTCAGTGGGGAGTGTGCTTCTCCATCTCCCTCTGTCCCTCCCCATTGCTTGTCCTCTCAATCTCTCAAATAAATAAATACAAATCTAAAAAAGAAAGAATAACATTTCTAGATTCACGAAGTAAAATACATAGGATTATAAAATAAGCCACCTTTTGGAAATATACTTAATAAAATTTAACAACAACTTTGTAATAAAGTAAAATTATGCTTCTTTCATACAAAATTTAGCAGCAGGTATAATAACCCCAGCAATTTCAAATGGGGAGGAACACAAAACTATTTTAATATAGTATATAACAAATTGTAATATAAAGAGATCTGATTTCTCTCAGCGACAAAGTACAGTTACTGCTGATAACTACTGTGATTTGTCGCTGCCATTCATAATAAGAATTTGTTAAATTTCTGTTGGAGATGGTAAGAAGTGGTAACTTTTTTCCTCATCCGCATTCACAGCTTCTTTGACCTAGATAGTCACCCGAATTCTGCCAGAATACTTTTCCTCACCTGCCAGCTCATTCTCCCACTTCAGTATTTACTTAAAGTTTCCCTTCTTACTGAGGTCTATCTTGTCCTACTTTGCCCACTATATTTATTTATTTATTTATTTATTTATTTATTTATTTATTTATTTTAAAGATTTTATTTTTTTATTTGACAGAGAGAAATCACAAGTAGGCAGAGAGGCAGGCAGAGAGAGAGAGAGAGGAGGAAGCAGGCTCCCTGCCGAGCAGAAAGCCCGATGTGGGACTCGATTCCAGGACCCTGAGATCATGACCTGAGCCGAAGGCAGCGGCTTAACCCACTGAGCCACCCAGGCACCCTGCCCACTATATTTAATGGCACCTTTCCTCTGTGCATGTAACTTTAAAAATGCTGTCTTGACTCAGTTTGGGGACCCTGGTTGGAGGCTGGTCAGTTCCTTTCCTGAGAAGCTGTGTCCACACTCACAAACACTTCACTTGCTGGGCTCCACACCACTTACGCATCACCCTAATGGCCTGAGGCCAGGTGTCAGACAATAGGAACAGCGACTATTTCTCACAGTTCAAGATATCATTCAAGACAGCCCATTCACAGGGCTCCCTTGAAATCTAACTCACCCCAGTTGCCACATAGAAGCTGTCTTCTCTACCTCTGGCTTGCTGTACTCTGTCCTTGGTACACAACCCAGTGTGTGGCCCTGTTTAACACCCTTCTTTTGTTTGGAGCTGCAGTAGCCACACCTTTCACCTTTCATCCATCTAGGTGTGTTGTCCTGCCACCAAAAAAATCTTCCAATCTTATGATAAGACAACTTAATCTCTCCCCCGCATTCCTTTTCTCCTCTACTTTTTCGTTGGTTTGGCCTTTAGTACTCATTATCTTTTAACAATTCCCCAGCATGTTTCAGCCCACAATGGAGTGAAAAGTGTGAGGCAAAATTTCATTTTTGTTCTCTGTTGTGTCCCAAGCACTTGAACGGTGTCTGACACATAACAGGCTCTCTCCACACATGTATCGAACGGATGTATAAATCTCCATCCCGTGCCTATTGCGATCAGTCACTCTGGGCAACATCTTCAGTTGAAGGAAAACAACCTTTTTGTACATGAACACAGTACACGAGAAGCCTAAAGTGGGAGATGGCTATTGTAGTTTCTAATTCAATGGGAACATCCCTGGGTCTCTTGGTAAGAGCTTTTCTCTTTTGTAGGCCAAAAGCTTCTAAGCTAGTGGAGCTCAGATTCATGAAAAAGGGAAAAGTTGTGAGTAGGTCCTCAGGGGTAATTATGAGAGGGATTACCCTTCTGCAACCCCATGGTTTCTGGATCCGTGTAACATGGCTGCAGGAGATAGAGCACTGCGTATCAGTCATGGTTTCAAAGCATACGTGGCATCTTGCAAAACAGCATATGATCTTGAAAGGGGGCCCAGGTGGTGCTGTCATAGACTATTTTGCCATTCTAAAAAACCAAAAGCTAACATAAACGAATGGGATTATATCAAAATAATAAGCTTTTGCACAGTAAAGCAAACCATCAACAAAACAAAACGGCAGGGCGCCTGGGTGGCTCAGTGGGTTAAAGCCTCTGCCTTTGGCTCAGGTCATGATCCCAGGGTCCTGGGATCGAGGCCCGCATCAGGCTCTCTGCTCAGTGGGGAGCCTGCTTCCTCCTCTCTCTCTGACTGCCTCTCTGCCTACTTGTGATCTATCTCTCTGTCAAATAAATAAATAAAATCTTAAAAAAAAAACCCAAAAAACCAAAAACGGCAACCTACAGAATGGGAGAAGATATTTGCAAGTGATCTATCTGATTAGGGGTTAATATCCAAAATACATACAGAACTTATACAACTCAATACCCAAAAAATAACCTGATTAAGAAATCAGCAGAGGTTCTGAATAGACTTTTTCCAAAGAGGACATACAGATGGCCGACAAACACATGAAAAGATGCTCAACATCAGTGATCATTACAGAAATGCAAATCAAAACCACAATGGGCTATCACCTTACATCTGTCATGTGGCTAAAACTAAAAAAAAAAAAAAGAAGGTAAGAGATAGCAAGTGTTAATAAGATTGTGGAGAAAAAGGAACTCTTATACACTGTTGGTGGCAATGTAAATTGGTATAGCCACTGTGGAAAACATATGGAGGTTCCTCAAAAAATTAAAAATGGAAATGCCATATAATCCAATTTTTCACTACTGTATATTTACCTGAAAAAAACAAAAACACTAACTTGAAAAGATATATACATCCCTATGTTTATTGCAACATTATTTATAATAACAAAGATATGGAAGCAACCTAAGTGTCTACTAATAGATGAATGGATAAGGAAGATGTGGTCTATGTACACGATGGAATATTATGTTGCCATCAAAAAGAATGAGTCTTGCCATTTGCAAAGACATGGATGGACCTAGAGAGCACCAAATGACTAAAGAACAACAACAACAGCAACAAAAAGCAAAATAAATACAGAGAACAAACTGATGGTGGCCAGAGGGGAGAAGAATGTGGGGATAAGCAAAATGGGTGACTGGGAGTGGGAGAGCCAGGCCTCCAGCACAGAATGAATAAGTCATGGGGATAAAAGGCACAGTATCAGAAATATAGTCAATGAAACTCTAACAGTGTTATATGGTGACTGATGGTAGCTACTTGTGGTTTAGCATCCCATAATGTATAAACTTGTGGCACCACTGCATTGAATGTCTGAAATTAACATAACATTCTAGGTCAACTATATTAAAAAAAAAAAAACAAACAAAAAACCCAACTGCTTTTGGATGCTAAATTTCATAAGACCAGTATCTGTCATTGCTTGATTTCTTTTTTTTCTTGTTAAAAAAAAAATCCCATTGATTAGAAACAATGTTGCTCAGAATACCATGATGTTTCATGCTGTGTGGATTGAGTTATCAGTAGAAGTGCTGGTAGAAGCATGACTAGTAGAGCAAATGATCAGGATAATAGGACAAGTTCTTGCTGTTACTGCAATGTAATCAAGAGGCCATTGGTGGCAGGCTGGTGTCCCTGCAGCCCTGAGACTGTATCAAGGGTCAGGATTGTTTGTAGCCAAATGAAGAGTCAGAAAGGCCACTTCTGAAGTATTTTTTTAATTTTTTTTATTTTACTTATTTATTTGGCAGCAAGAGAGACAGAGAGAGAGGAAACACAAGCAGGGGGAGTGGGAAAGGGAAAAGCAGGCCCCCCACTGAGCAGGGAGCCCATGCAGGGCTCAATCCCAGGACCCTGGGATCAAGACCTGAGCTGAAGGCAGACATCTAGCGACTGAGCCACCCAGGCACCCCCTGAAGTCATTCTTATTAAGCAAATTCTTTTTTTTTTTTAATAAAGATTTTATTTATCTGACAGAGAGAGATCACAAGTAGATGGAGAGGCAGGCAGAGAGAGAGAAGGAGGGAAGCAGGCTCCCTGCTGAGCAAAGAGCCCGATGCGGGACTCGATCCCAGAACCCTGAGATCATGACCTGAGCTGAAGGCAGCGGCCTAACCCACTGAGCCACCCTAGGGCAGGCGCCCTATTAAGCAAATTCTTATTAAGCAAAGTCAACTTTGAGGCCGTGCATGGCCTCAGAGTCCTCTGCCAGAGCCATTTCCATGGACTGCATTCTAAATCCTCTAACAACTATTTCTTCCATCAAAAACCATGTGTAATATTTTCTCACATCCTTTCCAGTCATACGTGTCATTGCTTTTTCTAGGTTGTGACAGTTTGATGAGTGATTTGTCTAGATACTACTTCAATCACATTTCTCCAATTACTAGGGAGTTTGAACACCTTTTACATGTTGGTTATCTGCGTACTCTTTAGTGAAACATGTTAGTATCCTTTCCTCATTTTTTCTTTTAACTTTACTTTCAGAATGCTTAAGAACACTCTCGGTATTATATCCTTTTTCTATCACATTGCAAATCGTTTCTCCAAGCCTATTGTTGACTTTAGATGTGATACTCTGCAACTTAAAAGTTTATTTAAAAAAAATATTATCCAAATATTTTTCTTTATAGCTCCAAAATTTTCTGTTTTGATTAAGAAACTTTTCTTTATCCATGGATTGTACATATAGTTTCCAAGGTTTGGTTCTAAGATACTTACCGATTTATATTTTATATTTAAGTCTTTAATAATTTTAGATTTCATTTTAGTACATAATGTAAGAGAGATCTGACTTAACTGTTTCCTGGTTGGAGAACAGGTTGTACCAGCTCCATTTATTACAGAAGAAGTTTCCTCAGAATTGAATAAAGCGGCAATTTTATCATCGAGTGCATTATCATATATACTGGGATCTCTTGCTGGGTTGTCTCTTTGACCTATTGTCCTATTTGTATCTTACTATGGCAGGACCATATTAATAATGATGATGATGGTTTAATGTGCATTGTATTATCTGTCAAGGCAAACTGTCCTCATGTTTCTTCTCTTTAAAATATTTTTATGGGATGGGGCACCTGGGTGGCTCAGTCAGTTGTCTGCTCAGGTCATGATCCCAGGGTCTTGGGATCAAGCCCCACATCCAGCTCCCTGCTCAGGCAGGGGAGCCTACTTCTCCTTCTTCCTCTCCTCCCCTGTTCCTGCTCCCTAGCTCCCTCTCTATCTCAAATAAATAAATAAAATCTTAAAAAATATTTTTACTGGATCTTAATGGGTTGCTTATATATATATATATTATTCTTTTTTTTATAATTTTTTTTATTTTTTATAAACATATATTTTTATCCCCAGGGGTACAGGTCTGCGAATCGCCAGGTTTACACACTTCACAGCACTCACCATAGCACATACCCTCCCCAATATCCATAACCCCACCCCCCTCTCCCAACCCCCTCCCCCCATCAACCCTCAGTTTGTTTTGTGAGATTAAGAGTCACTTATGGTTTGTCTCCCTCCCAATCCCATCTTGTTTCATTTACTCTTCTCCTACCCCCTCAACCCCCCATGTTGCATCTCCTCTCCCTCATATCAGGGAGATCATATGATAGTTGTCTTTCTCCGATTGACTTATTTCGCTAAGCATGATACCCTCTAGTTCCATCCACGTCGCAAATGGCAAGATTTCATTTCTTTTGATGGCTGCATAGTATTCCATTGTGTATATATACCACATCTTCTTTATCCATTCGTCTGTAGATGGACATCTAGGTTCTTTCCATAGTTTGGCTATTGTAGACATTGCTGCTATAAACATTCGGGTGCACGTGCCCCTTCGGATCACTACGTTTGTATCTTTAGGGTAAATACCCAGCAGTGCAATTGCAGGGTCATAGGGTAGTTCTATTTTCAACATTTTGAGGAACCTCCATGCTGTTTTCCAGAGTGGTTGCACCAGCTTGCATTCCCACCAACAGTGTAGGAGGGTTCCCCTTTCTCCGCATCCTCGCCAGCATCTGTCATTTCCTGACTTGTTCATTTTAGCCATTCTGACTGGTGTGAGGTGATATCTCATGGTGGTTTTGATTTGTATTTCCCTGATGCCGAGTGATATGGAGCACTTTTTCATGTGTCTGTTGGCCATCTGGATGTCTTCTTTGCAGAAATGTCTGTTCATGTCCTCTGCCCATTTCTTGATTGGATTATTTGTTCTTTGGGTGTTGAGTTTGCTAAGTTCTTTATAGATTTTGGACACTAGCCCTTTATCTGATATGTCATTTGCAAATATCTTCTCCCATTCTGTCAGTTGTCTTTTGGTTTTATTAACTGTTTCCTTTGCTGTGCAAAAGCTTTTGATCTTGATAAAATCCCAATAGTTCATTTTTGCCCTTGCTTCCCTTGCCTTTGGTGATGTTCCTAGGAAGATGTTGCTGCGGCTGAGGTCGAAGAGGTTGCTGCCTGTGTTCTCCTCAAGGATTTTGATGGATTCCTTTCTCACATTGAGATCCTTCATCCATTTTGAGTCTATTTTCGTGTGTGGTGTAAGGAAATGATCCAATTTCATTGTTCTGCATGTGGCTGTCCAATTTTCCCAACACCATTTATTGAAGAGGCTGTCTTTTTTCCATTGGACATTCTTTCCTGCTTTGTCGAAGATGAGTTGACCATAGAGTTGAGGGTCTATTTCTGGGCTCTCTATTCTGTTCCATTGATCTATGTGTCTGTTTTTGTGCCAGTACCATGCAGTCTTGATGATGACAGCTTTGTAATAGAGCTTGAAGTCCGGAATTGTGATGCCACCAACTTTGGCTTTCTTTTTCAATGTTGCTTTGGCTCTTCGAGGTCTTTTCTGGTTCCATATAAATTTTAGGATTATTTGTTCCATTTCTTCGAAAAAAATGGATGGTACTTTGATAGGAATTGCATTAAATGTGTAGATTGCTTTAGGTAGCATAGACATTTTCACAATATTTATTCTTCCAATCCAGGAGCATGGAACATTTTTTCATTTCTTTGTGTCTTCCTCAATTTCTTTCATGAGTACTTTATAGTTTTCTGAGTATAGATTCTTAGTCTCATTGGTTAGGTTTATTCCTAGGTATCTTATAGTTTTGGGTGCAATTGTAAATGGGATGGACTCCTTAATTTCTCTTTCTTCTGTCTTGTTGTTGGTGTAGAGAAATGCAACTGATTTCTGTGCATTGATTTTATATCCTGACACTTTACTGAATTCCTGTACAAGTTCTAGCAGTTTTGGAGTGGAGTCTTTTGGGTTTTCCACATAAAGTATCATATCATCTGTGAAGAGTGATAGTTTGACTTCTTCTTTGCCAATTTGGATGCCTTTAATTTCCTTTTGTTGTCTGATTGCTGAGGCTAGGACTTCTAGTACTATGTTGAATAGCAGTGGTGATAACGGATATCCCTGCCGTGTTCCTGACCTTAGCGGAAAAGCTTTCAGTTTTTCTCCATTGAGAATGATATTTGTGGTGGGTTTTTCATAGATGGCTTTGATAATATTGAGGTATGTGCCGTCTATCCCTACACTTTGAAGAGTTTTGATCAGGAAGGGATGCTGTACTTTGTCAAATGCTTTTTCAGCATCTATGGAGAGTATCATATGGTTCTTGTTTTTTCTTTTATTAATGTGTTGTATCACATTGATTGATTTGCGGATGTTGAACCAACCTTGCAGCCCTGGAATAAATCCCACTTGGTCGTGGTGAATAATCCTTTTAATGTACTGTTGAATCCTATTGGCTAGTATTTTGGCGAGAATTTTTGCATCTGTGTTCATCAAGGATATTGGTCTGTAGTTCTCTTTTTTGATGGGATCCTTGTCTGGTTTTGGGATCAAGGTGATGCTGGCCTCATAAAATGAGTTTGGAAGTTTTCCTTCTATTTCTATTTTTTGGAACAGTTTCAGGAGAATAGGAATTAGTTCTTCTTTAAATGTTTGGTAGAATTCCCCTGGGAAGCCATCTGGCCCTGGGCTTTTGTTTGTTTGGAGATTTTTGATGACTGTTTCAATCTCCTTACTGCTTATGGGTCTGTTCAGGCTTTCTATTTCTTCCTGGTTCAGTTGTGGTAGTTTATATGTCTCTAGGAATGCATCCATTTCTTCCAGATTGTCAAATTTGTTGGCGTAGAGCTGCTCATACGATGTTCTTATAATTGTCTGTATTTCTTTGGTGTTCGTTGTGATCTCTCCTCTTTCATTCATGATTTTATTTATTTGGGTCCTTTCTCTTTTCTTTTTGATAAGTCTGGCCAGGGGTTTATCAATCTTATTAATTCTTTCAAAGAACCAGCTCCTAGTTTTGTTGATTTGTTCTATTGTTTTTTTGGTTTCTATTTCATTGATTTCTGCTCTGATCTTTATGATTTCTCTTCTCCTGCTGGGTTTAGGGTTTCTTTCTTGTTCTTTCTCCAGCTCCTTTAGGTGTAGGGTTAGGTTGTGTACCTGAGACCTTTCTTGTTTCTTGAGAAAGGCTTGTACCGCTATATATTTTCCTCTCAGGACTGCCTTTGTTGTGTCCCACAGATTCTGTACCGTTGTGTTTTCATTATCATTTGTTTCCATAAATTTTTTCAATTCTTCTTTAATTTCCTGGTTGACCCATTCATTCTTTAGAAGGATGCTGTTTAGTCTCCATGTATTTGGGTTCTTTCCAAATTTCCTCTTGTGATTGAGTTCTAGCTTTAGAGCATTGTGGTCTGAAAATATGCGGGGAATGATCCCAATCTTTTGATACCGGTTGAGACTTGATTTAGGACCAAGAATGTGATCTATTCTGGAGAATGTTCCATGTGCACTAGAGAAGAATGTGTATTCTGTTGCTTTGGGATGAAATGTTCTGAATATATCTGTGATGTCCATCTGGTCCAGTGTGTCATTCAAGGCCTTGATTTCCTTGTTGATCTTTTGCTTGGATGATCTGTCCATTTCAGTGAGGGGAGTGTTAAAATCCCCTACTATTATTGTATTATTGTCAATGTGTTTCTATAGTTGGCTGCTCCCACGTTAGGGGCATAGATATTTAAAATTGTTAGATCTTCTTGTTGGACAGTTCCTTTGAGTATGATAGAGTGTCCTTCCTCATCTCTTATTATAGTCTTTGGCTTAAAATCTAATTGATCTGATATAAGGATTGCCACTCCTGCTTTCTTCTGATGTCCATTAGCATGGTAAATTCTTTTCCACCCCCTCACTTTAAACCTGGAGGTGTCTTCGGGTTTAAGATGAGTTTCTTGTAGGCAACATATAGATGGGTTTTGTTTTTTTATCCATTTTGATACCCTGTGTCTCTTGATTGGGGCATTTAGCCCATTAACATTCAGGGTAAGTATTGAGAGATATGAATTTAGTGCCATTGTATTGCCTGTAAGGTGACTGTTATTGTATATTGTCTCTGTTTCTTTCTGATCTACTACTTTTAGGGTCTCTCTTTGCTTAGAGGACCCCTTTCAATATTTCCTGTAGAGCTGGTTTGGTATTTGCAAATTCTTTCAGTTTTTGTTTGTCCTGGAAGCTTTTAATCTCTCCTTCTATTTTCAATGATAGCCTAGCTGGATATAGTATTCTTGGCTGCATGTTTTTCTCATTTAGTACTCTGAATATATCATGCCAGCTCTTTCTGGCCTGCCAGGTCTCTGTGGATAAGTCTGCTGCCAATCTAATATTTTACCATTGTACGTTACAGACTTCTTTTCCCGGGCTGCTTTCAGGATCTTTTCTTTGTCACTAAGACTTGTCAATTTTACTATTAGGTGATGGGGTGTGGACCTATTCTTATTGATTTTGAGGGGGGTTCTCTGAACCTCCTGAATTTTGATGCTTGTTCCCTTTGCCATATTGGGGAAATTCTCTCCAATAATTCTCTCCAATATACCTTCTGCTTCCCTCTCTCTTTCTTCTTCTTCTGGAATCCCAATTATTCTAATGTTGTTTCGTCTTATGGTGTCACTTATCTCTCGAATTCTCCCCTCATGGTCCAGTAGCTGTTTGTCCCTCTTTCGCTCAGCTTCTTTATTCTCTGTCATTTGGTCTTCTATATTCTATATAGCTAATTCTTTCTTCTGCCTCATTTATCCTAGCAGTGAGAGCCTCCATTTTTGATTGCACCTCATTAATAGCTTTTTTGATTTCAACTTGGTTAGATTTTAGTTCTTTTATTTCTCCAGAAAGGGCTTTTATATCTCCCGAGAGGGTTGCTTTAATATCTTCCATGCCTTTTTCAAGCCCGGCTAGAACCTTGAGAATCATCATTCTGAACTCTATATCTGACATATTACCAATGTCTGTATTGATTAGGTCCCTAGCCTTTGGTACTGCCTCTTGTTCTTTTTTTTGTTGTGAATTTTTCCGCCTTGTCATTTTGTCCAGATAAGAGTTTATGAAGGAGCAAGTAAAATACTAAAAGGGTGGCAACAACCCCAGGAAAATATGCTTTAGCCAAATCAGAAGAGATCTCAAATTGTGAGGGGGGAGAAAGGGGATATAAAGGGGTTCAGAACGGAAAAAAAAAAAAAGAAAGAAACTATTTAAAAAAAGAAAGCCGATAAAGAAAAAATATAAAAAGAGGAAAAAAAATATATATATTAGATAAACTATTTAAAAAACGTTAAAAAAGAAAACGGTAAAAGTTAAAAAAATTTAGCAGAAGAAGAGAAAAAGAAAAAAAATTGAAAAAGAAAAAAAAATTAAATTAACTGCAAGGCTAAAAAATCATGGGGAGAAAGCCATGAATTCCGTGCTTTGCTTTGTTCTCCTCTGGAATTCCGCCGCTCTCCTTGGTATTGAAACTGTACTCCTCGGTAGGTGAACTTGGTCCTGGCTGGGTTTCCCGTTGATCTTCTGGGGGAGGGGCCTGTTGTAGTGATTCTCAAGCGTCTTTGTCCCAGGCGGAGTTCCACCACCCTTACCCGGGGCCGGGCTGAGTAATCCGCTCGGGTTTGCTGGGTTTGCTTTCGGGAGCTTTTGTTCCCTGAGCGCTTTCCGTAGAGTTCCGGAGGATGGGAATGAAGATGGCGGCCTCCCGGTCTCCGGCCCGGAGGAGCTGAGAGCCCGGGGCCCCACTCCTCAGTGCGCCCTCAGAGAACAGCGCCCAATGACTCCCGTCACCCTGGCCTCCGGCCGCGCTCTGAGCTGACAGAGCCTGCAACCGGTTCAAGGCAACCCCGAGCTGAGAGTCACTCCTCAGCTCTGTCTCTGTAGCCGGCTTCCCCGTTCTAATACCGGTAAGCTCTGCGACACTCAGACACCCCCGATCCTTCTGTGACCCTGCGGGACCTGAGGCCGCGCTGACCCCGCCTGGGCTTCACCCCAGTTAAGCCTCTGGAGCGATGTCCCTCAGCGGAACAGACTTTTAAAAGTCCTGATTTTGTGCTCCGTTGTTCCGCCGCTGGCCGGGAGCCGGCCCCTCCCCCCGCGGTCTATCTTCCCATCGCTTTGGATTCACTTCTCCGCCAGTCCTACCTTTCAGATAATGGTTGATTTTCTGTTTCTAGAATTGCTGTTCTTCTTCTCTTCAATCTCCCGTTGGATTTGTAGGTGTTTGCAATCTTTAGATAAGCTATTTAGCTGATCTCCGGCTACCCGAAGTAGTCTCAGCCTGCTACTTCTCCGCCATCTTGACTCCTCCCTATATATATTATTCTATATAAGGTCCAAAAGCTTTGAAATTTTATTGGAATTATATTTTTTATATACTATATTTGAGAAAACATTTTTGGTATTTTCTTCTCATCCAGGAATGTGGTATTTTTTCTCTAGCTGTTCATGTCATTTTATCAGACCTAAGGTTTTATAATGTTCTACACAGAAGTCCTGGACCCTTCTCATGAGATGTATTCTAAATATTTTGTGATATTTTTGATCGCAATTGCGAATGAAAATAATTTTTTACTTCTTCACATAGCTTGGTTTTATTAATGTAGCAAGATATTAAACTAGAAGTTGCAGCCAAAATACAAGGAAAATAGAAATGACACATCCAATGGAGGTAACCAGGATTTACAAAGCAAGAGGCTGAAAATCAGCTGGTGAATCTTAAATTTCTCACCTTGCTGAGGGTATAAAATACTTAAAGAGTTCTTTTCCTTCACTTTTTCACCTCAAACCTAGAGGGGATTTAGGAATATAACCTGTAGAGCTTAATGTGTGTTCCTGAAGTTTGAGGTGAGGGGACACAGTGGGCGGATTCTTGCCTGAAGAGTCTGAGAGCTGAGAGACTGGTTGGCTGCATGGAGGATGTGAGCCAATGAGAGTCTGATTCTTGACTGGGATGGGTGAGCATTGCAGGATTGTCAGGGGAAAGAGTGGACATGTTTGCCTTGGGTCTGCTGTGGGCCATGTGTGGGACAGAGAAACAGAGGTGGTTTTCTAAGTTCTAATCAAAAGAACCACCTCAAGAGGTGAAGAGCCCTAAGCAGGGAGAGCTGGAGGTGTCACTAGATGGCTGGCAACACAACCAAATGGAACAGAGATGCCTTTTCCGGCAGCAGAGAAAAATGCCTGTGAGAGATGACCAACAGGGAGGTCTCCAGAGAACCCACTTCAAGGCTGGTTTTAAAGTATCTGCCGAATCCAGAGGGCAGCCAAGCAAAAACAATGTGACCCTTGTTGGTCAAGAAAGAAGTTTCCTGTCTCCTTGCTCCCTGAGCTCCTTGTGACACAATCAGGAACTGCAGTTAGCAAAAGAGGGGAGGAAAGGTTTAAGTTTCCTTTTTCTCTGACTTTAGACTTTCGACCTGACTCAGCCCCCATTTGGGAAAGCATGCATCTTAAAGCAAACAGAAGATTTGCCATTCACATAAAAATGGATGACCTCATTACTAAATGGAACTGAGAGTTTGTGACCCAGGAATGACCATGTCTAAATTTCCACTTGAGGGAAAAAGGAAGAACTAACATCACTGAAAAAACTTAAAGGCAGAAAGGAAGACAAAGTGAAGTTGTTTTGGGGTACCTGGGTGACTCAGTGGGTTAAGCCTCTGCCTTGGGCTCAGGTCATGATCTCAGGGTCCTGGGATCGAGCCCCACATTGGGGTTTCCCCCTCCCCCTCTGCCTGCTTCTCTGCCTACTTGTGATCTCTGCCTGTCAAATAAATAAATAAATTCTTTAAAAAAAAAATCGAAGTTTTCTTATGTATACCTATGACTAAGCTATTATGAAAAAAAGCTATTGATTTTTTTTTGGGGAGGTCTGGTAATTAGTGACAGCATCAAATTTTCTCATTTAAATGATATCAATAAAAAACAGATTTGTATCTTGCTCTCCCATGTTAATACTAATTATTAAATTTTTTTTTCACTTTTTTTTCCTCACATTTGCTTAGACTATCCTGACAATGGTAAATAATAACAGTAATGGTAGTTAAATTTTCATTGTTGTCAATTGTTTTCATTTTAACCGAAGTGGTTTTGTTGTTTCCCCATTAGGAAAAGTAAATTTTTAAGTTTGCTTTAAGTTGTAGTATTTTATTCAAAATTTAGTTTCTATTTCTGTTTTCTAGTTTCCTTATAAATGGTAAAACAATAAAACACAGCTACTGAATTTGACTGAATGCCTTATCTGTATCTTTTGAGTGACATTTCAGTATCTATTGATATGATCATAAATCAATTTGCTTTAGAATATTTGACTTTGAATTATATTGATAAATTTCCTGATGTTGAATCATCACCCTTATATTCTCAGAACATATCCAACTTGGTCATAAAATATAATATTTTCATACCTTGTTGGAGTGTATTTGCTAAGATTTAGCCTTTGTTGTTGGTTGTCTTTGCCTCTGGAGTCATTTAGTGAGATTGGCCTATAGTTTTCTCTTCTTGTATTAATGTCATGGTGGCTTAACACAGTGAATTGAGAAGCATTCACTTTTTTCTTTGGTTTGGAAAAACACGAGTAAGACCAAAATAGTTTGTTCTTAATAGGTAAGATAAAAGAGCTATAAGCAAGTATCACTGAGGTGACTTTTAAAATATTAGTAGATATTTTGGAATGTCTGGGTGGCTATTCTTCAAATATTTTTTTCTTCTTTATCATCACATTTTCATTCCTAATCCTATTTTTAGCCTTTTTACTTTAATCAGACTCTTGAGGATATTTTTTGGTTTTATAAAAAGCTGAGGTCTTTTATACTTTATTTATATTTTATTTATTTTAATTTCATCAATTCTCTTTTTTTCAATTTGCTTTTATTTCAATATTTTATGTCTTAATGTGGGTGCTTGCTTACTTCCTATATTTTTATCTTTTGTCTTTAGTTATATTTTTTTTCCAGCTTTCTTTTTTCCTAACTTATTTTTATTTATTTTGTTTTCCTTTTTAAAAAATTTCTCAATATCAATGCAAATTATTTTATTTTATTTTTCTCCTGGGTCCACTTTGTTTTAATCATGTCTTAGAGTTCTGAGACTGAGATAACTGATCTCCAGGCTCCTGCCTGATACCTAAGGAAGAAATCTGCTCTGCTGGTATCCCCTTAGAACTCAGGACCCTGCTTTTATGAAGCTGCCTCCCAACCTCAGAATATATCTATCACAAAGGACAGATTGGAATTGGAAATAAAGGAAGATATCTTCCCCAAATCCCTCTCCTTTCCATTTAAAATGGAAGTATAATATACAATAGGCAAGTTGTAAATAAAACCTGAAAATTATTGAGACATAAAATAAGTTTGCAGTAAGTAGAAATACATACATGTTTAAAAATAGAGCTGTCTTAAGATCTATAAATTGCACTACTAGGTATTTACCCCAAAGATACAAATGTAGTGATCTGAAGGGGCACATGCACCCCAATGTTTATAGCAGCAATGTCTACAATAGCCAAACTATGGAAAGTACCTAAATGATCATCGACAGATGAATCAATAAAGAAGATGTGAGATAGTCTCTTTAATAAATGGTGCAGGGAAAATTGGACAGCTGTGTGTAGAAGAATGAAACTCAACCATTCTCTTACACCATACACAAAGATAAACTCGAAACAGATAAAAGACCTCAACGTGAGGGAGGAATCCATCAGAATCCTAGAGGAGAACATAGGCAGTAACTTCTTTAACATCAGCCACAGCAACTTCTTTCAAGATATGTCTCCAAAGGCAAAGAAAACAAAAGTGAAAATGAACTTTTGGGACTTCATCGAGATCAAAAGTCTGTATAGCCAAGGAAACAGTCAACAAAACAAAGAGGCAACCCATGGAATGGGAGAAGATATTCACAAATGACACTACAGACAAAGGGCTGATATCCAAGATCATAAAGAGCTCCTCAAACTCAACACACACACAAAACAGGCAGTCATGTCAAAAAATGGGCAGAAGACATGAACAGACACTTCTCCAAAGAAGACATACAAATGACTAACAGACACATGAAAAAATGTTCATCATCACTAGCCATCAGGGAGATTCAAATCAAAACCACATTGAGATACCACCTTACACCAGTTAGAATGGCCAAAATTAACAGGACAGGAAACAACAAGTGTTGGAGAAGATGTGGAGAAAGGAGAGCCCTCTTATACTATTGGTGGGAATGCAAGTTGGTGCAGCCACTTTGGAAAACAATGTGGAGATTCCTTAAGAAATTAAAAATAGAGCTACCCTATGACCCTGCAATTGCACTATTGGGTATTTACCCCAAAGATAGAGATGTAGTGAAAAGAAGGGCCATCTGTAACCCCGTGTTCATAGCAGTAATGGCCACAGTCACCAAACTGTGGAAAGAACCAAGATGCCCTTCAATGGATGAATGGATAAAGAATATGTGGAGTATGGGATGCCTGGGTGGCTCAGTTGGTTAAGCAACTGCCTTCGGCTCAGGTCATGATCCCGGCGCCCTGGGATCGAGTCCCACATCGGTCTCCTTGCTCAGCGGGGAGCCTGCTTCTCCCTCAGCCTCTGCCTGCCATTCTGTCTGCCTGTGCTCATTCTCTCTCTCTCTGACAAATAAATAAAATCTTAAAAAAAAAAAAAAAGAATATGTGGAGTATTATGCCTCCATCAGAAAGGATGAATACTCAACTTTTGTATCAACATGGATGGGACTGGAAGAGATTATGCTGAGTGAAATAAACCAAGCAGAGAGAGTCAATTATCATATGGTCTAGGTTATTTGTGGAGCAGAAGGAATAAGATGGAGGACATGGGGAGATGGAGAGGAGAAGGGAGTTGGGGGAAATTGGGAGGGGGAGACAAACCATGAGAGATTGTGGACTCTGAGGAACTAACTGAGGGTTCTGGGAGGGAGAGGGGTGGGAGGTTGGGTGAGCCTGGTGGTAGGTAATATGGAGGGCACATATTGCATGAAGCACTGGATGTGGTGCATAAACAATGAATTCTGGAACACTGAAAAGAAATTTAAAAAATGAATAAAAATTTTAAAAAATGAAACCATAACAGCTTTTAAAATAAAAGGCATGAATTAATATAATTTTAAACTTTTAAAAATGGCTATAGTAAAAGAAAGCAGAAAGTAATAAACTTGGCTCCTTAAAATTGAAAAAACTTCTTTATGCCAAAAATGTGTTAAACAAAATCAAAAGACAAATGGGTTTTACAAATGCATATAGCATATTTTCATTATCCATTCTGTTGATATACATTTGAGTTGCTTCCATTTTTTTTGCTATTATGAATAATGTGCTATGAACATTCTTACATAGGTTTTTATAGATATATGTTTTCATTTGTCTTGGGTATGTTCTGGGAGTAGAATTGCTGGGTTGTACAGTAACTCTGTTGAACATTTTGAGCAATTGCCAAACTGTTTTCCAAATTCATTACACCATTTTAGAATCCCAACAACAGTGTAGGAAGTATTGCTACATGCTACAACAAGGATGAACTCTAAAAACACTATATTAGGGAGGGGGTTGGGAGAGGGGGGTGGGGTTATGGATATTGGGGAGGGTATGTACTATGGTGAGTGCTGTGAAGTGTGTAAACCTGGCAATTCGCAGACCTGTACCCCTGGGGATAAAAATATATGTTTATAAAAAATAAAAAAAAATTATAAAAACACTATATTAAGTGAAAAAAGCCAGTCACAAAAGACCATATATTATATCATTCCGTTTATATTAAATGTTCAGAATAGGTAAATCCATGGAAATAGAAAACAGATTATTGGTTTCCAGGGGCTGGGGCAAGGGAATATTGAAGACTGAAAGCTAATGGAGAGAGGTTTCTTCTTAGGATGATGAAAATGTCTGAAATTAGACAGTGATAATAGTTTCAGTGAACTGTGCATTTTAAAATGGCATAGGGCTATCTGGGTGGCTCAGTCAGTTAAGTGTCTGACTTTAGGTCGGGTCATGATTTCAGAGTCCTAGGACAGAGCTCCTTGTTCAGCTCCCTGCTCAGTGAGGAGTCTGTTTCTCCCTCTCTTTCTCCCTCTGCCTCTATCCCCACTCACGTTCTCTCTTGCTCTCTCTCTCAAATAAATAAAATCTTTAAAAATAAATAAATAGGTCCATGTTATTGTAAGTAAATTATGTCTCAAAAAAACTATTATTTAAAAAAAAAAAGACAAATGGGGAACAGAGAGAATTCTTTTTTTTTTTTTAAAGATTTTATTTATTTGAGAGAGAGAGAGAGAGCATGAAAGGGGCGAGAGGCAGAGGGAGAAGCCCGCTCCCTGATGAGCAGAGGGCCTGATGTGGGACCCGATCCCAGGACTCCAGGATCATGACCTGAGCTGAAGGCAGTTGCCCAACCAACTGAGCCACCCAGGTGCCCAGAGAGAATTCTTTTTATCACAACACACATGATAGCGAAAATTTTTCCTCATTACGAGGAACTCATTCAGAAACATAGAGCCAGAGTAAACAATCTGAGAGGTGCCTGGGTGGCTCAGTCTGTTAAGCATCTGCCTTCAGCTCAGGTCATGATCTCTGGATCCTGGGATCGAGCCCTGCGTTAGGCTCCCTGCCCAGCAGGAAGGCGTCTTCGCCCTCTCCCTCTGATGCTCACCTGCTTGTGTTTTCTCTCTCTCTCTCTCAAGTGAATAAATAAAATATTAAAAAAAGAATAAATAATCAGAGTAGCATTATACTAGCAAACGTTTAACAGCTTATCAGAGGGGATCAACAGGGGCCTGGTGAGGGAAGACCTTTGTTTGCAAGGTTGGTTGATTTTTTTAAAGTTCTATTTATTTAAGTAATCTCTACACCCCACATATGGCTCAAACCCAGTACCCTGAGATGGAGATTGGCTCATACTCCTCCGACTGAGCCAGACAGATGCCTTTAGCGTTAAATTAATTTTGATGTAGTAAATATTCCTACGATGGCTACTTTCAAGCTTTTGTTAACAACATTGGATCCAGCACATGTTGCATTCAAGTGCAAATGGTCATGAAATATAAGTAAGAAATTTACAGAAATACAAATGGCATTGCTGAATCACACTTATAAATAAAGGAAGGCAAATTAAAACAGTGGTGAGATCATTTTTAAAAATCCCTTGCGGTTAAAAAGTTTTGAGAAAGGCCCTCTCATAGTCTTATATTTTGGTGGGAACATAAATTGTTTGAAGGACAGTTTAGCAAAATCTTTTAAAGTTAAACATGAGGGGCGCCTGGGTGGCTCAGTGGGTTAAAGCCTCTGCCTTCGGCTCAGGCCATGATCCCAGGGTCCTGGGATCGAGCCCCACATCGGGCTCTATGCTGAGCAGAGAGCCTGCTTCCCTTCCTCTCTCTCTGCCTGCCTCTCTGCCTAATTGTGATCTCTGTCTGTCAAATAAATAAATAAAATCTTTAAAGTTAAACATGAACAAGTCATTTGACCTAATAATTACACTGATAAAATAACTGTCCTGCTGACTACTTTCTAGGGAAACAGAAATTCTATATGCTCTTGGGGGAATATAAGATGTAAACATTTTGTCTTTTACCAAAAAGAATATAAATCCTCTAACAAAGTGGAAAAAAAAGGAAACATGGTTCACATAAAGTTATCGGTAATAATACAGGCCATGATGAAAAGCATGGACTTTTTATGAAATATCAGATATTTGTTTAATGTAGGAACAAGAAGGAAAAAAGTGAAAAATAATAACATAAAAATGATCTATCAGAAATTAATGCTGAACAATGGCAATAGTCATTTTTCTAAAAAATGGGAAGAAAATATCTAATCTACTTACTTGATGTAAAAAAATCCTGTTTATAATTAACATATGGGTAAGAAGCGAAGGAGCAATTATAATGGGGTGATTTTCAAAATAGTAACAGAGGGATTAGATTTATTAGGATCCCTATTGCTTGGAGAACGGTAACACATGCCTCGGTCAGCACAACTCACAAATGTAGTGCAATCCATTCCACTAATATTTATTAGTCTACTAACACAGCAGGTGAAAATCACAGCACCCAATAACTCTGAGGGACATAAAGATGAATGAGACATAATCCTTTGCTATAACTCAGCCTTGTACCATTCTTTGATTTTTTTAATAAAAAGTTTTTTTTTTCCTCTCCTTACTCCATCCATTCTTACCTTTCAAAACAATAAATTTGAGGGTAAAGACTATACTTGTTTTGTATTCCCCACAGCATCTGATATGATGACATTCCATCAATTCGCGTGTGGCATTCAATCGATATTTGTTGACAATGCTGTTACACTGACAACAATTTGAAAAAAATAGAATATTTTATAAGAATGCCACATTTGAACATACTCTGGAACTGTCATAACTTCCACAGTGACATGTTGTGTCTTTGTTTTTCTACTTGCCTACACATACCCTATCCTCGAGCATCCTGGCTGAAATGAAAACCAGTGTGCAACCTGATGAGGGTTCTCTCTTCTCAGTGGAGGATTTTGTTATTGATTTCTTTTTCCTTGCCACAGAGACAAAACTTCAGTCATTCATCTAAAATGAGGCAGGTTATCTCTGTTGATATGTCTTTCAGTTAGCATTCTGTGAGGGGGACATGGAAAATATATGTCCAGACTGTGTTCTGAATAAGAAGCAAGTACGGGCGAAAAGAGAGACAAATTTTAAGTGGCTACCATGCAACCAAATGGCACTCTAACCTTCTGATGAGGCAAAGGGATGAAGTTAAGTCTGATAATTTAGATAACTGATTTTCTTATATTTAACTTTTTAAAAAAATATTTTATTTATTTATTTGACAGACAGAGAGAGAGAGGTCACAAGTAGGCCGAGGCAGGCAGAGAGAGAGGGGGAAGCAGGCTCCCGGCCAAGCAGAGAGCCTGACGCGAGACTCGATCCCAGGACCCCGAGACTATGACCTGAACCGAAGGCAGAGGCTTAACCCACTGAGCCACCCAGGTGCCCTATATTTAACTTTCTATTGAAGCAGAAACTGGTATCTAACCCATCTTCCCAAGTGGCCTGGTTTGTTTAGGTAGTGTTTTAATAATGTGGTAAGACTTGATCAATGACTCATAATTTTATACTAGATCTATTATTCTTAATAAGACAGTTACTTTTTCAGTCTCTGCTAATAAAATCAGTAATCACTTTCTTTCAAGGTTAGATTTTGCTTTAAGTACAGCGTGACCAAATCTGTATTTGAGACCTATTTGTGGGGTTCAGAGTAACATAAAAGTTAAGAGCACAGCTCTGCCACTAAGCAGCCATTCCTCATACTGGTTATTTACCTTCCTTAATCCTCAGTGCTCTCATCTATAAAATGGGGATGATCATAATAGATGTCCTTTGTGCTCTTTTGAGAATTAAATGAGGTATATTATATGAACAATTATCTTCATTGCAAGAGTGAAATACCTGCTAACTCCGATTGGCCATTTTATAATGAACTGTAATGAAGGAGACACACAATTAAACTGCACTTGAATCAGTAGCAGTAAGTCATAACTGATTTTCCCTATTCTCAGTTAATAGGTTCTGACTGGAATAAAAACACTGAAGAAGGAGAGGACAATCTAGTCAACTCCTTTATTAGCTGATGAAGAAAGTGAAATGCAGGGAGGTGGAATGACTTGTTGGAGGTCATACAGCTGGTTGTGACACATTTTGGACCTGGATCTGGCTCTGTTCTCCAGGATTGGACCTCCCCATCGTACAGCACTAGTAGTTCAAAACTGCCAACGTCAGTTTCATCACCTAGACAGTGAGGTAAAGACTAACAGTATCTATCTGAGTTTGCGGAGATAAATTAATTACAGCTTGCAGATGTTAAAGAGTTGATAAGATGCAGCACCCCACTCCACTCTGGAGAAGAAAGGGTGAAAAAAAAAGAGGTGTTGTTCTTTCTGTATCTAAGAATGCTTTGAGAAACACTTCTTTTCAATCTTACCAAGTAGCACATTTGGGATATAATCATTTCTAAGTTTGTTCTTACAAAAGCTGCTTCTCTGGAAATAGGCTTTTGTCAAGGGGATTTTTTTTTTTATCAAGTTATAATTAGACTTCGCTTAATACACCCATAAATTTGCATCCCTTTGTGTATTGCACAGGTGTTCTGATACTCTCTTATTCCAACAGGCCAAGTGTTGAACAACCAAGAAAGCTTTTAGATGTTGGCAGAGAGGCACCTCCAGTCCTTTGATTTTCAGGATGGGAAATTGTGTAAGTCTCTAATTACCATAACATGTGGGAGAGATGGCTGTTGAGGCTTTCCATTTTCCTTTTGCCACACTGATTTAGACTAACATTCAGTAGCTCAAAATCCGGGATCCTAAACATGCACTTTCCCTGTAAGTATTTGTTTCTTACAACAAGTAATGGAGGGGAGAGGTAAAATGGAGGCAGGAAGCAGGCGACACATGGCAAAAGGGTTTTATAATCCACAGACAAAAAGAGCTCTGAAAGACATAATTTTTCAACGTTCTGTTTTTAAAGTTTACACAGGAAATCAAACTTAAAATGCGGTGGATATGGCTACCTCAGGAAAAATCAACTCCACCATGGTTAAGATAGCAACGCTGACAGATACTTAGGGGACACAAGCAGCAGGGCAGCCAGAGTGACATCCCTGCAGGAAAGCCCCCTTGGGTGGTAGCTGTCAGCAAGGTGTGTGTTAAGCCACCTACCTGGAGACTGACAGGGATACACTCCAACAAGCAGGATTATCAACCACTCACTCTGATGACAGCTTTTCTTTCTCTAGAGCTTAAAGTCTCAGGGGCAGAAAGAGTCGCACTTTAACAATTTCAAGTTGATTTAATACACAGGAACCAAAGAAGATGAGATTCAAAAATACCCTTGGCCCCTTTGGAATGGCAAAGAGAATTACAAAATGTCATCCTGGAGACTGAATCATTAGGTGCAATATTTAGATTTGCCCTCTGGAAAAGACTGGATGTTCCCTGACAGATGTTCAGTCATGGATGCAAATTGAAATGGGCAGTAAAATGCTGACTTTCAAAGAATCCTATGAACTTGACAAGGTACTAGTTATGTTCTTAAGTTGCCAAGAACAGCAGAGTCAGGAAAGAGTTAATTCTCTCCCTGTGGATCCCTTACTCAGGACCAACATGCTTGTCTTAGAACAAGGGAATTAAAAAACACCTAGATCTGTCTATTGTTTAGTCCACAGGAAAAAAAACGTTAATTTAAAATAGATTAATAGGTGAGCTTTTGCGAGATATTCTTTGCTCTGAAATTTTGAAATTTCAGAAATGAATAGGAAGCCCAGTTCTTAGTAATCCCTATAATGCGCTCTAGTTATAAAAATGAAGACTCAAATAGCCCTTTGGGAATTATGGTTCACATTAAGTGCCTCCAGTATTTTGAGACATGAGCCATACTACTGATATTGGATGTGTAGAATTCCCTTTGTAGCTCACATTCATATTCATGTTCAGGGCTTATAACACCATCATACAGCCAAACTGGGATCATGACCTGATTATCTAAGACTGCTTACCCTTACCTTTGGATTTATCTTTTATTTCTCAAGGGTAAGGGATACGATAAAGCCAGGGAAGGCATAAGGAATGTTCAGTATTGTAGAAAGCATGTATATGCTGGATACACTGGATAATCTTAATGTAATATAGGAACACATGAAGTCAGGCTTTGTTTACAAACTATAACTAATTTTCAGAAATACTCTCTTTCTCTACTTTTCCTCATTATTCCCATATTTTATCTTTGTTTCACAAATGCATCAATTATGATAGGAATCCCAGAACTGATTTGCCAAGTCTTTTAATCATAGGCAAAGGACATGAGAGCATTGAAATGATCAGTTTAATTATTTTGACTAATCCATTCTACATTAATTGATATGCTTTCTAAAAATGCTCCTTATATGGTTTCATATTTTTCTCTAAGGAATTGTTTAATCTGTCTGATTTAACAAAATGATATCTCTAAGAGTGTCTGTCAGTCTTTTCAGGTTTATTCTTACCAAACATGTGAAATATCACTTGCATCTCCCCTCTGTATGAGTGGGAATTCCTATTAACTGATCGTGTGGTTCCTTATCAAAGTTGAGTACTTTTCATTACACTTAAAGTATTGAAGGGTCATTGTTTGCTAAAAGTACAGAGGGGGGAAAAGCAAGTATCAATCATCTGACTCACTGAGAAAAATCAAAACAAAATAAACCCTAACTGATAAATGCATAGTATAATTGTGAGCACTATTTATTTTTTTATTAAATTGCAATGCAGAAAAAGGAGAAGTAGCTCTTGCTTTAAGTTATTCTGTGTAGTTTAGGCCTCAGTGGCCATAGGTTACTCTTCCTGTCTGGGAATGTCTACCACAAATGAACATATTTCCCTCAAAGTGCCATATGACACTTAATCCTTGTCTTTCTAGGATGGGATTGCTGCTGGTATTAGGGGCATTTGTCGCTTTACTCCTGCATCCATAGTCCTCTGGCTGTCTTCTGCACAGCTCAGCTAGCATAAGCTAAGAGAATGTAAATTTAAGTAAATTCAATTGTATTGGGGTGAGTGGGTGGTTTTAATGTACTTTTAGAACATGAATAAGCAGCTCTTGAAAATGCCACTCCATTGTTTCCTCTAACAATATCAACCAGATGGAAATAGAAAACAAATTTTATATATTATATATCCTAAACATTCCAACCATAATTTGAAATTAGCTTCTTTAAATTAATTCTCTGAAATTAATGTAACTAATAAAAACCTCAGGCCATTTTGAAAGGGAGTGGACTAAATGAGTGGTCTCTAAACTTTTTAGACTATGGCCCATATGCTATTATTTATTTAAAACTGTTATTGGTGTATTAACACTAATATAACAAGGACATCATAAAGCATGAAAATAGAAATTAAAAACTAAGGCAAAAAAAACCCCCCAGATATTTTCTTCCAGTACCACAATGGAGCGTACAAATACCACTCGGGGAACTACTGCAGTGTATTTTGTGAAAGGCTTGTTTTGTGAGAAAAAGGAGCTCTTTGGCTTAATGCTGGGTCATTATAGGACTTCTCAGAGTTTTCACTGTGCTACGGATGTAGGAAAGACATTAAGGTTCAAAGCCAGTGGCCAAGAAAGAATTCTTGAGAGGTCTTGGATGTAAAAAGGTGGTTTTATTAAAACACGGGGACAGGACCAGTGGACAGAAAGAGCTGCGTTGGGGTCACAAGGAGTGGCCCATTATAAACTTTCAAGACGAGAGGGGGTTAAGACTAGTTCAGTC
Source organism: Lutra lutra (assembly GCF_902655055.1). Taxonomy (NCBI): domain Eukaryota; kingdom Metazoa; phylum Chordata; class Mammalia; order Carnivora; family Mustelidae; genus Lutra; species Lutra lutra. The sequence continues at coordinate 45,924,198 of NC_062283.1, read as the reverse complement.
TCTAAGAAATTTTGGAAGCAAGGTTTCCAGGACTTTGAAGGGCTAGCTATTTCGGGAAAAGGTAATTTATTACTGTTTAATAAAACCTTAGTCATTAGACCCTTCAGATGTATATTGGTGGGTCATATCATATGCTTGGGGGATGATTGCCAATACGTATCTTGGGGAGTTGAGATAAAGGAAGTTTCCAAAGGAATTTCTATGTGTTAAAGTAAACTTACAGGATCCTGGGTATCAGGCTAAGATTGCCTTTTGCCCTTAGCCAAGTATTAACATTGAGGCAGCTGAGTTCCTAGAGGAATGTCCCTCTGCCTGTTTCAAGGACTTGTCAAGGGGCTGTAAGTTGTAAGGAAATTTAATTTTTCTTTTGTCTTTGTTTCCCACATCACTATGTATACTTGAATTCCTAAAAGGAGAGCAGAGTACTATATAATATTTTTTTAAAAAGCTGAAGTCCGAGAGACCTGGATTCCAGATTTACCCACTACTCTCAAACTATTTCACTTTTGACTGATTATTTAAATTCTCTGATCTTCAGTTTCCCGATCTAACTTAGCTGAGGGCCTGGCACAGAGTAAGCACTCAGTAGAGGTGAGTTACTTTCAACACACTCTTTTTGTAGGCCACCTTATGGCACCAGTATGCTCTGGAACACACTTTCGGAAATGTTCCAGATTAGACTATTCATTCACTGATAATGTTTTATTAGTTTATTTTTTCAGTTTGACAAATACTTACTGACTAGCTCCTTATAGTCATAGTTATAGTAGTAGGTTCAGGGTAATAGCTTAGATGAATATTCTGAAGAACTTTGAAATCATTTTCAATTCAGCCAAAACATGAGAGCCTCCTATATGCCAGGCAATGTGTGCCTCTCCACAGATATGGTGATGGCCAAGGCAGATGTGATAGCTACCTTCACAGAGCTGACTGTCTGAGGGAAGGACTGAGGCAATAAATGGCCAACATTTAAAAGATAAATACAAAAAAAAAGATGAATACAAAATAGTGTGAGCTGCCAGAGGGTGGATAAGGTGGGGCAGCAGGATCAGGTGGGGTCTTCCCATGTCAGGTTTGCACTTTGCTTTAAGCAGTCTGTAGCTCATACTAAGAGACACAGGAAGCCATTTTCAAGCACACAGTCATGAAATGACTAAATACTGGAAAAGACAAAGTGAGCGTGTCAGTGGAAATAAACAAAGAACCCCTTGAACCGAGTAACCGCTAATCATTGTATGGAATGGTAGGCAATTTACGTCACACACAGGCATCTCCATCCCTATTTATCTCATTCCTAGTAATCAATAAATTCCATTGCCTCTTCATAAAATGTTGACTTTATAGTCTTTCATGTAGCATAAATTTATCCAGACTCTAATCAATTTTCCATTTCTGTGAAGAATTTTTTAATGTGCGACAAATGCGTTTGTGTTCTCCAGTGCTGGCAGGTGCATCACATTAGCGCAGCTCTTAAACTGACCAAGCATAACCTGCTAGGTGTGGTAGCATCTGACGGTATTCATTTGATATGAAAAAATGGACTCTATGTGGAAGGTCCTGGACTGACAGACCTGCAAAGTTCAATTCTCTGGTGAGCAATGGGATAAACTGCAGAGGTTTCCATTTCCACAAATGTCTATAAAATCAATTTGCCATAAATACATTCAGGAGAGACAGTTCTACTCCTGTGCATAGTCTATCCATTTTAAAGACATTTTTAATAGGCAGAAAATGCTCGTGTGGGGAGGAAAAATTCTGTGAGGTTGCTAAACAATGACAAAGGGCTGGAATGAACAAAAGGAACATTTGGCTTTTCCAGTTTAGTGTCCTACTGACAGTGTTCCAGAGGCAAACAGTTAGTATGAGTTTGATAGTGAATATTCTTTGTTCTTTGTTTAAAAGCAGACAATAATAGCTGCATGCCTTCCTAGGAATTGAGATTTGGAAATGTACAAACTAATTTGATTTTTCATTTAGTGTGATTATTAGAAATTGACTCGTGGGTACTTTTAATATAAGAGGTAAATGTTTCATAAGTAAGATATAAAATTTGCTTTCTTATTATTTTTCTAATTTGCAAAAATGTCGTTTTCATTTTGCTGCTTACTTTGATGTTTCTTTTACAATATTGGAACAACATTCATACCACACTTTCACTGGCTTGCAAAATATATTTTATAAAGTTGTAATTTATTAAATCTTCTAGACTGAAAGAAGAGAAATAAGATACAAGAAATCCTATACTTTTCCCTCTCTTTGAGAAGGAACCTAAGGGCTTATGAATAAAATCAGAAATATTTGAGGAAACCTAGCAGGATATAAAATTCAAGGAAACCTTGGCACTGACTATATCAGTAAGTATTAGGTTTAGCTACATGTAACAGATAATGAATAACAAAATAACAGAGGTTAAAGAAAAACAGATTAGTTCTCCTTCATTAACAAAAAGTGTGATGTTGGACAATCTCTGAATGGTAAGGTGGTTCTGCAGTTATCTGGGACTTAATTAAGCTTTTCCATCTTTTTGCTTCACATCCTTGCATGTATTTTCTATTCTCAAAGTTGCTTTATGACCCAAGATGACTTCTGGAATTCGAGTCATCTCATACACAATCTAGTCTTACAATGAACCTAAAAAAGAGCAAGGGTGGGCACCGTGCTACTCTTCAGGAGTCTTCCCAGAGGTCAGTACAATTCTCCAACACCCATCGTAATTGAGTCCCATGGCTGCACTCTGTTTTAAGGGAAGCTGGGACATTTTAGCTGGGCACATTACTGCCCCCAATACACTCAGGGATGTATTAATAAAAAAGGAGAGAATATATTGGCCAAGCAACTGGCAGAGTCTGCCAGAGCTAATATAATTCCCCAAGACAAAATACCTTACTATCTTGTTTTAATAGTGGTTTGTGTGTGTGTGTGTGTGTGTGTGTGCATAAATATAACTAAATCCAACACCACTCATTGGTAGGAAGCATAATGTTAGAGAAATGACAGAAGTAACTATAGATACCTAATGAAAGGCTTTGACCAGAAAATCTTTCCCAGATACACACACACACACACACACACACACACACACACAACACACACACACAGCTCATTTGCTTATGAACACAAAGTACCGGCAATAATTATTGGAACAATAACTGTAACTTTGCTCTGCAGGGACTGCTGCTTGCACAAATGGAAAAAAAAAGGTGTTAATTCAATGCAGTGGGTTGGATTGCAGGAGTCCATCAAAGCTGTTTTTCAAGAACATTTCAGTGTACAATAATACATATATTTATTTTAAGTGCTCCTTTTTTAGATGTGCCAATCTAACTTTTTTTCTTTACAGATGCTGATATAGAAAAAAAGGTGAAAGGCAGGGGGTGTGAACCTTCCCACTGAGCTAAAGGAGAGGCAATTCCCTCAGTTCTCAAGGAAGAAAAAATGCAGGACACTCAAAGGTTGCCTTCGACACAGGGTGAGAGGAATCACTTTCCTGAGTTATTGTATGGCCACAATCACGCCTGTCTCCTTGCCCCCTTCTGGGATCAGGTCTGATCTTTCAACATTTCTTTGTAACCAGGAGCTGGAAAATAGAGAATTTAAACATGGAGAGAAATGAGGGATATTGAGATGGGTTGAACAGCAGGGTAATCAAACAGCTGTTGAGTCGGAGAGAGAAAGCTGGATCATATCAGAGTGGATGCTATCAAAAGAGTTACGAGCTTACATGACAGAAAATTACATGTACTTGAAATATGCCATTACAAAATGCCAGCCTGACATTAAGCTGCTTTATAGAGGTAGCATGTCCTTAAATAGCCTGGTGATTATCTGTATCCCTGGAGCGCTGCTTTCCTACCTGACTTTGTAATACCCTGGCTTGTCTCTAATCACTGCAAAGAGTGTTACCAAGTTAGAAAAATTCTTAAAAGGAAATTAATTTTGATTTCCTTTGACATCCTAGAGAGTTTTCTTTCTAGCTAGGTTGGAGATCCAGCCTTCTTTCCCACAATGATGAGATGCAGGATGTCGCAGTTCTCTCTGAGGGTCAGAATCCTGGCTCGAGTGCTCTTAAAAAAACAAAAGCCTTTTCTTTGTGTCCAGTGATACATTAAGGAATTTATATGAATCATCTCATCTAATTCTCATGAATTCTGTAAGTCGGGTTCTATTATCAAACTCTGAACCTGCAGCATAGAGAAACCAAGTGACTTGCCCAAGGTCACTCTGAACACTGCTCAGCACGGGGACTGGGGATTTTAACCCAACCGAGCTGATTCTAGGCTCTTAGTCTGCATGTTTCACTACTTTCTTCAAAAGCTATGTTCCATTGACAGGCGCAGGCTGGGAGGATAAGGTAAATTAAGACAAATTTTAGAAAGGACACAGGCATTGAGAGAAAAAATAAAGTGTCCCCCATTTGTCTTTAAAATGATGTGGTTAAGGAAACAAGAAGCTTATGCCTGCATAGGAGGCAACAGGAAGTGTGAATGAAGAGCACAAATGTGGAAAGCAAAGCACTTTACAATGGAAGGCAGCTGCGAATTTTCCATTTGCAGTGTTTGTTTGTTTTGGCTCCTGTCATCACTGCCATGATTGCCCTGGGATGAATTTCCCAGTGGAAACATCAACAAGGTAGGAAACGTCATAATTATATTTCTTATTATCCCCCAAAGAATATATTATTATGGTAGATATGGCTATGATCTGAAAGAAAAGTGCTATGTAGCAAATACAACTGCTGTTAAAACTAGGTGATTTTTCACCCTCTGGTATTAACAAAATGGTAAAGATGAAAAAAGGAGTTTTTGGATATTATTCCCTGCCTTTTCTCACATGTATTTGTAACTGGGCAACAACTATGCTTATCGGTTTGCTCTACGCTTTTCTCTACTGAATAGCTACATATTCAGTAATGTTCTGGAGAATCTCCTGGAGGTGACTGGTAGCAGTGAATGGTCCAAGAAACGATATGGGGCACTACCTCACACTAGCTGGGGGAGTAAAGAAAGCCTTGATTCTTGCTGGATGCAAAGATTGCTCCTGAAGGGAGCGGACACTTTGAGTGGGCATTTTGTGACTGCTAATGGAATGTTGATATGCTAAACTATACTTCCTCGATCCCCAGCTTCTCTGGAGCTTTTGCTTGCCTGAGATGCCTGCAAATACTAGCCCTTTTGCTAGTTTTATATGGCAATAGAGAAGTGTAGGAAAATTAAGGTCCCGTAGGGCAACCCTCAACCAAAAGGAACCATGAATCAATGGTTAAATGCTTCTCTCTTTTGTTTGGCAGGCAATTTTTAGAATCGTTCTATACATTTCTTCATAAGATCAGAAAATTTTGTCATTTTAGACAGTTCCTCATAAGATCTCAGTAGAATGAAGCACAGCTGTTCACGCTTCAACCCCATAAGACACCTATGTATTGACTTTCTCCCCTTTCCTGTTTTAGTCCCTCCAAGTCCTCACTACACTCCTGTTTCTTGAGATCGTTTCCAAAATAAACTACTTCAATGCAATTCTTTATCCAGGTTCTGCTTTGATGGCGGATCTGGGTTAAGACAATGCAACATCGCCAAAGGAGCGATATTTATGGGCTGAAAGATAATGTGCGTGTATGGGGAGGGGGGTGCTTGTTTGGGGATGGTACTGGCATTTCACATGGCTTTCTCTCCTTTCCCAGATCCCTAAGTAGTGGAATCCTGGTCCACAGCCCTCTTCTCTTTATCTACACTTTCTCCTTAGACAATCTCCAGTTCTATAGTGTTACCCACCACCTCTACTTTGATGACTTTCCAAATTTTATCTTTAGTTGTGACATCTCCCATGAGCTTGAGTATCATTTACCTGTTTGCCTTCATAACTTCTCCATTTGGATATCTTAACAGGCATATTTCCCTTCATCTGTACACAATGGAACTCTTGTTTACCTCCCAATAATGCCCCATAAAAACCCTGTTATGCTCCTAATCCTCTTCATGGTGTCACAATCTACCCATAGTCCAAACAAATAAAATAAAAAAACCTAGATGTACTTGACTCAGCCTGTCCCACACACTTCCCAGAAAGTTCTGTCAGTTCTATCTCCAGAACAGATCTCAAGTTTATCCACTTATTTCCATCTCCACCGGCCATCACCCTGGTCTTAAGCAAAATTATCTTTTGTCAGGGTAACTGACAAAGCCTTCTAAAATTGATATACTGCAGTCAGAATGGTTTAAACAAATACATATATACCACTTGCCTCTTTAAAACTGTCCAATGGCTTCTTAGGGTACTGAGAAATCAAAGTTTAAGACCTTCCCATGTGCCTAAGATCCTTTATGATGTAGGCCCTGCTCATGAAAGATATGGTTTTCTCCCTTGTTCCCTTTTGCTCTGCTAGAATAGCACCTTTCATTCTTCAAAAAAAAAAAAAAAGCCTAGGTTCTAGCTCCTTCAGAGTCTTTCATTTTTCTGAAACTTCTGCTTGAATACTTGTTCTCCTGGTTTCATATGTCATATTTCTTATTTAGGCATTAGCACTAATCTCTACTCTTCTGGAGTCATTCATGTTATGAACGCCTGTCACCCTATACTCCTTATACTCCTGTTTATTTCCTTCATAATTCTTTCCATAAACTCTATTCTGTGTCTTGAGCCATTGTTACTTTCTTTTGATCTTCTCAGAAGGCAAGTTCCATTAGGGTAAGAATCTCAAATTGCTCTGGCACTTTTGTGGAATATACTAATGGAAGAGTTATTTTGAGGAATTCCTCTGGATGGGTGCATGTAGGAATTTCTTCTTGTCTACAATGAAAGGTAAATTTTGTCTAATATTTCCTGTCTCAGGAAATCTATAAATCTCTGCCTCTCTGGAGCCGTAATATGACCAAGAGATGGGAGTAAACAATTTTTTGTAAATATGGGAAGACATTCTTATAAATCTTCATTTCTTGGGGCGCCTGGGTGGTTCAGTTAAGTGTCTGAATCTTAATCTCAGTTCCGGTCTTGATCTCAGGGTCATGGGTTCAAGCCCCTCATTAAAAAACAAAAACAAAAACAAAAACAAAAACAACTTCATTTCTTATTTCATGTGATCAGTCTAATTTTCAACTAGGAAGAAAAACTGATGATTCATCCTTAGTAATCAAATTTTTTGTGATCAACTGCATTTTTCAATAGCTTTTACCTCAATAGAATGAATGGTTTTGTTTTTATCGGAACGGATAAAACTTCAATCCCATCTGGTGTATGATGCCTTTTTTATGATAAAAGTGGCTTGGCTACCTTCTAATATAAACGTGCCATACAGATAATGAAACTCATAGTATTTCTTAACTTCTCCTCCCCCAGCTACATAGAAATGCATTGTCTCAATTCCCTTAAAGATATATATGCCAAAAATTTCAATACCTTTTAGTCACAAATTCTTCTTTATTCTAGTTTCAATTTTCATGCCTGTTAAATCAGGGTGTGGCACTCCAGCTTTTTGATGAGTCGGCACAGGTTAGATCTCTTTGTTTCATTTTGTGCCTGGGACACAGTGACCTGTGCTCACTTTGATAACCTTGTGCTAGAATTTCATAATAAATACCACCAGCACCAGAAAAAACTTTGTTTTTAAAATTTAACTTAATTTTGAAAAATTTTTATGGTGAGGGGCACCTGGGTGGCTCAGTCAGTTGGGCGTCTGACTCTAGATTTTGGCTCAGATCATGATTTCAGGGTTGTGAGACAGAGCCCCTCCTTGGCTTCCCTGCTCAGAAGGGAGTCTGCTTGAGATTCTCTCTCTCCCTCTCCATCTGCCCCTCCCCCTCCAAATAAATAAATAAATCTTTAAAAAATTAAAAATAATTTATGGTGAAAATAAAAATGAAACAAGCCCAACCCTGAGTTGATAAAATAGTAATACTAAATACCTTTAATTATTTCCAGAAATATTTATAGGCATATTTATTTCTATATATCAAAGCTAACATTGCATTCTTAGGCAAGTTGCTTCTTAAACAAACTTATTTTACAGCATCTTGTACCTTTTTGTAATTTAGGATTTCCACATACTGGATTTTCCTAAGGAGAGGCACATGGATATTATTTGTGATTTTATTTCTTGCTATCTACTAAATGTGTCATGGGTTTTGTTATCTTTAAACAAAGAAGAAACTGGTCTACAACACACAGATATGTTAATATTATTTCCTCAGTTTGCCAAAATGAGAGAAAATATTTTGAATTTATGTTTTGCATCTGATTTTGCTTGTTACTCTCTAAGCATCAGAATGACTTTGAGATTTTTAGAATACGGAGATTTTCTGAAGTCTAACCTCAGGGTAAACACATTACCTCCTTTGAATTTCATAAGGGCTGTGAGAATTACCTGCTCAGTGATCAGTCTCACTAGTAAGTCTTCTCTCGCTTGATTTGAAAAGAACCAAGGAAAGGATTCAACCTATTTGATCAGTCACGGGCTGTCCTTGCTTCCTTCGCGTGACTTCTCTACTCCTCACCTCCTTTTCCCGGTGCACCATGCTTTCTCATCACATGATCTTACCGTCCGTGCAGAGGAATCCAGACCTCCCATATGGGCAGAGGCAGATGACATCTGTCTTGGATTTAGGAACACAGGTGGCACCGTCCCCACACGGGCTGTTTTCACAGGTAGCAAACTGGCACATCTTGCCTGCGTATAGCCTCGGACACTCACAAAACCAGTTTCCATGATCACTAAGAAGGAAAAAGGAAAGATAAAACCAATCAGAAAACAACTGATCTTTTATACACAGGCACACACACACACACACACACACACACACACACACACACACAAATAAAATGAAAATTGCAGCTTGTCTTCTCCCTTTCTCTCTCTGTTTTTCAACTTTAAAGTATTTCTCGCTGTGTACTTCACATTGAAAGCAGACTAGCAGCTTTATAGTTTGCCTGAGGCCATGAATTCTATTTTAAGCCATCTATTTTTATTTTTGATTTATCTCACCTTTATTTCACACTAGGTGCCTTTTTAGGACTTCATTAAATATGTGTGGCGCTGCCTCAGTAAAGTGCTTCAAATGTCGATTAGAAGAAAACATCTTAGGTGTAACACTCAGGAGAATTTCAAGCTGGGGATAAACTTCCTCTGCTGAGGACAAAGTCCTCCAAGAGCCACCTTTGAGGTAACTTGGCAAGAAAAGCACGGTGGGGAGCCAAAATAACTCAATACCTCCCTGGCTTCAAGTATGGCTTGGTGGCCCCAGGCTGAGAGCGTCTGTGGGAGAGGAGCTGAAACTATGCCCACCTGCTCACAAGCCTCCTCCGGAGGGGAAGGGGACTGGGAATCTGGTGTTTCTGCTTTCCCTGCATCTATCCCATCCTTTTAAAGTAAAGGTAACCCCAGCCTGCCTTTGTAGACTCATTCCTCCACCATTCCCAGTGCCCACTAACCTAGTAGCTGCTGGGGGGTTTGCCCATTCAGAGGGGAGAGCCTGGCAGAGGATAGATGACCAGTGCCTAGCGGTGCAAAGGCTCTGGGGCAGATAGATGGTCGATGATATTATTTGGTTACTAGATCTAACCATTACTCTGCAGTTATATGAGCCAGTGGATCTTAACCCCCTTTTTTTAATCTTCAAGCCAGTTTGAATGGGGGTTTTGTCACCTGCAGTTAAATGAATTCTATTTAATATTAATGCCCTTCCCTTCCCCTGTCTTCCCCTTTTTTGCTTTAGTCCACACACCTTGCCACATATGAATATTCAGGGTTTTTTCCTTCTGCTTACATCTAATCTTCTAAACATGACTGTTAACGCTTAAGGACAGGTGTCAGGACCGTCCCCCAGGTTAGGATGTCAGCGTCTTTGGTTTCACGACTCAGCCTCCCAATCTATTTGCAGATCTTGCCCATACCCCGGAATGTTCTTCTTGTCCTTCATATTCTTCTGGTCTCTTCATACCCTATTTCCATCTTTTAACCCCCTTAGTCCAAAATAAATTTACTTTCAGGAAAGTATCATACTAGTGAATACTCAATTTTGAAATATGAAGAGGTTCCCTTTCCAAAAATGTACATACTTTCCTATTAATTCTCTATATTAATGGGATGAAGCACTCTCGAGAGAATTTATATGTCAGAGAGCAGGTACATCTAGCTTTGGTGGGTAAGGCTTTGAGACCCTTGGATTTTATTGACACGTAAGGTGCTGAATGTGAGTGACCAGTAATTTACTCGTTTTATAACTTTCATGGCAACTCGCATAGCATTTTACACTTAGCAGACAGAGAATCTCACAGGTTTTGAGAGATGGGGGAAAAAAAAAACAAGGATCAATGTCACTAAGATGGTTATAAAGTGCTCTAAACAAACTCTTTTGTTATGGGGCTTACAAACCAGAATTTCAAGGACCCTTGACCTAACGCTGTTTCTTCTTGCCTGAGAACAGTGGTAAAAGCATAGCCAGACCACCTGGCAGGGACAGAGAGATACCTTCTGGTGTGACTTAAAGTGTTAGGTAGGAACTTAATGTTGTTTGGGGCCACGGATAAATCCCATGTAATTTCACCTCCATTCACTTAACTTGGAATTGGAAGTTCAGTATTAAGCACCTGTATTCTGGGATGAAGTCCTGGAGTATAACACTCTTGAAGCTGCATTCTGGAAGGGCCAAATTCATCTTTTTATAGTAAAGGAGAATGCCACATATATGAAAGTCAAACGAATCTAAATATTGATTGATTTAAGTGCTTGAATCATATAGACCTAACCAGATTTGAAATGCAGGAAAGATGCTTTTCTGTTATAAACTGGGGAAAGCACTAATTTTAATCATATCCTATTGATCAATCAAGCCTCATTTCCTTTTTGCTTTCATCAGGTGTTGGAAGAAGTTGGTTGTTATAAATTCATGTGGAGATGACTAACCGCGTGCATCTGCACATCAGCAGGCAGCTAGAGCAGGGAGAGAAATTAAATTCTAGAAAAATGCTCCATGAAGGGGGAAGATCTTCTCATCTGGCTGACCATGAGCAAGTGCCCAAAGCCCTCTTGACCATCTTGACTTTCCATTAGGAAGAGTCAGTGTTAACCAACTAAAATTTTGCCAGATGATGAGACTTCTGTATATTTCACTTCAATTGTACCTTCGAGTTCCAAAATATTTCCTGGAGTGCTCAATATTTCACCTGTAGTTTTAATAAAATCTATTTTTGCTACCAGCTGTATTACCTGGACCAAAAGTTTCTCCTTTTCAGATCTTGCCAAAGATTGTATTACGAAATCTCAACTTCTACAAAAGCTGCAAGTCAGCTGAGTCTGTTGTCACTTAACTCTAATGACAGCTCTCCACACCCTGAAGCAAACAGCAGTGTTGACCAAGAAAGTAAGTGTCCTGAGGCTGTCCTAGGTGACAGTCCATTGTTTGGAAACAATGATTAATACGATGTCACCCTCCTTGACTCAGTTTACTTTAAATGTTGTAACATCTCTGTGAGTGTACTGGATACTGTTTGATTAGTTACGGGAGAATAGATTTACATGCAGTCCACTTTTTTAATTTGAAAAAGTTGTCAAAATCTTACCCTTCACAGATCTGGAACCATATGGAAAAATGTTTTGCAAAGCCTCCTCTGAGGAAGTCAGGGCACTTTTCAGAATTAAAAGTAGGTCTGAGAGAGAACCCAGGTATTGGTGACGTTATTACCTGTAAACCATAACCCCGTATTTATTGCCAACTGCTGTCAACCAGTATTGGCTGTGCACCTATGTTATGGACAGAGTCACTTGCCACGGAGTTCAGAAGACTTAATTCTGCTCTTGTTTGGGAAGACAACATAAGGGCATGAACGGATCCTTATAAGACACAGCGTAGGTATATGAAAAGGGAATTTAGGCAGTGGGCAAGGATTTTAAGGCCTTAGCTCTGTGATACATGGATTCAAATGCCAGTGGCTTCTAAAAGCTTCTCTGAGGACTGGCACCACAGAATGTTACCTGTGAATCATTCACGTGGCTTTTAAAATGCAGATTCCCCAGCTGCCCTTGCCTTCTGAGATTTTGATTTAGGAAATCAAGGGTGAGGCCCAAGATTCTGTGTTTTCAAGATGTCACCATGTGATCCTCTTGCATAGCCTACTTTGTGCAAAAGCCAGCTCCCCTGAGACAAATTTTCTCACCAGAATGAAAGGTTGGTGGGCATGAGTTACTATTGTGTCTAGCAGGAAGCCAGGGCATTATAATTTTCTCTTTTCAGGCTACATTTTAGCCTTTGACTAATGTACAATATCTGAAAATACAATATTTATCCATTAAGATAAAGATTAGAGGGTTTTTATTTTACTAGGGCCATATATGGTCTACTGGATGTATATTACACTTAGCAACATAAAGTAGGAAAACATTCAGTCAGTCATTTTAAAGCTTAGTTAAAAAAGTGCTACCTATATAAGTGTATGCAAACATCTGTTTATTTTGGCACTGTAACCATTATAGCATATTCAATTACAAGTCACAATATGGTTAGTGTATCAGATGACTGTCATTAAGTTTCTACGGGTATTAAAAATTATCTTTAGAAAATTTAGTTGATTAAAAAAATCAAAGATGCTGGCTTGAAAAGGATGCCTCTATTTACATAACAGCCAGATGCCTGAAAATGTTCTAGAACTAAAAGGACTCCTGCATGTATTAACTTAAAAAAAATAAATAACTCTTCCTGCACCCTTTGTGTCTAATGGATCATTAGCGCGTTTCAAAGTTGACCACCCACAGTGTCAAGAGAGGGAGATTCTCAGCAGGAAAGTGAGCAGAAATGAGTCCTTATGAATAATGTCTCTACATACTTCTAAAAAATAAAAATTACTATTGGCAGAAATAACCCATCTCTATGTATAGGCTCTTCTATTTATAGTACCACAGCACTGGCTTAAGAATGTAAATGAGATCCCAAGTAGCTGTGGTTCAAGTGGAACTTTCATTCCTTTTTCATGAATTTCACACCACACAGTAAGAGTCTGCTGATTACCAAGCAAAACCCACCAGCCTCCCCACCTCCACCTCTAGTCTTCCTTACAATTTTTGAATTCTTTTCAAGTGAGTTGTCAGCTGTGCTTGGAGACTCCACTGTCACCTCATCCACAGATAGTCTGTCTCTAGGACAGAGCTGCCTCAAAGGATGTTATTTCTTGCTGTAAATTTCTTTGACATTTTTCATTTTTTTCTTTTTGAAAGTAGCCAAACGTGAATATAACAGAAAAAAATGCAAAACCAAAATTATCTTAAGGTGGCCTAGAAAGTGAACTTAAGAAAACAAAGTCTATATAATACACCCACGAAGGGAGAGCTCAAGGGAAATGTCCTTCAGCTTCAAGGAACTTTCTTCTTTATGTGAAAAGATTTTATTAAATGTAGAAACAAAGAAGATAAAAAAGGATATGAGCAATAATAAAAGTTAGAGAATTACATGTGAAGAGGTGATATAAAAAAAGAGGGATAATTCACAACAATATAATTTTTTTTGTCTTTTCTTGCTCTAGGATCTGTCCAATCCAATCCTGTGCATATTTTGTGAAGGAAGATTGAATTTATGTTATAATTTCTCTCTCTTTCCCCCTCTCTCCCTCCTGCTTTCTCTTAAAGCCATGGTTCACTTTATAAAAACTTCTTCATTGGTAGAGAAGGATGATCAGAAATTTCCTTCCCAGCAAGAGCCATCCTTTTCATTCCTTTTGCCATGGGACCTACTAGTTCTTAGGAAATGGAGATAAAGCTTTTCTTCTAAGAGAGGAGCCTCAGAAAATATCAAACCCCAAATGGGAGCTATCACGGTACAAGTGGCCATAATCTAAAGAACTTAAATGAGAGATGCAGGAGAATGTGCCAGCAGTGATCAGCTGCTCATTAGATCATAGGTAAAGGAGGTGGGCAAAGATGAAACATACAATTAATTGAATCTGAATCAGTTAATTGTGGGATAAGAGCAAACAGAAAAGAGTCTGGTACAAAGAGAAGTGGGTTGGGGAAAAAAAGGATGAGGTAGAGGTTACCAGTGAGTGAGAAAATAAAAGAATGCATTCATGATTGTTGAATGACTGTCTCATTTCACGTGTCTAAAATTACCCCCCAATTAGAAACATATCTCAGGGTTTTTTAAGATTAGACTTTGTGACCCAGCAACAATTCCATAACAGATTTTCTTACTCCATGTTCATTGCAAAATTAGCCAGTCTCCAGTCCCTTGCACTGGAAGGGCAATTTGGGCAAGATTTAATATAACAGAATCAGTAAATGCAGTGCTTATGAAGCTCTGGAGTTCTCAGATAATTTCCTGTGAAGATAATGTGCCTATTTGGAGGCTATTTCAGGCTGGAAGAGTTGGTATAAGCTTTTAAAATGCTATTTTAACTCCTACTAAAAAGAAACAAAAATTCTCTTAAAATATTTAAGCCAACAAAGTGCTGTTTCACCCATTCCCTTGACCTCACTAATGTTCACATACACACAATTTCTACTCAGCTGTTTCCATGGTGAATTCAGCTGTTGCCAGGGAGGTGGAAACAGTGCTGGCGGCGTTGACGATTGCTCTTTTCTGATATTAAGAAATATTTACAAAATTGCTGGGGGAGGGATTTATTCCTCACACACATAGGAATAGCAAATAACTCCCTAGAAAGACACATGTTTATAAACATGGAAACATTCTTTATGAACATTGTTATATTCCTATGTTGAATTTGCAACAAAAAATTTAATTTATCCCACTTTCTCACTTTCACCAAATGTTTGATGCTATAATTTTGCATGGGGAAAAACCAAGAAATTCAGAGGACTTCTTGCCTCTAAATATGTTGATGCATCAGACTTGCTCTCAAACTACAGGAAAAGGGGGGAGATATGGAACTGTTCCAAACATCCTAATACATGGTCGATGTCCTGAATAATATAGATCAGAGATTAGTGACTAGAAGATGTTTAATGCCTACCCCTTGAACCATGTGGTATATTTAGCTTATAGTGCTGAGGTCCAGATATAAGGTTTGCTATACAATTATAGGGAACAGGGCACCTGGGTGACTCAGTTGGTTAAACCCCTGCCTTTGGCTCAGATCATAATCCCAGGGTTCTGGAATTGAGTTCTAAGTCAGGCTTCCTGCTCTGCAGGGAGTATACTTCTCCCTCTGCCCCTCCCCGTACTCATTCTCTCTCTCTCAAATAAAAATCTTTAAAAAAAGAACAATTATAGGGAACAATATAAAATTTGTCACTCAACATTTACGTATCATACACGAGATAATTTCCTCAGTCCCAAACCCAGTTCAGACCTTCAAGTCATCCAGCTTCCTCCCTGTAGCATAGACTACACATTTGTGTTAGTCCAGGTAACAGTCCCAAATCATTTGTCAAAAAGTTTGTACTAATTTTGGCTTTTACTCCTTTCCTCCTACAAAACTGGTTGTTAAGATCTTTTCCAAGCTCTAAGCCTTATGTCCCACATTCTTGTGAGATGACTTCCTTTCACACTCTACGGATAAAATTGCAGTCATCAACATTAACCCTTGACTTCCCACCTCATTTCTTCTTGTTTCTCCTTCTTTCTTTTTACCCTATTGCAGGCTTTTGGGCAGAGAAATAATCATACTGTGTTTTAGAATTATCATTCTGAGGCTATGGTGTGGAAAATGTGCTGGAAGGACACTGAGAAAAGAAGGGATGCCCTTTCTTCTCTGCTTTCTCCTGTTGGGGACATATGCAAGAAACCCAGTGGTGCTTGCCCCCAGCAAGTTTCAGCAGCATCTCCTCAGGTGAATTCCCAGTAAGTCCATGCTCCCGCTGGGTTTCCTGTGAGACTCAGGTGTTCCAGTGGGTGGATTCTCAGCAAGTTTCATAGTGCCTTCAAGAGTGGCTTTCCAGAAAGTTCTGCTGGTTCTCTAGTGGGTGGCTTTTAACAGCATTTCACAGCCCCCCCCCCCCCCCCCCAGTGGGCAAAGTTCTAGTAAGTTTAGCAGCAGCCTTGTGGGTGGTTTCTCAGGGAGGTCCTTAACATCCCAGGAGATGGCTTTCCCATGAAGTTCCCCATGAGTTTCAGCAATACCCCAGCAGGTGGCTGCCTAGCGAGTTTCTTCAGCCCCTCAGTGAATAGCTTCCTCTTTCCCAGTCCTGGTCTGTGGCATCTTAGTGAACTTTTCTATATCCAGTGACCACATGGTCTCTAAAGTAGTGTAAGTATAGTGTGTGTGTGTGTGTGTCTTCAAAATTTATTCTCTTTTTGAGTATTCTTCCCCAGCCCTAAAGGTAAGGATTGCTCCCTACATTTGGTATATCTAAACTCTTAAGGTATTCTTTGCCACTTAGGAGTTAATCCTGTTACTAGTTAATAATTCTTCATATTAAATATTCCTAAATTACTGTGTGGCTTCTGTCTCCTGACTGGACCTTGAATTATATTCAGATAAGGCAGCTGGGAGGAGGTTATCAATGAAATCCAAGTAGAAGTGAAATAAAATCAATGGAAGCAGGCATGGAGAGAAATGATTTAATAGATGTTTAGAGGAAAAATATCTATTCAACTTGATGGTTGGTTTCTGGTTTGGATAACAATAGATTTTGATGCCATTTTTAGAATTGAAGAACATGAATTTGGAAAGTAGGAGGAGAATATGATGAGCTAATTATACACATATTTGAAGCATCCATGGTATCTTAGTGAATATGTTAGGTAGTGTCAAAATAAGTTATGACTGTAAAAAATAATTTAGTTTTGATTATAATTAAGAGAACCTATGGATTATTATGCTAGTTAGGGTTGGGGGAAGAGGCACCTGAAGGAAAATCAACTTTGACTCAAATACCTAAAGAATTTAAAGTGCTGGACCAGCTACTTACCATACAATAAAATCAGAAAGGCTGCATTAAAAGTATTTACCATTATACTTTTGTTATCACCACATGGAAAGATGCCCATGTATGTGGAAACATGGTATGGCAAAGCTCTTTTTAGGCTTAAGTGAATATTCTTTTTCTTTTTTTTTTTTTTGAATATTCTTTTATTAATATAACTGTCATACATTCCATAGCTGTTCTTCTTAAGGACAATTTGGTTAGTGGGGCGCCTGGGTGGCTCAGTGGGTTAAGGACAATTTGGATAGCTTTGTGGGCACAGTTGAGATGCTAAGTGTATGAAAGAGAGCTTACTGGACAGAACGCATCCCAGCTCATTTTCATGCAAAACTGTTCATGATGATGATGATGATGATGATGATGATAATTCTTTATAAAGTGAAATATGATGATGGTGGTGATAATTCATTATAAAATGAAACATCTTTGATGAGTACTAAATTGGACAGGATGTCAGGGCAACAGGAGTAAACAGGGGCTATCCCAAACAAAATATAGTCTCTGTCTGGGGTCAAATATTTCCCCTTAGTCTATTGTTATGCTGAGTGTACTAATTAAATATAAGGAACTCCCACCTAAAACTAATTCTGAAGTAGAAAGGCAATTATTTTATCTTGTTTCCTGCATTATTTGGAAACTTATTCTATTAGAGTTCAAATTTACACATATTCAGGGCATGATCTTGGAAGGACATTTTCTGTTAAGCTGATACAATTGAGATACAAAGCTCAGAGAACTGAAAACAGCTTTCCTAAAAAAAGAACTACTGATAATAAATCACTGCTTTGCTATCTTTGATATGTGGTCTTCTCTCTCTCTCTTTCTTTTTTTCTTTAATCCTGAAAGGGATAATTTGAGTTTTAAATACAAGAGGTTGAAAGTAGCTTCAGGCTTTTTCAATTAAAAGTTTAAATTTTTGACTTCTTTGCACTGGAAAAGATTAAATTCCTTCTTGGAATTGGTTGACATGATGTTAAAATGGACCGTGCTATTTCTTTGAAAACCATGTACAATGACCAGCCTTCATCAAAAGGTGTTTCCGCTGGAGGCCAGCTTCTCAGTTCAGTGACCTTATGGAAGGTAAAGGACAGTTTTAAAAGCATTTATACCTAGTTAACATTTTTTTTTGACACTCTATTAGATGTGACAATTTTCTTTTACATTAAATGGATAAAAAAAGAGAAATAGTCAACTTTTCCTGCTGTTTCCATAGTTTCAATTAGTTTCTTTCCCCTCAATTGCTCTATCAGATGGGCTAGGTAAGATTTCACTATTTGGGGGATCATTTTAAGCCTCTTTTCCAGCAGTTTGTTATTTTTAAAGCTCCAATGATTCACCATAAAATGCATCTCCATCTGCAGGAAGCAATTCTTAAATTGCTTCACTCAACAAATCTGAAACTGCTAGGCTCACTATAGCACAGAAATAGAACTGGTTTGGAAGGGGATTACCTATTGGGTTCAGAAAACCTTCTTCTGAGACAGGTTATAGCATGGAACAGGTCTCTGAATACCAGAGGCAACTTTAAATTTTTTTTTAGTAAGAATCATTTGAAGTTTTGTTTCGTGGATTTCAACTGTTTCCTGGAAAAAAAAAAAACACCTATATTTCTTGGTAACTAACATTATGAGTTGTTGCGAACTCTACAATCAGTTAAAACGGAATTAAAATTTTCTCTGCAACTTAAAATTGTATTTGAACTGATACATGTTTAAATACCCTTTTCTCAGAATTTATTAAATCTTAACTTGAATTCAGTTCTTTTCTAGAAAATTTTTTACTTAAATTCAATGCAGTTAACAAATAGTGTATTATTAGTTTCAGAGGCAGAATTTAGTGATTCATCAGTAGCATATAACACCCAGTGCTCCTTACATTAAGTGCCGTCCTTGATGCCCATCACCCAGTTACCCCATCCCCCCATGCACCTCCTCTCCAGTAGTCCTCAACTTGTTTCCCATAGTTAGGTGTCTTGAATTCAGTTCTTAATTCATTTCATTTAAAATTAATCTCTTTCCTTCTCCCTCCATGGCACATATATGCAAAATACTAGACCTTAGCACAAGGAGTTATTACACAATAGAATTGAATTTTTGACAGGTTTTATTCACACTAACCTGTAAAATAGGGCAGAAAATCTTAGTTGTTTTCAATCTAATTAAAGTAAAATAGAAACCAACAATGCAGGTCAAAGGACAGAGAGTTGTTTGCCAGTTTAATCTTATGTAGGAAGCTACTGCTATCCTTGGGATTTAGTAAGGTTGAGTATTCTATAGGATTTTCAAACACAGGACACAATGTGTCTTAATCCTACGTCAACATTTCCCTGAAATGCTAAGCCTTTCACATAGAAAGTAGAGGTACAGTAGACCTTTTAATTAAAAAACCCTGCAGTTATTTTCAACCTCTGATATTGAAAATCAAGTTATTGATTTTGCTGTTCTGAAAAAGAACGAAAAAGAATTTGCTAATCTGGAAGTTATTCAGACTCATTTCTTATCAAAAGTATTGTTGGCGATTATCCCAATTCCTTCAGGAAACCTTTAGATATGAAGGCATGTGATAGTGCGTAAGACAGACTATTTAAGGGATACCTTGTTTTATTACAAAAAGTGTCACTCAAGTCTCCAATAAATAGCTTCGTACAAATATTTTGCAGAGATACCATTTGCCAAAAGCAACGTTTTTATACTGTGTTTAGTTTTGCACTAAAGTCCCTTGAAGGTGTTCCATAGCCTTCCTTCATGAGGGGCAAAGGGTCACTTTGGCATGACTCAACTAGCACCTTGAATCAATCCTTCCTTCCTTCCTTTTTTCTTTCTTTTTTTAAAGATTTTATTTATTTATTTGACAGAGAGAGAGAGTACAAGTGGGGGGAGTGGCAGGGAGAGGGAGAAGCAGGCTCCTGCTGAGCAGAGAGCCCAATGTGGTGCTCTATCCCAGGTTCCCGGAATCATGACCTGATCCAAAGACAGATGCTTAACTGACTGAGCCACCCAGGCGTCCCTCATTCATTTGTTTTCAATAAACATTTACTGGATTTCTCTGTGCCAGGCACTGCTAGGCACTGTGACACTGTGGTGAATAAAATAGATACAGTCCCATTTTGTATTAAATTTACAATCTGAATGGGGAGATAGGAATTAAACAACTGGGTATAAAATGACAAATTATGTTAAGCGCTAAGAAAGAATATCACACGGTGCTACAGGAGAGGAGAGCAGGGGGATTCTTTTAGACGGTGGGCAGAGGGGAATTTTCAGTGGGATTAGTAATTAGACTGAAATATGAAAAAATGAGAAATTGGGCTAAGTGAAGAGCAGGTAGTGTTTCGAACAGTGAGCAACATGTATGAAGGCCAGGATATGAGAGAAAGCCTGACACATCACAGGATTCAAAAATAACCATTATGCCTAGAAAAAGGAGAGGATTTGAAGAACTAGGCACAGGCTATGATCATGCAATGATGTCTCTGATTTTATATCAAAATATATTCAATATTTCAGCTATACATAACAGTGTGATTTTCTATCCTTGATCAAGGAAAACTGTAAAAAGATTCCTACTATACATGATAACATAGTGTTCACCTTTCTTGGTTCGATAGCCTCATTTAGGCAGTAGTCAATTATACTACTCCTTAGCTTTTAAAATGATGGCTTCTTACTACATTTGGAATAAAATCCAACTTTTTTTCTTTTTCTTTTTTTTTTTTTTACGAAGGCCCACAGTGCTGGATGTGCTCTGGCCCTTGGTTTCCTGTCTCACTCGTCTCTTTCTACTTAATCACTATGCTCCTGCTTCACTTGCCCTTAATATAGCATGTCAGATACCTGGGCTCAACTGACTTCAGATGTGGCTATACTGGGCAGTTCCCAGGGAACTTGGGACTTAACAGACTCTACTTTTCACCATAAGAAGAATATAAATCACTTTTGCCTTGGACCCAGGACCTCTCACAGGCCCCTTTACCCCCGTGCACACATGGCCTAAAAGAGCAAGGTTAATGCCCCAGGGGACAACCTCAAAAAAGTGGTGGTCAGAATGCTTCTGCCTTTCACCCTTTGGGTGAATATTCTTTGCAGACCATCTGTAGACTTTTCAAGAGGTTCCTGAAGAACTGAGCCCTGCAGAGCAGTGACTTGATAATGTCCCCTTCCACTGACTTCCCCCTTGTTTTTTCTATCCCCAGGCCTTTACTTGCTCTTTGGGATCACTTCCAAAAAATTGCTTGTACCTAAGCCTGTGGTACAACCTGTATTTTGGGGGAACCCGAGCTTTGGTCCCGATCTTTCCATTTTGCAAACCTGCTATATTTCCTCCTCATTTAAGCCCTTTGTACTCTGCCTAGAACCCTTCTTCCCTTTTGTATGATTTTTGCATGGCTGATGCCTTCTCATCATTAAGTTCTAGCTGACATGTTATTCCTAAAAGGAGCCTATCCTTGAAACTAATATTGCCGCCAGACTGTTCACCTCTATCATTACTCTTTGTATGTTTATTACAACTAATCACTTTTGAAATGTTGCTATTTATTTTCTTATAAATTTATTTGATTGCTCATTTACTGCCCACTACCTAGAATGTATGCATCAGGAGAGTAGAATCTTAAGTATGCAACAGAGATTTGTATTCTCAGAGCCTAGAAGAGTGGCCGGCATATAATGGTTACCCAATAAATGTGTGTTGAAGGAATTAGCAAAATAATTCCATGTGTTTACAGGGTGAGATAATAAAACATAGAATGTAATTTTTTTTTTTTAGAGGACATATACTGAAACAATCTCTTAAGGTGCCCTTACTACTGAAGAGCTATATGTAAAATTTCTTTAAGGTAAACGAAAAGAAGACAAAAATATCCTGAGTTTTTAAATGGAGCTCTCTTTACTGACAACTTTCCACTTATTTTTAGTTTTACTAATAAAACCCCCTGACTGGATAGTGATTACTTTTGTGGGCGAAAAAATGGAATGGACTGGGAGGTGGCAGAAGGGAGGAGCATTCTTTGGTGTTGAAATACTTAATATCCTGAGCTGGGTTGTGGTTAAATGGGTGTATAATATCTTTAAATATATATATTTAAAAACTCTTGGCTTAGTTTCATTCCTAGAAAGCAAAAATATAAACCAGTTTTGCAAGCATTTAGAATGCAAAACCTTCTTTCATGTCAAGTTTGTTTTTTGGATAGTCCATCGAATTCTGGTTTTTGAAATTTTAGGTGGGTCAATAAAGAATACTTTGGACATATCTTCCATTTTTATTAAATTTGTATTTGCCTGTTCTCTCCATTTGGGAGACTCTCATGCTAAATTACATGACTAAATTAGCACCAATTTAAGTGTAGTTTCTAAATGGAAATCTAATATCCTCCAGTATCTTAGTCACAAGTTCTATGTTTTATAAATGGCAATTACGTTTTTTTGATAGTGCAGTGATGAGTCATATATTCCATGAGGCACTGAAAGTCCGGAAGTAATTCAGGAGCATTTGGGCGCGCCTCATGTGCCAGACAAGTAGGCTGCTGCTTTTGTAGTATGGGCTGAGAGGCTGGAAGTTCTCCAATCCAAAAGTAACTGCCCATTGTCCTGTGATGCTCCTTAAAAATCTATTTTCAGGGCGCCTGGGTGGCTCAGTGGGTTAAGCCGCTGCCTTCAGCTCAGGTCATGATCTCAGGGTCCTGGGATCGAGGCCCGCATCGGGCTCTCTGCTCAGCAGGGAGCCTGCTTCCCTCTCTCTCTCTCTCTGCCTGCCTCTCCGTCTACTTGTGATCTCTCTCTGTCAAATAAATAAATAAAAATCTTAAAAAAAAAATCTATTTTCAAGGCTCTGTTCTTTTTAGGTAGAGAATTACAGATTCTTCTCATACCTTAAGCACTACCTCAATGCCACCTTCTCAGTGATACCCATGGCCAGAACGAATTGCTTTTATTTATTTATTTATATTTACTTATTTATTTATTTTTATAATTTTTTAAAAGATTTTATTTATTTGACACAGAGATAGAGAGTACAAGTAGGCAGAGCAGCAGGCAGAGAGAGAGGGAGAAGCAGGCTCTCTGCTGAGCGAGGAACCCAATGTGGGACTTGATCCCAGGACACTGGGATCATGACCTGAGCTGAAGGCAGCTGCTTAACCAACTGAGCCACACAGGAGCCCCTAATTTCTTTTATTTTTGACACACTGATGACATTCACTTACCCATTCAGACATTCAGTAATATGTATGAAATCCTGGCATGATTCAGGCATAGAGTAGGCTTGAGGACAGACAAATAAGACATGACTACCTCTTAATAAGGTTTTAGTTTAGATTAGTAGTTCTTAGAATTAGTTTCTCATTAGAATTGCTATAGGAAAATGCAGATTTGCCAAAAATACAGATCCGCAAGCATGGGAAATAGGCATGTATATTTTTTACAAGTTTCTAGATGACTATGATACACATTTCTGGTGACCTGGTTTCCATTCTTCCACAATAGTTCCACTACAAGAACTTGACCCACTTTGGGAGTAAAAAGAGTCTTTATAGTGAACTGAATCTCTCCAACTTATTTTAGATGTAAGCATTGGTTATGATTGTACTGCCTGGAGGGAATATTCTTCTTCCAAAGTGAATGGTGGGTACTGATTGAGATATCAAATATTTGTTGAACACAAAATGAATGACTGACAATCTTTTCAAATTGAGCTGTCTTCAGATGAAACAGCTCTCATACGGCATGGCTTCAAGACCTATAGAACTTAAAAGTTGGCATCTCAGATTCCTAGTTTCTAGAGTGGAAAAAAAAAAAGGAAACTTGATGCTCAATGCTTTTGTCATGCCTTCATTTAAAATTGTCTAAATAATTTATACATTTTTTATTGAGCAAAACAAAACAGCTTTATTTTTAATAGCATGGATCACAAAAAGATCATCTTAAACCCTTGATTTCAAGGAGTTTTGAGTTTTCTTTGGAGTGCATTTTACAGGATTAGAACTTGACTTATTTTAAATTTGTATTTTAAGATACTCTGTTTACAAAACAAGACCTAGCCTCCATTTTCTAGGTTAGATAATATGAAATCAAGTAACAGTTGGAAGTGGCTTAGTCTGTACAGACTAAGGACAAAGAGAAAAGAGAATGCATACACATGATTTCATACTGAAAAAATTTTGATGCTATTATTTAGATCACTGTGTTAAATAGTTGAAAGATTCCAGGAATAATAATGTTATGCAAGTTGCAACATATCACATTTCAAAATGATGAACTTTTAGGAATTTGGTAATGAGGTGATAATGAGATGATGAAGTGTGATAGAAGTTAGTTTCTGCTTTGCATTTTTTTTTAGTCCATTATCTTTATTGCTGTCTTATAACACTTCAATCTATATACTGACCTTTTATTCTGACTGCTACCTTAACTGTGACAATCACACATTTTTGGGAGATGACTATAAATTATGAAAGGTTGAAAGTGTCCCCAAAAGCATTAAATCAAATGCTATAAAATTGAGTGTTGACATTTTTCAAAAGTGTAAAAAGTGCAAGAGCAAGAGTTTCAGGGTGTTGAATATCACCATGAAGGAAAGTGTATCTGGGAAAATTAAATCTGAGTAGAGAGGAGAGGCAACTTTTATATTCGGAATAAAAGGTTATTTTCTTACTTTTTTGCTAACAGAATATAATTAAGAACTTAATTGCTTTATTCTTCTTCAGATCTGACATTGGGAGGGCAGGGAGGTCAGGACACTGTCTGGCTCTTTTAATACAATAAAATGCAACCTGTTGACCTGGAAACAAAGTGATAGAACAAGGGTCTCCCAGGGATACAACACCTGCAGGCATAAGGACCAATTGGATATTAATTTAAGCTAAAAATTTATAAACACACTACCTTGTTCTAAGGAAATGTTAATATAGTTTTATATCTTTATGTTAAGCATTTGTTATAATAAAAATATATCCAGACTACTAAGTCGCCCCAACTGAGAGGACCTCTTTAATTAGAAGGGAAATAAAAGGTGTTTGTGTTGGCTTTTGAAAAATGAATAGGGTGTTGAGCATAAATATTTGAAGATATGTCCCATTTAAATATAAATAACATTTCTTCCCACAATCTCAATGATTTTATTTTATTTTTTTTAGTTGTTAACCAAATTAACTAAAAGTGATACAGAGCAGGGTGCCTGGGTGGCCTAGTCGGTTAAACATCTGCCTTTGGATCAGGTTGTGATCCCAGGGTCCTGAGATGGAGCCCCACCTTGTGCTCTCTGCTCAGCAGGGAGCCTGCTTCTCTCTCTCCCTCTGCCTGCTGCTCCCCGATTGTGCTCTCTCTGTCAAATAAATTTAAAAAGTCTTTAAAAAAATAAAAGTGTTACGGAGCTACTATAATATGAATTGTTATTGTAGTATTTTTTTTTTGTGAAGATTTTATTTATTGGAGAGAAGGAGAGAGAGAGGGAGAGAGAGAGAACAAGCAGAGGAGTAGAGTGATCTTTTGTTCTTTTGAAGCTCAGTGGTTGTTACTTTGTTCTGCCTAAGTGTGTAAGCAAGGGTCCCTGGACATGTTCCTGGCCTCCAGTATTTTAGATTTCATGGGAGGAGCTGCAGCACAGGAGACATTTTTGTAGGTCAACTGCCCTGTGTTGGGGAAGGGGGAGACGTACTTGCTAGCCATGAAAGATGGATACACACTACTGGAGCTGATATAGCTGTACCTCTTCTATAGAGAAGAGTAAAGAAAATGTAAGTAAAGAATTGTTTCCTCCAGTATTTAACTCTTGAGTTTTCCTTGGAGATTCCAGTACCAAGATGCAATAGGTAGAAGTGTTTGGAGATCTCCCCTGGGACTGGCAACCAGGGCACCATGTTCTTCTCCCCTAGGACTGATACTTGGTGTGTGGTATTTTGTGCTACACCTTCCATGAACTTGGGCTAAATGTTTCTATCTATTACTCCAAAGCACTTTGTGGGTACATTTATATTAGTATTTACCACCTTGGACATGTGTCCATCTGTCCAACTATACTATAAATTACTTGGAAGATCAGCACACTGGACTAGAACAGCTGCTGTCAATAATTCCTTAAAGTGTTCTCATAGTTTTCATGCCTTTAACCATCTTCTACTTGATTACAAATCCCAAATCTGTACATTCATTCTAGATTTTTTTAATGAGTACCAAGGTTTTCTTAGCAGTTTACCTTCTAAGTAGTTCTTCTCTCATTGTATGTATCACAGTGCATTGGCTCATTTATTTTTTTATAGCTCAGGACCCTCAATGTCAAGTCTTCCTTAAATCATTTAGTACCCAATTCTTATCTACTAGATATATGCGATCTTATGTACTAAATATCTGCACAATCTGGGGAGATTATGTCTTGGATTATCTGGGTAGACCCAAAATGTAATTACAATCATCCTTATAAGAGCAAGTCAGGCAGAAGGGTTACTCAGACAGAAGAAGAGAAGGCAATGTAACCATGGAGGTAGAGACTGGAGTGATAAAGCCACAACCAAGGAATGTTGTAGCCACCAGAAGCTGAGAGAGTCAGGAAACAGATTTTTCCCCTATAGCTTTCAGAGGGAGCATAACTATGAGCTAATCTTGAATTCAGCCTAGTGATATCAATTTTGGATTTCTAGCCTCCAGAACTCTGAGAGGATAAATTTCTGTGTTTTAAGTCACAAAGTTCATGATAATTTGTTATGGTAGCCATAGGAAACTAAATACAAAGTCCTACTATGTTTCTGTTCTGGGTCATATGGTATAGGTAAAAAAACCAAATGGGACACTGGCCTTGACCTTGAAAAGTAGAAGTAGGGTTTGTATCATAGATTGGTTTTGGCATGAAGGGCTATGTGCCAAAGTAAGCTTTCATTTCCCAGTGACCAGTGAGCAGCCAATGGATTTAAGTAAGAGAGCAGCACCATCACCTTTGTTTCTGAAGGAGATGGAGAATATGGAATTGAGGATACTAATGACATCATTGCTCTGGTAAGAATTTAATAAGGGTTTGAACTGAAACAGTGACCACAGCACCAGGGGGGAGAGATTTTAATTTAAGAGATTTTTCTGAAATGGAATTGAATAATTATGTCATTCTGAGCCATGTTACCCTTCTGGGCTCAACATCTTGTCCCTAGTAATTCTTTCTGTTAGATTTTTGGCCTTTTGCTAAAATACCTTATGTAAATCATAGTAGTCATGAAAAATGATTTGAGTATTATTTTGAAAATGTTTTTATTGGAGATAATAATCTTTTAAAATGTGGTTTTAAACAATCTTTTCCCATATTCTTGATAGTTTTTTTTTTTTTTAAGTGGGAACCTTTGGAAAATGAATCAATACAGAAATTTATACCATATACAACTTCCATCAGGTAAATCATGATTTAATTTTAGGTGATCTCAAAAATCACTTGAATGATGAATCAAATTATTATAAATGGATATAACTATCTTTTCAAGTGTTAAATCCCAGAGAAATATATAAGATAAAATAAATAGCATTCTAACTATGCATCGAGAGAACCATTTTGCTAATAATCAAATAGACTAGTCAGATTAGGAAGAGATGAGTTTTTAATACATCATTCTGAAAAATAAATGCAATTATTATTTAAATGAAGTACTAAACATGGAGCCACTACCAGGCTGCTCTAAACTAGTAATAATTACTTTATTAAAGGTTAATAAATGTCAAGTAAAAGCAGCTATGACCTGCTAAAGGTTAAGCTGAAAACAGCTAAAATGAAAAAAAGGAAGTGCTGATTATTACATTTATTGACTGACACTGACACTCAGAGAATAAACAATTCTGGAATGATTAAATGATAATTAAATCTCAAACAAGCCTCTTTAACCTCTAAACATGAAGATAATTTAAGGGCCCTACCAGACTCATGTTGCTTACTAATGTCTTTCTCTCCCCTCTTCGTTCTGAGGATTAGCAAAATCAGTGGCTAGTTTTATTTCTAAGTATCTTCATAACACAGGTTGAGTTAGTGGGGAATATAGCCACAAATAGCTCTCCATAGCATGGGGTGGGCAGGGCCCCAAATGTCAGGCTCCCCAAATTCCAAGAGATGTACTGAATCACATTGGGAGTGACACTAAACACTCTACTGAGGATATAAGAACTTTCTGATTATGAACCTGACTTCTTCTCTTGCCTTCCCTCTCACCACTCCCTTAGAATTATATGCTCCAGCTACTAAACTACTTGCAGTTCCCTCAAATACTCAACACTTTTGCTTATACCCAGAACAGCTTGTCCCTTCTTCAAATGCTAGACTAATTTCTATTTATGTTTCAGGATCCATTCATGTCATCTCTTTTGGGAAGCACTCTCTGATCCCTTCAGGTGGGATCACTTTTTCATAGCATTGACTACAGTACACTTACATTTTAGGTTTACTCATTCTTTTCACTTGCTCAGTTGTAAGGTCCTTTAGGACACAGAGGTTAACTCGTACACTCCATATAGTCAGTATTTAATAGAGTGTTTGACCCATAGCAGGTGCTCAATGAATGTCTGGTGAATAAATATATGGATTTTTTTTTTTTTTTTACAAATAAAGAGAAAATATTTGGTGATCAAAGGCTAGAGGGGGGGTAGGCTTTTTTGTTAATTTTGGCTGAAACCTAAATTTTATATAGCCTTTTCAGAGAGAAGGCACCCATTTATTCATTCATTTTCATTTGATATTAGCCTTTTTTCCCCTTAGTGCAATCTCAGAAAATAATCATATGTAGCTATAAAGTTTGCTTTGCATCCTCCTATGAAATCAAATTTGTTTAGTTTTTTTGGCAGTTACTCCCTTCTAGAATGGTTATTTTATTTATTTATTTTAAAGATTTATTTGACAAAGAGAGAGAGGGTGACAAGCAGGGGGAGTGGGAGAGAGAGAAGCAGGCTCCCTATTGAGCGGGGAGCCTGATATGGGGGTTCGATCCCAGGACCCTGGGAGATGCTTAACCAACTGAGCCACCCAGATGCCCCTAGAATGGCTATTTTAAAAAGTCATAATGTTTTTAATGGCCCTGGACAGCCTGTAGGAGTCATTCATGTTTCTTTTTTCTTTTTATTTATTTTTTCTTAGCACAGAATAACAACATTAACAAATGTATCAGTCTTCACTAGATGTAAATGTTTAATGTATTAAAATATACATACTTTTTGGTGGTGCCCTGCTGTGGAATGTTCTTGCTTTGTAATGAGGTTTATTATCTGTCAGAAAATGTGTAATGGAAGGTGGTCCTTGAGAAATCAAATTACACTTAATTTCTCTTAATAATGAACAAGAAAACTTTTGGTACAGCACATAGCTTTCTCATATGTTCAGATCTCAAATAGGTCCTAAGGGTTGAGGCTGTGCACATGTACATGGAGACCAGAGAGGTCCCAAGTCATCCACCTACCCTTGGCTGACAGTACTTACATGCAGGTCCCCACAGTTGCATAGGCCCCTCCCAGAGAAGCCACTGGCATTTCATATTTGTAATTCTGACTTGTTTCTCTTAGAAACCTTCCCAAGTTACAAAGGTTTCAGGGCTCTACAAAACATAGACTTACTGGAAGGAAAACTTGGGTCTATTACTGGAAAGAAACACAATTTTATATGGGTCAAATAAGATAAACTGGAAAGCCCTCTTTTGCATATGTGGTAAAATACATATAACAAAATTTGTCAATTTTAACATCTACAATGCAATGACATGTGATATATTAACAATGTTGTGTGACCATCACCACTATCTGGTTCTAGAATACTTTTATCATCTCAGTGGGAAATACTATACTTGTTAGAGCAGTCACTCCCCGTTCTCCCATTTCTCTTGCCCTTGGCACCACTAATCTATTTTCTCTTTCAATGGAATTGCCTAGTCTGGATATTTCATAAAAATGGAATCATACAGTATGTGGCAATTTTGTGTCTGTGTCTGACTTCTTTCACTTAGCATAATGTTTTCAAGTTTTTTTTAATTTTTTTTTTAAAGATTTTATTTGTTTATTTGACAGAGAGAGATCACAAGTAGACAGAGAGGCAGGCAGAGAGAGAGAGAGAGAGGGAAGCAGGCTCCCTGCTGAGCAGAGAGCCCGATGCGGGACTCGATCCCAGGACCCTGAGATCATGACCTGAGCCGAAGGCAGCGGCTTAACCCACTGAGCCACCCAGGCGCCCTGTTTTCAAGTTTTATTTATGTTGTAGCATGTATCAATATTTCATTCCTTTTCATATGGAAAGGCCTTTTATTTTATTTTTTTTTATTATTATTTTTTTTTATTTTTTTTAAAGATTTTTATTTATTTATTTATTTGACAGACAGAGATCATAAGCAGGCAGAGAGGCAGGCAGAGAGAGAGGAGGGAGCAGGCTCCCTGCTGAGCAGAGAGCCCGATGCGGGGCTCGATCCCAGGACCCTGAGATCATGACCTGAGCCGAAGGCAGCGGCTTAACCCACTGAGCCACCCAGGCGCCCTGGAAAGGCCTTTTAAATAAGAGTTTTAGGAAGGATGTAGCCAACTGAATAAGAGAATTCTAAGGATAAAATTTGGAAGAAAGACTCAGATAGTATGGGCAGAACTTTCATAGTATTATACTGCATTCAATTCTCTAAGCCACTGAACTAGAATGTACCTGTCTTTCCTAGTCGTTATACTGATATCAGTCAAATGATCTTGTCTAACTCTTAAGCTTTTTTCCATCTCATACATTCTGCTCAGATATAATCCTTGTGGTGGTTACCCGTCCTTCCCCTCACCCATTTGCCTCATACCCAAGTACTGCCTTTCTCATCTGGGTCAGCATCCAAACTCCCCACCAAAGTTCCAGAGGAAAAAAATATTTCCCCCAGATTTTAGTGAGAACACTTGAAAATAACATGTCTTTTGTTAAATTCCTGAAGCTAAATTCCTGAATGTTTGCTTTTGTACTTAAAAAGCTATGTATGTATGCTTTCTACAATTGAAAAATAACAGCCAGTTTCACTAATGTTACCACCATGCTGTCAATCTCTAATTTGCTATAAAGTATTGGGAGACATTTTGAGTAAGACAGATTCTACATAAACAAAATCATACCCAATTTTTCCCTATTATGAAGCATAATTACATAGCTCTAAAATACTATGCAGTTTTCAGTAATTTATTTAGCATTTTGTTGACTCTACTTTAGTCTACTATACTGTAAAGGTTGAAAGATCTTTTATATTTTGTCTGAGGTGCCTTACACAAAATACTGCACCTACTATGCAAATAATGTCTGCAAAAGACATTATTTGCATTTCTAGTAGGACAGCCCATTAGTGCTTCGTTTGATGCTTTTCACACTTTGCTTATCTCTGCCCACAACTATGTCCATTCTCAATGAGAGATTAGTATAATCTTCATGTTTATTCCAACCACAACATCTCCAAAAACATGTCTTTTAGAACTTTGGATACATATCATGGCCTATTATAGTGTTCTTAGAACTTTAGTCTTTTGTATTTGAAACTTACTGAATGCTTTTATTTATTTTATTTTTTTTTTTTTTTAAGATTTTATTTATTTATTTGACAGACAGAGATCACAAGTAGACGGAGAGGCAGGCAGAGAGAGAGAGAGAGAGAGAGGGAAGCAGGCTCCCTGCTGAGCAGAGAGCCCGATGCGGGCCTCGATCCCAGGACCCTGAGATCATGACCTGAGCCGAAGGCAACGGCTTAACCCACTGAGCCACCCAGGCGCCCTTACTGAATGCTTTTAAAAAGCTTTCTGTTCTTGTGTCATATTTTAACATTATGTAATTTTATAACATTTCACTTATACCTAGCTTTGAAAGTCTCCTGTCTTGCCTTGTAACACAGATATGATAATAAAATTAGCCTTCATCTGCTAGCTCATGCATTCTTAACAGGGCAGTATTGTTCCCAAGGAGTAAAAAATTGTTTCTCAGGGGCAGCAAAAAATCTTAAACTTTTTATGAATAAATCACAGATATGTATACACTACACAAACAGGTATCCATGGTACCAAAATTTCATAGATAGGGCAATTAGGAAAAAAAAAGTCTAAAAAAATACTTTTAGGGGGACAATAATGAAAACAGTGGACTAAGAAATACTGGTCCAGGTCTCTCAAGTTCAATAGTGTGTTGGTATTCACTACCTCATCCAGTAAGAAAGCTGAGGTCACATTGCATGTACATGGCAGACCCATGCCTGCACCCAGTGTGCTCTCTCCGTATTTGTCCTCCTCTGTGGCATGGTGACTTGGACTGGCGCTTGACGGGCTCTTGCAAGGGAGAAATACCTTCCTTGCTACTTTTTCTTTTAGGACTGTTTCATACATGGACTGAATGTTTAGCCCTCAAACTTAAGGAATTTATTCATAGTTCCACTTTCACTTTATTCATTATTCCACTTTTTGTCTAGTATGTGTGAAATCTATACCGCTCCCTTGTCCTAAATGGGCCAAATATTCCTTCAGATTTTCCCTGGCCGTGGATAAAGAAAGGTGTAGAAACGGGGCTGAGGCAGGTAGGGAATTGTTTCTAGTTCTCATGATCCAAATCACTTTGGATCTACACGAATAAGGATTCCTAAAGGTTTGAGGTATTCAACTTTTTGTCTGCTTTTCATCTTTCTTACCCTCAGGGTCTACTAAGTCAGCTTCTGATTTTAGTAACATGATTCGAAGAACCCACGGGTACTGCTCTTTCTCTGTATTCCTCTTTACAATACTCCAAATATTTCTAAGCATCTCCTCTTAAAGTAACTTAGACACATTAGTGCCAAAACATTCATTAAAAAAAAAAATCATTATTTTAAACCTAAATGGCAGTAGTATCAGGGCTGAGCTCACTCCTCAACTAAAGGAAGAAAAGAAGCAGGAAATGATATTTCTTGGAATTAAAGAACATTTCTATTTTACATAATTTGCTAGCAAACAAAAGAGTATCCTAGGGGCCTGGTGGGATCATTGAAGGCTTTTTCTTTCCTTCCTTCCTTCCTTCCTTCCTTTCTTTTTTGGAAGAGGTAGGAGAATAAGATGTGAACATGTAGTTATTGACTGTGATTATTTATAGTGTAAAATGTGAGGTAGAACATGGAGGAAATGAGGCTGGAAAGGTCTTTGCTATCAGATCATAAAGAAGATGCATACAGGGAAATGAGAATATGGGTTTTATCTATAGGTGAGTGGTTCTTAAAATACTCTCTTTGTATCCTTCTGGTTTCTGTGGAAATCCTTCAGATAACACCACACAGGGCAGGAAGGAGTCTAACTCATTTCATCAGAGGAGTTCAGCTCCTGCCTGGGTTTTTCCATCTATGTTGTTTGCCTATCTATCTATCTATCATCATTATTATCTTTGATTTACTGAGCTTCTATATAAGATATCTTTGAAGAGGAAATCTACTGACATACATTCCCAGTGGATCATCTGGTTAATCTGTTCAGCAGGAAACTGGATACGTTAGTACCCTAGTTCTAGTGGCGTGCTGCAGTTGGCTCATACCAACTTGCCAGAGCCAACTGTTAAGTTTCAGGAATTTGGGGAGCTGCCTGACATCAGTTTGGCAGCTTAAAATTGATATGAAGCTTCAACTCGTGAAGCTTCAGTTCGTGCTTGGGGTCTTAAACCAGTGAAATCTGTGAACGCTACACATCAGACTTCAGCTCCCTCCCCTCATCCTTGCAAAGAGCTGGTTTTGAAATGTTTACTAGCACACCACTGCCAGTTCTCAAACTTCAGTGCACATTAGAATTATCTGGGGAGATGTAAAAATTCAAGTGTCTGGGCACCACCTCCAGAAATTTCAATTAAACTGGTAGAGGATGTCATATGGGCATCAGGACAATTACAATATCCTCAGAAAGAACCCCAGGGAATACCACTATTAAAGAGGTGGATTGACGGGGGGGGGGGGGGGGGTGTCTTACAAAGACTGAGAAATGGGAGAAATAGAACAAAAGAAGACTATAGAAATCAATGAGTTAGGAAGTTTCCAGCTCCACAAGTTAGAGTTAGACAATGGCAAGAATATTTTGCACCCTATAAAAACATTTTCATTGTTAAGACTTCCTCAAATAGAGTGGGCCACTTTCAGGGGAAATGTGGAAGCTGGATAGCTAAATGTCAGTGTTGTTGAAAGCTGCCTTCACTGAAGGGGAGATTGGGACGGATAAATAATCGTTAGACTAGAGGGATCCAAAAATTTAATGACTATCCAATCAGGTATATGAGATTCTGATTTAATTTATGACAGAATCCAGTGTACAAAATGATCTTGCCAAAAAAAGTAATGGAGAAAGAATATTCAAAACTTTAGGATTGCATGCTCTGACTCCTTATAAATAAATACCGCCCAAATGGCCATGAGTAGCTTTTTTCTTTGGTTCAATGCAGTAACACTAGTGTCTTAGGGTCGGTTTATTATCATTGTTACTTTGTTTTTAATTGTGCTTATCATATAGAAGAAGCTTCCTTCAATATCAAGGCTAAAACTCTTTTAAAACATATTGATTTTAGATGGTTATAAATAGCAATTAATTATTTTAAATTCTGTCAGGGATAATATCTATTTCAAGTGTGTTCAATACACTTCCCAAAACAAGAAAATGAGATAGTTAAAATACTTACATGTTAAGAATATTTAAAGAACTTTCCTGCTACTATTTTCTACAATTACTTGATTTATTGGCTTAAAGTTATGGCAGAATTATTTTAGATTGCAGTTGGTCATTACTGAGCATTAATTGAAGTGAAAAAATAAATCAAAGCTATTTCTTAGGAT
Source organism: Lutra lutra (assembly GCF_902655055.1). Taxonomy (NCBI): domain Eukaryota; kingdom Metazoa; phylum Chordata; class Mammalia; order Carnivora; family Mustelidae; genus Lutra; species Lutra lutra. The sequence goes on along the minus strand of NC_062283.1, from coordinate 45,889,573 downwards.
GATTTCTACTCAAGACAGGTTATTTGATTCTGGTTTCCCAAAATAATATGTTATAGGAGTGAGAGAGGAATGCAAACACATTTGGCTTGAACTTGACTTGTTCACAGATTATGATATTGCTTAGCAAAGCAAAAAATTCTGAAATCTAGGTTGAAGTCATTGGTTTAAAAAAAAAAAGCCCTAATGTAAATGCATCTGCACACATTTCAATTGCAGTCACTTTTCCCACAAATCAGTTTTATCAGCTCCATTAGCAGTTGAAGCCGATAAAAATCTGAAGCTGACTTCCTGCTGCTTAGTTTCCTAAGTGTCAGAAATAATATATTCTGTGTTACAAACATCCCAGAGGTATACATGTCTGTATGTAATGCTGCTATAATTTATTCTCCAGGATAAACAACTATCCTTATGCTCATTAAAAATTGTTTTTAAAAATAGGAAATTGAGTAAAAACAAACTAATAAGTGAACAGCCTGACAGAGAGGAACGGCCAAAAATAGACTCGTTCTGTATTCACAACACCCACTGACATCCTTGGCTTTTATTCACATTATTTTCAATTCATTTATTTGTATATTTGGTCTTTTACATGATAATTGAGAACCCTCGAGTAGTAAGACTAAACATTATCAAAACTTCAGACAATATGATCCTGAGTTATTCCTTGTTAGTTATTGTGATTATTTTCTTTCTTTCTTCATCTAAGGATATAGTCTGGCATAGAGTCAAATTTTTTAGGTTGATTAAAAATATTATTTTTTCTTTGAAAAATTTGTATTATTCATTGCACTAATTGGAAATATCAAGTTTTTCTGTAGCTGCTTAGAAAAACACAAACCAAACAGAGTGTACTTGGCCAACTATGTTCTTCCCTTATCTCATATTTAACAAGTATTTATTGAGCATCTACTGTGTGCTGATTGGATGCAGAGATGAATGAAACATATACACTTCCTTAAGGAGCTAACAGTTTAATGGAGACGGTAGATATAAACTAATAATTATGATCAGCACTATCATAAAGATGTTCAGAAAGCCCAAGATTGATTGATTGGTTGACTTATTGATTGATTGCCTGTACTATTAATGCAAGTTCAAAAGCCCTAGAGTATGGTTTGTCTCTTGGGATTTGGACAGTTTTAGAGATGAAGGAAGGAAGATGAAGAGAGGGAAAGAGAATGAGTGAGAACTCCAGAAACAGCCTTGCTTTCCCTGTTATCACTTTAACCTCCACCTCAACACTTTAATAGTGAAGCTTTTTTTTTTATTCTGAGTCTCTCCATATTGTTAGAATTTTTAACTGACTGGTCTTAGCGCATCATGTAGCATTCTAAGATTCTATGTCAGGGTTGTCCAATATAAATATAATCTGAGCCACATATGAAGTTTAAAAATTTCCAGAACCCATATTATAAAAAAATAAAAAGAAACAGTTTAAATTAATTTTAAGAATATATTTGATTGAATTCAATATATCCAGACCATATCACTTAAAAATATAATCAAAATAGAAGAAAGGTATTTTACTTTAAAAAAGATCCAGTGTGTTTCCAATTTATACCACAGCTCAACTCTGATTAGCCACATTTCAAGTGCTCAGTATCTGCATGAGGCTGGTGGTTACTGTGTTGGACAGTGCAGTTCTAGGTATTTAACTCTTTAAGGCTCCCCTTTATTTACTTAATCCTGTGTGTGTCTAAGAATCTTGACAACTTATCAGACAGCTTTTCTCAGGCTGAACCAGGGAAAGTCATTTTTTAATATCCCCTCAGGGGAACCAGAAAGCAACTCTGTGGGAGTTCTATAGATGGCTCAGTTGGTTTAGTTCTAAATTCCTGCAAAACTGGAAAGTTTTCATATTTCTTTTTCCAAACCATGAGATTGCTCCAGAGATGTGGATGTGAGGAAAGAAGGAAAACTGACATGTGAACTATTCGTTATATATATACATAATACTTACAATGTGTGTGTGTACACACACATACACGCATAATATATATAATGAATAATAGATATTTTACATTAATACATATAATGAATAAATATAACATATAAGGAATACACATAGATACTGCTTTTGGTATCTACCTATCTCTTCACTAAGAAATAATCATACGATAAAATTCACTCATTTAAGAAGTACAAGTCAATGGTTTTTAGTATAGTCTCAGAGCTGTGCAACCATCATGGCAATCTAACTTTAGAACATTTTCACGACCTCAAATAGTTAACTCCATGACAACTTAGTATTCACTGTCGATTCTCTCCCTATCTCCTAGTCCGAGGCAACCACTAACCTATTTTCTCTATGGTTTTGCCCAATTTTGAGAATTATGCATATTAATGCTATGGATATTCATGTGTGAGTTTTTGCGTGAACACACATTTTCATTTCTTTCCGACATAAAGTTAGTAGTAGAAACTGTTCTCCACAGTAGCTGCACCATTCTACATCCCCACCAGCACCATGTGAGGCTTACACTCTGCATGCTTGCCAGTAGTTGTTACTGTCCGTTGTTTTGACAATGGCTGTTCCAGTGGGTGTGAAGTGGTATCTCATAGTGGTTTGGGTCTGCATTTCCTTAATGCTGACGATGCTTACCGTTGTTAATGTGATTATTGTTCATTTTGGTATCTTTGGAGAAATGTTTGTTCAAGTTCCTCGGCCATTTTTAATTGGGTTATTTGTCTTTTTATTGCTGGATTATGAGTTCTTTATATATTCTGCATACAAATTCCTTACCAGATACCTCGATTTTTACTTTTCTCCTGTTCTATAGGTTACCATTTCATCTGCTTGATGGTGTCTTTCCTCTGAGGCACAAAAGTTTGTAATTTTGGTGAAATGCAGTTTATTTTTTCTCTTGTTATTTTTGCTTTTGGTGTTGTGGCATGCATTCTATTTTCAACACCTTTGTGAACAAAACTAGACATTAGCTCTGTTCACAAGGAGCTGATGGAAAAGAGAAGCAATTAAATAAGCCAGAAGGGCAGGGTTCAAAGTGTTGTGGATTCACCCTGCAAAGACAATTAATATCGGCTCCTGGTGGGGAGAGGCTAGAGAAGGCTTTAGAGGTAACAACTTAGACACAAGGAAGTCAAGAGGTATTATTTAACAGTGAGAAGAAAGAATCCAGTCATGTTTACTATTCATGGATGTAATTTTTAAAATCATTTGAATGTGATGAAATTCTTCATTCCTGATACAAGGCAGTGCCATGTAACGTGTGTGTGTGTGTGTGTGTGTGTGTGTGTGTGTGTGTGTGTAGAGAACACGCGTTAGGATCTTGCAGCCCATCTTAGGTCACCTTTCTGGGGAGTCAGTTATTGGTTTGGTTGAGCACAGGAGTGCCAGTTGATAGAGATTACTGGTTGATAGAGTGGTAGATAGTCATAGAAGGACAAAGCTCCATAATCAGCTTGTCTTGTGGTTAAGTCCAAAGCCAACTAACTGCAAACAACCTCCACATTCAGAAAAAAATACACTATAGTGAGGAATCTTTCGAAGGCTTTGCAGGTTCCCTCTGTCTATACCAAGAGGATACGAAATAACAATTTCACCTTCAGCTTTTGCTCTTGACCAGGTCAAGTCCTTACCCTTCCTTTTATATTGTAAAATCTGTTTAGGTAAATGTATAACTTATCATAAACACTGGGCAAAACTGTAGGTAAAATGTTCTTAAAATGATCGCTTGTACCAAATGTCAAACAGCAGGAACTGGAATTAAAACAGACATGAAAGAGGCAATAAAGGTAAAATCAATAAAGTTGATTTCACAAAAGGTTGAGTTACACAGCTTTTATGACGAGTCCAATTTTTAGAATAGACAGAACCCTGAGGATCTATTCTCCCATTGGTGTGCATGCCTCACTCTTATTTACTTTAATGAGCCTTATCAGTGGGAAACAAGGGAAAATAGATTCTCCAGCTCTCCTTTCTTACTGCTAGCTCCAAAGCCCTTAACAAAGCACACACCATGCATTAGTTTTGGGTACTATTCAGATAAGAGACACTTGGAAAGGAAAGTATTCAAAATTCCGCACAGCCTTCTTTGTGCATATTGTTCAGGAGATCCAGTTAGTACATAAACGGTTATTCTCTGTGTCTAGAGTGTCTTTATCCTAGGCTGTGCAGGTTTAAGAATTACCTCAAGGCAATCTGTAATGCAGATGACTTTGGCAACTCAGTGCAAATGCAGATAAAATACTGTTATATAAATAGTACTGATGATCAGAATCACCAGATAACATTTACAGACCTTATGTCGCCCTTTGCAATCTGGTGTTATAGAAAACCATGAGGTTTTCTTGATTTATTTGAATGAGCAGCATTATGGAAATATTTTATAGTTAAGGAAAGCAGTATCCTAAAACCTAGCGTAGCCTGTTACTGTGAATTCATTGATCGTAATTTTGAATATTCTGTGGTGTACCTACTTAATGTGATAACTCCTCTTGCTACTAAGACATCAGTTCAATTCAACAGATGAAAAATTGTGTCTCTACTTTGGAATCCAGACACTGTTAATTGCTAAGACATGAAATAAACAAAATCCTGAAACTATGTCAGCGGCAATAATGGATAGGCACCTAGGGAATTCACCTACAGATTTGTTTGGAAGTCCAGAAAGGAGACTTCGCTCAGCCATATAGCATCAGTAAGGGCTTCAAGGAGATGACTCAAAGCCAAGCCTGAAAGACTAGCATAGAATATGCCAGGTGACCCGAAAGGTCTTCAAAGTCAGAGAAGTCACCTCAATTACTGTAAGTGCTGTATATAATTTTTGTCTAAACAGTGCCTTTGGAAGAAAGTAGCAAAGAAAATTTATCCTCTTTACTGAATTATATGGAAACTTTCAAAAGTGACTGGTCCACTCAAGTCCAGTTCATTTCACAAGAATGTCTAGAGAACCTTCTGTGGGCCTTGCCTTGGGCTTACATTCAAGCCCATAAGGGGTCCATAAGGCTATAACTACACTTAATTTTAGGTGGCTATTTTCTTTGACACTGTGTTCTGGGACCATTCTTCTAGTCCAAGAGGCAGAGGGGAAGAAAGGAGTATTGTCAGAGTCTGACGTGGGGCTTGATCTCACAACCCTGTGATCATGACCTGGGATGCTTAACCAACTGAGCCACCCAGATGTCCCTATTTTTTATTAGTATTTTTAGAAAGCATTTTTAGATGCTAAAGGTAAATGATATGCAGGTTATTGCACTTTCCAGGTCCCTCTGGTCTATTCTTTTCCTCCTTCATCCTGCTCTGTGTCCAAGACCCTGATTTCTTCCCACTCTATCCCCTAGAATTCCCTGTTGGGTGGCTTCTGATTGGGTTCTGTTAATGGGAAGCATCAGCAAGGGACTGAAAGGTGGGAGGAAAGAAAAGTCAGAGTATTTCCTCCTCCCTGCCCTCGGCTGCATTTCCTGGAAGATGTTGCACTATGCAAGACAACAGCTCCTGCCTGGCAATGTCTCCGTCACAACTCCAGTTCTCACGGGGCTCCTGCAAACACGACTTCCTTCCCCTTATCTCCAGGAAGCAACAGCCACCCTTCCTGAGATCTCCAGGTGCCTCCACCTCACTCCTTGGTTCCTTTAATTCCCCAATGCCTCACAAAATAAAGTTCATTACAGTGTCTTGAAATAGCTGAGCTGGATTTTGCTTTCTACCAGGACTATGACTGATATGAGGGGGGATATTTTTCCAAAACCATACTTCCTAAGAATCATGAGTCATGCAATTAACCCCAGTGATTTTGCTGTTGGAGATACCTAGGACAGGCCATGGGACTTGGTGTGATGAGCATCGGAAAAGGGAGTGAGTAAGAGGAACCCACTTTGTGACCTCAGGCAAGCTTTTCGCCCATCCTGTGAGCTGGGCTGTCTGCTGTAGGTAAATGTCTCACTGGGTGATGGTGAAGAGCAAAGGAGACAGGGTGTGTTACAGCCCTCTGAACACTAGGGAGCACGAAGACATGAAAGAAGATGGAGAACTTCTACAACTGTTATGTCGTGCTACTGATCTCCATTCTTTCATACTCCCCTCTTGTACGCACTGTTCTTGATGATTTGGCATTTTTATATGACATTAGTGCTTCAATTCCTATTTTTATTTAAATTAATTATAAATTTTGTTCTAGTGGTTTAGCTTTTTTTTTTCTAAAAGGAAGTAGGGAAGGGCAGAGGGAGAGAGAGAGAGAATCTTTTTTTTTTTTAATTTCTTTTCAGTGTAATAGTATTCATTGTTTTTGCACCACACCCAGTGCTCCATGCAATACGTGCCCTCCCTAATACCCACCACCTTGTTCCCCCAACCTCCCACGCCCCGCCCCTTCAAGACCCTCAGGTTGTTTTTCAGAGTCCATAGTCTCTCATGGTTCACCTCCCCTTCCAATTTCCCTCAACTCCCTTCTCCGAGAGAGAGAGAATCTTAAGCAAGCTCTGCACCCAGCCCAGAGCCAGTTGTGGGGCTGGATCTCACAACAAGACCCTGAGATCATGCGCTGAATCAAGATCAAGAGTCAGATGCAAGATTGAGATGCTTAACTGCCTGAGCCACCCAGGCGCCCCAGCTGGCATTCTGGTTTTTGTTGTTGGATGAAGGGTTTGAAAATATCTGGTGGAGATTTCTGCTGGTTCTTGCTTCTGTTTGCGTGTATTTATGTTTTGAATCTAGGGACGTTGGGGCCTGGAGCAAGCTGTGTAGCCTTTGGTGGGCTTCACTTCCCTGTGGATGAAATCATAATAGTAACACCTACCAAACCTTCCTCACAGCGGTAATGTAAAGACATAATGAAAAGAAATGGGAAACATTTTTGAAATCAATAGGAACAATATCATTATTATGAATCTCTTGGATTTCAGTTTCTTCTATATGATATGAAGTACTGGAATGGGACTGGATGGTGCCTAGAGGTTCACTCAAAAATCAAAATTCAAAATTCTTTAAGACTATCTACAGGGCCTGAAAGCCAAATGAAGAAAGAATATTTGTGTTCCACCCTTCAGCAACACATGGAAGAGAGAGGTCTCAGCGAAGGGCAGGGAATAATGACCATGAATTCAAGGAAGAGCAGTGAGTCTGATGATTATTACTCTCCTATTGTTATTTTTCTTCTCAGGTGAGTTTGTAGGATTTACAAGATTTCTAAGTTTTGTAATTTGGACAAACTTCTCTCCTCAAAATCATACATGGCATAAAAGTATTTTGAATCAATTAAAAAATAGTTTCTCATTTTAGAGTACCAAACACTTGACACTGTAGACTAGACTGTGCTTTCCACTCCCACCCCATTCATGCGTTGAACCCCTAACCCCCAAAATATGTGTATAGCAGATTACCTTAAGAGGTGGTTAAGGATGGGGCTGTAATCTAGTAGTACTGAGGCATTGTAGGAAGACAAGAGAGAAAGACCTCTTTCTGCATGCATACACTGTAGGAATGTGTCTGTCTACAAGTCCAGGAGACTGGTCTCACTGGAAACTGACCCTGCCAGCACCCTGATCTTAGCCTTCAGCCTCCAGAACTGTGGTGAAATAAACTTCTGTTAAGTCAGCCAGTCTGTGGTGTTTTGTTATGGCAGCTGGAGCTGACTTACATGCTTGGAGTTATCTTTAACTATCAGAGTTTGTTAACAACTCTTAAAATTATTCAGATCTAAGGAGAGAAGATAACTAGGTATGACCTAATAGGGGGAAAAAAGCCATGTTTTAGTGAGTTTAAATAAAAATGCAATTTCTCATACTTTGCTGTTAATTGTCCTTTCATATGAAGTATCACCACTGATCCGTACTCAGTGTGAAAAAATCTGTTACATTCTGTGGACAAGTAAAATTTTGAGATAGTAATTTTGTAAAGCTAACTAAACGTAATTTTCTATTAATCTACCATGAGTCATTTTACGACATGAACTCTGACATCTAATCAGAAAAGTAGGATGTATGGTGGACGGCACCCTGGATTGGGCATCGGCTGACCTCATTTCTGTCTTGTCACATAGCTGATTTGTGACTTTGAATAAGTCATTTATCCCTTGGTGTCCTCACTTGCAAAAAGGAGCAGTACTTGAATAGTGTCTGGGATCCCTTTGAGCTCTAACACTTTATATATGTGTTTGCCAATGTGTTGTAAGTTTGCTGAACTTAATTAATTAGTCTGAAAGATGCTATATAGGCTGTTAGAGAATGCTGCTAAAACTGCTTATAAATCTAATGATAGGCAAATATATTCACTATACCCTTAATGTGTCAGTGTGTTGTTTTCATTTCCCCAGCACAGAAAATAAAATATTGCAATTTTCAAGTAACAAGATAAACAAGATTTCCAATGGTGAAATGTGAAAATCGGTATACTACGTAAACCAAGATTCCTTCTCAAAACATTTTATGCAAATAGGGCAATTTAAAAAACCTGCTATTCTGGCAATGCTACACTAGGTGGAAGCAAAGAGTAAGCTAACAAGTTACAAGGTTAGAAAGTGGTATTTCCTGTGGTAAAAGAACCATAGTTTTCTGGATACTAAAGGTCATTGAAATTATAGGTTACATTCCTTTTTAAAAGATGTAATTAGAAAAGAAGATAGCAAATAACATTGCCTGTTTAAACCACTGAAATTATACCAAAATGGGCCACTGTTTAAGCCTAATCTTTATCTTTCTTCTTACAGACCCTGGCTGGTATAATAAGAAATTAAATATTGTGTCATTTTTCTTAAATCATGGAATCTGACTGATGAGTAAATATAATACAGTAACCAGCCAAATGGTGCTATTCACAGATCTCTTTTTTCAAAAGCCTACATGTAAAGTTTACAGCATAAAATGATAAATTGAAAAAAATTTTCTCCAAAGCATATAAAATTTTGAACTCAGTGATGGGAAATTAATCTTATTGTATATAATATTACATGTCACTTCGTTTAAGAATTGTATTTCTTCTCCTTTTCAAAATTTATTGGGTCTTATAATTTAGTTTCTAAAATGTGCAATGATGTGACGATTTCCATGTTTAGGCTTGTAGCAAGTCAAAACTCAGTTTATTACCATAGTCTTTATGCAAAGTGAATTGCTTAGAGCTACTCTTGAAATGCACTGCATGGAGAAGGAAAAGCCTTTTTATTCTAGAAAAGCATTTTGAAGTTGTTTGTGTAGGCAGTAAATCACAAGCGGTACATTCTGTGCAATGATAATTTCTACACAGTGTGTTAGATCGAATCCATTGTTTAGAGTACACGATGGCATCTTTGTTTGTGAAATACCTAGTAATAAATGTAAGGTGTACTAAGAATTGCTTAGCAGCAGTGAAGCTAAAACTGAGAAAAAGCCCGGTGTGGAGAGAACTCTTTTTTGGCTGCCATCAGGATAAGCAGCGCTTAACAGCCTTTGTAATATTAGGGGTAACCACTTAATCTCTGTTGGGTGCAGATTCCTGATCTGTAAAATGTGAGAGCAAGGTCAGATAATCTGAAGTTTCAGTGGTTCCTTCCTAAGATTCTGCTTTTCCTACCGAGGCCAAACTGGGTTTCCAGCACTAGAATTTGTGTCCTTAGCTTTGCTTGTTTCCCTATTTGGCCCATAATAGAAAAGTACAAATGGGAAATAAATGATATATGTAAGGAGTTTGGGATCATCTCTATATTCTTTGGGAAATGCTGTCACTGATCACCTAGAGAATTGAGAAGTGAGATTTTCTTCTGTCATGCACCACTATCCAGTGATGTTGACAGAGGACCTAAGGGCATAAGCCAAGATAGTTCATATGGATATTTTGGGTTGACAACAGCATGAGAAGCTCAGGGCATGAAAATGTTATGTGTTGCTTATCTTTGGGCAACTTAATTTTGAGCCCCAAAACTCATATCTGTATAATGAAGATATCAGTGACTTATGAAAACAGTCCTGAGGATTAATAAAAGATGCAAATGTTCACTAATATGAACTGTGTGTTAAAGGGAGAATTTCTGGGAACTGTCGTCAAATACCTCTGGGAAAAAAGTCTATTTCTAGACAAAAATAGCAACTCTGCAATTTATTCATGTTATCCAGGTCTAAATGTCATCACTCCTGTTCATCAGCAAGAACAAGAGAAATAGAAGAAAAATATAATGTCATACTAGAGAAAATGAGTACAATTTTATCCATTCTAGGCAATAGCTAATTCTGAAAATTCTTACATGAAAATTCAACAAATCAGACTCATTTTACTGGTGTGTATAAAATAGAAGTTGTAGTACTTTTCTTTTGGTATTTAATTACTTTCCCATATTTCTGGTTTCTCTGTCATTGTACTTCATCCACACGGATCATCCTATCAGCATGGGCTTGTCAACGGGTACATAATTCTTTCAAAGTTCCCTTTAACTGTCACCTTTTAAGATGGCTAGTTAAATCCTGTGGAAATTGGGAATTAATCTAGTCAATCACATCTTTAACTTTCAATCACTCCAGAAAAACGTCACAGAATGAAAGAATCCTCACCACATGCTATGATAAGCCATACAAAGGGAACAATTGGCCTTTTCTTCTTAGACTATAATGGCCTAGCAGGAAAGGCCTTAAGCATTTTTATTTTCTGTACAGTTGTTCATCTCATAGCATACTGTATGTAAAAGTTAAATATTAATATCACCCGGGACTTTCACAGTGCATTTGATGGACTCAGCACGTCTTGTAGCTAGTCTCCGAGAGCTACAGTATCTCAACAACACACCTGAAGGCGGGTTACTCTTTCTCCACTATATGAAAGACAGAAGGTGAAGGAATGGAGAGAATAAGGGGCTTATAAATGATTATCAGTGGAAGACCTAGATTGAGAATGTGGGTCACATTTTGACAGCCCAGAAGCTAACTCACAGCTTTTTCGGTCAGCCTTGATGTCCACGACAGTAATAACTTCATTGTAACATCATGAATATCATTGAGTGCTTAGTGGTACTTCTTTCTTGTAGTGCTTCTGGAAGCACTCAATACTTAAAACATAAGGAAGTTACTTATTGATGACATTATTACCACGTACAAATTGACAATGTTGATAATGACCTCTATTCGGGCAGAAGCTGTGCCTTATATTTTATAATTCAGCTATTATTTAGTACTTAGCTCAGTACTAAAAAATAAAATTTCAATAAATATTTGTGGATCCATTCAAAGAGCTTTTCAAATATATATGAGCTTACTTCATTTCACAATAGCTCTGTGCAAAAGACTGAGTGGGTAGCATTATACCAATTTTGTTGTGAAACAGATGAAGACTAATGAAATGAGTATGGGCTTTAGAGTGAAGATAGAGACTCTTAGCTTGGTTCTGCTCTTAACTGTGTGAGCCTCAGTTTTCTCAGCAGAGAAGTAGGGATATTAACATCAAACAAAGGGTCATTGTTGGGAATGAGATTATGCATGTAACTCTAAATTAGTCCAAAGTTACTGATCAGGGTCCTGCAGTTAAGAGATAGAAATGAGATTTGAGCTCAGGTCTCATGATTTTGGGTCATATGCTCTTTGCATTAAGTCAGCCGTAGGCAATCATCTACCAGTCATGTCGTGAGCCATGCCCCAAGCACCTGACAGGCTTCGAAGATTTGTCATTACTTTGCTTTATGGAAGCCTAAAAAGTCATGACCATAAAACAATTAGTGATTCTGCTGATCTGGAAACAACATCTTTTAAATGGAGATGGATTTTACTTTTTACTTTTTCCCCCTGTGGGCTGAGTGTGGTTGAGCTGAGTTTTCTGAGACAGCATTTCTTAGATATCACTTCAGTTCAATATTCTGTATCCCTTCTGTGGCCAGAAATACACAATAGCTCCTTAACTTTAATACTGTTATATTATCAATGCGTCAAAATGGAAACCAGTTGCTGCAGAATCTCTGGCATAGGAAATCGTTAAGTGAAGCCAGAAACAGAAGCTAGGCTTCTGGATAGATAGGGGACATCTCAAACCACTGGCTGGGTGTAAGATGGTCATGTTGGGTTGTGCGGAGGTAATGGCAAAGAAACAGTTTTTTCTAGTCAGGACTGTTCAGGTCATCTTCACACAGCAACCTCAAAGAAAGTGAATGAATTGTGGCAGTTACAATAAACTGCCTGGACTTCTAGTCCTTTAATGTTCACACTGATTTCTCTACTTTAAAGCCTCATGCATTTTCCACTAATTTAGGAAAACAGTGTGGCATAAGGGAAAAAGCAGAGGTCTCTGATGAGCTGTGTGACTTTAGGTAGATCATTTACCCTCTCTGTGTCTTTTCCTCAACTGCGTGATGGGGATAATAAGAATACGGAAGCTGAGAAGATCAACTGTGTTGACATGTATGAAATGCGTTGAAAATTTAAAGCTGATGCTAGATTATAAAATAAGTGCCATTACTAGTGGAAAGAGGAGGTTATACTGACTTACTTGGTTAAGCATGCACCGTGCCTCTCTCCCTTAGTGCCAACTGCCTGCAAAGTGAGTTTTAAGCCCTTCTGGGAAAAAAAAAAGATACGATATCCTCGATTTTATTCTGCACATTTTTTAGGAATACACTAGAAAATAAGGTCCAGGGGCACCAGGGTGGATTAGTTGGTTAAGTATCCAATTTTTGATTTCAGTTCAAGTCATAATCTCGTTGTGGGTTCAAGTCCCTGTGATGGCCCCCTCCCTCAGTGTAGAATCTGCTGGTCCTGCTCCCTCTGCTCCTCCACCAGCTCATGTGCTTTCTTTCTTTCTCTTTCAAATAAATAAATAAAGTCTTAAAAAAGAAAAGAAAAGAAGCTCCATGAGGGCAGGCGTTTATTTCTGTACATCTGGTTCATGGATGTGTCCGAAGCACCTATGACATTACCGGGCATACAGCCTGTGTTCAGTGACTGTCAGATGACTGAATGATTTAATGCAGGAAGTCACAAGGATCTACTGTTGCTCACCTTTCAACTGAGTGTGTATGTATGTGTGTATATGTGTGTGCAGGCAAACTGGGGAAAGCTTGGCATTGAGGGTATTTCCTCCCCTACATTCCATTTCACCTTAACTGGTAAACATCTCACCTCCTGATATCCAATTTGGGGTCAGGTAGCATCTGCTTAAAAACATATTTCCTCCTGACATTCCAATTCAAGTCACAATTCAAATCCCACTGGTTCTGGCTGCTCCTGGATCAACACATTAGCTGCACTCAGCTTAATAATACCCTACCAAGCCCTGAAAGTCTTACAGAGATACTCAATTACTAAAACCCACCTAGGAGGCCAGCACATTCAAGGAATCACTAATGGGATGCACGAAGTAGTGTTTTCAATACAATCAATCTTTAAATGAAGAATTTCTTATGTCAGAGCTAAATCTAGTCAGAAAAGCAGGGGGCAGTTTTATGACTTATGCAAATCCACACATGCATCATTGGTAATATGAGGCTGGTCGAAACACTGAATGCCCAATTTCTGTGGAGTCCTGGAAGGACACTGCCTGGAATTGCCTAGGGAAGCGGAGTGGGTCAAATGGGATCCACGAGTATTTCATCAATAATGTTTACTGATCTGTTATTTAAGGAATTTTAATGAAAATGAAGTCAGATGAAGTGAACTGTTTCTAATCTGATTTCACTCAGTCAAGCTAAGCCCTTCTCTACTAAACTAAAGCCCAGGGAATCTAACAAAAAAAACAAATAAGTAGTGATCAGTAGACTGTAGGAAAACTGCAAGTCTGCAGGCCTGTGTCGGCTGCTAATTTCATCGGAGCCCTGGATTCTCACATGCCTCAAGACGCAGAGCTGTTCCTTCCCCAGAAGAAAAAGCAGCTGTCGGAGCTTTCTCTCCTTAGGTCAGAAAGTATAACATGTCAAGCCTGGACTTGTCGTCGAAAGGTATAAGTAACCTTTTAATCTCTTAGAATCATTTGCTTCTCCAGGTTACTAAACCCAACATTTTGTACAGATAAATTCAGAATGATTTTAGCATGGCGTGGAATCCTGAAATTCTCTCAACTGCTTAGAAAGGGAGTTCTGTCATCTACTATGACTATTAATTTTTTCTCTGTTCAATATTTTATCAAAGTAACATGTGCAAAGGGTAAAAAATTAAGTGGAATGGAAGGACTTCTAATGAAAGACAGCAGTTCCTTGCCCATCATTTCCTACTCTTGTGTTCATTTCCCAGAGATAGCAGCTTTTTCGCTGTTTTTAGCTCTTCTGGTCTTTTTCTCCCATTGTATGATTATAGCGCTCCTTGGTTAATCACATTCAGACTTGATCTATTAATTTCCTGCTAAGAAAGAGTTAAGTTAAACGACTCACAATATTTGTGCCTTATATATGACTCACTCTATTAGTAATCTTTGTAGCATCATAGAATATACCTAAATCTATGTTTCTTTATGTATCTAATTTACTCTACTTCTTGCCTTCTTCCTCTGTTTTTTTAAAACATTAGCACCCTGCTCCATTTGCTCTCCTCTGCCCTCACCTCTGGCTCCTGTCTACTGTCAATTCCAGGAGATTTACTCTACTTTAAAAGAGTCAAGATTGATTACATTTGCATTTTGTTTTGTAACCATGTTTCAGTTTTATGTTTTCCTGATGGGCAACTTCTAAAAATTGGAAACCAACAAACACTCATTACATCACTATTATTGAAATGTGTTCTCTGCATAGATCAGTAGTGTGCTAGGATTATATTTCTCTCTATGAAGATCCAGCTTCACAATCTGTTCGACTAACATGTCAGATGGGTCTTCAGGATCCAAAAACAACGAACAGATTCTAACAGTTGTTTTTGTATCTGATTGTCAAAGTAATGTTCATTTTACATATAAAATGCAAAGAAGAAAAGGCTAAAGAAAAATTAAAAAAAAATCCACTCCATAAAGGTAAATGAAAATCTTAACATGGGTTATTTCTAAATTTGATTTTTTTCTCCACTGAAATGGCAGATGAATGATTTAGACTGATGACTCCAATACTATTTCAGGGCTCAGCAGGGGAGTAGTGGATGTTCTTAGTTACTAAAGGCACACATGAAGGGGCTACTTTTCCAAATTCTACAACCCACTCCTTTATCTTATTTTGTATTTCATTGTAGAGATAAAGACTATTTGACTGAGCTCCTAAACCACCTTTGATCATATCAACATTTCCTTGTGTCTTTTTTTCATTTATTTTTTCAAAAATTTTAAAGGTTTTATTTATTCATGAGAGAGAGAGAGTGCGCAAACACGCGGGGGAGAGGCGGAGGGAGAAGGAGAAGCAGGCTTCCTTGCTGGCTCCATCCCAGGACTCTGGGATCATGACCTGATCTGAAGGCAGACACTTAACCGATTGAGCCACTCAGATACTCACCCTCCTTGTGTCTTATAATTTCGTTCCTTTTCTTGCTGCCTCAGAGAAAGGATATTCCTTCTTTGCCTTGCCCAGCATTATCAAGGCATTCTCCTAAATGATTATATTTGAGGAGTCTAAGGACATGCTTTTAGTCATTCACCTGAGGCAACAGGCATAACTAGGTCAACCCAAGATTAGCTTCCTTTATGGAGGAATCTCCGCCACCATGAACTTGGTGCTCTTCACCGTCACCTTTCTTTAAAGAGGAATCTGCTTCACTAAATGGCTTCCTGATCTCTAATCACCATGCCCCCCAGGTTTCTGTGGTCTCCACTCTACCAAATCCAGTTCCTTGAGAGTCTCAAACTCTTAAGACACAGTATAACATCTCTTTCCATTTCTCATCTTCTCTCACTGCTCGGTAACATCCATCGTTGCTGCTTTCAGCTTCTTCCTCATGTTCCTTTGCCCTTGTTTCTGGTTTTTGCTCTTCTCGTCTCCTATTATCTTAGTCGGTTCAGGCTGCTATGACAAAGTAACTGACACCGGGTGACTGAAGCAACAGAAATTTATTTCTCATTGTTCTAGAGGATGATAAGTCCAAGATCAAGGTGTCGGCAGATTCTGTCTCTGGCAAGAGCCCTCTTCCTGACTTGCAGGCAGCCGCCTCTTGCTATATCTTCATAAGGCAGAGGGAGAGGTTATTGCTCTAGTGGCTCTTCTTTTCTTTTTTTCTTTCAGATTTTACTTATTTATTTGACAGACAGAGATCACAAGTAGGCAGAGAGGCAGGCAAAGAGAGGAGGAAGCAGGCTCCCCGCTGAGCAGAGAGCTCGATGTGGGGCTCGATCCCAGGACCCTGGGATCATGACCTGAGCTGAAGGCAGAGGCTTTAACTCACTGAGCCACCCAGGTGCCCCTCTAGTGGCTCTTCTTTTAAGGGCACTAATTCCATTCCAATGGCTCCACTCTCATGACCTAATTACCTCCCAAAGGCCAAATCCCTACTGCAGTCTTGCTTCACAAACTCCATTCAAACTGACATATCAAATGGGTCTTCATGACCCCAAACAACAAACAGATTGCTTTCTAAATAGTTGTTTTGTCCCTCTAGTAGCATCAAATTGGGGATTAGGGTTTCAACATAAGAGGTTTTTTTTGGGGGGGGGGGCACAAATATTCAATCCAGATCAGCTATTTCATATGGCCGCCTCCTCCTTCTTTTCCACTTCTTTTTAATTGCTCTACTACTCATTCTGCTCCCTTCCTACAGCAGCCAATGTAATTCTATAAAATGTCTGCTTGCTCTGCTTTCCTCTCTTTTGCTTCCTTTCAGTAATTACACAGTTCCACTTTATGCTCTACATACTTGACCTCAAGTTTATGAGTTAGCCCTGATCATTCTTAGCATTTGCACCTGTTTCTGGATATCCCCCTGAGGACAAAATGGCCCAAACTGAACTCATCCTCTTCTCTTTTCTTCTTGTAATTATTTCAGCATTTTAGTTACCTGGTTCAAAATCCAGTAATCATCCTTTACAACTTCCCTTGGCTCCCTGCCTTCTGTGAATTTTTCAGTCCTGTTCTATCTCATAATACCTGATGTTCTTTCCTTTCCTCTAAATGTCCACTGTTGCTTTGTTTTCTCTCTTCTGATTCTAGAAAAAATTCTTCTAGTATAAAGGGTAGAATGCTATACATGAAGACTTGAGGGAGAGACAAAGCATCTCACCCTGTGATATAATAAGTAGTCCTATCTTAATCATTTTATTAATCACCTACCTTCTTTTTCCATGGGCTTTTCAGAAGAAGTGTTCTATACCCTTTCCTTACTCAAAAATAGGAATTTCCCCTATCGCCTACTTAATAAAATCTAAGCTCCTAGACTAGTATTTATATCTGTACTTAAATCCTGTATTTTACTACACTATTTCTGTATTTACAGAAGTAACCAGTTGTTGTCTGCCTTTCCTCTCCCAACTCCTCACCTAGAATGGAAGCTATCTGAAACAGGAACTTGTCTGCTTTGTGTGCTGCTGTTTTTGCTGTGCTTAGTTTAGAGTCTGATACCTAATATGCTCTCAGTGTTTGTTGAACAAATGATTGTATAGTATTGTCCTCACCCTATGCTTTCTGGCCTCTGTGCCATTGCAGACAGAACTCACATTATTGGGTGCTTCCTGTTATGGACTATATTATGTTCTCCCACAATTCACATGTTGAAGTCCTAACCCCAGCACCTCAGAATGTGACTGTATTTGGAGACAGGGCCTTTAAGAAGGTGATTGATTTAAAATGGGTTGTTAGGATAGGCCTTAATCCAATCTGACTGGTGTCCTTGTAGAAATCTAGACACACATAAAAAAAGGAAGGAGGGATTTGTGTGCATAACGGAAAGGCCATGTGAGGATAGATGAGAAGGCTGACCTCTGAAAACCAAGGAGAGAGGCTGCAGGAGAAACCAAGCTTGCAGATACCTTGATCTTGAATTTCTAGCCTATAGAACAGTGAGAAAATAAATTCCATGGGTTTAAGCCACTCAGCCTGTGGTATTCTGTTAGGACAGTCCTTACAAACTAAGACATGCACTCTTGCCAGATAACTCTCTTAGACCTTTTATGTATAATGTTAATAAGAATACTGTGATACAGATACTTACAGGATTTCCATTTTACAAATAAAAAATGAAAGCATTGAGATGTTAATTCCCTTCTCATCACACGCGCAGGATTTGGCATGCAGGTAACCTGCATTAATGACTCATGCTGTTCCCTCTTCTTGGGTCACCCTTTCCCCTCATTTCTAAACATTCAAAACTCTCTCTGTAAAGTCAGAGGAAATGTCCTCTCACTGAATTTCTGTACTCTGGCTCTGAATCTGCATTCTAATCATTATTCCTTTGCCTCATTTTCAGCTCCAACCTTATTGTGAGTGCCTGCTAGGAACCTGCCTAACTCTCCAGGACTGGGGCTCTGCATTATTCATCACAGTCCTTTGACATTAAACCAGGACCCCTTCTGGGACAAGAGTCTGTCTACATACCTTGGGCCTGGCTACTGGCTGACAGGTATCCCTGGTGATAAACATACCAGTTGATATGTGCTTATGAATTTACTTGCCTCAGAATTCCATGTTGCTATTCTCTGTCAGATGCACAGGAATCCCCGCTAGCCTGGTATTGATTACATCCCTGAAACACCATTGTTTATATTCTACTATAGCTTTCTTTCTTTTTTTTTTCTCTTATAGCTTTCATATATAACGTTCTCCCCTTTATATGCATTCTCCCCCCTCAGAGTCAGAAGCTGAGTCTCTCCTAAAGCCCTAGGCTTTCCATAAATAGTTAGTTCTGCTTGCAAGTTTCTGCTTATTTTAGGCACGGCTATCATTAAGCAGGCAGTATCCCAGCAAGGCCTGTGATAGATGATTCTTAGATTATTGTCAATGACCCACTCTTTCATTCATGCGTGTATTCATTTGTTCTTTCATTCAACCACCTGACTTAGAACTTTTTTTATATTTCAGTCACAATACCAGGTGGTAGGTTCAAAGTCAGTTTCTTTGATTTGATACTAAAACAACTACAAGCTTTTGATGCTATTAGCAGCGTCTAAGAAATTTCCCCAAAGTAACCTACACTAAAATGTAATTTGAAGACATGTTACTGATGATGTTCAGGTGTCTTCCCTATGTGTCACTGGGAACCAATCTAAAATGAAATCAATGGAAAATAAGCTGTAAACAGGGAACTTGTAACATGTCATGAGGATATGTTAAATGAAGGAAAGTGATGGTATAACGATAAGGGGCAACTGAAATTTCTGAGGATCTGGAAGGAATACAGAAAAAGGTACACTGTTGAAAAGGATCAGATTAGTGCTACTCAAGGTACAGCCAGTGAGACAGAAATTCCAGCCAGTTCTAGTGTTAGTAAAGGGCGGCATTTTAATAGAACAATGAGATGGTTTAGTAAACATTTTTGAACAACTACGATATGCCAGAGAACTGTAGGAGTACAAGGGTGAATGAGGGATGGTCCCTGTCCTCAAGAAGTGAGGAAAACAGACACACAAAACCCTAGCCCTCCTGGGGGTAGGAATGGAGCTAGTGCAGCTGTTGCTACCCTCAAGTGACACCAGATACTGTCAAGACCCAAAGTTCTTATCCTCCATTGGTAATGGGAAGAACACCTGGTAACATTCTCAGTTATCCACCTTAGTTGGGAAACAAGAAAAGGAAACAGAGACCAGTCTATTTTGACAAGTGAGGAGAAGTGTGCTGGATATTTTTTATTTTCCTCTCTCAATCTACTCCATTGTAGTCTACCCTTCTCTCTGCCATGAAAGGCTGACCTGTGTGAAACTCATCAACCTTCTTTGCCCTTGGGACACAAGGGCCCACCGTAGAGAGACCAAAACAAAAGGGAAAATGAAGTTTGAGTATCTTTCTCCTTTCTTGCTGGGTCAAGGTTAAACCAGTTCTATCCCTCAAATGAAGTTGCCTTCTTTACTATTTACCCATCTTTCCTTTCAGGTCCAAACTTCTTCATCCCTGCCTCTCTTTAGCCTCGGGGTGGTCCACATGCCTTAGGATTCCCCTACACTCTGGTCATATTTTTGTAAATAGTTCCTTTATTAAATTGAATTACCCCGATTTGAGAATGCATTCTTCCTTCTTGAAACTCATTTGATCCAGGAAGCAATCAAAAAGACAAAGGAAGGGCAGGATAGAGGCAGAACCCTAAGCCTGACTGGACATTGTGGAGAGGGTGGTCTAGAAAGATAAGGAGTCCTGTGACTCAAGCATTGTGCAGGTCCCGAGAGTTTATTCCCAGATGCTATATTTGGAAACTGTTTGGGAGCCTGGAACAAGAGAGACCACCATCCATAAGTCTGAAAACTGGCAGGGCCACTGTTTTAAGTTCCTGGGACTGTAACTTAATTCTAAACCCCATCCAGTAAGAGCTATCAGCATTCTGGGATAACTTCAGCCCTTAAACAGAGGGCTACAAATGGCATCAGCTTTCAGAAAACAGGCAGAAGCAGGAGAAGTAAGACAAGATCTCAGTGTAGACAAATAAACTTACTGTGCTAAAATAGAAATGTGTTCCAGGTGTTAAGAAAACAGGGCTCTGTAAAATTACTACTAAATGCCAGGTGGGACCAAATGGTTGTAACATTCAAGATGATACTGGTCAACCTGGTCAACAATTCAGGCAGCCCTTTTGGCCATGGGCAAACTGAAGTTATTTCCTTAAACACATTTTCTAAGATAGCTTAAACTTGACAGAAATACAGGGGGTTTAATCCTCTTGGTTGAAAGAGGAAATGTAAGGGATCTTCAAGTGATTGTAACATAGACTACTGACTTTGTTTCTCCTAATTTCTCTCCAATGTGTCAGGAATTATTTATCTGGTTTAATCTATAGCATTTGTGAATTAACACACATGCACCCAGGAGTCCTGAGTTGGACGGGCACATATTTTACAAAGAGCTGGACAGCTCTGGCACTTGTTATATCAAGGGTCGGGAGCACAAAAGTGAACTAAATAACAGAAATCAAAAGGCAAACATTGACACTGGATGCTCACAAGACTTAGCAAGGAATACATTCTTAAAAGTCATTAAACAATTTTGAAAAGAAATTCAAGCTGCGGGGACTGAGCTCTGAGATCAGAACAATAAGCTCCGTGAATTGGAACCGAGGCTTTCTGAAAGAAATGTCTACAGTTTTGAAGAATACTTTTCCCAGACAAGCTTCTTTGTGAGGGGATTTTTTTTTTTTTAACAAACATGGCTATTTTTGACTCAGCTCAGAAATGAAATATTTCAAAAGCCCTTTCAAGCTCAACATCTCTAAAATTACTCCTTCAAAGTTACACTTTAAGGGGTAGTAGAGTAGTGAGATTAAGAGGAATACCGAGGTTGTGAAATTTTCATGGGCGTGATAAAGACACACCAAAAGCCTCGCTATAGCCATTAATTTCTTTAGTGTTTTAGGCAAAACAAAAAAGTACCATGTGGAAAAAAAAATGGCAATACTGCAGGGGTGGGAGAAAGCATTTCCAAGTTCAGTTTTGACAAAAGAGAACACAAGACAAGATTACTCTTTTCCTAGTTTTACAAAGGGAAATTTTTAGGAGAAATATTTTTACAAATTTTGTGTTTGGAAATTTTTGTGTTTGGAAATCATATTGCAGTTTTCATATTTAATGACAATGAATGTCAAAATAATCTCCAAATAAAAATGTTTTCTGGAGCAATGAAATCAAACTCAGAATTAACTCACTTAGGTAGCCACTAATGGTCTTATCTGTACATCCCATTGAGACTTAATTAATCTAATCATAACTTCAGTTGGTTTGATCTCATCATGTGCAAAAATGCAAAGCGAGGTGGTTTACACTGATGAATCAGAATGAGAGAAAATTTTGTCCAGCTTGTTTCTGCATAGAAATACTAAAGATACTTGTGATATATTCTTTTTTTTTTTTTAAGATTTTATTTATTTATCTGACAGTGAGAGAGAGATCACAAGTAGGCAGAGAGGCAGGCAGAGAAAGAGGAGGAAGCAGGCTCCCTGCTGGGCAGAGAGCCTGATGCGGGGCTCCATCCCAGGACCCTGAGATCATGACCTGAGCTGAAGGCAGAGGCTTAACCCACTGCGCCACCCAGGTGCCCCTGAAGTGATATATTCTTGTGTATCTGTAAAAGTGAACATTATATTATAAATATTAAATTAGGGCAATTATAAATATTAATTAGGGCAAGTTATTTTTTTCTTGGTAAGAAGAAATGTGCAAACAAATTGTTTGATTTTGAATAATTCAGTTTTAAGGTTCAAACTCAATTAAAACTATGAATTAGACCCAAATGGTATTTTTGTTTTAAAGAACTAGCTTTTAAGTGGTTCGAGCTTATACTGTTCCTATTTTGGAAGGGTGCTTCTCCCTGCTAATTCTCAGGGGTCACTGTTTTTATTTCTCTCTAGCATTTTGTGTTCTCCAGAGAGTGACCTAACCAAATCACTGTTCTGTCCACAGATGAACTACGGGTGTTGTTTTTTCCTTCCTCGTTCCCTTTCATTATGTGGGGTACCAACTTAGGTTAGCCAGTTAGATCTACTTGGGTATAATAATATTTGGATAAGAGGTTTCCCTAACATTTGATAAGTGAATGCAGAAGAGAGGCTTTTTCTTTGTCCCGGACGGCAAGCTGTGAAGACCATCTAGCTGGAATGCCAACAGCCTTCTTTCCTAGCTGCCTGAATAAAAAGCTGCAGAACGAAGCCACAGAGAAAAGCAGAATAAAGACAGAGAGGGATGCAGAGCCAGGACCTGCCTGAAGCCTTAGGATTTTCTAATAAGAGACAATGACTCCCTTTTTATTTTAAGCTAGTTTGTGTTGGGTTTCTGTCCCTTGCAGCCAAAATAATTCTGGCAAATCCAACAAATAAGCAATAGAAAAAGCTGGAAGGGAAATAATTTACAGCAAATTATAAGGCAATGTTTCTTGTTCTTACCCATATATGGCCAAAATGGGCTTTGGGTCCTCACATATATTGTGAGAGAGAAAAAGAAAAATTCTTACTCTAATATATCCTGGGCATGGAGACTGTTAGTACATTTTACAAAATATTTTAATAGATGACATACTTTAGTCTGCTAGCTAATTTATAAAGATATTAAAGAACTACATTTACATATCAAAAGCATAATCACCTTAGTGAAAAATATATTGTTAATGACTCATATTTTTGGCTATATGGAAGCAAATCCACTGTTTTGACCAGATTATTTAATGACACTTAGTATGATGTGGCCATGTATGTAGGCTGTTTTAGGTAAAGATGAGAAGTTTAAGAAGTTGATAGCAAAAGATACAGGGTAATCCATCTGACTTTAAGCCATCCTCCACCCCTTCATTATCTATGCACAAAACACATGGGAATATACTTTATTATGCATTACAAAGAAACAGAAGTACTGGGTTAAATTCAAATTTATTGTCAATAAACCAAGGAATGTTAAACTATATAGTAAATCTGGACATAATTATACATCCATTCCAAGAAATCCCTGGATCATGGTCTATGTCCACACACCAGATTGGTTTGCTCCTTTGGACTGAATTGAGTATTAGATCAATTCCATCCAAGTATTTGTCTGAACTAGCTTTTTAAACTGATACATCAAATAACGTAAACTGGTTATACAAGTAAATACATTTCAGTAACTCAGAATACCATGTCAATTTGATCATTCTTTAATGGCTTTGTAGGTATGTGTGGCAACTGCCCTTTATAACTGAACCTAAATAGAATGTGAAGCCTTTGGCTTTGAGTCTGCTGCTCTGTCTACCATTCAGCATTCCTTTTATAATCCGAACTTTAACTGCAGGTAAATCTAAGAGATACAGAATTTCAATCAGAAGGAACCATAAATTCTATAGTTGAAAACTCATATTAAGGGCTCTGACATACCTACTGAAGGTCTCAAGTGGCAGAGTTAGGCCTGCACACAGACCTTCAGAGGTCCAGACCAGTGCTTCTATTGGAAAGTTGCTTCTCAGATGCAAACAACTTGGCACTTTTCATTGTATTGATTAGGTTTGACGCTTGATTTTATGTTCAACACAACATCAGAAGTCTGGACTAGATATTCACATTATCTGAATGAATTGCTATGCTAAATAATTAAAAAGTTAACATTATTTATTTTAATGATTTTATTTTTAAGTAATCTCTATACCCAATGTGGGGATTGAACTCACAATCCTGAGATCAAGAATTACATGCTCCACTGACTGAGCAGACCAGGCTCTCCAAAAGTTAATGTTATTGAAGAAAAATAGTTCTTTATTGAGTTTTGTTTCTGTTAAGCAATTAAAAATATTCTATATGTATAAAATCATCCTAATGATTCTTAGACTCTATTATAAAAACATGCTAATCATTCTTCTGAGTAATCTCATTTACCTTTCATTAAGTCCTCTTTACTTTATTTAGAAGATCTTGGGTCACATTTTGTGTGTTTGCTTATTTGTTTTTGAAATGACCAGTCAAAAAAGGTGAATCAGTTTGTACAAGTAAACATCACCTCAGTAACCATAGTAAATATAGTAAAATATATTAAATTGAATAGTTTTGTGTGAAAACCTGAATAAAGTCTGTTTTATGTGTTACCATTCTTTTTGGCTTACAGTTAGAAGCAAGTCTTCCTTTTCCCAGAATAAAATATCATTTTAGAAACCATGAAGCAACAGGGCTTTAAGAATTCTGGACAAAAATATCTGTAATGGAATATCAACTGTGCTACAAAGGCAATACTTTATCAAATCGTGAAATACAAATTTACGATTTTGGAAATCTTATCTCAAGGAGTTGTTGGGACAATTAAATGTATGAAAAGCACTAAGAAATGCTCAACAAACGTCAGCTAGTTTTATGAAAAATAAAAAATGATTTTATATTACTCTTTAAAAATGACAACTAATTACTACTCTTAGCTTAAATTTTGCCACATTTGTATTGCATTGTTTGGAGGGGAAGTGACACTTTTTATAGAACAAATGATTTTTCTAGTTAAAAAAAGGATCTGGTGTGACATCACCAAGATGGTGACATAGGTTGTTCCTGAGTTTGGTCTCCCTCACAAGAGGAACAACTAATATCTGTTTGAGAACAAGACACCACTGAGAGAATCCTAGATCATGGGGGTGAGGCTGAAGCACCTGCCTACAGCACAGACAGAAAGACAGACTGCATTAGAAGGCTAAGAGAAGTGGCTACATGTTGATCACACTGCCCCTTCCCGAGGCTGGTGTAGCACCATGCCCAGTGGTTTCCCTTGAGCCTTCAGTTCCTCCAGTGGGAAAAGAGAAGCTGGGGTGGGGGTCAATCCCCAGCATTGTGGATTGCTTAGTGGAAGCCCTTACTCCGATGTTGTACCAAGGGGATTGTAGGGGTACTTTCAGAGCCCAGTCAATGAGATTCTGACTGTGACAAAGAAGGAGGTGTGCGGTTACAACAGCTAGCACATGAAATTGGCAGACTGAGTTCACACTCGGCAGTGCTTAAGTAGTAATTCCAACCAGCAGTTTCGCTTATCTGTATAACCAAGTTGGGGTGTACTCTGACCAAGGAACTCAGCAGGGTGCAGATCTGCCTGATTCAGGTCCTCAAAGGAGGAGTTTTGCTGGCCCTGGAGCCCGGTTTGCCCTTGCCCAGGCAAGGTGCTGAGTCACAGTCTCACCTGCTATGGAGAGTGCCTTCCAGCCCCATTTGACCAGAAGGGATGGGGATAACTCTTGGAAGCTGTGTGGCCCAAGGGTGCTCAAGCTAAGAGGCAGGTGGGCATAGCTGACCACCCCCAGAACGAACCTAGTACCTGGTATGGAGCCTTTCCCTACAGGCAGGGGTGCTAATTCATAGCCAAGGCCGAGAGTAGCTCCTGGCCCCTCCCAATCAGAAAGCCTGTTGGAGGGGCGCCTGGGTGGCTCAGTGGGTTAAGCTGCTGCCTTCGGCTCGGGTCATGATCTCAGAGTCCTGGGATCGAGCCCTGCATCGGGCTCTCTGCTCAGCAGGGAGCCTGCTTCCTCCTCTCTCTCTGCCTGCCTCTCTGCCTGCTTGTGATCTCTCTGTCAAGTAAATAAATAAAAATCTTTAAAAAAATTAAAAAAAAAAAAAAGAAAGCCTGTTGGAGAAACTGATGGTAGCCTGTAGTGGCCCCTCATCTTCCTGCCTAGGCAAGGGCCTGAGATATAGCCCCAGCCACTGTGGAGAGTGTCTTCTGGCCCCTTCTGACTAGAAGAGCTAGCAAAAACAACTGAAAGCTTATGGACCAGCAGCACTTGAGCTGGGAGAAGGGCATACAGAGCTGATGGGTTACAGAGCAAAGCCAGTGACCCTGTTGGGCCAGGCAACTTGGGATGCAGGTAGGCTTGAGTTGAGACAACAAAGACCTTTAGTGGTTTTGGTGTTGCTTCTCCCACTATGCCTGGATAGGGAATCAAATCTGTAGCTCCTCTCATCGCTGAATATAACCTTTAGCCTCTCCAACCAGGGAGCCCCACCAGAGCACATGAGAAGTTGCACAGCCCATTCAGGAGTTCTATGTACAGTGGCACTTGGAGAGAGCGCACAAATCATTTCCCCATCTGCAGAGCAAAATCAGAGGCCTCTCTTGACCAGGGAATACATTGCATACTCGGGCCTGATTTGGGTCCCCAAACAATGAGCTGTAGAGGCTCCTGGGCCCTGGCCTGTTGTCTTGCCAGAGCAGGGAAGTAAGTATATAGTCCCATCAACTACTGAATATAATACCCAGTCCTAACCATCTAGTAAGCCCGACCAGATAATTTAGACAACCACAGAGTACCACCTGCCCAATGACACCAATAGCAGACAAGCTATAAACTCAAGCTTAACTGACTGATGAAGAATTGTCTCTGCCAAAGCAAACCTACAAAGTTCAAAAGGAACCTCGTTACACAAAAGCAAAGATACCAATGTAAGAAATCAAGGATCAAGAAAAATCAGGTATATAGGATACCACTAAAGAAAAGTAATAAAGCTCTAATAATTGACCCTAAAAAAATGGAGATCTATGAATGGTTGGACATAATAATCCTCTTTAGGAGGCTTAATAAACTACAGGAAAACACAGACAACTAAACAAAATTAAGAAAACAATGCATGAATAAAATGACAAGTTGTTTTTTTTTTTAAAGATTTTATTTATTTATCTGACAGATAGAGATCACAAGGAGGCAGAGAGGCAGGCAGAGAGGAGGAAGCAGGCTCCCCGCCGAGCAGAGAGCCCAATGCGGGGCTCGATCCCAGGACCTGGGGATCACGACCCGAGCTGAAGGCAGAGGCCTTAACCCACTGAGCCACCCAGGCGCCCCCAAATGAGAAGTTTGAAAGGAAATAGCAAGCACCTCCCCCTTTTAAAAAAAAAACAAACAAACATGCAGAAACTCTAGAGTTAAAAAACTCAACAAAACTGAAGAATTCAATAGAGAGTTTAAAAAGTAGAGTCAACCATGCGGAAGGAAGAATGAATGATTTGGAGAATAGGACACAGGAAATTATCTAGAAGAGCAAAAAGAAAAAAAAAAAATGCCTATATTAAGAAGCAAGAAAGATCCCAAAATAGCAACCTAATTCTATGTCTTAAGGAACTAGAAATAGAAGAACAAACTGAGCCCAAAGTTAGCAAAGAAAGGAAATAATAAAGATTTGGGCAAAAATAAATGACACAGAGAACATAAAAACTGTAGATAGAATTAGCCAAACTAAGGGTTTACCTTTTGAGAAGATAAACAAAATTAGAAAACTCCTTAGCTAGACTAACCAAGGAAAAAAGAGAAACAATCCAAATCAACATAATTTAAATGAAAAAAGAGATGTTACAAATGATATCACAGAAATTCAAAGGATCTTAAGAGGCTACTATGAACAACTGTATGTCAACAAACTGGACAATCTAGAAAAAAATGGAAAAATTCTTAGAAACACATATTTTACTAAGACTTAATCAGGCAGAAATAGAAAGTCTGAATAGACCAATTACTAGTAAGGAGATTGAATCAGTAATCAAAAATCTGCCAGTAAAGAAAAGCTCAGGACCACATGACTTCACTGGTGAATTTTACCAAACAACTAAAGAAGCATTAACAACAATCTTTCTCCCATAAAGCTGAAGAAGAGGGAAGGCTCCCACTTATTTTATGAGACCAATATTATCCTAATGAAAAAACCAGGAAAAGATGGTACTAGAAAAGAAAAGTACAGGTCAATATCCTTGATGAATGTAGATACAAAATTTATCAATAAAATACTAGAAAACTGAATTCAGAGGAACAATAAAAGGTCATTTACCGTGTTCAAGCGGGATTTGTCCCTTGCAAGCAGTGATGTTTCAACATAGGCAAATCAATCGGTGTCATATATCACATTAATAAAATGAAAGAACAATACGATCATCTCAATACATATAGAAAAAGCACCTGATAAAATTCAACATCCATTCATGATAAAAACTTAATAAAGGAGGCATGGAAAGAGTAT
This sequence comes from Lutra lutra, assembly GCF_902655055.1. NCBI lineage: Eukaryota > Metazoa > Chordata > Mammalia > Carnivora > Mustelidae > Lutra > Lutra lutra. The sequence continues at coordinate 45,861,214 of NC_062283.1, read as the reverse complement.
ATCTGAACATAATAAAGGCCATACATGACAGGCCAGCAGCTAACATCATATTCAGTGGTAAAGGGATAAAACCTTTCCCCTAAATTAGGAATAAAACAAGTGTACCCACTCTTACCATTCCTATTGAACATAGTAGTGGATGTCCTAGCTAGAGCAATCGGGCAAGAAAAAGAAATAAAAGGTATCAGAATTGGAAAAGAAGAAGTAAAACTATCTCTATTTGCAAACAACATGATTTTGTATAGAAAAATCCTAAAAACTCAATAAGAGATCCATTAGCTCTAATTAATGAATTCAGTAAAGTGCAGGATACAAAATGAACATATAAAAATCAGTAGTGTTTCTCTGCACTAACAACCAAATTTCTGAGAAAGAAATAAAGAAATTGAGCTCATTTATAATAGTATCAAAAATAATAAAATACTTTGGAATAAATTTAATTAAGGAAGTGAAAGATCTCTATGCTGAAAACTATAAGATATTGATCAATGAAATAAAAAAGGACACAAATAAATGGAAAGGTGTCCTATGTTCATAAATTAGAAGAATTAATATTGTTAAAATATCAGTTCTATCAAAAGCCATCTATAGATTCAATGCAACTCTAAGTGGATAAAGACTTAACTGGAGAGCTGAAATCATGAAACTGCTAGAGGAAAACATAGGAACAAAGCTCCTTTATATGGGTTTGGTAATGAAGTTTTGGATATGACAAAGCTCAAGCAATAAACCAAAAAACAAACAAGTGGGATCATATCAAACTAAAAAGCACTGCACAGCAAAAGAAACCATCAGTAAAGTAAAAAAGAAAACCTTATAGAATGGGAGAAATATTTGCAGACCATATTATCTGTTAGGGGTTAGTATTCAAAACATATGAAGAACTCATACAACTCTATAGCAGCCCCCCCCAATAACCCAATTAAAAAATGAGTAAAGAACCTGATAGACATTTCTAGAAAGAAGATATATGAAAGGCCAACGGGTACATGAAGAGATGCTCAATATCACTAGTCATTAGGGAAATGCAAGACAAAATCACAGTGAATTATTACCTCCTACATGTTATAATGCCTATCATTAAAAAGATAGGAGATAAATGCTGGTGAGGATGTGGAGAAAATGGAATCCTTATGTACTGCTGGTAGGATTGTAAATTGGTGCAGCCACTATGGAAAATAGTATGAAACTTCCTCAAAAAGTTAAAGATAGAACTATTATATGATCCAGCAATTTCACTATGGGGAATAAATTCGAAGGGAACAAAAATACTAACTAAAAAAAAAAAAAAACTGCATTCACCCATTTTCATAGCAGCATTATTTACAATAGTTAAGACATAGAAGCAACCTAAGTGTCCATTGGTGAATGAATGAATAGAGAAGTTATTATATATAAGTATATATATAATGGAATATTATTCAGTCATAAAAATAGAGGAAATCCTACCATATGTGGCAACATAAATGGACCTTGGAAGGCATTATGCTGGGGCGCCTGGGTGGCTCGGTTGGTTAAGCATCTGACTCTTGGTTTTGGCTCAGGTCTTGATTTCATGGGTTGTGAGGTAGAGCCCCGCATCAGGCTCTAGGCCTAGCGGGAGTCTGCTTGGATATTCTCTCACTCTGCCCCTTCCCCCACTCTCTCTCATTCTCTCCCAAATAAATAAATAAATCTTAAAAAAAGAAGAAGGCATTATGCTAAATGAAATAACTCAGAGAAAGGCATATATTGTATGATGTTACTTGTATGTGGAATCTAAAAACCTCCAAACTATAGAAACTATAGAAAAATAGATCAGACTTGTGGTTATTGGAGGCAGGGATAGGTGGAGGGGAAATTGGAAGACGGTGGCCAAAGGGGCAAACTTCCAGTTACAAGAAAACTGGGGATGTAATATACAATAAGATGGCTAGAGCTAACATTGCTTGTTATGATATATAGGAAAGTTGTTAAGAAAGTAAATCCTACAAGTTCTCATCAGGAGAATTTTTTTTTCCCTTTTTTCTTTTCCTATTGTATTTATTTGAGAAGATGGGTGTTAGCTGAACCTATTATGCTACTCATTTCAAAATATATGTAAATCAAACCATCATGCTGTACACCTTAAACTTAAATAGTGATAAACGACCATTATTTCTCAATAAAACGAGAAAAGAAAGATGATCAGTAATTTGCTTACTATTATGAGTATACATGTGTGATTGGTCTGTGAATCTTGCCCTAATGCTTCTTGAGATTTGCTTGATGTAATTCAAAGCTCTAAGCTCCTACTTTTTCTTACTATTGTGATCAACTCTTTTCTGAAAACCAACAAAGTCAGTAATAAGGATGTTAAAAGCTTATATCGCAAGCAGGAGTGTTATCATAATAGCACAGTAAGCAATTAATCAGGAAAAAAAATGCCCTCTGCCAGAAAGCCATCTTCGATTACGTCTTATGTTAAGTTCTTTTGTTTTATGAGATTGATTAGAGGGTTCTTTTCTATTGAATCACTGTAGAGAAAAGAGAGCTGTTTCATACTGAGGGTCATCATGTATGTTATTGGTTATTTAGGCCAACACAGGAAGGTTTTCAGTAATGAGTATTTTTTAAGATTTTAATTGAAAATCTTTTTTTGTAATGAGTCTTATGTAGAATGTTCATTTGAAAATGCATTGTTTGCTCACATTACATTCTCCTGAAATTTTTATTAAGATGGAGAATTAAATATAGTATTAATGGCTCACGAGTAAAATGTACTGAACTAAGTGATGCAAAAAATGCATCAAGCATTTGATTAAAACAATGTCAAATACATATGCACATCTGAAATACTAAAAGAAAATGGACAAGGTCCTGCTTTTACACTGGCTTAGAGCTTCCAGGCCCTTCCTTTCATGATTAATCATACTCAGCTGCATAGAACACTTGTGCTCTGTCATTTCTTTGCAGTAGCTGCCATTGTGTGAAGATGGATATGCCTTTTTCCTTCCTCTTCTCCCAAAAGATGAATTCTCAATCTCAATTGCTCCTTATAGCATGTGCACTTATCTTTGCCTTTTGTGCACTGGAGGAGAACATGCTTCTCCATTTCTTTGTTTCTCAAAAATGTGAGACAAGGCCTCTTCCTGTATCATGTGGCTTCCCTTTAGAGTGCCAGCCATACTGACACCTGTTTCCAGTAGCAAGCTAGTGATACCACGGGCAAGTAGCTCCCCAACAAGGTGCTGATCTCTCTTTTTCTCTCTCGCCTATCCTCTCTCTTTCTCTCATTCCCTCCTGCTCTCGATCCTTCCCTGTCTCCTTTCTCCCAAACCACTTTTTTTTTAAAGATTTTATTTATTTATTTGACAGACAGAGATCACAAGTAGGCAGAGAGGCAGGCAGAGAGAGAGAGGGGGAAGCAGGTTCCCTGCTGAGCAGAGAGCCCGATGCAGGGCTCAACCCCAGGACCCTGGGACCCTGGGACCCTCGATCATGACCTGAGCTGAAGGCAGAGGCTTTAACCTACTGAGCCACTCAGGCGCCCCTCTTCCAAACCACTTTTAAAGGCTAATTTGAATCAAGCTTTCAATCAAGACCATTCTATTAATTTAGTTTCAAACAGAAACAATAGTGCATAATGTTCAAAGGACTAGGTTTAGGTTCTCTACTGGCTTAAAGAAGCAATCTTTCTGTATTTGGGCATTTAAGTAGTGTTCCACAATTCCTAATATATATATTTATACACACATATACACATATATGTATTCTTTTCATTTTGTGGTGTATCTGTCATCCTTGCACTCTTACTATGGTTCTGTATTTTCACAATTATCCAATGAGAACAACGTGCTACCTACAGTAACCTGGGATTTAAAAAAAATATACATACTAAAATAGAGTATTAAAATTTTATTCTTAGTGAAGATTCCATACAAATATGTCTAATTGACATGGACAGTTAAGGATTCATCAACGTACACTTAAAACCAGACAGATGTAAACAAAGTTCTGACAGGAGAAAAGATGAGCGGTGAAATATGTCTATGTTGTACACATTTCATATTCTTCATTGTCTTTTATATACAATTTAAACTCATTAGTCTGGCCCCTGACTCCTTGCCCACCTCAACTCTTAGCATTCTCTTGCAAGTTTCCTACCTTCTGGCCATACTGATTTCTTTGGAATTCCTTAAGCTTTCTAGATTACTTTCTTTCCATATTTTGGTACATGCAGCTCCTTCCTAGGGTAGTTGTTTTTATTTGTGAAGATTCAGTTCAGTGGGCTCTTCCTTTAGGAGGATATTCTCCATTCCACTTCTCAGGCTAGGTTAGGTGCTTCTTATCACTCATATTTTATATATGTTTCTTTCATTGCCTTTTTATTCATTCAACATTCATTCAACATATATATTATGTGACTAAGAGATGCCATTTATATAATTGCCGCTAAGATGCCTGTCACCTTTTCTCCGAACAGAATTGCCTGTGTCTGTGGCCTCTTGGAGGAAAGAGACATATCATTGATTCTTGTTATTTCTGCCACTTATGTTCTACAAAATTGCTTTGGACACTACATTAGCAAATACTGAACTATTGCTCCTAGGAAAAATACAAGGTTAGGTTCCTTCAATCCTCTGGCCATAATACTTTAATCAGCCAAAACACCATTTGCATTATAAAGATTATATCATGTAATTGTTATCTATATCTATACCTATATCTATATCTATTATATTGTAGTCAGTGCCCTTGTAAAACAATACAGTGTCGTCATCAGTGTCGAAAACCTGCTCTTTCACATAACCCATCTTTTTTCTGTATAACACTTAGTGGGTATTTTAAAAATTGTTCCATAGATTCTTGATCTGAAAAACCCATTTAAAGTTTAACATTTTCCACATGTATCACCTTTTAAAACATCCAAGTCAGCCCACTAGCAGAGAAGGGTTTAACATTTTCCTGACCCTGGATCATGTGATGAATTTTTCTTGGCTTTCAGTCTTACAATGATGTTCTTCACTACACATTTTGTATTGGTCAACATCTCATTCATTTCCAAATGTAGTCAGTTTTACATCTTTTCCATAGCTTCATCACACACTGTAAATATTACTTTAACATTTTCAGGGGTGGCCTCATGCACAGATCAGTGAATTTCCTCTTCCTTTTTCTGAACGTACCATAATGTTGATGCATTATTATTGAACTCATGACCAATAGCACTCTTAACTCATGCCTGACCAAAGCTTAAATATCACATGACTTTTTACACTTAGGAACATTAGTGAGCATGTCAGCAGTATGCTTGCAGGCCTTTTTAAACAGCAAAATCACCAACAAAAAGCAAAAAATGCAAAAAATGTGACACTAAGCCACAAAAAAGACACTAGTTTATATTATGAGAGCTGAAACAAGAAGGACTTCAGCTTAAGTGTTCATACCAGCTGAAGTCTGCATATGTTGGTGAATAACTATGAGTGACCACAAAACACATATTTCTCAGAATATTCTTAACTGCTTCCTTCAAGGCATAGTCTAACCAAACTTCATTCCATGTGATATTAAAGGATTTTTTGTATGTGTAAAATTATAGCATATATCTGTGAATGGTGATTGTCTCTTAAAGAAAAGCAACTAACAACTAGAGTATTGCTCTCTCTGCTGAAAACTATGAAAAAATGCTGTTCTTAGTAAAGAAACAAACAAGGCCATCATATCCACAACTTCCATTTACTGTAAAACCTAATTACGACATATGGAGAAACAGTTCTTTTGTATGATAATGCTAACCTTTACACAGAAGTCAGTGCAACTCACGAGACACATACACTCTAGGTTGATTTTCAATGAGCAGAGACTTTGAATTGACCCATATTGATCCTCTTGCTTGTTTTTCTTTATGTCAAAGACAAAACTTTTAATGTGTTTATAGATCTAGTGATATGGTTTATAACCATGGCTTAGAGTTAAGTTAACGTGCTAATGTGGGGAATCTAATTTATCATTATCACCAACAAATATAATTCATTCATTTAGTCAACAAATATTCATTGAGCACTGAAAAATATCCACTGAAAACATCCCAGGCCCATGTTAAGTACTAGAAGTAAACTGTGCATAAGACTGGTATGGTTCTATCTCCACGGAGCTAGTAATCTGCCAGAAGAGATATACACTCTACAAATAAAAAGAGAAATAATAATATAAATACAGATTATGAAGGGTATAAAAAGAGAAATGATAATATAATAAATAAATAAATAAAAAGAGAAATAATAATATAAATACAGATTATGAAGTGTACCCAAGAGAAAGCATGTCTAGTACAAGGAAAGAATAATGGTTGTAGTGAGGTGGGGCCATAGGTTAGATGGGGTTCTTCAACAGCTTCATTAAGAAGGAAATTTTTGAACTGAAATTTAACAAAGGAAATGATCCTTCTATGGGTAGAGCTGTGGAAATCCTATTGCAGGTGCAAAGAACAGTGAGTGGGAAGGTTCTGAGTTGCCATAAACCTGTCTTGTTTTAGGAACTTCCCAACAGTCATAGTGAGCGAGTGGAGCTGACACAAAATGCTACTGACAATTTGGTAGACCATACATGGCCTTGCAGGACAGAGTAAGAGGTTTGTAGTTGATTCTAAGTATATTTGAAAGCCACTGCAGAGTGTTAAAAAGGAGAGGGATCATTATCTGACTGTAGTTTAAAGAGACCGTGTAGGTGGCTGGATGGAAAATTCATGGTAAGGTGCAAGTGAGGAGTCAGGGGAACCAGTTATAGGAGCTGTTGTAGTGCTAAGGTAGGAGATGGTGACCTTGACTTGATTCACCGCAGTAAAGGTGAAGAGTGTGTGGACTCTAAGTATATTGAAAGTTGAATAAAATGGACTTCCTGCTGGACTGCAGTGGGGGTGAGAGAGAAAGAGGAGATAGAGGATTATTCCTAGTTTAGGCTTCTGGCTTGGTTAGCTAGGAAGATGGTGCTCTCTCCACTGAAGGGGGCAGACTGCATGTCTGCCTTTGATACATCCAATGCAAGTTGGGAGCTGGTTTATACAATGAGGGTGATTAAAATGGGTATAACAAGCTGATAGGTGGCTTTTGAAGTTATAGGAATGGATGAGGTTATCTTTGGAAAGAAAGTAGGTCAGCATGAGAGGAGGATCTACGAGTAGTTTGGAGGAACTTCAATGTTTAATAGAGATGGCCTCACAGTCTTGGGAAATTAAATAGAGAAATAACAAGTAGCATGATATAAGGAAAAGAGTGTATCTGATTCAACTAACTGCTTGGTGGTGGGTTCCCAAGGCTGAAATTTACCAGCCAAGGACAAGTTTCCCAAGCTTTCTGAATCTCTTAAATTCCAGGTTTTAGTTGTAGGATTGTTATGAGGTAGATGCAATAAAGATGAATCTCTTACTATGGTGTTTAGCACACAATATGCTCTAATTTTAAATTGTAGGTGCGCACTAATAGTGTCACAATGAGCTAAGAGAGAAACAATCAAATTATAAAAGATTCATTTAAAACATGTTCTTACTGAGATGTTCTTTCTCAAGCTTATGCACATTAATATTGTGAGGATGGGTGAAGCAAGAAATTTAATCCCTGCTCTAATTTTGTTGGTTTGGATTAGCTCTTAATAAAAACTACAGCTTAGATTTACTGAGTGCTTTCCATCTGCCCAACACTGTGCTGAGCAGTTTAAATATATTAAACTCATTTAATCCAAGCAGCAGCCCTATGAGGTGTGTAATGTTATCATTCCCATTTTACAGGAGAGAAAAATGTACCCAGGAAATTAAGTAATTTGGTACAAAATCACCCACCTATGTGTGTATGTGATTCTATGCTTAGACATTACCTTTTACCTTTTAGAGGAGCTCTGACATTTCTTTGAAAATATCTCCCTGTCTATTCTGTTAGTATTTTTTTCTAAATCAACATTTAGACTTGGAAAAGTGCAATAAATGCTTGTTCTAAAAGCAAGAACATCAGGCAATGATATAGCAAAGTCACATGAACATTTTTGTATGAAAGGAAAATAAATGATTAGATGGAGCCAGTAATAAGTACAAGAAGACTATATAAGGAGAAAAAGACACATCCAATTAATTGCATACTGAGAAATGTGGGAAAGGAGGTCTGAGACAGTTCAAATATGACTCAAGAAAAGTTACTGGAATGTGGCTTCAAGAAAAATAATACAAAAATGGCATTACTTCGTGCCCCCAGCGCAGCCTGCTCACAAGGCTTTGGGTGAGGTGACAGCTTATTGCAAATGTTGGCTGGTACAAGGGTTTTTTTTCTCTCCTTAAAACTTTGGCTGCAGTAATTGACAACTTGCTACCAGGGGAAAGAAATTTCCATGAAAATAAAATGGCTTGAATATGTTATTAGAGAATCTGCTTTTTTAGTAGCTCTAATTTCATTTTAAGTCTCATAAACCATAAACGTAATCTAATTACCGATGGTTGGAAAGTATTCCTTTCTTGCATGCAACACCACTAAGATCTATGTTCGGTGACTTGTGGGTCTTTAGTGTGAACTCCAGGTTCATCTTTCTTGCGACTTGCAGACATTTTTGAAGTCTTATCTCCTATCTGTAGGTGGCAGTAAGTTATTACTATTTTTGTTACTCTGCCCAGTGGAAGAAGATTAAATTCAGTTTAGAGAAACAGAATATAAAGAGAATTATTGTTCTACCTATGGACCAATATAAAGAACAATAACTCAGTTCTTTTTTTTAATAGAAGTTTGATTCCCTCCCTCTTTTTAATTTGAGGCAAAATTGAAACTCTTGTGTATTCTCAGTCGACTCTCCTCTAGCTAGGATGAACTTATGTTCACATCAGACTAAACAAACCTAGAACAAGAGAGTAAAAGGTTTTGTGTAAATCAGCAGCTCAAGAAACCCACTGTTTCTTAAAGTGATGTGTCTAAGCAAGATGAGTTCAGATTTTACAGCCTGCTGTTGTATTTCTATTAAGCAATAGCATTTTGCTTTCAACTGTATGCACATAGAACATCAAATAATTATTCTTCAAATTCCACAATAAAAAAGATTTCTTTCCAAATGACTCACTGATTTCCATCCTCGGTGTTAAGAAGAAACAAAAAACAACCACACACACAAAAAGCAAAGGGACTGTCGAACCGTAGTTCTTTTCTACATTGTCTTCTGCCCGGTGGTTGTTCATATGCAAAGCATGCTTCCTTACAGATGGAATCCACCAGTCTTTGCCATTAAGGGAAACACAGCAGGACCCAGAGAGGATTTGTTGAAGCTGAAAACCGACTTCATAATTTAGCTCCGAGTCTTGAAGCAGCATAAGTCACACTATAAATCAGAACACCGGATCCACAAATGTAAGGCAAACAGAGTGAAACATGAATTCCCCCCCCTCAGACTTCTCCTCTTGTTAGAACAATTAAAACAACAACCAGCTCCTTTATTGTTTGTGATTTAAAAGTTAGCCAAGTAAACTGACAATTTCAGGCTACAGTAGACAGAGCCACAGAAAAAAGAAAACACAGCCAATAAGGTGAGGCAATTGCTGTCGTATTATGCCAACGGAGACTGCCAGGTTTCTAAAATAAAAACAATCTTTCCACCATGGTGAATACATCGCGCCTTTGCTTTGCTGAGCCTCACGGACCTTCCTAATGGAGAAAGCCAGTTTATACTCCTATTATCTGTTTTTGGTTCCACTTAAAAGATTTGACTGAGGCCAGAAATTATGTTGGCTTTTTTTTTTTTTTTTTAATGGCTTCAGGGTATATACTTAACTTCACCTTGCCTGTGAGAGCAGAATGCTTTTGGTCTAAGAAGAGCCTTTCTACTCTTGTATTTACTATGTAGAGAGTAGGATTCTTACTTTGTATATGTTAGCCTACTATCCATAAGCTAATTCCATGGTTTTTCCACTTTTTATTGTAGCAGCTGACAGCAGAAAAGATAGTATGATGCCCATGTGTTAAAATGTAGGATTTTCTGCCCCCGTTTTCCCAATCTAATAGGTAACATTTATGTACTGTTGTGATTCTTATGTTTAAGTGGTTGTTTTCAATTTCAACAGAATGGTTTAAAAATTCAAAATGCATTTTATTTTTGATAAGCAAGAAAGGTTAACCCTTTAATGAGTACTCAGCTACCAAACGGTCCTCTTTTTTTAAGAGACAACTGGTAACATAACAGGTCTGCTGGGCAATCAATGTATCCCAACTCGTTCGTGAGTAAGGACCTTTATTCATTCCAACTGTAACTACTGCATAAATCATTTTCTTGTGGAGATGAAAGTGGTGGCTGTAGGTTGGATTGATTGACCTGACTTCAATAAAGGAAAAGAAAAAAATGGACAGCTTCATGGTTTAGCTTTTGGACCTGCTTTGTGTTTGTAAGATCTAGGGGAATAGCTGGAATTTTCCCTTCATAACCAGTAGCTACAAAGGAGTAGTGCAGACCCTGACGACAGAGCCTGTAACAGAAAATATCATGTGTACCACGTGGACAGGATCATGGGGATTTAGCAAAACATTATGAAAAGGACATGTGATATAGGATTCAATCACACTAGGGCTAAAATCCCAGTTAAGTTACTTAGGCCACTTATTGTGTGAACTTGAACAGCTGTTTAAGCTCTCTGAACTTCAGTTTTCTTATTTTGTAAAACAAAATTAGTGTAATGCCTACACTAAAAATGTACATTAACTAATGAGAGATAAAATGTTCAGTGCCATTCACAAAACACAGTAAAGTGCTTAAAAGAGGTAGCTGCCCCCCAAAACAGCAAAAGCAGTAAGAGTCATTTCAGTCGAACATTCCATAGGATGCAGTAGAGGGTGATGGTGTAGAGAAGTGCCTAGGGAGCTGGCCTGAGGTTTAAACATACCTCCACCACCGGTGTGACCTTGGTTAGATTGTTTAACTTCTTTGTGCCTGAATTTTGCCATTTACACAGTGGAGATAACCAGAGCATGAACCTTTTGGCATTACCTGGAGGACTAACTGAGGTGATGCATACAGAATAATCAGGACAGTGTAAGTAATGAATGATGTCAGCTATTTTTCTTATTATCTCCCCCTCCCAGGAGGTTGACAGAGAAGAGTACAGAGGTAGTCCATGTGGTTAAAGGACAACAGGATGTATTTTAAAAACTCTGGCCACAAAGTAGGATTTCCCTGGAAGGGAGGGAGAGGGGGGCAGTGACCTAATAACATTGGCAATGTTCCCCAATGATCACAGAAGTTTAACCTTGTTATGAATAGCTGCCTCAACAGCATGATTGTGAGTCTGACACAAGTGATTATTAAGCAGGACTGGGGAATTTTTTTGGACTTTTGATCAACTCAACATGTTTTGGTTGGTTCTGAACCTCACTATTTAAATAAATCTGTGAATATTTTGGAAACATGGGAAGTCTATAATTAATCCCCATGGGCTGTACAGAAACTGCTTGTTTAAATCAAAAAGAGCCTTTACATTCTCTCTTTTTCCACATCTTGCACTTATATAATAAAATGTTCTCACATTTGGATGGTTCTTTGCAGTTTAAAGCATTTCCACACACGTAGTTTTATTTCAGCTCCTTACAGTTCTGGGGAGTTGGCCCAGTGGACATTAATATTTTCTTCATCTCATGGGCAAGAAACTGAGGATTTGGGAGATGAAGGGACCTACCCCAACTCACGTAGTTTTAAGCAACAGAGTAAGTTAAAAAATTACACAGCAGTGTTTGATAAGGTTGACTTTGCAGCTTAGTTTTAGGTTATATAAAGGTGTGCTGTCATAAGTGCCATTAGAATTACTGTCACATGTGACTTCAAAATTCTGCTCACTAATTATAATACAAGAAATTTTTCTAACATGGAGATGTGTTTGCCTTCTATACTTATCTTCTACATTTATATCTGCTCTTTGAGACTATTTCAGCTTGACATTTCTCTGCTTTTTCTAGGAATATTCTCTGAAAAAGACTCAGAAATATCTGAAAAATATTATGGATGCAAAGTTTAAAAAAGAGCATTAGTTTAAAATAAAGATGTGGTAGCTCATACTGCATTCAAGGACAAATAAAATTCTTTATTTTTATAGTCTTGCTTATGGCTTATTTGCCTATATCTGAGAAACAACAAAAGAATCACAGCTGGATTTGTAGATGCTTCTAATAGAGGAAAAATGCAGAGGTATGTGTGTAAGCATTCTTTTTTTCTTATTCTAAAAAATGAACTAAAAAATAAGAGCACCTATGGAATTGAGATTGGAGCAGGAAAAGCAAGTGTGGGAAGATGGATAACCTTTGATGTCAAGTTGATTTCTCATACCTATGTGGTCCGATTTTAGTTTGAATATTAGCTATGAGATCTGCAGTCCCCTGTTCTACAAGGCTAGAAAGGTGAAGGCAGAATATTTCAGAGGTTTCTCAAAACTCTAATAAAAATCTCTCCTGCCAGATGACCCCTGATAAACTTCCGTCTTCCTTTCAGTAAAAAGCTCCCCAAGACAAGCTCAGAAAGGATGATGTTCACCACGATTAAGTCTCCAGTCAGCCATGTGAGGCAGGTGAGAAATTTCATTGGATTTTTTCCTTACTTGGCAGTTTTAGATGTAATGCAAATCAAACAGGAGAACTTCGTAGGAATATGTGAAAACTAGGTCTATACCACATTAAATGTGCTTTTGGTTGTATAAAAGTGGTATGTAATAGCTATCTAATGATGCAATATATCAAAATTGAGCTTAATGTGAGTGTATAGGGACTTAAGTTCATATATTCCACTTCTCCTTCTGTTTATGTTGTACTTAGGTTTGTGGCTTCGTAGTGACATATTTTTTAGTAGTGTATCAATATGTAGAGTTCTTAATACCAGCCCTTATACATTATGTTGTGGTATCCTCATTCACCTTCAACTTCTTGAGCATAGGGTTTATGACTTATTCACTGCACTATTTTTATGCCTCACAAAATGACTAGCATATAGCAGGTGCTCTCTATATATGCTTGTTGAACTGACCTGGAGAGGAATATTTCCTTGTTTGAGAACAATTTCATAATATAAAATCCATGAAAATCTTAGAAAAACAAATTTAAGGTATTTCTGGTCTGGCTTTATGAGCTTGGGTTTTAGAGACAAGCATGAAGATTTTTTTGGTTTATTTCATTTCTAGTGCATAAGTTCTGGGCAAAAAGAATATCCTTATGGGCTTCTGTGTTAACTAATAGAGAGCGATAAATACTTTGCATATTTCCTATAATTATGATGGATCCTTAAATAATCTCTTGCAGAGTTACTGGGATTTATTTTGTTCTCTGAGGATATATCATTTTGATAAACATAAAACAAAGATGTGAGGATCAATGATAAGTGGAAAACTTTGTCTATCACACCTTTTTTGGGTTAGTATCTCTGCAGTGGTCATTCCAAGTGTGTGAAGTTTGGATACCAAGCAGTGTGTCTTTGAGAGCCCTTACTCTTCACCCCCACAGTGCCAGCTACATAATTTGTGGGACCCAGGTCAAGATGAAGATGTAGAGTCCCTACTTCGAAGAGTAGAAAAAAGCTTCTTACTCTCTGTAGCAGTCTCTCTCAAGCTGTTATTTTTCTTTACTTGCCAGTTAATGCTGCACTTCCTCAGGCATAAGGCTACTCACAGGGTGAATGCAGGCTTATGCAGGCCTCCAGGACCATGACCTATGGTTAGCACATGGGCATGTCATGTACCAGACCCTGACTCTTCCTGTGCCCATGCCCAGGCCCCTATCGGGGTGGGGGTGAGAAAGCAGGTGACTGAGAACTTTTCCTGGAGATATGGGTGGTGGGACTCCAGGACTTCAAGGCCATGGCACAAGCCCCATTGTTCCCTCTCACTTCACTAATAAGAGCCAAAATCAAAGATAATCTATTAAGAATTTTGATATGGTGGCACCAAACCATTAACCCTCTACTGAAGGCCCTTTTATGAACAGAATTCCCTGTGCAACTGCAAGGTCTCATACCCAAGGAGCTGGTTGTGGTCCCCAGGACAGCTAGTTTATGGGATGATGGAGAACATTGCTGCTGGAGAAGTGACAAGAGGATTGACACTGCCTTTCTTATTCTCCATTGTGACTGTTTCCTCACTTGGTCTTCACTTTAATTTGCCTTCTCTTATAGAAAAATAATGAAGGATAGGAAAGTGGACAAGCAATTTTAATAAAGTATAATTTATACCAGTGAAATTATGCATGCCAATAGATTACAAATGTATATCAAGGTTTTATTTAACTAGGTAATTAATGAGAGAATCAATAAGACATCAAAACTAATTTAAAGAATATTTGAGAAGCAATATTAAGATTGCTCAATTAGATATAAAACTAGTCAATGTCCAATAGGGCAATAAACTGCAACATTTAGGGTACTCTTCCATTAGAAAGAAATTATTCTTCCCTCTATTTGACAAAAATCTGTAAGTTGACCTCTGCCTCTATAAAGCTGTAAAACAGATCAGACAATAGAAAGTAAAGCCCAACTCTGGAGAACTGCACTCCAGGTACACCCAAGTATGCTCTTATGCCTGTTTCAGGTTACTGATGATTTATCTGTCAATGTTATTTGTCTCAGACTAGCATTCTCTGGATTTTTACTTCATCCGGCCATAATATTAAGAGATTTTCTCAGTTGTCTTCCATATGCACAGAAATAGTTGTTTAATATACACAATGGTAGAGTATAAAATAAGAAAGTATTTCTTAATATATTTAAATCAGCATGCATTTAGAGTTCCCTTAATACTTAAATTAGACAATATACTTCTAGACTACAAGCAATAGCATTGGAAGGGCCTTTAGAGGCTTAGAGATTTAGAATTAGAAAGGACTGGGTGATCTTTAGTCAAATGAGAAAAAAACAAACCAACTCTGGAAGGACATGTACAAACATCACATAGAAGAGCAGATACGAGATTTGAACCTAGGTTATTGTTCTGGTTCAGGGGGAAGTCCCCAGTGGCTCAGAGCAGTCCCATCTCCTTTGGAGACCAAGTGTCCATTCATGTCTACTTCCTTGAATAAGGTGTATGGTGGTTCATTCTCTGTTCAAAGGAAATTTCAAGTGTCAAGGACTGCCAAATGTGACAGTGAGTGGTGCATGTTCAAGGTCAGCTAGGCAGCAAGTCCCCTTCATTCTGTCCTGGCTAAGACAAAGGTCCTTTTCTTTCCACTTCCACTAATCCTTATTCTTTTGACTCTTCCTTTCTATAGTCTCTTCCCCAACCCAGCCTTCTCTCCTTGGGAGCAGAAACTGCCACTCTCTGATCATGAGTATAAATACTGTGACTCACATTTAGGACTAGAACAGGTTTGAGGCTTTAACTTTTATTTCTGTCTAGATGGGTAGATTGAGGAAGGAAATAAAAAAAAAAAATCCTGGAGAGGAAACTAGTCAGGTAAGTATTCAGGTATAAATTTACCACATAGTTCTAATGCCCACATAATTTCCTACCTCAACACAACTCCAGTATTTAGACATGATTTTCTGTCAGTTCTATAAAACTTAATCTGTATTTGTCATAAGTCCTATTAATCTAGGACTGAAAAGAGAGCAATGAATATCTTGAAGCTTATGGCAATTTATCAGGTGTGAAGAAAGGATTCTCAGTATTAAAGCACACTAAACTCAGCATATATTCCCAGTTGTTGTACATTCTTATATTTTGGAAATCTTTGAAAAGCAGAAAAAAAACTGCACTCACTGGACCTTGTTTGTATCATCTGGCACAGGGTTTCCTCAGACTACTTCTGAGAAAGAAAATGTTCAGTGTGATGTTAATAGGTATTCCTGGAAAAATATTATTTGGTTGAATTAAGTTCAGAAACTTCTATTAAGTAGAGTTAAGTGGGTTATTTTCTACAGGAATTCCTTAGCATGTTGAAATGCACTGTGAAACTCTAAAAGGGAATGGACACGTGACATTTTATGAATTTGTCTTAGAAAAATTTGCCCCTTCTCAGCTTTTTTTCCTGAGGAATACTTATTAGTGGATCGTGAAAAATAGTTTTTAAAGTTCAGTCTAGTTTAATCCCTTTTTACCAAAATGATGAAAGTGAAGTCTAGAAATGGTTAGTGGCATATTTAAGAGTAAGGGGAAGAAGGCACAGAGACCTCTTATCTGTTAGATGGTCCAAAGCGATGAAACTATAATTTTTTTTAGAGATTTTATTCATTTATTTATTTTAGAGAGAGAAAGAGAGAGAGCATGCGAGCAGGGGGAAGGACCAGAGGGGGAAGCACAGGGAGGGGGAAAAAAACTCAAGCAGACCCCATACTCAGCATGGAGCCCACATGGAGCTTAATCCCACAACCTTGAGATCATTACCCAAGTAGAAACCATGAGTCAGACACGTAAAAAACTGAGCCACCCAGGAGACCCAAAACTGTAATTTTTAGAGATAGCCTAGTCCTTGAGTATAATTACCTTAAGTATAATTCAGAGAACTGCTGAAAATAGTTACCAAATCACTAACTTTGGACAACTAACTTTTTTTTTATGTGATGGAGCAAATAGTTGATTTATGTTGCAAAGCTTAGGACAGAAAGCACTTACTTAAAGTCTAGAAGAGTATGATTTATCCTGTCTCTATTATCAGTGTTGACCTGAACGAATCTTTTAACCCTCTTATACCTCATTTTCCCATTTGTGGAGCTGAAATCTAAAACTATGTTCCAAAGATATTTTAAGTATTAACATCATTTTGAGATAAAATTATCTCAGAGCAATACCACTATCCCAATTTCCAAAACAAAGGCAACACTTGATAATTGTTAGGTCAGTGACAATCAGCAGTGTTTACTTAGAAAGTGCTTGCTTGGGGAGGAGTCAAGATGGCGGAGAAGTAGCAGCTGAGACTACTTCGGGTATCGGGAGATCAGCTAAATAGCTTATCTAAAGATTGCAAACACCTACAAATCCAACGGAGATCGAAGAGAAGAAGAACAGCAATTCTAGAAACAGAAAATCAACCACTATCTGAAAGGTAGGACTGGCGGAGAAGTGAATCCAAAGCGATGGGAAGATAGACCGCGGGGGGAGGGGCCGGCTCCCGGCCAGCGGCGGAGCAACGGAGCAACGGAGCAAAATCAGGACTTTTAAAAGTCTGTTCCGCTGAGGGACATCGCTCCAGAGGCTTAACTGGGGTGAAGCCCAGGCGGGGTCAGCACGGCCTCAGGTCCCGCAGGGTCGCAGAAGGATCGGGGGTGTCTGAGTGTCTCAGAGCTTACCGGTATTGGAGCGGGGAAGCCGGCTACAGAGACAGAGCCCAGGAGTGACTCTCAGCTCGGGGTTGCCTTGAACCGGTTGCAGGCTCGGTCGGCTTGGAGCGCGGCCGGAGGCCAGGGTGACGGGAGTCATTGGGCGCTGTTCTCTGAGGGCGCACTGAGGAGTGGGGCCCCGGGCTCTCGGCTCCTCCGGGCCGGAGACCGGGAGGCCGCCATCTTCATTCCCGTCCTCCGGAACTCTACGGAAAGCGTTCAGGGAACAAAAGCTCCCGAAAGCAAACCCAAGCGGATTACTCAGCGCGGCCCTGGGTAAGGGCGGTGCAACTCCGCCTGGGGCAAAGACGATTGAGAATCACTACAACAGGCCCCTCCCCCAGAAGATCAACAGGAAACCCAGCCAGGACCAAGTTCACCTACCGAGGAGTGCAGTTTCAACACCAAGGAGAGCGGCAGAATTCCAGAGGAGAAGAAAGCAAAGCACGGAACTCATGGCTTTCTCCCCATGATTTTTTAGCCTTGCAGTTAATTTAATTTTTTTTTCTTTTTCAATTTTTTTTTCTTTTTCTCTTCTTCTGCTAAATTTTTTTTAAATTTTACCGTTTTCTTTTTTAACGTTTTTAAAATAGTTTATCTAATATATATATATATATTTCCTCTTTTTATATTTTTTCTTTATCGGCTTTCTTTTTTTAAATAGTTTCTTTCTTTTTTTTTTTTTCTTTTTGAACCCCTTTTTATCCCCTTTCTCCCCCCTCACAATTTGGGATCTCTTCTGATTTGGCTAAAGCATATTTTCCTGGGGTTGTTGCCACTCTTTTAGTATTTTACTTGCTCCTTCATAAACTCTTATCTGGACAAAATGACAAGGCGGAAAAATTCACAACAAAAAAAAGAACAAGAGGCAGTACCAAAGGCTAGGGACCTAATCAATACAGACATTGGTAATATGTCAGATATAGAGTTCAGAATGACGATTCTCAAGGTTCTAGCCAGGCTTGAAAAAGGCATGGAAGATATTAAAGCAACCCTCTCGGGAGATATAAAAGCCCTTTCTGGAGAAATAAAAGAACTAAAATCTAACCAAGTTGAAATCAAAAAAGCTATTAATGAGGTGCAATCAAAAATGGAGGCTCTCACTGCTAGGATAAATGAGGCAGAAGAAAGAATTAGCGATATAGAAGACCAAATGACAGAGAATAAAGAAGCTGACAGGAGAGGGACAAACAGCTACTGGACCACGAGGGGAGAATTCGAGAGATAAGTGACACCATAAGACGAAACAACATTAGAATAATTGGGATTCCAGAAGAAGAGGAAACAGAGAGGGGAGCAAAGTTATATTGGAGAGAATTATTGGAGAGAATTTCCCCAATATGGCAAAGGGAACAAGCATCAAAATCCAGGAGGTTCAGAGAACCCCCCTCAAAATCAATAAGAATAGGTCCACACCCCGTCACCTAATAGTAAAATTGACAAGTCTTAGTGACAAAGAAAAGATCCTGAAAGCAGCCTGGGAAAAGAAGTCTGTAACGTACAATGGTAAAAATATTAGATTGGCAGCAGACTTATCCACAGAGACCTGGCAGGCCAGAAAGAGCTGGCATGATATATTCAGAGTACTAAATGAGAAAAACATGCAGCCAAGAATACTATATCCAGCTAGGCTATCATTGAAAATAGACGGAGAGATTAAAAGCTTCCAGGACAAACAAAAACTGAAAGAATTTGCAAACACCAAACCAGCTCTACAGGATATATTGAAAGGGGTCCTCTAAGCAAGGAGAGACCCTCAAAGTAGTAGATCAGAAAGAAACAGAGACAAAATACAATAACAGTCACCTTACAGGCAATACAATGGCACTAAATTCATATCTCTCAATACTTACCCTGAATGTTAATGGGCTAAATGCCCCAATCGAAAGACACAGGGTATCAGAATGGATAAAAAAACAAAACCCATCTATATGTTGCCTACAAGAAACTCATCTTAAACCTGAAGACACCTCCAGGTTTAAAGTGAGGGGGTGGAAAAGAATTTACCATGCTAATGGACATCAGAAGAAAGCAGGAGTGGCAATCCTTATATCAGATCAATTAGATTTTAAGCCAAAGACTATAATAAGAGATGAGGAAGGACACTCTATCATACTCAAAGGGACTGTCCAACAAGAAGATCTAACAATTTTAAATATCTATGCCCCTAACGTGGGAGCAGCCAACTATATAAGCCAATTAATAACAAAATCAAAGAAACACATTGACAAGAATACAATAATAGTAGGGGATTTTAACACTCCCCTCACTGAAATGGACAGATCATCCAAGCAAAAGATCAACAAGGAAATCAAGGCCTTGAATGACACACTGGACCAGATGGACATCACAGATATATTCAGAACATTTCATCCCAAAGCAACAGAATACACATTCTTCTCTAGTGCACATGGAACATTCTCCAGAATAGATCACATTCTTGGTCCTAAATCAAGTCTCAACCGGTATCAAAAGATTGGGATCATTCCCTGCATATTTTCAGACCACAATGCTCTAAAGCTAGAACTCAATCACAAGAGGAAATTTGGAAAGAACCCAAATACATGGAGACTAAACAGCATCCTTCTAAAGAATGAATGGGTCAACCAGGAAATTAAAGAAGAATTGAAAAAATTTATGGAAACAAATGATAATGAAAACACAACGGTTCAGAATCTGTGGGACACAACAAAGGCAGTCCTGAGAGGAAAATATATAGCGGTACAAGCCTTTCTCAAGAAACAAGAAAGGTCTCAGGTACACAACCTAACCCTACACCTAAAGGAGCTGGAGAAAGAACAGAACGAAACCCTAAACCCAGCAGGAGAAGAGAAATCATAAAGATCAGAGCAGAAATCAATGAAATAGAAACCAAAAAAACAATAGAACAAATCAACGAAACTAGGAGCTGGTTCTTTGAAAGAATTAATAAGATTGATAAACCCCTGGCCAGACTTATCAAAAAGAAAAGAGAAAGGACCCAAATAAATAAAATCATGAATAAAAGAGGAGAGATCACAACGAACACCAAAGAAATACAGACAATTATAAGAACATCCTATGAGCAGCTCTACGCCAACAAATTTGACAATCTGGAAGAAATGGATGCATTCCTAGAGACATATAAACTACCACAACTGAACCAGGAAGAAATAGAAAGCCTGAACAGACCCATAAGCAGTAAGGAGATTGAAACAGTCATCAAAAATCTCCAAACAAACAAAAGCCCAGGGCCAGATGGCTTCCCGGGGTAATTCTAACAAACATTTAAAGAAGAACTAATTCCTATTCTCCTGAAATTGTTCCAAAAAAATAGAAATAGAAGGAAAACTTCCAAACTCATTTTATGAGGCCAGCATCACCTTGATCCCAAAACCAGACAAGGATCCCATCAAAAAAGAGAACTACAGACCAATATCCTTGATGAACACAGATGCAAAAATTCTCGGCAAAATACTAGCCAATAGGATTCAACAGTACATTAAAAGGATTATTCACCACGACCAAGTGGGATTTATTCCAGGGCTGCAAGGTTGGTTCAACATCCGCAAATCAATCAATGTGATACAACACATTAATAAAAGAAAGAACAAGAACCATATGATACTCTCCATAGATGCTGAAAAAGCATTTGACAAAGTACAGCATCCCTTCCTGATCAAAACTCTTCAAAGTGTAGGGACAGACGGCACATACCTCAATATTATCAAAGCCATCTATGAAAAACCCACCACAAATATCATTCTCAATGGAGAAAAACTGAAAGCTTTTCCGCTAAGGTCAGGAACACGGCAGGGATGTCCGTTATCACCACTGCTATTCAACATAGTACTAGAAGTCCTAGCCTCAGCAATCAGACAACAAAAGGAAATTAAAGGCATCCAAATCGGCAAAGAAGAAGTCAAACTATCACTCTTCACAGATGATATGATACTATATGTGGAAAACCCAAAAGACTCCACTCCAAAACTGCTAGAACTTGTACAGGAATTCCGTAAAGTGTCAGGATATAAAATCAATGCACAGAAATCAGTTGCATTTCTCTACACCAACAACAAGACAGAAGAAAGAGAAATTAAGGAGTCCATCCCATTTACAATTGCACCCAAAACTATAAGATACCTAGGAATAAACCTAACCAAAGAGATTAAGAATCTATACTCAGAAAACTATAAAGTACTCATGAAAGAAATTGAGGAAGACACAAAGAAATGGAAAAATGTTCCATGCTCCTGGATTGGAAGAATAAATATTGTGAAAATGTCTATGCTACCTAAAGCAATCTACACATTTAATGCAATTCCTATCAAAGTACCATCCATTTTTTTTCGAAGAAATGGAACAAATAATCCTAAAATTTATATGGAACCAGAAAAGACCTCGAAGAGCCAAAGCAACATTGAAAAAGAAAGCCAAAGTTGGTGGCATCACAATTCCGGACTTCAAGCTCTATTACAAAGCTGTCATCATCAAGACAGCATGGTACTGGCACAAAAACAGACACATAGATCAATGGAACAGAATAGAGAGCCCAGAAATGGACCCTCAACTCTATGGTCAACTCATCTTCTACAAAGCAGGAAAGAATGTCCACTGGAATAAAGACAGCCTCTTCAATAAATGGTGTTGGGAAAATTGGACAGCCACATGCAGAAAAATGAAATTGGATCATTTCCTTACACCACACACGAAAATAGACTCAAAATGGATGAAGGATCTCAATGTGAGAAAGGAATCCATCAAAATCCTTGAGGAGAACACAGGCAGCAACCTCTTCGACGTCAGCCGCAGCAACATCTTCCTAGGAACATCACCAAAGGCAAGGGAAGCAAGGGCAAAAATGAACTTTTGGGATTTTATCAAGATCAAAAGCTTTTGCACAGCAAAGGAAACAGTGAACAAAACCAAAAGACAACTGACAGAATGGGAGAAGACATTTGCAAATGACATATCAGATAAAGGGCTAGTGTCCAAAATCTATAAAGAACTTAGCAAACTCAACACCCAAAGAACAAATAATCCAATCAAGAAATGGGCAGAGGACATGAACAGACATTTCTGCAAAGAAGACATCCAGATGGCCAACAGACACATGAAAAAGTGCTCCATATCACTCGGCATCAGGGAAATACAAATCAAAACCACCATGAGATATCACCTCACACCAGTCAGAATGGCTAAAATTAACAAGTCAGGAAATGACAGATGCTGGCGAGGATGCGGAGAAAGGGGAACCCTCCTACACTGTTGGTGGGAATGCAAGCTGGTGCAACCACTCTGGAAAACAGCATGGAGGTTCCTCAAAATGTTGAAAATAGAACTACCCTATGACCCTGCAATTGCACTGCTGGGTATTTACCCTAAAGATACAAACGTAGTGATCCGAAGGGGCACGTGCACCCGAATGTTTATAGCAGCAATGTCTACAATAGCCAAACTATGGAAAGAACCTAGATGTCCATCTACAGACGAATGGATAAAGAAGATGTGGTATATATACACAATGGAATACTATGCAGCCATCAAAAGAAATGAAATCTTGCCATTTGCGATGACGTGGATGGAACTAGAGGGTATCATGCTTAGCGAAATAAGTCAATCGGAGAAAGACAACCATCATATGATCTCCTTGATATGAGGGAGAGGAGATGCAACATGGGGGGTCGAGGGGGTAGGAGAAGAGTAAATGAAACAAGATGGGATTGGGAGGGAGACAAACCATAAGTGACTCTTAATCTCACAAAACAAACTGAGGGTTGATGGGGGGAGGGGGTTGGGAGAGGGGGGTGGGGTTATGGATATTGGGGAGGGTATGTGCTATGGTGAGTGCTGTGAAGTGTGTAAACCTGGCGAATCACAGACTTGTACCCCTGGGGATAAAAATACATGTTTATAAAGCTGTAAAAAAAAAAAAAAAGAAAAAAGAAAGGATGAATACCCAAGTTTTGTAGCAACATGGACGGGACTGGAAGAGATTATGCTGAGTGAAATAAGTCAAGCAGAGAGAGTCAATTATCATATGGTTTCACTTATTTGTGGAGCATAACAAATAGCATGGAGGACAAGGGGAGATGGAGAGGAGAAGGGAGTTGAGGGAAATTGGAAGGGGAGGTGAACCATGAGAGACTATGGACTCTGAAAAACGATCTGAGAATTTTGAAGGGGTGGGGGGTGGGAGGTTGGGGGCACCAGGTGGTGGGTATTGTAGAGGGCACGGATTGCATGGAGCACTGGGTGTGGTGCAAAAATAATGAATACTGTTATGCTGAAAAAATAAAAAAATTAAAAAAAAAAAAGAAAGTACTTGCTTGAAGTCACAATTGCATTTTGATGTCAATGAACAATAACCAAATTTATTTTCTAGTGTTTTTCCATTTAGTCTTTATATTCTTACATCTTTAGCAAGTTTTAACTTTTGGCTCCAAATCACTTGATATTTGGGAGGGCAGGGGGAACAATTATTACTTCATTTTCGTAGTATAAAAGGTTAAGTGATTTTCCCAAGATACATAGTATGCCAGCAAATGGGCTAGGAACAAAAGGTAAGGCTAAGAATTTTGTCTACTGCTGAACCAAAAAGATTGGTTTGTTTACTTACTAAATTAATTATTTAAACTTGTTTTAAGCATTTTGCAAACCTAAGCCAAGGGATTCTAGATATCTCACATTTTATTTCAGCTTTCATTTTGGCTTGTTTTCATTTTGTTTGTCAAGATTTTCACACAATTTTAACAGTTACATATCTAACTACATGTAAAAATCATAATGATTAGGACAATTTACCAATTGTGTGTGTGTGTGTACAAAATGAAATCTATAAGTAATGAGCCATGTAGATTTAAAACAATAATACATATTTCTAGTTAGAAAACAAACTGATTTTAGTATATAATTCCCTCCTAAAAACTCATTAATAAATAGTTTTTGCAAGGAAAACATACTAGCATCTCCTATTTTGCTTGATTGTTCTTTGCAGTAGAGGAAAAAAAAAAAACTGTTAATATTCTATAAGAAAAGGAGAGGAAAGATAGTTTTCAGATGGGATTTAAGCCAGAGAGGTCTCTTATGCCCAGGAAGATCAATCAGGGTAAATGAGTTCTCCTTGTATTATTACCTAAGGGTAGAGAAAATTGAAGATGAGATTTTTTCCCCCCTACTTGTTTGACCTTGCTGCATACATATGATGTAAAAAATATGTGTGGAATTTGATACTGGGCTTTTCTCTTAGTCAAACCTTGAAACAGTTAACTCTTTGAGAGTTTTCAAATTTGGTGTAAATGACACAGTTTCTTCCACATCTAATCTTGTTTGTTCTCATTTAAATATAATTGTATTTGCAATCATGACTTTAATGAAACTCTGATTTGCAGAGGACCTAAATGCTTTCTGCCCTGTAAAACAAATGCTCAACCCTTGTTGCTGCACTCAAGGATGGCAGTAATAAAAGTGGTTAGAAAATCAATTTAAACTGCATTTGTACTTTACCAAGAACCCTGTGACACTTACATTGGTAAGAGTTATGCTTTCCAAATATGTGATCCACTTTTATAAGCAACTAAAAACCCTGCAGCTTCAGTCACACTCTCCAAGCAAGAATAAATGACCCCACATCAATCCATTTTCACAATACCTGACACTTGTAGAATGGGGGAAAGAAATGAGATCAAAAAGATAAACAACAGGCTGTGAAATCTAGGCTGTTTTAAACTAAGACTGCTCGTTGTATGCATAAATGAAAAAAAAAAAACACATTTTATTCTGCAGCCCTTAATGTTTTACAAACCTGAGATTATCATAAGCAAAAGAGTATGTAGAAAAAAGATTCTATGGCTTATTAGTCTTTGTAAATCCCATGCAGCACACTGCTTAACATAAAAGAGGTTCTCCACAAATGCTTGTGGTGTGAAAGAAGGGATGGATGGATGGTCTTAAAGATACACAAATTTCATTTAACCAACAGACTTGGATTAAAATAACTTCTAAACATGGATATTGCAGGAGAAAAAACTAAAAATTTACCAAAATATTTTGTTGTGATGCATACATTTTGTCTAAGTAATATGGAACACTAAAACGTGCCTGTGTTTTTCTTTTTTCCTCCTAATAATAGCACTGGTATATTTGCTTTTCACAAGATGGAAGACTTTAATGGGTCTATTTTTCTGAGTACGTTTTTGCTTATGATTATCTCCAGCCTGTTAAACATCAAGGAAAGCAGAGGGATATAACTGAGCAGCTGGGACTTCCATCTCCTGGTAATGCAGAAGGTGACTGGTATTCAGACAAAGTTCAAAGCTTAGAAAGAAGATTAAGGGACAACAGCATGTTCTATTAATATCCTTCTAGAGTATTATTTAACAGGTCTGCTTAAAGATTATGTAATCCTCTGGAAGAATGCACTTTTCTTTGGCTCACTATTTACTAATAATTAGGCCCAGACTCTGAAATTACATGCTAACTTGTAGATTTTTGTCTGCTGGAGAAGCAAATGAGTATAAAATGGTAGAAAAGAAAACCACAAAAATTACATTTTATTCCCTTGTATGGCGCTAACCAGTTTCGTCTCAAATCTAGTAATCTTATTTTGGCATTCATTCAGTGATTATACGTTCTCAGTCTCTTGAATTCTCTTTGAACCAGCTTTAACCATTGTGCCCATTCCTTCATTAATGAAATAAATAAATAAATTTGTCATGTGTTCATTATGTACTTGTGTGAAAGTCAGGTTTATAACTCTTTGAAAACTGACCTTTAGCATTGGCCTTGAGTTTCTTTCCAGGACCCTGCCAAAGAAGATTGCTTTTTGGGCAGAGGTGAGTCAAGATTTTGTAGGGTCCACAGCTTATATGACTTTTGGTCCTTTATAACAAAAATGGGTTTAAAAGCACAGACAGAATTGTGCATAAAATTGAATATTTATTTACAATGAGAAAAGAAATCTCAGTGAATTACAAGTAAGCTTGGAGATTTAGGCCTCTTTTTCTGAAATCTCTTTAGGTTCTTCACAGGAAATGCTTACATGGAAATGACTTTTGACTACCAACATAGTTTGCCCTCTGAAAGAGAACTATAACAATCTACTGCAATTTCTAGCAACTCCCAGGTCTCAGAAGGACATGTGTAAGGTGGGGGCCTCTTAAGCTTCATTAGGTCTAGAGTAAACCAGCTCTGTTACTGGGTAAGGAGACACCAGCAGGTAAGGAGTTGTGAAGTATAAGGCTGGGAGAAGCAAACCAGATAACTTTTCCTCCCTCAGGCAACTGGGGCCATGGCGTGGCCCCTAGTGCAGGGCTTGGTGAAGACTGACATGTGCATGTATCAAGAGATCTAGCATGGAGGTTCTGTTGTAGGGAGAATATGCAGAACCAAAATGGCACCCGTTAAGAAGAAAACCTTTGAATCTTTTTCAATAAAATCCCTCTGCCCTAAGACAGCCCAAATCTGGAGAAACTAGAAGCAAAAGAGAGATAGAAAGGCATCAGGAAGACTGTATCACATTCTTTCTCCATTCAAGTTCATGAACTGGAGGACTATCCAACTGGGAAGGGCCTGGAACCACCAAAGTAGGTATAAAGTGGAAGTTTAAACTAAAGTAGGCTGAACCATGCTTTTAATATGTCAACATGAATATCAGGTTCTGGAACCTGCATGATATTACGTTAAGAGAAAGTAAAGAGAGATCTTACAGACGTTTGATATCAGTGACAAAAGAAAATTGAAACTTTTTATATTTGCTCCCTATAAAATTTAAACTGCTTTTAATGAAAGGATATACGGGTAAATATCTTAAATGCTCAATTAACTGAAACAATGAGAGAAATGGGGAAAACCACATACAATTCTAAATTTTTATCTGAAACCTGGTTGGATATTTTCTTTTCCCCCCTTATTTCTAGCAATAGGGGCTACCTCCAATTGAGATGCTTGGATGTTCGTAGCAAACTAATCTAACCAAATACAAATTAGTACATGAAACAGAGATCCTGAGTACAGTTTCAAGAATGTTGACTGCAGATGGAAAGTGTAGCAACTAAAATGAAGGATTAAATGTTTGAAGATGTTATTAGTCTAAATGTGTGGTTAGAAATTGATCTGAAATAGGCTCTTTTTTCCCCTTGATATTCAGAAGATGAGGTTACACTGCTGAGCTAGATTAGAGGTAATCTGGCCTGGATATAGAGTAATAACTAAAAGATCTCAGCAGGTGATGCCTAGCTACATGCCACTATGAAATGACAATGAAGACAAGCAAACATTTTATGGGGGCGTTGCCACTCATTACAGAACAAATGGAAAAGCTAAGACACGATACACTAATCTTTTATACTCTAATGGTTGTTACCATTGCAATTTCAAATTCAATTTACAGCTCCTACCTCATTTTGAAGTGTTAAATGATTTGAAAACTACCTCAGAAATCACAAAAAACTTCTTTTTATCAGACAATGTCAAAAAAGATGTCTATGAAATGAGAAAACATGGATTGAAAGAAAAGGGAAATATGGATTGAAAGAAAAGAATGAAAGAAATAATCTTTTACTTCTATTCACATGGGACAATGAGAACAATGAAAGTTTCTTAATGCTAAGAAATACAAATTTTTTTTGAGATTATTTGGTATAGTTAATTTTATGTGTCAACTTGACTGGGTCACAAGATGCTGGTTAAACATTATTTCTGGGTATATCTGTGAGGGTGTTTCTACAAGAAATTATTTGAACTACTAGGGAGTAAAGCTTATGACCCTTTCCAACTTGGGTGGGCACCATCCAATCCTTTGGGGATCTGAATAGAAAAAAAAGTGGAGGAAAGTCAAATTTGCTCTCTATCTGACTGTTGAGCTGTGACATCAGTCATCTCCTGGCATCAACGCTCCTAGTTCTCAAGCTTTCAGACTCGGACTGGCTTCTACATCACTGACTTTCGTGGGTTTCTAGCCAGCAGGTGGACAGATTGTGGGATTTCCTAGCCTCTATAACTGCAAGAGTCAATACTTTATAATCCCTCTCTCTCTCTCTCATGTTCTCTCTCTCTCCTATCTATTTATCCATCTAAACACTGCTTAACATTGAAAATTAAATTGAGTTTAATTTTCTTGGTCAATGAATTGAATGAAGCTATTTTATCCATCTGCTGTCCTAGAGTCTGCTAACTATGGCCCTTGGGCTAAATCTTGCCAGTCACCTATTTTCGTAAATAAGGTTTTACTGGAATACAGCCATGTCCATTCATTTACACATTGTCAATGGCTGCTTTAGTGTTAAAATAGCAGAGTCAAAAAGCTGTGATGCAATGTCTGAAGTATTTGCTATTTGGACCTATAAAAATGTTTGCTGACCCCCACCCTATCACATGGAAGGTAACATTGATTAGTGGTGAGTAAAAGCTATGAGAACAATTAGAGGCCCAGAAAGCACATTCATTCACATATGGGGATTATTGACTTTCAGTTCATGATAAAACATATTCATATAGGCTTAACACCTGGTAAAATAAAGACTAAGTCTAAAACTCATGTCACAATAATTATTTACTATAATGTCAGTGACATACATTCTTAGTGCAATTGTTGTATAGTTTATATTTCCAAACCTGAACTCCTTTTTAATTATTATTTAACCTATTTTAAAACATCTGGCATGGAAAGGAGAAAGTGAGTTAAATATTATCTGTTTAATTTGCTAACCTTCCTATGTATGCCCTTTTGGAAACAGCTGGTTCAAAGTCCATAGAGATTTGGATACTCAGAATAACCCTTCTGTATCACTTTTCTAAACTGAATTTCACTACATGCAATTTGTATTTCTCTGAAATGAGCAACCACAGGGGTTTGAAAATTCTAGAACAGATTTACAACAAAATGGAAAAAGGTTGGATACTATCCAGAAACATGTGATGATACTCAGGGCAGAATGACATTTGCTCAGTAAAGCTGCTGAAGTGTTACTCCTCTTAATATTTTTCAACATGAAATTTGTCTTCTTATAGGCAGCTTACCTTTATAGACAATGTGGAGACAGCATTTAATAACGGTAAATTGTATCAACCATGCTACTAAAATTAGTGATGATTTTGTTTATAAATAGCTATAAGTAGAGTTTATTTCATGAACCCTAATGTGTAGCTCTATAGTACTGAAAGTTTGTTCACTTACCATCTGACTCTTCTTTAGAGTATACTTCTTTAAGGGTTATCTCCTGCTAAACCACTATTATTCTTTACATATTGGAAGAAGTGGGTATGCATTCCCAGGAGACATAGATTAGAGTACGTGTGTGTGTGTGTGTGTGTGTGTGTGTGTGTGTGTGTGTGTGTGTATTGAAAGATTTTTCTCTCTTATGATTCTTATGTACTTCATTAGGAGGCAATTCCTAATCTTTAGATGAAAGTCCCAGGACTAGAACAATTAAACTGTGATGAGAAATTATTTGCATCTTCAAGTAAAACCACCATGCATACATGTTGTGGCATTAAAAAAATTAGTGTCTTTATATCTTGAGACAGGAAAGCTGAGAGGTAAAAAGCTTACTTCTTGTCTTTGTAATAATGAATCTTTTATTCTGAACACAGATGGTCTATCACTTTGGAAAAAACAACAACAACAACAACTTTTAGACAAAAAAAAGAATTCTATCAGGTCACATTGCCCATTCTTTTTGGATCCACAAAGGCTAAATATTAATATACCTTCTTTAAATTGTTCTGCTATTTTGAAAGCTGTCTCGAATCCAATCTCCTCTTCTGGGATAACAGGAGAAGAGAGAAAACCTGAGGGGTGTAGGGGATTGAGCACCTATAGCCATTTTGCTATCACTTGAAGTCTGAGAATTGAGTCAAAGCTAAAGAATCGAAAGAGAGTGTAAGAAATTGGGTCCTAGAATGGCCTTTAAGTCATGAATCGAAAGATGCCTAGAATAGGAATCCACAGCCTTCCCACTTAATGTGAGCCAGTAAATTCTGTTTGGGATGAGTTTCCTAGCATTTGCAAAGGAAGGAATCCTGCTTGATACAGAAATGATCCCCATTTTCTAGCTGAGGTAAATGAGGTTCCAAAAGATTAGCTAACTTGCCAAGTTCTCTTATTTATTAAGTAACCAAGCCAGGATTCAAAGTCACTTCTTCACTTCAGTTTGCTAAAAGGAGCTGCTGGTGGCGGGCTCAAACTGGATTTTTAATTGACTACAATGTGACAAACATGAAAAAAACAAAGACACACCAGAAAGACAGGAGTGAAGCAAAGATAAGGAGTGAAGGACATTGTAAATGAGGTACAGGGTTTGATGATTTCTGAAAATTCTGAAAATCTGAGATTTCCCTGGTTGTCCCATCCCAGAGACTCAGCGAGGCAGGAGATTAAGAATGGTTCTTCTTACCAGGTTGGCAATTTATAGGGTCCTAGTTAGAAATCATTATAAGCATAATATCTGTTTATTGATTTGCTCAAACATTGATATTCCCTATCCATAAGAATAATTTGCATTTCATTTCTAAGAATAGTTAGTTGCTAGTGCCACAAAACCATGGAAAGCAAACCCAGACTCATGAGGACCCTCAGTTTCAGAAGGCAAATCACCATGAGCTATGCTAATTATTCAGCTTTTTCCCATTAGAATAATCCAAAGTGAGCCCATACACCTTGGGGGTCAAAGTATCTCATCTGTTCCAGCCCTCAACAGGTATTTAATTTTTGAAGTTTCATGTTTCAAATTCATACTGATTTTTTGAAAAGATTTTATTTATTTGAGAAAGAGAGAGAGAGTGAGTGACAGAGCACAAGCAGGGGGAGCAGCAGAGGGAGAGGGAGATGCAGACTCCTGCTGAGCAGACCCCGGGATCATGATCTGATTCAAAGGCAGATGCTTAACTGACTGAGCCACCCAGGTGCTCCCAATTTTTCATGTTGATTTTACATTCTCCTCCATCATATATATTTGCATATGTATTATATTTATAAAGTAATATAAATAAATATGTATAAACCAAGCAAACAGAAAACCAGGAGAAAAGAAGAGGAGAGTTTAGAAGTCTGCCTGAGTAAGTAGGCTCAGGAGTGAGATCAAGTCAGACAGCACTGACAGGCCTGAAGTGTGAGAAGGGTTGGAAGACAATTTGGAAGATCTTGGAGAGATCCATTTTATGATGCAGTAGCATGGTGAAGAAAATAACCTTTGGCTTTAGCCAACAACACAGATGGGAAGTGAGCTGCCGAAGGCATTAAGCTAGTTCAGATCCATTTTGTCCAAGTCAAGATATGGCTCAGTGGTAGAGTTTTTCTAAGTTTCTTGGTTGGAAAACTTTACACTGTTCCATGTATTCCAAGTATGGGTATGTGTCTGCTGAGGGCAGGGAGTTGGTCATGGTTCTTTGTGACTTATTTCTTTGGTCTGTGTTCTTCTCTATGGACTGATGCTGCTCAAGGCCTCATTGGGAGTCCTCCTTCAGTGCATATTCTAGCTCTCCCTATGAGTTGCTGCATACAATGCTGGAATGCTCTATTATGGTTGGGTAAGGGTGTTTTTAGACAGGACAAGGAAGAGTGAAGATACCATTCTGATTTAGATCATCCTCCCTGTAGTCCTATAGCTATCTATGCTCTTCTTACATTAAACTTTTGACCTCCTAGGGGCTGTTCTTATGACCCTTCTGAGAAGTCTATTTTTGTTGTCATTCTGGAACTAGCCACCTCCAGTGTATTATGGTATTGGTGTGCATAAAGAGATGCTGGAATGGAAATCATGGTTGCCATGTACCAGCATGTCCTGGATGCAATAATGCAAAGAGTTGTTTTGGCAGTTCAGCACTGGCAATCTAGATAGAAATCATGTTGTTCATAGAATGTAAAGAAGTGTTTTATTTGTTGGGTAACAGACAGCAAGTCTCCATTTCACTAACAATAAAAGGCACATACAGATCTGGAAGACCTTAAATAGTGATTGCCAGAATCAGTTGACATTTGAGTGGATTTCTCTGGAGTAGGGTTGAGAGGTTGAAAGACTGAGAAATGGATAGGGAAGGCCAGAATAATGTATATAACAGAAGACTATATATATATATATTTTTTTCTTTTTTTGGGTGGGAAAATTCACTCTAAGTCTTAACAAGCTGATAAAGCTTCCATACTAGAGTGAAAGCTTTTGTGTACAGGATGGTGTCTCGAATGTACATCTTTGTTTCACTTACTCCTTAGCCCTTATTTGGTCCTTAGGTGATGTTTGTTGAAATAAATCTAAGAGAATAAACAAATAAAGTATGTATCAGCCTAGGACTATTTATCTATCTTTCTAGAATAATTATCTTTACTTTCATTTTCAAATACATATTAAATAAAAAATAAGACCGGAAGTAATATGAGGTTCTCAAATTTATGAAAATAAAAGTTTTATTTTATTTAACTTGTATTTGGCTTACAGTATCTCAGACAGTTACTGTTATAAAGTAAAACTAACTCTTACTTATTTCTCCGAGTTGGTGATGTGGACACTTATACAGAAAATTTGAGTGTATTTGTTTTCTATTGCTGCGTAGCAAAGTTACCACAACATTAGCAGCTTAAAACAACACACATTTATTATCTTATTGTATTTGTGAGTCAAGAGTTTGGGTAAGGTTTAACTCATCCTCTATATAAGTCTCATAAGCTTCAATCACAGTGTTGTTCAGGTTGGGGTCTTATTCAAGTTTCAACAGGGGAAGGACCTACTCCCAAGCTCACTTGGTTGTTGGTAAAATTTAATTTCTAGCAGTTGTAGAACTGAAGGCTTCAGTATTTACTTGCTGTCAGCTAGAGGCCACCCTCAGCTCCTTGCTGGTGGTTGGCTGGAGGCTGTTCCCAGAGCCATGTTACATGGACCTTCCCCAAATTGCTCCGTGCTTTATCAAAGTCAGCAAGAGAGAGTCTCCTTGCAAGATGCAGCTAACAATCTTATGCAACCTAATCATGGGAGTGACATCTCATCGCCGTATGGTACTGATTATTCTGTTGGTTAGAAGGAAATCACAGATCCTATCTACACTTAAGGAGAGGGACTGAGGCAAAGGCATGAATATTGGGAAAGGGGATGATGAGGACTGTTAGAGTCTGTTTACCACATATAGAAAGGGAGAAAACATAATTCCTGTCACTTTTATAATTCTATCACTGGTAAAGCCTCATTGACAGTATTTATTTAGGCTGAAAGACACAAATATTTCAGACATTAGAAACTCTGTAGGAGAAGCATTTTTCCTGTTTCTATTTCACTTGATTACACAAAAATTCATTTTCATTCAAGGTTCTGAAGTTTATCTTGTTGGTTAATTTTTGTATTATATCTTTAAAAATAATTGCCTTTGGTGAGTTCATGATAAAGCAGAATATTTATTAAATAAGGCCTTGGTTTTGATTCCTTCAGAAAAATAACCATGGCCAAGGAAGATATCTTCACTCAAACTCAAAATTCACTCTTTATTTAAAGTCCTTTAAAACTTCATCTGTTATATTTTTCCTGAACAAAATAGGTCCATATTGCTGTTGTTATTTTACAAATGTGTAAATCAAGGCATAGACCTGGACAGAGTTAATCAGAAGCAAAGGGTTTTAGACACTCCAAGAGCTGACATCCTTTTTTTCCAGTAAACCACGCTTTTTCTTCAAATTTATTAGGTCACTCTGTGATTGTTTGGTAAATATATCACCTTGACTTTATCATACCTATCCATTCCTCTGTTCCTTGTCTTTGCCATTTGGCTCTTCCTCATTTTTCATTTCCTATTCCAGTGATTATTTTCAGAGCCCATCTCTGCCTCCCATTTCTTATCCTACTCTATTGATAAAATTTTTCTCCTTCCCACACTACACATATAGAAGTTTACTTTTGTGAAGTCATTAACTACTTGATAGCTTGCCCCTTAGAAATGCTGAGGTGAATTAATTAAGATATTTCCTGTGAGATTTGGTCAATTTTCCCTTGACTTGAATTAATATAATCTGTACATGTTTTAGCATCCGCTCTGTCATTATTTGTAGCCCTGAAATAAAGATTTCTCAAAGGACTAAAGAAATTTGGGAATATGTTCTACACTGTCCAAATGAGACGCCCTCAGGGTTGATTAACCTAAGACATTTTAGTGGATCAGAAAGTAATTTTCATTAAAATCTTCTTCAGCTTATAGGCAAGATGAATCTTTATTTCAAGGAAAAGAAGGTATACAGGATTTTTCCTCCTTGACATAAAGATTGCAAATAAAAAGAAGCTGATGTAAGCATTCTTCTCCATCTTTAATCTCAGAGATCTAAGTAGATCTTTTGTTTTCTGAAGATGAAGCAAAAAAAAAAGAAAATCACAATAAAAATGGATGCATCAAAACCATTATCAATGAATAAAAATCTGTCATTCATATATCCCCAAAGCAGATCC
This sequence comes from Lutra lutra, assembly GCF_902655055.1. Lineage (NCBI taxonomy): Eukaryota > Metazoa > Chordata > Mammalia > Carnivora > Mustelidae > Lutra > Lutra lutra. The sequence continues at coordinate 45,826,562 of NC_062283.1, read as the reverse complement.
CATTAGTAAAATTATGTTTGGATCCATCTGAAATTGCCGAATTCAGGTTATTTGAAATTGCCAAAATCAGGTCCAGTCACCTAGTTATTTTCAGAGGTCAGGTATTTCTTGACATTTAAGTCACAATACATAAATTTCTTTGAATAAACAAACGAGTATTCACCACATGTGTGCATGACCTAGGTGATGCATATTCAAACTTAGAAATCCATACCTTTCTTTTTTATCACCAGGTGAAAATGCTACTGGTTTCTGTTTAAGAACTTGGAATCATGGAATATAGGTTGGAGATAAAGAGGCTAAAACTAACCTGATGCAGGTGCCATTGTTGTGGCATAGATGATGAGCACACCATGGGACATGGCAGTTCTCAATGTTCTTTCCACGCAGTGCGTCATCAATGATGAAGAATTCTTTGTTGTTTACTTGAAACTCTTGAATGCAGCCTTTGAAGCCATAAATGTGACCTGCTTTCTTATGGATCTTAATATTTGCTGGGATATGGCCAAGGAACATTGATTCAAAATGTACCTATAGGAAAAACAACAACAAAAAAACATCTTATAAGGTATGGTCAGATTATATGACAAAGACCTAGAATGTTCTGTTCTATAATGCATATTTTAATGTATTTTTTCTGTGTAAAACAGGTTGTATTTGTTGCTTAGTTTTGTCACCTCTACTAGGTAGTAGGATAAGTTACTTTTGAAAAGGGCCCTTATTTTACATTTCTTTTGTATCTCTCACAATATCTAATAAAACAGTAAAAAATAAAGAGCATTCAATAAAACTTGCTGATTGATTACTCTGAAATGTATTTTGGAACTCAAGTGTTTGCATTTTAATGTGAATATCACCAAATAATGGCAGAGAAAGAAAATAGGGCCTTGTTAATTAACTATTGTTAGGGACTGAATTGTGTTCCCCCAAATTCATATGTGGATGTTGTAACACTCAGTAGCTCAGAATGTGACCTCACTTGGAAACAGAGTTTACTCACTGACCAGAATGACAATAAAACCACTGGCACAAAGTAAACTGTGACTTAATCTTTCTTCCTACCCTTCAATAACATATATAAATTGAATTCTCATCATTTATATGTATATAAAATGTAGCTTCCCCAAGAGGAATTTATGAGTTACAAAAGAATTCTGGATGAACCGGTAATGACACCCTGATCTTCAGGGCTTTTGGCATATGAAAGGTGCATGCAGCAGCATTTCTGCATGTTATGTCTTTGATATCCTTATCCCCAAAATACATTCAAGCACTCCAAACTGATAGCTGAAAAATATTTACATTGACATTACAGATACACTAAAATGGAAAACTATCATTGCAAGAATTCTAAAACTAGGGCCAAATAATTAAGTTAGGGCTCTAAGGGGAGGAGAGGATGGGAAATGCTTAGTAATGCCACTTAATGTTTATACTAATATGTTCTGGTTTGATGCAAATGTGCTTTTAGGGCACAGAAGCGTGTTCAATTCTAGGAACATCAAAGCATCTCCACGACCCATAAGAGATCAAACTAACTCTATTATTTGAGCTCTTGTTCTTTTTTAGTGACTTGAGTTCTGCTCCTGAAGACATTCTTAATTTTATGTATATGTATTTTATAAAAGATTCAGCTATGTAGTTATCCAGAGGATGACTAACTTTGGGCATCGTGGGGCAGAAGTCTCAAGGTGTATTGAGTATGCATGCAGCACAGGAATACGTCTGTTTTCACATCCTTTCTCATATGTTAGCCCATTTATACTAATTACTCTAACAAACTATTGCAGAATTCCTTTATCATTTAAGATATGTGACTCACTGCTAATGCAATCGGGGATCTATCACAAACTTGCAGACTCAGCGATTCCAAGGCCATGACCCTCTCTCACCGAGGATCTCTGACATCTTTGTGTATTGATCACACACCTGGAACAGCAAACCCTCTCACAGCTTTGACAAGTGTGCTGTTTTAGCACAAAACTGATAGAGGATGGAAGAATATCCTCTTCTTCTGTCAGCAGTAGGCAGATCTGAGGGAAAGTCTACACAGTTATCTATGATTTATTAGACCATTAAAAAACACCCAAACAATGAAGTAGATGGCTCTTGTATTTCTTCTGATCTGAGGCTCAAGCTTAGCTAGAGTCCTGAAATGTCTAAAAAAGCTGCTGCCGTTGACTGCACATAGATAACCATTAAAATGGTTGACTTCCTCTATCCCCAGACTCTTAATTATCCAAGAGCTGCCTTTTGTGTGTATAATCATTCCTAAGGAGACAGGTCTTTAAAATAAGTCTTTTCTAATAACTTCTTGTGAATCAGACTATGGAGAATAGAGTCTGACACCAAGATATGATCTTACAAGATAAAACCACAGAGAACAGACATGGATAATCAAGGAGGAATCATCAAGATAATGAAGAATATGAATGGTGACTGAGGGAAAAGGACTCCACAAATGACTAGGTGAAATGAGCATTCCCTTTCCTCTCAGAGTTTTCTCTTTAAAGGAAGAATATAGCTGCTCTTTTATAAAATGTGGGAATAAAATAAGAAGACAGGCAAAAGGGAAGAAACTTCTAAAAACCAGAAGTGGAGACAGATAAGAAACTGCTTTATTTCTTTTTTATTCTGTTTTAACTTGAATTTGGACACTGGAGTCTACATGCATTTCTGTAATGGTATCTTGATTCAATGTTTAGTTTTACAGCCTCAAATCTGTCTGAAATTAAATAACTTTTATGTTAATAGGAAGGTAACTCTAATGTACTTTTTACTTAAGATAACTATTGGAGCGTACTTGTCTTTACCCAAGAATATGATGACTTATAATTGAAATGAATTGACTTTATGTGTTGATACCAAATTTTTGTTTTTAATATTTTCTGAATTGTATGCAGACAAATTCAAAATCAGAAAACATCAAGTCTTAGAATAGGGATGAATAAGAGATGTTGGCTAAGGTGTTTGGGAAGAAGGATTATTTAAATAACTTCTTACATAAATATGATTTGTCTAAAATTTCTAAAAATTTAGAGGCATTAAATCAAAGGGGATCAAAAGGCAGAACAAGTATATATCTCAATCCTTCATCTCTTTGCAGTTAGAAGATCTCTCTCTCTCTCTCCTCCCCTCCAATAGTATAATAATCTGTGATCATACAGTCTCTTCTATATTTTTATCCCTTTAGGGTAGGCCCTCCAACGTGGTCATCTTGGGATTCTCTTAGAGTCCACAGCAGTGTCTTACAAATAGGTGGTTTAATGTAAGTTTGTTACAAATCACCTTATTCATGAAACTTAATACTATTTTTTTTTTTTTTACAGTTTCTTATTTATCTTCTAGGCCTCTTCCACTTTATGCTGCCATAGAACCTTGCGGTTTTGCTAGATTCAGCATATGGGAGGTTGTCACTGGATACCACTCAAAAAGGAATATTAATATGGCTTTAATTCTAATATAACTTTCTATATTTAGTATATATAGTATTGAGTGCTGAGTGGTGCTTATATGGAAGTTCTCGAATTTCTTACGAGATTAATATCAAGTAGCTTAAACAAAGAGGTTTTTTTTTTTGTTTTTCTTTTTTTAAAGTTTGATAAATAGTAATGAAATCTTCAATGGTCCCATACTTTACAGTTAAATCTTTGGTTCTTAAGGGTTTTTAGGTTAGGAAATGTTCTCAAAATAGTATCTCCTCACTTTGTCAAAGAAGGAAGTGAACTTTAGCAAAACAATCAATGAACTGAGTTGCTACCCTGTGAGCACAGTGATATAGGAAAGTGGAAATACCCCCCCCCCCAAAAAAAAGGATATGGGATTATTCTTGTCTGTAAGGAAATTTAATGTAATCTGGGGGAATGAAATCACATGGAAATGAAATACCTAGAAAATTCAGTGTACTGATCAGCAAGATGGCCAAATAAAAAGCTCCAGATATTTCTTCTCTTAGGGAAACACTAATTCAACAACAATACACAGACCAAATCCTTTTGTGAGAAATGAGTAGATTGAGTTAAGAAGCACTTGTACCCTAGGTGAATATGAAACCAGCTGTATCGAAGATGGTAGGAAAATCTGTGACACTGGCCAAAGCTTCCCCCCAGACTCAGTGAAACATAACTGGAAGAAAACATCCAGCTCCCAGTTCCACTCTGGGGAGGGAAATAGAAGACTGAAACATATATACTAAGTGCAGACTTTTCAGGGCCTGCCCAAGGGACTAGCTTCTGTCTTGCCTGAATCTAAGTGCTGATAAGAAAGTGTGCCAGGTTGGCGGCTACCGAGAACAAAGACAAAGTTTTGGACTAGCATGCACTCACTCACCATAGACATGTCCTGCAGCTCACTGGGAAGGGTGGGTAAAACCTCCTTAACTTCTGACTTCTCCCTGGCAATGGAAAGAGTTGAACTGTGCATCCAAAATAATGGCTTTTCAAGGGGCTGACTGAAGAATAAGTTTGTTTCCTCTGTCTTGGAGTACTGACAGGACATCCCATTATGTAGATGTCTGGCCATCACTGAAAACAAAAGATGGCTGGATGGTATTTTGCTGTTCCAGAGGACCACTGATGTAGCAGACTGAAGCTGATATGATTTTGTGGCCTCTTACTGGGACCAGAGCAAGGGGGTGGAGTGGAGAAGAGTAGAACATGCTTCCAACATTCTGGGTTTTCTATGGGCTTCTGGAGGGCCGGGTGTCTATTTTGCCTGACTTGGAACTTTGACATGACCCATATACCCTAGGAACTCTGGGGCTGCTAAGAACAAAAGAGAACTGGGTAGCTTGTGGCACCTCCAGAGAAACCGCAGAATTGTAGACAGACACCAGAGGGAGCAAAAGACTATGACTGCCTGAAAAAAGAAACTGGCAAATTCCTATAATAGGGAATTTACTCACACCAGTCCACAGAAGATGTAGCCACATAAAGGTTTGAGAGGTTCCCAGACTCTCTAGCTGGGCTGATTGATGAAGGTCCTTTCTTATACAGAACGAGTCCATAAAGACTGGGAGAGATGTCTGTTTTTTCAAATGTGTAGATCCCATCATGAATTTTAAAAGGTACAGGAAGAAACAGGAAAAATCAAAGGGGCAGAATAAATCTCCAGCAACCAACCCTAAAGAAATTGAAGTACCTGACAAAAGAATTTTTAAAAAGCTGTCACGGAGAATCTGAATGAGTTCAGGAAAATGAAGCATGAAGAAAATGAGAATATCAACAAAGAGAAAAGACAGTAAAGAATCACCAAGAAGTTATGGAGCTGAAGATATAAAACTAAATTGAAGAAATCACTAGAGTGATTCATCAAAAGATTTGATCAAGCAGAAGAAAGAAATCAGTAAACTCAAAGACAGGTTTCTTTGAAATTATTGAGTTAGAGGACTAAAAAGAAAAAAAGATTGAAAAAGAGTGAGGAAAGCCTAAGGAACTTATAAGACACTATCAAATGGATCAATATATGCATTAGGGAACTATTAGAAGAAGAGAGAGAAGGATAAAATCCTTACTTGAACATATGATGTCTTAATAAACATGAGAATTTTAACTTTTCTTATTTAAGTATTTTCTTATTTGATTCTTTCAGTTGGAATGAAGATAAACATTTATTGCTGTATTGAAAAAGAAAGACATTAATGACTGAAAATTTCACAATTTAGGGGAGAAAATGGACAACCAGATTTAAGAAGCCCGAAAAACTGCCACAAGAAAGAACTCAAAGAAGTCCACACCAAGACACATAATCAAATTGTGAAAAGTCAAAGATAGAGAATATTGAGAGCAGGAAAAAAAAAAAAAAGTGACTCATCACATAAAAAGAGTCCCTATCATGCTATAAGTGAATTTCTTGCCAGAATTCTTCAAGGCCAGAGGGACTGGGATGATATATTCAAAGTGCTCAAAACCAAAAGAAAAAAAACCCTGCCAAGCAAGATCACTATACCTGGCAAAACTGTCTTTTAAAAACGAAGGACAGATATAGACTTTGCCAAATAAACTAAAGCTGGGGAAGCTTATCACTAGTAGATCTACATTACAGGAAATGCTAAAGGGAATCCTTCAAGGTGAAATGAAAGGACTCTAAACAGCAACATGAAAGCATATGAAAATATAAATCTTATTAATAAGGGTGGATATATAAACAAATATAGAATACAATACTGTCATGGTGGGGCATACATCACTTGTCATTCTGGTATAAAAGTTAAAAGATAAAAAGTGAAAAAACATTTTAACTATAAGACGTGTCAATGTATGCACAATATAAAAAAAGGAGTAAATGTGAGATCAATCATTAAGTGTAGAGAGGGAAGAAGTAAAAGTTAAAAAAAAGAAGTAAAAAAGTAAAAGAAGTAAAAAAAAAGAGAAGCAAAAGAAGTAAAAAAAGGAAGTAAAAAAACCTTGAAGATTAGAGCACTTGAAGTTGCTATCAGCTTCAAATACATTATTATAATTGTAAGATGTTCAAAGTCAGCTCTATGATAACCACAAATATAGAGTATATGAAAGATACAAAAAAATGACAAAGGCATCAAAGTATGTCTCATACACACGTGCATACAAAAATCAGTGAAACACAAAGGAAGAGCGCAAGGGAGAAAAAGAGGGATAAAAAAGCTATAAGATAGAAAACAATTAATGAAATGGAAAGAGTAACTCCTTACTTACCAATAATTACTTTATATGTAAATGGAGTAACTCTCAATCAAAAAATATAAAGTGACTGAGAGGAGGAGTCAAGATGGTGGAGGAGTAGCAGACTGAGATGACATCAGGTTGCAGGAGTTCAGCTACATAGTTATCAAACTATTCTGAATACCTACAAATCCAACAAGAGATTGAAGAGAAGAAAAGCAGCAATTCTAGAAACAGAAATTCAACCACTTTCTGAAAGGTAGGATGTGCGGAGAAGTGAATCTGAAGCAATGAGAAAATAGACCGAGGGGGGGGGGCAGCTCCTGGCAAGTGGTGGAGCAATGAGCACAAAATTTTAACATTTAAAAGTCTGCTCCACTGAGGGACATTGCTCCAGTAGCTAAGCAGGGGTGGAGCACTCTCAGGGACAGTGTGGTCTCAGGTTCAGCAAGGTCACAGAAGGATCAGGGGTGTTTGAGTATAGCAGAGCTCACAGGTATCAGAGCAGGGAAGCTGGTACAGAGGCAGAGCTGAGGAGTGAGCTCTCAGCTTGGGGTTACCTTAAACTGTGATCTGTGGCAAGGTCAGGCCACTGCTCTGTGAGCAGGGACCCCACAAGTGGCACATTTGAGGAGACTCACCTTCATCTGCCAAAGAGCAGAGTGGCAGAAATCTGCTGGGTTTGGAAACTCCAAACGGGGCCATGTGCCAGAGACAGAAATGCTCGGTCACAGGCCAGGTGAGCTCAGAGCACTGCCAGAGACCAGGGAAACAGGAGTGATTGACAGCTTTTCTCTGAGGGCACACTGAGGAGTGTGGCCCTGAGCTCTTGGCTCCTCTGGGTTGGAGATTGGGAGGACATTTTTATTCTCATCCTCCAGAGCTCTACAGAAAGCGTTCAGGGAATAAAAGCTCCAAGAGTGAACCTGAGCAGATTACTTAGCCTGGCTTCTGGCAAGGGCAGTGAAATTCTACCTCGGGCAAAGACATTTGAGAATCACTGCAACAGGCCCCTCCTCCAGAAGATCAGCAAGAACATCCAGCCAAGACCAAGCTCACTGATCAAGGAGAACAGCAGAATTCCTGAGGAGGGGAAAGCAAAGCATGGAATTCATGGCTTTCTCCCCATGATTCCTTAGTCTTGCAAAGTTAAATTTTTTAATTTTATTTTTTTCTTATTCTAATTTTTCTTAACTTTTCCTCTTTTAACATTTTTTAACTAGTTTATTTTAACAATACCTTTCTAAAAAAATCTTTTTAAACCTTCATTATTACAGTCATATTTTATCCTTCATTGTATCTAACTTTATTTTCTGTATACATATAGGGTTTTTTCTTCTAAAAACTTGGGATACAATTTCTTCTAATAGATAAAAATATACACTAAATCTAGCAGGGGTTTGTTCTATTCTTCAGCCTGAGCAAATTCTCCCCACTTTCTTTTTCTTTCTTTTTCCAACCAATTTATGTTATCAGTTCCTTTTTTAGAATTTTTAAAAATTTCATCTTTACAGTCATATTCCACCCCTTCAACGTGTTTACCCTTATTTGTGTGTGTGCATGTGTGTGTGTATGTTTTTCTTTCTTTCTTTTTAAAAGATTTTATTTATTAATTTCACAAAGACAGAGAGAGATCACAAGTAGGCAGAGAAAGATAGGGAAGCAGGCTCCCCACTGAGCAGAGAGCCTGATGCGGGGCTTGATCCCAGGACCCTGAGATCATGACCTGAGCTGAAGGCAGAGGATTAACCCACTGAGCCACCCAGGTTCCCCTAAGTTTTTCTTTCTTTAAAATTTTGGGAGGTAGTTTCTTCTAAGAGACCAAAATATACCCAAAATCAAGTGGGTGGCTCTGTTCTATTCACCAGACTAATGTGTGTGTGTGTGTGTGTGTAATACACATATTTATATGAAAAAATATGTATATTATAAAAATATATTTTTTAATTAAAAAATTTTTTTGAACTTCTTTTTACCCCTTTTCTTCTCCCCCCGATTTGGGGCCTCTTCTGATTTGGTTAGCGTGTATTTTTCTGGTGTCTTTACCACCTTTTTAGCATTTTACTCTCTAGTTCATATATTATTATCTGGATAAAATGACAAGACAGAAAAACTCACCACACACACACACACACACAAAAAAAAAAAAAAAAAAAAAAAAAGAACAAGAGCAGTACCAAAGGGTAGGGACCTAATCAATATGGACATTGGTAATACATCTAGAGTTCACAATGATTATTCTCAAGGTGCTAGCTGGGCTCGAAAAAGGTATGGAAGATATCACAGAAACCCTTTCTGGAGTAATAAAATCTAAAGCTGAAATCAAAAGAGCTATTATGAGGTGCAATAAAAAATGGAGGCTCTAACTGCTAGGATAAATGAGGCAGAAGAGAGAATTAGTGATATAGAAGACCAAATGATGGAGAATAAAGAAGCTGAGCAAAAGAGAGACAAACAAATACTGGACCATGAGGGGAGAATTCAAGAGATAAGTGATACCATAAGATGAAACAATATTAGAATAATTGAGATTCCAGAAGAAGAAGAAAGATGGGGGGGTAGAAGGTATATTGGAGTGAATTATTGTAGAGAATTTCCCTAATACAGCAAAGGGAACAAGCATCAAAATCCAGGGTGCACAGAGGAGTCCCCTCAAGATCAATAAAAATAGGTCCACACCCTGTCATCGAATAGTAAAACTTACAAGTTTTAGTGACAAAGAGAAAATCGTGAAAGCAGCTTGGGATAAGAAGTCTCTAACATACAATGGTAAAAATATTAGATTGGCAGCAGACCTATCCACAGAGACCTCGCAGGACAGAAAGAACTGCCATGATATATAGAGAGCACTAAACGTGAAATATATGCAGCCAATTGTACTATATCCAGCTAGGCTGTCATTGAAAATAGGGGAGATAAAAAGCTCCCAGGACAAACAAAAACTAAAAGAATTTGTGAATACCAAACCAGCCCTACAGGAAATATTGAAAGGGGTCCTCTAAACAAAGAGAGAGCCTAAAAGTAGTACACCAGAAAGGAACAGAGACAATATACAGTAACAGTCACCTTACAGGCAATAGAAAGGCACTAAATTCATATCTCTCAATAGTTACCCTGAATGTAAATGGTCTAAATGCCCCTATCAAAAGACACAGGGTATTAGAATGGATAAAAAAAACAAAACCCATCAATATGCTGTCTACATGAAACTCATTTTAGACCTAAAGACACCTCCAGATTTAAAGTCAGGGGATGGAAAATAATTTACCATGCTAATGGACATCAGAAGAAAGCAGGGGTGGCAATCCTTATATCAGATAAATTAGATTTTAAGCCAAAGACTATAATAAGATTAGGAAGGACACTATATCATACTCAAAGGGACTCAAAGGGTCTGTCCAACAAGAAGATCTAACAATTTTAAATATCTATGCCCCTAACATGGGAGCAGCCAAGTACATAAACCAATTAATAACCAAATCAAAGAAACACATCGACAATAATACAATAATAGTACGGGACTTTAACACTCCCCTCACTGAAATGGACAGATCATCCAAGCAAAAGATCAATAAGGAAATAAAGACCTTAAATGACACACTGGACCAGATGGACATCATAGATATATTCAGAACATTCCATCCCAAATCAACAGAATACATATTCTTCTCTAGTGCACATGGAACATTCTCCAGAATAGATCACATCTTGGGTCACAAATCAGGTCTTAACTGGTACCAAAAGATTGGGATCATTCCCTGCATATTTTCAGACCACAATGCTCTAAAGCTAGAACTCATCACAAGAGGAAAGTTGGAAAGAACCCAAATACATGGAGACTAAAGAGCATCCTACTAAAGAATGAATGGGTCAACCAGGAAATTAAAGAGGAATTGAAAAAAATCATGGAAACAAATGATAATGAAAACACAACTGTTCAAAATCTTTGGGACACAGCAAAGGCAGTCCTGAGAGGAAAATATACAGCGATATAAGCCTTTCTCAAGAAACAAGAAAGGTCTCAAGTACAGAACCTCACCGTACTCCTAAAGGAGCAGGAGAAAGAATGGCAAAGAAAGCCTAAATTAGCAGGAGAAGAGAAATAAGATCAGAGCAGAAATCAATGAAATAGAAACTAAAAGAATAGTGGAACAAATCAATGAAACTAGGAGCTTGTTCTTTGAAAGAATTAATAAGATTGATAAGCCCCTGGCCAGAATTATCAAAAAGAAAAGAGAAAGGACCCACATAAAATAAAATCATGAATGAAAGATGAGATAGCACAACGAACACCAAAGAAACACAAACAATTATAGGAACATATTATGAGCAACTATACACTAGCAAATTTGACAATCTGGAAGAAATGGATGCATTCCTAGAGACAAATAAACTACCAAAATTGAACCAGGAAGAAACAGAAAACCTGAACAGACCCATAACCATAAAGGAGATTGAAGCAGTCATCAAAAATCTCCCAACAAATGAGAGCCCAGGGCCAGATGGCTTCCCAGGGGAATTCTAGCAAACATTTAAAGAAGAATTAATTCCTATTCTCCTGAAACTGTTCCAAAAAATAGAAATGGAAGGAAAACTTCCAAACTCATTTTTTAAAAAATTTTTATTTTTTTAATCATTTTTTAAAAATTTATTTTCAGCATAACAGTATTCATTGTTTTTGTACCACACCCAGTGTTCCATGCAATCCCTGCCCTCTCTAGTACCCACCACCTGGTTCCCCCAACCTCCCACCCCCCCACCTCTTCAAACCCTTCAGATTGTTTTTCAGAGTCCATAGTCTCTCATTGTTCACCTCCCCTTCCAATTTCCCCCAACTCCCTTCTCCTAACTCCCCATGTCCTCCATGCTATTTGTTATGCTCCACAAATAAGTAAAACCATATGATAATTGACTCTCTCTGCTTGACTTATTTCACTCAGCATAATCTCTTCCAGTCCCATCCATGTTGCTACAAAAGTTGGGTATTCATCCTTTCTGATGGAGGCATAATACCCTATAGTGTATATGGACCACATCTTCCTTATCCATCCGTCCGTTGAAGGGCATCTTGGTTCTTTCCACAGTTTGGCAACCGTGGCCATTGCTGCTATAAACATTGGGGTACAGATGGCCCTTCTTTTCACTACATCGTATCCAAACTCATTTTATGAGGCCAGCATTACCTTGATCACAAAACCAGACAAAGATACCATCAAAAAAGAGAATTATAGACCAATATCCTTGATGATCACAGATGTGAAAATTCTCACCAAAATACTAGCCAATAGGATCCAACAGTACATTAAAAGGCATATTCAGCATGACCAAGTGGAATTTATTCCTGGGCTGCAAGGTTGGTTCAACATCCACAAATCAACCAATGTGATACAATACACTAATAAAAGCAAGAACAAGAACCATACAATACTCTCAATAGATGCTGAAAAGGCATTTGACAAAGTACAGCATCCTTTATTGATCAAAACTCTTCAAAGTGTAGGGATAGAGGATACATACCTCAATATCATCAAAGCCATCTATGAAAAACCCACAGCAACTATCATTCTCAATGGAGAAAAACTGAGAGCTTTTCTTCTAAGGTCAGGAACACAGCAGGGATGTCCATTATCACCACTACTATTCAACATAGTACTAGGAGTCCTAGCCTCAGCAATCAGAAAACAAAAAGAAATTAAAGGCACCCAAATTGGCAAAGAAGAAGTCAAGCTCTCACTCTTTGGAGATGATATGATACTTTATGTGGAAAACCCAAAAGACTTCACTCCAAATCTGCTAGAACTTGTACAGGAATTCAGTAAAGTGCCAGGATATAAAATCAATGCACAGAAATCAGTTTCATTTCTATACATCAAAAAGAAGACAGAAAAAAGAGAAATTAAGGAGTCAATCCCATTATAATTACACCCAAAACCATAAGATAGCTAGGAATAAACCTAACCAAAGAGGCTAAGAATCTATACTCCAAAAACTATAAAGTACTCTTGAAAGAAATGGAGGAAAACACCAATGAATGGAAAAATGTTCCATGCTCATGGATTGGAAGAACAAACACTGTGAAAATGTCTATGCTATCTAAAATGATCTATACATTTAATGCAATCCCTATCAAAATGCCATTCATTTTTTTCAAAGAAATGGAACAAATAATCCTAAAATTTATATGGAACCAGAAAATACATCAAATAGCCAGAGGAATGTTGAAAAAGAAAGCCATTGGTGGCATCACAATTCCAGATTTCAAGCTCTATTGCAAAGCTGTAATCATCAAGACAGTATGGTACTGGCACAAAAACAGACATATAGATCAATGGAACAGAATAGAAAGCCCAGAAATAGACCCTCGACTCTATGGTCAACTAATCTTTGACAAAGCAGGAAAGAATGTCCAATGGAAAAAAGACAGTCTCTTCAACAAATGGTGTTGGGAAAACTGTACAGCCATATACAGAAAAATGAAACTGGACCACTTCCTTATACCACACACAAAAATAGACTCAAAATGGATGAAGGACCTCAATGTGAGATAGGAATCCATCAAAATCCTTGAGGAGAATACAGGCAGCAACCTCTTCCACCTCAGCCGCAGGAACCTCTTCCTAGTAACATCGCCAAAGGCAAGGGAAGCAAGGGCCAAAATGAACTATTGGGACAAGATCAAAAGCTTTTGCACAGCAAAGGAAACAGTCAACAAAACCAAAAGACAACTGACAGAATGGGAGAAGATATTTGCAAATGACATATCAGATAAATGGTTAGTATCCAAAATCTATAAAGAACTTAACAAACTCAACACCCAAAGAACAAATAATCCAATCAAGAAATGGGCAGAGGACATGAACAGACATTTCTGCAAAGAAGACATCCAGATGGCCAACAGACACATGAAAAAGTGCTTCATATCACTCGGCATCAGGGAAATACAAATCAAAACCACAATGAGATACCACCTCACACCAGTCAGAATGGCTAAAATTAACAAGTCAGGAAAAGACAGATGCTGGTGAGGATGTGGAGAAAGTGGAATCCTCCTTCACTGTTGGTGGGAATGCAAGCTGGTGCAACCACTCTGGAAAACAGCATGGAGGTTCCTCAGAAAGTTGAAAATAGAGCTACCCTACGACCCAGCAATCGCACTACTGGGTATTTACCCTAAAGATACAAATGCAGTCATCTGAAGAGGCATGTGCATCCCAATGTTTATAGCAGCAATGTCCACAATAACCAAACTATGGAAAGAACCTAGGTGTCCATCAACAGATGAACTGATAAAGAAGAAGTGGTATATATATATATATATATATATATATATATATATATATACACACATATATATATATACACACACACAATGGAATACTATGCAGCCATCAAAAGAAATGAAACATTGCCATTTGTAACAACGTGGATGGAACTAGAGGGTATAATGCTGAGTGAAATAAGTCAATCAGAGGAAGACAATTATTATATGATCTCTGTGATATGAGGAATTTGATAGGAAAAGTGGGGATTTTGGAGGGTAGGGAAGGAAAAAAATGACACAAGATGGGATCGGGAGGGAGACAAACCATCAGAGACTCTAAATCTCACAAAACAAACTGAGGGTTGCTGGGGGGAGGAGGGTAGGAAGAGGGTGGTTGGGTTATAGACATTGTTGAGAGTATGTGCTATGGTGAGTGCTGTGAAGTGTGTAATCCTGACGATTCACAGACCTCTACCCCTGGGGCTAAAAATACATTATATGTTAATAAAAAAATATATATAAAGTGACTGAGTGGAGAAAAAAGATTAAAAAAAATCCCCAAATACAACTACATTCTATCCATAAGAAACTCAATTTTAAGGACACATATAGCCTGGAAAAAAAAAAAAAAGACACATATAGCCTGAAAGTGAAAGAATGGAAAGAGATATCCCACGCAAATAGTAACCAAATAAGAGCAGGAATGGCTATCATTATTTGGACAAAACAGACAAGTCAACTATAGTCATAAGAGACAAAGAATGACATTATATAATGATTAACAGGGTCTGCTGGTCAGGAAGATCTAAAAATTATAAATGTATATGCACCCAATGTTAGCTCACTCACATATAGGAAACAAACACTGACAAAACCAAAGAGAGAAATAGCAATGCAATAATAGTATGAGATTTTAATATCCCACTCTGCATAATGACTAGAGCATCCAGCTGGAAGATAATAAGGAAAAAGAAGACTTGAACAACACTGCGGCACAAATGGACCTAACAGACTTATACAGAACATTCCATCCAACAGCAGCAGAATACACATTCTTCTCAAGCACATATGGAACATTCTCCAGGATAGATTAGAGTTAGATTACAAATAAATAAAAATCTTATTTTATTTTATTTTATTTTAAAATAAAAAATCTTAACAAATTGAAGGAGATTGAAATCATATCAATTATTTTTCCAAACATAATGGAATGGAACTGGACATCAATAGCAGAAGAAAAAATGGAAAATTCTCAAATATAGCTGACTCTAGAACGACATGGGTTGAACTGAATAGGTCCCCTCTATGCAGATTTTTTTCAATAAATAAATAAATAAATAAGTACACACACACACACACACACACACACACACACACACACATACACACAGTGGTGTAAATACATTTCTCTTCCTTATGATTTTCTTAATAGTATTTTAACTTATGTTGTTTTAAAAATATAGTATATAAATACATATAAAAATATACATTAATCAACTGTTTCATTATCAGTTAGGCTTCTGGTCAACAGTAGGCTAATAGTTAAATTCTGGGGGAGTCAAAATTATGAATGGATTTCAACTGCATGGAGGGCTGGCACCCCTAATCCCATGTTGCAACAGTATGTGAAAATTAAACAAAATGCACTCTTGTTTCAAAGAAGAAATGGTTCAAAAAATAAATTAAAAAATTTAGAAAAAATCCTGAGACAATGGAACATAGTATACCATAATTTATAGGATGTAGCAAAAGCATAGTAACTGGAAAGTTCATAGCTCGAAAAACTTTTATTAAAGAAGTAGAAAGATCTCAAATCAACAATGTAACTTTACACCTCATGGAGCTAGACAAAGAAGAGTCAACTAAGTTCAATGTTAGCAGAAAGACTAAAATTATACAAAAACTAGAATGGAAATACAATAGGGAACAGGAACACATTAAAAAAAATCAGTAAAACTAAAGGTCATTTTCTGAAAAGATCAAAATCGACTAACCTTTAGCTACAATAATTTAAAAAAAGAGAGGAGATTCAAATGAAATCAGAAATGAAAGATGACATTACAACTGATGCCACAGAAATAAAAAGGATTATGAGATAACTATGAGCAATTGCATAACAACAAACTGGATAACCCTGAAGAAGTGGATCAATTCCCAGAAACATACAGCTTACCAAGAGGGAATTATGAATAAATCAAAAATCTGAACAGATGAATAAGAAGAGAATGAATCTGTAATCAAAAACCTCTCAACAAACAAAAGCCAAGTAACAGATGGCTTCAGAGGAGAATTCTACAAAATATTTAAAAAAGAATTAATAACAATCCTTCTCAAGCTCTTCCAGAAAACTGAAGAGGAGGGAATACTCCAAGATCATTCTTTGAGCCCAGCATCTTCCTGATACTAAAGACACAAAAAGACATTACAAGAAAAAAATTCTGCAAGCTCATATACCTGATGAATAAAGATGCAAATCTTCAGTAAAACACTGGCAAACCAAACTTAAGAGCACATTTAATTATGAGAATTATATATCCTGACCAAGTGGAATTTATCCCTGTAATGCAAGGATGGTTCAACATAAAAAATTAATCAATGTGATGCACCACATTAACAGAACAAAGGATAAGGATCACACAATCAACAGATACAGAAAAAGCATTTAATAAAATTCAACATTATTTTATTATAAAAAGACTCAAACTAGGAATAAAAGGAAATTACTTTACATAATAAAGGCCATATATGATAAGCCTATAGCTGATACCATACTCAATGGTGAAAACCTGAAAACTTTTTCTCTAAGATCAGGCAGAAAACAAGTGTGCCAATTCTTAAAACTCCTATTCAACATAGTACTGGAAGTCCTAGCAGAACAATTAGGCAGAAAAAAGAAATAAAAGGAAATAATCTCTGTAGATGACATGATGATATATACAGAAAACCCTAAAGAGTCCACAAAAAATTAAAACTAATAAATGAATTTAGCAAAGTTGCAGGATACAAAATCAACATCAAAAATCAGTGCGCTTCTATATACTTAAAATGAACAATCTGGAAAGCAATTAAGAAAACAATCCCATTCACTTAGCATCAGAAAGAGTAATATTCTTAGGAATAAAGTTAACCAAGGAGATGAATGACTTATACACTGAAAATTATAAAACATTGCTGAAAGAAATTAAAGAAGACACAAAAAACTGGAAAAACTTCCTGTGTTCATGGATTGGAAGACTTAATATTATTAAAAGTTTATATTACCTAAGGGATTTACAGATTTAATACAATCCTTATCAAACTTCCAATGGTATTTTTTGAATAGAAAAAAATCATCCTTAAATTCGTATGGAATCACAAAGGACCCCAAATAGCCAAAGCAATATTGAGAAAGGAAAACCTGGACACATGACACTTCCTGGCTTGAAAGCACATTACAAAGACACAGTAATCAAAACAAAGATGGCTTTGGCATAGAGACAGACATATATACAAACAGAACAGAGCAGAGAAACCAGAAATACACTTGTGCGTCTATGATCAAATGATTGTTGACAAGGTGCCACAACTATACAATGAGGAAAGCATTGTCACTTCAACAAATAGTTTTGGGAAAACTGGATACCAACATGGAAAAGAATGAAGTTGGACCATTACACTATACACAAAAATCAACTCAAAATTGATTAAAGACTTACAAATCAGACTTGAAACTATACAAATTGAAGAAGAAAACATAGGGGAAGATCTTCATAACATTAGTTTTGGCAATGATTTCTTGGATACAGCACCAAAACCACAGGCAACAAAAGCAAAAAAAGACAAGGGGTGCTATGTCAAATGAAAAGGCTTTTGCACAGCAAAGGAAATGATCAATGAAATGAAAAGGCAGTCTACAGAATAGGAGAAAATATTTACAAACCAATATCTGACACAGGGTTAATATAAAAAATATATATGGAATTCTTTTTTTTTAAAGATTTATTTATTTATTTGACAGATAGAAATCACAAGGAGGCAGAGAGGCAGGCAGAGAAAGAGGAGGAAGCAGGCTTCCCGCTGAGCAGAGAGCCTGATGCATGGCTCGATCCCAGGACCCCGAGATCATGACCTGAGCCGAAGGCAGAGGCTTTAACCCACTGAGCCACCCAGGCGCCCCCAAAATATGTAAGGAATTCTTATGCCTCAATAGCAAAAACAAATAAGCTGACTAAAAAACTGGCAAAGGACTCGAAAAGACATTTTTCCAAGACACAGAAATAAACAAAAGATATATAATAAAGATGTTTAACATCACTAGTCATCAAGGAAATGCAAATCAAAGTCATAATGAAATACCACCTCACATTTGTTAGGGTAGCCATTATAAAAAAACAACAACAGCGAATATCAAATGTTGACAAAGATGTGAAGAAACAGAAACCTTTGTGCACTGTTGGTGGGAATGTAAAATTGTGTGTTAGCTATGTACCACGGTATGAAGCTTCCTCAAAAAATTAAAAATGTACATATTATATGATCCCAAAATTCCACTAATGAGTATTTATTGAAAAGAGCTGAAAAGAGGATCTTTTTTTTAATGTGTGTGTTTTTTACAGAAGCTTTTATTTAAATTATAGTTAACACGGTGTAATGTTAGTTTCAGGTGTATAATTTAGTGATTCAACACTTGCATACCACACCTGGTCCTCATCAAGGGTGCCCTCCTTCATCCCTAATAGCGATTTCACCCATCCCTCCACCTACCCACACCGCTGAGGTCACCCTTAGTTTGTTCTCTTTGATGAAGAGTTTGTTTCTCGGTTTGCTTCTCTCCCCCCCCCCCCCCATGCTCCTTTGTCTGTAGCATATTGTATGTTATTCATGAAAAAATATGGAACTTTCAATATAAAAATGGATGACTATAGGGAATAGGTAGAGACAAAATCACATTAACTGCTTTATGCTAGATTTTTTTCTCCAAAACTATGGGTGTTTCACAGATTTTCCACCATTTGAATAGTCTGTGCCTTGAATATAAATATTTTGGCCATCTTGGACTCTAGCATGACTTTTTTTAAACTGACATGAGTTAATACACAGTGTTCTGTTAGATTCAGGTTTACGGTGTAATGATTCAACAATCCTATACACTACTAAGTGCTCAGCACAGTATGTGTATTCTTAATCCCCTTCACCTGTTTTACTCATCCCCTCACCTGCCTCCCCTTTGGCAACATCAAGTTCATTCTTTGTATTTAAGAGTCTGTTTTTTTTTTTTTTTAATTTCTTCAAAACGAAAACCAATTTTATTCCTACCTTAACAATCCACTTGACAGTTTTCACTCTGCTTGAGCAGAAAATGAAATAAAGTGTACTATAAAGGAACAACAACAACAAAAAACCATGTTGGGAATCAGAAAATCTGGAATCAAGTCTCCTTCATTATCACTATGAAATTTTGGACATTAGATACTCAGTTTTATCAGATACGACCTTATAAAAGAGATATTCATTCTTACTTTAGAGGGTTCGTGTCACGATCAGATGAGATGAGATAAAATACATGGTCATAATTTGGAAAATGTAATGTGCTTATGCAAATGTTAGCTATTCTTATGTGTTTCTTTAGGATGCTTGTATACACTCAATAAGAGAAAAAAACTACATAGAAAAAATGGAAATAAAATGAGATTTCCAGTTCATTAGGGCCCTACACACTGCCAGCTCTAATGTGCACCAAAATTAGCACTTTGGAGCTCTAATTATACAGATTAACTCTCCATGATGATCAAATGAACCAGGAATGCTTTATCTTAAATGTATTTCTATAAAGTCATACTAAGAAGCATGTAACCAACCACATCATTAAAATTAAAAGAATTCAGCAAATTGCTTGGTCTCTGGAGGGACAAATATCCTCTTCACTTTCAATTTTCTTCATTCGATATTTCTAGGAAAAATTCCCTGAGAAGAGACTTTTTAATAGCACAGTATAAGCACTACCATATCCTATAAAAATGGAAGTTTTAAGCACTATTTTGTAACTTGCTAATTCTTCTCCATTCCTATGCTGTTTTTCTTAATCAAGCACAACATATTATATGCAAAGTGTGAGAGGAAAATCAATTTCTTGATAAATTTAATGCAACTTTTATAGCGACAGGCAGTATTAAATATATTTAATTGTACCTAAAGTATCAGAGATGAATATTCTGGTGTTTTGTTGAGAGCTTTTACAAGGAATCTGTTCAATAAAGAAATATGGTTAGTGTTTAGTAACTTAAAAAGAAATACTTATTTCAGATATTGAGGGCACACTTAGTAATGTTTAGAATTGGATATCTGCATAACTACCTGAGAGACATGGGGTATCTCTGTGTCTTGCTTCTGTATTGGAGGTTTTCCATCTGCAGTCATTTCAATCATGCAAGCAACCTGAGGGCTGCCAACGGGGATTGTGTAGCTAGAAATAAAACAGAAGAGGCCATTATTCTATGTGTTACTGGCAAGAACAGGGTAACTTCGCACATGGATGGTAAGTACTTCTTCAACGACAGAGGTACTTTGTGGATCATAATAGTCCTGAAATATGGCCCCAGCCAAGTGTGAACATTTTAGGATAGATAAAGATATATTTCTTTTCTAACACTGAAATTTTATTTTCCTTCTCTCTTTCTGTCTCTACATCAGGACTGGAAATGCTTTCAGAAATTTAAACCCCTACAAAACAAAGAGAGCTTTTCTGTATAAGTAGGTAATAATAAATTTTTAGTGTTAACTGTGGTCGACATATGGTCTCACTCATGTAGGGAGACTGCTGGACAAGTAGCAACAATGTTAAATGATGCTAAACTGCCTAGGTAGAAATTTCCCCTCCCTGGCCTACAGGGGAAATAGAAATGGAATAAGAAATGAAAGGCTGCATACCCCTGAGCAGTGAGATTACACAGTGATACAGTTATCAGAACTCAGAAAGCATGCTGCTAATGTACTAGCTGGTACTGTGTCTCAGAGATAAAGAAAAGTGTAAGGTTAAGGGAATTTGTAGAATGAATAGTGGAAATGACCAATACACAACTGAAAATTTATCACAGTTTATAGAGTGATGCAATCAGATGAAAAGGTATACATGCTAAAGTACTTGGCATAAAATTAGATAGAATTTTAAAAGACAATTCAAATGATATTACCCTGTCACTTGCCATATGTAACAATAGTAACTTGTACGATTATGAAGTCCATTCCACAGAGATATTAGAAGTACATTCATATTCCATTCCACAGAGATATTAGAAGTACATTCACTAATATTCAAAGTGGCTCTTTGCATACTGAAAACATGAATGATTTTAATGCTTTCACTTTTAAAATGCTTTCACTTATTTATATTTGCTACATTTTAGACAATGAACACACCTAATTTTTATTTTTAATTTTGACCAACTCCCCCAGTTTGCACATGACTGAGAGCTTTTCCAGGATGCAGGACCTCTTGGGGCTAAAACTAGGTAAGTGCTAAGCAAACCAGGATCAGTTGGTAAATCTACTTTTAAAAGAAAAAGTCAGTTTTGTTAAAAATCATTGGTTAAATAATTTATCAGTATTTTTTTCTTAAAATTAACTTTGGAGTCTAAGTTGAATGGGAAATACAAACCAGAATTTCCTTCTTCCCTTCCTTGCTTCAAAACAGACAGCTGGTTTCCTCTTCCCCCTTACCTAGAAATACAAATCTGATATGGTCCTTTTAATACATCATTCTGCTACTTTTTTTTGGCTTCTGCTCTAGTTTACCAAAGGCACTTCGAATTTTGATCAAGAGCACTGTTGAAAATTCTTCAGTTCTAGGAATGACCTCTAGAGCATCCCATTTATGTGAATTACATATTATAGGGATATAGGAAGCACATTTGTCATTATAGTTGGTATGTGCAGATAGATCTGTATGGATGCTTTATACTGGAGATAGAGGAGATACTTCTCAGGGAATGCACATGTCCTTATTAAGAAATAGTAAGATCTCTTTTTGTTTCATTCAGTGCTTGTTAAAAATCTAACCATGAACTGCAGTCTTATAGAAGGAAGCCACTCTACTCTATTTGCTTCCTTTTACCTCCTTTATTTCTTCCCCAGACCCTTCCACCAAATGGTTGATTCTATTGTCAGCTTGGTCTACGCACTATTTTGGAAATTGATACTCTAATTCTACCAGAGATTTTTCTACATGTAGATTATTATCCTTTTCATTTTTATAATCTCATATTTGTTTATAGACCAAATTGTGCGATAAGGAATGAAAAAATGCTCTATAAACAAATTAGACATTATGCTACATAAATCATTTGAGGAGAAATCTAAGTACATATCCCTTATGCCTCTCAAGTATTGCTGAGGCCAGCCAAGTCTAATGATTTAAAGACTTGAGGATCATATTTTGAGATAATCCATTGACTGGCTGAGTGATCTTAGGCAAACCACTTAACCTTTCTTCCCTAAAGTGTGATTATCCACAGAAGGGAGATAATCATTCTTGGCTCATAAATGGTTAGTGAGAATCACATTATTTAATGTACATAAATCATTCAGTGCTAATATTAAAATCCAAAGTTAAAGCAATTATTTGCTGACTGGACAGGGATCTCTAAAGAGATTTTTATGAAAATAAATTACACAGTCAAGTTGAAGTGTTCATCTACTTCTACTAATATTGCTTATAATGGGATTCAAAATCAAATACTTAGGTTGCATTATTTTAAAAACTAAACTCTGACAAAACAGACATTTTTTCCCCCAGTGTCCTTAACATTCTTATTCTTTATATTTATAGTCTTTAGATATGCTAAACAATTTGGCAGAGGCTTCTGACTAGGAAAAGACAATTTATTTTTAAAGTTTTAGAAGATACTGCTCAAACTGGAAGTTCAGGGTATCCATAACCAAGTGAAAGGTTGTAAAAATGTAAACAGTGGGGAGTGGATTGTTCAATCAAGTACTTTTATGTAATTGAATACTACCCAGCTCTTAAATAGAAGTTGCAGAATATTAATTAATGGTATGGAAAGATATTTGTACAGACTAGAAAAAGAGAAAAGGACAATTTGAGTGATACATCATTTTTATAAAAAGCATGCATAGAGATAATAACAGGTTGACTTTCACTAATATTAACAGTGGCTATCTCTGCATGCTGAGAATGCAGATGCCTTTTAATTTGTTTTTTTTTTTTCGCTTATTCGTATTTTCCATATTTTGTACATGGAACATAAGATAATTTTAAGTTCCACCTTGTAAAAGAAAAATTCAGTTTTATAAAAAACAAATTCCATTTTTCTTTAGAAAAATGTAAAAATAATTTAATGATATTTCTGGTTTCCTCGATTCCATGTTTTATTTCCAGGTAGACTACCTTCTTGCTAGGTACGGTGACCCTTGAACAACACAGAGGTTAGAGATACCCCTCTCCCCGCCGGAGGCTGAAACTTGACTAATAGCTTTCTTTGCTAGAAGTCTTACCATTAACATAAACAGTCAGTTATACATATTTTATGTTATATGTGTTATATACTATATTCTTACAATAAACTAAGCTAGAGAAAAGAAAATGTTATCAAGAAAATCATAAGGAAAGAAAATAATATTTATAGTACTTTACTGTACTTGTCAAAAAATATCTGCAAAGTGGATTTGAAATCCACACATTTGAAATCCATGTTGTTTCAGGGTCATCTGCATTGCTTTCTAACAGCCTCTGAAATTTTTGCTTCTAGACATCTTGTGGAAGCCTATTAAACTGTTACCTAAATTTCTTTTTTTTTAATTTTAATTTTAATTTTTTTTTTTAAAGATTTTATTTATTTATTTGACAGAGAGAGATCACAAGTAGACAGAGAGGCAGGCGGAGAGAGAGAGAGAGAGGGAAGCAGGCTCCCTGCCGAGCAGAGAGCCCGATGCGGGACTCGATCCCAGGACCCTAAGATCATGACCTGAGCCAAAGGCAGCGGCTTAACCCACTGAGCCACTCAGGCGCCCCTAATTTTAATTTTTTTAAGAGATTTTATTTATTCATTTGAGATAAGAAGAGACAGCGACAGAGAGAGCACCAGCAGGGGGAGAGGGAGAAGCAGAATCCCCATGGAGCTGGGCTCCATCCCAGGACCTGAAGATCAAGACAGAAGCCAAAGGCAGAGGTTAACTACCCGAGCCACCCAGGCTCTGTTGTCTAAATTTCTTAATCTTGTTTTCACTTTTAAAGAATTTACTTTTATTTATTTGTCACAGAGGCAGACAGAGAAAGAGAGAGAGAGAGACCGAGAGACAGAGAGAGCACAAGCAGGGGGAATGGGAGGTAGAGGAAGAAGCAGGCTCCCCGCTAAGCAAGAAGCCCAATGCGGGACTTGAACCCAGAACCCTGAGATCATGACCTGAGCTGAGGCAGAGGCTTAACTGATTGAGCCACCCAGGTGTCCCTTGTTTTCACTTTATTAAAATGCTTTCTTAATTTCTCTATCCTGTATTCTTCCTAGGCACCAATTTTTTTCTTCAGCAGTCTCCAGGATCATTTATTCTGTCTATTGAGTTTTAAATTTCAGTGAATATGATCTTTTATTCCCGAGATTTGGAATCTTTTTCATAATTTTTTATTTAATTTGTGCCTATTCTTCTTTTATAATTTCTCCTTTAAAATGAACTATTCCTTCACTAATGCTTTCTAGCATCCTAGAAATAAACTTTTTGTCAGACTTCTCCATAAGAAGGATTTTATCTAGAGTGATTCATATTCCACTTGCTGATTTGCTTGGTTCCTTTCTCAATTTTACCGTGTGTTCTGATATTGTGTAGTGCAGGCTCATTTTCAGTGAGAAGTATTTTTATTTTTCTCTTTTTCCCCACTTCCATTCTCCTTGTGCCTCTTCTGCTGTACCCAAGTCTGATTGCCTAATGGGAACCCCACTGATCTTCCGAGGATCTAAACCCAGATCTCGGATAATGTGTATTTCACAGTTCTGTCCTATAGCGATTTGAAGGTATTCACAGGTTCATTCAGAGCTGAAAAGATTGCTTGGTACAGTTTTGCTCATGATGTTTTGGTTGCATTCTGTTTTCTTCCTAGGGTGACAGTTGGCTAAAAATCAGAATCCCAGGTGATAGTCTCTTTTTCTCCGCATGCAGACAGATGGATAGATAGATAGGTAGACACAGATATCACATATATACTTGAATGAGTAGTTTTAGCTCCTTTATGGGAGCTGAGCTTCCCTGTTTTTAGACCTAGACAGAGCAGTATTAGCTCTTGTTGCTTCGCATTTTTGTCTGTTTCTTGTCTGGCGGGATGTTTATTTTGCTTTTAACTGTGCCTTTATATTTTCAGTTGTGTATTTTTAAATTTTCTATCTTATTTTTTTTTTAAAGATTTTATTTATTTATTTGACAGAGAGAGATCACAAGCAGGCAGAGAGGCAGGCAGAGAGAGAGGAGGAAGCAGGCTCCCTGCCGAGCAGAGAGCCCGATGCGGGGCTCGAGCCCAGGACCCTGAGATCATGACCTGAGCCGAAGGCAGCGGCTTAACCCACTGAGCCACCCAGGCGCCCCTAAATTTTCTATCTTATTGCTATGTGTTTGACATTAAGGAAGAGAGTCCAAGTGTGAAGTTAGATTCATCTTGACTAGAAGTCTATTTTTTTACAATAAGAAAAGACATCAATAAAGATCAATTTGAGTCCCTTATTTTTTGAAGGCCATGTAAATAGAAAGTTATCTTTAATCTGCGAAGGACAAAATGAAGAAAAATAAGCCATTTGCAGGTTCCTTTATAATTTTGCTTTAAATTTGGAGGGACTAATTTCTTTGGCTTTGTCCATATCAGGTTGTGTGTGTGTGTGTGTGTGTGTGTGTGTGTGTGAGCGCGCACATGCACGCTAAAGGCATTTCAATGTATCTGTTTCACAATTTGTTTTTCAGGGGCACATTTCAAAAGCACATAAGTAAAGTTGTTTGCTTTCCTTCCAGAGAGAAATAGGAAGTATGGACTTTTTTTCTTCTCTAAGGTACCTATGTTTGATTTGTCAAATCTGGGAGTTGTATGAGTCACTGGCATTACACCATAATGAAATTAAATGCTTTAAAAGGCCCTTGTAGTGCCATGCTGAAGGCTCACAAAACATAGCTCATGCATAATTGCAGTAGCTCTCGAATTCTGAAGGCATGATATAGAAGTAACACAACCGAACAGCACCAAATGCTTCTAGGGAATATTGCAAAATTGATGGTAATACTGAATGCTTCCATAGGTGCAAAATATGTTCTTTCCTCTTCTCACTAGGTTTGGCTATTAACCAGCAATGATCTAGCTTGTCTATTTGAAATTCTGTACATGATTAACTCTGCTAGTAAGTTTCTTTCTTTCTTTACTTAAATAAGACTTTAAAAATGAATGTAAAAGAATGCATTCTTTATATGGATAACTTGTAATGTAGATAGTAGTTAAATGAATCTCCAAATTAATAACTATTCTGACCGATAATAACCAGCCTTAATGTTCACCAGATGTAAGTATTGCTCTGAAGTGAATGGATAGTATTTACATTAGGCTCTAGCTTGGAACTTCTTTTAAAAGAATCTTTCAGGCTAGACTTAGGAGTGAGAGAGCTTAATGTCAATTGTTAACCCCTATGATCTCCGTATCCAGCCCAAGGTTTCAGTTGAGTTGTGAGAGTTGGCGCTGCATAAGAATTGCTGAGATGGGAGACTCCTACAGCAGATGGCAGTAAAGGTACATGGCAGAGATGGAGGCACTGAAAGGCATCTGGTCCCCACAGATAGGATCTAATTGATAGTGTGATTGTTTTAGCTCCCTGTTTGCAACAGGAAAACATGGGAAAATATATTTAAAAGATTATACATCAGGCAGTATGGATGAAACTGTCCAGAGACCTACAGCTTTCCTTACCAGTTCATGTATCTAATATGATTGTCACGGCTGTGTGAGCAAATTTAAGAAGATGCTGTTTAAGAGTATGATGGTTTCATACAGCTCTATCAACACAGCCATACTGTTTGAGGCTGTCAGTGTGACTCAGCATAATCTATATGTTAAAAGAGTATAAACAAAAGATCAGGCACAAAAATCACTGTTAGGCCCTTTGTCAAACAAAAGCAGTATAAACCCGCCAAAAGCATCTTGAAGGATCCCTTTTTATTTAGAGCACCAAAGAGCTGGCCAGGCTGGCCAGGCAAACAGCTTGAACAAGGAAAACTGCATGACCTCTGATGGGTGGCTGTCAATGAGGTCTTTGTGTCCCTAGATGATTGTCATGAGATGGTCACTGGCTTTAGGTTATTTTCTTTAGCCTTTCCTCTGACTGGCAGATAGCCCAAATATCTTAATAATCAATTACCATGAAAACCAAGCCATTATCCTGTGAAGCACTGATATTAAAGAAAGTCTGCAATGATGCCTGAAGACCGCTAAAGCAGGAACTTCATTTACACCCTTGATTAACCAGAGCAGTTGTCAAGGGAACATCCAACCAGCTGTCATGAGATATCACAGATATCCCAAAAACTGTGATTTTACTTCTGACTACATTATCCAATTCATGCGCAATGGGACAGACAGCATAATCTACAGATTTCATGGTCTCCTGATAGCATCTGTAAAAGTATAGGTGGCCAGAATTCCCTTGTTTTCTTTATCCCGTAGAAACATTCACAAAATGACTATTACAATTATACAAATTGTAATCTGCATCCAGAAATGTTGTGTTTTTTGACCTGACAACCTCTCTGAATGCAATGATAAGAAGCTTCAGTGGTGTGCTGGAGAAGGCTAGCTATGACTCAGGAGAGCTGGTTTTGTGCATTCCTTCTCAATTCCACATCTGTGAATTCATGTTGGTAGCTTGAAATTGGCCACAGTGGGAGTATTTATGCCTGGGAATTGGCAAAAGCTACAAATCAATCAATCCCTATCCTTCCCTTTTCTGTCTAAGATGTGGTTGTAAAACACCAGCACACGACTGAGATTCTTGAGTATTTCTTAGTAGGATTTAAGCACTCACTTAGAACAAGGGCATTAACTTGCAAAGCTTAGCTTCACTGTTGGCATTTAATGTGGAATTTCAGTAGGAAATCTTTATTCATACTCTATTAGTTCACAGCTCTAGGTTGAATCAATTTACTCTAATGATAAATGGGGGTTTCAAGACTATTACCCCTAAAACCTACACACATATGCAGTTCACAAATACCAGGTAGTGTTTAGTTTTACCCTTCAAGTCTAATACTTATTGGCTCAGTTTATTTGTTTTTAGCAATCTTGGGGTGTATTTGTATCCAGTCCAAGGAGTAAACAATCAAACCTCAGGAGTTGAAAATATCGATACCTGATCCTTTCTTTCCTCTTCAACACCTAATACCACATACACATATATTTTGAGGCACTAAAGTTTCCCATGTTGAAATAGCATTTGAAAAAAATCAATTGGATAATAGATTATTTTACCAAATTTGAACAAAAAACAAATCTGAGGAAATGGGCATGTGGAGAGATTAATTTTTGTTAGGTGATGAGTGAAGCAAAAGGC
Organism: Lutra lutra; assembly: GCF_902655055.1. Lineage (NCBI taxonomy): Eukaryota > Metazoa > Chordata > Mammalia > Carnivora > Mustelidae > Lutra > Lutra lutra. Next base: position 45,798,105 of record NC_062283.1, on the reverse strand, counting down.
AAGTTTTCCTCAGGAGAAAGTCTTGTGCATCCCTGTCATTTTTTTACAAGTGTTACAGTGAGTGATGCCTGATTCTTATAAAATTGTCTTATGTGAACAATAAATTTATAGTTTTCCCATCTTCTGACTACTATAGTTCTTGCATTATTATTATTATTTATAGCACATGATTGATTTTCCTGGCTGTGTATTTTAACCGAGATTTATTTTACAAAATATTATTTTAATGTTAAAATATTTATATTTATCATGTTTAATCCAAATAATTAATAATTATAGCTTTTATTAAAAATATAAAGAGAGAGAAGATTAATAGGGATGCAAAGGATTTAAATTTCAGAAGCACTTTCTGAACCAAAGTTGTAAATATTCTTATCAGTCTAAGTGTAAAAAGGCTGTAGGGTGATCCAGTGAACCGTGCCTCAGGATCAATACCTCTTTGGTTTCATATTTCTTTGTCAGCTAGCATACCATCTAAGTGTCCCTTGTCTCAGCTTATTCAATTTTCTCTGGGCAAGTACATCTAGTTCTCATGCTTACATATAATTTTTTCTTTATGGTTTCTAAAGTTTTAATGTATGCCACTTTCCCCTCTAATTGTCCTTCTCATATACCTTTGCCAACCATGGCTTCCCCATCTTCAAAACTTCTGATATGGGGAGTAGAAAAGTACAGTTCTTACCCCAAGCAAACTTTCAATTTGGAGGTAACCAGACAAGTAAAATTTTAGAAATTCAACCAATCTAAAAATAGATGGAATTGATGAATATATGTAATCTAGGTTTAGCGCTTGAAAGAAGCATTACCAGCCCTTCCTCAATTTTGGGTCTACTCCCATGAAAGCACTCCTAATTTAAAGACTGAGAACAGTTTAATTGAATAAATGATCACGATGATGAAAAAAATGCTTTGTTTTTCACCCTTACAATAGAGACAACGTATTTCTGGAGTTATTTCTGATAAGAAAAATAATTACGTTAAGCTTTTGGAAATTTTCCAGAAGACGGTGTGTGCAATACTCCAAGTAGATCAAAATCCACATCATTTCATGTGCTGAGTAAAATTGCTGATAGTTAGAAATGGTTGAAAATTTTATAGTGCTTGATACAAATAGAAAACTAAATTACTGTAAGGCCTGTAAGTTCAAAATGACAAAGAAATTTAATAAGCTCTAAATCTATGACTGGAGTTAATTTTATTTATCTAATCTTGATCCAAAATGATTTAAGGTCATTTATTTTTAAACTCTAATGTCTTATTTTATCTTAAAACATGTACATTTGTTCATTCCAAAATTTGTTCATTATTCTCTTATAGGACTCAGTCTAAGGTAATTTTTTAAAAAGGATTTAATTAATTTATTTATTTGACAGAGACAGAGGGAGAGACAGCGAGAGAGGCAACACAAGCGGGGGGTTGGGGTGGGAGAGGAAGAAGAAGGCTTTCGCTGAGCAGGGAGCCAGATGTGGGGCTCGATCCCAGGACCCTGGGATCATGACCTGAGCTGAAGGCAGATGCTTAATGACTGAGCCACCCAGGCACCCCAAGGTAATTTTTTTTTTCCTAAAGATTTTATTTATTTATTTGAAGACAAAGATCACAAGTAGGCAGAGAGTCAGGCAGAGAGAGGAGGAAGCAGGCTCCTGGCTGAGCAGGGAGCCTGATGCCGGGCTCGATCCCAGGACCTGGGATCATGACCTGAGCCAAAGGCAGAGGCTTTAACCCACTGAGCCACCCAGGCGCCCCCCCCCAAGGTAATTTTTAATGTAAGATAAAATAGCAAGGAATAGAAGACAAAGGGAACATTTGTATAGGGAAATTAAAGCATAAATGAAATTTGTGTTCAGGAAAATTATCTTAAATCCAACTTAAAACGGATCTATTCATTCAATAGACCAATGAATGAAACCTTATTATGTAAGAAACTGGTAGGTGATGGGGAGATGGAGGTAGAGAAAGTTGTTTTCACAGAGGATAGAGAGGAAAGGCACTGTCATTCTCTGAGAGGTCAATTTTCACTGAAACCAGAGGTACTGGGGCCAGCACACCAGTACTGGAGTGTAGGTTAGTGTTAATGAGAGCTGACAGATTCGTGCTGTGTGTTCAAGGCTCACTGAAACCCAGTTAACAAGTATTGTGGGAAGATTTTACTCAGAGATAAAAACTGGGACCTTCTCACTACCAGCTCATGAGGCAAAAATGAAAGCAGGGAGTTCAAAGAGTGCCTAACTTTGCTGATTACAGGAAACAAACAAAAAGGGAAATATTTTTTTTTCTCATCTTTAGCTTTTTTTGCTTTTCTTTGTTGAGTCCCGGTCCAGGATGTGGTGCTTTTTATCTTATATCTATTCTAAGCAATACTTGACCAATAAGGACACACTGGAATACTTCCTTTCAAAGTGATAGAGACCTTCATAGGGTATACATTGTTATCATTAGCAATGGTTTCTTATAATGGCGTTTAATGGAATAATTTGCTTTATTTAGTAAACATTTATGTGGCATTTATTATGGACCAAGCATCATTTTCCTCTCCCCAAGTATTTTACTTTTACTTTTTTTTTTTTTTTTTAAGTAAGCTCTTTGTCCAGCGTGGGGCTTGAACTCAAGATCTGAAGATCAGGAGTTGCCTGCTCTATGGATTAAGCCAGCCAGGCGTTCCTCCCCAAGTGCTTTAAAATATTGAACATCGGGGCGCCTGGGTGGCTCAGTGGGTTGGGCTGCTGCCTTCGGCTCAGGTCATGATCCCAGGTCCTGGGTTCGGGCCCCACATCGGGCTTTCTGCTCAGCAGGGAGCCTGCTTCCTCCTCTCTCTCTGCCTGCCTCTCTGCCTACTTGTGATTTCTCTCTGTCAAATAAATAAATAAAATCTTAAAAAAAAATAAAATATTGAACATCATCTTTCCAATGAGTTAAGCAGAAACAGCCCCCCCCCCCCCACTTAAAGATTAGGAAATTGAGTACATGAGGTGTTAACTAACTATTCAAGTTTACACAGTCTCTAAGTGAGAGAGCTGGATTTTGATGTGAAGATGGAGGCAGAGATTGGAGTGAAATCAAGAAAAACAAACAATCCCAGCAGTGGCCCAAAGGTGGAAGAGGCAAGGAACAAATTTTCCCTCAAGTCCCTGGAAAGAAGGTGGTTTTACTGACACCATGACATCACAGTTCTGGACTCCAGAATATGAGAAAATAAATTTCTATTATTTTAAGCCACCAAGTTTATGGCAATTTGGTTATAGCTACAATAAGCACATATAAAGCAGATATTTAAAAATAAGAGGCAAGGATTTGAATATTAGCAGTGTTCAATTTTTAAAATGGAATTCAGACATAAATGAGATTAGAATGTGTATATATGAATTACAAGTGGACATCTTATTACGATATATAGATAATCTCAACGATTTGGGTTTAACAAATATCTCAGTTGTGGAGTGGTTATGAAGAAGATCAGAAAGCAATAGTGTATCTTTTTTTAAACATTTTCACAGTGTAGTTTGACAGGGAACACTGATATAATCAACATAAATCTATTATAAACATCTAAATCTAGTACCTGTGTTTATTGTAATTCAAACAGAGTAATAAAAACATTCTAACAGACCTCTGTAAAATGCAAAGGGGATTATGCTCATTAATTCACTAAACACTAAGGGTGAACACTGTCATAGGAGTAACTGGAAAAGAAATGGTAAAAAAAAAAATTCAGCAATTTCCATTCCTTTACTGTTGGTACTCTGAAATCTAAAAAAATTTCCCTTGATTTGTTTTTTATTACCTTTTGTGGGAAGGGATTTTTTGCTATGATAAAAAGAAAAATTAATATCCAAAGGTTATTATCAATTGCAGATGTTTTGTGACAACAACCAACGTAGTAAACATTTCCATTGTGGTTAACTTTAACTTTCAATCAGCTCAGAATCCAGTGTTCTATTCAGGAAAATAATACAAATTTTGAAATCACAACTTCTTTAGGCCAAAGAAAGTTCTTAATGGCTTGGTTATAAATGGGTTATAGATGGAGGAAGCTTGTTCTTGTCTTCAAAGACTTTCCTGGGAATCCAAGCAGTATGTCACACAGAAGTACCTCTATTACATTGTGAAATGTAAAGGGAAGAACAAAGAAGTGTCCAAAAACGAGTAAACCTTACCATCCTTGTTAAAGGATCTTAAATATTCTCTCTACCCAAAAGCATTTTCTGAATTGAGAAAGGGTTCTCATTGGTCTGTACATCAGCCAGAGCTTAGGATTCCCTGAAGTGACAGTTTTCAAAGAAAAAAAAAAAAGCATTAGATGTAATAGGAATATTAAAAAACACAAATGATTGTTTCACTCTGAATGATTATTTAAGTAGGGGGTTATAAGAATCAAGTTATTTTCCTTTCTAGCAGTTAGGAGAAAAAAAATAACCCCTGCCCCCTTTTCTTTCTTCATGGTCTTTTGGCAAAACATCATAATACAACACAGTTCTGTGCCCTTTTTACCAGCAGAGTAAAATAATTTAATAAATTTTATAAAGAAAACTTTCTGACATACAGTTAATAGCCGTATATTTGTAAATGCCAACATGGAACAGGGTAAACCATACTCAGAACCCAGGAATCTTAGTAGGGGGAAAGACTTGAGATGCACAGTCAGTTCTCCTACTTAAAGGAAGACACCTTTTAAAGGCTTTGTAAAGAATAAATTTCAACCTATGTTTGAATATTTCATTGAAAGAGAGCTCATTATGTCACAATGCCATTTCTTTATTAACAGGTTCTGCCACTGTTTGTATAAAAGTCATTCCTTGGGGTGCCTGGGTGACTCAATTGGGTAAGCATCTGCCTTTAGCTCAGGTCATGATCCCAGGGTCTTGAGATCTGGGATCAAGTCCCACATCAGGCTCTCTGCTCAGCGGGGAGCCTGCTTCTCCCCCTCTCTCTGCCTGCTGTTCCCCCTGCCTGTGTTCTCCATCAAATAAAATAAAATCTTAAAAAGAAAAAAAAAAAGCCATTCCGTGTGTGTGTGTGTGTGTGTGTGTGTGTTAGGTACCCTTTATTGAAGATTTTCTTAAACTAGGTACTGGGTTCAAAATCATACATGGATTATCTCAAGGCAGTGTTTCTCAACTGTTTTTTTTTTTTTAACCCCCTCCCCCCCCATTTATGCCTAGGGAACATTTGGCAATGTCTGGAGAAATCTTTGAAACAACTGGTGGAGGAGAATGCCATCGACATTTAGTAGGAAGAGGTCGACAATATTGCTAATAACAAATTCACAGGCCAGCCCCTGACAACAAAGTATCCAGCCCCAAATTATCAACAATGCCTATCTTGAGAAACTCTGATTTAAAGTAAAAACAGAGTGAATGTTCACTAGTTAAATAAATGGTAGATCTTGTTATAAAAACAAGAGGCAAGGGAACATTCTTTTCTATAATAAAACACCATTTTTTACAATGAAGGACTACAAAAAATTATTTTATAATATTTTATTCTTTATATGCACTATATTCACATGAATCAAGATTCAAAAGATATGCCAGGGTATATAGTCCAAAGCCTTTCTCCTGCCACATCCCTGGTCTAGCCAAGTCCCATCCAAGGAGGAACCAGTGTTACCAATTTCTTGTTTACTATCCAGATGTGCCCTATACATCTGTATGCATAGGCATGCACATGCACAGGTACACAGGTGTGAGTGTATGCGCCCACACACACACTCAGACATACAAATGCTTCTTTGCTTTGTGTTCTCCTTACTTAATCCATCTTGAGATAGTTTGTGTCCTACCATTACAGAAAGAGTTTCCACATTTCTTTTTAAGATGGTAGAGTATTTCATTGTATGGATTTCATTGTACTCTATGTAACCACTCCTCTTTCCTTGGATATTTAGGTTATTTCCATTTTTTTTCTGTTACAAACTTTGCTTACTTGCAGGGTAAAGTCCTACAGGTAGACTCATCAAAGAAGAGTTTGTATGTTTGTAATTTTTCTTGGATATTTTCCAATTACCCACCATGAAAGTTGTACCTGTTTCTATTTTGTAACTTTTTAAATTTGTTTTGTTTACACCTTATCAAAAACTTTCTAGGAATATATAAAAGGTGGGCACACCATATAGTATTTTGTTCCCATAATGTTCTCAGCAGTCAGGTATCCAGAATCTGCCTACAAGAGATTTTTTAAGTCCATTTTTAATTGTGGCAAAACATGTATTACATAAAGTATACCCATTTATTTTTTTTAATTTTAAAAAAAGATTTTATTTATTTATTTGACAGACAGAGATCACAAGCAGGCAGAGAAGCAGGCAGAGAGAGAGAGAGAGAGAGAGAGAGAGAGGAGGAAGCAGGCTCCCTGCTAAGCAGAGAGCCTGACGCGGGTCTCGATCCCAGGATCCTGGGATCATGACCTGAGCTGAAGGCAGAGGTTTTAACCCACTGAGCCACCCAGGTGCCCTACCCATTATTTTTAAGTGCAAAATCAGTGGCATTAAATATATTTACAATGTTGTGCAATGGTCACCACTATTTCCAAATTCTCTCATCACTCCAAATGGGAATTCTGTACTCATTAAACAATAATTCCCCATTCAGTCTTCCCCCAATAACCTCAAATCTAATTTCTGTGTCTATGAATTTGTCTATTATAGATATTTCATGTAGGTGGAATCATATAATATTTATTCTTTTGTATCTGGCTTATTTCTTCTTAGCATAAAGTTTTCAAGGTTCATCTATACTGTAACATGTATTAGAATTTCATTCCTTTTTAAGGCTGAGTAATATTCCAGTGTATAGACATTTTGTTTATCTATCTCTTGATGGATACATATATTGTTCCCAGCTTTTGGCTACTGTAACAATACTGCTATGAATACTGGAACACAAGAATCTGTTTCAGTCCCTGTTTTCAGTTCTTTTGAGCATATAACTAGGGGCAGAATTGCTGGGTCATATAGTAATACTATGTTTAACCTTTTAAGGAAACATCGAATTGTTCTCTGTAGTGACTAAACTATTTCACATTCCCACGAGCAATGTACTAGGGTTCCAATTTTTTTCACACCTTTGCCAACACTCGTTATTTTTCATTTTAAAAACAAAATTATAGCCATTGTAGTAGGCACAAAGTGGTATTTCTGTGGTCTTGATTTGCATTCTCCTAATGACTAATGATTTTGAGCATCTCTCCACCTACTGACCATCTATCTGTCTTCTTTGGAGAAATGTCTATTCAGGTCTTTTGCCTGTTTTACAATTGGGTTGTTTGTCTTTTTATTGTTCATTGTTCCTCCTCATACACTGAGTCAAAACCTTACTCAAATTAATTTTCACCAATTCATCATAAGCCTGCTTCCTTGAGAGAAGACAGAATCCTTTTACTCTAATACGAACACAGCTATTAAATTTGGTTTCCTGCCCAATTCTGGTATGACATATTTTACCTTTTCAGGAGGATTAAGATGAAGGTGAAAAGTATCAAGGATTTTATTTTCTAAAAGATTTCAGGTAAGTTGTTCAGGGGATAATTTTACCTCTGGATTTGAGAAAGAGTATTTGATTTGTAAATACATTCATAAGCAAGGAATGATAACTCTAATAAGGAGGATAATTATCACCTAAAATAGGTCAGAAATTCTTTTGCAAATATTTTTAAACAAATTATTCAAACCAAGGCAAAAAGCCTATGCAAATTGTCAAAATTTGTCTATTCAAATTCGCACTGAAAACATTTAGTAGGTTAATTTAATTACATTCAGATAGGTTAGATATGACTAATAAGATAATGAAATAAAGTCATTGGAAAAATTAGAAATTATAAGTTTTCTAGAACCCCGCAGATTATATTGATGTTTTATATATGTAATTCAATAACTAAAAAGTAATCTAGACACAAATGAGTTCAGAATATGTATATATATATATATATATATATATATATATATTTAAAGATTTTATTTATTTATTTGACAGACAGAGATCACAAGTAGGCAGAGAGGTAGACAGATAGAGAGAGAGGGGGAAGCAGGCTCCCTGCAGAGCACAGAGCCCGATGTGGGGCTCGATCCCAGGACACTGGGACCATGACCTGAGCCGAAGGCAGAGGCTTTAACCCACTGAGCCACCCAGGTGCCCCCAGAATATGTATATATTAAATTGAGTGGACTTATACTTTTAATATACACAGATAATCTAAATTCTTTGGTTTTAACAAATATTTAACTATTGAGTGGCTGAGAAAAAAAATCAGAAAACAATATCTTTCCTCTTGAACATTTTCACAGTACAACTTAATTTGTTAGGAACATTGATTTAATCAATACAAATTCAATGAAGTAAATGCAAGGAAAATGGTTCTAGATTCCTAATAGATTGTTATTGGTCAGGTCTGTATTTTGTAATGGTCTACAATAGGAGTGTACTGAAATTAAATGGTAGGCCAAATCCTGGGTCTATTAAGTGTTAAATCAAAAATAACAACAAAAATGTTGACGAGAAAATGACTGAGGGGAGTACAAAGTGATGATATGACCAACACTACTACTGCTGCTGGTACTAATTGCTAATAATTGATTAAGACTTACTAAATGCCAAGTACTAAGTGCTTTTATATACTACACATATTAACTCACAACAACCTCCAGAAATAGGCATTGCTATCTTACAGTTTCCATTTTACAGATAAGGGAATAGAACCATGTGATTTTAAGTGACTAACCCAACTTCACAAGGAGCAGATCCAGGATGTGGCCCCAAGTAACCTGGCTCTGAATCTGCACATGGGCCCCCAAATTTGTCTCTGCATTGGCATCTCCTAGGAGTCTTACAAAAATTACAATCCTCAGGTCACACCCCAACCAATAAACTCTCAATTTCTAAGGGTAGAACACAGGTATACGTATTTTTTTAAAGTTAGCCAGGTGATTCCAATGCACAAAGTTGGAAATCTTAGGTGGCCTTAAATTGTAGAGGTCAAAGAAACCAGAATTATCAAGTCAGAAAACCTACAACTGGGACATTAAGAAGGGAAATATTAAACATACAATGAATTGCAAGAAGTAATACATTGGCATTCTTATACCACTAAAAAAAAAAAAAAGAAAAAAAGAGCTTAAGCTGAAGCAAGATGATATTGGATATCCCAATTATTAATATTCTACCCACTAAGCAATATGAAGTAATGAGCATTTTAAAGAAAAACATGCCTGCTTTTTATTTATTTATTAAAATTATAATTTATTTATTTATTAAAACTATTTATTTATTTATTTATTAAAAATGGTATTATGTTCAGAAATAGGTGAAAGACAATTCAAAGCTTCTTAGCATACTCTGGATTTTAATGTATATTAAGAGTTCAAAGTTTAGGGGCACCTGGGTGGCTCAGTGGGTTAAAGCCTCTGCTTTCGGCTCGGGTCATGGTCCTGGGGTCCTGGGATCGAGCCTCGCATCGGGCTCTCTGCTCGGTGGGGAGCCTGCTTCCTCCTCTCTCTCTCTCTCTGCCTGCCTCTCTGTCTGCTTGTGGTCTGTCAAATAAATAAATAAAAATTAAAAAAAAAAAGAGTTCAAAGTTTATGATATTCTCTAAAGTTAAGTAGGCAAAAATCCTTATTCTAATATTTGAGATATAAAAAATTAATGTTTTATTGTACTTCCCCCCAATGGATTATACATACGAAACAAGAACATGTGTTGCATGGATTCCTACTGTACAAACTGAACACTTAGTTAAGAAAGGGAACATCAGCTGTAAATCAAACGTCTGTAAGATGATCATGTTTGTTTCACTTCTTATTGGGAACCTTATTTTGAATGCTCATTGTCATGGGCAATATGCACTGCAGAACTGTAAGAGACAGAGTAATGAAAGAACTAGAGGTCATGCATGAATGTATGAAACTGGGCAGATCACTTAACCTTCTGGAGCCTCAGTTGATTTATCTCAAGAATTGTCAGACTTCTACTGCAGAGGGCCAGGTAGCAATATTTTAAACTTTGCAGGCTACCTACAGTTTCTTACATATTCCTCTCCTTTCTCCTCCTCCTCCTTGCAAGCCTTTAAAAATGTGAAAACCATTCTTAGCTCATGGGCTGTATGAAAAGAGACTGTGACCAGATTGGCTCATGGTTTGTAGTTTGCCACCCGATTTAGATATTGCACTTCAAAAATGGCACAATCCAATGCACTGGTTCTCAGCCATGGGTGATTTTTGTCCTTTTTCAGGGAATGTTTGTCAATGTCTGGAGACATTTTTGGTGGTCACCTGGGGTGGGAGACAGGGCTGTGTTATGGACCCCCAGTGTATAGGGGTCAGAGATGCCGCTAAATGTTCTACAATGCACACCACAAGCTCTCACAGGACTTATCTAGCCCAAAGGGCCAACAGTGCCTAGTTTAAGAAGCTCTTGACTAAGGGCTCTTTTCTCTTAATTACAGTGGCAGCAAAGAGATTAAGTATATTTAGTCTTCCTTCATCCAGGATTGTGGTTAATTAATGTTTACTCAATCAGTAGACAGAGCTGCATAACAGTGCTGAAACAATTTAAACAAGCTGTACTGCCATGAAGAAAAGCCATAAAGATGAATCTGATAATCTCAAATCATGAAAGCCAAGTGCAGTTACAGTCTTAAAAATCTATGATTCACAGAGAGGAGAAGGGAACTGAGAAGGCAGTAACAGATATGGAATTGTGACATATCAAACATGTCCAGACCACTGAATGAGAAAACCAGAGCTAGACACTGCCAGTACTCTGACGATGGTTCTTTTCTGCCTAGAATATGTTTATTTTCACCTGTCTGTAAACTTGTGATGTATCTTCTATGAAATCAGGGTAAAGAATCATGTAAGAGAGACATAGCTGGATCACTGAAAATGTACAGGGCAAATTTGACACATTACTCCTGCCTATAAGAGGATAATGCTCAAATTGACACATCTAATTTTTTTCTTACTGTGTACTAATTGGATTTTCATGGCATTTTAAGTTTTTTTTAAATTTTCACTGTATTGCTTTTTAAAAAAATGTTAAATTTTCACCTCTTTAAATTCTACCAAATTTAACATTACATAATAAATGTGATTATTAGGAAGCCTGATTATAAATTCTCAGAAATTCACTCTAACATAGCCTATTAAAATGGGATTCTAGGCTCACCTCTGAAGTTTGGGTTTGGATAGCTCTACCTGTGCGCTTGTTGAAGACCTTAGTTTGTGTTAGCAATAAAGAACAGTGTCACATGTCTGAAAAGAGTCTGAACTAGAATTCTGATTTCTACTTGTTATTTCTGTAATAACCAAACAAGGAATCTTTTTTTTTTTTAAAGATTTTATTTATTTATTTGACAGAGAGAAATCACAAGTAAGCAGAGAGGCAGGCAGAGAGAGAGGAGGAAGCAGGCTCCCTGCTGAGCAGAAAGCCCGATGTGGGGCTCGAACCCAGGACCTGGGATCATGACCTGAGCCGAAGGCAGTGGCTTAACCCACTGAGCCACCCAGGCGCTCCAAACAAGGAATCTTTTAAGAGATCTTATACAGCAAATTATGTTGTATAACACAATAAAATAACAACTTAGATCTATCTGGTGAGGTATGCTTGTTGCTTTTCTTTTATTCTAGATGATATATCTGTTAAATGTGATAGAGCTGGGGTGGAGAATGACGAGTAGATAATGCTGACATGTGAGTAGTAGCTACATCTCAGATGATGGAGAGCTTTAAAAATCATACAAATGAGTTTGGGTTTAGCCTACTGAAAGCTTAATTTGGGAAAGTAAATTAATCATATCTGTGTTGCAGTGACATTATTCCAGGCATTTAGTGACATTGTTTTGGAAGTGTTATGAAGAAGGCTTGAAGGGCCTTAGAGTTTAGGCAGTTAGGCATGGTGACCATTGAGAAGGACACAGAAATCATTCAGGGGAGCAAGGAGCGTGTACACTGAGGATGTTACAGTGGGTGTCAAGAGGAAGGGGGCAGATAAGAGATAGATATTCAAGGAGTGGGAAAACTTGAGCTTGAATTGGCTTGAAGGGGCTAGTAAAGAAGGAGACAAAGTAAAAAATCTTAGATTACTGATTTAGGATGCATGAAAACATTTATCACATCATTCCTTTCAGTCTATGATGTAATCTTATTATCTACATTGTGCAGATGAAGACACCTGGGTTAAATAACTTCTCCAAGACCACCCAGAGAAAAGCAGCAAAGCTAGGATTTGAACTGAGGATCACCTAATGTCAGAGCACATGCTTTCAACTGTCTTCAATAACTAGGGTGCATAATATTGGAGGAAGAGGATATTTGTGATGAAAGAGAAAGTAACATTATGTTTTGGAAACTGGAGCCTGAAATGGCTATGGAATACATAGTTAGATCATACAATAGCCAACTAAATGACTGGAATTTTAAAAATTGGTTTTATGATACCCTCCTATATTATATTCTAGCTTATTGGGCTTTACAATGACAATGGCAAATATTTATATATTATGTCCCAATCTAAAAAGACCAATGACAATGCAAGCATGCTACAGAACATATTGGGAAGGAGACTGTGGAAAAAGGCCCTATTAACTTTTTCATTAGTCATTTTAAACTATATTACACATTAACACTTCAGTACACTTCACAAAATAGCAATTTGGGCTTTTATTCAACCACATTTACTAGGAAAGTGGGAACTAAATTAAATACAATCTAGAAAACAAATAGTGCAAAAAATTTCATGAATATTAATAGAAAACCAGACAAATGTAATGTGCTTGAATTTGTATCACAAAATGTACAATTCGTTCTTTTGTGGAATTGCTATTTCCAAACAAGATGGATTGATTGCTGTAGTCACTTAAAAAAATGTAAAGTGTGAAACATTCATGGAAAAAAGAAGATAGGCTCAGATTATGAGAAATAGATTTCTTAATGAAGGAATGAGGTTTTGAATAAAGTACTCCCTTTGGCAGCATCTTAACAAGATCATATTCAGTGAACATGAATCATTAGTAAACTATGAGACAACGAACAAATGCACACATCCAGATGAGATTGTAGGTTGCTGTGGATTTGCTAGAAATTCCCATCTGTCATTATTTCTGATTTTTTTACCTTGTCCTAAAATCATTAATAGGTACACACAGTCACTGTGAATTGTATGCTTGCTTCAAAAACACATCAGGTTTTAATTTATTGAATGGTATTTCATTAGTTCAGATGAGTTGAAATGTGGCATCTCATTTTCTAAAACTGTGTGGGAACATTCATCATATAGATACTTAAATTATAATTTAGACACTAAGTAAAGTTTCAATATATCTGAATAAAATTGAATAAACATCCCAAATGAACTAAAATTCATTTTAGATCAAACTGACTTTTTCTGATTAGTGATGGTTTAAAATATCCTTATTTAAAATTAATCTGAGGCAATTTCTCTCCACCCCCATTTTTATTAAATGATATGAGACTACTCTTTATTCATGGAGCTACTTTCACAAGAGAACATTTTTTTAGTGGTTTGATTTATTTACTTTATTTTACCTGATTTCTAAATACCTCATGGACAACAGAAGGAATCAAATCATCTGGGTACCTTAATCTATTCAAAATTACATTTCTTAATAGATCACTCACTCATTTACATGTATTGAATTCTAACTTTAATAATTATTTACCTTATTTAAGTATTATTGTGATAATTACTAAAGAAGAAAGATGAACTCTTGGGTTGGAATTTAACCTGAGTCAAGTGCTTAGAAGACAGTAAAGTTTCTGCAGCTATCATTACTAGACTAATGCAGTTTTGAAAAATAGCAAACTGCTCCCTGTTACTTGAATAGTAACTATAAAATCTACTAAGATATTTCTGGCAGAGTCACAGTTGGTTGTGACTTTGGTTGTGAAGCAAATTAAAATACATTCAAAAAGAGTAAAATCTCTTAAGATCTGTTGGAAAATGGCTGGTTGAATTTAATGGATTATTGGCTCTCCTAATCTGAAATACAGCATTGGTTGAGCTATTTATGATCCTCTTGCACACGGAGAAATCTACACCCTGTCTTACTTCTAACCGGGGAAGTAGATGTCAGCTTCACTTTTCTTCCTTTGGTTTGCTTTAAGTTTTAAATGCCCATTATTCATTACTTACTGGTTATGATAATTACCATTTTCTAATATATGGAAAATAAAAATTTCTTTCCTTTTTATAGACTTATAGCTTGAGTTTTGGAATAGTAATCTAAAAGTGTTAAATTTGATCTATTAATTTACTGACATTTTTGTGGAACTCTAAGAATATAACACTCATTGGAAAAGATTTTTTTAAGATAAAGCAATGAATTATGGGCCTTTGGTTAACATTACTATATTGCACATTTCAAAAGGGTAAATTTTTGCGTTATTTTTTTTTAACCACAAAAAGCAATGAATTGTATTGTTTATAATCGTTTGACAACTTTTTCTAAATTTTATGTTTTTATTTCTAATTAATTTTTCTATTTTCATTTTTAAAGAAGATTTATTTATTTATTTGAGAGAGAGCACACAAGTGCACAAGTGGTGGTGTGTAAAGGCAGACTCCCAGCTGAGAGCTGAGCCCAATGCTGGGCTTGATTTCACCACCCATGAGATCATGACCTCATCTGAAATCGAGAGTCAGATGCTTAGCTGAGTGAGCCACCCAGGCTCCTCTATTTTCATTTTTATTTTTAGACAGGAAGTAGGATTTATTGGTCGGCATCAGTAAGAAGGGGCAGTGCTGAGATTCTCACGAGTACAGAACCCACCATTTTCAAGGAGCCAGGATTAGGGATGTATTTGACCCCATAGCCATCTGCCATGAGCCACTTTTCATCTACCATGTCTTCTTCATACATATTAAACTTAGTAAAGCCCCACTTCTTGGAAATGTGGATTTTCTGGTGGCCAGAGAACTTGAACCTGGCCCTTCACAGGGCCTGAATTACATGCTCCTTCTTCAGCAGCTTGGTATGGATGGACATGATGGCTTGGCCAGTGTGGGCCCTGGCCACTGTGCCCTGGGGCTTTCCAAAAGCATCACACATACCTAGTCTGGAACCTGTCAGCCCCAGTACAGGATAACATCTTGTTGATACAAATGATGTGGAAGGGGTGGAGTTGTATCTTATTTTTTTAAAGCTTTAATATATTATATATATATATATTATATATTAATATATAATATATATATTTGTTTTAGAGAAAGAGAGAGAAAGAGCATGAGCAGGAGGGGCAGAAGGAGAGAGAATCTGAAGCAGATTCTGCACTGGGTGTGAAGCCTGAGGCAGGGCTCAATGTCAGGACCCTGAGATCATGATCTGAGCCAAATCAAGAGGTGGATGGTTACCGAGTGTGCCATCCAGGTACCCCCAAAAGTTTTTACTTAAAGTTAGTTAACATACAGTGTAGCATTAGTTTCTGGTGTATAATATAATGATTCAATACTCCCATACATAACTGGTGCTCGGTTTACCTTCTTCAACCTTTTTTTTTCCTCCTCTTGCTCATTTGTTTTGTTTCTTATATTCTACATACGAGTGAAATCATATGGTGTTTGTCTTTTTCTGACTAATGCTATTTTTAAATAGATTCTCTGGCAAAATATTTTGGATTTAAGATCCTGGAATTGGTGTAAATATACTAGGAACTAATGGTATAAAAGTATGGACTAGGGTCTTAAAGCTTATTTAAATGGAAACAATATTTTCCTGAAATTTATTTGTGAAGTAGGTACGTGGTTGTAGCCTACTGGGCAGTAGTATGTTACAAGATACAAGATACAATTTTAAGGAGTCTAATGTATAGGATGAAGTGTTAATGCTAATAAAATAGGGTCTATTTCTGAGTTCCTTACTTCCACAGTTCAGACTTAAATTTGTTTTCAGAAAGATAAATCTTGGAACACTGAAAAAATAAAAAAATTTAAAAAAAAGATAACTTCATAAGCACTGGGACTGAAACGGATGGAAGAAAGAAATCCTTGAATGGCAAGAGCCCAATATTGTGGTGATACACAAATTCTCCAGGAAAAACATTTTGGAAAATATTTCTCTTCCTTTTTTCCCCCCTGTTATTTAAGACTTTTTTCTTGATATTTATGATTTCTAAGTAGAAAAGAAGGGCTGGAAAATAATCACTTTTATTAAAATATTTTTTTAATAAAGTTTACAGTTAGGTTGTAAATGTTTTCTATTTGGAGATTTTTGGATAATAAACATTAATACTGAAAATAAAATGAGATAATGTAGACATATGGTGTGACAGAACTTGCAAAGTGAATTTTTCTTAGTTGGCAATTTCTTATCAGATCTTCCAAATTAGAATTGAAAAACATATTTTTGGTAAAATGAAGTTTTTTGGAGGAAGGTATTCTGTTTGTATTCTTTTTAAAACTGCTTTATCATTGCAATTACTATAGTGTGCAAATTGGAAGTTTTCATCTGCTATATTTAAATCTAGTAAAAAAATTTTGGGTATTTGCAGTAAGATTTTGTTTCTATCTTTTGTGCTTGTTTTAACATGGTGATGCATAGAAAATGTCCCAGAATTGTAATGTTATGGTGTGGAGGGAGAGGAGGAACAAAAATTACTTAAATGTAATGTGGATATAAAATTATAATTGGAATGCACTTCCATTTAATTTTGGGTGTGTATTTGGTAACTCATTGCTTCCGCAATCTCATGAAAATTAAGGGACTTTAAGAAATTGTCTTAAATTATCACTTAGGTGGAATTTTAAAATTTATGGTTTTTGGCACATACACCTATTTATTTTTGAGTGTAAATTCAATTTTATTTTCCGACATTTTAAATTTCTTTTGGAAATTTTAATGTAGTGCATAACTAAGATAAAAAATAGTAGTCTGCACTTGCAGGACAGAGATTTCCAAAGTAGGGACTGAGAGCCAACTATGTCATACATAAAATTATTGGAACACAGCCATATCCATTTACTTGCATACTGCCTAAGGTGGCTTTTAGAGCTAAAATAGTAGAGTTGAATAGTTGTAGTATAAACTGTATAAAAGTCTAAAATATTTACTATCTGGCCCTTTCTTTACTTGTCAACCCCTGTTAACGTTCATGAAAGCCTGGAATGTGAGCTCCGTGATGGTCTATGACAAAGAATAGTTAAGAGCACTAGGGAAGGGGGAAACGAAGAAAAAAAAATTACTTAGGTTTATTTTTATTTTTATAACTTAGGTTTAAATAGAAGTATTCATATCAAAATCTGGAATCAAATTTTGGTCCACAGAAAATGAAAGAATATTTAGAAAATAGACTCAAGAGCAGGAAATTGTCTACATTTGACTTTCAACCACGGTCATTTACCAAGTGCATGGGTACTATATTGGTAATCCTAAATAACTAATGACTTGATGCTTTCTGGTCCCTTAGGGTTGGATGATGCCTGAGTTTTCTTTCCTCTTCAGAGAGAAGGTGATAGGCTCTAGTGATGCTGACAGAGGATCATATAGACCTACACAATTTGAAATATATATATTTGTGTGTGTGTATGAGAAAACACATTTCCATTAAAAGGATAATGCTGGCTAAAATAGCTACAATTTTCAGGAAAGTAAGAATCATGTTGCATAAAAATTCAAAAGTTGGTTGAGAATGGGCAAAATATAATCTCCTATATTAAAGAGGTTTAAAAAGCAGGCTTCAGTGTTGCTCATCAAACAGTGAGCTAAAAGATAAGTGCTTTGTATGTAGAAAATGGTAAGTGCTTTGCCCTTTAAAAAGGAAATACAGAAAATGTTGCCCTTTTAATATGTCCTGTAGCCTGCCCTGGATTTGAGGATGAACAGAGATGGCACTAAAAATGATAAAGCAATAAATCATAAAGCCCCAAAGTTCCTTTTGTGTCACAGCTCTTACATGTTCAGAAGGCAATAACAATCTTCAGTACACATCAATTTCCCTCCGTGGGATGGAAATTGGAGAAACTGTGTGAGAAAACACTGAAGAAGAATAAAAATGTTTCAGCCTCTCTTTCATTTTCCTTTCTTTGAATTTGTGCTGTCCACATGTTAATTGGAGATCTTAATAGTTTTAGCTATAATTTGATAACTAAAGCAGAAAGAAAAAACAACCCATGGGCTTGTATCTTAGCTGGAATCCAAAGTAAACATAATCATTTCTTCTTTTTTTATGTTCAAAGCATTTTAGGTTCCTTTAACTCTCTTCATGTTTACCTGTCTTTTCTTTTCATGCATTGAAACTCACCAGCTCACCTCTGCATGGTTGTCTTTTAGTGTCTAAAATGCCAGCATAAGTGAGAAAAGGTAAAAAGCTGTTGGAAAAATCTTTTACAAAGTCCATCAACATATAATTTAACATATTAATGATAGTGAGAGCAGACATCTCCTTGTAATTATAAAAGTAAGAATTTTAAAGCAGCGGGTAATTTTCTTAGTTTCTGATGGATTGGACTTGGGGTCATTTGTAGGTTTAATTTGGGACCTGGTCAGAATCAGGAAATAATACCGGTTTCGTACTGTGGACCTTTATATAAATCTTCATATTAAGAATTCCTTTCCTTTAGGAACGAGATGTAACTATTTAGGGTACCACTTCAGGAAAAAATACAGCTGGTAACTAGAAAATGGGGAATAAAGATGTCCTCTTTTATTCCAGAGGTATTTAACTTTGGGACTAATTTTTGCGGTAGAGTCAGGACAATCTCTGCAATGTGCATAAGACTAAGAACCACAAACCTTCGATGAACAGCCCAGACAGTGCTCCAGGAAGGAAGCTCTTTATATAGTTTGTTCACAAAGAGCAGGCTGCCATGCAGTTCTCTCTTCACCTCTCCAGATATGCTCCTAGGGATTGAATGAAAACTCATCTACCACTTGAGTAATTTAGCGGCTTCTATTTCTCCCTGGACTTCTTTATCAAATTTGTCCTTTCTGCATCATTTTGATCATTGGATACCTACTACTTTATTCTTCCTGATGTTTGTTTTCAAGTTTTTCTCAGCTGACTTGCCTGCAGTCAACTGACGCCTTCCTCTGGTTGACTTGTGTAGCTGTGTGTGACAGAAAGATTTATAAGAAACATGTATTTGGGGCACCTGGATGGCTCAGTCAGCTAAGCATTTGACTCTTGATTTTGGCTCAGGTCATGATTTCAGGGTTGTGAGATTGAGCCCTGTGTTTGGCTTTGTGCTTAGTGTAGCATCTGCTTGAGATTCTCTCTCTCTCTCCCTCCACTCCTCCCCCCCAACTCGCTCCCTCCCCCCCTCTCTCTCAAATAAATAAATAAACAAATAAAATCTTAAAACCAAGAAATATATGTTTAGTCTTCAATCCACAGTTTTGACAATGCTTCAGAATCATAACTGTGAAATGGGTGACTGTTTTTAAGGAAGGTGACTTTTGGATCCAAGGTAGGGGCTGGTTGCCAGAAGGACTAACCATGCAACTAGAGGGTTGCAATGTTTGATTCCACCCCCCACCCCCACCCTCCAGGGAGGGAGTGTGAATCAGCCTATAGTCAATGACTTAATCAATCATAACTATGTAACGAAATCTACCGTTATTATTATCTACTTCTTCTTTTAGATCTATTAATATTGCTTAATATATTAAGGTACACCAATTCTGTATGCATAAATATTTACAACTGTTATATCCTCTTGATGAAGTGATTATTTTATCATTATATATTGACCTTCTTGTCTCTTGTTACAGTATTTGTCTTAAAGTCTATCTTGTCTGTTATGAATATAGTTACGACTGCTTTCTTTTGGTTTCCTTTGCATGTAATATCTTTATTCAACCGTTCATTTTCAGTATATGTGTGTCTCTAAAGCTAAGGTGAGTCTTTTGTAGGCAGTATATAATTGGGTCTTTTTTTGGGGGGGTCTTTTTTTTAATTGATGTTTTTATCTTGTATCCTTTTTATTTTGACTTTCGGCTACTCTGGCTTTTGATTAGGAAATTTAGTCCTTTTACATTTAAAATAATTATTGATAGGCATTACCATTTTGTTGTTTTCTGGACATTTTGTAGTTCCTTTGTTCCTTCCTTCCATTCTTGTTGTCTTCCCTTTTGATATAATGATTTTTTTGTAATGGTGTACTTTGGTTTCTTTCTTTTTGATCTCTTTATATCTACTAAGTTTTTGGACCTGTGGTTACCTTGATGCTTACATAAAATGACAGGCAGAGATCACAAGTAGGCAGAGAGGCAAGCAGAGAGAGAGGAGAAGCAGGCTCCCCACCAAGCAGTGAGCCAGATGTGGGGCTCGATCCCAGGACCCTGAGATCATGACCCAAGCCGAAGGCAGAGGCTTTAGCCCACTGAGCCACCCAGGAGCCCCACTGTATATTTAACTTTATCAAAGACTTTTATATTATCATATGTTTTAAAATTATTACCATCCTTTCATTTCATTCCAATTTTAGTATATGTGCTGCCGAAGCGAGCACCATCCTTTCATTTCAGCTTAAGGAACTCCCTTTAACATTTCTAATAAGGCTGGCCTAGGGGTAATGAACTCCTTCATCTTTTGTTTGTCAGTAAAACTCTTTCTATCTCCTTCGATTCTGACGGACAACTTTGCTGGGAAGAGTATTCATGGTTGGCAGTTATTTTTACTTTCAGCACTTGGAATACATTATCCCACTCCCTTCTGTTCTGCAAAATTTCTGAAAAACCTGCTCATAGTCTTACCAGGTTCTTTTGTATGTAATAAGTTGCTCTTTTCTTATTGCTTTTAAGATTCTCTTTGTCTTTAACTTTTGACAACTTAAATACAATGTATCTCCATGGGGATCTCTTAGGTTCTTCTTTGGTACTTTTTGTGCTTCCTGGATCTGGACATATATTTATTTTCTCAGGTTAGGGGAATTTTCAGCTTTATTTCTTTGATTATACTTTCTGTCCTTTTGTCTCTTCTTATTCTAGGATGCTCTGTAATGTGTATATTAGTCTGCTTGTTCCTGTAAGTCATCTTCACTCTTTAATGATTTTTTCTTTTTGCTCTTCTGATTGGATTAATTCTACTGCTTTACCTCTGAGTTTACTGATTCATCTGCTTTTGAACACCTCTATTGAATTTCATATTTCAGTGACTGTATTCTTCAGCTCTGTGATTTCTGTTTGGTACTTTTTAATATTTTCTACCTCTTTATTGAAATTCACACTTTGTTCCTGCATTACTCTTCTGACCTCAGTGAGCATTTTTATAACTGTTATTTTGAACTTTATTAGGTCAATCATTTACCTATGTTTCATTAAGACTAGTTTCTGATTTATATTGTTCTTTTGTTTGTTTCTTCATTTTCTTAACTGTCCATGTTGGTTTCTCTGCGTTAGATAAAACAGCCACCATTCCCAGTCTTCAAAGAGTGGTCTTGTGTAGGAGATGAACCTTGTGAATCAACCTAGCCCAAGCTCCTGGTTGTCTCAAATTCTTGTGATTGTCCAAGCCACATTCTTTGTTCTTGGTGGCTCCCAATACTTGAGGTTGTGCCAAGTCCCATCAGTGTTCCAAGGGAAAGATTACAGTTGGCAAGTAATTACAGGCTGATTAGAAGCCAGCCAGCAGTTGGGAAATTACGTAGTTAAGCACCTTCCAGGGAAAAGCTAGAGGATGGTTGTTTTTATCTTCTCTCTCTGTGCTGAGCCTATATTTAAAACAAAACAAAACAAAACAAAAACCAGCTTGTTTGCTCTAGTTCTGTGGGACTTGTGAATGCAAGACCCATTGACTATCAGTGCAACATGATTTGGTAATCTGTTCCTCAGTCAGCAGCTGCAAAACCTGGTATCAAGCATGTGTACAAACCCTTCCCAAAGAAATAGTGGCAATTTTGTTTTATTGTTGGAGCACAACAGAGGAAGAAAGCTTCAGAAATGCCCTTTAGCCTCCTTGGGCTCTGTGGAGGATCAGAGCCAGTCCCTAGATATGTGCAAAATGAAAGCTGGGCCCTCAGTTTGTCAAGTGTGCAGTCAAACCCCTTTCAGGGAAGACTGGGAGATGGTTATTTTTGCCCATGTTCTCTGCAATGAGCCCTAGAGGGTTAGCAGCTGGGGCAAGTGCTCACATACCATTAAGAATTCCTTTGTTTTCTATAGTTCTGATGGTCTTGTGGACACAAGTCTCACTGGCTTTCAGAGTTAGGTATTTTGGGGGCCCAGTTGATGGTGGGAGCCTTAAAAGTTGGGTGCTAGATGTGCTTTCCAAATCTTCAGCTTTTCAGGGACAAATTGGGAGTTGGGGTTCCTTTCTGATTTTATGGTGCTATGCCAGAGGTAGGGTTTATGGAGAGACTGTGTCTCAGCTTTCCTTGTGCATTTCAATGTATTTGCCGGACATGTAAGAGTTACTCAGCTAGTTTCTGGATTTCTTTCAATGGGAATTGCTTCATGTAGCTGTATATCCAGAGCACGGGAAGAGGGAAGTTCAGGAGCACCCTGTGTTGCCATCTGAGTTCCCTGAGTGACAAAACCTCTTCTTTTTAAGTTAGCCTAAGAAAGGCTTATCAACAGAGTGCTAAATAGAAATCTTCAAAAATAGTGATAAAATAGCATCCCCACTTATTAACTTAGCAACTTAAAAAGACTGAAAACACCTAGTGCTGGTGAGGCTGTGGAAAAACTGACCCTGCTAGCTGAAGTGTAACTGGTGCAGCCTTTGTGTACAATATAAAATACACCACGGTAGGGCTCAGTATTCTATGTAGAGATTGTGCAGCATTGGGAATGATCATAGGTGTAGAATGGATATTCACTCACTGCCATCCTGAGGAATATGGGAACATCTATATTGCTTTCATGCCACAGACAGGTCATTAGGAACCAGGACTGCTGCTTCCTGTTCACCTTGTCAGCCATCTCCCAACCATTACTTCTGTACCACGTTGGATTTGATGCTGAGTTCAAAGTTGGAGTTCTCCTAGATGCCTAGAAGCTCTGTCATAGATAATGCTCATTAACTGGTAGGTCCTTATTGTCTTTGACTATTCTTATAGTACCGCCTCCCTCACTCAAGTTAGAGATTTGTCTTTGAGGGTGTGCAGAAGTGGAGAAGGAAGCAGACTCTTGGTATGTTATTGGAATCTGAAGGAGTTTGGAAGACTCCTTTCTCTCTTGCCAAGACTGTTTTGCTAGAGTTGAAGAAGTTGGAGGCCAAAGCTTTTTAACAGCTTCTTTGTTCTTTTTCACTGGGCAAGAAGCCTCAGCATCAGAGATGGATGACTGAGAGACTTAAAGGGGAAATAAAAATACATTGCTTTAATATCCCACCAGTATTATGCCCCTTACAATATAAAGGGGGAAAATACAAAGCAAACCTATTGTTCACTGTGACTTTATACTCCAGGCACACGCAAAGAACATTTTAATAAAGACCTTGCCCTGCAGCCCCTGGACCTGGCGAGTTGTTTCATCAATTATGCTAATGAGGCCCAGGTTCAGTTAGTATTGCTTATGGAAATTTCTTCCCTGAAAAAATGTCATATTCTTACATTTTCTTAAAAATGATTCCAAGTACTTTTATGGGTCTTTTCAGAAAAAAAAAAATGACTTGCTTTTGTGAGGCACACCTTTCCTATCTTCCTTCCATGTTTCCATTATAGTTCTTACACTGAATGGGAAGTATGCTTCAAAGTATCTCCGTTAATTAATAGAGAGCTTTGGTCATTGGTTAATAATTTTGATTGATCTGTTTTTTGTTCGCATATAGATATGCTAAAGTTCTTTCATTACTGGCTTTCTTCCCATCAATATTACCTTAAGATGATTAAAGGCAAAGTCTTTCTGGTTAGAAATGCAATGAAAGCTAATATCAAAATGGCAGAGAGCAAGGAACTCTTTAGGTGGAATATAAGTTCACTTATAAGGTAAAACACTCATGTAAGGTGAGTGACTGTACCCTGGCATTGTTCAATTCAGCTTGAATTTTAGCTGAATGATTCTTTGCAGCTTCATTTGTTACTTAATGTAGCTATGAAAATGTATTGGTCCTTTGGTCTTTTGACATTCACCATATATCTCTTAGACTACTTAACATACCTTCTGTTCCTTTTAGGGAAAATTTCTCTTTCTTTTTCTTTTCTTTTTTTCTCTTCTTTTCTTTTTTGTTGTGGTTGATCTAGACTATTTTGAATGACTTTTTACTTTAAAAAATATGATGGAACTTCATGGTGACAACATATGATTTACTGTCAAGCTGTTTTGTTGATTTAGTTTCCAGATGAGCAAAAAAGCAAAAGGTAGAAGTGAACAATTTATACCAGACAGGAGATACTGTAAGCCAAATGACAGCTGCAACTCCTGAAAAATGTAAAATAAGGTGGCTGAGACTAAATTTAGTCTCTTAAGTCCCACAGGAATTAACTATATGTAGAACATTGTATATAGAAAATTGAGATAATCTTTGGCAGAAAAATAATGTTTCATTGTAATCAATCCAGTGGAAGAGGAGTTTCCTTACTCAGCTACCTCCCTCTGTGAATACATAGGGTATTCATAGGAACAACATTATTTTTAGCCCAGCAATGACTGGTGGCACAGTGAAATTATTTCTTTGACTATATGAGCATCCGTTGTCCACAGATACTTGAAAATAGTTTTAACAGAAGCAAAAAGTGCCAAGAGCCAGGTTATTGTAATCTACCATTCATCTGATAATAAAAATTCTGCTCAATATTTACTTTTTAACAATATAAAATCTTTCACAGAAAAACTTAAAAATGGTGAATGCAAGTATTTTAGGATTGTTGACATGTATTTATTTTTAAATTTCTGCTTTTCACTTGGAATAACTAATTTTTTATGTTTAGGCAAAGGAAGTTATTAGCAACAGTTAAATATTATATATATATATATATTTAATATTGTACATGTAGATATGCAATGTATTTTACAGAGTTTAAATATAATTGAGAATGTTAGCTCCCTGAAGTTGGAGGTCAGACCTTGAATTTTTCATGTCTGCCTAGGAGCAAACCATGACAGTTTGAAAGGCTAGATTTCAGAGTTGAAGTATAAAAGGGGAAGAAAAATTTAAAGTGTGGTTTGATATTTTGGAACTTTTAAGAATGCTTATCTATTATTTATGTGTGTATGTATGTATGTATGTATGTATCTACCTATCTATCTACCTATCATCTACATCCTCTGTTCATTTGGATTCTCCAGAGAGAGAAAATGGCCATCTCCATGATCATCTTGAGACAAAGTAAGAGGACGTATGGTAGTTGGTGTCTACCCTCCTCTACATCTAAATTTAATTGTGAAGTATGACTCTGAGTTGAAAGAGGGCTTAAATATCAATCTCTCTCTTTCTCTTTTTTTTGGCAAAAAGAAAAACAGCAAACTTATTTCCTTTCCTTTTCCTGAGGAAAAAAATATCCCTTTTGGGAGAGTATTATATTAAAAAAAACTGCTTAAGCTTCCTTAAAACAAGGAACAAGTGAATTGTAAGCCCTGCCTTTTCTCTTTACGAACTTCATCTATAAGAGAAAGCCAGCATGTCATATATTGACATTTGTGTTTGTCATTATGGTGTATGTTTTTTTATCATCACAATTTTTCTTTGCCTGAAAAATTGTTTCTGTAATTGTTCTGGAGAATCTTCCAGATTCTCACTTAGAAATGAGGTACAGTCTGTCAGGAGGTCATGATTTCAGTGGCTCATTACATTTTCTATTCTCTTTGAAGATTGTAGGGCAGGGGTCAGGCTTAGCTTGCCAGTCACTGAAAATTCCTCATTCCACCTCCCTCTTTTTTTTGCAGTAAGCCATGCTGGGTGTCAATGATAACATGGGACACTTGACCAGATGCTTTAACCCCAGCACTGAGGACATCTCACCTGATGGCTGTTTTCTTTATTCCATATTTGAAAATAGCCAAGCATTAAATTAGGCATCTATTTCCCCAGGTACAGATGTTTTTTCAACTTCAGGGAGCTAACATTCAACTTCAGGGAGCTAACATTCTCAATTATATTTAAACTCTCTAAAATACATTGCATATCTACATGTACAATATTAAATATATATATAATATTTAACTGTTGCTAATAAGTTCCTTTGCCTAAACATAAAAAAATTAGTTATTCCATGTGAAAAACAGAAATTTAAAAATAAATACATGTCACTAGGTACAAAAAACAGATAAAATTGTAGTAATGTAAAATTTTGGGGGAAGGGGTAATAATTTATCCTTTCAGTAGGGAATCTGAAATTGTTAGTAAGGATGGTCTTTAGCCAAGGAGAGAACACATGGGAACACCAATATTACACACACACACACACACACACACACAAATTGATCATATCAGCATGCAGTGGGAAAAAAGGTAAATGAGGAAGAATCTTTACAAAAATGAGAACTGAGAAGACAAAGCTCAGGTTTTCAAGTGGATGCATTTTGAAAGATATATACTTGATAAGCATTCAGAACCCAGGCAGAAAAAATGACTGAGAGAGTATTTCCCGTCAACTTGGAGTTAAGTTTTGAAATATGAACTGCAAAGTTCAATTACATAAATCTCAAAGAGAAGTTATAAAAATTAGATTACTTAAATTTGTGAAATCTTTAGTACAATATTTGTCACATAGTAAGCACATATATGAGTCCTTTTTCATTATTTTTATCTCAGTTTGTTCTTGCACAATCCTATGAGATGGATGGTACTATTATTCTCCTTTCATGTGTTTTTCTGAAGGTTAAGTCACTTGCTTGGAGAAACTTCATGTCTTATTTAAATACTGTTTTGGTGTGACTCTCTTTGAGGAGACCACCCTTCTGTGGTCACAGGGTAGGTTGCAACACAAACTGGTCCCCTCAGAAGCACTCTCCTTTGATTTTGAATTTTAAATGGTTATAGAACTGTTGGACATTTTCCCATACTGCGCCCTAAAGACAGTGACCTGAATTCCTGGTACATATCCTGGTTTCTGTGATTTCTGAGACTGGTCTCTAAGCTTTTATTTTAATTCTTGAGCTACCTCATACCTTTCTAATATGTTCCATTGTTTCCATTTGGTCTTGCATTGCTGTCAGCTTGGGTGAGGAGGCCGGCAAGCACTGGAGAGAACTGACAGTGCCTTGCTGCCAAGGTTGATTCTGCTGATTCCAAGCTTGTCCAGGAAAAGCTACTGTGGTAGAATTTTTTGTCTTGGGGAAGGGAGGATTTGAATGGCCCTGTACAGACACAAGACTTGACTTCCTTAGTACAAGCTGACAAAGGTGGTCCAAAGTTTTTCATCCAATTATTTTGTCACTTGAGTAATGACTGCCTGTAGTGACTGTAGCATTCATTTGAGTGCCTGTTCATCTTTTAACTTTCTTTGTAAATTTTTATAAGATGGTCTGAAAATTCCGTTTGTAAATCTGATCTTTATTTCCTCTTATTGTGCCCATATATTATTAAGAGAAGGGATCATGTCTTTTTCTGCTCATCATGACCTGCCATTTTCTAGCTTTTCTATGTGTATCCAAATTTATTGCTGACTATTTCCTACCAGATTTAGTTGTCTTGTTTTCTTAAACACCTGCCTTTCGGCTCCATCCTCCACGAGTTTGCTCATGCTGTTTTCCTCCATTTGAAATGCTCTCCATCTTCCACTTCATCTTTCAAAATCCTACACCTTCAAGTCTCAAGTGGTCCTCTTTCCTTTTATGCCAATCCATGTTGATTCCTCTCTGAATTTCCATTGCTCTTTACAATCAGCACCTCACAATATAGCAATTATTTCATGGGTGGGCATTTATTTCTACTTGCATGGTAAGATTCAGGTACACAGTGATTGTTTTCCTCGAATATTTCATTATCAAAAGTTATAAACATAAAAAAGTTAAAGGAATTTCACAGTGTGAACCATCATATACCCACATAGATCCTACAATAAATGTTTTGTTGTATTTGCTTTATCAGATATATAACCTCCTACCCATGCCTCCATGCATTCATCTATCCACCCATCATTTTACCTTATTTTTTTATGAGACATTGCGAAACAAGTTATAGAAATTGATGCATTTCACTCTTGGCACTTTAACATGTCTATCACTAACTAAAGTGAATATTTTTAATGGGATTTTTGTGATCAACATTTCTATACTCCATAGTACCCAGTAGAGTATTGACCACATTCCAGAAAATCAATTTATGCACACTGGGTTGAATTTAAGTATCACTTTTAAATCCATTAGAAATTAAAGGTATGGAAGCCCAGATAAATAGTCTCTAGAACCTCAGGGGCATACAGAGATGAGTGTGTTTCATGGAGTTGCAGAAGAGACATATCTGTATGTAGCTTGCACTAGCCCAACTTGTGACCTGTCAAATATATCCTAGGGGAATGTTCAAACTTTCAGGAGGCAGTTGGCTGAGAGATCAGATAGGCCACCATGTGACTAACTGAAGTACTTACATGGGTGCTGCTATACTGTGTGCTTAAGAGGCATTAGAGGGTCAATCCAGTTTATCTAAAGATACATTGAAATGAGGTGATAAAATAGGCATAGGCTAAAAAGCGGGATTCACATGCAGCAATTTGTGGCAGCCTGGTCCTTTGTACCCAGCTGGGTGGAAATTCAACTCCTTTACAGAAGAGCACAAACCTCAAATAGACAATTTGGGCTGAGGAAGATGGATCTGCAAGGAAGCCGTTCTTCTGAACATGTGCAGGTGGTGAGCTTTTGACATCTTATTAGGGGAAAGAAAGTTACAGTGCTTCTCAGATTTGGTAGAACCTTTTTAAAACATGTTATAGAAGTCATTATTCATCCTGACTTTTTCCTATACCTGAGATATATTTGAATCTATATCTGTATCCACATCATGTGCATTTAAGTCCATACACATCCCCTCATTCTTCAACTGACAGGCTCCTTCTTGCCCATGTATCACTGATCATCCTCTCTTGAGGACTTTCCAAAAAAATTTAAATTCAAATAGCCAGCACATAGTACATCATTAGTTTTATATGAAGCATTCAATGATTCATCAGTTGTGTATAACATCCAGTGCTCATCATAACACATGTCCTCCTTAATGCTCACTCTTCCCATTATACTCTCTGCTCTCTATTTCAACTGGGACCCATCACAATTACTAACTATATATTTGCTTACTTACTTCTTACCTTTCTACCCTATGGTAAAACCAAATTTTCTCCTTCTCCTGTATAATTAGAAGCTATCAGACTACCCGATATATAGTAGACTCCTAATTAAAATTTACTGAATCATATATACTGAAAATACATGAATAGAGAAAAACATTTGTTCCAATATTATTCTAAATGTCTTGTTGTGTTTGACTCTCACCCTGGCTCTCTTCCTTGTCCATTTCCCAATACTGCTATCTACCCTGGCCCCTTGATTTGAAGCTGCACTCACACTTGACTTTCTGGGCAGTGCCACAAGTTATAAAATCATCTACTCCGTCTCTGAAAACTCCCCTTCATTTAGCATGCTGCTCTCAGCTATGGTTTTGGAGAAAATTATATCTGATGAAAGAAATTGACCACAAGCTGTGAATGATTGAGAACCTCAGTTAATGTGTTAAATCTCCTGAGGATGTTTGTATTATAAGAGTGGTAAACTTTGGCAGTGTGACTAAGCAAATTATTAAATAATTTCAGGCACTTTATATGAAAAAGACCTAAGGATTTAGTTGACTAAAAGTATAATCTGTATGGTCTGAAAATTGAGAAAAGCAAATTCCTTCTTCTTTGAGTGTATATGGATCATTTACACAGGGAATACTGACTTCCACTGTTTGTGACAGCTTATATGGTAGCTGGTATAATGAAGAGTGTAGAGAATAATTAGGGTGGTGAGGCTCTCCCAAATCCTATCAGTTGAGGAGTGGGTTAGGGGATGGGAATATTTACTTTATAGCAAAAAAGAATTAGGGAAGATAAGTAAACTTGGTTAATTCATCTGAAAAATATCTATTGAATATATACTATATGCTAGCTCTAAATTAAGTTCTGGGGAATAATAGTGATTAAAAAATAGCCTGCTCACATAGAACTTAGATTCCATGGTTAAGAAACAGTTGAAGACAATTAAGTAGAAAAGGGAATAGATTTACGGATTTATTCTCTCCCTTCCCTTCCTCCCTCCCTTCCATCCTTCCTTCCTTCTTTCCTTCTTTTTCTTAAAAAGCACACAGGGGACCAATGCATCTGAGACTGCATGAAAGAACAGATCTACTTAATATAAATAAATCTCAAACATCTATAGAGACTGCAAACCTAGAAGGAGATGCTTTCTAGGATGGTAAGTTCCCATTTTTTTGTAATACTTAGTTAAATTGTCAAGATTCAAGGTGGTTGTGGATAAGAATCCATGAGACTTTCCCATAGATTCTCTAAGACCTATAATTCTTTGTTAGTCAAGATCACAAGTTTTCACTTATAATGACCAGAGAAATGAGCATGATTGTTCTCATAAAAAGCAGTGCTTCAGGTCAGGTTTGGAAAAAAGAAGTCATTTGGTTTGGACTTCTTGATCCTTTCACAAAGGAAGGGGTGAAGTGTTCTGTGGGCTTGGCATAATGAATAAACAACTGGTAACTCTTTTCGTTATATGTAATAGGAAGTAAAACACAGATCACATAAAGAAGAAAGATAAGGTTGTAGTATGTCACCTATAAAAGTAGACAAACAGATGGGGGCAGGAGAAAGAGTGCCAAATGTGGACTCTAGTTTTAACTTTGCTATATTGCCTTGAGTCATGTGGCTCCAAGAAAGTACATCTTCCTCTCTGGCATGGAGTTTCTTTGGCAGAAAAATGAGAGATTGAACTATATTGTCTTTAATGCAACTTTTAGGTCTCACATTTAAATGTTTTAGAAAGCATTAAAATATACTTTTTGTAAGGATATTTAATTAACTATTTTTGACCACTAAGGTAAAATTTTAGAAATAAAATTGACATCTTTTCAATGATTCAATTAGAATTTTCCCATACAATCAAAATATGACTTTCCTGATTCCTGAATTTTGCAATAAATCCAGCAATGAAAACTCTTAATAAGCACTGCGACAACATATTTTTGAATTCCCATGTAATATTTTAAAAGCAACTATTCTCTCAAATAATAATTTATTGTAGTTCATATTTCTTTATCCTATTCTATGAATTGAATGTCTTAAATACATTTCAACGAAACTGGTGATTCTAGGGACAGGGCATATCTAAGAGACTACAGTATTTTTGCTTGAGAAAAATCTGAAAAATCATATATTAATCTGTATAATTCTTTTAATTAGATATACTCATTTTAATATAATATCCCTCCTCTTATCAGACAGAAGGAAATTGTGTTGAGCTTTCGTTCTTTTCAGGACCTAAAAAAATGTGCCTGTGATAGAATATAATTGGCCTAAGAAGTTTTCAAGAATAGGGGCGCCTGGGTGGCTCAGTGGGTTAAAGCCTCTGCCTTCAGCTCAGGTCATGATCCCAGGGTCCTGAGATCGATCCCCGTGTCGGGCTCTCTGCTCATCGGGGAGCCTGCTTCCCTTCCTCTCTCTCTACCTGCCTCTCTGCTTGCTTGTGATCTCTGTCTGTCAAACAAATAAATAAAATAAAAAAAAAAGAAGTTTTCAAGATTAAAAGTATCTTTTCTAAAAGCTTTTTATAGACTACCTAATAATTACAGCCTAATGAATTTCAGGTAACAGAATGCCATAGCTTCTTCATAATAGCAAATACATTAAAATGTTGACTTGCAGAAACTACAGCAGTGTATAATTCATAGATGTCTCTAAAACATCTTTAACTTTACCATACTTTCATACTATGTAGGCTAAGTAAAAATAATTTTATCTACCCCTTTTGTTATATCTAGAATTGACAGATGGTATACTGATTCTATTTTTCTTTCAAGATAGCATCACAATTAAAACATAATTTTCACTAAATTTTATTTTGTGAAATTCCCTGAGAGAAAATGGTAATTGCATAAGGCAAAATTGAAAAAAGAAAATAAAGTTTTAGACTTTATTTTTTTTATAATAATTGGTTGCATTTTCAACACTGTTATGTTCACTAATTTAATATGGCATATTTTAGAATTAAAAAGTTTGGGAGTTTTTGGTGTGTGTTGTGCTCGACCTGGTACCTTTTCTTGTGAAGTGGCAGCTGAGAAGGTACTCGTCAAAGCGATCACCATGGCCTTGAAAAGCCCAAGGAAGGAGTCACCACTGAGAACAATGATCATATTAATTTGAAGGAGGAGGGGCAGGATGGTTCTGTGGTGCAGTTGAAGATTAAGAGGCACATGCCACTTAGTAAACTAATGAAAGCCTATTATGAATGACAGGGTTTGTCAACGAGGGAGATCAGGTTCCGATTTGATGGGCAGCTAATCAATGAAACAGACACACCTGCATAGCTGGAAATGGAGGATGAAGATGTAGTTGATGTGTTCCAGCAGCAGAGAGGAGGTGTCTACTAAAAAGGGAACCTGCTCCTTTACCGCAGAACTCTGTTCCTCCAGACCAAGAAGACATTCTCAATGAGAAAACCTCAATTTATTTCCACCACATCCTGACTACTACAGTACAGTTTTCTCTGTTCTTTTGTTTTCCCCTTCCTCACTCCTTAATTATACATAAAGTAACTCTCTGCATAAGTAAACTGCATTTTTTTTTTAACTAAATGGTCAATGGTATGTTTGGATCGACATCAAAAGGATATGGGATGGGGAAAAAACTACTGGTTCTTTGAAAATACCCCTTCTCCATTAGTGGCATACTCATTCAGTTCTTATCTTTATATTCCAGTAGGTTATTTTGCTCTCACTGTTTAACAAAATAGAACAACATAAAAATCCTTATATACCTTTTTCAATTTGAGAATTTCAATGCTTTTCATTTATCATTATAAAACCAAGGACAATTTTATAACTTTTTTATACATAGCTGTTACATCAAGGACAATCTGCCTTTAAATAGGGATCAATTACTCTAAAAGAAATGAATCCTAGATAGCTTTTACTTGAAGTCAAGCATCTAGTTGTTTAAATGAACTTATTGTTAAAAAAAAAAAGTTAGGGAGTTTTTGATATGTCTTAAGGGTTTCATGAAATGTGCAAAGTATGAAACATTTTCCCTACATTTACTGACTGTAATAGAATATGTGGTATAGTGGGTAATGATTAGAGTTAGACTCTAGAATCAGACTTCCTGAGCAAAAACTGTGGTTTCAATGCCTTCAGGCTATGTGTACCTTATTGTCCTCTTTGGAATGAGTACCTTACTGGGTGGATAGTACCTCACTGGGTGGATATTAGGAATAAATAATTAAATCTAGGGAAAAATTTAAAGTGTGGGTGCAAAGTAGTAAGAGTTTAATTAGTGGTAGTTATTTTATTATTAATATCATTTAAAGATTTTTTAAAGAAAAGAATTAGAATCAATAACTTCTCTGCTAATCTTGAAGGCCCTCTACTGATGCCACTCCTTTTTATTTTATTTTATTCTTTTTAAAGATTTTGTTTATTTATTTGACAGACAGAGATCACAAGTAGGCAGAGAGGCAGGCAGAGAGAGAGATGGGGAAGCAGGCTCGCTGCCGAGCAGAGAGCCCGATGTGGGGCTCGATCCCAAGACCCTGAGATCATGACCCAAGCCGAAGGCAGAGGCTCAATCCACTGAGCCACCCAGGTGTCTCTCACTCCTTTTTATTTTGCAACACGACTTCTGGAGTTCTCATTAGGCTTAAATCAATTTTCTAATTTCTTACATGAGCATTCATCACTTGTGTATTTGCTTATGCCAAATGCTGCTGCCTAAATAATCTAAGAAGGTAAGTTTTCATGGCCTTCATCTATTTAACTGATCTCCATTAGTAAAATTTCCATGATGAAGTCTATCTGGTTGTTTTTCTTCTATTTGTCCCATACTCAAGGCTTACATGTTTGTTTGGTTTTGGAGGTGAGGTAACCATCTACCCGAAAGGCTAGTAGAGAGTATCACAGGAATATCAAAGTGTATCACAAGAGCATGCTAGGAGTTGAGAGTAAGGAAGAGGATCAGTCTAGGCTAGCTTCTAGAGGAGTAGGCTTACAGGAAGGGTAGTGTACAGTTGGGAGAAATGAATAGAGAGAGCATTTCAGGGGAGAAACTGTAGCATTAGCTAAAGAAATGTGGTAGGAAAAGGTAGGACTGTGTTTCTGACCATGGATTTAGCTAGAATGGGACAGTCCATGTTGGGTAACAGAGGAAGATAAAGATGTATAGGGAAGACAACCTTGATTATAAGCCACATAATTTGTGCTTGAAAGACAGATGATGAGGGAGGGACTCCTTGTAGATGTTTTGATTTGAGATTATCTCCTTTTAGGAGTATTAATTTAGGCAGGGAAATCTGAGCAACAATGAACAATGTAGTATAGTGGTTAAATATAAGAGATCTAGAATAAAACTGTCTAGGTGGGAATCCTGCTTCAGTTACGAGTTACATGACCTTAAATAAATTAGTTAATCACTTTAAGCCCCAGTTTACTCATCTCTTAAATAAGTATTAGAAGAGTAACTACCTCTTAAAGATATTGTGAAATTTAATGAGATTGTGTATAAAAGTATTTATCATAGTGCCTGTTGTGTAGGTGTAGAATAAATACTATAATTATATAGCTGTTAATGAGTGTGAATAAATGAACTAGGCTGAGATTATTATGCAGGCGAAGTGTCCAGTATGTCTTTGTAAATACAATCTTGTTTGTATCTGGTAAGTTTTGTCTATCTCACAATTATCTGGATAGACTTCTCTTTTGCTGACATGATAACAAATCTGTTTTTTGTAGTACACACATTTTTGTGCTTACTTCCTCATCCTACTCATTTGCTTCTTATACAATATACCAAACACAGCCAGCTCCTGGTCCAAGCTTATCATTTCCCATCAATGAAACTACAAAAGGATGAGCTTAACAAGCAAGGAATTTCAAAAGCATTTTCACCAAAGGGTGGTAGATTAATCACCTCACTGCCCAATTAACACTGGAAGGGCAGTGATTTTCAGAATAAGCCACTGGGAACATCTGCAACTTCACATAAAATACATATTTCATGTCCCCAAAACTTCTTTAACAGATGTTAAGACATACTGGAATATATGCTGTGTGATCATATAGCTCTGTAAACAGCCTTTGTTTGGCATCTTTCCAAGTAACAGACAAATGGACAGTGTATAAACCATGAATGTAAAGGAGAAATGTTGGAAGAGGTGAAACAATGAAGATTTTAATTTTCATTAAACATATTGTATCTCCCTTAAATAATATTCTTTGAACAATATCCATGATGGAAATTTAATAAATGTAAACTGATACATATGATATTTGAGACCTTATAGATTAGAAAACATGCTGCTAATAATAATCTAGAGGAAAATTTCACAAGGAGAAGAAATATATGTGATGTCTTTGCTCTTTCTGTCCATTAAAAAAAAAAAGTCAGCACATAAAATTCAACTGATAGGGCTGTGGAAAACTTTGGAGGACAGCCAGAAAATAGTGCCTAAAATAATTGAATGCTTAGAGAACAAAACCATGAGGAAGTAAGTTTACTTAATTGGAAAGAGAAATATCTGCAGAAAACTTCATTAAAATTTTTATGAGGTGTTTTTAATGAGATGCTATAAAATAAAAAAGCAGTGAGCAATTTTTCTGGTCCTAGGGCAGCAACAGAAGAAATGGACTTATATGGATGATAAACTATAATAATAATACTATTCATTTGAGGGACACTTTATGCTTTCCAAAGGACTTTCATATAGATGACACTCCTAGGAGCCTGTATAGCAAAAAAAAAAAAAAAAAAGGTGTGATTATCTTTAGGTTTCAAATAAAGGCTCAGACAGGTAAAGACTCCTTTGTAGTTATACAGAGAATGCTTTGCTTCGTCACTTCCCTGTTTCCAGGTACCCTTTAGGTGTCCTGTGCTTTCATTCTGAATCATAATGAGCATATAAAGATCTACCCTTTTGCCCTAAACCAACTGGACAGTGGTCTATGGTTTAATGATAAGTTACAGAATAGCATTATTTGTGGCTATCTATGCCCATGCTGACACACATCTACACTATTGGCATTTGGGGTTTTGATGTGATTAGTATTGAGCTGCTCTTCCTAAGAGTCACTGCTTCTTTAGGTAACTCCTGACAAGATTGAATAGAACCATGTCATTAACATGGGGAAATCAGCCCTCTAGTTAGTTCAGTGGGAGTTAAACGGGTGTTGTGATATGTGTTCAGTTTATCTAAAAACATTAGTTTGCTTATGTGTTAAGTCAATCTGAAGAGTCTTGGACTTCATCAGCCATTAAGTGATGATGTAGCCATGAGTCTCACCAGCTGTAGTGGATGCTATGATATGCCATATCCTGGCCATGGGACAAAGGTCCAGGACTCAATTCAGGAAACTGAAAACCCCTACTCCAGAGCTCCTCCTAGGGTCAGGTAAAGCTTCTGTTACAGCTGCTCTGTAATTCAACTCCCATGTCTTCTCAGAGCTGCTTCTCTCACTGACTTACGGAAGTTATTCCCAAGAGCACTCCCTAATAAGCTTCCTGCATGCAAATCTTTACTGTCTTTTCCCAAAGAACCTGACCTAAAATACTAGTTATTAAGTCTCAGTGACTGAGACATTCTTGCAGAGATGATAGTCCATTGTAGAATCTCCATCTCCAAATATTTTTAGAAATCCTCAGGACTGCTTGCACACGTGTGCCTAAGGATCAGCCTTGTTCATTGGTAATTTAAAAAAAATTTTTGAAAAGATTTATTTATTTTAGGGAGGCAGGGATAGAGGGAGAGGGCGGTATAGTATCTTCAAGCAGACTCCCCAGAGCATGCTGCCCAACACAGGGCTTGATCCCAGGACCCTGAGATCATGAGCCAAAATCAAAATTCGGCTGCTTAAGTGAGTGAGCCACCCAGGTGCCCTGCTCATTGGTGATTTCTATGCAAACAATCTAAATCTTTACTTTCTTTTGTTCTATGAATTCTTCACAAAGACTGCTAAGTTGGAATTGTGTTTCCATCATTTTCTCTGAGGCTTATATACAAGAGGAGCTAGAATTTTCTTTTGGAACAGTCTCTACTACTGCACCCAGGCGCAGAAATGAGTGTCATTGCTAGTATGATGCAAGCAGGAGAATGCTTCTTCGCTATTTACTCATTTGGGAGGTGGGAAGAGATTCTCAGGGCATGGTTGAGTTCATCCAAGTCCATCACATAGGACTGGAAATTTCTGTCCCCCAAATGATGGAAGCTTTACTGAGGCGTATAGTAAGCTCCTATGTAAATTTTTATGGTATTTTCTACAGGGCTTTTTCCTGGAATCTCCTTTTTATCTTTGTAACATTGTTCTTGAAGGCAGGATTGGGGTTCAAATATTACTATAAATTAGAATTAAGCCAACTGTTTCCAAGTTGAGAAGAAGGAGGGACCAGGAAAGAATGCTTTATCAAATACTATAAAACAGGAATTTACTGTCTGTTGTGGTGGCATTAGAATGAATTATCTGAAGAAATATTAAAAGCCTTTCTTCTATATTTATTGAGTTCAAACACTTTGGCTTAGTACCAGTATCTCTCTATGAAATTAGCTTCCAATTTTAAACATTTAGTGTATCTTTTGAAAAGTCTTAAACTATTCTTAAATGAACCTGTGTTAGGTAGAACAGAGTTCACAGGTGTTAAATGTAAAATAATTTATCTTACTATATATCTTCTTTATATTCAGTATGTTGATGAAGTCAAGGTGAATTTGTTGAGGAGGAAGCTTACATAGCTTCTTTTAGCTTAATTTAGAAAGTTAGGTGACTAGCCATTTTTAAAAATAAGTAAGATTATCTATATTTTGAGTCCATTCTGTAAGAATTGTTCTAAAGAAGTTAATTAAGATAAGTATGTTGTCAAGTTTTGAAGCCTACCACTAAGAATAAGACTTGAAGAACTTTCAGGTTGGAAAAAACATGGGATTTAAATCTGTATTGTCAATTAACCACATATTTACTTAATAAAAAAATAATCCCTTGACATTTTCTCATGAGTTTTATTTTTTAAACAAGTTAAATCCCTTTAACTGCCCTGTGTGGCAGAGTGTTCTCTGACTTTATCAATTATTGTTTTTTCTGACCTAGTTCCTATACATTCAGTTTGCCCCTAAGTCTTCATTTGCTTTCTATTACTTTCTTATATAATCTTGTTGTAAAGATGATAGTTACATGCATTTTAGAATTACAGAGAGAAAAGGCTTTTAGGGATTAGAGTTCCTTTTTCTGTGTACTCTGCCACCATACAAGAATAGTTCCAACTTTCTCAATAGCCTTGACAGTTGTAGAAATCTACCATTAATAAAAAAGGATGAAGAAAATATGAAGCTTTCTTCAGCATACATTCCTAATTCTCAAAAGAATTTCTTGGCTTTTGTTTTAGTTTATTGTGAATCTCTGCATTAGAAATCACAACATTTGATGTTCTGCTGAAGAGCTAAATATTGTTTCACCTCAAACTTTATGTTCTCTTTGTACCCAATCTCCATACAATTTTCCACATGAACTATGATGTTATTCAATGCCACGATGTCATTGCTTATCCTCTTCCAACTGCTGTCCCTTTGATAAATTTCTAATCTTTCTTCACCATCCAGTTTATTTTTCATGTTACAGATGTACTTGTCAACTGCTATCTTCCTTTCTCTTTGGTAGAATCTTTGTGGTTGCTCTGAGCACTTGACAGTCAATCAGTTCTCTGGCTGTCTTGGCATCTCAGCACACCAGAAGATGAGGAGTTATAGACCTGAATCTTCACTTTTGTATCTTTGTTAACAGACATTTCATTTGGACAATTTGAACTCAACTGCACATGTGAGGAGCACGCATGTGATTACATAGTCAATCATTTGGAATTTTTTTTTTTATACCACTGATTGGTTGAGTCCATAACTGACATATTATCCAGTGAACATATTGTATAGACTCAGCTTCACATTCAGATTACGATGTCTTTATTTAGAGAGCTCTATTCTATTTCTGCCTCACTGAACACCAAACTGACACTTCTTGTTTCTCAAGATTTATGCAAATTTTAGACACAACCATACATGCTAGCAGAAGACTCTATCCAATAATCCTAAATAATACTAAAATTACCAACTCTTAGACCCACAGACTTCTGAAAGATTTTCTTAAACTAAATTTATTTAATGAAAGAAATTTTTTTTTTTAGTGGCTAGTCCCTATTCAATATACGAATAAATTATATTATAATTTGCTGTCTAGCTAGTATTGGACATGTTATGTATAATTAGTGTGTAACGTATGGATAAAGGAGCAATGTTTTGATATATGTATTTAGGTACAAGTCAATGTAATTATAAAGTATTATGCTATATTTCCCATATTTGGCTACAGTTTTCCTACATTTCCTCTAAGAAATACCAGATGGAAGTGTTGATGGAAAAGATACAGAAATTAATATTGAAGTGATGAAGTTTGACCTTTTTAAGATGAAAAGCTTGCCAAACTTTCCATATTGACATGGCAACGTTTTATGAATAAATCCAATATCTTATAGATTTAGCACAGTTCAAAAGTCACCATCTGTTTTAAGAAGTAAGGTTCTTGCTATTACAGAGTTTCTGGGCACTAAGACTAAAGGCATGCAATCCATAGATTATATAATATTAAATATCAAGAATGTGTGAAAATATCACATTTTAGAAAATCGAGACATAAGAGACATTTTGAGTTACTCCCAAAATTAGAGCTTATAATACATTATGGGTATTCTTTCTTCTTTATAAACTTGGGTAGTCTCCTGATCATTCTCTGTATGGAGTTATAGGTGAATACCAGCTGGGCGACAAGTTGTAATACACAGAATTTACATGGGGAAAATGGCAATGTGCTGTAAGTCAATTTTTTTTCTTTTTTTTTTTTAAGATTTTATTTATTTATTTGACAGTGAGAGATCACAAGTAGACAGAGAGGCAGGCAGAGAGAGAGAGAGGGAAGCAGGCTCCCTGCTGAGCAGAGAGCCCGATGCGGGACTCGATCCCAGGACCCCGAGATCATGACCTGAGACGAAGGCAGCGGCTTAACCCACTGAGCCACCCAGGCGCCCTGTAAGTCAATTTTGAGCAGAGTTGTCTGAAAGGTCTTTGGCAATACATGTAGGTATTATAAGAAGTTGTCATTTGTTCCTTTCTTATTTTTCATAAATTACTTACAACTAAATCTCTTCATTTGTTATAGTCAAAAGCAATCCTACCCAGAATTCTTTTTATTTCCCATTTTTAAGTTTAATGTTAGCTTTGCATTATATAAATTTATTTTCTATTTTCTTAATCAAACAGTGGTGGGAAATGTGTTAATTAAAAAATAAAGAGTAGTTTGCACAGATAGGTACTCACATTAGCACACAAACACACACAGATACA
This sequence comes from Lutra lutra, assembly GCF_902655055.1. Lineage (NCBI taxonomy): Eukaryota > Metazoa > Chordata > Mammalia > Carnivora > Mustelidae > Lutra > Lutra lutra. Next base: position 45,757,662 of record NC_062283.1, on the reverse strand, counting down.
AATACCTCTACCTATATGAGGTTTTTATCTCAGAGAAATTAGTAAGATCAAACAGGAGGTAAAAATCAGTCCACTGACAAAACTCAGCAGCAGTTTTTATCAGTTTATTTTGTTTACTGGACCGAATATCGCACAAGGTGTTATGTCAAAAGTGCTTGCAATGGTTTTATCTGATGTTTGAGTTTGAGCAAGTTCTAAGGTTCTTACTGCCCAACTATTAGAAACTTGAACAGCCTCTGTTCAATTGATCTTAAACCATGCATGCATTCCTTTACACTGACCAGTTACTCAAAAGTTGTTGATTGGGATGTGTAGTTCTGACACTCACCCAATTCTTGGTCAAAATTCAATTGGCATTGGCTACCTTAAGAGTTTGTTAACTATGAATCACTAGATACTGGAATGTGCCTTAGATATACATGGATAATGCTAACCTCTGGATAAGTCTTTGAGAAACCTAAGGTAGAAGGAAGAATAGGCTGGTAGGTAGGTAAGGAAGGAAGGTAGAATAGGCTGTGAGGATTTAAAACATGCAGGTAATAACACAGTAAGTTACCTAGAGGAAACGACACAGGACTTCTTCACAGAACAAAATGCTGAATAAAGAGTCAGCTTTTATATAGGAGAGACACAAAAGGTGGCAGAAAAATTTAAACTTCAGAAACTTTAAAAAGTATATATATATGGTAAGACAATTTTTCTGAACTTCCCCAAAGGAGAATAACCCTTGTGAAAACTAAGACTCTCTCTATGTGATCCCTTTCAAAATTTGTTGAAATGAAAGACAAACTGTGCATGAGTATGAATTACAATCTATCTGTAGAGCTGTGATCTCTGCTCCATTTCATTTAAGAAGAACTTCTATCTTGATACTGAATTGACCTGTATCACTTCAGGTGGTTTATTCAAGTTCGTTCTACTTCTGCCATCTATCTGCAGGTACAATGCAAATTTAGTAGGAGGAAATACTCTCATGTTTATTCTCAGTGGCTAAAAACAAAATAAAAATCAAAGTCATCTTTTATGTATTTACCTTAGAGCTCAATTCTACTAACTTTTGAAAATAAGTCCTTATCAATCATGCTATGGCATTTTGTTCTCAGGGACCCTTAAATATAGAAGAAATTCCAACAACATTCATATAATTAAAAAGGACCTTAATTCACATACATTTTAGGGACCAATTTGTTCTGAGTTTGCAATAACAGGTATCCCATTAGAGAGAATTAGGATAGCTAGAAAGAGCTGTACCAAAAGATCCTTTTAATTCTAACTTGTGCCCAGTTAAGAACGGAGAAGTAGGAGTGGAGCAGGAAAGATGAAGAGAGAAGGTGATGTAAACAAGTGAGGGGATAGACGGGGATCAAGCAGATAGGGACTGATTGGGATCAAGCAAAAGACAGTCACAGATCAAGGGACATACAAAAAAACAGAAATCAGAAGTCTCAATGTGTGTGTCTTTTCCATTTTCCCTCTCCTCTGGCAGGAATCTTCTCTCATGTGGATTGTATCTCATCACTATAAATTTCTAGGGGACTTCATATTCTCAATTATTCATTATTTTTCTATGTGCTAACACCTTCCACTCAACTAGTAAGTCCAATCCATAATTAAACATGCTCAAGTCTCTTATCTTATATATCTACCTCTTGACTTCTCACTTACCTCTAGTTATGACCTTACTTCTTTTTATACTTTAACAGTAAAACTTAATGAAGAGTTATCTAATATATACTTGTTATTCATATTTATTACATAAACTTAAATGATTTATATAATATATAATGTAATACAGTCCTAGGTCAGTCTTTAATGTAACTTATTGTCACCTTAAGGTCTTGTGGGATGCTGCTTATAAGAAAAGGCAGATTTGCATTTTTGTATCAGTAGAGATATCTCTTTCTTGCTTTTTAAATTCTGAATAAACTTAATTGAAAGATTTGGAAAGCCCTCAGTTTTTAGTTTTACTAGACATGTCAGTATTTTTTTGAAGGATGGTTTCAACCTCAGTCTGCCTAAGGCTCTGCTTGGTTTGAGGACAGCCTACCTAGGTATTCATTACTTAAAAGCAAAGAATGAAATCATCCCTTTAAGAAAGTTTGATCAAAACAGAAATTACTTCATATGTGATCAAATGTGCCACTGTTAGCATGAAATGATTACATTGTATAAAATGATGGTGTTATCAGTCAAAATGGCTTTTAAATTCATTTCTAAGTTATTCACCTTCTCATCTGGCTCTTTTTTTGTGACCAACTGCACCCTTTGTAAGACAGATGATTAAAGTAAGAGTTAAGTCCGTGGCTCTGAAAATTTACTTTGGCTGTACACAAATCTCTGTTCCAAAAGGGCTTGCCTAATTTATATAATAATAGTTTCATTGCCTTAGGGTAATTTCGTTGCCTTCTTGCCATAACCAACTGAACTGCCCAGCCCAGATACTCTCATTTCTTCATTCGTTCAAACATTTACTGAGCATCTTTCTGTCAGATGCCCTACAAACTGCATTAAAAATGAGTAAGATACTGTCCCTGCCTGGAAGGAGTTTCCATTTTCAGATTGATGTCAATTTCCTTGATTTTATTTGCAGATTGATACAGACCCTGGGAAAGCTTATTTGATTTATATAACCTTCACAGGTTAGCCAAGATTCCTGCTAATCAGACTAAAGTATACAATTGTCATCTAACGTATAAACTCAGACACAAAATGTTATTTTTAACTGACACAGAGTAACTTTAGAGACCATTATCACTAGATTGCTGTACTGATGAAGAATTTTAAATTCTTGGCTGCTACATGTAAATTTTGTTCAGTAATGCCCTTGGGATGTAACCCTCATATTTAGCCATTTTTCTCTTCTGAGACGTCCTAATTCTGAAGTATGAATTAAATTCAAGACTGCCTTCTAAAAGTTTATATGCCCTAGGAAGAAATTTCCATTTAATATTCATTTTTCCTCTACTGGATTCTTTTTTTTTTTCTGTGCCGAGTCAATGGCTACTACCCCTATCCCCCATTCTGAGCAGCTATTTTCACTCAGAAGATATTTTGTTAAATAAATGAACTTGATCTTAGTTTCTTTTCCTTCCTTCCTTTCCTCCTCCTCCCCCTTCTTCTTTCCTACCTTCCTCCCTCCCTTCCTTCAAAATGAGGAGAGAGGCGGGGAGGGGCAGAGAGAGGAGAGAGAGAATCTTAAGCAGATTCCCTGCTAAGCTTGGAGCCCCATGCTGGGCTCTGTCTCACAATCTAGAGCTCTATCTCACCGCCCTGAGATCATGACCAGAGCCAAAATCAAGAGTTCCACGATTAAGTGACTACACTACCCAGGAACCCTGAACTAGATCTTAATTTCAACTGAACCACATAACTCTTCCACCTATGTATTTGCTCCTTGATATTTTCAAAGAAATCAATTCATTTTGTATATAATTTGATTGGCATTGGGCAGTATCAAATTATACCTTAATTTAACTTGATGGAGTTAATACTCCATCAAACTGAAAAAAATTGGTTGGCAACAGAGAAAGACAATTATCATATGATCTCCCTGATATGAGGAAGTTGAGTGGCAACGTGGGGAGTTTGGGGGGTAGGAAAGGAATAAATGAAACAAGATGGGATCAGGAGGGAGACAAACCATAAGAGACTCTTAATCTCACAGAACAAACTGAGGATTGCTGGGGGGAGGGGGGGAGGGAGAGGGTGGTTGGGTTCTGGACATTGGGGAAGGTATGTGCTATGGTGAGTGCTGTGAAGTGTAAACCTGGCAATTCACAGACCTGTACCCCTGGGGCTAATAATACATTACATGTTAATAAAAAAAAATTGATTGGCAAAACAACTTTCAGATGGAAAGTTTTTTTGTCTTTCTTTTCATATGTGGTAGATATTATACATACAAATAACACTTAAAAAATAAGGCTCAGCACTATAATTCAAAGAATTACTGTGGAGGACTTACCGTACTGTGATAGGGATGAAGACATTTGTGTTAATTCTGTAACTAGCAGAAAGAGTCAAGATATTTTGAGAACTTCCACATCCATATTTAACTGTGGGCTGTCCTTCCACGAGAAACAAATGAAGAAAGTGTTGCCCAATATTCTTCTCACTACCTTTAAAAACAAACATTACATTAAATTAGTGATTAGATTTATATTTTATTCAATAATAATTATTCTTTCAACAAACACAATCTTTGCCCTTAAGGAGTAATGATTTGGTGAGATGGTAGGAGTGTTATTAAATTATTCAATATAATAATACTCTATTAGAATTATATACAATATATATGATATATTGTATACAATATATACGATATAATAATAATACATTAGAATTATTTTCCACAGGAATTAACAGCACTGACTTGACATGAGATTAACTTTCTGACTCTGTTTCTTAATAGCAAGATGCTATTATTCTGAGCCTCAATTTCCTCATACATTATAAAGGGATGAGGAGGGCAAGTAATTACTAGAACTACTGTGATAATTAAATAATAAATGAAAAGTGTCTGGTACCTGTTGAGTATTATGTAACTTGGTTTATTATTATTGTTAATTATCTGTATTTTAAATTTAATGTGTATTTCACAAAAATTTAAATGATAAAGAAATATATAAAGAAAAGAAGAAACACTTCCCTTCCTCCAGCTGATTCTTTTCCCACCTTGAGGTGTTCTTTTCCACCGTATATCCGTACACATATGAGTATTTATATAGCCCTAGTTTTATTTTTTAAAATGAAATAAAGTGCTAAGTAGCTTTATTTACCTTTCTATTCATTTAATAATAAACTTTAGGCATATGTCTTGTAAGCACATAGTTTTTAACATTTTTAATTGAAGTATATCTCATATAAAAATTACACAAATATTGAACATATAGCTCAGAAGAACATTATCTCAAAAGAACATTATTTGTATTGTCAAAAGTCTTATCACTCACTCTTTTCTTTCCTCCTTCAAAAGTAATCACCATCCTGATGCTTAACAGGTAGGATAAATTTTGCCCAATCTAAAATTTCGTATTATTGGGATCATACTGCATACTGTATATATTCTGTTGTGCCTAATTTTGCTCAGTGTTATGTTTGAGAGATAGCACCTATGCTAAAATTCATTCATTTTTATTGCTTTATAATATTCGATTGAATATTTACAATCCAGTTATTCTTTCTTCCATAGATGAACATCCTCCTCCCATCCCAGTTTTTGGTTATTATGAATAATGTTCCTAATGATAATCTTGTATGTGTCTTTTGTGCTGAGTGAAGTATATGCATTTCTGTTGTGTATATAAACAAAAGCTGAATTGTTGAATGATTAATAGCGACTTCCAATTTTCCAAAATAATTTTGATTTAATTCCTTACCAGCAGTAAGAGTTCCAGATGATCCAGTCTCACCACCCTTGTTATGGTTGCCTTGCAGATTTTAACTACTCTGTGTTTATTTTGTTGTAGCTTCAATTTTTATTTTTCCTCATAATAGGGAAGTTGAGCATATTGTCAAGTTTAGTGGCTATTTTGATATCTTCTTTTGTGAAATCTGTTTGTATTTCTTACATTTCTATTTGGTTGTTTGTTTTCTCTTGACTGATTAGAGTTCTATCTATGTATATATTTAATATTTAGATCTATATTCATATATATGTGTGTTTAGCATATAAGCTCTTTGTTAACCATGTTTACTGAAGATACTCCAGTTCTGAGGACTGTCTTGCCAATTGCTTAAGTTTGAGTTTTGTTGAGCATATGGTCTTAATTTTAGCATAGTCTTTTTATTGTTTCCTTCATGATTGTAATTAGTGACTTTTATGTAACCTTTAGGATATCTTTGAATTCTTTAAAATCATAAAGCTATTTTCTTATACTATCTTTTGTAAGCTTCATTTAACATCTGTATGGTATCTAGAATTGATTTTTGTACATAATATGAAGCAGAAGCTTGTGGTAGGTTGGATAATAGCCAGCAAAGATAGTCATGTCCTAATTGTTGGAACCTGTGAATGTTAATCTTATTTGGCAAAGACACTTTGTAGGTGTGATTAAAGATTTTGAGATGAGATTACCCTGGATTATCTGGTTGGGTCAAGAATTAGTCAGGGGTCAGTTTTCATTTTTTCCTCTTTTAGTTTCCAATTGATCCAAAATCATCAAAGCAAATAATTTTTGTTATGTATTTACTGAATTCTCAGATATTTGTGAAATATATATTTTTAATATTTTTGAGTATATATTACCTACTTTTTTCTTTTGTTTATGCTTGTGAGTATATGTATTTTAGACAAATTTTGTTTTAATAATAAAAAAAACTTTAAAAGTATACTAAACCAAACTGAAATTACAACCCTTGAAAATGGTCATCATTAGGTACACCTGGGTGGCTCAGTCAAGCCACTGACTCTTGATTTAGGCTTTGGGTCATGATCTCAGAGTCATGAGATTGAGCCCTGCATGGGGCTCCATGCTGGGCCTGGAGCCTGCTTAAGATTCTCTCTCCCTCTTCCTTGGTACCCCTGTCCTCCACTGGCCCACTTTCTTAAAAAAAGACAAAAAAAAATTTGGCCAGCATTAGTATTTGGTGAATACCACTATAGATATAAAGGTTGATAAATGGACAGATATATAGAGAGGGAATTTTTCCTTAGAGCAAAATCATATTGTTCATGTATTTTAATCTAAGAACTCTTTAATAAATTTAAAATCTATTGAGTAACCCCAAAGAGCTTTTGTTAACATGCTTTGCAACTTTCTTTCTTTCTTTATTTAGGGAGCAAGCAGTGGGAGAGGGGCAGAGGGAGAGAGAGAATATTAAGGAGGCTTCACGCCCAGTGCATAGGCTTATGCAGGGCTCCATCTCACAACTGTGAGATCAAGACATGAACTGAAATCACGAGTCAGATGACACTTAACCAACTGAGCCACCCAGGCACTGTGGTTTGCCTCTTTTAGTATTGGATTAGAATTTAAAACTGAAAAATAATATTTAAAACTGAAATTGTTCAATTATTTATTGGTTAGCTTATTTGAAAATAACAGTAGTAAAATCCCTTACATATTAACCTGCATAACATAGTTTGTGAAAAGTAATTATATTTTCTAAAACAAAAATAAAATAGTGAGAGGAGGATTATTCTATGCTTTTACAATAATCTTCAACTTAAGCTTAATAAAAGTTATTAGATTCTCATATCTTCTTCTATATTCAATCTATTGTGAACTGTTGATTTGGTTGAAGTACATGAACTCTGGTGTCACAGAGAATGTGACTAGAAAAAGATAATGATTTTTACACATACAAAGGTTGGACAAGTGGTAGTTCCTTAAAGTATAACTGAAATATGTAATCTGGAACTATAGTAATAGTCTTTACATCCTGTTACATTAAAACTTACATTAAAATTCCATTGGTCTTTCTTATATTTTAAATTAATATTGCACCCTTGCATGATTTTGTAACACCTTTCATTGGTTATTTGAAAAAAGTGGATTCACTGGGTTATGGAGAGCTTTCAAAAATATATATATATAAAAAAATAAAAAATAAAAAAATCACATGAATTACTATTACAATTGAACTCATCAGAAAGTATGATGAAGCTATGAAGTTCACTGTGAAGAATCTAAGTTTTCCCATATTCTAATTTTTACTAGAAAGCTTGACTTTTATCATTGGGAATGATTGGGAATCAAAGACGGTCAGCTGCTTTCCTCAAAATGACATGCTTACTTTGTTAGTTTTTGAGAAAATGGGTGCAAAATACTCAAGTCTGAATAACTACAGATTATCTTTTAGTCTTTTTTTTTTCTTTTAGTCATTTTTCAAGTCATGTTTCACAATGACTACTTCAACTAGCAACTTAAGAAAATTACACAAGCACTTTTCCTTAAGGCAGCTATTCTATATTGGCAGGCAGCCAATTTGCTTTAGGTATACCTTCCCTTTTATGCACAGCACTGTACAAAGTTACATAGACAAGGATTGAGAATTTTAAAAATTAATTCATTTTACTGCAGAATTAGGACATTTTACGTGTGTGTTCATTTTTACTTTGAGTAGAATAAAATGACAGAGTATAATTGGGGGCTCATGCCATGACACTAGGTGCCAGAAATTTTATCTCCTGTGACTTTTGTACTTGGAGTGCAATGTCAATCAACAGTTTTGAAAAAGGCACATGTCTGGCACATGTCTTAGTTTTGTTAGAAAATAACTTTGATGGAGAGGAGAAGTGAGTTGGGGGAAATTGGAAAGGGAGACAAACCATGAGAAACTATGGACTCTGAGAAAGAGACTGAGGGTTTTGGAGGGGGTTGGGTGAGCCTGGTGGTGGGTATTAAGGAGGGCACGTATTGTATAGAGCACTGGGTGTGGTGCATAAGCAATGAATTTGGGAACACTGAAAAATAAGATAAAATAAAATAAAAAGGCAAAAAAATTTTTGAAAAAAATGTTGATGTTATGGACACCTGAAAGGGTCTTGGAGATACTCAGGCATCTAGATAAACTTGAAATATTCCATAGTAGAGCTCACATCAATTTGAAAAAAAAAAGAAAAGAAAGAAAGAAAGAAAGAAAGAAAGAAACCAGAGTGAAACTATAGGTATCTCTGAACCACAGATAAATGTTTCTTTAACATCTCAGTAAAAAAGTCAGGAAACCTAAATTACTTCTCCCCCCATAACTCAGGCTCTAAAAGCAACCCTTGGGTTTGGAAGAATGGTTCAAAGAAATTTGGATTATTAGGAGAAAATTGTGAAATTATTAGGAGATTGTGAATAATTGTGAATTATTATGAGAAATTGTGAAAGAATCTGAAATAGGAAAAAAAAATATAGCATACCCATTGAGGTTCTCTTCACCTTCCTTTATCTTTGAGCTATTTTGCAACTCTGTACGTTGGTGAAAACTAATAAGAATTCAAATTATTTTTATCTATAGCAATGCATACTAACTGTATCTGATGAAATGCAATTGATTATTACCCTGCAGGTAGACTTGCTTCCCATCTATTTGGAAATCTGCTTCAAAATTCCTTAATCTTATAAACATATGTCTGTCTTCCTTGACTTCTCCTTTGAATTGGTTGTAGTATCTTACCAGTTCCCTCACTAATTAATATGTTAATAAAATTTTGGCATTTATATATCTTTTTGAAAATTATCCTTTAATTAAGGGAAATAGGATAATTTTAGTTTTTGAAATCATGAGGCATATTAGGAGAAATGAGTTATAGCAAATAAAACCAGAATCAACTTCAAGGAGAAAAAACTACATAGAATACAATGTAAAGGGGGTTCCCTGGTGTTAAGCAACACAGCAGTTTTGGAATGGACAGAGATGTTCCACATTTATGGATGACAAGTTTGGGAAGGAAGTCAGGAAAGGATTCAAAATACAACTGAAAACCAGAAAGGAGATCAAAATCTTAGATCAAAATGTGAGAAATAATAGATATCCTATGAGTTTTTTATGCTCTAGAACTTATTAAGAATATAAATTCAGTAAAAGAAACACAAAGTGAAATGTAATAAAAAAGAGATTAAATCAATATTGCAGAAGAAAACAAATTGGACAAAACAACCACATTAAAGATTTAATAACGAAGTACAAGTAGCAAAGGGGATAATGAAGGTGGTTGAAAATCACTCTTTTGAGATCCACCTAAATGTCCCTTTTTAGGGCTCACTCAACCCATCTAGGTTTTTATCACACTTCTGAGGACTTCAGCTATACAATATGCCAAATTAGCCTGGCAGAGGGCGATGCAGCTTTACCTCTTCTGCCTCTCCTGAAATCCATGAGCAGTTTTTGGGTTTCTGTTCCTTAGTGTTTTCCCTTATTTTTCCCATGACTTCCTATTCAATTTCTTCGGCTGCTTTTCTCGGAATTCGAGAGTACAGTTAAGAATTTAGTATTATCTTTGACTCCTCTTTTCACTAAGGGGAGGAAGCTGGAGCAATGAGAGCGCATTTAGAAACACCACACTCTGTACCAGCATCTTGTGTTTTCTCTCCTTGGATACATAAAAAGCTTCATCATAAAATGGCATAAGACTGTTTTTTCTTGAATTGCTGGCTTGTTCTCCACCCCTACCCTTTTGGCAGAGGGGAGAGTGGTACATTTTGTTATGCACTAAGGGATAGTCTAGTATCCTCTTCCCTTCCCTATTTTTACTCAGAGGTCTCTATTACTTAATATTTCTAAAACATATTATCATTTTAGACTCATATTTTTGAGATTAGACTTAAAAATACAATACACAGAGTAGAGTAGAAGAGAGCTGAACACTTAGGTCAAGCTGTTGTGCCATATGTACAAGGTCTGTTTTTCAAAACTTCAAAAGCTGCATTTCAAAGATTGATTATACACATTAAACAAGATATATGCGGTACAATACACGAATGAGTTATTTTTAAAGGGCGCGCAGTCACTAAAATCAAGGACAGGGATGAACAGTCTTCTCCAAGTACACCAACGTCCCATTATGAACCAGAGCTACGCTGTGATACAGTACACAACAAGGCAGCTTTAATAAGGGGAATGGGAATGAAAATAAAAATAAACAGTTAAGCTTAGTTCTCCCTATAGTTTGCTATATATTAACAGTTTTACACTTATCATTTGCATTTATTATATTAATAAGCAATTTCTTATTTTATATAATAATACTTTTAAGAGAATTCAGAGGATTTAGTTGGTAACATGTGATGGTAGCTGGGGGCAGGCAGGGGAGGGCAATGGAAGACCTGGGTTGCTGATGTATTTGTATGATTCAACAGCAAATTATCTACTTCAGGGAATATAAGGACACATTATTTGATAGACTGACTTTTTCACTTTTGAATCAACCGACTGTGTATCGTAAACCTATATTCTGTGCTTAGAGAAAAGCTATGAATAAACATTCTGGAAGAATTGTTTGGTTCTCACAAATAGTACTGTTCTACTTTCCGATATAGGGAAAACCCCGCTTTTCTACTGTGTTTTTCTCTCCTGTGAGTCTCCTTCACCCACACAAACATTTCACTTCTGGTTGCCAAATGTGTGGAGGTTTTCCCCATACCATGCAATGCTCTCTGACACGAGCTGGGTGTCCTACAATTTAATTCAGCTTGGACACTAACTACTTGGAGTAGTGACACTACTTAGAGTGTCCTCTATCCCAGGGATGCCTAGGTATCTCAGATGTTTGGGCATCTGCTTTCAGCTCGGGTCATGATCCCAGGATCCTGGGACTGAGTCCCATATTGGGCTCCCTGCTCAGCCAGGAACCACCTCTCCCTCTGCCTGGTGCTCCCCCTGCTTATGCTCTCTCTGTCAAATAAGTCAATAAAAATTAAAAAAAAAAAAAGAAAGAAAGAAAGGAAAAAAAACCCCTCTATCCCATAAGACTGCTGGCCCTCTCCCCCACAACACATGCTTCAGACACCAGCTTCAAACACCAGTGCTTCTGACCAACTGGCTACAGATCAGAGGTTCCAAGGAACCCCTCCTTGGGTTTGATTAATTTGCTAGAGTTATTCACAGAACTCAGGGAAGCCCATTTACCAGTTTATTAAAGGATATGATAAAGAATACAGATGAATAGTCAGTTGAAGAGAAACACAGGGTAAAGTCTGGGAGGTTCCAAGAGTAGAAGTTTCTGTCCCTGTGGAGTTGGGGTACATCACCTTCTTGGTGAGGATGTGTTGACCTCCCTGGGAGCTCTCTGAGCCCCATGCTATTGGGGTTTTGTGGAAGCTTCCTTGTGTAAGCATGATCAATTATTAACTCCATTTCCAGCCCCTTTCCCCTCTTGGAGGATGGGAGGCTTGGAGTGAAAATTCCAAGCAGCTAGTCATAGCTTGGTCTTTCTGGTGACCAGCCCCCACCAAGGAGTCATCCAAAAACCCACCTACAGTCCCCTTATTAGAACAGAATGTGATCCTACTGCCTTTATCACTTATGAATTTACCAGCGTTTTAGAAGCCCTGTGTAAAGGGACAGGATCAACAACAAATATTAGAACAAGAAATGTTCGTAGTGTTCTTATCACTTAAGAAATTAAAAGGGGTTTAAGAGCTTTCTGCCAGTAAGTGGGGGCAGACACCAATGCATATATATTCTTTTTTTTAAATTTATTTTTAATTATTTATTTCTTTTCAGTATAACAAAATATTTATTTCTTTTCAGTATAACAAGTTCAGTATAATTTTTCAGTATAACAGTATAACAATAAACATTGTTTATGCACCACACCCAGTGCTGCATGCAATACGTGCCCTCCGTAATACCCACCACCTGGCTCCCCCACCCTCCCACCCCGTGCCCCTTCAATACCCTCAGATTGTTTTTCAGAGTCCATAGTCTTTCATGGTTCACCTCCCCTTCCAATTTCCCTCAACTCCCTTTTCCTCTCCATCTCCCCATGTCCTCCAAGTTATTTCTTATGCTCCACAAATAAGTGAAACCATATGATAATTGACTCTCTCTGCTTGACTTATTTCACTCAGCATAATCTCTTCCAGTCCCATCCATGTTGATACAAAAGTTGGGTATTCATCCTTTCTGATGAAGGCATAATACTCCATAGTGTATATGGACCACATCTTCCTTATCCATTCGTCCATTGAAGGGCATCTTGGTTCTTTCCACAGTTTGGCGACCATGGCCATTGCTGCTATAAACATTGGGGTACAGATGGCCCTTCTTTTCACTACATCTGGATCTTTGGGGTAAATACCCAGTAGTGCAATTGCAGGGTCATAGGGAAGCTCTATTTTTAATTTCTTAAGGACTCTCCACACTGTTTTCCAAAGTGGCTACACCAACTTGCATTGCCACCAACAGTGTAAGGGGGTTCCCTTTTCTCTACATCCTCTCCAACACATGTTGTTTCCTGTCTTGCTAATTTTGGCCATTCTAAGTGGTGTAAGGTGGTATCTCAATGTGGTTTTAATTAGAATTTCCCTGATGGCTAGTGATGATGAACATTTTTTCATGTGTCTAATAGCCATTTGTATATACATATATATTCTATTATCAGACAAGTACTAAAGACTTATTTTCAAACACAATTATAATTAAAAAATGGAAAATTAGTGATAATTAGTAAAATCAAATATAAAATTTCCAAAATAGAACTACTAAGGAAAATTATGTCATGGGCACTATTAGATGTATATTTTTATATTAAACTTTATGGGTTACCCATATGCCACATTAAATTTAGTTCAGCATTGCTCACTGAACCCAAAGACATAAAGCAAATGTGAAAATCTCTCTGTAATATATCACAAATGTGAAAATCAGTGTCTTTTCCCCCTTAATATTGAATCTGTGCTGCCTTCGAACAGGACTTGAAAGCCGTGGAGGCCATTGAAAGAAAGTCATTCTGTTGTGTTGCTGAAAAGACGTTTGATGATCCATTAGCAGAGAAGTGTGAACTTACCCTTTTGAAAAAGTTCTTTATCCTTCTAGGTGGTGTAATAATTTTTTCAATGAATCACTTACATCTTGAGTTTTCCTGAATATTTATCCAGAAAATATTTTGAAACTTTACAAAGTCTATAATTCCCAAATTTTATTTATACTAATGAAATCACTGATTATATCTCCTGATTTCAGATTTTATATAGAAAATGCTGCTTGGAATAATAAACAGTAATAATCACTTAAAAATTAGTGAACTCTAGTTTCTAGGTATCATGGCATTTCAGAGAGATAACCCTAAAAATTTTGAATCCAAAATTTGTAAATTATATATAGCCTTTATATATATATGTATATATTTGTAAATTATATATAGCCTTTATATATATATGTTATATATGTTATATAGTATATATGTATGTATTTAGTCTTATATGAAAAGAATAATAATGAAATAATCTAGAGAGAGAGGGAAAGAATGATATCTTAGTCAAGTTTTTATAATTTTGGTTTGCTTGGTTATTACATTGGGTTGTAGATCTAAAAATTTCTAAGCACACATACTTTATCACTTCATTGAAATACTGAAGATAGAGTCATTATGGTACCATTTCTATTAAAAATGGGTATTTTTCTCTGTTTGAACTACTGTAATGAATGTTCCCAAACCTCAATGACAGTTTGATTTGAGACCATGTATATAGAAACATCCAGGAGAGATTCAGGGGTCATCAGTCTGAATTACAAGAAAATTCAACATCATTCATTCTAGGATCAATAGTGATGAATATAGATAATATGTTAAATATTAAATCAGATACACAGATATTCAAATTTGGAAATTTCCATAAAGTGACATGGATTTCTACCATTTCTCATAGAAAAATCCCTGAAACACCACATCTTTATATGGTACTTTGTATTTTTTTAAAAAGAGTTATTTATTTATTTGAAAGAGAGTGAGAGGAAATGGGAGGGAGTGGGAGAGAGAGTCTTAAGCAGACTCTATGCCAAAGTGGGGCTCGATCTCACCACCTTGAGATCATGACCTGAACCGAAACCAAGAGTCAGATGCTTAACCAACTGCACCACCTAGGAGCCCTGAGTACTTTGTATTTTTCAAAAACACTTTTATATACATTTTTCAAACCTTGTGAACTTGAAAATAAAACTGCATCTGTATTATCTGTCACCAAACTAAATACAGAGCAGTTAATTGATTTACGCTGTGTTGCACAGTTGACTCACAGCTAACTTGGGCTTGGGTCTACCTTTGGTTACCTACTGACACTTCAGTCAGGACTGCCTATGGCAGCAGTCGGATGATCTCAACATCCCTCGTGCCACCTTCAAGGCATATAATAAAAACTATTCTCTAAGCTTGCATCGAGTTCTCTATTGAGTACACGTTTTTGCCGCAGCTTGAAAAATCCCTTTTCCTGGCTCTCCTTACGGGTCTGCATTTGTAACCCTAGAAACAAACCCAGTAGCAATCTCAGCAGCAGTGGCTCAGGGTTTGAAGACATCTTAGAGCAAACAGTGGCAACATGGGCAGTAACATGTAGTTAGTAGTTAGAGCCTGGAGAACGTGCCTGGGGTGACCTTGTTGGTTAGTGAAAGGATGGCAGGTGGAGAAGTTCCAGGAGAACTGATACACTGGGGCAGCTGTCTGGCACGTGTAATGAATTATTAACACATGTTTATTACATGCTGTTGCAGAACAGCTTCTGGGTCAGTTTCTAAAATTTATTGAGAGCCTATTTTAATTTTGCCTAGGCTGCTAATTGTGCTTAATCAGAAAAGAAAATACAACTCATAATACAACATTCTTAGAGGAAATGAATCCTCCTCATTTGTATGAAATGGATAAAAATGAAAACCAAAAATTGCATCTACTGTTTGCCCCATTACTGTCATTCCTGATTCCAAGACTTTTTATAGTCTAAATATTCTTTCCCAGGGTGGATACATCTATCAAATGGATGCAATATAATGACAGCTACTGGACAAGAATACAGCATCCTGGGCATAAAATTCCCAAGACTCCTTACCAGGCAAATTATGAGGGAGGAAGAATTAAAACAATTTCTGAAGAAGATATTTAGCACTTACTTCCTGTTGCCATGCACTGGACACAGTTTTAAGCCCATTAAATGTGGTAACCCTCTCCATCCTTACAACACATTTTTCATATCTTTGGTATTAATAAAAATAATATCATTCCATTTTACAGATATGGAAGCACAGAGATGTTAAGTTACTTGCCCAGATGACAGAGCCAGGGAGTTGAGCACCATTGTCATTTTTGTGATAACTGGATTATGCTGTTCCTGAGATGGGCATGGCCGCAATTTCAATCCTTGAGTGGGCTCATTTGTTCGTTTTTGCTCCTACCTCTGTCCACCAGAAGCAAGGTTGCTGGTCCATTTCCTGATGTAACTACATCAGAAACAGAGTGTATCTCTGATTTCTTCATAAATTTCAATTGCAGAAAGAGTTTAATTTCTCTTAATACAACTGTTTTCTTTCAAGAGAAGTTTAATAAGTCATATCATTCTATGTCAAGGGTTGGCAAACTATGGCCCATGGACCAAATTCTGCCATTGTTTGGTTTTCTGAGCCAAGGTTTTTGTTTTGTTTTGGTTTGCAACACAGCTACATTCATTCACAACCACATAATGTCTATAGCTGCTTTTGTGCTACAGTGGCAAACTTGGACAGTTGTGACAGAGCCTGTGTGGCCTGTAAAAATATTTACTCTCTAGCCATTACTGAAAAAAACTGCCAACCCTTGTTTTGTCCCTGGTTGTTAAAGTAAACCAAGGGTTAAATTATCTTTGATTTAAACTATGTTTTGAGTAAACCCTTGAAATCTACACCATTTTGTTTTTGCTTAATTACTCACAGAATAATTTCCTAAAATAAGGTGTCAATACCTATTAATTTTTCATCATGACCATCCAAGTTGGGTAACTCACCAACAGAACCTTACACACAATTCTAAAAAAGCTTACTTTAGGCAAGGCACTGGCGAAAGTACTCAGGAGGTGGGTTGAAGAGAGATGTAAAACACAATTTCAGATTAGGAGGTGTTCCTTAGTTAGTGAAGAGACATAAGCAGAGATTTCTAGTGTAATGCATTTACTCAACCCAGTTCTTAATTTATACTCATTATAAGACCTACCACAGTCAGCTTTCTACAGAATTATATACATATTATCTCTCCTCTAAATGGTGGCAATGGGTATAGATAATTTCTTATTCATCTTTGTATACAGCTCACAGTGCCTAGCAGAGTGTGATGCACTTTCTAGGCACTCAGTTAAAATTTACTAAATTTGACCTCCATGTCATTAAAAAAAAGATACAATGAACAGCAATCTCTGTGGAGCAAGCTCCACTGGGAGCTATTAAGGAGGACAAAGATATTTTATAGTGCACATTGTAAAATAGATGAAAACAGAGCACACTTTTTTCTCTAAGAAAAGATGTTTTTTAATACGTTGTAAGGAAATACTGTGGGATCTCATTGGCTTTGGCATCGTAAGTATCTAACGAAGATATGTTGTATTCTACTGGGAATGATTTTATAGAGAAAGACAGATGTTATGATTCTTTAGATTTCATTTGTTTTCTTCAGCAATATCAGAAATCTCTTCTTTTGGTCTTCCCTCAATGCACAAAAAAGGAGGCCTTAGTGATCCTTCTTGTTCTTTCAATTTCTAACTAGGAATAAATACCTAGGACTAGTCCTTCTTTTACTTTCCTTCTTAAACACAAATATTAAGTAATATGAAGATTGCTTCTGAATCTTGTTCTCTCCCTGGTGTTGCTCATGTAATTTGCCTCCTGCAACTTGGTCAGATGTCTGCTCCTAATTCTCAAAGATCACATACTTCCAAAGGGCATGCTTATTTCTTTTCAAAGAAGCAGCACAGAATGGATTCAACTGCATAGTAATATATCCCATGACGAAACCTCCCGATTGATAGCACTTGCCGAATGGAGCTCATTTTCTGAAAGTGCACCTAACGAGTTTTGTGTGGTCTCATCCCTTCTCCTGTGACCTATTAGTAGCTCCTTTGACGGGGTTCCAGAATTCTGAATTGGTTCAGTGGCAGAATCACAAAGCTTTCTTTTCATCTTGACTGCTGTTCTCAGAGCTGTCTCTCCCCCACAGAGAGTTCTTTTTTAAACTATCCTTTCTAAGGATTTTTACTGTAACCCCATAAGGATTCCAGTTTTATCTTTCTTTTGTTCCTTTTCAACATCAATTAGTTGGTGAGGCAAACTGAGAAAAGATAAATCTACAGTTTTGAACTAGGAATATAATTCAAAGCTGACATTGGCTTATCAACCTTATATATTTCTCTATACTTTTCCCTTTAAAACTGGATGATATAAAACACATGTGTTCAATAAATGTTTGTTGAATGGAACTGAATTTTTACTGAAATGTCTGGGAATGAAATGACAAAACTAAAAAACAAACTAACAAAAAACCAAACAAAAATCAACCCCTAGTCTCTAAAATGAAACATCTGTTTTAATTTCTTCACTATTCTTAATTGCTCCTACATGTAATATACTGATTTCAAAGGAAAGAAAATTAGCCCTTAAGTCAAGTTGAGGGACACCTTTTAAACTATGGGTGTTTAACTGAATCACAAAAATCTTCGTGTTCATCTGTTGTGAGGCTTTTATGAGGTTGATAAATTCAAAGAGGACTGAAAGCAAGACCCCATGAAACATTCTGCTGAGGTATTCCCAACAGTGTAGGATTAAATTACCACTTTACAAATGAATGAAAAGAATGCTTTACAGACAAAAACATTTTCTACATTCACAGGCTATGAAACTCCCTTGAGTGAATAGTTTCCATGTATCCAATGCTGGGACAACAATTATGTAGACAAAGATAGAAACTGATAATCATTACAATGGCACTATTTCTTTTACTAATAACTTCTAGTTTGATTTATTTCGGTAGGTAATTGGATGCAAAAGGCAAAAATAACCCTATGGCACTAACATCAGCTTGGGTTTATTGGTTTAAATTAAAGTACCAACTTGGACAGGGTGTACATATGCTTGGCATGTATTTTTATGGTGTTCCAAAAGAGCACATTGAATGGAAGTACAGATATGAACCAGAAGCATGAGCCAGAGGACGAGAATTCCCAGAGGTTGGCTGCTTCTTTGGCAATGAGCTGTTTTTAGTTGATAAAAACATACTTTCTATGAGGAAACACCTTCTTATTCTTATGTAACTTAAAAAATTGCAAAGCCAGAAAAATCACTTTGCTTTGTGACTTTAAATTATTATGTTTGTACCTTTTGTTCTCTGTTTGTTTTGTTTCCTTTCCCCTGCAATGTACGACTACCTCCAAATTTCATGGTCGTCCACCACAACTTAGGTTTTGTATATAAAAAATTTTTTTTCCTTTTCTTCTTTTCTCTCTCTCTTTAAATATAAATAAATCAGACACTCTAAAGCCATTATTTAAACCTGGGTGTTTACACTACTAGGAAATAAATAGAAATAGAACTACATTCCTGGTCTGACAATAGTTTCTTTCTAAAATATAATATTAACTTTCAGTTCTAATGTTCAAAACTTCTAATTGCACTTAGTTTTCCAAAAATGTTTCTTTAAAGCATTTTACTTATAGCCAAATAATATAAAGGTTTAAATATTTTTACAAAGTACAGATGATGAATCAGTTTTGAAAAATATTTCAAAGTAGAGGAGAAAAACTTTTCAAAATAATGAGTTGCTCTAGAGTGTATAATCTATTCAAGTACTGAAGACATTATATATACAATATAGGGAATTGTTAAAACTAGGGTACATTCAGTTCAAGAGAAATAAAACAATTGTCAGATTTGGAATACAGCATTTAATCTACTTTAGTGATGTTTAGCTATAAAAGCAGAGAATTCTGCAAATTCTGATTATAGGAATCCTTGTGAGGACATTGCATAATGTAGAGAACTCTGGATATAGAGGCATTTCCTTAAATACTGTTAATACTACTCTTTTTCAAGCCAGCTAGGATAATGCTAAAAGAGTGTTAGGATTATTCCCAATTATCAAATGAATCCCAGCTTTGGAAAACCTTCTTCCAAGTTACCAAGTATTGAATTCAATTCATATTTAGTGATTTATATTACAAAAATATGCTCTCAAACATTTGCAGCATTTATGTTTTAGTGCTATAGCCATATGCCATCAAACTCATATGCTTGCTCCATTCTTCGTTGCTGGTTCAGAGCCTGTTTGTAAGTCATGTTCCATTGAATGACTCATAAATTAAAGAAACTTCTAAAGAAAACTAGAAAGAACTATTTCTTTTTGGTAATGCTTCATGTACAAAGCTAGAAAAGTTTCCCCACAATATTTAAATGAATAATTCATTGCTTCAATAGGTTAACATTTCAGAAAGAAACCTGACATATAGGAAGTCAAATATTTAATACTTACTGTAGAGAATAGTTCCATTCAAAGTGCTTGTTTTTATAGTCAAGTAGATGGTAACAGTTCTGTTACGTTCCTTCTCTGGCACAAATTTCAACTCATCCAGGGTTGTAAAAAAAGGCAGTTCTATATAGGAATTCCCGTTGAAAGATGGAAATAATAAACCTGCATCTAAGAAAAGCCCCTGCATGTTAGTGTGTTCTGGTAGCATCCTATTGCTAATCAACTAGGTAAGGACATGGCATTTATAGTTAGCATTCATTTAAGACAACACTGATACTATAAACACTAGTCCCAGTATTAAGAAATTTAGATATGTAAATACATTAAATTTGAAAAGTCATTGACTCAAATAATCAACCCCCAGTCCAGAGGAAAAGACTCAAAGCAAGGATTTTAATTTGTTGTTCACGGATGGACAACAACAACAAAAATCTGTGTCCCTGCATATATGAAATAATAATTTTCATCAGATTCTTAAATTATTCTGATATGAATGGCTATACATCAAATCTATATTTAAAATCATTAATTTTATTTGATATAATTACACCTCAATAAAAAGTAAAAAAAAAATCTGTGACACAAAAAGATTAGAAAATTGTCACACAGCAAGGTTTTCTATTTAATATTTACTGCTTTCTAATAATATTTAGATAAGGTATTTTATAAGTGGTAGTACTATAATATGTAAATTTTGTAGAATTATTAATCTTTTAAATGATTAATCTCAAAATATTGAGGTATATAAAACTTGAAAAGTTCTTATTTTATTGTCGTATACTCATATTTAGATCTATAGACTTGGTACACTGACAAGTGTAACATGGAATGTGGAAATGCAACTTAATATTCTGTCTCTTTCACAACAGGGGAAACATCCTCTGGCTCTCCATGAAAACTTGGCAGTTCCTATGAGTCCTGCCTTTTTTCTGAGTTACCATTATAATGATGCAGCAACTAATATCCAGTCTGAGAAATTTATCAACACTTAAATCTTCTTTCAGAGATAAGACTTGGCCTACCCTCCTCCACCAGCCAAGACCTATAAGGCATCTGACACTTCTATCTGCCTTGAGGGACAGGAGGAAGCTGATTTCTGTTTTTTCTTGTCTAACCACCTCCCCATTCATGTTAGCTGCTGTTTCTGACCCTTTTGGCTTTGAATGTTGAGGAGGTGAGGAGAGTGGAAAGGAGAGAGAAGTACACAGTAAAGGAGAGCTGTAAGAACTGGCGATTGAAGCTGTTACAAGAGGCTCTCACTCTCTAGGAATAGCGGATGTTTAAAACGCTTTCTCTTGTGCTAGAAATGTCAGATAAAATACAACACATTCAGTGTAATTTCAATTTCAGATCAACAATAATTTTTTAGTGTAAGTGTGTACCAAGCATTTCATGAAATATACTAGAACAATTATTTATTTGAAATTCAAATTTAACTGAGTGTCTTATATTTTTAGTTCTTAAATCTGGCAACCCTCTGACTCACAATCATTTGTACATTCTTTAGAAATCCTTTGCCAATTACAACTCCTAGGATTTGTGCAATGGCCTGCCTTTGGCTTGTCACTTCTAACTTGGTCCCATATTGATTTTTCACTGTAGCAGAGACTCCTGCTGTTGACAACCACTTGCCTGTGTCAAAGTAAAAGCTGCATTGGACAAAGTTAACCAGACAAAGACTTTATCAAAGGCTACTGCAATAAAGGAGAGAGGCCAGAATTCAGTCTTTGCTTAACAAAACAAAGAGTGTAATGAAAAGTGAAAAGAAGAATCGTAGAATTTTTAAGAGCTGAGGTGGGGGACCACAAACTACCTGTGTTTGCTAATTGGCCTTACCCCCTAAAAAACATAAGGTTTTTCATATCTTCATTACAGAAGGTAGTTTACAACTTGGAGCAAAGGCACTCTTGAAGTTTGGTTCCTACTCTCCCACAAAACTGGGAGATGGGACCACTATCATTTTTGATGCTAACATGGTGAAGAGATGGTTCTAGGTCCTAAAGAAAGATATTCCTGTGTTGTAAAACTAAGATTTACATCTCAGAGGAGGCAAAGAAAGAATATACAAGTGTAAGTTTTCTAAAGTAAATGCTCTAAGAAAAGTGAGGTCTGGGGCCTAAAGTCAGGAAGAGCCTGTCTAAAATTTAGTCAAACTGAGGGGAATGTTAAGGCTGCCTTGGTCACCTGACTAGAAAAACCACTTGGGTAAAACATAAAAATGAGCCTAGACCGAATTTCTTTCCTAAAGGGGTCTACATCTAGTCCCTGGAAAACATTCCTGTATTTCCTGCCCTACTTTCTGTGAGGGTATAGATTGTTTTTAGTCTTCTCTCTCTGCCTCTGCCTACACACACACACACACACACACACACACACACAGACACACACACAGAAGCTACTTTGACTTTGCTTTTGCTTTGCTTGAATGTGTGTGTATATATATGAGAAAAAATACATATGCCAATCAAGTTTTTAATATATATTATAGGGAGAAAAACCATATTCCAATTAAGTTAAAATGCAATGTAGCTAGCTCTATACCGGAGAAGTTTGAATGAGAAATGTGGATGCATCTGGTGTAGAGAAAAATGACTAAGACTACAAAGAGATGGATTTTAAATTAATAGAATCTTTAGCATATAACTTGGCAACTGCTTGGATAGTGCATGTCTGTTAGTTATACCATAATATGGTTTTAGACACTATTTCTTTATATTACTTTTACCTGTCTTACTGGAAGTCACTAAAGTGTTCTGTTCATTAATTCAACAAATATTTATTGAGTAAATACTACATGCCTGGTACTAGTCAAGGAATACAGTAGTGAGCAAAATATCCTCATAAAGCTTAGATTTTAGCTTCATGCAAGGAAACCTCAAGCTAGAAGTTGGTAGAGTTTATTCTTTTGATGTGGTAAATTTTTTGGAGGGTGTCCCTTGACCATCTTTTCTGACATTTCTGTCACCAAGGAGCACTGAGCCTCATGTGAAATGTTAAGACTAGATAAAAGGGAGGGTCTGAGAAAACCTACCTCATCTACCCTTTTATACTATTAATTCTCTGATGGAAAGCTCTGTGTTTGAGTCATCCTCGTATCACTCTATGGCCTGACTAGTTTTGCACAGTATAGGCAAATACATTCTTAGACAAATACAGATAAAATGATCATTTATGGTAGTTTAGAAAAAAAAAGAAACAGAAAAAAATTCTCATTATTAAAATGGGTAAGAAAGACTACAGAGATGGGGCTTCTGGCCTTTTTTTTTTTTTTTTTTTTTTTTTTTTGGTGGTTTGATAAATACACACAAAAAAATTCTGGAAGAAAACAGACTTTATATAAAGGTTCACATATGAATTGAATTATTTGGATCCATAATCAGGTTTTCTTATTCTGAGAAGTAGTGAACTCATCACCACCAACAAAAAATATAATTCAATTTGCTTAAAAAAAAGACTTCCATATTACTTTGCAGGAGCATATTTACTGTATAATTCAGGCACACCTGCCTATTTCCCAGCTCACACACTTGAATCTTTTTTCAGAGCTGACAGGTTTTACTAAAGTTATGAGAGGAAACAAAAATTCAAATAATAAACATTAGCTATCGAATTGCTTTCTAACTGTATTAATTTTCATTATCATCATGTTTAGTAGCTATGTTTGAAAACAGAACTGCCCTGAATGGGGAAAACAAAACTAATTGGGGTTAGGTAGAGTATTTTCCTGTTGCTTCCAAAGCCTCTTCAAGCAATCCTATTTGAACATACTCCAAGTTTCTTTTTCTTCCAATTACAAATGAAAAAAAGCTAGGGTTTTTATACAGAAATATGTACAAAACATCTTACAAAATATGGCAGACAGTGGTTAATTGGTGACTTCTGATTGCAACATAGACATCTGCAATGTTTAACTGTCTGAAAAGATCATATAGGGTAATCTGTGTAATTATATTAACTTTTATATGGTTAACAAAATTTAAAATCAGTTCTGACTCATGGGAAACCCAATAAATTAACTGAGAAGGAGGACCTCTTAAATCCCTAAGTTATATTTAAAAGATAAAACTCAAACTGTCAAAGGGAGGTATAAGAACCTAGAGTCCTGAACATCTCATGTTAAAAATGTGGATGAATTTAATATATATATATTTTTATTTTTTTTTAAAGATTTTATTTATTTATTTGTCAGAGAGAGAGAGAGCGAGCACAGGCAGACAGAGTGGCAGGCAGAGGCAGAGGGAGAAGCAGGCTCCCTACAGAACAAGGAGCCCGATGTGGGACTCGATCCCAGGACACTGGGATCATGACCTGAGCCAAAGGCAGCGGCTTAACCCACTGAGCCACCCAGGCGTCCCGAATTTAATATTTTTTTATCAAAATTTTTTTTGTAAAAAAATGTTTTTTTACCAAAAATATTTCTGTAGTATGAATCAGGACCACAGTCAATTAATAACAACACCACATTTTTTCTTCTGAAGTTTTTATGAATTTCAGAATTTTCTGAAATGTCTGAAATTTTCTCCTGAAATTTCTCCTGAAATTTTATTCAGGAGAGCACCATAGAGTTCTTTATGATAAAGAAAACACAGAAAAGATTAATATCTTTACCCTGAACAAAATACAGCATCTGAGCAGCATCAATGTTATTCATTCTGAATAGAATGGAACACCTTTGTCTACAATATGAGTTTTAATCCCTTTAGCCTTGTATAAAAGTCTTTTATGATCTAACACCAGAAACTGACATACTAACATTCAAGTAAAGCTACAAATGCGATGAGTCACAAATAACCCATATATAACTTTACTGTAATTCCTGGTACTAAAAGAAACATAACATTGTCTGCTATTCTTCCTTTATAATAGAAATAGACTGTTCTACTCAACAGAAATTAAAAAATACTATTTGAATGTTTTTGTTGAGTCTTTTATTATGTTCCCAAGAAAGAACATCATATAAATCCTATCACTAAGTTTATAAAGTGAAGATAAGACTGATGCAATGCAATTTTAATAAATATTTTGTTTTTAATTTAGAAATAATTACTTATTTTATGATTCTAATTTTATTAAATTCTGTGATTAAGAGGAATATCACCAGTTAATAAGTCCATAATTCTCTCTTCCTAAAGGATTAATTACTAAAAAATAATAAGGGAGAGGAGTTACAATGGCAGAGGAATAGGGGATCCTAATATTCTCTGGTCTCTGGAATACAGCTAGATAGTTATCAAATTATATTGAACACCTACAAAATCAATTAGAGATTTGTGAAAAGAAATGCTTCAATTCTACAGATAGAAAAGTGACTACTTTTTGGAAGGTAGGAGGTGTGGAGATTTAATCTTGGGGCAGTATATCAGAGGATATGGTGGAGGGAGGGAGCCTGCTTAAGGAGGCTACTGCAAAGTATTATAAAGTGGAGTGCAAAATCAGAAATTTTAGAAGATACCTACAGTGGGGTGTGTCCCTGACTTAAAGGTGCTTGGATGGCAAAGCAGGGCAGAATCCCAGATGGGATAGTGTGGTCTCAGGATCCTTGGTGTCACAAGAAGAACAGGGATGCCTGAGTGTGGCAGAGTTCCCAGGCACAGGGGTGGGGAAGGTCTTTGAAAACAGCAAGTCCAGGTGCAGGCTTTCTTCTCTTTGTTGCCATAAACTGTGAACTGCTGCATGGTCAGGTGACCACTCTCCTGGCAGGGGCCCAGCAAAAGGCAGAAGCTGGGGAGATTCCCCCCTCCTTCCCCTGGGAGCAACAGTGTGGGTCCGTGCAGTAGGAGTCTGTAAAATTTGGAGTTCTGAAACTCAGTCATGTGCCTGAGATAAAAACACTCTGTCACATTCTGGATGAACACAGAGTTTGGACAGAAACCAGGGAAACAAGAGTGACTGACTTTTTCTGTGAGGGCTCACTAAAGAGTAGGGGTACACAAACTTTCAGCTCTGGGCCTAGAGAGTGGGGTGCTGCCATTTTCATCCTGCTCATCATTGCTGGAAGCCTTTAAGGAGCAAAACAGTGCCACGTAGTGGAATCTGGAGCCACTTACACTGAGCCCACTCCCCTAGCAAGGGAGGTGCATTTCCACAAGAACAAGGACACCTGAGAATCAGCACAAGAGGCCCATTCCCCCAAAGGACCAGCAGAACAAGCAGCTAGCACTAAGTTCCCTTGTCATAGAGAACTGCAAAGCTACAGCTCTTGGGGTAAACAGCACATAGCATTCATGTTTTTTTTTTTAAATTCTTTAGTCTTTCAGTATTATTTTTTAAGCTCTTTTCTTATTTTTTAAAATTATTTTAAAATATATATATATCTATAAATATATCTATCTATACCTATATCTTTATCTATATAAAAATTCTTTTGTTTCCTTTCATTGTATTTTATATTTGCATATACATGCAAATATATGCATGTATATGCAAATATAAAATACAATGAAAGGAAACAAAAGAATATATATATATATATATAGAAACATATATATATATAAGTATATATATGTGTAAATATATAAATTTTTCTTTCTTTCCTATTTTAGGATCAAATTTCTTTCAACAAGAAGACCAAAATACACCCAGGATCTAGTATTTTGCTTTGTTCTGTTCTGTTTCTTGTTGTTTTTTTCTGATTTATTTATTTATCTTTGTTGTTGTTGTTGTTGTTATTATCTTTTATCTTTCTTCTATTCTTTTCCAGAAACAATGATGAGATGGAGAAATTCACTCCAAAAGAAAGAACAGGAGGTAGTACTCACTGCCAGATTTCATCAATATGGATATAAGAAATGTCTGAATTAGAATTTAAAATAATGTTTATAAAGATACTAGTTGCATAGAAGCATAGAAGACAATGTTTATAAAGATACTAGTTGCATAGAAGCATAGAAGACAATAGAGTATCCCTAATTGTAGAAATTAAAAAACTAAAATCTAGTCAGGCTGAAACTAAAAATGCTGTTACCAAGATGCAGTCCCAAATGGAGGCTCTAAAAGTGAGGATAAATGAAGTAGAAGAGAGAATCAGTGATTTAGAAGATAAAATGATGAAAAACAAGGAGGCTGAAAAGAGGACAGAAAGACAACTACTGGATCTTGAAGGGAGACTTAGATTACTCAGTGATTCCATAAAGTGAAATAATATCCAGATAATAGGGTTCTCAGAATATGGAGAGGGAGAGAGGGGCAGAAGAATTATTTGAACAAAGTATGGCTGAGAACTTCCCTAATCTGGGTAAGGAAACAGGCATTAAAGTCCAGGAGGCCAAGAGAATCCCCCTCAAAATCAATAAAAATAGGACAACACCTCGACATACAATAGTGAAGCTTGCAAATTTCAAAGATAAAGAGAAAATCCTGAAAGTAGACCAGGAAAAGAGGTCCTTAACCTACAAGGATAAAACCTAATGGTTGGCAGCAGAGCTGTCCACAGAGAGCTGGCCAGCCAGAAAGGACTGGCATGATATATTTAAAGTGCTAAATGGGAAAAATATGCAGCCAAGAATACATTATCCAGCAAGGCTGTCATTCAGAATAGAAAGAGAGATAAAGAGTTCCCAGGACAAACAATAGCTAAAGCAATTTGTGAATATTAAACCAGCCTCACAAGAAATATTAAAGGGGATCCTTTGAGTGAAGAGAGAGCCCAAGAGTAACAGACCAGAAAGGACCAGATACAATCTACAGCCACAGCAACTTTACAGGTGATAGAATGGCACTAAATTCACATCTTTTAGTAATTACTCTGAATGTAAATGGACTAAAAGCTCTAATCAAAAGACATGGGGTACCAGAATAGATTTTAAAAAACCAAGACCCATAGATAGGCTGTTTACAAGAGACTAAGTTTACACCTCCAAACACCTTGAAAGTGAGGGGGTGGAGAATCATTTATCATGTCAATGAACATCCAAAAAAAAAAAAAAAAAAAGCTGGAGTAGCAATCCTTCTATCAGATGAACTAGAATTTAAACCAAAGACTGTAATAAGAGATGAAGAAAGATGCTATATCATAATAAAGAGGTCTATCCAACAAGAAGATCTAACAATTGTAAATATTTATGCTCCTACCTTGGGAACAGCCAAAAACTCTGATAATAATACAATAATAGTAGGGGACTTCAACAATCACAGCAATGGACAGATCATCTAAACAGAAGATCAACAAGGAAACAAGGGCTTTGAATATCACACTGGACAAAATGGACTTCACAGATATTCAGAGCTTTCATCTAAAGCAACAGAATACACAGTCTTCTCAAGTGAGCATGGAACGTTCTCCAGAACAGATCACATATTGGGTCACAAATCAGGTCTCAGCTGGCACAAAAAGACTGAAATTATACCATGAATATTTTCAGACCACAATATTTTAACACTTGAAGTCAACCACAAGAAAAAATTTGGAAGGACCACAAATACATGGAGGTTAAAGACCATCCCACTAAAGAATGAATGGGTCAACCAGGAAATTAAAAAGAATTTAAGAAATATACAGAAGTAAATGAAAATGAAAACATGACAGTTCAGAACCTTTGGGATGCAGCAAAGGCAGTTCTAAGAGGGAAGTATATAGCAATACGGACTTTCTCAAGAAACAACCTCAAATACACAACCTAACCTTCTACCTAAAAGTTGTTGGAGAAAGAACAGCAAATAAAGCCTAAATTCAGATGGAGAAGTGAAATAATAAAGATTAGAGCAGAAATCAATGATATAGAAATTAAAAAAAAACCCAAAAAACAGTAAAACAGATCAACAAAACTAGGAGCTGGTTCTTTGAAAGAATTAATATTGATAATCCTCTAGGCAGACTTATCAAAAAGAAAAGAGAAAGGACCCAAATAAATAAAATCATGGATGAAAAAGGAGAGATAACAACCAAAACTGAAGAAATACAACTGTAAGAGAATATTATGAGCAATTATTTGTCACCAAATTGGGCTAGCTGGGAGAAATGGATGCATTCTTAGAAACATACAAACTATCAAAACTGAAACAGGAAGAAAGAGAAAACCTGACCAGACCAAAAACCAGCAAAGAAATTTAATCAGTAATCAAAAACCTCCCAACAAACAAGAGTCCAGGGCTGGATGGCCTTCCCATGGAATTCTACCAAACATTTACAGAGAATCAATACCTATTCTTCTGAGAATTTTTACTATGTTGATGATATACTGCTGATAATACCTGTTGATAGTACATGGAAAATAGAGTGTCTAGATGCTTTCATAAGATATATGAGTGCTTAATGATGGGGAATATATTCCCATGGAAGTTAAGGGGCCTGACACTTGGAAAATTTTTGTGTGTCCTTTCATCTAGAGCATACAGAATATCCTTATCCGAAGGAAAAAACAAATTACAGGTGGCTGGCAGATAAACTGTAACTATAAATAAACTAAGGATAAATTTGACTCACTGAAAACAACATCATAGATAATTTTAAAGAATTTGCATCTTTTTATGTATTGTTTTATTTCAACTGAAGTAATATATCCAAATTATTTATTTTATAGAAATTTTTTCCTTTTAATTTCCTGATCAATTCTGGAATCATTTTCCTTATTCTGGAAGTACTTCTTTTCCAAGTTGCTTTCATGAGTATTTCCTGCTCATAACCCTCTTTTTTTTTTTCCTGAAGATATGTTTACTTGGACCAAATTGTTCAATGCAAGTTTAGCTGTGCAAGCATTTGTATATTGACATTTAGTTTACCTCTGCAATTTGAAGGCATTATTTCTCTTAGTTGGATTCCACTTTTGCTATTTTAAAATAGTTAGAAATATGTTAGAATAATTAGGTATGCTATACCTTCTCTTTCCAGTCATCATATTTTTTAACTTCTCTTGCATTTTTGCATTGTCAGTGTTAAAATATTCAGATCTAACTTCTTGTACTTAATTCTTTTCTCAGCTGTATCTAATCTGCTACTTAATTCATGTATTACATTTTCAGTGATTGTATATTTCATTTCATTGTTTGGCATTTTGTGATATACTCTCTTTGTCTTGCTTATTTTTAAATTCCCTTAAAACTTTTTTTATCACTTAAGTACAGTTGGTATTATAGCTAATTCTTTCTTAAATTTTTTTATTATTTAAATATATATAATATTATATTAGTTTCAGGTGCACAACATACTGACTTGACAATTCTGTACATTACATAATGCTTATCACAATAAGTATGGTTATGATCTGTCACCATACCAAGTTATTACAATATTATTGATTATATTCCCTATGCTATACTTTTCACTCCTGTGACTTATTTATTTTGTAACTGAAAGTCTGTATCTCTTAATTTAATTCCCTCTTGTATTTTCTTTAGCATTTTAAATGTGGTAATTTTATTTCTGTATTTAATGAATCTAATATCCAAAATCCTTAGGGTTATAATGCTGCTGTTTATTTTTTTCTACAGCTTTTGCTTGAGGTAGTCTGTTTTAGCTGGTATTCTTTTTTATTTTACAGTTATTATTTATTAATATTTATTGGTGAGAATCTATAGAGACCTAATTTATGGAATTTTGATTTGCAAAAGTGGATTTGCTTTTGCTTCTTTTCCAAATATCCTGAGGCTTTCAAATTGAGATTGCTTTATATTAATTTCTACTTTGGAATTTCTTCAACCAAATTTGCAGCATAAATCAGAACCGAGGACAGCAGGACTGTTGAAGATTCTTGGAGAGGGTGTTACTTACACGCCTGTAGCAAGAGCGGCTGAACACCAACTTTTCTTGTCTTTCTTACTTGTAGGTTCTTTTTTACCCCTACCTTTCCACTGACTTTGAAGTCCCTTAGAGGTCTAAACTTAAGGAACAGTTTTCAGTTTCAACTCTTGATTTTACCTAGACACAGAGATGTTTTCTTTGCAACTCATACTAACGTTAAAGCCCTTATCTCTTGGTACCTGAAAGCAGCAAATGTTGTGGTTCTACTATTTGTCACACATTTTTTTTTTTTTTTGTAGATCCCTTTCTGGTTTTTGGCCCTTAGTGTTTTATTTTTTTTTTAACTCTGGGAATGATTGTAAAAAGTCACCTATGCATTTAAGAGAATGCTCATTTTATTTTATTGAACATCTTAACTGATTTTTAGTAGGGCTGTTTTTCAGAATATCTCATGTGCCTCCTATTGCTGCAAATAGAAGCATAGTGTCATCATCTTTGCTATAAGTAGATTATATGAAACATCAGGAAGAGTACCATCTCACTCAATCATACTTGCTTAGAGGCCAACAGTAAAATTTCCTTGGGAGCACAGAGGAATCAAAAGCCTATTAATTTATAGAATATATATAGTTTTCTTCTCTAGTATTTCTCATGTATATATATATTCATGAATGCATGCGCACATATAAAAGCAAAAGAAAACAAACAGAACAAAATAGGAACCACAAGTTAAACAAGGAAAAAAAAAGATATTTTGTATTATTTGTTATACCTTTTATCTCCAAAAATATGAAAAAATACCCTTTGTAGATAATTCTAGAGTTAAATATGTAGTATAATGTTATTCTCAATGTTTTATAAATAATGACTGTTTAAACTGAATATTGAATTCCTAAGGATTTCAAAAGTGTGGATAGAGTATGTAGAGATTTACTAGGAAAACCCTGGAAGCAAACTGCAAATTATTGAAAAGCAAGTAGCTATCACTTCAAGGGTGAATGAAAGTAGACTCCTCCTATTATTAAAATGATGAATTTGGTAATAACACTGCTAATTCATAGAAATATCTTAAATTGCAATTTAAGAAACTCTTTCTATATGGCAAAGCCAAGGCAACTGACCTGCCAATCAGAAGCTATTAGTTATAGCAAATACTTCTTTAATTTCTTCATTAAAAATAGCCATTGCTTGTGATAAACTATAGTTTCATGAAAAATATGTTTCATATACATTTACTACATCAAGTACTAATATAAGCATGGATTTAATATGTTTTATCTTTAGAACAGTAGACTATAAGCTATAAAGAAGAATCTAAAGTTGTACATAATGATTTTTAAAATATAAAAATTCCTGCATATTTGAATCACATTATTATGGTTATCATAAGGATTACTTTGGGGACTGCAAAAACAAAATCACCAAACTGAAGTAATATTAATTTAGTATTATAATTTGATATTTATTAAAGTGAATTCACATAATTAGAGATAAGTTCTCTTTTTTAGTCCTCAACATACACCTTTCAGAAATCAAAATCTCTTTTCTTGCATAGATTTCAAATATCCATAGTGATTTTTTTTTTCAATCTATTTTTTACTGGGTTAGGAGAGGACAATGCATTCACATGTAATTTAAAAATCCCTGTCTAACAGACAAATTTGAAATATGGTACGGGAGAGAGGGAATATTTTAGAGAAAAAAAGTGACCTAGATGATGCCAGACTTCAAAATAGTTTGAAGCTTGGGTGACAGAGCAGGGTGGTTTGGATCAATCTCCTGGAAGCAGAATACAATGAAAGATGGTGGTCAAGAAAGAAGAATCTTTCCCACCCTACAGAAAATTGTGAACTAGGTGAATAGTTTATCAGTAAACAAAAACACAAGGCTATAACCGAACATGAATATTATATTATTTTTAAAAATCATGTAGTAAATCATTTAAAACTCTTAACTGGGATAAGGAAATTTAAACACTTGTTCATTTAAAAAAAATTTTTTTTTATATATTAGTATCCATTATTGATAGGTTTTTTTTTTTTTTTAAATCAACATTTCTCAAGGCACAGGGAGCTCCAAGATGCATCAGATGTTGATCCTTAATTCAATGAGTTTCAACTCTGAGAAAATTAGTCAATTAATTATTTCATTCAACAAATAATGAGCTTATTACATCACCAGAAAGAGATAAGAGCAAGAGAAAGGGAAACAATGGAAGAGCCTGCTAAGTACACTGAGAAAAGTCTAGAGTTCAGTTGGCTAAGAGCACAGGCTGTGGTGAAGGGGAATAACAGAAAATAGGCTTGGAGAGTAGGAGGAGGATCATTAGAGGGCTGGCACGCCAAAATAAAGAGACCAAACTTCATTCTGTAGCCAGAGACATTAAACCTTTATGAGCAGAGAAGCAGCAAAATTAGAACTGTCCTTCAGGAATACTAAGCTCCCAGCAATGTACAGAGAACTTGAATTAAGAAGAGTAAAAAGTTGTGAATTTAGATTAAAAAGTTGTAACAACAGTTCAGGTGGTGAAAGTAAGAATCAAATCAAGGATGCTGGCAACAGCAAAAGAGAGGGGGGAATAGATGGGAAGGACTTTCCTAACTAGAAGGAACAGGACTTGACAATGAGTAGACTGTGGGTTAAGGTCAAATAAGAACTTGATGTTTTCAAGGCTGAGTGGCCTGGGTAATGGAGGCAAGGAGGAAACCCCGGAGATGAGGAGTTTAGCAGTCGGAGGTTGATAAAGCTAGTCTGAGTGTGTAGTGCAAATGGAGTATGTATGTAGAAGTAACCAGCCGATGACTGAAGTCACATGTATGCCCCCACACACGTACATACATGCATGCGCAATAATACAGAGAAGAAAACAAGACACTGCTCTAATTTCCTGCTTTAGCAATTTATTAAAACCTTTCCTCAGGTTGTAGGTACATTATAAATGGGGATGAACTGAATTTAGTGATAACCAGTTGACTCTGTTTACCCTTTTGGGGATCTCTTAATACAGTAGGCAAATTCAAAGCCTCTGGTTTTTACAAGAGCTTAGTAGCCAGCCATCAATTTCTATTCTTTCAAAAAATAGTTATAAGTCTCCAAAACGTGCAGATGTTCTGGGTAAAACTCAATCATCTCTCTTCCACAAAGTTGTGGGTTATTTTTTCTCTTTAAAGAAAAATGCTATAGTTTCTAAATGGTTTTTAGTCCATAACATTTCCACTAGTCTCATTCTGTTTTAACATTGTCACACAGGGGTGCCTGGGTGGCTCAGTCAGTTAAGTGTCTGACTCTTGCTTTTGGTTCAGGTCATGATCTTGGGGTCCTGGATTGAGCCCTGAGAAGGGCTCCACATTCAGTGAGTGGTCTGCTTGAGATTTTCTCTCTTCCTCTCCCTCTGGCCCTCTCCCCACATTCTCTCACACACACACACACACTCTCTCTCACAAATAAATAAATAGATTTTTAAACAAAACAAAAAAACCCAAAACATTGTCACACTGGTTAGTTTTGGTAGTCATGACCATCAACAGTTCATTTTTTTTTTAAAGATTTTATTTATTTATTTGACAGAGAGAAATCACAAGTAGGCAGAGAGGCAGGCAGAGAGAGAGGAGGAAGCAGGCTCCCTGTTGAGCAGAAAGCCCGATGTGGGGCTCGAACCCAGGACCTGGGATCATGACCTGAGCCGAAGGCAGCGGCTTAACCCACTGAGCCACCCAGGCGCCCCGACAGTTCATTTTTTTAAGTCATTCTATGTATAAGCTATATATATTGCCCATTATTCATTTTATAAGCTTATATAGAAAAATATGCTAAACATCTATATTCAGTTCACCAATACAGATAATTTGAGATAGACAGTAAATGGACTGGGTGGGGGAGTTTCAGGGGAGTAGAGAACCAGAGGAAAAGAGAAGAAGAGGGGAGGGGAAAGGATGAAAAAGGAATGGGGTAGAGAGGGGAGGAGAGGAGAATATGAAGAATCAGAATCACCTTTTAATACTGGCTAGCTTTTATTGAGAATTACTACATGCCAGGCAATGGTTTCAAAAGTACTATTATTATCTGTTTTTTTTTTTTTAAGGTAAGACAGCCGAGACCTTTAAGTCTCTTTAAAAGGAAAGCAATTTTCTGAATGTTGCACAGTTAGAAATATCTGCCTTTGAGGACTGACTGTGCTACTTATTAATTCTAAAACTGAATCTTTTAAACATACTGCCTGACTCTCAAAAGGTTATGGAAGACTGATTGCCAGAGGGTTCTATCCTTGACTGCCATGTTTCCCATCTTCCACCTGATTTCTTTTCGTCAGTAACTCTATAGCCTGGAAGACCCTGTCCCTTGAACCTCATCATCCCTGTGCCATAACTTCCATACTATTCTAACAATAATAATGTCTAATATGTTTTTAGCTCTCACTTAGTGTGAGAACTGTGCTTAGAACTATTTTTACTTGGGTAATCTGCTTCAGTCCTCAATAAAACCCTATAATTATCCCCCTTTGCAAATGAGGAATCAGCAACTTGGAGAGGTTAAGTAACTTGCACAAGGTCACACCACTAGAAAATGTCAACGTAGACCTTGTTAAGTTCAGAGGCCCTTTTCTTAATCTCTAAAACATACAGAATACATATTACTGCCATTGCATTCAGCAAAGAGCCCTTACACTGGCCCTTTTATGTATGTGGTTAATAAACTGTGGTTTTGTACTTTCCCAGTTTTGAACACACAGTTGCTATCTCTGTAAACACTGCCCATTTGACTGGCATTATTATATCTTTCTTATTCAACTTTAAACCTGTGACACAGGCGTAAAGTACTTTTTTTCTCCTGACCCTAATACTACCTGGCACTTAATTATGCAAAGTCTCTCACTTTCTTCAACCTTCCTTTACTCTTCACTATTCAATCCTTGTCCCATTCATTCATTGGCCTCTCCTATCATTCCTTCATTTCTTCAATAACTTATAGAAGCATTTTTAAGAATTAGATATCTACATAATATGAAAATAATTTTTAGTCTACTATGAACATTCTGAGATCAGTAATGTAATATCAATTACACAATTAGGAAGTTATCTGAAGCACTGAAAATAATCACAAATTTTGGAAAAATTAAAGAAAAAATTACTACATATAGTAAATAATTATGACAATAACTACATGAGCATACTATTTCATTAGTTGAAATGCCTCAAATGCAGTAAGAACTTGGACAAATGAAGGTCAAAATCCAAAGATAAGCCTGAAAAGGCTCAGTAGTTTAGTTCAATAAGCTCAAAAGTGGAGAAAAGTACATTAGAAAGTCCATGAATTGCTGCCACTTATGTGCCTGGTCTTTTTATCTGTGGCCCATATGACAGCACAGACTAATTCAGTGAAACTGCTTTGATTCTGGCTAAGAACTATGAGTAGAAAAACACTTGAATATATGGGAAATTGTTGGGTTCAAGTGTGGGGCAAGCAATTGGTATGAAAATAAGAGAAAGTTTAAAAGTTCATATTGTAAACCAATTTTCCCTCTCCTATTAAAAACTAGTGGGATAGAAAACTGCTTCCAAAGAAGCCTCTTTGAAATCACAGCTAGAGACTGCAAACATACTGTTTAGTTGGTAGGCTCACTCTGTCTTCTTTCTATAGCTGAATATAGATTTCTGTTGGATTAAAGATAAAAATACATCATAAAGGGCTACACAGTGTGAACCTGGTGATTAATAGTATTTTTTTGCACA
Source organism: Lutra lutra (assembly GCF_902655055.1). Lineage (NCBI taxonomy): Eukaryota > Metazoa > Chordata > Mammalia > Carnivora > Mustelidae > Lutra > Lutra lutra. Next base: position 45,721,355 of record NC_062283.1, on the reverse strand, counting down.
TAGAATCTCAAGAATCTTTTTCAAAAAGAAATAAGCATGGAGGAAACATAAAGGCTTTCTCACTCCTTTCTTCTTCTACACTTCACCTCACATAAATAACACAGGCAAGGGGATAAAGAATGAAGTAGAATATTAAATATCTCTATCTACATACTTAGACATACTCTTAGATTACTCCACATTGACCTTTGATGAATGTCAGATTTCTTCTGTCAGGCACTGAGTGAATGGTGTGTGCTATGTATAATAACCACTGGTGGGCGACTGTGTGTGTGTGTGTGTGTGTGTGTGTGCGTGCGCATGTGCAGATCAGGAATCAGCTTTGAATATACAATTTTTGCTACTTAATGAGACATCCAGGTGAGGATGTCTATAGGATATTTATTGACTAGTTGGGCCTGAATTTCAGAGGTATGGTCTATTCTGAAGATATAAATTTTGCAAGTAAAGCAATATTGCTAGTTGAAGGTGAACAATGGGAATGGAAGAGATTTATTAGGGAAAATGAGCAGATGAAGAAGAAAGTGAAGTTTAAAATCAAGAAGGAACTGTGAAAAGTGAGATTAAATAGTAGAGAAGACCAAAAAAAGACAGCTGAAGTGGCATGCATCACAAGGGAGCGTGGCACTAGAGAAGCCAAAAAAAAAAAAAAAAAAAAAAAGCCTTTTAGTAACAGTAATTGTATAAAAAGCTGCTAGATCAGCCTATATTATGGCAGGAAGCAAGGAATTAGAAGTACCAAGTTAGAACCACTAAATGAATGTTTTCTTTGAGGAAGGGAAAAGACTTATAGGGCAGTAGCTGCACAGTAATGGGATTCTTAGGAGGATTTTATTAAATGGGAAAGAGTAAAGTAGTTTAAATGCTATTGAGAGGGTCTAGTGAAATGGAAGGAAATTGAAGATACAGGAGAGTGAATATTTCATAGTTTCTATAAAGGAGAAAAGGAATAAAATCTGCATCCTTTAGGGTTCTTAGTTGCAAAAAGCAAAATTCACTGTCATCGGTGTAATAAGCAGAATTAAAGAATTACACCTAATTGGTAAGAAGCTCTATCATATGTGTAGCCTACTTGTAAGCCAGGTAGACGTGTGAGTCACGTGTCACGCTCCAGAGGCAGGTCTTGTAACATGGGATTTTATAAAATATAGAAAAGGTAATAAAAAAGATGGACACCCACAATATGAGAAATATCTATCACAAGTGCCAATGCATGGGTGGAAGAATTGGCCTTAGTTAGTAGCTTAGAAATTTCCTCTATAGTAATAAAGAAAAGAACGAACTAATGAGTGATGATCCAGAAGTCAATTTTGAGAGATGCCATGTGAGGGCAATAATTTTTCTCAGAAAAGTAGGACACAAATTCATCCTCTGAGACAGAAGAGAACAGTGAAGTCATGAAGTTTGAGAATGTGGAGAAGATTTAAAATAGTCACTGTAGAGATTGGGGAAGAAAGTTGAAAAAACCAGATATAATACTTATGAACTATGGAGAAGGTTCAGGTAGTTTTCTGGCCATGAATTTATGGTGGGTATCAATTTTTCAAACTAGATAATTTTATTTTTGAATAATAATCAGAGGCCTGGGTGACAACATGGAGGGAACAGATAAGCAGGCTTATCAAGATTTGAATTCTGCTTAAGAGTCCTATGAAATAGTAGAGAAGAATGGGGAGTTAAAGATACTACAAAGATATCTATTACAGATCTATAAATGACAAATGAGTTCTCATAGCCAAATACTCCATTGGCTAACGTTATAGCATGAAAAATTAAGTGTACTTGAGCCATTAGTATCTTCACATAAGGACCCATATTTATTTCTATTATATGTTCTGTAAGATTTGAGTAGGCCTATTATACCAGCCTGTCAAGATTTTTTGGCTTTGATTCCATCATACCTCATATTCACTTTTCTTCTAGGCTTTGTTTCACCTCGAAATCTGATAAACAGACTACATCTCCATCTAACTGATGGAAAAGTTGAAGAGAGCAGGGCAAATTATATGGCTCTATAATATGTTATAAAGAGATTAGCCCAAATGCTTAGATATGTGGATTTTAGTAATCTTCTCAGTGACAGAATCATAGAATTTTATAGCTGTCCCACCCTCTACTGTCTCCCCCAATTCTTTCACAGCTGAGTAAGTTGATGCTTAAGGAGGTTAAGTGATTTTTTCCAAAGTAATCAATTAAGTGGTAAAAGTTCAGTATCAGAACTTAGTTTTCTTTTTTTTTTTTTTAAAGATTTTATTTATTTATTTGACAGACAGAGATCACAAGTAGGCAGAGAGGCAGGCAGAGAGAGAGGAGGAAGCAGGCTCCCCGCTGAGCAGAGAGCCCGATGCGGGGCTCGATCCCAGGACCCTGGGATCATGACCTGAGCTGAAGGCAGAGGCTTTAACCCACTGAGCCACCCAGGCGCCCCAGAACTTAGTTTTCTGACAGCTAACTGTAGGATTGGTAGCTCTTTACACATTATTTCTCCATTCCTTTATACGAATCAGAGGCTTTCCATATTCAAAGTTTTTCTACATAGTAATTCTTTAAATATCTATTAAAGAACATAGAATAAGATTATTATGTTTTCAGGCCAATTGATTCTTCTCTTTTTAACAATTCTTTTTGTTACAACCATTACTATGAATGAGGTCTCAGGGAGAGTGTTATATTCACATCATCTGTCCAAGACCAGTGTCAGGATATAAATACTGCACTGGCATCATGGCAATGCAAATGAAAATTAAGCTGTATTTTGAGTTCTGCAATTATAAAGCAATTTTTGATTCTGTCTATTCCTTGAGGCTATATTGATTGGAAACTGGAAACTGTCTTTGTAGCTATTGGCTGATCAAACAAAAAAATAAATAGTTGCTCAAGAACCACCATCCAAACTGTAATATAATACACAAAATATATCTGGAAATATTTTCCAATCTGTAAGCTTTATTATACATAGCCTTATACCAAGCTATAAGCTTTTATAAGAGTAAGTCTCTTTTTCATTGGGAACAAATAAGAATTTAGACTTAAGAATGTTTTCACACTCATTTAATCACTGTAGAACTATAGCATAGGCTTTAAAAGCCATGTTGGGGTTTGAATTTCAGATCTGTCATCATTTAATAGTTGTTGCAGTCAGTATTATATAGTCTCTTTAGCTTCAGTTCACTCACATGTAAAATGGGCAATGTACTATCTGCTTCATTAGGCTGTGAGAAGTAAATAACCATGATATTTGTAGGCTAAGGAATGAGCTCTATTTTGTAGTATTCACTCAGTAAATGGGAGATATAATTTTTGAGTTCCTAGAGTAAGAAAAATGGAGAAAAAAAAGTTCTACACATGCAATCTGTTCTCTTTGGATGAAGTTAGTTTCAGAGATAAATTTCACCATAGTAAGCATCTATAGATACAAAAGATAGAATTTTGGTATTTTTACTTGAATTATAAAATGTTATAATGACTATGTTCACTTGTAATCAACTACTAATTGTGAAGATAGTTTCTCATAGTCTTATTTTTATATAAGCCATATAAAATTTATGAAAATGGCTATAAAATTGCTAACATTAATCTACATCAAGATTTGGCAAGCTGGTCAAATCAGAATGCTTCCTGTTTTTGTAAGTAAAATTTTATTGGAGCCAGGCCCATTCATTTATATATTGTCAATGTCAGTTTTCATGGTAGAGTGGCAAAGCTGAATAGTTGTGACATGGCTTGTATGGTCTGCAAAGCCTAAAATATTTACTTCCTGGCCCTTTACATAAAAGGTTTTCTGACTCCTGTTCTACTTGACTAAAATCTTTAAGGCTGTGAGGAAAGAAAGTGTAAATACTTCAAAAATTTTTCTATAAGATACTGTAAGCTAGATTTGGAAAAATATTGATGTAACGTGTAAAATTCTGCACTTTACCAGAAGAGCTATTGTGATTTTGGAAGCTTTCCCTGGTCTCTTTTTTAAACTTCTGCTATTACGAATTTTTTCTAAAAAAAAAAAAATTTCTAGTGTTTCTTGTTATTTTTATTAGTTTCATTCTCCACCAGCATTTCTAAATTTAAAAAATACTATCCCAATATTTAAACACTAACTTTTCCCTCATAAAATACTTCTTATAAGCCTGAAAACTTTTGTAGATTTATTATAAAAAGGATCTTACATAATAAAAAAATAGGCAATGGGATAGAAATCACTTGTTTAACAAATGCTTAACATGCATATTTTATCAAGTGACAGAATTATCTTGATTAAGATATGTTTTAAATAATCACCATACCATGTGCATATTCTATTCATTGAATTTTATTTTTCATATGATTTATAGAATTTATTTTTATGTTGCAGGATTGGTTTTCCTTAGTAATTCAAACTAAATTCCCATGTACAGAAGAAATGTGAAAAAAATAATGACTTGGGCTTTTCATCCATATAATGCTAAAATCTTATTTTAAGACTGTTTTCCTTGAAGTAACTATTTTATTAGGTATGTTTACATAATATAAAAATAATTAGTTTAATCAGAAAACATTATCAACAAAATTAGAATAATTTTGGCTTGTGATAGATAAACTACTTGATTGATTGAATTTTCTGCATTTTCTTGATGGCCATTTTGATACCACATAACTATAATCCCTGGAAGTCATACACAGAAATGCTACCAAGACTATCAGTTTGCTAGGTCACATTCCTTTTAACTCACGGAAGAATATGGAGATAATACAATAAGAACATGGGACCTAATTTTGCCAAACAAACACTTGAGCGTGTTAATTCTAAGTAAAGTTTCATTAAATTGTACCTAATAAACAATTATTAAGTTCATACCCATGCCAGTAACTGGAAATGCAAAAACACTTTCTCTGCAGAAATTCATAATACAGTAAAGCTTACTATAGCAAAGGATATAGACATAGGGATAACTTGCTATCCATATTTTTATTTCTAAGGGAAGGGGTTGCACAGAAATAAAACTGATTATAAAGGGTAGAGGTAGAGGGCACAGCATAAGCAAAGCAGCAGACGTGTGTGGAAATGTGTGGGCTAATTGACTCTACAGTCCTGCATTCAAACCATCTCAGACTATTTTCTTATTTTCCATGGTAGTTTCACAGCTTTTCTTTCTGGACCATTACAAAATTGACCTTTTTTTCCATGGTGAACTTTTTAATGCCAAATTTACTTTGAACTCAGTTTCCACAAAACATTTAACAAAATAAAAATCTCGTTAATGTTTCAACATTATATTTGGGCCTAAGAAAATTTATTGTTATCAATATGTGCATCATTTTTTAAAACTTCTATCTTCTAAGACAACAAAGCAAGTAAGAACCAAAAGAACAACAATCAAACTCTTACTAATAATGCTTTTTTCAAACTACTTTTTGAGATCTTCCTTTAAGTTATAGTGAAATCAGATAAAAGGTCATAGTGAAGTAAAAGATAATACAAATCAAAATTCTTTAGAAATGTTATATCACTGGCACTAAAACATTACTTCCTGATGAGTTTCTTTAAGTCTTTGTATGGAAACTGGTACTTATTTTCAATCTAGAAATAGAAATAGGATTCAGGAGGATGCATAATAATGATACCAAGGCAGCAATTATCACATATTATTGTGTGGAAAGTACAGATAGGCATTTTGTAATATTTAGTCATCTACCTTTATGAGCATATACAATTTCCATTGTTGCACAATAAACTACCACAGATCTAGTGACTTCAAACAAGACAAATGTATTCCTTCACAATTTCCTTTACCTGGGTCGTCGTCTTCGAGTTTCTTTAGAATGAAATCAAAGTGTGGGCAGGGGCTGTCAGCTTATTTGAGGTTCAGGGTCCTTTTCCAAGCTCCCTGGTTATTGGAAAATTCCTTCCTTTTAGGAAGTAGTTGTAACATCCTTTTTTTCTTACTGGCTACCCCTGAAGGACTGCTCTCAGTTCCTAGAGACCACCTGCAGTTCATGTGGCCCCCATGTGATAAGCAGATCACAACACAGATGTCTGCTTGCTGCCAGACCTGGGGGTGCATTTCTCCAGCTTCTCCCTTTAGTCAATTAACATAATCATGGGTGATAATGCCATCACTTTTTTGCCTTAACATAACCTTATCACAAAATGACCATCTTATATTTACAGATTCCATTCACACTCAAGGGAAGGGAATCACACAGGGCAGGGACACAAGGGACAGAAATCTTGGGAACCACCTTAAAATTCTGCCCACCACAGTGATATACATATTATTTCCATTATGGATTAGGAATTTAGGATTTAGAAAGGTTTTATTGACTTGCCTAAATTTATACTGCTAAATTGTGGCAGGGCTAACAGCTATCTCATTTAAAAGACAGGGCTCATAACCATTATGTTTAGCATCCTCTTTAGGCCTAATGGTACAGTAATAAAATTTTCCTTAATACAGTTAATCCACTTTTTTAGTTTCTATTCCCAAGTCTGTACAGAAGATTTTCAAGTTTATATCTCTAATCCTGATGCCTTTTTTGAGCTATAGACCCTTATCACTTAACATTTTCTGTGATTTTATAATTTTATGACCTAGTTCCAATTTGACTCATCTAAAACCAATTTCAAAAAATTACCCCTCCTAAAGTCCCAATTTCTATTAGGTGCTTCACTATTTTTCTTGTATTACCATCTTTGTACCTCCCTCTACTTTGCTGCACTGTAGACTAATCAAAGGCTAATATCTAAGTACCTATCACCACAAAGTTCACCTGTGGACAGGAATCAGATAATGCCTGTTTTTGTTTGGCAGTCAGGGTTAGACAGTAACCAATTCTTTCATTTCTTAATTTGAAATATGAAATTTGATATCCACCTGCCAGGTTTCATTCTCATGGGCATCATATTTAGTAATGATAATGTGCAATTTGCCCTTTTTGGGGGGTAATCATCCTTTTATAGTCATTTAGTAAATATATTAGCTGTTTCTAAATGCTGTAAGCATACATAACTTTTATCTTGCCTGAGGTAGCATTTCAATGAATTTAATTTACTTAAAGAAACAGAATCCAATAGTAAAAAAATTAATACATAAAAACAAATTATAGAAATGGTGCCAATAATATGAGATTAGAAATCAAATTTTAGAATTAAATTACTATTAAATATACAGTACCCATTTTCATTACATAAGCATTCCCCCCAGAAGAAAGCTATGTTTTTAAAAACATGGCTTATGGATATAAATTAGTGAACTAATGCCTTAGTTACATAGTTCTAAATTTCTGGGAACCGGCAAGGACTTTCTGAGTTCGAATATATGAATAATTACTTCTAATATGCATAAGCATTTTATGACACTAAGGAAGAACATTGGAGAGTGGCTATGATTGTGGAGCCTGAAGTCAGACTGCCTGAGTTTTCATCTCAATGTCTCCAGTTATACTGTTTGTGTGACCTTGGATAACATACTTAAGCTCTTCTCTGTCTTGGTTTTCATTTTTCCTAAATAATAATAATAATAATGGCACCTAACTCATAGCTATGTTAGAAGACTGAAAGGAATTAATATTTGTAGAATTCAGGAACTTGTCTGGTCCTTTGTAGTCAGTATATAAACTAACAAGTAAATCAGGAGAATATTTTGGATATTTTAAGACTAATTCTTCCTAGACTATGCAAATATAGTTCTAGTTTAGGGATTTTCAAAAATAGCCATTTAAGGCTTGACCAGAGGTAAGATGGCAGAGGAGTAAGGTGACACAAAGATTGCCTCCTCTCTGAAACACAGCTAGATAAATATCAAATCATTCTGAACACCCAAGAAATCGATTGGAAATTTTAGAGAACAAAGCTGCATGTCTACAAACTGGAAAAATGACTTTCAGAAGATGGAGGAATTCACCCCCCCAAAAAAAGAAGAGGAAGAAATGATGGCCAGAAATGTAATCAATACAGATATAAGGAAAGTGTCTCAACTAGAATTTAAAACAACAATTATAAGAATACCAGCTGGGCTTGAAAAAAGCATAAGACACTAGAGAATCTCTCTTTTTAAAAGATTTTATTTATTTATTTGAGAGAGTGAGATAGAGAGCGAAAGTGAGTGAGAGTAACCCCAAGTTTCACTACAAATGAGAGAGCACATAAGTGGGGGGTGGAGGGTAGAGGGAAAGGGAGAAAGAGACTCCCCACTGAAAAGGGAGTCTGATGTGGGGCTTAATCACGGGACCCTGTGATCATGACCTTAGCTGAAGACAGATGTTTAACCAATTAAGCCACCCATGGACCCTGACACTGGAGATATGAATATCTTATGGCAAAGATAAAGGAACTAAAATAAGTCAGGCTGGAATTAAAAATGCTGTAACTGAGATGCAAACCTGAATGGATGCCATAAAAACGAGGATGGACAAAGCAGAGGAATGAATCAGTGATACAGAAGATAAAATTATGGAAAATAATGAAGATAAAAAGAAAGAAACAATAGTAAAGGGTCAAGAAGATAGACTTAGGGAAAACAGTGACTTATTAAAACAGAATAATGGTTGTACCATAGGAGTCACGGAAGATAAAGAACGAGAAAGAGGGGCAGAAGGTTTATCTGAGCAAATTATAACTGAAAACTTCCCTAATCTGGGGAAGGACACACACATCAAAATCCAAGAAACACAGAAAACTTCCACTAAATTTAAAAAAAGCCAACCATTGCCAAGGCATTTCATAGTCAAATTCACAAAATACACAGACAAGGAAAGAATTCTGAAAGCAGCAAGGGAAAAAGTCCTTAACCTCCAATTGAAGGCAGATCAGGTTTGTAGCACATCTGTCTACATAAACTTGGCAGGTGGCAGAATATATCCAACATGCTGAATGGGAAAAATATGCAGTGAAGAATACATTATCCAGGAAGGCTGTCATTCAGAATAGAAGGCGGGATAAAGAGTTTCCTAGACAAACACAAGCTAAAGGAATTAGTGACCTCTAAATAAGCCCTGAAAGAAACATTAAGGAGGAGGAGAAAGAAAAATTAAGGAGGACCCTGAGTGGGGAAAAAAGACCAAAAGCATCAAAGACTAGAAAGGACCAGAGAACTTCACCAGAAACACCAACACTATAGATATCACAATTACATTAAATTCATATCTTTTAATAATCACTCTGAATGTAAATGTACTAACTGTTCCAATCAAAAGACATAGGGTATCAGAATGGATAAAAGAAAGCAAGATAAATCTATATGCTACCTATAAGAGACTCATTTTAGACCTGAAGACACACCTTCTGATTGAAAGTGAGGGGATGGAGAACAATTTATCATACTAATGGATGTCAAAAGAAAGCTAGAGTAGCCGTACTTATATTAGACAAACTAGATTTTAAAACAAAAGACTTTAACAAGAGTTGAAGAAGGGTATTATAACATAATTAAGGGGTCTATCCATCATGAAGATTTAACAATTGTAAATATTTATGTCCCCAACTTGGGAGCACCCAAATATATAAATCAATTAAAAATAAACATAAACTCATGGATAATAATACAGTAACAGTAGAGGACTTTAATACCCCACTCACAGCAACAGACAGATCATCTAAGCAGAAGAGTAATAAGAAAACAAGGGCTTTGAATGACACATTGGATCAGATGAATTTAACATATATTCAGAACATTTCATCCTAAAGCAGCAGAATAAATATCCTTTTTGAGTGCATACAGAAAGCTCCAGAATAGATCACATCCGGGGTAACAAACCAGCCCTCAACAACACTTAGATCATACAAGAAACACTTAGATCATACTAAGAAACACTTAGATCATACAATACCTATTTTCAGACACAATGCTATGAAACTTGAAGTCAACCACAAGACAAAATTTGGAAGGACCACAAATACATGGAGGTTAAGGAACATCCTACTAAAGAATGGAGGGTTAATCAGGAAAGTAAAAAAAGAAAAAAAAAGTACATGGAAGCAAATGAAGATGAGAACATGACAGTCTAAAACCTTTGGGATGTGGCAAAGGCAAGTCCTAAGAAGGAAGCATATTGCAATACAGGCCTTCCTCAAGAAGCAAGAAAAGCCTAACTGTACACCAAAGGGAACTAGGAATGGAACAGCAAATAAAAACTAAACTCAGCAAAAAAGGGGAAATAATTAAGACCAGAGAAGGAATAAATGATATAGAAATGAAACCAAACCAAACCAGTAGAACAGATCAATTAAACTAAGAGCTGGTTCTTTCAAAGAATTAATAAAATTGTTCACTCCCTAGTCAGATTTATCAAGAATAAAAGAGAAAGAACCAAAATAGATAAAATTACAAATGAAAGAGAAGCAATCACAACCAACACCACAGAGATACAAACAATTATGAGATAATACTCTTAAAAATTATATGCCAATGAACTGGGCTATCTGGAAGACATGGATAAATTCCTAGAAATGTACAAACTACCAAAACTGAAACAGCAAGAAACAGAAAATTTGAACAGACCCATAACAAACAAAGAAATTGAATCAACAATAAAAAATTTCCCAACAAACAAAAGTCCTGGGCCAGAATTTGGGAGAATTCTACCAGAAATTTAAAGAAGAGCTAATACCTATTCTTTTCAAATTGTTTCTTTAAACAGAAATGGAAGGAAACTTCTAAACTCATTCTAGAAGGCTATTATTACCTTGATTCCAAAACCAGTCACAGGCTGCACTAAAAAGGAGAATTACAGGCCAATATCCCTGATGAACACGAATGCAACATTTCTTAATAAAATACTAGCAAATCAATTCTATAATACATTAAAAGCATTATTCACCATGATCAAGTGGGATTTATTCCTGTGTTGCAGGTGTGATTCAATACTCTGAAATCAATCAATGTGATATACCACATTAAGAAAAGGAATAAGGAAAAGGAAAAGGATAAGAACCATATGATCTTGTCAGTAGTTGCAGAAAAAGCATTTGTCAAACTCCAGCATCCATTCTTGATAACAGCCCTCAACAAAATAGGGATATATGAAACATCCTTAACATCATAAAGGCCATATACGAAAGACCTACAGCTATTATTATTCTTAATGGGGAAAAATTGAGAATGTTACCGCTATGGTCAGGAACAAAATAAGGATGTCCGCTCTCACCATTACTACTTAAGATAGTACTGGAAGTCTTAGCCTTAGCAATCAGACAACAAAAAGGAAATAAAGGCATCCAAATCAGCAAGGAAAAAGTCAAACTTTCACTATTTGCAGAAGACATGATACTTTATGTAGAAAATCCAAAACTGCACCAAAAAATGGCTAGAACTAATACATGAATTCAGGATAGTTGCAGGATATATAATCAATGTGCAGAAATATGTTGCATTTCTATACATTAATAACAAATTAGAAGACAAAGAAATCCAAGAATTGATCCCATTTGCAACTGCACCAGAAACAATAAGATACCTAAGAATAGGGGCGCCTGGGTGGCTCAGTGGGTTAAGCCGCTGCCTTCGGCTCAGGTCATGATCCCAGGTCCTGGGTTCTAGCCCCACATCGGGCTTTCTGCTCAGCAGGGAGCCTGCTTCCTCCTCTCTCTCTGCCTGCCTCTCTGCCTACTTGTGATTTCTCTCTGTCGAATAAATAAATAAAATCTTTAAAAAAAAAAAAACTTTTAAGATACCTAAGAATAAATCTAACTAAAGAGGTAAAAGATCTGTACTCTGAAAACTATAGAACACTTATGAAAGAAATTGAAGTAGACACAAAGAAATGGAAAAGCATTCCATTCTCATGGATTGGAAGAACAAATATTGTTTAAATATCTTTATTACCCAAAGTCATCTACACATTTCATGCAATCCTTATCAAACTACCCCAGCATTTTTCACAGAGCTAGAACAAACAATCCTAAAATTTGTAAGGAACCACAAAAAAACCCTGAATAGCCAAGGCAAAACTGAAAAAGTTAAACAAAACTGGAGGCATCACGAATCCAGACTTTAGGCTATATTACAAAGCTGTAGTCATTAAGACAGTCTGGTACTGGCACACACACACAAAAAGACATATAGATCAATGGAACAGAATAGAGAACCCAGAAATGGGCCCACAACTCTATGGTCAACTAATCTTCAACAAGGCAGGAAAGAATATCCAATGGAAAAAAGACCGTCTCTTTAACAAATGGTGCTGGGAAAACTGGACAGCAACATAAAGAAGGTTGTTACTGGACCACTTTCTTACACTATACACAGAAATAAATTCAAAATGGATGAAAGGCCTAAATGAGACAGGAAACCATCCTACAGGAGAACACTGGCAGCAACCTCTTTGACATTGGCCATAGCAGCTTTTTACTATACATATCACTAGAGGCGAGGGAAACAGAAGCAAAAAAGAACTACTGGGACTTCATCAAAATAAAAAGCTTCTGAACACTGAAGAATACAACCAACAAAACTAAAAGGCTACCTATGGAATGGGAGAAGATATTTGTAGATGACACATCTGATAAAGGGTTAGTATCCAAAATCTATAAAGAACTTATGAAACTCAACAACAACAACAAAAAACAAATAATTCAGCTAATAAACGGGCAGAAGATAAAAATAGACACTTTTCCAAAGAAGAGATGCAGCTGGCTAACAGGCACAGGAGAAGATGCTCAATATCACTCATCATCATGGAAATACAAATCAAAATCACAATGAGATACCATCTCACACCTGTCAGAATGGCTAAAAATCAACACCACAAGAAGCAACAGGTGTTGGTGGGGATGGTCTTGCACTATTGGTCAGAGTGCAAACTGATGCAGCACTCTGGAAAACAGTGTGGGGGTTCCTCAAAAAGTTAAAAATAGAATTACCCTATGATTCAGCAATTGCACTATTAGGTATTACCAAAGAATACAAAAATACAGATTCAAAGGGGTACATACACCCTGATGTTTACAGCAGCATTATCAACAATAGCCAAACTATGCAGAGAACCCAAATGTCCATCAACTGATGAATGGATAAAGAAAATGTGATGTATATACACTGGAATATTACTCAGTCATCAAGAGGAATGAAACCTTGCCATTTGCAACAACATAGATGGAGCTAGAGTGTATTATGCTAAGTGAAATAAGTTAGAGAAAGACAAATACCATATGATCTCACTCACATGTGGAGTTTAAAAAAGAAACAGATGAACATCTGGGATGGGGGGAAAAGGACAGAGGGAAACAAACTAAGAGGCTCTTAATGATAGAGAACAAACTGAGTGTTGATGGAGGGAGGTAAGGTGGGAAAGGGCTATTAAAGAGGGCACTTATTGTGATGAACACTGGATGTTATATGTAAATGATGAGTCACTGAATTCTATGCCAGAAACCAATATCACACTGTGTGTTAATTAAAATTTAAATAAAAAATTATCCATTTAAGTGCTTTCCACTTATGATATAAAATACACTGCAAAACATTTTATTAATAATTAATTACCCAGGGCAGATAACAGAGACGTTAACAAAGCAGTTTTTAGAAATAGAGAAAACAAAGTCTCAGACTATTATGAATATCATGTTAAAATTACTATATTGTCCATTATTATTATTACTAATGTTAATTTTTCCATACCAGGTCCAACTTCCATCAGGGAACAAATTTCTTGAACTGCTTTCTCTTAGAAGATATATTTTTAAATAATTTTATCATGGTAATTAAATTTCTCTAAATAACAAGCATGAATACAGCAGCAGAAATCAAACTTATTTGTATGCAGGAAGAGAGACTATGGCACAGGAAGTGAGACACAGACTTGATCTGAACCTTTTAGCAACCTTGGGTTGGGAGAGAGACAGCTTTATCGTTCCTAACTGCCAGCTCTGTGCTTGATGTGAGTTGGAGATCTTTCAGATTAAATCAAAAGGCAAAAATTGGGTCATAAATCCTATGGAGTTCTGTTCTGGGAAATATACTAGGAAACAAAGTGAGATGGCAGAGTGAGTGTTGCCTCTAGGGCTTGGCAAAAACAAACAACAAGATATAAATACAAAATTAAAATTGATACAATTAAGTTACAAAGTGATTTCAGTCTCAAGATCCCCATTCAAAGATTGTGCCTTTGGTTTAAAAGTCACCCACAGCAAAATTCTTTAGAGTTCCCATTTCCAGGATCCACTGAAAAGTCTTTCCTTGGGCTCAGCAAGGCCATAAGGGATTTGTCAGAGCGCTCTAATTTTACAACTATTAGATAAAATGATAAGGCAGTTGGGTCACTGGAAGGCAAAACATCCAAACCGGGATTTTGCTGGCTTAAAGAAAATAAAAGTGATATATAAAATAGCAAGCCCCATGGAACAATATAAAGAAAAGTCAGGGGAAAGTGTACCGCTATAAAAGATGTTTAAAGCAAGAAATCTTATAGTGTCTTATTTTCATTTGAAAGCTGTAGCCAGGAGCAAAGATTCACTTTGTTTTGGCAGGTTAGAAATATCTCACTAGTTTTTATTTTACTCAAAATAAGTTTAAGAAATGTATTGATACTATGAGCTTCTTCCTACTCTCTCCAACCTGCTTTCCGGCCTTCCCTTATACTCAAAGGCTCCTACTGTCAACTGCTTTATCTTCTCTCAAGGGGAAAGTTTTGAAAGCAGGCTAGAAACAAATGAAAAGTAAGGTCTCCCTGACAAGTGTTAAATATATGCCTCCAAATATCCAGTGCAACATATATATTTGACCTCTGTGGGGTATGAACCAAATACTCCTTGAGTGAGTGATTTTTACACACTTGAATTTTAGCACAACCTTTGATATTGGAGTAACTATAGTTCAGTGAAAAAGAAATGTTCGTGCCATATATAATTTGAAAATACTCTAAGCTTCTCCTGGACCGTGATTTAAGAATTATTTAAACAGCTTACCATAGAGCATGGCCAACTGTTCTCTTTTGTAAGGTGTGTCTGAAAGCTGCATCAATGACTATAAATGACAAGTTTCTTGATTACTGGTATGTTAAAAGAACTCATTTTATCATGTAAATAAAACTCTTCAAATATTCAAATAGAATCAGAAATTCACATCAGCATGATATCAAAATCAGGAATTGGGAAGAGTGGGGTCATAGGAAGTGAGGACGAGGGATGTGAACAGAGAGAGTGCACTTAGTGGAATTTGGGTTTGTGATCTAGTGGATGAAAACAACTTTGTACAATGAAGGATGAGTATAAAAATTCTTTTCTTCGAGAAGTGGTTCATATTGTCTCATACTGAACAAAGACAAAATTTCTGATCTAAATCCAAATATACTTTGGAATATAATTTTTGTGGCCACTCTGCATAAACAGGATGGACTCTGACCCAAACTTTGGATCCTATGGAGAGACTAATGATAGCACACACACCAAGGAGGTAATAAAAGACTTGTTAATCATATAACAAAACTTTCTGGGGACAACAGACAGGCCTTCCAAGTTGGTATAAAATGTCTTGAGAGAGCAGGGAAGGAGACTGACTTGGTTTTTGTAGTAGTTAGTTGGTAGGGCTGAGCTGAAGTTTCCTGCATGTGAGGTTGGGCTTGAGTGGTCTGAATTTCCCATTGTTTCAAAAGAACGGAGCATCCAAGCTTTCTTTCCAGCATGCCCAGATATGGGACAGAAGGAAAAAAGATAACAGTGGGCAAAAACATCAGAAAATGCAGTCAGACTGTCACAACAACCCTATCTACACTGCCATTTATCATTCTCTCTTATTTCTTCTTAAGTCTCCTCAATATTTGAGCATTATCCATCATCTAGCATATTCTCCATGATATGTTTCTACAGTTGTTTCAAAGTGCTGCTAACGAATCACATTTTACACTTCCAATGCCTTTGAAGTCTTTTTTTCTCTGTTAGGTCAACTCTCCTCTCACTGTCCCACTCTCTGCTGACTCTTTCACATTGCCCTTCCCTAACTATTCCCCTTTTAAAAGTAGTTCAAGTCCCTTCTGTAAAGTCTTCCTGTAATCATTTATGTCCTCGTCAATTTCTAGATGTAGTTTCATTTCTAAATCCTGAAACAAGTGATGGCAATAATGATATATTTATTAATTTATACAGATATGTATTGCATGTTTGCTTTGTAACAGATGCTATTCTAGATTCTGAATAAGACATGGATTCTGTATCATAGGGAGATACTTTTATAGTCTTTTTTTTTTTTTTTTTTTTTTTTAGAGAGGGACAGAGGAAGGGGGAGGGGCAGAGGGAAAGGGAGAGAATCTTATTTATTTATTTGACAGAGAGCAGGGGAGAGAGAGGGAGAGCACACATGCACATGAACATAAGCAGGGGGAGTGGGAGAGGGAGAAACAGATTCTCTGCTGAGCAGGGGAGCCCAATTCAGGACTTGATCCCAGGACTCCGGGATCATGACCTGATACTTAACCAACTGAGCCACCCAGGCTCCCCTGGAGTCTTTTTAAATGGGGTATATTGGAGTTTAATTTTGAATGGCAAATATTTTATTTAAAATATTTACTCTTTCCCTATGAATATGAACTTTGTACTTTTAACTATCATGTAGCTTATCATTACATAACTTGAAGAATATATTATTCATCTTGTTTGTACCTAGATTTTTAAGCTTAAACACAGGTTCAACATCAGGTACATGGAATGAAAAAAAAACACTAATTTACCTGAACAGCTATGATTCTCAGATTAAGTGACTTTTTAAATAGTAGTAACTGCTGCACAATAGCTACAATTACTTACAATCATCTAAAAAATTTATGAGAAGGTAAACTATAAAAAATAATTTTCACAGAAAGATACTTTTAACCAAAAGGTTCAGCTTTAGTTGGGCCAGGTTTTCTCCCTTTCATTCGTTTTTGATAGTAATACATACTAGAAAATTTCTTTTCTCTACAGATTTGTTTCATATTGTGTTCAGATGATTTCACTATATTTCTATTTATTTAGAGAGATTAAACTTCACAAAATTGTAAAAACGTTCACATTTACTTTACAGTTCACATAAAGTAATTGTTTCTATTGAAAATGTAATCCATACACTTTTGAAGATGATGTAAGCTGGATTTATGGCTCCATACATAGAAAAAATAGTTTGAAAATCAATAGAATAAAGTACAAATCTACTCAGGGCACCATACCCAAATGAAGTACACTGAGAGAAGAGCAGTATTGAATCCATTTAAAAAAAAACCTGACCATCACCAAGAGCATGGGGATCATTGTAATTTATGTATCACATAAAAAATAACTAGAAAGTTTAAACCCATGCAGAACTGTGTCTCAAAAAAAGTGATCTTATCATTTTGATATTATTTTAGCAAGGGATATAGAACATAACAAATCAGAGATTAAACAGATGCATGTGATTATGAAAATTCATATCTAAACATGATTTAACAATATCATCCAAAATCTTGACTGTCTTGGATATGAGTTGTATCCATCTAGATCAAAGGTTATTGAATTTGGGACATCTGAAAAGCTTCACTGAAAACACCTTTCTCCAATGTAATATTACCTTCTGCTAAGTATAGAGCTTATTACATTGCTACAGGTTCTCACCTGAGCAGTACAATCTTTTATTTTTAGTTCCTTTGGATGTTTCAATTGCATTTCTAAAAATAATATTTTCTTTGCACATGCGATTTTGTGCATCATTGCCCCTAATTGCATCTTTAAAATGCATGCTGTGAATATTTAGCCCTAAAGCATACCATGAACTTTTTAAAATGGAGCATGCTTTGATTGCTGTGACTTCTTAATTTTCTCCATGAAATGAATATCCCTCATGTATACTATGAAATGAACAATACTAGAGGAAGACTCTATCCCCCAGATGGCCTGTTCGATTCTAATTCTCATAACATGCATATTCAACAAAAATGAGGTCATGCTTATCTCTAATCCCTAGGCAAACACAAGGCAGCAGAAACATAAGGGCTATCAATACTCTAGGATACTATGAGTTTGGGACTGCAAGAGGGAGATTTTTTTACATTCTTCCATAAAGCTTATTTCAAAAATTCTTTATAAAGCATGAATTTCTTTAATTGGTAATCTATACAGCTCCTTTAGCAATGTTCTACTGATTTGTTTTTCTTGACTCTTAATGTCAGATAAGATGGGATTTATTTATCCATTCAAAAAGTATTTATCAAGCACCTTCTAAGCAATAGGCACTGTGCTAAATGCTCAGAATTGAGTGTATGTGAGGGTCTTATAAAGAACAGCAAACAAGTAAATAAATCAAATGATTATACATTGTGGTGTTATGAAAAAACACAATCACAAGGCTGAAATGCAGAAAAATGGAGTCAGTAAAGCTCTCTTTTAGGGATAGCATTTAAATTAGGCAGTGAAGAATTACAGTGGCTAGGCAAACTATAGCCCACTGGCCAATTGCTCAATGCCTGATTCTATAAATAAAGTTTTGTTGGGATATAGTCACATTCATCTTCCACGTGTTGTTTGTAGCTACTGTTGCACTAGGCCAGCAGAGTTGAGTACTTGCAACAGAGACTGCATGGCCTA
Source organism: Lutra lutra (assembly GCF_902655055.1). Classification (NCBI taxonomy): domain Eukaryota; kingdom Metazoa; phylum Chordata; class Mammalia; order Carnivora; family Mustelidae; genus Lutra; species Lutra lutra. Next base: position 45,702,856 of record NC_062283.1, on the reverse strand, counting down.
CCAATTCAAATATCTTTATTCTGTGGCTTTATAGATCAAGAATGAAGAAGAAGCTTTTCACATAGGAGGAATCAGGGGATGAAACACTGAAGTAGAATAAAAACGCCATGACATATGAAAGCAAATGAAAGAAAGCCAGGGAGCAAGAGGTGAAGGAGGAAGTGATAGGGGAGCCAGGTTATCCTGAGTCTTGAAGGGTGGGGGTGAGCAGTCTGGATTTTTAATTTTCACTGTTATAGAAATCCAATGAAAGGTTCTGAGAGGGGATTGATATGATCTGATTTATTGTTCACAGAACTTAAAGCTAATCCTTACAGAGTACTTATTTTGTACACATTGAAAGCTATTTATATGCACTGGTTTATTTAATTGTTATATATTATGAAGTAAATGCTATTATTTTCCTGATGTTATAAAGAAAGGCTGAGTAGCTTGTTCAAGATGATATGCTTGCAAATGATGGAGGCAGATATGGATCCAAATATTTTTGGTCCAGAGTCTGTGTTTTTGACCACTAGGCACTGGTCTAGATGTCTAGAGGGCTGTCATATCTAGAGTGGATTAATGTGATGTGTGTGTATGTGTGTTTGTGTACAGAACAGAGGTAGAGGAATGAGTGTCTTAGGAGACTGTAGAAAGAGTAAAGGCGTAATCAGTATAGTGGCCTGAGTTATGGGACTGAGCACTGAATGACAAATGTTGAATGACTCAGGGAAAAGAGTTTCAAGAAATAGTCAGCCACCTTCAGTGGACTGAAAAGTGTACCTTAGACTTTTCAGCATAGAGACTATTGTTATGGACAGACACTTTAAATAGTGACATACCACTTTTCAGTACCATATATGGTGTCACAAAAAACTAACAATTGTATTTAACCTTGCAATTCTATTTTTTCAGAAAGATAAGATATGACTAAACTATAGTAGAAGGCTGTTATTCCTTTTGAGTCTTTATTTTTTTCTTTCCAGTCTACCAAAAAAGTCAGCTACAAATATATAGTCTATTTCTGTATTAAAACTTTTCAGAGGATTAATTTTATACTGCACAAGGTATTCATTTTAATATTTCATTTCTTATAGCTGTCTTTTTCTAAGTAAAATATCTGCCAAAGAACACATTATTACATGAAATTATAATCTTTGTTTTAATTTTGTTCTTGGAACTAGGTAATTAGCTTTCACATATAGGTCAAAGAAACATTTTGATAGTATTAGAGGATATAATAGGTGTTAGTATATATATGGTTTTTCTTAAAAAAAAAAAAAAGATAGCCTGTCATAGAGTATAACAAATAAGAATCAAATAGAATGAGTTATTAGCTATCTTGGTAAAGTAATAATAGTTGCAATTCTCTTATTTAGGAAATAACCATCTCCAACACAAAAGTAAATTGAAAATGCATGAAAGACCTAAATATGAGACAAGAAATCTTTAAAATCCTAAAGGAGAACATGGGCAGTATGCTCTTTGACCTTGGCCACAGCAACTTCTTACTAGACAGGCCTCCTGAGGCAAGAGAAACAAAAGCAAAAATAAACTATTGGTACTTAATCAAAATAAAAAGCTCTGCACAGCAAAGGAAACAATCAACAAAACTAAAAGGCAACCTAAAAATGGGAGAAAGAGTGTATCTTAAGAAAACTTTTTTTTATTTGACTATAGTTGATATAATGTAACATTGGTTTTAGGAGCTGAATTTGACTATTGTTGACACAATGTAACATGAGTTTCAGGGGCTGAACAAAGTGATTTAGTATTTCTATACTTGTTTTATGCTCACCAGAAGTGTAGCTACCATCTTTCACCATACAATGCTATTACAATACCACTGACTAATTCCCCATGTTGTGCCTTTTATTCCCGTGATTTACTCATTCTATAACCGGAAGACTATATCTATCACTCCCCTTCACCTATTTTGCCCATTTCCTTACCTCTCTTCCTTCTGGCAACCATCAATTTGTGCTCTGTATATCTCATTTTTGTTTGTTTATTCATTTACTTTGTTTTTTTAGATTCCACATATAAGCATAATCATATGGTATTTGTCATTCTCTGTCTTATTTCACTTAGCATAATATCCTCTAGGTCCATCCATGTTGTTGCAAATGGCAAGACCTCATCTTTTTATGTTTGTGTAATATAGAAAGAATGTATCTTAATATGGCTATTCAATATTATAAACTTGAGTTTAACTGCAGGGTGAGAGACAGTTTCTTAAAGAAAACAGTTACACTTGAGTTATATCATTAAAAATATCTGCAACTGAATCCTAGTCTCCTTTTCTTTTTTCCCACATCCAGATATGTGAGTCTCTTAAAATTGTATAAATATTTTAAAATATTCAGACTATTATGCAGTCATAAAAAAGAGACATTGAATCACCTGAAATGAATGTAACATTGTGTGTCAACTATATTGGAAACTATATTTCCTTAAAAATTTTAAGGAAAATTTTTTCCTTAAAAAATTTGTTCAGCATATACAATACTATTTGCCTAGATTTAAAGAACTTTACATTTTGCAATAAAGTAAATCAAAGAAATAAGTGCATTACAAATTAACTGTAATGAATTTGCTGCTTGAAGATTAATAAACCAGTAAACAATAGGCAGAAGTAACTAACTCTCATAGGATTTTCATGTTAACAAATATGCTGAGGTGCACATGACACAAATTTAGATTTTCACTGCCATGTAGCATTTTATTTTTATGTTTATATGCAAGTAAATACACAAGTAAATGTACTAAGTATAATTTAGTATATATTATTTTATGCATTGTTTGATTAGATGTTTTACATTTTAGTTCTGTGCTAAAATTCTGAATCTATGGTTGTTGCATACCATGACAAAGGACAGACAAAACACTGTTATTTTAGTGTCAGTCTTGGGTAAAATATTTAATATTTTTTATAACTGCTGAAAGAATGAAAGGGTGAAAGTTTATTTCAATTTTCAAATAGGTGTCATATATTAATATTACTGTGATAAATTTTGGCCTGCCATTTAGAGAAGTACTTTTAACTGAGTATTTTGTGCATGATTTTTAGTTATATTTAGTTTTATCAATAGAATAAAATTATAATAATTCCTGAATGAAAATGTTCATGTTTCTTTCAACTACATGTACTTATATTTACACATATACACACAGACAATTGCTCAAGCATGCACACACATATTCCTATGTAATTTGTCAGCTTCACCAACACCATCACATTATGTAATAAGGAATCTGAAGTAGAAAGCTCTTTATTCAAATGAATACATTCTTAAAAACTCTACCTCAAAAATAATATTGGCACAGTGTTTGGAAAGACTATATAATCTTTTTAAAACATTTAAACTGTATTTTTTGTACATTGATGATTTCTTTGCCATTCACAAGTCACTTGTGGGTACTGAATCTACTTAAAAACATACTTGAGGAGGAAGTAAGATGGCAGAGGAGTAGGAGACTGAAGTATCATTAGGTCCCAGGAATTCAGCTAGATAGTAATCAAACCATTCCAAACACCTACAAACTCAACAGGAGACAGGAGAGAAGAGGAGCAGCAATTCTAGGAACAGAAAATTGACCACTTTCTGGAAGGTAGGACATGAGGAGAAATTAATCCAAAGTGATGGGAAGATAGACCGCAGGGGGGGAGCTGGCTCCTGGCAAGCAGTGGAGCAGCAGAACACAAAATCTGAACTTTTAGAAGTCCCCTCCACTGAGGGACATTGCTCCAGAGGGTAAGCAGGGATGGAGCCCTCCCAGGGAGAGTGTGATCTCAGGAGCCAAGAGGGCTCACAGAAAGACCAGGAGTGTCTGAGAGTGGCAGGGCTATCAGCTATCAGAGAGGGGAAGCCAGCTACAGAGATGGAGCCAAGGAGTGGGGTATCAGCTCAGAGTTATCTTAAAGCATGATCCAAGGCACAGTTGGACAACTGTTCTTCCACAGGGACCCCACAAGTGGCAGATCTGGAGAGAACCCCTCCTTCCTCCTCCGGGAGGAGCAGGGTGGGAGTGCACTGCAGGAATCTGCTGGGTTTGGAGACTCCAAATGGGGTTGTGCACCAGAGATAGAAGCACTTGGTAATACCCTGGGTGAGCATGGAGCACAGCTGGAGACCAAGGAACGGGAGGGATTGACTGCTTATCTCTGAGGGTGTACTGAGGAGTGGGGCCCCTAGCTCTTGGCTCCTCTGGGTTGGAAACTGGGAGGCCTCCATTTTCATTCCTGTCCTCCAAAGCTGTACAGAAAGCATTCAGGGAACAAAAGCTACTGAGAGCAAACCCAAGCATATTAGTCAGCTTGGACCCTGGCAAGGGCGGTGCAATTCCACCTTGGACAAAGAAATTTGAGAATCACTGCAACAGGCCCCTCCCCAGAAAAGCAGCAAGATCATCCAGCCAAGACCTAGCTCATCGATCAACAAGAACTGCGGAACTCCAGAGTTAGGGGAAAGCAACACACAGAATTCATGGCTTCTTCCCCATGACCCTTTAGTTATGCAAAGTTAAATTTTTTAAAATTTTATTTTTTTCTTAGTCTGTTTTTTTAAACCTTTCCTCTTTCCTCTTTTAACATTTTTAAACCATTTTATCTTAACAATACCTTAAAAAAATCTTTTAAAATTTTCATTGTTATATTCATATTTTGTCCCTTCATTGTATTTAACCTTACTTGTTGTATATATATAGGTTTTTTTCTTTAAAATTTTGGGATACAATTTCTTCTAATAAATCAAAATATACCCTAAATCTAGTGCATGGCTTTGTTCTAGTCTCAGTTCTGATCACATTCTCTCCTTATTTTTTTCTTTTTCCAACCAATTTATCTTATCAATTCCTTTTTTAGAATTTTTTGTAAGAATGAATTCTGGAACACTGAGAGAAATTAAAAAAATAAAATATAAAAGGGATCTTTTTAATTATTCATCTTTACAGTCATGTCATATTACATCCCTTCATCATGATTTACCTTATTTTTGTATATATATAATTATTTCTTTCTTTAAAAGTTTGGGAGGTAGTTTCTCCTAAGCAACCAGAATACACCCAAAATCAAGTGGGTGGCTCTGTTTTATTCACCAGTCTAATATCTATATCTATATCTATATCTACATCTATATCTATATATATTTTAATTTTTTTCCCTCTTTCTTCGCTGCCTGGTTTCAGATCTCCTCTGATTTGGTTAGCATATATTTTTCAGGGGTCATTGCACCCTTTTAGTATTTTATTCTTTCACTTCTATATTCTTATCTGGATAAAATGACAAGGTGGAAAAACTCACCTCAAAAAAAAAAAAAAAAGAACAGAGGCAGTACCGACAGCTAGGGACCTAATAAATATGGACATTGGTAATATGTCAGATCTAGAATTCAGAATGATGGATATCAAGATGCTAGCAGGGCTTGAAAAAGGCATGGACGATATTAGAGAATCCCTTTCTGGAGAAATAAAATCCCTTTTTGGAGAAATAAAAGAACTAAAATCTAACTAAGTTGAAATAAAAAAGCTATTAATGAGGTGAAATAAAAATTGGAGGCTCTTACTTCTAGGATAAATGAAGCAGAAGAGAGAATTAGTAATATAAAAGACCAAATGATGGAGAATAAAGAAGCTTAGCAAAAGAGAGATGAACAACTACTGATACACAAGGGGAGAATTTGAGAGAAAAGTGATACCATAAGATGAAACAATATTAGAATAATTGGGATTCCAGAAAGAAGAAGAAAGAGAGGGGCAGAAGGTATATTGGAGCAAATTATAGTAGAGAATTTCCCTAATACAGCAAAGGGAACAAGCATCAAACTCCAGGAGGCACAGAGAAGCCCTCTCAACATCAATAAAAATAGGTCCACACCCTGTCACCTAATACTAAAACTTACAAGTCTCGGTGACAAAGAGGAAATCCTGAAAGGAGCTCCAGACAAGAAGTCTGTAACATACAATGGTAGAAATATTAGATTTACAGTAGACCTTTCCACAGAGACCTGGCAGGCCAGAAAGAACTGGCATGATATATTCAGAGCACTAAATGAGAAAAATATACAGCCAAGAATACAATATCCAGCTATGCAAACATTGAAAATAGAAGGAGAGATAAAAATCTTCCAGGACAAACAAAAAAAAAATAATTTGCAAACATCAAACCAGCCCTACAGGAAATATTGAAAAAGGGCCTCTAAGCAAAGATGGAGCCTAAAAATTGTAGACCAGAAAGGATAAAGGATAATATACAGTAACTGTCCCCTTACAGGCAATACAATGGCACTAAATTCATATCTTTTACTAGTTACCCTGAATGTAAATGGGCTAAATGCCCCAATCAAAAGACACAGTGTATCAGAAGGATAAAAAACCAAAACCCATCAATATGCTGTTTGGAAGCAACTAATTTTAGACCCAAAGACACCTCCAGATTTAAAGTGAGGGGTGGAAAATTATTTACCCTGCTAATGGACATCCAAAGGAAGACAGGGTGGCAATCCTTATATCAGATAAATTAGATTTTATATACCAATTTATACTATATAAATTAGATTTTATTATACCAATGTATAATAAGAGATGAGGAAGGACACTATATCATACTTAAAGGGTTTGTCCAACAAGAAGATCTAACAATTTTGAATATCTATGCCCCTAATATGGGAGCAGCCAATTATATAAACAAATTAATAATAAAATCAAAGAAATGCATTGACATTAATACAATAATAGTAGGGGACTTTAACACCCCACTCACTGAAATGGAAACATCGTCTAAGCAAAAGATCAACAAGGAAATAAAGACCTTAAATATCACACTGGACCAGATGGACATCACAGATATATTCAGAACATTCCATCCCAAAGCAACAGAATATACATTCTTCTCTAGTGCATATGGAACATTCACCAGAATAGATCACATCCTGGGTCACAAATCAGGTCTCAGCCAGTACCAAAAGATTTTCTGGATCAAAAGATCCAAAAGGATAATTCCCTGCATATTTTCCGAGCCCAATGCTTTGAAACTAGAACTCAGCCACAAGAGGAAAGTTGGAAAGAACTCAAATACATGGAGGTTAAAAAGCATCCTACTACAGAATGAATGGGTCAACCAGGAAATTGAAGAAGAATTAAAAAAAAGTCATGGGAACAAATGAAAATGAAAACACCACTGTTCAAAATCTGTTGGATACAGCAAAGGTGGTTCTGAGAGGAAAGTATATACCAATAGAAGCCTTTCTCAAGAAATAAGAAAGGTCTCAAATACATAACCTAACACTACACCTAAAGGAGCCAGAGGAAGAAAAGCAAAGAAAGTCTAAACCTAGCAGGAGAAGAGAAATAATAAAGATCAGAGCAGAAATCAATGAAATAGAAACTAAAAGAACACTAGAACAGATCAATGAAACTAGGAGCTGGTTCTTTGAAAGAATTAATAAGATTGATAAACCTCTGGCCAGAATTATCAAAAATAAAAAGGATCCAAATTAATAAAATCATGAATGAAAGAGGAGAGAGCACAACCAACACCAAAGAAATACAAACAATTATAAGAACATATTATGAGTAACTATATGCCAGCAAATTTGACCATTTGGAAGAAATGGATGCACTCCTAGAGAATATAAACTACCAAAACTACCAAAACTGAACCTGGAAGAAACAGAAAACCTGAACAGACCTAACCAGTAAGGAGATTGAAGCATTCAAACTCTTGAACAAACAAGAGCCCAGGGCCAGATGGCTCCCCAGGGGAATTCTACCAAACATTTAAAGAAGAATTAATTCCTTTTCTCTGAAACTGCTCCAAAAAATAGAAATGGAAGGAAAACTTCCAAACTCATTTTATGAGGCCAGCATTACCTTGATCCCAAAACCAGACAAACACCCCATCAAAAAGGAGATTTACAGAACAATATCCCTGATGAACATGGATGCAAAAATTCTCACCAAAATACGAGCCAATAGGATCCAACAATACATTAAAAGGATTATTCACCACGACCAAGTGGGATTTATTCCTGGGCTGCAAGTTTGGTTCAACATCTGCAAATCAATCAATGTGATACAATACATTGATAAAAGAAAGAACAAGAACCATATGATACTCTCAATAGATGCTGAAAAGGCATTTGACAAAGTACAGCATCCTTTCTTTTTTTTTTAACTTAAAAAAATTTTTTTATTTATTTTTTTTAATTTATTTTCAGTGTTCCAGAATTCATTGTTTATGCACCACACCCAGGGCTCCATGCAATACGTGCTCTCCATAATACCGACCACCAGGCACAGCATCGTTTCTTGATCAAAACTTTTCAAAGTGTAGGGATAGAGGGTACCTACCTCAATATCATCAAAGCCATCTACAGAAAGCCCACAGTGAATATCATTCTCAACGGGGGAAAAACTGGGAGCTTTCCCTAAGGTCAGGAACACAGCAGGGATGTCCATTATCACCACTGCTATTTAACATAATACTAGAAGTCCTAGCCTTGGCAACCAAACAACAAAAAGAAATTAAAGGCATTCAAATCAGCAAAGAAGAAGTCAAATTCTCACTCTTTGCAAGAAGTCAAATTCTCACTCCACAACTTTATGTGGAAAACCCAAAAGACCCCACTCCAAAACTGCTAGAACTCATAAAGGAATTCAGTAAAGTGTCAGGATATAAAATCAATGCACAGAAATCAGCTGCATTTCTATATACCAATAACAAGTCAGAAGAAAGATAAATTAAGGAGCTGATCCCTTTTACAGTTGCACCCAAAACCATAAGATACCTAGGAATAAACCTAACCAAAGAAGCAAAGAATCTATACTCAGAACCTATAAAGTACTCATGAAAAAACTGAGGAAGACAAAAAGAAATGGAAAAGTGTTCCATGTTCATGGATTAGAAGAAAAAATATTGAGAAAATGTCTATGCTACCTAAAGCAATCTACACATCTAATGCAATTCCTATCAAAATACCATCAATTTTTTTTCAAAGATGTGGAACAAATAAATAATCCTAAAATTTATATGGAACCAGAAAAGACCTCAAATAGCCAAAGGAATATTGAAAAAAAAAAAAAAAAGCCAAAGTTGGTTGCATCACAATTCCAGATTTCAGGCTCTATTACAAAGCTGTAATCATCAAGACAGTATGGTACTAGCTCAAAAACAGATATAAAGATCAATGGAACAGAATAGAGAGCCCAGAAATAGACCCTCAACTCTATTGTCAACTAATCTTCGACAAAGCAGGAAAGAATGTCCAATGGGAAAAAGACAGTCTCTTTGACAAATGGTGTTGGGAAAACTGGACAGCCACATGCAGAAGAATTAAAGTGGACCATTTCCTTACTCCACACACAAAAATAGGCTCCAAATGGATTAAAGATGTCAATGGGAGACAGAAATCCATCAACATCCTTGAGAAGAATATAGGCAGCAACCTCTTTGAACTCAGCCACAGCAACTTCTTCCTAGAAACATCACCAAAGGCAAGGGAACTGAGGGCAAAAATGAACTATTGGGACTTCATCAAGATCAAAAGCTTTTGCACAGCAAAGGAAACAGTCAACAAAACCAAAAGACAACTGACAGAATGGGAGAAGTTATTTGCACATGACATATCAGATAAAGGGCTAGTATCTAAAATCTATAAAGAACTTAACAGACTCAACACCCAAAGAACAAATAAAACAACCAAGAAATGGGCAGAAGACATGAACAGACATTTCTGTAAAGAAGACATCCAGTTGGCCAACAGACACATGAAAAAGTGCTCCACATCACTTGGCATTAGGGAAATACAAATCAATAACACAATGAGATACCACCTCACCCCAGTCAGAATGGCTAAAATTAACAAGTCAGGAAACGGCAGATGGTGGCGAGGATGCAGAGAAAGAGGAACCCTCCTATACTGTTGGTGGGAATGCAAGCTGCTGCAGCATTACAAAAAAAAGCACGGAAGTTCCTCAAAAAGCTGAAAATAGAGCTACAAGACTCAGTAATTGCACTATTAGGTATTTACCCTAAAAATAAAAATGTAGTGATCCAAAGAGGCACATGTACCTGAATGTTTATAGTTGCAATGTCCACAATAGCCAAACTATGGAAAGAACCTAGATGTCTATCAACAGATACATGGAAAAAGATGATGTGGTATACACACAGACACACAGACACACAGATACACACACACACAGGACTATTATGCAGTCATCAAAAGGAACAAAATTTTGCCATTTGTAATGACGTGATTGGAACTAGAGTGTGAAATGCTGAGCGAAATAAGTCAATCAGAGAAAGGCAATTATCATATGATCTCTCTTATATGAGGAATTTGAGAGGCAGGGCGGGGGTAATGGGGGTTAGGGAAGGAAAAAATGAAAGAAGATGGGGTCAGGAGGGAGACAAACCATATAAGAGACTCCTAATCTCACAAAACAAACTGAGGGTTGCTGGGGGTTGAGGGGTATGGATTGGGTGGCTGGGTTATGGACATTGGGGAGAGTATATGCTATGGTGAGTGCTGTGAAATATGTAAGCCTGATGATTCACAGACTTGTACCACTGGGGCAAATAATACATTATGTATTAATAAAAATAATTAAAAAAATACTTGAAGTGAGGGAGATAACACAGACACTTCCAAAGTCGGAATGGATGAAGCAATTAATTAAAAGTAAATTATAAACAAAGAATATTTTCTCTACACAAATTATATTTCTACAGAGGTGAAATAAAAGGCTCTGGATTTATTTTACTAATAAAAAATAATGAACGAAATGCAGTTAGAAGTATAGCTTGGAGTTGCATCCAAGCTAAATCCTTTACAAATTTACCTAACACTGTTTTATTCGATATACATACCAAGGTCTAGAATTTGAACTTTTTCCATACTATACTACCAAAATTTAATACCGTCAAAAACCTTCCTAAACACATAAAATAACTGACAATTTCTTCGTGGAAAATCCTTAATTTTATTCACTATCCAAAAGTCTTATTCTAGTTACATAGTACTGATGAGATAATATTCTTTAACTTTTTTCATTTTAAAAGGGAGATGGTTTATATTTGGTACTGTGGGTGTATTTTCTGAATCTATGGAAGATTTTGATATGTGGAACTAATCAAACGTTACCTGTTCTTATAACTTTCACCTTTTTTTTATTAAATTAATGAATTTCTCATTTCTACTATTTTCATTTTGTTTCTTGAATCATTATTTTCTCAATATTTTTTTTACTGTTGAATATGTAATTTCTTACCCCAAAATTGTTAATAATGCTTAAAACCCTTTAATCATTGCAATATTTAATTATATTCCCTAAAAATTTTTCTACTTATAGGCTAGTGAGTTGAATTCTTTCATAAAAAACTAATCTCTATCTATCTATCTATCTATCTATCTATCCATACATACATACATACACACATGGTAAATTACTTATTAAAGAAATTTAAAATGTTACAGCATAACGATAAGATCTACCTTCACTACTTTTCTATGGTTACCCTGCTTCCTTGGGTCCTGTGTTCCTTTTTCTTTTTTTATTCTCTCTCTCCTTCCTGCAGTTTATCATTAAGTATCTCATTGTAAGTGACTGGAATGGGAGATATTTCCTGTATATAGATGGTTAGTGATGCTTCTCTGAAGAGGTGATCTTTAAGCTAAAGCTTGAGCCATGCAAAGATCTAGAGAGTGAATAGTTACATAAAACAAAGTAGTGTTACATAAAAATCTCCTAAGGAAATTGTGGGTGTTGGTAACAGAGGGGAGGAAGAGTACAACTTAGTGTTATCAGGAAACTAAGAATGGTACCTTATAAAGTCTAGTATTTGTTCAAACAGGATCCAGGTCATTTAGGGTCATGTAGTCCATGATAAGTGTTTTGGAATTTATTTTTACATCAATGAGATACCACTGGCTCATTTTAAACTAAGGGGGTGATAAGAGATATTCTTATAATAATATTGAAATGATGAGCACAGTCCTTTTTGATTACCTATATTTCTTCATCTGGGGAAGACGGAGGCCAGGGAAATAGAAAAGTGACTAGGTATGTTTCAGTGCTCTAGACTAAGGGGGTAGAGACTTTTAGTAAAAATTTATTTTGGGGGGCACCTGGGTGGCTCAGTTGTTAAGTATCTGCCTTTGGCTCAGGTCATGATCCCATTGTCCTGGGATCGAGCTCCACATCAGGCTCCCTGCTCAGTGGGAAGCCTACTTCTCCTTCTCCCACTCCCCTTCTTCCTCTCCCACTCCCACTCTCTCTCTCTCAGTCAAATAAATAAATAAATCTTTAAAAAAATTTATTTTTTAATAATAGCAAACACTAAAATGTTATGTAGGATAACAGCTCTAAAAATATGTTTAGTGAAAATCTATACCCAGATTAAGGAATATGCAGATGCTGAAGTTTTGACAATGAATTAAGAGGCAAAAAAAAAAAAAAAAAAAAAAGAAAAAAGAAAAGAAAAAAGAAAAAAGAAAATAATCCAGCTTGAGGGGCAAATATTGGTAAGGAGAGGTTTGGAAATCTAGATGCACAGAAAGTTGGTAGAATAGACAAAGAGTAAGCAAGCAATAGAGAGAGGCTAAAGATGAAAGTAACATATAAGAAAATGGAAACTGAGGGAAATATCTGGACAAGATGCCAAGTAAGGGTTGAAGATTCTGCCTGCCTGAGAATTAGAAGCCCTGCATACTGATCTAGATAGATTTTGAGGGAGAGAAAGCACAGGAGGAAACATGTCCATTGGGTAAGGAGAGAAGTCAACTAATGTCTCTTCTTCATTTAACAAAAATGCATACATTGAGCATCTATTTTCTAGGCATAAGCTAGGTGCTCTGGATGTAATGGTAAGACACATTCTCTGTTGCCAAAACCGTCACAATTACTAAGAAAGGTAGAAAATTAAATAAATGTTCATTGTACTGGAACGATCTACAAGACAATATGGGTACCCATGGGTGGAACTCTTAGGATTAAGTTGGAAAGCTAAGGGAGGGTTTCATAGAGTCTGTGGTGATTTGCTGATTTCCTGAAGAATGAGTATGTATTCAATAGTAGACACAAAGGGGCAGAGGAGGGAATTCCTGACAGAAGTAATACTTTCTGACAGAAATAAAACAATGCTAGACTTTAGCAAGTGCAAGTTTCTTAGTATGGAAGGCCCTCAAAATGCCTTCGGTAGGTGAGAGTAAAAAAGTACAGACTAGATCATGAACTACCATGAATAGTATGCTATGGTATATAGCGATTATCATAGACAATATTGAATAACATGATCAGGTTTTTGATTTAGAAATATTCCTGTGATTAAAGTAGAGGGATGGTTTCCAGGGCTGAGTGGGAAGGGATTGAGATTGTAGGCAAAGAAACACTGTAATGTTATAAGAATATTTTAAAATAGAATAATTAAACAAGAGCAGTGGGAAGGAAAAGAAAGTGTTTTTGTAATATTTAAACAAATTTTAACAGGATTTGGGATTGATTGAGTGTGGGTGGGGCTGACCTAAAGAGGGTAAATAGAATGAAAACTCCCAGATTTCTGTATAAGTAATTGAGACAGCAGTAACTCCATTACACTAGACTGGGGATATAAAAGAAAAAGCAAGTGTGCTTGTCCAGGCAAATGACAGAACTGGGATTCAGGAATATTTGGAGAAGGGAAAGGGGAGGGATAATTAGAAAGAAGAGAGAAAATGGGGTACCTTTCTTGAGTACCTACTATATACTAAGAGCTGCCCTGGTACTTTTAGATGTGCTTGTCCATCACACTTGACCTCTGTGGCTGGTATTACTTCTCACTTCTATATTTGAGGAGTCCAAAGTTCAGAGAAGTTTCTGCCAATTTGCCCTGGCTATTAAGTACCAGAACAAGCATTTAATCACATGTCTAATTCATTCATATCATGCTCCCATTTTGTTGTATAAAGTTTGGGGGGATGCAGGTATACAGTCATTATTTGATGGCATGGGGATGTAGGAAGTCATGTGGAGCCAAAGGGAAAAGCATTTAGAATGAAGAAACAAGAAGACCTTGGAAGACTGGCATTGAGGAGCAATGGAGAAGACTGGGAAATAGTGTCGAAGTGATCAAGAAGGAACATTTAAAAGAGGGAATATAGAGGTGCCCAGGGGGCTCAGTTGGTTAAGCAACCAACTCTTGGTTTTGGCTCAGGTCATGATCTCAGGGCTGTAAGATGGAGCTCTGTGTCAGGCTCCATACTGGGTGTGGAACCTGTCTGAAGATTTTCTCTTCCCCTCTTCTCACCTCTCTCTCTCTTAAAAAAAGAGGGAATATAATTAGTGTCAAACACCACAGAAAAATGAAGCAAGAAAAGGACTGAAGACCACAAATTGGGCTTTAAAATTCCTAAACTCAAGCACAATTTACATGGTGGTGGGACAGAACTCCAATTGTCAATAGAGGATATAAATAGTAAACGAACTATAAATAGTAGATGAGCAAGAACAGACATTTGGTTTGGGCAACTCGTTAAAGAAAGCTGGTTATAAAGAAAGAAATGGCTAGAAGGGGTACAGAACTAAAGAAGTTGTCTCTGAGGTAGTTATTTGATAAAGACAGAAAAATCATGGGCATTTCTAAAGTGAGAAAGAGGGGAGATCTGAGAGAGGAGGTATATAATAGAGCAAAGTTTGGAGGAACAGAGCAGAAAGGGATAGGATAGAGAACCCAGGCAGAAGGTAGGGATCCATTTGAATGAGTCAGAACATTTCCTTTTCGAGGCATAAGAGAAGAGGGTGAGTAAGAGAATAGATATAAATAAGGAGGTAGGTGGGGTGTGGTATCAAGAGAGTTTACTCCTTATGGTTTCTATTTTAATCATGAATTCACAAGCAAGGTGATCTTCTGGGAGTGAAGAGATGGACATGAAATACAGCACTTCAAGTGTGTACTGCCGGCTTAAAACAGCTGTTCCAAGAAAAAAGGAAAAAAAGAAAAAACAGTGGACTAGAGAAAATAAGTGGTGTTCTCATAATGTGCACCTTTCCGCAGCAACAGCACTCAGCAGCCTGCTTGTACAAGTGCAGAAATCACACAAGGACATGGAAGGCATCAAGTGAAGGATTTGACTAAACTATAATGAAAGTATTTTAGTTACATGTTATGTAGCTTAAGTTGGCAGGTGAGGAATTAAAATCAGAGGAGAGTTGAAAGACAGAGCTGACAGACAGAAGGGCTGGACCAGAGAATGGGAGTTCCAGAAAACAAGACTGATGCAGCTTAGACAAGTTGTTAATACCAACTCTGAGAGGAAAGACTTGTAGGTAAGGCTAGATTTGAAAAGACTGAAAATCTGGGCATAATAATATAGGAAAACATATGGAAAATCAAGAACAGATGAATAAAAAAGACTTTTGGAGCATAAAAATCTAATTGAAATCCTAAATTCATGTTCACCCAATATATGCATTTTCGTGTGACTTTTCCAAGGAAAATTTGCAACTGGGAATTGATCGCAGAGAGTAGACTCTGAGTTGAGGACTTTAAAGGGAGGTATAAGGTAGGCAAGCAGAAATATGTTCTAGTAGCCTTATCAAGGAGTTTCTTTTTCTTTCTTTCTTTTTTTTTTTTAAGATTTTATTTATTTATTTGACAGAGAGAGCCAGCGAGAGATGGAACAGAAGCAGGGTGTGTGGGAGAGGGAGAAGCAGGCCTCCCGCTGAGTGGGGAACCTGATGTGGGGCTCTACCCCAGGACTCCGGGATCATGACCCAAGCAGAAGGCAGATGCTTAAAGACTGAGCCACCCAGCTGCCCCATCAAAGGCTTTCTTGAGACCCTCATGTTCAGCAGGTAGAGGTAGGTGGCTTATAAAATTGCAATGGGAATGAAAAATAATTTTCTGAAAAGGAGAATATGAAGCACTGATCAGTACTAAGTTGTGGTCAGAAAGAGTAATTTTAGATTTTGAGATTTGACTTTTGAAAGGTTTCAAATATTTAGAAAGGGCTATGATTTGGTCTTTAAAATCTAACATGTTGAAAGGGCCACCAATGTGGACACTGAAGAGTTTAAGCAGAGATGGCTCAAAAGCAGACTCGTTAAGTATTTGATAAATGAATAAACAAATAAATGGATAGATGGATAAATGGGTGGATAAGCAGACAAATGAATGGATAAATAAAAGCAGACATAGTTGATATAAATAACAGAATATCTGGACCAATGTATAGTCCATTACTACCATGACCCTCAGTGTATTTTGTCAGACCCCCAGTCTACTTGGTCTGGATTTTTACACTGGCTGATGAACTTGAATCACAAAACTGCATTTTGCTATTGCCTGCAAATGTCTAATAAGAAGACATTTTATGTGATTTTTCTTAAACATTGAGGCTTTAGATGCTATTGACTTAATTTTTTGCTTCACAGATTAAGTTAAAAATTCTCTAAGTATGCTTCATTTACAGAGCATATAAAGTTTAATATTAGTAGCTTTGCTGGATATTTCCTATTTGTCTGTCCAGACATATTCACCACCCATTTTCACTGTGTTCTTGGTGCAGGGAGGCTGTACCTATATTTAATTAGTTTATATTAAGTAAGATTCTTGGTAGCACAGTTCACTCTACGGCTTGTGAGATACCTAGATCTCTAGTGAAAATTCCTTAGGTATAGAAATACGTGCCCATCTTTAAAAACACTTTAGTCATTGTCTTGGTTTGAATGGTTATGTTGGATTCTGAAAAAGCCAGAAGGCTTTTGTCCTGGTAAAAATGAAGAGATATTTGAATATTGGACATGTTATTGTAAAAGAAAGAAATCACTTCTCAGAAACACCTCATTAAATGTAAAGCAGGCTGATCACTTTTAATATTGCAGATGACTGACTGGAAACAAAGACCATGTGTCAGAACAAAAGTGTTAATACTTGAAACAGCCTCTTTTTCTTATTTTTGGCAACCAGCTAAATGACTGCTTGGAAGATCATAAAAGCAATGAAAACAAGCCCTTTTAACTGAACATCTCAGTTCTAAGCTGAAATCCATTAACTTTAGAACATATTGTATTTAAATTCATAAGCTATAATCATATAAGAACGTACTTCTAGTTCATTTCTAATTGATTTTAATCACTTAGAGAGATCTACAACCTAATGTTATTTTTTTTAATAGGCATTTTTTTTTTCTTCAATGTAAGAATAAGGTTAAACATTTAGGTCTGTAAAACCAGTGTTGAACACACAACAGTATTTTGTATCTGGAAGTTAGTTTGCATATTTTTGTGTACTCATACTCCTCACCATACTCTCTCCCCTACCCAAGCTGTCAGTGGAGCCTCCAAAGCAAATTTTCCTTTTTTGATCCTATGCCAAAAGAAGACATCCAGTGTCATTACAGCTACGTAGGTTTCAATCAGACATACCCAGACTTGAGCTTGAAAGCATAATGTTTTCTTCCAGCTAAGATTGGTTTTAGGGACAGAGGGAGCAAAGTGAATTGGACAATAAGTGGTGAAGGACTAGGAGTCCTCAAGTCTTCTCCTTGAGGAGAAGAAAGAACTCCCATTCAGAAGGTGTTGAATAGAGTGGAGGCATCTTGCATGGACTGTCACCTGTGAGCAGCCTCCCATTTATGGTCCTGGATACCTGAAACTCCAATTCAGAGATATAAAGAGATTATTATAATGCTGGATGATAAGTGGGCTAGGAGGCTATACAAACAGATAGAAGGGGTCCTTCGCACGACAGGTTGTGTCAGAAAGGCCTCCCCAGCAGGAGTGAGTTTTGAAGGAATGGTGTGTGATTTAGACAGCAAAATGCTACGGGAATAGTCCGAGAAATGAAAGCACCGCATGCAGAGACACATGATGGGAAAAAAAATGGCCAGTTCAGTAAACAATAAGCAATACAGAATATCTAAAGCACAAGGTATAACAGGCAAATACAGTCGAGAAAAAGGAAGATTGCTAAGAGATAGAACTGGCCAAGGATGCTAGACTAGGTTACAACACAACCTGAATCTGCTGTTTATGAAAAGCCAGTGAGGATTAAGGAAAAGAGAAGTCATCATCAGACTTATGATTTAGAATAATTCCTGCAGCAATGCAGGGCACACAGTGACTGGTTAGAAAAGTAGAGTTTAGGAAGTGAGGAGAACTGTTATTTTGTCTTACTTCAAGCAGGAAATGATGAGGGTCTAAATTAGCGAGGTATTGGTGTGGCAGGGGCAGGAGAAGCAGATGAGGCAAATCTGAGAAACATCTGTGAGATGGTCGAATTGGAAGGAGGGCCATGGAGAGGAGAGGGAAGAAATCTAGGCAGCCTACCGTGTTTCTGGGGACTGTTATCCACTGTAATAACGAAAAAGATGGCACAGATTCTGGGAAAGACATTAAGTTCAAATTTGAAACATCTGTGAGACATTCAGATGGAGAGATTCTCTCAGGAATGGGACTTAGTGTCTATATCACAGGACAAAGAACTGAGCCTCTCTTTGCCCAAATTCTTCCCCCAATGCCACCCCAGTCCATTAGCCAGACATTTTAGCACTCTGTCAACTGCAGACACATGAATACAAGTTAAAAATCATAGTTGTTCCATGCTGCAAACTGTTTTTTGATCCCTATCAATAATTTGTTAAACCAAAGTGACATTCTGGCATATACATTCAGTCAACTGTTCTTAATTACCTGTCATCTTATAGGAAACCTGAAAATTTAAACTGGTGCTTATATCTATGTGATCTTTGTCTTTTGGAAGGCACTGAGTGTATCATTTTGAAGCAGATTAACTTTTTAAAATGTATTTTACTGAGGAAACTGTAAGATCACATTATCTAATCAAGCATGAAAGGCAAGAAAAAGTTTTCAGTAGCATGTAAGACTCTGTTAAGAATTGCAAGGGTCTCTTTAGCTGGGGAAATAAAATACATAGGCACATGTGACAACTCATTAAGCTAAGTGAATTACTAATGCTGGGGTTTGCTATGGTCTCAGCTTTGATGGAATCTGTCAGCCTAACATTGACAAGTATGAGTAGAATTAAACCACAGTAAGGCAAAAGTAGATATTATGATACAAATGATTTCTTATAACTATTTTGCTCTACTGCATTACTCTTTGAAATCAAGAACTAGTTTCATTTCACATAGTCATAAACACAAACAAGTATCTAACGTGTCTCTTCACCAGGTTAAAGAATGAAAGAGAAAATGAGAGGAAATGAGAGGAAAAGTAGCATCAGTAATCTTT
Source organism: Lutra lutra (assembly GCF_902655055.1). Taxonomy (NCBI): domain Eukaryota; kingdom Metazoa; phylum Chordata; class Mammalia; order Carnivora; family Mustelidae; genus Lutra; species Lutra lutra. Next base: position 45,683,644 of record NC_062283.1, on the reverse strand, counting down.
CTGTACAACCACTGGTATTCTGTGCTCCAATTTGCTGTGAAGCAGGTGAAGCCCAGAGGCTGCCTGGGTGCAGGTGCCCCCATCTCTGCCATGCCAAAATGGGACTCTGGGACCTCCTAAAGTCACAGCACTTGTTTCTCAGTTCCTCCTGACCCACAAGCTGCTCCTGTCTGAAGCAGGGGAAGGAATTCTTTGTATCTGCCACCTACTGAAACCACCCTCACCTTCTCTTTTTCACCCCTTCTCCCTAATTGCCAAACTTCTACCTTCTTAGCATTCTGGATTCTTGAAACTGAAGCGTGGAAGGTCCCAGAAGAAGTGCTAACTTGCAGTTGCCTACCGATTTCTCTCTGGCGCTGAGAAACACCAGGGGCCCCTTGGGACCTGTGATGTGAGCAGGCCGTACTCAGAATAACAGGGCACTGGCTTCCTGTTGTGGATGGCAGAGAGAAATCACTCTTTCTTCTAAACTTTCTAGATATTGAGAACAAGTCACCAGTTTCTCAACAAACGGTCCTCTTGTGCAAATAACATTTGCGTATCTCTAGCTGTATAGCTTAACTATTTCACTCAGAAAAAAAAAAAAAACCTTCACTATTAAAAAGTTTGTTTTACCTTTCCTTCTGGTAACTGGATACATCAATTTTGTATAATTTTATCTGGGAAACTTATTTTTTTTAATTAATCTGTAACCAAAAAAGGATGATAAAGTTGAGGGATGATAATTCGACAGCTTCTCTTAAAGAATAAAGAATGTGATTATTTTACAAAATGGATAATGTTCTTTGTTACTAATATAATACTTCCTTTCCTTTTAATTTTTTTGTGTTGTTTCCTTATGCTTTAGTTTTAGGATTATACATTGAGCAGCTGCCTCATCATCAGTCTCAAATATACATAATCTAACCACAAACTGACAAACATTCAGTTAAATCTCACTAATTAAGAATAATTAGAGGAAATGCCAATCTGAAATGCACACAAAGACACACATACAATGCACTGAAGGAAACAATATTCTATTTATTTGACCACAAGGAATACTTTAATGGGGCAAGAATGGACCTAGCATGACAGAGATAAAACATAAAAGTGTAATTAGCATGTCAATTAAATGTAAAATGTTTGAATAGACTGTCATTTTATTTTATTTCTCTCCTGGAATTCTTTATTTGTCAAATTCTCTTTAGTCTCGCACCCATATATGAAAAATCCCAAGTGTCAAATGAATATACAGTTTTACTCTTCCTCTTGTTCATTTTCAATTCATTCCCTAGAATAAGTACATGCTTAAATTTTAAAATCTTATCTTTTTTTGTTACCCTTAAAAGAAAGTTCCTCATGCATTTTTAAATTAAGATTTTAATAATTGAGGGAAAAAATAAAAGGCTTACCATATGACTCTAGCTTATATTTTCCAAATGGAATACAAAATGGTATCATAAGAAGATGTGCTCTTTCTTATTCCTCTTTCTTTCCTACTCCTTCTATCATCCTATAGTAATTTATTAATAGCCATGACCTGAGGTGGATTTATCAAGAAGCTAATGAAGCTTAAGCTTTAGGGCCCCTCACTTACACTGATATCTTCCAAGGTCCTGAGAAGAGTTCTAGCAATGTATTCATATAGCCTTATGTTTTTGTGAAGTCTTCAAAAGTAAGATAATATAACTCCAGGATAAGCTACACTATTCTCCTTTTCCATTTTGAATCCTCTCTGTCACACCTCTTTTTGGGCTGCATAATTTTGGAGTGTCCAAAGAGCATTTTTGGACCTAGTTAAGGGTAGTTGAGTTGGAAATACATTTAGTTTGGGTTTTTCACAGTCACTTGTGAGTATAATTAGCTTATTTCTAGGTGTCCTAGTATAGGAATGGATTTCAGAAATATTCCTACCTTCCACTATGCTGACTCATGAAAAGGAGTTACAAGTCCAATGGTCATATAAAATATGAAAGAATCAGAAGAACTCTGTGATTTAAGATTAATCAACACAAAAGAATATTTGACCTGAAATTTATAAAATATAAAAGAAACATTATAGGTATTTTCCTAAGTTTTTTATTGTCAAAGTTTGGAGAATCTCAAAGCAGAATGCGGGGCAAGCACTTGAGTATTGATAATACATAGACAAAGAAATGAGGAGGTAGGGGAAGAATGGAGGAAGAAAAGCCCACCTGAAATGTGTTACTGTGGATTCTTCTGTGGGAAATGTAGGAATGGTTTCACTAGGACATTGGGAAATGTAGGAAATGCCTCTCAGAATCATCTGTTTGGAGCATGTGAGGCTGGGGCATTTATTGAAGATTTCTGTCTAGCGGAATGTTAATTCCTCTCCTCTCCAACTGAGTTGCTGTGTGAGTTGAGCAGACATGAGTAGAGAAGACCCTAATGCACAAAAGCAGAGAGGTACACTCAGGAGGTGAACACTGGCAGCTGTACCCATCTGCTTACCAAAATCGAGACTGAAATCAGAGATAGGCCTATGAAAGATGATGTGGGAGATCAAAAGCATCTACTACAAGAAAATATTTTTATCTCCATGTTTCTGATGAAGAAATTGAAGTTCAGTGAGGCTAGGTCAATTTCCTGAGATTGCATGGCACATAAGTGATAGAAATAAGGTTTCAAGGTGCACATGTCTGATGCCAAAGATCATTCATTTTCCATCATATTGCATACTTCCATGGGAAGAGAGGACATCTAAGCCAATGAATCATATATGCTTGGCACTGTTCAGTAAAATGATATTGCCTGCTTGGGCCAGCAGATGGGAGCAGAGGATGCTAACATAATAGTTAAGTACCTCACTCTTCTTTGTGTAATGCCTGCTGTGGGAGGTGAATTATTAGTCTCTCTCACCTTGAAGAAAAGCATATTGAGCTTTACAAATAAATCATAGATTCATACAGATCCATGGGGCACCCCAGATTAGAAGAATAATACAATATTAAAAATTCTGTTGTTGAACCCACTCAAAGAAAGTGTAGTTACCAATGTCATGTCAGACAGCTCAGAGATAAGAGGAACTGTAATACTCTAATACAGATGACTTACAAAGTTTTATATTTTTGACTCCAGCCATAGCCCAAAGGAGAATACAATAAACACTTACTAGTCACTTATTCCACATTTGGAGTGACTTTACATATGTTTTGTAATTTAAATATTCAAATGAGGCTATTACATGATTGCATAAATCTGAGAGGAGTCCAAGGCCCAGTGGCATGCAAGAGCCCAATTGCTATGGTAGACAATACTGAAGTTTATCAGGACTTTGTCTCTCTTCTATTTCCAGTACAAGGAAGACTACACTTTCAAGTATGGTGACTGATCTTGGCAATGAAATGGGAGCTGACGTATTGGGTACCACTTTGGGACTGATGCGGTTAAACTGACGCTCACTTCCCCAGCCCTCTCTTCCAAAGCCACACAGCCTGTGAAAGCATGTTTACTATCCACAAGACCCACAGAACAAATTAGTTTGGAATGCTAAGCCCCCCTATGGAGGATAGCTTCTTCGAGTAACAGTGGCCTTAGAATGTTTGAGAAATAAACTTTTAGTTAACTTATTGTTAAGCCAAAAAGATTATTGGGGCTGCTTGATATTATGGTACCACCATAGCCTAAACTGACTGAGTGACAGGATAACATTTGAATCCAAGTCAATGTGACTTCAAAGGTTATATATGCTCTTTTGTGTGCAAGGTATTCTCTCCTGTTTCTAGGTTTTATTTTAGTTTTAAAATGTTTATCATATGTTTGACTTCAAAAGTAATTCACAAACAGAATGACTATTTTGTAAAAAAATATACAGAATGTACTTGAAATGAAAGTTATCTCATCGTCCCAACACAATTAAAATTTTGGTGTATATACTTCTAGTCTCATTTTCTATATATGAGTACATACATATTTTTACATTGCTGAAATATTATTGCAAGTAATACAGTAAAATGATTGCTTTTTACATTAAATATGATTGTTAACTTTTACCCAATGTCATTAGACACGCTTTGTAAACTTATGTTCTAATGTAACATGGTTGGTGGAACTGTGCAAATAACTCCCTAACTTTGTCTTACTTGTTACAACTCTCTTTTTCCTATTATGAAGTGCACACTCTTTATTACTTTTTCATTGAAAAAAGGGAATACATAGACATTCTGTTACTCTCATCCAAGAGCCCCATATGATAAGGAAATGTCTCTAAATCCCATCTTGTATAGCAATAGTTCACCTGCTCACAAGTCAATCAGATATTCAAGGAAAATAACAGCTGAGTGGTTGACTGAGCTGACCAACTGTTCACCTTACTGACCGTCTTATGAAAACATAATCTCATGTTTTTTATCATAAAATTTCTGTTTTTTAAAAAAGATTTTATTTATTTATTTGACAGAGAGAGTGAGAGATCACAAATAGGCAGAGAGGCAGGCAGAGAGAGAGGGGGAAGTAGGCTCCCCGCTGAGCAGAGAGCCCGATGTGGGGCTTGATCCCAGAACCCCAAGATCATGACCTGAGCAGAAGGCAGAGGCTTAACCCACTGAGCCACCCAGGCACCCCATCCTAAAATTTCTTAAGTATTTATCTTTGCTCTATACTTTTGCTTTGCTTGCATACCTGAGATCTCTTAAAAGTATTACAGCACTGAGACTCATGTTATGATGATCAAGTTAGATGAGAAATTATTAGAAGTCAAAATACCTAGAACTATAAACTTTCTTTTTTTTAAAATTTATTTCTTTTCAGTGTAACAGAATTCATTGTTTATGCACCACACCCAGGGCTCCATGAAGTACATGCCCTCCATAATACCCACCACCTGGCTCCCCCACCCTCCCACCCCCTGCCCCTTCAAAACCCTCAGATTGTTTTTCAGAGTCCATAGTCTCTCATGGTTCACCTCCCCTTCCAATTTCCCTCAACTCCCTTCTCCTCTCCATCTTCCCATGTCCTCCATGTTATTTGTTATGCTCCACAAATAAGTGAAACCATATGATAATTGACTCTCTCTGCTTGACTTATTTCACTCAGCATAATCTCTTCCAGTTCCATCCATGTTGATACAAAAGTTGGGTATTCATCCTTTCTGAAGGAGGCATAATACTCTATAGTGTATATGGACCAGATCTTCCTTATCCATTCCTCCATTGAAGGGCATCTTGGTTCTTTTCACAGTTTGGTGACTGTGGCCCCCAAACTACTAGAACTCATACAGCAATTCAGTAATATGGCAGGATACAAAGTCAATGTACAGAAATCAGTGGCTTTCTTATACATGAACAATGAAAATACAGAAAGGGAAATTAGAGAATCGCTTCCATTTACTATAGCACCAAGAACCATAAGATACCTGGGAATAAACCTAACCAAAGAGGTAAAGGATTTGTACTCGAGGAACTACAGAACACTCATGAAAGAAATTGAAGAGGACACAAAAGATGGAAGACCATTCCATGCTCTTGGATCAGAAGAATAAACATTGTTAAAATATCTATACTGCCTAGAGCAATCTATACTTTTAATGCCATTCCGATAAAAATTCCACTGGTATTTTTCAAAGAGCTGGAGCAAATAATCCAGAAATTTGTATGGAATCAGAAGAGACCCCGAATTGCTAAGGAAATGTTGAAAAAGAAAAACAAAACTGGGGCATCACGTTACCTGATTTCAAGCTTTACTCCAAAGCTGTGATCACCAAGACAGCATGCTACTGGCATAAAAACAGACACATAAACCAGTGGAACAGAGTAGAGAGCCCAGATATGGACCCTCTACTCTATGGTCAAATAATCTCCGACAAAGCAGGAAAAAATATACAGTGGAAAAAAGACAGTCTCTTCAATAAATGGTGCTGGGAAAATTGGACAGCTGTATGTAGAAGAATGAAACTTGACCATTCTCTTACACCGTACACAAAGATAAACTCGAAATGGATAAAAGACCTCAATGTGAGACAGGAATCCATCAGAATCCTAGAGGAGAACATAGGCAGTAACCTCTTTGATATCAACCACAGCAACTTCTTTCAAGAACTATGAACTTTCTAACCACAGAACTGACATATATGTTACTGAAAAGAAGTCATGATAAATTTTAAACAGGAAAAAGATTATACCTTTATTCCATTTGATGAAAAAACTAATCCAGAGTAGGGTGAATATTTTTATTTGTTAAGATAAATATTTTTATTTGTCTTAAAAAAAAGACTATCCTGCCCCAGCCTAGGTGTTAGTACTCCTAAAAGGCAAAAAACACATTTAATGATTCCTGAGGCAATTTCATAAGTTATACCCCACGAACTTATCAATAAGGGTATAGCCTTTTCTTTTGCTCTGCTTTTTCTCATTTATCTGTCACTGACATGGTTGTCATTTTTGAGATTTTTCTAGAGGCTCTGCTCAGTTACTTTGGCAGAAAATTTGAGTGGTGAAACCAACTGAAGCTTAGCCACATATAATGTTTCACCAGCACCCCACCATCAAAAAATAAACTTCTATCCTACACTTCAAGAAAATGTGCATGGATTTGTAGGTTTGTGAAAGGAGCCATGGTGGTAACTCTCTGGGCAGAAATTCTTTATATACATAACAACACATCAATAGGCAGCTACACTGCAAGTCCTTCCACACATCCAGCGAAACAGAAACACACTCACAGGTTCCCTAGAAGTGTCTCATCTTATCATATTTTTCATGTAGAGCTCATGATGGTCAAGTACTTCAGAGAAGTTATATTTTCCTTGTGGTAGGCACTAACATTTTGCTAGTATATGGGCTATCTGCAGAAATTCAGCAGAGTTCTGGGATAATACGAGTGACAACAACAACAAAAAAACAGCAGCAGTTACCATTTGCCTAGTGATTACTATGCAATAAACACTCACACTAGGAACTTCTGAGGTTATTAAACCTAACAAGTATATGAAATAAGCACGTCCAGATTATAAATGAGGAAACTAAAATAGAGAGGTTAAGTGACTTGTACACTGTCACCTAAGAAATGGAGAGAATATTCAAAGACAGATAATATTCAAAGCCTGTGCTCTTAGCCTTTTGTTATATTGTCTCTATGTCTGAGTTAACCTCACAAATCACCTTGCCACTTATTAGTTGTGTGACATTGAGCAAGAGACTTAACATTCCTTCAATTTCTCTTCTGAATAATTAATGCCCTGCCTTCATCAGGGGGTTATTGTGAATATCAGAAGGAGTTAACAAATGTCAAAGTGTTCTGTCAATTTGAAATGCCATATAAATGTGAACTATTTTATAGTCACCATTATTGGTCATAGTAATTGTTTTTATAATTGGAACCGTCCTGCAGTTTCTCTCAGGTAAAGAATGACTCTAAGGCCTGGGACTCAGAGTGTGGTCCACAGGGCTGCAGTTTCAGCATCTCCTGGGGAGTTTCTTAGAAATGCAGACTTGTAGGCATATCTCTACACCTACTAAATTAGAATCTGCATTTTACAAGATTTCCAGATGATTCGTAGGTATCTTATGTTTGAGAAGCTCTGAAGATAAAAGCTAGATTAAGGGTATTCATTATGTTTAGAGGTTTCAGAAATTTTAGGTTTTAGTGTAGACAGAAAATTAGAACACTTATAAATTGTTGAACTGACCTCCATCAAGACTCTCCAGATCACTACATATCTCTACACAAACGGATTAGAACATAAGACCTGAGTGTATTTATCTATCCTAGGCAGTTTCTGAGTAGCCTAAATTGCACCAAGAGTCAGGAATATGGGCTTGACAGACTCCCTCATAACAACATTTATAGCCCTGGCAATCTATCAGCTTCTGCCGACTGACTTGCTTTACTGACATGTTTTCCAAATGATAATCGCCCTTTTTGTTATTCTTGCTTGTTTATTTGTATGTTTTATTTTGTTTATTGTACATTTTTTTCCTTTCACTAGATGAGAAATGGTAAACTGCACGTCTCAGAGGGATCTGGAACATGTTGGGAGTTGATATGGGTTAAGTTTCAAAATATAAATGGGGCTATAAGATAGAAGAGACAACTGCTGTGACATCTTTAGATAGATATAAGGAATATCATGGGAAGATTTTAGAATTCTAACAAGGAAATGGAGTAATAATTCTCTTTATAAAACAGTAAAGGGAGTTAAATGGGAGGAGTGTGCATAGAATAATGAAAACAGTCAATTTCAGCCATGGACTCAGTGAAGTTTGATTATGGAAAAGAAAGAAGGGAAAGTGGCAGTAATAATTAATCTTTGAAATTATTTCCTTAAGACAATTTTACCTGAAAAACTAGCTGGAAAATCCTAAAGACAATTTGAGGTAAAAGGCAAGATTTTTAACAAAAGGTATGGTACAAATATGAATGCAACAAAACTGGAAGCTAATGGACGAGATCAAATGTCATTCTTGCTGAAATAGTACTTGCCATGATAACAGATTGCTCAGGAGGAGAAAATAAAAGGGTATGAAGCAAAAAATTCTCTAAAATGTACACTAACAAGGTCTTGGGTGCTTAAAAGACTCATCTAATCACTGGAATCATTTAGAATTCACTGGGCTAGAACTCGTGTTTCCTAACGTATTTCAAGTATCCTTTCCAACAATGCAGTAAAATGTATTTAATAGGGAAATATCAGAGCAAATCATGAAGATATTATTATATTAATTAGAAAATAGACTATCCCTAGGATGTTTTCATTAGAATGGTCTCAGATCTACAAAGGCCTGCAGGTTAATTCCAAAACTGTAGGGTTAATATTCAGTGAAATCGCCAGCCAGGCACAATAGGAAAGCTTCACAGTTAGGGTAGAAATGGAATCAGATTTATGGGTAAAGGATTTTAAGGAAGTCTAAGATATTTTAAAACAACAGTATGAAGGAATAGGCTTAAAGTTATAGGTACTATCATATTACATTCACTGTAAGTAAACAGGTAAGATTTATAGTCATTGAAAATTGTCTTATGTGAGTACAAAACCAAAGACTAACTTGGGGAAGAGTCTGAAATTGTTCATCCTAGCTACATTTGTTACAGCAAGCAAGCAAGCAATAACAATATATTAAGAAAAAGTAAATAACTCTACAAAATATTTTAGAAGAAAATATTTTACAGAATTAGATGTCTAAGATGAAGTTCTTACTAATAATTTACACAATCCCCAAAGCATTTGCATATATGATTACATAAACACTGAAAACTTCTATGATAAAAATATACCATAAATAAAGGCCATATATACTCACTTAATATATGTACACATTATATACACATATAATATATATAATAATATATAGAAAGGTATATGTATAAGCATTAAACATAGCAAAAATTCTTAACCTCACTAGATGCCAAGAAAATGCAAATTGACAGTTTAGCAAGGTAGAATTTTTTAATCTACCAGATTGGTTCAATCTTAGGAAGATTTAATTACATAAAATGACAGTTTTATGAGGGGCTGGTCATTCTTATAAATAGTTGGCAGACACAAATTGGTGCAATACATTTGGAAGTTTCTTTGGTAGAATCTCTGTACATTTAAAATGATTATATCACAAGGAGCAAGATGGCAGAGGAGTGGAGGCCTAAATATCATCGGGTTCCAGGAAATTCAATTAGTTCCAGGAATTCAACACCCTGAACACCTATAAACTCAACAGGAGATCGAAGAGAAGAATACCAGGAATTCTGGGAACAGAAAAGTGACCATGTTCTAGAAGGGAGGTCATGCAGGGAAATAAATCCATGGTGATATATGGGAAGATAGACTGTGGGGGGAGGGGTCAACACCCGGCAAGCGATAGAGCAATGGAGCACTAAATCGGAACTTTTATAAGTCTGCTCCACTGAGAGACATCGCTCCAGAGGCTAAGTAGGGGGTAGAGCCCTTGCTGGGACAGTGTGGTCTCAGGACCTGTGGGCCACAAAAAGACCAGGGGTGCCTGATAACAGATCAAAATATACTCTAAATATAGCATATGGGTTTGTTCTAGTCTCCAGTCTGATCACATTCTTTTTTTTTTTCAAAGAACTTTTATCAATTCCTTTTTTAGAATCTTTCTAAATTTTCATCTCTATAGTCATATTCCATCCCTTCATCATGTATATATATATATATATGAGTTTTTCTTTCTTTTTTTCTTTTAAGATTTTATTTATTTGACAGTCAGAGATCACAAGTAGGCAGAGAGGCAGGCAGAGAGAGAGGAGGAAGCAGGTTCCCCACTGAGCAGAGACCCCAATGTGGGGCTTGATCCCAGGACCCTGGGATCATGGCCTGAGCCAAAGGCAGAGGCTTTAACCCACTGAGCCACCCAGGCGCCCCTGAGTTTTTCTTTCTTTAAAATTTTGGGAGGCAGTTTCTTCTAACAGACCAAAATACACCCCAAATCAAGTGTGTGGCTATGTTCTATTCACCAGTCTAATTATATTCTTCTGGTTTGGTTAATGTATATCTTTCTGAGGTTGTTGCCACCCTTTTAGTATTTTTTCTCTCATTCACCTATTTATATCTGGAAAAAATGACAAGGTGGAAAAACTCACCTCAAAAAAAAAAAAAAAAAAAAAAAGAACAAGAGGCAGTACCAACATCTAGGGACCTAATCAATATAGACATTAGTAAGATAATAGAACCAGAGTTCAGAATGATGATTATCAATGCTAGCTGGGCTTGAAAAAAGCATAGAAGATACTGCAGAATCCCTTTCTGGGGAAATAAAATCTCTTTCTGGAGAAATAAAAGAACTAAAATCTAACCAAGTTGAAATAAAAAAAGCTATTGATGTGGTGCAATAAAAAGTGGAGACTCTTACTGCTAGGATCAATGAGGCAGAAGAGAGAATTAGTGATATAAAGACCAAATGACAGAGAATAAAGAAGCTGATCAAAAGAGAGTAAAACAACTACTGGTCCATGAGGGGAGAATTTGACAGATAAGTGATACCATAAGATGAAGATGAAACAATATTAGAATAATTGGGATCCCAGAAGAAGAAGAGAGAGAGAGAGGGGAAGAAGGTATACTGGAGCAAATTATAATAGAGAATTTCCCTAATTTGGTGAAGGGAACAAGCATCAAAATCCAGGAGGTAGAGAGAATCCTCCTAAAATCAATAAAAACGGATCAACACCCCATCATCTAATAATAAAGCATACAAGTCTCAGAGATAAAGAGAAAATCCTGAAAGCATCTTGGGATAAGAAGTCTGTAACATACAATGGAAGAAATATTAGATTAGCAGCAGACCTATCCACAGAGACTTGGAAGGCCAGAAGGGACTGGCACGATATATTCAGAGCACTAAACGAGAAAAATACGCAGCCAAGAATATCATATCCAGCTAGGATGTCATTGAAAATGGAAGGAGAGATAAAAAGCTTCCAAGACAAACATAAACTAAAGGAATTTACAAACACCAAGCCAGCCCTACTGGAAATATTGAAAGGAGTCTTTTAAGGAAAGAGAGCCTAGAAGTAACAGACCAAAAAGGAACAGAGACAATACACAGTAATAGTCACCATACAGGCAATAAAATGACACTAAATTCATATCTTTCAATAGTTATCCTGAACCAATGTCTCAATCAAAAGACACAGGGTATCAGAATAGATAAAACAAACAAACAAACAAATGAACAAAAAACCACACAAGATCCATTGATATGCTGTCTGCAAGCAATTCATTTTAGACCCAAAGACACCTCCAGATTCAAAGTGATGGGTGGAAAACAATTTACCACACTAATGGACATCAAAAGAAACCTGGGGTGGCAATCCTTGTATCAGACAAACTAGATTTTAAGCCAAAGACTATAGAGATGGGGAAGGACACTACCTCATACTCAAAGGGTCTGTTCAACAAGAATATCTAAGAATTTTAAATATGTATGCCCCTAACATGGGAGCAGCCAACTATAGAAACCAATTAATAACAAAATCAAAGAAACACATCAACAATAATACAATAATGGTAGGGGACTTTAAAACCCCACTCACTGAAATGGACAAGCAAAAGATCAACAAGGGAATAAAGGCTTTAAATGAAATGCTGGGCCAGATGTACATCACAGATATATTCAGAACATTCCATCCCAAAGGAACAGAATATACATTCTTCGCTAGTGCACAGGGAACGTTCTCCAGAAGAAATCGCATCATGGATCACAAATCAGGTCTCAACCGGTACCAAAAGATTGGGATCATTCCCTGCATATTTTCAGACCACAATGCTCTGAAGCTAGAACTCAATCACAAGAGGAAAGTTGGAAAGAACCCAAATACATGGAGGCTAAAGAGCATCCTAATAAAGAATGAGTGGGTCAACCAGGAAATTAAAGAAGAATTAAAAAAAAATCATGGAAACAAATGATAATGAAAACACAACTGTTCAAAATCTGTTGGATACAGCAAAGGCGGTCCTGAGAGGAAAGTATACAGTGATACAAGCCTTTCTCAAGAAACAAGAAAGGTCTCAAATACATAACCTAACACTAACACTTAAAGGAGCTAGAGGAAGAACAGCAAAGAAAGCCTAAGCCTAGCAGGAGAAGAGAAAGAATAACGATCAGAGCAGAAATCAATGAAATAGAAACTAAAAGAAGAGTAAAACAGATCAATGAAACTAGGAGCTGGTTCCTTGAAAGAATTAATAAGATTGATAAGCCCCTGGCCAGAATTATCAAAAAGCAAAGAGAAAGGACCCAAATTAATAAAATCATGAATGAAAGAGGATAGAGCACAACCTACACCAAAGAAATACAAACAATTATAAGAACATATTATGAGTAACTATATATGCCAGCAAATTTGACCACCTGGAAGGAATGGATGCATTCCTAGAGACATATAAACTACCAAAACTGAAGCGGGAAGAAACAGAAAACCTGAACAGTAAGGAGATTGAAGCAGTCATCAAAAATCTCTTCAATAAACAAGCACTCAGTGCCAGACAGCTTCCCAGGGGAATTCTACCAAACATTTAAAGAAGAATTAATACCTATTCTCCTGAAACTGTTCCAAAAAATAGAAATGGAAGGAAAACTTCCAAATTCATTTTATGAGGCCAGCATTACCTTGATCCCAAAACCAAACACCTCATCAAAAAGGAGAATTACAGAACAATATCCCTGATGAACATGGATGCAAAAATTTTCACCAAAATACTAGCCAATAGGATCCAACAATACATTAAAAGGATTATTCACCACGACCAAGTGGGATTTATTCCTGGGCTGCAAGTTTGGTTCAACATCTGCAAATCAATCAATGTGATACAATACATTGATAAAAGAAAGAACAAGAACCATGTGATACTCTCAATAGATGCTGAAAAGGCATTTGACAAAGTACAGCATCCTTTCTTGATCAAAACTCCTCAAAGTGTAGGGATGGAGGGTACCTATCTCAATATCATCAAAGCCATCTACGAAAAGCCCAAAGCGAATATCATTCTCAATAGGGAAAAACTGAGAGCTTTTCTCTAAGGTCAGGAACATGGCAGGGATGTCCATTATCACCACTGTTATTCAACACAGTACTAAAAGTCCTAGCCTCAGCAATCAGACAACAAAAAGAAATTAAAGGCATCTGAATCAGCAACTCTTTGCAGATGATATGATATTTTATGTGGAAAACCCAAAAGACCCCACTCCAAAACTGCTAGAACTCATATAGGAATTCAGTAAAGTGTCAGGATATAAAATCAATGCACAGAAATCAGCTGAATTTCTATATACCAACAGCAAGAGAAAAGAAAGAGAAATTATGGAGTTGATCCCACTTATAATTGCACCCAAAACTATAACACACCTAGGAATAAACCTAACCAAAGAGGCAAAGTTTTCTGTGCTCAGAAAACTATAGAATACTCATGAAAGAAATTAAGGAAGCCACAAAGAAATGGAAATATATTCCATGCTCATGGATTGGAAGAACAACTATTGTGAAAATGTCTATGCTACCTTAAGCAATCTACACATTTAATGCAATTCCTATCAAAATACCATCAATTTTTTTCAAAGAAATGGAAGAAATAATTGTAAGACTTATATAAAACCAGAAGAGTCCTGGAATAGCCAGAGGAATCTTGAAAAAGGAAATCAAAGTTGGTCCAATCACAATTCCAGACTTCTAGCACTATTACAAAGCTATAATCTTCAAGGCAGTATAATACTGGCATAAAAACAGACTCATAGATCCATGGAACAGAACAAAGAGCCCAGAAATGGATCCTCAAGTCTATGGTCAACTAATCTTCAACAAAGCAGGAAAGAATGTCCAATGGAAAAGAGACAATCTCTTCGACAAATGGTGTTGTGAAAATTGGACAGCCACATGCAGAAGAATGAAACTGGACCATTTCCTTATACCGCACACAAAAACAGACTCAAAATCCATCAGCATTCTTGAGGAGAACACAGGCAGAAACCTCTTTGACCTCAGCCACAGAACTTCTTCCTAGAAATATCGCCAAATGCAAGGGAAGCAAGGGCAAAAATGTACTATTAGAACGTCATCAAGATCTAAAGCTTTTTGCACAGCAAAGGAAACAGTCAACAAACCAAAAGACAACTGACGGAATGGGAGAAGATATTTGCAAATGACATATCAGATAAAGGGCTAGTATCCAAAATCTATAAATAACTTATTAAACCAAACATCCAAAGAACAAATAATCCAATCAAGAAATGGGCAGAAGACAGGAACAGAAATTTCCGCAAAGAAGACATCTAGATGGTCAACAAACATAGGAAAAAGTGCTCAACATCACTCGGCATCAGGGATATATAAATCAAAACTACAGTGAAATACTACCTCACACCAGTCAGAATGGTTAAAATTAACCAGTCAGGAAATGACAAATGTTGTCAAGGATGTAGAGAAAGGGGAACCCTCCTACACTGTTGGTGGGAATGCAAGCTGGTGCAACCACTTTGGAAAACAGCATGGAGGTTCCTCAGAAAGTTGAAAATAGAGCTACCCTATGACCCAGTAATTGCACTGTTGGTTATTTACCCTAAATATAACAAATGTAGTGATGCGAGGGGGCACGTGCATCTGAATGTTCACAGCAGCAACGTCCACAATAGCCAAGCTATGAAAGGAGCCTAGATGTCCATCAACAGATGAATCGATAAGGAAGTTGTGGTATATATATACAATGGAATACTACACAGTCATCAAAACCCCAAAATCTTGTTATTTGGAAGGACATGGATGGAACTAGCGGTATTATGCTAAGTGAAAAAAGTCAATCAGAGAAAGACAATAATCATACGGTTTCTCTGATATGAGGAATTTGAGAGGCATGGCAGAGGGTTATGGGGGGAAGGGAGGGAAAAATGAAACGAGATGGACTGGGCAGGGAGACAAACCATAAGAGACTCTTAATCTCAGGAAACAAACTGAAGACTGCTGGAGGGGAGTGAGGGAGGGATAGGGTGGTTGGGTGATGAACACTGGGGAGGGTATGTGCTATGGTGAGTGCTGTGAATTGTGTTAGACTGATGATTCACAGACCTGTATCCCTGAAACAAATAATACATTATATGTTAATTAAAAAAGATTCTATCACATAATCAAGAAACTCCACTTAAAGCTAGCATATATACCTCCTTAAATATATAAATATATATTTTTAATATACAAATGTTTTTATGTAATATTATTCATACTTCTCAATAGGAAAAGCATGTCTATCAGTAGGGAATGTCTATCAGTCAGGAGATGGATAAATGCATTGTGTTTCAATGATATATCAGAATAACCTGCTACATTTACAGAGGATGAGATACCTTATACAAAGATTATTTTTTAATACAAAGATTATTTATGTGAAGAATTATCTATGGTATATGGCTCAGTGAAAATAACTTACAGAGGATATACACACACACACACACACCATACACATTTATATATGTATATATTATCACTTAAAATATTTATATAATTATATACTTTCTTATTATTAAACTTGAAAATACAAAAGCCAAACTGTTCAAGTGATATGTAGAGATAATTCTAGAAAGGGATGGGAAACTGCCAGTTTTAATTATTGCATTATTTGGATGTCTCAGCATACAAGTAAGGGATTTATGATTTAAAAACATAGATTAAATATTTGGCACTTCTCTTTCTGTATCCTTACCATTTTCATGAAGAAAGCTGCTGTTTTGTGATTTTTTTTTTAACCTCTGCACCTTTGACCATTAACTCTCCTATCCAATAACAGTAGCTGTGCAATTCACAAGTTCAATGTGCTTAGTAATATTAAACAATGTGCTCTCTTTGAATTCTGAAATTATTTCTACCTTGATTATAAGTTCAAAGAAATTTTTTGAATAAAAAGTTAACTCATGAGGGAGGAGTCAAGATGGCGGAGAAGTAGCAGGCTGAGACTACTTCAGGTAGCGGGAGATCAGCTAAATAGCTTATCTAAAGATTGCAAACACCTACAAATCCAACGGGAGATTGAAGAGAAGAAGAACAACAATTCCAGAAACAGAAAATCAACCACTTTCTGCAAGGTAGGACTGGCGGAGAAGTGAATCCAAAGCGACGGGAAGATAGACTGCGGGAAGATAGACTCCCGGCGAGCGGCGGAGCAACGGAGCACAAAATCAGGATTTTAAAAGTCTGTTCCACTGAGGGACATCGCTCCAGAGGCTTAACTGGGGTGAAGCCCAGGCGGGGTCAGCGCTGCCTCAGGTCCCACAGGGTCACAGAAGGATCAGGGGTGTCTGAGTGTCGCAGAGCTTACCGGTATTAGAACAGGGAAGCCGGCTACAGAGATAGAGCCGAGGAGTGACTCTCAGCTCGGGGTTACCTTGAACCGGTCGCAGGCTCGGTCAGCTCGGAGCGCGGCCGGAGGCAGGGTGACGGGAGTCATTGGGGGCTGTTCTCTGAGGGCGCACTGAGGAGTGGGGCCCCGAGCTCTCGGCTCCTCCGGGCCGGAGACCGGGAGGTTGCCATCTTCACTCCTGTCCTCCAGAACTCTACGGAAAGCGCTCAGGGAACAAAAGCTCCCGAAAGCAAACCCAGCAAACCCGAGCGGATTACTCAGCCCGGCCCCGGGG
This sequence comes from Lutra lutra, assembly GCF_902655055.1. Taxonomy (NCBI): domain Eukaryota; kingdom Metazoa; phylum Chordata; class Mammalia; order Carnivora; family Mustelidae; genus Lutra; species Lutra lutra. The sequence goes on along the minus strand of NC_062283.1, from coordinate 45,666,575 downwards.
TAAGGGCGGTGCAACTCCGCCTGGGGCAAAGACGCTTGATAATCACTACAACAGGCCCCTCCCCCAGAAGATCAACGAGAAACCCAGCCAGGACCAAGTTTACCTACCAAGGAGTGCAGTTTCAATACCAAGGAGAGCGGCGGAATTCCAGAGGAGAAGAAAGCAAAGCATGGAACTCATGGCTTTCTCCCCATGATTCTTTAGCCTTGCAGTTAATTTAATTTTTTTTTCTTTTTCAATTTTTTTTCTCTTCTTCTGCTAAATTTTTTTAACTTTTACCGTTTTCTTTTTTTAACGTTTTTTAAATAGTTTATCTAATATATATATATTTTTTCCTTTTTATATTTTTTATTGGCTTACTTTTTTTAATAGTTTCTTTTTTTTTTTCCCTTCTTCTGAACACCTTTTTATCCCCTTTCTCCCCCCTCACGATTTGGGATCTCTTCTGATTTGGCTAAAGCATATTTTCCTGGGGTTGTTGCCACCCTTTTAGTATTTTACTTGCTCCTTCATATACTCTTATCTGGACAAAATGACAAGGCGGAAAAATTCACCACAAAAAAAAAGAACAAGAGGCAGTACCAAAGGCTAGGGACCTAATCAATACAGACATTGGTAATATGTCAGATATAGAGTTCAGAATGATGATTCTCAAGGTTCTAGCCGGGGTCAAAAAAGGCATGGAAGATATTAGAGAAACCCTCTCGGGAGATATAAAAGCCCTTTCTGGAGAAATAAAAGAACTAAAATCTAACCAAGTTGAAATCAAAAAAGCTATTAATGAGGTGCAATAAAAAATGGAGGCTCTCACTGCTAGGGTAAATGAGGCAGAAGAAAGAATTAGCGATATAGAAGACCAAATGACAGAGAATAAAGAAGCTGAGCAAAAGAGGGAAAACAGCTACTGGACCATGAGGGGAGAATTCAAGAGATAAGTGACACCATAAGACGAAACAACATTAGAATAATTGGGATTCCAGAAGAAGAGGAAACGGAGAGGGGAGCAGAAGGTATATTGGAGAGAATTATTGGAGAGAATTTCCCCAATATGGCAAAGGGAACAAGCATCAAAATCCAGGAGGTCCAGAGAACCCCCCTCAAAATCAATAAGAATAGATCCACACCCCGTCCCCTAATAGTAAAATTTACAAGTCTTAGTGACAAAGAAAAGATCCTGAAAGCAGCCCGGGAAAAGAAGTCTGTAACGTACAATGGTAAAAATATTAGATTGGCAGCAGACTTATCCACAGAGACCTGGCAGGCCAGAAAGAGCTGGCATGATATATTCAGAGTACTAAATGAGAAAAACATGCAGCCAAGAATACTATATCCAGCTAGGCTATCATTGAAAATAGAAGGAGAGATTAAAAGCTTCCAGGACAAACAAAAACTGAAAGAATTTGCAAATACCAAACCAGCTCTACAGGAAATATTGAAAGGGGTCCTCTAAGCAAAGAGAGGCCCTAAAAGTAGTAGATCAGAAAGAAACAGAGACAATATACAATAACAGTCACCTTACAGGCAATACAATGGCACTAAATTCATATCTCTCAATACTTACCCTGAATGTTAATGGGCTAAATGCCCCAATCAAGAGACACAGGGTATCAGAATGGATAAAAAAACAAAACCCATCTATATGTTGCCTACAAGAAACTCATCTTAAACCCGAAGACACCTCCAGGTTTAAAGTGAGGGGGTGGAAAAGAATTTACCATGCTAATGGACATCAGAAGAAAGCAGGAGTGGCAATCCTTATATCAGATCAATTAGATTTTAAGCCAAAGACTATAATAAGAGATTAGGAAGGACACTCTATCATACTCAAAGGGACTGTCCAACAAGAAGATCTAACAATTTTAAATATCTATGCCCCTAACGTGGGAGCAGCCAACTATATAAACCAATTAATAACAAAATCAAAGAAACACATCGACAATAATACAATAATAGTAGGGGATTTTAACACTCCCCTCACTGAATTGGACAGATCATCCAAGCAAAAGATCAACAAGGAAATCAAGGCCTTGAATGACACACTGGACCAGATGGACATCACAGATATATTCAGAACATTTCATCCCAAAGCAACAGAATACACATTCTTCTCTAGTGCACATGGAACATTCTCCAGAATAGATCACATTCTTGGTCCTAAATTAAGTCTCAACCGGTATCAAAAGATTGGGATCATTCCCTGCATATTTTCAGACCACAATGCTCTAAAGCTAGAACTCAATCACAAGAGGAAATTTGGAAAGAACCCAAATACATGGAGACTAAACAGCATCCTAATAAAGAATGAATGGGTCAACCAGGAAATTAAAGAAGAATTGAAAAAATTCATGGAAACAAATGATAATGAAAACACAACGGTTCAGAATCTGTGGGACTCAACAAAGGCAGTCCCGAGAGGAAAATATATAGCGGTACAAGCCTTTCTCAAGAAACAAGAAAGGTCTCAGGTACACAACCTAACCCTACACCTAAAGGAGCTGGAGAAAGAACAAGAAAGAAACCCTAAACCCAGCAGGAGAAGAGAAATCATAAAGATCAGAGCAGAAATCAATGAAATAGAAACCAAAAAAACAATAGAACAAATCAACGAAACTAGGAGCTGGTTCTTTGAAAGAATTAATAAGATTGATAAACCCCTGGCCAGACTTATCAAAAAGAAAAGAGAAAGGACCCAAATAAATAAAATCATGAATGAAAGAGGAGAGATCACAACTAACACCAAAGAAATACAGACAATTATAAGAACATACTATGAGCAACTCTACGCCAACAAATTTGACAATCTGGAAGAAATGGATGCATTCCTAGACACATATAAACTACCACAACTGAACCAGGAAGAAATAGAAAGCCTGAACAGACCCATAACCAGTAAGGAGATTGAAACAGTCATCAAAAATCTCCAAACAAACAAAAGCCCAGGGCCAGATGGCTTTCCGGGGGAATTCTACCAAACATTTAAAGTAGAACTAATTCCTATTCTCCTGAAACTGTTCCAAAAAATGGAAATAGAAGGAAAACTTCCAAACTCATTTTATGAGGCCAGCATCCCCTTGATCCCAAAACCAGAAAAAGATCCCATCAAAAAAGAGAACTACAGACCAATATCCTTGATGAACACAGATGCAAAAATTCTCCCCAAAATACTAGCCAATAGGATTCAACAGTACATTAAAAGGATTATTCACCACGACCAAGTGGGATTTATTCCAGGGCTGCAAGGTTGGTTCAACATCCGCAAATCAATCAATGTGATACAACACATTAATAAAAGAAAGAACAAGAACCATATGATACTCTCCATAGATGCTGAAAAAGCATTTGACAAAGTACAGCATCCCTTCCTGATCAAAACTCTTCAAAGTGTAGGGATAGACGGCACATACCTCAATATTATCAAAGCCATCTATGAAAAACCCACCGCAAATATCATTCTCAATGGAGAAAAACTGAAAGCTTTTCCGCTAAGGTCAGGAACACGGCAGGGATGTCCGTTATCACCACTGCTATTCAACATAGTACTAGAAGTCCTAGCCTCAGCAATCAGACAACAAAAGGAAATTAAAGGCATCCAAATCGGCAAAGAAGAAGTCAAACTATCACTCTTTGCAGATGATATGATACTATATGTGGAAAACCCAAAAGACTCCACTCCAAAACTGCTAGAACTTGTACAGGAATTCAGTAAAGTGTCAGGATATAAAATCAATGCACAGAAATCAGTTGCATTTCTCTACAGCAACAACAAGACAGAAGAAAGAGAAATTAAGGAGTCCATCCCATTTACAATTGCACCCAAAACTATAAGATACCTAGGAATAAACCTAACCAAAGAGATTAAGAATCTATACACAGAAAACTATAAAATACTCATGAAAGAAATTGAAGAAGACACAAAGAAATGGAAAAATGTTCCATGCTCCTGGATTGGAAGAATAAATATTGTGAAAATGTCTATGCTACCTAAAGCAATCTACACATTTAATGCAATTCCTATCAAAGTACCATCCATTTTTTTCAAAGAAATGGAACAAATAATCCTAAAATTTATATGGAACCAGAAAAGACCTCGAATAGCCAAAGCAACATTGAAAAAGAAAGCCAAAGTTGGTGGCATCACAATTCCGGACTTCAAGCTCTATTACAAAGCTGTCATCATCAAGACAGTATGGTACTGGCACAAAAACAGACACATAGATCAATGGAACAGAATAGAGAGCCCAGAAATAGACCCTCAACTCTATGGTCAACTCATCTTCGACAAAGCAGGAAAGAATGTCCACTGGAAAAAAGACAGCCTCTTCAATAAATGGTGTTGGGAAAATTGGACAGCCACATGCAGAAAAATGAAATTGGATCATTTCCTTACACCACACACGAAAATAGACTCAAAATGGATGAAGGATCTCAATGTGAGAAAGGAATCCATCAAAATCCTTGAGGAGAACACAGGCAGCAACCTCTTCGACCTCAGCCACAGCAACATCTTCCTAGGAACATCACCAAAGGCAAGGGAAGCAAGGGCAAAAATGAACTACTGGGATTTTATCAAGATCAAAAGCTTTTCACAGCAAAGGAAACAGTTAACAAAACCAAAAGACAACTGACAGAATGGGAGAAGATATTTGCAAATGACATATCAGATAAAGGGCTAGTGTCCAAAATCTATAAAGAACTTAGCAAACTCAACACCCAAAGAACAAATAATCCAAGCAAGAAATGGGCAGAAGACATGAACAGACATTTCTGCAAAGAAGACATCCAGATGGCCAACAGACACATGAAAAAGTGCTCCATATCACTCGGCATCAGGGAAATACAAATCAAAACCACAATGAGATATCACCTCACACCAGTCAGAATGGCTAAAATTCACAAGTCAGGAAATGACAGACGCTGGCGAGGATGCGGAGAAAGGGGAACCCTCCTACACTGTTGGTGGGAATGCAAGCTGGTGCAACCACTCTGGAAAACAGCATGGAGGTTCCTCAAAATGTTGAAAATAGAACTACCCTATGACCCTGCAATTGCACTGCTGGGTATTTACCCTAAAGATACAAACGTAGTGATCCGAAGGGGCACGTGCATCCGAATGTTTATAGCAGCAATGTCTACAATAGCCAAACTATGGAAAGAACCTAGATGTCCATCAACAGACGAATGGATGAAGAAGATGTGGTATATATACACAATGGAATACTATGCAGCCATCAAAAGAAATGAAATCTTGCCATTTGCGACGACGTGGATGGAACTAGAGGGTATCATGCTTAGCGAAATAAGTCAATCGGAGAAAGACAACTATCATATGATCTCCCTGATAATGAGGGAGAGGAGATGCAATATGGGGGGTTAAGGGGGTAGGAGAAGAATAAATGTAACAAGATGGGATTGGGAGGGAGAGAAACCATAAGTGACTCTTAATCTCACAAAACAAACTGAGGGTTGATGGGGGGAGGGGGGTTGGGAGACGGGGGGTGGGGTTATGGATATTGGGGAGGGTATGTGCTATGGTGAGTGCTGTGAAGTGTGTAAACCTGGCGATTCGCAGACCTGTACCCCTGGGCATAAAAATATATGTTTATAAAAGAAAAAAAATAAAAAAAATAAAATAAAATTAAGGATTAAAAAAAAAAAGTTAACTCATTAATATACAAATGCAACTTTAAAAAGGACTTGAAAAAGCAGAGGATTTTGTGTGGGTTGGATTGTGAAAATAACAGTTTCTAAATATGATATTCAGGTTATGAGTAAGGGAAAAAGTGGTGACTAATTTGAAAGTCTGCCATCTTAATCGCTCTGGGTAGTGTGTGTTGATTGATGAAAGAAAGACACACACATGAGTTTTGAATAGGTTATATGGAAGAAATGTTAAAGACTATTTTAAAAATGAGATCGCATCTGCCTTGTTTTCAGTTTTGTGATTAGATTTTAGGTGCTCTTAGGCCTCAATGACACCATGCTGTTCCTATAATTTTCTATTCTGATCCCTCAATTTTTAGTACCTTAGGGGGCTTCACAGTCAATTATAAAGGATGCCTCTGGTTTTGAAGCTTTTAACCTAGTTTTTAGTGTTGCAGTCAAAGATATTATTTTGTAGCATTGCAATCAAATGACATTTCCAACTACAGCCATGTTCTAAGATGGTCATTTCTTGCTAAGATTTTGGAAAAGGATATAATTTTGCTTTCAGAGATTCACCGTTTTGAGTTATATGAAAATGAAAGCCAATGACATTTTCACAGTATCTTTCGCTGAAAAGTTTCAAGGCATTTTCATGGCATTCATTAAGGTTCACAGGGCCGTATATACATAAGTAAACAGAAAATTTCTGTGAAATGGAGAATGAACATAGCTTTATAGGTCAAGTATAGACAATAAAACCCATGGAGATGAGGAAAAACAATGGTTTAAAAAATAACTGTATGCCATGTAGGAAGAAACAAATGACGTAAACAAAAATGTGATCATTGAAGCCTTTTTTCACAACTCAATGTATGTAAGATGTCATGTGATTTATAATACGCTGTGCCTGACACATACTACCACTACTACTCCTAATGTCTGTGTGCCAGGCATTGTGTTTCAATGATATATCAGAATAACCTGCTACATTTACAGAAAACTTTACATCAATTACTAATTACCAGGATATACTCACAGCAGTCTTGTTGCATTTAGAGTGTGAAGGTTGAAGTTATTACTATTACCTTATTTAAAGGTGAAGAAACTGAGACACACAGATGTGAAGTGTCTTAACCAAAGTCCAATATAAAATGTAACAAATGAGAATCTGAACTTAGGGAGGTTGGCTTTGTATTTATATGCACTTAATCATAATTTGTAAACCAAAATGGATGATGATTGGACCATCAGAATTAGTCTTTGATAAAAGCAAAGAAAGCAGCACTAGATGTATCTAAAAGACCCTGGGAGGCCTCTAGCCCAGTGAGATCTTCCTTACTAAGTTCTACAATACCTGAAGAGTCACTGGTAGATATTTTCACACGAATAAAAGTATGTTCACTATTATAAAACACAGAATGTGATATGAACAGACAGTTAACAGAAAAAGATAATTACTACATGAATAGATTTTTAACTTTGGCAGATACTAGGTAATGACAATCAAACAACTATGAGTACATTTTCATATCCTTTAATTGTCAAAAATTAGAAAGTCGGACAGTATTAACTGCTAGTGATGATACGGAGATGCAGTAACTCTCATCCTTCACAAGTTAGGATGCAAACTACTATGGGAAGCAAATTGGAATTATCAGATGTTGTCACAGACACTTACACAGTGTGACCCAGCAATTTCACTTTCAGTTATCGACTTTCGAGAAATCTTCACACATGAGCCCAAGAGACATTTGTAAGATTCTAAAACCTTTTGCAACTTTAGTTGTGGGTAAAAAAAAAAAAACAAACCCAAAAGTTTTAGTTGACCTAAAAAACCATGTTGCCAACAGATACATTCTGGATGATAGGATTTATTTATTTAATTTTATTTTTAAAGATTTTATTTATTCATGTGACAGGGAGAGCAAGAGAGCACAAGCAGGGGGAGCAGCAGAGCAGGCCCATCCCAAGACCCTGGGATCATGACCTAAGCTGGAGGTAGATGCTTAACTGACTGAGCTACTCAGGTGCCCCAGGATGACAGGATTTATATAATGTTTGAAAATTTCCAAACTTATGCTTCTTATTATTGAGGGTCATATATTTAAATGGTATAACAATTTATAAAATAATAGTAAACACTAAATTAATGAAAATAGTTACCTCCAGGACGGGAGAATTACAAGAGTCAGTACTTGAGGTTTCAATTTTCTTTTGTTATATTTAACATATATTTTAAAGTTAACATGGAAAAATGTGGAGGTTTGTTAAAGCTGGGATTGGCTAGTTGATATTCATTATCCTGTATGCTTTGTTTATATAAATTAAGTATTTTACAATAAACACAATATGTATTCTTAAGAAAAGGAAAAATATTGAAAAAAATGACACCTCACTCATCCCATTACTTAAGCATAACTTTTTAAGCACAATTAAAAAAATTTAGTATAATTTCTTACACCCATAGGATTAATTTATAGCTGGTGGTATACTATACTATATGCACAGTGTTGTGCCCTCACAGGGGTATGTCGTGATGGGTTTTCTTTTTTCTTTTTTTTCCTAGTCTCTGTTACAATGCTAACATTTTGGCCATGAAAACACATTAAAGTATTATTGGACATCACACCTCAGGATGACTTATTATTGTTTTTTAGTCACAGCTACCTAATTTCAGGTCCTGTGGCAATATGGCACTATGGCACTATGGCACTATGGCACTATGGCACTATGTCCTAATGGGTATATTTCCATAATGGGAAGTGGGCAAAAGTTTGGTGTGCTTTCTAGAGGGCTGATAGGGGCTTAGGGAAGGCATTTAGGTAGGTGGTGAGGACAATGGATATGTGCAGTTATGGAGACTCAAGTTTGCTCAGGATAAACTTAATCTGCTTTACAATTTTACCTAGAGCTAGCCCTGGAGAGGATAATAAATAAATACACGAGACTTAGTGTTATGTTGTATCTAACATGCAATTTGAAACAACAGTTTGTTATTAGAAACTGACCAAGACTTAATTTATCATCTGTATCTATAAGAATTTAAGCATTTCCAACCAGCACAGACCTTTTTTTGTTCAAATTCCTGATGTGTGACTGACTAAAGAGTGTGAGCATTCTGGGCAGCCATGGGTGCATTTTGTAAAAGAGAACACTGTTCAGCACAGTCTCTGTGAACCCAGCTTTGCTTTCAGAAAAAAGTTGGGAAGCCATGTTCATGCAGTAATTTAAGGGGTCAATAGAAAGGCTGAACTCCAAAGTGTTGGTCTGACAGGATGCAATTAGATTTTCTTTTGTCATGTACTAATATACCCCTCAGAAGGGTATCACGTAAACTTTACCAGTTTTCTCTTTGCTGCATGGAAAAAGAATTAATTAAAATGTCAGGTCTGTGATCTGGGTGAGTCAACTGAGGTGGTTAAGTGCAGGGTCTGATCCCGTCATTATTTAAGACTTTGGTATTTTATTCATCATGGACTTATGCATTAATTTTTATATCTAAAATACTATTTATCTTGTTTACTAAGTTTTTGGTGCCCTTTTAAGTTTTGTGTAAGGTGGTACCTCACTTACTATATCCTAGTCCCATCAGGGTAAAGCAAAGTGACAGTGGAAATAAATGTGGTAGTCAGAAAAAAAACCTTTATGCACAACTGCCGATGATGTCATATATGTAACTGTAACTATATATATACTAGCTAATTTAAAAAATTTACTTTTGCTGAATTCTTACACATTTTTGTGACCTTTATCTAACCCCGTTGACTCTTATTTTTCTTATATAGTAAATGGAGGTAATTCCTACTTCACAAGTTAATTAAGTTTTTAAAACTTATACATAAAGAATCTAACTTGTGGTGTGCCTGGGTGGCTCAGCTGATTGAGCATGTGACCCCTGATTTTGGCTTAGGGATGATCTCATAGTTAAGATGAGCCCCTCACAGGGCTCTGCACTCAGCAGGGAGTCTGTTTCTCTCTTTCTGTTCCCATCTCACTCTTCCTCTCCCCCACTCATGCTCTCTCTAAAACAAATACATCTTAAAACAAAACAAAACAAAACAAAAAACAGAAAAAAAAAAGAATCTAGCTTGTACCCTAAAATATGGATAGCTATGATAAATGTTTGTTGTAATGGTCATTAAAAGTAAAAGAATAATTAAGGATATAAGCTTATTCTTCCCAGGTAAGACATTTTAATCAACTTTAAAGCTGCTGGTGAGAAGTGACATCTCAATATAGGTTACCATATAATTTCTCCACATGTCAGCTTTGTCCAGATACTATTATAGCTTGATCTTTCACTTACATCAAGCTATTGACAAAATATTACCTCTGAGTGTAGCCTAATCTGATCACCCTATTAATATTGCTATCACCCTTCTCTCTCCCTCCCTGCTTGAGCAGTCTGTATTATTATTACCCTGCCTTATATTTCTGAAGAGCACCTATCAGCTTTTAACACCATATTTAACTTACATTGTCTGTCTTACCTCCACAATGATGTATGCCCAATGATGCATACACTTTTGTCTGCTCTGTGCATTACTTCGTTCAAAACCAATGAGAGTGGTGTGTGTACAGGTATTCAATAAAATGTTTTCTGAATTATTGAATACAGTAAAGATGGGATTCAACTTAAACTCTTTTTTTGTCCATGTAAAGAGATATTTTTGAGAAAGCAAATAGCTATGTTTCCAAGAATAAACCCTAAGCAGAGGGGTGCCTGGGTGGTTTGGTTGATGAAGTAAAGTGGCTGCCTTTGGCTCAGGTCGTGATCTCAGGTCTCAGGGTTCGGGGACCCAGCCCTGCATGGGGCTGGCAGGCTCCCTACTCAGCCTGGAGTTTGCTTCTCTGCTTCCTCCTCTCCTTCTGCCCCTTCACCTCCTGCTCAAAGGCTCAATGTGTGTGCTCACTCGCTCTCTCTCCAATAAAATAATAACACCGTAAAAAAAAGAGGAAACCCTAGGAAGAAAAATGAATTGCTCAAAAACATAGTTACTTAGGTAGAGAACTAAATACCTGAGTAGTGACTTGGAGGATTCACTCCTTCTCCCTTACCTCTTCTTCCCTTCCTCCCTCCCTTTCTCTCCTCTCCCTCCCTTTTCTCTGAATTAGATCAGCACTTTACAAGATCATCTCTCTTCCTTCCTACTTTTCTGTCACTCAGTCTCACCCTTCACTACTCCTGACACTTGAACAGCTGTTGCTGTTGGCAATTAATAATCTTTACTGACTTACCGGTTCTTCCCTTTTTTATTTACTCACTCATTATATTTAGGTCATTTAGCAAACCACAACAATAGTCTTTTTGAGGACCTTAACACCCCTTTGATAACTGCAAACAAAATTATCCTGCCTTTTGGGACTCTTTGTTACTTGAAGCAGGGACCAGGTGAGCACAGGGTAAATTAATTACTTCAGTCCCTCATTCTATTTATTCAACAAACATTTAATGAACACCTACTATGTGCAAATACAGTGCTGTGTGTTGTGGACATAACAATAAACAAAATGACCTTTATGTCCATATATAGATGGATTTAAAATTGTAGTTGTGATGAAAAAGGTAATCACATATATTTTAACTATCAATCAATTCTATTTCCCCCCCCATTTACCCTTTAGCTCTTCAGCCTGAATTACAGAACATCCATAGCCTGAAGAAAAGTTGATATAGAGGTAATAAAAGCCCCTTAAAGACATGCCTGGTTAGAGATTCAAAGTACTAAAAGAGAACCTTAATGCTAGATTGTTGTCACAGGTTTCCTTTTGTTCAGAAGAAATTTTTTTGGCATTAAGTAATATAATCCTGATTTTAAAAAAATAGGAAATAGGTACTATTATGATTCAACTTAAAAAAATAATGAAGTACAAACTGAGGCAGCTCCCTTCCTAAACTTCCCAAGGCTGTTACATGGCAGAACTAAGTGTCCAGCCCAGTGGCCTAACACCTCCTGCTGTCTGTTTTTGTGCCCAAATGAAAAATGATTTGAGGATTTTTACTAGCCCTTGACATTCAACAGCTGCAACCTCTAGTGAAGAAAACTATTTAAAAAACAGGTTTATACTCTTATTTTCTAATGACTTTTGGGGGGTAGAAACAATCATTCCAAACTGAGTAGCATGTAAGAAATTCATAAGCATACTTGTTAGATTACAGTAGTACATATGCTATTATTTTCCTGAAAAATTGGACCACTTGATTCAATTGCACAAAATGCCCAAGTTAGCTTATTCATTCCCATGAACTGAGTGCATCATTTTTCTAAAAAACTGTATTGACCTCCCATTGCATACCAAAAAGATTTTAATATTTAACAAGTTAAAGCATTCCTTGGGACATGGAGAATAAATGCATTTGCTATTTACTCTCTGTGTATGATTCCTTCTTCTTCTGTAGCTGGGTGATTATTTATTCAAGATACAGTTAAAACCGTTTTTTAAAACTATTACACTGCTAAAATTTGGGCCCCTCTGCTGGAATTCATTAAAGTAGTTTAAATCTAAACTTAGTTTTTATGTTTTCATGGCAGGCATTTTCTGCTTTACTGTGTTTTTGCCTTTCTGGCCATGGATGTTTGAGAATGAAGGAGAAAATATGCATAGTTATTTGATAACACACATTTGATAACACACTTTTGATAAGGAGGTGTGTATCTTGCCAGATATCCATCCTATATACTGGTTGATTAAAGCATTCTTAGTAATGTGTTTCCTTTTGGGGTTCACTCCCCTAGTCTTAGTGACTTCTTTGGGAACTACACCAACATACTTTTGTGAATGATGCCAGGATTGTGGTTCCGTAGCCAAGACTGGCACATGCTAATTTACAGCCCTTAAGTATCCTGGGGAATAAGTAAAGTTACACTGTCCTTGGAGAATATCATTATGACTGACTTCATTCATTTTACTTAAAAAATCCATATATGAGAGAATCCTCAACAAATGTACTGTTGCTTAAATGAACTGCCATGCAGCATGTGACTCAAAATATCAATTTTAGATCACCACTCCCCCTAACCCTCTTCAGAATAACTGCTGAAAATGCAGGAGTATTCTTAAAAGTTCTCAAAGATACAAAGAAACAACATGTTACTACAGGGGATACTGTGTACTGCTGGGTAACATGACAGATCACCCATGAAGATATATAAATAACAGCCATTTTAGAATTTGACTGGCTACATCTAATCAGGAAACTTTGCTGATAACTGAGAATAAGCATGTAGGGTATGCCAAGTCCTAGGGGGAGCAAATATTTGTCTACCGTCCACAGGCTGCTGTTGTCGTGGAGGTAAGAAACCAATTAACATCTCCCACAAAACAAAATACAAAAAGTAATACATCCCACAAAACAAAAGTGTTACATCTTGGGGGTAATGTCTTAGTAATTGCAATAATGCAAGGTCATTTTTACCATGTGGTTATTTCTCTCGATTTCTTTCAAGGAATAGATAAAACACATTTTATGTCTATTTTGAAAGAGGGTAAAGATATCTGCAATTCTGAATACCAACAAACACTGGGGATAATGTGAGTCTCTGAAAGAGAATATTTTAAAATGATATCTTGTTAAATACAAAATGGACAATTATACCTAAAATTTGTATTATAAAATAAAAGAATTATTATGTAAAGATCTATGTGGAAGTCTGTTCTTTATAACATAAAAAAGGACTCATATGATCTTTTCATACAGGTGGAAAGCTTGCAGTTGACACTGAATATTGACATTATTTAAGAATTTCTCCATTTAGTGGTATTTCTAGATCCAGTCTCAAGAAAACAGTTTCTAATCTCTATATATGTGAATAATATACATAATATACATATAATGTATAATATACAATAATATACATAATATATATATGAATATATGTGAATAAATATATGTATTGACGTGTATATATGTGAATACATTTTTTATTTTAACTTTTACTTGTTTGTTAAACAAATCTATTTTTATTTATAGTGACTTCCAAAAAGTATTTACAGATAGGGTAATTTTATGGAGCAAACCTCCCTTAAATCTTAACTCACCCTTGTTCTACCAACATTTGATTCCAGCCCTATGGAGAAGGCAAAGGAAACGTTTTCTTGCCAACCCTAGTACCTTCTAACCGTATAAAGGGATGCATGAGGAACCAGTCAGGAAAAAACATTACTTTAAGATGCCTCTGATGATTCATGATTTCACATTACCTATAATCATACACATATAATCATAATCATAACCAATATACATTTATTTCTATGATTATTTTATTTCTTCCATCCTCACTATGAATGATCAATGAACACAAGAACTATGTCTTTCTTATCCATTATGTTTCCCTGTATCTTCAGCTCAGCCAGAGAGGAATGAGTGATTTTGTAATTCAGGAGAGCCCAGGAATCTGCATCCCTATCTGCTCCTCTATCAGTGGTCACTGGAGAGTCCTAGGAACTCACGAGTATGGTACCCCTTGTGCCACACACAGTACAGATGGAATCTAGGCCAGCTGTTGATATTGTTTCTTTCCTAAAAACCTATTGGGTAAGCTACATCCTTTGTTCATAGATAAATGCTGCTTTGGGATTGGGAACCAAAATTCAAATTCCTCTCAACACAGTGGAGAGGTAGGAAAGTACCAGAGGCTCAGAATCTACTTTATTCTTCAATTTTCTCTGGTCCCTTTTTTTCTCTCAGTTAATGCAAAGAAGTTGTGGCAAGGCTATGCCAGAGTAATAGCAGCATGCTAGTTTATATAAACACTTTATCATTTATGATTGATGAGCATGTAGCACAAAAATGATTAATTATGCTATTAAATTAAATATAAATTAATTGCTTATAATATTCATTATTGCTTTAACCTTTTTGGTATGTTTAGCCTTCAAAGTTTATTGCTCACAAACAATCTGAGCTCATGTATTCATTCATTCAGAAATGTCTACTGATTGCTCTTCTGTGCTAAGCACTATGCTTGTTCTAAGAAATAGATTCAAAATGAAAAAGAGGAGGTGTTCCTGTCTTCAGGGAGCTTGCCAGTTAAAGAGACCTTATGATACCATCAGTCTAAATTGTTTTGTGAGTATGAGAACCACAGGAGTAAGCAGGAATCAGCAAGAAAAGGGTTTAGATGGGAGAAAAGAGTCTTCTAATCAGGGCCGGGGGCGGGAGGGGGGAAGCCCATTAGCTTACAAAATGTTTCCTAGTTAAGAGAAAACACAAACTTTATACGCCTAAAAACAGAAATTAGGGAGAATATTGTATAACACCTGTATTACCATTATTTTTATTTTTGATCTTCTCAAATTACAAAAATGATCAGTTCTTACTATAGTAATTTCATTCAGGTTGCTTTTTTGCCCTCTTTGACTTCTGAAAAACTTTGTTTATCCTTTTCTTTTCTTTATTTCTTTTTTTTTTTACCCTAGAAGTTTGTAGGAATCAAATCAAAGATATTCCAAGTATTTCCTTCTAATGTGCTGATATGTCTCAAACAAGTAACTCTAATCCACACATTACTTACTTACCTATTTGTTGCCTTGGATATGCCTCTCTTAGTTTTGATACAAAAAATAACTATCTAACTGCATACACTTTCATATTCTAGTACAATTTATAGTTTGAATTTTATTTTATTTTATTTTATTTTTAAGATTTTATTTATTTATTTGACAGAGGGAGAGAGAGATCACAAGCAGGCAGAGAAGCAGGCAGAGAGAGAGGGGGAAGCAGGTTCCCTGCCGAGCAGAGAACCCGACGTGGGGCTCGATCCCAGGACCCTGGGATCATGACCTGAGCCGAAGGCAGAGGCTTAACCCACTGAGCCACCCAGGTGCCCCTATAGTTTGAATTTTAATAAGACATTTCTAGAAGAACAAAAGAGCCATAGTTGGTCAATGAGTGTATGAAGAATGCAAATATAAGTGGGAATGAGTATTATTTGATAACTTCCATGAAATCGCTATCTTTCCCCTGAGTGACTTAAGACCAACTTTTCTTTAAAGTAAAATGTATTTTTTCCTATTAAATCTGCACTTCAAAAAGGAACAAAAAGCAAGATTTGGAAAATCTCAACTGACACATAAATTTCTATGTGGAACTTATTTTAATTTCAGGGAAAGCAAAACATGTGTAAGAGGGCTGGGACACTAGGTGAGAAAAGCAGCCATGAAAGACCTCTTCAAAGAAGGAATCCTGAAGTAGTTCAGAAAACACTGCTCACATCAGGAAAACAGTGTTTTTCTCAAAATGTTCAAGGAAGCTTTTTAAATTGTG
This sequence comes from Lutra lutra, assembly GCF_902655055.1. NCBI lineage: Eukaryota > Metazoa > Chordata > Mammalia > Carnivora > Mustelidae > Lutra > Lutra lutra. The sequence goes on along the minus strand of NC_062283.1, from coordinate 45,650,665 downwards.
GGGTTGACTTTGCTTTCCAGTGTGTAAAAGTATGTTTTCCCCAATTGTTCGTTTTCCGGCCATCTTCCCAAACCTCAGAAAGCATGTAAAGTAAGTTCTTAAATGTGATCTTGCTGTATCAGCAGGCACACTCTCAGGTAGGGTGATTGGAAGGAATTCTTTCTGATCATTCTAGAAAATAACTACTGCCTCCTCCTCTTTACCTGTTAACCACTAAAGGGCAATATTTAACTCTAATTTGTCCCAAGATATAGTTCTTTTAATTGGTTTAATAATGAGAATTTAAATATAAAATATATACTTTCCTGGTTTTGTTACAGCTTAAAATCTCTTTACCTGAACATGGTATTTTCTTGGAAAAAAAAAATACTATGCAATTTGTTGGATTTGAAATTTGACCCTTGCCATCCATCTGGATTTTATTTGTATTTGTTATAATATATTTGTTGAAAGTATTTGTTGTAAAGAATCTTACTTGTCTAATTGAGAATAAATACTATTGTATACTTGACCTTCATATGCATAAATTTTATATGCATAAATCTTTACAATTTCATATCTGCTATATTTTATCTTATTAGTATCTTTGCTTTGCACAAGATTAGAAGTTTCTAAGAGTAGGCCATGTTTGATATTGCTCAGCAGTGTATCCTTGACACCTTGTTAAAGTAAGTGAGAGAATTATTATGTTTGTCGACAGAAGACCTGAACTCTGACAAACTTATAGATTGTTCCAATACTTTAGAGATGATTCTTCACTTGTATGGTTCCATCAGACCAATAAACAATGCATGGACTTCCCTTAAGGCTTTTGCAAGACTCAGTTCAGCTAGATATTTAAGCATTTACTGAATACATTATATTTGATTACTTGAGAAAAATGGGTTTTAAAAGAATGGGGGAAAAGTTCATAAAGTATAAATGCTCACATATTAAATCCCCATAGTTCATGGAACTTCTATCAAACAAGATGTTTCCTTCTCCATCTCTGCATGTTTAATCAGTAGCTTTAATGGACACTATAACCAGCATTATTTGAGTGCATTATTTTTCCTATTAGGGCACTCATGCTGAATCTTTCATAGCATCTTAGTTTTGGGAAACAACCACAGTAATTACCTATTTTGATCACTTCTTTTTTGGGGGGTGACTTAAACAACAGAAATTAATTTTCTCACAGTTCTATTGGCTGGGAGTCTTAGATCAGGGTGCCAACATGGTTGGTACGAACTCTGTACCAACTGTTCGTACTCTGTACGAACTCTCCTCTTGGCTTACAAAAAGCTGCTCTCTTTGTATGGCTTCACTGTTGTTTTCTTCACTGTGCGCATGGAGACCAAGAGAAGAAGATATCTCTCTCTGGCAAGACCAGGAGATCTCTCTCTTCTTTTTATAAGGCCACCAATTCTATATGATTAGGACTACACCCTCATGATTTCATTTAACCATAACTACCTCCTCAAAAGTCTTATCTCCAAATACAGTCACACTAAAGGTTAAGGATTCAACCCAGGAATTTTAGGGGAACACACTTTAGTCCATAGCAATTTGGATTTTTTCCTGCACTTTTGTTTTAGCTTTATTAAGGTATAATTGGCAAGTAAGGTTATAAGATATAAGATATTTAATAAAGTGTACATATGGTGATTTGATACATGGATACATTGTGAAAGGCTAATCACTTCTTTTACTAGAAAAACCCTGCCCTTGAAATATTCAAGTTGTTAAAATGTTAAGTGGCACCAGTTTGATCAGCTGATAAATATAGATCAATAATTAATACATAATATAATAAAGTAGCAATTATCCCCTTGAAAACACCTTTTATGATATGACTTCCGCTCAAGCTGATTTAACTAGTCAACATGCAGCATTCCTATAGCTTGCAATTTGACTTACTCTTTAAGGAGGTGCTCCTAGTCTGCTGACTTATTATGTTTAAGTAATTTGCACAGTTTCCACTAACAGGAAGAAATGTCTATGTCCCCTGCAGCAGTTACACATTCAATCAAATGCAGATCATAAATCACATTTATAACCTTCACACTTCAATCAACAGGGTGTTTTATAGTTTGTAGAAAAATTATCTCGAGAGAAGTAGAAGTAGTACAAGAAGAATGTAGCTGGGGCCTGCCCAGGTCTAGATTTTGTACTCTGTCATCCTGAAGAGATTAACCTGTTGATTTTAACAAAGAAGGATCTCTGCCAAGCAGCTGTATGCAGTGCCAGAGCAGAGTTGGTAGTAATGAAGCATTCTGGGAAGACATGATCAATAGCACCAAAGCAAAGAAAATGTTTCTGCCCTTTCATCCAGGTTTGAGGTGAATTACAAAAATTAATAGAGAAACAGAGCATAGTGCTTATTTATAGTAACTGATTCTAATTCACCTCCTCTAAAAAGATAGCATGTTAATAATAATGTATTTAAAATCTCATAGTAGCACAATGTTCTACTTTAGTGACATACTTCCTGTATACAATAATGTGCTATTTCTTTTTAATTCATAATGTCATAAAATTTGTTTGCTAAAGTTGTAGAATCAGTTTATAAAATAATACAGAGCTTCATTTAGATTCCCCACCATGTGCACACAAATAGGTTATGATATAATATTCTAAAATTATGTGAGCAGTAGAAGATGTCCTGTTGGCTGATCCAAAATACTTTGATAGGAGAAGTGAGAAAGATTTCATTTAGATAGTCTAAATCTTCCCGTACTTTCAGTTAATGGTTATGTAAATTTTGTAGCAAATGATGATTCTAAATAAGAAAATCATAGCGTAAGGAATGATTACCATATATTTATTTAGTTGCTTCTGGCATTTAAACTGGTGCTTATGATATAAAATTAAATTATACAGTGATGTGGAGAATGATGGACTCTTTGTATCTTGAGCAGTGTAAATGTCAGACAATAGGGATTATGATGGTGATGATGGATTACTGATATTTAGGTTCATGACAGTAAAGTGATATGAAGAAATTTTCACAACACAAATATGACAATGCCAATATTTAGAATAGTGCCTTCATTTGGCTTATTCCTTTTAAATGAAGTATATAGCTAATTTATGAGAAATAGAGCCTCTAGAAGTCCTAAAGTTCCAAAATTAGGTACCATAGTCTCAAGGAAATTCAGGGAAGCTTAGCAGAAAAGATGCAGAATCTGGCTTGAATGACTGAAGGATAGATAGGTAATGCATAAGGTCCAAGGAGTATTAGCATAACAAATTATATATATATATATATATATATATATATATATATCCATAAATACATACACATATACACATGTGCATAGATATATGTGTATATACATACATATAACTACACATATATATGGTACAAAGGAAAATTGTATGAAGAAGATGAAATGACAAATGATGGCCTGGGAGAAAATACTTATAAATCTTGTATCTGATAAAAAATTTGTATCCAAAAACTGCAAAAAAAAATGACAATAATAAGATAGATAATCCAAAAAAAAAATGAGGACAAAATCTGAATAGACAACACAACAAAGAAGGTAAAGGTATATGAGTGGTCATTAAATACAGAAAAGATGTTTAACATCATTTGTCATTAGAAAAATGCAAATTAAAACCTTAATAAAGTATCACCTTATACTCATTACAGTAGCTATAATTTAAAAGGCAGATAATAACAAGGTATAAGTAAGAATGTTGAGAAATGGGGACACTCATACACGGCTTGTAGGAATGTAAAATGGTGCAGCCACTTTGGAAAATAGTTCATCAGATCCTTAAATAGTTAAATATAAATTTACCATACTCCTAGGTCTATACCTAAATGAAATGAAAACATGTCCACCTAAGACGTGGCATGCCAATATTCAGAGCAGCATTGTTCGTAATAGCTAATACCTGGAAACAGCTAAAACCTGTCCACTAATTGGTAAATGGATGAAAATGTAATACTCATATAAAAGAATACTAATCAGTAATAAAAATGGAATAGAGTATGGAAACTAAGCACTAAAAAGTATTATGCTATGTAAAAAAAGGCAGATGTAAAAGACCACATATTGTATAATTCTATTTTGTGAAATGAGGAAATGAAAGTTTATAGACAAAGAAGTAGATTAGTGGTTACCTGGGACCAAGGGATGAGAAAGGGGAATGAATGCAAATGGGCACAGAGGAGCTTTCTGGGGTAAGGGAAATGTTCTAAAATTGATTGTGGCGATGGCTGCACAACTCTGTAAATTTATTTAAAATGGGTGAAATTTATGCTATGTCAATTAAACTAAAATAATGTTCTTAAAAGTAAATTATACTTTTAGGTACTAATTAGCAGTAGTTTCAAAGTAGAATGAGGAAGATAGAACTCAGAGAATATGAGAAACTTCAACATTTATAGAATTCTTGAAAGGAATTTTGTAAGATTTTTGAATCCTCAAATTGTGTCTAAAGTGTTTGTCTAGTTTCAGTTGTTACACTCCTTCCATTTGCTAGCTCCAAGAGAACAGAAATATTAACCGTTTTGTTCATTAGTTTATTCCTGGTACTTATAACAGTTCCTGGCTCAGAGGTATTACTAAATAAATATTCCATAAATGAATGAATGACATGGTCCTCATCTAGGTGGTCAACCTCTAGAGGAGATATTTTCCATCTGCTCAGATGGGGTTTATAATCAGGCATTGTATCTCTACAATTTTTCTGCCACATCTTGACATGGTTATTTTTCCTCTGTAAATATCAGTCAAAATCCAAATCTCTCTTTCCTTATAAGGAACAGTTATTGGATGCAGGACCCACCCTAATCCAGTATGGCTATATCTTTGTTTGGTTACATCTGCAAAAACCCTATTCCTAAAAAAGGTCACATTCACAGGTACCAGGGATTAGGACTTCAACACATTTTTGAGAGGTACACTATCCAAGCTATAACAATTGATAATATTATAAAATAATAAAGATTAACTCATTCTCAGGAAGCATTTCATATACCAAATTCATACTCATTACGTTCCCTTTATCTCGACTTTGTCCTTCTCTTTTTTTTTCTTCAAATCTCTATACTGAGAGCAGGGCAAGCATGACTTACCAAAACAAGGGTGAGCACAAAGGCATTGTTCTTACTTTCTGTAGCATAATTGTCAACTGACCCTCTCATACCATGGGCCCTGAACCTACCACTTCTGTTTAGTATGTAGCTTATAACTAAATGTATTCCGTTACAAGTTTAAAATGGCATGATAACCGGCTAGCTATTATATGATACAACGGAAATTTCTTTTTTAATTGTAAATTTAAAATTAAACATTACTTGATGATGCTATTAGTTTAGTCACTGAATTTGTTAAAATCATTCAAGTAATATTTTCAATAATATCAATTTACACCTTGACCATTCCTCTGAATCTATATTTCTATATATAGTAAATAAATAAATAGGAAAATAGTAAATATCTTAAATATCACAAGAATCTGTGGCCTCCTAAAACATTTTTAGTTTAGAACAATGCCTGGGTAGTCAACATATAATGCTATATCTAATAATGTCATTTATGGCCTAGTGTTCAGGTTCTTTAGGCTACCAGTTACACTCTAAAAATATTTCTTGAATGAGTATGTAGATACATTTCAATTTACAGTTTTATAGGTGCCTTATTGCTAAACAATCAAACCTTTTACTGATTAAAAGCTAGAATGTGCTTACTTTTATAGTACCATCAAGAAATGGCTAGGTACAGCAAAGATTTGGAAGGAAAGAAATACCTTGAAAATATAATTTTGGTTAATGATCACTGGTAAATCAGTCAGGGTTCTTCAGTGCAAATAACATAATTTCAAACTGAAACTGACCTAAGTGATAACAGGAATATATTGTCTCAGGGAACTAAAAATCTCCATAGATGGGAAAAAATTTAGATGGATTTCATCAGGGTCTTGGGTTAATTTTTTCAACTATTTTTCAGCACTTTTCTTCTCTGTGAGTTGGATTTTCACTAGGGCTGATTTCCTTATTTCAAACAAGAAGGTATTGACCACTTCTAGACTATGTAATTCTCTTCTACGTCCAGAGAGCCAGCATCTTTCCAGTGCTCCCATCAAGGGGTCTGAGGCAGACATTGATTGGGTGAGGGAAGTCACAGGGTTGTCATGAGCCATTCCTTCTGACAGGGAGAATAAAATATGCTTGACTGTCTCAGATGACTCAAGACCTACCCCTGAGTCACTGGTGAGGAGTGGATATCTGAATGAAAATTAAAATAAGTCTTAAAGAGAAGGGCAGGCAAATAATTAATAGATGTCCATAACAAATGCCCATTACCCTCTTCAGTAGGGTCTCTTAATCTCTTTTTTTGTGGGAATATCTCTCCCCCAAAATGCATATAATCAAATTTCCATACTATGTTTTCTGTTCTCCATCCATTTTTTTTTTATTGTGACAAGAACACTTAACTTTAGATTTACCCTCTTGAAGATTTAAGTGTATTTAAAATATACAGTATTTTTAAGTATTGGTAGAATGTCATACAGCAGAACTCTAGAGCTTATTCAATCTTATATAACTGAAACTTTTTATCTATCGACCAGCAACTCCTAATTTCCCCTTTGGCTTCCAGCCCCCAGCAACTACCATTCAACTCTTTGTTTTTATAATTTTGACTATTTAAAATACTTCATATAAGCAGAGAATCAATACCATTGGTAGGAATGTAAATTGGTGTAGCAGCTTTGGAAAACATTTTGGACACTCCTCAAAAAACTAAAAATAGAACTACCATTTGATTCAACAATCCCACTTTTGGGTACATATCCAAAAAATTGAAATCAGGATCTCAAAGAAATATCTTCACTCCCATATTTGTTTTAATTATTATTCACAAGAGCCAAGATACAGAGATAATTTAAATGTTCATCAATGGACAGATGCATTAAGGAAATATGATATATACATATGCAGTGGCATATTATTCAGTCTTAAAAAAAGAGAAAATTCTACCATATGCAACAGCATGAATGAACCTGGAGGATATTATAAGTGAGATAAGCCAATCACAAAAGGACAAATATTTTATGATTCTACCCATATGAGCTATCTAAAATAGTCAAAACTGGTTTATTTTTATTTACACTTTCAACTAAGTTTGTATTATTTAGATAAAAATCTATGGCCAATAAAGGAGTGTCTCACTTTTCCAACTGAAATTTAAAAAGTTCTCTCTCTCATAATAATGTTTAATTTCTTAATGATGCAGATGAATTTCTTCTTTCCATTTTTGATAAATTCCGAAGCTTGTGGTACAAGTGTAATTTAGAGGAATATACTTCTTCCCAATTATGCATTTGTTTGTGGAATAAATATTTTTCTTAAATATCAAAGTTGCATTACTTGAGGAATCTTATGGTAATTCTAAATGTGCAAAATATACTAATATTATAATCTAATTATTACTAAAGATCTTTATTAAGCATTTTTCATCCAAAGCTCTAAAATAAAAATTTTTGAATTACACTGGTAGGAAAATCATTTTATCACATATAAAGGGTTAACCTATACTTTTTTCATAAAAAGATTTTATTTATTTATTTTGAGAGTGAAAGAGCGAGAGAGCACAAACAAGGGAATGGGGCAGAGAGGGAGAAGCAGACTCCCTGCTGAGGAAGGAACCTGATGTGGGGCTTGATCCTAGGGTCTTGGGATCATGACTTGAGCTGAAGGCAGGATGCTTAACTGACTGAGCCACCCAGGCATCCAAGGCTTACCCTTGACTTAAGTATTATAACCATCTTCATGACAAGGGCATTTATTCAGTGCAATAATTCAGGTTACTGGGGACAATACAAAATACTGAAGACAATGAGATTTATAAGTCTGACATTTACATGTCTGACATACATCTGACATATATTTAACAAATCTCAATCATTTATTTAGTATGAAAGATACTTGTCTTAAGTTAATATGAATATAATATCTCATTAGAATGTAAGCAATAATTTATTCTAATATCTCAAGGCCTGCTTGACGACATTTAGGTTTTTGAGGACAATAAAACCACTTAAGAAAAAAGTAAAACATATAGTGAATAGATAAATCAAATAATCATGAGTTAGTAAGAACTCATGTTGAGTTTCTATTTTTTTCCCCCTGAAACTGTGGACTACAGATGGTTGCCTATGCAAGGTTGCCAGGAGCTCAAAATAACAATATCGCTTATAAGGTACTGAGGGTGGTTTGCAGACATCTCATACTGACTATTAATGTTTCTTGTTTTGCTTTTATGTCTGAGAAACAAATTGAGAAAATAGATCACATTTGCATCATTTATCTTGTCATAAGCTGACTCATTAATAAGTATTTTCTCATTCTTTAGGCTTGATATATCTGATTCCTTGGATATGCTAGCATAAATGTAACTCACTCAATATTTCTATACCTCTATTTGGTATTACCAATTTACATTAATTGATTTGGTCAATCAGTATTTATTTAGTAACTACTGTCCTAACCTAGGTTCTTCAGGAAGCAGAGCCCGAGACAAAAGCTAGTGTGCTGCTAGGTGCAATCCCTACGAATGAGGTAATATAGTAGTGAGGCAGGAAAGAAGAGAAAACCAATGCAGAGATGCACAATTAATCCAGACACCACTCCGTGTCAAAGACAAATTACTGCTCAACTTCATGTAACTACCTCTGAGAGGTCTTATCAATGATTAATTTTTCAGACAATCTAAATAAGGAAAAACTTACTCTGGCTTCTATCTCTTTGTGATGAGGTAGTTAATACCCCCACAATTCTGGGTTGTGCCTGCATGGGCAAGAAAGGTGCTGAGGCAGATGATAGTTCTGTTCCAATAGTGAAGCCCTGGAACAGTTAAGAGAGGGGTATAGGATGGGCATGAAGCAAGTCAGTGTCAGGTTATGCCCTGTGAAGTTTGCCATGGAAATCTGGTAACCTTAGTGGCAACTGTGGACAGAACAAAAACCAAACCCCAGGGACTAGATTCTCAGAGGATCTACAACAAAGAGGACTTACTATGGTCTAAAAGAGTTGTCTGATATACATACTACATGCTCCAGATACTGGAGATATATCAAGAATAAAACAAAGTTTTGCTCTCCTAGAGTTTATATTCTGGCGTGGGGAGATAGACAATAAGGAAAACATAAGAAATATACTGTATATTAGAAGATGAGTACCATGGAAAATTTGAGCAGGTAAGGGGTAGTAAGGAATTTTATGGTGGTGGGATTCAATTTTAAGTTTGATGGTAAAGGATGGCCTCACAGAGAAGGTGACATTCGAATGAAGGCAGCCAGCGTTCAGTCACTGGATGTTTGAGAAGGAGGAGTAAGAAGCTAGTGTGGTAGGAATGGTATGATACAAGGGGAACAGGTCAGGGCGGGTAGAGGGATGGGGAAGGGTGGGGAGGGGACAGTGGGATGGAGTCAAAGAGGTTAAGCCAGTTCAGGCAGGATCTTAAAGGACACTCTTAACTCTGTGAGAAAAGGAGAACCTAGCAGGGTTTTGAGCCAAGAAGCGTTATATTCATTGTGTATGTTAGGTTTTGGTTTTGACTTCCCAGTTGAGAACAGACAGTAAGACGTAAGAGGTAGAAGCAGGAGGACCAGACAGAAGGCTATTGGAGTATTCCAATTACTTTCATAGAGTTGCATGGTTCCTTACAATGAAAAATTTTGATGATATACTCTGATATTTAAACATTATATAAAAAAGAATAAATTTTTAACTTATGATATTGTCATAAATATGTTAATATGTGAGAATTTTTATTTTGTTTTAAAGTTTGGAATCCGATTTATTAAATTTTGGATAAATATGAAATATTTCTCTAATCAAGATTTTTTTTTAAGATTCTATTCATTTATTTGACAGACAGAGATCACAAGTAGGCAGAGAGACAGGTAGAGAGATAGGGGGAAGCAGGCTCCCTGCTGAGCAGAGAGCCCCATGTGGGCTCAATCCCGAGACCCCGAGACCATGACCCAAGCTGAAGGCAGATGTTTAACTCACTGAGCCACCCACGTGCCCCTCTAATCAAGATTTTCAAGTATGGATTGTACCATGGAAAATAAACTCTGAGGATGTGGGTGCTTTAAATATGATGCTAATTTTTCTTTAAAAAAATCTCTCAATAAACAATGAATTTTGGAACACTGAAAAGAAAATAAATTGAAATGAAAAAAAGACAATTTGTTTCTGATAACTAATTTGTTGTTCAATTTTGAAGTACTTTCAAATTGAGTTTGAGTATTATGTTGTGGATTTAAGCAGAAGGAAATTTTAGGGTCAAGGACCATTATTGGAAGAGATTCAAAAAGTGGACTTAGGTTTTCAGTATATTTCCCATTCAGTTTGCAGATGAAAATGAGTTAAAAATGTGAATTCCAGGGCCCTTGAGTGGCTCAGTTGCATCTGCCTTAGGCTCAGATCATAATCCCAAGGTCCTAGGATCAGGCCCCATGTCCAGAGCCTGAGGGGGAGCCTGTTTTGTCCCCTCCCTCTGCTGCTCCCCCTGCTTATGCTCTCTCTCCCTCTCTGTCAAATAAATAAAGTAAAAGCTTTTAAAAAAAATGCTAATTCCTCATAATCTGATATAAAAGATATAATAGAGATTTTGAAAATTTTCCCTTATTGTTTATAGTTTTTGTTGCACAAGTTTAATGATAGCTCACTGAAAATATATGGTTACAAAAGATGGATATTACTAATAATTTATATTATAAATAATTTGCATCATTATGGTCATTTCATCTCTTTGAAAGAAAAGCAAAAATCTATACTTTGTCTATAATTGAGGTTAGTTTTAATTTAATAACTGAGAAATTACTGACATCCTTGAAACACCAAATTTTTATACTTCTTTTTCTGTGTTTTGCAATTTTCTGTTTAGTTGCAGAAAAAAGAACAGACAATTTTTTTGAAATGAGACAATTTCATAGATCATATTTTTATTTTGTTAGCTGGTTTTCCCTATATCTTTATCTTTTCTCATTTCCTTTTTCTAGTCTTGTTCTTTAATCTATTGTAAAACCAATCAACATTAATGAGATTATATTTTAAATAATTCTTCTAATTAGTTCTCCCTTTCTGAAATGTCATTAATCCCTTGAATTAATTATTTTCATATTAATATGCATGATGTCTTTTTTCTAGGAAGTCCATCTAATTTAGTTTGCTGATTGCACTGCTAATCACTTAGATAATTTTTGGTTATCCTCATCAAATAATGTTTATTGAGGCTTATGTTTATGAAATACCATTATGACAGGTGCTGTTAGAGCTTTCTATGGCTTCATCTACGTTGACTCACACTTTCTAATCCATTTAAATTTCTAGACTTCATTCTCTCTCATCCATAACTTGATTACTCAAATACTTTAGATGCAGTAAAAGGACCTTTACTTGTCAGAAGTTTCATTTTATAATTTGAGTGGTCATCTTTGTTTTCTCTCTTCAGAAATACCTCTTCTTTTGGGATATGAACTCCCATAACTTTAGGGGACTTCTGGGCCCCCCCTCCTACCAACTCTGAGAGCCATGTTGTTGTTTTCAGCCTGTTAACTTTAGCAGGGGATTCACTGGCCAGTGGGGTGAGCATGTGACCCAAACCTGACTAATCGCCATTCTTCTCTGTTTGTTTTTCTTTAATGTTAAAGAAGAGCTACAAGTTATTTTATAGACACACACACACACACACACACACAATAGTATAGTTTTCTAGCTCAATTACTTATTTCTGCATTAGTTATTTTGATATTGTGAATGTGGATACCATATATTTTATTAGAAAGCCCATCTAATTAATGTACTGGGGGCACTGTTACCGATCCAGATGAAGGAAGTGGACTGGAAGATACAAATAAAATAAAAAATGTCCAATAAAAAGGTATTTTTATGGTGTTTCCAGTTCTGTTTCTAGTTATCTTTGAATCCAACTGAACTAGGCTCTTTCTTTTTAATTATTATAATTATAATTATATTATAATTATAATTCCAATTATCTAATTATAATTAGAATTAGTTTAGGGTCCTTAAATACATGAGATCCTTCAGGATCTAGTGAATCACATTACTGGACTTACAATATCATGGCCAGAGTTTATGTGTTAACTCTGTAGATGAAAGTGAGGTGGGATGATATATTGCTGTATTTTTGCCTCAGCACCATCCTCTTATACTTTTTAGGAATCAGAGAAATGTGACCTTTGGCAAATGATACACTATTAATTCACTTTCCCCATCTGAAGGAAGGAATTGACATAACAAACAAAGGAATTTTCAGCATTGCCAGGAGGATATTTAAAAAGCACTTACATGCTGTGGGAAAAAAGCACCAATAATAAAAAAGTCATATAAATAATATATAATCCCTTATTCCTGACACGAGTAGTTCTTTGCTCATGCTCCTACAATAATATTAAATCATTATTACCAAGAGACCTAAATTTATAAACCAAGTGTGGCCTCCAAGCAAGTTCACAATTGCCTTCCTAGGCAAGAATGTTGGCTTTTTTTTCTTACTTTTCTGCTTGCCTTGTAATTTGAAATTATACTCATAGTGTGGCAATAAACTTGTGATAGTCAGCTTTTAGAATTACTAGACATCTCCTTGGCATTAAAAGGCAATCCAAAGCCTCAGGTACATATTGATTCATTTTAAAACCAACCAATAATTTCTCTAGTGAGAGAATGGAATGAATATTATTTTACTTAAAAACTAAGGACTGTATGTCCCAATAGTTTGAGATCATACTTGAGAGACAGTTCCCTTGGGTACAGTCTCTAGTTTTTTCAATTGTTTTGGAGTAGAAAATAAAAGAATAAAAGGTAAAGCACTAGCAGGCTTGTTCAATAAGACATCCCTTATTGCTATAAAACTACCTTGGGCTAATTTCACACTAAAACTGCCAGAGCATGAAACTCAAGAAATTACATTTTTAAAAAGACCTAAAATGCCAATTCTAAGTCACATTATAAATTGGCAAACTAACTTCGAGAGTTTTAGAAATAACCAAAATATCAAATGTGTGATGAAACTTAAGTATAAAAAATGTGAATTTGTTATTTCCCATGAAATCTTATATTGACATTCATATCACTCTCATAAGTTACATATGTCAAGAAATAATAAAAGCCTTGACACTTAGTAGGTATTCTAAAAATGTTTTGCTAATGATTAAATGAATAAAAGGAAAGGCTTTATTTTTTTTAATTTTTTTTAAAAGATTTTATTTATTTATTTGACAGAGAGAGAGATCACAAGCAGGCAGAGAGGCAGGCAGAGAGAGAGGAGGAAGCAGGCTCCCTGCTGAGCAGAGAGCCCGATGCGGGGCTCGATCCCAGGACCCTGAGATCATGACCTGAGCCGAAGGCAGAGGTTTAACCCACTGAGCCACCCAGGCGCCCCGGAAAGGCTTTATTTTAAAGTTCATAAAATCTTCTTGGTGCAAGTGTTAATGACTGAAAAACAATCTGAGGGTTTTGAAGGGGCGGGGAAATGGGAGGTTGGGTGAGCCTGGTAGTAGGTATTGTGGAGGGCACATATTGTGTGGAGCACTGGGTGAGGTGCATAAACAATGAATTCTGGTACACTGAAAATAAATTTAAAAAATTTAAAAATTTAAAAAAATTTCAAATTATATGCCTCAAGGACGCTAATCCTTTATCTTCATTTACATTTTCACCTGTGTTTTTGGCAAAAATTAGTATAGAGATTGTGAAGGTACTGGTGACAGATAAGGACAAAAGAGTTCTTATAGGGGCAAGAAATTTTCTTTACTTAGCCCATTTCTGACAGTGAACTGGCATGTACAGAGAGGGAGCGCAACAGATGACTGATGAATATATGTATCAAATGGGAAGTGGTCAGAAGGAAATAACTTTCAAGTTGTGTATAGGTGAATTAATGCATTAGGAGGACATTATAGAATCTGGGGTTTGAGATAAAACAAAATGAATAAGGCAAAATCTTGGACCTACAGAAGCAATAAAGTACTGGAGAGAAATTACATGGTCTTGCATAAATGTAAGCCAGTTCAAGGCTTTGTTATTATAAAACTCTTGCCTATTAAAATAGTCAGCATACTATCAGATTGAAAAATAACTGGATAATTATTTTTTTTCTTTTCAAAAATGTCAAATGGGTGCATTAAAGGATTCCCTGCTGACCCTCTCCCCACAAAGTTATGCCAATATACCTCACATTCTATACTTTGCAGATAACTTGTCAAGAATGCTTACATTCCTTACATGTATAATTCTTTGGTGTATTGAAATTATCTGAAAATAAAAATCATTATTTTTGTCCTCAAATTTCCCAATACCAAGCATTACATTAACAATAAAATAATGAGTCAATGAAGATTGACTTAAATCTCATCTTAATAATAACTGAATCAACAACTATTTACTAAAAGTAGGATATTATAGGCATTAGAAAAGACTCCCACATTGATACTTGCTCTAGTGGGCCATGCAGTTTTTTTTTCTTTTTCTTTTTCTTTTTTTTTTAATAGATATTTTATTTATTCAATTGACAGACAGAGATAACAAGTAGGCAGAGAGGCAGGCAGAGAGAGAGGAAGGGAAGCAGGCTCCCTGCTGAGCAGAGAGCCAGACGGGGCTGGATCCCAGGACCCCGAGATCATGACCCAAGCCAAAGGCAGAGGCTTTAACCCACTGAGCCACCCAGGTGCCCTGGGCCAAGTAGTCTTTTGAAAGAGACAAGACATAACATATACAACAAGTAGAGAGGAAATAAGAAAACACCGCCAAAACAGAGTAATACATTGTAAGATGCTAAACTAACTATAATCAAAGACTATGCTCTATGGTACAGACAACATCCTTCACTGGATATTAAAGATTTTAGATTAAACACAATGGTTTGGTTGTGTAAATTTTATTATTAAATCTTTAGATTGCAATAAAGAATCCCTTTAGGTAAAGATTTTCTCAATGTATTATTTAATAAATAATAAAAGCAGATGATGTACTATGCAATGATTCAGTTTTAAAAAGGTTTTATCTTGGATGTATTCACTAATGTCAATAAAAATTTCCTCTAAGAGGATAAAGACTAAAATTTATTCTTTATTTTTATTTTCTGAAACTACAGCAACCTCAGTTATTATGTGTAACCACAGAATGAGTTTTATTAACTTTGCTGACTTTATTATAATAATTTCTGGTGGAGTAATACAAATGAATCACCTTTGAAAAGAGGATCCACATTGCATTTCCACAGAGCCCAAGGAGACATATAACATTTCTCTAGATTACTTAATTATCAAAAAATTACCACCAACAGAATAAATGGCAGCATTTCAGTCCTACTAAAAAAGATGCCTTTTTATCACTAAAATGCCACAGATGGGTAAAGAAAGCAATTGTCACTTGTCACTTCTACTGCAAAGGTTATAATAGTCAACTTACTTTAAATGACAGATTTTTCTAAAGGTTAGAAAATTAGCTGCTAAATAGGTCCCAGCTTTTGCGAGCAATCCATTTTTGTTACCAATATTCTCAATTAGTTAAAAAAGCCAAAGGACTTCTTAACGTTAACTCTGATTTGTTAGAATTTAATTTTTGTCTGCCCATTTTTATTTATGCTTGTATTTACAAATGCCATTACCTATTCTTCCTTTAACCTGAGAAAGACTTAACATTTCCTTGAGTATTAAATATTCATTCCCACTGATATGTTAATTAAATTTTAATACAGAAAATCATGAAGAAGTATAGTATAAAGTAACAAATCTGATTGTCCTCAAAATATTTCTAATTGTACCTATAGTTTAGGTATACAGCACTTTTCTGATTTTGTTGAAACTATTTTTAAAATCTTTACTTCTGTGTGAAATCATTGTTTGGGATGAGCTCTGCAATCACACTATTTTCCTTGTCCTCTTACTCCTACCACTCTCAGAGGACAAGTTTATCCCTCATCTTTCTTCAGGATTACATGACCTTTTTCATTGAGCAAAGCACAGGTCTGAAGAGAATTCCCCAAAAGCTACTAGAGATGGAAGGTCTGTGTTTCTTCTTAAGGCCAACACCCTGAGAGACCATGACATGGTCATGGACATGTCCATACACACATGGACAGTCCTCCTTCATTTTCTGCTCTTTCTTGCACAGTTAGTTTTTTCATTTCTATTGTGCCATTGCCATCAACATACAAAAATGCTGTTATTTTGTCTTAAAAGACACAAAGAAAAATCCCCACTCTTTCCTCTGTTACTTTCATCTATCACCAGTGACCACGTGAGCCTCCCTTAAATGCCTCAGAAGCTTTCCCTTATCCTCAGAACAAAGGCCAGACTCCTCAGTCAGCTGCTGCTACAGCCACAGGCCTTCCACTCTGTTTTCCTGCTATTCTGAATTCACTTCTGTCCATGCTCTCTGCTCCCAAGATTTCACACCAGCTGAGCCACAGACTACAACATTCTTCCCCGTGCCCCCTACAATTCAATGCATCTATGTTGTCTTCACCATTGCCTGGTTGCCTCTCATATGTCCTTCAGGCTTTGGCTTAAACAACACTTTGGCAGAGATCTAGTCATTTGATTAGGATGTGCCCTATTCAGTGCATGCTCATCTCCATCACAATTGTACCAAGTAAACAGAATGTTCTGTAAGGGCCATAGGTTTATCTGTCTTGTTACCACTATATTCCTGGCATTTAACATAGGGCACAGCACTCAGCAGGCTGTCAGGAAATACTTGCATTTGAATGAATAAATGAAGGAAGAAAGAATCCAGGACACTCAGTACTGTTCAATAAATGTTAGCAGACTACCCACCAGAAGAAACAGTGTTTGCAATAAAAATACAGCAATTTGGTTGTGAAGCATGACTTACAGATTCTTAGATTATACTGACCAGCAAAATTTCTAACATTCTCTTTGGTTAAGTGTAAAATTCAACTATGAGAAACTTCCTTCTTAATCAAATGAAAATACAATGTTCCCTTTCCACCTCATTTTACAAAATTATTCCATAGAAGTTTACTGAAATAGTGACAGGTCATCAGTATTAATAGCAAAATTTTATAGCCTTCAAAACAAATGTCTGGTTTCCTAAAATTTTCTTTTTTATGGCAGGTCTATTGAGGATACAATTTTTAATCATAGATTCATCTTTAAGAATTGATCTCTTTACTTTGTATGGAAATGGTTATTTTCAAGTAGAATGAAATGTATGAAAAACAAAGTAAGTATGCTTCCCATTGTGGTTGGCAGAAAACTGGCACTTTAAGTTCCTACTTCACTTTGATAAGAGGGAAAAACTCTGAACTCTTCCAGAAAGCCATTTAGCATTCTGGCATCTTTGAATTCTATTTTGATATAAAGTCACCATTATGCAAAATAAATAAATAAATAAATAAATAACCTTTGTACTACTGCTACTGGCATCATATACTTTTTTGGTGGGGGTTAGGGAGAGACTGGCATTTGAAGCTACTTAAAGAGAAGTAGCCAAATTATCAAAGACACTGAAAATATCTAGAAAATAGAAAATTTGCCTTTTTGCCCCATGTTTAGATTTTTATAAATCTGAGGACTGAGGAGAATAATTTCATTAAAAAAATCTACAGGATTTATATCCACCCAGCAAGGCTTCATTCATGTTCAGGCTACTTGTAAATGTTTGTAGTTACCTTAGTTTCCTCTCACCAACACATTAAAACATACTTTTAATGCTCTGAAAATAATTTAGCATCTAACACACAGTCAGCTACATGTTGACTGATATTATTCTTCAATTACTAAAAAAGCTCTATTAGAGGGAAAACACCTTGTCTACTTAATAAGATTACTTCCTATCTTGTTTTATTTAAACACACAATTCCCCTCTAAGTCACAAGTCATACTCCTGAAAATCTCAGGATTGAAAAGTCATCATCTCCCGGGGCACCTGGGTGGCTCAGTGGGTTAAGCCTCTGCCTTCAGCTCAGGTCATGATCTCAGGGTCCTGGGATCGAGCCCTGCATTGGGCTCTCTGCTCAGCAGGGAGCCTACTTCCCCCCGACCCCCCGCCCTGTCTGCCTCTCTGCCTACTTGTGATCTCTGTCAAATAAATAAAATATTTAAAAAAAAGTCATTGTCTCCCTATAAACATGCTTTAAAAACAATACAAAGACTTAGAGATTCATTTTGTGGAAATCTAAAGTGAAAAGGAACAGGGTTTAATATCCTATATTGGAAATGTTAGGTGCTAAAGGGTTCTATTATGATCAAACACTTTCTTTTTCCATGGAGAAATCCGTGGTCTCAAAGCTTGAATTACTTTATTGTAATAATAAATAAAATAAAATAAAATAAATAAATAAATAAATAAAATAAAATAAAAATAAATAATAAAATAATAATCACATTGCCATTCTCACAATAATCATTGTTATCATCTTTGTCTTAACAACTAGCTGTCAGAGAGCCACCATATACCAGATGTGTTATTACTTAATACACATTTAATCTAATTCTTACTTAATTTGTCAAGTCAATAGTTATAGAATCCTCATTTCATCTCTGGCAAGTCAGTAGTTACAGAATCCTCATTTCAGAGGAAAGAGGTAAAGCTGGAGCCAGACTCATTTATGGTCTTCTCACAACATAGGCTAAAAATAAAAAAGCACCATTTTTGTTACAGGTGGAATCCACAGTATCTATCAAAGGTAGGAAGTTCATGTGTTTCCCAGGCCCAGGCTAGTCACTTAAATGAATGAGGAAAGGTAGGGTAGGATTATGATAAAGTATAACACACAAACCCCTTATAGAGGGACAGCAACTATTCAGCTCCCACCATGGGCTTCCATTTGTCAATATGCATCTAAGGGGATAGATTTTCCAACTTTTCATGAGAGGTTGAAAACCTGGACATTCATGTGTGTGTGCGCGTGTGTGCATGTATTGTATGTGTGTGCATACGTGTGTTTTTCAAAAACACATACACGTATACTTCTCATTTTTGAAGGCAATCAAATACATGTTTAAAAAATAATGTGGGGGCAAAAATGCAATATCTGAGAGTACTTGCAATCTCTGTGTTAATGAGATTTAAAAATTCTGAATAAATCCAAATACATTTAAATGAATTTGTTACCAGATCAAGTGTTTAAAACTTTTGTACCTGGGCGCCTGGGTGGCTCAGTGGGTTAAGCCACTGCCTTCGGCTCAGGTCATGATCTCGGGGTCCTGGGATCGAGTCCCGCTTCGGGCTCTCTGCTCAGCAGGGAGCCTGCTTCCCTCTCTCTCTCTCTCTCTCTCTGCCTGCCTCTCCGTCTACTTGTGATCTCTCTCTGTCAAATAAATAAATAAAATCTTTAAAAAAAAAAAAAAAAAAAAAAAAACTTTTGTACCTAAGAACGTAATCCATCCTCTGTCCCCGTCACATTTTTGGATAAGCACTGCCATGTAGCTTCCTTTTTTGTTGTTTTGTATTTTGTGGAACCCTTAAAAGAACATCATCAGAAGCACAAAGAACTGTAGCAGAAAACCAATTAAGGCACTCTGTACACAGGGGAAGATTGGACACCCTTCTCTCCTGGAGAGAGAGTAAGAGAGACAGTAAAAGCAACTAGAGAGGCAAAACTGACCAGACAGAGAAGCATTCTTCCCTCTCACTTATCGAGCTTTCTTCTCTCAGAGGGAGAAAACTGAAAGTAGTAAAAAGACTCTCACCTCAGTTTTGATGATTTTGAAAATATGAGCACCTGGAAAATAGGATATGTTTTGAAACTTGAATAGTAAAAGTGAGTAAACTCTCATGAAGATGGATTATAAGTGACTCCTTTTCATTTGAAGTGCTTAATTGAGCTGTTTGAGCTATCTCCCCCCCTACTTTTTTAGGTAGCATACACACCACCTCTGAGAACACACAGGAATGAGCTACTAAGTAAGGATGCAAAATGCACTTTTTTTCTCTCAGAAATTTGTGTGATAATTTGAAGAAAATCTGGTCTAGGGATGAACCAACTGACTAAATTCTGTCTAGATAATGGAGATATTTTTCCTCATCCCTTTTGACCCTCCTTTTCCCCATGTTTTACATTTTATTGGATCAAAGTATACATTCATACTTAGTGGTTTTTTTCTTTTTCACCATCTCTACAATTTTATTCTTACTTTGTGCCTTATTATTGACTCACCTGTGGTACCTAGGAATCCCACAGTGAGGAATCACTTTTCTCCATCTTATCCTTTTTAAACCTCCTAAAGATGTCTCAGGCAATATAAAGCAAATAAAACAACTTAATCCTTAAGTTACTGTGCTAAAATTAAATTGTGTTATAACTATACTAGGGAAATCTTTGTAGTTACTGGTGAGATTTCACGTCTATATGTAAAAAATCCATTTGAAATACAAACTTAGATGGTTTGTACTTAACTGTTTAGTAAATGATTCAATGATTAAGAATCAAAATATTATATCAGTTACAACAGAGGTTTATATTAGTGTCCAGATATATAATTTGGGGTAATAAAGAATCTTTTTTACCTACACAACAGAATTTGATTAAAGTTAAAAAATAATTACATGATACATATAGTCAGAATTCAGATGTAAGCTACCTTTTTCATCTAAAAAAGAGGAGCCAGAGAGAGGGGAGAGTCAAGATGGCAGAGGAGTAGCAGACTGAGATGACATCAGGTCTCATAGTTCAACTAACTATCAAACCATTCCGAACACCTACAAACCCAACAGGAGATTGAAGAGAAGAAGAGGAGCAATTCTAGAAACAGAAAATTGACCACTTTCTGAAAGGTAGGACATGTGGGGACGTGAATCTGAAGCGATGGGAAGATAGACTGTGGGGGGAGGGGCCGGCTCCCTGCAAGCAGTGGACCAATGGAGCATAAAATCTGAACTTTCAGAAGTCTGCTCCACTGAGGACACTGCTCCAGAGACTAAGCAAGGGTGGAGCACTTTCAGGGACAGTGTGGTCTCAGATCCCACGGGGTCACAGAAGGATCAATCGATGTGATACAATACATTAATAAAAGCAAGAACAAGAACCATATATTCTCAATAGATGCTGAAAAAGCATTTGACAAAGTATAGCATCCTTTCTTGATCAAAACTATTCAAAGTGTAGGGATAGAAGGTACATACCTCAATATCATCAAAGCGATCTATGAAAAGCCCATAGTGAATATCATTCTCAATGGAGAAAAACTGAGAGCTTTTCCGCTAAGGTCAGGAACACGGCAGGGATGTCCATTATCACCACTGCTATTCAACATAGTACTAGAAGTCCTAGCCTCGGCAATCAGACAACAAAAAGAAATAAAAAGCATCTGAATCAGCAAAGAAGAAGTCAAACTCTCACTCTTTGCAGATGATATGATACTTTATGTGGAAAACCCAAAAGACTCCATTCCAAATCTGCTAGAACTTGTACAGGAATTCAGTAAAGTGTCAGAATATAAAATCAATGCACAGAAATCAGTTGCATTTCTTTAGAATGAACAGCAAGACAGAAGAAAGAGAAATTAAGGAGTTGATTCCATTTACAATTGCAATCTAAACCGTAAGATACCTAGGAATAAACCTAACCAAAGAGGCAAAGAATTTGTACTCAGAAAACTATAGAATACTCATGGAAGAAATTGAGGAAGACACAAAGAAATGGAAAAATGTTCCATGCTCATGGATTGGAAGAGCAAATATTGTGAAAATGTCTATGCTACCTAAAGCAACCTACATGTTTAATGCAATCCCTATCAAAATACCATCAATTTTTTTTCAAAGAAATGGAATAAATAATCCTAAAATTTATATGGAATATGAAAAGACCTCGAATAGCCAGAGGAATGTGGAAAAGGAAAGCCAAAGTTGGTGGCATCACAATTCTAGACTTCAGGCTTTATTACAAAACTATCATCATCAAGACAGTATGGTACTGGCACAAAAACAGACACATAGATCAATGGAACAGAATAGAGAGCCCAGAAATAGACCCTCAACTCTATGGTCAACTAATCTTCGACAAAGCAGGAAAGAATGTCCAATGGATAAAAGACAGTCTCTTCGACAAATGGTATTGGGACAGCCACATGCAGAAAAATGAAAATGGACCGTTTCCTTATACCACACACAAAAATTGATTTAAAATGAATGAAAGACCTCAATGTGAGAAAGGAATCCATTGAAAACCTTGAGGAGAACACAGGCAGCAACCTCTTTGACCTCAGCCACAGCAACTTCTTCCTAGAAACATCGCCAAAGGCAAGGGAAGCAAGGGCAAAAATGAACTATTGGGACTTCATCAAGATCAAAAGCTTTTGCACAGCAAAGGAAACAGTCAACAAAACCAAAAGACAACTGACAGAATGGGAGAAGATATTCACAAATGACAAATCAGATAAAGGGCTAGCATCCAAAATCTATAAAGAACTTACAAACTCAACACCCAAAGAACAAATAATCCAATCAAAAAATGGGCAGAGGACATGAACAGACATTTCTGCCAAGAAGACATCCAGATGGCCAAGAGACACACGAAAAAGTGCTCAACATCACTTGGCATCAGGGAAATACAAATCAAAATCACACTAGTCAGTATGGCTAAAATTAACAAGTCAGGAAATGAGAGATGTTGGCAAGGATGTGGAGAAAGGGGAACCCTCCTACACTGTTAGTGGGAATGCAAGCTGGTGCAACCACTCTGGAAAACAGCATGGAGGCTCCTCAGAAAGTTGAAAATAGAGCTACCCTATGACCCAGCAATGGCACTACTGGGTATTTACCCTAAAGATACAAATGTTGTGATCCAAAGGGGCACGTACACCCGAATGTTTATAGCAGCAATGTTCACAATAGCCAAACTATAGAAAGAACCTAGATGTCCATCAACAGATGAATGGATAAAGAAGAAGTAGTATATAAATACAATGGAATACTATGCAGCCATCAAAAGAAATGAACTATTGCCATTTGCAATGACGTGGATGGATCTAGAGGGTATTGTGCTGAGCAAAATAAGTCAATCAGAGAAAGTCAATTATCATATGATCTCTCTGATATGAGGAATGTGAGAGGCAAAGTGGGGGGTTTAGTGGGGTAGGGAAGGAAAAAATGAATCAAGTTGGGATCGGGAGGGAGACAAGCCATAAGAGACTCTTAATCTCACAAAACAAACTGAGGGTTGCCTGGGGGTAGGGGGTATGGAGAAGGTGGTTGGGTTATGGACATTGGGGAAGTTATGTGCTATGGTGAGTGCTGTGAGGTGTGTAAGCCTGACAGTTATAGACCTGTACCGCTGGGGCAAATAATACATTATATGTTAATAAAAAATAAATTAAAGGGGCGCCTGGGTGGCTCAGTGGGTTGGGCCTCTGCCTTCAGCTCAGGTCATGATCTCAGGGTCCTGGGATCGAGTCCCGCATCTGGCTCTCTGCTCCGCAGGGAGCCTGCTTCTTCCTTTCTCTCTCTCTGCCTGCCTCTCTGCCTACTTGTGATCTCCATCTGTCAAATAAATAAATAAATAAATAACTTAAAAAAATAAATTTAAAAATAAAAAATAAAAAAGAGAAACCAGAAAGCAACAGACATTCTTGTTTTATGAATAACTGTATACATGAATTAATTCTTGGAAAAAATGTATGGCTTTCTTCTTTTGATCTACCATGACTTCCTTATAAGCCAAAGTTCCACACAATTTTCTTCTTAAATTTTGCTTGATTTCTGCATTCGATATAGAATTTATTTCTTCACAAATGATGTAACAAGATTTGGACTTTCTTACATTGATGAGAACTGGAATTAGAATATTAACAAATATTTGCCAATTCTAAAAGAACAAGAATATGAGATTACCTGTTGGAAATATTTCTGTAACACACAGAATCATGAGTTGAGAAGTTAATATTAAGTGCCAAGAGAATCTTGTAAAGGTTACAGCATTTTGTAAGGTTGAAATAATTATTTAAATATCTCAAATTTGGGGGGCACCTGGGTGGCTTAGTGGGTTAAGCCTCTGCTTTCGGCTCAGATCATGATCTCAGGGTCCTGTAATTGAGCCCCATGTTGGGCTCTCTGCTTGGTGGGGAGCCTGCTTCCCCCTCTTTCTGCCTGACTCTTTGCCCACTTGTGATCTCTCTCTCTGTGTCAAATAAATAAATAAATAAATTAATTAATTAAAAGCACAATTTTTTATATTTGTGCCTTTATTTTTATTTACACTTTACTTACTTTTCAAGCTCCACCAAACATTTAACCATATTTAGTTGCAGATATGGAATTAATTTCACTCTTTTTGCCTTCTCAATAGGTCTATGGGGTGCATCCATTTCTTTATACCATTTCCATATCTGGTTTTAGCTTGAGGAAAATTTACAGGTTATTTCCCAAAGTATGAACAGCCTGAATAACTAAATGTGAGCATCACTTTACTCTGATATAAAGAGAATACAATAATTCCGACATCCCATTGAGCTAGAGGTGCAAGGCTTAGCAAATAAAAAGTAAGATTGCATGAATTTCATATATTTTTGTAGCATGAATTTGTTCTAATCATTTTTAAGTGTGTGTTCCAACTATTGCATGAGGCATATTATACTACAAAAAAGATGTGCTGTTCATGTGAAATGCAAATTAATTGTTCTTATCTTTTATTTGGCAATCCCATATTAAGCTGTTTTAGGGATTAACTCAGATGATTTATCTAAAATGGCTGACAAATGGTGGATTCCTAACAATTTTTTCTTGCTTGACCCTGTGAAAGAAACATGACTTGAATTTGATCAATTCTTTGTATCCCTTATCTGGTGAAAATTCTGCCGTATTATTGTTATATACTAGTAAATGAATGTAGTACAGAATAAATGAAGTGTGTGTGTGTGTGTGTGTGTGTGTGTGTGTGCACGCACGCGCATGTTTGGGAGATGGAATTGAACATTAGTTAATATGGAAATGGGAGATTAATACATTAGGGAAAAGTCATGTTCTTCTACCCTTTTAATTTATTAATACATTAGGGAAAAGTCATGTTCTTCTACCCTTTTTCCACTCATCATCATTTGACCACTATTTTGTGGGATTAGAGAGACCTTCAAAGGCCTTCACAGATATCCTTGCCATTCTTTCCTCAAAGAACTTTACACATAAATAGTACTGGGATGATAATAATCTTTGATATTGTTAAAATACTCCACAAACTGAATTTTTACTATATTCCTTAACATTTTCCCCACCCTGAGAACTGTAATCATTTGAGTTACACTTAAGTTCTGTTTTGAGAGCAGCAGTCATTAATGCCAGTTTCAAAGTTCTTTGTATATATGTGTGTGTGTAAATATATATGCAAATAAATAATTTATAATGAATATAGATAACAACACTTGCAGAGAAAATTTGGCCTATGACCTGGTTTTGTATGGTCCACCTGTGAGGTAGGAATGTTTTATATTTTGAGTTATTTGGGAGGTAAAAATCAAAACAAGAATTAGAATTTGTGATGCATGAAGAGCATATAAAATTCAAACTAAATCAAGTTTAACTGGCACACAGCAACTACATATCTATTTGTTTACATATAGTTTATGGTTCCTTTAACACTGTGTAGTGATTAGTTTCATTTGTTAACTTTGCTAGGCTTCAGTATTCACTCATTTAATCAAACATTAATCTAGATATACCCCACCTATTAATCTAGGTTAACCACATCCACAGCCACTTGACGTTAAGTAGATCAACCTCAATAATGTGGGTGGGCCTCATCCCATAAATTGAAGGTCTTTAGAGCAATACTGAGGTTTCCTGGAGAATAAGAAATTCTGCCTCAATACTGCAACATGAACTTTGTTGACAGAGTTTCCAGCCTGCTGGTTTGCTTTAAAAATCAGAGTCAAGACTCCAGTATTAACTCCTCCCTGAGTTTCCAGCCTGCTGATTAGTTCTATGGAATTTCAGACTTGCCAACCACCACAGTAGTAAGCCAATTCCTCAAAAAAACCCAAAAACATATATATATATATGTATATATATACATATATATATACATACATATGTATATATATATATATTATACACACACACACACACACACACACACACACACACACACGTTTCTCTGAAGAAGCCTGGATGATACACACTACAATGGCAGAACTGAGTAGTTATGATAGAGACGGTATGGCCCACAACATAAAAATTTACTTTCCAGCCCTCTACAGAAAAGTTTGTGGAACCCTGTGCTAGATACATACTGTACTTTAGTCATTTTCCTTCATTCATCCACACAATTTCATCTTCTACTAATATACTGATGCTTATGTACCACAAAATGAGTGGGAAGTTAGCGGTAGACTCAGGGAGATAAACTCTATCCTGGTAAATCTCACAGGCTCTAGGGAATTAGATTATTATTATAGTGTCAGTGCTGAGGAGGTGGTAAGCAGGCTGTGCTGGGTGAACACACCAGGGAGACTCCACTACCAACAAGCTCTGCACAATAAGGTTGTATGAAAGTGATATCATCACCAATAAAACACTCAGACATGTTACCTTGCCTTAAGTATTTTGGATATGGGCGTGCTAGGTCCCTTCTTTAAGCTTCAGAAAGTAAATTTAGATATTATCTAACAGGTCACAAAGTCAGACGCCTTCAATGGTAGGCAGATAATAAAATAAACAAGTACAGTTTGGGATCAGGGAACCTTTCAAAGACTGAGAATGAGCAGTCTCCACATAGTGATATTTAAAAATCTAAAAGATGCAAAGACATGGGGCATGCCTAACAAAACACATCTTCAAACTTCATGTGCTGCCAGTTTGAAGCCTCTGAGATAAAACCTACATCTTTTCACTTCATAAATGGGCATTAAAACCCAAGATCTTAAGGGACTTCACTAAAATCCCTTGTATTTATTCACGGCAGAGATCACACTGGAATCCTGGTCTTCTGGCTCCCACTGCAATTCCTCATTTTCTGTGGTGAGACCCCCAAGGATATGTTTAGACAGGATTATGAGAGAAGGGAACAGAAGTCAAAAGTAGGTTGGAGGGGCGCCTGGGTGGCTCAGTGGGTTAAAGCCTCTGCCTTTGGCTCAGGTCATGGTCAGGGTTCTGGGATTGAGCCCCACATCTGGCTCTCTGCTCAGCAGGGAGCCTGCTTCCCCCTCTCTCTGCCTCTCTGCCTACTTGTGATCTCTCTCTCTAATAAATAAATAAAATCTTAAAAAAAGTGTACTTTATTAAAAAAAAAAAGTAGCTGGAGAAGAATCTTGCCCTTAAGAAAGACTTTGTATAGAAGAAATACATGAATTGTACATTTGCACATTTACATAGCATCCATGATGTTGCCATGAAGTGAACCAGGTGCCATGTTTGAAGAAAGGGAGGAAAAACAATATCTTATTGTTTTATTTTGCATTTCCCTAATTAATAATAAATGTACTTTCATACATTTACTAGCCATTTATTTCTACTCCTGAGAACTGATGGCATGTTTTGTCTACTTTTCCATAGGTTGACTTTTTTTTTAATTGATATATAAGCATTAAAAATACTCCGCATAGTAATTCTTTGTGTATCTTTTTCATGTATCCTTTTCCATTTTTGGTTTGTCTTTCCACTTTCTTCTGTCTTTCCAATGAATATAAGTTCTTTATTTTTTTCACACTTATCTTTTATTTTAAAGCATCTTCTGTGTTTTGAAGAAATCCTTGCCCAAGACCAGATCATAGAAAAACTTTCTTAAATACTGTTAAGATGGTTTCCCCACCTCTCTTTTTTTTTTAAAGATTTATTTATTTGAGAGAGATAGAGAACACGTGTGTGCATGAGCACATGTGGCGGGGGGGCAGAAAGGGAGAGAGTGAGAGGGAGAATCTCCAGCAGAGGCAGGACTCGATCTCATGACCTGAGCCAAAATCAAGAGTCAGACCTTTACCTGACTAAACCACATAGATGCCCCTTCCCCCACCTCTTATAGTGGTTTCTAATTCATTTGGAATTGATTTTTGTATATAGCACTGACAGAGAGGTATAAGTTTACTTTTTTCCATATGAAAAACTTACTGTCCTTGCACAATCTATTGAGCAGTTCATGTTTTCCCTACTGATCTTTAGAGACAATAACACACTAAATCATGTTTCTTTCTAAGTGTGGGTCTATTTGTAGTCCATGTGGTCTTTTCTATCTGCCCCTTTTTCAATCAATGTGTCAACGTCCTATTGTCTTAATTACTATAGATTTACAATTCTTCATTCGTGGGAAAGGAAACTTCACTGTGTTTTACTTCTTTAAATGTGTTTGGTTTTTTTTTCAAAGATATTTTTCTTTTGTATAAATTTTTGAATCAAGATGTCAAGTTTTACAAAATAAAATTGAAATAATTTTTATTGGAATTAAATTGAAGGTACACATCAATTGCGGCAAAGTTGAGATGTTTACAAAACAGAATTCCAATTCATGAATGTGGCTATATCACTGTTTAATTATGTCCTTATAGAAACTAGTTACCTCATAACAAACTTTGGTACTGGTAGAGTCCTCCCACTCAGCACACATATTTTCCTTTTTCTTTTCAAAATGTATGGTCAATTTTTATCTTTATTATTCTCTTTTAATTTATCTAAGTTTGCTGTGCTATGTGTTTTTCTACCTTCTTAAGTAGAATGTTTAGCTCATTAATTTTAAGGCTTTCATCTTTACTAATACAAGCATTTTAAGGCCTTAAGTTTCATATAGTTACTGCTTTACTTACATCGAACAAGTTTCTATATGTAGAAATTTTCTTGAATTATAATTAGTTTGTAACATCTATTGTGTTTTCTTCTTTGATTTATTTACTGGAACTGTAATAATTGTTCCAAAATACTTTATGATAGTTACTTTTTGGTTTCTGATTTTAATGTAATTATACTTAGTGACTATGAGCTATCAGGTTTGCTTTTTGTCCAATATAAGGTTTTTTTTTTTTTTAAATATTCCTTGTGATTAGATGTTATGTGTATCTTATAGTGGTTTAGGTCAGTGTTTATATATTTCCAATGTATTTGAACTGTCAATTTAATATTTTAGTTTTCTGCATCTTGTTTTTTGTCTGCTTATTCTATGAAATACAGGGAAAGGTAAGTTAAATCAT
Source organism: Lutra lutra (assembly GCF_902655055.1). Taxonomy (NCBI): domain Eukaryota; kingdom Metazoa; phylum Chordata; class Mammalia; order Carnivora; family Mustelidae; genus Lutra; species Lutra lutra. The sequence continues at coordinate 45,621,568 of NC_062283.1, read as the reverse complement.
CATAGTATAATTATATTTATCTGATAACAAAGACCATAGTCTCTGTCAGAGTTTGGAAATCATATCCTGAATTACTATTCTATTTGTGATTTTCAGTTTGTATGCCTAATTCATCAGGAACAACACAAAGACCTTAAAACATTTTAGCTCTCGTCATTAAAAAAAAAAAATTCTATTTTGATATATTTCAATTCTACCTTTTCATTTTCTTTAACCCCACAAGAATTTTTTGTTGTCTATAAAGTCAATATTTGCTTAGGATGACTCACATACTTACTATTTTCTCTAAGTATCATTCCTTCTTGCACATAAGATTATCCACTCGAAATCTCTTCCTTCTGTCTAGAGTATAACCTACAAATTTTCCTTTAGTAAAGATTTGTTAGTGGCAAATCATTTTTTTTGTTTCAAATTATTTTATTTTCAAATTTAGTACTCATTAAAAAAAATAATGCAATATATTGGCTTCCATTGCTTGTTTTAAGAATTAAAATATCTTCTAATTTTTGTTCACTGGAAAGTAATTTTGATTTTATTCCTCTTTTGTTGAATATAAGATTGGGTATTTGTCTGTGGTGTTCTGTAGTTTCACTATGACAAGCCTACACATTACCGTAACATGTCTGTATTTGCGTGTGTGTGTATGTGTGTGTGTGTGTGTGTGTGTATGTCTGTCTAAGTAAATTAGTTAAAGCACCTCTATTTTTCACTTTTAATTGTTAACTTAAATAATCTCTTGATTGTTACTTATTTTTTTGTCCATTTTTTTCTTGTTTTTAAATATAAAAACCCACACTTATTTTACTTTATGTGTTTGATAGTTCCAATATGTTAAGTCATAAAGATATGAGTATATCCTTTGCAATTTCTGGTTGCCTTCATTAGTGGTGGTGTTTCTTGCAAGTTTTAAGGGTTTGCTGTTGTTGCTATTCTTTTTGAAAAGCATTTTCAAAGGCAATATACATTTATTTTCACTAGGGATTCAGGGCATTACCAACCTGCAGAGATTTAATAAAAATCCTTGGCTTGAGATTTTTTTCAGACCATCTAGATAGTGTGAATTTAGGCTAAAAACCTATAAAGACTAGCAGATGGTTATGAATTTTGATGAAATATTTTGTTTTCTCATCCATCCTATGCTAAATTTTGAGAAAGGCAATTTTCCTTGTTATCTTGCATGAGAGTGTGTGTGCATACACATGTGCATGTGTGTGTATGCTAGGATTTCTAGTTCGTTCAGGGTGTAGCTTTGGGATTCCAGGTTTATCTGCAGATGAGGAAATCTATTTGACTCTCCACTGGAAATATATCCTGAGCTTTGTCTTCTGTCTCCATGCTTACTTCCTGCCAATCTGAGAAACTCAGGCTCACTGGTTGAGCAAATTTTAGCAAGATGAAAGGCATTTTAATGGTTCTCTTATCTCTTTTGATACTCAAATTCACTCAGCTTTGGTTTCTATGTATTTCTTTCTTATTCATCAAAAATTTTAAGAAATGTTTTCTCCATTGTCATAGTTTTCTGTGAGAGAATAAGTTAAAATATCTACCTTTTCTTATTGTCAGAAATTGATTTCTTTGAATTTCTAAAGATTTATATAGCTACCTGCTATTTATTTTTTAGTGCCTAGGGGTTTATGATGGTCATATTAAAAAAATACATCGCATCTCTTATCATGATACAGAAACACTCTTTAACCTAGTTAGAGGTTTTAACTTTAAATCTCATGTTGTCTAGTATTGATTTTATCCTTCTGGCTTTCAATTTTCCACGTCAGCCAGGTATTCTTTGCCTCCACCTTTATTTTTAACTTTTACTTCTTATAAATATTTTTAAAAAGTCTTACGATTGCCTGGTCATTGATGCTTAATGAGAGAAGTCAGTTCAACACATTTGCCCTAATGATTTAAATTTTTAAATTTTATTTCTTCTATTGTGCTCCATCATTTATTGTATACTATTTCTTTTACTACTTTTCTCACTATTTTTGCTGATCTTATTAAGTTGCTATTCACTTATATTTTCCTCATGCTAACTTGTAAATTCTATTTTAACTTTTCATTTCAATTTTTCTCATTTTCCTTGAGCTTTTAATCATGCATGTATTTTTATATTGCTACCTGAAAACTCTTCCTAACAAAAAGTGCAAGCTCTCCCATAAAAACACTGCTTTCAAACCCTGACAATCACAAGTATATAAAATGAGGCTTTTAAAATACTTTTACTCCTCTCCTTCCTTCCTTTTCTCCCATTCCTGGGTTTTACTTAAATTGTAATTTCTAGTTCCCTACTCTAACTCTGTGGCCATACACCAGCAGGCAGATTATCACTGCCTGAGGACTAACCCACTCTCTCTCCTTGGTGTCACTACTTTTTCTGAGTTTTGAGAACTGCTTATCAGTTGAGCATCCTTATAGCCCCTGAAGCCAGGGAAACAGGTACACTAACCCAACGTCTAGGTAGGGAGTGAACAGTTCCTTACTAGTCCATACATTTCTATACTAAGAGCCCTTGACTCAGAGCTCTCCATGCTTGTATCCAGCCTCCTCCGTCCTAATTCTCATTGTTAGAACCTTCATAGTGCTCCAAGTATCACTTGAAGCTCACTTTCTATCATCTGCAGGGAATTTAGGCTACTATCTTCTAAGAAATCTTTCCTGTACCTTCTACCACAAGAGAGACATTTAAAAGAAAAAGCTATGGTAATAGTACAGTAATTATCTTACTAGATTAAAAAAGGGTTAAAATAACTAGATACACATGGCTATCAGTAAGAAACTAAATATGGCAAAATACAATGGAAAATACTGCTTCAGCAGGCTTATATCTTTCTGAATATTAGTTGTGATCAATTTGAACAGCTAGACTTTATTTATTTTTTTAAAGATTTTATTTGAGATGGAGAGCCTGAGAGAGGGCATGAGTTGGGTGGAGGGTGGCAGGGGGCAGAGGGAGAGAGAGAAGCAGACTCTCTGTTGAGCAGGGAGCCCAATGTGGGGCTCGATCACAGGATCCTGGGAACATGACCTGAGCGGAAGGCAGATGCTTACTCAACAGCATCCAGGTGCCCCCAAACAGCTGGACTTTGAAATTCTGGCTCAGAAATTACAGTAAAATTCTCTAACTCCCAGCTACTCAGCAGAACTACTGTTATCACCTACAATATTTATTATGTTCCCCAGAATATGAATGTAATGAAATTTCAACTACCTTAAGAAGGAAGAAGGCACCTGCTGGAAGAAATTAAAAAATTAAATAAATGAGGAGATTGTCTCTGTTTATGGATTGGCAGATTCAACCAAGATATAAGTTCTTTCCAATTTAAATTATAGATCCCATAAATTCCAATCAAAACACCCATGAGCTATTTTGTGGATATCAACAAACTAACTAACGGTTATCTGCAAAGGCAAAAGACCTAGCATAGCCAATACAATACTAAAGAAGAACAAAGATGGAGGACTTGACATTAAGACTTACTATAAATAATTAAGTAATTAATGTAGTGTGTTCTTAGTGAAAGAATAGATAAATTGGTCAATGGAACATAACAGAGTCAGAAATAACACCCGCACAAATTTAGTCAGTTGATTTTTGACAAAAATAGAAAACAACTAATAGAGAAAGATATTTTTCTCAATCTTAACCAATACTTCTGGAAAAATTTTATATCCACATGCAGCAAATTCAATCTTGACATAAACTGCCATGAACTGAATTGTTTCCTCTCAAAAATTGTATGTTGAGGGGCGCCTGGGTGACTCAGTGGGTTAAGCCTTTGCCTTCAGCTCAGGTCATGGTCTCAGGGTCCTGGGATCGAGCCCCACATTGGGCTTTCTGCTCAGCAGGGTGCCTGCTTCCCTTCCTCTCTCTGCCTGCCTCTCTGCCTACTTGTGATCTCTGTCAAATAACTAAATAAAATCTTTAAAAAAAAATTGTATGTTGAAGCCCTACTACCAGTTTGATTGTATGAGGAGTCCAAGCCTGCCTTTGGTAAGCCATTATGGTTAAATAAGGTCATAAGAGTAGAGTCTTAATCTGATAGGACTGTGGCCTTACAAGAACAAATCACTCTCTGCCATGTGGGGACATAATGAGAAAACAACTATCTATAATCCAGGAAGAAAGTCTCACCAGTAACTGAATCCTGCCAGACCTTTGATCTTGGACTTCTCAACCTTCAAAATTAAGAAAATAAATTCCTGCTGTTAAGGGCATCCAGTCCATGGTATTTTGCTATGGCAAACCCCAGTGGATAGACCTATGCTTTACATGGAAATTAACTCAAAATGGCTCATAGACCTAAATGTAAAACATAAAGTTTTAAAACTTCTAGAAGATAATATAGGAAATTTAAGTGAACTGGGTTTGGTGATGAATTTCAGATATAACACCAAAACTACAATCCCTGAAATAAAAGATAGGTAAATTTGACTTCATTAAAATGAAAAGCTTCTGCTCTGTAAAAGATATGCATTTTTTAAGATTTTACTTATTTGTTTGTCAGAGGGAGAGGGAGCACAAGCAGAGGAGCAGCAGGCAAAGGGAAAAGCCGACTCCCTGCTGAGCAAGATGCAGGACTCAATCCCAAGACCCTGAGATCATGACCTGAGCTGAAGGCAGACACTTAACTGAGCCACCAGAGGTGTCTCATTTATAAAAGATACTATTAAGAGAATGAAAAGACAAGCTGCAGATTAGGGGAAAATATTTATAAAGCACATATTTGATAAAGGGCTTAGAGCCAAAACAAAGTACTCTCAAAAGTCAGTAATAAGAAAACAACCCAATTACAAAATGGGCAAAAGATCTGAACAAACATCACGAAGAATATATACAATGATAAGTAAGCATTTGAAAAGATGCTCACATATATGTTGTCAAGGAATCACAAATTAAAACAACAATGAAATACCACATGTGCCTATTAAAATGGCTAAAATAAAAAAAAACCTCATAATTTGAAATATTGGTATGGATGTGGAACTTTCATTCATTGCTGGTGGAATAAAAAGTGGCACTGACACTTTGGAAGTTAGTTTGATAGTTTCTTATAAAGTTAAATATAGTCTTACCATATGATTCAGCAATTGTGCTCTCAGGTATTTCCCTCCAGGAGTTAAAACCTTGCATCCACAGAAACCTGTACATGAATGTTTACTGCAGGTGTTACCTTAACTGCCCAAACTAAAAACAATCAAAATGCCTCTCAATAGGTGAGTAGGTAATCAAACTGTATTTACACACAATGGAAAATTGGTCACTCAGGAGAACATAAGCTATCAAGCAACAAAAACACATGGAAGAAACTCAAATGCATATTAGTAACTGAGAGAATTCACTCTGAAAAGGTTGTATGCTGTACAATTCCAACTATGTGACAGTATAGAAAAGAAAAAAACTATAAAGACAGTAAAACAAACAAACAAAAAACAGGAGATTCTCTGCTCTGTAAAAGATATATTCTGGAGATGTTTCATGGAGATGGAAGAAGATATTAATAGGTAGAGCATAGGAGCTTTCTGGGTGGTAAAGTTATTCCACATGATATGCTAATGGTGAATACATAACATAATATATTTGCCAAAAACCAAAGAACTGTACAACACAGAGTAAATGTTAATGGAAACTACCTACTTCAGTTAACAACAATATGTCAATATTCGTTCACCAATTGTAATAAATGTACCATGCTAGTACAAGATGTTAATAAGAGCTCTTCTGTTTCTCTAAATGAATCATATGTGGGGCAAAACGGTAAACTCTTATTAACTATATTATTAACTATGGGAGTTAGGAGGTGTATGGAAACTATACAAACTGCTTTTAAAAAGTTTAAAAAATAGGGAAAAAAGTAAAAAAAAAAGCAAGTATTATATACTAGCTTATGATAAATAAAGGAAAGGAGCACTGGAATAGAAGAATGGGGCAGTGAGCCATTCTGCTTCATCTCTCTCTGAGATCTGTTAAAGATGGGCATCACATTTGGAGTCCATTATGGCTCACAATTTCTGGTGGTACTTGGGTGTGGAATATGAAGGAGGCAGAAACAAGTGGCATGTTGTGATACTGGTGGAAAGACCCCGGTGGCTGGGAAAGTTAAACTTCAGGGAGCCTCATTGTAACAGCTTCTTTCATGATTGTGTTCCTGAATCAGAAATTTGTAACTTTGTATCATAAATTTGTATATTTTTAAGGAGCCCACCCATCTCTAAATTACATAAACTTTAGTCCCCACAAAATCTAGAAAGGACACATAAAGGAGTATATATCCAAATCTGATTTGCTCAACATAAGAAGAATTAGGTGGACCAGTGAGAAATTAGTTTACATTTTGTTCATACAGGTTTTTTTCTCGGTCTGCTAATATATTTTCTAATGTCTCGCTGAACTGAAATTGCCCAGATTAATCTATCTTCTTAAGAATTTACCAAACTGAACTCCTGGGATCTGAAAGATGAAAGCCAATGATTCAGATTTAAGTTAGATTATTAGTGTCTTGAATAATAATTAACACAATTTTATGACAGCTTTTGCCACATGAAGGAGTGTTGATATATTAATAAGGAACTTTATGCTACAATATATTCAAGTCAGCACAAAACATCATCTGAAATAAAAGACAGACAGTTGTCTTATATCATCTTTTTGTTTGCTTGTTTCCTTTTTATTCCAGATTAGAGTAATTAGAAAGACTTCCTATAGTATTAGAGAGAAACAGAAGGTCTATAAATACCAGTTAGATATTTTTATGAGCTCTTCTGCTTCTCTAAATGAATCATATGTGGGGCAAAACGGTGAGCTATTATTCAATATGTTGGGGCTAATGGGGCTTTAAATAAAATGGTAACAGAGGTTTAGAAACTAAATGTTTCTAAATTCAAAGAAATGGTTTGTCTTTACGAAGGAAAATAATATTTCCCTGCACAGGAGTAGAATTATCAGTATGCACCTTCGCTTCCTGAGAGTGCCATATAACAATGTCTTAACCATTAAAATTAATGGCCTGGAATATAAGAGGCCTAAATAGCCCTATTAAGTGGGAAAAAAATTCTATCAATTCTCAAAAAGAGTGAAATAGATGTTGCACTTATCTAAAGGATACACTTAATGGAACAAAAAAATTGCCAAGTTACAGAGAATCCAAAATGTTTCTTAACTACTTTTAATTCAAAAACATCTGAATCTCAAAAGATGGTTTTAGAACAACTTTAAAGTAACAGACATATATTTTTAAGGATCTAATTTTCCTGGTGAATATTAATAGTGTTCAGTTATATCAGTGATTCTCAGCTGGGAGTGCTTTTGTTCTTCAGGGTATAGTTGGTAGTGTCGGGAGCCATTTTTGATTGTTACAACTGAGAGGTGGTGCTGCTGATATCCAGTAAGTACAGGCTGCTACATATCCTACATTGTGCAGGAATCCCCATGAGGAATGTAACTGGTGCCAAGGTTGAGAAGCACTGAGACTGATATTTATTTAAATATCAAATTTATATAATCAGGGTTTGTGGTATATCAAGAATTTTGCATTCCCTACTTATTCATTTCATTCTGATACAATCTCAAGAGTTCTTACAGACTACTGTCATTGTGAGGAATGGATCCCCTCCATGTGCTTTCCTTTGTTGTTTTCCTTCCATTGGGTGAACTGCTCAGTCAGTTTTAGAAGAGGCAGCCAGACTGAAGTTGGCCCTCAGAACCCCATCTGTGGACTGCTCTTCAAGAAGCATCTCTCTCTCTTTTTTTAAGATTTTATTTATTTATGACAGAGATCGTGAGAGAGGGAACACAAGCAAGGAAAGCTGGAGAAGGGGAAACAGACTTCTTGATGAGCAGGGAGCCTGATATGGGGCTCGATCCCAGGACCCCGGGATCATGACCTGAGCCAAAGGCAGATGATTAACAACTGAGCCACCCAGGTGATCCAAGAAGCATCTCTTTTAAGTATACTGTTGGAAGATGAAGGAAGATATGTTCTCTCTCTTTAACCTTTACCTACTACCACCAAATCAAAGAGGATAGTGCTGCATGAAAGCTCTTGTTTATTCATTTGGGAGAAAAAATGAAGTAAGAAATAGTTGTTTCCTATTTCAATGAGAATAACTAAAACTAGTTTCAGAAACTAAGTGTATGCAGTTTGGCAATATTCTTTATTCAAATGTGAAAAGGCATTAGGCCTGTATGCAGCAGATGTACAGAAATGAGTGTTGACAGAGCTTATTAGTTGAATTGTGGTCCACCAAGTATCTGAAATTTTTTCCACCAAGTATCTGAAAAGATGGTCTTATTTTGAAAAAAAAAAAAAAACCTTTGGGGATATAACTAAGGTAGGATGTTGAGAAGAGAACATGCTGGATGAAAGTTGGCCTTAAATCCAATAGTAAGTATTCTTTTTCAAGAACAGAGGGGAGAGGACACATGGAGGGTCAGTGATATGAAAATGGAGGCAAAGATTGCAGTCATTTAGCTACAAGTCAACAAATGCCTACAGCCAGCAAAAGCTGGAAGAGACAAAAAAGCATTCTTCCAAATAGTCTTCAGAGGGTGTGCGGCCCTCTGAAAATCTTACTTTTAGATTTCTGGCTTCCAAAACCATGAGAGAGTATGCTTCTATTATTTCTAAGCCACGAGTTGGGCTATTTTGTTACAGCACCTAGGATACCAGAATACCAATATATATGAGTCAAAGATCTAAAAGATATGAGGCATCATCAGGAGAGTTTGCTCTAACTCTAGGCAGCTCTGAAAGCTGGAGGAATAATACATGTGATAATTACAGGTCATTTGAAGGAATGGATAAAGGCAGAAATGAGTGCCTGAATGTGCTGGATATATTTTGAGAAGGGGAGCAATCCATGACTCAATGTTGGTTAATGAACAAGAGAGCCAATAGACATCTACTGCCTAAAGGGGTTTGATTTCAACATGAAAAAAATTAATGAGGTCAAAATGATGGACAGGGTCAACAGTAGTAATGCTCTCTGTCAGGTGGGGGCTATCACTGTGAAATATGGGAATCAATGCCTTTGGGGCAGGACCCCAGCCAGCTAAAGTGAGGAGAAGATATAGGAGTGTGTAGGGACATTTGGATGTTTAACAAACATGCTGGCCAGGAAAAGTTCTAGTCCCTGAAGCTCCTAAACCCAGAGTCCATTTGACCCATTGGATGACAATGTACTTCAGGCACAAAATGATTCTTGGGGTTATGCTGAAAATGCTGACCTTGATGACATTTTTCTGGAAGTGTTAAGGTCGAAAGCATGGTAACTACAGTTAATAGGAGATGGAAAAGGTGAGGGAGAGGCAGTAAAAACAAAAGTGTATGTTACAAACTTACTGAATAATAAGATGAAACAATTTAAAAACTATAACAATAACTACTATCAAATTTGCCTTGTTCTATATCTAGAATAATACTTGACACATTAGTAATCACTGTACTCTATAAATTGATTACTGAATGGATGTGTAAATTAATAAATGAATGGACAAGTGCCTTGAGGGAAGGAGAAAAGTTTATACTTAGTTCTTTATCCAAAAAAACCCAAACTGAGGCTATGGTGCCAATTTTAATACTAGCAATTTTTATTAAATACACCAGTATCCAATGTAAATTATATGAATTCTGAAACCATTATCATTCTAAATTAAAAATTAAATCACATTCGGCTACACATGAAAACAAATCATTTGAGGCTAAAAGATCTGTCATTGAATATATAGAATTTAAGTACATTTAAATAGTCTATAATATATAATCAAAAGGGATAAAGAACAATTTTTTCCTTATGGAAACATGTATTAGTGTGTTCTCTATTCTAAGATTTTGTGTTATTGATACTGAAGGTTGTTGCTTCAAATCAATGTTCCTTGGGTATTTGATTTTATTTTTAAAACAAAAGCACTTATAATCACTTTGGAAGAAGATCTGGGAGTTTCTTATAAAGTTAAGCTTAAACCTACCTATGACTTAGCAATTCAACTCCAGGGTATATATCCAAGAGAAATAAAAATACATGTTTCGGAAAAGATATTTACAAAAATATCATAGTAGTTTTCTTCATGAAAGCAAACTAATGGAAACAGTTCAGGTGTTCATCAAAGGGTGGGGGGATATAATGAAATATTACTCAGGAATAAAAAAGTAATGAACTACCAGTACACTAGAAAACACAGGTGAATCTCATATATATGCTGAGAGGAAAATATTTGATAAAATAGCATATACAGAGAGTATGTTTCTATTTCCATGAAGTTCAAGAACAGGTAAAGCTAACTTATGTGGAAAAAAGATAAAAAAAACAGCAGTTGCTTCTAGAAGGCTAGAAGGCTGTGGGACAGGATTTCTTATGAACAAGGACAAGGTAAGTTTTGGGGATAATATTCTCTGTTAAAAGGTATGCATTTTCAAAATTTATCTAAGGGTACATCTAAAAGTTGAGTATTTTATTCTCTGTGCTTTTTTCCTCCAAAGAAAGGAAAAATATGCAAGTAAATACCAAACTCTAATGGTACACATGCTATAATGCTTAGGGGTATAATATGCTGATACCTTCAACTTTGAAATGTATCAAAAAATGGACTGATAGACTGATAGAGGAACGGATGACTGTGTAATAAAACATGTATGGTAAAATACTAATGACAGAATCTAAATGGAGGTAGTATAGTCATTAAAATATTTCAGTTCTTCTGTAGTGTGAAAATTTTCATAAAAAATGAAAGGAAAAATTAAAAGCACTTTTCATAGTTCATATTTCCATCTTCTAATTAACATTCACAGTGGGAATGCTTAAAAATCATGTAAAAATATTTTACTTCCATAGAAACCAAGAGGATTTGCATAATTCTATTTCACTACAAACATATTCAATTTAGTTTGTCTGTTTAAGATTGGCCATATTTTTGCTATTCCTTTGTGTTTTCCAGTTTTTAATTATAATCAGATAATATACATTGATCTTTATAATCATGATGAATTTTATAAATACATACCACATTACAAAATTTCCTGATATAAATAGTTGATTCATTAGCCAAATGATGATGACCTGATGGATTACAATTTGAGCATTTTCTTGTGGTCAATGAAAGCAATTTATGTGGAACCAGGGTAAAATGATAAATTTGCAGATGGTCAAAGTTCTGTCTCATAAGTCTGCTACCAGAACATACAATGATTTTAAATTAAAACACTTATTCTCTTTTTTGTAAGGATGATAATGGAGTGCAGAAATATAGTCCCAAGTTCCTTTCATGGCATTATCTGAAGTAACTGCATAGCCCAATCCCTATTTGGGATATTTTCTGATTGTGCATATTTTCTGATATTCCCTAGTATCATTTGAAGGTACTAAATGATGTTGAAATACTGAAGATCAACTTGACCATAATCTATGTCATTATTAACATTTCATGGTAGCTTAACAAGGCTTTCAAAGCATATTAGCTTAGAAAGTTTTTTTTTTAATCCACTGTTAGTCAACAAGAACCTGCTGACTACATAATATTGCATTTATAGTAGGAAACTTTTTTGTCTGATTTCTTCCACTATTGGTTATGACATTATATAGCCTTTTAAAGCCATTTATGTATTTTGGATTATCTTAAAGTCATTTGTGGAATATTAAATATGTATTTCATTATATTACTACACAGCTAAAAGAGCACATTATCCTTCAGAGGCAGTTAAGAATCAAACTCTTTAGAATCTCTTCTTTTCATTAAAATATCACTTTCCCTGGCTATTCTCTGTGAGAGCAAAAAAAAAAATAAGGAGCTAAAGAGATGGCATATTATATAGTAAATTTAAATGGCTATTCAAATGACGGTTTGAATTTTAGGTAATTTAGGGTAAATTATAAGACCAAATTACAAAAAAGTGTAAAATATAAGAATAAAAGAAATATAGAATTAGTGATTATTGTGTGTGTTAATATTTTGGGTTATATTTGTATTTATATTTAGTTTCTCTCAATGAGGTGTTTTAATGTGACTTAATAAACTTTGAATGTAATGATATTGTTAATTTAATTGAGATTTATACTGTGACCATCATTATGAGAAAAAAAAGAACAAAAGTAGGAAGAAATGTGCAAAAATTACATCACAACTAGAAGGTTGATCTCAGATGGCTATTGCTCTATAATTGCTCATATTAAACATTCATTAAATGTTTAAATAAATAAAAGAATGAAGACATTGACTAATACACAAACATCCTCTTGGAAGGAAATGGCTAGTCCATTTCATTTTCTTCTATCTTATTGCTCCTTCATATCTATTTCCCACTGACATTACAGGATTAAGGGGATATTTTTACTATCTAAAAATAATGAGCTGGTAAATCACACAAATACCACTAAAATTAAATTCTGCTTAAGAACTGTCAAATCAATTTTCACTTTAAAAGCCACTCCTTTAGTCAATATATGTCAGCTAACTGTACATGATAATAATAACAAAAGAAGTACTAATCATTAAAGTGAAAAAAAATCCCCCCAAAAAACCACTCTCTAAGGTCATATTTCTTAAAATTTTTAAATTATAATGAGATCAACAGTTTGGCAGTTTAAGAGTAAGTCTATCATTCTATAAATATATACTTTTTTCTAGTAATACATATGCTATATAAATAACATAAGGTCATATTTTAAATAGTGGCTAAAAATGTGATATCATAGTGGTAATTTCTTAAAATTCTCTTTCCCTCTCTTTGAACCTCCTAATTGATTCCCTCCTCTCCTATAGATTTGAGACTTGATTAAGCTGAAATATCTGTCATAGTTGCATCTAATCATAAACTCAGTTTCTCATATCATACTGTATATATAATTCTCAATTCTTCACATAATGCATATTCATACATTTATAATCAATGACTATGCTTAAATATCATTTATGATTTATCTCCATTTTATTTTGTTACCAGGCTTTCTATGCTACCTCAATTCTGTCTTTCTTCCATGCTTCAGGATCTCACTCTTCCAACGTTATGTTTTTAACAATATTTTTCTTTTTTTCTTTTCTTTCTTCCTTTTTTTTGGCGGGGGGGAGAGGGAAAAAGGGAGAAGAGGGTTTGGGGCAGAGAGAGCATCGTAAGTAGGCTCCATACACAGCACGGAGACTCAATCTCACAACTCTGAAATCAAGACTTGGGACAAAATCAAGAGACCCAATGCACACCCAGGTACCCCATCACTATTTTTTTTCATTAGTCCTGTCACTTCTGCCTTTAAGAGTGCAACTCTTGTTCTTAAATTTAAAAAATCTTTTTTCGATTCTCCTTCTGCCTTCAGCTATTGCCCTACTTCTTTCCTTTCTACTTAGTCACTGCCTCAGCTTCTTTTTAATTTGCCTCCTGAAGTTCTGGTTGTAGCTCTATTTTTAATGCTAAATCCAATGTTCTCTTCTAAACCCTTATTTTCCTTTATCTTGTGTTTTACACAACTGAAATGTCATGAATCTTAAATCACTCTCCTTTGACTTCCTTATTCTAGTTTATTGCCTTCCTGTTTGATAACTCTGCATTTTGCTGTCTCTTTGATTACCCTTTCCCTAATCTAACTCTGAATTTTGGTATTCCCATTGTGTAGATTGCAACTTATTCTCCATGTATCCTAAATTTCAACTGATAAGGACTACTATCACTTATTTATATTTATTCTTTACCTTTTTTATATGGGCAAATTTATTTTTAGAAAGTAGCCTTATAGGGCACCTGGGTTGCTCAGTGGGTTAAGCCTCTGCCTTCAGCTCAGGTCATGATCCCAGAGTCCTGGGATCGAGACCCGCATCGGGCTCTCTGCTCAGTGGGGAGACTGCTTCTTCCCTCTCTGCCTCTCTGCCTACTTGTGATTTCTCTTTCTGTCAAATAAATAAATAAAATCTTAAAAAAAAGTAGCCTTATATTACTATGGCAAATGGATATAATAGCATTTTCATAATTGAATGAAAACTATATTAGTTTGCTAGGTCTGCCATTTTAAATACCACTGACTGAGTGGCTTAAACAACAGCAATTTATCTTCTCAAAGTTTAAGAGGCTAGAAGCCCAGTATCAAGATGTCAGTAGACTTAGTTTCTTCTGAGGTCTCTCTCATTAACTTGAAAATGGCCACCTTCTTACTGTGGTCTCAAGTGGTCTCTGTGTGGGTGCATCTCTGGTGTGTCCTTTTGTGTCTAAATTTTCCCTATATATAAGGACACCAGTCAGACTGAATTAGGGCCCACCCTAATGAGCTTGTTTTAACCTAATCATCTATTTTTTAAAAAAATTTTTTTCAGTTTTATTAAGTGTGATTGACAAGTTTTGTATTATTTGAAGTATACAATATGATGCTTTGATATATGTTTACATTGTGAAATAATTATCACAATCAAACTAATTAACATATCCATCACTTCACACAGCTATGGAGAAAAGTGAACCCTTGTGTACTACTATCAGTTGTAATGTAAATTAGCCACTATGGCAAACAGCATGGTGCTTCCTTAAGAAATTAAAAGTAGAACTACCATATGACCCAGCAATCCCACTTCTGGGTAGATATTCAAAGGATATAAAATTGTCATCTCAAATATCTTTGTTTCTATTTTCATTGCAGCATTATGCACAGTAGACAAGATATGTAAATTACCTAAGTGTCTGTTAACAGATAGACAAAGAAAATGTGATATATATACATACACTTAACTAAATATTACTCAGCATAAGAAGGAAGGAAATCTTGCCATTTGTGACAGCAAGGATGGACCTTGACAGTGTTATGCTAAATGAAATGAGATAGAGAAGGATAAGTACTGCATCATATCACTTTCATGTGGAATCTCTCTTAACATATATAATCAAGAATTACTGAACCTCAAAAAAGGAAATTTTAGCCATTTGTGACAACATGAATGAACCTGAGGACATTACTCTTAATCACCTCTTTAAAGGCTATATCTCCAAATATGGTCATATTCTGAAGTACTAGTTATCAGAGATTCAACATGTGAATTCTGAGAAAAGACAATTCAGTACATAACAGTAACTATAAAATTAATCATAATGATTAAAATCTAGATGGATATTTTATCTCCCCCCAATGTTCTAAATCTGAGATCTACACTTACTATTTTTGAAGAAAATGTAGACATGCTAAAGATATAGCAGCAGTAATTCGAGACTAGGTAACCTGAAGGATCAAAAGATAATGGATAGGAAAGTAACATTCCCACTGGGTAATAAAAATGTCACATCATGTCAATTAAAGCAGCACCTAAAATCATTTCCTATATCACCAATGGGAAAGACTATATTTACTCATATATTCTGATGTCTGAATCATTCAATTTCATGGATTCTGTTTTTATCCCCAGTGAATGATGTCTACCCTCTCTTCCTTAGCTGAAGTCTTGCCAAACTAAATTGATTTATATATGCACATATATATTTATAGCCTTTTGTGATTTATAATATTTACAACATAAAATTGGCATGTGCCATACTGTTTAATCTTCTCAAAAACAAAACAGCCCAAAAGAAATAAAAAATTATCAAGAGTTAAATTGCTGCTGTGTGATTTCAAATAATCTCATCTAAAGAGAAAAATCTGGAAAAAACACAATTACACAAACAGAACTCTCCATTAATTAACTGACAGTCTCAGATTTTAAGATAGCATAAAAAATGAATAGAAAAAAGTACATCAAAAAATAACTTCTAGGGGCACCTGGGTGGCTCAGTCGTTAAGCGTCTGCCTTCGGCTCAGGTCATGATCCCGGGGTTCTGGGATCGAGCCCCGCATTGGGCTCCTGGCTTGGTGGGAAGCCTGCTTCTCCCTCTCTCATTCCCCCTGCTTGTGTTCCCTCTCTCGCTGTGTCTCTCTGTCAAATAAATAAATATTTAAAAAAAAATAACTTCTAGAATTGGCAAAATTTCAAAATAAATGTGACAAAAATGGTAATATTTTAAATGGGAAGAATTTAAATCTCTTCACATATGTATTAAAAAATACACATGCAGGGGCATATGCATGGCTCAGTTGGTTAAGCAGCTGACTCTTGATTTCAGCTCAGGTCATGAGCTCAGGGTGGTGAGCCCTGCATCAGGCTCTGTGCTCAGTGTGGAGTGAGCTTGAGATTCTCTCTCTCCCACTCCCTCTGCTCTCTCTCTCAAATAAATAAATAAATAAAATCTTTTAAAAAATAATAAATAATACACACATACATGTATACATATAATTAGTTATCTATTTATCTGTGTTTATGATCAGATAGATTACTGCTCTGTATAGTACTAAGAGGTAACTACGGAAACATGATTCTTGTTTTGATTCTAATTCTTCAGGGGGGATATATTTAAAACTGGAGAGAGTAGGAAGAGTGCTACAAATAGAAGATTTTAGTTAAATTTGATTGAGGATATAGTAAGAATTACTTTGTATTTTAGAGGAGTTCACACTTGTAAGCTTAGACAAGGAAGTAAATATCAACACCAAAATCAACACTAACAACAATAATAAATCTTACAAAAGTTAGTAAGTAATTTTTTTGATGCCTCTGTTCACTTATCAAGCACAGTCAGTGAATTTGGTGTGCCTAAGTAGCTCTGCTCTGCCTAAATCACATTTCCTGAGAAGATGCACAAGGAAGGAAAAAGATTTACCTGAAGTAGAATATGTATGCAAAATCGAAAGTGTAGAGGATAACTGCTATTGAGAGTACTTAGAGGAAGTTAGAAAAGTTGTGAAGTCAGCCTAAGATCAGTACCAAACTTTGAAACCAGATCTGCGAATTCATAGGCTAAGAGATCAGAATAAAGACAAACTAGTACTGGCCAAATGGGTATGGTGAAAAGAAGGGAAAAAGTAACGGGGTGGGGGGCGGGCAGAAGACTGGATAAGCAAACCTTTCATGGGAGCAACAAACATTTCAAGGGAGCATGTATGAATTTCAGAAACACTATATGGATAAGATTGATTTTCATATTTGAACAAATATCAGAATACATTTTCAGCTAGTGGTTTGTGAGAATATAGAAACTTAGAGCCAGAATTTTTTTTTAACAACTCATGCTGATCCAAACTTGTAAGGCAGATTAAGGAAAGATTCTACAAATGCCAATTCTTGATTTAACAAAGCATTTGAGGCTCATGTGTGAAATTAGAGGTGATGACCTGAACCAGGACTTGGCAAAGCATGCCTTTGGGCCAAATTCAGTCCACAGCCTGCTTCTGTATAACTTGTGAGCTATGAGTGATTTGTTATATCTTTAAAGAGTTGTTTTCAAAAATATATGAAAGAGACCATATGTGGCCCACTAAGGCTAAAATATTTACTATCTGGCCCTTCACAGAAAAAGTTTGCTGACCTGTGACCTAAATAATTTCTAAAGTTCCTTCCAGGTCTTATAAGTTAAATTTTTAAGGCGTACTCTCCTTGAAATGATTTCAGTGTTGCCAGATTTATCAAATAAAATGCAGGACATTCATTCAAATTTGAATTTCAGATAAATAACCAATTACTTTTTTAGAATAGTATGCTCCATGAATATCTGGGACACACTTATACTAAAAAGTTATTCATTATTTTTCTGAAATTTAAACTTCACTGGGAAACTTGCATTTTATTTGGAAACCCTATGATTGCAGATAATACGTGAATTCTCTGGTAAAATTTTGTACTTGCAGCAAGTTGAGCAATTTGTCCAAAGGATGTTGACATACAAATCACCTAAGCTTAGGTCTAAAGGCTGTGTTTTTTGAAAGGTCAAAGGCCTTTGTCTTTGGACCCATATAATGTATGCTTAAATAAATGCACTGGATAAAGATTAGCTTATGCTTAGGTAAACCACATGACAGTGGCAGAAATCTCTAGAGATAGCAAAGATCACTTTAAACTTAAGATAGTTTAATCAGTGTAACAATTGATAGTGACAGACAAGAAATGATCATAGAGAGAAGGACTTAATTAATACGGTATATCTGGGTCTGGAGGACATTATTTTCTTCCCTTAAATAAGGATGATTTATGTTATTTACCCCATCACAACTATGAAGACAAGAATTATTTTTGTGAAATGTGCTATGCAGAATGTTTTTGCATTGGAGAGAAGTACCTTCTGAAATTTGAAAATGTCATATAATTTTAGAAGGGTAAATAAGAGCAAAACTAACTAGACTCTAAAGATAGATGGAAATATGCTCACTAGACAGGATTGCAAATACGTAATTTCAAAACAAGGTGAATACTGATGTGGAATAGGATAGATCAGAATAGGAAATGGATCAGCATGATATGTGTAAGACCAGATAAGAATATTTGTAAATTAATTGTGATCATATTTATTGAATGTGATGAATACCTATATAAGAATAGAATAAACAGAGTTTATCTAAGAGAATCAAAATGACCACCAAAGCTTCTGACTTTGAGTGAAAAAGCAAAGCGTAACACTCTAATCCTGAGATTTATGGAGCATTGATGTGGGCTATTAATGCCTTGAACTATATAAATAGTGAAACATTAGAGGGCATTTCAAATGATCTAAATGTAAATTAACCTGATATATGTGGATTACATATTTTTTTAATGATACAAATGGGTTTGAAATGAAGGGAACATTGCTTTACAATAGGGAACAATTCTACATAGATATGCTTTGGGCTTTCGAACATATGTTTAAACATCTGAACAATGGTATGGTTGATTTCACAAACTCTAATTGTGTCCAGAATCATCCATTCATCATTTTTAGCAATTTTCAATGTTGGCTCTTTTCAAGTGATTGCACAGTAATCTTTTTGGATACTCATACATAATGCCTTTTTATCACATCTACAAAAAGTGAATTATAAGTCAATTTAACATGGAAATGTGTATAGTTCTCAAGTTTTCTATCTTGTAAGAAAACAGAAAAATATATGAACTCATTGTGTAAGAAAGAAAACACATAAAAAAACACTCCTAGATTTTTTTTTTGCTTTCTTTTCCTTTTGTTTCCATTCTTTGCATTTCCCAAAACAGTAACTGTGTATAGGTTCTTTCCAGAACAGAATTTTGATATTACATATATTATTTTGAATAAGGGAACTAATTTTAAATGGCTCTTTTGCATTTTATGCCAAGAAAACGTCATATATATTACACAAAGGAATCCACAGCAGATAGGGCTTTTAGATGCCCTCTTAAACAAGGTATTAGAAATTTGTGAAAGAGTGAAAAGCATTGTTACATAAAAAGCTCAGACAACAGAAAACTTTAGTAGTTATTTTGTGGTGTCGTTAAAGTGAACTAGCTACAGCCACCATTTTCGATCTTTCTTTTACATTACTACAAAGAAATATAACTACAAAGCTCTGCATGGAAGCACACATGCCACAGGACATACTTCCAGATATTCTGGCTTATGCATATACCAAATACATACTAGTATTTACATAAATGAAAAAGGTGTTAGGGCACCTGGGTGGCTCAGTGGGTTAAGCCTCTGCCTTCGGCTCAGGTCATGATCTCAGGGTCCTGGGATTGAGCCCCGCATCGGGCTCTCTGCTCAGTGGGGAGCCTGCTTCCCCCTCTCTCTCTGCCTGCCTCTCTGTCTACTTGTGATCTCTCTCTCTCTGTCAAATAAATAAATAAAATCTTTAAAAAAAAAAGGTATTAAGTAAATATGATAAAATATCATAGAAAATCATAATCATATCATGAAAAGATGTGATTGGATATGATACTCAGACCTTCTAATAAACATAATTGCTAAAACAGAATTGCAGAATGAGGTATATGTGGTTAGAGCATATCTATGGGATTCACATTCATGTAAAGGAATTCGGTATCTGAATAATGAAAGCAAAAAAGTTAACTAGTAAGACCTTAACTCTGGAGTAATGTGCCATTTGATACGCATGTGATAAATGTGCATAATTATGCCAATAAAATAGAAATAAAAAGTAAAATTTCTCAAAAAGTTTTAGAAAATTTACATAATGATTTCAGACTTCCATTATCTTCAAAAGATTTCAAGTCATTTCATTTTCTTTCTTCTGATTTCAAGTGCAGAAAACTCTAGAGGTTAATCTTCAGTGGTTTATGATACTCTAATTGAGCTCAAAATTTAGTTCAGTTGCTTAAATTCTTTAAGAGTAAAAATATTTATGAAATATTTATGAAAATTAAGGTTATTTATTTCTTTTTTCTTTCCTTTTCAAATTAGTTAAGATACAGTGTAATACTAGTTTCCAGTATGGAATTTAGTGATTCATCACTTATGTACAACTCCCACTGCTCATCACAAGTGCCCCCACCCTTAATACCCATCACCCTAAGGGTGATTTTCAATTTTTTCAGGACAGGAATTCTATGTTCAAATGTTTAAAGATAGACTGAAAATATTTTGTCTAGCTCTTGTGTTGCTATGTTTAAAATCCTATGATATCCATAAGGAAGAATCCTAGAAAATACTTGTTAGTTTTATTTCAAGCATATTTGTAAATACTGTAGTCTAAATATTTTAGACTTTATCTACAAAAGGAGAGAAGAATAAATGTAAGTGTTATGAGGAGTTATTCAACAAACCAAAGTTAGGAGGGCTGCCTGAATATTTAGGGCACAGATTGAAATGAATATAAAAATCTGAAAAGTGTTCAAATTCAGAACTAGTTGGGTTGGTAAAAAGTCAGGGATTGAGTCCTTAATTTGTTTTGGAGGGAAGCAATTTTTGTATTTTTTCCCCTAAATACCATGATATTTACCAAATATGTCTAAATAGCTTAGTGGTTATTTAGTTATTTAAAAAAATAGTTCTCTTTAAATTTAACAACAAAAATCTGATTTCCTTCTATATTCCATATACCATGCTAAAGGCCTGAGTAAGAAAGATAAAAACAAAAATAAAAACAGTCAGTTTCCTCAATATTTCACCCTCTAGGATGAACAGAAAGTATGCCATGAAAATATAAGACAGCAAATGCAAAAAAGAAAGGTAAACAATACTATGGGAAAGTAGAATGAGAAGCCAAAAACTATTTGGGATGTGATAATAAAAAGAAATAACATTTAATCCTAGTCTTTAAGGAAGAAAAGTAGTTAACCAGTTAGCAATTTGTATTCCACATACAAAGAACATCAGAGAGAATGGGATGTGACAGGAGAGAAGACATGGAATGTTGAAGAACTACAAGGACCTTACTGTAATTGGATTATAGTTTTAGATGGCAGGAAGATGGAGGAAAACAAAACCAGATAAGTAAGCAGGTATCAGACCACGAGGGGCAAAGTGTGTCAGGTAAAAAAAGTGTATCCAGAAAAAGGAGAGAGACCGGTGTGGCAGATGCTGTGAAACTCTTGCTGTCAAATCTTGGCTGCCTTCCTTTCCCCACCTGTGTTGATCTCAAACATGCTTCCTTAATAAAATCCTGCTTTATAGTCTCTGTCTAGGATTCTGGTCCTTGGGGAATTCATCCTGTAACAACTGGGAAGCAAAATTAGAAAAGAGCCTGACTAGTGAGCTTTTCTGGCAATGTGAAGAGGCATCCTGCTGCTGAAGCAGTTTCATAGGCTTCCCCTAAGTCCAAAATCTATAGCAATTGCTAAGCAGAACCCAAGTCTCTCATGGAAGAGACTCATCTAGCTGCCAATCAATTTTAGAGCTAAAAAGGGCTCTCAACTTGACTCTAACACTGCCACTTCAAAAACAGAGAAACTGCCGGTCAAAAGAGTCATGATTTCCCTAATTCTACATAACTAATTAAGGGATGGGCTGTGACTCAATTCCACATTTTTCACTATGAAGCTACTGCCTTTTTCAGTAAACCAATGTTTCTCAAATGGATGTGTTCCCAGGAATCTGCGTCAGCATGTCAGATTTGCTTGGAGCCACAGGAAAAACATGATAGTTCCTGGAGAATGATTTCATTTACTCTTTATATCACAGTGCATATGTTGCAAAAAGTAAAGAGCATGTGATTTTTAAGATTAAAGAGACAAGAGACACTCCAGATCTTTGGAATTCAGCTTTGTCTTTAGAATCCTTTTTTTTTTTTTAAAGATTTTTTTTTTTTTAATTTGACAGACAGAGATCACAAGTAGGCAGAGAGGCAGGCAGAGGGAGAGAGAGGAGAAAGCAGGCTCCCCGCCAAGCAGTGAGCCCGATGCGGGGCTCGATCCCAGGACTCTGGGATCATGACCTGAGCCGAAGGCAGAGGCTTTAACCCACTGAGCCACCCAGGTGTCCCTAGAATCCTTTTGAGTAGAGTTGAATCTCTTCTGCCTCTAGGGATAAATCAACGTAGAAGTTTAAAAAGAACTAACTGCAGGAAGAAATACCATCATTCCTAGATACTGGATTATTTTCCATCTTTCTGATAATATAATAGCATTTATACAAGGACTTTTCATTTTCTCAAATTTCTTATTAAAGTCTAAACTGCAGACAATGGGTAATAATTACCTTCCCTTTTAAAGAGCAGAATATAACATATCTAGGTAGTACATGCTAGAGGAGGTCAATTGGTCCAGCTACCATCCCTCCTAAAATCTATGAGAGAAAGCTAGAGATTTATTAGAGAGTTCTTCAGAAGGACTTAAGAGTAGAATGCAAGGTGACATATTTTGCCCCTACTCCAGACCAAGTAAGGAAGTCTCAAAAAGTACCACTTGAGAATTGTGGTTCATTAAATGCATGCTAGCAGAGCTGAACAATTTATAGAACCCCTTTTGTTGCTATCTGTGCATATTTCTTAGGAGAATGTGGTACACATTCCTAGACTTTGGAGCCAGGGGATGGAGACTGAAGCTTGCCTTGGAAAAATCTGCAAAGTTAGTGAGGAGAAAAAGGATTCACCCTGGTTTACGTGTACTTATACTAGTTGGCAGAACAGTAGATGTCTGAGATTTTCTGAGATCTAAGGGATGATAAGGAAGGTGGTAGATAAAAATAGGCTCAAATCATCTAGGGATAACCTTTTCCAAAAAGATATCTACTGTATCAGGTAAGCCAGCCTGAGGATAGAAATGTATTTTCCAGATAATTGCTAAAGGGAATTTGTAAGAGAACAGATAAAGAGTGCCCAACCTGCAGCAGAGAAATGTGCTGTAGGGAATCACCAACAAACCATGGATGTACCTAGGATGTCAGAATGCACCTGCTGCCAGGACAGAATTATAATTAGCATCTACTAAGTATTAAGACTTTTGGTACTTTTCCTGATTCCTTCTACCCCTGATCTGACCCAGAAGATTCTAGTTTTAGAAAGGAGGGTGTGGACAACTTCAAATTAGGTTTGGAAATGGAAGTGGATTAGTTAGTTAAATTAGATCAGACTTTTTCACACCTGCAAGTGGCTGGAAAGCTTTGGAATATATCCAGATTGTCTCAAAATAAGGGGAAGTAAAATCTTGTAGAAAATATCTTAAGAGTTGGTGCTAGAAGATATTAAATTAATTATGAGCATAAACCTACAAGTCAGGTCATTTAATGAACTGAATTCATTACTATGTCAACGTAGACAGCAGGCATTGTCTCAATGCATATATCTTGTTTTTTTTTTAAAGAGAGAGTTAAAAATAGAAATGTATGGTGGTTAAATGGGGATCAAACCAGGCTTGGTTTGAGCTCTGGCTTTTCCCATCACTGTATAATTCAGGCAAATTACTTTGTACCTCAGTTTCTTCATCTGTAAGATGGGGATATTAATAGATGTAGTTTCACATTTTATGATCTATTCCCAGCCCACCTAAATTCTTCCCTCTTGGGACGCTGCTTTATGATCTCCTTCAGCAGCCAGAGTGAAACAACATACTTTTGGCCAGAGTGACTGAATCAGGGTTGATCACTTTGGTCATGTGACTTTTACCTAGGTTCCATCCAAAAAAGATTTGGTCTCTCCATGAGGGAAGGATTGTACAATTTGCATTCAAAAACCACTGTCAGCTAAGAGATTGAGAGAAGAATGAAACATGACTCCATCATAGGAACTACATACAGTGCTGTTGTTCTTAGTTCTAGGTCCTTTCTGGGAACAGTTCTGCATTCCCATTATGGGGCTCTATGAAATGCTACCTTATATTTTCATAGCAAGTTTTTTTTAATCTTTGCTTATGTTTACTTAGATCAAATAGGAAGGTTAGTTTTAAGAACTTGGATTCAAATCTCAATTCCAAAACTTATTGGCTGAGTAACCATAGACAAATTACCTAAATACTCTGTGTCTATTTTCTCTGAATTATGGGGAAAGAATAGAATTTACTTCAAAGTAATACTCATTCATGAGGAATAAATGAGTCATTAAAGGCTAAGATTAAGAACAAGTCCTAACAGGAGAAGGAGTTAAAATGGTGGAGTAGTAGGGGGACCCTGAGCTTACCTGTCTCTTGAACACAGCTAGATCAACATCCAATCATTTTTTGAACAACTAGGAAATCGATCCGAGGATTAAGAAAATATGCACAATTGGAGGGAGAGAACATGGCACAAACAAGGATGGGAGACCAGAATTGGGGGAGAGGGAAGCTGTGGTGCTGCAAAGGGGGGATGTCCTTTTTGCAGAGAGAAGTCAAGGAGAGAGGGAGAAAGTCGGGGAGAAAGCAACACATAGGGTTTGTACAGGACATTGAGGTATGGGGATAAACTGGGTTGCATGGGAGAGAATGCACCCCTTCCTGGAGTACATTTGGAAAATAGTATTTTGCCTCTCCAAGGACAAAAGCCCTACTGGGCACAAATGAATGGCCGCTGAACAGCCAGGGACAGAGGCAAACTCAGAAGGCAGATAACCTGGTCACAGCTTTTTGCTGTGCTTCATCATAGACTCCAGGCACCTATGCAGGCTTGTGACTGCTCTTCTGGGACAGAACGGTGCCAAGTGCAGCACTGTGAGGCTCTCCACCAGGGGAAGAGAGTGGGTCTGCACCTTGCCTGGTCCTTTAAGATTTGGAGTTTTGAATCCCAGTGGTCGGCCAGAGATAAAACACATGAGAATGTAGCACTGGGTGGGCCAACAACCAGGCACAGACAGGTTGAGGGCAGAGATCTGATGAAAGCCTGGGACCAAGGAGGGGGAACTGTTTGCTTTTCTGTGTGGGCATCCTAAACTCCAGTGGCCTCCAGTTCTACTCCCCAGGGACAAGAGGGTGGGGCAATGTCATCTTACACCCCCTGCCCACAAGCAAGTTTGGACTTCAGAAACACATCACCTCCAGCAGAGCTTGGTAGGGATCCCCCCAAGGCTGGTAGGGACATCTTTACTAGGGCAGGTCTGACTGTAAGCCAGCACAGTGGGCCTCTCCCTCAGAAGACCAACACAGGCCTCAGCATTAAAGTCTACTGATCACAGAATACTCCAAAGGGTCAGCTTCAGTTCTGGTGGAAATAGGACCAGGCTTTCCTTTGTTTTTTTTTTTTTTTTTTTTTTTAAATTTGGTTTAATTTTTTAAAAAGATTTTATTTATTTATTTTACAGAAAGAGAGAGAGATCATAAGTAGGCAGAGAAGTAGGCAGAGAGAGAGGGGGAAAGCAGACTTCCTGCTGAGCAGAGAGACCGATGCGGGACTCGATCCCAGGACCCTGGGATCATGACTGGAGCTGAAGGCAGAGGTGTAACCCACTGAGCCATCCAGGTACCCCTCATTTAGTTTAATTTTTAATTTAATTAAATTAATTAATTTTTTTGGAATCAGGCTTATAGGTTTTTTGGTTTATTGGTCTGTTTGTTTCCTTTTCTCATTTTTTAGATCAGGCTTTTTTTTTTTCTTTTTCTTTAGAATCAGGCTTATAGTTTTTTTGTATGTCTGTCTGTTTGCTTTTTTGTTCCTTTTCTCTTTTCTCATATTAGCTTTTTCTTCCTCCCTCCCTCCCTTCCTTCATTCCTTCTTTTTAGCAGGCTTATATTAACAAACAAATCAAAACACACCTAGTTATAGGGCCAAACATTCCCCGCTGCAAGCAAAAAGGAACTCTACAGAAGACTGACCTGTGGGAAAAAACAGTCAAAACACAACAGCAGAGTGAACACAGCATACACTGGAAACATACTGAAGTGTCAGGCCCTGGATAGTGTAAGACTACTTCTTTAATATAGTATTACTCTCAGGAGCAGGAAATATAACAAGCTTTCATACCAAGCAAAAGATAGAAACCTATACACAACGACAAGACAGAGGAATTCTCCCCAAAAGAAAGATTAATAAGAAAGCAAATAGGGATTTGCTCAAAACAGATATAAGCAATATATGTGAACAAGAATTTAGAATAACAGTCATAAGAATCTTAGCTGGGTTGGAAAAAAGCATAGAAAACAACAGAGAAACCCTGGCTGCAGAGATACAAGACCTAAAAACTAGTCAGGCCAAAATAAAAATGCTGTAAATGAGGTGCAAAACCAACTGTAAGTAATCACAACTAGGATGGAAGAAGCAGAGGATCAAATAGGTGGTATAGAAGATAAAATTATGGAAAATAATGAAGCTGAGGAGGGAAAGAAAACTATCAGATTATGAATATAGACTTAGGGAAATCAACAATTCCACAAAGTGCAATAATATCTATATCTTAAAAGTCGCAGAAGAAGAAGAGTGGGAAAAGGGGGCAGAAGGTTTATTTGAACATATAGCTGAGAAACTTCCCTAACCTGGGGAAGGAAACAGGCATTCAAGGGCAGGAGGCACAGAGCACTCCCTTAGAATCAATAAAAACATGTCAACACCAAGACATAGTAAAACTTGCAAAAAACAAAGATAAAGAAAGAATTCCAAAAGCAACTAAGGATGAAAGGTTCTTAACCTACAAGGGTAGACATATAGGGTAGC
This sequence comes from Lutra lutra, assembly GCF_902655055.1. Lineage (NCBI taxonomy): Eukaryota > Metazoa > Chordata > Mammalia > Carnivora > Mustelidae > Lutra > Lutra lutra. Next base: position 45,594,779 of record NC_062283.1, on the reverse strand, counting down.
AGCAGATCAGTCCACAGACACTCGACACAGAAAGTGTCATGATATAGTCAATATGCTACATCAGAAAGATATGCAGTTAAGAACACTATATCCAGTGAGGCTATCATTCAGAACAGGAGAGATAAAGAGTTTCCAAGACAAGCAAAAACTAAAGGAATTTTGAACAGTAAATGAGCTCTGCAAGAAATATTAAAGTGTACCAGTTCGGTGGGAAAGAGAAACTAAAGAAGCAACAAAGACAAGAGAGGAACAAAGGTAATCTACAGGAATAGCGACTTTAGAGGTAATACAATGGCACTAAATTCATATGTATCAATAATTATTCTGAATGTAAATGGACTCAGTACTTGGAAAAGAAGACATAGGGTATCAGAATGGATTAAAAAAAAAAACAAGACTCATCAATATGCTGCTTACAAGAGACTCATTTTAGACCTAAAGACAACTCTAGAATGAAAGTGAAGGGATGTAGAACCATCTATCATGCTAATGGATGTCAAAAGAAAGCTGGAGTATCTATACTTAGATACACTAGATTTTAAGCTAAAGACTATAACAAGAGATAAAGAAGGACACCATATCATAATAAATGGGTTTATCCAACAAGAAGATCTAACAGTTGTAAATATTTATGCCCCCAACTTGGGAGCACCCAAATATATAACAATCTTAAGGAAACTCATGGATAATAATACAGTATTAGTAGGGGACTTTAATACCCCACTTATAGCCATGGATAGACCATCTAAGCAGAAGATCAACAAGAAAACAATGGCTTGGAATGGCATACTGGACAAGTTGGACTTAACAGATATATTCAGAGCATTTCATCCTAACGCAGCAGAATAAACATTCTTTTCTGGTACACATGGAACATTCTCCAGAATAGAGCACATACTGGGTCACAAAACAGGCCTCAACCAGTACAAAAAGACTGATATCATACCATGCATATTTTGAGATCACAACACTATGAAACTTGAAGTAAACCAGAAAAAAAATCTGGAAAGACCACAAATACATGGAGATTAAAGAACATCCTACTAAAGAATGAATGGGTTAACCAGGAAAGTAAAGAAGATATTAAAAAAAAGTCGTGGAAGGAAATTAAAATGAAAACATGACAGTCCAAAACCTTTGGGACATAGCAAAAGTGGTCCTAAGAGGGAAGTATATAGCAAGAAAAGTCTCAAATACACAAACTAACATTCTACCTAAAGGAGTTGGAAAAAGAATTGCCTAAAACTAGCAGAAGGGAAATAATCAAGATTAGATCAGAAATAAATGATAGAGAAATTTAAAAAACCCAGTAGAATAGGTCATTGAAACTAGGAGCTGGTTCTTGGAAAGAATTAACAAAATTGATAACTCCCTAGGCAGACTTATCAAGAAGAAAAGAGGAAGGGCCCAAATCAATAAAATCACAAAATAAAGAGGAGTGATCACAACCAACACTCCAGATACACAATTATAAGAGAATATTATGAACAATTATATACAAACAAATTGAGCAATTTGGAAGAAATGGAAAAGTTCCCAGAAACATATAAACTACCAAAACTGAAACAGGAAGAAATAGAAGACTTGAACAGACCCATAGCCCAAAAAGAAACTGAATCAGTAATCAAAAATCCCCAACAAACAAGAGTCCAGGGCCATATGGCTTCCCAGGGGAATTCTCTCAAACACTGAAAGATTAATACTTATATGTCTGATGCTGTTCCCAAAATAGAAATGGAAGTAGAACTTCCAAACTCGTTCTAGGAGGACAGTGTCACCTTGATCCCTAAACCAGACAAAGACCCCACGAAAAAGGAGAAATACAGACCAATATCCCTGATGAACATGGATGCAAAAATTCTCCACAACAGATTAGCTAATTGAATCCAATAGTACATTAAAAGGATTATTCACCATGATCAAGTGGGATTTACTCCTGGGCTGCAGGGTGGTCCAGTATCTACAAATAAATGAACACAATACACCACATTAATAAAAGAAAGGATAAGAACCATATTACCCTCTCAATAGATGCAGAAAAAAACATTTGACAAAATACAGCATCCTTTCTTGATAAAAACCCTCAAAAGATAGGGATTGAAGGAATATACCTCAATATCATGTATGAAAGACCCACAGCTAATATCATTCTCAGTGGGGAAAAACTGACAGCTTTTCCCCAAAGGTCAGGAACATGATAGGGATGTCCACTCTCACCACTATTCAACATAGTATTGGAGGTACTAGCTTCAGCAATGAGACAACAAAAAGAAACAAAAGGCATCTAAATCAGCAAGGAAGAAGTTAAACTTTCACTCTTTGCAGATAACATGATATTCTCTGTAGAAAACCTGGAAGACTCCACCAAAAACCTGCTAGAACTGATACATGAATTCAGCATAGTTGCAGGATATAAAATCATTGTACAGAAATCTGCTGCATTTCTGTACACCAGTAACGAAGTGGCAGAAGAGAAATCCATGAATCGATCCCATTTACAATAGCACCAAAACCCATAAGATAACTAGGAATAAACCTAACCAAAGAAGTAAAAGATCTATACTCTTAAAACTATACACTTGATCTTAGCCAAAAGGCCGAGAAGCGATTATACTCTTAAAACTATAGAACACTTATGAAAGAAACTAAAGAAGACCCCCCAAAATGGAAAAACATTCTACGCTCTGCTATTCAGCCATCAAAAAAAAAAAAAGTAAAAGAAATCTTGCCATTTACAACAATATGTATGCCATTCACATCTAAAGGTTATCATGCTAAATGAAACGAGTCAATCAGAAAAACAATTATCATATGATCTCACTCATGTGGAATTTAAGAAACAAAACAGAGGCTCACAAGGGAAAGGCGGGAAAAATAAAGATGAAATCAGAGAGGTAGACAAACCATAAGAAACTGTTAATCATAGGAAACAAACTGAGGGTTGCTGGAGGGGATGGGGTGGGGTATGGGGTAACTGGGTGACGGACATTAAGGACAACACGTATATAACTAGCACTGGGTGTTATATAAGACTGATGAATCACTGAACTCTACTTCTGAAATTAATAATACACTATTGTTAATTAATCAAATTTATTTATTTTAATTTTATTTGTTTATATTTTATTTATTATTTATTTATTTTTATTTATTTATTTTTTAAAGAAAGATTTTATTTATTTATTTGACAGAGAAAGAGAGATCACAAGTAGGCAGAGAGGCAGGCAGAGAAAAAGAGGGAAGCAGGCTCCCTGCTTAGCAGAGAGCCTGATGCGGGGCTCGATCCCAAGACCCTGAGATCATGGCCTGAGCTGAAGGCAGAGGCTTAACCCACTGAGCCACCCAGGCATCCCAATTAATTGAATTTAAATTAAAAAAAAAAGGAAAAGCATTCCATGCTCATGGATCAAAAAACCAAACATTGTTATAATGTCTACAGTACCCCAAAGAATTGATACTTTAAATGCAGTCCCAATCAAAATAACACCAGCATTTTTCAAAGAACTAGAACACACAATCCTAAAATTTGTACAGAACCACAAAAGTCCCCAAATAGCCAAAGCAATGTTGAAAAAGAAAAGCAAAGTGAGCCCTCCAATCCCAGACTTTAAGCTCTATTGCAAAGCTGTAATCACCAAGACAGTTTGGTGCTGATACCAAAACAGACACATAGATCAATGGAATATAACAGAAAACCCAGAAGTGGACCCACAACTATACGGTCAAGTAATCTTCGACAAAGAAGGAAAGAATTTCCAGTGGAAAAAAGACAGTCTCTTCAACAAATGGTGGTGTGAAAACTGTACAGTCACATGCAGAAGAATGAAACTGGACTACTTTCTTACACCATATACAAAAATAAATTCAAAATGGATGGAAGACCTAAATGTGACAGGAAACCATCAGAATCCTAGTGGAAAACAGAGACAACAACCTCTTTGATCTTGGGCAGAGCAACTTCTTATTAGATGTGTCTCCAGAGGCAAGAGAATCAAAAGCAAAAATAAATTATTAGGAACTCCTCAAGATAAAAAGGTTCTGCACAGCCAAGGAAATAATCAACCAAATAGGCAACCTTTGGAGTGCAAGAAGATATTTGCAAATGACATATTGGATAAAGGGCTACTATCCAGAATCTATAAAAAAACTCATCAAAATTAACAACCAAAAAATAAATAATCTAGTTAAGAAATAGGCAGAAGACATGAAAAGACATTTTTCCAAAGAAGACGTTACAAATGGCTAAGAAACATGAGAAAATGTTCAACATCACTCATCTTTAGGGAAATACAAATTAAAACCACAATGAGATACTATCTTACACTTGTCAGAATGTCTAAAATTAACAACTCAGAAAACAACAGATGTTGGCAAGTATGCAGAAAAAGAGGACACTTTTGCACTGGTGGTGGGAATGCAAACTGGTGCAGCCACACTCTGGACAAAAGTATGGAGGTTCCCCAGAACATTAAAAATAGGGGGTGCCTGGGTGGCTCAGTCAGTTAACCGTCTGAGTTTTGATTTTGGTTCAGGTTATGATCTCAGTGTCATGAGACTAAACCCAGGGAGTCTGCTTCTTTCCCTCTCCTTCTGCCCTTCCCCCTGCTCTCTCTGTATTTAAAAATAAATAATATTTTTTAAAAAAAGTTAAAAATAGGCCTACCTTATGACCCAATAATTGGACTATTAGCTATTTATCCAAAGGATACAAAAATGCTGATTTGAAGGAGCACATGAACCTCATGTTTATTGCAGCACTATGCCAAGCCCAGATTTCCACTGACTGATGAATGAATAAAGAAGATGTGGTGTATATACACAATGGACTATTACTCAGCCATCAAAAAGAATGAAATCTTTCCATTTGCAACAACGTGGATAGAACTAGAGTATATTATGCTTAGTCATTCATAGAATGACAAATATCATATGATTTCATTCCTATGGGGAATTAGAAAACAAAACAGAAGAACATAAAGGAAGGGAAGGAAAATAAAAGAAGATAAAAACAGAGAGGGATGGAAACCATAAAAGAGTCTTGACTAAGAGAACAAACTGAGGGTTGGTGGGGGGGATGGGCTAAACAGGTGATGGGCATTAAGGATGGCAGTTGTTGGGATGAGCACTGGGTGTTATAAGTGATGAATCACTATTTTATTCCTGAAACCAATACTATACTACATGTTAACTAACTTGAGTTAAGGAAAAAAAAAGAAGAATGCTTGACATATACTGAGCATTTGGTAAATATTAGCCATTATTTATTGAGTGGATTTCTGTAACTGAGAGATGAAAATAACTTTGACTAATATTATCTGACTTACAGGGTTGGCACAAGGACTGAAAGAGAAAATGCATGAAAATAGCTTAACATGGTTTGTACCAAGTGTGAAATGTAATTATTAGCTGTTATTATCTATTGATTTCTTATTTCTTAGTTACTACACCTGATGTTAATCTATAGAAACATTAAGATTATACAAAGCATCCATTCTTCATTTTAATCCACAAGCAGTGAATGGAACTGCAGGCAAAAGGTGACATACATATGTGTAAGGACTGGTTTCAATTTCCTTATTTCTAGCTCTCCACATGTATTCACATCCATATCTATGATCCTAAGAGAATAAAGAGATATCTACAGAAACACCTTAACAAAATAGATTAAATCAACTGAAATTGATTTAGTATTCCAAGGACAGACAGTTTAAACAATAAATTCTTTTGCTCAGGTGGTTCTCAGTTTCATTAATAAAATTGTGTTTATGAGTTAAAGACACCATGTTGCCTCTTAAATACAAGTTCTATTAATTTTTTCCTGTCAAGGCACATCACATGTAGGAGAAAGTAGTTACCTGAGTATCAGTTTCCCAGAGGCCACATAATTTATTCTTAATTAGCTCTGGTCATTATAATCCTTTGTTTTGCCATTGTATAAGTATCATTTGAAGGCAGGTTAACATAAGGTTTTTGTTTTTACTGTTGGTCTATTCTTATATCATTCAAGTTTCCATTTCTCAATTCTAGGAGAAATATCTTCTAGTTAACTAAAAAACAGAATTTTCTTCCAAATCTTTATAAATCTTACTATTTCATTATAAATAGTATGATACAAAAGTATTATTGTAGCTTCTTTTACTGTTATATAAAATGTTACAATGACAGTAAGAGAATTCAACTAATCCTATTAATTTAATTATTAGAAAACATATTCTTATCTGGAAAATCTTAATTTTTTTTTGAAACATTAGGTATGGACTGCAGCAACCAAGGGAAAAAAAGTAGTCATTATATTTATCATCTTATCATAAAACTTCACTAAATTTCTTGAGAGCAGAAGCAATGGGTCCACTACAAATTTGAATATATAGGTGAATGAAATGAGTGGAACTGTTTTTCTTTTCATTCATTTGTTTTAGCCTAGTCTTTAGTCTAAAAAAAATACTGGTGCTTACAGTGTTCCCTCAAAAAAGAACTAGTAGGGGCGCCTGGGTGGCTCAGTGGGTTAAGCCGCTGCCTTTGGCTCAGGTCATGATCCCAGGCCTGGGTTCGAGCCCCACATCGGGCTTTCTGTTCAGCAGGGAGCCTGCTTCCTCCTCTCTCTCTGCCTGCCTCTCTGCTTACTTGTGATTTCTCTCTGTCAAATAAATAAATAAAATCTTAAAAAAAAAAAAAGAACGAGTAAAAAGTCATCCTTACATATTCATTTTCATGGTAACATAATATTCTCTTCGTCTGGAACATTCTCTTGCTATTCAAAAAACTGAAACTTTCACAGTTTCTAGTTTTGGAATTAATGACATTTCTTCATAACAGATTTCTAAATACGCCTTCTTCTGCTCCCACTGTTTTTCTTCTTTATTATAGCCCTCTATTTCAGAAACTGTATACCAGTTTGGATGGTAAATATTTGAGTGTTTACTTTTTTATTGGCTTATACTCCTTGTAAATGACAAAAGGCAGGGATTATGACCATCTTATTCACCAGTGTATGACCAGTATTGGAAGCTGTGCCTGGCACATAGTAAGTATCCAAAGAATTTGTGGTAGAATTATAAATGAATGACTTCATCTAACTTAATTTATAAGTGAATTACTATATTAATATAAGAGTGAGAGAGAATTTCCATAGAATATTAACAACCCATTTTTTGTGTGAAAGGCCTTGTTTAATACACCAGTATAATATGCATGTCTGACATACAGCCAAAGGTCAAGACTAGTTATATAAATCTGGCAACTATCAATGCATAGACAGCATTTAAGGCTTCAGGATTCTGTTGTATCATCTCATCTAATAGAAGATAGATCATGTAGGCACAGATAACTAAAAGAAGAGAGATCCAAATGAGTTTTCTAGTGGTTGTTAAATACGTGACTGGTGCTTGCTATTTTAACAAATAAATGGTGGGGCACCTGGGTGGCTCAGTGGGTTAGGCCTCTGCCTTCGGCTCAGGTCATGATCTCAGGGTCCTGGGATTGAGTCCTACATCGGGCTCTCTGCTCGGCAGGGAGCCTGCTTCCTCCTCTCTCTCTGTCTGCCTGCCTCTCTGCCTACTTGTGATCTCTCTCTGTCAAATAAATAAAAATAAAAATAAAATCTAAAAAAAGAAAAAACAAACAAAAACCCCCCAAATAAATGGTATAATTAAGTCTTTAACTGAGACTTTTTATAACTTCAGCTACTTCCATCTTCTCACATTCTATTCTAATCAAACCTTTCAGAAGAAAAGTCTCTTTATGCTCTCCCCATCTCAGTACTCAGTTCTCAGCAACACTATCACAATTGTTACACCATTTTCCTTTCATCTTGTGAAACTGTGTGGTCCAATATGGTATCCAACAGACAAGTGGCTATTGATATAAGGCTTGAAATGTGCCTAGTTCAAATTAATGTGCTTTAAGTGTAAATTACACACCACATGGAAGACTTAATATGAAAAAGAGAATCTAAAAAATTCCAATAATATTTTTACATTGTTTCATAATAAAATTTGGGTATACTAGGCTAAATAAAATATATTAATTTCTTCTCTTTTTAATTTTTTAATGTAGAAAGAAGAAAATTCAAAAATTGCATATGTGCCTTACTCTAATTATTGGACAGTGTATCTATATAACTACTGAAAATTAAGTATTTCAGATCACTGTATACCAGCTTTTTTCTAATTATTACTTTTGTTTAAATATTATCACCGTAAAGTGATTTCATAAATAGCAGTCTGAAGAATTCTAATTAACTTTTTTTCCTATTTTTATAAGCAAATTTACTTTAGGACAAAAACGCTTTAAACATGTCTGTCAATTAAAAGGACAATTAGAAATTCATCAAATGTCATGTTTCCATGTCTGTAGTCAAATGTGCCTATATCCATTTACTATACAGAGAGAGAGAGAGAGAGGTAAGTTAGTACAACTGAAGTCATCGTTTTCTTAATTTATGTAAGTTTATGCAATTGTTTATTTCAAATACATACAATAGCTTTCTTTTTTTCATTTTTTTTTGTAATTCAACTTGTAATCTACCATTGAACAACTCTGGAGAACACAAGCTGTGGCAGATAAAATACTGGATTTGGAATGTGGACATTGTGTTGTAGCTCTAGATTTGTCCTTAACTAGTAGTTTCCGTGAATTATTTCTCTTGGACTTTGTTTCCATACCTGTAAAATTCTTGTTTCAACTACTTTAATTTTTAAGATGTTTTCCAATTGTAAATTGTTTTGATAGTCCAAAAAGACCCTAAACATACGTTTTAATAATCCTTTATATTTTGAATTTTCTCCGTGTGTGTTGTGCAGTACATCTGTTAGAAATAAATATATTTGCACAAAATGAAGACAGGGAACTTCAGGAATTCAGGATTGAAATGAGAAAGATAAGATAATTCCTACTTCCCAGTGTGCACATACATATGTGTTTATCTAACTGGTCACTACCCTCTTGTAAGATAACCCACATTATTTCCTTTATTATCCATGTTTGTGCCCTGATAAAGTTTTACTGCATTTGATTCAGCTTTTCAGTGGCTAGGTGGGACAGAAGATGGCAAAAGAAAGGAGAGAAAAAGGGACTTTTTAAGTGTCCTGTTTTTTATAATCACATTTTATATACACTTATTCTTTTACACAAAATGATACATTAAAAATGTAGTTCTTAGGAGTTTAATTTTTGATAAAAATATCTAAACTATTTCTACATAGTAGTTTACTATGGAAAGGTCTATTATACTTCCAAATTATAGAGATCTGTTATACTTTGAAATTATTAGGAAGCACGGGGATTAAAAGAGTTTTCAACCAATTTTTCTAGCTGGTTAAAATTATGTCCTATTTTTCTACTTTTTCCTCCTCCTCACCATATCTTTTCTAAATTCTATTACCAGATTCATCATCCTGAAAAAATTTCTAATCACTATGTCTTTTTCCCAATGAATAAAAAAAATAAAAAAATACATATATATAAAGTATATATATTATATTATATATATGACATATATATGTGCGTGTGTGTGTGTGTGTGTGTGTGTGTAGATAGATAGATATATAAAAATTATTAGGGGGCAAAGAGAGAGGGAGAGAGAGAATCTTAAGCAGGCTCCCTGCCCAGTGGGGAGCCCAATATGGGGCTCAATCTCACAACCCTGAAATCATGATCTGAGCTGAAATCAAGAGTTGGGTGCTCAACCGACTAAGCCACTCAGGCACCCTAACTAATAAGTTAATATTTTAAAATATGTCATTTTGGGTTCTCTGCAGTATGGGTCTCACCTGAATTTCCAGCTTTATTTCTCAGCTGATCTCACCTGCACCCTGCTTCCAAGCAAACTAGATAACTTTCTTCTCTTTCATGAGTTTGCTCATTCAAATTCTTTCAACTCATCCTTCTAAGTACCATTTCAGAAAGCACTTTGTTCACAGAATATTCTTCCTGATTACCTAAATTGGATGTAAGAAAGGAACAATCTTCATGAAAATATCTTGATAATCGTTTTATGTTGTATTTACAGGAGGAATGGCAACAAAAATTTTGCTGAATTATGCTACCATATAAGTAAATAAAAATACCAGGAATGCAAGGAGAAAACAGAAAACAGGGGAGAGATGAGAACAGAGAGGAGAATTATCTGAGGAATTTTTAAGGAAAAGACTACTGTTTAATATTAAGGTGCATGCGTGTGTGTGTGTGTGTACACATGCAGCTATAAAAGCATTGTGTGAATGATTCTATTTTTGTGTGGAAATGAAGAAGCAGCCCATTATTTAGGATCTTAGTAGATTTTATCATCTAGTTCCTATGTTAGAACCCTAAGGTAAAAAATGACTCCTCTTAGCCATCTCCTTTCTGTCCTTCTCAGACAGTGGGTTAGCATATGGCTGAGGTTTTGCCAATCAGAAAATTTCAAAATATTTCTTGGGACTCTGAAACTTAAGCAAATGACTCAGAACATGGTGACAGTATAAAAGTCCTTCTTCAGTGGTGGTGGTGGTGCTCCCTCCTATTCTTGGATGAGCCTTACTTATTATGCTTCCTGTTTCCTAGTCCTTCAGAGTATCCTTCTGAGTGTTATTTTCCAAGTTGGTTCCACTAGCTTTGCTCAATTCTGTGAGCACCATATATCAATCTAATGAGCTTCCTTTTCTACTATATGATCACATAAATTCCCTGTGGAATGACTACAGGTCCTATGGTAGCAGAATAATGGCTCCTTAAAGAGGTCTACATCCCAATCCCTAGATCTAGGTACATGTTACTTTACAAAACAAAAGGGCATTAAGGTTGCAGTTGGAATTAAAATTGCTAATCAGCTGAGGTTAAGATACAAGGATTATCCTGAATGATCTGAATGGGCTCTATGTAATCATAAGGGTCATTAAATGTAGAAAAGGGAGGTGGAAACATAGATGGGGTCACATGGTGTGAGAACATCTAGACACATTACTGTTTGCTTTGAAGATAAATGAAGGGGGCTATGAACTGAGGAATAAAGGCCTCTAGAAGCTGGGAAAGGCAAGAAAACAGATTGTCTCCTAGAACCTCCAGAAAGGAATATAGGTCTGCCAACATCTTGATTTTAACCCACTGAGAATTATGTCAGACTTCTGATCTATGGAACTTTAAGATAATAAACTAGTATTGCTGAAGTCACTAGGTGGTCTGATAATCAGTTAAGGAAGCAATAGAAAACTAATATCGGTCCTAAGTAATACACTGTTGGGGAGGAGGTTATGTTGAACTGAGACTATGTATCTTTTTTTTTTTTTTGAGACTATGTAGTTTTAAAAAAGGAGGTGGGAAATGCCAGCTGACTTGTTATGCTTGTCTTCCTTTCCTTGCATTCCTCCCTACACACTCCATGAGAACAACTACCTGAAAACTTAATGATAAAAATGTGTTTATTTCATACCACCTCCAATGACTAATTCCATGTGCTACACGTTAGGGATTCTTAATGTTTATTTAATTAAATGTGTTGAATTACAGTGGAATAAAAAATGTTAATTAAGGCAATAAAGGAGAGACTTAAAATAGCTGTCATCTTTTTTGATAGACAGAGGGGTATATGTATTTCCTCCTCATCCTATATGGATATTTTTGGATTATTACCAGCCTAAGAAGAGAGACTGACGGACACCTACGTTTTACATAGTTACAAGCACCAGCATGAGGAGGGAGCTGTCTTCTTCCACTGACTGAATACGGAGCTTCTTGCTGAACAGTGTGCAGAGACTGATAGTGGAAAAGAGCAGAGAACACTGGAGCCCTTCCCCCCAATCCTGCCTTCAAAACTGAAACCATCTGCCTGTGATGATAGGTAATCTTGTCTCCTTTCAGTCCTGTCCTTGACTTCAATCCCCATTCATTTCCAACTAAACATCTTACTATTTCAGCAGTTGCCATTTATTAATAAATATGCAGCCTGGCTCTAGGACTTAAAAATAAATTTTCAGACTTGAAAATTTTCAGTATTATGTTTGAAAAAGCCAATACCCATTTTTGGTCCTGCTGGTGATGTTGACCATCATTTCTTTGCAAAGGAAATAAATCATTGTTACAAGAAGCTGATTAATGCTCTGTTTCTCTGCCTTCTTGGCTCTGGAATGTCTGACAGTCACCTGATCTAAAGTTAATAAATAAATTCAAACTTCTCTAGTTTGCCTTTAAAATATATTCCAGTTATGGTAAAAGCAAAGGCAGGTGTTAAGGCAGTATTTTTCCCCCCTTTTATAACGAGAAAACACCTACTAAAACCTCTCATTTTTATTTCTAGGTTTGCAATTTACTCAGTACAGATGACCTTTAAACATATATGGGATATACACAGACAGGATATCAAATAAAACAAAAGATTTCTTGGTTTTAATGTATGGCATTTAGATACGCCTTTATTGCACTATTTATAAAACTGTTTTATAGAACACTAAAAAGTATTGGGCTGTTTAAAAATGTTAATCCTATAATTAATAGACAGAGGCATACGCTTTCCCCCAGCACAAGGCACTGATATTCTAAATCTGTCACTCTGAACTTTACAGTAGGAGACAGCCATCTGCCTGCATGCAGCCATCTAAAACAAAGCAAGAATATATGCTCTTATCTTTCCCCTGGTGAGACGCAAAATCATTTTGTGAAAACAGGCAACAACGTTTAGCTAAGATGAATTTAGATAGCATGCATTGAGAAAAAACACATTAAATCAAACTGATTCTATAAAAGTCAATGTTATCAGGTGATTGGATAGGGATGATTTGATAAAGTAGAGCACATTACGTAATGCCAAGTAGAAAGGAAATATATGTTTGGGTGACCCAATACTGAATCGCACAGCCCTAAAAACCTCTTCTCTGTGTAACTAAATCTAGTAAGGTCTAGATTCAGTAAGGTCTCAACTTTAATTAAGGTCTATACTTAATTTACACCTCCATTTTGATGTGGAAATTCAAAGTTGTTATGCTAAAATATTTTAGTATTCTCACATGTTAAGAATATTAACTAGAAGTAAAAAAGGAATGTTGTGAAGAAAAATCAACTTCAAATTTATCTTTACATACAGATGCCTGTGCAATTATATAGTTTTTTTTTTTCCAGAGAAATGTGTTCTTTCATCATTGATATCTAGATTTTTCTGAAACTCAAAATCTGTTGGTCTACTTTCTATTTTTCAGTTTCATTCAAATCATTATGGAAATAGACATGATTCTTTTCAGGTCACCTATTGCACTTTTCAGTTTAATTTTAGGGTTGATCACAATAATAATACTCTCCAGTAAAAACTTAGATCAACATTAATGTCTTGGTTTTCTGATTTTCAAAATTTCATTTTTTAAAGAAAATTCTCTTTTTTCCCCTGAAATAAAGATACTTCTTATATACAGATTAAAGAGAAAATTCAGAAATTCCATGTCATGCCATTATGTTAAATATGATATTCTAACTAATGTAGCAAGAGAGCATGGGGTTAAATGTGAAGTCTAGAGTCAGCCAAGAATCCTACCTCTACCACATACAAGCTGTGTGACCTTCAGCAAGTAATTTAATAGAGTCCAGGCATTAGATTTCTCATTTGTAAATGGGGGTAATTTACAGTGCCCACTTCAGCTGGGTTATTCTGAGGGTTAAGTGGAATAAGATGCATGAAGCACTCGGTGCTGTGTCTGGTAAATCAGACCCCTTCACAGTAATATTATGAAATTTCATTCCTGAAGCTGAATTTCATGTATTTTAGATATTGAATGTACTCAGTAAAGGACACATTGAAGAAATTATTTTTATTTTCATAGCAATTATCTTTAAATTCTAGGCATTTTAATAAAAAGAATATATATATGTATGTGTGTGAGTATATATGTATGTGTATATGTGTGTATGCATGTGTGTGTGTGTGTGTGTGTGTATGCCAGCTGACCTGTTATGCTTGTCCTCCTTTCCTTCCATTCCTCCCTCCACACCTCATGAGAACAACTACCTGAAAACTCTCTCTCTCTCTCTCTCTCTCTCTCTCTCTCTCTATATATATATATATATATATATATATATATAGCAGGGGACAGAGAGGAGCAAGATGGATTGATTGATTTGGAGACTGTTTATCGAAATAAAGATTTTTACCAGATAAGAGAAACACTGAAGCTGGCACACAATACTGTTTATTGAAATCTACACTTAGAAATTGTGGCATCTGGAGGGAGAGGCAATATGGTGGAGGAGTAGCAGACTGAAATTACATCAGATTCCAGGAGTTCAGGTAGATAGCTATCAAACCATTCCGAACACCTACAAACTCAACAGAAGATAGAAGAGATGAAGAACAGGAATTCCAGGAACAAAAAATTGACCACTTTCTGAAAGGTAGGACATGTGAATAAGTGAATCTGAAGCAATGGGAAGATAGACCGTGGTGGGAGGGGCCTGCTCTGAGCAAGCAGTGGAGCAGTGGAGCACAAAATCAAAACTTTTAGAAGACTGCTCCACTCAGGGACATCACTTCAGAGGGTAAGCAGGTGTGGAGCCCTCTTGGGGACAGTGTCAACTCAGGACCCATAGGGTCGCAGAAAGATCGGGGGTGTCTGAGTGTGGCCAAGCTGCCAGGTATCAGAGCGGGGAAGCTGACTACAGAGACAGAGCCGAAGAGTGAGCTTTCAGCTGGGCGTTACCTTAAACCATGATCCAAGGCACAGTTGGACCACTGCTCCTTGGGCAGGGACCCCACAAGTGGCAGATCCAGGGAGACTCACCTTCCTTCCCTGGGGGAGTGCCACAGGAATGTCCTGTAGGAATGTGCCAGGTTTGGAGACTCCAAAAGGGGCCGTGCCCCAGAGATAGAAACACTCGGTCACAGGCAGGGTAAGCTCAGAGTGTGGCTGGAGACTAGGGATACAGAGTGACTGACTGCTTTTCTCTCAGGGCACACTATGGAGTGGGCCCCCAAGTTCTCAGCTCCTCTGGGCCAGAGACTGGGAGGCCACCATTTTCAGTCCCATTCGCCAAAGTGGTCTGGAAAGTGTTCAAGGGAACAAAACCCCCAAGAGTGAAAAACCCAAGAATATTTAGCCCAGTCCCTGATAAGGGTGGTGTCATTCTGCCTTGGGCAAAGACATCTGAGAATCACTGCAACAGGACTGTTCCAAAGAAGTTGAGCAAAAACATCCAGCCAAGACCAAGCTCACCCATCAAAGAGAACACTGGAACTGCAGAGCTAGGGGAAAGCAACACATACAATTCATGGCTTTTTCTCCATGATTTTTTAGTCTTGCAAAGTTAAATTTTTAAAAATTTTATAATTTTTTTCTTATTCTATTTTTTTAACTCTTCCTCTATCCTCTTTTAACGATTTTTAACTAGTTTATCTTAACAACACCTTTATTAAAAAAATTCTTTTTAGGGGTGCCTGGGTGGATCAGTGGGTTAAAGCCTCTGCCTTCAGCTCGGGTCATGATTCCAGCGTCCAGGGATCGAGCCCCACATCAGTCTCTCTGCTGAGCAGGGAGCCTGCTTCCTCCTCTCTCTCTCTCTCTCTCTGCCTGCCTTTCTGCCTGCTTGTGATCTGTCTGTCAAATAAATAAATAAAATCTTTAAAAAAATTCTTTTAAACATTCATTGTTATAGTCATATTTTATCCCTTCATTGTATTTAACCTTATTTTACTCATACATATTTTTTTTTCCCAAAAAATTTTGGGATACAATTTCTTCTAATAGATCAAAATAGACCTAATCTAGCACTTGGCTTTGCTCTAGTCTCCAGCCAGAGCACGTCTACTCCTTTTTTTTTTTTTTTTTTTTGCCAACCAACTAATCTTATCAATTCCTTTTTTAGAAAGGAATGTATATATACATTCCTTCTCAACATACATTCCTTATCAATTCCTTTTTAGAAAGGATATATACATATATATATTTTTAGAAAAAATATATACATGTATATATATGTGTGTGTGTATACACACACACACACACACATATATTTTTCTTTCTTTAAAATTTAAAATTTCTTTAAAATTAGTTTCTTCTAAGAAACAAAAATACACCCAAAATCAAGTGGGTGGCTCTGCTCTATTCATCAGTCTAATATATATATATATATATATTATATTTTTCTTTTCTTTTTACTTTTATTTCCTTCCCCCTTCTTCTTCCCCCAGTTTTGGATCTCTTCTGATTTGGTTAGCATACATTTTTCTGAGGTCGTTGCCACCAATTTACTATTTTACTCTCTCGTTCATATATTCTTATCTGGATAAAATGACAAGTCAGAAAAACTGCAAAAAAAAAAAAAGAACAAGAGGCAGTACTGACAGCTAAGAAACTAATCAATATGGACGTTGGAAATATGTCAGAGCTAGAGTTCAGAATGATGATTCTCAAGGTGCTAGCTAGGCTCAAAAAATGCATGGAAGATATCAGAGAAACCCTTTCTGGAGAAATAAAATCCCTTTCTGGAGAAATAAAAGAATTAAAATCTAACAAAGTTGAAATTTTTAAAAAAGCTATTAATGATGTGAAATAAAAAATGGAGGCTCTTACTGCTAGGATAAATGAGGCAGAAGAGAGAATAGAGATATAGAAGACCAAATGAGGGAGAATGAAGAAGATGAGCAAAAGAAAGACAAACAACTACTGGACAATGAGGGGAAAATTCGAAAGATAAGTGATACCATAAGATGAAACAATATTAGAATAATTGGGATTCCAGAAGAAGAAGAAGAAAGAGAGAGGGGGCAGAACGTATATTGAAGCAAATTATAGCAGAGAATTTCCCTGTTATGGCAAAGGGAACAAGCATCAAAACCCAGGAGGCACAGAGAACCCCCTTCAGCATCAATAAAAATAGGTCCACAGACCATCGTCTAATAGTAAAACTTACAAGTCTTAGTGACAAAGAGAAAATCCTGAAAGCAACTTGGGATAAGAAGTCTGTAACATACAATAGTAGATATATTAGATTGGCAGCAGACTTATCCACAGAGACCTGTCAGGCCAGAAAACTGGCATGATATATTCAGAGCACTAAATGAGAAAAACATGCAGCCAAGAATACTATATCCAGCTAGGCTATCATTGAAAATAGAAAGAGAGAATAAAAGCTTCCAGGACAAACAAAAACTGAAATAATTTGCAAACACCAAACCAGCCCTACAGGAAATATTGAAAGGGGTCCTGCAAGCAAAGAGAGAGCCTAAAAGTAGTAGACCAGAAAGGAACAGAGACAAAATCCAGTAACAGTCACCTTACAGGTAATAGAATGGCAATAAATTCATATTTCTCAATAGTTACCCTGAATGCAAATGGGATAAATGCCCCAATAAAAAGACACAGGGTATCAGAATGGTTAAAAAAAAAACAAAACCCATCAATATGCTGTCTACAAGAAACACATATTAGACCCAAGACACCACCAGATTTAAAGTGAGATGGTGGAAAACAATTAACTGTGATAATGGACTTCCAAAGAAAGCTGGGGGGCAATCTTTATATCAGATCAGTTAGATTTTAAGCCAATGTATAATAAGAGATGAAGAAGGGTCTGGACTCAAAGGGTCTGTCCAACAAGAAGATCAATTTTAAATATCTATGCCCCTAACATGGGAGCAGCCAACTATATAAATCAATTAATAACAAAATTCAAGAAACACATCAACAATAATACAATAATAGTAGGGGACTTTAATACCCCCCTCACTGAAACA
This sequence comes from Lutra lutra, assembly GCF_902655055.1. Lineage (NCBI taxonomy): Eukaryota > Metazoa > Chordata > Mammalia > Carnivora > Mustelidae > Lutra > Lutra lutra. The sequence continues at coordinate 45,577,093 of NC_062283.1, read as the reverse complement.
GATCATCCAAACAAAAGATCAACAAGGAAATAAAGGCCTTAAATGACACACTGGACCAGATGGACATCACAGATATATTCAGAATATTCCATCCCAAAGCAACAGAGTACACATTCTTCTCTAGTGAACATGGAATATTCTCCAGAAGAGATCACATCCTGGGTCACAAAACAGGTCTCAACTGGTACCAAAAGGTTGGGATCATTTCCTGCATATTTTTCAGGCCACAATACTCTGAAGCTAAAACTCAATCACAAGAGGAATGTTGGAAAGAACTCAAATACATGGAGGCATACATCCTACTAAAGAATGAATGGGTCAACCAGGAAATTAAAGAAGAATTGAAAAAAATTCATGGAAACAAATACAAATGAAAACACAACTGTTCAAAATCAGTGGGACAAAGCAAAGGGGTCCTGAGAGGAAAATATATGGTGATACAAGCCTTTCACAAGAAACAAGAAAGACCCCAAGTATACTACCTAGCCGTACACCTAAAGGAGCTGGAGAAAGAACAGCAAAGAAAGCCTAAACCCAGGGGAAGAAGAGAAATAATAAAGATCAGAGCAGAAATCAATGCAATAGAAACCAAAAGAACAGCAGAACAGATCAATGAAACTAGGAACTGTTTTTTGAAAGAATTAATAAGTATGATAAACCCATGGCCAGAATTATCAAAAAGAAAAGAGAAAGGACCCAAATTTTAAAAAATCATGAATGAAAGAGGAGAGATCATAACCAACACCAAAGAAATACAAGCAATTATAAGAACATATTATGAGGGGCGCCTGGGTGGCTCAGTGGGTTAATGCCTCTGCCTTCGGCTCAGGTCATGATCCCAGGGTTCTGGGATCTAGCTCCACATTGGACTCCCTGCTCAGTGGGGAGCCTGCTTTCTCCTCTCTCTCTGCCTGCCTCTCTGCCTACTTGTGATCTCTGTCTGTCAAATAAATAAATAAAATCTTAAAAAAAAACCATATTATGAGTAACTATATGTCAGCAAATTTGACCGTCTGGAAGAAATGGATGCATTCCTAGACACATATAAACTACCAGAACTGAACCAGGAAGAAACAGAAAACATGAACAGACCCATAACCAGTAAGGAGATTGAAGCAGTCATCAAAAATCTCTTCAACAAACAAGAGCCCAGGGCCAGATGGCTCCCCAGGGGAATTCTACCAAACATTTAAAGAAGAATTAATTCCTATTCTCCTGAAACTGTTCCAAAAAATAGAAATGGGAGGAAAACTTCCAAACTCATTTTATGAGGCCAGCATTACCTTGATCCCAAAAGCAGACAAACACCCCATCAAAAAGGAGATATACAGAACAATATCCTTGATGAACACAGATGCAAAAATTCTCACCAAAATACTAGCTAATAGGATCCAACAGTACATTAAAAGGATTATTCACCACGACCAATGAGATTTATTCCTGGACTGCAAGGTTGGTTCAACATCTGCAAATCAATCAATGTGATACAATACATTAATAAGAGAAAGAACAAGAACCATATGATACTCTCAATAGATGCTAAAAAGGCATTTGACAAAGTACAGCCTCCTTTCTTGATCAAAACTCTTCAAAGTGTAGGGATATAGGGTACATACCTCAATATCATCAAAGCCATCTATGAAACACCCACAGTGAATATCACTCTCAATGGGGAAAAACTGAGAGCTTTTCCCCTAAAGTCAAGAACACAGCAGGGATGTTCTCTATCACCAGTGCTATTCAGCATAGTACTAGGAGTCTAAGCCTCAGCTATCAGACAACAAAAAGAAGTTAAAGGCATCCAAATTGGCAAAGAAGAAGTCAAACTCTCACTCTTTGCCGATGATATGAAATTATATGTGGAAAACCCAAAGACTCCACTCCAAATCTGCTAGATCTTGTACAGGAACTCAATAAAGTGTCAGGATATAAAATCAATGCACAGAAATCAGTTGCATTTCTTTATACCAACAGTAACACAGAAGAAAGAAAAATTAAGGAGTAGATTCCATTTATAATTGCACCCAAAACCATCAGATACCTAGGAATAAACCTAAACAAAGAGGCAAAGAATATATACTCAGAAACTATAAAGTACTTATGAATGAAACTGAGGAAGACACAAAGAAATGGAAAACTGTTTCATGGTCATGGATTGGAAGAACAAATATAGTGAAAATGTCTATGCTACCTAAAGCAATCTACACATTTAATGCAATCCTTATCAAAATCCCATCCACTTTTTTCAAAGAAATGGAACAAATAATCTTAAAATTTATATGGAATAAGAAAAGACCCCGGAGAGCCAGAGGAATATTGAAAAAGAAAGCCAATGTTGGTGGGATCACAATTCCAGACTTCAAGCTCTATTAGAAAGCTGTCATCATCAAGACCCTATGGTATGGGCACAAAAACAGACATACAGATCAATGGAACAGAATAAAGAGCCCAGAAATGGACCCTCAACTCTATGGTCAACTCATCTTCGACAAAGCAGGAAATAATGTCCGATGGAAAAAAGACTGTCTCTTCAACAAATGGTGTTGGTAAAATTGAACAGCCACATGCAGAAGAATGAAAGTGGACCATTTCCTTACACCACACACAGAAATAGACTCCAGATGGATGAAAGACCTCAATGTGAGTCAGGAATCCATCGGAATCCTTGAGGAGAACACAGGCAGCAACCTCTTTCACCTCAGCTGCAGCAACTTCTTCCTAGAAACATCACCAAAGGCAAGGGAAGCAAGGGCAAAAATGAACTATTGGGACTTCATCAAGATCAAAAGCTTTTGCACATAAAGGAAACAGTCAACAAAACCAAAAGACAACTGACAGATGGGAGAAGATATTCACAAATGATAAATCAGATAAAGGGCTAGTAGCCAAAAGACCCCGAATATCCAGAGGAATGTTGGAAAAGAAAATCAAAGCTGGTGGCATCACAATTCTGGACTTCAAGCTCTATTACAAATCTGGAATCATCAAGACAGTATGGTACTGGCACAAAAGTAGACATACAGATCAAATGAACATAACAGAGAACCCAGAAATGGACCCTCAACTCTATGGTCAACTAATCTTTGATAAAGCAGGAAAGAATGTCCAATGGAAAAAAAAAAGACCATCTCTTCAACAAATGGTTTTGGGAAAATTGGACAGCCACATTCAGAGGAATGAAACTGGACCATTTCCTTACACCACACACAAAAATAGAGTCAAAATGTATTAAAGACCTCAATGTGAGACAGGAATCCATCAAAATCCTTGAGGATAACACAAGCAGCAACTTCTTTGAACTCAGCCACAGCAACTTCTTCCTAGAAACATCACCAAAGGCAAGGGAAGTAAGGGCAAAAATGAACTATTGAGATTTCATCAAGATCAAAAGCTTTTGCACAGCAAAGGAAACAGTCAACAAAACCAAAGACAACTGGCAGAAGGGAGAAGATATTTGCAAATAACATATCAGATAAAGGGCTAGTATCCAAAATCTATAAAGAACTTATCAAACTCAACACACAAAGAACAACTAATCCAATCAAGAAATGGGCAGAACACATGAACAGACATTTCTGCAAAGAAGACATCCAGATGGCCAACAGACACATGAAAAAGTGCTCCACACCACTCAGCGTCAGGGAAATACAAATCAAAACCACAATGAGAGACCACCTCACGCCAGTCAAAATGGCTAAAATTAACATGTCAGGAAATGACAGATGTTGGAGAGGATGTGGAGAAAGGGGAACCCTCCTACACTGTTGGTGGGAATGCAAGCTGGTGCAACCACTCTGGAAAACAGCATGGAGGTTCCTCAAAATGTTGAAAATAGAACTACCCTATGACCCAGCCATTGCACTACTGGGTATTTACCCTAAAGATACAAACGTAGTGATCCGAAGGTGCATGTCCACCCGAATGTTTATAGCAGCAATGTCCACAATAGCCAAACTATGGAAAGAACTTAGATGTCCATCAACAGATGAATGGATAAAGAAGATGTTATAAATATGTATGCATGTATACACACACACACACACACACATATAAAACACACACACACACACACACACACACACACACAATGGAATACTATGCAGCCATCAAAAGAAATGAAATCTTGCCATTTGTGACAACATGGATGTAACTAGAGGGTATTATGCTGAGTGAAATAAGTCAACCAGTGAAAGACAATTATCATATGATCTCCCTGATATGAGGAAATTGAGAAGCAAAGTGGGGAGTTTGGGGGGTAGGGAAGGAAAAAATGAAACGAGATGTTATCGAGAGAGAGACAAACCATAAGAGAATCTTAATCTCACAAAACAAACTGAGGGTTGCTGGGGGAGGGGTGTGTGGAGAGGGTGGTTGGGTTATGGACATTGGGGAGGGTATGAGCTATGGTGAGTGCTATGAAGTGTTTAAGCTGAGGATTCACAAACCTGTACCCCTGGGGCAAATAATACATTTTATGTTACTAAAAATAATTAATTAAAATAAATTGTGGAATCTGGCCAATTTAGGTAATGCTATAAAAAGTCTCATCATGGCACCAAATTCTTGAATCATGGGCCTTAGGCACCAGTCATCATCTGTCAATCTGGATTGTAAAATGTATACCAGTATGAATTATATTTAGTGAATTACATTGAAAACACAAACCTGCTCTTAGCTTTCTTGGAAAGAGAAAAAGTAGTTAATTAAAAGGGATAAATCATTAAAAATAAATATAATTTTTACAGTTAGAGATATTACACCATATTCTAAAAATTATACTGAAATATTTCCCAAAAATGGAGGTAAGACCAACAAAATCACAGATAATATTGTAATAACTGATAATCTAAAAAACAGTTCTATTGACTGAATTTTGTTTAGAGTATCACACAACCTCAGGTATTTCTGACTTATAGTTTCTTTTCTTTTTTTTTAATTTTATTTTTTATAAACATATATTTCTACCCCCAGGGGTACAGGTCTGTGAAACGCCCGGTTTACACACTTCATAGCACTCACCATAGCACATACCCTCCCCAATGTCCATAACCCTACCCCCCTTCTCCCAAGCCCCCTCCCCCCAGCAACCCTCAGTTTGTTTTGTGATATTAAGAGTCACTTATGGTTTGTCTCCCTCCCAATCCCATCTTGTTTCATTTACTCTTCTCCTACCCCCTTAACCCCCATGTTGCATCTCCTCTCCCTCATTATCAGGGAGATCATATGATAGTTGTCTATCTCCAATTGACTTATTTTGCTAAGCATGATACCCTCTAGTTCCATCCACGTCGTCGCAAATGGCAAGATTTCATTTCTTTGGATGGCTGCATAGTATTCCATTGTGTATATATACCACTTCTTCTTTATCCATTCATCTGTTGATGGACATCTAGGTTCTTTCCATAGTTTGGCTATTGTAGACATTGCTGCTATAAACATTCGGGTGCACGTGCCCCTTCGGATCACTACGTTTGTATCTTTAGGGTAAATACCCAGTAGTGCAATGGCTGGGTCATAGGGTAGTTCTATTTTCAACATTTTGAGGAACCTCCATGCTGTTTTCCAGAGTGGTTGCACCAGCTTGCATTCCCACCAACAGTGTAGGGGGGTTTCCCTTTCTCTGCATCCTTGCCAGCATCTGTCATTTCCTGACTTGTTAATGTTAGCCATTCTGACTGGTGTGAGGTGGTCTCTCATTGTGGTTTTGATTTGTATTTCCCTGATGCCAAGTGATATGGAGCACTTTTTCATGTGTCTGTTGGCCATCTGGATGTCTTCTTTGCAGAAATGTCTGTTCATGTGTTCTGCCCATTTCTTGCTTGGATTATTTGTTCTTTGGGTGTTGAGTTTGCTAAGTTCCTTATAGACTTTGGATATTAGCCCTTTATCTGATATGTCATTTGCAAATATCTTCTCCCATTCTGTCAGTTGTCTTTTGGTTTTGTTAACTGTTTCCTTTGCTGTGCAAAAGCTTTTGATCGTGATGAAATCCCAATAGTTCATTTTTGCCCTTGCTTCCCTTGCCTTTGGCGATGTTCCTAGGAAGATGTTGCTGCGGCTGAGGTAGAAGAGGTTGCTGCCTGTGTTCTCCTCAAGGATTTTGATGTATTCCTTTCTCACATTGAGGTCCTTCATCCATTTTGAGTCATTTTTCGTGTGTGGTGTAAGGAAATGATCCAATTTCATTTTTCTGCATGTGGCTGTCCAATTTTCCCAACACCATTTATTGAAGAGGCTGTCTTCTTTCCATTGGATATTCTTTCCTGCTTTGTCGAAGATTAGTTGACCATAGAGTTGAGGGTCTATTTCTGGGCTCTCTATTCTGTTCCATTGATCTATGTGTCTGTTTTTGTGCCAGTACCATGCTGTCTTGATGATGACAGCTTTGTAGTAGAGCTTGAAGTCCGGAATTGTGATGCCACCAACTTTGGCTTTCTTTTTCAATATTCATTTGGCTATTCGAGGTCTTTTCTGGTTCCATATAAATTTTAGGATTATTTGTTCCATTTCTTTGAAAAAAATGGATGGTACTTTGATAGGAATTGCATTAAATGTGTAGATTGCTTTAGGTTGCATAGACATTTTCACAATATTTATTCTTCCAATCCAGGAGCATGGAACATTTTTCCATTTTTTGTGTCTTCCTCAATTTCTTTCATGAGTACTTTATAGTTTTCTGTGAATAGATTCTTAGTCTCTTTGGTTAGGTTTATTCTTAGGTATCTTATAGTATTGGGTGCAATTGTAAATGGGATTGACTCCTTAATTTCTTTTTCTTTTGTCTTGTTGTTGGTGTAGAGAAATGCAACTGATTTCTGTGCATTGATTTTATATCCTGACACTTTACTGAATTCCTGTACAAGTTCTAGCAGTTTTGGAGTGGAGTCTTTTGGGTTTTCCACATATAGTATCATATCATCTGCGAAGAGTGATAGTTTGACTTCTTCTTTACCGATTTGGATGCCTTTAATTTCCTTTTGTTGTCTGATTGCTGAGGCTAGGACTTCTAGTACTATGTTGAATAGCAGGGGTGATAACGGACATCCCTGCCGTGTTCCTGACCTTAGCGGAGGAGCTTTCAGTTTTTCTCCATTGAGAATGATATTTGCGGTGGGTTTTTCATAGATGGCTTTGATAATATTGAGGTATGTGCCCTCTGTCCCTACACTTTGAAGAGTTTTGATCAGGAAGGGATGCTGTACTTTGTCAAATGCTTTTTCAGCATCTATGGAGAGTATCATATGGTTCTTGTTCTTTCTTTTATTAATGTGTTGTATCACATTGATTGATTTGCGGATGTTGAACCAATCTTGCAGCCCTGGAATAAATCCCACTTGCTCATGGTGAATAATCCTTTTAATGTACTGTTGAACCTATTGGCTATAATTTTGGTGAGAATTTTTGCATCTGCGTTCATCAAGGATATTGGTCTGTAATTCTCTTTTTTGTTGGGATCCTTGTCTGCTTTTGGGATCAAGGTGATGCTGGCCTCATAAAATGAGTCTGGAAGTTTTCCTTCCGTTTCTATTTTTTGGAACAGTTTCAGGAGAATAGGAATTAATTCTTCTTTAAATGTTTGGTAGAATTCCCCCGGGAAGCCGTCTGGCCCTGGGGTTGTATTTGTTTGGAGATTTTTGATGACTCTTTCAATCTCCTTACTGGTTATGGGTCTGTTCAGTCTTTCTATTTCTTCCTGGTTCAGTTGTGGTAGTTTATATGTCTCTAGGAATGCATCCATTTCTTCCAGATTGTCAAATTTGTTGGCCTAGAGCTGCTCATAGGATGTTCTTATAATTGTCTGTATTTCTTTGGTGTTCGTTGTGATCTCTCCTCTTTCATTCATGATTTTATTTATTTGGGTCCTTTCTCTTTTCTTTTTGATAAGTCTGGCCAGGGGTTTATCAATCTTATTAATTCTTTCAAAGAACCAGGTCCTAGTTTCGTTGATTTGTTCTATTGTTTTTTTGGTTTCTATTTCATTGATTTCTGCTCTGATCTTTATGATTTCTCTTCTTCTGCTGGGCTTAGGGTTTCTTTCTTGTTCTTTCTCCAGCTCCTTTAGGTGTAGGGTTAGGTTGTGTACCTGAGACCTTTCTTGTTTCTTGAGAAAGGCTTGTACCGCTATATATCTTCCTCTCAGGACTGCCTTTATTGTGTCCCACAGATTCTGAACCGTTGTGTTTTCATTATCATTTGTTTCCATGAATTTTTTCAATTCTTCTTTAATTTCCTGGTTGACCCATTCATTCTTTAAAAGGATGCTGTTTAGTCTCCATGTATTTGGTTTCTTTCCAAATTTCCTCATGTGATTGAGTTCTAGCTTCAGAGCATTGTGGTCTGAAAATATGCAGGGAATGATCCCAATCTATTGATACTGGTTGAGACCTGATTTAGGACCCAGGATGTGATCTATTCTGGAGAACGTTCTATGTGCACTAGAGAAGAATGTGTATTCTGTTGCTTTGGGATGAAATGTTCTGAATATATCTGTGATGTCCATTTGGTCCAGTGTGTCATTTAAGGCCTTGATTTCCTTGTTGATCTTTTGCTTGGATGATCTGTCCATTTCAGTGAGGGGAGTGTTAAAATCCCCTACTATTATTGTATTATTGTCGATGTGTTTCTTTGATTTTGTTATTAATTGGTTTATATAGTTGGCTGCTCCCACGTTAGGGGCATAGATATTTAAAATTGTTAGATCTTCTTGTTGGACAGATCCTTTGAGTATGATATAGTGTCCTTCCTCATCTCTTATTATAGTCTTTGGCTTAAAATCTAATTGATCTGATATAAGGATTGCCACTCCTGCTTTCTTCTGATGTCCATTAGCATGGTAAATTGTTTTCCACCTCCTCATTTTAAATCTGGAGATGTCTTCGGGTTTAAAATGAGTTTCTTGTAGGCAACATATAGATGTTTTTTTTTTTTTTAATCCATTCTGATGCCCTGTGTGTTTTGATTGGGACATTTAGCCCATTAACATTCAGGGTAACTATTGAGACATATGAATTTAGTGCCATTGTATTGCCTGTAAGGTGACTGTTATTGTATATTGTCTCTGTTCCTTTCTGATCTACTACTTTTAGGGTCTCTCTTTGCTTAGAGGACCCCTTTCAATATTTCCTGTAGATCCGGTTTGGTGTTTGCAAATTCTTTCAGGTTTTGTTTGTCCTGGAAGCTTTTAATCTCTCCTTCTATTTTCAATGATAGCCTAGCTGGATATAGTATTCTTGGCTGCATGTTTTTCTCGTTTAGTGCTCTGAATATATCATGCCAGCTCTTTCTGGCCTGCCAGGTCTCTGTGGATAAGTCTGCTGCCAATCTAATATTTTTACCATTGTATGTTACAGACTTCTTTTCTCGGGCTGCTTTCAGGATTTTCTCTTTGTCACTAAGACTTGTAAATTTTACTATTAGGTGACGGGGTGTGGACCTATTCTTATTGATCTTGAGGGGGGTTCTCTGCACCTCCTGGATTTTGATGCTTGTTCCCTTTGCCATATTGGGGAAATTCTCTCCAATAATTCTCTCCAATATACCTTCTGCTCCCCTCTCCGTTTCCTCTTCTTCTGGAATCCCAATTATTCTAATGTTGTTTCATCTTATGGTGTCACTTATCTCTCGAATTTCCCCTCGTGGTCCAGTAGCTGTTTGTCCCTCTTTTGCTCAGCTTCTTTATTCTCTTTCATTTGGTCTTCTATATCGCTAATTCTTTCTTCTGCCTTATTTATCCTAGCAGTGAGAGCCTCCATTTTTGATTGCACCTCATTCATAGCTTTTTTGATTTCCACTTGGTTAGATTTTAGTTCTTTTATTTCTCCAGAAAGGGCTTTTATATCTCCCAAGAGGTGTTCTCTAATATCCTCCATGCCTTTTTCGAGCCCGGCTAGAACCTTGAGAATCGTCATTCTGAACTCTAGATCTGACATATTACCAATGTCTGTATTGATTAGGACCCTAGCCTTTGGTACTGCCTCTTGTTCTTTTTCTTGTGGTGAATTTTTCTGCCTTGTCATTTTGTCCAGATAAGAGTATATGAAGGAGCAAGTAAAATACTAAAAGGGTGGCAACAACCCTAGGAAAATACGCTTTAGCGAAATCAGAAGAGATCCCTAATCCTGAGGGGGGAGAAAGGTTCAGAAAGAGGTTCAGAAAGATAAAACAAAGAACAAGAACAATTAAAAAAAAGAAAACGAATAAAGAAAAAGTATAAAAAAGAAATATATATATATATATATATATATATATATATTAGTTAAACTAGTTAAAAAACTTTAAAAAAGAAAAGGGTAAAAGTTAAAAAAAATTTGGCAGAAGAAGAGAAAGAAAATTGAAAAAAAAATTAAATTAACTGCAAGGCTAAAGAATCATGGGGAGAAAGCTATGAATTCCGTGCTTTGCTTTCTCCTCCTCTGGAATTTCGCTGCTCTCCTTGGTAATGAAACTGTACTCCTTGGTAGGTGAACTTGGTCCTGGATGGGTTTCCTGTTGCTCTTCTGGGGGAGGGGCCTGTTGTAGTGATTCTCAAGTGTCTTTGCCCCAGGTGGAATTGCACCATCCTTACCAGGGGCTGGGCTGAGTAATCTGCTCGTGTTTGCTTTTGGGAGCTTTTTTTCCCTGAGCGCTTTCCGTAGAGGTCCTGAGGATATGAAGGAAGATGGCGGCTCCCGGTCTCTGGTCCGGAGGAGCTGAGAGCCCGGGGCTCCACTCCTCAGTGCGCCCTCAGAGAACAGCGCCCAATTACTCCCATCACCCTGGCCTCCGGCCGCACTCCGAGCTGACCGAGCCTGCGACCGGTTCACGGTAACCCCGAGTTTAGAGCTCACTCCTCGGCTCTGTCTCTGTAGCAGGTTCCCTGTTCTAATACCTGTAAGCTCTGTGACACTCAGACACCCCCAATCCTTCTGTGACCCTGCAGGACCTGAGGCCACGCTGACCCTGCCTGGGCTTCACCCCAGTTAAGCCTCTGGAGCCATGTCCCTCAGCGGAACAGACTTTTAAAAGTCCTGATTTTTTGCTCCTTTGCTCTGCCGCTTGTCGGGAGCTGGCCCCTCCCCCCACGGTCTATCTTCCCGTCGCTTTGGATTCACTTCTCTGCCAGTCCTACCTTTCAGAAAGTGGTTGATTTTCTTTTCTAGAATTGCTGTTCTTCTTCTCTTCGATCTCCCGTTGGATTTGTAGGTGTTTGCAATCTTTAGATAAACTATCTAGCTGATCTCCGCTACCTGAAGTAGTCTCAGCCTGCTACTTCTCCGCCATCTTGACTCCTCCCCCACTGACTCATAGTTTCTTAAGAAAAACCCTCCAACTCGTAATAATTAGTCACAGCTTCTGATTATTTTGCACTTAGAAATAAATACTACATAGTGGTTTACCTAATTTTTGTATTACATGTCATTTTATTATTAGTTTTTAAAATATTATAAATTCAACTGGAAAAACATTAAAATGTAGAAGGTAGAAAGTGATTATTAATAATGCTGGAAAAAATAAAATATTCTCAATAACAAATACAGAATAGAAATTCCCAGTTCTTTTCCTGAGGTCAGTCTCCTATATTCTGTCATCCAAAACACCAAATACAATTAACCTAAGTCAAGTCTTGGGTTTAACTCCAAATAAACCTGGATTTCTCTCTTTCTGGTGTAAAGTTTAGGTCTGTGCAGCAGTGTTAAAACTACTCAGTAAGGAGTTAAAGGGTTGAAAACTGAGGATGCTGTAGAAGAGAAAAGGATTATGGCTGGAGGTCATTTATAGTCCAACATGTGTGACTGACCAGGAGACATAGCCAATAACTAAGGACTCCTCATGCTGTAACATCAATTTCACTATCATTAGTAAATTTGGATTAAAAAGAACATTAAAAATTGAAGTATAATTCAAGAAAGGTAAGAAGGGTATTTTTCTAAAACTCTACCTAGCATGAAACTAAGAAAAGAAAAAGCCCTCTCAGAGTTTTAAATGGGTAAGTGTGGATCTAGAAGAGCTTTACAATCCAAATTATGTCCCTAGACCTCTGCTTAAAGGTAATATAAATGATCTCATACTGTAGTAGAAGACAACTCTCATATTTTGCAGACATATGAAATATTCAATAAAAAAATCAAGCAATAGTGATGTGTCTTCAAAAGCATTTTACAATTAAAAAATAGACTTTAAGGATACATAATACTTATATAATGAGCATGAAAACAGACCATGTTTACATTTCCATGCTTTTTACTATATTTACTTGCTTACTTGACTGAATAATAACACATACACTCATACAATGTCATTTGACAAGAAGAGTTGAATAACATATTATGTGTACTTATGAGTTTGCTTCCAGAGGTCCTACAGTTTTGTATTAAAAAAAGGAAATACTTAACACATTCATGGATAAATAATGAAATTCTCTGCCATCTAAATCATTACCCAATGACAATACACAACCTCACCTACCCAATTTAGAACAAGTGATTAATTTTACTTAGAAAACAATGTCACTTTTCAGCTCTTAGTGTAGGGACGTACAATCATGACCTAATGCCTTTGTAATCTGCCCAGGGCATTTCTGGCTCTAATTGCCCAACACTGCTTAATTAACTAACTTAATTAACTGAGAGACTCTTAGGAGGCCATTAGATGTTGACAACAGGGAAGTTTTCTTTTGATTCATAAATAGCTCCATTAATACTAAAACCATATTCTTAAACATCAAAAAATAATGTACTCTTCTTACCAAAATAATTTAAATGTGAGGATTTGCTTATGAAATGCAAAAAAATAATGATCTGATTAACAATTAAGCAAGAAAAATAGTATAAAGTAGAACTCAATTGTTTTTATGGTGACAATGGATGGACTATACCATAATTTCAGAAGAAATATATGAGTAACACTACATTCAACTTTAACTCTTGTTTTGTGTGACAACTGAAAATATATTTTGAATAACAACCCTAATGGAGAAAAATAAACTTAGGTTTGCTTCTGTAATACTGAATTAAAAGTGTTCTATCAGAATTTATTTTTAAATAAAATTATACAGATGTTTCTTGTTTGTGCGAGTATCTGTCAATGTGTACAATAAGGTTTCAATTCTCTTATACCCTCTGTATAAGTTTTTAAAAATAAATGAAGATTGATTACCTTGTTCACAGAAACGGCCAGTAAAATGTAGTGGACAGTCACAGTGGAATGAGAACATACCACTGGAGAGGAAGACAGGATGGCAAGTGCCTCCATTGTGACACACATTCTCCTGGCACGTGGATGGCACTGCAAGAGGGGAGCTGAGGAAAGTCCATAGGGAGCCAACCCCTTCTGTTATACCAGAAGGAGCAACAGAGGACACTGTAGACAGAGTAGAATCCTGGGATCTAGGTTTATAAAAAGATCAGAAAACATAATGTAAGTAAAAGTACATGAATTTAAACAGAAATAACAGAAACTTTGATTTAAAATAAGACAAAATAAAAACAATAGGCATGCACAGTTTAACTGAGGGCAAATAGAATAATCATGTTTGTTTTTCAGTTGATGGGTTTATAAATATTGAAAATGCCTAAACTACAGAATGTGACCCTAGATGGATCACAGAGTTGTAGTCAATCTATGTAGTTCTAAGAAGCTAAGTTAATTTCTTCTAAGTAATAAAAAACCTGGGTGAATCAAACCCCAAAGCCTAAGAGTCATTTCTCTTATATAAAATAATTAGAATTTGGCTAAACATAGCTCTACTTTGGCTATTTTAACCCTCATGAACCGAAGATCAAGAAATTAGGCCACGTTACATTTTAGTGGTAAAACTGCTTGAACTTGATTTCATTTCTATATTTATTACTACAAATATGTGTTCTTCAAAGTGACTTATATTCATTTCTAAAAGTGACTAAGAGGTACCTGATGGATGCCTATAAGTAATTCCCTAATTTTTTTCCCCACAGATTTTACTACCAGCTTAGTTTTTTTCTTCTTCTCAAATAATGCTGCAACAACAAAATCCCTTGGAATTAAGATGAAGTTCCTTACTTTTACATTCAAAGCCTCTTGATAATGAATTTCTTCTTTGGTTCCCAGCCTATTTTATTGTGATCCCTAATTAGTACCTTAACTTCTCTCATACCCAATGAGATTACTATTCCTTAAAAACTCCAAACCTTCTGAGTTTTGGTAGTTTGTTTGAAATACTTTCTCTGCACTGTTGCTCCTCTCTTATCTAAATTTCACCTAACATGCCAAGTCAAGATCTGTATTATTTCCTCCACATAGCTACTTCATTGTTCCTGGTTCACTGAGATGATACTGGCATTTCCTTCATCTCTAAAATTCCATATGTTGTTGTACCACTCCTAGAATATTTTCCACTGGCTTGGAGTATATTTTTTATTTTATGGAGAGCCTCTTCAGCCAGGATGAACACTGGTCACTGTTTTTCAATCTTTCCTCCACACAAAAATTCCTCATTTTGGCAGAATTCCTTCTTCATAGTAAAAATTCTATAAATATTTGTTGAATTAATGCCTTCAGAGTACCCCTAAGTATTATACACTGTTTGGAAGCACTGTTTTTGGAATTTTCATTTAATGCAATCATTAAGAGAATTATCCTTTTAATGTAAAAAATCTTGCTGTTATACAAATAACTACTTAACTAAGTGAATTTTTACTTTGTACATTGTCATAAAGATAAAACCTGCACAAAATAAGTCAGTTTGAAGATATCCTCTGACTGATATTTAAAGACTTAAGTTATTTTTGCCATCTCCTGTATATACCCATATCAACTAATTAGAATAAAAAAAAGCTGAAGAAAAATAATTTATGAAAACATTTTACCAAAATTATATTAATGTGGTCAGTTCTTTTGTTTTACAATCCTTATGCAGCCTGAAATTCTTATTTATGGTATTTATCACAAGTTATTGCCATATATTTGTGTTTATGATTAAGCCCAACTGTCTCCTCTCTCCTAGACTGCAATTTCCACAAAGAATGGAAGGATCATCTCTGCTCTTTTCTTCATTTTATCCCAGACAAAAATACTTATCCCTAAGTAGGCTCTCCAAAAAATATTTTATAAATTAATTTGGATAACTTTTGTACATATGCAATGTACTATAGTAATAACAAGAATAATAGCAAGTGAAAATAATTTTATTTTGGGAATCAATTTCATAACTCCACTACACACAGCTCTTTAGTTTTATAAATAATATAATTTCTAACACTTTTGGTGCAATCTTATAATCAATTTTCTTGGATTTCATTCTATTAGATTAACATAGTTCTTCCCATTTGCACATAATGTAAGTTTGTCCCTTTAAGCTAACTTTCATCAAGTACTGCTAATTTGAAGTTCATGGGATTTTTTTACTCAGTATTCCACCTTCTAATTTGATAATTTGATTTTTAGCTTTACTGTTTCTGAATGATTTCACCATTTTGTCTATCTCTTGCTATCGACTTCATGAACTGCAGTCAGTCATCTCTTTCAGGAATAAATTAGACTGAATTAAATGTCACTACTTCTTTCTTCCTCAGTAGTTGCTAAGAGAGGCTATGTCTCACCTGAAAAAAACCAGTATGTTGCACATTTCAGCTGCTAACTGATTATACAAAAATAATTACTATTAGCTGATCCATCAATTAAAACATCAGGGCCATAAATCAAATTTTGAAAATAGCATCAATATGACATATTCTGTTATTAAGGTCAAATTTTGTATCTGACATATTACTATTAATAGTCCTTGATGTTTAGTATTTTTCTTAAATTATAAATTATGTCAATCATTACTTATTTTACTGACTTTTTAAAAGATTATTTATTTATTTGAGAGACAGAGTGCACACACAAGCAGAAGGTAGGGGCAGAGGGAGAAGCAGACTTCCTGCTGAGCAAGGAGCCAGATGCAGGGCTCCATCCTAGGATCCCAGGATCATGACCTAAGCCAAAGGCAGATGCTTAACTGACTGAGCCCCTGAGGTGCCCCTTTATTTACCTGTTTTAGAACTAAAATAAATTTGATTCAATTTTTCATATATTTAAAAAGAAACAAACATTTCTTCTGATAACATTTTAGCTTATTTTCACATAAGAAGTTAAAAATATCAAGTAAACGTGGACATTTATTAAACCAAAATAGATGATGGTCATATTGATATAATTAGCAATGTAAAAAGGAGCACTTAGTTATAATTACTTTAATTCTAAAAATTATAAATGTATGAGAGCTTAGAAATAAATCAAGATTCAGGGTGTTCAAAATTGTCTTTTAAATTAACAATATTGTAAAACTTCATTGCCTTTTTTATGTAAATACTGATTTACTATCTAAAATAGTAAGAATAAAGAATCTGCTTGATTGACTCTTGGGTATCTTTGGACAAAGATATAGTGATGAACCAGTCATTGCTATAATAAGTAGTAATATCTAATGACCTTTTTCTGAATGAATTAATGATCGAATCATATGCTTTTACTCAAAATCAAGTCAGATCCCTAGAGAAAGGCACCTTGATATGACAGTGATTACAAATCATGTGGAAGCTGTAGGTGGAACAAGAAAGGAGGACACTCCACTCTTTGTCTCATTCTTGCCATTCTCCCATTTCCAGAAAGTTCTACAGAATCATTTGCATTGCAGACAACAAGCAGTTCACATTGCTTTAGCCTGAGGGATTTTGCTTGTCGGCTGACTTCATCACTGCTCAGCAGACATTTGTCTGGCTTCCACTTCTTAGAAGAAGGAATAGACTCACTCACAAAGGTGAACCCTGGAAGCCCTGCTTTGTAAGCTGAAAAATGTAACTTTTAAATTATAATGAAGTATTAAAAGGAAAGAAAATCACCTGGAGGAATATTGAGTTTGTGGCTCTTAACAGTGTAGGGGGAAGCAAAGCTTCAGAACTTGTAATTATATTTTTTTAAAGCAGTAAAATAAATGTTATAATCTAGGCAATAAAAGACATACTTGATGTAGAAATAATAGATATACTTTTCTAAAAATCAAGAATGGTAGTATAAACATACATTTTACTTCATCTTTTCACTACTAGAATATGCTAACTGACTTCTTTACTTTTTCACCTAAAAATAATTCTTAGCAGGTTGCCCTATCACTAGATATAGTTCTTCATTCTCCTTTTAAAAGTGGCAAAGTGTTATATTGTTTGGTTATACATCATTAATCCTATCAGTTTGGAATTAATATATTTAAGATGTTTCAAGTTTTTTCCCTATTATCTCAGTCATGCATTCCTTTTAATAGCTATATTGAGATATGATTTATAGACACAGAGTATACCTATTTAATGCGCAAGATCCAATAAATTTTAGTAGATCCAGAGTGGTGCAACCATCACCATAATCTAATTTTATATTTTGTATCCCCTAAAAGAAACTCCATATCTATTAGCAGTCACTCCCCACTACCTACCATCAGCCTACATTCTGTAGATATACATTTGCCCGTTATGGACATTTCATATCAGTGGAATCATAATATGGGATCTTTTGTGACTGGCTTTTCCACTTGCCATAATGTTTTCAGGGTAAACTCATGCTTTTGCATGTAACAAAACCTTATTGCTTTTTAACACTCATATGGATATACCACATCCTGTTTATTTGTTACTTGACAGACATTTGAGCAGTTTTTAATTTTGGTCTATTTGAATAATGCAACTATGAACATTCATGTTCAAGCTTTTGTCTGGATGTATGTTTTCAATTTTCTTCGATATATATCTAGGAGTAGAATTGCTGGATCACATATTTTATGTTCAACATTCTGAGCAATAGCTAGACTACTTTCCAAAGAGGCTATACCATTTTATAATTTTTTTTTACCATTTTATAACCTTGTTAGTAAAATATTAGAGTTCCAATTTCTCCACATCCTTATTGGATCATACATTCTTACAAGTGTTTTGTATATTTAAGTTTTTTTGTGGATTTTGACAAATTTCCCTTAAAATAATTACTATAGTTCATGTAGTAGCAATTTACAACATATTCATGCCAATAGTTTTCTTACTGAATTTTAAATCTTTAACAGTTACATAAAAACTATCAACTTACTGTTATTTCAATTTACATTTCTTTATTCATAAGTATGGTAAGCAGAATAACGGTCCCCCCCAAATATATACACATTCTAATCTTTGAAACCTATGACTATGTATGTTATAAGTTTGCAGATGGAATTAGGTTGCTAGTTGGCTGGTTTTATTTTTATTTTTAAAGATTTATTTCAGAGAGAGATGTGCGAAGGGGCAGAGGGAGAGAGGCAGAGTCCCAATCAGATTCTGTGCTAAGTGTGGCCCACACAGGGCCTGTTATCTCATGACCCTGAAATCATGGCTGGAGCTGAGACCAAGAGTCGGTGCTTAGCCAACTGTACCACCTAGGTGCCCCTAATTGGCTGGTTTTAATAGAGATACTATCCTAGATTATCCTAGATACATCCAGGGGGCCCAATGTAATCACAAGTGGTCCTTAAAAATATAAGTTGGTGGCAGAAAAGTCAGTGTCAAAATTGTGTGATGCAAGAAAGATTCAACTGACTATTTTTGGTTTTGAAGATGAAAGAGGGTCACTAGCAAGGGGTGGACAGCCTCTAAAAGCTGAATTCTTTACTTGAGCCTCCAGAAAAATTGCAGTCCTGCCAACACCTTGATTTTAGTCCAGTGACTCTAATAACAAAATTTCTGACCTCCACAACTGTAAGAAAATATTTTTGTATTGTTTTAAGCCACTCAGTTTTTCATGATTTGTTACAATAATATAACTTTTTTCATGATGTTATTTTTCATTTATCTTGCAAGTGTGAACTACCTGTTCATGTCCTTTGACATTTTATTAGTTGTATAGATGTTTTACTGGATTATTTAAGTTCTTTGTATATTGAAGAAACTCACTTTTTGTCATATATGTAGCAAGTTTTTTTCACAATTTTGTTTTGAATTTGTTCTAGCATATTATGCCATAAAGACAGTTGTATTTAACACAAAATGATTAATCCTTTCTTTTATAGTTACTAGGGTTGTGTGACTATTTACATACTTAAAATATATTCCTCATTTGTAGATTTTATTAATACTTTTTTTTAAAGACTTTATTTATTCATTTGACAGAGAGAGATATCACAAGTAGGCAGGGAGGCAGGCAGAGAGAGAGGAGGAAGCAGGCCCTCCGCGGAGCAGAGAGCCCGATGTGGGGCTCGATCCCAGGACCCCGGGACCACAACCCGAGCTGAAGGCAGAGGCTCTAACCCACTAAGCCACCCAGGCGCCCCAGATTTTATTAATACTTCACATGTCCAAAAGACTGCCTGCTATATAAAGACACGAAACTGTAGTATTTCTGTGGAGCTTTTTAGTGGTCAGGACTTCAATTCCCACACCAGATAACTGACAACAGTTAGTCATGTTTTAGTGGTGGTAGCTCATAGGAATAAACCCAGGGAAGAATTTAATTACTCCTTCAACTCTCAAAATCATGAGAGCATCATGATATCAAATAGAGCTTTAAACATATTGAAAAATATCTTCAAAACTTTAAGAGGCATCACGTGGCTCAGTTGGTTAAACATCTGACTCTTGATTTCAGCTTAGGTCATGATCTCATGGTTGTGAAATCAAGCCCTGTTTTGGGCTCCACACTGGGTGTAGAGTCTGCTTAAGATTCCCCATTTACCCCACGCCCTCTCTTCCTCTTTAAAAAAAAACAACAACAAAAAAAAACCTTTAAATTGTCAGCATTGTCTATTAGCTCTAAAATTCATGTTTTCTTTAGCTTGATCTGATAATTTGAAAAATAATTAGTCCCAGTGAATTCTTCCTGAAAGCAAAACACAGAAAAATGTTGGCTATTTAAAATGTATTTAACAGGGGTGCCTGGGTGGCTCAGTTGGTTAAACATCTGCCTTCTGCTCTGGTTGTGATCTCAGGGTCCTGGGATCAAGCCCTGCATTGGGCTACCTGCTCAGCAAGGACCCTGCATCTCCTTCTCCATTTGCCCACTGCTCTCCCTACTTGTGCTTTCTCTCTCTCTCAAATAAATAAATAAAATCTTTAAAAATATGTATTTAACATAATTAAATCAAAAGTGGAAAAATGTAAATTTACTGTTAGTACATGTAAAATTCTCATTTACCATTCAAGATAAAAATTAAATATCAAAACAACAAATTGTACATGGAATAATCAATCTGAAAACATTAATTCCAAGTTCTACTCTTCTTTTTTTAGTGTAACATCATTCAATAAGAATCATATTCTATAACAAATGCAATAATATTTAACACTTTAAAAGACAAGTAAATTAATTCACTATTAACATAATAGTGGGATTTTAAAAGATCTTGTTTCATATTGTCCCAATTTTTCTCACTAAAGAAATACATTTCTCATTCTCACAATTTTGTATTTTTTAGCTATTATGTGTTTATAGATAAGGTTCTTTAGATCACAGCATAATCACATAATGGATATTCACAGTATTGCTGTGTGTTGGGCAGGACTTCTAACTCCAGGGCATTCCAAGCCACCGTTTCTCAGTATATAGCGTTGGTAATTTTGAAGACCTGTACTCTCATCGATAGATTCTGATTCTCTTTTCCTATGTCAGCCCTAATGGGACTTGTTCCTGATCACAGAGAATATGCAAGCTGTCCTAAACTTGACTCTAGAGCCCAACACTGGATGGGAATTAAATTAATGCTTAGGACAATATGCTATATCAGGAATTATCAGAAACTCTGAATTTCTTTCCTTTTCTCCTTTTCCACATCTCAAATTCTAAACCTCCGCCACCCCTTCTAAAAACTAGTAAAGTATCTTTTCTGCGTTCTGCTAGTTCTACTTGTTCATATTTTCTTTTCAGTATCTCTGACTTTAATTCCTGTTTTTCTTTAATCCATTCTTCTCATCTTATAAAATTACTCCCATGACAAAAATAATTCCAACTGAAAATATACATCCTTCTGTTATTTGGTTCTATCTTATTTTCAGTTTTATCTGTCTCCAGTGCCTTAATAGATGTCCAATGTATGTTTAACCATATTTTAGTGCAATTTTTTTTTCAATATTTCATGCTTCATGCCCTCCATATGCTAGGTTTCCCTAAAGTGCACTTTTACCTTAAATTGTTCCTTTCTTTCTGTAATACACAAAGGAACTTCCTTTAAGTTCCAAAGATACTGTTTCTAAATTTCTTTTTGGCTTCCTCTAGACATCATGAATTTATCAATATTATACATATATCTAACTAAAGAAATAATACCAAATAACTCTAATCCCATAGAAGCACACAAAGTGAGAATACTCATTCATATTCTCACCAACCCAATACACTCCATTCTCAAGAGGCAATCATTCTGTGTTCCATTTTGCACAAATGTATACCTAGATTATATGGACATATAATTTTATTTTCTTTTTCTTTTTTTTAAAATTTATTTATTTTTTAATTTTTATAAACATATATTTCTACCCCCTGGGGTACAGGTCTGTGAATTGCCAGGTTTACACACTTCACAGCACTCACCATAGCACATACCCTCCCCAATGTCCATAACCCTACCCCCCTTCTCCCAACCCCCCTCCCTGAGGCAACCCTCAGTTTGTTTTGTGAGATTAAGAGTCACTTATGGTTTGTCACCCTCCCAATCCCATCTTGTTTCATTTAATCTTCTCCTACCCCCTTAACCCCCCATGTTGCATCTCCACTTCCTCAAATCAGGGAGACCATATGATAATTGTCTTTCTCTGATTGACTTATGTCGTTAAGCATGATACACTCTAGTTCCATCCACGTCGTCGCAAATGGCAAGATTTCATTTCTTTGGATGGCTGCATAGTATTCCATTGTGTATATATACCACATCTTTATCCATTCATCTGTTGATGGACATCTAGGTTCTTTCCATAGTTTGGCTATTGTAGACATTGCTGCTATAAACATTCGGGTGCACGTGCCCCTTCGGATCACTACGTTTGTATCTTTAGGGTAAATACCCAGTAGTGCAATGGCTGGGTCATAGGGTAGTTCTATTTTCAACATTTTGAGGAACCTCCATGCTGTTTTCCAGAGTGGTTGCACCAGCTTGCATTCCCACCAAAAGTGTAGGAGGGTTCCCCTTTCTCTGCATCCTTGCCAGCATCTGTCATTTCCTGACTTGTTAATGTTAGCCATTCTGACTGGTGTGAGGTGGTCTCTCATTGTGGTTTTGATTTGTATTTCCCTGATGCCGAGTGATGTGGAGCACTTTTTCATGTGTCTGTTGGCCATCTGGATGTCTTGTTCATGTCTTCTGCCTATTTCTTGATTGGATTATTTGTTCTTTGGGTGTTGAGTTTGCTAAGTTCTTTATAGATTTTGGACACTAGCCCTTTATCTGATATGTCATTTGCAAATATCTTCTCCCATTCTGTCAGTTGTCTTTTGGTTTTGTTAACTGTTTCCTTTGCTGTGCAAAAGCTTTTGATCTTGATGAAATCCCAATAGTTCATTTTTGCCCTTGCTTCCCTTGCCTTTGGCGATGTTCCTAGGAAGATGTTGCTGCGGCTGAGGTAGAAGAGGTTGCTGCCTGTGTTCTCCTCAAGGATTTTGATGGATTCCTTTCTCACATTGAGGTCCTTCATCCATTTTGAGTCATTTTTCATGTGTGGTGTAAGGAAATGATCCAATTTCATTTTTCTGCATGCGGCTGTCCAATTTTCCCAACACCATTTATTGACGAGGCTGTCTTTCTTCCATTGGACATTCTTTCCTGCTTTGTCAAAGATTAGTTGACCGTAGAATTAAGGGTCTATTTCTGGGCTCTCTATTCTGTTCCATTGACCTGTATGTCTGTTTTTGTGCCCATACCATAGGGTCTTGATGATGACAGCTTTGTAATAGAGCTTGAAGTCCGGAATTGTGATGCCACAAACTTTGGCATTCTTTTTCAATATTCATTTGGCTATTCGAGGTCTTTTCTGGTTCCATATAAATTTTAGGATTATTTGTTCCATTTCTTCGAAAAAAATGGATGGTACTTTGATAGGAATTGCATTAAATGTGTAGATTGCTTTAGGTTGCATAGACATTTTCACAATATTTATTCTTCCAATCCAGGAGCATGGAACATTATTCCCTTTCTTTGTGTCTTCCTCAATTTCTTTCATGAGTACTTTATAGTTTTCTGAGTATAGATTCTTAGCCTCTTTGGTTAGGTTTATCCTAGGTATCTTAGAGTTTTGGGTGCAATTGTAAATGGGATGGACTCCTTAATTTCTCTTTCTTCTGTCTTGTTGTTGGTGTAGAGAAATGCAACTGATTTCTGTGCATTGATTTTATATTCTGACACTTTACTGAATTCCTGTACAAGTTCTAGCAGTTTTGGAGTGGTCTTTTGGGTTTTCCACATATAGTATCATATCATCTGTGAAGAGTGATAGTTTGACTTCTTCTTAACCGATTTGGATGCCTTTAATTTCCTTTTGTTGTCTGATTGCTGAGTCTAGGACTTCTAGTACTATGTTGAATAGCAGTGGTGATAATGGACATCCCTGCCGTGTTCCTGACCTTAGCAGAAAAGCTTTCAGTTTTTCTCCATTGAGAATGATATTTGCGGTGGGTTTGTCATAGATGGCTTTGATAATATTGAGGTATGTGCCCTCTGTCCCTACACTTTGAAGAGTTTTGATCAGGAAGGGATGCTGTACTTTGTCAAATGTTTTTTCAGCATCTATGGAGAGTATCATATGGTTCTTGTTCTTTCTTTTATTAATGTGTTGTATCACATTGATTGATTTGTGATGTTGAACCAACCTTGCAGCCCTGGAATAAATCCCACTTGGTCGTGGTGAATAATCCTTTTTTTTTTTTTAATTTTTTTTTAATTTTTTTTATTTTTTCAGCATAACAGTATTCATTATTTTTGCACCACACCCAGTGCTCCATGCAATCCGTGCTCTCTACAATACCCACCACCTGGTGCCCCCAACCTCCCACCCCCCACCCCTTCAAAATTCTCAGATCGTTTTTCAGAGTCCATAGTCTCTCATGGTTCACCTCCCCTTCCAATTGCCCTCAACTCCCTTCTCCTCTCCATCTCCCCTTGTCCTCCATGCTATTTGTTATGCTCCACAAATAAGTGAAACCATATGATAATTGACTCTCTCTGCTTGACTTATTTCACTCAGCATAATCTCTTCCAGTCCCGTCCATGTTGCTATAAAACTTGGGTATTCATCCTTTCTTTTTTCTTTTTCTTTTTTTTTTTTTACAGCTTTATAAACATATATTTTTATCCCCAGGGGTACAGGTCTGCGAATCGCCAGGTTTACACACTTCACAACACTCACCATAGCACATACCGTCCCCAATATCCATAACCCCACCCCCCTCTCCCAACCCCCTCCCCCCATCAACCCTCAGTTTGTTTTGTGAGATTAAGAGTCACTTATGGTTTGTCTCCCTCTCAATCCCATCTTGTTTCATTTACTCTTCTCCTACCCCCTCAACCCCCCATGTTGCAACTCCTCTCCCTCATATCAGGGAGATCACATGATAGTTGTCTTTCTCCGATTGACTTATTTCCTTACACCACACATGAAAATAGACTCAAAATGGATGAAGGATCTCAATGTGAGAAAGGAATCCATCAAAATCCTCAAGGAGAACACAGGCAGCAACCTCTTCGGCCTCAGCCACAGCAACATCTTCCTAGGAACATCACCAAAGGCAAGGGAAGCAAGGGCAAAAATGAACTTTTGGGATTTCATCAAGATCAAAAGCTTTTGCACAGCAAAGGAAACAGTTAACAAAACCAAAAGACAACTGACAGAATGGGAGAAGATATTTGCAAATGACATATCAGATAAAGGGCTAGTGTCCAAAATCTATAAAGAACTTAGCAAACTCAACACCCAAAGAACAAATAATCCAATCAAGAAATGGGCAGAGGACATGAACAGACATTTCTGCAAAGAAGACATCCAGATGGCCAACAGACACATGAAAAAGTGCTCCATATCACTCGGCATCAGGGAAATACAAATCAAAACCACCATGAGATATCACCTCACACCAGTCAGAATGGCTAACATTAACAAGTCAGGAAATGACAGATGCTGGCGAGGATGCGGAGAAAGGGGAACCCTCCTACACTTTTGGTGGGAATGCAAGCTGGTGCAACCACTCTGGAAAACAGCATGGAGGTTCCTCAAAATGTTGAAAATAGAACTACACTATGACCCAGCCATTGCACTACTGGGTATTTACCGTAAAGATACAAACGTAGTGATCCGAAGGGGCACGTGCACCCGGATGTTTATAGCAGCAATGTCTACAATAGCCAAACTATGGAAAGAACCTAGATATCCATCAACAGATGAATGGATAAAGAAGATGTGGCATACATACACAATGGAATACTATGCAGCCATCCAAAGAAATGAAATCTTGCCATTTGCGACGACGTGGATGGAACTAGAGGGTATCATGCTTAGTGAATAATCCTTTTAATGGACTGTTGAATCCTATTGGCTAGTATTTTGGTGAGAATTTTTGCATCTGTGTTCATCAAGGATATTGGTCTGTAGTTCTCTTTTTTGATGGGATCCTTGTCTGCTTTTGGGATCAAGGTGATGCTGGCCTCATAAAATGAGTCTGGAAGTTTTCCTTCCGTTTCTATTTTTTGGAACAGTTTCAGGAGAATAGGAATTAATTCTTCTTTAAATGTTTGGTAGAATTCCCCCGGGAAGCCGTCTGGCCCTGGGGTTTTGTTTGTTTGGAGATTTTTGATGACTGTTTCAATCTCCTTACTGGTTATGGGTCTGTTCAGTCTTTCTATTTCTTCCTGGTTCAGTTGTGGTAGTTTATATGTCTCTAGGAATGCATCCATTTCTTCCAGATTGTCAAATTTGTTGGCGTAGAGCTGCTCATAGGATGTTCTTATAATTGTCTGTATTTCTTTGGTGTTCGTTGTGATCTCTCCTCTTTCATTCATGATTTTATTTATTTGGGTCCTTTCTCTTTTCTTTTTGATAAGTCTGGCCAGGGGTTTATCAATCTTATTAATTCTTTCAAAGAACCAGTTCCTAGTTTCGTTGATTTGTTCTATTGTTTTTTTGGTTTCTATTTCATTGATTTCTGCTCTGATCTTTATGATTTCTCTTCTTCTGCTGGGCTTAGGGTTTCTTTCTTGTTCTTTCTCCAGCTCCTTTAGGTGTAGGGTTAGGTTGTGTACCTGAGACCTTTCTTGTTTCTTGAGAAAGGCTTGTACCGCTATATATCTTCCTCTCAGGACTGCCTTTATTGTGTCCCACAGATTCTGAACCGTTGTGTTTTCATTATCATTTGTTTCCATGAATTTTTTCAATTCTTCTTTAATTTCCTGGTTGACCCATTCATTCTTTAAAAGGATGCTGTTTAGTCTCCATGTATTTGGTTTCTTTCCAAATTTCCTCATGTGATTGAGTTCTAGCTTCAGAGCATTGTGGTCTGAAAATATGCAGGGAATGATCCCAATCTATTGATACTGGTTGAGACCTGATTTAGGACCCAGGATGTGATCTATTCTGGAGAACGTTCTATGTGCACTAGAGAAGAATGTGTATTCTGTTGCTTTGGGATGAAATGTTCTGAATATATCTGTGATGTCCATTTGGTCCAGTGTGTCATTTAAGGCCTTGATTTCCTTGTTGATCTTTTGCTTGGATGATCTGTCCATTTCAGTGAGGGGAGTGTTAAAATCCCCTACTATTATTGTATTATTGTCGATGTGTTTCTTTGATTTTGTTATTAATTGGTTTATATAGTTGGCTGCTCCCACGTTAGGGGCATAGATATTTAAAATTGTTAGATCTTCTTGTTGGACAGTTCCTTTGAGTATGATAGAGTGTCCTTCCTCATCTCTTATTATAGTCTTTGGCTTAAAATCTAATTGATCTGATATAAGGATTGCCACTCCTGCTTTCTTCTGATGTCCATTAGCATGGTAAATTGTTTTCCACCCCCTCATTTTAAATCTGGAGATGTCTTCGGGTTTAAAATGAGTTTCTTGTAGGCAACATATAGATGGTTTTTTTTTTTTTAATCCATTCTGATGCCCTGTGTGTTTTGATTGGGACATTTAGCCCATTAACATTCAGGGTAACTATTGAGACATATGAATTTAGTGCCATTGTATTGCCTGTAAGGTGACTGTTATTGTATATTGTCTCTGTTCCTTTCTGATCTACTACTTTTAGGGTCTCTCTTTGCTTAGAGGACCCCTTTCAATATTTCCTGTAGATCCGGTTTGGTGTTTGCAAATTCTTTCAGTTTTTGTTTGTCCTGGAAGCTTTTAATCTCTCCTTCTATTTTCAATGATAGCCTAGCTGGATATAGTATTCTTGGCTGCATGTTTTTCTCGTTTAGTGCTCTGAATATATCATGCCAGCTCTTTCTGGCCTGCCAGGTCTCTGTGGATAAGTGTGCTGCCAATCTAATATTTTTACCATTGTATGTTACAGACTTCTTTTCCCGGGCTGCTTTCAGGATTTTCTCTTTGTCACTAAGACTTGTAAATTTTACTATTAGGTGACGGGGTGTGGACCTATTCTTATTGATTTTTTTTTTAAGTTTTATTTATTTATTTGACAGAGAGAGATCACAAGTAGACGGAGGGGCACAGCAGAGAGAGAGAGAGGGAAGCAGGCTTCTCGCTGAGCAGAGAGCCCGATGTGGGACTCGATCCCAGGACCCTGAGATCATGGCCTGAGCCGAAGGCAGCGGCTTAACCCACTGAGCCACCCAGGCACCCTCTTATTGATCTTGAGGGGGGTTCTCTGCACCTCCTGGATTTTGATGCTTGTTCCCTTTGCCATATTGGGGAAATTCTCTCCAATAATTCTCTCCAACATACCTTCTGTTCCCCTCTCCATTTCCTCTTCTTCTGGAATCCCAATTATTCTAATGTTGTTTCATCTTATGGTGTCACTTATCTCTCGAATTTCCCCTCGTGGTCCAGTAGCTGTTTGTCCCTCTTTTGCTCAGCTTCTTTATTCTCTGTCATTTGGTCTTCTATATCGCTAATTCTTTCTTCTGCCTTATTTATCCTAGCAGTGAGAGCCTCCATTTTTGATTGCACCTCATTCATAGCTTTTTTGATTTCCACTTGGTTAGATTTTAGTTCTTTTATTTCTCCAGAAAGGGCTTTTATATCTCCCGAGAGGGTTTCTCTAATATCCTCCATGCCTTTTTCGAGCCTGGCTAGAACCTTGAGAATCCTCATTCTGAACTCTAGATCTGACATATTACCAATGTCTGTATTGATTAGGTCCCTAGCCTTTGGTATTGCCTCTTGTTCTTTTTTTTGTGGTGAATTTTTCCGCCTTGTCATTTTGTCCAGATAAGAGTATATGAAGGAGCAAGTTAAATACTAAAAGGGTGGCAACAACCCCAGGAAAATATGCTTTAATCAAATTAGAAGCGATCCCAAATCATGAGGGGGGCGAAAGGGGATAAAAGAGGTTCAGAAAGAAAAAAAAAAAAGAAAAAAAAAAGAGAAACAATTAAAAAAAGAAAATGAATAAAGAAAAAATATAAAAAAGAAAAGAATATATATATATATTAGATAAACTAGTTAAAAACGTTAAAAAAGAAAAGGGTAATAGTTAAAAAAAATTTAGCAGAAGATGAGAGAAAAAAATTGAAAAAGAAAAAAAAATTCAAGTAACTGTAAGACTAAAGAGTCATGGGGAGAAGAAAGCCATGAGTTCTATGCTTTGCTTTCTCCTCCTCTGGAATTCTGCCCCTCTCCTTGGTATTGAAACTGCACTCCTTGGTATGTGAACTTGGTCCTGGTTGGATTTCTTGTTGATCTTCTGGGGGAGGGGCCTGTTGTAGTGATTCTCAAGTGTCTTTGTCCCATGTGGAATTGCACCACCCTTACCAGGGGCTGGGTTGAGTAATCCGCTCGGGTTTGCTTTCAGGAGCTTTTGTTCCCTGAGCGCTTTCCATAGAGTTCCGGAGGACAGGAATGAAGATGGCGGCCTCCCAGTCTCTGGCCCAGAGGAGCCAAGATCCCGGGGCCCCATTCCTCAGTGTGCCCTCAGAGAATAGTGCCCAATTACTCCCGTCTGCCTGGCTTCTGGCCGTGCTCAGAGCTCACCGAGTCTTCGACCAGTTCAAGGTAACCCCGAGCTGTGAGCTCACTCCTCGGCTCTGTCTCTGTAACCAGCTTCCCCTTTCTAATATCTGCAAGCTCTGCGACACTCAGCCACCCCTGATCCTTCTGTGACCCTGCGGGACCTTAGGCCACGCTGACCCCTTGTGGGCTTCACACCGGTTTAGCCTCTGGGGCAATGTCCCTCAGCAGAACAGACTTTTAAAAGTCCTGATTTTGTGCTCCATTGCTCTGCCGCTTGCCAGGAGCCAGCCCCTGCCCCCACGGTCTATCTTCTGGTCACTTTGGATTCACTTCTCCGCCAGTCCTACCTTTCAGAAAGTGGTTGATTTTCTGTTTCTAGAATTGCTGTTCTTCTCTTCGATCTCCCGTTGGATTTGTAGGTGTTTGCAATCTTAGATAAGCTATCTAGCTGATCTCCTGCTACCTGAAATAGTCTCAGCCTGCTACTTCCCCACCATCTTGTCTCCTCCTCTAATTTTCTTTTTCTATCAGTTTTTAAACAGGTGAAATTAAATTAGAAAGGATAATGCTAGCTCCTCTAATAGATACACTTTGAAATCTCAGTAGCTTAGCAACACAGAAGCTTACTTCTTGTTCATATAAAGTTCAATCAGCATAGGTAGAAGGGAAAATTGTTTCTTAGTCATTCCGTGACATTCAGAGTCTCAGGAGACATAGTCTTCACCATTCTCACTATGTAGTTTCTGAGGTTGCCTGGTGTGTCACATGCGAGTATCTAAATAACTAACCAGGTAAAAGAGGGGGGAAAGATGGAACATGGAAAATCTTACTCCATTCCATCTCACTGGCCAAAACAGTCACATGGCCAAACTCATTGCAAAAAAGAATGAGGAGTAATCTAGTTATATGCCAGGGAATGTAGGAAAATTAGCTCAGTGACTCCAGCCAGTCTCTGTCATGGAAATCATGCTATAAATATTGTCATTTAACAAAACTAAAACAAAAAAAGAATTTGTTTGCTTTTCCCCCCACAAAATATTCTGGGGATATTTCATGGTCACTACATATAAATAAAGCTCAGAAATTATAATAAGAGAAGTTCTTAGTATAAATGTATCAAAAAATATTTAATCATTTACCTGGTGACATAAATTTATTCATATATTTTACTTTATTATTTTTTAAGGATTTATTTATTTGACAGATAGAGATCACAAGTAGGTAGAGAGGCAGGCAGAGAGAGAGGAGTAAGCAGGCTCCCTGCTGAGCAGAGAGCCTGATGCAGGGCTCGATCCCAGAACCCTGAGATCATGACCTGAGCCGAAGGCAGAGGCTTAACCCACTGAGCCACCCAGGCGCCCCTATTCATATATTTTAATATAATTTTTCAAATTACACGTATGATAGAAAATTCATTGTATAAATATCTTGTGCACATCCATGAATATATCTGAAGAATAAATACTTAGAAGTAAAACTTATTGGGTGAGATAAGTATGCCAAATTTTATTTTAATATACAGTCTATAAAAGCCTGTACAAAAGCTCCCCAGATTGTTTTTAGCTACTAATTTCCCCAATCATTCACCAAAACTATCATATTTATTTAGTTGGTTATGTATCTTATTAGTAAGCATTATAAAAATTTTATAAGCTCACTGTTGTTTCTATTTCAAATTATGATTTTTAAATAGATCATTTGTCATTTAGATTTATGTATTTTTAAATCACTAGCATATATACTTTTCTCACCCCTTCAATTGGGTTATTTTTTTTACTTCAATTGATAGGAGATAATTATATATGACAGATATTGTTCCATTTTATGTCTTTTCAAATAATATTTCCTGGTCTTTTTGAGCATTTTGTATGTTTTCCATTTTCCCTCTTCTGTTGTTCCTGTTGAAAATTAATTTGCTACATGCAATTATCCTTCTAATGTAGGGAACTCATCTTTCTTCTCTGGATACCTTTAAAAAGTTTATCATCAGGGATTTTTCTCATTATTTGTGGTATTTTAATAATTTAAAACATTTTCTCTACTTTAGCCTGTATTTTATGTCTGTCTTGTAGTCAGAGTGTTTTTTCAGCTGCAATATTACCCAAAATGGAAATCACCACTTTTTTCTTTATTTTTCCAGGGACTCCTCAAAATGCATGCCTATTAAAAGAACACTTTACTTTTTCAATGCTAATATATATAAATGCAGCATGTGAATGTGTGTATCTTTATGTTTTTGTAATTTTCCATATATTCTAGATGAGGTTGATTTAGATATGGGTGTACAGCTTGCGATTTTTAGAAAGTGCTTAATATTATTTTGTGTATTTGTACCATAGGGCACTTAATTGATAGTCTATGATTATCTCTTTTTTTAGGATTTAAAACCTTAAAGCGACTTTATTTACTTACTTAAGTACTTCAATAATTCTGACATGTAGTATTGCTAAAGACATATTTTTCAACTTTATAAATTTATAATCGATAGATATATTCTAAGGTTTGGCATAAAAATAAATCATTTTAGAATATAAAATCTAATCGATCCTTATGGAAATTGAACTCTATATGATGGATCCTTAGAGAAATCTACAAATAGACAATCTAATCCTTATGCTATTTAGATTTTTTAGAGTAAATTAAATTTAAAATTACATTAAAATTTAAAACCTTTAAAAATGTTATTTTTGAAATTTTTGGCTACATTTAGATTTAGAAATCATTAAAGTTTGAGTACCTTTCCACTATAGAGAATAAGAAAGGTATAAATATGGGGCATTTTTAGTAAGTGTTTTATATCAAATGGAAACATTTATTATCATAATTACATTTCATTTATGGAGAAATACTACTCTGGAATACTTCCAAATTAGCATAAAACTTACAGAAAAGAAGAATATTCTAAAATATCAGCCAGGATTAAAAATGTATGATTACTTATTACATGGAAAGTGCATCCAAATTAAAGACAGACAAGTTAACAATCAAGGTGTTATGATTAAAATCACATACTTAACTCTAGCCATAAGAACTTGTGCACTGGCAAAAACAAATGCAAATCTGTTTTCCAGTCTTACAAGGAGAGAGGATCTTTTTCATATTCATACAAGCCCCAGAGTATTTCATAAAAATGACTCCTGGGGTGCCTGGGTGGCTCAGTGGGTTAAGCCCCTGCCTTTGGCTCAGGTCATGATCTCAGGGTCCTGGGATCGAGCTCCACACCAGGCTTCCTGCTCAGCAGGGAGCCTGCTTCCCTGTCCCTCTCTGCCTGCCTCTCTGCCTACTTGTGATCTCTGTCTGTCAAATAAATAAATAAAATCTTAAAAAAAAATAAAATAAATAAGTGAAACCATATGATAATTGACTCTCTCTATTGACTTATTTCACTCAGCATAATCTCTTCCAGTCCCATCCATGTTGCTACAAAACTTGGGGATTCATCCTTTCTTTCTTTTTTTTTTTTTTTTTTTAAACAGCTTTATAAACATATATTTTTATCCCCAGGGGTACAGGTCTGTGAATCGCCAGGTTTACACACTTCACAACATTCACCATAGCACATACCCTCCCCGATATCCATAACCCCACCCCCTCTCCCAACCCCCTCCCCCCATCAACCCTCACTTATTTGTGGAGCATAACAAATAGCATGGAGGACAAGGGGAGATGGAGAGGAGAAGGGAGTTGAGGGAAATTGGAAGGGGAGGTGAACCATAAGAGACTATGGACTCTGAAAAACGATCTGAGAATTTTGAAGGGGTGGGGGGTGGGATGTTGGGGGCACCAGGTGGTGGGTATTGTAGAGGGCACGGATTGCATGGAGCACTGGGTGTGGTGCAAAAATAATGAATACTGTTATGCTGAAAAAAAAAATAAAAAAAATAAAAAATTAAAAAAAAAAATAAAAATGACTCCTTTAAGTAATCTAGATCTACACATTACCAGCCAGGATTTGAAACAGAAAGATGGTTCAAGATAGAAGACATATAAATCAATCTAGAATTCTGCACATCATTCATTCATTTATTTATTCAACTTAAAAGAACTTATGAAGGGGAGCCTAGGTGGCTCAGTTGGTTAAGCATCTGACTCTTGATTTTGGTTCAGGTCTTGATCTCAGGGTTGTGAATTCGAGTCCTGCATTAGGCTCTGTGCAGGTGTGTGGAGCCTGCCTAAGGTTCTCTCTCTTCTCTCCCTCTGTCCTCCTCTCCTGTTCATGCTCTCTCTCTCAAAAAGTAAAAATAAAAACAAAAAGATAAAAAAAAAATGAAAGGACTTATGGAGTTCTCTCTATGCACCAAAAACTCACTAATCAAGACGACATGCTGAGCAGTAGAACCTAGGCCCTCCTATTTATAAGCTTTCCATCTTGTGGGGTTGAGAAAAAAAAAATAGGCAATTGCGGGACTGCATTATGCTTTGAGTGCTAATTGTAAACCTAGCACTGCTCTAAATGTTTCATAATATAATTTATGTATTAATAATACAAAAACATGACTATTTTTATTTTTCTAAATTTACAGATGAGAAAACAGAGGTATACATTTAATAAATTTGCTCAGTGTCGGGAGGCAAATATATGGTGGAAATGGATTTGAATCTATATAGTTTGAACCTTGAACTGAATCTTTCCAAAATGCTTACATTCCTGGCAGGGAACTAGAGGGGATATACTGATGACAGAGTTATGGACAGATGCTATGGTAAGAGACTAGAGCAAAACCATCTGAAAAGCCTTTTGGCTGGCTAGAGAAGAAGGGTGGGCAAAGAAATGTGTGGTGTGGGGAAGGGGACTCAGAACCCTATCAAAGGATGTTGCTGTCCAAAGACTCAAAATAAAGAGACACATGTGAGGGGAATTGGAAATGGTTTGGCATGGGGAAGGTTAAAGCATGTGTGCGTGTGTGTGTGTGTGTGTGTGTATGTGTACACGTACCAACAGGTGAGTCTTGGGAGACAGGCAAAGGCTGGATCATGGGGAGATTTGTTGACCACATTTAAAGGCTATGTGAAGACATAAAGGTTTTAATCAGGAAACCAATAATCCATATCTGTTTTGAACTGCCATTCTGATTTTAGTGCGAAGAATACTTCTGAGGAAGAAGTAATTCAAATATTACAGGAATGAAAATATTCCGATTGAAACTTGAACTAAGAGAATGTTATTGGGATGTAGAGAAGTGAAAGCATTTGAGAGAAATCTGGTGTTGAGAATTTAGTTAAATCTATTATATTGCTGCCTTGGCACCCATTTTGGGGTGAAGCAGCCCATAGGTCCTTGAACTGACATTAGCCCCTCCCATGAGTGCACACCTTGGATAACAGCTGGTAGTATCACAAGTAAATGCAAGTTCTTAATATGATTTCCCTGCTGCCTTTGTGATAAGCAGTCTCCCCCATCTCCCAGTGACTTCCCTGTATGCCACTTAGATAAGATCTCCATGGCACTTACCAATAGCCTGTTCCTTTTGGTTTGAACTAACAAATCCGGCTTTGGCCCAGGAGCCCCCAAAAACTCCCCTCACAGATCCTAATAAAGGCATTTGCTCTAGGTCCTCTCTCTCTCCCCCTCTCTCTTTGCCTAAACCCTGCTTTGACCTCCTATGTGGCTCCTCAAAGCATGCTGCATACTTCTTCCAGGACCTGTGAATAATAAACTTCTCTATTTCAATTCCATTGTGGTCTTTTGTTGAACCACAGCACACCATCTAACATGTGGGCCTCTACTTAACAAATGTTAATTTAACAAAGTCACATTTGATTTCCAAAAGGACTTTGTGACCAATTTCATATATGAGGTGTGCATTAGTCAGGGGCTGTCAGAAAACAGATGCAAACTCAGAAAGAGTAACAAATGAGTTTAATAAGTAGACTATTTTCAAGTTGGAAAAGCTTAAGAGAATCAACAAGTAATTGAAACATGTCCCAAGAATAGAATCTGTTACTGTCATTGAACCTGAACAGGCAAGCAAATGAAGTACTATCTGCATTGTGGACAAAGACGTAGGTATAGATGAAGGACCACTTGGTAAGAGCTGTGATCCTGGAAAAGGGAATGCAGTCACCACCAAGTTTATATACAGCTGAGAGAGAATAGAGAATAAATAATGTGATCTCTTCCTCTTTCTATTCCTTCAATGTCTTGCCCTCTCTTTGGCCAAATACAGCTGAAAGTCAGAGGCCAAAGGGATGTGGGTGGTTGCAGCCCATAGATGTCAGCCTCCCAGGGTAACAAGAAGGGTGGAAAAAGATGGACAGTAGATCTGGAAGTGAAGCAGAGAATAGGTAGTTCAGGGAGAAAGTTAAAAAAGCGTAGGTGAATCTCAGATTTTAGATCCACATAGGAGGTCAAGACAGGGCTTAGGCAAAGAGAGACAGGACTGAGAGCAGATGCCTTCACTCTCACTAAGTGAATTATACCGTTTGATGATATGGAAGATATAAATTTCATGCTGGGGACAAATTACCTCAATCTTGATCCAATGAGAAGATATCTTACATAAATCCCAGGTAGTACCTATCTCCTTTTCCAGAATGTTTTTTTTTTTTTAACTTAAAAGATACTTTTTTGGCAATTTGGGAGAAGAAACTTGAGCACATGAACTTGTATCACCACTTTGCATGAGAAGTCAGTAAAATATCTCTTTTACAAATAATAGTGATCCATTTTATAACATTCTTGCTCATCTGGATCTGTACAAAATCACAACCCTCAATATCTTCATTTACCAAAGGACAGCTAGCAGAATTGCAGGCAATGCAATCAAGGGGATATAGTCATTTCTCTAAAGAAAAAAAAAAACATACGGTTATTACAATTGCCCATTTCATAAGGGGAATGTTTTAAGAGGTTTATTTTAACATACTAGGCTTAATATAATAGAGCCACAAATAGCTAAAGCAATGATAGAAAAAATGTTCATTTCAAAATTCAAAAGGCTAAAAAAATATTAGACAAAATAATATTACTTTCCAAACATGATAGCTTACATTAAAAGGTAGTCATTGGCTTCTCACTGCTGTGAAGAACCTGATAAATTAACTTGGGAATCTTAAAGTAGGCACACAAAAAATTAATCTTGAATCCAAGTGTAAAATCATTACTTAAAATTCTAGTGTACTACAGAGAACAAGCTGAGGCACTCAGGACCCTGTATCATTTTCCATTTAAGTTCTAAGGAAGATGCAAATATAGTTCTATCTTTTATTAATTTTAGAAATGTTTGTTGTACTCTTCTTTTCTTTATATAAACCTTGGAATAGAAAATAATGTTATTTGTGTAGGCCAGTCTTTTTAAAAAATACACCAGATGACCTAAGAAAATAAGTAGATCAAAAGGTGCTGAGGCATTGGATACTTTTGGATATTATAGCAGTATTGTCTATCTCATCTTGATCTTAAACACTCAATAATATATTACTGAAGCAATGGATTCAACCTTGTCTGATATGAACATACCAGGCTTGCCTTTGTGAAGGTAGGCAATTGGCTTTGACCAGCAATATCCTCAAGACAGTAGAGACAGTCTATGCACCATCACTTCTTATGCATTCAATTGTGATGCCTTAAAACATTTATAATCTTACAGCTTATCTCAAGAAAGGTGGATATGTTTAATAACCTTTTCAGTGGCTCAACTCCATAATCTCTATGAATTTTAACATCATATTTCAGAGAACTACCAGGACTATTCAAGGTAAGACTAAATGGGCCTTAAAGAATTATTGTATAGCAGTGGTTAATAACCAATAATAAACCAGGGTTGCATCTGACATCTAGACAGACAATCTTATTTAACTGAGTGTGTTAAAGTATCTCAGGAATGCCAAAGGGGAATTACTCTGAAGGAGAACAATGTGGAACCAACACTGAGGCACAATACAAGAAAAATTATAAAGAACTAAATTATTATAGTCCTTATTACTTATTACTACTTTTCTAGTCAAAAAGCTTTGGTGAAATGGGTCAAACTGAAAGCCAAATAAAGTCAGGACAAGTCTGAAATGGAAAAAGATGCTATGACAATACACAGGAGGAAGACATTAAGACCATATCAAGAACTTAAGAAGATGTCACAGAGAAGTCAATTGATCTAAATCCTGAAATACAGAGACGAGATTCCCAAATAGCAAAGGTTACCCTAGGTTGAAGAAACAGTATGTAGAAAAGTGTGAAATATTTCCATTATTGGCATAGTTGGAAAACTTTATGATTACAGAGAATGGATGTGGAAGTCAATATAAACTGTGATGGTATCATAGTTGGAATATTCTTAAGTGCCAGCTTTTGCACAGATTATCTTACAGTTGTTGATAAGTCCCAATTTCTCTGTAAAGCTTCAGATCAGAGTCATATGTGCAAGTCTGCAACTCCTTATGGATATCTCACAGGCACTGTGCTCTTAGGCACTGAGCCCACTGGGCTCTTACCCTCTGTTCCCCAAACCTCATCCTCTTTCTTGGCTCTTCCATATGGTCCAAAGTCAGATTAGAAATTTGAGCATAATCCTTCTTACTCTCTTTTCCTCATGCCACACATGTACACCATTAGCAGGATCTATTCAATTCATCTGTATGTACCTCTAAACTAAGTCCCCTTTTTACCATCAATACTTCTTGCCTAGGTGATTGGAAAAACAATCCATTTGGCTTTCTTGACTTCAGTCTTGATCCTGTCAATTTGTACACCACAAGGCAATGAGGGTAATCATGTTAAAATGTGAACTGATCACATTACTCCCCTCAGCACATTCAGAGACTCCCTGTTGCTCTCAGTACCAACTTTAATGTGATTACCCAGCTTTCAAAGCCATTGGCAAACTGGGTCTGCCTCCTGAGGAATCTCTCAGCTTTCAGACAGTTTTTTCTCTTGTGCTTTGTTCTACTTTCCCTGATTGAGCACAATTTATACAACAGTTATTAACTTAGAATATGGTTCTTTGGGAAAGCTCTGCCGGACACTCAAGTCCACTTTAAACATACATCCCATAAATTTAGCCCCCTGTACATCTATCGGAAGTCTAATCTCCTTATATAGTAATAGCTTATTTATTTGTGTATTCTCCCTAGAATCTAAATTGTAAGCTCATGGATTTTATAAAATTCCTCCCTCTTCAATGTATTTCAATCTCTTGAATACTGATGACATTCAGTGTTTTAAAAATAGGCGAATAAATGTGTAGGGTCTTGATCAGAAAGACCGTTACATATTATTTGTGTTGGGAAGACTGGACTTTATTCTGTAAGTCAGTGCCTTTAACTATATGTCAGGAAGTACTGAAATCCATAAGATAAATGTGGAGGTTTCCATAAGCATCAGTATTCCTCAAAATTAGTTAATGTATCATTTAAAAATCATTTAATTAATAATTAATATTTGCGTGGCTTAAGATAAAACATAAGGTTTTAATGAAATTTTCTTTGCACTCTGCTACTGGAGTAAGGTAGATATCTGTATTTGTTTACTCTTCTCAGCCTTTAATTGCACAGCAGAAACTCTTAAAAAACAATGCTGTAGGTTCTGAATAGGTTTTATGCTAAGTGAAAGGATATGCCTAGATATAAATGTTAAGTGTTTTGAAAGACACATTTTATATTCTAAGTAATAAGTAAGGATTATATTTTATACATTGACTTTCTTATGAAAACAGCTAATAAAGTCCTGCCTTATTTATATCATGGTACATATTTATATCACGATAGTAGGGACCTAAGACCCTACTTTGGTCACTGCTGATGCCACACCATCACCATAAATAATTTCACAGTCTTAGGTATTTCCTCAAGATTCCTGACTACCATGGTGAGCACCAGTGTTTCATTTTTCATGCCATGAAAGAAGGCATCATTCAGGTCTGCACTGAATGATTCCTCATATGACACCATATATGCCAGAGGGACCACTGCACCAGAGCCCAGAACCAGCTGGGCTCTGGCTTCCTCCAGGTCTAAATGAAGTTGGCATGAAGGCAACACGTAAATTCAGGAGAGTAATCCCAAGGGGATGAACTTTACCCAACAGGAGTCAGAGGTAGATAAAGAGATCAGTAAGTACAATCATCTTTCTCCCACCAAAATTCTATAAGCCTGTTTTGATATTGTGGTCCTGTTCCTACTTATCCTCATTCTTCTCTGCTTCATTTCCCCTTTCCTCTCATTCTGGGGAGTATACTCAATATAAACTTTTAACTCAGATTCTCTTCTCAAGGGACTCTGGTATAAGAAGAGCCCGATTTTAGAAATTAGTGACTTAACTTAGTTTTGGTCCCAGGAGACCCTGACTCTCTGTCTAATCCCTTTTTGTTATCATTGTGTTTGTTTTTTTCATTATTTAAAAAGTATTATGCTACACCATTATTTAAAAAGATCTATGACATTTCACAGGATATGTTAGTTTGGAAAACAGTGTGTGTGTGTGTGTGTGTGTGTGTGTGTGTGTGTGTGTGTGTGTTTAATGTCTGTGTAGCACATACTATGTATAGTTTATATCACTGTACCAGATATTTCAGTTTACTCTTTTAGTCATTCTCCAGCTTGTTCCCCTATGGTCTATGTACAGGAAACTGACCCATCTGACTACATAATGGGGCTTCTGTGCTCTCTGGCTTTTGGTTTCTTTGGCCCAATGAGGAACCCTAGCCGGTGTTGGGAGGGAAGCAGGAAGCTGAGGTTAGAGTAATATTTATCTCTGGCTGAGGTCATGTCAAGATGGCTGAATCCGGGGCGCCTGGGTGGCTCAGTGGGTTAAAGTCTCTGCCTTCAGCTCAGGTCATGATCCCAGGGTTCTGGGATCAAGTCCTGCATCGGGCTTTCTGTTCAGCAGGGAGACTGCTTCCCTTCCTCTCTCTCTGCCTGCTTCTCTGCCTGCTTGTGATCTCTCTCTGTCAAATAAATAAATAAAATCTTTAAAAAAAAAAAAAAGATGGCTGAGTCCCTCGATGGAAGCAATTGCTCCTCCTATCTTCCCCTTCCCTTGTTCCTTTGGGCCTAAGGGTGATAACAGCTTGTCAGCTGCTTGCTGGGGTTTCTGTACTATCCCTGTGGTTCGACCACCCTCCATTCACCCCTGTTATTGCCACCCAGTAAATAAATCCTGCTTGAATTGTTGTAACATGTTGTGCTGTTTTAACTGTTTGGATCCTGACTGAAATACTTGTCAATACACTGCTTTTTTTTTTTTTAAGATTTTATTTAGTTATTTGACAGACAGAGATCACAAGTAGGCAGAGAGGCAGGCAGAGAGAGAGATGAAGGGAAGCAGGCTCTCTACTGAGCAGAGAGCCCGATGCGGGGCTCGATCCCAGGACCCTGAGACCATGACCTGAGCTGAAGGCAGAGGCTTCAACCCACTGAGCCACCCAGGTGCCCCCAATACACTGCTTTTGAGGAAATGACTTTGCAGAACTGACTAGAGATATGAAAATGTATGAAATTACATATACAAAGTAAAAGGAAATAGAGCCAAGGGCAAAGTTTTGCAGACTGTCAGATTTAAGAGAAAGTTGATTATCGATGATGACTTGACCAAGACAGAAAGAAAGAATATAAAAGGTAGGGTAAAACTTGAAGAGGATTACATGGAAAATCAAGTATAAAGTATTTGCAAGATAAAGGAATGTGAAATGCAATGGAGAGACAGAAGGAACTAAGGTTTGAAACACATTCACTTATTTTTAGCCCTTAAGCCATCACAGTTGACCATGATGACAGCAACTTCAGTAGAGGTGGCTGAAGCAAAAACCGGCCAGTCATGGATTATGTTGTGAGTAGGAGGTGTAAAAGTTAAGAGAAAAAGTGAGGACTACTCTTAACGGAAACCCTAAAACCTAGGGGAAGAAAAAGAATTTCTGAAATGATTAGATGTTCAAATTCTCACTAGAAACTTCCTCAACTGAAATGATGTTTATCCAATCTATTATTATCATCTTTCTTTTCTCCCTCTCTCTAGCTTTCTTTTTGTAATTTATTTTTAATTAATATTTCTGCTAAACAGATAATAAAAATTCACTATACATATTAGTTATTGGTAGCAAAATGTTTAGTGATGGGAATTAATGTTCTACCATATTCCTTTTATTTATGCATTTTAAAATTATGACATTTAGATTTGTTTCTAACTGAATTAAATAAGCATAACCATTTATACAGCAAAGATGAGTTACTGCTATTTTAATTCAACTGTTTCATCTCAAAGAACATTGTCTTGTCTATTCTAAGAGTTAATTCAATTATACCACTTTAATAGCCAAGTATGTGGATATATGTAGGTGTGTGTGTATGTGTAAAATATCTTGATGTATAGAAAACAGCAAGTAGGTCACAGTGTTGTATGTTTGTCCATTATACAAATTTTCATGAAAAAGTTTATATTTTCTGACTTTGTTTCTTCCTTTAAGTATCTGGACTACCACCATCCTATGGTCTGAATGTTTGCATTCCCATAAAATTCACATGGTGAAATGCTAACCCCTCCCACTCCCCCTCTCCCCCCGACAGGTGGTATTAGGAGCAGGGGACCTGGAGAGGTGATCTGGACATGAGGGTGGAGCCCTCATGAGTGGGATTTGTACCCTTACCAAAGAGGCACAACAGAGCTCCTGAACCCCTTCCATCATGTAATGACACAGTTAAAATACAGCTATCTTGAACCAAACTCTCACTAACCAAACACCAAATCTGCCAGTTCCATAATCCTGAACTTCCTAACCACAAGAATTATGAGAAATAGACATCTGTTGTTTATAAGCTATGTAGTCTGTGGTAGTTTTTTATAGCAGCCTGAATGGACTATGACAGGATTTTTACAGAAGAGATTGGCATTTGAATCCCCCCAGCAATATAGCTGACAGCATCCAATCCTTCAAGGACCCTAATAGAACAAAAAGACAGAGGAAGGGGTAATTCTCCTTCTTCTTGAGCTGGCACATCCACCTACTCCTCCTCTCAGACAAAGGGGGTTCAAGTTCTCAAGTCTTCAGACTCCTGGACTTACACCAGTAGCCTGACATTTCTCAGACTGTGGAACTTGAACTGAATTATACCATTGGCTTTCCTCGTTCTTCAGCTTGTAGACAACAGGATCGTGTATATCTTATCATCCATAATGGCTTGAACCAATTTCCATAACATTTCTCCTTTTAGATACCATATATACATGTACATATACTTATGATGTCTAAGTATGTCTACATATATGATATTTATGTGTGTGTGTGTGTATGTATCTGTGTGTCTGTGTGTGTATCTCCTGTTGCTTCTGCTTCTCTAGAGAACTCTTAATATATACCATGTAGCAAGAAAAGCTCACTGGCCTCCCAGATAAATAGAAATTTATATTTTATATATTCCTATGTGTAACTATAAAGGGTACTGATTCAATAGTGGATTTTTAAAAATTTTTATCATATCAAAATTTGAGAATCACTATAAATAGCATAGTCCAAAAATATTTCCCTAGATATCATGAATATAGTCTTTATACTCTTATTAATCTAAAGGTTTACATACATATAGAATTTGAAATTATACTTATTGATACATTAAATCCACTCAGTTTTTGCAAAAGATTTGATTTTACAATTTTCCACTAAATATTTGTCCATCATAAATTTGGGATATATGTGATTTAAGTCTTTCATGGCAGTCAAATACAAACAATTGAAAAGAGAAAATCAACTTAGGTTTAAATATCTTTGCTTTTAGGACCTTTCCCATAAGACTGATTTCAGGCGTAAGACTAAACACGTCCAATTCATTGGATACTTTGGTTCAACCCAGTAGGGGCTCACAATGAATGGCTATGTGAAAACCACTTATGCTGAGGAGCTAGTGCTTGATATTTCATTTAAGGGGCTCCTGTGGATTTGGCTCCAATTTCGTTCCAGCCCTACCAGTTCTCTTTTCATTGCTAAGGTGCAGAAAGAAAAAAAAAAAAGACAAAAGAAGCAGAAGAAAATGGAAACCCACTTAACCATACTGAGTAAGTTGCTGAGGTTCATCTGTCCTGTGGCCAAGTTATTAAGGAGACTGTATGAGGC
Source organism: Lutra lutra (assembly GCF_902655055.1). Taxonomy (NCBI): domain Eukaryota; kingdom Metazoa; phylum Chordata; class Mammalia; order Carnivora; family Mustelidae; genus Lutra; species Lutra lutra. The sequence goes on along the minus strand of NC_062283.1, from coordinate 45,533,944 downwards.
CCATCTACAGGGAAGCACACACAGACATCAACAGCAATAGTAGTTGTTAAATTTGCCATTTTGAACTACCAGACACGAAAGACTGAAAGGGAACTGGGGACACAACCTCCCATTTCTGAGCTTAACAATAAATGTTACCTCTGATGTATATGTCCAATACCGCCAAAGATATCAAGATAATGAGAGTTATGCAAATAGCTACATCGTAAAGGGTAAGAAATAAATCTACCTCTCTCAGCTGAAAATTCCCAATTCTATTTCTCCCTCACTGGATATCCATTACTTCAGTGTCACATCTTGTCGCTTTCAGGTCATATTCTTTCTGATGTCTTCACAACACTCAAAATCTATCCTCTTCATTGAAATACACTTTTTTCTTTTAGAGCTAACTCTTGGTTTTCATCCATTGAAACTGAAAAACTTTGAAGTATCTTTGGCTTGTATTTTTCCTCATTTCTTTCTATATTGTTTATGCTCTGTCATCTAGACCTAAATCCCACTGAATTTAGACTACTGAAATAATTTCATAACTGTTCTTACAAAATCTTTAGTTTTCTTTCTAACCAATACAACAAAGCTTAGTAAATTTATATTTTAAAACAGGTGAAGAACCACCTCTGCTTCACTCAGTGAATATTCTTAATTTCCTAGAGAATCAAGTGTCATAAAGTTCAAATAGACAGATGTTGTTTTCAAAAGCACCCGCTGATTGCCTTGGCTTTATATTCTGACTTGCATTTTCTCATTTTTCATATATAGATAATACTATACATGATATAAACTATATTTAATGACATAAAATATAAAAATACCCAGAAAGGTAACTGACAAAAATCTTTACTGTATCTGTTGCTCTGTTCTAAACAAAACACATCTACTTCTCATGTTGCAAACATGTCCCACATTCTGTCTCTGGGCTTTTGGTCCAGGGGTCCAGTTTTTACCAAGAGTTTCCTCCCTATAGCTTTCCATATATCCATCTGTATTTTTCAAGATCTATCCATTCTCTGAGGCTTTCCAAAAATCCCAACCTACAGAATTTTCTACCTTAAGTAATTGATTAAATATAATTAAGTAGGAGCGCCTGGGTGGCTCAGTGGGTTAAAAGCCTCTGCCTTCGGCTCAGGTCATGATCCCAGGGTCCTGGGATCGAGCCCCACATCGGCCTCTCTGCTCAGCAGGGAGCCTGCTTCCTCCTCTCTCTCTGCCTGCCTCTTCCCCTACTTGTGATCTCTGCCTGTCAAATAAATAAATAAAATCTTTTAAAAAAATACATATGTAATTAAGTAGTTGATTGCTTTCTAGTAGGGCTGTTTCTCTTTTTACCCATTTTTATCCATTTATTCTAACTCTTCTTCCTCAATTTCCAAGCTGATTTGAATCCTCTCCTTTTTGTCCCCACAGGGCATGTCATGTGACTGTAATTATCCCTTTGGGTCTGTTTCTGTCTCTGAACTATAAATACAAAGGCAAGTCCCATAACTTAAGTACCTTTGTATCTCTAGCATCAAGCAAAGTATGTGCACTATTGGGCTGACAATACATTTTAGTTCATTGGACAGAATTATGTGTACCATGTCCTTTCCCTTATTCTCAAGAAGTGACATGTACTTTACCAACTGGAATAATTCTTAACCAGGAATGTACACACCAGAGGCCTGCAACAAATGGTATGGACAATGATGATGATGATGATGATGATAACAACGACGATGATGATAGCAAAAGTGATCAATATTCCAACTTTACATTGTGACTACAGATTCCTAAGATCTTACTTAATTATTGGTAAACAGAAAGATTCTCATTCTGTCATGTCAAAGGGATCAAGGAAAATTTTGGAATTCTGTGTCATTTTTTCAAATGGCCTCTTACCCTTTCCAAACTGGTACCAAATTTTGACATGACCCCTGTACCACAGGAAGCCTACTGGTATTGTAAGGCTGCAGAATGACATGAGAGCTTAAGGAGTTATAAGTATTCCTTCCTTCCTTCCATCAGTCCACTTCACTGTTTCCTCTACTTCAAGAATTAGATTCAAATGTTGTATTTCTGAGTAAGCAAGAATTTAACAGTGCGAACATACAATATGAAATAGGCTGTCGTTTTCAAATTTCTAATTTTCAGGTGGTACATGTCAACTTGTTGTAAAGAGGACTCACTCTGAGGCAAAATGTAGTGTAAATCTCCTACAGTAGGAAGCTTTAGAGTGCTAAAGCAGCTGGAGTTAGCCCCCAGGCTGGCCTAATAAGGATGACACTGAAATCAACTGATTGCTAATTGGAGAGGAAATATGTCATAGAATTTTCACACTGTTTAATGCAAATGCAAAAAAGGCCTTGTGTTCTACCATGCTAACTCAGAGAATAAGGTGGATACATGAAAGCAAATATGAGGGAAAAATGTGACTCTGGAATACAGGGTTACATAATTTAAAGACAAAGCAGATCCTAACAGCAACATTATGCCATATGGGATAATTCAAGCATTGTCCTTTGCTAAGTCAGCACAATTATCACACAAAGGGAAACAAGTCTAATAGCATTTACCTCACGATATGAAATCACTGCATTAAGGTGTATAGAAATCAACCTACAAGGCAGTGAAAAAATGTCACAATAATTCTACGCTGCTTACATTCCAGAATATTTTCTAGTATAAAGCTCATTATCGTTAGCTATTTACGGTATAAGCCTCTAGACATTTGCTTATATAATCATCCCTCATCACATCCCCACAAACACCTAACCTAACACCCCCAAAACAATGGCTCAGCAATATATCCTATCAGCACTTTTTTCAGCCCAATATCTGGATGGAATTCAGTTAATCAATATTCTGAGTCATTTGGACCGACTTTGTCTATGCTTATATAGTAACAGCATTTTATGAAATAAATTAAAGCGATCCTTCTGGGTGCTCACCTTCTGAGTACAGAGCTCCTATTTTTTGTAGCCATTTGAAGTTTTCTGGAGAATGCTCCTATTTCTTTCTCAGGCCCCCAAATAACTAGGAGAGCCATCCATGGCAAATTCCTCTTCATTTAAAGAGATGCTCTTCCAGGTATATCTGGGGAGCAAATACTGTTAACTAGAAATTATAAAAGCTAAGTCTGAGATAGCAATTTCACTGTTGTATAATTAATTGCTCGACCAAGTACCCCCACTGCCTGTTCTTGCTCCCAGCCTTATTATATTTGAAATAAAGTTATGACCAACATGGCCTTAATGTTTCCTTCAGCTTGACTAAATTTAAACTGGCTCTGACCTCCCTTTTTAAAGGGTGTTTCTTTTAGAAAACTTTGTATTGTAGGTTCTTTTTCTGTCCCTTTGAGATGTAAGTCTCCCAGCCCCATAACAAGTTTTACAACCCTGGACTATCTCTCTCAAAAACCCGGGAGCCACCTTTTTGAAATGAGATAATCATGAATGAAATTGATACCCATTTCCCAGTCTCACCCAGAGGTTAGAAGCCTAATGGAGACAAGTGCCAAATAGCAAACCCAGATGCCTAAGTACACTGACTAACCTTCCCATTAATGTTCTCTACTACTTTTCCACTAGCTCACTGCAGACCTTAAACTTTTGTGTGTGTGTTTTGTCTCAGCAGAGTAGTTCAATCACTCTCCTCTATTGCAACAGTCCTGAATAAACTCTTCCTTGCCTGTTTAACTCTGCCTGATGAAAAAAAAAAGTGGTAGAGCAGTTCTCTTTTACAGAAACAGATTGATATTTCTCACCTCTATTGTTATTTTATCAAAAATAGAAATAAAATATATATTCCAGAAGCATTTCAATATTTCATCTCCTTAACGTGCCTGTTGAAGAGACTATAGGTTTTCTTGTAATACCCTTCTCTGAATTTTTTCCCCTAAATAACAGAAACCCTTATATTGCCCTGGGACATTTAGCCATCTAAAGTAAAGACTATTTCTTAGCCTCTCTTGATGTTAAGTATTCTAATGTGACTAAATTCTGGCTAATGTGATATAGGAAGGAAGATGTGAAATACTGGAAGGTGTTCTTTAATGGAGCGGGCATTCTCTTTATTGCTTTTACCTTGTTTTTTGATGGAATGAAACTAGGATTGCTGGAGTTCAACTAGTTATCTGAAAAGTATGAGGTGAAAGCACCATGGTGAGGATGGCAGAGCAATAAATTAAGGAGCCTGGATCCAGGGTGATTATGATGATGTTGTTATACCAGCCACATACTACTTAACATTATTTAAGTTTTCAGTATTATTTACAGGTAAAACAAACTTCACTCTTTTCTTAGTCACATGGTTTTGTTAAATTCCTAGGTCAATTTAATTCTTACTGTTATTGGTGTCCTGCCTAGTTTTCCAGCTGTGTTGTAGAATCTTCTTTGGTAACCATAAACTTTGAATATTTATGCTCTTAAATTTCCCCACTTATTTTCCCTTTATTTATTGAAGTTTCTGTACAACTATTAGCAATATCTTGTCAGTTGTTTTCAGATAGGTCTTCCATAATAAGAAGGTTACTCCTAGAAATTGTAAACTTTTTGTTCTGTAGTCAAATAGATCACCTCTGCTAGAATATCCTTTAGTTAGCTGGAAATAATATATAAAATTATTATTTTATTGGAGTTTTTGGGTATATCACTACTAAAACAATTTTTCCATTAATTCTGACATATTTCAAGTTTATATTTAAGACTTAGAAACTAAATAATAAAAACTATGTTGTATTTATTTTACCATTTATCTCTCTTATTTATGTTTGTTTTATTTCACTATCTTGTTTTTTTGTTTTATTTTAATGTTCTTCCACAATAATGGTAAGTGGTAATAGAAGCAGAATTTTTCTTCTTATTCGGTTTCAACAGCCCTTTTTTTGGGTCTCATTATCATCTTATTGCCAACGATGATGGTCTGTTTACTCAAAATATGGACTTAATCATTAAGTATTCTTCCATTCCTATTTCCTATGAAGTTTAATCAAAAGGATATTAGTGATATCTATTAGGATAATCCTGCCTATTATAATTTTCTTTTGGGGACTACTAGAGGTATAAATATTTACCTACTATTAGGTTATTCATGACTACCTGTATAAATCTCATTTAAGTGAGATGAAATTTTCAGTGTAATTCTGACTTTGGTTTTCTAAGACTTTACTTAGATGTTTACCTTTATTTCAAAAGTGATTTTTGATTACACCATTTCTCCCTAGACAGCAAAGCAATTTTACTGCTTTCCCTACCACCAACCTGACACCCACACACAGGACTCATTTTACTTCCTAGTATTTGCAAACATTACTGAGTTTTGGAATCCTAAACATTTATTCAACTATTTTTATATTATGTATATTCATTTTCAGATTATTTTTGTCATTTCCATCCATTTTTATAATAACATTTACAGTATATTTTATATCTAAATGATTCAACATCAGCATCATTTCTTTGAAATCCTTATAGGCACAAATCTTTGAGCGTTCTTAAAAAGTGTTACATGAGTAGTATATTTTTAAAAATTGTATTTCATTAGTGCATGAATAAAAATTTTTCAGATATTTTTGCCATATCCCACTCTACCTTTGGGGTAGATGGGGAGGGGCAGAGAGAGAATCTTAAGCATGGAGCCTGATGCGGGGCTCAGTCTCACAACACTGAGATCATGACCCGGGCCAAAATTAAGAGTAGACATTTAACCAACTGAACCACCCAAGCGCCCCCTACCTTAATTTTTTTTATCTTGATTTATTTAGTTTTCTTTTGGCATTTAATGTTGGAGAGAAAAATTCTAAGGCAGAAACTATTTTTGTTATTTTGAAGGTAATCTCATTTTGTTTTGTTTCCTACCTGGGTTTTTAAAACATTCTAAACCTATACTCTTAATACAAACAATTTTTCTAAGACTTACCTAGTATGACTCTCTTTTCATTAACTTTGTCAGAATCTGGAAAGTTTTTTTGATCTGCTTTACATGAGGTTTTTAAAGCACCAGAAAGGTTTTCTTTTAAAGTCTTGATTATTCAGAAAAAGGGTCAACATTATTACACTGGTGCCAAGACATGATTTCTGGAGTCAGACTATCTTGGCTTAAATTCTAGCTTGACAATTTACAAGTTCTTCAGCATAGGGTTTTCTGTTTGTTTTTTAAGTAGGGAGGGTAGGGGAAGGGACAGAGGAAGAGGGAGAGACAGAGCCTTAAGCAGGTTCCACGCCCAAGGCACCCTTGCCTCAGTTTTAGATCTGTAAAGTGTTGATGGGAAATGACACTACAAAATCATGGGATTGTTGTGAAGATAACAAAGCAATCTGCATTATATTAAAGAAGAACCTAGCATGTGGTAACTGCTCAATAAATGGTAACTGTTAAAACCACCTCATAATTTCCTTTTCCTCCTTATCCTGGGGACACTTTAAAGGTTCTTCTCTACTGATTTGATCATCTCAAGTCACTAACTTTCTTCAGTAGATTCAATGTGTATTTTACTTAAAATTATGCAATTTTAGTTTTATTGCCATCCTTTCTGATCTCACTTAGATTCCTTTTCATCTCAGCTTGTTGACTTTACATCTCACCTTCTTGCCCTTTTAAGCTTACTTGTTCTTTCCTTGTGACATTATTATCCTATTTCATAACTTTTCAAATTTGATTTAATATGACATTTTCCCTGGATCCTAAAGTTTTAGAGGTGCTCTTTTTCAAGATGATATTTGTTTTCTCTTGCTTTTAATACTGATTTTTTGCAAATCTATATTATTATTGTTTTTAATTCATCAATGTTCTTTCCTTAATAAAGAAAACCATACCTATACCCACTATTTGCTATTTAGTAAGATATGGTGATTTCCTTTGGCTCTGACCATTGCCCACTGATATGTTGGTTTGAAAAACAGTCCCTTATTAAGTGCAGATCCAGAAGGTAGTGTGATTTCTAAAGGAAGCAGCCTAAAATTTAGGATCTAAAAACTGTTCTGATTTTGTGGCTCTACGAAGAATAAGATGTAAAAGGAGAACACTGTAAAAACTACAATTTCAGATATGTACTACTATATTTTCCTGTCCTTTTCCTTAACAAGTACCTTAATTTGGAGAACTATCTGCTAAGATAGGTTATATCATCCCACATCTATATATTTACATGTTGCATAGGTAATGCTAAAGACTTATATTGAATAGAAAATTCAGTACTCTAGTGAGTTCAAAAATCAGTGCCTGTACGGTAATGGGAAAGCTGTCTAGTTTTCAGATTCAAAGGGAACTTGAACCTTTTTACTCTGAACTAGTTAAAAATAATTATTAGTTAATGTCATGCAATGAACCACTCCAAAACAACTAACCTGGTTCACAATTCTATAGGTTGATAATCTAGACCAAGTTCAGTTAGGCAGTCTTACACCAAGGTTCATTTAGGCTACCTTAGACTGCTACTGCTTTGGTTGTTAGATTTGAACAATCTAACATGGCCTCAACCGGGACCACTCATTTCTGTTCCACTCATTTCTGTTCCACGTGTTCCAGTGTTCTTTCATTGTCTAATAGGCTAGCCAGTGCCTATTTATATGATGGTCACTGGTCACAGGACATTCAAGAGAGCAATGCAAGAGTGTAATACCTCTTGAGGCTTAGGCAAAGAACTGGCACCATGTCACTCCTGCTGCATAATATTGGCAAAAGCAAGTCACAAGGACCACTCAGATTCAAGGGTGGAAAAACACATATCACTTTTTTTTTTTAAATTTTATTTAGTTATTTGACAGACAGAGATCACAAGTAGGCAGAGAGGCAGACAGAGAGAGAGGAAGGGAAGCAGGCTCCCCGCTGAGCAGAGAGCCCAATGTGGGGCTAGATCCCAGAACCCTGAGACCATGACCTGAGCTGAAGGCAGAGGCTTAACCCACTGAGCCACCCAGGCGCCCCCACATATCACTTCTTGATGGGAGGAGCTTCTAAGTCACATGGCCAAGGGCAAGGATACAGGAGAGGTTGTAAATTAAGAAAATTTTATAATGAATCTGTCACAGTGGAGAAGTCAAGAAATATTTTCTAACATTTTATTGTGGCAAACAAAACTAATTTGGCAATTTTCTCAGTCCACTTTTGTCATTCCTAGAATTATTGAATTTTTTTTCTCTCAAAATTTAAGCTACAGAGTATTGGTGTTATATTTATTTATTTTTTCTTTATTATCTTAGAAAATTTAGTAGAATGGTTTATGTCAGAGACTGATAACCACATGCCATTTAAGATCACAAAAATGCCAGTAAGAATTTTGTAGAAAACTTATTTCTTCCCATGTATGGATGCTTTTCTACAGAAGTCCCAGTTTTGTTTTTTTTTTCAACAAATTGAAAGCTGGGAAGAAAAGACCAACAATACATTAATAAAACAGCTAAATATAGTCTAGCTAGCTTAAACTTGGGTATATATAACTTGATCACTATTGGTCTTAATTATCTAGAGCCATATGAAGTTTTCGTGACCTGATTCTAAAATGTCTTGATTTTGAACTGAGTTTTTGGGTTCTTCCTGGACCTGAACTTAAAATTTCGATGACTTCTAGACACCTAGAGAATAATTTCTAGAATTTGGTATAGTCTTATCTCCTTTGACAAACTTTTTTTGACCAGGCAGTGATCAGAAATTGAGAATAGAAAAATCAAGGGAAATTTACCAAAGAATATATGTTATTAAAAAAAAAAAAGTACACTGGAGTTAGTCATATCTGAGTACTTCTGATTGCCAGTGTGAATTTTGGCAAGTTAATTAACTTGTTTGACAATGGATTCCACATTTGACAATGCTGTTCTGCAAATTAATGAGATTTGCACATAAAGTACTGAGTACAATGTCTGGATCATAGTAGGTATTCACCAAAAATAACTCTTCTTATTCTAAGTGTTGCCTTGATTGAGACTTCTTGGAGTAAGTATAATTAAATAGTTACAAAATTTTGATAATACCTTCCCCAGCTCTTTTTCCCTACATTCCCCCTTAGTTGGTTTAATCACTCAAACAGTTATGAGAGGAGATAGTTATCCAACCACTCATATTATCAGTTTTCTCAAAATATGTAATGAATAATTAGATAAAGCAAATGGATTTTTAGTTTGTGATGAAAACTTTGCAATAATATGTTCTCTCTGATTCTCTTTTAAAAGTATCAATATGCTTAAAATAATGTGTTCAGGCTCTCCAAGTATGTATGTGCAGCACTGCTATCCCATTGTGGGATATGTAGCTTAAAAGTTTAACCCAAGTAGTAGTACTATTTTTCTTTGTAAATAGTAGGTAAATCTTATAGTGATAGTTTTTACTTGCATCATCTCATTTGATTCTCAAAAATAAAAACTGTACAATAGGCAGAGTGGAAGTTATACTTATTTTTAAGATTAAGCAATAGTGGTTTAGGTGTTGATGTGCACTGCATGACCTTAGGCAACCTCGTAGAACTGTCCTTCTGATTCAATCCTTTGCCCCTTTGCTCTATACCACTCCTTCTTTCTACTTAGAAGAAGTATTAGTACTAGATTAGTACTAATTAGTACTAGATCTGAAAATACGGGGACAAGGCACTGTGTTGTTTTCATCTCTGCATTTTGAGAACCAAGGAAAGACAAGTCTAATAAAAGAATGTTGAGAAGATGGCGGAGAAGTAGCAGGCTGAGACTACTTCAGGTAGCAGGAGATCAGCTAAATAGCTTATCTAAAGATTGCAAACACCTATAAATCCAACGGGAGATTGAAGAGAAGAAGAACAGCAATTCCAGAAACAGAAAATCAACCACTTTCTGCAAGGTAGGACTGGCGGAGAAGTGAATCCAAAGCGACGGGAAGATAGACCGCGGGGGGAGGGGCCGGCTCCCGGCGAGCGGCGGAGCAACGGAGCACAAAATCAGGACTTTTAAAAGTCTGTTCCGCTGAGGGACATCGCTCCAGACACTTAACTGGGGTGAAGCCCGGGCGGGGTCAGCGCGGCCTCAGGTCCCACAGGGTCACAGAAGGATCGGGGGTGTCTGAGTGTCGCAGAGCTTACCGGTATTAGAACAGGGAAGCCAGCTACAGAGACAGAGCCGAGGAGTGACTCTCAGCTTGGGGTTACATTGAACCGGTCACAGGCTCGGTCAGCTTGGAGCGCGGCCAGAGGCTGGGTGACGGGAGTCATTGGGCGCTGTTCTCTAAGGGCGCACTGAGGAGTGGGGCCCCGGGCTCTCGGCTCCTCCGGGCCAGAGACCGGGAGGCCACCATCTTCACTCCCGTCCTCCGGAACTCTACGGAAAGCGCTCAGGGAACAAAAGCTACCGAAAGCAAACCCAGCAAACCCGAGCGGATTACTCAGCCCGGCCCCGGGTAAGGGCGGTGCAACTCCGCCTGGGGCAAAGACGCTTGAGAATCACTACAACAGGCCCCTCCCCCAGAAGATCAACGAGAAACCCAGCCAGGACCAAGTTCACCTACCAAGGAGTGCAGTTTCAATACCAAGGAGAGCAGCAGAATTCCAGAGGAGAAGAAAGCAAAGCATGGAACTCATGGCTTTCTCGCCATGATTCTGTAGCCTTGCAGTTAATTTAATTTTTTTTTCTCTTTTTCAATTTTTTTTTCTCTTCTTCTGCTAAAATTTTTAAACTTTTACCGTTTTCTTTTTTTAACGTTTTTTAAATAGTTTATCTAATATATATATGTATATATATATTTTCCTTTTTATATTTTTTATCGGCTTTCTTTTTTTAATAGTTTCTTTTTTTTTTCTTCTTCTTCTGAACCCCTTTTTATCCCCTTTCTCTCCCTCACGATTTGGGATGTCTTCTGATTTGGCTAAAGCATATTTTCCTGGGGTTGTTGCCACCCTTTTAGTATTTTACTTGCTCCTTCATATACTCTTATCTGGACAAAATGACAAGGCGGAAAAATTCACCACAAAAAAAAGAACAAGAAGCAGTACCAAAGGCTAGGGACCTAATCAATACAGACATTGGTAATATGTCAGATCTAGAGTTCAGAATGAGGATTCTCAAGGTTCTAGCCGGGCTCGAAAAAGGCATGGAGGATATTAGAGAAACCCTCTCGGGAGATATAAAAGCCCTTTCTGGAGAAATAAAAGAACTAAAATCTAACCAAGTGGAAATCAAAAAAGCTATGAATGAGGTGCAATCAAAAATGGAGGCTCTCACTGCTAGGATAAATAAGGCAGAAGAAAGAATTAGCGATATAGAAGACCAAATGACAGAGAATAAAGAAGCTGAGCAAAAGAGGGACAAACAGCTACTGGACCACGAGGGGAAATTCGAGAGATAAGTGACACCATAAGATGAAACAACATTAGAATAATTGGGATTCCAGAAGAAGAGGAAACGGAGAGGGGAGCAGAAGGTATATTGGAGAGAATTATTGGAGAGAATTTCCCCAATATGGCAAAGGGAACAAGCATCAAAATCCAGGAGGTGCAGAGAACCCCCCTCAAAATCAATAAGAATAGGTCCACACCCCGTCACCTAATAGTAAAATTTACAAGTCTTAGTGACAAAGAGAAAATCCTGAAAGCAGCCCGGGAAAAGAAGTCTGTAACATACAATGGTAAAAATATTAGATTGGCAGCAGACTTATCCACAGAGACCTGGCAGGCCAGAAAGAGCTGGCATGATATATTCAGAGCACTAAACGAGAAAAACATGCAGCCAAGAATACTATATCCAGCTAGGCTATCATTGAAAATAGAAGGAGAGATTAAAAGCTTCCAGGACAAACAAAAACTGAAAGAATTTGCAAACACCAAACCGGATCTACAGGAAATATTGAAAGGGGTCCTCTAAGCAAAGAGAGACCCTAAAAGTAGTAGATCAGAAAGAAACAGAGACAATATACAATAACAGTCACCTTACAGGCAATACAATGGCACTAAATTCATATCTCTCAATACTTACCCTGAATGTTAGTGGGCTAAATGCCCCAATCAAAAGACACAGGGTATCAGAATGGATAAAAAAACAAAACCCATCTATATGTTGCCTACAAGAAACTCATCTTAAACCCGAAGACACCTCCAGGTTTAAAGTGAGGGGGTGGAAAAGAATTTACCATGCTAATGGACATCAGAAGAAAGCAGGAGTGGCAATCCTTATAGCAGATCAATTAGATTTTAAGCCAAAGACTATAATAAGAGATGAGGAAGGACACTCTATCATACTCAAAGGAACTGTCCAACAAGAAGATCTAACAATTTTAAATATCTATGCCCCTAACGTGGGAGCAGCCAACTATATAAACCAATTAATAACAAAATCAAAGAAACACATCGACAATAATACAATAATAGTAGGGGATTTTAACACTCCCCTCACTGAAATGGACAGATCATCCAAGCAAAAGATCAACAAGGAAATCAAGGCCTTAAATGACACACTGGACCAGATGGACATCACAGATATATTCAGAACATTTCATCCCAAAGCAACAGAATACACATTCTTCTCTAGTGCACATGGAACATTCTCCAGAATAGATCACATTCTAGGTCCTAAGTCAAGTCTCAACTGGTATCAAAAGATTGGGATCATTCCCTGCATATTTTCAGACCACAATGCTCTGAAGCTAGAACTCAATCACATGAGGAAATTTGGAAAGAACCCAAATACATGGAGACTAAACAGCATCCTTCTAAAGAATGAATGGGTCAATCAGGAAATTAAAGAAGAATTGAAAAAATTTATGGAAACAAATGATAATGAAAACACAACGGTTCAGAATCTGTGGGACACAACAAAGGCAGTGCTGAGAGGAAAATATATAGCGGTACAAGCCTTTCTCAAGAAACAAGAAAGGTCTCAGGTACACAACCTAACCCTACACCTAAAGGAGCTGGAGAAAGAACAAGAAAGAAACCCTAAACCCAGCAGGAGAAGAGAAATCATAAAGATCAGAGCAGAAATCAATGAAATAGAAACCAAAAAAACAATAGAACAAATCAACGAAACTAGGAGCTGGTTCTTTGAAAGAATTAATAAGATTGATAAGCCCCTGGCCAGACTTATCAAAAAGAAAAGAGAAAGGACCCAAATAAATAAAATCATGAATGAAAGAGGAGAGATCACAACGAACACCAAAGAAATACAGACAATTATAAGAACATCCTATGAGCAGCTCTAGGCCAACAAATTTGACAATCTGGAAGAAATGGATGCATTCCTAGAGACATATAAACTACCACAACTGAACCAGTAAGAAATGGAAAGCCTGAACAGACCTATAACCAGTAAGGAGATTGAAACAGTCATCAAAAATCTCCAAACAAACAAAAGCCCAGGGCCAGATGGCTTCCCGGGGGAATTCTACCAAACATTTAAAGAAGAACTAATTCCTATTCTCCTGAAACTGTTACAAAAAATAGAAACGGAAGGAAAACTTCCAAACTCATTTTATGAGGCCAGCATCACCTTGATCCCAAAACCAGACAAAGATCCCATCAAAAAAGAGAACTACAGACCAATATCCTTGATGAACACAGATGCAAAAATTCTCACCAAAATACTAGCCAATAGGATTCAAAAGAACATTAAAAGGATTATTCACCACGACCAAGTGGGATTTATTCCAGGGCTGCAAGGTTGGTTCAACATCCGCAAATCAATGTGATACAACACATTAATAAAAGAAAGAACAAGAATCATATGATACTCTCCACAGATGCTGAAAAAGCATTTGACAAAGTACAGCATCCCTTCCTGATCAAAACTCTTCAAAGTGTAGGGACAGAGGGCACATACCTCAATATTATCAAAGCCATCTATGAAAAACCCACGGCAAATATCATTCTCAATGGAGAAAAACTGAAAGCTTTTCCGCTAAGGTCAGGAACACGGCAGGGATATCCGTTATCACCACTGCTATTCAACATAGTACTAGAAGTCCTAGCCTCAGCAATCAGAGAACAAAAGGAAATTAAAGGCATCCAAATCGGCAAAGAAGAAGTCAAACTATCACTCTTTGCAGATGATATGATACTATATGTAGAAAACCCAAAAGACTCCACTCCAAAACTGCTAGAACTTGTACAGGAATTCAGTAAAGTGTCAGGATATAAAATCAATGCACAGAAATCAGTTGCATTTCTCTACAGCAACAACAAGACAGAAGAAAGAGAAATTAAGGAGTCCATCCCATTTACAATTGCACCCAAAACTATAAGATACCTAGGAATAAACCTAACCATAGAGACTAAGAATCTATACACAGAAAACTATAAAGTACTCATGAAAGAAATTGAGGAAGACACAAAAAATGGAAAAATGTTCCATGCTCCTGGATTGGAAGAATAAATACTGTGAAAATGTCTATGCTACCTAAAGCAATCTACACATTTAATGCAATTCATATCAAAGTACCATCCATTTTTTTCAAAGAAATGGAACAAATAATCCTAAAATTCATATGGAACCAGAAAAGACCTCGAATAGCCAAAGGAATATTGAAAAAGAAAGCCAAAGTTGGTGGCATCACAATTCTGGACTTCAAGCTCTATTACAAAGCTGTCATCATCAAGACAGCATGGTACTGGCACAAAAACACACATAGATCAATGGAACAGAATAGAGAGCCCAGAAATGGACCCTCAACTCTATGGTCAACTCATCTTCGACAAAGCAGGAAAGAATGTCCAATGGAAAAAAGACAGCCTCTTCAATAAATGGTGTTGGGAAAATTGGACAGCCACATGCAGAAAAATGAAATTGGATCATTTCCTTACACCACACACGAAAATAGATTCAAAATGGATGAAGGATCTCAATGTGAGAAAGGAATCCATCAAAATTCTCAAGGAGAACACAGGCAGCAACCTCTTCGACCTCAGCCGCAGCAACATCTTCCTAGGAACATCACCAAAGGCAAGGGAAGCAAGGGCAAAAATGAACTTTTGGGATTTTATCAAGATCAAAAGCTTTTGCACAGCAAAGGAAACAGTTAACAAAACCAAAAGACAACTGACAGAATGGGAGAAGATATTTGCAAATGACATATCAGATAAAGGGCTAGTGTCCAAAATCTATAAAGAACTTAGCAAACTCAACACCCAAAGAACAAATAATCCAATCAAGAAATGGGCAGAGGACATGAACAGACATTTCTGCAAAGAAGACATCCAGATGGCCAACAGACACATGAAAAAGTGCTCCATATCACTCGGCATCAGGGAAATACAAATCAAAACCACCATGAGATATCACCTCACGCCAGTCAGAATGGCTAAAATTAACAAGTCAGGAAATGACAGATGCTGGCGAGGATGCGGAGAAAGGGGAACCCTCCTACACTGTTGGTGGGAATGCAAGCTGGTGCAGCCACTCTGGAAAACAGCATGGAGGTTCCTCAAAATGTTGAAAATAGAACTACCCTCTGACCCTGCAATTGCACTGCTGGGTATTTACCCTAAAGATACAAACGTAGTGATCCGAAGGGGCACGTGCACCCGAATGTTTATAGCAGCAATGTCTACAATAGCCAAACTATGGAAAGAACCTAGATGTCCATCTACAGATGAATGGATAAAGAAGATGTGGTATATATACACAATGGAATACTATGCAGCCATCAAAAGAAATGAAATCTTGCCATTTGCGACGACGTGGATGGAACTAGAGGGTAGCATGCTTAGTGAAATAAGTCAATCGGAGAAAGACAACTATCATATGATCTCCCTGATATGAGGGAGAGGAGGTGCAACATGGGGGGTTGAGGAGGTAGGAGAAGAGTAAATGAAACAAGATGGGATTGGGAGGGAGACAAACCATAAGTGACTCTTAATCTCACAAAAGAAACTGAGGGTTGATGGGGGAGGGGGTTGGGAGAGGGGGTGGGGTTATGGATATTGGGGAGGGTATGTGCTATGGTGAGTGCTGTGAAGTGTGTAAACCTGGCGATTCGCAGACCTGTACCCCTGGGGATAAAAATATATGTTTATAAAGCTGTAAAAAAAAAAAAAAAGAAAGAAAGAAAGAAAGAAAGAAAGAAAGGATGAATACCCAAGTTTTGTAGCAACATGGACGGGACTGGAAGAGATTATGCTGAGTGAAATAAGTCAAGCAGAGAGAGTCAATTATCATATGGTTTCACTTATTTGTGGAGCATAACAAATAGCATGGAGGACAAGGGGAGATGGAGAGGAGAAGGGAGTTGAGGGCAATTGGAAGGGGAGGTGAACCATGAGAGACTATGGACTCTGAAAAACGATCTGAGAATTTTGAAGGGGTGGGGGGTGGGAGGTTGGGGGCACCAGGTGGTGGGTATTGTAGAGGGCACGGATTGCATGGAGCACTGGGTGTGGTGCAAAAATAATGAATACTGTTATGCTGAAAAAATAAAAAAATTAAAAAAAAATAATGTTGAATGGAATAATGATAAGAAATTGCATACTTCTGTAGGAATTGCAAATACCCAATTTTCACGTGTTTATATATTAAAAAGAGAACCAAGAGAGAACAAAGAGTTACAAGGAGTTAATAAAACATTAAGATAATCAGCTTGCATTATCTAATTCAGTTTCTAGAGATTTCTAATTCAGTTTCCAAATTGTAAATTCACAAGACCCAGCTACTAAATATTTAATTAGTTCAATATTGAATTTTTTTTTAATTAAAATATAATTGTGCTTTAGCTTAGTACTGCTACACAGGTAACACTTAAGTAAGTGTCTTAAGTTTGGGTGAGATGTTAGTAAAATATTCCAGAACAAACAAGCGAACAAACAAACACAACTAAGTAAGTAATGTTTTACCAGTCAGCAAAAGTGTAACAAAAATTACATTCCTCAGGGTAGAATTGTCTTCAGTTCAGCGAGTTTACAGTTCCATTATTACAATGCACTTTTTAAAGAGTGTTACTGAACTGATGCTGATTTAAGATCTTACATCCCAATTTTGGCTTAAAAAAAATAAAAAGGCAAGTCAGTTGAGGACAAAATCTGATGAAATATTGAAGTAACACTTCAGTAACATGGAGGTTAGATTTATGGCAACCTCACTCATCTGGAACACAGCTGTAATCAGGGCATTAGCGAGACAGGTCTCTGTGCAGTCACGTCTGTCAGAGAAGTCATCCATATCACTGTAGGGCACATGGGCTAACCTGAGGTTCTTAACCAGGCACTGGGTGTTCAATAAAGCTCATCCAGATTAGATGGAGCACAATAGGCTGACAGCAGCAAAAAAAGATAAAAGTACTATAAAGATAAAATGATAGTAAACAGTGGCCACAAAGCTATCACTATAATTCTTAATGTTTGCAAGAAATTGTTTGCTAATGGGCTGTGTATTCTGTGCAAGAAAGCAAAAAAAAATCAAAATGGTCACACTTTTCATGCTTTTATTATTCATTCTTCAAAATAATTATTTGTAACATGCTCTTGAAGATGCTAAAAATTGAGGTGCTGTTTTATTTCTGTAGCATATTAAATTTTTGAAGAACCTAAAGGTATTTAGTCAAATTAAGGCTTTTTGTATGCACCCATGAAATGTATTTATTATACCTTTTATTTTTTGAGGGGGAATGTTGCATGAAATCAACAAAGGAACATTCAGTGAGTTCTGAAATATTCTATTATAATGACAGCCAGTGTCATATAAGGAAAAATAGTAAAACACCCTGACATAACGAGTACCCTTGGGCTCTATGCCTCTTATTCCTGCTCTGTTATCTCTTTCCCTTCATACCAACTTCTGTCACCCTTATTTCTTCACTTCTCTTCCCCAATCCACGTGTTTTGTCCACCATGGCTATTTTCTTTCCATCATCCTTGCCTGATGCCTCTTCAACAACTATAATTAAGCCCTATTCTTTTCCTCCTAGTATTCGCACTAGATGTGTCCTTAGAGCAAAATAATTTCCATTGAAATTAAAGACTTTCATGAACGAAATACAATAAAACCATGCTGGCATAGAAAGACTATATGGACATCGACAAAAACATCCTGGAACAAAGAAAACCTTCTTAAACCAGTCACTAATCCAGAGCCAAAGGTAAAGAATTAATAAATTTGATTAAATAAAAACTTTAATTTCCATTTCCAATATATATGACAAAAGGAATCAATATAAACAGACCAATAATCAAATAGAAAAATAACCAAAGGTCAGAACACAGTGAAACAGAAAAAGAAATATGAATATCTTACAAACATGAGAAATTGCTCATTCTTACTCATTATTTAATATTTGCAAACTCTGCCATCTGACTGGCAAGATTTAAAAAATCAATTAATTTGAAAGATTGATGGTGAAGTCTTAAACAATCCTGATGTTATATGCTGGTGGTGGGTAAAACTGAACCAGTACCCACTCTTTGGAGTTTAGTTAATTGCCAATATTGAATTTGTATTTAAAAGTACGTATCTTTCCACTTTTAGGAGTTTATTTTACGGATACACTTGTACTTATACACAAATATATAGTGGATGTTTTTGTTGTTGTTGCTGTTGTTGTTTTTAGAGAGAGAGAGAGAAGAATCAGGGGCAGAGGGAGTGGGAGGAGGGACAAAGTGAGAGGGAGAGAATTTTAAACAGGTTCCACACCCAGAGTGGAATCTGATGTGGGGCTCAGTCTCACCACCCTGAGATTATGACCTGAGCCAAAAATCAACAGTTGGACCCTCAACTGACTGACTCACTCAGGTTTCCCTATAGTGGGTGATATTTTAATTGCAGCATTATTTTTTCCTAGCATAAAACTACAACCAACCAACAAATCCATCCTCATGGAAATATAAATATATTATGGAACATTCATAAAATTAAGTGTTACTTGGCTATTAGAAACATAGAAATAGATCTCTATGCAGTGATATAAAAAAGTCTTGGGTAACTTTTATTAAATGTTAACACCAAACAACATGTTTTATTTTCTGTGTCTTACGATACTTGACATTAAAAACATTTCTGGCTGGGGAGAGACTGTACCTCTGGGCTAGCCAATTCTTAGAAATAGCAGAAACTCAGCCAGGAGCATGCATTTGATATGCAAGCTAACTAATCAAGAGCCATACTGCACTATCAGACCTGTGTACCACAGGGTGGCAATATTCCTCTGCCTTAATTATTCCTAAGGCCAAGCGCCAGGCAACTAGAGATCACCCTTATGGCCCAACCCCACAAAAATTAGTCAAACTGGCCAAATCCTAAATAATTTACCCTGTCCTCCCTGGCCCTCCTTGGGAGAATCTCAATAAAGGCAGTGGCCTAAGTTGTTCCTCCACTCCTACTTTCTGCTTCCTGACCAAAACCTGGTGTTCCTCTTGTGACCTGGAGTGAGGAGTCATGCCTCTCATTTCTAGGGAAACTCCAGGTAACATTAAACTTTTCTTTCAATGGCAGTGACCTCTCTGTGTAGTTACTTAGTCACCTTTATAAAATAAGACCCAGAATTTATAAGATTTATAGTACACTCTCATTTAGGGAAAAATAGGTATACATATATGAATGGACAGTTGGACAGCTTCAGGAAGGGTGTATGAGAAAGAATTCTGGAGAATGGGAATAGAAAACTAGGGTGGGAGAAAGAATCACTCTCACTATGTTATCTTTTGACAATGAAAATTTTTTATATGTATTGCTTTCATAATGGTAAAAGAACAATATAAAGAAGACTGGGCTATGTGGGGAACACACTGGACAGGTTGGAATAGAAGAATGAGATCAGTTAGGAAAATTAATAGTGCTCCCAGCAGTGATGATGGTATAGTGATAAGGAAGAAAATGATCAGTAGGAAAATGGATAGGTTAAAAGTATGTATTAGTATAGAATGCATAGCACTTGATAACAGAATTTTGGTGACAAGGAAGAAAGGAATTGAGACTTACTTGAGGGTTCTAATCCAAGCAACTGAATAATTTTTGGAGTTTTATTTATAAAAATGGGGAAAATGTGAGGGGGCAGTGTTACACGAGACACTGAGTTCTACTTTAAGGCTGAGGAGTCTGTATTTGGAGATGTGCTACAGTTTAATTCTTTCTCTTGGGAAAAGAGAGAATTGATAAATGCTCTACCATTGCATCTAACATGGGATACTGACTATAGTCACTGTCAGCTCTTTCCAGAAGATAATTTAGATCTGATACAGCAAAAAAGAAAAGAGAGCACTCTACAGTATTCATAAATCTTCCTCTGGCTGAAAAACATATGTACAGTTTTTAGCATGTGATGTTTCTATTAGAGAACTGGTAATTTCTCTAAGTGCTTTAACAGAGAAAAAAATGTTCTAATTGATTTTTTCCCAGCTTTATTGAAATACGACTGATAGATAAGAATTGTATATATTTAAGGTATAAAACATGATGTTTTGATATATGTATTTATTGTGTTTGTCTTTCATCACTGTTACTCATCTAGGCTATGAAAGGGCAATGGGATCATGGTCAGAAACAGTTTCTCTTCGAAGCAGGTACCAGCTCATTACAGAGCTTGACCAAAGAAACCTCACAGCTTTCCTCATCTAAAAAGGAATGGATTCACATTATAAGGACAATTGAAATAAAAGAAAATACTATAAGATTTATTATTTCATAGAATAAAACAAAAGTAGAAAATAAAGGGAACGTGTTGAAAAATCTTAGCCTGGACTGATTGACACCACTTCACTGTCCTAAAGGGAACCAATTACTTTTTTAGGACCTGGAAGGGAAAGACTAGTCATCCCTAACCTTTGCAAGATAACTAAAACCAAGCTACCAACTAATCAAAGAAACAAACAAGAACAAGGAATTCCAGGGACTGTCCTAATTTTGATTTTATTCCTGTTGATTATAAACATCCAAGTACAGATGTCAAGTTAGCTAATGGGTGTATGTAAGATGTCAAATGAGATATACATTTGTTGTCAGTCAACAGATTCTTTTTATGGCACCACTTTTCTTTTTTTAATCGTGTGTGTGTGTGTGTGTGTGTGTGTATTATTTATTTGTTTATATATTTATTTATTTATTTATTGAGAGAGAGAGAGAGAGCATGTGTGGGAGGGGGCAAGGGACAGAGAGAGGGCAAGACAGAATCTTAAGCAGGCTCCACCCTCAGCCTGGAGCTCTATGTTGGGCTTGATCCCAGGACTCTGAGATCATAACTTGAGACAAAATCAAGAGTAGGATGCTTAACTGACTGAGCCATTCAGCTGTCCCACCACTTCATTTGTCTTAGTTGTTGACTCTATTTCTTGATATCTTAAATTCTGAAATTGCATTGTTTTTCTCTTTACATTTCATGATTACTTCTAATAGATCTGTTATATTTTCATATTTTTAACATTATCAAATATTAATTCACTTAAAAGTACACATATATGTAAGATTTAACCAAGTTATTATTATTTTTAAAAGATTTTATTTATTTGTTTGACAGAGAGAGACTTGGCGAGAGAGGGAACATAAGCAGAGGAATGAGAGAGGGAGAAGCAGACTTCCTGCTGAGCTGGGAGCCCGATGTGGGGCTCGATCCCAGGACCCTGGGATCATGACCTGAGTCAAAGGCAGACACTTAAACACCTGAGCCACCCAGGTACCCCTAGATTTAATTAAGTTATTAACAGTGTTTCTCTTCAAGATATGTTACAACAAACATGTCTTGATTTTGTAATGAAAAATAGAAACAATTTCCATTAAAAACTGTTATAATCCTTTACAATGGTTTAAAATAAAATGTACTTTATCAAATAACATTAACTTACTTTGAGTAAAATTATTCTGAGGCAGTGAATGTAAATGAGCATCCTTATTTATCTAGTTTATTGGACAAACAGTGATTAAATAACACCATATACAGCCTTCCTATTTATTATAGTTTCTGGGTTAGATATAGCTTTACACTTTTATTTTGAATTTGACCATTTCTAAAGAGAATGATAGTGTTTTTTACATGCAGTCTCCCATGGGTTACTATGTGTTCGGTTCACTGCAGCAAAGAGAGTATGTTTTCCTTTTAGTGTTTTTGTGAGTTCTATTCAAGAAAGTGGCTTGGACATGTAGTTAATCATGTATATACTCAGAACTTCCTGAAACACAGGACCAGTCTTTATACTAGGTGAGGAAGAGATAATGGCAAAGATGGAGGCAATTTTTGCCCTTGCAGACTTACAGTTGCAGATTTATTCAGAGTATTGAGAGGTAAGAGGTAGGATATATGACTAATCCATCTGCCTAACACAAAAATAAAAAGTGCAAATAAATGAATTGTATAAGTGACCATATAACAGACTACTAGAATTTAATGAAGATGAAGCAGATTTACATAATAACTAAGATATATTATTGAAAAACTAAGTGGCAGCATAGTAAGGTATTATATTACTTATAATAACTGATAAAGAATATAGTTGTGTACCCATATGCAATATATATTTAAATTTTAGAGGACAATAATAAAATGGTGAGCCCACAAATGATTTAACAAACAGAACATCTGCAGCAGTGGTTTCCCTTCTGCCTTCCCTCAGTTCCAGTCCCCTGTCTCATACCCCTCCACACAAAATTACTTACCTACCATGATAAATGGAAGTGATGAAAAGTTTAAGATTTCCAACTGTTGACTATGTGTCTGTTTTTACATGTTGCTCATCAGGTTCCTCCTACAACCAGTTTGCTAAGTCTCTTTATCATAGTTAGATGTTTAATTTTACTGAATGTCTTTAGTACCTATTGAGGTGATCACACACATTAAGTTTTAATTTTTAATTCCTTTGCCTTATTCCATTTATTTTTCATAAAAGCCACATTTCCTTTAACTTCCTTGTAGGTTAGTTCAAAGTAGTTATCTGGGATTTTATCTTTTTTGTATTTATCTTGTGGTTTTCCCTCTCTTTTTTCTAAAGTTCTCCTTAAGTGACTTTATATTTTCTTTGATTTCCCCCCCCATAGAGTTTTATATAGGCTTGTATAGATTTTATTTATTTTTATTTATTTATCTTGTAATGTCCTGGTTTTATAAATTCTCCTTTCCTCAAGTTATGTGGGCATATATTAATTAAAGCCCTTTTCTTTTTCATGGGTGTTGTTAAGTTCTTTTCTTAAATACTGAAAGTATATATAGATATTAAATTATATTCTCAGTACATTTTTCAGTTAACAATCTAGTTGGGCTGGGCTATGGTCACTGGCCTTTGCAGCTGGGAAACTATTTGTATGTCCTTTATTTTTGTTGAAAGCAACAAAAACATAAACAATTAAAAGAAAAAAAAGCCTTTTCATAATAGGAAAGTAAAATTCAGACAGTAATTCATTTCTTCTCTTCCAATTACAACCATGTTCATATAATGACAACTTGTTAAACCTTAAAGTCTTTGGGGCTTTTGGTAGGGTCAGAATATTTCCATTTATGAAGACACTTTGTTGCCATTTGACTTGGTTTCAGGCATTAGTTGCCAGCAGATTCCTCTCTGTGATTCTCACAATGTACTCCTGCTTCCAGACATTATCCCTCCAGGTCACATTTCCACTCAGTCCAGTGACTTACAATAAATGTGTATGAGAAAACGGTTCACCTGCTTAAAGGACTGCTTACAAATATTAACTGCTAGGAGTATATGATCTGGCCTTGCTTATTCACTCTGTTCCACTCCCTGCTTCATTTACTATATACCCTAGTCTTCATTCTGAACTTCAAATTCACCAAATTTGATCACATCAAGACTCTTGTACAAGCTTTTTTCTCACTTGGGAAAGGAATAAATATCCTTCTTTTTTAAAAAAAATAAAATTCTAGTTTAAAGGAAAACAATGCTGATCATTCTGTATAAAGTCGATTGTACACTATATAGAGAGCTAATGAGAACAAGAACCTATTCATATCCATGGGGCTATATCTAGCTATATATCCTGCTATATCCATGGGACTGAGTGTAGTGACTGCCATTGTAGGTGCTCAATCCTTATTTATTAACAAAATAAGTGAAGAAATGGTTGAATAAATACATGTCTAATTGAGAATACTTGATACTTGGAAGGTGAGACAAGAGGGCAAATAAGAGTAGTGAAGATAAGAGCACCTGGGTGGCTCAGTTGGTTGAGCGTCTGCCTTTGGCTCAGGTGATGATTCCAGAGTCCTGGGATCAAACCCCGAGTGGGGCTCTCTGCTCCGCTCCCTCTCCCTCTGCCCCTGCCTACTTGTGTGCGGTCTCTCTCTCTCTGTCAAATAAATAAATAAAAACTTTAAAAAAAAGAGTAGTGAAGATAATCTCTGCTACTTTCCTCCAGTTTTGCTTCCTCAGCCTTAGCCACTTGTTGATCTTGCAGAACATCCCATCAAGCATTCATCAACTCTCTGGCAACCTGGTCACACTATAAGCTTTGCCCCTCCAAATTGGTTGCTAGAAATGGGATTTTCCATAATTCATTTATTTCCCTCAGTTCCACATTTATCTTGGGAAAAGTAGAAATATATGTCATCAGGAAGCATTCTCTTTTAGTTTAATTCAAATTACATGAAATACATTATATTTTTTGATACAAGTAGTATGCAATTGGTGCTCATCCATATTTTAAGTTCTGATGGGATTTTCTTTTTAACATGTTGCTTATTTATGTTTAAGTTTTTAAATGTCTGGATGGTGGGATGTGCATAAGTCTACACTTGAAGACATCTAGACCTGGACATTTTCATTTGGTTGCAAGAAACATTCAATCTCTATTCTAGATTGTCTACAGTTTGATAGAGTCAGCCACAAACACACATTTATCTTTCTTTTGAAACTTATTACTTTAACAGATACACTTCAACTGCACTACTGTTAATTTGTAATGAACTGTAGTTTCTTATCTTCCTAATACAACACTGCCCTTGAAAATGCCTTTATACTCTTGGAATAATCAAGATAAAGATATTTTTCTTTCCTTCTGAATATTTTACAGTTAGCTCTGGTCCTTAGATACACCTTGAACTTGTTTTGTGTTGATTTTGTGGTTGATAGGTAACAACAAATCTTCTGCCTGTTAAACTAAGTGCTAAGCTTCTAAAAATACTTAACTAGTAAGCATTCAACCAATATAATTTTGTACCCTTGAAAGACTTCCTATAATTAGATATAGGTTCACTATATTCTTGGAAAGGCATCCTCACCCTTTACCATTTCCTTGCATAAATGAATTACAAATTAGAATTTCTGTTATTACCATTTTACTCTGCCCATTATTCCAATTTCACCACAAAAATCAGTTCTATCACAGTTCAAACATAATCTATACAAAAAAATTTCCCTTAATTCAACCTAAATCATGTAATTATTTTTAATTATTAAATAAGTACTGAAGCAGTAAGGGGAATTGCTATTCTGGACTTAAATTGGAGCCATGAAGAGTTCACTGAATGAGAAGTTATGAAAATATTCAGAGAGGCTGAACAGGCATATTATCAGCCTATTAATATAAGTTAAAAAAGCGCAGATTTCAAAAAGTTCAGCTATGATTAAAGTGTATGTGTCATTATGTGCAAGATTTGGAGACCTGAAACACTAAAACAAGATAGGTTCCTGAGGTATGATACTTCCTTATCATAGAAGATAGGAAGACATATACTCTTAAATAATAATAATAGAGTTTTATTGTCAAAACCTAGATCTGGCCTCAATAGCCTAGGTTTGGTACTTTTATTGTCATAAGAATGGAACGATTTTAATTATTTTAAAATTAGAAATTAATTTTGAAACTAGTCTCCAAAATGTCAAACAATTCCATAAATCAAGTAAAAAATGATATTTATGAAAATATATGACAGCTAATTTACTGAGGTAGTTTTTTTCAGTATTTATAAATAGAAACAATATATCCACTGTAGCATTTTTGAGGTATTTCTATGACCAGGGTTGGCACCTATTAATACCTGCCATATGAACACTATGAGGTTTATCTTGTTTGCACATAAAGCATCGAGGACTTAATTTATTTACTGAACTGAACGCGAATTCTCTTGTAGTGCCTGTCCCCCAAATAAAAATCGCAGGATTTTCAGCAATAGCTTTATGGAACACCCTACTTTCCCAGGAGTGTTAAACACATGGCCATCAATATACTTTCAGTGTCATAGAAACGAATATAAAGAGGGATCCCTAAACGGCCTGACAACCTTGTTTCAAATGATTCCAATGAAAAAAATTAATTTTTACAAAGAACTAATATGTACACTAATGTCACATAAACCTCTAAGACAAAAAAAAAAAAACCAGAAAGAGCTGAGATTTATTAACTATTAATAGTGTAAAAGGATTTATTCTACATATAGAGAAAGAAGTAAGGGGTGGGAGGGCTAGCTCTAGTGAGTGGGTAGATGAGGTAACAGTAATGGACTCCAGAAAGAAAATATAATTATACAACATCTACCTTTCAAGGAGAATGATTTGCAAATGAAAGTTTATTCCATACACCATAAAGCAGAATTAAAGTGCCAGTCAAATATACCTCCAGGTACCGAAACAACTTGCAAATAAAAATGTATAAATACTTGAATAATCATGGAGCAGGGGAAACAAAAGTGCTTGGATTACCGCAAACATTCTAATGCAATCTCAGACTGAATTCTGAGCAAATAGCATCCATTTTAACTCATATTTTTCAGACCACATTTGAACAAGTTTCGTTCTGGGGCCAGAGCTAAATAATAAATGATGAACTACAGCAGTCCAGAGAATGATAAAGGATAGAACATTGAAAAATCATACTACATGAGCATCGGAACTACTAAAACCTGGCTTGAAAATACTTAGTACAGGCTTAATTATCCTTAAGAAATTGAAAGGTTGGTATGTAGAAAACAATTACACTAAATCAGAGAAGATGTAGTTGGAGATTTCAGCATTACAGCATTATAACTCTTAGAGCATTTGAAAAATGTAATTGGCTGCCTTATGAGGTAGTAAAATCCACATCAAATCTTTAAGCAGAGCCTGGATGACCACCTGTCAAAGGTACTTCAGAGAGCAGCTCTGAATTAGGTGGAATGTTTAGCTATACATCTGCTAAGTACTTCACCAATTTATGAATTCCATTTGCAGTGTATTACACTTGTAAGTGCATACATTTGTATGGTGTTACACTTGAAATATGACCAATATCATATATTAGTAATATGTCTTTCAATCAAATGTTTTTAAAAAGCTTTTTAGCAATGAAATTCTTTATTCTTATTTGAAAAAGGGTACTTTACAAGACCTGAGATATGTGACAATTATTAGTCTGCCTTTTAATTTTATGTAAAACAACAGAATGCAGAAGTTTTAGATTTTGGAAGAACCTCTTCATTTAATAAGAACCCTCTTTAAGTCTAACCCAAGGAAAACAATGAAATCGTTTGTTTCCTGTAACTTAGAAAACAAAAAATATACATCATTAAAACATTTCACTGCTTAAAAGTTCAAATTAGTCTTGACAATCTGCATACCCAAATGTTATGCCCTGATAGCTTTTTTAAAAATTATTTTTAATAATGCCCTGCTTTTCAATATGTCAGAAGGTTTAAATAAAGCTTGCCAAAATCTTTTCATAATGTCTTAAATATCACAAAAACAATTTCCTAACAATCTATTGCCATCTTCTAAACCTATATGCTTGCTTTTTAATATTCCAATTAATTATGCTTAATATTTGTTTTTGCTTTTAGTAAAATCATAAATTAATAAATAAGCAACACTACCAGTACCTTCACATACTTATATTAGTTTTTGCTTTTAAAAATACTCTACATAGGAAGGAACATTAATGACCTGAGATGATTTTATGAAAAAAGCTGCTGGTTTTGCTCTGCAAGAATTTTTGTGATATATATACACACTGCTGGTACCCATGGGGAAAAGATAGCATTTTAACAGAAGCATGAAGTTTATATACCAGCCTGAAGCCAAAACAAATAGGTATCTTTTTTTTTTCCCTTAACAGAAAATTTACAGTCAGAGTTGAGGGGGAAAGGCCACATACATGAACATTACCAAATTTCTATTTACTACAGTTACCTCCCATGGTCCACTAGAGACCTCTTTCTGCCTGTAAGAGAAGAAAGAAAATGAGAGCTTGCTGCCTTAGGGAAGATAGCAGAGACATGGCTCCCTGCAACAGTTTCTATAGCTTGGGGAGTATCTAACTTCCAGGTACATGGTACTGTACTTATAAGCAGGACCAGGAAGGATGAGCGGCTGTTTATTTTCCCAATGAGTAATTACTCCTTAGGAATGAATAATTCTGAAGAAGTATTCTTGTTCTTTACTACTATTCAAACTACTCTCTCCTACCCCAGCTGAGAAGGGACATGTTGTTTCTCTTATCCTTTGTGCTTTTCATCTCTTTGTCTTTCTTCTCTTCATTCTTGCCTTCTCTACAATCTAGGTGGCTTGGTATTCCTACAGTAAGGTCTATAGACTCCCATACTTTGGAATATAGTTCATGTTTTACAACTGTTTCAAATTAAAGAATTGAAGCTATTTGGGCCTAGATTTAACCACTTATGTGCTTTGATTCTTTATTTCTTCGGGGCTCTAGAAACTAGGGCATGATCCACTGGAGACAGCAGTAGGCAGAAAAAGAAAAGATTTACAACTTTCCCCAATTATTACATTCTTGTAGCTTCTATGAGTTATACAAATCACATTGCTTTTCTCTCACTTGTCAAAACTTTAGTTTATTCTAAGTGATGTACCTGTTGGTAGAAATGTTGTGAAGGTTTGTTCTTAAACAGTGAAAAGCACTCAAGAAATTAGGAAGATATATATCATTATTGATATCAATGAATATACTATTGAGTGCAAGATGGGCATTAGATTTTTAGTTAGTGATTATCCTGTGAACAAACACACTGCTTTGGTTTTATTGGAACCAGACTGTATGACCACAGGCGAGTGGCTTATCTTCACCCAGATGAGGAAATGAGCACGTTGGTCTAGATGATCTCTGATGTATTTTCTATCTTAGTAATTCTATTATCCTTATGACTTCTGGAATAGGCTATATATATTTGTAATATATTATAAGTACTGTAATAGTGTTAAAGAATATTTAAGTCAACTTTTAGATGTGTAACTTTATTCATAATTGGGAAAGAAGAAAATCCTCAATAACATGCTTACAGGAAAAACTCTGTGTGAGTTCATACAGACAGTCCTATTTGTACACAACACTGGCAAAACAAATTTATAAAAAATAAAATCTTAACAACTATAAATATGATTCTCTAGTTATCACTGCATCATTCTCTAGATTACAGGAAACAAAGCCTATGGACCGAACATTAATCACTGCTTCTGAAGTTGTAATCAAATCAAACACCCAGAAAATGTTAATTGGTAAAGCTATCTAGCTCTAGGGGGCACTGCTGTACCGTGCATCATGTCTGGTTTATTGACAAAGGCTTAAGCAAGATTTCATTAAGAAGTTCTGCAGGTTTCAGATACAGAAAAAGCACATAAACTATTTATAATCAATTTAAACTTTGAGAAAATTAGGTAACTGTGTAAAATATTTATATGCAGTTTTTGGAAATGAATGTTTCTTTTGTTGGTAAGAATATCTGTCTTTCTGCAGCAACTAACTATGCTTGTGGATAGGAGTGTTTTATTAACTTTTACTGTCAAGGTCTCATGAAGGGCAATATATGTTACTGTTATAAAATTACTGAAAGCATTCTGCCTTAAAATTCAAAATATAAACAAAAATGGCACAGTTGGTTCCCGGACACTATGATCTTTTAATTGGCTCTGCCATTGCTATATTGAGTTAATCTCTAATCAGAAGGCTCTGTAAAATTATGTAAACTCTATGACTTAAGGCATCTTTTAAAAATAAAGAACCTCAAAAACAGTGACAGTTCAAAATAATCCCAAATGTAAGTAACTACATTTATATTATTAAACTATGGGAAGTTAGGACTGTCAAGGTTAGAGTCAAATACAAAAGACAAGATCAGCCATTTTATAGATTTTATAACATATTTTGAAATTTATCTTGAGAAATGAATTTTATCATTTAAACTATTATATATGGATAATGAATACTTAAAATCTGTAAATTATATGAGAGCCCAAATCAGGATATGCAAGTATTTATATTGAAGGGTAACAAAATTTTAAAACTTATATGCAAGTTTAAGCTCAACTCTCACTCACTGTTAAAGCATTAAGAAAAGTTAATTTGACATTTTCAATCCAAACAGAGGTGACGTGCAATAGGCAAAAATCTTTTAAGTTAAAATTGGAATTCTATTTAGACTAATGTAACATCTGGTCATTATCTAGTCCATGGATAGATCGTAAAAGGAATAATGCACAACCATATGAATAATACAGATTTTTCCCATTAATCAGTGTGCATATATGGCATGATTGTCAATTTAGACTATTTAACAGCAATTCAGAATAAGGAAGGATGGGGCACCTGGGTGGCTCAGTGGGTTAAGCCTCTGCCTTCAGCTCAGGTCATGATCTCAGGATCCTGAGATCGAGCCCCACATCAGGCTCTCTGCTCAGCAGGGAGTCTGCTTCCTCCTCTCTCTCTGCCTGCCTCTCTGCCTACTTGTGATCTCTCTCTCTCTGTCAAACAAATAAATAAAATTTAAAAAAAAGGAATAAGGAAGGATTCAGGGGGTCAATATAGAAGACTGTGTGAGGATTTTGGATCACAATCCTGACCTAAGGCACTGACCTTGAATATGATATAGAGAGGACATTTTTGAGACATATTTAGGAAATACAGTTGATGGTGCTTACTGACTGCATAAAAGGACAGGGGATGAGGAAATGGATTGAGTGTGATTGTATACGATGATGGAAGTATTAACTAAGGGGCATATTTCTATCCTGATATCTGGGTTGGCACACAAAGTACTTCTAAAAATCAGTACAATGTAATATGAAATAAATGAGCCCATCATATACACTGCCTCATTCAATTTATTTCAATTATCCAATGGATGGATAACTTGAGATTGGGACTGTCCACCTACATATATCAACTTGGAAAGTAATAAGCTAAAAATCATTAGCTAAGAATATTTTGGTACAGGGTTTTAAAGATACTCAAGCAGCAATTCTGCAATGGCCTCTCTTTTCCATGCCTGATGCTTCCAAATTAGAGGAAATCTTTTGTATATTCTCACAGAAGCCCAACAGTTAAAGAAAGTGAAGAAAAAGCCCTAGTGAAATATAATAAAATCATTTTACATTTATTAGCACTAATTTAAAAACTGACCTATAACCAACTTAGAATCAATTTCTAGATTTGTGAGTGAATGTGCCTATAGATGACTCCAGCTGCTGACCTTCAAGTTTTCCTTTCTAAATATTGTGAGGCGGAATGAGCTCCTCCAGTTGTATTCTGTTGTTATTTCTGACCCACACAATTCTTAAAAATAGTAATGACTGTTTCACACCAGCATGTCTTGGGGGTAAACTGAGCCATACTAACTGGAACACCACCTGAGGTCAAGACTCATCATCTTATTCCTGAATTACTAAGAAAACTTTCTTTCAATCCACTCAATTACCATTCGATCCATCAGCAAGTCTGTTGCTTCTACATTTTTCAAAAACTTCACAAATCCACGGATTTTTCACCATCACCATGGTGACCAAAATACCTTCCCTAATTTCACTCTCATTTTATAGTCTGGTTACCACACAGTAGCCAGAATCACATACATTTATATGTTTATATATATATACATATGTTTATATGTACATATGTATAAAATCATGACTCTTTACTGTTCAAGACTCTATTTTCCAGTCACTTAAAGAAATTTGAAGTCTTTAACAGAGACTATCAATTCCCTAGGAAACCACCTGATCTAATATTTATCACACATTTTATTGTCTACTTCTTCTCCAGTGACAGTTTTTATATTACTGGAATATACCAACTTCATTCTTACTTAAGGACTTCATGCTAGCTGGTTTCTTTGTCTGAGATGTAACTACCAAAATATTTTCTTGGCTAGATCCCTCATTTGTTTCATGTGTTTTCTCAAGCACTTCCTCTTCAGAGATGTCTTTCTTACCCTAACTAAACTAATTAGATAGGCAAAGGAAGAATCAATAATCTGTGATTCTTTATTTCACCTTTTATATATAATTTGTCTCCAACAGTTAGGCCTTCTAAGTATTCAGTTATTAGTTCATTGCTCATCTTCTCTACTAGAATATTAGTTATGTGGTGTGATTCATTTAATTCGCATTAAATGAATGTGAATTCATTTATTTCACAATGTATTCCCAGAGCCTGGAACACAACCTGACACATAGTGAGTGCTCTGGTATATTTACAAAATGAATGGACAAATGAATAAATGAATGATGAATCTGCCTAGGGAAAAGAAACCCAAAGTTTGTTATCTCTAGTCTATTAGAAGGAGCTCACAAGCTGGAATGAAATTCTAGTTCTACCATCTAGCAGCTGTATGCTTTTTTTTGGATATGCTTCTAAACCTGTCTTACCTCACTTTTCTCATCTGTTAGGATGGACAGATAATAATGTTCCACATACATTACTTCAATGCAAAAAAAGTAGTGCTCTGTTAGCAATATAGTGGGATTTGAACAAATGCGACTTTCCTTTCCCAGTTAGATTCATAGCCTATACATCCCAGTTAAACCTGGCTACATCTCAGATGTCTTACCTCTACAACTGCCCTAACTCAAACCCTGGAGTATTGGAAGATGACTAAGGAAAACATTACAGGCCTTGTCAGAAAGCATGAATATTATCCTAAAGTAAAGAAGTTGAAGGAGTTTAAACTTTAAATGCTGAAAGATTTTAACACATTTCAAAAAGGAGAAATGATACAGTTAACACAAAGGTTCCTGATTTTCATTTTGTATTAATTTTCTGCACTGGAAATGTTTCTCCTGGAGTCAACAGAGTATTAGTCATATGTAAATATACTTTGCATCAGAGAACAGATACCAATAGTGATAGTCATTTAACCATGGTTAAATGTGACAAAGGCAGTGATGTTAAAACTGGAACCACTTTTAGTTACCCTGCTTTGCCTTAATATTGAGGAATCTTCAAAATAGAATAATGTGTTATATATGAATAAGGCATTTTTGAAATGAAAATAGATTCTTAAATCCTCTTTTCCATCACACTGTCGAGGCAGGTTTTCTTTAACATGCTGTAAGATTTGAGGTATATAAGTATAAAAGAACATGTAATATTTTTATTATTTCCACTTTATTATTTTGGGAATAAGATTAAATATGTGTATCATTTTACCTTTTTTTTTTTTTAAAGTAAGCTCAACACCCAAAAGGTGGCTTGAATTCACAACTCTAAGATCAAGAGTCACATGCCCTGCCCACTGAGTCAGCCAGGCACCCTTCACTTGACATTACTAGTACTTTCATATTTATATGGCCCAACCTTGATTAAATATTTCCATCAGTTTATGTTTAGTTAATGATTTCTCTTTTTATATGTTTAGAATATTCTTTATTTTTCTAATTTTCTATACTTTATATTAATACTATTTGATACAAAATGGGAGTCTTTCCAATGCAAAACATAGAAATATTAGAAGACTGGTAAGATATGAAGAGCTTATAGAGAAAACGAGGCCTTAAACTTTGTTTTCATGTTTAAGTAATTAAAAAAACAAAAGCTAGTGTCAAAGCTCAGCGATCTAATAGAAGTTAAAACTATGTACATGAAAAGTGACACTGGAAAGCCAGACATTTTAAAATTCTTATTTGCCTTAATTAAACCACTGCCTTTAGCTACTCCTCCAATGACAGCCAAAAAAGGACTATGCAACTGTTCTCTAATATCAGTCATAAAATAATCCATGTACCATTCAGAAATATTTGTTCAGAAACATGTTCATGTGATATGCTTATATATATTTCCTTATTTTCATATAAATAAAGCTTTTACAAAATATTAAAACTATGCTATATTTAATGCTTGGAATTTTAGCATTTAAAACTTTTAGCAATAATTACTAGAATGTGAAAATGAATGTGATAGATATACATGGTATAATGACAAGGACTGAATGTTGTATATTCTTTTTTTTTTTTAAAGATTTCATTTATTTATTTGACAGAGATCACAAGTAGGCAGAGAAGCAGGTAGGGGCGGAGGGGAAGCAGGGTCCCTGCTGAGCAGAGAGCCTGATGCGGGCTCGATCCCAGGATCCTGGGATCATGACCGAAGGCAGAGGCTTTAACCCACTGAGCCACCCAGGTGCCCCTGAATGTTGTATATTCTTATTAATATTCTTAGTAATTAATGTAATAGGTAAAATTAAATCATATTTCAGTATAGCTAGTATGTCATCCGAATAGCTAGCAAGAGGATAGGTAATAAGAGGATTACCTTCGGAAATTCCATTATGTGCAGTGTTAGCAAAAGAGCAACGTGGAGTGACTGGCCCTTTTTGGATGTCATGAAACAATATGGCTACTAGCAGTGCACATAAATCTTCAAAATGTTAACTTCTGTATCTTGAGTGGAAATCTGACATAATTTTAAATAGAACATGATAATCTTGAATATCCCCCATATCTTAAAAAATGAATCTCAGTGTTAACAATAGATTTGAAAGATACCATTTTATCACAGTTGGGTTTATAGTGAACTTTTGGAATCTTCACTGCAGGTATGAAGTAATAGTACTGAAAAGTCCCACAGAGTCAGTGGTCACACATGGGAAGCTCGGCACTGAGTCCTAAATACTCAGCAGGAGCTTTAATCCATATTTTTGAGGAACTGAATGAATGAGTGAACTGATCTGTCCCTAAATAAGATGGATGAAGTATAAAGCATTCTTGGTAAACCAAACACTCGTAAAGAACATTATGTCACTGATATATGAAATTCTGTTCCAGGAAGATCTATGACAGTTGAAGACCTTCCAAAGGGCCATCTTTTTCAGGTGCTTCCTAGACTGACAACTGTAAAAAGAAGTAGATGGTACTCAGATCTTTGCATTTGGGCCACTGCTCTTCTCACTCTGCAAATTTTCTTGGGATATCTTTATTCAGCTTTACGGTTTTACTTGTTATTTTTGTATTTATTATTCCCAAACTTACATTTTTAATTCATATTATCCTAAGTGACAGACTACATTTATAAGTCTGTCTGCTATATAAGTCTATCTGCTTTTGACTACATAGGAAGTCAAAAGTTTATTCACAAAAGAGTTCAAATTCTCCATGTCCCAAATGGAAATTTTTGTGTTACTATTTTTTTTTAAAGATTTTTATTTATTTGACAGATCAGGCACAGAGGCAGGCAGAGAGAGAGAGGAGGAGGAGGCAGGCTCCCTGCTGAGCAGAGAGCCCGATGCGGGGCTCGATCCCAGGACCCTGGGATCATGACCTGAGCCGAAGGCAGAGGCTTTAACCACTGAGCCACCCAGGCGCCCCTGTGTTACTATTTATATCAGACATTCATATGTATGAATTTAAGATCCTTTTATCTTCGCCTGCTTCTAGGTGAGTGACCTGGGTTACTCCTTTCAACCCTAGACTCTGCTGAACAAATCCTTCCCCCTTCCTTCCCTGGAAAGACTGCCATAAGAGGCAGCCATTTATATGACCTCTAGGAGAGGCTAGTGAGACTGAACCATCAGTCTGATTTATCGCCAAGTAGTATCCAGCTTGCTAACACATCCATTTTTAAGCCTTACTTCACTCTCCTTTTTCCCTCTCCTGTGATCCTGGGAATTGCATTCTTTAAAAAAGTAATAGCACATGAAGAATCCAGGCTGAAACACCAGCAAAATTTGCTTCTCTGTTGGTGATAGCTGCCGATGTTATCCACTTTTACCCTTATACTTCATCAAAAATCCTAGGACTCATTCTTGTCTTGTATTCTTCCTTAATCTGTTTGAAACTCAGTAGCTAAATCTGGTCATCATTCCTTCTAAATAACATGCATCCATCCTCTCTATTTCTGCCAACACTGACTTGTTTTAGGTACCCATTTTTTCTTGGATATTGAAATATCCTATCTGTTCTCCCTAATTCCAGTTTTACGTCTTCATTTTTAGATTCCAATTTTTAAGGAGTGATTGCTGATCCATCCAAATGCCAATCTTACCATGCTCCTGATTCTCAGCACCTCCAAGCTTTTTAATACACCAAACTATCATTATCTGACCTGAGCTTACATTTTGAGGCTTAGATCTCATACTTCCTGACTTGCATTTTATGCTCCAGCAAGCCAATAATGGCATTTAAAAACAAAACAAAACAAAATAAAACAAATCTCTCTTTATCTAGAATACTTTCCCAATTCTTTTTCCCTACTCTCAATTTACTCTTACCAAGTCCAAGCATTTCTTCTTTTATAAATTATATCTACCCCTTCCCAAACTGAGATAGGTGACTTTCTTTCATGTAACCTAAATTCCATTATACACTTATATATCCTTTAGAAAAGTGACTCTTGTTTTATTTTGTTGTACCTCAACACACTGGTAGAATATGATATTCATCCACCAATTTTTCACTATGGCAAAGATTCTTATGGCAGTGGAAGCCTCTATCTCTCCCCAATATTTGAAGGTATTTCAGACTGTAGAGGGAAACCAGGTAAATTTTTTTGATTCTGTTATGCTTGCTATGTGTTAGATTTGGGTATTTTCCCTCTTTCCACTCCCAGCCCCATCCTTTGAAACTGCACCTTTGAAAATGGTCTGTTTTGTACATCTTTCTATCTCAATACCTAAAAAAGAACAAAATCATCAGTTTAGAGGTCAATAATATTTAATGAATGAATATTGAAAGGATAAACCTTGGGCACATCTGAGGTCAGATCCAGCTGGGGCCAAAAGTATTCTCAGAAACCTGACTTTTAATTTATATCGTTTCTGAGTAAGGACACAGGATTATCTGGGGCTACCAATTATATATACCCGGTGAGTAGGCAGCAACACTACCAAAGTCTGCAAAAAAATTGACAGAGGCTTGATAATGGTAATCAAAATGTTTCTTGAATGACCTGGGAAGACTGTCTAGCATACCAAGCAGTACCTGTTGTAGCTGAATACCTTCTTTGGAATTGAGGACCTGGGAAGATGTCTCTGAATAGGATTGAGCCCAGCATAGGTGACTGTGTGCTACTAAGTTATTCCCTGTACTTATATTAAATGACTTTCACTGTGTCTGTTGATATCTTTCCATCAATCACAGTCATTTTTATGGCAAACAAGAAAATATTTGTGTCAATGTAATTGTCAGTTTTGTTATAATTGTTTATTAGTGTGTTTTTCCTCTGAATATGTTATAAATTTCTTAAGGACAATAACTCTTCTTTATTTCAACACCCACAGCACAGGAGTTAAAAATATTGTAAAGTCAGGGCACCTGGGTGGCTCAGTAATTAAGCCTCTCCATTCGGTTCAGGTCATGATCTCAGGGTCCTGGGATTGAGCCCTGCATCGGGCTCTTTGCTCGGCAGGGAGCCTGCTTCCCCCCCTCTCTCTCTGCCTGCCTCTCTGACTACTTGTGATCTCTGTAAAATAAATAAATAAAATCTTAAAAAAAATATTGTAAAATCAAGAAATAAATATGTAGGTATAGATAACTGGCAAGACACAAGGTGGAGGAATACAATCAAATCAGGTAATTAAAAACACGCAAGGCTTAAAAGAAACATCTTGGCACTTCAGGTAGGATAAAAATTAGTCTGTATTAGTTTGTATAATCTTCACTGCTGTAACAAATAGACCACTAAATTTCAGTGGCCTACAAAATTTTTGCTCACTTGTCAGTCTAATGCTGGTGTTCCTATTCAGTGGATTGAGGGGCAGGACTTCTCCATGTGGTGATTGAGGATCTTAGGATCCTTCCATCCTGTGACTCTACCATTAGGTAGATCTTATAGTCCCCTGCATCTATCCAGAAAGTGAGGAAAGGAAGAACAGGGGCAAGAGAAGGTGCAGAAGAATCACATATCTCTCATATGCTGGGTCACAAGTGACATAATTCATTTCTCATCATATTCCACTGGTGAGAACTAGTTATATGGCACCAGGTATAGAAAAGATTGACAAACTTTTTCTGTAAAGAGCCAGACAATAATATTTTAAGCTTTGTGGGCCATATACTTTGGTGACAATTATTCAACTTTGTGGTTACAGGCCTGAAAGCAGCCATAAAAAATACATAAATGAATGGGTATGATTAGGTTCTAGTAAAATTTTATTTATGAACACTGAAATTTGATTTTCATTTAATTTGTAATTTTCATTTAATTTGAATTAATTTCACTTAATTTGTAAATGTCACAAAATATTATTCTTTTTTTTTTAAAGATTTTATTTATTTATTTGACAGAGAGAAATCACAAGTAAGCAGAGAGGCAGGCAGAGAGAGAGGAGGAAGCAGGCTCCCCGCTGAGCAGAAAGCCCGATGTGGGGCTCGAACCCAGGACCTGGGATCATGACCTGAGCCGAAGGCAGTGGCTTAACCCACTGAGCCACCCAGGCGCCCCAAAATATTATTCTTTTAAAGAAATTTTCCTACTATTTAAAAATGTAAAAAAATCTGTTCCTATGCCTTGCAAGGTAGTGGGCTGAATTTAGCCTACGGATACAGTTTGCTGACCTCTGGCCTAGATACAAGGTGGCTGAAAAAGGATGTCCCTCTCAGCTGCTGCCTTCAGTAGGACATTACTACATTACTACATTACATTACTACATTACTTTCGTTTACAGCTAGCTATGTCTCTTAGGCTCTTCCTCTGACCACTACATATCCATATATGTCCTTTGTTTTTGTACCCAGCCCCTTCCCAAAAGACAGAGCACAGAATCTCATCTAGTTACTGTATCCAACTCAAAGTCAATGACTTGGGGATGATGTCCAGTCCCTACTATTGGATCTGGTTTCTTGAAGGTCTAGAGAACTACAAATGAAAATCTAATTCCCATCCTTAATAATATTTATATAAACAGTAAAAACAGTATAAACAGGGGCGCCTGGGTGGCTCAGTGGGTTAAAGCCTCTGCCTTTGGCTCAGGTCATGATCCCAGCGTCATGGGATCGAGCCCTGCATTGGGCTCTCTGCTCTGTGGAGAGCCTGCTTCCTCCTCTCTCTGCCTGCCTCCCTGACTGCTTGTGATTTCTCTCTCTGTCAAATAAATAAATAAAATCTTAAAAAAAAAAGACAGTATAAACAGATGGAATAGCAACAGGATAATTACACAAATGCCCATTCAGAAAGTGAAGAATGGGAATATACAGCAGTGACAAAAAGCAGCTAAGTCATCAGTTTTGAAACCTTTTGCCTTGGTAATATAGAGAGTTCCTTGATTAGACTGATTTTCTTGGAAAACAACTTCCCCATTCATTGTGTTTGACCCGCCTCTCTGGTCTTATTTGAAATGAGCTTTGTGCAGTATATATGCTCCTTAAGGAAGGCAGAGACTTCATACAGTGCTTCATACTGATATAAATTTGGGGTACCAAGAGCTATTATATAGTTACAGGGGCTTTTGCTTATTTTAAATCCAGGCTTGTGGTTTCCTTGGCAATATACTCCCATTAAAATTAGGAAGCTCTGATCTATTTGCATTCAGTATGTTTCATGTTTGTAACAACATGCAATGTTCTTTTCTTGTCAAAGTTCTTAAGCTGGCTTTATTTTTGTTGTTGTTTTTCTTCTCCTCTTATACCATTATCTTGTAGCTTAGTGACAGCCACCTTGAGGTCATCTGAGAAATACGGTTGGAGGAGATGGAGCACCTTTTCAATTTATCTTTGCTGTATGGCTTAGTTCTTATATTTTGCTGCTATATCTTAACAAACCTGTGTTTCTCTCAGCATTATATACTCTTAATTATTGGGGGGGAGAAGTTCTAGAAATAGTCAGCTTTTCTAAACTTTAGACACTTCAGTCAGGTTAAATCTTTCAAGTCCTCCTCAGACAATAAAAGATAACTGATGTGCTTCCTAAAATTCATATGCCAGAAATCAAATACTTTCCTTCAACTCACATCTCATTGATGAGGATTAGCTCAACAGTCCTACCTAGATGCAAGAGGGAGTAGTTGCGATTGAGCAAGTTTGACTTAGCTGTTCAACTGTTTCTATAGGGCAATTCTATGTAATGGAGAGGGTGCAGAAACTGTTCTGTTGCAAAGCTAGTAGAAAATTTAACTTTAATTATGAAAGCAATGGCAAGCATTTGGAAGGTGGCCATCCATTAATACCAAAAGCAGGGGCTGAGAATAAACTATGTCTGAAACATAATACACTATCTAGAAGCCTCAGGGCATGG
Source organism: Lutra lutra (assembly GCF_902655055.1). Lineage (NCBI taxonomy): Eukaryota > Metazoa > Chordata > Mammalia > Carnivora > Mustelidae > Lutra > Lutra lutra. Next base: position 45,493,742 of record NC_062283.1, on the reverse strand, counting down.
AGGTCTCACCTTCTCAGTCTCACCAGTTTTGAACATATGAAATAGTTTTTGCGAACCATCATTAATCATGGACACTATCGTGAATACTGTATTCCCAAATGAACGTTTCTACTTTTCATAATAACCAAATGTGTTTTATATTACCAGAACCTCAAATAGAAGCATTTGAAGAAGATTCATATTAAATTCTAACAGATAATGATTACGTTTCTGCAAGTAAACCCAACTACATAAATTTCGTTGCAAAACTAAAAATACCTTTTTCCTGAATGTTTCATTTTCCAAGTATTAAAATAGACTTTAAAATATAAATATTGATATCATTCAATTGTCAAGGAAAATATGCAATGCACAGAGATGTGAATGAGACAGGAATAGAATATTGGAAAGTTTCTACAGTGTAGGGAAATGAAAATATATTTTAGATAAAAAACTTACACCAAATAAAAAAGTTAAATTGGAATAGAAATAAACCCAATAGAAATAAACCCATGAATTCCATATTTGTACTTGGCTTTTAAGTGTCTTTGTGTTTACTTTTTATTTATTTTAGTTTATTATTTTGTTTTGGGAAAAAAACTAGATACTTCTTTAAAAAAATGAGGGTAGTACATTTGAACTTCTCATGGAAAACATTATTCTTCTTAGATGACTATTCTCCTAGTTGATAAGGAATGTGGTCAAATAAACATATGTAAAGATGGCTAAATATAATACTTACCAAAATGGAAGCACTTTCTGTGTCACTGTGTTAAGTGCATTGTTTATACACAATTTCATTCAATCCTCATGCCAACTCTATGATACCATTATTATTGTCCTTATTTTACAGGTGAGAAAATCGAAGTACAGAGAGGTTAAATAACTATTCCAAAGTTATATTGATAATAAGAAGCAGAGCTGAACTTTGAAACTTGGTATTTTTGATTAATTCCTATGCCATAAAAATATGCCAGCTTAACTTAAACCCACTTCCAAAAAACTAGCAGTTAAGCTCTCTCATTCTTGTCTGCATAATAAAGCAGAAGCAATCCTTTTGTAATTGAAGCATATTAACCATATTTTGTAATGAACTCTGTGTAATAAGAAAAAATACTTAAAATTACTTTTAGGAAAAGAACTGCCTATAGTTTGTGAATTACTATAGTAGAGTATTTAATTTTGAAAATAAATGCCCCAGGGCATGGTCCAGAAATTACCAAAAAAAAAAAAAAAAAAAAGAAAAGAAAACAACATTATGAAAGTTAATTGCTCTAATATGATAGGAAGAAAATTACATTGAGTTTTAGAGAGTGAGCAGTTAGGGGTTCCTAGAATAATGAGGTAGGACAGATTCTAGGGAGGACACATAACTTCTCTTAATGTTGAGACTGAGGCCAAGAGCACATCTTTAAGAAATACCTAAGGTGGGACTCATCAAGGGATTTTTAAGACCAAAGGTGAGTAATATTCAATGTTTCATATTCTCATATTGTTAAGCTATTCTCTGAAATACCTGACCCCTTTTCCCTGGCCCCGACCCTCAAATTTTGGAAAAATTTAGGAAAAGGGACTATGATAATCTTTCATTTGAGGAAAAACAAATGATAAACAATAATTACAATGACAACAATAGCTACCCAGTAATAATAGAATGTGTACTAGGCATTTGACACCATTAAGATAATTTTTTTGAGTATATATTAAATCTCATAGATAGTAAGTGGTACAGCCACCATTCAATGCCTGGTTCCTGAGTTACTGTTCTTCCCTTGGTTACTCCAAGCTTCAGAATCCGAGTGTAAGTAACATCAAGGTGTCACTTCACTTGAAAGATGTAAGTAAAAAGAGTTTAACAAAGTTTTGCATTTAAACACGAGTTCCCTTATGATCATGGGGAGGGCAGAAGTGACACATACATTGGACTCAGGTCATTTTCAGATACATCAGGAAATTAGAATTCCGTAACACTGGTTACTTTAGTGCTCATATTTGAGGCATGGCCAAATAATACATGTTACATCCACAAACATGTAATTAATTACCTTAGATGTGTATAAAACCTAGATTGTTGAAGACTCAGTTATGCATTTATTAGTTTTATTCTACTGTATTTTTAGACACAACTCCTTGGGAAATTTATGTGTCCATTCTTTTTTTTTTTTTTAAAGATTTTTTTTTTTTATTTATTCATTTGACGAGAGAGATCACAAGCAGGCAGAGAGGCAGGCAGAGAGAGAGAGGAAGAAGCAGGCTCCCCACTGAGCAGAGAGCCCGATGCGGGGCTCGATCCCAGGACCCTGAGATCATGACCTGAGCCGAAGGCAGAGGCTCAACCCGCTGAGCCACCCAGGCGCCCCTATGTGTCCATTCTTTTTGCCCACATTTATTAATATATAAATCTACCACAGATTAGGGACATCTTGTCATACCCAAGTCATAAGATTCTGACATACGTAATTAAGTACACTATGGAATTCTAGAGAAGAGAATATTTTTAAATATTGTGAAGTAGATTTAAGATACCAAAAATTTCAAAAAAATATGAGATGATAAAAATGTTCAGGTACATTTTGATATAATAACTATGCATTTTCTAAATTTTATTTATGATTAAAACTGTTAGGATTAATTAGTTTGGGACTGAAGAGTTCAGAAATAAAAAAGACCTATTTCCAAGTGAATGTGTGTGTGTGTGTGTGTGTGTGTGTGCGTGCGTATATTTTTTGTCTTAAATTTCCAAGATAAATACAAATTAAAAGCAAAAACAAATAAAAATGTCTGACATATGGGAAGCAAATAAGCTGCTGGAGAAGATTCACATATTTTTCAAGTATACAAGTATACCATCTCCATATTTTCCTTCATGTAGAACTGCAGAATTTGTTTAAAATATAGCTAAAATATCTTCCATAGCATGACTTTATGAAGTAAAGTTTCCACTATACCCTTAATTTCAAATATGAAAGGATTAAAATTTTGACATGGTTCATCCATCATCTTTTAAAAATTTAATATATCTTCAATGTAAATCTACATTTAAAAATTTTATTTATAAAATAAATAAATAAATAAATAAATAGGAGAGAGAGAAGGAGAGAGAGAGAGAGAGCAAGCACAAGCAGGAGTAGGAACAGAGAAAGAGGGGCAAGCAGACTTCTTGCTGAGCAGGGAGCCCCATGTTGAAGCTTGATCCCAGGACCCCGGGATCATTACCCAAGTGGAAGGCAGACGCACCAACTGAACCACCCAGGCACCCCTAATTTAATTTAATATTATTTAAATAGGTGCCCCTTTTTAAAGTAAAGTTTAATAAAATAGTGGTGGGAAAACTAGATATCCAAATGCAAAACAATGAGACTGGATTCTTATCTGATACTATAAATAAAAATAAATTTAAAATGGATTAAAAACTGGGGCGTGTGGGTGGCTCAGTAGGTAAGCATCTGCCTTTGGCTCAGGCCATGATACCAGATCCTGGGATCAAGCCCTACATCCAGCTCCTTGCTCAGCGGGAAGCCTGCTTCTCCCTCTCCCACTCCCCCTGCTTCTGTTCCCTCTCTCACTGTCTCTCTCTGTCAAATAAATAAAATCTTTTAAAAAAATGACTTAAAAACTTCAATGGAAGACCCTGAAACTATAAAACTCCTAGAAGAAAATACAGGAAAAAGTTCTTTGATATTGATAGTAATGATTTTTTTTCGGATGACACTGAAACCTCTGGCAAAAGAAGAAAAAATACAAAAATGGCACTACATTAAAAAAATAGCTTTTTCACATCAAAGAAAACCATCAACAAAGTAAAAATGCAACCTATGGACTGGTAGAAAATATCTATAAACCATACATCTGATAAAGGGTTAATATTCAAAATATATATGTAACTCACTTGACTCAATAGCAAAAACATAATCCAATTTAAAAATGGCCAAAGAGGGGCACCTGGGTGGCTCAGTGGGTTAAAGCCCCTGCCTTTGGCTCAGGTCATGATCCCAGGGTCCTGGGATCGAGCCACATCAGGCTCTCTGCTCTGCAGAGAGCCTGCTTTCCACCGCCCCCCACCTGCCCCTCTGCCTACTTGTGATCTCTGTCAAATAAATAAAAAAAGAAAAAAATCTTTAAAAAAAGAAATAAAAAAATAAAAATGGCCAAAGGAATAGGCTTTTTCCAAAGAAGATATACAAATGGCCAGCAGATATATGACAAGAAGCTCAACATCAATAATCATCAGAAAAGCATACACTTCAACCAAAATGAGATGTCACTTCATACAGTTAGGATGGCTATGAAAGAAAGAAAGAAAAGAAAAAAAAAGAAATGAAAAAGAAAGAAAGAAAGAAAGAGAAAGAAAGAAGGAAAGAAAGAAAGAAAAGAAAGATAAAAGGAAGGAGAAAGAGAGAAAGAGAGAGAAAGGAAGGAAGGAAAAGAAGAAAAGAAAAGAAAAAATAAAGAAGAAAGAAAGAAAAAAGGAAGAAAGAAGGATGGAAGAAGTAAAGGGGGGGAGAGGGAGGGAGGGAGGGGAAAAAGTGAATCTTGGAGGGGATGTGAAGAAAAGGGGAGCCCTGTACACTGCTGGTGGGAATGTAAGTTGGTATAAGCTACTAACAGAACACAGTATGGAGTTCAAAAATCTAAAAATAGAATTACCAAATGATCCAGCAATCCTCCTTTTGGATATATATGCAAAGGAAATGATATCAGTAACTTGAAGAGATATCTGCACTTCCATATCACTGAAGCATTATTCACAGCACCCAAGATACAGAAACAATCTAAGTGTCCATCAATGAATGACTAGATAAAGAAACTACAGTATATATGAATAACAGAATATTATTAAGCCTTAAACAAGAAGGAGATTCTGCCACTTGTGAAAACATGGATGAACCTAGAAGATATTATGTTAAGTGAAATAAGCTACATGCAGTAGGAAAAAAAATTGCATAATTTCCCTTATTTGTGGAATCTAAAAAAGTCAAATACATAGAAGCAGAGAGTAGAATGGTGGTTACCAGGTTTAGGTAGGTGAAGGGTAATGGGGAGATGCTAGTTAAAGGGTATATAATTGAATTTATGTAGGACTAGAGTTATGTAATTTATGTAGTTTAGAGATCTAATATACAATACGTTGACCATAGTTAAAAATACTGTACTAAATACTGGAAATTTGTTAGGAGAATAGTTTTCAGGTGGTTTCACCATTATAACAAATGGTAACTATGTGAAGATATGGATGTGTTAATTAGTTTGACTACAGTAGTCATTTCACTATGTATATATAAATTAAATCACCATCTTGTACACTGTAGATACATAAAATTTTATAAGATATTTAAAAATAATATTTTTAAGATTAAAAAATTAATAAGATTTATAATTAAAAAAAATTTTTAAAAGATTTTATTTATTTAAGAGAGAGAAAGAGTGCAAGAGAGAGTGAGCATGAGCAGGTGGGGGGCAGAGGAAGAGGGAGATGCAGGATCCCCACTGAGCAGGAAGCCTGCAAAGGGCTCAATCTCAGGGATCATAACTTGAGCTGAAGGCAGATGCTTAACCAAATGAGCCACAAAGGCGCCCCAAACAGTAAGATTTTAAAAATATTATTAAGTTGACAGAATATTTCCTGCAAGGTTTCAAGTGGACAATGACACATATAATGAAAATCATAAGGAATGAACTCATAGAAAAAAACAAATGAAAAATGGAACCAAATACAATAATGAGAGAAGTGAAGCAATAATATATAAAAGAAAAGAAATAATGTAAACACATATGAATCCATCAAACTGCCAACTTAGTTTTATTAGACTCTAAGTAAGTCTTAAAAATAAAGAACACAGAAATACAGTATCTATTATTTTATTTATTTAATAATCTTGTTGTTAGCTGTTACTATATGGTCTATTATCATACAGCCTGGCAGATACTAACAAAATTTTCTGAAGGGAGGTCTCCTATGCTATTGTTCTTTTCATGGGAATCAGCAATTCATGGCATAAATTAGCTGTCTGAAAAACATTATACTAAGCTGGCAGTCACAAAAGGTAGCCAGGTCAAGGCATATCTAAAATAGAATTTCTACATCTTTGATAAGTTCAGTTTCATGTAAAAGTCCTCTTTGCTTCAGTCTCACATGTACAAATATAGAACTAATATTAAACTATAATTTCAGCTCTTGTCCATAATCTGGTCTTCACATGTAAATGATAATCATGTCTCCAGGAGGCTAAGAGTTTATCAATCTCACAGTGCATTGTTATAGACAAGTATCTGAAAGGCTAAAAAACTAGAGAAACTTATAATTTACCTCATTTCTCATTTAATTTTAGATTTAATTTGACCAAATTATTTGAATGAATAAAATAATGAACTTTGGACTCCCATTTCTGGGTAATCAAATTTTGCTTTTACATTTTGTTTTGAAGGCTCATAATGTCTACTTGAAAATGATAGTGGATGCTTATTTTGTAAAAAAAAAAAAATAGCACTGATGTATTACTAGAATGTTAAAACTCTGTACCTTAGTCTTTAACTAATAAAACATTTAAATCAAATATTTGCTTAAAAGTAGGATTCTAGACTGTTAACACAAATTTATAACATCATGCTATATACTTTATAACTTACTCCCTTTTAAAAGCTAATAATGTTTGATTTAATGATACTAATATCCTATTGAGAGGATTTGTGAATAAAGAATTAAAAAGTGGAAAATGATCTCTGATGCTTTTTTGTTTCTGAATCATTTCTTTCTGTTTGAATTCTTCTCCCCATTATACAACACATTCCTTCAGAAATAGTAAGTATTTAAAGGAGACAGGGTAAAAATAATCTAAACTACTTAATATTACATGGAGATATATGAGAATGTGTAATAAAGGTAAGTCAGTTATTTGTATGTAAGGCAGATTCTTAAATGCACACAAAGGATATGTTGCTATAGCTATCTTTTTTTTTCTCTCACTCAATGATATGTTTCAAGATCTATCCATATAGGTATATGTACATGCATTTGTTTTCAACTGACTTATAAGTAATTCCATCCTATCTATCATCCCTTTAGATGTCCATCTCCTTGCTTTTCAATGTTTTATTGTTTTTTTAAAATTTTTTGTTTTACTTATTTGACAGAGAGAGAGAGATCACAAGTAGTCAGAGAGGCAGGCAGAGGGAGGGGGAAGCAGACTCCCTGCTGAGCAGAAAGCCCGATGTGGGGCTCAATCCCAGGACCCTGAGATCATGACCTGAGGCAAAGGCAGAGGCTTAACCCACTGAGCCACCCAGGTGCCCCTGTTTTGTTATTTTTATGAAGGTCATCCAAAGTGTTATCAGATCATATCTCTGCACTTCTCTAGGACAGAAAACTAGAGATGGAAAACCAATTTAGCTGTTCTTGATGTCATACTATATTCATATCTGTCAACAGAGCCTAAGTGATCAGTCTTTCACACTCTGGGCATAAGACATAAGCCATATATGATAATAGTCCTGTGCCTTAGGTATATACTATTTACTTATTAAAAACATAGGTGACTATTAAAATATATAGGAGGGGCACCTGAGTGGCTCAGTCGGTTGGGTCTCTGATTCTTGATTTTGGCTCTGGTTATGATCTCAGAGTTCTGAGACTGAGCCCCACATTGGCCTCTGTGATGAGTCTGGAGCCTGCTCAAGATTCTCTCCTCTCTCTGCCCCTCTCCACTCTCTCTCTCTCTCTCTCTTAAAAAAAAATACACACACACACACACACACACACACACACATATGAAATAGTATAATAATATTATATATTATTAATTAATATTATATATTAGTCACAGGATTTTTTGATATTTTATATTGATATGTGTTGACATTTTTGATAGCTGCATAACTCAAGAAGCCAGTATTTTCCAATCAATAGTACAAAATTGTGCATGGGTAAAAGATCCAATCAAAATATGAAAAAGAACAATGGATTTTAATTTAACAGAGTGTAACAGGTTAATTGGTCATCAGGTTTCACATTCCATATTGCAACTAACCTTTAAGAATCTATTACTTACCAAATTTTGGGCAATATCAAAGAAGAGTATTCCTAATTATCTAAAACGGCTATTAAATATCACTATCATTTCTAAATATATATATATGAGGCCAGAATTTCTTTAAGTATTTCAGCAGAATAATTATTGTACAGATTGAATACAGAAACACATATAAGTATTCAGATGTCTTCATGAAGGCTGACAATAAATATATTTGCAAGAAAAGTGAAACTGCCAATCTTTTCATCATTTTCATGTTTTAATAAGCATATTTTTCATAAAATATGCTATTCTATATTATTTATATTAATATGTAATGAATTTGTCTTTTTGTTTTATGAGTTAAGTAATAAATATATTTAAACTTCCTTAGTTTTTATTTCTAATATGGTAAATACTGATAAGTATATTCCACTTTAAAAAAAAGCTCTTTGCAGTCAACGATAACAGCACTCTTTTTAAGAGTGCAAAGACCAGAAAGTCTGAGAATCACTCTGTAAAGTAAATCTGAAAAAAAAAAATTCATAATAAAAATTTGTGGGACAGTGTCATGTTTAGAAGCTGGGTCTTTTAGTTTACAGTGCAAGCTTTATCCATAATATAGTGCTCCTTTCTTTTCATTCATGATTACAAAGTCCTTATGTTTTATTAGTTAACCATATTATCATATTGAATGAAGGCAAATGTGAAATTGTGTCATTATATTCTTTTCTATTTTGAGAGTTTTATTATATGTAATATTATTCATTGTTAATTATGATTGAAATTGAAGGTTTGAGAACTAGTTTTAGTTGTACTACTACCTATTTGTGTGACCTTAGATATGTTACTTATCTTCTCTTGATTCACATTATTCTTGCCATATTTGAACACATTTATGAAGATTTCTTTTTAATTTTACATTGTCACAAATAAAGTTACTTATGAAATTAAAAAAAATTTGTGGGAAGAAATAATCACAGTTGAATCATAAGATACTTTATGTAGCAAAAGTTTTAGCATCTACTATTGCAGGCCTTGAGGAAATAGAAGTAAAAGAGATCTACAGAGGACCGCCTGGGTGGCTCAGTGGGTTAAAGCCTCTGCCTTCGGCTCAGGTCAGGATCCCGGGGTCCTGGGATCGAGCCCCGCATCGGGCTCTCTGCTCGGCAGGGAGCCTGCTTCCTCCTCTCTCTCTCTGCCTGCCTCTCTGCTTACTTGTGATCTTTGTCTGTCAAATAAATAAATAAAAATCTTAAAAAAAAAAAAAAAGATTTAAAAAAATTTAAAAAAAATTAAAAAAAAAAAAAAAGAGATCTACAGAGTCCACGCTCACAAGAAGCACATATTATGGTGAAGAGAACCATAAAAGAAACCTATGGACACATAAATAAACATATTCAGTGTCAGTGTAGTTAGGAATAAAAATAAATATGGAAATAAACAGTGAGTGGGAGACATGGCTGGGAGCTCACTTCATTTTGGTTTGTCCAGGAAGGCCTCTTGGATGCAGTCATAGTAAAGCTGCAGTCTAAATGCTGAGAAGAAGCCAGACTTGTGAATGAGGGCAATGGACAGAGGGAGAAGAGGGTTCTGGAAGAGGTACTAGAAGATGCAATTTTCTGGAGATGGTAGCAAATTTGGAAACAAAGGCCAATGTCACTGAGCTTTTAGCAAAGAAGAGAGTCCAAGTTTATCATCTTTACAACATTAGGAGGCAAGAGTTATTTTTCTGATTTCACAGATAAGACTAACGAATGGAACTTTTAAACTTTACCCAGTGTCATACAGCCAATTATTTGCAGAATTGGGCTTACAGAACTGCATTCTAGACTGATCTAGTATAATGCCTCTCTTAAGAGAGGTCATCCTAAATGAGAAAAAGTGCTATTAAGGGTTGATGAGAGAAGCAGAGTAAATGTTCAGAGAAACTTAATAGTCTCTGCTTGCCCTAACCCTAATTACAAGCAAAATGCCTTTCATAGGTCTACAGCTGTGCTGGATATTATAGGGAGGTATAATGTCATTAGCAGCATTAAGTCATACATAGTGTTTAAAGAACCAGTAATACAAAATGAAGATCAGATTCATGACACTGGAGGTCAATAAAATAGGACTTCTATATAAGAGAGATCAAGAAAAGATTTAGAATTGGCTTGCAGGTAACTGAGTAGTTACACAGGGATTTTCCGGTTTTGTTTTTTATTTATTCTTTTTTTTTAAAGGTTTATTTGACAGAAAGCAGGAGAGAGAGAGAGAGAGAGAGAGAGAGAGTGTGTGCACACACATGCAGGGGGAGTGGCAAAGGGAGAGGGGGAAGCAGGCTCCCCACTGAGCAGGGAGCCAGAGGTGGGGGTTGATCCCCAGGATCCTGAGACCATGACCCAAGCTGAAGGCAAACAACCAACTGACTGAGCCACCTAGGCACCAGTTTTATACTTATTCCTACAAAGTTAAGTGTGTCCTAGTTTTATGAAATTAAAGCGAAAATTTTATCAATTGCTACATTAGCAGATGATTATATAAATTATCAAAGGATTATATCCTTTTCAATGGATTTATGACCTAGTAACTGCTTATTATTCATTTAACTATGAGTTGCAAACTGATATTTAACAGAAAAGCTAGAGAGCAAAAAATCTGAGAGTTAAATAATTATTAGGAATGTTGCTAACTTCCAATCAATAAAAAATGGAGGCAAACTTTAAAATTTAGAAATAAATGGTAAAAATATGAGGACTTACGAGTATTTGATTTATATTAAAATTGCTGGAACCCATCTATTGTGTATAACGTAAGATATTAAGTTTTCATCTGAGTAAAAACAAAACACAAACAAAATATGCACCCTGTCTGCCATTGTTTGATAGGTGCCACAGATATAATTTAAATGTGTAGCCTAAAGGTGAAACATTGGGGAATGAATAATGCTTTTACCTTCTAAGTATTTCTTTAATTTCTTAATATATACAACCCCCTCAAACTGTGAAGGAAGCCGATCTGATGATATTCAAATATGTAAAGTTCTCAAAGCCTTTTGTGTTTTTTTCCCAAAGCATACTTCCTATTTATATATTTACTTTAATATTTCATCAATATCTCCACTACTACACTATAAACTCCTTAAGGACAGTCACTGTGTGACTGTTTATTTCCTTTGGGCTACAGTACATAGAAGGATTTCAATAATTCAAAATTTTTTGGTGGAATCAGTCAATGTGTTACTGCTGTTAAGTGTTTGTTAACATCAGACATCCTGCCACACCATGCCATCCTCTCTAACCTGTGTGAACCCTTTCCAATGCACCACAGGGCTCCCTAAATGATCCTTTTTTCTTAACTTTCAGGGAAATTTTTTTTAACTAATTCATACCAATGGCATGTATGCCTAATATTGTGTCACATGTGCCATCTCTCTACTTCACCTCTATCCCACCCCTCACCACACACACAGATAGGTCTGTAGCCAGACGCAGATTATTTTAAGGGAATGCCACTAATAATGGAAATTCAAGCACAATGACAATTTTTTTACAGTGACATTTTAAAAGAAACATTTTAGCACTCTAAACAATAACCCACATACATGACTGTCAGAAGGCTTATATTTGAAACACTTTGACAGATGATATTTCTTGATCAAGACAAACTGATCATTTGCTGGTATACATGATATGCCTTATGTAGCACAAAGCTGAAACTCAACTATAAATGGTCCGACTTAACTGGGATATAGCATAAATATTCTGTAGTCTCTAAAAAAATAAAGTGTGTAAGTATGAAACAACATTAAAATGAAGGAAATGCAGTCTGGTCCTGATTAGATGATTTTAAATGGAAATACTACCTTTGGGTGTGGTTATCCAAACCCGTATTTGAAAAATCATTAGCAGATTTTACCTGCAATTGTCCACATGAATTTTTCTCACTGCCTTGGATGGGATAAAAAATTTCCAGTTATTGATTTCTATAACTTCTATGCAGCCAGTAAAATTCTCAACCAGTCCAGAAATCTGAGATGGAGGGAGAAAAAGGGGGAGGGGGAAAGAGAGAGAAACTGCTTATATTATTTCCTCCAATATATTATTTTTGCTATAAACTGGTCAGAATGTGCAATCAGATTGCAGGGTTGATTTATTCAACATATTGGTAGAAAGTAATTCAATTCTTTTGATAAATATCATTCCAAAAATTAGTATCAAAGAATACTGCCTTAGTCAAAAGTTACTGGGAATCTATAGATCTTATCATTGTATGAATCACTTTTATATGAGTAAAGAAAAATTTACATTATTACTGTGAATTATATAGCTGGAACATGGGAGAAAATCTAATACCCTCATCCGGCACATAAATGGACATACTTTCCCGTCTTTTGCCTCTTCCTTGCACTTTTTCTTTAAGACATTAGTTACCTTGCCTCACCCACAGCTATCAAAGCATCAAAAAAAATTTCTCTTTCTGTTGTCAAAGGAAGTATAGTAAACTATGAATATGTGTGACATCTCGCAGGCCTGATGGATTCTGCATGTCTTCGTGTTCAGGTGTGTGGCCTATCCTCCTTAGGAATAACTTGGGCAGAAACTAACAACTAGAAAGATCGCCAAAGGGCCAAAAGCAAAAAAAGAAAATAAGGACACTTGAAAGCATTCGTTTTGATGAACAAATAAAACCTCTTAAAGATAAACATGACTTCTCATTTTATTCACTGTGAACATACTATACTATTCAATTAAGTATATGTCTATATAAGTTTACATTTATGTGAAAAGGAGAAGTTAATAAAAACCAAAAGGGACACAGCTCAGAGTCGAATAGTTAGATATAAGCATTTATTCCAGATTCTGTCTTCTGTTATGTTCTGGATATTGTTAAAAATTTCAAGCTAAGATGGACCAAATGAGGAACATGATAACCACTGAATTTATACATTGAAAAATAAGTTGTCTACCTAGATTTTTGAATTAAAAATAAGCACTATTTGCATTTTCAAGGATTGGTTTTTCATTGAGTGTTAATATTAAGAAGGATGGAAGGTAGAAAGTCTTTGTCTTATTTATAAATTAAAAAATTAAAAATTTTTTAGGGTGGGAGAATTCATTTTATTTCATCCTTTAACTTAGAGTCATAGTTTAAAACATTTAAACATTTAAATGTATCTTTCTGATATAGGCGCAAATGTACTACAAAATATCTCAAAAAGTAATCCTCTGTCAAGTGTCAAAAATGACTGAACTAGAAACAAAACAGTATTTCACACAGCAAGTTTACAAAGAAGTCAGTTTATTCCAAGAAAAACAGAAATACTTGGCTCTTACATGTTGCAGAAGGGAAAATATTGATTTGTAATTGTTAGCTTAAAGTTTTATGGATTTATTAATCTTTTTGTTTTTCTAATTTAATTTGTATCTTTATCACAGTTATACATGGATCTAGTTTTTAATTTTTTTTAAATTTTAAGTTTATTTATTTATTTATTTATTTAAGATTTTATTTATTTATTTGACAGACAGAGATCACAAGTAGGCAGAGAGGCAGGCAGAGAGAGAAGCAGAGAGAGAAGGAAGCAGGCTCCCTGCCGAGCAGAGAGCCTGATGCAGGACTCGATCCCAGGACCCCGAGATCATGACCTGAGCCGAAGGCAGAGGCCCAACCCTCTGAGCCACCCAGGCACCCTAGTTTTTAAATTTTAAGATAAAGTTTACATATACCTCTCCTGAAATATCATAAATTTGTGAATGAATATATACATTTCTTCTGTATTAATAGATTCACAACTTTCCAGTTCTTTCACACATTAACTTCAGGCACTCTTGTTCAGGATGTGATAATTGGTTCCCAAATTCTCACGTACGTCTTTTTCACTTTGAATACAGAAATTTCATTTTGCAAAAAGTAAGTCAAACTTGTATCAAGCAACACTATATCTGAATAAACTCTAATCACATGATTTTAGATAATTTCCAGTGTTGGGAAATTTTTTCCCCTTGAATTTGATTAGTTTATAGTAATCTGGTTGGTTAGGTTTCTGAGACAGGATTTTTAAAAGTAAAAGAGAGACACAATACATATAATTGATATGACAAGTTACAATGTAACCATATGTATCAGACTCATTACGCATGAGAAATTATGAAAAATTACCTATATAGTATCATAGAAATGGTATTGTTGCATGTTATCTCCTTTTCAATGAGGAAAAATTTTATACTCCCATTACTCCTCGGATTTCTCATATCTGGTTCTTGTTTTTGTTTAAGACAAATAAGGAAATAATGACTCCCCAGTTACTTCTAAATAATTCAAAATGGCTACCACACAGCTTGAAGAATTTATAGTAGTGAAAAGTAATGATAACAGAATTCTCATTTTTTACTTCAAATTTGTCTCAAAGTTATAAACATATCTTCAATATATCTCATTTTTTTCTACCTCTATATAAACAGAAGAACAATTAATTCTATCTCTGGCATTTGATGGCCTTTACTCTCATTCTTTTTCTTTCTTCCAAATTTTTATTTAAATTCTTGTTAGTTAACATACAGTGTAATACTGGTTTCAGCAGATTTTAGTGATTCATCACTTACATATAACACCCAGTAATCATCACAACAAGTGCCCTCTTTAATGTCCATTACCCATTTAGCTCATCCCGGGCCCATCTCCCTCCATCAACCTTCAGTTTGTTCTCTATAGTTAAGTTTCTTATGGATGGCTTCCCTCTTTTTTTTTTTCCCCTTTCCCTGTGTTCATCTCTTTTGTTTCTTAAATTCCACATGAGTGAAATCACCCGTATTCGTTTTTCTCTGACTTACTATTTCACTTAGAATTAATACACTCTAGCTGCATACATGCTTCGATGGATATGTGGGCTCTTTCTTTCTTTTTCTTTTTTAAGATTTTATTTATTTATTTGACAGAGATCACAAGTAGGCAGAGAGAGAGGCAGGCAGAGAAAGAGGGGGGGAAGCAGGCTCTCCGTTGAGCAGAGAGTCCGATGCGGGACTCGATCCCAGGATGCTGGGATCATGGCCGGAGCCGAAGGCAGAGACTTAACCCACTGAGCCACCCAGGCGTATGTGGGCTCTTTCTATAATTTGCCTATTGTTGATAATGCTGCTATAAACATTTGGGGTGCATGTGCCCCCTTGAATCAGCATTTTTGTATCCCTTGGGTAAATGCAAATAGTTTTATTGCTGGATCTAGGGTAGTTCTATTTTTAACTTTTGAGGAACCTCCATACTGTTCTCCAGGGCGGCTGCAACAGTTTGCATTCCCACCAACAGTGCAAGTGGGTTCTACTTTCTCTACATCCTCACCAACATCTGTTGTTTCCTGACTTGTTAATTTCAGCCATTCTGACTGGTGTGAGGTGGTATCTCATTGTGCTTTGATTTGTATTTCCCTGATAATGAATGATGCTAAGAGTCTTTTCATGTGCCTGTTAGCCATCTGGATGTCTTTGGAAAAATGTCTATTCATGGCACCTGCCCATTTCTTAACTGGATTATTTGTTTTTTTGGGAACTGGGTTTGATAAATTCTTTAGATCTTCTGGATACTAACCCTTTATCAGATGTCATTTACAAATATCTTCTCCAATTCTGTAGGATGCCTTTTAGTTTTGTTGACTGTTTCCTTTGGTGTGCCTAAGCTTTTTATCTTGAAGTAATCCAGATAGTTCATTTTTGCTTTTATTTCCCTTGCCTCTAGAGACTTGTCTAGTAAGAAGCTGCTATGGCCAAGGTCAAAGAGGTTGCTGTTTATGTTCTGCTTGTGTTCTCTTCTAGGATTTTGATGTGTTTCTGTCTTACATTTAGGTCTTTCAACCATTTTGAATTTATTTTTATGTATGGTGTAAGAAAGTGGTCCAGGTTCAGCTTCTGTATGTTGCTGTCCAATTTTCCCAACACCATTTGTTGAAGAGACTGTCTTTTTTCCATTGGATATTCTTTCCTATTTTGTCGAAGATTATTTGACCATATAGTTATGGGTCCATTTCTGGGTTTTCTATTCTGTTCCATTGATCTATGTGCCTGTTTTTGTGCCAGTACCATACTGTGTTCATGACTACAACTTTATAATATAGCTTGAAGTCTGGAATTGTGATGCCTCCAGCTTTTCATTTTTCAGGATTGCTTTGGCTACTCTATCCCTTTAAAAAGTCAAGCAGAGAGAGTCAATTATCATATGGTTTCGCTTATTTGTGGAGCATAAGTAATAACACGGAGGACATGGGGAGATGGAGAGGAGAAGGGAGTTGGGGGAAATTGGAAGCGGAGATGAACCATGAGAGACTGTGGACTCTGAAAAACAACCTGAGGGTTTTGAAGGGGTGGGGGGTGGGAAGTGGGAGGTGGGAGGAACCAGGTGGTGGGTATTAAGGAGGGCACATATTGCATGGAGCACTGGGCGTGGTGCATTAACAATGAATTCTGAAACACTGAAAAGAAATTTAAAAAATAAATAAAAATTTAAAAAAATAAAAAGAGTTGAAGTCAATGAATTATCCATACTGTAAAAACAAGTTTCTATAATAATATTCAAAAGTAGTTACATCAAATTTACACAGAGAGCTTTTATGGCTACAGTTTAGACCACATATGCAATATTCCAAATTTATAAACAATTTTAAATTAAAATGTACCACCTGAATTTTTGAAATGTACATGGTTAATATTTAACATCATTTGAAAAAAGTTATTAAAGTGTTCAATTTATTTTGTCCTGATATAGTAGAGACACAATTACTTGAGGAGTATATGGATTCTTGGTATAATCTACTGTTAAGTGGTGATTTTAAGAACTAATTTCTCATTCTTTTCAACCAGTAGTTTATAAGTTCTTTCTCTTTACACTGTCATTGTTGCTTATGTTTTTAACTGGTTTTCTAGTGTACCTACTGTAACCAATGTGGCTGAATTCAAGGGACCTTTTAGATTAGTAGACTTCAAAAACCAACATATTTGGTTTGGAATCAATTAAGAAATAATCAATTGGTAATACAGAAATAGTTCTAATAGTTTTCTTTTTATTGTAAATCAGCTATTCATTGCTTTTGAAGGTCTCATCCTAGGCACACATAGTAATTTGATACATCTTTGAACAGTATGAAAAAAAGAGATCCTTACAAACTAGTAATACCAATTGCTTTGTTTGAACAAAGCTTCTCTTGTTAAAATATTAGTTAAATCCCATATCAAACTCAACTCTTGTATGACAGCAGCATTTTTGAAGAATGTAACTTATAAAGAACATCCCTGTTAAATTTCCATATGATTCTTCCTCTCTGTTACTCCTGCTGGGATGTTTTGTTTTCCTAATCATTGTGTCTTAATCCCATTCTGGCATTCTTCATTCCCTTTTGGAGTTCCAAGTGCCCCTTTAGTATCATTTCCCTTTCAACTTTCTTTAACATTTCTTGTAATGTAGGTCTGATACTCATTTGGGTTTTCTTTTTTTTTTTTTAAATGAAAATGTCATTAATTTGTACTATTTTATCTTAACTTATATATTTTTATGTTGTTATTTTAGTCACCATATAGTACATCATTAGTTTTGATGCAATGTTCCATAATTCATTGTTTGTGTAGAACACCCAGTGCTCCATGCAATCCGTGCCCTCCTTAATACTCAGCATTTTTAAATTATATTTTTGTTGGATTCAGAGTTCTATGCCAAAGGGGATTTTTGGTTATTTTTATTTCAGCACTTGAGAATGTTCCAATGTCTTCTGGTTTGCATTATTTCTGATGAGATGTCAGTGATAATTCTCTTTTAATCAGGTCTTATTGAGATTACTGCATATATGAATTGCTATTTTTCATCAAATCCAGGTAAATTTGGTCATTATTTCTCCAAATAATTTTTTCTGTTCTTCTTTCTCTCTCCACTTTCTAGAACTCCAATTATCCATATTTTAACCTCTTGTTACTGTCCTAGAGGACAGTTTCCTTTGGGTAAATGCCCAGAAAGAGAATTACTAGACCATATGACATCCCAATTTTTAATTTTTTTGAGGAACTTCCATGCTGTTTTCCACAGTGGCTGTACCAATTTACATTCCCACCAATAGTGCACAGAGGTTCCTTTTTCTTCACAGTCTTGTTTCTTGTGTTTTTGATATTAGCCATTCTGAATAGTATTAGGTGATATCTCATTGAGGTTTTGATTTGCATTTCACTAATGATATTAAGCATATTTTCATGTACCTGTTGGTCATCAGTGATACTGAGCATATTTTCACGTACCTGTTGGCCATCTGTATGTCTTCTTTGGAAAATATCTATTCTGATCTTCTGCCCATTTTCTAATTGGATCATTGGTGGTTTTTTGTTTGTTTGTTTTTGTTTTGTTTTGTTTTGGTGTTGAGATGTATAAGTTCTTTATATATTTTGAGTATTAACTTTTTATTGGATATATAATTTCTCCATGTCTTCTCCCATTCAGTAGGTTCCCTTTTTGTTGATGGTTTCCTTTACTGTGCAAAAGCTTTCTTTTTTGGTGTATTCCCAATAGTTTGTTTTTTGCTTTTGTTTCCTTTGCCTCAGGAGACGTATCTAGAAAAATGTTATTAAGATAGATGTGCAAGTGATTACTGTCTATTTTTTATAGAAATTTTATGGTTTCAGATCTCACATATAGGTCTTTAATCCATTTTGAGTTTCCTTTTCCGTATGATATAAGAAAGTGGCCCAGTTTCATTCTTTGGCATATAGCTGTCCAGTTTTCCCAGCGTTGTTAAATTGAAGAAATGGTCTTTTTCCATCGTATGTCCTTGCCTCTTTTGTCAAAGATCAACTGACCATATAAGCATGGTTTTCTATCTGGGCTATCTATCCTGTTCCATCAATCTATCTTTATGCCCATGCCATACCATTTTTATTCGTAGAGCCTTTATAGTATATCTTGAAATTTGAGACTGTGATACCTCCAGTTTTGCTCCTTTTTTCTCAAGTTTTCCCTGGCTATTCAGGGTCTTCATGGCTTCATTCAAATTTTAGAATTATTTGTTCTAGTTCAGTGAAAAATAAAAATAATATTGGTATTTTCTGTATTTTGAAAAGAATTGCCTTGAGTCTGTAGACTGCTTTGGGTAGTATGGGCATTTTAACAATATTAATTCTTCTAATCCATAAGCATAATATATTGTTAAATTTATTTATCTTTAATTTCTTTCATTAATGTTTTATAGTTTTCAGAGTACAAGTCTTTCATCTCCTTGGTTAAATTTTTTCCTAGGTATTTTATCCTTTTTGGTGTCACTGTAAATGGGACTGCATTCTTAACTTCTCTTTCTGCTACTTAATTATTAGTATACTTTCTTTGTTATGCAAACTTTTAAAATTGAATGTCGGTATTGCTTCCTTTTTACTGACTTAGTGTTCGTGCTCTTATCATCCCCAAACTCTCTGCCAGAAATATAATCCCTCCTCAATAATTCAAATACTATGAATACTTATTAATTGGATTTCTCTTTTAATTTGAATTTTCAGAATCTCTTCACTGTCACATTTGAAAATTACTATATTGCTGTTCTGTACTGAATCCACTCTTACCTGGTTTTTATGTTATTCAGACTTAATTCACTCCTTTTTTTTGTTGTATTAATTGATAATATAATCAAATTTCATCAGTGTCTGCTTCAAGTGGACAGAAGCAACTGGTACCTCTAAAGCAAAATAGGGCTGATATAATGAAGTCCTATCCTTGATAATAACTAAAAAAGTAGAAAGGGGGTGAAGATATTATGGTAATTTTGGATGAATTACATGTGGGGCATAGAGGAGAAAGGAGGGAAATAAAGAAGTAGAAAATTCAAAGCTATTGATATTTGTTAAATTACTACAAAGTATTTACTGGTTTCTCAAAAGTCATTCCAAAGCTGAGAACTTTGAAAAATTATTAGTTAAGAAAAGATGGAAATTGTTAAGAAGTACCCATTTTGAGAACCATATCATTGAACTTAGATGTTAACATTCAGTGCTTCAAATGTTTAGCTGTTGTTAGGATAAACATAAATTAGATGACAATTGTGTACTGTGTATAATGGCAACTGATATATGAGTCTAAATATCTTAAATGTTGGGCTTTAGCAACATAATGACAAAACTGCTACATAAAAATTGGAATCTTTCAGTCTAGAAATTTGGTAACACCTCTACTTATTATAATATAGTCATTAAATTATGTACACTTCACAAAGATTATGGGATTTATGTGGATATAGTCTCTCTGTTCAAGGAAAGAGAAATCTGGTTAATTTCTCAGATGAGAATAAAATGTGTATATTGACTCAGCAAATATTTATGAAGTACATACTGTGTAGTGAGCACAGGGTCACCAGCTATATTTATACAAATTTTGCTCTGTCAAAAAAACTAGTTTATAGAGTGCAGTAGAGCCTGATATTTAATCAACATTTTCTTTCCTCTAAGCTATCTTTCCAGAAATATCTGCCTTAAAAAAAAAAAAAATCTGTCCAATTCAAACAAAATCACCATGGAGTCTAGCAACTGTCTGGCTAGGCACTGTCAAAATATAATGTCAGTAAAAAGTCTGATAAAATTCAATAAAACATGGGAAGAAGACAACAGAGTTTGATTTCTGATAATGATATGAGTAACTGGTTGCAGATCAATCCTCTTATGAAAACAATTAAATAGAGTAGAATTTACATAAAAATCAGTTAGCAAACAGTAAAGAGCTACTAAGGTAGCAAGGACTTGAAAAGCCAATGTCTGAGAGAGAAGGGAAGGCCAGAATGTTAGACTTGACATTCAGGATTCCATTTTGTCTTGAAGTACTTGTAAATTTACAAGTGGCAGATCAGACTTGGAGAAGGTGAGCAGGGGCTTCTGTAAATCTTTTGGGCTAAGAGCAAAATACTGAAAATCGAAAGCAAACAATCATTCTTAGAACACTGAACACATGTTTCTAAACTCTACAGGGTTTTAGAGCTGCCTAGAATTTAACTGGGTGGACATTTTCATCAATGGTGTTGGCTGCCATTTCTTACAAAGAAAGCAGCAGGGAATGTCCCTGTATAATGGTATTAGGAAAACGTGAGAACAATTTCAACTGTTTTTTCTCCAGTTTATTCTTTCTGTCAACAAGGCCAGACATGCTCTGTCCCACACACTAGAATCTCTATAGTACGTATTCTATTCCTAACCACTCACACATGTCACTTTAATATAGCTATCTGTATGCTGAGGGATTTGCCAGGGATTTTTTCTTTTTTACTACAACAGCTTTACTGAGATATAATTCACATATTATAAAATTTACCCATTTAAAGAGTAGAATTCCATGGTTTTAGTATATTCTGAACTGTTCAACCACCACCACAACCAATTTTAGAATACATTTATCACTCAAAAAAGAAACACCTATTCATTAGTACTCTCTGTTCTTTCTCCAATAGCAGGCAAAAACTAATCTACTTTCTATCTACAGATCTGCCTATTACAGACATTTCTTAAAAATAGGAACATATAATATGCGGTCTTTGTGATTGGCTTCTTTCATTTAGCATAATGTTTTTAAGGTTCTTCCATGCTGTACTATGTATCAGTATTTCATCCCTTTCATTGATGAATGATGTTCCATGGTTTGGATATATCATGTTTTGTTTATCCATCTATCAGTTAATGGCCTTTTGGACTGTTTTGATTTGGGGGGGGCTATTATGAATACTTGTGGGTTTTAGGTGGATACATGTTTTTATTTCTCTTGGTTACAGACTAATCCTATGGAATTTCCCTGTGTGTGTGATTATTTAAGTGTTTCCTACTATATATAGCTGCTTTAGTATAAATCCTGGGAAGGAACTAGTAGCCAGGAGCTAATTTCCATGCTGGAAATAATGCATCAAAATTACTCTTGGGGTGCCTGGGTGGCTCAGTCGGTTAAGCATCTGCCTTGGGTTCAGGTCTTGATCTCAGCATATTGGGATCAAGACCCATGTCGGTCTTCCTGCTCAGCAGGGAATCTGCTTCTCCCTCTTCCTCTGCAGTTCCCCCTGCTTGTTCTCTCTTTCTCTCTGTCAAATAAATAAATAAAATCTTTAAAATGAAAAAAGATTACTCACAATTGGAAACAATCTAAGTGTCCATCTATAAGAGTCTGTTCAAGTAAACTGTTGTACCACGCCTGGTTTGTGAAAAGGAAGTAGGAATATCTCCATATACTACTAGGGAATGTGCAGTGCATGCTGTGGTATCTACCCATATCTCCCTTTAGGACTGAAGGATTTCTCTCCTCTTTCCACTACTTGGGGTACTGCTGCTGGCAGACAAACTTTGCCTTTCAGCACTCCTTGGGAATTACTTTAGTCCAGGGTTACAGCCTCATTTGTTTATATATTTGTTATTTGTTTATATATACTACATAGAAAAAGTAGAGTGAAGAAAGTATATACTATGCTGTTATTTAATAATGGAAGAATATGAATTTATATATTTGTATGTTATTTGTTTATATTTAACAATAAATAAGCCATAAAATATAAAGAGGAGGAAATGAATAGGGCAGAGGTGATGGCAATGGAAACTAGATTTCTTAAATATATCTTTAGCTGTGGATTTGAATTTGAAACCATGTAAATATATTTTATAATTATAAAATAAAATAAAGATTTAAATAGCAATTGTCAAAACTCAGGAGTAAAATGACATAAATGATCCACTATGTGTATTCCTATTTGGTCACATAAAAACACATAAAATAACTACTTGGATGACTTTAAAACACAGTACTTTGAATATCTATCTTTAGTGAATCTTAAGAACAGAAAGAACCAAAAGTATTAAACTGTTTTCAGTAATATAAGTTGGTGGTAGTAATGCAAAATTATTTTATTAGATGTGTGTCAGTTGCAGGATATATCAAATGTACATTATGACAGTGTTATGCATGTTTGGAGAGAGATGAACTAAAAACCATATACTACAGTTGTCAATTTTGATTGCAAGTATAATTATTAGCTCATGAGGTTTTTCTTTTCATTACAACAAAAATAATCCTAGTTTGACTAGTGAAGAGCTGGGAAAAGCAATAATTCAGTAGCAAAGAGCAGCTCTATATTCCATTTGTGATCTCTAAATACTGCTTTACACCAAAAGAAGTTTAGATTCCTTGGAAAAATGCCTAATTATTCATCTATGAAAATATAAGAAACCATGGAAACTCTACACTACAAATAATATAGTGTCTTTAACAAAATTTTGCTCGAAAAATAAAATTGAAGGATGAAGATTTTATATATAAAATGACATTTGAGAGGCATATTAACCAATCTCAATATATGGATGCTATTTGGTTTAATTTATTTATCTTCATTTAAACAAGCTACTTTTTAAAGAAGGTTATAAAACAGTAAAATATGAAAACTAATGATACATGGTAGTAAAAAATTATTATTACTTTTTAAAGGTGATAATGCAATTATAGTTATCATTTTTGAAGATTATTTAGCTTACAGAAATACAGACAGAAATATTTACAAACAGCTCAGTTGGTTTCATGTCTGCCTTTGTCTTGGGTCATGATCTCAAGGTTCTAGGATCAATTCCCACACCAGGCTACCTGTTCAGCAGGGAGTCTGCTTCTCCCTGTCCCTCTGCCCCTCCTCCCTGCTCATGGTCTCTTTCTCTCTCTCAAATAAATAAATAAAATCTTAAAAAAAAAAAAAGAAAAAAGAAGAGTCATCTTAAAAAATAAAAAATGTTCTCATGTTTGAGATAAGTTTCCAAAGCATCTTTAAGACAGAGGGTGGAGTACATATTTAATAGTTAGTTGAAATATGGCTGTGTCTTTTTATTTAAGGAAACAGTGAATTCATCACATCCTTTTTCTACTTTTACATATATTTGAAGTTTTATTAAAAAAAAAAAAAACAGAGGAAGCAAGATGGCAGAGGAATATGAGACTGAAATATCATTAGGTCCCAAGAGTTCAGCTAGATAGTTATCAAACCATTCTGAACACCTACAAACTTAATAAGTGATAGAAGAAAAGAAGAGCGGCAATTCTAGAACAGAAAATCAGTAACTTTCTGGAAAGTAGGACGTCAGGAGAAGTGAATCTGAAGTGACAGGAAGATAGATTGTGGGGGGAAGGGCCAGCTCCTGGCAAGAGGTGGAGCAGCAGAGCACAAAATCAGAACTTTAAGAAGTCTGCTCCAATGAGGTACATAACTCCAGAGGCAAAGTGAGGGTGGAGCTCTCACAGGGACAGTGTGGTCTCAGGACCCACAGGGGTCACCAAAAGACCAGGGGTGTCTGAGTGTGGCAGAGCAGCCAGGTATCAGAGTGGGAAAGCCAACTACAGTGATGGAGCCAAGGAGTGAGGTCTCAGCTCAGACTTACCTTAAAACCATGATCCAAGGCACATTGGGCCACTGCTCTTCGAACAGGGACCCCACAAGTGGTAGATCTGGGGACACTCACGTTCCCCCCCGGGAGGAGTGGTGCAGGAGTGTGTGGCAGGAATTTGCTGGGTTTGGAGACTCCAAATGGGGCTGTGTGCCAGAGATAGAAATACTAAGTCACAGGCCGGGTGAGCATGAAGCGTGGCTGGAGCCAGGGAGACGGGAGGGATTGACTGTTTTTCTCTGAGGGTGCACTGAGAAGTAGGGCCCCAAGCTCTCAGTTCATCCAGGCAGAAACTGGACGGCTGCCATTTTCATTCCCGTCCTCCAAAGATGTACGGAAAGTGTTCAGGGAACAAAAGGTGCTGAGAATGAACCCGAGCAGATTACTTAGCCTGGCCCCTGGCAAGGGCAGTCCAATTCTGCCGCTGACAAAGACATTTGAGAATCACTGCAATAGGCCCTCCCCCAGAAGAGCAGCAAGAACATGCAGCCAAGACTAAGTTCACCAATCATCAAGAACTCCAGAACTGCAGAGCTAGGGGAAACTAACACATAGAATTCATGGTTTTACCATGACCCTTTAGTCTTGCAAAGTTAAATTTTTTAATTTTATTTTCTTCTTACTCTATTTTTTTAACTTTTTCTCTTTCCTATTTAATGTTCTTTAACTTTTATCTTATTACTACCTTTTTAAAAAGTATTGATAGATACCTTTTAAAATCTTTTTGAATTTTCATTGTTATAGTCATATATTATCCCTCCATTGTATTTAACCTTATTTTTTGTATACAAATAGGTATTTTTTCTTTAAAATTTAGGGATACAATTTCTTCTAATAGATCAAAATATACCCTAAACCTGTGCATGGCTTTGTTCTAGTCTCCAGCCTGATTAGCGTTGTCTCCTTTTTTTTCTCTTTTCCAATGGACTTATTTCATCAATTCCTTTTTTAGAATCTTTTTTTAATTTCCATCTTTACAGTCATATTCCATCCTTTCATCGTATTGACCCTTATTTTTGTGTGTAGGTATGTATATATATATACATATGTGTGTGTGTGTATGTATGTATGTATATATATATATATATATATATATATATATATATATGTTTTTCTTTCTTTAAAATTTGGGAGGTAGTTTCTTCTAAGAGACCAGAATATACCCAAAACCAAGTGGGTGCTTCTGTTCTATTCACCAGTCTAATATATATATATATATATATATATATATATATATATTTTTTTTTTTTTTTTCCTTTTCCTTTTCTTAATTTTTATTTTTATTTTTATTTTTTCTCCTTTCTTTTCCCCCTGGTTAGAGGTCTCTTCTATTTGGTGCTAACCTAATTAAATTAAATTAAAAAAATTACATTTTTCTGGTGTCTTTGCACTCTTTTAGTATCTTATTTTCTCACTCCTACCTTCTTATCCGAATAAAATGTCAAGGCAGAAAAACTCACCACAAAAAAAAAAGAACAATAGACAGTACTGATGGCTAGGGACCTAATCAATATGGACATTGGTAATGTGTCAGAACTAGAGTTCAGAAGGATGATTATCAAGGTGCTTGCTGAGCTTGAAAAAGGCATGGAAGATATTAGAGAATCCCTTTCTGGAGAAATAAAATCCCTTTCTGGAGAAATAAAAGAACAAAAATTTAACCAAGTTGAAATTAAAAAAAGCTATTAATGTGGTACAATAAAAAGTGGAGGCTCTTACTGCTAGGATCAATGAGGCAGAAAAGAGAATTAGTGATATAGGATACCAAATGACAGAGAATAAAGAAGCTGAGCCGAAGAGAGTAAAACAACTATTGGACCAAGAGGCGAGAATTTGAGAGATAAGTGATACCATAAGATGAAACAATATTAGAATAATTGGGATTGCAGAAGAAGAAGAAAGAGAGACAGGGGCCGAGGTATATTGGAGTGAGAATTTCCTTAATATGGCAAAGGGAAAAAGCATCGAAATCCAGGAGGCACAGAGAATTGCCCTCAACATCAATACAAATAGGTCCACACCTCATCATCTAATAGTAAAACCTACAAGTCTTAGTGACAAAGAGAAAGTCCTGAAATCAGCTTGGGACAAGAAGTCTGTAACATAGAATGGTAGGAATATTAGATTGGCAGTAGACTTATCCACAGAGACCTGGAGGGTCAGAAAGAACTGGCATGATGTATTCAGAGCACTAAATGAGAAAAACATGCAGCCAAGAATACTATATCCAGCTAGGCAATCATTGAAAATAGAAGGAGAGATAAAAAGCTTCCAGGACAAACACAAACTAAAAGAATTTGCAAACACCAAACCAGCCCTACAGGAAATATTGGAAGGGGTCTTCTAAGCAAAGAGAGAGCTTAAAAGAAACAGATCAGAAAAGAACAGAGACAAAATACAATATACAAAGAGTCACCTTAAGACAATACAAGAGCACTGAATTCATATCTTTCAATAGTTACCCTGAATATAAATGGGATAAATGCCCCAATCAGTGACACAGGGTAGCCAAATGGATAAAAAACAAGACCCATCAATATGCTGCCTACAAGAAACTCACTTTAGATCTAAAGACAACCTCCAGATTTAAAGTGAGGAGGTAGAAAACAATTTACCATGCTAATGGACATCAAAGGAAAGCTGGGGCGGCAATTCTTAATTCAGATAAATTAGATTTTAGGCCAAAAAGTATAATAAGAGATGAGGAAGGACACTATGTCATATTTAAAGGGTTTGTCCAACAAGAGGATCTAACAATTTTAAATATCTATGTTCTTACCATCGGACCAACCAATTATATCAACCAATTAATTAAAAAATCAAAGAAACACAGAGACAATAATACAATAATAGTACTGGACTTTAATACCCCACTCACTGAAATGGACAGTCCATATAAGCAAGATAACAAGGAACTAAAGGCCTTAAATGACACACTGGACCAGATGGACATCACAGATATATTCAGAACATTCCATACCAAAGCAACGAATAGACATTCTTCTCTAGTGCACATGGAACATTCTCCAGAATATATCATATCCTGGGTCTCAAATCAGGTCTCAACTGGTACCAAAAGATTGGGATCATTCCCTGCATATTTTCAGGCCACAATGCTCTTAAGCTAGAACTCAGTCAAAAGACAAAAGTTGGAAAGAACTCAAATATATGGAGGCTAAAGAGCATCCTACTAAAGAATGAATGGGTCAACCAGAAAATTAAAGAAGAATTGAAAAAATTCATGGAAACAAATGAAAATGAAAACACAACTGTTGAAAATTGGTAAGACACAGCAAAGGCAGTCCTGAGAGGAAAGTATATAGGGATACAAGCCTTTCTCAAGAAACAAGAAAGGTTGTAAATACACAACCCAACCCTACACTTAAAGGAGCTGGAGAAAGAACAGCAAAGAAAGCCCACACCCAGCAGGAGAACAGAAATAATCAAGATCAGAGCAAAAATCAACGAAAGAGAAACCAAAAGAACAGTAGAACAAATAAACGAAACTAGGGAGCTGGTTCATTAAAAGAATTATTAAGGTTGATAAAACCCTGGCCAGACTTAAAAAAAGAGAAAAGACCCACATTAATAAAATCATGAATGAGAGAGGAGAGATCACAACCAATACCAAAGAAATACAAATAATTATAAGAAAATATTATGAGCAACTGTACGCCAGAATTCTGTCAATCTGGAAGAAATGGGTGCATTCCTAGAGACATATAAACTACTGAAACTGAACCAGGAAGAAACAGAAAACCTGAACAGACCCATAACCAGTAAGGAGATTGAAGCAGTCATCAAAAATCTCCCAACATTAACAAAAAAAAAAAAAAAAGAAAGAAAGAAAAAAAAAAATCTCCCAACAAACAGGAGCCCAGGGCCAGATGGCTTCCCAGGGGAATTCTACCAAACATTTAAAGAAGAATTAATACCTATTTTCCTGAAACCATTCCAAAAAATACAAATGGAAGGAAAACTTCCAAACTCCTTTTATGAGGCCAGCATGACCTTGATCCTAAAAACCAGACAAAAACCCCACCAAAAAAGAGAATTACAGACCAACATCCTTGATGAACACAGATGCAAAAATTCTCACCAAAATACTGGCCAATAGGATCCAACAGTACATTAAAAGGATTATTCACCACGACCAAGTGGGATTTATTCCAGGGCTGCAAGGTTGGTTCAACATCCGCAAATCAATCAATGTGATACATTAATAAAAGAAAGAATAAGAACCATATGATACTCTCAATAGATGCTGAAAAAGCATTTGACAAAGTACAGCATCCCTTCCTGATCAAAACTCTTCAAAGTGTAGGGATAGAGGGCACATACCTCAATATTATCAAAGCCATCTATGAAAAACCCACCGCAAATATCATTCTCAATGGAGAAAAACTGAAAGCATTTCTGCTAAGGTCAGGAACACGGCAAGGATGTCTGTTATCACCACTGCTGTTCAAAATAGTACTAGAAGTCCTAGCCTCAGCAATCAGAAAACAAAAAGAAATTAAAGGCATCCAAATCAGCAAAGAAGAAGTCAAATTCTCACTCTTTGCAGATGAAATGATACTTTATATGAAAAACCCACAAGAATCCACTCTAAAACTGCTAGAACTCATACAGGAATTCAGTAAAGTGTCAGGATATAAAATCAATGCACAGTTGCATTTCTGTACAGCAACAGCAAGATAGAAGATAGGGAGTCAATCCCATTTACAATTGCACTGAAAAACATAAGATACTCAGGAATAAACCTAACCAAAGAAGCAAAGAATCTGTACTCAGAAAACTATAAAGTATTTATGAAACAAATTGAGGAAAACACAGAGAGATGGAAAAATGTTCCATGCTCATGGATTGGAAGAACAAATATTGTGAAAATGTCTATGCTACCTAAAGCAATCTACACGTTTAATGCAATCCCTATCAAAATACCATCACTTTTTTTTTTTTTTCAAAAAATGGAACCAAATCATCCTAAAATTTATATGGAACCAAAAAAGATCCCAGATAGCCAGAGGAATGTTGAAAAAGAAAGCCAAAGTTGGTGGCATCACAATTCCAGACTTCAAGCTCCATCACAAAGCCATAATCATCAAGAATATTATGGTACTGGCTTAAAAACAGACACATAGATCAATGGAACAGAACAGAGAGAGTCCAGAAATGGACCCTTAAGTCTACGGTCAACTAATCTTTGATAAAGCAGGAAAGAATGTCCAATGGCAAAGAGATAGTCTCTTTAACAAATGGTGTTGGGAAAATTGGACAGCCACATGCAGAAGAATGAAACTGGACCATTTCCTTACACCACACACAAAAATAGACTCCAAATGGATGAAAGACCTCAATGTGAGAAAGGAATCCGTGAAAATCCTTGAGGAGAAACAGGCAGCAACCTCTTCGACCTCAGCTGCAGCAACTTCTTTCAAGAAACATCACCAAAAGCAAGGGGAAGCAAGGGCAAAAATGAACTATTGGGACTTCATCAAGATCAAAAGCTTTTGCACAACAAAGTAAACAGTCAACAAAACTAAAAAACAACTGACAGAATGGGAGAAGATATTTGCAAATGACATATCAGATAAAGGCTAGTATCCAAAATCTATAAAGAGCTTAGCAAACTCAACACCCAAAGAACAAATAATCCAATCAAGAAATGGGCAGAAGACAGGAACAGAAATCTCTGCAAAGAAGACATCCAGATGGCCAACAGACACGTGGAAAAGTGCTCCACATCACTCAGCATCAGGGAAATACTAATCAAAACCTCAATGAGAGACCACCTCACACCAGTCAGAATGGCTAAAATTAACAAGTCAGGAAATGACAAATGTTGGCGAGGATCAGGGAAAGGGGAACCCTCCTATACTTTTGGTGGGAATGCAAGCTGGTGTAGCCACTCTGGAAAACAGTATGGAGGTTCCTCAAAAAGCTGAAAATAGAGCTACCCTATGCCGCTATAATCCCACTACTGGTATTTACCCTCAGGATACAAATATAGTGATCTGTAGGGGCACGTGAACTCAAATGTTTATAGCAGTAATGCGCACAATAGCCAAACTACAGAGACAGCATTGATATCCATCAACAGATGAATGGATAAAGAAGAAGTGGTGTATATTTACAATGGAATACTATGAAGCCATCAAAAACCCCAAATCTTGCCATTTGCAATGATGTGGATGGAACTAGAGAGTATTATGCTAAGCGAAGTCAGTCAATCAGAGAAAGTCAATTATCATATGATCTCTCTGATATGAGGAATTTGAGAGGCAGAGTGGGGGGGGGGGGCTTGTGGGAGGTAGGGAAGGAAGAAATGAAACAAGATGGAACCGGGAGGGAGACAAACCATCAAACCATAAGAGACTCTGAATCTCACAAATCAAACTGAGGTTTGCTTGGGTGTGGGGGAGTATGGATAGGATGGCTGGGTTATGGACACTGGGGAGGGTATGTGCTATAGTGAGTGGTGTGAAATGTGTAAGCCTGACGATTCACAGAGCTGTACCCCTGGGGCAAATAATACATTATATGTTAATAAAAATAACTAAAACAAAAACAAAAACACAATAGCTAAAACTGTAATTCTACCATAGGCACTCAGTCACCAGTTCAGCTGTTTACTTGGTTTACACCCCCAGCATCATGACATCCCAACCAGCTCTCCAGCTCTAATACACTGGTTTAAAATACCCTGGTTATACCCCAAATCTCCATTTCTCCCAATAGTTTAATCTGTTTACTTCTTTTCTTATCTGTTCCTTCTTTTGAAAACAATTAGCTCACTTGGTAGTACTCCTCTTCCTTATCACACTTCTCCCTCATGTTCACCTTTTAAGCTATCTCCCAACACAAGAAAATTTGCCTTTTCTCTAATTTAATTTTATTCTCTCAGCTCATTCATCTCTACTCATTGATGAAGGTATCTGTTTTTGTGTGAAAGGTAAACATTTAATATTTTAGGAAACATATTCTGTGTATTTCATCACTGAAAAAATTTTGTATCATGCTATCTACAACCATAAGAGTAGCCCAACAAAAACAATTCTGGCTTGGTAAAAAGGCTTGATAGTAAACTTTTTTTTTTTTTTTAATACTAAGAGCAATGATAAAATAAAAGTAGTAGCTACTACCTATTGAGTACTATTATGCATTTCCTTAACCTTCATAATAATTTTATCATATAGATTCTATCAGCATTTTGGTTATTTACTTTTTATGGTTTAGTATTTCTATTACTGATATCCTAAAAAGATTATCCAGCATCATATTGACATATGGGTGGTCTTCAACTAAAAAATGACTTCTGACCTTTGTTTTCACATCAGTGCCTTCTTGGAAGAAGGCAATATGCAAACTAATTTCAGTTCCTTTTTCCCTCTCTATTTTCTGAGAAGCTAGCCACTCCAAATCTGCAAAGTACTACATATTAAGGAACTCTCCCAGAAGGTGCAAAATTCTGTATGTTGCTGAGTTTAATGTTTCAATTTGGGACAAAGTATTTGGAAGTCCACCACTTGAAGATCTTAATCTACATCTATAACTTAGCTATTATCAATAACAAAGCTGACAAAGGTAACTTCATTTCTCTGAAAAAATGGCAAATAGCTTTTTCAATCTCACCAATCTCTGTTAAGTATTGGAAGGCTGAACAATTTGCCCAAGGTCAAACCTAGAACATGGCATGGCATAACGAGACTAGATTTCAAGCCACCAAACCCAGAGATCACATTCTTCCTCGCTTTCCTTTACTAAGAATCCTTCAAATCTTGTTTACTATCCTTTACCTACTCTGGATCTGGCATTATTTAGCTGTTCAAATATTGGGAATAATGGTTTACTGAAGGTTTCTTAACACTGTATATATATATATTTTAAGATTTTATTTATTTATTTGACAGAGAGAGACAGAGCAAGAGAGGGAACACAGAGGGGGAGTGGGAGAGGGAGAAGCAGGCTTCCTGTGGAGCACAGAGCCCGATGTGGGGCTTGATCCCAGGACCCTGAGATCATGACCTGAACCGAAGGCAGATGCTTAATGACTGAGCCACCCAGGCACCCCAATACTATATATTTTTAACTCAAATGGTTTTAACAGGAATTTGAATAAATGGGTCATTATGTGATCAGTATTTTTCAAAATGAAGGAAGGATATTGTGATATAATCTATGCCTTGTTTACTTCTGATCTTACAAACAGTAAAAAATGCATTAAAATTTGGAAAAAATTTGTTACACATCACTGCTATAGACAAAATGTGCCCCACTGCCCCAATTCATATGTTGAAACTAAATCCCTAGTGTGGGGGTATTTGCAGGTGGGCCTCCTAGGAGGTGATTAGGTCAAGAGAGTGGTGATCTCATAAATAGGATTAATGATCTTCTCAAAGAGTCCCTAAAAATATCCTTCAACCCTTCCACTATGTAAAGATACAATCAGAAGATGTCCATTTATGGACCAGGAAGTGGGTCCTCACTAGACACCAACGTGCCAGAACCCTGATCTTGACTTCCCAGTCTTGCAATATATTTTCTCAGGACCATAAATTTGGCATCATTTCAAGTTGAAATGTAGTTAGGCACCAATTTTGTCAATTCCCACTTAACTTTATAATGGAAAACCATTTATTAAAAGTAATACCTCATGAAAGTTCAACCATAATTTAAAATATAGGAAATGTTATCATTTTCTTTCAGTCTGAATAATTAGGAAAATGCCAACTTAAACAGAAATTTGATCTATAATATTGTTCAATATTAGATAAATTAACGATTCTGTAAAATAAATAATTAGAATCATGTTAGAAATAAAGTAAATCTTTTCCTTTAAATTCAGGCTTTTCTTCTGATGTTTTAATGAAAGTAGCATGGAGGACAAGGGGAGATGGAGAGGAGAAGGGAGCTGAGGGAAATTGGAAGGGGAGGTGAACCATGAGAGACTATGGACTCTGAAAAACGATCTGAGAATTTTGAAGGGGTGGGGGGTGGGAGGTTGGGGGCACCAGGTGGTGGGTATTGTAGAGGGCACGGATTGCATGGAGCACTGGGTGTGGTGCAAAAATAATGAATACTGTTATGCTGAAAAAAAAAAAAGTCTTGTATTTTTTTTCAATTTTAAAATCAGAAAGTGAGGGAAATTCTTCAAAAAACCTCAAATTAAATTTTTGACTCACTGATGCTCTATTTTGACAGTTGAAGGATTCCTGAAATAAGAAAGCTTTATGTATTGATAGAGTGGAATACTGGAAAAGGCAGATGCTGCTTTTGCCTTGAATTAAAAGTAAAATCTGTAGTTTTCTATCATTTGCAAATATTAACTGAAGAAGTCAGCAATAAAAATTCAAGTTTAAGTCAAATGTTGCAGTTTTTTAAGTCATAGTTCACTAAATACAAAATGTTTTTTAAGATAAGGGAG